>NC_138662.1:15684304-20998646 GCF_964273445.1 Streptopelia decaocto | reverse complement strand
CAAGCTTTCAAAGACCCCCAAAATGGAAGAGGGCTTCAGATGTTAATTTGAACTGATTTTACACCTTGATAATAGCTTGCTGTGGAAAAGTGGCTTCAGTATCGGATGAGAAAATGGAGATCATCGCCTGATGTAACGTAATTCTTTCAAGACAAAGTAGTGGGAGGTTTGGGGCTGGATACTGAACAGGGCTGAGCTACAGACGGTGCAAATCGCCACCGCTCTCCATGACTGGAATGAATTGTAGTGATTTGTGTCAGCAAAAGTTCCCAGACGAATCATGAGCAAGTCGTTGCTCAACCCCTGAAGCAGCCGGGCACATCGGGGCGAACGGGCAGAGCTCAGAGGGCTCCTGCTGACATTCAGCATCCTCCACACACTGATCTCAGAGGTTTTATTAAAGATGCAGCTCCAGGAGCTTTTGTTCCTCTGCAGAAATTCATATTTCACTTCACAGCAGTAGCTCTTTTAGACAAAACTGCAATGTGTACAAATAATGTACAAGAAGCGCCGTTACAGTACGCTCGCTGCAATGCTGTGAATTAAACCAGCACTACAGGAAAACATAACAGCATTTAATTGAGTTAGGGAAGAACGATTTATCAGCTGGCTTAGAGGATACGCACATCCAAATGAAGAGGAAAACATGACTCACTGGAGAAGCTGCACAAAGCAGAAAACGCCGTTGATCTATAGCCCACAGGCTGATTACATTAAACACACACTCTGCAGCACATATTTTGGGATGAGGAGAGCTCTCACAGACACTGGCTGCTCATCTGCAACCAGCCAGGGCAGGAGGTGCTGTGAACCCCCCAGTACCCCCAACATCTGGGTCACTTATGGAGAGGGGGGTGGTACAAGGAGCAAAAAAGCGTTTGTTTTCAGTTAAATCCAGCAACACACCCCCATCCTCCTCCCGTCAGCTCTTCCTCCTCTTTCCCCCTTTTCTTGGTTGTGCTTTGTACATACATTTCCCACTTGGCTGTTGCTGTGACCTTGCCGGGGCTGCCTGCACCCGCCTGCAGCTCTGCCCATTGCCCTACATTGACTGCGGGCTTTTCTTGACTGAAGATCCTGTCTGGCTCAAACACCAGCCCGGAGCAAGTTAATTAACCCCGGTGCCCCCGGGTTTGTCTGTGACAATGCTCACCTAAGCTGCGGGAGACAGGCGGGTTGAGAGGATTTATTATTATTATTAATTAAACATTCCTACAAATTCCTGGAGCCCAAGGAAAAGCATCGCTGCTGAGTCCCTGCAGCCTGTGGCCAGGCTGAGTTTTGTGCAGATCAACATCAACAGCTGCAGTGACGCAGGATTTCCCAGACGAACCTCTGCCTGGGGATGGATCTTTTTCTGCAGCCCGTGGTGTCCGGACCACAACGTGCTGCTCTCGGTGGAATTCGGCGCTCTGGGACTCGCATGGGACAACAAGAGAGATAGTTACACTATCGCAGTGCTCCACCATCAGCTTCCAGATACAACCCAGACAACTTTCATTTTAAAATATAAGAGCAGGTATATATAGATTTCATTAACATTAAATCACAAGTCAATTAACTAGAGGCAGTGACTATGTGCCTTTTGATGATCTTAATTCAGAGGCAATGGGACTCTAAGTGAGGATGTTTAATGATATGATTGAAAACAAAGCCTTTTCATACCAGGAGTGGAAACATATTAATACTATTCTTTACCAGTAGTTACTGAATAATTAACCTACAGCCCTGTTATTACCTAAGAGAATTTGCCATTAACTTCAATGAAAGAAATTGTATGGGGCATGGATGTGAAGATAATGAAAAAATGTGCTGCTTAGAGACCACGTTACTGGTATAATACCCAAATTTCTGTCTGAGACTAGTACAGGATACACAGTTTAAATCATTTAACATAAACAGGCAAATTTTTTGTATTGCTTATTCTAGCTTTGATTCTAGAGCTGAGAAGATTGACACGCCAGTGACAGCATTACAAACCATTTAAAACAGGTGGCCTCCCACTTTTAACCATGAAGTTCAACCCATTTGGGCCACACTTGACGAGACACATTTCTTTTGTTCGCTGCCAAAATTACAACCTTATCATGGAAAGGAAAGCGAGAGCTCAATGGAGAATGTCCCAGCAGCCAGCGATCGCCACCGACACACCATATAACTGCACTTTGGAAGGAATCTCCTACGGTCTGCAATTCCCCAAATACACCTAATAACTGGCTGGAACAAAGGCGTCCTCCTCTCTTTTTCATAAACAAAGGAAATATTTTAAAACTATGCATGAGAGGACTTTAACTCCTCTGGCCTTTTATCCACCAGAGCCCACGAGCCATCACAAAGAGAAGTCCTTTTGTCATTGAACTCATTAATCTTTACTTACAAACGATTGAAAAATCTTTGTGTCCTATTTATGCTTTACCTCAGTTTCTAACAGTTTCTGCTTAACACTTGGAGTTCTGTGCTGCAGAACCATCTACCAGTCAAACAGTTTTGGATGGTTGCACACTAAAGTCAGTTATTATATAGGAATATACATGTGATTATTTAAAATAAAAGGTAACAAATTCCATTGGTAATTATACTTCTACTTAAGAATTTATGCCAGGTATAGGTTATTGTATTGTGTCATCCTGTGCAGTTAAGTGACCTTCAATACTGCTGTTTAAGGCGGCCTGATAATTATTTGATTATTCTTTCATGCAAATTAAGAGTTACCTTTCCTAAAATAGCTGATTTTCAATTTCATCCTTATTTGCACACTGCGTGAAACCATGACATTTCAGAGCTCTCCAGAGTCTTTTCCACTGCCTGGCACTATTATTTGTTGTTATCCAACTATTATTTCTTCTCAATTTGTTTCATAAATCATTCTTTGCTATGAGCACAGCTGAACTGGTACATCACTGATGAAATTTAACAAGGGAAAGTGTAGAGTCCTGCATCTGGGCAAGAACAACCCCAAGTTCCAGTATAGGTTGGGAAATTACATATTAGAGAGCAGCGTAGGGGAAAGGGACCTGGGGGTCCTGGTGGACAACAGGATGACCATGAGCCAGCACTGGGCCCTTGTGGCCAGGAAGCCAATGGTACCTGGGGTGGGTTAGAAGGGGGGTGGTTAGTAGATGGAGAGAGGTCCTCCTTCCCCTCTACTCCACCCTGGTGAGACCCCATCTGGAATATTGTGTCCAGTTCTGGGCCCCTCAGTTCCAGAAGGACAGGGAACTGCTGGAGAGGGTCCAGCGTAGGGCAACAAAGATGACTAAGGGAGTGGAGCATCTCCCTTATGAAGAAAGGCTGAGGGAGCTGGGGCTCTTTAGTTTGGAGGAGACTGAGGGGTGACCTTATTAATGTTTGTAAATATATAAAGGGTGAGTGCCACGAGGATGGAGCTAGGCTCTTCTCGGTGACAAACAATGATAGGACAAGGGGTAATGGGATCAAGCTGGAACACAAGAGATTCCACTTAAATTTGAGAAAAAACTTCTTCTCAGTGAGGGTGATAGAGCACTGGAACAGGCTGCCCAGGGGGTTGTGGAGTCTCCTTCTCTGCAGACATTCCAACCCGCCTGGACACCTTCCTGTGCGACCTCACCTGGGTGTTCCTGCTCCATGAGGGATTGGACTGGATGATCTTCTGAGGTCCCTTCCAATCCCAAACATACTGTGATACTGTGATCACCTAAGCACATGCTGTTTCATGCAGCAGAACGTTGGGAAGTGAACAGCGAAGTGCCCATCGCCTCCTTCCTGCAGGAGGGGAAAACAAAAGGGCTCTTGTAAAAATAACAAAAGCCCTGGAAACAATCACAGCTGGGAACCCACGACAGGGATGCACAGACACACCGACACAGTCCAGAAGTGCCCGCGCCCTGGAGCGTTACAATTTACACCAGTTTTCAAACTGGGAGCTTATTTTCAGAAATCTTTGACTAGTGTCTGTCCAGATCTCTCTGTTCGCTGCAAAGCCTTCAAATACTCTTCTCACTGTGCAAGGTGAATACACTACCAAAGAAATATATCTGAGCTTTAATTATTTGAACATCTCCATGAGATCCTCTAGCAAAAAATCACGTTTACCATGTGTGTGTTAGGCTGCTGCACCGGACAGCGATTCAATAGGGATACAAACTCTCAGACCCTTAGTTCCACGTTTTTTAAGACATGTCACTTCTGATCATTTGTAATGTAAATAAAAGCTTTTCTCTTGTAATCCAGCCATTTCTCCCTATGGGTTTCTTCACCAACGCCTCTCACCTGTGTTCATGGCATCACCATTTCCCATGCAGGAGAGCGGTACATCCCTGCAGAGCCCCAGAGCTGCTCTGGGGGGAGATGCACAGTCTTGTACCAAGGAAGGACTGCCTAGACATGGCCAGCATTAAAACATCTGGAAAACCGCAGAAAGAAAAAAAGGAGAAGGAGGTACACAGTGCTGCCCTTGATAAAACCCTTTCCCGAACGTGAGAATCCGAACAAAACAACACAAATGCCGGGAGGTCCATCAAACGACACAGTGCAGATCTTCAGCAGTCAAAACACTTAAACACCACCAACACCCAGGCTTCAATAAAGAAAAAGGTTCAGAGAGAAGTTGGGGGTCTCTGACAATGCAAATAAAACCTGATTTTTCTGCACAAGGTCCCCAGAACTCAAAAGTAACGTCTACTTAGGAAGTTACATCTTTTTCTCCAGTATTTGCATTTGAATAAGAATTCAGACTCAAGGAAAAGCTTCAAGGTCAACAATCTTTTTATAGAAGCAAAAGCCCATGAGAGGAATTTAAGCAATTATTCTTAGCCAAAGGAGCAGGCAGTTCAAATAAATGTGTCAAAGCCTCCAAATTATCAGCGAAAAAATCCTATGTCGTCTAATAATGACAATAATTACCAGGACAATGATTTAAAGCTCAGCAGTTTTGCAGTGCCTAATTTAACAAGTACAGGTTACTTATTTATGCCTTCCCAGGCTGAAGAAGCATTTGTCTGGGTTTGTTTACTGTCTAAGATTAGACTTGTTGAAGACAAAGAATAGCTTCTAGAAATTATCACCCAAAGTTCCCGCAGGAAGAGATGCTGACAAAGACACTCTTTTAATAGGGAGAAAGTTTATGGATGTCAATCCGTATTTATAAAGAAAATGGAAGAAATAAGAGCACAGGAGTAGCAAACTTGTGGAAAACAAAGTCAGAATTCAGAAATCAGCTTTGCTTTCAGGTCAGCTCCCACCCGAGTGGATTTCAAATGTGGAAATCACTCAAATCCTCTCCCTGTGTCTCTCAAGCAGCAGCAATATCTCCTCTGCCTTAGAGGCAAGAGCAAGGAAGCCTATTTACATGTAAGTAATACTAATAAATATCTCTTACATCAAAGGAAATTCAGTGCTGCAGCCTTTTGGTGGCTCGGAATGCACAAGCAAAAGTCCTTTGGGGAAACAGAGGAGGAACCGCGGCTTCAAACGCAGCTCGGTTCTCCCGGCCCTGAGCGTTCCCAGAGGACAGCACGTTTCCCGGGGTAGTTTCAGCATCCCAGCTATCGGTGCAGGGCTCGGGTGCCTTGGTATGGCCGGTTTATCACTACACGGTCATTTAAGGTAACACCAATAAAACGCAACATCCCCCGTACGTTTGCTGGAGCCAAACCACAGCTCCAGGGGCACACGCAGGGCCTGGATTTCGCCCCCCAACAGCAGCCAGACACAGCACGGGAGCAGGTTCGGGGCCGCCCGGGGAGCAGCAAGTGCTCTTCCTTTCCACAGATCATCTGTTCATATGCTAAAACCCCATTATTAGGTTTTGCTCCTGATACAGACAAGCAATTTTTGAGCTGTGGCCTAAGGCAGCACGTCTGTGCCGCGGTGGCAGCAGGCGCTGGAGCAAGACTGCAACAGTCTCAAAAGCATGCTCAAGAAGGTTGCTTTTTTTTCCTCTATTTTAATCTCAGACACTATTTAAATGAACCTCATTCAACAAATAAGGATTTGAAAAGGCTTTTCTTTTTTTTCCTTTTTTTAACGTGAAAAGTAAAGCACAGAAATGACCTCTTGCCAGAGATAAGCAGAGATCAAAAGCAGAACATTACTCCAGGCTGATACCACAAGGTCAGCTTTATGAAAAATCTGGAAAACACCATGCCCTCTTTCATAATCTGCAACCCGCCAAGGCTCCTGGCACAAACCAGTGTCGTTTTACCCATCGGTCTTCCTCAAGTAAATTATTCCACCAGCCTTTGCAGTCAAATGATGGATTAACCAGCTCTTAACTCCGCGTGTCTCATGCGCAAAGAGACACAAGATGCGGGGGAGTGTGTTCAGCTCCCCCCAGCCGTGCACGGACGGGGGAGGATGGAGGCAGCTCTTATATAAGGTCCCAAAATACAAACCAAAATCACCTTAAATTAATGAAGTCATCCCATTCACTTCAGTAGGTTCTGGGTGAGACTTTTTTCTCCCCCATGCAATTTAAAATAGCAAAAGGGATGAATGATAGTGCATTTGTTGGGGGTTTTTGAAGTCTGTGCACAGTGAGTCATGCCGACGCTCCTAAAAGCTAGATCTAACACCATCTAATTATTATGAATTTCAAATTGTCTGCTTCACCCATTTTTAAGCAAGCTAACTTAAGCAAAATGTAACTACACGTATGCACACTTCTCCCTATCCCATCTCGGTCTCACAACAGGTGATGAAAATTTGCGCAGCAAACAAAAATATGAGGATCCATAACAAGAGCAGGAGAAAGTCTCTGGGATCAGTAGGAAGTCCTACGGGAGTTTTGCCCTGTTTGCTACTGGTGCCATCATGTCACATCACTGGGAGAAAAATCTCGCTTTTCCGGGTACACAAGTGCACTGTGATTTGTTGGTGAGGATGGGATCCTGTATAGCGTCCTTTACCAATGCCATAACATCCACCGTTTATTTGTATGGATCATTTGTTTTCTACGGAATAAAAAGTTCAAGATGTACTCTCTATAGCTGGAGCTGAACTTGCAATTTCTTACAGCATTAACGCGGTATGATTTTGTGACTGTCGACTCCAGAGATTTCGCAAAGCAGCGACTGGTAGTGATGAAAAGTGATCTTGTAGGTTCTGTCAAAACAAAACCACAGTTTAGGCAGTTTGTGCAAGAACCAGAGCTGATGACAACAACGGATCCGGCTTTGGCCAACACACTGTTGCCAAACACTGAACTGAATCAAGACATTTATTGACACCAGATCAGTATGTTTGCCTCCACTGCAAACAAATATTTGGCATGTCCTGAAACAAGCTGGTTGCAGCTTGGCAAAACCATGCGGTTTCCGTACGGAGAAGCTTTTCTGATTCCTTCAGAAGGGGTTTTCTCAAGCAAACATGTTTTCGAGTTGTTTGGCTGCACGATCCAGCCCAGCTGGCAGAATCACCCCACGTGTTTGTGCGACATTATTCCTGGAGCAAACACTTGTGGTGAATACATCTCTGCTTTTCTGAGGAAAGCAAGGGATGTATTGATCATCCTCAACCCGCTGATGGTGCAGCAGAAGCAGCGCAGGTGGGTGCCAGGGGAACAGGGACCTTCCTCCCTGCTGCTGTGCTTTCCCGTGACAAGTGACAGTCGTACCTCTACCAGGAAACACCGTTTAAGCCATTCGTGGCTGCTAAGGCAGGTGGCAGGGCTCCACTTTTCTGCAATAATAACCTATTTAGTGGCAAAGCATGGGCGCAATGTTTGCAACGGTTGCTAACGAAGCAGAGCAGCTGTGCTGAGCACGTCATATGCTCTACATTCTAAACCTCACATTGAAGCTTTCTTGGTTTTGTTGTATAGTCAATATTTGGTCACTGACACACAGAAACTCAGTGTTTCTGAACCATTTTCACGCACTCTCATTATTTCAAATCTCAGTGTTTCTAAACAAACGCTGTTCACCAGGGAACAGAAATAAGGTTCAAACACCTGTTTCCCCGTCCTCAAGAAACAACTAGAGCAACCCAGCACTCCATCCATGTTCCAGCAGAGGGTCTGCAGCAGCTCTGGTCTCACCCAACACCAGAGACAATCTCTCAGCCCTCGTTTCAGCTCGTTTACATGAAGTTCAGAATGCTTTGATGAGAACATTTTCCTCATTTGATCCAAACAGGATACAACAGCGATGTTTTTCAAAGAGATTTCCAAAGAGCTTTGTGCAGTCGGACTGTCTGGGATGTGAGGTGGAGCACTCACGGTGACAAAAGTCCTCCGAGGTGGCTTCTCTGCTCGCCGCAGCCTTCGCCCCTCGGGCTTTGCAAAGAAACACTCATGTGTATTTTACATAATGTTTTTACTACCACTCGCAGTTTCCACCAACAGAAAGCAGGCTCAGGAGGTTTCCTCTGTCTTGCTCTTCAGTGGACACCCTCCTCATACGCACCCCATGGAGGACACCAGGACACCACCTCCATGGTCAGCACATGCCCTGTTTCACCAGCACCTTCTATTGCCACCTTGAGGGATCGTTTTCACCTCCACATTATTTCTGCTCTGGGTGAGCCACGTTCCCAGACACGTGCTCCTGGGCTTCAGCTGGTCAGCAGTAACTTCATTAAGCAAGGAACGTGTTGGCTCCATCTGGGAGCAAACACCCTTCCACACCAATGGAAATTCACAATTCCCACAAGCATCCTGACAAACTGTGGCTTTGGTCATTAATTGCACCATACATTTTGAATTTGTATTAAAAACATAAATGACGTTAGTGCGTATGGCTGGGCAGAGCAGCAGGAGCAGCAGCAGAGACACCCGTCTCAATGGCCTTCGCTGATCTGGGGACCTCTGCAGGGAAGACTGAGGATGCCACAGCCCTGATTCCTCCTGGGAAGAAAACTACCGATTTTAACAGTGCCCATTGTGCTCTGTAGTTAATAATTTATCTGAGGCTTAGCCAGCATTATTTGGGAAGCAGAAAATGTGCAAAAAGGAGCAGCAGAGCCAGACTTGCAAAGGGATGCAGACACCAGAGCCAAGCTCCCGTGGCCGGGAGGAAGAGTGTGGCTCACGTTGTCACTTCCATGCCAATGCACGGATCAGTCTCCGAGTCACTTTCCGAGCATGGACTGACTGCAGACTAATAAATTATTCAATTGTTGTGCTTAGCAGATACCATTGACATTAATCCCAGAGCGTATTTTCAGTGCCTTCAGCACGACACATCCAGGAGAGTCAGTAAAAGTGGTGTTGGTCATTTTTACAAGGCAGCCGGTGGCTGGAAGCAGCTTTTCCCCGGGTACCACAGCACAAGCAGGACTGGGGGCACCCCCAGAGCATCCTCACTGTGACTGCCCGTTCCTGTATCCCTGTGCTCTGGAGATGTGACCCCCATCACTGGGTAACCTGGCATCCGTGGCACAGGTCTCCTTGTTTGGCACTCATTTCTTTTCTTTCTAATACTTTTTTGCTTCTCTGTAGGTTAGGATTTTTCTGAATGCTAAATTACCACTCATTCACATGCAAAAATTAATTTCCATTTAGAAGCATTACAATGAATAAAACATCACTGGGATAATAATCTGCTTGGGGCTATAGGTGCAGACCTTCAGAAACAAGGACAGAAGCCCTTGAATGGTATCCAGGACTGAAAAAAAATACAGAGACTTCCAATGTTTCTCAGCTTGAAGGAGACCAGGGAAAATTTTCCATTGCTGAATATTCACATTACAGGCATTTTTGAGCTTATCATTTGGTTTCAGAATTTTCGTACACTGCCAAAAATAAATTACTATGAAAATGGGAACGCTGTATATGCATGAGCTGGTGTAACACTGCACATTTTGGAGGTCAGTGCAAAAAGGGAAAACACGAGCAGCCAGCCCAGACGAAGCGTTGGCCCAACATCAACCTCTGCTCATGGGAGGAACTCAGCTCATGGAGGGGAGGTGCAAGAATCTCACCGCGGATGAGGGGGCAGGGGGTTATCCATCCATTTAAGAGGCCTCACTTTGATTTTTTTGCAGGCTGGTTGAACTACAGAGCTCAATATCCTCTCTGAAATATTTATTACTCTAGGTTTTCATACCACATAATTGCATTCCTTTTTTTTGAGTCCTGCGTGTTAGGAACCCAATGTGGCAGGAAATGCAGCTATTTGATTACAGGCTGTTTCTAATTAACATGGCATTCTGATATTCTCCATGTGATCAGGATCTCGGGTCTGTATTGGAAAAAACTCAATCTCTTCGCTTTAAATATAGCTTTGGTAGTGACTTTGCTCTTGCCAGTTCCAATAGGCACACACAATTACTTTTGCAATTCAAGACAATGTACACAGAAGTTCGCGCTCTGCTCCTGGCTGTTTGCCATGTTTCCCTACAGCTAATAACATTCTGTCTTGAAACAACCAAGCCGATAATTTGCACCCATCAACCTCATGTAAAATAATGTGCCAGCTATTTAGTACTGGAAAATTTATCACTCAACAAGAGTCAAAGATCTTGTACCAAGCAACACTCCCACTTTCCAATTCCTGTCATTTCACTTGCTCTACACAATTTGCCAAAACATCTCACTCCCTAGTCTCTCCGCAGATTTAAGACCAGCATTTATATGTATTAGACTAGTCATAGAAAGCCAACTATAAATTTATCTATAAAAGCTAGCCACACAATGTGTAACGAAATACTCAGATGAGAGTAATATGTACAAATGAATATAAATATTGAACTTGGACACCAGCACAATTAGACACTGTCACATTAACCACACCATCTCCTCCACATACGAGAGGGAAGGGAAGGGAAGGGGAGGGTTTTCTCTCTGCATGGGACTCCGGTCATTTATCATAGGAGTGGTACGGATGACCAGTAATAAAATGCGGGAAATTCATCATCATAATGAATGACCATGAATGCAATTCCTTTTCATAAAATGTTATAATTGCAGTAATTAACTACCTGGTTGTTCAGTTGCATACCGTTGCTGTTGCACGTAATCCATCACAGTTTCCAGTGGTAACAGCGCATTAAACACATCCTCGGGTACAAAATTCAGTAGCCTAAGCATGGCAGTGTGTTACCAGTCTAACTGATCAAGCTGTAATCTCTCCGGGAAAATCTGAGCTGGTGACAAAGGTCGTGGCCTAAGTGCTCCAGCATTTAAAAGCAGCAAAAGTGTCTGCAAATAACTTCTCAAAATTTACAAGCAGAGGAGCCAAGGCCACTCGCAGGCGCGTGTCTGCCGAGGGCCGGTGACTCCCAGGGGAAGGGGTGTCGTTTCCATGGCTCTTTCGGCACGCTACTGGAGCTGCGGTGGGCACGCCGAGCTCAGCGACTGCTCCTCGGAATTCCAATTTCATGTTGTTTTCACAGTCATGCATGACGAGGGGAGGTGCAGCCCTTTGTCACACCAGGATTGCGTCCAGGGGACAACGTCCTCCTGGGGACGGCAGCTGAGCCGAGCCTTGCATGATTGCAAATACAGTCTAAACATTAAATAATAAACCTCGCCGTTATAACAGAGGACTTAATAGGTTTGCTGTAATGGATAGCACATTTCTGCGCTGCTCTGTATCAATACAGATGTATTGCTCCAGGCAACACAAGCAATTAAGCTGTAATGAGCAGCTTCCTCCGCACACACAAACCTGATCCTGAATTTCCTAAATAAAATTGTAATGAATGATCCAAAGAAAGATGCATCAACAGGGGACAGCACGAGGGGTCTGTTGGGCATTAATCCCCCTGTGCTTTTTCCTTTATTCCTTACACAGCTGCTTTTTTATATTTCTACAAATATTTGAACTCTCTGTTTTCCATCCTTCCTGAACGGGGGAACCTGGTCACGCAACCAGCGGCTGCTCCAGCTCCCACCTCCACTGCAGCCATGAAACAGCTTCACCGCTCGTTCTTTGCCCTAATCTTGTGCACTAATTCCATCTCTAAGAGAGTCTCGTGTTTATTCTGATGAAAGGGTTAACTTGGGAAGGAGGTTTTTAATAGGCTCATACACATCTGATTTGTTCCCCATAGCACGTCATTTCTCCTCAACAGGAGGAGTTCAACCCAAAGAAATATCCAAGGGTTAGACAATAAAAAAGTAGGAATGAGAAGAAGGTTGGATCAAAGTGCACACAATACAGTGACACAATCACCAGGAATAAGAAAAGGGTTGGTCATTGCAGACAAATAAGATTAATGCAGCAAGACACTAGATAATTAAAACAGTTGTCCTTATGCAAAATTCAGCAGATATTCCCAAATGTCCAAGCCAGACAAATTGCACCATCTGGTCAGCGAGATAAAGTCTTTTAACAAAAACTTTGTAGACTGAAGGTTCTCATCCATAAAAACAGGTCATGCTGGTACACTATGATTTTCCAAATCGAGGGCAATCTACTCTGCATCTTCTCTCCCACCTCATCCCAACGTTAAAAAGCACATGTGGTGTATCCCCAAAGTAACACTGTCCAAAAAAATAAAAGGATCTGATCTTAAATCTCTTCATTCTCACAGTAATAATTCCCTATTTTGCCTGATTCCAGATGCCAACATTATTGTTGAAAGACCATTTGTCCTCATAGGAGGCAAGCTAAATAATTAATATAATAAATACAGTACGTAACAAATATACAATATATGTTATATTAATATGTAGTATTTAATATTTTATATAGTATAATAAAATAACAGCATATTGTATGAATTAATATAATAACTATTTAAAATCTATGGTGCTTTATGGGATGCAATGATGTGTAAACTATTTATACAATGTAGACCAGAACACTTTTTTCTTTTTTAATCTATTTGGAGTATCTGGTATCTTGAAGGCTTGATTTGTTATACCCATTCAAAACTATTCTCTGAACTGCCTTTGACTCACACAAACAACGTCCCCGATGCTCAGCAGAAGCGCCCTGCCTGGGTCCTGCTGCCTCACACAGCGTTGGACACTTGCGTGTGCCCTCAACAGCATCGTGATTTCCAAAAACTGACCTCAGGGTGTCTCAGCACCTCTGGGGAAGAGCTGGTGAGTTCTGCTTAGGAAAGGTTTTACCCTTTTGTATTTTTGTGGTTGGTTTAGCAAGAGGCAAGTGGAACTGGGAGCCCCTGGGTGCAGACCTGCATCTTCCCATGGGACATCGACCCTTGGGCTCTGGTCACCTGCTGCACCGCACCCTCTGCAGAGCCACCACACACCTGGAAGGTGAATAAACCACCCACCATGGGCTGATAACACTGTGAGACCACTTTGCTAAGCCCGCAGGACACAAAGTGTCTGGGAGGCAGATCACAGGCACGGGAGGGATTCTTCCAACGCTCCTTACATGGAACAGCATACAACTACACACAAATTTCCCACGCAACATCTGTAAAACAACCCAGGAACCACAGGGATCTCCTCTGGTAAGCCCTGAGAAATGAGCTGTTTCAGGAAAAGGCAGAGGTCACCTTTCCACTTATCTCAACACAGCTGCGTCAGCCCTGGGTGTGAAAACCTACTGGCCTCCCCACATCAAACATCTGTAAACTGGCCGTTCTTTTGGCACGTCAACACATAGCTCATAAACTCAGCCAATTAGTGAAAACTGTGAAGCCTTTACCTGAGGTGCTGATAATGCCAGAGTATCTTGAGAGAGCTGTTCAGAAGCGGTTAAATCTTCAAAACTCATTTTAAAGAGATGATGAACTAACACGACAAGAATCTCAAAGGCTGAACGTCGGGAGCGCTGCAACAAAAAGAAACAGCTTTATGAGGGGAGGGGGAAGTTCTATGGCATTCAGAAATCTAACGGCTTTAGTTACTGTTTTATACATAGTACTGATTCCCTGGATTGTGCTGTGATATCAAAACATCTACTGAGGACCTTTCTCTCCTCTGAAAAAAAGTAAATATTCATACACATATGCCCATTTGAAATGAAAGGAGAATGAATCAATAATTTTCATAGCTTAGTGACCTCCTGCCAAGTGCCCTGTTCTCTGAGATTTTGATGTGGAGTTTGCCTTCATGAAATTCTGTTTAATACAAGTTTAAAAGTCAGACAGGCATGGTATACTAAATCAAAACTGTTTTCTAAGCCACATCACACGGCAAAATATTCATCTGTTCCCTCAACACCACATTGTGAGCTGATGTTTTAACATCCACAGCAGAAGGTTATTTTCAGGTATCCAGAGTACAGCTACAGCAGTGCTGTAGCCATTAAGACACCTGTATATATCCTCATTTCTATACGCTGAATAATTTACTCTGCATTGGAGGCCAGCCCTGTACATGGCATTGGATTTGTTACCCTGTTAGATGTGCAAGGGGAAGGACAGTCGGTCGATGAACTTAGAGATCTGCTTCTTATAACGTAGGTGGCCTCGTTTTTGCTGATGCTTCTCAAGATTTAGGGTGCAGAGATATTTAAAGAGGCATTTGAAAAGAGAAGAGTGTGCAGGTGGTGCTCGTATCTCCATGACAGACCACAGTGCATCAGGAGAGGCTCTGCGAGGACATGAATATATTTAAAGATTAATTTGTAGTGCAAACCTAACTACTCTTTGTCACACGCAATCTTGTAATGGAAACGTACACACAGAACTGGCATGAGAAGGAATAATCAGAAAGGTAAATGTCAATTGTGGCTTTTTTCTTCTCATGACATTTGCAGTAGCTCGTGTTCTTCCTCCAGATCAAACATCCCTTTAGGGCAGCAGAAGCAGCCGGATATTCCGCACGTCCAAACCGCCGGGAATTCAGAGAGCTGGGGGGTTGCTACAGATGAGCAAAATATTAATGAAGCAAAGGACAAAGCCCACAAAACCAGCAGGACCTGCATGTTCCCAGGGGAAACCAGCTCCACGGCACCATGTGTGCCAAGTCTCCTGGCAACACGTCGCCCCAAAACCTCACTGCAAAGCCTGGACTCCACCAGCACCTCCGCTGCTAGGGCAGGGGGATGATTTCAGGCGGTCATCAGCGAGCAGAGCAATAAATGCAAAACCCAGGGCTTTACCGAGCAGAAACTCCATCTTTGCCCTGAGTTTGCAATCAGATGCAATGGAAAAAGTCAGTAGTTTCATGGTCAGGTTTATGAAAGCAATGGTATGGGGGATATAGATATACATATTGCATATATATATATATTCACACATATATATATCTCAAGCAAAGGAAAACCAACCTCATTCAGAACCAGGTGACAAAATAAATTTATTAAGATGAATGAAGCTACCTCATTCACCTTTGATGCCTGGAGGTTGAAAACTCAGGCAATCTTACCTCTCCCTGGCATCAAAGCGCTTTATTTCTTCCCCCTAAGTTCTCAACAATAATTCATGTCTCTGTGTCACATTGATCAAACCCGTTTTTGAGATCCTATGCCTTTGTCTACATCTTCTCTTGTAATCAGCTCCTAAGACCATGGGGAGGTAAGGTTCCTAGCAGAAAAGATAAAAACTATTTATTGTACTGACCTTTTTGATTAATAGGCAGAGTTAGGTATAAAATCATTTTTATCAGGTGAACATAATGACTTGCAAGACAACAAAAGGGCATTTTAATTTTTTATCAAAACCTTTACTGAGAGCATAATCCCCCAAGGTGAACTTCTGGGACAACCCAAGTAGCCAGGAGTGAATAAATATCTTAGAACTTTGGTATTAACTGAGAATCGATCCACGAATCAGCAGGGATCATTTGAAGGAGCCAGTCAGTTCTCATCCTGGGCTATGGAGAGAGGTGGCTGGCGTGAATCTGTGCTGCACATAAATGAGGTTGGGGGGCAGCCCCATTTTAAGAGCAGTTGGGTCCGAGTGGTGCGCAGTGAGCTGCAACCCTCCGGTGTCACAGCAGCTCTCCTCTCCCTGCCAAAAACAGCTGTGTGAATGAGTACTATGTGGATTTACATCAGATACATAAAGTAAACAAGCACGTCCAAGCCGAAACTCGCAGGAGAGGAGGACGCAGCGTGTCTGCGAGAGCAGGAGCCGCGCGGGGCAGGACGGGTCCTGCCAAGGCAGCGGAGCTGAGGAGGTGCAGACGGGATGCAGGAGACACGTGAGGGAGGTTTGCTCCGCGCATCCTTCGTGGTGAAACCCTACGCCACCCTGGTGGAACGCACAGGGAGCTGGCTGGAGAGGTGCTGGGAGGGCTGGCCCATCATCAACGGGTTTTACATGATCAGTGGGTCTTACACAGGCCATGTTTCGGTTCACAACCTTTTGGGCAAACTCAAACACTCTGGGTTTTCTAAATAACAGTGTTATCAGCTATACCTCCAGTGGGCTTCATGTTCTGCAATCTCTCACTTGAGCCTAATTAAGCAGAGCCTAATTAATTAGATCACAGTAGTGTCTGACTGTGTATTAGGCTCTAGGAATATGATAGCAACCTTCCGTTTTTCCCACAGTACTGCGTGAAACCTGTTTCCGACTGTTTATCGGGTATACAAAGTCCCAGTGAATTATAGAACTGCTTCCATTGACTTCTATGGAAACCCAATTAAATACATGCAAGATACAGCTATACTGGGCATTTAATAACCCAACACACATAAAAGTCTGCATAAGTTAAAAACCTACATTTTAAATCACTCAGGGAATTAAAAAGTACTCAGTATCTATTAACAGACCTCTCGCTGTACTCACCATAGGAGAGAAAGCAGATCCCCAAGGAAAGGCATAGTGTGATGCAAGGAAGGCTGCCACAGGCCACAAGTACCCTACAATATGATACATACGCACTATTAAGCTCTGTACCAGCACAGTATGTATTTTGAGCTGTAAAACATAGGTATAGAAAAGGCTTGTGTTGCATTAGGGAGTTACAACCCTTTTGCTGAGCTAAGTACACGTTTCACAGTGTTTCCCTTCCACGGGGAGATGGACCAAAACCCTGGGAAAGGACAGTCTGTGATGCTTTTTTACTCTGGGAGATACTTGACAATTATTCAAAGGCATATTCAGTGTCATGGTCCCCAAACACTGTGCTGTTCCCTGCAGCAATAACAATTCTTTTAAAAAATGGGGCAACCTTGAAAGTACCCAAAACTGCACATCTTCCATCACGTTGGCTGCAATCGCAGTAAATTGAAAAGGGCAAAAGAAAGCATCCAAAGCACTTCTGCTGCCAACATCCCCTGTCGCCGCCGTCCCTGCACAGGAGAGCTGAACAACAAAACCTGGAGCTGGTCTCTGCAGAGCTCCCCAAGCTAAGGAGAGGATCCTGGTAAAAGAGGAGAAAAATCGACTTGTACATTTAACCAAACGTTAATCTCTGAGCTCCCACCAAGCCACATGAAGTCTCTCGTTCATATCCAATGCACCAACACACTCCACTAACAAAACCCACAAGTTAAGAGCCTTATCTCATCAGACACACACTGATTAGCGCATCAGGACCCGGCTCCTGACAGCTGATCCTCCCCATCAACCGGGACAGCAGCGCTTTGTAGAACACAGCAAGACCCTTCCTCACTATTTAAAAGCTGTTCAAAATTAACACTTCTCACCCAAGATGCAGCCGGCAGAGGTTTGTAGCTGGAGAGGGGCTGCGTGTACCGACACACTGAATTCCCCAGACACTGGAAAACTCTTTGTCTGTCTGAGACTTAATTACCTTCCAGTTTGATAGATCATGATAATATGAACAGAAATGCACAAACTATATAAGTCTTTAAAAAGTGACAACATTTAAGGCAAAAGAGGCCTTTTAATGTTTTAAGCACAGCGTGGCTGAGATCCCAGGCTGTCCTGGGAGGATCCTCTGTTGGCTGTAAAGGGCATCATGTCAGACAGCATTTAGTCATCTTTGTAGCCATCAGACTCCTAAAAGCAGCAAGAGCAGACGATATGGAAAGCACATGTAAAATGAGGCTTTGCTAGATGCTCTGGAGGGATGAGAGAGAGAAAACCATCCCTGGGGGTTTTTTCCCCATGGGTTTTCTGGGATGCTGCGCTGGGTGTGATGCAGCTCAAGGGAGGGTATGAGCCGCCTCTGTCCCCTCGCCTCCTGCACCCCAAGCGCTTTCCAACTCTTGCCCACTCAAGGGCATAATTATGATGACTTTGGAAATCATTCCTCTCTGCCCATCTCCATGCATAATTTCAGATAAGCCTCCCAGGCAACCAGCAAGAGCTCCGCGGAAAACTGTGGCAAGCTTTGAAGTTCGAGTCTCTGTTCTGTTTCCAGAAAGATTTTGATTTAATGATAGATGCAGACCGTGCCAGAAAAGAAATTTTGTCATGGAAAGCAAGTTATCTGGGTATAAATATAACCCAAAAGCTGAGCTGCAGTGGAGAGCAGGCCCTGGAGAACAGGCAGGACTCTGGGTCGAGCCCAGGTGAGCTCAGTCCTGGGCTCAGCCACCTCCTCAGACTGTACCCTGGGGCTAGGAACTCTGCTTCTGTCTCATTTTCTGTACCTATTAGGGTAGTAAAGACTGCAATGACCTGAGCACAGCTGTGAACCAGAACGTTACCCAAATTGCATGAAGCACAGGTCGATGGCAGCTTTTGGCAGCCGTTGGCCTGACTTGGGAGCATTCACTCGCACCAGTTTTACCCCTTTCTGAGGACTGTGTATGTCCACCTCACTTATTCAGAGTGTGGAATGGCTACAAGGCATCAGCAAATCACCTTATGGTTATTATAAGTTACTTTTTATTACTGCTTCAGTAACTGTAAATTCCATTGGTAACATCAATTATATTAATACAAGTACCCTCAGTTTACTCATTATAATTAAAGCAACTCCTAAACAACCAACTTCAGAAGAAAATGCCTTTCTTATCCCAAGTAAAGCAGAGCTTGTTTTTTTGGCTCTCCCTAGGCATTCACTCACTTTATTAAGCCATAGCAAAGTACACAAGGCTAATTACAAAAGCAGTAGTTCTGAGAGGCACAGCTTTCTGCTAATTTAAAACACACCGAGCAATCAGAATTAACAGAGACTTCACCTTTTGTAAAGCCATTTTGCAGCCCCCACCAGGTAACTCACAACCAAAGGAGTGAAATGGGCGATTAGGGTGTTTATTGCCCGCTGATGGCTTAACTGAGAACAGGCTTTGATCTCATGACCATTCAGATTGTGTTTATGTTAAGGGAACCTTTCTCTTCTCTTTCTAGGGGACAATTCGGGACCATTTATTTTCTTTTTTTAAAGAACCACCATGAAGGAAACAATAAGCGCTGGTGAAGCTGCGATGTCCAAACCAAGTAAGGGTTAGCCAGGCTTTGGGTACATTTTTGCCACTGTCTTTAATTCTTCAGCTCATGTCAGTCTTGCTTCACCCTACGCTGTAGCCGGAATTGGGCTTATCAACCTTCTTTAAATGGCTTTTGCAGAGCTGAGACCACCAGTTCATTTTGCCTCTGGAGCCAGATTTGAATTGCAGAATCCAGGGGCAAACGGCTGGTGCTCCACGCTCAGCGCACAGGAGCCTCCCAAAAACACTCGCTTTCCCTTTTCACACACAAAAACTATTTTTCACACACAAACCCAACTATTTTTCACACTCTCTGACCTTCTGGTTGGGCTTTTCTTGTCTCTTATCTGGGTTTCCAAAACCTTCGCCCTGCCCAAAGTCCCAGGGACCACAGGTTTGCTGAGGAGCTGCTCACATATTACAGGGCAGCTGAACATGAACCGAGCCAAGAAAGCAAAGCCAGACCTTCCCTTCCACTCATGAGGATTTTGACATTATTAGAGCAAATCTATAGATGATGCAGGGGAAAATATATATATATATATATATATATATATATATATATATATATATAAATATACACATCTCTATTCTTCACCTGAGAATCAATACCCCTTAATTTTAATAGCAAATGAAGGCAAAGCTTTATGAAGGAATTTCACAATTGTGTGCAGCTATAGTTGTATTGGGGCTGTGCCAGTCTAAACCACACTTTCCTTATCTTTAAAGATGTATCTTCCAGCTCATGCTTGTGGGACTGATATTTATCTTCAATAGTGTCAGGAAAACGAACCCACCATGACTTCTGTTTTCCAGATGCAATGTTCTTGTCAGCAGTAGAGAGCTTAAGTGTCCTTTCCTTTCACACCTATTAGGTTGGAACAGGCTTTATAAGCATAAATTACCTTCCCCATAGCATAATGAAAGACCTTATTAAAGCCTGGGATTAATTTTTGTAACCTATTTACAAACAAAAATGTCAAACTTGCCGTTGACACTGAGGAAGGGAGGCAGGACTCATTATCTCCAGAAAGACTCAAGAAAATGGATGAGCATAAATATACGATAGTTTGGGAGCTTGAATCCATGTCCTAACTTCTAATTAAAAATTATCCAGCAAAGCACTGCATTGCAAACGCCATTAGCTACAGGAATAATGAAATTCCTAATTACTAAGCAAAATGTTTTGATCTCAACCATTTATTTATTTTAAAAAAGTCATCTTAACTGCTCAAAAATGCATTCCATTCCTTTTGCTTCCCCTTTTAAAAGCTACGCATTATTGTTTTCTCACCAAAGGATCAGCAGGACATAAGCACACACAAAGCATAGTTCTTCCTAGACATTCCATGAAGGGGCCTTCACAAACCTCATCGCGCTGCCCATGAACCCCACGTAATTCCCCACCAAAGACACACCAAAGGCAAAGTGGCTGCAGTGGCCAAACCTACCAAGGTGACCCCAGCCCAGCTGGGCGATGCTCTGGCACGGCTGCTCGGACAGACAGCCCCAGCGCACAGACAGATGGAGAGGATGCTGCTACACAGCAGTTGCACACAACCCGCCTTAGGTGAGTACCCAGAAAAGGACATTTTTTTGCCAAACAAATCTCACCCAGAGATGTGGGGAAGGGCTCGGGCTCCGCATTGACAGGTGACACACGGCTCTGCTGTTCCTGAGGCTGTGCCTCCCTCTCCAGGCAGCCCAGAGCTGGAATTGCTGCTGGTTGTCGTCTCATCAAAACCTTGCTCCAAGCAAAAGTTAATTGGTGAGGGCCTAAGGTAGCGGGTGATATCTGCTGGACATTCGCATGCCACCGTGAGCGATGCCGGGCGGTGAGCGATGCGATGCCGGGCTGTGCCGTGGGTACCGGAGCAGGCAGCAGCTGGTGGAGCAGGAGCTGTGTCCTGCTGAGCTGCCAAGCTGCAGAACACAAAATACAAGGCCACTACCGCTGGTTTTGTAACCGGTATTTTTGTCCTCTGCTCATGACAGCTTTGCTCAGGTGTTCGGGATTTCACCTTGTGACATCTCAATCCCCTGCGTTCCCACACTGTGTCCCCCAGCCCGTGCTCTCTGGAGAGTGCGGAGCAGAACGCACAGACCCCCCGGTGCCCTCCAGCAGCTCTCCAAGGCTGGGACACACATTCTGACACACACCCTCCTACCTGAATATCAGATTTCCTTCCACGTTTGCCATCCTAAAAAATTCAAAGTGCCCCCATGACAGGGATGTCAGCGCTTTCTTTCTCCTCCAGTGACAGGGATCTTGCTCAGACTCACCGGAATTTTCCCACTCATTTCTCTGAACTTTGCTTGTAGGACTTTCCTCCTAATGGTATTTTTGCGAGGATGCCCAGCAGGGGTGAGCGGTTCTGGCTGCTCAGAGCCCGCAGCGTGAGCGGAGCCGCCAGTGCCGAGCGTGTCCATGGCAAAACAACCCTCGGCATCCCCGCCTGTGTCTGGGGAGAAGCGCTCTGCAAACACGCAGGTCAGTAACACTAAACAGGAACTAAAATATTCTAGGAACAGGGAAAAAAAAAGTTCTGTAAATATTATTCATTTTCGTCAAGTGCTGGCTAATAATATTGAATTTTGTCCTGCATACAGGCTTCACTGCTACTTAAGAATAACACATGTTCTTTAATACATGAGACAGTGCTTGATGCTTTGGCTGCTGATCGCCAAGGACTGTAATAACTCTGGGATAATCCAGCAACCAAATAAACCAAAACCTTCGTGTAAGGACCCCCCCGCACCGCCTGATACAACTATTTGCATTAATACTCCTTGAGTAGCTGCATTCCCTCCGCAGACATCAGAGGGAGTCAGTGTACAGAGACCATATGTATTTATTCAGTGTGTTAACTGTATTTATATGGTTATTGCATTTATGTGTATACTCAATATATTTATTTAACTCTATGAAAAAAGTACCAGGAGATATTTCAGTTTGTATCCATCTTCACCAAATGTAAATGAAAACAACCTCATTATGAGCCCTGCATAGAGCACTGTTTCCATTCATACCGAAAAGTGATGCTGCCAAAATTGCTATTATCTTATTTCTGCCACAGAAATAGCATGAAATTATGTTACCTAACAAAGCAAGAAATAAACGTAGTAGGAAAACAGTGTCCAGCATTCCTAGAGTTAGCAGTACAGCCTGTGCAGTGCCCAATACACCACTGTATACAATTCCTACCGTAAGAAATATGTAATATTATTTTAATGAGATATTTCTTACTGGTATCAGGCAGAACAATGTGGCTACTGGGAGCATGGAAGGTGCAAGTGCACCTCATAGTGAGCTGCATTCTGTGAGCAATCTAGGGAACCGTATATGAATACAAACTAGTTGCTTTCTATATTCTCTCTCTTTTTTTAATGCATTTCAACAGCTGACCTTTGGAAAGATGGGAGAGGATGGCTGGGTCTCCACTGCCTTTTGCCCGAGAAGCTGAAATAAGGACCATGAAGCAAGAAATCCCACAGGTCCGGTCATAAGAGCTTCTTTGCTCTGTCACTCGGGGGAAATCAATTCCACCCTCCACTGGAAAATGCAGCAGCAAACTGCTCATCTCCCCAGTTCGTTCTGAAACCTCATCTACTAAGACAAGCCAAACCAGAAAACATCCATTTTAGAGCCCACGGAGATGTGCTTACCAGGGGTGTCTCCCTCCTCCTGCGTGCCCCAGGTTCTCATTCCCAGAGAATCCAAGCACCTGGAGAAAGATGACGAGTTCAGTAATTAGTCCCCTGGCAGTCCTGTGGGGCTTTATTCTAAATAGCTCCTGCAATTCCCTAATGTCAGAGAAAGAAGAGGATAAAAACCAAAATGAGAACTTCATGTCCCAGACTAAAACATCCAGGAGGACAAACACTGAACCAAACAGGTTTTGTGCCCGGGGCAAGGAAGGAAAGAAGGTGAACAAACTTTCCTACAGCATATCCCGTGGCATAAATCTGAGCAGCTTTTAGGTACAATCTGTTTTTTCAGGCACAGCACATCTCTGGAGTATTGAGCCTGGCCCCACCACTGCTTTGCTGGGCATGGAAATGGGACTGTGGAACTACCCAGCCAGTTTTCTGGCTTTCCTACAGAAACGGTGCTTTTGAAAACCTCATCCCTGCTGTGGGCATAATCACGGGATAATTAGGACTTAGTGAAGACTACAACCTTGCTCTGCTTTCTATGCAAGGAAGGAAATAAGAGCTGCACAGCATGCCAAACTCTTTTGGTTTTGTTATCACGCTGCAAACTACTCTGTTGTTTCCAAACGCGGCTGCAAAGGCTCCGTTCCAGCTCCCCCGCGCCCTTCCCAGCGCACACAGCAAAACTCCGCAGCAGATTCCTTATGATTATTGCTTTTTTCTAACACGGTTACCAGTAGAAGGCTCTCAGTAACTATTTGAAAGTATTTTCAAAATTTACTTTTAAATAAGATTTATAAAGCCCATAAAATCCCTTTCCAAAACCCAGGCATCCATTGATGAAAACAAGCGTGTTACCGCTGGTTATGTTTTCATTTTTCTGACTTCATGGCTCATATTTTGACTTCTCTCCTATGCCAGCCAAGAGAACCAAGCCCAGCAAGTGGGGCCAGAGGAAGCAAGAGGCATCCTGGAGTTATTACCCAAGCAGATTGTGTTGCTTTATACTTGTCATTTCCAGCAATCCTCTCAGCTATTCCAGGTTCCTAGGGTGGCTCACAGGGTATTTAAACAGTTTGGCTGAGTCCTCTGAATAATTATAATGAGCTACAGGCTACCAAAACCCCCTACAAAATGTGATTCTACTCATGCTGACTTATCTGACTGCGGCACTTATTCTGTCTCCTGGGTATACTTACAAGAAGCAGGGGATTTCTTACTGGAACAGGGGAAAAAAGGAAGAAAATCAAGAAAAAAAGAAGCCAGTCATAGAAGCACTTTGGTTGGAAGAGACTCTCAAAATCATCAAGTCCAACCATTAACCCACCCCAGCACTACCCCATGTCCGTCTGTCCAGCCCTCCAGGGATGGTGACTCCAGCACTGCCCTGGGCAGCCTGTTCAATGCCCCACAGCCCTTCCCAGGAAGAATCTTTTCCTGGTATCCAATCTAAACCTCCCAAGTCGTGTCTGTTCACTTGCCTTCCATCCGCCTGCCTACCTGACATCTCCTCAGCCTGGGAAACCCACTCCGAGTCCCAGCACTGCGCCCTGCAGCAACACATCTGCCACTTACACCAATTAATTTACTATAAAGATCCTTTTGGGCTTGCAAATACTGAACGTAAAGTGCCTATAAATGTGAATTATTAGCCTTTTACAAGCCTGAGCTCTCTGTATCTGCAAGTCACTTCTCTGACAGCTGCTGGCGGAGCAGCGCACGGGTCAGGGAGGTTTTACGTTCATTTTTGCAAGACACCGACTGCAGCATCTCCCCAGCCTGGAAATAATGTGCATCTTCTTCCTACCATGCTAATAAAACAAACTTAAATAATCCTCCTGGGTGGAGGGTTCCGCTGCGGGAATGGGGCTCCGGAGGCAGCGGGAACAGTGTGATCCCAACCCGAGATGCGATTTCATGAGAACTTCGCTACCAGGAGGCACCGCTCTCACCAGGAGGAAATTGTTTTCAGGAAACAATTGCTCAGCTGACACTAAGAAACATGTCAGCGGGCTCTGCTACTGCTAAGGGGATTTGGACTTGAGTTTCTTTAGCAAGGGATTCAGAAAGAACAAGGAAGCGTGAAAAAGGTGCAGGATGTTGCACCATCAGCTCCTAGAGCAGAACTGAGATGGGGAGCGACTGGCCAGGGCCAAGAAATAGCAGAAAGATCTTCCTGCAATGGCAGGAGACACCAAAGGACACACCCAGGTCTGGTAAGCAGCGGTGACATCCGTTATCTATTGTTATAATACTAGTATTTGTATTTTTCTAGAAGGAAACATAGAAATGACACACAGCTGGGGACAAGGGTGGCATAGTACAAAGTACATCATCATCATTAATGGATTTGGCTGGCAAGGAACCGATAAATAATTAATCAACAATCCCTATCACATCAACCCTGGCCAGCTATAATGACTATATTACTATAGCATGAAGAGCAATCCCACAGATGCGTGATATATGAAGTACAAAATGTGTTTTCCTAAACAGCTGCGCAGCAGGCAAGAAACAAATTAACTTGTTGTAATTAAGTCTGATAATGCGATGATTTGAGCACGACCTTCATAAAAAGGGCAACAAAAGTCTACCATCATTCATTAATGTTAATAAAGTGACTGAACCCTTTGCTAAATAGATGTCCATCAATGGTACGTGGCCAAATTGCTACACAGGTAGTTTTAATTAGTGTCTATCAGGGCAGGTCATTCTACACGTGGGCTAAATAGCGAAGGAGGGTCCAGTTTTAGGGGAACCACACGGGATTTGACGGAGGTGGCAGCGTCTCCCCAGTGCCCAAGCACAGACAACACCGACCCCGGGCAAACAGGGCTGCTCGCCTTCCACACAAAACACCTTTGCAGGAATTCTTCACATTTACTTTTTACAAAAAACAGATGGGACACTGTTCAGTCTGAAACACTTGAAGTGATGCCAGCAAGGCACCACTTCATCATAAAGCTGCGTCTTGATGCTCCTGTCTGCCAAGCCCATAGCACGACACTTGTCGGCACAGCCAGAAAACCAGCCGGTGTAAAAACCCCTTGCCGACATGCTGCTCCACAGCCCGGTTCCTTGGGTCGGGTGCTGGGGCTGCCGGCGGCTCCAGCACCAGAACACTGAACTTGCCATTTTGCACATGGAGCTCAGCCAGAAACCGCGGACTGCGAAAAGTCAGACACCACCGATGGGTTTAATTAACAGCAGCCGCCTCTCTGTATTACTCAACTTTGTGGGACGAAGGTGTGATTTAAATCATATTTAATGGAGGAATAACTAAGGAGAACCACAAAGCTATTCAAACCAAACCACCTTAGCCGTGCCTGCTGCACCCCAGTGCTGCAGAATTACGATCTGCAGCCAGCAAACCATGCCAGGGAAGCAAAAAGCACATTGTGGAACAACAAAAGGAGCGACTTAAATCACAACGGTGCTGCCGAGGGGTGCGGGGGGGTTGTAAAGCCTCATTTCTTAAAAAGTAACTTTGGCTGGTGGAGCAGATGCGCAGCCACGTGTCTCCAATGGGAAATCTCTCCACCATGAACTCCCCTGTCAGAGTGATCAAATAGTCGTTACTCGCTATTACTCTCATTTTCCTGTGGCATTTCAGCACAGGGCCACAGCTATAAACAACAACAGGGGTTTTATGGCCAAACTTCAGAGCGTTCTCCCCTTCCCTCCTGCTAACTTTTGTATTTTTTTGCTGGAGAGGGAAGGAAATGGAGGTGGTGGCACCTACAGCACAAACACAGCACTGAATTCACCTGAGACCTGCGCCCGCCAGACCCCGGGCTGGGGTCACAAGTGCTTTAAAGTAAGAATGAGGCAACAAAAACAGGAAAAAAAAACAATTGCTCAAAATGAAAAGAATGTTCTCTAGAAATTAAACAGGTTCGCATCCTCCAGTGTAAAAAAAGATCCGCTTTTAAAAGGGTGCTTTGAAGTATAAAATATATCTCAATTATTTTTAATTATTAACATTATAAATATAACATAAACAATATCTAACCCTGGAAGGGGTAAGAGAACATGGCAGATTTTCAATACTTTTTCATGGCTGGGCAGTGCAGAATTTCCCCATCTCCGTGCCCAGGGAACCAGTGGCAAGGGGCTCTTGGCGCAGATGGGCCGGGCAGCCGCATCTCCAGGGGAGGATGCTCCACCGCATCCCTTGACATTTAATGATGCCTCATGCAGCAGCGATGCCGCAACCCCAGCAGCCCCGCGGAGCGTGCAGCAAACTTCTCACTTCGCTGCCTTTCATTACAGCAAATTTCCAGCGGCAAGCCAGACCCCCAAACCACCTCCTTTTCCAAACAGCCGGAGGCTAAGAGGTAAAATGCAAACGTTGTCAAGACAATTTGCTATTAGCAGTCTGACATCGTTATAGAGCTAAGTGCTAGGGAAGAAATCCAACAAGCCATTTGCAGAAAGGATAGGTATCACACACCCCTAACAGACACAGCCAAGAAGTATATTTATCAGTTTAGAAACGCTAAATGAGTCTATGAGTCCGTTCCATTCCATTTCTTTCACAGAATATTTCTCCAGATAAATATATGGAGATGGAAAGCTTTCAGTCTTTGCAGTTTGTGAGGAATCTAGATGAAAAAGTGCTAAAATCCAAGGGCGTCTGCAGGGTTTTTCCTGAGGCTCCGCTCGCCGCAGGAAAACGCACCCGCAGCCTTTGCTTGCCTTGCTTACAAGTTTGGGAAACATCCTCCTGAATAAGCCTGTTCATTATGATCAGGATTCGAAATAACTTACAAAAAGAGCACTGTGGACAGCCACCCTGGTGCAGACCTGGCCTCAGGCACAGTCCGGTTCCCGGCAAAGACATGCTGTTAATGTATAGTAACTATGGGTTTATCACACTCATCCCCAAATGCCCCCTGCCCTTTCCCTCTGGCTGCCGCTTTGTGCCCGAGCTGCACCAACCCTTTGCTTTGCGGTCATGTCCTGAACAAAATCAGCGGGTTTTTTAAGACTTGGGGAGCTCAGATGCTGCAGACATGTCTAGAAAATGCGTGAGCTACACACTCTTACACAAAATAGTTGTGAAGGGAAATATCCTGCATCTGATATCACGCAGACACCACCGCATCTAAGCCTCTGCCTCACCTCAGCTTTAAAGCTCCTTTTGAGCAGCCTCAGTGGAAAGGAAGATTAGCTGGTTTTATGCTGGCAGAGATAATACATATCCTTTCTATTTATTAAGGTTCAGTAAGAGTTTGAACCAGAATGGTTTTTATTTATGAAGTGATTTGCCTTTCAGCTCTGCCCGGCAGAGCGCTGGGTTAGCGAGCCAACCCGCCCCTGCCCACTGAAGGACGTCGCTGATCGCTCATCCCTGATCTTCTGCCAAACGCATCAAGTATTTGTTGTAAAAGACAGTGAGAACAGAACCTTCAAAAATAAAATAAAAAGGTTGCTGTTTATTTTTTAGCTCCTTTAAGGCAGTTTGTTCCCAGACAGCATTGTTTAAACACAGAGGGCATCATATTGACATCCATTTTGTCTTCAGGAAATCACATAATAGAATCATAGAATGTCCTGAGCTGGAAGGAACCCACAAAGTCAGAATCCAACTCCTGGGGATAGAAAACTCCCGTAACCCATGGAAAGTATGTTTCTTCACCCCTTTACTTGCACTTGTCTTCCAAAAATTGCAGTGTGACTCCTAGACAAGCACTTGGTCCCATGTTGAACTGCCTTTGTAATCCCCAGCACCCAGCAGGTCAAGCAGATTGTCTGGAGCGTCTTTATTCTCAGCCTTATAAATGATTGATTTAGTTCATCTCTAATACAGCAGGGAAAACTCAAGTTCTGCTTGTATGATATTCATAAATGATGCATCAATGCAATCCGCCATTCATTCCTACATGCTTTTTACATACCTGTCCATCACTTCAAGCATCGCGGGGCACAGAAGCCACACGGTCTCGCCGGGTACCAAAGGCTGGGCAGCTGTAAATAGGGTGGATGCTCTGCCCTGGGAGCTGGTTCATTCAGAGCCACGCCACAGAGCTCTGAGCGCAGCAGCAAAGCACGGGGTGGTTTTCATAGGAATCCAAGCAAGTCGTCCAGCCCAGCAGGATTCCCATCCTCACCCTCCCTAAGTTTCCAGAACAAGATTCACGCGGTGAAGGTCTGCCTTTCCACCTTGAATTCATTCGCTTCTGTGACCAGCTGCCACTTTCAATGCAAAGCTAAACAAAACACAGCACAAAAGGAAGAAAAATCAGTAAACACTAAATTGCGCTCAAAATTCAAAGGTTGTGAGAAAAAAGGGTATGGTCCTACAAAGAGGCACACGCCTGTACCTCTGTCAGAAGTGCGTTCCTTTGGGTGAGTTAAACCATCTGCACTAGATGTTAGTAAATCAGCCATGCTCTTAGGCTCTTAGGCACTAGGGTTTTGAAAATGATCCCAGCTTAACTGAGATATTTTGGCAAAATTGTGTAATAGAGAGGGGCAAATCCCTCCCCAGATTCTGAGCCAGACCGTGAATGCATTCCCCGCATCACCAGGAACCGCTCACCAGAGCCTGATTAGGCTGGTTTTACTAAACCATCAGTTTCAGCGAAGTTTGCAGTTTGGCACCACCAGGAGCGAGCTCAGCTCTGCTGGACCAGGAGAGGGGCCGGATTCTCCCAGCTCCTCACACCGCAGCCAGGACCTTGTCTGCTCAGCACTTTATGAAACATGGGCCCAAATAATCCATTTCTGCAGAAAAGATAGGTTGACATAATTATCTGTCCTTTGCACTGCCAGGCAATGTATATTAAAATGTTTGAATAGAGAATACTGCAATAAGTCCAGTTTCGATTTATTTTTCACCGTCTGGAAAGCGTGAAAAATAGAAGTGAATAGAATAACCAATAAAAGATAAAAATTCTTGTCTTCTTTCTTTTAAATTGAAGTTTACCTCGGTTACACAAATGCAGCATTTCCGCTGCACCTTTTACACTTCAAAGGATTTCTGTGTTTATATTACAACCCTGATCGGTGGAATTTATTATTTAACTAATTCCATTTGCAGGAACAAACCAGAGATACAGCAGCCTTCACTTTCATGAGGTGTTTCTGTTTGCAGACAGAGGAAGGGCAGCCATCAGTCACCACGCTCTACAGTTCATTTTATCAAACCACAGAGTTTCGACTGAGCGTGGACTCTTCAGATACTCTGCATCCCACCCTGAGAAAGACAATTGCTAAAATAACCGAGTGTGCAATGTCCACTGTGCTCGAGTAACTCACTGGGGAATCGCACGCAGCTCCTGCAGTGGTTTGGGCTTTAAAATCCATATGGGATGAGCAGAGCTCTGGGGTGATGCACCGGTGGCCAAGGTGTCATAACAGCCCCAGCTTCACAGAAACGGTGTTCAAAACTGCCTTTCTTCCACAAGAGCGACAGGAATATCCTGATCCTTTGAAAAATAAGCAGCATTTTAAAAGGTGTATTAAAAAACAAAAGCACTTAAATGTATTACAGTGTTAGGAGTTTTTCACCTGTGTCAGGATGGAGGTGCCAGGTGGGCCTGGCTTCTTGCTTACACTAAGCTTTCTTTGAATGGAGGCATTTGTTTCAACTGAACAGAATAAATATGTAACAATTATTATTAAAAAAAAAGGGCACAAAACCAATATAAACCAGAACTTAACAAGTGTGAGTCAACATAGTGCAATTTATCTTACTCCATTTGCTAAGGCAATTGTTAACCACAGAGTGACCTGTTAACCACAGAGTGACCTGTTATCCCATTTTCTCAAGCCGGTTGTCAAAAGCCTCTGAGAGGATGAAGTGTTGAAGTTCCCCGAGCCTCAATTCACACGTGTTCTCCTTTGACAAAATTAGTCCCTCCCCACTGCTGGATCAGCCAAGAACAATTTGCCATGAAACACCAACATTTAATTGCTACCTTGGCCAGAATTTACCTCTTGGGAAAGTGTCCTCAGGCAGGGTTTGCCCATGGAAACGTTGGGCACGTGCAGAAGTCCTGGATGTTCCCCAGGAGGTGGGTTGGCACTTATTCCCTTAGTCATTAACAAATGTTTCCCTTGTCCTTGAGATCTTTCCATTAAATACACCCCTGCCTCCCACGGAAAGCAAGCTTGACCTTTTCTACAGAATTAAGAGCCAATTTATTGCATATTTTAAATTCATAATGAGATCAAAAGGGATAATGCTAAGATGACCTGGAGATCAGCCCAAGACATGAGAGATAATAGTTTCCTTAATTGTGATGCCTGAATTAAATTACTTTTGCACTGTGTACTCAGATGATGTGTAAAACGAAGGTCTCGGCAGCCCGTGGTCATTAACACCGGCAGCTCTTGCAGGAGGAGGGAGCTGGACGACGATGTGCAGACAGACACCCTGCTCTGCCCCTTCTGCTCCCAACAGCCGCTCACCATTGCAAACCCTCGTGCCAGGGCCACCAAAGCCCAGCCAGGGACAGCTGCATCGCACACCCTGCTCTGGGTCATTACATTTAACCCAGACTTTGCTCAGGTGGGGAAAAACACCCACAAACATACACATAGAGAGGTGTTTAGAGAAGGATCAGAGGCTGCATTGAAAAATTATTAATCTAATTTGAGAGTGATATCTGAAGTAATTCATTTTTGCTTAGAAAACAAACATTTTTCTTAAAAGCAACCAACATTGCTTGTGGGGAAAGTTTTGTTCAATGATATAGGTAGTTCCCAGAGAAAGCCATGAATTGGGGCTTATCCAGTGCCTGCAGGGACGGGGTGTTCTTGATGTAAAACCAAAGACACCAGGCTTCACAAAAAAAGGTTTACTTGACAAATTATTGTCTAAGGTTTCAATGAGTGGAGTATCGATAGTTATAAGCTGGGTGGGTGCTTATAAATAGTGCTAAGAGGTGAGTGGGCGTCCTGCACATCCCTCTGTCATAAGTAGCACACCTGGTAATGTGTTTATAGCACATGGATTGTTTATTAAGCACTTGCACTTACGTTTTGCAACTCTGCTGTTTGCCCAGTGAGAGTTTAATATACAAACAGGCAGTTATTTACTAATCACACACAGACAGGACATACTGGCTGAAATATCCTTTCCTGGAACATGGGCTCCAGCTCCAGGGATCACTGTGCTTCACTCCACAATCCCAAAGCTACATCCTGACCTTTTGCAGGTATCCTGTTTCCAAACTAGAGTGAAAAACTAGAATTATTACACAGAACTGGAAGTATAAACCTCCAGCTAAACATGATCATCTGTTTTAGAAACACAGGTTAAAATTGCAAAACATACCTGGAGATTTTGACCTGTGATGCCCAAAGAGTCTCCAGGTGCCAGAAGCAGACACAAAATAAGATGTCCTTAATCAATAGACATGTTTGGAAAATGCCAAAAGGTGTTAATAGCACACAGGGCCAGACAGGTCTCACCACACTGCTCCGAAACCGGAGCGAGCTGGAGTCACCAGCATTTGATGGTGCTGGTTTCCTTCCCAGCCCTGGACTCAGTCCTGATTCATAACTGAGTGGGGCTTCTCAGCTGCTTTGCTTGAAGAAAAAACTTGTATTTTCCCAAAAAGCACATTTTGCAACAATAATGCTACACAATTTGTCCTGAGTCTTCCATAATAGCAGTATACTTGACATTTAAAAAAATAATAATTAACCAATTATTCCTACCAAAACCCCACCAGGTTCAGATCGACACCGAATGGCTCCAGTGGACAAATCGACTCTTCTGCTACTTCTGTAGCGACAGCCCGAGTCCCCTGTGAACCTGGTGCTGTAATTCTCCCCCAGCCTCAGCTGAGACATTGGATTGCCCACTGTCATTATCGCAGATGTCCCTGGGCACGCTGACTAATTTAGACGTGTAAACTCCACTGCACCTCCAGAACAGCAAGCCACCCCCCCAAAAAGCAGATTTCATCACTGTATCCATTCCTCATGAGCCAAGCAGGGATCTCACTTCAAGCTGCTTGCATTTGGATGTCACCATTTGAGTACAGGCTTTAAAATGGAAATTCCTCCCACAGATGACCACAAATCCTCCATCTCTTGCCTTTTCCATGTTTAATCATTCTGCTCCCTCACTCATCCTCCTGCACATCCCCAGTCATTTGCAGGAACAGGCATCTCATGCATTGTAGAGACCCGGCACGGCGAGGTCTCCGTCCCGCCTGGGGCTGTAATTGCCGCTGCGGCATAAGCGACAGCCTGGGGTTTTTTCACCCATAAATAATCTATCAATGGCCGTTTGCCAGCTGACTGTAGCAAAGTGGTATTTTGAAAGCATTCATACCAGATGATTAGCTAATACTTGTTGAGCCAGCAGTGTACAAATTAGATGAATTGGCTTCATATGGAAGTCAACCCTCTAATCAATGTGCTTTAGTTCATGCAATTCATATTGAATTCATAAGTATAACAATAACTGGTGAAGATTATGGTTCTGTACCTGACAGCTCACAACAGGTTTACAGTAATAGAGCTGGGGTTTGAAAAACCTTTTAAAATAGCTCACTGCTAACCTTTCTAAAGGGTGAAGTAGCTGTAAGGAAATCCTTATTTTTAATTTGTTATTCCTATTGATCATTTGCACAAGAGCAGATACGTAGCAAGGAGCTCTGTGTCCTGGTAGAAATGTCCTCACCCCGTTGGAGGGGAGCAGCGTCACCCGCCCCAGCAGCGCTCCCTTCACACCACGTGCCTTCTGGTGATTTGTCAGAAATCACTGGTGATGCAAGTTACCTGCCTTTCATTGACCAAACATCCCAAGAGTTGAACAGCCACCCCAAAGACCTATGGTCTCTGTTTTGGCTGCGGATAATCACAGCTGGACCGACCCAAGAGCGACTGCAGAGCTTCGAACAACATTAAAACCTCCTGGACCCCATTCTGCTTGAGTCCATTAAGAGTCTCCTTTAGTTACAGAGGACAGAACAGCATCCTTACCAGATAGAAACCAGTAGAAACATCCTTTTTTTCTTCTATGAAATGCTTAATTCCTTAACCCATCCCAAATTTCCCTGTATGGTGAGAAAGCAACACGCGGGCTGGTTTTAATGTTAGTTTTAACAAGAGGCTTCTTCTCCACTAAGTTTCTTTCCACAGGGGTTGGGGGATCAACACAAGATTCACTTGAGAGTCCCAGCTGCAGGGAAACTCTCAGCCTTGCTGCAAGTCCTGCCTTGTCTTCGGCATTAAAGCAAAAATGACATCTTTAATGACAAAGTGTGATCAATCCAGAGGCTGCCAAGGAGCATCTGCAGCCACCGCATCGGTCCACGTTGGTGACAGGGACCCCGGCCACCACCGTCAACAGGGCAGGAGGACATTTCTCAGTCAGCTTCACCTTTGCCCACAGCCCTCAGCACAGGTTGCTGTGGAAGGTGGATGAAGACATTGATATGCTTATTACACTGCTTTCTATACATTATTTATAAGTGGTTAAAAATTTAGGACTGTTGTAAACATTGGCAAATGGGAATAGCATTAATTTTAAATAGTTTGTAATAGCTATCAAGTGGTTACGGCCTTTATTATAAATAGCTTACGGATTTGCTGAGTTCTCTAACCTCCAAAAACAGTGGATCATTCAAAAAACACATTACTGTGAAGTGCAACTGCAAGTTATTAACCTGAATATGAAAACACATTTGAACCTCATAAGAAGGCCCAATTAAAGACAGAGAAGACATAACAGCATGTCTCTGTATTTGCAGTACAGGTGATTCAAAGAATAAAGAATTAGAAGATAACATTAAAATGAATAATATATTAGCAACCTCTTGCATACGCCAGATTTCAAGCTCACACTGGTAGGCAGCCAAATTAAATCTACTGAATTGCATCAATTTACACCTTTGCGAGGGGTTTGGCCCCAGACAGATGCAAATAACTTCGCACGCTGAGTCTCACTGCAATAAAGTGCTGGGGTGGATGAATCAGCCGTTTGGGAAGTTTTAAGGTCAGGCAGAGCCTCAGGTGGGAGCTGAAATGAACCTTCCAGGTGGGAAGAGCTACAGGGAGGTGGCATCCAGGGTGTGACAGCTGGGAGGGGGAACCAGTTGTCTAAGTGGTTACAGATGAGAATGTAAGTCCAATAATGGGGTAAAAGGACCAGTTCATCTTTGCTTATACAGCATCATCTTTGTTTCCGCGGCATTGTCACCCAACAGAGCAGGGGACCAAGTGAATCCAAGAACACAAGAGCAACCAGCTGAGAGCGCTAGTTTAGCGGGAGAAGCAAGACCCAAGGCTGGCATCATTCAGCATCGCTTTGGGGAAGCCAGAGCCAAAAACCCCTGTCACCTGCTGAATATTCAGCCCCGAAACGTGCCCGTGTAACTGCCCCGTCCGCACCACGCACACTCGCGGCTGCCAGGTACACCTGACACTTTACAAATGTATTGAACACATGCACACACCACAAGTAAAATTTACATAAGCTGTCCCCTTTCTAGTCAGAATTGCATTTTTTTATTATTTTCTCTAGCCAAGAGATGCATTTTAGAATCATAGAATGTACTGAGTTGGAAGGAACCCACAAGGATCATCAAGTCCAACTCTTGTCCCCGCATATATTTTAATACACACAGTGGTGGGAGCCCACGCAGAGATGCGTGTTACACATTCCCACCCACACGAACTAATGAGAAACCATTCAGATGGAAACAATGAGATTGTATCTTATAGCTAACGGGGTAAATGGCATGGGGCGCTGAAACCTGGAATAATAAACCTGGAAGCAAGGTACAAAGAAGGATGAATATCAGGTAAATTAAAGGGTTTGCAGGAGGCTGATTGGAAAAAAAGAGAGCACTCAGACAACTTCCATCAAAAAATCCCCAAAGCCTCTGGCTAGAAGTCCAGCTTCAGTAGAGGAAGATGAAATCAAAGCAGAAAACAAGATTGGTGGTTGTAAAGAGAGGATAAACCTGTTATAAGTCAGATAAAGACACCGAGGTCCCCAAGAGGACACTCTGGGAGCATTCAGCTACTGCAAGGAGGAAATAACCGCTTTGGAGGAGGTCAGTGCAGAGCCCTCAAAAACCAATTCGACAACATAAACGCATTAAAATGTGAAGCGCCATCAGCCCGGATTCATCTGCAGAGGAGGAAAGACACGTGTCGGAGCAGGAGACGAAACGCGAGGTCACCGGAGTGAGCAGCACCCGTCCCAGTTCTGCCCCCGCGCCCCTCCTGCCTGGGTTTGTCTGGTGGGGCCCCACAGTCCTCCCGCAGCAGCATTTCCTATCAGCTGCATGCAAATCCCAAGAAAAGCAGATTTTCCTCGTGCATTCCATGAACCCTGCAAAAGCAAGCAGTGGAGCACACCGGAACCTCCAGCACTGGTCAATAACAAGCACTTTCAGTCTTCAGCCCTCTCTCTCCATGTGTAAAAGCAGCATAAAAATTTAAAAAAAATCCCTAAATTTGCAAGCAGATGTGCAACTTCAACTTCATTCAGTCAGGTACACACATCTCTCATAACATCATGTGGTTTTGGTCCATCTGCATTTGCCACGTCAAGAGAAAAATCACCTTTTTCAATAGATTTGAGTACATTTTTCCCAGCATATAAACTTGACTGCAAGCTCCTGTCCTCACACGTTCACCTTACACGAGTGTTTTGACTCCACCAAGGAGCCACTCCAGCCAACTCTTCCAGGACATGAGCTTCTCCATTGATCTCACCGCATTATAAATAATTTCCATAGAAACGGGAAATATTCCCTAAACCAACAGAGGCTTCCTTATTTCCAGCAATTATCTTAAGGTCTGATTTGCATTTTAAATGTCACCTGTATAAATTAAAACTGTTTACTGCTCACACTGTCATTATTCTGAGTCATCTGGCAATAGCCAGCTACAGAGGTTTTTTGTTTCCTCCAGAAAGCTCTACTGCAAGTACATGCCCCGAGCTGCTCAGTTCAACTATAAAACATCCCATTTTCCCTGGTCCCTTGCTCACTCTGGCAATACAACTATTTCAGGATATCACCTGGGATGTATTTTTAAGCTCTTGCTGCAGATTAAGCGGCTGATCTTCACTCCTCAAAGGACACCCCGGTAACGACAACAGTATTTTCAGGCACTGATTTGCATTCTCCTAACCTTATTTTTTAAAAAGCTTTAAGTCATTCGTTAGGTTACAATTATTCTTTTAGTCTTACACTAAGCTTTAATGAAAAAAAGGCCTTCTCCTCATTTGAAAAGTTTGAAAAGCACATAAAGTAAGTCAGGTTGTGCCCCTAACAGACAACTCTCAAACACGTTCCCTCCGACTCTTATAGTATTGTAGCTACTTGCATCTTTTTTATTTTTCAATTATCATTCTGTTTTTTCCACCCTTTGGAGAAATTCTGACAGTTTTACCTGTCTGCACCCAGGACTGAAAACTGAACACGAGTTGCTAAAATTACAGTGGAAGATTAGGAGGAGAAAGACACTTAAGACACTTTTCTTAAATATTCACAAACAACACCTTTTGCTTTATTAAAAAAATAAAAAAGGCAGAAACATTGAAGATCTTGGAGACCTTCCCATGAGGCCTGAGAGCCACCTCAGCACCCACAGCTGAGGACAAAAGCTTCCCACTCTATTTCTAAAATACAACAGCAAAGCTCTTTCATCTTTCTCCTCAGCCGCGGGGTAAGTGGGTATCAGAGCCCCACGAGGTCACCGGGCTGATGTCCTTCAGCATCGTTCTTCAAGAAGATTATTATTCTAAGGAAGTTTATGAAATGATTATTTTGTCCAACTTTCCAGTTCAGCTTAGAGATCAATCTGGGTGAACTAATTTCATCTCCCTAATGATTAAATGCTTCATATTAATATAACCCTGAGAAGGCAAGTTCAAGAAGCCTGTTTTTTCATTCTATGGAATAATTAGATCTTGAGAATAATTTTGTACCTCCTTAGCTTTCTCCAAATTCATTATTTCTTAAAAAAGCTTCCCTGTATCTTCTGTTGCCATCTGTCCTAATAGTTAAAACAACGTTTTAACTCTGCCTGGCAAAAAGACGTGCGGGTTTACAGACTAAATAGACCAGAAGAGCAATGAAGAGCCAGCTCAGAGAGCTGAAGTGATTTACACTAATACTGCTCAGCAGGGCCAGGACACAGAAATACTCCCTTTTCTTTAGGCAAGTTGAAAATATCAAAGGCCACAGGATAATTCTCCCTTCCAGCTTTGATAAATAAATAAAGGATAAATAAGGTCCTTCTCATAATATCTAGACATTGCAGAGGGACTCCTTGCGAAGCTGAGGGTCAGTTAAGGGACATGAGGTAGTTTTAGAATTCTGCCTCTTAATGTGGGAATCACACACAATGTTTCATGAGGAAATTTCCAACGTAGTTTGAAAGAAAAGAAAAAAAAATACAAAGCCAAATATGCATTAATGGAAACAATTTTTTTTTCCAGTGTAGGAAGTCCTTTTACATAAGTTACAAACTGCTTATTGGCATTTAATTATAAAAAAATCTTGCACTTAACAAAATAAGACCCTCCAAAAATGGCAAATCTTCCAGGCATTTGGTAAAAGTAGCACACAAATTAAAGTTATTTGAGCCAACCTCACAGCTGTTATAGAATTGATGTGTTATATGCAAGCCCAGCCACTTCTGCTTCGGTTGCAAAAAGACTCAAAGGGCAACATCCTGTTCCATTCAAAGATAATTTAAGCTTACAGAGCAAAGGGACTTGTCGAGCAAAACACTGATGTTTCGTTTATAAAACAAAAGAAAAACCCAAAACTTGGCTTCAGGGGAAAAAAGAAAAAAGAAGTCCTTCTAAGAGGATTTTTCTGTATGACAAGTTAAACTTTTGGAGAGATACTTGAGACTATATTGCCACCTGCTGTCTCAAACAAAACCCAGGAACACGTCTGGTTTCCTTATTATTGTTTAAAATACTGCAAGTATAATAGAAATCTATTAATTTGGAAAATCCATTGTGAAGCAGAGGCTGAAACATCAACACTGAAATCGTGGTGAGTGGTTTAGTCAATTTTATACAAACACAGCGGTTCCCCCGGTCTGGCAGAGCAGGTTTGGACACTGAAATTCACCTCGGTGTCTGTTTCGTTGCTGCTTTGCTTTTGTAGTCTCAAAAAGGGCGAACTTCTAGTACTGACAGCTGGAGTAAGCGCTACAGAATCCATCCCTATATATATATATATATATACGGTACCTTTGACTAGACAAAATTAACTGCATCTGTAAGGATTCTATCTATAAATGTGTATTTGTTAACCGCATCTAATAGGAACACTATTGCAGACAAGTCTACCTGCAGCACCGCAAAAAGAGACTAATTTAGGCACCAGTTCACCTCATCACCGCTCTGCTGAGCTCCTGACAAACACAGAGAGAGCGCAGGAGGAATTATTTTTTCCTCGACAAGGGAGCAGGTGAGTGAGGAGCGGACACTCCTTCGAAATGAAGGATTTCGGGCAGCATTTGGCTTTATTCATAAGCTTAAGTGCCCTCTCGAATAGCAAAAGATCCAAACTGGCTCCGAAGCGTTTTATTGAACGTGACCAAACTCGAATGTCCCGGCCGTGGGACTCCATTCCCCACAAAGCCCCGCACCCCGCAGTGTGCGAGCATCCCATTGGCTGCGCGGAGAGCCTATCGCCTCCCGGCTCCTTGCGCGGGGAAGGCAACCGCTGTACACAGAGCGCGGGATGCGCGGGCGTCTCCTCAGCGCCATGAACCTGGGGTGAGGACGGACGGGGCGAGGGCGGCGCCATGAACCTGGGGTGAGGAGGGACGAGGGGGCTCGCTGGGCTGGCAGCGGGGCCGGTCCTGCCGGCTGGGACGCGGCCCTGCCCCTGCGCGGCGGGTCGGGGCTCTGTGGGGCGGAACGACCTGCGCGGCGAGGCCGGGGTGATAGAACCTGCTCTGGGGAGGCCTCGGGAGGGGCTCTGGAAAGCGGGTTTGGGGGGGATTATTTGCTGTAATACTACCCAGAGGACTCCCCAGCTGAACACACAGAATTCAGAAGCACCAGCTATAATTTAACTTCACCAAAAGACAAACTCCCAGGAACCCCTTTCATCTGAGACTGGAATGGTAACACCTGTAGCACCACAATAAGAGCCTAATTTAGGCACCAGTTCATCTCATTACTCCTCTGCTGAGCTCCTGACAAATACCTAGAAAGTGCAGTATGATTTTTTTTTTTTCCTTGACAAGGCAGCAGGTGAGTGAGGAGCAAACACTAAAAATTTGTACTAGGTGTGGGTAAAATTGATAGAGAGCTAGCAAGCTTTGAACACTGAATGCATTGTCACTTCTTAGTAGACTTTAGGTTGCTTCTCATGACTGCTTAGGTGCTATCTCTTGTTTTATAGCTCATGCAATGTATTAAAATTATGTCATATAATGTCTGACTCATATAATGAGCCCCCTTTCGCAGCCCCACCGCCTCCCACCAACACAAAGCACCGAGCGAGACGAGCAGGTGCTGGGCTCAGCTCAGCTGCTGTGTGCGATTTGAAGGTCTCAGGTTACAACTTGGAGCACCTCTGTGCTGCTCTCTTAATTAGAAAGTTGCATACAAGCTTTAGATATATATATGTTAATGAAAGGGAGCTTGAAGATAAGCATTATTTTGAACATTAATCGTCGTATTAGATTGCCTCAAATTAGTGTATGGAAGAAAAAGAAAAGTGTTTGAATACTTAACACTCATACACCTGAGCACTGCCAACTTCTTATTTTTTTAAAAACCCTTACAATAACGTTTGTTCCACATAGAAACGTGGACCGTTCTGCATGGAAGCACAATTGGAGACTGTTTTCAGAATACAGACCCTCTTTGTGATCAGTGCTGGCATTCAGACTTGTTCAGCATTTTTTGTAGCACGCAGTTTATATTGTTGGCCTGTTTAATCCTTGAGGCAGGCACGTTGCTATGTATGACAATATAGAGTGGTACCTTCAGTTGGAGCATCTACTTTTTAACATGCAGGAAAAATTTTCCAGAATCTATAATAAAAGTAAACCCTCTTCAAGACCTGTTGATTTCTTTATATTAAGTAACTTCTCACAAACGTGGGAAGCTTGGGATATGAAAGAACATCTGGACCAACAATAAATACACTGTTACAAAATTGTCCTTGTTATTAATGTAAAAATCTTACCATTATCAGGCAACTTCATATCTCAGATTCCCCCCTCTTTCTCTCTCTCGTTTTACAGAGATGGACTGAAGCTTGAAACTGAAATACTGGATGGAAAACCCAGGCTAATTTTAGCTGCTTCTGGTATTTTTAAAAATCATTTTTCTCAAGTAATCTTTAAAGCTTATTGAAGTTGAACTTCAGATCCAAGCAACATGAAACACAGTGTTATGGAAATATTATTCAGATTAGGAAGAATATTTGTGCATTGTCATTTTCAAGTCCTCTTACTCACCAGCCTGATACTGGAGAGTAGGTTGATACTGAACTTCTGAGTAGTCCGTTCACTGGCCACAAGCTGGCAAATAGTCTTGACTCTTCACAGCTTTTCTCTGCATTCATAAAAAAAATTAAGTACTATTAGATATTAACTGGCAGAACTTGATAATTTCTATATAACTTTTAGCACCTTACCAAGGAGAAAGAGGCCTAGTTGCTTGCCACTTAAATTACACAGAATTACATAGTTACAGTCACATTTCTGACTTCAAAGCAGCTTCAGTATTTGGCAGTCAATCTTTATAAATTTCAATAAGCAGTTTATTTAGGCCAGATCTCATTACTACCACCTGAGATAGACTTTTCCAGTATATGTTCATAAATAAACATTAAATTCTGGTTTTGTGATTTGTCAAGTTTCTTTACAAGAAGTCCACTTTCCCTAACTGTTCTATATAGCAATCAGGATACATTCTCCGTTTAACGCCCTCTAAATTATATTTCACATTCTGCATTTACCATAGAGATGTCAAATGAGGCGTCTTGGGGTCTTTTGAGTCAGTAAGGAAGACCAGTCTACTGGAAACAAAACCTTGCAACACCTCGGAAACAGCAACACTATGATTTTCAGTTTTTTCCAACAATAGCATCGTTGGCTGGGTAGGGCCAGGGTACATTCCAGGGTGCTCCAAAATAAAGCATTATCTTTGACTTTGACCCAGCCTTGAACAAGCAGTCTTCTCCAGAAATTAACACGTTTACACAACTGACATAAACAGCACTTCCTTGACTTGAATTGTGTCAAAAATTGCATCAAATTGTATTACTGCTGAATTTCAGTTTTCTGCACTGTCAAATACTGCTAGCAGTCTTAAGGGCTAAAGTAGGATTATTCTGTAGTAGCTTAAGCTGCTATAATACTCAGGATAATTGTTTTTCTTTTACACAAAAATAAAACAAAACCAAACAAAAATTACAAAGAAAGCCCTACCAACAACAACGAAAGGAAACCAACCAAACAACAGCTCCACAAGCAGCACTCCAGAGTTCCATGTTGTACATCTCCCCACTGTGAAGGCAAAGACCCTATTTTTCTTTCTCCTTTCCACAGATAAGTTGTGTTTGCACAGCACGTAGAATCCCACCTTATTTAATTTCTCAATAGTCATAAAGAAGCCAAAATAGTGACTTCTGCCTACTCAGGTGAGGGCTGAGTGCTTGAGAACCTGGTGGTAAACATGGCCACAGAACACCTTCACCACTGCAACATTATCAGTGCAGGATTTAGTGCTTGTCTCTGCAGAACAACTCAGCATGCTCCCAAGTTTTAAAATGTTCATCTAGGTTGGAAGCTATTAACAGTGGGGTTTTGTAGGCTTCAAGAACAGTGTTCTCTAGTGTCTTTAATTGGTAATGGAAGAAAAATATATAGGTGGTACCTGTGCAAAATGTGCCACAACCACTGCTAGAGCCATAACTGCCTAGTGCAGCTGAAGCAGCTTTGTTTCCAGCAGATGTGTTCCACTAAAATATCATCCCAGCTATTTTTCTCCCCTTTGCCATTAGCCATATGTGCAAGATTTCTTGTGTTTAGCACCACATCCCATCTATTAATATTATAATATTCTTTATTATTGTTTTTAGTATTTAATATTATTTTTGAGACCACTACACCTCTGTGCATCCTCTAGGATTTGTGTTGAAAGACAAGACTGTTTCAGGGCAACAATAATAGATAGTGTGATTCCGCAAGTATTGTTTCTTTAGGCTGTCAGTGGTGGAGACATATCATCATGTAGTCAGATGGGGTTGAATACAGGGACTATCCAAAAAGAATGTGAGACAGAAAGCAAACTGAAAAATCACAATAAACAAACAAAAATAAGCTATTACCACAGGGCTCTCTGAGAAACAGAATGAAAAACAGGGCAAGATCAGACTGGCACAATGATTTTATTAGATCTGTATGGAACTGGAAATAGTTACTGGAATAGATCCAGCCTTTTTTCCAACATACTTTTTAAACGTGTATACCGAAATTACAAAAAAGTAAACTGATCTAGTTGGGGCAGATATTCTGAGGAATCTACTTTCCCCCAGCCTTACAAAAATCAGATTAATATGACAGTTTACTAACTTCTCAAGATTGTCTTTCAGGAGGAAGTTGTGATTAAATACTTCTCTCATATGTTTGTATTTGTTCCCCAAAAGATAAATCGAAACCTGCAATGAAGGTAAGTGCAAAAATGACTTTTTTTGTTTAAGCGCACAAATTAACTGGTTAATTTGTTAACATAAAAATTTGAGAACACATTTAAACTGTCTAAATACTTGTAATGAATTATATTTATGAAGGATAAATATATATTTCTCAGGGTCGTAATAGCTGTTAAAAAGGATGAATTCAGAGTTCTGTGACTACTTTTACCTTTGCAAAATGCTTTAATTTACTTTTCCAAGAAGTTACAGCAGCAAAGGAAATCACATAAATCAGAACTTTCAGAGACCTTAAAGGGATTCTGGTAAAATAGGCACCTGAAGCGTGTTTAAGTTCCAGTTTAGTCATATAGGTTGTCCGTCCCAAGTAAACTAGAATGTGATGAGTTGGGGAAGGAAAGAAAGCAGAAAAAAAAGCCTCAAAACATAGGAAATAATTACAAGTGTACACCAAGGACCTTGAAAATGATAAAACTTTAGTACAAATGGAAAAAAATCCAGATTGAAATAATATTGGTTGTATGTTGAAAACATACCTGTTTGAAGCCAGGATTCAGAAACACCAAAGAAAGGCAGTTAATGTTTATTAATTCTTTTAAATGTTGTGCTATATAAACTTATTTTTCATATTGTCATTTTAAAATATTCAAATTTGCATGCTGTATTCTCTTCCAAAGTATTCCCAGTACTCATTAAGATATTTCATTAGTTGCTACTGATGTAACAGAGGAGAAAAATGACACTTCTTTGTTGCTTCAATCTTGTTTTCATTTGTCACCCATGCAATTTTATTTCCTTAGTTAATATGTGGTGAAATCCTATTGCTTTAACAGATGGGTAATAAAGCCAGAGCACCTAAGCAGGCCTTGAGACTAAGGAATACTGGGCATATTCTGCATTCCACACAAAATGCTGGTGTCAAGCAGGAAAACTTAACGAAACCAAGGAGCGAATCAAGCTTATCAACGACAAAAGGTGAAAAACTGCAAGTTACTAAACACTCCCCACGTGAAACCACAACTAGAGATCACTCTTTGATTTTCCAAAGAGGCAGCACAAACAGATGTCCTGATTCAGAGAATCCTGATGTTGTTACAAAAAGTAAACGGAAACCTCAAACCCCACGTGTGTCAGCTGAAGACCTCAGAAGTTTGGCGTGTTTAACACAAGAACAGCTTCAGCAGATACTGATGACAATAAAAGAAGGAACGAGAAGCATTTCTGAGACTCATAATGAAAAGCAAGAGGAAACAGGTAAGATACTGATAGTTGCGTTAATTTCATGGAAACTGAGCAGACTGTGAAAGCTCAACTTTGAGTTCATAATTAAAGTTTATTTGCAGGCTGCAGAGATGTTACTCTTATGTTTAATGGTCTCAGACAATACTGTTTGCCATTATGGATCAGCTCTTTGCCACCAAGAATAAGATACACTGCAACTGAGTCCCAAACTCTGAGCTCTTAGCCAAGGATAAGTGTTATTTTAAGTCTGACATTCTAAAAACGCCCTGTGAAGTTTTAACTGATGCGCCTTAACTATACAAGCAGGGCTGAAAACAGTTTCTTTAAGCAGTGGGGAATTTGCAACTTTCTGCTGTTTTCAAAGTATTTACTCAATGCTGAAGAAAGTTTCATGGTCATATATATATTTATATATTTTTGTATTCTACCACAGCTACTAATGAGGCATCAGAGATAAACAGTGTAACATTGCTTCACAAACCTTGTGAAGCTTCACCTGTTCCAGATGAAACTAACTCCGATTCAAGCAGGAAACAAGAAGGACATCCACAGCCAGGACAGAAAGTTACGTACGTAGATCTGTGTTATTATCTACAAAAATTGTATCTCTGATAAGGATTTGTGATCTTTAAAATGGACAGATTAGGGTTTTAGGTCAAATTATTTTTTTCTTCTTTTCTCTAGAAAGGATTCCTGGAAACCTGCTGACGTGTTTAGTACCTTGGGTGAAAGAGAAGGGGAGAAAGCCTTACTAGAGTTTAGAAAGACCCAGTGGAAGAAGGAATTAGGTACTTACGATATACAGAATATATTTTTCATAAATTTATTACATTCAGTGCCAAGAAATTTTGTGTTCCTTATTCTCTTTTAAATTTACTCAGTGCAGTTGCTACAAATTGAAAAGTACAGTTTTATCAGTTTCCCAGACAGATTAAAATTCTTCAATTTCAAAATTTTATGCAAAGATTATCTATAAATTCTTGCAAAAACGCTTCTTAACCAAATAAGTACTATCAAAGAACTATATTCAGTTATGCTTCATATTGTAGGAGTTATTTGCCACTGATGTCATCACATTCTGACAGTAGTTGATAGCCATTATCATTAAAAAAAAATAACTTGTTTTCTTTTACTGGGCAAAGTGTGACCCTGATCTACAAGCATGACTGAATGTATCAAATTGCAATTGAAAATGAAAATAGTTTGCAGCCCTGTCCCATCACCAACCAAGGGGCATCTCTGTCATAAAATCACAGTGCTTAACGCAGTAGTAAATTCTCTCTGACAAATGAAGCTTTTTAGGATTCACATGCAGGAGTGTTTTGTTTTCCACTCAGGCGCAGGCTGCCTGGTTTCAGGGTTTGATTTTGCATTGTCAGTGGGTTCCATGTGTAGCTCTGTTGGATTTAATAATATTACAGTAGTCCAAGCCTGGTATAATAAAATGGAGAGAATTTAAATACTTAGTTATTTCTCTTAGCTTTCCCTCTTCCCCTGGGACATTGTTAAGCCTTCAGTGTCCGTAGTCTTCTCAGACATTCCCCGATTACTTTTACATCTCTGGGTGGAGAGTCAGCTGCCATCCTCTTAGCAGTGTCACGTTTAGACTGATTGGTCAGACAATGGTTACTCTTTTAGTCCACTTTACAAGCAAAATTACAGGGGAGATGTGCATTGCTGCCTTTTTTTAAAAAAATAACCTGCTCCATGTGTGTATTAGGAACTCTGACTAGAGGTGGGGTTTGGTGGGGTTTTCTTTTTTTTTTTTAAAGATGAACAGGTAGCACTGAAAAAGAAACTGAAGGAAGCTTTGGAGGGAGAGGTGGGATGTTTCTGGGCAAAACCCAGCAATAATAAAGCCCATAAAGAGAAGGTGGAAACGCTTGATCCAGATAAGGTAAGGCTATCCGTTAAAACTAACGAGCACGCAGCTTCCACAGCCCTGCACCAGAGCTGTTCTAATTCATACAAGATTTTTTAATATGAATCCAGTCTTAGGGGTCACTTTAAGCACTTTCATGGCATGAATTGCTGAAACTCCCTGTTTCACACCTACTGCTGCACTTTTTATCTTCACAAATTAAGATCTCTGTAGCATGAACAAGCCATTCCTGTCTTTCCACATTGGTTCCTAGCTAAAAGGTATAAACCTTGTCCAGTTCTATTTTGAGGAACAGCCTCAAATGTAATTCCTGGTTATACAATTATTTACATTGTTCATGAGCTCCCACATGTATTTGCTAACATAATAAGCATAGCAATTTGACTTTGACTCTAAACTGCCTTTTAAAAAGTCAGCTGTCGCTCTGATAATACAGCATCAGATAAAGAGATGAGATGAGACTGCTTCATCAGCGAAATTGATGGCTGCTAAACAGAAGTTAGGGTTGTACATGCTATCAGTTACTCAAGCAAATTGCCTTTTTTGTGGCATATTCAACATTCCTAGAAAAGTTACCAGGCTGCCCCATAAGAATTTATTTTCATCTGCATAATTAACAAATACTGGATATGAGATGCTTGGTTACAAGTTTTGACTGAAGTTTTAATGAATAGCAGTTTCTAGAAGTTTATTAGGTGTTGAAGGCTATTTAGTACAAAACAGGTGAACTAAATAAATCAAATCTTAAACAACTGACTTGTCACTTTACTTGCAGACATTGTTTCCAGCTGAGTCAGTAACTCCCCCTGGGGAAGACTCTGTCTGTACAGCTGCTTTAACCACAGAGGCTCCTCAGGGCCCACGGAGTGTTTCCTGTGCTCCAGCTGCGCAGTCTGCACATTTCAGTTTGGACTTTCCAACTGCCAACCTCACAGCATTTGTTTTAGGGGTAAGATCTGAAATTGCATGCAGCATTTTTTTCCTGATTCTTGACAACAGATGTATTCTCTTCAGTAGTTCCTTAAAGTCAGAAGAATTCAGTATAGACCTTTTCACTCTATGTAGAGAACTGTGTCTGAATGTTTGTCAAAATATCGATGTGAGCATTTTCAAGACTTATGTGAGGAACAGTACTAGAGGTGTGAGCTGAAGTGTTATTTAGCTTTTAAGTATGCATTAAAGGAATAGAGAACAGGAACCTATCAAATATAAGACTTTAAAAAAATGTGTTGATGATAGAAGGTTCAAGAAGTTTCTGAGTTACTGTTAGTAGGCACTAATTGAAGAGTGGCTTTCATCAGGTGGTATTTAAGTTCTCAGTGCCACTAGAGTTCATTAAAAAATACAGATAACATTAAGAAACAGGAAGAGCAGATACTATGTAGAATTTACTTGAGACAAATCACTACTAATTAGATCATCATGCTGAATCTACTGGAAACACAGACTGAGCAGTGAACCATAGCAAGAGGGTGGCATTTTTTATTCATGACATAAGTCATGTTTTTTGAAGTGAGAAGCTGATGGCTCAAGTTAGAATAGTATTCAAAGATGGGCTTATTCAGCATCTTTCTAACAACTGAAGCATTTTTATGGAGCAGTCAGACACTTGCTACAGTTACAAACTTCCATACATTTTTTTTGTGCAAGAGAATAGGCCACTTATACCAAGCAACTGAAGCCAGAGTTTTCTGCCAAGTCTCTATTATGTGGCAAGACAAGGTACTGAATTTTTTGTCCAAGGAAGAGACTACCACTTCTCTTATTTCAGGAAGCTGTGCCACAGGAACGACCTTTTAGTGCTTTGAAGCATGAGCAACAGAAAAAGTGGCTTGAAGAGCTGGACAAACAGAAGGAAGAAGCTAAGCTACGAAAAATGGAAGAAAAACTTAGTTTATCAAAGGTACCTGTGGTTTAGAGGGACTCTTTGGAATGAGTTGTTCTTTCCATTTTTGTTCTAAGAAATAAAAGATGAAATTGTAGACCTAATGGAGTAGGGACAAAGGTGTAACTACTTGTAGCACATCCAGATTTTCACTGTAAGTCCATAGGACAATCTGATTGAACATTCAGACAGCAGCTGTTCCAGAATTTTGGTAGCAGAGAACAGACTGTATCTGCTGGGATGTGTTGGACTGCTTGCTGCAGAGAGGAAAACACTGATACTACTGTATTTTTTTATTTCCCACCATTGTGTGAAAGCTCTGGGGTTTGTAAGGTGTTGTGGAGACACTGACCAGACACTTTGTAAAAAGACATTTTCTATAGATAACTGCTATATAGGAGATAAGGAAAGTATAGGCAACTACAGTGTATCACAGTGGTGATCACATCCTGCTCAAGAAATAAAATGCACACACGTACAATCTTACAAAAGGCTTTTAAACGCTTGCACTCAAAAAAGTATTGAAGAAATTAGCATTACCTTTTTTACCCTTTGTTTTTTCCCGGCTGTTGAACGTCGGTCTCTTACAATTGCTTTGCAGGTGGGCTACCTGGAGAGACTTTTAATACTGTCGCAATTGGCCAACTTGGTCAATGTATCTTTTACCCCTGGAGGTTCTTCCTTATATGTTGCTATTTCTACTATAGTAGTAGTTTTAAGGTTAGTGGAACAGTCTGTATTCTTATACAGCCTGATACTGTCACACTCTTTCAAAGACTGTCTTTTGAAGCAAAGGAACGTGCAGGGAGATTGCACTACTGCTAGAATCCAGATTTCTAAGTTACTGTACTCGGCTTTAACCCCAGGAATGCATCTTTTACCATAGGGTGTTCTGTATTTTTAATTAACAAGAATCTTGGTTAACAAAACATATGAACGTTCACTCTCTATGGCCTTCTAGATTAAAAGGCTACAGTTTTTACTCTCCACTGAAGAATTTACAGCAATTACATAGTTCTTGACAGAAATTCTTCATGTTAATTCCACGGTTTGTAATAGTAGAAAAGAACTTTCCTACCCACCCCCCAAAACCAAAAATCCTTTGTTGCTAGGGTTAGTCACATACCTGCACACAACAGAAACCTCTTCATTTCTTGAGTTGTGGAGGCATCAAGTTTCCTCTGTAAATTGAGCTTTTTAAGTGTGAAGGGAACACAGCTGTGAAAGGTTCATTCATTAGCTGGCTTGATTTTTCATTTGACAGCTGTGCAGTGGGAAGGTGGTTGCAGTGACCAGTGAGTAACCCAACAGTGATCTTGCTTCTAGCCTCTTTTTGAAAGGAAGTTAATGTGCACTTCATCTCTTTCTCCTCAATATCTTTTTTTTCAGGTCATGTGTTATACTCTCAATCCTTCTGCATATTGCACCACAGACGTGCATTAGAATAAACTAGGTTTTCCAGCCACTCTGATCTGCTTCTGCTTTACAGGGTATGCAAAGGGAACAAAACTCAGGGAACAGGAGGATTTGTGAGAATTTGGATTCTCATAATTTGGACTAAGATTTTTCTCGCTTCTTTTAAAATAGGTGTGAAACTTTCCTGACAGAAGGGAATTTTTGTTTAAGGAAAAGACTCCCAGAGAGTTGATGACATTAGATTATGGTTAGTTCTTTTCCCACAGAAGGCAAGTTTTGGGGCAACAGTACCAAAAAGCCTGAATCCATGTTAACTTGATTTTTTTTTCCCCTGAAAATATAATAGCAGTATGTTTTTGCTGACCGAGTCTATGGATCAGCAGTATAATTTCTGATCTTGCTTGCATTTTAAGCAACAGAAAGATTTCTGTTTTCCCGTTCAGGGCTTTAACTACTGTCTGTATTGTAGCCATATTAACAGAACTGTTAACAGAAGTGTTCCTGTTTTACAGAATGTGTATTGTCTGTTTTATTAACCATACTTACAGTGTAATGAGCGCGTTTCCTTTGTTGTTGCTTCATATTTATTCAGGCTGAAGAGCATGACAGATGGGCAATGCATTTTGATTCTGTAAAGAACCAGCTTAGTGCTAACGCGCAGCACCCCTTCCCCGGGAGGGACCCCGAGCAGCCTGACAGCCTTTGCCTGTCCCCTGGCCCTAAGGAGCTGACTGCTTTTGTTCACCCTTTTTCACCTGCAGCTTTAGGCAACCTCATGCCCTCAAAGGTGGGAAATGCAGAAAAAGCTGCTAAAACCGGCGCTTTGGAACACAGTCAGAAAGTCAGGTGGGTGAGCTTCCTAAGGATAATGGTCTGAGCCAGCACATTTCTGAGGCTTCCTCAGAAATTTAAAAAAAAAAAGAAGAATAAGATTCTTTAAATCTCGTCTTTGGATCTTATTCATTTGGCTTTTGCTTTTTTCCAGAAACACCTGTTGTTTCACTTTTGAAATACACAAGTGCTTCCATTGTTCATTATTAAAAGTTACTGTATATAACACTACTTTGTTCTTTAGTGAAATGAGTTTCATGATTGTAAGTTAATACAATGGGAAAACCTTAATATGAAAATATTACTTGCAGTCTAACTGATTCTAAGAAAGGCTTTATGATTATTTTCTTACGATTAAAAACACTTACATGCTTGTCTGTCCTAGTTTCCTGCGTTCAATGACAGCTCTCCTGGACCCTGCCCAGCTTGAGGAGCGAGACAGGCGGCGGCAGAAACAGTTGGAGCATCAGGTAGAATTCTGTTTTACTGACGCTATTTTAATGAGAAGAAAGGATGAAAGGTAGTGTTGTCACGACTAAAGCGTGAGATTTAATACCAGAATCCAGTGAGGTGCTTTAGTGCTTCAGATTACACGTTTCCAGTTGTTTAACGGTATTTCGCTCAGTAAGACTCTACCATTTTAATACTTGTACAGACATGATTGCATTTCTGTAACTGAATTATTGCCTCAAAAAACGCACAGTGCACTCTTTAGAGCTCTAGTAGGTTTGTGTGCTTTTTTCTTCAGTCTCCGCTGTCGTCAGGAGAACTGATGGTTTACAGCTACGCATCCCATGAATCTTTACGTTTTTATTTACGTCTTTAATTTACTTTATTGTCATTTACGTTACTTGTGTGGCACTCTAACTGAAGGTACCACTGCATGATGATGTCTCTGGCACAGTGTAAAGAAGCCTTAGTACAAATGTAGTGAGCCTGTTGTGGTCAGGCTGTTATTTGCTGGCAATACCAGCTTACAGGACTGAACCACCATTTCTTTACAAGAAAAAACAAAAGCATTTTTGAAACCAAAAAGCTACTTGTGTTTGTCTCTGGGTATTTCAAACTGCTTTATTGGGCTGGTGGTTCTCTCGAAAAGAAAGGAAGGCAGCTGCCTTTCTGTGAGAAATCAAAAGAAACAAAGTGGAAAGAAAATGCCTTGATTATTTTAATGTATTTGTCCAAATCCAATTATTATACACATATGGTGGAAGTATATGAATATATAGATTATAATACCTTGATTGTTGTATCTTTTAATTCCCCTTTGTTTTCTGTTATCCCTAGAAGGCAATAATGGCTCAGGTTGAGGAAAAACGGAAGAAGAAACAGCTGGAGGAAGAGCAGAGAAGGTGGGAAGAACAAGAGGAAGAGGAGCGCCTAGAACGGGAGAAAGCACAATTGCAGCAGCAGTTTGAGGAAGATGTGCTGAGGCAAAAGCAAAAGGAGGTGGGATTTTTGCATTTTCTTTAGTGCAGATGGTCTGTAATGGGTTTGGAGGAAAATGGTTCTTGTTCTTCAGTTTCAAAATGGTGTTGCCTCATCATTTGGAAAACTAAAACTGTCTGAAACTTGGACATTTGAAACCAGAATCAGTTCCTTCACGTAATAAACTTGTAACATGGTATGAGTTTAACAGGTAACTTTTTTTGGACAAGGGCCTTCACAGGAACAGAAATGGATAAGAACTGCAAAAACGGAATTGTAGTTTTAAATAATGCAGAAACATCCATTTTTTGTTAGCACAGCAGAGGTTCTGAAGTCATCGTTACAATCGTGAAGGTTATATATTGCATCTACTCCACTAGTTGGGTTTTTTTTAGCAAAAAGGCTTTACTGAAAATAAGAATACACATAAACCTTGAGAATTACATGGAGGTTAAATAATCCTATTAATTTTAGTCTCAAAATAAATGGTCACATATATATATATTATTTTTTAAAGGAACTCGTGACTCTTAAAACAAATGAGCTTTATCAGACAATGCAGAAAGCTCAAGAATTAGCACAGAGATTAAAACAAGAACAGCGCGTTCGAGACTTGGTGCAGAAGGGACACGACATTTCGAGGCTGCAGAAGAACCTCCGTGGGGGTAAGTGCACGGCTTGCCTGCTCGGTGGGGACCTTGGGTTGGGTTCGTTTGCCCTTCTGCATCGGGGCAGAATTTGCTCCTTTGCTTCATGAACCACTTTTCATTTCAGCTTATTTAAAGAGCTTTCCAAACAAATGCCAGTGTTAACTCATATGGAGAATACTGCAGTTTAGTAAGCTTCAAATACTGTGTTGCATTAAGGAAGAAATATAAAGAAATGATCAGGAATGTATAGGGAATGTTCAGACCTATCAATTAGATTTGCAGTGAAAAAAGTCGAGTATTGGGATCTGAAGCCCAGTTCTCAGTCTCACTTTGAATTCTAAACCACAGTAGCCTGACAACTTGATAAAATGGTTTAAATGGAACATGCGTTACTAAATTGAACAATTTTCCTTATTTCTTTTTAGGTGATAAAGAATTTGAAGATGGTCATACTGACATTTCCCATCAAAGTCCTCGTTTTCCTGGTGGCGTTCAGAGCCCGGCGGAGCAGCAGCGTTCTCCTCGGAAGGACACGGCTGTGCAGACAGGTACGCAGCCCTCGCCTTCAGTTACTCTTGATGGACATTAAGAAAGACTATTACAGTGTATCACCATATTCTCTTAATTTCCCTGTAGCTGTTAATTAGCAGTTACAGATTCACGTCACCCTGTGTGCAGTGGTGACTCGCTGCGATTACCACGTGTTTGTAGTTGTCTTCAGTGCGAGTGTTCACAGGTTTGCATAATGTGGTTTGATATCGAGCAGGACTGGGCTCCTGATAAATATATATATATATATATAATTTTTTTTTAGATGACTTCAATATTTCAGCATGTACCGAATCTGCTGAGGAAAGAGCTGTGTGTTGTGGGTCTCCTGATGTTTCCATAGAATATCAAGAACCCTCTAGCAGCAAAAAACACCAGAAGGAAATGCAGAATATAGATAAAAATAAGATTTCAGGAAAAGAGACTGGTGGCATTTACAGTGATCTATATGAACTATATGCAAGAAAAGAAAGACAAATTAAACCTTCAGAGAAATCCAGCAAGAGGCCTGACTGGAACATAAAGAAGCCTGAGAAAAGGTACATTCCAGCCTCGGAAAGGTACCCGAAACAGCTACAGAAACAGAGGGCGGAAAACAAAGTGAGACGGCAAATGGAGCTGCTGCAGCTGGTAGAAAGAAACGCCCCCGGGAACCTCTGCCCGAAAAAGGGGGGATGGTCAGAGCCGTCCCCTTCACCTCACCAGGAAATAACTGCGAAGCACAAGGAGCAGCGCATCAGGAAGGTAAGGATTCGCTTGAACAATGGGCTGGCGGTTAATCTAGCGAGTCTTTGCTAAACACCGTTCCCTGAACTGGGGTCAGACAGTCCTTGGGGATTCACAACAAAGTTGTCTCGAAAAGTTAAAGATTTGAATGTAAAATACATGGAGCTTTTTATTTTACTTGTGACCTTCTTGTTTTTCTCCTAGGAAGAACAATTACATAAGAATCATTTGAATGAAGAAAGGTATGTCTGTCCTCTGCATTAATGACATGTATAAATGCAATAATAATGACATGTATAAATACAATAATAACAAAATGTATAAATACAATAATAATGAAATATATGTTTTTCTTTCCTGATTTTAAATTTTTTGGAAAAGAATTTAGATACATCTAATTGTCTACTATTGAAAATACACAAGAGGTATAAAAGCAGGTATAAAACACAAGAGGTATAAAAGCAGAGTAGATGAGCAGAAGTCCAGTCCTCTGAGGGCTCTTTCTCTGCTCTTTGAGAAAATCAATCACATCACTGCAGTATTGTTTGGGATTTTCTTTAACCATGTTGTTTTGTACAGATCGGAATCACCGCCCGTTCCAGCTGTCAGGAACAGATCGTACCCAGTACAGCAACACGCGCTCCACGCCGCTCGTGTCGCGGCGCACAACAGCGCTGGCAGAAGAGAGAGGAGCCCCAGGGCGGGCAGAGCCCCCTCCCCACAGTTCGTTCCCTACGTGCGAACAAACGAGGTTTATTACCTGGACCCCGACGCCCCAGTGAGCAGACCTTCCACCCAGGACCCGCAGCGTCGCCCGCGCAACGGTACTGGAGCGGAGGGGGAGCTGCTGGGGTAGAATGATGGTACCAAAGTGCTGCCATTGGTTTGGTATCTGTCTTGTACTGAATTTTGCACTAACTCGGGTGTGTGTCAGCGCTGTACAGCAAGCCTGTGCAACCAAACACTATTCAAACAGACAAAGGTTTTTAAAAACAAACTAAAAAGCAACACAATTTTTTGTTCAGCTTTTCTGTCTGCTTACCTTTGCTGAAGTATGCTTGCACATCTCTGCTATTATCATATGGAGATTTGGGGGTGGGAGATATTTGACTTAAAATAGTGACTGTAATCTGATAGTAACCAAAACCTGACTTTAGGCTGTGAAAACGTCCTGTGCCAGCGTTAGCGCAGCACTGAGGGAGCTTTGCTGACCGGTTGATCTGCATTTCAGATTCCTGCCAAACGCCACGACCGCTCTGCAGCTCTGATCACGTTCCAGACCCTCTGCTCAATCCTGAGGTCATTAAAATCAGAGACAGACAACAAGCAATTCTCAAAGGACTGTCAGAATTACGCCAGGTAAGCACAAAGTTATATACGTGTATATATACATATATGTATCTCCATATATCCACTGAAGTCCAAAGGACCACTGGCAGCTGTTCCTTCCTGGTTCCAGGGCCTCCTGCAGAAGCAGAAGGAGTTGGAGTCCGCTCTGATTCCCGCGCTGGCTCAGGACGAGAACTTCGTGTCTCCGTTTTGAGAGGTACAAATGATGTTCTGAATTCTGAAAACAACGGCGCAGCGCTGCGCTTGCCACTGTAATAAATTATGAACCAGCTCTCTCTTTTTTATGAAAGAATCAAATTTTGTGAATTTTGATCGACTACAGGGTCACGTTGCTTTTCACATTCAAGATACATTAAACTGATCGTGTGTCTGTTTAGAATGGTCTTGTATGTCCAATTAATATAAGCGACCAAAACACTGTAATATTACTGGGTTTTTTTAGAACTTGGTGCATGTATTTTGATAAATAAAGATTAATAGCTCGGGTAGACCTGGTTGGTATTTTTAACTACATGAAACTGCCTGTGCTTAACTACTCAGATTGCTTTTAAGCTTAGACAATGCATATTAACTCAACTAATCCCAGATTTCAGGACCACAGAAGTGCTGACTTAACTGCACTAACCCGACATCCTCCATAAAAGGACTAAAATCACGTTGCAAACAAGAAAAAGAATCCAAACCTTTGGACAACATGAAGTCAGGAACATCAGCAGAAGCAAAACCAGCAAGAGAATAAGGGCCATTGCGTGACCCCAGGTACTCAGCGGCAGCTGCTGTTTTCCAGGTGATGTTCAGAATGAGCCAATTAAGAGAGAATCACTGGGGAAAAAAAAAAATCAGTTTATAACACAACAGATGTGCAAAAGACCAAGATTAATAAACAAATTAAATGCTGTATTAAAAAAAAAAAAAAGGAAGCACCAGTAATCATCATTGTAAAGTGTCAGAGCATTGAGGGGTTTTCTAATTTATTTTTCTACTGCAAAGTGAACTACCGTAGTAATTAAAACCAGCTTTGCCCTTCTCTCATTACAGTAATTACAGTGGCAAGATAAAAGGCATCAGATGACTCGGTTGGTGCTGTAATGAGAGGGAGGACCACAGTTAGACACCAAAGTAGTTGCTGTTCATGCAGTAAAGTTGTGCTTTGCAAACAATACAAAAACCACAGACAATGCGATGTCTTTGCAAGTCCCTTGTGCACCAAGAGCTGAGTTTATTGTTTGTCATGGAACTGCACCATTGGAAACTCCAACTGAGGTATTTAGCCAAAATCCAGCAGTCATTGAAATAACTACACTGCCTCAGGGCCATGTAAAAACATTTGTACAAAACTCGTGTCAAATAAATACAGAAGTTTTGATATTTATGTAAAGAAAAGTGATTTGGATACTCTTACAGTTAAAAAAAAAAAACCTCGTTGTTTCACAGATTTTAGGCAAACATTCGGTTTTACATTAAAACAGACCCAGGTACAGGTCAAATACAAATGTAGAAACTTAAAAGTGCCAACAAACAAGGTAATTCAAGTACAGTAAATGTTAAAAAATATATATCTTTATTTCAACTTTCAGATGCTTTCAACAGGTACAGGCCATCAGGATTTAAATAAGACAAGAAAACGTTTGAGATAAAGGACAAGAAACTTTTTGTTCTGGATTAAAATAGAAACTGTTAACAATCTGCCAGTTTAGAAACAGGAAAGTCCAGAGCAACTTCGAAAAAGAAACCTCGGAGTTTATTTCTGGTTGGAGCGTGGCCCGGGAGGGTCGCACTGGGCGCCCGCGCTCCGGCCGTAGGCCGACAGGAAGCAGCTGCCCCCGTCCTGGGCCTGCGCGGCGGCCGAAGTTCGGTACGTGGTGCCCAGGAACGTCTGGTGGGTGAGGACGCTGAAGTGGCTGAAGCGATGGGACATGTTCAGCTGGCTGCTGTAGGCCTGGAAGTTACTGAAGGGAGTTTGTTCAACCGAGATGGGTTTTTCTCCTTCAGCAGAGCACGTTGTAGAAACCGCAGTAATTGGGTGTATTTCTTTCACGTCCATTTTAGTGGTTTCCATCGAGGCGACTTGTGCGTCAGGAGGTGACCCTGTCACCGCCGAGCCGCGTTCTTTGGGCTCTGCTCCGCGGGAGCCCTTGGCCTCTGGCTGCAAAGCTTCCCCGTGAGGCTCGGAGGCATCATTGCAGATTTCTATTTGTGCTGTTTCATCCCCTGAATCCAGCGACATGTCCTCCTCATCCTTTTCATCACTTTCTACAAGAACTACATTAAAAAAGAGAGAAAGTCCTATTCTATTGAAATACAAACTCTGGTTAGAAAAGCCGTACGCTACTCACAGAGTTACGCTTCAGGTCTGCAAGTCCAATATCACTTAAGTCTTGGTCTTCTGTTCACTTACTCAACATGCACACTTAACCCTCTGTGTGTGTCCAGTTACTCCGATGCTAAAAGCTTCTGCTCGTGTTTAGTGTGGGAAATCCCAACTCCCAGCATCCAAAGGGGTTAATGTCAAAACAGCATCTAAAGTTGTACAGCAGGTGAGGATTTGATCAGACAACTCAAGCAGCACAATTACTGACATCTCAGTCCTTGCGTTCCCATTTTAACAAGCTAGCATTAATTTATTCTCTTCCTGAGAACAGATGGTTATATCACTTGGCACACATCTAACTTGCGTGAATACCTAGAATTCTGCATTTAAGATCTCCTTCTGTGCTCCAGCCCAGCTGCTTTTCCCCCATCATTTAAAGAAAAGAAAGAGCAGCTTGAGAGTTGGGGTTTCCGTGCCACCTGCAGTGTCGGCTACAGGAGGAAAGGCCGTTTCAGGGACCTCCACCCCACACAGCTCATTAGCTAACGAGCCTAGAAGCGTGTTCACTATTACCTGATCCTCTCGGGTGAGCCTGGCCCGCAGGAGGGTTCTCTTCAGTCACCGAGTTGTGATACCCAATGAGGCTTTTGAAATTTTCCATAAAGTCATCAACAGTAGCAACCACTATCCCATTATCAACATAACTTGAAAGTGTTTTGAGATTCTTTTCTAAATACATAAAGGGAGATTTTGTATTAATATTTAGCACCTGTTCTCAAAAGAGAAAAGCACACGTGAGCTTGGGGGGTACCTGTTAAGAAGACGACGTGTCTCTGTTGTATGTTCTGTGCCTGGAGCCGGATCAGACAGTCTAATTCTGGAGCGTTTCGAGTCTGCGAATCACAGTTGTGGTACGAGAGAATCTCAACCAAGTGCTGCTTCTGGTAGGTGCTGAGGAGGCTCAGCAGGTTCAGCGCGTTCGTGTTCATCCTGGCGCGGGAAAAAAGACCCTTCGAATATTTAGACTGAGCTTAAATCAGGTAAGTCAAGATACAAACATAAGACTGAGTTCTACTTCACTGGGTTTTGAAGATGATATTAAAGCTGAGGTGTTGGAACGGCTGGTATTGGAAAAACACAACTTACCTGCCCAGCTCCTTCAGTTTCTTGTGTATTTTGCAGTGGACTTTCCACTGCCACTTCCCATCCGGGGTACTGAGACCCTCCAAAAACTTCAGCAGCTCCTTTAGTTTATCTGTTGTGGAGATACTGAAGTTAGATTGCGTGGCACACAGACTGAAAACACCACGTCGGTGTCCAGATAAAGCTGCTTTCCATTTTCAAAGTCCAGTTACAGTGAGGAACAGGAGCCTGGTGCTTCAGGTTCTGTTCCTAGCGGATCAGCCAACAATATTCCAAAACGGAGTCACTTTTGTGTAGGTCAGATGCCCGACAGTGGTATCTGCTTATGTAAAAGCTGAATTCAGACATACATGGTCTGTCTTGCTAAAATATCTATTTAAAAAACTGGTAACTTTGTTAACTATTCCGTTTCAAATAAAGAGAAAGTGAACAAGTCCAGGTTTTCTAGCGTATTGGTGGATTGAGCAGTAAGGAACAAAAGGTTCCAAATACACAACTACACAACCCAAACTTGGAAAGCCAGGACCTCCAAGTTCACACGTTCCCCAGAAACACGTTCTCTGGAAAGGCCACTGAGATACGAAAGTGCCTGAATTAGCTGAAGCTCTCAGCAAACCTCACCAGAACGGCAAGAGGTGACCCTTCCCCGCGCTGAGCGCGGCATCTCGCTCGCACTAAAACATTCGCCTTTCCGGGTGTGTGTGGGGAAGTTTCACACTGACCTGTGGTGAGCGACTCTGGATTCAGGACGGATTCATCCGACACAACGAAACCACCAGACACAAACAGTTCGTTGTACGTGTGGTTTTTCACGTCGTCCAGGCTGTCGACGCCGGCGAAGCTGACACACGAAAGCCTCTTCAAAGTCACTAAGCCGGGTATCTGTTTAAAAATGTTACAAATCAGAGATGTACACCCAAGATCATGCAACAAAAAAAGTAACTACAGAACTTTCCTACTTACTAATACCAAATATCACGCTTCAAAACACACTTTCAAATTATTATTTCTCTTGCTTTGGGAGGTGCTTTTTTCCAGAACATTCCCCTTGTGCTGGGGAAGAACGTGGCTCTGCAGGAGCTCGGCTCCCCGCGTGCTACCGAGGGCTTTAGTTACAGACGCGCTGATGTGAAATGAAATACCTTGTGGATGAGGTTGGCGATGTCTTCGTTCTGGATGATGATCAGCAGTTTGTCCAAAGCCGCTCTCCTCTGCAGGAACTGCTCTGGATGGCACTCGGTGTTCCCCAACTTCGTCAGATATTCCTGACACCACACAAAGAGAAGATGGGGAAGAAAACGTGACTAAGTATTTCAGCCCAAACAAACCCTGCACAGCGACCACGTCCGATCAGAAGGGTGGGGGCAGCACCAGAAAGCGGCTGTTTGAGCACGCGGGTCACTTACAGCACCGCACATCAACAGCCAACTCACGGGCTACCAAAACCGCACAAGTTTTTATTATTTCACTTTCATCTTACACATTTAAATACAGAAGAACAGTAACCCCCCAAAGCCACCTGTACTATTAACTAGAGAAGGTAAAAAAACCCCCAAACTCACACACATCAACTTGTCACATACTCTAAATAGGTGAGCTATCCCATTTTTCCCTGTTATATTCATTCCGTAAGTCACCCCCCGGGTGGATCTTCAGAAAGAGCTGAACTACAGCCTGTTCTTGCCAACTATAAGCAAAACACTGATGTAGAAACTGAATATAAGCCAGACTACCTGCAAAGCTGCAACGCTGGGACAGGGCAGCTGCTTTCACAAGTCACCCTTTTCTGAAGCGAATTTTAGACCACCTGCTGTTTGCAAGGTCAGTTTGACACCTTCCGATTTGAAAAGCGATCTGTTATAACAGCATAGAGAGGCTGAACTGGAACATACTTACCTTAATTTCTTTGCAGAGAACACTTTCCTCCTCTTCATGAATATAAAATTTCACCGTGTTTTTCTGTACATCTTTAATAATTTTGACCAAACTGTTAAATACTTCAGGTTTTATCTGGCTTATGAGATCAGAAAAGGCCGGTTGGGTTGGAAGGTTTGCGTTCTCTGGGGATTTGTGAGTCTTTTCTGGCGGCTCGGTCAGGTCGGCGCTGGCGGAGCTCTGATCGGGCGTCACCGCGTCCTCCATTCTGACATCCGCCGGAGCCGCGTGCTCCTCCGCCGCGGGCGCGCTCGACGAGCGCCGCTCATTCAGCCCCGGGTCCTGTGCCGCGGTGTGACCCAGCGGCTCTGCCAGCGCCTCGGCCCTCCCCGCGGGCACCGCGCCGGGCGGCGGGTTCAGCGCCGCGCTCGCCGCGTCTGCCGATTCGGGACTGGAGTAAAGTGTTGGACTCGGCCTGATGCACGACGACGACAAAATAACACTGTTCAGCTTTTCGCTCAGTGTCTCTATGTATTCTTGGACAGAAACATCTGATGCCTGTAAACACATGTATTCCGAAAGTCTCGTGATCCTCTCTCGGGCGGAGAAGACCGGTGTGGACACACCACTGACATACGCAATATTCTTTTGCTGCAAAATTTCTTGGATCTTTCTTGCAAAGAGATTATATTCTTCTAATAGTGTCGTCTCTATGATTGCACTAATGGAATGCTTAGCCGTAAAAGGGTGATCTGTTAGCCCACACTGCTCTTCAAGATTCTCCACTTGTCCTGTGTCAAGTCCATCTTCCACTGTCCCCTTTTGTGTGTCTGAAAATGGAGAGTACGGAAACTGATAATCAGAACTTCTCTGTCGATTCACTACCCTGGGGTCATTAGGACAGGCGTCCTTTGGCGGTAAATACACCGGTGGTTCTTCTGGTGATTTCAGACCTATATAGGAAGAGTTCATCATCATCACCATCTTGCGTTTGAAAAGTCATACACAACTCATACACTAAAACCTCCAAAACATGGTTATAAAACAGAGTTACAGTTGTAATCAACTAAAATTGAAAGACTCAAGTGTTACTGTCTGCTGGTACATGAGCACAAGAAATGTAATGGCAGAACAATACAAAGTTTGGTCAAAAAGCAGAACACAAATAATCCAGCACATTTCTGTGTTAATCAACTGTCATAAACAACCACACAGGCTGGATACAAGCAGGTGTACCAACATGGGACCCAAGGAGGGGATCTATGAACATACAAACCTACATACAAATCTATGAACATGTTTTCATTCGCCGTTGGAAGCAACACAAGAGTTAGACCCACCTTACCTGTAATTGGAATAAGTTTCCAGTGCATTCCACCTTCTCCTACGTTATTGGAGTTGGAATGTTGCCGGCGATAACCGTGTTCGACCGGTGTGCTGGGACAGGGGCTGTAGTCTTCAAAACTACTCACACTTCCAGTGCTTGCTTCCTAAAAGACAGTCACAATTCTCAGCTCAGAACTTTTGGTAGCTATCAAGCCTTTAGGTGCCAAACAGCCGGCAGTAAGAACACACCCGAGTTCAGCAGCACACGGGCGGTTTGGCCACCAAGTCAAACCTGGAAATATAGACAAGAGGTGCTTATGGACGGCGTTTACCTGTGTGCTCCTCCCTGCGAGCCGTGTCTGCCTATGGCCCGTCAGTGAGCAGGGCAGCTCAGAGCACGGGGCTGGCGGGGCAGGGAGGGAGGGAGGCAAAGGGGGGGCAAAAATGTGGAGAAGTGTCCACTCGGCCTTTTCCAGGCTGTTGTCTGGAGAGCTGGCTGAAGCCATGAGCTGTTGGCATTACTGAGCAACTGCCTGCTATTAGTATCATATTAAGCCCTTGAACAATCCAATTTCATCTCGCATTCCAGATGGGTAGAAGCAAAACAGCACGGAGATTACACGTAGGACAAACTCTTTCCCGCTTCATGACTCTGAAACGGGGCTTTGTGTAGAAGTATCGATACCAGAGCTCCCAGAACAACCAGTATGTTGTACAGTCATTAACAGCCTGTCCTGCAACCACCGCCAAGAGCGCAGACGTAAGAGCAGCTCCTGCCTGCCAACCTACCCCGGGAAGAGCAGCAGCCGGGCAGCGACTGCGATGGGGATCCATCCAACCTCTCCTTCCTGTGTCTCAGGTTCAGCAAACCTCGATACCCCGAAGGAGGAGGAGGACGGAGGGCAGCACGCGAGCTGCGACAGGACCTCTCTCCTTATTCCATGCAGCAGCTTCGCAGGTTGCTAAAAACCCCACTGCCATGAGCAAGGGGAGAGCCAGAGCAGAGTCTTTGTTCTGCGAGCGCCAGCAGACAAACACACGTGCACGGCGCTGGGCCCAGCAAACGGGAAAAAACAGCCTCAGCAACAAAAGGACTCAAGTTTTGCCGTCTGTTGCTGGAGGGGCTGCATGACATGCACGGTAAAGCCAGCAAGGAAGACCGACCACGGCTGCTTTCCAGCTTCCGGCTATTCTTAATTATAATTTGATTACAAAAAGGGTAAAGAACCAGGAACGCACATCTCACAGTTAAGAAAATCTCCATATACAGTTCTACCAAACAGAAAAGCTTTTTCACAGAAAAGTTAGTGCTTAGTTATGCTCACCTAGGAAAAATAAGAGCATTTTTTTCATTCAGTCCCATTTTTATCCATTATCAGCACCCACCCACGTGGCAGTTTCACTCACTTTCAAGCGCAGCGCGTGTTCCAGACCCGCTTCGTTAGTGGGAAGCCGCAGATCGACATCCACGGGGTAGGGCAGGCACATGGCGTCCAGCAGCACGGGGCTCTGCGGGTCCCTAAAGGCCACGTTCTCAGCCTGAGCAGTGCTGGGCAGCTCATGATCATCTATGTCCTGTGCTGGAATGGATTCATATTCATATTTTTGCCTCATATCCTCTTCAATTTCATCAGTGCTTAATCCTAAAGCTTGGTTTACAGACCGTGCCAACGACGAATCCAAGTGTCCCGCACTAGCCAGTGTTTCCAACAGCAGTTTAATGAGGCCGTGCGGGTCGGTCACAGCAGGGTCGGCCACGTCCTGCTGCCTCAGGTCGGTATCGTGGCCACCGAGACCAGCGTTAAGTGAGAACACAGAGTGTGGCGAGTCCGAGGTTCTGCCCCCTTAGAGTAGGGGGAGCAAGGAAAAAGTCATCTGTTAATGAGGTTTAAAATAAAAGGCAAAACCAGATCCCCCAAAACACATCCACATACCCGCAGTCTGACTCTTTAGCATCAATTCCTACAGCACACAAACATTTCTGACATTTTCCTTTGTCCTACTACACGTCACTGGCTATTTCAAAACTTAATTCTACTCATGCTTGAAAGTTTAATCCTCCCCTTCAATCCAAATGTATCAGGTATTATACAGGGTATCCACAGTTCACAAAACACATCCCATCTCTAAAGATGAAGTGTGCTTTGAATGACAATGTTGAAAGAGGAAGGCTAAAGACTTTCTTACCTTCATACTGACAACCGCTGTCTGAAGATTCACTCATTCTTAAGTATTTCCGTAAATGTTCGGACTGTTTATCCAGCTTCCTTTTCAGGCCACTTTTACTTCTAACGTCTTCAGAATCAGAATCTCCGCCTGCGTTTTTTTTCCTGCACTGGATTAAGTTGATAAGTTCTTTGAGCCTCTCGGGATCGTAATCTCCAAAGTGACAACATTTTTGCTTGGCAGCAGCGGCTTCGTATTTTGCACGGATTCTCCTCCCGCTCTTCGTGTTGGCAAAACCAGAGTCTCCTTCTGGGGCCTCATAATCTGAGATGGGTCTGAACTGCTGCAGTTTCCGATTCCCCTCCATCAGCTCCTTAGCTCTGGAAACAGGCAGCTGATAGGCCTCACAACCAAAAATATAGTTCGGCAAGCAGCTGTCAATATGAGATTTATTTTTTGGAGCAGCATAAAGAAATGTTTTGTCATCCAACCGTGACTGATACTGATGTAATACAAATTCTCTATATCTTCCAGAGCCAAAACAGCATCTTTTCAAATACTCATTGATATACTTTTCCACAACAGCATTGAAATCTGCAGTAGTGTCTTTACGAGACTGGATTAAAGCAAAATGTAGAGACTGAATGAACTTTGTGAGTTCTGGAAGGATTTCCTCATTTTCGGAGGTTGAATTTTTCTGTGTTCTAAAGGGAACACTTTTTTGTGCTGCCATAGGAGAGAACGGAATTCACCATTAAAATCAAATCATAAAGCTATAGATAAACGATGACTAGTTAGCAATAATCAGTATGATACATATTTGGTGAAACACAGTTTGAAATGACTGCAGAGAAGTAACGCAAAAGCCAGGAAGTAATTTTTTGGTGAAGTAACCGGTTTTGGAGCCCACTTAAAATTTTGTCAGCCTGCTCCCAGTCATGATGAACTGCTCGTTTTCACCATTTTGTGGTGACCTGTATCTAGACACGCGGATCATCTCCCATCAAGCACTGACCGACCCCTCCAGGAGGCGGCTCCCGAGGTTTCCGGAGCAGCAGCCGGAGCAGGGGACGCATTTGCTGCAGCCCCGCTCAGTGCTGCTCGCTGGGCCCTCACACGATGACCCAGCTCAGTTACCCAGCAGAAACCTACACAGTTTGTTTCCATTCCTTGGCAAAACAATACAAGTCACTAAATCAAAGAGATGCCGCAGGAGCATGTGCCACGAGCAGGATTTCCCTGTCCTGGGAAACCATTAGATCCGTTCACCACACCCCTGAAGCAACCACTCAAGGAAGCTCCAAGTTATACGCTTTTTTATTGTATTGATTGATTCACACCCTTCCCCCCTTCCAATCGCAGGCTGAAACTCTTCTCCATTCAGCTGTTTATGCCCCCATGACTGACTTCGAGTCTGACGGAACCTGGAGCTCACACGTCTTTGAAATGTCACAGCAGCAAGAACTGGAGTATTTCTGCAGAACTCTAATGTCATCTTAGATCATATCTCCTCTTAATCTATAACTGATGGAATTTTCCCAATTGTTACTTTAATAAGAAAAACATAAGAGAGAAGAATCTAGGAAGCCACCACCACTTAGGACAAGAGCCTCTCTGTCCCAATGCAACGCCTGGAAAGAGCCACGTTTTGCCAATAACACTTGAACTCGAAGCGGCCCCAAAAGGGTGGAATTTGGCTGCATCCTGCTGCTGCTTACTGCAAATCTCTGCTGTAAAACATTAACTCTGAAGTCTCATCCCAAAGCATTAAAGATCTACTGAAACCAAGTCCTTTCTGTCTTTTATTACCTGGTTGTATCAATATGTGCTTTGGTCATTTATTCTTAATTTATCCTTAATGTTTTGATGGTTAAAGAAAGCCCTCCAGCCTCTGAAGTTATTAATAATGCACAGATCTTGGAATACTGATGCTTAGTTCTACTACAATATACGATCAAGAAATCTTTTATTTTCTCAAACGAACCTAAAATATGTAGTGTGACAGTTACAGTTACTTTAGTGAAGAAATAAACACCTTGAACACCATCACCACAACCGATGCAAACTGTTATTCCTAGTTTACAAGCACAGGTGATAACACTACGAAATCTTTATATAAATAACCACATACACACCACTCTCCACAGTGAGTGAACTTACTCGAGCTCCGTATACCTCTAGGTTCCGGAAACAGAAACAAGGCATGGAGCATGCGGGACGGTCCGGTCTGGTGGTCTAGAACACAAGAAAATAAATAACAGTTGAGAAGGAGAAGACCACGATGCCTCAAAAGACTCAAAAACCCCCTAAAACCAACCAATACCCTGCAACACCACCACCAAAACTAACACCGAGCCAACAAAGCCAGAGCATACGTACCATAAGGGGATGCCATCTGCCAAGGAGAAAGCAGGAAAAGAAAACCTCTGTCCAGAAGTGGTTTCACAAGAACCTGTTTTCAAGCAAAACAAGTATATGCAGTTAGAAACCGTACGCAGACGTTTGCGCCCTGTGAATGCTCTCACTGCCCCTGAGCTCAACGCCATCGCGGGCAGGGAAGTGCCCCAACCCAATACTTCAGAACATGCCAGCTAAGAAATCCCAGTGAGATCCCGGATCTCGTGGCACACCTCAACCACTAGTTAGTAAGTTATTTTAAAAAACAGGAACAGTTGAATATGTAGCACTCACCAGTTTCTCTTTCTCCAGTTTTTGAAGCAAACCCTCCAAGTGGCTACCGGAACGGGACTTGTCCACAACCTCATAAAGGCTGCAGTACAGGCCATTGTTCACCACTGCCACGATACAAGGGCACCAAGAGAAGGTAAGATAAAAGAAACAAAATTGTAATTCAGAAAACTTTTTAAAATTCTGAATTTTAAAGAATTAAGCTAGAACTATTTACCTTCTTTTCCTCCTACGTAAGTTTCTTTATACAACAACGCTGGTGAAATTTTCTTCTTCAATTGATCAATGCTCATGACTTTTTCAACCTCGAGCTTCTCAGGACTGGAGACAAAGGGTGGTGGGAGGGAAAGAAAAAAATAAAGGCCTCTTTTTACAGCCCATAGTCCCACCCTCACTGACCAAGTAAGAACTAGTGAATACACACTCTTTAAAATCAGTTCCTGGGACTATCTCGTGAGCTAGTGGTGTTTATCCCTGCAAAGAAGTTTGTGTCACTCCAAAGGAATGAAAAACACAACAAGCACCAAAACACCAACAAAACACCAAACCAAAGAGCTGCTGACAGAGCTGTGCAGATGAACTAAAAGCAGCTCTGCACACACGTGACTTTTAGAAGATTCTAGTTGGACATATTCACAGCATCTAGTCAATAAGTGCTTTAGATTTTCATCTGAACCTATCCAAAGTTCACCAGCCTCTCCTAGACAGAGTTTCAACACAGCAATCTTTTAAACTTATTCTTTAAATGGTAATACTCACAGCTTGCATGGAAGGAAAGAACATCCTGCAGATTTCATGGAAACGTGGCACAAAAGTTTGCCTTTATTCCAAAGATGTCCCCTCCATAATGTATAGTTAGATTTATCTAAATTAAGATAAAGAAAAACTACATGAAACCTGTTGCTAGGTGGGACTGAAGGGAAATGGCAGAATAGAGGCTGCTCCATCTCCAAAAGCAGTTTAGGGAAAGTTTCACACTAACAGCAGGCAATAATATGTTAAAAGGTGTTTTGACCTGCTCTGAGCAGAGTGAAGGAGGTTGGCGTTACCTGTGCCTGTCTAGAGCAGCACGCCCCTGGTGCCACCATCTGTGAAACATCTTCTCTCCTCACCTGACCTGTCAGCCACTTCCATGCACATAAATATTTTGCTTGAATGAGGTTCAACAGAAAAGCAACACAGAGGATCATACTATTTGAAGTCCCACTGAACAGGAGATCTGGGAGCAGAGGATAAGTTTTTATTATGCTATAAGTAGACAAGGAGGCGAAAAAGACTTGATTTTGTTGAGTTCTGCCTTGTTCTGGTAAAAGATAATGTACATTAGGGTGTCTGATTACCCAGTATCAGGAAGGGATCCCTGCAATCAGTGCGGTTCACCATAAAACTCAGGTCTACAGTCAGCCTAACTACGCTGGTTAAAGACCAATAAAACTACATGGGGAAAGGAGTCCAAAACCTTCCATGTCTAGATCATAAAAGCAATCAATTTCAGTTCATTCTTACCTGTGCTTCTATCTGTGTTGAAGCTGTTTGATCTAACAAAAAGAAAAAAGACAGGCTAACTTGGTTGAGACAGAAACTTCTGGGTACTACATTTTACATTCAGCATACTTTATCAGTCAAACAAAATAGCAACACTGGTAATTCACTCGCTAACCTCCGGCCATCACTGCTGTAGCACCTTGTGCTATTCTAGGTATCTTGATGACTATTTTTAGTGCGACACAGCTCAGCCCCCACACCTGGACGCCTTCCCATCACCACGGGTACCGCCCTGGATCTGTAACCAATGGCCCAGTTAGATATTCTCTCCACAAGCACCAAGACACCACCAGTGAAGAGTTCAGCGACAAAGCTTACACAACATCTTTTTAGAACACCAAGCAAGATGATGCTGTGAACGTATTTATGTCTGTGAATTTCCTGTTAAGCAAAAAACCCCCACTATCCATGGATTCCACGCGGGCATAATGTGAGTAGGTGACCAGAGCAGCAGAATGGCTCCTGCATGGGCCAGCCTGCTGCATCAAACCCATTTTGTGACCTCTTGCTCGCACTAGGCGTATTTATGACGCCAAGTCCCTGTGACACATCCATTATTTCAGCACTGTGCATCTAAATGCAGCCCAAGCTGCTGCCAACAGCTAAAACCTCTCTCCTGCATGCAGGCTTTCCAAACCCCATTTCCTACCTTACCTTGATGGGGGGAAGGATTTTGGTACTTGCATCATTTCATCTTTATAAGTAAATGAAACGACAGCATAAGGACAAACATGTCTTGGTCTCCGCCTTATCTCATCAAAGCCATATTCGTAAAAATAGTACTAGAAAAAGAAGTGAACACAATGTTAAGTTACAAGTCTGGTAAACTGTATTTTGCAAATATACTGACAGTCTCTGACCTTTCTTCACTGAAAGGTGTATTCTTTCACAGGAATAGTTTACAAAATATACGGTTTGTTTAGAACCCATTATGCCAAACATTAGCTGGTATATAAAACAAATTATAAGTTACTGTAATAAACCACATTCATGTTCCTTTTACCAACAGGCTATTTATTCGAAAGCTGATTCCTAAAATTAGGAAGTTTTTAAATGCTGTTCTCATATGTACTTCATAACACAATCAACTAAGGTAATTCCTTCACATTTCCCTCCCTCCTTTATCAAACATGGACAGGATGGTCACTACTTCAGAAGTTCTGTTCATAATGTTCTATAAGAAGTTAGCACACGCTCGACTCTACCTGAGTAAGTTCGTAGGCTCGATAAGCCAACAAGGAGGTTACTTTATTTGCATTCTTTGAAATGTGACACTCGTGCTTCGGTGTTGGATCCAAGGCGCTCTTTACTGTGGCCTCCATCGCTTTCATACCGATGTGGACATAGACGCTTTTCATTCTTCCCTGGAATAAAGCACAAGAACTGTAAGCAGCAGCTTTTTCCTGAAAACTGGCAAAGTGCTACAAGTATCAAAGGAAGTGAGAGCAGGGACATGAAAACAGGCCACTTATATAAAAGCCACTTAGAGAAGTACATTATTTTCCTATTTTCAATGAAAACAAGACATTTTAACCTTTTATTAAAATTTATTATGCTTTATTTAAACTCAATGCCAACATCAGATGTTAAACCTGGTAGGGTTCTATTTTCTCTGTTAGCAGATAATTGTCTAAATGTAAGTTGAATAAGTTAGGTTCAAACCACCTATTATTTTATCAGTAAGCAATATAATCCTTCAAGAATATGCAAGATAAACATACCTTTATTATTTTAAAAACAATCACATCTCCAGTTGCTCCAGCTTCTAGAGGATTAGGCTGCAACAGATCAGCATACCTGGCGACATACACACCTGAGGGGAGCGTAAAAGAAACAAACACATTATGCTGAGTGTTAAAATGTTATTGGAAGTTGATCTAGCTGACTGACTCACATCAAATCACTGTCATGAACTCAGAAAAACATCCGTTTTGTTTCAGTTGCTCTCAGTCCAAGTGTGTGTTTAACTGCTTGGATAAACCGCTCCAGAACCTTTACTGGCTAAACGAATAACAAACTGTATGTTCATATACCTTTGTTCTCCACCCCCACCCACATCTGTTCTGCTCTCCACATTCACACTGTCACCTCTCTCATGTTACCACTACAGAGGATGACAAAATGATTTCTTAATTTCCTATTTGAAAAGCTTTGCAGAAGGAACTTTGGATCTTGCACTTTCAAATTTCTTACCACCCTGTGACTCTTCCAAGTCTGGAATTTATCCGTGTTCTTCTTGGATCCGTGGATTTAAGAACTTCAGTTCTACCTACATCAACACTAAGCTGAGCTGCTGTTTCCAGGCGGTATTTCTGAATGCGCACCCATTCACACACGGATGTACAAAGAGGCGCACAGCCGTACACTGCAACGGTTCTTTAGCCTCCCAGTTCTACTGGGAAGACACGATATTTTGGTTTGACTTAAGCCAAAACGAGAACTAGGTCTTCCCTTTGGGAAAGAAATTTAAACGAAGCGTCGAAAACAGAATTAGGAAATTATGTTCTGACGACAATCTACTTTGCTAGAAACACCTACCTGGGATGCTCCTGCAATAGTTCTAGAAAAAGGACTAAAGTTTGCCCAACGGCAGCACATTATCTGCCAGCTCACCCTGAGCGACACCGGCACACACGCCAAGGATAGTTACCCATGCAAGGGTTGCCCAGAACAGCGATTTTGGAGTGGCCCACCTGCAGCCCCTTCTCGCATATGCTTTGGATCTGAAGAGAACAGACGTTTTTAAGTAAGTCAACCAGGAAAGCCAGAATAGAAACAGAACAAACAGCGAGAAACAACAATTCCAGAATTTTGACTGAGCTAAAAACACCAAGAACAACCCCCCAAAAACCCCTTACAAATGAAAAACCTAGACTAGTCTGAATGGCTATAGAAATGGTTAAACCACACAAGTATGAAGCACTTCTACAGATTTACCCAAATCTCAAACCAAACCAAACAAAAAAAGATAGATAAACTCACATCACACACCACAACAAAACACCCAAACCACCACCCACCAAAAACCAGCTGCGATGGAAACACACAACCCTTCTCTGCAATTCAGAAAAAAACCCAAACAGACCAACCCCAAATGCAAAACCAATAAAAACCCACATGCCATCCAGATAATCCATCCTTTTACTCATAAAACAGAGCCTAAAGCAGAGAAGATACCCAACAGAGACATGTAAATGGAGCACCTTAAATAGCAGGGAATAAAGGGTTTAACCTGTGAGATAATATCAGATCTCTTTCCTGTCCCTCTAAGCCTTGCAGTGCTGAATTTTGCAAAAATAACTTAAAGACTAGTATGTCACTAAGAACACCCAGGTTAAAGAAACCCCAAACTCCTAATTGAAAGAGAAGAGAAAGCATTTTATGTGCAGTTTCGTTTCCTCACCTGCGGCCGATCAACCATCAGGAACGCGTAGCTCTCCGAAAGCTCCTTTTCTAGGCGACCATCGGATTTCAGCTCCCTGCGCTTTTCTGTGAACTATCGGTGCAGAAAGTTGTTACCACAGGTAACAGATTCCTGCTGCCCCAGTCAAGTGCCAGTGTTTTAAGCTCCCACCTACGCTCACAGTTTCGAGTGCACAAAAAAGAAATATCAAAAGATATTTAGAAGACTGTACCATGCTAAAATTTGTAAGTTACGCTATAATAAAATTTCAAAACCATTATACCCATGGAACACATCATTGGCTTAACCCACCCAGAGGTTTGGTTCGTTGGCTTTTTAAGAAAGAGACACTCCTCAAACAAACCCGTCTGGTAATGTTTTGTAGCGTAACTATCCAGAAGCATCTAGCCAGATGCCGCCCGTATCATCCTTTAAATTCCAGAAATAAGCCTTTTTCTCTTTTTAGGAGACAGACCATTATCTCTTACGTTGTGCAGGTACTTTTGCAGTTGTACCTCAGTGCTGCTGGCTGGTTTTCATCAGTTGCAAAACTCCTTGGCTGTAACTGTGAACCATCGGTGTTACAGCAGCAGAAAAATAAAAACCTCCTGTTTACCTTATGGTTTCAAGATAATAACGATAGCAAAGCAATTAGGCAGGCAAGATTTTATGTCTATGCAGTGATAAACTTGCCTGAAAGACAGCTGCTTACATTTTCGGGGATCTGAGTTTGCAATTAAATAGCAAACATGTAATTAGAAAATAATCTCCAGGTCTTTGTCTCCACACTCCGAAAAACACATGAAATTTCATCTGATTTGTACCTTATTGATAAAGAGAAGGCACAAACATACTCACTTCCTTTTCCAACAGCTCACTATGGACTAAGCTGGCTCGCTTGTAATTAAAACTGGACGCGGAACTGGGCTCCAAGTAAGATGAATGCAGAATCTTCACAACGTCCTCGAACTCCCGCGAGCCCGCAGCCAGGGGCTGGAAGAGCGCTGCCGGAGACAAGAGAGCATCAGCTCCACCGCGCAGCCAAACACACCCCTAACCCTTCCAGTTCACGGACGCTTTACACAGCAAGAAAACTGCTTCATGACTCAAGAACACAAAACACCCAAAATACTTGAAAGAGACGGAACTGAGGCTAGAAAGCTGAAGTTGCCTGGAATTACAGCATCTTTAAAAAAAAATAAATGTTTCTTTATGCTTAATATTGCTCTTTAACAGTTAGTTCTCAGTTTATAAAGGAAGAACCTCAAGTCTGAATTCACCCTTTGAAAACACCTCATCTGTATTGCAAAACACTGTAATTAAACTTTCGGAACTTTAATTAAACTAATTAGCTCTTTTAATTAAGAAGTAGAAACAAATTGCTCTAATAAAGCTGAACCCCAGTTTCATAGCCTATCCTCTCTTTAGAACCATTATGTGGTTTGTTGCTTGTTTGCTTATGGTAACTAGACCAAGTGTGAATAAATTCAGAACTGTCTCCAGCCCGGTGAGCTCCTCTGGTCAGAAACCACAGCGCCTGTGCTCGTGTTCTCTGCTCTCAGCCCCTAAAACTGCTTCAAAAGCAAAGCCCTTGGTTTGTTGTACAAATTCAGCTTTGCACCACCTCCCCAGCTGCTGCAGCCGTACGTGGGGACACGAAGTGACGCAGTGACCAGGGGAGCAGCTGAGAATCTGAGCGCATGTCGAGGAAAATAATACTGCTGGGGGAACTAACATGTTGGCTACGGCAAGTGTTCTCCCCCCAGCGTAAGTTCCAAAACACTTGCTAACATCCAGTATTTTTGTGGTATTTGCAGACAGAACATCCCAACAGACAGTTCTGAGGCTGCTTTTGCTCTTTTTGTAGGAGGGCCTGTTTCCATCTACCAAAATAAGGCCCCAAACCACCACCTCCTCAAATCACTCAGAGCTACAATAGTTCGGAATGAACTACAGCCTACCATTATCCTGACAGCCAACTGAATTTAATTACATGTTTAGAGTGCATCTTCAACTCCATTAAATAATGCAGTAGTAGATTTAGATAGTCACCTTTTCCTCATTTGCAGGAAATATTTATTGCCGTAGCCTCAGTATAGAACCAATGTCCTAAAGGACACTGTGTTCTCTGCTAAAAGCTGCATCTACGCGCACACTTCCCAATGTTTCCAACGTAATACCACATGTGCAAACTGAAGTAAAGCAATGATTCCAATGCCAGCAACAATGAAGAAATGATTTAAGAGCAGAAGTTATGAAAGCGGTTAAGAAACTATTCTTATGTAACGCTCTTTTTAGTAACAACATCTACTCTTGAAATGCTGACAGTGATATGGGAGGAAAAATAACTGGATGTGAATGAAATTCTCAACTCAGTGTTACTAAGATTGAATGCACTTGTACTGGAGGGAGAACCACTTTGGAGTAAAATGTAAAAAACCCCAGGAACGATGCACGACGTCTTTGCTACTCCCCAGATCCAACTCTAGGAAGAGGTACATTACTACACCAATTAAGATCCCATAATGAATGCAAACAGTCAAGTACGTTCCCATTTGTGTTTAAATATTTTGTGCTTTGTGGAAAGTTCTGGCAAGAGAGCAGCGACAGAGCCGCCCCAGCACAGCGCGTCCCACACTGATCACACGCTCCATGACAAGCTCAAAGCCACTTCTGCGGTTCTTCCACAACCTGAGGCACCGCAGGCTCCAGGTTCTCACTGCAAACCTGAAGCATCACTACTGAGGGAGCGGCAGGGCAACGCTTTGAATTGTCATCTAAGCGTTGGTGCTAAAGGGCAGCTGTTTTCTAGAAGGTTCAGGTCACTCCAGAAGGGCCTGGACCCCACTTACCAAAACAGTTCAGAAGTAAGAAAAAAAAAAAACAACTGAAAAGTACTGAACCAGACCTTTTATAGCAGCCACCAAATCCTGTGTCCACAGGCAAGGATCAGGTTATTGAGCTCATCTCCAATCTTACTTCACCTCCAAGTCCAGCAGCATGTGCATATACATTTTCTAGGCTCACTATACAAATCTGCCATGGGGCTGCTGCAACTTTATTGGGCCCATGGAATTAAACAGTCATTAGGTCAGGACTAACTTGCAGTATCCTTGTAGCACATACAACTCACTTATTGGAGTTTTCACTGGCTCGTTCTGGAGAAGTAAAAATATTTACTGGTTTGGGTTTGTTCCTATGCAGTGTATTGTAACCCATAAGTATTTTTAGGTGGAAACTAAGATGAGGCCACACAGCACCCAGCCCAGGGCAGCCAGCGCAGCGGATCTTCAGACGCGTTAATTCCCTGGGGGTTCAGGTTTCTCTTTCACAGCTGGACGATGCTTCACCTTGAGAAAACCGCGTTTGAAATCAGTGCGTTTGGGTCGGGTTTTAAGTCACAACGTGAAGAAAAGCAAGACACAGATGTTCTCAAGGAATCCTGAACTAACTTTCAAGTGAAGCAAGTTACTTATTTTCATTAAGTTGGGAGAACACTCGTGCTCTTCACAAACAAGCGCTCCTGCTAGAAAAACTCAACCAAAAAGCAGCATTTTAAGACTTCACTTTTTAAGACTAAGACCAAAAACCTGCGGTGTTAATGGACCGTAATTTTGTTACTTGTGAGGGTTTTCAGCCCAAAATGTCATTTGTGCTCAAAAGGTCTAAGCGGTTATGAAGTTCAAGGTTGCTTGATGGAATCTGCAGGTGAAAACAGCAAATAGCAGATATGTGTCTCTGCCAAAGATACGGAATGTTACAAGACAAAAGACATGGAGAAATGAAGTGTCAAATACTGTCAAGTAGAAAATGGACAACCAAAACCTCCAAAAAAGTGCTGCTAAGACTTCCAAGGACAAACACATATATATATATATATGTATATAATCTACTCAAGAGAGCACAAGATCCTTACTAAACTGCATGTACCAAGAAAAGAGGAACTTTGAAGGCAGTTTCAAGTGGGAAAGGAGAAGCATGCACACATTAGGAAATAAATCTCACAGCCAACATTCTTAGTTTGGCTTCCTGAATTCTTCTGCTAGCAAAAAGCAAACAAAACAAAACAGGAATGCAGAAGCGAGATTCCCTTGACAACCAATTGTTTGTTTCAAGAAGTCTCTTTCTTCCAGATGCATATTTCCACATTAACAAGGTTCTTTCTGTTGACTTTCAGTCCCTTAGTCTCCAAACAGAGGTGGAAATAAACTCCGGAAAGGCTAAACGCTTTCCTTTACATTTTTGTTTTGCAGATTCAATTGCTTCACAATCAAAAATTGTTCCCAAAACATATTTTGGTGCTTAGAAAAACAAAAACAAACCACCAAGAAAATTAACCCCACGCAAAGAACGTTTTCTTGTGCAGATTTTGTATTCGTATGAAAGATCACTCTTCATAACCAAGACTGCAGGCATCTCTCGGGATGGTATGTCCAGGAATAAAAATGGAGGATTAAAAAGCAAAACAAGGACAATTCCAGCACAAGGAAGAATGGAAGAAAGATCACTCTTCATAACCAAGACTGCAGGCATCTCTCGGGATGGTATGTCCAGGAATAAAAATGGAGGATTAAAAAGCAAAACAAGGACAATTCCAGCACAAGGAAGAATGGAAGAAGGTTCCATGAGTAGTTTTACGCTGGAATTTACAATCTAGCCCAGAGAGCTCTTTTGAGAGGCGCAGATGATATTCTGATTACTCTGCAGTTTAACACGATGTGTTTGAGCGCTGGGACCACGCACGCCATACACGTGCGCAACACCAGCCGCTCAGCACACCGCTCATCTTCTAGTTTATTCCAGAACCGATATAACCGCGCCGTTTCTCAAATGCCAATTCCAACAGCGACGCGGTTGTCCTCAAAGAGCACAGTGGCGGTTTTAATGCTGGCGCACTCCACCGGTCTTGCCTACGATGTGTTCGTTAACAGCACTTGGCCCCACAGTATCACCTGGTGTAAGGCTACAACTGACAAGCAGCAACCTTAAGCAATGATAAGACTGCAAACACCACGGCCAGAATGGGCCGTTTTGAATTTCTGAAACCATAGGCCAACAGTATGGTTAAAATGTCCAAGATTTCTATAAGCTGAAACGTACAGAAAACATTAAAAAAAAAGCACACTAAGAAGTGAGTCCTTAAGAATGGGTCAAATGACCTTGACATGAACAAGTACATTCTAGAATCAGCACAAGAACGGCTTCCCCTTCTGCTCGAGAAGCTGCAGAAGCCTGATGTTTGAACTACACATTCCAAAGCTTTTTACACAGTGTAGGAGATGGTTCTGCGTAAGCAAATGATGAATTAGATGAACCGAAAAGGTATTTTGCAGGTTTCCACTCCCACTGGAACCAAATGCTAGAGAGGAACTTCAAATGCCTGTGGGTACGTACTAACCATTTCTGAACATATTCATGTGTCACCACGCCTGGGTCTGACACATGGCAATGCAAGAGGTACCATGTTTTATCCAGACATTTTTCTGTCAGATGAATAATAAGAAACCTTTTTTCCTCCAAATCATCCCCATCCTTTTTACAATGAATCTTTGCCAGACTTGTATTCCCCCTTGGGGGGTGGCAATGGGAAAGAAAAGGAAGAAAACAGGGACATTACTGCCAAAAATTGAAGGAGGGAAAGACTGGATAATGAAATAAACCTACCTTCATCTCTTGCTTATAGAAGAAAGCATGTCAAGAAGTTAGATGTGAGACTCCTCTGAAGAACTAGAAACCTACATGAACAGGTATTTCTGTGATACGGACTAAGCTACTGATCGCATGTCGCAAAAGATCAAGAACTGAGGTAAGTTTCAGGGAGATCAGACATGTCTTCAACGCCACTTAACAAAACCAAAGACAAGCAGAAGCCAATGGAGTCTCACAAAAAGAAACACCACAGGCCTTTAGAGGAAGAGTCACTTGAAAACCAAAACAAACCCTGGGCACTTGGAAGAGAAGGCTGCCAGGGCGACGCACGTGAGCGGGATGCTGCTTCCTTCTGCAAGGCAAGGAGCTCTCGCTAGATAAGAACAGTCTTCTGCGTCTCATCGATGAAGGACGACTGTGTCCAGTGTGCGCCAGCCCGCCTGCCCAGGATCACTCCCTCTCCCGCACAGCAGACGTTGGGGGAAGAGAAAAGCGAGTGATCATCTCTGCACGTCCACGTTGCACAGAACCATCTTCTCTCCGTGTGATGGCGTCTCCAGCAGCTGAGCCAGGATCAGCGCTCCAGCCCGCCCTGACTGAATCCAGCTTTTCCATCCTTCTAAAGCAACGCTCTGAAATTCAAGCCAAGTTTCACTTTAGGGTTGTTTTCTGGTTTTGGTTTTTTCCTTCTCCTTGTGACAAAATGGAAACGAAAAAAGGAGGGCAAGGGAAAGGAAAGAATGTAAAAGCCTCCCTGGCCCTCCAAGCCTGGTCCCCAGCAGCCTCGCCAGCCTGGGCAGCGCCACAGGCTCCTCCGCACCCGCGGGGCTCCGCATGCAGCTGTGCGAGGAGCATAAAGAGCCTGCCTAACGAACCAGATGAAGAGGGGAGCGAGGGAGAGAAAGGAGGGAAAGGGAAGGAACAACCTTTCTTTTCTCTGCTCTTCCTGGGGATCTGAAAGTTCCTCCCAACAGCCAGGTCTTCTGGGGGCTTTGGGAGGGGGGGAGGCCCCCCGGACACACCGCTGGGCGGCCGCGGCCGCTGCTGTTGCTCATGTGCCGCCGAGGTGCTGCTCCTGCGCTGGCTGCTGCTGGGGACGCTGAGGTGTGTGGGGCCCGTGTCCCCCGCAGCAGCCGCCGCCGCCAGCAGCGCGTCCCCGGCGCTCTGGGCGCGGCCGCCATTTTGTGCGCTGTCCTGAGCGGCCCGCGCTCTGCGGCTCTCCCCGCCGGGGCCCGCGCCGCTCTGCTCCGGCCGTTGATGCTGTTCCGGCTCCATCTCGGCACCGCCGGGGATCGCGGCATCCGCCATTCACTGCCACCGCCGAGGAGCGGGCTCGAGAGCGCTCGCCTGCTTTTCCTCCCGCACCGCCCTGCCCCTTCCCCACCGCCGCTATTGCTCCCCCTGCATCCGCCGGCTTCACGGCAGCCCCGCCGCCCCCTCCCCGCTCCCTAACATGGCGGCGGCGCACACAGGCAGGGGGCGGGGCCGGGGCCAACGGCTCAGCCAATCCGCGCGCGGCGCAGCTGATCGATGGAGGCGCCGGCAACGCCTCAAGGGCGCGGCTGCGAGCGCGCGGCGGCCGCTGCGCCGCGTTTAAAATGGTGGCGGGTGCGCCGCGCGAGGCCCCGGGCGGCAGCGGCTCCTCGGGCGGGAGAGGCCGCTCGCTCCTTCCCTCCCTCCCTCGCCCCTTCCCTCCCTCCCTCGCTCCTTCCCTCCCTCCCTCGCTCCTTCCCTCCCTCCCTCCCTCACCCACCGGCCGCGTGGCCGAGGAGAAGCGGCAGCCCCGCTGTAGCAAAGCGAGATGTGCGGTTCCAGCCACCTGGATGATAAAGAAGATCACACAATCCCAGGATGTCAGGGGTTGGAAGGGCCCTGGGAAGCTCATCCAGTGCAATCCCCCCATGGAGCAGGAACACCCAGCTGAGGTTACACAGGAAGGTGTCCAGGCGGGTTGGAATGTCTGCACAGAAGGAGACTCCACAACCCCCTGGGCAGCCTGGGCCAGGCTCTGACACCCTCACCACGAACAAGTTTCTTCTCAAATTTAAGTGGAAGCTCCCGTGTTCCAGTTTGCACCCATTGCCCCTTGTCCTGTCCCTGGTTGTCACCAGAAGAGCCTGGCTCCATCCTGACAACACCATGAGTGAGTCACCCCTCAGTCTCCTCTCCTCCAATACTAACATGACCATCTGGACAGTCAAAGAAATAATACTAATATAATTAGATCGCAGCAAAATATAAAGGGCCTTGGACACGTTGCACTGAAGTATGTTTCTCATAATTGTAAAGAGTCTCATGAGAATGGTATCTCAGGCCGGGGAACCATCCCCAAGTGCATGGGACGTGTGAACGTCCTTGGGCCTGGGCTGTGAATGAGTGGGAACGTAACTGAAACACACACAACATCAGTGTGGTGTGTTTGTAATAACAATTATTGGAAAAAACATCTGACGTAACATCTTAAGTCCAGGCCCATATCTGTAAATCCTATGAACTAATAAAGAATCCTATGGCTAATAAAGAATCCTATGGCTAATAAAGAAGGCCTTGGCCTGGCTCAGTGAATACTGGAAAATACATTAGAGCGTGTGCTTAAAATGGCTTAAGATGTGCTCAATAACGAGAAATACAAGCGCATATATAACAAATACAAGTCTCGCTTATTTACCAAACAACATAAAAAGCTTACCTCATTTTCCACTTGCTTTTAAAACATTGTTTGCAATTGTACAAAATAGGTATTAATTAACATACACCTGGGAAAGGTAATCACAAAAATTACTAAATACTACTTAATGAATGATGTAACACTTCTGGATCACTGCACCGCTATGAATCTGCATCCTGATAGATTAAAAACTTGGTAGCAAGAATCCCAGTTCACAAAACAAAGGTTCAGCGAAGAATCGCCAGAGGAAGAGATGAGTTGAATGCTCTGAAAAACAAAACAAAAGAACAACATTATTAAATCAGTCACCTCGTGGTCTTCCTGGTTTCCGTGGCTCCTGACCTCGCTGAGCGCTCAGCCGCGCTCCCTGGCTGCACCCGCTGGTTTCTCACCCAAGCACAAAGCAGCTGCTGATCCCCTTGATTCTGAAATCAGATGATATTTAATACATTAGTAATACAGATTTAGATCAGACTCATAGCCACACAATCAAGACATTCCTAAGGGAGGGTTGCACAAGGCTCCATGCTCAAGGGATGAACTCGGGTGCTTGCTCCAGACATTTCCTCGATATTCTTTTATGAAAGCAAATGTAGAAATGCAAAATATTTAGTCCAAGCATATTGTTATGGTTTCATTTAATAACGAGAAATTACTACTTTACTTTACAGGAATTACTCTAGGGATGCAAACCACATCTAATTTCTTCAAATGCTTAAGTGCTAATTTTGTGCTGACTAAATTTTAGGTGCCAGGAAATCAAAGACAGGAGAACTGTATCATGAGAATTCCTTCATAGACCATGAGAGGCACCTTTGGAAAATTCAGGGAGAAAACCTAATTTACACACTTGGAAAGAGCTCTAGTATCATTTACCAGTTATGGAGAAAACATGCCTTGACAGCAAAAGGTGAATTGGGGAAGGAGTCTCAACTTGGCTCTGTAAAGCCAAGGATTAGTAGCAGAAATTCACAACGTCTTGATCCTTAGGTGAAAATCTGAAAACATCTACTTGTATTTTAAAAAATACTTTCATTTTATATTTTTTAAAACATTTAATATCTTAAAATAGTTTAAATCTTAATGTAATTGAATCGGCTTCGTAAATAATGATTTCCAGTAGATGGCAGCATCAAGCTGTAGAACAGATTGCAGTATTTAAAATATATTCATGAGCGGGCATTAACCATGGAAGAACTGTCCATTCTGGAACTGGAACCGCCTATTTAAAGGAAATAAATCTTCTTCTTTGGTGTCACCATAAACCATCAACTTTTTCAGTAAGAGCAACCCATTAACTGGCTGGTTTACAGTTCTGATGTATCCTTCAAACTCCAGAAATGTCTGTGACCCCTCCAGAACGTGTGTGCCTAACGCAGCACCCCTGGCTCGGGTGAGTCATCCCAAATAGGACTCACCACTGAGAAATACTTTCTATGCCTTAAAATCCAACTTGGAGCTGACCCTTTGCCCAGATTCTGGCCATGGCTTCCCCGGTGCTGACCTGCCCGATGTTAACCCACGCACTGCTGGTGTCTCGGAGCAGCCCTTGGTGTGGAGGGGAGGTCTCCATCCGCGCCTCGTGCTGCACAGCAGATCTAGGAACCAAAGACCACAGAGAGTTACATTTCCCTTGGTGATCTCAGACCAGTTCAGACTTCCAAGGGCTTTCTCTTTGCTTACCTTTCTCAGTCAAGACAATCTGTGTTTTTACCTTTATTACTTCTGCTTCATCAGATTTTTCCACAAGCTGAGACTACACTGACTGTCCTTACAGGAACAAAAGTGCAAACAGGTTGCTAAGATTTGCCAAAAAGGTACAAAACTGCCCCAAGAGCCTGCTGACTTGTCACTTGTCACTCTCCCGGACTACAAGACCCAAGGCACTCACGCCTGATTTGCAGGAGGTTTTTACACACCCCACCTGTTCCCATTCTCCTCCTTGCCAGGGCACTGAGACCGGCTGTGAGACGGCAGCGACCCGGGATCCCTCAGCCCCCGTGACCCCGCTGTGCGCTGTGGTTGGCGCAGGCACCGCACACGCAGCGCCCCATGGGCTGGGAAATGAGGATTTCTGCAAGGCCCATGTCAAGGGGGCTCCACTCCCTTCTGTGACACCAGCGTTACTCACCGTGATGATCACTCCCGCGTATTTACTTCTATTACTTTTCCTCTTAACTTCGCATTCATAATTCCACATTTTACCCACCCTTTGTGGTACATTTTATCGTCAATCTTCCATAAGCAGCGGCATTTTAAGAGTGCTAGAATCGAAACAACCTAACCAAATCCAGAATCATGTTAGCAATCTTAAACTGGAAGGCTTATTCCTTAAGATGACTTGAAAATAAAAACCATTATTAAGCTTTATTAGATCAAATCGGTAGCTAAGTGCATGTCAACTGCAAAGCAAAGCTGAAAGGTGCCCTGCCGCATGTTGGACGTGATGCTAAACGAGATGCTAAATGATAGTGAACAAATGTAAGTTATTCTGCTGAGATTCACCGGCTGCTTGGTGGCTTTTTACATGCCCAAAAATTAATCTTCTCAGTGTTTTGGAATAATATAGATTGGGTAGAGGTGAGACCCACAAGCAACCAGGCAGGAGAAACTGATGACAGCATGTTAATTTTTTGTTCCACCTACTCAGTCAATTGGTTCTATATAAAACTTTGGGGGTGGTGCTGAATCGAGTGCAGTGACTTGTTTCTTCATTATTATTTTGTATCTAGCAAATCAAATCCAAATTTGTAGCGCTTCCATGAGAACCAAAACAAGAGCGTTGGTCACGTACGTTAAGCGTCACTTTGTAATCTCCTTGCACAAACCACCAAACCAAACCAAAATCAAAATGGTTTAATGTAATTTATTTGAAATGCTTCCAGAAATGTTTTAAGGCTATTATTAAAAAAAAAAGGCCAATACACACATTCATTCTTTCTTATCTACCTGAACACTTGACATGCTCGTTTTGCTGAACGGGTTTTACGAACAGTGTTCATCGCCTAATCTGCCTTCCTGTCCCTTTTGTTCTGCACATTCCCCTTCTCCCATCTTCACTGCCAGACTCGCTCAGCTCTACAAATGAAGCAGTTGAAATAAATTACAAAGCCTGAAATAAGAGAAAATTGAGTTTTTTGAAAAACTATAAATACAGAAATATGTTCTAGAGGGTAAAAATGGCATTTCTTTAAAAAATAAAAATAGCTTGGTTTTCTATTGTTTATCACCTTGTCACACTGATCTCTGTAATGCGCATCAGCATATATACATGTACGATACTTGACATCTACTGTTTTCTGTAAACTTGTAGAACACAAGAAAATGTTTTTGGCAATAACAGCAGTTTTTCTACTTCTGTTGGTACGAGAACTTTGCACAGGTTATCACGGATCATTTCAACTCTTTAATTCATCATTTTCATAGCTCGCCATACGGCACTGCCATTATTTCTTATACTAAGAAATCAAATATTACCCAGGGGTTCCTGAAAAGTACCAGGATGTGGAGTGGTTTAGACTGCATTCCAGTGACCCATCGCTCCTCATCATCATGAGATTAAATCAGCCACTAGCAAACACAGTAACATTTCCAATTACAGCAGGAGATAAAATGCAATAAAACCTTTTAAAACAAAACTCAAGAAAAAGATAAAGGATGTAATACATCCTAAAGGAAAAGCAATTCCCTTTTTGTTTAAGCTTTCTCTACATAATCCCATAGGGTATTTGTAGAGCACCATTTATACAAAATTGTCAGTTTAAAAACCAACTACATGTAATTGTAAACAGACATTTACAGAAAATTCAATGTTTTAACATTAGTTTAGTGGTGTTTAAAACCAACAGTGGAGGTCAGTGGAGTGCAAAATGCTGAAGAGGGCCTATTCACAAGCAGAAGCTTTTTCCCATTCTTATCCTGTTTGGGATTAAAAAGAAAAAAAATATATATATGTATACATATATATGGCACTGAAAGCAAACTACCAGCTTATTTACAATACCCAGTATTCTCAGCATTTCATTGAATTCAGTGCTGGCTGTGGAGGTGGGTTTGGTTTGGGTTTTTTCAGGTGATTATTTTTAGCATTACATACTCTGATCAATAATCCACAGCACTACGCTGCCCACTTGAACTGACCCGACTGTAAGAAGTTTGGCTGCTGAATCTTAGCACAATGCTTCATTTTGAACAATGAGTCCCTAAAGAGTTGCTGGCTCCTAGTTCTCGTTGATTTAACACCCCAGGAGTTCAGACGGGTTATTGCAATATGTTTTTCTTTTTTTCCACAAAACTATTTTTTCCTTCCATGCCTTTATGAAAAATTAGGATCTTGATACCCACCCTGAAACTCCATTTTAAGTCCACATCTTCAGCTGCCCCATTAAAGAGCAAATAAAGTACTTTAAAAATTATGAGGAGATTCTTTATGTAATGCACATATAAACAGTAGTTTAGAGATTCTTTTTACAGCAGGACATTGAGAATAACTGGTCAAGTACCTCGTTCATCCACCTTAGATGTTTATGGAACATAATCACAGGACATGAGTTGCAAGAGATTCCAGCTTATACAGATGGGCAGTTACAGTTCTACGTTCATGGGTACGAACACAAGGAGGCTGCACTGACACCGTCACAAAAAATATCTCAAAAGTGCTTCTCCAAATGGTTCCGTGTCTGGAATGCAAATACTGCACAGGTAAGAGACAGATTTTCTTCCACGAACTGTTGAGTTTTTGTCAAACGTTGGTTTCTATTTGTTTGTCATTTCCACAAGAGTTTGTCTGCTCCATGCGCTCGCAGTCGGCGCCGCCCTCGCTGGTGTCCATGCTCCAGTCGGACTCGCAGTCCGAGTGCTCCATCTGCTCCAGCGCCGCGTCTGCCGGGGCAGCTCTGCCGCCGTCTGCCGACAACAGGAAACGCGTGTCCAAGCTCGGCAGGCCAGCCGTGCCCGCACACAGAGCCTTCTCCTTGGCCTGGCGGATGCAGTTGAGCCACTGCTGTTTGCTGAAGGAGTCATTGGCTTGGAGGGAGTGCGACTGGCTTTGGGACCCGTTCTTGAGGCTGACTCTGAAGAAGTTTTTGACTGAAAGAAACAATACACATCAAAACACTGAATGCTTTGGCTGAATGGTTTTTATAGTAAATGAGTATATAAAAATAACAGAATCTGCAGAATCTCTGACTTGTGGTGTTTTCCTGGCAATAGCATGTCAGCCCAGAGGGAACAGTCAAGGTATTTCCTTGCTTTGTGGGGCAGGAACGCAGAACACCACAAACACTTCTAATAATTTCTGATTGCTGAATTAAACAATGTTGGTTCTGCTGTGCATGAGCTCCCCATAAAGCTCCAGCGAACAAGCAGGATCAAGGCTGCGCCCGCACGCCAGCGCCTCTGCTCCCGCTCCTCCGCAAAACACATTTCCAGAACCTTCATTCAACTCTTGCGTTGTCTCTGCCATTCACTTCACAAAGAAGCGAACACATACAAAACCCCCTCAACGTTTGCACAAGACAGGTGAGATTCAAACACCCTTGTAATAGAAACAAGCAGCTTTATAATATGCTTTAAGAGCAGGACATTAACTCTTACATCTTGATATTAATAGGAATAGCTGCAGTCTTACTGCTGAGCACTATGTTAATTATCTGTCAGCTGAAAGACTTAGTTATGGAACAGCAAGCAATATTTCCCTCATATGAGAAAAGCCATACCAGCTAAGGCTTTGCTTAAGATTTCAAAGTACACTTGCTTAACATTTTGTGCTTTTGCTACTGTATTCCTACATATTCTCCTCAATTCAGTACAGAGAAATCCCTTTATCAATATAGTGAACTTTGAGGAAAGATCTAAACTAAGCAAGTCACAATCTAATAAAGCAGTCTGCAATAAAAATCAAGATGTTGGATGCAGATAACGTGGAGTTCAGAGAGAACACCCTGCCGCCTGACGGGCAGGCGTGTGAAGGTTCTAGCGAGCCTACGGCAGCAGATAAGCAGCAAAGCGCGGCCGTACCTCTCTCGTTGTTGCTGAAGGCGCCGCGGATGGAGCCGCCCAGGCGCACCTCCCCGTCCGGCAGCTCCTCCAGCAGCAGGTCGCGCACGGGCAGCGGCGGCCGGTACAGCTGGAAGCAGAGCTGCTCGCCCTGCGCCACCGCCCGCGTCAGCACCAGCACCTCCTCAAACAGGAACACGTGCAGCTTCTGCAACAGGGCCAGCAATGACAACGCGTTACTCCTTTGGTACAACACCATTAAACACAAGTTATTTAAACTCCAGTACTGCATATCCTTCTGTTTTCAACAGCTGGAATAAATAAGGATTTCTCTCTTCCCTCTATTTCAAAGTCCTATGGCTCGACAGCAAATGAGTATGTCTTAATATCTATCTACTGTCTGCAGAAACATGCTACAGAAAAGTGCTCCCATGCTGAAAGATGCATTTCGAATCCTGATTACTTACTTTATTTTTTACCAAAACTTCCTTAAGTTCAGTTAATGAGAAAAAGATCTTTTTTCATTGTTTGCCCACTCAAAATTTCATGTTGTTTCTATTTAATCTTAGGAAAAAAGAAATCCAAGAATGATTGGTTTCTCTTCTGTTACCATCTACTAACCCACACAGTTTGGGGGTTTTTTGACAACAGAAAGCTCGGTTTGTGACACCAACAGCGCAGACCCTGGAATTCACAGCATCAAATACCAGATTTCTCTGGTCAATAAATTAACTTTGACTTCAACAACTAATCAAGTGAAACATTCTTAATAACCACAGCCTTTGACAGACGTAAAATTGGCTAGTACATTTTGTGGGTCATTATAAACATTACATTATAAACATTACATTTTTTCTTTCCTTTTTTAGATTTTCCTGCAAGTTTTATTGAAATCTATCAGATTTACAACCTGGCCGGGATATTGTGAGGTCTCCTCAAGAGACAGAGACACATATACATTTACTGTCTCCATATAGAGATATTTGACTGCCAACAAAAAAGATGCATGTTATATATAACAGTAAATATTGATCAACTCCATATTTATGGGAGGGTGTGCATACCCACAGCTCTTTCAGCCGTCATGCAAAACGAAGGTATCTTTAATTTATGACTAAATATTTATTTCTTACCACTCCTCGGTTGTTTTTCAGTTCACCGTGACAGCACAAAACTCGTGAATTGTCAATCAGTGCATCTCTCTGTCCTTCTTCCAGATAAATCAGCCTCTCTTTGTAATACTGGCACTCGGATTCACCTGTCTTCACGTTGATCTCAGCCACTATGCCCTGAATTATGTTTATCTACAGAAAGATAAGGAAAACACAAGAACTTTCATTAGACCAACATTCACAGCTATCGCCCAATAATTTGGGCTGTATCTACAAAAAAATACATTTTAATTCACAGTATATTTTTCATTAATGTTTTGCAGACCAGTCCGTTAGAGTATTAATACCAGCAACAGAATTAAGCAGACTACAGTGTACAAAGACACTTTGGTTTGTCTTTATCATTGTCTCTGGCAATGGCTTAAAAATCTGATACTTACTTCTTTATATCAAGCCCAAATAAACAGAATTAAGATATTTAAAAGCAGAAGGATACTGATGATCTTTATTTATTTATTAATTTAGAAGTCTGTTTCAAACAACTACAATAAACTCATTTACTCACAGATACACATTTGCATGTGTGCAAATATTATTGGATTATATATGTGTATATATGTATATGGAAAAGAACAGAAATCTTAGAAGCCTTTCAAAATATCTGAATCAGGTCCCTTTCTATTAATAAGGAAGTTTAAAGCTTTGGATTTATCCCTCTGGTTTTACCTCAAAACGTGCAATGCTATTCTGAATAAAAACCAGAACGAAGGCAAACCAGCACCATTCCCACGGTGAGAATGAATCCAGATTGAGAGGCTACGCCAGGGAATAAATCTCATCTAAGTGACCTAAAACCTGAACAGGAACCTCCACATTATCCAACTTAGATTAGAAAGGAAAATTACACTGAAAGGTAAATATAAAATGGACAAAGATCAGACAAGAGCTCTGGAAAACACCTCCCATCCTCCCCTTTTTTTTGTTGTTATTTTGCTATCAAAATCAGATTTAATTGGAGATTTAATTTGGGCTAGGTATTTCATGTATTAGTTTGGGCTGTTAGTATCAGTATTAGCATTTCCATATTTTATGTAGTGCCCCTTGATTCATTAATAAGCTGAAAGTGCTATAACTTCCCAAAAAATCCCAAAGCCAAGAGTAACTCACAGCTTCTTCCAGGTGCTGCTGATCCAGGTGATCGTTCGGTGTGTGTCTCAGAATCTCTCGGAGCAGTAACGGGTATTTAACCAAACGGCTTCTCGGGATGTCAAGGAAATTCCAAAGGTCCAGTTTGCGACTGAAAGGCGACTCCAAGCAGCGCTGCAGGAAATCCTGCACTCGGTGGTCCTGCTTCTTGTGATCCAGCAACGCTTTGGCTGCCACTTGGTTGCTGCAGTAGCTGTCGTAGGAGTTCAGGCACGGGAGCTGAGGAAAGGAAGAAATTATTGGAAGTCATTCAGGATGTCAGAACTCATGCCGGGAATCTTTTAGCTGGAGGTTTATCCACAATTTCTTGATGATGTTTCCAACATTTATAAGGCTCACAAGGGTCCTCTGAGCACCTTGTTCATCACTTAAAACATCGGGAAGCACAAGCTTATCCCTCAGTTTCTAGAGATCACCAACATTATTCCAAAGCATTAAAAATACCCATGACAAGGCTGAGCGCTACTCAGTGCAGACAACAGTTGAACACAGAAGTCTGATTTTAGTTATGAATGGAAATAAAAGCCGAGCAATGAGCAATCCCAGATCTGGCTTTCTTAGATAAGCAAACTTCTGTAGTCAAACTTCCATATTGACCTCAAGAACCATGACCAAACTGACAGAACTGTGCCTTAAATCTGAAAGAAAACCCCTAGCTTATATGTAGATTAGATCAACATATCCATTTATAAAGCCTGCTGTGCTGACACACAATATGTGTCAAGTCTTCAACAAAAGAAATTAGACTCACACATATTTGGATCAAGAGAAGTTCACTGGTGTTCAAACCCACCAGAAAACACACATTTAACGTCACTTTATGAAAAGAAAAAAAAACAAACAGAGATACTAGTAGTTGCCTTACCTTTTTAAAAATACCTCAATAATATATTTTTGACATGGAAATTGTCTGATAAAAACTATATTTGCAGCTCCAAAGTAAAGTCCCCAAATGAATTAAAATCTCTGACTTACCCAGCCCACAAGGATATGGCCAACATGTTCTGTTGACCCATCAGGCTTCCTGACTTCTTGAAGTCGCCTAAGAAGATCTGGATCCCGATTAAAAAAGAAGAGAAACTTCACTTACTGAACCAGATGACGATAAATCTCTGTGCAATACTAACGCAGACAAAGATTATTTGAGTTTTACCTTCATGTAGAGGAATCAGAGAGTCCAGCGTTCCAAAAATTTGGTTCAACTCTTGCTCTGTCATTATGGAAAGTTTAAGCATTGGGTCATGATAAGCCTGAAACGAAAAAAAGGGAGCTCTGTAGTTACTATAGCACTGATAGTTGATAAATTAGTGAGAGCATTTACAGCTCCCTCTAAGTAAACACTGACCAATTGCTGAGAATATTTTAATGTTTCATAATGATATCTTAAACCATCCATTTAATATTTTTTAAAAATGAAAACAGCACATTCGGGTGTTTCAGAAATAATAGGAAAATAGAAATGTTTTGGGTTTTTTCACCCCTTACTGTCTTGGCAATTATAAAAAGCAAGGATTATTTTAAAAGTGACACAAACCAATGCAAACTCTTTGTTGTGATTTGGTTTTTTTAGAAAAAAAACATACCTTCTTTGCTAACTTCAGATCTTCTATCAAGTCTTCTTCTCCCTGGGAAAGTTCAAAGATAGCCTGGAAAAAGAGACAAAATTATTCTAAAATATCTTTATTTAATCTCTCCTCAACTTGTGAGTTGATGTCACACTCTGAACAGCTGTTTTTATCCCATGGAGCAGAGTTTCTCTGCTAAATCTAATGGCAGAAAGAGGCCGGTTGAATGTGGCAGGTCAACCAACGGTCAGCCAGGTCAAGCAGGGGCTGGTGCCGCATGCCGAGGCTGCCGCACTGAAGCGCTGGGCCCGTGTGAGCCCACGAAGCTCAACCAGGCCGAGCACAAGGTCCTGCATGTGGGTCGGGGCAATCCCAAGGACACATGCAAAGTGGGCGGAGGATGGAGTGACAGCAGCCCTGAGGAGAAGGACCTGGGGGTTCTGGCTGACGAGAAGCTCAACATGATCCGGCAATGGGCACTTGCAGCCAGAAATCAGCCGTGTCCTGGGTGCACCAGGAGCGAGGCCGGCAGGTCCAGAGAGGGGATTCTGCGCCCAGCTCTGGGACCCGCAAGGTAAGAAGAACATGGAGCTCCTGGAGAAGCTCTGCTGGGAGAATGGGCTGAGGATTGGGGTGTTCAGCTGGAGAAGAGAAGCTCCAGGAGACTTCACAGCCTCCAGTACCTAAAGGGACCTACAGGAAAGCTGGAGAGGGAGTTTTCACAAGGGCATGTAGTGAGAGAACAAGGAGCGATGTCTTTGAATGGAAAGAGAAGAGATTTAAACTTCATATAAGGAAGAAATTCTTCCCTAGGAGCGTGGTGAGAGCCTGGCCCAGGTTGGCCAGAGAGGTGGTGGATGAACCATCCCTGGAGACATCCCAGGCCAGGCTGGACGGGGCTCTGAGCAGCCTGAGCTGGTGAAGATGTCCCTGCGCATGGCAGGGGGGGCACTGGGGGAGCTTTAAGATTGTTTCCAACCCAACCCATTCTCTGATTCTAAATAAAGGCTTTATTCCATGCAGAATCACATGCAGTATACTTTAAAAGACAGCTATATCAAATTGTTCATAAAATGCTTATCTGAAAAAAGCCACAGAATTAATTTATTTCGAACAGACGTGTTTCCAGATGGGGGAGTTCTCTTTGCTGTGATATTTTGACTCATCTTAACCATTTATACAACCATTTGCATAGGAGTTTACTGTGTTCCATTTTAAGCCATGCAGTGGTAGAAGCTCTGCACGGTCTAATGAGTGAAGGACAGATCTTCAAAACATATCTTTAGTACTGAGCACTTTCAGTCTGGTACCAGTTCATGCTTGTGTTATGAAGACTGAGCTCTACTTACCTGGCAGATATTCTGTTGGGGGCTGCAGAATGAGAACCAATATAAAGCACAACTCCCAGCTCATTTCCCTGGGCTCTAGAATGGTCCTGAGTCCTGCCTCGAGGCAGCAACGACTGTCAGGCCATGCAAACAGCTTCTACAGTTCATTTTCCAATAAGCCACCTTTGAAGTTCTCAATTTTAAAAGTTATTTCCTAAGAATTCTTGCACAATGTCAAAAGCTGCACAAGAAATGCTTGATGTTCCTGTTGTTTGATTTACGACTCAGCCCCTGAAGCGTTTTCAGAGAGATTGTTACAAAGCTTGTTGATACTGCTAGAAATTTCTGTAGAGGCAAAACCAAACCCCTTGATTCCACGGGAGCTCTGTCACTGGCTGTAACATGAACTATTTAGAATTTGTCATGTACGACACATTAAAACAACAGATGTACTCTTTTGTGCTTTGCAAGATACCTCTTTTGATCAATATTTCATCTTTCTAGCACTGAAAACTTCCTCAAAGGGAAGGGAAATGATTGTGCAGTTCTGTGCACGCGTATCCCTCGATGAGCACGTGTTCCTGAAATAGCATGTTCTTCTGTCCTCACTAAAACAGCACAATGAACCAGCAAAGCATCAACCAGCACTACAGAAACGGTCATACAGAACAAGTCCACATGTGCAGCAAATCACAACACATCTTAGTAACTTCACATTTATTAAGGAACTATGATGAGCTGATTTTTAAAAATAATATGTTCAACTAATACCACTTGAATTGTAAAGATTAGGGGTGAAATTCTGCTTCTAGTGGAGCTGGTGATGTTCTGTTTAACTTCAGGAAAGCTTCAAGCACTACCCCAATGCCCAGCAGCACTCCTCAACTCTGGCCTTGAAAAATGACTTTTGAACATGGCATTTCTAGTAAAAAACCAAAAAAGATACCTCTTGCCGCTTGATTTCTTTGGAGGTCAGCATGGGATTGACGCAAATATCGAAGGTCTCGCTCCACAGTTTGCTGTCTCTGCGCTTGGTGTGAGCAGGGGCCACGTTCCGGGCCCACGGCCGCGGGCTGAACAGGTCGGGGCGGCTGTCGCTGCGGAAACTGATGGAACGCTGCAAAGCCAGACAACAACGGCCTTCAGTGGTACAATGGTTTGGCAGTACACAGGTTTTTAATACAACTTTATGGAAGGGCAGTGTTTTTCCATTCCTGCAGCAAACTATTGCCATGGCCTGTTCAACACGTTTAAAACACGATCCAATGCATCCATACACCATGCAACAAAAATGAACTACAGGGGTAAGGGCAGAATGGTACAACACACCAACATAGCTGAGCAAACGCAAAGTTTCAGTTCAGTAAAAAGACAGGAATTATTCATGCATTACATACGTCTGCCTCATTAGACCTCTAATACTTACCAATTTAGAATTAATGCAAATTTTAGAGACCAAACTAGTACGACTGATTTTTTTGGTTCACTTTGGGAGCAAGATTCAGTTGTTACACAGGAACTCTGCACAGCCTGGCTGCTGAACTCACCGCGTGTATCAGCTCAAGCCAACAGAATTGCTGGGGTTGGTTTATTTTTGGGGGGTGGGATTGTTCTAAGATGTCTGTACTGAGAAACAACAGGTTCTACCTCAAGGGTAGCAGATGAAAAGGTGCATTACATCAAAACTGTATTAATGGTTTAAGAAATAAGCGTTTTCTCAGCTGGTCAGAAAGAGGGTTCATGAAGTGAGATTGCCCTTCAGCACCTTTCCTCATTCCCTAACAAGTGTCTTGTTACCTGATGGCAATACTGGGGTTTTTTGGTAAATTGTCAGAATCATGAAAGATTTGATGGGTAGAATCATTCCAGATCTGTCCATAAGCAGGATCAAGGAACTAGTGCTAAATGCTCTGAGCAAACTGGTTTTGATACATGGAGAAACCATTTCAACTGGCACCATCCTGCCTCGCCAGATGTGCGATGAGATCAAGAAACTCATTCACACAGAAAGGTGTGAAAGGGGTATCTGGTTGAAAACAGAAGAACGATCACATTACTTTTCAGGAAAAGATATGTTCATATTCAGATTAGAATGTCTATGTCAATATTCACATTTTAATGTTTACGACAAGCAACAAGCCAGATTCTTTTCACACCACCTGCTCCTAATTATTTCTTAGCACTTGAAGAAAGGCATTAAACAGTCAGTGCTGGCAGATCCAAACTGGAAATACCAGCGCTGGGTTCTGCTGGTGTAGGGTCACCATCAGTGATGCTGGAGCCGCTGAGCCCTGGTGACGTGTACCAGCATCTCTGTGTCCATCATGTGCTCTGCTCCTAAACTGCAATAAGAGCAAGTCCAATTTTAAGTGAGGCTTGAGAGTTCTATTTGCGTGTAGACTCTTTGAAAGAGCTCAGGCTACAGATGGATACTTTATGCTTTCATTGTTTTATTTTGAAAATATTCCCTTCTTGCTTCCTTAAAATTAGAGGCTTCTTTTTGAGGTCTTACCTCTGAAATGCCTCAAGCATTTCACATTGTCAAAATACTCCACATTTTTGTTGTCATTTAAAACATGCCTTACATAACACAATCATCTTTCAATTGCCTTGGGGAAGAATATTTAAAACAAAACAAATTCTCTTCATTTCCAGGTGGAAAGCCACATACAGAGTACAATATACGAACAGAGCAAGACAGAAATGCTTGCAACAGCAGGACTTGCAGCAAAGCCACTGTTTGCTCTCCTATTTTTGTGAAAATTTGCCCTGAAACACATTTCTGTAGTGCTCACCTTGGGAAGCTGCTACTACATCCATGAAAAGACTGTTTGTTTTGGAGGGTGTAAATCAAACTTTGTTAAATCCGCTGTTGTGCTGGAGAACCCCGTCTGAGGGCAGCGGCTCCGCAGGGCAGCGCGGGCGCGGAGACGAAGCGCCGTCCTCACAAGTACTTCAGCCAAAACTGAATTCACTTTGCACAGCCCTCACAACTGGAACTAACGTAAGGCCTTTCTGCTTTCTAGAAAACCACCGCCACAGAATAATAGAGTTATTTCCCACAACTTCGTCGTAAGACTCCCAAGCTCTAAGGTGGTATTTCTTGCCTCCTTAACAGATAGCTTCAGTAATAATGCTCCAATTAAGTTAATTTTGATCAAGTAACATTTTTAATACATTCAAGGTATTTTTATATTTCCTCTCAACAAAGGAATTAGGCTTGTTAAATAATTTTCTTTAGATGTTGTACATGCCTCCTTACAAGAACCGTTTTAAAGAGGAATCAGTCCGGCTTTCCAGGCCAGACCCACCAGTACCGCAGCTCCCAGCTGCTCACACTCGTGATGACCATGAGGAGGGGAACACACAAATGTTGTGTGCGTGAAGACACAAATCCTTCATAAATTAAAGTTCCATTAGTCTCTAAGTATGTTAAATGTTACGCACCTCCTCTATAATATAGAAATTGAAATTATAAAATTATTTAATTTCTAAACTGCATTTCAAATCTGCTTGACCTGTGTTGATTTTCATCATTGGCTTTGGAAAATGACCTTTTCTTTGTTTCCAATTGTTCACAAACTCTTTTGTTTAGGCAGGGTCAAAGGTCACTCCACAGAAGGAAATTCAGCAGTCCTATATGACTAACGATACCAAAAATAACATTTTCAAAGAAACCAACCAAAACTAATAGAAAGTGTCATGGAAAATTCTGTTCATCCAAAAGCAATCGTAATCCTTTAGTATAACAACTTTTATATGCTATAGGTGCAATAGTCTTTTACTGGTTATGAAAACGCACCAGCCATCTGGCCGGAGGAGCGGTTTCTGAGGGGAGAGTCCTAAGTCGAGTGGTTCTGCAGTGGGAAGTTGCCTGGACCTGTCACGGGGTGTGTGTGCACATGTGCAGCTCACACTCCCAGGCTGGCCTGAGGGGTTGGGAATGTATGTGTGTTCCCCTGGCAGCGCCACAGCCGGGTGCAGCAACACAGCCGGGTGCAGCAACACAGCCGGGTGCAGCGCCACAGCGGGGTGCAGCGTCACAGCGGGGTGCAGCGCCACAGCCGGGTGCAGCGTCACAGCCGGGTGCAGCGCCACAGCCGGGTGCAGCGCCACAGCCGGGTGCAGCGCCACAGCGGGGTGCAGCGCCACAGCCGGGTGCAGCGTCACAGCCGGGTGCAGCGCCACAGCCGGGTGCAGCGTCACAGCCGGGTGCAGCGCCACAGCCGGGTGCAGCGCCACAGCCGGGTGCAGCAACACAGACGGGTGCAGCAACACAGCCGGGTGCAGCGTCACAGCCGGGTGCAGCACCACGTTTCCTGGGATTACCTGGAGCGTCTGGCTGAAGCGCTTCAGCGGGGTGGCCCGGACCGGGGGGATGAGACTCGCCAGGGAGGTGACTCTGGAGAGCGGCTTGACCCGTTTGGTGCTGGGCTCCTGGAGGGGGGGCACAAGGGAATGGAAAAAAAACAAGGGGAGTGTGAGCATCAGCACATAAACATCGCTGCCAGTTCTGCTGATCGTCCTAAGAAAGCATTTGTAAAAAGAGAGTTTGTAAGCCTGGTGTATAATTAGGGCAGGAGATAAACAACAGCAGTTTCACGCGGTGACAGTGACAGGTTGCTCTTGGCTGGTACATATAGAACCTGGGAACAGCTAAAAAATGCAACGATGGAGAAGCCGACATGGTGGGAGCAGGTAACGGGGAAAGGTAAAGAAAGACAAAGTCATTTAATGATATCAACGCAAAGGAGAAATCTCAGCAGTGCTCTGCAGCTAACGCGTTATCAGAGGCTGTCACTGAAAGGAATGCTGCCAAATACAACCGACTCCATTTGTTTCTTTGCCTCTGGCACTATCAGCGTGTGACTCTATTCACCTAAATGTATTTAATTCCAGAAAATATCATTGAGATAGAAATCTCTAACTGCAATTGTCCTTTGAGTGCATGTTCCTAGGGAAATACTGATCTATACAGGCAAACACACTAATAACATGTTTCCATAGATTTATTTTTCGCATAAAATAGAAAGGAAAATGGAAGAAACATAAAGCACGAACTTAAATGTTTTTCTTTCCATATATACTTTTAACAGTGCTTATAGTAATACATAACCACGTCAATATAAAATGCCGATTGTCCTGCAGATTTAAAGAAGTTAACAGAAATTGTAACACAAGAAAAGTGATTGTAAATACATAAAAATAGAACAGTTACCCTTGGCTTCCTAACCTCCATTTGACATTTAATGGGTCTTGAACAGCACATGCAAAAGGCAACTTTTGACAGAAAAAGAGCCAAACCTTCCAAGTGGAGTCAAAAAACAAATCCCACATCGCATTTCAAGGACATCCGAAAGCGGCTCATCCTTGTCTCTCAGCCACGCTCACAGAGTTTGTGCAGGCTGGCTCTGCCTCCCATTTCCCAGACAGAGCGTTAGGAACATGAAGAATGCCTATTAGCCTTTGTTCAGAAAGTCAAATCCTTCTGGAAATAATGCACATTTGCCATCCTTCCCGATACCAAAACATCATCAATCTCAGCCGAGATGATCATCATCTGTAGTACTGGCAGGAACAATTCTCCCCCATCAGAGCAGCACCAGAGGAAAGGTGAGAGGCTGCTACATATTTAATTTACTTCTCAGCAGGCAGAGCTGGAAATCCATAAATGCCGGCTGAGATGAGGGACAAAGTGTTTAACCCTCTAGCAAAAATAATGTATTCCATCACACGCGAAACCCGGCATTAAAGATTTTAGCAGCCTAAATCAAGCCAGATCCACCGCGTCACCGTTGCACTGCTATTCATATTCCTCCCTTTCCAGCAACTATGTCTTTGACACAGGTTCGTGAAGGAGGTTTTTTACGTCACTGCAGCGCCACCGGCATAATTATCTACAGCATCACCATCCCTCCCTCCAAAAGAGAAAGGTCTGTGAGGTGCCGCTGCCGTTCTCCTCTAAGTGCTGGCTCAGCCATCGGCTGCTTCTCTTTTCTGATTATTCGGAATTCTCGGCTCCACAGCAGCTGCTCCGCAGCACGAAGGCGGCGCAGCCAGAAATCTCACCCCCGAAAGCAAAATTTCTATCAAGACTGTCTGGACTTTCCAGAAGACAGGGAAGGGGGCATTAGGATTGACAGAAAAGATCTCTCCTTCTTTACTGCTGGATCCGTTCTATTATCTTATAGCTTTGCTGCCATGTAGATGATCTTTGGTCAAAAGACTAAATTCACGCAAAACAGCACAAATTTGATCCACACGACGTCACAGCCAAATCTTGCTTCAAAGTTAAGTGCTCCCCAGCATCTTACAGACCTTTTCCACACACATTGTGATCTATTAACAATTTGGCGCGGTTTTCAGTCTCACCTTATAACAAAACTAAGTCCAGAAGCCGTTGGATCATTTTCTGAGGAGTCTACTGACAGCAAATGAAATCACAGAAGTAAATCTGTATTTCACTGCTGCAGCATTTCCTTCGAGTGTGTTGCAAAAAACTTGAATTAAACTTCCCAAGTAGCACATAAAACTAAGTAAGGACCAGCAAGTCAGTCTATCCATATTTGGACACTTGCAAGTCCCCTGTTACTGCAGCTGAGGTTCATTAATTACTCCTCAAAGCCAGCAGGCAAAGCCCTCCGACCAGGACCTCGCTTGCTCTGCCTTGTGGGGCACATAAACCTCAGGCAGCTGTGAAAATCGATGCACGGCATCAAATAACCTGAGTAAAAAGAACGGAAATCACCTTCCTTCTCTTGGAGAGTGAAAGCGGGAAAAAAAGCAATACAATTTGCCCTTGTCCACGTGAGACAGGCCAAGGGCTGCGCCGCCCTGGCCAGGGACGCTGCCGGCCCAGGGGACACAGCAGAGTTCCCTGGCATCCAGAAGCAGGAGTTTCTCGCAGAGCTGGTTCTGTGAGGCAGCAGCGAAGGGCCCGGCCAGGGCTGTGGCTGCGGATCCGCTGCTGCCTCAGCCCCTTCTGTCTTCCTCATATAGTGCTTTGTATTCTGATCTCGCACTGAAAAACCTGATTGGAATTCAAAACAGCTAAAACATGTAGCTCAAGTTAGGAATTTGATCTTATTAAGAGATAAGCATTATTACAGGATTCTCTCCAACAGAATTATTTACCATAATGAATCTTTTCAGAAGTCTAAGGCTTTACCACCTTTACCAATTAGGATTGAAAGTACATCTTGTTAATCATAAGTTCTTAATTACAGTGAAAGCTTTCTGAATGCTTCTAATGGGATTGTCACCCCTCATGGAAAGAGGCTGCTGGGTTCTGGGCCAGCTGGGCCGGCATCTCCCCAGAGTCGTCCCCAGCAGGAGCAACCGGCCCACTCACAACAATGGAGTTTGTCCAGGTGAGGCTTCCACTGTGCCATGAAAATACAGCAATTCTACAACTGTGAGCCGGTAATACTGAAACGGAGACATTCGCTCACAGGTTCCTATTGCGTGGTCTCCATGGATCTGCCCCCAGCTGCCCTCCCACCAACATCCTCCTCCTCCTCTGTGTCGCCTCCCACAGCAGCTCCGCAGAGAGGCCGAGGAATTGGTGAGGCCGAGCATCTGCACAGGGAAGAATTCCACAGCCAAGCGCAGGAAAACCTGAGTTTTAAACAGATGACTGTTCTTCTCACCAAGGGCTCTGTGCTTCACAACCAACAGCTCAGACAGAGGAGAGTGTGTGAACTGCTCTGCTCTATCCAGAGATGTCAGTACAACCAGAACCTGCGCTTGCACACCAGCCCAATACCAGCAGGGAGCTGCATTCCAGATGCTGCTTCCCAAGCCTCTTCCTTTTTTTTTTAAGAAGAAACTGCTTGCAGTGAGGAATTCCTAGTACATGTTCATTATTTCACTCATTTGTCTCTGAAAAAACCCTCTGGTTTTGCAGTTAACCAGGGGCGCTGCGATCACAGAATCTTTGGGGATGTGACTGTAAGCGCACGGGACAGAGCTGGGTCTGTGCAGCACGAGGAGGCTCCAGTTCGGCCAGTCTGCGCAGGGCAATGAGCAGCAGCTCCCAGGTCAGCGTGTGCTCAGAACACCCAGAGCTGCCCCAGGGCACCGCTCCTCCTGCTCCCGTCGCGATCTGGGGAATTTAGGGGCAGATGGGATTCAGAGATGGGATTTAGTGGCGGGATCCACTTGCAACAACCTGTCCAGCCTGGGAACCAGCCGAGTCGCCACACAAAACATTCAAGAGTTACGATGTTTTGCCAGACCTTTTAAAGTTGGTATTGTTAGTATTAAAAAATAATTTCAGAGTTTTGAAATAAAACAAAATGTTAGACTGCATTTCACAGTCACGAAGGCTCGGTGAAACAACTCTGAAAGTTAAAACCAAATCCAAAATATCCAGACTGCGCTTTGGCAGAGTTTCCAAAATGTGGAGCTGGTATATGTGAACAAGTAACGTTAATCTGACAGGGATTTAAATTTGATATAAGGCTAAATAAAGCTGAGGGAAACATGAGTACAGGAACTTCAAAGGCTGAACAGTCAAGTGAAGTCAAATTAATACCTGGCTGGGCTGGAACAAAGAGCAGATGGCTTTTGGAGGGAGCTGCATAGCTGAACTCAAGATGACTTGGGTAACACTTGAATTCAGAGAGCAAAATTTAAAGCTCGAAGTACTGTGTATCTGTGCAGCCTCCAGGAGAACTCCAGAAGCTGTAACAAACTGAGAAAACAAGCAAATCTGGGGCCAAAATCTGGATGGTTCTGGAAACCACAGAGTGGATGTTTCAAACAACTCCTGTGCCCTTCTGAGTGCTTATTTATCATGTGCTTGTCTGGCAAATCCATAGGAAGAAAGATTAATCACAGTGGCACAATCACGGATGATCACCGATTTAAGACAGGAAACTATAGATACAAAGCCTGGAAGATGCTTTGCCTCAGCATTCTTGTAATTCGGCACAAAGGACACAGTGCTCCAGATCGCTTCTTCCTTGGAAAATCTTGACTACAATTTAAGTCTCTTTGCCTTACACAACTGAATGAGCTGCTGGTTTTAAAACTGTGATACAGTCGTTTCAAAATGACAACAGCTTGGCAAAGAGAGACCTTGCGCATCACACACGGGTTACCATTGAAAAGCCCGAATCTCAGCAGCCAGCAGCCACTGCTGGGCCAGCCGAGCGTTCCACAGCCACGGCCGCACGGGAAAGCCAAAGATCCTCTGAAGAACTACGCACTTACATTAATTCCAATGTACTGACAGCTAAGTTGATGCTATTTTTATTTCTGCATTAGTGAAACCGGCACCTAATAACTGGATATATTGCATCCACCATCACACTACACACATAAGAGAACCGTTCATCCACAAAATAATTCTTTTACTAGCAGATGTAAGGAACGGAATTTTCCCAAAGTTGAAAGCAGTGTCAGAGTGAGTTAAATCCATTTAATAGTATCGATCAGTTTTCTATACATTGTCACCCAACAAGGCCACCCACAGCTTAATTAGTGCACTTTGATGGATAAATTACTCAAGCAAAAGATTGGTTTTAGTTTTCTGATGAACAGAAGGAAAGGGAACAAAAGAAGGAGGCCGGGCTCCCTGTGTATTGCCCGCAGCCCAGCAGAACCAGTGACCTGGATAACACAGACCGAAGAGCCCTGAGCAGCGGTCACAGCGCCATAGAAAACATCTCCATTTGCTTCACTTCTAAGTTCTTCCACTTGGTGCTCCCGACCGGCTTAGCCACCGATTTCCTCCCACTCAACAGCCAAAGCAAACGCGTGGTCGCCGCTGCGATGATTGTTTTTCCATGTGACTCTCCCACCTCTTATCAGCGACTGCAACCACCGTCCCCGCGGCGCAGAACCGGTGCGGAGTTTGAAAACAAGGGAAAACCCTTCCCTGAGGGGTCGTTACGCGTGTGTGTCCGGCCCAGGGCAGCACCACTGCGAGCACGTCGGGTTCAGTTGGCTGATTGTATTCAAAAACAAACTCAACAAAAGGAACTCACAGAGATTTTCAAGGCAACCCAGGAATAAGTGCTCTGTGAAAACCAGTCCAGGAAACAAGCATTTTGGATTATTAGAACTTATCCCATTTACCTTCAAAAGCAAACTAACCTAATCCACATGCAAAACCGCTGAAACTGGCAACGCTTGTTAAGAACATCCTCACTTGCTGGAGTCCAACAAGTCCTGTGGCAGTTCTGCATTTGGAGTTGCTAACTTTCTTGACATTTTATACAAAAGATGCTGGTTATTTTTTTACCCTGTCTGCTACACTTCCTATTTGTGAGCAAAGATAAATAGACACCCAAAGCATTCACTCTGTGCTATGGGAGCATATGTTAGTGCAAAATGTTTTAATTAAAATTAGTCTCAAAAGAGTTAGCAATGTAATAAAGGGAAGATACTATAAACTGGAACAGTACCATGACCTTTGTTTCAATATAATCCACAAGCAATGGCAGCAAACTAAACCAGAACCACTCTGCTCCAGTTTTCATGTACCTGGCTCCATTTCCATACTCCTATACTTGGAAGGTTATTAGTTTTTAGTCAACTTTATAAGGGTAAGTCAACATTTGTCATGGCAGGAAGCCCAACATTATTATTTTTATTAGTCTGCTACTAGTTAAATTGGCCTAAGATTAAACAGGTCTAATAAATGCCCCCAAAACCTGGAGTTTAATAAAAAAAATAAAATACACATTCAAGAGCTGTTCCACAGGATTTTATCAGCATTTTATCAGCATTTTATCAGCATTTAACCTTCAGCAGGATAGAGGGGAAAAAAAGTTAAAATAGAAAAACAACCTATGTCACAGTGGATTCTCTTAATGCAGCAAACAACCTAAAAATAAATGGAGCTGGGAAGGCCGGGCTTTTTGCACCTTCAGAGGGAAGCAAATCTAATGTAAGAACCACATTCTCAGTTGTTAGTGGCGCTAATAGAGACTATATTTTTATAAAGTCTTGAATCTGCATTTGCTTCAGAGTATCATAGAAATATTCCAAGTGGGAAACTCTAGAACACTCACTGTCCTCGAGCTGAGGCTGATGGTCGGAAGAGCAGAGCGAGTGACTCTAAAGCAGTTCTACGTCTAGTTTGGTGTTGCACAAAGGTACCTGGAATCATCCACAAAATCCAGCCTAAAACCTATAGACATCCCACCAGTAAAACTGCCAGCATCACAAGAGGAATTTATTAAGTAAATTGATACATAAAGACAACTTGATCAGCCAATAAATTATGTGTCTCAATGATACAACCTTGCTTCAAATCCACAAGGCTCCGTCCACCCCCTGCGCTCTCTGATGGGAGCAGGTTTGTTATCCCTCCCCTGCCAGACTCTGCAAGCAAATAAAGCAAAATCCAGAGATATTTTGGTTTAATCACAGTGGTCTAAAGAAGAGGACCTGAAACCAGCGGGGGCACAGTGAAAAGCCGGATAGAGAAGTGGTGAAGTGTCCTCAGCTGAAGATGGGCTGAGGTTTGCAACACGTGTCCCCCGAAGTCGGGCTCCTCGCCCAGACAGGTCCCAGCCCAGGGGACCCAGGTGCCACCTGCCATGGGCAGGACAGACCCACCAAGCGTCAGCAGCACAAGGACAAGTGTCATCCAGCCACCTCGACTGATCGTCTGCGACACCCACAAATCAATATGTCTAGCGGCAGCTAGGAAATGAACACCAATTAACAGAAAAACCTCACGCTGAGGTGGATTATTAACACAAGTAACAGAAACTCTGATCAACCCAGACAACTGATGTAGAGTTGATTAAATTCTGCATTTCCTCTCATGAGAAGCTGCTTGTACAGTCTACCTAAGAAAGACCTTTTCCATTCTGGAACAAACCTGCTATAAGGCTGAGCTGCCAATTAAGCAGCAGACATGGTACGGCCAGTTACTGAACGGAAAAGCAAAGCTGAGCTGTTTGTTTGAACCTGCCATGAAGCAGAACAGATCGGCAGCTCCAAGCGCGGGGGTTTGATGTTCCCATGTTTAGCTCACCACAGCTGCATTGTACATGAACTTACCTGAAATACAGCAAAAAAACTGCAGCTTGCTAATATTGCTTTAAAAACTAAATACATGCATTTAGGAAGATCAAAGAAAACTCATGACTTGCAGTTTATCTCTCCCCCTGCCAGGCCTTGTTCTCATGTGGATGATGTGCACGACCCAGAGGCCTGAGGGTTCTGCAGGTTGGTTTTCCTGCTGAATTAAACACGGTCCTGAGCACAAGGCAGCCCAGACCTCCTGCACATCCCAACAGTGAGGGGGTCAGGAGACAGAATGAGACGAGACTGGCAAGAGCCCCGATTGCGAGGTCTAAGCTTTCTGCAGCCTAAGAGATGTTGAGCTGTCACACAACGTGCTGGAGACACAAAGCAATTCTGTGCCGCTGTTGTGGTTTTTAGAGCCTGAACTCTGTATTAGATCCCGTGGAGCGGGACAGCACCTCCTCCCTCTGAGGAATCCGTGTCTGCCCAGGACTCCAGACCTCTCAACCTCTCAACCTCTCAACCTCGTCCTGTGACCGTGAGAGCTCTTCTCATCCGCTGCCCCCCGCTGGCTCTGCCGCGCTCGCTGCTCTTTAGAGGGGTGACAAGGGAGCTGCTTCAACCAGTGGAACACAGCAAATGGTCTATAGATATATATACACTGTATTGGGAAAGATGGGGGTTTTTTTATACCTCAGAGCAAGGAAATTTCAAGTTTAACTGTCTCTATTTTTGTGTTATGAAAAACCTGGAAAGAGCCCAAACCTCTGTACTATTTACAACTAAAATTTTTTTACTGTATTTTATGTGGAGCCTTGTAGTATTTCCTATATTATCTCATTCCCCAGACATTGTTTTGTTTCGTTTGAACTGCATTTAGAAAGAATTATGTAAATAGTACTTGGATTAGAGGTACACTGGCCTTTCCTCAGAATGCAGATTTCCATTGTTCATGTACGTTTCAGATGTTTTATTTGTCATTGTTTTGTGACTGCGTTACTGGGGCTTAAAGAAAGAACTGTGAGCAGAAAACTTCCGTTCTCTTTTGTGCCGCTCAGTTGTTCCTAAAACCACCCCTGGTTTTCCAGTGCGGCTCTGCAGGCTCCACGTGAAGCCCAACAACAGGGAAGAACTAACCTGCTGCCCATAAGCTTCAGCTTGTTATCCAGGGACCCAGCTGGAAATCGGGGAAAATTTCAACAGTTCAGTATATGCTCAAGTTTTTGGCTGAATTTCATCCCATGTGAGTCCTACTGTACTTGATCTTCCAGACTATACTTTGTTCAAAATAAAAACCCCTTAGAGATTATTGTTTAGTACGGTCGGAGGGAGTATTTTATTATCATGAGCTCTAATTCAAAACCAAAATACACCATCTATACTCCACACGTATCAACATTTATGAACTAGTTATTAAATAAGTCAACCCAGTTCACAATACAATGAAACTCGGGTTTTCAAAGCCCCAAATTCCCAACCCCATCCACCAGGTTTGCTTTCTGCTGGAGTAACACAAAGTGCGGGTAGAAGGCGCCCAAGAGCTTTATTTAGATTCGCAAAACTAAAGGGTGGAAGAACAGCTTACTATGAGAGTTTCAGAAGAAACATGGATTTTCCCCTCACCATCTTGCCAGATTTCAAAGGAACAGCCTGCAGGTGTCTATTTTACAATGTCTTTCCCAAAGACTGGTTTGGTTTCTGCTTCCCTAACCAAACATTTGGAGGGGCAGGTGGTCCTTTCATACCCCCCTACGACAGACAGGAGAACGTTTAAAGGTTCCTTTTTCAGAATGCTGGTCCAGCAGACTCCCAGGAAACAGCCTGAAAGCAGAGGGGGCACTTTCTTACTTGTACAAAACACCAACCGAAGGATTATAAATCCAAAGCAACTGTTTGCACATTGTAATTTTGATTGATCACCTCTGCTATGAGATACTTCCTCCTGCTCTAAGCTCTCGTTGAGGCCTTTTCTTTGAAATTTGACTACAATTAAGCTGCGCTTCCCAACTGTAAGAGCAACACTCCAGCTCTTCAGACTTGGCAATTCTATTCATTCAAAAAAACCCTTCATGGAGTAAAGGTTAAAAACATATTTCTTTAATAATATAGTTAGTAAAACGAGTACCCTTAAGAAAACCACTTGGTGCTGAACAACTCGTGTTTTCCACAGACGTGTACGTACACACACACTCAGGGCGTCCGTTTTCAAAACACACTGTTGAAACAAATTCCACTTTTGTTAACTACAATAATTTAATCCCCTTATGTAAAAGTACACTGAAAAGCAAGAGGGCAGCACCTTATTAGTTCTTAGCTTAAGCATCATGATTAAATCGTAACTTAGATTATGTTCCTTTTGCTTTAGATCTATTCAACTGCTGGAGCTAATGAATCTTTGATGTAGCTGTATTAAATGGACCCAATTTAAAGTTGCCCTCAAGTTCCTCAGCAAACAAGACTAATGAAGAACCTGTATATATTTAAGCGATAAAAACTTGCAGAGAGAAATGTTCTCCTTCCTGCGGGGCAGCCAGACACAATCCTTAAGGTCACTGTTTCCAAACAAGCACACAAAGCAACACCAACCTAAAGCATCAAACATTTGAGTCTTCCATAAATATCACTCCTGCAGAGTTTCACCATTTTTGAGAATTTTGCAAATGAATGTGTTGACTTTGGGTGAATGAGTAAGATTTGTAATGTCACTTTAAAGGATTTCATGCCTTTTAAGAAACAGTCAGCCTGCTGATAGGGCAGAGTTTTCAGTTAACTGTGTGATCATATTAATTTCTTGGTTTGTTACCGATGAGGAAAAGAGATTACGCTGAAAGACACCGTTCTCCACATTTCCTCCCCCCACCAAAGCACATAACCAGCTCCTGCCTAAGTTTAACAATTTATAAGTAATGGTTAGCCCTGGAATACAATACATATAAATAACTTTAAACTACATATCTAAATCACATATTTCTCTATTAGCTACTTAAAAGATTAATTTTAATTCCTTAAAATGCCAAATGACAAAAAATTGAGATTCTCTGTTCCGTGCCTTGTGCCAGCTGAATGTTCCACATGTAGCGATGGCAGCAAGGGATGCCTGAGCAAACCAGGTATCTACACGCGTAAGCCTATTTTCAAAGCGATACAGACCACACTATAAAGCAAAATATCACAAGTAGATCGAGTACCTCCGTCTCTTTAGCGGGGCTGCTCACAGTCTGCACGTCCAAGGTGCAATTCGCCCTCTTGACGGACAGGTAGAACGGGTAGTCCTTGGCCACCATCGCGGCTGCGGGACCGGCCGTTTCGGGCTCACAACTGACTGACCCAGCGCAGGACGCGGACACAAAGCCGAGCGGCCCCTCCCCGGCCCTGGGCAGCGCTGGGACGGCGCGGTCCTGCCCCGGTCCTGCCCCCGGTCCTGCCCCCGGTCCTGCCCCGGCCCCGCCAGCGCTCCCCGCGGCCGCGCCGCCCCCGGGCGGGGCCGGGGCTCTGGGGCTCCGGGGCTCTGGGCTCCGCGCCCCCGCCCGCAGCGCGGAACAACCGGGGCTTTGCTGCTTTATCGCGAAACCCATAGATGACAAACGGAAAAGGTAACGCGGCGCTTGTGGTCGTTCCGCAGCGGGAACTGCAGCTCAGGCGCTGTTGGGGTTTTCAGCGCAGGAGCTCGGGGCAAACAGCAGCAGAGCCAAAGGCACCGCAGCCGTGCCCCAAACGCAGCCCCACGGTGGGATCTGCAGGCTGTGCCGCGCTCCTGCCCATCAGGGGACGAACGCTGCGTCGTGCATCGGGATCACACATCAATATCAGCATCGCTATGGCTGGACTCGATGATCTTAATGGTTCTACCACCACGTTATGCTGCCACAACATACAGCATTGCTTATTTTTTTTCTTCCCTTTTCTCCACCCATATTGTTGCTTTTTCCTGCCTGGCAAGCAGCAGTTCGTTTCTCGTGTTTGTGAAGTTCTACATGTTTTGCTATTGTTCAGTCAAGGAGGTCCCCTGCCCGCACCCCTCATTGTACCAAGCTGAGAAAGTGGAAACAAACCCTCTGCCTAAGGTCTCACGGGGCATTTCAGGGTCTGTGCGCGCAGACGGGTTCTGTTCGACGTCCACCTTCCACAACGGCTGGGAAAAGTTCCTGAAAAGAGAGAGGAAGCATGGGGGGCCCTGTCTGCAACATGGGGTCCGTCTGACAAAAAGAGTATATGGGAGACGAGGCAAAGGAAACCCAGGAGGAAGCTGGATGGGGGAGGAGGGAAGGGTATTTTCAGCCAAAGGGAAGCAGCACAACCAAGAATAACTTTACGGAGTTCGAAAGAATGAACTGCTTTTAAAGGCAGACTGGATGATGGATGTTGCTTTACAAGCATTTCTTTTGATAAAGGTTGTTAATCAGATACCGATGTCTTTAGAACAAGCTTAGTCAAACGGCAGACACAGTCCTATCTGGTAACTTCACCAACATCCCAAACATCATAAGGTCTCTCACTTATTCTCCTGGGCATTTGCAGGAGCAAGTGCAGCAGAGCCAGAGATGCTGTTACACAGGACTCTCAGGTTTCTGTAGCGGTCTGCTCATAAAACAAAAAAATCACTAGTTTCCTAACCCTGCAATTCCTGGAAAACCCCTAGAATGGAGTTATCAGTACTTCTGGATGTTCAACAATTCCAGAAGAAAACAAGACATTTGATTGTTTTAGTGACATGTGCGGTACCGCCTCCCCCGGCACCTCCTGCTCCCCAGCACTGGAGATGCCTGTTAGGACAGATCCGCTTTTGCTGCAGCCCCCTTCCTGCCCACTTCAAAAAATACGCAAAGAACACAGCATTCTATCTGAAGACTACCTGTCGTACCTGAGCATTTCTGAAGCTATGAACAATTCTGTCATTCACACGGATGTGCATTCACGTTTGCAGTTCTGCAGTGTGATGTCCAGAGGACAAACCTCTGAGCACCACCCGGCAACGTTGGACCGTTTCTCCTCACCCCTCGAGCACATCAAAACACCAATGCACAGGTTGTATAAAACGCTGCAGCTGCCGTGTAACCATTTAAGCCCAAGAAGCCTTGATCTCAAATGCCATCGGTGTATGTTTGTTCACGAAGGTGTATGTTTGTTCACGAAGGTGTATGCTAACACCGTTTTAAAACATCACTGAAATGAGGTGGACAGATGCCCCCGGGGCTCGTCCTCCAGGCGTTCTAATCCTCTCACACGCTCCACAGCACCGCGAGCACTTCACCAGGGTGGGAGTGCACCGCTCTGGAGATCGAAATAACGAGCTTTGCTTCAGACACTTCAAGAATATGCAGAGAGAGGGGTTCTGTCACCTCTCCATTAGTCAGGCCAGTGAACTGCAGCTTTACTAAGCGTTCTTGACAAAGACAGGACTCTGAACAAGTGTCTGCTCTGCCTTTCCGGCCTCGGCCAGGGTACAGCGGCCCTGCCTTGGTGTTGACGGGGCTGCCTCAGAACCAGCCTGGCCTTAGCTGCAACAACTCAAGCTTAATTTTTTATATTCTTAATTACAACTAGCAAAGCTAAAGGAGAAACACTGACTGTAGTTCTCCTGTGATTCGTATTTATGGGAGCTTTTCCTTTTGTTCTGTCCATTCTGATGACTTAGAAATGTACCCTTATGCACGCAGATACCTTCTTGGTGAAATATGTGACAAGTTTCCAGTAACAAACCAACATTTTAAGAATAGGTGTAATGCTTAAAAAACAGAAAAAGCCAACAAAACCAAGTATATTATCACTATCATCTTCAGATATGCCATATTCTCAGCTGATTTCAAGAAAATCACATGAAGAATAATAAACAGTCCATTGCTGTGTTTTCAAAACAGATGAGTTGCTATAAGAATATCAACTTATGTCTCTGAGTTATCCTGAGTAGAGCAGCTCTGCTGTCCAAGTTACTCCAGGTTTATGGAGGGAGTAAAGGATTTAATGTAACTGTGTTGCAGAAGACCATCATCTCCTGTACAATTTCAGCTAAAAGTGTGCAAAGGGTACTTTTACTTTTAACAACCCCCGCAGCCTCTGCTCACCGTAAGCCAGCATCTCCTCAGCGTCATCATGAGGAAGGTTTAATTGCAGAACCAAAACCAAAACAAACCAACCAACCAAACCAACCTCAAGCATCAACCCCGAGAACACATGCGACCAACAGCAAGCAGACTTTGGAAGCGGTCATCCGAGCTGACACTGCACACTCGGATCTGCCTGCACAGACCCCGGGCGATGGGCGAGTAGCTGGAAAGCACAGGAGCTGCTGGATAAAGGTGTTTCCCAGGCAGTTCCCCAGCTGCTCCTGGAACCGCAATTTCCTCATTGCAAACACTGGATTGAACACACAGTAATGAGAGTTACAATTCTCTAGGTAATAAATATTAGAAAAAGACCACTCGGATTAAGCACATCGGTGCCAAGAAACTCCAATAAAAATATGATTACAGGATAAATGATTACCGTTAACAATGTCCTCTCAAAAACCACAGCTGTAATTTTTCCAGGTAGAGTCCTAATCCTGGAAAGATCAGCGCAGAACAAAGAAACCCATCTCTGGGGAGCGTCTGACATTACAAAACTCAGCCCCAATTCCTTGTTCGTTTCAATTCTCCATTTGAAGATTACCTTTCACGTGGCCCTCATTGGTGCAGCTGATGGAGTAACGAGGGCAGGAGGAAGTTTTGTCTCCTCACTGTTACCACGGGCTGTGCTTTGGATGTGCAGCCAAGATGCCCCTGAGTTTTGTCAAATGCAGTGAATCCATAGCAGGAGTGCTGGCTGTTTCACAGGACCACCTTTACACTGAAGTACATGCCTGTGGAACTGATGGAGACACAGGATTCTCATCCAGATCATCAAGAACATTTCACTGTATAAGCACATCCAAGCTGCAAAGCAGTCTGAGCCCTTCGGAGACGTGCGTACGTTCTTGACGTTTCCTCATAGAAACGCAGGCTGTGCAACAATTCTGCACTGGGAGACAAACGGATTAAACAATCTGCCAAGTTCTTTTGTTTGGCTGTCTTCATTTTGCTCATCCATTTAACTTCTGATGACCCCAGAAAGTGCTGTGCCCTCAACGGACACCCTCTAACAAGCATCTGCATGGGGACAGCAACACTCCGTGTAATTACAATACTTCTGTTTAAGTCCCAGGCGGGGTGGGAGCAGGAGTTTCTCTCCCGAGCGCTCCCGCTGACCGGAGAACCAAGTAACAAACGTCTTTGTAAGAAATGATTGTCTCTAACGTAAAGTGTTTACCAAGGTATCGCAGCGGTGCTCTGTTTTCTGTTTGGATTAAATTTTATTATAATAACATTTATATTGCATGAGTAGCTCCATAATATTTATCCTCAGAGAGGACAGTATTTTGTAATCTTTTGCTGTGTGCTTTGATATCTATAGGAGCTTAGATATGGGCAAGAAGACAATTCTGTTCTATTAAAAAGTAACGGCAATTTTGCCTCTGTAGCTCATCTCACACGTTACACTGGCCAAATGCCACTTTGTCCTCCCAACCACCCTCTCCAACCGCAAAATGTAAAGCAAATTTGGGGTTAATAATGACGGTTTATTAGGCCAAATTATGTAACTGATGGGGGGGAAGAAAACCAAACAACAGCAGCAGAGCTTTCAGGTCCATGGGTCCTTCTTGGGGTCACAAATAAAAGCAGCAATAACACCTGGGCCTTTTGAGCTCTCCTGGGAAGCGCACGGGTACCAACAGGGCCAGAACAGGGAAAGGCTGATTTTCCTCCTCCTAATAGCTATAAACTGTTAGGTCAGATGAAGCTGTTTCATGAAGTCACACCCAAGGAAGACTGTCAGCATTTCAGTTTTCTTGGACAGAAGTTTTGGATCAGAAGCTTTATTTATTTCTTTTTAAAAACAGACCCACCTATTCATTTCCATAACAACTGTGTGCTGTGTACTCATCTCCCAGTCAGTTATTTCTGCCAGTTTGAATATCTTGACACTAAGAGAACATCTGTGCTTCTTGAATAAATATTTAGAAGCCAAACCCTGAGGCTGATTCCACGTTCTGCTGAGCAGGATGCGCCCTCTTCCAGGCCATGGCCGCGGTTACGGACCCCGAGCTCAGCAGCTTAGAATCTGACACAGATTGAGAGACATCCATGGGAAGGAGTGCGGGCAGGCTAGTGAACCAGAGACACTAAGACTATCAATGCTTTATAAACAGTAAGAACAGTCTACTATCCCAGCTACAGCAGAGCAGTCTTGAACCGGAGATGCCAAAAACCTCATGTTTGGTCCTGAATATAATTCTGCACACCATACAATGTCTTAGAATCCAAATTATCACAGTGATTATCCAAATTGCAAGGTTCTACTATTGTATATCTACTGTTAATCTTTTCAGAAATGTTGTTACATTCTCACATGCTATGACATAATGTACAAAAAAAAAAAACACAGACAAAAAGTCAATAGAAAATAAAAATTAAATCATCTTTCTCTTACCTACATCATCTCCCTAGGAGGGGGGAGGAAAACCGCGTGCAAACCAAGTTCAAAACCAAGTGTCCTTGCAAAAACTGATAACGCATCAACTAAGGATGCAACTTGGCTGCTCCCAGAACCAACCGGTTTCTAGTTGGATGAGATCATGTGGCATTAGCAACAATGTGACTGATTTTTCAGAAACAGCTGGAATGGGATAAAACATCTTCAGACAGACGTAAGTCCCACCAGGACAGACCTTTGTTCGTGGCCCTCGACTGAGACCCAGGGAATCCAGAAGCCGTTCCCTGGGCTGTTTTACTTCAGCTTGCGAAGAGGTTTTATTTCAAGTTACAAAATAACTATCTTCCCAAGTGTAAATATAATGAAGTAATGCCATATGGTACAAAAGTTGCTATAGCATGTTTTAATCAAAACATAAAAACATAAATAAGAAACAGTTTTCCTGACCACTCCTCTCTCGGTTCAGGAACGCCAACTGTCGGTGCTGAGGGCTGTCTTCTCTCTGGTAAAGCTGTAACCATAAACTGCTATCTGGAAAAAAACCACCAAGTACATCCTCCTTTTCCATCATCTCCATTCTCAAATCTGCAACCGCGATGCATCCTAAGCGCTCCATTTCCCAACAGCGACGAGTTTGGGACAGGTCCCTAACGACCACGGTTATCTTTGTTCCCAAAGCAGCAGAGATAGTCAATAACTGAAAATGCGAAAGAAAGTCTTAGAAAATAATTCCGACCACCACAGAGTAAACACTGGTTATTATTTTCAAAGCTAAGAAACAAGTCAAAATTGCATCAGAATGGAATTTTTGCATCTATTCATGTTGAAAACAGTGACTGACTGACCACAAAGGCAAGATGCTATGTTCATATGCTTTAGCAAACATTGATTTTATTATGTAATTTGATTTGGTCTTAAAAGTACACGGATGTCAAATATTGTATCTTCAAATCCCTGCAAACACATGAACAAACCGTCCTCCTACGACTCTACTGAACTGCAAAGTGCCAGCGTAAGAGACTTCAGAACGTGAGGAGACTTAGATATGAACTCACAGCCATAAAATTATTTTGTTCTCATGTTGCATGTTAAACAGGAAATATGGAAAAAAAAATATAGAGGAGGGAAACTTTTAATAGCAGGCCCAGGATGATGAACAGCTCTCAGCTTTGTCCTGGTCACAATTTAAGTTCTGGGGAGCGTCTTCTGAAGACACGGGGCTATACAGGATGGGGAAAAACCACACAGACCTTTCCAGAGCAGGAAGGAACAAGAGAGAACTCACAGGGATTTGAGGGATTGGGATAAATAATTTATCTGTCCTTTCAAAAGCCTTTGTAGCTTCTGTTTGATGCAAACTAGAAGCTGTTAGAGCAACGTAAAGAGCAGCACAGCAGGATCCAGTGATGGCCTCGGAAAATGGCTTCATGTTGGAGATAAATGTTTAAATCCAATGAAATGTGCGGCCATGGTGGTGAGAATCAAACTGGCACGGCTGACGGGACAGCTTCAGGAAAGCAGAGCTGTCTAATAAAGATCGGAATGCACTTTGCATCTGGAATAGAAGAGCAGGTATGTTATTACATACCGTTCTCTGGAATTCGGTGGGTTTGTTTTTGTACAAACATTTACAGACTACCTGCTTCTGTTGCTTCTGCTCATAATTGCTTCCTCTGTGTTAAAATAAAGGATATCTACCCTCTCAAAGTGATCACAGCTTCACCACAATAAGAATCTATCTATTTTGTGAGTTCAGGAAGTCACATTTCTTTTCGGCCGCGCTATCTAACAGCAGATGTGCGCGAAAATGTGTCGCTGCAGGATGTATTAACCACAGCGCACGAAGGAGCCAAAGGGCTGAACCAAGAAGCTCCAGAGCCCGTTCAGCAGCGGCGCAGCCCCCCGCTGGCTGTGAGAGCCCATCACCGCACATCCAACAGCCACCACAACCCGGCAATCGGTGCTCCGTAAAGCGCAGGCTGTGCCCTTGGTTCACAACTACCTACCCTACGAGCACCTTTTTTTCCTCTGAGTTACACAGTCAGACAGGTACGCTACATCTACAATATAATGATGATTCAGATGTTATTTCCCCAAGATACAGCAGCTTGGGCGGTGGAAGAAAGTTTGGTTTGGTGGTGTGGTTGGAGTTTGGGTGTTTTTAATCATTGCCTGCCCTCACATTCTTTCTCACCATCGGCAACATTTGAGCTGCAAAATTGTCTAAATTAATCAGCTCCTGATCTAACATTTGTCATAATTGCAATATCCACGCACCCTTTGGAAGGTCCAATGAAAAAATCATATTAGCCAGTTTTTACGTTTGTATCCAGACTATGAGAAAGCAGTTTCAAGTGAGATATCCCCAGTTTTCAAAAATAATGGTAACAGAGAGAAACCCACATAAGAAATTAATACAAAGAGACATGTTTCTTGCAAAAAGACAAAACAGAAAGGAGGAAAAATCTTTAGCCCTGATGAATCTGTCCTGATTCCATTTCTGGCGCTTAGAGACGAGCAGCTCTCATTAGGACTTGTCCAGCTCAGCAGGAAAATGTCACCAAACAGCAAGCTGAAAAATGACATCAGAAATGTTGTACCATGGCTCTCATCCCCTGTCTAACCCTACAGAAATACACAGTACCAACCCGGTTTTGCCTTCTGACCCACATACAGATTGCTCTGTACGTACATTTTGTCAGCAAATGGGCTCAAGAGTCGGACAGTGTTTGGAAAGAAAAGTTACTCAGGTTTTACCCTGGTAATCCCTGAGCTTCAGGGATCGTGGACAAAAATAATAAGCGAGCAGTGTGTTTATCGACAGCTTCAGATTTGTAATTGGGAATTCTTTTCTAAATTTCGTATGGCCACATGGAACATGAAGGTGATCTCAGAGACAGCGCTGTCTGCCACCATAACCTCAGCTCCACTGTTCTAGACCTTTCTTCTCTAGGAATTAACAGCAGCTGTGCTTGTGAGGTGACCAACACTAGCACCTCATTGAACAGTCCACATCACACGAAAGAAAGGTGAATGAAACTCAATAGTATTCAGCAGTGAAAAAAGGCAACAATACTAAAGAAATACTCCTAAGAGATAACATATTTGCTTACAGTTTTTAATATTCCGATATGATCATTTTGTTCATTTTTTTTCCATATGTGAATACATTCCAATATCAAAGCCCACAGTTTCTTTCCTACTGTATTCAGTTCCGATAGGACGAGGATCACGTCTTGTTTGTGAAGCCGGGTGGAAGTTTTTAACGGTCCTTTTCAGGAAGAGTGCATCTGGTTTTTAAACTTGTTCCTTCCTAAACTTGCTAAAGTTGGCCCGGAAAATGTATCAGGAAATAAGTGGAGGATGAAGGGGGTGGGGAAAGAAACTTTAAAGCCACCTTGTCTTAATTAAATGTCTCAGTGTTACTTGTTCCTGTGCCGCAGCCCCAGCACCTCACACCTGGGGGGGAAGTGTCTCCTCTAATTGGCAGCCTGCAATTAATTAATGAAGTGGAACCAGTACACGCTTGAATGCAGCAGAAAAGCAAACATGACAAGCAGTATCGGAAAACATTGCTGCTTTCTTTAATACTCTTTTACTGCTAGAAAATGTGGGAAGGGATGGAGTAAAGGCGGACACCAGTGAAGGAGCAGACGCCAGCGCCTCTCGCGGTCGTTGTACCACAGGGGTCTCTCAGCTGCTGAGTCACCACCTGAACACACAGGTACAGTAACGAGTTACCCCTAATAAACAACAGCCTTTGACATTTTTAGTCTTTTTCGTCTTATTTCAACCAATCTGTCTGCAGCCGTAAGATTGGTGTGGCTGGTACAACCCGTGTCAGCTGGAGCCGCTCAGAAGGACCATTTCAGCCGCTAACTCGGCGGGGACGCCGGGCCCACCGACCCGCGACGCGAGCGTCACTCCTGCCCTTTCCCACCAGCTCGTGGTGTTCAGCAGAGATGAGGCCAGATATTTAACTGCTGTGTTGGAAAGAACAACCTTGGGAGGGGTATAGACTGAAAAATAGCCTGTTATGTTTGGAGCTTTTCCTTCCATTTCTTTTTGTTGTTAAGTAACAGCAGATCTTATAGAACATCTCTAGTACCCTGAAATAGTCTCAGTGCAAGTCTTTTTTTTTCCTTTAATGTCAAATTTTAGAGAATTTCTGCTGTATGTTCCGGATTGTTTCTCCTGAACGAAGCCTTCCTCTTGAAGTTCTAAGCAAATAGCTCTTCCAAAATGATTTTCCTCTTCCAAATACCCTACAGGTTTCTCATACTCTTGTGTAAAGCAGGAAAGCATGCCTCCTACTGCAGCAAGGAGAACTTCAAACCAGGTGAAAAATGATGCGGTGCAGGATGGGAGTCATACCTGGCAAATTCCTTCTAAATTTGCAGCTTCTGTTTCAGACCTTTAAGTGGTTCTTTTCTTCCTAAAGATCCCAGTGGAATTCCCCCGGCAGCAGTGTGATGAGATGTCCATCAGGAACGGCTCCTACCAGCTCTTGTTCTGCTCCTGCCGCGGGTCCCTCAGCCGCTCTGCCCGGGAGCCCTGCTGTTTGCTTCTAAACAGACTGCACAGTTCAATAAAAACAACCTTTTCCATACCAGAAACCGACAATAACTGAGAACAATGAATGGTCCTTATCAGCTCCTGGAATCCCCAAGGACAAGACCTACTCTTTCCGTACAGAAGCTCCCACATGGCAGAGCTATAACATTTTCACTTTTCTGACGATCCTTTAACAGAAGAAAGATGAATGTTGTCATTAATGATTTCTTCCCACTTCCATTTCCTATTTCTTTACCCGATGGGAAATTTTAGCTCACTTCTTTGGCATTATTTTTAAGAAGGGGAAGCTCTGCAGCCCCTGGTGACCCACGGCCCAGCTGCATTACCTGGGGCAGTCCCTGCGACGCAGGAACGGCGGCACAAGGCCCGGCCAGCCCTTCCTTCCTCCCTTGCACCGTCTGCATTTTGGAGTGACCGCACACAACCGATTAAAAGAAAAAAAAACAAACCCAAAAGCTGCTGAATGCACCAATTCTTTGCTGCTTAACTCAGGTCACTAAGGAGAAACCAGAGGATGAGAGGTCTACCAGTAAATCCACCCAGCACTTGTGTATTGAAAACGTTGTGGTCTGTTTAATGTGAAGAGCTGCTTCTCGAGTTGCCCTCATCCGTATCTCTCACTCGTAGAGGTTTTTAGCCTACTTAGAACAGCAAACGCCGCAAGAGGAAGATATTTTGAAGAGCACTACAAGTGGCAAATGTGAGCAAATTTATCGAGCAAGAGATTCATCATTGCTTAGCTCATGCATGAAAAATTATTACTACTTTGACACTATTTATGTTTTCTGCTAATGTAAACAAAGACCACTATAAGACAGATGACAACTGTAAGAATCACAGTATAGGTATATTATTGCTACTAAAGAAACTGTATTATTGCTACTAAAGAAACTGTTTTGGAAAGAAGGCATCTCGTTTAATGGAAGGGAACATTTTTTCTTCCTATTCACAGACATGGAAAAGAAAGCAGGAGTCTCCTCTCCCGCCTTGGAAGCCATGGGGCAAATTCTTTTTCCCGAGGCACCACAGCATCTTCACTTCCTGAGGACTGAAGGTGCACTGGTGCCTGATTCGATTGGTCTTTCCTGCCCTTCCCCCCGCCCCATAAAAAAAAATAATAATGACTAAATTCAAAATGCAAGGTAGAGGAACGATGGCCAGCTATCGGCAACAAAGGGGACACACTATCCTCAGCTGCCTCTTTGGCCAGTTGGTTTATTCTGGAACTTCAGCAAATGTAAAATAAAGTGCTGGTTGACCATGACATTTTAAACGCTGGGTGCAGAAAAAGCAAGTGAGAATGTGAGACAGGCACAGGCTAGGAAATGTCCTGACAGACAGAGATCAGTGTTCACCGTTACCTCAGCCATGCTCTACTGGCTCTTATTCTTCCTTCTTCTTACTATCCAATGTGGAACACCATGGCATTGACTTCACGCAGGAAACTGATTTTAACAAATCCGTACAGAATTACTTCCTGGGTCTGCTTTTAATCTGCTTCTTTCGCAGCTACGCATCCTACATCGAAACCATCTCAACTACAGCAGGTTCTGACATTCTGCAAGCAAAGCAAGCTCGGTCTGTCACATCATAAAAGAATAACAGAATAATAGTTTCCATTTTAATAACATTTTGTATAGTCCCTTAAATTTGACAAATGACTTAGTATCACTAAGGAAAAATAAGCTCATCAGCATTTCATAACCAGTGAAAACAAGCCACAGAATGGGTGATGTGTGAAGTTCACACGAGAAATGTGTGTCATGACCACAAATAGTCGTGTATCTCCAGACAGGCACAAACAGCCTCCACAGAGACACGGGCGGCAAATCCATTGTCTATAAACTGTTAAAAACTTCACGTGAGCAGAAAAAAAGCAGAAAAAGCTGCTTATCCTGGCCAGAGTTTGTAATCCCGTAACAAACATGTCTTGGGACGTGACAATGCCCGAGGTGCGTGGGATGGAGTGAACTGCCGCGGCGCGCAGGAAGTCGCTGCTGTTCTCAGAAGTGATGGTACAAAAGAAAATGTCAGAGATCAACTACTTCAGGTGTAAGCAAGGAACACCAGAGTATGAACTCACTCTCCCAGAAATCACACAATGGGTAACACAAGGTATATACAACATATATTCCAGTACAATGCTCAGACAACTCTCATCTTCGTGCCCCAGAATTGACTCATTTGGCTTAATTAAGAAGCAACTATGAAGCTTTAATAACAAAGATAAGAAAAAACTTCATCCAGCTACTCCACACTACCCATAAATACCTTCAGCACTTAACGGGTAATTAGTAAAGAGTTAACGGGTACAACAAACACGAGGTGCAGGCTCCCCAAGGAGCGCACTTTGCCCCTTCCCAAGTCCCAGCCTGTTGACATCCCATCATGTCCACTCACGGATCGCCTTCTAGACCCAACAACAGACACATTAGATACAAAGAGCTGATTTAGATGCTGACAGATCTCATACAAAGATATCCAGAGAGTAATAAATAAGAGCCTATGCCTATAAAAACTTGCAACTTGCCTTTGTTAATATTTTCGCACCATCAGGGATCCTGTTCTCTGGCTGAAATCAAAGGTTTCTGGAAGAAATTCCATCAGCATCACAGGAAGATGAAATGTACTGCCAGCTTCTCCCCCTCCAGCTAAGGGCTTGTATTTGGTTCGTTAATTATTGCACTGCAATTGATTTAATTTACTTTCAAAGCTCTTCACTGATGTTTACAGAAGAGTCACAGCAATGCAAAGAGCACCAAAACTCTTTACCAAGGTTATATATTTAAGCCTCGACTGCCACGTACAGTGTAAGGCAATGTCTGAGAGTGGTGTGAGTGGGAAAATGTGAGTGATGGCAGCTGCAGAGAAGCTCCTGCAGAAGTAGCAGAGGCTTCTATAAAAATATGTCGAAATAGTGTGATGAGAAATGTCTTTATTATTGAATTCAAGCACTGAGATTGATGGATGGGACAAACGCCCTCCCAAGGCCTGTCCTAAACCCTGTGATGTTACAGAGACACACCAGGGTATAGTATTTATGTACAAAGTTAATTTCCTGTTATGGTCGGTCGCTTCTGGAGGTAAAGCCAAATGTATCTGGCATTACAGAGATTTATGGGCACTTAAAATATCCAGCCCTGCTAATTCAATGAAAGCCTGACCTGAGTTCCACTCGAGTCCCCAGTAAGCCCTGGACTGCGTCAAACTCTCCCAGCAGTTATGACTGGAAGACGAACGGGCCATCGTTTCCCTATTCGACGGAATCATTACAGACTATTTGCATCAAGAGTTTAACGTAACTTGGAAAACCTCAACACTGACTCAAGGGCTCACACAGAGTCATCATTTTTCTTACAAATTCTGCCTGCATAGTCCATATTATAGATTCAACATAAAATACAGTTACCAGTGATGAAGTATAAAATTTAATTTTAGAAAATGTATTGAATTATATAATATTTATCACTAGAGAGCTAATGTCAGTTTTTGTTTTGACCTCCAAATAAACCAGCCAAACTCCAATAACTTTTGTTTCTTGATCCATTTTCATTATGAAAATGTAACTCCATCTCTGCAAATCTTCATCAAGCCACTCAGCACACGCATTTCTTAATGTATATCCAACTTACAGCTGTCATTAACATCTGGCTAATTTCCGTTCACAAACACTGCTGCTTTTGCCCTGTTGGAAATGAGCATACATCAGGTCTGATTCTGTAACCCAAAAGTAACTGAAACTGAATTTAAACTTCAGTTGTCGTTTTCTCTTATGGAGGAATATCACAAAGCAAAACGGCATCACAGCATCAAGAAAGTAACATTCAATTCATCAAATTCCTATTTTGGCATATTTGTATAGACAGATTTGTACTGAAGATGTCCAACTTCATCACGTTTGCCACCTTCACAGAATAATCGAGAGACTTGCTGGAACAATTAGACAAATTCTGAGCAGCTGTTGATGTAAATGAGGAGTAACTGTATTGCAACACTACAGAGAAAGTCTGAGACTGTCCCAGAATGCAGGAAGAAAAAAGAATGCAGCAGTTTATACATTTTTTCCAATAGAGCACTTGTAGGGCTTGTTTAATGAGAAATTGCGAGAGAAGAAAATAACAAAACATGGCCTTAAAATAAATGACATTATTTGAAATAATACCCAACAGCAGACAGTGTCTAGTCCATAACAATCATATGATGGATTAATAATGGATTAAGAAGAGTCACTTTCTAATAAAGCCTGAATCCAGATGGAGCACTGACCGTCTACACGACAGAGCAATATTAAAAAGTCATGAATAATTCAAACATTGTCTACATTTAACTGGGCGAGCTGGAGGCCTTTCCACTGCGAACACGCAAGGGACCAGAGTTTAGAGAAATAAAAAGACCCAGATACAATATATATTTTAATTAACTCACCACTGATAAGCTGATGTAGAAGTAATCCTCTCTAAGCTTTTCAAAGCTAGCTCGCTATACCTTAGCAATCAAATATTATTGAGTTTATAATTAAGTTTAATTAGGTCAAAGAATGTTTTAGTTACACTGACTCTCGAATACACAGCAAATGTTCACAAAGCACTAAAAGCAATCAAAATTAATGAACTCTGATGTAGTATATGCAAATATAGGTAACATTTTGTTTGTATTTTATATTGGGGTGTATTTTATTAACTTGCAAGTAGACAGATGAGCCGTAAGACTCCTCCAGTTCAAAACACACTAATAAATGACCATTTGGAAGAATTTTATTTTCAGCAGTGATAACTGCTCTATGTAACTAAAATAAATAAGGCTTCTGAGGTTTTGCATATGGAATTTTACCTTCTTTATGAAAGTGTTTTATTTGTCTAGTTCATCATGTATTTGTTGTATGTTCCTTCTCAACATAACAAGAAAACAAAAGCAACTTCTAGGAGTAATTTTGCGCACAGCTGCTTGCAGAGAAGAACGGCACGCCATGGGCCTGCTGCTTCTTCTGAACAGGGTTTTGCTTACAGAAGTATTATTTTATTCTGAAAAGTGCAAGTTTTATATTAGGATTTACCCGCTTTTTACTCTGAACACCTCCCGTGTTGCTTATGATTGAATGGAGACTCATGAGGCACATGGTCTCATCCATCCCAGGTACGTGATTCCAAGTCCTTTGCAGTAGCCACTCAACAGACGTTCTTTGAACTACCTTGCTGAGTACAGAAAAACCTCCCGATAACCGTGACCATCACCGCTTTGCTTGGTATGAAATATTGACTATCGGGAACAGTCCACATTCCCAAAGAGCACTTGGCATACAGAATAGAGCAGATACACGCTGTTTCCAAGAAAGACAGTGAGAGAAGTGGCTTCAAATTCAAATGCAAAGGCCCGAGCCCGGCTGAGCAGCACAAACCCCTGTGCGTCTCCAGCAGCCCATGGGGCACAGACTGAACACCCACGGTTCACAGTTCAAATAGCAGAAAAGAAGAGAAGTGGCAGCAGAAACAAGGAGGGAAAGCACAGGCAGAAAAATCTGGAAACAGCCCAGAATTTAAGGAGAGATATTGTGTCTGCACGAGGAGGAACGGAGAATTGCAGAGCTCCACGAAGGTGTTCCAAATGCAAAAAACCACTTTGCTGTCTCCGTTTCTCTGTCCCAAGTCTCCGAGCTATAAAAGGGCATCTATGAAATCTGAAGTTTGTGTAAGTCATGTTAATTACCTCATGTCTGTAAATTGACACGCATATGCGAATCCGTCTAGAACATATCACCACTTTAAGAGCACAAGAGTGAAACGTGCCACAGGCTGAGTTAACTGTATAGACTGAACACAGGGTAAACGTTCCGGTGAAGGCCAAGATGAACAAAAGCGTGCTGGGTAATACACATATTCTCACTTAAATACAGACTTCAGAGTGCAGTGGCCTCGCGTATTCACGCGCTCAGCCTTCACAGTCTGCTGGCCGCATCTGTCACAAGTTATCACAAACTATTTGACATTGAGGGGATTTACAAATCCACTTCTTGGCAATAAAATGAGCCAAGACCAACCAGCCAGTTTAATAAGCCAGTTTATCAACTCCTGAAGCATCAATACCAGTCCAGACCGCTAAGCAAACACAAAGATCATTTAACATGCTCAGGTTACCAGTCCTTGTCCTGAGTCAGCAACTCTCCAGCCAGCATTTCCTGAGAAAGGAAATTCTGTCCGTATGCCGGACTCCCCTGGAAAAGGCAGGTGTGCCTGGCAAGGGGCAGGCGGAATCAAAAGTAAAAATCTATTTTTATAAAACCACTGTAGACAGATTATGGAATTGGCAGGAGACCCATATGTATGTTGCTTTCCAAGGTATGAAGCAACTCCAGTTTTTAGGTAGTTAACCCTCTCTTTCCCATCCCCTGGAAAAGGTGATGGACTGATGCATTCGCACACACTGGGAACTTCAGGCACGGTAAGAGACGGGCAGAGCTTTCCACCGCTGAGTAGGAAGCAGCAGCACATCTGTGTGCACAGTGGTGACCGCAGAGGGTGACCACCAGCACAGGGACAGCCAGGTGACAGCAGCAGGCAGGTGATGGCCAGCGCAGCGACAGCCAATGCAGTGATGGCCAGCACAGTGACCGCCAGGTGACACCAGCAGCCAGGTGATGGCCAGCATGGTGACAGCCAGGTGACAGCAGCAGCCAGGTGACGGCCAGTGCAGGGACAGCCAGGTGACACCAGCAGCCAGGTGACAGCAGCAGGCAGGTGACAGCAGCGCCTCCTCCCCACAGCAGCCGAGGGAGCCGGTGGAGCTGGGCAGGAGTCGTTCACCTAATTACAGAAAGCAGGACATCCGCTGCACAGGGAAGTCTAATGTGCTTATTTGTTAAATACGTATGCTGTTTAATAAAAAAATAACCTATTTTATTGCAGAGCCTGAGAGATTTATTATCTGTAAAAATTTAATAACATATAATTATCCCAGTTAGGATCTGAATTCATAATAGGGAACACATGCATTCAAATTTTTATATTCTCAGGCAGTGCCCTGGAAAACGAAGGCTTTTGTGGAGGATACACATATAGGCAATTTGGCCTGTCTTTTCAAAGACATAAGAGAGTTACCAGGCGAAGGAACCCGAACATGTATTTACATTATGCTAAAACCCAAAGGCTCCAACTAAGCGCAGGGCCCTCGCTATGTCATTGCAAAACTGTCATTGCTTGGAAGACAAAAAGATACTGTGTTGGGCTAATTAAAGTCACCTGCGAGCGGCTGTGACTCAGGCTGCGGATGCCGCAGGAAGCGTGTGAGAGCAGAGCAGACACCGAGTGATATACACACAGTTTACTCTCCCAGGCTCCAGAAGTACGTCAGTTGAAGGATTTCTTCAAAGGAATGGTTTCACATGGTCTAATTGTTTGGAATGTCAATTAATGGCTCTCTAAGAGCAAACCCAAGCCAACAAGAGACATCACTCTCTCCAGTATAAACAGCATCTTGTAGCACATCTCCCTTGTCTTTTTTAAACACACACACACCAAAATGCTTCTACAGATAAATATTCAGCCATGGACTGCTGGATTCCAACTGTCCCTTCCACGCTGCAACATCCCACGGTGCAGCTACAAGGCTCTAATATTTTCTACTGATATGAGACACCAAGAACTTCAGGAGCAGGTATTCCATCTACGTGCATGCTCAGCACTGTCTTTATCGTTATCTGTCAGCAAAATACGATGTGGAAAGAAAAACAAATGTTTATTTGCCATGTGCAGGAGGCTCACAAAGGTGATAGTGTCCTCCTTTACCAGGATGATTATAATCTAATTGGCAGGAACATGAGTGATTAGAAAATGCGTAATTCTTCCTGCCCACTTGTTTTAATGTCAACAGCTCCCAGGTTTGCCGGGCGCACCTGAACCATCACCTGAAGCCAAGAGACCCGAGGGTGTTGTTCTGAGGTCACATGCCGGGCCGATTTTCCAAACCAAAGGCGCTTTCCCTCTCGCAGGAACTCACCCTGACAGTTTAAATCTTCTCTCACAGCCAGAGGCCAACTCGCCTGAACACCCATTATCACCGCTGAGCAAGCACAGCTTCGCGCGCCCAACAGGACACTGCAGGGCTGGAATGCAGGAGAGGGCAGGGTAAAGTATGTTTCAAAGACACAAGACATAGTATATTCTGGCCAGCTTTACAGCATATGATAGAAACAGTCTGTTTGTAGGGAAAAGTACACACAAAACCTGCACAATTTCTATAAAATGTATTTTCTGACGGTTTCTTTGCATGTGACGCGTGACAGAACAGCATGGCTGGAGGTAACGTAGCACACGCAGGTCACACAACTGTATTAATGTCGCATTACACAGCTTCACACGAGCATTGACCACCAACATCACTGAAATAAAATCTCTCATACAGCTGTGCAATGGGATAAAAGGTCTGTTTTTAAGTCCTGCACTCACAATGCCCTTTCATCCTGATAATTACTTACTAATAAGAAATTCGCTGCTTTACAGTCGACTGTCATCCTGACTGCTTGTTTCTATCATTAAAGGTTTTACTACAGAAAAATGAAAAGCAGTAATATTTCAAATTTAATTTTTTAGTAATAAGCAGAACAAGTTATTCAAGCTATGGATGAAAACAACACAGCTGAAAAGATGAATGGACTTGTTTCAGAGGAAAATGACTCACGCTTGTATCCAGGCTGCAGATACTGATCGTGTCTTCATCTCGAGTGCTCTGCTTTCGTTTCTTCTAGAAAACAAAATGAAAAGGAAAGGTCAGGGTTGAGTACCAACTACCACTGGTCTGATCCTGAAACGGGTATCAAGTCATACATACATATATATATATCTGTATATACAAAGTTTATTATTTGCTCTCATCATCATTATAATCACCATGCATGTGAAGATAAGCTGATTTTCACAAGTTCAAAAGGTAATTATTAGCACATCAGTACATTAATGTTTCTCTTTTTTTGCTCACAGACAATTAGGTTCACTTCAATTAAGAAACGAGTAATTACTGCAGACTGTAAAATGTACTTTGGCACTTGACATTAATTTTTATAACCAATAAAACTGTCAGAAGCAGAAACTTGTGTTTTGTGTCGAAAGCCTGTACACAGGGTTTTCAAAACATACATTCAGCAACCAAGTGCTACCCCCAGACAGTCAGTAGTACACAGCGGGGCTGACAGGTGAAATGTACTGCAGTACTCATATTAACACATACTTCTATTTTTCAAGCCTGATTAGACTTCTGTAGATACAACGGCACGTGTCCTTTAGCTTTCCTCAAAAAACTATATATTGATTCTATTAAGCCACCACTGAGTCCTGACTTTGCACACAAGAAATGACAAAACTAAGAGGTACCGTCCCGCCTGCCCGCTGGACACAGGTTAGACAGGACAAAGCATGTTTAGATTTGGGATTCAGGTCTCTACCGGAGAAGGGTCAGTTGAAGCGGGTATGGCCCAGGTACACTGGAATCTGTCTGTACTGATGGTCATTCTGGTGGACGGGTAGGAGAATAAAAGTGGATTCCAAAACAGTCAATACAGTAATACGATAAAAGGTATTATACTCTATACACAGGTCAAAATGGAAAAAAAAAGTCTCTAAATACTATGAATTTTGGAATTATTTCAAAAGTTTTCTATAATGGAATAGAAGCAATTTCATTGTTAACAGTGTGGCAAATGACCACACACAACAAATAGGTAGCTGCTTTGTTAAATAACTGATTAAAATACTCTTACTGGTGGTCATGTGGCTACAGATCTAACAAGGAATGTGGCATTTCCAACACCGGCCAAGTCTAATGAAGGGGTTTGAGACTAGAAATTACATCATGTGAAGGAGCAGCCGGCCAGGCTGCGGGATTAACGGGAACGGGACGGGACGTCCTGTCACTGAGAAGGAGGTTACACAACAACGCGGGGGCTCTGCCTGCAGCACCCACCACAGGCACACGGCCTGGCCACCGAGGTGCGGGGACACAGCAGCGGCCAAGGGACAGCGGCCAAGGCACGGCCATGGGGACAGAGCAGGTAGGAATAAATACTAACATGGTCATGTCTGATTTAGAGACAACCTCTGCAGTTATAGAACTAAATCTCAACACACTCACGGGGCGCAAATCAATATCGACTGTGATGTACACACCAAAAGGGAGGAAAAGACGGGTAAATGGTAGGAAAAGCAATTCCATATTGAATGTCTGGGACAGCCTCCACAAAGGAGATACCTTATACTTTACTGTGCTAATCAAAGGATGACTTCTCACTTTCTCACTACTATTGCTATCTGGAAGTTTGCAAGTATTATACTACTTACGTTCTCTGTAATTTTGCCTCAGCATCTATGCAAGACAAGTTATTTCACAAAAATTGTTAAATATCATCAACCACTGCAACTTTCTAAGAGTTTCAAGGGTTATTGTCATTGTACTGGGAGGGGGGAGGGAAGGGGAGACACCATGGCAAAAAAAAATTCCAATAATTTCGCTACCAAATATATTTCTTTGCCCCTACTAAGTGGATTAGAAGCAGAAGATTGCAGCAGATACTGTGCAGGCAGCATAAGGTGCTCATTAAATTAATCTCTGCTCTTTGCGAGGATCTTTTGCCCAAAGGAATTACAAGTCCCGTCTCGGTTGCCATAGCACAACACAACCGACCTCGGAATCTCTCGCATTCCAGAAAATCACAACACTTGCGGACCTTACAAAAGGTGCACGTGTCTGCGTGCAAACAGTTCACCAGCAGCACGTGTTAACAGCTGCTCTGAACAGGGAGCGTCTGCGGTTTCTGAGTGACCACACGGATGCATGGAATATGTGCCTCTAGACTGAAAGCTGATTTGGAATCAAATCAAATAAAATAACTACGTAACCCCCCCAAGGCCGGCGGAAGAACCCAGAGCACGGGGCCTGGCTGGACGGCAGCTGGAATCCTGCTCCGTGTTCGTGCTGGTGTTGCCCTGAAGGCTGCGGTGACATCTGTGCTTATAGAGACAGAACGTTTCCTGGCCCTACCACAGCAGGAAAGAGCTCTGCTCAATAATTATCTCACAGGAGATGAGAAAGTAAGATATCCAATTATGTATTAAAGCACTGATTTAATTAAAGGAATTAGAGCAGTAAGACATTGTTATAGGAAGGCTGGATTAACATCCTCTCTCCATCACAGGCTTTTAGTTATCAATACCAGAGCTTTATATTTTACCACCTGGGAGATGAAATGCAAAGATGCACAAAAATAGCTTGATAAAAAACCCCCATCCTGTGATGGGGAAGGAAATGGTTTTCAGAAGAATTGCTGAGTTTTGCTGTCTCATCCATCCATCCTAATTGCTCAGAAATGTGTCTGCGCACAGACTGGCATCGCAATGAAGAGCAGCCCAAGACAATGTGTGTGCACAGGCACACGGAATCCTTAAACCTTCCGAGTCAGAGACAGACCCATTTCACAACAAAACATCAAACAACGTACTTTTTAAGCCCTTTTTTCATACAGAAATCTATTTAACGAATGAGGATCAATTCATTCTGCTAAAACAGACTTTCTCCACCCCCCCCCCCCCCAAAACAAGTCCAAAATAAAGAAAAATTAAAAACCATTTAATTGCTATTTCAAATTATTTTCATATGAAAGTGCAAAAAAAGCTAAAATATTTCAGAATAGAAAGTATGCATTTCGGTCTTCCTAGTACAACACGAGGAAATTTTTACTAAACACTTCAACATTTTTCTCACCGGTTGTTATCACTCAGTTAACAAAATATGCCCTGGACCCAGCTTAAATCTGGCATAAAATTACTAGGCAAAGAACTAATAACCTTCTATCTTAAGGTTAGTGGAATAATCACTAATTTAACATTTCCTGCCACAGATGGTGGGATAGAACCCAATATAAGCCGAGCAAGCAGCCGGCAGGGGGGCCAAGAAGAGGCAGCAGGGGTGTCCCATTCCCCATTCCCCAGCCCCAAGCAGGCAAAACCTCACACAGAATTACCCATTTTCCATCTCACCACGCTGCTGTTGCGCTGACATTCAAGCATCTAAGATGAAATGAAGGTACAGATGCCAAAAACACCCAAAAGCCTTTGGCCTGGCTGGTACACGGCTCAGTTCTAGAAACAGGGCACATGAACCACATAGGAGTCTCTGCACTAACCAGCCATGGGCAGACAACAGCAGCTCAGAGCAGCCTTCCCCAGAGCACAGTGCCTCTTCTCAGCTGAAAGATGCAACATGCTGTTTGGGACCGGAACCGCAGAATACTGAATTCTAACACAAAACTCTTGAAGAGAACAGAAGCTGTTACCCTGCATTCTAATATCACAGTTCTTTATGTTGGAAAAAAAAAAAAAGAATTTGCTTAAGCTCTAAAGAGAACCAAAAATTCCTTAGTTTTGCAATACAACTCGTTTCTGTATATATTTCCGCTGCCCTCTACTGTTCAGAATATCAAAGACATTACTGGTTTCTTTTTCTGGAGACCGACTCGTGCCGAGTCTGGCACTAAGTCTGTGGGTCCTGCTTCCCACTCGGTTTGGCCAGCGGGTCCATTGTGTATTGGTGGCAGTAAAAGAACTTGTTTGTTCTTGATGTGCCAAGCAAACCAAAGAAATTAAAAACCCGTTTCTGCCTTGAGTGTGTTCCAGCGCAGCAGCCGAGTCTGCGATGGGGGGAGGTCACGGGTGGCCCTTGTGGCGCTGCCACTGACACGCGGGTGTCGGCACTCGGGAGGAGTCGCCCCCAGCTCCGCCAGACACAGCAGCTCCTTTTGCTTTCCCCCGAGCACAGGGAACAAGCTTTATTTCTACAGTGCTTACTGTGATGGATTGGAGATTTTCCGGTCAACGTTAATATAAAATGAACACAGAAATGAACAATGAAATGAAAGTTATATTCGATGTGTTTAACATGAACAACAGGAAATGGGTGTGTGTGGACGGGATGCTGGACGGACAAGGATCGGCAGAGCTTTGTTTGAGGACTGGTATTTATTCTGTCTTTATTTAACCTTCTTCCTTCCCCTTTTCAGAAGACAGGGGAGAGTAATCTAGTACTAAACATGCTCAAACTTTTTCACAGTTTACTATAAAGTCTGAATCAAATTCAGACAAATAAGTTAGATACTTTTATTTGTTTCTCCATAGGAGCTCTTTTATACATAAATGAACAGCAATCTTTATTATATGATCCTTTCTCAGTCAGAACTTGAAGACTGCTATATATATTATGCTTTTAATTAACACAGTCAATATATAAGAATTCTAAATTCACTGACCATATAAATAAAACCTAAGACGCAATTTAAAAGAGTTTGTACACTATTTAGATTCATTTTCTGTTCTTCTCATAACCACTTCTCAGCTGGGGTCTGTCAGATCCAGTTCTTTGTGGCCGCGAGTAATATAATCACTGAGTGTGCAAACGCTCCCCAGGTTCCTTTGCCTTGGGCTGACGTGACGAAGTGGCAGTTCCCAGCCTTCTCTGTTTGAGTTGAGCGAGTTTATTATAGGCCTAGTTGTAAAAGCAAGAATAATTCAGGTTAGGCTATTTTAATGCGCCAACTCTACCGTTAAAGGTTTTCTGCACTGTAGGCCTGGGGAATTCCTCTGGCGGGCAGTGCAACCTGTACGGCTGCAGCTGGCCACTCAATCTCAGCTGTGACCACCGTTCTGGGTCCAGAACTGCTACATCTGCATATGTAAGAGGTATAACTTCTTTTTTTGGAACAAAAAGCACAATGAAATTTCCTTACTCGAAAAAGGAGATTTATTCAAATTACATTTTATTTTTCTTTTTAAAGTTTTCGGGTTTTATTGTTTGGGGTTTTTTTTTAAGAATGTCAGGCTGAGAGAGTTGGGGTGTTCAGTGGAGAAGAGAAGGCACCGGGAGACCTCACAGCCTCCAGTACCCAAAGGGGACCTATTAGACAAGAATTATCCTTTCCTTTGAGGCGCTAGAGCCTGGAACAGGCTGCCCACAGAGGTTGTGGAGCCTTCTTCTCTGGAGACATTCAAACCCACCTGTGCGATCCTGTGTGATCTGCTCTGATAACTCTGCACTAGCTTTAAACTGAAAGAGGGGAGATTTATATTAAATATAAGGAAGAAATTCTTTGCAATGAGTGTGGTGAAAGCCTGGCCCAGGTTGGCCAGAGAGTGGTGGATGAACCATCCCTGGAGACATCCCAGGCCAGGCTGGACGGGGCTCTGAGCACCCTGAGCTGGTGCAGATGTCCCTGCCATGGCAGGGGGGGCACTGGGTGATTTTCACAGTCACTTCCAACCCAAACCACCCTATGAACCCAAGAGAGCCGCTCACAGTAAAAGGGAGCCTGGATTGCTGATGCTGCACACAGCACCAGAACCACACACAGCAGAATGAAACCATTTCCATAAACTAGGGCTCCCCATGGCATTCAATTAGCTTATGTTCACATAACTGCAGTCGTCCCTTACTGTTCTCATACTGTTAGTCGGCTTCCCCCCAGGCTCCTGCATTCGGCACCATTGTGCTGTTCTGCCTTTAAAACCACAGACAGGCTCCTGCCCACACCTTTTGATCTAAAGCCTCAAATGCTCTTCAGCATCACCTAGAACAGATAAAATGGCTGCACCCAAAACGGATTTTTCTGCAGATAAAACCAATACTTTTACTAAAATTACATTATTTTCTAGTGAATTATATCTAAAATATATACCCACAGCAAATACGCATCTCAAGTACATCCAAAAAGACTACACCAATTTAACAGTATGGCAGTTAGTAACCACCAGTCTTCTTAAGAGATTTCATAAAAACTGATAATTCAAACGCATAACATCTATTAAACCAACTTTCACCAGTTAAACAGCTCTGCATTTCTCTTGCAGTCTTAATAAACTTTCTGAGCCTGTTGCAATTTTGATTTACCTCTCACAAACATAAAGCATTCCCAATAACATCTTTAAAAAATTCTGGGCAATAAATTTCTCACAGACCATCTCACTACTGAAAATCGTAACAGGGAATGTTAAAAAAATATATACCCCCATTAACAATCCAGTCTTGAGTTTCAGTATACTTAAGCCACAGCAAATGGAAGAGCATACAGGCCCCTGGCCACGTCCCTGGCTTGCCTGCCTCACACCACAGGCCTCCACCTTTGTCATGTGTTTCTGAGAATTTCAAAGTACGGTTTTATTCAACATATACACAGATATTTTGAAATAATGTTGCTTCTAAATAAGAGGAAGCTCTCTAGTTTCCCACCTCATGGAAGGATGCTGGAAACTGGGACTAGATCTGCAGAGTCAGACATCAGGTTTCTGCATTTGTGGCCCTGCTGTGCTACTCTTCACATATTAACAGCCCCAAACCAACATCTCACACACAGCTTTAAGAACCATCAGGTATTAAATGGTAACCACTGCAACATGTAGGACAGGTCCAACTGTACAATGCAGCTCTATCTAAATTACGCTGAAAAGTCTGAAGTGACAGATTTTATATTATAATTGTACTCTGTACTACTGCTTAATTATGATCAGGAAGTGTTTCACCCAAAAAGATTTAACCCAAATCTCCCTTGCTATGAAATAAACCCACTCGCTGTGCTACCCGTGGCAAACAGAACGAGAACCAACTTCACCATTGTTCCCACACAGAGACAAATGTACACTTGTACTTCATACCAAGTCTTACTTTTCTACACACAACATGTGCTAAATCTTTTCATCTTTCTTCATAGCTTGTATTTTCTACAGTTATTTTCAAGCTTGCGCTATTTCTGTCCACATCCTTCCAAAGTTTAATGTCTAAAACTGCCCCCGGTTTTCCAGGTGACACCCCAGGCGTTTGCTGCAGAGCAGAACCACGATGTGCTGCGAGTCCTCTGTGTCCGCTTTGACAGCAGAGAGACTTATGCACATAGCTCTGAATGCTGCCATACAAACCCCAGCACCAGCCCAAACCCTCATTTTCGCACTAGGAAGCAGAGATGTTCACACATGTATGATAAAGAGGCAAAACCAAAACCATAAAACCACTACACTGCAGCAATAAACTACCAATACATAGAGAGAAATAAACTGTCATCCATCTTATTGAGAACATCAGCATATATTATCTAAACTTCTAATAATTTTTTTTCCCTACAGAATGAAACATTCCTGCTAAGCAACATTGTGGATTCATTAATACTCAATTTCAAACCCCATGATGCTTGGAAGCAATATCCGTGCAACTTCAGCTTCATACCATGTCACACACCCCAACAACCTCCAATTCACACTTACCTGATGGTGCACAAAAAGGCAACACCACACCATGAGGTACTTTGAATTGTACTCAGCTTTTCGGAGGTTTCTTCACCTTTGCTGTGCCAGTGACGGGTTTCACTCCAGCGTGTCCCAGTGTCCCCAGTTTGGGGCAGGGCTCCTCCTCCCCGTGCTCTCGCTTCCTGTCACGCCGGCTGCTGCAAGTGCCACAAGCTGAGCGACAGGGATTGTCGTCTCTGTCTCTGCTGGGTTTTTTCCTCAGACTGCTTCCAATAATACTTGAAGCAGACAAAAGTGCTTTTAAAAATTGCTAACAAGAGAACAGCACCGGTATGGTAAAGATATCATTCATGTGTTTTTAAAGTAATTAAGTAGGTCTTTGGGGGCTTTGACACTCGGTAACTGAAGCACAGTCCATCTCTTGCCCGGGCACTTCTCAGGCTTTAAAGCCCATTGCTGCTGTTTGACAACCATTGCCACATGGAGACACCCCAGAAAACAAAACAGCTGCCGGACACTATTAAATATATAGTTCGCAGAAAATGTTCAGTATTTCAGAAGTTGAGGGATCTGCTAAGCAAGAGTTCTTAAATCAACAGAGGCATAACAGCAGAGACTCGGCACAGAACGTTTTCGAATGGCCCAAAGATAAGCTTGGCAGAGCGTCCACATTTTGCATGTGAGGACATGTCAAGGAAGTGCAAAGTTTGATTTTATCCCTGGTAGTTCAATGTAAGTGAAGAAATAAATTAAATTTTTGCTGATTCTTCACCAATCTAGGTAAGTCAGTCTTAATCAACTGCATCCTGTGAAACCTGGTGAATCTTCATTCCAGTGGAGTCTGGCAAATTTTACACTTTAAGCATCAAGAAAGCATTCAAGTTATTGCTGCCTTCAAAAGACAAACTACTGCTGCTGCCTCAATGACACAGAATTCCCCAGCCCACTGGCAATTTCATAACTGTGGATCCGCCAGGACTCCCTGCACACCCACGCACGGGCCATCACTTGGAGCTGAGAAACCCACAGGATGAGGTTCCAGACTCCTAATTCAGACTGAAAAAGATAACGCTGCCTTGAGAACTCTTTATTTGCATTTGCAAATCATTCTTTGGACAAGAATGACTGCCAGAGACCGACCTTAATATACACTCAGTGAATTGCCTCACTTGGCCATCAGATTAAGCTCTATCACTCTAAGGTAAGAGAAACTCAGTTTCATGAGCTGCTCATCTGCAAGTTCTCAAAATACATAACTTCCCACACACGATATGAAAATTTGTATTTGCATATGATTCATAGCTACCAGTGACAATGTGCATTTGGGCTGCCCTCTTCAAAATCTACACATATATAGATCTCGACTACCTGTAGCCAAAGGGAGCTGGAAAACAACGCAGGATATTGATGCTGAGAAATGGAATCCATTATCAGCACAGGGGTTTGAAACACAGAGCTCTGTACGGCAAGTCAGAGTGATCTTGAATGGCTTTCCTCCCTCTGCCCTGCATCACAAACCGAAGTCACTATTTTGGGCAATGAAACTTTTTCTTAGAAACTAGTAAAAGGAACTATTGAGAGATAGATGGGATTTGGTTCCTTTTTAAAGCACATGTGGACTCCAGTGTAAAGAGCCAGAGCAAAACCAGGGAGAAGTAAACTCCTGGAAGTTTTCGGATGCTGTGTACGCACACTGCAAATACAAAGCGAAAAGACTCAAGTGCTCACCTTTTAACATATTTTCTATACATTTGTATACATTCTTGGGTTTAGACAGTTATATCAGAAGACTAAATATGTTCCTAGTACTATTCCAACGAGATTTCTTCATTTAAGACTCAAGTAATAATTGTGTGAAAAGTTAGCAAAGTGGAGACCTTGTTTTTCCATTTCTACTGTAATAACAAGATTCAGTTCCAGGCTGCTATAAATAAGAGACACCATCATATTGCTCTTATTATGCCTTTGTATCAGATTTTAAAAGATGGCCATAATTTTTAGTTGCCAAGTGCTTTTCTAACCACAGAGAATAGCATTAGCTGTCAAGAAGAATCTTGTCCTTATTTTTAGTTTAAAATAATGAGGAGTCGCTCCAAGACGAAGCGGGCTGTGGAAGCACGGTGACGGCTGGGATGAAGAGCCGTCCTCATTCAGAGCACCAAACCACTCAGAATGCTTCTTCCAATTGAAAACGTCAGAGGGAATTTGAATTCCCTGTTCTCTTCCCAGCAGCTCTTAGGGACTGTTCAGCAGCTCTTTCCGCAGCCTTTCCTGCCCTCTTGCTCTTTAACAGATTTTGTTCAGCTTTCTGTCACAAGTACAACCTGACACCCTCCACCAGAACCGTGGAGCTGGGGACGCAGAGGCAGCTGTGGGGATAAACCCTCTAGGACAGCCCAGAGAATTTCCCAACTGGTTCTGCAGATGATGCTTTTGCAACCTTGTCCAAATGTGTAGCCCTTTTATTTACTTTTTATTTAAAACTTTGCAGTTTTAAATAGTACTGTCTAAAACAGCACTGCCAAATTGGAAACTTCTATGAGCAACTTTGGCTGACCAATGAGTTTTTACAGTATGAGTACTAAGGAATTAGACAACAGACCATTGCAAGAATTTGGTAAAAAAAAGTAAAGAGCGATGTTATTAAATCTCTTTGTAGCAGGTTGTAATAACAGCCAGTTCTACTGCAAGCATCGTGACTAGTAAAAACAAACAAAAAAGCAATAAAGTCCAAGAGTACGACCATTCACGTCCACTAGTCATTTTAAAATAAAATTGCTAATCTCAAATAGTGTAGCATTAATAAAATACCACTCTGTGGTTCAAAATTGTTTCCTAAATGTTGGTTTCTGAGACCAAGTGGCATCACGTTCAGCTGGACAACAGCACCAGCCTGCTCACCGGTACAGGTTTCTGAAACAAAGTCATAGCACATAGTAAGTTCACATCACGTGTGCTCAAAGAGCAGCCGCTGGTGCGGGCAAACAAAGAGTTTGGTTGGAGTGAAATTGAAGGGGGTCAAGTTCATGTGCTGTTGAACAAAGCAAAGAACAGTAAATGACAGCGGGAGTACAAGGTACCGCCCAATCTGTGATTAAAGACAGGAAACCTGCGACAGAACAGAACATCAAACAGCCTCAGAGAAGCGCAGTTGGACCCATCACATGGCGCTTCCACCTCGGGACTGTGTGTGTGTGCAGAATGGGCTTATAGCATACGCTGAATATTTCTACTATAAATAACAAACCCCACCCGGAACAAAAATAAACTTGTTACAAAGCACTTAAAAAGATCCATAAAATAAAGCCCTACTATGTTAACAGAATGACCGCATAAAGTATTTTTCAAGAAAATATATATTATGTGAAAAGATAACATGAAATTGTAAGAAATTCTTCCAAATAGGGGATATCACAGTATTTTCATTATCAGAAATACTCAAAATATTTAATGAATAACTGAGATTAAATAAACAGAAAAACTATCCTTTGCAATAAAAATAATGACGGAAAAGTCTTGCAGATTAAAAGCGTAGGACAGTTTCTTCAATTCAAGGACGCAGCAGCCCAGTGCTCTACACACATGCCTCAAAATTCTTCTCCCAAGAAACATATGAACTAAAGTGTGTTTGGTATAACTAGCATGTCATTAACTGGAAAGTAGCCCTGCAAACTAGGTAATTGGGCAGGTTTAATGGCTACGTACTCAACTCATAGACCATTTTAGACGTAAAAGCTGTGAAAGTTTAACAAAACAGCTACTGAATTAATGAAAACATTGCAAACTCCCAGGCATGACGGCACCCTCAGATAGCACGAGAGGCAACAGCTCGTGAAACGTTCACGGGTTTTCCTACCTGACTCCCAAACTCCGAGAAACCTCCCAAAGGCTAAAGGCCAGCCTTCAGAAACAACTCATCTGTAAAGAACTCATTTAGAAATAATCCTTTTAGAAATAACCCTTTTAGAAATCACTCACAGATGTCTGTCCAGCACATGTTCAAGTACTGCTGTACATGAACAACCTTGTAATTTACACTACCCGCTGGCCCTACAGAAAGATACAGGCATTTGTCACAGACCTGAGAACCAACAGATCAACAAGTCCTGTTTTGCTGGAATTTCAGATAAACCATCCTGATGTAACTAACCTGACATCACACATTGTGGACAGAAATTATCGTGGTAATTAGACCATGCTGAGTCAGCACATCACTTTGGAATAATACACCCCTGAATTCTTCCAAACTGCCTAACTGGCCGCACTGAGTTCTTTTAAAACTCAGGGTGTACATTAGGACTCTAAGCATTTTGGTGTGTGTTTTGGAAGCACGGATGGAACTGCCTGCTCTCCAGTTACGCAAATGCCACACAATGAATTTCTGATAGCATCTCTGTTTGTTTGCCAACATAAACCTTGCTGTTCCAAGAGAAATTAGTCTTGTGATTCATCAACAACAGTTCCATTGGTTTGTTCAAAAGCAAAACCAATAATAAGCTGAAGCATTTCAAACGCCACCCACAGATGAAGCAGAGGGCAGGGGATCCCTCCTGGGGAGGAATCTCTCTATGACACACCAACCAACAAACTCCTTTCTGACATTGAAGTCACAATAGGCATAATTAATCCACTCACAGCTACACATTCAATTAAGCAAAGTAAAGCTCTTTTTTCTGTCTACAGAGGAAGCTGTTTAAATTGTGCCTACAAAATGCAAATACATTAACAGAACACCATATGCGCTTTTTGATGCATACGATAACTTATGTTTTAAAATCACATTCATTGTATTGAGTGATAATCATATTTAAGCACATTTGATCTAGGGACATTGGTGCACAATTTTGCTTCAACAAATATGAATAAAGACCTGACACCACTCACAATGAGTGTCTGTTCCAGGCAACATCATTGCTTAAGCAAATGAGTATCAGTGATAGACACCAAGTAAAACCAGACAGGATCCAGAAAAGGGAAAGAGGGGCTTTCTGTGGCACCACGTCATGATGGAATTGATGGAACTAATCATCAAGTTAAAGCCAGGAAAGCACTTCTCTTAGCAGCTTCTATCTTGTTTGGATTGATGCACCCCAAAGGGAATAACCGCAATCTGCCAGCCTGCGCAAAACAAACCCATTGGTTTGTAAATACTGCCTGAAGAGCACGGAGCTCTGCCCGCCCGGCACGAAGCACACCTCGCCCCACACGCCACCCACACACCTCCAACTGCCCTGCCGCATGTTCAGCACATTCTGCTGTGAGGTTTCTCATAGACGAGATCAGCCTTCCTCCCCGGCCGCCTCATCTGCAGCTCAGTAAAAGCTTCTGCAAAACTAAAAAGGAAACCAAAAGGAGGAAATAGAAGCCCAGATGCAGTGAATTATTTTCAGTGTTCAGGCAACTGCACACCAGACACACGCCCTAATAATATTTCAAGTAGAAAATGTTGGGTTAGATTTCACTATTTTGTTTTTAGCACTGAGGTTCTTCAGCCAAATTTAGTGTGTAGGGGGAAGAAAAGTAGAGAAACCACCATCATGGTTCAGATGCTGTTTAAAGTGTGCAGGAAATGATGCTCTTGGTGGAACAGTAGAGAGAAGTATCAGTGACAAGCAGAGATAAAACCAGCATCCTCTTCGGTTCCGCCTACAAGCCCAGTGTTCTTCATTAACCAGGTAACTCTTTTCTTTTGATTGTCTGGCAGTTTCTTCAGAGCCACCTGAAGTGGCATCCCATGAACAGCAGGACTGCCATGGAGCACTGCATTGGCAAACCTGTGCAGATGCATGATTAGGAAAAAACAAAAAAATCAAAGAATTTTGGTAACACAGGCCCACAATTCGCATATTTAAGGTGGTCTAGAAAATCATCCTGCTGGCAAAACCAGAAAGTGGGTGATCTTCAGCAAGGAGACAGACCAAGAAGCTGAAATCTGAAATTCCTCGGGAGACATTCTGAGCCTCCTTGAATTCTGAACTTCCCTTCAGAACCTGACTACCCTTACCATGGAAAAAAACAGCACACAAGTGTGTAACTCAGGACTGTATCATAACTATTAAACCATCACAGAAGCTTTAATCCTGACATCTTCTAACTGCATGTGCGTGACTGTATGAATGTAAACTTCATTTAACGGGACGCTTCATTAAATAAAACTATTTCCCACTCACCCTAATCGCAACATAACACATTATTTCCACTATTTATTTTAGTATTTCAGATCAAAATAAACTTCCTTCTCGCTATCGATACCTAAACACTGCCCGAAGTTATGGAACTAACTGCTACTATTATCTACAAGTGACAGCACTGGTAGAAACACACAAATCAGATCATCTTAACATGGAAATCCCCATTGAGAAAATGAAATACAGTCTCTAACCATGGGGCTCAAAATAGCTGCTCAACATGGAAAAAATCTTCTGATAAAATCAATTTAAGCAAGGAGAGGAAAAGGAAGAGCAGCGAGGTTTTGGTAAATGGTTGGCACCCGAGCGACCTGCTCTCACTGGGAGGTTTCCATGGGGCATGTTCGAGGATGCTTTAACTCACCCACTTCAGCATCACACAGAGACATTTAACAGCAGCAAACTGGCTGCAAAGTGAGGACAGATGAACACGTTATAATTTGGTGTTTAACCACGTTCTCTTTTTTTGCAACTGTTGAAATGGTCCTGTATTATAGTCTGTAATATAGAAATAGCTATGTGTTTTTAAACTTCTATGCTATGAATAAATCAGCTCCAGAGCTTTGTTTGTCATACTCAAGCCTGGCACTATGCTCTCTATGAAATATTACAGTTATAGAACTTGACATCTGTGCTAGTGTCCCATAAGTTTCTTAAAAATAAGTTGGCAGACAACTCCCACAGATGGTAATTTCCACAGGTACACTCTGATCCACTGCCTATTTTCTCTGATCAAGCTATAAATACAAGCTATTCCTATCTCCTTTCAGGTTCTAGATTTCTCCTCTTGATTCCAAAGTCTCTTCTCCCCAGGTTCTCCGTTCATCCTGCATTAGCCCCGTGCAGCCTGGACCGTTGACTTGGTGCCACCACACGTGCCAACCGCAGACCCGCTCTCCACCGGGCTACTGCTCTCAACAACTCAAACCTACAACACTCTTCCTACTATTTTCATACCTACAACATTCTTCCTCAGTTTCTTTTCCAGCATAGTTGAGAATTTGGAGAAATACTAGAGTCAATTTTACTTTTAAACTGGCTCTGAAATGCAGAGCTCATCTGCAGACCAGAGGCTGTTGGTATTTTCCTTGCATCCTCAGCAATGCTGACAGCTTCATCCCTGCAGCTTTGTGGTGCAATGTAAGAAATAGATGGTGAAAATAAAACTCACAGTAAACAATAGTGGATGCTCTATTTATAATATCAAATTAGAATGCAAGAGACAGTATCAGATATTGTGAAAAGTATTTTTTGTTTTAATGAAGTTTACCATATTATGACCAACACAGACCAGTGAACCCATCAATGCCATTTACCCTTTCAGCAAAACATTTCAGTAATGTCTTTTAACTCCCACCTTGTGTTGGAAGAAGCTCAGAGGAAACACATTTATACACCCTTCTGAATACAAAACTGAACTCTTTGGATTCAGTGAAGGTCAGCCCGCGTTACGGGCTGTTCATTATAGCAAATGAAGTTTGTAAGGCAGAAAAGACCTTCCTTTGACCTACAGGTTGCAGTGACACCATGACTCAGTGACACCGTGACACAGTGACACCAGCTCCTAGACTGCAGCCCATGCCACACGGCACACACCCCGGTGCCTTTTGAACACCAGCACCACGTCACATTCTTCAACAAAGAGCATCGATGGCTCCGCGGGTCACAGGAGACAACACAGCTCTTGGAAAGAATTGATTTGTGTGAGAAGTCCACCTCTGGAACCTCAAGCAGACACAAAATGCTTCTGATACCACCACTGAATATGAAGATTCTCAGTCTCACTTGCTTGGCTTTTTCATGTAACTTTCCAAATATCTATATTAAATGAGCACTTAAAAACCAGTACATACCAGTTCAGGTTTGCTGATTTATTTTCAGATACGAAAACACATTTTTTTTCCTTTTTCAATCACACTGCACATGAACCTACTACATTAAATTATCTCCTGTACCCCTCAAAATAAATCAGCCAATCTTATAAACAAAAGCTGATTTTTTAGAAAGCTTTTTAGGAGGTCACAAAATCAAAAGTTCGATTTTATCATAGTTTTGCCATAATTCTAGTACTCGCAGATCATGTTTTAATCACAGTTACACTGCAACAAAATGAAGCAGGAGGGAATATTACAGAGCATAAGCAAAACAACACCAAACTTACCCCTCTGAAATTCCAGCCCTTGGTTGAAGGAAACAAGGAAAAATTGTTCTGCTGCTGCTGTTTCGGCCTGCAAGATGAGACAAGGAAAAGCGTTTACATTTCAACTGTCGTATCTTCTATATCAATAATGCAGTGACAATGGAGTGAGAAAATTAAAACACAGGCTCCAAGTACTAACACACCTCGGGCCTCCCTGGCAGCACTTGGGACAGGTGTCTCTCTTCAGCTGAGAGAAGCGCTTTAATTCAGACTGAGAGCCAAGGGCCATGGCAGCCTCGCGAGCCTGCAGAGACGCACGGCCCCGGTGTCTCACAACAGCGTATTCCTGGTGCTGATTCTGAAGGCGCAGAGACAGCCCTGCCCGGCCAGCGCGGGTCCGTGGGGCCATCATTCCATGGGGCTGTCGTTCCGTGGGGTGACGCAGGACGGGGCCGCCTGCCAGGACTACACGGGGACACGCGGGAGCCTTTCATCCCAACGGCAAAGCTCCGAAAGGCCCAGCGCGAAGCACGCTGGCCATACCGCTGAGTGACGCTACAAACTAAAGCACCTGACTCCAGTTTTTACTCATTCCAAACCGTTTCTCCTACCCTATAATTATCACTGTACAATTATTTCTGAAAAGTAACCATAACATTCTCCACTTCACTCTAATGAGTGTTTTTCACCAGTAAGATCTCAAACCACCCTACAAAGGTAGGCAAACATTGCTGAGATTTGACACATCCAGTCAGATCAAAGCCTGACCGACCTGCTGAAGTTGACCAGACCAACAAATAGTTTGGTGGTGCGACCTAAGTGCTGAACACGCTTCAACTCCAACCATGCAATTATATAGATTACAGAAGGGATCACAAATAATAACAGGAATACAAAAACTTGGTTAAAAAGAGCAAATGACATGGCTCCCTGTCCAACCTCCCCATCCACAACAACAGGAGGGATGGTTTGCAGCTAAAGCCCTGGACTAACACATGAAAGATCTTACAGCTCCTGAGGGACCCAACACACCATGTCCCACCTCGTTTTGTGGAGTCAGGACAGCAACAGTTCTGCCTTTCTTCTGTCTTCTCTGTTTTGGTGTAAAATATTTGGTGTACAGGCATTTTTCTTACTACACGCACTAACACACGTCATCGAGTTGTGATCACAATAGACAGACGACGACCACAAGAGTAACTACCAGCCCCCTGAGCTTAGAAAGGGATCTCAGGGATCTTCACAATTTTCTTATTAAGCTTTAACAATGGTTTTTTTTAGATCTTGAAAAGGAAGAGCAGTGTCCTTTCAACACTGATTACTTTAGTTTCCCTTGTTCAACATAACTCATTAGGACTCTATCGTGGCCACGAATCCCCTGAGCTCCATAAGCATTCTGTCTTACTCCAAGCTACCAAATCGAGCCCTAAAATGCTTTCAAGTTTAAAAGTTTATTCGTATCATAAACACCGGACCAGTTTCCCCTTTGTTCTGAAAGAAAGTGAAATAAATACAAACCAGGCAACTATATGCACAAAGGCCAGTTTACAGTACACGGAGAGCTACATTTGACAACAACCAGTTTCAATAAATATTGCATCCTCTGACATCAGGAAATGCTGTTTAATACAAACACTGGCAATTCTATTTCTGCAAAAATCGGAAGTTTTGGAAGGCAATTTAAAAATAGGCAGGGAAGTCACCACAGGCTGCCATCTGAGTCCCGTGATCCGGATCCTCGCACTGCGAGGGCAGGAGGCCATGGAGACAGCTTTCGCTTCAAGGGTTCTGTAAACCCGCTTACATGATGAATAATACTGTTAATAAAAGCTAAGCTACAGTTTCTGAGCAGAAGATTTTGTACTACGTATTTGGCATTTGAAGTCTCTTTACAACATGAAACATTTGAAGCCGGTGCCAAATTTGCCACCTGATGTTTCTACTACTCTTCATTGGTCTGAGGATGATACTTCAGCAATATATTCAAAGGTGGATGCACTCTGAAACCAAACCCTCCTTTCATCATACCTCATTTTTATGTAGTAGAATTACTTCCTATTAAGCATAAACCCCACACTTTCCTATTTCCATAATTTCTGAAGGGATATTTAACCTGAGATGCAAAAGCAAAATGTTCTCAGTTGTTCGTTATTACTCACAGCTGGATCCCTGGAACATTTTCTGCATCAGTGTTGCCATAGGAATTGCTATAGAAACCCCTGAGCGGGATGGAGTAAAACCTGCTGAAACTATCGGCCCACGAAAGCTCCATCCAAAATATCATCTCAGGACAGAAAATGCCCACTTATCTTTACTTCTGCCAGCAACAAGTTACGTTTTCTAGTCTCCTCAATATTAATACACTAACCACATCACAGTCATTTCAGCACAAGACTATTTTACAAGAGCATACAGAAAACCTGGATAAAATAACTTAGTTACAAGTACAGAATCCTACAATTTAAAAATAACATTATACCCATGATGACTCTGAAAGTGTATGTTGTTTAGTCCCAGACCAAAGTACATTCATTAAAAAGTGCATTTATGGGTAGGAGAGATTTCGAGGCAGTTTTTTCAGAAATACATATAAAAAATAAAATGTATTTATATGGATGACGACACACGCTTTGTGCTTTTTTTGTCTTTCCAAATCAATACAATTCCTGGGGTGGGGGGGGAAGGCATTAACATGTCAAGTGAGACCAGTGGATCAGGCAGGAAATGGGATTTTGCTGCAGACCAGTGACGGGTTGATTCACCAGCTGAGGAAATTTTCTCATCTCTTTCAAGGTAAGATTGTCGGTCCAACTAAAGTGGGGTCTTTTGCATTAAACACATTAATGATGGAAAGATGCTGCGAGATCCATTGGCAGCATGATTTGTCTAACAGACGGAGCTCCCAGCCCTGTGTGCAGAGGGACGATCTCTGGGAAAAGCTGCTCTTTCACTCCGGAGAGCAAGTGACACCGGAATGAGGCAAAGCAGCGGCCACATCCTGCGCACGGCGTGTGACCTCCTGATCTCAGTCAGAACGTAAAGAACAGAGATACGGCACTGAGCACCCAGCATCACCGCAGAGTTGTCACCTTGCTGCCAGCAGGCCCGTCACAGCCCCAGCAGGTCCCATCTCTCAGCCCCAGCAGGTCCCATCTCTCAGCCCCACAGCAGATCCCAGCTCAGCCCCAGCAGACCCATCCCTACCCACTAACACCCCCAACCAGCCCCAGCTCGGGTGGGTGTCCCGTGGGTGCAGACCCGTGTGTGTCCCACACCTCGGCACTCCCCGTCCCTTGTCACCCTGTGACACCCCGGCCACAAAGAGGCTGTGGGTGGCTCAGAGCAGCACAGCTGCCGTCAGGCTCTGACAGAAGGACAAACACCAACGCTCCGGCAGCCTTCCTCACAGTGCTGGTACTCACTGAGGTCTCTCACCTCACCTTGTACACAGCTGAGTTAAAACTCAAATTTATTTGCTCTGATATTTCTGTATCTTTTGAAAAATGAAACTGGGCGATGGGTTGAAAAGTGATTGGCAAGAGACAGCCAGCAGAGTCATTTGCCGTTTCCTGAGGAAACCAGCCCATCTTCAAACCACACACACGTCTTGCTGCAACGCTGACCCGCCTGGGCCCCTTGAAACACAAAGTAAACGGGTTCATTACTTCCAGCTCCCGCTCCCCATTATGTCCCACTGAGAAAGATACAAGCTGGGGGGGTTGGCTGGTTTTTTAAACTCAAAATGTGTCATAACTTTTTTCTTCAAGTAAATCTATGGAAAGGGGAAAAAGTCTGTTCTTCATATTGTGCTATGAATCAACCACCCTAATCAGCAAGAAAAAAGTGCAATAATTTTTCCCATAGTTTATAAAAATCAGGTGGCTGTTCTCAAGAGAAAATAAATAAAATTACACTCAAATTAAAAATAGTTAATGTTAAACCTAAACCACAAAGAAATATATATCGACACTGTGTCTGATATGTAAAGAAAGAGCTTTACGATGGAAATTCTAAACTCAACTGCATTGTGAAAAGAAAATGCAGAAAAGAAAAACTACAGTATTTTGAAGACTGAAACCCGATCAAAAGTCCCATCTTTGCTCTGCTAGACTGTGGGCAGAGTTGCAGAACACTTGTAACGAACGAGTTCTACTGAGATAAAAGCCTCAGCAAACAAAAATTTGCCCTATAGTGCATTTGAGATTGAACTGATTGCTGAGGTGATGTTAAGGCACTAAATTACTGTATTACTGTAGGCATGCTCTGATATCATGAGTGTAAATCTTTGCACACCAGATTACATCTAACAGACAATAATGCATAATAAAAAGTGGGTGTTATGACACCTGTACAACAGCTCCACACAAAAAACTTTCCATTCTTATAGAAATCTCAATGTGTATGAGTCACTGCATAAAGAACCTGAAATTCCAGACATTGGACTTTCAAATAAATATAGGTACGTTGGATAGCTGAACTTATTTTCCTACACAAGTTAGCACTGGCAACCAAGGAAATGTATGTGCTTCGTTCAGATCTCCACGAAGTTTGTAACCATGGCAGACAGCAGGCATGCACAGTGGCCCCAAACCGTGCTCTGTGCACCAATGGTTCGCTTACCTGCGCAATGCCTAACCTGCCAGCTCGGGCTGAGAAAGAGGGTCGGCAGTTTCCGCAGAGGAGACGCAGCTTGTTGCTTCAGCAGCCTACCAGCTATCCTCATCCATCCACCTGGCCGACGCAAAATCCTGAATCAACCTGATCTACCTGTGATGGATGAGACAGTTCTGGGACCTAGCAACACCTTGGTAAAAGAGACAGCCACAGATGCCTTGCCAAACAAAATATATTATTTGGATCACTGATTGAAAAAGCTTGAGTTGAAATGGGCAAGGAAATCATACTCAAGATCTTCAGTGGAACTTGATAACACAAAACCATTTCCTTTAAATAAGGATGCCAGAGATTCAGAATCCAAAACAAGTTTTTGTTGGTTCTAGAGCCCTTTGTCAACCTTCCTGCCTGCCCTTGGTGACAATTCTGTGTTTCTGCAGGGAGAGCTCAGTTGCTCAAAGGAGCGCGGTGGGAGAAGAACATGGTCCCGTCCCACCTGTCCTGTGCACTGGAACCACGAGCAGGGTGAGCATGGACGGACAGTGGACGCAGGGACAGCTGCCCCAGGTGCACGAAGCTGCCACATTATCAGCGGAATATAAGAACCCCCTGTTCTGTTAATGAGCACACAGGCACTGCACACAGTTTTTGTAAACTGCAGTGTGCAGACTAAGGGGACGCTTCACAGTTTTGGAGCTGGGAAAGAGACCTCGGGCTGACAGCAGAAAACTGCAAAGCACACGGAGCCGAAGGACACTGCTGGCCAAAAAGGTCCAGTCCTACATACACACTGTGAGCAAAACCATACAGGGATAACCTTCGAAAAAGGAAAAGAAGAAATGGTTCAGATACTAGAAGAACTTACATTTTCAATATTTGATAGATACTAAAAAACTACCATAAAACCAAGTCTTGCAATATCAAGTCCTCCAAAACAAAGAACAGATGCCAGTAAGCAAGAGAAGTTTGGCTAAGCCTTAAACGGAATAAAACGTTCAACATTTTTTCATTAAATACCCTGTGTCTTCACAGAAAAACAAACCCAAGTGTTGGTAAATACAGCCCCCTGCTGCACAGAACACAGCCCTGTACGTACCGCAGTCACCTCTGCACTGTAACTCACTGCGTATCCCACATTTACACATAAATCCTCATGGCGAGGGATAACAGAAGAAATTCAATTTCCTCATAACTCGCCTACTCCAGTAAGCGGAATATGAAAGATTCGGAATGGAAAGGCATTCATCAGTCCATCGTAATACACGGGAGAACATGCCCTTTGAATTCCCCTCTTCCTGTGCTTAATCTTTTTTTTTTTTTTTTCCAAATCAAGCTGTAAATGCTGAGTAGCAGCACATTATACACGTATGCAAAGCAGCCTCCAAATATAACGAAATACAAATCAGAACAAGGAAAAGTTCACGATCCGTTTCAAACCCCTGTTTGTTTCCAAATACCACAATGTTTAGGTGCTCCCATAGAAACAGCATGTTTGTTTTCCTGGAAAACTTTGTCACCTGCTCCCTCTACAGTCAGAGAATTAACTAAAAACATATAATATTGTTCGGGGAAAAAAGTTTAAACGCCTTATTATTAGTATTAGGTTACTAACCAGAAGCTCAACTGCACTACATGTTGAACAAGTGTATAAAATAATACCAGACTGTCTATAAGAACAGGTAGTGGAGTCTTAGTGAAAAGGAATCACGAACCAGGACAAGAATACGTGCAAGAGCAGCAGGGTAAGGAACCAGGAAACAGATGGTGGGCAATGGTGGATCACTGGGATTTTCTTTTTACATTTCAAAAAAGAGTTACAGACACACTTCAAATAGCATGAGCATGTACGCCCACCCAGAGAACAGAGACGTTTCAAAGTGGCTGCAGAAATTCACACTAATCTACATTTTATAAGTATTTACTTATGTAATTTATGGCAATTTATTCTTGTCCTGGTTTTGTTAAAAACAAGTTTCTCTTTCAGTGAATTTTGCCTGTCAGCTAAAGCTTCATATTAACTGCATTTTCCTGGAGAACCAGACCCATGTTTTGGTAAACCTAGCAATGGAATGCAAACTTATTGATAAGCACGGATGGACATCTCGTGAGAGGGGCGACGAGAAACAAGTGACCAAGAAACTGACCAACTGTGTATAACATTCCATTCACGGGAATACTTCATATAAAAGTGGGAGATCACAAGGATCTCGGCCCTTTTCCCTTTTCCCTTCTGCTTATGGCCGACGTTAGGAGAGGATCTTGCTGGTCGTCCCTGAGAACTGAGGCCAGTGAGAGACCGAATCCAGCTCCGGTTGGCTGCAGTCTAAATCCAGGACTTTGGTGGCCGGCTCTGCAGTTGCTGAGACTTTCAAGATTGGTTTTGTATATTTTGTATTATTTTCTCTATTCTTATTAGTAGCATTAGTGAAACATCTTTAATTTTTCCAACTCTCTTCTCTCTGTCCTTCTTTTCCTCCCGATCGCCTGTGCTGAGTGGAAGGGGGGAGAGGGAGGGGCAAAAAGGGGGAAGTGGGGGGGGGGGAGAGGGGGTTAACATCTGCCAGGGTTTTACTGTCACCCTGCAATCTTAACCCTCGACAATTCTGAGGGCTTTTTTGTTTGTTTAGTTTTTAAGTTGTTTAGTGGGTTTAAGTTAAGAGTTCTTGCTTTTTCTGAATCAGCCTAGAAGTAAAACATATTCCACCGACAAGGAATGCAGCACAACCTGGTGTGCTCCGCCGAGCACGGGGCCTTCGCTGAGCACAGAGAGGTACCGGCCGAGGGAGGAACGGAACCCCGGGCAGGGGGCAGAGCACTGTCAGCGCTCAGCAGCCACGGACTGCTTAACAACACCACCAAAACCCAACAGGAGAATTAAAAAATAACACACTACCACAAACCAAACACCAGCCCCCGCCTGAGAGATGATGAGATAGTGGCAACTGGATTTAAATCTAATATCGACTTTTGCCTTTATGGACAACTTTTTCCACCCCAGTTAAAGAAGCAAGAGAAAATCATAGAATCATTGAGTAGTGTGGGCTGGAAGGGACCTTCACAGGTCTCTAGTCCAACCCCACCATGGTCAAAAAGGTGACAGTGCTAACACAGCTCCAATGACGCCTGTAGGACACATAATTGCTACAAAGGCCTGGAAAATGTTAATTATCAAAGAAACGGTGCGTTTTGAAACACACTGACAGACTTAACGGCGGTGAGTGGTAAAAGCAGCTGCCCAGGATGAACAAGGGTCGCTGGGGGGTAATTTACCCAAGAAACAGTCAGAGGGACTCGCAAAGAACAAACCTCCCGTGCGCCTGGTGAAATCCTCCGTACGGCCCACCCGGATCACCCGTCCAACGGCACACGCGGCAGCCGCTCCAAACACAACCAGCAAACCTCTCTAAATACATCGTATTTAGAGATCAAACCTACCTGAGGGAGATCTTGAAATAACAGCAGCTTCCCTACAAAATGCACCGTATGTTCATCAAATTATGGTGATGTGCTAAAGCAGCTTTGCGGGATGATTTGGGGGATACTGAATAACTCACTGAGTCGCATAGTTAAAAGCTCTTCTACTACAACATGTAAGATCTTCTGTATATATTAAGTGCTTATTGTTTATGATTCAAGTATCACATCATTGTATATTTCATTTAGCCAGAGTTAAACATTTTTCATAGAGAAATGGAAATTAAGGGAATTAAGACAACCTAAAAAGATCACAACTCTCTTATCACTGTTAATTTGCTGTTGCCAGAAGTTATTTTCACCATTATTCGAATAGACTAGGAAGGAGGAAAGGAAATACCTTAGTTTGTTAAAATGCTTCATCCATTGCAAATAGAATTTCTACTATTTATGCAATTTTTCTGTTTTTTCACAAAATAATAGAGAAGGAAAAGAAAATGTTGCATAATGCAGTATGTCTGAATAAGGAGATGAGGCTTCACAGCATGAAAACAACTGAGACAGATGAAAAATTTCATTTTTGTTCTGAACTTTGCAAATTCCTTTATTCCTGTTTGTGAGATTGCACTGAAGGAGAAGTTCTCAGCCGCTATAACCAGAACTTCAACTTGCAAATGACCAACACCTGAGTTCGGGATGCTGCGCCCTCCTCCCACAGTGTATTGTTATTTATCTCTGTATGATCCAAGCCTGATCACGATGCCTGTATCATTTATCAGCCTGTCAGCATGTGCTTCTCTCATCCAGAGAGGAAAGAGAGAATTAAAAAAGAACCTTAACATGCCCCAATGAGAGCCTGGCTCTCCAGATAACGCAGATTCAGCTTCTGCTTCCAGCCACACAACTGACTGCCACAGAAGTCCGAAGCGACATGCATTTTTATCAACTCTCTTTTCTAGATTTCACCAATATGCACCATGAGGAAGAAAGGAAGAAAATACTTTTAATGACAGGTGGACTGGCAGATTTTTATACTCCTTTCCTATATCAAAGTAACTAAAAATTATAGTTGTCAAACATTCTGCAGCTCTTTAAAACTAAATATATTTCATTTATGTGAACATTCCATTTACCTGTATGTCAGAGAATAAAAGCCAAGTCACTCGCCTGTTCACTAACACACATTTATAAACAAAATACCACTGAGGGCAGCCTAAGGATGCTGTTACCTTTTTACTGGGATAAAAAGGTCTTGACATTGAATTGGAACAAATTAGGTATTTCAGAAATGTTTGTTCCTAGGCTAACAGCTATAAAAAAAAGAGACTAGAGTGAAAAAGCAGGTAGAATACAATAGAGTCATAACCAAGCACGCAGCAAATGTCTCAAGAGACGTAATAACAACAGACGTTGTTTGAAGTGTGACCTAGAGACAATATAATCACATGTACAAAACGAGATGACAGCTTTATCCAGGAACCTAGGGAGAGATCTTCCACCAAAAAAGAAGAAATAAAGAAAACCCCCAACAAACAGCACAAACAACGAAAAGCCACCACTAAATATTACCTCCAAGCAACGGCCTTCACCCAGTAAAATGGCTTTTGAAACAAGCATCGGTAACTCTCACCTCTGCTTGTACCTGGCTATGCAGCCCCAGAAGAACAGGCAGGGCAGGGAGGTGGCGGGGACAGGGGAAGGAGAAGAACCAGAACCAGAGGGACACCAGTGGGTTCAGCACCAACAGCAACTTGCTCCTCAGCCAGCTGAGAAAACAGCCTGTCCCAATTCCCGATCAATCCCACCATCTGGTGGGATTCGGGCTCAGGCCAGCGCACAAGCTGAACACTTTTCTCTCACTCTTAAGGCAGATTTTTTTGATCCCATCCAGGATGAGGAAATGCAATCCATACCAAGTTTTGTAAGACATGATGATTAAACATATGTTTAAACTTGTACTTGCCCCTGGGGCATATTTTCTTGGGTTACAAAGCTCATCTCGTGTGTGCGGGAGCCTTCAGCCAGCAGTTTGTGGTGGCTCTTGCTTTAACCGTTTCAGCACGTCCTCGGCCCTGGCTGTCCCTGGGGCTGCTCCGCTGGATCTTCCCCCGCTCCCTTGACGGGACCGGCTCTCAGGCTGCAAGGCCCAATGCAAAGGATTCCCTCCGCACTGTTTTCACTTCTACTACTCCTTTTATGGGCAGAGAAGTACATTAAATAAACTAGGAAAGTTAGGTAAGATAGACGTGATTCTTTTCAATCGATTTTGTAAATATTTATCTGCTTTATTAAAACAGTCTGCCATAATTGCTAGGTTATGCTAACTATCCTGAATATTCTTTAGCTTTCCAAGAAAAGAATTTCCTGTCTGCAATAAGACGTTACTAGAAAACAGCTAATTCAAGGCCTCTTGCAAATGAGATTAATTTTATCTGGCTATCTAAAGTGTTAATCTGCAATTTGTGGGACTTCTTTGCAAACACTGTAACCTTGTGTTCTCCAAACATGTATGTGCCTTTTGTAATCACAACCATCTGCAGTTAAACTGCACTTGACTAGAGCCATTTTAATTCAGTTCTTCGGGATGACTCATTTCTGCTGATTGAAGAAGGATACGGGAGAATTGCGGAAAGTTGTTAAACTTGTTTCTCTTCTCACTCTAATTCCAGACACATAATTCTTCTTTCATCAGTTAGCAGCTGGCAAAAGCTGCAGCAAAGGACGATGATTTAAGTCACGAAACCTGAGTTCCCACAAACGCCAGGAGCCAGCTGAAGCGCTGGTCTGTCTGTGAGCTGCCCCATTCTGATCCTCACGGAGGAAGAAGAGTTGTGTGATTAAAACCACATGCATTAAGGTAAGTATCTACCATGCGCAATCTACATACTATCTCATCATGAAAACGCAGATTTTCAGCTGTTCCCCACTGCTTTCCTGTCTTTCACTCACGTTGCAGTCATGGGTATGTCAGTTCAAGCATCTTTTTAATCTTGGTTGATCATTATTTCTATTTGAGTTTTAAATAGCAGATGAATTTTTTAAAAAATAATAGTTACAAGTTGTCTACTTCTCTATAGTAAGTTTATCAGAAAGCAAATTACTCTATTAAAGTTTAGTGCAGAAACATGACTGTGATTCAAGTCTCCAATGAAACACATCACTTAAAAAAACAGCGAGAGATTCCAAATGAAAGTTTTCACGAGATACCGAGCAGTGTTATTTGCACGCCAGAGCTCCTGGCCAAGATTAGCACCAGTACCCACATGCCTTTAGAGATTACACAAACACTTCCAGCTCCGATTGGAAAGGAAAGCTGAAACAAAAACAACCGAGCTGCTACAGCGGAACACAGAACAAACAGAAAGATTTGAAGACATTGCTGTCCCCAAACTCTGATTAAGTCATAAATACAAAGACAGTCAGAATGCACGGGAGTCCACATTTAACAGTGCTTGTTTGGTTGGTTTTAAAATGTACAATTTGTTTCTTTGGACCCTCACGACAGAGGCAGTTTGCAGAGAGACTTGCTCTAAAAGTGGCAGTGACTGTCACAGAAATAGGAAAACGTTGCATGCTCAGAAAGCAACATGACAGTGTTTGGAGACTGAAATGGAAAGCCAGGGCACCACAAACCTGCTTGTGGAAGAGATCCAGAACCCCAAACTTCAGTTGCTAGTTTTAAAAACATGAAATACTTCCTGACTTAATCTTACATAAAAAGATACAGAAGTGACTAGCGAGATTTCTTCCAGCCTAGAGGAAGCACCTTATAAATCCACACACAGTAACAAAAACTGGAACATTTCCAAATCCCCGGCACATTTGTTTTGAAAAACAACATGCCAGACAGCTACTTTCATAGTAAATGCAGAGGAATTGAGATGGTTCCTACTTGCTCCCTTATCTTTAGTTCCTCTCTTGCAACTTTTAACATTAAGAAACTGAGAATCTGCCAAATCGGTAGCTTCTAGAATTTCAAGGCTCTCAAGCCTTTATTTGTTCACACGCAGTTCCAGACTCGCTCAGATAGCGAATGGTCATAACACCAATGAGTACCAGCCAAACTTCTCAGTACTCCTGCTCATCAAGAACGGCTTCATTCGGCTCCCCGCGCGCCCTGCCGTGGTGGCCTCTGGTCCCCAGCCACTCGCAGCACTCACACTAGCACTGCTAGGAGCATGTTTTTGCTGCTGTAATCTTGATCTCGTATATTGGGGGAAAAAAGCAATGGAAGCAAGTGAAGCATTGCAAGTTTGAGAATTCAATTAACTTTATCTTGTAGAGGTACCAAACGGAATGGCAGAACTTGTAAATGGCTACACAACGTAAAGGGTAACGGAGCAGGTAGTTCTGAAATTCAAACTTCCAATAATAACTACTTTTCTTGTATTTTTGGTTGTTTTTTTCAGAAGCTTTTTCATATCTTATCAGACTACGTTCTTTTGTGGTATTAGCTCTAGAGAAAGAAAACAGATAAGGTTTTAGATCTCCTCTTTGTAGTCAGGAAAGTAGTTATACCATAGAATTCCCAACCTCCATCAGCATTTGTGGGAGATTGAAATTAAGAGCTCTTCCCTCTTGCACTCTTTTCCATGAACTCCAGAGTTCTAGCTAGTTAGTGCACTTTGTCTCCTATCAAGTTACTCTAGAACCTTCTGTAAAAGCGGAGAAAGTAATTTAGTGAATTATCATTTATTTCCATTTTATAATTTATCCTCTAATCTACCCCCAATATAAAAATATGTCATGCCGAAAGCATTCATGGCAGCTGTCTTTCAAACAGTACACCATGCCGGAGGTAACTGATGAGAAATCATCCTCGCTGGCAGCCATTCGAACATCACTAACGATTTATAAACAAAGTATAAATATAGAAAAGATCTCAACGTGAAGGAATGGGACAAGCCAAAACAACTCACACTTGTCACCTGAACAAACGCACCACCCTATTACTGAGCAAATGCAGAACATTCGTGCAACGCATACAAGTTTAGTTACAGCACTTGTGGAAACTTCACAATATACTGAGCTTATGTGGATAATTCCCCCACAAATTTGCTGTATAATATTAATGTCCTTGATATTAAGTGTATCTATTCATTGTCCACATTTTAGTAATAATTTATTAAAGGAACAAAATTAAGAACTTCATCTGTCTGTGAGTAAAACTCACCACCAGCCGATTATTTTCTCCTGCCTCTGTTTCTGGGGCCTGAGCACGAGGCCGTACCCAACATCAAAGCCTTTTACACACAACAGAAGTGATGTTTAAATGCCAGATAAGCTCTTGCTCGAGGCTTCTGCTCTGTGGAGACTTCTGACTGGACTGAATAGTTTACGCTGTTACTGCATACCCTCAATAGCATACATTGCTAATCTTGCTATGCCTAATAGTCACATTTTCATGAAAATAAAACAACTGAGAACCCAACAGAATAAAAACATGTTTCAAGAATCAGACAACAAAAAACCAACAATAAATGCATGCTGAAGTAATGCAGTGCAGCATTGCACCTTCTTAGGCTGAGAAAAATGATGTTTATTCAGCTCTAGTACTCACAAACCCCCACAATGCCATAAAAAAAAATAGAGCATTTGAAATATACTCCACATAGATCTAAAGATCTAGTTTTTGTCCACATGGGTGCCATGCTTCCTGTCATGAGTTTATTTGCTTGTTTTCTACATGGTGACTACACAATGATTAGTAACAAAACCCTAGCGAACAACAGCAAGTGAAAAGCAGCAGGCTCGCAGTAAAAGGCTCTCACTAACGCACTGAAATAATCCCAATGCCTCTCAACACCCTGTTCCCTTCTGAAACACCAAAGAAGGTCCTAAAAATTGCACAGTCAGTGGCAGTTTTCACAAAAACACTGTCCTGAAGTGTAAGCATTTGTCCACATCTACCATTGGACGGAGTATTTGTTTTCCTCCAGTAAAGAGTAATAGTTTGTTGTTTGTTTGTTTGTTTTTTAATAAAAAGTAGAAACTATTGATTTTGTCATGTCTCCCAGGGCACAAATCCGAGAGCACGAGGCTGCACATACTGAAGGGTACCAGTAATAGCATCGCACAAGCACAGCAATGGCGCTGGGAGATTAAGACATTTGCCATATGTGAGAGATTCCATGAGTACAACTGGTGTGAACAGTTTTTCCACTGCCCATCCCCCGTGACAGCCCGTCCCCACGCTCACCTGCTGAAAACTCAAAACCAAAATTAAGAAGTTTTTCCCTCTTTCCTTCTCTGTTGTTAAATAATGCAAAATTAATGCAAACATTTATAACTAATAATTATTTTACTTAATTTTAAAACTACATCTCCCAATACTGCTGTCTACTAGACCCTTAGAAAACGAGAACTAAAGCTTACCAGACTTTTTCTTCTTCCATTGCTCCTCCGGCACATGGGTTTATTACTGCCGGGCTACTCATGGTGAGTGCTGAGCTTTCAGAATCCATTTTTCTACAAAAGAACAAAGTATAAAAACATGAAAAATGCAACATAAGTGAACAATGCGTTTACTAATTCCCTAGAAAACCAAAACTGTAAGACAAGAACTTTGAAGACCAAATACAGTGTGTGTTTTACTCACTTAAGTAAATGTCCTAGATCAATGGGATTAATTGGATGAATACATTGAGGATGTGGCAGTTTTGTGCCAAACCCAACACTGATTGTCTTTTGTTCACTTTGCTGAACAGATGCCAAGAGAGCTGATGTCAGCAAGTCCGGATCCAGGGCCATGCGTAGTGCCAGTGTGTTAATTCAGAGCAGCAATCGCTGTCAGTGTTGCTATGGAATGACCCACACCACACTGGGGAGGAAATTTCAACTTACAAGATTTACAGAAGCTTTTTAGCATATTTTAATGAGTTAAGATCCGTATTTTAATAACTTAAGATCACACTTTGTTGATCTGCGGAAAATAACCATTTATTCATGGCCAACATCACGCTCAAAACCAGCACAGATGTATTAAAATGCTGGCAGTAGTAATGCCCAAGTTGCAGCGCTTCCAAAAGGTCTCTATGGCCAAAGGTGCTTGAAGTAAATGACTTGCATGGTAAGAGCAACTAAAGTCTCCAGATCAAGCCAATTAATGGCACCATGAAACACCACTGGTTTTGGTAACAGGATCCAGAATGCTAACATGGAACTTCTTACACTGATAGCTTTTTCTCTTTATTTTAAAACAGAGAGAGAAAATATATATATATTTGGCCAAAAGAATCTTATTTGACTTGATTTGACACCTGGTTTCTATTATGATCAGCACAAAGACCTAACTGATTAATGGAGAACAGGTTAAACTGCATTTAATTAATATCTCCTAGAACATAACCAGAAAATAGGCTGTGCTTGTCAAGATAGTAATCCCTTACTTTTTGCATTAAAAAGCTGGTTCAACCTGTGTGAAACCTGGGTAAAAATCTGACTTGCCAGTCACGGACGAAGGAAAATGTGAGCACAACGCACGTGTCCCATCAGTGACAGGCAGATCAGGCCAATCTTCACAAAACAAGTACTTTGAAAGGAATGACGATATTTGTTTCAAAATTCTGTCCACACAGGAGCAGACAAACAGCCCTCGCAAGCATGTTTATCAGGCAGAACTCCCAAAATCGGCAACCAAAATTTGGTCCTGAATGGGACTGATGTGTTCTCCTTGCCTGCCCTTTGCTGTGACCAGAGCTCACCGCACTGCCATGCCAGCGAAAACAGAACGGACCTACGAGAACAGGTCCTTAATTCTGCATTTCTTTTACATCCCTCGGAATAGAGAGGGATAAAAATTCTGCACAGTCTGTTTCTGAGCAGATTTGTGTCTTGAAATCTTGTTCTAAAGATCCAGAAAACTATTCTGAAAGGGAGAAGGACAGCAGGCTGAGCTGGGTGAGAGCAGGGGCAGAGGCTGTCAGCCACCTCAGCTCTTTCTGGATTGGTGCCTGACCTCAAATTCACTCCTGCTCTGACCTGGGGGCACTTTGGAAAAAATCAAAAGTAAACCAAAACAAAATGACAAACCAACCCAAAAAAAAGTAATTCTAGAAGTGGCTCAGCAGCAGGTATCGAAAGTTAAATTATTACTTGCCTCTCTAATCTACAAATAGCGCAGGAAGGGAGAGCTGTTCTTAAAGGTATCTTGAAGCAAGAATGCAGATTCCATACTCTTCTGCAAAGTTCCCTTCTCTCAGGAAGCAATTTCCTGACAGGGCAAATTCAAACTTTTCTTTTGGTAATAAATTTCTGCTCTACGTTGGGAAAGCCCGTATGTTCCAGTGATCATGCACATCACGCCAACAAGAGTTTCACCTCCTCCTACAGTCACTCGCACTAGTCAGATCAAAGGTTCAAGGGAAGGCTAAAAGCAGTCCATGAATTCTCAAAGTTGGAAGCTGAAAGATTCAAATTACAAAACCACAAGGTTTCCATTTTCTACTGTTCACTTGTGAACTAGTACCACGGTAGCACAAGTGTTCAATGTACGACTTAAAAAATTGTCGGCACTCCTCCTCTCACCCTCGGAAACATCTAAGCAAACACTTCGTACATGTCTCTGCATTGAGACTTCCACACTGAAACCAGAGTAAATGCAGAGGGCAGAAGTGATAGAAGTTTCTGTGTTATGAACTCTTCTGTGAACAATTGATAATAAAGGTTGACATATATCTAACAGACAATAAATGAAAAATTGCATAAACCCAATTTATGTTCTCACATGTCCCACAAAGAAAAACATGTAAAGTAATACAGGGAAGAATATATCTCGTCAAACTTCTCAACTCCCTCACATTCCCAGTCTAATATCTGAAAATGTGAGTAACATGTTGTATTCCTTCCCCTCCACAACTAGAAATCTCCTGCTGCTGTTTTCTGTACCATAAAAGGAGGGCATTGAGAGGGCAGCATTTATTCATTCTGATGGCAAGATCCCACCCACCACACCTTCAGAAAGATACTGAGATGCTGGATGAGACAGCAAGCTGCTTGGATACCCAGAGTCATGTTCCTTCTAGACACACAGTCATGTTCTTTCAGCCTCCAATGCTCTGTTTCCAGTAACAGGAGAGATCGGCCAAGTCACCCTGACTAACGCAGCCCCTCTCCACACACCCATGGCGCAGAGAGGCGTGCGAGAGGCTGGTCCTCAGCCCCCCCGGCGCGGGACAGCACACACAGCCAGGAGCACAGGGCTGCAGATGGGAGAGCTGGTGCAGAGCGTCCCTCCCACCTGCCACCCGCGCCAAATAGTGACCAACGCTCCAGCAACACCACCGTGAACCCCTTGCTGCTGGAGCATCAACTCCGGCATCTCAATGGCTTTTGTCTGCATTGGCCAGTTGCTTTCCCATCATACTGCTCCGCCCTCACTGACTTTTGAGCTGGAGGAGATTTTAAAGTTTGGAGGTGGATTGTCCATCCAGCATTGCCATCCAGCAGCAATTCTCACTCCTACGTCGGCAGCTGGGCAGCCATGAGTCAGGAAAGCTGCTGGGAAATCACCAGGGATGCTCTTGTCTTCCCAGTCCTGCCAACAGGTCTGCACAGGTCCGAGCTCCCTCCTTACCAGGAGCAACAGGTAATTAAACAGCTGATCCCCACATCGCTGGCAAGTTTTATGGCCTTGTCAAAATATTAGTTCTTTAGTTTCCAAATGACAAATGCAAAATTGGTATCCATCTACACTTTCCAAAGCCATGGATACCAAACATTACCACGACTGCTCTTCCTTGAAAACCACTTCAATGAAAAGTTCTCAGGCTGTAGATTTTATCCTGACTCACTGTTGTGCCAGACTGCTCTTCTTCAGAATAAATAACTTTTTTAAGTAAAAACTTCATTTTGAGATATAAAAGGGGATATATTTTTTCAAGCATTAAGAATATTTTGTGGAAGTATTTCTAGGGAATACAAACTGCTTCGGTAGGTCTAAAATAAAACTGAATTGTTCTGTTTTGGAAAGAGAAGTTATTGTCAGGCTTATACTCCCCAAAAATATCGTTTCTATTCAAAGTGAACCACAGAAAATGAAAGCTAAAACTGGCAAAGTAGAATTTTGGTTGGAATATACTGCTTTAGCACTTAGTCAACCAGAATACTAACACTATCCTCAGAAATCAGCCTCCAGTAATAATAACATCTTAGAAAATTAAATGCAATTCAAGAAGCAAAGGAACAATGTTCAGAAAAAAATATGCTGTTCACAGGTGCCTCTTTCAATATCACCATCCAGCTCTTGTTTGGACTTGAACTTTATGGCATAGGCACTATACGTGATGAAATTCGAAGGAGGAAAATAAATCTGTCATCTTCCCTCTTAATAACTTGAAGCCAGATGCCAAGTCAATGAATATTAATGTAAGAGACTGTGCTCCAGACGGGTTCTGTTCCTCACCCTCTGTACACTGAACCATGACCGTTCTCGTTAAGGAACATGCACTTTAATGAGGTGTTGTCCTAGAGACTGTGCTGTGCCGTAAAGGAGGAAGTGGGCAAAACGCAATTCCAGAACAAAAACACGGGAAAACAATGTCAAAGATTTATTTACAGCAGCTACGTTTAACACGACTGTCACCTCGAAATTCTCTTATCTCCACAAAGAAACGCACTTTTATGTTGTCAAAAAAATCATTAACTTTGATTATCTGATATATTATCAGTCCATCTGCTTTAGATTCTTACACCCTGTAACAGCAAGGAAAAGCCTAGCAGCGGATAGCCACCAGCTCAAGAACTGAACGTGTGTTATATTTAAATTTATTTTATTCATTTAGATTAAATTCTGGAAGTTCTGCAATTGCCCTTAAATAGACAAATTAAAAAGGGGGCGGGAAAGGATCTAGTAGAGCACGGCACTCGAGCCCGGAACAGCGATACGGGACCATCTGAACAGAAAAAAATGGGGAGGTTCAAGGAAAGTGTTGAAGCCACAACGCCCCATGGGCTCAACCCAGCCTGTGAGTCTGACCTGTCAGAATGGGGAAACTATTAGCTGCTCTTTTTAAAACTCTGATTCCCTACACAAAGCCCACTTTATTTTTTTTCCTTGTGTTACAAAGTATAGCTACCCTTTGATCCTCAGTCTAAAAATCTTTTTTTGCCTTTCCCTCTACTCCCTCTTTGTATCTCTGTACAAATAAGATATCCACAGTAGCAGTAGTTAAAAAAATAACATATCATTCAACAGCTGTTCACTACAGTGCAAGTAAAAATAACCAATATCTTCTGATAAAACGTGTTCCCACAGCTCCTTACCTTCACCAAAATGCTTTGCATTGTTGAAATAGCATCTTGTTATACTTGGCTGATAAGAGAACTGTGAAAAGAGCTTTACTGAACCCTAGGACCCCTCAACACAGAAACTCTTATTCCTTTTAATGAAAAAGAAGGCAGCAGTGTCACTATAGTTACGTGCATCCACTACAAATAAAAAAATGAGTGTTTCAGACCATCATTCTCACAAGTAGAAGTCTTTATGCTCACAAAACCTGAACAATAGATTACTAATTAGCAAGCATCATAATATCTTCAAATAGCCGGTTTTTCCTTACTAGCTGAAAAAGTCTGAAATTGCTAGTGAACAAACACATTTACTGTTATATTGTTTTCTGAAAGTCACATTTCCACATGCACAGTCAGCAAACCCGTAGTTATCTCACATCTTGATAGCACTCAGCTCCCAGCCAGCACCGCCTTAGGCAAAGAGCTTTAAAACAAACTTCATTATTGAACTGCATAACAAATACCAAGCCCAATCTTTTATCCATACTATTTTTCTGAGGTTTTCAGATCCTGCAGCTGCCAAGCATTGTTACCCCACTGAAACACACTGCAGTAAAACCAGAGGGAAACTCAAGGAGCTCTTGAAGAACGTTTCTCCTGAGCACGAGCCCAAGCAGCGGGCAGTGCTGAGAAGTTTCCCAGTGCGTAATCAATCCCTTCAGGTCAGGCCCAGCACACCATGAACTTGGCTTCACACACAGTGTGGTCACTTCCAGTTCCAACCTCCGTGAGCACATGTGGGATGCCATTACTCATCTTCTTGAAGTCTTTAAAAAACACACCTGATGCGCTAAAAAATAGGGCTTTGGAGGATCTTTTTAAATACATATTTTTGAAAGGGTATTTTATTCCTGTCCTTGAGGCATCCCATTAAAAACAGTCACCTTCTGACCTCTTAAGAAGCTCAGGTAAGATTTATACAGGTAATTTACACAAGTGTATATACAAAGATATTCGGAGCAGGTAGTTCAGAGAACCACAGGCACTGCACATAAGTGTTCACTCTGTATTTGGTGATGCCATTGGACCTCTTCAAGATGACAGAGAAGAGGCTTTAAAATTATTCTGTCGAGTTTGGCTCCCTCTCCCATAGCCACACACTTGCTATAGACAGCGAGACAGCCTATCAGCCATATATAAAAGACAAAGTTTATTTCTGAAATAGCATGAACGTTATATTTATTCTCAGCACAAAGTAGATTAAAAGCTAAAATACAACAGTTAAATACACAAATCGAACTCGGTAGCAGGCTGAAGCCAGAGCACTGACATGGAGCAGTGTTCCCTGCTGGAGAGATCCAGCTGCTCCCAGACACTGTTCTCAACAGGCCTAGTCCTTTAGTTTAGCAAGACTTAGCTCTGTTCCCTAAAAGATGCCAAAAGAAAAGCAAGACAGTCAATTACAATTCATCTCATATCACCTTCATGAAAGCAGACGGAGAAGTTTACCAGCAGCAAAGAGAGGATGTGGTTACCCCTGGGACATCGTTCAGAACCACTCAAATCTGTATAGTAAGACACCAGCAAGAGGGAAACGACAAGCATGTATGTGCACATGTTTTATTCCCAAATTACACAGATTTTCCTGAGCTGGTTATTGCTGTGAAAAATAAGAGTTGTGAAAGAATTCAGACTGCTGGTTTAGTCTGTCCTGCACATCATGTAGTACTGTACATCGCTGCCATCGAGGACAGAAGAGTGAGGACCCGTCTGCGCTGTTCAACCTGCAAAGTTACCAGGAGCTTTGAGTCCCCAAGTGGTTTCAACTCAGAAACCTTAGCAAAGCAGGGGTAATAGGGAATGGCTGCGAGTTCCATTGTCACTTTTAGGGATGGTAGTTGATTGCTGTATCAATTAAAAAAAAAAGAAAGATATTTAATGTTTCAGTACTCTGTGTCTTAGTAATAACACACAACTAAATCTCTCTTATCTGATCAGGAAAAAATTCTAACATTATGAAACGCGAGCAAGACTTGAACAGAACATTTTCAACAGAGGTTTAAAATGTACAAGGTGCACATACAAAATTAAGTACACTGCCTTAAGCAGAATACAGAGAATGCAAAGTACTACATTCTATTCAACGTAAAGAGATATCAAGAATTTTTTTTGTCGCTGATGTTATAATTACATATGCCATTCCGAGACAAATCTGTTTCTCTCTGGACTAAGAGAGCAGATGTTCCTATCTCAAGTATCTGGCTTCGGCACCAGACAGTAAACAAAACAACCTGTCCGTTCTGTCCCCGGCCAAGGAGAATCCTCCAGCACTGGCCATTTCTTTACACTTCTCCACCTCTCCAAGTTTTTGTTTCTTTTCAACAAAGCAAGCAAACAAACCACCCCAGTACAATAATCTAGCTCTGCTAGCCTTTAGTCGGTTTGACAAGCAGGAATTTACAATTTTTTTCATAAATTATTATTTTAAATGCAAATACAGCTACTTTTAAGCTAAACATACTGTATTGTATTTTGCAGTTGACACTATGCAGCAAAACAATGTTGAGAGGTTCCTTCCAAAGATTATGAGTATTTATGTTCCCAATTTAGTGACTCATACAGCTAACAATTTCTGAGATTAATTTAACTCTATCCTCCTCAAACTTCTGAATTTGAAAGCAAGTACTAGGTTGTTATTCAAAAGTTGTAACAATGACAAACACAAAGATTTTATCTATGATTTTTTAAATCTGGATTTTATCTAAAAGAAAACTATTTCCAGAAATAACTGTGCTGTTTGTGTAAAGGGCATTAGAAGGGCTATACAAAGCTAAACAAATAAACTATGATTCTGTGATTTTCAGCTGCAATTGCCCAGCACAGTCAGAACCCAAACCTACATGGGAAAGTTTGCAGGATCACCCCTCCACGCAGTAACTGACCCGCCTGAGAAACGTTTTCTAAGATATTAATTACGTATCTGTGGAGCATCAACAAATGCTAATTTTGACAGCATCTGTTTCTGTAGGCAAAGTATTTTAAGGCTCATGCTCACACAAGAACCTGACTATCTCCAGAGGGATACCAGGTTTGGGATACACTCATCACAGCCTGAGTCAAAGCAAATGTGTGGCTTTGAGTGCTGTACTGTGATATATTAATAATACATAATCCATACGTGTCTCTAACCCCTCCCAGCCACCTGCTCCCCGGATGCCTCAGCTCAGGCCATTCTCAGGCAGAAGCCATCGGCCACCCCGAAAACACGCGCTGTGCAAATAGCTGGTTGTTGTCTTCAAGACAAAGGTGATGGTCCAGACAGGACCTTCTGAGGGAACACTGTAACATTTAAAATCAAATCAGGACTCCTGATACAGCACAGACAGCATAATGGACGTACTCTGCTCCTAGCTATCATTCTGAGAATTTATTTTGGAAAAATGCTGAAGTGTTTAAAATAAATTAGCGAAAGCTGTACTTCTATTTAACAACTAAAATGTTTGAGAGATGATACCAGCAGAGCAGCTGTTCTTGCTCTACAGAAACCACACAAGCCCAGATAACTCCTGCCAACTTTCCAAGTTTATGCAGGCTTCAGCGGTATAAAAGCCAGTAAACCTTTCTGAATACAAGTCGTACCACACATTGATTACACCTGAAGAGTTATGAGGGGAAGCGCATGACTGTAAGAGTAATTAAGCCATTACAGAAAGGAAAAAAAAATACCAATAACAGTATCGGGCACCTTTCTAGTCACAGAATGTTACTGTTTCTGTTTATATATATAATGATTTAAGACAAAAAGCAAAAATCTGCTCTTTTATTGTAAAAAGCATAAAGCTTCTGCTTCTTGTCCAGTTTAAACAATCTCTGGGGAGGGGATTGCTGGATTTCACGACTGGCCACGCTTTCAAGTCCCACCCTCAGGTCCGTACAAGACTGTGAAGGAACTCCCATAGGCACGGCGGTGTGTGCACGCAGATCTGAAATCCTCAGGCTACTCATCAGCACGTGATTAGCAAGAAGTAAATAAATATGCATGTACATATGCCCTTGTGTTTAGACATTAACAGCCCGAGCCATTGGCATGCTGGATTCTGTGCAGTGCTGGGCACCCCCAAGTTAATAATTATTTACATGTCCATGACTGGCAGCGTATCACTTCACGTTCAACCCTGGCTGGCACTAGACGCGAAAACATCTTTGGTTGTTTGTACGTGTTACATTTGGGGATGGAGGCCACCACAGTTACATGCTACATAACTATTAATTTCAGAATAGTTACTTTGCAGATATTACAGTCAAAAGCAAAGTACAAGATGTTTGTTAATCACAGATTACTTAAGAGTATTTACCGAGTCCTTTATTTTCCAATTATTTCCCCACTATACTACACTACACTAGTTCTACGTGTTCTTAAAGACTTGTACAAGACCACAGCCATTTGTTTATTCCAGATTTCATATGACTCGGGCAGCTGAAATCCGCAACACATCCTCACAAGCTGAGAGGCACAATTTAGTAAAAAAATCAAGGGGACCTTAATAGGACCCAGGAAATGTTAGATAGGTGGAGAAAACATTCTTTTCAGCCAATAAATAGAGATGCAAACATGAACATTTCAAGACTTTTCTTTGACCAGCAAGTATTTTCATCTGTTTCCACCTTCTATTCCAATGCGGTGCTGCTCTGCTCCAGCTTTTTTTAAGTCACAGATTAGAATTTATCTATAAAGTACTAGATTTATCTATTTATCTATAAATACTAGAATTTATCTGTTAAACCTACATGACCTTGCAATGCTTGTCTCCCCGAAATTTAATAAACAAATAAATAACATGAAGTGGCTGGTTAAATGAAACATTAAGAGACTAATTAAGTTAAACACCATAAATCAAAAATATGATTTATAGTACCTCAAGTCTTTTAGTCTTCCACCAAGCATATAATTCGCCAGTTTCCCTCCACATTATACAGGAAGAAACTGGCAACTCTTAACAAAGTACTTCTCAAAATGCACAATCACACTCGAGTATAAGGTGTCTACAATATAATACACGCACACACACAGAGCGCTCCAAAAGGATTCTAGATGCATTTATAACAGTATTTGTAGCAGTGCACAGATTCTTCCACAAAAAATACTAAGAAAAATTATGTTTCATCAGAAAAGATTACTCAAAAACCTAAAATACTGAAAACATTCAAGTAAAACTCTGATAAACAGAATTTAGGAGGTCGGGTTAATTTTCTTTAGCACCTAAAGCAAAAGATTTAACATGGGAAAAACTAACTGCTGAGTCCATATTAAGATATTGCAGATAAACCTCCCAGCAGAATCAGGTATCACCCACTGCAACCCACGAACAGCAAAACAAACCAGATTTTTGTTTAAGAACACGTGGTCTCGCTGGAAGCAGCTCCACATAATACACCTCCAGATCGCACACAGCAGCCTCCCCCAGGCCGGACTCGCGCCAGAACAACTGTCTGCACAAAAGCGGCCCCGGGAAGAAGTGCCCGATTCAGAACCGCGCGGGGGGCTGAGCAAACGCCAGGGACCGACGCTGAATGTCCCAGTGTCCGCGCGGGTCACGAGGCCTCGTCGCGTTGCTACCCCGCGTGCACGGTTCGACGGGAAGTTAAAAGGGATTTCTAGGCAAAACAATATAGCATTTGGTTTACTAAAACTGGGGAATAAATATTTACCGAGAACAGACAGTGGTATGTATAAAAACTTTCAATAGAAGGGTTAAATCCACTAAGTGACAACACGAAGATAACCTTGTGCATTCCCGCGCTTCAAGTGCACCGGGGCAGCTGCACTGCACACTCTCCCCCTACCTACCTGCTGTAAACCCCATTATTCTGCAATAAATATTTTAACTCTATTTGATTCCAAATGTCATAGCTTCTCCTATTCTGAATTCAAACTCTGTACAGATTCAGCATCCACCTCATAACTTGTTGCACTTGGGAGATCTCCGTACACGCTACAGAACTGGGTATGTAACAAAATTAATACTATTAACAAGCGTTTGAGGATGAAGGAATTTCCTCTGCCCTTTCACTATGAAAATGCAGCACACAACATACTAAAGGGTAACATTTAACTATAAATTATATTAATGTATGAATGCACACACAGAAAATATATATGTGAACATTTATATATTCACAAGAACTATATAGAAAAATAAATATATCAACTACCAAAGTTGGATTTCTTGCATTAACATAAATGGCTCCTTAGTAAATGACAAATTCTGGTCCCATGAAGAGACCTGGTAAAACCCTGAACTGCCCCATGGCCTGTGACACCACCACCTCCCAGCCGCTGCACCCACCACCCTTCATTATTTAAACTCACGCAATGATCCGCGCCGCGCTAATTAACGCTGTCTCTCTCAGCCTATTCAGAGTCTGCTGTGACCGACTCCACAAGTGTAAATAATTACGCTCGGTGTTTGTTTTTTTCCACTTTCAGCACCAAAGCTCCGCCAGCTCGTTCCCCGCGGGGGAGGCCTGTGCTGGGGGGCTCGGCCCAGCCCGCCCGCCGCTGGAATCGCGCGTCTGGAACAACAACCGCGGTCCGCAGAGGCAACAGGCACCTGGGACTCCGGCCCTGCCTTCGCGAGCCTTTCCTTCTGAATCGACGCTTGTGTAAGAGTTGACCATGAGTACGTTTTTAACGTTCTTTTTTTTAAAAAAATCCACAGAAGCCAAGCGGCGCCGGGCGCTGAGGGGACGCGGCTCGAGCTCGCGCCGGCTCCAACCGCCGCCTCGCGCCTCCGCAGGGCCCCTCACGGGGCACGAGCGCGCGGGCGGCCCTGAGGCGGCGGCTCCGCCCGACCCGGGACACGGACCCGCGGGACACGGACCCCGGGACACGGACCCCGGGACACGGACCCCGGGACACGGACCCGCGGGACACGGACCCCGGGACCCCCGGGACACGGACCCGCGGGACACGGACCCTGGCACGAAGCTCCGCCGGTGAGGAGCCCCTTGCCTCCCCCTCCCCGGGGAACCGCCAGAGGGGGCCGAGGAGGGCGGCGATGGTGTGAGGGGATGGAGAAGGAGGAGGGTGCGCCTGTCCCGCAGCAGCAGCTGCCGGGAGTCCTTCCCCGACCCGCCCGTGGGGATCCCGCAAGGGGCGGCGGGCGCCCCGAGGCGCAGTGCGGACAGCCCCGCCGCGGCTGCCGCGTCCAGCGCTGACAGGAGCCGCCTCCCGCCCAGCCCACGGGCCAGCGCCTCACCTCGCACCCCGCTGCTCCTCCTCAGCTCCCGGCATCAGGCTGGCGGAGCTGCCGCCCCGGAGAGGACCCGCCGGCGGCGGGAGCGGAGCAGACGCGGGGGGTTCCGAGGGTGGCCCGGCCGCTGTCAGGGGCGGCGCAGGGAGGAGACGCGCGCCGGCCGGCCCCGCTCCGCCCCCGCGGCCCCGCGGCCCGCCCGCCGCTCCGCGCCTTCCCAGCGGCCCTGCCCCCCGCTCCTCCGCGCCGGGCCCCTTCGGAACCGGCCCACCTTCCCCTCCCCTGAGCCCTCTGAGACCTGCGAACCACCGACGGTGCCGAGGGGACACCGCTTCCCATGGCGCCGAGGAGGGGACAGCGGTCCCCATGCACAGCCCGCGCTGCCCGGGGAGCTCGGGTCCCACCGAGGTGAGAAACAGCCGAGGAGACCGGCCCAAAAAAGGCAAACGGCAGCAGTTCCAGGCTGAGAATCTCAAGGGAGATTAATAACAAGTGACCAAAAGTTATTATTAGGTCAACAATCTGGGGAAAGTAGGGGCAAATCATTGACATTGGAACAGGCGTGTCTGTTTCAGAGGAAAGTAGTGTGGAAATAGACCTGGAAATCCTACTGCTCAGAAAAACAAACAAACAGGGATGTCAAGATAGAAAGAAGTAGATTATGAGCTCTTGAGACGAGGGACTGCGTTGCTGGTGTCCATTTGTACCGTGTCTGGAAACATAAGCTTATTTGAATAATTAATTGTGTTTCTCAACCATGGTTAAACTTTCCATTTCAAACCTAGTATACTGCAGTGAGATTTAATCTTTCAGTTGTTTCAATCTGCTGCGGCTAAAATGCAGTATAGACAGAAGAACTCTTTTTAAAGTATGGACAATTCAACTGGAAAACAGCCATCAGGATGCCATAATAGTTTTGCAACTCCTTTTTTCTGCTCCTAAAGCAACAATCCACGTAAACCAGACAGGTATATGGGGACATGGCACTTCTCTAGCCCTATGGCGAAGTTTCCTACATATAAATTTATGTTTTAATCATCACTGTTGTGGGCAAAACCTCAACTCCCAGCAGTATCGTTGTCATTAGTAGAACAGAGAAATCCTTGAGGCTGCTCAGGTCCGATTATTTCTGAGGGATTCCCAGAACATTGAGCCTTCACCACAGCTGCTGCCAAGACAACTGGCACAGACTCCCCGGCCCTGTTGGGCAGTGCCACTTAAAGCCAAATGTGGTATTGATCAACTGGAAATGGGGAGAGATGCTTGTTTAGAGACCTTTGACTTCTAGTCTATGTGTCCTCAAAATTTCCATTGACTTATGGACATAGGGAATGAAGGATTAGCTGATGTAAATTCTATAATTACATAACATACATGCAATCTGCTCAGCCACATCAAGTAAAAATGTTGTTCAGGGAGATTAACACTTTTTAGTAATTACTAATTTGTAATTCCTGGGTTTTAAGATTATAAACTTTGTGACACAACTTGCAATTATTGTTTGTTCAGTATTTTAAAATCTTACCAAGCATGAAATTTTCTTTAGTATGCAAAATACAGAATGCAAGCATTACATGTGTTATTACTTCAGTCCAAAACATCTTAAAACACAGTGATATTTGACAGTTATACTTTTTTAAAAGTGTGTTTTAAGAAGCCAATTCAAGGGTAAGGACTAGTGAAACAAATGTACCTATATTCTCAGGTCTGAAGGGAGTCTAAGCACAGGGGGTAAGGTTTAGAAATAGGAATCCTGTCCTGCTTTCCTGATTCACTGTTAATAATATTATTCTCCCTCCAGCCTCAGTTGCTGAGCATTGTCCAACTATTCCGCAGAGATGGTGGTTTCCTTCCTAACACCTAAATCACACCTTGGCATGTTTGCAAAAGCTACAAACACGAGGAGACAGTTTCCTCTCTGTTGATGACACATCACTTTTACGGGTACATCCCCTAGATCAGATGTTGCTAAAGACAAGCAGGTCTCATTATATTCTCAATTATTTAGAAAGAAATATGATGCAACTGACAGCAATGAAATCACTTCTGACTTCCATCACAATTGCAAAGGAGTCATTCTTGCAAACCAGGTTCACATCAAATGATAAACTTGTAGAGGAGCAGAAGTACCAAGAAGTGCCTTGGAAATAAACCACATTGCTTAACACCTGTCCCAAATCTCCCTCGTCCTTCTCTCGCCATGCACTCTGTTTCCCACCATGCAGACGACTCGCTGCAGGGATGCCACACAACCCGGCTGGGGCGTCAGACTCTGCCCTGGGAAATCCTACTGGTTATTGCAACATGGCACAAGCTGCAATGATGGGATCTCCAGCCAAACCAGCACCTGGTTCCAGGCTGCTGAAAAGCACCATGATGGCTCAAGGCCGGGACGTGAATCCCCATGTTCCATCTGAGCTGACACCAACCTCGGCTGCCCTCTCAACCACATCTATTTCCCATCTAGTTCCGATCCATTTCGCCTGGAAAACAAGGATAACCCCACTTGCTCCCGGCCCGTATAACCCCAGTTGTGCACTTGCAAGGAAAACCATCTGCCTGTGACACACCAGACAACTCCTCTGTTGTATGTCCCACTCACATTGGTTGCATCTGATTTCATAATCAGACCCACTGAAATGGGATGAATCATCTGAGAAATAAAGCATTACTAAAAAGGGTGGGGCCACAGCATTCATAAAAGGCTTAGAAAATGCTGCTGAAAAAGACTTTAATATCGTGACTGTTGTTCCGCGACTTGCGCTGTACATTATTTTCACTGGGCAGTTGCTAGCTGCAGTGAAAATATTCTTAGCACTTATTTCCTTGACATAAAATCCTTCTGCAAACGTTTTTCTTTGAAACACAGCTTAGTTTGGTAACTATGTAAGAAATAAATAAACCAAGTCTGTTCCCTAAGTGTTTACTTTTCCTTTTGCTTTGCTACACATCCAGGTTTTTGACAAGTTTATTCCTCTGTAATTGGGTTAGAAATAACATTTTTTTTAACCATGGAAGAGATGACTTCTATTTTTAGTTTTGATCTGTATTTTTAGTGTCCTGTCAAGGTAATAAAGAACTCTTGGTGTGCAGTTGTTGGCAATAGTCAATATTCCAGTAAAAGGCAGAGCCTCTAAAGGCAGCTTTACCCTCATATGGGAAAAACACTGCTATCAGTCTCCCAGGCCCTCTGTAAAATCTTGGGTTCCATGTCTACTAGCAAGAAATGTTACATTCCCTAGGAAATTACATTACGATTATCAATAGCTGCAGATTTTTGAGTAAAATCTCATCCTAAATACGGTTGGCTGCTACAGAAATTCAGAGCAAGTGACGTGAACCATTTGTTGGTTTACAGTCAAAGGGTTAACACAGCTTTTGCACAGGGAGCACACGTGTTATAGCATTTACAATTACATACTTCCCCTGTGGAGGAAAAAATACCCATTCTATAGACTATTATGTAATAAATTTACCTGACTTGTCTAATCCCCACGATGGCCTCTCTCCCAGCAGGTATTTTGCCAGCAGCAGCACCCGAGCAGTTGGAATTCCCGCATTCCGCGCCCTCGCGCTCATCCCGTCCTCCGTCTGTGACCAAGGCCGAACCCACCAGCGGAGTCTGCAAAAAAGGCATTTGATTTCCCTGGTAAACCTGCCTTAAACGTTACAGCTCCCCATCCACTAAAAATGAATTTATTTATTAAGAAAATTATTCAGATGTTCATTTCTTCTTGCACTGATGTTTACTACTATAATTTATGCTTATTAATAATTTATTACAGCTTATACAGGCTGTTATATCTAGCTATATATAACTAAACTTCCCCCCACCACTCCAGCATCCTTTGTACTTTCGCATTAATGTTTTTAAACTCCCAGCCTTCCTGCAGTATCCGCATTGGAGCAAAATACCAAAATCACTCAGAACTGAGCTTTTAGCTGCAAGTTAGATATGGGCAAGCACTTCGATTTCTGGCCATGCAGGTGACACCTGGCACCGAGGAAAGCACATTTCCTTCCCCTCTGCTTTCTGGGAACACGACGATACAACCAATCTCTGCTTTTGCCATGGGCTGCTGTAAATACAAAATCATGGTGCCCATGAATATGATCACAGGTAAATCAGTCTATTACATCAGTTCTAAGAGAAGAATGAAATTGTATCCTGTTATAAAAGATAGAAATTGACCATTGTTCTGGCTTTCATGAGTCTGAGAAAGAGCAATAGATGATAATAAGTAAAATAAAATAACTCACAGCAGATGAGGGGGTAAATTCCTTCAGCTGATCTATAGCACAGCCTTTGCCTTCTGACCTCTTACACCTGAGTCTGGCCAGCTATGGTTTGAATGCACACGGTGTGTGCAGCACGTGCTGTTCACTGTAACTCAAAGCGCTTGCTGGCGGTGGGGGCGGGCACCACAATATTTAAATGCAAGACAAAAAAAAAGGAAAACAGAAAAATGAGAACTTACTTCCTGAAGTTTCCTGAGATGTATTAACCACTTGCACATCCTCATATTGAAGCGCATGTTTCCACATTCTCAAGGTAGAATAATTTTGGCCAACAGTTCCCAGACATCAAGAACACAACCTGAGGGTTCTCGTGTTTTAAACCGAAGGTATAAAAACCAGAGCAACACCTTTTTCCATCTTCTTTCAACCACCAAGTCCCTCATGTACAGGGCTCCAAGGCAGAGGACAGAGAGCTCAGCACCGCACAATATACACACATGGGTAACACAGTGTCTGGTTATTTGGGTGGTTCACATAACTGCATTAGAAGTGTGTTGGATAAAACAACTGGACTCTTAAGCCGAGCATTCTTACACTACCAAGAAAAGCCCAATGAAAGAAACTGAACAGACATTTTTTATTTTGATATTTAACTTCTAAATTATAGTGTCATAAACAATGTATTTCTGCAGATGTCAGCTGTGTTCTCTTCTCAACAGCTGATGTGTTTATGTACAGGTACAAATTATGGCACAACTAGATTTACATTGGAAACGCTGAACACACGGCCGTATCTTGAATCTTTAACTTCCCAACTTTTTTCTTCCCTCCCAGAAAATACATTTTAAACCATCAAAATACTGTCCACACACTTGAGCTCAGTAGAAATTAAAGGGATCCTTTTGCTGTCAACATTCTGTTTACTAATGCTTGAAAACAGTAGGAAGCTAACCTATAATGTCTGTATTAACATATTTGTTTAAAATAGATTTTTGCTGCTGTTCTCATTGAAATAGCAAATTCTGCACTATGTTCTTCCAGCATCTCAGTATCTACAACATTTTTCTCATTTTTTAAAGCACTGTGGTTTTGGGAAAAAAAAACCAAACCACTAAATTAGATTAAGTATTACCTCAGTTATGTATATTTTTTAAGTGTGGGCTTGTCCTACTCTAAATTTTCAATTAATTGTATTCTCTTTCTTCTGAGGACCTACAAAATGCTGTTTCCACCTTATAGTAAGAAGGAATGAAGTAATTCTTCTTTTCTTCCCCTCCAGCAGATTTGACCGGCATCTGCATAGACCTTTTATAATTAAAAAATAAAAACTGCAGGATTGTACAGCAACTGAAGAAGAAATACGAATAAAAACATTAACGACAAGCGATTCTTTGTGCAACCACCTTTGTCCATTTTGAAAACGGAGCTTTCTTAGAGCTCAACATGAAAACCCAGTTCTGTTCAGTACCAGCAGTTCCGCTGCTGAATTTAAGGGCACCGGGAAACGTTCCCGATGTTCAGCCTGGCACAGACCTGCATGCTGCGCCGCGGCTGCGCGGGGAAGCGCCGCTGCCTCCCCAGGTATTTCACTGCCTGCTCGGAAATCAGCTTCTCCTGGTGTTCCACAGCTCTGGCGCCGCTCTGCACCGCAGCCCTTCACACGGAGTTTGAACCTCCCTGCCCGCACCCTCAATCCAAACTCTTCCTCTAGCCAGACGGTCAGAGTTGCAGCGAGTCCAGATCCTCCGCAGCTGGATTTACTGGAGGAGAGTTCACCTCGAAATTATTCTGCTGAGTTTGACCCAGGTATTTTTCAACTTCAAAGATTGGGAAAACATGAAGAATTTTGCTTTCGGTACAGCCCAAGCCACAGCATAAAGAAATGAAAGGTTCAGATGATTCACTATATACCTACAACTACCTAAAACCTCCTCAGGTATTGCAAGTTTCCAGTTAGCATTCTTTCCAATTCAGAAAACAGGAAGAGGAACATTCCATTAATGGCCAAGGAGCCCAAATCCAACACATATCTAGTGGATCACAATTCCATATTAAAACTGCAGAGCATGTGGAGGCCATGGCTACTGTCAAATAATTGTTACAGCACTGCCTTAGTCCACCTGTGACAATCATTTTCAGAGTCTTTTGTTGGGAAATTCAAATGATTAAATACAAACTGATGTAAACAAATAAAAATCAACCCAAGAGTTTTAAACCTTCTCAAGTTAACAAAATCATCACTGGTTTAATAGTTCTATCCCGTGCTATTCAAATGCATAACACAATGTAACAGCAATGCCTAACTCGCATCTATCCAATGGGAGAGAGTGTTTGAGGTGTGTGAGTTCTCCCTTGATGTGTTCCTGAAGTCACCCCCTGTTAGCAGAAGGTAAAGACAAGTTAAACAAGACAGAACCTGACTCCACGAGCAAAATCAGCCAACGCACATTGATCAGGTGTCCTTGGCTGTTTGCTGTTATCATGCTGATTATAATCCTGCCTAGAGCTGCAGTTACACAAATGGGTTTTACTTCTGATGAGCTGCTCTTTGGGAACAGCGGGGGATACTCTGGATAATCCTCCACCCCCCACGTCACTGCGGAGGGAAGGACACGCACGTTCAGACAAACACGTCCAGTTGTAGTTTTTGGGTTTTTTGTTAATATAACACTACCTTAATCACTAAGTAATGATAAGTAGTATGAAAAATAACTGCAAAATAACTCATGGGCTTCTGTTGCCTGGTTGGCTCAAAACAAAGTATTGGTGCCTGTTAACTGCTCCTCTTCACTTGTTTTACGCCAGGTGATTTTGCAGCAGCATGTCCTTGGAGGACAGTCTGGACCCCATAAACCATACTCATACCTCATGGCTGAACAAATCCAGAACAATGTCTTAAATACAAAATTTGATTGTCCTTCCCCCATCTCTATAAAGTATTCTTTCTATTAGCCCTTCCGTGAGGAAAACAGGCCATTTGGTTTCCATGGTATCCCCCAGCATACGCAGGATCTCGATTCTGTCTGTTATCAAAATGACACTTCAGACTCAGTGCGGTAACGATCCGTGAGTCATCACAGACAGATTGTGGGGAACAGAAAGGAGAATCAGACAGAAGAGGGAGACACGCACTCATCTGAGATTAAATACTGAGACACACGAACATTTGGGAAGAGGAAAGTGTGAGGAAAGGAGCTCAAACCTTTCTAAAAGAACATGATTTCTTCTGACGAAGAACTGCTTGATCTCCCCTTTGGCGTTTATCTTGCTTCTGAAAAGATCCTGCTCTCCTGCACTACAACACTCCTGCCATCAGGTATGTCCGCACTTACAGCTGGAGGCTGGACTACAAAACTGAGTAAGACTTAACATTCCAAGCTATTTTATAATAGGTCCAGTTGCAAAATTATTCCTAGCAAAAAAACCCCAAAGTCAATTTTCATTATAGCATCTGTAAACAGTGTAGTATCTTAATGTTTAAATCAGTAAGAGGAATCATTTTGAAATGAATTCTCATATATTTTTCCATGCTACGTTTTTCAAATCATGAAAGACTGTACACAAATACCAACGGATGCAAGTTTACTGGCCATAAAATGTCCCATTGGAATACCAGATTTTCTTCAGGGAGTATTTGCTCCTTCAGGCAGGTTTAGTGCTGAGACAGCAGCTGGAGCACAAACAGAGGCTGTTGATAAAGTGGCAATGCAGAACAATTTGCAAGGTGTTATAAAGGAGCGATCGCCTGCAGTTCCTCAGGATGGATGTGGCAGTGAAGTTCTGCTTTACATATCCCAGGCACTAAGAATTTTGTAGCAGTGATTACAGGAGGTTCTTCTTCCCCTAGAAAAGGAAAAAAAAAGTAAGGTCATTAATTGAAATGCTGATTTTGTATTTTGTTGATATTTTAGAAACAATGCAAAAAAAACCTTAAGAAAACCCTCTGGATCCCAGTGCTGTACATTCATGGGGCTGAATGCTCAGGAACCCTTTCTCTACAGAATTCATACAAACTTTCTCCCCAGGTGGGACTTTATCAGACAGGGGCAGTGAATGGAATAATGGCAGAAGCTTTTGTGTTTCCTTAAGATGCTGGAACATCAGTGTTAAGATCCAGCTCCACCAGCCAGGCTGTAACATTGAACCTCTATAGCTGGAACATGTTAACGAGGAGGTATGTGACTTGAGAATTAATTACTGGGCACACTGCCTCTTTCTTGGCAGCTGGGACAGCAGCTGACAGCTCTGGGACTGACACGGAGGGAACACTGGGAAAGCATTCTAGCATTTCAACCTGGCATCCCGCTGCCATCCAGCACTACAACCGTTATGGGTATCGTCTGTAATTTTTCCCACAAATGGGAAAAAAGGGCTGTTAGAAGATGGCAGGATGTTAAAGAAGATAATAATAACCATCATCATCACAATAACAATAATAATAATAATTTTGAAACAATAATAGAGTATTTGTGGCTTATGCAATTAAATCAGGAAATCTGTATTTTTTTTTCAACGGAAAAGTTTTCAGGTTTTAGTTATTCTGTCCTATGGGTTACCTAGACTATAGCTATAGATGCTATATCTGTAAATCAACATGTATATTCTCTCCCTCAAAGATAATTCTGGCATCAAACATTAGTTATGAATTATTTGAATCATTTTTTAAAACCCATTTAGCCAAGAGAAAAGTGTAACAAACGAGCTCAGTGTCAGCACTCGCTCCAGCAGCAGAGCAGCTCATGAGCTTTTCTATAGAGCCCAAGGCAATAGTTACACTTTCTAGCCGGGGATCTGCTTTGGAGGGTGTCTTGCAAGCATTTAAATCTCTCCACTGAAACCTGTTTCTTCATTCCTCCCAGGCCCATATCCAACGAGCAGCACAATGTCGTTCTGAAACCTGAGTTAACCACAGTATAGACGATATCCCTGACGGTTCTAGTACGTGCCGGAGCAAAATGGGCTGTCAGTTTAAGATTTACGTCTGTTCTATAAGAACGCTTCACCATCTCACCCTCCCGACTCAACCACCCAGCTGTCGGCTGAGTGTCCCAGCTGAGTCCCTGCGAGAAAGACGTCAGTTAATGAGAAGTGACTTATTGATACAATTCTAGTGAAATCTTACTTAGCTAAGGATCTCCTCCCCATAAGTTATGGAAAAGATTCATTTTGCTAAAGTTACTAAAACCTCATTTTTTACCATCTTTACATAACACTTATGTTCCTCTTCAGCCTCGTATATGGCTCCTCACATAGTATTTTAAGTATTTTGAGATGGCAGAAATATGCTCACAATAACTGAAAACAATTTCTAAAACACTGCTGGATCTCACCTAAGCCTGATGATGAAGAAACACTTTCTGTAATGGAAGATGTTTCAATTTGGTCTGTCAATAGTCCTTCCATTAAAGGTAAAGATAATTCAGACGAAGGAACAGACGAGTCATAGATGCCGGAATCCCGAGGCATATCTTTAAGATTTGAAGCTTTAACATGTAACAACGGCTGAAGAACAGAGCTGCCACCACCTTGAATGTCCTGAGTTTCTGTATCTTCTCCAAGGTTTAAGTGCTGAATTACACAGTGAGAGTCTGAATTCCCAGCTGAAACAATATTTACATCTGTTTTCAGGTAAAAATCACCATCCATCACCTGTTTATTCACTAAGTCATTTAAAACCAAGCCCAAATCAAATTTTTCCGTGACAGGCTCCGAGTAACGTAAAGAAGGTGGAGGGAAGGGAATAAATTGTTTCTCAAACCAGTCTGGTTCCTGATCAATGAACTGATGCATATTGCAAATGGCCACATAAAGGGACCTCCCGGATTTGCTCCTGAAATAATTCCTTTTACTGATGTTAGCAGGAAACACCTCTGAGCCCTGCACACCCGGGTTCCTGGAGTGGAGATGTGAGTACAGCTGAGGGAGATTGTCCATGAGTTTGTATTTGGTGCTCAGATCCAGGATCCCAGGCACGTCTCCTTCGCAGGAATAATCAAAGTAAACTGCGATGAACTTGCAGAGGTCGCCCGGATTCTGCTTTGCCTGGCGAAGCTTCTCAGCAACGCTCAGCACCGCGAACACAAAGAGCTCTCCTTTCCCGGGCTCTTTGCTTACCCCTCTGTGTTTCCAGTTCTTTTTTTCAACAAAGTATTTCATTCCCTTGGAACACACAATGATGATAAACTGGGACTCGTTTATTTTTTTAATAAGCCATTCTTTCTGCCCCTCTTTACAAATTTTTACATCTTCCCACAAATCTAGAGCCACCTGGAAAAGAAAAGGACATTCTGGTTGATGTTCATTATTAGATATATTTGCTAACAAAATTTAAATGACTTACAGTCAGTCAGTCAGCTTGTATTTATCCAACAATTGAGAATGATGAATTTAACTACGACTGTTCTCTTATGCATTGAGCATCGCTTTTTATATTAAACCCTAAAGCTTTAATAACTACACATGGCTTCTGGGCGTGGACGCTATCAATATTTTGTTACATAAATCTTAAATGCTGCCTGATACCATATGTTCCACGGTACATAGTTGTAGCAGTAACAGCTCAACTTAACACCGTTTCAAAGAGGTTTGGTGTAGCAGAGCTAACGGACGCCTCTGAAAAGGGGCTTCCAGTAAGTGACTTATAAAACACCTTACCTGAGCCATTTTAAATATAGGAATAAACTCAATATGCCCAAACACGTGAGGCATCGATTATCTGACTGTGTGTGGCCACTAGAGGCCAGACTTGCTGTATAGTTGAAAAAACAGTTCCAAATTAATATATTTTAAATGACAGTGGCAGGATTAAAATACTGCAAAAATAGACTAACAATTGTCTTGCCTTTTTACAGTTAAGAAGTGAAAGACTGGCCATATATTGATTATATTCTAGAGAGCAGTCTGAGATTCTAAGCCCAGGCATATTTAGAATATTATTTAGAAAAATAGTGAAAAGTTCTCTCTGTGGAAAGGAGAGACTGAAACTCCTCATTATGAGTGTTGCGGGGGCTGTTTGGAGGAAGGCAGCTCTGCTCACAGCACAAATGCTGAGTTTACCTCACAGCCACAAAAGTCCTGAAGAAAATAGGCAAAGCACTGGATGACGTTGATGTGTTTCTGGCAGTCTCTGCTGGAATAGCAGATGAACACTTTCGGCCGGGGACGGAGTCTTTCCACATGGAGAGCTGCAGCGTACGCTGAAGATTCCGAGCTCTCTTCATCTAGATGCGAATATATATTTTCTGCATTGGAAGAGAGAGAGTTCACACTATAAAGGTTGGGTTTATTGGCTTTCTTTAATAGCCTTTGTAGGCTCAGCACTAATGCACACAGTAATGACGTTTTTCAAGAGACATTTCTCTCCTTTCCAGTTGCACACGCTCTATGTATCCAGTGTGTGAGTTGCTACATGCGTGGAACACACTTTAAACGTGAAATGTGCAGTTATCACTGTACAACTTGGAAAACTTAAGAAAGGTTTGTTTTAGAAATAGAATGAGGTTGTTTCACCTCTATTCAGCTTCAACAGTCTTCACCTCCCTATTCAAATACTGTAAAGCCTTAAAGATGCACCATCATCAAGAGCTTCCTGCATGCTAAAATCATTTGTTTAAAAGATAAAAACCACAGCACAAGCCAGGTAAGAATACTCAACTCCAGGAACACACATCCTTCCAGAATACCATACACACACATTTGGACATTGCTTTGAATTAAGATATGACTGATCCAAATCAAAATAGCTATTAGTGTTTCTTTCCTTGTATAGATGCTTTGATGCTGGAACACAGAAGTCTGGTCCTACGCCAGACTAATTCAATCTAGTTCTACAGCTAATTTGGAATAAAGCATGAGTATTTCAAAACACAAATATCCATCTATGGATTTAATTTAGCACAATTCACGAGGAACAACTATTCTGGAGCAGCTCTCTGTGCACACAAATCCTTCATGATTTGTCTGGGTTTTTGGTTGTGAGCAAAGGGAGAGCTGCAGAGAACCAGAAGGTAAATGGATTTAGCCCAGACGGCACAGAGCGCTTCAGTAGCTCCATGCCAAAATTGAGATGGATAACACAGATAAGTGAGGTTTGGGGAAGTCATCTCTTTTTCCATATTCATGGAACTGCATAGATTTTTAACATCTCAATGCAACAAATGTGCTTTGCCAGCTCCTGGACACAGAGAAGTCAGTGAGGAGGGATGGAATTTAATTTAGAGAAACACGTGCAAGTACGTCTTAGAAAGAGTAAATTTAGGAGGACGGCTTAGGATGAAGTGTAAAGGCAGCTGCCAGGAGAGGGAGCACATCTGGAATAACGGACCCAGGCAGCATCCCAGACAGTGAGGAGAATTGTGTTGACATCACAGGGCTTCACTTTCCTTCTGGTTCAAAATAAATCTAAATTAGGCATTTCTGAATGAATTTAGGTAATGTTGAAAATAGATCGATTTTCAGATCACTGTTTGTTCCACACAGTCATATAGCAGTTTCACAAATAAAAGGAACTCCAAACCAAAAATATTCCTCAACAGCAAATTTGTTCTCTCCTTTGTACAGCGGAGTCTCGATTTGTGACCCAATACTTTCTATGGCAACAAATGACCACCAAGCACTGATTAATAATTTGCTACAAGTCTCAATACCCAAGCTGGGAGGAGAAAGAGAGAGAAGAAGGAATTTCTGGAATAAACCTACCAGTTAAGGCTTTTTTTGTTGCAAAAGTGCACATTTAAGCGTACTCTGTACTGAACGAACCCTCTTACCTTGCTGTTTCTTGCGGCACATCACTGTGAAAAGTGTTGCAAACGCTGAAATGACAACTAAAGGGACTGTAATGGCAATAGCTCTGATCGGTCCAGCCCACGGGGAATGCACTTGGGAAAATAAAGAACAATTAGCCACGTGCAAATATGATTCTTCATATTCATATATACAAGAAAAGTGAGCTTCCCACAAAGGTTTCCAATGATATATCGATCTAAACTGTACTGAATATCAATGTATAGAGATGCGGAAGTGTATGTGCAAGTGTGTACATCTACTCTTTTATCATTAGGTCAAAAAATCACCACAAAATTGCCTCAGTAGTCTTAATTGTGGCAAACAGACACAGATCAAATCAATTATTTCCAACATAATAAAAACTGAATCTAAATTAATAAGGTAAATAGACTGTTTAAAGAACCAAAATTAGTACCTGGTTTTAGCGCATAGTGCATCGTTTTCCTTGTTGTATTAGTGTCGTCGACCAGCTTAGAAAAGGAAAAGTTGAATTTTATTTTGTGGAAATTTAATTTTCTTTATTTTCTGCAATATGTGAACAACTCCCACAGCTTTCATGACCAAAGGGGAAGAAACCTACTGTTCAAAGAGTTAAAATTAAAGAGCACCACAAGCTAGTAATTGGTTAAATAATTTGTCTTTTTTTTGGTACATAAGTCAATTAACTTTTCAGAGTTCACATACTGTCATCAAGAGAAATACAGGGCTTTTAAGAATAGTAAAAATTGACCCAACTTCACGATTCCAATTAAAAAGTTGAAGAATTACGAAGGTGCAGACCTTTACTTGAAGGCCCAGATGAAACTGCTCACTCAGGGAAGCAAAGCTACGGGAAGGCCTAGAACAATCTGGCTAAAATCCTTTCCTTGCCCAAGGTACTTCAGTAGCGATGCCTGAAGTCAAATTTTACCAGCGTGTGCCTTGAAATACTTTAATTTCAGTTAATTTCCCCATTAACATGCTCATTTAGCTGTTGTACAAATGACTGTTTATAAATATTACCTCAATTATATAATCCCCTGGAGCCACATTCTGAAGAACACAACTTGTAGTATCCGTGTTTTGCTCCTACATCAAACAAAGAGATTATTTGCAAGCCACGCACATACTTTGAAAACCTAATAAAAAATGCATTTGCACTGATTTAGAAATACACAGTGCCCTGCTGTATTGAGACACCCTAAACCCGCCATGCTAATCCGCTCTATTTAAATATGCAAGGCCTACAATCCTCCCTCTGCACAACTAAAACATCATTAATTATACAAAAAAAATCTTAACAGTTGGGTCTAATAAATAAATTCTAATTGGCCTAATAAATAAACAGGTTTTGCACTTTTAAGAGCTGCCAAACTCAGCGATGTACCTGTTTGCAGGTCTTTTGCTTAAACGGCCCTTCATGTTTAAGTTTGTAGTGAAGAAAGTAATATCTAAAGCCAAAGCTGTGAGGCGCGTGATCGAAGGACACGTGCATGTTGAAGCCCTGCTGGGTGACGTTCAGGTTGCGCGGCTTCCAGTCTGTCAGAGGAGAAATTCATCAGGAGACGGGAGACCTTCGATTGCAGGTGAATATGCAGAACGCGTTACATTTTACTTACAAGGTTTGCAGACAAGATTTTCTGGCTGTAGCAACAATTCACATGCTGTAAACACACACAAAAATATGAATGATGCAGTATGAAAATGCTAAGCTGTTTAAATAGAAAAAGAACAAGGGTAAAAGCAAGGGAGTTCAGAATTTGGAAGACAACATTCTAGTTTCTTTCCCAGTCCCTAACATGCCTGAAGTAAATATATTTTGTAAACTTAGCTTCTTCATTACGATTTCAAATGCCTGCTCATCTTTATATGAGAAACACAGGTCCATTAATGTGAAAACAGCCTTCCTAAGTGAGACAGGGGCAGACTGGGCACAGCAGGAGAGGAAGTTGAAACCAGCCTTAAATACATTTACTCAGGGTAAGCGGGTATACTGAACATTACTGAAAAGACAAACGTTACTGCAGGCTGCATCAACAGACTTCAAAATATTTTAAGAAAGTTTTGCAGGGCAAAGAAACCTAAGCAGGACAAATACAAAGATTTCACCCCAAAGGGTACTCGCAGTTTATCCTACAGCACAGGTTTATCTGTGGCTTCCAAAGTCTTTCCCCTCAACACCCCGATCTTCCTCCAAAGACTCTGTCAGTAACCATCCCAGCCCAGACTCTCGGACACCATCCACCACGTTCCTTTGTTGGGAAAACTAAGCAGCAGGGGTGGAGGGTAAGTGTGCAATACTCACGTCTGGTTCGGAAGAAAAATGGGTGATAATTACTTTCATTTTTAATGGAAGGAAAAGGAACAATCTTTACAAAGTAATCTGTTTCAAACTTCAGATTTACAAAGGGCTGGGATTCCATTCCCTACAAAAAGACAAGAGTGCAACATATTTTAAAATCAACGATTATAACCAAAAGTGTCTTTCAAGACAAGGCCACGGTTTTGCAAACGTAAGCAGACATGAATACATTAAGAATCCTTTATCTATCCCTGCATGACACATCGACATGAGGAATCTCAACACAGATGTGGCCGGGGGCTCCGCAGTCACCCAAATGACAGTTTCCAGCTTCAGGAAAGCTTCTCTAGAAGGGGACTAGATCCATCTCTAGAGCAGCAACTATCATTAGTTTACACAATAATACTTTCAGGAAGCAACCAGCATCCTAGTGAACAGCACATTGTGTGTATATTTAAATACAGATATATTTAGATGTATATGCAGCATCTAATCACTTCCAGGACTACTCACACAATCGAGCAAGAATGAAACTTTCCTTGAAACAAAGCACTTACTGTTCGTTTAAAACTGGGGCTGAGCTGCTTTGGATCTTTTAAAACCATCTGCTGGCACTGTCTGCCCTCTGATTTTAACTCCTCGAGTATTACTCGAAATCCTTTCAGGTACTCAATCCCTGCAAACAACAGTGTGTTTAAACAGAAGATGAATACTTCAAAATGCGTAATGTGGTATTCTATGTGATTTGAATATATTTCATTTGTCTTTAAAAATAAAACTTACCATTCGTATTTCATACGTTTGTGTTTTAATACCTGTTGTTGTATGTCAGTTCTTCCCACGTTTTCTCTCTTGCCTATTTAGAATTCAATCTTTGGCAAAGGCTGCGGTTACCACATACTTGTGTAACGCTTAGAGCAGAGGGGCCCGCAGCTCGGCTGGGGCTTCCGAATTATCGCTGCAATACAAGTCATCGCCGCCTTCAGCACCCTCACAACGCTTTAGAGTGACTTCACGTTTCCACTATTAGCAATGAAATGTTAACACTTTGCTAGCAAAGTATAGAAATACCCCTTTATCACACCTTCCTATCACTCCTGAGACTCCCAGATTAAAGTGACAGTGGATGTTACAACTTCTTCAGCTCTAGTATAGTGTGGGATATGAGAAAACTTGACTTATATGGAATGGAATTTATCCCAGTGCGTGAATACTCCCAGTTATTTATAACTGATGCCAGAACTCCACCCGTTTTTCAAGTCGCTCTAGCACACCTTCCTCTCAACACAGCGCCTTTACATTTCTCTGCATGTTCTCAGCACAGAAGGACTCGTTACACGGCTCAGGTGAGGGACGGTGACGCCGATGTTGGAGTGTCACCCTGGGATGGTTTTGTGGCTCAGGTATTGAAGTCACTGCAAGACAACCTACCCCTACTCCATCTGAGTACGTATTTTCAACATTACATATGGCAGAATACGTATTTATCAAAGACACAGCCACAGCCTTTGTAAGCTAAATGCCAGATAAATCAAAATGGATTAATTTGAGTTTATGCTATGTTTGTTAAATTAAAATAAAAAATACCCCAAATCTATGATTTTCCACGGACCTCCTCTGTTTCACTAGTTTTCTTTGTTTCGTAGAGGTGTTCTTAATGTTTTATCATTTTGTAGAAGATTAAGAGTGTGAGTTGCCCAACGTGTTCTTGCTGTTCTATGGAACCAAAGCACTATTTGTGCTCCCCGGAGGAGCAGGAAGGAAAAGGGTCCGGTCCCCGTGGGACCCGCGATGGCTCCGCAGCAGCTCCGTCCTCACGCCTCCCCAGGGATTCACCTCCGCTCGCACAGGGACGAGCTCCCAGCCTTGTTTCCCACAGAGATTCCGTTCTCCAGGCAGCAGCTGAAGGTCACCCAATGCTTTCAACTGCAGTCTTGCAGAATTTCAAGTGTCACCTCCATATACTCTTTTGAACCCCAGAAATTAATCATTGGGTTTGACTTAACACTGGAAGGCCACCAAAAAAATGACATTTTTTTTTTAACCTAAAAAGTTTGATTTAATAAATGCTGGTCTGGGCTAAAAAAATACCTCAAGTGTAATAAATACACATTTGTATTATTAGCCATATCTCATCTCTTAGGATGCACGCCTGCCACATAAATGGCAACTTCCAGCTCTTACTGCATCGTAACAAAAACCTGACTTAAAAGCTTTTTAAGTGAGTATGAACCACGAAATATCACCTTGAGACTCTGCTGTATGAGAAAAAGAACATTAATATAACAAATGTACATTTTAATTTTGAAAACTGTATTGTCCTGACCTCTAACCACAGTTATTTCATTGACTTGGAAAAGCACCTTTGCAGCTGAAATTCTTTAGTTTCCAGTGCTTACCGATGGCGTTTGCTGTCCAAAGGATCGTCACCGCGACCTGCTGGTAACAGGCGTACTGGCTGAGCGTGATGTTCTGCACGTCCCCGATGGCGTGTCTGCCCGCTGAGCTCAGGTACGGCGTGCAGTCTGCAAACACGCACAAATAAACGCTTCAAGAAAACCATTCCAGCCGACGTTCTTGTGCCACGCCAGGGCAAGTCAATCACCGGCTGCTCACAGCACCGAAGCTTCAAGATCTGTTCCAGCAACCTGTTTCCAACGCGCCCCACATCTTCCCATGTAAATAAAGAATTCAGTTCATTTCCTAGTATTTCCTCAAGATTGAGCACAGTACAAGTGTACTGTTTATGCTGTAAAAATAAGGACCGTATAGTAAATCTAGATGGAGCCTTGGCCTCAGGACACTGCAAACCAGAAGACATCACAAATGACTGAGCGTAACCAGTGTCACCAGTTGCAGAGCCCAGTTCACAGGACTCCAAAGGAGACGCCCGTCTGTAATAGTACCACACTCAGAGTAAAATGACACATGTTGGGACTCCAAAAGAAAACATTTTTCCTCACTAATTGCTCCAAAGAAGATGAGGACTGACATTAATTTGGGGAGAGATGTATCAAGTTGGAAATAATCCTTTCCTGTGAGTTTGCGTGCAGAGGACCTTTCAGTGACCACATTCTTGCACAGAATAAAACCATTTTCTGTTCTTTTGCAGCCCAACGCCGGGCAGGTGATGTGGGCCAATCCAAAAGTGAAACTACTACAAGTTATTGAAGAATTTTACTCTCAATGAAATACAGAAGGAGACAACCACCAGATCCAGCAGAAACAAACCTAGATTGTAAAACCAGGTCAATACCAAAGAGCTCATGCTATTCTTCGAGCCGTTTTTAAGAGACACGTTGCTATTTATTGACAACTGCGTTGGAGTCCCCGACTTTTGTGAACACGGTGCAAATTGTCAACTTACTGTCATACTTAAAGGTGACGTTGAGTAGTCCATTGCTCCTGGTGACTGATGACAGCCCCTGTAGAGAAAGATCAAGAATGTGATTTGAATGAAGCAAGTTACTTGGAACTCACAGAGGTTTTTATTTTACAAGCAGTTTGTTGGCAGATGACAGAATTCATTATTTTCTTCCTCCCGTTTGGCACAGCGCCCATCGGTTCCCACGCGGGCTGGGACAGAACACGCTGCCTACGCTCACCCGCCATCCACTTTCCAGTGTAACACTCAAAGAAGTGAAAACAAGGAGATTTGAAAGTCTGGATGGAATATGTGCATGAAGACATGACATTGTGACCTAAGTAGCAGGACGTGCTCAGTAGATGTCAATCACAGAATCTTCCGCCATCTAGGATAATCATGCCCATAGAAGAACCACACTGTTAATCAAGGGTTAATGATAAATCAAATACGTGCCCACATCTATCCTTCATTAAATCATTTTACACAGCTATATTTACACAGCTGTAATTTCTGGTTCTGCTCCTGATATTCTTGTGGAATTTCTACCTGCACGTGCACTGAGGCTGAGGTGGTTGATGCACTGGATCACCCATCTGCTGTATTTGTTTATGTGAGATGCCCCCCTATACAGGCCCTGATCATGTATTGTAAATATTTTACAGAAACTCTGGCTGACAAGAGCTTAATTAGACAAAACCACAGATGGAGAATTTAAATTTCAATGTCCCCATTGATTTTTGGCTAAAATCACCTGGCCTCTTCCACACCTCTACAAAGGAACTCTGGACTTGAGAGACAGCGACACCTTCCAAAAGCACTGAAATAGGGTTTGAAACAAAACCACGTAGCATCACTCCCACCCTTACTAGAGAGAGAAATCCAGAACAGTAACACTGCCTTTTACAGAGCAAAACCATTCCCTGAAAGGCAAACAACATCGTATTTACCATTCCCCTCTGAAAAACCACTACCCGTTCACATGGAATTACATCTGGGTTTAGAGCTGCAATGTAAAGGACAGAAGATCATGCTATAAAAGGCCTGCGACAGGAATTCGGTGTTGTCGTGGTCACAGGTGACCGTTCTCTGCTCTCAATAGACTCAGGTGCTTAGAAAAACAAGGTATGAGTCAAGTTACCTGTAAAAAAACCCAACCTGTAAAATACCCCATAAGGAATGAAAGCGAAGCAGATCTTGATAGCGCTGTCAGAAGGGAAATTTGTAATCTCGCTTTCCTCTTAGGGAGCTTTTCATGTGTTTAACTTTTATCTAGGCTGCCATTAAACAAGCTGTTATGGGAAAGGGTTTCCTGAGACAGGAAGGTGCCCATTTTTTCCACCTTAGCTTTTCTATTAATACCTGTTCTATTCTGACTCATTTTCTGTTTGTCTTGAGTTATATAAAAATCTCATTTCACTTACTGCTACTGCAAAACAAAGACATTATGTTTGACAAAAAATATGCAAAGAAATGACAGAAGAAACTACTGAGGTTTTGTATTTAGAAATAAAGGCAGACAGAACAAAGTAATTGCTACCCATTCTCCTTTTGTGTCCTAGAGCTGAAGATTTGAGACACAAATTTTACAGAAAATTTGCACAAGTATTTTAATTCTTCACATAGGATCTTTTATATCCTATATTAAATATATATATATATAGAGAGAGAGCAATGCTTTTTACTGCACCTTTAATCGCATTTCTACTGGAATTATGGTGCCATAACAGAATATGTAACAGTGTAAGTATAAATCAATATACCACAATCATTAATAGAGCAGAAGCAAAAAGTCAATCTAACAGAAGGCAAACAGTGCTGAACTTGCTGCCTGCAAAACTTTGCTTGTAAGCACCACGTACGCAAGGCAGACAATCCGACGGTGCTACACTTTGATATTAATCCTCCAAGCAGTTACTGCTGTGAGTTTAGAAAGATAACGTGTGATTCCAGGAAGCATCCCCTTGTACGTAAACCATAAAGTAATCGTGCTATTTAAATGGCTTGTAGCTAAGACAACTTGGTTAAAGTACCTTTCTTTATAAATACTATTGCTGTGGCCTCAGGGCTCTACATTCTTAGTTAATTAACCACTAACATTTGTTGAATTTACATGCAGCTTCTAATTTACTAGAAAGCAAATCTCCGTTGCCTGGAGCTGCGTCTGTAAAATCCCCTTGTGCCTGTACCTGTGCACACACTGAGGAGGAACACACTGGGAACAAAGCAGCCAAAACACCCCTAAAACATCCTTCATGCAGAGCTACAGAGCACTGATCTTTAAGCAGAAAATCGAACTTGAAATGTACACAGATTAAATCACAAAAAATCTCATTTGTGAAAAGGCGGGGGGGGGGGGGGTCACCCTAATGTTAAACCCCATGTTGTGTGAGCAAAAAGCACAGAACTCCACACGAGAAACTGAGATCCAAATCCTGCATCTGTATGGGACAGGCGAGCCACAACGAACGGCCGCAGGTCACAGAGACCCAGGTCAGGTCTGCTCCTCAATCACAGCAACAACTTGGCCTGTCCAGGTTGAGATGCCAAGAGCTCCGAAATCAGCCCATTTCTGGATACCACCCACACACACCAGCTCCCGAAGAACCAGCGTGGATGTTCACGGCATGTGCAGACATTTCGTTTTATTTAAATACTCATTTTTCAACATGAAAGAGCACAAGTATTCATAGGAGTCAAAGACTATCACATTAATTTAACCTGTAATTTTGTTTGTTAATGTTTTTCTAATACCTACCCTTCATTTATGGTAACAATTTAATTAACAAAATGCGCTTACAACAACTCTTTCTACCCACTGCTGTGGCAGAGAGGAGCAAAGTTAGGATTACATTGCCAGAAATAAAGCTTCAATGAAATTTTAACCACAGGAACTAATTGTGCCTCCAAGTAAAGCTAAATTTAACTAATGTCTGTCATCAGAGGCGTAAACTGAATACAACGGAAACAAATTTTAAAATCTGCTTAGTTTTCAAGCTTTTTCCCTCTTCCTTTTAATGCAGAACACACAGCGTTTCATAGTTGAAAGTAGAGTCTGTTTTTCCATGCCTGATGGTTCCTGCCAGAGACGGCATTGGCCATTATTTACAAATGATACTGAAACACGCTCCAGCATCCAACTTCTGTCGGGCAAACACTCTTTCATTCAATAAATGCAATTTCCGCATGTGAACGGGCACTTGAACACCAGCGCTGGGAAATGGAGCGAGATGCGAATGCCAGGAACGGGGTCTGGGTGGAAATCACCGGCCCCAAACACCATTCACCTCCCACGTGTTCATCACGCACACGTGGGCCCCATTTCACGCTCGCACGGGGCAAACTGAGGGACAATGGTTTCTGAGCTCTGACGTCAAAGATGAACAGCCAATGTTTCTCATACTCAATGAACTACGAGCTTTCTATCTGACACCTGCTCTCCTCATCTGAAAGCGAGTTAAAACATCTTCTGTTTTTCCAGTCATCAGTAAAGAGATGAATGGTCTGTCCTATTTCTACACCTGCACTCTGGAATACTTCCACCAGCATATAACACAATACATAATCCATGCTAATGTACCCCACACCACCCGTGTGCACTCCATTACTGCACAATCAGTGCCAAACCCGTGCCGGATGGGTTCAGACTGTTGTTATCATCTCTTCGGTGTAACTGATGATTCCAATGTTAAATCTCATTCAGATTTACCTTTATAAATGTATGTTACCGCACTGCATGGACAAATTACGGGAGTAACATTTTAAAAACCACCTCAGTGACACTGGAGAAATAAGCTTTAATAAAACTGAACTCAAGGTGCAAGAGGCTTCTCGGTTCTTTATTTCATAATTGAACCATTTGAAACCTGGATTCTTCAGGATTTTTTTTTTTAACTTCTTTTAATAAGTTGTCATTTTTTGCGTTTCTTCTTTTGTAAGCAACATAATTTACAAGGAATGGCCAGATTTCGGTTGGTTCTCTACTGTTCGCTATTCACTGTTTCAACTCTACAGCCACTGCACACAGGCTCAGCCCCAGAGGAGCCGAATGTGTCCTCGCAGCGTTTGCATCTTGAATTTGGCCTGAGATATAAAGGCAAAACATTTTTCCTTCAGTTATAAAGTGTACGGGGGGGAAGAAAACCACCGTTTTTGAGCATGAAGGAACTTGACGCTCCACCCGAGCCCTGATTGTCCTCTTGCTCTCCAGGCTGGTCAACGGGTCCCTCCCCAACACAGCCCTGTCAAAACCAGCCTGTCCTCTTCAAACACCCCCATTTCTCTCCCTGAAAGTGCAGTGGCGGATCGCGGTGCCGGCACACGGCTCCCGCACAGCCCCCTGCAGACTGCCCGTGGTCTGGGGGGCACACGGCTCCCGCACAGCCCCCTGCAGACTGCCCGTGGTCTGGGGGGCACACGGACCCGCACAGCCCCCTGCAGACTGCCCGTGGTCTGGGGGGCACACGGACCCGCACAGCCCCCTGCAGACTGCCCGTGGTCTGGGGGGCACTGGGGCCCTCGCTCCGACTGAAGATCCCCCTGGACCCCCAGCGCTGCCGCTCGCTCGGCCCGGAGCGGCTGCACAAACACCTGCCCTGTCCAAACCGGCTGCCGAGCTCACACGGAGCACATCCCATCTCCCACAATACAGCTTAGTGCCCCCATTTAAGCCCCGTGGCCTTGAACAAACGTTATGCAGCATCTGTACAAGACTTTTTTTTTAAAAATGTGCTAATCTAACCAGCAGTCATAGCCCTTTAAGAAATAAAACTTCAAAACCAGGACTGTATAGATGGCCCAGAGTTATAATCCAGGTACAACAACAACAACAACAAACTACTTTACATAAAAATCCGGGACACTAAATTTTCTTTTAAGCATCATTCTTATTTTCCTAAACCAAACATAAAGAACTGCTACTTCATTTGTGTAAGAATTGTCCTGACATTTTGTGATCGTTAAATATCTAATTTTTCCCAAAGTTTTGACATTATCCATGGTTTTATGGTTGACTTCCCACACGGGTAATTACATTTGGTCTGAACAAATTCTCCTGCCATTTCAAGCAGATACGGTTTTCTCAGGTTCCTCCTCCTGAAAGGATATTGAATTCAGCAGCTGCTAAAGCCACAATTCACCACCACCAGAAGCAGGTTTAATCCACACTGTTTAGCACCTACCGTGAAAATCTGAGATCTCCGAGCCCAGGAACTGAGCACAGCGAACCACGGCACAGAGACGATCCCAGCTCCTGTTTCTCTCCCACAATTCGCGCGTTTGCCTAAAAAGTTTTCTATAGTTTGCCCCGTCGCACTAAATATTTTGACAACTTTCTTGTGTGAATGTTCAGTAAATTCATAAAAAAGGCCTCCCCAAAAATCAACAGAGTGAATATTTTCAACGCAATAAACCCACAAGCGTCAGCGCGAAGTGCTGGTCTCAGCCAGCGCAGTGCGGTTAACCAGCAATTAACAGCGCAATAAACCCACGCAAACAGCTTTCTGAGGAGACACGTGTGAGACCATTCCTCAGAACTGCCCGTCTTGGATAAAGTTTGTCTCAGAATTCACCCGACTTTCTTCTCCTAGAGTGTTGATATTCACACCCTGCAAATCCACGTCTTTTTGTCCCTATTTATGCTGTTTATCACCTCTTCACTCAAAACAGCTTCTGACGGTAAGATCGGGGCTTTTCACAGTGAACAGAAGGATGAAGAGAGAACACATTCAAATATTCCCGTGTGCTCGTGTCTCTTCAGTACCTGGATTCCACAAGCATGAAGTATTGCTAAATCCTACTGTTGGAAAAAAAAAACAACACAAGGAAATGTGTGTGCTTTAAGTATTTCTATATTGGGAAACCCTTTGGGCATTATGTGCTATCAAGTCCTGTGAGGTTTTTACTACTAAAAAAGGGAATATAAATACAATTTTAAATAGAGATCTAATGTTTGCAGCAGTGTTGACACTCCAGTCTGACCTCACTCGGTTTCCATTAACAGAAGTCACACCCTATGGATATATCACACTTTATTATACACTTGAACAAGTACAGCAGCTTACGAGATGCGTTTTTCCTGCGTATCTCACGTTAAGTGCTCCTGAGAGCCGGCCAAAGCAAAGGTTACATCCACATCCCATCCGCAGCGCACACGCTGCTTCAGAACTGCCCTTTTCATACTAATTAACAGTATTGACAGGAAACGTGCTGGCTGCTGAAGCCCCCACCGGCCCGGCCACGACCTGCTGCCGCTCTGAGCTACCGCACCGCTGCCACTCGCTTAACTACTGTTTAACCTCTTGCGGTATTTTCACTCCAAATCTCTTTCACAAGGGATTGCTCTAGAACCTCGGAGCACTTTTTGTTCTTGTAATTATGCTTAAAACTGGATTATCCAATTTTAAAATAACTATTGCAATGAAAATCTAAATCTTGGTAACATTTTTCAGTTGAAGCAGCTTTCTTTTAAATGATAAATTTCCATACTCGCTAATAAATACTAATAGGAAATCACTTCTTGGGGTAAATAGCAGGACCCCAAAAGCGAATGGCTGCTGCCCAGCCGCAGGGCTGGCCCTGGGCTGCGCCCTCAGCACCTGCCCCGACGAGGCCAGGACCGGGATGAAGACAAAACCCCATCGCTGTGCTGCTCCCACGACGTTCCGCTGGGTCCCGCACCAGCAGCACCAGTAAGACCCGGACTCGTTCCACACTAAGTCCTTCAAAACTCAAAGAAGCCGAAGAGAGGGTGTCCCACATGGTCACTGCACCCGCCTCACTACAACTGCCAGAAATAACAATAAAACACTGTATTGAAGACACAAGCTATCCAAATGAAATAAAAACTCGGCGAATATGTATTTTCTTGCATGGCAATTCTATTGTGGTAACACCTAGAAGGTCAGGCCAGGCACCAGCGTGCACAGGCGGATTCTATAATCCCAGTCGCAGAGCAGCGCGTTCCTGAGCGGCTGGATGCGGCCCTGGAGCCCCGCACACCTCAGCGCCCCGTCTGCTGCAGCTGGCGTGTGGAAGCAAAGGCTTGGCTATAAGAGAAAAAAGAGTTTTTCACATTATAGTTTGTGGATTATTTGCTTGAATTGATTGGCAATAAAGTGTGAGGTTAAGTTATTATAATAGTATAATCAGCATAACTGGTAATAAGTGCTGATACAAATTTGACAAGAGCAAGTTGAAACCCAATGATAATCTACCGAGGCTTAGGGAAAACAAAACAAAACCACTTACAAAGTTAATATATAAAACATTTGAGGATGAACAAAGGTCATGTTTACAGGAGTAATATGCTGAGCTTTCCACAAGGGGATGTTCAAGACACTGAATTACAATCTACAGATCTCGCACTTTAAAATACATTTGAAAAGGAGACAACTTGGAGGACTCCATGAAGCTGGAAGAACCTCATCATCATCATCACACAGGAGTTCACACCCGCAACAATCCAACCAACTACACACACAAAGGTTGAGACTTTGAAGCAGTTTGGCCACCACACGGTAACTGTTGACTTTCCATGTATAGATATTTACCTGAAAAATATATAAACACTATTCCTTCTGCCTTGAAAACGCTATGGGATCAACACTGATCAACACTAATAATATGAGTAGCATCTTCACATAAAATCCTATAAAGCAAAAAGAAGTATTTGGAAAAGATTATACTCAAATATTTCTATTACGTCAATATTCAGGGATTTTTCTGCAATCAGACGCTTTCACCATAAGACCGAAGCGATTTGAAATGGAAATATTTCCTGTCCACTCACCGCCAGTTTCTGCTCCCAGAGTGATGGAACAGATGACATCCAGCACAATAAATCCTTTTATTAACCGTAAACTTGAGACTGCTTTAGGGATTTGAAGTGTTCAGTTTCATGCTGAAAAAATCTAATGTTATCCACAGACCGTCAGCGTGTGGAACAAAACCAGAGCCACACGTTAGGGGACTTTGATCAAACCATGAAAAAAACCCCAACTTTTGAATTCAAGATTATTTGAAAAAGCATTTACAATCATTTTTAACCTGTTATGTTTAAAGAGACACACACACTAACTGATCTTTGTTCTGTAGGAAACAATAAATTCTAACAAAAGTCTCTATACAGAAAGTTCACACCACGAACAAGTTTCTATCCAGCTGCCATCTCATTGGAGAAGCCAGAACTGCCATGTGCGTGTTCAGAACTATTTCTACACACCGATTGAAAAGTTACACTGAACCTGTATCTCGCAAACTTCTACTTGACTTCCTATTATCTAAGTTAAACTGAACGAATAAATAGTTCATCCTAAAGCATGGCACAGGAAGATAAATACAGTACAGAATGTAAAACCTTTTCAGTTTAAACCTTCATTGTTGTAGTAACTGAGAAGTAGATCTACAGCAAGTTGCGCTTCTCATACAAATTATAACTTACAACACGAATACCACTTGGATGTGACTGTACAACATAAACACGGAAACGATTCTTCTGTTTGTTGCAGCAGAATGACCCACATCGGAGGGGACGCGGGGAGGTGGAACCACAGCTGTAACTACACATCACACCTACAACTACTGATCAACTTTGTGCACACAAACCATGGAGTGGACATATTGCCAACTTCTGCGGTTGAATGGAACACCATAAATGATAATTAAACCATACATACCACACGTAACGTGGCTACACAGAGCAGGCGCTGTTCCACGGCACCAGGCCTTATTCTGTTGCTTATTTTGTGGCTTTGATTCCTACATTTACCGCCAGGATGTGATAAAAAGGAAGTTCTGTCCTTGCGGCTCATTCTTTACTGAGCTGAATGTCCCATTTTCAAACCTCTGCATGACATTTCACGGCCAGTGGTCCTTATTGAAAAAGAACCCAAAAGTGAATGGCACGATTAGTGAATTACTCTTAGAAATGCCACTATATGGAGCAACCTAAGCAAGCCCAACCTGCATTATTCCCAGCTAATGAATAAAAGATAAAGGTTTTGTTTCCATGGATGTCCCGAGGAAGCACAGAATAACAACTTTTCACCTGTTGTGGGTCAGGCTCAGTCAGGTGTTTGTTTCGTCTCTTTGGTTCTTATTTTAACCTCTTTTGTGGTTCACCTATTACTGCTGCCAGAAGGTAAACTAAGGTAATTATTCAACATCACCGACATAATTTTTGGGGAAAAAAAGCTGTAACTATCTTGGAACAGACTGCGTTACTGATTCTTTGAGAAGTATCTTAGCTAAATATTTTGTATTATAGAACAGAAAAAGCAAAACATTAGGCATTCTTTTATAACAAAAACATTCTTTTATAACAAATATTCAAGTATGCTCAGCATACTAACTTCAGGCTCTTTTGGTGAGATACTTTTTTTGAAGGTGTTTAAATGAACACACGTCAAGGGTGGGAATTTTAAAGCTATTTGAGCAGTCGCACAGGGCACTGAGTTACTCACCAAAGGAGCCGAGGGATCTGCCGACCCCGGCAGCCCCGAGCCCCTCATTCCGCAGTTCACTTCAGCACATACGCTCACCACAACCACCGGGAACCCCACTTTATCCATGTTCTTCAAGTGACCCCATTGAGAAAATTAAATTAAATTAAATACATAACTACTGGGCGATCCTTTCCATTCAGACTGTCTGAATAATGTGATTTACAAACAGGTGCATTAAAACAGGCGGGGAGGGAAGGGCCAACAGCAACACCAAAGCGGGAGGAAAAGCGGATGGGAGTGACATTTTTTCACTAACCAGCTTCACTGCTGAGTCAATGTTAAATGGAGCTACACGCTGGGCCACAAAGGAGAGCAAATCCCCTTGGAAGTTAATGGGAATTAGGGCACTCCATTCTATTTCTGAATGGCACCCCAAGCAGGATCTGCTCACACTTCCAGGGTGAAGCTTAAACCGCCCGTTTGTCCCCCACAGCTCCCAGACTGCACAAAACCGACAGCGACATCCCCGTCCTGGGCTGGATCTGAACCCCATCCAGTCTGATCGCTCACAGGAACCACACAACTTACTGCTTCCAACTTCCACCCTCAGTTCGTTACTACTGCCTGTAATTAGGGGCAAGACCAGACTAAGAGAGAACTCTGAAAACACAGAAAACAGAGCTTTGCCACAGATTTAACAGGTAGGGTTTTAGCTCTTGGAACAAACCAAAAAAACCCAAAACCAACAGAAACAAAAATCACTCAACAAAACTTTTAATATTCCACACTTAAAAGGAAAACAAGACGGGGTGCTGTTTCCACGATGCCTGCGTATAGTTTGAATCGTTGTATGACATACAAAGATGGTGTGACCAGCAGGAGTCTCTAAAGCTGTATTTTTAATGTTTCCCGGTCCCAGGCCACTCACACCTGGAACACACGTGTTCATCTGTGCAGCCCCGAGCTCCCAGTTTGAACAGCTGAGATTTACTGGTTTGGCCTAAACATCCTCATCCTTCACCTTCCTGCTAGCTCAGCTAAATTCACCCCCAATTTAACCTGCATTAGTTAAAAAATAGTTCTATTTTAGCCTGTACAATTGAAATTATAAAAAGGTGACGTCTACAAATCAGATGACTTGTTGGAACTTTATACACAAATAGGCGAAACTGAGCTTCACCATGGACATGCAAACAAAAGAATTCCCTTTTGTGAATCCCAGAATCTAACCTAACAGCTTGTTTTAATCTTGGAGATCTACAACTTTGAGGGAAAATATGAGAAACATATATCAATATTTTTATGTTATAAATACAAAACTCAAATAAGTTCATTTTATAAAGGTAGGGTGTATTTTAAGTGACACATTATGAGTTTGGGATTGCCATGGAGGACTAAAATCCTCCATTTGAAAATACAAAGCAAAATTAATTAGGAAGCCCAGTTTGAGGGGAAGGTATTCGTGCAAAGAGTCCTCAGAAGGGATCACCTTGAAGGCGTTTGATGCTGAGGAGACGCCGTAAGGTTTCTTCACACAAAAGCAGCCATCAGCAGAGCACAACCAGATGTTGGCGTTTCTTTTCTTACTTTTTGGAAACCTCTGTGACCTCCCTCAAATTAAAAAAGGGAATAGCATTTTTAAAGCCACAGGAGCTATCATTAGCGAAGCATTCGGAGGATTTTCATTAATTCATAGCCAGCCAACCAGGAATTTTCCCACAGCCGTATACAAAACAAGTCAGCGAAGTCACTGATTGCTTGGTTGGAGCTGAATGTGGCCAGAGGCGAGATCAGAAATGCCCAGTCCCTCCCACTCATAGGACAGGGAAGAACATAGGGAAGGTCAGAAATTAAAATCCAAGCCTGCCCACCAACCACGAGGAAAATCCAGCATTTCCGTATTACGGCGGGTATAGAAATGGTTATTACGTACTATTTTGTGAGCTAAGAGAATCATACAGATAGACAGAAATCAATTATTTGGAAACGTTTAACCGCAGAACGTGGGGTTGCACACAGAACTACGTGTCTACCATCTCCTCCACATCGCAGCCTCAAAATGTAGTTGCACGTAGTAATATCCACGGTGTGTAGCAACCTGTGACCTGACACACATTGAGCCGGAGCCCTTTGAACTCCGCACGCTCGGTTGTCCCTCACGGCTCCTGTCAGCCCAGGGTTCCAGCACAGAGCAGCTCGTGCTTGCGGCGCCAGGTCGTAACACGAAGCTTACAGAAAACAGAACGCAATTAACAATTAACAACCAGCACAGACGGTTCCGCGTTTGCACCTCCAGGCCCACAGGAAGGGGGACAACACCTGGGCAAAGCCACCTCTCCCATTTATTTGGGCACATCAGGATAAGCAGCACAAGCGATGTGCCCCAAACCAGGTTTACTGCCTTGCTGAGTAACGGCCCAGGATCAGATCTGTAAGGATACGGATAATAATCGTAAGGATAATAAAGGGTGCTCAGGCACAACTGTAAAATGCTACCTGCGTGAAAGGATAAAATCGTTTTTCAAGCTTGCACTTAAATTTTGATCCTTAGAGTCTCACATTACCATACCCTAAAATTAAGTACTTAATACGCGTTCATCTAGACATAGTTCCCTATTTTAAGTTACTGTAAGTTGCATTTCCATAAAATAATTTTTCATAATTAATATAGGGAGAAGGGTATAACAAATAAACATTCATGTATTTGATAAAACTTTGTTGCTAAGCCTGATGTATTTATGCATTATGGTATTTTTTAAATTAAGAACAACACATGGTATAGAAACATCAGCATTAACCCAACATTTTAGAAAAAAAAAAGTATTTCAAATACCCTTCATTATGCTGGCAGTGGTATATATAAAACCAATGCTATACACTGGCATTAAAGCTCCAGTAATACCTTGCACTCCCCTTATCTTGTTTGCTTCTTAAAAACATGCTAAATTTATGGATAAAATGAAGCCTTTGAGCAGAATTAAGCAGGCAAGTTCACATCAAAGCCTTGTTTCATCATCTTTAGACTGATCTGTTGGGAAGGACAGCTGGTCCTTATTAAACACCCTTTAAATGTTGCACTTTTAATTAAGTAACATCCATGTTACATTAACATTACCAAATAATAAACTAAAGAAAAGCTGGTATCGTCTAATCATGAGTGCCTAACATCTTTTCACCAGTGGACTATAAAGTATTAATCTATGAAAGCGGAACTTGTTCTTAAATAAGTGTTTGCGAGGTGTAGTTCCTGCAGCTCTGCTTACACAACAGCACATCTGGGGGAGGCAGAGACTGGAGTCTGACATGATCTAAAGTAAGGACACGATCTAGAGGGGAAATTAATCAAAGCTGTGACAGTTCGGAGAGACTTCAGATGCAGAAACCTTGTTAGGTCAACAGCTTGTAAATTAGCATCACAGTCCCACTGTGTGCTGAATGCTCATTCTGAAAACACAGCAGTTAAACCCTGTGGCCTGGTAGTTCTTGAAGAAACACTCATCTGCTTATTTAAACACTCACGTTCTGGGGCTGCTTTGTGCATTTTTACACTAACTTGAACAGGCAGACTGTCACCAACGCTTTCGGACTCCAGAGTAAAAACGGGGTCACGTTCTTTGCTACATTACTTGATAAATCAAACACAAAAATCCCAATCCTGGAGTGATGCTGAAGCCAAATTCCGAGCTACACGTGATGTTGAAGCCAAGTTCTGAGCTACACCAAGCAGCGCAGACCCCTCCATGCATGGCTGCCCCTGCCTGCACAGCCCTGCGCCCAACACGCTGCCGGCGTCGCAGGGAAACGCACTGAGCTGCAGGTGACACCTCATCGATGCTCAAATGCTATCACATTGTTCTACATGCAGGTGGAGAGAAATGTAGTGATTCTAAAAATTAAGAAGAAGTGGAGGCTACAGAAGCGCTGGCGTCTGGTCTGCAGAGCTTCGAGCAGCCCCGGGGCTGCGCTGGGTCAATGCAGCCCCGCTGGCAAACACCGGCGCCTCCGCCAGGCGGCACCTCGGCTGCTCCTGCCCAGTTCCCTCACAAATTTTAAATACTCTGCAAGAGAAAATTTAGGGGTATGAAAAGAGTAAGAAATCAAAGGAGGAATTTAAACTCCAGTAAATTATTTCTTACACTTTCACCTGAATAAAGTTCCTAAAACACACATTGAGCTGGGAAAATTATTTCAGTATGATTTAGCTCTGTGCGTAGAAAAACCCTGACTGTAGAGAATGTGTTGGGAAAGATGCTCGAGGAGACAAATGTGGGGACACAGCAGGATGAGCCTGAAGGAAAACGAGACAGGCAGAGCCCTGAGAGGGGAACAGCGGGAAACGGGCATCTTCATCTTCAGAGCCCTGCTGACAAAGGGAAAAGGAAATCATTTAGAAAGCTCCTTAAATAAAGAGCATAGAAGATGACACTGGGAGAGCTTCCGCAAACAGAGCCCCTGGTATGTCTGATGAGCGTTGCATAGCAAAGATGTTTGGGAAAGATGTTTGCTACAATGCTGTGTTATTTCTTCTTTCTCATCATACAGTCTCATAAAATTTGAGCTTTCCACTGAACACGGTTCAGTTCCAGGAACTGCAGAGGAATTAAGCATATGAAAAAAATTACTCATGTGTGCAGTCCCATTAGAATCTACAAAACAACCAAAGAGTAAAGTTGCTCATGTGTTTAACACCAAATAAATGAATCTGAAATACATTCAAATCACCATCAGAGCCCAGCTCTGTCTTCCCTGTGCACCTCACGGCTTGTTTATGGGATGAAAACAATTCAGAGGCTGCTTTTCCAGAACAGCTCCCCATGTGGACAAACGTATCCTAGATGAGAAGACGCCCTTTCCCGATGGATTCTTTCTCGATACAGGTATGCATACGATGCAGTAAGACCGTTCATATGGAAAGCTACTTTGCAATGCTATCCTGCTTTAAGGAAATATTCTACCTTAATCTGAAATAAAATTAAGTGTAGGAATACATTAACATTTCTGTTAAACATCAATGAAAGAAATCCTACACTTAGCAAAGTCAACCCAAATCCTGGATCCATTGAAATCCCTGACATTTCTTCACGACAGTAATGTCGTTATTTGTCCTGATATTAACTGTCTTCCTGCTGCAGTCTTATGTTGAGCTTGTAAGACAAAGTATTCATAAAGCAGGTGATGCATACAAGCATATATTTTGTGCTGGAAGCTGTAAAATAAGTAAATAAATTATCAAATCCAAATACTTTAGTTTTAAAAATATTAGCTACTAAGAATCATTTCAGGAGCTTCAAATACCTCCTCATCCCATTCTTTCAGCCGTAGTCCAGGAATATGCTCATCAAGTCAAGCTTTTACTGCTACAAAACAATGAGGAAACTTGAAACTGTATTTTGTAGAGTGAAAGGAAAACGCTCCTGGCTTGTATAAATGTACCAAGATGGAAACCAGAGTTCAAAAACAACACTCGAAGAATAAAAAAGATTCATGGGGGTGGGAAGTGTACCACACGTTTAGCAGAGGAAAATACCCAACCTGGGTGTATCTAAGTGTACATACAGACACCCGGCTCTCCACATCTTATTTCTCCTTAAACAACTATTAAAAGTTAATTCCTATTTTTCTAGACTGTTTATTTATGCCATTGAGAATTACCTCAGTTCAACTGCTTCATTTAACGTTTGCTAGACATTTTTACTTTATGTAGAACGTTAAGATTCATTCATGCCCTTAACACACATTAATTAGACACCACTGCAATAAGAATATCTGTTTGAATAGGATACAATTGCTGCAGGGCTTGTGTCTTTTCAATCAGTCAGTGTCCCTGCAGGGCTCAGAGTGGCAGAGGGGAAGTGGCCTGTGGTTAAACAGAGGAAATACCAAGGAATTTTAATAGAGCAAATAGTCTTTTTACTTCCTACAGGGTCCTACTTCAAAGGGAACCCCGCTCCAGAGCAGACAATGTGTTAGAGGGGCCATCACTCATTTAATCGTGTGTCAAGTCTACTCAGAACTTACATGCAGACCAAGATAAATCGCACGTAACTGGGACAATAGGTCCCATCCTGCAGTCAGGACTCTGATAAATGCTGCCCTGCCCGGGTTACACAGGCAAACACACGCAAAACTGGTATTAGAGAATCACACTATGAAATTATAACTAAACAATCAGACAAGATATCTCATACATTGGCTAGGGAAGGCCGAACTTGAAGCTGAAAATACAATAAAACCAGAAAGCAGTACAAATATTTAACAAGCTAAAATGTTACATGTTGTGAGCCATAGAGACAAAGAGGGGTTTATGCTAATCGGAAAGAGTGTAACTTTTACTGATCCAAAAGCCAGTCAAAATAATTGTGTTAATAATTGGATGTTATGGTACATTCCGGTTTAATAAACACAACAACATCAATTATGTAAGCAAAAATCAAACCAATACAAACTCTTCTGCATATCTCTGTAAATGTCAAAATACACCCATCAAGTGTTATAATTTTTAATAGTGATAATTTGCTTAATAGCTGACAGAAAACTTGACAGAAATATATCCAGCGGTCGTTACGAGCATGTGGACTATCCTGGTGAAACACAATAGACACACTGAGCCAAAACATTTTATTCCTAATTCTCAGTTAAAAAGACCTGATAGGGGAGTCTAAACCTTCAGCAGTTCCATCCAGCACAAAGATTTAGGTCTTACTATCAGGGATTGAAGTTTGTTTTTCCACACTCTTCCACATTTTCCAATGCTTTCGCCTTTCTAAACTATGCCCCACAAACTTCTGAACCGTGTGTTGCAGGAACATTCTCAAAAGAGCTGATCTGAAACCAGGCAAATCCTTAGTGACAGTCTAACAAAAAGGAAAAGCAATGAAAGTCAGTTGCGTTCCCCCCGTGTCCTGGATCCCCACGCTTCAACTACATTGGTAACCAGACATCAGAAGAGAGGAAATAACAACACACACAACGCGAAAGTTATTTTAAATTATCGAAAAGAGATCAAGAAAAGCCTGACAGCAAAACACGCCAGAAACAGGAACAAAAGGCAAAGACTCGTAACAAAATGTTTATCACCTTCCTCCCCCCTCCCCCAAATTTCCTACATCCTCTGGGTAACGATCAGGCCTGGAGCTCAGACCCCAAGCCGGCCTCGAATCATTAAAATAACAAAGCCCAAGCGATGGTTTTTCCCCTCCAGGTCTGCGCTGGTGCCACCGGCCCCGGTGAGCGACCGAGTCACTTTTCTGCTCAAAGATGCGAGAAACCAACAAATCCCCCTTCCCGGTAAATGCCTCCCGGAGCAATAAAGCCCCCAAGTTGGGAAACTCTCAGTACCCCCCCTAAAAAATCAATCTACAAAAACTCCATCGATGCAAAGGAGGGGAACATCGCCCATTACTCACCCTCGCTCCGCAAGCATCGGATGCTGAGCCCCTCCGGCCGCCGGCTGCTCCAGCGAGCCGGGGAGCGGCGAGGAGGAGGAGGAGGAAAGAGCCGAAACGCAGCCCCGCTGCCATGGTCTGAATTGCGGAGCGAAGGGAACCGGGGGCGGAGGGGCCGGCGGGGCATGCGCGGCCGGGGGCGGCCGCTCCGGGGGCGGGAGAGCGGCGGCTCCGGGGGCGGGGGTCCCCCCGCCCCCGGAGCCGCCGCTCTCCCGCCCCCGGAGCGGCCGCCCCATCTGAATACAGGTGTATTGATAACCTCACACGGGAGATGCTCCACTCCCTGCAGCATCTTGGTGGCTGCGCTGGACTCTCTCCAGCAGTTCCCTGTCCTGCTGGAACTGAGGGGCCACAACTGGACACAAGATTCCAGGTGTGGTCTCCCCAGGGCAGAGCAGAGGGGCAGGAGAACCTCTCTGACCTACTGACCACCCCCTTCTAACCCACCCCAGGTACCATTGGCTTCCTGGCCACAAGGGCCCAGTGCTGGCTCATGGTCACCCTGCTGTCCCCAGGACCCCCAGGTCCCTTTCCCCTACGCTGCTCTCTAATAGGTCATTACACAGTATCACAGTATGTTTGGGATTGGAAGGGACCTCAAAAGATCATCCAGTCCCATCCCCCTGCTGGAGCAGGAACACCCAGGTGAGGTCGCACAGGAACATGTCCAGGCGGGTTTTGAATGTCTCCAGAGAAGGAGACTCCACAACCCCCCTGGGCAGCCTGGGCCAGGCTCTGTCACCCTCACTGAGAAGAAGTTTCTTCTCAAATTTAAGTGGAACCTCTTGTGTTCCAGCTTGATCCCATTACCCCTTGTCCTATCATTGTTTGCCACCTAGAAGAGCCTGGCTCCATCCTCATGGCACTCACCCTTTATATATTTATAAACATTAATAAGGTCCCCCCTCAGTCTCCTCTTCTCCAAACTAAAGAGCCCCAGCTCCCTCAGCCTTTCTTCATAAGGGAGATGCTCCACCCCCTTAATCATCTTCGTTGCCCTACGCTGGACCCTCCAGCAGTTCCCTGTCCTTCTGGAACTGAGGGGCCCAGAACTGGACCCAATATTCCAGATGTGGTCTCACCAACTTATACTGGACCCTGGGGTTGTTCCTGCCCACATGTAAGACTCTACACTTGCCCTTGCTATATTTCATTAAATCAAATGAAGAACCAGAAAGCAAACCCAGCAGCCTTGGCCAAGGTAGCGCTGGGAGCTGTTGGGACACGTCCCAACGCTGGCACCTTTCCCCAGGGACAGTGACAGACTCATGCTGCCCTCCTGGAAAACACCATATGGCCCTTCCCGACCTATATCACCGATCCAGTTACTGCACTATGGAGCTGCATGTTGCCCACGGTAACCCGTGGATTTTGGCTTCTTCGCCAGCAGCACCCAGAAAGCAGCAAAATACTTTGTCTTATTTACCAGCACCTCAAACTTAGCAAAGATGTCATCTGACAAAATCACCACTGATGCCCCCTTCCCAACAGTTCAGCTTGAGCTCATAACAAAGTGACACATCTGAAAAGAAATATCTCCATTCTGCCACCATGTCCAGCTTACTAACGTAAATGAACTGCCTGAACACAGAAATATTTCATTGCTTTGAATACATTTAGAATTTCCACTGAAATCTTTTGTGGAAAAGGGTAGGGGAGAGGTGGGAATCAATTCACATCTTTAGCTGGAATCTCCACACCGCTGGTAGCTAACACAAGGGCAAAAGCAACTGTGAGGACTCTGCTTTTCTGTAGGCTCTTTAGTCCTTTTTACAGCAGTTTCTTGTTTCCAAATAGTATAGAATGCATAATACCCAAACGTCACGGGTATCAGTATCATGCAATGTACAGCTGGTTTTGGTTGCCACTCTCTCTTCTTGCTTAAAGCTAAAGAACACGTTTTATTCCTTCCCCTTTCCGAGCAGCTGTTCCCAGATGGAGGGAACGGTAAGAACCCAGCAGTTCCTATTTCTGAGAATATGGTTAAAAATTCCCTACCAAATTTTTATATCGTTCAGCAAGAAATCCTTCTTAGACTTGGAAGCTGTATGTTCCACCCATACTTCATATTTCTAGCACTGAAATCTCTCCCAAGAGAGACTGAACTTGACTGCAGAAGGAGTTATGAAAACAGCTCACTTTGGAGCCAGAAAGCACAAAAACGTGTTCAGCTGAGTCAGACGATGGCAACTATTGCAGCATCACGCTGCTGTTCTACACACCACGCGCCGTTAGAGACGGAAGGTGAGCTGCTGCGAGCCGAGCAGGCAGAATGCAGCACCTCAGAAACCTCTGACGGGTCTGGAATCACCAAGTTCTCCATAGAAGCACAAATAAGATGCCAGAACAGAAAAGCTGCGATGTGAGGGTCTTCTCCAACCTCACTGGGCAGATACTGGAAGGTGGAAAACCAGATCTTTTGAAAATAGCCACTCATACTAAAGTGTCCCATCTACATGTGGATGGTTTTCCTGTGGAACGAACAATGAAACAAAAAGGAGAAAGAAAGATCTTCCGCTATCAAAGCTTAAGAACAACATTAGGAAGTATGAAATGGATGTGGACACTCTCAGCAAGAGCATGAACACTCCCACCAGTGTCAAGGGTCCCAACAATTCTACACAGATGGACTCTTTCATATTATAACATGCCATAGTTTCAAAAGATCTGGCTAAGCTCAAGTGAAAGATTACCAGCTGACAAGACAGTGACTCCAGACCATAACATTACATTGAAACTTGAATCCAATCTATCAACAGTTATACTTCAAGGCAACTTTTAAATCACTAGGCCTTGAGAAAGGTGCCAAAAAATCAATAAAAACTCTCAGTTCTGAAAGGAAAATCTGTATTACTATGCCCATTTTATAGATGGGGAAACTTAAGCACAGAGTCGTAAAGAGGCTTTTATGTCTTGCACACACGCCCAGGGCTAAACCTGTAATTAGATTTGGAGTCAGGAAAGGCTCTGCCCCTTAGCAAGACAGGAAGAGACCCCTGGGTGTAGCGGGTTTTGATTTTAATCTGCTGTTTTCTATAGACACACACTCTCCTCCCTAAGGTCATCCTGACATCACCAGTGGGTGCTCAAAGCAGCGTGGGCCAGGTCCAGCCCCAGAGCAGCTCCAGTTGTCCCGAGCCAGCTCCTCCCACCGTGTCCACACAGCCACCGGCACTTCGGGAGCAGCCGCCGCTGCGTCCAGATGGGACTTGAAAGTGGAACCACACAGATGAATTCTGCTTTGACGCTGGCAGCCACTTCTGTATCCACATGCTTTAAATCAAGTCCTGAAATTAAGCGTCCTGTCCCTAATGCTGAATAAGCGAAACCTCGCAGAATCCCTCATAGTATGCAGGCAGTAATATTTCTCTCCTGCTCGCTTTTTATGTCACATTCTCACAGTTTAGCTTTTTCTCCTAAAATCTCAAGTCTGTCTTCAGGTATTTGGGGATGTTTTGAGGCTTGTAGAGTTCAGAGAGTAGGGAGTGAATGGTATTGTGACCTTTCTGGATGACTTAATGTCTTCTACAGGAAATTGCACTTAATTACCTAGGAAGTTTCAGTCCTATATTCCTAAAGGCTCAAGTTAGCATCAAATCTAAGCTAGGCTGAAAAAGAACTGCCTGAAATAAACCAAACAGTCATTATACAAAAATTACCTCTGATCACCATCAAAATAACAATTTATCAGTGATTCACAGATCTAAATCTTCATATAATATTACAGCTCCCCAGACCCCACAGTCCTCTGCATTGCACACAGGCCGACTTGTTCTGCTGGCAGAGGTTTGCACTCACATGTCAACTCTCCCTCTGTATTTCTGTTCAGTTTTGCATCTGTTTATTCATATGAACATAAGAAAGGAGCAGACAGCTCAGTTGTGAGATGATTCTGTTTACTGATGTGGCACCAAATCCGCTCCCAAAGCTGCGGAACTGGCTCTGAGGAAGGGGGAGCAGGGCAGGAGCGCGGCTCTCAGCAGCAGCCTGCTCTCCACTGCATTGGCTGTAATATGAAACTGCACTTGCAGAGAAAAGCAGATTGTAACGCAAAGAAAATTAAAAATTGCATGGAGGAGTCACTTTTCAATGTAAATTCTGCTGAACTAGAAATATTCCAAACCAACAACTGCATCCCTTTTATTCTTTAGCAACAATTCAATAATTTTTAATGTTCAATTTTAAAACTATATTTTTCTGCAATGTAGGCATTTCATCTCAATCAACTATTAAAAATGCAAATCAAGATCCCCACAATGCAGTTCAAATAAATGCTAGAAATGTTAATAATGTTTTTACAAGAGTTTCTCGGTTTTACTTCTCATCTCAGCCCTTCCCTTCTACAGAACAAAACTTTCCATCCCAACAACTTGTCATTTTCCTTCTGCAGGGGAATATGGGGAAGGGGGTGGAGGAGCAACCCTGACCTAAGTCTGTTCTGAAATTCAACAGCATCCTGTGGCAATGTCTGCAAAACTAATCCCAGCACACACTAAGGGACCCCTCGCTGAGCACAAACTGAGCCTTAAACCCCTTCCCATTTAAGGCAGGGAGAGCGATTTGCTCAAGCACTTCAGGATGACATCATTTGTCATTTGAGGCCAAAAGCTACGGATAATTAAGGCTAAAGAAAATGTTTTGAAGATTTTTGTAATTAAAATGCATGGAGCCATTAGTAACAGATACCGTTACAGAACAATTGGAACATGGCTGGAAGAATTTTAAAAAATAAATCTTTGTATTGTGTAACCATTATGGAAGAAGACTAGAAAGCACTTTGGCAATAGCGCCTCAATTCTACTCCCACTAAGGGAAATACACAAACAAAAGAACATACAAATGCTGGAAGCATATGGAAATTGCAATTGTTATTTCTATGATAGATGCATGATATTTCAGAGAATAATTTTAAAACACTTTTAAAGCAGATTTACAAAAGAATCCACAGCAGTTCTACAAGACTGGGCTATAAAAGAGAAGAAGGGCCCCGTTCGGAACGACAGTTGTTGCCGGCAGCTCTGCCTCTCAAACAAACAAACTCAAGGTTCTTTTCATCTACAGTCTGGCAAATTATTTTAAAACAAAAATCTGAAGCAGTCGGGTACTGGAATTGAGTTAACTGCTTATTCTGGAAAGACTAAAATCAATATGCAGCTAATAGACTGATCAAACACAATGGACGAGATCTGTTAACACTTACATAGAAAGTTAAGCCATGTTAATATAAGTTATAATAGATCATTATCATTTGTTTCTAATTAGATTATAATAGTAACAGTCACTGAAAACACCACTCCTACTAAACTCTAATTTGTGTTACAGCTTATTGCCCAGGACCAAACGTTGACAGAGGAAAGAATGGACAGACTGGCAGAGTTTTCTCATTTAAACAAGAACGTCTACAAGAAAAGGAGTTTGCCACAGAAGCACAGTTTCCCAAGTCTCCAGCCACAGCCGCTGCAGTCCAAGGGCAGCGCTGGTGCCTCATTACAATGCTGCCCCATGACTTCCCTTGTCAAAATTAATTAGAGCAGTTTGCAATTATTTTGTCAGATAGCCACATCCTGGAGCACAGAACAAGATGCTGTTCCAGCTCTGGAGTGAGAGAACTGCATTTCACTGAGTGTCTCTTATCCAAATATCTATCTGGTAACTTACAGTTATTTGAACCAAGAAAGAAATTAACGTGGATACTAAGTAATTTATTAATATCTTACCCTGACTGACCACTCCGAAATGCAAGACAAACTGTTAAGAAATGCACAGTATTTAAACAGCACCACGTCATTTCTTATCCTTCTAACGTGATAAAATAATGATAAATGAAAAGTCTGGTGGCGATAAGTGTTTCTGCATGGCAAACCTTCGCATTTTCAACATTCTATTTATTACCACAGAGGAGCTGTATTAGTAGAAACTGTACCAGAAGTCATTGTAAGTTCTACACGATCAGTTTGGGGGGGCTTGTTTTGTTGGTTTTGGTTGGGGTTTTTTAAGAATTACTGGCCACTTTGTCAAATGCTTTCTGGAATATAAAAAGATTCTGCTACCATAAATGGACTATGTCAGGCAGTCTTATAAACACACACTCCAGAAAGCTCTCTCAATTAATTTAGAGACAAGGTTGGCTGCCCAAAACTGAATTCTTATAGGTAATAGCTAATTATTAATAAATGCTCACTAGGTTCAGAGCAATATTGACCACTTGGAACTTTTGCAAATCAGGCCCAACATCAAGCATTTGTATGCACGCACAATATAAATTTGGTCGCAAAGTTTGTGCAGCAGTTCCAACAGGCAGTCGCGGCGGGCACTCCGTCTACCCGCAGCCTCATCGCATGGCTGCGGATTTCACCCAAAATGAATTTAACACGTGGGGCTGCAGTTATAAAATCTGGCCACAAGAGGGCAAAAGCAGCCCAGCATTTGTAGAGGTATTTCAACCACAGACCATCATCACCGCCACAAGATTTATGAATGCAAGTCTGATTTCACATGAAAAAGGAAAGTGTTTAAGATGCAGCTAATATATAGCCAACAATCTTTAATTCAGAATACTTGATCCGCTATCTCCTTATTTCCTTAATACGGCATCATTCATAAAAATTGAATCCAAAGATATTCTGGAGTATTACCATGACTGATGTATTACAATTTAAAAAACTAACAATTGTGATTTCACATGCTAAGTCAGAATACAAACCAAGAAGATTGAGACTTATCTGATCACTGTTCTGAAGGGCAGATAAACAGAAAGACTGCCAGGCAAAGTATGCTGAAATCCGGCCCCACTCCGGTTTTGCAATTTCGGGATGCATGGAGGCCTCTTCTGACTCATCCCCTACTGTTATTTGGACTGGCTGTGCCCAGACATATAACATTACATATTACATGTATTATATTACCAAGGTAGCCCAGAAAGCTGCACATTATCAGGAAGTACAAGATTAGAAAATCCTGTGAAGTCCAGATTATTAATTTTTAAGACTGAAAAAAATCAGCTGTATTCGAGAAAGTGATGGCCACAGTTGGAACCCATGCTGGTCAAAGTGGGTATAAATGTAAAGCTAGAGGTTCTCCTGCAACTTGTTGATGCATTTACTTTGGAAGAGCAAGCTAAGCCAAGACAAAGCAAATACTGCAATTATGCTGTTAAACTCTTTGTCCCCAGCACTACTGCTACAGTCTTAGTACCTCACACCATCATCCTTAGGGTAACATCCACTAATTGGGAGCAGGATACTGGGGCTGGCGCCTTTATTATTCTGCTACTATTCTACTCCTTCTCTTAAATTGCTTTCTCAGACTTCTGTCACTTGAGACATTAGGCGTATTTAGGTATTTGCCAGATAATAGACTGAGGTTCTTAGCATCAATCTGCACAGATTAGTCTAATCTGTTGCTGCTGGAAACCTTGTTTCCACCGTAAAGCAGACAATAGTGTCAAGTTACCTGCCAGAAGGTTAAACTACGGGCAATGTATGTTTTGAGGTGAGAAGAAAAACAAAATTGAACTCAAGCATTCCCAGTATTGTCTTTACCAGATCAGGTGGGTATCTGAATTGAGATTCCGATTTCTCTAAAAACTATTCCTCATGGATTTCAGTACATTTAAAGTGCTTCATTTGTGACTATTTTCTTAAGTATTTTTGAAAGCAGGATACAATAGAAGTTCGGTTAGTCATGTTAATTAGTCATGAATAATTAGCATTTCAATATTGGATAAAACTTTGCTCCTGGAAAACCAACTTAGGATGAAAATAACAAAGTCAAGCAATTCAAGATGTTAGGAATTCTATAAAAATGAAGGCAATGAGCCCCTGAAGTTAAAGACAGAAAATGGCAAATTCCTGGAGCCTTGTTCTAAAGTAATGCAGCTTTTCAGTAGTATTTTCAGAAAATACAGATTAAAAACAAACAAACAAACCCCACCATGTCTTATATCTCAACCTATCATCCAAGTATCAAATAAGGACTTAAGTCAGATAATCCTTCCCTAATATGAAACTACATAATATTAAGTTCTTTCAATCACCACTTTTCTCAAACTTACCTTTCATTCTATAGGACAGCAGATATCACAGATACAAGCGTCAAGAAAGGAAGAGCAAACTTGGTTTGTTCACGATATAAAAGGTACGGTCTTACCTCATAAAATCCTAAACTAACTGCATTTCACAATACCTTGCAACCATTCAGCAAAGATACATTAAATCATCCATTATATAAGTACAACTGAACCATCTAGACATGCCCTAAGAAAGAACACAAGTTAGAAGAGACAGAGGAATCAGAAACTGTCTGGAAGCAGCAGAGACAGCTCTTGAAAATCCTAACGCCCGCCTCTTCTGGAGACTATGCTACACTGAATGTAACATGCCAGGAAAAAATCTGTTGCCACTTTATTAATGGCAATAATCTAGATACCTGGTCTGGTCCCAACTGATTTGATGCTGTGAAATGCTGCATTCTGTCATTAAAAGATAATAGTGCAACTTCCATAACTGGAATACTTAACTCTGACAAGAGACGAGATATGCAAGTTGAAGTAGTAAATAGACAAATATCCTAAATTAAAATATTCTATTAAAATATTATAATTTTCAGCTTCTTTTAACGAAACAATTCTTCAAACTGAGCAGTCAGTTGAATAGTAGCGCTTCTATTTGAGATACCTTTTTCTAAAAAATTATGTTCTTAATAAAAAGATCACACTCTTTATAAATAAGCTACTTAAACTCCAATGTGACAAACAATCTGTTTCAGGTAGCAAAATCTATCTTCCATATTGTGTATTTCAGAATTTAAACACTTTAAAAAAAACCAACCACCATGAAGCTTTTTTAAGTCATCTTCAGTTAAGCTGCTGTAATTCATAGTAGCTGAAGATCTTGTGCAACCTCAGGTTTGGATTTTTTTAGACTGCAAAAATACCTGAACTTTTCTGAAAGTACTTATTAAAATATAGAGAAAAAGTTCACTTTTTCCACAAAAAGTAGATTATAATAATACTTCAAGTATTTACAGTTTATTTGAAGGAAAGTTATGATAAGCTTTCAAATCTGGGGATAAAATCATAATTAATGTATCACCATTACTAAATACAAGCTGTGAAGATTCCAGTAATTCCTCGTGTTGTACTGTAGCACTGTAACAGCAAACCTTCCTTCTACTCTAGCAGGCTGTTGGTGAGATTATTTTTCACCATTAGAAACTGAGATTCTCGGTGCGATCTTTTCAGCTTGGCACGCCGGTTCTGGAACCAGATCTAAAATGGAAGGAAAAGGCATGCTTTTCAGAAACACGGCACTGTTAGCAGAGTCAACTTTGACACTTTAAAATATTCACACAACTTTGCAGTATTTCATGTAATGACAGTGGTTTGGAAGTTCAATACAAATTTAAAATCGGCAGATAACTCCACAGACAAAGAAAAGAATACCCCCAGCTTAACTGGAACGTTACGACCAGCTACACTGAAATTACTATAAAAACTAATATTAACTTCACTGACACTGAATCAGACCCTGGAAGATTCTGAGCATCTGGAATTCACGCACAAGTCTTAAGGTTTTGTTTCTTCGGCTGCTTTGTTAATCTCAGCCTCAAGCTTCCCGTCAACCCCAATCTAATACTTGCATCAATAGCTTAATAAACACCAAGGTGAGGCCCACATTCTAATATTTCTGGCATGCTGCTTATCGCATTGGACTACCTGGAAAGCAATAAGTAAAAACCCTGAGTAGATTTTGCTTTAGGTCAAACGAAGACATAGGCTCAAACACTGGTTTAACACATATGCTCTACTGACAGTCTCACAAAATACTTAAGAAAAAATAGAAATTATTTCAATATTTGTTCCAAATTTGTTTTTCAAATACAGTGACAAGCATAATATAAACATGATTTTTAAATGTGAAAGCAAATGATCAAGTTCTGCACATGATAACTAGAGAATAACAGCAAGTACCATGGAAATATTGCAGTGCTGAACACCCCATCAATGCTATGGAGGGAGGTTTAAGATTTCAGAAGGAATTCAACAGCTTCCATTTCACAAATTCTTGCCGGCACACCACATGTATAAATGTACAACATTTTAAATTGAGATTATTAAAATTATTGCTACTGCTGTCAAAATAATTATTTCTATAATCAGCGAGTACATATAGATGGAATTACAGAAAAGTTCAAATAAATCTTTAATTACCTGTATCCTGTCTTCATCTAAATCTAATTTGCGAGCTAGCTCTTCTCTGATATCGATGCCAGGGTAGGAGTTCATTTTAAAAACATTTTCTAAGACTTCAATCTGAGGAGATAAAACATAGTTGTTGAATAGTTATCACTACCTTCATAGTAGTAATAAAGAAAATAAATACAAAAACCAGTTTAGTTTGTTCAACAGGAGACTTCCAAGCAGCGTTTGTGCAATTCTGATTCCACGCATAAACACAGGTCAGCTGAAATTAGCAACATTACTGTTAATTTACACTAGTTCTGATTACTAGTTCTCTCTGCAGACGTACATCATACTGGATTAGTCAGCTGTTATAGGCTTCTACCAACATTTGACTAAACTACATTGCTATTCATTTATTAAACACTGAGAAAATCCCTACCTGGTTTCTAGTGAATGCAGTTCTTGGTCTCCTGCCCCTGTACCAGCTCAACTCTCGTTTGAAGGACAGCCTTTCTGTGACTGAAAAATAGTTTTCACACCTCAAAACTTTTTCCTCTTGTGCTGGATTACTGTTAGCACGGAATAATGGATTTTCATAGCAAACAACAGGGATTTGCAGATGGGAAGATCTGTCATCACCTAAAACTAGAAGAAGCAAGCAAACAAGAGCTTCAATGTACTTGTTTTTAGTAGAAACATGAAAATATCAAGATTTTTAAAGGAGTAAAAGCTTGAGAGGTTACAGAACAGGCTGCTGACTTACCCAGGTTGGTGCAGGCATCCACCCACGGTCTGTGGGGTTTCCCAGCTGGAATGCTGTCTTTCTTCTGCTCCAGTCCCAAAATACTTTCAATGGAAAATGAGCACTGTATGGTTTTCTTTTCTGCAAAACCAGACACCTTCCGAAGGTTCTGAGACACGGGTGCAGTGGCCGCGCTCAGCGATGTACCTGCCATGCTGTCACCCTCAGCCAGCACAGCGCGGATACTGTACTTGCATTTCTCCACAGGTCCTCCTTATAGCTATGTTGACAAGGGGGTTGGATTTGCGACGTCATTAATTAAAATCTTTTATTAGAAAGTTTTAGCATGTCAATGAAAACTCTCCCACCAAGAGGCACGAGGAGTTAATTGTTTATTTGTTTGCAAGTAATTAGCAACTAATGGTGACACCAGGGGGGCCACCAAGAGGGACAAAAAGTGTTATCTCTCCTAACCAGAACATCGACTTAACTTTTGAGAAAGAAGCTGTGCACAAATACAGTACTTCTCTTTTATTTGAAATCATTAATGTATAAAATCGGGTTTTTTAAAAACTTTATACTCTAATGGACTCCACTTACCTAAACATAGCAGCATGATAGGAAACCAGTCAAGTGATAAGTAATCTCATTTAAGTGAATTTCCTTCCAAGGAAATTTAAAAAATAATCTCTTAATGCTATTAGGGTAATCCCGATGAAAATGCCTCTGTTTTTTCATATGCATATGTAATGGTGAACGTGGTCAATAAAACAACAATAGCTTCTGGCGTAAGGCGCTGTGCAGTGGGTTGGCAATGTTGTCAGAGCTCAGTGTAATTGCCTTCCAAGTGCCTGGATTAGTTAACAGGAACAGTTGCACCAACTATTTTAAATAATTCATGCATTCATTTTTCTTATTAAAATAACTTTGTTGTGGCTTTTTTGAAACATGCCATACATGAAATTTCCTGATGATCCTTTGCAACATAAAAACAAACCTTAAAGTAATAGAAGCAGTACACTCAAGTTTACTGGTTTAAAACATCATTTTACTGCTACCTGTTCCTCTCTTCTCAAAGATTTATAACCAATATAAACTCATTTAAACCCCATAAAGCAAACACTTAAAATGACCAAAAATCATGAGTAATGGGAAAAATCTGGCCCTCTATTTTCTCTTGGTTTGCCATTTCCTCAGAGTAGTTTAGTCTGTGTCATCAGTCATTCACATGGCTAAGAACAAATAGTAGGGACATAAACAGTATATCCACTTTGATTCTCTTTATATTTTTAAACAACCCAAGATAAATCTTTAGGAACAGACAGAGGCAGGAAAGTCGCTAAGGAAATGGCAGAGGCTAGAATTGACAATAATGCACTGAGGGAGATTCTACAGAGAAAAATGCCATCCATGGTGGGTTCACATCAGAAAGAGGTTCAGCTGAAGAATGCTGACTTACTGGACTGACTTTGTGTTGCACGATGAGATTGTTCTCAAACCAAACTATCAAAGAGTGACAATTCAAGAAGTGATCTTACCCAGGAGACCTTATCAGCACGTATCAATATAACTGCAATGACCCCCTGTAAACTAAGTTCCAACCATCATTTAACAGCCTCAGCAAACACAAAGTGCAAACATTAAAACAAAAGCTGTAAGGACAGATGTATGAAGCCACTGCTTGCTGGAATATTTGGTGTACTGGAGGTCAGTGGGACACAGTGTTAAGCAAGGGCCTTGCAGCACTTTATGTTTCAGTACAGTTACTCCCAACAAGGCAACCTGTGACCATAACAAAGCGACAGGACTCCTTCTACTGACTGCACACAGTTATTTGGAGCGTTCGGGCTGCACACCAGGTCCAGGTTGCTAGATTTCCTTGAAGAGAAGCTTGCTTAGTCGTAGAAGAAAGCTATTTGTTAGCAAGATAAACAGTCAAACTTTTCCATAAGAAATTAGGATTAAAATATATTTTCCAACAGTGCGAAAAACTTAAAAGTTTTAGATCCAAGAATACCTGGTAGTAAAGAACCACTGAAAGTTTAAAGAGACATTGAGCCTTCACTCAAAAACTACACTTTGTTATTTTGACCCATTAGAAATAATCAATACTCCTCTTGCAAGCAGTAGGGAATTACCTATAGAGTTTTAACTAAATATGACCATAGGGGTAATCAGAGCAACACAACAAACATTAAGTTGAAAATCCTGAGTAATCAATAATAGGAGAAATCACTGCTCCTTGGATATGCAAATCCAATCCTCTTACAGCACCACATACTCGATGAGGCAGCAAACTAATCTCGCTTTGCGATTTTGCTCCACTGTTTTTTGCCCAGAACAGCAGAGTTCATCTGTTTAGTAGATGAAGCTCTTGTTCTTCAGAGATGTGAAGCTCCTCGGGACTCTGTTTACAGCAGCTGAAGACACACACCAGGAGTTCTGGACGGCTTTGGTCCAAAACCCAACATTTGCTGTTGCCACCTTTGCTGTTCTCACCCATTGCTACTCCACCGCCAGGTCACCTTTCATGATAAGCCCGTACACTATTTTCAGCTTTTTGAAAAGGTATAAATGGTATATGTAAGCTTCCTTGATTACTTATCACACTCAAAATAACCACCTTTCATCGCACCTTTCCCATGGCTTCTTTACCACCCTGCACCAGTATTTCACCACCTCAGCTATTCTGCTCCGTACTGCCCTTTCTAGCATGTTTTGAACAGGAATAACAAAGACTGTATTCAACACCAACTTCAAAACTCAAAAGGTTGTTTTAAGTAAGAAGACCTCCAAACTGTTACCACTATTTTTCACAAAATACGACTAAAAGCAGTTAGCTATTTCTTCACTGAAGTAAAAGCTATTTTGACCCACGGAGATTAAGTGAACACAGATAAATTCAAGGTAAATCCAAGGCTGGCACTAGCAGAAGTCTGAGAAAGTGTGTGAAACAGTGGGTGACATGCCAATAAATCCTACCTTATCCAAGTAGCTTCTTTCACCCTCCTGCAGAGGCAGAATATTCTCTCCATTAGGGGATGCATCTGGAATTCTCTAGAGAGCCACTGGTTGCTCTTCTGCCTGTTTACATGGTGCCAAGTGTTAGTTCCACACATTTTTAAGGCCCCTTATTATTTTGCAGAAAGAACAGGGAAAAAAAAAAAAAAAGAAAAGAAAAAAAAAATCACACTAACAAAACATCTACAATGCTGAAAAAAGTTTAACACTAAAACCACTCACTAAAGGGTTCACAGGGATTCTTCAATCCATTAGTATCAAATCTCATCTGTTGCTGTCAAATTTGTATCTCAAATAACACTTTTGGATACCTTGTAATATTCGTAAAAAACAAACACATAAGACCAAGACAAGTAATATCTTACAGAATGTTTCAACATAAGGGATCTATTAAAAAATGTGACTACTAATTCAAAGAAGCCCTGGTACTACAACATGATTAGAAAGGCCTCCCTTGCTGCTAAACCAGATGGAATCACATAAACTGAATTGTTACAATCAACAGCAACAAGACACATTTTTATGGTACATGCCAGCTGAGATACCAAAGCACATTTCTACATATTAAAGATGTTTGTTTGCATTTTGTTTTTTCTTCTATAAAATATTTAATTATAAAAGACCTTTTCTCTGTTCATAGCAGCTAAAGAAATGTTTTGTTTTTCCTCTGCCACTTAGAGTTGGAAATATACAAAGGTAACTAAAACCAATGGCATTTAAACTTACTACCTTCCTGAAATCTGCAAGGGAAATGCATCTTGTAGTACAAACCAGAGAGCATTTCTTACAGAAGACTGCTGTAAAACGTAGCCACAAGTTAACTGATCTCAAAATCAGAGAGCTATGCATATATAGGTCATGAACCAAAGCTAACATTTTGTCTTTAAAACACTTAGTCTTTAAAAAACCCTGTAAGATGTCTCTGTATTATGTCCCTCATATGACAGAAGGAGAAGTGGTGTGACTGGCTCCAGTGAGGTGAGTCACCAGCTGAGCCGGTAAATGAACTGACTGAACCCAGCTGGAACTTGGAAATTTCCTCACCACTCCCTACGAAAAAAACTAAAACCAAACAACCCCACACACACCTCAAAAATCCTTAAATGTTTGTTAATTTCATACCAGCCTTTTCCTTTATCTGCTTTTAAAGGTAAACCACAATCTGATACAACATAAAGAAAGGTCTCCATAGCAAGACTGCACAAGAGTTAATCATTTGCTCTGCTAGATGTCTTTGTGTACTTTCTAATCTGGTTTTATACCAAGTTCACCTGGTCCCAAAAAGCCCAAACCAATACAATAACTTGGGTCAAAACATACTAATAACAAAGGGCAATTCAAGAATATGCTCCTTTTTAAACAGCACACGATGATCTCGTTCAATTCCAGAGAGTCCTCGCTGTACTTTCAAGCATTTAAAATTGGTTGCCATCCTATAGCACCAAGTTATCCCGGCTGAGAAAGCAGGGAGTCCACTGGAACTGGTTACGCTCTTGTTTCTGAGGGGAAAACCTGCGCTCAGCAGTGCTGGGCTTTGTTTGTTTGTTTTTTTAAGCCACCAGCAGGAACACAAACCAGATCCTGAGCTGAAGCCACCACTCGGTAACAAAAAACACTGGGTAATTAGGGATAGAAACACTTTCCTGATAAAAGCCCTGGTGGCTGGTGGAGAAAGACATGACGGGGTAAAAGGACACTTCTTAAAAGGGATGCTCCAGGTGATACCAGGAGTGCAGAGGATGCTTCATCGTGACAGGGAACACAAGAGCGTGAGTGCCACCGTGGTTTTGTTCGCAAGATCATTGCCTGTTAAGACAGCAGCCTCCAAATAAAGACAACCAGCGCTAGGAGGACACACTGATTTGTAACACAGAGCATATACATAACTACCAAAAAAAAAAAAAAAGGAAGTTTGTTTGCTTTTTTTTCCAGAAACTTCCCTTGACAACCATCACCTGTGCGCTACACCAGAGCGTGGAAACGTCCCTGCCGGTCTCGGATTCCCACTCACCGCCCGCCGCGGCGGGTGACGGGGCGCTCCCGAGAGGCGGGAGCCGACGTGACGGCCAGGAAGGCGCCTCTTCCCCGCTCCCGTGTCACGGGTGGGGAGGGGACGCGGGTCCCTGAGGGGACACGGCGGGGAGGGCGGCGAACCCCGGCGCGAGCCGCTCCCGCCACGCAGCCACCCACGCGCCGCGCTCTCATGCAGCCAAACAGACAGACCCGCTCACCAATAACAAGCAGGGCAGGCCGGGTGGAAGAACCAATGGAAAGGCCAAGCGGGGAGGGCGGGACATCCGGCGCGGAGCGGGGCGGGGGAGGCTGTGTTGTGGCCGGGGAGAAGGGGCGGGTCGCTCCGCTGAGGGCTGCGGAGCTGCAGCGGCGCACAGCCCGCCCGGCCGCCGCCATGCCCGGCATCGACAAGCTGCCCATCGAGGAGACGCTGGAGGACAGCCCGCAGGTGAGGGAGGCCGGATCGGGCCCAGGCGTGAGCGCCGGGCCCCGCGCTGCTCCCCGCTCGATCCCCCCCGCGTTCCCTCGGGGAGACGGAGCGTCTTCGTTGGCGGCCGGAGGGCGGGGGACAGGACAGGGCAGGGCCCGGCGGGCGTGGCCGGTGCCTCCCTGTGCTCCTGGTCCCCGGGGGTGGCGGCTCCGCTGTCCGCTCGGGCCGGGCCCCGGTCCCGCTGTCATCGCGCCGTGTCCCGGGCCGAGGAGCCGGGGGTGCAGCCCCGGGCTCGGGAGGGTTCGCAGCGGTGACTCCCGTGTTCCCCGCCCCCACGTTTACGTTCGTGATTTGTTTTGGAGACCTCGTGTTGGCAAAACCCGTCTCCATTTCTCAAGACGATTTTGTTCTTATCTTTGTCTTTTACCAAAAACGCTTGAAGGTTTAATAGATCCGTGTGGAAAGCGGTGGTTGGGTGAGGTTCTCCTGGTGATGCCGTGAGTGGGTGGGACACGCGTGGTGCTGAAGGGCCTTTAATTGATCCGGTGTCTTCAGTCGCATTTCTGCTGCTTGACCGGTGTCAGTGACCCACGTACTGCGGTGACATTTCTTTCATGCTGCTATTAAGCAGGAAACGCTTTATTCAGTTGCACTGATTTCTCTGGCTGGCAGCAACAATAGCAAGTGCTTTGTACTGCTCTTCCTAGATGGAAAAAAAAATAAATTAGAATATATTTTCTTTTATTGCAACCTTTTGAATTAAGGCCCTTGTTTTGGCTGCATTGGTTGTGTAGATGAGCAAGACTTTGTATATGGTAATAGCATATGCCTTGGTAGTTTTAGTTCCTCAACCACAGGCAGAGAAACTTTAAGTTGGATAATAGGGGGTTGTAACCCCTAAAGTGACAGCCAGTTTAACAAACCCACATCAATTCGAGGGACAACTTAAAAAAAGCAACAGATGGCGGCCGTACAGCAGGTGTCTGCTCAGTATACAGAAATCAGAACTATTCGTATTTATAGGAAATGTCAAATGTGAGACAGACTTAGGATCCCTAAAAAGTGGGATGCAGGGTTGATTTTATCCTAGTCCTTAAGACTGGAATGGCATTTGGGAAGCACATGCAAAAAGGTTACACATTGGAACATAATTAAAAGTTCTAGAATCTTCCATGTATTACTTTGAAATCAGTGCAATGAAAATGGCAACAAATCTTGCTTTAAGAAAGAAGCAACCTTGCTTTCTTTAGGAGTTGCCATGACTTTTCGATTGATGTGTTTGTTCATACTGTAATATTGAAAAGGTCATCAGCCCAGGTTGTTGTTCAGTGCTGAACTATGGGCTGGAGTTTGGCATTTGACATGTTTCAGGCACAAACTTTATGTATGTGAACATCACATGAAACTTGTTCTGCATCTGAGGGAAGGAAAGGCTTTTCTAGACCTGCAAAACCCCTTGCTTTCTCCTGACCACTGTGTTTCTAGACGTAAACGAAATGCCAAGTTTGCATGGTCTTTAGCTATGCAAAGCAGCGACTTTTAAATATTAATTTAGGCCGTATATTATACACATACTCAGAGTTGATGTATGTATATTTAGACAGAGTTATTGCTCAGACTTATTTGCATTCCTGAAGCATTGCACAATGAAAAAGCCAAGAGACTTGATAGTACAGGCTCTATCTCATGTCTTATGGTACCATACAAGTGAAGATACAGAATGCTTAACAATTTGACTTCTGCCTAGGTGGTTTCTTTGTGCAGCTAATTGCTGGTAGTTTCTGGTGTACCTGCTCATATATATGGCATGAAAGCATCTTAAAGAACATGCAAAATCATGCAAAGTTTTACTAGAAACACGAGTACACAATTCCTCTACTTTTTGCTAAGCAATAGTCTGAAATAACTTGTTGACAGTTTCAGGTTATTTTCTTTCCATCAGTATCACACAAGGTCAGTTTGAAGTCTGGACATCAGTAACTGATATCTTTCATTAAATCGTAGCAATTATTTTATTCTACAGTGTTTGTTTTCGAAGAGTAAGCATAATCCAGAAACCTCACATGATATTCCTTTAAAATTGCATGTTCAGGTTTATTACTGTTGAGGTTTAAAGGTCATGAGTATATAATTCAGTAGTTATGGCACTATGTAATTTTTTCTTCTGCATTCTTTCATGTCTGTCTCCTTTAATGGGAGACTCATAGCTATTTGGATGACACAACACGTTGCCACACCTGGCAAACATTTGAGTTCTCCTCTACCTCTTTCCTCCTCCACCCCCTCTTTTCACCTTGTTTTATAAACTGGAACCACCATTAAAGTGATTAAATGTATTGATGATGCTGTTTGATTATCTTTTCATATTTAAGTATTTTGTAGGCATTGTATGGTATGATAGTATTTGTGAGACAGCCAGACATCTAATTCAAGTTAAATAAAGAATTTCATGTCAAAGGAATTGTCAAATAATATACTTCATGCAGGTTTAACATGTACTCCTTGATTCTCATTAAAAGCAGAAAATCAGAAAAGTAACTCAAAAATACCTCTGTGCTTCAAGGGGAGATGGACTGAAGTTTAAAAGGTTTATTTTGTGGGTCTTGCAGGCGATATTCCAGTTTCTACATCCAAGCATCCCAACCAATATTTTAGATTAGGAAAAGCGGAGTCATAGGTACATTCCCTGCTCTTCCCCCTTTGGGGTTTTTGTCTGGGTGGAAGGAAGATATTCAGTATCTCGTGGTGAGGAGTAACATTGCTTCCAAGTGCAGAAAGGATGCAGGAACACCGAGTCAGCAGCTCACTTAAGGGCAAATTCCAGCCGAGCAACCCTGGAGTCGGGGAGTCCGCATGGGAACAGCACTCCGGCACGGTCTCTGCCCACATTCCTCCAGTGAAAATGAGCGGTATGGGCTGTGACCTGGGTGGAAAAACTGGTTGGAGAGTTGGGCTGAAAGGGTAGTGATCAGTGTTTGGAATTCTAATGGGTGGACGGGGATAAAGATGTTGATTTTGAGGTGGATCCTGTTAAGCATTAATAGGATGTGCAGTCATCAGGCGTGTGGGTGACACCAGCTGAGGAACAGACTGACTGACAAGCTGGGGCAAGGACAAAAGGACACAGGTCTTGTCACTCCCTTTCACCACGGAGTGGTGAGGGGGAGAAACATGTATCTTAACAAGATGTAGGCTGTACCGGTTTGTTTGGCCTTTAGTTCTCAGCCTTTTGATGACAGAAAGGCGGGTCATTGCTGAGGTGAATCCCAAGCACAGCCAGCGCTGTGCTCCTGCAGCACAGCCAGCGTCCAGAGCCACAGCCTGGGGTCGATCTCACTGCAGCACAATGCGGACATCTGGCATGGTATTTGACACCTGTCATCCTTACCCTTGTCCTTAGGATGTCCCAGAGTGGATCCAGTAGTTGGCCGCAGTTCCATCTCCCTTGGTCCTTTCTGTTCGGACGTGTTCTAGTTTTCGCATGGAGAGCCCGGCAGCTGGGCTGAGCCTGAGCTGGACACTGTCAGATCCTCTGTGCAGCAGGTGTCATTCCTGTAAACAGTGTCGGAGTTGATAAACATTTCAGTAATGAAACCTCGAACAATGGTATTTAACTTTGAAATTCTGTTACATTTCAATACTGCTCTGTGAAGCTGACATGTTAGTGTTTTGCCTGTTTCATTTCTACAGACCCGGTCTTTGCTGGGAGTGTTTGAAGAAGATGCTGCTGCAATTTCCAATTACATCAATCAGTTATTTCAAGCCATGCACAGAATATATGATGCGCAGGTAGTGTTAATGGAATTACTGAATCCATTATAAAGCTCTTGAACCACTTTTTTGATGTCTCTTCCTTTTTTTGAAGGTATTATAAGCAATATTTTTTTTCTGGTTCTACATTCTTTAAATGTGGAAGTGAAACAAAATAAGAATTAATTAATTGTTTTGCTGTATGTTAGGGAGTGGTAAACACTAAATTCTCGTTATTTCTTCTGCAACAGAATATCTTATGACAAGTAAAAAGATTTTATGGCCTCCTAGTAGTTCTGTTGTATTTCCCAAGTGTTTCCGAAATGTTTCCCACCTTAGTGTGTCTAATAACATGTACCAAGTGGGAGATTATTTTTTACTTACAATACATTTGTTTCACTCATCACCAGAAATACAGAGATCGGTGCACAGAGTACAGGCTGTGAACTTGATATTTGTGAACACTGATTACCCGTAACTCTCAATAATGTTAGGGAAGCGGATGCTTACCTTTCTGAAAATCTGTACTCAGATTTTAAGTTCCGCGTCTGTCAGAGTTTCCTCTTCAAATAGTGTGATTTTTTTAAATATTAATTTAAATTAAAATGTAACAAGCTTGGGGGGTTTGTTTGTTTGTTTTTTAATCAGAATGAATTAAGTGCAGCGACTCATCTGACTTCAAAGCTGCTGAAGGAATATGAGAAACAGGTACTGCGTAAGTCACTGTTGGTTTGGTGTGGTCAGCACTAAGTGTTCTTGTCCTTTATCAGAGCACAGTGTAGAATGGATGTAGGTTTGGCCCAGATAAAATGAACTGCTGTAGCTGGTGGCTCAAATCTTTGCCAAAAGAATCTACTGTCTTCATATTAGTTCTTCCAAGTAAAACCAAATTAATATTAGTAAGTTCTGAAATATTTTACTTTTGGATCCGTGGTTTGGGGGCTGCTTAGGGTGGTGGTGGTCTTCAGTTTTTGTTTTATAAACCTGTTTACTGTTAAGTGCTTTAGTTTTACTAGTCACAAAGAGAAGAGATTGTATAGCAGTCTCCATTTAACAACCATAATTTGCTCTTATTGGGAGAATAATTCCATCTCTGACAGCCCAGATTGTGGAATCCACAGCTTTCCCCACAGGGAGCCCGTTCTAAGAGGGTTTCCTATCTGTAGCTCTGCTGCTGGAACCTCTTTGCTGAAATATATGTTAAAAACAAAAAGTTGCTTCTTTTAAAGAGGCTGGTGCTCCCTGTCCTCATTCCCCACCTAACGAGGTGAACTGGAAAAAGTTCTATTTATGAAAAGGCTGCATGTCAAGTCTGCATCTTTCCTGATTTAAAAAAAAAAAATCTATAACTTAATTTAAAACCCCATTAATTAATTACTATATTTAAAAATATATATATTTTGGTGATAATTATTTGTTACTTCTGCCCCTCCCAAATATTCCGTCTTCACGGGACAATAAAGAAGTGCTTCAGTATATCTTAACTGTATGATATTTTAAAATAATGGAATACCTAATACATTCATAGAAATGATTCATATAGTTTTGTGAGTGACAGAGAACACTGCAAACGTGTCTCCTTTTCTTTTAGCGTTTTCCACTAGGGGGAGATGATGAAGTTATGACTTCTACTCTACAGCAGTTTGCAAAAGTGATAGATGAGGCAAGTACTTGTGTTTGTTTCACTTGCTTGGCTAATGTTGCCATGTATAGACTATAACTTGCTGAATTATTCCAGCCTTTTTAAAGATAGGAGGTACATAAATGGCTTTCATGTGTCAGTTGGGTAACACTTAATCGTATATTGCAGCATATAGCTAAAGTTATTTAACCTGAAGATAATCAATTCCACAAAGTGAGTATACATTATCAAAAGAGAATGTAATTTAACTTAGTGTAGATACAGCCGAACCCATTCCAGAATGGCAGGTAAAAAGGTGTTTGGATTGCCTGGTTTTGACTGAGAAAGGAACCTCTTGCTGGCTGTACGGGAGACAGAGACTGAGCCTTTGGAAAGACAGCTTAGCACCCTTAAGATCCAAATCGGGATGTTTTCCGGGACCCCTCCCTCACTTTGAACGTTACTTAAACAGCATTTTGGAGGAAGAACAGGTTTGTTCTGCCTCTGAAACTGTGGAAGACGGGCTGTGATGTAGCTGGAAGGAACATGGAGAAATAAACTGACCAGTCATCAGAACATGAGGCCATTTGTAGGGACAAAAACTAAACTCTAAAGATCTATAGAAAGCTAGTGATGAGATCAGGAGCCTGGAAAACAATAGAGGTAAAAAAAACGAATGTACAAAATTACTTCTGAGTTGTACGTGTCATCTTTGAGTGAAATTGATGCCAACCTGTCTTGATTTGATTTAGTCTCGGCACTTGTTTCCTAAAATGTCCTTCTTTTCCTTCTTTCACAGCTCAGCTCTTGCCATGCGGTTCTTTCAACTCAGCTTGCGGACGCAATGATGTTCCCTATTACCCAGTTTAAAGAAAGGGATCTCAAAGGTAGTACTCGAACAAATACTGCTTTGATCAATAACAGCAATGACAAAAACGTAGCATTTACTCTCCATAGCTCTTGTTTCACTAAATAGAATACGCCACTTATTTTTCAGCTCTCAAAGTATGCATCTCCCAATTTTAAAAAAATGTAAGTTATTTCTTTTCATGAGAGTATTACAGTTGAAGAACTTACCACTGTTACTGTTTCAACAAAGATACTGTTTGTATTATGGAAGCACTTATCGTCTATTCAAGATGAAATTTTGCAGTTACTGTAAACATTAAGAAAGAATAATTTTCAGATAATTTGCATGTTCCAGAAATAGTTGTATAGATTTTAATATTATGACATCAATATAATGGCTGGACTGAACTCAAAAGGCAAAGTACCAAAGTTGTACTTACTATATTATTCAGATTCGCTAAGGTGGTTCTTGAACTCTGCTGTAGGCCCAGCGGCCTCTTCTGTGTAGGAATAAGATGCTTCCAACTTCTTATTTTGGCGACAGTTCTATCTTTTTCTGCCTGGTCTAAAAGAATAGTGAGTCTGATTATGAGAGATTTTACTTGAGATGCTAAAGTGTGGCAAATTGGCTTCAAATACAAACAATAAGAATTAAAACCAAAATAACTGAAATCCCTAATGTGAACGGCCTGAAGCGGGTAAACCTAATGTATGAAAGTCTAAGTTGAAATAAAAGTGACAAGAGTTGCTTAAGTCTTCTAGCTCTTTATGAGTCTCGGAATATACTTGTTTGGCAATAGTTTGTTGTGAGGTTCTGGATTAAATGGGTTCTGCTTTTTGGCAAGGGAACGTGAGCGTCTCAAGGCTGATGTTACTCCTCAGAACCTGGAAAAATCCCCTGTTAATATTTACTGAAGAAGCATCCCTGAGGCAATAGTCGGAATGAAATGTTCCCACTGGCAGTTTTTAACCACCAGCTGCTGTGGTGTTTAATGACACCCAACCTCTTCACAGGCTTCGTAGGCGCTTTCCGTAAAGCTTTTCCATGCCTTTTTGTCTTTGTTTTCCCATAAAGTAGAACACAGCTCTCTGTCACTTTATGCCGCAATATGAAACCAAACCACAGCTGAGATCAGAACAAGTGCTGAGTATTGCAGAGTCTCCTGTCCCCTGGCACAGTAAGAATTAATACCCATCTAGACTGTGACTGATGTGGGGTAGGAGGAATCAGAGTGTGTTTGGGGCTTTCCGTTCACCCAGCCACGCTGCCCCATCTCCTGTGCTCAGACCAGAGCTGTAGGTGATGCATTTGCATCGATGATGTCTTTCCAAGTAATTTGAAAAGAAGTTCCTCGTTAAGTTATTCCAGTGAAATGTCTTTTTTGGTGAGCCAGGCAGCCCCAGCTGATCCGCAGGCGTAAGGCAGAGCAGGCGTTCCAGCCACACAGTGCCCGTGCTGCTAACTGCAACCACTGCTGCTCAGTACTGCAACGCTGCATGAGAAGCCTTGATATACCAATGTTCCGTTAATAACAACTCATTTAAATTGTGATATGTTGTTTTGTAGAGATATTAACTCTAAAAGAAGTTTTCCAAATTGCAAGCAATGGTAAGTGTAAAATACTTAATGTTATAGATATTGCAAGACAACAGTGTTACTGTAGATCACTTAGTCTGAAAACTAGTGAAGATAGCAAGGCTTAAAGTGAGTAATTAACGCTGTAATTGTGTCAGTGATACTTAGGCAGCCAGCTTTCCTTGGTTCACCTGTAAATCCTTGCTTTGTGTACCAAAGTGGTAAAGCAAATCGACAGTATTAATCTTTTTTACAATACTCAAAATGTATATATAATTCTTAAAGAAGTTACTGTTATGCTACCAAAATTACTAAAAATAGTAAGGTGCTAGCTCACTTTTAAAGGCAGGACCAAAGTAAGAAACGAATTTTCCCTCCCTAAAAGTAGTTTGATAGTTCTGTTCTCTATTGTGACAAGTGACATTCTTTAGCCAGCTCCAGTATATTCTCATAGAGAACATGTTCTTTAAGTAAAGTTCTGCTCTCTTAATGAAAATTGCTTAATTGCTTTAGAAGTAAAAAATATTAGATACAGGTTTTCATAATGGAAAGTTGTCTCTGCTTACAGAACGTTTTTGTCATCGAAGAATATTAGATCTTTAGGGAAATTTGTGACAATTTGGCCATATTTGCATCTGGTTAGAATTTTCCTTCCACCCAAATATGATATTTGTGGCAGTGAAGTCATTATAAACAGGCAAGAACAATTCTTGAAAGGTTTTAATGTGACAGAACTTTGCATTCGCTGGCCATGCAACACACAGTGATAGAAGAGGTTTTCTGCTCTGCTTCGTAAGTCCTTCATTTATCAAAATGATAATAAATTCTCTTTCGCTTAGACCATGATGCTGCCATTACCAGATACGGTCGATTGTCAAAAAGAAGGGAAAATGAAAAGGTTTGTAAACCAAAATACTTAGTGTAAAGATTTTTAGAGGAGATAAGAAATAATTTTCTTCTCGTACATGTATCTATGATGGAAGGCAATGTATGGCAGATTGGACCTGGAGGTCGATAGTTTGTTTTAGCAGTCTAGACAGTTTGCTTCCAAACAGAAAAGGTTTCCCCAATACATGTCTGTCTTATAACACTGAAAATGCTCTTGTGATACCATATTTAATTTATTTTTGTAAAGAAATAACCACACTTTCCAGGGAGAAAAGAATGCTGTATTTGTTTCTCGTGTCTCTCGTGTATAAGTCAGAGAAGCAGAACTGGAGGGTAAATGTGCAGTAGCTGCTGGCAGAGGGTGGGACGTTGCTGTGTGGGTTTTGCGTGCTGCTGTAAAGCTGTCCGGAATGCCAGGTGTCAAACCTTCCTCTTCCCCCTCCCCATGTCTGTCTCTTCAGGTCAAGGCTGAAGTTATAGAAGATGTATATACTTCAAGGAAAAAACAGCATCAGACTATGATGCATTATTTCTGTGCATTAAATACTCTGCAGTACAAAAAGAAAATTGCTCTGCTGGAGCCCTTGCTGGGATACATGCAGGCTCAGGTAACGCCACAGTCTGGAAGCTGCAGGGGTTAAAGCAAAAGCACTTCATGAAGGCTGATGTACTAAAAGCTGTGGTTTTGTTCGAGTGAATTCATGATTGGTTTATTTGAGGATGGATGCAATAGAAAATACAACTATGGAAAAGTTATTTGGAGGGTCTTAATTTATATTTTCAGAAGTATGACGTAAGTGTGGGGTCTTTAAAAAGGCAAAAGCCAGACTTCCCAGTGTCCAGCACTGCCACAGTGTCCTGAGGAGAAATGAACCTCTGCGTGCTGCCGGAAAGCTTTCCAAGCCAAGAGGAACTCTTTCTCCTGAGGCCGAGCTGTGGCTGTTTTCTGTGAGCAAGTCCCCAGAGCGGCCTGTCGCTCAGCGCGGGGTTTGCTGAGCGTGGGCCGGCCGGCCCTGCGCTTCCTGCTCCAGGTCCCCCGGGGCTGAGCCCAGCGCAGACGTGATGGGTTTTCTGGACCAGTGTGAGTGCAGTGAGCAGACTGGGGGGCTTGGAAAACCACAGCGAGACGGTGTTTCCAACCTCGCTTCATTTCCAGGGCAGTTTCTGTACGTTTCTGTTTCCTCAGGTGACTCTGTGCGCGTCCTCCCCGCTGCGCTGTCAGCGTCAGCCGTCGCTTGCAGACAAAACATGCGCTTTATTGAGGGGCTTTAGTGGGAATGAGGCTTGAAAACAGATCTCTCTGAGAAACTTTAGCCTCCTATGGTATTATCTGTTGTTAATGTAGTTTTATTAATTACTAAATTCTCCCTTTTCCTCCTCTTGTTCTTTTATAGATAAGTTTTTTTAAAATGGGTTCAGAAAATCTTACGGAGCAATTGGAAGAATTTTTGACCAATATCGGCACAAGTGTACAGAAGTAAGTTGGTTTTGTTGAATTCTGAACTATTATAAAGACAAGTTTTTTTTTTTTCTACTTATTACTACGTTATCTTTGCTCACAACACCTTCTTTCCCTCAGCGTTCGCAGGGAAATGGAGTGCGAAGTAGAAAACATGCAGCAAACTATAGAGGACTTGGAAGTAGCCAGTGACCCACTCTATCTGCCTGACCCTGATACTACCAAATTTCCTGTTCACAGGAATCTCACTCGGAAAGCTGGCTATCTCAATGCAAGAAAGTAAGAATAACTTGGTATCTACAAACTCCGGCATATTTAAGTTTGGGAAAGGAAAGCTACAAAAGTATGCAGTGTTTTTTTTGAAGTAGCTATGCTAATTTTCCATAGTGGAGTCAGTCAGTCGCACAGCAGTTACTCTGTTTCTTCAGACTCCTTCACTCAATTACTATTGATTTAATTGTTACACTGACATAGTGTGATTCAGGTGCAAAACAAAGTTATCCTGATTTTCGTCTAATCTTGCCTGAAGTTTCACACTGAGAAGAAAAACTGAAGCTCAGGAGAGTGTAATTTCACTGTAATTGGAAAACAACAGGATTGCAGCTATCGGAATTATTAGGTGTCTGTTAAAGCTTTGGGATCCAAGTTACAGATACAAAGCTTGAGATATACAAGGCAAAACATGCTGTGTTGAGGGAACACCCTTGGAACAGCCCTCTGCGCGTCACCAGGCGGCTTCAGCCACTGCAGGGAGCTCTTCCTACAGTTGCTAAAGTCTAGCAGCTCATTTTTATAGTTATTAAAGATAACTTGTAACACTCCTTTTTTTCCCCTGTAATTTATATAATAAGCTCCAAGGAATTTTTTTAAAAAATGTAATTACTTTTGCAGCAACAGTTGCAGTAACATATTCACCAAATGAGGCGTGAATTTCTGTAGCAGAGTGCAATTACAGCAATTAGTACTGACAAGAGTATCTGAACAAAAAGGGAGGCTAAACTGCGGTACTGATTCGTAGTTTCACATTGTTCCTTTTCTGCAAATCCAGGAGAAAAAAGAAAAACCCCAACAAAACCCCACCATGTTCTAAGGAAAAGTTTTGGAATCTTGTTAAATGGTACAAAAGACTTGAAAAGTTGAGTTATCTTACGTGACTGAGCTAAGGCTTAACACAGAGTTCTTCCAAACTTAATAATGTAACTGATAAGACCTCTAAACTCCACACGTATGTTGATAATGGGTATAATTAGCATATGCATATTGTAGAAAGCAATACTGTAAAAGTTTATCATCAAAACTGAAGTGCTTTGCTTCTTTATTCTAAATTAAGTTTCACATGATCTAGAAAGCAACTTCAGCTGTAAAGCCAACCCGAAACATTGAACGAGCAAAAAGGTTTTCCTTGGGGCCCAGGTGCTTTGTTCCAAGTGATTTTCCTGTTTTTCTTATTTATACAGCCCAGATGGACTCCTAAGCTACTCATTACCAACTTCTTTTTACCTTTTAGTAAGACCGGGCTGGTATCGTCCAGCTGGGACCGACAGTTTTACTTCACCCAAGGTGGGAATTTGATGAGCCAGGCGAGAGGGGACGTGGCTGGGGGGCTGGTCATGGACATCGACAACTGCTCGGTCATGGCTGTGGACTGTGAAGACAGACGGTACTGTTTTCAGATCACATCTTTTGACGGTAAAAAGTAAGTGTTCTTACGTTGTTGTTACCTGTAAGTAATAGTGGACTCACTAATTAAGAAAAGAACGATGGTCTGTCTTTGCCAGGTTACAGCTTGATGGATTTGGAGGGTATCTAGAAGCAAAACCTGGGATGCCTTTTGAACTTCATGATGTCTGGGGTTTTTAGTGTGTCAGCTGTATAATGCAGCTGAGTGGTATTTCAGAATACAATTACCATAACCAGTCTACAATAGTGAATTATCACATTTTGTGAGTGCTTAAGTGTTACATGGGCACAAGTAGAATTTTGTTCAATTGAAGTGAAAACATTTTTAAAGTTAGATGTTGATTGCCCTCAGCACGTACACAGAACCTTAAGCCCGTCTCAGGTTGTTGTGCAGTGTACCACCATGAAAATGGAGCTTGCTGTGTGAAGGTACTTGTGAGGCATTTTAAATTGTCTTTTCCATTCTCCTCTTTCAGGTCTTCAATCTTACAGGCAGAGAGTAAAAAAGATTATGAAGAGGTAAGTTAATGGGAGGTTTGCACGGGGTCCAGTGATGTTCCTGTCACCTCTGCTCAGTCTGGTGATGCGGGTTTCCCTGCCCACGCAGTGGGTGAACACCAGCTCAGAAATGTCAGTATTCAAATGTTAGGTCAGCAAAGTTACACGTGGTAGCAAATATTGGCGGGGAAAGGAAATGCAAAATCCCACCAGCAAGCAGCGCCCAGTCAGCCAGTGGGGAGATCTCTTCACTGCTGGTTTTTAGCTTTCTCTAGAGGTGAAAATAACAAGTTTCTTTAGACTTTTTGCAACTAGGAGCCTAATGGTGTAGGCGTGTACTATTCCAACAAGGAAGATTTTAGTTATTACACTGGAGTACAGAGAATCCCTTTTAATACCTTAAAGTAGTGCCTGAAGCTTGCTTTAGTTTTGCCTCATTTTTCCGAGTGAAGTCTGGGCACTGTGTGCACTGTACAGGCAGCAGTGAATTCAGTGACGAGGTGCACGTGCAGAATCGTGGTTTGGCTCCTGAAGTTCTAAAGGAGGTGGGAAAGGTGCTGAAACCAGCCACGTCAGGTGTTTAATCAAGTTGATAAATTATGAAAAATTATTATTTTTTCTTTTTTTTCCCTGTCTTTTTCAGTGGATATGCACCATCAACAACATATCGAAACAGATATATCTCAGTGAAAACCCTGAGGTAACTTTACTAAAATTTATAGTGTCAGTAATATGTTAAGATGTAGCCATGCACAAAATTTAATTTAAGAGATCAATGGGACTAATTGCACAGCATAGAATTAACCTGAGTGCTTCCTACATGTTTAATGATAAGATTTTCATGGTGTCAAAACATACCATCCATTGTCTCCTTCCTCTAAATGCTTGTATAGAAAGCATTAAAAATATGTGAATTTTATATTTGGTATAACTTTTTGACATCTTTGCAGTCCCATGTTTCTATTTTGTATATGATACTTTGCTACAAGTGAATATGACAAATATTCTCACGCGGGATTGAGTTTGTAAGTTCTGTCAGTTACGTATAAATAGAACTAAAATCTTGAAGTTGATTTTGAGGAAGGTGTTTTCAGTTCTTTTCTGCCATCTCTCTACTGCAGGAAATCGCTGCCCGTGTGAACCAGTCGGCCCTGGAGGCTGTGACTCCGTCGCCCTCGTTCCAGCAGAGGCACGAGAGCCTGCGGCCCGCGCCGTGAGTGGCTTCCCCGCGCAGAGCGGCCGGGCACAGCCGGCAAAACCAAACAAAAACCCCAACACTTCCGAGATTCACAAGAAAATATTGGATAGGCTAGAGGAAAACTTCCCAAACTCACTTTTTGAGCACTGTTTAGCATCCATTGTAATCCACATCTCCAGCTAAGAGAGTTTTGTTGGTTGCGCTGTACATCTGGTTTGTGGTATGAATTCATACTGAGATTTTTTCTTAACGGGTCCAGCTCCTGGAAGCAACATCAGGTTGTTTGAACATCAATATATAATCATGATATGAAATAGAACACAAGCTGTCGAACATCAATATATAATTGTGATATGAAATAGAATACAAGCTGATGCAATTATTAATGCAAGCAGTAATGTTAACTTACTTAAATTTGACAAGGAAGGTGGAATCCAGGTTTGTTTACTATGCCCTGATCTTCAGGTTTTGAGTTTTGTTTTACGTCCAAGTTTGGGGATATTGTATTGGTCTCCCATATGGTTTAATTTATTATCAACCAGCTTGTAGGTGGAGATCTTAATGTTGACGTTTTGCTTTGTTTCAGGCAATCCCGCCCGGCCGCGGTTCGCACCAGCAGCACAGGGTCGCTGGGATCTGAATCGGCAGCTCTGTCGGCACTTTCCTTGGATTCTCTTGTTGCCCCCGACACTCCCATACAATTTGACATAATATCTCCAGTTAGTGAAGATCTGCCTGGTCAAGCAAAATCTTCAGGGCAGTCGGGCAGGTAGGAAATGTAGAGAGAAGGCAAAAAATTCCTAAAGTTAATGTTATTGATTTAAAAACAAACAAGTGAGAAAACCATGGTTAGGCCACAGCTCCGACACACGCGTTGCCTTTGCCCTCACTTCTGGCACTTCTGCAGTGGCCGGTGAAGCAAAACCGTTTTTTAAATTGCTAAATAGAGTTGTAAAAAAAAAAAAGCTTAATTAAATGCGCTAGATTCGAGGTGTAGTTTTCTATTGAGCAGTAGCTTTTCTCACGTTAGCACCTAATGCTTTTATTTATTGATTCCTTTTAATCTTTTGGTTTCACAAAGTATTCTCCTTTCCTATTGCTTGCTCACCCAGCAGCTTGGGTTATTTCCTCTTGGAAACTCAAGAGAAATTTGGTAGCGCTGCCCGCAGGTGCTGATGCCATTCGATGCCGCTCCTGTTGGCCCGCCAGGTGAGTGAGAATGGTCTAGGCTTCTCCAGCAACCCCGGCCACGCAGCTTGAAATGGCCGAGAGCTCTTCCCAGACCAGGAAAACGTTTTCTCCTACTTGTTTTTTTTTTTTGGCAAACTTCCCATTCAAAAATAATAATAAACCCCTGCAAATCTGTACTGCATTTCTGGAACTATATGTCCAGAATTCAGATATTAAGAAAACATATTTGCAGATCCAGCTGCTCTTAACAACAACCAAGAAGCTGAAAACTAATTGACTGTACCCTAGTCCCAATGATGTGTTGTAGCTCCCTGCCCTCTAGAAAAATACTTGCATTTTCGGTTGCACCTCAGCAATACATAAGAGTTCAAATTATCTATATTAAACCTTTTTTTTTTGACAGTTTTCCTTTAGTTGCTGTTTGGAATAGCAGGATAACCAGCTGGCTGACTTGGCCTTTAGGAACATACGGGCTTAAAAGAGATATGAACTGTATTCCAGGAAGTGGAGAGGTTAATAAATACTGCAGCTAAATTCCTGTCATCAGTTATAATTCCATTCTAGAAAATCGCATTTTTCATAGCAGAAATGATACAGAGTCGTGCTTGGTATTTCTAATTAACCATCACTTCAATGCAGAACTGCAGACAGGCGACATGCTACTTTAGAAGTATTAATTATTAAAAAAACCCACTTCCCTTAGTTTCTGATACTGATGACATTTAGGTTTTCTTTTTGCTTTTTGAAACATGCTGTGAGATTGTGCAGTGACTTTTGCAGTTTGATCTTAACTGACAAGTCTGAGCAATACAAGATGCTAATGGAAAGAACTTTAGGGTATTTACACATTATGCATTTAATGGGAGGACTCTTGATTGAGTCGCTGTTCTTTAACCATCGTAGCAACACAAGCGTGAGCTCCGAGTTCAGTGTACACCAATTCTGTTGTGCTGGGCTGGACAGCTCGTAGTTCAAATAAACCTGGTGGCCAGTGGGCCGTGCTGAACAAGAGACGGGCAGATTCTTTTTGCTCAGTTCTGCAACTTGCTCCTAGAACACTGAACTAGTGAGAGGTGACACTTTCATCACACCCCTGTAAAACCTGATTTGAGGTTTATTGAACCCTTGACAACAGGTTTTCAGCCACCAGTTAGCCCAAGAGAAGTTTGAAATAAAATTTCCCCGTTCCCCATGCTCTTTCCAGCATTGCTTTCCTGCTTTTGAAACGTGTAGACTTGGAAGCCTAGAGTATTTTCACTGTAACTGATGGCAGTTCTGTCTTTGAGAGCCAGAAGTAGCCACATTTCTCTTGATGCTCTAGGAGTGAAACCCCAGAGGTGTTCTCAGAAAGCTGCGTTGCAAACAGAGCCCGTGACTCCTCGGGTGCTGCAGTGGGGCCGGATGGGAGCAGCTGGGGCTGCAGCTCCTCGGGCTGGGCAGAGACATTTCAACCCCTCAAACTGCACGTTTTCAAATATTGAACAAGGTTTTGACTCGGCCTTAATTCAGATATAAAAAGTACCATGTGATGCAAACTCTCTGTGGCAGCAACAGGACAATAATAGCTGGTATTTTTCCCACAAATTGAGCTCTCAAAAATATAGAGGTTTATGTCTAACTCTTGATTAAATTGCTTGTCCTTGCAATTTATCATACATGATTCCTCCGGATTACAGCCTATGAAATCACTACATGTTTTTATTTGATGCAGCATGAGACTACTACATGATTTATTATTGGTTCTTGTAATCTCATTCCTGGTTTAATATTTTCATTTTTTAACAGACGCACAAATCCTTTTGGTGAATCTGGAGGCTCAAAATCCGAAACAGAAGGTAAAGATTTTGTTTCAATGCAACATTTGAACTAGAATTAGATTTTTTTTCTATTTTCCTCTGTAGCTTCTCCTAATTTAAGACCAGTTTTAGAATGCTTAGTCACATTAGCAGGTATTAGACAAGCTACTGTGTGAAAGTCTGTTTTAAAAACAATGAATTGCATCTTTTTTGTTCATGAAACCAACTGAAAAGATGGGTGACTTGCTGTTCAGTAATTTACCTCTAATTCCCAAATCCGAGCAGCCTCTCGCCAAGTTATGAGAAGTGTGGAGCTTTCCTGCTGCACTCCAGCTTTGGTTTTGGATGGAGAACCCGAACTGGGGTTCACTTTTTTCAATGCTTTTCTTTGCCTTAGATTCAATTCTTCATCAGTTGTTCATTGTAAGATTTCTTGGCTCCATGGAGGTGAAGTCCGACGAAAGTCCAGACGTGGTTTATGAGACGATGCGCCAGATCCTGGCAGCTCGCGCCATCCATAACATTTTCAGGATGACAGAATCACATTTGTTAGTCACTTGTGACTGTTTGAAGTGAGTTTGCTTCCTGACTTCTACTGACGATTATTTAAAGAATTATCTTCTTTCACGTTGTTAAAATTGACTTTCTGGTTTGTTTTTAAAATCAAATTTTTAGGTTAATTGATCCACAGACACAAGTTACAAGACTACGAGTAAGTAACTTTACATTTTAAGAAAAATACTCAGCAATGTAATTCTTCTACTTTCAAAATAACGTTAGTAGATGTTGGCAAAAATCACTGGCAGCATCAGATTTCCTAACGAACTTCTACTGAAATTAGGAGACTAAAAATAAAAAGAGCCAGAAGAACACTGGCAGATGAAGTTTAAGGAGAGTGATTTCAGCAGGTCAACAGGCTTTTGAAAGCTGTTCCCCCTCCCCTGATAGGGTAAAATCTTAGAAAAACAGAATATTGTTGTGTGTTTATGATATTGAAGTAATTAACGTGCAGTATATTGAAACCTGATATAGCAAATATTTGGCACCAGCTTTAATATCTGCATATTTGATTGGTTTTGGCAGTTTCCTTTGCCCAGTGTAGTGTTGTGTGCCGCGCACCAGGAGAACAAGCGCCTCTTTGGATTTGTGCTGAGAACGTCGGGAGGGAGAGCGGAGAGCCGCCAGACCTCCATCTGCTACATCTTTGAGTCAAACAACGAGGGGGAAAAGGTACTGGGGAGGGCTGTATCGCTTTTGAACCTGATGTGGATTCCACGTCATTAAACCCATTCACGCTGTCCAAGGGATTTCTAGGGGAGAGTATTTTGTCTATGTACTGAAAAACAGTTCAGCTTGACACTTTAAGTACCTGCAAGTGCTTTAAGATGCCATCATGTCTAATTTGGGCATCTGGCTGAATTTTAAAGCATTTTTCTGAGAGTCTTTTTGATTATTTCCATCTGTTTTGTGTTTAGATTTGTGACTCTGTTGGACTGGCCAAACAGATCGCGCTTCATGCAGAGCTGGTAAGAGCCTCCCTGGGCCACGGGCTGCTTGGGAACGGAAGGGACAGACGAGATTCACCACACGACAGAGAACATATTCTGCAAGATCCTGGTAGCTGCAGTAACGCTGCTGTGGTGTGGTTTAAGGGATTTGTTTTCTAGAATTTAAACCCAAGATAAAAAGACTTTGTACTATGGAACAATATTCAAGACGGGACTCAGTTTGCTACCTTTAACAAACGTACCAGCCCTTTAAAAGAAGAATAATCAAAACAGGGGCATAACAGTTTTGAGCAGACTCATGTAAACGGGTGGTGTATCAAACATCTCAGGCTGTTGTTACTGACTTTATTTTTTGCCCTTTAGGATCGAAAAGCAACAGAAAAGCAAAAAGAAATAGATAGAGTCAAAGAGAAACAACAAAAAGAACTGAATAAACAAAAACAAATTGAAAAGGTACATTTCAGCATTATTTCCTAATTCTTTTTTCTACTTACTTTCTTTTTATACTCCAAGCTCTGCTGCCGTATTCTTTAGTACAGGTTCATAGACCATTATGGAATTAAGTTAATTATTAGAAGTATTTCCTGTGCGGATTTTGTGTATTTTTGTATAGTAGTTTTTACAAAGAGCTCTCTGGGGAGATAAACCACACCACGTCTTTATGGCCGTACTCAAGAGCAGGGCTTGAAGGAACACCCACCACAGGCCCAAAATAAGGTCATTTTCTGCGGAGGGATCAGTGACCCGGGGCAGGCGCTTGTCCGACCCGCTGGGCTCTGTGCATTCACGTGGGAGCTGCTCTACTAACGCCAACTCCTGAAATGGGAAGGGTTTAGTTCCCTCGGTACAGAAGGCTGGCTGGTGATCGTATTAAAGGCCAGTTTATGAATCGCAGCAATGCTATTCAGTTTCAATTGTAGATGGCTTCAAAGTTAATATTCTTCTTCCGATTTCCCCCACTCCGTGTGTCGCACCAGGACCTAGAGGAGCAGAGCCGGCTGATCGCCGCCTCCAGCAGGGCCAACCAGAGCAGCGGGGACGGGCAGTTCGTGGTCCTGAGCAGCAGCCAGTCGGAGGACAGCGACTTAGGGGAGGACGGCAAGAAGAAGAGAGAATCTGAAGCCTGAGGTTGCCTCCTTATTAACATGGACTGAGGGCTGTACCTGGTAAATGGCACAAGTTTTACAAGAAGTGAAATGTAGGTGGAGGGTCTGTTGTACTATATAAAAGACTTCACAATATGTAGACCCTATTATGCCTTGATTTTTCTTTCTCAAGTAAGTGATTTCCATTCTCATGTCCATCTAATTTCTGTATGCCAGATGACACATGGTGATGCCACCGTGTTTATGGAAAAACGGATGTTTTCTCAAGGCTTCTCTGCAGTATGGAAAAAGCCGTGAGGTTTTTTTTCCCACTGACCTCTCTGTGCAATTGCTCTTGAAGCAAAACTTCCAACTCTCCTTGGCCTTCAGCAGGACACTGAAACGTGTTCCCTGCACCACAGCACAGAGGACATAAAGGCGGATCCAAATGAGACAGTGCTATGCTTTAGCTGATTTGTTGCACATAACTGTTCTTAGATTTAGAAAGAAGAATCCTTATTAACATCAGTGAGATGTGCAATAGTTGTAGATGGAAATATCTTCTTTCATATTGCACTGTATGATACTGTCTCGATATTCTTTTTTTAGTGAATGCTGGAAGATTTCTTTCAACAGGAGAACAAATACTGCCAGACGTAGCTGAGAGCTGATGAGATGCCGTTGCACTTTGCTGCGTGAGGAATGTATAGAGCATTCCGTATCAGATGATAGGAATAACGTATGTATTCTTGTAGCACAAGTGCCATGTTCTAGTTTTTTCCCCAGTCCATGTAGTAAAAAGCCGTAAGCCTTGGAGTTCACTTTTTATAAAACATGTTTAGGGTTGCAGGAACACCTTGAATTCCCTCATTTTGAAAAATCTTTGGAATATAAGAAGGCCTTGCCACAGTACCTACATTTACTGAAAATGACTTGAGGCTCTTTTAAGTCTTTTTCTGGAAATGCATTTTGCCAACAGAAGGAGGTAACTGAGGAGCGAGCCTGTGCTGCTCCTCCGTCCCCACGTCCAGCCCCAGGAGCGTTTTTCAAAGCAGTGTCTGTTTACAGCCTGTAATCTGAACTCCGTGTTCCATACCCTGTGTAATATTTATTGTGTATAGTACTAAATGTGCATTCACCTTTTGATCCAGAAGAGAAAACTTGTTTGAAGAGAAATATTTATTTTTGCACTAATTACTATAAATACTAAAATCCAGTGGAACAGAAGATATCTCTATAATAGTGGCATGAAAGTGACAGGAAACATAGAAAGAGGAGAATATGCTTGTAGTTCAAGTTATATTATAACAGTTATGAGTGTTTGGCAGGTCAGCGCAAGGCATTTCTGGTGCTCAGGAACGGAACGCTTGCAGGACGTGTCCCGTCAGCTGGCGCTGGCCCGGCCAGCGGAGCCTCAGCCCCGCGCGCTGGAGCCGGGAGTTTTGTGCAGAGGTTCCGGGCAGGCCTGAGGCTGCGCCAGCTCCACCGCTGCTGTCGCTGGCACCGCAGCCGAGCGGGGACACGGGGCTCCTGCCCCCAGCAGAAGCGCAGGGGAGGCCGAGCGGCAGAGCCTCCTGCGTCTCTTCCCGAGCAGCCCTGTCCCAGGCCGCTGTCTGGCCCCGAGCAGCCGGGCTCTGCGTACACAGCTGCTCTTGCTGCTGGGCTCTGGGCAGCTTTGCCTGGCACACGGACCACACCGAGCTGAGGTTTTTTCCTAGAAAACAGTGGCATTTTAATTTCATATGTAGTCTCCTATTTTCGTCTCTCATCCTTAAGAGGCTGTTTTTATTCTTGCCAACAAAGATATTGGATTTGCTGCCCCTCTGTATCTTTTCTTTTTCTTTGTTGTGCCTCAGTCTGGGCTCCCAGAGTTGCACGGCAGCCACTTGGTCTCTGCAGATCGTTCCAGTTCATGTTTTGTTTGTACTCACCGCTATTTCATTTTCTATCGAATACGATGACAGCGTAGCTCAAGGTTACTGTGTCTTACTGCATCTTTCTCAAGTACATGATGAAGTAATTTTGAACAGTACAGGAAGAACAGGAAATCAGTGCTCTGGTTTCCAGTCTAGTCCCCCAGCTTGTCACAGCAGGATTGATTAATGTGGTAACCAGTTTATCTGCAACTGCTCTGTTTCCATATGGAAGACAGTTAATAGATCAGCCACCTCATCAAAAAGCATTTCTGATGCGTAGCCTGTTTTGCAGTGTCCTTATTGAAGAAATGTCAGAAAACTGAATTAGTCTATTCTTTTTTTCTTGAAACCTGCCATTACTGTTCTGGACAGAAATCTGCAAAGACGAAGAAGAAAGTGGGAGGAAGTTGGCGGGTGAATTTACTGTCATGTGGCATTTTTCAAATGTAACAAGGCACAACTGGAATTATTCCATTTGCGTATCAGGCTTTCCATCTATGCCATTAAATGTAGTTTTCTAAAACAGCATAGGAGTGAAGTGCATTTCTTTTGTGTTGGATGATTCTCATCTTAAGCACTAAGAGAAATAGGAAATGAATGAAGAGAATGGTCAAAAGAAAGTGGATTGACATACATGGATGAAATGAGGGGGTTTTCCTGTTTGTTTAGGAGAGTTTCACTGGTGTAAAATAAGCAAAAAGCTCTAAAAGCATCTGGGACAGTGACGAAAGCTGCGAGAGCAATTCTAACAGCACGAGCTAATATTTGATATTCTTTCTTTGACCTTATTTTACAAAATTTCTTGCAAGTCTGTAGTCTCCAAGGCTTTTCTTTTTAACCAAGCAGTAGCTGGTGGTTTGTTTCTGCCACAGTGGTATCAAGTTGTCATGACAAGAATATGTCGGTGTGTCCTTGTGAATGCACTTGTATTCCTGATGAAGTTTCTATTGCAAGCCAAGGGTTTTGTACAATCTTTCGGGTCATTTTTGTAATACAGTGGAGCTGTCAAATTCTTACGCTGATGTTCTGGATTGGTCCCGTACTAGAGACGTGTAAGTGATTTTTGCAGTGTTGAGACTGACTTGCACGCTTTCCCCGCGCAGCTGGACAGACCCCCTCCCTTGGCACGCTTGGGTCAATGCTGAGTGTTCTTTCTCAATCTCTGAAACATGGATAGTAAATGTACTATGCCAGGGCTTCAGTCAGCGTTTTGTAGGTTAAATAAAAGCTTAACTCGAGTAACTTTCTGGGTGGGATTTGTACTGATGCAAAATCCACCTGCATTTTTCATAATACTGACTTCCAGGAAGTGTCGTTACTGGTGACAGGATGCGTTCCCTTCCGCTAACCACAGTTGTAACACACAGTTATACCCCTGTGCTCTCAAAGTGTATCTTAGCTCTCTCAATTTTAGTCATATGAGCCAGATAACCTCAGAGGAAATTATTGTACTTGGGAATGCTGATAATTTATTTTTGCAACAATCAAAGACTGAACAAAGCAGCAAATCCCTCCCCGGGTAGCTGTGGAGCGCACGTGGTGCAGTCCCAGACACCGTGCAGCTCTGCGGAGCTGGGATGGCAACAGTCACACTTACTCACATGTACAGAGGCTCTACCAGCACAACCATTCACATGGATACCGATACTTATCCTCATGGGCTTTGTTAGTTTATTATATGATAAACACCATGTAAAAAGCAGTGGGTCATAACTACATTATGGTTAAATTTGTATTTTGTAAGGTTTGTAGAATTTTCTGAGGAAAAGCAGACTTTTGAATTATGTAACTTCTGTGATAAAGATGCATGTATAACTAGAAAAAAAAATCTATGCTTACTTGATAATGAAGGAATAAATACTACTAATGCCACGTGTGTTGATGAACTTTTTTTTCCTGTAAAATACGGACATGTGCAGTATTCTTATAAAGAGGAGGGCTGGGGGGCTGTGGACACTTCCCAAGGCAGCCGTGACTGCTGCCAGATAGTGCTGCGAGAGCTTGAGCTCCACCTACATAAAGAGAAGCTCCCAGCTTTGCCAGCATGCTTTTGGACAGCACTGGACCAGGAAAACCTGCTGCTAGAGAGAGGAATCCCAATGGATAATGGATGAGACATATCAATACCTGAGAATGAGATGTGGAACTAACATGTCTTTCGGAAGTGCTGCCTTGTTGAAGCATCGGTATTTCACAGCAGTTGCTGTGGCAAGCAGAGGTTTCTGGAGCTGTTAATCCCATTTCCCTGCTTAGAATGTGGGATTGCTCAATTCAGTGGAAAAAAAATCTACTCAGGCTGCTCTTGAGAACTTCAATGCAGAACTTCACAAATAAAAACTACGTGGCAGGAGAAAGGGAAGTACAAGAGAAAAAAAGAACTATGTCCCTTCCTGGTTTTAGTTGAGTCTCTGCACTTTAACTAAACTCGGAGTTAAACCCTGCAGCGGGGGCAGCGTTATGTTACAACAGGCTGTCGCTGAGATAACGCAGGGTTTGCAGCCCTACGTTTCTCAGTTCCTTAAACTGTTCACACTAAGCGTTTAAAATACTCGCCATAAAACTTTCAGAAAATTGATATTCCAGTAGATACATAGAATGGGATCGCCAGTACTTACATTTTGGAGTTCTCCCCATTTTCTTCAGGGGGCAATGCTGGTATTCCTTAATATACATAGGAGATCAAATCCCAAAACTAAAAAGCAGCCGCATAAGACAGTCTCATCCACGTCAATGTTCCCTTCCATATACAGAACTAATAATTATGTACAGCTGAGGCTGTAGGTGCCCGTGAAGCTCTGCTGCCCGTACAGATCGTACTCCTTGTACAGGATGTAGTCCTTCAGGCAGTTGGGCAGCGGGAGGAAGGTCATGAAGACAGGACATCGCAGCCGCAGCCGGCCCATGCAGTCCCGTATCTTCAGACGACAAAGATGCTTCAGAGAGCGAGGATTTGCTACAAATGAGGTGAGATTGATATTACTAAGTTATTAATTAAATTTTGTTCAATACTCTCCTACCTGGAAAATCAGACCTGTCTGGATCAGCCTTTTCACTTCAGCCCAGACATCTCAGCTATAATCACTGGCAGCTAAATCAACCGATTTCGTTCTTGCCATGTTGACTGAATGTAGGCTACTGCAAGTTTAAGTAGTAAAGCTTGAGGAATGTGCTTTATCCCCAAATAATTGGTGCCAGTTTTCTGTCAACTCGAAGAAGACACTAAAAGTAGAATTATGAGTCACTACTTAATCTGTGTACAAACAAAAAGGACATAGAATTAATCTAGACTAGAATTAAGTCACTCAATGAAAAGCAGTAAATCACGAGATTTGTTCCATCAACTTGAAGAAGGGGAAAAGCTTTTCTCCCCGTGAAGAGGATCGGGTTGTCTATTTGTAATTCAAGTTCCCAAGAGCTCTGCACACACTGTGCAGTTACTGTCGGGCTTCCCAGGGAGACTGAGATCCCACACAGACTGATTCTGGCTTGAGGGGTCTCTTACTGTCAAAACATAACTTTTGACTTAACAAGGGTGAAGAAAAAGCACCAGTCTGAGGTAAGGAAAATGAAAACTAAAATAGACAAAAAAGTTCCTAATCCCCAAACTGTTTGCTTGTAAACTCAAATGTAAACACCAGATACTTACTTAAAATGGAATTGATGTCTGGCCAGAGTTCCTGTTCTTTGAGAACTGCTTCCAGCTTCCCGCAGATGTTGACGTGATCGACGTAATCCAACATCACTCGCACAACTTTCCCCGACAGATGCTTCAACCATGACAAGGTTATCACTTCACAGAACTGTTAGAAACAAAACATTTAATAGGATAATAGTCAATACTCCTGTAAATTCCTTCCACCTCTGCAGGGCAAGAGCAGTGAAATAACTCCAGCAGAACGCCAGGAAGAAAGAGCGCTGGGGCAGGCGGGACATTCAGGGGTTGTTGCAGTCTGCGTTAAGCCTCACTAGTAGAATCTGAAAGTCTGAGATACAGTTATTTTGTACTAGACCCAAAAATGAACTTAAGCAGCAGGCTCGTTGGTAACTAAGTGCTTAAAAAGAAGTGTTACCTCCCCCTGAGTGGAATTCAGACTGTGTCCTGCTGACCAGGGGACCCGCCAACCCGGTACCTGCCACACCCCCTGCTCTTCAGGTCAAAGTTGGGTTTGTTGGGTTCAAGTGGACGTCACAAACTACAGAACACGAGGAACCTTTTTATCTGGGTCCAGGTTCGTTATCACACCAGCAGCCAGGATGGGTGTTACGGTACAGGACAACCCAGCCTGCAAATCCCAGCGTGCGCAGCAGGGACACGCCTGCCCCGAGAGCCAGTTCTGTACTGATCATTAGCATATTATTAGCTACATTTTCACAATTAAAAAATATTGGTTTTGATCATTTGCTGTCATGAACCAGACCAGGCCCTGTGGCAACATCTATTTCTTTTTAAAGCCTTGTCTATTCCTACTTTATGTGTAAACTGCCTTACAGTTTCAAAACTTCATTTTATGACGCTGCATTGAGTCCATTTTCATTTAGTTTTAGGAAGGATACTGGCAGTAAAACACCATATGAAGCCATTCGATATAGTTACCATTGTATCTTTGATGACAGTAGAAGTCCAGCCATCAGTCACGTACTGGGCATGGGAACTGTTCCCACGCGGGCAGTCGAAGCAGCGTTGCACATCGTACCCGTAGTTCATCAGCATCCTCAGCATGACTTCATCCTTCAGCGCGTACTGCAGAGCTGATGGGAAGTGTGTTGTATTCACCCGGCAGAAGTAGTTGACGTTAGCGCCGTGTCGGAGCAGCAGGTTCATTAACTCATAGTTGCCCATTCTCAAGGCTATTTGCAGGCAGTTGATGGGATCCTGGTTTGGCAGGGCTCCGGCGTCCAGCAGCAACTGCGCCGAACAGACGTCCCCGTTGGACACGGCGAAGTACAAGGCCGATTTGCGGTGGTCATCGTAGCCTTTGCGAACTCTTTGATCCAGCATAAAATTGGCATCAAACCCAGATTTGAGGAGAAACTCAAGGCACTGAGGATGTGCTCCTGCTGCTGCTGAGTGAACCGGACTTATCCCGCTTTCTTTAATGGCATCAAAATCAGTAACTGGGACTAAATTTTTTAGGGCTCTAAGGATTTTAAAAAAAGAAGAATCTCAGAATCTTTAACATAGTGCTTCACCTAGATCAGTCTCTGAATTCCTCTGTGTTGCTGGGCTTCGAAGTCCATCATGACTCTCTACAATTGTCTTAGTCTCCCAAATCAGTACCATGGCATGCTACACCTCTGCATTGCTTTTAATTGCTAACGATTCAATTGTTAGCCAGCAATGGATACTGACTTTACACCTACTACACATAAAATATTGTTCTATTATAGTATTTTTCACGAACAACCCCACTCCTTGCTAGAGGAGAAATGATTCCTTCTCAATAAAAGCTTTTCCTGAATGTCAGGAACACAGTGTTATTGCTTAACCTACAGGAATTAGGAAATTAATAGACTATAATATATTATAATATTAATACATGTAATACATAATATATACATTTAAATTTAAATATAATTTAATTAATATATACGAATATGAACATAGGAATTAAGAATTCTCAGATTCTTAACCACAATGAAACATTCCTAGAATTGAGGACTTGTTTCTTAGTTACTGGTTGTGATCTTAGCATGAATATCTTCCAGCAACCTTCCTGTCTTTAAACCAGGGAGAACCCTTAACCTTAAAACATATTAACTCACAGAAAGTGTCCTCTATATGCAGCTCTGTGGATTGGCAAATGACCCGAGTGCTTTGGTACATTGGCATCAGCTCCATATTCTAGCAAGAGACTCAGGGAATCTGGATTTCCCCCTCCTGCTGCTTCGAACAGCACAGAAGCGCAATCCCTCGCCTGGTTAAGAACATCCGCACCTGGAAAAAAGCATCAAGGATTTTCACAGGAGTCACTGTAAATACCCAGCAGTGATTCGTATCTCCAGCCCTCCAGTGACACTGTACTGTGGATACTATTCTTCATCAAACAAAACCACCATGGGTATAAACCTTCATGTTGGATCCTTGATCCTGGGAACAAGAAGGTCCAAATTGCTTTGAAAACAATCACCCAGTAAAACAGAATTTGCTGGGTTTCAGCTGGTGCCCATTGTCCTGTTCCTGGGCACCACTGAGAAGAATCTGTCTGTGTCTTCACACCATCCATCAGATACTTGTAACACTGGCAAAATAGACCCCCCCACCCCAGCCTTCTCTTCCTATAACATCCTACATGATAAAGTCTCACCTCTTTGCAATAAGAGCTCCATAATTTCTGTGTGTCCGATCTGCGCAGCCAGTGCCAGGGGCGTGAGCCCGTACCCGCTGCGAGGGTCCGGGTCAGCTCCGGAACGGAGCAGCAGTGTCACCAGGTCCTTCCTGCCCAGCCTGGCGGCCTCGTGCAGAGCAGTCCTCTCGTGGACACACCGCAGATTCACTTTGGCGCCAGAATTTATCAACAAGGAGGCAATCTGATACGAATCACGTCTAATTGCTGTAAAACAGTAAGCGAAGTATCAGCCAGCATTTCATTCAGCACTATTCTAGGCGCTACGGCTCCTGTTCTGTGGCAGCCCGGGAGAGCTCGAGCTGTTCCTGGCAGCACTATTTACACACTCAGAAATGTCACACTGCACCAAAAGGTTTCATTTATCAATAAGTCTGTTCTTTGTTGCCAAGATAATGTTAACTATACAAATGAATAATTTTACAGTGATCTCTTTTTTGCTCTGTAATCCTTTGTTGTGTTTGGTAATGCAACAGAGTGCAGTTTTCCTCACATGGAAATGATACGTGGGGACTTGGTGCTCAGGAGCTCAGAGAGCTCTGCTTCATCTTCATGAGCAGTTACCACAACGTGAAACAAAGTTTAAAATGACTGTGTCATAAGCCTTCTTAGCTTAATAAGCATGGTCTGTTAAGTCAGTAAGGATCCTGAAAGAGTAATTTGTTTTGGCTCCAGTGAATGGAATGAACAGGCAGCACCTTTCCCTCCTCCTCTCGTTGATCTTCAAGGCTGCGTGGGGTAGAACAGTGAAGCCGGGACACCGTATGAACAGGAGCATCATAGCCCCAACTGGGGGAAGCAAAAGAAATGAACATTTTTGAAAACCATCTTGGCAAAGTATTAGGACTGGTTCTTTACAAATCAAGAATGACCCTTCTTGTGCGTGATTAAATTAAAATGGCATTCACACTGAGAGTGATATGATGTACGTAACCTTCTTCAATTAAAATAATTCAAAGAGAAGTGAACCAAGAATTTATAATCTCACTTCATTCGCTCACCACTCCACCCCTAAATAAGGCATTCACCTATAAACAAAGGAGAGTCTCCCTCTTCATTCTTAACGTTGGGGTTGCAGCCATTGAGCAGGAGAAGGCGGACATTGTCTACAAAGCAATTTCTTACTGCCACCAGGAGAGGCGTCTCCCCTTTCAGAGTGGTCTGTTCCCAGGTGCTGGCGCAGGAGGCTGAAATACAGAAGAGCAGAACACATTTGAAGCTGGACAGTTCATCAGACCCGACTCTGTAGAGCTTTTTGGTGGAAAACCAGAAGGACTTGGTACCTTTCAGAGTTATTGCAAGGATGTTCTTATTTGGCTGTGCTGCAGCTTCATGCAGGGGAAGCCAGCCCTGCACATCGGCTTCTTCAAACGCAGAGCTGTGCCCCACCAGCTTTGTCAAGGCCTCTTCTTGGCCTGGGATGTTTTAAGACAGACACATCTCCCATTACTCAACATAAAAAATACATCAAGCAATTTTTTGTCAGAGGGTGGTTTATGGGCATGGAAAATCAATGACTGACATCAGCTCACAAAGCATTTTGAATTATACATTGAAAAAACTTACTTAAAATTAATGACTTAACTATTTCAAATATAATCCTCTCTTACGAGCAATAGTGCACGGAAGTTTAATGTGTAAAGTAAACAGGTGTCCTAGTGAAACCGGAGGAAAAATATTTAGGTTGGCAAAAGTAAAATGAAGCTGATTTAACAGGGTTGGGACGTATCTCGTTATTCCTGGTTTTACTAACAATCTTACTGGAACTTTAACCAACACAGATTATTATGTTTCCAATTTTATTTCTCATCAAGAAACAGCAAAACTTCCTTGGCTGGAAAGCCCGTTTAGGCAGAGGCCTGGTTTCTGCTCATGGTTTTTATCCCGTCAATAGTGCAATACCCTGGAGATTCTGTGGGGCGCAGGCTCAGCGCGGGGTATTTGTACTCACCTGTCCGAATCGCTGCCATTATCTTTCCACGCTCTTTACTTGCAACGTACTGGAAACTGCAGAAACAGAAAAAAAATGAAGCGAGAAGTAAAAATTAATGTGAAGTTCAGGATACAATTTAAATACCCAAGTCTAGACTACACGTTAGATTTCTGTACGATATGTAAGGTTTTGTCAGGGTTTAACACACTAAAATACAGTTTTTGTTGGTCTTCCTCTGCCACTATAAACATTGGATTTTTCACACACCGGCCAAGAATTAAATATGAAAATGATGGAACGGTACCATATACTTTTACAGCACATCTTCATAAAGCCTTGTACTCATTTAGATATTGATGTAAACCATCATCACCTGAAAGTTTCATTCATTCCATATTTTCAAGGAAATTGGTGTAATTTTTAAGGGAGAACTCAGAACAAGCGAGTGGTTTCCAGTATCCATGAGACGAGGTCAGAGCAATACAACATATGGAGTCACAAAGGAAAATAGGGTTACCACATGCTTGTAATAATGCCAAGAAAATGCTCGAAATGGAAGTAATAACTTCTTACCTTCCATCCTCTGTTGCACTGCTACTTGTTTCCATTTTCTGCCTGTCTTGCAAACTCTCCTCAATAGCTCGTTGGGTGGGGATTTCATCATCGGACCGATCATCAAGCATATACATAGAATTATACATGGCAAAGCAGCACAACCGAGGTCACTTTTTGTAGGGAAATGCTGCTTTTGATTGGAAGCAGATGTTAAATCTTCAGGTTAAATCTGAAGTAACAAAAATAGCAACCACTGTTTAAGTATCAAGAGAGATGAAACAGAGCTTAAAATAAATGAATCTGAACTTCTCTATCTCAAGCTCCAGTTTTCTCTCAAGTATTTAAGTTTGTGTTGCACAGAGTTATTCTATTTAGAAGCGAGTTAAGGTTTTCTATTCCACCATGTCTCTTGTTCACACCCCAAACGTACAGAATAGCTACTTGTTCTGGCATTACTTGTAAGAAAGCAACAAAAATAGGTAAAACTGAGTTTTCAGATAAATAGTCATTCCCTGTTAAGTCTTTTTGACACTCAAATACCATCACAGTTGTGCTCTGATGCTTCCTTAGTAGGAAACCAGATGCACAGTAATACTGGGATGTTGTGTCGGTGTATTCTCCGAGGGCCTTGGTGGTGAAGGGCGAGTGAAGGACATGACATATTTTAGTAATAGCTTTTGTTCAAACTGTTTCAGCAAAGATATTGTTAGGGCCATATCTTGTATGTGGGTTTGTGCCATTATGTGCATCAGCCTTCCAACTGAAACAATATCAGACTCCATGCTTGAGAGACAACCAACTTCAGCGCTCCATGCACGTCACCTACAGCCATGCAGAACACGTGAACCTACAATTCCGCATTCTCCAGCAATGCATGCCCGCTTTTTCTAATCCTGGTAAGGAATATATATAAAATACTGCCACAATATATATCCAAATACAGGCAGAAATAAAACACACTGGTCTAACCACAATGCAGTTAATTAATTAAAAAAAAAAAAAAGCCAAATTGAAAGGGGTCAATTAAAAATATTTTTACTCTTTTAAGATTGTAATACAAACAATGGAGCACAGGAATAAATCCTATTGACAATATTTGTTAAGTCTAAATGTTAAAATTTAAGAAGCAATCATAAAAATATTAACAACTGATTCAATCATTAAATAGTATAGTGTGTGTAGATGTACACTGTTATATGCATAAGCAGCCACACTATTATCTTGTCTATTCAGCTGCATGCTATTAGAGATTAAACTCACGGGCGTTCTGTTAGGCTCAAACCTCTCGTCTGTTTTACCTTATTAAAACCTCCACTTTTGTCTTTCAAGAGAGTTGCCCTGAAAAGAATAACCAAAAATACAGAGCAAAGTAAAATAAAATGAGTGAGGAAAACTCAAAGTAAATCAATAAATTAGCAAAATGAATGAGCACAGAAAAATGGAAGAAGTCGTCAGCATGTCACTGAAAAATGGAATAATTCTAGAAACAACCTAAAGTTGAGCAGCAGCAATTCCCAGCAAAGCTGCACCACCTAACGAGTTACCTGATCCACCCAACGTGTGACTGCAAGGCCTCGTCTGTATTTGTACATGCAGTAAAAACCAGAAACATACTCATATGCAGACAAATAACTGTTAGTATTCAGTTATAGCTATAGTACAATGAGTACAGAAACATTTGAAATCTAGACTATTTTTTCCAAAAAAAATATACCAATTTTCCTATGAATTGAGAAAATACACTGTTTTCCTCACCTTCCGAAGGAGGGAAGACCTCACACTTTGAAGAAGTGATTATTAAATTGAAACTGATCTTTTCAGGATTGAAAATGATCTCAGTAGAGCCTACGTCCATTAATAGCTGACTATAAATACCCGATCATAAGATCCTCTGGGACTTTCTCCACGTTTCTTTCATACGGGTTAGTTATGGTTATAATCTGGCCTGACAAATGGGGTCAGCAAAAGAAGGAATTAAAAGCCCAGTTTCTTTGTAAAAGTACTCTCGTTAAAAGTTTTTGGATTGAGAACTATCAGTAATAACTATTACATTTTGGAAAGAACATTCCTTAGTGCTCTCCTGAGAGAGTAAACTGAAGATACTGTTAGGACGTTGCTTAAAAGAATAAGACTAAACCAAATAAAAGTAAACATAAGCAAATCAAGCAAGAACTCTAGTAAAAGTTACTATGTGTTTCTGAATGCTGAATCACAATTCGCATATTGATAGAAGAACAAACAAAAGATAAACACGTAGAGTCTTTAAAGGGAAAAGCAGTTTCAGCAAGACAGCCCAGGCTGGTGTGACACCCAGCAGCAGGGAAATGAGGGACACGGGAGCCCGTTCCAACAGGGAAGGTGGGATGGACTGAGACTGTCAGGTGCTTAGTTTAGTCCTACTGGATTTTCAGAGGGATCCTTAGAAAGCAATGGTGGCGGCTGTGTCTGAATGCAAGGTGGAGAGGGTGCTTTAATAGAGGAGATGGAGGGAGAATGCGTCAGCTGCGTGTGTTCGGCTTTGGGGGGGCGTCTTTTTGGGGGGAGGGCGGAAAGTGCAGAATCAGTGAAGGAACTGAGACAGGTCTGCCACTGTGCAGCAACGGGGAAACAGGTAACACTTTGTGGCAGGGGGTCACAAGGGAGATTTTATGATTTATTCTTCACAGAAACTCTTTTCAAAAAGAACAAACCTTACAGAAAGCAGAATATCTGAATTAAATCCTGAAAAGACAAATTTGCTGAAGGAGGAAGACGTCAGAAGTACGTGCAATAGATAGCGAATGATTTCTCTCATACTTCATTCTTCATTGTTGCTATGACAGAACATACACTATATAAATATAAATCCAGATGGAAACCCCAAAACTTACCTACCACCTTTCCATTCACTTTTCAGTACTCTTAATGCTACAAGTTCATTAACTGTAATGTTTCTCTCAAAGTGCAGACTATTGTAATATTCTATGAAGACATATTTTGTAATATTAAACTAATGCATAAAATCGATGCTTACACATTAATAATATTACCAAAGACTAAAATCCTTGCTGTATCTTGTATAGTTTGTAAAAATGCTAACACTAATACGTACTTATTTAAGACAAAATATTAAGGGTCAAAAAATATTTGCATGTCCTCTTTTAATATAAAAAACAAAGTATGTTCCATTTCCTGTGTAAAGCAGCACAAAGAACAGGCTGGTGTGCGGACTGTGTGTGAGCTGGCCCGGCTCAGTCGTCCAGCTGGCAGAGCAGCGCGACGCCGCGCTTGATCCAGTGCTGCACGGGCTTGTCCGTGGCCAGCGTCAGAGCAATGACGAAGTTCGTAGAATGTCCAGTGGTAGATAAGACCCCTTTGCGTTCGCTTGTCTTGTAGAGTGGGCAAATATATGCATTAGATTTCTTTATGTCCGATTTTGGAGCTTCAAAAAAAAAACCCCAAAATAATATATTACATTCAGCAAATCTATTGATGGAAACATAACCTATGTACAAATATTAAGTACTTACAGTAACATCCTTGAAGCTAAATAAAAATGCAGAATTGCTTTGTGAGTAACACAATAGAATTAGCTGGCTTGTGTTGTGTTTTCTTGTGTGGTTTGTTTTGGTTTTAAACCCAACTAGTTCCACTACAATTTGTTTTCAGGGCTGGATGCCTTTCTGTGCTTCTACCAGCTTCATAATCATTCAAAAATACACTAAAAATCTGAATAGTTATATATTTAAGCACAGTTTATACCCGAACTCTTAAGAGCTCCACCAGAATCCTGGTGCAGCAGCCACAGAACCCAACTGCAACTCAAGCCACCGGAGACCCGAGGACACAGCTCCATGGGGACTCTTTGCCAGCCTGGGCTGCTCACACGCAGAATCTAAACCCCTGCATGTCGGAGCAGATCCATCCCACCCCAAGAGAAAGCACAGGCAGAACAAATGGAAACTCTGTAAGACCGCCTAATAACATTCACGTTGCCACAGTTGCAATAGAAAGTGCTGCTTGAGTGAATAAATAAAACCAGGGATTTACAGATCCTGATCAAAGAGAACAGGAGTTATAGAAAATATTTGTCTATAGTATGACAGACAACTAGCATAAAAATAACCTGAGCAAACTTTACTAAAGCATGTGAGGTAAGACAGAGTCCCTGTAAATCAATCAAAAATTCCCCTCAAGTAGAGCCAGGGGTTCAAGCATCACGTGCTTTCCTACCCAAATTAACTTTTGGTTGAAAAATGGATTTGTCAGCACATATTTACAAAACATATTTACAAAAAAATTCATTTCACTAGTCCTTTTGTCTAATCCATAAGTACAAACATCTACAGGCCCGTTGCTCAGATGAGATGAGACTGAGTCAAAGCAGCAGCCCAATATTTGCTGACGAAGTCCTAGGTAGATGCACATGAATTCCGTGCACGTTTGGGTACTCTGGTAGGGTGGAAGCATTGATCTTCTGTAAAAAAGGAATTGAGTGTTGCAATTTCTTGTTGAATAGCTCATACTTCATAGAACTGATACTCACTTGGTTTTATCCAAATGATTGGCATCGCGTCAAAGAGCACTTTGGGATGCTGCTCGGCTAAAATTCCCCTAGTGAGAGAAAGCAACAAATTCATTATTGGTGGCTTGGTGTTAAGCCAAAGAGAGTTTTGGTGTGTGTATTTGGGTAGTTGTTTGCCTGATGTTGGGCATTCTGTTTGGCTTTTGCTGTTGTTGTTTGTTTGTTTTGTTTTGTTTTGTGTGTGCGCGCAAGTGTGTGGGGTCTTTATTTTTCTTCCTCATTTTCCGTACATGAAAGGATATTTCATTTGGTGTGTTATTTCAATAATATGAAAATTATCACTTTAAATATTTAAACCAATCTTGTTTGAGCACCTAAGAGAGCTTTCCAGAACCATAGTAAAACACTTTGTTACTGACGTGATCCTGTCCCAGCGAGCTCCGTCCAAAAATAACCCGTGGATATAAACACCATCTTCTGGTGCACTGTCAGCAGTATCCTGAGGAATAACCTACAAGAAAGGATTCCATGTTGTTGAACTTTCACAGCTGTTTTCTTTTTGAGATACTATGCCAATAGCCAATTTTCAGAAGATCAATCCAAAATGACAATAATATAATTGATCTTTACCTGAAATTCATATCCTAGAAGGTCAATAGGGATCCTGTGCTTTCTAGCGTAGTTTTGCATCGCTCCAGTTAAGAAAGCTTGAGTAAAATAGAATCCGGACAGCCAGAAAACCGTGGGCTTCCCTAATTCATACCAGTCCTGGAAAGAGGAAAATGATATATTCAATAATCAGAAAAAGATAAATCCCACATTGCTTGACCGTTTTCTACAAACTGTACTCAGAAAATCTAAGTGAAATCTATCGCTCCTTTCCCAATACTCTTTTAGTGTAAAGGACAAATGGCATGAAGTAGCAGATTAAATAATTGGTATTACTGCCTCTTGTACATTACCTGTAAAAATCTCAGCCTTTGTAGAAGGTCTAGAATATAGCTCCCCAGTGGTTTCAGACTTGGGTATGAACGTTTTGCCCACTTCTCAGGAACTTTTCCGACCAGCAGGCTGCCACACACAGCCTCCAGTTGGGCATCCATAACCACCAGTCCTTTAATTGCTTTCTTCAGGTTAATTAGCGTAATGCGAATCGTTCGGATTAAACTAGAAATAAAAAATAAAACTAAATTTCCATGTTTTGATTTGTAAAACAAGACATGCCCACTGGAAGAGAAGGTCATTTTTCCTAATATCTATCCTACATTCTGACTTCCCACGAGGAGTAATGGTGCTTCACTGCAGATATCACTGCAGACAATTACAAGGCAACAAAATAAATAAACACAATTTCATACAATATAGGGTTTACAGTGTATGATTCGGAAAAAAGCTCTTTCTGCAAATGGAATTATTTCGGATACATTTAATAAAATATAATACTCTTACTTGTTAAATCTTTCCATTTCTTGCACCAACACAGTGTTCATACTTTCTTCATACCTCACAGGATATTTACTTAGGCTACTTTCAATGTCAAAATCATTTGGAAGCTGAAAATGACAACATATTTGGAAATCATTCCATATATCATTATGCATTGGAATTATATTAAAAGTATGCAAATGTGAAAAATGGCAGAGTAATAAATACCATTAAACTTTCTGAAGAGTATCTTATCAATACAGTATTTAACTTAAAAAATGGGTTTTTAAAAGTTATGCTTATCTTTAAAACAACCTAGATTTTTTCATAGCAGGAAAAGTTCTAAACACAATTACATTTTATTAATTTGAAATTAGTTCACATGAATGAATCGACTGTTCTTCCAAGCTGGGTTTGCTCGAGTTTCTATCTCCTATCTCCTACCTATTTATTACTTTCATATCACACTAAATTCCTCCCAGGAGGTTCTTCTTTCAACACGAAATCAATTTGACACTGAAGATTCTGGTTAAAGCATTTCTGCTTTGTAAAAAGACAAATTGGAGTAATTGGTATAATACAATACCTTGCCGAGAATATCATCTGCAATGTCATACAGAGTGCTGTCACCACCTCCAGAAGTTCCCTGAGCGCCTCCCCCTTGCGTTAAAAGCAGAGATTCAAAGATGATCTTAGTTTGCTGAAGATCTTTTGAGATATCCACATTTTCGTGCAAACCAAATATCTCTGGTTGCTGGGTAAAGGGAAGACCCTAAGACAAAATAAACAATGAACGTGTGCAGGAGGTGAAGCAGCATGCTGGGAGTTAGAGCTGAGTCCTCTTTAGGAACTCGGGTGAAACACCAGCACCGACTTCAAACGAAGATGGGTATGGACCGCAATGGTAGGCATTGCAGGCAGTATTACTGGTGCTAGAGCCAGCACCGCACAGAAAGGCATCTCCAAGGAATCCTCAACTGTCTGTACTGTGTCCTCCTGTCTACTTACTGATTCTGTCACCCCCTCAGAAACATTCTAGACCATGGCCAGGATCAAACAAGGATGTTAGGCAAGGAGCCAAGCACAGTTTAATGGGCCGCAAGCCCACCTTTATAACACAGAGAAGCCCTTAAGGATTGCTTTTTAGTGCATCAGCATTCTAACAGTTCAAAACCTTGTTGCTGCTTCTTACCTTAATAAACTCAATGTAGTCTTCATATGTGCCTTTTGGTGGAGCAAAATAGTTGCCACTGGGAGAAAAAATGTAACGAGGATTTTCAATTATATCTGGATTATAGAAGTCATCCAGCATTGTCAGCAGTAAACGTCTGTCCCAGTCATCTGTCACTCGACCGCCGTAGTTGCACTCACCCGTCAGGTAAGATATTGCTTCAAAAGGAACTTGGCTATATTCGTTTATGAATAACTGAAACAGAAGACATGAGTAATTCTAGACACTCAAAATGTCTGCAGGACTGCAGTGTGACCTACGGACTAAAGGGCTGGAAGCTACAGTACAGGCAAAACTGCAGTTTATGACTTTTCTCCCTAATTGTTGGAAATTCAAGTGCTGAAATATTTTTTTTAGGTAAAATTACTGTTTAAAATTAAGAGGAGTTAGTAGTAAAAGCCTCTTATAAATATCCAAATTAGTAAGTCATCCAAGTCTTTCTTGGATTATTTACAACTGGATAGTTTTTCCAGTCTAAACTTTCTCGGCGGTCACTTTTCTGTGTCATAAAGAGATGTGCATTTCACGTGACTTTTCTTCCAGTCTTCAGAACCCTCTGATCACTTTCATTAACTTCTTGATATATTTTCCAACTGTTCAGCCTCAACTTCTGTAACTCACAGTTTTAGCTCTCCTGGATTTCTACACAGACTGAGGAAGACTCAAGGTCACGCAGCGCTCAGCATTTCAGTTTAGGGAAGAGCAATAGTCTGAGGCTCTGTTTAACAGTATATGTTCCTACTAACCACAAAAATATAACTCTTACTATATTCATATTTTCTCATTGCATTCCACGCGTTTGAATCTAAATCTCATGAAGAATGATTTTTTATTTTATTTCATTTGTAATTTTGAAAACGTGTAATACGACTGACATTCCTTACCTTTGTAGCTGAAGTAATGAAAATCTACGAACAGTTGATAAAACTCTACACTCCTTTTATCGACTCATTTCTACACTTCCCAAGGTCAGGGTTAAATGTAGCAAGAGATGATTTTACCTGCAGCTGCCTGATACTGATTCGCAAGTCTGACTCATTAAATCCATAGGGTATATTCCAACCAAGGGGCCCAAATTTTCTTCTCTCCTGAACAAGAGCGTGGAAAAAACAAACGCCAAAGAGCAGTTTCTCCCATACCTTTGAGAAAAACAAAACAAACAAGTATTATTAATGAGCCTATATGCTCATGCTAGTCTGTAATTTATATAGAGGACACAGCATTTGATTAGGGTACAAACAGATGGAACAATTAGGCGTGCTGTGGTTATCTGACTTGGTGGTTCATCACTCAGCAGTAGGACATACGGGTACTGCAGCCAGAAAAGATCTCAGTGCTCATCATCTCAATAATGATGTCCATGAATGCTCAGTTTATGTACATTGTGTAATATGCATGTGTAATATTTATGAAACTTAAGAAACTTAAGAAACCATTTTAAATATTGCCATGTGAAGTTACCTGGCAGAGTGGTTTCTCAACTAATCATCTTTATCATTGCAAAACTCACAACCATAGTAAAAATTTTAGCTTATAACAATCACTGGACAGAAATCAGTATCCCTGTGGATTAAAAACAAACAAACAGACAAACAAACAACCTGTCAAGAGATAGATACATTACCAGCTCTTTTTCAGGGCAGCCAGAGAAGAATTCAGGATCAGAAATAGGATCAGAAAGATAGGACTGCAGTAGGTTTAACCGGAGACCAGTAGGAGGCTCATTTGTCATCTTCACTCCATTCTGCAGAATGGTTACTGGAAACTAGAAATAAAAAAATAGGCAAACTGCATTCAGAAAGTATGGAGTAGATGTCATATTGTTATAAAAATATATCATTACTCTGTGTTTGTTATCTAAACAATTATCTGTAAGAACTTAGATTTGAAACATCAACAGCTTAAAAAAAAATCTAAAACACATCAAGAAAGTAAGACTTAATTATATATGCTGGCAAAGTGCAGTTCCATTCACTAGTACACAAAATGTCACACATCACAATATCAAAATATTACAAAGGAAGCTTGATATTATTATATTTATAATTATTTTTAAATGTTCTTTCTTGATGAAATTATCTCTTCACCAGCCTTGCTGTATTTCAGAGCAGTTCTGTATTATCAGCTCATTCAGGGGTATGAATATTTCCTAAAGGTGTCATCACCTTTTCCTTTCCCCAAACACAGCACGTTGGGCAGCGCAGGTACCTTTGGTGAGGGGTAACTAGTCAGCCAAAGCCTGAATTCTGGATGACATTTTTCGTTGCTAAACTCTTCACATATTTTCTCCAGCATCGGCATCCAGGAGACAGCTAAATGACAATTTTGCAAACAAACCCAGGTTCCTTCTTCCATTGCTTTTTCAATCATTTTTGTAGCTATAGGTCCTTGTCCTTGACCCAATGAGATGGACTCAAACTTATCTCCAACCATCTCTTTGTCATTTGCAAATTTCAAGAGACCTTGAACAGAAAGCATACAATTTTAGTATTTCTTCATTAAAAAGAAGCTGTGTCAGGAAAAAAAATGAAATGTTTATTACTATTTTGATAAACTGTCCATACAAAAGATGGTAAAGCGGTGATGTAGAGTACAAAATTCATTCCGTTTACAGTATCATTCCCATTTTTAGGGAGCACAGAATTTGCCACTGTGACACGATGCACTCAAATCTGCTTGCGCAAAGTGCAAAATAATCCTCAGTGTGCACTGAAGAGGAAATTCAGGTCCCTAACTGAAAAGCTGTGCCACACTTTCGTTTTCTCTTTCTGTGTCCACTTACTAGACATGGGATCTGCTCCCGGAGAAAGTACAAATATCAAAGGGACTGTAGAACGCGAATCCAGGTAACTTTTTGTCAGATCAAAAGGTGGTGGCTCTACAAATTTCTTCCCCAGTTTATCAGTTACAAATGTTGTTATAGCTGGAACAATCTGGTAAAAAAAATGTAAATACAAACCATTAGCATAAATTAAAAGACACTGTCAAATATGCAGTTACATTTATGTACCATATATTAGCTAAATACCTGACCTACAGACAACTCTCTTTTTGTTTTGTTTTTTTACATTAAGACTTCAGTTCAGGCTTTACCTGATGTGAAGGACCAGCACCCTCCCCTTAGTAAAGATTAATGTAATTATTTTATATTAATTCTAAGGAGCAATTGCAATATGTACTTTAAATCCTAACTTTGATTGTTCCTAAAGTACATATAATACCATTTGCTACACATCCCAAATGCAGAATGTGTTACGAGTTCACCCCGGCTGTTCAAATCAACACATTCACTCAGTTTGCCTTGAAATGTGTTGTCTGGAAGCACATGGTGCCAGACACTCAGTATTTGTTCTGGCTGATGTAATAAATCCTGCTCTCGAGTATATTGGGTGCACCAGCAAACAGACTGAACATGAACAAGCACTTGCAGAGAACTAGAGCAATGAGAGTACTCAAAGATGCATCAAATCACATCGGACAAAAGATCTCTGCTGATGCTTGTGGTGTTTGTTTTGCTCAAATGAAAAATAAGAATAGTGTCCATATTCTTCATAAAATATCATGAAGAACAGATTAGTTATTTTAACAACTGGTGCAGACTATGCTACAAGACACGGAACAGTCTACAAACACTTGATAACAGATCAGTTTACCTTGTCTGGTCTTAAGCACCGAAGAATTATCATCTTCTGTAATTCATGTAATGTATTATTAAGTTCTTCTGGTAACGGAAAGCTTTGTGGCTCTTTGCTGTCATAAAGTTTTTGCCATTCACCTATATTTTCAGAAATGTTTCTCCTAGAGAAAAAAAGTATTTGCAATTACTGTAAATACCTGGAGTCCTTTAATATTTATCAAAAGCCAATTGCATTGTATTGTTGTACACCCCACTCCACATCTACATCAGCCAATAATCCTACACTTGAGCTTCTCCACGCTGACAAGTGAGAAAGAGAGGATCTTTTCCCACCGTGCTGCTGCAGACGTACAAACCTCCACGGGGAAGGCTCAGAGTTGACAACAGGCTCTGCCTGTTGCTGCAGCCAGCACTGCTGGGACCTTCACAGCTCTGCGGGAATGTTCTGCTGCTCACGTTCCAGGAAAACTCCACTCTCTGACTGAAGAAAATCACCAGGAAATTCAACCAAGGAAAAGAATTCTTTTCCTTCCTGCAGCACGCAGAGTACGTCCTCTGAGATGGGACAGCTCTCAGACTGGATAAAGGCTGGATCAGCCACTTTGCTACTAAAACTCCAAAGGGGGAGAAACACAAACAGCCTCAAACAACTTCTTTGAAGAGAACAGTGCTTCTGCAGTCAGATCCAAAGCCTCCAAACATCCAGGCTCCGTCAGCTATTTCCATGCAAGGCTTGTGCAGCCATGCTGGCTCCAGAAATTGGGCTTAAATTCTACTGAAATCCAGGGTGAAATTTTCCTGATTTCAGAAGATGGAGATTTTACCAGAAAAATCCATCTCTCAGCAGTGCAGTGGAATTTTGCCAAATACGCTTCTTTTGGCCTGCACTGATCCCCTGGAAACACTGGGGCTTTACCGTGGAGGCATTAAAAAGAAAGTTGCTTTAGGGAATGACTTGAATAATTTAGGAAAATAATTTAACTAAATAATATTATAATTAGCCAACAGAATGTTTGACTTCAGTAAGTGGAGCAAATCAAGTGATGAAAAAAGGGGCTGGTTTTACAGTGGTGGCATTTTGTCATGGTTTGGAAAACATACAGGAAATATTTCTCTCAGCATGTTACACATAAGTGGTGAAAAACAATTAACACTTGACCATACCTCAGTTCTTTCAAAGCCGGGATTTCACTTGCACGACATAATTCATCCCAGCTCTTATCTGGTAGCCAAGATGGATCTGGATTCTTGTACTGATTTTTGAGACCCACACCCCCAGTTAGGAAGAACATAAACTCTTGATATTCTATTTCATTTTTAGCCCTATATTTAAAACAAACAAACAACGCCAAACAAAACAAAAGCCAAAGATGCATAGTACTCAGTTATTAAGACACAATTTTACATCATATAAAGTGTTATTTAAAATCAACTACACTTCACTGCCATTAAATAGTACTTCTACTGCAGTAACAGCAGAGATTGGATCTCAGTATCCTATATAGTTAAAAAACTGTATGATAAAAATTACTGATTAACACCACAGTAAGGGTCTCAAAAGGTAAATGGTATATATCAGCTTATTTGTTTTTTTTAAAAAAAAGTGCAATTATTCCTGATTTTTAAAGGTTTTAAAGAAAATAACAGGTTCTGAGAATACAGTAGCCTTACCAATTGGCCTAGGAAGAATGGCCCATATATACATTGTACACATTGTAATTAAATAAGTATGTACTTTACAGTTGTGCTCATGTAATTTTGAACTTAGCTTTCCTTTCTGGAAAAGATTGCAATTGAGATCTCATGATATATGCAAAAGAGGAGAGAGAAGGGGAGAAGGGGAGAAGGGGAGAAGGGGAGAAGGGGAGAAGGGGAGAAGGGGAGAAGGGGAGAAGGGGAGAAGGGGAGAAGGGGAGAAGGGGAGAAGGGGAGAAGGGGAGAAGGGGAGAAGGGGAGAAGGGGAGAAGGGGAGAAGGGGAGAAGGGGAGGAAAAGCAAAGCCACTGACTTTCAGAAACACGGGAACATCCTTTTCATAGCTTGTCCAAAGGCCACACATAGCAGCAATACATGCGCTCACATACTCTTTCAATTGTAAATATTATCAGTATTAGAAAACCCCTAACCATTCATGATGTCACTCTGAAGGCTACACAATCAATATGCACAAGAACATGTTATCTTATCAATACTTTTTCTACTATAAGAAAATCATTAGTTTCTGTTAAGAGACTTGAGAGAAATGAGCTTACATGAGGAGGTTACAACACAGCAAAAACGAGAAGAGCAGCTTGTCCTTTTCAAACAGTGAGCGGCACACATTGCAATACAAATTGTACGTAAAGTGGTCTCTTAGATATCGAAGTCGCTTCTCCAACATCTTGGATTTGTTACTATAAAGAAAAGAAGAAACTGAGACTTCAAATTGAACAACGTAGGCAAATCAGTTAAGAAATCTAAATCTATTTAGGGTTGCAGAGGAATTCTATTTGGCCCACAGGCTCCACAAGAGATTTAAATGCCCATCTTCCCCAAATTTCAATGATACTCAATGTTTTACAGCTCTTTTAAAAGAAGTCCCAAGCAAAGTAATGAGCTGAAAGGAATTTGCCAGTTAGGGGGTGTTCATAATGCACAGTGTTCATAATGGAGCCCAGTTCAGGATCAGACTTCACCCTTTCTGTAAGTCACATTCTTAAAAATACTTAAATAGAGCACATGCTTACAGTTCATTGTTTGCTCCAACAGTAATTAGAAAGAGCAACTACTTTATTAATAAATCATATTTTGTTTTAAAAACCTGCATGTAACGAGGAATAAGAGATACATGTTTTCCAACCAGAGGGAACTGCTTACAAGAGGAGAATGAAAAGACCTTATTTGACAGCAGCAAGCCTGTATTTACCTCTCCTGAATGGAGGTGATGAAGAGGTTGACGAACCAGCTGAGGGAGTACTGGTACATGGGATCGATGTTGGCCAGGTCGGCGATGCTGAAGAACAGCACGGAGGAATGCTTTGCGATGGGGCGATAACCTTCGCGAGATTCAGCTATTTTCAGTTCCGTTTTCTCTGCAATCTAAATACCAATAGTAGTTGCCAAAGAAAAGCTTTCAATACTCTCTTTCGTACAAAAATATTACTTGTTAATAACATTATTAAAATACTTCCATACAGCACTTTGTAATGCCAGAGTGAGGCAAGTTTTCTGTTCCAAAATGCACAATCACAGTAGGTGATAAATCCAATAGGTAAAACAAGTATTTGCCCTTAACACAGCACTGCCTGATTTATTTACTTGATACTACAGGACGCAAGAGTCGAAACAAAGGAGGCAGAGTTTCGATGCATCATCTAGTATCAAAAGTATCAATCTTTATCTCTGCAATATTAAAAAATATGGGTAATTTCAGACTGGTTATGTATTTAAGCTCTGGCTATTTTACCGTCAGTCGGCTTTATACAAAAAAGTACTTAGAATATAAAAAGGTTTTTCAGTTTTCACTGTCAGCCTTAGTCTGGGATCACGTTTGATAAGCATCAGCAAATAGCAGGAAGGCCAATACCAGCTGAAAGAAAATACTAGTATTGGATTTCTGTTAAGCCTACAGTAATATAAAAAACCAAAAATGTTATTTAGGTCTCATTGAATTCAGCTGGTATTTTATGCATTAGGTATAACAAAAATCTCTGGCCTTGTAAACCTACATCAGTCACCCAGGTTATTGTCGCACTGAATATTTTTGTCATTAAAAAAAAATAGTTCCTTCCTAACCTAACTCCAGAATTTTTTACTTTTCACTCAGTCTTACAGATAGATGCATATTCCTTAAAAGATGTTTAATTAAAGACTGAAGAAACCATCAGTGAAGATTTGAGAACGGATCCAATTTTACTTATCTTCACATTTCACAAGCACAGAATTTCCTCCTGCGCTTTGCATCTAATGTGCCGTCTTTCTGCCAGCTGCAAATGCTAACATTCATTTCTCTGTGTTGTTAAGGAAAACATCCATACTCACTCCTTACCTGCTGTTTTTTTGTGACCTCGTTAGCCATTAATTTAGCCGAATCCAAGATATCAACAGCAGACTCATCTTCCAGAATATTCACTTCAGAGGACTGTAAGGTTTCTAAAATTTTTCTCTCAGTTTCTTTTAGTTGCTTTTTATTCTGTGCAAATTGGAGGATGAGAGCATTCCTTTGCTCTTCTAATTCTGGCCTAATTAAAAAAAACACAACAAATCCAGTCAATGTTCATCTTCCACTGACTGGAAAGGACGCCCATGACGACGACGCCCCCTCTGACTACAATAAACACTTGCGAATATTCTCTTCAGTTTAAATAGGTTGTTACTGTTCAGCAGGTGTTTATAATTCTGGGCAAAGATTTCTTTGCCCAGCTTCAGTGTTTGGAAATGATGGTCGAAACTTTAAGGTCTTAGGCTTTTTGCATGTCAGAGCATACTAGTTTTCCTTTATTATATCTCTGCTGCCTGAAAAATTATTTCACATCTGCTGTTTTAATTAACTTTTGAACTTGTGGACACTTACCCTGCAGTAAATGTGATAATTTGTCTTTTTCTAACAAAATTTTTATATATGACAACTAGAAAAACAATCTTTTTCTTTTTAAGCTCTTGCTGAGCAACATTTACACCACGTAACATTCATTTTGCTTTACAATAAATTCATCTCTCATTTCCCTGGAATTACACCATCATAAAACTACCTGGCTATTTCCCATAGAGAGCCTTACCTCTCTTTTGCCACAACAATACCAAGCAATTGGTCTTCAAGTCCCTCTGGCGTGATCATAAAATTGAGTAAAGAAACTTTTGTAGCAATCTCAGGCATATAATGTGGATTTCTCAGTTTCGTGGTAATAAAAAACTTGAAGTCTCTGGAATACTCAATAACGCTCTCGCCAAGCTTGATGCACTCCACGCCTCCTAAAGCAGAGGTCAGAAATGTTATGAAAATCATTATCTACTTCAGTTACTTACAGAAAAATAATTATTTTGTGATGAAACAATTCCTTGTCAATGACAGATTTCCCGAAAAGTGAGAATAAAGAAACAAAGCAGTCTCATACTCTGAAAATTCCTCACAGACTTCAGTGAGGTCACATTTTACTCTTAGCAGATGAAATTGAGTCAATTCAATTACTTCCACACCTCCGCATATACAATACTGGAGATGGTAACAGACGGCTGTGGAATTATCCTCAACTATGATATTCTTACAGACAACTCTTTGCTTGAACTACCTGTCTGAAACAGGAAACTGAAAATACAAGGGGTTAAGCGCTTCTTTTTTGGTATGTACATACGTACATGAAAAGCAGAAAAGATAAGCTATGTGAGAAGGAAGGAAAACATTGGTGCTTGTCTGCATTTTTCTGTCTTTTTCTGGGAGGAAAAGAAAGAAAAGTTGAAAACCAAATTCACAGCTACTTAACAAGTTTCAGAGAAAACCATGAAGATTGTGCCTTAAAAGTAAAATAACTTGACAGCTTTTCTTGATTGGTACAAAGTTGAGTAAATGTATTAGACTAAAACATATGAAAATAAACAAGCAAAACACAATTTCATTGAGAAACCTCCCTTTGCAGAGTCAGTGTCTTCATTTAGTCTCCTATAGTGACAGGGTGAAGGTTTTCACATAAAACCACTACCACACGATGTACGAATAGTACTTGTTAAAGGAGTAAAAGCTTCAGGCTGTTGTGAAGTCACCTTCCTCTCACCACAGGCAGCAGTACCAGAAAGCAATTAATAACCCCTTAGACAGTACAAACAACTATAGAATGAACATTCATGTTCAAATTAATTTTGCTGTACCTTGTTTGAAAGTCTGTTTAAGTAGCAGAGGCTCAAGTGACGGGTCGAGCTCCTCCCCGACGTTCTCTAGCAGAAGAGGAGTTCCAAACTGAATGCAGTTCTCCAGGGTTCTCATATAATCTGTGTCACTGACCTTGATAACTCTCAGCTGGTTCTCCTTCTCAAAATTCTTGATCCATTTGTTTGCTTGACTTTGAGGATCAATCATTAATGGCCTAGAACACACAGGACCGTTTTCTCAGGGCTTGCAGGAGTTTTTCCAAATTTTGTATTTTTTTGTCTCTAGACATTTAGTTTGCTTTAAAAAACAAAACAAAAAACCCACCACAACTTGTTTGCATTTGAAAATTAAAACTTTTTGTCACCTACCAACGTCTTGAATTGTCAACAATGACCCCATTGTCTATAGAAAATATGTCAGTCGGCAAACCAGCAATATTCCAGGCTCTTATTTTTATTGGGTCGCCAAGAGTCGTGCTCAAAGAGAAAGTCTCGGAACAAGGGATTTTTTTCTCCTGGAGAAAAAAGAAAAGAAAAACCCAGTTATCTTTATGCCACTTCAATCCGAAGTGATAATGTGCATTTTTTTTTTTAAGAGTTCAAAATAGGTCAAGTATAAGTAAAAATTCTGGGAAAAACAAAATCATAGTTTCAATAGCTAACTGTATTTCCCCACTGAATATTTATTCTCTCTCTGAATTTTGTATAATAGGATTTGTCTAGTTTTTTTGTACATGAGCTTGACTAGGCAAATATTCAATAAACCACAGGTAAATTTTGAGGCCTTTTGCGGTAGTTGAAAAAAGCAACCACATTTAAAGCTAAGGCAATCTCCTGACCTTGCACAGTTTGCTCCAGTCTTCGGTGCACTCTTGTCGAAATCCAGCAGTGAAAGCTCCCAGATACGCTATCACACCAGCTGATATCAGAACATCTCCTGTCAAATTATCATATGTGTCTTGAAGATCATTTGCAGCATCATTCCATCTATGACAAGCAGAAAATACAGAAAGAAAATGGTGCTGAAACCTCCACGTTAATGGTATTGATGATAAAAAAAATCAAGCTTTTTTGCTGTTGTTTATCTTCCGGTTGAAAATAAGGACACTGTTTCTGTATTTTATTATCATTTTGAAGACTTTCTCGACAATTCTCCCAATGTTGCTGCCCATATTTGTACATTACAAACAATCAGGAACCTTTCAAGGGCCCAGACTGTTACAGTCCTCAGCAGTACGGCCCCCAGACAGATATAGTGTTAACAGCTCAGAGAATTCAAGTTCAAATTCTACCTCTACAAGGGCTGTTATATCTGCCATTTGAACTTTAACCTGACCTGGATTTCTCTCCACCAAGGCCTCCAATCAACTTCTCTGCTCGTTCTAGTTTTTTACCGCACAGAACAACCTGCAATTCTAAACGAGCCTTTTCTTCAGTTTTCTCAATGAAGGTTTGTTCCAAAGCAGCCAAACTGCTTTCGAGCGCTGCGAGTACTTCTCTCTTCTGATTCAAGATCTCCAGTGTCTCTGCTAAGGACTGCTGTGCCTCTTTCAAACGTTCTTTTTTGGGTGCAACCACCTATTCAATTATAACCAATACACAAATGCTTAAAGCACATTTTTGTAACTTTATTATTTAATACAATGCTCAGGGTTAATATACCAAGCAAAGGAAAAGGGAAGATCTCACAACATTGAGGAACTAGGATCAAAACCAAACACACCTTTGCGACCCTGTCATACACCTCCATCGCCGTAATCCATTCACACAAACCCTGTGCTGCCGAGGAAGCTTTAGCCACCTTTTGTGAATCAAACTCAGGATTATTCAAGTATTCAGTCCGAATCTTTTGCATGATAGCTGCCTGGATAACAAAAGCATTATAGCGAATCAAAGGCTTGTGGCTGACGCTTAATGACACTGATTGATTGCTGTTTCTCTACACAATGAAATCGGAAAGAACTACTCTATTAATTCTGCTAGAAACCACTGCTCATTTGTTTCTTTTGATTTTTCTGTCACACTTTGTGAGTGTTTCCTGTTTTCATCCTAATCCTATCCTCATCCTTTATAACCATGCACTTGGTGTGTCTGCCATGTGGCAGTCACCTAAGTGCTAAGAGCATTACTGTTCACATAGAAGCCCTAATTTATTCTGTCCCTTGTGCACAACATGCTAATTTCATTATTTGCTATCTTTTCAGAAGACATCACTGCTTGGGATAGTTATAGAAATGTATTTCTACCAATGTAAGACAAAAATCTAAATAACATCGCTTGTGCCTACTTTTGGGAACCAGTTTTATAAAGGCCAAAACATGTTCATTTTCCACTGAACTGGGCAAACACCAAGAATCACACGGTTGGACTCGATCTTGAAGGTCTCTTCCAATCAAAATGATTCTATGATTCTGCTCCATCCAAGGCACCTGCTTATGGCCATTTTTGGACACAAGATAATGGACAGGACAATTTACTCTGATACAACTTTCTATGTCTTATTTTCAACTTTTGATGAGATAGTACTTATAAACTGCGAAGTTAGAAACATTTGTGAACAGAAGGACATTTCATACAAACAGAAGACAGGCTGAATAGAAGCCTCAGAAATTCTGAAAGGGAATTGTAAAACCTTCTGAAACATCACCCCCAAGGCTCACCCTGGGGAAGCTGGACTCCCTTGCCAGGACCATACTCATCCTGTGGAGATACTCAGTCACCTTGTGAAGATCCTTGGTCATAACAGAAGTTGACTAACTTGAGATAAATGGAGCCTCTGATATAATTAATTCTTTTCTCTCTTTCTCTTTTTTATTTTTCCTTGCAAAAAGTGTCTACGTGGTAAAAATCATTGAAAAATTAGACAGAAGGCTTACTGGAATATTGTCCTTGTCATACTCCTTCAAATCCTTTAAGAAGTTAATGTCACCAAGAAGTTTCTTGCTTGGAGACCAGTAATCCAAAATCTACAAAACACAGTAAGAAATATCTTTCCAAGCTTTAAAACAAACACACAAACAAATAAACAACAAAAAAAGACAAATCTCTTTTAAGTAAAGCTCATGCATATTTAGAACTGATGATCTGCAAACTCCTAGAGACATCAGTAATCACAGAATCACAGAACGTCAGGGGTTGGAAGGGCCCTGGAAAGCTCATCCAGTGCAATCCCCCCATGGAGCAGGAACACCCAGATGAGGTTACACAGGAAGGTGTCCAGGCGGGTTGGAATGTCTGCACAGAAGGAGACTCCACAACCTCCCTGGGCAGCCTGGGCCAGTGTGTGTTACCCTTACTGAGAAGAAGTTTCTTCTCAAATTTAGGTGGAACCTCTTGTGTTCCAGTTTGAACCCATTACCCCTTGTCCTGTCACTGGTTGTCACCGAGAAGAGCCTGGCTCCATCCTCCTGACACTCACCCTTTAGATATCTGTAAATATTAATGAGGTCACCTCTCAGTCTCCTCTTATCCAAGCTCCAGAGCCCCAGCTCCCTCAGCCTTTCCTCACACGGGAGATGCTCCACTCCCTGCAGCATCTTGGTGGCTGCGCTGGACTCTCTCCAGCAGTTCCCTGTCCTGCTGGAACTGAGGGGCCACAACTGGACACAAGATTCCAGGTGTGGTCTCCCCAGGGCAGAGCAGAGGGGCAGGAGAACCTCTCTGACCTACTGACCACCATCTTCTAATCCACCCCAGGTACCATTGGCTTCCTGGCCACAAGGGCCCAGTGCTGGCTCATGGTCACCCTGCTGTCCCCAGGACCCCCAGGTCCCTTTACCCTACGCTGCTCTCTAATAGGTCATTCCCCAATTTATACTGGAACCTGGGGTTGTTCCTACCCAGATACAAGACTCTACACTTGCCCTTGTTATATTTCATTACATTTTTCCCCGCCCAGTTCTCCAGCCTGTCCAGGTCTCTGATGGCAGCACAGCTTCCAGTGTCACCACTCCTCCCAGCTCGGTGCCATCAGCAAACTTGCTGATAGTACACTCTATTCCCTCGTCCAAATAATTGATGAATATATTGAATAATATAGGCCCCAGTACTGACCCCTGAGGTGTCTCAGGGAGAGTTACATATTATCTACATACAAGTCAAGCAAATTAAGTGTGTTCTCTTAGAATATAACAAAATTTTGAAAATTTGGAATTCTGGAAGTTTTTAGTAAAATAATGGCTGGAGGTACTTGCCTACTTGAGTGGACCCTGGGTGATCTCAGTTATTGAACAAGCACTCTGCGTTGAGAAGAACATGAGTTACACTTGTATTTTAAACTATTGTCTGTGATTTTACCTTGGCGCCAATTTTTGTAGGATCTGCAACTTTTTCCGGTTTGATGTCTTTCATGACACACACAGCAGCCATGACGAGTTTGACACCAGATGGAGGATTCTTCATTGATTTGACAACTGATATATCAGCGGGCTAAAAAAAAATAAATATGGCAAATGTTATGCCTTTCTCACCACTAAGATAAATGAACTAACAGAAAAAAGGGGAATTATAACACAATTACACATCAACATAATTATAGAGGACTTTTAGAAAGGACAATGTTAGTAAGAATTAACAACACCAATGGATCCTCTGCAGGGAAATAAAAACGAAATAAATGCTAGTAACTGTAAACTAATGATTAATTGAAATTCTGATTTAAAAGTTTAGATCAGCTCACCTTCAAAGTGTCAAGAGCTTTAAGTGCAGCCTCCAGGGCTGGGATCGCCTCTGCCAGGTCACTCTCACATTCATTTTTCAATGCCTGAGCGGCTTCAGCTTTTTCTGTAGCAAATTCTTCATCTACTTTTACAGTTTTTCTTTTTTCTTCTACTTCTGCAGACTCTATTTCTATAGTCTAAAGAAACACGAGTGAGCTTCCTATTGAGCAGTGAGTGATCAAATAAACTGAAACAACTAAGTATAGCGTTTATGGAATACCGTAAAATACGAAGAGAAAATGGAAGTATTTAAATATTTTCATGTATTTCCTTCAGCATGGAGTTTAGGCAAGTATTACATATCCAGAGTCTGTATCTTACAGAAATAATATAATTTTCTTCCAGTTCTAAATAGTGACAAGTTGCATAGTACTGCAAACCCCAGTAAACAAGAAGCGACCTCAAAAACCTGAACACGACTCCTATTTTCTGAAAGTCACATATCAGCAACATTTTACAGGCAGACTCTTCAGAACCCGTCTACAACCAGCTGAGATACTGCAGTACATTGTATGACTGAGATTCCTCACTCAAAGCTAATTAGTGTGAAGGTGAAATTATGGATCCCAAGTATACACATGCTTACACTAAACCCCACAAAGCTGTATCTGTATAACTCTACCTTCATCATGGTTGCGTTATCCAATTTGGCCTCTTCCAGTTTGGGCTGCAGCTCAACTAGTTCTTGTTTCATCTCGGCAACCTATACGTATGCAAGCCATATGTATGTTCAGATGAGCCAAGTACAATTTCCAACAATTTCTGTATGATCTAGATCTTACCTAGTGACTATTGATAGAAGGAAATAGTGCTCAGTTTCAAATCAAAACGCTTCAGAGACTTATTTCTATGTCGTATGCACAATCTCTAAATTAAAAACTACATTCACTTATAGTGACCTGTTAACTACTTAGGAAAGCGAAGATCTCTTCACATACCACTCAGGCACTACATGCTAAGAGGTCTGTGGCCTCCAGCACAACTGCTGACTGTAGGAAAAAAAAGCCAAAAGACATTTCTTACAGTTTTATTGTTGAAGATTGAGCTAAATAAAACCTGAGGTGATGCTTTTGACCGACTTCTCTAGGAAAAGCCCTGCTTCTGATAAACACTTTGTGTTTTCAGTTCCATTTTTGTCCTAACTCACCTGTGATTCAGCAAAAGCCAGTTTATCTAGTCCATTCACATATTTGTTCTTGGCTTTCATTACAGCATCTCTTTTCTGAGTAAGAAGTTGCCGAAATGCAGCAATAAGCTCAAGATAAGAAGTAGGAGTAACATAATTATGGCGTCCCAGACTTTGCAAGAACCTATTACAAAAATGAGCACCTTTAAGTTCTGTTTGTTTGCTTTAGTTTAACTGGTGTTAGCAAAGTATTGTAACTTTGACAAATAACAGGAATAAACAATTTTGACAACTTTATGTAATATTTTTATGCAGGCAGATAGTATATATTAACTTTTAAGACAGAAATTAGTAGTAACGAAGCTCAATCACCTACTATTTTGTTTTTCTTCTAACAATTCCACTTGTAAGTTCTCTGTTGCTCATTTTACTACTTTCAACAGTATAATCTTTTCCCTCTTAATATTCCTATAAATTAATGAGTTGTTTTTAAAAGAACCAGACTGACCTCGCAGAGAGTGACAAAACTGAAGTATGAAAGTATTTACAGATGGGCACAACCTCCTGACGCTCACTGTCTGTGAGCTCGAGTGTCTCTAAGAACTTATGAGCCACACGTTCAAGGGCATCGTCAGGCCACGGCTGCGGAGAGGGGAGGAGAGAAGCAGTTGTAGCATTCAGCTGTTAGCAGTCTCCTTACTTCAAAACCAGTTTTTACCATTCGAAACACCAGAATGACACACACTAGTCCCAGCTGTCTCGAGAACAAAGAACTGGTATAAGGGTCAGACCAGGCAGCGAGGTCACCGCCCACTCACACCAAATCGCACACCAAAGAGCTTCCAAAATGCTACACGAAATGCCTATTCTGTTGTAAAATTTTGAAAAAACAGAAGCACTCCTGCACAGAAGACAAGAGCAAATCTAATGGGACATGAAAATATAGATTGTTAGAAAACTGAAGTAGTTTGCTGAGGAAACAAAAGTATTTTCACATACCTGGAACCAATCAATAGTACAGCAGTTGATGAGCGAGGGAAACTGTCTCAGACGATTGCGGAAAGCATCTCCAATCGGGCTGAATGCTACGACAACATGGAGATTTTCTTTGCAGTTGTTCACAAAAAGTGTATACAAGGCCAAGGGACTGAGTTCTTCATTCCTATTGCCAGCCTGAGCTGCTGCAGAAACGGCCTTGAGAATAACACACAGGGTAAAACCAAACAGACCAGGCAAATTACCACTCTCATTACAAAAAGGCCACTATCACAAAAGTCAATGTTTTTCTCATTATGTATGCTTTAAGTACCATATAAGTTCCCTAAACAACATTTGAAGACATCAACTTACTTTAGCTTTAATATCATACTGGAATATGCTGTATTTACTTATTTGGAGAGGAAGATATAAGTTTCAAACACTGAGATATATTCCATTCATTCATTTACTAAAACCAATAATATCTCAAAACAAGAAGAAACCTCTATATTTGAAAGCAAAACCTACTTCATAAAAGTCTTATCATCCTCAATTAATTAACGATCCATGAAACACTGACTATACGCCTCTAAAACTCTAATTATGCTTCCACAAAATCATGTTTACATAATCACACAATTAAAATGACAAAAATGAGTTTAGCAGCAATAAAGTGGAAATATTTTGATGAAGCAGATTCAAATGAATAAAAACCAACTTTGCTCCAGTTGGAATATTGTGGATAGCTATCAAGTTCTAGTATACACCCATGAAATATGTCTGTACGAACTGTAAAATTGTAGAAGAGCCACATTATCTTAATCTTGTTATTCTATATTGTTATTAAATACCTGGCAAAGTTCTCTAAGTGCACAACGTAATGTGTTTGTGAACAGAATGCCGGGTCGGAATTAAAGCTAGTAGTAGGTATAAGGTGTTTACTAATAACTGGCTGATTTATCCAAGGTCTGATAACAAGTCACAGAATTAAGTGCATATATCCAAGCCACACTCCACACAGAACTGACAAAATAGCTGAAAAGGGATGTTAAAGAGAATTTCTAAACATACCTCTAAAACTTCTTGTTTTTCATCTGCTGCAAAAATATTGGGTATCTCCCCACTGTTGAGGACACTGTCAATATCTTCTAAAAAGCTTTCTTCTTTAATTTGTGTATCTGTGATTATAAATACAGTTTTCAAGCCTTTTACACCTGCGTTCTTCAGAACACTCTGAAAATGCAAGACAGTTAAAATGTTTGTATGTTCCAAAACATCCTTCCCCTAAATTAAGTCAAAATGCAGACAGTTATTAATACTCACTTTCAGATCTTCTCTCCACTCATTTGTACCATAGGTCTTAGAAATCTCCGGTTGAAAAACAGACATTTTTGACATGAATGCTGCGAGACGAGTCAAAGACTGCCGGCCGCTTCCTCCCATTCCAACCAGCAGAGCGTTGCCCCCTGCCTGCTTCAGGATGCGGCTTATACGAGACAAATGTTCCAACATATACCTATAGTTGAAATGTGCTGATTACCAGAATGGCAGAAATACATATACATTTGTGCACCTAGAAATCCGTGAAACGAGTATAGAAGTAGTAGCTCAAAACCGATTTTTTTAAAGCGGGGTGGGGGGTGAGGAGGAAGAAGAAAGGGAGTGGGTATGCACCACAAAATAAAAGAAAACTCACAACTTTTCCATTATGAAACTATCAGTATTTAGCTGGATTGGAAATGACTACAAATTACTAAAAGCAATCGGCAGTGGTGAGAGCAGGAGCACTGCATGGGTAAAGGTGTCAAACGACAGAAATTCTCTACTTGTAATCATAGTAGTATTATCAGTTTAAACCTTTTAAAGGAACAACTGGGAGGAAATGGGTTTTATCGCCAAACCTCTCCCTCTGCCTTTGACAGTGCTTTATAGCTTCTATGAGAAACCGAGATTGGAACACCTTCAGAAAGCACTATCTGCACATTACCGGGAGTCCTATCTCATTATAGCACAAGCACAGTTTATTTCAGAAAATGCAGCAAGGTCTACAGGAGATCACCTGCTTAAGCACAGGGCACGGAGTAGTTAAAGCGAGCTGAGCAGCAGTTAAAAGTGTCTCAAAAAAAGGTTAAAGCATTTCAAAACAGATAAATTATTGTTTTAGTTGGTTAGAAAAATAAAGGAGTCAAATCCAGGTGTTATCCATGAGGCTGGACTCTAAGGCTACAGTCAGACACGCTCTCTGGCTGCTGTTGGCTCAGGTAACTGGGACATCGCTCCTACACTGGGGAACTGGCCTCTGGGCAGAGGCTGCCAGCTGCTCCCAGTCCCAGCACAGCTGCACACAGGTACTCACATACCCAGCTTGTCAAAATGACTAAAATAAGCTGCTGCTAAAAGAGTTTAAACTAACCCTAATCACCTTCACAAAGCACCTATGTGCCAAGTTATGCTGGCAAAAAGGAAGAGGCAACAGGGAGGAGGAAGGAGTCGTGACCTCCTGATCTGTCTCAGATGTAGCTCTGCCTGATGCCAAGTGACAGTGACACCAGCAGCCTGCAGAGTCTCGGGTGTCTCAGGAGGAGCTGCAGCGGCAGGCTGGACACACGGCCTGAGGTGCAGTCTGGTTGTGCTGCACACACAGCTATACCCTGCGCTGCATCTCCCCGCACACCTCACCGCCCGCCAGCCCCCGGCCTTGGGAAATCAAAGTCCAGCGGCCGCAGGCAGAACTGACACCCATCTTCATGGTAACAGGCCGAGCAGAAGCAGAGCACCCGCCGGGTTTGGTGCCAAATATATTCAAAGCCCCTTAGGAGAAAACCTCATTATTTACTTTTGAATAGAAAAAGACAAGGCATAAGACAAAATCAGTTCACTTCTATCCAAAAAGGTGTAATACCACAAGTACTTTTGTAGGTGCATAATGTGGGGGAGACCTACAAAAAACACAGCCCACAAAACTGGATAAGCCGAATTATCAACTACTGCTTCAAACTCTTAATAATACAAATCATATGCACCTGAAAACTACAAGGTTCATTCTTGTTTTGTGCATTTGATTATATTCCTCCAGACACTGCTCCACAACACGACCGAACTCCTCAATGCTCGGAACTTCAATATAAAGTCTTTCATCTCCCTCAAGTTCTGGAACCATGTAGTCACCAAAAACCAGACTCCTCATGTTTTCTTCCGTTACCTGTGGTAAATATTCCAATTATTATGAAGTCAAGTTTAATATTTAGTGAATGTATTCCTCATTGGAATTTTAGAAAATGAAGGAGCATTTAGACAAATACTCAAGACTTAAGTACAAGCACTGAAATATTTTGACTCACACACAACAAATCTCAAAATTCTCGATTTCCTGTATTAAACTTATTCTTAGTTTGTTCTTGGAACACAATTGGCTCAAATAGCCATTAACAGTCTCATAGTAGTGACCTTCAGATTACATCAAATTGATACAGATGGATGCTTACCAATTTTCATTATATTAGGAAATGGACAACTTAGAGAAGAAATAACTTTGTGGTCTAAGTCAATGAAATGACAGGGGAAGGAAAAAAGAAAAACAGATAAAAGGAAGACAAGGCATAGAATATAACATGATGATACAACATTTTAAATACTAACATTTCATAACAACTTCAGAATGCTGTTTACCACACAGTAACTCAGTCATGGGCTAAATTTCAAATGGGAATGTCTCTGTTACCCTATCTCCCATTGCCCACAGATCCAGTACGTGTTGCCACATCTTCAAGACAAGACAGAATTTCTTTGAGAAGTCGCCCTGCTTGCCTGCTGGTTAAGCAGATGCTTTATGTCTATGTGCAGACTTCTAGGAGCTTAATGAACCCCACACTCAGTAAATTAAATATCATGTTAAAATACTGAGGCATTTTTTTGTAAATCTGACAAAACGTTGCACTATATTTTTTAACTGAATAACACAGGGGTTTGTTTCACTTTCAGATCCACAAAATTCTTTTATGGAAAAGTAGTAAGTTTACACACATTTTAAATGAAATGTTTTTGGAAAACGATGTCTACACACAACAGTTAAACCCTTCCAAACTTTTTTCTCTTTTTTTTCTTCTTCCTCAAATAAGTTATTTTGCCAAATTCAACTCAAATTTTCAGGCACATTCAATCCAAAATTTCACCTGTGGTTGAGAAACTTTCTAGTCTTAAATTTGTAACGAAAGCAATTAATTTGTAACAAAATGTTCTACTCACAGGTGTGTTTCCTTGCGTCAGGTGTTCAAAAACGGAATCAAACTCTTCTTTGAAATGTTCTTTCACAATACCTTTCATCAGCTTGAATAACCAGGCTCTGTCATTGTCTTCCACTAGACAGTCATAGAAGACACGAAATACCTCATGCACAAACAGCCGAATCATTACGCGTTTGCTCTCAACGGACTCTTTCTTAATGAGCAAGCAGCCACAGATCACGCGTGCGAAGTCCCGCAGGTTGAATGTGTAGTGAGATTTGGCTGGTGTGGGCAAAAGATTTTTGATGGCTTCCTTATACACCTTAAGAGAATAACAACAAAAAAAGAACAAAATCAACAAAACAGTAACATCACCTATATTATCATAATAAATCTTAAATGTCTTCTAAAATTTTATTTCTCCAAGAAAAATATTTTACGCTTAATAAATCTTAATAATGTCTGAAGATCTCAAAGTCCTCTGAATATATCACATGTGTTTCATGCAGTTTTGGAATATACGTGTACTACCAACCTAAATTAGCAAATGGGAAAAGCAATTGCCCCAAGCATAAAGAAACCTGCTGTAGGGCCAGGAATGCCCCTCAGATCTCTTGACTTCCTACCCCCCTTGCACTGCTCCCTTCGTTGGCTCCCTTGGTCTGTTGTGATGTGTCCACAAGTAGGAGAAAAACTGGGAGAGGAAGGAAGAAATTGGAAAGGGGGATTTCTTCACTCTTAGTCTCTCTGAGAAGGAAGTTTGGAAGGGTTGCAATTGATATTTTCATTTTGTCTTTGTGTGTGACAGCCTGTCTGGCCCCAAAGAGATTCCAGTCTCCATGACATTATGCGAACAGGTACCACAGATCCCACATTAACGCAAATTCAAAGACAATTTTCCTAGAATAAGAAGGTTGCTGCAACCATAAAACTAAGACAATTTTGTCAAAGCAGATGAGGCTGTTAAAAATAATAAAGAACAAAATATCTAAAATCTCTACTTCACCAATTAATTTATTATAGAGTCGGTGGAACTTTACTGAACAAATTAAAGGAAACTCCCATTAAGGTATTTGCCTCTTACCTCTAACGTAGCAGTGACAATTTGATTTCCAATTGTCATGTACTCAGAAGAAAATTCATTAGTCCTTAGGTAGAAAGCTACTATGGTAGAGAAGATGCGGAGCATTGTCTCATCACTAAAGGAATTAATAGTGCAAATGTTGAAGTGTCGCAAAAATCGAGAAGAGACAGGATTCCTCCCACCGCCTGGAGGCCCCATAGCAGCAAGCAGCTGTATATCGATAAGTTTAATTTTAGATGTGTCCTTTAAATCATACCTTTAAAATAAATCGCAATGTGACATTTAGACAGTTACAGATATAACACATTTGTTACAGCTTACATGCATTGATATTACAGATTATATGCTGCATGCATAACATATGTACTTAAAATATAAATATAGTATGTAATATATAATATTATTTATATTGCTTTTATATTTTTAAAAAACAAAACCCAATCAAAAACCCAAGACAACTAATCTTATAACTATGCACCGGTTAATCTCAACATGTGTGCTGGCATTAATGAAAGATTATTTCTTTAAATTAGGTTACATAAAAACCTGATGCAAAATTTTGAAATGAGTAGAACTGTAAAGGGGCAAGGTATATTGTCTCTATTCAAGAGCAAGAGATATTTGAGAAATGCCTGAAATCACATAATAATTCAGGCTGGAAGGAACCTCAGACCACCTGTTCCAATCTTCCAATCTAAGCAGAGCCAAAACCCTCAAAAGCTAGGAAGACCTCCAGCTTATTTTCTTCAGGCCTGTTACCAGAGCTGATTGCACTGTTATTTACAAAAATCTTTTGAAATACTGTTAAAAAAAGAAAAAAATGTGATGACTAATTGTGAGAGTGGGTCCGAAGATGGAGCAGCATTTGCCATCAAGAACTTAGAGAACTGAGGCCCTGACAGCAGAACGCATGGACAGGGACTTGGAGAGAGGCCCGAGGAGCAGCATTGTGCTGCACTGTTTCTCTGATTCGGGGGGGCTGCTACTAACAATGGCTGCTGTGTGGACTTTGCCTGCTGCTTCAGCCAAACCAGCCCCCCCTCCTGAGAGCTGTTGTTATGAGGGTCTCTTCGACCCAGGGACAAGAGCTGCTGTCCAGAAGATAAGTTCTCACCCACAGCCTCAGTTACACGTGTCCCTCACCTGCTCCCTCAAACAATGGCCAACAAAAAGAAGCATGCCCAGAAGCTCGCCAAGGGGCCTGAGGTCACCCAATGGACCAGAAAAAGACCCCTGAATGCTGGACACGTAAGTGTTGGCAAAAGAAAGCGTGAATCTTTCGAGCCTGCGCAGTACGAGCCTGGGTTGTGAAATCAAGGTGGAGACTGGCCTGAAACAATGGGAGCAAGGGGGGGTGAAGAAGCATAAAAAATGACTCCAGAATGAACACCGTTGAAGATTTTCCCACCAGAGGATCCCGAACCATGACGGAGGACCTGCAGGACTCCACGGGACCAGAGACCAGAGGGAGCTTCTGGAACTGGACTGGTGATAAATGCAACCTCATTTCTCATCTTTACTCTTACTTTTTCCCTGTTTCTTTTCCCTTTTCTTTTTCTTACTCTCTCTATCGTGTGTCGCTTTATGGGCAAATTAATAAAGTAACACTGCTTGATTGAACTATAACCCCTTGGCATTTCGGTCGCCCTAATTTTGCGCTCTGAGATCAATGTAAAAGAACCATCATGAGTCCATCATCGAATGGACCATGACACTAATAGAACCTTGGACGACACTGAAAACCAATGCAAAGAATAAAATAAGTTTCATACAATTGCATGAATGTATGTAATTATAAACCTGCCAATTCACTCTGAGGAGGAAGAGAAAGGAAAGGAACAAACAACCGCACTGGAAAAATAAAAACAATGAAAAAAAATAGACATTAAAAAAACCCAGGTGTACAAGAATGATTTATGTACACAAATAATGCTGAAGTTCAGCAATAAAACCTTCTAAACAACCCAAATCTGATGACCAGCTTCCTAAATTGAAAAGTCATTTAAATAGCAACACAGAAGTTGCTTCAACTTTAAATACTAACTTTTCATATAAACCAAAGCTATCTTAACTTTCAGAAAGCAGGTTTTTAAAGTTTTGAAACTAAGATTCATGTGAATCAATATTTTAACAGCAAATGTAAGCAACAACAAATTTAATTGTATTTCAAATAATTACCAAAATCCAAGGTCGAAGAACTGTCGTAACAGCTCTATGGGAGGCTGTGCCCCGTACTTCTCCAGGGCAGGCATGTTCATGTCATCGACAAAGATAATGCACTTTTTTCCCACTGGAGGGCCAAAGACTCCTCTGCGCCTCTTGTCCAGCCTGGCCATAATAATGTTCTGTAATGCAGACAGGAATATTCAAAACATAGACTAAAGAGTTATTTATGTCCATTTTTCGAAACATAAACTCTCTGTTCTGCTAACCTGGGTCTGATTGGCACTGGTTCGAGCTGAAAAATTAATGAAGAAGGGGAAGTAGCGCTCCTTTTCCAAGTTGTTCATTAACTTGTCCTTGACATATGCAGACTTCCCCGTCCCTGTTGGTCCCACGAGAAGCAGTGGCCTTCACAAAGAAAGAAATAAAGCATATACACACTGCAGAAATCTAACAAACTCCTTGCAATTACTAACTTGCCCTGCTTGTTCTACCTCTAAAAAAATACTAACTAAAATGTTTTAATGTGTTTTAAAACTGCATTACAACAAGCCTTCTTTAAAAAAAATGCAGATATTAAGGCGACAAGTCATACTGTGTGTAGTAAATGCCTATTTTTAACAGGCCAAATTAACTTTGATGGCTTGATAAAAACAACGAAGTCAATGGAAAGAGATATTTCTACCTATAACCAATATTTCTGAAATTTGCACTGAAGTAACTTACTTTCCATGTATAATGAACAGGTCTAGCAAGTAGGTGTATCGGACTGTATCCATAGTTGGGACTATAATATCTTGAATCTTCACCTTTTTATCACTGTAATTAATATTTTTAATAAATTTATTCCAATGAACCCAACATCCTTTGCCTTTCAGCTAGGAAGAAATACAGACATAAAATAGAATGGTGTTATTTCTATACATATATGGAGAGTCTTGTCCACTATTCCACTTTTGAAAAATGAAAACAGTTAATTTTAATTAATCAATCTTAAATGTTTCAGAAGTTCATATATTTAGTTTGCTTTATTTCACAAGTGTTAAAGTACATACCTAGGCTTAGACTCCTTTTCCTAAAGATTTTGTTCAGATAAAACAAAAACACACAAAAAGCCCAACAGAGAACACATGCAAAAATTCAGAAGTGTCATTACGATCTAACATTTCTAATGGATACTATAAACAAAATTGTGACACAAGCAAACTGCCTACAGGCTCAACATTCTGTTTCCCTTTTAGACAGTCCGAGCCTTTTCCTCTATGCGAAACCACACTTGGGTCTGTCAGCTTAGCTTTAGCTACAGGGTAACTATAATGTGGCAACATCAGAAATAAAACTGATGTGGACATCTTGGTAGTTTCAAAAAAAATGTGGTCAGCACATTGGTATTCGAAAAAGAACAATCAATGAAAAAAGCACTGTGGGATTTAATCCAGCACTCTCCAACATCCAGCAACCTTTGTGAAGTTAAAATATCCATCTAGTTGTATTTTTCCTTCCATTCCTGTAAGAATCGGTTTCGGGAGTGCAGAAGCGATGGGTCATACCTCATACACGTAGTCGTAGACCAAGCCTTTCTCTTCGAAGGGACACTCCCATTTGCCCACACTTGGTGGTACAGGATTTGTTTTAGATTTCCCAGCCAAAGTTTCTCTCAAGAATTTATCAAAAATTATCCTGCTGTCACCATCACAAGTTCCACCAACAGACCAGACTGTGGCAAAAGCAAAGCAAGCCTGCGAGGGCAAAAAGATAACAACTGTCTGAAGAGTTAACACTTATATGAACCTTGCAGAGTCTGATTAACAAACAATTCTGAAAAATACTGTTAAGAAGATAGATGTTAAAAGTTACACTTGAATAGCCCTGGGCTAAAGAGATTTAGAAATTTGATTAAAGACAGAGCAAACAATAAACCTTGTTCAAGGATACAGATATATGACAACAAGACCACTGACTAAAGCCTTACGTCACATGCTAAAAACACCAACCATAATCCATGTGGAGATGTTTCTGTTGGTGGGATCTCCTTGCACAGCTGGACAAAGGATCATTTCAAAAAGCCGTGTAAGAGCTACTACAACATTGGTATTGCTTGTAGGTACCAGTTCCTAAGAGATACAAAAGGATGGTTATTACATTTTACATGTTCAGGTAGTTTATATTTTGGAGTTAAAATACTAAAATAATTAGATAATTAGCTAATTCTGAACAAGTATTTGAAGGTGAGGTTTACACTGACTTCTATTCAAAAGATCAGTTGCCCTTCTCAAAACAACAGGAAGCAGCTGCATATTCATTTTAACTGTACTTGTCAGAAGAGAACAGTCTCTCCCTACCAGGGGTAATGGAATGGAAGTGGCCACCTAACTGCTGCCAGAAAAAATGGCAAAACATACCTTGCACTGTTTCTGACGGAGTGATAATGCTGGTGGTATTAACCAATCAAAAAGTCCCTGCAGAAGATCTTGATGTTCCTTTAAGTTAAGAGGTTCAGGCAGTTTATTCAACCAAGAGGTAACAAGTGGACTCCAGCCCAGTTGAGAAGGCTCCAAAAAAATCATGCCACACCGACTGACTGTAGCAGGCTAAGGAAAAATGGTAAACTCACTTTATTGTAAATTTAATATATTGGACTTGGGTTTGTATTTTCATTAAATACAAGACTTACCGAGGCCTGGGACAGATCCATTGTTTCAAAAATAAGACTCATCTGAGGAGACATCTGGATGATTTCCCCACTCATCAAACAAAGCTTTAATAATTAAAAAAAAAAAAAAAATCACAAGCAAGATTAGAAAAAATATATCTATAGTTGTAAATTAGAACAGTTCTATATGGAAATCAGCAAATCATGTATAACCAGAGGCAAGGTTAACCACATAAAATGTGCTTTAAGCACTTGAAGCAATGATTATTTTTTTCAAGCTTTAGCTGAATTCTTCACTTAAAGCACAGCACTCCCCATTATCCTACCAGTAGGTTCATACCTGGGAACCACCAACCTTGTGTACAACAGGACAAAGACAACAAGCAGCAAGGAGAAAGGAGAACTGCTGCTGCTGCTGCTATACTGAACGTTGCAGCTGGAGACCCACCCATTCTGCTTATTAAAGTACAAGTCCAGGTTGAGTATTTTGATACACTATCATCCAGAACTTAAAATGTCATCTCTAATTTTTATATTTTATATGCACTGGTTTGCATTTGTTGTTTTTTATGGAGAAGAATATTTTCAGGATTTCAAATTACTTTATTTAGGCATTTATTTCCACTGACTGATACCTTTTTGTTGTCATCCAGAACCGTGTTCATGCTTTCTATCCACAGAGTATCAATGGGACCATCAAAGATAACCCACTTGCGTTCCGGAGTCTCAGCTAGTGCAAATTCTCTGAAAGTATTGGCAACTACACCGTCTGTCCACTAGAGCAGGAGAAGGCAGGGATGAGAAGACAGACACTAAACACAGTTCAATTCAAACTGCAAGTAACAGGAAAACGTTTCACCTCCTTCTCATTATTCCTTTCTTTTAGTTATTCTTCTTTTCTTCTGCAGAGAGAACATAACTTTGCGATTTCACTGAGGGTCATGCAACATCAGCACATTTTAAAATAGTGTTTTTTTCACTTTAAAAAATATTGTAAGACCAGCAATTCAATTTACAGAAACGTCTGCTCTGTCTTGCATCTGTTTCTCCGTGACCAGCGTCACGTTAGGTTTCAGTGCTTCACATTCACTTCATGTTGTTTCTTCACAACTACATTTCGTGTTTGGGGACCCATGAGATCATAAGTTTTTCTCTACAGCTTTTGCATTACTGTGACCATGTTGCTTAGGAATAGCCAGAGAAACGAATGCCGTTAAGTTTGGTATGATTTCCTAACATAGATGCAGCTATATTTGCACAATAATGATCAGAATAGTATTGCTTTTTTTGCATATTTAAACCTATGTAACTGTATATACATTTGGTACTGCATATTTATATACTAATTTAAAACAAGCCATAAAAGCATTAGTTAAAATAAAAAGTACAATTGTGTTCGTATCTGTGTTTAAAATAATAAAATAATGAATTCAATGGTATACTATCCAGAGTAATGGAGCTCTGACATACACAGGAAAAGGGGGAAAACAAAAAGAAAAAAAAACACAAAGAAAGCACCAGAAATACTCCAAGGCAGAAAAACACCAGCCACGATCATTAGCTCCTAGTCTTGAACCCATACTGGTGTGTTTGCCTCCTTTTTCTTAAAACCAAACCAGTAATTTAATTTCTAACACAGCCCTCTAAACACTGTCTGGACCAGAGGGAACAGAAGAAACGCCGTCTGTAATTGGGACTCAGGAACCAGAAGCAGGAGCCGTAGAACTGCCCTTCCTGCCCCTGCGAGCAGCGGTGGAACGCCACTGGGAGTTACACTGAACTCAGAACAGACTTACGCAGGTGCACTTGCACAAACCCTGTGAAAGCCACAGCAGGTGAGAGAGGAAGAAACAGATAAGATGGGCAACTACGCTATTTTTAAACATACATTACCTCATGGGATACCAAATCAAACTGCCCAAAAAGTTGACCCATAGTGATTGACTTCGGATTCACGGTTCTAAAAACAACTTTTTCTTCTTCGCCATAACCACGTTCTTTCATAAGAGACAGTGTGTCTGCCAACACCCGTAGAATGGTGGTCTTCCCAGAAAAAGATTCCCCTACCAGCATAAACCTGTTAGATGGACAAAAAAAATCCAAGCTATTAATAAATTTTTCTTGCAATTTAGACTTTTGCAGGCCACATGAAGGCCAATAGCATCATTCATATGCTTAAAACTAATTGTCACCTAATTTTCAAAAAGAGGAGTGATTAAATCTCGTTTGTATATACATAATGTCATTTAGGCAAGATCAGCTTATTTCCACGTGCAAACCGGACCGCACAGCTACTGTGTGCAAGGTGCCCTCTAAACCACGGATTGACCACCACTCTAGTTCATCTATTTGCTGAGCTGAGGATTACTTCCTAGTTTCCTTTCAGTCTAGACAGAGCTTGTAAAAAGTTCTGAAGACAGCAAACAGTACAAACATAGACTACACACACATACAAAATCAAACTATCTTTACCCATATTTCAAAATAACTTTTTTGGTCACCCAGCAGAGGGATGTGACTATAACAACGTCACACTGAAAAGACTAATTAATGAGCTGGATATTAACAATCACCTGGCTAATGTCACACTGTATATATTTTCTCCACACAGTTGCTATTCAGTAATAAAAACTGGGAATTAAATAGCAGAGATCTAAGAGAATAGAGTGTACTATCAACAAGTTTGCTGATGACACCAAGCTGGGAGGAGTGGCTGACACTGGAAGCTGTGCTGCCATCCAGAGACCTGGACAGGCTGGAGAGCTGGGCAGGGAAAAATTTAATGAAATATAACAAGGGAAAGTGTAGAGTCTTGTATCTGGGTAGGAACAACCCCAGGTTCCAGTATAAGTTGGGGAATGACCTTTACAGAGCAGCATAGGGGAAAGGGACCTGGGGGTCCTGGGGACAGCAGGGTGACCATGAGCCAGCACTGGGCCCTTGTGGCCAGGAAGCCAATGGTACCTGGGGTGGGTTAGAAGGGGGTGGTCAGTAGGTCAGAGAGGTTCTCCTGCCCCTCTGCTCTGCCCTGGGGAGACCACACCTGGAATCTTGTGTCCAGTTGTGGCCCCTCAGTTCCAGCAGGACAGGGAACTGCTGGAGAGAGTCCAGCGCAGCCACCAAGATGCTGCAGGGAGTGGAGGCAGAGCCTGGCCCAGGCTGCCCAGGGGGGCTGTGGAGTCTCCTTCTCTGCAGACATTCCAACCCGCCTGGACACCTTCCTGTGTAACCTCATCTGGGTGTTCCTGCTCCATGGGGGGATTGCACTGGATGAGCTTTCCAGGTCCCTTCCAACCCCTGACATCCTGGGATTCTGTGATATTTTAATATAGACAAACATTTACAGTCCTAAGTCTTCACCACCCTGGTACCTGCACCTAAGCCATCACACAGTTGAGGCTACTTCCAATATCAAGAGTAGTTTAATTTCCCAGACATCCTGAAGTATTCATTCAGATGTTCTCAAGAATTTTGGTTCATGAAAAGGTAGTATTGGTAATTAACTGCTCCAATACAAATAGAGACATTTTGCCACCCTTAAGACCTTTTATACTTGATATAACCACTATGGTATAAGTCAAAATGACAACAAATACTGCTTGTGAAACAGTAATGAGGATCTTACCCATGTCTAACAATCATCATTTCATATGTCTGTATCATTTTCTCTAAAAAAAATTGTACAGGTTGGACATTATGTCGAATGCAACATTCGTTGGCACACTCCAGAAAATCCTAAAATCAAAACAGAGCATAATCTGATTTTGCTACGATTTAAATTACTGTCCTGGGTGACAGTAGAACAGTTTATGCTCATCAATTAGGGTTTCAAATTAATTAATTTAATAACTGAAGTACTATTAATCAGAATATAGCAGCATCCCTAGGAGGTGGGGGGTGGGGGAAACCACTCCTTTATCTTGAGGAGAAGACATCCATCAGGAAACCAACAGTGTGCTTTGGAACAACACACTTTTAACAAGGCTCTAGTATTTACTGGAAAATTTTTAGAAGTTAATCCATGTTGTCTTTTCCAACACCCTCACCTCCTTCACAGCCCTCTTCTTACAGAGGAGCTGTGCTTTAATAGTGGCTATGAGCAAAAGAAAATACAAATACAAAGCTTAATCTCATTCATGTCCAAAAATCAGGAAAGTAATCAGCCAAACACGCTAAAATTTGGTAAATCTGCAGATCAATTTCGAACCTCTAGGATGCCTTACACAACCCTTCTGGACATAAGGAAACTCAAATGTGGGTTGTACTCAGAACAAAGATTTTTCTTTGGTACTTGTTTTCATTGCAATCATTCAGTATTTTTCCTTATCTTGCAATAACTCTCAAATTACTGTATTCATTACACTCAGTTACAAACAGAACACCACAAACAAGCCACAATGAGAAGGCCGAGGAAAAGTTCCAAGTGTACTTACACTGTAGTCTGCCTCAGGGAGCGTGACTCCAGGAAATAAATCACTAGTTATACCCATGAACAGAGGGATATCGTGTGCCAAGAATTTGGGCTCGTTCACATCCTTAACTGATCTAAGAAGCTAGAGGAAACGAATATATATTTAGTTGTTCTTACTAAAAACACAGAATAAATTGTTCATCAATTGAACTAACCTAACATGCAATAAGGATTAATTAACTCAACAGTGCCTTCGATAAGCAGTTAAGCACAACCGTGCGATCATCAGCATAGCGCTGGAAAGCGCAGCATGTATTTTATTATCGTTATTTCACAAACAGGGAAACTACAAAGTGTTGATCAGCAACGTGACAGGATGCAGTAGAACTGCCTTCAGAGCTCAGAACTATGTGTTATTGCCTCAGAAACTCACCAGGATATCCTCATCTTCCGTGGGAAACTTCAGTTTGAGATTCCCAGCAGCCACCAGCACAGCTTTAACTGCTCGCATGCCGTAGTCATAGTGATACTGAGAGGAAAGCTGTTCTGAACACAGCCTGTAGGTCATGACTATCTTCACTGACAGTGACTTAGCGTTCAAAAATCCATAGGAATAGAGTGAAATCTCTGCTATCAGAGCATAGTTGGGGACCATCATTGCTACTGTTCGGAAAAGAACCTGAAATACATACCCAAAGAAATACCTTTAAATAATTAATTGAGGAATGGAAAGTAATTCAAAACTTCCGCAGGTGATGGGTTAGTATTCATCCGTCACAGCATTTCTAACTGGAAATAGTAAAAGCATTTTAAATGAAGTACTGCTTAATGTGATTAGTAAGCTGTGGATCATTTAAAACAGTTACACTGGGAAGCAGTGGCCTACTTATTTAAAAATAAAAAAGAGAGGCTTAGTATGTGTAAATCACATAACAAGTATATGTTTACATTCCGGATGGTACAGCCTGAATTAATAACACCAATACATGTGTCCCTTGATCTTTTTTTTTTTAAAATTCATTCTTAAACAGAAGCATGTGTTTTATTATTTTACCTTCAGATTATCTGGAAGTTCAGAACGTCCTGCGTAACCTGGATTCATAGTAATAGCTACAAAACAATTGGGGTTAAGCTTCAGTTCAGTTCCTTCAAAAACAAAGGTTTCCAGCTTTAACTGTATGGCTCTCTGGATGCAGAGGATCTGCTGGGCCACAACAGACAGTACTTCCAGCTCAATGCGATTGAATTCATCAAAGCACGCCCATGCACCTGAGGAAGCCAAACCCTTGAAAAACTGCAAAAGAAAAACAGCAATAATATCAACTAGCAGAATCTTAGGAGATTCAAAAGAAATTAAGAGTATCGTGGTGGAAGTTTAATTACATGAAAGATCCAGTGATGATAATAATATCTAAGCCTGTTTAGAGCAAAGATCAGTGACGTACTGAAGAACAAAGCCTTTGGTTCTAGAGAAAGCTAAATCAGAAGATCCTGATTCTGTGAACTCATTTCTTTACATGTTTTAGTTAGTGACTTAATAGCATTTTGCAAAGCACAGAAAATTCAACATATAGAGACCAGTGTAAAGTGTTCAAGAGTAGCAGATCACAGGTGACACACTTAAATAAGTGTCTCTGCAAATTAGGCATCCTACAATTTTCATCCTAAAAATTAAAATACAAAGCCTGACACTGGTTTTCTATTTACCTTTCCCATTGCCAGGTAATCAAGACCGTCGGAGCAGTTGAAGACAACACACTGAACAGCAAGAGCTTTAGCCAAATCTTTGGTGGTCTCTGTTTTACCTGTTCCTGCCGGACCCTCTGGGGCACCACCAAGGTTTAAATAAAAGGCTCCGATCTAAAAAACAGAAATAGTTATGGAAATTATTAGTATTTCATCCATATGAAATTATTCGGAATTAAAATACTAAATTAAATTGCATGACAGAACCATCCACTAATGTTTCTGTCGTGTTGGTGGGCTGTCCAGATTTGTTGTTATAAGTCAGTTTCATGTTGAATATTCTATAAAATTACAGTCTTTGAAAACCACACTTTAACAGAAATACCAGAGTCTGACAGCAGCTGCAAGCCCTAACGGTATGGCTGTAAGAAATACTCTGCTACAGTAAATACAGTATTTAGTAGCACTGGTTGAGCTCATACCAAGGTGCGGTAACACCGGTCTGTAAGAGGAGTGATGACAAGACGTGGCGAGTTCCCGAGGTATTCATAGGCATATTTCACATTGCAATTAATGATGCAGACACGAACGTTATCAAATTGCCAATAATACCGTAGTTGTGCAAGCCACTGAAAGTCTGTTTCTCTCTGCACACCTGATAAACACAGAATTGAAAGCAAGTATAAGAGATGTTTTAGATAACTGGATTTTCTATTAGGTTTAAATTTAAACCACCTTCGAAATCATTGATGTCAATGTTCGCATCCAAATACCCACATACCTATCTTAATGGAACAAAATCAGATTGGTTAACTATTTTTAATTAGCTATGTATTAAGACATGAAGAAAAATGTTTTAAAAGATAATTACCACTTTCAATCATTTCCATGAGGACATCTCTAGCATGAACATCAATAGTAACTAAGGCACCCAGAGTAGTCCTTGTTTGCTTTGACAGTTTTCCTCTCACCAGCTCTACGATCTCATTAAGTTGGAGCTGAAGTTTATCATAATAATCCTGCAGACCCTAGGATCAAAAGGGTAATTATGAAACTGATTATATGACAGTCTAAAGTGTTCCAGACTTCGTGTTGACTAAATATCTTAATAGAGATTGCTTATTAAGCCATTCTCTTACATAGTCATGTTTTTGCATCAACTTGTCTCATTCACAGAACCACAGAATCCCAGAATGTCAGGGACCGGAAGGGACCTCAAAAGCTCACCCAGTCCAATCCCCCCCGGAGCAGGAGCACCCAGATGAGTGGGTTTTTTTAAACGCGATTCACAGTTATGCATTTACGTTGCAAAGCTACATTTTAATCTATGCTTCCTCTAAACAAGAACACTGAAGTACCTGAATCAAAGGTAGAAATCACCGTACATAAATTCATGTATATCAAACTCAAATGCTGATCTTTATTCAGATTTTATTTTGATTATAGAAAAAAATTGATTAAGCAAAATACATTAGCTGAAATGAAAACTGAATCAAGAGTTTTTGGAAAAGATTATGCATTACATAGTACCTCTGGTCCATTGCGAAGAACTTCATGTACCTCACTTGTCCAGAACATTTGAGACACACACAGAACTACTTGTCCAGGCCACTCCACAACCCATTTTTTTCTCTCAGTCTCTAGATACGCCTGAAAGAGTTAAATACAGTATCTAAACACAGTGCCAGTGCATATGTATCATAGTATAACACAGAAGCATATGATGTGATCCTATTCATATTCTTCACTAAAAAATACTATTTTCAAATTCCAAACTAACTTCTAAATGCTCTTTTCCCCTCAGATTTGTGATCTGCTTTCAAATTATTGCAAAGATTATTGAAATTATCTTTCCATTTTATGTAAATGTTCACAACTTGCTAACTTCATACAAATAAACATTTTCTGGATAATGATTTCCTTTCAGGAAGAATCAACCACATTACAAGCACTGTATTTCTAATTTGTAATTAAATTTTAAAAAGTGAATAATTTATTTACATCAGGTGTTACATTCTATAAACACAGTATTGCTGCCAAGCTTTTAAAATAATTTATATCCAGTGTTACAGTAAAATGACTTGATTCTTATTCAAACTATAACTCTTACTTATCTCACTAGCCTATAAATACAAATCATGTTAACTTGGTCTTTGTCCTATAACTTCATCAACTCTTGTGTACAGGAAGAATTTTAGGAAGCCAACAGCCTTAAAATAAAGGCCTATTTGTGCCACAGTTATTAAATTGTTACAAATCCCATACCATTCTTGATCTAGCAATAACATCGCGTATACTCTTCAGCATAATATCTTCTACTTGAATTAACCACTTCTCCACTGCACCTCGAGCTTCAGAAGTAGAAATGGTTGAAATCAGCTCCACACACTCGCCTTCGGAACTATACATTGCTTCAATATCGAGATTGGGAAGGAACCGTAGCTTTGCAATGCCTTCAAAGCACTTCTTCAAGTGAGGCTGAACTCTGAGAGGATCCTTAGTCTCCGACAGGATTTCCAACATTTCGTCATTAGACAAGAAAAAGAACCTAAAAAGAATTAGAAAAAATAAAAAAGCCAACTGTATGATCATGCTACTTTAATGGCTGACCTTATTCACCGCAAAAAAAACCCACTCAGAATCTTTGGTTTTTAAATAGCCAAAACTGCTCCTACCGGGTAAAGAAGAGACGTTTTTTCTCAAGATAAGCATTGAGCCCTTTCATGATTTTGTCAAGAAGTTCATTACAGTTCTGAAGCTTCTCCAACAACCCTGTAAAGGCAGTTGCAACAAAAACCTGCAACAACAAACACATGCAACCTGTAAGTTCTAAACAAGATACTTCAACCAACAGAAGCTATTCAAATAATGTACAACACAGCTTTGTTCCTAGAAAGCCAAAGCAACTGATATAGTAGCTCATTGTATATATTCTAAAAACAAAAGCATTGACACACACAGAAAAAGAGAAGCTGCTGTTTACTTTAGTTCTGTATATTTTCCTTACCTTTGTGTCTTTGGCACAATACTTCATGATTTCCCTCCAGAATCTGTCCACAGTCTGAAAGAGACGCCCCTCTTCTTGCATCTGTTGCATAATATCCTCCGAAGAAAAAATGGGTTCCAAGTAAAGCCACTGTGCTTGCACTTTCAGCCATTCATCAATAATGTCCTGAATTTGAAGTAAGCGGCTTTCCCATTCCTTAATAAATATTTAAAGAATGTTACTTTAATATTTCCAAACATATAATGTTAGAGAGAATAAATACAGGAAAGGTAAACACTGCAGTACTGTGCTTCCCAAGGAGAAAATAAAAGTGATCTTTTGACAACTTAATGGTTAAGAAATACCCAGGAGGCTCCAGTGACACGTTGTCCTTCACCTCCCCACAGCAAGGAGCTCTTGGTTTGCAGCTGAATTACAGCAAGGACACAGGAACACCAGAAAGGTCACACTAGATCACGAGAGAGATCCAGCCAGCCCAGCATCCTGTCCCTAAAGGCAACAACAGCAGATACCTCTGGAAGAGGCTGGAGAAGCTGCCTGTAAAGGGTAAATATTTTACTACCTATGTTCACTCAGCCTGCCTGAACTGTAAGATTTCCTACATAAACCAACAAAGGACTAGGGATGGTAACTGCAAAGCAATCTCCCCAGTGTCTCTTCTGTCAGTAGTAGTGTTAGCACCACAAAGACCCTGAAATACAGAAGCATGTATAGAGCAATCCCTGCATTGCTCTGAGGTCTGGTTAAAAAACCTTCCCCCAGCCCTCAAGAAGTTTCTTTGCCCAGACAAAACCACTATAGTCCAAAACTGGAGTCCAAAACTCAAGGATTAGGTCACTAAATGTTCTTATTAACAAGAATAAAACCATAATTTCCAGTTATTAAGCAGCAAGTATTCCAATAACAATTAACAATAAAGACGTAATACAATGGGCATACTCTTACATTATAGTTATCCCGCAAATAACACTGGTAAAACAAATTCTCATCGTACCCTGATTTCTTTGTCAAACGGTTTAATGAAAGGTGAGCCTCTCATTGTCTGAGTTTTTGTGATCTGATCATCGAGAATAGCTTGAATCTCATCCACCGCACTCAGAATATGAACACCAGTCCCTTGATGCACGTTTGTAGTGAAGAAAATTGATTCCCAGGTTTCCATCATGGCATTCATTGTTTTCTCTAAGGAAAATTCCTACAGTTTCAAAATAAAACAGTTTCTTTTTAGTCACTGCATTATTTTTTCTAGCTTGCTAATTGAATATGTAAGATCGTCTAGCTCAATAAGCTATTTTGCTCTAATAGCATAAATTAACTTATTATTTTTCTTTGTATATCATTTTCTAGTGCACAGAGGCAGCACACTCAGGAAACACCGATGATACAACACGAGATGCAAATGTTTACACACTCACTGTCATCATCTGATGGGCCAAGGTCTCACCAAATCCGTTGTGTTGCTGCCGTGGTTCAGCCCCATCCAGCAACTGAGCGCAACACGGCAGCTCGCTCACTCACTCACTCACTCGCTCTCCCCCGGGTGGGATGGGGGAGAGAATCAGAAGAGTAAAAGTGAGAAAACGTGTGCGTTGAGATAAAGACAGTTTAATAAGTAAAGCAAAAGCCGCACACACAAGCAAAGCAAACTAGGAAATTCATTTACTACTTCCCATTTGCAGGCAGGTGTTCAGCCACCTCCAGGAAAGCAGGGCTCTATCACGCATGACCATTACTTGGGAAGACAAATACCGTAACTCCAAACATCGCCCCTTCCTTTTTTCTTTCCCCAAAATCTACACTGAGCATGATGTCACACGCTGTTGAATATCCCTCTGGCCAGTTTGGGTCAGCTGTCCCGGCTCTGCCCCCTCGCAGCTTCTTGTGCACCTGGCACGGAGCAAGAGGCTGAAAGGTCCTTGACTACTACTTAGCAACAACTAAAACTTCAGAGTGTTATCGACATTATCCTCATTCTAAACCCAAAATACAGCAATAAACCAGCTAGTAGGAAGAAAATTAACTCTATCCCAGCCAAACCCACGACAGTTGCACAAGGGCAAAGACAAAAATTCTAGTAAGACATAAAAGCCATCACTAAGAAACATATTGTATTTGTCTCTATCGGATCTCTGTGCTTACCTTGCTTGCAGCTACACTGATAGCTTCAAACTGGTCAAAATAAGGGGCTAGATCCTGCTTTAAAACTTTTCTCAGGGTAGTTCCAGAGTTTGGTGTTAAATCATATCCTATTATATTTGACATCTGCTGCCAATGACGAGGTCTCAACCCAGGGTTACAAAACACAGTCACAGTGGGAACATACTCCTAAGTGAGAAAAAACATTTATAAAGTAAAAATTGTGATGTGCATTTTTTCTGGACTTTTTAATCCTCTTCGATGTGCATTTAAAATTCTGGTGCAGTAGTAGATGACATGAAAATCTTTTCTGAAAAGTGCAGATGGATCCATTCAGTTATTTACTAAATAATTACGGTAAATTACTGAAGAAGAAATATAAAACTATTAAGCACAGTCTTAGCAGAAAAAAGTAACAATTTTTCAGTGATCTTCTGTTAAGTAGGGCTTCCATTAACATAACCTATTGTGCCATTTCAAAATTCCCAACTACATGCTTAAATGTTTCTCTGCATCCACAAACTAGTTTTCTGCTCTATGTGTCCACTCTTTAACAATTCACATTCCTAAACTACAAAGATATCCAAAATCCAATTTTATTAAAATAACTAGGACAGCACCATCTGGAAGTGGTGATTCAGAGCTCACTCTCTTTCTGTAATAATAGGAGTCTGACACTGCATCATCTGCCTATACTGAGCACTTGGCCCTCTACATCAAATGTTAATATCCCACACTTCTTCTTACCTTGAAGTCTTTAATCTGCACCAGGATTGAAGAACACATTGAAACTGTTGGACTTTCCTTGGTTTCTTCTTTCTTTTCTTCTTTAGTTCTGGGTTGTAGTATCTTTTTTGACTCCTGTTGCATTTTCTTCTCCTTTTGTTGGAACTGTTTCGACATTCTGTATATCTCTCTAAAAAACTCATCAACCTCAGCTTCCATGGTTTCCCCATTTAGTTCCAAAAAGTCACCATCCATCCACCTGTGAAAAACCACAAGGTTAGAAAACAGAGTGACAAACAGTCCACAAATAACTAACACTTTGTTTGCAACTCAAACGAAACGTAGATTAATAGTTATTTAAATTCGAGCAAAGTGCCTGTTTCCAGTTATTGTCATTCTAGGCAAAATTCTAATGCACAACTAAAGGTGACCTGACCACGCTCTTCTGTGTATTTGCATAATTCCCTCATGTCAGTCACATACTGAAGCCAAGTAACTGCATTGACTAAGAAATATTTAAGTGAAGCTCTGGATAGAGATCAACATATGACATAAAAATATTTTTTACAGTCCATACTTTCTAGCTATATCACATATTAACTTCCAAAGAGTGCAGGAATTGGTAAATAATCTCACCAATTTAGACTCAGACTACAGTTCTTGTGACTGGATCTAACCACCAGACAACAATGTCATCATTTGAGCACATCTCTGGGGCATTTTGGACAGCCATTAGGTTTAAAAGGTTTTTCGTTACATATAGATTGTGAGCTTTCTAACTGAACTTCTTCCTTTTCTACTATACAAAATGGCCCATAACTAATCAACAAATCCATATCATACATCTGTCATGGAAAAAAAAGGCAAGAGCATTTTCCCCACTCTCCCTCATTAGCTTCAAGAGCTGAATTACCTTTTTTCTGTTCGTTGCCATTTCAGCATAAGAGTAAAGAGCTTCTGATATGGTTCAATCTCAGCTTTTACATTGCTGAGGAGTGGGAAGTCGCTCAGTCTCCATTCAAACAGTCTCTCTTCTTTATTAATAAAAGCTATTGTTTCATCAGCCTCCTGTATGCGTTTCTGTAATGCCCTCAGTTCAGCCACATACTGAAATGAAATAATTGTATGTCTTGAGAGATAATCAAGTTATGCTCTAAACTGCTATCAAAAAGAGGTATCCTAATATAATAAGCACTCATATTTATTAAAATTTTAGAAAACATGAGTTAAAAATTCAACTTCTTATCCTTAAGTAGAAACAGTGTGAAGAACTCAGATTAACACTGAGAAAAATAAAGTTGGTTTTATCATTGCTGAATTTAAGAGAAGAAAACCACTTCTAAAACGTTCGAGCTTTAAAATCCACTGTTCCAAGAAGCAAGCATCCATGTTTTTATGGACCTGACATATAAGAGCAACTGGGATTTATCAGCTTAGGATTTCTGCTTTGTGCTTTGAAGTGTTTAGCTTGGAAAAAAACCTAAGCCCAATTGTAATATCCTCCAATTAAAACACAAGACATGCTCTGGCAATTATAAACTACCTCTAGAAATCTGTAAAGTTTTGGAGTCAATGGTCTTAATTAGCAGAAGAATAAAATGTTGAGGTTCATAGGAAACAGAAAAATCAAATTGCTACCAATCACTCTATCCTGCTATTATTTCCATCAGTTCCTCAGTATATCAAAAACAGGAAAGGAAATGCTGATCCCACTTAGGTGACTTGCAAATAATGTTGCTGAGGCCAGAATTCAATGCTTTATATAAACCAGAGCAAAAAAACCCAAACCACCAAACCCAAACCAAAAACATTTGCTTTAGACATCTGTAATACATCAGTTCTTGCTGGGATTACCTCTCAGCTAAATGAAACACAACTTCATAATAAACCTTCCTTTAAGTCAAACGTTATTGCCAATGAAATACAAAATGGGGAGGGGAAGCAGCAGAGGTCACTCTATGAGTTTGTTCATTGTGGCAAGAGGATAATGAACATTTTGGTTCACATTTGTTAAAATAACTGATGACTTCTAATTCTAAGTGTCTTCCATGACCCCTGCGTATTAAATGTACAAAACATTTCTACCCATTTTATACGAAATATTAATCAGACCTCTGGCATGCAATCCAGTTCTGAGTAGTCTTCAAACTCCGCCACGGCACGCGACAGCTTGTCTAATTCCACCAGCAGTTTCTCCGATTTCTGTAACACTTCTTGCTCTCCTTTACGTTTAGACTGCTCGATCAGCTACAAAGCAATTGGTGGGTTTTTTTAATGGTGAAAAAGCAATGTAAAAGAGGTTGAGTTCTTTCAATTATTAACATACATAGTACAATCTAAATTAAACATTTAGTGCAAACAGACAGAAAATAAACAAGAAAGATAAGTTATTATCCTTACAATAACTGAAATTTCATCAGGAGTTGCTTTTTATACATCCCATTTAAGTGTGTGAAACCTCAGTATGTTAACGTGGAACCCTTATCTCAATAATCATGGCAGGATGGCCTTAAAGTGCTCCTTCAGCAACCAGACAAAAGGTCTGAAAACACATTATTTATGCATGTCTAAGTTAGTACGGTTCACATTATACGTGCAGATACATTTAGCCTGATGAGGAAATAAATAGCTCAAGTAAAGTGAAAAGTTTAACAAGTCAAAATATACCACAAACTAAGAAAATACTCTTACATCATCATGCTCATCAAAAACAGGGTTGATGTTCTTTGGCCATAGTATAACTGTTGTATTCAGTGCAATGTCTTCAGGAGCAAATAAGAAAACATCTAACAAGTAATTCATTTGCCGACAGCACTCCTATAAATTATAAAGAGATTTCGCAAAACTTTAGTTATCATCGCTCTGTTTAAAATACATGGCAGCACAATATTACCTACAAAGATAAAATAGAACTCTGCATTTCCCAGACTTCTCAGAATTCAGAGCTACCTCAGCCAATTGAATATTAATATTTAAAATACATACAAAAAGCTATTCAAATCCCTGCCTTACTCGTGAGATTCTTTCTCTAAATATGACCCCTGTGGCCTGTAAATTTACATGCAGAAGCTTATTATTATTTAAAAATATTAAAAATACAAATTCTGCAGAATAAACATGTGTTATATTCACAGACATATTACCATAACAGAAAATCCGATACATATCATCATAACATATAGCAAAGAGTTGCTTCTCCAGTAAGATTTTTGGCTGACCCACACAAGGTTTCAGTTTTGTCTCTGGGCATTACAGCCCAAGCATTACTGCTACTGCAACATCTTCTATATTCTGCTCAAACAGTAAGTCGTTTCTTGTGTGTTCGAAGTCATGATTTCTTAGACGTGAAATTCTCTTCACACTTGTTTCATTTCCAAATAGCTTTTTAAGCAGCCCTGATGTGAGTCTCTAGGTCCAAATAATAAACTGAGTGTCCTACAATCTGCTATGATTCATTACAAGCTGCATTTCCTCACTGACATGCAGAACACCTGGGAATGGGAAATAAACTAAGTCAAATGGCAAAGCTGGACTTCCCACATCTCTATCAAGTAGCACAGAGGGTCCAGTTTACTTATACATGCAGAATGATCAGATAAAAGTCTTGGTGCTCCAGAATGAATTCTGTATTTGTATAGGCCAGCGTGTTTGGCAAAAGATTAAGAATTAGAGAATAGTCATTTACCTTGATCCTTAACGACAGGTCCTCAATGCCTTCGGTTTTGACCTTCTTTATGTAGGCTATTGTTTCCACCATTTCCTCTGTTGTCTCAGGAACTTTTAATGCACGTTTCTTAATTGTTTCAAACTCCCTGCATATCCTAGAGATTTAACATAAAAATATCAAAATTTTAAGATTTTAGTTTGACTGGCTTCAAGTTAAGCTTTAACGGAATTAAAAGTTCAAATTACTTCTTTAAGTATTATCCCTGTACTAACTCCATTACTTTATGAAACAAAATGGGGAATAGGACCAAGTCAGCCTAGAAAAATACTGCTTGTTAACTTGCAATAATTGATTTGTTTAGATTTGGGAGTATTCTTTTGCAATAAATTATTCGATGACTTTGGGTAAGTACAGTATCATTATCATACACACAAACACTTTCCTAGTAAATATGTCATTTTGGTAATGTGGAATCACTATAAAACTTGACTATAACTGTTCATTTTAAGCAAACAATTTAATATGACCTCACTCCTTATTTAATACATACCTGCAAATTAACCTTTAAAATTAACAGTGTTATTATGTCATTATCTACGAAAATGTAGAGGTATCTGTCTTGTAATAAGAGAATCTAGCTAGGCTTTCCTTTGAGAGCACAGTAGTACTGTATTTCACAAGTAAAAAAGCAGGACAGTGATGAAGCCCTTTGACCTTTGAGGAAGTTGATGAGGCCTCTAAAGGCAGCTGAGAGCAGCGTCACAGTCACAGGCCCTGGTTGTGGTGGGGGATTTTAACTTCCCTGGTGTTTGTTGGAAGGACGACTCGGCCGGCCAGCCACAGTCCAGGAGGTTCCTCCAGTGCCTTGAGGATAACTTTGTGATGCAAAGGGTGGAGGAGCTGACCAGGAGAGGTGCACTGCTGGACCTCATCCTCACTAACAAGGAGGGTCTGGTAAAGCAGTAAAGGTCGAGGGCTGCCTTGGTTGCAGCGACCATGAGATGGTGGGGTTCAGGATCTCCTGTGGCAGGAGCAGGATAGCAAGCAGAATTGCAACCTTGGACTTCAGCAGGGCAAACTTTGGCCTTTTCAGACAATTGCTGGGGGAAATCCCATGGACAAGGCTGCTTGAAGGTAAAGGGGCCCAAGATAGTTGGTCAGTGTTCAGGGACTGCTTCTACCAGGCACAAGATCAGAGCATCCCGACACGTAGGAAGTCAAGGAAGGGAGCCAGGAGACCTGCGTGGTTGAACAGCGAACTGCTGGGTATGCTCAAGCAGAAGAGGAGAGTTTATAGATCATGGAAGGAGGGGCTGGCCACTTGGGGAGAACATAAGGTTGTTGTCACAGGGTGTAGGGAAGCAACTAGGAAAGCTAAGGCCTCCTTAGAATTAAACCTGGCGAGAGGGGTCAAGGACAACAGAAAGAGCTTTTTCCAATACGTGGCAGATAAAACTAACACCAGAGGCAATGTATGCCCACTGATGAATGAGGTGGGTGCCCTGGTGACAGAAGACACAGAGAAGGCAGAGTTGCTGAATGCCTTCTTTGTCTCTGTCTGCCCTGCCGGAGGCTGTCCTGGGGATCCCATACCGCTGAGGCCCCAGAGGAAGGCAGGACAATGGAGGAGTTTGCCTGGGTTGATGAGGACTGGGTTAGGGAGCAGTTAAGCAATCTGGACATCCATAAATCCATGGGGCCGGATGGGATGCACCTGCAGGTGCTGACGGAGCTGGCTGAGGTCATTGCTGGACCGCTCTCCATCATCTTTGCCAAGTCTTGGGAAACGGGAGAGGTGCCTGAGGACTGAGGGAAAGCAAATGTCACTCCAGTCTTCAAAAAGGGCAGGAAGGAGGATCCGGGTAACTATAGACCGGTCAGCCTCACCTCCATCCCTGGGAAACTGATGGAACAACTTCTCCTTGGTGCCATCTCAAGGCATATCAGGGATAGGAGGGTCATTAAGGGGCAGTCAACATGGCTTCACCAAAGGGAAGTCGTGCTTGACCAATCTCATTGACTTTTATGAGGACATAACAAGATGGACGGATGATGGCAGAGCAGTGGACATGATCTCCCTTGACTTGAGTGAGGCATTTGACACAGTCTCCCACAGCATCCTCACAGCTGAACTGAGGGAGTGCGGTCTGGATGAGTGGGTAGTGAGGTGGACTGCGAACTGGCTGAAGGGAAGAAGCCAGAGAGTCGTGGTCAATGGGGCGGAGTCCAGTTGGAGGCCAGTATCTAGTGGAGTGCCTTAAGGGTCAGTACTGGGGCCTATATTATTCAATATATTCATCAATTATTTGGACGAGGGAATTAGATTGTATTATCAACAAGTTTGCTGATGACACCAAGCTGGGAGGAGTGGTGACACTGGAAGCTGTGCTGCCATCCAGAGACCTGGACAGGCTGGAGAGCTGGGCAGGGAAAAATTTAATGAAATATAACAAGGGAAAGTATAGAGTCTTGCGTCTAGGTAGGAACAACCCCAGGTTCCAGTATAAGTTGGGGAATGACCTATTAGAGAGCAGCGTAGGGGAAAGGGACCAAGGGGGTCCTGGGGACAGCAGGATGAGCATGAGCCAGCACTGGGCCCTTGTGACCAGGAAGCCAATGGTACCTGGGGTGGGGTGGACAGTAGGTCAGAGAGGTTCTCCTGCCCCTCTGCTCTGCCCTGGGGAGACCACACCTGGAATCTTGTGTCCAGTTGTGGCCCCTCAGTTCCAGCAGGACAGGGAACTGCTGGAGGGAGTCCAGCGCAGCCACCAAGAGGCTGAAGGGAGTGGAGCATCTCCCGTGTGAGGAAAGGCTGAGGGAGCTGGGGCTCTGGAGCTTGGAGGAGACTGAGGGGTGACCTCATTAATGTTTGCAAATACATAAAGGGTGAGTGTCAGGAGGATGGAGCCAGGCTCTTCCTGGTGACAACCAACAGTAGGACAAGGGGTAATGGGTTCAAATTGGAACACAGGAGGTTCCACTTAAATTTGAGAAGAAACTCCTTCTCAGTAAGGGTAACACACACTGGCCCAGGCTGCCCAGGGAGGTTGTGGAGTCTCCTTCTCTGCAGACATTCCAACCCGCCTGGACACCTTCCTGTGTAACCTCATCTGGGTGTTCCTGCTCCGGCGGGGGGATTGCACTGGATGAGCTTTTGAGGTCCCTTCCAATCCCTGACATTCTGTGATTCTGTCACCTTTTAGATTCTTGTTATCTAAGCTTATTAGTAAGGTTCTCTACTAGTTTTTGAGTCTAAAGCATAGGAAAAAAATAGATCAGCTGGTGGAATTTCCATGAGATCAATAGTAGCCAAGAGACTTCACTGAACAAGGGTATGGCATGTTTGCATTTCTTCTACACGTTTCTACTACACATTAAACACATATTGCATTCATGAGTGAAAAATTCTACTTACTTTTTATTTTCCTCTCTGTGATTCGCAGCTACTCTGTCCATTAGCATTTTCGCAAAGGTGTTTGCGTTACTAACCAAACCTTGCTTTAAATCCTCACAATTCAAAGAGATCATAGGGAAATAAGCCATCTCTGGTAAACTCAAGATTTCCTTCTTGAGAGTGAGGAATTCGTCTATGAACTTAAGAAAACGTTAGATTTTACACTTCAGAGCTGTTATTTAACTACTTGGCTACACAAATAAGTATCACACATTGAAGAAAATAAATATTTTTTTCTATTTACAGACTTCTAGTGAAAAAAACACTTATGTTGTAGATTTGTAAGCAATAAACATAATTTTTAGCTAAAGGCTAAGCAGCCATTATCCTCTATTCATTATTGCTGTATGTTGAGTAAAAATATTATATAAAATTAAGAATTAAAACTTACAGCAGTATATTCATCAAAAGTGTGTTCTTCTGCTTCAAATCTTTCTATCCGTGCCTCTGCAGTCCCGTCTACAAGCCAGCCATACCTTTCGACTACAATTCAGTAATATTACATTAATATTATTACAATACATACACTGTACTGTACAGTAAGTTGCTTATTGCAAAGAAGTAACACAGTTATTTAAACACTTATCTATCACTCACCATAGTTTTCAAAATATTCCTTTGGACCTTGTAGGTTGTCTCTGATAGATTTTTTCAGTGTTGATGTGGCCCATTCCATGATGTGATGAGGCAGCTCAGCGTCCAGCCTTGCAGTGTCTCCCATCAGCCAAGACCGTATTGTCTGGATGTTCTAAAAGGAGGGCAAGTTCTGATTATTTAAATTTTAAAAAGCAATGCGGGGATACACAGATTTTAAAAGCAAGTTGCAATCTGTAGAAGACACTGTATCCAGGAAAGTTTGAGACCCTTATCACAAGCAAGGCTGGGTGCTTCATACACACCCAGGACAACTCTTCCTGATTCAGAAAGTTTAACAGGAAACATGTAAACATAATTATCCAATCTTACATAAATTCTATCCTATGTGCTAACACACCAAACTAAACCCAAACCACCGCTCTGAAAGTACCATCACGTATGACTGAAGACCAAGACTGAGTTCGCAGGGACACATGTAAAGCCCCCAGAAAGACTGTCCCTGGACTCACAGGTTGGTCCCCAACACATAAATCTTTAGATATCGCATATATTAGTTGTTAGGGATTTGAGGCTTTTCTTTTTCTTAGAAAGAAAAGGAATATCAACTCTATTTTTCCTTGTCTTTCTCTGGGGATCTTAATTATCAATGCAAGTTTATTGAAAGTCATCACACATAACTGAGGTTCTAATTCTATTTCTATGTTAAGTGTTAGTTGACAGAAAGTATACACTGCAAAACTACTTGATTTTCAATGTTAAAAATAAATACATAAATAAATTAGAATATGTGGTTACTTAAAGCACCCTCAGGTTTCCTAAACATACCAAAGAAGAAAATGAAAAGGTTAAGATAACCTAGCTAATTCTCTTTCCTGGGTAAGCTTTCAGCCTGCGATGAAACAACGAACAAGCAGACAGTAATTTGTAGACATACACACAGATTTGCAGATTAAAACAGAGGACTAAATCAGTGGCAGGTGTACCATTTTTTAATGAACAAGGAATAACAAAATGGAGTTCTGCTGGACATCAAGATTCATTATGTGACCTGCAGAACGGTCAAGGAAAATCAATACCAAAAGTTGCATTCCACTTCCCATTACCATGGTAGTCAGACTGCTGAATTACTAATATTTTTAGGTACTGAGCAACTTAGCAGTTACATATGTAAAGATAAAAGCACACCTCAAAGGTCTGTCCTATACGATTTACTATAAACAGAATTGCTTCTTCTAGGTCTTGGAAGCTTGGATAGAACTCCATTTTCTTTTCCTCAAGAGTCAATTCCATCTTAAATACAGGTAGACAGCTTCTGTCTTCAGGATCAAACAGTTTCACAAAAGCTTCAACCGTTCTCGTCAATAAGTCTTTCAGCTGGGTAATAACACACACCACCTGTTAGTTAGAGAACAGAAAGCCCCATCCCACCTGCCCTTCCCTCAGGAAAGCCGGATTTCCGTTCTTGGTGGTACTTCTGGCCCAATTCGTGGATTACTGAAGCAGCGTGAATGCTTCTCACGACTTCAGTGGATACGAGTCCCAACCCTCAGAGGATGTACGCTAATGAACAAGCAACAGGCATTTCAGGAAAGCCCATGCATTTTTATTTGCTAAAAAAGTCTATTAGTAACACACACTTCAGTGTAAAGGAAATGTCTGGAATGCATTTTCCTCTGACTTTTTTTCTTTTAATATGACAATGATTTTATTAGACTATTGCTCCATTATTTTTCTACAGAGTAAATAAAGGTTTAATCTCTCAAACTGACTGCCTTCTCAAACTGCTGAACATACATATTCCCACTGATTACTATACTCTTAAATACAACAATGTAAACCACAGATGCTTTAAGTTAACTGGAAACTAACAGATTTTAAATTTTCAGTAAGCTAATGAAAACCAACTTTGAAAACCAACTGTCTCAGTTGGAAATTGGTGATTTCATTTGAACGGGGTTTTTTTTATTATTAGGAAATAGAACAATTGGAAGTTCCTAAAACAAACAAACAAACCAACCCAAGAAACACTTAATATAACTTCCACCTTGATATACATAATCAGGGAGAAAAAACAAAACGAAACACCTCACAAAGCATCGTGATATAATTTTCCACAGCAAATAAATATGCTCAAAAATTTTGCAGAACTATAACCACCTGCATACACGTTAGCAGAACTGGGCTTAATCAGTCTGTGTAAGTATGTTTATTAATACTGTCAAGGGAGAGAAACCTGGTTTCATTCATTTTACTAATATATGACATGTAATTGCATTGCAAAGATTGGTGATAGGAAGGGTCCTGAGAACACTGAGATATTTCCTTCTTTAGACTAATGACATTCTAGGTGGAAGAACGAATAAATTTTCTGTGTCTAAAACACCAGAAGAAGTAGACAAGACCATGTACTTATTTTAAATTAGGGAAGTTAAAAATATTTCACACTTTTACTACTTGATTGGATTTTATGCAACAGATGGCATATCACAGGCCCCATATCATACAGTGTGCTGACCCATGAAAATCACTTAAATTTCACATTAAGTTTATCATGAAGAGGAAAGATTTTTACCTGATTAGACATTAGCGTATCCACACATCTATAAAAGGAGTCTGTCTGATCCGGCTTCACACCCTTCAACACCTCCTGCTGAGTAAAGAGACCGATGACTCTCTGATACCATGTATTCAATAGCTTCTCTGCTGATTTCGAACAGCATAGAGAGACGTCAGTCTTGAGAGAGTCACAGTCAACTGGCCCTTTCAATCTAGAAAATAAATCACAAGCAACTTTTTAAGCAACATTAAAAACACCATGGAGTAAAGTCACAGTAATCTATACTGTATTTCAAACCCATTCTTTTTTAGCAGAAAGCACAGTGTGAACCTAAGCGTCACTTCTGTAGATTTCAATGAGGAAAAAAATATCACAAACCGAAGAAATAAAGATCAGTTACCAGAAAAAAAAAGAGGGAAAATATATATTTTTTAAAATTATGAAAATGAAAAGTTTGAAGATTAAAAATAGAATTCAACTGATGAAAATCAGCAAGAAATTTGATCTTCAGGGCTAGTGCACAATTCCCTACAGATACTAATACTACTAGAAGTCAATTTTTCAAATGCTACTTTGATCAGACTTCTATGGGGATCACGGCATTAAGATGAAATAAATAATCTTCACAGAATTAAAGGCAAAACATATGTCAAAAGGGCTAATACTACCAGCAATTTGAGCAGCAATAAAATATTTATACACAACAGAGAGAAGAAAAGGTAAATGTTTCATAACACAAAGTAACCTACTAAAAGAACAATAAATGACACATTGAAGAAATTTATTATATGAAAAACATTATGATAAAAAATAGAATTGAACAAACTCCTCTTTAGCAGCTTCAAAAACCTATACAAGTTAATAACGCACCAAAACAGACTTTACCTGACACTTGACAAATCCACTATAAGAGTAGTAGAGAATGCTGCATAGCCAAAATCCAGTAAAGTTTTCATTGTGGGATGGAGAATGCGCAGCTTGGAAAGGATTTGCTTTTTTGCTCGGATAAAATTGTTATGCCATGGACTAGAAAAATCCAGGCCTCTGGAGAGAAAAACATACAAACAAACAAAACCACCACACAACAAAAAATGAACAAACAAACCATAACAAAACAAACCAACCAAAAGTTAAGAGCTCAAGCAATACTTGAATAAAACATTCTTGCATATAAAAAGCGGTATTAAAAAGCTTACTCCCTAACACAACTAGCTATTTAAGTGCCATACACATATCCTCAGTATGACAGAGTGGAAACCATACTCTGTCTGATCAGCCATGTTTTATACTCCAGAGTATTTTCAGATCACTTGCTTTTCCTGAAACTCTTTCAACATAAACTTCTAACTTCACCAACTGCTAACAGCAAGTATTTATCATCAGTATTTAGAAGGCACACATTCTGATGCTTTAGCAAATTATGCAGTTCAGATAACTATATTTTGTCTACTCGGATTCCTCTTCTATTTTGGCAGAGCATAGTAACCTTCCCCTGGGTCTCAAGGTTTCAGCTCATAACAGCCAGGTCATAGGAAAGCTCGGCATTAGCTGCAGTTTCAGCATATTAACGCACTGCACAGTGCTGCTGTCTGCCAGCAAACTGCCCCGGACGCACATGCTTCATTCCAGGGGTGGCTGCAATACAGCCTTAGTGTCTGGGCACTCAGAGCCATAAGTCTCATTTACAGTCATTAGTGTTACTTATGTAACTGTAACAACACTAACAAAGTACTATCAGTGTTAAAACTTTGTAAAGCAATCAGATGTAAGACACTCAAATATAAGATCCTCTACAGACAGAAAAAAAGTCTCATTAAGGGACTCTAGAATTAGTATTGTGCCATAACTCTCTTCATGAAGCTCAACAAGAATTTCACTCATGCAACTGAGTGCGTTTTGCCAGTGGGTTATTTGCGAACTTAATCCACTCACTCTGGCAATGCAGGCAAAGGTGCCTCCTCTTCATCCTCAAGTCCTTCTATGTCTGGTTTAACAAGAACACTTCGCACTAGAAAAAAATATATCAATATATGAACATCAGAAGAAAATTAAGCCATATTCGATAGGCACTGTACTTTCTCGGTCTTTCTCCAGGTTGAACCAAGTGCATAGTAGGATGCAAAGGTAACTGTATCATCCAAGTCTTCAAAATACATTCTCCCAATATAGTCTTACATCAAATTAACTAAACATGTTAAAGACTTAATGAAATAAGGTCATTATTTTCACTGGGAGAACATGGAACTGTTAATAATATATTAATACACTAATATTAATGTAGTGTAGTTTCTAGTACTTACCCATATATCTTTTCATGCTCTTTTCATAATCACTTATTACCTCCCCCAAAAGCTTTTCAGTCAACAGCTGCTGATCTTTGCCTTCCATAAGTGACTGTGGCACCAGCCTGAGCATGGACATCAGCCACTGCTGCTGAATGGGAGCCATCTGATTACTTTGCACACACTTCTTCATAAAGAGATACCTTTCCTGGAAGGACAATATTGCCAGAAGTCTAATAATTGGTTATGTAAATATTTTTGCATTAGGCTTGACAATTAAGTCTCTTTATTCACCATGGTTAGTAAAAATGGTCTCCCTATCTCACTGCTTAAATACAAAATATTGTACTTTTTAGTATGGCATCTTCCTCAGTTGTCTGCCATAAAGTTTATGGCCCACAATAAAACAGGTCAGAAGTTCACGTTATTACTCCTGGGACAAACATTTACCTGGCAAAACCTACGCACAAATAGTGGTTTGTGTTTTGTTTTTTGGTGGTGGTTTCGTTTGTTTTCCCCCAAAGAAACAGGTATTTGTGATTCTGAGTGATACGTTTGTTATAAAACAAAAAGGGATCTGAATCTCATTGGTGTTCAGAATGAGTTGATCTAACATTGGCTTGGAAACATGGATGTTCCCTTAAGCTACTTAGTATAAATATTTTAATGCTAATAAAGTGGTTCTTAGAAATAGTATGTTATTTTAAAACTATACTCGAATTCCAGGATGTGTACATGTTCTTCAAATCAGGCAAATAATGTCAAAGACTACATTTTGTACAGACTAAAGTACAATCTGTGACCTCAAATGAAAAAAGTCTGAAGCCTGTTAGATTATTTTCTATGTAATGGTCTTTAAGGTTTAGATGAAAGCTTAAATTACTGATGGACATACTTTCTGTAAAAGAAAAATACTTTCCTCCTATTGGACCACAAGATTATTGTTTGGCTTCCTGTTCCATTTTCCCCACAACAAGGCTGTTTAACCGCCATTAATTCCACATAACATACTCAACCCCTTTGAATAAACGCCATTCACTCTTCTACTCTAAAAAGTCAGAAGAAAGAACTTGACTCACTCTTTGTTGTTTTTCCTCACTGTTCATCTGTATAAAAAGGAACAGAAAATTCCAATGTATTAACATGCAAACAAAAAAAACCATAGAAATATAAAATTTAACAAATATTCTTTCTAAATAAAAACTTTATTCCATAGATATACAGGTATTGATTTCAGTTGGATTACTTGAGCATATAAATACATTTATAAGTTATTAAGAATGGAGTAAGTAGCTTTAAGTAAATACTATGTAGTAAGAAGCGTATATGCCCCGATAACAAAGAACGAAATAGGCAACAGCTGAAGTATTAAGAAAATATTTTCTCACAGTGGAAGGCAGCTCTGGGATGGGGGGTACAGGATCTCTGTGATCTCTTTTTTCCATGGATATGTGATAGGTTTTCAAAGCCCGATCAATTCTGAAGGAAAGCATGGAATCAGAAGTGCAGAAAATTGACTAATAACATATTAAAAATAATGCTACCACTTTAATTGATGCAACCTGTTTTGTCATGTTTACCAGCTCTTTGATCACTAAAAGGCAAGGCTGCCCTTGTGTACTCTGTCTTCACTTATACAAAGAGCCACACACATCCCGACCACAATCACAATAAATCCATGCCTTGATCCACCTCACCCAACTGCCTAGTGATGCTGTTAGGATTCATCTTACTTCTCCTCAAACAACTACAACAGATCTTGTCTGACTATACTACCAAAAGTTCAGAACAAAAGTCCTAAACCTGTTTAAGAAAAGACCAGCTCTTTTTTCACAGCCCATGGTTATAAATTGCTACATAACTATGGGAACATTTTAAATAGTTAATGTTGGCATGTCCTGCTGACCTTACGCATTAAAACATTTCAGTCCATCCTTGCAAAGATTATTTCAGCCTTATCTCAATGTAACTCAGCTAAAAACTCCCAAGTGGAAGTTAGGCGGCCAGTTTCGAGTATACACTCCAATCATTACTACATGAGACCTTGTTTAAAAGACAGTTCACTTTGTACAAAAATGTAACTGAACCAACATTCCAGCAGAACGTTCGCTGTTGGTCAGATGGTTGGTCAGCAGCCATCTTAGCACACAGTCCCTCATCACTACAACACAGTTGACATCTTCTGCACACTGAACACCTGCTGTCTAAAAACGGCACTCTGCTGCAGGTATTGCTCAACAACAAACATTCCTTAAGCAAATTTTGAGTGCTGTTAGAGAAAAAATACTAGAGATTCCATCAAATGTTCTTATAGTATTAATGATTTTAGATGGAAGGCACTGCAATAGTGGCGTCAAAACCCTCTACTTTTAACAAACACCATTATTATTTCTCAGATGTCAAATGTGCAGTGTTTTTTTCATTTGAAATTCAACATTTATTGAATGACATTAAACTCACAGTAACTGCTTAAGTATCTTTTGCTCTTTATTGCATCTTCGGTGTGTCAATAGTTTCTTCTGTGACGGTGTCAGATCAGATGTGACTGATGAAGGTAAAACAACGGGAAGAAACAAAGTTCTCAAAGTCTTTTCATTGGAAGGTGCTCCACTTGAGTGCGCCATCTGAAACCATGACAAAAACAAGACTCCAGAATGCAATTCATCCTGTCCAGAAAGCAGTTTAGCAGATGCATGCATTAAGTTGAATTTGCTTAAGTTGTAAAATGAGGTAGCCTCGGGGATTTCCACAACCTAAGTATGAAAGTTTAGCTTTCAGGAAACAGAAAAACACTGTATATGCTAAACTGTCAAAGTTCAATAGAAAGCGCATACAAACAAAATCTACAATAATAAAACATGATGGTACAGTTCTATTAACTCAAGATGAGCACACTGCATAAAAGTTCTACTACAAATCTCTTTAAGTGCAAATCTACCAGCTGTACACAGCACAGAAGACACTAGATAAACGGCCTATTAACCCCCCCAGCAGACAGGTCCTGCTCCAGGCACATTTCCTGTTCTATTCCATACAAGGAAAATTACCAAACACCATGATCACCTTGTAAAAATCAGTGTAAAACCGCAGACTATTCAGAAATAATTTTGTGATGCTAAAAGCCTTGTGGCAAACTTAGCAGGCTGCTTGACAACTCTGTCTTGTATTTAAACATATATTCCCTCAACGGCCCCTAGTGACAGCATTTTATATATTCACCTAAGGCAGCACAGGGCACAATTTCACTTCAACTGCCTGTGTTTATCTGAGCTACCAGAACACGTGTCTCTGTAAATATCAAGCACTTTTCTATACTGCAGAAACTCTAGGTTCTCTAGATAATATTCACTTACCGTATGCCAAAGACTGCATAGGCTTAGCAAGGCTAAGCTGAACAAAGACTGAGATTACTAAAATGAAAAAGGCAAGCAAGGTTTTAATGTGGCTAAGTGGATGTGCCTAACCTTGGCTTGCAGATGCAGATTCCCAGTGAAAAGGTTTGTAATTTGGTGGGGCGGATATGGGATTCAAGCGAAACAGATGGGAGGTTTGGTTGCCACCACGCTTGTGGGTAGTTGGGCTGTGCAATAGGAAAGTGGTGACAGGTGCGGGTTTGACGCAGAAATCCTATTTCGGGGGCGGGATGGAGATGTGGAGCAACTAATTGGGTAACCATAGTTAAAGATACTTGGCAACCAAAGTTTGATAATTACCTTGTAGAAAGACAGAAAACAAAACCCCAAAAACTAAACCAAACAAACAAAAAGGAAGGAAAATAAAGAAAAAACCCTGTGATATGAGTGCACTTAGGTTCACTAAAACACTATCTTTCTACAGCAGATTAAGTCTTGCCTGCGGCTATGTATGGCTATCCCAAAGGGCTCACGGTAGGGTTGCCCTGGAAACGCGACGCACAAACTCGCAACTGCCATTCAACAGGTTCTCAGAGAGGAACAGAAAGACAAAGCTACTTCCTAAATTAGCGACATATCCTAGAAATGAGTTGAAACGGGTGGTGGTGGAGGCATGACAAGAAAAATTATCTAAGGAGAGCCGTGCCGGTATGACAGCCTGCCGGCGTGGGGGAACCGCGGCCCGGCCCCTGCGGCCGCCCAGCCCCACCGAGAGCCGCGCCGCCCGCACCTCTCCCGGCGCCGCGGGCCCGGGGGCTCCGCGCAGGACGGCGGCGCCGAGGCGGCTCCGCACAACGACGCGGTTGCCACGGAGCCGAGTGGGCGGACGGGGCGATGCGGGGCTCGGGAAAGCGGGGCTCCGCGGTGTCCCCCTGCCCTGGCGCCGTCTCAACCGCCACGGACACCCCAAGGCGTCCAGGCCACCGCAGCACCCGCGGGGCTCGAACCACCAGCCCCGAGCGCCCTTCGCACCCGCGGGCACCCCCACGGCCCTTCCCGGCTCCCAAGTGCTTGTCCATCAAGCCACTAATTGCACGGGCAAAGCTTTAATCACCTCTCCAGCCTGCAGAACAAACATCTCCACTGAAGATAAAACACCGCACTGCCCTTGAAAGGGAGTTGTGCCGGCCGACCCCCGACTGTTAACAAGGTGCACCTGCCAAAATAGAATGCTCAGCCTACACAGAAAGAGTGTTGGTACTATCCAGATCATTAATATACTCTTGTGATAAAAATACTTGGAAAAATCTTACCTTTATTTTCCTAGTCTGCCAGAGGGCTCGATACAACTCTCAGCAGGTCACCGGGTCTCTTTGCTCCAGCGTTCTGCCCGCACGGAGCGGATAAAAACCGTCTTGATCCAGACGACAGCAAGAGTGCTGGAGAAATTACAACAGCTTCCTGCGTCAGAGAGCTGTTGCTAAGCTTCTACGCTTTGTAAAACTATAAATGGAAATTCTAAGCAATTCCGGAGATTTAGTACCCACTTGCCCACATTTGACAGAGACACTTTGAAATCCTAATTTTATACCTGTGTGGGCAGAGCTCGGAGTAGAGACTGCAGGAGCAGCTGCGGGGAGTTTTAGACACGGTTTAGAAAGTCCGGGGCACCTCCCCAAGACATTTTAGCAGCCCAGGACCATTCGGTTTGAAGTTCCAATACGGAACGTTTTCTCAGAAACGGAAAAACAAAAACAAACCCTAAACCCTTAGTATCGAGATATTAATCCCTAAGCAGCTTGCACCCATCTGCGCGTTATGTGGGCAACCAACCCCCTTTCCGGCAGCCGTCTGCCAGGGGACGCGAGAGCTCTCCTGAGGAGACGGGTTTCGCTGCTGAGGGAACAAACCCCGCTGCTTCTCCAGCCAGTCTCGGCCCGTGCGGGCGGGTTAATCGCTGAGAAATGGGTCAAAAACACAGGAGAGAGAGCGAGAGCAAAGCGGCGGCGGCACCTCAGCCGCGCTGAGGCGATAACGCTCCCGCGCGCCGGCAACGGCCCAAGCGCGAGCTGCAACCGTTGGCTGCGCCGCGCGAGCAGCGCCGCTTGGGGGCGTAGCTCCGCCCACCCCCGCGAGGAGCCGGCGCGTGTCGTCACTTCCTGTCGCGCCTCTCGGAAGCGGGACCCGGGCGCCGGCCCCATGTGGCAGCGACTCCGCTCCGCCCTCCGGAGGCTCCGCGGCTCGGCCGCCGCCTCCCCGGCCGGCGGGGCTCGCCCGCCCGCCGGCGCCATGGAGCGGGCCGTGGTGCGCTGCGTGCCCTCCGAGCCCAAGCTGAGCCTGCGGTTCGTGCTCCCCGACGGCAGCGCCAAGCACATGCAGCGGGACCAGGCGGAGCCGCTGGGCCGGGCGCTGGCCCGCATCGCCACCAACGCCGCCAAGGGCCCTACCAAGGCGGCCAAGAAGGGCAAGAAGGCGCGGGCGGAGGGCGGCCCGGCGGGGGAGGCCGCGGCGCTGCCGGCCGTGCGGCTGTTCTCCCGGGACGGGGCGGCGGTGGGCGCGGAGGTGCCGAACGCGGCGGCCTGGCAGGACGGCTCGGTGCTGCACATCGGGGCCGCGCGGTACCGCGTGGAGCGCAACCCGCCCGCGCTCACCGAGCTGCAGCTGCCGCGCTCGCTGCTCGCCGGCTTCCCCGTGTGCCCCAAGGTGAGCGCCGAGTTCGCCGCCCCGGAGCACTGCCTGTTCCGCTGGTACCGCGAGCGGCGGCCCGCGCCCGGCGGGGAGGCGGCGGGGAGCGAGGCCGGGCCGGGCTGGGTGGAGGCGGCGGCCGCCGAGCGCGTTTTCACGCCGTCCAACGCGCTGGTGGGGCTGCGGCTGAAGCTGCGCTGCACGCCCGGGGACGGGGCGCAGCGCTACGGGCCGCCCTGCGAGGTGGAGAGCAGCGGGCCCGTGGAGGCCGGGCCCGGCGCCTGCACCTTCGACCCCCGGCACCTCTACACCGGCAGGGTCTGCGGGGACCGCGCCGTGCGCGCCGTCTCCTACAACATCCTGGCCGACACCTACGCCCAGACCGAGTTCTCCCGCACCGTGCTCTACCCCTACTGCGCCCCGTACGCCCTGGAGCTCGACTACCGGCAGAACCTCCTCAAGAAGGAGCTGGCGGGTTACAACGCCGACCTCATCTGCCTGCAAGAGGTGGATAAGTCTGTGTTCGTGGACAGCTTGGCTCCGGCCCTGGATGCTTTTGGACTCGAAGGGCTGTTCAGGATCAAGGAGAAGCAGCACGAAGGCCTGGCCACTTTCTACCGCAGGGCCAAGTTCAGCCTCCTTAGCCAGCACGACATAGCGTTCAGCGACGCGCTGCTCTCGGACCCGCTGCACAAGGAGTTGTGCGATAGGCTGGCCAAGTACCCCCTGGTGCAGGAGAAGGTGCTGCAGAGATCATCTGTGCTGCAGGTACCGGCTCCTGCGCATGTTCTGCATCTTTCCTTCCCCTCGCGCTTCCCGCTGGCAGGTGCAGCCACGCTGGGTTTGCTGAGCGTCAAACATACGTAACAGTGATACCTTCTCTGTTGGCCAGGGTAATGAATAGAGCAGAACAGCAGCTTAGGAGAAAGAACAAGATATCGAGACTTTTCTGAACTGGGTATATGGAATTAGCAAAATTTGGTAAAAAAGGCAAAATTATTCTCTTTAAGATGAACCTCTGTTGAGGTTCTAGGCCACGGTTTGATTCATGGTTGGTGGTGTTGGCTGCCAAGCTTTTCACTCCTTCCTTACTCTCATGTGTCAGAATATGTATTTGATAAAACCTAAATCTTATAAATCAGTTGTAAATGAGATTAAGTTATTTTCGCTTGCCTTAATGATGCCACTACACAAAGTGACAGTAGGGAGAGAAATACAGTCGGATGAGTTTGTGAGCGTATTGATGCTGGTGGGTTTGTGTAACTGCAGATGTGTAAGATCAACATCTGTGTCAGGAATTTCAGAGACGCTCATTGGTGAGTTTCCTGCTCATGGACTGAGTAGGACTAACGGGCGGCCCTTGATAACTGAAATCAACTCTGAATTTGCGTTCAGTTTAACAACTAGGCAATGCTGGTTTGCTTGCTGAAACCAGAGATGCAGCTCCGATTCTGTTGCAGAGGTGGGAGAATAGAAAATAAAAGTAGTTAAGAATGGTACAGCATTAGGAACATCTCATGAAAAAATATGGAATGGATTGAAGGAAAGAATATGGCCAAACCAGATGCTTATTAACAAAAAGAATGTTTGTCAAATACCTGGATGTATTGATAATGTTGGATATATATTTATTGGCTGATACTCAGACCAGATAAATAGACTTGAATTAGGAGCTGTACTGTTTATCAGTTATAAGTGTCAGTTCTTGGAGCTGGATTGCCATAAAGGCATAAGCATTTTAAGAATATATATAACCTCTTCATTTAAGGCTTATCAAAGATTGCTTTTTCTCTTGAAGGTTTCAGTTCTTCAGTCTACAACCGATCCTTCCAGGAAGATCTGTGTAGCCAATACCCATCTCTACTGGCACCCAAAAGGTAATTTTGTCATGTTCCTGTATGTAGGATAACTGGGTTTGTAAAGGTTTTTTCCCTTCCTGGGGAGAACAGATTTCCCCCCGCTCTTTTGCAGCTGTAACCTTTTCTTCTGGAGTGCAGGGTTTCCTGCCTTGCTTCTTGTCTAGATGCATCAAGCCAGGCTGCTCTGTCTGATTATTTCTTCATTTTCCTTAGAGTCAGATTGTTCTAGTCTGCCTGGAAGTCAGTAAAATGCAGCTGAGAACAAGTCATGTTACACACAATTTGCACACAGAGCAGACCGTGAAACAGAGCTGGCTTTGTGTGTGCTCACGGCTTCCCCGTCTGCTGTACCTGAAGGACGTACACTGGGGTATTGCCAGAACGGCAACCACATCGGGCTCCAGGAGCTTTTAGAAGAAATTCTTCTCTCTTAAATCAGTCTTGGTTTGGTTCTGTGCCTTGTAGGAACACTGTTATGATGGTTCCCCCCCAATGGAAAGCTGCTGTGATGTTCACGGTTCAGAGTTCTTGCATGTGTGTTTAAATTAAATCATTGCCACTCTAAAACTTTCATAGTCACAAACTTCAAAGACTTCTTTATTTATGAAAACTATTCTAAAGTCTAGCGCACAGAAACCTTGCAATGAGATCATTGTTTCAGAGCTGCGCAGGGAAGGTGCCTAAAGAGCAACTTCGAAAATTCCTCCAGTGTTACTGTGAAGCATTTAACAGGTTTTTATGTTCGTAGGTGGGAACATCCGTCTCATCCAAATCGCCGTAGCCTTGTCTCACATCAGGCACGTAGCGTGCGATTTGTATCCCAGCATTCCCATCATATTCTGCGGAGACTTCAACAGCACGCCGTCGTCGGGAACGTACAGCTTCATCAGCAGCGGCCGCGTGGCCGAGGACCACGAGGACTGGGGCTCCAGCGGCGAGGACGAGCGGTGCAGCATGGCCCTGCGCCACCCCTTGCAGCTGCTCAGCGCCTGCGGGGAGCCCGCCTACACGAACTACGTGGGGGGGTTCCACGGCTGCCTGGACTACATTTTCATCGACAGAACCGCTCTGGAGGTTGAACAGGTCATTCCGCTGCCCAGTCATGAAGAAGTCACAACGCATCAGGCTTTGCCAAGCGTTTCACATCCTTCTGATCATATAGCACTAGTGTGTGACTTGAAGTGGAAATAAATGAGCTCTTGCGTGGTGCTTTTCGAGGTTTTCAAATGGAATTGAACTGAGTTTACACCCTGGCTTGTAGGCTACCAAAAGGGAAGTCAGAACAATTACTGAAAAGTTCATGTGTTTAATGGTTCTGAGTATTATCACACTGCTCAGAATATTTGCATGACTTTTCCCTTCCCTTTTTATATCCTAGTAAGAAAAACATATTTAAGACAGGGGGGTTGAAAATTGGATTATCTTATACCTTTTTATTCGTGTTTTTAAAGAATTAAGAATTATTTTGATAAAAGATATTAATTTAATCTGATTTCTATGACAGTGTACAAACTGAACCCTGCTCAATTCAGAACCAAACGCAGAACCTGAAAACAAATGGGTTGAGTTGATCAACCTCATTGTCATTACTGTCCTGACAATTCTTAAAATTAAGTCCAGAAATTGGTGTGTTCACCATTACTTTTTAGTAAGTGGGATGAACAATGTACTTGTACCTACTACCTTCTGAGAAGATGCTCATTAACTGTCAGGGACTGGTTGCAGGGAGATCAGAGTTTCTTTAAAAAGAAACTCAAGTGACTTACAGACCTTCACCACAATTGTTCTATTTTGTTCCTCTATTGCACACAAAGGCCCAAATTTTTACTAGTGCTTTTACCCACATTTTTTCCTTCTAGAAATAGCCTCGGCTTCCCTGTTTTCTAAGAGATCATTTGGGTGTGGGGAAATGTGTTTTATCTGTACCGTCACTGAATGTGTTGGAGGGCTTGGATCATTTAACAAGCTTCTTTCCCTGCATCATTGGTCCATGTTAAACAGCATTTGAAAACCATTTCACTAGATCTCCCTCTTTCACCCAATAAAGTTCCCTTTTCAAGGGTCTGTCTTTTTTTCTAGTTACTAGTGTGTGTCGTGGCAAAGTGAGTCCACCCAGGCTGACAGGAGCTGTGGACCCCACACTTGCACAGCTACTCACCTGCACTCACCCAACTCTGTTTTCTACTGGAACCAGGGAGTCACTTTCTTTAGTGTATTGCTGAGGGCTGTTGGCCGTGGCTCTTGCGGTGGTACCTGCTGGACTGTGCAATGAAATCGTGCTTTGGGTTCCTAATGACATTAATAGAATATTTCAGTTGGAAGATTGGGCCATATGTGCACCCATGCAGCAGAAGAACACTTCAAAATACCTAGTAGCAGCAGTCTCAAAAACACATTTAAATTAAGTCTTTTATACTACAGAGGTAGAAGGGGCCAGAAACATGGCAGTAGACAGTACTAGTTGCATAGAACTGATTTTTTGGGGTGACTATCACCATTTTTATAATGTTCTAGCCACCACCACAACTGGTGATTCTCCTGCCAGAACCCAGGCTGGTTTCTCAGTGCAGATACAAGCATGAGGCAGACATGCATGCTTTCCAGGTAGTTCCAATTTGTTTTATTACACTTTTTGTAACTGTTTCTTTCATATCTGGACATCTTAAAAAGGAATTCTAGAGTTACAACTTCAAAAGACACCTACAGAACTCTCCAAGTCTTGAGGACACTGCTCTACTGTACCATAGACAACTTTGTTGCCCACTTCCCATGTCCTGAATACATGGTCCTGAACAAGAGAAAAATCTGAGACTGATGTTCACATTCAAGCTGCAGGAAAGCTCAGTAGAGCAAGAAAAAATAAGTGATTAACCTGCAGGTTAAACTACTTCAGGAATCAAGAAGAGCATACACAGAACTATACATTTTATCATTTTATTAGGAATAATTCCAAGTGGGTTATGAAGAAACTAATCCATTGAGTTTGATGAATTTTCCAAAATTTCTTTATGAAGATATGTTCACCAACAAACAGTAAAACTTCAGCAGAACTATTATACACTGGGCAAAAATAGTCAGGCTGATACCAAAAAGCAACATGCAACATAAAAAAGAGATACAATATAAAGGAAGACAATCTGCTGAATATTAAAAACAACCTCAACATGAGCTCTTCGCAACCAGCACAGAACTATTCTACCCATCAAATCCAATTCACACAAAGGCAAGTTGGGCTGGTAGAACCCAAGGTTTAATGAACTGTTCCTCAGTGCAGTAGATTCGTATAGTGTTTTAGAGCATGTCCTTGGCTGGAACAAGCAGTACTAGGAATTCTTTTTGGCAAGGGAGAGAAATAAATACATACGGAATGCTACATTTGTTAAATCAGCAGACTGTCTGAGGAATGAAACAGGGCATCAGTAAACTAAAAGTAGCGGGGAGAAAAAAATTTAAAACATTAATTTATTTGGGCTCAAAGAGTATTCAAAACAGATCGGAAAGATGTCACAATAACTATATTCAGGCATTTAGGCTAACGAGGGAATAAAATCAGAAGATACACTTTTTCCAAGTTAAGGAGATTTTTACCCAAGCATATTGCTACCTTTGCAACATGTAGCTCGGTAAACAATAATTGGCAACAAAATAAGTTGAAACGCTGTAAGATCCTGCCCAAATACCAGTTCCAGATACTGTAATAACCAAGATGCAAACTAATTTTGTTGTAACAAGCCTAGACCACTTATATCAAACATGTCCCTGGTGAGAGTCATCCAGTTGGAGTTAACGTTTCGAGAGCTCGTTTGACAGCCAGTCGAGTCCCTCGTACAGACCAGTTCCTTGCGTAGCACAGGTAGCCTGGACATACCACTGTCAACGCAGAACACACACAACGTTACACTTAAAAACTGACAGGAGTGCAAGCTATGTTATCACAGTAGGTGATGCCTGGACACGCTCTAATAGTGTTCGTCAAACACTGCTTTGCACTGTAAGTAGAGTCAATGTTGAACAGATGGTACTTTCACAACTTTTGGAAAGTATATATCAGTAGGTGGGATTCAGACACGACCCAAACGCTCAGTGTTGGCCCACAAATGCCAGGACACTGTTTAATGCACTGAGAAACAAATACAGAACTTGCATTTGGTTTATAAGCTGAAAAATAGCTCCTTGTTTTTGAAAGACTGCTCTTCAGGAAATGGACATGGAACTATCTAAATTAACGTACTTCTAAAACACCTTGCAGAGATGTAATCTTAGCGTGTCGACACAGACATGAAGCGAGTATTAGAGAATGACAGACGGTTTCTGTGAAGCATCCCCACGGAAAGCCCACAAACACGTCTGAGAGCTGTATTCAGTGACAGCCTGGAATATCTGTATTTTTCCAGGAAAAGGTCAGAGATGAAACACCTGCAAGAGCTGCACACACTGGATCATACTTCTAATCACTTACCTTGAACAAGGACCTTAAACTACGTACTACGGAGTTTAATAGCAGGCCCACGAATCTTTCTACAGAAGTAGATGAAAACTTCCCTTTACGATGAGATTATGTTTATGATATATAATTAAGGCAGACGAGAGTTCAGGACCCCGGAGGTTTAGCACTTACAGTTCTGTTACGCAGAGACTGAAGCCCTAGTTTATCTGTCATTTCACTGATTGCCATGGCATTGGGCAGGTCCTGCTTGTTGGCAAACAGCAGCAGCACCGCATCTCGCAGCTCATCCTCCTGGAGCTACAGAAAAAAGCCTCACGTTATTCAATCAGCCCACTTAAGTACTTCAGTTACTTCAACAAGCACTAAAGAAAGCTGAACACTGATTTAAGGGTTATAAACACTCATTCTTGTTCATGAAGTCATTAGTAAGTACTTACTGAAATCCAACGAGTACCCAACAGAACATCTCCTACAAGTAAGATGTTCTTTCTTAATCTGCTGCATTTGTCTTCATGTTTTATGAAGGAACATTCTGACACGTCAGTGGTTCTGAGCTAAAGCTCTACACAGCTGCAGTCACAACGCTGCACTATGTGACACAGAATTACCAGAATATTATCAAAACCACGACCAAGTGTAACAATTATATTTCACAAGGTATTGACATTTACCATTTTCTGCAGCTCTTCTGCGGCTTCCTGGATTCTCTCTCTGTCATTGCTGTCTACCACAAAAATGAGGCCCTGTGAGAAGATAGGCAGTTTTAAAAAAACAAAGGAAACATACGGTATTATTTAAAACAAATAAACTCTGAATATTGTGACTGTCCCCTCTCTTAGATATGCAAATTTGTCAGAAATCACTGTTTAAGCAATGCAAGATGTTTGTCTGAACGACTACATAATACATTTAAACTGCAAAATAAAGCTAGACCTAAATTAAAAAAATATGTCAGTTTATAAATCAGTGCATGAGTCAGTTTGCAATTAAAAAAAGACAAGACACCAGTAGTTTTGGTCTGAAAACCTTACATTTTATCATTCAGGAAAACAGAAGCATCTTTTAAAAATGTTTTGTAATAGGGCTGAAAAAGGAACTGAACTGCAGTACTACTCTGTTCACAACTGTACTGTGCCAGCTCCTTTTTGTCAATCCACAGTTCCCTGTTTTTCTGCACCAATCGCATCCATTACGCTACATAGAAGGTTCTTGGAAACAATTCTATACTCAACACAGAAAACAAAAATCCAGTCCCAAAGTTTCCTGATACTGATAAGCAACACACCTCACTACTTGTCAACTAAAAGAATCGCATTTGTCACCAAAAATGACAGCGGTCCCATCGATATGAAGCTGATGCTTTCTAATCAATCAGTAACAAGATCTTGATATTTTTAGATACTCATCGTACTGAATACCCTGACATAGCACAGTAAAGCTGTAGATTTTGAGGCTGATTAGAAAAAAGAATATGCAGAAGGGTGCTTAGCCCACAACATTTCTTACGTATACGCCAATGCCAGTTCAAATAGATCAAAGCACAGATAGGGCAGATTGGGTGAGTTCCTCCCGAACCAACCAGGGGCTCTGGCACATTGCAGAACCCCCAGGGATCCCCAACCCTTCAGCCTCAGGACTAGACCCGACCCCTTCAGGGTGACAGACCAGCTTCACCTACAATAAAACCTGGGCATCCCTTCGAGCTTTGCAGGAGTGAGGAGCCTTTCTGACACGAAGGGACAGAAAACAACTGCCTGTGTATAACAAGACCCTAGAAAACAGGCCTTCAATGGTTACCATCTCAGAGCTCCTACCTGCGTGTTCTGGAAATAATGCCTCCAAAGAGGTCTAATTTTATCTTGACCACCAACATCCCAAACTGTGAAACAAATGTTTTTATATTCTACTGTTTCCACGTTAAAACCTAAAAGAAAAAAAAGAGTCAAGCAGTTAGAAATAGTTCACACTAGTGTTAAAACGTAATTATAATCATCTTAAAGACAGTTACTACCTAAGTTGTATTTATCCCAAATTTATATGAAATAACTTATGAGAACTGAATTGCCAGATCGAGAAGAAAATCGACTGAAGGGAAAGAAATAATAAATTAACCAATAAATTCCACCTTTGGTTCAGCAAGACTTTGATCCACGTGGTGTTTGGGGGAAGTACTGGTACTTAACTGGGTCCTGTACCCCGAGCTACCGGCCATGGTCACAACGGGATTCTGCTCTGACGCAGTTTTGTTGGGGCGGAACCAGAAACACCACGTTTGCCTTGATTCCTACACTAACAGCAAAGACACAAACCCCTACACTCTTCACAAGCCCGACTCTACAACACAAATTCAGAGTAACAAGAAATAAGATATCGGAATTTGTTATCTTACCAATAGTAGGAATTGTGGTGACAATTTCTCCTAGTTTCAGTTTATAAAGAATAGTTGTTTTACCAGCAGCATCCAAACCAACTAGAATAAACAGAAAACTTGATTTAGTTCACAATATGACAGTCGTATTTAAAAATACAGAAATATTCCATTTTGCATGCAGAGTGCTTTTCTGAGCAGAAAACTTTTCAAACGCTCTTAAATCATTGTTGATATTCTACTTTGTTTCTCCCCATCTCCTCTACCCAGCATCAAGAGAGAATAAGCAATTAGCATTTGTGTTACCGAAGTTTCCTCATTCACTTTGACAGTCTCTTCTAAGGCAGGATGGTTTTAAATGTTCAGGAACCAGCAGCACGCAGTTTGTGAGCGATCACGTTTGTTACTCGGCACCCACGCTGGGGAAGGTCTCGCTCACTCAGTGTTCAGCTATGGCCGGTTTCACACGCAACCGAACCTACAGGAGTTGGCTTTATCCACAGAAATCACTTCAGTCTCCCTCATTCCAGCCCCTTATCCCTTTGCCAAAACATTTATTTTGCACTGACAAAGACACGGACGTTAGGACACTCCTGTTGTCCCTCCAGGTGTACTCCAAGGGCTGTAACTCTTCTTTGGGATATCACTTTATTCATGGAGATCCACTAGGACACTTTCTTCAGGAGCATCCACTTTAAAGACCTTCTGCACTGAAATTTGCTCTTGTGTTTCTCCAACAAACCTTAAGCTTGCTGGTTTGCAGTGTAAGCTACACGGTAAATAAGTAATCCTTAAAAAAAAGACCCAAACAAAACAACCCACCACAAACTGGAGCCTCAGAGAGATTTTTTGAGAGGCATCACTAACATCACAGGCACACACCGTAGCTCCCTACACCTGCTTGTGCAATTGCTTATTGATGACTATTTCAGAACAGATAAGGGCAACTAAGAACAGAATTCTTTCTGTTAGAATCTAACGCTAACACATAATTCCCTAAATAAACAGTACGTCTATTTGCAAAACTTAAAATAGGAAACAAAATTTTGCCCAAACAAAAATAAAAAAACTCCAATAATAAGTAATACTTGCACAAGAAAACAAATGTTATCCTTGTTTGATAACATTCTTAAGTGCTGAGTTAATTTCGTACTTGTTGACCACAATATATTAAGCTTCAAGTGGTTTGATGACTTGACTATTAATAAGAGAACTGTTTCCTCAGCATTGCAATGAAATGGAATTCAAAATTACCTGCTTATTCAGAATGAAACCCAACTCTTAAAAAAACACTCCTCCTCAAGACACAAACTGCTGTTACAGCAAACTAGTTAAAACCCCCTATCTGTAATTGTCCTACATTCTGATGCTGTGAACAGGATTATACAGGCCAATGCAGCTTCCTTGCTATTGCCACTGCGTGTTAACAAGTTTTTCTAATTGTTAATGATGTGGAAGCAGAGGGGAAAAATGAAAGCTGCCATCAAAACCGAAGCTCCTTGAGAGGTGGCAACTCCCCAAACGCTCAAATTAAAATGTCAGAGTTTTGAGTTTGCTATTGTGTTGGTCTCTTTTAGAACGACACACAAGCACCAACCAAAAAAATACAGGATGCAGCAGAAGTTTCACAAGAGCTTGCAAGCCATGAAACTCGTCAATGTGAGCGTTTCCCCAGAGCAATAACGTGTCAGGAAGCCTTAGAAAACGCTTTACGCGAACTCTGAAAACCTCAAATACACTACCGATACTGAAAACCAATGTTCTTCATAGCACAAAGCTTGAAGTCGAATGCTATTCTCACACAGCTCACCGTTATCATTGGTAGGATGCCTACATCTTTACAAGAAAACACGTATCGCATATATGCATTATATGTGATGGTTTTCCAGTAAATGAACATTAAGATCGTTTAGCAAACCATCAGTTAAAGTTCTACATACAAACTCTCCTCCCACCCTCCAAAACCCCCAAACAGTTATCAGTAGAACAAACCCTGACAGGATTTGTTAAAATTAGCAACCAAAAAGAGATGGTGTCATCTACATAAATGTAGTGTATTTAGGGGTTATACTAAAGATATAGATAACACCAAAAAAAAAAAAAAAGCTAGTCTCATTTCAAAGAATACACATATGGTACCGAGAACCATTTGAAGATATGACTCAGAGTTAAGAAAGTAGAAACTACTCAAGACTTCTCAGCTCTCCCCAGTTGAAGCGCTGACCGCCCGGCTCTCCGCCCCGCGGCCACCGCGGCGGGTTGGCAGGCGGCGTGAGCTGTGCAAACAGCGCCCAGGGACCGCGGCTGCTCAAATCCGCTCTTATCCGCAGATCTACCCGAGTTGCTGGACTTTGCACCGAGGCAGGTGAGCTCTGGAGACGGGTTTGCTCCTTCTGGCTGCACACCTGGGACAGCGGCTTCTCACTGAGGGGAGGCAACTGCTGCAAACCACCAGCACCCTGTTTTCAAAAACGGCCTCTTTTAGCCAAACTGCAAATCTTATGAAGTCTCAACAAGCAAGTCATCAAGAGCATAGCCTCCATTCGTTCTTCTTACACCAATTCGCCATGTACTGCTCTTTTTAGAACAAGAAATTCTAGAGCACCAAATCAGATTTAATCTTTTGAGCTGCTAGGAAGTGTAACTATTGCTTGTAGTAGTCCAAGAGTAACCACACGTTCACATTCGCAGTGGAACACTAAATGTCAATCTATGAGCTACTTCCATGCCAGAAAGCTGAAGCTGACTTAATAATCAAGATTAAAACCTAAGTCTTTAACCCCCAAATAATGTAAATTTCCAGTTCCACATTTCACTCTGATCCTGCTGCATTACTGCCCACTGACAGGGCTGAGGAGCAAGAATCCTGATGTAGGGTATGACAGCAGCAGTACCACAAAGCATTCAGGTAACAAAGTACAAATGAGAAGCACTTGCAACCATTTATCTTTAAACTGAGTCAAACATCCTCTTCCTGTAGCTGGAGAAAACCCATCTCCCAGGCTTTGTGTGGCTGTCACGAGCAGCGTGGTTCCCAGCCCCTCACTCCTCAGAATGTTTTATTCACAGCCTGTCAGGCGCTTCTCAACCTCCAGATCGCAGCTCACCTGGCCTGGGAACACCACCCTGTGACCACATCACCTTCCTCATTCACCCGCTTTCCTCGGTGGCTGATTATTAAGCTGCCTTAGTTATCACAGCACAGAGCTGCATTTAAACCACAGATGCAGAAAAATTGAGAACTGACTTCTAAAACAGAACCCACATCAACACCAAGAGATTTTGGTTGTCAGACTGAGACTTCCAAAATTTACTATAGAATAGTGTGTTGCTGCTTCCAAAATGAATATTTCCCATATTCAGAGAAGGGGTGTGGAGGGGGAGCTTCTACTGCATGTAACCGATTCATGACATCATGACATTCATGTTACAATCAAAAGCCAGCTTAAAGTAATAAAATTAATGAATCCCAATTTACTACAGGTTTGTATTTCTTCACTTTTACCTTTATACCACTTCTCTCGCACAGACACTGTCTCATCCTACAATCAAGCTCATCTGAAGATTTTACTTCATTCATTTCGAGTCATAGGAAGAGTCTGGCTGTGAGACAGTCAAATCACCTCCTTGAAACCAACAGATGTACTAAGTTGTCTCGAAGACAAAAATTACTCACATTATTTTGAAATGGATAAAGCGTCTCTAATTTCAAACAGACAAGATACAATAAAAGTTACTGTGCATGCAATAAAGAATCCTGTCATCACAAAATGTATGGAGAACGTGGAACATTATAATTTAAAAAGCTGCATTGCTGTGTCTGCTGTGCACACCCAGGCAGCGTTAAGGATCAGCATCGTGCCCAGTTTCATGGTCAGGGCCCAGCTCTGTTGCCGGCTACACCAAAATGAGCACTTCGTGTAATTTCTTAGGACAAACCACTTCAGTCAATGGCCATGAATCAAGTTCCAGACACTCGGTAACAGAATATGAGAAAAATTAGGGGGTTAAGATCTGTTTGTGCACAAATCTTGTGGGGGTGGGCAGGTGGGTGGAAGAGCTGAAGCGGGGGAGGAAATACAGAAGCAGGGTGTGCTGGCTTTGACCTTCTCCACTATAATCTTGCAGTAACAATCTTCAAGAGCCACTGGCTTCAAACCTTAACACAGTCCATGTCAAGAGAACTGCAGCCTAATTATAAATGAATAATTATGGACAGATAGTAAAACTAAGTAAACACTGAAGAAAGAAAAAAAAGCAGCCTAAAGGGTTTCATGGTTTAGTGCATGAAGTTCGGGAGAATTCAAGTGCACAGATGCTGTATTGAAACGGCCTTTCACAAGAGACACAGGCACCGTAGTTACCGAAAATCGGCCATTATACGGCAGTTTCTTTATCTCTCGGTGTTGAACACACCCGGCTTTGTCCCGCTCTGCGGGGACAGTCCCGGTGCCGGGGCAGCCGGGGCGCGAACCGCGCAGGGGCCGCCCCGCTCGGCCCCGCGGCCCCGGCGGCACCTCCCGCAGTTCCATCTTTGTTCTACGTTGTGCTCCGGCCCAACGCGAGCGGAAACGCAGGTGCCGGGGAAGGGGCCGCCCGGCGGCTCTGCCCCTCACTGCCCAGCGCGGCCGGGGGACAAGGAGCCGAGCGGCCGGCGGAGAAGGAAGGGCGGCCACACCGCCATCCCGCCCCTTCCCCGCCGCTCCTTCACTTCCCACGGCCTCGCAAGCCCTGAGGAAGGGGACACAGGGGTGTCCCGGCTCCCACACCCCGCGACGGGACAAACCTCCCCTGCCCGGAGCCCGCGGCCTCCCCTCCCCCACCGCGCCCGTGAGGGAGCGGGCGGGCCCGGCCGGGCTGGGCCGAACGGCTGCGGCCGCCGAGCTCCGGGGGGCGGCGGCTGCGCGCCGCGCTCGCCCCTTACCCATGAGGATGCGCATCTGCTTCTTGCCGAAGAGGCGTGAGAAGAGCGAGGAGATGGTGAGGCCCATGGCGGCTCCGGCGGGCGCTGGGCGGCGGCGCAGGCGGCGGGAGAAGGGCGGCGAGCGCCGGGCTGCGCGGCGGATCCCTCCGCGAGCGAGGAGGCGGCCGAGCTGCGGCGTTCGCCCGGCGGCGCCGACTTATTAAGGCGCAGGCGGCAGCAAGGACGGCGGAGCTGCTGCTGCGCGACCGGGAAACCTCGCTCGCTCGTTCTCTGCCACGTCACGCTCGCCCCGGCCGCCCGGCTCCAACGCGGACAAAATCACGTCACGCTCGCCACATCCCCCGGCGGCGGCACCGCCCTCCGCCGCACGGCCCGAGCGCCCAACGGCGGCACGGACTACAACTCCCAGCAGGCACCGCGCCCGCTCCGCGCCCCGCTCGGCCGGGCGGTTGCCGCTAGTGCATGATGGGGGGTGTAGTTGCGGTCGGACATCCGGCCTCGCCGTGGCTTCCGGCCGCCCCGGGCGAGGCGGAGCGCGGCATGCCGGGAAGTGTAGTCCGCCGGGCCGAGCCGCTCCCCAGGCCAGGGCCCCGCACCGCCGGGCCCGGGAATTCACCTCACTGCCCGCTGTGCGCAGGCTGAGGCGCCACAGCCAGCACGCTCTCCTCACCAAGGCCCGAAGGACACTTGAGAACAAGACAGAGAAATGGGGGGTTCGGGACAAAACAAATACCAAGGAGCAACAGAGCCAGGTCATTCAAAAACCAAACCGAACCCCACGGAACTCTGTCCCTGAACGCTGGTGACTGCTGGATCTGCTTCTTAACACTGTTTCTATGACCTGGACGCTGCACAGAGTCCCAGGGCTGCACCATGGAGACCAAACCCGGGATCTTGGCACCAGAACCCACACGGGCTCTGGGCCAGGAAGCAGCAGATACAGCGAAGTAACCCAGGAATAAAACCAGAAGAATCCGCGGTTCATTAGAAACATGCCATTTTTTGAGAGGTGTGATTGATTTCATAACCAGCTGGAACAGCTTCTTTCACAGCTACTGCAAAAATCCCATAGCAGGGTAGTAATTAAATCTGGGGCAACGCAAGAGGAGCTGCATTGAGCACTGAAGCGGCTGAGCTCTCTGGCCCAGGGACCCCCTGGCTCAACCAAAAGCCCTCGGATTTTCAAGGGAGGTATCGGCCGCCTGCTTGAGCCCGTCTCACCTTCTGATCACCCAACTGGGGCCTCGCGTCTTCAGCTTTTTTTTACTGAACAGCTGCTGCCTGTTTTCTAGGACCCTTTCAATCATCCAGGTATTCTCTCCATCACTTTGGGACTTTTTCCCATCCTGGTCCAAACAACGTGTGTGTACATACATATATGTATTTCATATTTTTTTTTAAGGTAGATGAAGACTGAGACAAAGTTACTAAAAGTAGTAGTGTTCTTGCATTGCCCTTTAGCTGTCAAGCCTCAGATGAATGAGGGTTAGTACAAGCTCTTGATCTATATTTTAAGTGCATTGAGTTAAGAATGAAACTAAAACTAAAAAAATGGGGGAAAATTCCAGCTCACCAAGCTGGCAACTACTTCCTGCAGCTGATGCAATTCCTCTGCTGCAGCACTACAGCTGAAGCACCCCTAGGCAAAACCTGCACCCTCAGTGTAAGGACACTGCAGGGAGCGGGACGAGCAGAACCCTGCCCTGAGGAAACACTGCTCTGTGTCACTGTCACATTCTGCCCGGATCTGTACTTGTAGGTTAAGGTCCTTTTGAACCATTACTAAAAGCATTACAAGTCACTGAAGACAGCAAACAACTCTACAGCTTTTTTGCCTTTCTTTTGAATAAGATTCTAATTCTGTTTAAGCATCTTGTTTTTCAGGGATTTAAACTAAACCCAGCTCCATGAAATAAACCCGAGCTGAGCTCTGCTTGCAGGCTGCTTCCCAGCGCTGTGCTTCTGCGGGGCCTCTCGGGCGTGCACAGGAGCAGATGGAACACCGGACACGTTTTGCTCGGAAGCAAGAGAGGGCGGGAAACACAGAAACAAATCACACCCATCATCCGAGACAAATAACTTCCAAATACAAAAATAAAAATCAAACCGTTTATTTTCTTTTACAAAAATACATATTTGCAGTCGTGATAGTTATCATAGTTGTTACCAGTTTACATGGTTCCAAGAAACTACACAGTGCTCCAGGTTAAATAATTTACTATAAGAATGGCCACTTATTAATGTCTGGATTAGAAATGCTATTTGTCAGGGTGTGCAAAAGAATTTGCAAGTTAGAAATTAATGCTGAAGTGGTGTAGTTTGAGTAACAGATACATTAAACGTTTGGTCACGAGTAATTGCATACAAACCATTACAGTATTAAAATACATATTTTCTTAAAAATACCGTTCTGACACTTTATATCTAAATAAGATGATTTTAGAAAGAGGGTATGAAATATTTATCATACAAAAGCGTATTCTTAGAGCAGGATTATGTCATAAGTTTTGAAAAATTCTATCCAAGCACTTAAAAGCAGAATTTTTTTATAACCGTGATCCGCTTGTCATGTAGAAGTGTAGGCGGTGAGTACACCATAGCAGTCCCTTTATTCTACTTGAAACTGGTCGCAGAACAACACTGCATGTGGAGCAGCTGAGTTCTTATTAATATATACCACTGAAACTTGTTCAAGATGATAAACGACACATTCTTCTTGCTTAATATGCAAGAGGAAATTACTCTCTGCACATCTGAGAATATGCATATACTGAGAATAACTTCATGCTACAATCTTTTCTTGCAACAGTTTGACCTTTCCATAGGCTTTTTTCCAGCTGAAGGCAGCACCTTCTCCCTCCAGCCCCATCAGCTCCTCCGACACCCTACTGGCGTAAGTCAAAAAGAAGAGTTGCAAACAGGAGCCGGCCACTATGAGCTCCCATTGAAACAGATGGTTTATCAGCTACTTCTACTGAAATCACTGATTTTAAAAGCCATACTGGAACACCACTGTGCGTGTTTCCTGTGATGAATACTCCATACTTACATTTACACTACTGATCCACTTTAAATCCCGAATGTCAGCAGTTTAAACCCACCGATTAGTACACAAGTACTTTATATTTAAGGCATGTGGAGTGAGAGCACCCTAATCAACTGACATTGAATGGAGGAGACTTCAGGAAATTTTTGTCAGCTGCCTTCTCTTTAAAGATGCTAAATGAACGTGGGTTTGGAAGATGTTAAGGAGGCAAAAGGAAGAAAGTTAAGAACCGATCTGATTATTTCAGCTGTCCCTGAAACAGTTTTTTGGAAGCAATGATTTACCAGTAAAATACCTCGACTCTAATGTATTCTGACCAAGTCACATAAAATGCCAGTTGGGTCTATCACTAGATGAAAACTAAAAGAAAAACCAAAATAAAGCAATCAGATACTACATGGCCAGGCCAGGACTGATCAATATTGCTACCCCTGAGTTATCAGGACTGAGAACAGCAGCACCAATTGGGAAATTCTGCAATGCCAGCACTGCACCGTGGTCCTACACTGTGGTACAGCTTCACTGCCCACAGGTTTTTCTTTAAGAGCACTTATTTCCAACATGATTAGACACAGGAATTCCTTTAGTTGCATTGGTATTTCAGTGGAAAAAACAGTGAAAATAGTATAGCGGGCTATACTATTGTGACAGTCCACCTGTAGTGTTAATATACAATGCCGAGCTGCGTTCTGAAGCTGGTACAGCCACTGTCTTCCGTGAAACGGTATTTACCTTTTGATCTCTGCACAAAAAAGCCCAGCAGAAATCACGTTGTGCCGGTTTTGAGCAAGATGTCCTGTAAGTCATCGGGAAGTGCCAGGATGATATCATTGATGTGCGCCCGCAGCTTCTTCAGGGTGTCGGTTTTCACGGGCAGCTGTTCTCTGTCAGCCTGCAACTGCAAACGTACAATACAACACGAGTCCTGCTAAACGCAAGTTTACCTTACGACACACCAAACTGACATATTAGCGAATCTGGAAAATTAATGTATTATTTGTCAACTGACTGGGAGTTTGGACAACAGCCATTTTCCTCAACAACCACACACCAGCATGATGTAACACTGCTTTGGGCTTTCAGTAATCACAAGAGAATTTGTTGTTCTGCTCCTGGGAGGATCCAGCCTTGCTCCTACTCGGATCAGTCACAAAGTTTCAACTAGTTTTAAAGAGCAAGGTCACTGCAATGCTTCCAACATGGCTGGAGCAGCTCGCTACCCCTTCCGTCACAGCTGAATGAACTGGTTTTGTTTTCAAAACCCGACTGACTGCATCCTTGAGCTACCTAGACCATAAAGAATATTTTCATTTAAGTACCTGTAAACATGACTATATAATACTCTTCTAGTTAAGCAAATTTGAGGCACATACAACTCAGTTACTTACCAGTTTGTTCTTCAACTTTAAGACGAGATCCACCGTTTCTACTTCACTATGCTTCTGACTCCAGAACACCAAGTTCTAGAAGAATAAAAATGAAGCACTGAAATATTTATGGTAACATATATATTCTTCAGAAGTATTATTGATTTACAACTACTGTTCACAACGGGTCTCCTCCTTTTCCTTATTCTCATGCCATTTACTAAACTCACTTACGTACTGTCTCTACTGTGAACTGCAAAATCTACTTTATTTGCATGTTTGCCCAGGATTTAGCAAAACAGGAGACCAGAACACAAACACAATACAAACAACTAAAGAAAAATCGTGCCAAACTGGCTTCGTTTCAAAACCAGCATCTACAATGCAAAATGGCAGTCAGTGTTCGGCAGGTCAGATCTGCCAGCGCAATGGAATATTAAAATAGTGCCAGGCAGCACTTCTTGTTTCTGGGGCACTGAAGGAGACCCTGGAGTCAATAACTAGTCAAATCAACTCATTATGTGAATTTTCTTATGCAACTTCTCTTCCCCTACCCCTTTACTATTCATCTAATTAAAGACATTCGCTCATGTACATAAAATGTTAACACTTGGATCCGCAGAAAACGCTAATAAGGAGCAGAGCCAGTAACAAATCTGTGACACAATCCCTTTTCTCTACAATAATTTAATGTCAAATACAGTCCAATAGATTCTACGCAACATAACTGACCTGGCTATTCTATTGCCCTGCAAATTCTCTATTTGAACAACCTGTTTGGGTTCCTACAATGTACTGCTTGGGACTGGCAAGGGGTAAATCCATGGCTTTTTAAAAGGAACTGCTGCAAGCTCTTTCTTTTAAAGCTCTGGTGTTGACTTATTTTTTGTTCTTCCTGTTCCCTCTTCAGCTGTACAATCTCTTCCCCTCTTGCAACACCTTGCTTTATCAGTTGTTCAACGCAAATTATACCAATATCCGCTTCAGCTTCTTAAGTATAGATCTTATAACGTAAGATCATTTCTGTGGCATTTTGTTACCAGATTTCACCTCTCCAATTGCTCCAGACCAGTTGTAGGCTTATTTACTATCCACAGCTAACGAGCTGCCCATTTCCTACGGTCCTGAGTTTGTACCTTCAAAGCTACAAACCATATCACAACTAAAAAAGTGCTGGAACACCACAGAAGGAAGCCAAATGAAATAACATTACCAAATAAGAGGAAAAACCATTTTATTGGGGGGGGAATTAAATTTCAAAATGCACAACACAATAAAAAAGGACTAATGAAACATTTTACAAATGATGACAGTTGCTATAAAAGAGGGAACTGTATTTCATATTGTTCTCTTCTGCTATATTAGTTTTAGCTTGTACTTGGTTAACAAATCCATATTTTGCTAGGTCAGACTTGACATAATTGGTTGAACCTAAAATTCTGACGATGAAAACCGCAGGAGGAAAACTGACCTGAGGGAGAAGATGGTTTTATTCACAAGATGATAAAGATAATCACAAGCACGCGTTTTTCTAACCTCATTACAGAGCGCTTCCAAATGAAGGGCCTCCAACTTCTGCGTCATTTCTTTCTGCCGGCTCCTAAACCAACCATCGAAGTTGGGCGACTTCAAAAAGTGCCTGGCAAAACCACAGCAAAACCCATTTTAATTCCAACATTGATAACTCCATTTTCCACGTCATCAAATGTAAAGTAATTATGTTTGACGTTCAACAAGATATTAGGACCCTTCCTCTGTTTACTTTAAAAAAAAAAATGTAATATTCTGAAGTGAAGTGTAACAGGTGCTTCTATTAACAAGACAAAGATTGAGAAAACAGCATAAGAGTCCAAAAGACAATAAAGATTAAGATTTTTGTTGGGTAAAAAACAAGGCTCAATTTGAAATATCCTAATTTTTATCTTTGTGTTTGGAAAGAGGAATCAAGTTAGAACCGAAAGTAAAACCAGAAATACTACTGGTGTATACAGAGATCTGTGCTGTTAGTCGTATCTTACGAAAACCATTAACAGCTCACAGAGAACAGTAAAGCATACTAAGCACTATCAGCGCCTATTAGAGCGTATATTCTAAAAGTATGTCTTACTCAAATCAATAGTAAGTTTGATCAGGAAAGGAGCATTTGTATTACTGATTTGTCTTCAAGGACCTAAGTTAGTTTTTTATGCTGGTGAAAGAAATGACCTGTAAAGTCCTATCCAGTCTCCCTTTAAACCCGATGTGAGCTGTGGTCCTGCTTTTTCCAGTGTCTTCATGAAGTCCTCTTGGCTGAACTGCCTCAGCTGGGGGGGGCTCTGTGAGACCAAAAAAAATCATTGGCATACCATAACTTCCCTAATCACCAGCTTCCAGCTAATTAAAACTATATTTCCTGACCTTCCATGGTGATATGCATTTTTGCAAAGGCATTAGGCTTGCCACATACCGCTCCTAGAGAAAGGGAAAAAAAAAGAGTTGATTACGTAACTGGTATTAAAGATACACAATCCACGTATATGTTTACTTATCACTTGTGACCACAGCTTTTTCTCTTCTAACTGTTGGTACAGGGTGGGGTCACACATATTCACCAAATGACAGCACAAGAAGGAGCTTATTTAATACCATTTGTATTTCCCAACTACAGAACTTCACATCAGCAACACTCAAGGAGGACGTGAGGGGAGGGGGACAGGAAGCAAATGTATACATGGAATATATATATATCTCCTGAACCCCAGCCACTAGTAAATAACCTCTCTTTGGTGACAGCCCACAGGGAAGGGGTTTAGAGTCACCCTGCATGTCCACCCTGTCACAAAACAACAGGAGAGAAGGAAAATTTTAAGGGAAAACTCCTGTAATCATTAACACCCAAGGACAAACAAGCGTCTAGGGACGTCCCAGTTCCTGCAGACAGAAACCGGACCTGGTCACGCGTGCTCTAAAATGATGAAAAGCTCATGGCATCCACAAAAAGTAATTCAAGAAGTATTCTGCTGCTCAGGCTCATTCCTCCCCAGGTGCAGGACTCAGCACTTTTGTCAAGGTCCCTCCAAACAGCAGCATGACCCTCTGGGGCGTCAGCCGCTCCCCCCGGTTCTGTACCATCAGTGAATCTGCTCAGGGCCCACTCTGCCCCATCAGCCAGATCACTAATGAAGATGCTGAACAGCACTGGACTCAGTGCTGACACCAGGGTCAGACTTAGTTGCTGGATAGTTACTGCGCTTATTTGGTCAGGCTAACGCCAAAAAAGCTGTTCCACATCACATATGTAAAAGATCCAGTAGAAAAAGAACTCACTAATGGAATAATGAAACTTTCTGTCAATTCCAAAAAGTACCGTCGAAGAATCACGCTCTGTGCTTCTGTAGGACGCTTCTGTTGGACACCCTTAGAAAAAGAAAGAAACCATCACAGTAGGTCTGTTACCCCCAAATATTTAAGCAGTTGTGAGGGTTTTTTAAGAACATTTCTTCCAGTGTTTCTGTATTCATTTGCCATACGCTTACACACAGCACCCCCTGTCCTGAACCACGAAAGGAAAGCAAGAGTATCAAGTCCTCTTGCACAGATACTCATCCCTTGAATTGCTGATTTTTTTAATTTTCATGTAAAGAAATGCATGGAAAGAAAAATTTCTATAAAGAAACTTGTGCAAATCAGTTAAAAGTTTGGAAGTTCTGTTTCTTACACAGCTCGTGCATGAGATTTCTAGACCAAAGAGACGGGAGGGGGATGGCAGAGGGTGGAAAACCCAAAACAGATGAACTGATTGATCACTTTGATTCTCTAAATTATGATGCTACCTTGTTGAGTTCTGGCGATCCTGGTGCTATCGAAACTGCTAACAAGGCAGCAGCCCTTCTACAGCGAGGGCGCACACCCGTCTATTTGGTTCAGAACTGGGGCAGAGGAACCGGAATCCAGTTTAATTCCAGTTATGCAGACAGAGCTCAGCCTCGAATGAAAAGACTGTACAGCAGAACACAGCATTTCCTTTAAGAAGAGGTTTGCAGTGTTACCTTCTGTAACTGTTTGACGATCTCTTCATCTTTGTTCAAGTATGGCTTGTAAGACGTGTAAACGCCTAATGAAAAAAAGCAGCACATAGCCAAAAGAAAAATGGGGTATGCTTTCTAAAATTGAAATACTGGGAGTTTAACTCTGAAGCAGCTTATTACCAGGTTTGGAGTCCAAAGTTTTTAGGTTCTTCAGTTTTTTCACTTTCACCTGCTTTGGAACTTCACCTGCCAAGACATTTAAAGCCACCTTTGAAATCTCCTTCTCTATGACTGGACAGCACAGCTCATGTGCTACTACACATCAAACTGATTTTAGAAACAGATACTTGCATTCAGAAGAACATTTAATACTGTCAGAAGCATCAGAAACACCAACAAGCATCCAATGCATATCCAGAAACATCCAGTAAACGTGTGAATAACAACATACAGGCTTTTCACTTTATACGAGGGGTTCCTTGTTGAAAAGAAAAACAAACAAACCCCCAACCAAACAGAAAACCACAAAACCACCATCACCAAAAGGAGTCAAAGCAGCCAAAGAAAAATACTGACTCCTGAGCAGTGAATGCGCACGTCATTAATTTCAAATGTTACTGCATCTTCCTTTATTCCCCTTAAGGTAAATGCTTTCAGGAACAAATCCTTAGTATCTCAGCAAAAATAAAAGCTGTATACAATAAATAGCCATGGATTAAGTGTCATAAAAAATGGATTTGGTAACTAAAGGATTCTGTTAGTATTAAACTAAATTAGCTGAAATACATTACAGACATTTGTAAATAAATAAGCTCAGAGTTCGATCTTGTCACACAGGGTTGTAGAAGGGATTTGTACTTTACCTGGCAGTTTAATATCTCCAATTCGGATAATGTGAGGCCAGTGCTGAAGTGTTTTAGCAAAAAAAGGATTCGTCACCCCTAGAATGACAGATGGTCTAGAAAAATAATGACAATAATTAAAATATGACAGTAAGAGCTTCTGTCTTAATAAATACAAAAGGTCAACTTTAATTCTTAACTTGGAATTACCTTCCCTTTGTATTTAAGAGTTACATTTTAAGTTGCACTTAAGAGCACAGTATGTTTATCAAAATTTGTAAGTTTTAGAAAATATAATAGCAAGCCAGATGTATCTTACAGCCCAAACAGGAGTGGAGAATGAAGGTGACACCTGCTCAGCCTGTTGGCTAAATTCTGCCTGTTTGCAGTGATGAGAAGAGGGTATTACCACCAGGAATCTTCTCTCACTGCTCCTGGTGATACTATAGCAAGACTCAGTGATCTACTTGGTCTGTTTTCTATAAGAAAACCAGAGCAGTTCCAGCTCTATTTCAAATACTAACACAGGTTCTGAACAACCTTGCTATTTTGCCACAGAGGAGCAGATGGAGCTTTTAAACATGGGTTACTAAAGTTTAATCAAATTCTTCCTGGAATTATTTTTAGAAACTAAATTACGTGCTGCGAAACCATTCCCATGGAATACAATCTGAAATGTAGTGCCTGTGTTTGTATGTTTTTCCACTGCTCCATCTCTGGCGATACTTCCGTTGAGAGGGAAAACACAGAAAAAACCCTAATGAAACAAACAACAAACCCAACGCAACCACCGCTGCCTGTTCAGACATTACAACAAATTTGTTTAGAATAATACAAAGGTCAGTGAAATCTAACACATGTGCTCCATTCCCAACTCAAGCTGCATTTAAATAACATATAATAAGAAATATCAGAGGTGTACGCTGTCAAAATTAGAGTAGGAATAAAAAAATAATGAAGGAGAAGTGTGGTCTTAGAGCAGTTTCAAGAAGAATTGTGTATGTGGGCTCATGCTCTTCACAAAATAGTCTTAATTTCTGAATTATTTGCAACATTTTCTAACAAATTTAGTGCAGTAATATTTACTCTTAACGTTACTGTCTCAACTAGGACGCTGATAAGATTCATTTTATAAAACAGGTATGGATGTTGAATTCTAGAAGTCACTTTCTTTAGTAATTGCTTAAAAAGAAAAACAAAGAACAATTTTCCAAGGAGCTGGTGTTGCACATACAAACTCTCCCTGAAAAACCAAACTTTGTTACTTTCATAGTTGCTGTTTTACTTATTCTGCACACAAGTATCTATGAAGCTGAAATGTAGTTTAATTATGACATTGTTCCATAACTTCTTTATCCTATCTAACTGGAGTGAAAACTTAAAGCAGCTGATTACTGCACTCTGCAAGATAAATCCTATAAATAAGCAGTGTAAATGTAATTCTTTAATGACAGAAATTCAGAATACTTAAGCAGGATCTTGAAACAGATTTATGGTTACGAGTGGGTTTGAGCGACACCTTCACAACAAAGTCTGATTTACTTACGGGGCTTGTGTGCGAGTCGTGTATTCTTTGAATTCGCTGTCGTGTATGGTAAAGTATGGCCTGAAATCACTGCAGTACTTTAACGGTGAAATACAACTGCAAGGCAAACGGGATAAACTCACATGTGTACAGCGCAAAATCTCACGGCAGAAACAAGCTAATCTAAAATGTGTGCTTTGTTACATTCAGATCAAATGAAGCTGCACTCAGCTGCAATCTAAAACAACCCGCTTGGCCGTTGGTTGGGGAGCCCCACTACACGTACCTGACCAGCGCCAACACGGTTTCTGAAGATTCCGATGGTGACGGTGCCATCACGACGAGCGGCTCTCCCAGCAATACCAGCTCCCAAAGCATCTGAATGTGAAAGAACACTGGACAGAAACACCTACAAACACATTGAGGTATTTTAATACACTTAACATAACCAGAATAAAGATGTACTTGATTAAGAACTGGATAAACAGGACGTTTATTTGAAAAATAGAAAATACTCTTGTAAAATGGCACATTTAATGGCACTAATAATTTAGTATATTTATTGCAATGTCAGCCTGCATGTTGTCTGAACTGGCTTTCAGCCAGCTTTGCAGACAAAGAACATTAAAAACAATGCCCACAAATGTTGGCTTGCAAGCTATGGAATATGTGTTATGGGATTGTCATAAATCTTCAACTTGTGGGAATTCACAACTAGGAATAAATCAGTCCGAGCTCCTACCTGAAAAGATCTACTTCATGAACAGTCGGCAAAGCCATAGAGATCTGAGCATCTGCCTAAAAGACAGCGCAATGCTTGGTTTTTAGTCATCAGAATACCTGGGTATTAAATGAAATAGTTTCCCTTAAATGCTTACAGACAGTGGATGGTATATACCCTAAGTATTTACCACTACTGCAGTATGTTCTGCATTATCTCCACAAGTAACTCTTTTTGAATGCTAAGAGCAGGGTTTTCCCCAACACACGCCCCACTTACGGGCCTCTGACTTTCAGTCCAGAAAAGATATCAAATACTGAAGCTGTTTTAATCAACAGCTGCCCAGCACATCAAAGCACAGAATTTTTTTTCATATCCACCTTTTATGGCTAAAAATTTTTAATTCAGCCTCATCCTCAAAAAAAAAAAACACCCCAAAACTAGTTTGGTACAGTTTCACCCATTACAAGCATGTCCAAGTTCTGTACCTTAGTCAGCCAACCCCTCTTCTCAAGTGCTTATGGTCACTGGGTTAAAACACCTTTGCTGTGAAGGATCCGCCTTTAGACTCCTCCACTCAGTCTCAAAGAGTGTGGATTTCATTACTACCCAAGTATGAGGACTTGCTACCAATCTTTTATTAACAAGTTGACAGTAAAAGAATGAAGGCAGATATTCAGCTTTGACTTGGGGTTATATACAACACAAGTATCTCATCTCTACCTGGTGCATATTCTGGACTATTGGTGTTGTTCCAGGCTTGTCACGATACGTTGGAATCCGTAACTTTGAAAGAAAAAAAGATTTTAATTTCTTTTTCCTTATATTGAATTCATCAGAGATTTAAAATGCTGCCCTACAGACAAGATGTAACATTGCATGAGGATATACTACGGTATGACACTTAACTTACACATAACAATGAATTCATAGCTGAAGACTACAGATCACTGCTACAGGGCTCAATGTGCGATATTATGCAGTGCCACACTGCAAACTGAACATTAGAAAATGAAAATGATATTGCAGTTTAAAAGGACTGTTGATAACACTAGTCACAACTACTACAATAATGTCAATAACAACACCTTTAAATGTTGGAGAGAACGATCTGAAATAAGGTTATAGGGGTTTAAGGTCATACAGAATTACTTTTAGAAAAAATCCTTTCCTAAAACATCAGACATCCTGGTGGGTATGAGGCACAATCCAGACATACTGAACCACATAAATATCTTTTTTCTAGCCTCACAGTCTGCATCCCTAAGTCTTGCAGTACTACCAATTTAAACACATTGGAAGCTGGTGTGCACAAACTGATGCGATTTATATACAACTAAAACTGACTGCTCAAACAGTGTAAAAAAACAAGGTCAATACCACTGCAGACGGTAATTATGGCCTCACTCAGTTCAGGAACACAATTTCAACTCTCCTGGACATGAATTCCTGATGAGATTAATGCAGGCAATACCCAAAAGAGACATATCTGACACTCATTGCTATCGTCCATCACACAGAACACTGCTTGATGAAATTTGTGCTTTTGGAATAGCTTCAGAAACATCTTCCTCTCCCTGGTGACACACACATGTCTATGTCATAAACTCCAGAGTATCTGCTGAGCATGGAATTCCGGCTGTAACCTCTGGATCCACCAAACCCATTTAACCGCGTTTCCTCTGAAGATGCTGTGGCTCCCAGAGGCTCAGTTCTCAGCCACCACTCAACAGCTGCAGTTCCCTCCCATGCACTAGACACAACTTGTTTAACAGATTCCTCAGATATATTTCTCTTCCGCTAAAAATTATCAACAGACCAGGAAATTAATTCCTGGTGTGGGGGCCAAAAAAGATTTTTATTTGTGAAACTTCAGGAACAGGAACGATTTTAATCAATATACTTAATTTGCTTGACCGGAGCTTAATTCTCAGTATTTTGAAGTGTTCCTTAATATTTGATTGGACAAATATAAATAGCATTAAAGCCTCCTACAATGCATATTCCAGACAGGTAACATAGACGGTGCAATTAGTAGTTGCACTGAAACACCTCTTTCTAATATCTACAAGAATTACATATTAACCTCTGCACCATAAAAGATCCTCCCCAGCCACAGAACCTAATCAAGATCCCCCAGACCTTCGCTCCGAGCAGAACACGCATCTACTCCTGCTCTGGAGTATCACACACTGACAACAAGGCAGAATGCGGTGAGAACCTACACGCTAAAGGGAGGAGAGGACGCCCTCAGAGATAAGTAAGTGCCAGAGTATTTACCTTCATTATAACACCCATAATAGGCAAATGCAGTATTTTCCCTGGAATCGGTGAGGGCCAACGATCAACATCGCTACAAACTGAAAAGAAAAAAAAAAAGTATAATTTAGAACTAGTTGATATATGTTCTAACCCAAGAATTGCCATCAGCAACTTGTTCTGAACAGCTTGTCCTGAACCACACAGCAAATGCCAAGAGGGTTTTTAGGAGGGAACTTCAACTCTCCCATGGAGGATCCAGAATTAGATTAGCTCTGTACAATGATCTATAAATCAAGCCTGTTCACTAAACTTTCAACCCTCTGCCCTACAAGAAGACAGAAACGCAAACTGGATGTGACAGCGTTGTTTGTTATTTCTCCAAAAGCAGCGTGCGATTTTATAGGAGCTCTTCCAGAACAACATGGAAGTACCACTACCTGCTTCCAGGAAAGCTTCGCTTTTTTCAAAATATTCTGGTGCTATCTGCTTAAGCATGGTGCGAAAGAGATGGACGTAAGGGAGCTTGCTGATGAGGACCAGCGACTGCAACAGAGAGCAACAAAACAAAAACACAATCGGAAGTGAATCCTTTCCCTGTGTTCTGTCGCAGTTCTGCTGGTTCTCCTCAAAGGAAGTCACACCTCCCTTTTCCCACCCATGCGAGCCAGCCACACGTTTGACTACAGGCAATTGCAATCGAACAACTAACAGCTCCCCAGAGTTCCCAATTTGTTGTTTTTAACACAAAAAAAATTCTGTTCTGACAGTGCAGCTGGAACTTGGCATAGCTGAGACAAAATCAGACCAATTTACTATAAATAAAACATTTATTTAGTTAAGAGAGGAAGATACTCTTCCTGCTCCTCTGATGCCATTGAAAAATAACTCATTAATATTTTCCTAAAAGAATGGAGGTTACCTTCTGGAAATAGCCTCTTTTCAATGATTTGTCTCGAACTTGTCTGAAATACACGTAGCCATAGTAATATGCTGGATCTTTCTGCAAAAGAAAGGAACAAATTCAATACAACAACCTGATAGTGCCCTTTCGGAAGCATTCAATATGCATTTTAAAAGCTTATTTCCCTGCAAGCTCCAAAGTTGCTTAGATACAATAAATCAGAAGGATTACTCTGTTTATTGCATTATTTTTTTAATAAATACTTCAAAGAGAAAACACCAGTGTGTGGAAACAGCTGTGCTTTCTGGCTTTGCTATTTTTATATCTACATTCTCCTGAGACACCATGAAAGCACAAATAGAATTAATTTCCTGAGGAATAAATCAGCTCTCATAATTTTGTAAAGTCGCATTAAAAATATTTTAGCAGTTAAAAACCTTAAGGTCCTGACTTGCAAAGATAAAACCTAGTCTTTCAATGTATCAGTTTTACAAGAGATTCTTGGAGTATTAAGGAAGCACGTTCCCACATTTCAAAGATGAACCATCAGCTTCATCCCTCCTACCACCAGGAATTCATGTATTTGCCACACAAACAGGTCTGAGTGGGTCTGAGGATCAGACTCCCACCAGCACAGCCAAGGCCTCCACATTCCGTAAGGACACGCTGACAGCAACTTTTTGGCTACTACCTCTGTCAGGAAACTGCTCCATCTTCAAAAAATGAGGGGTAGAAACAAACAGAGACATCTCAACAGTGGTCTGGCTTTTTTAAAGTTATAAACCACTTCATATTTCCGGGAAGGTAATGGATTTTACCATTTGATCTACAGGTTTCTAGTCAGTAACAAAACAGGTCTGGTTATGCAGTCCAAACTCCATAGTAATAAAACTTAAAGAATATTTAATGAAACTAATTATTAGTTAATTAGGATGATAGTGACATGTCAGAAAAAACATATGCTTTGTCTTTCAGGCCATCCACTTCAGAGATTTTGTTTTTCAAGCACTAAATTTAAGAGTGAAGACCCATAAATTAACATTCCAAAGAAGAAATTAGCTTCAATTTTCTTTTAATTTCCAACCTTTAAGTAAACAGGCAGATCTCTGTCCAGCTGGTCCAGAAAACAACACAATGAGACTTTCCTCCCAGGAGACCGTCGAAATCTAAAACAAAACTGTGTGTCCCCAAGACAACCTACACAGGGGGAAGAGACGGACAGCAGACAGAATGCTGAGTTTGTGCCTCGATCAACATCAGGACTTGTCTACAGCCAAAGAGGTTAAATAGTTTGGGTACATTTGTCTTCCACTGCTCTCGTGCCCTGCCATTGCAACCATTTATTAATATATATTTATATTAAGTCCTCCAGACTTAAAAGCTTAATCCCATCTTCTCTCTCAGCCGCACACGCCGGAGTGTTCAGAGCATTCACGTCTGAGTCTCAGGAGCCCTTGGAATTGCAGCAGGAAACCCACAACACACCAAGACAAACCCAAAAGTAGCAAAATGTTATATGATGGGATAACCATCCAATTCAAACAGGTAACTAAAGTAAGTGCTTAGCAATACCGGTCCAATCATAACAAGAAAAACCACAGCAGCTGCCAAGGACACAGCACTAAATATTCACTCCAAGTTTTCATTGCTAGTTACCTTCAGCCAAATGAAAAAAAAAATGCTGCTATTGTAAGAGCTATACACAGAAAACCAAAAAGTAAATTACCCTTAAGCATTAATATATTGAAATATCATTCACAATATGATGGCTTCTTATTTCACAAGCTCTTCTGGTATGTAGAATTCAAGAAGATTGGTAAATGTCTATTCTTTCTTCAGCTATTCATGCAGAAGAGCATGAATAAAAGCACATGAAGTGTCATGATCTATTAGCTGGTTAAATCCATTCTCCCCCTACATTCACTTCCTCTACAAGTCCCAGAATGATACCTATTGGTAGTTGTAAAATTAAAAAAAGTTGAATTAATCTTTTGAGCCACAAAATCTGAGGAAAGACTGACCACAAATGCAGCAGGGAGCTAATAACTTCCTTCACTGCCACACTACACAAAGCTTTTCTTTTCATGTTATGGCCTCTGAATGAAAAAATAAATCATGACAGATCACATACTGATTTCTAGAATGCAGGTTTTACACAGGTAATCCCACGACATCACTTGAAACTTCAGCCTACCAAGAATGATCAAGAACCTACTGGTTCTTAAGAGGGATATTATCAAAAGGAGAAAAGTGGGATTTGTTCCTGCTAAGAGCAGACCCTCCTTACATAAACCTATCCTCTCCAAAGTAACTTTTTACTACCAACTCTTATTTGAAAACAACCAACCAAACAAAATCAGGCTTTGTTCCTAACACATTATTTTGTACCTCCAATACACCTTTCGAAGGTTGGGCAGATTTATAACCATTAACGATGAGAATAAGAAGAAGATATGGTTAACTCCTCTTCCAATAACATTAGTTTTTCCTCTATTTACATACAGGATAAAGAACAGAGGAAATACCTTAATGACATTAAGACAAAAGAAAAAAATTAGCCAAGATACTTCATAAAATTATGCCAGACACATATGAAAAGCACATATCTGCATCACCCCCACCAGAGTGGTTATTCTGCAATCAAAAGCACCAAGTAAGAGCAGTTATAGGGACAAGACTGTTACTACAGTTTTTCACTTTTGTGTAATTAAGAAATAAACGTGACAGGAAGTGTTTGTACGTCTGCCATATCTTTTTGCAGGTGAGCCAAGTCATCAGCCACAGGCCTCCAATTTCTCTTTGGCATCAGAACAGTAGAAATGTAGTTCAAAAGAGAATTTAGTAAGCAGGACCACACACAGCACCAGAAGCATCAGGAATTGAGAAGATGTAAGACAGCCCAGGTTTTCCCTTCACAACTGTTCTTTCTAAATGCTTCTGAATTTAAGAGTCAGTTTCATTATTATGGTGGAAAACATATATTTACTCCTGTATGAGAAGATGGTTCCATACCCCTTCCATTTGCTTCATTAAACCATTCAAATGTGCCCACACTTCTCTCTACAGTGGCAATATTACTATCTAGTTTAAAAGCAAGATTAAGATGTTCATTTTTTACTGCAAAGTATTTTGAAACGTGTGCAAGTGTGTCATCTAAAAGGTCTTGCACACTCACATTCCTGATATTTCACGTCCATAAAATAAAGAGTTCTCTGATCTTACTGCAGTACAGAGAGTTATAGTTCTATATTTAACCTTATTTGCAACTTTTCTGTATTGTAATAATAAGAAATTAATGTATTTAATCAAAACCCATTAATTTATACTGTCCAACAACAGACAACTACAGAGTGAAGGAAGCACTTACCTGAATTAGAATCTGGAAAAGACAAATAGCAAATATTGGTTTTCTAAAGGATGGGGAAAAGAGAGAGAGACATTACACTTCCTGAAATTACGAAACCAAAACCAAATTATATACTTACACAGCAACCATGACTTACCTCTTTATCTGTGAGTTTTGAATGTGGAGGATATATTACCTACAGGAAAAAAGAATTACTTTATTTGAAAATAACCTGGGTATAAGCAGTATGCTTGTAGTACATACTTTTATGATACAACCTTCCAACACCTGTGCAACCTTAGGCTATTTTCAATGGCGAGCTATGTCTCTGCTTATCACAAGGTGTTAAGGATGAAGCTGCCTTTTAACAGTACAAAATTGACAGAGAAAATACAAGACTGCAAGGCAGACACAATGAAGCAGAATTAGTAGAGAACACTTCTTCCTACTTTCCAAACGTTTGCTCCATGTACTTTATATTTCCCCTCAGAAATAATAATCTAACTTGCTGGACAGGAAACAAAACAAAAAAGCATAATTTGTAGGTGAACAAAAATTAACTTGGCAAGTGTGGTTACTGGAGGAAATATAACCTGGGTAACTTCTTGGGAACTCTTCCTCTCAAATACAGTATCGGAGCTTTCTCCTGGAATGGCAGAGTTGGGCAAGGAGCTGCTGCTTTCTGTCTAAGGAGTTTCCAAGGAGGAAATCAACCACCACCTTTTGTGTGGGTGTGCAGCAACAGAAAGCTTGCTTCGCATTTCCTTCTAATATTCTGTACTGCTAAGTAATCTAGTTGTTAGGGCTCCAATTGAAACTAAAAGATAATTATTCTTCCTGCAGTAACATAACTAACTCAGGCCCTAGTTATGGAGGCATTTTCAATTTAATTTCATGCACCCATTCAACTATTATAACACTAATGGGACCATTAACAGGGTTGTTTGCAGACAGAACAGAGGCTACTCTGTGCGTCCTTCAGCCACGGAGCACATTACATGCTAAAGTCACAGGTTATAAAGAAATTCTTGTCTTTGTTGCTAACAACACCTTGTAACATCGAGCAAACAGAACTTTGATAATTAGCTGGTTTCTTATTTGCATTTCTGCTTCAGCCAACAGTGTCTATCAATTATGTATTTTAAATACTGCAATTCCTAGTTTAGTGGAATTTGAGGCCAATCTGCCACACACTGATGCTAACACCACTTTAAGAAAAAAGACACTTTCCCCTGCACACCAACTGCCCGCTGCACGGTCATATGGTGAATATGGTGAAACAGGATGTGAAACTGATCCAAACGATAATTGTTCTTTCTAGTTGATTTTTCAGCCCAGTGGGTTCCCCAGTGCAGCCCCAGCGCCGTTTCACAGCTGTGCGCCTGCTGAGTTACACACCTGCCACTCGGCAGCGTCACCGGCGCATCCCCACAGACCCACACTCATCTAATCACAGAATCACAGAATCGACTGGGTTGGAAAAGACCTCAGAGATCATCGCGTCCAACCCTTAACGGTGCAAGGAAAATGTTTCAGACATTTCGAGAATGTATTTGCATTACCTGAGCGATCTGGAGAACGCTGTTAATTACAAAGACTCCTTGCATTCACACTACTATTCTAGTCTTTTAAAGATCGTTAATGTGCAGATGTCACGGGAATTAGCGCTATTCGGATATAAAGCAAGCTGGCGATTCATACAAATCTTGGCACGAGACGAAAACCGCTCACAGGGACACACTGAGGTGACAACCCACATAATGAGCAGTTATTGAGAATAATTCACCTCCCGCTCGGTGCCAGCGGGGGCTGGCGGGGGGTTCACCGCGCACTCACCCGCTCACAGACACAGGGACACTCGCTCCCTCCCGCGCTCCCCGCCCTCACACCGCCCGGGGTTCGCACAATCCCGTTCCCCTCACACCGCCCCGCTGTGCAACACCGGCACCAGAGGAAGTGCCCGATTCCGGCGGGGCCCCGCCGCAGACCCGCCCGCTCCCTCAGGGACCCGTGCGCGCCGCCGCCGCCTCACGCACCTCCACGGCCTGGCCCAGCTCCAGGTCGAAGCCCACCACACACACGCAGTGCAGCCAGGCCGAGAAACGGTCCCAGGGCAGCAGCGACAGGCACCGCTCCGGATCATCCGGCTCCGCCAGCGCCGCCGCCGCGTCCTCCCCGGCCTCCACAGCTCCGCCCGGGCTCCGCTCCCGCAGCGACATGGCGCTGCCGGCCCAGCCCCGCACCGCCCGGCCCGGCCGCGCCGGCTCCGGCTCCGGCCTCGGCCCCGCCGCGGGGAGTCACGTGACCGCCGGCGCGCCGCCTCCTCCGAGCTCCCTCGGGGCCGGGATCCGCCTGCACCGGGACAGTCCAAGCGGGCACCGGAGGGGGCGACCCGAGCCGGAGAGTCCAAACCATTACCGGGGGAGGGGGGAAGAGGCTGGCGCGGAGCCCTCCCCGCTGCGGGGCAGGCAGCGCCCCCCCGCGGCCCGCAGGGGAACGGGCGGGCGGGCCGCGCTCGGAGCGCCCCCCCACGCTCAAGAACCGCGTGTGCGCGCCAGAACCGCGTGTGCGCGCCAGAACCGCGTGTGCGCGCCAGAACCGCGTGTGCGCGCCAGAACCGCGTGTGCGCGCCGCGCGTCCGTGCTCCCAACAAGCAACGAGCTTGCGCAGCTTGGTTGAGCGGCCGCCGGTAAATAATCACCGCGTTCCTTCCCCGTTTGGCAGGTCCACAAGCAGCATCTGGAGAAGGTTATCGCTAGGAAATTAACAGGGGTATCTATTAATATATCACATCCTACACAAAACTGAGCGTCAGTCAGGAGTCAGATGGAAATACCCCACAGGCAGCTGGCTGGACAACTTTACACTGCCCAGGAAATTGGAATAATACAAGCAAAAGCATCCAAATCTCTGAAAACACTGTAGGGCCTCAGCCAAAAGCCAAGCTCTTTATTTAATAATGCAAGAGCCTTCAAATATTGTTTTAGCACAGTCAATATCCCATTTATATTTCAGTAGGAAACATTTTGTGGAGTTGAAAGGGCTAAATAGCTACTTTATTAAACAAAAAAATTGCCACCTCCTCCCCCCACAACCTGGAATTCTTATAATTTATTCACACTGGTTTCAAGGGCAGCAGATACAGGCTGAAATGAAATTGCAAATATTAAAACCAAGATGCCACATCTATGCATATTTAATAGAAAATTTACGACTCTTTAGCTGCACTGTTTCCCTAAGACCCATTAACAACATTTATCTGTCAAAACCAAACTGCCAAAGTGTGCTTTGATCCTTACAGTGAATTCCTAGACAAAGGAAGAACAAACATACAACAGACAAAATTACAGTACACACAATTATCATTGTAATAATATAAGATATAGCAGCCCTCGGTTATCATAACCCGCTAGTGGCAAAGTGCATTTTAGATATAAACTCAGATACGTAGGGAGGAACACGGCACAACGGGAGCAGCGGCACCGCGAGGCTCCTGCTGGTGATTCGGGTATTTTGCCATGTGAGACTCAAACTTTTCCAATTGTTAACTCCTGAGTTCTGTAAAAGATCCAAAATAAGACACGACTACGACTTGGCTTCATTAGGTTAAACTCAGAGCAGTGTTTCTGCAGTGGTATTTAATTTGCTGTTTCCATTTAAGAACTGAAACAGGGCCTGGCCAAAAGCTTTTATCGCTTGGTTTAACAAAAGGGATCATCACATGGCTTCTTAGCAGCCTTTCCTTGTTTATATTTTTATACTTTCCCTTGTTTACATTCTTGCTATCACAATGTTAGCTATTACTGTCATGCATTCCCTTCTAGTTTTTGCTGGCCTCTATTTGTAAGTTTTCATGTGAATAAAAAGTATAAATATATAGAAGTAAAACAAGAACAATAAAGCACTTAGTAAGACTGATACGCTCTGCTCATTTTGTTAAACAAACAATAACTTAATACCACTTGATGCTTAACAGAATCTTTTGGCAGGGTAAAGTTTAGAGAACAGACACTGAAAAAGAGAGGATTCTCATCTACTGGAGATTTTCCTCATTACTGGGAAACACTCATTCAGGAAGATTTTCACCTAGGCATTCAAATACATTTTGGTAAAATGTAATGATCTTCCTTGGCTGAGAAAGGATGTCAGTTGTTTAAGAAAAAGGTTTTGCGTGTATTTTAAGTATTGTAATGTTTAGAATAACTGAGACTGTTTGCTTTCTCCTTCAAGAAGCATATCAGGACAAAATATAGACTTGGAAGTTGGGAATCTATTAACTGAGAATGCTTTACTACGAATTGCAATACAGGCTCAGGAATAGTAGGGCTTTGTATATGGAATTGGCCCTTACAAAGCTGTATGAACTCTGTCTTATTTTGCAGAAAGACAGCAATCTGTTCATACAAATACACAGCAAGGTTTGGATGTCAGTATCTTCCAGAAAAAGCATCCCCTGTGACGTCAGTTGCTGGAATAAAAATAAGTATAGGCCTATGCGAGACAGCCAGATTCTAAAGAGCCCAAACGTTCAGCATTCGAGCCTATCTTGCTTTCTTCCAGCCCCTATCTCTCTCGTCCAGCCGCTATCTCTGCTGTTCCATCCCGCCTCTCTCAGCGGGATGTTTTCTATCAGGTAGCAGCAAATGTTGTGTTGGCTGCTGGTTGGCCAATTTCCATCAGCTTCAGTAGGGAGCGACTGTGCAGACTGTTCACAACCACTGAATAACACCAAAGAATTGCATAAATACCTTCTGCTCATCTCACCTTCCTCCTTCTACTCCCTGCCTCGAGAGTTCAATTTAAAGCAATACTTTATTTGTATCTGAAAACTAGACCTGGTCTAATAAATACAGTTATTTAAAACAAACACACAAAACCCAGAAATGCCGTATTTATTTTATAACACTTTTCCTTATTTTTCAAACAGCCACAGAAAACATCAAACATTTCAAAAAGTCAAACTCATATTAACAGAAAAGCAACTTGGAGCTGGTTACATTATGACTATGTTCTACTAAAATGATAAAGTATGGAAAGTGCCAGATATACCAATTTACCTAATTTCATTAGAAATTCAGAAACACTGAATGTAAAATTAGTTACATATTAGTATACTACTGTACTAATAGTATGCATGGTACATTATACTTATCTCCAGCTTTCTTCTTCCCTGTTTATTCTGTTTCATTATCAGTTTGCATCTTCATTTTTATACTAGAAACTGAAGTTCTGCTATAAAGTGTGCCTCATTCATTCCAAATATAACAGTCTCTTTGAACTGGGATCTCTCAGTAAGCAACTGGTTCACCACACCTCCCCGCTGACAATCTCAATCTGATGTATATTAATGTTTTGGTAGCCCTTTAGATATTACTGCACAATACTCAGAAACCTGGCGCTGAGTTGCCTATAACAATGCTCAGTATTTTTCTTCTCTAGTGAGTGACAGCTAACTCAGAAATCACAACAGGCTTCCTTCAGCAAAAGATCTTATTTCTCATCAAGTCATTAAGACTGAAGAATCTTTCCTGCACTTTTGACACACTTGAGCCAAAATCCAGACGTTTGGCAGCTATGCACAGAAACTACTCCTGCTGCACTTTGTCATCCTGAAACAGACACCAGCTCTTAAGGGGACAAATGTGACAGTCACCTCCCTCCCATTTCCCTTACCCAAGATGGCTATGGAGTGGCTGGTTCTGCCCTCAGCTATGATGGCTATAAGAACATTTTTACAACTCCCTGCCTGGAAAAAGGATGGCTACCAAAGAAGCATCTCGCTGAGCTTATCTAACACGGCTACCAAAACTCACCGCCTCTGGGGCGTGTGGCAAACAGCGGTTCGCAGAAACGAAGCATGAGCGGACATGTCCTCCTTGGTCCAGCTGAGCATCCTGTTCTGCTCCCTCTTCATCCACCTCTTGCTTTCCACAGTTCTAAAAAGGACACTTCCTGGTGAGCATCAGATACCTCATAAAATACCCATGCAATAATTGTATCTTCATTTCAGAATGCAACTGTTTTCTCTATCGTTAACTTACTCTATGAGTCTGCACCTGATAGCTTTTGAACTCATGAGGTAATTTGAAACAGGAGTTAAAAAGCCTGAGAGATAACTAACTGCATCTCAGTTCTCTGCACGCTGGCACTCCTGCAGAGAAGGCAGCCTCAAATTAATGCCCTCCCTGAAAATTTGGTAGAACTCTGTTGTTATACGAGCCATTTGGCAGTACCAAAAAGTATTAATTAGCAAGGCAGCTGGCACACACCATTGCTTCCCCGTGGGACTGTCAAAATGGGATTTCTCCAGGGATGGAAAAGGGTTCAGGATCCCATACTATGGCAGCGGCTCACGGTTTGCAGGACACAGACACTGAGAGTATTATCTCGTTCTACTGGTCGCAGTAGAACAAACATACTGTCCAGACAATACAGTATAAAATTCGTTTCAATCACATTATCTAAGACTTAAAAATACTTAGAGAACATCAGAAAAAATATATCCACCGCTCAGTTTATCTTTTTTTACTTGACTCTCTTTGGTGGTTATGGTTCTTCTATAGGTGGTGATGGCTCTTCTTCACCTTTAATTTTACTTTCAGACTTTCTCCATTAAACATGCATACAAAAATATAAAAAATGCTCCCATAAACATTCCTTTCATTCCAACGTCTGTAGTACTCTTTTGTTCACACTTTTTACGCTTTTTGCAATTCCGAAGAGTTCTCAATTATTTCTACTTTTGCAACTCTCTCCTGATGGACTTAAATTTATGCCCCATTTTCTCCATCCTCTTTTTACAGCCCTTTTCTTCCCACTTTTGATTGCGTATGGCATCTTATGTGCTATAAGCAACAGCCATACTAAATTTCCATTTATTAAAAAACTAAGGCTATTTATCACAATAGTATAACCCCATAAACAAGCTGATGGAAGCCACAAAGTGGTGTGCCCGGCATTTTTTTGGTTCTCTCCTGTAAGGAGAATTGAAAATTATGGACATACAGTCCTAAAGCTTCCACTCATTAGTCTTCCTTTTTTTTGTCTCCAAAAACCAGACTTGTCTCTCAGCTCGGAATGCATTTCTTTGCTTCCGACGCAGATGTTACAGCCTGGCTTTGCTGTCTTTTTTTCATCGGATCATTGGAAAACAGGGAAAACCAGGCTGTAATGAATCACTGCCCCCAAATCACAGTGCAGTCAAAAAGAAAGGAAAAAAAGAACGAACCCAGCCCTGAGATGTTACTGTGCTGTAACTAACACCACAGCACTCACGCTTTCTCTCACACAGGGCACTGCCTCACCTCAGCTGTGGCTGATTTCCCCCATCTATTGCTGGCTGAACCGCCTGGCCCAGCTCCACGTCGCTCCTTCACGGCTGCCCGGCCTTTCTGGCATAGAGAACCCTCCCATATCCCTAATCCTAACACCTTGTCACAAGGTAATTATAGTGCTGGCACCACTCCAACCTCTACCTTATAGCAAACAATCTCCGCTTGTTTGCTTTACAGGGAATGACAGACTTAAAAATGAATTCGGACCAGAGAGACCTGCTCAGCACCAGCCCATCGTATGACCTTGAGGAAGGCCTCTCCATGGCTTCTGGAAGGCAGAAATATGCCCGTGGGTGATGCCCCAGGACCTACTGAGGGAAAACCCTGGACCGGTGACCCCACTGCCCCCCGCCCCTCCCTGTCACTCGCCCGCGTTCCCTTCCAGGGTCTCCCCGCCGCCAACCTGCCCCAGAGCGGCACCACACGGACGCTTCTCCCTCCGGAGACGCGTCCAAGGACACTGCGGCTTCCAAAACTCTCAACCTGGGATCACAGAACACCCACAAGAGCGGGGCGAAACCCGGGGGATGTGGGGAGACCCTCCCACGAGAGCTCTGCTGATACCGTGTGACCGCGGCTTCTCCTCAGGGCGCCTTCCCTCCCGCCGCCCCCGGGGCAGAGCCGGCAGCCGGCCCCGGGGACTCACTCACCTCAGAGACTGCCCCCGCTCCCACCTGCTAACACGCCCGAGCTGCAGCAGCCCTGCACCCCTTCCCCCGCACCGCAGGACGCCCCTCGGCCCCCGCATCCCCGCCAGACCCGCACCCGTCACCCCGCCGCCCCTCACAGCCCCCCCGCGCTGCCCCGCGCACCCGGAAGAGGGCGGTAGCGGCCCCGGGGCGGGGCCTCAGCCGCTGCCGCAGCTTCAGCGGGCGCAGTGCGCCTGCGCATACCCCGGCCTCCCGCATGCGCAGCCGCCCGCGCGGGGGCTGGAGGCGGCCGCCGCGCCTTCTCTTTGGTCAGGCCCCGCCGAGGCGGCTCCTCCCTCCGCCACCGCCTGCCCTCCCCCCGACCCCCGCCCCTCCCCGGCAGCGCCGCGGCTGCTACACCGGGTAGGTTTCCAGTCACTATGGCGGCCGCTGCGCTGAAGGTAAGGGAGGGAGCGGAGCCCTGGTGCGCCCCGTGCCTCCCTCGGGGCCGGGCAGCGCTAGGCCGGGGGGAGGCGCGGGGCCGCGCCGGGCGTGGGACGCGTCTGACCCGGTTTGTTTTCGGCTCTGCAGGTCGGAGGAAAGTTTCCGTGGTTGGCGGCAGCCTGAGAGGCAGAGCTACCGAGCGGGAGGCGTCCGGGCCCGGCCGCCAGGCCTCTCCCGCCGCCGCAGGGCCGGCCGGGGCCAGCGGAGCCGCGCCGGGGGCGCAGAGCGCGGGGGGCTGAGCGCGGCCCCTCCTCATGCGCAGCCACCTGCGGACGGGCTGAGCGGAGCGCAGCGCAGCGGACGCCGCCTCTCTCGGCCCCGCCGCGCCCGGGGGCTTCTGTGGAGACTTCCTGGAGCAGCCCCCTGCTCGCCCCCCTCCTCCGCCGGCCCGCGGAGCCGCCGCCGAGCGCCGCCCGCCCGCCGGAGGCACCGCCTGGGAGCGACCTGTCAGCGCAGCTCGAAGGGCGGCCCCGCAGGACCCTTCCCACGCGGCGCTGGTCCCCGGGAGAAGGAGAGTTCGGAGCCCTGTCCATGCCTTATCAAGTTCCTTATCTGAGCGGCTGCCTGGAGCTGTAGAGCAGTTCAGCTGTAGCTGGTGTAGGAGAGGAAAGCAGCGTAGCTCTGGTACCCCATCCTAATGCGAGGACCACCTTTTCTGCTCTGGTTTCACATACGAAGATGGTGAGATGCGGATTGCCATGTAAAGCGATGAGATCCGTGTTGTGGATTGAGGGCTTCGTGTTCACCTTCCAACTCCTGGCCTGAGGACGTGGATCCTTCTCCCTCGTCCCCCTTCCCTAAACCTTTCCTTGCTTACATGTTGCATTGGTCAGAATTTTGGTCAGTATTGTTTACGGAAGGGGGGGGAAAGAAGGCAGTTGAGAGGTTACAAACAAAAGTACTTGTATGACTCATCTACTTGGACTTAAGATATCCTATCCCTCTTCCAAGGAGCCTTTGCTTTTCTTTGAAGGAATCAGATGCTTATTCCTATTCTTCCAGAGGAGGATGGATTGAAAGTTGTACATTTTAGACTTTTTTTGGGCCACTGCTGATATTATTAAAAGACATAATGGGGCTTTTTCACTGGAGTATTGCCAGAGTTAGTTTACACACTGAAGCAATGAGTTGTTAGGCCTCTTACACAATAATGTTTGTCCTGCTTTAATATAAAGTTGCTGTGGAGGTTTGGGTCAGGAATTGTGGAGGACAGTCTGCATCAGAAGAGGCTCTCTTCATCTCTGGTCCGTGTGGCAACCCCAATCTGTCCTCGATGCCTTCAGCCTTGGCCATCTTCACTTGCCGCCCGAACTCTCATCCGTTTCAGGAGCGTCATGTCTACCTGGACGAGCCCGTCAAGATCGGCCGCTCGGTGGCTCGGTGCCGGCCAGCGCAGAATAACGCGACTTTTGACTGTAAGGTGCTGTCCAGGAACCACGCTCTTGTCTGGTTTGATCATAAGACAGGCAAGGTAAGATGTTTGCTTTATTTAAAAATAACGAGCTGCACATTTGTTTTAGCAAGTTCCTGTAGCTTGCAGATCACTTTGGTTTCGCTGGAATAAACATGGTTGCATGTGGAAGGAGTGAGATTTATGTTGTAGTTAATGATTACTTTTCAGGTAAATTAATAATTTCTTACTAAGTGGAAACTTTAAATATTACAGTAAGTACATACAAGTAACAGTTGAAAATGGTGATGAGTACTGAATAATTTGCTTGTGTATTATTGCTGGAAGTAGGTAATTTTGAGGCAAATAATACAAAACTGAAAGCACAGGACTGTGTGAATATAATGGTGTTACAGTATTCTTTCAAATGCTGAGAAATTACCATTTTATCTAAGCATGTTAATAAATCTCATTGAAGGAGTGTCAAAAAGTGGATCTAAAAAAAATGCTGGGTTTGTTTGGAACTCTTCCTACTTGCCTGAAATTTTATAGGGAGTATTTTGTTGTTTGGGTCTGATAGAAGGTTTGTTCCTGGCAGCAGGAGTGTAACAAATGGCATACAAGGTATTTTCTCATCGATAGTGAAAATGTTTTGTCTCAAGTGTTCCTCTCAGAAAGACTGATTATCTCGTTAAGTGAAATTTGGGGGTTCTGTAGTGCATGTTTTGTCCACTAGGGATTGAACTGGGACAAGTAAAGTTCTTTTACTTAATGACAGTCAAGTTAATTTAAAATTCCTAGCAAGAAATTAACAAAGTGTAGGTTTCAGTTGCTTAATGCTGTATTTTTTTTCAAATATATTGATGTTATGCCCTAGAACTTCACATGCTTTAAATCAGCTCTGGCTTTTAGCTCTGCAGCCTGCACTTCTATAAAATGTGGTCAGTGTAGCTCTTGATTGTAAGAATAATATGATCTGTAATTAGTGCAGCATTTTTTATTAGTATGACACAGCATGTGGAACAGTACAACGCAGTTGAAATTCTTAAACCTCCCATTGTTACCTGTCCCACATTATGCAATACCTGGGCATGATGGGACAAGACAAGCATTTAATTTCTTAAGGCTGGGTTATGGCTTGGCTTTCAAGTTGCCTGCACATAATTGTGCAAACTGCTATCTGTATTAGCGTTTCATTAAGCGTGTTGTTTTGGCTCTGTTGTGTACGTGATGTGCGTTCCTGGACACTAGAAGACAGCTTAAACTGAGAATATTTAATGCAGTTGACTTTTAAACGTTTCTTGTTTGACTCAAAGTAAAACGTGCCCATTTATTCTACTGTTTTAAATTTAAAAGTATTATGCATATAGCTTTTTATCAGCATTTCTCATTCTAAAGATTTCAGGACTCCCATGTGCTCTTTTATGGTTACAAACGGTGTAGCCAGATTAAAGATGGTTAATTTGACAAAGCATTGAGTGTTGAGCAAGTCTAACTAATAGATGAGCTTAAAAGACCGTCAGCTGTGGCTTTTTTGTTTGTTTTTAAATTTCAGTGAGCTTTGACTTTTCTAATACAGGTCAAAAAATCATACGCTTATTCATTTTCTCTGGCTGATCTAAACCAGCAGCTTGGTTGTGGTGAATCAGTGGGTGGTGTGTGATAGTTGCTGACGTGTGCCCAGGTGCTGGGGTTCTGGACGCAGGTTGCCCAGATCAGCTGAAGAGGGGCTTTGAGATCAGGTATAGAAATACAGGAGTGTAAATTTTGCCCGTTAGATCTCGTAGTTCTGTAAACGGTTTAAAGCATTGTTACTGATATGGAGAATTTTTGATTCTGTGCTTGTTTCTTGCCAATATGGTCTGTTTTTTTCATCTGGTTGAATATCTATCTGAATGATAAATGAGAAATAGTAGTTGGAGGAGAGGAAAAAATACATTGTTAGAGATAATAATACAAAATGCTGTTGTGAAAAGGCAGGTAGATGTCAGTAAATACAATCTTAATCGCAAAACCTATTTTAAGGCATTCAGTGGTGTTTTCAAAGGACAAATAAAAACATAAAACTGTGCCGGAACATTTGTGCGCAGGAATGTTTATCATTGTTTACAGAACTTCTGGTAAGTACATCTTGTTTAGGAATCGGTCATTATCCTATCGGTGACCTATATGTAAACCCACATAAGTTCTTTTTGCCGCAGCGTTTGTAAACGTTTCTTAGAAGCTTATATGGGACTTTAATGCATTCTGGGGTTTATGAAAGATAAAAGTCCTTGTGGTGTTAATTTAGTAACAGAGAGAAACCTTCAAATAACTCAAAGTAATTAATGAGTGATCTGGGCCTGCAGTTTCATGAGTGTGGACTTTGGCAACCCCGGTTCCTGGCGTTCCCAGTCTCTGTGCTGCCTCCTGAGCTGCCGTTCAGTTCTACTCCAACAACTCATTTCTTTTTTCTTGAGGGTTTGGAGTTTTGTTTTGTTTTAGTGAGTCATGTGAGTGATCCTGTTTGCTGCATAGTCTGTAAACCTTTCTATCAGCATCATCTGTAAAGGGGAGGAATCGAAGAGAAAGGAACACGAGTAAGGAGCAGCAAGGGAACTAACTAGTACACCTTTTTTTAAGGCATAGGTAGACAAAGTGAAGTATGTCGCATAAGCAGACCAAGTGAGAGATGACATGGTATTTACAGCTGAAAGATGGGAATGTTTACTTTGTATAAAGACACTTTAATTATGCATGGAAAAAGTTATGTGCCCAAAGGAGATCATGTCTGTGTAGCATCAGCATTATTAAGGATTAAAGGAGGATGAGTCTTCAAGATCACCAGTAAATAGCAATTAAAAGCAGATATTTAAAGTTGGATTTGCTTGTTAAAGTGTTTTTAACATAATGTGTAAGATAAAGATGGAAAGAGGTGATGGGGAAATATCCCTACTCAGACTTTTTCTGTGCTTAGTCATACTTACAGACAACCAGTGCGATGCCTCCTTTTGCTTGTGTTTGTAGAGACAGCGTAATATCTCCTTGTGGATTTTTTTATACAGCAATAACATTAGAAGCTTATGCTTATAATTGATTTTTTTTTGAGTAATTACAAGTTAATGAATCTTTTCAAGAGTGAGTCACTAGATCTGTAGGAAGTGGATGTTATGCTGAGCATGGAGTGTTCCAAAAAGTGTGAATCAAAGCAAACCAAAAAGTGGGTCGTAGTTCAGAAAATCTAAATATGTTTGTTCAGCTTCTCTCGCTGCATATGGGCAGAAACTCTGTAAAAACTGCTTAATTGAAATAGCCTTAAACTTTGTGTGTGTGTTTAAAAATAAGCAAAATGAAGACCCTTGGGAATTTGTATGTGACTTCTCCCAGGCCGAAATGCTTCTGGCAGATGTGGCGGCAGCTTTTAGTAGAAACCCGAAGTTTCCGACAGATATCCAGGCTTCCAAAAACTAATATATTGGAATTATTCAGTGCCTTAGATTGTTGTGAGTGGCTGTTATAAGTACCTTTTCTAGAGAATCCATTGCCACAGTTTCCCAAAGGCACTGATACAGTGTATGAGAAATGAAGTATTTTCTTAGACAAAAGGACTCCAGATAACTGGTCATTTTTAACAACGGAAAAAACCCCTGTAGGCACAAATTTCTGTGTTGGAGTGGTAGCTAATACCTTTTTCATTTAATTCAAAGTGGGTATGAATTGAGTTGAACAGATTCATAGTATGTTGGTTACAGAAATGCCGCCCCAAAGCAGGAGCCGCCGAGGTGCAGGCGGAACGGCCAGCGGGGCGTCCTCGTGGAGCCCCTGCGGAAATCGGGGAGCACGTTCTGGAGCACAGCGCTGGGCACAGCAGGAGAGGGGGACCCGGTAACGGTCAGTAGAGGTTCAGCACGGATAAATCACATCTGACCAGTGCCATTGCCTTGTATGATAAAATGCCTAGATTGATGGTAAAATGGATTTGTGGGCAAGGGAGAGCGGTGCCCACTGTTCACCTCACCTTCAGCAGGGCTTTTAACCATTTCCCACGGTGTTTTTTTGTCTAAGTTAGGGCACTGCAGTCTGTACAAACAACTAGATGAGTGAAATAAAACCGGTTTGAGGCTCAGGCCGAGGGTGGGTGGTTAATAAGTGGCGTCTACCTGGGTGCTGGTGACAAGCAGGACACTGCAGGAGTCCATGTTATGACCTGCCCCCTTTAACGTTTTTATCAATGACCTCAAGGACATGGTGCAGTGCACTCGAGTTGGAGATGACACCAAGTCTGAGAGCGTTGGTCTGCTGGGGAACACGTTGATATGCCCAAGGGCAGACAGAACGTCAGGAGTCGGAACAAGGACGACTGTGGAGTCTTGTGCGTGGAGGGGAAGAGCCCCGGCAGCTCGTTAGACCAGGTCCAGGGTCCTGCATCTAATTTTGGGCCATCAGTGCAAGAAATACATTGGTAAACAGGAGCTGAAAGATTAGATGCTGTGTTTTCTTGCTGTGTTGTACTAGAGGTAAAAGTATATTGACCATGGAAGAAAGAAGAGAAAGAACTTGTAGAAAGGAAATATGTCGTTCACTTAACACTACACAGAATGTGCTGTGGAGATAGTTGGGCAAGAGTCAAGAAGTACAGGACAACTTCTCTGGGCATCCTGTTTGTTCAGAAGTATTTTAGCAAATCCATCTTACAAAATTTAGTGGGATGTGAAAAGTGGTATTTGGGGTTGCAGGATTTTAATGGGATTTTCTTTTTCTACTGCTTCCTATGGAGCAGTAGGATACTGCTGCTGCTGTAGGATACTCTGTATACTCTGTAGGATACAGAGTATCCTGTAGGATACTCTGCTGCTGATCTGATAAGGGATGTTTAATTTCTCATGTATCAGTGGCATTTCTGTTGATAGATACCATGTCATTTGTTTTCCCTCTATTACATCTTTTCAGCTTTGTGTTATCATTGTCATCCTTGCGAGCTGAACAAACGTTTTGTTTTTCAGTATTTTGGCTGCTTACATGTACAGTCTGCAGAGTCTGTAGAGGAGCCACTTTATCTTCCAAACATTGAAGGTTTATTTTAAGTGCCCTGGGAGACTGACCTGGGATCTGCCGTAAGGTACTAAGGTGAAATTTCAGTGCTTAGATGCTTTGGGTAAGAGGGTGATGTCAGCCAGCCCTGACATACACCTGTTAATATTTTTATGTAAGTGCTTTTCACCCTGAGTGAACTATCCATTTTTATGCCGCCGTGATCACAAGGGGATTTGGGTATGGAGGTCTCTGTTCCGGCAAACGTCCCCACTGCAGGGGTGGGAGCGCTGGGGGGTCCTGGGAGAGGTGAGTTGCTGCTGCTGCTGCTCAGGATTTCAGCAGAGCCACCAGCCAGAGCTTACTGAACCTCAACAGATTTGGTCGCTTTGTTATCTAATTAAAGCGACAGAATTCTGTGTGCTGTGCAGGGCCATGTGGGTCAGTGGTGTCTGTGTCAGTCTGCTACTGTGGTTGTGTTGCTTTGAATCCGATCTCCCTAAAACTCTGCAAAACATGTGGACAAATTTGTTGCGTTTTGGGTTTTGTCGTTTCTTTTAATAGGCAATATAAAATGAAAATGATGATTGTTCATGGAACCTGGCAAGTGAAAGGGAAGGAAGAATGCTGTATCCGTCCCTCAAGCGAGGAATTTTACAGGCTATTGCTACTAAAGTACACGATTGTTTGTTGTCTCTGGATTTTCTCTGGAGTCACGTCAACAATTGCTTCCTGTTACCGTCGTTCACTTGCTGAGACTTTGGATTATCTAAGAGCTCCAAGTTGAGTTAAATATTGCTGTGACAATGAGTGAACGTTCCCAACTTGTCTCTCTATCCAGAAACATTCCTGCTCGCAGCAGAAGGAGCGGAAGGTTTGCGGTATTGCCGGGTTTTCGTTGAGCATGGACAAGGGCTTTGTCAGGCTGCTGCAGGAGGGGGAACCTCAGGCAGAGAGATGGATGGGACTGGACCATCCTAAGCCCTGCAAGAAGAGCTGTCTGTCCGTCTGTCCACCAGAGACGCACAGCACTTTCCTTTGGGAAGAGTAATTGTGCTGGAGCCAGACAATCGGATCCAATTTTTGTGATATGTTGTACCAGACACACATGTACGTGATTGAGCAGTGTCTTAGAGTTTATTTCAGTCTTGAGAAAGTATAAAAAGATGATGAAGTTCCAGCGGACTTTTAATAGAAAGTTCAAACTCCTGTAGTAACACTGTAGTTGAGCAGAAAAGCACCTAATATACTAGCAGCACTTTGATTTTTTTTTTTTTTTTTTTTTACTTTGGTAAACATATAAGAAATACTGGGATTGGTTAAGGGCACGAGGAATTGATAATATCTTTGCGAAGCTAAGGAGCATATTAGTATTGATGGTAGAACTATGGTGCATAGTGAAATAAAATATGTGCTATTCTCAGGCCTTTTTAGGTTATAGAATAGCAATACCTGTTGAAAAAACTGTGGAATTGATGATGAGAGAGGGTCAGTCACAAATGTTCAATAGTGTGAAAAAGTTTGAACATCTTGCTCAGTTTTGGTTTTCACATGATAATTCAAATGTGTTGAAAATATTTATTAACAGAAAAACTTCAGTGTAGGAAGAATGCAGCACCTGAGATAGATAGAGGAGCTGCGTAAGAACAGAGAAGTGACCTCTTGTTCTCATATTAAGAGACTATCGAAAATAAAACTCAGAACAAGTAATGAATGCTGTATATTCTCATCATTACAGTTGTAGTAGTTCTATAAAAATCAAACTAATGCAAGAGCTCAAGATACAAGAGTTGTGGATGCTTGTAACTGTGTGTTGAATAATAACCTTTTGAAAGGCAGGAATGGAAATGCTGATGTTTCAAATCAAAGAAGAAAAGCTGGTATGGGCCAAAGAGGTATTTGTACAGCAGGTTCTTTGGAAGACGTTTGGTGCTGGCTGCTGTTTGCCCATGGCATTGTTCCTATCTGATACGGCAGGTTTTGTTCTTAACTTGCACTTTTTCAGAGTTGCTCCTTTTCTGGATGTTGAGCAAGATGAAGTTTAAACATAGATTTGCTAAAAGTTTGATGTCTGATGCAATATTATGACTGTGTTTTGAGTGGGATTTTGCTTGTTTAATACCCACTGCCAGCAGATTTCAATGACTCTGCTTTCCTTTCCATTTTTTAATTGATTTTCTTGAACTGGAATACTTCACTGTGTAGGGTAGAAGCCAGATCTCTCGGTTTTGCAAAGCTGGGCTTTTAGCCTGCTTACCTGTTTGCCTTTTACATTTCTGGTGACCTTTCCCATAATTTCTGGCACAATTAATTGTCATTCTTCTCCTTTTTGTTGTCGTTAGCTATAATAGTTCAATGGACTTGGCATTGCAAATCAATGTTGGTGGTATTATTACTTGTGATTTTATTCTGGCGTTGCAGTTTTCTGCACTTAGTGTTCCCAGGTGCTTGAAGGATTGGGAAGATTTAGCTAGACATAATAAGTGACTTGTAATTCTTCACATTTTAAATTTAGTTATTAAAACCAAAGCCTTGAATTTTGTATCTGGTTGTGAAAGGATCCATTCTGCAGCCCAGCTGTTTTTTAAAGGTCTTTGATCTTGGTAGGTAATTGCAGCTCCCTGTCGTTTTCTTGCTATCATTACAGGGATCCCCCTTGCTGAACGCCAGAGGACTTGGGAGGCTCCGCGGAGTCCATTTAATCACGTATTATTAAAGGGCAAAGTATAAGTTTGAAGTTTCTTTTGTTTCTCTGGGTTCCAGAACTGTAGGTCACTGTTTATAGTCGGGGTGGTATTTGCTCTAAGGGAAGTTCCGAACTCTGAGCCATGGCCGGGCTGTCCGAGGGCCCCTTGGCTTGTGTGCGCTCTGAGTCCAGCCCAGTCCTCTGCTCCACAGCAGCTCTCGTTAGTTCTGGTTTCTTGTGAATTTGGGGTACAAAATTAATCCCTACCAACAAATAAGCTTCTGAGGCTCGGGTCAGGCATATTTGCTCAGTCGGCTGTGTTGCTGTTGTCTTACGTTCTGAACTTTCAGTGTGTGTATATAAATATGTATGAAATTCAGTCTTATGAAATACCTGGAGGATTTCTTTTATAGACTTCCCACCGAAATGTGTCAGATAGAAATTCTCTTAAAATTTACTTGAAGGAAAAGAAGCACTAAATGAAACAGAAACGTTCCCGATTCCATAAGGGTGGCAGTAACCCAGCGCTTTCACTCGCAGCTCAACCGCTGCTTCCCTTTTAACAACTCACAGGGGAAATTAATGACTTTTTTCTTTTCCCAATCTTCCTCTTTGAGAACTTTTCCTAGACGGCATGTTCCAGCAGTTGTAAGAGAAAGCTGGGAACGCAAATTGTCACAAAAAGGGCATATTTGGTTTTGCGGTGGGTAGAGCTGCCTGTGCTGTTCAAGCAGGTACAGAAATATTGTCTGGAACCATAAGCTGAGGATTTGGTCTGTGATCGGAGTCCTTCCTATGCAATTAAAGGAAGAACAGATAGGCTGCTATTAGATTAACGTGTTACCTATAGCATAGAAAAGCATATGGATATTCTAAGTCTGCTTGAACACTCTTGACCCCGGTGTCATCCTGATTTTTTGTTGAATTTGTGGATCTGGCTGTTGACTGGGAAGTTAAAAGTGTGTGTGCTGTGTTCCTGTACTGTGTCAAGGAGCATGTCTGAGGCCTTTTGAACTACTTAGCAAGGTTGTGTTTTGTGTTGTTTTAGTCCATGCATACGCTACGTGGACTGCGGTTGGTGGAGATGAGCTCCTCGCTTTCCTGGTGCATTCATTGCATTGGGAGCAGTTGAAAGAGTCTTAGCTGAGCTAGCGCTTGCTTTCTTAATGTGGCCTTTGAAGTACGAGCTTTGTTGCCGGCGTCTTAAAAGAGGGAAGAGAAAGTTTATCTGCTGTGATAAACAAGGCTTTAGAAAGAACTGCATGACCTTGCGTGAAGAATGATGGTGGGAGGAACATCTTGTGTATTTATTTTGTATAATCAGAAGTGGTAAAGTCCATTAAAATGCAGCTTGTTTAAAGTGTAAAGCACGGAGATACCTGTCTACACTTGAGGTATAGTAAGGGTATTATCGTCTAAATGTATGAATTATAATAATTAACATTTGTTTAAGAAGCTAATAGTGTGTTGAGCCAAACATACAAGTTTGAAAACATTCTAATTTAAATACTTGTTTGTTTCTCTCAAGTATTACAGCTTCAAGTTCTGGAAAATAGACAGGAATGACTGTTCTTTATAAAATAAAGTACTAACTTTTCGTTTTTGTATGTGTTGCTATTACACTTGAGTATAACTGTTAGAAATGGCCCATAGCAGGAAGCTCGTTTGTCTTGCATCTTCCCACAATCCTAATGAGAAATTGCATGATGGAAACAGTGGTAGAATATGGAGTCTGTTGCTGGCTGCAGTTCCGAGAGGAGTCGTGCTGCTTACTTGCCAGTTCTCCTCTTTTACAGGATTTCATTCCCACTCAAAAGGTACTTTTATCACTATCGATTCCTATGTTCCTCTGTTTTCTTGTTCCCTTGACGAAACAACCAAAGCAAATAGCATGAAACAAAATCTTGTCAACTTGTTCCGTGTGTCCACTGAAAATACCGTCTAGAAAATCCGAGGTCACTGAACCTGCCCGTTTCTGAGTGTGTGGGTGATAACGCTGATTCAGATAAGATGCTGTTGCCAGCGTTAGGGCAGCAACCGAGGAGCTGAACAGGGAGGGTGAGAAGGCAACGGAACAGGCTGATGAACCACAGCAGCAGAGACTGTTCCTTGTCTCATTTATCTCACCCTCGTGAGACCCGAAGCCTGCGTAGCAGTGAGTGCCTCTCTGTGTTGTGTTTCTTTATGGATTTTTAGTAAATTCAGTTTTTTCGTAATGTGTGTATAGTAATTTGTAATGTGTGTTGTGGAATTAAGTTTCCCTTTATTTTTTCTAGGGAGGAGGTAAAAAGTAAAATGTGCTGCAAAATACTGATTCTTAGCAAGGTGTGTGACGAAACGGAAGAAATGAGAGCAAATGTGGCAGAAAAGGTTGTGGGTGCACAGAATCTTCCCAAACCAGTTCTCAAATGCTCCTCCATCCATCCTCCCCTCCATGCGCTAACTCTGGTGCTTGGGCCACTCTTAAACCAGCTAGGCTTGGCTTAGCCTTCAGCTCCCGCTCTGTGCTCTGGACTGTTGGTCCTCTCTTCTCTTCACTCTTCAAGAGGAAAAGAATTCCAAGCTTTCCTAAAGAGCTGCCTTATCTACCCTCTCTGGTTTTGAGCATCACTTCTGCCTTGGAGTTTCTAAGGCTTTCTTTCTGAAAATAACTTTAATTCCAGCTGCCACCTTCCTCTTCCTGCCGTCCCCTTCTGCAGAGACAGACAGATTGCCAGCAGTCCGTGGCAGCATCTCATCCCATCTCAGCCGGACCTTTGATTCCGTTCCTCTTATGTCCAAGTGGCTTCAGGGTAAGAGCCCCGTGGTGATGGGGCAGCCCCACATAAGTGATTATGTCTGATAATGAGGGGCAAGAGGAGTGAGATGAAAGGCTGGGAGAAACTTCTGGTTCTGTGTCTCATTCCTTCTAAATAGAAGCACCAGTTCCTGAGGTCAGTGTGATTGGAGCCTGCGAGCCCACGGGTGCTGTGGGCTCCAGAGGTGAACTGTATCAGCACCGAGGCACAAATCACCTCCCAGGGTTTGGGATAAACCACCGGGTGAAGAGAGCACCCAGCGGTGAGGGTTCCATGGGCTTCAATGGCACTGGGAATCCCACTGGGATGGGATAGAGACAGGGTGATGGCTGCAAGTGGATGAAGTGATGCAGAAGGGAATAGTGAAACTTCACAACAATTGAAGGCACAATTACATACTTTAGATTGCAAGTTGCTCTTTTTTTTTTCTTAAGTAAACCAACAGGAAACACGTATCACCACTTCTCCTTTTCAAATGCACTCGTACCATTAAGCATAGGTGCTCCAGGAGCAGAGTTTGTGCTGGGGAGAAAATCATCGTAAAGGTTAAGATTGTCATTTCAGGTAACAAAGCTTTTCCTTGAAAATTTTCTGTGTCAAGTCTGCTGTTTGAATGTTTCATTTCTAAAAATGCCTATTTTTCTCAGTTTATTTTCTTAAATTCTATCAAAATATTCTTAACATGTAAAAATGAAGCATCGTTATAAGCAATGCAGAAATGGCGGTGGTAATGAGCTTCCTTTCTGACAACATAAATCTTACTTGATCAGACAGATTATTTTCATTGAACTCCTCCTGCGGTTGGAAGGTGGGTCAGATTCCATGAAAAAAAGGAAAAATAGTTTCACTCCTGACTTGCTACTGAAACTATTGGATATTAGAGTTAGTTTCAGTGGTTTTGGTTTATGTTTTAAATGTCAACATGGAACTACTTATGTTCATTTCCATGGTTCTGTCACAGCTGAAATAGTTTATTTCATACTTCATAGAGTTTTGAACATGTTGCTTCCTGAAGAAATATAGTAATTCAGTTTGCATCGTAGTTGATCCTCAGTAGAGATGAATGTTTTAATCCTTGAACTGACTCAACGGGGAAACTTCAGATCTGCAGAATGTCGAAGTTCTAGTAGTTTTCTTTAAAAATCAGTGTTGTTTGGGTTTTTTTTCTGAGACTATCACAGCAAATGGTGATTTTTATCAGTGAACAGTCTGAACTTCTCTGTAATACACTTTCTGAAGTGAATGAGAAAAAAAACCCAGGTAAAGCGTGAGTAGTAAAGCATGGTCACTTAAGTGAGAAGTCTTTATTTGCTCTGATAGTTCTGTATTGCAGAGTGTAGTTGTCAGGAGGATTAAGAACTGTTTGGTTTGTTTTCCAAAATGAGCAGTCGTGGAAGCTTGTTATTAAATTCGTTATTTGGTGGTGTCAAATTGGTGGGTTTCTCTCTGTGGGTGGTGTCGTCGTGTTTTTGTTTTCCCTTAGAATAGTTCAGGGACTGAATTCTTCCAATGTGCATTACACCTCCCGTTGAAATTACGGCTGGCAAAGGAGTACGTGTCGCATTCTACCATCAGGCCCAGCGCAAGAACGCTTCTGTTGTAACTTAGAGAATATTACTGTTGAGAAACTTGCTTTGCATAAACCATTTTAGTCTTTTAAAGTAATAAGTTATAACTAGGTTAATAATTTGCACATTAGTTTTTGTATATACATATGACTGATAAAATCCAGAGGGGCTTTCTAAAATTGTAACAATTTGTTAGTAAATTATTTTATATAAAGCAACATAGGTATTGGTAGAACAGTTAAGAGCAGAGGGTATAGTTCTGTTGGTTTGAATGCCTATCATTTTTCCTTCAAAATATTATCTGTGTGAGCTGTCTTGGGATTTTTCTCCTCTACGTTGTTACTCCGAACTATTGAGGTACTTTACACATTTTTGTTTACTAGTTTGCTGTCTGGTATTCACGTTTTCAAGCCAAACCTTTCAAAAGGAAGTGAAGAAAACATCAGCGTTCCTGATGCGCCGTATTAAGAAACGCTGAGGTTATAGAGCTGTTGAGAAACAGCGACGGCAAACCTGCCGGGTGGAGGTTGGTGCCGGAGGGTCCCGGGGGAGCCGATGGGGTGAGGAGCCTGGAGACGTTTGGCTGCTGAGGCTGGAAGTTTCCAGCCCATTGTTGGTGCAGTCAGTAGCTAAATAAGCTGCTCAAGTTGTCCGGCTTTCAGTTAAGTGTAGAAAGCGCAATATAACGAGGTAAGTGAGGGGCCTCGCTTAACAGAAAATGTTTATCTTTTACCTAATTTTAAGAAACAGAAGAGCAAGCCATGGGATAAACAAATATAGTAAAAAATAGTTTGTTTGTCCCATGAGAACTTATGAAGAATTTGTGTTTATGTCCGGAAATGCAGCACTCCTGTGTTTTTTAAGGCACCCTCTGTTGCAGGTTGAAGCTTTAGTACCAGCTGTTCTGTGCTTTTCTCCTCGCCCACGTGCTTTGCGCATGTTGCAGTTGTGTGAAGGGAGGGAACCAGCCTGCGCCAACTTCCTCCACGTGTCCAGTTTTCATTATTTTGCAGAGCAAATAAGCAGGGCGGGAGCTGGAGATGTGCTGTGGAGTGACCCCGACAGCGGCTGCTCGGGGAGCAGAGCAGCTGGGTGCTGTGCACCTTACTGCTCCAAACCAGAGACGCGCTGCAAGAGGAGGAACTTGTCAGGACAAAAGATGGTTGTAATATATAGAGGAGAAAGCAGAGACGCCCGGCGCTGCCCCGCGAGCTCCGATGGCAGATGCTGCGGCTGTGCTGGAGGGTTGTATCCAGTGAAGCCAAGAGATACAGAAAGACTGAGGTTGTGCGTACCTTACTTTCCAGGAACGGCCGCAGAGTCTCTCAAGTAACAATATCTAAAATACAGCTGATTCTTCAGCCGAGGAGCTCCTGTCAGGTGGCAGCAGAGGAATGGGGAATGTCAGGGCTGAGGAGAAGGACTGGCCTCCTCCTTCTGAAGTCCATGCTGGACATACCTGAAATTCCTACCGACTGACAGGAGCAGCGTGAAAAGGTGCTGGAAGATGGTCTTACCCCGACTTGTTACCTGTATCTGCTACATTGTGTAGCTCCAGTGGATATTCATGTGGATCTATGAATATGCAAACAGGAGAGCAGTTATTGATCTGTATATAGATCTCTATATAAATTTTATATGCTGTTTTATTATAACAACAATAATCTCTAGGGTTTGATATGGCTGGTATTGCGTGGGACCTCAGTGTACTGCTTGACTGCAGAACAAAACTCTGTTCAAAAGAAGTTTAGAAGCAGCAATGGGGACACACTCGTGTTTCTCTTGAATTTGTATTTAACCATGTTGCTCTTAACGCTGCCAGTTCCCAGTAGCCCGACCTATTTTCCTTTGAAACAAGCTATGGATGGCATCTCATCCTAATTAAAGTTTATTAAAACTTCATACTAATACTAGACTAATTATAGGTAGCGTAAAAGTCTCGCTGATTTTTCTTTAATCAAAGTATAGTCTTGTCTACAGCCATATTAAATTGAAGCTTGGATGACAAACCTCTGGGTATGTCAAAGCTTCTCACTTAACAGCGCAGGTATTTTTGTGGGCAGCCGTGTTTGTGCTGAGAGCGCGCTCTGAGTTTTATGTGAGCTTAATGTGAGGGTTCACCTGCTTTGGTGATGTCCAGAACAGATCTGGGGGTTGTTGGAGTGGCCGGTTGATCTGACACATGGCACCGGGGCTCGTTCTGCGTCCTTTTGGGGCTGCAGATTTGGAAATAATTCTTTAAGCGTTTTTGCTTTGAGTTACCAGTGCGTATCCTACTGCCTGATGTTTTGTTCTTTTAGTAAATGACTCATTCTCCTGGTTTGTTTTACTTTCTGGACTTTCTCTTTTGTTCTTCTAAGAGCTCAGATGATGAATTGTAGCAGAACTTAATATGTTAAATGTCAAGAATACATTTTAAGAAAGCGCAGCCTTTGTAAGGAGAAAGCCTGACTGTTCTCAGAACAGCAGCATTTTTGAATTGCTGATTAGACGTGGAAAAAGATTGCATGTTAATTGCAGTTCTTTTGCAGCATATGGCCAATTTCTAACTAGATCTTTTTTACCATTGATTAGGAAGTTCAGTTTCTATATTTAATGTGCAAAGGCTTTGACAGCGTTCTGATTTTTACACATCCTTGCTTGTTCTGGGTGGAATTTCAGTGACTTGCATAATTTCAGTAGCAGGAACACTGACGTGGAGAAACCTCATTTTAAAATCTGCGAAGTAGAAGAATTGTTAATGTGGATGTTGTAGCTTAAGAGTAGCTTGTGTTTGAGGCTCTGCAGTTGGAATTGATAGTGTAGACAACCCACAATATATATGCTATAATTTGTGGAAATTTCAGCATTAAAATAAACCACCTTCATATATGAAGAGTCTTCAACTTTAGTTTCCGAGATGTGCTTTTGTAATTGAATCGCTTTGCTTTACCAAACCGGGGCGAGTGTGTATAATGATGTTGCCCTCTAGTGGTTGTAACTCAGGTTTGAATTGTAGAAAGGAAAGTTCTTTGCACGCTCGGGGTGTCAATTTGCTCGCGGATGGTTGGGTGTGTTGTGTGTCTTACAGTAGCGATGTGTTCACCTGTCTGGGCAATGGCAGCTGAATAACACGAGGATTGGGTAAAGAAAATATAATAATAACTTGATAACAGGGAATGCCACCCATAATTATTATTATGGGGAAAATCTTGATGGATTTATTATGTAATTTACCTTCTGTCTTATGAGATTATTCTTGGTAGCCCATGTCTACCGCATGGAAGAGTCCAGTGGCACTTTAACCTTCTGGGGAGGCTTTGGGTTCAGCTTTTGAGAGTGGATGGTTTAGAAAATAAGTCTTTGAGTCCTTCAGGCCACCACCGTTAATTTGCTCTTTGGTGGTTCTTGGCAGGCAGGAGGATTGTTTTGCTTCGTATTTGCTCTGTGACTGCCCCTTTTTTTCAAAGCATCGCAACAGAGTTAATGGGGAAAAATCCCTTGATGACCCTTCGTTCATGGGCAAACCACGTCCAGCTTTCTATACTGAGTGAGGCGCGTTCCCTGTCTTGGTGCTGCATGGAAGAGCTCGGTGCTCAAGGGACCAGTCACCGTTCTGTACACTTGCATATGTTTGTCAGGATTGAATCTATCTGTACTTCTACCATATCTTCCTCTTTCTTTCCCTCTCACCCCCACCCTCCTTTTTTTTTTTTTAATATATCAATTTCAAATAATAATAACAATAAACTATGAAGCTTACACTAACGGCTTTGTTTGAAAAAAAATGGGGGGGGGGGGGGGAGAAAATGGAAATAACTTTTCTGATGATGATACTGAAGTACAAAGAATGACTTAAGTGATTCAACGTATTGAGTATCAGCAACTTAAAATCACTGCTTTAGGAGGTGAACTGTGAAAACTTTCACTATTTATTTCTAACCATTACAAATTGGTGTCGTCCTGGTTAGAACAACATTCCACTGCGTTGTGTCAGCTGGACAGTGTGACCTGACACCTGCACACAGGTGGTGGAGGCGGCTCTGACCTTCACACCTGGATGGATCTGCGTGTGGACAGGGACTCGGTGGCTGTTGAGTGGAGGATGTTGGAGTGAAAACCTGGAACCGCTGCTGCTAGAAAGAGGTTCTTTTGTACTTGGAAATACGGCACATTTAGTCCAAAACACGGCAGGGCTTGGTAATGTATTTCTGAGAAGTGCGGATGACGAGCCTGGCAGGTTTGACAGCAGCAAAGGTGGGAGGTTGGCAGCAGCACTTTGCGATTCCTCTGCCCCTGGCAGGTTGGTCGTGGGCACTTAGCGCTTGTTCTAAATACTTTTTTATTGACAAAGAGATTTTAAAAGGCACTCAGTGTGTTGTTTGCTTTTTTTTTTCTTGTCTGAAGAATAAAATTCATGGGCACAGTGTTATCAGTGTAACATCCCCAGTGACTTTGTGGATATGATGGAAAATAGCTAGAAAAAAAAAGACCTCAAAATACTTTTGGCTATGTAGAAAGCTGCACCAGAATAATTACCCGGGCACGTTTTGCCATGTTCGCAAACCCTTTAATCTGTGAATTCAAGGTGTACCATGTATGTGATTTTTGCCCTTGACTGAGACCGGGATGGATCGTGAGTCACACCGTGTTTGAAACGGTGATTACTGATCCTTGAACGTCTTATCTGTGCTCTGCCCGTTCCCGGCCCGGCTGTTCCCAGCCGGGGAGGAGGCGGCAGCACCTGCCCCTTGTTCCGGAGCCAGGAGGACGCGGCTAAAGAATCGGCTGACTAAGATTCTCTAAGATCGCCTATCAAAAAATCAGCTCATGCAGTGTCTCACATTGCTGGCCGACCCGCCTCGGTATGTGACCACATGCTGTACGTATTGCTACCCTTAAGCTTGAAAAAATTAATTGCCTTTGTTCGGGAATACCAGCATTCAATTACTGCTTGCTTTGGAGCTCTTGACCTAGGAATGGGTGGCAAATAAACCCAGCCTCCTCCCAGAGTGTTTTCGCCCTGGCGTTGTTGGAGGTACGGTACGGCTTGGCGGTTCCTCCGCTGCAAATGTTCAACTCCCAATTGTCAGATTGCTCCTCTGTGCTGGAAAATGGATTTTCCATCTTTGGCTGGAGCCGCACCCTTCACCGACAGCGCCTGCTTTCCAGTTAGTTGTGTTTGCTCCCTGTCCGGAATGCCGAAGTTCAAAACAGAGAAGGAAAATAAATAGAATTTAGGGTTTTTTTTTTTTGTTGGTTTGTTTTGCTTTTCAAGTTCTGGTCCTAGATGCAGAGTCTTCAGAAAACCACGGAGGAGCGTGTTGCTCTGGTGACCCCTTGTTTTCAGGCTGAGGAAGCGTGCGGTGAATTCTCACTCCGCTGTATTTTGGTTGTATTTGTGGTTTGGAGCTGTTACAAAAATATCTAGTTTGACATGATTACAATTAGTACCGTGTCTTTTGTACTGAGGCAGTTCTTTTGAGTTGGGACTTGTACTTCTGCCTCTTTATTGCTGCGTTGAGTCGGTACCACCACAACTTTAGGTTTCTCCTCAGTGTGGAAGTTTGAACTGCAGTTTAGAAATGCGGTGAGCGTTCTTTTTCTTGGGACACCTGCCGTCTGTTGATAAATAGTTCAGGAGCAGATATGTCAGAAAGCAAGAAATCTTTGTGTTATGCAAAGGAGAGATGAATTAACTAGGCTGGCTGCAGATGTTTTAGAAAAGATAATATCGTAATTGCATGAGACAAGTCATTTCAGGTGGAATATGGCCCTTGCTAAAGTGGGGGAGAGAACCTCATGAACTTCTCAGGATATTTTTAGAATATTTATACCATTTTCTTGTGACAGCACCAAACCACCATTGCATCTGGAGGTGTCTGTGCAAACTCTGGGCTTTTTTTCTTTATCTGAATGTGTGATGACTGGGAGTTTTCCCCATCATAAACCAGCAGCAGAGTGGAATTAATGACCGCGGGTAAACACGGCACCTTGCGTGCAAGGAGCAGGAACGAGCAGGGGATTAAATAGTTTCAACGCTTCTTTATGTACTCAAAAAGTGAACAGGAGCGAGGAGCAGAGGAGCTTTGCTCCAATGATTCACTCCTTGGAGAAACAGCCGCGTCGCAGGGTGGTTCTGCGGCTCTCGCGGCGCCAAACGGGGACGGCTGGGTCGGAGTTGCCCAACAACCCCACAGCTCTGCAGGTCGGCTCTGCCGGGCCAGCCGGTCACCCGGGATGCTCTAGGGGTTCATCCCCAGTTTGCTGGCCCTGGAAAAATGGGATTGATTGCTGATATGAGTTTAAGAATGCAGATTTCTTAAGGAAAATTTCCATTTCGGTTCATTTTTTGCTAATCGCTTATCTCGATTCAAGGTTTTTGAGGAAGCAGAAACAATAGGTAATGTTTGTGTTAGATTTCTCGTTGTATTTACTATGCTAGATCCGGATAGTATTTTAATATTTCCTTTTTTAAAAAGAAAAAAAAAGTGATTTAAAAATATTTTTGAAATGTTTGTAAATATTCTTTAAAATATTTCCCTTCTGCTTTTCCTGTCAATTCCGCCTATTTCCCACTAAAACAATTCCATGTTTATTTTAGTAGGTACTGTAGATCTTTGGGTTTAGTTTTTAGTTCTGCGAGGTTTTAATAAGGTTTAATAAGGCTCTTGAACTGTGAAAGCAGGAGAAGTTGTGCCTCACCTCTGGTCTCAGCTGGGGCAAAGCTCCGTTCAGATGTGACAAATCTCCCGCCTAATGTCGTACTTTGCATTGCAGTACTTGGGGACGAGACCACAGTTTGTTCTCTCCTTGTACTTTATAAAGTTGGCCAGGGAACGTAACTATCAACTTTAGCCACATCTTGATTGTAAATTTAAGAATAAAAATGTTAGTTCTCTGGATAGTCTCAGCGCTTTTCCCGGGTGCGGAATATTGGTACAGGTGCTTGAAGGCAAAGAGTAAATTGCAGTGATAAATTGCAGACCCTTAAGAACATACATTTGCAAAGAAATGAGAGTTATAGATGGGAACCTGCTCTTTGCAGAGCTCACAATTGTTTTATCTGGATACACATGTCCTACAAATACAGCCTTTAGGACTTTGTACGCTGCAAGATAAGGTTGCCTTGTGCAATGGCAAAGTTTGAGTATGTCTTGTTGCCAAACTCATTAAATTTATTACAGTGAACTCTGGTACTTGGCTTTCAGTCCAGTTTTGGAGGAAAGGATTCATGTAAGGGCACCGGGATTGGTGAGTGTTGCAGCAATATTTTACACTTAGGAGTTATTATCCCAAGTGATTATCCTGGAGAAGCCGGGATTCCTGGGTAATGGCCTATTAAGGCGTTTTGTTTCTTTATTTTAAAGCCTGTTTCTTTATTTTAAAGCCTGTTGCGCTGTATTTCCGTAATTGGTTAATGTAGAGAACGCCGTAACATCAAGCGAAACCTCAGAAAGTCACCTTGTCCGTGTGCTTTCCCCGGGGTAAATGTTTGCGGTGGTAGAAGCTGATGGAAATTATACAAAGTAATCGCTGGTATCCCAGCGATAGGAGCTGTGGAAATGTCTTGTGTAGTGACACGGGGCACAACAGCTTTGCAACAAGTACGATATCCTTCCACACACCTGGGGTTTATCTAGTTTTAATGGTTTTATGAGGCCATGACACTGGTCACGTTTTTAACATGGAGCAGGAAAGTGTCTCAAAGTCACTATATGTTGTGTAAGATATTGTCATCTATGACAGCAGTAATACAAAATCTCTTCTTTACATTTCGTCTGTATTCCAGTCAGTCAATTTGAACATCTTGGTACCATCTGTGAGTAGTAATTTCTCAGGAATCCTTCCCTTGATTGCACTTTATTGTCAATATATTTTAGCTTAGCACTTAAAGCAGCAACATACCTTAAAAATCTCGTATCTTCAGTATGAGAATTTCAGAAAGAATTAAAATTGTACTTGAAAATTTTCTTGCAGGCTGAAAATTCTTTTTTTTTTAATTTTCATTAAGAAAATTGTACATAATTAGTACCGAGTTGGGGGGTTATTTTGTAGGGAACTTTTCTGCTTTGCCTGTATTCAGAAATGAGTGGCATCTCCTTTGCTGAGACAGTTAATGTCCTTAATCTACTTATGATTTACTTACAAAAGGAAGTTTTAAAGCACAGCATATGTGAAGGGACAGACTTGTGAAGCAAATCAATATAGAATGTTTGTAGTTGCCTTGAAACGGTCCAGGGTTTGCAGGAATGGCCGTGAACATGAGGACAACAGTTCGGCACCAGAGCTTCTCCAAAGAGGAGCCACCGGTAACCACGGTGACTCGGCTCACCATAGCAAGTCAGTCCGTTCTTTATAAACAAAATTACTTGGAAATTAGAACTCTTCTCTGGATCTCTCCTTTTTAAAAATAGCCTTTTGCATCAAAACTATGAGACTGATGTGAAGCGAGATCTATTCTTGCACGCCGTTGTCATGTTTTGTGGTGAAACACTTTATCTTGAGGTTTTTAGGGAGCATCTTGTTGTCCTGCTCCTTTGCGTTTGTGCTTTATTTGAATAATCTGTGGATGGATCAGTGCCCGCGAGTAACTTTTACCTTTTGAACCACTTTATTGCACACCTGCTTACCACAAACCCCCTGTGTTCAGCAAGAGGAGTGGATGTTGGATTGCTCCAGGCCATGGCCTTCGGTGCGGATCTTCTGCGTGAAGATACGTGTTAGAGAACCGTGAGGAATGAGGAGTTACTGTGTACTAGAGTGTGGTCAGGACTTGTTCTGCTGTGACTGGGCGTTTTGCTGCGTTTTGCAATTCCAGAATGGGATTGTTGGGTTAACTTCACAACCGTCCAGTCAGGTTACAAACTGCTGTTCCTAGAAAATCGGTGGTGATGTTACCTGACGGGCCCCAGCGCTGCCAGGGAGGGTGAGCGAGGGAACCGTCCCTTCCCGACGTGTTTCTGTTCATGTCAGTTGGCTTCACATTAGTTGGCTCATTTTAAAATAGAATTTAAAATAATGGAAAGACAGGACTTGGGCATCTTTTGTGCAAGGTTTTGGATGAGAACACCATCAGAGTACATGCACTGTTTTCAGTACAATCTATTACATTAGTATTGTATTTTTTCCAGAAGTTTTTTTTGCTCTAGGTGTTTGGAGCGTGGAAAGTTCCTTTTAGAGCTAAAGTGAATAAAAGAAATCCAGAAGTGGATTAGTGATGTTTGTACTGTTCTTTACTGACTGTTGGGATGTTGGGGGTTCCAGGAATTGTAATGCAGTTCTACTTACATTTTATGAAAGCAAAGCTGATGCGGGTCATCGTGGCTTTCTTACTGTGCTCCAGCCTCAGACAGGTATCTCCTGTTACAGAGAACTCCAAATTTGGGTTGTGAAATGTACTTTAAAGTCTTAATATTCTGTCATACAGCAACCGACAGAGATCAGCGGCTGCCGTGGGAGGCGTGAGCGTGGGCCTTAGGAACCGGCTGCTGAACTGCGCCCGGTTTTAGCCCAGGTCACTGTTACGTACCCACCAAATTAAGCAACTTGAAAGCACTGGGAACTGCGAGTCCGCGGGGAGTGGTGCTGCTGCTGAGCGGGGCGAGGAGCAGGTACTGGACGGTGGTGGGTTCAGCCACTCGTTTCTTTCATCCGTGACCACACGGAGCTGGAGACCTCGGTCTGGGCCGGTGACGGTGACGGGGACAGACACGGGACTGCGGCTGAAGCTGCGGGCGCTGCTGTGTGATCACAGCGAACTTTGGGAGGCGAGCGCTGGAAATCCTCATCCTCGTTCTGTTCTATGTGTGCACAAGCTTTAAATTGTTGGCATGGTTCTTTGCTTTCGTTTTAAACTAGAGAACTTAGGTTGTGATAGAGTTTGAGGTCCTAAACTTAAACTTTTAGCTATCGTCTGCCAACCTCTTTAACATGAACTACTGCAGAAAATGTAACAATACTGCTCCACATAGCTAGTTCTAAAACTGAATAATTTTAAAGTATTGCTTAATCTTTCTAGTAGCCTTTCTGTTAATAATGGCCACTTCCTAATACAAATCAAAAAGTGCTTTTAAAGTAGATGTCTGACATCTGAATTTTCCTGATGTAAAGTAGATTGTGTGGATAACTGCAGCCTCTGAAGAACAGTATAGAGCTATTGACTAATAGTAACCTTGAGTCCTGAGCCTTTTGCCTTCAGACCGGTAAGTTCAGTTACAAATACTAGTGACTGTGGGGTTTCAGTAGCGGTTTGGGAAGTAAATGCTCATGCCTAGTGGGCACAACAGGTAGGAGATGGTGTTAACTCTGCAAGCATCCTGTCATGTTTGTCTTTTTTTGTGAATGCTTTTGATAGGCCATAATTTAAAATTCTGATAGGTGTATCCATAGACCTCACCAGTTAAAACAAGCATTGCAATGTCGCATGGCGAAAGAAAAGTCTGTGCTGCAGTGTTTGCAGGGACAACACACCTAGAAATGTTTGCTGGGTTTTGTGGAGGAAGGTGACATTGCGCTGCTCCAGCAGCTCCGGTTGGAGCAGACGGGTGTTTGTGCACAGTTTGAGCTGCTGGTGCCTCTGCCTGTTGGGCTGTGCCCCCACCCAAGGTGGGTCCTGCGTCCCTGCCACAGCCCCGTGGCCTCTTGAGGCAAGTCCCGCTGATCTGGCGCAGATGAAAGTGAAGCTGAACGAAGCCTGTAGTGAACTTCAAAGCACTCGAACTGTCAGGTCAGGGCAAGCAGCAGAGGGATTAATACTTTACAGCACTTCAAATACATACAGAAAAGGCTGAACTCTGTTTATACCCAGGCTCGCTTATGCTGGCACAAAACTGCTTTTACTGCCACAGTTTATTTTGCTTGACAACAGGTATGAGCAGCCGCCGGGGTTGTCCTGGCAGTGCAGTCAACAAAGCTCCGAGGGGCAAACAGCCATGGTCAGCGGAGGAGCCGATTCCTGCCCCTCGAGGGAAGGACAGCGCTGGGTTCCTGGGCCAGCTCAGCGTTTGAACCTTCTCCATCAGAACAGCTGCATTTACACTGGGGTTACACTTCCATTTGAAAATTTAGGGTGAATAATTTTTGTCCAGCGCTATATCAAAGACTGTTAACTTTTTCTCCTTTACTGAACAGAAAGAGTAAGTTGATTATTTTCCAAAGAAGTTACTGAAAACTACTAGCAAGTGGTGCTTTGCTCTGAGCACCTTCAATACTTACGATCCCTGAGCAGTCAGCTACCACTCCTTGAAAATCACAGCTGGTCACTCTTAGTCCCATAGTATGTGCCTGCCTCAGCTAGAACCGTTTTAAATAGGAGATTTGCTGGGAACTGTAAAGTTCATGTGTTGGTTTTGTTTCCAAATTGAAGTAGCTGGAGTTGAGTAAGCAAAGAGCTATTAGATCCATGTGTTTCAGAAATATAAAACTAAATAGAAAAACAGTTTTGCTTGATGTACCCCACCCTGTGAATTATATTTGCTTATGGAGACAAATACTTGTACGGCCTTGATAGGTGGGTGGAGTCGGGCAAGGGAGAGGAAAGGAATTTAGGATGTGTCTAAGCAGAGCAGAATGAGGAACTCAGTCAGCTGGGTCTGGAGATAATTTAGCAGATGAACTTCACTGTCCTACAGCCAAAGGACCGACCTGGAATTCAGTCGGTTTGCACTCTGCTGGCACAAGTGCTGCTCCCAAAATGGTAAATACCCAGAGTTAGCACTTCAAGGAAAAGAAAATGATCCTTTAATTGTATGGGAGAAAAAGCTTTCTGGCTGCAGTGTGATAAATGCTGGTCGTATGGGTCTGACCCCATTGTGTATTGTTTTAGAATCTTTGTGCACAGTTCACATTGTGCAAAGTCAATGTACTTCACCTGGTAGAACACTCAGTGTGAACCAGCTGAACGGGTTGTGCTGCTGCTCAGTCCCATTCCAAACCAAAATATCGCTCTAGGCCGAGTGCTCCCATTTCTAGATCCCTGGTTAGTTGCTGAATTTTAGTATGAGCTTTAGTACTTGGGTGCATTTACAACGCCAGCGTCAATCGTTCTGCGGTTGGTCATGCGATGTGCGGCCCGAGCAGGGGAGACTGTCACGGTCACTGCGGCGGCTGGTGGCTCAGCTGCCACCCCCCTGGCTGGGGGGAGCACACGGCAGAAATGACGCTGTCACCCCTTAGGGGCTATAGTTCAGCATGTGGCACATTATTCTAATCTTTCTGGTGTTAATGAATGCCTCAAGGCCTGCATGGCAGGGCCCTGAAGCACCTGGGGGCTGTGTGTGGTTCTCTCATGTAAGAAATGAGGTGAGGAAAAGAACGGTAAATGAGGAGGCCCTGAAATGGGCATTCGCTTTCAGCATTAGTTGTATAGGCAGTGAAAATATATTGAATTAATAAAATATATTAATGATTGACTTTCTGTAAAAGGCAATGGCCTATATTTTAGTGCTTATTATTTACTTAATTATTAATTCAGCCATGGAGTAAGCCTGAATGTGTTTAATTAGATGCTGTGGTCTGTGTCCACATTTTTAGATGTAGAATTTGCTGCCCTTCATGGAGTGAATCTTGTAACTGTCTCAGTTCTCCCGTAATTCTCCTCATTGTAATTCTCACTGTAACTGTCCTGACGTGCAGGTTCGCGCTGGGTTAGGTGAGTAGCAGTGATGTGCTCTTAGAATGGCCAAGGACGCTGTGCGTGGGGCAGCACAGTGATGGAGCTGGTGCCCTCCTCAGTGCTGGGACAGCTCTGCTCTAGAACACACTTGGGCTTCTCTGGTGAGCGTTTTGTGCTTGGGCCGGTCAGGTCATAGGAGTGTTTGTGCTGGACAGGGGGAGAACAAATGCTGCTGGTTCCACAGAAGGCTCCATGTTAGGTAGCTGCTGCTTTGGGAAATGGAGAACCCACCAAGGACGCCACATATACAAAATACCAGCATATCACCATAAACACTAGTTATTGTATATGTGTTTGTTTCAGGGCTTGCACTTGATTTTGTTTTCTGAAGGTAACTTTTAGTAATGACACAAAAGTGATGGAGGGATTGACCTTTAAGATCATTTGAACGAGTGGCGACTTGCATGGAAATAACATTTGGATTTTTTGCCGTGAAAGGGACCAGCGCGCTGGGTTGTTGACCAGTTGCTGCATTAAAGACAAGATTCCTGAATCCTTTTTGCCAAGTATTGAAGTCAGTGCTTTTCTACTTAAACATCACCTCATTCACATGGTACTGCTATTATTAATTTCTTTACTAGATGCAGGAAGAAGAAAATTTTAATCCTGTTTGTAAAGACTCCAAGAGCATCACTTTTCTAAAATTTACATAATGAAATTCAGTAGCATGCAGCTGAATGAACATCAGTTTAATAATGTTAAATTGAAGTGCGTTTGTCTACAGATCTTTTTTCAGCGTGGATTGTGTTTCGCAAGCTCCGTGTCGCTGCGGCTCCGCTGCGCTCCCTCTCCTCTGACACTCCTGTTTCTGGGCTGGCTCAGCTGTGCCCCATCTGCACATTCTGCACACGTGTGTTTGCAAGGGACCCTGATTAATCAAAAAATGGGAGAGATAAAAGGCAGCTGTTATGCATAGCAAAGAAGAGGGTGGGGAAAAGCAAATAAGCGCCAGCATGTTTGTTTCTCTTTGCTTGTGACTCACTTTTTCATAACAGAAAGATTTTCAAATGGAGCAGGACGCTAATTGAAAACTAACAGGAAGTAAAAAAGTAATGATCTCTGCACTGGGCTGTGAGAGGGCTCAGTATTGTCAGATGAGGAAATTAACAAGCTAATTAGTTTGATTGGCTTTTAAACTTATAACTGTTATAAAAGCTATATTATATATCATTATATATTATAATATAGTATTTCATAATATGTTATTTAGAGCAGGGTAGGTCTGGATGCTAATGCAGTGAACGCAGCCATAATTTCTTGTTCCGTCCATAATTTGTGTTTACCTTCATCTTTATGACTCTCTGATTATTATTTTCTTTAATTTAAGATCAAAGACACATGTATGGGGGAAAATAAAATCTTTCCTGTGCTGCTTTTCATGCAGTCATTCATTCCATAGACCTGCTGAACCGACATTGCCTTGGCTGTCATGTGGAGTCCCCTCCTCGGGACACGGTGACACGTGGGCTCTGGGCTCGGGGGAGACCGCGTGCTGGGTGTCGCTTTCCAGTAGGAGATCTGAAGAGCCCTAGTGCTGGCCCCTTACTCCATTTTAACCTCACCTGTCCCTTGGCACTGTTAGTTTGAGCTTTACATCACGTTTTTGAGGGGTGCAACAGAGGCAAATAAAACCATGAAATCCTGAAAAAAAAAAAAACCAAACAACCAAAACCAGTTGTTTTAAAAGGAGAAACATGGGAATACATGAATTTCTCTGAGGCCGCAATTGCGTTGGGACTCGCTGAGGTGCGTGTGCGCGCAGGAGGGCAGGGACCCCCGTCCCGCCGGGTCCCTGCAGTGACTCCTCACCCCCAGGCCGGTTGGTGACTCGCTGTGGCAGCTCCACTGGCCATGCAGGGACGGTCCGTCCCCTTTCGGTGCGTCTGCGCGTCAGCTCTTTGCCGGGTGACTCACTTCTCACCTCTTCTCGGGGCAGTTCTGACTACAAGTCTTGTGTCATAAGCAGTTTCACAGTCAATAAGTTGCTATTAAAATTTAATTAACTCTACAAATGGATATTTACAAAGACACTTGACGATGCAGCGATATTGAGATTAACTTAATGGTGTGAACTAGTATCCCTGAGAGGTAAAAACGTCCTAGTTTTGTTTTCCTTAGTTTCAAAATGATCTTACATTACAACTCCTTTATTCTATCCTCTGCCAAAGCTTTTCCTTGTGCCCTCCGTGCTGTTGTTCCCTATGGTATATTTCTGTCACAGAACACTGGTACCATAAACGTGTGAGCAGGTAGAACCTTGGTGTGTTGACCAACACAAATTCTTACGTATCAGTGGCAGAAGGTGTTGGGAACCATGTCTGATCCTTTCCATGCCAGCAGTGGGTTAAGCACAGTTTGTAGCAATTATTTGCACAGTGTATGTACTAGAATTCAACTAAAAATCAAATACAAATATTTGTCGATGATGTGAAGATGTCGCATCCTAAGGAGGGTGTTTTGAGTTTGCACATCTGTCCTCTTGTACATTGGGACGTCAAGCTATATTTTACAGCAGATAAAATTGTACTGAAAGCTGAAGTTCCATCATATTTATTTTGCTTTCTTTCCAGATATTTTACTATATATTTTTTGTTTGTTTTTACAGTTCTATCTTCAAGACACTAAAAGTAGTAATGGTACCTTTATTAATAGTCAGAGACTGAGTAGAGGATCAGAGGAAAGCCCACCATGTGAAATTATGTCAGGCGACATCATCCAGTTTGGTGTAGATGTGACGGAGAACACGCGGAAAGGTAAGGGTATGGATCATTCTCTGGTTTGTTTGGGGTTTGTTGGTGTTGTTTTTCCAAGTGTATTTATTCAGAACAGCTCATTACAATGCAATCTTTAGGGGAAATGCAGGTCCAGAAGCGGGAGCTCAGCGGGGCTGAGCTGTTGCCTCACTTACATGGACTTGGAGCAGTTGTAACAGCGCAGCGTGGGCCCGCGTGCATGGTGCTGGGGGGCGGACTTCGTTAACTTTAATTTATGTAACTACCTTTCTTTCAAGCCGATGAACCCTAAAGCTTCAGCAAATAATGTGGCAGAAGTATGTAACTGCATTTCTTGGTAAAATACTCGGCGTAAGTTTGAAACAAGCTAATGCCATTCTTGTCAAGATACCTCCGTACCTGCTTTTTATTTCTGTGACAGCTGCTGATTTCTGTTCCTGAAGGTACTTTCAAATGAGGACAGAAAAACGTTGCTAGCTGGAAAATGAGTTTATGGGATTTTTATTTGGTTTTATCGATATCCTCTTCCTAGTATGCACACTGGAGACCTTGTATTATAACAGCTATATATCTGTGTTAATAAAATGCAGCCTCTGTCTCTTCTCTTTTGCGTTTATGGGCAGTGTTGCAGGAGTAGTTTCTTTCTCTTTCTGAAGACTGGCCTGTAAGTTAATGATTAGATTGTAGTCAGTACTGCCAAGACTTTTTAAAGTTAACTCGTGGGTCTGTTATTTTCCGTAAGTATCGAAGTTCTGGTTGTGTGCTGAAGGATCCTCATCCAGTAATGCACAGATTGGCAGTTCCGCTGTTTTATTGCCATCGCTGCTCTTCCACTTTACAGCTTTTCTGAACAAGACCTTCATAGAGCTTGTTCTTAAAGAGGGGTATATTAGGAATGAAATGAAAGAACAATATTAAATTGAAATACCGGTGGTAAAGTTCTTATAAAAACCAAACACGCACACCCCTCCCCAAACTGAATCCCCTAAAACCCAACAAACCAACAGTACAACAGTAGAATTTTTAAACAGCATTAAGTGAACAAAACAAAAATCTGAAGCCTGTTCATCTGTTACTTGAATTCTTTCTGTCCTTAGCCTGGTAGGTTGTAGTTCTCACAGTCTGGAGTATTGGAGGAAGGTTAATGAGTGTGTCTGTAAAGAAAACATCGTTGAGCAATGGAGGCGGTTTGGTATTGTCTTGGAGAGCTTCTGGAGCTCCGGTATTTGTGATTCATGGTGGTGAAGGTCACATCACATTATTTCACTCCTCTCAAAAATGATGTTGCAAGGATTTAACTCCCAGATGTCCAGTTGGAATTGTCTGGGAGTTCCACAAAATGTTATTTCATGCGAAGTGGTTGCAAATATTTGTGAATACTAGCAGTATACATGGAATAAGTCAAAGGAATACATTGCATCTGATGAAGCTGAAACTATTTGTTTGAGATGCTGTCCTCACTAATATAAGCTAAATTTTGCCATTGTATTTAGACCTAAACTAATTTTTAACTTAAGATTTAGTTGGAAGAAGAATTGGCGTTCGCTTATTTTTATCAGCAACTATTTGCACTTAGTTCGTGTGACAGTTAGTGGGAAGTTCATCATAAGCAGATTCTTGCCGGTGGTCGGTTCTTCCCAGCGGTTTTATGTTAGTTTTACAAGACGCGATCTCGGCGGCCTGGCGTTTGGTTGGTGATTCGGTTAGTGGTGCTGAGGCTGCAGCCTTTTCCTCTTTGGCTTTGAACACGGGAACCGTGCTCACGTTACCCACAAACATGTCGAGCTGATGAGGCAGAGCACTCACAAATGGAGATGGTGTCATCGTCCAGGGGCACGAAACAGCAGCATCCAGCTCAGGTGTGCACCCTGAACGCAGCTGGAATGCACATAAATGCCTCTTCCAGTCATCTTAGATGTTACTGTTAACCTACTGTAGTAGTGAAACAGACGTGAAAGTAGTTTGTAAATTAGGGATTCCCTTTAAAACCATTTTGTGTTCAGATATTTACATAATGCCTTACCCACACAACACGTTTCACCATTTTGCTCTGTGCAATTAGGAGGTAATGACAGAACAGGCAGAGTTTACCTGCCTATGTAAATTCTGAATTGTGTACATATTGCTGGAATACATTTATTTTATTATTCGGGCTGTGTTTTAGTAAGTAATTTTCTTGCAAATACGTTCTTGGTTTAGCTCATTGAAATACTGGCGCACTCGGCATGTGATATTTTGGAGGATATCTTCCATGAGCCCCGATCCCTCTGCGTTCTGCTGCCGAGCTCAAGTCACTCCCAGGCCTGGATTAACGTTTCCAACACTCCCGCTTCCTTATTTGTCCACTTGTTATGTTACTAACGAGCGCACAGCCCTGCTCGTTTCCCTCTTCTTAGCACAGTACTTATCTATTAATCATGTCACCGCACTCTCCTCTGTGTCACAGTGCGGTTCGTGTCCTTTCGGCGCCGCAGTCCGGGCCGCAGCGTTCCAGCACTGAACTGGTGCTGAGCGCCCCCCCGGGAACGAGCAGCGGGGTCAAATCATACCAGATCATTTGGGTCAAATACTGTTCATGCACTTTTTTCTGGTCAAGTTTGGACTCTTTAAGATGTTTTTTCTCTCGCGTGGTGTTTGAAGGCGCTGTGCAGGTGGGGAGACCCAGTGCGAGCTGCTGGACAGACACACGGACATCTCAACAGGGAGTTTCTTAATGGGATTTTGAGTGTTGCCATGGCTGCTGTCATCACGTTAACAAGTGAAAGTAAAAAAGAAAGCATCGTTTGCAAATTGTTGGTGGAGCAAGTAAAAAAATTAGGCAAAATAATGTCTTTATTCCCGTGTTTATGCTCCTTTGCAGCGTGAGCCCCCCACGAGGGTTCAGGGCGCCTCTGGGTGGGTTTTTGGGGCGTGTGGCAGTCCCGTGGAGCGGGACGGCGCAGCAGGTTCGTGCTGCAGTTTCACCGGGCAGGCGGCGCAGAAATGGCTGTTGTGGCCGGGTTTGTGTTGTGGGGTGAGGAGCGTTCGGCCGCCCCCCAGCACGCACCCCGCTGCCCGCGCGGGGCGCCCCCTGGCGGCGCCGCCGTGTCCCCGCAGCCGCGCTCCGGCGCTGCGGGCGGCGCTGGGGCCGGGCCGGGCCGGGCCGGGCGCTCCGAGCCCGCGGCACGGGTGAGTGACGGGCGGGCCCGGGTGAGTGACGGGCGGGCCGGGGCAGGGCGGGCGGCGGGGCCGGGAGGAGGGTGGCTCGGTCCCATTCGCAAACAGAGCCTGCTTTACCGCCTTTTTTTTTAAATTCCCCGAAAGGAATAATATAGCTTTGAATATAAACATCTTGTACTATCCTGTCTGGTCATCCCTATAATAACATTTTATATGTTGCTTTACCTTTCCCTTAGACTTTCTCTTTTATCTTCTAGTTATAATGAACTGTTAGCTAAAGGACAGAGTGCAGGATTTTCCTTTTTGTAAATTATGTTTTCAGTTATAACCCAGCATTTCGCTAGGGTTATAATATACATCACAGTCACTGTTTGAGACCCTCTGCTAAATCCTCTTGTAGTTTTTACACAAATAAAGTGCCTGCAGCTTTTAGATTATTATTTTTTTGCAGTCTTAGTGTTGATGGAAAAACTTCAGAATTATATAATGTCAGATCCGTAACCCAAAGGTCAAGTGGTTGGTCTTTCAGCTACCCTGATACTTTTCTTCCTGAAATCACTAATTCCCTGTTTATGCCTTAAAGGAAAGAGTCTTCACTATGAAAGCTGTGCGAGTGTTACATGCTACAGCTAATATTGCTAATGCATTTTTAAGCGTTTTTACAAGAAGAGATTTGTGAATTCTGGGGACCTAAGTCTGAAGCCAAAAAAGACCCCAGTACCCCTGGTTTTGACAGTGAGGTCCTGGCTGGTCTTCCCTGGCATGTAAATGTAATACTTTACCAGGTCAGCCCAAAAAAACAAGGTGCTGTAGCCAAGATAATACTTCTCCAAAGCATGAGCTTTTAGCACTGAATAAAGGTTAGAACAGCTCTGTTCAGCTGGATCATTTCTCCTGTATTTTTAGATTCCATTGAGACAGCCGCCTAGAAGACCCGCCTGGTTTCCCTGGAGCGCTGCCGGTGGCCTAAAACACACATTGTCCTTTTTTTCCAAAGCCAGATTAACTGTTTTGCTGATATTAATAACCATGAAAGTAGAGCAGCTATTTGTATGTTGGTGGGTGCTTTAGGTACAGTGGTAGATGACTATATATTGATTTGTATCTGGCTTGTGGCAGTATTTCTGGGAACAGCATCTGTCTTATCTTTCCATGTAACTGGAAAGAATGTTGGCTTCCCAAATCATACAAGGGCAAAAAAACCCAGATGTAATTTGACTGCTTGCAGTGTCATTGAAAATGGTGTCAGTAATGTTTTGGCAAACATTGTGAAGAGAGGTTGAACTCCATGTAACAATTAAATACTGAATTTGCTTCTCTTATTCTTTAGGATCCTTACTGAGGTCAAAGGATCTTGAATTTAGTCCTGGAGAAGCAGATTTCCTCCTCCCGAAATGGGAGGCGCTTGCCTAGGGCTGCGCACAGCCCTGTGCTGTGGGTGGAATCAGGGCTGTGGGGTTTGAATGATGCTGCTCGCGGTTCCTCCGCGTCCCCCTTGTGATCCCCGTGTTTGTCAATAACAGTCACTTGGCCGATTCCAGATGTTGGAGTGTCCAGCGACACGCATTGGTGTGTTACATTTAAATCCCTGGGTGTGCTTGTCAAACAGGTGGCTTGTTATTTGGTTTATGCTCCTGCATCACCTCGTGTAGGCGCGTTCCTTTTTCCTCGTTGTATGGTCAAAACGTACAGAAACTTGGTCAACTTGCATCTTGCAGAAGAGCTGGACCTGGAGCTGCGTCAGGACCCGAACCCAGCAGAACCTGCTCACGTTTCTAAGGATAAAGATCCGTCTCCGGCGCTGGGGAGGGCAGAGCCGGGCATCTGGAGCCGTTTGTGCCTCAGGGTTTCTTAAAACACTTTGGTTACTATAACATTAAGCATTGAACTTTAATTAAATAGTAGCAACTCGTGATGACTTACTGTTTGTTTCTTTTCAGTTACCCATGGATGTATAGTCTCCACAATCAAACTATTTCTTCCAGATGGGATGGAAGCTCGATTGCGATCAGAGTAAGAATAAATATGTGTCTACCAAAGCTAAACTGCTGTATAATGAGGGTTTGATGGATTTATGTTTAAATCAGCGTAAGAGCAATTTCTTTTCCTGTGATCACGCAAAGAAAAGAACTGAGGACACGGTTCTTTTGCTGGCATTATGGAAAAGAAATCTCGTTTGCTTGTTGTTTTTAGAAATAAAGACAACTATGGAAGAATAAACAAGTTCTAAACAAGAATAAGGGAGTCCCTATCAAGTTGGGATTTTCTGACTTTATTTGCAGCAGCTGAGTGCCAACTACACATGACATAACTTTAATGATCTTCCATCCCCAGCAATTGTATACTTTTGACTGCTTATTTAAATATTCTTTGATCATCAATATGCAGAAGTATTTGCATGAGGCTTTACGGTGTATTATGGGAAATTCTCTATGTAATTGCATGTGCTAATAAGAAATAGTAGAACGTATGGTGTTATGTTTTTAGTTGTGATGAGAATGTGCAAGTACAATATCCACTCTAATGGGAGGGCACAGAATTCTCTACGTTACTAAGTATTATTTTACTCAGTTTGTTGAATTAGTGAACAAGAGTAATATATCCACCACCTTTTCATATCTATTGTTTGTGCTTGTAAACTGGTTTAAAGCTTAATAAATCAGTTTTTAGAAGTCAGGTGTTATGTAACTACTAAAATAAAAGTTGGTAAAGAGAGTTTTTAGAATAGACCTTGGATTTGTAATTTGGAAATAGTTCTGTAACTTTGAAAATGTTGCTCAGCATCACGTTAACTGGTTTTGCATGTTTGTATATTAGCTCTTCATTTTTATCTGAAGAATAAACTTCAATCCAAAGCATCTTGGTTAAGCGCACAGCACTAGGGGTCTTCTAGATTTTCGAGCTGCTATTTGTGTTCACTGCTTAATTTTGTTTTGTTTTCTAGTGTTATCCATGCTCCGTTACCAAGCCCTGTTGACAAGGTAATTGCAGTAATGTGGTGTTTTCTGCCCTGTTCAGCCCTGTGCCCATTTCTGACTTGCTGAAGTCTCGTTCCATTTAGATGAGTTCCTGGTTTAATATTCTGAGTGACACTGAAGGGGGAGAGGCTGGTGCAGTATCACATTTTGTGCACCTTGTTTCTTTTCTGTCAGTTTAATCTCAACTGAAACAAAAGCCTTAAAATCTTTGATGCATTGACGGTTCAGGAACTTGCAGAGACATGAACACAGTGGGAACTCAGTCTGGAGCTGGCAATTCTATAATTAAATCAAAAAAAGCAACCGAACAAAAAAGTAACAGAACAATAAGTGATTGAAAATGCCAGTTGTTAGATAATCTTAAATTTGCCTTCATTATTTAAATTATTAATTTTGTTACTTGAGCTTAATGAAGAATCCAAAGCCATTTTGATTGATAAATTCCTTTATTTCCAGGTTGCTGCTAACACTCCCAGTATGTATTCTCAGGAATTGTTTCAGCTTTCACAGTATCTACAGGTAACTTTTCTCTTGACGTCATTGTTCAGAACACAGATCTTATGCTTTGTATATCTTTGTTTGGCTTCCATTTTGTAAACTGGGACATAAGCCTGTAAATACCTTTTCTGTAGTGAAATGATGTAAAATGTTATTGGCCAGAGAGGTGGTGGCTGAACCATCCCTGGAGACATCCCAGGCCAGGCTGGACGGGGCTGAGCACCCTGAGCTGGTGCAGATGTCCCTGCTCATGGCAGGGGGGCACTGGGGGAGCTTTAAGGTCCCTTCAACCCAAACCATCCTGCGAATAGGCTTTGGCTGCCAAATGGCAACACATTGAAGTGTGAGCTAACATATATAGATCAGCTCTTTAGAAAGGATTATAAAATGCACTTTCTGGGCAAGATGTGAAAACATTCCTACTGGTAATTTCTAGGTAGCTTTAATTTATGTGTAGTTCTACCGACTTCTGTCTGTTTTTCTTTGATAGTGGCAGTTTTTATTTATTCACATTGACGATGAGGCATTTGAGATGGACATTAACGTGATATGTATTTGCTGCCATAGCAGGAAGCAGCTCAGGCAGATGCTCTTTGCTTGGGAGGCCAAATACTTTGTCACCAATCTGTTCGCCCTCTGTATCCTGGAATTGTTAATGAAGATGCTCTTCTATCTTACTGTCCTAAACCAGAAATCAAACAAACCCAGTAGTTTTTGCTTGGCGTTCTTCTTCTGGGACACGGTTTGAGGGTGAGCAGCTCATTGCACAGGAGCTGCCAAGCTGCCTTTTGGTGTTTACTGTTTTGTTACTCAAATTATTGACGAAAGTCAAAGCATTTTTAAGTCTTGGAAAGAAAAAGTTGTTACTATGTGTACTTAACGTATGCATGGAAAATGAAGGTTTTTTGGAACCTAAGGTTATAGGATAATATTTATTAATTAACATATCCAAACAAGTGGGTGGGTGGGTGGATGGATGGATGGATGGATGGATGGATGGATGGATGGATGGATAAAATGGCATGTGCCTGTTATAGTTTTGAATGACGTGGCAGTGCTTCCTACTCAGATTTCCTTTTTTCCTTTGTATTTTGGTGTCTCTTATGTTGCTTCTGTTCTGAACCGCGGCTGCTCTGCTCTCTTGGTAGGAAGCCTTACATCGGGAACAAATGTTGGAACAGAAGCTGGCAACCCTTCAGCGACTGCTTGCTGTCACACAAGAGGCTTCAGATACTAGTTGGCAGGTATCTGCAGGCATCCTTTTCTTTTCTGCACTGAATTATGCAGCAGCGTATGAATTTTAGCTATTAATTTACCAACAGTGGGGGGAAAAAAGCAGCCGAAAGAATTAAAAGCTTATGGCAGTTCTCTTACACTGTGCAAAACATGATGTTTAGTAGTGGTTACGTACCAGTTTGAAATAATCAATAGTAAACACTCCATCAAAATTCACATCTTTAAAGCAGAACTCTGCTGGAACGACGTGAAGAACTTGTCAATACTAAGGTGACGCTTTTTTCTGCCAGGCTTTAATAGACGAAGACAGGCTGCTGTCCCGCTTGGAGGTTATGGGCAATCAGTTGCAGGCGTGTTCGAAGGTAAGCGGCTCACGTAACGTGTAATTCTGGGAACGCTGGCAGAGCTCTTTGGAGCTGTGCTGAAATGAGCTCGGTATAGGAAAGCAGCTGGAATGTAAACTTTCTGAAACCAGCCTGTGCCATTTGGATAATCTGAATTGCGTGAAAACTCTACATCTTTTCTGTATTTCATAAAATCATTTAAAATCTAGATAAACAGCTATTTTTCACAGTTTTTGAGCTTAAACTGATTTCTTTTGCATACACATTGAAACATGTATGTACTGAAATGCAGAAAGGCAGTTTGTCATCAGTGAGGAGGAACGATTCTGCCCTGTACCCTATGGATGGTTCCTCCCGAACAGGGACTTCAGAAAAGGTGTTGATGAGCTGTTGGATATTGAGAGACAGAGTAACAAGTGTGCTCTGCCTTGATTGTTGTTCAGGCCACCTATGCCTGCCTTAAATTTGTTCTTTTATTTTTAATTCCTCCGAACTACTTAGTTTTAAGCACTTTTTTTGCAGGTCTATCTTGCAGATGGGACCTCGTAAGCTTCTGGTTTGTCACATCGTGGGTCTTCTAGGGTTGTCTTAGCAGTGTCCAAAAACCCAGATATTACCTGTAATCAAAGGTGATCACTGAACCTGTGCTGCCATGCACGCCCTTCAAAAACAACTGGTTTACATTCAGTCATGTCAAGAATCTTTGATCACTGATTTACCCATCACATTTTCCCATCTACCAGAAATTGCGAAACATTTTGCAGTAGAACAGGTCTTATCACAATCTGATCTATTTAATCTGCAAAACACTGATTTATACTCTAACTTTGAATTATCTTGCACAGAATCAAACAGAAGACAGTATACGAAAAGAGCTTATTGCGTTACAAGAAGACAAACACAACTATGAGACGACAGCCAAAGAGTCCCTGAGGCGGGTCCTTCAGGAGAAGATCGAAGTGGTCAGGAAACTGTCCGAAGTGGAGGTACCGTGGGTCTGCACCGCGCCCACCTGCTGCCGCTCAGATCCCTGTTCTGCTTCCTGTGGGGTTTATTTCTCCTGTTGGACAACACTTAAATAGTTAATGAGAAACTGTTCTTGAAGCAACTCCTTTTTCTGCCTTACAGTCTTACAGAACTGTCTATGTGTCGGAAATAAGTGAGGGGAAAATGACATACACACATTAGACAAAAATGCTGTTAGACTTGTATAAACTGTAAAATTTATGGAAATATATGCTAAACCACTCATACAAATTACACTTAAAGAGCTTTTCAGGTTACAAAGTGTTGGATACTTTTTCCAAATAAGTTTTCTGCCTCTATATCTCTCTACTAACTTCTGCTTTATTTTCTCTTTCCATTATCATCATTTGCTACATTCCATTAGGTCAAGAAATACCATACGACTTCAAATTAAATGCCCCAAGTGCCTACCCTCCTCATGCTTTTTAGAGAATGTGGTGCATATAATACTGTAATAAATAACCTGTGAGGTTTCAGTTAAATACAATTTTTGTATTGTAATATTGTAATAGTTCTTGACGGAAGATAATAGGACAGACAGATCACACATTTCAGTTCATTATTCCTATAAATCATAATTATTTCTATAATGTATTGTGGTTTGTTTTTTTCTTTTACACACGTGTGTAAGTAGAACATTACAGAGATTTGTACAGATAATGTTTTTGCCAAGACTTGATGCGTTCACAAAGCAGTTAAATGTGATTAGATTAGATGCACTCTTTGGAAAATATAGCTCAGCTTCTGTACTTGGTAGTTCATTAGTCTTATTTTTATTAATTGCATAATAATGCTGTCTTACAGCGGAGTTTAAGTAATACAGAAGATGAATGTACTCACCTGAAAGAAATGAATGAGCGGACTCAGGAAGAATTAAGAGAATTAGCTAATAAGTACAACGGAGCTGTAAATGAAATTAAAGACCTTTCTGACAAGCTAAAGGTAATGACAGAACTTCATCTGACTCAACATGATACTATAATGCATGGAACAAATAAATACAATTGAATTTCTAATGCAGCAATCAAATAAAGGTTAAGAAACTTTAAGCAACAGGTAAATGAAAGAAAGACTTCAGGAGACTTTTGGTGTTCATTAGTTTTTGGGCCCTGACACTGTTCCTGTAAAACTTAGGTTTCTCAGACAAAACGTGAGTTGAGATATTATGAAATACTTCCTGTTATTGTGCTTGAAGTGAAATTTATAGAAAAATAGCAGCAGAAAAATGTTGGATTTTCTTTATCTGACCAGCACAGAAAGTTACTTATGTACATACAATTACAGAAAAATCAAGGAAATCTGTTCTTCTAGGTGTTAATTTTGATTGTTGGGGGGATTGAGCAGGTAGCAGAGGGAAGACAAGAAGAAATCCAGCAGAAAGGACTGGCTGAGAAGAAAGAACTGCAGCACAAGATCGATGAAATGGAGGAGAGGGAGCAAGAGCTTCAAGCGAAAATCGAAGCTTTGCAGGCCGACAACGACTTCACCAACGAGCGGCTGACGGCGCTGCAAGGTTGGTCACTGCGGGGGAAGAAACCTGCATTGCTTGTCTTTCTTTTAATCTGTGAAATATCTTTTTCTTGGCCTTCTGTTTACAGTACGGTTAGAACACCTTCAGGAGAAAACTCTTAAAGAACACAACAGCTTAGGTAGGTGTGATCGGTTTCTTGTTTCAAGCTGGTTTCCGGATTTTCTTTTCATTTACTTTTAGTATAATCCTCTTATAGTCTAGGGGTCTGGAAAAGGAATGTTTTACAGTTATCCCATTAGTATATTCATCTTGGTTGTCCCTTGTTAACTTTGGAAGAGCTGTGGCCAACCCAGAATGCCAGGAGAGGGCAGTGCTGCTGCGAGCTCCAGCTGGAGCCCGACTGCTTGAGTGCCAGCATCTTCAAGGGTTTTAGATATACTTATATTTTTAAAAGCCTTTTGTACATATATATGTAATAGGCAGTAATTCTTGGGATTACAGTAGCCTCTTACACACTTGAACAAAGAGGAAACAAGCAGGAAAACACATTAAATGTTGCCTGTTTTGGTTAGACAAGGTACTTTAAAAGGAGGAGGTAGTATGGAAAGCCAGATGCATTTCGCAGTGCTGTATTTATAAAGAAACAAACCCCAAAACGTTGTGCTTGCTTCCAGAAATAATACCCTTTCTTAATCCTAGGCATACAAGTTGACGACTTCATACCTAAAATTAATGGGAGCACAGAGAAAGGTAGTGTATCCGGAGGCCGCCTGCTGCCCGTGGGCGATGTCGAACTTGAACAATTCAAAATTCGCTAAAGTGTTACTTTGAATAATATTCTCTTAAAAATGAAATGGAATTTTTCCACTTCTCTGACCAGCATTTTTGTTCTTAGACTTTGAGTCCAGGTGTTTTTAGTCATTTCTGTAAAGTGTAATGAGCCAACTTGGAAGTTGCTTGTTGTTTTGGGTTTTTTCGCTTGGTTTTGGGCTCTCACTGGGTTCAGTAGGAGTGTACTGAGTGAGCTCAGGCTTGGGAGTCAACAAAACGGCAAATTCGTTGACTTTTTGGCTTTAGTTTTATTGTTCTTTGCAACACTAACATATACAATTTTTCTAGTAAATTGAGTATGGTGAGAAAAGTCAGCAAAACGTCTTTTCCTAAGTATAATGTATGAAAAGTGTATATAGAATATGTTAATAGTGGAAACAATTTTTTTAAATCTCAGGAGTGTCTTTATGTAAAACAGAAATGAATACAGATGGAACTTGTTTTTATCATTTGTTTTTAAAGCCCAACTAGTTAAAGCTCTGAGTCCTTTAAGTAACGTGTCTTAGCATACACCTGAAGTTTTCTCAGTAAAAGTGGCTGGTAAGACTATGCCCAGTATCACATGGAGCAAAACTTATTCCAGTTATGATCCACTGCCCAAGATATATTTATCCTCTGATGTTAATTTCCACTCTTTCCTTGCCGTGGCGTTCTGCAGCGTTCGCTGTGTGGTGTGAAAGCACTGAGGAATGGTCCTGGTATTAGAGCTTCTTAACTAGGGAGACTAATAGTTCGTCATGGCATAACCTCACATCTATTGCTTATTTGGAGCAGGAGGAAAGATCTATTAAATACTGATTGTGATTCTTCGTTCTAGTTGTGTGACTGTAAAGAGACTTTGAGAGCTGGGTTGTTGGAGTTGAGCAGAGAACATGCAACACTGTGAGCAAGGGGAGCCTAGAGCTAAACTGGAGCACTTAGTAAAAGCTTTCAGGCTTCGCCTGCAAATACATGTTGGTTTTGAGAAATAATTGATAACATCACACTAAATATGATATTTTTTTTTAAACAAATGCTTTTTTTGTTTGTTTTAAAATTGTCAGGAATGTCGTGTTAGTTTTTTAAATACTGCTGCCTCATCTCAGTCCGCATTTAAAAATCGTCCGAAATATTTTAAATTTGAATTAGTTAGTATGGATGATAACAAGCGTCACTATCGCTGGCATTCACTATTTTGTCGAAGTTGAAGAAGCAATTCCTTTTTTGACTTATTTTGGACTGCATACGAGTCAAACTGTTACCTGGATGGATGGATGAAAACAGAGATTCTTCCATCCTATGAGTAACAGCAGTTGTGTTACACCTGGGGGTTTCGGGCGGCTGCCTGCCCGGTGCGTTACGAGTATAGACAGCGTACAGCTGCTTGTTCAAGTTGTCTTTTTCCGTGTGTTTCTACCATCTGTTGCCTCTTTCTGTCATGCACCCACCGTGCTGTTTGATTGTTCAGTATTTCAGTGTGGATGCCACTGTTGTGTCTGTCCCACGTTCTCCTGCGTCCCTGCTGTACCCGGGCCAGCCCCATGGCCACATTTCCCCATTGCTCTGGTGTTTCAGGGCTCTCTGCCCTGCGTTCGGTCTGTGCCTTTCTGTATCTGTCCGTCCTTCATGTCACCCTCACATAACACCAGATGGGCAGGAATTCTCTCTGCCAGTTTGTGGATTTTGTTCTCTTGAAAGCAGCGGGAGGCACTTGCTGTGTTGGGTTTTTTCTTTTCTGTGTTATTTTGGAAAAGCGAAGAATTTAGGGGTGACGATGTACATTCAACCTTTCACATTTTTGTTGCATCCGTTTGCAAATGCGAAGAAGATGTCAACTGCGGTGTTTCTTTCTTTACTAGAGCACTTGCTTTCAAAGAGTGGAGGGGACCGCACTTTTATTCATCAGTTCATAGAGTGTCAGAGTGAGTACAAGAGCATTCATCACATTTGCTTTCAAAAAATAAAAAGAAACCCAACACAAAAACACGCGACACACCAGAAAAAGTGGATAAGAACAAGTTTGTCACTGCTATTTAATATTTCTGTAGTAGCAGAAATTTTCAAAGCACAGGATTGTGGTATTAGCAGATACCTGTGGTAGCAGGGAGACCATATCTTTGCTCTTGCAAAGCGATGTTCACACTGTCTCTTCTTAGTAATTAATCCATTATTGTCCTCCGGCCAGCAAAAGGGTGGTGATGCTTACAACTGAGTGTAATTTTTACCCATTACAAAGTAAAAAGTTAAGAAGTGAACACTCTTAGTTGAAGGAAACGTCACAGGCAGCCATAGGACAGAGAAGGTAATGATGCCTTTTCTTCATTTCACATGTCTATAATTTATCTGATAATTAAACGTCTGACACGTTCTTCAAATTAATTGTTACAAACAGGAAAACAAGACCTTTGGTTTATCTGGAAATCAAAGAGATTGTTTTAAGATAAATAAAAGAAATGTGCAATACCAGTCTTTAGTGTTATTCTGGAATGAGAAACATTTTTTTTCAGAGCAAATGGCTTTTAAAAATGAGTAATGAAACAGCCCAGGCTGCATATCTATTATTAAAGAAAAACTTAAGTTGTTAATACTTTTTGTCCACCAGGAGAAAAGTATCATTGGGATGAAGAGAGCAGAGTGCTATTACAATTCAAAAGAAACTCCTTTGCAGCATAGAGGGTGATTTTCTGACTTCAGAGTTTCCAGAAATGCCGTTTGTGAGGTTGAGCAGAGCCCGGTCTGTTCGGCCCCCGGGGCAGCGGCTGCGCGGCCCTGGGCAGCCTGTTCCATGCCCAACACTTCGGTTCTTGCTCATTTCAGAACGGTTTTTCAGTAACCACTGGTGGAAACCAGTGACATGAATGGCAAAGTCATGGTGCTTCTCTTTGAGTAGTACAGGATATGGGTTAGTACCAAAAATACTGCTGATGGATAGATGAGAGAGATTTGGTGCCTTGCGAGCTTCCTGTCTTTCACTCCAATCTAAGTCTTCTTTATTTGTGTCCTTATTTTTTCCTGATTTAGTGATTTTTGGCTTGCATTTATTATTTTAAATGCAAGTTCATTTTTTGCCTTTTTACGAAGTCTATCTAAAATTGAGTAGACTTTGGATGGATTGAATAGCTGTCCCCAACGTTTCCATGGAGGTGGCAAGTAAAGTTAATGCTGTTAGGATCACTTCTTTCACATGGTTTGAAGTGTGTGTGCTGAGGGCTGCTTTCCCTCTCCAAACTGGCCTCCTTCAGCAACTAATGTGATACAAACCCATAGGTGTGCTGGGGACTTGTTCCTTAAGTAATCACTGGAGTGTTAACAGGTAGTAACTATTATATTACACACAGTGATAGGCAACCTACCTCTAAAAGGGAGTTCTGAAATGGAAAAGATAGGAAATGCGTAGAAACGTAAAGGAATTCTGCCTTTGAACGAGCAAAAAGAAACACGGGCTATCATAAAGATGCGCTGAAAGCTTAACTCCAAAGCAGGTTGTTTCACTAACAATTACTATTATTTATTACATGTATCAGTAACACTTCGCTTTTTGTTAGATAGCGCCCAGATAGCGTGAAATATAAAAATGGTTCATGCCAGAAATGAAAGCCAGAATCCTGACCTGAATTTCTGTTTTGGTGGCCACATCTTGATTCAGGGAAAATGTGGATTGATTTTAAAATATATTAAAAAAAAAATCAAGTTGATGAATAAATGTTCAGAAATAGTAATATGAAAAGGTGCGGAGATCTGGCAAAGGGAGGTACAAGGTCCAGGTGTGTCTGCTGGTACGTGCTGATTGTTGGCTGCATTCTGCCATTTTCGGTGACAGTGCAGAGCAAGATTCTATTTAGTTCAATGACATCAACACCCAATCGTCTGTTTGTTGTTTAAATATACACAGACATGCTGAAATAAACTGATTTTTGTTGGCTTTGAAATGCACTCATGTCAGCATTCTTAAAACAGAATCTAAGTCAGGAGTGACAAGCAGTGGCTGTGCCAGCTCCACGTCCCGCCTGTTCTGCTCAACTCCTGCGCTGCAGAAACAGCAGCAAGAAGAAAACTTCTGTAGAAATGTTGAATTTTGTGATGAACATAAGAAAACAGTAAAGCACCATGGGGAAGAATAAAGTCTGCAGGTTTTTGTAGTCATAGGAATTGAGGATTCTTAGAAGCGCAAAGAGCTGCTGCAAAGGTTTCAGTGTGGGAAAACACCTGGGTCGAGACAGGTTTCTTTGGTTTGTACTGTAATTATTCTGGTTTTAACAGCTACCTAATTACGAAAACTCCATCAGTTCATGATGCCGAGTTTTCTTCTGTAAGCTGATTATAGAAGCCTATTTTAAGCGAACAGTCGGGCACAGGTGAGGTGTTGCCCCTCCAGCAGCCCATAGTGACTTTGCCTATATGGGTTTTGCATTCAGCTGATTTTTTCAGGCGTCTGGGCAGGATTGCTCAGCTGTGTCCTGGAACAGTCACATCCGAACACTTCTGTTTAGATTTTTAGCAATGTGTTTATTTTATGGCGGGGAGTTCAGGGTATCACTCGGTGCCTCGGCCCTTGTGGCCGCGGTAACTCGATGCCCCGGGGCCTCGCTCCAGCGCCGGGGAACTCGAGACGGTCTGAGCTGGGCTGCTGAGTGATCTCCTACAGTTGCTTGAGACCTGGAGCCAACCCTGCAGACCCAGCCTGCCCTTCTGGAGCATAAAACGTTACGCGAATGCAGGACGATATTAGTAGATAAAAGTAGATGGAGGGAGTATCTCTCTTAGACTGGACAGGCCAGGCCATGCAAACCCTTCCGACCTCAGGGTTTTTTGGTCTGAAAGCTCATCTGCTACCTACAGTTAAAATATAAATCCCCGTGCAAATCTTGTCCTGCCTCTGTCCTTAGAGTGTGGTTACAGCAGCGTGTCAGCGGAGGAGAGCAGAGACCTCCTAGTGTTCAGAGCTCCTTGGAGCTGGAAATGCTGAATAACGCTCACTGGTTTTTTTAATTAAAAATTCAAAAAGGTTTTACTGTCATCCAGCTTCCTTAATCTGAACGCTCCTGTACGCGCTGTTTCAGGGGATGTTTCAGCGGGGCGTTAACAGCTTTTAACATCATCTGATGCGCAACATCTGCATAGAAACTGACGATGGGATCTGTAAGATATGTGACCCTCGATCATTTTGCAGTTGTTAAGGAATTTGAAATAATGAAATCTGCTCACAAGAGGGAATTAATTACCAGTTCAGTAGTTCTTTTAGTACCTTTCATTAATCCGAGCCTGTTCTTCCCTTGGTGTGACCGCTGCCCCGTGTCCTCGCTGGGTTAGGATGCAGTTGGCAGTGGAGGCTCCAGTTCCATGTTTGGGGTTTCTCTGCACCTGATAAACATGAATAGACTTGCCTGTCAATACTAGATGTAAACTCAATTTTTGTGAATGTCGTGCACGCACAACTTTGGGGAAGTTTGTGCAGCTCTCAATGTTTTAAGCTAAGAAAGGGTGTTTCCGTGTGCCTCCCACAGGCTCTGTGCCGTATTTCTAGATTCCTGCTGTGGCTGAGTATCTATTGCAGGCAACCAGCTCTTAAAATTCCCTTTTTGATAACTAGAACTTGAGAAAAGTATTAAATATTTGCTGCTCCCAATTAATTTTTTAAAAAATTCGTTTTGTACTTTCTCATCACTGAAGCGAAGCGTGAATAACACAAGCTAATAAATTGCACAAGAAATAATTGCGCCCTTTATCACCAAGTTCCACTGGGCTCTTGTGCTCTGTTTCATTATTCCACGCCAGAATAAAGTTTTCGTTCAAGCCTGAGTAGGAAGTAACATTATCAGCCTTGAATTTGGTCATGGAATGTGGGCGCCGTGGTGTGCAGGGCAAAGCTTGCTTCATTTGAGCTGGGAAAGTAACACTTATTTTGTTTGGCAGACAAGATCATAGATGAAGGACATCTAACCAAAGCGGAAGAAACAAAGCTTTCGAAAGGTTAGATTTCTGCATTATTTAACTGTTTTTCGAGCATGTTTCTTATGTCACTTCAGTGCATGTTCTGTTGTAAACTAGCAGTTGGAGTTTTGTTGAATACTGACTTAAAGAGAGAGAATTAATGACAAGAAGCTGTAGTGTGTACTGAGCTCTGCTCCAAGTGCTACCGGAGGGTACAAAGATTTAAATGAAACCATTTCTGAAGATGAGTGCATGAAATGCTGTTCTCAGTAATCACTGAGTTATTACCCGAATGTGCATTTAAAAAAAAGTTAAAATACAGTATTGTTCTGTAAATCAATTTAAATCTTTAGTGCCTGTATGAATTTCAAGCAAGTTTTTGTTTTTATTACAGAACTAAGTAGAAATAATGTTTGGTCTCATTTTAAGTGTTAAATAGAAGTGTATTATAATTTGACTTTGTTCTAACTTACACTCTCATAACTTTAAGATAACTGTCAACCTCCTAAATGTACCTTTTCCAAGTTTTTCTCTTCTATATAAAACAAGTAAAGTACAAGGCGCTAATTAGAAAAGATGTATCTTGTCAAGGAGCAGTCACCCTTATCTCGCAGAGCAGAGCAGGAACGCTACAAAGTGTAGATCGGTATTTCCTATGTGTCTAATAACGTAAGATCGTTTGGACTGTGAGGCTGACTCCACTTCTGTAGCTTTTTATTAATGTCTAGACATAATAACTCATTTCTCTTCCTTCTGCAAAGTGTTATTGTGCTGGATAAATGTTAGCTTGTTAGAAGCTGGTCTTTTAGAGACTTTTCACGTTATCTTCTCTTACCTTAATCTGTGAAATTGCACCTTTAATTTGTTTCTGTATGTGAGTAAGCTATAGAAAACTTGCCATATTTGGCAGAAGAATGCATACAATAACTGTAACGTAACCCTCGTATGCCAGTCATCCTGCCAAGCAGCCAGCTATTTTTAGTGTTTGTTAATATATTATAACTCATCAAGTAAGTATGATGTCAACACATTTTAATATACTTCATCATTTCGGCTATATTTATTCAGCTCAGTTTCATTATGGGAAATAGGGACAACTGCTGTGAAATAACATAGTAAGGAAGTTCTGTGCTTGTGGCTCTAGTTCCAGAATAGGAAGCAGGTTTCTAAACCATTCCTCTTTTTGACTTGTGCCGTTCCAGTTGTAGCGGCTGGGGCACCGTCCGTGGCTGGGGCATCATCCATCTCTGGCTGGGGCATCGTCCCGGGCTGGGGCATCATCTCGTTGTTTCGGGGGAGGAAGGGGCCGGGGACCCGCGGGTGGGTGGGAGGAGAATGGAAGGGAGGTGGAGAGAGAGAATTAATGCAGCGGTTGGAACTTGCACCGTTCCTCCCGTTTCTCACCGAGCGAGAAAGCTGCGTTTCCATGAATGACCACATATGGTAAAGTTGGTTGGATGCAGGTTTTGCTCAGCTTAGCGCGTCTGGATTGGCCACTCACATAATCGACATGGGTGAGGCTTTTAGGATGTACTTTTCTTAATACTTCAAAAAGAATGTATTCCTTGGTTTAGTAGTTATTACAGTTTTAATGGCAGTCTTGTGAGCTTGAATCTATACGCTACATGTATAATGTTTTGTATTGTAACATCTTTAGATATTAGGTAGAAACCTTATTCCAAAATGTAGGGAAATACCCTTTCAGTCTTAGCCAGGATCCCCGGTCCCTCTCCATTGCTCGCAGTCACGTTACATGGGGCGCGTCTGGCCCCTGCTCAGCCGCGCTGTTGGTACTCGCCTTCCCCTGGGCACGTAGCAGTGGATGCTGTTCTGGCACAGAGAACAGAAAGCTTTTCATGTTACAGGAAGAAAACATTTCTTGTTTTCTTTATTAACCCGTCTGTGTTTTGTCACCGTGCTGATTTGCCAGTGTAAGCGCACAGCCTGTCTGCCGTTTCCACTCCTTGCAGTTTGGGGATGTTTAGTTCTGTTTGTTCTCTTTTTACTTGAAAAAACAATGCACGCAAGCTTTTGTTTTTACATGTTTTTGTATACTAACCCTGTTTGTATAACACACTTATTGCCGTGCATCTTCCCTCGTCCTGGTACCTTGTTGCATCTACAGTGTCTCTATGTGAAGAAATTTCTTGCGTTCCCCGTGTGTTCCTGCATATGGGGTGGAAGTCAAGTCCATGCACTGGGGATGTTGTGACGATGCCTTTTTCTCTCTCTGTGGGTCTGTGGTGCCGCCAGCCCAGGGCTCTGCGTGGGCAGCCAGCACAGACTCCATATAGGACATCACTGTGCATTGGGGATGTGGCTCCTCGCTGCCAAACGATGGGCTTTGCCTTGCTTTAATGGACCCATCAGAAATCAACTGGAATGGTTATTAAAAACCCCCAGTAATTAGAGCCCCACAAAGTGTTTAGGCTGAGCCAGGGCTGCTGCTGGGAGGGAAAAGGATGCGCTGGTGCAGTTCAGTCCCCTCACCCCCTGAAAATGCTGCTCCCTGTTAAAAATCTCAAACTGGTCAAACAAACAGACCCACAGCTGCGTGTGGCTTCACTAAGCTGATGTAATAACCTGTGGGGTTGTGTAGGAACAGATATTTCATGGGGTTTTTATTTGGAAAGGACATAGGCTTCTTAATACAATTCTTCTCTTAATACAATTTGAACTGAAAATTCTTTCCAGAAATAAGTGTATTAACTTACATTGCTATAATTCTTCACTGGTTTGTACCACGCTTTTTTTAACAGTGTGGTATACACACAACTCGTTGCTATTATTTTATTTGTCCAAAACACAGAAACACAGTTTTCCTCTTAACAGCAGTTTCTTTCTGCCGTGTTACAGTATGTGCATTGTTCTGGGTTTCTTTTCTCATTTGTTCGCTGGTGAATGGGCTCCTGCCCAGAGCCCCAGCTGGCAGGGGTGCAGCGGGCACACACTTGCAGCCCCTGGTAGATCTGGGCTACACTAATGACCTCAGTGATGCCGAATCCCTTTTAGCCCAGACGTACAAAGCAGAAAGCAACCACCAGCTTTTTAAGTGTTTTTTTTCCAGTTGACATTTAGCAGTAGTTAAATAAATAGAGATATAAAAGAAATTATGATTAAGAGACTGAATAAAGCATTTACTGACGGCAGTTGATTTTCCTTGCCTATTGCAGAGAATCAAGCGAGAGTTAAAGAATCTGATTTGTCAGACACTCTCAGTCCAAGCAAGGAAAAAAGCAGCGACGACACTACAGGTAGGCGTTTAACTGAGTTTTCTGTAACATCTAATTAGTTTCAATTAAATAATTTAATCACGAGCATTTTCTAAGTGTGGAGAAGGTGTGTGTTATGCAGAGACCAATACAAGCTTAGAGCAGTATTGTCTATTTTGTGGCTTCGTAATTAACTGTTGTAAAGCGAGAAGAACCAAGAGCTGCTCTTTGCTGAAAGAACGTGTACGTGCAAACTGCCTCATCTCTGAAACGTGGGGGCTTGTTTGTTTTTTACTAGATGCCCAAATGGACGACCAAGATCTAAATGAACCTATTGCTAAAGTAGCTCTGCTAAAAGGTAAACTAATTTATTTTTGTAACTTTAGGTGCATAATCTGTATATATATATATCTCTATCTTTTTGTCTGCCTGTTTTTTATTAAACGTGCATTGAAGTAGAGTGCTGAAATTAAAATGTTTTAACCATGGTAGTATGGAAAAGTTGCATTTAAATATCAATAATAATTCTGTAACTGTTCCTGAACTTTTAAGTGAATAAGGAGAAAAATACCTATTTACATAGACTACTTTCCTATTGATTTGTGTAATTAACTAAAATAACTCCTGAGGCTATTTATGGGCATTCCTATTTTGCTCTCATGAAATCATGAAATATCTCTACAATGAATCATTTGCCCTTGTAGTTTTAATGAAGAGCCTGTAAACCCGCAGTTTAGTCTTAGGCTTTGTCAGAGAGCTCTTCGTATGCCTGAGTTTGCCCTAAAAAGGATCTTATTTGCCACAGAAAGACTTTGAAGTGGATTTGTTAAGCAGTCGTGTAATTAAGGAAGAGTGAGAACATCTCTGATCTGGCAGCCGTTTGGAATGTGGAAACGGCTGCTGGAAAAGGCAGCATTCCTTGCTTAACTCTTGAAATTTGGGAAACAAATTAACGGAACAAGAAAATGATGAGACGTTTAATTGTTGGAGTTCCCTCCAAGTATATTTTCATCAATAAACTCTGAGTGCATTTGGAATTTGTTTCAAGTTTGTACAAACTGGAGTCTGGCGATGAGGGAAAAGCTGTCGCACATTAGTACAACTGCCTTCGTTTTATTTTCTTCTCTCCTCCCCACAAGATAAATGACTTTATTAGCCATTAATAACCGCTCCCTGTGACTCATTGCAGAGTTAAAAACAGGTAAATGTTAAACAGAAGCAATAAATGTCCCCATCATATTCTTTAATGTTGTGGAAATGGTCATTTTTCCCCAAAGCTGCCCCATGGGTTAGATGCCTTTGCTTGGGCCAGACTGAAGGAGAAGACATTTTCATGTCTTTTGGGAATTATTTGAATACCTGAGGGTTTTCAAATAGTTATATTTGACTTTTTTTCGGCACCTTGTTGTAATTAATGACAGAATTCCTTAGACTTGTGCAAGAATAGTTAGTCCCGTGCTCAAGAGTTCTGGAAATTGCTCAAATACTTGTCTTGGTTGCTCTTTTTACATTGGTTCTCAAACCAGGTTTTAGTGATGTAAGCTTGTTTCTCGACAGAACTAATGCCAAGCCTGATGATATTCAGTAGTGTTATTATTTATAATTAGAGCAATCCTATTTACTAAGGGATCTTTTCGAAACTACAGTGAGCACAAAAATGATGTTTGCTTTGAACTGAAAGACATTAAAGAAATGTTCAGTTTGGGCGAGACTGAGAAGCTGAGATTTTCTCATGCTTGTATTTCTCAGCTTTTGATTCAGAAGCATTTGAAGCGCATGGAGATTCCCCTATTGCAGTTGAGTGGGAAAGAGCTTTTCCCTTGACAGAGATTGTGCTGTTGCTGAACTGCTGCCGTTGTCCCTTCGGAGCAGCGTTATCTTTTATGGTGTGTCCTTTGAAAACGCTGCCCACCAGAGTTCATTTGGGGTTCTGGTTGGATTTGGGACGCTGCTGTTCTCTCGGACGTGATTTGAGCAGCGTTCGTCAACTCCCCCATCCATTCCAGGCTCATTAAGGAGGGTTGAAACTCTTAATTGCCCCAAGTCTTTATCCATGAGAAGCTGAGAACAAAACCCGTTCAGTAAAGTGCAACTTGGATTTGAAACTCCAGTAATCTGTAAAAGAAAGTCTTTGGATGAAATATGTAGTCGCCTTTGTTCTTTCTGCTCTTATAATTTTGTTCTGGAGAGTTCTAAGAGCCAGTGTGTGCCCTCAGCTCTGCGCGATCCCACCAGTTCATTACTGGGAGCACAGGAAGAGACAAGGAGCCTCTTTTCTCAGGGGATACAGCATGAATGCTTCAGCAGGGCTTGATAAACAATTATTTTAATGAGAAAGACAGAAAAAAAATTAGTTTGTTGGTGACATATACAGTTAAATATGAATGTCAAAAGTATAATGGCAAACTAAACTATAGCTCATATTTCTCTTTTAAATTCCCCCCAAACTTCAGCTCTCAAAGCACCTAATTTGTCTGCAATTGCAAGTCCTCTTATAAACCCGAGGTATATTAAATACACGTTTTAGTTCATAGACAACCTGTGGCGAAGAGCGAGTGTTTTTCTTTAGGGTTTCAATAGCATGGCCAGGCAGGTGCTGGTGTTCAGGACGTGCTCGGTGCTGGTGAGTGCATGGGGAGGGGGGTCGAGTCGCCTCCTCCCAGCCAGAAGAGTTGTGACCACAGCACAGGGTTTGTGCTGGTTCCTTCAGTTCTGTCCATCCAGGAACCCTTGCTGATCTATACAGTGCTTTTAAAACTCTCCAATTCTTGTCTGTTATTTTTTGGTTTATACTGCATGTTATATGTAGGGAATGCTTTTGAGTTTGCGTATGTTTTCCTCCTTTTAAAAGTATATTAATATTTTTGCTAATATTCACCTAATCCAATTTTGAGTTTAACCAGCTTCAGATGCCTTGAATAAAAAGTCGCAAGCCATCCCATGGCAGCGCAAACTCAACTGTTGTACAAACGTGTATTTTAAAGCAAATGTTCTTTCACCAGATGACTTGCAGGGGGCACAATCAGAGGCTGAGGCAAAGCAGGAGATGCAGCAGCTGCACAAGGAGCTGGTTGCCGCCCAAGAGCTGGCGAGGACCAGTAAACTGAAATGCTCTGAGCTGCAAGGTGAGACCCACCCCAGCCTGCTTCCCTAGGGCGTCTATTTAAACTCTGCTTAGCAGGTAGTCTTGAAAGGGGGGCCAGTGTTGCTGACCTCATTCATGTTCACAGATATCTAAAGGGTGAGTGTCAGGAGGATGGAGCCAGGCTCTTCTCGGTGACAACCAGTGACAGGACAAGGGGCAATGGGTGCAAACTGGAACACTGGAGGTTCCACTTAAAGATGAGAAGAAACTTGTTCCCGGTGAGGGTGGCAGAGCCTGGCCCAGGCTGCCCAGGGGTTTGTGGAGTCTCCTTCTCTGCAGACATTCCAACCCGCCTGGACACCTTCCTGTGTAACCTCATCTGGGTGTTCCTGCTCCATGGGGGGATTGCACTGGATGAGCTTTCCAGGTCCCTTCCAACCCCTGACATCCTGGGATTCTGAGATGCATTTCATAGCACTCACATCTGCACAGAATCTCAGAAACTTTTGCTTTTTTTTTTTGTAAATTCTGTATACAGTCCAGTTGAGCTCTGACTTTTCGGTTCAAAATAACCAATATATAGTTTTGAATACATACTTGAACTCCATATATTTCACCCTTATACAATATATTAATCTCCAGATTAATCTGTATTTCAGTCAGATAACACAGATAATTAAGTGGCTTCAGCAGCTCTTTGTTTAGATCATCCTATCAGATGTGCAGCTGTATCATCATCCTCAGCAGCACTGAGGGTTGTTTTGACAGGCAGTTGTATCGTTCATTTTAACTGCGTATTGTTCAGTGTTCTTTATGGGGTAGATTTACAGGGTTTTTTCTCCTCCCACAGCAGTTTGCATTTAGCACACCTGGAGTTTTCAGATCAGGCAACAGATTGGATTAATTTCCAATTAATTGTAATACTACCACAATAATGGAATGATGTCTTAGTATTAACTTTTAATTAAACTACTTACAGTTACTAGCTTCGATGACTTACTGAAATAATATGATTGCTTAATCTTTTCAGTTAAGGGGAAGTTGTGACTAAAATTAATGACACAGCTGAAATACTTCTTACTAACAAACAATTGTGGGCACATTTTCACTTCCATGTGCAGCGCTGTTGGAAGAAGAGAGAAAAGCCTATCGAGTGCAAGTCGAAGAATCTAACAAGCAAATAAACGTTCTGCAAGGTAGGAAATTATATTTCTTCACCCCACTCTGATAGGGAAGATATAGAGCTCTGGCTGGTTTAGTGGCATCATAAGCACTAATAAAGGAAAACGTTAATTGAATGAGTGTTTTCAATCTGATTTCTTTCACCATATTGTTGAATTTTATTGTGCAATGTTCTACGGTTCTAATCACAACGTGGAAAATGCAGAAGAGGGAATCGATGGTTCAAATTGTTCTGCTGTTTGTGGTGTTGCTGTTCCCAAACGTTTAGGGGGTGACACATCCCACAAGTTGGGAAGAGTTATCGAGGTGTCTGGGTTCTCTCTCGGCCGCCCCAGCAAACTGTAGCGGAGAATAAAAAATCCCAGCAGCTTCACTCAGTAACATTCCTGAAGTGTTTTAGTGGAACTGATGTTTGAATCCAGCCAGCACAACGGGGCTTCGTACGTTTGTCACAGAGAAGGTGCCACAGAAACTGCTGAGGTCCTGTCTCTACGTGTGAAGCTCTTCAGATGAACAGATTGGTAAAGAGAGGAGATCAAGGAACTTGTCATGACTTACTTAACAAAAAAAACCCGAAGCATTCGGTTGAGATGAGGTAATGGCTTACCTGAAACTTCCATTACGTCTCATATTTAGTTCTAATTGCTCTGAATTCTGCAGCACTGGAATGCTTCAGAAACCATTGCGATGTTCTTGGGAGTAATTTCTCCGTGTAAGTTATTTCTACACCACCACTGAATTTTTGGAACGTTTCAGTGTGTTTGGATTTTGAGTCGTACCGTGCTTGTTTTCACACCCGAACGGTTGCAGGGACAGTTGTTCATCAACAATGTGGACAGAAGGAAAAATGAGATTTCCTCTTTGAAATGCTGCTGTTACTGAGAAGCAGAGATTTAGCTTGGCCTGATAAAGACGATAATATCTGGAAGATACAGTTTGCAAAAATCCCTCATTTGCTCCTTAGTGGGCACCTCCTGTGAGAGCAAGGCCTAATTCTTGGTGCTTTAGAAACGTTTGGTTTCTGAACCGATTTGTTTTGGTGTGTTCAAGGCTTCTAACATGAGGATACATGGAGAGGCCGTTGTGAACGTGTGGTATGTTTTATTTCGGTCAGATCGTTCTCATCTGCTTGTTTTCTATTCTGTCAGCGTAAGCCTGGAGAGACTGTTTCCAAACAGATGAGGTGGTAATGCCTCACGTTTATTTACAAATTCATCATGCTGCAAATGTCTCTGTTACGGAACACACAAACTGTTTCATCTTACACAGAAGTGCTGCGAAGTCTCCTGTTGTCTATAATAGCTCTTATGCATGACAATATATAATAATTATGGGGGTTTTCCCACACTGTCTTTTTCCTGTGGAACTGGGTAATTCCCAGGTTCTGTAGTTTGTCTGATGAGCTCAATGTCTTTCTGCAGCCTGGTTAGGGAAATAAGTTGCATTTTTCTTCTCTGTCCATGAACAAACAGCAAAGTTTCTAGATGGTACCTGCATATGAGTTCTGCCGATGTTACTGTCTGTGCAGCTCCTGAAAAACATGGAGTGTAGTTGCCGTGCAAGCGCAAGGCTCTCGAGGAGCCTTTCCATCAGTTTGTGCCAGGACTCGCTTGCTTCCTCTGTCTCATCTTGTGTCACGGATTGAGAGAACACAAATAAAAGCTCTAGGAAGGTTACTCAGCCTTTTTTATCTCCCGCATCGCCTTTTCTTGCCCTTCGCTTCTGAAACATGTACGTTTAGGTGTGTGATTCTGACCCTCTACAGTATCTTATGTTAGGTTTTCAACTTCTTCTGGGAGCCGTTCATTAATTTAGTGATTGCTTTTCCCCTTGTTAAAGATCAATGAAATACATGTGAACTCTGATATATATTCTTTAAAATTAAAGACTTTGCTTCCATCAGTCAGGGTTTAGCGGTAGTTTTGTTGTCTTTCGTGCTTCCCTTTCCTCCATACGGCCCTTTTTCAGCTGTTTGCCCTGGATTCTGTCTGCATGCGCGCTTAAGAAAAATAGTTGTGCTCAGAGAAGAGATGGTTAGTAATGAAACAGTTTTGAATGGGAATAATTTATGAGGTTTGCTTTATGCAGAAATGTAAAATAACCTGGCGTGTATGTGACTGCTGCACATTTACAGTAAACCACAAACACTAAAGGACGATGTACAGTTCAGTTTATTTGATGCAGCTGTACCTGTCAATTAAAAATTAACCTTGCACTTTGAAAAATGCTTTTGTATTTGGCTTCTTTAGTCCCATTAAACATTAACAAGTTGAGAAAGGGAGTTATGTGGTTTAGATTTTTAAAAATACTAACATTACTGTATGCTTTCCAGCTCAGTTGCGAAGGTTACAAGAAGATATTGAGAATCTTCGTGAGGAGAAGGAGAACGAAGTTTCGAGCACTCGGAACGAACTTGTCAGCGCTCAGAATGAGATTCTGTCCCTGCAGCAAGTGGCGGCGAAGGCGGCGTCGGAGCGGGACACGGACATTTCCGCGTTGCAGGACGAGCTGCAGACGGTGCGAGCGGAACTCGAGCGGTGGCGGAAAGATGCCTCGGATTACGAGAAAGAGATCGTGAGCCTGCAGGGCAGCTTCGAGCTCCGCTGCCAGCAGTGCGAGGAGCAGCACAGGCTGGAGGCCGCTCGCTTGAGAGGTACGTGGCGAAGGGATGTCCCGGGGGAGCATCCTGCTCCATCGCTTGGCTGTCACTTATCCCCATCGCTATTATTTGTGTGTTTCTTCGTAGTCATTTACTATGTGTGTATATACACACACATGTGTTTATATATGTGTATCAAGCCTAATAGTGTTACAAAAGCTGGTTTTAATTGCAAATTAAAATTCAATAGTAATTAAACTCACATTAAATTGTAATTGTCAATTTTGCCTCTGAGCTGAGGTACCCTTAGATATTAAAAATAGACTAAGTATAATTCCACTTAGAAAAGATAGAAAAAGTTTACTATGTAAAGGATTGATATTGGTCCACATTTCCAAAAGGATTTGTGTGACTTCTGTATAATTTAAGCCCATAAATGGATAGCTTCACTTGAGACAAAAAACTGTATTTTATGGTTTAATAAAACACTTGATGCATCTCATTTTTAACACAAAAATGTTAAAAGAAATTTAAAATTAAGACTTTATTCTGGATGCAGGATGTAGAGATATATACAATATACATAATATGTTATGCTGAGCCAGCATAGGGTTTTTCTGGGCTCACTCGTTTGCGTTTCACTTCACCTGCGGTGCCGCCGCATCCCGTGGGGACGGCTCGAGCGCTTCAGGAGCTCACGGTGAAACTTTGGACAGAGAAACTGGAGTATTTCAAGTGCGCTTTAAATCCCGAATTGGTTACTCTTTGCGAAGTTGTCAGAGAAGCCTTTTTCCAGTTCAGTCTCTGTCGTTGCATTACTGGGTAACGTTGATTTCTATTTTACCAGGGCCCCATTTATTTCAAAGGTCTCATTTTCACCCTTTAGATCCTGCTTTAAACATTGTTCTTGTAGCAGAGCTGTGCTGTCAAGTGTTTTGAGCTGTTTGCTGGTTTCAAGTCTGGGAAATAATTTTCTTCAAACACAGTTTTCTGTTCCCGTTTCTAAAATACCAGAGTAGACCCATAAACAGACTCTTTTCTACTATTTTGTGCCTTAGAAAAACCTTGCGTTGAAAAAAAAAAAACCAAAACATGAGGTTGTTCCATGGCTCACAAACCTCGAGACATTGTCATGTTTTATAGGTGCTTGTGAGAGAATTCCTATGACATGATTAGAATCAAATATATTTGAGATTTGTGACCGATATCAGCTTTTCCTCCATTTATTAGCTGGTGGTACTTGAAACAGCCATGAAATAGTTTTACTCGATTCAATTAAATGTGATTCCTCGCAGGTGAACTGGAGAAGCTGAAGGCGGAGTGGAGCGCTCTGGAAGCCGAGTGTGCGACACTAAGGAAGGAAAATACTTCGCTTACATCCGAAGTTCAGCGACAAGAGAAGGAGCTTTCCAGGTCAGCTGAAGAGGATTTTGTTGGGTTTTTGCATCCTAAAAGTGGTACTAAATGTCTTATGGTGTTTATATCATAATACTGAGCAGAACACACTTCTGTGCCAAAGTGTTATACCGAGCTATTTTTCCTCTATTTTGTAAATGCTTCTGTATTACTTACCAGTCATGTTATGTTGTCATAAGGTAATGTGACTTGGTTTTCTGCTTTGTTATAAGGACTTGGCAGCATGCATTGGGGAATATTTACATTTAACAGTTATCCTTCTACTTAAAAGATAATAAACTGCGTAGATTTCCTAACTTACAATTTACTCAGTATTCAAGGTTGGAAAATGATTCCATGTTAAACAAAAATAATGTGTGAAATTTTGGAGGATGCCAAGTGCTTTAAAAAAAATCTCATTTCTTTAAATGTAAAGCATGTGGAATCAATTGGGTTTTGTTTTCCAGCTCTCAGAAGCAGAGTTTAGCGCTGACCAGCGACATAAGTGTTCTTGAGATGTCTCGAAAGGAGCTTGAACATCAGATGGGATCTTTGAGAGAAAAGCACCAGCGGGACGCAGCCAGCCTGAAAAGCCAGCTCAGCGAGGCCGAGAGCCAAGCGAAAGACGTTCAGAAAGAGGTAACGCAAAGTATCATTTCTCTTTTGAGAAAATATAACGCCCAGTGACTGTGACTTCTAAGCTAAAAGGAAAAATGTAAGATTTCTAGAAACAAAAACTTTTCATACTTTTATGGTAGTTAGTTACACATAAACTGAGGTTAGATCTCAGAAGATTTCAGATAAAATGATTTGTGTGCATTTTGGGAACTTCCTAAAGTTTACTTCTGTGCATTACCCTAGTGAATTTAATTTTAAGCTGTTCAGACAGGCAAACCCATATTCAGAGTTTTCCTGAACACTGTGGGATAGTTTCATGAGCTGTTCCGAGTCAAGGTTAATTCTTTCGTCAGTATGATCTTCCTAGTCAGCTTTAAGCTCTTTGATGTGGCAGTGGGGCCGCACATCCGTCACAGAGGTCTCTCTTCATCTTACTGGGTCTCTGGGCTCCTGCTGATGAGCGAGTGCATCAGGAAAACCAGCGTTTTGAGCACATTTGATGTGCGTGGCCTGTGCAGGTCGCGGTGGGAGAGGCCGTGGCCTCCAGCAGTTCGTTGCTTTCTCTCAGGAGCATTTTGAGTGAAGTTTTCCCCCGTCACCGCTTTTAGTTTCTCTTGCAGTCCTTTGCTTTGTCATTTATCACCCGTGTCACATTCCTTACCATTTGCAGAACTGGAAAACCCCAGCCCTGTTAGTCTGTGGTTTTGTAATCGGATGTATTTGTAAAGACGCTTAATCTTTTAAATTATGGTAAATGCCAGGACTGAAAGTCATTGGTTCTGTCCTGCTAATCCCTGTCACGAGCGCTGCTGGAAAGCTGCTCGTCTGCAGAGAACATTGAACAGGAGCTTGAAAAAGGTGCAGCTGCCGGTGCTGTGGGAACTGAGACACGTTCGCCCAGCAGCGGTTGTACCTGAGCGCAATGAGGATTATGGCATGATAGTAATAAGGCATAATATTTAATTAATGCCTTTCTTTGAGTTTGAGTTTGCTGTGTGGGAAGAGGGTTTGATTTACTTCATGCAGAATATTGATTTTTGCACCTGTTTTATTAGTGTAGGGATTTAATCTACAGCCTGGGTGTTAGAGCACTGTTTAAATGTAGGAGACTCCTTGTTCCCCTGTTTCTTGTTTTGTCTTCAAGACAAAGTGGGTAGTACCAAAGGTAGTACCAAAATTCCATTCTGGTACAACCTGTGCAGATTTGCAGGTCATTCCACTTGCAATTATGCATGCAGGTTAAGTTTACAGTTGTGTATGGCCGTAGATATCTGCTCTCATGGAAACATCTGGCTTAAATAGCAGTGAACCAGAACTTAGAAAAATGTCTTCATTTCAGAGAGCGATATGTGAGTAAAAGCTGAGCAACCCGTATCCAAATGAGTTAAGCATTCTTTTTCAAGATGCTTTTGTTTTATTAGTGTTTATCACAACAAATGTTCCTTCCTTCCTCCTGCTCCCACTTTACTTTGGCTCTAGTTTTGACAGTCCTTTCCAATATCATAATGAGCGGTTGTTTGGTAGGAGAGATGAATCATGGCCTTGCATTGACTTCACATTTCCTTGATTTTCGTAATCTTAGTCCTTCAAAATCAGCAACAAAATCTTCATTTAGAACACAAGCAAATCTCAACTGAGATTTTTCTCCCCTGCTTTCATGAAAAGGGGGTGTGTTGATCCAGGGTGAGTTACTGGAGGCAGATGGCAGGAGTGGCGTCCAGGCTCCCAGCGCGTTCTCTCTTTGCAGTACGAGCGGACGCAGACGGTGCTCTCGGAGCTGAAGGCCAAGTACGAGCTGGCCGAGCAACAGAACCAGTCGCTCTCGGAAGAGCTCAAGCAATGCAAAGAAAACCTGAAGCTGCTACAAGAAAAAGGAAACAATGTAAGTCTGTACAAAATATGTGGGGAAGTCCGGTTGTGACACGGGCAGTGCTGTAGGTTGAGGGAATACGAAGGTGTCAAATAGAAAAGGACGGACTTTAAAAATAAATAAATAAATAAAAAACCAGCTCGGAATCAGATTATGTGCAAAATTCCATTCTGGTAATACCTGTGCAGATTTGCAGGTCGTTCCACTTGCAATTATGCATGCAAGTTAAGTTTACAGTTGTGTATGGCCGTAGATATCTGCTCTCTTGGAAACATCTGGCTTAAATAGCAGTGAACCAGAACTTAGAAAAATGTCTTCATTTCAGAGAGTGATACGTGAGTACAAGCTGAGCAACCCGTATCCAAATGAGTTAAGCATTCTTTTTCAAGATGCTTTTATTTTATTAGTGTTTATCACAACAAATGTTCCCTCCTTCCTCCTGCTCCCACTTCCTAGCAGTGGTTATCCCTGACCGGCTCGCGCTTTAAACAGCGCAGTTGAACTGTCCTTTCTAGTATTGAAAATATTCTTTTCTTTTGCAATTAATTTGAGAGATGACATCATTAGAATTGAGTTTTAAAGCAAGGGGCAACTTCTTTTTATACTGAGGCTTCTGCAATCCCCGGCTGTTAAGGGCGCAGGGGTGGGCACAGCCTTGTTTTGGATCCTTTACCACCCTGGGGTGGCCAACGTTTGGGTGAATACTCTTGCCACAGCCGATTACTGAATGTAAACCTCTAACGTAGTAGAGCTGTCAGACACAAAGAATTCAAAGCCCTTTTTGCTTTTTTCAGCCATATTTTCAGGAATATGATGTTACAATTCTCTTGGAACCTTCTTCATGCTTAGAATTCTTCTGCAATGCTCAGATAATATTGAGTTACTAAAGTAGGCAGAGGTCAAAAACAGCCAGAAAAAACCCATTCTAATAGAATAGATCCCAGTGAGTAAGTAATTGTGAATGTGAGATTTTTCTGCTCTGTTAAAAATATTAACCTTGGGATTACAAAGATCAGTGGAAAAAGAGTGGTAATAGAGGGACGAAATACTGTGAAGGGAATTGGAGCACATGATGGAAGTGGCAAAGCTCGCAAGGTAAGGGAGACTTTAGGAAGAATTTGAGGTGGGTATGTAAATGGAATTAGGAAGCCCAGCAGTGGCCAGGTCTGAGTTGTGACACTTGGAACCTGGAGGTCAGGGGATGGTGAGGAGCATCCAGCCGTGTAGGGCCTTGCAGGACAAGCTACTCGCAGTCAGTAATGCCAAACATATCTATCCTTTGGGTTATTTGAAGCATCATGGATACTGGGCTGAGTTCCAAGGTCAGATTTGTCAAGTACCATTGTCTCCTGATGCTGGAATCATTATCTGCTACGTCATTTCCAAGGACGCTGTCCCACCAAAAGTGACTTCCCGCTGTGGGATTTGTTCCCTTTTGTGGCCCGTCTGTTTGCATATCTTCATATTCTAATACAAGATGCTCATTTTTGGTGAAGCACTTTGTTAAATGCTCCTCGACACTGAGGAGATATGTTATATATTGATAAGTTTGTGAGGGGGGAAATTTAATCGCTTAAAGATAATTTCATTTAATGCGGTGGATATTTATCATCTGTTTCATTTGCCAAGATGCCACAGCCATGAATGTGTATAACTTTAAAAAATAATAATAATAATAATAAAGTGTAAAAAAAAAAAATCCATAGGATTGTTTGGTGAACTAACAAATGCTACAAAAGATGAAGCTTCCGCACTCCACTGGGATGTCATTTAAACATTAAGTTTTTTACTTAAGTTTTACTTTCAAAACGTTGCAGTGTTGTGTTCTGAAACGCTTGGCAGTGTGGTTTACTCCTTGTGCTTGCATGCTTATAGTCACTGATGATTTCCTGATGCGCTTTATGTGACAGATTTATCAACGTGAATGGTTTGGGAACATGAGCTGCTCTGGTTGACTTAAACTCTGACGCTTTTTTGAACACTGCTGGATTATTCCTACCAATGCGCTTTCTGGGGGAAGGTGGCACTCTGATTTGTGGCACCAACGACAAAAATCATCCTGCATGAAAATGACTTTCGTAGTCACACACGATTTTTTCTATTAAATATTTGCCTTGATTAAAACAAATTTGAATTGAGTGGCAGAGACCAGAACACCTTCTAAGATTCCTGTGTTCTGAGCCATATTGAAGGTGCTATGATTGACTCCTACAAATTCATAACAGGATGAGATTCTATTTATGAAACACAATGTTTTAGAAAGTCTTCAAGCATTAATTTATAATTTATTTATTTGACCGAACAAAATCAAGGCGGCTTCAGCACAAAAACAAGGTCTTAAAATATTTAGCATGGTTTGAACTTAACCTCTGTGTGTCTTTGTGTGTGCACGAATTTACCAGCGAGGATGCAGAGAAAGCAGGTGTCTCCCAGGACAGCTTAAAAAGAATTTAGGGCCATTTTTGCCTCTAATTTATCATCATAAGGCTAGAGGCTGCCTGTCCAGGATGCGAAGTAGTTTATAGTTAGCTGAGCAAATCTATAGGTGGTTCTAAGGAGGCCGTAAGCTGAAGGGACGCTGCGCTCTCCCAGCGAGCTGCTTGGGCAGCCGCAGCGTTCCAGCCATTTTTCAGGGTCACGTTTGCTCCCCAGGCTGCCGACCTGCCAGAGGTGCTGAGATTGGGGCATCTCTATGGAAATGTGCTTCCCTGCTCTCTGGTGACGTGGTGCGGGTTGTGCAGTCATGTTACGGTCTCCCGGAGGTGTCTGGAGCACCGATGACATAGTTGTAGGTGATTCACCAATGGAGGAAGAAGGTGGTTTTTCCTGGAGGCTGGTGATGGAAAAAGGGAAAGGCTGACCAGCGAGGAATGGAGGAGCTGGAAAATTCAATATCTGATGGGAGTCTTTCTGCCTTAAGAAATCCAGATGGGATTTCCTAACGCTTAGAAAAACTAAAACCAACTATAAATAAGATACAGGCAAATCAGTTTGAAGATTTGTATTGGTTTAAAGTGCTAAATTCCAAGTTGTGACAAGAGGTTTCTTAGAACACTTTCTGCTTACTCCCCTTTATTGTTAAACACCCTGTTCATTGAAGTAGAACGGTGTACTAACTGTGTATACCAGCTTAGATAATGCTGTATTGTGTTAGATGTCTTTAATACATTTCAATTAAAACAAAACTCACTGACTTATTTTCCCCCCTTCTCTAAATCATCTTGACCTGATTCATTTATAGCACAAAGTGATTTTTAATATCCCTTCCCTTCTTTAGCCTTCCATATTACAACCCGTCCCAGCCGTATTCATCGGCCTAATCCTGGCTTTCCTGTATTGGTGTTACGGCCCATTGTGGTAGCGACAGGTACAAGCACTACGTTCAGTCGATGTATGTTTGTCCCTCTCACCTGTGTGTGCCATTTCTGTATAAAGTCGTGCATGGTGAAATGCTCACAGGTATTTCTTTCACCTGAAGCAAACCCTTCATTTAATACGCCATCCTCTCGACACTGGCGGGCTGAGCGATCAACTAATCATTAACATCTGTGTGATTTCTTTAATTCTAACAATGAATTTCGTTCTAACTGGTTCTGAATGTGCCTCTTCTACAATAACTTGGTCTCAGTTTGTCTTTAGCGAATGGGCTTGGCTGCCTTTTGCTCTTGCTGCCGTGCTAGGGCCTGCGAGAAAACCGCATTGCTTCATTAACCGTGCAAAATGAAGAGTTTGCCTCTAAATAATAATCAAAATCAACAAGCTTTGGTTCCTACTTATGAACTAAGAAATTCCTCTCTGGCTCCAAACACTTTAATTTTTCGCACTATTGCTATGAAGATGGGGGAAAAAGAAAAAAAAAAAATATAAAGACAAGATGAGAAATATGTGGTTGGTTTGTATCCTGAACTCTCAGCTTGCATTTTCTCTAACGTCTCTCAGTGTGTCCTCCTCTCAAAATGCTGTTGTTGTCATGGAATGTTGTGACAGTCCGTTAGAAATGATGTTGTCAGCACCTGCTGCGAACTGGCTGCATAGATGTGGGTTTGAAGGTTCCAAGCTGGGTTCCCGCTGCCAGTGCTGTGGGCTGTGTCTGGGGCAGCCCTCCCGTATTTCTGTGTCCCGCAGCCCTCCCGTGTTTCAGAGCGGAGTTCTTTGAGGTGCGCTGGAGCTGGAGGTGCAGAACTGCCCCCCGTTCTGCTGCTCCTCAGTCACGGAGAGTCGTGGAGTTCCCTGTGCTAGAGCCGCGGTTCGCTGGGATGCTCTAAGCCAGGCCTAAGTGCAGCCGGGCTCAGGGGTGACGCTTTAGTGGTGCCAATCACTCAGGCCTTTCAGGAACCACGGGGTAAACTGATTAGAATGAATTAGAACAAATATGATATTGATTTTCTTTTTCTCTCCACACAGAGACAATGGCCTTGGATGCCTGTGATGGCAGCTCTGGTTGCTGTGACAGCCGTGGTGCTGTACCCAGGCCTAACCAGAGCTTCTCCATGAGAACTGTTGTTGAATCCATACACCGTCCTCCCTTTAGAAGCTGGCAACATTCATATACTGAGGGAAAACAGATTAATTCTCTTCCTTTTTACCTCTTAATACAGCACAGCTCTGCGTGAGAACAGCAGTAGGGTCATTTGCTTTAAACTGTATAAAATGTATCTGTCTATAAAGAGGGAATAAAATTGTGATTCATCATACTGTGAGCAATATTTTTGCTTACAAATTCATGCAAGTTTTAAATTAGTGTCTTGGGATTCTGAATACTATAATGGTGGCCTAAAGTAGGCTTCTCGGTACCAAATTATTTATAATATAATGGCTAGGGTTGTGGACACTTGCTTTAGAATCTGATTGCCAGATGTCAAAGGAAGATGACATGAATGATGTGGACGCCCAAGCCAAGTCACCTTGCAGATGCTCGGCAAACAGATGCTCAGTGCCTTTCAGTACGAGATTATTTTTTTTAAAGAAAACCCCTCGTATACCATTTTACTGCTGTCAGTCACTGAGCTGTTGGGAACAAGGCTTAACAAACTTCTCTTTACCACGCCTTTGCAAGGAAGCATATTTTTTCTTTGACGATGATCGCTTCATTAATGATTTTTGGGAATAAACGCAATTCATGTCCAGCCTTAAAGAGACACTGATGGCGAAGAGCAGCGTGGAGCGTTTGGAGTGCGCGTGTGCGAGTGGAAGCGTGTGTGTTCTGAGTGGGCCCAGCTGTTCCTGGGAGCAAGTTCTTGGTCATGCGATGGACATAGTGCAGTGGTTCAGCTTATGTTAACTTTAGTTTGAATGTAATTTATTAAATTTCATCTATTTAAAGAGGTGCATTCTTTGAAAGTCTGAATGCTTTCTCACATATCACATGTATCGATTTATTTTTTCAGTCATTTGATACTTTCCGACTTGAGCTGGAGAAGCTCTTTGGATAAGCTTTTGTTGACGTAACTTTATTAAGAGAACTGCTACAGTGCGGCTGTGATTAGCTGAAAAAACATCTAAGATACATAAAATACTACAAAATTGGAATCATTTACCTGAGGAAGTATCGTCAGGTGAAGATGGTTTTAATTTGGTAGGAGAATTTTGTGCATCCTCATCACACGGCTGTAAGTATGATGCAGTGGTCCCCATTACAAAGTGTCTTTTCCTTATCTAAGTACTATAACTATTGCTATTTGCCGACTTTTGGTGGGAATCACTGTAGTTAGTGCTCAATTAAATGTAGACTGTAGTGGTCTTGTTCAACTCAACAGTTCTGTCCAAAAAGTTTGTTAAAGACTTAAATAATATGCTAAAGAATGATAAAGTAAAATGGCTCTCGTAAAGCGAACTTCAAACTAGGGAGGTAATCTCAGCAACTCAATTGGCTTTAAAGAATGTTATGGCAATCGAAGGATAGTTTAAATATTTAAATAGAAATTTAGCATATAATTTACTTTGTGAGGTTTTAAGGGTCATTGTCCTTTAATTAAAGGTTCTATCTTGAGTTACATGGGTTTTGCTAATGGGAGGATTATTAGTTATGGAAAAAATAGTCCACAGGTGACTTGTAGAAATAAATCTTGTCATTTAGTTCATTCATTTCATCCTTTTCAGTTGCAGGAAGCCACCCAACCACAGAACACTCGTATGCCAGTGGTACTTAGTACCTCTTGTATATAGGTTATTGCAAATATTGTTCTGAAATGCTTAACTTCAGAATTACATTTTTTAAAGTAAATAATTGTTTTAAATCTATTTTGTAAAGATATAAAGATACAATAGAATTTCTGGAGTACAGATTAAACTATTTGCACTAACACACGTGATGTGCATGATTTAATAAAATAACTTTACTCTCCCTATGCATGTTTGAGTTGAATGTCATTTGGAAACAAAAGATTGATGCTAAGTTCCCTTTGCACTAGATCCCGCCACAGTTACTAGGCACAACGTCTGCAGCATGTCCAGTAATAGCAAAAGAATGATTATATATATATTTTTTTACCTTGTATTCCACATTTTGCACTGGTTTCATTGTTTTTTTTTTTTGTCTAGCGGATCTCTCTCCTGGGGTTTTTCAGAAAGAAAGGGGGGAGGAGAGAGCGAGGAAAGGCTGGGGAGCATCATTGCCTTGGAGGTGGGAATGGGAGAGACGGGCTGAGATTGGAGGAGCGGTGGCTGCAGGGAGCGATGGCGATGCCCTTCCCGGGGACGGTGGCGATGCCCTTCCCGGGGATGGGATCCCGATGCTGCCGCCTCTTCTCCAGCATCTCGTGCTCCGTCTGTCCCTCTGAGCTGCTGTTTGTCCTCCCCGCCGGCAGCACGTAGAGGGGGTGTGAGGAGGTGGAGTGGAGCCTGGGGACCGAGGTCCCTCCTGGTCCCAGCGAAGGTGCCACCAGAGTTCCCTGGGACCGACCTCGGCGTGTCCGCGCTGCCCTTAGGTCCCGCGTACCAAGCAGTGGGTTTGTTCTTGTATTAAAGACAAATGTTGTGTTTTCCGAAATCTTTAGAGACTCAGAGAGCTGGAATTAGAGACCCGACAAGGCTGTATTAAAGGAGAAAGATTTCCAATGTATTTCCGTGCATGTGTGTGTATAAATACTGTATACACAGGTGCATAGTACACGTTGCATGGGGGTTTGCGCTTCCACGTGTACTTGTGGTTCCCTAATACGGTGCCTTTCCCGGGAGTTCTTGACATTTGCATGTTCAAAATGATCAAGAATGAGCTTAAGTGCACGGTTCACTCGGTTGTGAGGACGACTGGGTCAGGTAACGGGGACGCTGCGGTTCTTCAGTACTTGGAAACGAAAGCAGCGAGCGGAGTTATTTTACAGGCACTCTATGCACAAACCGCTTGGATTTTTGTTGTGTTTCTTTATAGTAAACGTGGGTTTTATGTTCATATTTAGGTTCTTGTAAGGCTTGATTGGCTGAGCCTTGGAGCTACTGTAACAAGAGCAGCTTTTCCCAAGCCTGTAAGATGCTCTAAGTCTAATTGTAAAGTGCTCTGAGCTTGCGCTGAAGTTTGAGATTTTAAAAAGGTTCCTCGTACTAGAAAAATGAGAGTTGTTTTATCAGTTCCTAGTTCAGTTGGGAAGATTTAATACAATAAAATATCTGAACGCTTCTTCAGTTTTGTCTCGGTGTCACGACTGAGGCACCTTTTTTAAATTTTGAAAGAATTCTACCTACGCGGGGATGACAACAGCAGCCTGTTAGTTAAAGATACAAATATACAATACAGAAAAAATACAGGGTAGTTTTCCTGTTCCTTGTAGCTGAATTAAATGCATTCTTCCAGAGTCTTAGCCTGATTCTTCTTGCAGAATCTCTGGGGATTTTGGTGCTAAATGGAGAATTGTGAGTCTGCACAACATATTGCAAAGTTTTCAGGTGAAACAGTGTTAGTGAAACTTCCTATCAAATGCCTGATGGCTGAAGCAAAGGTAATAATCTGTGCACGTATTCCTAAGCCTTTTTACCTTTTCTATTCAAGTCTTCTGAAGTACCTTACCCGTTCACATGTTCTGTGTGCTCTACATAAGATTTTGAATGTCTCCTGCCTTAATCTGTAGGGTTTTACCACTTGCGAGAATCATTCCTTCAGCTGGAATCTCCTCCGGGGCAAATCCCCTGCTGAGATTTGTCCCGCCAGCAGCATCTGAGGCTTTCACACCACCAGGGACCTTTATTCCCTCTGGTTTTTCATCCACCATCAGCATTTCATGAGCAACCGTCTCTAGATTTCGAGTCTCCATTACCATAGCGGTCGGTCATACGAAAGAATTAAAAGCCATATTGTGTGCCGCTGTGTCTCAGGCAGATAAGAGAGCTCTGGATCTGCAGGGCGATGGCTTCCAGCACCAATCTCCTCATCCCGGTCCCTCTGCGTGCCTGGGGACACACAACTCCGCCCTTTCTCCCCTGCTGGGGAACTGGGCTGCACTTTGGGTCTCCCAAGTCTTCCTGGGGTTTTATAATAGTTTGTCCCAGCTTGTTCAAATTAGTGAGCAAAGCTTTGCCCACAGAGCCACGTTCTGCTTTAAAAACCATGGGTGCTACCAGGATTTGGCTAAAGGCTCCCAGAGGTGGAAGGTAAATTAGCAACTAGAACAAAAGTTTCAGGGGCAAGGGCCATTGGAGGCTCAAATTTCCATGAGCTGGTGAGGGGAACTCGTGTCTGATTGCTGTTCTGGGCATCGCCGTCATGAAACTTCACGGATTTCAACATCAGAAGCATAACGGCAAGAAGTTAAGCATGTATTCTAGACAGAAAGAATTCTTTAAGAACTTCAGGAAAAGAATCAGTCCCCTCTCTAGGTAAGTTACTTGAGCAACTACTGTGCTCTCAACAAAACCCCAAACCCAAGCCTGTTGTGAGTTTGTCTCGCTTTGGCTCCCAACCATCGGAATTCAATGTATCTCTCTTGGAGGATGTTCTGCTACTGCAAATGTCCTGATCCAGGTTTGATACCATGATCCAAATACCTTCCCATCTTGCTTTATATTAATGGATGGAATTATTCCTTTTTCTTCATCCCTTCTTCAACTATTTATAATTTTCAGAATGTTTTTTGAAGAGTAGATGCCAGGACAGAACGTGTCCTTACCATTAAGACCTTACTAACATCCTATAAACAGACGATAAGCTTTATATCCTGCTCTGCTATTCTTACTTGGCCATTTACCAGAACTCTTTTGGGGTGTCGCCAGAACCAGATCCATAGAATGATTCCTTCACTGAGCTTTTGCCATCTGCCAGCCGTTCTTTACTCTGGATTATGAATTACAGCGATAGTGCAGTGGTCACTTTTATTGGAATGCCCGATGATTTACAGAAGTCTTGGTTGAATAGCACCTATATTAATCACATTTTTAAAAACTTACAAAAGTGACATTTTGTTGTAATGAATTATTCTGCATTCTGGAGTCGTGTACTGATCATTTCCCATGGATCACTCGGATTTGCTCGGATCTGCAGGTGAAGCAGAACCAGCCCCTTGCCTGAGATCGCACATTTACTCTCTCAGCCCCATCACGTTGTTCCCTGTTGCTGCCGCTTCCCTCCATGAGGCTTTTCTCATCCTAAGTTGTTCACGTGCCCGTGTTTGAATCGTTCGGTCTCCTCCGTTGTGCTGGGGTTGTTCCGGGGCTGGCAGTGCGTTAATGGGTTGTGAGGCACCGCGGGTGTGCATGTGTGGACGTGGCTGTGCTGAGGCTGCGCTTGCATGTGCTCAGATCAATGCCCGTTACTGGTCATTAGCGACCGTGAGAACGGAGGTGTAATTGGGATTCTCAGCTATGGCAATGCAGGTGTTAGAATGGAGATGGAGTTCTTCTATTGCGTTTGGCGATACACTGAAAATGCAGATGTGCTTCCAAACACGTAATCTCATTGGATCTGATGGTGAACAAATCCAAACCTTGGGTTAAACTAAAAGTACTTTTTTTTTACCTGATCATAGGTTACCGATGAAGTGATCAATTCATTCTGTTCTATTGGAATAAAATGTATCCAAAAGCTAGCCCGTACCTTTATTTCTGAAGGAACACCACACATGCACTAGGAGTGGTAAAGTGCTGCCTTCAGAGTGGAATGCATTTACTATTTTAATCTTTTCGTGCCAGATCAGTTATGAAGTTTATATTCTATTTATATTTCTTGTAAGGAGTTCTTGCTCTGGAAAAGACTTTTATTGGGTATGTCATCAGTTTGGATGTGACAAAACTACTTGTCTTGAATAATACAGTGGCTCTTATTTAAAACTGTTCCAAATATGCAATATGTCTTTTGAGATGAATAAATGGTAAAAAATACGAGAATAAATTTGCAACACAACAGAAAGCTGGTTTGTATTGTACATAGTCTTTCCTTCAGCCTCACTCCAAACCTCAGCACTCCGCAATATCTGGATAACCTGCTGCACTCTGGTTTATTGCGTAGGAGACAAGTTACTAGTTAATGAATTATAACTTATTTTAAAATTGGAATGCATTTACTTGTTTACTTTGTACGAATGGGGGTTCACGGCGATATGACGTTTCCTCCCCCATAGGATGTGAGGCGAACCTGGGGCGAGAACAGCGGGTGCGCGGAACCCGCGTGGTGCAAAGGCTGCGGGTTCTCTAGGGACCAGGCGCCCTCGGGTGTCAGTCACTGATCAGCCTTTAGAAAAACCAACAGTCCTACAGTCTCCAGCCTGCGCCGTCAATCGGACACGGTTCTGGAGCTCCGCGGTAGCGCTGGCTCAGAAGGACGTTTGCTGAGTCACTGACGTGGTTTTTAGCAGGTTTGAACAGCTCCTCCCTGCTTGCCGTGCGCTTTGGATCCAGCCCGGGATGCGGTTTAACTAAGCGTGGTTCCTCTCCAGGCGAGCTCAGTCCTGGCGAAAGAGCCTCGGTAACCTGCCTGCCTCCCATTTCTTTTTAAAAAGTTAAGTCAGAGTTAACATGCAAACGCTCCACCAGATCCGTCAGCTGTTTGAGGAGCTGGGAGAAAAAGGGGGGGGAAAAAAAGCCTAAAAAACCTCTATGTTCAATAAGTGTCTCTGCTGCTCCTGGCGGGATGGTGCTGGCGCACCTGGCGGGTACCGGGGACCTCGTCTGGAATTCCTGTCTCCCGGATACCGGCACGGAGCGCGGTCCTGACCACGGGGACACACACCGCGTCAGTTCATTTCTGAGCAATGCTGCGGCTGAACACTGCTGAGGAGCTTTGCTCACTTCTAAAGACTGAGCATGAGTATTACAGGCTCGTTAGGGTTGATATTAAAGGTGGCTTTTTTTCTATTGTTTGTGGAGCAGTCACAGAACTTGACTCCAATCCACCTGTAGCTGGGCATTGTAATAGACATTTATTGCTCAGTTTTTTCCACTTGGTGATTTTTGTAATGGCCTGTAAGTGTAAATGTGACCTGCAGCAGCTTCATGGTGATTGTTAAGCTGCGCTCCCAGGCTGGGCTGGTTGGGAGCTGGTGCCTCTGTGCTCCACACCACAGCAATGGTTCATCCTTCCTCCATGGGCTTCTCTCAGTGTTCTTCTTTAGTCCCCAGTGCTTCCAAATTTAAAGGGCTCTCATCCCTCTGTTTAAACAGCAAATTTAAAGTTGCTGCCATGGTGCACCTGTAGGGTAGTATCTTGTTTATTAAGTTCCAACCAATAATAAATTATTAACAGTCTTATTATTACTTGGCATGAAAAACTGCTGGTGCAGCGAGCAGGGGTTCCTCAGCACATCCCTGCGCCTGCGGAGGAGGAGACTTAGTAGAAAAACAGCAAAATAAGTGTCTACTGACTTTACATGGTGTTTCTCATTCCAAATCGAGAGAGAGAGGTGAGAGCCTGGCCCAGGTTGGCCAGAGAGGGGGTGGCTGAACCATCCCTGGAGACATCCCAGGCCAGGCTGGACGGGGCTCTGAGCACCCTGAGCTGGTGAAGATGTCCCTGCTCATGGCAGGGGGGCACTGGGGAGCTGGGAAGGTCCTTCAACCCAAACAGTTCTGTGATTCCTCAGTAATTAAGAAACAAACACTGGAATAGTTCCAGCAGAAGCAGTAAGTCCTTCTGGGCTGTTTCTTTGGTGGGAACTGAATTGCTTTGGCAGATGTGTAGGATGTTGCATCTGCTTGGAATGTGGTCCTGCTGGGCATCTCTGCCGCTGGCTGCCCTGGGGCAAGAAACGCATCGTGAAGCCTTTGATGTGACGTGTATCGAGACGGAAAACGAGCCCCCTGTTCTGGCAGAGATCTGTCTCAGCTGAGGCACCTCGGTGCTGCTCAGATCCACAAGGACTCATGTAACGGTGTTCATTTGGTTCATTTAATGTCGATGGTTTCCAGTTATCACGAAGTATGTGTCACTGGAGATTTTTAAAACATGGTAAGTTTTCTGTTCTAAAATAAAGAACAATAGTTGGGAGTTTAGTCATATTCTGCATTGTCTTTTTAATTTCTTGGACTGTAAGTAGGGCTTTATCTAGATCCTTCTGGCTCAGATACTTCATCAGAAAACTGCTGTTATTTTGTAGATTTTGAGCACGTATTGGAGGTCTACAGTTTATTTTGGTTGTGAAGACACTGTGAAATTATAAAGCTAGAACTTTAATATGGAGGTTGCTTCCTGCAGCCTCCAAAGAGCAAGCTTGGGAAGCTGTGTCTTTGTCCTGATGAGGATTAATTACCGCAGGTGTCCAGTGGTGCAGGTGCGAGCAGCCGCCTGCAGCTGAGGAGGAGGAGGATGGTGACTCAGGGCAGAGTCACGTCCTGTTACCGCTGGTCAGGAACACCAAGGTTCTGGTGAAACTGAGAAGAGGTAAAAAGGAAACCCTTGGAATGCGAGGAAGGGAAAGGCCGCGTTTCCGAGATGTGCGGCTGTCCTGCGCTTGTGTGCGAGTGCTTTACCTGTCCATTTATTCTTGAATCAAGTGACGGCAGCTGGAGCAAGTTGGTGTAGCAGAGCAATGCGTAAAACTCGACCTATCTCTCCAGCCTTAGTGGGATGAAGCTTTGTGCTTCTCAATGCAGTTTTAATGGGATAGGTTCAGGTAAAACTATTTCAAGCTTTTAAAATTTGGAAGGGTGAAGCTGGAGTTCGGGTGTGTGGGGTCTCTGCTGAAGCATCTCTGCTTGCAAAAGGGAGTTTGAAACCTTCCCCAGATACATTGGCTGCCTCCCAATAACTTTTTAAATGGCATTGAAGCTGGAAAGGATGTTTTTTCTTTTGCTTGTGTTGCATTGCTTATTGCACACAAAACTGAAGTTCCTTTAAGAACCCCCTTTAAGAAGGGGGTGGTCAGTAGTTCAGAGAGGTTCTCCTTCTACTAATAGCTTGAGATGTCAAAGCACAAATTTCAAGTACATCTCATCACACGTTTCATGATGGAAAATACTTCCCCTTCAGCCTTCTGGAGGGAGTCGGTGCTGGTAGCTGCTGTTTCTGTTTTTCCTCACGTACGTCAGGCTGGTTTTCGCTGAAATAAGTTGTCACATTCAGTAGGTAGAGACCCTGTACCCGTAGCTGTGGGCCCAGCAGCCCTGCGCTCCTGTGCTGCACATGTACTTTGGTTCCATGGACAATAAGCTGCCCCCCGGGGAAGTGCGGGCTGGCCCGTGTCACTGATGGGGGGCAGGAGCTGGCAGGAGGAAGCTCCAGTGCCTCGAGAGGAAGGAAATGAGGAGAAAACAGCACATTTTGGGGAAAGTTCCCACACAAGGCGAAGGAGAGGCGAGGGGCGTGAGGAGGGAAGGGCAAAGCGAGCGGGTCTGGGCGGGATGGGAGCGTTCCTGGGTTGCACCGCAGCGGAGAAAAGTGTCCTTCAGGCTTCGAGAGAGCACCCCCGTGTCCTCGGTCCCTGTCTGCGGCCTCCCCAGCCTGTGCCGCGGGGAGCTGGACGGTGCTGGTCAATGCAAGAGCCTCAGAGCCAGCATCTGCCTCCCCCTGGGCCTCGGGAGGCCTGTTCCATCCTTTTCCCCTTGCTGGCACTGACCTGCGGCTCCGCTCTGACCGGGGCCTCCTCCAGCCACGCGAGGCAGCACCTTCCAGACCTGGCTGCCGCTCCCCAGCGCAGACTGTTCCTGTGCTTCACAACAGCACGGAGATGATGGTGATGTGGGGCTTTGCCTGCAGCGTTAAGCGGGTGAACAACAAATAAAGTAGCTGCCAGTTACCCCCAGAGGGTTTTAGAGACATTCTTGTAGTCGCTGAGGTCTCCGGGAAGCAAAGGCTTTTGTCTCCGCAGTCGCTGTTGTGGGGTGAGATCTGGATCCCCCTGCGGAGCAGGGATGTGTGCGCTGCGCTGGTGGCACGGGGGGCACAGCCCCTGGTCACAGCAGCTCTGCCAGTCACCCTGCCAGCACCTGGTCTGCAGTGTCAGTTGGGGAATGAGCTGTTGGAGAGCAGTGCAGGGGAAAGGGACCTGGGGGTCCTGGGGACAGCAGGGTGACCATGAGCCAGCACTGGCCCTTGTGGCCAGGAAGCCAATGGTACCTGGGGTGGGTTAGAAGGGGGTGGTCAGTAGGTCAGAGAGGTTCTCCTGCCCCTCTGCTCTGCCCTGGGGAGACCACACCTGGAATCTTGTGTCCAGTTGTGGCCCCTCAGTTCCAGCAGGACAGGGAACTGCTGGAGAGAGTCCAGCGCAGCCACCAAGATGCTGCAGGGAGTGGAGCATCTCCCGTGTGAGGAAAGGCTGAGGGAGCTGGGGCTCTGGAGCTGGACAAGAGGACACTGAGGGGGGACTCATTAATGTTCACAGATATCTAAAGGGTGAGTGTCAGGAGGATGGAGCCAGGCTCTTCTGGGTGACAGGACAAGGGGCAATGGGTTCAAACCGGAACACAAGAGGTTCCACTTAAATTTGAGAAGAAACTTCTTCTCGGTGAGGGTGGCAGAGCCTGGCCCAGGCTGCCCAGGGGGTTGTGGAGTCTCCTTCTCTGCAGACATTCCAACCCCCTGGACACCTTCCTGTGTAACCTCATCTGGGTGTTCCTGCTCCATGGGGGGATTGACCTGGATGAGCTTTCCAGGTCCCTTCCAACCCCTGACATTCTGGGATTCTGTGTGGGGCGCAACCAGGGCTGGAAATGTCCCCATGTCAGGAGAAGGTAAGACCTGTGGACCTTTCCTGCTGTGGGACAGATGCTGGTGTCAGCACATCCTGCGTGGTCTCGGTATCGCTTTGGCTAGATGATGTATTACGGGTGAGATGCTTTTGATGCCACCTCATTCATTGCTTCATCCATGGAGCTTTGCTTAGGCTGTCCCTGTGGCTAAGACAGACAAAGATTCTTTTGAAACTTCAAAGAATCTTTGTTCTAATTTTGTTTTGTCTAATTCTCGTATATAATACTGTACGTAATATATATGGAAAAAATTATCATCACTTAAATGTTTTGTTCTCTATACACATGCAAGTGGAAAAAGCTTCCTAGATACTTCCTGCGATCCCGCAGATTGAGACAATGCAGCTCACAGTACTGTTTTAATCTACGTTTAATGTTAAATAAAACGAGGGAGTTTGTTAGTTTTACCAGAAGCAGATGTCAAGTGTAGCAGACTCAAAGCGACAAAACCCACAAACCAACAAAGCCCCCCAGAACAAAAGCAGAGCAGCTCCGGGGCCCTCGCTGTGTGGCCTCGGTGCCACGGCCCGTTCGGCTCCGCAGCCCTTGCTGCGCCGCTAATTGGGCCCTATTTCTCACCCTCGTTAGCGTTCGGGGTTGTGTTCACCGCGCAGAACGAGGCACCGCAATACTCAGTAGTCACCACGACGCGTCTCTGTGGGAGGAAAGCTGCAGTTCACACCCTCGGAGTCCAAAACTATAAGGTGAAAAATAACCCCTTTCTATTCTCTCCTAAACAGAACTGCTCCTGGAAAGCAGAGTCAAACCCTAGTAATTGCCCCATGTCCCTGGAGCCCCTAACAGAGCGTCTGCAGACGTGACAGGAGCAAGACCGGCCGCGGGACCCGCGCTCTGTCCGGTGCTGCGCCCGCGCTCGGCGCCGGTTCTTACACAGAAGATGACTTTGTTTTCCTGCTGCGAGGAGGTTCAAATCTTAACATCCCGAACAGATGGAAGGAGAGTTTTCCCTTGACTGTCCAAAAAACTCTCGTGCAATGTAAGCTGGGGGGAGAGGGGCGGCCACGTGCATGCTCGGTGTTCACAGAAGCAGCTGTTTGTGCGTAGTACGATGGCGATATTTTTCAGTTGCAGCTCTCCTGTGCAGAAGTTTAATCTCCCTAATACAGAAAGAGCGAGAGCAATGAAAACGACGTCGCTTTAAGCTTAGCTACTTTTCTAAGAACAAAAGGAATATGTGTCAAGTACGTGTTTTGGGTCACTTTTGCACCTTTTCGTCTTTTTGTGTTTCTATTTATACCCTGGCCGGTTCGTACGCTCTCCGATGTGGTAAGAAAGTTGACGTGGTTGCTAAACTTAAAGAGGAAAGAGACTGGTTTCCTAGATTTGATCTGAGCGCCATTACTTTTAGTAATATAAATAATGACATCACCGCTGAAGGTTCCCGTCCAGCAATAAAAGGTTATGGGAGAGCAAACTTTAGGAGCAGTGTCCTTATTAGACATATGTGATTCATCTTCAAGTGTGCATATTTAAGAAAGATGCTGTATCCTGAGCCAAATGAGCTCTATAAATCTGATTTTACTACGTTTCAAACTGTAATTAATTAGTAAAAAATATTATCTTTTTTTTTTTTTTCCTTTAAACTATGTGAAAACTGGTGCTTGCAGCCTGCTGGGGACTGTTAGGCGACGCACAGGCAGCTCTTTTGTCCTCTTCCAGCTTCCTCCAGCAATCTGCTTTTGCACTCCTCCAAAAGCCTTTTGTAAATGATGCCTGAACCATAAAATAACAGTAACCGCTGTCTCGTTTCTGGGATTCGGTGTGTTAGTCATTCCGAGAGATGCTGTTCAGGGCACTGATGAGCTGCCAGGGAGGCGCTCGCTTTCCTACTGGAGGAGTTTGCTGATGCCTGTTAGAGAACATCACCACGTTCCGGCTCGGTCTCTTTGCGCAGCGCGGGGGAAACGCGCGTAATTTGCGGCCGGAGCCGAAAGAGCAAAACGATCCAGCGCAGCTGCTGCCAAGGCCGCACATCTGCTCTACAGCTTGCCACTCGGCGTTTAGAGATGTCCTGCGAGCAGCCAGCAGCGCTGGCCAGGCTCCCACAGCCGCCCTGTACCTGAGTGTGGGTGAGAAGGTCTCCGAAGGGGACGCTGTGGACGGGCAGGCTCCACCGCTGTGAGCAGCAGCTCACTGATCTGTCTATTGGGGAGAGAAAACCCTGTTTTCATCTCCTCACCTGGATTTTCTCTGCCTTACTTACTGAAAAGAGTTGGTCCTGTAGTGAATTGCCGTGAGGAAAGTAGACTAGATGACCTGTGAGGGTCCCTTTCAACCCCGCTGTTCTGTGTTCTCTATGGTCCCCAGCGCCCGCCTGTGTGCAGGGACGGGGTCTCGTGTGCTGTCAGTGAGCAACGTGAGCTGTGCCAGCCGTGCAAGGACACAAGATGGAAGTTGTTAGGGCTGGTTGGTTGGTTTGTTTGAAAAAAAGGGGAGAGTGTTTAGGAAGCGTTAGCGACTGTTCTCAGTGGGTTTGTTTTCCAACCTGAGCTCCTGCCGTGTGAGCAGCCAGAGGACAGAGCCTGGAGCGAGGTCCATTCATCCTGCATCCTTCACCTTTCTCCTTTCCTGAAGCTCAGGACAAAGCTCAGCTTATCCTGCCACCCTGTCTCTCTTCCCTCCTCCACGCAGGACTTTGCTCGATGCTGTTGATGAGGACCAGGAGCCGCGTCTCGATAAGCTGGAGCATCAGTGGGGGGTACCGTGGTCCTGATGCCCTCCAGCTGTGTCCTGAGCCTGCCTACCTGCTGTCCTCTCTCAATTGTTTCCACAGTAAATGAAGTCAAAACGTTGCATGTCCATGGATGGACCCACGAGCCAAGTTCCTGGCCCTGGGAAGGGCTCGGGGGCTGCTGAGATGGTTTGCAGGAGGCCACCAACTTGCTTTTTATGGCTCTTGCCATGTTCCGCTTGCTCTAATGCCTGAGCTGCACACTGAAACCTGAGGAAGACCCTGTCTGAAGATGTTCTGTCTTTCCAGCTCCCTGGGGAAGATGTAACTCCCCAATGTCACTTCATGCCTTATTTTGAGCTTATCCAAGTGTCTTCGCCCTCATCCCAAACCAGCAGCTTTTCTAGAAGCAGATGAGCCCGGCTGGCGTGGGGCAGAAAGTGCTTTGGGGCACCACACAAGCATATGCCACCTCCTTGCTGTGTCCAGAATTGTCTGTACTCCAAACAAACCTTCCCCGAAGGGCTCGGCGTGCCCCTCCGTTGGCCTGGGGCTGGTGTCCTGGCTGATGTGGGGGCTAAGAGGCAGTTTTCACCCCTTCTCCCAGGAAGGTGAGGAGATTTTGACCAGTTTTGGAGAGGCTGGCCCTCATTTGGAGAAGATTTTGGGCGCCACCTTCATGTGACGATTCTCAGGAGTGTCCTTGAGATACCACTTATCTAGATGTGCTGTGCCTGGTAACTTCAGGGACGTGTGTTTCTTCCCTGGTCTTGCTCAGATCCTGGTGAGCCATCTGGAAATCTCATCCTGCGATTACTCCAGAATCTGGAAGACCTTTTGTATTGACTAATCCCAGAAACAGATTTTCCCTTCATCCTGTCTGTCAACACAGCCTTTAACTTATTTTTATGGGCTTCAGCACATGTTTGAAGCATCACTGCCTTAGGATATGGCCTGTGTTTTCCGGACAACTTCAGTCGTCCTTATATCTCCATATAGCGCTTTCTGAAGAAGGGCTATTTAGTGGATATTGAGTAGGATCTTCTGTGTCCTTCAAAACCCAACACATCTCCATTTGCACTTCTAGACCAGGAATTGGAGTGACTTAGCGTGCCGTAAGCATGAAATCCTAGGAAATTATACTTTGTGGTGCAATCTATTTTGCTTCAAGAGAGTTGAGCAATGTTTTCATTAATAAGATGTGACAAAGGTGGTATTAAGAAGTACTGACCCAATAGAAGCAAGGGGGGTAGAGCAGAAAGACTATTCTAAGCTAATTGGTGCCATACTCTTAATTTTTTGCCTTTTTTGTTTTTATCTTGTCCACTACTCGTTGTTTACCCACCAAAAAAACTTGTGTATGTGTTTTCTATACGTCTCTTAACTCTTTATGGAGGCAGCAGGACATGGCAGGTAGGAACCGCTCCTGTGTGCAGCGAGAACTGTCCGATAGAGTGCCAGGGTTGGGTTAATGGTTGGACTCGAAGATCTTGAGGGTCTCTTCCAACCAAAATGGTTCCATGATCTGCAGCGGGGTGGTTGAGGAGGGTCTGTGCTGGCATGTCCCTCCCTGTAGGAGTGGGCCCTGGTCTAGACTTGCTCCTCGAGCCCGTCCTTGTGAGTGCACAGAGCATGGTGTCGAGCCACCCTCTGCAGGTTGGGGACAAAACGGGGAGAGCTGCCTCCTTTCTCGCTCTTGTTAAGGGAGAATTTTCAAGAAAAGTAGAAACACTTCTGGAGAACAACAGAAAAGCTTGACCTAATTGCTGCTCTAAATATAAGCCTATTGCCCCTGAAAGGCCCAGCAGGATATAAAGCCACCAGCTCCAGTTCTCGTTTTTGCCAGAACTCCAAAGCGTTTCCTTTTATGCAGTAATCTTAAAACTAGTCCAAGAAAACACGCGATTACTTAGATATTCCAGCTATGCCACCAATATGGAAACTTAGATTATGATATTTTCCACAGACAAATCTTCCATCGTGAGTTAAACACGACGCTCCTCTGCTTGCTTGTAGGAAGACACAACCTCCTTTCCATGGTCTGAGGAGCAGTTGCTGCTCATACATTGAGCCAAGACTGATGGACTAAGAAAACGGGGCCATAACGCAGTCACCAAAGTCCTGTTAAGGCCTAAAATGTTTTTTAATCATAGTCACAACCTTCTCCCAAAGAGAAGCTTTGTATGGACTAGCCACTACTTATTTAAGAAACATTTTGCTATTTTGATATTTGAGATTACAGTCACCATCTTTATCAGTTGTGCATCATGTCCAAACTCTAAGCAGAGATAAAACCTCATGTACCTCCATTGACTAAAAGCAAAATGAGTCGGGCAGAACCCGCTCCTATCCCCCAGGTCTTAGTCTGTTCTTGAAAACGTTGTAAGCCACAGTTTGCCCACCACCCACCATCCGGCAACACGTTCATCTCGTTCATGAGGCCACTGTGCGGTCTTAATTTGTGCGTACTCAGCAAGCCACGGCTGGTCTGCTCCGGAGATAATAACTATATAAGTATGGTATAAAATTGAGAGGGACATGGATTATTTTTGGTTGGGTTGTTTTGGGTGTTTCTTGGTAGGCGCAGCTACGTGGGCAGGGTCTGCAATAGTTGTTTTCTACTGGAATGACTTGGCACAGCACCTGCAGCCCGGCCAGGTGGGTTCATCGCGTGGCCGCTGGGCCCAGGAGCTGCAGCAGGAGTCCTGGGGCACCGAATGCAACCATGGGGGTCAGCAGAGACCCGTCGTGCTTGAGGGGGTTTCAGGGACCGCGGGAAGCGTGGTCAAAAATTAAGAGATCATTCAAGGATCGTTTAGATGTAGAGAATTCCTCCTGGTTAAGCAAATATCCCGCTGAGCTTCTCCTGGAAAAGAATTCAATGTGTAAGGCTGTATGTCTTCCAGACGATGAGGGATGGGATGCAAGAGAGAGAGAAACTTCTATTTCTACACACTGAGAAAGCATGTGGGCCTCAAGCTCTTTTCCCAGTTGGAAAGTCTGCTGTTAAGAAAAGGAAATAGATTTTTATAAGCAATACTTAATTCAAGCATTTGGCTAATTCTCCTGCTGCAAAGGTTTTAGGTCAAAGTCTGATTCATTGATGTGGAAATGGAATGAAAGGGATTAGGGGAGGAAGTAAACTCTGAAGTTAGGAAAACTCTCTGCTTTCTTGTCCACTAACGTGCGTTTTTTTCCCTACCCATCCAATGTATGTTTGACCTATGTTTCTAATTTAAGTGTTGTGGAGAAACTGATTCCCACACGCCTTCCTTTGCTCCCCCTGTGCCATTGTCACCAGCCCTGCCGCGGGCGGCTTCCGTTCTGCTCTTGCAGGAAGGGATCCTGATCTTTCCATATTTGGGGAAGTTGCTGGACATGACATTGTCGTACAGATGCCGTGAATTTATACGTTTATTCCATTAGCTTAGAGAATGGAAAACGGGTGGTTTATTATTCTTATTACTCATTAAAAATATTTGTTAAAGCAGCGCCCTGTTCACAATGGGACGTTCTGCAGCAGCGCAGGCGTCGGGGGAAGCCGGAGACGGCATCTTCCTTTTGTTGCTCCGTGTATTTGCAGATGCGCACGTGTTGCTCAGGATTCCTACAGGGATCACTTTGGGGATCCACCTGGGAACCTTTCCTTGTGCAGTAAGGTCCGTCTGTCTGTCCTTGCAAACACCCCGTTGTGTGTGTGACCCCCAGTTCTCTCCAGCCTCCAAAAGCCTCCTCTTTTCCCCTTGTCGGTGCTCTCGTCGCTGGGTCTCAGAGGCTTGGCAGCCGTCAATCCAACATCACGCACAGTGTCCCGTAGCATCACGAGTGGCTGTGAGTGCCTTTCCTAGCTCTGCTCGTAAAGCAGCCACAGAGAGAGACGATCAGAGGAGACAGGGCAGCATCCCGCCCCGGCTCCGTACCGGGGGCTGTGATGGATTTACCGCTCTCAGAAATGCAGCAAACAGCGTTGACAAACCCAATGGGTTATCTGGGGCTGCTCGTGTGCTCTGCAAAATATAGCTCATCGTCAGAGAAAAGAATGAGGTGGGGTTTTTTCCCCAAGTTTGCAATAATTATTTATTACTCATTAGTAATTACTACAGAGGGCAGCAGGGGGGCTCCAGCCCTGGAGAGGGGCTGGCACATTGATGATGGGCCAAGCCCAGTAATGAGCCAGGTGGGAGTTTCCCAGTAAACTGAGGGTGTCCCCAAACAGGGAGAACACGGGGGGCTTGGCAGTGCAGAGGGACCTCATCGTTCTTCTCCTGGTTTTTGCCATGTAATTCATGCTTTGCTCTGTAAAGCACTGTGATATAGTTTGTATACATTATGTAAAATAAGTTGTATTCTACTATATTGAAGAAATACGAATATAAAATAAAGTCGAAGGATGGAGTAAAGTAGCTGTGTGGTAACTGGACCCCAGTCCCTGGGTGTGTTGGTTGTCCCGTTCCTGCAGAGCCCCTGGGGCAGAGACCACGGGTCAGGTCTGTGCTGTCCCTGCGATGATTTGGGGGTTGTGATGTTAAATACAGTCTGTCCGGGGTGAAAAGGGAAGCACAGATCCCTCTCTCTCTCCATTGATCTCCCATGGAGCCTGTCTCCAAGATCTTGGGTTTTCCTGCTGTTTGTGGAGTTTAACAAACAGTTTCTATCGGTGCTGCAGATTTTGAGGCTGGGAAAGCTCCGGGCACGGCAGACACGTGGGTTCTTTAGGGGTGCAGTACATGTTGGTACCGGGACAGCATGCGATGGAGGGAAAGCAAAACCCCAAATCTCCAGAGTTCAGACTGGGGGAGGCTGGGGGGGGCGCTGAGGGTGGCTACGAGCACTTCACATGGGCAACTTGCTACCGCAGGAGGTGGGATCTGCCAAAAGAACACCAGGATGAATCTTTTATGGCAGCAAAGATGTTGTGAGCTGCCTGACACCAGGACAGGACGCTGCTTCTGCATTTCATCCCCAAGACACGAGTTGCAGCCTGAGCCCCTGTCACCCGAAATCCCAGCGGCCCCAAATCCCAGCGGGTCCCGAGCGCGGTGCGGGGTCGGTGCAGTTGACGTTGGGCTCCGCGGGGGCGGCCAGCACGAATCCTGCTCCGTGGGAATTTCCCCCTTGAGCGACTGCTGCGCTTTTTAACCAGAAGATTAACGGGCCGGGGGGGCCGTGGAAGGGGCCAGAGCGCCGGGTGTTAGTTCATGAGTCTCGGAGCGAGCTGGTGAGTCACCGGAGCCGCTTCCCGCGCTGACGCTGCGCTTGGAGCTCTCCCAGCGCCCGGCGACCCGGCCCAGCCCGCGCAGGACCACATCACCGGCTGCAGGCTGCTCAGGCCGCAAAATGAAAAACTCATCTAGATTAATTACACTGCACGTGTTATTCATTTATAATCCTGCTTCTCAGCCTCTCTCCCTCCCAGTGCAGCTGCCCCTTGGTTTCCGTTCCTCTCTCAATGTGTCCTTGACTCCCTTTGGGTTTCTCCACTTCTTCCAAGGGAGGGAAGAGGGTCCCTGGTGCTGGTCGCAGTGTGTCTCCTCCACCCACTCTGTATCCATGTCCATGCAGGTACAAAGAGCTGCTCAGAGCTGTCCCTTGGCTCTGCTGGGGCAGCAGCGGCTCGTGGTGCCGGTGAGGGAGCGCGGGACGGGGCGGGCGGTGTTGGTGCTCCGGGTGGAGCCAGCAGCAGCGGTTCCGCAGAGGGATGCGCGCAGGATGCGTCTGCTTCCGTGGGTTCACAAAAACTCGCTGCTGCATCCTACAGAAACAGGTTGAGAGTTAAAGTTCAACCCTGCAGGGAACCAGCCTGTAGCTGCCACCGCTTCTTACTCCGAAACAGTGTTGTGTCAGACACTTGTCGTCCTCACATGAAAGTCGTGGTGCTTACAGTATCACAGTATCACACAGTATGTTTGGGACTGGAAGGGACCTGGGAAGCTCATCCAGTGCAATCCCCCCATGGAGCAGGAACACCCAGATGAGGTTACACAGGAAGGTGTCCAGGCGGGTTGGAATGTCTGCAGAGAAGGAGACTCCACAACCCCCCTGGGCAGCCTGGGCCAGGCTCTGCCACCCTCACTGAGAAGAATTTTCTTCTCAAATTTAAGTGGAACCTCCTGTGTTCCAGCTTGATCCCAAACGGGCGCAAACCCGTGTGCCCTCAGGCCTGGCTGCTCCCTGGGAGAGCTGGAGGAAAATGCCACAATTCTTCATTCCTAAAACACATCTCACAGCTGCGGTGCTGCCCTTGGGCAGGGAAGACAAACCCCAACCCCAGGTGTAGGGCCGGGAGGTCCCAGGTGTCCCCTCCAGCCTGGTCCCAGCGCACAGGGAGGGGTTGCTGTGAAGGGTCCCCCCGCAGCCGTGCTTGGCGTCACCACCTTCCCGTGCAGCCCCAGAGCTGCTGCGTGTCCCGCTGGCCCTGGAGCAACGCTCAGCTCTGGCAAACCCTTTGCTGCAATAGGCAATTGGAAATTAGGTGTCAGCTCGACAGATAAGCGTGTAGGCTCAGGTCTGGTTGCCGTCTGGAGCCTGTGGCAACGTTCCCGATGACTCAAGGGGGAGAAGCACCAAGACCCCAATCTTCGGAGGTGATGAAGAGCCAAGTCTTGCTAAATCCGGACAAAATAAGCTGTACTTTTGTTTAACTGTGTGAGGTATTTCAGGCAAGAAGAGATTATGAAGGATCTCTATACCTCCAGAGTATTGCTGGACTTTGATGTGGAGCCAGCGGGATGAGCGGCTGCTCTGGTGAAGCCCCCAGCCCCCTCAGGAGCAATGGTGAGTTACAGGCGTCACCCACGTCTTTTCCAAAACGTTCTGAACTGTTTTCTGCCGCGGTCACTTCCAACAGGTGTTCTTCAATGTGGCGACCATTCGCTCTTTTTCCAGCCCTTGTTTTCTCTCCTCTTCACCCGCCTGAACGTTGCTGCCACAGGGCAGTGCACCGGGAGGACTGCACCACTGGGCCGGAATGTTTTCCCTTTTATTTTTCCCAATTTTTTTTTAAACAAATGCATTTTTAAATGACGTGTTTGCAAGTATTAACCTTATTTTCAAAACAAAGCGCACCATTAACTTTGCGAACAGCTGTTCCTGAAGAGAACCCAGACTGGAGACCTTTGGCGTCCAGAGCTCCGACCATGTCCCTGCAGGAGCAGCGGTCAGTGCCCATGACTTTGTTCCTGGGGTATGCACGGGAGAGGCTCATCCCCACCACAGTGTTATGGACCGGGGTGTTTTGAACCCCTCATTTCAGCCTGGTGGCCCCAAGTGAGCTGGGTCCTCACTCACGCAGTTATTTGACTGGCAATGGGCGAAAATGCTGAACCCCTGGGGAGGGAATGGCCCGCTCAAGAGGAGCCCCATGGACCATGTTAGCAGGGAAGGGGATCCCTCCGCTTCAAATCGGCCGTGTTTAAATGGACTCAGAGGTGAGACCAAAGAAATGAGGCTTAAAATACAAAATCCAAAGCTGTCCAACCCGCGGTGTCAACCCCAGGTTCCAGTGTAAGTTGGGGAATGACCTATTAGAGAGCAGCATAGGGGAAAGGGACCTGGGGGTCCTGGGGACAGCAGGGTGACCATGAGCCAGCACTGGGCCCTTGTGGCCAGGAAGCCAATGGGACCTGGGGTGGGTTAGAAGGGGGTGGTCAGTAGGTCAGAGAGGTTCTCCTGCCCCTCTGCTCTGCCCTGGGGAGACCACACCTGGAATCTTGTGTCCAGTTGTGGCCCCTCAGTTCCAGCAGGACAGGGAACTGCTGGAGAGAGTCCAGCGCAGCCACCAAGATGCTGAAGGGAGTGGAGCATCTCCCGTGTGAGGAAAGGCTGAGGGAGCTGGGGCTCTGGAGCTGGACAAGAGGACACTGAGGGGGGACTCATTCATGGGATCAATATGGAAAGGGTGAGTGTCAGGAGGATGGAGCCAGGCTCTTCTGGTGACAACCAGTGATAGGACAAGGGGTAATGGGTTCAAACTGGAACACAAGAGGTTCCACTTAAATTTGAGAAGAAACTTGTTGGGGGTGAGGGTGGCAGAGCCTGGCCCAGGCTGCCCAGGGGGTTGTGGAGTCTCCTTCTGTGCAGACATTCCAACCCGCCTGGACACCTTCCTGTGTAACCTCAGCTGGGTGTTCCTGCTCCATGGGGGGATTGACCTGGATGAGCTTCCCAGGTCCTTCCAACCCCTGACATTCTGGGAATCTGTGATTCTGTAACCGTCTGAGTAACCCGCTGGCGTCGGGCCAGGGCTGGGAGAGCAGCTCACAGGGGCAGCTCCAACCACGTGCACACGGGGGAGAAGAAAACAGCGTTTAATTGAAGCGCTCCGTGTGTAGATCTGGTTTTAGGGTAAACAAAACAGATTGGGCAAATATTTATTTCTGCCCCTACTGCTACAAAGCAAACTTTCCCACAGCTTTTGAGGGAGATAATCTGTTTTTTAAGCACAGCGGTGAATTTGTAATGACAAGTTTTCATTTTGAATGTTTCGGGGTTTCCTGATTGGTTCTCATGCAATTATTTTGATTAACGACGAGGTTTTCAGAGGAACTTGAAAGGGTCTCAGAGGCTTAGGAAGAACCTGGCTCTCCATTACTGCTCTCGCTGGGATTATTTTCCACAGCTTTCTAGCACTTGAATCAAGTTCTTTGGAAATCAAAGAAAACTGCATCGTAGAAACAGCTCATATCTCCACCCCTTCTGAGAAGGGTTTAACTTGAGAAAAATGCTTGTTCCCATATAAAAAAACCCCCGAAAAATAGGGCTGTGATGCGAATTAAAAACCACTATATCTTTTTTTAATGGAAGGGTGCATTTTGAACAAAAAGATGAATGCTTTTGGATGGGCATTTCTGTGAGAAGGCAACATCTGAGAACAGCGGTCTAGAAGTATTCAAGGCGTTTCTGATTAACAAAGAAATAAGATCTCAAACTGGGAACCTATGGAACTTCTCTCATTTATGAACGTAGGAGGTTGTTTAAGATACTAGGAAAAAAAAATCCATTAGTGTTGTTTGCTCAGATTTCTTTGTTCTATTCTTATAATTTCTGGTTTTTACCCTTTATGAAAAATGATGTGGAAACCTCAGGCTGGCGTTGGAGCGGCACGCCGGCAGACCCTGTGCGTACCGATGGCATCTCTGCAGATGGGAACAACCCTCTGGAGCTCCTGTCCTCCCTGACAATGCCATCAAGGGCAGGAACCATAGGAAGAAGTGATATAATGTGCTTGGACTCAGTGTAGCCTGAGCTGGGTCCAACTGAGCTGGGGCTGCAGGTCCGTGTCCAGCCCCCGGTGCCGCAGGATGGGAGGTTGATGTCAGTGTGAGCTGGAATGTTTGCGATGTGACGCTGGGACGGGTCCTGATTCACTATTCATCTCCCATTGTAATTTATCACCTTAGAGTAATGTAAATATAACAGCGGATTTAAGCACCATAGTGGCAGAACCCAGTAAGGACCGAGAAGGGTCGTTTTGGTACAAGCTGAGAAGCCTGTAAATGAAATAAAAAGAAGTTTCAGCTTTCTGTGAAAGTGAAGCTTTCTGAGTTCAAGCAATTACACAAGCAAACCATCCCGGTTTAGCAAACATTACCTAAAGGTAAGTACGTTTAGCAGCGTATTTTCTTTCAGGCCGTGGAAAGTGGGAACATGAGCCGCGTGTCTGATGCGATCTCTGTGCCGACGGGTTTGAGACGCTGGCTCCGTTCTGAAACATCATTCCTTTTACCGTGGGCTTTTTAAAAAAGTATATTATTGCTGCTAATATTATGTGTATGTATTTTAAAAGTAATTTCCCCGGACTCCAATAAAACGTTCCAACAGAGTTTTGTTCTCTAAACAATTTTAACCTGCGTTTCGCCTTTTGGGGGGTACTTTTGGCCCCCAGGCAATGCAGAGGAAAAATTGCTGGCTAAGTAACACCAGATGCAGGAGAGACTGCGGCCGCTAGAGAGCTCCCAGATGAGAAGGCCTTTCAGACTGAAATACAAATATGTTTTGTAATGAAAGCAGAAACCCCCTTTTGCTCTAAGACACAGGGGCCAGCCGTGAAACACAGAGGTTTCTTGCTCGTGCTTCAGCAAGAGATGTCATTATCCGTGATTACATTTTTCATACTTAATTTCAAAAGCCCCAAAGCCGCCTGCCCTCCAGAGCAAGGTTTGATAAATTATCCCAAACGTCGGCCTTGAAGTCGAGTCACAGAGCGGGGCCGGTCGGTGGGCGAGGAGCCGCCGCAGCCCTCGGCAGCGCTGCCTGCGCGGGGAACCCCAGGGACACGTCACCTGGAATTACAGCTCTGCGGTCAATCGGAGGCTCCTGCGCTGGGGAAAAAGGGCAGGGGGCACCTCTCCCCTCCCCCCGCTGCGCTCGGGCTCCTCTTTCGCTGAGGCTGCTGCTTTTGGGGACAAAAAATCACTTTTTGCATCACTGGGGTGTCACTGGAGGGAACTGGCCAAGGCACGTGGGGACGGTGCTTTGGGCATCCCCTGGGCAGGAGGAGATGCTGATCCCCCCGCAGTGGGGCTGGCTGGGCTTTGTGTTATTTGCGTGGGACTCAGAAGCCCTGGGTTCATTCGAGGCTCTCGCAGAGCTCGCAAGGGAAGCCCGGACACGGGGTGCGGGGTGGGACGTGTTGGCGTTGGAGCGTGACCTGCAGGAGCCTCGTGTTCGAGGCTGCTCTGAGCACTCTGTCACCAGTGATGGGGACCCACTCGGACTCCAGTGGGTGCGCTGGGAAGGATGCGGGAGTTACGTTGGGGTTAAGCGGGGACTAAGTGGGGCTGGGCAGCGGCTGGGCTCAGCAGAGCGAGTGCTGGTGTGCCCAGGGCACCGTGATGATCTGGGACGTGCCTCAAGTTGTGCCAGGGAAGGTTCAGATTGGATATTAGGAAAAAACTATTCACAGAAAGGGCTGTGGGGCATTGGAACAGGCTGCCCAGGGCAGTGCTGGAGTCACCATCCCTGGAGGGTTGGACAGACGGAGATGAGGTTCTCAGGACATGGGGCAGTGCCAGGGGTTGGTTAACAGTTGGACTTGATGATCTTGAGGGTCTCTTCCAACCACAATGATTCTGTGATTCTGTGCTGGGTCTATGAGCAAACCCCCACTGCAGCCTGGCCCTGCCACCTTCCCGCCAGCCTGTGACATGCTCCTGTCCCTTATGTGTGGCCTGTCCTCCTGTGCACCTGTCCCTGTCCTGTTGCCACCTCAGCCAGGCGAGAGGGCGCGTGTGACAGCAGCTCCGACCGACGGGTTTCATACCGAGCTGTGATTTCACACCTAACAAGTGGTGTTTGAAGAAGGCTTTGCCAAGTCCAGACCTATCTTAGTTTCCTGGGGGTCAGGAGCCCAAAATTTCCCATCTGCCACATCTGAACAGTCTACACGGGGCATGTGCAGTGACTAAACGAGACAGTGAGCCCACCGCGGGGGACAGGGGACAGAAAGCAGCGCCTTGAAATGCTGAAAGCGTTCCCATCGCTCCGCAGTTGTACAGCAGAGAAGAGGAACATGGAGCTCAGGGTGGACATCACCACGTAACTGTTTCACGCATCTTGCTGGAAACAGCAGCGTTTTGAGCTGGTCCCACCCTGTCCTGTGCATTGTGGTGGGGGGGCTGGCACCGGCGCACAAGGAGCTGGAAACCCAGTGGGCTGCGAGGAGCACGCAGAGGCTCTTCTTCCCTCTGCTCTTGCACGAGCAAATGCCCTTTCATCTTGAGCTGGGCCACCGAGCCCTGTCCCCGTCCCCAGGAGCACCCTCTGGTCAGAGCAGGGAGGAGGTGGGTGCCTGGGACCGGCACGGCCAGGCAGGGCTGGCTGGGGGCTCCTGGCAGCAGCTCCAGGAGGTTTTAGGGCAGCTCTTGGTTTCTCCTCTTGCAGAAGCCATTTCCACCCCTGCAGTTTCCCAAGGGTTTGGTGAGAAAGGGAAAAGCAAAAAAACGCTGTCAAAGGTTTTCCCCTTCCCAGGCATAAGCCCCAGGGTCTCCAGCGGGGATTCGGCAGCCACAGGAATGTGTGGGAATGCGGGAGGTTTCGGGACAGGGCTCGGGGGGTGTAAGTTGTTCAGAAGAACTCACCCCCAAGTCTCGGAGCAAAACCACCCACACCGACCCCCTCCACATCCCGGTTTGGCTCAGGTGCGTGTCCTCACCTTCCCCAGCCTGGCACAAGCGTGTGCCAGCGTCCCCAGCCTGGCCCAAGGGTTTGCCAATGTCCCCATCCTGGCACAAGGGTTTGCCACTGTCCCCATCCTGGCACAAGGCTGTGCCGATGTCCCCAGCCAGGGACGAGCACCACGGCGCAGCTGCCGATGCTTCACCTTCCAGGGCGTGAAGGAGTTAAAGTTTTCAGATGGAAAACGCACTGAAGATCAAACCAGCAGCCTGGTGACCTCCCGCTGCTGGGACATTGCGGCTCCCAGCCCAGCCCGGCAGTTCCAGCCATCGGGCGGGCGGGCGGCAGGAGCAGCAGCCGGTAGGTGTGAGGGGTGACAGGGCTGGGGACCCCGCGGGCCCCCGCGCGGTGGCAGGGGTCGATGGGGCGATGGGCGATGGGCCGGGGGATGGAGGTTGGGGAGGGTTGGCCCTGATCTGCTTTTGGAAAAGCGGTTGCTCAAACCAGCTGGTCCTGGTAACGCCGGGGAAGGGCGATTTCTCGCTTTGTGGGACGCGCAGCTCATGGGTCCTGAGGCTTCGGCAGCAACATGGGTTAGTAACCGAACTCCTTGCACCCCGCGAGGGATGATTTGTGGGTTTATTTCTCCCATATGATGCCCGTATTCTTTAATCCTGTCCCCTGATGACGGACAGCTATTTACCAAAAAGTGCATAAACTATGGGATGTCACTTTACAGTTTTGAAAGAACAAAAGGTCTTCTTGGTGTAAGTGGAAACTGGTGTGGGTTGTGTTTCTTTTTCTTATTATTTTTTTCTTCTTTTTTTTTAATTGAGCTGAAATCACCATAGTCTGATTCTAAGCAATATCAGGTATAGGCTGCTGTGCTAAGTCTGTGTTGTCTCCCTGGCTCTTTGGTTTATGGAGTGATAGCAACCACTCCCTGGTTCAAAGACACTGCGGCAGGGATTCGGGTGTTTATTTTGCAGTAATAAAGTGGTGTAGTCCTACCTAAGGATTAGCAAAAACATTTATTTTATCATTTACGTTGTAAAATGTAATCATTTTACATGATATTAATAATTCCTCTGGTTCAGAAATTGAGGCTGAATCACAACTTGTGATCATTTCTGGCAAGGAAACGAGGATTACAGTTAGTTCAAAGGAAAACAAGGAGAATCGCTTCCCTATAAAATTAAAGCTGAAGCAGTATATCGCTCCACTTGCCCCATGAATACCCTCAACCTTACATGATTTTCCTTAGAAAGAAACTAGAAAACATGTTTCCTTAAGATCTAGGACTCTTTTTTGAGTGGGGATGTCTCGGGCCGGTGCGCGCAGGAGGCTGCCAGGCAGTTCCTGACCCGGTGAATGGATTTGCAATCACCGTGTTTCTGAGTCGGAAAAGCTCAAATTGCTCTTTACTGGCCTTGCAGTCGCTACAACCTGATTCCCACAAGGTACTTTCTGGCCAGAGATGTGGCTCTTGATTGCAGAAATGCAGGTCTGGTAACTGCGCTTGATTTATTCTTCCTATCGCGGGGAACAAGTCAGTGTTATTCTTCGGAAGCGTGAACGCCTCCAAATGCTGATGTGTGTGGAGAAAGAAAACAGCAATTTTTACCGTGTTCTTAACAAGTCCCGCAGGAATGTGCTTTGCAGCGAGTGGAGCCTGCGAGTGCCCCTGTCCCAGGGGCTGCGGCACCGCCGGGGACCCCCCAGCACCCGAAAACCAGGCAGGAGAAGCAACAACAAGTGGGGCGAGAGGAGGCTGGGGGTGCGTTAAGAGAGGGGCTCCAAAAAGCCATTAGTGGGAATGCAGCGGGGAGCCCTGCTCGTGGGCACCCAGAGCCAGGCTGCTGCGGCTCGGCGAGGTGATGGGGACTTTGGGGACACCTCCTGGGGCCAGGGAGCATCTGATGGAGGTGACATCGGTGGGTTCCTGGTGTTTCAGCTCTTAGGACAGCCGGGAAGGGATGCTGGATGGCTTTTGCCATGCGGCTGGTTGGCTCGACACCCGCATGTGACAGTGGGTTCGTCCCCGTCTGTCTGTCCCTCCTTGTCCATGGCCAAGGTCGCAGGGAAAACGCCCGTAGGCAGATGGTGACGCATCCAGGAGGAACAGAACCTGCCTGGGCTGGTGGCGTTTATTGAGCAGGGACTCGGTGCTACTCCCTTTCAAGTGGATAATTAAACTCCCACTGATGTTTCTCATTTACTTATGATGGTCTGTGGACTCTGGACGGCGGGCGCGGGGGAACACGGTGCAGAGGACTCTGCTGTATCCTGTTTTTGTCAAGGGCTTTTCCTCTTAGTGCTTGTAGTGAAAACAAACATGTGGGCGAACAATGGGACTGGTTTTTTCTGTTTTCCTCTACATTCTTCAATACAATAAAAAAGCCTATTAAAGAAAGCGCGTTAACAAAAAAGGGATCCTTATATGTTAACGAGGAAAATCAGGGTAGCTGTGCGAACATGCAATCAGAAAGGTCATTCACCTTCCTGATGTCAGCCCATATTTTTGCGACTGAAAGGCTGTTCATCAAATACCTTGTGAAAACAGGGCACTGGCGGAGCAGAACAATGCCCGTGCCATAAAGCTGTTATCGGTACAGCAGGAGGGGCAGCTTCACACCCCGGAGGAGCCGCAGCCTCCGAGCCAGCGCCGCAGGGTTTCCTTCCTTCAGATAAACCTGGAGGGATTGCGTTTGTTGTGTCTAAAATACGTTGAAATAGTAATTCCAGTTGCTGTAGAAAATGAAAGTAATAGGAAGACGTTGATTCTTTTTAGGAGTAAAGCTTGGGATCTCTGTTCATAGGACAAATTGCCCCGGAGGGAAATGTGAGATCAGGGATGAGGTACAATATGGCAGGCGGGACAGCCACCTTAAATTGCTCCTGTTTAAATTAGGTGTGTTTTAGAGAGGCACTTGTTGATTTTTCCATGTGAGAGGCGGAGGATTTACCGCAGCGGTGGGTGATCTGCCCAGGGGGGTTGTGGAGTCTCCTTCTCTGCAGACATTCCAACCGCCTGGACACCTTCCTGTGTAACCTCAGCTGGGTGTTCCTGCTCCATGGGGGGATTGCACTGGATGAGCTTCCCAGGGCCCTTCCAGCCCCTGACATCCTGTGATTCTCTGATTCTATCTGCTGCAGCAGATGGATAAGGCCACAATGAGCTGTTCGCGGGGTCAAGTTGCTCCTGTTAGAAGGTCCCTTTCCCCGCTCGCCGCCGCGCGTGGTGCCAGCGGGTCCTGGTCCCCGGGGCGGGCGGACCCGTCGCTGCTGACCCGGCTCGTCCCCGCGGGTGCTGTGGCCGGGACCACGTCTGGCCAGACCTTCCCAGCAGGCTCCAAAGCACCAGGTGGGTTTCCTGTCCTCCTCCCCCTGTTCTCCTCGTCTTTCCTGAGCGATGCAGGGTTCCAACAGGTTTGCTGCTGGGGGGTGGAACTATTCGTGCCGCTTACACCATCCAATATTCTTCTGATAGAGAAACTTGCATTATAACCAGAAAAATATAAACCAAAATTCTCTTTTAAAATGCATCGCACCCATGGCTCTCCAGATATTACAGACTTTGCTTTGCTTTCTGTTTTGTTTCTGTTGAGATCAAAGTGCTTTGTGAAACCAATATGAATTTGAAGGGTGGGAGAAAGAAATAAGGTGCAGCAAAGTCAAAATACTGCATCCAGCATTATTTGAGGTGTAACATTTCAGATTGATTTTGAAACAGCATATGCTTTCAAGAATTGGTTTTGCTTTTATTCTGTTCTAACACATAACGCAAGTCGAAAGGAAAAGTTTTGAAGTGCCTGGAACTGAGGGGAGCAGCTTTTTACCATCCTGAGAACCGGACGCATTGGGATTTGGGCTCTGACTCAAAACGATGCTAAAGGTAAAAATCCTTTCAAAACAGGGCTCAGCCTCTCTCACAGCTCTCTTCATAAAAAGCTGAATGCTGAAGTGATAATATTCGGAACAAAGAACACTTAGTAAAAACATTTAATTTGTACTAAATAAATTACATTTAGTCTTCCAGTCCCGTTATTGGTGACAGCTCATGCAGCCCGAACCCTTCCCCTGTAATGCACCAGAACGAAGCAAATATACATTGTTGGGAAAAATGCCTTGTCTTTTGTCAAAGAGCCCAACTGCTGTCAGCAAACATATTGTGGGAATATGAAACTGGAAACAAACAGATCATTAGAGGGTGAGTTAAGGTTTTGTGATTTAATTCTAAACATGTTGAGTGAGGGAACCAGAGATGTGCGATGCCAGGAAAACTCTGCACCAGAAGGGGTTTTTGTTCTAATGTAAGTCGGTATTTTTATTGAATACAAAGTGCTTTGGGTGACAAAGATGGTTACATATGGAAAATATGAAGTTCCGTTTGTTCTGGAGAATTATGAAGATCCCTTGATTAGAAGTAATGTTGGGCCAATGCAAGTTTTACGTTCTTTCCTTTGTGGAAATTAGTCATCCATTTACAGAGCTTTATTAACAAGGTACAATAATTTTCCACCGTCGAGAACGTACACGGAGACCTCTGCTTGCACAGAACACGGTGGCTTGGGCTTGCGCGGTCATGTCTCTGGCTGGATTCATCTGCGCTTTGCCCTGTTGCAACTATAACGGGGTTGAGAAAACACGATGACTTTGTTGTTCAGAGCATCCTCGGTGGGAAGAGCCTGCGCCGGGGCGGCGGTGCTGCCCACCCGCTCCCGCTGGGGCTGAGGAGCATCGGGAAGCCAGAGGAGCTCCTTGGAGGCCTCCTGAGAGAACTTGGAAATCGTGTGTGGAGTCCTGAGGGGGCCGGGCCATTCCCAGCAGTTTAGAGAAAGGCGGTGGGAGGCAGCGCTGGGAGCCCCGGGGGGTGAGGGAGCCGGACCTTGTCCCCAGTGCGAGATGCTGCGTCCCCCGGGCTGGAGCGAGCGCCTGCGACCGGGCTGGTGGCTCTTTGGGCTTTCGCTCCGTCTTGCGGGTCCCTCCCTGTGTGCAGACACAGAACAGAGCGATGTCCCGGTCTGCCCCGGCCGCTGCTCTGCGGGGACAGTCACAGGGCAGGCGGGCTCCTGGTGTGTTTTGGCAGATGCTGGAGCTTTGCTCTCTCAGGGAGAAGTTGCTCTGGTCTCTCCCCTTCCCATAGCCAGGCAGCTACCGTCTTGGCCCTGTAGCTGTTCCGATGGCAGCCTGGGCTGCCCCGTTGTGCTGAAGAGAAGGTGAGGGAGCTGCAGGACATCTCCACCTCAGAGTGCCACCCAGCCCGCGGGGACATGGGGGTCTTGCAAGGCTGCTCCGCCGCCCATGGCCGCTCCTCAGAGGGCTTTCGTCAGGAAACAGCAGCTCTGGGCACCTCTGCCGTCAGCGGTTCCCTGCGCGGTGCCACGTAACCAAAACTGAAAATCCCCTGAGATGGGCAACCGTGTCCCCTGCTGCCTCCCCTCCGCCACAGCACAAGCACCTCCTGCTTCTCCCTAAAATCCAAGGACCTGCTTCCTGCGATGCTCTGAGCATCCCTCCCGCACCATTAACCCAAACACAAATAGGGTATGAGAAGAGAGGGGAGAAAAGCATTCGTTTTCCAAAATCTTCGACAAGATAGCAGAACACTTCTCTTCCTCAGGAGCAAGAAGATGCTTTTATTGGAGCAAATGCCCCTGCAAAGCTGGTCCTGGCCCCACGAGCTGCCTGTGGCCGGGGAGACCCTCCCTGGGGAGACCACGGAGCTCAAGCCTGGAGGGGCTTCAGCCGCCCCGCCGCTCGTGGTCCCCTCGCTGCCACACACCAGAGTCTTCCCTGTGCCAAGAGCGCATCTTCCTCACCCACCCTCCGCCGTGCCTTCGCGCTTCCACTTATTTCAATAGCGAGTTTTATATGCTGTTAATTTTACAGCGAGGCAGAGGTTGATCAATGCTTTCTGCTATTTTCTACCTTCTCTCACAACTCTGGTTCAAATTGTTCTGAACAAACCCACCCCCTCTCCCGACAGCCCAGCCCAGCGAGTCCAGCCCAGCCCAGCGAGTCCAGCCCGGCGCTCGGGGTGCTGGTGACGGGGATGCACCGATGCTCAGCTCGGGGACACGGAGCAGCTTTTCCTGCCCTTCCTTTCTGCCCGGGGAGGGCAGCAAGGCAGGAGGGGGCTGCGAGAGCACGGGAGCACCGTGTTGGGCTGTGGCGAGGAGACAGCAGGTGATAGCATCGGAAAATCTGCCCGTCGGGGTGCGAGGCTGCGTTCAGAAGTGGTAATGGCCCGGATAATGTGTTGTTTATTGCAAACAGGCATCTGCAGCGGCCTCGAAGGTCTGGATGTCCGACCGCCCTGCTACACACATCAAAACCCCTGTTATGAGTTTCGGCCCCAAATTCAGCCTCCGAAGCCAAACGGTGATGGTATCACATTCGCTTTTCATTTCTGCGTGGGCACCGTGCCCGTGCAGTTATAACACAGCTGATTCTGATTTTCATATAGTTCATTGTTTACTTATGACTTACTATAAAGTTGAGCATGTCTTATTTATGAGCAGCCATGTAGCTATGGGATTTCATCCACTGGGTGATGACTCATTCACTGGGTTGGACCGTTTAGCTCCTAATACGTGATGTATTTTGGACTGTTGGATGAACAGTATTTCTGCGTGAGCCCAAATTAAACACGGTGAATGGAAATAATTAGTTATTTGTTTTTAAAATCATGTTTATAGCTGGGTTTGTGCTGGTTCAGCTCCCGGGTCGCCCCGCCGATGTGCGTTGGCGCAGGACGCGTGGCCGTGCAGCGGCGGTGCGGAGGTGATGAGCAGCGTTTCAGGGTCAGATGTCTAAACACGTCAGGGGTGATTCTGCTTCGTTTCTCTTGCAGAAGGAAAAGCTTTGCAGTGCTGGAGCATTCAATACTTTCTATGAACTTTAATGACTGCAACATTTCGTGTGCTTCTGCAAACAATTTGAGAAACTAATTTGTAAAATCACTCATAAAAATCTCATGTTCTTTTTGTAATAATAAAGCTCCTTGGCTGGAAAATGAAATGCAGATCTGCAGAAGGAGCAGCTCAGCAGGGGAGTGCTGTAGCTGCTCTTGTCTCAGGCATCGCTCCCCTCCCTGGTGCGTCATGCCCAGTGAGTTCAGCAGGCAGGATTCATGCACAGTCAGAACTATCGCCCCGGGGAACGCTCAAATACGTAATGAAAAGGTTTTTAAAACCTTTCCCCCCTCAGCTCTCGCGGATGGGACAGGTACCCCGGGAAACATCGGAGTGACCGTCGCAGCGAGCGGTTGTTGAGCATTACAAGCTTTTCGCAGGCGGGAGCCCCACCAGCAGAAGTTTCTGCTCCGTTTCATGGGGAGCGCTGCTTCCCAGGGCTGGCGCTGGCTGGGAGGCAGTGGCGGGCGCGGGGGGGACTCGCCATGACATAACCGCATTCCTGCGGCATTAGGAGATATTCCCAGGCCGCGGCAGGGGCAGCACATCCCCTTCCCTGTGAACTATGATCCCCTTTCCACGAACTGTTATTGCCTTCCCTCCGAGCGACCATTCCCTTCGCTCCCCTGCCTCCCGCCCAGCGCAGCTCTTGGCGCTTGGGGACTGTGAGCGAACCCTTTGCGTGCACCAGGTTTACGTGATTTCCCTGCTGTGGCTTTGCGGGGTTCTTTTGTTCTTCTTTTTTTACCAAAACATGTATTTTTATCAAGATATGTTTTTATCAAGTTAAACTAACACCTCGTGTTGCTGGTGCCGCGCTGGCCGGGCGGTCCCGCCGTGTCCCCGGCCGGGCGGGTGGCGGTAGGTGGCAGCATCGGCAAGTGTTTAACAGCGGGGGGGACGGGGACCCTTCCCCGCCCCAGCCAGGCCCGGCTCACCCGGGGCCACCAAAGTGATCGGGGATGGAGCAGCTCCGCTGTGGGAACAGGCTGAGAGAGCTGGGGTGTTCAGCGGGAGAAGAGAAGCTCCGGGGAGACCTTATTGCACCTTTCAGTGCTTAAAAGGGGCCTATAGGAAAGATGGGGACACACTTTTTAGCAGGTCCTGTTGTGATAGGACAAGGGGTGATGGTTTAAACTAAAAAGGGAGATTCAGGCTGGACATGAGGAAGAAATTGTTGCCCTGAGGGTGGTGAGAGCCTGGCCCAGGTTGGCCAGAGAGGTGGTGGATGAACCATCCCTGGAGACATCCCAGGCCAGGCTGGACGGGGCTCTGAGCACCCTGAGCTGGTGCAGATGTCCCTGCTCATGGCAGGGGGGGCACTGGGGGAGCTGGGAAGGTCCCTCCAACCCAACCTGTTCCATGATTCTATGATATAGATACAGCAGCCTCAGGTAAGTGGCTTTATCTGTACAGCTATGCTGATAACGTGGGTCGCAGCAGGTTGGAGGTGATCCAGCTGGGGCTGGATGCTGCGTGGGAGCCCCACGGGGCCTGGCAGTGGGACCCCACGGGTGCCGGGCAGGGCTGCAGGAGCCTTGCAAAGCGCTGGTTGTCACCGCTGCCCTCCCAGAGGCACCGGCTGCTGGAGGGGGCACAGCAGGGCGGCCCCCCCACCACCTCCCATGGCCCTTGTTTGCTTTTGGCCTCTCTGAGGCTCGAGCCTGGGGAGGGAGGTGGCAGCAGCTCCTCTGGGGACCAGAAACCTGGTTTGCAACACACACCAGCAGGGCCAGGCGTCCCCACAAGGAGCCCCCTTCTCCGGCTGTCCTCATGGCAATCGTCTTCTCTTTTTTGTTGAACTTTGTATGTAAATTTTTCCTCTGTTCTGCATGGACTTTGATCCTTTTGGCAGCAGCCATGGCTGGCTGGCAAGTTCCTGGTATGACTGTGTCTTAAAGCATCGAGCTAATTGGGGTGTGCGCCAGCACACCTGCGTTGTCTCTGTCAATGGGAGCAGGAGCTGGGAAGAATCCACAGCAAGAGCCCTCGCTCCAGTGAGAAAAGCACAAATCTGGCTGTTAACACACTGGTGCTACTGGGCTGGCACGGGTACGGTGATACTGGGAGCTCTGGCAGGCACAATAAGGTCTCCCTGGAGCTTCTCCAGCAGAACACCCCAACTCTCTCAGCCTGTCCCCATAGCAGAGCTGTTCCAGCCTCGGATCGTTTCTGTGGCCCTATATCTCAGTGTTCCTCTCCCTTCTCTAACAGCACCGTTGCAGCAATGGGGCAGCTGGGACTAAGGCATGGTGACCACCTTCAGGAAGGGTCTCAGCCGTTCCTCAGCCCTGTTGTCCCGTTACGTTTGGCTCTTGCTCACTCTGATTAGCAGAACTGGGCTTCATGGGGCTCCTTTCTTCCCCCTCTGCCATACCAGCCTCTCTGCTGGTGTTTTGCCCTCGGGGAGCCACAACCCGTTGACAAAGACGAGGTTCCTGGCTGGGAGCTTTGCACCAGGTGGCTGACGCGAAGTACAGTGCCAGCTCCCGCACGGTGGCTGAATCGCCCTTTGAAATGCACTCTTCTTTGATTGAAAAGGATCTATTTTTACTTTTCAGTCCTTTTCAATCAGCCAGCGTGTGGCCAGGTTCATTCTTGATATTATCTGCCTTTTCGTGTCTCTGTCAGGCACATGAGCAGCAAATGGCACCAGCTGCCAGGTGTCTCCCCAGGAACGCCTTTCCGATGCCATCTTCTCCCAGTAGCATACTGGTTATTGCTATTTTTTTTCAAGCTGGTGATTTCGGAGCTGCTTCTCAAAATCCAGGAATCCCTGCTGCAAGACAAGCAGGAACACGGGAATTACAAGTTCTGCCCTACAAGACAAGGGCAGAGCCAGAGCAGAGCAGGGGTCCCCATGAGCAGATCTCAGTTTTTAGGGAAAGTTCACCCCCAGAAAAGCCCCTAGGAATAGGTAAGGCACAGATGGTGCCGTGGCGATGGGTGATCTGCCCTGTTTTCTCCCATCTAGGGGCTCCAGTTTCTCCTGTCAAACCCCGTGGAGACATCCCTGGACACCCAGACCCCGTTGCTGCTGCCGGGACACACGGCCCAGGGTCTCCCGAGCTGCCACCCTGGGGTGGCGTGTCCCACTATTTTCTGGGCCAGCAGTAACGCCCTGTCCTTTACCCCGGCTGGGGCTTCTCGCACCCGCCGCTGCCTTTCCTCCCGGCGCGGTGTTGCTGGGCAGAGCTCAGCCGCGGGACATTGTTTATGCGGCAATATATTAACAGCAGAACTGACAACTGCGCGGGGGGGACGGTGCCTCGAGGCTGGTGACTGCTGGCCAGGTCCAAGCGCCTTTTTTCCACCCTTTATTATTCCTCATTCTCACCCAAATCAATGCGATGCTGCCCGCAGAGGCCTCTGCCATTCCTTCTGGCTCTGCAGCATGTTTGGAGGGTTAGCTCATTTTCCAGCAGAGAAATGCCCCCAAATATATGGCCTCACATATACAAGCTTTTATGGAGGAAGTGAAATGCTCTGATTGCTTGGCTGGATGAGGCCCAGGCTGCCAGCACCGGGCTGAGCAGCACAACAACGCACGGCCCTTGTCTCCTGTGCGCCAGCCAAGGCTTATCAGCCCGCAGAGGGGCTAATGACATTGATTGCAAAATGAGTCAGTGAAGGCTTCTTATGCAAGATTTCTGCCTGGGAATATTTTTATGAGAAATGTTTAAAAAAAAAAGGGGAGTGACTTCAGCCTTTTGCAGAAATCAAATCCATTTAAAGTGTTGGGGTGTTGGTTTGGGTGGATTATTCACCATCATGAGAACGCCGCAATGGGGACAGTGGGTGTGAGCGCTGCACAGCATCGTGCTTTTCTGCTGAACCGCTGGGAGGTGCGCGTTGTCACTTTGTGTGTGTTGTTACTCTGTGTGTGTTGTCACTCTGTGTGTGTTGTCACTCTGTGTGTTGTCACCCTCTGTGTGTTGTCACTCTGTGCGTGTTGTCACTCTGTGTGTTGTCACCCTCTGTGTGTTGTCACTCTGTGTGTTGTCACGCTGTGCGTGTTGTCACTCTGTGTGTGTTGTCACTCTGTGTGTTGTCTCTCTGTGCCTGTTGTCCCTCTGCGCCTGTTGTCGCTTGTGCATCAGCATTCACATCCGCGCGGCCCAGCGACCTCCCCCTTTAGCTGCACGTAGGTCAACAGTTCTGTTGATGTCATGCAAAAGGGTTTTGGTTTGTTTGGAAAATACACACTGGTTCCCCTGGAACGCGTTCCTTCCCATGGTTCGCGCAGCTGTCCCGAGGAGGAGCTCGGCCACCCCTCTGTGCTCAAACACCACTATTCATCTGCACCCCAGGTTAAAACAACCCCCAAGGGGTAACCAGGAACACCTGGGATTTCGTGCAGCCCATGAGCTCTGGCAGATGTGAGATGTTTTATTCTGATTTCAGGCCGCCACTCCTGCAAACCCCAACTCATGGAGTAAAAGCATAAGAAAAGAAGCTCAAACTACGAGAAAAATGGGCACAGCGTTGTAGGAAGGGAGCCCCGGTTGCTCTGGATGCAAACACAAGCAGTAGGTAAAGCTGGAAGCGAGCAGAGCAAATGCCTCGTGAGGCCCGTGCCTGCGGTATCTGATGGGGGCAGGAAGCCGTGATTAGCTGCACACTGGAGCATTGTGTGGCTTTGTGTCGGATCCGACTTCCCAGGTCGTGAAGTCAGATCCTGAGTTATTTTAAAAATGCCTTGCTATTTCAAATGATTTTTTAACTTCGTGTTCGATACGTCGAGTCGTGTTTGTTCGGGTAAACCGCGTTTGGCCATCGCCGCGGCGCTGGTGCTCGGTGCGGAGCGGTGCTGCCGTGGGGGGGTCTGCACCGCCGCGCATCGTCCACAGGCACCGACACTGCTTTTATGTGGATTTTGCAAAGAGAGAGGTGCCTATCCATGGTTGCGAGTGTACATTCCTCGCTTAAAACCGTCTGCATGAGTTAGATGTAAAATTAAACACCCTGCAGCTGTTTGTCAACCAGAATATGCGAATGTAGAAAGATAGGTGAAGCTTGAAAAACAGATGAACTTTGCGGCATTTCCATAGGAACAAGCAGCGAGGGTATTCTGGGCAAAAAAACAAGGGGAATTCCTCGGGATGCCCTGTCTGTGCTCCTCCAGTGTGGATTCCTAAATGGGTTCCAGTTTGGTTGTCCCCCGATGTCAGCTGCCGCGGGACAGCGAACGGCAGGAGCAGCTTTGCTCTTGGGCCGTTACAGCCCGTGTCAAAGCCTGAGCTTTAAATTCCAGCTGCGAGTCCCTCCAGGATCCAAAGCAACAGCAGCACTGTGAGTTTGGCGAAGCACGGTGTTTGCCAGATGGATGGCTGCTTCTGGCACCGGTTTCGGCTTCTGCATACATACATAATACAGCAAGACATATATATACACATATATAATGCAGCAAGACCTCTATATACAGAAGAAAAATTATATTCTTCCAGACACAGACAGATGGAAAAAATGCCCCAGACACAACTGCAACTACAAGCAAATGTTGCCTAAATAGACTTTTGAATGATAAATTTAAATATAAATTCCAGGATAGAGTCTTGTGTTTTTCAATGTGTTTCAATGTATTTTTATGCCTAAAGGCATCGCTCTGTCCAATTTGGACTGAACTGCTGCTGCGTGCTCTCGTATCACCGACTTCCCCAGACAACAGAGGTAGGAGGGAAAAGAAGGTGGAAAAACTCAGAACAAGTTGTATCAAACAACCTCGCCAATATTTGTGTCATGCAGAGCTCCTTTGCCTTCTATAGAGCTGCTGAATAAGGAAAACACAACCCATGACGCAATCCATTGAATTCATGCTTTGACTTGAACGACTTGTCTCGGTTTTGCTTCGCTCGGTAGGGATCACGGTAACGAAAGGAGAGGCTTAATGACTACTTGATCAATCGAGAAGAAATGCTTCTATTGTCTTTTAAAACTCAACAAATAGTGTACCGGGAGAAGAGAATGTGCGGTGTGTTTGGAAAGGTGACGTGGGCGAGCGGGTGCTGCTCCCGGGTCCCGGCTGTGCCGGCATCGGTGCCGCCGGCTGCGCAGAAATGCCATTTATGGTCACTTAGTCATGAAATCCCAGCGAGTTACGGTGTCCGCGGCTTCTGAAGAACCAAACCTTTGCCTGCTCTGAGTCTCGGCTGCTTTGTCTGCAGCGTCCCGGCTGAGTGCTGGATTAGCAGCCCCGTCTCCCCGCGGCGCTGCGGGGATTAGCATCTGCACAGCGTTTTCAATGTGCTATAATTTATTTTATGGCATTTGTTGCACACGGCTTTTGTTGCAGCGCATAATGCTGTCCTGTGTTTGGATAAGGCTATTACGTGCCAAAAACTTATAAATCTTTAAAATCTCCTGATAAATTTCTGACGCTGGCTGAGTGCTGTAGCCCATGCCCCAGTTACTCCCTTTCCGAGCCATTGCCCTGACAACTCCTGAGCTTCGATAACCCTGGGGTACGAACCCTCAGGTGCTGTGGCTTTGACAGAAGCTTTTGGGAAGGATGGAGGCATCGAGCTGGCTTTTCACCGTCCGTTTCTGCTGAGATATGGCGCATCTTTAAAGTCATTCGTGTGGGGTTAGTTGTAGTCTGGGAAAAAAACGGTGCTCCTCGTGTATTAGCAGCACCACTGAAATCTTGAAAGGATGACGTTTCCAGTTGTCCAGATCCTCGGAGAGGTGAGAACTGAACCACAATCTGCGGGTCGTAGCGAAAAGCCCTTCCACCTGCGAAGCCTCAGCCCTGGACGGCTGGTTCCTGCTCTGAGCAAACTGTGCAGATGTTGGATTAACGTTTGATATTCATGCAGATGTTGGATTAACATTTGATATTAATTCCAATTCTTCTGCATTCATGAAGAAAGAGAGCTGTTGCTGAATAACGCATCGAGCAGGGAACACGTACGGCATCCCAAATGTCCTGGATCACTCATAAATAGCCCGTGATTCGAAGGAATCCAAGAACATATCATCACATGAGCCCCTGATAAAGCTGATTAGCCCGGACAGCCTTCGTTAGTCACCGTGTCATGCGCTGCCTGGCCAGTGATGTCAGCGGGGCCCACGCCGCTGCTCCCCACACCCGCCTGCTTTTGCAAGCCCGGCTTAACCAGACCCTTCCTGAGTGAAACGGCCGGTGGTCGGAGCTGCTCCTTCCCCTTACTGTGGGGATGCTCCAAAAAACCAACGGCGATGTCCACTGTTGAGCCGCACAGCGCGCTCCCAGGGCCACAAAAGGTGTGATAAGTAGTCTGTGCCGAGGTTAAATTTCCATTAAAGGTTATCACAGAGTCCGGCAAGAGCAGCAAGACCTGTAAAGGCCACCCAACATTTACCTTTACAGTTTAAACTGAGCTCCTATTTTTTCTCCCACCTCCAAAGCAACTCCATGCAAATCCACAGAGCCTGATGCTGGTTTGAGGGACATTCTTCAATGTCTTCTTGCTAAAAACAACCCAGATGCCACTACCGTCCATTCCAGTTGTCAAATGCAAAATATTCTGAGCAGTTCTGTGATAGAACAGTAAGTATATGGCAGGGGAAGACCTCTGCTGCTGAATAAACAGGGTCTTTCTAAGCCCAGCCTTGCAGCAAATTATCAAAAAGAGGGAGGAAGAGTATTTTTAAAGAAGTGGAAAGAAAAAAATGAATGCTATTTTTGCAACTGCTCATAGAGAACCAAGAGAACATGACAGTGTTCTTCCTTCCCTATATCTGCATCTAGTGAGCAAAGGAAGAGCTGGGATGGGAAGATCTTGGTCATACAGGACAATTCAAAAGAAAAAAGTATCTGCCCCAGAGGGCAGTGCTGAAATCCCCCTCCCTCTCTGCAGATATACATCCATCCACACAAACATCTACCCGTATAAATATACACATAAGGTATTTCTGGAAGGCATACATTAGTTCATTTGTAATAATATACAGTACCAAGAATGTATGCCAGTGAGTACAGATCCACGAGTTAGCTTGTTTTTACTTCTCTGCCTCCCCATGAAACTTGAAACACATGTTCACTTGTGTTAAAGTGTCTTCCAACTTCAGTTCAAAGGAAAGCCAGTTTTTCAGGCCAAATGACCCCCAAAAGCATCCGATCATGGAGCAGCACAGGGAGACTCTCTCATCAGTGGAGGAGGACAAGGCGTCAATGCCAGCGGAGCTGCCGGCACCGCGGTCACTGTCACCGCGGTCACTGTCACCGCGGTCACTGTCACAGATGGTGCCACCCTGGTGGCAGCTCCAGGGGACGGGGTCTCTCCTGATCTCAAACCCCCATGCAGGAGATGGGGTGCACACAGGGGCTGATGGACAGATGGATGGATGGATGGATGGACAGACAGATGGATGGATGGATGAAGTGGTGCAAAACCACTCGCAGACACCACTGTCCTCACACGTGCAGAGCATGTCTTTGCACAATACGTTGTTTGGATGAAAATTTTCTTGCCTGGGTCTATGGAAAAAATGACCTTTACTGAAAATTTTACCTAAACACTTGAGTTAAAAACTAAGCTTCTGCCTTTTTCCTGTTTGATTTTTATTCCCTTATTTTTGTTATGGAAAAAAAAAATAATGGCTGAACCTTTAACTTTCAGTGTGGCAGGGGCATGAAACTATATTAAGGAGAGTGTGCATTACTAGGCGCAGGAGTGGGAAGGGACTGAAATTAAAATGTTACAAGCCATCAGGCCAAAGTCGCCACTCCATGAGCATCTCTGCAAAGGTGAAGAAGAGGCCGGCGGGCTGAAGGCCCTGGGGAAGGCTCAGCTCGCGTTTCCAGGCTGTGCCGATGCAGAGCTGCTCGCGGAGCCACAACCTGCCCACGGCACCTCCACGGCCCGACGCCGATCTGTTCTGTAAATACCATCCCTCAGTTCAAGCCAGTTTGTATTTGAATCCTTCTTGCTGCTGGGCTTAATAATTTGAGGAGAGGGCAGGGGCTGCTGTGCCATGATACACCCCATCATTTCAGTATATTGACTCTGATCTCTGATTGCTTTGATTGTTCTAAAAAGGGATGTGACGCTGGTCGGGGAGCAATGGAAGTTTAGGCATAACTCCCACTTCACCTCACCTTCATCTTTGCTTCTCTCTTGTTTTCTTGTGAACAAATTTATCTAGTATAACTTAGTCTGAGGGAAGGAGCTATTAGGTCAGTGGACAGAAACCACAGTGCCACAGCTTACTAAAGTCATTAGAATAAAACCCTTGAAATAAAATAATTTGATATCTGTATTCTGATTTTAGTGGTGAGCGGCTGTGGTCATTTAATTAAATTAGACTTTATCGATTGTGTTTTAATGGATTTCTTCTCTCTGACAGACTCCCGCATCTCTCAGCGTGGCGGCATTGATGTAAATAGCTACGCAGGCATAACCTGCACCTGACATCGGTGGAGCAGCCGCGGGCAGCGCAGCCCAGACTGTAAGTGTGCGCGGGACCAGCGCCGGGGGGAGGGCGAGCGGGTGGGCACCGGCTTCCCTCGGGACAGGGACACGCAGGGACACGCCGCTGCAGCTTTCACCGACCTGGTGAGCATCATGGGATGTCTCGGCAACCCTCACAAAGTCGGCATGTAGCAACGGCAGCTGGGGTAGTTGTGTTGACTCTTCGCTGTCATCAAATGAGTCAGCGTCAAGTCACAGTCTAGTACATCGGCAGGGAGTGGCACGCCAGGAAATCAGTCACAGAGGTGGGGGAGGAAAAAAGGAGAGAACCCCCCGAGAATTCACGCCTTACTTGACTGCTTTTTGAAGCTCCTATTTTTTTTGACACGGTTGATAAAATCGTGTGTTATCAGCATGGGGTGCTACCCCTTAGCGGTGTGCTGCATCTCGTACGAGCACAACCAGGCTCACGCGGCTCCAGCTGTACTTTGCACAGTGCTCCTGATGGCTGCAGTATGTTACAGACGAGCAGCAATGAGCCCTTCCCAGCCCGGAGAGATCGGGCTCCGCGGGCTCTGCCGCAGACATCTGCGCTGTGCCGGGCCCAGTGCGGGGTCACCCACCACGGCTGCACGTACCCCCCGCTGCTCCCTGCCCGGGGGCATTACCTCCACTACACGTGGGTGCTGCGCTGCCCTGGGTGGGCACGAGCGCAATGGAGCCCGTGCTCCTGTTTGCACTGTGGGTTTCGGTTGTGTCGGTGGTGCAAGGGGCTGGCACCCCTGGCCCTGCACTAATGCCAGGTGAGCTGCACTAGTGCTGGGGGGGCTGCGGTGCAACGCACCCTGCGCTCCTGTCTGTGCCCCGGTGCCAGGTGGGTCATAGAACCGTTGGGGTTGGAGGGACCTTCCCAGCTCCCCCAGTGCCCCCCCTGCCATGAGCAGGGACATCTGCACCAGCTCAGGTTGCTCAGAGCCCCGTCCAGCCTGGCCTGGGATGTCTCCAGGGATGGTTCATCCACCACCTCTCTGGCCAACCTGGGCCAGGCTCTCACCACACCCAGGGGCAACAATTTCTTCCTCATGTCTGGCGTGAATCTCCCTCCTTTAGTTTAAACCATCACCTCTTGTCCTGTCTGTCCCCATCTTTCCTATAGGCCCCTTTTAAATACTCCGGTGCGTGCAGCGGTGCCCCGGGGGCCGCTCCCCGGCCCCGCCCGGTGCTCCGGCCAGGTGAGGGTCGGTCCAGCGGGGCCTCCCGGGGGCACCGTCCCCGCCGGGGAACGGATCTCCGGGCGCGCCCCCAGTACAGTCCAGCTCAGCCCAGCCCGGCCCAGCCCCGCAGCCCCCCCGCGGGCCGCCCCGGCGGGGCAGGGGAGGCTGATGCAGCCGAGGGCGGTGCCGCTCCCGGCGGATAAAGGGCGGGCGGCGGCGCGGGGCCCGCGCAGAGCCGGGAGCGCAGCAGCAGCGCGGGGCGGGCGGGCCGGCCGAGGCAGCGGGGGCGGCGGGACCAGCGGCACCGGGCGCAGCGGCGGCACAACCGCTGATCTCCGCGCTCCCTTCCCGCAGGCGGGCGCGGCCGGGCGGGGCGCGGGCGGAGCGGAGCAGACCGCGGAGGAGGCGGCCGAGGGGGCGGAGCGGGGCCGCGCCATGAGCACGCAGGCGCGGGGCCAGGGCGGGCGCAGAGCGGCCGATGCGGACGGCGAGATGCCGGCGACCGAGAAGGACCTGGCGGAGGACGCGCCCTGGAAGCGGATCCAGCAGAACACCTTCACCCGCTGGTGCAACGAGCACCTGCGCTGCGTCAACAAGCGCATCGGCAACCTGCAGCACGACCTGAGCGATGGGCTGCGCCTCATCGCGCTCCTGGAGGTGCTCAGCCAGAAGCGCATGTACCGCAAGTACCACCAGCGGCCCACCTTCCGCCAGATGCAGCTGGAGAACGTCTCGGTAGCCCTCGAGTTCCTGGAGCGGGAGAGCATCAAGCTGGTCTCCATCGGTGAGTGCATCCCCAGAGGGTGGTTTTTGCCTTTTTTTTTCTTCTTCCTGCTCTTATTGTGCTTTTTCCGTGTGCGGGACCTTCGCTCCGCAGCGTGCGGGCGGGCTCGGGGCGCTGCGGGCTCGGGGCGCTGCGGGCTCGGGGCGCTGCGGGCTCGGGGCGCTGCGCGGCCGCGCTCCCGGCGCTGCGGGCTCGGGAGCTGGGCGATTGCTGCTTTTTCTGTCTTTCAAGAGCGAGCTCTGGGGGTGCAGCACAGCACTGGTCTGGAGCTGCGTGTGTAGTGTCTGCCGTGGGCTTGTCCCACAGCCCGGCTGTTGGGACTGGCAGTGTTCTACTTTCCTGAGCTTCTCCTTTAGTCAGTTTCATAGGCGAAGCTTTGCTTTCAGGTCTTTTCCTGAAGACGCCCAGTGCCAGGGCACGCTCTCTCCCTGGGCAGCCCATTTCTCCAGGCACTGACCCCTCCAGCAGCCCTGGTGGGATGATGCTCACCCCAGAAGTGTCTGGCTGGGGGTACTGGGTGCTGGTGGGTGCTGGAGCCCGGCTCTCATGGGGTGAGCTGCAGGGAGATACACCCTATCATGTGTACTAGAGGAGTGTGAGCAGACTTTTCTTGCTCGTCAGAGCACAGCAGAGGATGCCAGTGCCCGGATTAGCATGGGTGCTTGCCTAAATGCAGTTGCAGCTTTTGAACAGGATTGCACTTTCTCCTCAATCCTTCTGCTGTGGTATGTCCTGGGTAGAAAGTGTACAAGGGTCACTGCTAACTCCAGGAGGTACGTGGTTTGAGCTGATGCCCGCCCTGGCTGGGACCGGGCTTGACTGTCCGTGCTGTACCGGAGGGTGCAACTGCTGGATAACTGGTGGTCTGCTGGGGAAAGTAAAGCTGTTGGCATGCAAGTGAAATTGCAGATGATCCCTCAGGAATGCATGTGGTGACCATTTTGGGAATAGCTCAGGTGCGGCCACAATGCAGTCTGTGAAGCAATAATTTGAATGCCTGAGAGGTCTCTGGGAAGGAATGTGAATGCCTTTTCTAGCTCTTTGCCAGATAACTCTAATTACTGCCTCCTGATGACTCTGGCCTCAATGAATTGCACAGCTGAATTTGGGTGAGTGCAGCTCTGCTCGGTTGCCTCAAGCTCTTGGCCAAGGTGAAAGCTGTTTTACTTTGGAGGCTTTAGCTACAATAGCAAGAAAATATAAACTTGTGCAGTTTGGGGGAGACTGGGCCCTCTCTGGACACCTGTGGCTGGGTGGGGTAGGTGGATACCTTCTGTTTCTCACTGCTAATGTGTAAAACCAGCTTTGGACAAGTGAGGACTGTTGAGTCCCGAGTGGCTGATTATCCTCTTGGGGGAAAACAGCTCTGCTACTTGCAGCTGGGAACAGAGCTGGTGCTAATTATTTACTCAGAGATGCATTCCCTTTGCACACAGGGGGGTTGGAGTTGCAGCTGCCGACTCCTGGGCTGAGCTTGTTTTTGGGAACATCAGAGCTCACCTTTCCTCCTCAGCCACTGGAATAGCTCCTTGCCAGCCACAGCACGAACACCAGGCCGGTGCTTCCCTCCTGCTGTATTGTTTGCCATGGAAAAATGTTGCTGCTCCAGCTGCCTTCCTATTTGTTGGTGGGACTTCCCGAGGGCTGCGGGTTTGGGAGATCAAGGTTAGTCCGGTCAGGCCCGGCTTCCAGCAACTTCCTTTGTAGAAGTGCTGCAGCAGCACAGCTCCCTTACGGGATTAGACTGAGCTGTGGGGTGGCCGTAGTCATTTAAGACTTGTCTAACTGTTGTGCAGTTTATTTGCGGTGTGTTGGCTATTAAAAAACAAACAAACCAACAACCAAACAAACCTCCAAAATGCAACAACCCTCCAAGCTCCTGTAGCTGAAGCTTTGGAGAACGCAATGGCCATGGTTCCTAGTGCCTTTGCCATTTCGCAGCCTCTGCACGAAGGGGTTTACAGCTCCAGCCGTGCTGTGCCACCAGAGCCAAGTGACAGCACAGGAGCCCTACTATATGTACAGTCCCGGGTAAACTGAACCGCTCCTGAAAAAACATCCTGAACTCACTTTCCAAAAACGATGTTCAAAGCAAGCCTGGCGGTTTTCTCCTGGGCTGGGCAGACACAGCATCGCTGGGATCGCTGCCTTCCCCAGTGCGTTTCTCCCTGCGGGTTCTGAAGAACTTGGGGCTTGGTTTTATCTCGAGCTTTTAGTCCCTTCTCTGATGTTGCTGAACAAAACCGGGGCCAACAAGGGGTCTGGAGTGTGTACCAGTAAAAGGTTTTAGGTGGAGAGCTTCTATGACTAAGTTGGTTTTTGGGGGCTGGGGTGTTTAGGGCCAGCTCTGAGCCAAATCAGCCAGGAAAAGCTGACAGCTGCAGCTGCTGGATTTCTGGCATTAATAATGCCATCAGACCTCTGATAAGTGGATGCAGTGCCTGTTCCAGTTATTATTTAACTTCCAGGAACGTTTTAGAAGCCATGTATTATGGCTCAGCTACTGCTACTGTACTACAACCACACTCAAACGTTTTCAGTAGCGAGCTTTTGGCATTCAGTTTTTGTCCATTTAAAATAAGTCTGCCTATACACAGTTACAATTTATAGTGTTTGACCACAACCTTTTCTAGATGTAGAGCTGAGTTCAACCTCTCCTGCTGCTGTTACCCCTTGTTTAGTCTCTGCTCAGAGCCTGTTGGTAGTTTCAAGATGCTTCTCTTCTGGGCATGAAGCGCCTTCAGTGCGGATGTGACCATGTGTGTGGTCTGCTGTAAAAATGGGCATAAAGCACATAGGTGCTTTGTGCCACGCAGCGAAGAGGGGGTTGAAAGTTCCGCAAAGCAACGCTGTTAGGGCAGGTGACTTGAACGTGGAGTCTCCTGCTCCACGCGCGGTGGTTGCTGAGTGTTAACAAGTGTTAAGTCTAGCTTTTTCTTGGCCTGCTAGACTGAGATAATTGCAGATTCCTGGGTGCTGAGTGGCGTGCGGCGTGACAGGCGCTGCCGAGTAGGACGCCAGGAATGCGGAGCACAAGGGCTTTGCTCTTGGCCGAATGCGCTGACCCACTCTGCAGATTACTTTGTGCCTTGGTAAAAGCCGTAGCAAGAGGCAGAGAAGGGGGGTTGAAGCTAATTTGGCACTGAGCTTGTCCCTAGAAACCCTGATCCCGTGCAGCAGGATTCAACAGATCCAGCTTGGAGACAGAGGGCTGCAGTGTCTGAAGCCTGGCAGGCCCTTTGGGGCTGTTCCCTGCCAAGCTGCTCCCAGTTTTTCTGCTGGCAGGTCCCAGGTGGGTGCTTTGGGGCTCCCTGGTGCCTGTTGGCCGTGTCCTCGTGGCCGCTGCTCGCCCAGTGTCCCCATGTCGCTGGCAGGGGCAGGATGGGTGCCGAGCGCCGGCCGGTTTGGTAAAACCGCAACCTTAGACTGCAGCACTTCAGATTGATCAAACTGAAAACCATGTAGTTTCTCTTGGCCGCGTTGCACTTTGAGCAGATAAGCGGGCCGGTCTGGCGTGCCTCCCGGTGCAGGGTGTCACTGGGATCCGGTGTCACTGGGATCCGGTGCCAGCCCTGGCTGTGGCTGTGACACTGGCGTTAAGGTCTGTGGTGGTACTGAGTCCCACCGCGGTGTCTGGAGGGGGCTGAGCCATGGCCAGAGCAAGATGGGTGAGGGTGAGGTTGTAACCATGGTCTGTTGGTGCTTGTCTTGTGGAGACCTTGGCCTTGGGCTGTCCCAACTGCAGCAGCGCTTCTGGGAGGGCTGTCTATGTCTGAGCGAGCCTGACCTGTGCATCAGGTGGGGTTTTGCTTAATGACCAATTACTTAATGCATGTGTGTGCTCCAAAGACACAAGTATCTTGACCTGTGAATCCTCTGACTACCCCTTTGAAATCTCATTATAGGAGTATAGTTGAAAACCCACTTCTGTCCCTAGGCTGTTGACACACTCACTGAAGGGTAACAAAGCTAATATTAAATTTTTGGAGGAAAATTCATCTTTTCTGAAACTTGGTAAATGTATTGTCTTGTAACACCTAGAGCTAGGTGCTTGAAAATCGGAAAAAAAAATATCAAATAAAATGTATTTTCAGCCTGGATGCACTTGGGGTCTCTCTGTCTCACTCCAGGTGCTATTAACACATCATAAGGAGGTAGTCAAAATACACTTGCGTTTTGTTTGCCACTTACCTGTGCCTTCCCCGGAGGCTGTTCTCTGGAAAATATCCAGTGTGTCTTGGAAGCAGCTTTTCTGCTTCTTGGAAATGTGACACTTAATCCTTCCCTTAGCAAATCATTTCTGATAGACTGGCAGTGGCCTCTCTGCTGGAGACTGGACGGGGCTGCAGTTCCTGAGGGTGGTTGGTCTCCTCAGGACCTTCTGTCTCAATAGCTGGACTGCTGGTCTGAAGCAAAAAACAGTGGTTTTGCGTGAGCTATTTGCTCCAAGTTACAGGAAACTTTAAGGTAGCTTACACAGACTGTTTTACATTCTTTTACATATGAGCGGAAACTTGTAAAGTGATCAAACTTCGGTAAAATTACTTGGGACCAGTTAGGCTAATGTGCTAAACAGCTTTTTCATTTAAGGCGCTGGACACCATGCCAGCTATTCAAGAAGGACTGAAGCCTTAACTGCTCCATATTCTAACGCTATGGCCTGTATTGACTTACATGGGGATGTTTAAATCTAAATGGGTCAGGATAACTCTTTTCCTAGCCTGCAACTGTAATCTAAGAACGTGGTTAGCCTCGTGTGTGGCCGTGCTTCTGCGCTGCCAGTATTGTTCAGTGTCTGCTCCAAGCGATGGGGCGTGAAACAATGATCTCCGAATCCCCCGAGCAGCGAAGGAATTCTGTTTTCCCTCTGCCCCTCAGGAGCAGACTTGGATGTGCAGCTCGTGTGGGACCTGGGCGAGGGCTGGCCAGGGCTGGCCCACTCGGTGGCACCGAGCGGTGCCTTGCAGGTGATGCTGGTGTCACCAGAGCTCCGTGGTGCTGTGACACTCGCCAGGTCTCTGCCACCAGCACTGGGGGGACCTGCCTGTGGACCCGTCCACTGCCTGGCGTGGTGCACAGCTCACGAGTAACGGCCCCTGACCTGTAAGTCATGACAGTAAAGAACACGCAAACTCAGCGACCTGTGGTTTGGCTCTGTTAGCACCTGGTGCTGCTGTGCCTGAAGAGCCTGTCCCAGCAGCTGTTGCTTACAGAGCATCAAGCCCGACTTTGGCTCTCGATGAGGTAGCCAGGCTTTCTGAGAGATTTTCTTGCCTTTTTTAGTTTGTGTCCTCTGGTTGTGCTGTGGGTCCTGTTCCAGAGCACCCGCTTATGGACAGAGGAGTCATCTCCACGCAGCTGCACCAAGGTGGTGATGGGCACGCGTGGTAGGTGGAAGTAGGTGAGGATGTGTTGCTGGGATCTGCTTGGACTTGGCAATAAAATCAGAATTGGATATTCCAGGTGTGTCTATGCCGGAAGAAGCAGATGCTGCATAGCTAAGTGTTAACTGTTGGGAGAAGAATCCAAACCAAAATATCTATAGTCTCTGCTAGAGCCTTCACCATATGGTGCTGCTCACAAGGCTTAGCTTGTTGCAGGCTGAATTAACGCAGACGGCGTGGGGGGAGTAGATATGCGCCTTCACGTTGTGTTTGGAGAAATGCGAGTAGCAGTTTCTGTGAAATTACTGTGGCTGCGGAGCCTGTGCTGTCTGCTCCTGTATCTTGTATTGACTGCTCTGGCAGTGCGTGTTGTAGCAGTGGATACTCGCCCACCCTTCTTGTGGGCATGGCCTGGGGGGGTGAGCAGGGCTGCCCTCGCTCTTCCTGGGAACTTGACCTTGGGTCCAGAGTTGAGTCAACTGAGATCCGAGGTTGTCTCTAAATGGGATAAGCGAGTTCTGCCTGTTGATTTGAATTAATGCAATGAAGCTCGAGTGAGGGTTTTTCCATAGGTCTTGCTTCTGGGGACTTGATGGAGTTTGTTTTTTTTCCCCACAAGGCAGAAGTTTCTCTAACTCTGCTCCTGCCTGTTTGTTCCTCCCGAGGAAGGACCACTGCTCTGTAATCTAACAGGGAAAACACTTTCTTCCGAGTCATCATTAGGAGATAAATCCAACATCCTGAACTCAAAAGCCTTGCAGTGAGTGTACATTGTAGCATAACCATATGGTTCTCTGGGCTCTGACAAGGTTTCCAACCTGTCTGTGAGCCTCCCTTGGTTTTCTGTCCCTCTTGAAACTAACCTTGAGTTCTGAAGGTGTCCACATAACATCTGGTACATCATAGTGAGGACTGAATTTGCGGTGATGGGCTTTGGCTGCAGCTAATAGATTGCAATTCCTTGTGTAAACACTGTTCTGCCATAAGCAGTGGATGTCTAACATCTGTAGCGAGATGTATGCAATGTCTGGTTCCTACTGTGCTAGTATATGGTAACCATAATATAAGCACTGCAAGAATAAACTGGATATTTTTGCATTTGCGAAGACAAGCTAGGCCGCTTCAAACAGCAGCCAGACAAAGCTTTTGCCCAAGTTCCTGGGGAAGCAAGAGCTGCCTTGAGCGTCTTCCCTTGTGCTGAGTGACAGAGCAGACGCTGCCCCAGGGGTGGCAGAGGATGGAGCAGCTGGATCCCGCCTCCCCCGCTGTGATGGGCTGGGGGCGTTTGGACCTCCTGCTCCTACTGCCCTCCGAAGAAAGTGGCCACGGCTCCCTCATAACCCCCTGGGAAGGGTGGCCACACACGCAGCTGCACTGTCTGCTGGCTCATGTGGTGCTTCCTCTGAGTCGGGCGATGGTCCTCTGCTGTTCCTCAGACTTGCACAAGTAGAGAGCTAACCTAATGTGAAGGAACCGATAAATACTGAAGGCAATCTCTAGAGCATAAATTGAGTTGATAGTTTAGAGTTGTTTTCTCTGGGTCACTGAAATGCATAGCAATTTTTAGTGATCACAGAATCCCAGGATGTCAGGGGTTGAAGGGCCCTGGGAAGCTCATCCAGTGCAATCCCCCCATGGAGCAGGAACACCCAGATGAGGTTACACAGGAAGGTGTCCAGGCGGTTGGAATGTCTGCACAGAAGGAGACTCCACAACCCCCCTGGGCAGCCTGTAGCCTTCAGGCTGTGAAGTTGTTGGTGGCAGAGCTTTGGATCCCTCTTTCAAAGGGACGAGCTGTTTTCACCTAACAGCAGCAGCACTTTGCATGAACCGTCCTGCCAGTGTTACCCAGTAACATCACAAAAACGGCTGTGGGCTGCACTGGCACCATGGGCTGTGGCTCCTTCTCCCTCGCTGCAGGGCACGCTGTAAATCCTGACGTGTTTCTGTGTCAGAGCATGGAATTACTCCAGCATGAGCTGGCCAGGCTGCGCGAACGCTGGGTCCCCTGGGGGTGAGGTGGGCAGGGACGGACAGACTTCCACGCTAACACCCAGCCTGCTGCGCGGGCACGGTTGGGCAAGGGCTGTTGCAGCAGCACGTCCTGGCGTTGCGGCCGGCGCTGCTCGCGTGGTGTGGGCGCTGTGCTGAGCAACCCTCTGCTCTGGCCACGTTGCTGGGGAGGCTCTTGCTGTCTCCTGCAGGGCTGGGTGGGGTGCAGGCGTTGGCCACGGGCCGTCGCGGAGCCGCCCTTCCTGCTGGCCCGCGCTGGCGCCTTTCCACCCGCTCCTCGTGCTGAAATCTGGGGGGCACTTCAAAGCGTCGGCCTGCGAGATGAGCTCCGCGCCGAGCTATTCGATGCTGCTCCGAAACGCCAGCTCCAGGCCGAGCAGGGGGTGGGATGCTGGTGGCCGGCTCTGCTCCGCGGCTCGCAGCCCACCGTGATTTTGGGCTACTCGTGGCTGCCTGCTGGTTTTGATTAGTCTGTGGCTGCTCTTGTGAGGAGACAATGCATGTGTCTGTATTTCTGAGCCTACAGTAAAGGCCACCATAGTGGTTGGTGGGCCTAAAACCAGCTGTAGGTGGCAACTGCGTGTAAACAAGCTTTGGAAGCCTCCTCGGGAGCCCTGCAGCAGAAAGCACTGTGCACGGAGCTGCGCTGAGCAAACACACATGATAGGTGCATCTGAAGGTTATTCAAACACAGAAGAGGAAATACTGTTCCCCTTGGCTAGATACTAATGTGTGCTCTATCTGTGCTTCCTTTAATTGGTATAATTAACTGTTTTACATTCCCTTTTCTCACACAGCCTTGCAGCAATAGGTGTAGCAGCTTAACTGGACTTCCTGTAGGCAAATACTGGCAAGCCAGGTCTCAGAGCTAGTTTAGGGCTCAAGGCTAAAACACTGAGTGCATCCTGGAGGTGACTTTTACCTTTGTGCAGATCCCCCTTTATTGTAAGGTGGGCGGCAGCAGCACGTCCCTCTGGGCTTGGACCATAGGAGTGAATGCTCAAGCTGGGAGATTTGTGCAGGGTACTGCAATTGTCTCTGTGTTGCCCTGGCCGGAAACTGGCAGTATAGCATCTATACCTTATATCTGTCATGGTGTGAGGTACCCATCTTGAATTAATCTGACTGCTTTTGATCCTCACTACAGAATGGGGAACATTGGCTTGCTAAACAGATTTGGTGTCTAACTGTCGTCTTGATGGTGCAAGATATGAAGCGTTACTTCACCTTTGTAGCTAGATGGTGAATTTCTGGTTGGTTTTCTTCTCTCTGCAAGACTCAGAGTAATTCTGCTGGTTGGTCGCCCAAACAACCCAAAGCCCAAGCGCCTTTGGACCTGCTCCAGCACCTGGATGCTCCTGCAGAGCTGCTGTTTGCTGGTGTCACTGCCGGTCACGGGGACTCTCTGAGCAGTTGTCGCTTGCTCTGCCGTGGCTTGTTATCGAATTCCCCTGTGGGGGAAGAGTTGGTGTCTGAGCAGACTTAACATACCGGCTGTGGGAAGACTTTGGATGCTAATCGTGTTGTTTCAGCTTTGTTCTGGCTGTTGATTAACAGTGTGGCTGCATGCAAATATCTGATAGTTTATGTAACTGCTTGAACAAGATCAATGATCTAATTAAAAGTCAAATGGAAACAGCTTTAGTTGTCTCTGAGGATTATTTCTTTTGGTAACTCTTTAGGCTTGTGGTAAAAATGCATCTATGAAGAAACAGAAAAACTAGGCTGGTGACTGCCAGGAAAATTTGCGGTGGCTCTTGAAAGCGCGGTCACTTCCAGTGCCACAGCTCGGCAGTGCCAGGTGCTGTGGCTGCCAGATGTCGGAGCAAAGACATGGAGACTAAACTGGGACCACGGGACCCTCTATAGTGGCATCACCTTGATGCTTCGTGATTTTTGTAGCCCCATGGTATCTAGTACTGGTTGAAGTGCGTTTGACACTCCTAACGGAGGATGCAGTGTGTGTGCTGGGCAACTGGACATCAAATAGCGGTGGCCAAAGCGAGGAGGGTGTCCCTTACCACAACCCAGTGCAGCTGCTATATGAGAAGGACCCGCTGGCAGAGGTTGGCTGCACGTTGATAAACCAGCTCCTGTACTGATAGCGCTTCCCTGTCCTAAGCTGGGTGGAGGGCAGGAGTGAGGATTGCCAGCTCCATCGAGTCACCAAAGGCCAAGCGAGATGTCTACTTGAGGGGCCACAAAACAGGCTACTGAGGAGCATCTGCAGATCCCAGGGCTCCCCAGAGCCGTGCAGAAGCAGGCCTGGCTCACAAATAGCCAGTTATAGTTTTTGCACCCAAAAAAAATGCTGGAAAAGCCTGAGCTTGCCTTCCGGTGATTCGGATTCTCCCCCAAAATGTAGGGGCAAAGAAGCGGTGATTAAAGTTCTGCATTCAGCTCGCTGCCACGGTCAAGCCGGGCGCTCATCCCTGCCCTTGGTGCTGTCACACCAGGTGATTAGTGGCTGCTAAGCGAGCATTACTGAGCACGCTAATGACTTGCAGACATCTGCAGTTATAGAGATAGGATGTGGGACTCCCAGACAAGGGTATTGCAAAGACACAGTCCCAGAGAATTAATCCCATTGCCGCTGGGTTCCTCACTGGAGTATATCCCCATAAACTGCTTTCTGGGAGGGAACGGTCCGAGCTGCTCTGCGGGTCGGCTCACAAGCGTGGTTTGCTTTGCTATGAGAGCACCGGGAGCAGCAGATTCCAGGGACAGGCTGCTGATCGAGGCCCTGGAAACAGCCGAGATGTCTGGGGTTCCCAGGTGGGAAGCTCTGGTGAGCACCCCGACTCAGCCAGGGAAGCGCCCCATGGGAGAGGCGTAAACCCTCCTTCAACAGATCTACTTCCGATTTTTGCTGTGGTTTTTGTAGCCTAGCTCTGAGTTCGGTGTTTAAAACTGAAGAAATAGCTTTCAGTTATTTAGCTGTATCAGAAAAGGCATGTACCTTTAAGAGGTTTTTAATTGCTAGCAGGAAGAATGAAGTGTTTCACATGAAGTGCTGCAACTATTGGTTGGAAACACTGCCTAAGGCAGAGGAAGCTTAAATATTTTAATTAACCAGCTTTATTATTGAGACATAGGCTTTAACAAGCTGCCGAATATTTCATGCTCTACCTGTAAGAAAAGTAGCTCAGGCTTCTCAAGCAGAACCTGGGCAGCAAAAGTATTCAGGCTCAAATGTGGAAGCTAAAAGGAGAGCCCAGTTGTCATCTAGTAGTAGGACAAACATCTTTGGCTTTTGTTCTGTCTGGATGGAGGTAATAACATGTTACTAAGCATCTTTCATGGTGAAATGCAGGAGTTGATCACAAATGAGGTGGCCTAATGCTGTACTTAACCTGGGAGGGGTATGGGAGGTTGGGCAGAGCTGTGTAGCTTCCAACGTGGCTGCAGCTATTCCAGCTCTAACAAAATTGCCCCTAGAGCCAGTGCTTTTTTTTGGTTTCTGATGTGTTGTGTTAAAAATACAGAACACAACAGGCTTGCAAATGTGAACAATGTGAGCCTGCAGATTAAAACGGAGATCTTGCAGCTGGTGGGGCTTTGGGTAGTTGCCTGCACGCCACTCAGCCAGTGTATGTGCTGGAGAGCCCGTCCTGAGAGCCGCGGGTTGGCGAGTTTGGAAAGACTGGTGGGAAGCCTTTAGATGGAAGATTCGAAGTCCAGCCTCCGGAGAGGGAAGGCGGCGTCCCCCCGAGCGCTGGCTGCCTTGGGAACGCCATTGGCAGCCAGAGCCTGGTGTGGCTGAGCAGCTCCCGGCAAAGTTGGACTAGGCTGATGGTGTCAAATGAGCTAAGCTGCCCCTGCCTCTTGCTAGGAGCAGCTTACGGTGGGAAGAGTGGGGGACAGCGCCCACGGGTGGCGCCGGACCCAGGGTGACGCAGAGCAGCTGGTGTGATCCGGGGTCCCACGGGATGCTCAGAGCAGTGCGGGACTCGTGCATCCCGGGCAGCGCTGCGCCGTGCGCTGAGCTCGGAGGGAGGAGCGGGCGTGCAGCCTGCACAGGCGTATGTCGCGCAGCTGCGGCTGGTGTGTGCTCGAGCTTTACCATGAACCGCATATGCTCCCCTTTAAGGTGCCTAGAGACCACCCGTGCAGACGGTGCCTCCGCTCCGGTGCTGAAGGCTCCTCTGAAAAGACGTCTGTCCGATAGCGGCTGCCACCGTCGGATGAGTTACCTGGGCCCCAAGCCAAGTGTCTATTCCTTATGTTAGCAGCTTGTAGCTGAAACCGTATAAACACCACACTGTCCTGTGTGGGATGTTAAACACACAGGGCTTAAATCTCAGCCATGCAGGGCCAAGCCTTGTGCTATGTCCAGATGGAAGTGTGTTTACTGCTGGGCTGCACAAGTATACAAAAATATGTTCAAACCACTTCACTGCTTCCTCCAGAAAGAGAGGAAAGCTTCTTCCTTCGAGAAGCAGCTGCACGACACTGAATATTTTATTATGTAAGGATTGACGTTCCAGGAAGAAAGTGGCCTTCTTCTTGGACAGCTGATTTCCAGTGGAGGGGAGGATAGGTGTCTGTATGTGAAAGCTCAGGAAGAATTAACATCTATCTGGCTTACACACAAAATCGTTAAGATGTCTTCATAGCGGTCATGGGAAAACAACGGTGTGTGCTGGGACTGCAGGGATGCACGTGTTTGTAGCGACTGTGCAACTGCCCTGAGCATCCTCACTGCCTGTGCAGATGTGTCACCCCTTCTCAATGGGCACTTGTGTGACGTTGCCGTGGTGGTGACCGGAGCTCGGAGGCAGGACGACAACCGATTCCGGGTGTTTCGCACCATCGCGACGGTGCTGAGCGGCCGTGGCCTGGTCGGACGCGCCCCAGTGGCAGCGTGTGGGCGTAGGGCGGCTTTCGGTGCTGTGTGTTTATATTCGATGCCGTGTGTTTATATCGAGAGCGCGTACTTAAGTCTGAATGTCAAAATGATCTGCTGAAATGGCTCAGATGTTGGAGGGAGGTTTCCAAAGCAGCTGTTCCTATCTACAGCCTGGGTACAATTGCATGTTAGAGATTAATTACCTTTCCTATTGCTTCTCTGGGAAATGGTAGGACAGAGATAGCTGAACTGCTGATAAATTCTTGAGTAACCTTGTCACTAAGCTACAGAGGGCTATAGAGCATCTGTAACAGGATATCTGTGCTGTTAGGTGCTCAGAATCGGAGGCTATCAAAACTGAGACAAACCACAAATCTTTTGCCTGGTTTAAGTGACTGGCAGGGTGTTTTTCTGATGTGTCACCGACCCTGGACCACAAAGGATGCTCCAGTCGAGCTCCGTGGTGCTGCAGCGCGGGCTGGAGATGGGCAGAGCTGCATGAATGGGGATTTCCTTCGAACCGCCCTGTGCGCAGTGAATCACAGTCCGTCCGGCGATTCTGGTTTCAGATGGAAAAATTGAATCTCGGTGTATGTTGTGGCCAAGGATTTCCCCAAAGAGTAATCGCTTCTGATAATTTCCGATGTGTTGGTTTTGGCTTCAGAAACTCCATGCATTGCAGCTTTCGTGCCTGGCGTCTGCTGCACAGAAGATGTTAGACAGCCCTATCTGAATGGGCTCATTTATCTCGGCAGGATTTTACATGCTGTTTCTTATAACTCTCTTGACCTACCCCCAGTGTGAGTAAACACGCTCTCCAGTAATGCAGAGGTCACTCTGGTGCCTGGAAACCTCTGGATTACTTGTTGCTGTTCGACATTTAAAAAACCGCTTTTTAAAAAAATTATTTTCAGCCACATTTCTTGCACCTTTTCTACCTTCAGTGCATGTGGGTGCCTGAGCGTGGACCTTCCTGTTGGTCCCCAGAACTGAAGCCTGATAACCGTCCCCCAGTAATGCAGGATACAGCAGTGCTAATGACTTGGCACCCAATGCTCTGCCAGCCTCTGGGCGCTCTCTGCAGAACCCAGCCAGGTTTTTAACCTTGATGCGAGCCAAAGTGACCTGGTGAGATTTAGGATTACCCTAATCCTGCGGAGATGGTTACACCGCTCTCGCGCTTCAGAGACAATTCGTAGTTTTGTTCTGTTGGACTTGGAGAATTGTGACTCTACAGGCATTTTTATCAGTTCAGCCTTGCTGATCCAGGCTTGGCGTTCGAGTTAAGCACATGATGTGTTGTGAGGGGACGCTTTTTTGTTTGCATGCATGAAAGAACAACCTAAGTCTTATCAGACTCATAGACAAGTATTTTGTGCTAAGCTTAGACAACGCTGTGTTTGACTAAAACATTAATGTCTGTCTTAAAGTGAAACTTGTTTCCTGTGGGTTGGGTGGTGGTGTCACAGGCTCGGGCTTGGCTGCCCGCTGTGATGGGAAGGCAAAGCGTTGCTGAGCTGTGGCAATAAGTGTGTTGACCCCCGGGGAGCAGGGACCTGGCAGAGGATCGTTCCCCTTTCGCTCCCTTGCTCGGAGGAGGGAGGGAGGTGCCGTTTGTGTTGTCACTTGGCTTCAAAAGCCGAGCCAAGCGTTTCCCAGCAGCGCATGGCAAAGGCAGGAGGATGCCTTTCTTCCCTGCTCCATCATTTAACAGAAACCCACTTTCCAGCATACTCACTCCCCGCTGCAGGGACTTTCCTTCACTACTCATTCCCTAATGACTAATCAGCACTCGGCAGCGTGTGTTGCCCCATCCCCATGGCTTCCTGGTGCTTCCCAGCGCCGGCGTTTGACCCCAGGGCGGTGGGGGAGCGGTGCTGCCCACAGCCCCAGCCCGCACCGCTGGTTCCAGGGGCTTTCCCCGCAGCCTGTGTCTGGAGCTGAGGCAGCAGGTCCTTGGGGTGCTGCCGGCTGAGCCAGCCCCGAGCATGGGGGGGCTGCTGTGTCACCCCAAACTGGTGGAGAGCAGCAATATCCTGAGCGGATTTGGGCTTCTTTTGCACAGCGAGGCATAGAATCATTTAGGTTGGAAGAGACCCTCAAGATCAGCGAGTCCAACTGTTACCCTACCCCTGGAACTGCCCCATGTCCCTGAGAACCTCATGTCCGTCTGTCCAGCCCTCCAGGGATGGTGACTCCAGCACTGCCCTGGGCAGCCTGTTCAATGCCCCACAGCCCTTTGGGGAAGAAATTGTTCCCCACATCCAACCTCAACCTCCCCTGGTGCAACTCGAGGCTGTTTCCTCTCATCCTGTCACTTATTCCTGGGGAGAACAGACCAACACAAAGGGGTTGCAAGCCCATTCCTGCCCCTGCCACCCCACTTCCACTCGTTTCTCCCCCGAAACGCAGTCATTTGCACTGAGCTCTGACGGCGGCGGCGCGGGGCACTTCATGGTCCCAGCAGAGGCGAGCGGAGCTGCCGCGTCCCGCACCGGAGGGGCGGCGGGATGAGCTCAGCAGCGGGGAATGCGCTTTGCTGGGCGCGAGGGGGCCGCGCTCACAGGGCCCATTGTCGGGCGGTTTTGGCAGCGATGTGGGGCCCGCGTGGCGGCGGGGCCGTGTGGCGGCAGGGCCCGCTCCTCCGCGGGGAGCCGCAGGTGGGCTTTACGGGAGCGGGGGGCGTCACGGCGCCTCCGCCCCAGGGCTGCGGGGCCGCGCCGGTTCCCCGGGTGTCGGGGTCAGCGCGGCGGGGTCGGGCTGGCAGGCTGCCCCGCGGAGCTGCCGAGGGGCTGCGAACAAAGCCGCACTCATGGAAACTCGCTGCTGCGCGAAGGCTGAACATTCAGACCCCTTTGTGCGTGTTGGGTTTTGTGTGGTGGTTTTTTTTTTCTCTCCCGAAAAGGGGTCTTGAATAATCAGCGTGGCGTTCCTGTGTGCAGCCCGGCTGGGGGTCTGCGCTGGGTCTGGCGTAGCCGCTGTGATGGCGAATCTCGCTCTGCGCTGCCCGTCCCGTCCCGCAGCCCATGGGTGACGTGGGACCCTCCTTGGAGACGCTCAGGCTGCCGCGTCCCTTGTGCTCCAACACCTCCTGCCTGGGGCTTTGCTTCAACATCACATCCAAACCTCCTCACACCCATAACGTGGTATATGGCTCTTAAGGCAACAGAACCCCTAGGTGTGTTCAGACTGAAAGTATTAAGGAATTTGATCCTAAGCCATCTGCAGTTTTGACTTATTTTCCCTCACCCACCTGAACAATTCCTGACTTTGAAATTCATGCCTTTTCCTTCCAGCCCCCTTGGGTTTCCACTTGCTCTTAGACGAGCTGGGTTGGTTGCTTTTGTTGTTATACTGCTGATTTAAACTTGCTTCATGTTTCAGCTTTCTCTTCTGGATGTGAGACCTCAGTGGGCTCCAGATGCCCATTAAGAAGTTGGGCAGAGCTATTTTAATATGTATTTTGCTCCTGTGAGCTCTACTAGTTTGATTCTTTTCACTCTTCTCTGTATTAAAAGTCTGTATGATTCTTTTTTCTTGCCAAACCTACATGGAAAGGGCTGGATTTGACCTTATTTTTACAGTTTCTGTTCCACCTCATGACACACGCTTTCCAGAGGCTTAACGTGAACCAAGTAGACAGTACAAGGCAATGGGCACGATAGTGGCCTGAGGTTTTCTCACCGATCCGGATGGTTTCAAATGCAGTTAAAGCAAAAACTATTGAAAACCTTTGAATTGTGGTGTTCAATATCTCGAATCCCAAGATGAGTCGCCTTAAGGGAAGCTTTTGTTTGTTTGTTTGATAACCAGACACCCTGGTCAGCATAAAGGGAAATGGTTTCCATCCCCCTTGCAAAAACAAACAAAAAACCCCCAACAAACAAAGAAATCCCCAAACCTAACACGTTTTTGATCTGTGCTCAGCTCAGCCCTCTGTTCTTAGAGCCTCGCAGGAGAAGCTGCAGGGTGGACCCGGGCTTAAGGGTCACTGGAGGGAATGGCTGCAGTATGTTCTCAAAGCACACAGGAGCCCGTGTAATTGATTTAAAGACATATTATCCCTCCAGAGGATGTCGGTAATGCCTTTAGCAGGCGCGGTAAGCCTGTGGACACATACTGTATGCTTCAGCAAAGCATTTCCTTAGCCTGCTCAGCCCCATCTCATCTGCATACTTGTGCTTGGCATGCTTGGCTGGGCTTTGGAAGAGCTCCATTCTGTGTGGAGTTTGCACTGTTGCAGAAGATTAAGCCTTGATGAGCACTCAGTTTTTGTGTTCCCCAATTGCTATAGCAGTTTAATAATAGGTGAGAATAATTAGAGGTGGGAAAGTACTTGGAAACATCAAGACACCAGGATTTGAAATTCCTACAGTCTCTATATAGCGACCTGTATGATCCATAACTGAGATGAACTTTGTGCACTGGACAAAGTTCCTTCCATGTCTGAAATAGGGAGTAAGGGCTTGTTAAGACTCCTCCTTTGTTTTATATTAAGGAGCATGTATTTTGGGTTCTTCCATATAATGCATGAAACAATATTGTAAATGGGAAGACATCAAGACAGGGGAGGGTGACTTTTTAGAGAAGCCGGATGCCAAGACCAGTGCTAGTTGTGGCAGAACTTTAACGTGTGAAGACCAGCAGCAAAACTGAGATGCCTTTGCCCAGGCTGTGAACAAGTCACATTTACTGCAGCCTCAGCCACGAAACTGGTTTATGTTTTGTAAAAAATAATTTCACTGCTCAAAAGCTGCTTTTTCAGTCCCTCATTTGTTTCCCAAGGCTTCGCACAGTCTATATGACTTGCTCGGTGTGGTGAGGAAGCCGTCTGCTGCCCGTGCTTATCTGGTTTCCACTAATTGTCCCACAGAAAATGACTTGCAGCTCTGCTGCGGGGCAGAGTTCAGGGAGCGCTGCTGCAGCCTGGGTAGGATTTGTGCTTGATCTGATCGCAGAGCAGGCTTGCACATGAGCAGAAGACAAACTAGTTACAAACTTGTTTCTAACACTGGGGTTTTTTTTTAATTGTAGAATAATTTGGTTTTGAAGAGACCTAATGAAGGTCATGTAGTTCAAGCCATGTACTCATCAGGCCCGACTTGAGGTTGCTCAAGGCTGTGTCCGGTTGAATTGGAGTGTCTCAGGGGATGGAGACCTTCTGGACTCCGGGCGTCTGTTCCGGTATGTGACAGCCATCAGGGAGAGGAGTTTTTCCCTTTTTCTCAAAAATCTGCTTGGAATTTTCCATGTTGCAACTCAAACCCTTTTGAGCAGAGGAGCAAGGGCACTCCCAGGCTGCAAGGTCTTATTTTGAGTTCTTTTTTTTTCCTTTGGAAACAGTGCTTGTTCCAGTATAGAGCTGACCGAAATAAAGGATGTTCCTGGGCTGGGAAGAAGCCCAAGAAGGACAAGTGAAGCTGTTCTGAAAGATGCATGAAGTCACAGGAATTTCTCTTGCAGCATTAGCTCTTGAAATCCGGTGATGATGGATTGTATGTCTAATAAATACTCTTGTAGCTCTGAAGATGCCCAGAATTAAATTGTAACATGCCCTAGATGCTTAGCTTAAAAGCGGAGGATGCTGAGTTCACTTAGTTGTGGATATTGTGACTTAAAAGCTCTATTTAAAGAGCCAACAGCCAAGTGAGAGATCTTGGCGTCCTGCCGGCGATGGCACAACACTCCAGGTGGGGTTTAGGATCTTTTCTGGACTAGATGGATTTGCAAGTCTCAGGTCAATGCCAGGTTTAGTTCTGGCGCTTGCTCCCGGCGCAGCTGCAAACACAAATACAGGGACCAAGCTCTGCAGCGCTGGCGCTTTTTCCACTCGGTAGGCTGGGCTTGGTTTTTCATGGCCCAAGCCGTAGAAATGACACAGGCTTGTCTTGAGATGGTGGCGTTGCTGGCTCAGCCTGGGCGCTGTAACGTCCTGCTTTGTGCTTTAGGGAGTGCGGTATTACCAGTCCAAGCGTAACATATCGTATGAATATTTAGCATAGAGCAACAATTATAAATCAGCTTGAGCAGTTAAAACTTGGTTCCTTTTCAAGACTGAGACTGATGGTGAATACTGACGGCCTATAGAGTAGTCATAATCCATTTTTTGGGCTGGTTGCCACTTGGTTAATGGGATAATAAAAGGGTAAGAATTACAATCTAGACTCAGAGGTGTGATGGGGGAAGCACACGAGCTCTGGTTCAGTCTGTTTTCCTCTTCACCCTACCAGTCAGCCACTTAAATCCTAATAGCTGACTAAGAAGCAGGATACTCCTACATAAAACTTAATGTTGTAGGCTATATATAGCTCTTTATTTTTACAGGGGAGTGAGTGCTCGCTTGTTCGATGCTGGTGTTGATTCTGCAGAACAGCTTAAGTCCCGCTGGCAGGTTTTCCCCCGCCGTCCGTCTGCAGGTCCTGTCGAGCTGCGTCCCGATGCCGCAGATACAGCTGCTCTCTAGACATTGTGTTGCCAACGGGTACTTTGAGAGGAGGAAGCAACTTAGGGTTGGGGTGGCTGAAGTTAAAAATGCACGTTGAACAGGGTAGGTGGAAATGAAGATTCCTGTTACAGCCAAACTGGAGTGTTTGTGCTTCTTGCTGGTTCAGGACCATGTGTTTCCCCATGATAACTTGCAGGCTGTCTAAAAATGGCCATTTGACAGCATTCACAAGCCTGGAGTCTGCAGCTGAGTGTCAGCGGGACTGGCAAAAATGGAGTTCTAATGGAAAAAACCACAACAAACACAAACCCCAAACCCTCACCTTTGGGCTGTTCGAGATAGCATCTCTGAAGTTGATTTTCTGTGTTTCCAGCTGGGCCGAAGTCCTTCTCAGTGCTGGTCTGGGACGGGCGAGGGGCCTGGGCCCTCCATAAAAATATGTCATTTTAAAGTACAAGTCCAATGGCCATCGGCGGGTACCCTGCTCTGCTCTGGTGCGTGTTACTCACCTCTGCAGAGCTTTGGTTTCCACAGCACGCATCTCCTACCGGGTCCACTGAACCGGTGTGTGAGTGTGCTCTGGCATTCAGTGCACCTTGCAGATGTTAATGCGGGCATTATAATGTGAATAAAGCAAATTATGCAGGTGACCACGCTTTCTCCAGAAATGGCTCCGTTAACGCTGTCTGCAACGGTGCTCTCAAGAATTTCTTCAGCCCTGCTCTATTATCTTGGCGGATGGGATGCAGCTCGTTTCCTCCGTGCTCCGGACCCGGTGGCTGTCGCCTGCGTGGAGAGGGCTCCTTTAATCTGCGGAAACTCGCCTGGTGCCATGGAGTAAACACACACTTTCCATTTCAGCTAAAAGCAGACGATTTGTTCCCATCTACCTAATTCATCAAAGCTGCGTGCCAAACGCTGCGGCTCGCGCTGCCGGCGCTGGAGACGCATCCGCGAGGGACCGGGTGCCGTCCTTCTGAAGCACCGACCGCAAGTGTCGGCATCTCCGTGCTGTAAATTTGCTATAAGCATCGCAGGGGTGATAGAGGCACACAGCTTGGAAGGCTCTGTAAAGCTTCAAAGCATAGATTGTGTGAGCAATAAGTATGCCTAAAAGTAATGTTTGTAGTAGGAAAGCAATGCTGCAAGATCTGCTGTTCTTATAATCCATTTTCCAGCCTGGGAGGGCCAGAAAATGTCTTGAAGCAGAGCAGGGAATGGGGCAAATCCAGTGGAAAGGCGGCTGGGCTGGGGTACATGGCAGTGCCTCCGGTAATGATTACTGGTACTCATGTGTCATTGGAAACACTGTTAATGGTTCCAAAATGTTGACTGTGACACTGGCAGTGTGTACTTGGAACTGGTGGCGGATGCCTGCAAATTTGGTTGTACTAAGAGGGTTTTCAGGGTTTTCCAGACCAACTGTGTGCTGCTTGTGCAGGACATGTTAGCAGATACTTGTATGTTAATGCCCCGTAGACCTCATGGAGAATACGCTGAGTGTTTTCAGTCGGTTAAGTAAGAAGGCAGCACCAAAGTGGGGTCTCTTCTGGAGAGGCTGAACGCTCGGCTTGAGCTGAGCTTTACACCGACGCTTGGAAGCCAAGCCTGCTTTGGGCTGGACTCTGGTCTCTTCTTGAACCTGGAGGTTTCATATGGTGGTAGGTGATGAACTCAGGCTGGCAGGGGCTGGTGGGACCCCCGGTGTCTGTGGGAAGGGTGCATGGGTGGCTCTGCTGGGTGCCAGCAAGGTCTCCTGCCCCGCTGAGGAGTTCTCCCTCCCTCCTCCCGCCCCAAATGAAAGCAGACAAGCCCTCCTACAAGCAGGCTTGGAAAAAATGACATCAGGAGGTGCCTGTGGCTGTCAGGAAGCCGGGAGGCTGTACGAGCTCGCTGACTTTGCGAGCGAAAGTGCAGCTGCACGGATGGCACCAGCTCCGGGGGGGAAGAGCCATCCTGCTCTTGTGGTGACCTTTTCCTGTCACCGGGGCGGCGGCCCCCTGCCCGGCCTCTGCATGGGGCTGATAAGGTGGGATATTCTTGCTCTCGATGTGAAGCTTTCTTGTGCACGGGTGCTTTTTCCCTGGGCCAAGGGCCACCACAAGCTGTGCCCTTGGAGACAGCGATGGGGCACTGGAAGAAGCTCTGAACACACAGCCTATTGCTGCACTAACCGCAGTGCATCCACGTATAGACATTATTTATGTGCTGTAAAAATGAACCGGGCTGTTCTTTATCTCCAGTAACGTGCGCGTAGCAGCGTGCTCGAGGTGCCTCTCTCCCGCTGGCTTTCCTCCCCGGGAATGCTGGATGGCTTTCTGAAGCGAGTTTACTCGTAGCACACTAAATCATCGCTGCGTTTGCTCTAGTAAAAATGCCGATGTCAGTACAAATCCGGCGCTGGAGCTCGGAGGCGTTCCTGGCGCGGGATGCGAGGGCCGGCGGCGCGGCGAGCGGGTGGTCCTGCCGCGGGGGACGCGACGGAGGTGCCGCAGGCACGGGGGGCTCGGACCGGCCCGTTGGTTTTCACGTGCTGCAGCCCTCCCTTCCAGCTTCAGAGCTCAGGCACCGCGATGAATCGGGGCTCCGGGTCTCTCTTGTGTAAAACACAGCTCTTGCATGTGCCCCAGTACGATTTCTTTCAAGAAAGCTTTGCCCAACAGATTGTCGGGGAGCATCTTCCCTCCACTGACCGGTTTGCAGCTCGAGGGGTGGAAATGTGTAACAGCTGGGACTGTTTAGTTGTTGCTAGGAGATGTGCTGCTTACGTGATACAGACTTTCACCTTGGAACCTGTAATTAAAACGCAGCGGGGCTCAATCACCTCCTAGCTATCTATCGTATAATACATCTCAGCCTGGATGCGCGATCAGCAGCGAGCGGTCCAGCGGCAGACACTTATAATGCAGTGAGATTAGTCAAAACAGATGTTAATAAAGTCCAGTACAAATAAAATGTGGGTAGAAACCTGACATTAACTACCCAGAAAGCCCGAATGCCATTCAAGGTCTGAAGTCACAGTGTTATCTGTTCAGGACATACCGCCCTATTGTGAAACCATGTAAATATTAACCACTTTGCCTGAGCATTAGGTTAAAGGGAACACCCCGGTGCTTACTGTTCTTGGTTGCTATTCTGTATAATCACTTTTTTGAAAGTCAGGAGATCTTTTTGTGTTGATGAGATGGCATTAGGTTGCTGCTGCGGTCTCTGCAGCTGAAGGGGAACACGTAAGGCCGGTGGACGTTGGGCATGGTAGGGCTTGGCTTGGAGGACTCTGCCTGTAGACACTAAATGGGAACTGGAGAAGGGCATCCAAGCACTGAACACTTTTCCTTGGCTAGCTGGGACTCATTAAGAGCCCTGTACAGTAATTTGAGCGGCACAGAAGTGAGTTTATAGTGCTGTAGTTGTCTTTGCTCCAGCATCTGCTCTGGGAGCTGGAGAGCAGATGGAACCTTCCTGGTTACTTGTGACTTATGTTGACTAAAAAGGGATTTTTTTTGGTAGTTTTCATTGTGGTGGAGGAAAGAACAGAAAACTGCTCTGCTCTAACGCGTTGCTGTGGATGAAGGGATCAGTCAGACCGAGAGCATCTTGGAACATTGTGGAACAACCCTGGCTTGGCTGGGCTTGGACAAACCGGAGCTGTTTCAAGTATAAAGCGACCTGAGCAGCAACTACAAGCTCAAAGGAAGCTAAAACTTAAGTAGAGTTGCAAGAGCATTCACAAAATTGTAGAGGTCACTTCATAAGGCCAAACCGATGCAGGAAAATATCCTGCTCCTTGAGACAGCTTCTCACGACCATCCGATCTTAATTCCCAGCAGCCTTAAACTCAGCTGTATGGTGTGTCTTAAAGCAGACCTGCGTTGCCCGCTGCGGTGATAAACCTTTCCTAGGAGGGTGACATGGTTTTGCCAGAGCTGGCTTTTCCTTTCCTTCTAACTCTCAATTTATAGTGTCAAGGGGTGACTTTTTGTGCAGACAGGAGTGTGATGGCGCAAAGGATGCCCCGTGGGCCTCTGCTCCCCGCTTTGCTCTGTGTGCTCGGGTCATGGTGTAGCTGGACTTTGTTCTAATTCCAAACTTCGGCTCTACTAGACTTCATCATATAGCACTCCTTTTTATTTTTTTCCCCTATCATTTTTAACTTAAACTATTGATATGTGTGGGGAGGCACATTTCTGTATATAAATGCAGTTTTCTAAATGGTGCTTTAGGTATTCCCTGGGGGATTTTGCTCCTGTTGGGATGTTCTTGTGAGCATCATGGTGTGCTGTTCGGCTGCTTTGATAAGATACAAATGCCATTAAAAATACCAGGTGGTAGTTATCATCCAAATGCAAAATACCAGGGGTTTTAAACTGCCAATTCTCCTAATCTGAGCATTGTAGAGCTTCAGGGGCAAGTCACACCACAGCTGGAGAGCATCGAGTCCTTGGACTCCTCTCTTTCCTCCCATCTAATGCAGGGCATGAGGAGTGATGTCTCTGCTGGGCAAGTGCCTGCAGTGGCCTGGGTTGGTTCTGTTGTCCTCAATTACCTGGGCATGAGTGCAGTATTTTAAAAACATGCCTCTTTCAGGTGGGAAATAATCAGATGTATGTCTTTTGTCTTCCAGATAGTAAAGCTATAGTTGATGGAAACTTGAAGTTGATCCTTGGCCTGATATGGACCCTTATCCTCCACTACTCCATTTCCATGCCAGTGTGGGAGGATGAAGGTGATGACGATGCGAAGAAGCAGACCCCGAAGCAGAGGCTGCTGGGCTGGATCCAGAACAAAATTCCTTACTTGCCGATCACAAACTTCAACCAAAACTGGCAGGATGGCAAAGCACTGGGGGCTCTTGTTGACAGCTGTGCCCCAGGTAAGTCCCTTGCTCGGATGGTGTTTCTTCGCTCGCTCTCCCGGTGGCTGCTCTGCTGTTCCTACGGGAAGAGCTTTTTGTTGCTGAGCTGGAGGTGGGAGAGAGGCTTTCAAGAGGCCAACTGTGAGAAGCAGCGACTCGTAAACGACTTGGCCAAGAGAAACACTGGCCCAAAGCAGAGTGTGTGATTGCGTTATTAGAGGCGCCACGTCTGAGCTTTGTATTGGGTGCGAGGGACAAAGGCGCAAATGCTGGCTCCTAAATGCAGGAGAGACTTGTTCCCACAGCAAGTGCCAACAACCTTTCAAGTTCAGGGCGCAGCAGGAGGCTTCATGTGTTCTCCTGAAATAGGGTTGCGGAGGGAGCACCGAGCAGCTGCACACTACCTGAAACTTCAGTGTTTAGCAATCTAAGGCTGTGCTCCTTAGGGCGAGTAACGTGATGAAGTGTGAAACAGGCACAGTTTCCTCACCTTCTTGTAAAACAGCCTTGCTAGCGCGATTGCCGATGTTCATCTGAGGCAAGCTGGGGTGCTGTGGCAAGCAGCTGAAGTTTTATTTTCCAAAATTGCTGCGGAGAGCCAGTGAAACATAAAGCCTTGCTAGATGTGTTCATGCTAAATGTGGAGGGTGTCTCGCCCAGCTTAAATGTAAAGCAGTGCAGTTGTGTGGCTGACTGGAAAGCTATAGATCTTTCTTGTGGCCAGGCAAGGCAGGCGCAAGTCCCTCTGAACTGGCTGGTACTGTCGGTGCCATAAGGGCCTGTGGAAATGCTGCTTGTTGTCTCCAAAGTGTTTTCAGCGAGCAGCAAGTGCTCATCATTTGGTTACTTCTGCAAAGCTCAGAACGCCGTTCTGCATGGCAGCATCTAATACAAGTGGCCGTGGAGTTTGTGGTTGGTTTCTTCAGCGAGGGAAGCTCTTTTGCAGATAACCCCTAACAGCTGCAATGTGCTTGCAGGTCTGTGCCCTGACTGGGAGACCTGGGACCCGAAGAAGCCGGTGGACAACGCTCGGGAAGCCATGCAGCAGGCCGACGACTGGCTGGGGGTGCCGCAGGTGAGGCTTTGCGTTTGGGACCGGTCGGAGTTTGGGTTGAGGAAAGCAGGTGGAGTCGCTTGGGCACTTCTAGAAGTTACGGTTTGCTCGCGTGGAATTGCCTGAGAAAGGGCAAATTGCGATGAAACGCACGATGACATTCAGAGCTCTGGCTGTGAGTGTCTCTGCTGAAGACAGTGGGTGTTGCAGCACGTGTGGTGGTGCCTGCTCTGTTAGCCCATGGACTGAGTTTGTTTTGCTACACTGGATTCCACAGAAGAAAACCCCACTGGCTTAGGAAATCACCTGCAAAGGTGACTTTCAAACAGAGAACAACGTATTTGCAGACCAGGTTGTTTTCATGCTGGTCAAGTTGAACAGAAGCGCTCAAGTCTCTGAAGCTGTTGGAGCAGCTTCTATAGTGGGAGCAGGAGAAGAAACTGGTCACAAATTTCACTCTGCAAGCGCTGCAGTTGAGGCTGCAGCACACAGGATTATGAGTTGCTAATTCTTTCAGTTTCATTTATCCCCATGTTGCTTTTTTTTGGGGAATGTAGCTACTGTTGTCTTGCCTTGGTACTGTGTAGTTGGTCACAGTCTCCAGAGAACCCCTAGTAATCAAGGCACAAAAAGCCTCCAAACCACATTGGGACCATAATGAGCTGCTTGATTTTCTTGCCATGAGATAATAAATGGTGTTGCGTGTATCAAAGAGAAAATAAATGTAAGAAATCACATTATTATGCGGGAGTTTTGAAATGTAAGACTGTGTCATAACTCTGTTTCTGTGTTGACACGCGGTAACCAAGCACTGCTAAAACACACTTTAATTGCGCTGTCTTTCAGGTTATTACCCCTGAAGAAATTATCCACCCTGATGTGGATGAGCACTCTGTAATGACTTACCTGTCCCAGTTCCCCAAAGCCAAGCTGAAACCAGGAGCTCCTCTAAAACCCAAACTGAATCCAAAGAAAGCAAGGGCTTATGGCAGAGGTAAGGGCTCAGGGAGCATTTAACTCTTCAGAGAGCTGGGTGGGGTTTCTTGCCTATGTTGAACTCCAGACCTACTGTAACCGACTTCAAAGTTTCACTTGTGTACTCTTGGTGTGGTGCCTAGTTTCAGAAATACGTGGATCTAGTCCAAAAGACACTCCTAGTTCTAACATGTGAATTTCCCAAAGTCTCTGAACCTGTTTTGCAAGCCGGCCTCGCAGCCCACAGCTGGGAATAGAAGCATGAGATGGGGCTAAAACTACCTTGGTGTGAGATTTAAGCTAGCAATATTTGTGCTCTTGGTCGTTGGTCTAGCAGTGAATGCTTTTTGTGATAAAGCACTTTAAATTGGAAAAACTTCTTTACATCTGCGTGTGCGTCTCTGAGCAGGGTCCCCAGTTCCCAGCCTTGGTGTCAGATGTCTGTTGGGGTCGGGTAGCTCTCAATAAGGTATTTGAATTATCAGTAGGTGTAAATACTTTGCACACACGCAAAGGTGGGTTGGTAGCCCTTCAAACATTAAATAGTGCCGAGCTTTGGTGGGAAGGCTGCGTTGGAAGGACTTGTCCACAGATGTTTATGCAACTGTGGATCTACATAGGCATTCGGATTTCTAACTTACCTTTTAAATGCATAATTCCTGTAACTTCTGATGTGGTTCTGCCCCAGATTGGAATACAATCACATCTAAATGAGTAACAGATTTTTACCTTTAATGTGCTTGGTGTGTAGCAAGACGTTGCTTATGTGTTACGCTTTCTCTCTTCTGTGTATTTTTTTTCATATCTGAGGCCAGTCCTTTGGGATTTTTGAAAGCAGCGGGTTTAGAATTGGGTGTGCAAGAGTGTAATGGAAAGAAACAAAACTTTGCATATTTTTTTCTGTTGTTCTTGTTGATTTTTCAACTAGATTTTCCATTGAAACCTAACTAGTGGTGTGAATGGGCATGGGTACTATCTCTGCACTGACGAGCCGTCGCTGTGGTCAGGAATGGGTTTAGCACTTACTCTCCTTCAGGTTTTGTCCTTTGTTGGTGCCTTCCATAGCAAATGACAATAAATAAGATGCATTCATCAGATCCCAAAGATACAGACCACCTAGACTCCACTTACTGTGTAAATGACTGGTCATCCTGCCTGAATCTGTCAAGTCTGGCTTTAGTCATGTTCTTATTCTTTTAAAAACTGGGGTTATATTGTTGTCTATTTTGTGCACGCAGTGCTCTGCAGCCATTGTAATGGGCATTATAAAGGGCGAGCAGCTATTCTTGAAAGGTCGATGTATTCCCAGAGTTAATTGCCAAGACAGAGTCACTGGATATAACAGACAATTCTGACTGCTAACATGTGTCAGAGCCGAAAGGTGACAGCACGGGGCTCGCTGCCAGCCTGGGCAGGGTGGTTTGCACAAATGAATAACGGCTCTTCGTGCTTCCAGGTGATTGTCAGGTGTGAAGCTGCTCAGTCTTAGCATTTTTTATTATTGTTTTTCCATGTACTACAGTAAGTTATTCACACCTCCCAACCTGCACGTGGGTTGTCGTGCATCACGCTGGACGTGCCGTGTGTCCTTCTCGGGCGCTGTGTGTGGACCTGGTGTGACGTGCTGTGGGTTCGTGTTCACCCGGCCAAAGCAGATCTCTGAGAAGAGAGTAAAATCTAGATTAAATGCAGGCTAAGTGCGTGCCGTGACTAACGCTGTCTCCCGAGGATAAGCGATCCCTTTTGCCGCGCTTGCAGAGCGAGGGACACTTAACTCGAATACCACGTCCTAATGCTGTGGGGCGGACAGAAGATCCGCAGAGCGAATTTATAGCTGTTTAAACTAGATGATAATCTGGGGCTTAGTTTGAAAGAATGAATATGTCAATTGTTAACACCTTATCAGAATGTTCAGATTTCCTAGTAAAAACATGATCTTCCTTGCATTGCTCTCAAGTTATTGTTTTCTGAAGATAAACAAGTTCAGGAATTCTGTTGTTCACAACCACTTCCTTATAATCCATCAGACGTTGCACTTTCCACTAATTGTGCTACGGAGCAGTGGTGCCCACGGTTTTATGAATAAGCCGAGGAGTAATTCCCTTGGAAGGAAGGGTATAGACGTTTGGGCTCGTCTGGAAGCGGCAGCTTTGGGAAGCTCTCCCACCCCCTCAGTCTGACGGCACCAGGGCAGGTGTCGTGACCGCGGCTGCGCGTGGGGAGGTGACGCGAGCCCGGCGGTCCCTGCGTGCTGGAGCAGGCCCGCGCCGACGAGCCGGGGGGCTCAGTAAGTGCAAAATGAAAGTGGCACTGAATTGCGCGGCTTTCGTGGTTTCAAGAGGTTCCTGCGTACCACTTGTACGGTGTTCATTCTGGCAAAGTGGTTTGAGCAGATTTCAAAGAATAGGTCTGAGCGGTGTCTGTACAGCTGAGTTCTGAAAATGGGGTAAAATGGGGCAGAGAGGTAATAACTGTCTTGCTTAAAAATAAGTCTTTCAACCCTTGGCTCTAGGGTAATGCCTTTACCAAAAGGCTTCCCAAAATTGCCAATGATTCAATCATTTTTTACAACAGCTTGTATTGTAAGAGTGGGGGCTACTAAGAGTGTGGTGTTCTGGCCAGCTGGTGACAACGTGTCCCTCAGTGGCTTGGGGAAGCTGCTGCTGGGGGCTCATGCGAAAGGACAAGCTGGAGAGCTTGTGCTTAGTCTGAACTACACCTGGGTCTTAACAGCTAATGTGCTGCTGTGCCCGCAGGGATCGAGCCTCACGGGAACATGGTGAAGCAGCCGGCCATCTTCACGGTGGACACCATCAGTGCTGGGCAGGGAGACCTGATGGTCTTCGTAGAGGATCCAGAAGGAAACAGAGAGGAGGTGTGTCCATTAAATACTTTGTGCGGTAAAGTAAAGCTGGTCTGAACACCAAACTTTTTGCGGTAACCTTCATCTTTCACAACTGAGGTCTTACCAGATAAGTAATCTCAAAAGAAGTTGCAAAATACCATCTATCAAAAGTGCAAGCCTCAAGCTTTTCCTCATAATTGCTTTACTGGATGAACTTGAAAAAACTTCAATATCTGTAACTAAGCAACACAACTCCAATGTCCAGTAGTTGCAGTGATTTAGTTTGACTGGCCAAGTACATTCTGACACTCTTTTAGATAACACATATCACTAAATCACTGTCTGCCCTTACTCATTCTGCAAGAATGGCCAAAGCAGCTATTTAGATGCCATGAATAATTCTGAGTTAAAATGCTGGTTTTAATGTTTATAGAAACTTCTCATCCAAGTGCTCCACTTGATCATGTTACAACATTCCACAAAAATACAGCTGTACGTTGGACTTAACATCTCAGTTTTGGCCTTAATAGAGCAATGAACAGCAAGGGAGAGGGCTGGGGTGGGAGAAGGTGGTTGTCTTGATCTCATCCAGAGGCACAACCAATGGGTTTTTTTGCATATGAGAAGAGGAGGTAGCCTGGTCCCTGCTCCCACAGCAACACATCTCTCACTCTAGAAATAGTTTGTATTATCAAGCACTAACCCAGAAAAGTGTTAGGCTGCCATGTGTGGGCACAGCTCAACGGTGGACGTGTTTTCTCTCCTAGGCGAAGATAACACCATCCAGCGACAAAAACAAGACCTATTCAGTTCAGTATGTGCCGAAGGTTACTGGACCTCACAAGGTGGGTTGTGTGCCAATAACCCCTGTTCTCTGGCTAAACGAGCTGCTCTGCTGGTTGCCAGTGTGAGCTGCCCGTTTACTGATGGCATCACAGCCACTCTGGGCATCTTGAAGAAAAGGGAGCCTGATGTGGCCTTAATTCTCCATCTGGGGTGTCGGGCTGCCCCCTTCTCCAGTGGTGGGGAGCGTGTTTTGGGAGAAAGTGCATGGGTGTTTGGGTGTTGAGTGCTGCAGCTGGCTCTCCTTTCACTTGGGGCTGCTTCTTGCAGCTCACAAAACCAGTTTTGTGGGTTGTCACAGAGGAAAGTACCAGGTTGTTTCTAGAAGGCATTTCTTTGATGATACTGTCCACCATAGGGGATTTGCAGAGGTTTTCCCACCCAGCTCTTTCCCCAGATGCCCGCAGAAGCACATTTATGATGGGCGATCGCATTTCTTGGCACTTGCCAGAGCATGAAAAGCTAAATACCACTTCTCCCGTCACTTTGCTGGGTGATGATCTGCCTCGCGCTGGCGCATCCAGGTGCACACGTCCCCTGGTGTGGCTGGCCCCGGGGTCGGTAGCACTTTGAGGCCAGGATGAAGGTTGGGGGACGGATGGTCTCCCTCACCCCAGAGGTGTGGACGCTCCATGCCAGGAATGCAGGCGCCTGACCCCGTGCTTGGCTCTGTGATGGTGACGCTGGTCTCTGGCTCTGCCCGGTGTCTGTCTGTAGGTTTCGGTCCTGTTTGCTGGGCAGCACATCTCCAAGAGCCCCTTTGAAGTGAACATTGACAAAGCCCAGGGAGATGCGAGCAAAGTCACAGCAAAGGGTCCGGGGCTGGAGGCGACAGGGAACATTGCCAACAAACCTACCTACTTTGACCTCTACACAGCAGGTAAGTGGCATGAATGAGTGTTGAAATCCTTCAACTCCCTCAAATTTGAGGAGAATCTCACCCTTGGAGGAATAAACAAACTGAAAAGTGGGTGAGGACTTGCAGCCACATCAAGTTCAGGCTGCTCTGGAGGCTCCAGCTGTTTGTGAAGTGGTTGAAGTTTGGAGCTGAGTTGGGCCAGGAGGGTGCTGAGCATCACCCAGAAATTTGCCATGAACTTGCTGAATGGCAGCAGGCGAATTCCTGTCTGGTTTCTTCCCCCAACTCATTTTGAACAGCCACGTGAAATGCCCACCTCTGAAGGATGAACTGTCAGTAAACTGTCAATGCTTAATGTGTTCTGTATTTAGCTTTGCAGAAAGAATCTGCCACAGTGCTACTTTGAGTTCATACATCGACGAACTGGTTTCAACCTCTTTTGCAATTATTAAAGGGCTCCCATCTTCATTAGAGCATCTCCATCACGTGGCTTGTTGCCTGCTATTAGGCCAATGCTGTAGCCTAGAGGAATGAGTCAATAAGATGCTACAAATGCTAATTCATTTAGAACAATGCAAAACTACTCAGGGCAGTTACTTGAAGTATTTAAGCACTGAAGTATGCTGAGTAGCATATTTTAATTTGCCTTCTGCCCGAGGGTGCTTAGAAGTAAAATTAAATGTGGTTATAGCGAGGGGAAGTGTTACATTCAGCCTCTAATTGGGAGAGGGAGTGGTCTGAATCATGTAAAGACATGTCTGGCCTCTGAAAGTGTGTGGAAAACTGTTTTTGTTGCGTGATGAGTTGGATAAAATGTGAAAGGAGCAAGTGTCTGAACAAGAGGGAATACGTATAGTCTGGCAGAGAAGGATGCTTGTCCAGATCAGCACGCACATTGTCCGAGCTCTTAACCAAAACCACTTCAAAGCTTGGGAGGTTGAACACTGTGAATGAAGCAGCAGAGCCCTGTCAGTGTGGTGACTTCATGGAGGTGCCGCTACCTCGTCCTGCCCCTTCGCTTCTTTAGTGTCTGGTTGCTGTCAGCAGAAGCTGAGCGTTTAGGCTGCGCCTAGAACTGGCTGTGGTCCCAAACGCGGTGCGTGTTGCTGTGGGGAAGCCGAGCTCAGCTGGGCCCGTTGCCTTTGCAGGTGCTGGTGTGGGTGATGTCACCGTGGAAGTGGAGGATCCTCAGGGGAGAAGCCTGGCTGAAGTTGCAGTAGAAGACAAAGGCAACCAAGTCTACCGTTGCACCTACAAACCCATTCAAGCTGGTCCTCACATTGTCAGAGTGACTTTTGCTGGGGAGTCAATTCCTAAAACTCCTTGCACTGTTCTCGTCGGAGAGGGTATGCTTGCTAAAAACATACTTAAATGTAGATGGCCACTTTTCACCTTGGATATGATCCCAGAATATGCTTGAATCTTGCCTCGGATGTGTTCTGTACCTTTCAACATCTTAGCCCTGATTCACTGGGCCACCTGGGTACTCACAGGGTAAACCAGTGCTCTCTAACAGCAATATGGCTTTTGTTGCTGGAGTTTCCTTTCTGCCTAGACCTCCGAACATTAAACCACCCTTTGTATTTTTTTGAAGTTTTATGCAGCTATGCAACCTCTTGCTGTTTCCCACCTTTGTTCCTCAAATGACTATATTTACTGGTTTCCTCCTTAACTGACACCTAACTTGCTTTCTGTTCCATCCTTACGTGCTCCTACGCTTGTAGATCTCTGCTCATCTCTCCTGAGCTACCCTCCATTTGTGGAATTTTGGACTTCACTGCTAATGGCTTCATAGTTGGTAAGAGGTGTGTAGGATGCTCTGTCACATTTGCTTTGTGGAAGCTTCTCGCCTGCAGCTTGACCTGGCCACAAGGGCTTTTGGTTTTGTGTTGGGGTTGGGGAAGAAAGTTGCAAGCGAACTGAAGCGGCGTATGACCCAGTGAGTGAAACTGGCTTAACCACAAGCTGCCTGACTCAGTTTTGGAAGGACTCAGCTGTTCACCCGTCACGTTGGGCACGGTCCTGCACGTTCCCACCGAGCTTTCAGAGCTGGCAGATGGCATGTGCTGATGTTCCTGACACCGTGCGGTGTGGGGTGCGGAGTGGTGCTGGCTGCCGCAGGGCCCGGGGTACAACTTGTAAGCTATTGAAACAAGTCAAACCCGAACGAGCTGCTTGGCAGACTTGTGCTCCCGCTCTAAGCACGGCCTATTTTGGGGAAATGCATGTTGGGATCACGCCGCTGGGAAGCCGTGATTATTTGTAAGTCTCTTCAAACCCTTCAGGTCTCTGGAGTTGAAGACCACGTGATAGCTGGGATTGCGTAACAAAAATTGCTCCTAAGTGCGCATTAGCTTATTTGTGGAGCCATTCTACAGGCCTGGAGAAGTGCCTGGAGTAAAAGGGTCAAGCGTAAGCTTAAGCTCAGCTGTATGTAACCTCCTGGCCCGGCCCATGGCTGCGTTGGTGTGCAGGGGCTCGATGGCTTTGGACTGTGAGCAGGGGGTTCTGACGTGATGTGTCTTAACAAAGCACGTGCAGAACTCATCTCTGCTAATAGCAATTATTCCAGTCATGTGCCTCTGAAATAACAGCACAATAATACCGTTCAGTGGGTCTTATCTGCAAAGGGAAACTTCACCCCGCGCTGCGGTGTGCCTCTGTATGCGAAAGGCATCAAGAATATTGTGCCTAGTGTGGTGAATATCTGTATGTGATATCTTCTGGCATCAAATTGCAAAGCAATAGGGCTTCAGTGTTTGCTTTAATTCTAAAAACCAGCCATTATTAAGCAGCCTGGCTGCGCCAAATGCTATTGCCCAAAAGCCCTGGGATGCAGACCAGGGCTGTGCAGGCTCCGTGTCTGTCTGCCTTAACGCTATGGTGTTAAAACTTGTGCGGAAAGCTAAGCCGTGGTTGCCCTGAGTCAACATTTAACTAAAGGTTGTTCCAAGCTGGCTGGGCGACGTGGATGTTGAGTATCAAAGGCGGTATTGATGTCTGGAATTCCCCCGCAGCCTGCAACCCCAGCGCCTGCCGCGCCACGGGCAGGGGCCTGCAGCCCAAGGGCGTCCGCATGAGGGAGACCGCCGACTTCAAGGTGGACACGAGGGCAGCGGGGAGCGGAGACCTCGGCGTCACTGTGAAGGGACCGAGTAAGTGTCGGGGTGAATCGGTGCTGTGGATGTGTTTTGGAGAATGGGGGGGGGGGGATGTGGAGACTGTGAGAAGGGAGAGCAGTAAGGAGACGGTGGCCTGATGGAGGTGATGGGGTTTGTATGAAGGACAGGGAACTGCTGGACAGAGTCCAGTGCAGGGCAACAAAGATGCTGCAGGGAGTGGAGCATCTCCCGTGTGAGGAAAGGCTGAGGGAGCTGGGGCTCTGGAGCTGGACAAGAGGAGACTGAGGGGGGACTCATTAATGTTCACAGATATATAAAGGGGGAGTGTCAGGAGGATGGAGCCAGGCTCTTCTCGGTGACAACCAGTGATAGGACAAGGGGCAATGGGTTCAAACTGGAACACAAGAGGTTCCACTTAAATTTGAGAAGAAACTTGTTCCTGGTGAGGGTGGCAGAGCCTGGCCCAGGCTGCCCAGGGGGTTGTGGAGTCTCCTTCTGTGCAGACATTCCAACCCGCCTGGACACCTTCCTGTGTAACCTCAGCTGGGTGTTCCTGCTCCATGGGGGGATTGCACTGGATGAGCTTTCCAGGGCCCTTCCAATCCTTGACAATCTCTGATTCTGTGTATCACCATAAAAAGCCAAATTTCCAAAGAGTGTTCTGGTACTTTGTAACCTTCACATTATACACAATGTGCAGGACTGGGTAAGTTTGCACCTGGTTTTAAGTCTCTCCATTTTGCTGCATATTGCTTAGCAAAACTGAGAAAATCCTGCCTGTGGGCTCCAAGCTTTACGGGTTTGCATCACATCTTCGTCTTCTCTGTGGGAGCAAGTTGTGCTCCGGGGTCTCTGGCGGGGTGGAAATCCTGCTCTCAGAGCAGCACTCGGGGTGCTCGGGCACCCGAGCAGAGGGACGAGGGGACCTGCAGGCTGACAAGGGATCTTCTGCCGGGATCCATCCCCGGTCCTGTGCTGTGTCCTGAGCTCGGGACGTGGCCCCTGGCCTGGGGGCTCCGGCAGCGCCGGCCCGGCTGCTGTGGGACCCGCTGTGCTCGTGGGCCCGTCCCCCCCGGCCCAGACGGCATTAAAAGGTGCATTGTGCTGCCCTCACCTCCTCCACAGGCACAGTGCTCCCACTGTGTGGCTCCGCACCCTTAGAGGGGGGAGAAAAAGCAACAGATGTATCGATGTAAATTTTAGTGCGTTAAGCTTTTCTCCCTTAAATTCTTCATCTTGAAGAAAATGAGAAGTAGGCATTCCCCGCATACTTGTGGTCGCAAAGTCTGACAAATGTTAAGCTTTTTTGTTTTAACATATGACATGCATCATACTGCAGACTAAGAAAATAAAACACAAGGGAATCTATTAAGTCTGGTAACTTTAAAATACTTTCTGCTGTATTTCTTCTGGAAGTGTTTGCTGTCTTTGTCCTAGAGGGCAACTAGAACTAACTTCCCTTATAACCTGACCTTTTTTTCCTCTGGTGGAAGAAATTTATTCTTGCAAGCTAAAATAAATACTAGAAAGCATGAACTTGTCTGAGTAATTGAAGGCAGGATGGAAGCCGTTAAGTTTAATGCTGAACTGATCTTTCAACAGAGGGCTTGGAGGAGCTGGTGAAACAAAAAGGCTTTATGGATGGCGTATACGCATTTGAATATTATCCAGCTAGCCCGGGGAAGTACGTTGTCACGATTACATGGGGTGGGCACAACATTCCAAAAAGGTGAGTTAGAAGTAGCTTTCTTGGTGTTTTTGTGCCCTTTGGGTTGTGTGGTTGGTGGGCTTTGAAAGCCTTCAAATCAACTCTGACAGCGTTAACAGCGAGCAGTTGTGTGACGGGTTGTCTGCAGCCTGTCTCAGGGCTGTGGTGGTTTATACTGAGAAAGCTTTGACAGGTGATTCCCATCAGTCTTGCTAAACCCAAAATGATGAATACAAAAAGTCATAAAGCTTGGGCTTTGCTGTGAGTTTTTGGAGGATCTGCTGTTTCAGTGTCCAGGGCTACAGCAAGCAGCGCAAGCTTTTTTGATACTCAGGATTTGTGGGTGCAAGATGCCTTGATGGGTTAGGTGACCTGTGTGCTGGGCACTGTGCCACCACGATAGCTTCTGTTAATTTGGGAAATCCAACGTAAAGCCTCATTAAAATGCTTGGGGGAAAAACATGGATGCTGTATTTGTCCTCGTTCCTAATCCTGTGCTTTGCTTTTCTCTTGTAGCCCCTTTGAAGTTCAAGTGGGTCATGAAGCAGGTCCTCAAAAAGTGCGAGCCTGGGGGCCGGGGCTGCATGAGGGGATTGTGGGCAAATCGGCCGACTTTGTGGTAGAGTCCATTGGCACAGAAGTCGGCTCTCTTGGTATGTTACTTTACTTAGTTTGCCTGAAATATTTCTTCCTTACAATGCTAGCAGTGATCTCCTGAGAAACAATAGCTTTCCCAACAGTAAAAGAAACATGTCTGTAAGACGTTCTGGTCTAAACTTAAACTTACATCAAAGTATCCAAAGCAAGTCCTAGGGACAGGGATGTGTGTGATGGGAAGTGTTAATCTGTGGGTTTGTGGGATGAGATCCAGAAGGGAATGATGGATTATCTCCTATATTGTTAAAGAAGGGTGATAGAGAGAGCACTAGGTACGATTATGGCTAATTAAATGCAGTTTGGGGAAGCGATGTTAAATTAGCAGCCACCACAAACCTAACTTGAGAAAACCTACTTGTTCCTTTTTCAGGCTTTGCAATAGAAGGCCCTTCTCAGGCTAAAATTGAGTGTGACGACAAGAATGATGGCTCGTGCGATGTGAAGTATTGGCCCAAAGAGCCTGGTGAGTACGCTGTGCACATCATGTGTGACGACGAGGACATAAAAGACAGCCCGTACATGGCCTTCATCCGACCGGCTTCGGGAGACTTCAACCCGGATAAGGTGGGTGTGGGCGCTCGGCCATGGCACAGCACATCTTAGATACCTACAGCCAAGGTGGTTCTGAGGGCTTCTGCTAACAGAGCTGACTCTTAAGCTGCCTCTGCTTAAAGCTCTGAATTGACCATGTTCCAGCCAGGTATTACTCAGCTTTTTCTAATAATGCTGTTCTGGCTTGGATTTAATGTAATGAAAACTTGCTCAATTAGTCCAAATTCTCAGCTTTCACACTAGCCTCTACGTGTATCCCGTGCTTCACGGGTATTGTGGGAAGCGGAAGGTCTTTAGAAACAAATCACGTAGTTTTCCTTCTCTTTCTGAACTGCAAGCTAAGACTTTTGGGGTGTTTATTTTAGGTGAAGGCTTATGGGCCAGGCTTGGAGAGGACTGGCTGTATAGTGAACAATCCTGCTGAGTTCACAGTTGAAACCAAGGAAGCTGGGAAAGCACCTCTGAAGATGTACGCACAGGTAAAAAGCCAAAGGCAGCGATGGGAAATTCAGCAAAAGGGCTTTAATGCTGTTGAGAAAAATGCCTTAAGTATTTCTGCTCGCTTACACACCACTTAATTCTGGGCATATGTAATTCTTCCTGTGCTTTGATCTGGGTAATGTAGTCAGGCAGCAAACCTAACGCAAGAGAGGGTGACTTCTCCCTGGCGTATGAAATACAGGGCTTTGCTTCTTCACTTGGAGCCTCCTCAGCCAAGGAAGCCGTAATTTCCTGGAGTTGTCATTTGGAAGCAGCCGGAGTGTCTGAGCCTGTGAATCTCAGGCGAGCCTGTTAAAATACGTGTTGCGGGATGATGTTGGGGATGAGCAGCTGTTAGATGAGGAAGACTTTCAGGGGTGTCATTTGCATCTCGCTGCAGTATTTCTGAGCTGCAGTTCTGGAGAAAGAACTCACCCTTTGAAACAGTCTTGGGCTGTTAAGCTATACAAACATTTTTCAAGTGCCTGAACCCTCTGCTTGTCCTTACTGCTTTTTAGGATGGAGAAGGAAACCCTATTGATATCCAGATAAAGAGCAAGCCCGATGGTGTGTTTGCCTGTTCCTATGTGCCAGTTAAACCAATCAAACACACAATTTCTGTTGTCTGGGGAGGAGCCAACGTGCCCAATAGCCCATTTAGGGTAAGTACAGACATGGATATTACTAGTTCTAGCTCCAATGGGACACTGATGCTCACAACTACTTGTCATTACAACTAGGATAATAAAATCCTTCTGTGAATTTCAAGAAAGGGTGTCCTTCTGCTGCTTTTTTTTTTAGGAATCTATCTGCTTGAAAAAAGCTTTCTGCTTTTACAGGCTCACATGTTGCAGGTCTCCTGTCAGTCCAGCTGCAGCCAGGGGGAGTTGGGGTGATTAATTAATTAATACTATTTTCCTGTAGCCTCTGTCCAAGCAAGGCTCTGGCTTGGCTGTGATCTTGGTGTGACACAGATGTGTGATTCTGACACTTGTGAATCCGTGTAGGTCCTTATAGGTCAAGGCAGTCACCCTCAGAAAGTGAAGGTGTTCGGACCCGGCGTGGAGAGAACCGGCCTGAAGGCGAACGAGCCGACCCACTTCACTGTGGACTGCACGGACGCAGGAGAAGGTAAAGGCCGGCTGGGCTGTTGCTGTGGTATCGGAACCACAGGTCCTGCCTGTGGGATTACGTACTGTTTTATGCTGGTTTGCCTTGTTTCATGGGAACACCTTGGGAAGCAGAACATCGCAGTGAATTGTGGTGTGATCTGTTACATCAATTAACCAGGTGACTTGAGCGGGAACGTGCTGGCTGTTTGTCCAGCAACGTCTGTACCGTCTGGTAGCAAAACCACCACTTGCTTTTCCTAGGTGATGTCAGCGTTGGGATTAAGTGTGATGCTCGTGTGGTCAGCGATGAGGAAGAAGACATCGACTTCGACATCATCCACAACGCTAACGATACGTTCACGGTGAAATACGCACCACCTGCCGCTGGGCGCTACACTATTAAAGTGCTTTTTGCAGGAGAGGTTCGTAATCTTCATTTCACAGCCTGATGTTTCTAGTGCCTGCTGATCTGTTTGTTGATCATGGAGCACGTGCCGCTCCACAGCTGGCTGTGGTGGCTCCCAGCTGGCTTCTGTTGCAGCTCACATCCACCTTGTCCGGTCACTGTTTCTGAAAACACTTTTGTAGAATTTGAAGGCACACAAATGAGGGGCTGGCTGGAGACACTCGGGTTTGAGTATGTGACGTGTTGGCCTGGCATAAAGAGTTGGTCTCAGTGATGGGGCAAACCTACTTTCTAAAGGGTAGAAAACCTAAGTGACTCTCCAAGGAACATGGGAATAAAAATGAGTGTTCCTTAAAGAAAAAAGGGGGAGAAGCCACTACAAACCATCCAGCTGTGAACTTTGCCCTAGGCTTTGAATGCCAGCGCTCGGCAAGGCAGAGCAGAGTGTTTAAGTGGGGTGAAATTTTACTCAAGATAGAATTAAAGCAGAAGTACTTAAAATTATTATCTGTCTAGTTTGGGTTAGCAAAGAGGGACCTGGTTGTGTTTAGAGCTGTGCTTCTGTTGCAGGAAATACCTGCCAGCCCGTTCAGAGTGAAAGTGGAGCCCTCGCATGATGCCAGCAAAGTGAAAGCTGAAGGACCTGGGCTGAGCAAAACTGGTGAGACCCGGGTGGAGCTGGCGTGGCCAGTGCTGGCCCGTGAGGGGCTGTTGTGGCTGAGCATGGCTGGGACGCAGCGATGTGCTGCTGGAGCCAGCTGGGTGGGGTGCCAGGCAACTGGAAACGATGCGGGTTGCCTTGGCATTGTGCTTGAGCAGGCTTTATAGGTACCAAATGCTGCTTGGGAAGAGTTTGTGTGTGCGAGCTCTGCGTGAATTAGAATTAACATTTTTCTTCAGGTGTGGAAAACGGCAAACCAACGCATTTCACCGTGTTCACCAAGGGAGCTGGGAAAGCGCCGCTGGATGTGCAGTTCAGCAGCCCGGTGCCAGGGGAGGCAGTGGCAGATCTGGATATCATTGACAACTATGACTATTCCCACACTGTTAGGTACACTCCGGTACAACAGGTACGTCCAGCTCCTCTAGGAATACGAGCAGGAATGCCTCACGTTGCTGTAGTGCTGTGATGTCCCTCCCTCGTACCGTGGACAGAGGATCAAGCTGATAAACCTTGCCAGGGTGTCCTGTTCTCTGAGGTCCCTAAAGCCTGCAGGACAATTGGGATTGGAAGGCGGCAATGCAGTTTTCTAGTGTAGTTATTGATAGCTCGTCACTTTTCTGGGAACAAAGGGAGATATTGCAGCAGTAGCGCACAGTTTATGTTGTCATTCCACACCTTATCAAAGAGAAAAGGCAGCAGACCTTCCTGGGGTCTGAAACAGAGCTGGATGCTGCACCAGCTGCTCGTGGCTCTGCGGTTCTGGATGTCACCGCTCAGCAAGCTGCTGGTGTCAAAGGAACTCTAATGTGACCCAGAACAGGGACAAAAAGCACCAAGTTTGGGTGATGGTGCAGCAGCTCCTCAGTAGGAAAGCGAAGGAGCCAGTGCTGAGGGAGGAAGCTGGGCTGCAGATTAAATGCGTCAAAGGTTTTGTCTGTATTTTGAGGTTTGCCCTTGGGTTGAAAACAAATTCAGTCATAACTCATTTTGGTTCACAGACAAGATCTTTCCTAGCAACACCATTAAAGAGCTGAAAGTGGAAGCTGCTAATGACTAGAAGTATTTTTCCTTATGCTGTGCTTGCATGTTTGTAAAGGGCCATTAAATGCCAGAATGTACGGATCTCGTGTATTTCTGAAGATGTGGGTGCTGTAGTGCTGAGATGAAAGTGTGTTGCTGCTCCTGTTCTGCTGAACAAACACATCAGTTACTTGGTCATCTGCACCAGCTTCCTTGAACGTCGCTGGATGAAAGTGGACTGATATGGAGGACTGCACCATTATTTATCTCATGATGCTGGATTAGCGTTCTTGGAAGAGCCATAGAGCTAGCGTTTGCTTTTGGATAAAGCAGTTGCATGATCTCAGGATGTGGCTGGCCTGCCTGTTTGGAGAAGCTTTTGCTTGTTCAGTCAGGGTTGGTATGCAGGAGGCAGCAAAGGCGTCTGAACTCTGTGTGTGTGAGCAGAACCAGATTGCTGTTCCACAGGAAAAGCCGTGGGGAAACAAGCCAGGGTGCTCAAATCAGCTCTTGCACTTGGGTCTCCCATCTGGAGGAGCACCTTTGGGTCACGGAGAAGCTGTGGGCTTAGAGGAGATGCTCGCAGGTAGCCCTGCCAGGAAAGCAATGGTTAAAAAGAGGGGGCATGAAAACAGACTGCACAGTGATCAGGGCAACCTTGTTGTCCCTCCCGTCCATGAGCACATAGGTTGTTCCTGGACCCTGTGTTTCTCAGGTTCATGAGCAGTAGCTTATGAATGAGACTCTGGACTCTTCAGCGTGGGGCGGGGATGGACTAGGTAGTTAAATTCCTGAGGGGCCGCGTCAGCAGCCGAGGAGCCTTGGTTTAATGCTATTTACTCAGCCTTATCTATCTCACTTGCGGTGTTGCTACAGCTACCCGTGTGTGTGTTGTCTAAAAACAACCAAGAATAATCATGGAAAGCTATTCACTAACTTGCGTGAAACATCCATGATTATTTCACTTGGGAGCTGAATTGGCCAAGAACGAAAAGTAAGCAAACAGTGAATATAGTTAAAATATGGACTGTGGTAGGAGAGAATAAAAGGAGCACACATCGTGGGCTGGAGCTTGCCATGGCTCTGCGGTATTCCAGCCAAAATACACAAGAGCATTAATCTTTCTGACTTGTACAGCTTAAAACCCTGGTATTTCAAATGCTGTAATAATACAGGCTCTTTGCAGGCTCGGCTTTGGCCCGGCCTCGGTGCGGTGGAAGGGGACACCTGGGCTGGGGCGCTGGGACAGTCGTTCAGCTGTCGGGTCCGGGCGCCGGGAGGGGAACCAGCCTGAGCCGGGGGGTTTGCCAGGCAGCTTGAATACGGTCTAATTAAATGCTGGAGAGTATTGTCTTCTTCTCTCTTCCTGCATTAAATAAAAAGCATTTAGTGCTTTGAAAGGCTACAGTAGGGTGAGAGCTTGAGAGGCCACAAACCAGTACGCTTATGTACTGCTTGGATATTGGTGCGTCTGTATGGCATGAGGAATGGAGCTAACCTGTAAACTCTTCTACCAGGGTCCAATGAAGGTTGTGGTGACTTATGGTGGTGATCCTATCCCTAAAAGCCCTTTCACTGTGGGCGTTGCTGCTCCGCTAGACCTCAGCAAAGTTAAAGTCAATGGACTTGAAAACAGTAAGTAGCTCTGGGCTGTGGAAGCCCCGTAGCCACCCTCTAATGTGTCTCGTGAAGCTGTGGTACCTGACATGTCCCGCTGGAACACAAGTGGGCAAAACAGTCTTTTCTTCTTTAACTCGCTGCAGTTGGGCATCAACCAGCTCCAACTTTATAGCTTGACCACTCTGACTCAGCTGGTCCTCTTGAGGACTGAATTTCAATTTAGATATGTTTTTTTGCAAAGATTACAGAGCAGTGTGACCCAAGCATGTGTTGGGGTTTAGCCCATTGTGGTGACCCTTCACCAGGCTGGGTACCTGCTGATGAGATCTGGTTTGGTTTCCTTGGGCCTAGATGGCTGTTTGTTCAAATATAGGTAACTGCTGCAGTGCAGAATGTCATTCAAACAATCTCTTTGTTTTCTAAAAGCGGGACAACTTAGAGCTGTGAAATAATTTTGTGTTCCTGAAATGAGCCTCTGATACTGTCAGATGTCTTGCAGGCTTGTTTAGCGCTGCAGCTTTGTAGCTCCAATTAACCAAAGCCCTTGTTCATTTTTTTGGTTGGTTTGGCGGGTGTTTTCGCATGCAGAGGGATGCAGGCTGAGCAGGGATCTGCCAGTTCTTGCTCCCTCGGTGGTTTGTGCGGGAGAGATTCCTTGGAGCACCGTCTGATATTGAATGCTTAACGTGGTAATACGGGTTTTACCTTTTTCCAGGAGTGGAAGTAGGGAAGGATCAGGAGTTCGTGATTGACACCAAAGGAGCTGGTGGGCAAGGTAAACTGGAGGTTAATATTTCCAGTCCGATGAGGAAAGCTGTGCCGTGCCTGGTGGAGCCAGTCCTGGGGAAGGAGTGCAGTACTGCGAAATACATCCCAAGGGAAGAGGGGCTGTACGTGGTGGATGTGAGTTACGATGGCAACCCCATCCCAGGGAGCCCCTACACGGTGGAGGCCACGCTGCCCCCAGACCCCTCCAAGGTAAGTGGATGGTTTAAGGCTATAACAGCAGCTGAGACCTGAACGCTGAGTTTGTGCAATTGCATGAGCCTTGGCTTGGTTTTGGCCAAACGAGACCCACGAACGTCCTTACTCAGAGTGCTGAGTTGTTAACTTTGCAGGCTCTGTGACTCATGGAAGTCGTTCCTATAATGCTGCATTTGAAAAAGCATTGAACTCATTAAGAATACTGCGAGCATCCTGTGGAGTGTGACAAATCCAAGTATTGCTCCTAGTTTAATACAATTTGTCCTCACAAGCATCTCTACTGTGTTAGTTGAAATGCTTCTTTCTAAGGAAATATATTTCAAGAAAAACATGTATACAGCCATTAGATATTTTAATGTTTCTACCTTTTATTTCCCGTGGCTATTAAACAGCTATGGTGAGAGTATGAATATCCTTGCCTAGAAACCTCTTTGGAGGAGAAACACCAACTTTACAGTAAAACTGGGAGAAGTGCCAGAGGAGTTGTTGCTTTCTGTATATTTTTAAGAGATTGTCACTCAAGTCCCACACACAGAGGGGTCTAACTAGGCAGTCCGTGCTGGCAATAACATGAAAAAATTAAATTAGCTCAACTGCATATTCTCTTCTAGGTAAAAGCTCATGGTCCAGGTCTTCGAGGGGGCCTTGTTGGAAAACCAGCCCAGTTCACGATAGATACCAAAGGGGCAGGAACTGGAGGTTTGGGTTTGACAGTAGAAGGCCCTTGTGAAGCTAAAATTGAATGTTCAGACAATGGCGATGGGACCTGCTCAGTCTCCTACCTGCCTACGAAGCCTGGAGAGTATTTTGTCAACATCCTCTTCGAAGAGGTTCACATTCCTGGTTCGCCATTTAAGGCAGACATAGAAATGCCGTTTGACGTCTCTAAAGTCGTTGCCACGGGCCCAGGTCTCGAACGTGGTAAAGTAGGTGAGGCTGGGCTGCTGAACATCGACTGCACAGAAGCCGGTCCCGGGGACCTGCGGGTGGACATTGTGTCGGATGCTGGTTCCAAAGCCGAGATCCAGATCGATGACAACAAAGATGGGACCTATGTGGTGACATATGTGCCACTCTCGGCTGGCATGTACACGATCAAGATGAGATATGGAGGAGAGCAAGTGCCAAAATTCCCAGCCCGGGTCAAAGTGGAGCCAGCTGTGGACACCAGCAGAGTTAAAGTGTTTGGGCCAGGAGTGGAAGGAAAAGGTGAGGATAACTGTTGTTATCAGAGTTTGTCAAGCTTGTGGTCCTTTATCCCACACATTCTTTTGAGCATTAAAAGTTGTAAGTCTCGTGTGTTCCCATGGTGACCCTCAGGCGGGGGTGGTTCGTTATGTTCCCAAATGAGTTGTTTATCGTGCTGGTTCACGAAATGTTTTGTTGTCGGAAATACATGTGATTCTTCAAGTGACTCTTCAAGGCGTATCCTGCAGATGTCTTCCGAGAAGCTACGGCCGAGTTCACTGTGGATGCTCGACCTCTAACGAAGGCTGGCGGTGACCACATCAGGACGCAGGTCACGAGCCCGTCCGGCTCCCCCGCGGACTGTCTCATCCATGACAACGCCGATGGAACATATTCAGTAGAGTACACGCCGTTTGAAAAGGGTAACCTTTGTTTTATGTTTTGTTTGGGGTTTTTTAACTTGGCAGGGGAAAACCAAGAGCAAGCAGCTCTTCTGACGCTTTGGCAAACTGCTGAGCTCTGCCAGTAACTTGTTGGCATCTTAGCAAGATTTTTTGCCAGCGGAGGAGCTAATTCTGCAAGAATTATCTCTATTTTAACTCGAAGAGCTGACTTCTATGGTAACTTGGCTTCAGAAGAACAGCGCATAGATGGCGCCTTGGTTATGAAACGCTAGTGAAGCCTTGTGAAATGCAGGAGGAAGCTCTTACCCGTTTACTGACATTTAAGTCTGTAGCATCTTGTAGAAGTGATGTTAAGTGATGAGAACATTGAGGGGACTCGGGCCGTGTCTTTCTCCTCTCGCAGGTCCGCACACAGTCAGTGTCACCTATGATGGCGTACCTGTGCCCAACAGCCCCTTCCGAGTGAACGTGACCGAGGGCTGCCATCCCTCACGCGTCAAGGCACAAGGGCCTGGGCTCAAAGAAGCTTTCACAAATCAGCCAAACGCCTTTTCGGTTGTCACCAGGTAACTGGACCTGATTGATCCATAAGGTATATCTGAGGGAGGGAGGAGTGTCGCGGGCTCTGCAGTGCAGGATGCTAAACCCAGTATAGATATTTATAAAAAGACCGAGCTGTGTCCGTTTGATTACTGCGTGCGCTACCTCATCGCATGCTGAGCGCTCTGCTCTGCAGAGATTAAGGGTTGATAGTGGTTGATGATACAGTTATAGGAAAATGCGAGTGCTGAATGGCTTTGTGTGGCAGAGCAGGCTGGGCATCACAAGTCAGGTTACTGCATCTCCAGTCAGGGTAAAAATGCAGCCAGAGCACATGAAGCCGTTCTTAGAAGTGGGTAATTCTAACAATGTGTGTTTGTCTTGCAGAGGGGCAGGAATTGGTGGCCTTGGAATCACTGTTGAAGGACCTTCAGAGTCTAAAATTAGCTGTAAAGATAACAAGGATGGGAGCTGCAGCGCCGAGTATGTTCCTTACGTTCCAGGAGATTACGATGTTAACATCACATACGGGGGAGAGCATATTCCTGGTAAGGGCTCTTGCTCAGTGGCTTTCAGAAGAGGGGAGGTGCTGAGCTAAGGACTCGGTACCTTGGTGACATCTCACTCATGCTGGGGATGTTGAGGGTTTTTTTCTGCTTTTCCTGGGAATTCAGGTGGAAATGGTGGTGGTGTTTGCTCCTCGCAGCTGGCAGGGAAGGGCGGCGTGCTTTGTGTTGTTCTGCTGTGGTTTTGAGGAAGGGCTGCAGCATCTTCTCATCTCTGAAACGGCCTCTTGGAGTCTGTAGCACCATCTGGGGCAAACAAAAGAGCGGGGACAGAGGGATGGGACTGGGAAGGGACATCAGCCCTTGACAAACAGCCAGTATTATTCACAAGTGGTGTGTAATACGTTGGTCGGGATTATAGCCCTTTTGGTGTGTGCATCCTTCTGCAGCAAGATGGTCTAATGGTGGGCTGGTCAGGGTATTATATTAAACACTGCAAGTTTTGGTCACTGCAGAAAGGGTAGTAGCTGTTTCCTAAACCAGATATTTACCTGTGTGTATGTTTGCACTGGATGTTAAGCTCAAATGAAGCATGTTTAAGGAATGCTCCAGGTACGCCTGACATCCAGCAGTTCACTTATTAAAAGGAGGATATTTTGCTTGATACCAAGAATTAAATGCTCCTAAATGTCAGACGCATTTTGCTGCAATGTTTGAGTTGTGTGCTGCCATAGAGCGTCCACTTAGATGTTCTTTCCTAGACGCTGAGAGTGAGCTGATCCTTTCCCATTAGTCCCTTTTTATTTGTCAACATACTGAGCTTGGTAAAATATGAAGGAAAGAAGTGGCTGCGTGACGCTTTGTCTGCAATTCTGCTTTCTCTTGTGCATTTTTTTCGGAGGTGTGAGAAGCAGATGGATCACAACTGAACTGTTGCATAGGCAGTGAAAATGTAGAAGCACCTTCATTACATTTCTGGCTTTTGCAGAAGCACAGAAGTCGTGTGTGTGCTGTGAGGTTGTCATTCCTGCCTGAGGTTGAGGGATAGTAATAAAGAAAACCTAAGGAAAACTAGGGACAAGTCCTTTGGTTTCCTGGACCTGTTAACGCTGTGGTGTTTAACACTTGCTGCATTCACTTCCAGGCAGTCCTTTCAAGGTTCCTGTGAAGGATGTTGTGGATCCCAGCAAGGTGAAGATTGCGGGACCGGGTCTGGGAACGGCTGTTCGAGCCAAAATCCCACAGTCTTTCACTGTGGACACCAGCAAGGCAGGAGTAGCGCCCCTGGAGGTGGTGGTGGCAGGACCCAGAGGTAAGAACCAACGTGCTCCATCCAGCTGTGCCCCCATCTCTGCGCTTGGGGGGTGACACGGTCCTGGCGCTGCTTGCAAAGGTGGTGATACCACTTGGATGAGAATTTCCCTCTGTTCCTGTCCATCTTGGCAGCTGTAAAAGGAGAACAGTGTCCTGGGTAGGGCTGCTTTGGGCAGTGTCTTTGAGAGCTTTATCTTCAGCACTGGGAGAAGTGGCATGAGTAACCATCACTGGTGAACAATTGTGGCTTAGATTTAGACATCAAAAAGTCAATGCAGAGTCTCACACATGAATGGTGACTTGGGAAGCTTGTGTTGCTGGGTGGCAGGAGTCTCTGAAATGTGGTGGAACCCCTCAGAGAGCAGCGAGGCCCTCAAATGAAGGCGTTAGCGATGTTTGTGTTAACCTAGGAAGCTGTGTCGTGGTGGCACGTTATCTTGGCAGCAAATACCTTTGGGCTGCCAGCCTTGCCTTGCTGGGAAGCAAGAGCTGCTTCCCCGCCCCAGTGCCAGGTCGCGCGGGTGTAGGTGCCCTCCGGGTAACCCTTCTCTAATTTTAGTGGATGAGACGGATTCCCAGGGATGGCGCTCCCCACTGAAAGCGATTTCGGATTTCTCTAAGGGTGATCCAAAGGGTAACACTGAGACAGGTTTGAACCTTCACGAACTCCTGGCAGTTTTGGCTCTCGGAAATCCAACTGGCAACAGCAGGAATCATCTGGAGGAGGGAGTGGGAACCAACGATGTCGCTTTTAGGCTTTGCATGGCAACTATGCGTTTCATTTGTGGGTGCTTTACTGCTAATCCTTCCTGTGTTTTAAAGCCAACTTGTAATTGTAGGCTGCTTTGTGTTGATCAGCACTGATATGTCACGTAATCTGCTGTAGATTTGCTTAATGCAAATTGAAATAATTGATCCTGCTTGCTTAGGACCTGCAGCTTGCAGGGCTCTCCTGCCTTTGCAAATACCTGGTTGTGAAAGACTCGCATGGGTGGATGCTCCACACTAAGTGGCTTGAGGGCTCAATTCCGTGCAGTGAATCCCAGTAGCAGTATGTAATCTTGTAAATGATGGCTCGGGCAATTATAAGCATTACTCATTTTCTTTCTCGAAAGATCTTCAGTGTATTTTGAGCAGTAGCTCTTCACCTGGACTTGAACAGAAAGGCAGACTTTTCTGCAGTGTTTTCATGCTAACTTTTGTTTACAGCAAGAAGGTGGGAGCCCAGCGGGTGGCAGATAACAAATTTATCTCAAGGCGATGGCTTTTGAATACACAATAGGGGAAACGGATCATGGATTCCATTTATTAAAAAAAAATAAAATAAAATTAGCTTGTTGCAAACTGTGAATCAGCAGCGCGTATTGGGGCTTTGTGCAGCAAGTGGCTGATGAAGAACTGAATTCCAATAGCACAGCTGAGAAAATTCTCCTTTGCTTTTTAGGGATTGTGGAGCCCGTTAACGTCGTGGACAACGGGGACGGCACCCACACGGTGGTGTACACCGCCACGCAGGAGGGGCCCTACATGATCTCCGTCAAATATGCCGATGAAGAGATCCCTCGCAGGTAAGGTGATGAAGATACGCTTAGATGGACTGAAGATTTAGTTGCCTGGGTGTGCTCTCTCAGCACAAGCACTATTCAAGGGCCAACTGTGGTCCTTTGGACCTGACCAGGGCAGGTCCCCATGACTTTGGGGTTCAGCGGTGGTTTGAAGCTGCTGCACCCACAGCAGAGATGCCATTGGGGTGGTGGATCCAACCTCAGCGTGTCCTGCAGTGACTATAGACTCAGGAAGAGGGGACAATAATGTGTTTCCCTTTAAGTCCCTTCAAGGTGAAGGTCCTTCCTACATATGATGCCAGCAAAGTGACGGCGAGCGGCCCAGGTCTCAGCTCCTACGGCATCCCCGCCAGCCTGCCCGTGGAGTTCGCTGTGGATGCGAAGGACGCCGGGCAGGGGCTTCTGGCTGTGCAGATCACTGTAAGTAACCGCATCGCTAAGCAGGAGCAGGAAAGTCTTGCACTCTGTGTTTGAGAAGCTCTTGGGGCTGCTTTATGAGACTGCTGTCTTAAAGTCATCACCCAGGCTATATTTGGCTCTTGGTTAACCTTGCACTCTGCAAATGCCCCAAATGAGATGAATACTTTTTTTGGTAAGATGATGAAAATGCTGGAATTTGAAATGGAGACAGCCTTCTAGCAGTGTAGTTCAGCAAGGCCACGAGATAACATCCACGCTGAACATTATGTGATGATAAATCAACAAACAAGCCTCCCTCAAGGTTTGCAGAAGTCATAACCTACTGTGAAAGATACTACAGGAATGTTTTTATTTGCCTTTGTTATTGTTCTTCCCGAAACTTTCGGTGCCTGGACTCCGTGGCCCCAGCGGAAAGGTCTCTGGTTAGTGGGCCATGAAGCACATTCTCAGCTCTGGCATGCCGGGGTCACACCATGGCCGGCTGGACTTGCCCTTCTGCATTCTTGCTGTCCCGCTGTCCGCTCAGGTGCAGCAGAGCAATTGCCTTTTTCCTGGCATGCAAGCATGCTCTTAAAGGATCCAAAATGCTTATCAGAGCCCCCAGCTTGGCTGTGGCTTTGAAGATCGAGTTCCACAAGTCCTGCGTGGTGGGAGCACGTAGGCGTCCTCCTCGTGGCGGTTGTTTGCATCTTGTTCTGATCTGTTGAATGTCAAAGCTTTCATGAGCCTTCCTGAAAGGAGTAGGCTCTTCTGTGCCATACTGGAAGTCTCAGGTCCTTTACAGATTGTACTGTACCCCAGGCGGTGTTAAGTCATAAAATACAGAATGGGGTCACTGCACTGTTCTCTATGAGCAAGCGTGGCAGACTTCATAGAAACACAGATAGAATCATAGATTGTTCCTAAAATGCTTCACACTTTGCAGCTGATGGGTGGCACTGAAAGCTGTAGGTGGGAGTAGCTTTGTTGTAAACATTATGCACAACGCTAATCTTGAGTTTAGATATGAAAACCTGATGCTGAAGCTCAGATCTGCGTTGTTTATGCATCTCTTTAATTGCTGTATTCAGTGTAGAAGTGGTAGCTGAAGGACCAGCTCTTGTCTATGGACCTTGCAGCATGTTGGGAGCTGGATGCCTCATTGGGAGGGTTGATAACAGACTCGGTGATGCTTCCCTCGACCTCAGACCTCTCAGGCAGCAGCTGCCCAAAGCCACCCGGTGCTTTGTCAGGCCAGAGCTGCGCAGTCTGGCTCCCAGTCTGTGCCTTGGGGACCTGGGAATTGTTCTTGGTTTCCAGCAGCGATATGACAATGAAGCCTAAAACATCTTACAGTGAATATAAAGTTCATGAAAATGGCTTGCTGCATCTCATAAACATTCTCATATCAAACAAAGGGTAGTTAATGAAAGCCCTGATTGTTTTATGGTGGTCTGATGCCTTTTTGTTCACAGTAGTTCCTGGTACTAGTCCTTGAGTGAAATATTTAACCCTTGAAGAGCTGCAGTTCTGAGTCTGTTTGAGACTAATTAAGGTTTTAACAGAATCACTGCCCTGCAAAAGGAGTTCATACCTAAGTTCTCAGTGCCTCAGTCTTCTGGTTTGCATTCCTCAGGACCAAGAGGGCAAACCCAAGAGAGTGGACATCCATGACAACAAGGACGGCACATACACAGTCACCTACGTCCCCGACAAAACGGGCCGCTACACCATCGGGGTGAAGTACGGTGGAGATGATATCCCGTCCTCTCCCTATCGCATCCGGGCATCTCCGGCCGGGGATGCCAGCAAGTGTTTGGCCACAGGTGAGCGCTGGCTCCTCTCTCTTGCTGTTGTTTGTACTTCTGAGCATGGTATGGTTGATGTAATGGGTGTAGAAGACATTAAAGACTTGTGTAAACTGGCTGCTCTTACAAGAGGGGTTTTCCTAAAGATAAAGTAGCATCCTCCTCTGTGGATGAGCAGGAATCTCTTACAGCCTATAGCAAAATCTCCATCTGCCTGGCTTGTTATAAATAGGCAGATGCAACCAAAGTCTGATGCTTATTTTGGCCTAGAATAATCCTGCTGAGAGCTGCAGTGGGGTTGATTTAAAAAGAATGTATCTGTGCATGTTCACTGCATCATGCTTCTTGCACTGGGAGCATTGCAAGAAGCTTTTTGTTCTGAGCAAGAACAGAATGAATTCTGAGGGTGTAAATAGCTGACGGCATGCTTGCACGTTAGCAAAGCCTGCTCAGGCTGGGTGTCATTAGTGGAGGTTTCTGATGCTTTTCAGTCTAGCGAAGGTTGGCCAGGATCTGAACGGACCTGTGGAGGGAGGGAACCTAAAGATAAGATGTTACTGCAAGTCAAAAAAATCATCGCTATAGCAAGGCACTGATTTTTGAGATGGAGAGGGACTCCAAATTTGTTACCATAGGAGCGCATTTATAGCTTCAACCTATGGTTGGACTCGATGATCTTAAGGGTCTCTTCCAACCAAAATGATTCAATGATGCTGTGACCCGTACCCGTTCACAGGACGGGTGGTCATCGCGCAGCTTTGGGCTGGTGGTCACCCTGCCACCCCCAGCCAGCCCGAGGCTGCGGCGGGAGCAGAAGGGACGGGAACTCGGTCCAAGGATGCCACTGATTTAAAAATAAATTCATTGGGCAAGGCCAAATTGAACAGGGAGAGTTAATCTGTGGTTGGTGACCTGTGAGAGTGTCTGGGCGTTGTGCTGACCTGTGTTGTGCAATCAGAGTGAACCGCGTAGCAGCCAGGTGCTTTCAAACCTGCTTAAACAGAACTATATTCCTGGCACAATGGAAAACACAGGGCCACGGGTATCCCCTTTGCTTCCAGGTTTGTTTAAAAGAGCCCTTAATGGCTGAATACGATACTTTTCTAAGTAACTTAAGTCACTAACTATTCAAAATAACAATGATGGAGATTACTTTCAGATGCCAGCTTAAATTTCCCCTTTCCAAGAAGTGCCTCTGACTCTGTTGTAAAGCTGAAATACAATCGCTGTAGGAGTAGATGCTGGAATTCTGTCAAGGTATTAAACCAGCAGGTTCATTGCCACTTGAGAACAAACCATTTAGCTGGTAAAATGTCCCGGTCAAAAGCAGGAGTATTAAATATGTACTGCAAATGAGACTTAATAGTTCTCATTTGAACGCAGCATTCTTCGGGCTGGATCTGATTGCTACAATTTGGGCATTGTTTCATGATGTTCTTTTCTTGGGGTGTGTGGCAGAGCAGTGGAAAATGATTTGTGGGTAATGTAGGAGGGAACGTGGCCGTGGCTGCTGCTGTGCCCTTTGGTAGCTGCTTACACGGGGGTTATGTTAAAGCAGCGGCAGCAGAATTGCTGGCCGGGGCAAACGATTGTGCCTTTGGCTCTGCACAAAGGAGTATGACAATAAGAGGATGGATTAAGGCGTTGCTTTCTTCAAATTTAGCTTCTTTCTCCTGCTCTGTTCTCATCCAGAGGAGGAGGAAAGCTGGTGGCCAGCTCTTGCGTGCGGCTGTGCTGACACCACCAGTGTCCCTTGTTGTCCCTCTCCTCCCAAACCCACATCTGTGTGTCCCTGGAGGTGGTGTTTGGTGCCGTGCTTCCTAGGCGGCCTGCCTGGGAAAACCGTCCTCTGAACGCCGTGTGTTGTGCAAATTGCCTCGTAGGTCCTGGAATTGCACCCACTGTGAAGACTGGTGAGGAGGTTGGTTTTGTGGTTGACGCCAAATCAGCAGGGAAGGGAAAAGTGACGTGCACCGTCCTGACGCCAGATGGGACAGAAGCCGAAGCAGATGTTATTGAAAACGAGGACGGGACTTATGATATCTTCTACACGGCCGCCAAACCAGGAACCTACGTGATTTACGTCCGCTTTGGTGGGGTGGACATTCCCAACAGTCCTTTCACCGTCATGGTAAGCCAGCTCTGCTCCAAAAATACCTCCCACTCAGATTCCTGCTTCCATGTTTTATTTAGTGGTAGGTTAACTCTGTGTGTAAATGTTTTTTTAGGCATTTATTAGACTAGCGGGAGCTAATGAATCCTTGTTACTTGCAAAGCTTATTTTGAGCAGGCAAAACAGTTAAGTGAAGAGGGATAGAAGCCATCAGAGGATGAAGACTTGGCTTCTCTAAACAAATTCGTTTTTCATTTCCTGACCATGTAGTTCTTTTTCTAAATGATGTGTAAGGGTCGTTGTAATCGGCTTCTACAGCTAATTACTGCAACTGTTGTCAGATATGGAGCTCTGACTTGTCCGTTTCTCACTCTTTACAATGTTGACCCAAAAATAAGGCATGGTCTGCTGACAGATCCCAGGGAAGCAGGCTGTTAGCTCACACTTTAAAGTGATTTGCAAATGCTAGTTCAACTGTTACCACCAAATCCTCCGTCTTCTAATTATGTTCCTTCCGACGCAGACCACTGTAGCATGTTGAGGTTTAAAAAGCAAACAGAGGAGCAGAGCAGGCGCCTCCCAGGGCTCACAGGAGCCCTTGGCGTGAAGAACAGCTCTCAGTGTTGGCAGAACAGGTCTTGGTCTTGTAAGCTCAGCCGAGGCGGCCCCTGACACATCTCGGTCCAGGAGACCCTGTGGCCGAACTTGTCCTGATCCTCGGGGCTGGGCATGCCGGCTCTTCCTACCTGCCACTGGGCAGCTCACTGTCAGCATCTCTGGTGGTTTCCATGAGAAGAAATGAGTGCCTTGGTCACAGCTCAAAGCTCAGTGCAGGAAATGCCTCTGGAGGTCAGGGAGCCTGTTCCTGACCAGCCAAAATTCCCAATTCCCAACTGACTGATGCAGAACGTGTTTGACTTGGGTGTCTTCATTGGGGTTGGAGAACAGGGAAACAGCAATATTTCTGCATTGCGTTGGTTTTCTGCAGTGGAGTCTTTCCACGCAGAAGTTTCCGTGCAGAAGGGTTGTTTCATTGGGGTGGTTTGCAGTGGTGCTCGTGGGCAGAGGAGCCGGGGTGGCCGAGCCCGGGGGTGGATGGTGGGAGCCCCGGCTGCTCTGGGTGGGGGGGACGGGAATGTGCAAGTCATCCTTGGCATGTCTGGTGGGAAGGGAGGCCATGCCCAGGGGAAAGCACATTTGGTGTCTTGGCAATGCTGTCCTAGCGATGAATCAGGAAAACAGCTTTGCAGCGATGGCTGGACATGGGCTGGGGCTGGGTCGTTCGCCCAAAGGCAGGAGCCAGGAGCTGCCGTCCCACGGTGGTCACACGCTGTCCTGTCCCCAGCTCACACGGTGCTCGGGGACTTGCATCTTGGGTTTAAACCTCTCACTTCTCCTCCATGCCAATCCCATAAAAAAGCAACTCTGAAATTCAGTTCCACCAGTGTTTAGATGCTGCTTTCCAGCAGTTTTAAAGTAAAGGAGGGAGATTCAGGCTGGACATGAGGAAGAAATTGTTGCCCCGAGGGTGGTGAGAGCCTGGCCCAGGTTGGCCAGAGAGGGGGTGGATGAACCATCCCTGGAGACATCCCAGGCCAGGCTGGACGGGGCTCTGAGCACCCTGAGCTGGTGAAGATGTCCCTGCTCATGGCAGGGGGGGCACTGGGGGAGATGGGGAGGTCCCTTCAACACAAACTGTTCTGTGATTCCCTCCCAAGTTCCCAACAAGGGCACATCCTGCCTGTGTCCCATGGCCGTGCCACTGGTGACCGGTGCCTGGGGACACAGGCAGTTCCCAGCTCCCCGGGCTGGATCCAGGTCCTCGTGTTGGATCCAGGTCCCCGTGTTGGTGGGAGGGCAGGGAGGGCTGCGTGTTGAGCAGCTGGAAGGAGACGCGTGTTCTGTACTGGGAAAGGTGGGAACGTCTCCACGCCAGAATAACTCCTAAACCTGCCTTTACCCTGCCCAGGCTGTAGATGCGGATGATGCCGCCGTGCGGTCGCAGGAGCCACTGGGCGCCTCCCCCCCCGGATTCCGCCCTTGGGTACACAATTTTTACATTTTTTCAGCTGTTTTCCCCCCATCTGTGTTCCATTTCAGATGACAGCCTGCTTCTTGGGACTGCTTGAATCGCTCTGGTCATTGTGTTCATTCTTTCTGTTTGATCAATTGTTCTTGAGATCCAGACCTTGTTTTTTTTCTTTGCTGCTTGAAGGCAGTCTCCAAATTAATTCTCATTTAAACATGAAGAGGATCATTACACCTACAGCTTTTACTTGTGCAATGTCTACTGCTGGCAAAAGCAACTTGAGTGCACCGCTTTGTTTTCCCAGTAAAATAGCGCAGTGTCTTGAGTCCAGAGTCGCATTGTGAATCTCGTTTCTTTTGTCCATTTTGTGTTGCAATCACTCTGCCCCATTCAAGAATCACTTTCTCTTCCAGGCCTTAAGCAACTAAATCCTTTCAGACGGAGCCACTTTGGGTCTTGCGTGCACTACATTGTCTTCCATCCCTTTGTGTTCCATTTTTATCTCTTTTTTAAACTTTTTTCCAGCATGTCTTCTGTTGGCACCGTGTTTGATTGGCTCTGCTCTGCGGTGTGGTGGTGTTAGGAAGGAGTTGAGCCCAGTCCTTGGCCGGCTGCGATAATCACCCCACGCTCCTCGCTGCTTCTGCTCACCATGGAGTTGCTTGGTGCTCCTTTGGGTCTTACCATGTCTTTTTGATATGTCCCATCCTTTTGCTCCCTTTAGGTCACAGAAGAAGCTTATGTTCCAGTTGGAGACATGAACGGCATGGGATTCCGGCCCTTTGATATGGTTATCCCTTTTGCCGTGAGGAAAGGAGAAATAACAGGTACCTGGAGTACGCGTGGCTTCTTGGGGAGGTTTTGCTTTTTGTTAGCGTGTTTATCCATTTGAAGCGAAGAGCCTGGGTGGTCTGGACCACAGTGTGTGTGGGAGGATTGTATCCTGCCAGCAGCTTAGTTGTTTAATTTCACATCAAGTGGCACCCGCTGAGGATGAGCAGGATACGCCCCGCCGATGCTTGGAGTTAAATGAGGCAATTCTTGGTCCTTAGCGCTAAGCTGGGAGCTGTTGCACTGCAAGAACCGTTGGTTCTTCCCCTCTGCAGCAGCTACGTGCATCCTCGATAAGCTCCATTATTTATTTTGTGCAGATGCTGCACCACAGTTTAATCCCCCAGTAACACCGCGGTGGCACCGAGCTCCTGCACACACGTGTCCCCCCCTGCCCCCGGCTCAGCAATCCCGCTCCGGCCCTGCTGAAGGCTCAGTTGACTTTTCCTTTAGCAAAGAGCCGCAGGAGAGGGCGCATCCTGCAGGGAGGTGGATCGGTGCCTTTCCTGGGCCTTGCTGTGGGAATCGCGGTGGCTGCAGCAAACAGCTCTGCCTGGAGAGTCTGTAAGGGCGCGGGACTGTTTGCCAGATGTCTGCCACCCCCTTGCATTCATGTAGCTTAAGCAGAAAACACGTCTGGTTAGTGTTCCCGTTCGTCTCCTATTTGTGCCTGTGGGTAAGGAATTTAACAATTTAAAAGGCTTGTTTAAAAGGGCTAGACGATTCTTTGTGGGTGGGAGAGGGGAAGCAGGCGGCTTCTCCTTCTGTAACTCCCACGGCGCCTTTTTGTAGGTGAAGTACACATGCCCTCTGGGAAGACGGATACGCCTGATATTGTGGATAACAAAGACGGCACGGTAACAGTGAGATACGCTCCTACTGAGGTCGGGCTGCATGAAATGCACATAAAATACATGGGAAAGCACATCCCAGGTGAGTCTGACAAAGCAGGCGACGCGAATCGGAGCGTAGTGTCCTGCTGCCGCATCTGCTCCCTGTTCAGGTTCCTATAGCTCGGTTCTATACGCTGCAGTAAGAACTGCCCGGGCCGTCTTGCTGCTCGGCAGCGGTTCATCTGCATGCGGTCAGAGAGAAACTAAAGCAAAAGGAGTAAGTGCCAGCACATGTGAGCTTCCATTGTGGTTTAATAGTACCAGCCAGGCTTAAAATGGATTTTGGTTTTGGAAACCAGCTTTTGTGGCGTTTTATTATGAAGAAGAAACATACAATTTTCAAACTACCATTTTTTTTCAGGTTGACATTTACTGCCATGGTGCTCAACAAAACTAGTGGTTACGGTATATGTTTATCCTTAAAACTGCATTGGCATAAAACCTTCGATCTGTGGGGAGGATGAGGTGGCTAAAACACTATAGTTACTCTTTCCATCTTGTTGCAATAAAATAAAACACATGCACACTGTGCTGTAATCTTTCTTTCCTCCTGGCTGCTTCTTAACAAACAGAAACCGTGGCCTTTAATCCTTTTCCTTCTCTTCCTCTTCTCTGCACTGGGGCAAAAAAAAACCCGCTACTTCAGTATCTTCAGCACTTTGTTTGGCTCCAGCACTTCTAGTGCCAAACTGTTGGATATATCGGTTCAGCAAGACCATTCCCCTGCACCTGGACAGAAGGGTGATGTGCTTTAATATTTCCTTTTTGAAGGCTATCATGAAGCAAACTTGCTACTGTCTCAGCTGGAAGATCTGGCTTTGGACTTAATTGCTCTCTGTGCCTTTTTTTGAAACCATTATTGGCCGTTGGTGACTGTACTTTTTGTTCTTGTGCACCAGTTTAGCTAATCGGAGGCTGGCAAATATGGTTTTGGATACCCTTCAAGTCTGCTGCTTCGTGTTCATCGAGTCAGACAATGTGCTGTGCTATTTCCTAATTCTGAGCTACCAAAATTCGGGCTCGGTGCCTGAACCGAGAGCCTGCTTCTGAGTCATGTTCTGGTTTGGTGTGCTAAATATAAACTTGTAATGAATAAGACCCTTTACAACATCATTGAAGCTTATCTCTGGTAATTTGAGTAACGCTTTGTCATGACTGAATATGGAACAAATTGCAGAGAAGTATCTTTTGAAGGTGAAAGGGGAGGCTTATTCGTTTTTTTAAGCGCATTAGAAGGTCTTCAGATATCAAGTAGTGAGAATGGCACTGGAGAAGGCATAGGAGTAAGATCCCATTGGGCTGGAGCAGCTTGATGTCTGTTTCGTTCTTGCAATCCAGGCCACTTATCCTTAAAAGTGCCTTTTATTTTTGTCCTCCTCTTTAGAGAGCCCTCTGCAGTTCTACGTGAATTACCCGAACAGCGGCAGCGTGTCTGCTTACGGGCCCGGCCTCATTTATGGCGTTGCCAATAAACCAGCGACTTTTACCATCGTCACAGAAGATGCAGGAGAGGGTAAGTCTGTTCTTTAAACCCGCCCTAACCCTAAACTAGGATCTTCCTGTGAGTGTAACGCGCATTGGCATTAGTTTGCATTCGTCTATCCAACCGTGAATCTCTGATGTGATAACTTGCAGTAAAAATGGTTTAGTTACCTTTTCCTGAGAGCAGTAGATGTGTCTTGTAGTACGGGGTGCAAATGATTTAATTAAAAATAAACTGAAGGCAGCTTAGATCCTAGTGGGTGATGGCTGCATGTGGAATCACTGTTCAGTAAATCTAACAGACTGAAGAGAGTTCAAGTCTTAATGGATTGGGCTGAGCTCTTTTTGCTGCTGTCCTTTGAGAAAATGGCATCTAAGCTGTGTTTTCAGTACCAAGTACTGGATCTTCCACTTCGGACTTGGTGTGCACAAAGATTCACAGAAGTGCTGTTCTCCTGGTTTCCCAGGTGGGCTGGACTTGGCTATCGAAGGACCTTCTAAAGCAGAGATCAGCTGCATCGATAACAAAGACGGGACGTGCACGGTCACGTACCTGCCTACTCTGCCTGGGAACTACAGCATCCTGGTGAAGTACAACGACAAGCACATTCCGGGCAGCCCCTTCACGGCCAAGATCACAGGTATGAAATTCAGACTTCTGGAAGCACTTCATAATGAAAATTAACCTCTAATGGCATGGAGGACCTGCTTTGTGGCAGGAACATGAGGTGCTTAGACTTAACCCTGTAATATTTCCTGGCTCGTTTCTCTTTTTATATATATAGATGATAACAGAAGGCGGTCCCAGGTTAAGCTTGGTTCAGCTGCTGACTTTTTGTTGGACATCAACGAGACCGATCTCAGCCTCCTTACCGCCAGCATTAAAGCCCCATCGGGTCGCGATGAGCCCTGTCTCCTGAAGAGGCTGCCCAATAACCACATTGGTAAGCTCTGATACCCTTGATCCCACAGAGGAGCGTCTTCTCCGGTCTGCTTTGCTGTATAAAATGCCTGACTGCTCTGCCCCACCCCAGAGAAGCGTCATCAAACCAAGTGCTTCATATTGTTTGATGCTGTTGGCCAAAGACAGAGGAGTATGAATGACCTCTTGTGTTTTCATGTGATGTCCCAGGCTGTGATTGAAGTGCATTTTGTCAGCATACGTGAATAGCTTTGTGGCCTGTTTGAGAGCAACGGTTCAACATGCTCTTTCCGTATGTCATTTCTCAGTGTGGTTAAGGCTTTTTAATCAAGTGTAGCATGCGTGAAAAGTGAATAAGTTTGCCACGTTTCCCTGCTTTGTAGGCATCTCATTCATTCCACGGGAAGTAGGAGAACATCTGGTTAGCATCAAGAAAAATGGGAGCCACGTACCAAACAGCCCTGTGACAATCATGGTGGTCCAGTCGGAGATAGGAGATGCCAGACGAGCCCGAGTTTTTGGACGTGGCTTGGTAGAAGGACGAACCTTCGAAATGTGTGACTTCATTGTAGACACCAGAGATGCAGGTTAGCTCCATTGCAATGGGGCGGTGAGGGGCTGTGGGCTCTGTATCCTCTCTAAATGAAAGCCTTGTCTTCCTTTGCGTGTGACTACCAGGCCGTAAGTTGCAAAGCAGCGGGTACAAATAGTGTATTAAATATGCACGGTCATTATTGTCAGTTATTAACCACAGACATTGCTATTAACTTTTCAACATTCATGAAGAAAAAGGGATATGGTCAGAGCGTTTTAGGAGCTGAATGCCTGCTGTGCCTTAAATATGTGACTGATTAGGATTACGAAAATGTCATTAAGGCATCGTGCTACTCCCGTGTGCCCACTCTGATACAAACCTACCAACTCGCTACTGCTATGGGTTTGGACTATTTTATGTCATATTTATAATAGCACTCTGGAAATCTGAGGCTAATTTAGCTGTATTGTAGGTTATGGTGGGATCTCACTGGCAGTTGAAGGACCCAGCAAGGTTGATATCCAAACTGAAGACCTAGAAGACGGAACTTGCAAAGTGTCCTATTTTCCAACTGTACCTGGCGTGTACATTGTGTCCACTAAATTTGCAGACGAACATATTCCAGGTAAGAAGGAATGTTTGTCACCTTTCTGGGTAGTACAGCAAGTCTTACTCATCTGGCCAGTGCACTGGAACCCTGCGTGGGCTGTGTAATCTGGCTCATACCGTGAGTCCCAAAGATTCAAAGAGGTCCTACCTACCTACCTCAGGTTGCACCAGGGGAGGTTGAGGTTGGATCTGGGAACAATTTCTTCCCCAAAGGGCTGTGGGGCATTGGAACAGGCTGCCCAGGGCAGTGCTGGAGTCACCATCCCTGGAGGGTTGGACAGACGGACATGAGGTTCTCAGGACATGGAGCAGTGCTGGGGCTGGGGTAACAGTTGGACACGATGATCTTGAGGGTCTCTTCCAACCAAAGTGCATAGTGAGCAGAGGAGGAATGACTCGCTGTGCTCCCTACAGGCAGCCCATTCACTGTGAAGATAAGTGGTGAAGGAAGAGTTAAGGAGAGCATCACACGAACAAGACGGGCTCCCTCCGTTGCAACCGTAGGCAGTATATGTGATCTGAACCTAAAAATTCCAGGTAAGGAACGTCCTTATCCCTGTAACCGTAACTTGTGCTTGTGTTTTGTGGATGTGCCTGAAGCACTGGAAATAGAAACTTCGGTGTTAGGACTTTCTCATATTAAGAGAGTTTAGGGAAGAAACACTGGTAATGTGGTCTCTTTGAACAGTTAAAAATAAGCCAAACCATGATCAACATATGGAGAAATAAATACCAGAGAGGCCTGAATCTTTTCTGTGTGCAGCAGGCTGGAGAACGGGTGGCACAGCTCACCCTGTCTCTGGGGTTTTGAGATCATCACGTTGGCTGTTATGTGTTTGTCCTGCTGTCTGACAAACGTGAATCATGTTAGGCCAGTCTTAGTGGGCTGCACTTATCCAGTCTCTTCATTTGCCTCCGTAGCACCTGGTGAGCTGTACCTGGCCGGGTTTGCTGCTGGGCAGCACGTTCCCAGCCTGGCGCCTCTGTGCCTCTCCTGTCTTTTGTACCGTGTAAGCACTCGAGCTCAGGTCCTGCTTCCAAAAACGAAATACCAAACCCCTTTGTACTTTCTAATATGCATTTTTTTTTTAATTCTCTTCTCGTTAGAAATCGATTGTGGCGATATGACAGCCCAGGTGACGAGTCCCTCCGGAAGAAACTTCGATGCAGAAATCGTAGAAGCCGACAAAAACACCTATTGCGTGCGCTTTGTGCCACAAGAAATGGGGGTGCACACTGTGGATGTCAAATACAGAGGGCAGCCGGTGCCGGGCAGCCCCTTCCAGTTCACCGTGGGGCCGCTGGGCGAGGGAGGAGCCCACAAAGTGAGAGCTGGAGGCCCAGGGCTGGAGCGCGGAGAGACGGGCGTCCCAGGTGAGTGCTCTGCCCTCGCGAGGCTCTGGTGCCCGCTGGGCACAGCTCCCCAGCGCAGCGCTCTCATTTCTGTTGGCTTCTCCTCTTATGAGCTGGAGCAGAGGTTGGTGGAACAATGTAGGGTCACCCCAAGCCGGGGGACAATCAGTGGAGAAATACGGAGAAATAATATTGATGCATCATGTGGATGGGGAAGTCTGGAAATGCACGCTTTGGAAAGTGAATGCTCTCAGGGAACGAGCTGGAGGTTGTAAGGTGTGCTGTGCAGGGCTGATCGCTAACTCAAGGCTAATGGAAGGGGCAAGGAATGATCCCTCAGACACGTAAGCACGAGATGCTGCATGGTCTGTTAGGAAGAAGCTGAAACCCAGCAACAGCAAACTTACACTTGTGTGTGCTCTCATGTGCTTCAACAGCCGAGTTCAGTATATGGACACGGGAAGCTGGAGCTGGAGGACTGTCTATTGCTGTAGAAGGCCCAAGTAAAGCAGAAATTGCCTTTGAGGACCATAAAGATGGATCTTGTGGTGTATCATACATAGTTCAAGAGCCAGGTAGGTACCAACACCAAATTGTGCTGGAATAACACTGAATGTGGCTTTCAAAGATACTAAGGACACTCACTGCTTCTTTTTTCTCCCCCAGGCAACTATGAGGTGTCCATAAAGTTCAATGACGAGCACATTCCTGAAAGCCCCTACCTGGTTCCCGTCATCGCCCCCTCCGACGATGCTCGCAGGCTCACTGTCACTAGCCTTCAGGTGAGACATAAGGAAACATCTCCACAGCTTGCCACGCAGACTGATTTCGTCCTTGTTCTCTGAGACCAAAGTGGTTGTCTCTTCTTAGTCATAGCCTTGCCATGGTTGGTTCTTGTTCTCAAGCTCAGCTTGCAGCCAGTTTTTGGCAGCTGGCCCCTTGGTAACGCGGCCAGGAGAGCTGGCCCAGCTCCGGGTAGCCAGACCTTTGAGGCAGAAGGCTCACCCGAGTGTATTGCAGGTGGTAACGCCTGCGAATTAAGAATAAGAAAGAGGCTCTGGAAATAATGCTGAGGAGCTAAAACTTGACGTGGGCGGATGGAGGGGGCCCTGCCGTGAGGTCAGAGCGCAGATTTGCTCTGGCTGATGCCACAAAACCACAAAGTCGTGCCTCAGTTTGTTCATAAACGGCAGCAAGTCTCAGAGTGAATCCCAGCTTTGTAGTTGGTCTGGGCTCATCTGTTAACCCCACCATATTATTTTGTGTGTGTGCGGTTACGTGTATTAAAGTACAAGTAACATTAAAGGCCTGACTTAAACCTCCAAAGCCAGAAACTTGGACATGAGACTGAGAATCCCTGTCTAATTATACTGTACCTCAGTCCTCATCAAGTGGCGATAAGCAATTAGTACTTCAGTTGAGGCTTTTCTTCTGGAGGTGTCCCAGCCGTGGTCCCCAGGAGTTTGCCTGGGCTGCAGGACTCCTCCACCTTGGCTGTGTTAATGAATCGCGACAGCCTGAGCCAATAGTATCTCTTCTAACCAGGAGTTACAAGGGCGTAAATTAGTCGCTGTGGTATTGATGTTTCTCTTGTGTTTCATTTAAAGACTCTTTGACAGGAATACTCGCTTCAGTTAAGTTCTGGAGAGGCAGATAAAGCTGAGTATTCAGTAACGGAGCACAGTGTGCAGCATCAGCCTCCGCTAAACCCGCATCAGGGTCTTGCTTTATACATTGTACCTCAATTCTACTCAGTTGCATTTATTTCCCTCTTCAGGATTTAATTGAAAATGAAATCAGGTAAAGTATGTTCAGTGTAGGACCGGTGCCACGTGGTTGCCGAGCTGCCTCGCCTGCTCCCGATGGCCCGACAGCGCGGCAGCATCTGCTTTTGTGTTTTAAATGATTTCCTCGTGCTAAGACGTCTTGTGGTGACATTCTAAATGTAGCCTCTTGTGGCAAATGTAAACAGGCGCATTGCTCTCTCAGACAACTGCATTATCAGGGGCTTTTCCCCTGGATGAATCTGGAATGAATGAATGAATGAATGAACCAGGCTGAAAATGGAGCTATAACTTAAATGTACTTTAAATCAAGTGTCTGAATATTGGGGGGCTGACCTCAGTGATAACAGGTCGCTGATCTTATAAACCTGCCTCTGCCTGATTTGGCAATCACCTGGATTCCAAAAACCGTCTATTGCCATGGGATAAATCAGCCTGGCCAACGTGGCGACTCCTAAATCGCCCACTCCCTCAGAGTGAGAGCGCGTCTGATTTGAAATCAGTGCAACTTGCAACTTTAGGCCTTTTGTTGAGATCTTTAAAAAAAAAAAAAAAAAAAGCCGAAGTGGTTATTTCCCTGCCACAAACCTTGTGCTGTCTGAAATGAGAAGTTTAAATTTGATAATCTGACTGTTGCATTCTCAGGAGTCTGGATTAAAAGTTAATCAGCCAGCATCCTTTGCTATAAGGCTGAACGGGGCAAAGGGCAAGATCGATGCTAAGGTCCACAGCCCCTCCGGAGCGGTAGAAGAATGCCACGTGTCCGAGCTGGAGCCAGGTGAGCACGGCTTCACCTCATCACAACAAACCGAGGGAACCCCAAAACGCGCTCGCTGCCCCATAGCAAGGGGGTTTAGTCCCTTTGGCTTGTGACCAGTGTGCCCGAGGGACAAGCACCTTGCTTGGAGACTGACTTCTTGGTGTCAAGACTTGTTGGGTCAGGTTTACATCCACGCTTTTTCTCGATAGCCCATGAAATAACTGAGCCCTATGTAGGATGCAGAGATTTCAGTCTTGGTTTGCCCAGTGATATTAGTCAAAAATGAAATATGATGTGGTTGTTGAATTTAAATGGGGGAGAAGTTTATTTTTCAAAGCTCTGCTACCCTCTTTGAGTAATAGTTTATTTTTAACTCTCACTCACTCCTTCATACCAAATGTCAAAGAAGCTGGATATAAGCAAACACTCCAGAAAGCTCAGCACCTGTTTCGGCAACGAGCTTTTCTGTTTCACTTGAGTCTGCAGGAGTTCTGGTCTGTACTATGGGCAGACAGCAGCTGTCCAGCTGGGGACGATCAGTCCCTCCTCTGGGTTAACGTGCCATCAGAAATGTTAAATACTGGCAAATTGCTGGCATAGTTTATGAAGGAAAGGGGCAGTGTCTGTGGTGTCGGAGCGGCGTGCTCAGCCTGCTGGTAAGATCAGGCTTGTTCCTACCAGCTGCTTTTCTTCTCTGCGCTGCCCCCTCGGCTGCCGACAGGTTGGGCTGTGACTAAGTTGTCATGTTGAGTGCACGTGTGAGGAAAACAACCCTAAAACTCACCCTGCAGACTAGATGACAATTGAGATCAGGTCCTGTAGACAAGGTGAAAATGCAACCCGTGACACCTCCTGTGATAAATAAGGTGTTTTCCTACTTAAATATGAGCTTAGCAGCCTGTGTGGCTGAATTTGCCTAAGCTGGGACCAAAATAAGTTGAAACGTTACAGAAGCCTTGCTAGGGCTGCTAACCAGCCCCGCGTTGGCTTTAATTGCTGTTTTATCATTCTGATACGCCAGCTAAGCCTCTTCTTTCTTGCAGACAAGTACGCCGTGCGGTTCATCCCCCACGAGAACGGGATCCACTCGATCGACGTGAAGTTCAACGGCAGCCACGTGGTGGGCAGCCCGTTCCGCGTGCGCGTGGGCGAGCCCGGCCAGGCCGGCAACCCCGCGCTGGTCACGGCCTACGGCTCCGGCCTGGAGAGCGGCACCACGGGTAACCCTCCGACAGCGCCCGGGGCCGCTCCTGGGTGTATTGTTACACGACTTCCCCTGCTAAGGCAGCTGAACTAACCCCCATTCTCTGCCGACCTGGGCGCAAGCTAATTTTTGCTTTCTCGCATGCTCCTCAAGTCTTATAACCATCAATTAGCGAGTCTGCAGGCTGTGCTGAGCCCTGACGCACTGGAAGCCTCTGTAGAGCAGGACTGCGGCGCGGGTTCGGTACGTGGGCTGTGGCTCTGCCGGTAGCTCAGCTCCACGCCGGTGGTCCCAGGAGCTCTGGAGATGCTCCGGCTCCCTCCCACGGGTGAACGTGGCGTCTGTAACACCCGGAGGCTTTTGTGAACCGAGGCAGTTGGCTGGCTAGTTGAAGGAGTCGTAACTTGCATCCCTCTATTAATTAAACGGGTGCAAGGGTGTGTACCCAGTTCCCTTTTCTTCGGTGCTCGCACCTCTAAGCAATTCCAGGTTAAACGTAAAATGTAAACCCGAGGGAGTCGGGGGGTGGTTCGGTTTGTAGTGTGCTGAACGTGCTTCCGATGCAGCGGGAACGCTGACGCTGCTTGGAAATCTGACACCTGGTTATCTGCTGTGGTTGCCCCATCTGATAGTTCTCAACTCCAGAATGTAGGGTTTGCATTTTTTAGGTTTTTTTTTTCATTTATATGATTTATGGCCTTTGTAAGAAAATATGAAAACATTCCAGGATATGCACTTTGATTTATTATTGTGTGCTTTCTCAGGCCACACACACAGGGGAATAGCAGAGTAAAACTCATTTTTTTCTGTTTTTTTTCCTTTTGATACACAAAGCAATAGCTATTTCCCTTTATTTACTGCTGTCTCGTGGGGGTTCCATTTTATACCTGCACTTTTTTTTCCTTCCTTGGAAAAAAAATCCTGCAGTTATTCATTCAAAGCTTCTGCTGTTCTCGAGAAACCAAGCGGTTGGTTTTGGAAGCATGTGGCTACACTATATAAAATAAAGATATTACAGCCTGTGCTGCTTTAAGAGGTGGAAACAAAAGCACTCGTTAATACTGGCCACTGATGCATAAGGGACAGGGGAGTTTTTCTCCATCTATAAAGGCGCTTGGGGTTGTTTTTAGTCTAAACAGACTGTTGAAGTTCAGCGTGGTTATTCTGTGCCCCGCTGTTGGATGCTGGGTGCGCTGGGAGAGGGACTTTCCCATAACCGTCCTGGTTTTGATTGAGCTCAGGCACTTTATTCTTCCTCAGAAGTATCTGATACAACAGCCCAAAGATCATAAATATCTGAAGCCAGAGTTTGACAGTAAATTATTTGGGGGGCTGAAAGCCTTGCTTCATGTTTTTTTTCTTGTGTTGCTGGCATGGTGTCATTGGCTTAGCACTAGCAGCAGTAATTCGGCTATGTTAACCAGATGCTGCAATTAAACAAGCTTTTGTTTCCACAAACTGCTTGCAGCGCCATTGCCGAGCAGTTCAAACACCCGTCTCTTCCAAGAGATCTCCTGCCCCTCGTTTCTTCTGCTTTTTTGTGGGCTCTTTGCTGCTGATTTACACCCTGGCAGTGAGAGGCTGGAGCGGAGGCTGCGCTGGCGCGGGCTGGGACATCCAGCAGGAAAGCTCTTGTTCTAAGAGTTTTCTCCCTAAGCCAGTTTTTTTGATGCTGAATTATTCCCACTTTGGTCTTGAAGGGTTCTCATGACCCGCACAGCGATGTGAGCGGAGGAGGGAGCCGGGTCGGTGGGGACATTGCCGGGGTGCAGAGCCCCTGGGCCGTGTAAGGATGCTGGGGGGGTGTGCACCGTCCCTCCCTGCGTCCAGCCTTGTCTTGCACCGAATTACCTGTTCCTGTTTAATATCTGAGGCTGCTTGTGTGAGGAAGAGTGTGTCTTACTGTGCTACATCTTTCTAGGATTGCAGTCGGAGTTTTTCATTAACACGACCAAGGCTGGTCCAGGTACCCTCTCTGTTACAATTGAAGGGCCATCAAAGGTGAAAATGGACTGCCAGGAAACTCCAGAAGGTTACAAAGTCATGTACACACCCATGGCTCCAGGCAACTATTTAATTGGAGTTAAATATGGTGGACCTAACCACATAGTGGGCAGCCCCTTCAAGGCAAAGGTTACAGGTAACAAGCTAACCGGTATTTACTGTGTGCCTGAAGTAGTTTGTGTCATTCAGCAAATATGTCCTTCGAGATAATGCAGCGCTCAGGTCTAGATACCCAAAGACATGAGAAGCCAAGCGTTTCTCCCCATCGCCTCCACAGCCCAGCTGAGGGATCTCAGGAGAGGCCACAGCAGCGTTAGTCCCTGAGCTTGGCTCAGCGCAGGGCTGCGAAACAGCTTCACGGGGGAATGTTATTAATAAACCCTGACCTAGCATTAGGGTTGTTGCCTCGACCGTGGGGAAGTATGACTTATTTTCCCGCTTTTCCCCTCGCAAAGCCTTCAGGCAGCATAATCGATGCCCCTCTTGGACTCATTTGGGTGCAGCTGCCAGCTAAGCGAAGGTCAGTGATGTGTGGGAGGCTTTTAGGTGCAGGGCAGGCTGGTTTAGGAAGCTCTGTCTCTCTCCGGCGCTGTGTTTAAGCACAGGCTGGGGTTCATCTCTCCTGCTGCCCTGAGCTAGTGACCCTTTCCTGGTGCCCGGGGTGTTCCTGGGGGCGGACGGCGGGGGCTGCGCGCCCGGGGCTGGGACACGCTCTGCTTTCAGAACAGGGTATTGCAAAATTGCACCTGCTTTTCTGCCAACTCGAGTCGTTTGGGGCATTTGGTGGTTGGAGCACAATTAACTCTTCTTTAAGCAGCCAGCTTTGCTTAATGAATCCTGAAGTTCCTGTGGTCCTTCAAACCACTCCAGGGCTCTGGGATGGGGTCACCGCCAGCATTGCTGGAAGGTGTCAGCTTAAAAACTGAAGCGGGGAATTGCGCCTCTCCGAAAATGCGTTTTGGATGCAGAATGCATGCTAGTCATTGGGAGGGTTTCTAAACCTCCTTGTAAACACCTTTCAGATGGGGTGACTCTGAATGTCAGGCGTCTTTTCCGTTTCCAGGACAGCGGCTGGTGAGCCCAGGCAGCGCCAACGAAACTTCTTCCATCCTGGTGGAGTCGGTGACGAGGTCGTCGACTGAAACTTGCTACAGCGCCATCCCCAAATCCACCTCGGATGCCAGCAAAGTGGTTTCCCGGGGAGCAGGACTCTCAAAGGCTTTTGTGGGTCAGAAAAGCTCCTTCTCCGTGGACTGCAGCAAAGCAGGTATGGGTGCAGGAACCAGCTGGGCGCCAGGGCGGTTTACCCAGAGTTCTTTTTGCACTAAACCAATCCACAAAGTTAAATTTCAGAGCTTGAGCTTCTGGTCTTAAAGAAAATCCCTCAATGCTACATGGTGTTCACCAAATGGATCCTGTAAGGATGCCAGTTCCTCTGCAAGCGGGTTTATTACATCTGAGCCAGGTGCACCTGAAAGAAACCGCAGGGTTATGGCAGGAGAACAAACAGGTTGCTGAGCTGCAGCCGCCCTCGTGGGGCCTTGTGGCATCGACTCCCGGGGTTGCAGTGAGCCCGGGGTGCCGATCGGCATCGCTGGGAGCGCTGCGGTGGGTGGATGCCAGGCCAGCAGTGTTCATTAGTCTATTAACTTCTAACGAAGTCCCTGCAAGGCAGTGCCTGCTCGCTGCCAGCAGCAGCGTTCGTCTGCTGTGCCCCAGCCTGTCAGGACTGGCAAATGCACCAATAATAAACCCCTTGCCTCTGTGGGGTTGAAGGTGTGTTTTGTTTTTAAATAAAATTCCCTCTGATACCAAATTAACTTAGCCATACCTCAAACTACCACTCCGTGAATTCAAATAACAAAATCCTTGTGATATGGTGCTAATATGTTACAGTACAACTCTGCTTGTTGATTTAAGCTTAGGAGTGCTAACAGTCTGCTCTTTCGCTGTAGGTTCCAATATGTTGCTAGTTGGCGTCCACGGGCCCACAATACCGTGCGAAGAGGTGTCCATCAAGCACTTGGGCAGCCACCAGTACAATGTCACGTATGTCGTCAAGGAAAGGGGTGACTACGTGCTGGCGGTGAAATGGGGCGACGAGCACATCCCCGGGAGCCCCTTCCACGTCACTGTCCCTTAAACTCGCCCAGCGTCGGAGTCGATGTTCGCGGTTGCGGTTCAGACGTTGAGTTGTTCTGGGTGCAGTCCTGTCGCAAAATGCAGTTTCTAGATACACACGGCTCACATTTCAATACAGTCAGAAATAAACTCTGTAACTTTGTTGTTTTTTACAAGCATTTCACTTCTATCCTACTTACCAACCTAATGTCGATCTATTTAACGTCCTCCTCAGATTGTACCTTTGCAGTACTGTCCGGTCACTGTTAACGTTTGGAGAATCACATGGATAACTAGACACTAATTTCCCGTGCGGATGTTAAAGACTTTAGATGTTAATTGAAAACTGGAATTTGTCTTTGTAATTGGGTATCTTAACTACTGATTTTATTTGACTGGAGACTTTACGTTTTAGTTATGGAATATGACTTGGGCTGTCCCCAGTTCAAATTCTTTTCTGTAAAGAAATGAGGTAAAACTGGTACTATAATAGGTGCCTTTGTATACTTGATCAATTTTAACACTTAACATTATAAAAAGCTACTAAAAGTGGCTTTACCACTCAAATTTGAAATGGTTTTGAAAATGCTTTGCTAATGGTTTACATTTAGGAAACGTTTCTCTTTTATAGCAAACCAAAAGCAGACTGAAAACGACCTCCTGGAAGCGTTTGGCCTTTCTGTGTTCACGCTTTGTAAGTCTAGACAGGTAGCTTTGTGGCCATGGTGCTCGCAGTGCAGTTTTTAATTAGCTTGGGATTCCGGTGACATTTCTGTAACTTTGCAGGTAACTCTGTGATTGATTTTATGACCAACCCCTGGTTTGGCTGGTTAAATAAAGCCCTTCAACTTGGTGAGCCAGGTGTCGCTCCCGCCTGTGTGACCCAAAATTCAAGCAGGTGAGATGGTGCAAAACCAGCCTGGGGATGAGGCCTCCCATCCGTGGTTGGGTTTAGGGCGGGTGTGCGAATCTGCCAATAATAGCAATATGAACCAACAAACCCGTGTTTGCAAGCTGGTTTGTTATATCTCAGCCCACGGAGGTGCCTGGAGTGCGCTCCTGGCTCCCGAAATCCTCTTCGTGCTGCAAAAGGCATTTCTGCTGAGGGTCAGACCTCATCACACCCTGTCTGTGTGTCCTGGGGTACTCCGTGCTCCTTCCCCACTGCGGATCTGAGCTGCCTCAGCTGCAGGGGCTTTACTAAACTCTCCAATGAGCTTTAACTCTGCGATTAGGAGGAGGTGGGATTTGTTGGAAACCCGTGGGAATGTCACTGTCCCTCGGGAGAAGTTGACGCGTACAGTCGGCAGTTCTGTGTGGATGCGCCACCCTCCGGCACCGTCACTGGGGAAACAGAGCAAGGTTGGGATTTATTTTTTACTGTGCTTTTTTTCGTGCCTTAATGTGAAATGCTCACTACATTGTAAACTAGGAAGTAAAAACGAAATAAACTGGAAATAAAATGCAGGATTGTAAAATTGTATCTTATAACTTATTAAATAGAAATGTTTGCTTCATTAAAATGTGCATGTTAAAAACAACACCGGATTCTTTTCATATGTAGTCAGTAAAGTTCAGGCTGAATAACCCTGGACCCTGGTAGCTGTGAAAAGCTTTTCTTGAACCTTTTTTCCTAAAACAAAATGCCTGGCGAAGGTTTGACTGTGGCACAACCGCACTGGGCGGTGGTGGCCGAGTGTGAGTGGGACGTGGTGTGTTAGTGTTCTGTTAGCTCAGGAAGCATAAATACACTACGGTAGAGAACACACCTGCTCCTGTAAGCCAAGCAGCCAAGGAAATGTGGTGCTCTGCAAAGCATATGGCAGGGGAAAATAAAACAACCAAACCAAAACCGCCACCAACCCTGGAAATATGGTGTTTTAATGCAATGGGGTTTTATTCTCTCCCAGAGACAAATTAAACAGTATTCCCTGAAAATAAAAGTTTCAGAACAAAGATGAGGCCTTGATACTTATTTTAAAATTGTTCTTTAAGCTCCAATGGTTGGTTGCTGCTCCCCTTATGCTGAATAAAGCTATAGCTAAATGGAAAGTTCAATGTATTCCTGAGGTGTTCGTGTTGGGTTCTGACTGGGAGAAGGATGCAGGAGAAATAAAAACGATAGCGATGCTTTCCTGAATAAAATACAATTGCTCTGTGAAATTCCGTGCGATGAGTTGTTAACTGATGTCAAAGTACCGGGTGGAGCTGACAGAAAGGGCGGGTGGAAGGTGTCCCTGCCCATCATGGGCAGGTTGGACTAGATCTTTTGTGGTCCCTTCCCACCCAAACGGTTCCACGATTCCATCTGACCCTGTGGCAGTGACACTGGGGACATTGTGGCTCCTCGGGCTCCGGGGTTGTTTGCAGAAGGTGGTTCCCGGCCATGGAAACCAGATGTTTTCCCAAACGCGGCTCCCGCTGGAAGCTCCGGTGAAACCTGAGACGCGGCAGCTGCCAAGGACTTTCCTGCCCCAGGTCTGTCGGCTTGTTTCCTTTTTATAGGTAACTGTGTTTCATTAGCTTCGTGCTATGGGAGCTTGAGCCTTCTATTTAATGTTTTTAAACAAGACAGGGCACAAAAACCTGGATACAGCTGTTGGGTTGAGCAAACCTGAGAGCCCCACACCTCTGGGTTGCCCAGTAAACATCTTTGCTCCTTCCAGTATCGGTGTAAGTGATTAATAAGTTAAAGATAGATATATCACATTTATTATTTAATATTATTAAAAGCAAATATATTATTTTAATAATTGTTAAATCTTTACATCATTTCAAATTTTAAATTAATGTTCGGTTTCTTTTAAGTGTATTTATACTACATAGATACCTTTAACATACTGAAGATTATCCAGTACGCTTAATTTTTCTGGACTCTGGTTTTGGTCAGATTATGCGAAGCCTGTAATGAGCTTTCCCTGCGATTATCTGTGGAAAGCAACAATTCCCCCTTTTCTCTCCCCCTTTTCTCTCCCCCTTTTCTCTCCCCCTTTTCTCTCCCCCTTTTCTCTCCCCTTTTCTCTCCCTTCTTTCCTCCCCTTTTTTCTCCCTTTTTCCTTCTTTTTGCTTTTTCCCTTTTCCCTTTCTTCTTTTATCTTCCTTTTTCTTTTCTCCCTGTTATACTGTATGGTATTGTGCACATCCCCAGTCCGCACACACAGCGACAGGAGCGCCCGAAGTTTTCCTGCTGTCAGTGGCAGCGCAAGACGTTCCACCGGAGCTGCTAAACCGCCTGGTACCCCACACCTTTCAGCACCACACGCCCCAGCTCCCGTAAGCAAATACTTATTTAAAATCATTTAAAATCTCTGCGTTACAGTAACTTAGAGATGTTCCCATCCAGGTGCCACTAGAGAGCAGCATAGGGGAAAGGGACCTGGGGGTCCTGGGGACAGCAGGGTGACCATGAGCCAGCACTGGGCCCTTGTGGCCAGGAAGCCAATGGTACCTGGGGTGGGTTAGAAGGGGTGGTCAGTAGGTCAGAGAGGTTCTCCTGCCCCTCTGCTCTGCCCTGGGGAGACCACACCTGGAATCTTGTGTCCAGCTGTGGCCCCTCAGTTCCAGCAGGACAGGGAACTGCTGGAGAGAGTCCAGCGCAGCCACCAAGATGCTGCAGGGAGTGGAGCATCTCCCGTGTGAGGAAAGGCTGAGGGAGCTGGGGCTCTGGAGCTGGACAAGAGGACACTGAGGGGGGACTCATTCCTGGGGATCAAGATGGAAAGGGGGAGTGTCAGGAGGATGGAGCCAGGCTCTTCTGGGTGACAACCAATGATAGGACAAGGGGCAATGGGTTCAAACTGGAACACAAGAGGTTCCACTTAAATATGAGAAGAAACTTGTTCCTGGTGAGGGTGGCAGAGCCTGGCCCAGGCTGCCCAGGGGGGTTGTGGAGTCTCCTTCTGTGCAGACATTCCAACCCACCTGGACACCTTCCTGTGTAACCTCAGCTGGGTGTTCCTGCTCCATGGGGGGATTGCACTGGATGAGCTTCCCAGGTCCCTTCCAACCCCTGACATTCTGGGATTCTGAGATCCAGCAGGTTCCCGTCAGGAGGTTGTTCAGACAGCCCCGCTGCCCGCGCTGCCTCCTCGGGGCTGTTTGCCCAAGGCCTCCTGAGAAAATGCTTTTAAATGGCTTCTCAGAATTTCTCAGCCTTTCGCAGTTAATTTTCATAGTTGTTAATTTATATCGCGCACTTAGGAAAAAAAACCTACCATCACTAAATCAGACTGGATTTATAGCTCGTGTCGCTATGAATTTGACCAGGATTTAAAGCACATTCTTTATATAGCATGAATAAAAGGGTAATGCATGGGATTTAAAAAAGAAGGGGTGTTTGACAGCTCTTTCCTGCCTTTCTGCAGGGCCTCGGTGCTGCGACTGTTCCCATCCACACTCAGCTGGGTGCCTGCGCGTCCCTCCCGCCCCGCAGGGGCTGCCCTTGCTGGGGAGGGTGTTTCTTCCTGACAACGACATCCTAATGGGGTATTTTGGGGGCGAGGGGTGGGATTTTGCGTCTGGCCTCAGTGAAAATATCTGGGCTCAGGTGTTATTCCTGCACAGAAAGTGTTCACGGCTCCAACGGCAGCATCCGCAGAGCTTTTCGGGGAAGGTTTCTGGTTCCTTTGCCAATATGGGAATTAATTCCCATAAATCAGTCTCTCCTAACTAAGAGAAAATACCCTGCAAATACTGCTATTTATTTAAAATGCCACATGAAATATTTAACCTTCTTTTTCATACCAGCTAGAAAACCGTAGTGCACAGAAAGGGTGTTCATGGTTTTATACTGGGTGGTAGTGGAGAGGATGCGCTGCTCATCCCTTGGGATGGTGGAAAGGAACGTGGGCTAAACCCGGCCTGGGGGTTGCAGGAACACCCCAATCCAAACCGCTATTTTCTTTGGTGCTGGAGAAGGGGTTCGGCAGCATCTGCCACAGGCGGGCGCAGTGGAGGGACTGGTGGCACCAGTCCCCAAGCGGTGTCACATCCCTCCCAAAACCGGGTACAAACCACCGAAGGGCAGAAGCAGAGTCTGTGATCGCTGCTGGACCAAACCAGCCACCCCGATGCTCTTGGTGCAGGTGTGACAAGGGACACCAAGGAGTCCCCTGGGCGGGTGGACATGAGGAAGAAATTATTGTCCTGAGGGTGGTGAGAGCCTGGCCCAGGTTGGCCAGAGAGGTGGTGGATGAACCATCCCTGGAGACATCCCAGGCCAGGCTGGACGGGGCTCTGAGCACCCTGAGCTGGTGAAGATGTCCCTGCTCATGGCAGGGGGGGCACTGGGGAGCTGGGGAGGTCCCTTCAACCCAAACTGTTCTGTGATTCTATGATATGCCCCATAACCTGCCAACACCTGCAAGTGGGACAGACGGGAAAGGTTATCCCAGCATGTTTCCTAGTTAAATAACTGCGGGCAATGAATAAACAGGCCAAGAGCCAAACCCTGTGCTATCTTTTTGCTCCAAAACTCATTTACAAGCACAGTAAGACCAGAGACACTTTGGTGTCAGCTGCGGACGAGCTCTCAGCAGCGATAGAGAAGTTCTGTATAAAGACACGTCCGGGATGCGGATCTGTGAGCTCCAGCGGAGGTGCAATCGTCGTGCTCCTGTGCCCCAGCCGCTTTGCCGGCTGTGCTGTGGCATCTGGGTGCGAACACCGCGGGACCCCCGATACGGGGGTTTCTGGTGCGACACCGGGATTTCTGCGGTGCCACCAGAGGGGGCCCCAGGCACACTCAAGGCTGTTCCGGCGGCGCCTCCCGGGGCAGCCAGAGCCCTGCAGAGGGACAAACCGCTGATCTTGGGCAGGGGGGACAGCGGTGCTGGGAACACTTTTAGTGACACATAAGCGGGGGGAGGTGGAGGGGAAAGACTTTTCAAATTGCCTTTCCTTTCCTTTCCTTTCCTTTCCTTTCCTTTCCTTTCCTTTCCTTTCCTTTCCTTTCCTTTCCTTTTTCCTTTTTCCTTTTTCCTTTTTCCTTTTTCTTTCCTTTCTTTTTCCTTTCCTTTAGGTGGGAAAACAATGACCGCTGTCTTCACCTTCTGCTGTCCCCCCCTTGGCTTGCTCAGCAGAGAAAAGCCCCCCAGGCCCCACTGACCACTGTGTTGCAGGGACATGGGAATCAAGGTCCCCTGGGTGGGTTGGGAGCTGCTCTCGGTCCTTTTCCATAGCGGATGCTCCATCAGCCAGTGGCCAAGTCCAGCCTGGGGCACTGAGCTGAGCCCCCACAGCCAGGCTGGGACCCCCGGCTGGTTTCGATGGTCCCACCTGGGTGGGCTCTTCGATGTTTCTGCCTTTGATGTCGCTATCGTGCTGCCAGCCCTGCTGTGCAGTAGCTCAGTTGCTCGCTGCACATCTGTATGTGACTGCACATGTGTACACGTGGACATCTGTATGTCCAGGCACGGGATGCATGCAGGTCCCGGCTCAAACCCCATCAGTGCTGGCTTTGGCACCTGCTTCTGCTGAGCTGATAAAACAAATCACTGCACTACTATATTAAATAATCATCATTGAAGTCTGGTTCACTGGAGAACCTCAGGCTGCCACAGTGGGTTTTTTGGGGGGGATGCAGCTCACTTCCATGTCAGGAAGCTGAAATCAGATTTTAATGTAAATTTTGCCAATGTTCTCTGTTTGAAACATTGTCACCTGGCATCTGCAGGACTCTCACCCAAGGTTTGCAAGCAGGGTGAGAAGCACCAGCGCTCTGTCCTGCTGTTCCTGGCTAGATCAGCGCAGAAAAGGGTTTCTCACTGCCTGTCCCTCTGCCTTTTCTTTCTGTCTTTCCCCAAGCCCTCCACGCTGTGAGCAGCTTCAAACCCACACCGAGCAAAGACTCCAAGTTCAGCAACGTTTTACACTGTGAATCAGCAGGCGCAGACCTGTGCCCCCCCATTGCGGCGCTGAAGCATCCACACACATACACGTAATGCAGAAAAGTCCTTTTAATCCTTCTGCCCCCGCAGAGGGATGGCAGAGCTCCAGCACCTGCGGGAACACGTGGAGGTCGCTGCCCTTTGGGTCTCACAGGTAAAGCACACTAAAGAATTTCACCCTTGCGGTAGCTCCTGGCACTTGCGATCAGTGCTCTAAGCACAGTTACGCTGCTCCTAGCTGATCTGGTTTTGTATACAACGGGGAAAATAACCCGAAGGTTTAATTTGCCTTCTTACCCAAAATATTTGTATTTGAACAAAATGTTTGTTTGTTTGTTTTCCACTAAATATTGCACTTGCTGTGAGTATATGTACGCTGGGTCTCCTGCAACATCCGTTGGCGTCTGTGCATTTCCACGCCACGTGGCAGGACTCGGCACGCTCACGAGCTCGAGCGGCGTCTCGCTCTGGGTCTCCTCTTCCTGGAAAACTTTGATTTCAGCCAGTTGAAGAAGCCGCCCTTTGCTTTTAGCTCAAACTCTACTGGGAAGTGGTCGCTCACCCCCAGCGCCTGCAAGACAAGGGCACAGAGGGGTTGGGAACCTGCCCAAGCCCTTCCCAAACCAGCCCCGGGGGTCCCACTGTGGCGGGGGGGAGGTGGAGGTGCAGTGGTGGGTGTGGGAGGTGCAGCACGAGCTTTGGGAGGTTGTAATGGTTTTATGGCCAAGACCATGTTCAAAACTGCCTGGCTAGTCTTGGCTTTGTGCTCTTGCGTCCAACCCCTCGCCGTGCTGCCGCAGGGGCTGAGCCGGGCTTACCTGCTCCTCGCTGAGCTGGAAGTCGTTCTGGAAGTCGAAGATGTTGGCAGAGTGGGGCACAACGGCATCAATGAGCTTCTGCCCGCTGACCACGATCCTGCGAGGAGCAAGAGAAGGAGGTGCTGTCCTGGGGTGCCCAACCATCCACAGCCACGCGGCACCGAGTCGGTGGCCAGAGAGGTGACCTTGGTGGAGTCACAGCTGCATAAGGTTTGTCTGTACCCATGGGCAGCCTGCTCAGAGGTGCCAGCACCTGCTTTCTGCTGAGTTTGGCTGAGCTCCTTGGCAGCGAGTCACCATCTCGGTGCGCCTTGGCTTGGAAGCCAGCACTGAATGACTTGTATTTAAACCCACCCCAACAGTGCTGCAAAACTCAAAGCAGTACTTTGGGTACAAAAATCATAGGACACCAATGACTGTAGTCTCAGTAAAGTCCTGCTTTGATCCAGAAGCTCATTCTGCAAGAGGTTTAAGTCTTGACTTACTCTGGGCTCTGGTAAGCTGATGCATTACTGTCCCTGCCCAGGAAGCTGCAGGACACGCCGCGTCTGCACATTTATCTGCACAGACGCTGCACATTGGCTTTATCTGACAGTCACTGACACCTCTCCATAGCTGCTGCTGTTTGGTTTTTTCTCCTTTCTCTCAAAGAATCATGAACGGGGAGCAGTTTGGCAGTGAACCCTTTACCTGTCATAGGGGCAGCTCGTGGTTTCTTTCACCGTTGTGTCATTTTTGTCGCCGATTAGCCAGAGGAATTCGGAGTGAGTCCTCAGCCGGATGTTCTTCCACTGCTTCTGGGGAACGTAGCTACACCCAGCGTTAAAGTCCCCCATGAAGACAAAGTTCTGGAAGGTAAGAGGGTTTTCAAAAGTAATCCTGAGGACAGGTCTTCAAAAGAAGACTGGCAATGGCTTTCAGGCCTCCAATAGCCATTACAGCAAGTGCCCATTGAGTGCAGCCAGGCTTTCTGCTGGCTGCGCCACCAAGGCACGCTGATAAAGCAACAGGTTAATCGGGAGATCAAGTTTATTGCTTTGAATGTGGAGAACTCATGAAAATACATCCAAGAGATACTAAAAATCAAGGTATTGTCAATGGTTTGAAGGTTGTGAGGCTGTGAACAGTGAGCAGTGTGCTGGGCAACCCAGCACCAAAGGCGCTGTTAGTAACGGAGATACGGCCACTCACCTCGGTTCTCCAGCGCTGCTTTACATCTAAATACACGTCATAGAGCTCATCGATCTCCCGGACTGCTGTCTCCGGCGTGGTGTGCAGAGGGATTATAGCAAACTCTTTGACAGCTTCAAAACAAGGCGAAAGGCCAGGAAAAAATGTAATGGTTAAACACGCAACGAATCACAAAGAAACAGAAGGCTTTTCTGAAGAAGAACCAGCTTCTGCTCTGGCTGCGGATCAGAGGCGATTGCTGGGTGATGAACAGCACGGTGCTCCCCACCGAGGCGATGAGGGGCCGTGTTATGGCAAAACCTGCTCCCGCATCCCCCAAACCACCGCCCGGGCAGCGGCAGAACCTTTGTGGGGCTGCGGTATGTGCTGAGCTACAGGTGACGCTGGAGGCAGCAACCCCAGGGGCAAAACGCTGCTTTGTAGGGAAATGTGCTCTCTTCCACCTGCCCCCACCGCACGCCTGGGTCCAGCTGGTGCCGCCTTGCTCCCTAAGTGGGAGAATGATTTGTTTCTGAAATGTCTCACCAGTTTTTGGAGACTGGAACCAGACAGCGAAGGGTTCTCTGGAGAAGGCGTCCTCGTCCCCAGGCTGGGTGTCTGGGTACTGGTAGGTTTGTTTCACTGATACCAGATGTTGCCTGCAGCAGAATAAACAGGACACAGGATGGAATCATAGAATTAGAGAATCATTTAAGTTGGAAAAGACCCTCAACATCGAGTCCAAGAGTTAACCCACCCCTGGCACTGCCCCATGTCCCTGAGAACCTCATGTCCGTCTGTCCAACCCTCCAGGGATGGTGACTCCAGCACTGCCCTGGGCAGCCTGTTCCAATGCCCCACAGCCCTTTGGGGAAGAAATTGTTCCCACATCCAACCTCAACCTCCCCTGGCGCAACTTGAGGCCGTTTCCTCTGCTCCTGGCGCTTGTTCCTGGGGAGCAGAGCCCAACCCCCCTGGCTCCAAGCTCCTTTCAGGCAGTTCAGAGATCAGAAGGTCTCCCCTCAGCTCCTGTTCTCCAGCTGAACCCCCCAGGTCCCTCAGCCGCTCCATCACACTTGTGCTCCAGCCCCTCAACAGCTCCGTTCCCTTCTGTGTCACTCTGGTTGCTCAATGGGACATGTCTAACACCAACTCCCTGCTCTGACCCGGACCCTGGGCCATGGTCTGGGATGGATCCAGCCAGGCTGGTGGCCTGGGATGGTCCCCACATCCTGACACAGTCCATGCCAGCACCTCTCCAGCTCCCTCAGAGCGAAGCCACCACCGTGTCCAGCCCATGTCCGAGCCCGGAGGGCAGGGTGAGGGGCTGGCTCACCTGTAGATGAAGACATACTGCTCCTTGTAGCTCTTCCTTCCCAGCCTCTCGCTGACCACGCAGCTGTATCCCTCCTTCGGCCCCGTCAGGTGCCTGCAAGGGAAGTGGTGCCTCTGAGTTTATTTCTGCATTCACAGGGGGCTGACAAGGAGATAATTTTGCCTGTGCCCCATACGGGACATTGTCTGACCTCAGAGGTGGGTGGTAGAGACAATAAACCCTTCTCAGGACTTGCAGTCTGAACCTGCCTCCATCACTGGCTCTTCCACCACTCCCTGCTTATTGCACCCTTCATTTTCAGCTGGGTCTCATGTAGACAGGTGGGCGCTGCTCTTTTCTTCGGAATGTGGGTCCAGGCAGGCAACCCCCAATCTAAAGCAATTCCGAACCCCGCAGAAAGGCGGCCGCCCTGCAGCCTGGGCCTGCCTCCATCTCTTTTCTTAAGAGAATTAATCTTTACCAAGCTGAGTCTTTTTTAAAAAATGTATTTAAAAGTCCATGTTCTACAGTGGTCTGGAGCTGGCCTTGCCCCTGGTCCATCCTCAGCGGCTGGGACAGAGCCCAGGTGGTGCAGAGCAGAGCTCGGGCTCTCCCCAAGCACCTTGCCCAATATTTCCCTGCTTGCCCACCCTACCTGGCGAGCTGCTCCACCAGGAGGGGACAAACCCGGTTCTTGTTCTCCTTTATTTCCATCAGCAACATGATGTCACAGCGGGAAATGATCTGCAGGAGGAAGGAGCAGAAGGAAGTTTGCGTGCGGTGGGTTTTTGGAGGATTAGAAAGGCGTTAGGGAGAAGCGGTGACTGGTGTGGGGAAGTCCTTGGTGGAAGAAGCGGCGCCCAGACCGGTGTCACAAGACGGGGGACAATGACCACAGCAAAGTCCTTCTCCTTTCAGAGAGAAGCAGGAGCTGGGAGAAGGAACAGAGTGGTATCAAGTTTGTTGAAAATCTTCTGTGCCTGCCCTGGAGAAGGAAATGTGGGGGGAAGGGGCAGTGAGAGCCACTGCTGGGGTGCTGTCCCCAACCCTAAGGTCGGTCACACTTTTCTCTCCTCCCTGCCCCTTGCCACGTGGGTTTTCTCCTCTGCTTCGGACTATTGCTGCACACAAGCACCCCAACTTTCTTCCCAGGTGGAGGTGGCAGGAGGTTTTGGGGGCAGCGAGGGGAGCCAGTTGGGGTCTATCATCACCCCACTGCCGTGGCTTTCATCCTTTCTCTGCTGTGTGCACCCCCAGGGTCCCAGGGCTCTGCCGCCCCTTCCCAAAGCTGCAGCATTCACCTGTCCCCGTCACCTGCCGCAGACCCCTCTGAAATAGCTCGTGGAGCCCAAAGCAACCCCCAGGCTGAAAGCAGGGTCCTGGCACCCATGGGTGTGTGTTGGGGGGATGCCCCAGCTGGCTCGGCGCCCACAGCTGGCGCTGGGATCCCCTGGGAACCCCCAGCACCATCAGGGGCTTCCTTCTGCCCCCGCGTTCGTTCTCTTCAAACATCGTGGGTGATACTAGTGGGAAAAAAGTGCCTCTTTTCGCCCCCCTGAAAGTTGTAAAAAATTAATACATTGTCCATCATTTAGTCCGTATTGTGCTGACAGTAAAGGAAGAACGATCCAGAAATGCAACCCCCTGACTGTTTGCAAGGGAAGCATTAAAGCCCAGCTAAGCGACTGCTGGCTGCCGCGGTTCGGTACACGCAGCCATCCCGCCGGTACCGAGCACCACGTCACCAGCACCACGGCACGGCACACGCAGCCATCCCGCCGGTACCGAGCACCACGTCACCGGCACCGCGGCACAGCACACGCAGCCATCCCAGTGGCACCGAGCACCGCGTCACCAGCACCGCGGCACCAGGGAGGGCACTTGCAAACGCTGTTATGTCCAAACCAGAGGAAGCCTGGTGGGGAGGGTGTGTTTACATAAATCAGCAATCAGGCTTTTCAGTTTTGTACCACACTCTAACGTGAAACTCTCTGCTGTCCTGAGAATAGGTTTAATTAGACAAAAATCTTTCCGAATAATGAGGGGGGTAAATAATGTATCGCAAAACAAATCTCTGTGAAAATTATTTTTATGAATCATAGAGGTTTTCCTCCGGTATTTCTAAAGGGAACAGTAAATGTTGCTTCTGTTATATTCCCATGCAGGCTAAAATATCAGCAAACATCCTCCTCAACCACAGTCTGATTTTTACTTTAGGAGTATAAATCATTTAAATTATTGACTCATTTTTTTATGCTTGAAATCAAACCGTGAAAAGATAAATGAAGTGCAAGATTGTGCAGCTTAGAAATCCTTAGAAAGCTCAGTGTCTGTCTCATCCAGGCAAATGAACGTACCTTTACCACGGCATCGACGACTTCAGCTCTGGCTATTTTAGCTTCTCCAAAAGACCTCACGTTGAAGGAGCAGATTTTGAGGCTCAGAGATGTGTTGAAATTGAAGAGCGAAAACAAGATGAAGAGCAACATCTTCAGGGACTTGGACAATATGAGTTGCTGTGAGTGTGTCTATAAATATATATGTGTGTGTGTTTGTGCCTCTGTCGCCCTGCGGCCGGCGGGGAGGTCACACGGAGCCGCCAGCTGTGTTGAGCACAAACACAAACAGGAATCACCGTTTCCTCCTTTCCCTCACGTCCATCTCCTGGTGCAAAGCAGAACAGAGGCTTTGGACTCCCTGGGGTGAACCGGCTCTTCCAAACCAACCTGCCCATCCTGGAGGAGCAACTGGTCCCCCAGACCCCAGCATCCCTCTCCACGGGGAGGCACCCAACGTGGGATGCTGCCATGCAGCATCTTAGAGACATAGTTTAGTGCTTAAGGACATGGTTTAGTGCTGGAGTTAGGTTATGGTTGGACTCGATGATCTTGAGGGTCTCTTCCAACCAAAATGATTCTATGATACTATGAGTTTGGCCAAGACGACACTTGAGTGAGGACGCTGCAGGTGGGGTGGCTTGGTCACACCAGGGTGGCTTTTGCAGGGAAACCATCCCCCTGCCCTCCTTTACTGCTCCACCATGTGCCAGCCCTCGGCTGGGGATGCATTTGTCGGCCCCTGATCAGTTATATCGGTGGGAGGTACAACGAGAAGTCAGGCTACATGGCTTCTTTAAGCATCTTGGGAACAATTTCTTCCCCAAAGGGCTGTGGGGCATTGGAACAGGCTGCCCAGGGCAGTGCTGGAGTCACCATCCCTGGAGGGTTGGACAGACGGACATGAGGTTCTCAGGGACATGGGGCAGTGCCAGGGGTGGGGGAACAGTTGGACTTCATGATCTTAAGGGTCTCTTCCAACCAAAATGATTCTCTGATTCTATGAAATAATAGAGGTTTTACAGTGCTTTCTCCCTGCTGGGACTCTACTGAGCCAGGCTTGGGCAGGACAGGCTCTGGAGGAAACTAATAAAGAGGGAGGGAAAGCAACAGCTTTCAGGGTTGTAAATCTCCCCCTGCCCTTGCTGAAAGCGCAGCGTGAGCCCAGGGCTGGGACAGCGGCTGCAGCCTTGGGATCAGAATCATCAAAAGCTGGAGCTCGCCCCCAAACCAGGCTTGGTTTGGCTACCCTGGCATCAAAAAACAAATGTTTGTGGTGGTGCCTGCAAGGGCTTTAACCCTGAACCATGAGGACCCATCTTCAATGCTGCTGTGTTTGTCCCCAGGACCGCTCACTTATCAGCCTCCCCTTTCCCCCCCATCCTGGGCGTTATCAGCGGGACAGGCAGGGCCACCCTCCACGGGGACAGCCAGCAGCGAGGTGACCTGTGTAGGGGACATGGGGAGCTCATGCTCCTTTCTGCACTGCTTTATCTCTCTGTTTACTGCACTTTAGAGCAATGTGCTCTTTGCTCCTTATCAGGCCATAAAACATGCCTGGTGCAGGCTGGTGAACCCTGACAGTTCAGGGCTGTGCTGGGCTTGCACAAGAGGGTGGAACCAGCCTGGGGTGGGATTTTGCCCCTGCTCTGGATGGTGCTGGGGACACCACCTGCAGCTCAGCAGCACCTGTGGGATGTTGTCCCTAATAAAGCCCCTCCTCAGCCTCTCCATGGGGGAAGCTGCAGGTGATGCCAATGTCAGCTTGGGCAGGAGCTTAGAACAGTGAGTGCTGCCAGCCCTGCCTGCTCCTCCTGATGGTCCTTCAGCCAAGCTCTGCCCGTGGCTGTGTCTGTGGTTGGTGTGTTGATGTTTCCAGAGCAGCAATTCAGCCTTCTCATCTTCCCACTTCCAGGAAGGTGCCGAGGGATGAATGGGATGGGATGTGTCGGGTCAGGATGTGTCCCCATACTGAGAGACTTCAGAGAAGGGAACGGAGCTGGTGAGGGGCTGGAGCACAAGTGTGATGGAGCAGCTGAGGGAGCTGGGGGGTTCAGCTGGAGAACAGGAGCTGAGGGGAGACCTTCTGATCTCTGAACTGCCTGAAAGGAGCTTGGAGCCAGGGGGGTCGGGCTCTGCTCCCCAGGAACAAGCGCCAGGAGCAGAGGAAACGGTCTCAAGTTGCACCAGGGGAGGTTGAGGTTGGATGTGGGGAACAATTTCTTCCCCAAAGGGCTGTGGGGCATTGGAACAGGCTGCCCAGGGCAGTGCTGGAGTCACCATCCCTGGAGGGTTGGACAGACAGACATGAGGTTCTCAGGGACATGGGGCAGTGCTAGGGTGGTGTAACGGTTGGACTCACTGATCTTGAGGGTCTTGTCCAACCAAAATGATTCATGATTACATGCCTGCTCCTGGTCCCCATGTAACCCAGGGGCGTGAGGGTCTGGACGTGGAGGTTCCCCCTCGTACGTCAGGCACAGCCGCTTCCTTCCACTCGCCGTGCAGCCACAGGTTTGTTTTTGCTGGCAGGGATGGACCGAGACGATCTGGGACGTTTCCTGTGGCTGCGGGTGAGTCTCCATCCCCTCGCCCTGTGCTTGCAGGGCGGTGTGACACATGGGCTGTCCCACGGTGTGGTGGGCAGCGCCCGTGGGGTGTGAGGTCACCCTGGGGCTCTACTTAACACCCAAAAATAACCCTGAAGCTTTATTTCTCCTCCCATGAGCAAACCACGGTGGCTGTGTGCTGCTTGGGGTTCAGCACTGCTGGGGACACGGGCACAGACGGGCACTTTCTGTAAAGGGGAATTTTTTTGGACAAGAGCCCCACACACTCCCCTTTCCATGTGCCAGGCTTTCAGGTGTTGGGTGTTTCTTAATTTTTCTCATTTTTACCTGAATTGCAGCTCTGTCGACATCCTCTGTGGGAGAAGCGGGAAGGGCCAGCCCCGACGTCACCCATGTCACCATAAAAGTAAGTTCCTTTGGGCAAATGAAGTGACCTTTGGGCTCTCCATGACCTTATCACAGCCATCTGGCAGGCTGTTTTATTGTGGTCTCCTGGAATTTCAAGTTAATAAGTAGCAAAACCCAGGCCATTTCATGTTGCTAAAGTTCACAATTGGGCTGTAGACAGACCAAATATGGTCATTTGTGAAGTGGCTTCAGTGACAATCTAATGGCGATAAGTGCCCTGGTGTGACCCTCTGGAAACTATAATAGTCGAAGGTGAAAGTATGTGGTGTGCAAGATACATGGTGTGCTTTGAATCGATAGGTTATTTTTCTTTGATACTTAATCTTTATTTATAAATCTGGAAGGTACATGTTCTGCTTAATGAATTACTGTCAGGGCATCACTGCTCAACAGGACTCTGATAGGCTTTTCTTTTTCAACCTGAAGCATCGATATTGTTCGAGTAGCAGTTTAAAGTGTGAACGCTTCCCCTGCAGCAGTTCAAGGAAAAATGCGTCGTCATGTTTTCAGTTGCTTGAATGAGGCCATTGAATGGAGATACAGGAGAGCACGAGGTGATCTGCGGTGAAGGCTTTGACGCATGACGGTTAAACAAGGCTTTGAGGTTACCCCTCCATAACGATATTGCAGCCACCAAATGAGGAGGTTTTTGTGACGATAAGTATACCCTTATTGTTAGCAGTTAAAGGTGTAATTAAAACACATGTAATATACGCCTTGACTTGGAGTACAGTTAGGAAAGTATTACTTAAAGGCAGTGAGGCTTTCACATGAACTGCCTTGTTTTCCATAGCAAGGTAGAAGCTCAGCTGGATTCAGGCTGGGGAAGCTGTGGAGAACTGAAGCTCCAGCCCACCAAGCTGAGGAGCAGTTTTGCTCCACCAGATGAAAGACTTTCGTGTCATGTTCTGCTGCTGGGTGACAAATTCCCAGGGAATGTGGTGGGATCGTTTGCAGCCGTAACAAGTGACAGCACGCCAGGTGGGTGAAGTGAATCACCTTCCCCAGGGTGACTCATCCCCGTCTCTTTTTCCTTGCTCAGTGCTGGCGCTGTGGTACGATGCCATGAGCCACCCCAGGGACCACGGCATGGGAGAGCACTGGGGACGGCGGGTGTCCCAAAAACCCAGCACGGCCCCACAGCCCACCCATGGAATCACAGAACAGTTTGGGTTGAAGGGATGTCCAAAGCCCGCCCTGCCATGAGCAGGGACATCTTCACCAGCTCAGGTTGCTCAGACCCCGTCCAGCCTGGCCTGGGATGTCTCCAGGGATGGTTCATCCACCACCTCTCTGGCCAACCTGGGCCAGGCTCTCACCACCCTCAGGGCAACAATTTCACCAAAGGAGACACTCAATGACTCTTCTCCATAATTACACTCAGAGATTGCGCGAGCGGGTTCCTGGTGAGCTCATGCTGTGTTTCGACACAAAACCACCGCAGGTCTCTGCTTCAGCTTCTCGTTTGCTTATGACTCTTTCCAGAGGCGTTCCCACCAAGTGGCCCAGAATAACAACTCGGTGGGAAAACCATCCCCAGTGTGAGCTGGTGCTGCCCTGCACGTGTCCCCCGGGAGCCTGGGGCTGTGCACGGGAAAGCTGAACAAACAAATACAACTGCAAACGTCATTTAAAGGCTGAAACACCTTCCGTGTCTGCTTAGGTCATCTTAGTGGAAGCTCCTCTTTGCTTCGTCTAGCATGACTGGGAAGCTCTTCAAAGAAAAACACCAAGAAGCTGCACAAAGCTGTGCCCTGCCTTCACCAGGCCACCTAAAAACCTCCGTTTCGGTTATAAATCTCTTCCGACAGCTCATCTTAACAAAAGCTTTTGGTCATTGTAGTAAACTCTGTTCTGGAAAGCCCTTTATGCTGGTTCTTCTCTCTGCTCTGCCCGCCAGACTGAAGGGACATCCTTTACCAGAGCACAGATGCGGTGAGGATTTGACCCAATTTGCTTGCACTTACTCAGGAACTGATCTCATTTCCAATTTAATTGAGTTCTCTCATCTTTTGGGGCATATCTTAAAGGTACATGCAAAGCTGATAAGTGACCCGGGGGATTGAAAGTAAAATTGCTTGTAGCGAAAGGATTTGGGTAGAAGTTTTAAGACAAATCAGAGCAGATTTTAAATGCAGGTTTAAATGCAGCTCTTGAGATTAAACAGTGTCATCTGTTGGGACTTAAATGGCAGGCTTAAAAATCCTATTTCAGGCATAAAAGTACCAGTAGGATGCTCTAATTTCAACCTTTGAGACTTTTCCATGGGAAATGTGGCAGAGCTCTGTGCTCCCTGATTGCGGCCCCATCCCTGGGAAAGGGACCGACGTCCCCCACCCCCAGGCTTGTCCCCAGGCCTCGTGCAGGGGGCTGTGTGCTGTGTGGGGTGCAGCACTGCATCCCCCTTGGTAGCTCTGTGGCAGTTGTATTGCATCCCCTTTGCATCCCAGTTGTAACGCCTGTTGTATCCACCCTTGTAGCTCCTTGTCGTAACCCCTTTGCAGCTATAGCACTTTCCTTTTTTTATCCCTCTTGCATCCCCATGGCAACCCCACTGTACAACTTCTGTAGCCTTATTGCCTCCTCCTTGTATCCCTGTTGTGTCTCCTTTGCATATCCCCTTGCTTTCCTTTTGTATCCCCCTTGCATCCCTGTTGTATCCACACCCCCACTGCAGTGCCACTATGTCCAACTTGCAAGCCCATGGAAACCCCATTATGTCCCCCAACTTTACCCGTTACACCCCCTTGTACCCCTCCTGCACCCCTATTGCACCCCCCCTTTGCACCTCCACTGAAGTCCCATTACATCCCCCCATTGTAGTCACCTTGTAGCCCTTTGCACCCCTGTTATTCTCCCACTGCACCCCTATTGCACCCCCTTTTGCACCTCCATTGGAGTCTCATTACATCTCCCCATTCTAGCCGACTTGTAGCCCCTTTTCACCCCTGTTATACCCCCCACTGCACCCCATGTTACCCCCCCTTTGCACCTCCACTGAAGTCCCATTACAGCCTCCCATTGTAGTCACCTTGTAGCCCCTTTGCACCCCCGAGGCAGCCCTATTGTATCCTCCATTGCACTGCCCCCTTCCACCCCTGTTGTATCCCGGTTGCGCCCCCATGGAAGCTCCATTATGCCCCTTCCTGCACCTCCATTGCAGTCCCACTACATCCCCCCATTTTATCCCTCTTGTAGCCCCTTTGCACCCCCATTATACCCCCTCTTGCACTCCCCCTTTGCACCTCCATTGCAGTCCCACTACATCCCCCCCATTTTATCCCCCTTGTAGCCCCTTTGCACCCCCACTATGCCCCTATTGCACCCGCTTTGCACCTCCACTGAAGCCCCGTTACATCCCCCTATTTTAGCTGCCTTGTAGCCCCTTTGCACCCCCCCTTATACCCCCCTCGCACCCACACTGCACCCCTTTTGCACCCCGTTTTGCACCTCCATTGGACTCCCATTACATCTCCCCATTCTAGCCGCCTTGTAGCCCCTTTCCGCCCGTGATACCCCCACTGCACCCCTTTTGCACCTCCATTGCAGTCCCATTACGTCCCCCCATTTTAGCCGCCTCGTAGCCCCTTTGCACCCCCCTTACACCCCCTTGCACCCACACTGCACCCCTTTTGCACGCCCCTTTGCACCTCCATTGGACTCCCACTACATCCCCCCATTTTAGTCGCCTTGTAGCCCCTTCGCACCCCCGTTATACCCCCCCATTGCACCCCACCCTCACCCCTATTGCACCCCCTTTCCTCCCCCCTTCCCACCCACCCACACCCCCTCTACACCCCCTCTTTCTCCCCCCATTCCACTCCGCATCCCCGCCTCGCTCCGCTGCGCCCCCGCGGAGCCGCCCCGGCAACCGGCGCGCAGGGAGGGAGGGAGCGGAGGGGAGGGCGCAACGGAGCCGCCTCGTTCCGCCGCTCAGCGCTGCCATTGCGGCCCGGCCCGGCTCGGATCGGCACGGTGAGAGGCGAGAGGGGGGGTGCGGGGGTAATGAGAGCAATGCCAAGACCGGGGGGGACCGTGGGGGGGGGCCCCGGACGCCGGAACGGCGTCCGGGGCCCCCCCCCTCGGTCCCCCCCGGGTCACAACCGTAGCATCGCTGGGGGTGGGGAGAATTTAAATGTATATATTTTTTAGGATTTAATTAACTCCCCCCCACCAAATAATCAGAAAAAGGGGCGCAAAAGGCGGGAGAGCAGCGGCGCATCCCGGCCGCTGCTATTTGTAGGATGCCGTCATACTGCTGGAGGAGGATGCTCGGAGCCGGGGGGGGGAACAGGGGGCTGTGTGCTGGCAAGAGGGGACCTGCAGGTGGCCCCTCGGACCCCCAATCTTTCCTAACCCCCTCCCCGCCGCCCCCAGGGCTGAGTGCGGGCGCACTCGTGACATCAGATGCGCCGGTGCATCCTCCGCTGCGTGCGTGTGCGGCACGATGGGGATGGCGACGGGGTCCGGAAGGAGGATGAGCACGTTATCAATTCCTAAACCAGCAGCTGGCTGGCAGCACAACCCACCCCGGTCCTGCTTTCCAACCACTTTGTCCCCAGGCCGGCTGGCGGTGACACTGACGCCTTGTCCCTGCGTGTTCCCAGCCCTGGGTGCAGCAGTGGGGCTGGGGGCCAGACTCTCCCGCTCATTTTTAAGAGCTGTGTTGCACAAATACAAATGGGTCAGAGGGAGATGTTTTGTGAAATGGCACCACAGAAATAATGATCTCATTTCTGCCATCTATAAATAAATTAAGGTGAAAGGGCACATTTCCTACTTTCAGCCCTCTGGAGGTTGGATTAAGATTGAGAGCTGGCTGGCTGATGGACAAAGATCTTTCAAATATTAATAGATCTTAAATTATCATTTCACTGTGGCTGGCATCTGGAAGATCACGCTGTAAAATAGGCATCTGAGGAATCCTAACGTTAGTTATGTTGTCATTTATGGTCAGTGTTATTTTTCTGGCTGCTGAGGGTGCCGGGGGGGGCAGTTTCCAAGGAAAATGGCTCACTTGCATGTTTTGGGTTTTTCTTCTTGCACGGTCAGTGGTGTGAGTCGGGGTTTCTGGGGGTCCCACCTCAGCTGCTGAGGCCTATCAAGCCCCCCTATATTCTCTAGGGGCCTCTTAAAATTGGTCAATGTTTCTTCTTTTTGAGCTCTTAAAAAAATGTAAAGTATGCTGCTTAGCTTTCAGCCGTTTGGAGTTTCAAAATCTGTTGTTGGTCAACCACGGGCTGGTTCCGCAGCCCAGTCCCGATGGGCACAGCCTGGTACGACCTTTGTGCTTGAATTTTGGCACACACGTGTGACTCCCGCGGTGGGAAAAGCTCCCCTGGCCTTGCACGGGGCTGCCCAGCGCCTTGGCTGCTGCTCTCCCCTTCGCACCCTAACCCCTGTACCTTGTGAAGGATTTTGTGCTGCAGCTCCCAAAGTGCCCCCCGGGTACCCCTTGCGAGCTCTTGCCCTGTCAGCAAGGTTGGCTCCCAGACCTGCTCTGCGAGAGATGCTGATGCTGCTGAAGAGCCTCCTGTCTCCCTGGGTAACAATCCCAGCTGCTTTCACATTTCTAGGATGGCTTTTTTCTTCTTAGAGCTAAATGCATTTTCTCGATCCCACACACTGGGCTGTGCTGCTGCTTGATCTTATGTGGGGCCTGGAAAAATCAATATATACACCTGAGCTGCACTGTTGGGTCTTCTCCAGCCTCCCTGGTTTGACCGCCTGAGCTTGAAAGAGGAAAAAAATTCCCAGTGCAGGTTCAAACCTTGCTCACAGTAATTTGTTGTCCTTTGGCCAATAACCCTGGGGACTGTCATCAGCATGTTGTCCTCTGTAGCAACCCACAGCCTCCCCCTGCCCCTGGGCGCCTCTTTGCAGGTGATGAGGCTCCTGCTTGAATTTGGCACAGGGGAGGAAGGAGGAGACAAGCGGGGACACGCCGGGCTGCCGGTGTGGGAACCGGAGCTCCTGGCTTGGCATCCCGTGCCCGCCGCGTCCCGCTGCCGTGATCACACGGCGTTTATCACACTTGCCTAACCAACGTTTGAGAGTTAATTTATGAGCTACTTGGAGATCCTTCCAAGAAGCAGTAGCAACGCTTGGGGCCGTTTGCTGTGACTCTTGGTCACAGGGCACCTCGAAGTGATGGATGAGCTGTGGTCTGAAGATTTAGAGCTGTTACTGCAGGGCTTGCTTTTTATTTTTAAGCCCACAATGTCTCTAGCTGGTAGCACAGGGCTGTACCCTGGCTGGGGCCATGCGGCACGGTACCGGTGCTGTGGGGAGGGTGACGATCCCTGGGGCAAAGCACCATGGCAGGGGGTGGCACTGTGGTTGGTTTTGGGGGGCTGGTGTCCCCACAGCGCTGCTGCCAGCAGGGGTGGCTTTACCAGCCTGGGGTGCTGGGGACAGGGGGTGACATTGGTTGTTCCTGACCACGGAGCTGGGCCTGCTGCCGTTTTCCTTCCCCTCGCCTCCATGGTGGGTAACCATGGAAACCGGTGGCGATGCTCTGCCCACGCAGAAGGAGGCCAGGCCGCACCCCGGGGCTCCCGAGCATCCTCCCCCCGGCACCCACGGCCGGCGGGGGCCCCACGAGGGGTTGTCGGGAGCGTGTGGCCGGCATTGGGCGCCGGGGCTCACGTGGTGAGCGGCGGCTGCCATGGCCCTGCCGAAACACGGCACAACGGGGACAGGAGCCCCCCCGGGCACCTGCGCGGGATCTCTCGGGGATTCTCTGGCCTGAAGCAGCCCCCAGTGCTCATGGGGGGGGTCCATTGCTCCCGCTGAACCTCCAGCATGAATTTCGGTAGTTCCCATGGCTAAGAGCAGCTGGTGAGTTCAGGCCGGTGTTTTCCTGCCTCGCCAGTGATTTCCTGCTGTGCTACAGGGACGGCCCGGGGGGGGCCCTGACAGCGCTTGGAAAATTACATGTAAGACGAAGAGGAAGGGGATGGGAAGCAGCTTAGCTGGCTTTCTTCTAATAGCTGTAATCGCCCACGGCGCAGCCCTGAGCCCCCGTTTCGCGGGGTGCCGCGGCGGGGGCCGCTGGCACCGGCTCTCCCCGCCGCGCTGGCTCCCGCACCGGCTCAGATGGCAGCTCGCACTCTGCTCCTGCTTGGAACAAGGGCCCTCCTTTGGCTTTACTGCACAAAACACCATATTTACGCAAACAGGAGAAAGGCTGGTCAGAAAGAACAGTTGAGACATCTTGAAGGGAAGCTTGTGGCTTAAATACCCCGAACTCACCATTTTGCCCAGCTACCGATTCTGAAAGGAGGAAAAAGAAGTGCAAATTTAATTTATTATTTTTTTCCTCTTCCAACAGTGTTTTCAGACGCTGCCGCTACCCACAACCAGCAGGACCCGTGTCGAGAGGAGGAGGGGATCTCTGCAGAGTAAGCTGAGCTTTTTAAAGGCTTTCTCCTCCTTGTTTTGCTTTCCAAGAGCGGCGGAGGCGGCGGAGGTGGAGGTGGTGACCCCGTGTTCTCTTGTTACGGGTCACCAATGGGGATGATGGTGATTTTCTGTGCTTAATTGCTCCACTGTTTTAGTGACATAGCAAAGTGCTCTCAAGTGGGCTCCTGTGCAGCTCTGCTCTCACCTACAAGGCTTATCTGTTGCACAAAGTATTTACCTACGAACAAGCCATGCAGAGATCAAAAATCTTCCTGCAAAATGTTAATTAAATGAATAACGGTGTGTTGTTGAGGCTTGAAGAAGGAAATGGGGTTTAGCTTTGTTCAGGAGGTGCTTGGTGGGAATATTTGCAGTATTCCTCCAATCTCTGTTAGTCCTGTTTTCCCTGGGGGAAGAGGGCAAACCTGGCTGTTGCTGCAGAGGTTCTGTAAACTGTTTTTCTTGGTCGTGGGTAATGTGGTGGTTTGATGTGATCCAGTGCGATGGCGTCGGAGGATGCGACTGTGGGGATTCAGTTCCTGCTTCCCGCATAACATACAACGTACCCCACACCGCCATGGGTCTTGCAGGGAACAGCAATAAATCCGCCTGTCCTGGCGCAGATTGATGTGGTGGTGATGGGGGGGGACGGCTGGTGGGAGAGCAGGCGTTGGAAACATCTCGCTTTAGAAACGTGTGACCAAAAAAAACCAGCGCTGAGGAGAGGGCGAGACATATGTTGGTGAGCAAGGAGAATTAGAGGAGATGTGTGTGTGACAGGTTTAATCTCTTAATGAGAAAAATATCTCCCGGCTGCTCATGGTGGGGAGAGTTCAGGGACGAGCACGGTGGTGTGTGAGGGCTCGTCCTTGTGCCCGGTGTCCTCCATCTCTGCCCCTGGGATGTGTCTGAAGGATGCTCGGGAGCCGGATGGGGACCTGGGATCCACAGCCGGGGCAAAACCCCTGTGGGGCAGGAGCAAGGACATGGGGCAGGGGTGAATTTGCCTCAGATAAGGGCTGGTGGCCAAAGAGCACCCTGCCAGGTTGTTTCCTTTGGTTCCCAAGCCCATTAATAGGCTCTGCTGCCTTGATTAGTTGGTGCCTGTGCGGAGCGGTAATGAGAGCCGGGCTCAAGCCATCAATTCTAGGTCAGTGGTTGTGTGCTGGGGATTTGGGATCGGGCAGGGGGAGGGGAGCCCGAGCTGGACGGCTGCCTCCGAAAAGCAACGCGGAGCCTGCTTTAAGCCACCCCTGCGTGCACCCATCGGGGGAAAGGCTGCCTGCACCCATGGGTGCTGTGCTCGCTGCAGCTGTGGGCTGCCCCGAGGGCTGTGTCATAGAATCACAGAAACACTTTGGTTGGAAGAGACCAAGAGATCATTGAGCCCAACCCTGGCACTAACCCATGTCCCTGAGAACCTCATCTACCTGTTTTTTAAACTCCTCCAGTCACCCCAGACATGGTTCATGCCTGTTAGGAGGCTCATTGCCAATAATCAAGTTATAAAACTGAAAGAGATATTGCTGCACTCCCAAGCCGTATCCCTTACCTCTTGCAGAGCTGCTTCCCCCTCCCCCTGGCAGCAGAGATCTCATTTAACCTTGACTTGTCATCATTTCTGGTATTTAACCTCTGGTCCTTCCCTTACCACGGGCAGGTGAGGCTGGGCAGGGGAGCGCAGGATGGACCCCGACGTGCTGAACATGTTTGTGATCGCCGGCGGCACCCTGGCCATCCCCATCCTGGCCTTCGTCGCCTCCTTCCTCCTCTGGCCCTCGGCGCTCATCCGCATCTACTACTGGTGAGTTCGTTAGCCCAGCTGCTCTCCTGTTAGCCCAGGGGTGGAATTGCTGCTGGTCCCTGGAAGGTCCCAGCACACATGGGGCTTGTTGCAAAAAGCCCAAGTTGCCATGGATGGAGGTGGGCGATCCTGCGCGTGATGGTGACGGGAGGAGGTAAGGTGGAGTTTTCCGTGGTCGCACCATCTGTGTGTAGCTTTAAGCATCTCTGGGAGAAGAAAATGGCATTTTCTGATTGATTTATTGCTGCTGAGGCTTCTGTCTGTCAGGGCAGCCTCAGCTGGGCTGCGGGATGTCTCTGAGCCTTTTTGGGTTGTTTCCCCCAAGGATGGGACTGTGGCTGGGAAAAGTGTCACCGTTGCTGGCTGTCCCCAGCCTGGCAGCCCCGGCGGGCTGGTGACCTCCCGCCTTGTCTCTGCAGCCATCGCTGCGGGTGTCCCTGGCTCTGCCATGACTGCTCGGCTCACACAATCCCTCCTGGTTAACAACCTGCTCGGTGGGCAGGGGCTTTTCTCTCACTGCTAGTTATGGACGGGGCTCTTCTCATTCTCCCCACTCTGGGCTGGAGTGCTGGAGAAGCTGGAGTGATGCCTTTCCTTACCCACATGCATCTTGTCCTTTCTGATGCCGGCGCTGCATCCTTCAGCCTTCATCTGTCCCTGGAAATGGGTGATAAGCATGCTGGCAGCTTTCCTGGCTGGGTTTGTTGCAGGGGAAGGCTGTAATAACGCTGCCTTCAGAAGCCGGGGCAGCGTCTCCTCGCCCGACATGGGCAGGAGCAGGCAGGAGCAGGCAGCACAGCAGGCAGGAGCAGGCAGCACAGCAGGCTGCCCTCACATGCTGCTGGCAGATGGTGGCTCCTGCAGTTTTGCTCAGGGGGTGTTTCCAAATCAAAGTGACCTCCTGCGCGAGGAGGACGGGAGCCCGTCCGGCGCTCAGGCGCAGCAGCGCGATGGAGCCCGTTTCTAACAGCACGTTAATTAGCAGCCTTTTAATGACAGCGTCTGGGGGCTGAGGGAGGATGGGATGAAAACCCCAGCGACTGGATCGGCACGGGGAGAATTTCATCCCGTCATGCATCTCGTGGGAAGCTGCGAGGCCAAACGTTGCTCTGCAAAGGCGAGCAGGCAGGGGGTCCACACGGTACCGGCTTTGTCAGGCAAATTACTTTTCTTTTTCCTTGGACACAGGAGCAGCTGGTGGAAGGCGGGGGGGACCCTGCGGGGCTCAGGTTCAGGGGGGACCACTGGGGAAACGCTTCTGCATGCGGGGGCAGGACAGGGAGAAGGAGGCACAAGGACTGATGCTGGGAGCTCTATGGAGCTGGGTTGAGAAGGTGGCAGAGGAGATGATGCTGCTGTGTCCTTCAGGGCTGTGAAGCAATAGGACAAGAGGAAATGGCCTCAAGTTGCGCCAGGAGAGGTTTAGATTAGATATTAGTAAAAAATTCTTCCCAGAAAGGGCTGTGGGGCATTGGAACAGGCTGCCCAGGGCAGTGGTGGAGTCACCATCCCTGGAGGGGTTTAAAAGGCGTTTAGACAAGGTTCTTATTGACATGGTTTAGTGCTAGAGTTAGGTTAGGTTATGGTTGGACTCGATATCCTGAGGGTCTCTTCCAACTGAAATGATTCTATGATTCTATGGATCAGGGGCTGGGTGAAGATGCACCGTGGGTGGGTCGGTCTGTGTTCGGGTGAGGAGGGAGCGTGCGAGCAGAGATCACCAGGGCTCTGTTCTTGTGGAGGGTAAGTGCCCCCATCTCTCTCGTAGCTTTTCTGGCAGCGTTGGCATTTTGCAGGAGTCACCGTGACGCTCTGTTTCATGGGCACCTCTTTTCTTAGGGACAGCAGGCGAGAAAAGCGGGTTTGCTCTTTACTCATCCTTCCCTATTTGCCTCCGAGTCAACTTTTTGGGGTAAAATCACTGTGTTTCCCCACATCCCGGGAGATGCTTCTCCCTTCTCTCGCTGCCCCGTTCCTCCCGCTCGCTGCCGCTCTGCGTGTCCTCAGCCAGCACGGCGCAGGGTCACCCCGGGTCCCCGTCACCGATGGCCTCGCTCCCTCCCGGGGCGCTAATGCCGGGTGTGACACCCAGGGCTGCTCCGCTGACCCCTGCCCTGCCTGCCTGCCCACCAGGGGTTAATCAGTTTAGCCGCCGCCACTAAGCGCGTTAACACCTTGCGAGGGATCAGTTCAGCTTTGCACAGATTATTTTGCCTTCTGCTGAATTGATCCATCAGGATCAGTTGCTAAAAATGTTATCATCTTGCCCATCGGTAGTTTACACCGGTGCCTTTGAGGCGAGGACTCTTAAGACACTTATTCAGGGAGAAATTCACCTCTCCTTGGAGGACCAGCAGAGAGCCGAGATGCTGCTTAAGTCCCACTAACTCCCTCCAAAAAGGGATTATGCTAAAAGAGGATTGCACTATTCATAAGCTTTGAGTGGGCAGAGAGCTAGGACAGCCCAGCAGTGCTGGTGACCTTGCTCTTGTGTCTCAAATAAATTCTGCTATTGTGTATAAAAATATTTGCCGGTATCTTGGCCATCAGGAGTAGCCTGGTGGCTGTCCTGGCAGGGGATGTGCTGAGCAGAGGGGAAATGCAGCGACAGCGTCCCTGCTCCTCCACCTGGGGCTGCACGTACACACCATGTGTCCCAAGTGTCACCGATAATCTCTGTCCAGGTCCCCTCTGGCCGGCGGTTTCGCTGCACGCTCCTCGAGCAGGAGCCGTCTGCGCTGCTTGCAGAGGAACAACCCCGGCTTCCTGGGGTTACCCTGCTATCTTCTGGGGTGTTTGACCCATAAAGATGGTTCCCTCTGGTCCTTTGTGTGTGTATAAATAAGCGTTTAAAGATCATCTAGTTGAGGTATGGGGAATGGGTTTGCGCGGCGCTCTGGGTGACGCGGTTGGTTTGGTTGGGATCCGAGATGCTTGTCTGGGGTGTGATGTTGTCCCATGGCTGTGAGGTTGTGCCCCAACAACCCCACTTGGACCAAGCACCTCCCTTGCACGCTACCGTTCTCTCTTGGGCCTCTCTCCTCATACCAACCTTTGGGTGTTTTCCATGTTAGGTTGTTATTTTTGGCCCATTTCCATTGCCTTGAGGGAATTTTGCAAATGAGTTATTTTGGGTAGTTAAAGTTTTTACCGAACAGGGTGTGTCCCCGAGCCATCTGCAGGCCCGCCGCAAACAGCCAGCGGCCGCTCCAGCACCAGTAAGGGATCCCTTGTGAGCACAGGGCCTGGTCCAGGGACCAGATGCTCAGAGCTGGTCCCAGTTAGGGCCATGACAGCACTGATGTGAGCCCGACCTAACTGGTCTTAGCAAACCGGCAGATCCGTGGCAGAGTTTGGACTTGTCACCTGGCTTATCTTGCCGCTGGGCCCTGGTCTTGCCTCACTCACTGGTGGTGTTTTCTCCTTGTTTCCAGGTACTGGCGCCGAGCCCTGGGTATGCAGGTTAGATACGCATACTACGATGACTATCAGTTTTGTTATTCCTATAGAGGGAGACCTGGGTACCGACCGTCCATCCTGATGTTACACGGCTTCTCAGCCCACAAAGACATGTGGTTGTCCATAGTCAAGGTGGGATTCCATTTCTGTCATGTCACTGCTTAGTAAGAGCTGATGGTCCTGGGCTTGAGGGTGATGTGGGGACCCAACGGTTGCACGCCTGGGACGTGATGAGTGTTGTAACCTCTTAGAAATACCCTCCTTAGCTCTGTGCTGGTTGATTGTTGGATCCTTGTCATCCCTATGACAAGAAGAAGGGAAGAGCAGTATATACCTGCCTTCTCTGTGGGAAGTAAGTCTTGCCTATAAGAAAGATGGGGACAGACTTTTTAGCAGGTCCTGTTGTGATAGGACAAGGGGTGATGGTTTTAAACTAAACGAGGGAGATTCAGGCTGGACATGAGGAAGGAATTGTTGGCCCTGAGGGTGGTGAGAGCCTGGCCCAGGTTCCCAGAGAGGTGGTGGATGAACCATCCCTGGAGACATCCCAGGCCAGGCTGGACGGGGCTCTGAGCCACCTGAGCTGGTGAAGATGTCCCTGCTCATGGCAGGGGTGGGACTTTGAAGGTCCCTTCCAACCTAAACTATTCTGTGATTCTCATCATGTCATCCTTGGTACACAAGCTAATTTATTCTGGTGCACAAGTAACCAGGGGTTTCTAGGAGGAGAGCAATGCCCCTACTCTCACCTGTGGTCACTCCCTGGGCTTCACAGCAGTTCCCCCGTGCTGTAACCACCCTTGTTATTTTTTCTGCAGTTCCTGCCAAAGAACCTGCACTTGGTGTGTGTGGACATGCCCGGGCACGAGGGCACGACCCGCTCGGACCTAGATGATTACTCCATCAGTGGGCAGGCTCAGAGAATCCACCAGGTAATGGCCCAGCATCACATCACCTCTGCAGATGGATGCAGGGATGCGCAGGGATGTGGGGACAAGAGGGATGCGCAGGGATGTGGGGACAAGAGGGATGCTAAGCCCCGTGAGCCCTGCGTCGTGCAGCCCCGCACCCTCCCTTCCCAGGCAGCCAGAGCCACCGACCTCAAGCTTTTGAGTTTAATTTCTCTAATGACCCCAGGCCGCTGCTTCCTCTTCCCTAACAATGCTCCTTCTGCTCTCCTGCCAGTTCGTGGAGTGCATCAGGCTGAACAGAAGGCCCTTTCATCTGGTTGGCACTTCCATGGGGGGAAACGTTGCCGGCGTTTACGCTGCTCAGTACCCAGAAGACATTTGCAGCCTGACCCTCATCTGTCCCGCAGGTGGGCAAGGCAGGGGGGCGAGGAGAGGGCGAGCAGGAGCCGGTGCACAAGCCCACAGCAGTGCTGGTGGCAATACAGGCTTTTAGTACGAAGCATTTTGAAACAATTTGTATGTACCGTCTGAAAAGCTCCAGCCGGGCATGCTTCCAGGGCACGGGAGGAAATCACAGCCTTGTCCTGATTCCTTTTCTCCAGGGCTTTGGATCTGCCCCACTGAGCTGTGGTTAGAGCTGGGATTAGGGCAAACGGGACAAGTCTTGCTCTGGAGGAAAACCTGTTTCCCGTGGGGTGGCAGCTGTTTTACATGGCACGTCCGTAGCCTCCCGCTCTGGAGCCCCAGCAGCGATGGGAAGTCTCCCCAGTCTGGCCACTCAAGAGCTGCAGTGGCCAGAGGGCTGGGGCTTGGGGACGGCGAGCTCGCTGCTGGCACCTTTGGGTGCTCCAAGTGGGAGGAGCACTTTGGGATGGGGTGCAGGGCAGCAGGGTGTCTCTGTGCCCATGCAGCACCCCTCCATCCCTCCATCCCCTTGGCCGGGGGGCTCAGGGGAGCCTGGCCATGACGCGCTGCAGGTTTGGCAGGGAGCTCCTCTGCCGGGAGGGCTTTGCTGCATCCTTATTGTTATAGCAGCTCCTTCTGCACAAGGAAAGAGGCTTCTGGTAAGAAGTAAGTAGTGAAGCAAAGCACAGGGTCACCAAGCTACAGGCAAGGCTCTTGGGGAGCTTTCGGCCAACAATCTCCATTTCTGGGTGTGAAACCCCTGTGTGGGGCTGCAGAGGGGTGTGGGATAACACTGCTGGGGGATGGGTGCGTGTGGTTGGAGCTTCTGGAATTGCCTGTCTGACCCTTTGCTGTAGCAGGCTGGGCACAGGCATTAGTATTTGCATGTACTGTCTATATAAAAATAAACACAACGTTTTTTGCCAAATTATTTGTGTCTCCAAGGAATACACCTTGTGTTGCATCAGCCCACGGGGCTCGGTGGTGTCAGCCCTGGAGCAGGGGGAGGCTGGGGTACCCTGGGTGCCTATTAACGTTGCTGCGTGTACAGATTTTATTCTCCCCCTCTACTTTTTCTTTTAATGATTGAGCAAGTGGAAAGGCAGAGCCAGGGATGCTGGAGGTCAGCACAGTGATGCTGTCACTGGGGCTGGTAGGGTCTTGTCCGGGTTTTCAGCTTGCGCCCCCCTTCTCGTTGGACCCAGGCCTGCCAAGTACCACCGACAGCAAGTTCATCAAACAGCTCCGGGAGCTGCAAGAGTCTGAAAGCATCGACAGGATCCCTTTAATTCCCTCCACTCCTGAGGAGATGTCGGATATGCTGAAGCTTTGCTCCTACGTTCGCTTCAAGGTGCCGCAGCAGGTGAGGAGCTGGGCTGGCTGTGGTGGCTGGGACAGGGGGACACGTTTGCTTACAGGATCACAGAATCATTTTGCTTGGAAGAGACCCTCAAGATGATGGAATCCAACCATTACCCCACCCCTGGCACTGCCCCATGTCCTGAGAAGCTCATCTCCATCTGTCCAACCCTCCAGGGATGGTGACTCCAGCACTGCCCTGGGCAGCCTGTTCCAATGCCCCACAGCCCTTTGGGGAAGAAATTGTTCCCCAGATCCAACCTCAACCTCCCCTGGCGCAACTTGGGGCCGTTTCCTCTCATTCTATCACTTGCTACTTGGGAGAAGCCATATCATCCCCAAATAAATCGTGCTTTTCAGCATCCTTTCTTCAAGATGAGAGGTCGTACATCCTTAGAGTCCAATTCACCAACTCCCCAACTTTCAGTGGCATTTTCTGTTATGATTTTTCTGCTTGTTTGCCTCTCCCGAGCCTGATGCTCGTCACCCCACAGGACACCCCAGCTCCGCTCCCAACACCCTTCCAGCACTTTCCCTTCAAACTCGCTTTTCCCACCTCCCTCCAGCAACACCCCCTGAAATTCCTCCTCCAGCAGAGTCTTGGCAGTGGGTTGGGATGTCGAGGGGCTTCTTAGTAAATACAGCAGTCAGGAAGTGTTAAATAACTAAAGCGGCTGTTGTTGGGCCTGGAGGAAGATTGTTTGTTGCTTTTTAAGGAAAAGGGATGGAAATGTTAATCTCCTCATTGTCAGGCGGGAGGAACTTGGCGAGGGCCTGGCCATTAAGCTGGTTTTCCTTAGGAAGCCTGTGATGAGTAGATTGGAGATTAAGGAAAAAAATGTAAGGTAACGCCAAGACTGTTTTATTTTTGACAAAAGACTTAAAAAGAAGGAAGAAACGCACAGTCATGGCTGAGGCTGGCTGTGGATAGCTGGCCTGGGGGAGAAATTGGGATCCACATCATAAAATAGACAATAAGTGTTGCTGAAATAGGTGCATTTAAGTACGGGCGGAGGTGCTGGGCTGGTGTGGGTGCGGGGCTGCATGGGGCAGGGGGGTGGCGAGGACGAGCTCTGGGCCCCCAGCAGCTCCCTCTGCTCTCCCCGCAGATCCTCCAGGGCCTCGTCGACGTTCGCATCCCACACAACGATTTTTATCGGAAGCGTAAGTTTTGCCCCCTCACCGGGCCTTCCAGCCGGACCCCAGGGGTGGGGACAGGCTGGTCCCGTGTCCCCTGCTGCCATCTGTCCCCTGAGGTGCGGAAATGACCTCTGAGTTGTGTGCCCAAGTTTCTGTTATCTAGTTCACCCAAGGATGCACCCAAGGTTTTCTATCTTTGCAAGGCGTCAGCGAACTCCTGTTTCTCGTACAATAAGTTACACAAAGCTAAGCAAGGCTAGGAAATAGTGATGTGGCTTAAAGGGTTAGCTCTCTGTTAGCTCTTCAAGTGTTAGTTCTTTAAGTGTTAATTAGTTAATTGTTAATTCCCTGTGCACCCCCATGCTGCCTTGGTGAGGGTGGGAAGGGGCAACGTCATTAAGAGATTTGGGGATGCACCTCAGTCACTGGTAGCAGCCGGTGGGTGGTGGGGTCGCTGCTTTGCCCTCATGTGTGTTAATTAGTGCTAATATCTAGAAGGAGAGGGGCTGGGAGGAGGATCCCGGTGGTGGTGCAGGACTCAGCCTTTGCAGGGACAGCCCCTGGGGGGTCTCTCCATCACCCCCCCGGTGTCCCACCGAGGGGACATTGGCAGGACTGGCGTGCAGGGACCCCTGTGAGACAGGGCAGCAAAGCATCCCCTTGTAGCACTGACTCTCTCCTCTTTCCCCCACTAGTGTTTTTAGAAATCGTGAATGAGAAGTCCAGGCACTCCCTCCACGAGAACATGAGCAAGATCAAAGTGCCCACGCAGGTCATCTGGGGCAAGCAGGACCAGGTACATGGGGACACGTGGGCTGCGCCGCCAGCCTGTGGCTGCTCTGTGGCCGGTGGGCACACGGGTGGCCCCATTCCCTTGGGTTTGGACAGGGGGGCTCGGCGGGGTGATGGACAGAAAGATATGAAACAGCGAGAACCAGGGCTGGGGGGGCGAGGGGACAGATGGGGGGCAGGAGCTGGACACAAAGTGCCAGCGAAGAGGCTTGTCCTGACAGCTGGGGAGGAATCTGCAGTTTGTGGGCAGTTGTGGGGCTCCACAGGGCTGGCTGTGGAGGGAGGAGTGGGCGGGGGAGGGAGGTGAGCTGCAGGCTGGTAAAGGCGCAAGTGGTGCTTGCAATGGCGCCTTCGCCAAAAAGCATCCAAGAGAGTTTCCTGCTGCATACTGAGACCAGTGCTGTGCAACACCCCTGCCCTGTCCCCATGCACGGGTACCATGGGATGGGGCTGGCACCATAGAATCACAGGATGGTTTGGGTTGAAGGGACCTTCCCAGCTCCCCCAGTGCCCCCCCTGCCATGAGCAGGGACATCTTCACCAGCTCAGGGTGCTCAGAGCCCCGTCCAGCCTGGCCTGGGATGTCTCCAGGGATGGTTCATCCACCACCTCTCTGGCCAACCTGGGCCAGGCTCTCACCACCCTCAGGGCAACAATTTCTTCCTCCTGCCCAGCCTGAATCTCCCTCCTTTAGTTTAAAACCATCAACCCTTGTCCTATCACAACAGGCCCTGCTAAAAATCTGTTCTCAATGCCCACATCCCTGCTCAGCATCTTACTTCGACTCAAAGGCAGCTCAAATGGGGTTTCTTTCTACAGTGTCAACCAAAACCCAGCTCTACCCATGGGAGTGACTGGTTTTTTTTTCCCCCACCACCCAGGTCCTGGATGTTTCTGGTGCCAACCTTTTAGCGAGCGCCATCCCGGACTGCCACGTGTACATCCTGGAGAACTGCGGGCACTCGGTGGTGGTGGAGCGGCCCCGCAAGACGGCCAACCTCATCCTGGAGTTCCTGGCGCTGCTGCACAGCCCCTACTACATGAAGAAGCAGGCGTGAGCGCGGCGAGGAGCCGGGCGCCCGCGCCGGCTCTATTGAACTGTAAAGCCCTGCAGCTTCGAGAAGTTCTCAGGGATCTCATTTGCGAATTGAGGTGAATGTGCCAAAGTCCCTGAGGAAGGCAGAATCACTGATACCTAAACCTATAGCACCGCCGGCACAGCAACCTAGGGGTCATTGAGCAACCTCCATAGATACCGGAATGGAAACAGAAGTTCTTCCTTTTCTAGAGATAAAGTAGAAACGAGCTGAAATCACCAAGCGTTAGCCATGCCGTATGCTGAAGCTCCTTACGCAGCCACCCATCTTACCCGAGTTACCGGCACATAGTTGTTAATGACATTTATCTAAACTATATAAGAAGCGTAGGAAGGAAGAAGCGTCCTGAACTGAGACTTAACAATATTTCTACTCCTTAGAGTCCATCGCATTGCATGCTGCTGTGCTGTCAGAGAACCCCTGTGCTCCAGGCTCGAGTGCTCTTTGTGTAGCTCCTTAACTCGTGATTTATGCAGAAAACAACCAGAAACTTCATGCGTGGAAGTCCAATGACTGTATGTGTGAAAATGTTTACACTTTGAGTGGGTTTTTTTTCAAACGCCCGAACAGCTCCTGTGTATATGTGATGCCTTAACATTGCCCAGGGGACGGCGTCCGGCACAGCCCGCCCTGTCCAGGGGTGAAACAGCGAGTGAGAACTCGGGGTACAGACAGCAGCTTCACCACCGGTGCGTGAACCGGAGGCATGGAAACTACCCAGGCAATCCGGTGCCCGAGCCAGCAATAAACCCATGGACAGGGTGCGAGGCAGCAAATTCGGGCAAATTTATCTCAGCTCCTCTAGCACGTCGCGCTGCTGAACACGTTGATGTAAATACGATTTTTCTTAATGAATTCCGTGAATTCTGCGAATGCCGATGTCACCACAAGCAGGCGCGAGGGTGGGAGCGGTGTGTATGGGGGTTAGGGGGTGCCCCGGTGGGGACGGCTCGGTGTGCTTGTGTGTCCTCTCCACGCGTGTAACTCCTGAGCGAGTGGAATTAGTAGAAACGGGCACTGCGGACAAGCTGCGCTCTGCAGGCTGCGGGGCGATGTGGGGATGCATCCTGCACCCCCCCAGTGCGGTCCCTCGCTGCGGGTCCTGGGGGGACGGAGCTGGTCCTGGTTTTGAGTGGGATCCTTGGATGTGGGAGGGCAGGGCGGTGCGTGGGCCTGGGAAGGCGAAGCGAGGTGACCGTCACCCCTCGGTCGCCCCTGCGCTCCTCGGGGGGTGACAGTGGGTGCTCAGAGCCCCCCGCAGACGGGGCACCCACCGTTGGGGTGCTGACAGCCATTGTCTCGCCGTCCTTCCGAGGTGCCCCCACCTGTACATAGATCTGAAACTCCCCGTCAGCTTCTCTGCTCTTTTTCAGAGAAGAAACGCTGTTCTTTTAGAAAATTAGGAATTCGCTGTTAATTGCTTGGTTGTTGTTTCTACTACAGGAGTCGATTTAAAAAATAAAATAAAATAAGGTGATAGTTTTATGTGGTAAAAGCCAGAAAAAGTTGTTGGGTATCTATATGGTTTCTCATATGCCACAGATTGCTGTATGCAAAAGATTTATATGGCTATTAAAATCTAGTGATTTAAGGAATCCGCTGTGCAATGGTTACTCTGAGGAAGAAGGGGCTGTGCTGGGGGTGATGCCCGGCGCAGGGACTGGCTCTGCTGCTGCTTTCCTCCCCACATTTCTAGGAGATGCAGGTTTTGCCTTGAGGAATGTTTGACAATGTGAAGAGAGACTGCGAAGACCAGGAAGGCTCAAGCTGCATCTCTTCAAGACAACGTGAATTTTGCTTTTGTCTTTTAATTAAGAGGACGTGGCCCTAAACACTTGAGAAGTGAAATAAAACCTCGGGGGGCAGGGGAGTTAGGGTTTGAGTGCCAAGATACCTCTTGAAAGTGCGTTAAACACCAATTTTAGATGTAATTACAAGTCTTACTGAGTTCATACAGTACACAAGGGATAGCAATACATCAATACCCAGGCAAAAACATCTGCATTCCTGCTTTCTCCAGGAGGCCCAGCTCTGTGTGGTTGGGCAGAGGAGCTGCAGGGAGGGCTGGGGAGCATCATCCCGGCCCCCCAGCCCCTGCCCGCAGGCACAGATAGAGGTGACGGTGGCTGCAGGTTTTAAACTATAAAAGGGGAGATTCAGGCTGGAGATGAAGAAGAAATTGTTGCCCTGAGGGTGGTGAGAGCCTGGCCCAGGTTGGCCAGAGAGGTGGTGGATGAACCATCCCTGGAGACATCCCAGGCCAGGCTGGACGGGGCTCTGAGCACCCTGAGCTGGTGCAGATGTCCCTGCCCATGGCAGGGGGGGCACTGACAGGGCTTTGGACATCCCTTCAACCCAAACTGTTCTGTGATTCTGTGCTTAATTCCATCAGCACAGGGGGTGCGAGGGGAGGGGCCGGGGTGGCTCAGGGTGTCTGCATCACCCATTGCAGCCTGGCGTGGTTTGGCTGTAAAATCCCCCGGTCTGTTTGGGGGGAGATGTCTGGGTGCTGAACCACAACTCACTGTGGCTGCTGCTGGTTCCAGCTGTGCTGCTGGTTCCAGCTGTGCCAGTGCCTGAGCTGGTCCTGTGGCAGCAGCTGGGCCCAGGGACAGAGGCAGGAGGGGAATTGCCTGCAGCTGGGAGCACACCTGATAACACCATTGCTGTTCTCCATAACCCTCATTTCCTGCTGGGGGCCAGAAAAGCCCCAGGCCATGCAGTGGCTGCTTCTTGCTTGGCGCTGAGCCCTGTCTCCCAGGTAAGGCTGCGTTCCGGGCTGCGCGTGGGGGTCGGCAAGGGGCAGAGGCTCCTGCTCCTCCCCTGGGATTTGGGCATCTTGTGGGCAGAGCTGGGGGAACCATAAGGAAGCTGTTGGATCCTAGTTGCATCAATCCTGAGTACAAGGAACCTGCACGTACGAGCATCCTGGCGTGGCAGGAGGAAAGAGTTTGCGATTTGGTTTGTTGCTCTGTGTTTAGTGTTGCTTTCCTTACGTGAATAAAGAAGGTCTGGGCTGGGTGGGACAGCTCGTGAAGGTAGAGGCTCGTATAAAAGCTGAGCAAGGAGTCAGCCCTTGGTTGTTATGGGTCTTGCTAAGGCTGATTCTCTGTATCCTGAGGAGAAGTTGCAAAACACAACAGGGCTGGCTTGCTGATCAACATAATGATGCTTCCAAGCAAACTGTTCTGCTGCTGAGCATCCAGGTCTGTGGTGGTGCCCGTCACCCCGTTCCTGGGGTGTTGGTGGGAACAGGAGGGACAGAGCTGGTGGCACTGCTCTGGGGCACTTGCCGTGTCCGCAGCTGCCCTGCTGGGGACAATGTGGTGCCTTGAAACATGGGTTGGGTCCGGCTCCACACAGCTGCAGCCAGATGTTTGCTTGCAGTGCAGAAGCATCTTTCTCCTTTTCTCCATCTGCTGCCTTGGGGGGGGGGGTTCACGCAGAGCATCCTCTGACAGGTGAAGCGATGCTCGGCGTGTCTGGCACTGTGGTTTGGGTGTTGCCATGGGTGTCCCCCACCCTGGCCGCCCCTCATCCAGCCAACCCTCCCCCTGACTCAACATGTTTCACAATCCTCTTGGACACGAACCGTGTTTCACAATCCTCTTGGACACAAACCATGTTTTTCGCGGGTACAGCCCCTCTTACCCACTGTGGGGGTGCCCTGCAGCCCCCCATTTATGTCCCTGCACACCAGGGCACAGCGGGGACACGTGTCCCCCTCACACCTCTGCCTCCCCATAATGTGACGAGGGTTCCCTGCCTAGCTGAGACTTATGGCAAATATAAAGAAAACCTATAGGATCTGGTGGATCGTTGTTTTGTTGGTTGGTTGATTATTTCCCTTTGGTTGTGGTTGTTTTTCCCTCTGGGGGGCCCTTTTCGGAACACCAGCCTCTCCAGGGCGGTTTGGGCTTGTTGGTGGAACACTTTGCTCCCTGCCATTCGTTGCCCGACAGCGCTGCCTGCTGCTGCCTCTGCCTGCAGCCTGGGACATGGAGAGCCAGCCTTGACTTCTTTTCCTACCGAAAAACTTCATCTTCAGCCATTTCAACAGGGTCACTACCTCTTTTTTAATATTATTTTGTTAATGCCCAGCAAACAGCTGCGAACAGCTCTGAGCAGCACTTCAGCTGCTCCCCATAGCCGGGTGCCCCGCAGGGACGGTGACATGGGCCGCTACCCGAACCCCACTCTTTCCCAGAAACATCCCTTTTGCTCCAGAAAGCAGCACCCACGCACGGCCCTGCTGTGCCGCTCCATCGATTTTTCACTTGTTTTCTTGCATTCTGGGAAAAGCTGGACGGGAGCGTTGGGTGAGCCGGCAGGTTTCCAGTAACAACACGGGGATTTGTGTTTCCCCGGGTTCACGGGGCATTCCCTCGCCCCGGTGCAGGTGACCTGCACTCCTAGGGGGCAACACAAAGGTCTTGCAAGGGATGGGCAAATAAAGCTGCAGGGGAGCTTCACCCAGGCTTGCCTTGACCTGTGCCTTTGCAGCCGAGCGCTGAGGGAGCCCAGGAAGGGCCAGAATTTGTGCCTGTGCCCTGAATCACAGAATCACACACTGTCAGGGGTTGGAAGGGACCTGGAAAGCTCATCCAGTGCAGTCCCCCCATGGAGCAGGAACACCCAGATGAGGTTACACAGGAAGGTGTCCAGGCGGGTTGGAATGTCTGCACAGAAGGAGACTCCACAACCCCCCTGGGCAGCCTGGGCCAGGCTCTGCCACCCTCACCAGGAACAAGTTTCTTCTCTAATTTAAGTGGAACCTCTTGTGTTCCAGTTTGAACCCATTACCCCTTGTCCTGTCACTGGTTGTCACCAAGAAGAGCCTGGCTCCATCCTCCTGACACTCACCCTTTATATACCTGTGAACATTAATGAGTCCCCCCTCAGTCTCCTCTTGTCCAGCTCCAGAGCCCCAGCTCCCTCAGCCTTTCCTCACACGGGAGATGCTCCACTCCCTGCAGCATCTTGGTGGCTGCGCTGGACTCTCTCCAGCAGTTCCCTGTCCTGCTGGAACTGAGGGGCCACAACTGGACACAAGATTCCAGGTGTGGTCTCCCCAGGGCAGAGCAGAGGGGCAGGAGAACCTCTCTGACCTACTGACCACCCCCTTCTAACCCACCCCAGGTCCCATTGGCTTCCTGGCCACAAGGGCCCAGTGCTGGCTCATGGTCACCCTGAAGGAGGAGCCTGTGCTGTTTCACAGCCGTTTCATGGGGGAGAAGTAATGTAGGGCTGGGAGAAACCTTGAGACATCATCCAGAACATCCCTACATTGACACCCACATCAGCCCCAAATGACCCTCCCGGCCTTGGACGTCCCAGGGCATCCTCAGAAGTAGCTGGAATCTCAGATGAAATTTAAGCTTATTGCTTCTCCTATTCCCATCGGATGCTGGGAACGTGGTGATAATTCCCTGCGGCACCTTCTTGTGGGTTCACAGACTTGCTGTGTCCAGGATAAAGTCCCGCAGGCTCTGCCGCTGCTCCTGCTGCACCTGGGTGACACAGGAGCTGGGGACAACCTCTGCACGCAGGCTCCGCTGGCCCCAACCAGCGGGTGTCTTGCTTCACGAGTGTGTTGAGAGCAAACATGCCAGTTAGCTCAGGTTTAAAATAAATAAATAGTAACAATAACAAAAACAGCTCCCCTCACCCCCCCCAATGACATTGCCCAGCCCGTGAGTCACCCTGTCCTGCAGCCCTGCTCTCCATTCTCCCCTTGCTCACTGATCAATCACACCTGAGAGCACAACCCTGCATTGGTCTTTCCAGAATTATATCCTCCTTTCTTTCCCCTCAAACCCCATGTTGGTGGGTTGGGTTTTTTTTTTTGTTTTGGTTTGTTTTTTTTTTGGGGGGGGTGTGTGTTTGGTTTTAGTTGTTTTGTTTGGTTTGTTTGTTTCATTGTTGGGTTTGTTTGTTTCGTCTCTTTGCCCATATAACCTACACCCCCCCAGCTCTCCCCTGCGCCCCCTTGGGTGGTCTCAGCTGTGGGTTCGTTAGCACCCTGTCCCCAGCTCAATTAGTGAGTTACTGGTGGAGCTGTGAAGAACAAGGCGTCTCCTTCCCCTCCCACAGGGAACCACCAGTAACGAGCGAGAATAATTTTGCTGCATGTTTTGCAGCCACCTTGCAGGTTGAATTAATATCGAGTTTCCTTATCTTTCCAGCAAGAATGACACAATCTCGCTTGACAAAAACCCTACTGAAAAAAAAAAATACAGTCCCGAGTGCTCTCTCTTTGCCTCAGGGGCCTGTTACCCTATTGCAAAAGAAAATTGATTTGGAGTAATGTGACTAATTCTGTCACCCTGCTGGCTTCTAGGTGCTTTGCATCCCTGTTCCCAAGCTGTTCTGGGACACTGCGGGGGCCACCTCCAGCTCAGCTGCCCGGAACAGCCACCTGCCCGGGGGAAATAACCCTTGGTGGCGTTCGGAGGTTGGGAAATATTTGGAGTCCTGGCTTTGACCCCGTAGGCAGGAGAGAACTCGCTGGCCTGTTCGGAGAACAGGGGAAGGTTGTTCTTGGGAGGGCAAGTGGAGCTGGTTGGGGCCACAGGTGTTGAGGGTGGGGATCCCCACGTGTGCTTTGCATCCCCATCCGTGACGCCCGTGGCATCCCCACTTTCAACAACCCGTGTCACTTGTGGCGAGGTGGCAGCAGGTGGCAGCAAGTGACCAGCATGGGGAGGTGCTGCAGCAGCCTGGGGGGCAGAGGGGAGCCCTGGCCTCTCCGTATGTCCCCAAGCCGTGTGTCACCTGCCCAGGGGCAAAGCCCCTGTCTTGTGTTTGGAGCTGGGTGCTCTCAGGGTCAAATTCTCTCCTTCCAGAAGATGTCCAGACTTTGAAGTTTAAGGGCAAGTCACCCCTGAAAGGAGTTAAATCATTAACTTGTTTTGCAAGAGCCTTGCTTTGGCCTGCAAGCAAACCCCCCCATGCTCCTGGGGACACTGTCACCAGCTCACAAAGGCTCTTTCTGAGCTCTGGTTCAGAATGGGGATGATGTGAGGGATAATAAAGGAGAAAACTAGAGGGTATTGTGGTAGAGTAACATCTGTGCATGCAGCCATTCCTGGGGGGGTGATGTGTGCAATGAGGGTGGTGAGAGCCTGGCCCAGGTTGGCCAGAGAGGTGGTGGATGAACCATCCCTGGAGACATCCCAGGCCAGGCTGGACGGGGCTCTGAGCACCCTGAGCTGGTGAAGATGTCCCTGCATTTCCCATCCTTGCACCCAGAATGCTGTGGCTGGGGGGGCTCCTGCAAATGTCCCTGCAGTGGTTGAGAGCTACCAACCTGGTTTGGGTTAGTGGGAGATGCACCTGGCCACAGGTACCTGGAATATTATCCATATCTATCCTATCCAAAACAGGAGCAGAGGAAACGGCCTCAAGTTGCGCCAGGGGAGGTTGAGGTTGGATCTGGGGCACAATTTCTTCCCCGAAGGGCTGTTGGGCATTGGAACAGGCTGCCCAGGGCAGTGCTGGAGTCACCATGCCTGGAGGGTTGGACAGATGGAGATGAGGTTCTCAGGACATGGGGCAGTGCCGGGGGTGGGTTAATGGTTGGACTCAATCTCAAGGGTCTCTCCCGATCAGGTTGGTTCTGTGACTGAATCTCGCTGCCTGACCGCGGGCTCCGCTGCGTTGCGGCCGGGACGGGCGGCGCTGGGTGGAGGCTGGCGCGGTGCCGGCCCCGAGCAAACGGGATCAACAGCTCCTTCCTGTTGTGCAACCGCCCCGCAGCCCACAGAGAGAATTTTTGGGAGATTTGTCAGGGCTTTTGTGTTTCCAGATAATATTTATCTGCTTGTTTCAGGTCTTGCTTTCCCAAGCAAGGGATTTAAACAGCACAGGCTGAGAGAAGGCAGAACCTCACCTGCTCTTCCCTCAAGTGCCGTGTGCTGCCCCAGGGGCTCCCCGTGCCCACCCTGGCAGCCCCCCAGGCCTGGCTACCAGATCTAGCTGGCTCTGGACCTGGAATTCTGTCACAAACATTGTTCGGGTTTCACCCGCAGCCCACACGTGTTCCTGCCCTTGTGCGATAGTTCAGCCCCAGGTATGAGCCCGCTCACCCGTCCCCTGCCCGCGCAGGGGGCCTTGGGCTTTGGGTATGGACACCCCCACCCCAGGCCTTGTGCTGAGGACAAGGGGTGGCTGAGCTCCTCACGCCTGTGTGTGGGGCACCGGGTGAGCTCTGCCTGGGGGTTTGGGGCTGCTGGCTGGCAGGACTGAGGTGTGAGCTCCTCTCCACTCCCAAACATGCCACTTCCCCGCTCCCCAGTTCCATCTCCGTCTTCTCTTGGTTGGTACTGGGGTGCAGCTGGGGCCGGGGATGAGGTGCAGAGCTGTGTACTCTAACCAGTGCCTTCTAGCAAAACCCATATTTACTTGATTTCCAGACATGAGGAAGAAATTGTTGCTCTGAGGGTGGTAAGAGCCTGGCCCAGGTTGGCCAGAGAGGTGGTGGATGAACCATCCCTGGAGACATCCCAGGCCAGGCTGGACGGGGCTCTGAGCACCCTGAGCTGGTGCAGATGTCCCTGCTCATGGCAGGGGGGGCACTGGATGGGCTGGGAAGGTCCTTCCAACCCAAACTGTTCTGTGATTCTACGAGTTCAGACATTTTGGCTGCACATACCCCTGACCTTGCTGCATTTCTGCTTGTGGTTTCCGGAGCAAGCAGGGGGTGCAGGGTGCCCAGGCACGGGTGGGTGGCAGGAGAGCTTGGGGCATCGGGCTTCCCCGGGGCAAAGCCGTCCATGGTGTGTGGGGGAAAAGCAGGGAAAAGCTGCAAAAAGCAGGGTGAGGATCTGAGCATGAGGTGTGTGGGGACACATGGTGTGTGGTTCAGTGGGGGTCAGGGCTGTGGGAGAGGGTGGGGGATCTCCTCAGCCTTTTGGGTGGGCGCTGTGAGGATGGGGTGCTCTCCTGACACGGGTACCCCAGCAAAAGGCAGGCAGCTTGTGAGCAGTGTCCAGAGCGATGGGTCGGATGAGGCAGGACCAGCCACCTGCAAGAAAATCCCTTTGCTTTTTGAGGCTGTTGTTTTAGCTCATCCCCACGGCCCCCAGGAGCTGGGTGACCGTGCCCTGGCGCTGGGCACGCTAGAAACCAAACACTTGTCGCTTGACTTCACTGCGACCGTGGGACGCTGCTCTGGGTGGGTTTGCCTTTAATTTAGCAAGCGAGGCGCCTGCCAAACGAGCAGCTCAGGGCAGCTCCAGCTCTTCCACCGCTGATCCTCTGCCAGGCACGGAGGAGGACGCCAACACCTCGCCCTGCTGACCCGGGAGGTCGCTGTGCGAAACGCAATCAGGGGCTGGCAGGCAGCGTGCCCAGGCAGCACCTCCTGCCCGCTCTGAGCTGCACAGGCAGCACCAGGTGTCTAAAACCACGTGTGTTGCAGTGGGGTGGTGGGTCGGTCCTGTAACTGCAAAGGTGGTAAGAAGTTTTTTACCCCAAGGGTGGTGAGAGCCTGGCCCAGGTTGGCCAGAGAGGTGGTGGCTGAACCATCCCTGGAGACATCCCAGGCCAGGCTGGACGGGGCTCTGAGCAACCTGAGCTGGTGAAGATGTCCCTGCTCATGGCAGGGGGGGCACTGGATGGGCTGGGAAGGTCCATTCAACACAAGCTGTTCTGTGATCCTACAGTTGCTGGCTGTGCCAGTGGGTTCAGCAGGAGTTGTTCACATTGCTTCAGGAAACTGAAGGATCCCTGGGAAAGTGGACAAAGCCAGCGCGGTGGCAATGGCCAGCCCTTGGGATAGGACTATCACCCCACTTTGGGGGGACGAGCCCTTAGGGAGATGAGCGTGACCATACGGGTGCCATTGGGAAGCACCAGCCTCTCACGAGGCCAAACCCAGCCACATCATCACCTCTCCATAATGGGAAAGTGCTCTGTCCCTGTGGGATGGATCTGGGCACACGTCCGGCCCGACCTGGGGCATCCTCCCACACCCTGTCCCTGTGGGACCCCCGTGCCCCCAGGGCTCAGACAGGGAGCTGAAGCAAAGGAGAACCACAGCTGCGAGGAACCTCCAAAGGTTTCATTGGAACATTTTGGAGGAGAGCGTGGCAGCTCCTATGCGTTTTCCTGATGGGAAAAGCCTCCTGATGCCCTTTGTTTGGTTTCTGTGGTGGATCCCCCTGCAAAATGTCTCATTACAGAGGGAGTCAGTGTTTTCAATATTTTTAGATGCCGTTTGGGACTTTATAATTAAAGCAACTGTTTTGGCAGTCAGACGTCGCCAAGCTGGAGCTCTTGGTTTGAAACCTGCCTCCCCCAGAAGGATGTGCCGCGTCCCGGTGACGGCACGGCGGTGCCGGGAGGGACAGGTCCCTGTGGGCGCCCGGGAGGGATGGAGGGGCTCTGGGCTCATAGCCAGGGTGGGCTCCAGGGTTTTTATTGAGACCTAAGAATCCGGAGCTGTGGGCTCCCTGTGCTGCCCCGGCGGCGGAGGCAGGAGTGGACCTGCCAGGGTGGCACGATGGGGACCAGCACGTTGGGACGTGTCCTGCTGCATCCTCTGCGTGTCCCTCCTCCATCCCCACCGCAGGAGTCACCCCACGTTCTGACAGGCCGGGCAGTGCCTAAGCCAGCAAAGCTGAGAGATAAACCTAAAAATAACCTCGTTATCTTCCACTTGATCCAAATCAACACCAGCCCCAACTATAAATAACCACATGTGTGTCTACGTGGATCAATGGTGGGAAGGGCCACGCGTGGGGGTGTGTTGCAGGGGATTGGTGGGGTCACTGTCCCCTCAGGGGGTCTCTGTACCAGGCTGCAAAGTCACCGCTTTGCCCCCACCGTGGGGCTGAGGTGCTTGCCGTGCTGGGAAGGGCTGTGCCCACAAGGTGCCAACATGCCGATGGGCATGGAGGTTCTGCCCCATTGCAAAATAGCTCCCAAAAATAGTCTGGGATGAGTGCTGAATAAACACTCGCTGACGTGGGGCCTTGCGCAACTCGTCACCTGAAAATCCCCCGGCGCTGTGACGGCTGCAGGACCCTGTCCTGGGGGGCTGCTCAGGGGTCCTGCCCCGTGTCACCCTGTGCCACCCAGGGCTTGCTGCAGCCCCTGCGCTGCCCATGATGGCCAAGGGCAGGCTGCTGGCACCTCCTTATTTAATACCTGCACCCCAGGTCTGGCTGTCCCCCCAGGGAGGTTGTGCCTCCTCCCAGCTGCAAATGCAGAGGAAGCTTTGGGATGGAGGCAGTAAAAGAAAAAACCCTTCCTTGGAGCGGGGAACAGTGGGGTTGGATCAGTGAGGGGTGTGAGCAACTGTCCAGGAATGGGATTGGGAACCCCACTGCTCCCCACAGGCTAAGGGGGAATTACTGCACCATTAATCCTTCGGCTCACGCACTGGGAGCAGCCAAAATGGGACAAAGCCGCCAGGATAGGTCTTGGTTTTCTGTATTTCATTGATCTCAACTTCATTTTTGTGACTAAGATTGTGCGCTGACAGTTGGATACTAAGCCACTTGCTTTGAGCTTCTGGATTTTTTTCCACCAGCTCGTGGGGCAGTGGTGGAGTCACCATCCCTGGAGGGTCGAACAGGCGGAGATGAGGTTCTCAGGGACACGGGGCAGTGCCAGGGCTGGGGGAACAGTTGGACTCGCTGATCTTGAGGGTCTCTTCCAACCAAAATGATTCCGTGATTCCACGACCATGCGGACATGCTGGGAATGGGCCACTGTCCCCTCACAGCATGGCCACCTGTCCTTGTCCCCATCACCAGGGAGCAATGTCAAGCTGGCGCATTCCACACAAGTCCCAAAGCGTGGTTTCCCCTGCCCGCAGGAGGGTGCCCGGTGGCGGTGGCAGCCACATGCCCACCCACAGCTCTTCCCAGCTGCTCCGGTCCGGGAAACCCCCGCGGTGACACGCTGGGTGGGGGAAATGATGTGGAGATCGGCGGGGGGGGCCTGGTCCGTGTGCTGGCACCGGGGCAGCAGGGACAGAGCAGCCTGGCACCGCACCAGCCCCGCGAGCGCGTTTGGGAACGGGTGCTCTGGGTGCTGCTGTTGGGGGGAGCCCCAGCGTGGGGCTGTTTTGGGGCTCGGGGGCAGCAGCGGGGCTGGGGCTGCGCAGCACATGGGGACAGGGCAGGGAGCCCGTGGTGTCCCCAGTGCCTCAATCAGCACCTTGCACTCGCTTCTCCGAGCGCCGAGATTAGCCACTGACATCAAAGAGGAGCAAGGGGAAGGAAAAAAGAGGTAGAGGCTTTGTTTACTTGAATCAAAAATAATTTGTGGCAACACATCTTCTTCCAAGGCAAACAGAGCGGGAGCCTCTCCCTGCTAATTTGGGAAGCTGAAAGGGAGTTAAATAAAAATATGGACCTCTGACAGGGAAACAACTGGTGTCCTGTGCTAAAATAGAGCTGGGGGTGCGAGTCAGCTGGAGCTGCAGGAGCCGGGGAAGGGCAGGGAAGGCGGGTGAAGTCCAAGGGAGGCAAAGCTGCTGTGTTCTGGCACCGGGCAATAAATGATAACGTGAGCCCAGGGCGGGCAGGGCTGGGTGCTGCACGGGTGGGCCTGCTGGTGCTTGTATACAAGGGGTTTATATAAATACATATCAATATATGAGTATATATATAAATACATATAATATATGAGTTCAGAGAAGGGAATGGAGCTGGTGAGGGTCTGGAGCACAAGTGTGATGGGAGCGGCTGAGGGACCTGGGGGGTTCGGCTGGAGAACAGGAGCTGAGGGGAGACCTTCTGATCTCTGAACTGCCTGAAAGGAGCTTGGAGCCAGGGGGGTCGGGCTCTGCTCCCCAGGAACAAGCGCCAGGAGCAGAGGAAACGGCCTCAAGTTGCGCCAGGGGAGGTTGAGGTTGGAAATTTGGGATAGTTTCTTCGCCAAAGGGCTGTGGGGCATTGGAACAGGCTGCCCAGGGCAGTGCTGGAGTCACCATCCCTGGAGGGTTGGACAGATGGAGGTGAGGTTCTCAGGGACATGGGGCAGTGCCAGGGGTGGGTTAGCTCTTGGACTCGATGGTATTGAGGGTCTCTTCCAACCGAAGTGATTCTGTGGTGTGTGTGTATATGTCTACCCACTCTCCTTAGGACTTAGGCTGGGGACCCAAATCGGCCATTGCATGAGACACAAAAACCCCCAGGAGCTCACGTCTGTGGCCAGGACTGCGGGAGGTGAAGTGTCACCCCATCTCTCATGGGACCCCAGATGGCTGTTGGTGTCCCAGGCATGGATGTTGGCACTGCAAACACGTCACTCCCCTTGGTGGCACCCTAGGGTGTCACTGTGCCACCAGCACCCGTCGCCCTGTGTGACCACAGGGAGCTGGATAAGAAAACCAGCTGGTTTTATGGGTGCGGTGATGTGTGTTTGGACACTGGGAGGAGCGGGGGCATGTGCGTGACATTCACACCTGCGGTGGGAACAGCATGGGCTGAAAGACAACCTGTCCCAGCGGCTTTCCAGGGGTGGGCCTGGGAAACACCCGCAGTGTCACCCCCACCGGGACCTGAGGGACTCCCCAGCGCTGCAGAACTTTGCAGGAACCCCCCACGATGTGTCAGGGGTATGGGACCCCCTGGCGTGTGCTGTGGATGGGGACAGTTTGCCCCCATGAGCTGCAGGATCATTCTCCATCAGGGAGGGCGCCGGGCTCAGCCTTGCTCAGCTCCAGCCCCACGGCAGCTTTACTCTGGCTAAAAGCAATTTAAAAGTTGCCCATGGGGTCAGGTACTTCCCAACAGAACCCAGACCCTCCTCTGCATGCTCCTGGGACACTGTGCTGGTGTCACCTGGACTGAATGACCTGAGATGGTGGGACACTGGGGGCCACAGAAACCCCTTGTCAGCAGCGCTGGAAATTGTTTTCCTCTTGGGTTTTCTGAATTAATGGTGGAGAGGAGCCCTGGCCGTGCAGGGCCAGGGGTTCAGCGGGTGGAGGGGTTCTGAGCCCCGTGTTTTCCAGCAGAACCGTGCCGCCCTGCAGCCGCCTTCTCGCTCGCTTGGGTTTCTCTGTACCTTGGTGTGGTTTGGCTTCACCTCCCCACCTGCTTTCCATGGAGGGGAAAAGCCCCATCTCGCAGAAAGGGATTAATCGCTTGTCAGTACCTTTAACCAGCAAAGCCTGAAAATATCAGAGCTTGGAGCGAAGGGGAACGTGGCGTGGGGCGGCGGGACCTGCAGGGGCAGCTGGCTGAGCTGGGCTCCTGGGTACGGCCCAGCCGGAGCCGCGGCAGAAAACACCGAGGAAAACAAGCGCATGTGCAAAATCCAAAGCAAACAAAGCCACCCACACCCCCGAAATCTGCACCTCGGCTAATGACAGGGCTGGCTGGCTCTCGGGGCAGGTCGGTACTCCAAAGAAAGCCCGTGTGCGGCTGTCCGTGCCAGCTGCTTAAAATAACGGGATAGCAAGTGTGTTTAGTGCAAGGAGACTAAAGCAAAGGCGGTTTCTCTTTGGGGTGATCCCGAAGTGGGGGGCTGCAGGAGAGCCATGCCAGCCAAGCTGCAGCATCGCCTCCCCCATCTCCCCAGGGACCAAGACACTTTGCAAGGCTGAAGCGCACACGCTGCTCCGGTGGCTGCCGGTGCCACCCCGGCGTTCTCACCTGGGGTGAATGCAGGCTGATGCCATCGATAATGATACGACGTGCGCTCTTCCCCCTAAGGGTTATTTCTCTAACTGAAAAATTGGGCTGAGGAGAGACCTGCCAGCAATTACAGTTAATTGCGAAGAGGAGCAGGGAGTTGAGGGGTGCCAGCCCTGATGCAGGAGGTGGGGGAGCAGGGTGATTCAGCACTCCCTGAGCAGGTAAATTGGCAACACTTAAAAAAATCCAAACCAAAATAAAACAAAAAAAACCCACAAACAAAGAAAGAGGATGTTTGCTCTGCTCTTGCAGAGTGTTTTGAAAGCTGGGTCATGGCGTAAATGAGCAGGGAAATGCTGCAGCTGGGGGCAGGTACCAGAGGAGGGGTTGGGGACATGGCAGAGAGGGCTGCTGGGCTGGCAGGGTGACCAGGGGGCCGCTGAGACCGGTGGGATGGCAAAGCCGTGGGTGTCCTGGGGAGGACGTGCTGCGGCTCTTGTCCAGGGCGGTGACTGCAGGTGGCCGTGCCCGGGCTTGTACCGGCTGGCAAGGAGCTGATGGCAGCGGCTGTGACACTGCTCATTCCTACAGCCCCGAGATTAAAGCCCCGGTGCAGGGTGTGCGGGATCCTGCTGGGGACCAGGGCTGCCTGGCTTGCCAGAGGGACTGCGATGCATCCCATGGGATGCTCGGGAGCTGGTGTCACCCAGAGCTGTGGCCAGGGTGACATGGCTCAGCCCTGCTGGGGACAGGGACCCTGGGGTGGGTGAGGCTCTTGGGAAGCCATTGTCTGGCTCCAGCGTCAGATGGGAGCATCAGTACCAGTGTTTTCCTGGAAAATCATTAAGTGTTGGACTCAAGTCATTCCCCGGGGGAAGCAGCAGGCGTAGGCTGGTCCTCGCTGAGCTGCACAGCAAGGGGGTGACGGCACATCCGTCGGTGTCACCCCCCGTGCAGGACATCGCTGCCTCCCATGGTGTCAGCACAGAGGGACGCCTGCAAACCGTGATGAACTGGTGCCCGCAGCCTGTTCAGCTCCCGGCACGCAGGAGGAGTCCTGAATGTGCCCCAACAGAGGGAAGAGGCTTTGGGTTTTGCTCTGTGCGTCACCAGCCCGGGGGGCGACTTCTCTGTGGCTTCTCCCCATGACGCTGGCAGATGACGGCCAATTTGGGCTGTTCCCCCCACTGTGAGGGTGGTGGTGGCTGCTGTGGGAGCCCAAAGGGCTGCTCTGCGCCTTGCTTCTCTCTGGATTTCTCCCTGTGAGGTTTCTGTATAAGGCTGAAGGGTTAGAATCACTGAAACCAGCACAGTTGAACCCAAAATTTACTGCTGCCTGCACGAGTGAATCCTGGACGGGGGATGCAGGCAGCTGCCTCCTCCCTTGGAAGAGCTCTCACCGCTGGGCAGGGAAAGGTTCGTTTCCGCGGACATGTTATAATCTATTAATGAGGTAACAGACACTGTTGGTTGAGGTTTGGGTTTCAGCCGCCAGGATGTCAAGCGGAGGTCAGGCTCTTGGCTCGTCCCCTGCCTGCCCTCGTTTACAGGCTGTGCTGCCCGCGGCCGTCCCTCGGGCAGCGGGGACATCTCCGCCACCTGCCCTGTCCCCCGTGCCTGGCACGGGCTGGCCTCGGTACAACTGTTTGCAGTGGAGATGCTTCTCCTTGGGATCTCGGAGGTGGGGAAGGAGCACGGAGGGTCCCCAGGATGCGGGTTTGAGACACGGGGGGGTCACAAGGAGGTCGGGGTGACCTTGGCATCGCTCCACGCTCAGGGTGCTGTTGCCCGTTTTGCCGGGCGCGGGTGCTGCCAGCTGGCACGGCGGCGTTGGCCACGGCCCAGCCCCACTCCGGCCGTGCCCACGGCTATTTTTACAGCGCAGAAACATTGCGGTCCTGATTCCATGGGTTAGCACAGATACTGGGGTGGATTGGATTAATGAGGGCAGCTTCTTCATGACCTGGAAAGCTGCAAGGAGCTGAGGGCCGGTGCTGGGGGATCCTGAGGACCCTGGGGGGGTCCCAAATCTTCATGAGCTATTGGGGACCCAGAGCCCATACCTGGAGTGGGGGAATGTGAAGCCAGGCTTCTCCTGGGTGGATGCTGGTGAAATCCTGGCTGGGGAAGGCAGGGGCGCTGGCCGTCCGGGAGCCCTCGCTGCATCGCTCACTGCTGCAGCCCTCCTCTCGTTTTAATTTGCTCTTCTCGTTTGCTGCATTGTTATTTTGTTCCGAAAGAGCTTTAGGAGGTCTCTGTGCATCCAACCCACCCCTCTGCTCTCCCTGCTCCCTGGTGTAAGGAAGCCTTTCTTTTCCCCCTTTATTTTAGTGCTTTGATGTCCTCATAATTTATTTTTGCCGCGGAGTTGTTTTCACGATAAAATGGAAATGTTTCCCGTGGGTGGCTTTCAAACGAAAGGCTGAGCAAGGAGGATAAAAATAGCCCCGCTTGAGCCGCCGGCTGCCGGCCTGCAGAGCTGGGGAGGGGACCCGGTGGTCCCCAGGGCTGTGACCAAGGGGACCCTCGCTGCTGCTTAACCCCCCCGCTCAAGCTGCAGCACGTGGGCTGAGCTTTGGGCTGTTTTGTCTAGAGCTAAGCTTGGTTATGCTGCCTTTGGGGCAGAGATGTTCCCTCTCCTGTGTCAGCTCAGTGGGGACGTAAAGGATCCCCGTGGGACCGCTGCTAATGGCAGTGAGGGGGTGCTGGGCCCCCCAGTCTCTCTCTACCACCAGGAAGGAGAAAACCAGGAGCTGATGAGCAGGATGACGCTAAAGTGCCAAAACTCGGTAGCTGGGTCTGCTCAGCCCCAGCCTCTCTCCCCAGGGTGCACGGGGGGAGCTGGATGGGTCTGGGGTCGGACGTGGCTGCATCTGCTGCGAGTGATGCTGCTGGGGACAGCCCTCCAGGAACGCCTCTTGATGTGAACCAACTGCCCCGCCAACAGGAAAGATCAGCCCCGTTTACCCTGCTGACTCATCTTCTCCCCTTTCATCTTCTCTCAGACGTACCTTATTATATAGGGCTATAAATAAGGCTTGCTCCTGTTTACATGTGCCCGGCTATTGCCGTTTCTCGGCCAGGTGTGACGTGAGCCGAGAGCCTCCCGGCAGGGATGTGTAATGTTTGGTTATGGCTGTGGGAATGGGAGTGCGCGGGTGGGCTTGTCTGGGGCTACCTCCTGCTTTTATTTCTGATGGCAATAGCTCTGCAGGTGCCTCTGGGTGAATCTCACTGCGTCATCCCTTTCTGCTCACCTGCATCTCTTCTGTCCTCCAATTTGTGACCCCAAAATTCTGCTGACCAGCTCCCGCTGTCCTGGGCCAGCAGAGCAGAACGGTCCAGGCTGTCACCTTGCTCCGCAGGCGCTGTGAGCGGCTGGGCAGTGTGACAGGTCCCTGTCCCTAGCGATGGGGATGATGCAGCTACTTGGCATCTCACGCTTTGGTCACATCTTATCAGGATTCAACTTATTTCCTGAGCGCGGCTTCAGAGCCCTGTACACACGCCAGGGCTGGCAGGGACACCATCGCGGGAGGTTTATTCCCCGGGTAGGTGCTCGCAGGCTGTGATCACGCCACCCTGAGATGCAGCCGCCTCTGACAAGGAGGTGCCGGGCACAGCAATGCTCCCGGGAGGCGGTGACACATCACTCAACGTTGTTTGGTATAAATAGATGGGAGGCTGAAACTGCAATCTGTAATCGTGTGCGTGCCAGCACGAGACGGGAGCGGGTAAACACAGGCGGCTGATACGTCCGCCAAATGGGTCCCTCCTGAAATGCAGCTCGATGGCACGACCGGTGTGCCACAGGAGTGGCCCGGTGACACAAATAGCCCCAGTGTGGCCGAGGTGGGGAGCAGGATGCAGGCTGGGATGGCAGAGTCAGCAGCGCTGATGGGACCTTCAGCCTCCTCCTCCATCCAAATCCAGCCCTGGGAAGTTATGGGCATTGAAAATTCCAGCAGGGATTGAGCTGATCCCCACTGCCTGCCCTGCGGTGCTGGGGGGTTTGGGGGCTGGCCATGCAGCTCACGTTCCCCAATGTGCAGTGAAGTCACGAATTTCCTTGGCAATTACTCTCAGCTGAAAGCTCGCAGAGGTTAAATTGCAAATGAAAGTCAAATATTTACAGCATTCAAATGAGCACCGAGATCTCCTGGGCTGGGAGACCTTGTGCACGGATTGCTATGTTGCACAGAAATGTTTGCCCAGAGAGCAGGGCCCGGCTGGCCCCGTGTCCCAGCGCTGCCCTTGGGACACACCGGTTCCCTGCGTGTTTTTGGTGCCAGTCCCAGCGGGTGAAGGTGCTGGGCTGCCCTGCCAGGTTTTTAAGGCCAGGAAGAACAATGATCTCCATTTAGCGGGACTGCTCCATAATAGGGACTATTGTGACTCTGGCATTCCTCGGTCACCATTTGGGTGGTTAATTACCCTTGTTAGGGTAATCTGTAAGTAAACAGATAATTGTGCCTCATTGAAGGGTGGATGTTGAAGAGACAAAAGCTGGGGTACGGGCTCTGTTTCCCTGGTTTCTAGCAGCTCCTCCTGGCCCTGCCATGGGTCGTGCCAAGTCTCTTGGATGGGGCTGCATCTCCAGACCACGGGCCACCACTGCAGCTCTGCCCTCAGCCTCCTCGACACTCCGACGGCCCATCTCCGTGGGTCCGGGGTGATTCTTGATGAATTTTCTTGATTCTGTGAATAGGGAACTGATCACTTGCCAGCAGGGCTGGCGTCACTGGCTGATGTGAGGAAAATGGGATCGGAATAACCAGTATTTGTGAAGGAGCTGGCACTGGAAGGGCAGCACCCTGGTGAGAACCCCGGGGGAGAGGCTGGGACCAGAGACACTGGGTTTCCCAGCAGATTTAGGCAGCCGGATCCAGGCAGGCTCAAGCCGGTAGAAGCAGAAGACCTAATTGCCCTGATTACTGCCATGCTGTGGTTTCTGGTTTTCCTTTGCATTGATGCCCAGAGACATGGTGGTTTTAACATCAGGGCTGAGATGCTGGAAACCGCTCCAGTGATAAGGAGCCGGTCAGGGCAGGGACGTGCGAGCTCCTGCTGTGGTGCTCCCAGTTCCCCATTTCCAAAGCTCTGAAATGAAAGCTCTGTAAAGCGCTGATAAGAAAGGCAGAAAAACTAAAAGAATCACAAATCCACACTCTGAAGAACTTCTCTGTTTGCCTAAAAGAAAAGGGGGGAAAGAGCCTGAGCACCTTTTGCGTCTTCCCCAGGACGAAGCACAGCAGCAAGGCTGCCTTGAAGCCATCCAAGTAGAAATATGAGATTTGGGGCTTTGCAGGCAGGTGAGGAAGTCTCCTGGATGGAGGGACCTGCACATCACCAGCCTGGCTCTGCTTGTGATACCGACCGGCTGCAGCTTTACTGCATGGACACCGGCAGAGCCAGGGCAGTGACCGTCCCCCTGTGCTGGGCACTGGGCAGCACCTCGAATCCTGGGGGCAGTTTTGGGTCCCTCGTGCCAAGAAAGCCCTTGAGGTGCTGGAGAGAGTTCAGAGAAGGGAACGGAGCTGGTGAGGGGCTGGAGCACAAGTGTGATGGGAGCGGCTGAGGGACCTGGGGGTTCAGCTGGAGAACAGGAGCTGAGGGGAGACCTTCTGATCTCTGAACTGCCTGAAAGGAGCTTGGAGCCAGGGGGGGTCGGGCTCTGCTCCCCAGGAACAAGCGCCAGGAGCAGAGGAAACGGCCTCAAGTTGCTCCAGGGGAGGTTGAGGTTGGATCTGGGAACAATTTCTTCCCCAAAGGGCTGTGGGGCATTGGAACAGGCTGCCCAGGGCAGTGCTGGAGTCACCATCCCTGGAGGGTTGGACAGACGGACATGAGGTTCTCAGGACATGGGGCTGTGCCAGGGGTTGGTTAACAGTTGGACTTGATGATGTTGAGGGTCTTTTCCAACCAAAGTGATTCTGTGATCCTATGGCAGCAGCTGCAGCAGGGTGGCCCTGCCGGGCTGGCGGTGGCTCCCGGCACATGTTCACACCGCTGGCCTCATGCCTCCCGCCGGCACGGCGCCAAGCCGCGGGTGATGGGGGAACCAAAACACTGTGGCCGGGAGGATTTTGCAGGCTTTTTCATTAACCTTGGCCCAGATAGAGTTTGGTTTAATAATCCCTACACAGATTGCCCAGATCAGGGCAGCATTGGCCTCGTCTCTGAGATGAGAGAGAGAAAATGGTCAGGAATGACTTTGCCAGCTGTGTGACCCTGCTGACAGATGTGGCCCGGGAAGGGGCCAGCAGCCTTTGCTCCGTGCTGGCCATCACTCGCACTCCCCCCATCTCCCGTGCGGCGGCTGCACCCACGCTGCTGCGACTCTGCTCCGCAGTGGATCAGCCCACATCGTCTCTGATTCTGAGGTCGGTGACAGCTGCTGGCAGGCCTGGCCTTACGCTGTGTTGACTTTTTAAGCAGCTCAATGCAAATACAAATAGAACAGCTTCCTTGGGCTGCTTTAACTGTTTCATTATTCCTGCCGAGGAACTGAGGATGAATTAACATGGAGCTCACAGTCTCCATGCAGCTGCAGCCGGTTGCACTGAATGAGTCTTTGGTCCTTCAACTTAATCCTGGGTTTGGTTATTGAGCCTTCACTAATAACTGCTTTAGGTTGGGCTCATGTATAATCCGCAGCATAACTCTGTTCATCCTTTTCCCTTGGAGGATGGAGGGGATCTTTGCAGCTCTCCAGTGACCTTCTGCACCCTGGTCCCTCCTGGGGATGCAAGGCTTTTTCTGGCAAGGTAATGCAGCCCCTGCCAGCCCTTCCCTGGGCAGAGGCACCACGAATCCCCCCTCCAGTCCTTCTCCATCAGCCAAACCCTCCGCCGCCTCACTGGGAGAGCCTGGCCCCGCGGTGACAGCAGTGAGAGCGGCAGGAGGCCAGCAAGACGTCATCCCTGTGCTGGGAGCACACGCTGTTCCCTCTGCAAATGACTTGGGAGGAAGGAATTTAACTCAGAATTTCCTCCTTAAGAGCTCCAGCTCTTGTTCTGGGCAGAGTCTTCTGGAAGAGGGATTTTGGCCGGCCGGGGTGCAGGGGAGGGTGGAGGGCGGCTGTGGGGGCCGGGATGCTGCTGGGGAGTGTGCTCAGCCAGCTTGGAGCCCCCAGTTTCTTCATTTCTGTAAATGGCCCCTGCGCAGGTTTCTGTAGCCCCGGCTACTGGGCAGGCTCAGAGGTGGCGAGGTGGGAGGACAGAGGTGAAAACTCGCCGTGGCTCAGGCAGCCCTCGCGGGGCCCCGGCGGCCCTGGGACGCGGTGACAGTGTCAGCGTGCCTGGGGAGGCACGAGAAGCATCTGCAGCCCGGCAGGCGCGCCGAGGGCTCGCTGCCGAGATCCCCCCCTCTCCTCGCTGCCCCCAGCAAGCTTGGACCCCCCCGCCCAATGCTCAGCATCTTTGAAAAGAGGTACAAGGCGAACTGTCCCCTTTGCCACGTGGCTGCTTGTGCCATGTCCCAGCCAAGCCACCTTTCCATGTGGCTGGGCAGCACGTGAGATGCTCTTGCCCAAAAGCAAGAGCCAGTTGCCAGGCTGGAAGTTGTGACCTTCCTGTAGGAGCAGCTCTCTGGTACTTGCTCCAAAGCCCTGACGTTCAGCTTTCCACAGTGGTCTGGGTACCGGCAACAACCAGCATAATTAGCGCTTTTGGTGTCACTTGCTTGTCATGGACATTGAAGCCCTTTGCAGATTTCTCTGTAAGAAGTAGGTCAGCATCAACTCCCTCTTTGGAAAGCAGAGAAGCAGAGAGGATTAATTAACTTGCTTGGTTTTGCACAGCCAGGCAATGGTGATGCTGCCGGACAAGCATCCCCAGCCCCAGGGCAGCGGGGGCTCTCGTGGCACGACACTCAGGATCCAGATCCTTCTTGTTTGCTCTCCCAAACCTGGCTCCATCCAGCAGCTCACGAGTGCAGCCTGATCATCTGCTGGCCCAGGGATAAGTTCCCATCCTCAGCCCCGTGGCTCATGGTTGCTGACTCCTGGATGTTCAGAGCCGGTGCCTGTTCCAGAGCGGCAGAAGCTGGCGGTGATGTAACCCGGCACTAAAAATAGCCCGAGGAAAAATCCCTGAAGCAGCAGGAGAAACTGCAGGGAAGGGATAGATGGGATATATTTCACAAGAAATGACATTCCCCATCGATGCTGATTCAGCTTGGGCTCTTGGCATCGCCTGGAGTGCTGGTGCTCTGGGGGCGATGGGCCAGGAGCGCTGGCTGCTGCCCGCTCTGGAGGCTGCTGGAGCGTGTTCGGCCCAGCTGGGAGAGAGCGTGCTTGTCCTCATCCTGCCCAGCTCTTGTGTGTGTCTTCTGGTTTGCACCTTTAGCCGTGGAGAGCTGGTGGGGAAAACTATAGCTGGGTGGAGAGCCTGCAGCAAGGGCAGGAGGGTGCAGGTCCCAGCCACGGGCTCACACGTTACAGCATTTTTTGGCAGAGGACATGTCTGCTATGGAGTGGAGCAGTCAGTCTGCTGGGGAAGTCCCCCATGAAAGAAACGCAGAATCTGCAATAGCTGAGCTCACAGCCGCTGCCAGCCTGTCCCACGGCCCCACGGGCTCTGCCACCAGCACTGTCACCTCCTCAGAGGGGACAAACTCTGTCGGGGGAAGGATTTTGCTCTCCTAGGAGTAAAGAGGAGGTGAGCTGGACCTCCTCATTTAGGAGAACTTGGTAGAGTTTTCCTCTTCGAAGTGGAATGAAAAGGCTCATGGGCGAAGCTAAAAGAGACGTGGGGGGATGTTCTGACTTGTTCAGTGTCACCTCCTCCCTGATGGCTCGAGTGAGTTGGCTGCTCAGAGGGGAAGGAACAAACACATCCATGGGAGAGAAAGCAGGAGAGGGATGTGGGAGATGGAAGGAGAAAGGGAGGGAGGTTTCGGTTCCAGCGCAGGGTTGGTGCTGGAGCATCTGCGGCAGGATCCTGCGGGGGTCTGGTTGGTGCTGGAGCATCTGCGGCAGGATCCTGCGGGGGTCTGGTTGGTGCTGGAGCATCTGCGGCAGGATCCTGCGGGGGTCTGGTTGCTGCCGGCTCGGCGGGCAGGGACGGGGCTGCCGGGGCTGTGTGGTCCTGAGCCGCGCGTGGGTTCTGCGGGGAAGGGGCATCGCGGCCGGCGTCCCCCCCGCTGCGGGGAGCGAGGCGTCACGAGCCACGTCCTTCCTGCGCAAGAGGCGCCCTGCGAGGTGTGAGATACACACAGTCCCCTCCCAGTCGCTATTTCTGCTGGCGTTTATTTATCTCGTCTGACTTACTGGTGCAAAATCTTGCAATCGTTAAATTGGCTAAATGGGAATGAGAAGTTTTCTGTAACTGGTTCTTCACGCTGGGGGGGCTTGATGAGGGATGTCTGCAGCTGCCGAGGCAAAGCTTCTGACCTTCCCTCCCCTGCAAATGCCTCCAAAAGGGCCTGGGACTGTCCCTGACCCACAGAAATGCAGCGGGAGCACGATTTTGGGTGTATCTCTGGGCGAAACCAGGCTGTGCAAAGCAGCCGCAGAAGTGAAAATGGAACTCGAAAGCTGGGGGTGGCAGGTTCGGAGCAGCTGAAGGACAAGCTGACTTATTTTTGATTGATGTTTATATCTGAACTGGCTTTTCTCTGCCCGAAATAGCAGCACCGGTGGCATTTCAGCAGTGCCAGGCAGGGAGGTGTGGCGGGGGCGCGACCGCGTCCCCCAGCATCCCCCACATTGGGAAGTTCACAAATTGTTCCCTGGGGGAATTTCAGCTCTGATTTGTGCTCCTCTTTGCCCACTGGGAAGTTTGGGCTGTTTTGGTGAGAACAGGAGCTGCTTCATGGTGAGGTTTGGATGTGCTGGTGACCGAGGGTCTCCGGGCAAAGCCTGGGAGCCGAGCAGAAACCACAATCCCAGACACAGGAGGCTGGCACCACCGTGCTAAACATAATTATTCCACAAATAATAACACAAATAGAGATAATTAGTCCAGCCTGCTGGAACAACCCTTGTGCCGCTACCCGGCCCTGTGGGATGGGGAAAGGAGCGGGGGGATTTATTCACTGAGAGAGGCTCGGAAAGAGGAGAATCAGGCGGCGAAGCTGCAGGAGGGCGGGCGCTGGGGACGGAGCTGTCACAAGTACAAGTGCCAAAAAGAGGAAACCAAAACCGCCGGCTCTTCACGGCGTCAGCCACCCCGTGCGGTAACGCCGGCTGTTGCCCACAGCCGCACGAACGCGGAAGGCAGGAGCGAGGGGCTGGCCCAAACCTGTGCATTTGGGTTCTTTCTCCCCGGCAGGGCTTTGAGCTGCCCCAAACACACACCCCAGCGGGCCGCAGATCTCTCCAGAAGAGCTGGCAGAGCACGCGTGGGTGATGCCACCGTGCCGGAGCGGCCATGGCTCCTTCGCAACCATCCCGTGCAAAGCTGGGGTTACTGGAACGTACTGGGAAGGGGTCCAGAGGGAAGCTCTGTCTGTGCATTTAAAGGCTCTGACCTGCCCCACAGGAAAACTTAGAAAAGATTGTATGGAAAAAACCTTCCGGCTTCTCCTAACCTTTGGGCACTTGCTATCTATGTATTGTTCTTTTCATGCGTGTCTTGGCAAGTGATTGTTTAATCCTATGATAACGCAAGAATTCTGCCATGGCAGCAGTTCCCGAGGTAAGAGAGTCCTGATGGCCTCGGCAGGACCGATGGAGGGAGGGGACACAGCAGTAATCAGAGTTTTGTCAAAGGGAGCGCAAGCCAGGTCTCCATTAGCAGCCCATGGACACCACCTCTGGGGCTCAGCATGGCCGGGTGGGCAAGTCAGGCTTTCTGGGGCTGGGGGGCTCACCCAGGACCCCAGGAGTGGGTCTGGCAAGAGTCTGTGCTCTCTGGAGAGGCTGAAGATCTCGCCAGGACGGGCTGGGGGGGATTTGCACATGTCACTGGCTCAGAGGCAGCTCTTTGTTGCTACTCTTTTTTCTCTCCTGCATGGTCCCCAAACAGCGGAGCAGGACACAGACACACGCAGTCGGTCCAAGGGATGGAACAGGAGGAAATGGCCTCACGTTGCAGCAGGGGAGGTTCAGATTGGATATTATGAAACGTTTGTTCATGGAAAGGGTTGCAAAGCGCTGGAACAGGCTGCCCAGGGCAATGGTGGAGTCACCACCATGGAGATGAGGTTCTCAGGAACATGGGTTAGTGGAGATTTAGGTTATGTTTGGACTCTATGATCTTAAGGGTGTCTTTAAACCAAAATGATTCTACAATTCTGCAGAAACCCGGCAAGTGCAGGCGGGCTGGGCTGTGGCATTTAACAGTTGGACTCGATGATCTCGAGAGCTTCTTCCAGCCAAAAGGACTCTCTGGCTCTGCGATGCAGCCTGGCCAGGCGCTGCCATCCTTGTTTTCAGCACACCGAGGATCGTGTGTGCTCCCCGCTCGCCTGAAGCACAGCCAACAAATTAAACCTTAAACCATAAGTTACAGATGTTTTCTTTCGCTTGTGGTTCCTGGGTCTGGTCAGCTCAGTTAAAAGGAACTTGGGGTGGAGAAAAACCTCCCCATTAATCACAGATCCTTCACCTGCGATGGCTCGCGCCCCGGCTTGTCCAGCAGCTGTCAGCTCTTCATCCCCGCAGCTCTTGAGAAATCCCAGAGCTGAGCTTCCACCCCAGTAAACAAAGTCCGGTTGTGTTTTTCTTATGTGACTCACCCATCAATCTGCAATTGCTTGGGAGTAATAGAAAGTGCCTGGCAAGGGACAGGTCTGCCCGGCGGGCAGCTGGCAAAAAACCCCCCATCGTTATCCTCCTTCTTCCAGCTCCATACTCATAATTATTATTTTTGACCCAGAGAGGCCTGGGGACAGAGCATGGAATCTATTTCCGTACAAGACATCTTTAAGGCATGACATTTCGCTGCTACTTCATTAAATTAAGTGCTGTCCTCCTTTAGTGGCCTGGCTTTTTGAGTCCTGAATCAGACACACCATCTGATGAAATGTTTTGCAAGTAAATAATAACTAGAACCATACGCATTAATTTGAACAACCATAGGCACGGTAAAAACGGCAGGAACCACACCGTGCAGGCAGAGCACGGGATTAGGATTATGCAGTTAGAAAACTGTATTGGGCTGGAACCAGGTTGATGTGGTTAAGACTGGCTGGATTTTGGGGGTTTACATCTTTTGATTCACGGTCTCAGTTTTCATATAAATTTATTTTGCAACGTTCATCATGGCAAGGATAATACTGAACCAGTGAACCTCATAACATTCCTCTGCTCTCTGAAAAAGAACAATTCCTTAGCAGAAGAGACAAAAAAAAATGAATATGCATGAATTTTATGCTCAAGGGTGTTTCCTCTGGGTCACAGGTTTGACACAGCCCAAGGGAGAGGAGCTTGCTCGGCCACTTCCTATATTGTACCAGTCCTGTAAATAACGGAAAGTGCTTGTTCCTTTAAACTGTCAGTCTGGCATTTCTCACCAGCTCTTTAAAGGTATATATATTTATATACATACACAGTGCACACACAGCATTTGTGGAAGCCGGGTGTTTATTGCTGGTTTATTTTGTGGATGGTTTTGGCAGCAGGAGGAACAGGCACCTTCCTGCTCGCCTGCCTGAGCCGATCCCAGGGGCTCCGCGGCTGCGTCTCCTTTGTCTCGGTGACAGCGGGGTTGCTGTTGCAGGGACTCCCAGAGCAGCCTCCCCGCTCATTAAGAAGAAGGGAAAGCAGCACAACGAGGAGCGAGGCTTGACGAGCATGGGGGAATATTCCCAGCCTCTGGAGGGACCATGCAGCCACCCATAGGAAGGGGTCCCATGGGTACCTCGGTTCACCTGTGGCTGGGGAACATCCATCAGATGTGAGCTCTGGGCTTTTAAATTAGGATTAAAATTAGTAGCACGTGTCAATAATCTCCAGCCGTAACGGCCAGGGTCCTGAGTAAATTACGGACCTGCGCTCACAACCAGCTTCAGCCCAGAGAGACATGGGTTTAAAACAAAATCATTAAATATCCAAGGAAAGTCACCAGTTTTAAATGGGGACAGACACATACAAAAACAGTTTTGAAATGAAGAGAATCATGATGGCACCAGCCACGTAAATGAGGAGAATCTCAACAGGCTGCCCAGGGCAATGGTGGAGTCACCATCCCTGGAGGGGTTGGACAGACAGAGATGAGGTTCTCAGGGACATGGGCAGTGCCAGGGATGGGTTAACAGTTGGACTCAGTGATCCTGAGGGTCTCTTCCAACCACAGAATCCCAGTATTGTGTGAGGACTGAAGGGCAATGGAGCTGGTGAGGGGCTGGAGCACAAGTGTGATGGGAGCGGCTGAGGGACCTGGGGGGTTCAGCTGGAGAACAGGAGCTGAGGGGAGACCTTCTGATCTCTGAACTGCCTGAAAGGAGCTTGGAGCCAGGGGGGGTCGGGCTCTGCTCCCCAGGAACAAGCGCCAGGAGCAGAGGAAACGGCCTCAAGTTGCGCCAGGGGAGGGTGAGGTTGGATGTGGGGAACAATTTCTTCCCCAAAGGGCTGTGGGGCATTGGAACAGGCTGCCCAGGGCGGTGCTGGAGTCACCATCCCTGGAGGGTTGGACAGACAGAGATGAAGTTCTCAGGGACATGGGGCAGTGCCAGATTTAGGTTATGTTTGGACTCTATGATCTGCTTGGCTTTGCCTGTCCGCCTGATAGGCAAGAAAGGCAAATTTTAAGCAGAGAGAACCAAGGGGTATAGTTGTTTCATATACAAGATGTACGTGTGTTTGTACTTTAGAACAAGGAGAAATCAGAGATCTCTTGCCCCCTGAATCTCTTTGGTGAACCGATGCTCCCATCTCCAAACCGAGGAGCCGTTCCCGGGCCGGATGAGCCCTGTGCCCGCGCAGGGACGGGCGGTCGCGCTCGGACACGGGAGGTTTGAGCGAGACGCTCCGTGCGCAGCCCGGCCCGGGCAGCCGCGGCCAGAGAGGCTGGTCCCCTCTGCGAACAAAGGATGCCTGTTGCTGGGCGTGTTGTACAGCAGAACCGTGGCGGCTTGTGCAGCTTTTAGCTCCCTGACCTTTATTTAAATGAAATGCGGAGTAATTTGTATCTAAGTGGAGTTGTTCTGTCTCATTAGCGTGATTAAATAGACGGCAGAGCGTTACCAAGTTCATTGTCAAAAAGACTGTTGCTTAGTAATTTAAACTGCAATAATCTCATTATTCTGTCTTTTTGCCTTAACGATGGCGGCTCTGTCCTTAGGGGCGCATTGGTGGGCTTGCACGCAAACCCCAGCTGCGGAGATGGAGAAGTCAGTCGGGGTAAAGCGGAGCAGGGGGAGCCTCTGGGACTTTGCTGTGTATGTCTGAACGAGACTCTTGGTGGTGTAGAAACATAAATGCCAAACTAACGCACGAGCTCCTGTGAGCCTCCTCTAATTGCAGGGCTCAGCAGATGCTCTTCACCTCCCTCGTCACCGGGGTGAGGGGTGATGGCACTAAAAGCCACCTGGCAGCCAGGCCCTGGTTATGTAGGAGACGATTACCTTGCCAATAGAATAGGCCCAGGCAGCATCTCTCAGCAAAGCATATTTTATTAACCATTCTGCAAGACCGGGTGTTCTACCTAATGGTAGGCACATGGAATAGGGCAAAAAGCCCCCACTTATATACCCCCAAAATCCCAGCCACAAATTCCCCTCCATGTTCCCCGTGGGTTGGTACTGCAGGTTTACAGACCACCCAACCCTGCCTCAGTTTACCTGTCTTGCTCATCTAATCCTTAACAACCCCCTCCTCTTATTGATTTATTTAAAATATGGATGCCTGGCTCTTTGGCTACCCTTTCCTCTATCTTAACTTTTTAAATAATCAGTTTGCGTTCCAGGATTCGTTCAAAGAGACTTTGTTTTACGTTAAGGATTCGTGGTCTGACGTGTCTCAGTCCTTCCCGCCCCGGCTGGGGTCAGGCACCAGGTACCAAGTGTTGTAAAAACAACATTTCAGTTGTGTCCGAACTAGCAGCACACCTTGCACACCAACAAACTGCCTTCCGGTGGGCAAAGTGAATGAGAGCCCCACTGCGGCTGCTGTGGCCTGCGAGACAAGGAGGCACAAACAGCTCCAAAGATCGTTAAGGAAGAGGAAACCGAACCCATCCTGCGCGGGGCGGAGGGGCCGGGGCGGGGGGCACCGGGGCGCTCGGCTGGGACAGCTCTGGCGGAGACGTTCGCCTCACAAAGGTGGAGGCCACGTCCCGTGATTCTCCTCACAGAGGGGGAAGCCAGGCCTCGTTCTCCCCACCGCCCTGCCCCCCGGGCCGGCCCTCGCCGCCTCCCCGCGGTTCCCGCGGCAGGAGCGGGCGGCCAGGCGGGATGCACAGCCGGGTCCCGGGCCTGCGGCACCTCCGCCCGCCGCGGCTCCCCTAGCAACAGCGGCGCTGGCGGCCGCCCAATCAGCGCGCGGTGATGCGGGCCCAGCCAATAGGAAGGCGGAGCAGGCGGGGCGCGCTGGGGCGGAGGAGGGCCGGCCCCGCGCCGCGCCGCCATCTTGATTCCTGAGGAACAAAAGAGGCGAAGCCGCGGCTGGTGCCGGCCTGACATCAGGTAACGGGTCCGTCCCGCCGCTCCCCGGGCCTGCTGGCCGCCCCGCGCGGCCTCTCAGCGAACCCATTTCCGGTCCTTCCCCCTCCTTCGGCTCTGAGCGGGTGGCCGGGGCTGCCGTTGGCGTGTGAGTTGCGGCGGAGCCCTCCCTGTGCAGGCCCCGGCCCCGCCCGCCGCGGGAGGCCGGTGCCCGGAGCGGCGGGGGGGCGGCTGCCCGGCGTCCCGCTGGGGATGCTCGGCAGAGCTGCGGGCGGGAGGAGGGGCCGTGGCGGGCTCAGCGGGCGGGGGAGGGCGCTGTCCTGGTTCCCCGCAGCGGGGAGGCAGCAGGGCCCGGTATCACCGGGATGCGGGTTTGCCCGGGGGTGGGTAGGGCGGCAGCGCTCACGGAGCATCCGCGTTCGCATCGCGCTCCTGCCGGGTCTCGCCCGCCCCCGCGGGCTCTGTGGGGCGGCGGGGGAGTCACCGGGCCCGGAGGCCTCGGGCAGCTCAGCCCGGAGGCCGCAGTGCTGCGGTTTTGCGTGTCTGCGTGACCCCGGAGCTGGTTGTTCCCTGTTACTCAGCAGTTCTTCTGAATCATAAGCCGTCGGTTTTCCGTCTTGCCCGGGTGATGGATGTGCTGCAGGTTTGGCGGCTGCTGCACACACGTTTCATTACAGAACGGCAGCGGAGTGCTTGGGAGGTGTTGCGTCACTGGATGAGCTGCTCGCAAATACCCTTTTTCTGTGTAAAACGGAAATACTGGGTGATGTCTTGTTACGAGCTGTTTTGAGCATCACAGATTTATAATACCTTGTTAACGTGGCTTGCGGCCCTCAGACTATTAAACAAAAACACTTACCGTTGAGGCTTTGGAATACTGCTTAAGAAAATAAACGTTATCGTTGTTGATAGAATAACAGCCTGTTGGTAGTTACGCCCTGATATGCCCTTGGCCTTAATTCCACTGTGAAAAGTACTCGTGTTTAACACCGATACCTTTCCTGATATATGCTGGAATTTAATTGCCCTCTCCTTCTGGCCTGTCTTTTGTTTTTTTTGACACAGTGCCTTATGTGTGCCACATATTCAGGTGTTTTAGAAATGCATCCAGTGCCTGCATGCTTTTTAGACTCATGAACACGTACGGGGGCAGTTCTGTATCAAATATTGTAATTAGAAATTTTGCTTTAATATTTAGCTCTGTAACAAAGTTAATGTGAGTTAGGTTTAACTTTTCAGCCAGCTGGTGTGTTATTGGTCATTACCCAACATGTAACAGTGAAGTGTGAGCACAGCAGTTCAGATTTGACACTTGGGGATAAGGGGTTCTAGAGGGATCAATTAAATAGTTATCCTTTAAAATCTTTAATTCTCTACTGTCTGAGCACTTTTAGTGAATTGAATTAGATAAGGTCTGGGGGAGTTCTGGAGTAAATGGTATTAAATGTCACTTGTTTTTCATGATTCTCATCTGGCGGTGTTTGGAAATGGGGAGACAGCTGAGGTGTTTCTCCGGGAGCTGGGGAGCAGTTCCAGATCCAGAAAAGGCAGAACAAGTGTCTCCTTGATAATGCTTCTGATGCTGTCCTGCCCAGGGACCTGCGCTTCGGTGAGAGGGGCCGGGGCCAAAGGCAGGATTGTGAAGTGAAGCATGATTTGATGTGCTTTATAACGCCAAAGCAAGGTGGAGCTTCTTCCTTTTTGATCTAGTCTGTTGGTTTCCTTAATATTTCTACACCAATGTTTGAACACAGAACTTGTGTAATGGGTAGGAACATATTCCAAAAGTTCGGATAAGGCATCAAAAGATTGGAAGGGCAGAAATTGGGTTGCGACTAAAAATTTTGACTCAAATGCAGTCTACTGCAGCCAGAAGTGTGGGGGTAAGAGCTAAACTGTGGCGTTTGAAGATTAGACTGATATTTTATATCCGTAATGATTCTTGTGTGTCTAGCGAGCATGGGCTAGAACCGTTATCTGGAAGCTATCAGGTTTTTACACTGGTGTGTGGAAAAACTTGCTGCCTCTCATTCAGTTCATCCGCTTATCAGTTGTTGAATTTGATGCTTGGCTCATCCCTGTTGGCAAGAAGCTGCGGTTGGTCTCCAGGCAACGCAGGTCCGGCTGAGCATCTCTGTGTCTTGCTTGAAGAGATGAAAATTTTCCATTGCGGGGAGAGGATTTTTCCTCTCTCGCTAATTCTTTTATCTGGCTTTCTGTCTTGTGCAAGGTTATTGTATCTTTGAAACAATATAGGGATGGCTTTCAAATATTAAGAGGTTACATTTTAGAGTTATAAGGTATAATTGCAGATGTGTGTTTCTGTAGCTTTTGTTAGAAATATCTCATTAGAATGTTATTTTGGACCTTTCATAATAACTGTTTTGTTTCAAAATAATTCTTTCTTTCCCCTTTTTTTTGCAAAAAGCTGTCTGACACAATATCATGCACTGTAAGTAGCTAGAAATTTCTCCTGCAAAGTCTGGAATACTGCAGACATAATGGAAGGAAAATTGTTTATTCAAATGAAGGTCTAACATTGGTTGTGTTTAATTGGGTGTTTAGGAGCTTGAAATCATCAATGAAAGCCTTTGCAGCTGCTTGAATTGTGTAGTGCTAAGTCTCTGAAGCCCTGACTGTGTCTCAGGAAGATGGGCTGTGTTAGAATGAGGTAATCATGATCTTTCTAATAGGTACAGAAAGTACTCTTGCTCTGCTGTTATCAGATATTCAATCTGCAGCCTTTGATGACTCTGGGTCTGGTGTATATGGAAGATTGTCTGTTGGAGATGGTTGGAAACAGTGCCCAGTTTTTCACAGAAAATCACACTTAGAAGGAGCAAGAGTCTGGGGGGTTTATGCTGAAATCTGTATTGGAATAAGCACAGCAAAAATATTGGTTTTATTTTCTTGAAGACAGAGGGCTCTGAGCATATCCGAATAGCTGTGCAGTGCTGTAATGCAGAAACTTTATCAGGAATTGTGAGTGCTGCCTAATTTTATGCTTATTGAAGATTACAATTGCTTTTTTCTTTTTTCACATCTATTTCCAGAAGAACGTTTCGGATATATAGGAAGAATGTGAGGGCAGTTGATTTTTTTTTTTTTTTTCCAGTGACATGAATTAGATTAATGTAGCTCCTTGTTAGAAAGGTGAGGAGTGAAACCGCTGACATGATGAGCATCATGGTGATGTGTCTGAGGTGTTAGCTCTTTTAGAAGATTGATTCAATTTAACTGAAGATACGAGGATGATGGATGATGTGCTCATACTGAAATAACTAGCGTTACAACTGGGAATCTGCTCAAGCTAATTCGGGAAAAAAATTGGATCTGGCTTAATATAACCAGTCAGTTTTCTGAAGAGACATCTGTGAATACTAAAGTTGAGGGGATAGTTCTAGATGGGGAAGGAACAAGATGTTTTTGGAGAATCATTTCAGAATTCATGGAAACGAGTGGTCCCTCAGGAGTGAGGAGAAGTGAAGGAAATACTGATGGAGCTCAGTTGTGTGCTGAGAGGAGCACTGTCTTCCTTGTCTGTTGGAACAAAACATTTCTCATGTTTAAATGTAAATACTGGATGGTGATTTCTTGTTTTAAAGTACAAACAGTGATTTAACATCACTATGCACAGTTTGCTTCCAAAAAATAAAATGATCTTTCATAAGCCTGACTTTTTTTTTCTTCCCTGACAGTATGCTGGTTTTTAGAAATACAGAATTGGAACATGAGCACAGTGTGGATGGCAGTGCTATTTTGCAGGTTTTTGAAGAGAAAATGGGTTTTTGACAGTCACCCTGTCTCAGTCTTCGCTTTTGGTTAGTGATGGTTTCTCTTTGAAGACACTTGTGCAAACCACACTTCCTTGTGCTGTGGGGTCGCTGGCTGCTATAAAAATTGCCTATAAGGCAACAGATGTGTTTAAAGGAGTAAGAGCTACTGTAGTTGTGTCCCTTTACCTGGGCTAATGAAACCGGCTCTTTTATATCATTAAACATATTTCAGTCTGCAGGGGGGATGAGAGCAATACAGCCAAGCTCCTGCAAAAGCTTCCTTTTATGGGTTACTGAAATTGAAAGGATTTTTTTCAAGTGTTTTGCACTGCTGTTTGAATATGTAAACTGTATGAGATTAAAACAGATTAATTATTTGACACTGATTATTATGGTGAGCCTGTAATTGGCCGCAGATGGTGTACTATGAGATCACTGAAAGATGAAACATGAAATACGTAAACATTTTAAAAAAAAAAAAAAGGCATTTTTGAAGTACCGTGCAGGTGTGCTTGTACAAAAGGTCCTTGTCCGTTCTACTAGGGAGAAACCGTGTTTAAAATGAGTTACATTTACTGGGGAAACGTCCATGACTTCCCTTCTCGATTTTGTTGTGTCACATTAGAGTCTTGTAAGGCTCTTCTCCTGTCTTCACTTGCTTATGTGCAATCTGCTGCAGTTTAGCAAGAAGCACAGTGAAATTATTCTCTTGTATTTTGGGGGTTTGAACTTCTATAATTGCTCAGTCATCCTAAAAGGAACTATATGTTCAAGGTCTTAGGACCCAGTTATTTTCGTAACTTTTGAGGGAAAGAGCATGTAGAGGTCACTGAATCATATAAACTCTTTCCTTTAAGATGCAAGTCTGGGTTGTGTTACCTGATTTGAGATGTGCTTTCAGTAGTTTGAAATGTTTTGAAACATAAATACTATTTTCAAAATATATCTTAAATGCATATAATGAACTTGAGCTGTTCTGGAGCAAAAACTCCCTCTCTCGTGATCGTCAGGAATCTTGGAACCTACACTTGAAGAACATAGTTAAAAATGTGTATGGGCTATCTGACTATCTGAGCTACTTTTTGACCTTTTTCTACAAAAAGGGACCAAACGTCTTCATGTGAAGTAGGTTGATAGTATAGATGAGTATACACATACGTGGGATGCATGAAATACGGGACTGCGTTTTGGGCACTATTCTTCCTGTAACAGTTTCTTTATAGATGATCTTTGCTTTGTGCTCCTCTGGAAATTTTTGCTGAAGGAGTTAGACCGGATTGCAGGATTTGGACATCTAAGCTTAAATTTAACAATCTTGTCCTGTGGGCTGCTTGTGCTTCTTGTTTAAAAAAGTATTAGGGATTGGGATTTCTGAAGGGAATACAGGTGGAGAAAATCTTTGTGCAGTTCAGTGAATGTGACCTTTGAACAGGACTGGGCAGGTGTCCTCTTGAGCAAATCTCGTATGTGGTAAATTGCTCACAACACAAGGGTGTCACAAAGATACCGTGTTCTTTTATTGAATGGCTAGAAATACAGTTCCCAGTTTGCTAAATTCATGGTAATGACCAAGGCATAGCCTTGGATTTATTTTAATCTAATTGCTGGAATTTCTGGCGGGTTTTGGTATCTTGAATAACACTTTCGTGTATGTAATCCACAGAATTTAGCTCTTGCTGTCATATTTTCAGAAGATTAGAGGCTGAATGCTATTTTGGTTTCTCCACGACAAAGGCCAGTATTGTCTTTTTATAGCAACTAGTGGTTTTAGCTGCTGGTGACAGAATAGTCTTTTAAGATGGATCCATTTCTAAATAGGAAGTTTAAGTAGCTTAGTTTTGGTGGTTCAGGTTTCTTAGTTTCCATGGCATTTTCACTTGGAAAAGAGGCTCGTTCTTAAATTACACAATCCCTAGAAAAACTGCATGGGTCAGAATTGCATGCTCTTTTCTGGCTGAATATGCTTAGTAACCTGTAACTTAGCTTTATTTTGGTTCTAGGGAGACAAAATAGCTTTACTTAAGAAGTAAAACTCTGGCATTTCTCCAGAGCTTTGTATATGTAGTTGTTAAGCTTACAAATTACAGATGGCGTAGGGAAAGCTGAAAGCTGTTGCTTTTTGGGATGTTGAAATTTGAATTGTACTGAGCACATAACCTCCTCGCTGAGGTTTAAGAAGTTCCTGCTGAGGGTTTCTATGCAGCTTCAGTTGAGAAAATCTAGAAGCTCTTGCAGACCACCTTGGTGCCCGCTTTGCTTTTCCCGACAAAACGTCTGGGGAAGTGGGTTTCTCCTAGTAAAGTAGAGCTGGTTTGGAAGAGATAGAGATAATGATTGTGCATGAAGAACAATAATAGAACATTATGCAACTTTTTTTTTTGTAGTTTGTTCCCTTAATATGTTATGCTTAGATATATCAATGTTCTGTAACTCTTAATATCATCTGTTAAAGTTGTATTCAAAAATCTTTCAGATATTTGCTACAAGAGGTGGCTCTGCAGCTGTGGGCGTAAGTTTACAGGTATAAGTGCATGTCTTAACCTGTGTAGCAGTGTTTATTTCTCATAGTAACTCTTGCTGTGTTTGGGTTATATTTAAAGCAAGACAAAACTAGAGGTCTGTGTTTAGAAAGTCAAAGGAGATAGCGGGAAAATGTTGCTACTTCCAAAAAAAAAAAAAGTTTTATGCTGAAAAAGTACACTTTTTTACATTCATCAGCATCTCTGTGCATTGTCTTTCATTTCTGTATTATAGACAAAATTTCTACTGGATAGACCTGATTCCCTCTTTACAAAAAGTGGCATGTTAAGCTGTTAAATGCTTACAAAATTGTTGGAACAATTTTAAAAAAAAAAATCTAAACACTATTTCAGCTGTGTTTGGCTTGTCGTGTGCCAGTGATAGATGAGCTGTGGCACAGAGCATGGAACTTTCTTAAATTGTTGTTGGGTCACATAAGGACTTGTAAAATTCCTGTAAATATTCCAGCTTGACAAGCATATTGTAGGTTCTTAAAATGTGTTTATTCTGCTTCAGTCGTGAAGGGTCATTCCCTTTGAGCATTGTAATGACTTACAAACTCAGACCCGAGGCACCTTTTCAGTTCTGCGCTCAAAACAGGTGCTGGGCTCTCACAAACTTACTGTGTACTTCCCACATTGGTGTTTGCATCTTCCTATGTCATTTCTTAGCTGATATTAATAATAAATTTCTTCCTGAGTATTCTTCTGCTTGAAGCAGCTTTTTCTTTGGCTTCTCTAATGGGTCACTAATACTTTTTTTTCCCCTCCTCCTGTTTGGGCTCAGCTTTGTCTGGTTCAGCGGGGTTACAGCGTCCCTTCCCCTTTCCACAACCCCAGGACCTGAGGAAAGGATGGCAGAAAGCTTTGCCTTGCTATTTCTGTCTCTGTAAAGCTGATTTATGGTTATTTGGAGCTGCAGGTACTGACTACTCAAAGTAAAAAGTCTGCACTTGAGGGAACCCAGTTTTAACAGATGGGTTAGGAGGGCAGATCTGCATCAGTAATTCTGCTGTTATGAAGTTTTGGGAAGAAGTGTTACTTTTGAGGTTGTTATGGAGGAAGGAGCTGCTGCTTAATTGAGAGCTGCAGTCTCCAGAGGATGTGTTCATTAATGCCATTATGTATGGGACTAAGCTGAGAATCTGTAATACCTTCCAAAGAATGCTGTCAACTGAGATTAATATTAAAAGTCTGAAAACATCAGTTCATTGTGATATTTTTTTAAAAGGTCTTTGTCACATGCGAATGAGAATAAGAGGTGTGTACATGTCACTTCTGTTTCACAGGTTTAGGTTTTAAACACCTTTTGCTGCTTACTGTAAGAATGACACTGCTCAGGCTGTTGCTGTGTCTAGACAAGTTTTTATTTGCTTCCTCCCAGTTATGTCAGATTTTTCTTTTAAAATGATTGCTATGTGAAGGAACAGTACATCTGCTTTTTTTGGCTGATGTGTCCTTTGAACAAAAGATCTTGGCCAAAGGCACTTAAAAGCACGTAGGAGGAAAAGGGCAGGGTACGCTGAGCCTGCATTTGGTATCTGGGAAAACTGCCTAAAAACAGCTGTTCTGTGCTCATTTTTGACCAAAGAGCACTGAAAACAAGCTGGGTATAGAATGGGAAGAAAGGCAGCGAAGAACTGCATTGTGCTTGTGCTGCTCAGCATCAATGCCACGTGAAGCTGCTGGTCTTGGGTCAGAGTTTTTATTTCTAAGGAAGTGCAAACAATTTGACAGACTTGTGTGATTGTTTATGGAAGTAAGGTATTTTTATAAAGGAAAAAGTGCAGAGCATTTCTGACGGGCGTTACAATTGTGCTCCAGGTCCTGAGTGGCAAGATTCCCAATAGTAAGTAGAGCCAAAATGACAAACAAATCCTGATTGATTGTGGCACTAATGTTAAAGTGTGCTGCAGAAATAAACTTTTAAGATCTTACTCAAAATTTTTTTGCGAGTGAGAAGAACTTCATTGGCTGAAAGCAAACCGAATTTATTAGATACAGTGCTTCTTGTCTTGAAAAGCTAAACTATATTAATTGTTCAAAGTGCAAACTAAAACCTGAATTCATTAAAATCTAAATTACTGATTGTACAAGCTTGCTGCTGCTTTCTGGAGCACTGTTGCTTTGTTCAAATCATATACGTTATGGGTTGATAAGAAATCAGTACGTGCTTTGCACAAATAAGGAGTTTAGTTAAAGGCTTTATAGCAAGGAGCTACTTGCTCCCACTGTTCAACAGTCCTCATGCACACTGTTTTATACTGCATAGCTGTATTAAAACAGCTTTTTCAGCAGGGGCACATAGTACAGAAGATAACCCTGCCTTGATATTTCATAACTGATATTTTTATTATATCAGAGCTATAAAAAACTTGCTTTGTTATCCCTTGGGTGGGAAGTTAAACTGCGTGATGTGCTGCCAGATGTTACTTTTTCAGGAAGTGGTGAAGTCGCTGGTGTAGTCCTGTCCCGCTCTGTGCTTGCCAGTTCCATTGCCGAGTGAACGTGGTGCACCACGTGCAAGCCTTGTCCAGAATACTTGGGAATATATGAAAGCAAACAAGCTGAGCTGCTACTAATGAGCTCCCTGAAGATGCTTTTTGCTAGACAGCAATTTCTCTAGCGTAAACATCTACAAGGCTTAACTCCTGATGCAACCCTGATGCAGTAGGACTTGGACTAACTATGTGTTTGAGGTTGAGGGATGTTGCAAGGTCCTTTCTCAGTTTCAATCACTGCAGCTGCTGATCAGTGTCCCTACATTGGGGTAATTAGGAAGGCGGCCACAGAATGGTAATGCTGTCTTGGAAAGAGTGGCTCTTGTGATGCTGAGGTACCGTGATGCTGTTAAAAGTGGCTGTGCCAGTGTCAAGCTCTGTCACCACAGGATCTCGTGCAAACGTAACTGTGCTTCCCAGGGAAAGCCAGCAGACTTTTGGCTTTCCCTGGGAAATTCCAGGAAGACTGGAGGTGTTGTTGGCTCTAGGAAATCCTAATGGAAACTCTTGGGACTTTAAAACCGCCTGGCCATGCATGGAGTGGGTGGCAGGGAGCAGATCGGTGACTCCAGAGCACTCACACTGCCACCTTCTGACGGTGGCACCTGCGGAGCTGGGCTGGCCAGTGACAGAGGTCAGGCCTGGGGACACACACGGATGTTCACATGTGATGGTGCTCAGCCTGGCTGTAGTTAAATAGGTTTTTGAACATGGCTTGTGGCCAGAATGGAACTGAGAGGCTTTTGTCTGTCTCCAAGTTGACAAGTTGTTGAGGTAGATGAGAAACTTCAGTCCCTGCAGTATGAGAAATACCAGGAAAGTAGTACAAACAGAAATGGGAAGTTGGCTGATTTTGTTCTCATCTTAAAGTATAAATACATTATCAGAAGATAGTATTGGTTTTAGGAAATACGATTCCAGATTAAATTTTACATAATCTTGCAGAGAGGGCTTGGGTTTTGTTCTCTCTATTAAATAATTCATTTAAAAAAAAAAAGCTGGTACTTTTTTTTTTTTTTTTTTTTAAAGAAAACAAAGCTAACTGGTGTGTACTGAGTAAAACTCTATTGATCTGTTATCCTTAGGTGCAGTAAACATTCCAGGAGCTGGAGTTCAGCTGATCGATCTGTTGTTTCTTTGAGCAGCCTCGTTTAATTCCCTCGCTGCCCTCTCGTACAGCCCATGCCGTGGGCGTCCCTAGTCCGGTTAGTGCTGCTGCGTTAAGCCCGCAGGTCTCTGCGTTTCCAGTTAATGTAAAGCTGTTAGATATCTAAGGAGGACAAATAAAAATAGCCCTGTGACCTAGAACACTTTGTAGTCTCTTTGAATTAAGTGCATTATTGTTCGTGTAATGATCTTCAGACAAAATAAGCACGAGGTTGTTTGTAGCTTCAAAAAGTTAATGATTAAAGCTCAGGTCTAAAATTAGAGCAACTCGACTTAAAAATTTACTGGAATGTCCAGACCAGGACAGTCATGGTTTTGGGTTTTTTACCTTTGCTCCTTTAATTGTGCATTGAAGTGCAAGTTGGATGAAACTAGAGGCTGCCCAGAACAGAGCAGTGTGTAGTCACAGGGTACAGTAGCACACCCTTTGGGTGCAGGTGGCACAAAATACTCTTGCCTTCTACTACATTTATGCAAAATTAAGGTTTTGGGAAATAGCTTATTAGTATTGTTTTTCATGTGGAAAGTTAGCATCTATTAAATATTTTAACTATCTGAGATGTTGTCGTGAGTAAAGTAGTGAAATAACTGCCCAGCCTGGACTTGAGCAGGTTTTCGTGACTGCTGTCGTTGTCTGGAGGGGAGAAATCGTAACTCGGTTTAATCGGGAATTTCTCTGGGGTGTGCTGGGTTAGAACCGTGTAGTGTGGGGGAGGGAGGGGTCGCTGGGAATGCTCATCCGTCTGGCTCCAGGACGGTACGCTGGAGGGCGTTAGGTGTTACTTGAAGTAGAACTCGGTCAAGACTTACCGTCAGTGGGTTTTAATTTAAAAAAGGAAAACAAAAAAGGCACCAGGATTTTATCCCAGCTCACCCTCTGCCCAGCGCCGCCGCGGCGCATGCGCGACCACGCAGGGCGGGGCGACTCTCCCGCGGGGGTGTTGGCCCCGCCCCACTCCGCTCACGCCCCGCCCCGCGGTAACTCCCATTGGCTGCGATGCGTCGAAGGGCGGGGCCGCGGCGGTGCTGTCCGGCTGCCCCCCGAGCGCGCCCGCAGTCCCGCGGCGGCAGCGGTGGCAGCTCCGCTTCTCTCGGCTCCGAGGAGCCTTCGCCGCCGGCTTTGCCAGCGGCACCGCGTCCCAGCGGCTCTCTGCTTACTGACGGCCAGACGCTCTCTTGTGTTTGTTTTAACAGACTTTTGAATCGGAATAAACACCTTCAGGTCTCGGAGGCTTCTGGCTCTGAACTGCCTTCACTACTGTCGCCGCCTTCTGTCTAATGTGCTACAAGGATGAGCCCAGCATTTGGAGCTATGGAAGTGGACCACTATTCCAAGGGAGTCCTGCTCGAGCCTTTTGTCCACCAGGTCGGAGGACACTCCTGTGTCCTCCGGTTTAATGACAAGACCATCTGTAAACCCCTTATTCAGAGAGAACACCAGTTCTATGAGACTCTCCCAACAGAAATGCGTAAATTCACTCCGCAATATGAGGGTAAGTTACCAAACCTTAGAATGACGTTGGGCTTTTTCTTTCTGTAAATGCAAGTGTGCTGTGCTCTCTGTTATCTCTGAAATCTCTTCTGTGTGGAAGAGATTTTAGGGTTTTCTTTTCATGTATTTTGATGTTGTCTGAGGCAGGCTGTGGAGATGCAGGGTGGAAATGCCTGCCATGGTGTTTGGGCTGACTAACAGCATTAGAGTAGAGCTGCTCTGCTGGTGATAGCCCATATATCCCCCTTAGGCACAGGTAAGTAGCTAACAGCTTGTGAATGTTTTCAATCATTCTCTGCTGCTTTCATTGTGGATTTCTTTTTTTTTTTTTTTCTCCATTTGTTTAATGTTTGTTTACGGAGATTGGGTAAAATTGGTTGACAGTGTTTTGTGTAAGCTTAGTTTGTGGTCTCTTGTTTTTGAATTTCTCCTCTGACTCTCATTTTGATCACAATGAATACGTGTCAGTAAGGTGTCTTGTTGAACATTTGCGGTGTTGTTTCTGCCATTAAGGAAATGAAAATTCATGGCATTTAGGCAGGCAAGGATCAAGTAGCCTTGATGAGGCTGAGTCAGATGTTATGTAGGAGTGGAAATTCCAGTTCTTCTAAGCATTGTGCTAGTTAACAGAAACACTTTTCTTTCTTGTTGCTATTCCATCAACTGCTGCCTGGTGATTAATAAATAATATGTCTGAAGCACTATTTTGAATGGAGTTGCTTTTTAAAGCACATTGATTTTAACAACCATAAGGGCGTTGCATACTGTTGGTGAAACTGGTGGAAGACTTCAGAGGAGATGTTTCAAAGTTAATATTCCCTGCTTGTTTACAGAGACTTTTTGACATGTCTGACTACAAGTTCTGTTGGACTGGAAGAAAACTGTGACCTTTGAATGATACTTCTCAAAATGTAATAGAACAATTGTATTAGTGTATATGGCTTTTTGGGCAATGTGGGGAGGGGTTTAGGGGTAAGGGGCCTCACTTGGTCCATCTCTGTTATTTTTTCCAGGATAAAGCCAAAGGCCATTGGCTGTCTGGCTGTCCCCTTTTTTCCTGTTGTCCTTTGTGGCAGCAGGACTGTCACTCGGAGCTTCTGCGCTCCCTGTCCCGCTACTGTAGGTCTCGGAGCCGCCTGCCCAGCTCAGAAGTGCCCGTCTCTCGCCGAGACCTCTCCCCTCTGGCCTAGTGATGAGCTGCAAGAACTGTGCAGACTGATAAGAGAATAAAGAGAGAGGACTGAAAAATAAAATAGAGAACAATTCAGACAAGTGTTATGGCTTCATTAACCACTGAAACTTGCTAATGTAGCGCTGAGTGCATCTCGGAGCGCTCCACTAAGACAAAATGTTGTGCAGTGCTCCAGAGACTTGAGGGATGAGAAAAAAAAATTACTTTCAAAGTTCACCATGTTTCTGTACCACAAACAGATTTGTTTTGTACTGCGTTTTTGTTATTTATTTCACAAGACTGCTGCATAACCCGTATCAATAAAATATATTCCAAAAAGGAGAAGAAAATGTGTAATTAAACGTGGTGATTCTAAGTGGAAGCTTTTGGACTAGTTTCTGTTGTAATGTGAAATTTCCTTGTTTTGCTCTACTTGCACATCTTCCCTTTTCCCTGAGGATCTATTGACCAAATCTTGTTTGGATAAGTGCTTTTTGCTTTGCTGTCACGCAAGACTTGAAGCTTTTGCTATGGGTGGGGTTTTTTTTGTGCAGGTCACTTTTCACTGCAAGATGTTAACGAATGTTCTACATCTCGCTTAGGGCCAGACCAGTCAGGTTTTTTAAATTAATAAAAACTTTTATTAATTGAAATTGTCTCCTGTTATTATTTGATTCTTACTTGACCGCATCAGAGAGAGAAGAGAACCTTTTGCTTCGTTGTTTTGTCAATATGATAAATTGTCTTTTGTGAGGTGTTATTTTTGTCTAGGTCCTTTGATATTTGTTAGGTTGGCAGATGGGGTTTGGCGTGTGGCGAGATAGAAACTAAGGACCAGGGTAAGAGAAAAAAAGTTGCTATATTCTTAGTGTAAAATCGTGTGTTCTAAAAGGGCTTCTTTGTCACTTCAGCAATTCATGACTCTCCGTGTCCTTTCTCTCCTCAGGTGTGGTGTCAGTGAGCTTTGAAGAGGATGAAGATGGAAACTTATGTCTAATAGCTTATCCATTAAATGGGGACCACAATAATTTAGAAAACTTAGATAATTCTGACTGTGAACCCAAAAGTAAGCTGTTACGATGGACTAACAAAAAGACAATGTTGTTAGAAAACGAGAAGATATCTAAGGAGTGGGTCCGACAGCACAGGAAAGAGGAAAAAATGAAAAGGTAAGTTTGTTGGGGGAACTGAAATGTGGAGTGTTGAAGCATAATGTCTTTTGCTGTCAAATTACAATCTGGCCTCTGGAATTCCAGAGAATTTTCCAGAACTCTTTTACTTTCATTTTCTTTTCTTCTCTTGTTTCTTTTTCCTGACCCCTTCAGTACAGACAGGTTCAGTGGTGAAACAAGTATGTTCTCAGCCTGGTACCACATTGAGTCTTTTCAGTATGTTTTTGCTGTAGTCAATTGAAAAAGGTTTCCCAGTGTTATTTTTGAAGCCTCTGCAAATAATAATAATAATAATAATAATAATAATAATAATAATAATAATAATAATAATAATAATAATACAATAGTTGTATAGAAATGAAAAAAAAGGTGTTACTCTATATGGGGTACTTGTGTAGCCATCCTGCTTTATCCCTCTTAGTGATGTTTTCCCCCTCGTTCATTTATGTTAATTGTGCCCACTGTAAACTACTGGGATGCGTTGTGCCAAAAACAGTGACCTTAACAAAGGGTAGAGCTCACAGCCTATTGCTGCTGCTTCTATTACTTCTGTGGAAGTAATTCACACTGGTAAAGAATATATGTGGAGAGCTACTATGTGTTTTGTAACGTATTTGGCTATAAGCTAATTTATATGGAAGTAGTTTTATTAAGATTGAAATATTATTGATGGGCAACTTGTCCAGTTATACAGACAGCAAAATCAAGCTTATGCTGGCTGTTAATGAAGGTGCACAAATGTAAAGTTAAATCCACTGACAACCTCTTTAAAGTGATTATTTTTCTGCTTGGCCTCTCATTTGCTGCTTTGTTCTGTTTTCTAGTCACAAATTGGAGGAAGAATTTGAGTGGCTGAAGAAATCTGAAGTCTTGTATTATACTGTAGAGAAAAAAGGAAATGTCAGTTCACAGTTTAAACACCACAATCCTTGGAGCATGAAATGTCACCAGCAGCAGTTACAGCGAATGAAGGAAAATGCAAAACACCGCAATCAATATAGTATCCTTTCCTCGGAACAAGGGAATGAGTCGGGCTTTGCTTTTCATTCCTTGAAGGTGCCAGATAAAAGTACAGCACAACTTTAATCCAGAGAGGCTCTGAAGTCGTGATTTATTTGGTGACTTTGAAGGGATTGCCCTTGCTTCCCAAAGCATGGGCTTTTCCAGCATGTAATAGAGCAGCTGGGCAAGGAAATTCAGGTAGCTTAATCCAAAAAAAGAGATCTTGCTGTATGCAGGCTTGGATGCAACCGATAAATCCTGCGAAAATATCACTATCTGTATAATTGGGTTAACAAACTCCTCACGTGTGAGGGAGTTTCAATGAATGGGTCACTAGAACATCTCTGACTAATAAACTGCTGAAAACGATGGAGAGCATTTCATGGCTGCTATCCTCACCAGCTCACTGTAGCTGATTATTAAATGACCCAAGTAAAGTGCGTGATACCTCTGGAACTGTTTTACTGCAAATATTCTGAAGTGGGTTTTTAACCTCTCAGTTTCAGAGGTGGTGTGAAGCTTCACAGTTTTTGACTGGTAACGGAAGCGCACAAAATCTTAATTTCCCCTCGCAAAAACCCTCTTGCTAGGCAGGAAATACCTCATAATTCCATGTCTGTGCCTCAGGTGCCAAATTATATTTCTCCAAGTCCCTGGTTACTATTTTTTTCCCACTTAATATGGAAATTCACCTGTCTTCTCTAGAGACCAGTGAAACTGAAACTAGATACCCACTCTGCTTTATGCCAAGTTTATGTAACTGTCATTTTTCACTGTTATATACTGGGTGTGTTTTGGGTCTGCTTGAGGTTAAGACTGTGACACACTAAATTTTTTGGTGAGGGTTTTAAAGCCTGTATTCCTCATGGTGTGAATTGTTCCTTAACTAATCAGAATTCATTTTGTTGGAAAACCTAACATCTCGATACGAAGTACCGTGCGTGCTGGACCTGAAGATGGGGACCCGCCAGCACGGGGACGACGCGTCGGAAGAGAAGAAGGCGAATCAGATCCGCAAGTGCCAGCAGAGCACGTCGGCCGTCATCGGCGTGCGGGTCTGCGGCATGCAGGTGAGCGGAAAACACTTCTGTGGAGCGCAATAGACCCGTCTCCGTGATTTTTTTTGAGTTATGCAGTCAGGCCACATGTTGCTGTCTTTGGGACGCTGTGCTTTGTTTCTTTCAGCGAGAGGAACGAGGGTTTTGGGTGTTGTTTATCAGTTGAAGGTGGCGGCGCTTGCAGGAGCAGCCTCTGCCACGTGCTTCGCTTCTCTGAGCGCATAAACAATCTCCTGCACGATAGCAGGTCAAGATTGCATAGCAGGTCAAGATTGCGTAGTAAAATTACTGATTGGATTAGTGTTTTGGGATGGTGTAGGAAACCGCTGGCAGGAGGATCTGCCAGTACCTGCATTTTGCATAAGGCATGTGCAGATCTGCCAGAACGTTGAGAAGCGATCGGTTCTGTCTTGTAGACTTGGAAAAGCCGCAGATCTTCCGCTGCTTCAAGCAGGCGTGTTGCACACAAGAAGTGGCTTGGTAAATGTGATAAGACTCGTGGTCAAATAAGGAGATAGAGTCGCCTGGACTTTCACCTGAGTTTTTTATTTACTTGTTTCTGTATTCCCAGAGTGACAAATGGGAAACAACTTGTTTGTATTCGAAGCTTTTCTGGAGCCTCTCTCTTCCTGTCTGGTGGATTCCAGGAACGCCAGCGGTGTTTGCTGGGAGTTGTCCCACTGTTGGCACGTGTGGCGTTCAGTTCCCTGTTTAGCTTCAGAGAAAAGCACGAGGCAGAAATGGAGGCGATCCTGTGTGCTGGGGTCTGAGCGGGGCCTGCACTGCAAAACAGGGACTCTGGAGGCACCCGCTGTCCTGACTTGACCCAGGTGTTGAGGCATCACCAAGCTCTGTGGTTATGGACTGTCCTATAGGAAGGAATCTTCCCGCAGGAGCACCCGTTGTCGTTAAACACACGGGATTTTGGGGCACCCTGTGGTTTCAGTCAGTGTTTGGTGTCACTTAGAGCTCAGCGCTCCGTGCATCGGCTGCTGTGCCAGGGAGCAGCGGCTGGTCAGGAGCTGAGTGAGCGGCTGCGGTGCAAGTTGTAGCTTGGCTGTGCGGATCTTGGCTGCAGCTTTCCCGGTTTCACTTAAACTCCTCATTCTTAAATTCCTGGTGGTAAAGCCCAAATCTAAACGGAAGGAATTTTCCGTTTCCTCCGTGCTTCTGAGTTCCACAGACACTGCTGGATCTGTTGTCGCAGTTTCTGTAACAATGCAAGAAAAATTTTAAGAGAGTAGTATCTCATCTTGTAGAAGCTTTCTGTAGCATGTTGGTGGGATTTTTTCTTTCCTGCCACCCCCCTTCAAGGCTCTGTGTCACTATTAGCAGCAATTTCAATTATTCCTTTTCTTCTGTGTTTGTGTGTGCAGGTCTACCAGGCAGGCACCGGCCAGCTGATGTTCATGAACAAATACCATGGAAGGAAACTCTCAGTCCAAGGATTTAAAGAAGCACTTTACCAGTTCTTTCATAACGGCAAATACCTGCGCAGGGAACTCTTTGAATCTGTTATCAAGAAACTGACTGAACTCAAGTCTGTCCTAGAGAAGCAGGAGTCTTACCGCTTCTACTCGAGCTCCTTGCTGATCATTTATGATGGAAAGGAAAGGCAGGAGGTTGCTGTCGACTCGGACCCGGAGGACTTGGAGGATCTTTCGGAGGAATCTTCGGACGAGTCTGCAGGAGCATATGCCTACAAACCAACCGCTAGTACTGTCGACGTCCGCATGATAGACTTTGCCCACACAACCTGCAAGTACTACGGAGAGGATAGCGTGGTGCATGAGGGCCAAGACACGGGTTATGTTTTTGGACTTCAGAATTTAATAGATATTATTAAAGAAATAAGAGACGAAAGTAGCGAATAAACAGTGGGGATGCACAGCAGTAGAAAGCACTATTGTGACTCTTTGTATTCCAGAATTATTGGCCACTTTCTGGTGGTAGGAATCTCTACAGGCTCTGCAGGGATGGTCCCGTCAGAGCCAGACTTGTTCAGAGGGCATTTACTTCCATTGGTGCTGGACCTAGCACTGGCAAAACTTGGTATCCTTATTTATTTTAACTTTCTTAAACATTCCATATTTGATTACTCAGATACCTCTGTTATCCCTGTGTGTATACGTTCCAATAAAATTCTTTTTGTTCATTGTAAGTGATGCTTCTGTTGTTGCTGGTGACCGAGGAAGAGGTGAAGCTCCACGTTCTCTCTGGTGTGATGCAGAAGCAGCGTGTGAACAGCAACCTCCAGTTGCACTGGGGAGGTTTAGGTGGGATACTGAGAACAATTTCTTCCCCAAAGGGCTGTGGGGCATTGAACAGGCTGCCCAGGGCAGTGCTGGAGTCACCATCCCTGGAGGGCTGGACAGACGGACATGAGGTTCTCAGGACATGGGGCAGTGCCAGGGGTGGGTTATGATCTTGAGGATCTTTCCCAACTGAATTGTTTCTATGGGAGCTCCAGAGGTCCCTTCCAACCAGAATGATGTGACTTAGATAAGTGAGAACTTCTATCTCCAAAAGCCTGTTTCCTGTTTCAGGATCTTGTAAACTCGATCTCATGCTGTGGAACCCATTTCTAGAGAGGCTGTTGACTTTTTTTAATCTAAGACAAGCGAAAAATGTGTAAAACTCCGCCAGAATCAGCTGCAGTGGCAGCGACGAGGGGGGAGCTGCAGAGCTTGAACCACTTCGGATCTTCCTTGGGACAAAGAGATGGGAATGAAGTGTTTGAAAGTGAGAGCAACTAAGTAATGGAGCAACTCCAAACCACTGTATTTATTTAACCATTTTTAGATAGATTATTTCTACCCGGTGAAGCTTGGAAGTCATCGGGATTGTGCAGAAGCAAACTGAGTGTGGAAGTGCCACGGTAAGTTGCTGCTTGTTGGGGTTGTCCAGGGTAAAGCAGCAGGTTTAGGTAGCAATGGAGATTTTTGGGGAGGTGGGTGATGCCGGGATCATCTCCCCAGCCCGTCTGGCTCCCCGTGGGACCAGTGGGGTGTGGTGGGGAGGCTGCAGATGTGCCGCAGGGTCACCCTCTGCCACCCCTGCAGCTTCAGTTTCCTATTCCCCGGCTGTTGCTCTCGAGTTCTCCCGATCAAAGTCTCTCTGCGGGCTGCCCCGTGTTCTCCTGGACTTGTTGAAGAGGCTTTTTACCTTTGCTCTTAGAACATTAGTCTGCGGTTGCCTTTGTGTTTGTTTCACAGCATTCAGGCACAAACCAATGTCGGTATTAAACCGGCATTTTTACATCTTGTGGCCACCTCACTACTTTGTATCAACGTGGTGAGGATTTATTTCCCGTGGGGTGGGTTTGTCCATCCTTAACTTGCCATTTTTTGCTGTTTCATGAGTTTCCGGTGCTGGGTGCAGCTGGGGACCCTGAGCTGCTCCGGGCACCAGGGGTGGGATGGGGCTGGTGATTTTTGGCACGAGGAGGCAAAATGCTTTGGGCAGTGACCGGAGAGGTTCTGATAGGATGAGAGGAAACGACCTCAAGTTGTGCTGGGGAGATTTAGATCGGATATTCAGAAAAACATTTTCCTGGAAAGGGCTGTGGGGCATTGGAACAGGCTGCCCAGGGCAGTGCTGGAGTCACCATCCCTGGAGGGCTGGACAGACGGACATGAGGTTCTCAGGACATGGGGCAGCGCCAGGGGTGGGTTATGGCTGGACTCGATGATCTTGAGGGTCTCTTCCAACCAAATTGATTCTATTATTCTGCCTGCTGTCCCCAAGGTGTGTGCCATGGGTGTCCTGCTGTCCCCAGGGTGTGTGCCGTGGCTGTCCTGCTGTCCCCAAGGTGTGTGCTGTGGGTGTCCTGCTGTCCCCAGGGTGTGTGCCGTGGCTGTCCTGCTGTCCCCAAGGTGTGTGCCATGGGTGTCCTGCTGTCCCCAGGGTGTGTGCCGTGGCTGTCCTGCTGTCCCCAGGGTGTGTGCCGTGGCTGTCCTGCTGTCCCCAAGGTGCGTGCCGTGGCTGTCCTGCTGTCCCCAGGGTGTTCACTGCAGGCGTGAGTCAGTGCCTGGAACACAGAGCGGCCGTGGCTGCAACGTGATGTTTCCTTTTCAGTTCTCCGGCTTAGGATGCGATGCCCTCTGCTAATGAGCTGACGAGCAGCCTCTTGGCAGTGGCGCTGCGTATGAATAAGCCCGCCTGTGCAGATTCATCTGATACACCGTTTGACTTTGCAGCCCGAAATTAGCTCGGATAAAGCCCTCTAATGTACTTGCGTTACGTAGGAACTCTGGAGGGAATTCATACAATCCGATGAGAACAATCGCATTTGCTGTGATGCAAGCTGCCTCCAGAACAAGTCCCCTTTGTTCCGCTGCCTGCAGGCAGGGCCCTGGGGACGGGCAGGGAGCTGCCCGCTCCGTAACGCTGCCGGGGGTAAGCTTGGTCTAGACTGGGGCTCAGACCAGCGCAGCCAGAGCCATTGGGGGTGCCTATATAATAATAATAATAATAATAATAATAATAATAATAATAATAATAATAATAATAATAATAATAATAATAATAATAATAATCTGGGTGGAATTGGTGCTGCTGCAGGAAGGCAGGGGGACAAACCCAACCCCTGCGCTGCAAAAATCCATCTGCCAGTGTTGTCAGAGGATTAGTGAGGGCTGTGCCAGGGCTGCACAGCAACAACAAGGTGGTTGGGAGCTTCCTGCAGCGTTGGGAGGGGGGAGCGGGAACACAAATGACCTTGTTTATTAGTTGCTTTAAAAGCTTCAAAATATCAGGAGGAAAAAAAATTCCCTCATCTGCACATTGATCCAAACCATGGGCATCCCAGACTGTGTCCTCAGGGGTTAAAGAGGGGGTGACCCACATGGCAAGGCGCTCTGAATGACATATTTTCTTGCGAAGTTCAAGAGTGGGTTTGTTTTCCTTCCACGCTGTTCTGCACAAACCCCTGGGAGCGGTTCCTTGTGCTTGTGGAAAGGCCCCTGTGTCACTGCTGGGGGACACGCGGGGTGGAGCGGGGACCCCGCAGCCCCTCACCCCTGCGCCTGGGCTGCGCGGGGAACGGCGCTGGGACCAGCAGGTTGTAACCTTGGAGGATCTGGGACCAGCAGGTTGTAACCTTGGAGGATCTGGGACGAGCAGGTTGTAACCTTGGAGGATGTGTCGTTGTCAGGAGGTCCAGGGGTTGCCCACCCCTCGGGCCATGGCAGAGGCTGGAGTGGCTGGATAAGGAGAGAGCAGCAGCTGGGCTGTGGAAGACACCCAAGGGCTTTTCTGTTCCTGTTTTTCCTCCACTGTTGTGGGGCCACAGGACAAGGGGTGATGGTTTTAACCTAAAAGAGGGAGATTCAGGCTGGGCAGGAGGAAGGAATTGTTGGCCCTGAGGGTGGTGAGAGCCTGGCCCAGGTTGGCCAGAGGGGTGGTGGCTGAACCATCCCTGGAGACATCCCAGGCCAGGCTGGACGGGGCTCTGAGCAACCTGAGCTGGTGAAGATGTCCCTGTCATGGCAGGGGGGGCACTGGGGGAGCTGGGATGGTCCCTTCTAACTATTCTATGATTCTATGGCCTGAGCGCAGCTCTGTTCTTCCCCAGGCACTAACACCCCAGCTGGGCACCGGCTGTGCTGGCAGCAGTGCTGGGAAGCAGCGGCCGGGCTGGGTCCCTGCTCTGTCCTGGGGAGCACTGAGCCCTGTCAGAGTCGCCTCTATGGGGCAGCCCCATAGCCGGCCAGGGGCTGGGGAGCCGGGCAGCCCGTGCCCCTGGCAGGGACGCCCCACTCTGCAGACGCTGCAGCTCCTGCTGCGGGGAGGACGATGCCGAGCGCACGTCTGCCTTCCTCGCGGCTCCCCCGTGTCTGGTCCCTCCCTGGCCGCTGCTTCCTGAGCCTCCGAGGGGACCCACCTTTTCCTGCCAGCCCAGCCCCAGCGAGGCCGTTGCCGCCCTGCCCCGGCTGCCGTGACGCGCTGGGCCTGACCCCGCGCTGGGCTTTGCAGGGCCTGGGTGAGCGGCAGCGCATGGTCCAGCCTGGCTGCACCTGAGCACCCCAGCGTTGTGCCCCCGTGGTCCCCCCGCGCGATGCTGCGCTGGCCCCGGGCTCGCGGGGAGCTGGCCTGGTGTAAATAGGTCACTTCCAGCCCCAAAGTGGGGCGGCTGCCGGGAATCGCCTTGGGTCAGCTGGCCAGAGATGAAACACATTCCTGCGGCCGGCGCCGGTTTCTCCGGTGAACTGAGCTCAGCTTTACTGCCAAGTTGCTGGGGACGGGGACAGGGGGTCGAGCGGGACCTGCCAGGGCCTTTTGACAGGTGGCAGCCCCGGCATTGGGGCTGGGCGGGAGCAAGAAGAGGCAAAGGACAACCCATGGGCCCCCAAAGGAGAGGACACCTCTGTCCCCACACTGTCCCCATCCTGCGATGCTGCCTCTGGAGTAGCCACTGGCCGTCATCCCCCAAGCCGAATCGCTGCTGGCAGAGAGGGGCACACAAGTGGCTTTTTGTGGAGTAAGAGCAAAATATTCCCTCATGGCCAGGCAGCAGCGTCCCCGCAGGGCGGTGGCCCGATGTCCCCGTGACCCCTGCCCCAGGGAGAGCACTGTGTCCGCTCACCCTGTGCCCTGGCGCTGCAGAGCGCTCGGTCCCCAGCAGCGCCACGGGCACATCCTCCTGCCCCGGGCCGTGCTGGGGACATGGTGGCTCCTGCTGCGGGGGGACAGAGAGCCCCTGTGCCCCCGTGGATCTGCAGTGCCACTCCGCAGGTGTGTGGCTGTGCCCTCGCTGTCCCTAACGCTGCTGGGTTCAAGTTTGTGTAACTGGACACTAATACAACTGGGTTTAAGCTGTTTGTATGGTGATGCCATCGCAGGGCTGGGGACAGGCATCCATTTGTCCCGCACGTGCGCCCATCTCCTCTTGTCTTCCTTGGGTTTGCGCCACAGCAGTGTCCCCAGTGTCCCCACTGTCACCGGCTGCGCTGGCCCCGTGGGGTCTCTGCAATCTCCCTGTGAAAGGGGAGCAGAGGAGCTGCTGCTGCACCCCAGGGAGCCCCACATAGGCAGGACCAGAGGAAACGGCCTCAAGTTGCACAACGGGAGGTTTAGATTGGTTATCAGGAAAAATTTGTTCCTGGAAAGGGTTGTGGGGCATTGGAACAGGCTGCCCAGGGCAGTGCTGGAGTCACCATCCTGGAGGGTTGGACAGACGGACATGAGGTTCTCAGGGACATGGGGCAGTGCCAGGGGTGGGTTATGGTTGGACTCGATGATCTTGAGGGTCTCTTCCAACAAAATGATTCTATGATTCTTCCCTGGCCGCCATCCCTAAACTCTCCTGACCTTCTGTCTTCTTGGTTTCCAGGAAGCGCAGCTGCTGGCAGCCGCTGCGGCTCCTTCCTCCGGCGCAGGGGGGACCTGGCTCCTGGCCAGCCCCGCCGCGGCCGGTTGCGCAAGGAGCCCGCGGCACGGGGCAGGCGGAGCAGAGCGGGTCCGGAGCCGCGCAGCCTCTTGCTGGTGTTTTTAGGCTGGACATGGAGTGCACATCCCAGGCCAGAGGCAGCAGTGGGTTTGCTCCGGCCTGGCAGGGCGCCCGTCCCTGCTGCTGGAACCGGCCCTCGCTTTGTGGCTTCTCCCATATGGGAGCAGATGCCCTCGTTCTGGAGCAGGGACACGGTGCATCCCACATGCCAGCTGCCCCGGCACAGCCGCCTGTCCCCATGTGGTGCCCAACTGCCCCGTGCAGTGGGGGAAGCGATTGTCACCCCGTGCGGGCACTGGGGAGGCTGCACCTCAAATCCTGGGGGCAGTTTTGGGCGCCTCGTGCCAAGAAAACCCTTGAGGTGCTGGAGCGAGTTAAGAGAAGGGAACGGAGCTGGTGAGGGGCTGGAGCACAAGTGTGATGGGAGCGGCTGAGGAACCTGGGGGGTTCAGCTGGAGAACAGGAGCTGAGGGGAGACCTTCTGATCTCTGAGCTGCCTGAAAGGAGCTTGGAGCCAGGGGGGTCGGGCTCTGCTCCCCAGGAACAAGCGCCAGGAGCAGAGGAAACGGCCTCAAGTTGCACCAGGGGAGGTTGGGGTTGGATGTGGGGAAGAATTTCTTCCCCAAAGGGCTGTGGGGCATTGGAACAGGCTGCCCAGGGCAGTGCTGAAGTCACCATCCCTGGAGGGTTGGACAGACGGACATGAGGTTCTCAGGGCTATGGGGCAGCACCAGGGGTGGGTTATGGTTGGACTCAATGATCTTGAGGGTCCCTTCCAACCAAAATGGGGCTCTATGCATGATGGTCTGGGCTGGCACAGCCCCGCGCTCTCCCCCTCCTGCCGCGCTGCAGAGGTGCCTCTGCTCCCTGGCACCTCTCCCACGTACAAACGTCCTTCCTGAGAGCTGGTGGCCACAGCAGGTGCCAGCATCACTGCAGGAGCTGCTGGCAGCCTCCCTGGCACAGGCGTGGGCATGTGGCCCTGTCTGCGGGGGGGCCGGGATGTGCCCCCCGCCAGTTGTGTCCTGAGGCTGCAGGAGCAAGGCAGGGCTGCCCTCCTGGCTGTGACACTGGGAGGGCACTGTGTCCCCACAGGTGGCCCCGCTGCTCTCAGCAAGGTGGCACAGGAGGGTCTCAAGGCATCTGGTCAGGGCACCCCACCTCCAGCCTTTTAATGAGGTTTTCCAGGAGGAAGGGCTGCTCAGGACATCAGGACATGCCCAAGGGGACATCCAGTGCCTCTCCGCCCTGCTCACACGCTCCCCTGGTCCCCGTGGGACACGCTGGTGATGTTGTCCCCAGAGCCACAGGCCTGTGATCCCCGCAGCACCATCCACCCTGCGTGACTTTCCACCCAGAGACGGCTGGTGGGAATACAATAATATTTGTACACCTAAAAGCAGAGCGATTGATCCCGTTGCTGTTTTGCAACGTGTTGACGGCCGGGCAGTGCAGAATTATACAAGTGGAGCTGGCAAGTTTGTGTTCCAATCATATGAGTGCTGTTGTGCAACAGTTCCCCGCCGCGGCCCCGGAGCAGAGCGGGTGCGTGGGGGCTGCACCGAGCCCGGCGGGCGCTCACCGTGATCCTGGTGCTCACCGCCATCCTGGTGCCCCCGGCTCTGAGGGCAAGGGATGCAGGCGTAATTATCTGAGGTCTCAAGTTCGGCTTTAAAAGTCACCTACGAATGACGCAGCCCGTTGCTCGTTGTCCCTCCCTGTCTGAGATAAATCACCTGGCGCTTGCGATTTGGAGCCGGTTCCTCAGCAGCAGGAATCTGTCCTGGGGTTCCTCGGGGGCTCTTTGCTCCCGGTGTAGTGTCCCCAGGAGCAGGGAAATTCGGGCTGGCAGAGCCAGGTGGGCAGGCGGTGGGGATCCTGGTCCCACGGGACCTGGGTGACAGCCGGAATAATAACCCCACAAGCTTGGTTTGCCCTCCCGTGGTGCTGCTCGCCGCCTGCCCGCCCCTTGCCCACCGTCACACTGTGGGAAGGACGGTGACCGGGAACAAAGCCCAGACCCCGAGAGGCTCCTGAGGGATTCAGCCCCACCTGCATCTCCCGGTTCCCACTCAAAGCACCTGTTGCCCCTCCAGCCCCAGCTGCAGCTCACTGGAGCTGTTTCCAGCACACAGCCTGGGCAGCCACTGCCAGTCCACCCTCCATCCCCACCGCTGGGACCCGAATCACCTCGCTGGCAGCTCTGGGAAAGCTGGGGGACCCGCGGGGAGCAGGCAGGGGGCTGTGGCAGCCACAAGCCTGGCTGTTATTATATAACCACCGGCTGGATTTGATTGTTGATGGTTTCTGGACGAATTAAACTCCCCCGTTGCTGGGAGCTGGGGTTTGTGGACTGTGCGGTTTCTGCGTCTCTCCACCCCCGCATCGCGGCGGGATGGCAGGGGAGGGCGGGGGGGTGGGGGTGTCCCTGCAGGGGGCTTGGCTGCAGGGGATTGTTTACCAGACCCATAGAGATCATAGAACCACGGAATGGTTTGGGTTGAAGGGACCTTCCCAGCTCCCCCAGTGCCACCCCTGCCATGACAGGGACATCTTCACCAGCTCAGGGTGCTCAGAGCCCCGTCCAGCCTGGCCTGGGATGTCTCCAGGGATGGTTCATCCACCACCTCTCTGGCCAACCTGGGCCAGGCTCTCACCACCCTCAGCGACAACAATTTCTTCCTCATGTCCAGCCTGAATCTCCCTCCTTTAGTTTAAAACCATCATCCCTTGTCCTATCACAACAGGCCCTGCTAAAAATTCAGGGGTCCTGGGCTGTTGGGGGGTAATGCAAAGGGTCTTTCTCCCAGAACGGGGTGTTGTGGCACAGAGATGCGTGGAGGCGGCTGTGTGACCTCCGAGAGCTGCTGGCCCAAGGGGCAGCACACCCGTGTCCCCGTGGCCACGTGCCAGGTCACCGTGTCCCTGCAGGGGACAGATTTGGGCCATGCCCAGCTCTCGCTGTGCCCCCTTTCTGTGCCGGGGCTGGCTGGGGCACCGCAGTCATTCTCCATGGGGAGAACGGACAGTCCTCGGGGACCTGACCCGGGTGATGTCCCCCGGGTGGGGTCTCACTGACTTCGGGGATTCAATGGTCGCTGCAATGGGGGATCGAACCCGCGATGGCCCGTTACCGGGTCCCGCCGCCGCGCTCCGCTGCTGCCCCCTGGCGGCCGCCGAGGGGTTGGTCTGGAATCTTGTGTCCAGTTGTGGCCCCTCAGTTCCAGCAGGACAGGGAACTGCTGGAGAGAGTCCAGCGCAGCCACCAAGATGCTGCAGGGAGTGGAGCATCTCCCGTGTGAGGAAAGGCTGAGGGAGCTGGGGCTCTGGAGCTGGACAAGAGGAGACTGAGGGGGGACTCATTAATGTTCACAGATATATAAAGGGGGAGTGTCAGGAGGATGGAGCCATGTTCTTCTCGGTGACAACCACTGATAGAACAAGGGTAATGGGTTCAAACTGGAACACAAGAGGTTCCACTTAAATTTGAGAAGAAACTTGTTGGGGGTGAGGGTGTCAGAGCCTGGCCCAGGCTGCCCAGGGGGTTGTGGAGTCTCCTTCTGTGCAGACATTGCAACCCGCCTGGACACCTTCCTGTGTAACCTCAGCTGGGTGTTCCTGCTCCATGGGGGGATTGCACTGGATGAGCTTCCCAGGGCCCTTCCAATCCCTGACATCCTGGGATTCTGTGTGACAGCCGCTCACACGAGTTTTGACAAAAGACAATGAATTTTGGAAAATGCAAAGGCCATGCTGATAGCATGTCTTTAACTACCCTGAGCTCAGACCTCAAAATATTAGATATAATCCTTCCTTTGGTGATTCTGGTTTTCCTTGTTTTTTTTTTGTTTTTTTTTTTTTAATATTTATGGAGATCTAGATCTGGATTAATTATACTTTATTTTGTATGGGATTTCAGGAAGGGAGAGAAAGAAGAAAGAAGCAGTATTTTGATTAAATGGAAATTAATGATAAATTGCATGCAATGTCTTCCTACAGGACTGGGAGGTTTTTAAAGGAGTCCTTTCCCTTTCTTCAGTCAATTTATAACCTCAGTGTTATAACGTGCTGCGTACGCATATAAGCATTTTTTAAGAGAACTCCTTCTAAAAGGCAATGTTGACATTTGATGTTGACGCCCCCGCCGCGCCGCCAGGGGGCGGTAGGGTGCGGTGCGGGGGCGTGGCGGCGATGTGAGTGGGCGTGGCTTTGGCACGCGGGGGGCGTGGCTGTGACGTGCCGGGGCGTGGCGGCGCCGCGAAGGGGCGTGGCTGTGACGCGCGGGGGCGTGGCGCGCCGGGCCGGGCCGGGCCGCGCCGCGGCGGTCGGAGGTGCCGGTGCCGCCGCCATGTACCGGGCCCTGTACAGCTTCCGCTCGGCCGAGCCCAACTCGCTGCCGTTCGCCGCCGGGGAGACGTTCCTGCTGCTGGAGCGCAGCAACCAGCACTGGTGGCTCGTCACCCGCGCCGGCTCCGGCGAGACGGGCTACGCGCCGGCCTCCTACCTCCAGCGGCTGCAGGTGGGCCGGGCCGCGGGGCCCCGAACCCGCGGGGGGGCGGCTGTGCCCGGGGGGTGGCACCTCCGCCCCGCACCGAGGGGGCGGCCGGGGGTGCGGGTGGGGGTGTCAGGCAGCCGGGCTTCCCCGCAGTCCGGCCCCGATGTGGGTTTGGCGGGGCATTGCACTGGATGGTCCTTGGAGGTCCCTTCCAACCCCTGACGTTCTGTGGTTCTGTGTGTGGGAGCAGCTGCGCAGACCCAGCGCTGCCTCAGCCGCTCCTGCAGCGCTCCGGGGAGCGGTGGGTGTGTGGCTCTGGTGGCCGTGCTGACCCACTGCGGCGGGCTGGGGCACACAGGGACCTCCCAGGACATCGTGTTCCCACTGAGAGTGGGATTTGGGGGCTTAAAGGGAGATGGGAGACGTCTGGGAGTGTCATGTCTGGAGAGTGAGGCCCAGGGAGCACCAGCTGTGCGGGTCTGGGATAAAACGACAGCGCAGCAGCTTCATCCAGAGGATGTGGTCCAGGTGAGGGTCCCCAGCCCACCACCTCGTGGTTCAGGAGCCAGTGTCACTGCTGCAGAACTCTCAGAAAAATGCCTTGGGGACATGGCAAGGGGGGTGGTTCCCCCAGGAGCACACACAATGGTTAGATAACCTGGAGTCTGCCAGCTTGCAGCTCGGGTTGGTGTGAGCAAGCAGCGCTGGTGCGGCCATCCCCGCACCAGCTGTTCAACCACAGTGTTTCTGCTTGTGTGGTTACCCTGGCACCGGGAGGGCACTGCGGGGGTGACCGTCCTCCCACCAGCACGGCAGGGCTCTGCCGGCACACCTGTGCCGTCCTGGGGGCCGGGAGAAGCCACAGCAGCTGCTTGGGGTTGTGATGACACTAATTGCAGCCAAGTGGGTGGCGTGGGTACCTGCAGAAAGTCGGGGCAGGCTGCTGCAGCCCTGCATGGACGGGGGGAGGGAGGGGACCCCGCGAGCCCCGGGCGGGGGTCACGGGGAGACGTTGGTTACGGCTCGTACAGCGCACGGGGCCGTTTGCTGGAGGCTTCTGAGGGACAACGCAGCTTCTGAAATTAAAGCAGGCCTTTCATAAAGGCTAATTCATAGTTTGTTGGTTCATTTGTGGGGTTTTTTTTTTATATACTTCTGGGCCTCGGGATAGCTGTGGGAACTGCACGCTGAAAACTCTTTGCATCAGTGAATGGGTAACCGCGCACAAATGCACGTGAACGTTATAAATGGGCCTTTCAATGTCTGGCTGCAAATGGTGACAAACCCCTTTATTCCAGCGCGCTGCTGACGCTCCTTCGGATGCCGTTGAATTCCTGAGGAGCGGTAACTCAGCCCGCACGCGAGCCGGGGCGTGTGCGTTGCAGAACGCTCCGGTGACTCCGGCGTTACCTGGGGAGCACGGTGTGCTGGGCGCTGCCGGGGCTCTTTGGCAGCCCCGCGGAGCGGCCCGGCCGGCGGGGACATCTTGCGCATCAATAAGCCCTTAAGCCATTTACGTGAGCTATTTAGTTACAGCCAAAGACCTTATGAAACTCCTGGATTTTAAAACGTGGCGGTGGCGCAGCTCCAGGCTGGGGCTCGCACGTCTCCGCTCTGCAGTGCCCTGTGCTGTCACATCTCGCTGCTCTCCCAGCCGCCTTTTGGAGCAGCCTTCCCGCGTCTCACCGCCTCGCTCACACCAGTTTCAAAAATATTAGCAGGAAAAGGGTTTATTCACTGACTTTACCTTCATTTCTCAGGTTCTGCTTTGCGACGACAGCGTGCAGGCTGACTCCTGACAGCCCCTTAGTGATGCGCTAATATTTAAGCAGCATTGCAGGTGACTTTCTGAGCGTGCTGCTCTCATTCAGAGGTAACTTTCCCAAATGCCCTTAGAGCTGGTAGCAGGAAACAGAAGAGCCCTCCCTGCATCCGTTCATCTTTTTTTGGCCATTCAGTTTCCGCCAGCAGAACTTGCCGGATGATGCGTGAGGCAGCAGGATCTGATGTGTCGCTCTGCAGTTGCAGTAATGCTGTCTGTGATTTTTTAATTCCTTCTGGTGTTACATCCTGCCAGCTCCAAAGAGCAGATCCGAAGTCAAAACCTGCTTTTGTTCACGGGAGAAGGCATCTGCTCGCTGAACGCTTGCTTGAGACAGTTTGCTGAATATCTGGGATGAGAGCGCAAACAATTTGTCACCCAGTTTCGGTTTAATAAGGACACTGAGACTAATTAGTGACAGCGATTTGGTAGACAGTGCTGCTCCAATCACAACAGGGAAGAAAACACAGCTAATGATTAGTGTTATCTGTTTAGCAGTGAGAGAGGGCGGCCACCAGGAGCCACCGATGCAGAGTCAGCCACGGGGGCCAGGTGAGCGACACCCGCACAACAGTCACAACCAACAGAGCAAAAATGCCCAGAGCCCCTTGTAGGGGGATGCTCAGGGGACTCGCTTGGGCTGCTATTAGGAGCACTGGCTTTCTTCCGAGCAACTCTGGATTTTAATTTTTTTCTGTTTTATTTTTGTTGGTTTATTTTTTCTCAGCTTTCAGTATGAGAAATTTATGCCTTTGCTTCTCTAGATGAAAAAATAATTCCTATTTATTATTTAAAGCTGATTCTTGGCCGATGTCTTTTTGCAGCAGAATTTTGTACTGAAATGCTTGTGTTGTTGTTAAAAGGGGGTTAGTTGGGGCGGTGGAAACAACAAACAAATTCTTCTTAGAAACACATAATGCATCTAAGAGGCAAGTCAGGGCCAAGCCAGGGAGCCAGAAGGTGCAGGTGATGTGAAGTTAATTTGAGTCAATTAGAAACGCCCAACTTCAGCTGATATTCCTGCTGATTTTGCTCTTCCGTAGTTCCCTTTTAGCTCCGTTGCGGGTTATTAAGAGTCGTTTCGAGTCGAGTGCCAATCTGGGGGAAGATCCTGAGGCAAAATGCTGCGAGCGCTGCCGCAGCGAAGCTGTTGGCACGGCTGCTGCGGCTTCCGCTGGAATGGAAAGGCGCCCGTCGGCACGAGGTTGGTTTTTAGTCTCCAGCCGTGAGCTGGTGCTTCAGCCATGTGTGAGCAGCAGGAAAACGTGGAGGTTAAACCGGAGCTGAGGGTTTCCCTGGAGTCAGCGCTGCAAACGGGCCTTTCAGAACTTTACATTGAGCCGTAAAAGTTCAATTTAGGGAGCTGCTTTAGGAGCAGCCGGTTCGCTCGGTGTCAGGATGGGACAAATGCCAAGTCTAGCAAATAACGAGAGTCCTTTTGGGTTAAATAGCCCAGATGTTGCTGTCGTTACAATGAGACATGGAAGGTTTTAACGGGAGCCTGGAGTTATTCCAGGTTTGGAGGGAGGTTTTGGGCTGTACCGCAGCAGCGCAAGGAGCACAAAGCCAGCGGCTGTCCTGGGGGACGCCAAACCAACGGGTGACACTTGGCCGGATGGGACTTTCTCTGTTCGCAGTGGGGCAGGGGCTGGTTGTGGGACCCTGGTGGCAGCCGTCCGCTTCAGCTCTGCTCCTCGGCACGGCTGCCCTGGGCTCCCCATCCACCAGGTTGATATCCCGTGCCGAGGAGGGGAGCGGCAGCCATCAAATGCTGTTTTGGTAAACACCAGGGGTGCAAAAATAAGCGCTTAGTCGCAGGGGGATGTTTCTTGGTGACTTGATGGGAATGGTTTTATGTGCTGGCTGTTGCACCAAAGAGACAAATCCGCTCAGCTGTGCGAAGCCGTTAGGAAATAGCTTTGAAACTATTATTGATAGCCTTTTCAAAACGACTTGAAATTTATTTGGAATAACTGAAAAAGTGTTAGAAACATGGGTTTAGGTTCTCTGGTCGGTCGCACTTTCCCGTTGAGCTCTGGGGCAGCGAGGAGGGGGCTGGCGGGGCGGGAAGGTGCTTGTGCTGATGGCCGAGCAGCTTTGGCCCATCTGCTGGGAGAACAGACCCAGCTGAGGCATCATGAGCATTTTGAGGATGCCTCGGGTTGCTGTTTGCTGTGTCTTTTTTCTACAAGAACAAACAGGCGTGTGATAAAAATAAGAGAGAGCTTTGTGCAGCCTAGCAACAACTCCGAATTGTGCTGCAGGCTGAGAGATGCGGTGCCAGGGTGCAGCGAGTCCCGGCTGGGCAGGAATGGTGTTTCACCTCCCAAACTGCAACGGGAAGAGAGGTTTCTGCCCAGGAGTGAATTCTGAGGTCTCTCTGTTTGCAGGAAACCTTTTAATCCCAGCTGGTTACATCAAATCCAGCTTAAAGCATGGTGCTCCTGAACCATGAGCGCCGTGCGGAGCCATACGGACCATCTCCCGCGCTGGAGCCTGCGTCGTTATTTGTCACCTGCCGCACATCTGAAGCTTCCGATGGGCGTGAGAGCTTGATCGCAAAACTCACACAGATCCTGAATAAGCGCTTAGGCTGAAAATAACATTTTATTTTGGAGCACAAGCAGCTGGTAGCGCTTTGCAGCTGAGGCTGCATTTCTTGACACATGCAAGAAACTGGGAGAGCGAAGCGTTTTTCTGCAGGCTGGCACAGTGGCGGAGATGCCATCGTGTCAGAGCTGCTCGTGCTTTGAGATGAAGTTTTGCTCTTGAGACTAAGTTACACAGTCAGGGGAATTATAACCATTTCTAATTTCCATAGCCAAAGACTTGACATTTTAGCCAGACGTTCTGCAATCTTGCGCAGTTTAGAATGGTTAAAATAGAAATACGCTAGTGGTATTTAGCCGATGCTTTTGCTTAGTTGTGAAGATGTCTTGTTCTCGCTTTGATTAAAAATGATTAGGCTTTTTGATATGAGATGAAGTTTGCCTTTGTGACCCGGACACCCTTGTATGAGTGATATTGGAGGTGGTGGTGCTGGGGGGTGCTTGGGTGGTCCCGGGGGGTTTGCTCTGGGCTGGAAACATTAATCTGGTTTTGGGGTTGAACAACGTGAAGGGTGTCACGGTCAGAAGCGCAGGAGGTGTCTGGGGGCAGCACCCAGCGGTGTGAGCCCGTTCGCCCGGCTCGGGCTGCTGTCACGCTCACAGGGTGTGATTTGGGAGGGTGTCTGTCTGTCCGTCTCCGCTGCCTCGTCCCTCGTTCCTGCTCCCTGGGCTGGGGTGTGTGAAAACGGACCGCGAGGCCTTGGGGTCTGTGCCTGCGATCTGGAAATGCCACCCTAGGCTGATATTTTAGTTTGTTCAGCTGCTCAAGAGGTTTAATTTAAAATAAAGTCAAGCTGTCGGACTAAGCGTGCTGGATAATTCCAGGCTGTGGGTTGTTTCTTGTGCAATCACTGGTTCCAAGTTCAGATTACATCTCTTCTGAGTAATAGCTATTAATGATTTCTTGTACTTTTTTTTCTAGTACAAGTGGAGACAGTGCCTTGTAGTATGGAAACTGAGGGCAGAGCCCAGCTCCAAACCTTCTGTTACACTGAATAAAAACAAAGGGATGAGGGAGGAGGCAAGAGCTGCAGAAATAGCCGCTCGCCCACAAGGAGGAGGGAACCACATGGAACCTGGGGTGATGTCTTGATACAAATAGTCTTGTCCCCTGGGTTTGTCCCTGATACCTCCAGAGCTGCTGGGGTTTGGGGTGTCACCTCCCCCTGTTCTGCCCCAGCCCTGCTGAGCTCAGCCCTGGAGCTGCGTCCTCCTTCTCTGGGATGGGAAGAAAGTCTTGATGGACCACGCAGGGGACGTTCAGCCGCTCACATGTGGGTCCCTCAGGACAAGAAAACCCTTGGGGTGCTGGAGCAAGTGGAGAGAAGGGAACGGAGCTGGTGAGGGGCTGGAGCACAAGTGTGATGGAGCGGCTGAGGGACCTGGGGGGTTCAGCTGGAGAACAGGAGCTGAGGGGAGACCTTCTGATCTCCGAACTGCCTGAAAGGAGCTTGGAGCCAGGGGGGTCGGGCTCTGCTCCCCAGGAACAAGCGCCAGGAGCAGAGGAAACGGCCTCAAGTTGCACCAGGGGAGGTTGAGGTTGGATCTGGGGAACAATTTCTTCCCCAAAGGGCTGTGGGGCATTGGAACAGGCTGCCCAGGGCAGTGCTGGAGTCACCATCCCTGGAGGGCTGGACAGACGGACATGAGGTTCTCAGGACATGGGGCAGTGCCAGGGGTGGGTTATGGTTGGACTCGGTGATCTTGAGGGTCTCTTCCAACCACAATGATTCTATAATTCTAGGCGGTGGGCAGGTGTTTGGACTCTGTCAGCGCGGTGTCTGTGCTGTGGTGGTTGTACCGAGACCTGGGGCAGCTCCTGTACAAACCAGGCGGCTCCCGGCGGGGGTCGGGTTGAAGCTCCGCGCCGAGCAGACAAATGCAAACCCCCCTGGCCTCTCAGTCTGCTGTGGTGACAAGTCTTTTTGGGTGAACTCAGTGAATCCTGTGGTTTTCCAGGCTGCTTGGAGATCCCCTTTTTCTCTCACCCCCGAGGAAAGGGACGTGTTTGCAGGAGGAGGAGGCGGCACCGCGGTTTGAACATCATGCGGTACCACGGTTTGAACGTCACGTGTACTGTGACCAGGTCATAAATCGCACCCAGGACAGGCCAGAAGGCAGGTCCTGGTTCCCTTCCCTCCGTACCCAGCCTTGGCTGTCCCTCAGGAGTGTGTGGGGAGAAGCTCAAGTATCAGAGAAACCCATGTTTTTCAGCATGCAAAAAGAATAATTTCTTGAAAACCCAGTATCTCAAATAAGAACGATGATCATAAAAATTCATTACTTAATGCAGAAGCTTGGGGATTTCCCTGAGCCTCACCCAGTCAGTGTTTATAGCTGAAGACTTTTTCCATTTGACATAGTGCTTCAAGGGATGCTGTTTTTTCTGAGTTCTAAGTAATGAAGTTTTTGTCTGCCCCAGAATCCTGCTTGTTCCCTTACGCTGACAAATGCATCCCTTTAATTTGTTATTTTGAATTGATTTCATGTGTCTGTTTTCCAATGACAAGATAGCAGTATTGAAATAATTCCGCAGTCGTTGTCAAGGGGCCTGTACAGTGTAATTCTTTACATCAGGGATGGAAAGAAACCTCTCCATCGTGCCGCTTTGGGCTTGTCTGTGGCCTTGGGCTCTTGTCAAAGTGTTGCCCAGTTGGCATCTGAGACTTGGACATTCACCAACACACGTGAACTGGCTGTATTCTTGAGCTCTCCTTCAGAAGCTTAAGATCTCGAGATGAGACCAAACTCTGATCAGCTTTTAACCACCATTCATGGGTGAGAAAACAGATCTTCCAGCAAAACCACAGCTGCAGCGTTTGGTTCTTGGTTGGTCCTCCACATCTGACGGGTCACACAAGCGTCTCGTAGATGGGTTGTAGGGAGCTGTGACTGGCCATGGCCTGGGGGGGTTTAGAAGTGGGGAAGGACAGTGACAACCTGGGCTGTGCAAACCACCCGGCTTGAGGGTCTGTGGCCCTTGGCTGCTGTCAGGCCGCTTTCTCTGCCCCGCGGTGGCCTTGTGCACCGGAGGGGTCCTGCTCCGCGCCCTCTGTGCCACCAGCGGGTCCAGGCCACCTCCCGTCCGGCAGGATTTGTCCCTCTGGAGATGAATTGGGAAGATGTCTCATAATTTGCTCTCAGCGGTACCGCTGAGCGGGGTGGACGCTGACACGGGTCAAAAGGCGAACGTGAGAAATCGATGCTGTGGTGGGGCCCGTGAGCTGGGTGAAAGTTCTCCACATGAGAACAGTCTAACAAACGCACTTTATTTTGTCCGCAGCCCGAGGAAGCGAGGAAAACAGGATTATGGCTGTTCTGCTGCCTGTAGCACAGTGTCCTAAGGGGACATTCGCCTCCCGTTCTCATTTCTTGGTGTTTGTGGGGCTCTAAGCTGCGAGAGGAGATGGGATTATAACCTGCAGCTGGACAGGCGGCTGTTTTTCCCTGCAGATAGTGTGGGACACTAATGAATTGCTTTTCTTCCGTGACCCACCTCTCACTTCCTCACAGGTGAAATGTCAGCAAATCCACTTGAACCCCGTAATCTTCTTTTTAAGGTGAAAAGAGCCCACTAAACAAACCCCTGGATTTGTTCTCAGACTGAGTCTGGAGATAACAGTAAGTTAGCCTCATTCCTCTGATAAACGCAGCTAAACTTGCCATCTCAAGGTCCTTTTGTAGGTCAGTGGAAACTAAGTGTTGCAGCCCAGAAGACTGTGTCCGCTCCCACCGTCTGCCCGTCAAAAACCAACTCGAGAGGCTGCGGGGTCCTTGGTTCACAATTTTCTGGATATTTCTTTGCCTTGTGCTCTGTCTTTATGACCCAACATGTAACAGTTGTAGTTATGAGACATTGCCGCAGGTCTCAGTGGTATCTTCATTTCTTTTTGGGCACGAGTTAGCATTAGCTATCATTGTCCCCATAAGGCTTGATGGTGTTGACTCCCTGAGTTTGTAAGTGTCTGGGTGCCGTTTGCTTCAGCAGAAGCACCCACTTTACCAGCAATAAATGTGCTTGCGGAGCAGCTCTCGGTTAACAAGCACTTTGGCATATTTGGGTATTTTATCTATGGCAAATTAGCATCTTCAGCCTCTCGACAGGAGTATTTCAGCCCCTCTCGAAGCCCTCCCTTGCCACCCTGCACCTGCACCCTCCACAGTCTTTAATTGGCTTTGCCATAATTAGCCAGCACAGCAAACTTCATGCAATTTTTGTGTATGGTGCTAATAAGCCAGAAGTATGAATAGCATCCCCTGTTTGATAGTGCGACCATGGACGTGCTGAAATATGTATAATAGCTACGACATCCACGGGAGGGGAGCAAGGGAGGTGCCTGTTTGCTTTCAGAAAACCTTCCATGTTTTGTTAGCTTTACACCTGAAAGCAAAGGAGCGTTTGAGGGTTCTTCTTCACCAGGAGCGCAGCCATCATACCTGTTTAAATCCCTCAGTGAGCGTTGGTCAGGTCAGATCTGTTTGGCAATGATGTGCCAAAAGGACGCGAAAGGGGTGACCCCCAGCGCTGGGGGCTGTTCCTGGGCCTGGCGAGCCCGAGGAGCCCCCGCAGCACCGGGAGCGGTGAGGACTAAGGCACCAGAGAACGGCAAAATACTTCGGTATGTGTTGACTGCTTTAACTTAAATACCTCTGTCTCCACATTTATCATCCTGGCGTTTTGGCTCAAGAGACGCGTTCTGGTTAGATGATGCTCTGGTTAGATGATGCTCTGGTTAGATGATGCTCTGGTTAGATGATGCTCTGGTTAGATGATGCTCTGGTTAGATGATGCTCTGGTTAGATGATGCTCTGGTTAGATGATGCTCTGGTTAGATGATGCTCTGGTTAGATGATGTTCTGGTTAGATGATGTTCTGGTTAGATGATGTTCTGGTTAGATGATGCTCTGGTTAGATGATGCTCTGGTTAGATGATGCTCTGGTTAGATGATGCTCTGGTTAGATGATGCTCTGGTTAGATGATGCTCTGGTTACTGGAGGCCGCAGAACTGCCAGGGGAGGAATCGGTGGCGGATCCCGATGGTCGTGGCCGGTCCCCGGGGTCTGAGCGTGGCTGCAGACCCAGGATGAAGCGCTTCCAGCCCTGGTGGGCCGAGCTGTTTTGTTGTTCCTCAGCAGGTCTCCGCACCCTTCACTCCGACTCTAGAGCTGCCCGGGTCATAAATCAGTTGCAATTTGGTTGCTGTGCATCCCTCTGCTGCCGTCAGGGTTCCATTTATTCCAAGTGCCACTTGCGCCTGTGCTGTTCCTAGTTAGTACATCTCTGGCTTTTGCTTTAGCACAATTTGCACAATTTAAGCCCTTTCCCCGTCTCTCGTTTCTCCCCATTTCTGGTTTTTGCAGGCTGCAGCAGAAAAGCCCTGAGCTGTTAGAAACCCACCGTCGGTATCAGCGGGAGTGCCAGCTCTGTTTCTGGGCTGCCTCTTTGTCGGGAGAGCTCAGCCATGTCTTTGTTTGCTCTCTAGCGAGCCAGAGATGCTGCAGGTTTGTTTGAAGCTTTTCTCGTCTTATTTGCTCGGTAACCAGGACAGTTGCTCATTGTTTCACTTGTTTTTTTTGTCGCGCTTCTTTAAGTGCACAATATCTTCATGCCGACAAGAAGTTAATGCGTATCTCTTATTTCTGATTGGGGCTGCGGGAAGGGGAAGAGAAAGGAGCTGGATTTCCCATAGCGGTGCAAAGAGCAGAACTCGGCCCGTTTGTCTGAGCTGAGCGGTTCAGGAGGGGGAACCGGTATCTGGTCCATCACTCTGCTGCGGACAAAGCCGGTCGGTTTTTGTGCACTGCTGCCACAATGGTTTAAATCCAGAAGGAATACGGTGTGCAGACAGCCGGGCGGTGACTGGGGACGGGTGGCGTGTGACCTGAGCGGCGTTCGTCTCCGATTTGAGCAACAAAGAGCCTGTGCCTGTGTACGCCAGCGGGATAAATACCCTGATTTCAGTGGCGTTCCGTGTCAGCGCAGCTGCGTGCAAACCGAGCTGTCACTGGAGACAAAACTTTGTCTGTGCTTTATTGTGAGAGCCGGAGCGATGACACAAGGGTGACAACCGGCAGTGGCTGCGAGAGCCGCTGCCGGGATGAGGGCACCGATTCCTGCACGTGCGGGAGAGCGAATGCCTTTGATCGCTAAAAACGGGGGAGGCAGGAGGGAAAAGGGTCACGTTTTCTCGGCTCAGCCCCCTGCGGAGGCGAAGAAAAGCTTGCGGTGCGTTAATGGGCCACTTTGGCAAACGTGGGAGCGTCGCAGGCGCGGGGCGGCTCGGCCCGTCCGCGCCACCGCAGCCGTCAGCTGCCGGGGGGAAATGCTTTTCTGAAGGGTGTGATTATTCTAGGCCGTTGAGCGAGTTCTTCTGTGTGAGCGCGTTTCAACAGTGCCGGCGGCACACGTGGAAGGACTCCAGACGAGGAGGGAGGGGGTGACGCTTCCCATAGCCCCGGGGGAGCAGGAGAGGAGCTCACACAGCCCGGACGCCCGCGGCGCGTTCAGAAACGCCGGGATCTCTCACCAGCCCGCGTGTGGGAAAGCAGGATGTGCGACTCGTCCCGTGCGCCTGTGGGTTCTTTTGGGGAGGCTGCTCCTGGGCAGGGATGCTGAGAGCGATGTGAGCGCGGGGACAGACGCGTCCCTGGTCGTGCGTGGCTGTGACTTGTGTTGGCTGCACTGCGGTACCCACAGGACGTCCTGGAAGGACGCTGTTTAAAAGCCTGGCTTTGGTCCTGGGAAAGACGTTCTCTGCAAAAATGATCTGAGGCTGGAACAGCTCTGCTATGGGAACAGGCTGAGAGAGCTGGGGTGTTCAGCTGGAGAAGAGAAGCTCTGGGGAGACCTTATTGCACCTTTCAGTGCTTAAAAGGGGCCAATAAGAAAGATGGGGACAGACTCTTGAGCAGAGCTTGTTGTGACAGGACAAGGGGTGATGGTTTTAAACTAAAGGAGGGAGATTCAGGCTGGACATGAGGAAGAAATTGTTGCCCTGAGGGTGTTGAGAGCCTGGCCCAGGGTGGCCAGAGAGGTGGTGGCTGAACCATCCCTGGAGACATCCCAGGCCAGGCTGGACGGGGCTCTGAGCACCCTGAGCTGGTGCAGATGTCCCTGCTCATGGCAGGGGGGGCACTGGGGAGCTGGGGAGGTCCCTCCAACCCAAACCATGTGATTCTATGATTCTCTATGACTCTCCGCCTGCCTCGGGAGCGGGGACGTGCGAGCACCCCAGGGCAGCGCTGAGGTTCTGGCTTTGCCCCCGTCATACAGGGAGCCCCCCCCGCAGACAGGGGCAGGAGGAAATTGGCAGCAGGCTCTGGGGAAACTCTTTGTTTGCTCGTGTTATTAGCGAGGAGAGAGGAAGTAATGATTTATTGATGCTTCTGTGATTCTCCCGTGCTGGGCTCTAAAGGCAGAAATTCGGTTTCCAGGCTGATACCTGTGGCTCTGATGCAGCTGTAACTCGCCCGCAGGGTGCCGGTGGTGCCCGAGTCTCTGATATGGTGCCCATCAGTCGTCTGGTCCGTGATGGTCAGGGGTCACCGCTCTGCCCCTTCCTCCGTGTGGCCAGGCTGGTCCGCGCAGACTGTTCCTATAGCCTGGCATTTCTCTGCCGCAGCGTTTTACTTGATCAAACCAGCGATATCTGATAGGAGGGGTGGTGGCCGCTCCTTTCTGGGGTGAGTCACCGCGTCAGTGTGGGTCAATACCTCAACAAAACCCCCCTCTGTTTGCACGGTATGTTGGGCAGAGGGTGACGTGTCCTAGTGATGCCTCTTGTCCACACCTGATAGCTGTGGACCCCGCGCAACCGAGGAGACCCCCGGCCCTCACCCCGCAAGGGTGGGCACGCGTGGCCGGCACCTTCCGCCACCACCACAGGGTCGTACAACAGGTTGGGGTGAAGGGACCTTCAAAGATCACCCAGCGCCACCCCCGCCATGAGCAGGGACACCTTCACCAGCTCAGGTGTGACTGTAGGGCAGGGGATCCCCAATGCGGGGTGTCTTGCAAGCCCCAAATGCGAGGCAGCCCCTGTGCCGAAGACCCTGAGCTCAGCTGAGCAAGGGAGGAGGAGACGATTCACGAGCAGCATCAATAATGTCACAAAGTGCAAGTGGCATGTTAATGCTGCTTTTTTATTCCAGCCCTTTTGACAGGGCCCTGGTAATAGAGGGTTGGGGAGAGGAGACAAAGGAAAGAGCGCGGCAGCTAAAAGGCGGTTGTCACAGCGCTGCTGCATTAGTGTGCAAATGCGATGTTTTATTAGAGGGGAAGCGCCCCCTCCATAACAAATGGATCGCACAGCGAGCAGCAGCTCCAGCCTGTGGATTCCTGGGGATTGGGGTGATGTCAGAGGATCACAGAATCATTTGGGTTGGAAAAGACCCTCAAGATCGTCAAGTCCAACCATAACCCAGCCCTGGCACTGCCCCATGTCTTGAGAACCTCATGTCCGTCTGTCCAACCCTCCAGGGATGGTGACTCCAGCACTGCCCTGGGCAGCCTGTTCCAAAGCCCCACAGCCCTTTGGGGAAGAAAGCAGCAGCGTGCCGTAAGAAAACGAGATGTATCCTCTGAAATAACTCACCTTTCCTTACAGCACTTGTTTAACTGCGTTCAAATGAGCTTTGCCCCATTTCCTTCCTTAGATCTGGAGTGAGAGGTTAATGCCACCGAGGCCATATGGGGCTGCTTGGAGCCTTCATCCCAAAGTTGGCTTCTGAGTGTTGGTTTTGTCCTTGATCTCATACTTTTAATAAATCTGGTAGATACATTTTAACACACATGGTTTTCTTCTTAAAGTTCTTCCCAGTTGCTTTCTTCCCTATCTCTGTTTCTTGGGAAAACAAACCCACAAAAAAACCTCCTAAATTTTCCTTCTTCAAAGGTGTTGCAGCAGGGGCATCTCATCCCCACCTTGTTTGGAGGTTGTGCTGGTTCGTTGTTTTTGTTTGGTTTGGTTTGTTTTTTCCCCACAGTCTGCAGTTGCTGTTAATTCACATTTGGTTTAGTAATTAATCAGGACATAAATAATACATAGCATGTTATCAGAAAACTGCATGCCAGTGCTATGCAGGCAAGCGCTTTCCGCCCTGATGGGGGGGTTTGCCTTCTGCTGCTCTGCAGCCCCCAAAGGCCAATTAAGGTGCATCCTTGATGAGATTCCAGCCGCTCCTTGGCTGGATAAATGGTTGCTGTGATGCAGGGAGGGGGCAAAGGAAGCCAAGATGAAGGGGGTTTAGTGTTCAAACAGCTGCAGCGAGCGCTGGAGTCCGAGCATCCCCTTCCTCTCCTCCTGCTCACCCAGGCCAAGGCTGGTACCGAATGGATGGTGCAGGAACCGAATGGATGGTGCTGGAACCAAATGAAAGGTGCTGGTACCAAATGAATGGTGTAGGAACCAGATGGATGGTGCTGGTACCAAATGAATGATGCACGAACCAGATGGATGGTGCTGGTACCAAATGAATGATGCACGAACCAGATGGATGGTGCTGGGACCAGCTACAGGAGACCTGCAGGTCTGCTGGATCCAGGGCAAGGACTCAGTAGCATCTCCTTTGCCTTATTCCTGTAAAGGTCTTGTCTTCTGAAGGCACGTCAGCTGCTGCAAACGAAGACATGGAGCGTGTCCCAGGTGTGGGAACCTGCTTTACCTTCCCATGCCCCTTCGCCACAGCTCTCCCGGCCTCCCATGTAACCCCGGGGAATGGCATCTTTGGTATTTCTTGCTTCAAAGCTGGTGTTTATTTCAGCTGCAGTGAAGAGCGCTAAACCGCCTGGCAGGAGAAATAAATGTTGCTATGACAGTTTGGGTGGAGATTTGGGAAAGGCGCTTTGAGTTGCAAAACAAGCATAAAAACCATCAAGGAAAAAAGCGAGGAAAAATGCAAAGCTAGAGGCAACGGACCATGAAGGGCACTGGATTTGGAGTAGGTCTGTAGCTCTGTGTGTGCTCCACAGCTGGGCAGCAGGAGCAGAGATAATTGAGTTGGGGATAAGCTGGGCTTTGCAGTGTGGTCTCAACAGGTCCCTGCAGCCGGCTGCGTATTCAAGGCCTGGTCCTGGAGCTCCGTCCCCGCTCTTCTAGAGCCATCACTGGATTTCGGTGCTTGTAACAGGGACTCACTTTCCCAGCTGCAAAGCCCGAGTGGGCAGACTCGGTTTGAAGCAGAGCCCGAGTGTGTTCCCTCGGGAGGAAGGGAGGAGGGAGAAGTGAGATGGTGCTGAGATGGGTTCTGGCTCTGGAGCTGGTCCTTGGCCCCTCGGCTGGCTCAGCGCCTGCTCGGTGGGTTCTGTGGTCTCTCCTGCCTTACGCTCCGGTGCCAAAGAACCGCAGCTGAAGCAGCACAGTGACGTACAGGATTTTTGGTGTGTGTTTTTTTCAGGTGCTGGAGCAAGATGTGGTTCTACAGTCTATCGACCGTGCCATTGAGGCTGTGCACAACGCGGCCATGAAGAACGGGGGGAAGTACAACCTGGAGCAGAGGGATGTCCTCCAGTAAGTACAGACCTGCTGCTCAGGTCTTTTGTGTTCTTGGGGGGCAAGTTGAACGTCATTGATTTGAGTCCCTGTGCTGCAAAGCCCATTGGAGCTGGTGGCCGATGCTGCTTCTCCTGTCACCTGTGTCCAGCAAAGCGGGGCTTCCACCTCCCCTCTCCATCCCTGTGCATGTGAAGAGGAGCAAACTCCCAGCTGCTCTGTAGGCTCAGAGGAGAAATCCCAAACTTTTCCTGATGTATTTTCTCCTCTTACCAGCCAGGAATTGTTGAGGTTGTTGGCATGTGGCACAAGGTCCTTAATTTGTTCTCGAATAATTGCTTGTGAGGAGAAGATTCTTTTTGTTGCTCTGACACCTCGCACTCTGCGCTGGGGCGCGCTGGTTTAATCTCAGCCGAACACTGATTCTAAAGTGCAGGCAATTTCTGGAGCTTGCAATGCAATATGTTGCTCTCCCCTGAGGAAGAGGCATTTTTCTCCAGCGAACTGATGAATAAATCATGGACTCTTGCAAAGCTTCTTCCTTCCTCCCCCAGAAGTGCTTCCTTAGTTGTTAATGAAACCGTAGTTGGTGTTCAGAGTAATATAACCCATTCGGGTATATCTAGCCCAAACGCAATAAATGATTTAAATACATCACGTAAACGTTGCAGCGTTTCTCTGCTGTTCCTGACGCTGCCGTCCCGTTTCAGAAAGCTGATCCATCACCGCAAGGAGACCGTGTCCCGCAAGGGTCACTCCCCTGCGCCGCAGGGGACGGTGATGACACAGTCGTCCAGCGACCACCACCTGGACGTGGCGCGGCAGCCCAACGGCGTGTGCCGCACCGGCTACGAGCGGCACCACAGCCTGCCCAACACCGACTTCGAGGAGGAGGATGAAGGTCTCTACCAGGTAACAGCAGCTGAACGCTTTCTAGGTGCCTCCTTTGCTGGTGTGACATCGCTTGTCCTGGTCAATAAAGTGCCTTTGCAGCTCAAGGCACAAATCGAGCGCTTGTGCTGCTCACCTGGGGTCACCGCGGTATAAATTGATGCTGTCTCTAAGAAATCTAGAACCAGCGCTCTGCCTTTTACATTTGTGTTGGTTTTGGGGATCCTCGAGGGTCTGTGGTTTTATGGAGATATGTGAGATCCACTCTAGATTGTCTCTTGACAACTTTCTCAAAGAGCTGCATGCTCCCCAGAGGATACTTTCAGTACAGATTTTGATGGGAGCAGCAGAACCACCCCCCGAGCGCTCAGCGCCGCTTTGTTGCCCCCTTTTAAATCCACACAAGAAGGTCTTTGGTCCTTAAGCATTTATCTGCTGTGCCTATTTGTACTGCTCAAAATACGAAAACAACAACGCACAAAGATCCTGCTTTGTCTGAATGTTCCGTGTCATGATGAATTAGAAGTAAATTGCAGGAAATATGATTTAGAGCGGATTTCTTGTATCTCGGTGACGCACAGCACCGAGGTCGCTGCGCAGCACCAGCGAGGTTGGCGCAGGATGGTGCGCGGTTGCTGGGGCGAGCGATGCGGCCGATGGTGCTGAGCAGGCAGAGCCGGCTGTTAGGGCTCCAGGCTCCATGCAAGGATGAGCACGGAGATATAGATATATTTTCTGCTGCAGATGAACGTGTGCACTGTAGTTTTTCTTCATCTCCCTGGAATAAGCGTTTATGAGCTACTGAAGTGCTGTCACTCCTAGCAGATGAGGTGTGTTTTACACTTGAAGAATTGCGAGTCCGCAGGGACGAGCGGTCGCTCTGGCTCACGCAGAACACGGCAATCCCTCCAAACCCCGTTTTTCTCTTGGTGGTTGTTTTCTGGGCAGCCAGAGCAGCTCCATTCTCAAGCCTGTGCATTACGGGCAAAGCCAATGCAGCACCTTACGGCCCGTTTGCCGTGCTGATTCCCATCTTTATCTGGTCGGTGGTTTGGTTGCCCGCCAGATTCCTTGGCTACAAGGAACCGTTTCTGGCTGAGTGGCACTGGGGGTGCAGTCGAAGGGCTCCCAGCGCTGCCCTGTGCTCAGGGGGCTCCTTGGGATTTTAACAGCTCGGTTGGGGGATTTCCCGTGCGCTTTGAAAACGTGAAATGCAGGAAGCAGCGTTGACTTCTGCCACGGGTCATGCAGCTGCCTAAGAGACCTCCTGAAATCTAAACGTTCTCACCAGCTCCAGAGAAAGCACATCTTGGGATGTGCTTTGCATTGCTTTGCATTTTCTAGCGTGCTCAGTGTTTGCATCTGGAAACTTGAAGTGCAAATCTCCCATTGCTGGCTTTGCTTCCCTAGGGCTGAGCTGGCGGGAGGACTCAGCGCTGGCACCAGTGCTGAGCCTCTGGTCAGCTCCGCTGGCATTAGCAGGAGCTGGGACAGTCACACACCAGCTGCCAAGCGGGAGGTTGGGCTCTCGGGGTGTTTTTAGTCAGCCCGCGGCATCTGCGAACGCTCCGTGGGCTGCGATGCTGGGCTGCCAGAGCCGGTGCTGCGGACCAGCGCGTCTTGGCAGAGCTGGCTGAGCGGAGGTGGTGGGCGAGGGATTGTTGGTTTGGTTTGTTTGGGGTGGTTTGGTTTGTTTGGAGGTTCCCACCCCACCAGCACGGTTCCCAGGAGCTGGGGCTGAAGGAGGGTGCTGCTCTGTGCCCCCCCGCAGCGGGTGGGGGGCTGTGGTTGAGTCAGCTCGTGTCTGCAGCAGCGCTGGGAGCGGAGCCGCTGCCGGCAGCCCCTGCAAAACGGGACACACACTTGTCAATCTGTGGATTTGGGAAGTTCACAGCCCCCTCGTAGACGCTTGGGGAAGGGAAGGGTTTTAACACGTGTAGGTGCTTCTCTCTGCACCCTCGACAAGGTTCCTCCTTCCCATGGATAGGGGGACTGAGCTGCAAGGGCTCCTGCACCATCACCTTCCCCACGTGTCGAGGGTTAAGATTGCGGGGTGACAATAAAACCCTGGCAGATGTATCGTTAACCCCCTCTCCCCCCCCCACTTCGCCCTTTTTGCCCCTCCCTCTACCCCTTTCCCACAGGCGATCGGGAAGGAAAGAAGGACAGAGAGAAGAGAGTTGGAAAAATTAACAATGTTTTACTAATGCTACTAATAAGAATAGAGAAAATAATACAAAATATACAAAACCAATCTTGAAAGTCTCAGCAACTGCAGAGCCAGCACCCAAAGTCCTGGACTGGACTCTGCAGCCAACCGGAGCTGGATTCAGTCTGTCACTGGCCTCAGTTCGCAGGGACGACTCGCAAGGTCCTTTCCTAGTGTCGGCCATAAGCAGAAGGGAAAAAGCAAAGGCAAAAGGGGAAAAGGGACGAGATCCTCGTGATCTCCCACTTTTATATGAAGTATTCACGTGAGTGGAATGTTATACACAGTTGGTCAGTTTCTTGGTCACTTGTTTCTCGTCGCCCCTCTCGCGAGATGTCCATCCGTGCTTATCAATAAGTTTGCATTCCATTGCTAGGTTTACCAAAACATGGGTCTGGTTCTCCAGGAAAATGCAGTTAATATGAAGCTTTAGCTGACAGGCAAAATTCACTGAAAGAGAAACTTGTTTTTAACAAAACCAGGACAGCACGGCACCTGGAGGATGCTTTTCTCCCCTTTCCTCCCTTTCCCTTGGGGTTTTGATGCTGTACATCCCCCCTTGGCCCCGTGGGGCGGAGGGAGGGGACACCCATCGGTTGTCCCTCGTGGCTCCGGACCGTGCGGCAGCTCTTGGCTCGGGGGGATTCACGTGGTGCCTCCCGTCTAGACGAGGCGGGCAGGGCTCTGAGCCGACATCAGCCGTGCACCCATTAATTCAAACCCTCGCCTGTGATAGCTGTGTTAAACTCGCACGGCACGTTTGGAAGGGCCAGTGAAGCCACGGGAATTCTCCCAAATGCCAAGCCGAGCTGTGCCCAAGCCCATCACGCTGGTGCTGAGCTCTGAGCGCTCCCGGCTGCTGGATCCCGCTGCGCCGGTGACCGCGGCCGCGCCGAGCGGCTCCGTCAGTGCCGCCGTCCCCACCGTTCCGCGGAGGGGACTCAGCTGAGCTCTCCGGGTCTGGGACCACGCGATGCAGAGCCCCCTCCCGAGCTGTCTGGCCTCTCTCAGCTGTGCATTCTCTCTTTTTGGACTGCCACAGGTCATTTTTGAAGCCGTGTGCAAGTATCACGTAGCGTTTTACCCAGAGAACAATGTGGGAGGGATTGACAAGAGCAGCAGAGCTCGGGCTGGGATCTCCTGCTAATCCACCAGCTAAAGGCGCTTGTAAGGGAGCGACTTGTGATGTGGCACAGTGAAAGGTTGGATGTGTTGGGTGGGAGGAGAGGACCGAGAGATCCCTTTTCAAAGCCTTGGTGAGCTGTGCAAACTGCTGCGTCTCCACTCATCTGGGGAGCACTGTAGCGTCAGCTTTTGGCATCGAGTCTTGAACGTTTGAGGTGGCTCCTGGAGGTGTCTTATTCCCAGGAATATCTTTGCTTCCATTTCAGAGGAAGTTTCTACCCTTCCTGGATCCAGGGAAGAAAAGAAAGCACATTTTTTTTCATTCTCCTTGTTCTGAGCCATTTAAAATAGACCTTTTAGGTTTTAATTGCAGGGACTGGCAGCGCTGCTGGTTTTACAGGGCAGGTCACAGAAAAACTTCTTTTCCAGGGCTAAAGAAACCTGGGAAATGGGCACCATGTGATGGTCTGGGTGTCACTATGGCATGTAGATTCCAGCTGGCTTCAACCTGGGCCACCTGAGATGTTCTGACCATCATCTCCATTCCCATCCCGCGCTGCCCAGGGCGGTTTTTCTGCAGCCAGCGATCGCAATATTCCATAAAAATAAGGATGTGTTTTGGGCAGCAGGCTCTGAACCACACGAGTCCTAAGGGTCTCCTGGCCGTGGGACGTGAGGATTTAGAGTATTGATGCGATGTGCTCCCACCCGGCCGGTCAGAGGTGACCCCTGTGGTAACACCGCGCTGGTGTAAGCGATGCTGGTGATCGTGGTGTCTGGATCCAATGGGAAAAGACAAGTAAAGGAATCTGGGTCTGTAGCTCACACACCGCTGGCTTGGCATTGCTGGTGGAGACTTGCAGAGAGATCCCAGATGTTGAGAGTTAATGCAACTCCTTGGCAAAAGCTTTTGCCAGCGGGTCTTGCTATAGTGTAGGATTGCATAGAGGGTCTAGCCCTATTTTCTCCCTCCCTGCGTGAGCAGAAATAGCTCTGAAAGCATGGAAAAGGCATTTATGTGTCTCCAGCCCTTGGCTTTGTCTTTCTGCAAGGGTATTTGTGGCTGATGTAATGGATCTCTCCAGAAGAGCGTCTAAATACGGGCTCTGTTTGCAGCCGCCGTGGAGCTGTTGAGAGTAATGTAGAGTCACGGCGAGTGTGTGGGTTCGCCTTTGGAATAAAGGAGGAGTAAATGCTTGACAGGTCTACACGACGTGCGCGCTGAGTGCAGCCGAACACGGCAATTAAACAAGGGCTGCTTTGCCTGTCGCAGGGAGGGGATGAAGCAGCCGTGAGTCCTGCTTTGTTCTTCTAGGAAGCTGCCTATTAATATCTGTCCTCCTGAGAAAACTTCCCCAAATGATGAGAGAGATGTAAGGACAAATCTACACACGCACGCGAGAAAGGAGGTTTCATAACAGAGAATGTCTTTATTGCCAACCGCCTTTGATTGCTCTGAAATCTTGCCTTGCAGATCCCGCCGCAGCCCCGGCGCGCGGCGCCCGTCACCCCCCCGCCCCCCGAGAAGCGCAGGAGCGCGCAGATCGCCGGTCCCGTTAAAAGTAAGGACGGATGCTCTCCAGAGCCGGGGCACGGAACGGACACCGGGTGATACAGCAGGCACTGCGCCTGGATGCTTTTGCTTTGTGCTTAGGAGGGCATCCTTGTGTATACCCTGAATTTATATAGGGGAGGTTGAGGTTGGATCTGGGGAACAATTTCTTCCCCAAAGGGCTGTGGGGCATTGAACAGGCTGCCCAGGGCAGTGCTGGAGTCACCGTCCCTGGAGGGTTGGACAGACAGAGATGAGGTTCTCAGGACATGGGGCAGTGCCAGGGATGGGTTATGGTTGGACTCAATTATCTTGAGGGTCTCTTCCAACCAAAATGACTCTGTGGTTCTCTGATCCAGGAGGGTCTGGGCACCTGCGGGTGGCTGCCGGGTACAGTGTCCTCCTCCTCCATTGTCCATGGCCCTTGGGAACATCGTGCTTTCCAAGGAGCGCATTCTCTGCCTGCTCGTGTGGCTGATCTGGCCAGCACACAACCTTGGCGATTTACTCCCACAGACACCGTGGCCATCTCCCACGGCAGAGCTGTTCCCTGCCCTTGGGAGCGGGGCCACGGGCTGACGGCAGGAGCTGCAGACAGTGGTCACCCTGCTGAGCCGCTCCCAGCGCTGTGACCGTCACGGCACCAAGTGGCGGATGGAGCGGTTGGAGGGTTCCCAGGGGCAGAGGGGGTTGGAGTTGCCTGCAGAGCTGCAGCAAAGGTGTCTGTGTCTGTCCCACAGCCCTTCCTGTGGTCTGGGGAAGCTGCCTTTTGGTGGGGCACGTTCCTCCCCAACGTCAGCTGCTCTCCTGAAGCTCTAGATGAAGGTAAACCAGTGTTTGCCCAGGTCACTGTTTTCATAGTCAGGGAAGGACTTGGATACATTTCTGCTTCCTGGAAACAAAGGGATAAGCTTTACCAGAATTATATACTAGATCAAGTTAAAGGGGAGAGAAATCTCAGCATCTCTTTGCTTGTAGTGGATTTTTTTCCTTGGAAGGTGAGACAGAACCATCACTGGAGATATGCAGAACGAGAGCAGGGGGAGAAATACAGCAGAGCAGATAACATGGAGGCTTGTGCAAGTGGTGGATGCTCATGGGGCTCCAGGGCTCCAGATCAAATGTTGGGGAGTCCCACAAGGGAGAGATGGGAGCTGGTGTCAGCCGAACGTTTCCTTCCCCGCAGGGCTGACCATGGTGTGGTCACTGGGGTCCTGCAAGAGGGAGCTGTGAGCTGGTGTGCGAAGGCTTCGGTGTCTTGCAGTTCTCAGACATCATAATTCCGATGTGAGGGCTTAGAACCTGAGCGCAGAAAAAGAACCCTCGTTAAACCAGGGGAAAAGACTTTTCTGTCCCTTAGTCCTGTCCCCCCCTCCCTTCCCCAGCAAGACACTGAGCCCTTTGAAGGGTATTCATCTCAATAGAGCAGTTTTCCCGTTTCTAAAGAGGTGATTGTGTGGGAATGCTCCAGAGAGAACTGGTGTAATTTTGCTTTGAGATAAGTAAGGCAGGCAGAGGAGTTAAACTGCTCTGGTCGCATGCACAATGAGCCTTTTAATGGACTGTGCTGTAGCAATTTGTTTTTTTTTCTCTTTTTTCCCTTTGATGCTGTTGCTAAGGCATTTTTAATTGTTCCCTTTCAGATGCTGTCGAAATCATCCCTGGGTCAGCTTCTAGTGCCTCCTCCATAAGCACCACGTCCCTGGACACCTTGTACACCGCGTCTTCTGCGTCAGAGGCCGCTCTCCCCACGGCCACCTCCAGCCCCGCCAACACGCCGCCCCCCGTCCCCAGCCGCAGCGTCCACACCACCATCACGCGCAATTTGGACGCCGGTTCCCGCTACGGGACCTCCCCGAAGGACGGGGCCAGCAAATCCCCCCAGAGCAAGAGGGCTGCCCCGGCACCCCCGGCTGAAGGGGGGACCCAGAGGTCCCACACTGTGGATGGGGAGAAGGCTGCTCAGGTGAAGAAAGCTGCCCCGGCCGCCCCTGCGAGCCTGGACGCCTTCAGCTCGCTCTGCCTGGAGGAGAAGAAGGCGGCCGCGGTGGAGCCGGTGCCACCAGAACCCAGTGGTTTGGTGGCATCCGTGCCCAAGACAATAGGTGCCGAACTGATCGAGCTGGTGCGCAGGAACACCCACCTCAGCTACGAGCTGTCCCGCGTGGCCATCGGCGTGGTCATCGGCCACATCCAGAGCTCCGTCCCAGCAACCAGCGGCATCATGGAGCAGATTCTCATCTCGGTGGTGGAGAGTAAGGTAATGCCTGCGGGGCTGGGCTGGGGGGCTGCTGCAAACCACCTCCCGGCGTCGGGCAGATGGTCATACGAGCTCCGTGAGCTCTCATAACGTTTGGGATGAGAGGTGAGATAGAATCACACAATCATTTTGGTTGGAAAAGCTCCTCAAGATCACCGAGTCCAATCATAACCCACCCCGGCACTGCCCCATGTCCCTGAGAACCTCATGTCCGTCTGTCCAACCCTCCAGGGATGGTGACTCCAGCACTGCCCTGGGCAGCCTGTTCCAATGCCCCACAGCCCTTTCCAGGACGAATTTTTTCGTAATAAGCAAGATGTTAAACAGAAGGAGAGATGCTTGATGGGCTGGATGTCTAACCAAGGGAAGCAGGGCTTTAAACCAGCTCTGAGCACGGTTAGCAGGGAAGTGGCAAACAGAGGAGTTTATTCCCCAAACGAGCTGCAGGTGACGGGCAGAACCTTGAATTTGGAGCCGAGGGTGGGGGTGGAACCAGCGGAGGGGGCCCCTGGTGCTGGGGGCGCTGGGGCTGTGTGGAGGTGAGTGTTGGGGTGCCGCTGCGGTTTGGGTGGAGGGCGGTGGGGTGGGTGGCAGCGATCTGAACCACAGGAGCACAGCGGGCGGGAGGTGACAACCTTCCCGGTCCCGGGGACAGCGCTGGCGACAGCGCAGGGAAGGGATGCAACAGGACTTAGTGTCCTGCGGAAGCTCTGACAGGAGGTGTTGAAAGCTCGTGGAGAACCAATGTGGCAGCGTAGAATCGGAGAAATAAATGAATGGTGGCTTTTTAAAGAGGTGGTTTTAGTTAGTGCGACAAATAGAGGCTGAGGAAAATGAAGCTTTTGCAATAAGTGCTTCTTTATAGAAACCTTTTATAAACCAGTGCATTGTATAAAGTTGTTCTCCTCTACGGTGCTGCACATCCTCTGTAGATTCAGCGTGCCTACACGTGCTGGAAATCCCCAGGGGTTCTTGTCTCTTTTGACAATGGAGCATCCAAAACTTTTCATGTGTCTGGCCTGGTCTTTCATCCAAGCGATGACAGTTTTCCATCGATGTGAACCTCTATTCCATAACACAGACCTCAGCCCTGCTTTCTTAAAAAGAAACACAGAAGAGTAGTTTTTCAGCCCCTGGAAGAAGAGCATTATCTTGAGCTTGTTCAAAATAAACCTTACGCCAAAACAATTGTCTGTTCCTCCTTGCTCTGCTGCAGACACGCGAGGAGGGAAAGAAAAGGCTGATTCTTGTAGCAAAGCGAAATGCACCTGGGCAGCTTCAGTCGGAGGGTAATAAATGGCAGCTCCCACTTGCTGAATACAGCCCCGAGGAGAACGTTTCATAGAAGCATCTATTGGAGTTCCATCGCTAATGGCAGGATGATAATGAACTGTTCAGAGGCACTGGGATATGGAAAACTAATGGCATTCAAATTTTAGATCAAATCGTAATCTGGGTAACTGCGCTGAGCAGAGGGTCCTAGAAGCAATCACCACGTCTCAGTTTGTGGCCGTAGCCCAACGGTTAATTGCTTCCCACTTCACTAACAAAACCGTGTTGATGGGCCATCGAGATTCAGCACAAAAATGTTGCTGTTCGAAGCAAATGTTCTGGCTCCAACTCACATGCTAAGAAGTTCAGTTTGCTGTTACTTGGGCCTTGGGTGAGCTTTGTATATTATTTTTATCTTTAATACCTGTTCTCGAGATACAATAAGCTGAATTCCACAGGAGTGAGCGCCAGGTTTCTGCAGAGGGGATTTGCAAACCCCAATTTCACGGCCACCGCTGCAGTGGAAAAGATGGGAAGAAATTCCCATGCTGGTGCGGGGATGAGTATGGATCTACCCGTAATCGATGTGGTTTCTGTCATTTAGGACATCCACAGGACTTAAAGGTGGCCGGGACAGTCTGGAGACCCGGCAGAAGGTGCCGTGACCCCGGTACCGACCCTGAGCGTGTTCAGGACAGTCCGGGTGGGCTCGCACGGTGCTCGGGTGTAAATGCTGCGTTTGCAGCGGTTGTTTGTCCCGAGCGTCCCACGCAGAAGATGCGGCTGTTGGACACATCGGTGCCCGGTCCAGACCAGGTTGTTCACCTGCTGCAGAAGGACCAGCTCTAACAATCGGAAGGACAGTCGCACGTCGCCATGGGGCGGCCGCACCGCCGTAGTTTAACGGTACAAATTATCACAGTTGACTTCGTGTTGATCGTTATTCCAAATTGTTCTGTGATCTCAGGGGTTTCTGTGTGGAATTGTTGCTGAGCCGTCAGTTCTAGGTCAAGGCTGCTTTTTCGTTAATTTGTAGCTTCTGAAATCCCTTTACGCCCCAGTCTGTGCAAATACACGGTCAGTCCTCCTTTTGTATATTTTTCAAGGCTTTTCTCCCACCCTCTGGAACAGCGTGAGAGATCAGCTTTGATTTGAAGTTTCGGTTTGCCCGTGGCAGATCGTGTACCTGCTTCAACCTTTTGTATCACATTGCTTACTTACTTACATCCTTTCTATTTCCATTCCAGTCCTAATTTGAAGTCAGATCACTGGTTCACTAAATCAATTCCAGAATCCATTACCTCGCTCCTGTCCCCAGTGCCTTCCGAGGGTTGAAATGTGGTGGCACTTCCCTCTTATTTACCTTCTTCTCCACTGAGGAGTCTGCCCAGGAACGTGTTTTTGGCAGAACAGAAGCCTCTTCTGCTGGGACAGCTCGTGCTCCTGCTTTTCCAGAGGTGACATAAGGCTGCACTGGGGGAACAGCAAAGACCAGGAGGCTGCTGAGGTGCTCACACCTTAGGAAAAACACTTCAGAGGTACCGAACTGCTTGGAGAAGCCTCATCTGCAGGAGCAAACATGCTGAGTTGTCTTCCTCAGGTCAGGATTTGACCTGGCCGTGAAAATGTCCCCTCTTGTCTGTGAACCAGTTCCTGCCGAGTGACGTGGTGACTGGGCAGGATGTGCAAAGGGCCTGTTGTGACAGGACAAGGGGTGATGGTTTTAAACTAAAGGAGGGAGATTCAGACTGGACATGATGAGGAAATTGTTGCCCTGAGGGTGGTGAGAGCCTGGCCCAGGTTGGCCAGAGAGGTGGTGGATGAACCATCCCTGGAGACATCCCAGGCCAGGCTGGACGGGGCTCTGAGCAACCTGAGCTGGTGCAGATGTCCCTGCTCATGGCAGGGGGGGCACTGGGGGAGCTGGGAAGGTCCCTCCAACCCAAACCATCCTGTGATTCTATGATTCTAAACCTATCAAAGGCATCGCTGCAGTGACCGTCTGAACCAGAGCTGGCTTTTGTGGGAGCTCGTTTGAAATTTGGACGTGACTAAAGATAATGTCAATGCCGCAGATTTTTTTCCAAGCATCTAGAGAACCGCTGGGATCAGTGTGTATCGGTGATGTGTGATTGCCTTCAGCTCTGCTGAGTGATCTCCTGTCTGGGGGGGGCAGTACTGTAGATGTCTTGCCTTGGAAGGCTGATTGAGAATGTATGAAGCGGAGTGTGAGGTGAGCAAAACTGCCTAATGCACAAGCCAGCTACACCTTGGGAGGAGCACTTAGAAATCACTTATCTGCTTTTTATTAAATTAGCATTGCTATGTTGCACTTGTGACTCAGACTCATCTCTGAATGCCTTAAATTTAAGCTGGAAAACCGCTGACAAAGGTGTACAACTCAGTTCAAGCTCGGAGATGGGCCCAGGCTGGTGGGGTCGAGCGGTTCCTGGATGTGTTGGAGATGGGGGGGTCACGTTTGGAAGTTGGTGACGTATTTCTGGAGGGGTTTCCATCACAGTGCTGGGCTGTGACCGGTGCCTGGTGGCTGCCTGTTGTCCCCAAGGGGCCGTGACAAACCCGGTGGCTGATGTGGCCGATGTGGCCGAGCTCCCTCCGCTTCCCTGGCCCCCCGGGCCACCTCTGGCCTGCAGCTCCCGTTGGTTCATCGATTCAGCTTTGCTTAAAGGAGAATTGCTTTGGCGAGGCCAGCGCTGCGATGGGGCTCGGCTTCTCCCGCGGGAGCTTTGTCCCTCTGCTCGCTGGGGACAAAGCGGGGTCACCGGGGCGAGCGCTTTTAATGCTGCCTCCTTAGGCTGAACTGTCAGCCTGCCTAGGCAGGGCTCCTCCTCTGTGAAATGCTGTAACAAAAGTGAGTGGGGAGGGTGGGAGGAATGCGTTAGTGCTTAGGCAAGGCCTTTCATTAGTGATAATTGCTGGGGGAGCCTTTATGAAGGGACATTGCCGACCTGCCCCGCCGCGGGGCTGTGTCCCCGGGTGCCCAGAGCTGCTGCTGCCCAGAGAGGGGAGTTAGGCCTGGCCTGGGCAGCTGGGCTGGCCCAAGTCAGGAGTCTCTCTTGCTCCCTGTTCCACCTGGTTTAGCAGCTGCCGAGGAGCCCGAGTGCAGCGTCAGCGCTGGGTTTTTGTAGTGGGGATGGTTTGCTGGCAGAGAAGGGGTGAATTCCCAGAGCAGTTCCCCTGCAATGTGTCCGAAAACCTGCTGTATGGTTTGCCCCAGGCACATCTGGGCTCATCTGGAGGGAAACTGCCAGTAGATGTGTGTGTGTCCGCAGCACTGGTGATCCAGAGACTCACAGAACCGTTTTGGTTGGAAGAGACCCTTAAGATCATCAAGTCCGACCATAACCTAACTCTGGCACTAGCCCATGTCCCTGAGGACCTCATCTATATGTCTTTTAAATGTATTCAGCATGGTGGGGAGGAAGGTGAGGAAGAGCTTGGGATGATGGCACCTGGGCAGGTGTGGTGACCTCTGAGCAGTGTGGATGCGACGAGGTTCCCAAAAATGGGTTCAGGCATCTCAGGAGGAACAAAATTCCTGCAGCAGTTTGTTCTGCGGCGCTGGGGGAGGGAACTACTTGAAGCAGCAAGATAACGCGAAGTGGTGGTGTTAGAAATACCAAAACCTCCTCCTGCGCACAAGCTCTCTGGTGGATTCCTGGAAAGGACCTTATGATGAGGCTGCAGGTTGGAGCAGCTGCCAAGATGTTTAATAAGCAGAGCCCTGACCTGGTATGGGAGGGCTGAGGATGGTGCTGAGACGGCGTCGTTACAGCGGTGGGATTGACGAGCTTGTTAATGGGTTGATCTCATCCGAGTCCATTAGGCGCTTGATGCTCGGGCTGCAGATGAAGGATTGGGGGAAGCAGATTAGCGGTAAGAGGCTGGATAGAGTGGTCATTAAAACGAGTACTCGTTAAAATGCTCATCCAGAAAGACGTGGGCTGAGGCAGGACCAGCCCTGCACTGCTCCGTGTGAGTAAGATACGTACATGGAGCACACAGCTGGGACACACAGGGACAGGCAGGTGACGCTGCGGTGCGGTAGGTCTTCCTAAAAAAAAGACAGGATGGCAAGACCAAGCGAGCCTCTTAATTAACGCGTTTGCTCCTGTAATAAATCGCTGTTCAGTGGGATTTCTCTTGCGTTTGTGCTCGGCTCCTGAAAGCCGCCATCCTCTCTCGCCGCCGGTTACCTGGGTTTCTGTGGGGCCATCCGCAGCTCCCCAAAGTACTCAGAGCTCACAGAGGCTTGTGCCGACCCGGCAACGCTCCTGCCTCCCTACCCGCCTGCCTAAAATTATGTCGTGAGCAGCAACAACAAGAATCCTTCTTTATTATAGAATTGAAGCACCGAATTGAAACCCTAATTAGTTCACCCCCCAAATACCCTGCAGAAAAATACTAACATGTAAGAGTTTTGGTGTGTCCTCTGAAGGGCTCTGAGCACCTGCCCGATGCCCACAGTTCATTTGTTTCGTGGGGGGGTAACAGGGTATTATAAATACCTGTGGGTTTGAGGCTGGGCTGCCCCGTGCTCTTGGTGACCTGTTGTTGTGAAGGACGCAGCGTTGTTTGGCCACCCCCTGGCAATGGAAAACAAGGGTTTAGCTGGTGCTGAGCGTCACGCTGTGGCCAAGCGGTTTGGGTTTTCCTTTAGGTGTTGGGAAACATGCAGGGGGCCGTGGTCACCTGGGTTGGCTTCTTGCCTGAAGTTCCCCTCTTACAGGAGTGATAATTCCCCTTATGGCAGCGTTTCCCTCCGCTGGTTTGTGGCAAAGTGGGAAGTTTGTGACCTGCCCGTGTGCTGGGAGGTCACAATTCTGTGATCTTGGGGCAACTCGGGCACCAGTTCCCGCAGCTTTGGGGGTGCTGGCTTGTCTGGATCGGCCTTACGTTACTGAATGCAATAAGGAAAAAGAGGTGTAGGTTTGTTTGAGCTGAGGTTTCTCGGGTTCTCTAGCAGCCTCAGAAGATAGGTAACCATCCGGCAGGATGGCAGCAGCTTGGATTTAAAGACTTTCTGACCACACACCAGTTCTGGTAACTATTTTGGTTCATTAGCTGTGCAAGGAAAGGAGGCCAGTAGAGGACCCAAAAGTATAGAGCTGAAATAATGCGTGTGCCTTAAACTTGCTGTCTTTTTGCTGCCAGCTCTTGACTGAATGAGGTCAGCTGCCAGTCCCGAGACACAGATTAGAGGAAACAGGCACCCACACAACCCCCAGCTGTCAGGACCCACTAACGCGCAGTTTCGCTGTCGTGCAGAACCTGAGCGCGGGGCTGCCCTCGGGCCAGATCTGCCACGACGAGCAGCGGCTGGAGGTGATCTTCGCCGACCTGGCCCGGCACAAGGACGACGCTCAGCAGCGCAGCTGGGCGCTCTACGAGGACGAGAACGTCATCTGCTGCTACCTGGAGGAGCTGCTCCGCATCCTGGTGAGCGCGCGGCGGGCAGGCAGGCGGCGCTGCTGGAGCTCCCTTCTCCTGGCTCCTTCGCCCCTGCGCTGCCGTCGGATCTGCTGTTTCAGAGGACGTGGGTTTCTTGTGCGTCCTTTATTGTCAGCGTGAAGCCCTGGCCTGTTGTGCAGGGTCTGTGGCGCTCTTGAGCTGCCCTCCTCTCCACCTCACAGAGCTGTTCTGCAAGGGGTTCTAGAGCAGTTCGGCAATGAGCTCTAGAGCTGTTCTGCAAGGGGTTCTAGAGCAGTTCTGCAAGGGCTTTTAGAGCAGTTCAGCAATGAGCTCTAGAGCTGTTCTGCAAGGGCTTCTAGAGCAGTTCTGCAACATCTCTAGAGCGGTTCGGCAATGAGCTCTTGAGCTGTTCTGCAAGGGCTTCTAGAGCAGTTCTGCAACATCTCTAGAGTGGTTCGGCAATGAGCTCTTGAGCTGTTCTGCAAGGGGTTCTAGAGCAGTTCTGCAACATCTCTAGAGCGGTTCTGCATGGGTTCTAGAGCGGTTCTGCAATGAGCTCTAGAGCAGTTCTGCATGGGTTCCAGGGATGTTCGGCAACGAGCTCTAGAGCGGTCCTGCATGGGTTCTAGAGCTGTTCTGCAAAGGGTTCTAGAACTTTTCTGCAAAGAGCTCTAGAGCTGTTCTGCAAAGAGTTCTAGAGCGTTCTTCCCGGTATCTGTAGCATTTGCAGAATATAAACCCTTCACCTCCAGGAAGACGCAGCCTCCCACAGAAAACCTACAAGTCTGCACTTCCCGGCTCGTTTAAAACGTCTTCCATGTGTAACATCCTCCATGGCTGGGAAGTGCCCGCGGGGTGAGGCAAATTAAATGCAAACAGAATTCTTTGGTTACATTGAAAGTGAGCTTTCAAGGTATTTTTTGTGGTAAAGTATGAAGCATCTCGCCACATCTGTGCATACGGGGGAGGCACATCCGCACAGCGAGCAGCCGTGGGACATGGTGTCCCCACGCTGTCACCAGCACGGACAAGCCCTGTGTGTGGGGAGTGTGACGATGTGGGAGCTGCTCCTCGGTGCAGTGACATGGTCTGTCTTGTGGGTTCCTGTGTGGGGTTTGCTCTGGCCCCTGTTTTGCATTCCTCTCCAGTTCTGACATAAGCAGAACTGATATTTTGTTTTGCGTAATAAATCCCAGTGTCTTTATCACTCATCGTACGGCCTGTGCTGTATGAGGGGGATTTTGTGCAACCGTTTCCTCCTAATTTAGGGGTGGGAGGAGATGTACAGTTCTTCTCGGGATAGGAACGGTGCTGGAGCTGCCGTGTGCAGCTGCATGTTGTGCTCATCGAGGCGCTGCTCAGGTCATGGGGTTTGTAGATATTTTCAGCCCAAAACATGCTGCACGGCAGAGAAGTTTCTCAAGAATTCCCTTGGATGCCGAATCTATGGGGCGGTGGTTCTCGAGCTGTCTCTGGGCTTGCTTTGGTGGGCACGTTGTTGCTCTGACACATCGCTGGGCTGACCTGTTCATTCCTGCTTCCAGACAGACGCAGACCCAGAAGTTTGCAAGAAAATGTGCAAGAAGAATGAGTTTGAATCCGTCCTGTCCCTCGTGGCGTATTATCAGATGGTAAGGTGGCAGAACACATCCTATCTCTCTCTTTTTGAGGTCTCCCTGAAGATGTAAAGGAGCAGGGTTGCTATGAGGAATATATCTAAGGTGTTCCCCCTGGATGGCGCAGGCTGTGAAGGAGATGGAGCTGCAGCACATCCCTTTGCGTGCTGGTGAATGTCAGTGCTATGGATTTGAGTCGTATGGGAGAGCAGAGGATGCTCGAGATGTGGAAGCGGTGGCTGGCGCTGCTTTTATCAGCTGCGCTGAGGGACAGAACCGGCGTCGCTGATATCTAGAGGAAGGATTTCCGAGGATGCCTTGGGAAAGCTGACAGGCTGCGGCTGCTGTGCATCAGTAAACAGCTTTGCTCAGGAAAGTAGGTTGTGAGCAGAAGCCTTGGGAGCAAGGAAGGAAATCAGTATTCAGCGGAAGGAATGGAGGTGTTGCCTTCAGCGCCTCTGCGGTGTTGCTTTTCCCCTCTCCTTCCTGCAACGTGCTGTTGTAGGACTCTGGGGGGGTTAGAAACTTGTCCCCATCTTGTCCCTGAGTCCCCAGCTACAGCACATGGAGCCTTGTGGCATTTAGCTTTCATGTGGCACTCGAGTGTCTGAACCCGGAGCTCGGGACCATAGCGTGTCCAAGAGCACTGGGAAGGCAGACTGGGCATACTGGAGCCTGCTGGTTTTCCCTGCCTGCTCTTTGACTGGGATTTTGAGGAAGCCTGGACAGGTGGAGAGCAGATGGGTCTCCTGTTGTGCCAGGGCTTGGCTCACTTGTGTTTTCTGAAGCCCGGAGTTGTTGGCTGAGGCTGGAGTGCAGAGGTTACCCCAGCACCAGAGCTCTTGTGTGGGAGCTGCAGGTTCAGCATCATCTTTGCTGGAATTCCCTGCGTGTCCCAAAACTTGTCTGGTTATACTCTATGCTCCCAGCACAAACCCGACAGCCCCGCATCGGAGGAGCTGCTCCCATCCTGCTCATTAACCATCACGCACCGAGGATTTGCAGATACTGTGTAGTCAGGAAACCTCCTTCAAAGCAGCGTTTGCAAACCCCCGGTGTGCTGAGGGGCTCCTCGCTAAACCTCAGTTTGCTAGGTATGGGTGTAGGTTGTTGGTTTGTATCACGTTCAGGGCATAAACTGGGGCATTTCAGATCTGAGCTCTGGTTGTGCCAACAACCTGTAGCCAGCCCAGTTGTGAACGTTATAAGAAAATGACTCCTATGCTGTAGCTACAAGCAAGTAGATCTTCTGGGTTCAGCATCAGCCTGGGAGAGTCTTTGGCTGCCCAACAGCGGGAATTTCTAGCCATTTATGTTTCTGCCTTAGAGTGACCCTCATGTGGAACACCGTTTCATGCAGTGAATTGTTTTTGCAGGAGCACAGGGTGCCCTTACGGCTGCTGCTGCTGAAGTGCTTCGGAGCCATGTGCAGCTTGGACGCCGCCGTCATCTCGACGCTCGTGAACTCGGTGCTGCCGATGGAGCTGGCGCGGGACATGCAGACGCACACACAGGGTGAGCAGAGCGACGGGCACGGGCTGGAACACGGGAGGTTCCATCCGAACGTGAGGAGAAACGTCTTTGCTGGGAGGTGCCAGAGCCTGGCCCAGGCTGCCCAGAGCGGGTGTGGAGTCTCCTTCTCTGAGACATTGTCGAGGGTTAAGATTGTGGGGTGACAATAAAACCCTGACAGATGTATCGTTAACCCCCTCTCCCCCCCCACTTCCCCCTTTTGCCCCTCCCTCTCCCCCCCTTCCCACTAAGGACAGGCGATCGGGAGGGAAAGAAGGACAGAGAGAAGAGAGTTGGAAAAGTTAACAGTGTTTTACTAATGCTACTAATAAGAATAGAGAAAATAATACAAAATATACAAAACCAATCTTGAAAGTCTCAGCAACTGCAGAGCCGGCACCCAAAGTCCTGGACTGGACTCTGCAGCCAACTGGAGCTGGATTCAGTCTGTCACTGGCCTCAGTTCACAGGGACGACTCGCAAGGTCCTTTCCTAGTGTCGGCCATAAGCAGAAGGGAAAAAGCAAAGGCAAAAGGGACGAGATCCTCGTGATCTCCCACTTTTATATGAAGTATTCACGTGAGTGGAATGTTATACACAGTTGGTCAGTTTCTTGGTCACTTGTTTCTCGTCGCCCCTCTCGCGAGATGTCCATCCGTGCTTATCAATAAGTTTGCATTCCATTGCTAGGTTTACCAAAACATGGGTCTGGTTCTCCAGGAAAATGAAGTTAATGTGAAGGCTTTAGCTGACAGGCAAAATTCACTGAAAGAGAAACTTGTTTTTAACAAAACCAGGACAGACGTTCAAACCCACCTGGGATCCTGTGTGATCTGCTCTGTGACCCTGCGTGAGCAGGGGTTGGGCTGGATGATCTCCAGAGCTCCCCTCAACCCCAAACGTTCTGGGATTCTGTAAGCAGGTGAAAAGCGGCTCCGCTGTGTCCTGCACTGCCAGCCCGCAGCTCTGCAGCATCTCTTCTTTCCCTGGCATCATTTCACGGTGAGGGGCTTTTCCCTCCTTGCTGTAACACATGGGCAGGACGGGCGCAGGGTGAAAAGCTGCTTTTCCTTTGCTGACAGACCACTTTTGGTCACAGGAGCCTGTAAATCGGTGTCCTGATCCCCTCCGTTTATGGCAGGCGCTTGCACAGATGTCCAGTCCTCCTGGTGACCGCCCTTGACCCAGACGTGTCCGTCCTTCAGAGGTGGTTCCACCAGTGGTTCCCTCCTGCCACTCGTGCTCACTGCTGCACGTCCTGCCAGCTCGTGGCAGGCGGTACCTTGTGTGACAACACGACCTTGAATCCTAGAACAACTTGGCGCTTATTTTGGTACTAAAAAACGGGGGAATAGCAGCTGATCCGTGACATACTGCAGAATAACTAATCCCTCCCGCGGATGGCGGGGACCGGAGCGATCGGTGCCAGCGCTCGGCAACTGGGGAGCGTCGAACTGGCTGTTTCCCCCGGCCTGTTCCCGAAGAGCAGGCGATGCAGAAGCTCCGTGCGGGGCTGCGGGGCCCCTTTGATGAGAAGGCGCTTTACCCTGGGGCTGCTGCCGGCCCGTTGGCCGCTGGCCAGTTCTGCTGCCAGATGCTTGGGTCTTATTGCTCCTGCACAGCCGCTTCCCTCTGCTGCCGCTGGCCTGCGCATCCAGCAGTGTTAGAAGAGCTTATAATAAGCCACAGCGAGGCAGAATTAGCCAGAACAATTCCAAAGAAAACAGAGGGGGATAATCCAGCCTATAATTGTGACTTTCTCCCCGGTCGCAGCTCAGCGTTCAGCTGTCGGGCTCCTTTCGCTTCAGCGCAGACAGTCGTGTCTGCTCCCAGCGCCTGCGTTTTGCGCTGCTGCCTTTAGAGGTGAGAAGCAAGGTCTTTGAAAGCCTCTGAGAAATACATTTCACACATAATAGCAGCTTTCTTACCGGCACCTCAGCGGGCTTCGGAAACGCAGGATGCCGAGCAAACAGCCGCGTCTCTCCTGCCCTTCACGCCACTCCAGCGGTGCCCATCAGTTCCTTGTCAGCAGAGTCCCCCTGCTCCAGGACAGTTGTATTCATGCTGTTTACTTTCTTGCAGCCACTGGTGCTGCTCTGGAAGGAAAAATATAAATAAGAAGCTGTGCTTTGGCTGGCAGGGACTCTGTTCTTCAGCATGGTGAGTCTTGGGTGAGTCTCGCTGCAGTGGGGACACTCCAAAAACTTGTAGCTGATTTCACTGGGTTAATCTGCCCCAAGTTCAGCTTTCCGGCTGGTGTTCAGCACCCTTTGATTCCGCATCCTCAGGCAAATACAACAAGATTTGCCACCTCGTAGTGGAGTCTGCTGTCGACAGAGCCGAACGGACATCAGCGCGTGGCAGATGGGCCAAGGACATGTAAAACCACCCTCCCCCCTCCCAGCTCTCATTAAGCTCTTCCTCCATATTTGCGACAACCACGTATTTATTGCTGGCTTCTGGTTCTCAGATCATTATTTCATTGCCTTTGATGTGATGAGAGAGGATGTTTTGCTCGTGAAAGCCTCGCTGGGAGCAGCAGGTCCCTGCGTCTGCCTCTGCAGCCTCGGGTCCCCAACTCCCGAACCCATGGAGGAAAACACGGAAAATCGCGTGGAGAACAGTTGGTCAGATTCTCTTTGTGCTGCGGTGAGCTTTGGCATCGCTGGCACCTTGTAGCCAAGAGCTTCTTATATAAGTCTGAACGATATTTAAGTCATCGAATATCCTCCGTCTCCATTTACCAAGAGTAAAGAGCAGTCTCAGCTTCCCTTTGCTGCCGCGCGGTCCAGAGCGCTCTCCTGCAAACTCTTCATGCTGTAGTAGCTCTGGTTAAGCCCCAAACGAGCTATTTTTACTCAAAGCATTTGGTATTTGAGAACTCAGGCATGTTGTGCAGCGCTGACAAAGTCTGCATGTCCTTTGTTCAGCGTTTTTCCCCCGTGCTTACAGTAAACCCGAGAGTGTTGCGAGTCCTTTGGCCCAGCCCAGGAGCGAGTGGTGACAGCAGAAGCATCAGCCTGTGCGCTCAAAACCAAAGTGCAGGTGCTTGGAGGTGGATGGATTTGTGCATCGAGAAGGAAAACATTTGGAGGGGGCCCTGGAAGCAGCAGGTGTTGTGTGGGAAGCAGCACTGTTGGGAGGAGCATCATATATTGAAGGGACTTTTTTTCCCCTCTAATGAAAAGTCATTTTGGTCATTTTTTTTTATAAATACACCCTCAGTTTCCTTGTAACAAGTGCCCCTAGGCTCTTCTGGCAGATATAGCTGAACTTTATTTAGCCAGTATGTGTGGTAACCTGATTTATAAAAATAATCCTCCATTTCCTATAGTCTTCAGACTTGCTGAACTGGATACGGGGGACAGGGGGGATATGTAGGATTTGAGGGATGCTGACACGCGCAAATGCGGAACAGCAAAGCACCACAGCTCAGCCCAGCTCTCGCTGGCTCTGGTAATGATACCTCATTAACCTGAGAGCAGCTCATGGCAAACATGTAGTAAATGTTTATTTTCCATAGGAAACCAAAGTCCCAGATCATCTCCTCCTTGTCTGCCATCAGTTAACACACTTTAACGTATTGCAAACCCAGGGAGCAGGCATGGGTGACCCCCTTCCAGCAGCTCCTGCCGCAGGGACCAAACCCACTGCATTTCACAGTATCACAGTATGTTTGGGATTGGAAGGGACCTCAAAAGCTCATCCAGTGCAATCCCCCCATGGAGCAGGAACACCCAGATGAGGTTACACAGGAAGGTGTCCAGGCGGGTTGGAATGTCTGCACAGAAGGAGACTCCACAACCCCCCTGGGCAGCCTGTTCCAGGCTCTGCCACCCTCACTGAGAAGAAGTTTTTTCTCAAATTTAAGTGGAACCTCTTGTGTTCCAGCTTGATCCCATTGCCCCTTGTCCTATCATTGTTTGTCACCGAGAAGAGCCTGGCTCCATCCTCGTGGCACTCACCCTTTAAATATTTATAAACATTAATGAGGTCACCCCTCAGTCTCCTCTTCTCCAAACTAAAGAGCCCCAGCTCCCTCAGCCTTTCCTCACACGGGAGATGCTCCACCCCCTTAATCATCTTTGTTGCCCTACGCTGGACCCTCTCCAGCAGTTCCCTGTCCTTGTTGAACTGAGGGGCCACAACTGGACACAATATTCCAGGTGTGGTCTCACCAGGGCGGAGTAAGAGGGGCAGGAGAACCTCTCTCGATCTACTAACCACCCCCCTTGTAAAACACCCCAGATTCCATTGGCCTTCCTGGCCACAAGGGCCCAGTGCCATCTCCTACCCCGGGGCAGGTTCATGGCCGTGCTGAACTGGACAGACCCTATGCCATGATGGCTTTGTTTTTTTCCTTCTGCAAACACCTGTTAATTAAAATCGAGGGAAGGCTGCGGTTCCGGGGGGCGTTTGGGTCGAGCTGCTGCCGGTGAACATTGTGTCGGAGCAGCGGGAGGTACCAGCGCCGGAGCGCGGCCGGGAGGCGGCTCAGCCCGAGCCGCGAGCAGCGATCTGGGCTCCCCGGGACCGTCGGTGGCTCCAGGCAGAGCCGCGGTGGCGATCGCAGACACGGTGACGAGCGGCGGTGCCATCCGGGGGCGGCGGCGCTGGGAACAGGCGGCGTTTGGAGGTGGCCAGATGGATGCTTTTTCTGGGTTCAGTAATTACATAACTACGGGACGTGTCCTGGGACTGCGCAGGGGAGGGTTTTAATTATTCGGATCGAGTTTGCCCAGAAAAAAAAAAATCAAGAATTCTTGTTGTGGTTATTTATAAATTGCTTTGGAAACGCGTGGCACAGAAGGTGCGTGGTGTGCTTAAACAGGGGGAAAAAACACCCTTATTGCTCAGTAAATATAGGAGCGAGGAGCAGTCTAATGGGTTAAATGTCTGTATTATACGTGTGGCTGTCTCCCTGCAGCTGGGAGACATTTTTTCACATCTGCAGAAGAACTAATGGCAGGACCTCGATCTTGCAGATCACCAGAAGATGTGCTACTCGGCGCTGGTGCTGGCCATGATGTTCTCCATGGGGGAGCCCCTGCCGTACCATCACTACGGTAAGAGCAGCTGGTGGTTACGGTTTGGCAGGACAGCGGAGCCCGTGCTGGGACGTGCGGGCTGTGCTGGGACCTTTCCCGTGGGGCCTCCTCCCCGTCTCCCTTCTCACCGGACGGTGCAGTCCTGGGTGCTTCCAGCTCTTGGGAAAAACAGAGATGATTAAGGATATTGCAGGCAATAACAAAGCCTAAACTTTGTGCCACATCTGCCTGTTTTGTCCTCTGTCCTTTCATTCCAGCCACAAACCCCTGCCCGCTTCTTCCCCAGCCCATGTCGTGTTCCCGTATTTGGGAAACTCTGGGCTCAGTTTTCCTAGAAATGCAGTAGAGATTTTTTATAAGCAGCTTCACCTTAGCACCCTGGTAACAATATGAGATTTAAGCCAGTGCAGCACAGACTGTGAAATGAACCTTCACACCTCCTGCTTTTCTCTCCTCGTGTAACCCTGGCAATTATTTCCTGCAGATGGGCTTACTTGCTCCTGAGCTTTCCTAAGAGCTCAGTTGAAAAACAGGTTATTACTAATGATCTGGATGATTACTTCTTTTAGTTTTTAAATAGATGGATTAAACCAGTGGTTGAGAATACAGATCTTTTCCTACCTGAAGCCTTCCTTGGTGGCAGCGATGCTGCAGCAACACCTAGAGCAGGATTTGGTGCTTGATTTACTCCCAGTTGCCAGTGGAGGAGCAGTTTTCAGGGTTCCCCTGCGCTGTGGGTAGTTCTCTGAGCCACTTGTCTCCCACACAAAGATACTCAGTGGTTGGTTCAGTCCCCTTGCAGGGTTGTTAACTCTCTGGAGGCTGCCACCGACACTCTGCTAATGGTTTTTAAGCATAAAAGCCCGGAGAAGTGGCTTATGTGGTCCCTGGTTGCTGGGTTTGTTTTCCCTGTGCTGTGAACTCCCTCTTTCTCCTTGCGCAGAACATCTCAACTCCCAGTTTGTGCAGTTCCTGCTGGATGTGATTGAGGACGGGCTGCCCTCCGACACCACCGACCAGCTGCCCGACTTATTTGTCAACGTCCTTCTGGCCTTCAATCTCCACATTCCAGGTGGGTTCAGTGCTGCCGTGCTGGGCAGCACTTTGGGGGCTGGAACGGGGGAGCGAGACCCTCGCTGGGTCTCCGTGGTGCTGCAATAGCCGCTCCAGCTCCCCTGGCCTCTGGAAATACACTGTGCTTAAATATCCTGCAAACCCTGGAGGAAAAAAAGGTCTGAGAGCCCACATCCAGGCAGCCGAGCCCTGGAGCGCAGCAGCTCTGCGGAGCCCAGCGTGTTTCTCTCTCTCTGCTTCCACGATCAAGCGGCTCCTGGGCTGCACTTGCAGGGGTTTAACTCATAGGCACAGGTGATTTGGGAAAGAAAAATCCTTCGGCAGGCGTTTCTCGGTGACAGTCCAGAAAGTCCTCTGCCTTCTGTAGGTCTGGACAAACCCGCTCACCCAGCTGCACCTCTGGAAGCTCACTCGGTGCCTGTGTATTGGGACCAGGCTCTTCGACACTGGCCTGAGCTGTCACCTGAGCGTCCTCTGTCCCCCTCCCCGGCGAGAACAGATGCCACATCTGGTCCCCAGAGAAGGGCGTTTGCCCTCTCCCTGCCTGTTTTTGGACGGTGGGAGAGCAGTTCCACATCCTGCTGAGAGAAGCCACTCAACCCAAAACCTCCTGTTGCTCCAGTTGTCTTTAGTTAATTACTTCATCTTGTTCTGCTTCATGGCTTTACCCTTGGTTTTGTGGAGACGAGTGGGGAGGATAAAGCAGCAGGGACACGTCCAGTAATTTACCTGTTGTTCTGAGTGAAAATATATGTGAAAGTTTGTGATTTCATGTGCAAGTTGATAGCAGAGGCTGGTGAAGCGTAACCTCTGCTGCCCATCCGTTACCCCTTCCCGCAGTTACCCGGGTACCTCTGGCTGCAGTAATTAGGCACTAACACGCGACAGGCAGCGTGTTTCTGGGGGTTATTGCCCACCTGGGTTGTAGCCAGGAGCAGTGACTTTAGGTACTAAGAACATGTTAAAGGATCAGGTTGCCTGTTAGTGGATTGCATTGTTATTCCTCTCTCTGCAAGGTCCATCTGTCATACCATTCGGTGGTGCGGCGTTAGTTCAGAAACTCCCCTGAAAACACGTATTGCTGCCCTTCAGTGTAAAGGATCCTAAAGCACTTTGCAGCCTGTGAAATATCATTAGGTTGCCAGCCCTGTGCCGCAGAACCAGCCGTGCCGCGCTGCTGGGACGCTCTGAGCACGCACACGCGAGGTCTGCTGGGGTGAATGTATTTTAATTACAAAAAGATCCCCCCCAGAGCAGCTAGGGGACGCTTCCTAGAAGTCGTCCTCAGCCTCTCCCCTTGCACAGCCCCATTTCCCTTCTGGTTGCTCCTGGGATCTGGTTGCCCCTTCTTACGAGAAGGTAACAAAACCCAGCAGGGCACTGGTGCTACAGAGCGTGAAGGTACCAGGGAGCGCAGCTTTGGAGCTCTGTGAGCAGAGGTGACGTTCCACAGCATGAAACCTTTGCACGGGATTTCGGGGTATTTGCCTGGCTGGATGGGAGCTGACATGTGAATCAGGTGCACGCAGTCCCAGGTGTTTCATGCGTTGTTGCCGCATTTATTTCACCTTCCCTCCCCTTCCCACCTGCTCTGTGGGGCTGAAATGTTTCATAGCCCTGATAGACTGTCGTTCCCCAAAGCTCCCCAGAGCATTGATGCGAAACAGGAATCCTCCGCTATATGTTTTGATTACCGTGGCCTTCAGGAAACAAAGGGATGTGCTGAACAGGTTTGTTCTTTAGTTCCAGAACACAATGTGATCATGACTACAATAAGCAAGCACTCAAATGTCAAGACTTTCACAGAAAAGCTGCTGCTGCTGCTGAACAGGGGAGGTGAGTGTTTGCGGCGCTGTTACCTGGGGGTGCAGGGAGACAATGAGCCCGGAGCTCGTTAAGGGCTGGGTTGTGTTGGAGAGGCAGGTGGCTGAGGAGCTGCAGGCTCAGGCAGGACGTGCTGCTTCATAGAATCACAGGATGGTTTGGGTTGTAGGGACCTTCCCAGCCCATCCAGCGCCCCCCCTGCCATGAGCAGGGACATCTGCACCAGCTCAGGTTGCTCAGAGCCCCGTCCAGCCTGGCCTGGGATGTCTCCAGGGATGGTTCAGCCACCACCTCTCTGGCCAACCTGGGCCAGGCTCTCACCACCCTCAGGGCCAACAATTCCTTCCTCCCGGTGAGTCTGTGAGGGTGACGGGCTGCGTTGCTGAGGATGGAGCTGCGCAATGAATGAAGTGGTGCTGGTGGCATCTGGGCAGAGAGGAGAGGCCTCGGGGCTGCTGTTTCTGTGTCATTCTGGGGCATTCTTGGCTGCAAGGCAGGCAAGCTCCTGTCTGGGAGAAAATCTGGTCCTGGGCCACTTCTGTCCTTGGGCAGCCAGGGCTCCATCAGCGCTGGCACGCAAACCTCAGCCTGTGCTGGCAATCGTCTGCCCCAGGGGACAGATCCAGAGGGAGCTCTTGCCTTCCAAAATGCTGCTTCGAGTGGAACTGCCCGTTTCAGAGCCGCCGGCAGGTTTAGCGTTGTGTCTGCTCCAGCCAGAGCGAGATCCGCTGCGCATGGAGAGCTTTTGCCAAGCAGATTGCTAGAAAGCTGGAGCTCTCCGCGGGCAGAGCGCTGCCAGGTCTCTGCCTGCGCCGTGTGCCACTATTGTGCTTTCTAATACCTTCTGGAGCGCAGGGGTTTGCTGCCGGAGATTCATCTTCTTGATCTGCTGGTAAATAACCCATCACGCGACGCTTGCGGCTCATCTTACTCTGGCTTTAGTTCTCTTTGGGGTTGCAAATCACTATATCAGCTTCCATCTCAGTGCTCTTCCCTGTGGCCTCCTCCCAAAGCCTTTGTTTAGCCTTTTCCCTGCAGGGATCACCTTCCTGCAAGGGCTGGGGGAAGAAAGAGGGGGGCACAACCTAATGAAGATGCTTCTCTTGTCCCTGCCTTCCTGACAACTGCTGGGGGGCTGCAGTGGCACAGAGCCCCGCTTGGGAGGTTTAGATTGGATATTAGGAAATAAACTCTTCCCAGAAACGGCTGTGGGGCATTGGAACAGGCTGCCCAGGGCAGTGCTGGAGTCACCATCCCTGGAGGGTTGGACAGACGGACATGAGGTTCTCAGGACATGGGGCAGTGCCAGGGGTGGGTTATGGTTGGACTCGATCACCTCGAGGGTTTTTTCCAAACAAATGACTCTGTGCTTTGGAAGAGAACAGGATGTGACGGCTCATTTACACTTGGAGGGGCTTCTTTTCTCGCTGCAGGATGGCACCAGCCTGGTCTCCCTGGTGCAAACTCATTTCTGGGACAGGTTTTTCAGAGGGGTTTTTGGGCCAAACTTAATAAACCGGGGAGAAAATCAGTGGTAGCCTGTTGAGCAGAAAGGGGAGGCACCGGGAGGGGGTGTGCTAATGAGCTCTCACCTGGGATGGCAGGTGAAACATAAACAATGATTAATGCTAATGCTAATGAGTTGGGTCTGGGCTTGACGCCCTGCAGAGCTGCCATCCTGATTACGCAGGTTTGTGCAAGGCGGTGAGGTCTGTCGGCACAAAAGCCGGCCAAGCGCAGGGACAGTTCCTCTAACGGGTCTAACGAAGGGGTGAGCGCTGAATATGAGCTGGGCACCGCGGGCGTGTGGCTCAGCACAGTCTCTCTGCCTCCCCCAGATGATCCAGTTTGTATCTTCAAGCACCAGCCTCAGCCGCCACACTCGGTGCTGAAGTTTCTGCAGGACATCTTCGCCAGCAAGGACACGGCCAGCATCTTCTACCACACGGACATGATGGTCCTGATCGACATCCTGGTGCGGCAGATCGCGGATCTCTCCCCGGGAGACAAGGTGCTCGCAGGAGCCCGTGGGCGCCGGGGAAGGGAGCACAGTCCCAAAGTGATGCTGTTGCTCCTGGCCCCCCGAGGGGCTGGCTGGTGCGGCCAAGGGTGGAGATCGGGGCTTGGCACATTTTTGGGTGCTCACATCAATCCTGGGGGATGAGGAGGAGGAAGGGGAGGGTTTATCCTGCTCGGCACACAGCAGTAGAAAGGCGGCTTAGAAGAAAGATCTGCCAAGCTTCTGGTGGTCTGTGCTCTTCTGAGCACCTTTGGGGATAGGGGTAGTAGGAGGGGTCTCTCTGTATCGGTATTGCAAGAAGCAGGGGATGTTTGAGAGCGGGTGAAGAGCAGCATTGGGATGCTGTGGGAAAAATGGGAGTTTCCCATAGCTGCTAATGAGCCTTAAGGAAAAGCAGGTGTCTCTGGAGCCGCTCTGGCTGGTGGGGCAGCAGCAGCTGTTCCTGTGCTCACACTAACGGAGGCTGGCACGCTGGTTTATCTCATTTTCGGTCTCTCACTGCGCTCTGTGCTCTGTCGCCCGGCAGCTGAGGATGGAGTACCTCTCGCTGATGCACGCCATCATCCGCTCCACGCCCTACCTGCAGCACCAGCACCGCCTGGCTGACCTGCAGGGCATCCTGCAGCGCATCCTGGGCGAGGAGGAGGAGAGCCAGCAGTGCCAGATGGACAAACTGATCATCCTGGAGATTTACAAGGAGTTCCCAGAGATCTCCCCCGGTACCAGCTAACCGCCCCTCGGCTTGGACTGGAGTTGGAACCACTTGGATCGACGACGTCTCTTGTTGACACTTCCTCCCCATCCCTTTCCCGTACAGCTCATACCTTGTACCCCTGAGGTTGGGACGATGTTCACCGGCCCTTTAGAGACGCCAGCGGCAGGAAAGGCACGGGGTGTCCCTGCGACCTGGTGCTCGGGGACAGGCGGAACGGGCTGGGCGCTGGCGCGTGGTTTGTCTGCAGGACTCGGGCAGGAGGTGTTTAGGCAGCCGGTGTTCGCGGGAAGGGCAGAGAGCGGCAAGGGGCTCCAGCAGCTGAGGTGGGGGGATATTGGGCTGTGCTGGTGTCCCAAGGTCCCCAAGCAAAAGGCCTTTGCCTTAGAGTGTCACTTCTTCTCCATGTGCATCTCTTCTCCCTGCAGTGACCAAGTGGAGTCCGCTGGTTCTTGGAAGAAGCTTTCGTAACATCTGTTTTGTTTGCTGCTGCTAGTGCCAATGTGCTGCGGCCCTGCCACAGGGAGGCAGCTCGCTCGCTGTCCAGCGCCTTGTCTGGTGAGCCCGTTGCTCCCTCCTGGCCCTCAGCTTTGCGTCTGGGCAGCAGCCCACCTAGGCTCATAGAGGTCTTACCCCAGCAGCTGCTTTTTTTCAATCCGCTTTCTCTAGTGACGTTGAAATCTGAATTTCTCGCGCGCTGTGGCAGCCTAGAAGCAGCGACCACACGGGCCATGCTGCCCTTGGTAAGCCTTTGGCCCGGGCACGGCGCAAAGACGCGTCCTGCCAAGTGACAGCTGCCAGCGGGCGCCCGTGGCGGCGTTGCCGGGGCGCTGCGCGGGCGGGCGCGCTCTGTTCGTCCAGCGTGTGCATTTCTTGCCTTGAGCTTCGTAGCAGCTCTGCCTCGCTGCCCTCCCTCCCACGTGGCAGCGCGAGCCTGGTGTCCAGTAGCTGTTTGTGACTCTGCACGAGCGCGGGGAACCCTTGCTTATGTTTTCTGTAGGTTTCTAGCACACGGGATTAACCTGTTTCCCTGTTACAGATAGTCACACGCACTAACGTGGGTCTCTTAGATATTTCTGTGTGCGGTCTGGTCACTCCCTGTCTCCAGCTCTTCCTTTGTAGTATCTAGTGTAGGAGCTATTGGAAAGTTGAACTGGAAATACTGGGCGTTGTATTTTTTAACTTCTTTTTAGGTTGAGGGGATGGCAGGAGCTCTGCTCTGCAGGCCCGGCTCTGGGCTGAGCAGCAGTGCTCAGGAACGGAGAGGGTTGGCCTGGCAGCCAAGGGGGGCAAGGACCCCCCAATTTCAGCCTGGGAACACCCAAAGCTTCATAACCACCCTCGTAGAGAAACCTATTTTTCCCCTGTAAAAAAAAAATGTATGAATGTCAAAAGGCATCCTGTATTTTCTTAAACACTTCAGTGTAACACGCAGAGGAATAAAAATGTCTTAAACTGGACTTCTGTGAGCATAGTCCTGCTTGCCCCGTCCTGTTACGGGTGAGCCGTGCTGTGCGGGGACTGACGGGGTGGGGATGGTGTGGGTGCCGGCTGCCCGCAGAGGAGACCGGGTGCTGACCCCCACGGGTGCTGCTTTGGGGGTGCAGGTGTGGGAGGGCAGCGGGGAAGCTGTTCGCTGCTCCTGGCCGAGAGTCCAGGTGTAAACGCCTGGCACAGGCTGCGCGCCCCCCAAATCTGGGGCAGCTCCTGATGCTATGGCCGGTGACTCCCAGGGGCTTGTGGCCCTGCGGTGTGTCCCGCTGAGCACTGCGGGGGAAATCATGGTATGCGGGGGCTGACAGCACTCAGGGTGGTCACTTTCCGGTGCCCCTTGCTCTGTGTAGTGAATGGTTACGCAACCCCTGGAGCCAGCCTGGGCTGCCTCAGATGAGTCTCTGTCAGCATCCCTGAGCCATCGCTGTCCCTGGGGGCTGCTCACCCCATGTCCCAGATACACAGTGAGTGTCACCCCATCTGCACCAGCACAGAGCTGGTGAGGGGCTGGAGCACAATGTGATGGGAGCGGCTGAGGGACCTGGGGGGTTCAGCTGGAGAACAGGAGCTGAGGGGAGACCTTCTGATCTCTGAACTGCCTGAAAGGAGCTTGGAGCTGGGGGGGTCGGGCTCTGCTCCCCAGGAACAAGCGCCAGGAGCAGAGGAAACGGCCTCAAGTTGCACCAGGGGAGGTTGAGGTTGGATCTGGGGAACAATTTCTTCCCCAAAGGGCTGTGGGGCATTGGAACAGGCTGCCCAGGGCAGTGCTGGAGTCACCATCCCTGGAGGGTTGGACAGACGGACATGAGGTTCTCAAGGACATGGGGCAGTGCCAGGGGTGGGTTAACTCTTGGTCTTTCCCAACCAAAATGATTCTGTGCTGTCACCGCGGCCAGGGCGGGGGGGCAGATGGGACAGCCAGCCATGGGGAGTCCCAGGGGGTCCCTGCACCCACTGCCTGGGAAAAGCCTCTGCACACCGTAGGGAATCAAACCACGGCGTGTAAACCCCCCATCCCCAAGGCTGCTCAGCGATTCCTGCTCCGTGCACGGGTGACAGGCACAGATAACACGATTGTGTTGCGTTTGCCATAACACGGCGCTCTTGGTGCGGTATCTGCCGTATTGGCGTGTGTTTATTGCGGTGCAGCAACGAGGGGTGTTGGGGGGATGGTGCGGGGGGAGCGACGTGCAGCCTGTGACCTTCGCCTCTGCTTTATTGTCTGGAATGATTGAATTACCAGTATTTTGTGGCAGTAATACCTTGATGATTTTCTTCTCCTCTTCTAAGCTGTCAGCTGGGTAATTAGAAGGAACAAACTTGGAAGCCTTCATAACTTTTAAAAGCATTGCCTCTCTCCTGATTGGGTTTCTTGACTGCAAATCCCCATTTTGAGGAGGTGCGATGTATAATCCAGCTGCCCTTCATTAGATAAGGTTTTCTGGGTGAGATTTGCATGGGGCTGGGGCTGCTCTGATGGTACCAGGAGGGCTGGGGAGGACATACCAGGGCACGGCAGGCATGGCCACAGCCCCGTCAGCGCTGGAGCTGGACCAGCCAAGCCGGAGGCGTTTTGTGGTGGCTGAGAAGTCAATCACAGCAGGATCCTGACGTTCGGGAACCTTACAGAGTCTATAAATTAACACGCCAGCTTCTCTGTAGGTTAGAAATCCACACCCACCAGGGGAGACCCCTCGGCGTCGTGTGAGCGCCAGGGGAGCGTCTCGCCGGCATGTGCTGAGCTGCACTGGAGCCAACTGTGATCACAGAATCGTGGAACAGTTTGGGTTGGAAGGGACCTTCAAAGCTCAGCCAGCCCAACCCCTGCTATGAGGAGGACACAGAATCAGAGAATGACTGTGGTTGGAAGAGACCCTGAACATCACCGAGTCCAATTGTAACCCACCCCTGGCACTGCCCCATGTCCTGAGCACCTCAGGTCCGTCTGTCCAGCCCTCCAGGGATGGTGACTCCAGCACTGCCCTGCACTGTTCCAATGCCCCACAGCCCTTTGGGGAAGAAATTGTTCCCCAGATCCAACCTCAACCTCCCCTGGCGCAACTTGAGGCCGTTTCCTCTGCTCCTGGCGCTTGTTCCTGGGGAGCAGAGCCCGACCCCCCCGGCTCCAAGCTCCTTTCAGGCAGTTCAGAGATCAGAAGGTCTCCCATCAGCTCCTGTTCTCCAGCTGAACCCCCAGGTCCCTCAGCCGCTCCATCACACTTGTGCTCCAGCCCCTCACCAGCTCCGTTCCCTTCTCTCCACTCGCTCCAGCACCTCAGTGGAGCGAGTTCCTCCCGCTGCCCGTTCCCCGTCCCGCTCTGTGCGGACGGCCCGGCCCGGGGCAGCAGCGCCAGCCCGGCCGAGCAGGGCGCCCGTGGGTCCTGCCCTCCCTCAAGATGGCGGCCGGGGGCGGCCGGGCGGGGCGGGGCGGGGCGGGGCGGCGGGAGCCATGTTGGGGCTGCGGGAGGAGCCGCCGCCGCCGCCACCTCCGGCCCCAGCAGCAGCAGCCGCGGCAGCGGCGGCGCAGCAGCGGGGCGGGGGCGGCCATCGCCGCCGCTGGGCGGGGGCGGCGCCGAGCCCAGCCGCCGTGCGCCCGGCCCGGGCGGCTGCCGCCGAGCCACCATGGCGGCGGAGGAGCCGGCGGCCGCCCCGAGCCGCCGCCGCTGCAGCCGGCACCGGGAGCCGCCTCCGCTGCTGCTGCTGCCGCTGCTGCTGCTCCCTTTGTTCCCCCCCGGGCTGGGCGCCGCCGCTCCGCCGGGCTGGGCCCCGCCGGCCCGCGGGGGCTGCCCCGCCGCCGCGCCGTGCCGGGCGCTGCCGCTGCCCCCGCGGCCGCCCGCCCCGCGCCGCCGCTCCCCGGCGCGCTGCCCGCCCCGCGCCGCCCCGCCGCGCCCGCTGCCCTGCCCGGCGCCAGCCCCGGGCCGGCGGGAGCGGCGCGCAGCCCCCAACCGCCACCCGCTGTTCCCGCAGTACAACTACCAGGCGGAGGTGGCGGAGAACCAGCCGGCGGGGACGGTGGTGGCGGCGGTGGCGGCGCAGGACCCCGACGGCGGCGAGGCGGGGCGGCTGGTGTACTCCATGGACGCGCTGATGAACAGCCGCTCCCGGGAGCTCTTCAGCATCGACCCGCGGGCCGGGCTCATCACCACCACCGAGGCCCTGGACCGGGAGAGCATGGACCTGCACTACTTCCGCGTGACGGCCACCGACCACGGCGTGCCCCGGCTCTCCGCCACCACCATGGTGGCCATCGCCGTGGCCGACCGCAACGACCACGACCCCGTCTTCGAGCAGGGCGAGTACCGGGAGACCATCCGGGAGAACGTGGAGGAGGGCTACCCCATCCTGCAGCTGCGGGCCACCGACGTCGACTCCCCGCCCAACGCCAACATCCGCTACCGCTTCGTCAACGAGCGGGCTGCCCACGCCGTCTTCGAGATCGACCCGCGCTCTGGGCTTATCACCACCAGCGGGCCCGTGGACAGGGAGAAGATGGAGAGATACTCCTTGGTGGTGGAGGCGGATGACCAGGGGAGGGAACCGGGGCCCCGCTCGGCCACGGTCAAGGTCTACATCACGGTCCTGGATGAGAACGACAACACCCCTCAGTTCAGCGAGAAGCGCTACATCGTGCAGGTGAGGGAGGACATACGGCCCCACACCGAGATCCTGCGCGTCACCGCTACGGACCTGGACAAGGACAACAATGCGCTGGTCCACTACAACATCATCAGCGGGAACAGCCGGGGCCAGTTCTCTATTGACAGTGTCACCGGGGAGATACAGGTGGTGGCCCCACTGGATTTTGAGGTGGAGCGGGAGTATGCCCTGAGGATCCGTGCTCAGGACGCGGGGCGCCCTCCCCTCTCCAATAACACCGGCATGGCCAGCATCCAGGTGGTGGACATCAATGACCACGCTCCCATCTTTGTCAGCACCCCTTTCCAAATCTCAGTTCTGGAGAACGCTCCCCTCGGCCACTCCGTCATCCACATCCAGGCCGTGGACGCGGACTACGGCGAGAACTCACGCCTGGAGTACAAACTGACGGGGATCTCGGCTGATACACCCTTCGTGGTGAACAGTGCCACGGGGTGGATCACGGTCAGTGGGCCCTTGGACCGGGAGTCGGTCGAGCACTATTTTTTTGGGGTAGAGGCTCGGGACCACGGTTCTCCGTCTCTATCCGCCTCTGCCAGCGTCACCATTACTGTCATGGATGTCAACGACAACCGCCCCGAGTTCACCCAGAAGGAATACTTCATCCGCCTGAACGAGGACGCAGCCGTGGGGACCAGCGTCCTCAGTGTCACAGCCATCGACCGGGACGTGAACAGTGCCATCACCTACCAGATCACGGGAGGCAACACGCGGAACCGCTTCGCCATCAGCACGCAAGGCGGGATGGGGCTCATCACTCTGTCTCTGCCGCTGGACTACAAGCAGGAGCGACGGTACGTGCTCACGGTGACGGCCTCCGACCGCACCCTGCGTGACAACTGCCACGTTCACATCAACATCACTGATGCCAACACGCACCGGCCCGTGTTCCAGAGCGCCCACTACTCCGTGAGCATCAACGAGGACCGTCCCGTGGGCAGCACGGTGGTGGTGATCAGCGCCACAGATGATGATGTGGGGGAAAACGCCCGCATCACATACTACCTAGAAGATAACGTCCCTCAGTTTCGCATCGATCCGGACTCCGGGGCCATCACTCTCCAGGCGGAACTGGACTATGAGGACCAGGTCACCTACACGTTGGCTATCACTGCCAAGGATAACGGGATCCCCCAGAAAGCGGACACCACCTATGTTGAAATCATGGTCAATGATGTTAACGACAACGCCCCCCAGTTCGTCAGCCCTCACTACCAGGGCATGATCTCCGAGGACGCACCCCCCTTCACCAGCGTGCTCCAGATCTCTGCCACCGACCGGGATGCCCACACCAACGGGCGAGTGCAGTACACCTTCCAGAACGGGGAGGATGGGGACGGAGACTTCACCATCGAGCCCACCTCGGGGATCGTTCGCACCGTCCGCAGGCTGGACCGTGAGAATGTCCCTGTGTACGAGCTGACCGCGTACGCTGTGGACAGGGGCATCCCCCCTCAGCGAACTCCTGTCCACATCCAGGTCACCATTCAGGATGTGAACGATAACGCCCCTGTCTTCCCCGCTGAAGAGTTTGAGGTCTTGGTAAAGGAGAACAGCATCGTGGGGTCTGTTGTGGCCCAAATCACGGCTGTCGACCCGGATGAGGGACCCAACGCCCAGATCATGTACCAAATTGTGGAAGGCAACATCCCTGAGATATTCCAGATGGACATCTTCTCTGGGGAGCTCACAGCGTTGATAGACCTGGATTATGAGACAAAACCCGAGTACGTGATTGTAGTGCAAGCCACCTCTGCCCCGCTGGTCAGCAGAGCCACGGTCCACATCAAACTCATTGACCAGAATGACAACAGCCCCGTTCTCAAGAATTTCCAGATCCTGTTCAATAACTACGTGTCCAATAAGTCCAACACCTTCCCCTCAGGGGTCATAGGGAAGGTCCCAGCTTATGACCCAGATGTGTCTGACCGCCTCTTCTACACCTTTGAGCGGGGAAATGAACTGCACTTGTTGATTGTAAATCAATCGAGCGGGGAGCTGAGGCTCAGCCGTAAGCTGGACAACAACCGTCCACTCGTGGCCTCCATGCTGGTGACCGTCACAGGTAGGGTGTGAAGATCGTTAAATCATTAAACCTTTAGTACAGCTCCTCGGGGGCTCTGTGTGGTCCTCCCTGGGGAGCTCCTTCTGCATCAGGAGGGCGAGTTGGGGAACGGCAGCAAGATTGGGACTGGGGGTCCCAGTCAGGGAGTACTGGGGGGACTGGGGAGGGTGGCAGTGGGGGCACGCTGTGTGAGGGGGCTGGGGCCAGGGGTGGTCTGCGAGAACAAAGCATCGTTACTCAGCGCTGAGGATGGCTTGTAGCTGCTGGTGAGACACCTTCGGAGGTGCTGTCACCAGCGAGGCTGTGACATGTGCTGGAGGGTGCTGGCTGGGCCAGCAGCCAGTTCCTGGGGTGGCCAAGCTGCCGGCCCAGGGGCTCGCACGCCGCTTGGCTCCCAAGCCCAGGTGGCTCTTCTCCGCGCTGGGACCGAGCGCTTCCCGGCTGCGCTCGCAGGAGGGATTGAACTCGGCGCAGAGGGAGTCCCCTTAAAAATACCGGTCTGCTGGTAGCACACGGTTCTGTCCGGATCCAGGCTGTGGCACCCGGCAACGCCTGCGCTTTCTGGTGTGACTTCTAAAGCCTGGTACCACCTTTCTGCAGCCAGCTTAGTGTTGCAAGGGACAGCTGTGACAAACCTCAGAGCTCAGGGCTCAAAACTCTCACATCGTGTGTGTTACTGGAGTATCCAAATGCGGATGTGAGCGGTAGCTGCTGGGGTGGCTTTGGGGAGTGTTGGGGTCCCCTCCAGCCGGGCTGAGGGCAGGGCAGAGAGGGACCTGTGAGCAAGTGGGGTTTGGACCTGGAGCTCCCCGCCGCCCGGGCTTTGCCTTCACCATCAGCCTTTCTTTGCTGGCGGATGCGTGATGTGAAATGGAGGCACCCGTCCATCACTGAGCGAGGAGCGGCTGGGGGGGGAGGGCAAGCGCCCTCTTTGGAGGGGCCAAATGCCAAATTACCGAGAGTGCGTGGGGAGCCATACGTTAAATCGTGATGCTCCCCTGTCCCTCGGCTACCAGCTGTCCTCCCCTTTTTACCCCTTCACTCTCTGTCCGGCTCATTCAGCAAGGGGAGGGTTTCTTTCAAGAGATGGAGCGAGGGCTCTAAGACGAGACCCATTCAAAGCGTGTGGCCAGCACCAGCCCGTTGGTGGATCTGGGGCTCCTTGGGGGTTAATTGTACCCGCGGGGCTGTCTCGGAGCAGGTGCGGGCACACATGCCCATCGCTGGAGATGCGGGGGGTGGTTTTGACCTTTCCAGCTTCTGCCCCGGTGTGTTTCTGCAAGCCCTGCCTCCTCGCACCCTTAACCCTGCACAAAGGCAGGAGACAATCGCGTCCCAGGTCCTGCATCCAGCCGCCTCGCGGCGAAGGGGCCCTTGCAAATAGAGTGTCTTCATCTTCCAGGGCCAAGACGGGGAGATGCGCTCGTGGAGGAGATGGAAGGGGAAGAGGGAGAAGCAGGCCTTTTGTTGGCTTTGGCTGTTGGCTGTGGCGGTCTGGGTTGGTTTTTCGTTGTGTATTGTTCAGAGCCCCGCCACCCCCGTGCTGTCGCTGTGTGCAGGGGGAGGGAGGTTCGCAGAGCTGGCAGACAGGACGTTTTCACGGCCGCATTGTTTGCCTGGGCTCCACACGGTGCCGGAGCACCTTCCTCCTGGGGAAGGCAACAAGGGCACCCGGGTGGGTGCCCCAAGGAGGGAGCAGCTTCCCTGCCCACCTGCCGGCTTTGTGGTCCCTTTGTGGGAGATTGGATCCCCCTAAATCACAGGGCAAGAGCCCCTTCTGTGAGCTTAGCCCCTTGGAGGAGGCAGGGGAGACTTGGGCTATCACAAACCAGCTCCTCACAAACCTATGGGCCCCTCTAGCTGCTAAAAACCGCTCTTGGCCGCCGATGATGCAGGACAGCGGGCGGTGGGGCTGCGTCCGTGGCTTACGGCACAGGGTGAGATCGGGGCATTGTAGGAACTGACGTCATGTTGACTTCAAACCATTCCAGACTGGTTTCAGTGGGCCAGGCTGGTGGCAGGGGCAGAGGCTCAGCTATGGCCGCTCTGCTGCCCCTGTTCCCCTGCAGCCCAGAGCTTGCCCGGCTGACGGGATCCGTGTGGCCACCTAAAATCCCAGCCTGGCAGGGAACACCCCCCCAGAGCACCTTTGTTCAGATGCAGGAGTCAGGACACATCACAACTATGTTCTCAAGCCCCGTAAGTGTCCCAGGACTGCCCTGGCCCGTCACAACTCGCATGTCCCTCTTCTCTTAAGGAGCCCGATTTCAGGAGCTTCCCCTCCTGTTGGGTCTGTCACAGGTGGAGGTGCTGACCATAGAGTTAGGGTGGGAGTCTTCTTGGCTATTATATTCTAGTCCCTGTCTTTAGAGCTACTGAGAGAGTGACGTTCATACTGTGTGCTGGGTGAGGGGAGTCTGATCTACTTCTGAGGTCTCTTAACATGTTAAGTATCATCCGAATCTTGAGAGGTCTGTCGAAGCCCTTCAGAAGTGGTGAGGAACGTTCACCTTACCCATACGTGTCCCCTCCTTCCCTGGCTGCTCCATCTGGAGGTGTTTCACCACCCTGTCTGTCCCCACAGCACCTCACCAGCCTGGGGCGGCTGCTCAGGGTGTTGCGGTCAGACCGGTGGCTTTTGCTCTCTCGATGTTGGCTCTGCTGCTCAGGTGATGGTGGTGATGCGCTGATTTCTGAGCTCCTGGTCCCCGCAGGTGAGGGATGGACCTGTGTCAGGGATGCCGTTTGAGCTGAGCTGACTTCTTCCTGATCCCCGGAGCTCCTGGGGAGGCTGAAGACAAAGTGTTTGCTGTAGGGGAAGGGGCTGTGGGGTGGGGGCGTTGGCTGGAGCCCGTGCCTGGTGCTGCACGGCGGGCGGGCTGGGGTGCTGCCCAGGGATCCGGAGGGGGAACAGACCAGGAGACCCTTGGGCAGTGGTTGGCAGCCCTGCTCCCCCCATGAGGTTTCCAGCACAGGTCTGGAGCTCCATTCCCAGGCTGACAACACAGCCCCCCTGGGAGGAATCTGCTGCCCGGCCCACTCTCTGCACCGAGCTCTTCCTTCTGTAGCTTTGCTGCTTTTGAAGCTGGTAGTTGTCAGTCTCAGAAGTGCTAACACGATGACCCGGTGCTGGGTTAGAGCCCCTCATGTCCCCTCTCTCTGCTCCTTTCCCTGTAGGCATGTTTCCAGGGCTCTCCGTTCTGCTGAATGAATATTCACCAGGCACCAGCTCTCCAGCCACAGGATTTAATCAGAAAGGCTGAGCATTCGTGATTAAAATGCCTCCCATGGGGGTCAGTGCCTCCAGCCAGCTTTGAGCTTTCTTTTGGTAGCTTTATTTTTCTCCTCCCCCATTTGCAGCAGGTCATTCTCTTAACCATCTGCTTCCCCTTGCACAGAGCGGAGCGGGAGGCGGCCCTGGGCACGATGCTGGGGTGGGATGATGTGTCATGGGGCCAGGGCTGGTCCCCCATTGCTGTGGGGAGCCAGGAAAGGGGCATTTGTGCCTCCTGCGGTGGGCTGGGCAGTGCCACAGGCGTTGGGCACCCTGCAGCCTGCCCTGTGTGTATGAGGTTCTTAGGGCTGTGGTTTAGTGCAGGGGTTGTGTTAATGTCTGGACTTGATGATGATCTTGAGGGGCTCTTCCAACCTAAATGATTTTGTGATTCTTCCTCAGAGGCATCGCTGGACTCGGCATCGCATCAGCCAAGGCTTTCTAATAGCCATAAATCAGGCAGATGTCTGCCTGCCTGCGGCTGGACACCGAGCGGCCCTCAGGGAGAGCAAGAGCTGTCCCTGCGGTCACAGCTGCTTCTGGGTGAACCAGAGGAGGGAGGAGAGCGGATGGCGGCCGGGCTCCAACCCAGCTGATGCTTAGAGGCAAACAGCAAGCAGGGGACAAAAGGAGAGGAGAGGGAGCGGGGACGTGGTGTAGCTTCCCACTGAGAAGGGAGCTGGTGTCACAGTGCTGGCATTCTGGGGTGCTGCCCCGCCAGACGGTCCCTGGGGAGGGACGCCGAGCTGCTGGTGGCTTGGGGAGCATCTTACCCTACACGGCTGAGCCAAGCTTGTCGCTTTCCACTCGCTCCTGCCTCCCCAGGGCTGGGTGCTCTTGCCAGCCCATGAGACTAGACATGAGGAAGGAATTGTCGCCCCTGAGGGTGGTGAGAGCCTGGCCCAGGTTGGCCAGAGAGGTGGTGGACGAACCATCCCTGGAGACATCCCAGGCCAGGCTGGACGGGGCTCTGAGCAACCTGAGCTGGTGAAGATGTCCCTGCTCATGGAAGTGGGGCACTGGGGAGCTGGGAAAGTCCCTTCAATCCAAACTGTTCTGTGATTCTGTGACCCTCTTCCAGAGAGAAGGTCCCTGGGGGAATGAACACAGGTAACAGTGCAGGTTCCTTGCACTGAGCCCAGACGGGTCTAAATCCTCTGTCACGTCCAGCCAGGTGCTGCCCAGGGCTGTTTGGTGACTGCTGCTTGTGCTGCCGTCCATGTCGGAGCTGGCAGGGTGTCACACAGAAAGGTGGTTTCTCACCTGACTTCTATGTGAGGCTGGAGCAGTTTGATTTCAGAAGCAAGCAGCCCCCCTTCCTCCGGGAGATTAGCTCCTGGGTGACTGTACCCGCCCCGCCACTCCCCAGCCTGCTGAGAGCCTTATCTCCAGAGCACCAGCCCCAGCACGGGAATTTGCAGGGTCTCCAGCAAGCTCTCACCTTCTGAAGAGTAGAAGAGAGAGAGGGGAAAAAAGGGAGACATTTCAATCTTTAAATCCTCCTGCGCTGCAAACTTCAAACTAGGCTAAAGGAAATCAAAAGGCTTTGCAGCGCGGCAGTGATGGGAAGAGAGGAAGAGTAAAGGCAGCTTTGCAGGTGGGGGCTGGGGAAGTGGCACTGACACCGCGGTCCCCGCCGGGGCTGGGCGGGTGCTGGCGAGCCTGCTGTCCCTCTGCCACTTCGCACTGGTTGGCAGGAGGTGAAGCGGTGCCAGGCGGGGTCTGGCTGGGTTTGCCAGGCTTGTGTCACATCTGGCCACGGCACGGGCTGGCCAGGGCTGTCTGGTGGCAGTGGTCTGGGCCATTAGTCTGTCCTCTGTGTCCTGGTAGCAGTGTTTGTTTGAGCAGCTGCCCAGGTTACATCTGTGTGCGGGAGATGTGCCACGCACTTATATCCGTTAGGACAAGGGGTGATGGTTTTAAACTAAAGGAGGGAGATTCAGGCTGGACATGAAGAAGGTATTTTTTCCACTGAGGGTGGTGAGAGCCTGGCCCAGCTTGGCCAGAGAGGTGGTGGCTGAACCATCCCTGGAGACATCCCAGGCCAGGCTGGACGGGGCTCTGAGCAACCTGAGCTGGTGAAGATGTCCCTGCTCGTGGCAGGGGGGGCACTGGATGAGCGACGGGCCGTGGGCAGGATGCTTTGTGGGATACCTCCCGGCAAAGCCAGCTCCCATCTTGGCCAGTACTTCCTGATGTGCAGCGGGGTATGACCCTCCAAGGTAGCGGGATCTATTTGGTTTCTGGGAGCTGTGTCAGTGGGGTGAGGCAGAAGCCCCAAATTGTGCAGCTGCTGTGGTGGGGGCTGTGCCATTGCCTGTCTGGGCTGGTGCTTTGCTGCCTGCACTGCCCACACGTGAGTGTGCCCAGCCTGGGGGCAAGACGCTGCTGATGGGCACGGTGCTGGGTTGGTGCCTGGGAGGTGGCTCGCATGGTGCAGGGTCCCAAGGGGAGGGAGTTTTGTTTCCAAGGAAAACAAAGATTCAAGCGAATTAAACAAACCGGAGATGGGCCGAGGGAGGAAGAGCTGCGGAGCAGATGGTGAGAAGGGGGGAAGCAGGGAGACTGGCACAAAGGCCTTGGAGAGTGTGGAGGAGAGGAAGGAGGCGGCAGGAGGAGAGCGCAGGAAAAGGCAGCATGGGGGGGCAGACAGGGCACAGCGGGGAAGCAAACCCCCCCGGGCCCTGCCTCCCGTGTTTGCCCAACCTCCTGCTGGGACTGCCTTCTGCCTGCTTCTCACCAGCATCTTTGTTCCTGAGAGCTCACTTTGCTGCCAAGATCAGGATGGGGAGGAAACCCAGGAGTTATCTCGGTGGAGAGTGTGATGGGAGGGAGAAGGTGCAGCCACACCAACCGCTCCCCCCAGCCCAGGTGCACCTGCTGTCCCCCGGGATGTGGGTCCAAGCTTTCTTAGCCAAGAACTCGGGCCTTTTGGGGGTCACTCTGGGGTGCAGTGCTGTGCCCTGGGGTGGGAGGGAGGACACCCTCTAAGCAGCAGGCAAAGCCCTGTAGCATGTCCCTGTTCCTTCCCACAGACGGGATCCACAGCGTGACGGCTCAGTGCGTCCTGCGGGTCATCATCATCACGGAGGAGATGTTGGCCAACAGCATCACGGTGCGGCTGGAGAACATGTGGCAGGAGCGGTTCCTCTCCCCGCTGCTGGCCGCCTTCCTGGAAGGGGTGGCCACCGTGCTCGCGACACCCAAGGAGGACATCTTCATCTTCAACATCCAGAACGACACGGACGTGGGCGGCGCGGTGCTCAACGTCAGCTTCTCGGCCCTGGCGCCGCGGGGCGGGCGCTACTTCAGCTCGGAGGAGCTGCAGGAGCAGCTGTACATGAAGCGCATGGCGCTGACGGGCGCCTCCATGCTGGAGGTGCTGCCCTTCGATGACAACGTCTGCCTGCGCGAGCCCTGCCAGAACTACATGAAGTGCATCTCCGTCCTCAAGTTCGACAGCTCAGCCCCCTTCATCGCCTCCCCCTCCACCCTCTTTCGGCCCATCCACCCCATCACCGGCCTGCGGTGCCGCTGCCCGCAGGGTTTCACCGGGGACTACTGCGAAACGGAGATCAACCTCTGCTACTCCAACCCCTGCCTGAATGGCGGGATCTGCACCCGCAAAGAGGGGGGATACACCTGCGTTTGCCGCCAGCACTTCAGCGGTGAGTGCCCGGGGCTGTGCGGGACACAGGCGAGCGGGTCTCTTGACGTCACTGTCACCATGGCAGGGTGCTCTTCCCAGTGGGGAGGTGGGTGTCGGAGCCCCTGTTGGCCTGTGGCGATCGGGCTCTGCTCCCAGCTCTCTGTGTTTCCATGGCACTGGATGTGCAGGGCTGATGTTGCCATAGAAATCTGTCCTGTAGGGAGGTGGCTTGGAGGGGACTCTGGCCACCACCTCCCAGCCTTTTTCACAGAGCAGGAGGACCAAGCTGGACCCTGGGGGCACAGGAGGCTCCTCAGCCCCATGCCAGAGGGGTGATGGGCTCTGGGACCATGGGAGCTGCTGGTTTCAGCCTGTGCCGGTGTCCAGCCGCTCTGGCAGAGGTGTGGAGCACACGCTGGCCCCACGTGCAGTGGGTGAGCTGCTGCCCACACAAAACAGAAGGGGAGGCTGGGCCTATCTGCCCCACCAGGCAGGATCTGCTTCTAGCTGTGGGGGGAATCCCTAAAACAGCCAGTGTCTTGTGGCCACAAGTCACCAAGAGTCTGTAGAGACCCGTGTCCAGCCACTGGCAACCTGGGGCTGAGGGAGGGTGGCCTGTGGCTACTGGGGAAGGAGCCCTTGTCCTCCCTGCCAGGGGGCTGGCAGCAGATGGCTGCTGGGAGCTGCTCTCCTGCTGGTGACTCCTGGGGAGATAAGCGGAGTCAGTGGTAATTAACCCCCAGCGTTTGAAGCGTGAACAGCCATTAACAGAAGGGTTAATGAGCTCGTTTCCTGTCACTTCATGCTGTCTCCTCATCCCCCTTGCACGCCATGGAGTCAGCAATGGGAGCAGGGCTCAAGCGCAGGACTGCAGCCGAGCGGGTCCCTGCGTGGACAGCAGGGGACGAGGGCCTGGGGCATCCCCGTCATCAGCACTAACGAAGTGCAAGGGTGTTTGGTGTCCCTCATCTGGGTGGTTTCCACATGGCTTTGACTGCTCTGTCAGAGCCTGTGTGCAGGGTGAGGAGGCTCCTGCTGCTGAGGGTGAGACTTTTGGAGCCATTGTTGGGGAGCTCAGTGGCGCTGGGCTGTTCCCACACCCCAGAGCCAGGACTGCCATGCCTGTCCCAGGCCTGTGTGGTGGCAGTGCCCAAGAAGGCCCCTCAGCATTGCCAGGATGTCCCTGCCTTGTCCTGGCCTCTCTGTCCTTAGGACTGTGCAGCCCAGCTGTGGCCTGTCCCCTCCTGTCCCATTCCTGTGCCATCTGGGGTCCAAACTTTTCCCTTTAGCTGAAACTGGCATCCCATCCAGCCCGGTGGCTCGGGCTGCAGGGCCGGCGGTGGTAACTGGTTTGCTGGCTCCTGTGTGGAACACCTGGGTGACACCTGGGTTGTTACATCCTTCACATGCCCCCAGCCACCTCAAACTCCTGCCCCAAACCTGGGCCCAGGTCTGCACTCCTGGAGCAGGAGCGGCTGGGTGGCCGCTGCGTCCATGTCCCACAGCTGGGATGTGTCCCAAGCCTCTCGTCATCTGCCCGTCAGAAGGGAACGGAGCTGGGGAAGGGCCTGGAATACAAGTGTGATGGGAGCGGCTGAGGGACCTGGGGGGTTCACCTGGAGAACAGGAGCTGAGGGGAGACCTTCTGATCTCTGAACTGCCTGAAAGGAGCTTGGAGCCAGGGAGGGTCGGGCTCTGCTCCCCAGGAACAAGCGCCAGGAGCAGAGGAAACGGCCTCAAGTTGCGCCAGGGGAGGTTGAGGTTGGATCTGGGGAACAATTTCTTCGCCAAAGGGCTGTGGGGCATTGGAACAGGCTGCCCAGGGCAGTGCTGGAGTCACCATCCCTGGAGGGTTGGACAGATGGAGATGAGGTTCTCAGGGACATGGGTTAGTGCCAGAGTTGGGTTAATGGTTGGACTCGGTGATCTTGAGGGTCTCTTCCCACTAAAATGATTCCGTGATTCTATGATCTCGCTCCCCAGGTGAGAACTGTGAAGTGGACAGCCGCTCGGGCCGCTGTGTGCCTGGCGTGTGCCGCAACGGTGGCACCTGCACCAACAGCGCCGACGGGGGATTCCGCTGCCAGTGCCCGGCCGGTGGCTTCGAGACACCTTTCTGCGAGGTGTCCACTCGCTCCTTCCCACCGCGATCCTTCGTCATGTTCCGGGGCCTGCGCCAGCGCTTCCACCTCACCCTCGCTCTCTCGTGAGTCCTCTCCCTCCTCCGCTGGCCACCAGCACCCGCTGGCTTGCCTGTCCCTGCTCTGGTGGCCCTTGTGCTCCCTGGGCCTGGCCAGGGACTCGGTGGTGCTCTCCAGACCCCTGTTTGCTGGCTTTGCCTTGTCCTGAGGCTGCCCTGGCACCTTTAGCCAAAGGGTTCTGCACTGGTGCAGCCTCACCTGGAGCACTGTGTGTGATTTTGGGCCCCACAGTATAAAACAATATAAAGCTACTGGAGTGTTCAGAGGAGAGTCGCAAAACTGGTGAAGGGTTTGGAGGGGAAGCCGTACGAGGAGCAGCTGAAGTCCCTGGGTTTGTTCAGCCTGGAGAAGAGGAGACTGAGGGCAGAGCTCATGGGGCTGCAGCTTCACCAGGGGAGCAGGAGGGGCAGGGCTGAGCTTTTCCCTCTGTGATAGTGACAGAACCCAGGGAATGGCAGGAAGATGTGCCAGGGGAGGTTTAATTTGGGCATTTCTGAGGAAAATGTTCTTCACCCAGAGGGTGCTGGACACTGGAACAGGCTCCCCAGGGAGGTGTCACGACCACAAGCCTGACAGTGTTCAAGAAGCATTTGGACAACGCCCTCAGACACACGGTGTGAATTTTGGGGTTGTCCTGTGCAGGGTCAGGAGTTGGACTCGGTGATCCTTGTGGGTCCCTTCCAGCTCAGGACGTTCTATGATCTGCGCTGGCACGTGTCCCCTGGCATCAGCTCGTCCCTTCCTTGAGCCTCTGCCCATCCTGCAGCCAGCTCTGCTGTCACGCCAGGCCCAGCCGTGCTCTCAAAACATCTGCTGCATCTTGCTCCCAGCACCTTCCCAGCTGGGCCTGCACCTGGGGCCAGGCCTGGGGCTCCCCCTGTCCTTGTCCGCTGGTGCCACGTGGGAACAGGGACCTCCACGTGCTCCTTGTGCAGCCCCTGCCCTCCCTCTTCCTCCCTTGCCCCAGGTTCAGCACCGTGGAGCCCAGTGGCCTCCTGCTCTACAACGGGCGCCTGAACGAGAGGCACGACTTCCTGGCGGTGGAGATCATCCAGGGGCAGGTCCAGCTGAAGTACTCCACAGGTAGGCTGAGCCCTGCCCGGCTGGGATTTGTTCTGTGGGAGCTGTGAGAAGGCCGGTGCTGAGCAGGGAGAGCGGGTGCTGCCCGGGATGGAGCCTGTGCTGAGGGAGACAGGATTGAGAGGGGTGTTGGTGAGAGTCTGTGGGTGGCACAGGGGACAGCTGTGTGTCTTGGGACCCTGCCTGGGCTCAGGAGCACAAGGGCAGCAGCGTGGGCCTGAGCACAAACCAGGATAAATCCTTCTGTGAAGGGGGATAAACTGCTGGGAGGACAGGCTGAGAGAGCTGGGGTGTTCAGCTGGAGAAGAGAAGCTCCGGGGAGACCTTATTGCACCTTTCAGTGCTTAAAAGGGGCTGATAAGAAAGATGGGGACAGACTTTTGAGCAGGGCCTGTTGTGATAGGACAAGTGGTGATGGTTTTAAACTAAAGGAGGGGAGATACAGGCCGGACATGATGAAGAAATTGTTGCCCTGAGGGTGGTGAGAGCCTGGCCCAGGTTGGCCAGAGAGGTGGTGGCTGAACCATCCCTGGAGACATCCCAGGCCAGGCTGGACGGGGCTCTGAGCAACATGAGCTGGTGAAGATGTCCCTGCTCATGGCAGGGGGGGCACTGGGGGATCTTTGGAGGTCCCTTCAACACAAACCGTTCTGTGATTCTATGATTCTTCTGAGGTCTCCCCTGTTGTCCATCCTTCCTGCCCCGAGGGCTTTCAGGAGAACTGGGGGGCTTCCCCCCATCCTGTGTTCAGTGCTCCTCTCCCCTACACCGCCTGGTGCCCGTCCTGCAGCTGGTCTCCTCAGGGCAAGGACCAGCACGAGTGGCTGGCAAGGGGCCAGCCCCGCAGTGCCAGGGCATCCTGGCCATCAGCCTGGACAAGGGACACATCCCGGGGGACAGGCTGCCTGTCCCAGGGCTGCGATTCCTGCTGCACGGCTGCAGCAGGCAGGGCCTGGCGTGCTGAGCTCCTCTTTCTGAAGCCCTTTTCCATCCCTGCGCGAGGGTTTGGTGCCGGCAGGAGGGGTGGATGCATCCCTGGGCTGTCCGGCTGTCCTCAGCCTGTGTCATCGTCCCTGTCTCCACAGGAGAGTCCAGCACGGTGGTGAGCCCCTACCTGCCGGGGGGTGTGAGCGACGGGCAGTGGCACACGCTGCAGCTCCGCTACTACAACAAGGTACCTGTGCCCCTGCTGTCCCCCAAGCACGGGGCTCTGTCCCCGCAAGGCGTGAGCGAGCGGCTCTGGCTCTGCCGTGCTCTACTCTGCCCCATGGGGGAGGCTGTGGAGAGAAGGTGGAGGTGATTTTCTGCCCTCGGGTGGGTGCAGGGGGAGGTGAATCCTCAGGACCACACTTGGAGGCTGCAGGAATTTGCTCTGTGCACTATCCTTGTCCTCATCCCTTTCCGGCACAGCTTGCTGGGCTCAGGGATGTCCGTCCTGCTTCACCCACACTCCAGCAGCTCCGCAGTGCCTGGGCCATGCTCAGGCCCTTTCCTTGCGGTCGTGTGAGCCTTTGAGTGCCGGGCTCTGGGGCGCATGTGCTGCTAACTCTCTACATTTGTCTTCAGCCCAAGGTCAGCGCCCTGGGGGTGGTGCAGGGCCCCTCCAAGGACAAGGTGGCCATCCTGACAGTGGACGAATGTGATGCCTCGGTGGCTCTGCAGTTTGGCAGTGAAATCGGGAATTACTCCTGCGCCGCAGAGGGTGTGCAGACCAGCTCGAAAAAGTGAGTTCTTTGGGGGCTGCTGGGCACTGCTGCCATGGAGAGAGGAGCAGGACACTTGGGTCCCCTGCAGAGACAGCCCTTCGCATTTGGGACCTTGGCTGTGTTGCCGGTCCCCAGGGATGTCCCCGTCCCAGCTCCTCACACTGGGGAACCAGCTGGCCAACCTGAGGTCACGGTGGGTCTTCAAGCCCTGGGCTTCTGTCCTTGTAGGTCCCTGGACCTCACAGGTCCCTTGCTCCTTGGAGGGGTCCCCAATCTGCCGGAAAACTTCCCTGTCACTCACCGGGACTTTGTGGGATGCATGAGAGATCTATACATTGACAGCAAACGCATCGACCTGGCCTCCTACATCGCCAACAACGGAACCACTGCAGGTACCAGTGCCCCTACCCTGGGAATCGCTGCTCCTGCTCACGTAGCAGCACTGCTGGGATCTACCAGGGTAACGGCAGCAGAGCTGGAGCTGAGCAGCTTCCCATCAGAGAATGGGGCTTCCAAATCCCCCTAAATGAACCAGTCCCCACCCCAGCAAATGTTCTGGGCATGTCCCCTGATCCCAAGTATAGAGCTGGTCTGTCTGGGAGGTGCTAGACAGTCAGTCCAGCTCCACAGCATCTTTCCTCTGGCATAAGGAGCAGCAACAGCCTTGCCCCTCGTCCTTGAGCAGGCAAAGCCTGTGCTGAGTGGCCGAGCACTGGGCTTGTCCCGCTGGCAGGCAGGAGGGGCTGGCGGGCGGGGGTCCCTCTCGTGGGCTGGGGGAGCTGCTGAGGAGCTCCAGGCTGATGTGGGTGATTTGCTTCCTCTAGGCTGCCATGCCAAGCACACTTTCTGCGACTCCAGCCCCTGCAAGAATGGTGGCACCTGCTCTGTCAGCTGGGGGACCTACTCTTGCCTCTGTCCTGTTGGCTTCGGGGGCAAAGACTGCCGGCACCGTGAGTGAGAGGGCACTGCTGGGGATGGGCAACGCTGTGCTGGGGTTGCTGTGGGAAGCAGGGGAAGGGGGCTGAGATGAACCAGCTGTGTTGTCCCTGCATCCAGTGCTCCCTGTGTAGTGCCCAAAAGGATATAAAGCTACTGGAGAGTGCAGAGGAGGGCAGTGAATTTGGTGAAGGGTTTGGAGGGGAGGCTGTATGAGGAGCGGCTGAAGTCCCTGGGTTTGTTCAGCCTGGAGAAGAGGAGACTGAGGGCAGAGCTCATGGGGCTGCAGCTTCACCAGGGGAGCAGGAAGGGAAGGTGCCAAACTCTTTTCTGCGGTGACCAGTGACAGAACTCAGGGAATGGCAGGAAGATGTGCCAGGGGAGGGTGAGCTGGACATGAGGAAAAGGTTCTTCACCCAGAGGTGCTGGACACTGGAACAGGCTCCCCAGGGAGGTGTCACAGCCCCAAGGCTGACAGTGTTCAAGAAGAGAATGGGCAACACTCTCAGACACATGGGAATTTTGGGGTTGTCCTGCACAGGGACAGGAGTTGGACTCAATGATCCTTGTGCGTCCCTTCCAACTCGGGACATTCTGTGATTCTGTGATTCCACTTTCCTTTCCAGCCATGCACCATGCCCACTATTTCCAGGGCAACAGCGTCCTGACCTGGGACTTCAAGACAGACGTGAAGATCTCCATGCCGTGGTACCTGGGGCTGGCGTTTCGGACGCGCCAGCTGGACGGGGTGCTGCTGCAGGCCCACGCCGGCCAGTACACCACCCTGCTGTGCCAGGTACGACCGCGGCCGCTGCACCGAGCCCAAGAGAGCAGCAGAGCCCTGCCCTCCACGCTGGCTCCAGCCCACGCAGGGGGTGGTTGGGGGAGAGGTGTTTAGCAGGCTGGGCTCCCCTCCCCGTGCTCAGAGGGTGGGCTGGAGGCAGTTGGAGGTGGTCAGGTCTTTGCTCACTGTTCCTGGTTCCCTCTCTGCAGCTGGCCGGGGGGCTGCTGTCCTTCATGGTGAGCCGGGGGTCCGGGCGCAGCACCAGCCTCCTCCTGGACCAGCTGCGGCTCAGCGATGGGAGGTGGCACGACCTCCAGCTGGAGCTGCGGGACGTCCGCAGCGGGAGAGACTCGCGCTATGTCATCACCCTCACCCTGGACTTTGGGGTCTACCAGGTAAGTGCTGCATGAGACCCTGGCACCAGGACAGGAGCTGGGGGGTGCTGGGCACACACGGGCCAGGCTGGGGCTGGGCTGATGCCAGTTGCCTCATATTCCTCCCTTTCCTTTTGCAGGATACCGTGGTGGTTGGGAATGAGCTGCATGGCCTGAAGGTGAAACACCTGCATGTGGGGGGAGTCCTGGGCTCTGGCGAGGTGCAGAACGGGCTGAGAGGCTGCATACAGGTGAGTCCATTGCTCTGAGCCTTCTCTTTCCAGAGGAGCTGTTACACAAGGGGGTGGAAACACAGGCCTGGCAGCTGCTGCCGGTGTCTGTCCTGCTGGTGACACTCTCCCTCTGAGCATTTGAGGCTCCGAAGTGCCGTGGTGCAGCAGTAGAGGTGTTGGGAGGCAGCTTCCCCTGAGATTTTGTAGGGGACGGGAGGACTGGAGCCTCGTGTGTGTGTCCTAGCTTCACCTTGACGTTGTCACTCGTGTTGCAGGGTGTACGGCTGGGTGACAGCGTCGCTGGGACGGTGCTGCCCAAGCCCAGCCATGCCCTGCGCGTGGAGGCTGGCTGCAGCGTGCCCAGCCCCTGCGACTCCAGCCCCTGCCCGGCCAACAGCGTCTGCAAGGACGAGTGGCAGAGCTACTCCTGCGTCTGCCAGCCAGGTGGGACCTGCCACCCCTCTGCTCTCTGTGTCTCTGTCCCCTCCTTCCCCCCTGTGGCTCCTTCCTGGTTTGTGACCGCTCTCCCGTCCTTCCCTTGGGCAGGAGCCCCCTGAGCCCCCTGAATCCACCTCTGGGTGCTCTGGCACCTCTCAGGGTTCTTACTTTTACACGGTGCTCCCTGTCCACACTCAGGGTACTACGGCGGGGACTGCGTGGATGTGTGTCACCTCAACCCCTGCAAGAACAAGTCGGTGTGTCGCCGCAAGCCAGGCTCCCCCCTGGGCTACGTGTGCGAGTGCGGAGGGAACTTTTTTGGGCAGTATTGCGAGCACAGGTGAGATGCAGGGCACAGAGCAGGGCCTTTGCCTCCAGTCCCCTCTCATCCCAGCTGCGTGACCAGGGACCTCTCAGTGCCACCCGGCTCCTCGGAGCTGCTGAGCAGCTGGGCTGGTGGCAGGAGAAGGCCTGGGGGATTTGGTGATTTGGTGGTTGCAATAGCAGAGGTATTTCTCTCCCTAGGATGGACCAGCAGTGTCCAAAGGGCTGGTGGGGAACCCCCACCTGCGGGCCCTGTAACTGTGATGTGAACAAGGGCTTTGACCCCGACTGCAATAAAACCAACGGGCAGTGCCACTGCAAAGTAAGGGGCAGCTGTGCCCGTGGGGACCTGGGGATACTGGGCAATAAAAGATTGGTCATGAGCTGGCAATGTGCGCTTAGAGCCCAAAAGGCTGGTTGTATCTTGGGCTGCAACACAAGGAGTGTGAGCAGCAGGTGGAGGGAGGGGATTCTGCCTCTCTGCTCCACTCTGGTGAGACAGCACCTTGAATACTGTGTCCTGCTCTGGGTCCTCAGCACAGGACAGGCACGGACCTGTTGGAGAGGGGCCAGAGGAGCCACAGAAATGATCCAAAGCTGGAACAGCTCTGCTGGGAGGACAGGCTGAGGGAGCTGGGGTGTTCAGCTGGAGAAGAGAAGCTCCAGGAAGACCTTATTGCACCTTTCAGTGCTTAAAAGGGGCCAATAAGAAAGATGGGGACAGACTTTTTAGTGGGGCCTGTTGCGATAGGACAAGGGGTGATGGTTTTAAACTAAAGGAGGGAGATTCAGGCTGGACATGAGGAAGAAATTGTTGGCCCTGAGGGTGGTGAGAGCCTGGCCCAGGTTGGCCAGAGAGGTGGTGGCTGAACCATCCCTGGAGACATCCCAGGCCAGGCTGGACGGGGCTCTGAGCACCCTGAGCTGGTGCAGATGTCCCTGCTCATGGCAGGGGGGCACTGGGGGCGCTGGGCTTCAACCCAGCCAAAACTGTTCTGTGGTTCTATGGCTGTCCCCATCTCCCCCAGGACTTCCACTACCGCCCCAAGGGCAGTGACACCTGCCTGCCCTGTGACTGTTACCCCGTGGGCTCCACCTCACGCTCCTGCGACAAGGAGACGGGCCGGTGCCACTGCCGGCCTGGGGTCATCGGCCGCCAGTGCAATGGCTGTGACAGCCCCTTTGCTGAGGTGACGCCCAGCGGCTGTGAGGGTGAGTGTGGGCACATGGGACCAGTGCCGTGGGGCTGGCGTTGGTGTTGTCACCCCTGTGACCAGCCCCTCGGGGTGCCTGTCTCCACAGTACTCTACGATGGCTGCCCCAAAAGCCTGAAGGCAGGTGTGTGGTGGCCCCAGACCAAGTTTGGTTTCTCGGCTGCGGTGCTGTGTCCCAAAGGTTCCTTGGGTGAGTGGGGATTGCAATGGGGAAGGGGAGAGGGCAGTCTGTCCTGCCAGGGGCTGTAGCAGCCCCAGCAATGTCACTCTGTTCCCGTGGTGTCCCAGTCCTGTTTACCTGGGTTTGAGGGCTGGGAAGAGGAAGCTGGAGGAGAAAATGCTCCAGTCTGGGGGGAGCAGAGCGGGCTCGGAACAGGCTGTGGGGTCCAGGCCCATCACCCAGCCCTGGGGCTGTGCTGTTCCCTCAGCCTCGGTCCCCACCTTCTTCCTGCTGCTTTTTGGTTCCGTCGGGCTCGAGGCCGGGGCCAGGCCTGGCACGGCAGCTCGGCACCCGCAGCACTTTGCTCCGGCTCCTCCAGCCCCGTCCTGGTGTGCGCTGCACAGCACGGGTGTCTCGGGTGACAGTCACATCCTGAGCTGGAGGAGCCCATCCCCGGGGATGGCAGAGGTGTGAGAAGGGTGCTTGGGACTGTCGGGCAGCACAAGCCCCACGGGACGATACCAACCCTGTCCTTCTCCAGCCGCTCGCCCCAGGAGGAGACAGGTTTGGCTCCTAACTGTTGTCACTTCTCTCCCTGGTTCTCTCGCCCTCCGTGCTCAGGCTTGAGGGGTGCAGGTAAGGTTGTTCCCATCTCCTTCCCCCCTGTGCTGTAAGGGCTGCACCATGCGCCTTTCCCTCCCTGCTCCCTGCCTCGCACCCTGCACACTCCCTGCGCTTTCCCCACCGCTTCTGGAGCTGCCCGGTGTCTTCCCAACGCTTTGCCTGGCCTCACTGCTCCTGCGTGCTCTGTCTTGTTGCCAGCACACTAATTAACCGGCACGCTAATTAACCAGCACAACCCTGGCTGCAGCCGCATGCAGGCCCTGCCACCCGCTGTCCTGAGCGCTGGCTCTGGGGGGGTCCGTGCTCTGCCCCCCGGCTGGGGTGGCCGCAGGCTCTGCCAGGCTGGTCCCTGCTTGTTTTGGCTGCAAGGGGAAGGAGCTGGTGCTGAGCAAAGGGTGGTGAGGCCGGGGAGGAGTGGTTGTGGGGTGCGGGGGACAGTGGGACATGGCAGGAGCTGATGGGCAGGCACAGCATAAGGTCCTGTCCCCTCTGCCCGGCTGGCAGAAGGACTTGGGGGACAGATCCTGCCCGGATCTGCAGCTGGGCATATCTCTGTTCTCTGCCGACCTCTGTTCTGTGCCAGGGGAATGCCAGCAGTCTTTGTTGTCCCTGGTCCCTGTGCTTCTGCAGCTGGGGACAGGGTGCTTGGTGAGGACGGCCAGGTGATGGAGGTGGAGATGGGGATGGTGGGAGTGGGCACACTGGTCACTTTGTCACTTCTGAGCAGCAACTGGCGGCTGCTCCAAGCTCCCTGTCCCCACCCTGGCAGTGCTGCTGCCCTCTCCCCATCATGGCACTTGGGTGGGCTCCTGTGCCCTGATCCACAGCCCTGCTGGGTACACTGGGGTCACCCAGGTTCCTCTTGCTCAAAGTGTACATGGTGATGCTCCCGGCCCAGGACACTGCTCTCCATGTCAGCTTTAGCAGCGGTTTTGGTGGTGGGTAACAGCTGATCTCATTCATCACTGGTATCTCCTTGCTTGGGCCGCAACCGCGGTCTTGTGCTGTGTGCTGAACCCACAGTGCAGGATGGGGGGCCCTCCATCCCACCTGACTGCAGGGGTCACATCTGGGGCAGGTTTGCCAGCCCCACAGCAGGGTGATTGTCCTCCTGGGGTGATGTGGCCCTGTAGAGAGGGGCAGGAGCTCAGCGGGCACTGCAGGCTGCCAGAGCTGCGTGAGCTTCAGGAGCCTGTGGCCAGATGTGCCCTGAAGACACAGACATGTCCCCACCAAGGACCAGGCGCTTCTCCAGCCTGGGCTCTGCAAAGTCACTTACTCCACTTTGCAATTCTCTGTGATGGTGCCTGGTGTGCTGCAGCCCTGAGCACCTCGCGTCCTGGGGGCAGTTTTGGGCCCCTCAAGACAAGAAAAACCTTGAGGTGCTGGAGCGAGTTGAGAGAAGGGAACGGAGCTGGTGAGGGGCTGGAGCACAAGTGTGATGGGAGCGGCTGAGGGACCTGGGGGGTTCAGCTGGAGAACAGGAGCTGAGGGGAGACCTTCTGATCTCTGAACTGCCTGAAAGGAGCTTGGAGCCAGGGGGGTCGGGCTCTGCTCCCCAGGAACAAGCGCCAGGAGCAGAGGAAACGGCCTCAAGTTGCGCCAGGGGAGGTTGAGGTTGGATCTGGGGAACAATTTCTTCCCCAAAGGGCTGTGGGGCATTGGAACAGTGCAGGGCAGTGCTGGAGTCACCATCCCTGGAGGGCTGGACAGACGGACATGAGGTTCTCAGGGACATGGGGTAGTGCCGGGGTGGGTTAACAGTTGGACTCAATGATTTTGGGGGTCTCTTCCAACAAAAATGATTCTCTATGACCCCAGCTCCTGTGGAGGGAATGCAGCAGCTGGCTGAGGTGATGCAGGGCAAGGGTGGGATGGGTTGCACGGGTGCAAAGCAGGAGGACAGCCCTGGGGTGTCACAGGCCCCCATCACGTGCTGGTGCTGCTTTTTGGAGTCAACTGGTGCAAGGGTCCCTGTAGGGGGACGTGGTGGGGAAGGCGTGTGTTCTGTGCTGAATTTCAGACCTGCCCTTCCTCCTGGTTTTAGGTGCAGCTGTCAGACACTGTGATGAGGAGAAGGGGTGGCTGGAGCCAGATCTCTTCAACTGCACTTCTCCTGCCTTCAAGGAGCTCTCTGTGCTGGTAATTCCCCGCGCGGCTCTGCAGCCCCGGCAAGGGCTCACAGCCAGGTTTCTGAGAGCTCAGCACCTTTCTCTTCCCATCTCCTAACCCCAAACCCAGCCTGTGGGAGCGTTGGTCTGAGATGAAGTTCACTTTGGTTTTGCTTCATCTCTTGAGCATCCCCATCAGAAATGAAATGCATCCTGCCCCAATATTTGAGAGGAAAACAAATAATCCTGAGGAGGGCTGAATTATGTAAAGCTGGTGGGATGTCTGCCCCATGGGACATGTGTAACCCCCAGACCCTTCAGTGACAAATCCCTTTGACATACCCAGGCAAGTTTATTAAACGCATCTCACCAAAGATGAGCTGTAACTGCAGCCAGGAGTTTCCATGAAAACATTACTAAATACTTGCCGTCTCCTTTTATCTCCTTGGCCTCTGTCATGTGCGGTACTGGGTTAACTGGGCCGGGCCCAGTGCATCCTCTGATGTGTTGCTGGAGGCTTTTTGTCTGCCCAAGATGGTCCCTGTTCTAGGGACCACCGCTGTGAGCGTCCCTGTCTTGTGCTGTGCTTTCCAAAATCATCTTGGGTCCTGTAGCATCCCAGTTTCCCAGGGAGGAACTGCTGAATTGTTCAGTCTCCTCCTTTCTCCCCACTGGCAGCTGGAGGGCTTGGAGAGGAACGAGACTGAGCTCAACACAATCGAAGCCAAGAAGCTGGCCCACCGGCTCCGGGCCGTGACGGACCACATGGACCACTACTTCGGCAACGACGTGCACATCACGTTCCGCCTGCTGTCCCGCCTCATGGCCTTCGAGAGCCGGCAGCGGGGCTTTGGCCTGACGGCCACGCAGGATGCGCACTTCAACGAGGTGAGTCCTTCCCCAGGCCAGGGCGGCCTCTGCTGCTGCTTCTCTTTATCAGCCGCCCTGAGCCTGGGGCTCTGGGGGGGTTGAGGATGGTGTGAGACCCTGTCAGGAGCACTGGGCTACCCAGTGACACCACACAGATGGTGACACACAGGAGCAAGACTCGTAAAGGCCACCTGTGTGCTGGGGCTGGAGCGCAGGGAGGATGAGGAGAGGCAGCAAGCTGGGATTGCTCAGCCTGGGCAGGGGAAGGCAAAGGGAGATCTTCCTGCTGCCTGCACGGCAGGGGTGCAGGGGAGATGTGGACCTGTTGGAGAGGGGCCAGAGGAGCCACAGAAATGATCCGAGACTGGAACAGCTCTGCTGGGAGGACAGGGTGAGAGAGCTGGGGTGTTCAGCTGGAGAAGAGAAGCTCTGGGGAGACCTTATTGCACCTTTCAGTGCTTAAAAGGAGCCGATAAGAAAGATGGGGACAGACTTTTTAGCAGGGCCTGTTGTGACAGGACAAGGGGTGATGGTTTTAAACTAAAAGGGGAAATTCAGGCTGGATGTGAGGAAGAAATTGTTGGCCCTGAGGGTGCTGAGAGCCTGGCCCAGATTGGCCAGAGAGGTGGTGGCTGAACCATCCCTGGAGACATCCCAGGCCAGGCTGGACGGGGCTCTGAGCACCCTGAGCTGGTGAAGATGTCCCTGCTCATGGCAGGGGGGGCACTGGGGGCGCTGGGGAGGTCCCTTCAACACAAACTGTTCTGTGGTTCCATGCAGGACACTGGCTGGTGAACAGTGAGGGTGGGGGCCCACAGTAGCAGGAAGTGTCCCCTTCCCTGAGCCCTCGTGCAGCCCCTGGGCAGAGATCACTGTGCTGCAGCCCGCAGGTGGTCGGGACAGGGCCAAAGGCCGTGCTGCCCTCACCCCATCCCTGTGTCTCTCCCACACAGAACCTGCTGCGTGCAGGCAGCTCAGTGCTGGCACCTGAGAACCGGGAGCACTGGGCCATGCTGCCGCATGGTGAGCACGGCAGCGCCAGCCTCATGGAGCAGCTGCGGGACTACTCGGGGACGCTGGCCAGCAACATGAGACTCACCTACCTCAACCCTGTTGGCGTTGTCACCCCCAACATCAGTGAGTAGGAGCTGGCTGGTGTTGGGGACTGGCTGGGGTGGTGTGGAGCCACTTCACTGTCACACCCTGTCCCCTTCTCATCTTGCCGCACCCCAGCAAGGGTGCTGAACAGGCTCCTCACCTCTTTGTCGGTCCTCTCAAACACGGGGAGGTGTTTGTGATAAATGTCCTGGTCCCATCCCTTCCTGGAGCAGCGGAACCAGGAGTGTGCTGCCCTCTCCCAGTTACCCTCAGTCCAGCCTGAGTCTCTAGTGAAAAAGCTGCTGATTCCAGTGGCAGGAGTGGCCTGAGATCTGGACTGGGAAGGAGCACTGTACATGCTGGGATCTCACGTCATTCCCAGCCATGGGATATCTCTACAACCCAGCCTGTGGCTCATGTGGTCCCTTTGCTGGTGACATCAACCCTGGGCTGCCCAGGAGTGCGATTGGTCTCTCGGTGGCACATCCTGGAGCTGGTTTTTGCTCCCATGCTCCTCCACAGTGCTGAGCATCGACCGCATGGAGAACCGCTCCCACGTCCGCCGGCGCTACCCCCGCTACCACAGCAGCCTGTTCCGCGGCCAGCCCGCCTGGGACCCCCACACCCACGTCGTGCTGCCGCTCTCCGTGCTGAGCCCCCCGAAAGCTGAAGGTGAGCACATGAGCATCACTCGGGGAGCAGCGCGGGTGGGTGTGGAAGGGAAGACGTGCTTCCGCTGAGACCTGTGACCACCAGATGCCTTCTGAGCATCATGCGCATGTTCTCACCATCCCCTGTTGTGCCTCAGCTGTCCCCACGGTGCTGCCCACGCTGGCCGGGGGTGAAGGGAACTACACGGTGGAGAACTCCTCCCCGAGGCAGGCGCTGCCAGAGCCCGAACCCGCTCTCACCGTCATCATCCTCATCATGTACCGCACCCTGGGGGGGCTGCTGCCCCCGCGCTACCAGGTGGATCGCCGCAGCCTCAGGTACGTCCGTGCCCCCTTGGTCCTCTGCGAGCATTGAAGGAGAGAAGCTGGCTGGGCTCTGCCCTGACCCTCCAGCAGTCGCTCAGCCTGTCTGCGATGGCTGGGGTTTGGTTCCCACCTTGGTGTTGCTCTGCCCCACATTTCCTGACCCCACGGCATGGACTGGGCTTAGCTGTTCCTTCTGAGATGTCAGTGCAGGATGTCCCCAAGGCTGCAGGTGCCAGGCACGGTGGTGGCAAAGCTCTGTTGCTCCTTGCAGGCTCCCCAAGAACCCCGTGATGAACTCCCCCATTGTCAGCGTGTCCGTGTTCAGCAATCACACCTTCCTGCGGGGGCCTCTGGACACCCCTCTTGTGCTGGAATTTCGCCTGCTGGAGACGGCCAACAGGAGCAAACCTCTCTGTGTCCAGTGGAACCACTCCAACCAGTGAGTCAAGCACGGCAGGGCTGCTTCCCCTCGGCACCTCATTGTTCCCAGTGTCCCCGTGGCCGTGACAGGCTGTGTAACTGGGTAGCACTGGGACGTGGGGTTTTCTACCCCCTCCGTGGGATTTGTTCCTGCTAGGGGGACACAGCAGGGTCCCTGCAGGGCTCTGCTCCAGTACTGGAGCTGGAGGAGTACAGTTGTATCTGCTGGGAGAAAACCCATGCCAGCCATCCCTCTTCTCTGTGGTTCCTTCCCCACACTTGATTGTCTTCTCTCCTGAGTGCACTCTGCTTTTTTGGTGGCTGCAGGACCAACCCCTCCGGCTTCTGGACAGCCAGGGACTGTGAGCTCGTGTACCGAAACACCACCCATGTGCACTGCCAGTGCTCCCAGTTTGGCACCTTTGGGGTTCTGATGGACAGTTCACACCGAGAGGTGAGCGTGGGCTGTGGCGGTGCTGGGGGCTGCTCACCACTGGGTCCCAGAATAAGCAGGCACAGAAAATGTCCTGTGGGTCGTGAGTCTGGGAGCTCAGCAGGCTTCCCTTGCCTCCCCCTAACTCCGCTGTTTGCCTTTGGTTCTCTGCTGCTGCAGCAACTGGAAGGTGACCTGGAGACACTGGCAATTGTCACCTATTCCTTGGTGTCTCTCTCCTTGGTGGCTCTGCTGCTGACCTTCTCCTTCCTGACCTGCCTCAAAGGCCTCAAGTCCAACACGTGTGGCATCCACTCCAACATATCAGTCACCCTCTTTTTCTCTGAGCTGCTCTTTCTCCTGGGCATCAACCGCACTGAGAACCAGGTCTGTGGGCTTGAACGCACACACACCCTTGGGACTGGGGACGAGGCATGAATGACGTGGTTAGCATTGGCACCATAGGACTATCTCTGAGTGGCTTTTGTCTCCCCAGTTCCTTTGCACTGTGATTGCCATCCTCCTCCACTGCTTCTTCCTCTCCACCTTCGCCTGGCTTTTCGTCCAGGGCCTCCATATTTACCGTATGCAGACCGAAGCCCGCAACGTCAACTTTGGGGCCATGCGTTTCTACTACGCCATCGGCTGGGGAGTGCCCGCCATCATCACCGGTAAGAGCTACTGCTGCGCCAAGAGCGCTGGTTCTCGGCAGCCTCCTGGTCTCCAGGTGTTGCCTGGCTCACGTACCTGGTGGGGAGAGCTGAGGGTGCTGTGCTGGGCAGCTGAGGACGGTGTATCAGGGGCTGGCATCTTGGCTCCTGGGGGGCAGTAATTCTTCAGTGCATGCCCCATGGGCACGGGGCTCCTGCTGTCCCAGGGCTCATAGAATCACAGAATGTCCTGGGTTGGAAGGACCCACAAAGATCATCGAGTCCAACTCCTGTCCCTGCACAGGACAAGCCCACAGGTCACACCGTGTGTCTGAGGGTGTTGTCCAGTCTCTTCTTGAACACTGTCAGGCTTGGGGCTGTGACACCTCCCTGGGGAGCCTGTTCCAGTGTTCAGCACCTCTGGGTGAAGAACCTTCTCCTCATGTCCAACTGACCCTGCTCTGGCACATCTTTCCGCCATTCCCTGGGTTCTGTCACTGTCACAGAGAGAAGAGCTCAGCCCTGCCCCTCCTGCTCCCCTGGTGAAGCTGCAGCCCCATGAGCTCTGCCCTCAGTCTCCTCCAGGCTGAACAAACCCAGGGACTTCAGCCGCTCCTCATACAACTTCCCCTCCAAACCCTTCACCACCTTGTGGCTTATGGTTCAGCTCTCCTGGCTGCTGGCCATGAGCGTGGGCTGGGCTGTGTCAGGGACACCCAGAGAAAAGGCAACACAGGCCCTGGTGTGGGGACTTGCGGTCCTGGCAATTTCCCCCATGGCGGGGAAACCTGTGCCCAGGGCAGGAGCAGGGAGGGAGCAGCCTCCTCACGGCCTGCAGCACGGGGAGGGGATCAGCGGGGCTTGGTTGAGTCCGAGGCTGCAGGGCCTGGCCCTGACGTCTCCTTTCACCCCGCAGGGCTGGCTGTTGGCCTGGATCCTGAGGGCTATGGGAACCCCGACTTCTGCTGGATTTCCATTCATGATAAGCTGGTCTGGAGCTTTGCAGGCCCCATTACTGTCGTCATTGTGGTAAAACCCTGTCCTGTTTCACCCACAGCCCTCACCTACCTCACTTCTCTGCACCACGGGCACTTGTCCCTTCCTTGGCTGCCCACTGCCTGCCCCCGTCTCTGTTCTTTCCCTCCTTGGTCAGAAACCCTGTCTGCCCCTCCTCGCTCCAGCCAAACCTGGGGGAGGCCATGGCTTGGGCATGAAGGGGAAAGGAGGGGACGTTCCCGTGGGCCTGGGGGACCCAGAGTCTGCCCGTGCTCTGCTTTGGGGGTGTCAGGTCAGAGCCAGCCCTTGGCACGGCTTCTGATCAGTCCCGATGCTTTCAGATGAATGGGGTCATGTTCCTGCTGGTGGCCAAGATGTCCTGTTCCCCAGGCCAAAAGGAGACCAAGAAGAAATCGGTTCTGTGAGTATTAGTGGCCAGACTCCCAGCAGAGCTCCTGTGGCTCATGATTTTTAGCATTTTCAGTGACCATCCTTCTTCCACCATCGCAGAGTTGCCCCTCTGGGCGTCCAGCCTTGCAGCCGCTCTCCTCTCCCACACCCACTGGCCATGTTAACCCTTCCTAAACCTTGTCCTTTCCTCTTGTTCCTACGTCCCCATCTCCTCACTGTCCCACCATTCTGTCTCTGTTCGCCGCCTGCCCTCGCAGCCACCCCTCACATCTGTTCAGACTGTCGACTCTCAGCTTCTGCTGCTTCTTCTCCTACATGCTCCTTGTGAGACCTTTCCCTGCTCCCTCCTGGGCCAGGCCTGAGCTTGGCTCAGCTCTCGGTGCCTCCAAATGACCTGGGACGTTTGGGCCGCTGTGTTTGCCGTGTGTGATCCAGAAGGGAAGGCCCAGGGGGCTGGGGGAGCCGGGACGTGCCCATGGCGCTGGGCAGGAGCACGCTGTCCCCTCTGGATCTCTGTCTGTGAGCGCTAGACTGTAGATTAACACGCCGCACTAACCTCTCGGTGTGTGTCTGTGTGCTTGTCTGTCTCTCTCTCTCTCTCCAGCATGACGTTACGGAGCTCCTTTGTTCTGCTTCTAGTTATTAGCACTACCTGGCTCTTTGGCCTCTTGGCTGTCAACAACAGTGTCCTGGCTTTCCACTACCTCTACACTGTCCTCTGCAGCCTCCAGGTAACTGCCCGGCCTCTGCCCAGGGAGGGCGAGTCAGCCCAGGACAGTGTCCCTTTTGTCCCCACAGCCACCTGTGGAGAGCGGGCACCCCGCACATTGCCCCCAGTGTCCCACTGTACTCCTTGTCCCTCCTGCTGTCACCGCTGCGGCAGCAAGTGACTCCTGCCAGTCCTGGCTGCTGTCCCTGCGGTGACACAGCACAGGAGTGGCTGCAAGGTGCTTGGTTCAGTGGTGACATCCAAAGGACTGTCTTTGGAGGGAAGGAGCCTCCATGCTTCCAGAGGGCAGAGCAAGAGAGCACCCTGCAGTGGAGGTGTCAGGCACCCCGATATGACCCACGGCAGCGCCCTGCAGACCTCCTGCCAACACCATGGCTGTTGTCACTGCAGGGGACCCTGCCAGCCGCTCCTTGGCCACTGCCAGCCAGGAGGACACCCCAGCCGTTCCCCCTCCCCCGTGGCCACCACGGGAGGTAGCACTGACCAGTGCTGGGGGGCTCTTTGGTGTATCCCAGTGCGGGTGGCCACTAAAGCCAATACACTGGGCTGTGCAGGAGCCAGGGACTGTCCCAGCAAGGGGCTGTCTCTGATGGCGTCTGTCCCCCAGGGCCTGGCCGTGCTGGTCCTGTTCTGCGTGCTGAACGAAGAGGTGCAGGAGGCCTGGAAGCTGGGCTGCCTTGGCAAGAAGGGGCAGAGCGAGGAGACCACAAGGAGCGCACAGGTGGGAGAGCAGGAGCAGCCCAATGGTCTGGGGACGGGTGCTGGAGAGAGTTCAGAGGAGGGAATGGAGCTGGGGAAGGGGCTGGAGCACAAGTGTGATGGGAGCGGCTGAGGGACCTGGGGGGTTCAGCTGGAGAACAGGAGCTGAGGGGAGACCTTCTGATCTCTGAGCTGCCTGAAAGGAGCTTGGAGCATGGAGGCAGTTGGTCTCTTCTCCCAAGTAACAACCGGTAGGATGGGAGGACATGGCCTCAAGTTGCACCAGGGAAGGTTCAGATTGGATATTGGGAAAATGTCCTTCCCGGAAAGGGCCATTGGGCATTGGAACAGGCTGCCCAGGGCAGTGGTGGAGTCACCATCCCTGGAGGGGTTGAACAGATGGAGATGAGGTTCTCAGGACATGGGGCAGTGCTAGGGGTGGGTTAATGGTTGAACTCAATGATCTCAAGGGTCTATTCCAACCCAAACGATTCTGTGATTCTATGACAGCCTGGGACAGGAGCTGGTGGGAACGTCCGTGGGGGGATGGCAGGTACAGGTGGGACGGTCGTTCCCTGGGCTGCTGTGGCACTTCCTTACCAGAGCCTGTCCCCTCTCTCCCCGCCTTGTAGGGCCCCAACGCCTACAACAACACGGCACTGTTTGAGGAGAGCGGGCTCATCCGCATCACCCTGGGCGCCTCCACCATCTCGTCGGTGAGCAGCGTGCGCTCTGCCCGCACCCACTCCAGCCAGCGGCCGTACCTCAGGTAGGGAGCGGCGTGGGGCTGCGGGGGTGCCCGGGCAGAGCTGGGGGCTCCTGCCGCTCTGACCCTTCGAGCCTCTTGTCTTTCAGAGAAAATGTGGCAGCACGTCAGGGCTCAGCCCTGGATCACAGCTTGCTGGCTCACGCCGGCCCCACGGACATCGACGTGGCCATGTTCCACCGTGATGCTGGGGGAGGTAAGGCTCAGCTTGGGGCCGATCCTGCACATCCCGAGTTAACTCCTGGCTTAAGGAAATCCTTCCCAGTGCAGGCTGTGGCTGCACGATTAGATCCTCCACCTTGTGATAGGACCCGAGGGAATGGCAGGAAGATGTGCTGGGAAGGGTGAGGTTGGACACGAGGGAAAGGTCCTTCACCCAGAGGGTGCTGGACACTGGAACAGGCTCCCCAGGGAGGTGTCACAGCCCCAAACCTGAAAATATTCAAGAAGCATTTGGACAACGTCCTCAGACACATGGTGTGAATTTTGGGGTTCTCCTGTGCAGGGGCAGGGGTTGGACTCAATGATCCTTTCAGTACATAGAAGGGGCCAATAAGAAAGATGGGGACAGACTTTTTAGCAAGGCCTGTTGTGACAGGACAAGGTGTGATGGTTTTAAACTAAAGGAGGGAGATTCAGGCTGAACAGGAGGAAGAAATTGTTGCCCTGAGGGTGGTGAGAGCCTGGCCCAGGGTGGCCAGAGAGGTGGTGGATGAACCATCCCTGGAGACATCCCTGGCCAGGCTGGACGGGGCTCTGAGCAACCTGAGCTGGTGAAGGTGTCCCTGCTCATGGCGGGGGTGGCACTGGATGGGCTGTGAAGGTCCTTTCCAACCCAAACTGTTCCATGATTCTATGGTTCTGTGTTCCTGGAGGCAGTGGGAGCCCAGCCTGCCCTGCCACCAGGGGCGTCTCCCACCTTTATTCCAAACATCTCCCCAACACACACCATGTCCATGCAGACCAGGACTCGGACTCAGACAGTGACCTGTCTCTGGATGAAGAGCGCAGCCTCTCCATCCCGTCCTCGGAGAGCGAGGAGAACGTCCGCCTGCGGGGCCGCTTCCAGCGCCAGTTCAAGCGGGCGGCACACAGCGAGCGCCTCCTCACCAACCCTGCCAACACCACCCCCAAAGGCAAGTGCGGGGGCTCTGGCAGAGGACAGGGAGTGCTCAGGTCCCTGGGGACGTGCCATGGCTCGTGATGGCTTTGTTTGCCCCTCGCAGAAGTATTCTCTCCTCTTCCCCCACACCCATTTTGCTGTGTCCTTCACCAGATGTGGATGGCAATGACCTGATGTCGTACTGGCCGGCTCTGGGCGAGTGCGAGGTTCACCCCTGCTCCCTGCAGAAGTGGGGCTCCGAGAGGAAACTGGGATTCGACATCAACAAAGACGCAGCCAACAATAATCAGCCGGACCTGGCCTTGACCAGCGGGGACGAGAACTCACTCACGCAGACCCAACGGCAAAGAAAAGGTAACGGCCTGGAGCACGTGGGCAAGCGTGGCCTTGCCTGGCTCAGGTTGACATGGCCCCGAAGGCTATTAGATCTATGTTGTTGTGTCATTTGGGAACTATGGCTCATCCTGCCAAGCGTTCATGCTCTTTTTAGTGTTCTATAAAGATCTGACTTCTCTTTCTGTCCGGTGCAGGGATTTTGAAGAACCGCCTCCAATACCCTCCGACTCTCCAAGGCCTGCCGGCTGTCGGCAGGATGACCAACGAGCTGACGTGGTACAAGACGTCCACGCTGGGTCACCGAGCTGTCCCTGCCGCCTCCTACGGCAGGATCTACTCCGGGGCGGGCAGCCTGTCGCAGCCGGCCAGCCGCTACTCGTCGCGGGAGCAGCTTGACATGCTGATGAGGAGACAGATGTCCCGGGAGCAGCTGAGCAGACACAACTCAGGAGAGTGTTTGGAAGCCGTGCCCAGCCGGCACGGCTCCAGGGAGGAGCTGGACACCATCCCCAGCAGGCACGGGTCTACCGAACACCTGGAAAGTATCCCGAGCAGACACGGGTCTAGGGAAAATTTAGATGTGCTCCCTGCTCGGCCCAGTCAGAGAGATCACGGGAACACGCTGCCGCGGAGGCAGGGCTCCAGGGACCGCCTGGACGCTTTACCCTGCAGGTTTGGGTCAAGAGAGCAGCTAGACTGTGGGCCAGTGAGAGAGGTCTCTAGAGAGTGGCTAAACACATTGCCAAGTAGGCAAGTGTCCAGAGACCCAATAGACATGTTGCCAAGTCGAGAGACTTCTCGAGAACAATTGGATTTGCTTTCTAGAAGACAGCCTTCCAGGGACCAGCTCGTGTCGGCTAGACAGACTTCAAGGGAGCAGCTGGACTTTCTCTCTAGAAGATGTAATTCCAGAGAAGCTCTGGACACAGTGCCTAACAGGCATCCCTCGCAGGACAACCTGGGCAGCCTCTCCCGGAGGCAGCTGTCTAGGGAAAGCCTAGAGCCGCTGTCGAGGAGACAGCCTTCTAGAGAGAACCTGGAGGCCGTTCCCAGCCGACATCCTTCCACCGAACAGTTAGATATCCTTTCTTCCATCCTTGCTTCTTTTAACTCCTCTGTCCTGTCCTCGGTGCAATCTTCCAGCACGCCCTCAGGCCCCCAGGCCACTGCCACCCCCTCTGCCATGCAGACCTCGACCCCCTCTGCGATGTGCCCCTCCACACCTCGCTCCGCCACCTCCCACAGCATTTCGGAGCTGTCGCCGGACTCAGAGTAAGTGTGGCCCTTCCTCAGCCAGGCTCTGTTCAGCTGGTCCTCTTAAAGTCTTTTTTTTACCTCCTCTTCCACTTCCCTTCTATACCCACTCAAAGGAAACTTTGTTTTCAGTCCACTTAGAAAAGCTGCTTGCTTGGAGTATGGGAAAGAAAACAGTAAAAAGCTAAAACTCTAGTTTCTTCCATATGGACTATTCCGTTTTCTGAAAATTACCTTAGGCTAATAAGGCTGCAGAACAAGTTCTCTGTGAATTCAGGCTGGTTTGTGCCTTAAAGGCTTCTTCCTCAAGAAGCAAAGAAAATCATAATAAAAATAAATCTAGCCATGCAATTAAATATTAAAACTGAAAAGCAATTAAATAGAGCCCCTTCCTCCTTTTGTGTTTTCCGCCTGTTCTAAACGAGCCCAAAGCACTGTGCAAACTACAAAGGGAGGTCATGAAACACAACCCGGTCCCTGTGGTCTTTAGCCAGAAAACTGAAATACAGATGTTTCTGGTGCAAACCAAAGCGGTTTTTAAGTGGGACACAACTTGAGCCCTGCCTGCCCCAGCCACATTTCTCCCCGGGAACCCTGTCCCGGTCTGTCATTTCTTCCCCTCCAGCTCTATTCGCTGCTGGTACTGCTGTCACCCCATCCCTCCCATCCATCCCACCCATCCCATCTTTCCTCTTCCCTCGCCTCAGGGGCTTGGGAAACAGTTGTCCTACCCTGACACGGCGTTTTCTGCCCTGTCCCCATCTGGCATCCCTGGGGGAGGCAGTGGAGCCCAGGGGAGATGCCGCATCTTAACGCTGTTTTTCTTTTCTCCGAGAAGAATAAGAACCGAGGGCCATTCCTGAGGGGCTGAAGCCGTCGGCAACAGAGACAGAAGCAGCAGGGCCCTTTGCCAAGCCGGGCGCTGCCAGCTGAGGTTTGATGTCCCCAGGGGGCAGGGGCCAGAACTGATGATGCTCAGAGGCCCCAAACCTCCCCTGCCCTCCCCTACCCCCTGGGCCGAGGGGCCGGCAGCCCTGGCAGCCCCACCGGGAGCCTCCTCTGGGCTCTCGGCCGCCACCGTGCTCCCTGTCGCCCGCCTGGTGTGACAGGTATGGCAGGAGCCTGCTGGGGCGAGGGGGGTGTCCCTGACCCTCCGGGGCCGAGCTCTTTCTCCGCCACCCGTTTGTACGCAGGGGGTGCGAGGAGGGCGGGCAGGGGCAGGGGGATGGAAACGGAGCCCAGGACGTGGGGGCGGGGGAGGGTTTTTTCTACCTTTTTGTATCTTTGTAATCAGAGAGAAGAGAAATTTCTATGGTTATTTTTACGGATGGTCTGTTCCCAGGACCTGGAGCATTTGTTTTTGCCAACAGCCCTTGGCCAGCTTCCCGGGGGGTACCAGGGACTGCGATCGCTGGAGAGACGGTGCCAGGGCAGCCCTTACGGCTTTGCCAGCACCACTTCGTCCCATCCCCGCTGCCCCTCGCCCTCCCACCGCGCAGCTCCACACGTCTCAGCGCTGTCCCTCTGCCCTCCCATGGGACGCCCTGGGGCTGTCCCCACCCATGAGCCGCTGAGTGGGGCGGCAAATTTGACTCTAGGGACCACCAGCGGTGGAAACGAGCTTTGGTCTTCAGTCCCGTCCTGTACCAGGATGGTCCCGCTCCTCTAAGCGCCGGTTTCCTCCGCTCAGCAAATGAGCGCCATGTTTTTACCCGCTGGATGTTGTGCTCTTTAACCTGCGTGTAACAGAGCAAACCTCTGGTGGTTTGAGGTTCTGGGCGCCCCTGGTCCTGCTCAGTTCCCAAAGCCGCTGCTCGCCCTGTGGAGCTTTAGCATCCGCAGGAGCGTGATGTGGCTCCAGTCTCGGGGTCCAGCATCACCCCCAGAATCTGTATCTGGCTGGTTCCCCGCGGGCTCTGCCTACATACGCACATGTCCCTGCGCTCTCTGGCTGGCAGAGACCCCCAGCCCCGAGCGGCCTGGATTTTGGGAGATGGAGATAAAACAGCACTTTGCCCTCTCTGGAAATTCAGGCCGCCCTGTTGGTTTCTGTGCTCGGCCAGGGGCCTGGCCCTGCAGGGAAGTGACATTCCTGTGCCTGGGGGGGCCGGCTTGGGGGGCCGGCACGTTCCCTGTCACCTGCCGAGCGCGGTGCCTCTGCTCGGCTGTCCCCGTGGTGCTTTGGGGGCTGCGTGACGGCGCGCTCCGTACTGCCTTACCGCCACACCGCCGTGGCTTCTTCCCGCAGCCCAGCCCCGCACGTTTACAGGAGAGGAGTTTACAGGAGAGGACTCGAGCCGCTGTCCCCCAGGGCCCCAGGGAGGCCACGGCCTCTCGGTTACATCCCTGAGTGAGCAGGGAGAGTGTGGGGAGAGCAGAAGGGCTGGGGCCGGGGGCTGCCTGTCCCCAGCACAGCCCGGCCGGACAGGCTGGCGCTGCCAGAAGTAAGGGTCAAGAGAGCAAATATATATATATATATATATATATATATATATATATATATATATATATATATATATTCGAGATATATATATATATATATATATATATATATATATATTCGAGATATATATATATATATATATATATAGCCCAACAGTTCTCCACTCCACCCAACCCTCCGCCCCGCCTGGCTTTGCCTTCGGGAACAAGTTGGTTTACATGTCTAATCTCCTGGGCTCCCGCCGCACCGTATGGCCCGTGTTGCTGCCACATTGTGCATGGAGGCTCTTTGTGCTGGTGCCGAATGGAGAGCAAGTGCCAAAAAGGAAGAGAGCAGCGGAACGGGGGGCTGCCCCCACAGAGCCGGGGCTGCCCCACAGAACCGGGCTGGCCCAGCAGCAGGAGTCAGTCCGGCTGGGTCCCTGATTGTAGCGCTGTGGCCTGGGCTCTGGGGAGCATCCTCCTTGGGTTTGACTTTGTTTCTTTGCAGGGTTTGGTGGCTGTTTTTCTTTTTTTCTTTTTTAATTTATTTTATTTTCCCTCTCTCCGTCTCCCGATTCTGTGGGCAGGGAGCAGGGAGGTGCTCATGCTCCCCCCAGGCTGTGTAAAAGTGTATCATGGAAGCGCCAGATTTGGAAATAAAAGTCTATAAAACGGCACCAGCCTCTCTGCTGTCTCCGGTTCAGGGTCTGCAGCTCGGGGTGATGCTGGAAGGGGTCTCGGGCAGGATTCGGGGCTGATGGTGAGTTCCCTGTGGCCCTGGGTGAGGTGAGCGCTGGAACAGGCTGCCCAGGGCAGTGGTGGAGTCACCATCCCTGGAGAGGTTTAAAAGATGCATAGATGAGTTTCTTAGGGATGTGGTTACTGCTCGGCTTAGGTTATGGTTGGACTTGATGATCTTAGGAGTCTCTTCCAACCAAAATGATTCTATGCTATGATTTCAGGTGACGGGCACTTCAGGTGCTGGCAGCTGTGTGACCGTGGCTGAGTCCAGCTCACCGGGGCTGGCCCCAGCGCTGGCAGGGCTGTGCTGGCCATGGTCACCCGTGGGGCCCGCGCTGGCAGCAGCCAGCACCCGTGGCCAGCAGCCTGGGCGAGGCTAAGGGTAGAAAATCCACCACCCAAAAGCAGCGTGACCTCAGTGGGGCCAATCTGGCCTGGGGAAAGGAAGGAGAGCGAAGTGTGATCCCCGTGTTCTCCGTCCTTCCCTTTCTTGTTGTCGAAAGGGAAAGAGCAGGTGAGCAAAGGGCGGTATTGACCCATGGCGTCCTGAACAAGGGTCACCTTCAATCGTCATCCCTGGGTCCCTCCTTGGCGCTGGCCTGAGCCTGACCCAGCGCAGGGCGGCCCCACAGCGCCGGGGGCCGGTCTCCCCGGGGAGTCCCGCAGTGCCGGGAGCTGCGGTCCTGTCCTGTGGCCGGGCTGAGGGGCTGGGGTGGCCAAGGGGACCCTGGGAGGGTGACCGGCTGGGGGTGCGGTGGGAGCGGGGGTGCAGGAAGCAGGGGTGCTGGGTGGGGAGCGGCGATAAGGAGGCAGTAAATGGCACCTAGTGCTATCAGTTGCTAACAAACAGGAGCCCTGTGGTGGCCTCCGGTGCCAGGCAAGCGGATAAACGATGGGGAGGTAGCAGCCATGTGCCTGTGTCGGCATCGGTACCGCTAGCTGCCTGCGGTGGGACCAATGGGCATGGGGTGGGACAGCAGGGGCTGGGGGTGTGGGGAACACGTGAGCAGGTTCAGCCCCATGGCTGAAAGGCAGCCAAGGTGTCTGCATGTGGCTGCTGTGGGGCCCAGGTGATGTTGACCGTAGGGAGAGATGGTGGCCACAGGCTGTCGCTTACACAGCAAGTGGTGATGGAAATGAGTCTCTCTGACCCTGGAGAGCATAGTCCTGGATGTCACCACTCGTGCCACCTGCCAGCCCCATCCCACCACCCAGGGCACCCTGGGCTCCCCAGCTCCCGCCCTGCCCGCCGGCTTCACCCCACACCCGGACACTGGCCAGTGCAGCCCACGGGTGTCTGGATTCCCACTGCCATGTCCCCACGGGCCGGGCCAAGTATGACTCGGCAATGCTCCAAAAACAACGGCGGTATCAGGTCGCGATGGAGCCCAGAAAGGTGCGATGGGTGCAGTGGGGCTCAGGTGCCCCACTGGGGACTTTGGAACAAGATAACGGCTGGGTCTGTGCCTGCTGAGGGAGAGCGGGGCAGTCCACAGGGCACAGCACACCCGTGCCCAGCAGGTAAGCGGGGGCTGGAGCCTGCGGAAAATCGCCTGGGTGCCACGGCCGGAGGCTGCGGGTGACCCTCCTTGCCCTGGGCACAGCTTCTGCTCCAGGATGGGGGGGGGGCACCCCCCAGGAGCCTTGGGGACACAGGGGGGCGATGGCAGGACCCCGAGGGGGTGAGCACCCAGCTCCTGGTGGGAGGTTGTCACCAGGATGTGGCAGCAAGAAGAGCCCTGGTCTGTGCCTGGCGTGGGTGCTGGAGCGCAGCGGCACCCCGGCATGGCTGCAGGCCAGCAGCTGGGGCTGGCCAGGACAGTCCCCAGGATGGGGGACTGGGGACAGCGGTGACAGCCCCAGGCCTGCGGCAGCTGGGACACCCAGCACAACGGGGCACTGGAGGAGCATGGCGGGTGCTGGGACACAGGCAGCTCTTGGCAGGGCAGGAGGGAGGGAAGGAGCAGGGAGCGGTGTCTCAAAGATCACGGTCAGGTATTGATAAATAGGAGGGAGCAGAGTGTGCACTCGGCTGGTGACACCTGACAGACTTGGGCACAGCAGGTAGGAGGGCTGGGGACAACGCAGGAACTCAGGCTGGCACAGCTCCGTGTGTCCCACAGGCGGGTTGCAAGTGGGTGAGCATCTTGGGACCATTCAGGGCCACCAGCCAGGATGGTGGCAGCGCTCAGCGTGAGGCCAGGCTGCGGATCTGCGGGAGGACACCTCGGTCCTGCTGTCCCCATGAAGGGAGAGACCCCAGCCCAGCCCTCCTCCTCTGTGCCCACGGGCTGAGCCCCCGCTGCAGTGCCAGGGCTGGGGAGGGCACCGGTGGGGAGATGGCACCAGTGTGGAGATGGCACCGGCAGGAGATGGCAAAGCCTGTGACGTGTGCTGGGGGTTGACATTCCTGCTCCCCTCATGTGTAAAGGGACAAAGTCTGCAGCGGGGGCTGTGGGGTGGAGGAGTTTTGCTCGGCAGCCGTGCTGACCCACTGCCCTGGCTGCGCTGTCGGACAGAGAGAAGGACCGAGGTGGGTCCTGCGTGGGCAGGTGGGGGGAAGCCCCCACGGGGCGGGGGGAGCGGGCAGCACTGATTGCCGAGATCTTGGCTCCCTCCCTACCTGCATGCTGGCTGCTGGCTGCTCTCACCACCAGCGGCTGCCGCTGCTCCAGGACTCCCAAAACACAGCTCACCCTCAGCACCAGAGCTGACCCCACATGCCCAGGGTGGGATGGGGCGAGGGGGGCTGCAGGAGGGGCCGCGGGGTGCTCAGCTGTCCCTCGTGTCCCCGCAGGAGGGCCAGGTGGCCATGGCGGCGGAGATGTCGCTGAGCCACCGGCTGCCCCGCGGGGTGCTGAGCGAGGCCGAGCTGGAGGAGGTGGCGCAGAGGAACCCCCCGGCCAAGCCCTCGCTGCACAGCTGCCTCCGCAAGGCCAGGTAGGACCGCGCCGGGCAGGGGACGTGCCTGGACAACAGGGGATGGCAGGAGGATGTGCCAGGGGAGGGTCAGGTGGGGAATTAGGAAAAGGTTCTTCACCCAGAGGGTGCTGGACACTGGAACAGGCTCCCCAGGGAGGTGTCACGGCCCCAAGCCTGACAGTGTTCAAGAAGACTGGACAATGTCCTCAGACCCGTGGTGGGAATTTTGGAGTTGTTCTATGCAGGGTCAGGAGCTGGACTCGATGATCCTTGTGTGTCCCTTCCAACTCGGGACATTCTGTGATGCTGTGGACCCCACCAGGCACCGTGCCCCCAGCCCAGCTGCCACGGGCACCCCAGCTCCAGGTGCCCCATCCCTGTGGCACACACGCTGGTTCCCCAAGCCCAAACACCCATGTCCCCACTCTGTCCTCCTGCCTGGAGGGACACCTCGCACCAGCAGCCGGAGGTCCCACAGGACCCATTGCTTCCTGTGGGGCCTCGTCCACCCCTGCTGATGTCCCTGAGCCCCTGCGCTTGTGCTGAGCCCCGGCTCTTGCTCCTTCCCTGCCAGGTGCTCGGCCTCCACCGCCAAGTCCCTGCTGTTCCGGTTCCTGCCCTTCCTGCACTGGCTGCCCCGCTACCCGGTCAAGGACTGGCTGCTGGGGGACATCGCCTCGGGCTTCAGCGTGGGCATCATGCACCTGCCCCAGGGTGAGCGACGCGGTCCCTGCGCCGTGCCCCGGTCCCTGTGCCGTGCCCAGGCTGTCGGGGGCTCCCCGCAGGCAGAGGGGCTGGGGCTCAGCCATCCATGATGTTTGTCCCCTCTCCCCCATGTCCAGGGCTCGCCTACGCGCTGCTGGCCGGGCTGCCGCCTGTCACCGGGCTCTACTCCTCCTTTTATCCCGTCTTCCTCTACTTCTTCTTTGGGACATCCAGGCACAACTCTGTGGGTGAGCTGAGGGACCACAGGCTCCCACGGGAATGGTGGGGAGGGACTGAGGATGAGGAGGCAAGCCTTCATCTGTGTCACATCAATGACTGGGGAGGACCTCTCTTGCCTTAAATTTGCCCTATCAAGGTAGTTGGCTATAACAGAGCCCAAGTGCTTTGAGCCCAGCCCAAGGGGACAAGTGCCAGTGGACTTCAGAGAGGTCCCGGGGCTCCCTGCCCAACCCCTTCCTGTCCCCAGGCCCCTTTGCTGTCATCTCCGTCATGATCGGCAGCTTGACGGACTCCCTGCTGCCCAGCGACAACTTCCTGGAGTTTGTCAATGGCACCAACGTCACGACGGTCAATGAGGAACAGCGTGACGCTGCCAGGGTGGAGCTGGTGGCCACCATCACTGTCCTGACAGGCATCTTCCAGGTAAGGGGGCCCCAGCCCAGCCTGGCAGGGAACGGGGGGCTTTGGTGCCCCATGGCTGTGGGATACTCCTCCTTCCATCTCTTCTTCCAGGTGGCCCTGGGCCTTCTGCAGTTTGGCTTCGTGGTGACCTACCTCTCAGACCCGCTGGTGCGTGGCTACACCACGGCTGCCTCTGTGCATGTCCTGATCTCCCAGCTCAAGAATGTCTTTGGGGTCTCCTTGGGCGAGTACTCGGGGCCACTCTCACTGTTCAAGGTGAGGGGATGTTTGCTGCTGCCCTGGGACCCCCAGGCACTCACCTGTGGGGCACATGGAGGTCCCCAAAAACCTGCTGTGGAAGCATCTGCTTTCTCGATCCCTTTTCGTCCTCCTGTGTCCTCTAGACCTTCATTGAGATCTGCCGGAAGCTGCCAGAGACCAACGTGGGCACCCTGGTGACGGCCATCATTGCCATGGTGGCTATCTTCATCGTGAAAGAGCTCAACCACAAGTTCGCCGCCAAGCTGCCCATGCCCATCCCCATTGAGCTGATCACGGTACCCAGAGCTGCCCCAGCTCCCTCTGGGGACGCAGCCATGGGTGGCCCTGTCCTCTGCAGGGTGGGGAGGGGTGGGATGGGGTGTCGTGGCAAGTGCAGCTCCAGGGCATGCATCTCCTCCTCCACCTCGGTCCCTGTGCGAGAAGACCCTGCCTCACTCCCACCATTCTCCCCCAGATCATCATCTCCACTGGCATCTCCTACGGTGTCAACCTGTCCGCCAAGTTCGGCATCTCCGTGGTGGGCAACATCCCCAGCGGGTGAGCCGGGCTGGGTGGTGAGGGTGGCTGTGCCGGGGCGTCGTGCCACCCTTGGGACACCCCTTTTGATCCCCGTCTCCCTGTCTTGGCTGTAGGTTGAAGCCGCCTGTGGTCCCTAACTTCAGCTACTTTGGGCAGGTGGTGGGCAATGCCTTCGCCATCGCTGTGGTGGGCTACGCCATCTGCATCTCCCTGGGCAAGATCTTTGCCCTGAAGCACGGCTACAAAGTGGACAGCAACCAGGTGATGCTCTGACCATGCTGGGGAAGGGGCTGGAGCACGAGTGTGATGGGAGCGGCTGAGGGACCTGGGGGGTTCGGCTGGAGAACAGGAGCTGAGGGGAGACCTTCTGATCTCTGAACTGCCTGAAAGGAGCTTGGAGCCAGGGGGGGTCGGGCTCTGCTCCCCAGGAACAAGCGCCAGGAGCAGAGGAAATGGCCTCAAGTTGCGCCAGGGGAGGTTGAGGTTGGATGTGGGGAAGAATTTCTTCCCCAAAGGGCTGTGGGGCATTGGAACAGGCTGCCCAGGGCAGTGCTGGAGTCACCATCCCTGGAGGGTTGGACAGACGGACATGAGGTTCTCAGGACATGGGTCAGTGCCAGGGTGGGGTAATGGTGGGACTCAATGATCTTAAAGGTCTTTTCCAACCAAAATGATTCTATGAATCACTGGATGAAAACCAAGCTGGTACTTCTTGCGGCTGGGGTAATGCACGGTTCTTCCCCACCACTGCTCTGTCTCTGCAGGAGCTGATCGCGCTGGGCCTCTGCAACTTCTTGGGGGGCTTCTTCCAGTGTTTTGCCATCAGCTGCTCCATGTCGCGGAGCCTGGTGCAGGAGAGCACGGGGGGCAACAGCCAGGTGGGTTGACCCTCTGTGGGGCTGGATCAGGGGCACAGTGAGGGGTGGGGGGTTCAGCCCTCGCCTCCTGCTCTCCTTTTGCTCAGGTAGCCGGTGTCATCGCATCGCTGGTCATCCTGGTGACCATCCTGAAGATCGGAGAGCTCTTCAGGGACTTGCCCAAGGTACATCTGGTCCTATAATCTCCGTGCCATGTCCCACAATGCTGCCTGTCCCTTGGCAAGGTGGTGTGACCAGGATCCCCCTAGACCTGCCCTCAGCATCCTCATAGCTGCAGGGACTTCTCTCCTAGGCCATCTTAGCTGCCATCATCATCATCAACCTCAAGGGCATGTTCAAGCAGTTCGCTGACCTCCCCATGCTCTGGAAGTCCAACCGGGTGGACCTGGTAAGGTGCTGACCCCCCCGAGGGCTGTGCTTGTGTCCCTTGAGAAGGTTTCTCCACCTTCCCTGAGACTTGCAGGTGCCGGCGGGGACACCGTGCCGCAGCTGACCGTGTCCCCCCCTCCAGATGGTTTGGATTGTGACATTTGTGGCCACCCTCCTCCTGAACTTGGACATTGGCCTGGGGGCCTCGGTGGCCTTCGGGTTGCTCACCGTCATCTTCCGCTCCCAGCTGTGAGTACCGCGGGGCTGGGGCCAGTGCCACGTGTCCCCAGGGCGGAGGACACCGTCGTGACCTCAGCCCCTCGCTCTGTCCCTGCAGCCCCCACTACTCCATCCTGGGCCGCATCTCTGACACTGACGTCTACAGGGACGTGGCTGAATACCAGCTGGTAACAACACCAGGGGGTGGGAGAAGAGCTGCCTGATAGAATCATAGAACAGTCTGTGTTGAAGGGACCTCCCCAGCTCCCCAGTGCCCCCCCTGCCATGAGCAGGGACATCTTCACCAGCTCAGGGTGCTCAGAGCCCCGTCCAGCCTGGCCTGGGGTGTCTCCAGGGATGGTTCATCCACCACCTCTCTGGCCAACCTGGGCCAGGCTCTCAGCACCCTCAGGGCCAACAATTCCTTCCTCATGTCCAGCCTGAATCTCCCTCCTTTAGTTTAAAACTATCACCCCTTGTTCTATCGCAACAGGCTCTACTAAAATGTCTGTCCCTATCAGTCTTATTGGCTCCTTTTAGGTTCAGAAAGGTGCAATAAGGTCTCTCTGGAGCTTCTCTTCTCCAGGCTGAACACCCCAACTCTCTCAGCCTGGCAATGGGGGGCGGGGGCAGTTCAAAGCACCCCCAGGGGCTGTTCTCTGGGGAAAGGAGCAGGGAGGGACATTTTGGGGGAGGGATGGAAGGGAACAGGGGCTCCATCCCTGTGGTAGCACCTTCCCCATCTGCACCCAGGCAAGGGAGGTCCCTGGTGTGAAGATCTTCCGCTCCTCCTCCACCCTCTACTTTGCCAACGTGGAGCTGTACGCTGAGGCTCTGAAGAAGAAGGTAAGAGAGCTGCCCCCGGTGCTCCCCATGTGTCCCCCTGCCTGCCGGCACCAGGGTGGCAGTGGGGACACCTGGGGACACAAGTCTGTGTTGCTTTGCAGAGCGGCATCAACGTGGACCGCCTGATCGAGAAGAAGAAGAAGGCACTCAAGAAGCTGAAGAAACAGCAAAAGAAAGCAGAGAAGGAGAAGGCAAAGAAGAAAAAGGTGCTTCCCTGGCGCGGGGGAACCCTCTGGTGCCACCATGCAGCGTCACCCTCCTGCCCGTGCGCTCGCTGGGCTCGGTGACCCGTGGGGCTCCCAGTTCAGTCTGGGGACACCGGGTGAGACGAGCAGCGGGGCAGAGCCGGGCCACGGCGGCACACCCAAGGCTGGCGGGGAACACCGGCCCGTTAATGATTAGGTGGTGGAGCCAGTGAGTCATTAGCTGTTTGCTGAGTTAATCACAATTAAGAGAGAGAGCAAAGGCTGATATGGTGCCAGCCAGTTAGCCCAGCTCTGGAGAGGGTCACTGGAGGGAGGGGTGAGCCCCAGGGCATCCCAAAAAAGCCCAAAAAGGGGTGAAGGTGTGAGCGATGTACCCACTCCTGGGGCTGCCCGTGCGCCAATGCAGCTGAAGAGCCTTGCTGGGGGCTGGGGGTGCTGCCAGCCCCCCGTAATGAGGCTGGGTCTCCTTCTCCCCCCAGGTCGCAGAGGACGGGCTCAACAGTTCTGGGGTGGCGGTGATCGAGCTGAGCGGGGCGGAGGGCAGCGCACCCCCCGAGCCCACCCTGCGCTCCCTGGGGCTGCCCCAGCCCGACTTCCACGCTGTCATCCTGGACTTCAGCCCCGTCAGCTTCGTGGACACCGTCTCCATCAAAATCCTGAAGAACGTAAGGGGCTGGAGGAGCGGGTGGGCTGGCAACCTCAGCGGGGTTGTCCCCAGAGCCCTGAGGGGTGGCCCAATGGCTGCTGCCTGTCTCATTTCCTGGGCGAAATGTGTTTTCCGCTGTTCACAGATCTTCAGGGATTTCCATGAGATAGAAGTGGATGTCTTCGTTGCCAGCTGCCCGGGTGAGGAGGCTCTGCAGAGCTGTCAGTGCCAGCCGGCCATGCCCATCCCTTTGGGATGCAGCTGCTGCTCCCCACGTCCCCAGGGGACAGATGCTGCGGGTTGTCCCTGGGATCCAATCTGAGCCCACAGACCCCAGTGGAGCAGCTGGATCCCAGAGCTGGCCCCGGTGCCCCCGCAGCCCAGGGGTGGGAGGCTGGTCTGGGGTGGTGTTGGGCTCAGCTGGGTGCTGTAGCTTTGGGTGTTTCTGCCCCCACACAGGTCCTGTCATTGCCCAGCTGGAACGGGGCAATTTCTTCAGCTCGACCATCACCAAGAGCTGCTTTTTCCCCTCGGTGCACGATGCCGTGGTCTACAGCAGTGAGGAGCAGCGCAGGGCCTCGGTGAGCACGTCTCCAGGGATGGGGCATCCACAACCTCTCTGGGCAACCTGGGACAGGTTCTCACCACCCTCAGCATAAAAAAATCCCTTCCTCATGTCTGGCCTGAATACCCTCCTTTAGTTTAAAACCATCACCACTTCTCCTGTCACAACAAGCTCTGCTCAAGAGTCTGTCCCCATCTTTCTTATCGACCCCTTTTAAGCACTGAAAGGAACAATTAGGTCTCCCTGAAGCTTCTCTTCTCCAGCTGAACACCCCAGCTCTCTCAGCCTGTTCCCATAGCAGAGCTGTTCCAGCCTCGGATCTGAGGGGGACAGGCACGCCAACCCCCCCGTCTGTCTCCCTCAGGTGGACCGCAGCACCAGGATGTAGCCCCGGGACAGGACGACCCCTGAGGATCTGGGCAGGTGACTGGGTGGCTCCACTGCACCAACAGCACCACCTCACCAGCCCCCCGGACTCTGCAGCTGGGACCAGCGCCCACTCTGGCACTGGGACCCCACGCCCAGGAACCCCCCTGCTCACCCCCAGCTCCGACCTGTTTTGGGGGTGCAGAGCCACCCCTGGCTGAAGGGGGGGGTCCTGCTGCTGACAGTGGGTTGGTATCGCGGATTAAACTGTACCGTCGCTCAGGCTTCTTTTTAATGCACTTTTCTCAATAAAAGTGACCTCAGGCTCGGCCACCCGTCTGCACCCTGGCACTGGTGGGCACTGGTGGGCACTGGCGGGCACTGGTGGGGACTAGTGGGCAGTGGTGGCGATTGGTGTGGGCTGGTGGGGACTGGTGGGCACTGGTGCAGACGTGTGGGGGCCACTGGGTACTGCCCAGCCCCGGGTCTGTCCCTCCCTGCGGGCAGGCTGGGCTGCCAGCCCCCTCCCTCTGGCCCTTATTTTGCCACTTTTTCCCCCCGACCCTCTCCGGACCCGCCGGGCTGCGGCGCCCCCGAGACCCGAACCCGCGATCCCCATGCCCGGGGAGCCCCGCTGCGCGCCCCCGCCACCTCCCACCCGCCAGGGGGCGCCGCCGCCCGCCCGCAACATCTTGCGCATGCACGATCCCGACGGCTGGCAGAGGCTGGGCCTTGTGAGCATGCGCTCCCCGCCCGCCAGCGGTGCCCCGCCCACCAGCCGCGCCCCGGGCCACAAGCCCCGCCCTCCGCGCAGGCGCACTGCGGCGCGGGCGGTCGCGGCAGGACAAGATGGCGGCTTCTTCTGTGTGCAGGGCGGGCTGCACGGCCGGGCGGGCCCTGCTGCGGGGTCCTCGGCCCTCCGTGAGTCACCGCGCCCGGCAGCAAGGGGGAGCGGCGGGGTGGGCCGGGGGAGGCTGGCGAGGGGAGCGGGAGGCCCTGCGGTGCGGTGCGGCTGCCGGGCCCGGCCGGCCGGAAAGGTCACGGGGACGCGGGCGGTGCGGTGCCGGGCGGGCGGCGGTTGCCATGGAAACCCGCGGCTTCCACCCTGCGTGGGGCTGAGCAGGGACCTGCTGTCTGCTCCCTGCTCCGCCCCGGCGCCGGGTTTGAGCGGCTCAGGGGGCTCTCTCCGGGGTTCCGACCCGCTGCAAACCTCAGGCGCTGCGGGGCTTCCTGGCTCTCCGGTGGGCGACAGGAGCTTCCCGGTGTAGGCGTTAAAGAGCTTGTCTGGGCCGGCCTGGCTGCCAGCAGCGTGCGTTCTGGAGCTGTGCCCTGCAGAAGGGAGCGCCTGTTCAGTGGTGATGGTGGCGTTTTCTTTTTAGGCAGCTTTACTGAGTCTGACAAGGAACCGAGGTGCTGCCACCTATGCCCAGACACTCCAGAATATCCCCGAGACCCAGATCACCACTCTGGAGAACGGTCTCCGTGTGGCTTCGGAGGAGTCCAACCAGCCAACGTGTACGGTAAGTTTTAGAAGCCCATTTAAATGGTATATAGATGAGGTTCTTAGGGATGTGGTTTAGTGCTAGAGCTAGGTTATGGTTGGACTCTATTTTCTTGAGTGTCTCTTCCAACCAAAATAATTCTGTGATTATATGAAAAGAGGTTAACGACTGGCTTCAAACAGTCAGGCGTGCCCGGTCTCCAGCTGGCCTTCCAAAACTGATAAACCCCTGTGTGAACTGAAGTGTTTGACACAGAGCTTGCCACTTCTCTTTATTAATTGGTCACACAAATGTCACAGCAGAAGGCCCAGCCTGGCTTTATCTTTTGCACTCAACAAGTTTTCTCTGCCTCACGCTTTTTGTGTAAGCAGGAAGTGACCAGTAGTAGTAAACTAGGAAAGGCTTTTGTGAAGCTGCTGGATAAAAAGCCAAAATGCGTATGAGAAACAGTTGCTGGTGCTTGTTCTTATTTTGGTGCTGCTAGTGCAGTGTTTGTGGTGGACACTTCTTGTCCATGCTGTTATATTTGTGTTACAAGGCTTGAGCATGCTGATTGTTCTCTTTTCTAACATACGTGCTTGATGTTTTTGCCGTTAGGTGGGTGTGTGGATCGGGGTGGGCAGCCGCCATGAGAACGAGAAGAACAACGGGGCTGGATATTTCCTGGAACATCTGGCTTTTAAGGTGAGGAGCTGTGCTGGGTCTGGCACAGGACTGCACGGAGAGCTGTTCTGAATACTCGCTTAAATATTAAGTTCTCGCTTCAGGGGCTGTAGCTGTTAGAAGAGCCTGTAAATGAAGTCGTCTGAGTCCCAGAGACTTTGCCCAGTGTATAAAAATAAACTTTAAAAGGCATCTAGACTATATGATCCTGTTTGTTTGAATATACAGCAACCTGCCAACATGCATGAATTGAGGCAACTCTTATTTACTAGTTGGTGTTTCCCCTCTTAAAGGAAAAAAAGTTGTAAGTAGCAAGTGAGACCGAGGCTGCGATTCCAGTCCCTGACGATCCCAACCACTGTGCAGCACACAAATGGGGCTGCGTTATGGAATTTCTTCAGGTTGGCAGGCAGAGCTCAAAGCATTGTTCCCCGTAGCCATTTGTTTTTCTTTGGTTTTCTTAGTGGACCAGCAGAGTTTAGAGGCTACAGTTCTTACTTTTCTAATAATGCTTTTGCTGAACAGCCCCAGGGCAGAAGGCAGCTAAGCCTGGGACTTGCTGACTCGAGTCCAGCCTGTGTCACCGCAGGCAACTACAGCATCTGCCTGGCTCCTTGGGAGATGAGTTCTGTGTTAGAAGAAGTCTTCAGTCTGTCTTCTGGCTTCCTCTGAATGTTACTGCCTGAATAGCTTGAAACCTGCTTATTTTTGGTTTAGGCTCGTTCTTGGTTTACTTCCACTGATGTGATCTTCAGGCAGTGTTGTCTCTCAGCATAGATCTTCTCCTTCCTCTCTTGGTTTTTGTTGGTCTTTCACAATACACTTCAACCATCTTTTAGTCAAAGTAAATAAGCTCAGCTTTAAGTCTCCTGCTTTTTCCACTTGCTCTTGGCTTTTATGAATTGTGTGATTTGTTTTATTGCTGTAGGTCTTCATTGTCTTTTTTTTCTTGGCTTTGGCTCTGCCGGAGAGGGAAATCTGTTCATTTCATAGTTGTGTTTCTCTGTTTACTTTTAGGGCACAAAGAAGCGTCCTGGCGCTGCCTTTGAGAAGGAGGTGGAGAGCATGGGCGCTCACCTGAACGCGTACACCTCGCGGGAGCAGACCGCCTATTACATCAAAGCCCTGTCCAAGGACATGCCCAAAGGTAGGATGGCTGGTGGGCAAAGCCTGATCAGAGGTGAAGGATGGAGCAAGCCCGTGTGTTCGTGTTTCTCCCCGGCCAGCATCCTTTCTAACAACAGAACGATGAATGAAGCTGTGGCTGAGCAGTAAATTGGAGGTTCTGTTGGTAGTTGAAGAGAGCATTGCTGTGACACAGTGCTTCAAGGCTACAAGTTCTTGTGTTTCTAAAAAAACAATTTTATTATGTCTGGCTGCACTGGATGGCGAGGAGGGAGGGGGAGCATTTGATAGTCTGTGGTTGTTAATGGAGCTGAGAAACCGAGGCCAGCGACAGCTCCTGCGTCAGGAGCACTCAGTGCAGCTTCTGCGAGTGTTGCTCATGCTCTGCACCACCATGTGCAGGCTCCTCTTTGGGTTGGTTTTATCCAGAAATGGTGATTTGAGTCAGAGCTGTGGGCCCTACTGTAGATGTGGGCTACGCTGTGAATGTCACAAGGTCTTTATAAGGATTCAGCGTGTTTCTGCATCAGTACCTGCCGCTTCTGACATACTTTGCCTCCTGCAGTTGTTGCTTTCACTGGCAGTGATGAGCCTTCCCCACGCAGTTTTCTGCCTCAGATGTGTGGTGTGTGTCTGGGAAAGGTCATGCTGGTGTCCTTGCTGATCACGCTGACTCCTTGTCCGAGTTTTGCAAGAAAAAGCAGGATTAGGGTTGTGTTAGTTTAGTGTGTGTGTGGATTGAATAAAAAAGAGTATCTTTTCATGTGGAAAAATAGATTGAGGGGAGGTTGATGAGATGAAAGCTAGCTAGCGAGTGAATAGTACATCAATAGCTGTTGACAAGACACCCCTTTTTAACATTCTAGACACGAGATAGAAATTGTTGGCCCTGAGGGTGGTGAGAGCCTGGCCCAGGTTGGCCAGAGAGGTGGTGGATGAACCATCCCTGGAGACATCCCAGGCCAGGCTGGACGGGGCTCTGAGCACCCTGAGCTGGTGAAGATGTCCCTGCTCATGGCAGGGGGGGCACTGGGGGAGCTGGGGAGGTCCCTTCAACCCAAACTGTTCTATAATTCTGTGAGCTGGCAGTGATGCTTGGCCAGCTGACATGGAGACTTCACACTAAAGCTATGGTAGTTGTCCTTCTCTGATGCGGTGGGAATGGGCAGGACTGATTTCTGTTATATTGCATCCCCTCCCCAGCGTGGTTTTCTCCTTGCAGCAACGCTGGGTGGCCATCAGGCAGCGGGATCGCTAATGTAGGAAATGTGTTGCAGTTGTAGAGCTCCTGGCTGACATCGTGCAGAACTGCGCGCTGGAGGACTCTCAGATCGAGAAGGAGCGCGGCATCATCCTGCAGGAGCTGAAAGAGATAGACAGCAACATGACGGATGTCACCTTCGATTACCTTCATGCCACTGCGTACCAGGGCACTCCGCTGGCCCACACTGTCGAGGGGACCACAGAGAATATCAAGTGAGCACCAGGCTGGATGTTGTACACAGCCCATGGGGTCACTCCCTGGGGTGCAGGGCTGCTGCTTCTCAGTCGTGGTGACTGCATGAGGAGAACAGTCTGTGCGCAGAGGTGATCTGTGCCCATGGGCCTCCACTTGTGTCTGGGCTGTGTTTTCCCCATTGGCGCTGGTGAAAGCGTAATGTTGCGCATGTTCTTCTCTCAAATCCCCCTTTTGCCAGATGGTAGGTTGGTAGGGCCAGGTTGAACCTTCTCCGACAGTTGTCAGTTTGACACCGTTAGAGACGTAAAGAGCTCAGGGTGCTTGTTAAAGCCGTAGCGTTGACCCAATGCCTAGTGGGTCCTGGTGGGTGGCTCGGTGACTAGGGTCAGTGCTCTGGTCTGTATTGAAGTCTGTCCTTAACTCCCCCTCTTGGTCACTGGTTTCCACTGCTCTAATTGCAGAACACAGAGAGAACACAGACAATGCAGTCTTGCTTCTAAAAAGTATTGTTACCCTGCAACTAAGAGAATCAGTGTCATCTACTGCTGTCTGCACTGTGAACTTGCTTCTCCTAAGCCTCTCATCCCTCATCTCAGAGATGCTGATTTACTAGGTCACTCTGTCTTCTTTCTAGGCACCTGACTCGAGCAGATTTAGCTTCATATGTTGATACTCACTTCAAGGCACCTCGTATGGTCCTGGCAGCTGCTGGAGGTAAGTTCTAGATCCTTATGATTCTGGGAAGCCTGGGTATTTTCAGACGCATGACCAAACTCCTCTCTCACATCTCTAATGTAAAATCAGACAATTTTGTTAAGTTGTTTACGACTGTAAATCTCTCTGTTTCCCATTGCCAGGTATTTCCCACAAAGAGCTGGTGGATGTAGCTAAGCAGCACTTCAGCGGAGTGCCTTTTACATACAAGGAGGATGCTGTGCCTGCCCTCCCGCGCTGTCGCTTCACAGGGAGTGAGGTAAAGTTGTTTTGCTCTGAAACAAAACAAGCAGCTGTTGCAAAACTGTTGAATTAACCTGAAACCAGTTATAGCTGCTTCTGGGGGAAAAAAATCTGTATATCACAGAGAAGCTGATGATGCTGTGTCTTCATAGTGCTCCCGTGTTCTGTTCTTGGGGCTCGTTGCCACAATGCGTTGGGTTTTAGATGGAACCAAAGTCCATTAGAAATGTGTTGCTCACATCCTCTGCTGGAAAACTCATATCAGAGCAGCTGGTTTGGCTCGGAAGGGGTAATACTTAGTTTGCCAGCCTGGCATTGCAGCAGGTTGCAGACAAAGGCACCGTGCTCATGCAGTTCTCCCCAGCTCCTCGATGATTTTCTAGATCCGTGCCAGAGACGATGCTCTGCCCGTGGCCCATATTGCTCTCGCCGTGGAGGGGCCGGGATGGGCTGATCCGGACAACGTTGTCCTCAGCGTGGCTAATGCCATCATCGGCCGCTATGACCGCACGTTTGGAGGTGGCAAGGTAAGAGGCTTGGGAGTGTGACAGGGAGAAGCTGGAGCCTTTTAATATGAAATATGGCAGAGGCTCTGGTTGAATGCGTGTTGTGGGAGGCTGTTGCAGTTACCTTCCAACTGTGAGGTGGTCAGGAGTTTCCTGGAAAGTAGGATAGAAGTGTAATCAAGGCTAATCCAGGACATGTCCTGAGAGGTGATGCTGGGAGATGAACTGAGTCTTCTCTGCGAAGTTTGGAAGAGGTTTAGCTGATGAATTCTCAGCAGCTTGCTCCTACCCTGACAAACTCACCGCTCAGTGGGGGTGGCGATGGGAGCAGGACAGAGCAGTCTGTAATCTTATGATGCAAGCTCGTCTTACAGCTGCAAAGCAGGTGGAACTTGTTTAAAACCCCAGCGTTACATCCATTCTCATCTGGAGTCTGTCTGGCCGGCATAACTGTGCCAACCCCTGCTACTGGGAGACCTTGAGCTTCCCATTTTCTCCCACTCCGTGTGCAGACCAGCTCTTCCTCTGCGGCTGGGGAAGGAAATGTTTTTGCTGGATGGACTATTAGTCCATTGTCTGTGGCTTTTCCACCAGTTAATCTCATCTGTTGACCACATGAAGGGCCTAAATTAAGCTCTCCTTTAGTAAGCATTCCACTCTGTCTTGTCTGTGGTCTTTGTGAAAACATCTCAGTTGGAAAGAATTTGGGCTGTGAGGAAGCTGTAAGACTGACATGGCTGGTGGTATCTCTTTATTTCCAGAATCAGTCCAGCAGGCTGGCGACGCTCGCTGTGCAGCATAACCTCTGCCACAGCTTCCAGACCTTCAACACCTCTTACTCCGATACCGGCCTCTTTGGTTTCCATTTTGTTTCTGATCCCCTGTCCGTCGATGACATGATGTTTTGTGCTCAGGGGGAGTGGTGAGTATAACTGCGCCAAAAACTCCTGGTGAAGAACTGACCCTCTTGTGGGAAGCTGAGCTGCCGGTGGGCTCTGAGGTTTTCAGAGAGCTGCGTCTCTGAGCGAATTCTCAGTAACTCGCATTCTGGTTAAGAGATCCTGGAAGCGGTTTCTGCAAATGTTGTAGGATGTGGCTTTTGAGGAGCTGTTTTAATCCCTTAGAGCTCTTCAGGTCTTTTGTTTGTGCTTCCAAGTGTTAGCACTGAGGCTTTGGTTTTTTTTATATACAAGCGAGATCATTCCTTAGGGACAAGGCTTTCCCAGGTGCCCAAGAGGCGTATCTCCGTTGTCTTGTTAAACTGAGCAAAGCAGGCAGAATTCCTGCCTGTTGTCCTGTGGCTGACAAATACCCTGCTGCTGGAGTCCCGCCAGCGTTTGGAGGCCTTCTGTCTGTCCATCTTATTGTTCATATGTACATCCCGGTAGCAGTTCGAGGCTACAGCTGAGATGCAGAGCCGAGCTGTGCCTGGAGCAGATGGAGTTAGTCCTTGCCCCAGAGACATTGCAGTTGGCAGGGGAGGAAGGGATTTCACAGCTGGAGTCCAAACAGACTCTGTAGAACTGTCTTGTTCTTTCAGCATCAGTTTCCACAGCAGCTTGCTGTGCATGGGAATAGCTGACATGCCTTCCCGCGTACCACAGACCACTCGCCGCTGCGCCTGATGGGCAAACTAGAGCTGGCACCAGGGCTGCTTAGACCTTTGTGAGTGTAACTCAGCGTGTCACCTGCTGGCCGATGTCCCCTGCCTGTCAGCTTGAGCTCTTGCCTCCTGCCATTGAGCACTCCACAGTTCTTAACTGCTCTGCAGTGATCACAAATGACTCTCAAGCCTGCAACAGAAGTGATGTTGATAATAACTTATTTCTGCAGATGCTTAGGAAAGGGAGGAATTCACTTTCTGTCCGAGCAGACGAACATCTTTAAGAACTTTAGTGATTTTTCCATCTCCTTTCCAGGATGCGTCTGTGCACGAGTACCACAGAGTCAGAAGTGAAGAGAGCCAAGAACTATCTCCGAAACGCCATGGTTGCTCAGCTGGATGGTACGTTCTGGTTTACGGATTGACCACTGTGCAGCTCTCACAGAGTCACTGCTTTTCTCTCTCCTGGGGAGCAGGAGCTCTGCTGGACATGGCGGTGCTGCTGGCAGGCACTGCGCAAAACTTCCTTTCCCTGCGCTGCTCCAGGCTGGCTCTGACTCGGTAAACTGAGAGTGAATAATGTGCTGCCTGGGGAAGTTAAAATTGAGACCCTTCAACTGGTCTGCCTTGGCTGGAACGCTTGGGAGACTGCTGAAACAATCTTTGTATTGCCCAGCTCCTGCCGGAGCTGCTTGGAGTGGTAACCATGACTTGTCCTTCATTAGAAGCAGGTTAACGGCTCAAGCTGCTTCTCTCTGCTTTGGCTGATGATCAGGCTGTGCAATTCTGGAAAACTTTCTGCTGTGCTGACCATGTGGTATCTTCTCCATCCAGGTACTACGCCGGTGTGTGAGAATATCGGAAGCCACCTCTTAAACTATGGACGCCGTATCCCTCTGGAGGAATGGGATGCCCGGATTGCGGTAGGTGCCCCTTTGTTTTGGTTGAGGTACCTGAGCATGGTTGGTGGCAGCATTTTCTGGCCTTAGTTTGCTGCAGTAACATGAGTTCTACGTATCCCTGAGTCAAGCTGCCTGGAGTCCAGGCCATCAGCTCACTGATACTGATACAAATCTGTCAGAACCTCTGGCATAGACTCGGCATATCCTGTGTCCCTGTGGCTGGATTCAGTCCATCCCAGAAAGAAGGCGTAAGCCATTGTTAAGCAGCACAACTGGAAATTCCTTTAACAATTTCCCTAGAGGTGTTCAGCATCTCGATTGCGTAGTTCTGCAGCTACTGTATCCCTTGGAAAGCTTCAGATTTTGAACTGCCTTGTCTATAGAATCATAGAATTGTCTTCTGTACCCTCAGAAGAATACGCTGTGTAGAACATGAGGTGTCCTCACAGACAAGAGCTGGACACTTGGTGCACATGGCCACCAAGGGTCTGACAATGTCGTCTTAGTGATCTTGCTAAGGAATGGCAACAGTAACTTCCGACTTTGAGAAATGCAAGTGTGCTAGAAGGGTCATTAATTGCTTGTTTGATATTTATTAGGCTGTTGATGCAAGAATGGTGAGAGAGGTCTGCAGTAAATACATTTATGACAAATGCCCAGCGGTTGCAGCAGTTGGTAAGTAGCGCACAACAATTAGTACATGGTAGCATAGAAGCCGGGAAGGAGTTGAGAGCTGGCTGGGTGAGCTGCAGTCTCACGTGTCTGTTCTGGCCTCCTGACCACACTGGCTCTTTGCTGGTGTCCTGCATCTGCACGTTTGATGTGCCAAGGCACGTTTGCCTGGAGATGGAACCCGCAGGTGATGGAGCCGCGGTGGCAGCATGCTGCTGGCTGTCCTCCCGCCTCTCCGCTTGCTGCGGAGCCGTGACTAAGATCGGGAGTCCCATCGCTGGGTGCGGGCCTGGCAGCGTCTGCCAGGTGTCCTCACCCTGGGGTCATGGTGCTTTATGTAAGGGAAGCGAAGGGGCCCGATTCTCTGGCGCTGCTCTGGCACGTCTGTCTCAACAAGGACAAATTCGTCTCAGAAAACCTGCCTGAGCAGATCCGCTCAGCTCTGCTGCCTCCTTCCTGTGCTGTGGATTCCCCTCCACGCAGCTGCTTCCCCTGGCCTTCAAAGCAGAGCAGCTTGGAAAAGGGTTTTTGAGCACAAGTTGGTGTGAACCGGCCAAAATCTCTGTGATTTGATGGCTCCCTGTATATCATACCTGTACTTGGAGCTGTGTTGAGCATTGTGGAGCAGTGTGAGAAAACAACCTATTAAACAACAAGTAACATTTTCTCTGTCAGGAGATGGCGGTTGCTCATTTTCCTGATGCAGGTTTGAGCTGTAGGTGCCTGTTTTTGCACAGAGCTGCTCCGGATTGTGAGCACAACCTGCTCTGCCACCATCTGCTTTCAGTCCATGGGGAACTGCACAGGGATTTTACCTACGTCTCCAGTGACTGACTCTCGTTCTCCTCACTCAGGTCCCATTGAACAGCTCTTGGATTACAACCGAATCCGCAGTGCCATGTACTGGATCCGTTTCTAGGACGTGTCCCTGCAGGCTGGAAAGGGCGAAGTTGTGTCCTGTGACAGGTTCCGCCTGGCTCTGAATGTCTTGTGCACCAGGGGCAGGATGAGTCCCATCAAAACGGCTGTCTTCTTGGTGTTAAATGTATGAAAATAAATATCCTATATGTAATCGGTTCTGCTCTGAGTTGACCATATTTTGCTTGGTCGTGTGTGTAGACATTGTTAATCTTGCCAAAACTGGTGAGGTACTGGTCCAGTCAGTCTCGGTTTGTCAGGGCTAATGCTAGGAACTTGTCTGTGTGTCTGTCCGCAGCTCTGCCTCTGTGCTGAGCTGGCAGCATTCTGGTTCAGAGGTCTTGTCTTTAGGTTGATCAAAGGAAGCTGGAGGGTGTTGGTCTCTGCTGCCAAGGAACAAGCACCAGGACCAGAGGAAACGGCCTCAAGTTGCACCGGGAGAGGTTGAGGTTGGATCTGGGGAACAATTTATTGCGGGCAAGGGCTGTTGGGCATTGGAACAGGCTGCCCAGGGCAGTGCTGGAGTCACCATCCCTGGAGGGTTGGACATGGAGATGAGGTTCTCAGGACATGGGGCAGTGCCAGGGGTGGGTTAATGGTTGAACTCTATGATCTTGAAGGTCTCTTACAACCAAAATGATTCTGTGATTTTTTTCCACGGGTACGAGGCTGCCCAGGGAGCTCGAACTGGTTCTCCGGTGCCTTTCTGTGCGCTGGGGCTGCAGCATCACTGCTTGTGCAGACCTGAGAACGAGCAGCCCTTGTCTGGAGGGATCTCTGTGATCCTGTCCCTGGCTGTGGTGTCAGTTTTCAGGCTGGTTGTGGCCCCGTTGTTGGAGTGATGGCCTCTGTGGTAGGGGCAGTTGCTGCAGCCCCTCTCTCCATCACCAGTTACAGGCAGAACTGGGTTCCCACCACTGCTTTGAGCTGGTGAAGGTGGTTGGCACAGCCTTGCCTGGTGCTGTCTCAGTTCCGTTGTCTTTAGCAGAGGTGGGATGGTGCGAGTGGGACAAACAAAGCCCGTATGGGGATGTGGTTCCTCTCATCCTAAACTCCCCAGTGAGCTGTAAACCAGCTCAGCAATGAGCAGAGATTGTTGTGGGTTATGTTGGTGTTTGTCTGCGCTTTCCTCTTGCAGCTGAGCCTCCATCTCTCCTGTCAGTGTCACCTGTGCTGTGGCTAAGGAGCTGCTGGCTGAAGTACCAGGTGACCTGCTTACACCTGGAAGATAATCTCTAGGTCTGAATAGCTGAAACAGCTGCCCAGCCCTTTCTACTTTGTCTGGTGTTCATCTGATTGTTGCTCCCTTGTCTTGCCTGCAGGAACCTGGAACATGACACAGAAAAGATGAGGCTGAGCAAGGGGGATGGAGAGATGCGTCCCAGCAGGTGGCACCACCCTGTCACAGCGGCCCTGGGAGCTGCCAGGTGCTCCTGCTGAATTTTTCTCTTTAGGATGAATCTCCCTGGGATTTTCATTTAGTTTCCAGGTGCTGCCCTGACAAGTGGGATTTAAATATAGTGTAAAAGTTTCGAGGAGTTAGTCATTACACCGGAGACTAATCCGGTGTACTAAATCATTTGTGTTGAATCTGGATTCTTGATGAGAGAGTCAGTGTGTCTGAACTCATTGCGGATCCTAGGCAAGTTTGAAACTGTTAAATGTTCTTGATGCAATTTGGATTTAACTATCCTCGCAAGCTCTGGCTCGTTACGAGTGCACCGAGGGCTGAAAAGCTGAACGAGCTCACGCCTCAAGCCTTGTGGAATCAGTAAACGTCTCTGTCTCGGTTTTGTGACTGCACTCAGACTGGAATGGTCTTTTGTTTTCCATTTTGCCATGTACCCCCTCAGGTGAGCTTCCAGGGTGAGAAATACAAGCAAAGGGAGATGTATTAATATATCCTTGCTTCAGCATTTCCTACAAGTTTTCTTCTCTGGAGGTATCTTGGGAATGGTTGTTTTCCTTGAGTAATTCCCCAGCCCTCCCTGTCCTAATTTGTCCAAGGAACAGATTCAAACCCCTCTGTGGTGCAGCTTTCCAAACAGCTCTGATTGTGTGCGGGCTGGCTGTGCCGAGCAGTGCTCCCAGCAGGACCAGCACCCTCCTCCTGCCCCACCAGCTCTGCCAGGGCAGCTGGGTCACGCAGCGCTGGAAGGTATTTTGTAGGTGCTGTTATCCATGTAGAAATCCGAGTATCTGGGGTGATCCTGACTCCGGACCGTGCCCTGGTAGCGGCACTGGGTGCACAGCGCTGCCTGCAGCCGGAGCCGGGCTGAGCCGTGCCCGGCGTGTTGGCATCTCCCGGCTGCGCTTCCAATGGCAGTCGGTGCTTCCAGAAACACGGGTGTCTCACCAGCTCTGAGGATGGAGGTGACAGTGAGACCATTGTCCCTGGGTAAAGAACAGGCAGACAGGCTGGGAATCGGAAGTGAGGAGACAAAACCCATTCAGGAGCGGAGAACATTGTTTGGCAAAGACACTCATGCCCAGAGCCTTAGCGAGGGGCTTGGTAAGTGTAACCTGGAACTGGTGAAGAGTTGGCAGGCGTTTGGCAGCCGAATCCCTCAGTGCCGGAAGAACCGAAGCTCTGGTCTCGTTGGCAGGTCTCTTGCTGTTGGAGCTGCAGGGGTGGGTTTCTGTTCCTCCACCAGAGCAGCCTCAGCCCAAGGGAATCCAAACTGGGGAACGTCTGACACGACAGAACGTCGTGGGCTAGTCCTTCTCCCAAAGCTTGACAAAGCGAGACCTTTCGCTGGACCTCTCCCGTCCCCGCGGTTTCCGCTGCCCAGGGAAGGACAGTGGCAGTGCCAGAGCAGGGAGTTGGAACCATCCCTAGAACAGGACAATCCCACTGAAACTGGAGATGCCCTGGGTGACCTGACGGATCTGTTTCCTGGCTCCCTGGACAATGCAGGATTGTTCAGCGGGGCTCTTTGACCAGCCTAGTTTTCAATGGCTTAAGTGTTTTATTTTGCTACTTCAGTTGGAAGGTTACTTGGGATCCCGTTAGACTGCACTGATAGATTTAGTTTGGTGTGTGAATCAGCTTTGCTCCCTCCCCTTTGCCGTCTGATCCACTTCAGGGAAAGTTCCCTCTTTGAAGCTGGCGCCTCCACCTGCCTGCAGGCAATCGCTTTCCCTCCTGCCACCTTGGCTGGAAGAGAGGAGGGTTTGCAAAAGAGGAGGCTGTGCATCTATCCAAGGCTCTGCAATGCCGCACAGCACCCTGGGGACTCTTTTTCCCTCCATACAAATCTATTCCAGGTACATAAACTGTGGCAGTGAAAATGGGGAGCGCTTGTGCTGAGCGTTCCAGGATCCCCTGGCGCTCGGTACCCCCAGCGTGGGGGATGTTCAGGGTGGATCTGGTTGTGCAGCCCCTTTGATATGTGAGCTGCTTGTTTTGGGATCCTGGCGCTTGCCAAGAGAGGGGCCACAGCAGGCGATTGTCAGGAGTTGCCTCACCTGAACTAATTACCACCCCTGGAAAGTACAGTTGATGATACTAATCATGGGTGCTGAGCCAAACTTGTCCTCGGGGAAGCTGCAGAGAGGCTTTCACAGAAATGAGAGACTTGGCGCCGTGCCCCTCGTTGGTGCCAGGGAGCTTTTGGGAAGAGAACCCGCTGCCCCAGGGCTGCTGCTCTCCCGCTCTCCGCTGCAAAACCGCAGTGGGAGCCATGGGTGAGCGGGTTTGGGAGCCATGGGTGAGCGGGTTTGGGAGCCATGGGTGAGTGGGTTTGGGAGCCGGGCCAGGGGAAATGCAGCTCCAACAGCTGGCAGATCCTCACACTGTGCCGACCCTTTGGTGCAGGGGTTGACCAAATGTCGCGGATGAGTGATTTAGGGTCCTGCTTGCCGCAGAGTGGTGTTTAAATCACTTAAAGCGCAACTTAACGGAGCTGAATGGCAAGGATTGCTCTATTACTTACTGCGTGGAGGAAATACAGAATCAGGGAAGAGTTGTTCCAGAGCGATTTCTGTGGGGACAGGACATGCGGAAGGGTAGAGAGAGGCCTTCCCGTTGAGTAATGGGGTTCAGAACAGACCCCCAGCTCTCTGAAATCCTCAGAGAGGAGTCCAGGTGTAGCTGGATCCAGTCTCAGCCCCAGACTTAATCAATGGTTCATGTCTAAGGGTTCAAGAGAATAAGGGAAAACATGTCAGGGGTTATATGCATTTGCACACCTGATTCTTTACATTGCTTGGCTGGGATTTCAAAATTTCACTATTCCGCATATCAACCTGCTTACGTCCCCTCCAGGGTCCTGGTGCCAGCTCGCTCCAACGCCTGGATCCCAGGTCTCTCAATGCAAACTTTTAGGCGTCGAAGTTTGTAGAAATAAGTAATTTAATGCAGTAGCACAGCAGCAGGGTCGGCTCGAGCCGGTGCCTTTGCAGAGGTCCCAGCCCAGCATAGAAATCCCCAGGTTTGTAAATCCTTACAGACTATTTACTTGCTCCCCACACTACGCATCGGTGCGTGCTCGGCAGACTCGCAGGTTTACCCTGCGCTTCACCTCACCCTCTGTGCGCAACGGCGGCTTCGGAAACCAGGGGAGAGGCACCCGGACGCCTATCCAGAAATCCCACTTTCCTATTCGGAAAAGGAAACGGCTCATCTAAAGCTTCATTGCGTGGAAAAGCCGGGGACAAAGGGCCCATCCAGGCCTGACCGCCAGCTACAACCGTCCCGGCTGCCGCGCGGACGCGGCGGCACCGCTCGTGCTCATTGTCTCAGCTCTGTCTTCCGTGGCGCGTCTGGAAGGGGGTGAATCTGAGCCCTGAACACCCTCATTAAAAGCTGCTTTGCCCCACACGCCATCCAAAGAGGACCCGTGGTTCTCACTTTTGCACACAAGTCTCTTTTTCTCCAGCTCTTTTCCTTTATGCGTTTTCCTTTCTCTGAGGTTTTTAGTGGGGCTGCTGGGCTGAGGTTTGGCTTTGCTGCCCTGGAGCCCATTGCTGGGGAAGCCCAGAAAACCAACTAGAAGTGCGTGGTGCCTGGAGGAGGATCTGCCTGTGTTCCTCACCTGCCCAGGAATGCAAAATGAAGCTCTTGGCCCAGCACTAGGCTGGGGTGTGAGCCTGGGGAGGTCCCAGCTCTGGTCTTCAGAGCAGGAGGGGTTTTCCATACAAAAAATTGTCAATGGGAGAAGTGCTGGTGCTGGATCGCCCACCAGATGTGCTGGATCACCCAGCCCTGGAGACGCCGCTCCTGCTTGGCACCACTCGGTTCATTGCGGAGCCTTCGCTGCGCTCTGCGGGTATTTAAGGCTCCATACGCTGCCTTGTCGTGAGAACCGCGGAGCACAGACAGCGTGAGGGCAGCAAAAGAAGCCGGATCAAATGCTACATGACCTGATTGGAGTGAGGCTAATTATGTAATTAAGATATTGAAACAGGAGCCTGAGTATCTGAGTGCTCTTCTAGCCTTGCCAAGAGCCCGCAGTGGGATGCTGAACTTTCTGATTTGTGCTGTGGACGCGGGTCCTGATGCTCGGTGCAATATGCAGAATGAAACCGCTCCGTGTGCGCTGCCCTCGGCACACGGCGATGCAGATGTGCAGCGTGTTTTGTAAAACAGCTCCGGTCCTGTGCATTATTTTCTGCTTTCCGTGTAACTTGGACAAAGCTGTAACAGGAACGTGCTGCTTCGCTCGTCTTTGTTGTATTTAGGAAAGAGCCAGCTGCCTCTTTGACAGGGGCATTCTTTCTTCCTTATTTGAATGTTTAATCTAGGGAATTAGAGTTGTTTTGCTTTGAGCTTTAGGATTTGGTGTATATTCAGCTTCAGAAAGCTGCATTCTGAGCTTCTTGAGTAGGTTTTAGCATTGTACGGTTTCATACTCACCAAATTCCATGACCTCTCCATCGAGCACATCGCTCTTGAGTAGCACTCGTAGCAACTGAGAAATGGAACTTGCAGGGTGTGATTTCCAGGTCAGGACTGGTGAAGCGGTAATTGCCTGTGGACACGGCAAGCGGGGCTGGAGCCTCTGGCGCCCTCGCTCGCCGAGGCTGCCCCGGTGTGCACAGGGGCTTCCAGGGAGAGGCGCAGGTTGAACACACCCCACGTTCTGGGCTCCACGTGGCGGTTCTGCATTTATTTCCACCCCTTTACCCCCCCAGCGCAGCTGCTGCGAGGCTGGAGGTCCCCGCTGCCCCCGGCTGCTCTCTGCTGTGGCTTCCCCTGCTTTGTTTACAGCTGTTCCAGATGTGCAGCACTTGGCAGGAGCCCCTATGACATGGGAACACGAGCATCCCCCGTTTCTGCCTCGCACGCGCGCGGTGACTCACAGGTGACCTTGCCCTGGCTTTGCTGAGCACCAAGGGGGCTGAGGTCCCCGGCTGGTGAGTCCCAAAGGTGGTGGGGGGTGAGAAATGGGACCCTGCATTCCTCCCTTCTCAGGGTGGGTGCAGAGGTGCTGCGGACATGTTTTCTGCAAGAAGCTGGGTGCCCCTCATCGTTGCTCCTCTGGAGATGTGCAGACTGAGCCCCTGCCCTCTGTGGGACCCTCCCCAGGGCTGCTCAGCCCCCCGCGCTCTGCAGCGTCCTGCAGGCGTCCTCGCGTGCGATGTCGCGGCCACCCATCCCGTGCCACCCCGTCTGTCTGCTCGATGGCGAGATGAAGTCATCCCGGGGGGGCCTGGGGCGGGCGGGAGGAGTTCCCATGGTGACAGACAGCGATTCACCCGACGGGGCAGGGTGGGTGCTTCATCCTTTTTATTCTTTTCTTCTGGAGTCGGGCAGCCGGCCAAAGAGCTGAAGGAGCGATGGCACAGCCTCGCGGGGGAGAGCGCGAGGACAAGTCTGGTCTTGCAAACCACACAAACCCCTCCGGAGCGCTGTCCCCCCCGCCCCCCGGTGCTGCCCCACAGGTAGGAATGACCCCAGCCCCTCCTGCAGCCTCGGTCCCCTGAGCACCGGCTCCCCTCGGCTTCCTCTCCACCCCAGCAGCCCCATGGCCAAACCTTTATCATCCTTCCCATGGGCTGTGGCTGCTGCGTGGAACACTCAGGGCAGCGTCCTGCAGCTTTTATAGCAGCAGGGGCTGTTACAACAGGACGAGGGGTGATGGTTTTGAACTAAAGGAGGGAGATTCAGGCTGGATGTGAAGAAGAAATTGTTGCCCTGAGGGTGGTGAGAGCCTGGCCCAGGTTGGCCAGAGAGGTGGTGGCTGAACCATCCCTGGAGACATCCCAGGCCAGGCTGGACGGGGCTCTGAGCACCCTGAGCTGGTGAAGATGTCCCTGCTCATGGCAGGGGGGGCACTGGGGGAGCTGTGAAGGTCTTTTCCAACCCAAACTGTTCCATGAGTCTGTGTAGCTGGGGTACCCCAGTACCTGCCCCCGTCCCTGGCCCTGCCTGTCCCGGGTGCACCCGGTGCGAGCTGTGCCGTCCCCTCCCTGGCGGAGCTCATACCCGCGATGCTCCCACGGCCCCATCAGGTGCCCCTTGCGCAAGGAGCGGCCAAGCCCCATGAGGAGCGGGACGGGGGCTCTTTCATGAGCCCTGCCAGAGGTTTATATGGAGCCTGCAGGTAGTTTTTTAGGGGGTGTTGGTGCAGATTGTGAAACACTTTAATAAAGGCGGAGAGGAAGTGTTGAGCAACCGCACGTCCTCCCAGCAGCCAGAGCTGCATCCCAGATGCCAAAGTAGGGCAGTGAGAGCGGGATCGGCCAAACGGGGAGCGAGGAAGGGGCAGCCGCGCAAACTGCTGCTGTGCAGCTCGGGAGCGGGTCCCTGTCCCCATTCACTGGTGAGCACGGGCCGGGTGCTGCTCTGCCCGCGCTGCCGGTGCCTCTGCCCACGATGCAGCAGCAGGAGGGCTTGTGCACGAGCCATTAGTGACTCGTTATTTCCATCTCTTGGGATGCATCCCATAGCCAGATTAGTCCCCAGCTGGCCCCGTGGCCCTGTGTGCCATGTTGGGAGTCACCATTTCCCAGCCCTGGGAGGGGGAAAAGCTCAGTGTGGGGCAGCAGAGCAGCCCCCGTGCGCAGGGATGGTGGCCCTGGGTGCCCTGTCCCCCTGCACCGGCTGCTCTAGGGTTGGGGGAGGAGGGATGGGGCAGCTGCAGCTCCCCGGTGTTGGTTCCCCTCTGGTGGGTGCAGGGTGCTGCGGGGTTTTGGAGCTGGTGGGCAGCTTGTGCCTGCATGTGGCAAGGGCTGCGGTGCTGCCGGCAGGTGCCCTGGCTCTGCAGGGTTGGGCTCCATGTGCTGGGCTCCTGCAGGTTGCAGATGCCCCTGGGTCAGTCCCATTCGAAGCAGAGAGCAACAGAACCATCCTGCTCACGGTGCTGGTGAGCGTCCCCGGGCGCAGTGCTGGGCTCCTGCATGTCGCTCGGGTTCCCTGGAGCCACAGCATTCCTCCCGCCCTGCCCCCGGCAGCCAGGCTTGGCGCAGAGCAGCAAGCGCTGTGTGAGGGCAGGAGCAGCCCCTGGCCCCGTGACGGCCCCCCCAGCACCCCATCTTCATGCAACACCTTCCTGGAGGGATGCTGGTGGCAGCTCCAGGCAGCCAGAGCCGTGGCGCATTGGCGCTCACAGGTAAGATGATCTTCTTGCCTCCCCAGCGCCGCAGGGAAGCCCCGGTGACCTGGCCTTGCCCCAAGCTGCTCTCCCAGGGGACACAGTGGTAGGAACGCCACCTTTCACCTCTGCATCCACCGCCGGCCACGCAGGTCCGTGGGGACCCTCTCAGGGCTGGGCGGCACCCATGGGCGCAGGCGCCGGGTGCAGACGGGCACGGGCTGGCTCAGCCGCCCGGCGTGTCTCATCACGCTCCACTCACCACGGCCCCAGCCCACACATGCCCTGAGCGCGTGTGCCGTGAGCTGTCGGCACTCGCTCGGCTTTTCCTTCATCTTCTCTTTCCTGCCGCCATCAGAAGGGAATCAGCCCCCTCTGTTCCACCAGCCCTGGCTCTCGTGCCCTGATGGGTCCCTGGGTGCACCCCCAGCTCTGGGTGCTGGCGCTGCCTGCAGACCCTGGGGTGCCTCAGTCCACAGTGTCCCCGGGGCAGGGAATTTGTCTGCCCCTGTGAAGAGACAGGAGTTTCCCTTCCATGGTAGCATGTGCTGGGGCATCTCTGGGACATGTGCACCCCGCAGGGCTGTCAGCACGGGGAACGGCAGCACTGGCCCCATGCAGAGGTGCTGGGGGAGCTTTGCTGCATCTCGTCCCTGCCTTTCCACCCTCTCCCACATCCCCATCCTCAGGGCTAAGCCAGGCTTATTGTACAGAGCCGGGTCCCTGCTGCGGGTGGGAGCTGCGGGGCTGGGAGCAGCCCGTGCCTTAAGGAGTTAAGAAGCCAGATTCCTGCGGGATGAGCCAGGCTGCATGGGTGGCCACTGTGCACTGTACAGCGTGTCACCTTCACGGACACTTCAGCCCCTGTGTCCCCAACAGCCACCCCAGCTGCGATGCAGCCTCTCTGGGCATCCCAGCATCACCGGAAGCCCAGCCACAGGATGCAGCTAATGAAGGTCGCTTGTTAACTAGGGACTCTCGAGCCCCATGCAGTGCTGCTGGCTCCTCATCCTGCTGCCATTGTCCCCACTGTCACCCTCCCTTTCTGGCATGCTGGCCCCGTGCCGTTGCAAAGTGCCGCTGGCCCTGGGCAGAGGCCTCACAGGGCCAGGCTGTCCCCTCCCTCACTGTCCCCAGAGCCAGCCTGGACTCTGTAGTCGGGCTGACCAAGGCTGCCTGACTCAGCCAAGGGGGGGTGACATCCCCGCGGTGTCACCGCTCCCTCCCTGAGCCCTGTCTGTGCACAGCAGGGCCTGGCCCCAGTCCAGCGCAGCTTCGTGAGATGCTGGTGTGCGGCCACGCCGGCAGCAGCCTCCAGACACAACAGTTTATGGGCAGGAAAATCTTCTCATCTCTCCACAGCAGCTGTGGGGGGAGCCGAGGCACACACCCCGCATGGGGAGCCCTGGTGGGGGGCACAGCAGGCTCAGCCCAACCCCAAAGCTGGCTGCGTTGGGACCACTTGTCTCCATCGTCCTTCAGCCACCAGAGCCTCCTCGCTGCTGCCCCTGCACCCACCATGTGCCCTGCAGCTGGGAACATAGAATCACAGAGTTATTTTGATTGGAAGAGACCCTCAAGATCATCAAGTCCAACCATTAACCCACCCCTGGCACTGCCCCACGTCCCTGAGAACCTCATCTCCATCTGTTCAACCCCTCCAGGGATGGTGACTCCATCACTGCCCTGGGCATCCGCCTTGCTTTGGTCATCCCCAGAGCTGCCGGGCTGAGAGGGCAGCTTACCCATCACAGTTTTACCCTGACGTGACATTTTGCTTCCTTTTCCTGCAGGGATGTGGCTTTGGGCTGCAACAGGATGGGGGGTGCTGGCAGATGTCCCCTTCGGTATGGAAGAGCTGGGGATGTGCTGCCCATTCTCCCTGCAAGGCGCAGCTGAAGGGCTGGCACTGCTGAATCCCATCCCAGAGCCCCAGAGCAGGCCACCAGCAGGTAAGAGGTGACCAGTTCTCTGCCCTGGGCTTGCTACAGAGCCCTGGGGGGTGACATAGAGGTGTCTGAGGTCACGCCATGAGCATGATGCTGGCCCTCCAATGCTCTCCCTGAGCGGGCTGGTGACAGTGACAGGGCTCCACGTCCTCTGGGTGCTGCGGCAGGGAGCCAACAGTGGTTGGTGCTGGGAGACACTACTGGAGCGTGTCCCAGCTGGTTCCCCCTCCGGCCAGCTCCTCCTCCCCTCGCCCACCGCACTGCCAGCCCCCTGCTGCTCCCCTCCACCCGAAAACCCCCACATTTGAGCGCTCCCTTCCAGCAGCCCTGGAGCTGCCCCGTGCCTCTGCAAGCTTTGATCAGCGTTAGTGGAGAGGAGTCACCGCAACTTGGGGCCAGGCCAGATGGAAGATGGGGAACCCCGAGCCCGGGCTGTGGAAATAAGGACTGGTGGCCTGGCTGCTGGCCCACCAGGCTCGGGAAAGGGCCGAGGGATTTTTGGGCTGTTCCCGGAGGGACGGGCGTGCGGCGGCGCGGGGCGGCTGCGTGAGTCACTCGCACCTGGTACTCTCCTGCATGAGCAGCACCATCCCGCGCCCGGGGCCGCGGATTCCTTCCCCAGCCCTGGTATGCAGTGTGGGGGGGCAGCTGGGAAACACCACAGTGGGGGAGGCATTCTGTTTTGGGGACCAGAAACCAGAGTTTTTGGGGACCCAAACCCAGAGTTCATGGTTGGACTCGATGATGTCTTCCAACCGAAGTGGTTTTATGGTTCTATGACCCAGCATCCCTGCGTGCCCCCCTCCTGTGCCAGCACCAAAGGGATGCTGCTGACAAGATGGTCCAGATGCTCCTGAGCTGCCAGGGTGGGGAGCGGAGTTTGGGGACACCCCCACACTGGTGCCTGTCACGTTCCTGCGGGCTGGGGCCGCAGACAGAGCCCTCTGCACAGCTGCAGCACATCGCTGCCCCTGCCTGCGCTGCCCGCCGGGCACTGCTCCTTAGCCAGGGCAAGCCCCGGCCGCCCGTGCCCCGCTGCCGACGCTGCGCCGTGGGGCTGCTCCGCCAGCTCCGGGCCCTGGGCCAGCTGCAGAGCCCTTGGCAGACCTCTCCACTCTCCCTGTTTAACGAAGCCCCTTGTCTAATTAGGGCAGGCCGCCCTGCCTTCATTAAGCGAGAGCTCTGGCGGGAGGAGGGTCTGGGGACAGTCCTGACCTGGGGATGCTGGACCCGTGGCCAGACCTGCATTGCCAGGGTGAGCAGGGGGAAACTCGTGGCCACGGTGAACTTTGGAGCCGGCTGGCCAGGTTTGGGGGCCAGGGCTGGGGCCCAACAAGAGGAAGGCTAATGAAGAGGAGGGGATGCACTGCTTGCTGCGCCTTTAAGAAGAGTGGGGGCATCACCGCTCCTCCCCTGTTTGGGAACAGTGTGTGCCTGGGAAAGTTGCCTGTAGCCGGCCCTGGAGCATCTTTACTCAGTGGCAGGTGGCCCTGCCCTCAGCCCCCAGCTGTGAGGTGGCCCTGGGCCCCAGGGACCCCCCCCATTGCTCCCGTTACCGCCCGCAGGAAGATGCTCCTGGACCTGCCCGCCGTGCCGCCAGGAACCGCACAGGAGCCCCAGGTTGGACAGCCAGGAGGGCACAGGTACACGGGATGCTGGGGTCTGGGGAATGCGAGTGATAAAGGGGACAGAGATGAGATGGCACATGCTGGGCCATGAGCCGGGTCAGCCCTAGGAAAGCAAAGGCACCAGTGGGGAGGGTGGGGGTGCAGTGTGGTCCCACAGGGTGCACTGGGACACGTGGGCACCCTGAGGGTCAGGGGTGTCCCTTTGGCCAAGAAGGAGCCCCAGGGGACAGTCCCACCAGCTGTTGGCTGGGCTGGGAGCGAGACCAGGGCAGTGCAGGGTCTATGTCCACATTGCTGGGCATCGTCTCCCTTTTGCCTCCTCCTGCCAATCCCAGTCACACCGCTAGCAGATTTCCAGTGCTTTTCTCCAGCTCCGGGGTGGGTCTTGGCCACCAATCTGCTCTGGCAGCTGCCGAGAGGAGGTGGTGTCTGGAGCGGGGTGGGAGGACACCAGTCCCCATTCTTCAGCTGTGGGTGCTTCGGTGCCATGTGATGGGTGTCATGAGCTGTGGGTGCGGAAAAGGTCTTGGTGGAGGCCTGGCTGTCCTGCAGCCCCGTGTGAGCTGCGCTGAGGGGAGCAGCATGCACCATCATCCTTCCCAGGGCTGGTGCTCAGAGCCAGGCTCTAACCTGGACAGGCCAGGGACCGGGCCCTGTGGCAGCTCTGCCCAGGGCCAGGCAGTGCCCTGAGAGCACATTCCCGATGGATGGATGGATGGATGGATGGATGGATGGATGGATGGAGGTGTGTGGCTGGGTCATGGCTGGTGTAGGTCCCAGAGCTGCTCACCACATTCCTGGCACATGGAGGATGGAGATGATAAAGGGAAAAGTGTCCTGAGCCTCCCTGGGGCCCACTCAGCCCCGCACCGAACCCACAGAAACCCTTCCCGGGGGTCCAATCCCCTCCCGCCCCAACTCCATCCCAGAGCCCTCCAGCCTCCACCCGGGATGCAGCCGACGGGAGAGCCAGAGGTGGCACTTTGCGGAGCGGGGAACAGCCCGAAAAGTCGCTTTCCTCCTCTCCCCGGGGTGGGAAAAACTCTTTTTTAGGGAGGCGGGCTCCCGCTCCCCGCCCCGGCACCGCGCTCCGGGCCGCCCTCAATAAAGGGGCGGGAGCGCCGGGGGCCGCTCCGCGCCGGCACCGCCTGCACCCAGCCCGCTCGGCACGGCACGGAGCGGTGCGGAGCGGCCCGCGGGGGCGGCGGGTGAGTGCTGCGGCGGGGGGGCTGTGCTGGGGGTCCCGCTGCCGGGGCTGCGGGGCAGGAGCGGGGGTCCCCCGCGGGCACCGCTGGACGTTCGCTCTCCCACGCCGCGGCGGCTGCCGGGCTCGTCCCGCCCGGGTTTCGTACCCGCCCGGGCTCAGCTGGGCTGCGATCTGGCGTGGCCATCACAGCGGGGTCGGGCCGTCTGCCTCCCCTGCAACTGTGTGCGTGGGAAGCGGTGGGATGTGGGGCTGGCGGGCAGGGCTCATCCACCCCGGCTGCCCGCCCTCCCTAGAGCACCCCACTTTTGCCACCGGGGTGCTGGGAAGCCCCTGCGGGCAGGGGGAGCGGTGGGCAGGAGGCGCTGGGCTGCGGGCAGGCAGGCAGGAGGCAGCGGACGGGGCTTGTGCAGGCAGAGCCCGCGCACACCCCGCAGCTGGGGCTGCAGCCTCCCCCCGGCCAGGGCACGGCTCCTGGGGTGTTGGGCAGCGAGGGGAGCTGCGGGCCAGGCCCGGTCAGGCTGAACGGGGAGCGCTGGAGCGGGGCCAGGTACTGGTTGGCGTGGGACACACATAAGACCGTGCCCTCCTGCACCCGGCACCGTCACCAGCCTGCGCCGTGACATGGGACAGCCGCCGGCACGGCTCCCACCTGGCCAGACACAGGCCACCCACTGCCCACCCGGTGCTGTTTGGTGACCCTGTGTGCTGGGCAGGCACTGGGTGCTGCTGGCTGCGTCTCTAGGACGTGTGGCAACGCGGCCGGGCACAGCCCTGCTGCCTCCCTGCCCCACTGTGGGTGCCGGTGGCGGTGCCTGGGGAGGCACTGACACTTTTCCCTCCCGAGGTGACCAGGCATCCAGGCACAGTGTGGTGCTGGGATCCTCCTGAGCCCCACTGCTCTGTCACCGCTGTCCCCAGAGGCGGGGGGCTGCTGTGAGGTGGTGGTGACAGCGTCCTCTCCTGCAGGCTCCAAAGATGAGCAGCCAACTCCTGCTCCTCGCCGTGCTCCCCACGCTCCTGGGGCCCCCAGCCGCTGCGGCGCAGAAGAGGAGTCAAGGTGGGTGCTGAGCACTGGGTGCCTGTGGCAGGGGGGCCAGAGGAGCCCAGCACCACCGTGCCATGGGGCCAGTCCGTGCCCTGAGCACCGCCGCTGCCTCGCAGGGGTGTGTGAGGATGTGCTGGAGGCCGACATCGTCTTCCTGGTGGACGGATCATCCAGCATTGGCAGGAGCAACTTTCGCGCCATCCGCACCTTCATGGACGAGCTGGTGGGGCCCTTCGTGCAGGCGGTGGGTGAGAAGGCGGTGCGCTTCGCCGTGGTGCAGTACAGCGACGAGCCACGGTGAGCCCCGGGGAGCGGCCGTGTGGGGCGGTGGGATGGCGGGGCCGGGGGGTGACACATCCACCCGTGCCCCTCAGGGTGGAGTTCCCCTTCTCCCAGCACACTGACGGCATGAGCGTCCGACGGGCCATCCAGCAGCTGAGCTACAAAGGTGGCAACACACGGACCGGCGCCGGCTTCCGCTACGTCGCTGACAACTTCTTTCGCCCCACGCAGCTTCGGTCTGGGGTCCCACAGGTATGTTCAGGGTGGTGGCCCTGGGGACGCCCAGAGAGGTGATGCAGTGTGTCCTGAGCTGGGTCTTATGGCTTGTGCCTGGCCCTGCAGATCTGCATCCTCATCACGGATGGCAAGTCCCAGGATGATGCTGAGGGGCCGGCAGCAAAGCTGAAGAACCAGGGTGTCAAGGTCTTCGCCGTGGGTGAGCAAGGTTTTGGCGCTGGGTGCGGGGTCTCCCATCAGGGTCCCTGCCTCCTCACCCACCATCTCCATCCTTGCCAGGGGTCAAGAACGCTGACCACAAGGAGCTGGTGCGCGTGGCCTCAACACCCACCGATGCCTTCTTCTTCTACGTCGGTGACTTCAAGCTGCTGGGGACGCTGGTGCCACTGATGACACGCAGGGTGTGCACGAGCGTCGGGGGAACTCTGCGCCTCCCGGGTATGAGCACCCATCTCCTCCCTGCGGGTACGGGTGCCAGTGGTGCTGGGTGCCAGGCTGTGCTCACTGTGGGTGCACACTCAGTACCCATCCTCCCCAAAACACCTTCTTGGTCATCCTGTTCTACTGGGCACACGGCTGTGCCACCCTGGCAAGCTCTCCCTGCCACCCCACACACCCTGGAGCTGACGACCCCTGTGCTCCCTGGTAGATGGGCTGAGCCACGCTGGCCCCTCCAACCTGGAGATCCTGGAGCGGGGCCTCGACCAGCTGCGGATCCGCTGGACGGCGGCCAGCGGCCCCGTCACCGGCTACCGGGTGCAGCACGTGCCGCTGACAGGTCTGGGGCAGCCGGTCGTGGCAGAGAGGCAGGAGGTGAGTGCGCCCACCTGCCTGCTCCGACTTCCCAGGGGCTCTGACCACCCATTGCATGGCCTGGGAATGGCAGGGGGGTGACACTGTCCCTGCCCAGGTGAGCCTGGGGCCACGGGAGACAAGCGCCGTGCTGCGGGGGCTGCGCGCAGGGACGGAGTACATGGTCACTGTCACCGCCCAGTACGCCAACAGCATCGGCGAGTCGGTGTCCAGCCGAGCGCGCACCCGTGAGTGTCTGTGACCGTGGGGATGGGGACGCAGGCAGGCGCTGGGTGCCCACCCTGGCTCCCTGTGTCCCCAGAGAGCCGTGCGGGCTCCGTGCTGGATTTCCGTGTGGTGGAGACTGGACCAACCTTTCTGCGTCTGGCCTGGCAGCCCGGCCCCGAGCCCCTGCAGGGCTACAGCCTCAGCTACGCTGTACAAGGTGAGGGGACAGTCCCTACGAGGGGACAGTCCTGCTTCTGCAGAGCCCCGTGGGCTGAGCAAGACATGAGGACATGGCAGGGGCTTGCATGGTGAAGGGCATGCACGTGAGGGATGCATGGGGTGATGCAGGAGGTGCATGCACAGGGGCAGCATGCATGGGGTGATGCAGGGGGTGCATCCTGAGAGCACCGCGGGTGTGTGCACGCCTGCCTTCCCCACAGCGACTGGCGCTTGTGCGCAGGCTGTGGGGCACGGGTGTGCACACAGAGGCGTAGAGCTGGCGTGTGTGCTCTTGTACCCAGAGGCTTTGGTGTGCAGGGCTCGAAGTGTGCGTGTGGGTGTGTGCAAAGGCCAGGGAGCCCCATGTGTGCGAGCGCAGGCGTGTGCGTGCCCCCGCGGTTGCTGCACGTGGGGGGCGGGTGGCAGACCCCCCGCCCCAGCCGGGCGCTGGGCTGGAGCTGCACACCTGGCAGCCCCTCCCTGGCCCTGGGTGCTCCCATGGGTGCCCCTGTTCTGGCTGCCATCCCAGCCTCTCCCAGCACTCCCCACCCCTGGCACTGCCTGGTGTTCCCAGGGCAGGGTGCCCTCCCATGACACCCCTTCCCTGCTGGGCTGGGGGTGTGCTGTGCCCCCCTGATCCTACCGGAACCCCTCCAGGAGCAGCCCAGGAGGAGGAGAAGAGCCTGGGGGCCAGCACACAGTCAGCCACGCTCACCAACCTGCGCCCCGACACCGAATACGTGGTGACGCTCCGACCCCGCCATGCGCAGCCACCCGCTGTCCCCACCGTCCCCGCCACCCTCACCGCCCGGACACGTAAGCACCGTGCCTGGCCCAGGGCTCAGCCAGGGACGGGGGTGAGTTCCCAGCATGGGGACAACCCTCCTGTCACTGCGCCCCTGTGAGCTGCCTGGGGGGGAGCTGGGACCGGGATGTAGGTGGGCATGGCTGCGAGGTGATGCTCTGAGCCCCAAAATGTGCTCCCAGGGGGATGCAGCACTCTGTGCCCTGGAGCTCCTTCCCACCCTCCTGGGAATGTTTCCAGTGGAGCTTTCCTCACGTGACATAAGAATGTCGACTGAAAAAATGCAAGATTTTGTTTCTTTTTTTAGTAAGTTTAAGCCCTGCAATCTTTAGGAGGAAGGTAATGGTTTCCGCCAGGAAGGAGGGTGGTGGAAAGCATTGCCAGGCAGGAGCAGGATGGTGGCCCCAGGGCAACATCTTTGCAAGCCTCAAATTTTGGCAAACCAATTCCTCCAGCTGCCCCAGGCAGAATTAACCCACAGAAAGTATTTAAGGCATTAAGAGGAAGGTGTTCAGGCTCCGGTTTGCTGGAACCGGGGTGCTTTGAAGGAGCCGCCTGGGCTGTGCTCGGTGACCTCGCAGCAGGGTTCAGCGGCACCCGGGGGTGCGGGGGCTTCCACCCAGCGGGTCTGTAAGCAGAGGTGGTTCCCAGTGTCCCCTGCCCCGCTTCCACGGCAAGGACAAGACAGGCATCTGTCCCCACAGGGCGTCCGGCGGGCGTGCAGCACTTGGCCGTCCACAACGTCTCGGCGCAGAGCTTGCTGCTGGCCTGGCAGCCCGTCAGCGGTGCCACCGGCTACCGGCTCTCCTGGGGCACCCTCACAGGTAGGTGCCCACCTCAAAGCTTATCACAGAATCACAGGATGGTTTGTGTTGGAAAGGACCTTCCCAGCTCCCCCAGTGCCCCCCCTGCCATGAGCAGGGACATCTTCAGCAGCTCAGGTTGCTCAGAGCCCAGAGCCTGGCCTGGGATGTCTCCAGGGATGGTTCATCCACCACCTCTCTGGCCAACCTGGGACAGTGTTTTACCTTGTGTCCCTTCTGGTGACCCCAGGGAGGGGAGGGGACAGGATGGGGGGCGCTGGCATCCACCTTCCAGACCCCCCAAGGGATGACTGTGGTGGCTCTCGCAGGGCAGGACAGGCACAGGGTGGATCTGGATGCCAGGCGGACATCACACGCGCTGGGGGGGCTGCAGCCCAGCACTGACTACGTGGTGACAGTGGCCCCGCTCTTCGGGCAGCTGGAGGGGCCCGCGGCCACTGTGAGGCAGAGGACAGGTAAGTGGTGGTTACTTGGTGGCTCTGCCACAGGATGGGGTGGGGACCGGTCCCTGTGGCCACACACCAAGGTGATGCTCCCCACCCTGTCATGCGCAGCGTACACTGTGGGTGGGTGACAAGTGGCAAAGCAGCACGGGGCAGCCTGGCCCACAGGGTTCCTCTTGCAGAGGCCAGTGCAGAGCAGATGCTGCGAACCAACATCCTGGGCCCGACGTCCATCCAGGTGCTCTGGACCAGTGCCCATGACGCCCGCGGCTACCGTCTGGAGTGGAAGAGAGCCACAGGTGGGCTCGGTTATCCCAGTCCCCTCACAAATCCTTTGTGCCAGCTGCCGGCAGTGACCCTCCCCTCCCTGCAGGACCAGAGCCCCCCAGGACAGTGTCGCTCCCCAGCAGCACCAACACCTACCAGCTCATGGGGCTGCAGCCGGGCACTGAGTACCGCATCACCCTCTACACGATCTACGATGGTGGGGAGGTGGCCACTCCTGTCACCACCTTCCAGACAGGTGAGAGACCACCACAGGTCCCCGGGTTGTCCCCAGCCATCCCAAGCTCCCATGAAGAGGCACTGAGGGACCTGGGGGGTTCAGCTGGAGAACAGGAGCCAAGGGGAGACCTTCTGATCTCTGAACTGCCTGAAAGGAGCTTGGAGCCAGGGGGGTCGGGCTCTGCTCCCCAGGAACAAGCGCCAGGAGCAGAGGAAACGGCCTCAAGTTGCACCAGGGGAGGTTGAGGTTGGATGTGGGGAACAATTTCTTCCCCAAAGGGCTGTGGGGCATTGGAACAGGCTGCCCAGGGCAGTGCTGGAGTCACCATCCCTGGAGGGTTGGACAGAGAGAGATGAGGTTCTCAGGGACATGGGGTAGTGCCAGGGCTGGGGTAATGGTTGGATTTGATGCTCCTGGGTCTTTTCCAACCAAAATGATTCTATGATTCTAAGCTATTGAGACGGAGGGATGTCCCGTGTGGCATTGCTCAGCCTGGGGATGACCGTGTCTATGAGACCACTCGCTCTCCAGTCACAGCCCAGGGTGAGGATGAGTGCTGTGCCATCGAGGCTGTGTAGCTCTGACCGTGTGTCACCATGTCCCTCTGCAGGTGTGGAGGTGCCTGTGGGTCCCGTGTCGGACCTGCGGCTCACGGAGGAGTCGGGCAGGCGCGTGCGGCTGGGCTGGACTGGCGTCCCCGGTGCCACCGAGTACAAAGTCGTGGTGCGCAACACCCAGGGTGAGGCTGCGGGCAGGGGCGCGGGTGGCACCTGGGGGACCCCAGCCCGGTGCTGAGGGTCCCGCTCCCGGCAGACGGCACAGAGAGGACGAGGCGCATCCCGGGCAGCCAGACGGGGCTGGAGCTGGGTGACCTCCGGGAGGGTGTCACCTACCTGGTGCGCGTCTCGGCGCTGGCAGGCGGCCGGGAGGGCAGTGCTGCCACAGTCACCATCCGCCTCAGTAAGTCCCTGCCAGGGTTTGGCATCAGGAGTCTCAGTGTTGTGTTGTCCTCCCTCCTGGAATGTCCTTTGTGCCCCCACAAGCCCTTGGGGCACCAAGGCAGCCGTGGGCCCCCTCAGGGCACCCTGAGGTGACGCCCCGGTGCCATGGGGTGCTGCAGAGTACCCGGCGGTGGGCAGCATCTCAGAGCTGCGAGTGACGGAGGCCGGTCCCAGCCAGCTGCGGGTCACTTGGCGAGGGCTGCCGGGCGCCGGGGGCTACCGGCTGACGTGGCGAGGCAGTGACGGTGAGTGTGGGGACCGTGAGGTGCCGCGGTGGTGGTGCCAGAGCCCTTTCCCAGCCCAGCTGTCTCTCCTAGGTCTGGAGCAATCCCGCGTCGTCCCCGCTGACCCCACTGCCTTCACCATTGAGGGGCTGCGTGCTGCTGTCTACACCGTCGGTGTCTCAGCCATTGTGGATGGCCGTGAGGGCAGCCCCGTCACCACTACAGCGCGGATAGGTGAGGTGTCCCCTCACCTGCTGGTCCCAGATGGTGCCACTTGCCCTGGACCTGGGTGACAGTGGTCCTCTCGGTGTCACAGTGCCTGAGCAGGTGGGGACAGTGTCCCAGCTGGAGGTGCAGGCATCCAGGAGCAATGTCGCCCGTGTCACCTGGGTTGGTGTGCCGGGAGCCACTGCCTACCGCGTGGTGTGGAGCCGCAGGGACGGTACCGTGGGACGGGGATGGGGACGGGCTGTGGGGACAGCGGGGCAGGTGGGTGATGCTGTGGTCCTTGGCAGGGGGCCCGGAGAGCAGCCGGCGGGTTCCTGGCCACACCAGCTCCTTTGACATTCCCGACCTGGAGGGTGGTGTCACCTACACCGTGAAGGTGACAGCGCTCATCGGCAACCGGGAGGGCAACCCCGTCTCCATCGTCGTCACCACCCGTGAGTGCTGGGGTGGGGGGCAGCACCTTGGGGTGGCAATGGGCACCCCTAATGCCTGTCCCTCTGTCCTGCAGCGGAGGTAGCCCCAGTGTCCCCTGTCAGTGGCTTCCAGGTGACAGAGGCCTCGGAGCATCGCCTGCTCCTGGCCTGGGTGCCGGCGGCCGGCAGCGCCGGGTACCGCCTGCTCTGGCGCCTGGCTGAGGGTGAGCATGGCCGGTTGGCACCCCAGCACCCTGCCATTCCCCCTGCACCCCGCCATCCCCCTTGCACCCCCTCACCCCTTTCTCCCCATGGACAGGGGGGCCTGTGCGCAGCCAGCAGCTCCCGGCCACCGCCAGCTCCTACGACCTGGCAGGGCTGGAGCCCGGCCAGCGCTACCACATCAGCATCACCAGCCTGGCCGGTGGCCGGGAGAGCGAGCCAGCCACTGTCACTGCTGTCACTGGTAAGGGGCTGTGTGGGGCCTGGGAGACATCAGACCCCTGGCACAGGGCTAGAGCCCAGAGCGGGGACACCCAGGGAGTGGGCAGGAGGCACCTGGGGATGGGCTGTCCCAGCCTTGGGTTGGGGTTGTCAGGCATTGGAACAGGCTGCCCAGGGCGGTGGTGGAGTCACCATCCCTGGAGGGGTTGAGCAGGCGCAGAGATGAGGTTCTCATGGACATGCGTTAGTGCCAGGGTTGGGTTAATGGTTGGACTCTATGATCTTGAGGGTCTCTTCCAAACAAATGATTCTCTGGTGGAACGTAACGGGTGTGGGGCCAGGAGTGGGTGGCGGCTGCCCCATGGGGCCCGGACACTCTTTCTTCCTTCTCCGTGGCAGCTGCCCCTGGCCCTGTCACCAGCCTGCAGGTGACAGATGTGCAGAGAGACTCGGTGACCCTCACCTGGACGCCCGTCCCTGGTGCCTCCAGCTACATCCTCTCCTGGACCCCCCCAGCAGGTGAGGCAGGGGGACATCCCTGGGGTGGGGGGCAGTGTCACCGTGGGGGCTCAGTGACCCCCCTGACTCTGTCCCCTGGGCGGCAGCTGGTGGGGAGACGGGCCGGACGCTGCCCGGCTCTGCCAGCTCCCAGCAGGTCACCGGGCTGCGCCTGGGCCAGCGCTACACGTTCACACTGCGCCCGCTCCTGGGGGCCACGCCAGGCGCCGAGACCTCCGTCAGCGAGCGCACGGGTACGGCAAGGCCGCACCGCGGGGACAGGCGGGGATTGTCCCTGCTCTGCTGGTGGCTTCACCCCTTCCCTGTACCCGCAGTCTGCAGGGATGCCCGCGGTGACATTGTCTTCCTGGTGCATGGCACCCGTGACAGCTCCCCCAGTGCCGATGCCACCCGCACCCTCCTCTCCAACACCGTGTCTGCCTTGGGGCGCCTGGGCCCCGAGGGCACCCAGGTAGGTGCCGCCGTAGCCGTGGGGCTATGGGGGCTGTGGGCAGGTAGTGGTGCCCACTATAGGGCTACAAAGATGCTGAGTGGTCTGGAGCATCTTTCTTATGAGGAGAAACTGAGAGAGCTGGGGCTGTTCAGCCTGGAGAAGAGAAACTGAGAGGGATCTTATTTACGCTGATAAATATCTCAGGGGCGGGTGTCAAGAGGTTGGACCAGACTCTGTTCAGCGGTGCCAAATGATGAGGGTGAGGGCAAACGGGCACAGACTGAAACACGGGAGGTTCCACCTGAATATGAGGAGAAACTTCTTTACTTTGGGGATACCAGAGCCCTGGAACAGGCTGCCCAGAGTGGGTGTGGAGTCTCCTTCTCTGGAGACATTCAAACCCGCCTGGATGTGACCCTGTGCGATCTGCTCTGGTGACCCTGCATTAGCAGGTGGTTGGAGTAGATGATCACCAAAGGTCCCTTCCAACCCCAACCATCCTGTGTTTCTGTGTCCCCTGCACCCTGGCAGGTGGCTCTGGCCACGTACAGCTACCGCAGCCTGCCCTGGCTGCTCCTCAACCGCTCCAGCGACCTGCCCGCCGTGCTGGAGCGGATCCGCGCCGTGCGCTACGAGGAGCCCAGCGGCAACGCCATCGGTGAGGGGCTGCGCGGGGAGCTGGGGCAGCGGCTGGGGGGACCCCATGCTCATCCTCCTCCTCCTTCTTCCTCCCCAGGTGCTGCCATCACCTTCACCAGGACCTACCTGCTGAGTCCAGGCGCGGGGCGCCGGCCCAGTGTGCCGGCTGTGCTGGTGGTCCTGGCCGACGGCCCCTCCGGGGATGATGCCATTGCGGCGGCCAGGGACATCAAGGCTGGGGGTGAGGATGGCTTGGAGGCCCCAGGAGGGCATGTGGGGAGTTCCACAGGGTGCTGAGGGTGCTCTCGGCTCAGGGGTCCGGGTGCTGGCGGTGGGTTTGGAGGGGGCGGACCGGGAGCAGCTCCGGCGCATGGTGACTGGCGAGGACCCGCGGTACGTCTATGGCGGTGGCAGTGCTGAGGGAGAGCTCACCGATGATCTCTGCACCATCATCTCCACTCGGGTAAGGGGATGGGGACTCAGGAGCTGGGGAGCGGGAGCAGCCCCGTGGGGGCCAGGGTCTTCTCCTCCTACTCTCAGGTTCACATGGGCTTCCCTTGTCTTGCCAGCCGGAGCTGGAGCCGAAGCCGAAGCCCTGCACTGTGCAGTGCCCCAAGGTGAGTGTCCCCATGCCGTGCTGTGCCACAGAGGCTCAGAATTGATTGTATTGTGTGAGGACTGAAGGGCAATGGAGCTGGGGAAGGGGCTGGAGCACAAGTGTGATGGGAGCGGCTGAGGGACCTGGGGGGTTCAGCTGGAGAACAGGAGCTGAGGGGAGACCTTCTGATCTCTGAGCTGCCTGAAAGGAGCTTGGAGCCAGGGGGGGTCGGGCTCTGCTCCCCAGGAACAAGCGCCAGGAGTGGAGGAAATGGCCTCAAGTTGCGCCAGGGGAGGTTGAGGTTGGATCTTGGGAACCATTTCTTCCCAGAAAGGACTGTGGGGCATTGGAACAGGCTGCCCAGGGCAGTGCTGGAGTCACCATCCCTGGAGGGCTGGACAGACGGACATGAGGTTCTCAGGGACATGGGGCAGTGCCAGGGGTGGGTTAGCAGTTGGACTCCATGATCTTGAGGATTATTTTCAATCAAAATGATTCTCTGATTGATCAGGCCCCCCCCAGCTTGCCAAGGGCAGCAGCTGCAATGGGGAACTGAGCAGGGGGGCACAGCCTCTAACCCCTCCCCTCTGTCCCCTTGCAGGGTGAGAAGGGGGACCGTGGCGAGGTGGTGAGTGTTTGGGTGTCCCCCCACAAGCTGGTGGCTCTGGGGGAGGGCTGCGTCCCCTCAGCCGCTGCTGATGCCGACCTGCAGGTGATGCTCAGCTCTGCCTTTGTCTCTGCAGGGACCACAAGGACGTGCGGGGCAGCCAGGCCCCCCCGGTGAGCCGGTAATGTCCTGATGTGGGGCTGGGGGGTCAGATCCTTGTCCCCTTGTCCTGCTGGCAGGTGGCTATGGGGCAGAGGGACCTGTCCAGCCTTTGTCGCAGGGCGGATGGGGAACATGCATTGACCACCACCTGCCACCGGCCTGTCCCCTCTGCTGTCCCTCCAGGGCCGCCATGGGCTACCTGGCCCCCCAGGACCTGCGGGGCCACGGGGGCTGCCAGGAGAAAGCGTTGGGCAGCTGGGAAAGAAGGGGGACAGGGTGAGTACCCCCAGTTACTGCACCCCACGCCCTAGTGTCCCTGGGCACGGGGACATTGCCATGCAGGGACTTCTTGTTGCTCTTTGTCCCTCTCTCCTCCTCACCCAGGCTGGATGGGGGATCTCCTGGGGAGACCAGTCCAGCCTGTTCTGTTTTCTGGACCCCCCGAACCAGCTCTGCCTGGGGCACTGGGGGGTCTGGCAGAGCTGGGATGCACCAGGTGCTGGCACGATGCTCCTCTCTCCCACAGGGATTCCCCGGAGCCGATGGGACACCAGGAAGCCCCGGACGCCCTGGGAACCCCGGATCCCCTGGCCAGCCAGTGAGTGGGGGTGTCCCCCCGGGTTTGCTGCTGCAGGGGTGGGCTCTTCCCATCACCCTGCCTGCCCTGCCTGCTCCCTCAGCCGGACTCTGCACACCCCTGCTTTGTGCCAGGGGGGTTTTCCGTAGCTGGCAGGGTCACTGCTGTCCCCTGGGTGTGTGTCCCAGGCCAAGTGTACTGGGCAGGGACTGCCTATCCCTGCCTTGGTTGGTGCTCCCATCTGATCCCCACCCCATGTCCATCCCATCCCATCTCCATCCCATCCCCACTCCCCTGCCTGGCCGGGATACACATTCACCTCCTGACCTGTTGTTTTTTAGGGCACCCAGGGTACCCCTGGCCCCCGAGGTGATCCTGTGAGTATGGCCCCCTCCCTCCTCAGCTCCACGCCTCTCCCTGCACCCTCCCTCATTCTCCTCTTTCCTTTCCAGGGGCCACGGGGGCCAACGGGGCTTTCTGGCCCAAAGGGAGAGAAGGGCGAGCCGGTAGGTGATGGGGACGGGGCTGGCTGGGGGGGTCCCTGGGAAGCCCGGGGGACCCTGGTGGGCACGTGTCAGCCCCAGGCACTTCCTGACCCTCAGTGTCCGGGTGACCTTAGGGTCATCCCATCTCCCTGCTAAGTCTCATGGTGACATTGTGGCCCCTGTCCTGTGGTGGGGACACAACATGGGGACACTGATTTTTCCTCCTTATCATCATTCAGGGAGAGCCCAGGGTGATTGTGGATGGAGGACAGGGGCTGCCGGGTCGGAAAGGGGAGCCAGGCACGCCGGTAGGTGTGGGGGTGGTGGTGCCAAGGGGTCCCTGACAGCACCCCTATCCCATGCTGTCCCCCCAGCTAATGGAGTGTCTCTGTCACTCAGGGTAGCCCTGGCCCACCTGGCAGCTCCGGCCCACGGGGACCCTTTGGTGATCCAGGGCCCCCTGGTCCACTGGGACCTATGGGGCCACCAGGACCTCCAGGAGAGTTTGTGAAGGTAGGTCCCTCTGGGTGGTGCATGGGGACAGCTTGGGGGGACGTGTGGACAGAAATATGGGAGGATAGGATAAGGGGTGATGGTTTTAAACTAAAGGAGGTGTGATTCAGTCTGGACATGAGGAAGAAATTGTTGCCCTGAGGGTGGTGAGAGCCTGGCCCAGGTTGGCCAGAGAGGTGGTGGATGAACCATCCCTGGAGACATCCCAGGCCAGGCTGGACGGGGCTCTGAGCAACCTGAGCTGGTGCAGATGTCCCTGCTCATGGCAGGGGGGGCACTGGGGGAGCTGGGGAGGTCTCTTCAACCCAAACTGTTCCATGATTCTATGGTTCTGTGACAGCCAGCACTCCTTCTGGTCCCACTCATGGGCTGTGCTCCCCTCAGATGTGCCAGCCCCAGCCGTGCCCACACACACGTTCATGTGCATGAGCTGGTGCTGGGCAGGGGGCAAGGAGGCACATCCGCGTGCCCTGATGCCACTGTTAGTGGGCTTTACCCGGCATGTTCCTCCTCCCCATTCAAGGGGTCATGGAAAAAGCCCAGCCCTGCCCTCACCTGTTGGTTTTTGCCCTTGCAGGGGGAGAAGGGTGACCGAGGGGAGAGGGTGAGTTGCTCTACATTTCCTTGCATCCCCTGCCCTCCTGGATGGAGGGCAGCCCCCTCAAGGGTGCTGGGCAGGACCAAGCCCTCTGGGGCTGTCACACAAAGGTGACCCCTGTCTCTGCAGGGCCCCCCTGGACTTGTGGATGGGGCAGCACCTCGAGGGGACCCCGGCCCCCCGGTGAGTCTGGGGATGGGGAGTGGGGATAGCAGAGAGGAGTGGGGCCACAGCAGCCATGTGTCCCCAGGGCTGAGCTGTGTCCCCAGGGCTGAGCTGTGCGCTCTTGCAGGGTCTGCCTGGGGACCCCGGGCCCCGAGGACCTGCTGGACCCCCTGGCCTGAAGGGAGACAAGGTAAAAGGGCAGTGGGGATGCTCAGTGCTTGCGCTGGACCCCATGCTGCTCTCCAGCCATGATGTCCATCCCTGTCTCTTGGGCATCCCCATCTCACGGGCTCAGCTGTCACCTTTCCTAATCCCCAGGGCGACAGTGAAGAAGGTTTCCCAGGGCCACCTGGCCGCCCAGGGGACCCAGGAGACCGGGTGAGTTTTTGGAGAGATGGCAAGGTGGGCAGGAGTCAGCCTTGCCATGGAGCTGAGCCCCAACAGCTCCCGGAGGGCTCCTGCTCTGGTAGTTGAAGATGTTCCTGCTCATGGCAGGGTTTGGACTAAGTGAGCTTCGAAGATCCCTTCCAACCCAAACTATTCTATGATTTGTCCTGTCATGCTGAAGGTGACATCTTCTCCATTCCTTGCAGGGCCCTCGGGGACCACCGGGCGAGCAGGGCAGGAAGGTGAGTGGCAACTGAAGGGATGCTCTTGCCTTCAGTGGGAGGAAAAGGGGTCTGGGTGCTGTGTTGGGACCCACGGCATCCCCCGTTGGTCCTGCTGCCCCTGACCCCATCTTTCTCCTGCACCAGGGGGACCGTGGGGCTCCAGGCGAGCTGGGAGAGACAGGCGAGAAGGTGAGACAGCGCTGGAGTGGGACCGTGACATTGGGGTCATGGTGGCTGTGCCTGGGGTCACTGTCAGAGCCTGGTGGCCTCAGATGAGATTCGGGGCTGGGCCTCAAAGGGCTCTAGGGCAGCACATGAACTGGTACAGTGTGGTGGGGAGGGAGGAAGGCTCCTGACACCCCCCTCTGCTTCATTCTGCAGGGTGACCGCGGCGTGCCAGGCCCTGAGGGTGAGAAGGTAGGTGGACTGGGGTGGCTGTGGCCATGTCAGGGTGATGCCAGCCCTGCCCTGGAGCAGCTGTGCTGGCACGGGATGCAAGGATGGCCCTGATTCCTTCCTCTTCCTCCCCTCTGGCAGGGTGAAGTGGGAGCCCCGGGGCGGCCAGGGCCATCGGGCAGAGAGGTGAGTGGGGGCAGAAGTGGTGGTGCTGTGTCCCTGGGGCTCCCATGCCCCGGTGTGTGTCCCCTGGCATTGCCAGCCCCTTGATGTCTCTTCTGTCACCGCAGGGAGCTCCGGGACCAGCCGGCCCCCGTGGGGAGAAGGTGAGGGCAGAAAAGAATGCTGGTGGGGTGGCAGGGTGCTGCTGGGGAAGGGGCAGGCGATGACACCCCTCTCTCTGTAGGGTGATCCAGGACCACCTGGCAAGCCGGTAAGTGATGCTGCCCAACCGGTCCAGCTCTGCCTGCCCCGGGACAGGGACAGGGAGCCCTGGGCAGCATCCAGCGCTTTCACCTCTGCTTGTCCCCCAGGCTCCCAGTGTGGCTGGTGTTGGAGGAGAGAAGGTAACCCTGCCCTGGCCGTGTCCCCTGTGCTGCACCGGTACTCCCGGGCACAGTCACTGGCTGGGGAAGGGGGTTGCACAGCCAGGGGATGCCTGTGCTGGTCCCCAGGCCTGGCTGTCCCCAGCTGCAGTGGCGGGGCAAGGGGAGAGGTTTGGATGCTGATGGTGCCATTTCATCTGCACCAGGGTGACAGAGGCTTCCCAGGACCAGAAGGACCTGCTGGCCCCAAGGGCGATGCGGGAGATCCAGGTGCCCGTGTGAGTACTGCCTGGGGAGGCGGGGGCACACGGGGCACAACACAGCCCCCTAGGGCTCATGTTGCCATTGCTCCAAGCTGTGTCTCTTCGTGTCTTTAGGGTCCCCCTGGTCTGAGCATCCCAGGGCCACCTGGCCCCAAAGGCGAGCAGGGTGACCGGGTAAGTCTGGGTGAGCCCCCGGGGCACCAGCTCATGGCCGTGGTCCCTCCCCTGGCATGGGGTCACCCTGCTCCCCAGTGACACGTGCTCTCCCCTCTCCAACAACCAGGGTATCGTTGGCCTCACGGGCAGGAGCGGTCCAAAGGTAATGTCATTGCAGGAGACATCCCCGCTCTGTCTGTCCGTCCATCAGGCTCTGGAGGTGCTGTCCTTCCAGGCTGTGCTGTGATGCTGCTCCAGGGAGTGGAGGGTGCTGTGCTGAGCCTCTTCTGCCCCCAGCAGCCCCCATGTCCCCCCACACTGCCCTGACCCACTGTCCCTTTCCCCCTGCCTAGGGTGACCCGGGGGAGCCAGGGGAGAAGGGCGAGCCGGGACGACCAGGCACCCCGGGGCTGATCGGGCTGCGTGGCAAGGAGGTAGTGTGGGGCAAGGGGGGGCTGTGGGGCATGGTGGCCCTGAGGAGGTGGGGGGGCTGACAGGGAGCAGGGGAACACTGGTGACTTGTGCTTTTCTCCTCCTGGCTGGTGCTTGTTGACCTGTGCCGCAGGGAGAGCGTGGAGAGAAGGGTGATGAAGGCACCCCGGTAGGTGAGGACCCCCCTGGACCACTGTCCCCCTCCCTGCTGCCCCCCACTCACCCTGTCTCTTCCCGCAGGGTGAAGCGGGTCTGCCTGGCAAACCTGGAGACAGGGGCCCCCGGGTAAGTGCGGGGCTGGTGAGCAGCCCAGGGGGGTCGAGATGCCTTGAGGGGGTCTTGCTAATGCACACCCTCCCTCTGCCCCCCACCCAGGGCCTCCCTGGCTACCGCGGCCCCCCCGGGGAGAAGGGTGACCCAGGAGATCCAGGTCCCGAAGGCAGGAATGTGAGTACAGCTTCTTGGGCACCCACGACCCTATGGACCCCCTCATCCCTCATTCACCCTTACCCCAGGGGCACCCTCGAGCCCATGGGTCCCCTGTCCCCTCACCCCGTCCCCTCTCCCGCAGGGCAGCCCTGGAGTGCCAGGGAGCAAGGGTGACCGCGGGGAGCCGGTGAGTGACAATGCTGGGGGGGGGACCGTCTGCTCCCACCCCACAGCCCTGCCCTCCCCGGGGCTGTGTCAGTGCCATGTAACCCCCTTCCCTCACCCTTCTTGCAGGGTCTTCCCGGACCCCCAGGACGAACTGTAAGCTCTGCTCCCCATCATCCCTGCCCCCAGGCTGGTGCTTGACCCCATTTGCTCTGACAGCTCTCTCTGCCCCACAGGTTGACGTGGGGCTTGGAGGAGCCGGGGAGAAGGGGGAGAAGGTAATCAGTGGGTCCCCTGGGATGCTGCTGCCGTGGGGGTGCCCTGTGCTGGCCCCCCTTGGGCACTGGGATGCTGGTGCACCGAGCCCTCCCTGCCCAAAACAGCCCCTGAGAGGTGTGGGGGGTACGTGGGATCCAGGGAGCACATGGGCTGATGCTCCTGCCCAGCACTGGGAGGACAGTGCCCTTGTTGGGGGTCCCTGTAGGGCTGATACCCTTGAGGGATCCAGCATAGTTGTGGCTCTCCCCTGCAGGGTCCCCTGTCAGCACCCTGTGCTCTGGGTGTTCTGCTGTGACAAGCCAGCTCAGGCTGGGGCCGGTTTTTGCCGTGGGCTGTGCTCGGTGGCATCGTGGTACCCAGCCATGGTCCCCTTGTCTCAGCTGGCTCCTGGCTCAGCAGCATTGCTCATCCACCACCTTTCACCGCTCCCTGGGTTGCATTTCTTCTCTGGACGCTCCGGAGCTGCGTTGAGCCCAGCGACCTCTTTTTTTCAGCTCGTGCCCATACAGGGTGTTTGGAAATAACTACATCTTTGAAATTGGGTCCCTCTTTTTGAAACACTCCATATTTTGAGACCTTTGCTGTTATCCCACCCTTAACCACGCAGCACAAGCAGAGGTGCTCAGCACAGACCCTGCGCAGGCATTTGTGCCGGTGGGGGGGCAGCACCCTCTAACCACAGTGCTCTCCCCTGGCAGGGGGACCCTGGGGACCCTGGCGAGGATGGCGCAAAGGGCGCCCGGGGTGACACTGGCTCCCCTGGGCTGCCCGGAGAGAGGGTAAGTGCCGGGTCACTGGTGTGGGAGGTGGTGGGACAGCAAGATAGGTGACATTCTGCAGGAGAACCGGGGGTCCTGGTGTGCAGTGGGTGGGCGCCCAGGACCCCCGCATGTCCCACTGCTGAGCGTGGCTCTCTCTTGCAGGGTGTGGAGGGTCCCCGCGGCCCCCCCGGCGCACGGGTGAGTCCCCCCTTCCTTCCCCATGGGGTCTGAGCAGGGGGGTCTGCACCCATTCTGTCTCCCATTTGGAGGGGACAATGCTCACTCCTCTTCCTACTGCATAGGGTGACCCCGGGGACCGAGGCCTGCCAGGAGAGAAGGTGAGGGGGCTGGGGGCTGGGTGGGCCCCACAGCACCCCGTCTCGCCCCATGGATCCAACCCTCCTGCTCTGCTCTGTTACAGGGGGACCGTGGCCCCCCGGGGCTGGATGGCCGCAATGGGCTGGAAGGCAAACCTGGACCCCCGGGCGCCCCCGGACTGCGGGTGAGTGTGGTCCTGGGTCGGATCCCCCCCAGACATCCCCTCCCTGGACACCCTCTGCTCCAGGCTGGGGATGCCCTTGGGGGGCCGGTGGTGGGGGGGGGGTGTCCCTGCCCTCACCTCCTCCTTGTCTGCAGGGGGACCCGGGGAAGCAGGGGGACCCTGGTCGGGATGTAAGTACCTCTGCGGGGGGCAGGTTTGGGTTGTGCTCCTGCTGGGGGCGTCATGCTTGCAAGGGACCAATGTCCTTGGTCCGGGGGACTGTCCCCTTTCCCCAGAAAAGTGTCACTGTCCTGGTCATGCTCCCAGAGCTGGCTGGGGGAGGCGGGTACCCTTTTGCCCTGTGCTCCCCCTTCTCCTTTCCCCGCAGGGTCTGCCCGGGCTGCGTGGGGACCAGGGACCACCTGGCCCTGTGGGTCCCCTGGGACCACCTGGTGTCCCCGTAAGTACCAGCCGCTCTGTGCCATGGGGAACCCCCTGCCCAGCTCCCCCTTCCCTGCCCCCTGGGGCTGCGGTGGGGCCTGGGGACCCCCAGCTGCTGGTGCACTGGGGGACACAGTGGGGGTCTCTCACTACTGCTGCTTCCTCCCAGGGCAAACCCGGTGATGATGGCAAACCTGGCCCCAGCGGCAAGAACGTGAGTAGGGGGATCAGGACTTGGATTTGGGGCTCGCCTGGGGCTCCCAAGGGCTGGTGACCCCAGTCCAACATAAAGGCAAGGGGGACACACAGCAAAAGGTCCCCACGCTCTGAGCCGTGTCCCTGGTGTGGTCCCTGTCCCATGCGGTGCCTGTGCTGGGGAGGTTGAGCTGTGTGCTGACTGACAGCCTGTGTCCCCAGGGAGAAGATGGGACACCAGGAGAGGATGGGAGAAAGGTAAGGAGCCCTAGGTGTGGTGCCTGCATGGTCTTCACACTCCCAGTGGCTCTTCCCTGTGCAAGTCCAGGAGCATCCCTTGGGTCCCGCAGATGGGGCAGCATCCCTCTAACTCCTTTCCCTCCTCTTGGTTAGGGAGACAAAGGTGACGCAGGCCCCCCCGGCAGAGAGGTGAGTACTCGCTGCAGAGCAGCATGGTGATGGGGGAGGTGGGTACATGTCCCCACTGGAGGTGACACTGCTCTCTTGGCAGGGGCCCAGTGGTGCCAAGGGCGAGCAGGGGGACAGAGGTGTGCAAGGCCCCCCTGGTCTCCCCGGTGTCCCGGGACAGGTTGGCCCCCCAGGGCAGGTGCGTAACCTTCAAGCCCATGGTGCCACCCAGCACTGGACCCTGGTGTCCCGGCTACCGTGGGGCAGGCAGGTCCCCTGCCCATGGCTCCCTCGGGGTACTGTGCCCTAACCGTGGGTGCCATTGTGTCCCCTCTGTGTGTCCCAGGGCTCGCCAGGCCTCCGTGGGGTGGCTGGACCGAAGGTAGGTGTGCTTCTGCCCCAAGCCCTCCAAGGTCTATAGGGACCCTGTGCCAGAGGGGACGGGTCCTTGGGGGGACTCCCTGTCCCCAGGGCTGGGCCCTGGCGCTGGAGTCGGCACCGGGCAGCCTTGTCCTGCCGGTCCCCGATGCCTTTGCTGTGTTTCAGGGGGACCCGGGGGAGCCTGGACTGCGAGGGGAGCCGGTGAGTGTCCAGCACCCAGCCCAACAGGCTGTGAGCAACCCAAGGTGGTGGCAACCACAGCCTCTGCTCAGGCAGCACTCAGCGGCGTTAACTCTGAAACCTACTGAGGGCATCATCAGCGCTGCTCGCCTCACCCACCACAGCTCTGTACATCTTTGCATTCCCTCTGCAAATCTAGGGGAGACCTGGCAACCCTGGAGCACGTGGAGACCCTGGGAGTGCTGTGGTGAGTCCCCCACTGACCTGCTGGGCTGGGGACAGAGAAGGCTCCAGAGCCCTGATGGTGGGAACAGGCCAACACCCGCTTTGTTTTTCATGTCTTGTTTTTGCAGAACATTGAACGCAGCCTGGAAGCGCTTGGCATCAAGGTGTGTAGCAGGAGGGGGGGCTCTGGAGGTGGGGGGAGACCTGTGTGACCTGGGACGTGTTGGCAGGGCTGTGGGGTGCTGCCGTGGATGGGTTCCACTGACCAATGGCTTTTTTCTCCCTCCCAGATTTCGTCCCTGAAGGAGCTCACAGGTGCCTATGATGGGAGCTCGGACTCGTTCCTGCCGGTGTCCGAGCGGCTGCGTGGCCCCAAGGGCAGCCGGGGGGAGCCAGGAGAGAGGGGGCCCCCAGGCCGAGAGGTGAGCGGAGCCGGGCTCCCTGCATGCCAAACGCATGCAGCCAGCTCAGCCCTGGGATGCTCCATGGGGGCTGACACCCCCGGTGCAGGGCTGGCTCTGGCAGCACCGTGTTATGTTTTGCAGGGCTCCTTAGGCTTCCCTGGTGAGCGAGGACCCAAAGGTGACAAGGGGGACCCGGGTGCCCCCGGCCCCCAGGGCCCCACGGGCCGTGCTGTGGGCGAGCGGGGTCCCGAGGGGCCGGCCGGGCAGCCGGGGGAGCCTGGCAAGCCGGGTATCCCCGGGGTGCCGGGCCGGGCCGGGGAGCTGGGGGAGGCTGGGCGGCCTGGCGAGAAGGTGAGTGTGTGTGGGGGTGTGGGGCGAGGGCTGGGGGACCTGGCCCTGGGGGCTCGGGGGCAGCCCTGTGACAGCCACCACATCGTTTTCCCAGGGTGACCGGGGTGAGAAGGGCGATCGGGGCGATCAGGTGAGCTGGGGTGGTGACATGGTCCCTCCTGTCCCACTGTGTTGTGCACCCATTGGGGGGATGTGTGGCTCTCTGTGGGGCAGGAGGGCGCCCTGTGGGGGCCAGCAGTGGCCATACTACAATGGCTCTTCTCCCCTGTGCTCTGCTATGTCCCTTTGATGCTCAACCTGTTTTTCTCCCTGGCCAGGGCAGGGATGGCTTGCCCGGCCCCCCGGGACCACCGGGGCCCAAGGTAGGTGACCGTCCCCAAGGGGTGCCAGCCTGCACCTCCAGGGATGGATGGTCACATCCAGTCCCCTGGCACGGGGGCTTTGGGAGGGCTGGGACCCTGGGGGGACCTTCCTGGGGTCCCCTGGGTGCCAGCCCTGCCTGCACCCTGCCCGCAGGCAGATGTGGCGGAGGGCAGCCTGATGGGCTTCCCGGGCGAGCGTGGCCCCGCTGGACCCAAGGGACTGAAGGTACGTGGCTGGGCAGAAAGGAGCAGGGCAGCCCAGGCCACTGAGCTGGGGACAATGTGTTGAGCTGGGCTGTGACGGGGGACAGCAGCAGCAATGGTGTCCCCAGGGCAGCAGCAAGGTGGCCGATGGCATCTATCTTCTTCCCGCTGTAGGGCGAGCCAGGAGCCGAGGGCGAGCGGGGACCCAAAGGCGATAAGGTCTGCGGTCGTAAGTCTCCCACTGCCAACAGTGCGGCCCCATGGAGCAAAGCCCTGGGCAGGGACACTGCTGGGGACACCCCTCTTTGGGTGTCAGCAGGGTCTGGGGTGGGACGGAAAGGTCCCTGCCTGTCCTACGACCCTGCTCCTGTCCCCACAGGGTGAGGGTGGCCCGCGGGGCGAGCGAGGGGAGCCTGGCGAGAAGGGCAGGGACGGTGCCCCGGTGAGTGCCACACTGTCCCCCTGTCTGGCACTGGCCCCAGAGCCCCCCAGCACTGACTCTGTTCCCATCTGTTGCTCCAGGGCCTCCCGGGTGAGAGGGGGCTGGCTGGCCCCGAGGGGAAGCCGGTGAGTGGGGTCATGGTGGGGGTCACGGGCTGGGATGAGGGGAAGGTCTTGTGGTACCACACCAGCCACCAGTGAGCAGCATTGTGGGAGCATTCACATCTTGTTCACCCCCTTCCCCTGCTGCTTTAGGGGCCCTTCTGCCCGCCCTATAAGTACCCTGGGCTGGGTACCCCACACTGGGAATGGGGAGCATCTCTGGGGGGTAGGCAGGGCTGCTTGGGGGTGGCGGGCTCATGCTTGTCCACCAGCTCTGACATGGTTCTTTGCAGGGCTTGCCAGGCTTCCCCGGTGTGCTGGGACGCCCGGTAAGTGTCTGTGTCCCCTCATGCCACTGTGTCCCCCCATGCCACTGTGTCTCGCCACCACATCGTGCAGCTGGGTGCTCCTGACTGCAGGCGCTGGGTGAAGTCGTGGGGGCCGCCCTGCTGTCTGGGGCGGTGCTTGACCCCAGGAATCTCACCAGGCTTGTCCCCACTCAGCTGGGGTGTTACAGAGCCTCTGGCTCTCTCTGGGTCCCCTCTCCCAGGGGACATCCCATGCACCCAGTGGCGAAAACCCATCCCTGCAGTGACCCCATCTTTTCCTCCTTTCAGGGCAACCAGGGAGAGCCGGGACCCCCAGGACCTCCGGTAAGGTGACACCCCATGGCACAGGCAGGGGACTGTCATGCAAGGGGGATGTCAGCTGAGGCAGGTGTCCCCCCAGGGAGCAGGGAGGGGTGGCAGTGCTGGGACCACGCTGCCCCACTGCCTCGTCCCTGTCCTGTGCCACCAGCAAGTACCTGCCCAACACAATGTCCCCTTGTCCCCCACAGGGCAGCCCTGGCCCACCAGGGACCCAGGGCCCAGCTGGGACCAAGGTATGACATTGGCATCAGCATCGCCACGTCCCACGTGGCAGAGGAAAGTGGTGCCTTGCCAGATATGGGGGCTGGAAGGAGGGTGACGTTTTGGGCTGGAGGGAGGGACATTTCAGGCTGGCCCCCTCCTGGATGCAACTGGCCCCATGGCAGGCACGGGGATGTGACTGTGACCGTGGTGGCCGGGGGTCGGGGCGGTGGGACTGACGCGAGGACTCTCCACAGGGCGATCCAGGGGAACCTGGCTCAGGCATCCGGGTGAGCACTCGCCCCCTCCCCACCAGCCCCCTGCAAACCATCTGGCCCCCGCAAAGCTGGCCAGCCCCGCCATTCCTGCGGGGACAACCAAGGTCCTGGTTGTGCCAGGGCAGGGTGCTGTCCCCTCTCTGATGCGGCTGTTGCCATTGCAGGGCTTGCCTGGTCCCCAGGGCAGCATAGGGCTGCCTGGCCCCCCCGGCCCCCCTGGCCCAGGGGTAGGTATTTGCATCCCCCACCCTAAGCTGCCATTTGGCTCTTCCTGGTGCCTGGGCTGCTGCTTGATTTCTGCTCATGTCTCCCTCACAGGGCCCACCGGGTGTCCCTGGGCTGCCAGGACAAGTGGTGAGTGTGTTGTCCCCCTGCCTTGTCCAGCTTCCATCAGCGTGGGTGCAGGGGGCTGCTGGGGGGCTGTGAGACCCTAGCGCCCCAGCCCTGCTCTCGCTGCTGGCAGGGGGAGAGCGGGAAGCCGGGGGTGCCGGGCAGGGACGGCGTGCCAGGGAAGGACGGCGAGGCTGGGATGCCGGGGAAGATGGTACGTTGCTGCTCACCCTGTCCTGTCCCAGTGGGAGCCCCCTTGGGCTCAGCTGGGGGGTCTGAAGCTGAGGGCTGTACGCCTTGTGCCAGGGTTTACCGGGACCATCAGGTCCTGCCGGTCCCAAGGGAGAGCGAGGGGATGCCGGAGCCCCAGGGCAGGTGAGTGCAGAGCTGGGAGCTTCCCTGGCGTTCCTGGGCTGGGATGGGGGGAGCATCCCCCTGCAGTCCAGCTGACCTGTCACCACTCTCCTCTCTGCTCCAGGGCATCGCTGGCCCTCCCGGTGCCAAAGGGGAGAAGGTAAGGAGGTGTGGGGTGAGGGGACCCCCACCCCTGGGTGGTGGTCCATAGGGTGCAGGTACCCACTGTGGGCACATCTGAGCACCCGTGTGTCACTGCAGGGCGAGCCGGCACTGCTGGAGGGTGTGCTGCTGGGAGAGCCCGTGAGTCAGCCTTGTTAACCTCACCCCACTATTAACCTCATCCCCCCACCACCACCCCATGACTTTTTTTTCCACTGAGGGTGGTGAGCGCCTGGCCCAGGTTGGCCAGAGAGGTGGTGGATGAACCATCCCTGGAGACATCCCAGGCCAGGCTGGACGGGGCTCTGAGCAACCTGAGCTGGTGAAGATGTCCCTGCTATGGCAGGGGGGGCACTGGGGACGCTGGGAAGGTCCCTTCAACCCAAACTGTTGTGTGATTCTGTGCATTTGGGGGGCCAGACAGCCCTGTGGTTGCTCCCCCCCCGACATTGTTCTCCCCGTGTAGGGCTCCAAGGGTGACCGGGGCTTGCCCGGCCCCAAGGGTGAGAAGGTGAGTGCTGCCCCAGGGGGCTGGTGGGGAGGGAGCCATGGGGATCCCTGGGCTCCCCAGCTACCTGCCCACAGCGGGGGGCACCCAGCTGCAGCTGCTCCCCCTGCATAACATCTCCCAACTCTGCTTTTTCCTTGTTTTACCCTGCCAGGGGGAACCAGGAGGATTCGGGGAGCCAGGAGATCCTGGGGAAGATGTGAGTAGGAGGCATATGGGGGGGCTGGGGGCAGATACCATTGCGGGTGACCTGTGTCCCTGCCATCCAACACTCAGCCGTTCCCGGTGGCTTGGTGTCTTCGCAGGGAGCCAAGGGGTCACCCGGAGCCAAAGGGGAGAAGGTCAGTGTCCCCAGGTCCCAGAGGAGTGGGGTGCTCCCCAGCCCTGTGGGGCCGCTCTGGGGGCACAGGGCCTCCCGCGCCCTCTGCTCCCCAGCCAGGGGACACACCGTGTGCTCTGTCACCATCCAGGGGTCACCAGGTGTCGGTGCGCGGGGACCTCCAGGACAGGATGGGCCTCCAGGCTTGAAGGTAACTCCTGTCCCCATGTCCCCCTGGCTGTCACCATGTCCCTGACACCCAGGTGATGCCATGGGAGAAGCACACTCCTGGGGGGCTGTTTCCCTGGGCCCCATCTTTTTCCTCCTTGCTGCAGGGTGACATTGGCTTGCCAGGGCCACCAGGACCCCCAGGCTTAGCAGGCATCGCTGGGACGCCAGGACAGCCTGGCCTGAGAGGGGACAATGGCCAGCCTGGCTCACCGGGTCCCCCAGGAGAGAGGGTAAAGCCAATGGCCAGTGCTCGGCCTCGCTGTTCTGGGTGACCCCAGACCTCAGGCAGTGCCAGCAGGGTCCCTGCCAGCTCCTGCCCACGTCCCTTGCCCGCTCACTGTGTTTCTCTGGCAGGGTTTGCTCGGCTTTCCTGGGAGAGATGGCGCCCCTGGACCACTGGGACCTGCAGGGCCCCCAGGGCCGGCCGTGAGTACGGGGCTGCAGCGTCCCTGGGTGTGCAGGCTCTGCCCTGGCTCCCCCCAGTCTGGGCAGGGTGATGGGGACCCCCCTGCGCCTTCCTGGCCGCAGCCCTGGGGGTCACTGGGGGCTCCAGCACAGGGTAGAACCTGTTGTGGCAGCCCCAGGGATGCTTTGTGCCTTCCCCCTGTGGTTCTCTCACCCCTCTTCTTTCTTTTAGGGTGTACAAGGCGCCCCTGGCCTGAAGGGTGACAAGGTAGGATGGGGACAGCCCCATAGCATGAAGAATGTGGGGCCACTCCTCTGGTGGCGCATCCCTGCTGCAGCCACCCCTGGGTGATGCTGAAACCACTCTGGATGGTGGCACATGGGATCCTACTCTGTGCCAGGACCCTGGGGTGGGGGGGTCCGGTGGGGTATCCTGTGACATGGTGGGGGACACGGCATGGCTGGGAGGAGTGGTGAGCAGCAAGGACAGGGACGAGCTGTTGTCTTCCCCTGGCAGGGTGCGCCGGGGGCCGGGCTGCCGGGAGCCAGAGGCGAGCGTGGAGACCCAGGGCCACGGGTAGGTCCTGCCACGGCCCCCCCACTGTCACCCATGTCCCCACCACCAGGGACGGGAAATCCCACTGTGCCAGACCTTGGGGAACAGGGAGCCAGCGCTGCGCCTGTCCCCATGGCAAGGTGACACTGGGGGTGTCCCCATCCCAGACGTTCTTCTCACATCCCTTTCTTCTCACAGGGTGAAGATGGGCGCCCGGGGCCAGAAGGGGATCGTGGCCCGGCGGTAAATCCCCCCGTCCCTGGCTGCACCCCCAGCCCAGCCCCTCCCTGACCACCCTTCTCTGTCCCGCAGGGCTTGCCCGGGAACCGGGGGGAGCGTGGAGACAAGGTAAGGGACCCTGGGGGCTGGAGAACCAGTGTGGGGGGGTGAATGATGGACCTTCAGGGCTTGGGGTCTCCAGGGAGGTGCTGCCTGCTCCCCGATGTGCATCCGTGCAGCATCTCACCCTCTCCTCTTCCTTGCAGGGAGACGTTGGGGCCCCGGGGCCCAAAGGAGACAAGGTGAGGCCCTGGGGTGGGGGCCAGCGGGAGGGAGGGGCAGCACTGCTGTCCCCCTTGCTCACCCCCAGCTCTTTACTTCGGGCGTGCAGGGCGATACCGTGGTGGCGGAGGGGCCTGCCGGAGCGCGGGGCAGCAAAGGGGAGCCGGTAAGAACTGTCCCCCGGCTCCCTGTCCCCCTCTGTGTCTCTCCTTGTCGCGACGGGCAGGGGCCCTTCTGTGCATCCCCCTCCCCAGCAGCTCCCAGCCCGGCAGGTTTGATCCTGCACCCCCCATCCCGAGTGGCAGAGGACAGGACCCCCCCACTGCTGCCTGCCAGAAGAACTGGAGGGGCTTTTTGCTGCTGAGGGCCCCTCCCTTGCAGAGCACATTGTCCCCTCTCCTTCAGCCACCCTACAGACCCCTGCGTCCCTGCCCCAGGCGGGGTCTGTCCTCCTCACCCTGCCATGTATCTCCCCATTCCCAATCCCTCCCTGTGTTTCCCCCTTTGCAGGGAGAGCGTGGCCTGAAGGGCATGGAAGGGGACAAGGGGGACAAGGGGGAGCAAGGCATGCCTGGAGAGAAGGTACGGGGCTGGGGAGGCTTGTGCAGGGCCAGGGGGTGCTGAGTTGGGGACCAGACCACAGAGGGACCTGGACATGGTAGCATCTGTGTGCTGGTGCTTGTGGGCACCCTGGCATGGTGCTTGGCACCCTGGCAAGGAGAGCTGCCAGAGCTGGCCTTGGAGGCCGTTACGGCCATGCCATGGCTGTGCCGTGGCCCAGCTCTCCCCGCCAGCCCCATGTTGATCTGTGGTTCTGTTTGCAGGGGGCAAGGGGCGAACAAGGCGAGAAGGGCTCCATGGGCTTCCCCGGGGCACGTGGCCCTGGTGGGCAGAAGGTGAGGAGCTGGGCAGCCCTCAGTGCTGGGGAGGTGCCCATGGGTGCTGGGGGGACTGTTTCCACCTTATCTACCCTGACCGATGCCTTTGCCTTCCCAGGGAGAGGTGGGAGCCTCAGGAGAGCCTGGTGAGCCGGTGAGGAGCTGCGTCTCGGTGCCGCTGCCACCCCCATGTGGGGCAGGAGCGGATCCCCGTCACACTGTGTGCTCTGCTGCAGGGCCAGCCCGGTCGCGACGGGATCCCCGGAGTCCGGGGGGAGAAGGGGGACATGGGACCCCTGGGCATGCGTGGCCCTAAGGTGGGTTGGTCCCTCTACTCACCAAAGCTCTGCTGGCTCAGCGAGGCTCTGACTCCTCTCCTCATCCTCACAGGGTGACCGGGGCATGAAAGGCGCCTGTGGCCTTGATGGGGACAAGGGTGAGAAGGTGAGTGGGTGTCTGTGGGTGCCGCAGGAGCCTGGACGGTGCCTGGAGGCTGCAGCCCTTTGGTTATCCCCTCTGCCAGTTGGAGGGAGCAAGGAGATGGCTGAGGGGGGAGTTCAGGCCTGCAGCAGGGGCACGAAGTCCCCCCCTCAGCCCCTGGCTCTGGGATGAGTATTGCGGGGCACAGGACTGACCCCCCTGCCTCTCTCCTGCCTGCTGTAGGGAGAGCCAGGGATCCCAGGGCGCTCAGGACTGCCAGGGAGGAAAGGCGAGCCGGTAAGCACCGCGCTGGCACCGGGGAGGGACAGGGACACACGACCAGTGACTGACAGACGTCTGCTTTGTCCCGCAGGGAGAGCTGGGGCTGTCAGGACCACCGGGCATCCCCGGGAAGGAGGGACTCATGGGCCCCAAGGTAGGTCAGGGCAGTGCCAGGAAAAGCCATGCTGGCACTTCAGCCACCCTGCTGCTTGTCCCCTGCTGCCTGTTCCTTCCTCTCCACAGGGTGACCGGGGATTCGATGGGCAGCTTGGAGCCAAAGGAGACCAGGGGGAGAAAGGAGAGCGGGTGAGCAGGCTGGAAAGGGACGGTCTGTGTTGCACCGTGTTGCTTTTGCCAGGATCCAGCCGTCAGAGCCCAATGCTCCCAGAAGAGCCATCTGGTGCTGCTTATTTATGTCACTAAGCTATAAGTGACGACAAATTCCTGCTCTTTAGAGAAAGGCACCAGCATTGGTGCTTCAGGGGTGCTCAGCTGTGGGGTCGGAGGGTGCCCCTGGCACCTGCTCTGGGGCTGGGGTCTCTGACACCCCCAGCCTCACCCTCTGCTGTCCCACAGGGCGCTCCTGGCATTATCGGTGGCCCGGGTCCCCGGGGCAGTGACGGTGCTCCTGGTCCCCCTGGGCCCCCAGGGAATGTTGGTCCTCGAGGTCCCGAGGGCATGCAGGGCCAGAAGGTGAGGCCTGACCTTCGGTGGCCCTGTCCCTGCATTGGGTGAGGGTTTGGTGGCATCAGGAGCTGCATCCCAGCTCTGTTGCTGTCCCTACCAGCACGCTGCCTTTGGTGTCCTCCCATGTGTCCCCCTGCCCAGGAGATGGGAGCCTGGAGTGTTGGAGACCTTCTCATTGTGGGCTTGGGTTGGCTCCATCCCCATCCCCACCCGCATAGGTGTCCCCGGGGTGTGGGGACAGGGACAGCAGCACATTCATAGCACTGGGGAGGGCAGAGGGTCTTCAGAGCCACCAGCCAGACCCTGAGCCTGTGTCCTTTGCAGGGGGAGAGAGGCCCCCCTGGACAGTCGGTGCCGGGGACCCGTGGTGTGCCCGGCATCCCTGGTGAGAGAGGAGAACAGGTGGGTGAGCAGGTGACAGGCTGTGAGGGGGTGACCCCTGGCTGGGGACAGCCTCCAGCCCCCTCTGCTTGTCCCTAGGGCAGTCCTGGCACCCAGGGAATCCGTGGGGAGAAAGGGGAGCCGGGCATGACGGTAAGGAGCCGGGAAGGAGCCAGCACGGGCTTGCGGTGCTCAGGTCACCAGGGTGGGATGGAGCACAGGGTCTGTCCCACCACCGATGATGAAGGGGCTTCCCACCACTCCGGGCTCTGCTCTGGCACATGGGCCGGGGAAGGGGGATTTTCCCTCCTATCTAATTAATTGTACCATCCCCTGTTGCAATGTGGATCCTTTGCCTCTTCGCGTGCCCGGCAGGAGGAGGAGATCCGCGCCTTTGTCAGGCAGGAGATGAACCAGCACTGTGGTGAGCTGAGCATCCCCCACCACGCTGCCCCAGGGCCAGGGGTCTCCCCTGCTGCCCCTGACCCCCCTGTCCCATGTGTCCTGCAGCCTGTGGTGGCCAATTCCCACGGCGTCTGGATTCACGTGAGCACTCAGGTTGCAGCTCTCCCTTCCTACCCCCCTGCCCCGTGCATGTGGCACCAAAGGGGTCCTGGTGCCCCAGTGTATTGCTGGTTTTGGGGGGGCTAGAGGTGGCTGGGACCCCCTGGGGCCCCCTTGGTCAGGGCTGGCATCAGTGTGGGACTGTACACAGGGAGGAGGGCTGACGTGTGGCAGAGGGATGGCACAGCAAGGATGGGTGCTGATGGGGTCCTGGTGCTGCCAAGGTTTGCCCAATTGAGAAGGGACCACGAGAGGGACAATGAGGACTGTCCCATCCATCCTTGGGTGCTGAGCCGGGGCAGGCGGGCTTGCAGGGACCGGGACTGCCGGAAGGGAGGGTGGGCTGGAGGGACGGGGCTGCAGGGTGGGCTGGGATGAGGTGGGTGCTCTCTTTCCAAGGAGGCTGGGGGGCTCAGGCCAGGAGCAGCTTCCATTCTGCCCAGGGAGGAGGAAGAAGCATCCGCCAGGAGAGGGAGCATCAAACAGGTGATGGGGAGCCTGGAAGACCTACAAGACCTGTGTCCCCTGTCACCCCCATCCTGCTGGGGTCCCAGACAGGCAATAACTCCTCCTGCCTGTGCCTGCCCTGGGACCCCCAGCAGCCCTGCTCAGTGGTGCAGCGAGAGGAGGGGGTGTCCCCAGGTCCCCCATCCCTGACCATGTACCCCAGCACACTGCAGCAGTGCCAGGGCAGTGCTGGGCTGCTCGGCACCTGCAGCAGGGGGGTTTCCCCCTGGGGGCGCACCCCAGGACCCCTCGCCTCCTCCCTGACGCCTGTGCCATGTCCTTCCCCTCGCAGGGCGCTTCGCCACCCAGCCATTCCCCGCTGGCAGTGCTCACACAGTCCCAGTGCTCAAGCTGTCACATGCTGAGGAAGAGGAGGGTGAGTGTCACCCCTGGGCTTTCAGGCCCCATTCCCCTTTTCCCCTGCTCCACGTGTGTGGCCGGTCATGTCCCTGTCCTCCTCTTGCAAGCAGTGAGGGTTAATCCATCAGTGGTTGTGCTGGTGGTCCTGGGGGTTTTAATTAATGAGTGGGGAGAGGAGAGGGCAGCAGGGAGTGTGCATGTGTGTGCAGAACTGGGGCTGGGGAGAGCAGAATGGAGGGGACAGAGGGGGAAAAAAGCGCTGCTCACACCCAGCACTGTCTCCCAGGGCAGGACAGACGGGTCACGCTTGACACAGATGACTTGGAGTATGAGAGCATGTACACCGAGGAGGAGGAGGACGACTACGACGAGGTCCTGGAGATGGACAGCTCAGAGCATCCCAGGATGGGTGGTGAGATTCCCTGCGCTGGCCTGGCATTGAGGATGGAGCACGTAGAGGGCAACTGCTGGAGTGCTGGGGCTTTGCTGGGGCGATGCCTCCATGGCCTGTCTGGCAACAGGTCCCTGCACCCTCCAGCTGGGGTGGATTTGGGATTTGCAGCCCTCTGGCAGGCATGCAGGCAGGGTGCACGTTCCCCATCGCAGCACAGTGCTGTGCATGCCGTGTGGACCTCCTGCTCTGTGCCCCTCACCAAACCCATCACCCGTGGGACCTTCTGCGCCTGTGAAGTTCCTGTGCTCCTGGGCAGGAGCCACAGGAGGGGGTCCCAAAGCCCCCAGGAGAGCAGGGAGGCCCCAGTGGCAGCAGCAGCTGGAGAATCCCTCTGGTACCTTTCTAAGGGATCTGTGACCATCATGTCCTTATGCCACCTTCCTCCCAGCTCTGTCTCCAGCCTGAAAGGAGGTTGTAGCATGAAGGGTGTTGGTCTCTTCTCCCAAGTAGCAAGTGATAGGATGAGAGGAAGTGGCCTCAAGATATGCCAGGGGAGGTTGAGGTTGGATCTGGGGAACAATTTCTTCCCCAAAGGGCTGTGGGGCATTGGAACAGGCTGCCCAGGGCAGTGCTGGAGTCACCATCCCTGGAGGGGTTGAACAGACATGGAGATGAGGTTCTCAAGGACATGGGTCAGTGCTAGGGGTGCGTTAGCGGTTGAACTCAATGATCTTGAGGGTCTCCTCCAACCAAAATAATTCTACGATTTGCCCCCGCAGCCGAGCCCTGCAGCCTGCCGCTGGACGAGGGGAGCTGCCAGCGCTACACGCTGCGCTGGTACTACAACCAAAGAGTCACCCAGTGCCGACCCTTTGTCTACAGCGGCTGCGGGGGAAACCTCAACCGCTTCGACAGCAAGGAGGAGTGCGAGCTGCGCTGCGGGCAGCGCCCAGCGCCAGGTAGGCACAGCACAGCCACCGCTACCGGTGACTCCAGCAGCATCCCTGCCAATGCAGAGCTGAGGGGACAATGCTGGTGTCCCCCCTGGGCTATGAGACCCTCTCGCTTCTCTCCGCAGATGCCCGTGGCGTAGCTGGCAGCGCGGCGGGCGGGCAGCCGGAGGCGTAGGCGCAGGCAGCGTCTGGGCAGGCAGGGCTGCCCGGCGGTGGAGCGCAGCTGCCGCCGTGGCCGGCCCATGGCAGGGTGGGGAGGGCCACGTGCTCGCCAGCCCCCAGCAGGAACCTGGTGCTATTTCTAACGTGTTTTTATGCTGCTCATGGGGTTTTCCTTTCATTTCAGTTGTATCACCCATTAAGGTGAAATTTATATCAAATGGGAATCCACACCCCCCCCCAAGGCTCTTAACCCCTTTTCCCACCCAAAGGTTTCCTGGGCTGTTCTCAGTTTGATTTTTAACTTATTTGCTGCCGACGGGATGGTGCTTGGCCCCATGCCCCCTCTCCAGGTGTCCAGGAGCGAAGCTGGGACTTGGCATGATTGGGCTCCCCTTCGCTCATCTAACACCCTTGTCCCCTGCCCTGCCTCCAGGTCCCCAAAAACCCACCTTGCTCCCCGCTCTCTGCTGGGGGTGGCTTCCCATGTCCCTGAGCAACCTGAGCTGGTGAAGATGTCCCTGCTTATGGCAGGGGTGGCACTGGATGAGCTTTGAAGGTCCCTTCAACCCAAACTGCTCTATGATTCTATGACCCTTGGGCAGGCAGTGCCTCCCTGCGCCCCTCACTGCCCCCCCCCCCCCAACCAGATCCAGCTGAATAAATTTCACCTTAACCTCAACCGGGACCTGGTTCCCCTTTTGCGGTTGCAATGGTTTGGCAAAGACCTGTGAGTGGCGGGGGGGGACGGAGGATTTCTGCATTTGTTATCCTCCAGCCCACATGCCTGTCTTTAATCTGGGGGGGCTCACCTGCACCCCCCAGCCCATCAGGGAAACCCTGCGGATGGTGCTACGTTAGAGGAGGTTCCTGCTCACTTACATTCGCTCTCAAAGGCTTTGTGAAAGCGATGTTCACTCCTGGGGGGCTCCACTGTCCCTGCTGTACCCCAGTCCCAGTGGAGACGTGTCCCCCCCCACTGCTTTGGGGGTCCACAGGCTGCCGGGCGGGTTTTGTGGCACCTGTATGTGCCACCGCTCTCTGTGTATATCTGTATACAGTGAATGTATATGTATTCCCACGTGGGGGAGGCTGTGACATTAAAGCTGCGCTCATGGGGAGGTGCCATGCTTCTTGGTGTGTCGCACGGGATGCCTGTGGGGTTTGGGGCCAGCTCTGGAGCCAAGCCCAGCTGGGATGCTCGTCCCACTGCTCACTGGGGGGTTCTCACCCCCCTGGGACCCTGGTGCCCTGTCCCCGTGCCCGGCGTGTGCCCGGCTGACGCGTGAGCACGCGGGGCTGCGTGATGTGCTGGGTGAATCAGTGCCACCGGCTAATTTTGGCTGCTGGGGGTGAGTTCCTGGCCACCCCCGGGAGGAGGAACAGAGCCGGCATTATTTCCTCTCGCTGCCACCGCTGCGGGGGCTGGCAGGGGACAGGTCACCCTGTGGCCACAGGGGTGGGCAAGACACTCTGTGGTCTGAGCCCCCCCAGCTGCGGGCACCCTGGCTCCTCGCCTGGGCCAGCCCAGGGCTGAGCACCCACCAACTCATCTCGCAGAGGTGCCTGCCCAGCCTGAGACCCCCCGGGTGCTCCCACAGCCGCTGAGGGGGGAATTTCGGGTAAAATCCTTCTCCATGGAGCCCACCCTGCAGCAATGACTATAGGCTGCTCCTGACTGTGGGCAGTGGGGCTGGGCCAGGCCGGACTGGTGCAAGTGGGCTGCAAACTGGTGGCATCCCAGTTGGACTGAGTGAAGGTGATATGCAAACCAATGGTGTCCCAGTTAGACTGGGTGAAGGTGGGCTGCAAACCAGTGGTGTCCTGGTTGAACTGGTGCAGCTGGCTGCAAACCAGTGGCCCAAGCACTCTGGGATGGGCACAGCAGGGAGGTGACATGTCCCCAAGTTGGCCAGGGTATCCATCAGGGTGGAAGCACCAAAACAGCACCAGGAGACATCCAGGAGCCTCGTGCAGCACAATGTTGGGGGCTGGCGATAAACGTGCATTTTCTCCTTTCCTTAAGTGATGACCCAAGGCTGACAGGAGCAGGAAGACTCAATTAAGATAGAGAAAAAACAGATGTGAAATAATTATGCCTGGGCCACCCTGGGTTCCTGGAATCCCCTCCAAACTCAGCAGATAGAGCTGCGAGGGGGCAAACGCCAACCCACAGCCCGGGATGATTTCATCTGCTATTAGGCAAAATGTATTAATAACATCATTTCCCCCCGCCGTGTGTCACCATCACCCCCACTATGGGTCAGAGGTGGAGCTGGGGGCAGGATAAGAGCTGAAGCTCAGCAGGGAGCGGGGCAAACCACCAGCTCGTGGTCCCCACACCCCAGGAGCATCATCTGAACATCGCAGGGACGAGGACCCACTGGAAATGGTGAGGCTGCACCTTTGGATTGTGCTTTCTGGGGGGGCGTTAGCTGGGTTGCAGGTGGTTGGATGTTTTTAATTACCTGTTTTCCAGGGAGTTAAATTGCCTCCAGCTGCCCGAGCTGGTACTTTCCAAAGGGTTTCACCCTGGAAGTGGGTTGCAGGAGGCTGGATGCGTTTCCAGTTTGGCAAAACCCTGGTGGGTGACTGATTTTCGGGGAGAGGTGGCCATACAGCAGGATTTGTGTACAACTGACCCCCCCAACCTACAGCATAGCACCCTGACCCCTACCCCACAACACAGCGCCCTGCATCCCCCAGGACCCTTATTAGGACCAGAGCAGGGGCTGAGAAAGATGCTGAGGCTCAGCACAACTCAGCACATGTGGCTGGACTCACGTCCTTGTCACCCCATTGCCACCAACCTGCTGTGTATTTTAGGGCCAGTGGTTTGTTTCCCTCCTAACAGGGTGGCTTTTGCCCCAGAGAGCCCCCTGGCCCCATGGGGGGGACAGCATCCTTCAGGGAGGGCGTGGGAGGAGGAAAACCCCGGAATCCTGGGCACATCACACTTCCCCAGCCAAAGGGCAGGTCTGGGCTGGGGAGAGGCTGCAGTCCCCACGCTGCCACCCACGGGGGTGGGAATGTCCCTTCCCGTGAGTGGGAAAGGGCTGGGGGCTGTGAAATGGAGGGGACAGTGTGCGGCTGGCCGGGGGCTGCAGGAAAGGACAAGGACACCCAGCTGATTTGCTTCCCATGTCCCCTTCAGCCTCCCGAAAACTCTCTCCTACCCCATGCAAAAAGGTTAAAATTGGTGTAGAAAACTCCCTAAAAGGGAGGTGAGATTCTGCCTTATCAGGCACAGCCATCTGGTACGTGTGTGGTACTATGTGTGGCACCTATGTGTGACACCCCTGCGGGGACGTGTCCTGCCCCAGAGGGTGGTGCTCAGCGTGCTCCCCGCAGGTGCCCCTGGCTGTGCTGTGCTGCAGGACGCTGCTCACCATCCTCGTGGTCCTGGGGGAGCCAGTGACAGCCTGGAAGGGACCAAGCCTCGAGTTGCTCCCTCCGGCCCCCCACGCCGGGGACAAAGGCAAACTGACAAAGCAGGAAACCAGCATCGCTAATGAGACATTGCCGGGTCTCCCCGAAATGAAGATGAGTGATGATGAAGCCAGCCCCCTGCCGGAAGAAGGGTCAGCAGGAAAATCATTGCCCTGGCCCATGAGCCCGGCCACCAAGAGACCTGCTCCCAGGAAAAAGGCGAGAAAGGTGTCCCTGTCACTCGATGTCCCCACCCATGTACTGAAAGTCGTACTTGACCTGGCCAGAGAGAAGGAGCTGCAGGCCAAGGCGGCCGCCAATGCCGAGCTGATGGCCCGGCTTGGGCGCAGGAGATGAACCCCCAGCTGGGGCTGGGGAGGGCAGCAGGGCTGCTGAGGACACGGGGTGACACTGGTGTGAGCACGGGGGACAGCGGACACAGCACATCCTCCTCCAGATCCCGGCACCCGCTGCACAGGCAGCAGCCATGCGAGGATTTGGTGCAATAACCTTCACCTCAGCACCACCGAAGAAGATGGAGCCAGGTTTGCCTTCACCCTGGAGCACAGCTGGGTCCCACCACAGGGATTTCTGTGCCCTGTGTCACTCCCAGCTCACCCACTGCTGGGATGGCTCCAACGGGGCCGCATCCAGCCAAGTGGAATTTCCCACATGCTGCCCCTCTGGGTGGCTGTGATGCACAAAATTCCTCCCCGAAGCTCAGCTGAGCTTGGAAGCCAGCAGTGTTGAGCGTGAACAATAAAAGGTGGCATGAAACATGACATTGTGGTTTATAAAGGTCCTGAACCCCTCTCCACCCCCGTTTTGTGTTTCCTCTTCCCAAAGCTGCAGTAGGGGTATGTCCCAGGCTGGGGAACAAAGCTCGCTAAGCCACAAGTGATGGGTGTCAACCTGGGTGTCACCTGTGCCAGGGTGCCCGCAGCAACTTTGTGCCAAAGGGGATGTTGCATTAAGCTGCCGCAGCTGGTGTTTTCGGCGAGGCCAGGAGATAAGAGCAGCGCGGAGCAGAGCGTGGCCGCCCTGTGCAAAGTACAGGGCAGTGGGAAGTGAGGCAGAGGCTGGGGGACACCCACCGTGGGGGACCCAGCCATGCTGTTTGAGGAGCTCCTGGTGCAGGGTGAGTGCAGCCCCCGAGCAGGTGCTGGTGCTGGGAAGGGGGCAGGAGCCATTGGGGGGACCCCTTGCCCCACGCGGGGGGTTGTATTTCAGCAGCTGGTGAAGGGATGTGCCAGCAGGCGGGTGGGTTGGGTGAGATGGGAAGGTGGGTGACAGGTCCTTTGCCTTCCCCACTGTCCCCAGAGCTCAAGCGATGCCCGGGCAGCGCTGGATCCCGGGGACGCCCCACTGCAGCGGGTGGGTGCCATGGGGCTGGGGGTTTGTGGGTGCGGGACGGCAGGTGGTGGCAGTGGGGACACGGGGCACGAGAGGAGCTGCTGGTGACGGTGCATCCCAATGAGGACACTGCAGGGCAGGCAGTCTGGGTGACAACCACCTGTCCCTAAGAGGGGTTAACCCCCGCTGCCCCCCTCGTCCTAGGGGCACTGAACCCCTGCCTGCATCTCACCCTCCCCATGTCCTGCCCCATCGCCCCCTGTGTCCCACTGTGCCCTCGCCGCTCTGGCTGCCCCTGGTGTCCCCCGAGCTCCCCGGTGACCCACTCTGCCCTTCCCCTTCCTGCCCCCCGGGTGTCCTCCTGCCCAGTGTCCCCCTCCTGTGATCCCAGTGCCCCCTCCCAGTCCCAGTGTGCCCCCCGCCCCCGCCATGCTGTGTCTCCTCCCGTGTGTCCCCTGATACCAGTGTGTCCCCCCATATCCAGCGTATCCCCTCCATCCCAGTGCCCCCAGTGTGCCCCGTTCAAGCGCTGCCCCAAACCCAGACCCCTTTCTAGCCCCGCCCCCCGCCAATCAGACCGAGCCCTTCCTGCTCGGTCCCGCCCTCTCCCCTGTCAGTCATCGCTCTGCGCCACGTCGGGGGGGGGGCGCGCCTGCGCAGTGCGGCTGGCGACGACGGCAGTGACAGGCTGGCAGGAAAGGGCGGGGCGGGAAGGGGCCGGAGGCGACACCGGCAGCGGGAAGGGGACCGGGACGGGCCTCAGCCAGGGGCCGCTGGGCAGCACCATGCTGAAGAAGTTCGACAAGAAGGACGAGGAGTCGGGTGAGGGGAAGGGCGGGGGATCCGGGCCGGGGGGGGGAGACCGGGGAGCGCTGTGAGGGGAGACCCCGCCGGGGCCGGGTGAGGGCGGCAGCCGTGAGGGGACACTCGGTGCCAGCGCGGCCGGTGTGCCCGGGGAGGAGCACCCTGGAAGCACTAGGGCAGCCTGCTGCCCTCCTGCTCCTCGGGGTCGGGCTCTTCTCCCGAGTAACAAGTGATAGGATGAGAGGAAACGGCCCCAAGTTGCGCCAGGGGAGGTTGAGGTTGGATGTGGGGAACAATTTCTTCCCCAAAGGGCTGTGGGGCATTGGAACAGGCTGCCCAGGGCAGTGCTGGAGTCACCATCCCTGGAGGGTTGAGCAGACGTGGACTTGAGGGTCTCAGGGATGTGGGGTAGTGCCAGGGGTGGGGAACAGTTGGACTCTGATCTTGAGGGGCTTTTCCAACCAAAATGATTCTGTGATGTTACTGCTGCTGGTGCGGAGTTCAAGTCTAAATATTGAGCACATTGGCCCTGTTCACAGTTGTCCAACTCTTAGTCTAGGTGATTAAGCAGTGTAGAAGACAATTTGTAGTTTCCAATGCTTTTTTTCCAACACACATGGTCTGTTTTGAAGGTTCCTTCCAACCCAAACTGTTCTATGATTCTATGATTGCTTGACCTTTCAAAACTTTAGGCCCAAGTAGTAAGGAAGAGGTTGGTATTTTATGTGGTGTGTAATTCAGGTGGAGTTGAGGCCAGATACGGCAGCGTTTACTTTCATGGTTGTGCCTCGCACCATCTTTTTCATATGACACTTTCTATGCAGCTTGTTCTGCATAACAAATCAGCGTGTCCTGAAGGAAATTGATTCAGCATAAATCTTAGTGATTGTTCTGTGTGACTGTGCTTGCTTTTTATTGTAGCGTGCATTAAACACTTTCCCTTGTTTCCCTTGTCCAAAGCCTCCAGTGACCTCTGGATAAGCAGAGAACCTAGTGAGGCAGCTGTTGGAGGGGAATCGCTCTTGGCTTTCATTTTTGGGGCTATTCTTCATTTGCACCTGCTGCCCGTTTAAAGGTATTGCATTACCTGTGGCCCAGGCTGGCAGGAGAGGTACTTCCTTCTATTATAGTGACAAATCTTGTTGATTTTGTTCATACTGAGAGCTTGCAGGGCTCTCCTTCCTGGCACTGCTGTTTGCACGCTCCTCAACATTTTTTTCTTCGCTTTTGCCTTTACTTCTCGTGCTATTGCTTCTGTTTCGAATGAAGATTCCTAGGATTTACTGTACCTGCCTTTCTCCTGTGAATTGTGCGTCCAAAATGTGTAGCCTCGGTGCTTGTTGTCCTTGGTCTTAGGTGGAGCATCACCCCTGAATTCACAGGCGTTTTATATCCATTCTTCCCAGGTGAAGACAAACTGCAGAGTCTTCTTGTCAAGATGAGTGTGTCTGCTTAATTGCTTTCTGTTTCTTTAATTTTCATGGATGGTTTAGGTAGTCCTGGATGATGAGCTGCTTCCACTGGTTCTAAGAAATGCACTTTTAGATGTTATTTTGGACATAGCATTGTTCTGAGATCCTTGCTTGGTCAGTGACGTATTTGTCTGAAAATCAGTCCAAATTGTTGTTAGTCATCCAGTACATTCTGAACGCAGCCTCTGTCTTTTCCATGTCACTTTCTCCTCTGATGAAAAAATACTTTAACACATGGTTCTCTGAGGACCAAGACCTCACGTGCAATATATTTCACGATCCTTCGTGCTATGAAGAATGAAGAGGCCACGCTGTGATTTAGGGATTGTAGATGTGCTGGGCCACAGGAAATACTGCGCTGCTGAGGTGTTATTCATGTGCTCATACTAGAAGTGGCTCATAGTCATACTAGAGACGTTGTTTTTGTCCTTTCCCTATGTTTTTTTCTCTCCCCAACCCCACAGAAGTGTCTGTGCTTTGTTTGGCCACCTACTGCATTTGCAAACTTCTCCTGTGCCAGAGGAGGGCACTTTATGGCCTGGGAAGGAGCCAGCATGCAGATGTGTTTGCCTTTAAGTTTAAGATTTACTCGGGTAAGGGCTCCTGATGCCAGTGTAGGATGCTTTAGGCCCAGCTCAGAGCTGGGATCAGGAGTTGTGCTTTCCAGCAGATCAGGCTTGTTAAACATTGCCACAGTGCTGGAAATGGCTGTGTTTTGTCCCAGGGCCAGGCTGAACATAGGTACTAATTAAAACCTGCTTATCAATAACTGGCAGCTTTTGAAAAGCTGCAGCTCACAAATGCTTAGGAGGCGAGCTAACAGAGACTGTGCAGAATGATAGTGCTTTTCCCTTTGATTATTTAATCCTTAATTGGTGAGGCTTTAAATTATTTAATATAATTTATTTTATTAAGTGGAACAATGAAAGTTACTCTGTGTCCAGGCTCTCTGGTCTGCTGTCTTGTTCTCTTAATTAGTGATAGAGACAAAAATCCCTTACTGGTGGATTCCTGATTGGTTTATAAGGGAGGGATGAAGCACTCTTGACTCGCCAGTCTGGCAAGCGATGCCTCTTTTTGTCTGAGCTTTTGTTTCTAGGCCTGTCTTATTGATGCTCTGACTGTCAGCAAGCTCCCAGCCCAGGGACTGGAAATAGCTCTGTGGGGATAACGGTGGAGCACAGTTACTTTACAGCTAATCAGTCCACCTTGGCTCACGGCTCGTTACTTCTTGGGGGGGATGACAAATCAAAGAATGTCCTGTCTGCTCTGCCTTCCCTAGTTGCTATGAAGACATCCAATTAATATAGCTTAAAGAGGGAGTTCTGGTTGCTTGGTTTTTGTGAAAAAGTTACCCCAAAATGCTCGGTCTGGTTTTAAAGTATGGGCATGTTTAGAAAGCTGCTTTTCCATAGCATTATCCCTGGAAAGACTTTTACTCTCTTTTTTTTTGCAGGTGGGGGTTCCAACCCATTCCAGCACCTGGAGAAGAGTGCAGTCTTGCAAGAGGTAAATTCTCAGATGCTCTCCTTTGTGTACCCCTTTCTGTCTAGACTGTGAACTATAAATAGCAATAAAATGAATAAAGTTACCTGGGAAATCTCAGCCTAAACAAGGAAGGCTGGAACATTTGCCTTGAACAACCTGAATGTCTTGTAGATGACAAAGTTAATGAGCAGGGTGTGAGAGGTTATTGAATAGTTGATGAATTTGCTCTGAAAAAAATGCATTTCTGTTCAACATCAGAGAAATGATCCCCAGACTGTGTTGTTTCAGCGTTATCTGTTTGCTTGCAATGTTGTAAATGGTGTTGGCTCCCATTAGCCTCGCAGAGCCCGCATACATCTGGCAGAAGGGTGGTGTTTTAGCTAACACACAATCCAGACTTGTGTGGGTGAAAGTGTGATGAGAATTTGGCCTTTAAATCTTAACTGCACTTGGATTGGCAGTCCCAGGATAAGACTATAGAACCAGCTGTTTAAAGGGTTCCATGTTTAAAAGGAATCGAGGGGGAATCTGATCCAAAGCCACTAAGGAACTTGCTGTGCCTTTCTCACAACGTCTTGTTTGTATCGGTGGCCAAGACCAGACAGGATGGCATTTGTGAGGGGGTATTGGTGTCAGCAACCTTGTGTGTGCTTTGTTTCCAGGCACGGGTGTTTAATGAGACTCCCATAAACCCGCGAAAATGTGCTCACATCCTCACCAAGATCCTGTATCTCATAAATCAGGTAAGGAAGAGAAAATGACACCTATACAGAGAGACTTGCAGCAGGCCCAAAGCTGGCTGTGGTAGCTGGGATTTATTTCCTTCTTTCCAAACATTTTCTAGGGGGAGCACCTTGGTGCTGTGGAAGCTACCGAAGCCTTCTTTGCTATGACCAAGCTATTTCAGTCCAATGATGTAAGTCTGCTTGTTGTTTTCTGCTGTGTTTATCTGATGGGACAAATTGTCAGTGTCTTTTTCAGCCTTGAGATGTGCCTTTTTATAGAATCAGCTTTTCTGTCCTGCCTGGAGTGGGAAGAGTAGGATGAAAATTTAGAAACAGAGATAAGCTTCCCAGACCTTGTAGCAGCCTGACTGAAGCATTCTCTGTTCTTGAGATGGAGAGTCCTCCCTCTGAATTGGTGTTTAGCTCCTGAGATTGTGTGAGGTACAGATTGAGCATATAATCACCTAGAATACATGTTACTTTCTGCCTGGCATTAGCAGATCCTGCTTCCTGCTGAGAGTCAGCAACTGTGTGTCCTGGAGGAGACCCAGAATTACCACCCACCCACAGCAGTAGTACCATCGCTAGTTGTCCCCCAAACCACAAGGCGTGAGACCAGTGTAGGAATCCCCAGACTCAGGAATATAAATTGTTTTCTTGCTTTTGAAGTAACAGTGTGCCATCAGCAAATGTTTTCAAGCTTTTCTCCTTGTTCCTATGAATGACAAGTGGCTTCTCTTGTCAGCCAACTCTTCGGAGGATGTGTTACCTGACTATCAAAGAGATGTCTTCTATCGCAGAAGATGTAATCATTGTTACTAGCAGGTCAGTCACTTCACTTTTTTACTGTTATCTTCCTGTGTCCTCCAGTAATGCCCATCCAGCCTTTTGGAGATACCTGTAGTCCCTATGCAGGGTGGGGATAGGGAATGCTCTTGGTGAGGAAAAACTTTTCCTTTAAAAGAAGCCATTAAAATGCAGACTGAACTCTTAGTGACGTATGTGAAATGTGCCATGTCCCCATATCCTATGGGTGTTTGGATTGTCTCTTTTGGATACCTGATATGGCAGCACTCCTGTTTTTTCCCCTGCTGGTTTCATTAATTCCTGCTTTCCCATCTGAATGCCTTGAAGCTTTTTGAAGGTTTCTGGCATAAATCCTAAGGCTTTCAACAGGGAAGCAGGGATTTACTGCTCCTGTAGCAGCACGGGATGAGACGTCGCCAGGGAACAAAATTCCCACTGTCATTCCTGAATCACTGCTCACCCCGCTGAAAGGCCAATGCCACATCAGGAGACGAGAGCATGAGGGTCCAGGTCTGCCGACGGCCAAGGCAGTGCCGCAGGCAGAAGCCAGTCCCAAGTACTGCGATGTGATGAACTCCTGTCACCTCATAGATGGTCTCGCACTGCCCAGGATCCTGGGCAAAGGGCAGGAATGAGCCTTCAGTGATGAATACAAATGGCTCAGGGGTGCGTGTGTGCTCTCCAGCCCCCCATGGTGCTCAGGAGCTCAGACAGCCTGCTGATAGGCTTGGAACCCGAGTGCTGATCTTTTCCTTGGGACTTACCTGAGCCCTGTGCTTGCCTGCTGGGTATTCAGGGGTGATCGTGCTGCTCTGTGTGCGCTGTGCATGCACCTGAGAGCTGCTGGCTCAGGAATGCAGCATTGAGAGCTTCCTGTTTTCAACCAGCTTGACCAAAGACATGACTGGGAAAGATGACAATTACCGAGGCCCTGCTGTGAGAGCGCTCTGCCAAATCACGGATGTAAGTGCTGCTTTTCCCTTGGGGCAGCCCTATGCCCTTCACCTTTCCCTACTTCACCCCCTCTGCTTTTCATGCTTTTGCATCCTCCCCTTCCACACTCACGGCTTTTCTGTATCAGCCGTTGTTTCCCTGTCCCTGCAGAGCACCATGTTGCAGGCCATTGAGCGCTACATGAAGCAGGCGATTGTTGACAAAGTGCCAAGTGTATCCAGCTCTGCTCTGGTATCCTCTTTGGTATGTCCTCCCTGCAGAGTGGGCCTGAGGGACAGTCAAGCTGGGAAGCGGTCACCAGTGGTGGGATTGGACGTCTTGGGAGTGCCAGGGTTTCATTCTTTGTGAACTGATGCACTGGTGCTGACTTTGTGGGGTATGATCGACCTCTTGAGGCCACATCCGTCATGGCCAGGTCTCTGCATGCTCTTCTATGAATTGTTGCAGCCAGCGCTGTCATGGGGAAAGCTCACTGCTTCTTAATATGAGCTATGATTTGCAAATCTTCCTTCATGCTTCTCTCATGGGTTGTCTATGGCTTTGTCTCTCCCCCAGCACCTGCTCAAGACCAGTTTTGATGTGGTGAAACGTTGGGTAAATGAGGCTCAGGAGGCAGCTTCCAGTGACAATATAATGGTGCAGGTAGGAAACCCACCGCCAACACAGGGAGTAGCTGCTGAGCCGGGAGTGGAGCAAACTACCAGAGCTCAGCCAGGCACTTCTGTGCAACAGAGGGGATAATAGCAGAAAAAACACACCGCAGGTTTGTGACGACCTCTTTCCCTGCACAGTATCATGCTCTGGGCTTACTCTACCATGTGCGGAAGAATGACCGCCTGGCCGTCAACAAGATGCTCAGCAAGTTCACACGCCACAACCTCAAGTCACCGTTCGCTTACTGCATGATGATTCGAGTAGCCAGCAAGCTGCTGGAGGAAGAGGCTGGCAGGTGAGGGAGCTCCTTTGCCCTGCTGCAGGGATTTCCTCAGGCCCTGGTTCCATCACCTCTTGCAGGCTCACTTTTCATATCACGAGGGCATGCAGCTTCTGCCCTCTTATTGTTGATTAAAAGGCAGCAGAGAAAATGCAGGATGCTTTCATGGTGTTACCGAAGGGCATCTGTGAGTTTTGTCTACGTGCTTGCACATCGAATACTTTCTTGTTTCTCTTGCTTGCTTTGCATGGCTGTTCTTTCTTGAGATATTCCTTTTCATTTACTCTGTCTTCTGTAATTATTTGGCCGTCATGTATGCACTGCAGCTTCCAGGTGGATAAGACTTTGGTGTGTGAGGGCTGAGATGCCCTTTAGCCCATAAAGCAGAGGGTGTCTTCTCAGGAGGCAGCCTGACATCCAGCCCAAGTGTGCTGGAATTACTGCATAATGACCACTATAAAATCTGGGCACACTTGATTTATGGCTGCTTTTAACTTTCCACGGGCTTTGGGACTTGCCTATTTCTACTGCTGGATTCTTCATTTCTGTTGGCACCTTTGTTTTAACTCATTGCTGTGGGGTTTTTTTGTCCTTTAGCCGTGATAGCCCCCTGTTTGATTTCATTGAGAGCTGCCTAAGAAACAAGCACGAGATGGTGGTTTACGAAGCTGCGTCTGCCATCGTGAACCTGCCCAACTGCACTGCCAAGGAGCTGGCTCCGGCTGTCTCGGGTAAACCTGATGCTGGTGGCGATGGTGAGGGGGTTACGGGCCTGCGGTGGTGACACCAGCTGATGACCCCAAGAAATGAGAACCTTGTGTAGTTTCAGGCTTGTTATGCGCCATACCCTTTGCTGCTTTATGCTGCTGTGAGCCTGTGGTGCGTGTGAATAGCTTTGCTCCTGTCAAGGTGTTTGCCACTTGTGTTCAAGTGTGGGTTACTGGAGAGGTCTTTTTTTTCCTGTTAAATGGGGCTGAATTCTGATAAATCTCCCCACTTTAGACTGAGTGTAATAGCAAAAGCCAGGGTGTTGAGGTCCTACCTTCCCAGCTCAGTCCAGTACAGAGATTGTCCTGAGCTGGGACTGCTGGCAGGTTGGGGGCTGTGCAGGGAGAGTGCCCTTCATGGGCTTGCACAGAAATGGAGAACAACTGTTCAAATTGACTGAAAGGAAAGATGACAAGGTGGTGACATTGGCTTTCAAGAGGAGCAAAGGATAGAAGAAGAAGAAGAGGGAGGTGCATAAAAGCTACTTGTCAGCAGGGATGTGTGGCAAAGGGGGTGAAGAAGGGAGCTGGTAAATTCACAGTTGCTTCTTAAGCATGCCTCTAGCTTTCTTGTGCTTGCAGCTCTCTCTTCATTGAAGTTCTTGCTTTAAGGATGAAAAGTTTCTCCGTAATAGATTACCTAAATGTCTACCTTTGTTGGTTTTCCCTCTGTGCAGTTTTGCAGCTGTTCTGCAGCTCCCCAAAAGCAGCTCTGAGATATGCAGCTGTCCGGACCCTCAACAAGGTAGGAGCTGGTCTCTTGGGAGCTGCAATATTTTCTCACGTGCGGGAAGGCGCAGGCTGCAGAAGAGAAAGGCAGCCAGATTATGTGATTATTTTGTGTGAATAACCTCTGCCCTCGGCTTCAACATTACATTTCATTGGTTTCTGTGTGGAATAAAACCTCAAAAAGCAGTTTACAGAAGGGGGGAAAAAGCAGTTGTGTTCACAGGTCTCTGTAAGAGTCTCACTCATTTTATGAGTTACTGCTTTTCCTCCTGAGCTTCCCGTGGTGAAGGAGCTCCTTGTAAAACAGGGATCAAGCCCTGACGCTGCTGCTTGCCTGCTCCATGGCAGTCTTTCCTCCAGCTTTTCCCTTTACCTTGTCTACTCTGGAAAAAAAAAAAAGGACAATGGCAGTGCTGTACTTCCCCCACAAAGCTGTTCTGCACAGCTAGGCTTAATGAATATTTTGGTGGGAATTCATAGCTTGCTTTGCACAATCTGAACCTTAACATATGGAGGAGAACAAGAGAGTTAAAAATAGTAAAAGATTGTTTATTACTGCTGCTTCCCTTCCAGCAAGAAATGCAATTCTGTGGAAGAAGGAGCTTGTTACTTTAACCTCAGATGAGTTGTTTGTCTAAGATGACCCTTGTGTACCCATTTATTTTTATATGAAGGAGTGAGAGCTTATAGAGACTTAGTGTTTTTTGCCAGCTGAGTCTATTTTGTATATTTCTTCTCTGCTCTAGGTGGCCATGAAGCACCCATCTGCTGTGACTGCCTGCAATCTAGACCTGGAGAACCTCGTGACAGACTCCAACCGCAGCATAGCCACGCTGGCCATCACCACACTGCTGAAAACTGGCAGCGAGAGCAGCATCGACCGGCTTATGAAGCAGATCTCCTCTTTCATGTCTGAAATCTCAGATGAGTTCAAGGTAAGGAAGTGGGAGAAGGAGGAACATCCAAGTTCCTGAAGAAACCCCGTGGTCTTTGTCCATGTTTGTGTGTACACTCTGAAAACTGCAAGGAGCCACTTCCAGCAGCTTGGCTGCAGCACATTTGTATGGAAGAGAAAGAATATGAGGCTATTGGCCTAAGCCATACCTCAGTCATACAGCATCCAGCTCTGAAGCCACATGCTCTCATCTGGGGAGAAGCCATTTGAGAATTAAATCTCTTTTTCTTCTTTCCACTGAATGTGGGCTTTTGCTAGAGGCTGGTGAGTGCATGAAGATCAATCTCCACCAGTTCCTAGGATTGTACCTCTCGGAACTGCGTTTGTTGGATAACCAAAATTAAAACCATGGTTTCCAGACTAGGGACCAGCACAAAATTGACACATTTCAACTTTTCTTTTTTTCCTGCCTGCTGAGACAGAATCCTTTTTTACTTGCCCCCACTTTTCCTCCAGGTTGTAGTGGTGCAGGCCATCAACGCGCTGTGTCAGAAGTACCCCCGCAAACATGCCGTCCTTATGAACTTTCTCTTCACTATGCTTCGGGAAGAGGTAAGTTGGCAGAACAACTACTTTGTGTTCCTTGTTTGTGTGTGTGAACTGCGGGGCTGCACAGTGGCCCCTGAGAGAGTCAAGCTTTTACTGGTAACACGGTAAGAGCCTCTGTCTAAAATGTTTGCATTCTAAGTGGCAGAAATGGCCAGCTGTGCACAATAGTTATACGTGTGCTGCCAGGCATATTTTTAACGTGGTTTTCATTATTTGATTTTTCTGGGGGTTTATTAACTCTCAAAGCAATTGCAGGCAGCAGCAGATCTGTTGGCAGTCCATGTGTGTTTCACGTTTGAACCAGCTTTCTTTTGTACTTTGACAGCAAATTCCAAGAAGTTTTGTCTTGTGCACAAAGATTTGGTAACAACCTATTTATTGATGACACAGGACCACTTTTGTTCTGTTCTCTGTGCTGTGGCAGTGAAGGGATCACGAGTACCTATATCCATTCTCTGCATTCAGTCAGACATAGAATTGCAGAAAGACAGCTTTACAGAGGTTTGCTGAGGCCGTTTCTAAATGAACTAACGCGCCTGCAACACAGCTGGCACCACTGCTTGCTCTGACCTCACTTTCTGCCAATTACAGCCTCCCGTTTGGGAACAAACCAGAGCCTCTCATTTTGCTCCTGTGAAAAACGGACCATTCTCCTCTCCCAGATTTTCTGTGGGTGGATGGTATCATTTTGAACGTGGTTTTGTAGCTCAAACCATTCTGTTTTTACAGCACTTTTTTTTAATCCAAAGTAGCTTCAGAAAGATCTCCCAGATGCCCAGCACTGCGCATGTAGTTGGCAGAGGATAGTGTGCAGTTTAATCCCCTGCTGTGTATTGAGGACGCTGGTAAATAATGTCTGAAGATAATGCAGCATTAACAGCACGGCAGGTGATGGGCAGTGCCCAGGGAGTTATTGACTGCCTGTCTTCCCACTCTCAGGGGCTGTTTGCTGGGTCCTGCTGTGGCAGATATCATCCTGAACATATTTCTCTTGTGATTCATCCTCAGATGTCTGGTGCTAAAGGAGAAAGGGTTGGGTTTTTTCTCCTCCCATATGGCTGTTTTTATGCATTAATTCTAGCAGCAGAGGATTTTGAAAGGGATATAAACCTTTCAGGCAGATGGATTCTTTTACCCTCTTTAGTACTTGTTGGTTTTGGGTTTTTTTTTTTCACTGCAGCCATTCTAAAGGGTGTAAAGAGAGTCAAAAGTGGGGGCAGCATTACTGCCCTTCTCCTTTCAAACACAGATTAAAAGCACTGAGTGTCAGTGACCTTTTTGAAGGAAGTTCTTTCCTGTCTGACCAGTTCAAAGTCTCTAAAATACTTTGGGATTTCCAGCTGATTTTCCTTTTGCTCCTTAGGGCGGCTTTGAGTACAAGCGAGCCATCGTGGACTGCATCATCAGCATCATTGAGGAGAACTCAGAGAGCAAAGAGACAGGCCTGTCCCACCTCTGCGAATTCATCGAGGACTGCGAGTTCACCGTGTTGGCCACTCGGATCCTCCACCTCTTGGGGCAGGAAGGGCCCAAAACCAACAACCCCTCCAAATACATTCGCTTCATCTACAACAGGGTTGTCCTGGAGCACGAAGAAGTCCGGGCAGGTAAGAGGCAGACCTGGAAAGCTGTCTGTCCTGTGACAGATCTGCAAGGGGATATATAGGAAATATATGAACACCTCTGTTTTTGAGGACTGCGATTCGCTCTAGGCCTGAGCGGATCTTTTTACCCAGCAAAGATCCTGCAGTGGTGTTGGTAGAAGAGGTGACCTGCAACTGATGAATGGGGAGGGAGAGGCAGCAACTCTGAAACTAGACAGAGGAGGTTTGTGGGCACTTCAGTGGAATACACCTGCCTCTTTCTGGTCACAGTAATGCTTTGCACTAGTGCTGCTGTCTCTGACATGGCGTTTGAACAAGGTCAGGAAACAGAGGGAACTTTAGGTGATTTCTTTGCTTTCTAATTATTTTTTTCATGGCTTGTGCTACAGGTGCTGTAAGTGCCCTGGCCAAGTTTGGAGCCCAGAATGAGGAGATGTTACCCAGTATCTTGGTGTTACTGAAAAGGTGAGTTGTACTTCAAAGTTTCTCAACGTCCTGGGTAAAAAAACATGTTCACTTGAGAGTTTGTTAGCATCCCCATGCATGTCTAGTCTGTTCTACTGGTGGATCTGAGAAGATGCAGTGGGCACCTGGGATCCTGTGATGGGCTCGCTGCTGCATTCGGTGCCCCAAAGGGGACATGAGAAGCCAAGTGTGGCAGATGGTTGCTTGTCTAATACAATTACTAGTAGATTGGCAGTTGTCTTCTATGGCATATTCTTTCTGGCCCTGTAAGGCGGCTTAGTCACCTGGATTTATTTGCGTGGCCTCTGCTGCCTTGCCTTGAAGCAAGCTTTACACTTTCTTCTCAGGTGTGTGATGGATGATGACAATGAAGTGAGAGACAGAGCCACCTTCTACCTGAATGTTCTAGAGCAGAAGCAGAAAGCCCTCAATGCTGGCTACATCCTGAATGGTAAGACAGGAGATCCTCAAAACAAGTCTGAACCTCCTTCCTGGTTTAACAAGTGACAAAGAGCTGGAAGTATCCGTGGTCTCAATGACCTGTCCCTTCTTGTCCCCAGGTTTGACAGTGTCCATCCCTGGCCTGGAGAGGGCTTTGCATCAGTACACCCTGGAGCCCTCTGAGAAACCCTTTGACTTGAAATCCGTTCCTTTGGCAACAGCTCCCATCGTCGAGCAAAGAACAGGTGAGGAACAGACTCCCAAACCCTGGTCCCGACCCTGAGTAATTCCCGAGCAGCTCCAGCCCTCGGACAGTAGACTGCAATGGGCCTGCTGGGAATTGCTGAGCTCCATCCTGTTTGAATTTGTTGGGATTACATCTTCTGTAAAGACTAAGGCCAGCAGATCTGGTTGTTCCCATGTTAATTGTTTTCGTTTAGTCCAACTGCTAATAGTAGTAACTGGTCCAACTGCTAACAGTAGTAACTGGTAATCCTCACTGGAGCTGCTGCAGTTCCAAAGGTGTTCAGGAAGCTAAATACAGATGTTTAGTCCGTAGCAAGATAAGTAGTGAGCTCCTCAGTCAAATCTCTCTCCAGACAATATGCTTTCTGATTTAGTTACTTCTTACTCTTCACCTTCAAATATTTTATGGGTTTTTTGTGTTTTTTTTTCCTTTTTCTCCTGCAGAAAATGCCCCTGTTGCTGTAGTCAAACAGCCAGAGAAGGTGGCAGCAACACGGCAAGAAATATTCCAAGGTAATCAGATACAAGGCCTCTCCTATGCCTATGTGTGAGAACAAAATAGCCACCTCTGGCCGAGCCTGCCTGGTGTTCCTGTCTCCTTTCAGAGAGTGACATGGGCTCCCAAATTTAACTGTTATTCACTCCTGGGGCGTGGGGGTGCCTGCAGTCCTGTTCTGTCTAGACTGCAATAGATATGGGCAAAGGATGACTTTACCTTTAATTTTACAAGTCCCTAGTGAATGTTTATTGATGTTTGAGGGATAGTTCCTTGCTGCAGCAGCTTCTGGCAATGGTTTCTGTGTCCTCTGTTTCAGAGCAACTGGGGGCAATCCCAGAGTTTCGGGGCCTGGGCCCGCTCTTCAAGTCTTCCCCAGAGCCTGTGGCCCTGACAGAGCTGGAAACGGAATATGTGGTTCGTTGCACCAAGCACACGTTTGTCAGACACATGGTGTTCCAGGTAGGTAGCTGTGGCATGCGGTGCTGAAAAGGGATTGGAAAATAAGCTTCTGACCAGTTAAAAGCTCCACTGGGAAGAAATAGCTCAAGCATCTCTGTTCACAGCATGTCACTGCAATGAGGAGTCCTTAGTTTCTCAAACAGGGCAACAGAGCCCTGGAAAAAAATTAATTAGGGAGTGTGTGTGTGGCTGAGCAATGCTTACACATCCAGTCCAAATAAATCAGACTGGCACTAGATGGGGCTCCTCTCATGGAGCCGTTGGCAAGGGGAGCTCTGTGCTTAGCTCTGTGCTTTCCTCAGGTGCTTTGGGCACAAAAGAGCGAAGCTTTATCTGAGTGCATGAAGTCTAATCAGCGGGTTTAGGCTTGCTGAAACCATCAAGCTTCCTGAAACTCCCTCAAACTATTCCTAGTTTGGGCCGTGCAAAGGATCATCTTCCCATTTGCTGTGGGGCACTGTGTCCCTGTAGCATCAAGTGAGATGTAGACAATACAATACTCACATTGCTGTACAGCAAAGAGTTAAACTGGGAATCACCATCCAGGGACAAAGGACAAAGTACATTTAGAGGAAAAGATTCCATACTAACTAGTGAACTTAAACAGGCAGAAGCTGACACATCCCTGCCCTCGCTGAATTTGTGCTCCTGCCCAGGTTGCAGAGGGATGGTCATCTGCTGGTTCATTTTAAGTGGTGTTTCTTTAAAAAAGAAGTTTTCTGGAGCACTGTGGTCCTCTGCAGGGTTTTACTTTTCCACCCAAAGCATTTCAATTAGTAGTTCTTAGTCACAGTTGCTTTGTGACTAAACTGGAGCGCATGAGCCCTGTGACTTGCCGGCTGACAGTGAGGTGCACTGTGAACACAAAGAGCTGGGGGTTTGCAAGTTGACACCATGCTACCGCTCTGCCTGAAGTGACTCTGCTATTGGAACTGTAGCAAGCAGCTTCAAACAGTTGCCGCTCTCTCCTCCCCTGTTTAGTTTGACTGCACGAACACCCTGAACGATCAGATCCTGGAGAATGTCACGGTGCAGATGGAGCCGACAGAGGGGTATGAGGTCATTGGCTACGTACCTGCCAAAACCCTGGTGTACAACCAGCCAGGTACCTGCTACACACTGGTGGCACTGTCTGAAGAGGATCCGACAGCAGGTAAACAGTTTGCCGTCTGTGTTTTCCTGACATGCCCCAAATTAACCGTACCGTGTTGCTCGCCCCCACACATTCTACCTGGCATCCTAGTCAGATATTTATAGCCTGTGTGTGGGTGCAGCCCTGAGCGCTGCTGAGAATGATTTCTCTTTGCAGTTTGGGGGCTGTCAAGCCTCCCTTCTCCTCTCCTGGTTCCCTTGTGCTGTAGGATTGTTGATTTTGGCTGTGAGAGCTGGCAGATGAGTGTTCAGCTCTTTGCTGAGTCCTCTCCCATGCACCCAAGCATGTCCTTTAGCCTGTCTGTCCTTTGAGTACGGGGGAAGGCTGGTATTTTTAAAGTGCTGAGTGCTCAGATGCTTTGAGTAGCAAACGGGTATTTCAAACAAACCGCTGGAATTTCAGGGATGTTTATTTGAAGTGAACATCCCCTCATTTGTCACTGTCCAGAACATGAACCAGGCCTTCCCTGTGCCTTGGTCTCCCTGGTTTGTGTTCCGGAACTGCTCACCTCTGTGTGTTGCTGCTGTTCACCCAGCAGTGCCCGTTGTCTTCGAGATGAGTCATCATCGCTTCCTCTCCCAGCCGAGTGGCGTTGATCAGCTGTCGCGTTGCAGTGCAAGGTGGTTTCATCTCGGAGGCACATGAACTGGTCCCTAGATAAGGATCTTGCCTCTTCACGTGGCGCTCGTTGGACATGTTCAGTTAGTATTCCCAACACGACTTGGGGTTCATCAGTAGTAGCACTTGATCTGAGAATTACGGCCTTGTCCAACCATCATTGGTCTGTCTTTATCATTGCTTGCTAGTGTTGATATTACAAATATTACAAATAAATACCTTGTCCTTGAGGGACAGAAACTGTCGGAGAGCCCTCTCTAGGTCACTGCTAAGCCTGTGCTGCCACAGTGACAGGGAGAACCCAGCTGCCCAAACCTCTCGGCCCTGCTCTGCCACAGGGGAGCGCGGATCTGGTGCTAACGGGACCTTTGCTTTTGCCTCCTCCACATCCAGTGGCCTGTACCTTCAGCTGCATGATGAAGTTCACTGTCAAGGACTGTGACCCGAACACGGGTGAGATGGACGACGAGGGTTACGAGGATGAGTATGTGGTAAGGAGCTGGGCGTGTGCCTGACCACGGAAACTGCTGTAGTTCTGAGGGTTTTTGTGAGCTGTACTCAGGTCCCTGCGAGCAGCGATGCGACCGCTGATGCTGGTGTGGGCAGCATCGCGTGAAGAGGGGGTTCTTGCTGCGTCCATGGTGTGTCCTCCAGGTTCGCCTGGCTGTGCCCTGTGGGCTCCAGCAATCGCACGGTCGGGTTTGCAGGGACAGAGGGCTGCTAAATATCTTTTGTTCTCCCTGAGTTGCTCTTCATGGTGGCACGGTGAATTGCCGACTGGCTTGCCTGATGGAGGGAGATTGCTGTCCTTGTTCTTGCTCTGGGAAAGGTGGAGCTTTTCCCTCCCCAGCACCAAGGCTGGTGAAAGCACCGATGCTGCAGAAGCACCTCTCTCCCAGCCTTTGCCCTTCCCAGGCAAACTGTTTCACCATAAAGGAAGAAACTGAGAGCGGCTCACAGAGCGTGGTGCTTACCCTCTGGAGAAGAAGGGATGTTGTGACACCACCTCAACTTGCCCTGGTAGCTCCAGAGACTGTTTTCTCTGCAGTACCTGTCACTGCTACAAATCTGATGAGAGGCACCGCCGTGCAGTGAGTCACTGAGGATACAGCCTCCTCCTGGGAGGAGCAGGGCAGGTTTTTTCCCAAGGGAACATGCAAGGTTAACTGCTCTTTCTGCTTACCGCCAGTCAGCAGCGCAGTTCAGTGATATTTAAACAAACCTTTCCACGTGTTTCAACTAGAATCACGAGGAGATTCTTTCCTGCAGCGACGGCTGAAATCAATGCAGGCTGGTGTCCAGCCGGCTCTGGCACTGACTGCCCTTCAATATGTGCTCTGGGGGGATAAGCCTGGTCCTGTCTCACATAGATGTGGTCACAGCAGCGGTTCAGCTAAGCCAGCACGCAGTGTTAGGCGATAGCAAGTGTCTCATTGTGCTTTACCAGCCTACGAAACCATAAGCTAGAAAAGCAAAATACAAGCTTATGTGCATTCCAGGGAAGCAAATGCTGCGTCTATGTTAGCACAAGCAGGTATTTCTTTAGCTTTTGATTTTCCCTCTGTTTTGGATGCTTTGAGGTGTGTCAGGCCAAGGGCTGTGCTCAGAACAGGAACCTCCTTTGGAAACCCTGGAAATGGTGCAGCCAGTGGCTTTCCCAGGCTCGGCAGTTGCTCAGCCAAGGGGTATTTGCTCAATCAAACCAGAAGAGGCAGGGCTTGTTCTGATGAGTCCAGTCTAAAGCTCACTCTGGAGAGAGCAGAGTTCAGAACAACCATGTTTCACCTGAACCTCTTCTACCTCCAGCTTGAAGACCTGGAGGTAACAGTGGCTGACCACATCCAGCGAGTTCTGAAGCCCAACTTTGGAGCAGCCTGGGATGAAGTGGGTGATGAGTATGAAAAGGAAGAGACCTTTACCTTATCTGCAATTAAAACCCTTGAAGGTAAGAGGGTGTGTGAGCCCAGCAGAGCTCTTAACATTCCCTCCAGCCGGCATAGTCTGGAGCCACAGTCCGGCTCAGCTGAGATCTCTCACAGAAAGGTTAATGGGGCAAAACCCTTCACAAGCTATTTGACCACAGCTGTTAAATGTGGAGCTACTGTGATAACAAGTTAGTTCAGGTTTCAAACAACCAAATGAGTGTTCTGGGCCTTGTGGAGACCAGGCTGGATTGTGGGAGGCAAGAGAACATCTTGCTTTGCTCTTGTACTCTACCCTCCCAAGCAGACAGACCATAGTTCAGCTGTCAGCTCCCACTTTCCCTCTCAAAACCAGTAAGAAAATATGCAAAGAGCAGAAGACGTGAGGTTGGTGGGCAGGCTTATGGTGTAAGCCCTCTTCTCTTTCATCATGCATTGAAGAGTCCTTTTATTTTTCTTGCGAAGCCTGTAAAAACCCGGTCATTTGGATGGCTTAGAAAGGTGTCCTTGTCCTACAGCCATCTCTGTGCTTCCTCACACAGCCCCTTGGGATTTGAAATACCTTCCCTGAGGCCTTTTCAGATTCCTCCTGAAGGCCTCTGTCTCCTGCAAAGTCATAGAATTGTTTTGGGTGGAAGAGACCGTCAAGATGAAGACGTCTCCTTCATTCTGCCCCCGTCCCCACAGAAGCAAGCAGGCTGTCAGGACCGTGCAGCGAGTGCGCAGGCAGCTGCGCTCTCTGGCTTCCGTTCTGACTCATTCACCTTCCTATTTCTGCTGCACCTTTGCTGCATCAGATAACAGAACTGCCGTGTGGCGGTAGGGTTTGTGTGTGTTGTCTTTGCTTCTGTGGTAGCTTCCAAAAACATGATACTGGCCAACACGATGTGTCCCTCAGGACAAGAAATGTGAACCCTAATGTGTAGGGAGGGCTTGAGTCACCTTTAGATGCTCTTTGTGCTTCCTTGTTAAGATACTTATGACACAGAGCCTGTTTTATTTTTGCTTGCACAGAGGCAGTTAGCAATATCGTGAAGTTCCTGGGGATGCAGCCCTGTGAGCGGTCGGATAAAGTGCCCGATAACAAGAACTCTCACACGCTGTACCTGGCAGGTGAGCTGTGGGCTGGCGTCTGTGTGAGGAGCAGCTCTCGGGGAGGTGGCACAGAGCCGCCTGTCCGAAATTGGGGCAGGAGCCTCCGATGGAGGCCCCGTGCTCCAGGGAGGGGTTGGAGGTTTGTGCCTGCCCTGGTTTCTGTCTCCACAAGTGCAGAGCAGCTGGTGCTGGGATCAGGGAGGGTGTGTGGGGGATGCTGGGATCAGCCACAGGCTCAGCTGGGCGGATTTGCTGTCTTCATGGAATCCTAGAATCATTTTGATTGGAAGAGACCCTCAAGCTCAAGTCCAACCGTTAAACCAGCACCAGCACTAACCCACGTCCCTGAGAACCTCATCTCTGCGTCTGTTCAACCCCTCCAGGGGTGGTGACTCCACCCCTGCCCTGGGCAGCCTGTTCCAATGCCCCCACAGCCCTTTCTGGGAATAAATTTTTCCTGATCTCCAATCTAAACCTCCCCTGGTGCAACTTGAGGTTTGGAGTGAGCCTGTGGGGGGAGTACAAGCATCCTTGTCCAGCAAAGAGGATGGATCCTGGAGCTTTTACACAAGTGACTGGTGGTCACTGGCAGAGTGCCTGACCTCTGCTCAGCTGAAGTTTACTTTAGACTTTGCTTTCATGAGCTTTACAGTGGCAAGAGTCCCAGTCCCATACGGGAAACCTGCCCTGGCCAAGCAGTACTGTGCATTTTTAGGCTCAAAGAGGGGAACACCTGCAGCCCGCTCACTCCTTCCTCCTCCTCTCCCTTCCAGGTGTGTTCCGGGGTGGCCATGACCTCCTGGTGCGCTCCCGCCTGGTCCTGACCGACACGGTGACGATGCAGGTGACAGCGCGCAGCAGCGAGGAGCTGCCCGTGGACGTCGTTATGGCCTCTGTGGGATAAACCACCTTCTCCGGGACTCTCCGGTCACCGGGGCCCCGCGGGCGACGCTTCTTTCAGAATAGGAATCACACTCACTACAGCAGCTTTGGTGTTCTCCGCAGCGCAGCTCTATGGGGGCTCTGTCTATAAAGTAACGAAGGTTTTACCAACCGCTCCGGAGGTTTTTATTGCGGGGAGACGGTTTGGGTGGCGGAGGCGCCGTGATGAGCCGCTCGCTGCTCTTTTTTTATGTCGTTCAAATAAAAACGTCTTGCAGCTCTCCAGGGTCTGTCTGACCGGCGGGAACGGCGCTCGGGGCGCGGGTCCTGCCCCGACCCACCCCCGGTCCTGCCCCGACCCACCCCCGGTCCTGCCCCGATCCACCCCCGGTCCCGCCCCCGCGCCGGGCGGAGCTCCGAGCCGGCCCCGTCCCCCGCAGAGCCGGCGGGATGTGCGGCCGCACCGCCTGTTCCCTGGGTGCCGACAACCTCCGCCGGGCCTGCGCATATCGCGACAGGGCGGGCCAGCGGCGACAGCCCGAGTGGATCCGGGCGGAGCGGTACCGGCCCTCGTACAACAAGGGCCCGCAGTCCAGCGGGCCGGTGCTGCTCTCCCGCCGGCACCTCCAGCAGGTACCGCCCTCCCTTCGTCCCTCCCTCCTTCCCTCTCTCCCGTCCGGCCGAACCAAAACAAGGCCGGCGGGGCCGCATCCTGGTCGCTGCTGCCGCTTCAAAATCTGCCTGGCTGCCGTGGGTCCTGGGGCTTCAACTGGGGGCCGTGCCTCCCGGGGTGGTGCGGTGCCCAATCCGAATTGGAGCGGCTCGTTTGGCTTCTCTTTGCTCAGCGTACGTGGCGGGTATTGAGTTTTTCTACTTGCCAAGATGTCTCTCCTTGTTAGTGTTGACTTGTTCGTGAGGAGGGCGGGGGATCGCTACCGTGCTTCCAGCATTGTGTTGTGTTTTCTGCAAATATTCATATATAAGTGATTAATTGCGGTAGGTTGTTTTTCCTGATTGTCTCAGCTGGCTTTATTCTGTTTTTCTGGGGATTTTTTTTTTTCATTTCATCATGCTTCTGAGTGTGTCCAGGCTGCATTAGTAGGGGAAAGTAGACAAAAACCATCTCGGCATCAGAGCTGTACAATAACTGTGCACCTGGGGTGACCGTTATCCCGGCTAATTTAAGCCTCACCAGACCTTCCCCAGACAACCTGAGCAGCCTGTGCACCCGCTTGTGCGCCTCGTTTGGTTTCCGCAGAAGGGGGTGCCCGCTGAACTGCTGCTCTTTGGTGTTCAGCGGGGTGAAGCTGGGTGCACCGAATTGAAACACCCCAATCTGGGCTCCCTCCGCTCTCCCCCCCAGGCTGGTGGGGCAGCCAAAGGGGCCGCTGCTCCTGCAGCTGTTACCGGCACAGGGGATGGGGTGGGACGTGGCGGTAGGGACACTTTGGGGTGCTGTGGGTGATGCCATCGGGATCCCTAGTGCCCTCCTGTCCTGCCTGGGGGTCCCACACGGCTGACACCTTCTGGGTTGTGCATCTCTTCAGCTGCTGGGTCACAGGTGCGGTGTGAGGTGTCCCTTGTGCTGCCCCTCGTCTGTGGGAGGCTCTGGAGGACTTCACAGAGCTGGGCACATACACATCCCTGTATGTGTATTTATAGAGTTGAGAGAAGGGGACGGAGCTGGTGAGGGGCTGGAGCACAAGTGTGATGGGAGCGGCTGAGGGACCTGGGGGGTTCAGCTGGAGAACAGGAGCTGAGGGGAGACCTTCTGATCTCTGAACTGCCTGAAAGGAGCTTGGAGCCAGGGGGGTCGGGCTCTGCTCCCCAGGAACAAGCGCCAGGAGCAGAGGAAACGGCCTCAAGTTGCGCCAGGGGAGGTTGAGGTTGGATGTGGGGAACAATTTCTTCCCCAAAGGGCTGTGGGGCATTGGAACAGGCTGCCCAGGGCAGTGCTGGAGTCACCATCCCTGGAGGGCTGGACAGACGGACATGAGGTTCTCAGGGACATGGGGTCGTGTCAGGGCTGGTGTAATGGCTGGACTCAATGATCTTGAGGGTCTCTTCCATCCAAAATAATTCTATGTACATTTACAGTAGATATATGTGTGTGTATATATACATATATATATGTATATATATATAAATCACTACTGCGGTTCTTTGGGAGCAGGTGCCCCAGGGCCCCGCTCGCCCGGGCTGCAGCCGCGGGCAGAAAGCGAGAGCGAGCTGGGCGAGAACCGAAAGCCGCAAACCGTCTCCATTGTCCAAGCGCAGATAATATGCAAAGCGCGAGGAGTGAAAGTGAACCAGGTCCGCAGAAATCACGCTATTAAAACGAGGGTGAGGCTTACACCTCAGGGGACGCTCGCTTTAAAGAGGGAAGGTTTGAGGACCGTGACACCAGCCCGCCATAACCGGTTACTTAAGAGCCAGGGAGCTCACGTATCCAGGCGCTTCCCGTTGAAAAAAACCACCTGCATTCATTCCTCCAGAGAGTCGCCGGGTGAGCCTCGCTGAGACAGTTATTTATTCCTGCAGAATATTTTTGTGCTTTTTGCTGAAGATTAATGTTCTGGGCCCCTCAGTTCAACAAGGACAGGGAACTGCTGGAGAGGGTCCAGCGTAGGGCAACGAAGATGATTAAGGGGGTGGAGCATCTCCCTTATGAAGAAAGGCTGAGGGAGCTGGGTCTCTTTAGTTTGGAGAAGAGGAGACTGAGGGGTGACCTTATTAATGTTTATAAATATATCAAGGGTGAGTGCCATGAGGATGGAGCCAGGCTCTTCTCGGTGGCAAACAATGATAGGACAAGGGGTAATGGGATCAAGCTGGAACACAAGAGGTTCCACTTAAATTTGAGAAAAAACTTATTCTCAGTAAGGGTGACAAAGCCTGGCCCAGGCTGCCCAGGGGGGTTGTGGAGTCTCCTTCTCTGCAGACATTCCAACCCGCCTGGACATGTTCCTGTGCGACCTCACCTGGGCGTTCCTGCTCCAGCAGGGGATTGGACTGGATGATCTTTTGAGGTCCCTTCCAATCCCAAACATACTGTGATACTGTGAATATGGAAAGGGTTAGAATTCATGGCTGTTTCTGCATGGTTTGCGAGTAGCATCTGTGCCGAAGAGCAGAGGCACACCTGGTGCTGAAGGGGCCGTGAGCCCCAGCTCAGCTCTTGGCAGAGACACCGGCCTGTTCCTCCCTTGCAGGAGGAGAAGCCGCTTCCCCCGGGCTCAGCGAACCCCTCTGGAGCTGTGGGGGTGCTTGTGGTCCCTGACCTGAGGCGTTTCTTGTGTCGTTCGAAAGGATGCCGACTCCTCCGAGCGGGTCCTCATGGACATGCGCTGGGGCCTGGTTCCCTCCTGGTTCAACAAGGACGACCCTTCCAAAATGCAGTTCAACACCTCCAACTGCCGCAGCGATACCATGCTGAAGAAGTCCTCCTACAAGGTGGGTTGCTGCTCTCTTTCTGGCCAGCCCGAAGAGATCTTGTAGCCACCAAAACCAGAGGTGAAGCATCTCCCGAGCGAGTCCCGGTCACCGTTTCCCTGCAGCACAGGGCAGGATGCTCCTCAGTGAGTCCCTGTACTGCACGGCTGGCAGATTTCATTAAAATAGAAGAACTGAAACGGTTGTTGCCGGTGAAGCTCATCCCTCACTGCATCGCTGGGTGGTGGTGTTTGTGCACCCCGCGGGGCGGCTTTAGGGGACCCCAGGAGGGAGGGAGCGGGTTGCGTGGTCCCGCAGCCCCATCCTCCCTCGCAGGCTGCCCGGGGCTGCTGTTCACGTCTCGCTTGTGTTTTCTGTCCCCCAGGGTCCCCTCCTCAAGGGCAAGCGCTGCGTGGTCCTGGCGGATGGCTTCTACGAGTGGCAGCAGCACAGCGGCGGGAAGCAGCCGTATTTCATTTACTTCCCCCAGAGCAAGGACGCCGAGGTACGGAGTCTGAACACTCACACCCGGCTCTGAGCCCCTGCTCCCTCCAGCTGCCAGGGGAAAAGCCCCTTTCCCTCCAGCTGCGCCCCTCTCTGGGGTCTCTATTTCCCAACGGGGCTCCATCCCGCGGTGGGCTCAGCACCCCGGCATCCCTGTGCTGTAACCCCTGCGGTCCCCAGGCTGTAAACGCCACCGCAGCGTCCCCGCCGTCACGCTTGCTGCTCCCCGCATGCCGGATATTTGCATGGGTGGGCGATACATCTCACAGGGGACTGGGCTGGGGGTTTCGCTACCTCTTTCCTTCAGCTGAGCCAGCGGTTGGGGTGTTCGGAGGGGAAGGAGGGTGCTGGCTTGCCTGTGGGAAGATGAAGCTCCTGGTATCTCTCCTGGAATTGCCTCAAAGTAGTAGAAAGGCTCCTGGAAAGTCCCCAGATCAGTTCGTGGCTTAGATCTGAGTCACCTGCTGCGGCACTGGCAGGTCTGCGAAGCTTTGGCTGCCCCTGGGTCGGCACCAACCGGGGCGCTGGGACCTTTGTCCTGCAGGCGGAGGGGAAGGATGGAGACGAGGAATGGAGGGGCTGGAGGCTGCTCACCATGGCTGGGATTTTCGACTGCTGGGAGCCGCCGGCGGGAGGAGAGGCGCTGTACACTTACACCATCATCACCGTGGACGCCTCCAAGGACGTCAGCTTCATCCATCACAGGCAAGTGAAGGCCGGGGGGCGGCTGCAGGGCTGTGGGGGGACAAGGGAGGAAAGTTGTGCTTTTAAACGCCGGTCTGGCAGCGTGCGGGCAGGGAGGCAAGGGAGACGAATGCTACAACATCACCAGCTCGTTTCTGGTCTCTGGCTTGCACCCTTTCCGTAAATCACCGTCTTTGTGCCCCTGTGGGTGGCCATCGGGCCCCTCCGCCTCCTCCAGCAAAGCAGCTACCTGGGCAAAGCGAATGTGTTCTCTGCCTGTTTCAGTTTTCCCTGTATTTTTCCCCAAGCTGCTGGTTCGTTGCGAGCTTACAAACCTGGCGTTTACCACCCTGCCCTGTTGTATTGGCACCGGGCTTTGCCTCTGACTGTGATGTCCCCTAGGATGCCAGCCATCCTGGACGGGGACGAGGCCATCAGGAAATGGCTGGACTTTGCTGAAGTCCCAACCCAAGAAGCGGTTAAACTCATCCAGCCTACAGAGAACGTCGTTTTCCACCCAGTGTCCACCTTTGTCAACAGCGTCCGCAACAACACACCCGAGTGTGTCGCGCCCATCGAGCTGGGAGCCCAGAAGGTGAGGGCGGGCAGGGGACGGCTTGGCCGCGGTGACATCCCTGGGCAGGGACGGTGCTGCCAGGCTGCAGGGGGCAGGACTTGGACTGGGTGAGCTTTGAAGGTCCCTTCCAACCCAATCCATTCTGTGATCCTACGCCTGTGCTTGAGCGCAGAGCCCCGAACAGATTCCCTTCCCTCTGCTTCCAGAGATAAATTCTCACCCTCTGCCGGCGTTTCTCTGCCAAATGAAGCGAATTCCGTGTGAAATGGGGCTTGGAATGAGCCTGTTCCCAGCAGTGGGGCAGCCTCCCACAGATGTGCCTGGTTGCGGGCAGGGCTGTGGATCCATCCCCTGCCGCTCCTGCCCTGCTCTGTGCCCCTGATTTCTCTCCCACCGTCTCTTGTCTGTCTAGGAGGTCAAAGCCACCCCCCCCAGCAACGCGATGCTGAGCTGGTTAAAAAGCTCCCAGGAGGGCTCCCCCCGGAAGAAAGAAAACGATTTGCCCAGGTGGAAGAGTCAGTTCATCCACAGCCCTTCGCCCAAGAAGACCAGCGCAGGTCTCCTGCAGCAGTGGCTGGGGAGGGAGGCAGAGCCGGCTGCGAAGAAGCGCAAGGTGTAAGCACCGTCTAGGATGGCTGGCCATCCTTCTCCCTCCTGGTTTGCTGAAGCAGAATGAGGAACATTTTCTTTGGAAGGCTTCACAGGTGGCTGTTGAGATTCTCCAAGCCTCTCAGGTGTTGATTTGATGCTCTAGGTTGTTTGTCTCTGTTCTTCGTGTTCTGTTAAAGGTTGGTGTTTGTCTTTTAAGGTTTTGGCTTTGTCTTGTGCTGATGGGAGTGGATATAACCTGCTGGCCTCCCTCCCTGGGGGTCACAGATAAAGCCTTGAGAAGCATCTCAGCCTGCTGAGGAGGAGTCTCTTCTGCCTCTGACAGCATTCACATCTCCTGTTTTCTTTTCCCTTTTTTTTTGTGTATTAAACCGTTACCTCTTTTCTATGTAATTCCGTATTGATTCTGTACCAATTTCCTTTTGAATGCTCTCTCGAAAGACAGCTGCAGTACAGAGGAACATGCAATAAATCCTAGGAGGAAACCCCAGGTTCAGGAAGATCTGCCAGAGTCGGCCCGTGTTGCCATGTGCATTCCAGGCTCCTGAACAGGGAGATGTTTAAGCGGGGCCTGGGTAGAACTGGGCTTTGCTTGGGTTTCCCTGCGGGCAGCGGGTTGGGACAGCACGTCTTGGTCACGTTGTTTGTACAGGCATTTCGTTAATGGGATTTGAGGACTTAGAAAGGATTTTCTTGATCTGTGGAGGGATGTGCTCTGCCTTGTTCATAAAGGTCATTCATTAAAGCCCGGATAACCAAAGTGCCATTACAGAACAGCACGGGGCGGTTGTTTTTGAGGTCAGGGATTTTGTAAACAGAGCCAGATGTTGCAGACCAAAAGCCTTACACGGTGGGACCCTTGCTGGAAAACAGTACTTCACTTTTATTGGAAACAATAAAATGGGATTAACTGGTTGGCTGCGCGGTGCCCTTGTCCGTGTGTGTGTCTTTGTCCCCCTTGCCCACCGCGGCCCTTCTGCTCCTGTTTTGCAGGCAGAGCTCATATCTCCGCTCCATCTGCTGCGCGGGAGACCAGCCACAGCTGCTGAGCTCACAGGGCACCCGCAGGGCGATGTTGCTGGAGCATTTCCATTTGCCAGTGGAAAATACCCCCCGGGGATTTATTTCAGGGCTCCTCTCAAATGATGTGTCCCTGGGGAGCTGCAGGGGTGGCTGTGGCTGGGGCACGTCACTGGGGACGGACAGCAGAGCTGGGGCAGGAGCTACAGGACAGAAAACTGGGGAGACCTGGGTGCTCTCAGAGCCAAATCCATCTCTGAATCCCTCACGTGCCATGGAGGCAGCTGAACCCTGGAGATCTCCTGCTTTATGGGAAGCTGGGGTGGGATTAGGATTTCTAGCCAGAAAGCCTGTTGCTAGCTGGCTCCTCATCGCTCCTGCAGTGACTTGAGGCTGTTGAGTCACTGCATTAGCAGCTCCTGGTAAAATGAATAGATTTTCAGGTGCTGGGGCTGTCACCTCGGTGCCTGTCCTTGCAGGAGCCACAAGGGAGGTTTCTCTCCCTGCCTGGCCATCACTCCTGCAGGGTGAGCAGCTCGGCTGCGCCGGCCTGGTCAGTGCTGGCTGTAGATCAGGCTTTTCCAAAGGTCACCGGCTCATCTCAAATTCATTTCAGGTCTCCAGTTGCTGTGGCAGGAGTGAAGATGCTGAGCACGCATGGGGGATGCTCACCTTTCCCACTCTGGGGAACACGATCCTTCCCTTGGGGAGGCAGGGACAATGCAAAGATGCAGGGTAAAGATTATCTCCCTCCAGGCTGTGAACACCAGCAGTATCATCCACCGAGAAAAACTACACTGAGGGTTTAATGAGGTGTTCTTGCTGAACTACGCCACCTTCAAACTGAAGGCTGGTTGCTCACTCAATGCCGTTTGCAGTGGTTGCTCCTACCTGCCAAGGAGTTGTCTGCACTTAACCTGGTGTGACCTGGCCCCCAAAATTGGCTTGGGAGCAACTTTCCCCTTCGATGCATGATGCTCTGGCAGGGAGGGAAGCACTCGCTGCAGGCGGGGGGGGGGATGCTCCGGGGGGCTGGACCCCCCGATGGGGGGAGCTCCCCCCATCGGGGGGTCCAGCCCCCCGGAGCATCCCCGAGCCGCAGGTCCTGGCACTCTCCCTCCGGCCGGTGAGAGGGCTCTGGGTTTAGGCAAAAGTGGCAGGCGGTGAGAAGCAATGATGCCGGGACACTCACGGGGCCTCCGGCCAAAACCGCTCCCCGTCGGCCCTGGCCCAGCCAGGAAGCAACTACCAGCGTGTAGAGGAACCCTGGCTGCTGCCGGGCTTGGCCGGTTGGGAACCGGGACCGCCCCGGATCAAGGTGCCGAGCCGGGTCGCTCCCCGCCGGGCGCTGCCCTCGGCGTCGACCCCGCGGCGGAGCCGGGGCCCTGCGAGCCCTATGCAAATCAGGGATCAGCACAGCGACCAATCAGCGCCACGTCGGCCGCGGCAGTAACCAATGGGAAGCGTCGTGCGGCGGGGCGGGCAGGGATATCCGCGGCGCGGCGGCGGCGGCCCTGGCAGTGCGGCGGCGGGCGGCGCGCAGGGCGGAGCGGCGGCGGCTGTGGGTAAGGGCGGCGCGGGAGCGGGCGGGGACGGCGGGTCCCAGGCCCGGCAGCGCGGTGTAATGGCGTTTATCTCCTTGCAGGCGCCGGGACCGTCTGTGCGTGGCGCTTCTTGGGCGGCGGCGGCGAGGGGCCGCTGCCTGCCGGCCATGTCGGGCCGGGGGAAGTCCGGTGGCAAAGCGCGGGCCAAGGCGAAGTCGCGCTCGTCGCGGGCCGGGCTGCAGTTCCCGGTGGGCCGGGTGCACCGGCTGCTGCGGAAAGGAAACTACGCGGAGCGGGTGGGCGCCGGCGCGCCGGTGTACCTGGCGGCGGTGCTGGAGTATCTGTCGGCTGAGATCCTGGAGCTGGCGGGCAACGCGGCCCGCGACAACAAGAAGACGCGCATCATCCCGCGGCACCTGCAGCTCGCCATCCGCAACGACGAGGAGCTCAACAAGCTGCTGGGCGGTGTGACCATCGCCCAGGGTGGCGTCCTGCCCAACATCCAGGCCGTGCTGCTGCCCAAGAAGACGCAGAGCTCCAAGAAGTGAGCGCTGCCCCTGTCTCCCCTCCCAGCCCTACCTCCTCACTGGTACCCTGCCTGTCCTCCTTGTGGGGCTGGGGGTTCCTGTCCTACCCCCCAGCCCGGGCTGGGTGCTGAGCCCTGGCAGCACCCTGCCAGCCCTCCACTAGTCCCCCAGCCTGGGCTGCAGGGTGCTAGGGGAGCATGAGTGGGGTCAGGCCCTGCTTGTGCCCCCACTCTGCCCCTCTTCCCTCTGGAAGAAGCATTTTTTGGAGGGGGCACCTGGATCACGGCTGTTGGCGGTGGTGGCATGTGGAGCTGGATGGTTGAGTCATGGTGCAAAGCTGCTGGTAGCTGCTGAGGATTGTTCTGGCTGGCGTGGGGATGGACACGGGCACCCCTAGCTGCCTGTCCCCTCTGCCAGCCCTGGGGCCATGCAGGGCCCCCCCCAGCCCTCCGTGCTTGCCCTGGCACAAGGATGGGACTGGCTGCTGCTGTGCCCTCCCCGCCAGCAACGCCATCCCGGCAGCACTGCAGCGGGGAGGGCAGGGGGCTGGAAAACGTGAAAAGGAGGCAAACTTTCTCCATTGGCAAGAAGTGACTGTTAGTTCTGTTCATGGTAAAGCTAGTGCGTTGCCTATTGTAAAGAAGCTCTGGTCCTATTTATTTTAAAGTCTCTTATTTTTGGGGGTACCTCCCTGCAAAGTCACTGTCCTGCAGCTCCCTGGCTTAGTGGGCGCTGGGGGACTTGGTGGCCTCGTATTCCGTGGGTCCTGCTCGCGGGGTGGGGCGGAGGGTGCGGTGACAAATCCCCTCGGAGAGCGTCGCAAGGTCAGGCGCCCGCTGGGAGCTAAGCTGCCATCTTCTGCCGCCGCTCCCCTGCTCTCCCGGCTGCGGAATCCAATCCCTTCGTGTCGCTGAGAGCTACCCGTGCACTTCTGGAAATGACATGATGTGGCTCTTTTTGTTGTTTGTTCAACACTATTTCTGGTTCTGAGAAATAAAGTGATGATGCTATCTGTTAACTGTTACCCTCTATGGATTAATATATTATTTTTTTTAAAAAAAAAACCCTACAGTTTGTGTTAAAACTCACTCACAGCTAGTACCGTATTTATTTAATGCCTGTGTGGGTACTGTGGGAGCATGGGGACAGGCTAGCTGTCCCGTGACGCCTGGAATAGCTGATGCAGAGACAGCTTTCCTCGCTGCCCAGAGCAGCCGCTTCTGTGGAGGCCGATAGTCGTGTGCATGCGGCAGTGTCTAGGCAATCCGACTGTAGACCTTTGTAACATGTTTTTTAAGTTTAAAAAAGCAACTTCTATTTATGTGCTGTAAGTAGCATGTCTTCAGCCTATTGAATCAGATGTTGATCTTGTGGATGAAGTAATTTACCCTGGCTCTGAGTCTTACTACCTAAAGTAGATGAATCTGGATGCTTGTCAACTGGTTTTATGAAGGGGTTTTTCACTCCGTTGTGGAACGTGGAAGCGGCGTGTTCGTTAGTGTTGTGCTAATGGGGGTGCAGATGTGCCCTGTGGTTATGCTGGGGTAGCCTGGGGTGGGTGGGGGGCACTGTCCACAGCGCTGCTGTGTCACGGGCCCCCAGGTTCTCTTCTCCCATGACGTGACTGTGACCGTGGGCAAGGTGGGGACAAGGGGTTTCCACTGCCCAGTATGGTGTTTGATGTGTCTGTATCAGTGTCTTGTTCTCTCCCTCATGTTTTCTTTAGGACCAGTGTTCTGTACAACTCGAGAGTGCTTTGTATTTCTTAGAAAAATGCAGAACTTGTGATACTGAAAAGAACGGTGCAAACCCAATATCTGATTAAACTGGTTCCCTGTTGAATGCTGTCACATGTGCTGTGTCTTGTCACCTCTCCAAATCTGAATCTGGCAGCGGTCTGCGGGAGCAGACTCTGGTGGCAGCTTGGTATCTGGGCTTGGTTTTCTCCAAGTGGGGAAGGATTAGTAAAGCACCGGATCTGGCCTAGCAGTGGTCCTGCTTGCCCTTCACTTGAACAAATAGTCTTTTTCTACCTGTGGGAACAGATAAAACCCTTTTCTTGCTCTTCTCCCTGCTGTGGGAATGGCTGGGAGCAGCAGAGGGGATGAGGCAGGACCTGGGACCTTCTCCCATGCTGGAGGTGTCATCCCCACCCCACGGGCTGCCCAGGCCCCTCTGGGTGACCTTGCAGGCAGAGATGGGCTTGTGGAGGTCAGATGGGAAAAGCTGATCCTGATGGGGAGGGAGAAGGCCTGGAGCTATGGGGCTGTTTCTTACAGCCCCCTCTCTCTTGGGATGTCTCCCAGTTTGCTGTCCTGGTCACTGGTCCTCAATGCAGAGTTGCTCCCAGCTTGGGTTTGGGAGGGAGGGTTGTGGGGGGGCTTAGACACCTTCCAGCGTGATCAGGGTTGGGTGGTGGCAAGGGCTGGGCTGGGGACGGTGTAGGTCAGACTGGAGCTGCTAAGGCTGATCTCTGTAGGTGCCACCTTCTGCCCCACCAAATGTGCTGGCCAGAACACAAGGCAGGAGAGAGTATGAAGTATTTGGGAGTGCCCTGGTGCAGGGAACAGGGACAGGTTGGGCTGCTGCCCTGCGCACCAGGGGCCGAGTAGCTCTGTAACCACCCCAGTGTTGTGTGGCTCTGCCCAGGGTGACACCTGCAGCTGTAACTGGGAGCTGGTGGCAGATGTGGTGCCCTCAGTGCTGAGCTCCAGCTGGTTCAACTTCTTCTGCCACCCACGTGATGGACCAGCTGGAAAAGCTGGGCTGCTCCAAGGGAAATCCTGTCTGTCTGGCCAAGCGTTGCTAAAGCGCTTGGCCTTTATCACCTCCTCAACTTCACATTTAAATATCATCGTGACCAGGAGAGCGGAAGTTTTGGTCTTTATTAGAAAGCTGGAACGGACTCTGTCACCTTCAAGAGATTGGTCTTGTGGCTTCTTGGAGCAGCGTTGCTGGTCCTGGCTCTTTTGTAGCACCAGAGCAGTTGAGCTCATAAAATGTGAAGGACTTGGCTGAGTTGAGCCTTCCCCAGAGGTCATGTGAGCCTGAAAGGGTGTCCGTTGGTCTGTCCTTCCCTCCAGGAGAGGTCAGGGAGGCTGCAGGGCTCTTCCCCTTCCTCCTCCGGGCACCCGAAGGTGAGACAGCATAGACCTGAAGCTGGAAGCTGCTGTGCATCTCACCATGCGCAGCAGAGTCTCCACCGGCTCTGGGACTTGCTGTGTTTATCTGGGGGATGAGACTGGAGTCACTTGCCCTTGGAAGTCGAGGACTGGGTTTCCCTCCAGCGCCCAGCCCTTGCGGCCGGCAGCACTCGGGGGAGTGTGCTCGGGGATGCTCGTGTTGCAGCCCCCGACAGTCCTGGTGTGTACAGTGAAATGCTGCCTTCCCTCCGACCAAGAGGTGACGGCTCCAGCTGGACCAGCGCGATGTGTCACGCTTCTGCCTTCCCGCCGCCCACAGCTGCCTATGGGAATGCCAGCAGTGGTTCACCTTCCAGGTAACGCTCCTTACCAGTCAAGCCTTGCAGGTCGAGACTGGCCAGACCTGGGTGGTGGCATCTCCTCCATCCCTTCAAACCCTGCAGTGTCATCTGCTGACCAAGGAGACAACTGCAGGTCACAGCTGGAACGCAGCAGCTCTCTCCTGGTACCTGAGGGCGCTGGCAGCTGCTTGGGCTCCGTGTGAGATGTACAGGGGCTGCCTGTCCCAAATACTGACTGGAGGGAGGCTACAGCCCCCCAACAGCAGAAAGCTGCTGGTCTCCCCCGGGAGCAGAACTGGCTTCTCTTCCTGAATTTAGCTGATGGACAGTTCTTCAGGGAGCAAACGTGCTTCCCTTCTCTCTGCTTGTGCTCCAAGAGGCACAGGGATGAAGCGGCTGTAGAGGGGCCTGGGTCCAGGAGGAAGGGGGCTGCTCCTTTCCTGGGAGTGCTGGAAGGGCCTGGCTGTCCCCAGGCTCCAGCTGGCTGCTGTTCCTCTGTCCCCTCCTCCTGGAGCCCTTGTGCATTGGGCTGATTGGTGCTGTATTTCCCCAGGCAGCGGGAGCATGTTGATGCTCTGGGGTGATGCTCTCCTCCCTCTTTGGTGGAGGCAGCTGAGCAGGACCCTGGGGTGACAGCAAAGCCCTGCTGTGGGCTTAACCACAGCTGACCTGTGGGGTACAGTGCGACTGCAGCACTCCCTGCCCCACTGCGGAGAGCAAATATGTGGCTGGGCTCCTTTCCCATCCTGCTCCTGCAACCCCAATATAAGCCGCGGGACCCAAGGAGCACGGAGCTGCAGGCTCAGCCCCTGCTGCTGCAGACAGGCAGAACAAGATGGCCCAGATCCCTTGCAGGGCTTTATGCAACCTCGCTGGCGCAAGCTATAAATAGGCACAGCGATGGAGGCGCAGGGTGCACGATGGGCCGCTGCTCGCAGCGCTGTGTGTGCACGGCGGAGCCCCAGCTCCTGGGGAAAAGCTCCCTGAAGCTGCGGCTGGAAGGGAGGGATGGAGGTGGGTGCTGTGGGAGGTCTGTGCTGCAGGGTGCTCCCCCTCTATGGCAAGGGAATCCTCACCCCCTCTCCTCCCTGCCCCTCTCATGGGTGCTGTGCAGCCCCCCGGGTCTGCTCTGCCGCATCAACACCTGCGTGGGCAGCAGGGCCCCCCCGCTCCTCCGCGGGACACACGCAGCGTGGCTGGGCCCTCCCGCCTCCCCCCGGGGGCTCCGCTGCCCCCGCCCGCCCTGCCCGCTCCGCGGTGCCTGCAGGGAGCGCACGACAGCACGGCGTTTTTTAACAATTTATTTGAAACGACGATAAATGAAAAAAAAAAAATAACGGAAACATTAGAAAAAACAAAAAAAACCACAACAAAAAACCCAAAACCACCCTCCCCAAAAAATAACCAAAACTAACTCAAAACCGATTAAAAAAAAATTAGAAAGGCCATTATTGAAGATGCGACCTGCACCGGCGGCCCGAGGGGCCCCGCGGGCTGCTCCGCCAGGGGGCGGGCGGCCAACCCGCGCGCGCCGGCCCCGTCACGAGCGGCCGGACGCCGCGGCAGCCAATTGGCGCCCAACGGGCCGTTGCCATGGCAGCGGGGACCCGGGAGCCAATAGGGGGCGCCGTGGCTTTTCGAAATCGCGCCGGAGGAGGCGCAGGGCGGCCGGCGCGAGGGGCGGGGCGCGCGCGCGGAGCGGGCCCGGGCGGCGGGAGCCCGGCCCACGTGGCGCGGGGGGCAGCGGGGGCGCCGCCGCCAAACGGCTGCTATGGAAACCGGGCGGGAAAAATCCCTGTAAAGCACCGGGGAAAGAAGGGGGAGGGAGAGCCGGGGACTGTCTACACGCGGGGAGGGGCACGGCCGAAAACAAAAGGGCGCGATCGGGGAGAAGCCCCGGGGTGGGGGATGGAAAAAAATAAGGCGGCGGAGAGGGGGAAGGGGGTGCTGGGGCGGCCGCAGCCCCGCTCACCGCGCACGGCGGCGGCTGCGGAGCCGAGTCAGCAACACAAAGACAAAGCGGGTCCCGGGGGTCCGTCCTCAGAGCAGTCTGTGCGGCGGGGCTCACAGTCCGGGGGGCGGCGGGGGCTCCCTGCGCCCCGCTCTCATGCCTTCCTGCTCTTGAGCGCCTTGGGCTTTGCGGACTTCTTTACCTTCTTGCCCCCGGGGGACGCGGCTCCCTTCTTGGTGGCCTTCTTGGCTTTGCCCTTGTCCTTCTTCGCCGCCGCCCCGCTGGCTCCTTTCTTGTGCGATTTCTTCTCGGGCTTCTTGCTCTTGGCTGTCGGCTTCTCCGCCCGCCGGGACGTGGAGGCCGTCGCCTTCTTGTGGGCGCTGCTGCCCGCGCCCCCTTCGCCGCCGCCTTCCAGCTTCTTCCTGTTGAGCTTGAAGGAACCGTTGGCGCCGGTGCCCTTGACCTGGAGCAGCGTGTCGTTCTGCACCAGCGCCTTGATGGAGTATTTCAGGTAGGTCCTGCCGTTCTGCTGGTCGAACCAGGACACTTTCTTGGCCTCGTTGTAGATCTTGGCCAGCGAGGAGCCATTGCGCTCGCCCAGCTTGCGGATGGTCTCCACCACCAGCTGACTGTATTTGCCTGGCTGGTTCTTCTTCTTGTTGTTCTTTTTCTTCTTCGACGGCGAAAGCGACGAGCCGCCGCCTTTTGCTTTCTTAGCGGCCGCTTTCTTTTCCGGAGAGAGAGGCAACTCCTCCGCCTCGGTCAGGGGCAGATCGGCTTCTTCTAGCTCCACCGACATGGTGCTGAGGGGGCGCGGGCCGCGGAGCGGGGGCGGGCAGGGGCGGCGTGGCGGGCAGCGGCCGCGCTTCTATCGGACTCCGCTTTGCTCCGCGCCGCCGCGCTCTAGTGGGGCGGGTGTCGTCGCCGCCTCTTTATATGGACGCGGGGCGGACCACGTTGAGAACAACAACAGCCTGGTCCGCCGCCAGCTCCAACTTGTGCTTCTTGGGGCCCTTTCGCGGGGCTCCCGCGCCGCCGCCGCGGCCCCTCCGGCCGCCCCGCCCGCCCCGTGCCCTGCGCCCGGCCCCCCCCCAGCCCGCCGCCGCCCCCGCGGCCCCCGCCGCGCGTCGCCCGCCGCCCCCCGCCGTGATTTCGGGGGTGCGCCCGGCGCGGCGGCGAAAGCGAGGATAGGGGCCCCTGGTACGGCGGCGGCTGGGGCCCCGCGGCGGCCCCCCCGCGCGTCGGTGCCGCCGCCGCCCGCTGCCCAAGAGGGGCCGCCGCACGGGGGTTGTGGCGGCGGGCAGCGGGGGGCCGCGGCGGCGGCGCTGGCCCCGCGTTCTCCGGAGGGAACTAACACAGGCGACGCCCTCCCGCGGTCGGCGGCAGCAGCGCGGAGACGCCGCGCCGAGGCCGGGGGTCCCCGCCCCGGTGACGGGGGCCGCCCCCCACCGACCCCTACCCCCACGGCCACCCGGACAGGGCCCCCGAGGCGGGGAGCCCTGCGTGTCCGGTGTGCCCCCCCCCCCCCCCTTTTCTCCAGCAGGCATCGCCCCGCAGCGGAGGATGCGGACAGCGCCGCGGGTCCCAGGGGGCTGGCGGTGGGGGCACGGTGGGGGGGACCCCCGGCTTGGCATAGTCCGGGGGCTGCGCGAATCGCTGCAGCCCCTGCGGACCGAGAGGTTGGGGGACTTCTTGCCCCTTCGCAGGCTGCAGCTCTGCATGGGCTGGGGGTTCAGCAGCGGTGCTATGAACCCGCTCCCAAATACACCCCACTCCCCAAATCCCACCGAGGGGACGAGACTTTCTTGGTGGAGGGTCGGAATGCACAGCCCCTCCCTTGCAAAGCCCCAGGGCCGGGTCCCTCCCCCCAGCAGCTGGGGGTGGGATCCGGATGGGGGGGAGGGGAGCGTACGGGGGGTGTGAGTGCGCGGGGGCGCGTGCGAGGACACGGGCACACGCACAGGGTGCGCACACGCACACATGTACATGCACACGCATGTAGAACCCGCACATACACTCGCACCCGCCTCCTGCCCACGCACGCCGCGCCGAACTCAACAGCCCCGCCGCCTCCCCTTCCTCCTCCTCCTCCTCCTCCTCCTCCTCCTCCTCCTCCTCCTCCTCCTCCTCGGCTCCTCTCCGCCATTTCCCTCGCCCGGCCCCCCCCTTCCCGGGGACGAGCCCCCGCTGCCCGCGGTGCTGGGGGGTCCCTGGGGCCGCCCCGGATCCTGCCCGGTCCCCTCGCCCTGCAGCGGGGTGCCCTGTGCCCCCCTTTGCAGAGACCCCCGCACACCAGCGGGGCTCTGACCCTCCGTAGCAGCCCCCCCGTGATGAGTTGCGTCCGGCCTCGGGCAGGAGGGGGAGGACATTGCACGGCTGTAGCGGGGGGGGTTTGGAATGTATAGATACGCGTATGGAGCAGGCCAGCAGGTCAATGTCTACGTGTAGATCTAACGCTGTAACCAGATGGAAACTTAACACAGGTGAGCTATAGGTTGTATGGGGGGGGGGCACGTAGGTCATGTGTGCATTATAGATATGTAATATATAGGAGTTATTTATTGGAATAGTTGTATGTACGTTTAAAAGAAAAATAAATGCATACTTAGACAGATCCCCTCAGGTATGTATTTTTAAAATATTGATATAAATATTTAAAGAATATGCGGTGGGTGGGCAGGGGTGTGAGGGAGGGTCCAGCGCATCCCCCAAGAGGGGTAAAGAGAACACACATATGCATAGGTGAAGATATAAATATTTGAATAACATATATGGGGGAGGCTGTGTGTGTATCTGTGCTTCTCAAAGAAGGAGAGAGACACAGGATGGGAGAAAATAGCCCCAAAACACACACATTCTCCCCCTGTATGTACATATAGACATATAGACACAGAGGGTGAGTCTTGTTTGCATACATGTCTCTCTCATATATGGATATACATGTATAAACAGAGCTGTTCACACATATACACACTTCTCTCACACTGTATGTGCATCTATACACATACTGAGAGTTAACTGTTCTCACACAATCTTGCTATATATACACACATATATAGGCATACATACTTATAGACACCTCACATATACTTCTCAGTATATATATGCATATATACAGAGAGAGAGAATGCAAGAGGATCACATATGGTTCTCTGTCACTATATATGCGTTTATATATATTTTTTATATATATATTTTTATATATATATAGATATATAAAAGATGGGGTAAGAGTGCATGCTGTTCAGACAGTTTCACTCTACACACATGTATGCATAATGTATGCATTTCTACTGGTATGGGGAGACCAGTTCTCACACTTTTGTCTCTCTCTTGACCTCTTTATGCACATATGTGTATGTGTGTATATATATATACACACACACACATATATATACATACACACACCCCCCATGGGATTTCACACACAGACACACTAGCCCCATACACACTGTGTACATCTACACTTAGCTGTTCACCAATACATATATTCTCTCCTGTTATATACATAGATACATACATACAGAGGGAGCAAGGGCTGTTCACACACATTCACTCTCTCTAGATATATATGCATATAGACATGAGAAAAAGGAGGAGAGCTATTCTCTCACACACAACACATTTTCTGTCATTCTATCTCCCTCATACATGTATAATCTCTGGGGTACATAAATGTACACACATATATATATATGTGTGTGCTTATATAGTCCCTCTATATATATATATGAATATACATATATGAGAGTGAGCGAGAGGTTTTCTCACACACAATACTGTCTGTTTCTATATAGATACATATATATGTGTATACTTATATACAGACTGTTCACATGTAATTTATATATGCATATATACATATATGATTGAGAGCACTGCTTACACACTATTTTCTCTCCATGTATATATATATATAGCTGTATATTGAGCTGTTCTCACAGACATTGTACTCCTTTCTCTTGCTGTATGTACACATGTACGCATATGTACTCTGTATACAGAGCTGCGTACACACAGGTAATTCACTACATGTATATACATATAAATACTTCAGAAGAGCTGTTCACACACAAATTCTCTTGCACTATATATACATAAATATATACGTGTATATGCAGAGAGAGCTGTTCTGTCTCACACATGTGACCCCCCTCCATATGGAGATATAGATAGATAGATGATAGATAGATAGATAGATAGATAGATAGATAGATAGATAGATAGATGATAGATGATAGATAGATAGATAGATAGATATAGATATACACACATATAGTAATATATGTATATGTAAACAGAGAGCTGTTCTCAAACACACGTAATTCATGGCATATTTACATACATGTATACTTAGAGAGCTGTTCACACACAATTCTCTGGTTAAGTATACATCTAAATATAAATGTAAAAGTAAATAAATATAAATATAAACGTAAATAAATAAATATAAATATAAATATAAAAGTCATATATGCATACATATATATACAGAGAGCTGTTCATACCACATAATTCTCTTACTATATAAAAATATGCATATATGCATATATACATATATAATGCTGCTCCTCTCATGCACACACTTTCTGTCTTGAGCGAGAGAGATATATATACATATATGCGCATATATTCGTATATATGAGAGAGAGCATGTGAGAGATGTTCACACAGAGTTCTTTGTCAATATATATAAAAATAGATATATACACAAACACACATATAGAGAAAGGGGGAGAGAGCTGTTCACACACAAACGTGCACAACATAGTCACTGTCTGCATAGGTACATATATAAAGTGAGAGCCAGTGAGTTGTTCACACACATTCTCTCTCTTGCTATATAGATTAATATCTAGCTACACATATACATATATATATATATACACACACAGATTGTTCACACACATAATTCTTACTCTCTTGCTATACATCTATACATATATATATATACAAAAAAATTAAAGCACATACTGTTTACACAAAACCACACTATTGTCTCTCTGCATGTGTGTATATATATATATATATGTATATACACGTGTTCTATAGAGAGAGTGCTGTTCTCATGCACTTCTCTACATATATAGATATATACTTAGCTGTTAACATTCACAATTCTCTTCCTGTAAACATCATACACACACACATATATATTTATATACGGAGAAACAGCTGTTGACACACACGATTGTCTTTTGCTCCACACACACATATATACACATATACACTTAGATAGTGGATGGGGGAAGGTATTAGGGGCTCTCACTCTCTCTTTTCTTCCCACATATATACACATATACTGAGAGATGTTTGGGGACCTCACACACAATATTTTCTTTATATATATAAATATACACAGATGAATAGAATAGAATAGAATAGAATAGAATAGAATAGAATAGAATAGAATAGAATAGAATAGAATAGAATAGAATAGAATAGAATAGAATAGAATAGAATAATTATATGAGATCTGTATATTTCATATATTATACATGAATAGAATAGAATAGAATAGAATAGAATAGAATAGAATAGAATAGAATAGAATAGAATAGAATAGAATAATTATATAATATCTGTATTATTTCATATATTACACATTATACTAGAATAGAATAGAATAGAATAGAATAGAATAGAATAGAATAGAATAGAATAGAATAGAATAGAATAGAATAGAATAGAATAGAATAATTATATGTGATCCATATATTTCATATTTTATACATTATACAGAGAATAGAATAGAATGGAATGGAATGGAATGGAATAGAATAGAATAGAATAGAATAGAATAGAATAGAATAGAATAGAATAGAATAGAATAGAATAGAATAGAATAGAGTAGAGTAGAATAGAATAGAATAGAATAGAATAGAATAGAATAGAATAGAATAGAATAATTATATGAGATCTGTATTATTTCATGTATTATACATTATACATGAATAGAATAGAATAGAATAGAATAGAATAGAATAGAATAGAATAGAGTAGAGTAGAATAGAATAGAATAGAATAGAATAGAATAGAATAGAATAGAATAGAATAGAATAGAATAGAATAGAATAGAATAGAATAATTATATGAGATCTGTATTATTTCATATATTATACATTATACATGAATAGAATAGAATAGAATAGAATAGAATAGAATAGAATAGAATAGAATAGAATAGAATAGAATAGAATAGAATAGAATAGAATAATTATATGTGATCCGTATATTTCATATTTTATACATTATACAGAGAATAGAATAGAATAGAATAGAATAGAATAGAATAGAATAGAATAGAATAGAATAGAATAGAATAGAATAGAATAGAATAATTATATGAGATCTGTATTATTTCATATATTATACATTATACATGAATAGAATAGAATAGAATAGAATAGAATAGAATAGAATAGAATAGAATAGAATAGAATAGAATAGAATCGAATCGAATAGAATAGAATAGAATAGAATAGAATAGAATAGAATAGAATAATTATATGAGTTCCGTATATTTCATGTATTATACATTATACATTATACATTAATAGAATAGAATAGAATAGAATAGAATAGAATAGAATAGAATAGAATAGAATAGAATAGAATAGAATAGAATAGAATAGAATAGAATGATTATATGAGATCTGTATTACTTCATGTATTATACATTATACATGAATAGAATAGAATAGAATAGAATAGAATAGAATAGAATAGAATAGAATAGAATAGAATAGAATAGAATAGAATAATTATATGAGATCTGTATTATTTCATATATTATACATTATACATGAATAGAATAGAATAGAATAGAATAGAATAGAATAGAATAGAATAGAATAATTATATAATATCTGTATTATTTCATATATTACACATTATACTAGAATAGAATAGAATAGAATAGAATAGAATAGAATAGAATAGAATAGAATAGAATAGAATAGAATAGAATAGAATAGAATGATTATATGAGATCTGTATTATTTCATATATTATACATTATACATGAATAGAATAGAATAGAATAGAATAGAATAGAATAGAATAGAATAGAATAGAATAGAATAGAATAGAATAGAATAGAATAGAATAGAATAATTATATGAGATCTGTATTATTTCATATATTATACATTATACATGAATAGAATAGAATAGAATAGAATAGAATAGAATAGAATAGAATAGAATAGAATAGAATAGAATAGAATAGAATAGAATAGAATAGAATAGAATAGAATAATTATATGAGATCTGTATTATTTCATATATTATACATTATACATGAATAGAATAGAATAGAATAGAATAGAATAGAATAGAATAGAATAGAATAGAATAGAATAGAATAGAATAGAATAGAATAGAATAATTATATGAGTTCCGTATATTTCATGTATTATACATTATACAGAGAATAGAATAGAATAGAATAGAATAGAATAGAATAGAATAGAATAGAATAGAATAGAATAGAATAGAATAGAATAGAATAGAATAGAATAGAATAGAATAGAATAGAATAGAATAGAATAATTATATGAGATCTCTATTATTTCATATATTATACATTAGAATAGAATAGAATAGAATAGAATAGAATAGAATAGAATAGAATAGAATAGAATAGAATAGAATAGAATAGAATAGAATAGAATAGAATAATTATATGAGTTCCGTATATTTCATGTATTATACATTATACATTAATAGAATAGAATAGAATAGAATAGAATAGAATAGAATAGAATAGAATAGAATAGAATAGAATAATTATATGAGATCTCTATTATTTCATATATACATTATACTAGAATAGAATAGAATAGAATAGAATAGAATAGAATAGAATAGAATAGAATAGAATAGAATAGAATAATTATATGTGATCCGTATATTTCATATTTTATACATTATACAGAGAATAGAATAGAATAGAATAGAATAGAATAGAATAGAATAGAATAGAATAGAATAGAATAGAATAGAATAGAATAGAATAGAATAGAATAGAATAGAATAGAATAATTATATAAGATCTGTATATTACATATATACAGACTAGACTAATAGTATGATAATATGCTTGTGGAACAGGCTGCCCAGGGCAGTGCTGGAGTCACCATCCCTGGAGGGTTGAACAGACAGAGATGAGTTTCTCAGGACATGGGGCAGTGCCAGGGGTGGCTTATGGTTGAACTTGGTGATCTCGAGGGTCTCTCCCAACCATAATGATTCTATGATTCCATCTATATACCTATATCATCTCTATAAATTAATACTTAAATGCTTTTATATATAGAAATAAAATATATATGCAGGTAGCCATATTTTTGTGTGAGATAATCTTTTCCCTTGGCATATATAATGTAGCAAAGTGTATGTGTCTGTATAATACAGAAACACACAGACATGCACATTCTGTGCACTCTTGTTTGTGCTCTGGTTCTTCCTGGCTCTTTTGTGAGTTAGAGAGCAAAAGATGTTCTGATAAGTATATACGTAGACACGTGACTGTGTAAATGCCTTACAGTATGTAAAACGCACACACAAATGTTTAGCTAAAAATATTTCTGTGTACTTCTAGAGTCCTGGACCGATTTTTGTGCTTATGAGCACACATGTCCCTACAAGCACCACAGGTGTGTGCTGGGCAGGGGGCCTGTGCCCCCCGGGTGCTGCGGTGGGTTACAGCGGTGACAGCGGGGGTGGCAGCGGTGACGGTGACAGCAGGGACAGCGGTTGGGGCTGCAGGTGCGCAGGGCTGGGTCTGGCACCCTGCCCGCCCGCGGTGGCTGCGGCAGCGGCTGATGGGCTGGCTGGTGGGGTCCCGCCGGGGGTCGGCACAGGTTGCGATGCAGAACAGTTGTGTCCAGTTCTGGGCCTCTCAGTTCCAGCAGGACAGGGAACTGCTGGAGAGAGTCCAGCGCAGGGCAACAAAGATGCTGAAGGGAGTGGAGCATCTCCCGTGTGAGGAAAGGCTGAGGGAGCTGGGGTTCTGGAGCTGGAGGAGACTGAGGGTGACCTCATTAATAGTTATCAATATGTAAAAGGTGAGTGTCAGGAGGATGGAGCCAGGCTCTTCTCGGTGACAACCAGTGATAGGACAAGGGGCAATGGGTACAAACTGGAACACAGGAGCTTCCATTTAAATTTGAAAAGAAGCTTCTTCCCAGTGAGGGTGGCAGAGCCTGGCCCAGGCTGCCCAGGGGGGTTGTGGAGTCTCCTTCTCTGCAGACATTCCAACCCGCCTGGACACCTTCCTGTGTAACCTCCGGTGGGGGGATTGCACTGGATGAATTTTTGAGGTCCCTTCCAACCCCTGATATTTTGTGTGATTCATTGACACATCCAGTCCCAAATTCCCCCCAGGTGGTGCTGCCACCAGGGCACGATCCGAGATTTCCCACCTTGGGCTTCACAGCTCGGCCTCTCCGTGTCGCCTGCCTGTCATTTCTGTGATGTCGCTCTCTCCCCCCAGCCCCCGCTGCACAGATGTTCAATTCCGCAGCTTTTGTATTCGCACCAGCAGCCGACAAACCACAACTGCGCTTGCAAACGGCTCCCAGCCCTCAGAGGGGTGCAGCCCCCCAGCCCCACACCTGCCCCAAGCCCACAGTTACACCCACTGGCAGGGCCATCACACCCTCACATGTTCAGGGTGCTGGTTGTAGCTGTTGACTGTTACACATGGTGTAGTTTGTGGTACTGACCCCCTCCCCTTGTTCTTCAGGTCTCCCCCCTCATGCCAAAACCAGCAAACCCAGGCCTGGAGCTTGGCTACTGCAGAGCATGGGCTGAACATCTCAGCTGTCCCCTTCCATTGCCCAGCATCACATCCCTGTGTCACACAGCATTGTAGCACCTGCAGCTCCTCTGGCAAAAAGGTCAGAAAAAGCCCCAAGGCTGCCCTGGTGCTGCAGGAGGGGTTTTAACAGTGGGTTTGAGCCCACTTGTACTCAGCACCTTCTCCAGATCACAAAGATGACACAAATAACTCTCACAGGTCCACCAGCCCCCATCTGTGAGAGCATCAGCCCTCAGGGTGCCAGCAGGGCACTAATTCCCACACCAGTTTTGTACACATATACATCTCCTATTCCCACCTGCAAAAATATGGGTTTGTAGGTGGCAAATGGAACCCTCCCCTTTAGCATCCACAGCATCCTCTGGCAAGGAGCTCCCTGGCCATCCTACTTCTTTGCCTTGTGTCACCACCAGTTTATTTGATGGCAGAGATTAAACAATCTCCACAGGGCTCTTCCCCATCTGCACCAGGAGGGAGGTGCAGAGTCCAAACCATCCCTTCCCCCAAATGCCACTTTAGAGTCATCTCACCCCACTCCCCCAGCTTGGTGTGTTCTAGGCCAGAACTGTATCTACAGAAAACAAGCACAGAGTGACACTTTAAATGCAGATGAGCAGGTCTGAGTCTTCCAAAAAGCTGGAGCCAGGAAAGTGGTCCCACCAGCACACAGCGCTACTGCACAGTTGTTATTTGAAATGGACGTGGACAGCAAAAGCCCAGTGAAGCGAGAGGAAAGTGTGATAGGACAAAGGCATAAAATAGGATATAGAACACAAAGACTGTTAGAAGGCTCTTGAAATAACTGGCCTCATTTCTCTACACTTTGTTTTCCATCTTCCTGTGGGCACAGGAGCAGTGAGCTCAGCCTTGCTGGTGCAAGCAGAAGGTCATGCCCAGCATCTAGAAATTAAAGGCTTAAGACCAAGGAAAGGTCCTTAACTCACTAAGTCCAGCCTTGCACAAGCATCCTTCAATGAGCTTGCTAAAACGGTGACTAGACAGAGGAAAGCAAGCATGTTAGTGCAGAAAAAACAAAGTCAGAAACAGAAGTAAACAAGAAGGCTTGTTCTTGTTAAGTTTATTGGCATCATGTTTGTCTCTTTACAGAAGAGCTCAGCCTACGTACTAGAATGTAGACCTCTGGAAAACAGGTAGAAGGGCTCCATTTAAGCAAGCTACAAACGCAAGAACAAATACCAGGAAGAAAGGAAGAGAGGAAAGGGACTAGATTGCCAGGTTTTTCCATACCAAAAATCCAGATTAGCAGTCAGTAAGAAGAAAGGGAAGATTCATAGTCCAGGTCACTCATTGAGAAACAGCTCCCGCAGCCCCGGTGGGAGAGAAGCTCCTTCCACAGCACCGGAGCCAGGGGACCCCTCGGCTCCGGCTCCTTCGCACACTCCCTGCAGGGTGGCAGGAGTTAAGCAGTAGGGGAGGTGAACAAATGAGGTCATTTCATAGCTGTATTTAATTTTAAATCCAATAATCCAGTGTGCATATCAATGCTGTTATGCAAATCTGAGAATTTAAATACAAGGAAGCCAGACAGATTTTTTTTTTCCAGAAGATGAAGCCTTTCGGCCTCAAGACAAGAAGGCTTACATAGTTCATCTCTACTGTACAGAATACTGCCTCCTGCTGGACCCCGCGCTGCCTGCACGCTGCAGTTCACAAGTGTCCTCCTCACTTTCCACACAATCTGTGTTTCAGTACTTGAACATGTAAATTCAGGATTTTTACACTAATTTATACATTTTAATTGGTTGCATATATTAACATGTACTATAAGATTTTTCCTAAAGAAGCATTACATAATACATGGATACTGTAAAAAGATCTGATTAGTTAAAAGTAACAAGCATTAACAGAGATACATACAAAACTCAACCTAGTTGGACTGAGTGCTGAGCTTGCGATGAGCTATGGGTAATCAGCCTTTCCAGTTGCAGCCTTCACAGGGGAAAACACGAGACAGTTAAAAATGTAACTTGTTACACAGATTACCTGTAAACAGTTTCTCTCCATTGGACACCTGGAATTAAGATTCAGTTCCAAACATACATAAGAGTTTCCATTTTAAACTAAGAGAAAGGTCTGTTACCATGAAGTGTGATGTGGATGGTGGGGGATGTGAGCTCTCAAGTGTGGGACTCACAGATGCTCATGGGAGATGGGTGGATTTTGGCAGCTGGAGATGGAAATTTTTCTTTAAATTTTGTTTTAAACACAGAAGAGGGGCTGTGTGTTTGAAGGCCTAAGTGTGATATTTGTTTGTGAAGGACTGTGCTCAACCCCTCCCTCTCCCCTCAGCAGCTGCAGCTCTCCGCAGAAGCCTTCACTCGGTCATTCTTGTCTAGTTTGATGGGTTCAGGGAATTCATTGTAAAGCTCCACTTCAGTTTCCTAGAGGGAGAGAAGGCGGCAGGAATTAGTGCTGTGGTTCCACAGGCAGCTCCGAGTGTGCAAGGAGCTGTTCTCAGCTGGGGAAGGCTGCTGGAGAGCCCAAGGCCGCCCACAGCAGCCAGAGGGAACCCACCGCCCCTCTCCCTACCTGTTTAAGTGCATTTCGTGCAATCGTCTGGAAAGCTTGTTCCACATTAATGGCCTCCTTGGCACTGGTTTCAAAGTAGGGGATGTTGTTTTTACTGTAGCACCAGGCTTGTGCCCGTTTTGTGGTGACCTGGGGGGGAGAGAGAGCAGCAGCATCACCTTCAGCTATGTGGGAAGAGGGTTTTATTTCCAGGGCAAGGCCAGAGACTCCTTATACCCAGCCTGAGCCATGACAGCAGTTCTGAGCTCATCAAAACTACAGCCTTGCTACAGAGCACAGGAGACTGCTGCCCACCACCAGTTACCCTCAGCCCCAGGGCAATGAGCACCAAACCCAAGTCAGACAAGACCGCAGGACAGACTGCTCAGGCAGGGACTTATTCCCATAGGAGTTCCTCAGCAATTCAGGAGGAGAATCAACTCCTCTCCTTGCAGGGATTCCCTGCGATCCTTCCAGCAGTGGGCAGGAACAGGCTGTGCAAAGATGTCTGACCCTCCAGGCAGGAGAAACTCTGCCCCAGCAGCACAGGACAGCTGAGCAGCACCAGGCACCTCCCACTCCCATTCCTCAGATAACCCTCCCCTGTTCCCACCAGCTCTCCCACTCTCTAAGAGGTGGCTTGCAAGTCCCGGTACTCACTTGTCTGTTTTCTAGGTCAATCTTGTTTCCCAGCACAACAAAAGGAAAGTTCTCAGGATCCCTTGGACTGGCCTGAATGAGGAATTCGTCCCTCCAGCTGTCTAGAGTTTTGAATGTGTTGGGGGCTGTGACATCAAACACCAGCACGCAGCAGTCTGCTCCCCTGTAGAAGGCAACTCCCAGAGACTGAAATCGTTCTTGTCCTGCTGTATCCCATATCTGGAGCAAAAGAACAGGGCAGATAAGCCAGCTCTGACACAGCCAGTCCACCGTTATAAGGCATTCATTTCAAAACTTCCCACCAGAAACCAACAGCCTCCAGTAAGCCAGAGAGAAGAGCTGAAAGGTGGGGAATCTCTGCAGGCACCAAGTATCAAGAGCCAGGAACACAGTTCTAAAGACAGTTAACCCTTTTTGTGTTCAGCCTCAACAACATAGCCCTGTTCTAGGCAAGCAGGACTTGGAGAGGAGGATCAGCAGGTGATCTGCATGCAGAACTTGGCTGCACTGAGGCACCAGTACAGTCCAAACACTCTCCTCTGGCTCCAACAGGGCTTTTGCTGCCTTGCTGCCAGTCTCACCACAGAGAGATTAAAGCTTCAGACAGTGGAAACATAAGCAAACTGGCAGATTAATACTGTACCCACAGGACTCAGGGCAGCATGAGTAGTTGACCCAAGGAGCCCTTTCCCAGCCCTTTCCAGCTCATGAACGTAGGGAAGTGCATGTTTCTACCAAGATCTAGTTTACTGACAGTACCAAATGTGTTGTTTGTTTGTTTGTTTTAACTGGGCTTTGCAAAAGCTGCTCTTAGCTGAGCCCAAACTGATCTTCACCTTCCCTTGTACACTGACTCCTGCACAGCTCTGGACGACGCAGGAGCAGATCCTTCCACACATGCATGGGCCCTGCAGCAGCGAGCAGAGTCACTCCTTACCTGCATTGTCACTAGCCTGTCATCCACCATCACCTCTTTTGTCAGGAAGTCTGCGCCTATCGTAGCCTTGTACTGGTTACTGAATTTCTTGTTCACATACTGGTTCATAAGCGATGTCTTTCCCACCCTGTACAGAAAGACCAAAAAAAAAGGATTAAGTAGGCTGCTTCTACAGTGTTTGAATTAACCACCCAAGTGCCCTTCACCTTCTACCACAGCCCCCTGCTCTTTCAACCAGGGAAAACACACCAACCTCTGCAAGAAGGGGCTTTTACAGCAACAAATGCTGAAGCAACATGTTAAGTGCACTAGCTACCTAAGGATACAAAGGATTACGATCTTGAGAAACCTCGTTTCCCCATCAGTAATCTGATCCCTGGTGAGAAGCATGCATCATATTATGATCATGAGGGCAATTTTGGAAGAAGATGAAGGGCCCCAGAGAAACCCACCAAAAACAGTCATCTTTAGCCTCTGCAGAAGGAGGAGGTGGAGGAACAGACAATCTCAGCTGGCAACAGCTCACACACACATCCATTAGGTACACAGAGAGCCAGCTTACAGGCTCACATGCCCTCTCTGTGGCTGAAAAAGACTCTCTGATCAACAGCTTGCTGGACACAGTGGTATAAATAAGCCTTATGTCCTGGGAGTCCAGTTACAGCCTGCACAGTAAGCAACCTGTAAGCACAGAGCAGACTCCTTGCTCAACAGCACAGAGCAAAGCCTTTCCCTGCAAGGGTCAGGATCGAGCCGGGTCAGACAGGAGCTGAGCAGATGGCTCAATAGAACCCATGTGTCTGACAGAGGCAGAGCTTTAAGAAGTCACCTAAGATTGTTTACTACTGGGGTTTTGTTTGTTTTTTCTTGTTTTAAGTGAAATGCTCATTTCAACACCACACTTTGCCTCCTTGCAGAAAGGTTATATCCAGTTCTACTACCGGAGTGGTCTGCCCGCTGCATCTCCCATTTCACATTGGGACAGGACTTGCAGCTATTAAACTGCAGGGACACATTCAGGACAGAGGGTGGCAAAGAGTTGTTAACACTCTCAGGTAACACAGCTGTCTCAGGCTGTAAACAATCTCTCCTCCCAGCACAGATGGTTTCTTACAGAGCACCCAGGTTCCCGCTGGGAATGCAAACTGGCAGCTTGAAGCCTCCTCCACTTACCCAGAGTCTCCAAGGATGATGACTTTCAGTAACACTTTCTTCCTAGAAGTCATCTTTTACACTAGGAAGGAAGAAGAACAATCCCATCATGAGCATGTCATTCCTCAAGGCAAAAAGCAGCAAGTTAGGAATCTGAGAAACCCCAGTCCCAGCAATGGGCAGAGCCCAGCACTCCTTCAATTCTCAGCTACTAACCAGGTGTTTGACCATTTCATAGGCAGAAGCATGTCAGACCAGCAGGGACAACTTATACCAACAGGTAGATGAGGCAAGCACTTGCCCTTTACAGTACTAAGTCCATTTTGGACATTATTTCCAGGCCATTCTGTGGGTTTACTTGCACAGGCCACGTCCCTTAGCCTCACCAGAGGCACTGCAGTAAAGGAGATCAGCTCTCAATACAGACTAATTCTTACAGATGCTGTTAAGTGAGATGTAAGCACAGATGTGCCTAACACCACACTCAAGCTTTTTTATGCTGTTCAGTAGAAGAAAAAAGGCTTCCTCCACCTTTGAGGTTCAGCTTGGCAAAGCAAACGCTTTCTCTAGCAGCTGCGCTTGGTGAAGGTGTTGTGCCCCAAGAATACACCGTGGTTGAAACAGCCCCAACACAACCGCACAGGTCAGCTGAACAGCTGAATTACAAGACAAACTGCTACCAGACTCCGCAGCTTTGCTGAGAGCATCTGAAGCCAACTACTGCCACCTCCCACTGGGTGGCAGGACAAGGCTATGGTGACAAACCTCAGCTTTCAGTCTATTGCTCTGCTGGATGATGAGCAGTTTGTTCAGTTGCATCCTGCCATGGCTCTAGTCCTTTATAGGCAGGTAGCTCTAAATGGGTCACTAAGGGTCCATCCAGTTAGGAAGAGTGAGCTCCTGAGATCCACACTCTTACTTACTCTCAGGTCTCCTTCAGGTTAGTGAAGGAGCTCCAAGTGCATCAGCTGCATCAGGCCTGAATACACCTCTGGATGTGCTTCAGCACAGTGAGGGCAAGTTCAAAGTCTGGTTATTAGTGGTTCTGCATGCTCTTCCTACCACAAGACCCCTCTCCCCACCTCTAGGGAGGGGATGGGACAATCCATTCTTAGGTGCTCAGAGCCTGGTTTGTACTGACTTGGTCCAGGGCACAAGGACTCCTTGGCTTTCCCTGAGGAGCTCTGCAGGTCCTGTACAGCAAGAAGAGCCTGAAGGTGGCTATGGCTGTGCTACTTGAGTTCAAAGACCCTTGACAACAACAGGTTTCATGTATTAAGCCCTTATATGGGATCTTGGATACCCTAAAACTCCCATCCTGCTACACCACATTGATTGCACCACACAACTCTGAATCTTTAGGAGCTACTCCTGAGTTTCACAGCCAAGGAGGCCTTCAGTTCTACAACAACATGGATATACGCATCTGAGCAGCTCGGTCCTATGCATTTCCTGGGATATGCAACAACCTAAGCTGCTGGATAACTGCAACTCGCTTAATTCCACCACTACAGGAGGCAACATGCTCCAAGCTCCACGAGCCTCTTACTAGATGCTGAGTCCAAGTGCAAAAGGCCTTAATCATCTCAATCTTCGAGTGTTAAGACATGCAGTCTTCTAGACTTTGCCATCAGTGAGTGATGCAGAAGCCATGCTGTGGTGTACCTACAGCGACACCTCATTGGACTGCACTTCATGCACCTACTGATACATCTAGATGGGAAACACTGTTCAGAAGATAACAGCCAAGAGGCTGTTAAGCAAACAGCAGTGATAGGCCACCCAAGGAGCTCATGCTGTCCTTAGATGGTTGTTAACAGATGCCCGAGAGCCTGCCCAGGACAGTTTTCCAAGTGTAAACACCTCTCTTTCCCAAGGCTCTCTACGCTGGAGCGTGTTGCTCAATGATCCAACTGGCAGCGCAGCTACACTGGCCAAGATGTAGCCAGCTCAAAGTTGTCAACAACCCCAACACTCAGTCCTGCTTCTGCTCCTGCCAAGATTCACACTTCAAGCTCATCTCCTCTGCAGCCACAGGGAGAACAGCCCATTTGAGCTCCTTCAAGCACCCCCTGTGTTTCCAGAGCACATAGCACAAGTGACAATGGTGCTAACCAAGTCAGAGACTTCTGCAGCACAATGAGTCCAGACAGAGCAAGAAGCAAGGGAGCAGAGCTTAGAGACAGCTGTGTACACTGAACTGTTATGGAAAACATCTGTATGGGTTCAAATCCAGTGTGAGAATGACCTGTTTTCCTCAGGACGGAGGAAAACAACCCACCCTGAAGTGACCGTGCCAGAACCCAGCATGTCCTGCTTCTGCTTTCCTCAGTGTTTCCAGTATCGCTTGCCACCAGCTGCTGCAGCTCATTGCTTTCTGCTATTTGAAGCAGCTTTGGACAAGCTGGCATTAGTTCTCCTGCTCAGGGAGGGATTTGCAGAGCCCTGAATTAAAACTCTAAATCACACTGGATGCTTAGCACTCCAGTTCAACACAGCCTGAAGCCCCACTATGAAGGGAAGGGAAACTGCTCTGTCAGGTCTCATCACCTTGGCAGCAGCTGAGCTGAGCAGCCATGGGAAGGAAGCCTGAGTCAGAGGTGACACTGCCTTCTTGTCATAGCTGACGGGCCACCCCAGCAGTGTGACGGGCTATTAGTGCCTCATGAACACCCAGCAGGTGAGACACACCTTCCAGCCCAGGTGAGGCAACGGATATGAGCCACAGCACAGAAGGAGCTGCCTCGCTTGGTATTTGGTGCAGGCCATGGGACAGTGAGGAACTCTGGTCCTGTTGGGGCCAGCAGTGGCCACTACCCAGAGTTCCCCAGCCCCGTTCTGCTCGCCTTGATCAACGCTGCTTTGAAGCCCAGCCAGTTGACAGGCCAAGCCCTCTTAATCTTCTCATTACAGTTATAAACAGACCAACACTTCAGAGTTATTCCTTGCCCAGTAGAAAAGACTTCACCTTAAGACAACACCACAGCTCCAGGTCTTAAAGGAACTACCAGTGTCTGATCTCCTGGAGCCTTCCTATAGAAGGAAACCCTTCTAAGTTTAAGCAGCATCAAGTTGCTCTCTACAGCGCCACCATTGCTATTTTTTCCCTTATCCTTACCATGTTGTGTGTGCCTGAGCAGGTCTCCAACAGCAGCTCCAGTTTTGTATCACTGATTTGTGCTAAACTGACCAGCCCTAGTGGGATTTTCAGTCTAGATAGACTGAAGACATCTCTGTTGTCTTAAGTGGGGTTTCTTATGAAGCAACCCAAAGGGACATATTGCTCCAAGGACAGATACTGTACCTCCTCCAACATTTACTTCCAGCCCATGTTTTTAACAAGCTGAGTACTGGAAGTGAAAGACACTAGTGCTCTCTGAGGGTCCTGTGAGCAAAGCCTTAGTACAGTGTCCTTAACACCATGAAAAGGATCTTGGTGACTTCAGCTCATATTAATCCAACAGCAAATACAATATCTTCATGGCAGAGGACACTTCCACACACTGCAGTCCAAGTAAGCTCAGAAATACTTCAGTTGATCCTGGTTACCACATGCCATTTGCTGTGTCAGTAGAACCAGGCCTAAGCAACCAACCCCAGGCCAGGTCCAGTACTTAAAGATTTGCTCGCCTGAAGCCAGAAGCAATTTATGATTATTCCCTTGTTAATATAGGTGGTTTCCTCACATTACATGGCATTGAATAGGTTCATCACTACCTTCTGTCCCAGAAATGGAGCCCACATACAAGCTCTAAACTATGCAGACCTCATTCCTGGTGAAGCTTGCTAGCACAAAAAACAAAGGGAGACCAAGAAGAATGTAGCTTCAGCTCACAGACAAAGCAGGTTTGAATACCTGAAGGAGAAGCTAGTTCACCTGAGGAGTTTCTCCCTTCGCATCTGCAAGAAACATTAAAGTACTGAATTAAGCTGATTTGTAGGCTGTGCAGGGCTTCCCTCATGCTCATGCAAAGAGCAAGATCAGCCTGAGATCAAAACTGTGATAGTGCTGAGTCAGTGATATCCAAGACTATTTCGCATTATATGCATAGCTCATGTTGCTTCATGATATTTGTTATAATTACCTAGAGCAGCATCCTGTCAGAGTCACAGAAGCCCTTAAGATGGCAGTGTGCGAGCTCACACAGGGCTCACAGCCAGTCCCAGGAGCATTTCTGAACAAGCGCTTCCTTTTTCAGAGATATCACGAAGAAAAACCAGTTTGTTAAGATTCAATCCAAGACATCAGTTCTGTTTTTCCACTGTGTGAAGTCTCTCGGAGCAAAGTCACCTGCATGACTGCTCAGAACACAGCACACCCAGCCAGCCCTGCTTGGGAGCCATCAGAAACCTCCTGTCAATCAGGAGACCAGTCAGCATCGCTCCTCCTCCTGGCTTAACTGGTGCCAGAAGAACGATACAGCCGCCTCTATTACAGGAGAGGAGTCCTTCCACTCAGTTTTTAATGCCTAACCCTCTAGGCAAACAAGCTGTCAACAATACATTGACCCTTACGAGATTAAGCCTGCGATAGCACACTCTCCCACAGTATTCAAGTAGTTCTCCTGCTTGCGGCTCTGGAGCTGCTCTGTTCCCGGCTTAGCTGATCTGAAAGGAAGAGTCAAAAACTGTTCTATGAAGCTCCATAGCGCTACAGCTCCTCAGATGCAACACCAAATAAAGCCTATGCCAGATCTAATTAGGCTTCCCTTGTTGCTTTGGAGTACATTACAACTGTTCTTTCGCTTGCTATATTAAGACAGCTGCTTTAACTCAAAGCAGAAATGGATGGTTAAGAATTCCTTAGAGATGTTCGTATGTGTCAAGTCACAGTGCAAGCATTTTAATATTAATTAGGTTGGTGCACCAAGGAACAGTAGGAGCTTGCTTTGATGGCCCACCAGATTAGCTATCCTTTAACAGTGGGCCTTGCCAGAGGAACACCCAGTTAAGTTGTTCATGGGCAGTTTTATTGTGGGGGAAGGGGGAAAAAAAAAAAAGATATATATATATCTATCTCACCTCCACAGAAGTCAGCAGCTCATCCACAGCAGTTTTGAACCTGTTGACAAGCTGCTAGAACAGCCCTTACTGTTGCAGCTTTGCTATTAAACAGATAAGTCACAATTCTAACCAAGAACCAAAGCATGGTTATGCAGAGACTTAGAACTGTGACATTTGACCAGAAGTGCTCTGCTCCTGCATCTACCAGCTTGTCATCTGCACCTTCTGCTAGAAACCAGCTCAGCGCTGAAGCAAGACTGTTGGACTGCGCCTCACACCTTATTTCCTTTGCCAAGGATATTGAACACTATGCTGACAAGGTGCAAAGTGGTAGGTGAGCAAGTACCAGGCAGAGCTGAACTCACTGTGGCACTTATGAATAGGGAGTTCTGCTCCCCTGCCCCAGCAGGCAGCACAAGAGTAAGATGTTCCACAAAAAGGCACATGTGAAGCTGACTCTCTGCAGGTCTGTTCTGGGTGCAGCAGCTGATAAGCAGATCATTTACTTCACTATATCGCAGGACCTTTAGCAGAAACACCCAACCATGAGAAAGCCAATCTGGACAGAGCAATACTCATCAGGGGACACCACACACTGCAGTGCGCTCACCACAATGACCAGACTGAGCAGAACGCAGCCACACTGGAACACTGGAAGAACCTTCTGTCCTGAAATTGGCTAAGTGCATTTCCGACACAGAAACGCCACCTCTGCTCACTGTTCTCTCCACATGGGGGAGGCTGCAAAGCATTAAGTCTCTGTACTACAGCAAAGAGCTATTTTTATTCCCCTTCTCAATGGTTCTGCATTTCTTCAAGGAAACTGAAGCTGGAAGAATGATTCGAGGACCAGCTCAGATTGAACTAGTTCCTTCTCAGAAGCTCCCTGGCATGTTTGGCACCTGAAGAGGTTCTGTCAGCTTAGAGCTTCAGCCACTGAAACAAGATGCTCCTGGGATGTTGATGCTGTTCTTACAGGACCAAGCACAGACTGGCACATATCACTTGCCCCATGGACACACTGTACCCTGCCATGATTTATCAAGCCAAGTTTAGCTGAGGCTTCAAGCAGGCACATGAATTTGTTCCAATTCAGCTACCCTGAAAATGCAAGGCCTCATCCTAAGGAAAGGCAAATAGTCTCCAGTTGCCATTAGTTTACCAAGATGATAGTTCCCACTTGCAGATCCAGGTGGCCCAGACACCCTTTGTACTGAAGCCTCCATCTCCTATTGCAGTATGAGCTCAAGACAGAGCTGAACAAGATTTACAATGCAGTAACAGCTTGGTTCCAACTACGTGGTCACACAGACATTGCTAACACAGGTGTTCGCTAATGCAAAGCTACAAGTGACAGCCTGAGCAATTCAACATGAAGGTCTTCCTGAGGCCAGCAGATATCAACCTTTAACACTGGCATTCTCCTGAGATTTTTTTTGACTGCTACAGAGCCTCTGTATTTTCCTTACCAAACTTGAGCACTCTACAAGTGGAACAAGTGCCTGGCATCCTCATACTGAGGACTGCTACAGAAGCACAAGAAGTTTAAACATCAAGGTGAGTCTTGCATTGGCAAGAGCTGCACAAGCAGGACAGGACAGCACCTTCTCCCACTCCTGTGACAGGTTTACTAGTAGCTCAGCTTCCCCAGCCGGCTGGAAGGTCCCATCTAGGAAATCCTCACATTTAGTGGGGGCATGCACTGGCTTTGGCCCTAAAAAGGAAATTATGACTCACAAGAACTGTCTGTAAATGGGTTGCTTTTTAGGGCAACAGGCTCCTCCAGTCCACCCAGTCAGAGGTGCTTTAGGAGGGGTTCCAGGCATCACTGCTGCACTGCAGAGAACCAAAGTGAAGCCCACACCAAAAGCAGCTGGCAAGATATCCCTGTGCCAGCTTTGCAGAAACATGCACTCTGGTTGCTGCTGTATCAGTAGCATCTCCAAACTGCTTTCCACCTCCTTCCTCCCCACACATCTATGCTCTAACCAACATACTCCCTCCTGCTGGTACCCAGCCAAGAGCTCAAGCACAGCTCATCGTTCCCCAGCAATGCTGCCTGCCACACACTGCAGCTCCATCAGGAGCAGCTTCTGTCCAGTTGGTGCCTTTCCCAGTTATCCCTGTGAGGCAGGAATTACCTCTGCTCAGGAAGCCTCAGCTACAAATTAATTTTTGAGACCTTGCGTAAAACATTCTCTTGCAAGTTGTCAGGTGGAGGTATGCTGCCCAGCACCTCCCACTCCCACCTGAGAGTCCTAAGCCAAAAGCTTCACCTTCTTGAGGAATGGCCTAGAGTTTTAGAGGTTTGCTAGCACGCTGACACTGCTCAGATCAAAATAGAATCTTAAAACATGTTTCAGCATCCCAGAGGAATTGGCTTTTTAGATTACAGCTGTTTGCAGTAAGTTTCCACCTTCATGTTGAGGGTGGAGCTGCAGCCTCCAGGGCCAGAGGAGCTGCTCCAGGACCAAGTGAAACTCAGGAACCAGCCAGCTACAGCTCAGCCACCTGGCTTTGAGTTCAGTTCACTGGCTGCCTCAATGCAAGTCAAAAGCTGGTGTGACATGGTGCTAACAGCCAACAGAGCTGGTCTGTGAGCTGGCTACCAGACAGATGGGAGACCAGGCCCCACACACGTACTCTGCTGCATCCTGTTCCTGGATAACAGCTTAGTGCTAAAAGGAGAAAATGATGGGGCAACATGCAGCTTGGGGCAACATATAGGAAACCCAGCTAAAAAGCACAAATTTTGTAACAGTTGTGAGCAGAACAGGCTCTCAGTGTGATCAAGGAAGGCCCAGAGCCAGTGCTGGGGAGGACACTCCTTTCAGTGGCAATAGGTTTTAGCTCACCAGACATGGCCTCAATCCCCAGCTCGAGGCTCTGCGACACATCCCTGCTGTGGGCAAGGGCTCAGAGCTCCTTAGAAAAGGAGATGACAATGGCCAGTTTGCCAGAGTCCAGATGACACAGGGATGGCAGAAGCAACACCACTGGTGCCCAGTCCGAGCCATGTCCACAGTGGAATCACAGGACTTGCATGTGAGAAGGGGTCTGGTCTGCCCTGCCTGAGGTCTCAGCTCAGCTGCGCTCTGCTCGGGCTGCGAGCGCCGAGATCCGGAGAGCTCTGCATTCCCGAGAGGCACTGATGCACATGATCAGTCAGGCTCAAAGCCCGAGTTCTCAAAGCCAAGTCCTCCAGTCCAAGCCTCACTGATTCACCGCCCTGTTACACCTCCCGGCGCTTCTCCAGACCAGGGTTGGTTTATGTCTGCACAATGTTTGAACACTAGATGTAGAACTGAACAAGTTCCTTGCTCTGAAGCAAGACTCCAGAGAAGTCCAAACTAGGCAGGACCAACCCCATACCCAGGAAAGAGTAAAGCTAAAAAACTAATCTCTACCAGTTTAGATAGTCCAGCAGCCACCTTCTCTCAACGAGAGATGTCATCTGACTATGTGGTTTCAAAGTGGGAACAAAACAAGCACAGAAATGTCTTTGCTTACAGTACCAAGGCAGATGTGCCTCTGCATGTTCAGTCAGACCTCCAGCATGGTTAGGAGTGGTGGGAAAGGTCTGGAGGTCACTTCTTGCTTTCTAGAAGAACACTACTTTGCCCAGACTGCTGCTTGGCCTAAGACTGCAGCAGCACATGTAGCCTCTGCCAGGTGATAAATGGCCTGAGACAAAAGGAGGGAGGGAAAGGAGTTCAGAAAGCATCCCCAGCTGTGCTGGACAACCATCCTGGATGGATCACTTTGCTCCTCAGCAACCCAAGGATCACTATCATCTCAACAGGAGGCAGCAGGTATTTGAAGACTGCAGCTGTGTGCAGGACGGGAGTGCAGAAGGTCCTTTTAGAGCTAGTGCCACACAGAAACAAGAGCAGGATTCCCAAACAGAAAACCAGGGCTAGTGAAGTGGTAGTCTTCAGGTTCTGGGAAGGCCGCTCTGTAAGTAAGCCATACCCAGACGTTTCACTGAAAGCTGGGTGTTCTCAGTCCATCAGTTCCTCCGACAGCTGAAGAGCCCTTATACCACAGGAGATCTTTCTTGCAGGAATGGGCAGACATATTCAGAGCCCTAGCAGGCTGATAGCAAGTGTCTGTAGATCTTCAGCTACCCTTCTTTTGGAGGCTTAAGTTTTGTCACTGAAGAATCAATATTGCTCTGTGCCCACCTCTCAGGAGGAAGCCGTTCCCCTGTAAATCCTACAGGATTTCAGGTAGTTCCCACTCAATTTTCCCCAAGGATCAAGCTGTTACAAGAACAGGCATGCTTGCTTTAACACCCTTCCCCCTTTATCAGATCAAGCTCAACTTCCCCTATTCTGCCCTGGGGGAGACAATCTCAGGATGTGGGAGGAGAGTTGAGCGCATTGCTGGCTGCTGGGAGACACCAGGCAACAAGCCATGCGCCTTGACTAAGGGCCTTGCCTACGCAAAGCATTTCAGCTCTACCGGTACAGCTTCCATGTTGCCATGTCTCTACCAGAGCAGTCTCCTCGGTGGAGCGCTGCCAAATCAAGCCAGACAAATCCCATCCTACTAACTGGAACTATAGCACCCATCCAGCCTGGTTTGTACAGCCTTTGGCATGCAGCCACCCAACTGTTTCAGTAACCCCTGTACAGTTCTCACATCAGACCATCCCACCAAACATAATTCCTTCCTTGCTTTCTACAAATTGCACACAGTGCCAGGGGCAGCTGGATAAGATAAGGCTGACCAATTCAAAATATTGCAATCTAGCCAGGCCACTAAGAAACAGTAAAGTTGTTAGACCTTTCCCATATCTGACAGTATTTTTCAAGTACTCAGATTAATTCCTAGTTTTGTCTACAGCTTCTTAAGGTTTCACACATTCCTGTCATGCTTTCAGTTTTAGAAACACAAATGGGAGGTGTTAGATAACCTCTGCAGCGGTAAGCAAAGCACAAACCTTAGACCTTGTCAGTGGTAAACAAGCCTTGTTGATCTACTCCTGGTTGCCAGCTTCCACCAGTTCCTAGAAGCTGGGCAGGACACAAGGGACTGAATGGAGACTTGGATAAAGTTCCAGGTCTTCAGGTCAAACGATGGTTCTCAGGAGGCCTGTGGGACCCTGTAGGTTCAGCTGCAAGAGAGAATATTTTCTCTACTTCAGCACCAAGAGCTTGACAGAAGAAATAGGACAAATATCATGGGACATCCTACTGCCACACAAGTAGATGTGGAGCAGGACAAGGCCACCACTAATGGCAAAAACCTAACTTCTATACATCTCTTCCACGAGGTCCAGTTCTCAGTAGTGAGGCTTCCTCTAGGGACAGGCTGCAATCTAAGAACTAAACCTTGATCTGCGAGCAGAACTCCTGATCCCACACACACTCACCATCTTTTACTATGCAAATGCAGTTTGCAGAGCAGGAAGGACAAGTATTTCAGTAGCAGCCCCAGGATGGGAACATAGCAGGGAGCTCACCACAACAGCTGAGTCAGCACCTAACAGGGAATTCCTACTGTGGAGACTCAGTTTCAGACTCACACTTCATACCCTTATAGGTCTTGCATAGATCCTGCATCACTGCTTCACCAGCTCAGCAATTCTCTTGATGAAGCTCCATAAAGGACCAAAAAAAAAAAAACTCACTGAAGTGACTTGCACAGTGAGATTAAAACAGCAGTGCTGGTAAAAATGCATCTTCTTGTTAGGGGGAGAAGATTGGGCCTAAATGTTACATCCACCTCGTTGCTCATGCTTGAGACACCGTTCCCACTGTGCCAGTTTGGAGTCCAGTTACAGTTATCTGTGTCTGGGAGGCAAGAGGAAGAAAGAGCTGAAGAACCAAATGACTCAGCCCACTTGAGGGAAATAAGCACCAAGCAGGTTACTGTTCAGAGGACACTGCTTCCCAGCTGGAAGCTGGGGTTCAGCATGGACTCCTTAAATAAACCAACAGCCCCTGCAACCAAGGTCCAGGTGCTCCAGCCTGGCAGCCTCTGCCTTCACTTCTGTCCACCACGTCTGCCAAGTGACCCAAGTTACAGCTCACAGCAATACAGACTCCAGAAAAAAAATACTGTTTTCTTAACTGACAATATAAGGATCTACTCAATTTCATTTAGTAATTTCTATTTGCAATTCATGCAAGCACAGTTAGATACAATTAGTCACCTTAAGTTGGCATTTTAAGTAGTTACAGGGAGGCAAGAGCAAAAAAAAAAAAGGCACTTGATGTAGCAAGTGCTATTTAAGTTACACAAATAGGAACCTGTGCCATAAGTTTACACTCCAATCACATCTCAGAGGCAATGTGCCCCTCCTGAAGTTTCACTGCCCTGTGAAAACAGCCCAAGCCTCAAGCACAGGTTCCCTAACAAGAGGAATCAAGGCCATTTGGGATCAGCTGTAAATCACCCCACTCCAGTGACCTTGAAGATCTTGCCTCCCTCCCCTCACTGACCATGAGTTAGCAACAGCGGCGTTGACACGGCTTCCCCACGGCCGGAGCGCTCGGCGCCGGAGAGGAGGAGCAGTCTCGCAGGAACAGCGCAAACAGCAACAATGACATCACCCCGGCACATCTCCACCAAGCAGAAAATGCAGCAGCGTGCCGGGCTCCAGCGCTGCATCCCCGTGCATGGAGAGCAAAAGCAACAAGCAGGCTGGAAGCCAGTGAGCAGCCATGTGATGAGGGGTATTCCTTCACCGCCTGCTATTTCTGACCAGCACATGTGGAGTCACTGACCTTGGGCGCTCATTTGGAAGTTTTCTTTCCCTTTCAATGCACCTTCAATATGATCTTCAATAGAGCAGCTAACTGCAGAACTGAAAATGGTATGTTAACTCTTGTCATTCCATTAATTACCCATATCTAATCCAGCTGTGAGATGCACAGCCCATGCTTGGGTTGTCACTGCAGAAAGTGACCCTTTTATTCTCACAATCTACTGTCACAACCTGATCACACCTGCAGGCACACTGTTATACAGCAGCTATAAGAGATTTTAGGAAGCTGCAGGGGAGAAATCCAACTGAACTCCAACTCACCAGGCAATTAAACTGCAATTATCGAAACAATGCTGTGCAAGGATTAAGTAACTCCGCATCTGAAGGATGCAGGATTGCTGTCAGACCCAAGCGTGCCAGTGCCCAGCCAAGTTCAGCCTTTAAGGTCTTATCTAGACTTCCTTCTACCAAGGCAACAAACTCTATATTACTCTACAGTTCCGCAAGGGAATTTTAGATCCATCAGGCCCCAGTAATAAGGGCTAAGAGCAGTTCAGGCCACAACCAGTGAGAAGCCTTTAGGGAACACTGGCAGCATACAAGGTGAGGGTTCTCTACTTGTTTATCAAATGCTCAATTTACTTCAGTTACTGAAGAAATTGGTATATTATAACAGCAGGGAGAGCTTCCAGCAAGTATCTGTGAGCCCACACATCCACTGGTTTCAGAGAATGTAAACATCCAAGTGCCCCATTCCGTAGCCTTTATTACCAAACCAGGGCTTGCCAGACACCCATCTCACAACACAGCATTTAATAATGCACCCTAATCAAGCGCAAACAATTTTGTTTACAGCCAAATGTTAAGTTCTGCATAAACTAGTCTCATTTTCACAAAGAAGTCAGACCAAAACCCCATACATGTTAGAGACAAAGCTATTTATAGTTCTGCACAGATGGCTTGATTGCAATTGTCATGTTTCCTCAAGGACAGAGATTTGCTCCAACAGGTAATTCACACAACAGTCTTAAAACAGGAGCTTTAAGAAGGTGCTGCAGAAATTGAATCTGATGGCCCTCTTGCCTGCAGGCATTCATTTTGGGTAGTAAACCAAGCAAAGTGGTATCTTCCCTCAGTGAGGCTAGAGTTGAGCCTATAGCAGAGCTTGTATGTTTTCCACTTTCGGTTCAGGACTCAATGGTGTTGCTTCTCTGTGCTGCTCAGTACAGAATTTGGTTACCTGGCTTTAGCAGAAGGGCAAAGATGCCTGTAGTGTAGTTTTTGCAATGTAACTATTTAAATTCTTAACTCGGCACCTTTGCCTATTAAGATACAATTCTTAGTGTGCCATGTTGAACTATCAGTAGGGTATTTGAGGAGCTGGACCACCACAGGGAAGAAGAGAGTTTAACGCAGCTACCGCTTTGCTACACTTCTCACCGCAGGTTAGAAGAGCAAGCAACTGTTACTGGATTCCAAAAGTTCTGCTTATTGAGGGGTCAGATTAACCTCATCCTACAGCTTTTTTACACCAGAAAAAGAGCATTAATGTATTACCACAAAAAAAAAAAAAAAGGCACTAACACTTGAAACTAACAGTATTAGAGCTGCTTTGGATTCTGAGGGCTCGGGCCTGGTGGGTCTGCTCATTAGCTCATAGAGGGCAAGTCATGTGTTCAGTCAGCTGTTGGAAAGTCACAAGGGGGAGGGGGAAAAAAAGAGAGAAACAAGTATACTTGTTCTTCCTGAAAAAGTATATCCATGAAGCCCTGATTATTTAACAAGGAATATTCAAATTACTCCACCCACTTTAACCTCAAGTGCAGCTATGGAGAGAACAGGGCACGTTGACTCCGGTAGCCTGGCTCTACTGGAAGCACAGCAAGGCTGCAGCTCCTACCACAGAGCGCCGGCACCACCACAGCCCACGAACAAAGTACAGCCATAAATACGCCTTTAAATCACAGCCAGCCAAGCGCTGAGGCACAGCTGGTTATGTACCATTCCCCTAAAAAGAGAACTCTTCAGTTCCCCCAGCCCCAATTCCCACATGGCCATGCAGAACACGAGGCAAAGGCCAATGGCAAGAACTGGAAGGTTTAACGCTTCCATATTGGCAATCGCCAAACAAAGAACCGCTTGCTTACAGTTGGGAGGACTTTGTTCTATCATGTGTTCCCCATTTATGTATAAAAAACACTCATACATGCATATCAACAGCTCTGCTTATCAGCAAGTAGTTTTAGTTTTCAGGGAGATACTTCTGAGAACTCCAGCTTTGACTCAAAGGGTTTGGAGTTACTGGACAGGACGTACTCGTTCCAAAGCTGAGACTACCTCTCTTACTTCACATTAAGACAGCATTTTTACAGCTGTTTTACTACTAAAATAATCCCTCTATTTACAGGGAACGCAACACAGTTGTCTTAAATACAACTGTTAGATATTTCCATATTTATTAGTCTATATACACCCAAAGACTAATAGGGTATCTATCATTTAATTTACCTTATTACACACTCACAGCCAAAAGCACTTCTAGCATCCACTCCAATAGTCCTCAGAACTGACTCAGGCTTTACACACGCTGAGAGTGACTTTCGCAATAACTGCCAGTCTCTCCAGCCTGTTTTGTCACATTAATCGCTCCCGGGGCAGCCCGCTCATCTTAAAAGCGATATCCACCGACCACCCAGAGCAACATTTCACCACCCCCAGGACCGGCGCTCAGGCCACCAGCCGCCCAAAAGCCGCTTGGGGAGGCAGCGCCAGCAGCAGCTTCACATGTCACAGACAATACGCTCCCCTCCCTAGGAGGCACCACTCCGGGCCTCTCTAAACCTCTCAGCAGAGGAGGCTCCTACAAAGGCCTCGAAAACGCGCATCCCGGGAAAGGCCCGCGCCGAGGAGCCCGTTCCCGGGGACACCCCCCGGTCCAGCTCCATTGTTCCGAGGGCAGCGCCGGGCCCGGCCCGGGGAGCTCAGCCCCGGCCGCCTGACCCCGCCACCGGGGCGGCCAAGCGCCGCCCCTCCCCGGCAGGCCCGGCCGCGGGGCCGCAGCGGGGACACAAAGGCAGCAGCTCCGCCAGCCCCACGGAGGGAGCCCCGGCGGCCCCCCCCGGCCGCAGGGAGTGGCCCCGAACGGCGCCCCCCGCCCAACGGCTCCCGAGACCGGGGCGGAGCCGCCACCCCTCCACCCACTCACCCCACAACCCCGCGGTGAAGAGATCCCCGGCGCCACGCAAGGCCTCACCCGGTGCGTGTCCCGCGGCGCCCCCTCACCTCGCTGCCGCCCGCCGCTCGCCTCGCTCGGCTTTAATGGGCCCAACCGCCTCCCCGCTTTCACTTCCGCCTCCCCCTCGACAACTTCCGGTCACGGGGCCCGCCCGCTGGCAGTGACGCCAGCACGCCGCCCGGCAGCCAGCTAAGGGGAATTAAAGTCACGTGACCGCGGGCTCCCGGTCGCCATGTTGGGTCGGCGAGGGGCTGCGGCCTGTGCAGGGTGGGACAGGATCACAGAATGTCCTGAGCTGGGACACGCAGGATCATCGAGTCCAACTGCCCCTGCGCGGGACAATCCCGCAGGTCACACCGTGTGCCTGGGACGTTGTCCAGTCTCTTCTTGAACAGTGTCAGGGTTCACACACAATCCCAGAATGTCAGGGGTCGGAAGGGCCCTGGGAAGCTCATCCAGTGCAATCCCCCCATGGAGCAGGAACACCCAGCTGAGGTTACACAGGAAGGTGTCCAGGCGGGTTGGAATGTCTGCACAGAAGGAGACTCCACAACCCCCCTGGGCAGCCTGGGCCAGGCTCTGCCACCCTCACCCCGAACAAGTTTCTTCTCTAAATGGAACCTCCTGTGTTCCAGTTTGCACCCATTGCCCCTTGTCCTGTCACTGGTTGTCACTGAGAAGAGCCTGGCTCCATCCTCCTGACACTCACCCTTTAGATATCTGTGAACATGAATGAGTCCCCCCTCAGTCTCCTCTTGTCCAGCTCCAGAGCCCCAGCTCCCTCAGCCTTTCCTCACACGGGAGATGCTCCACTCCCTTCAGCATCTTGGTGGCTTTGCTGGGCCGTGACACCTCCCTGGGGAGCCTGTTCAGTGTCCAGCACCTCTCGGGGAAGAACCTTTTCCTCATGTCCAACTGACCCTTCCCTGGCACATCCTCCTGCCATTCCCTGGGGTTCTGCCATTACTGTGGCCAGGGGGCTGTGCTGCCGACAGCCACCGGCCATGGGCCCTTCCCTGGGAAACGGACGGAGAAATATTCCTGCTTAGGATGGGGGAACAAGGGCGCAAATCCGTTCTCTCAAACCTTTTTATTTGCAACTGTGATCTGGAGTGAGGTAACAGCAACCACATTCGTCAGGGAAAAAAATAATAAATAAAAGTAAAATATGGTCATTTAAGATACATTCAGTTTGATAAATCATGCAATAACCAGTGCTAACATCAATAATGCAGGCAAGTGAAATGGCGCTGTGTAAACTCTCCAGCACTTTAATACATGGGAGAATAACCATCCCCATGGTGCATAAGAATTACATATTTTCTAGTCTGCATGTTGGCAGCAAGTTCATTTTCTTATTCAGCAATTACTTGAGTATTATCTTCTGTTCATCCAAGTCGTGTGACTCAGGGGTTTTGTTAACCTGTGAACTTAGGAAAGCAAAAAACGAAGCAACCAAGGGAAAAAAATAGGTTCAGCGCTAATTAAAGAGATAAAAGGAACTAAGCCACATATAGCCATGTTAAAAAGAAAATCAGTTCTGCAGAGCACAGAGCAGACTGCTCCCAGCACAGAGGGATGCAGCACTAGCAGCCAGGAGACCTTTGCTCTTCCTCCTGTCCTGAGATGAAGCTGCCATGTATCATTAAGCAAATGTTTCACTCCTCCGTAGGTAACGCAGCCTCCCTGGTGTCACCTGGAAACCAGGAACGCTCACCTTGGAAAGATGGTTTGGTTCATTGATGTTTGCAGAGCAGCTGGAGATCAAGAGAGCGATGGTAGCGCAGCAAGTGTGCAGGGAAGTCGTTGTCATGGAATTACAGAACAGTTTGGGTTGAAGGGACCTTCCCAGCTCCCCCGGTGCCCCCCCTGCCATGAGCAGGGACATCTGCACCAGCTCAGGCTGCTCAGAGCCCCGTCCAGCCTGGCCTGGGATGTCTCCAGGGATGGTTCATCCACCACCTCTCTGGCCAACCTGGGCCAGGCTCTCACCACCCTCAGGGGCAACAATTTCTTCCTCATGTCCAGCCTGAATCTCCCTCCTTTAGTTTAAAACCATCACCCCTTGTCCTGCCACAACAGGCCCAGCTAAAAAGTCTGTCCCCATCTTTCTTATCAGCTCCTTTTAAGCACTGAAAGGTGCAATAAGGTCTTCCCGGAGCTTCTCTTCTCCAGGCTGAACAGCCCAGCTCTCTCAGTGGTGCAGGGAGTGGTCCAGCACACTTTGTTTCAGTAGCCTGTGAAAAAAAAACCTTATCCGACCGCTTATTTGATAATATCAAAACCCAGTGAAAACCCACAAAAATGGATCAATTTGACACCTAATGCCAGTCGTTATCAATCACTAATGTTACTCTGAAGAAATCCACTCTGTGCCTTTGAGGGACCTTCACACAGGTGAGCAGATCCCTGAGGCTGTAGTGACGGGTCTTCAGACATTTACCAGTGCGGAAACCTCAACCTATTTCACGCTCTAATCCCTCTAAATCAGTAAGTAAGAATGTCTCCAGCTTTGATTTTCCGCCCTTTGTGACATCTAATCTCTGTTTACTAATCTTCCTGATCCAATTAGAGACAATAAAACATGGTATGTCTTACACCATCTCTTTGCTTTTGTCCCCGGACCAAAAGGGATCCTCCCGTTCTCAGCAGAGCCAACAAAAGTGACAGTGACTTGCTGGTCGCTGATTCTGGAAGCGCCTGCAGAGGTCCAGGGAGCACATCACTGTAGCTGTGGTACCTGAGAATCCTCGGCATTATCTGTGAACACGATATTCCCCACAGTGCCTGATGCATTCACCCTCTCCCAGGGACACACCGCTACCTCACCTCTGCCCATCTGGGACATTAAACGCTTGGGGACAACCTGCTCATTCCTCCAATACTTATCCAGCGTATTTCAGCTCTTCAGAGTCCTGCAGACCCTCCTCCTCATCGCTGGGTGCAGCCTGGGGACCTTTCTTGGTCTCTGTGCCCAGCAAGGCGACAGCACCAGCCCACAGTATCTCTGCCTGTCCAGAGATCCATACGTGGAGCTTCCTCAAATTATCATTATAATGATCTAACTTGCTAAAATAAAAAAGGGGAACTCAAATGCAGTAAATACACAATATCTTGCTTTAGTACTTCAAGGTCTGTCATCGTTTGGTTTATCTTATCTGAATCAGATTCACCCTGTTCCTGCCGGCATTTTGTTCATTAGAAATCTGCTATTGCGTGACCATGTATACATTTCCACTGGCAAGAGCACAGCTGCAGTCTGTGGCCTGCCCTCTCCTCTAATCCCTGCCTGCAGTATAAATACCGCTCCGGTAATCTACTAATGCTTTCACCTTTGCAATCCTCAGCTAATTTTGAAGTCATACAGCAGCAACACATGAAAGCAAAAAGCGAGCTCTGGGCAAGACGTGATCACCAGACACCAACTGTAGGAAGCAACTGCAGCCACGGTATCTGGTGGCAGATCTGCAATCTGAGCTTCTGCAGAGGTGCAGAGGACATTGCACACAGCACAAGGAATTACCAGCATCTGTACTCTCTGATAAAATGCAGCTTCTGGAGGTTGAACATCTTTAAAAAAACCGCAAAGCACTGATAAATGGTGTATATGCAGCCACTGAAGCTGGAGCCCCACGTAGTGGGTGGGGGCTGATTTGCAGTGCTGCAGAGCCCAGTTCTGCCACATCGCCTCACACCAGACACTGGAGATGCCAGCACATAAAAGAAATGGCTTTGGACTTGTTCGACAGCGTCCCCCTGCTCAACAGCAAGAGCCACAAAACCACGGCAGAGCTGCGATCACTTTGATACCAAGAGGTGGCAATGCCAGCACTTTCCCCTCAATGCCAGCTCGCTCCCCGAAGTGTGAAGGTCCATATCTCTCCCGTGCTCTGCCGTTGAGTCACAGCCTCCTGCAGAGGCTACAGACAACGTGCTGAGCACAGGGGACATCCCCTGGGACAAGTGCCCACACTGACAAGGAGAAACAACCACACGCCACTGGGCCATGGTGTAGGATGGCACCATGTGGCTTTGTCCTTACCCAGTTGTCACCACCATCGTAACCGGGATGCTGGACTGGTGGAAGCCAAAGATGGCTCAGACGTTGGGCTCGGGGACAGAGAGGTGCCTACATCCTGTTTATGACTGTAATCCCAAACAGTTGTCACACAAATAGTGACCATCGCTTGAGTCCCCGGCAGGACTTACAGCCGGCTTCCCCAGCCACAGAGGTTCTCCAACACCACCAACACCTTCCCGCTTTTACAGCCGGTAGTAAATACCAGCTAATTAATTTTTTACAGCTGCGTTGGAGGAATGCTGGCTAATTTCATGTGATTGTTCTCAGTACTCAAGAGGAGAAGATGATCCAGGGAGTGAGGTAACTTCCCCGAGGCCAGAGTGAGTCAGTTACTTTGTCAGATCTGGGTCCTTCTAAACGTGGACATTTCTGAAAGGTTTCTTAAACCATAGGAATTGGATAAAAATAGGTACAGGCAGAGGAACGCACAGCCAGCACAGAACTGCACAGGCCTTTCATGGAATCATAGAATCATTTTGGTTGGAAGAGACCCTCAGGATCGTGGAGTCCAACCATAACCTAAACCAGTTGCAGAAGTGGCCTTTCTTCAAGAATCAAGGTTTTGTCAGAGCAGCGTGTTTCTGAAGCAGCAGGTTCCTCAAGATGTTCCTTAGATCAGCCTTCACAGGCACGGTCTGGCATGCCTGAGACCTCCCAGCTCATGGCACTGGTGGGTTTGAAGCCACGGGGACAGGCAGGACAGGTGGGACCCACCGGTTTTGTGTCACCGGTGGACCAGCCACGTGAGCTCTGCGCCCAGGCGGTTCTGTGGTAAAGGTGGCCATGTCATGCTGTTGTTAGACCCAGAATGTGTCACAGGACAGGAGGCCCGGAACATTTTATGGGACAGGTGACTCGCACGTTGCTTCTTCCTTAACCGTGAGTCAGCGCCAACAGGTTGTCCCAAAGGCAGCGCTCCGTGGGTAGGAACCGAACGGGCTGCGTGCTCGCTCTCCAGGATCTGCAGGTCCATCCTGGAGGAGAAGCGGCTTCTGAGAGGCCCAGGGAGCTCGTCTGGGACCCCCCTTGCAAAGGACACGGACACATCCCACAGCGCAGCCACCTCTCTGCGAGCACGGGTGCTGCGGATTAGCTTCAGATCTATCCGTCCCAGCTCTTGCAAGTCACAGATTTTCACAATCCGCTCTCGTCTGTGCTAAAATGAGAAGTAAATTCCGTATCAATGGCAACCATGAGAAGCCTGTATAATTTTGAGTGCGTGTTTTCGAAGTGTGTGACAAAGATACTCAGCCTTGAAGGATAAGGGTGTGTGGGCAGTGAGGTTTGCTTTGCTTTTATCTTGGACAACATTTTTCAGTGCCTGGTGCCTCAGCAGCTGCATTTTTGACCCCAGGGAGTTATGACTCACTGTTTGCAAATCCCTGAGCCACCGAACTGAAGGTCTGCCCTGAGAAGCACAATCGTCTCAAAATGAAATGGTTAGAGGTGGGTGTTAAAGCTGCAGTTACTCTGTTCTAGCACCAGCTCCATAAATCTGCCTGAATTTCTGGCAAATAGAAAACAGCGCCTCTTACTTTGTTTAGATGAACAGGATCTCTCTGGGTTTGTCTCCTTCAGTGAAATCATAGAATCCTTTAGGTTGGGAAAGACCTTTAAGACCATAGAGTCCAACTGTAAAGCTAACACTGCCAAAAAGGAAAGTTTCCCAAAACAATTACATTTGCTGTCAGTTTGAGCTATTCTCCTCCTTTAATATTTGCTAAGATACTAACAGAGTCCTGGAAAGATCTCTTGGGTTTGTTTGTTTTAAGATTAAGATTCTAAATTGGGTATGGGGAAAAAAAGGCACATTAAAAATTCTTCTTGGAAAAGGTAGTAGGCTATAAAATATTTGAACTAAAAATGACCAGTTATGTCATTTTTCTAAAAACTTGTATTCCTTCCATAGAAATTAAACAGGTAGCTTATAGCAATTTTGCCTCCCAGGTTAAAAAAACAAAAGGTCAAAACCAATAATGGAACAAATGCTGCATATAACCACAATTTTAAGATAATAGGTTGTCATAATTGTACTATGTGAAGTACTTAAAGACAAATAAAGCAAAGTGGCATTTTGTTATGTTAAGAAACGCAGGAACAAGAACTGTCCCTGTGCATTGGCAAGTTCAAACTAAAATTCAGTTAATCACGTGTGTTCTCTATTTTAACAGTCAAGATGAGCAGAAATTTTCTTCGCAGGAAGAGAAGAACTTTTTACCGTCCTCAGCCAACCTGAGAGCAATCCGGCTACAAAAAATGCATTGTTGCACGTACCCCAGCTCTGCCCAACCTTCCCTCTGCCAAATTGCTTCAGACACCAGGGCCACCCCAACATTGGAGATGGAGCACAGGGCATAGGCTGCTTTCTGGTGAGCCATGAGGATATGTGCTCCGCTCCCTGCCGTCCTTTCTGCTGGAGTGGATCGGTTTGCTGAACAATACCTGCGACTCGGGGTAAAAAACAACACAAACACCGTCTGGGGTGTTTCCTGGCAGGCAGGTAGGAGAGCTGAGTGTGAGGAGCCTGAGACCTGCCAGTCAAGAAAGGAATAAGAAAGAATGATCTTTTATCCTCAAGGTTTTTTTTTTCCCTTGATCATCAGTGTTTTTCTCATCAGGAAAGAGCGATTGCATTCACCGCTGCAGAGCAGCGCAGTCACAGAGGGTTAATGCTCCCTCTTTTTGGGTCACGCATCAAGCATCCTGCAGTGGGAAGGAATCACCGGCAGCCACCTGGCGGGGCAGGGGGGACTGTCCCTGGGGAAGGGGCCACTGCTGGCCACCCGTACAGAGACACCTGACGTCCCTGAACAGCCACGCTTGGCCAGAGGTTTGAAGTGAGCCTGGCAGGGGCACAGGCGCCGCCTTTCAGGAGAAATGGAAATCCCAGCTGGTACTTTGCAGAGCAGCACCCAGGGACGTCCCCGCCTGCGGATTCCAAAATTCAGTAACCTGGTGAGCGATCTGCATTATCTCACAGCAATCACAGCACAAACACAAGGCTCCTGGGGGATGCAGAAGGCACAGCGAGAGCTGTCAATCTGCAGTGACCCCCTCTTGCTGCTGTTAGCGGGATCCTCAACTTCCCGCTGTGGCGGATCCTGCAAAACTGAGGCTTTAAAATCCATGTTTAAAGCCTACGTGAGCAACGGGTTTCCAAGGTAAACACACCAGCAAGCGCTTTCCTTTCCAAAAACAAGCTGAGAAAGGGGAGTTGCTCCATGCAAAGATGGAAACTGAGTTATTGCCCTGTGACAATTCCTCGCCAGGCACTGAGGACAGGATCGCGGCCCTGGGACTGTACTGAGCTGTGGTGGCTCTGGGCACCACATTTGCAGGACCTTAAAGGGTCAGAAGGAAAAATGCACTGCCATTATCCAAGAGACAGGGCACTAAATCACATCAGGGTCCCACAGCGTTACTGCACGGTGGGATGGGGGGGACACGTGCCACCTCTCTGGGGACAAATGCCACCTCCTGCAGCAACCCCAGGAGTTGGACCGAACACCCCAGAGCCCGGCAGACTGACAGGAGGGTGATGACAGTGGTGAGAGCCTGACCCAGGTTGGGCAGAGAGGTGGTGGATGAACCATCCCTGGAGACATCCCAGGCCAGGCTGGACGGGGCTCTGAGCACCCTGAGCTGGTGAAGATGTCCCTGCCCATGGCAGGGGTGGCGCTGGATGAGATTTGGAGGTCCCTTCAACTCAAACTATCCTATGATGCAGTGAAACCCACTGATTCCAGCAGCAGATCCCCAGAAGATGCTCCGTTACCCCCATGGGTGATTTTTACCCATCACGAACAGGGAATGTAACCTCCCCAGGGCTTCCTGCCAGGAGCCTGCGGGGAGAGGAGCCGGGAGCCTTTCATTAGCTGTTATTACTAATGCCAGAGCAGCAGTGAGGGGGCTGTTAACCCGGCAGCAGGCGGGAACAGGCCCCCCCGGGCAGGGCTGCCCCCCCCGGGCAGGGCTGCCCCCCCCGGGCAGGGCTGCCCCCCCCGGGCAGGGCTGCCCCCCCCGGGCAGGGCTGCCCCCAGCCCCGCTGCGCCACCCGCGTAGCGCACGCTATTCACCAAGGGGCGGTGCTACGCCACCGCGCCAGCGCTGGCTCCGCCCCATCGGCGCACCTGGGCGCCCCCTGGCGGCGGCGCGGGGACAGCGCGGGTTGAGGGGGGACACGGCGGGGCAAAGGAGTTTTGTCAACCCACGGATCCGGGAACGAGCTTCATCTCCCAGGCAATGCCTGCAGATGCCTGCAGACACCAGCCAGGACCCCAGCGCACCCTGCCCATGTCATAGAATAGAATCAGAGAATCATTTTGGTTGGAAAAGACCCTTAGGATCAACCATAACCCACCCCTGGCACTGCCCTATGTCCCTGAGAACCGCATCTCTGCATCTGTTCAACCCCCCCACGGATGGTGACTCCAGCACTGCCCTGGGCAGCCTGTTCCAATGCCCCACAGCCCTTTGGGGAAGAAATTGGTCCCCACATCCAACCTCAACCTCCCCTGGCGCAACTTGAGGCCGTTTCCTCTGCTCCTGGCGCTTGTTCCTGGGGAGCAGAGCCCGACCCCCCTGGCTCCAAGCCCCTTTCAGGCAGTTCAGAGATCAGAAGGTCTCCCCTCGGCTCCTGTTCTCCAGGCTGAACACCCCCCAGATTTCTTTTATTACTAGCCCACCAGTGCCCATCGACAGCTGTCTTAGTTACATTTCTAGTAGGCTTTAAAAACAGAGCTAAAAGTACTTTTCATACTGATAAAGTATCATCCTGCTGCCATGTGTTCCTTGCTATTGCAACAATACCTGCAGCATATTGGTCTCACCCCCTGACAAGACTCACAGCCACTCTTCCATTTTCCTCCAGCAGCTTTTCCTGTTGCTTCCCGATGCTTCGTACAATCGTTTTTTCCACTTTCTGTGCACAGACAGCTTTCTCCATTAGTTTTTCGGATGGTCTAACGTGGGAAGGGAAACAGATTTCTTTTACACCCAAGAAGAAATGTGAACATTGTGAACATTTAAAGTGAACATTGTAAGGCAGGGTGGCTACTGCAGATTCCTGAAGTAACTTGAAGAAACCCCAGAGTGGCCGGTGCCCCATCAGGACCGTCCCTCTGCGAGGGCAGGACACATTTGGGGGGCAGCTGAACAAAAGCGCTGAGCTGAGCCCCAAGCAGCCCCCTGCAGACCCCCTGCTCCCATGGAAATCACAGGCGAGCCCCCAGCCAGAACCACCCTGTGTTTTTCTTGGCAGAGGCACAGCATGAATTGTGCTGACTGGCTGAAAAATGAGGTTGTGAAAATAATGAAACTAGAAGGCTTTTTTTTCTTCTTCCTCCCCCCAGGTTATTTTCGAGGGCTGTAGGAAGGCCAAGTAAACTCTGCCATGGCTCAGCCAGGTCAGACCTGCACTCTCGTGGCTGGGAACTGCAAAAACTGGCTTAGGATTGAATAGAGAGAGAAGCATCCTCTGCCTCCCAACAGAACGCTGGTTTGGTTTTACACAGACAGGATTCAACAGTGAAGCACCAATCAAATATAAAGCACGGAGCTTTATTTCCATCGTCACGACAGCCACGTCCCTCTGTTTTTTTCAGGATCGCTGTTAGATGTGTATTAAAATATGCAGGTTAAGGCATTGCCGGGATAACTTCTGCTGCCCGTGCACAGCCCTGTTTAATATCTCCTGCTTCACGTTATGTGACGGTCCCTGCACGTTCCTGGTGCGAGCTCCTCGCTGGTAGGAGGATCACAGCAGGATAAATCCCGTTCCCATGTTCCCCAAGCTTCCGCGCGCTCCTGCGGTCACAGCCAGCCCGCTCCTTCAGGAAAACAACTTCTCCTCCTTTCCTCCTTAAGAACAAATTGCTCTGACAGATGACGCGGCTCCGAGTTTGGCATCAGCCCTGCAAAAACAGAAGAGGGGAGGGTTGTTTTTTTTTGCCCGGGGCGCAGTTCTGTCCATGGTTTATCCTGCCAAAGGCCTTTAATAGACCGCCCCTGTCCCTTGGTCCTGTTCCCCTCCTGCTGCTCGGTGTCACCTGGAGCTGGGACATAAGGCTGGTGCCTGGATGGCAGTGGGGTCTGGTCACCCCTCTCGTGCTGCTTCCCAACTCACAGTTCTCAGGGGCATCATTGCTGGAGGGGGGGCATTCCCTGCAATGGGAGAATTAAAACACAAACACCCATCAAAAAACAACTAACCAAAAACAACAAAAAACCCCAAAATCCACACCCACATCAACAAACACACATATAGATGAAAAATAGGTGGCTCTGGTGTGAGCTTAAAGGTCTACACAGGGTGCAGGGCAGCAGCCAGAGGGGCCGGCAGTGCCCAGCTCATCCTTGAAGCAAGAAGCTCAAAGGCAGCAGCTTTTCAGCCCAAGGATAAATCCAGCCTATGTGCTGAAATCTTGGAACAGACGCTGCACAGGCTGAGCGCGACTCAATTACCACAATTAGAAATTATCCGAACACGGAGTGGAACAGCCTGATTCAGAACTCGACAGGGTCCGTGATGTTGGAACTTTTGCATCCAACAGCAAACTCGGATCCAGGCTCTGGGCTGAACCCACCACAGAGCAACCTTTGGCCCAGGGTGTAACGGCTGAAGCCCAATTATCTCCAGACATAAAGGGAATGTGCATTTATTTGTTTCCCCCCCCTTTGCCAGGAGAAATAAATCTAAGTGAAATTGCAGTCATTTGCCAAGAAAATTTCCATTACAGGAAGGTGAGGGGGGGAAGTGAGTGGAGAAAGGGAAAGAGATGATGCTGTTTTGAACCAGCACACCAGGAGACATCCCACTTTCTTTTGCCAAGGGGCGATTTGACTCCAGCTCCAAAATGGCAACATTTAGGAAATCCTCTTCCGATACTTGGTAATCTCAAGCCAATTAAAAAAATCATCTCTGTGACTCATATTAGGATCTTAAAGAAAGGTCGAGTCCTGGATTGCATTGTGCAAACATGGAAAGCCTGTTGTCCCACAGGCTGACGGGTGAAAGCCCTGCTCCAGCAACCACAGCAGACAACACGCGTTCCTCGCTTTTATCTGTTTTAGATGTTTGGGAATAAAGTGTCAATCACCCCCTCTCCAGACATGTTAAATCACCAACATTTTCCTTTCTCCAGCTCTCTTAGGTTATTTAACAGCAGGTTACTGCGCCTTGGCTGCCTGCAGCACATCTACTCTTGTGTCATTTAGCTGCCAATTATCAGTGGTTTTTAGCAGAAGATTTGGATACAGCTTAAAACCTATTTGTGTTAAACTTCGCCTTACAGAGCAACAGCTGCTCAGTTTAAAACCATCACCCCTTGTCCTAGCTCAACAGGCTCTGCTAAAAGTCTGTCTCCATCTTTCTTATTGGCCCCTTTTAAGCACCTAAGGCACAATAAGGTCTCCCCAGAGCTTCTCTTCTCCAGTTGAACACCCCAGCTCTCTCAGCCTGTGCTCCCAGGAGAGCTGTTCCAGCCTCGGATCATTTCTGTGGCTCCAACAGGAAAATTTCTTCCTGTAAAGCGTTGTCAGGCACTGGAACAGGCTGCCCAGGGCAGTGGTGGAGTCACCATCCCTGGAGGGGCTTAAAAGGCGTTTAGACGAGGTTCTTAGGGCCATGGTTTAGTGCTAGGGTTAGGGTATGATTGGACTCGATGATCCTGAGGGTCTCTTCCAACCGATATGATTCTATGTTTGCCCTGCGCTGAGCGATCCAGAGCTGGACTTTCCCATCAGGCACTCGCGACGCCGCCCTTCCCCGCGCGGGGGAGGGAGGGTCCTCAAGCGCCGCTGGGCGCCGCCATCCTGAGCCATCTCCCCGCTGTGGGCGCCGCCATCTTGTCCCCTCCCCGTACAGCGCGGGCGCCGCCATCTTGTACCGTCCCGGTGCGGTGTGTCCGGCCATGGCGGGGCTGCTGTGCCTGCTCCTCTCCCTGGCGGCCGCGGGCGCCTCGGCCGAGCTGCTGCTGGAGGAGGCGCGGCGCTCCGTGGACCTCAGCACCCACCTGGCCAAAGTCTCGGCCGAGCTCAGCCTGGCCAACGCGGCGGGCGGCGCGGCCGCCCCGTCCTTCATGCTGGCGCTGGAGCCCGGGCTGGAGCCCCGCCTGGCCTACCTGGGCGTGCAGGTGAGCGGGTCGCGGCGCGGGGTCCCGGGGCGGGCTGGGCGCTGCCCGGGTGCCGGGGCGGGCTGGGCGCTGCCCGGGCCCCGCGGCCGCACGGACACGTCGGCACAGGCGCTCCCGCGGGGCGGGCCCGGGAAACGGAGAACCCGGCGGGGCTGGCGGTACCGGGAAAGCGGAGCCGGGGGGGGGAGTGGAGAGAGGTGCTAATTAACGTTAATGAGGGCGTGCGCAGCCCCTCGGCCGGAGCTGCATCCCCAGCCAGGGCAGGCCCGGGGTGGGACGTGGAGTCACAGGATGGTTTGGGTTGGAGGGACCTCCCCAGCTCCCCAGTCCCCCCCTGCCATGGGCAGGGACATCTTCACCAGCTCAGGTTGCTCAGAGCCCCGTCCAGCCTGGCCTGGGATGTCTCCAGGGATGGTTCATCCACCACCTCTCTGGCCAACCTGGGCCAGGCTCTCACCACCCTCAGGGCAACAATTTCTTCCTCATGTCCAGCCTGAATCTCCCTCCTTTAGTTTAAACCATCACCCCTTGTCCTGTCACAACAGACCCTACCAAAAAGCCTGTCCCCAGCTTATTGACCCGGGGTAATGCAGCTTCTTACCACAGGAGATGTAAGTGCAAGATGGTTCTTCTGCTCCCAGGAGTGTTTGCACTGATCTCAGCTGCTCTCTGGCCAGGGCAGGTTCCTGCGGCCTCCTTGCTCCCCAGCCACTGCACAAAACACAAGTCACAGAAGCAGTTGACCAAGACTCACAACTCCCAGTGACTCTGCTGGCTTGGGAACCAGGCTGGGGGGAACTTCAAAGGGTGATCGGAAATCTCCGGAATCCGTTCATGTGCACTGACCGCACTGCAATTTGTATTAATAAAAATATTTTCAAAATAGCTTTTTATAAGTAGTTATCAATCAACTTGTTCTTTCTGGGGCAGCACACCCCTAAAAAGTGGGTAGGGACTGTTTCATGTTTGCCTTGGACACGTTAAATCTTTTGAACAGCCACATACTGATCAGACTGTTTTGGAACAGGTGAAGGGGGAGGAAGAGGAGGAGAACACCTTGGAAGTGAGAGAGACTAAAGTTAAGGGCAAAAGGTGAGTGTCACCCTCTAAGGTCAGTACCTGGAGTTGTGCAGCTGGGTTCTACCGTTGTCCTCAGGGTGGAGCAGAAGAATTACCCCAGTCCCAAATACCTGGATATCCTTAGAGTCTTTTTTTCCTGAAAAGACCCGCTTTGTGCTCAGGCTGCATCCCAGGGTGCTGCAAAGCTGAGGAACACGGTTCACACAAGCAGCCAAACCCAGTTTCTCCCCTCCCTCACATGCTCATTCCTTGCAAGATGGCACATTTAGTTCTAGGTCTTTGCACTGAACCCAACACAAGCAGCACATCCCTGCTCCTCGCAGCCACCCAAAGCTGCTCCTGAGGGCACAGCCCTATAAGGGAGAAAAATCTCTCTCTTAAATGCAGCTCAGCTGCTTTCAGGGGGGCTCAGCTGTGCTTAGTCTCTTGTACTCAGTGCCTTAAGTGATGTCCTGGTCCAACGTTAAAGGACATCAAGTAACAGAAGCATTATAGCTCCAGTCCTGCTTTTCCCCATTGCTTCCTTTTGGGCCTGAAGTGGTGATTACAGAGAGATTTTTAAGTGCTGTTTGGCTGTGTCCCCAAAGCCCTGCTCTCACTCTGCGATGTGCAGCCCTGCGCGGGCCATCGCTCGCTGCAGGGACACGAGATGGTGATATTGCCCAAGGCTCCGCTCTGCCAAGCTTAGGACATCGCGCACGTGCTGCAAGACCGGGCAGGCGGGTGCTCTGTGAGCCGTGAGAGATGAGGAATCAAGGATGCTCAGAGAGTGGGTCAGAAACACGGTGCTGTGGGCTTCAAAGGGAGTTCAATGGCCAGGGTGAACCAGGGTTCCTGACATAGCTGGAGGCCTCATGATCCTGCTCGTGGGCCACCAGGCGTGGTTTGAAGCGCATTCTCTAATGTCGTCACCTTGGTCCATCCGGTGTATCCTTACAGGTTTGGTGAAATATCATTTCTGTCTGTTTTACCTTCATCCAAAACCGTGGCCCTTCCTTAGTTTCAGATCCTGCGGGCAAAAAGCTGAGAACGAGCAGACTTTGCGGGAACAGGCGCTTGAGATGTTTGTGATTTGTCTTCTGGACATTTGCACGCGCTTCCTCTGGTTCAAATAATTCTTGTTATCTGGAGAAGAATGAAAATCCCCTGCTTAAGCATGGTTTAGAAGTGTAAAATTACAGAGGGGAGTGTGGAACAGAGGAGTTCATGGAACCCGAGTGTCTTTGTGAAGCAAAGAGTAATTGTGCCCGGATGCAGGTCACCCTGTGTTGCATTCCCCAGTCCAGAGTACACACACCCTCTGGGAAGAGGCATCTGTATGTCTTAGAGGAGCAAATAAAATACACAAAATAAATATAAAATACACGTACACGCGATATATATGATTTATGAGCTCACATCCACAGGGGATGTTGCAGGGGTTGGGTCTGATCGCTCACTCATGGGAGATCTTGCATAAATTACCTCTTCTTCTCCCTCCCAGTGGAAAATTCTTCTCTGTGAAGCTGCCATCCCCTTTGGCACCAGGAGCCAAGGTCCGTGTATCTGTCGAGATGGTTTTCACGCACGTCCTGCAGCCCTACCCCACCCATATCACCCAAAGCGAGAAGCAGTTTGTGGTCTTTGAAGGAAATCACTATTTCTACTCACCGTACTTCACCAAGACCCAGACGACCCGCATCAAACTGGCCTCTAGGAACGTGGAGAGTTACACCAAGCTGGGCAACCCTTCCCGCACCGAAGACACCATTGAATACGGCCCCTTCAAGGACATTCCTCCATACAGCCAGGTATGTGTCTGTGCAAAGAAGTTCTGTCACCTCTCTGCAGAGCCTTTCATGGAGGTTTCTCTGTAGTACATGGAGAAGCATAATTGTGAGGGGAGGTTGCTCCTCACTACATGTGTAATAGTTTATCTTTTCTGCTTGTTAGGACACCCTGAAGGTGCACTATGAAAATAACAGTCCATTCCTGACCATCACCAGTATGACCCGAGTCATTGAGGTGTCTCACTGGGGAAACATTGCAGTTGAAGAGACGGTTGATTTGAAGCACACAGGAGCGGTGCTGAAAGGACCTTTCTCCAGATACGACTACCAGAGACAGCCAGATAGTGGGATCTCTTCTGTCAAGTCTTTTAAGGTTGACATTTTGCATAATTTTTAATTATTTTTTTTTTCCCCTGTGGCTTCTTCCTTTCTTGCATCCCTGGAGGGAAAGAAAAAAGTGCAGTTGTCCTTTTCTTTGGTAACTGTAACCAAGTAATAAGGGAATATTTGAGCTCTGATGTATTTTCAGAGAAGGCTCATGCTACGTAGGAATGGCTTTTGGAGGTAAGATTAGAAGGTTCTATGCTTTACTGCATCTGTTGGCCAAACAAACTGCATATGCCAGTGCATGTAGGTTTTCTCCTCACTCCCACCCCTCCAGTCTCAGGGACCCTCTGAAACCTTTAATCCCTGTGCTGACAGCTCTGCTTTCCATTTTCTACTGTGCAAGGGCCATTCGTTCTGTCCTCACCCTCTTACTTTCAGAGTTGCCCTCTCTGTCATAACCTCATCATGTTGAACAGTACTAATTGGAAACTCACCCATTCATTCCTGGCTCACAAAGCACTTGATGGGAGTTGAAACTGTGGCTCTGCTAGCCAGATGTGATAAGCATTATGTGTTTCCATCTGAACCAAAACCTTTCTCGCTGCTTGAAGCCTCCAGGATTGATTGTTGTAATTCTCTAAGGTGGTGCAGCCAAAGAGAAATACCATTCTGCTGAGCATAAAGCCAGCAAGCTCAGTGAGCTGGGGCAGCAGCCTGGAGTGAAAAGGGAATTGCTGTCCTGGTGAGCATGATGAGATCCCTCGCTGTCTGGGCTATTTGAAACTGCGCTGGAGGAAACACATTCATTTAGAAGCCAAGTGATTTTAGTGCTGGCAGTCACTTCTGTGGCTGATTGCTTATAATAGCACAATTTTATCACTCAGTGCAACTGAATAGGTATTTTGTCATCTTTCACGTGGGAGCGCGGTTTCTCGCTGCTTAATGGCGTTATTGGTTTTGCTGGTTTCACTGGAAATAACCCTGAGCCAATCACTGGCTGTCGCTTCTCTCCATACAGACCATTCTCCCAGCGGCTGCTCAGGACGTCTATTACCGAGATGAAATTGGAAACATCTCCACCAGCCACCTCCTTGTCCTGGATGACTCTGTGGAGATGGAGATCCGTCCCCGCTTCCCGCTTTTTGGAGGCTGGAAAACCCATTACATCATCGGCTATAACCTGCCGAGCTATGAATACCTCTACAATCTCGGTGGGTGGCACAGTGGAAGGGAATAAGAAACATTCTCCTCTGTGTTTAAAGGTGGTTGCTGTACAGTAAAGAATTCAAAGCTGCAGTATTCTGCACCTTAGCAACAGCAGTTGCTAGCTATTATTTCTAGAATATGCAAATCCACCTTCTTTTCTATGCTGCCTTGAGTTTTTTGTAGACATCTGGTTAAAATATACGCGCATGAGCTGGTGCCCCCTGCTGCATGATGTGTCCATCCCGATTCTGCTCTTGCTTCTGTTGGGAACTGAGCTTCAAGGTTGCCCCTTGTTCTTTGAGGAATTGTAACCACCTTCTGGTCTGCACTCCCTTAGGTGATCAGTATGCCCTGAAAATGAGATTTGTCGACCACGTCTTTGATGAACAAGTTACAGATTCCTTGACTGTCAAGATCGTCCTGCCAGAAGGTGCCAAGTAAGTGTCATTACTGCTGGCTTGTCACTGCAGATGATGCTGTGGTGGTGGCCATTCTCCAGCCTGCTCTCATGGCCTGAGGACAGTGAAACAAAACCATGACTGTGCGTGTGGAGGAGACTTTGGAACGCAGCTTTGCTTCCTTTTAGAGCATCGTTTAATCTGCATAATTGGCCTTGTGCTGGAGGCCACAGTTGGCCAGCCAAGGCTTAGGTTACATCATCTCAAGTAGTGTGCAGTCACATGGGACTCTGGCTTTATCCGCAGGAATATCCACGTGGACAGTCCGTACGAAATCAATCGTGCTTCAGACGAGCTTCACTACACTTACCTGGACACTTTTGGGCGTCCGGTTATTGTGGCACACAAGAGCAACCTGGTGGAGCAGCACATCCAAGACATCGTGGTGAGTGTGGCTTCTCTGCATGGTTTTCCTGAGCAGTTTCACCTCCCGAATTAGGTGACACAGTCAAAACACCCATATTGGATTCCAGAAATAAATGCGCGCTGGACTGCACAGTCGGCTCTCCTGCTGCCCAAGGAGAAGAGTTCTCTCCCATAGTAACGTTTTGAACTTCTCTCCTAGGTTCATTACACCTTCAACAAAATCTTGATGCTGCAGGAGCCTCTGTTGGTGGTTGGAGCCTTTTACATCTTGTTCTTCACTGTCATCGTCTACGTGAGGCTGGATTTCTCCATCACTAAGGTGCTGTATGATGAAGAGCCCTGTGGGAGTGTTAGTGGCTCATTCAGCTGCTGGGCGGAGATTTTTCCTACCAGTAACTCTCACTGAATTTCCCTGGCAGTCAGATATCTTCGTAGGTGCTTTAGTAGAGCCCTGAGCACTGACACTCCTGCAGGATTTGAACTGGTCTGCAAAGGCTGACCTGAGTTTTCATCCTTTTGGATGAAAATGAATCCATCCCTGAGGAGCAGGGATGTCTGCAGTTCTACTCCTGCAACATTTTTACTTATTGATAGCTTTTGTTAAGCTGTTTGTTGGGCTGAGTGCTGAAAGGTTCTTGCCCTTGTACCATCCAGCTAATTTCTGTCAGTTAACTTAATTGCAAAGGGAGCAGTTTCTGTAACAGTCCTGCAAGCATCCCTTGATGCAGCTCAAAGATACAACTGCTTTGATCTTCCCTTCTGTCCCGTTGCAGGATCCAGCTGCTGAAGCGAGGATGAAGGTCGCCTGCATCACGGAGCAAGTGCTTACTCTGGTGAACAAGAGACTTGGGCTGTACCGTCACTTTGATGAAGCGGTGAATAAATACAAGCAGTCACGGGACATCTCCACTCTCAATAGTGGCAAAAAGTCTTTGGAGATGGAGCACAAGGCCCTGACAAGTGAAATAGCCTCTCTGCAGTCTAAACTGAAGACGGAAGGCTCTGACTTATGCGATAAAGTAAGAAATTCTGATTTTTTTTTTTTTAAGCTGTCATATTCTTGGATCTAAAAATATTCTAGATGAGTTTAAGTGTGGGGTTTAGTTTCTGCAGCCTGTATTATTTTTTCTCCTCTGAAAATGGCTCGCTCCCTGCCATGAGGCAAGAGGATGTTTGTTCTTTTTGCAGTAATCCTGGTTACCCAACCCTGCAAATGCTGCTGGTAAACAGCTGCTTGTGGTGTTTCTTAAACAACCCCTGAACCAGCTGCATAAGTACAGATGGATGCTTTTATAACACAGTGCTGATGCTTCTCATTGAGCTCGTGGCAGTGACACTTGGGCAAAAACGGAAACTATCAACACGTTATCAGTTTTGACTTTGCTACTGACACCAGCCAAACCAAAATCTTCTCCCTCATCTCTTCTTTTCTTGCACCTGTGAATCTGGCGCTGACAGAATTTTGGTAACGTGATGCTCCTTAGGGGGTATTTTGCTGTAGCACGTTGAAAGCTGCGGCACAGGGAGCGCACACCCGCTGTCCTCCCTCCACTGTATTTCAACACTTACCTGGAACAGCCACTTAACCCCAAGTGGGGGACACTTTGCTCTCCAGGGTCCATTCAACCTTGCTTAGTCTGTTAGTAACTCGAAGAGTAGCTCTGGCATTGTAGACCTGCTTCTTGCACACCGTGAACTGTAGGGACACAGCTTCCAGCTGTTGTAATTGTTTCAGCTTGAAGCCTTTAAAAATCTATCATGGAACACTTCACAGTCATTGCACCCATCTCTTGCCAGTGTGGCTCCTGGGTCCTCTGAGCCTCTTTATCTGCTCTGCTTAATTATCCATTCATCAGATGTTCCTCCTAACGTGATGCCAGAAAGGTGACGACGGCTCAGGAGACAATATTTAGGAACTGGAGACGTTTCCACATAGCACTGACTTAATATTTTGCTGCAGCTTTACCATCTCCTATTGCAGCTTCTCCGTAGGGATGTATTTTGTCTCCTCTAATATTCCCTTTGTTTCTCACCCCTGTAAGGTGAGTGAAATTCAGAAGCTTGACGGCCAAGTCAAGGAGCTGGTCTTGAAGTCCTCGGTGGAGGCCGAGCGGCTGGTAGCCGGCAAGCTCAAAAAGGACACGTACATCGAGAACGAGAAGATGCATTCCAACAAGCGCCAGGACCTGGTCACCAAGATCGACAACATCCTGGACGCGCTGTAACTCTCTGGTTTAGTCACCGGGTGGAGGGGAGAGGAGATGAGAGGCCTGGGAGTGGATACATTTTGAGCCAAAACTCCTTCCCAGCAAAATTAGGGGGAAAGTTGATGTGAAATATCTGAAAGTGCTTTTTGGTTTTAGGTTTTTCTATAGAGCCTGTCTGCTCAGCAGCACGTGCTGTGCGAGGGACCACGCCATCGCGCTGTTTAACAGGGCTTCTTTACCAGAGGGGAGACTCAGCCAGGTTAGAGAAGTCTCCCGCTTTCGGTTTTCCCTGTGTAGATGTGCCCTGGCTAAACGCGCACAACCAGACACGCTCGTGGCAAATCTGAATGTCGCATATCCAGAAAGAATAAAAGACACCTTTGTTCTACTTTGAAATAAAACCACTGCTGCCTCGCCTTTACATGTTGTGCCAGCGTTGGGGGAGGCAGAGGTGCTGAACCCCTGAGTCCTGTCTGACTGGGGTGGGGATGACAAACAGCTGAAATTAGAAAAATCATTGTTAACCCTTCAAGCCAAAACACCTCATGGAGGTCCTGAAGGTGTGTGAAGCCAGACGGGCTGCCTGCTGCACCCAGGGCAGCGCCGGCAGGTGCAGGGGGGAAGAGGGATCAAACATGATTCCAAAGACACCCTTAGCTTTCTGTTCACCTGGCAGAGGGCAGGCAGTACCACCCTTCCTTCCCCACATCCCACTTCTGCCAGGCTTCCTAGGCAGCCCGGACCCTGGAGGAGACGGGACCTCCTTTTGCCCATGGTATCGAAGCCCTGTGGGGCTGATGGTCTGTCGCTGATCACACCCACCTCACCCCCTGCGGCTGCTGGGCAGCTGCAGATCCTGCTTGTTGATGGCAACCATGGCTGCAGAGACAGCGGCTACAAACAGGATGAATGCAGCCAGCCCCAGAAAAAAAAAAAGCCGCTAGTCTCCAAGGGGAGCTGCCCCAATTCCAGAGGCTGAAAATAAATCTGCAAGAAGAGATGCTCTGCTACTCTCCCCACAGCTCCCAGGCAGCTGCAAAACGCTGTGCACCCCAAACCTGTCCACTGCTCCCCACTCTGCTCCTTCAGGGCCAGCTCACACAGGGACAGGGCAATTTGGGACAAGTGGCCCAGGGACATCCCTGTCCTGAGGCTTCTTGGGGTGGGCAGGAGACTCCAGGGAGGCAGGTTCTGGATCCTACACACTTTTCAACTGGGCTGTGAAATAGGATGGGGACACACGTGTTGTACATTCCCCAGGGTGAGATTCATCCCCCAGAGTGGTCCCCAATCTCTGTACTTGCTCCCCTGTGCCAGCAACCCCCAGAACTGGAGGAGGCACCCCGCACCCCAAAGCACGCAGCCTCCCTTCTGAGCCCCGCAAAAGGGGCAGGGTGACGTCTGTGACAACAGCCTGCAGCAGCACATACGTCAGGGAACCCTCCCAACAAACACACAGCAACAAAGTGACCTAGAAAACAGAGCAATTTCTGGATTCCTGCAAATTTCCTCCTAAGAATAAATTAGAAAAGGAAGAAAAAAAACCACAGCACTCACCAGGAGCTCAGGGTCTCCAGGAGCTGGGGGAAGAGCTGGAGCAACACCACCTGTTGTCAGCAAATGGGTCAATTAGAGCTGTAGCTGTTTGGCTTTGCCAAATTTAAAGGGAGCAGCCTCCAATCCATGGGGTGGGGGAAGAAACAGGGAGGGTCACTGGCCCAGAAAGGCTGACATATATACGTCAGATAAAGGAGCACTTAAGACTCTCCAGCAGATTGATATCTCACAGGTAATTAAAGGTGAACCCTGCTGGGACTCTAATTTGTTTTTGCTCCTGTGCAGAGTTCGGAGCCAAAAGTTTGGAAGTTGTGAAATTTGCCTCCACAGCAAAGGGAACAAAATGAAGAGAGAAGGGTGAGAGAAAAAAAAAAAAGTATACATACAAGAAGGAAAAGGAAACCACACAAATGCAAGATTTGCCGGTGAAAGCGAGCAGCCATGATTTCAGGTCCGCAGCTCAGCGCAGCCACCTGCTTCACAGGGGGTGGCAGGCGGCTCCCCCCAAACCCCACGGCCCCCCTTCTGAACCCCAACCTTCTCCCGGGCATCCTGGGCAGCCAGAGAACTTCTCCCTCTTTGGCTTCTCCAAGGGAAGCTACAGAAGTGAAGACTCACGCGAGAGGTTCAACCCGTTCTCTGGTGGATGCTCAGACTCAGGCGCTGGAAAGAAAATTGGGTTTTATCGTCAGGTGCGCTGTAACTCCCACCCACACCCTCTGACCCCAGCCAGCCCCCCATCCACCGCCATGGGAGGAGATAGCCCAGCGCTGTTTCTGTGCCATCATCAAACCCGTCTCCCCTCCCCACGCTGATAACTGATACCTCCCCTCTGCTCCGCATCCAACCAAATTTCAGCATCCAACCAAATAAACTCACCGGGCTTAACTCAGAGGAAATCCTACAGGTCTGCAGTTGGCTCCAGAGGCTGCCACGTCTCTGTGCTCCCCGAGGAAGCACGTCCAAAAGCACATGCAGCTCAGCAACACCTCATCCAGCCAACCTGACCCCCCAGTTCCCAGGGAGGCAGGGACAGCCGGAGCACACACCCAGGGCCACATGCAAAGCCGTGCTTTAATGTCACCTGCTGAGTGACAGCCCCGGGGAGCGCACACCCGCCTGCACACTCATGTGCACACCCCTATGCACACCCCGTACCAGCACAGGGGTTTTTGGTGAGCTCCCAGGATAAACAGCATCCATGGTCTATTCCCCTTCATCTGTCCATGGGCCATCCCCCATAGCGGGGCACAGCTCCTTGGGGACGCCAAGACCTGGCAGCCACCCCCTGCACAGCTCTGCAGACAGACAGACAGACAGGCTTCCCCACGTGCTCTTTGACTGTTTCCCTCCCTCCATCCCCAGTGGTGCTGCCTGGCTCCCAGTCCACCCAGTCTGGTGGTCGCTCAACATCATCTTATGGGGAACAGCTGAGGGACCTGGGGGGTTCAGCTGGAGAACAGGAGCTGAGGGGAGACCTTCTGATCTCTGAACTGCCTGAAAAGAGCTTGGAGCCAGGGGGGGTCGGGCTCTGCTCCCCAGGAACAAGCGCCAGGAGCAGAGGAAACGGCCTCAAGTTGCGCCAGGGGAGGTTGAGGTTGGATGTGGGGAACAATTTCTTCCCCAAAGGGCTGTGGGGCATTGGAACAGGCTGCCCAGGGCAGTGCTGGAGTCACCATCCCTGGAGGGCTGGACAGACGGAGATGAGGTTCTCAGGACATGGAGCAGTGCCAGGGGTGGGGTAACGGATAAGGTCCCCATGGCCTTGGTGGTCCCATGGTGCCACCAGGACACCTCACCGCCTCCTCCACCACTAGAGGCCGACACCTCCCTGGAGGACACACAACCATGGCGGCCACCCCAGCCCGCCCTGCCCGGCCCTGTCCCACCGCCGGCCCCGCCGCTTGGGGGACCCATTGCCGCGCCGGCGCACGGGCCAGACCCGGCTGAGAATGGCAATGAGCATCTTTCTTCTTCTTCTTTTTTTAATGGTTTAATTATTTTTTTTCTTTCCCCCCTCTCTTGCTCCTCCTCACCTAATTTGTCTTCGAGGCTGACACGAGAGAAAACCCCAAATGACAGCGCCTGCCCAGCACAGTTTTACCACAGTATCCTGAAAAAGGCATCTGGCGAGCTGATAGTGCAGGGGGGCTCCGGGCGGGAGCCCCTGCCGGAAGCGGAGCGCTGGCGGCGGTTGAAGGGCCGATGCTTCAGCACGGGCAGCAAACAGGAAACGTCCCCTGGGCCCTGGGAGCTCCTCCGGGGCCACCCCAGGGTCTGGAGACACAACCGAGGTGGCCCACCCTGCTGGAGCCACGGCGGGCTGGCCGGGACCCCCGTCCTCCTCACCCAGCCCTCCCGCCATCTTGTGCCGGGCACCATGTTGTGCCTTTGAGCTGCCACCTCCTTCCTGAGGGCAGCAGCCATGCTCATCATGGCTGGGGAAGCTCTGTGGGTCAGCATGGGCCTCGCCCATGGTGACCAGCCAGACCTGGCTTTGCTGGTTTTGGCTCAGCGAGGTCCCCCATAGGTGCCACCTACATGGCTCTGCGCAGCCGCTGCTGCCCCAGGGCTCCATGGGAGCACCCTCTCCCACGGGGACACGAGGGCTGTGTGTGGTGGTGGCCCACGGGGCAGAGCCGCGGGATGCAGAGCATCGCTTGGCCAGCAGGATGCATCTGCGGCAACCCAACAGCCGCCGGCTGGTAAAGCCAACCTGAGCAAAGAGCAGCGTGGGAGCATCCCGTGCCTTTGAGTTCAGTGTGGCGTGGGACACTTGCAAGAGAGGACACCCCATCCTAACACCTCCAAGAGCACAGCGGTGGGCAGCAGAGAAGTGGCGAGCTCACCGCTAAAGCAGGAGCCACACTGCACATCGCATTGGGTCCCTCCTCGCTTGGAGGAGATGTTGCTCTAGACGCACAGGCTCTGCCGCTGCCTCCGTGTCACTGTGACTCTGATCACCCACCCCCATGGCATCCATCCCCCCGGGGACACAACGGGCCTCTCTCCCCATCCTTCCCAGTTCCTGGCTGTACAAGGCGACTGAGCAGCTGTGCAAGGATCTGTCCCAGAGCTCATCGTTATGATGAGTCTTTGCTCTCAGCCAGGTGCACAAACAAAAAGGCCCTGGGCACTTCTTGCCCTCTGACTCTTGAGCTAGTCCAAACTGGAGTGGTCCAGGGCTTGGACTGAAGACCAGAGGTGCTGACTTACCAAATATCCTGCCAGGGTGAAATTTTCACACAGAGAATCACGGTGGCGTCAGTTCAGAGTGGGGACGGGGAAGGCGATGCTCAGCACCTCTTCGATAAACCTGCTGTGCAAAGAAAAAAAGGGACCAGTGAAGGAAATGGCAACAAGGAGCTCAGGGCAGCCCCAGGGGATGCTGCTCCTAAAGCCAGGCTGGTGTCCTGACCCAGCGCCAGCTGCTCACGAACAACTTGCCACCAAAATCCCTGGGTGGATTTTCCTCCAAGGGTTGTTTTCTAGCAGGCACCTGGTTCATGTGGCTCCCCAAGGGGCTGTGCAAGAGAAGCACAGTTCTCCTCATCCTTCCATGGCAGGGGACTTGTCCCTCTCCCGCTTACCTCTGTTCCTTGCATGTTCATAAGCACCAGGACAAACTTGTGGCCAGCCACCAGGAACACACCTCTGCTCCCTGCTCTGTTCCCCACGGGATCCCAGGCAGCCATGACCACACTTTCCTGCTGCTCAAAGGGTTGATGTTTACGCCAATACACTTTAATTGTAACCGTTGGTAGCAATCGTACAAACAGGAGGCATTCAGAGAGAGCCGAGGAGGATTTAGAGGAGGTGGTGCTGAAAGAGCAAATCCACAGCAACAGTTAGAAGGGACACGGCGAGAGCTCAGGGATGAAGGATCAAGCAAGTACCAGCACTGGGGGAGGTGAATTACTTAGGTGCTACAGCTAAAAAAGGAGTAATAGAACCAGAGCATCCAAGTGAGCATCCTAACAGAGCTCACTGGTCCCTGGTAGCAGGGGCTGCTGTTTGGGATATAAAACCTTGGCTTGTTTGAAAAGGAGCTGGTGGGACAGCGCTGCAGCAGCTGAAGTACTCAGCATCATCCAGAAAAATGAATGAGTGAGCCTGATCCCCAAACCAGGCTGCAGATTTCCAGCAAGCAAGTGGATGTGAAAACCTCTTTGCTTTATCCCAGCCAACAGCGCAAGAGCACCCTGGTGAAGGGAACAGCGCTGCTGCCAGCTGGTCCCGCAGGAGCTGGGAAGGCAGGAGGAGGATGTACATCCCAGGGGCGGCAAGCTGGGCTTGCACCCTGCCCGCCCTCCTTTCTCACCCCTGCCCCGCCGGTTCCTGCGCCCACAGTGCCCCCTGCCTTCGCTGGCACAGGCCACGCCGTGTCCCAGGCCAGCTCTGCTCCCAAAATTTAATGTAGCCTCGGCCTTGGGACAGCCCCATGCTGGAGGAGCAGAGCAGGCAGGAGCTTTTGCTGCCTTCGAGACACAGGACACCTGTGCCACAGGGTCCCTCCGCACAGCAGCTTTCTGAACGGGCAACAAATCTGCTGGAGGGCAGCACCAAAATTCATTGTCCTTGCTCTTTGTTAATGACTTGCAAATGGATTTTGGTTTCATCACCTACATTCAGCATCCCTAATTGTCCAACAAATATGATGAGGGAACAAGCACAGCTGGGACCGACGGGCACTGCACAAACTCACCTCTCGGCTCCACACTCCTGGAAGATTTACCCTTCACTGCTCACAGAAGGTGACGCTGTCACCCACCACTGCTGTTTGTACCTTGGACCGTCTGCTCCAACACCAGCACCAGCCACCTCCAACTTGACAAACAGGAGCAAGCGTCACCTTTGCAGAAGCTCATTGGGCACATGAACGTGTGCTCCATCCGTTCCCCCCACAGACCTGCAAGGAGGGGAGAGGGAAACCAAACTAGAAAGAAGCTGAGCTGGAAAATGCCTCTCCCTGACTCTTCACCCAGCCTAGGGGAAGGGAAAGTCTTTAGTTCCTCCTTTTCTCCTTTTTACGGCAGAAAAGGAGTTGCAGGTCGGGGGATGCTGCAGGTAAAATGCGCCTCCGTAGCCCCCGAGCCGTACCCCAGGATTTCAGCATCGCGACTCCCCGTCACGGCTCCCAGGACGGAGCACCCCCCGGGTCCTCTCGCCGCCCCTGCTCCCCAGGGTGTCCCCCTGCCCGGCGGAGGCTACCGGCCGGTTCCCGGGGCCGCAGCGAGCCCGGCAGCCACCAGGTGTCCCTGCAGCCCCGCGCTTCGCCCGCCGCCGCCGCCGGGCCGGGCCCGGGGCTGCCCGCAGGGACACGGGGGACAACGGAGTCACCTCCCGGAACCGGAACGTTGTTCCCCCACCTCTGCCCGCCCTGGCTGGGAGTTTTTAGGAGTTTTGCTGCTCTGCCGGGTCAGGATGGAGCTAAACCCCGCGTGGAGAGGGATGCGGGAGGGACGCGGGGTGAAGGTATGACCAGGGTGGACATGACCCCACTGGAGCCCAGCTCCTGGGGCTAGTTAAGCCCTGCTTTGGGGCTGCCTTTTCTCTGGCTTAACCTGGTGAGATTTTTTTGTTTGGGACGATGCCATAGACAGGTTTTGAGGGGCTGGATACTAGCCTACGAGAGGTGCACAAAGAGCCCAGGGCACTGTGGGGAATGGGGAGGGAAGGTGATGGGTAGGGACATGGGTCACTCATTCAGGTGGGAAAGAGCATAGGACCCATCAGACATGAATATTGCCCAACAGAGCAGCTGAGAAAGGAGGACCGGAGAGAAAGCTACCGATGGGGTCACCAAAGGTGATGGAGAAAAGGAGGCTCCCCAGGGGCTCTTGTACCTGCATGGCTGGAAGTTGTGGGGTCCTGGAGAAGCTGTAGTGATGCCAGGGGACCAGATGGTGTGGGAGACACTGAACAACCCAGCTTCTCAGGCAATGCAGGCAAGGCCGAAGCAGCTGGCAGCAATGAGGAGGGGAGCTTTGTCCCTGCAGGCAGCCACGGCCAAGCACCTTCTTGCAGCCAAGAGCTCTCCTGTCACAGCCGAAGCTTTGCTGGTGGGAAACACCAGCAAATTTGGCACAAGAGATGTGCAGTGATGTGTCACCCAGCAAGCACTGCTGATGTTAGTGCTTGGGCTGGTAGGGATGGGCTGGTCTCCCACTTGCAGAGGTGGATTTGCAGGGCAGGGGTTGGCAAGGGTGATGCACATGCTTCAGGCAAACCCTCCATCCCTTCCTCTCTCCTCGAAGGCTGTAGGGGGGGATACAGCTCTGCAGATGCAACACCACCATGAAAAGCAGCATCTACCCCCTTCACCCCCCCAGCATGCTCCAGTATCTGTTTGAGTGCTGTCTGCCTTAGTTTCCTCCCCTCTGACAATCTGACATTAATCTCCCCCTCACCACTGTCCTGGTCACGTTCATTTTTATCACAGTTCCGTTAGTGCCAGGCTGAGCTTTCCGGGCGCCAGCGGGGCCCTGCGCACGGTCCTTGTGCCGGTGCTGCCAAGCCCCCCCGGTCCTGCTGCCACCAGTCACCCCAGTGGGGATGTCCCCACCCTCGCCGGTCGGAGCTGCTCACCACATCAGGATACAGAGCAGTGCACCAATTCCGGCCAGGCTTATTTCAGCGCTCTGGTCAACCGCAAGCACAGTGGGTTTCACAAACACGGCACGCCAGCCCCGTGCAGCCTAACGGATGCTCCGGCTGCTCCAGGAGACCACACTGACAGCAAAATCCCCGACAGGCTCCCCAGAACGAGCCCAGCCTGGGTTTGGTGTCACTCCTCCAGGCCAGCTGTCCGGGGGCCAAGTGGGTAAGAAGCCTGAGGTGTGTTGGGCATTTTCAGTTCTCAGTCTGGCTTGTAGTGCTTCAGATAGCACATGGCAGGCCATGGGTGAGACAGAGGCTCCGTGGTGAGTGTCTGCCTTCTCCTGGAAGCTCAGGTGCATCTGCAGCCCAGCACAGACCTGCCTCCACAGAGCAGGATGGTGCCAAGCCAATGCGTGACCGATGCTGGAGGAGCTGGGCCAGGCAGGCAACGATATGCGTTCAAGTTCCCCACCACTTAATGAGTTATCAGGGCTAATAAGTTATCAGAGAGAAACAAGAGCTGGCGCTGCATGCTGCTGGGTGAAGCTGTGGTTTCAGCAAGGAGCCTGGGCAATCACTGCAGCTCACTGACGGAACAGCTCCTTGCACGGCAGTAAATGCCTCTGGTACTGGGTTGCCAACCTCCACAGCTCTGCCCGGGTACCTCTTTCTACTCAGTTAAATTTGGCTCCTGGTGACTGAAGCTTCAGCAAATTCTGGTAAGTAGAAGCATGACTGAAGCATCACAAAAAGGCCTGCATGCTTCAGGAAATCCCATGTACAGGCATTGGCTCACACCCCAGCAAAGCAGCACCCCACAGGTGACACCCTCCCCACAGCCCCTGCTGGGGCCCCATCCAGCACACCCGTCCCCAGCTCTCCAAGGCAGCCTGGCCCCCCATTCATGCCCACAAAGGCCGCGTTCTTGGGCAGGAGGTGCCGCACCAGCTGCCAGCTCCCTTGTGACCACACTTTCCATGGCTGCACCAGGGCACATGGCCAGCCCGGCACTGCTGGTGTGGGGCTCTGGGTGGGGAAGCCCTGGGGAGCAGAAACTCAGCTTTGTCACTCTCCAGGTTTTAGCTTCTAATTGCTCCTGAATGCAAAAAGTTTTTAAAATAAGAAGAAATATCCCCTCTGCATACATTGCCTGTTTACCTGCATGCCCCTCCTGCTTTTCCCAGGCTCTGCTGGTACCTGCATGTATGTCCCATCCCAGGGATCTCCAGAGCTCCCTGATGGCAGCAATGGCCTTGGGTGGCACAGAGAGATAAGCTGGGAAAGAGCTGGCTGCTGCAGGGGATGCTCCACGCCACGGTGAGCTCCCCCTGCCCCAAGATACTGCCAGACTCCCCCAAATTCAACAGTACATCTAGTTCTTCTTGACCCAAATATAAGTTAAAAACCCAATAACTAGAGAAGCAAGTACCTGACCAGCAATACAGGTACCTTCATACTCCACAAACAGACACGTCCTGGAGGAAAGGGCTCAACCCCTTGAGCCCTTTTTGCAGCCATGGATGGGCAACACAGACCTTGAGGGATTTGCAAGGGTTACCTGGGCTATTGGTAGCAAAAGGGCACCAAGATCACTCACTGCCCCTACCTCTTCTCTCTTCCCCTGCCACAGAGGGCCCTGCACCCCCTATGCCCGTTTGCAGGACCAACAGGGCTGGGGGGTCCCAGGGCACATGGGGAGGGGGGTCCTGGCAGAGACGGAGCCGCAAAGCAGCAGCACCTGCCCCCAGCGCATCCCACCTGCGACAGGAGGCAGCGGCTGCTGAGAGATGCTCCTCTCGCCTGTCATCGGTGCAGCTTCGCCTCTTCAAGGTCCTATTGTGCCCCTCTGAGCACATTTGGAAGCTTTGCCAGACTAATCCTGCTTGGTATCCACCCCTTCTGGAGCTGGGAAAACAATGCCAGCCCTTAACTTTCTAATCCTGGCAGGCCGGGGAGCACCCACGCTTTGCTTTGAAGGCAGCCCTGCCTGCGCCCATCTGTGGGGCAGGGCTGGGAGCCTCTGTCCTCTGTTGTTGTCCCCTGACAGCTCCAGGAGGCATCTCTCACCGCTGGCCTGGTGTGAGCACAATAATGGGGCAGCACAGCCTGTTGGAGGGGGCTCCAGGAGCCCATTGTCCTCCTTTTCCTCTGCAAAACCCAGCTGGAGGGGAAAGCCCTGCAATCTGCCCATTGCCTGCCCTGGAGCCTCAAGGGCTGGTCACTCGGGGAGGTTTGCAAAAGGCTCTGGGGCTGCTCAGACTTCGGTGGGGGCTAATTTGGACAGATGCTCCTCCATCCCCTCCCACGGGAGGGGAGGGGGACGCAGCAGGTCCTGGTGGGAGGGGAGCAGGGTCGCAGCGCCCTGCCAGCCACAGGGATGCCCTGGGGAGTGCTGCTGCCCTTGTCCCCCCACCCTGCAAGGGACAGGCTGCTGGGGAGCGACGGGGTGTGACACAAACAGGAAAGCTGGCAGGGACCCAGCCCTTCCCAGCTGGGACAGGAAAAAGACCCGCTGGGTTGTGCTCAGAGCCTGAGCCGGGCCGATGGCTGCAACAAGGACACCCAAGCCCCAGACAGAGCCCAACCTGGGGTGCCCAGACCACCAGATGCCTCTTGGGGTCACCTCATCCCTTTATGTCTGCTTCACTGGGGCCAGGTGGCTTCCAGGTCCCCTGAATCTAAAGACAAGGGTCTGTTGCAACCACTTGAGTAGGAGCCCAGGGGGGACACAGGGGAGGTGGATGGGGCTGCAGGGACCCCACAGCTCTGCTCCGGGGAAGGAGCAGCTTGATGTCTGTGCAGTGTCTCAGCGGATCCTGGCGGCTGGACAGAAGTGGGAGTTCAGCAGATGGGGAGCCAGGGAAAAGCAAGAGGCCAGAGGAGGGAAAACATCCCGACAAACAAATTAAAAGAACTGAAGAGACAACCAAATGCCCCGGCCCAGAGCCTGGGTCAAGAAGCCTGGGGGTCCCCAGCCTCCGAGGGGAGAGCCCGGTCCCGGGGCCGCAGGAGGGCACCATACACCCGCTTTTGCCTGTGGCTGCCGCTTGTCCCCAAAGCAGCTGGGACGTCAGGCTGTGCAAAGGCACGTTAAAGCTGCTGAAATCTACATCCTGCTTTCTAATGCACAGACCCACACCCCTCCTCCTCCAGCATCCCTAACCGCTGTTCTCCCCCTCACACACACAGGGGCATGCGCGAGACATGGGCACAGACGTCCCCGCACCAGTGACAACAGGCAAGAGGGAGCAGGACCCAAGGGAGATGTTACCCCAGCAGCTCACAGCACGGGGATCCCCAGTTCCTGAGGGCTTCTGGTCCTTCTGGGGAGCAAGAGAAGCCTCACGGCCCTGAGCTACATCTCTCCCAGCAGAGGCAACCTCAGTACCTGGGGCTGGGGGCAGTGCAGGTGAAGGGCAGCACAGGCCCATCACCTCCTGTTGATGGGTGCCCACCACAGCCCCGTGCTGAAACCCACCAAAGTGTGGCGGGGGTCAAACATTGCTGAATGCCCACCTGAATTCAACCACGCTGGTTCCCACAGTGCTACGTACTCTTCATAGGATCATTTTGGTTGGAAGAGACCCTTAAGATCATTGAGTCCAACCATAACCTAACTAAACCATAAACCACTAAACCATGTCCCTAAGAACCTCATCTATAGGTCTTTCAAACACCTTCAGGGATGGTGACTCTTACCACCATGAAGCAGCAAGTCCTCTCTCCTCCAATTCCTTCTCTTTGCAGTTTTCAACCCATTTCATAGAAGAATTTCCATAATGAGGACAGCGAGGCAGTTGTCATTATGCCCAGTAGGGTATTTGCCTGTGGGAGACTGGGGATGGTTTGCAAAACAGAGAGAAAACAGGTTATGTCTAAAGTATTTGCGGCTCTTCCTGTAACAGCACAAAAATCTGCTCGCAGCCCCTGACCTGGCTCACATCACAGCCCATGTGTTTGTTCGGTGGCCTTGAGGTTTACACCTGGCTGCTGGGGACAGGCAGGGAGACCTTCAGTCCCAGCAGAACTGCAGCCTGTGACTGTGCTGCCCTGGTCGCCCGCCCTGCTCCAGGCCAGGGATTTCTGGGGTCTGGGATATCCTGCTCCTTCTGCCCCAGTCTCAGCAGATCCCTCGCCCCTGCCTGCACACACAGCTCCAGCACAAGCTGCTCTGCACGTCCTTCAGCCCAGACAACAGGCAATGGGAGAGGTCAACTGCTCTGTGCTGCGGGCTGGTGACCTTGGGTGCTTTGCAAAGCAGTTTTTCCCCTCCCCTCCTCCATGTCTGCAGCACTCAGAGAAACCATTAAATCAGTGTGATTTAAAAGTTTGGTTTGCAGCTCATCAGCCTGAGTTGAGCAGGACTGGCAGCCTAAATCCCACAGGCTGCAGGGGGCAGCTTGCAGGCAAGTTTCCACATGTGTGGGGTGGTGGATGGATAGCTGGTGCTGCCTCTGTGCACCAGGAACCCCCAGGACAGCCTCACGGCACTGCCGGTGCTGCTCCCCAAAGCCCAAGAGCAGCCCCTCCGTGTCCATCCAGCAGCTTCACCCCAGCTGGGTCCACCAGTGCAAAAGCTCGAGGAAGGTTGTTCCTCCCCCTCTACTCTGCCCTGGTGAGGCTGCATCTGGAGTACTGGGTCCAGTTCTGGGCTCCCCGGTTTAAGGAGGACAAAGAATTACTGGAGGGAGTGCAGTGGAGGGACACAAAGATGCTGAGGGGTCTGGAGCATCTTCCTGATGAGGAGAGACAGAGAGAGCTGGGGCTGTTCAGCTGGAGAAGGTTGGAAGGGATCAACGCTGATAAATATCTGATGGGCGGGTGTCAAGAGGATGGACCAGACCCTTTTTAGTGGTGCCCAGTGACAGGATGAGGAGCAACGGGCACAGACAAACACAGGAGGTTCCATCGGAACAAGAGGAGAAACTTCTCTCCTGCGAGGTGCCAGAGCCTGGCCCAGGCTGCCCAGAGCAGGTGTGGAGTCTCCTTCTCTGAGACATTCAAACCGGCCCGGATCGACCTGTGTGATCTGCTCTGGTGACCCTGCGTTAGCAGCTGGGTAGGACTGGGGGATCTCCAGAGGTCCCTTCCAACCCCAACCATCCCATGATTTTGTGAATAAAAGATACCGCTATGTCCTACACCCACACAGAGCATCAGGGTCATGTTCAGCCCTTCCAACATTTGCTGGCAAGCATTGCCCAGCCTGTTTCCTCGCACCGCACAGCCCTGCTCCAGCCCGGGGTCACAGGCCCAGCAGCAAGGGGGGACAACACTGGCACACGCTGGCCAAGAGGCAGCAGGATGAGGGGCGCAGGGCTAGGCTGGGGAAGGGTCTCCATCGCGCCTCTCCCCGCTCCAAAAACAAGCTCAGTGGTTCAGTTCCCTGCTGCATTCTCCACTTTCCAAAGCCCTGGCCAGACGTCCCTCTGTGCCTCCCGTCCCCTGCAAGCGCTGGCCCTTCCTGTCCTCTGTCCCACACACCATTAACTAGCTCCGCTCTCTCTCTTTTTATTTTTTTCTTCTTCCCTTTTGAACATATCAGCCCCATGGAATCAAAGAGGCATTTCAGTGACTCAGGCGTTTCCCATTGCCCTATTCCAGCATCCTCTACTCTTAACGCTGAGAGCTTTTCACGTCCTATTTGGAACTGATAGGAAGCCCTTTCATTGTTTCACTACATGGATATTAACACTGATGAAGGAAATGCTCCATCTGATAACAGAACCGTTGAAAGGAGCACCATTTCCAAACGAGCGGACTCGGAGACAGTGCGGCCCTGCAGCTCACACCAGCTCAGCACACTCGCCTCGGGCAGCCCCAGCATCGCCCGGACCAGCTCCCTGTTATCTGCATCTCACCAGGTATCTTGCATCAGGACCTCCAGAAAACGGGCTCTTCCCTGTCATGGGCACATGGCATTGTGCAGGTTTATCCTTGAAATCAACTTGGCTGTAAGGAAAAGCTGCAATTGCTCTGACTGAAGCAGCCTGATGGCCAACAGGGAGGTCAGACCCTGACTGGAGGGAACACAACTTGCTCAAGAAGTCAAGGAAGAAAAATGTCCCACCTAGGAGGACATCAATTGGCAGTTAAGGCATTCTGTGAGCTGGTGTCAGTCCTACTTAGCAGCCCTTAATGAATTAATCCTGAGAGCCGCTCCTGAGGACAAAGCCTCTAACCAGAGCTCAGAAGAGACAGAAAACCCTTTGGACCTCAGCGAAAGAGAAGAGCCAAGAGCTCCATCTCATGCCCCAGCAAAGAACACAGAACCAGCATTTCCATGGGGCTTCTTAGACCAACAACAGCTCTGTCCCACCGAGGGGCCTCCACAAACAGCACAGGCAGGTGTGGAACTTCTCTTCAGGATGTACCCCAAGTCAGGCACCATCCCAGCAAAATGTCTCCTTCCAAAGCTTTTTGATTGTTATGGGACTTTCTGTTCTCGCCGAGACCCCTCCAAAGCCAGCTGGGCACTGCGCTTTGCTGTCACTCCTGAAAGTCATTTCCTCCTGCTGTGGCTGCCCTAATCAATTAGCGACCTATAAATAGCTTCCCTGATTGCACGGTGACATCCGGAGCGCATTGTCACCACCAGCTTCCTCCTCTACCTGGGGAGCAGGTTTTTTCCAGAGCGCGGGGGGCAGGTGGTGACCCCCTCTGCCCAACCCTCTTTAATGCTTCCCACCACCGGGTGACTTTCCACTCCCTCCCCATCCCCTCCCACTCCCGTACAATGGCACCAATTCAGTTTTCAGCAGCTCAACGTTGTGGTGATCCACGGAGCAGCTCAGAAAGGTCCCTCTCAGGAGCGCTGTGCTGAACCCCACCTGAGCTCCCTTCAAAGTGCTGGTCACTCCTACACAGTTCTTCCAAAAAGAAGAACTCCAAAAAGAAGATCCCATTCACTCCTCAGACCTTCAGGGTCAGTGCAACCATCCCGGAGGATACTCCAGCTTCCAGAAACGATGCTCAACACAGTCCCTGTTGAACAGCAAACCCTCCAATTCACTAGACAGGCCAAAAAGAGAGTCAGGAAGATTGGAATGTCACCCAGGACAGGGGCCATGGGGGACTCTGCAGCTGAGGTCCAACCTGGCAGCACCTACGTGGGACGAGCCTCTTCCCAAGCTGGTGGCACTGCCCATGTTGCAGGCAGGACAACCTGTGGCCACCTCTGCATGCTTACTGCTGCAGGACAACCATCGATAGCTGTCTCTTTCTTCCCCTGTCCAAGCAAAAATAATTAAATCCTGTGTTAACAACCAAACCATTCATCAAAAGCAACACAGGACCAGAGGGAATGGGGTGATCATGGCGGGCTGACACGTGCCCCCAACTTTTGCTGCCATTTCCCTCTCCCAGCTAACGTGTAAACCCCAAACCTGATGGGCTCATCGGGCTTTTGCTCTGTGCTTGTTCAGATGATGAGCAATTGAGGGCTTTGCCTTTCAGTTACTGCAGCAGCTGAGCTTGTTCACAAACCTGGAAATGCAGGGATTCACATGTTTTTAAAATGTGTGTGTGTGGAGAAGCAGAAAGCCACAGTCATCTATCATCTATTTTCTTAAAAACCCCTATCGCTCAGCTCTTGCCTGGGGTGTGCAGCAGGGCGATCCCACAGAAGCAGCTGAGGAACCAAGAGTCTCAGCAGTTAAAGGATTGTTCTGTTCTTGCCTCCAAAGAGCTGCCTCTGGCACCACCGGAGGAAGTCACCCAGCGTTTTGTTCTCGTAAACTGCCCCTTTGATCAACTGTGATTTTAGTGGATCAAACAGCTCCGAGGACGTAACAGCAAATCCCAGGACAGTCTATAACAGGCAGGGAAGCGGTGTCTCCAGCATGAGTTGGCAAAGCCTTGGCCATCACAGCCGGGAAACAGCCCCCGAAACTGACCCAGCCCCAAAACCCCAGCGGGCATCTCCAAATTGTTGTGACGTCTGGAGCCGACGGTTTGGCTGGAGCAAAACTCCTGGGATGTGGCTCGATAGCGCAGGTCCTGCCCTGCCAGCGTGTTGGACCGTGGTGCTGGGGCTGTGCTGGTGACCCCCGTGCACACGGGGGGTTCTGGCACCATCCCAGCCAGTGCCGACTGCTCCACAGTTGCTGCCTTTAGCTCAGCTCCTTCCCCTCCTTTGGGAACTCCCAGGGCCCCCATACCTGCTGTCAGGGTGATGCCATCCCAGAGCAGCCAGCCAGAGGTGTCCGTCCCCACCCCAGATGGGGACACAGGGTAAAAGCCTCAGCAAACCATCCATGGTCAATCCTCCTGCGCACACAGAGAAGGGCTTGAGTGGCAAAGGCCCCTAGAGATCAGGCAGTACTATAACGCTGCACATTTGACATTTTTTTCCACATATAAAAAGCAGAAGGTGACCACACAGTTCCTCAAGAGGGACATGAGTGATCCCTACATCTGGTCTCCCAATAAAATAGTTGAATATACATCAACCCACCATGGCCTTTATATTGTAAAAACCAGATTGGTCTGGGAGCAGCCATCAGACAAAACCATCTTTCCAACTGTTCTGTGCCACAAAGTGCAGCACAACATAGAGTCTCTGCTGGCTAATAAGGGGTTGAGAATATGTTGCGCTCCTCCCCAGTGGCAGCACTAACAGGCCCTTTTCTCTACCAAACCAGGACTTCGCACGCACTTTTTCAAGTGGCCTCATAAAGCCCAGAAAATCCATGGGACCAGCACAACCTGAGCTTTCATGACAGACGCACACAGAACTGTGTGTGTGAGACAGTTGGGTCTCTTGTGCACCCCTAAAAACGGAGCAGAGGGGCTGCTGGTGGATGGGATGAGAGCAGCCAGTGTTGGGGACAGAGCACAGTCCCCCTTCATCCAGCCACCATCCCGTCCATCAGAGGGGCACCTGCCTCCATAATCTGCTTGTCCCACATGTCTCTTCTCAGCTACCTCTTGCTGACCGCTGCCCATTGTTACCAGTTCACAGCCAGCAAACTAATCTGGCCATGTTTGGTACTTTTCTTTAATCCCAGATACTGGACTCAGGACAACTTTTGTTTGGTTGTGATTTGTATATTTTTTTCTTCCTAAAAGCAAGGGTATTTTAGCTCTTGGGATTGCAGAAAAAGGAAAAAAAACATCTGACTTCAAAAAGCAGCAGGAAGATGAAAATAACACCCAAAATGTGCATTTCTGTCAAATTTCTTGATTTCTAGTAATTCACACCAACCACACGGAGCAGGGGCAGGTTGAACCCCCACTGGCTGGTGTTTGCATCGGGCAGGGAAACAGGACACTGCCCTTGGATAAAAAGCTTTGCGAGATAAAGGCACACACACCCTGTACGAGCCAGGGATGATGCTGGACCAGGCTGGGTGGGAGCAAGAGGAGAAGACCTCTCCATCAGAGATGTCTCCATTATGCCATGGAGAAGAAGGCTGCGTGCCCCAGGGCTACCCATTGCCACAGGCCAGGGCCGAGCCCCAGCAGGCCCTTTGCCTGTTGGCGTGGACCAGCCTTCAGCATATTTCCACACAGCTGGAGGGAAACCCCAGCTGCAGTCCTGAAAAATAACAAATAATAAAAGTGGCTGCAAGCAGCAGCAGGGCTGGCAGGAAACATTCCCAGTAGCAGCTGCTTCCTGAGTGCGACATTTATTTGATCCCCTGGCACCATCTGGGCCATGCCCCACTCTTTGTTTTCATTAAGAGTTTAGAAAAACAATTCAGCTTTGACTAATTGCTCTTTAAAGGTCCCAGGCTCACCCCTTCTCCTCCCCCCCACATTTCCTCTCCCAACCCCTCACCCTCCATGCAGCCCCGGGCTCTCCCCTTCCACCCACGCCACGTAACTCCCATTGTCCACATGTTTCCAGAGGTACCTGGTGTCCCCCAATGCCCAGATGAGACACATCTTCATGTGCTGCCCCCCACGAGCATTTTCCTTTGCCTGCACAAGCAGCACTGGAACAAACACAGCAACATGTGCCATGATGTGCCAGGCAAGCAAAATGTTCAGGATAGACATGAGGAAGGAATTGTTGGCCCTGAGGGTGGTGAGAGCCTGGCCCAGGTTGGCCAGAGAGGTGGTGGATGAACCATCCCTGGAGACATCCCAGGCCAGGCTGGACGGGGCTCTGAGCAACCTGAGCTGGTGAAGATGTCCCTGCTCATGGCAGGGGGGGACACTGGGGAGCTGGGAAGGTCCTTCAGCCCAAACTGTTCTGTGGTTCTATTCTATAAAATGTCCCACCGCAGTGATGTGCTGGGTTAGAGCCACTTACCCCTTGGTGAGGAAGATGAAGCAGATCGCTGGCAGGTCAGCAGCATCATCCAGGACCTCCATGCTGTTTGCAGACACCTCCCAAACCCTGTGGGCTGGGATCCGCTGTGTCCTGCCCAGGCACCTCTTTCCACCATCCACATAAGCACGTTGGCCTGGGGGGAGCAGCTCAGTGACCCAGTCCCGAGAGAGAGCCTGTTTTGTTGAACATGTATTTTCCACCCTGGAATAATCAGAGAGAAAAATGTCAAGCCTTGATGTGAAATCCTTGCCATGCCGGGAGGGGGTTTGTTATTGCACAGGACTTGCGTGTGTGTCCCCCCCTCACCCTGTGTCCTCACCTGATGGCTTTAGCAGGATCCACAAGGAGGACAGAGGAACCGGAGGAATTCCGGCTTCCTAATTACATTTGCTGGGAGGAATTTGCTTTTGCAATATCCCTGTCGAGTTAACCTAACAAGCGTGGAGACGAGCCTTTCTTATTTAATTAGCAGCTCCACCATGAAGTCCTCTCCATGCACGCACAGGCCAGTTCCCCCCTCCTCAAGTGGTATTTGTTCATGCTCCCCTCACCCTTTGCCCTTTGCAACCTTCTGCAAGAGCTCAAAGCACTTTTACGCCTTCCTACTCCCACTTTCCGGTCCTAAAAAGTCCGCTCGGGTCGAGGCAGTGGCTCCGTTTCCTCGCTCCTTCCTAACGAGCGCTTCCTGCTCCTCGCTGCCCGCAATGATGTGAAGCTTGCGGAGCGCTGAGATTTCCTTCCCTGGAAACACGACCGTGCTCTCTTCTCCTCCAAGGGCTGGGGAACTCATTACTCCGGCCCTGCAATCTCAGCCAGGAAAGCAGGCGCTGGGGAAACCGCAGCCGCTGACCGTGCTGCAGCGGCAGGTGGTCAGAGGGCTGGAGGAAAGCTGGCGGTGGGGTTTTGGGGAGGTCTTTTTAGCAAGGAGAGCTTGCTGTTGGACCGAGGTGGTGGGGACCGTGCTCACACAAACCACATTGGAGCCATCCAGTCCCTTGGGCTGGACTGTGCTCGAGGGGCTCAAATGGCAGGAAGATATGCCAGGAAAAGGTCAGGTTGGACATGAGGAAAAGGTTCTTATGGAATATTTTGTCCAGTTCTGGGCTCTCAGTTCCAGCAGGACAGGGAACTGCTGGAGAGAGTCCAGCGCAGCCACCAAGATGCTGCAGGGAGTGGAGCATCTCCCGTGGGAGGAAAGGCTGAGGGAGCTGGGGCTCTGGAGCTTGGATAAGAGGAGACTGAGGGGGGACTCATTCATGGGGATCAGTATGGAAAGGGGGAGTGTCAGGAGGATGGAGCCAGGCTCTTCTCGGTCACAACCAGTGATAGGACAAGGGGTAATGGGTACAAACTGGAACACAGGAGGTTCCACTTAAATTTGAGAAGAAACTTCTCAGTGAGGGTGTCAGAGCCTGGCCCAGGCTGCCCAGGGGGTTGTGGAGTCTCCTTCTGTGCAGACATTCCAACCCGCCTGGACACCTTCCTGTGTAACCTCAGCTGGGTGTTCCTGCTCCATGGGGGGATTGCACTGGATGAGCTTTCCAGGGCCCTTCCATCCCTGACATTCTGTGATTCTTCACCCAGAGGGTGCTGGACACTGGAACAGGCTCCCCAGGGAGGTGTCACGGCCCCAACCCTGAAAATATTCAAGCAGCATTTGGACAACACCCTCAGACACAGGGTGTGAATTTTGGGGTTTTCCTGTGCAGGGACAGGAGTTGAACCTGTGTGTCCACCTTAGAACATTCTATGAAACTCACCAACAGAATTTGGCTTTCAAAGAGGGATCAGTCTGCTTCCAGGTGTGCTGTGGAAGGCAGCCAAGGCAGCAGAGAGATTGCTGGTGGGCAAAGCTAAATCTGGCAGGTTTACACTCCCAGCGCAAGGACTGCCAAGGACAAAGCACTGGGGGTTTGCAGGATGAACCAGACTGACCCTCTCCACATGTGAGCTGTGCTGGAAAAACCCTCGCCGTATTCACCAGGGTCATTAGACTTGTACTAGAATGAAAGATAACAGAAAAATAAGTTTTCTGGGCCCAGAGAATACATGACACTACCCTTGCAATGTTGGTTGGCAATGTATTTTCCCTGCTGTCAACTGTGGGGCTTCAATCACTCTCCAGTTTGCAGCATATGTCAGCTTTAACCAGGAACACCAGGACCCTCTTTCTATCAAAAGCATTGCCCAGTGGGTCTTTTCTCACCACCTGTACCCACCTGCTTTTCCCCTTTGCCAGCTGTGCCAGCCCAGTGCCAAAGCTGGAGCTTCTGCAGCCCCCCTGCTGCTCACACTGCCACTGACAACACTCAGCACTATCCAGAACAGCTGTCAACACCCCCATGCACCCCAAAAGCAAAATCTCACCTGCGTGCCAAAAACAAGGACAGAGGAACAGAGAAGCAACATTGCAACCCAGGGCAGCAGCGGCTTTGCATGTCTGAAAGACGCCAAATGAAATGCAGGTGGGATGCGATGACTGGATGGAATTTCTGGGTAAAGAATGAACATGGACATTGGCATCTTGCAGAGGGTTGAACTCACCTGGTGGGCTGCCAGAGGACAACATAAAAGCTGACAGTTCTCTTGGAGACACACTGTTGTGCCATCGTGGAGCCTGGGCTTGTTTAACTGGCACATTGATTAGTGGAACCGTTTGTGGGCATAAGCAAGGGGGAATTGCAGAGATCTAGGAGGAAAGCAAAGGGAATCACAATGATTATTAATTGGTTGAGGCATTTCCAGCTAAAGCACAAGTATCTTAACAAATGAAATGACTCAAAGCATAGGTGTGGAAGAGGTTTTGGGAGAAAAGCCCGAAGTCTCATCCCCCTGCCTGGGTTGCAGGCAGCAGGACAGACAGATGGAAACAAGGAAAGCCCAGCTGGAGGGAACGTGGTGACAAGCCCTGCTGTGGGCCACATGTGGGTGGAAGAGAGGAAATAATGCCATTCCTTAGGGATGGGTCTGTTGCCAAGTGTCCTAACACACAGCAGACCAGGGTTCTCCAGGGCCACACCCCAGGAGGTGCAGAGTGGAGATGGGCAGTGGGTGCATGGCATGGAGGAGACGTGCTGGGATGAGCTGCGGTGGGTGAGGAGCAGCGGGTATGGGGGCACGGGGCTCCCTACGGGACTCATTGCCATGGGGCACTGCTCACTTCCACATTGACGTTACCCGAAACACGCGTATGATGTCTAGTCTTGCAGTTAGCTGTCATCTCACCTCGGCATGTCCACTTTCCCGCTGGGATGTGATCAGCACTAGAGGTACCACAGCTCAGACCTGTGCCTGGAGCATCCTCAGGACAGCGGCTGGGCTGCATCCCGCACTGAGGACTGAAGCCACCGAGCATTGCTTTGCTCCCATCCCCGAAAACAGGCGCCCTGCAGCCCGGGGGCCGCATGCAGGCTGTGCTGGGGGCGGAGGCGCTCCCGGCACGCCGCAGGAAGCGTGACTCGGCTTTCCAGCACGCAGGAATGCCGGCGGCGCGGCCGCCAGCTTCCTCTGCCTGCCGCACGCTTCCTGCCCCCGCCTTACTGGAAACCCCGAGCGCTGCCCAGTGCTCCCAGCATGGCCACCAGCACCGTCCAGGTGGCAAAGGGCTGCTGTGAACCATGGCCTTGCTCCCCAATACAACTAACTTGAACAGTATTCCCTGAAACCAAAACAAACAGTTTCAGCACAAATATGAGGCCTTGGTGTTTATTTTGAAAATGTTCTTTAAGCTTCAATGACTGTTTGCTGCTACCCTTATTTACAGTCATGTTGAATAAAGCTATAGATAAATGGAAAGTTATATGTATTCACAAGATGTTAATGTCTACATCTTATTATTTGCAGCCTCTCAGGGAAAGCAAGAGTAACTACAAATAGCGCTATGCCAGAACCTGGTTTCTTGACCAGCATTGCTCCAGCATGCAATGAACTGGTTCATTATAAAGTGGTTACAGTTGTTGATGACAAGAGTCTTTGTATTTGGATGTTAAATATTTTCTGACCCTTGGGAGTTACTGCTGCTCTTCCCATTTTATTTAGGTCAACATTATGGTTCATGGCAACAGTGTACAGGTCTCTGTACTGCTGGGCCGGTGTGAGCCATGGCCTCTCTCCCCCCTTCCATCTGTGCTGCTGCTGGAGCAAAGGGGTTGGCTTTTTCTATAGATTCTATAGAGATATCACAGAATAACAGAATGGTTTGGGTTGTCATGGACCTTAAAGATCATCTAGTTCCACCCCCCCCACCATGGGCAGGGACACCTTCCACTAGACCAGGCTGCTCAGAGCCCCGTCCAGCCTGATCTCACACACTCCCAGGGATGGCGCATCCACAGCTGTCTGTTCCAGAGCCCCACCGCCCTCCTGGGGAAGTGCATGGATTATTTTTTGCTTCTCTTTATATTTACTGTGTCTTAGGATGTCAATTTGCCAGCTGTTCCTACCTCTCACCTTGGTGTATAAACAAACTGCAGAAACAGAGGGAAAGTGATTATTCCAAATATTTTTGGGTTGTTTTGTAAACTGAGGTTGTAAAATATACGAAAAAGAAGAGGACAGCGAAAGCATAAAGAGGAACAGCACAAGCCCTGCCAGTGGGAGACAACAGCAGCATTTGAGGCCATGGGGCGTGCAAGTCAACCCATCCTGCTCGGTGCCTGATATCCACAGAGATCATCTCGCATGATCCCACCTGATTTGCAGCAGCATCAGCCAAACAGAGAGTTCATCCCCGCAAGGTTTGGGCTTACAGAGCTGTGCTGACTGCCTGCTGGGAAAGCATGGCTCTTCATTCCCTCACCTTCCAGCCCACCCTCTCCTCACACTGCCCAGGCTCACTCCCCAGGGACCAGCTTGGTCTCCTCCCTGCTCATCATACATCCATCCCAGCCTGGACCAGCAGTTTCTTGCCCTTCAACACCCATTTCCTCTTGTGCAGGTTCCTCTCCCAGCCCCAGTCACCATCCCTGGGGGATGCTGTAAGCATCCACAGACCCACCATAGCCTCAAAGCTCCTTAGAAACACAACAGATCATATCTCACCGCTTCCAGCCCAGACCCCTTCACACCATCTGGTCTCACCCTGACCCTGTCTCTGAGGTGGAGACATCTCCCTGTTGGGTCCATGCAGAGTCCTCTCTTCACAGCTCAAGCCTCATCCCCAATATGGGTCATAGAATCATTTTGGTTGGAAAAGAGCCTCAGGATCATCGAGTCCAAACATCACCCCAGCCCTGGCACTACCCCATGTCCTGAGAACCTCATCTCCATCTGTCCAACCCTCCAGGGATGGTGACTCCAGCACTGCCCTGGGCAGCCTGTTCCAATGCCCCACAGCCCTTTGGGGAAGAAATTGTTCCCCACATCCAACCTCAACCTCCCCTGGCGCAACTTGAGGCCGTTTCCTCTGCTCCTGGCGCTTGTTCCTGGGGAGCAGAGCCCAACTCCCCTGGCTCCAAGCTCCTTTCAGGCAGTTCAGAGATCAGAAGGTCTCCCCTCAGCTCCTCTTCTCCAGGTGAACCCCCCAGGTCCCTCAGCCACTTCCATCACACTTGTGCTCTAAGCAGGTCCTCTCCCCGCAGAGCAGCCCCAAGCCTTCTTGCCTTTTCCTCCTTTCAGCCCATTCTACAGATGGGTAAACTCATCCCTACCTTCTGGGCATCCCCAGCCTTTCCTTAACAAGTCAGCTGCACACTTACACCCCACCATGGGCATCACCCAACAACAGATGTTCTTCTCTGGGCCAGACAGTGGCCACCCAGCTCTGCCACGAAACACCAGGGATGCTGTTCCCCAGCCACACACCAAATCAGTGTCACTTAAAACACACCTCAGCTGGCCGGGCAGTAGCATCACACGCTGCAGTAGGCAACCACTTAATCTCCCCAGACACAGTCCTTCAAGGCTGTTCCTGTTCAGGCGCTGATAAAAATCTGACCAAGATGTTTTCAACAGTAAGCCAGGAGCCATTACAAAGCAACCGTCCCCTACCCTCCAGCTGGGAAAGCTCACCCTGGAGTTTTCTTTAGAAACACGTGGAGATATATATATATTTTTTTAAATTCTTTCAATTTTAATCTTTGGTGCCAGTATGACCTGCTGGTGGGGGAGTCCCAAACCCAGCTCCCTGAGACCGGGAAAGAGAGGGTTGGACCGGAGGACAAGCAGAGCTCTGCTCTCCTCCCACCAGCCGAGCACTGTGGTGGCACTTGAGCAGCTGTGGGACGGGAGCAGAGGCAGGACGTGGGCTCATCTCCATGCATGCACAGCAAGCTCCGCTTGCACTCACATCTCAGAAGACAAGTAAACCCAATGCAGAGACACATCTAGGGCATCTCAGCAGTGCCTGCAGCAGCTCCGCTGTGTAAAGGCCAGTGACTACCTCTGCCATGGTCCATCTTTCCGCACCAGGCCCTCACATCAATGGTGTTTGCCTTGGCCCCATGCCCAAGTGCCATACCTGAAGAAGCTGGTGGTGAAACACTGGAACAAGTTGGCCAGAGAGGTGGTGGATGAACCATCCCTGGAGACATCCCAGGCCAGGCTGGACGGGGCTCTGAGCAACCTGAGCTGGTGAAGATGTCCCTGCTCATGGCAGGGGGGGTGCTGGGAAGGTCCCTTCAACCCAAACTATTCTATGTTTCTATGTTCTATCTTTACCTGCTCCTTCTTGCCATCAGCAGGAAAGGAGTGCAGCAGTGGGCTGGCTTCCCAGAGGGATGAGGAGTCCCATCCTTGGAGATTTGCAGGACTTGGCTAGAGCAGAGCTGATCTGGCACCATCAACAGTCCTGCTCTCTCAGTCTGGAACCCTCCAGGAGCTGCTTCCAACCAACATATCCAAGACCAACCGTCCTCTCCTGTGGCCATACCAGCTGAAGCTGCTGATGTGATGGATCCCACATTCACACTGGTGACACTCTCCAGGCTTGACAAGGACCTACAATGCAATAAAATTAAATAAGCCACTCCAGGTAACCTTGAACCCCTCAGCTGGGGAGGTATAATAATAACATATAAAAATAATATAAAATAACATATAGGCTATAGTAAATTATATTCTATAACATGACATAATATAATATCACACAACCCACCAGCACTGAGATGGGCACAGCCACCAGGGCAGCAGCAGCCACACATCCAAGCTGAACGTTGCACATTCTCCAGGGCCAGGGTTGCCCCCAGACAGCTTCATGGTACCACCACCCATCACTGCTTCTGCAGCTTGTGGGATTTATGTACGCAATTACCCATTAATTAACAAATCACCACCAATGACCAAAAAAAAAAAATCCCATCACAGATAAAGTATTTGGCATGAGGTGGAGGAGGCGGCATTTTTGGCTGGAGGACTTAAATATCTTCCCTTTATAGTGCTGCCAAGCCACAGCACAAACATGTCAGTGCATGAAAACCAGCCTGTGAAATTCAAAAGGCTCATTAGCCAAAGCATTAAGGGTGAAAATTGACCAAAACACCCTGGCAAGTAAATCATGTCCAAAAAATAAAAAAGTCCTGGATAAATGTGAATGTGACAGCAAGATCCCGAGGAGAACAGACCAAGCCCAGCATGGGGACATCAAGTTTTCCCCAAGCAGCTCTGTAACTGCGAGCTTGGCTCAGCCTCAGGGTTGGAGTCTGTGCATGCCATGAGTGTGGTCTGGCCAAATAAAGGATTTAATTAGCACAGCCACTAGCAGCGAAAGTATCATGAGCTGATCTTGGGAGCAACAGGTACTTTAAAAACCAGCCCTTTTAATCCGCAGAGCCATAGGGAAATTACAAACCCGTCACTTGACCATCACAGGAAAATTAAAAGTCCAACTTCAGCAACAACAAAAATAACCCAAAGTACGATGTGCAATAAACAGCACAGGAACCAGAAAGCTCTTTAAACAGGTTTTTTAATCTCCTTTCCCCTCTGCTCATAATATCACCTTTATTATTTTCTGATGCAGAGCCTGATTCTCACAAGTGCAGCGGATGCTGTGAGCAGGGTAACGGAGCAGCGGCAATTTCTCCTGGGCAGAGCTTGGGGATTTAATATGCTGGCAGATAGTGAGATGGGTGAGGAGAAGGATGAGAGGGCAAATTGGGCCAGGAGGTGCTGGGCAATAAAGCCATGGTGAGAATGAGCCTGCCACGCCAAGCAGGGTTCATCAGTGATGGGCGAGCGTCGACTACTTGTCCCAGCACCATGTCCCTTCCTGGTGCCTGCCACAGCTATTGGGCTTGGTGGGGAAGGTGTTCCAAGGACAGGGATGGATGGATGGATGGATGGACAGATGGATGGATGGATGGAGGTGAGACCTGTGTCCTGTAGCCCTTTGCCCAAGTCTGCCCACAGTTGAAGGTTGCCTGTCCATCTTTGTAGCCCTTGATGTTCTTGGCAATCCAGGAGACACAGGTTGTGCTGCAAGTGTCCCCTTGCAGCCAAGGCCCTGCTTATCTGGGAGGGTGACCAGCAAGAGCCTCAGAGAACAGAGCTGCAGGACAGGATGGGGATACCCCACCACCAGCCCAGATGTTGCCTCCAGGAGCCTTGCTGCATATGCACAGGTAGACTCCTGCTCCCCAGCTGGTGTTGCTCATCCAAAGGGTTCTCTTCCAGCTGAAAAAAAGCCAACTAGATGCATAACAACAGCATGGACACCCTTGTTCCTGCAAACACCTGCAATCCCCTTCCATCCTCTGCCTTCAGGTCCCTAGAGCATCCTCTGACCTGCACAACATCCTTCTCCTGCAAGGGATGTACCTGGGGTCTCTGGGGGACGCAGCTGCTTCTCACACACACTTGCTGGTGTCAGGTGTGGTGGCACAGGCTGTTCCACAGTAAGGTCTCTCCTGGGGTTAAGAAAAAGCAAACTTGCGGAGCTTTCATGCTCCCATCCCACATCTGGCCTCTCAGAGCTACTGTATCCATCACACCTCTGCCATGTTTCCCACTGAGCTTTGCAAGGCCATTCACAATCACTCAGACGTCAACCACTGACATGAAATCAGCAGCACTGACCAACACTGAAGAGGAATATTTAATAGTAGGACGCAAGTGGCAACGCAACAGACCTGGTCTGAACAGCAAAGGGTGCCGGAAGAAAGGTCCTATCCCATCCACCCCCGCATGAGAGCACCCACTGCAAGGGAAAGTTCTCCTGGTGCCTACAGCCCCAGCACTCGCTGTGCCCTCCTGCCTGACAGCGGCACACGTGACTGCGGCTGGAGTGATGGATGGGGCCGGAGTCTCTCTCTAATAGTATCTCACAGCGGTTTCCGTAAGTTGATGGAGATTGCACAATACTACCAACTGCCATGCCGGATATATTTTGCAACCCGGGCTTCTAGTGCCACATCTGTAGGATGATATGCCAGGGCCTTGTGAGGAGGGTCTGGGGAAGTTTGAGCACAGGAAGAAAGAAAAAGAAAGAAAAGGAAAATAAAAAAGTCAACAAACATTGTTCCATAGCAGCTATTTTGGTGAGGCACCATGGGGTGAGGGGAGCCGGCACCAGCCAGCTTTGGAGGCACAGCAACCCAACACACTTGCTTATAGCTCTTCCCACCACCAGCAGCTGGCAGAAGGTCCCTCTCCCATGGGTGGGTGGCAGCACACCATGAAACGCCCGGACAGGAGCTGCAGACATGGCCTGTGCTCACCAAGAAGAACCTGCAAGACAGGGCTGGAGGTGGCACCGGCCCTGGGGAAGAACCGCTGCTGAAGCATCATGGAAGCATCAACCAGCTCCTGAGGGTGGCTGCAGGCTCTCCCAGCTGATCGCCCTGGGAAATGCTGTCCCTGTCATCCCAGTTTGGTGGCTTACACTGGAGGGTACAAGGTCCCATGTTTTTTTTTCAACTCATCCATTTTCCCCAGCTCTGCCATCACATCTCAGTCCTAGCTGGGCTCAGACCTCTGAATGACTATAGCATAATCGAAGAGCAGAGAATTAATTAAGCAGAGGTGTCTCACTGCCACAGGGTGAGGAAGGTCTTGCTGAATTACCTCTTGCCCTAGGGTAGATAGAACCATAGAATCGTTTTAGTTGGAAGAGTTCCTCATGATGATTGAGTCCAACCATTAACCCAATACTGGCTCTAATCCATGTCCCTAAGAATCTCATCTAAGCATCTTTTAAACCTACACATCTTTTATCCCATTCAGAGGCTCAGAGAACCCAAACCTCGGTCACTGGCAGGTCGGGATGCCCAAAGCCAACCCTTCTCAGCACCACCACACTGACCCTCCCCATCGCATTCTCCTCACGATGCCATCAGCAATACACCAAGTTAATCAATCCCACTAGTGAAAGGGGGACCAGAGACAGGATCTGTGACATGGGGAGTGAGGATGTTGGAGGAATAACATGGAAAAGACTGCCCTCAAATTTCCATACACACCCTCTCTCTCAGGGGAGGGGAAAAAAAGAGAAAAAAATAAAGGAAAAAAGGTATCCTTTTCAAAGCAAGGATGTGGTAAGGCCCAAACAGCCTCCCCTGACACACAAGCCAGGATGCAGAGATGCTATTTTTTTCCAGGAGGAAAGGAGGGATTTTGCCGTCTCCTCTATTTAATGAGGAATCCATCTTACCTCTCTGCAGGCGAGGGCAGCCCCGCAGCTCCACATTCCCCCACCTTCCTTGCCACCAAGGGACTTTGGGAGATGCTGCCTCCTGCCTCAGTTTCCCCACCAGTAAATCAGGTTGATGCTCATCGGTGGCAGGGCCACGCGGCAAGACTTGATCTGCAGCTGTCAAGCCCTTGGAGGTATTCATGCCTTCCACCATCCATCACCACCTAAAATACAAACATAGGGGTTTTACAGTGCAAAGAGCAGGTCCTGGGCAGGGAGAGGGTCTGCCCTTTGGGGTCTGGACCCTCTCCCCTCCTCCAGCAACAGGCTCCTTTCCCTCATCTCCTTCCTGCACAAGCCAGAAACAGAGCCAAGCTAATAATTCAGATGACAGAATTAAACTGATCCTGATTAGAAAAAAGCCTTTCCCCTGAAGAGAGCGAAATCTGGCTCCGTGCTGCCTGAAATCCAATAGTCTCCCCCGGCCCCACAGCGAACCCAAAACCTGCCTCCGGGCAAAGACACTTTGTCTTGAAACAAGGGAAGTTAAACGTCTCTTAATGGGAATTTTGACACGTTTTGCTTTGATTTTGCTAATGTTACAAAAGTAGCTGTTAGAAAATATTTCAGCCCCCCCGTGACAGTCTGGGACATGGTGTGGATGGCACAATGCTCAGCTGGGCCCTTTGGGAAGAAATCATGGCCATGGGGAGAAGAGGTCTCCATGCCACATCTCCCCACACTTCCCTGGGTGCAACCATTTCATGACGGGCCCATCAGGGAGCCAGGAACGCTCCAGCCTCCCAGGCTTGCAATGACACCTGTGGGGCAGCCAGCATCATGGAGGGTTTGAACAAACACATAGATGAGGTTCTCATGGACATGGTTTAGTGCCAGGGTTGGGTTAACAGTTGGACTTGATAATCTTGAGGGTCTCTTCCAACCAAAGTGATTCTATGGATGAGACCCATTCTTGTCCCCTCATATGGCTAAAAACCAGAGGGCTAATCCAGGTGGAGGGTGCCAGGGCTGCCAGGATGGTGAGGTCTGGCACTGAGGATCCAGGGCTGCACTGTGGACAACCCACTGGCCCCACAGAAACACCGTCACCAGATGCAGAAAAAACCACAAAGAATGCATGGGAATGGCTGCAAGGGGAGATGCTAACGTCAGCACACACACCTGCAAGACCTTGCAAGAGGCAAAGATGGGTTGTCCCCAACATGCTCCAGGGAAAATGAGGATCCTTCTCTGCCCGTTCCCACTTCACCTGCACTGTTTGGGTGCAATGGGTTGATCACTGCTTGCAGGAGCAACACTGGTTCTGCACAGTCGATGCCGAGCCCCATTGCTCCCATGTCCATAGGCGCTGCAAGAGAAACCCTGATGGGGACACGGGGACATGCCAGTGCCATTCTTCTGAGGGACTGGAGACCCCTCTTATCCCCATGGAGGCTTCTGGCAGCTCCACCTGGAATCCTGTCCCCCCCAGCACTGTTTCCAGCCCTAGGCTGGTGTCTTACATCCACCTGGGGACAGAACAGGGTTAGATTCAGCACAGGCAGAATGGAGACATGAGCACATTAGTGACTTCCTGAGGTTTCAGCTACTTCTTTCCATTTGGCACCAGAACAGCAGCTGGTGCTTCCCTGGGGAGACCTCCTAGATGTTCAATGAACCACATGGACATTTTGGATTAATTTAACCCTGAATCACCTCTGGAAATGACCTGGGCAGATATCTCCCACTAAGGTGTTGGTGAAATCTTAGGGGATCAGGACACACTCTCCTCAGTGCAAGAGAGCTCATCTTCACCAACTTCATGGGCAAGAGCATCTCTGATGGATGCTGTTTGAATCTTAACTGCGATCCCAGTGAAATGCAACAGCTCCTCATCCCTGACACTTAGTGGGCAAGAATCAGGATTTTCTTGGCTTTCCAGCCCCAGATCAGCCTGGTGATCACCTTCCTGGGCTTGCAGCACATCCCTGGCTGAGGTTTAGGGTGAAGAACTCTGGTACCTGCCACAAGGCAGCTGCACTGGCTGAACTAGGAGAAGGGGATGGGAGAAAAAACACAAAACACAGACCTGATGCAGTCAGGACAGCACTAATTTTAGCCATGGAACTGGAATAAATCAAGCAAAGACACCAGTGAGGGCTGTGGGGTTGCAGGAGGAATCTCTGCTCCTCCTCGGGGATGGTGTTTACTTGCAGTCGCTTTTCCCATCCCCGCTCCAGCGGCCCCATCTCCACCCGACCCGCCACAGCCCACATTTGTAAGCTATTTTTTGTTGTTTTAACGCAATGCTGCAATTCTAACCCGGAGCCTCGGATTGTCAAACAGTTTTTCTTTTCTTTCCTTTAGAAAAAAAAAAAAAAATACAGCTGAACTAATTTGATGAAAGGGGAAAATAAAACGTAAGCCAGACTAAACACATGCAGTTCCTACCTACAGCCAGGGCCCAGCTTCTCCCAGGCCAAAGTCAACACACGTCAATTTTTAACATGACAGGGCTTTAGAAGGGAAGTTTGAGTCCTGGATGAGAGGCGGCTGGAAAACATTAATAACAAGGTCTGTCAATTAAAGGCAGGCATGACAAACCACCAAGACAAGGGCTGGGGGATTTCTCTTCCTCCCCTTCTCTTTTCTCCTATTTTGGTTTAAAAAAAAAATAATAAAAAGTGATTAATGAAGAAATCCCTCCGTTTGTCAAAAAAAAAAAAAAAATGCAGCCACATTACCAAATGAAGGATGGGCTTTGTTTAAGAGCCTTGAGAACAGCCCAGTAGGCAAGATTTGAGATCAAGGGTTAAGGAAAGTGCTGCCTACAGAGATGCTCCCAGTGGTCCCACCCAGCTCAGTGTGGTTGCTCCCAATTCACCTGCACATACTGGGAAGAGAAGCAGCAGAGCTGCCTCCTCCGGAGCATCCGCATCCCGCAGGGTTTGCAGTTACTGCACCAAGCTGGGTCAGTGGTAAAGTTAATGGTTGGACTCGATCTTAAAGGTCTTTGCCAACCAAAGTGATTCTATAAGTGGTAATGTGCCTGTTGCACTGGTGATGGCTATTTTAGGTTCTGGCAAAAACAAAATAAAAATGCAAGCAAACACCTCACCCTGCTTTTATCAGCCCCATAGGAAGCATTTCTATGGTTTCTGTGGGCTGGGCAGGTTTCTGTCCCGAGCCACCCACTGGGCTCCAAAACAGCCGGGAAAACAAGAGAAAGGGGCAGAGCAGCAGCAACCCGAGCAGCTTTTGGAAATGAAGGCAAAAGCAAGTGGGAAGATGGGTGAGAGGGAGTGACTGTTTCATTATGGGGCAGAGGGGAAAAGGGTTTTTCTCCTAAAGCCTGTGAAACATCCACCCACCACGCCAGGAGGAGGTTCCCATGCTCCAGAGAAGCGGTGCTGGCTTTCAGCTGGGAGAGCAGGTCAAGATTCAGCCCAGAGGGAAACACCAGGGATTCCTTTCACCTTCAACACCTACTGTATCCACAGACACACTCTGCACAGTACATCCCGTGCCGGTGTGCATTACACATCCACACAGAGCAGGAACCGGCTGCTGGACCAGCTCCAACATCCCCGGCTGCAACATCCCGTCCCCAGCAGCAGCTCGGCCAGGTGCTCCCGTGGCTCTGAAGGGCCCACTGGAGTCAGACACAACCCACTCTGCCTCCCAGCATTGACTGTCTCAGTCTCCAAAGGGGAGAGGACCTTCCTGGAGACCCTCCAGGCGTGAGCACCACATCCACCCGCTGACCCGACATCCACCTGTGCAACACGCTTCGGGGGCTGCTCTGCTGTGGGGGGACTGTGAGGACCAGGGGTGCAGGATGTGGCTCTGCCACTTTGTGTGCCCCTTGCCAGGGTGTGACAAGTGAACTGGGCTCCAGCGCTGGTTTCAGGCTCTGTTTCACTTTCTCTGGCCCAGCAAACAAAACCTCATTCCAGCATGCACAGGGTTTAATTTGCAAGACCAGGCAGAGCCAGTCCAGTCTTCTTTATTCAAACAAGTGCCAGGCCTGGCCCCAAGCAGGTGAAAAGCTCCTGGGATCTACTAGATATCATCTGCCCTCTCTGTTGGGTGACAAACAGAGACTTAGTGCTCTTTTGCTCAGGGTCCTGTCACTATAAAAGACTGTAAGGAGAGACAAAGCCCAACATGACAAGAGAAAGTGATGGGGAGAGTGAAGCTGGTGCCTTCAGCCCAGTAGAGGTTAAGTGCACCGAGGATACAGAAACGCTGCAGGAGAGCCTGTCCTTGAGCTCCTGAGCGACACAGCCAGGCCAGCCCTCCCTGCTTGGGCCACACCAGCTCTGCTGCCCGCTTTGGCCACCACTGGCACCAGGGGCCACTAGCCCAGGCACAGCCCACCCACAATCAGCACCCCAGAGCTGGGACAGGTGAGACGAGATCATAGAATCATTTTGATTGGAAAAGCTCCTCAAGATCATCGAGTCCAACCATAACCCACCCCGGCACTGCCCCATGTCCCTGAGAACCTCATGTCTGTCTGTCCAGCCCTCCAGGGATGGTGACTGCCTTGGGCAGCCTGTTCCAATGCCCCACAGCCCTTTGGGGAAGAAATTGTTCCCCACATCCAACCTCAACCTCCCCTGGTGCAACTTGAGGCTGTTTCCTCTGCTCCTGGCGCTTGTTCCTGGGGAGCAGAGCCCGACCCCCCTGGCTCCAAGCTCCTTTCAGGCAGTTCAGAGATCAGAAGGTCTCCCCTCAGCTCCTGTTCTCCAGGCTCAGGCTGTTCTTAAGCCCAGCCAGGTGCTCCCGTCCCAAGGAAACAGCCACTTTCATCACCAAAAAGCACATGAAGGCAGAGCTCAGAAAGCCTTTGGCTGTCCCTGCTCTGTGCCCACAGCTTCTGGAAAGTGCTTTGTTGACATGTCCTGCCACTGTGGGTGGTCAAGAGCTGTGCTCCTCGCACTAATCATCTGAATCATCGGCTCCAGCAGCTGCTACCAAGGCCCCGCTGGCCCCGCGCTGGGTGACACGGGCTGTCACCGCCTCCCAGCCCCACATGTCCCAGGACAAGGCGGGAGAAGCAGCGTGTGGCGCAGGAGGAAAGCTGGGCACAGGTAGAGGGCACAGGGATGATTTATGCCTTTGCAGCAGATATAATATTCGGGTTTTTGAGATAGGCTGTCAGCAAGACAACAGCTCGGAGGAGACAGAACCGGGGGAGCCGATCGCTCCGCGGCCGGCGGGGACTACCCGTACATCTCAATGGCCAGGGCTGCCTGCTGTCACCGTGCCCACACTGCCCTCAAGCACACAGGTCCGCCCCCAGCCACATTTCACACGCTGCGCTCTCTCCATTCTCCAAATGTCCAACACAGCCTTCCTCATCCTCCTCCTCTCCTCCCCTTCCAGGCAGGAAAAGCAGCCCCTGCTCCCCATGGTATCACCTGGCAGGACTGCACAACACAGGGGAGAACATAAATTGAAGGAGAGCCCTTCTAAATCAAGTTTGCACCCTGCATCACGAAAGGTTAGTCTTGCCACTCCCCAGATAAAAGATACGGGTGCTAAACCGATGCCACATTTGACCTCAGCTGAGAAGCCAAGAGGGTTTAAAACATTCCTTCATCTCAAGATGTAAGCAAAGTTTTTTCACGCTAATCTTGATAATTACTCTACCTCTCCCACGTCACAAGGAGCACGGGATGGTGAGGTTTCCTTCCCCTGTGGGACCCTGCTCAAAGCAGGGATCAGAGATCTGCAAGAGATCCGCTCTCCCAAGAGGTGCTGCTGGGAATGCTGGGCTGGATTCGACAGGATTGCTCCAGCCTCAGAGCAGAATCTGGCCCCATGCTCTTCCTTCCCACTCGAGATGAGCATCTTTCATCTGAGAGCATCACGTTTGTTGGCATCACCATAAGACCAGAAATATACGTATGAAGTCATGAGGGAACAAGAGGACTTAAGTCTTTCTTAAACCCCACAAAATCTTTTCAGACACATCAATGGGGGCAAGGATAAATTAAGCATCTCTGGTGCTGTGTTAAATGAACAATTAACTGAGGAAAGCTGCCCATGAGGGCCTGATATAGCAGAGCAAGGAGATTTTCTTCCCAGAGACGTCTGCTAGAAACAGCCCAAAACATTCCCATTTCTGTTGCCTTTTAATAGCAAGGTCAGCTCCTTTCTTCCTACCCGACATCCTCCATCAGGGCCTCTTTCTGGGAACTCGCAGCAAAGCACCAGATGTCACCCAGAGACAGAAAAACAACCAGGGGCCAAACTGGGGCATTTCACCGCTGCCCTGAATCCCAAACCACACGGCGCAGAGCTCGCCGGGGAGGGGGAGCAGAGAGCACCCCCTCGGTGGCACCGCCAGCTCCCCCACCCCAGGGGGCGACCAGCGCCATCCTCCCAGCACAAGTGACCACCCTGCTCCTGCCAAAGCCACATGAGCGCCGCCCCACCTTCCTCCAGGCTTCCCCCAGCAGACCCAGCCACTGGAAACTATCTAAATATTCACAGTGTAAAGGGCACCTTTTCTCCACCATTTTTGCTCCGTGCTGGGTTTGATGGGCGCTCAGCGCAGCACCCAGTGCAGCTCCCCAACGTTCCCGGCAGCCTCGACAAGGCACCAGCACACAAACATCCCCACTTGCTGGGGGACAGAGACCCTGGCAGTGAACCCCATCACAGCCCCCCGTAGCACCCACAGCACCGGGGCACCTCAGCCTTGACTGATCCCCAGCAACAGATTTCACAAGAAAAGCCTGAGCTACGAGAGGAGCCCAAAACCAGCACCTCGAGAAGAGGGTGCGAGCACTGCAAGCAGTGGAACACCCCTTGTTAGCTAGATGACACAGTTACTCTCAGATTTCTAGAGGCTTCCTCAAGGCTGTAGACCCCAGATGGGCAAACACGGCATCAGCTGCTGCCTGGGATGGTGAGGGTGAAGAGGGGAAGAAAAGAAACCACAATATTTTGAAAAGAAATCCACCTACATTTGGTGATGCGCTGAACTCCTCCTTCAAACTTCCCACTCAGGGTACACTTGTAGGATTCTTCTCTTTTGTACAGACCCTGAGACTAGAAATGTAGCCACTTTTAAAAAAAAAAAAAACAAAACAAAGAGAGATGAGACCTCAAAATCCCAGAATCCGAGACTTAAAAGTAACTTTGCATTAGTCCTAAAAATGCAGCCCTCTGCTGAAAGGAGCAGAGGAAGCAGAGGCCAAAGGGAGGGGAAGGAGCAGGTGTGGGCTTTTATGGGTGCTCAGGTGCCCCAGGTGTGCGGGTCCCCAGGTGGGGAAGCCGCCCTGGCATCCCCCTCCCAGCTGTGCTGCCCAGAGTAGGGGCTGCTGCTTGTTTTTGGGAGGTGGGCACGGCTCCGGCCACTCCTGCGCAACACCCGCCTGCAAACAGCTTCTTACAAACACCTTTGGGTACACGTCGACCTCTGGCAACTCCACACGGGCATGTGTCTTATGTCACCCAGGTCACCCAGGCTGGGTGGAGGGTCAGGGTTGGGGATGGAGGGTCCCCCAGGGGTTGGAGAGATGAGGAAAAGAAAGAAAAAAATAATCTTCAATCCTTCCGCCATTCACAAGCTTCTCCCCTTCTGTATGTATTTCCACAGCTCCTATTTTTCCACATTTAAAGGGGTCAGAATAAATGTCACATTGCAGCAGGTACCCGTGAACAAAGCCGCAAGTGTGGACAGCCACATGTACAGATTCTCTCCTCGGATCTTCCAGGTTTTCAGGAGTGACCTTGGAAAAAGAGTGAGCCATAGTTCTTCGTGTCGTGGGCAATAACACGTTTGTCACCATTCAAACTGTCTGAAGGCTGCCCAGGCCTTATTTTATTGCATTTCTAGGTGTCACCAAGACCCAGCTGAATTACGTTGCCAACTCCTTCATAAAAAAAAAGAAGTGACTTTGCTTTCCCTCTGCACACCACGCTGGAGATCGATGCTCACGGGAACACCCCAGACACGCATAACACAATATTTCCAAGTGTGTGTGTGCGATAGCTGGAACTTGGAGGCGAAAGCCTTTGAGCACCTCATCAGAACACGCGAATAAATAAAAACATCAAAATAAATACAACGAATAGCGGCAGGAATAGGCAGAGACACACTTCACACATTCGCAAGCCCGCAGCGGGATTAGATTCATTTTGAAGAAGCGGCGCCAAGTTGAGCGGTGCCGTCCCAAAGCTGCGCATCCCCGGGGTCCCTCCCATGGGGGACCCCCCCGGGCGAACCCCCCCCCGGCTCCTGCCCGTTCCCCGGCCGGGCTGGGGGATGCTCAGGGCGGGGGGGGCAGCTCCAGCCCCCCGGCACCGCCGCTGTCGCACCCGGCTCAACCAGAAGGTGACGCCGTCCGCCCGCAAATTGCTCCCCAGCCCAATTAGGCGGCGGGTATCGGCTGCGATCGCGGCCGCTGATAGAGATAAATGGGGAAGGCACTATCTGCCCAACAATAGTGGCTCTTTTTTTTCCTCTAAAGGGGAAAAAAAAAAAAGAGAGAGAGAAAAAAAAAAAAAAACAAAACAATTGAACTTTTCATCAGCTGCTAATCATGATTTTTTTATTGCTTTGCTTAGCATTTTCTGGGGAATAAAACCTCCGAGGAGCCCAGTCTTTTGTGGAAAATGAAAGGGCATATAAAAAAATGAATGTACATGGATTCTAAATATTTCAGGTTGTATGACTTTGTGTTTGACCTTAGCAGAAGATGAACTAATCCTGCAATATAATAGACTTTCATAGAGATATGGAAAATGGCTGCTTTTTTATCTCAGTTGCCATGGGAACCATCAGAGAGAAGGCCTAGCTGAGATGCAATAGAAGGTTATTAAATGTGTGCTTGTGTATATTGGAAAAATACAGCTTTTTGTCATCTTGTGTCACTCATAGGTCTTTAATACGTAATGTTTAGGTTATTAATAAACTAACACAGGTCCATTTTTTACAGGGAACAACTGTGAATACAGCCATAAAAAAATTAGTACAAGTTGAACATTTGCAAAACTCTTGGGCGCAGGCTGGGGCTGCTGCTTCTCCGCAACTTCCCATGGAAGTTCCTCTCCTTTTCCAGGTAGCGGAGGGATGAGCTTTGCTGGTCACACGAAGGGGACCAGGACACTGTGGATGTCCTGTCCCCACCACAGAACCTGCTGCCCCCTGGGCTGGGGGCCCAGGGCAGCACTGGGGATGCAGGGATGTGCTCTGGTGGTGCGAAATAAAATGTCACCTTGTTTGGTATCTGGGCACTGGCTCAGACACCGCTGGGTAAAGAAAGAGTGGGTGACAGCTGAGGGGACATCTGTCTGCAGCTCAAGGCTGGGGAATCTTCTGCTCTGGAGCTGGGGGCTGCACGGACAGGCTGGGAGATATTTACTGTTAAAAAAGAAATAATATGCAGAATAAGAAAGAAGAAAATCTGGTGGAAATAGAAAAAGAGAGAAAGTGGAAGAAAGAGAGAGAAAAAAAGGAAGAAGTGAAGAAGAAAGGAAGAAGAAAGGAAGAAGAAAGGAAGAAGAAAGGAAGAAGAAAGGAAGAAGAAAGGAAGAAGAAAGGAAGAAGAAAAGAAGAAAGGAAGAGGCTGCTACTGCCCTGAGCTGGAGGAACAGATTTCACACCAACTCCAGGAGCGAAGGGCTCCTTTTCTGTGGGGTTTGTTTCTTTCTCTCCCCCCAGGATCACCTGGGCTGCCGTGTGGCTGGGGTGTGGGGGAATGTCCCAGCACGGATGGGGAGGGCAGGAAACCGGCTGCTGGGATTTGGGGAGACAAGATAAGGGGGGCACCAGGAGATTTTAACAGACTGGGCCCTGAGACCACTGAGGGCTGGAGCAGGACTAGGGGAGCTGAGCCTAAAAGTGCCTTTCTGGGGGGGGTGTCGGGGTGCTGCTCCGCAGCCAGGTCACAGCACCCTTTGAATAGTGACTGCTCCTGGGTGCTGGAATGAGCGCGAATGTGAGTGGGTGCCCAGGACGACGCTCACACCTCTTCCCTTCTCTCTGCAAAGGCACCAGCTCCCCAGTGGAGCAACCCCAAAATTCCGAGTGCTCCGTGTGGCAGCACCTTGCAAGGTGGGTTGCTGTCCCACCCGGCCTGGTGACAGGCAGGGGACACTGTCCTCACCCCACAGAGTCCACAGCAAAAAACCTGCGTGTGCTGAGAGCCTCGGGGGTGTCCCAGGCCCGGCCGGGGGCACCCCGCATGCACAGCAGCCCCGCATCCATGCATACTAAGTAAAGCAAGGAATACATAGATTTTGCCTATCTGCCGATCAAACGCGGAGATCTGCTCTGGTAAATGATGCATTAGATGCGGTGGCTGTATTTGTTGTGTGAGTTTTGAAAGGGTTCCGATAATCTGGAAGCGAGAGATAAGGAACACCATTTATTCAGCAGCACTTTGGAACCAATTTTCAACCCTGTTCAACCCCATTCTCCAGCAGCCTCCAGGAGCCCAGGAGATAAGGATTGGGCTATTCATTATCTTCACAAGGAACAAAGATTAGCTAGCAGAGATGAAAAATTACCCCTGGATAGTAATAATAAGGAAGCGAACCTGGAGAGTTGCTGAGCCTATATTCTCCCTGCTGCTGGTGCTGCTTCTTCTCTTTTTAAATTCTCTCCCTCTCTTTTTTGTTGAATCAATATTGAAAAGGTTGGTTCTATTTTTTCTTTTAAAGAAAAAAAAAAAAACCCAACACCTTCTCCACTGTCTATCATATTTTTCAATATGCAGAATATGGTTGTTACCGTGGAAGAGAGCAGAGCACGGTTCCCCCTTTCTTTCCAGACTTTCAGATGACATCTTTAGTACGAAAGCTAAACGGCAGAAGAAAACATCCTTCTCTTCCAGAGGCATGAGGGGAAAATCGACCCCCTCCACTCCCCTGGCCCCAAATGCCTCGGTGGCACCTGGGGGGTGGCGCTGGGACAGTGCGGGACAGCCGCGGTGCGCAGCCCTGAGCCTCCGCCGATCTCACCCCCCCGAGCCCCCGGCCCCGACACCCCCATCTGTCCCCGCTTGGGAAAAAATCTGCAGGCTTCAAACCCCGCTTTTCCCACAGTTTTTCTGTGTGAGCGACGGTCCCTCGGTTGGGAGTCGTTCCGTGCAGGGGCGATCCCAGGGCGCGGCTGGCGACAGCGTCTCCCTCTTCCTAGGCACAAGGGAAAAAAGAGTGGGATAGATATATGTATATATTTTAATACCGCATTCTTTTGTATTTTTTCCCCCTGCATAAATCCGGCGATGTATCTCCTCTCAGAGGATGAAGGGTAATACAGGAGGAGTAATTAAAACACTTACTTTGGAAATGGGCTGCGTGGGGCTGATAAGAATTATCTACCGCATATCAAGGACCCTTTTTCCCCCGAACCATATCACAAAGACAGACAGAAAATGCCAGCAGAATAGGATTCCCCCCTCCCTTTCCTCTGCTCACATTTTTACCTCCATTATGATGATAATTCCTCTCCCGCGAAACTTTTCTCCTTCTCTTCCTGCACCGTATTTCGTTCCCGCAGGGCCAACCCCCCCGCCCCGGGACGGTCCGGCCTTTGTCTCTCCATTAATATGGTTTTCCCGCAGCCCCGGGTTGGGGTTCTCACCTGCCCCCCAAGGAGAATCTCGGTGCGGCCCCCCCGGCGCCCACCACCCCATCCAGGGCGCTTGGCGAGGGGATCCCCCCCCAAAGCCCCGCACACACCCAGCAGGTGAGGATTGCCCAGCTGCGGCTTGGGCACGCAAACGCTTCCGAAAACATTCGTTCTGGCTGAATTTTCCCAGTGCTCTACGAGATACGTAAATTACCGCTTCTTTCCTATCTATAACAACGAGTCGTGGCGTAATATCTGCTTGTGCCTCTTCCAGCTTCACCGCTGCCTCTGTTACGTGCAGGTGCACAGCATAAAAGACTGAGTTTGGTGGAGGGAGAGGGGGGAGAAGAAACACGAGGTTATACAAAAAAAAAACCCAAGAAAAAATAAAATCCCCAAACCCCAAAACATTTCCTTCACTAGGGAGTGGAAAACAAAATTAATACGAATAGGAAAAAAATGATACGAATAATTGATGCTACAAAGCGGATCCTCCCACCCCACCTTCCTTGGGATCCGGTGGAAGAAGCGAACGGCTCGGGAGCGGTTGGGACCGCGGCTTTCCCAGCGCCTGGGATGTGACTGTGTGTGTTGTTGGTATAATATCAATTCATTTAAAATATGAAAGTCAAGTCGCGTAGACTGTGACAGCAACCGTAACAAAAGGTGCAAGCAACAGACAATGTGATGTGCTTGTACAGATATTGTAATGATGCAAATGAAGTGGAGGGGACGAGCTGCCTTATTATGTACATAAATACACAGTGGCTCGCTGTGCCATCCTTGAATGCGGGAGAGTGAGAGAGAGAAGGGGAGGGAAAGAAGGGAGAGAGGAGAAGAGAGGGAGGGAGGAAAGGGGGGAAGGAGGGAAGGGAGGGAGAAAAAAAAAAGGGCTCAGCTCGAAAACTGCTGCCAGTTTTAAGCGGCGCGCACCCCGGGCCGCCCCCTCCGCCGGGCTCCGCGCACCCACCGCCCGCACAGAGCCGCAGCTCCCGGCGCAGGCAGGCGGGGGAGGCTCCGGTGCCCCCTCCCCAGCCCGCGGAACGGCCTTAGGAGGAGGAGAACCGACTCTTTCCAGACATCGGGCGGAAAACTGAAAGAAAACCGAGGAACGGGCGAAAGGCAAGGTAAGGGGATGCGGCTGCGAGGCTCTGCGCGGCCCGGGGGCTGCGGCACCGGCACGACGGCTCCGCCACCGCAGCGCACCGGGGTGCGGGTCCCGCTGCTGAAGGGCACCGCTCGGGGCGGTTTTCCTTGGGGACAAGCTGGAAGGTTTTTAAAAAGAACCAAAAAATGCTCCCGGCGAGCCCGGACCCCCCGCGCCGCCTCCTCCCGCCCGGCCGGGGTTGTGCTGAGCGGAGGTACCGCGGGGGCTCTGACCGGAGAGTACCCGGTGCGCTCTCCGCACCGGCACCCTGCGGGGAGCGGGGCCGCCGGGCCGCCTTTGGGTTTGAGTGCTGCTTTTTTATATTCCCCCCCCCATTGTCACCGGGGTAATTATTTAAATCTCCATCTTGGAAAGTTGCATTTCACCCAGGGCGACCAGGCAGACACTTCCCGGAGACAGGGTGTACAGAGCCCCGCGCCCCCTCCCCGCAGCCACATCCTATCTCCTCGCTCCCATTGTTGGCAGATTTGGGCATTAAAAAAAAGCTGCGAGGGTTTGTTGTGGCCCGGAAAGCCGGCGGGGCCCGGCCCCGCTCCCCCTGCACCTGCCTGCCGGGGAGTCCTCCCGTCCCAGTCCCGTGCAGCAGCTTTACGGGGCTTTGCATGATTTAAAATTACCCAGGCACATCGGGGACCGGGCCGCTCCTCTCCGCGGGCTCTTTCACCCCCCTCTCTCTTTTTATTTTTTGTTGTTGTACGTGCAAAGTTCCCCTCTTTATCCTCCTTTTGCTTTGGGGTGCAGAGGCTGGAAGGCAAGGGAGAAAAAAAAAAAAGGCAGCAAGGAGAGGAGCATGCCTGGCTTTGAGGCGATTTCAATAAGAAAAGCGATTTCACTAAGGGGGGTGCGGGTTTTGGTCGCGGGGATTGTTCTTCCCCGGAGCATCTTTATAACCCCGGCCTGGTTTAAGCCCCGCGGGCGGTGCCGGTGCCGGGCGGGCGACAAGCGCGGGTCCCGGCTCGGTCCCTCCCCGGTGACTCGGTCCCTCCCCATTGAAGTTTTGCTTGTGGAGAAACAAATCAAACCTGCGGGATCGGCGTCTTTGCTCCCTCCTGCAACAGCTGCACCCGAAGTAACCTTGCGAAAATAATTAATAATAATAATAATAATAATAATAATAATAATAATAATAATAATAATAATAATAATAATAATAATAATAATAATAATAATCCATCCAGCTCCTGCGAACGAAATCTTTCCTGATAGCGCCTGAAAAAAAAAATATTGATACCTTTTTCCGGACAAAGCTGTGCGGGTGCATCCACCCCACGCGTTTTTCTTAGAGAACTTGCACAAAAGGCGTTTTTTGTGGGTAGGTTTGGGTCATTCCGGGGCTTTTCCTCCCCTTTATTTGCAGTCGAGCGAGCCGGGGGGCTGCGGGGGCACCGGGTAAATTGCGGACAAAGCGCAGGTGAGGGCGGAAGGAAAGCTGGGACCGAGAGTTCCCACGGCGGGGAAATGCCCCGCAGAAATCGGCTGCGGGATGGGGGGATGGCGAGGAAGTTTCTACAGTATTTACAAAAAAAAAATAAACAAAACCCACCACAACAACAAAAGAAACCAACCAAAACCAAAACAACCAAAACACAAGAAAGATTTAAGTCTTCCGTGATTTATTCCCTGAGTCGTCTCTTTCTTTTTCTTTTTAAATGCAGCTTAAACAGGGTCTTGTGGTTAAGAGGTAACTGTGTCATTTTATAACCCTATTAGCAGCCATTAATACGTGCTAGTAACGCAGGGCGGGAGGGCCGGGGGAAGAAGAAAAGCAAAGCAGCCCAGACCAGAGGGAGGAAAACGCCGAAAAATAATAAATTAAAAAGGCAGAAAGCGAGAACTTCCCCTCTCCAAAAAAAAAATCACTCCCACAGGAATAATAAACCCGGGGAGGGGGTGTTTTGCCAGTGCGGGCAAACCAGGGGGCGAGGGGCTCCTACCTGCGGGCGGCTGCTCCTCTACCTGCCGGGGCGGGGGGGTTGGGGCGGTCCAGCCCATAGCGGCCCTCCCAGCGCCCCCCCCCCGCTACCTTCCCCGGCCCGTCCCGGGGCTCGCAAACCTCCCGTGGGTACCGAGACCGAGCGCTTCTCTCCCTCTTTCACTGTGTTTTCACGGAGCTTTTCCTGCCTTCCCTGCTTGCGGCCGCCGCGGGTTGTAGTTCGGAGGAAAGGCGGTGGGAAGCGGGGGGAGATGCTGCACCCCGGGTCTCCGTTCACCGGGGGGGATAGAAACCCCACTCCGGGTGTGTAAATAAATGGTCTGTGTGCACGGCCGGTGGTATTTGTTTTCTGCCTTCGCCTCTGTCCGGGCATAGGTGTCAACTCCATCACATGGCGTTACTAACTGTTGCTAAAACATGTTGTCGTCTCCCCTCTCCCTTAACGATATGACATCACTTGTCAATCAAATCAAAATAACCAGTTGTGCTCCCAGATCTGGGAAAGCTCCCTTATTAAAAAAGAAGAAAAAAAGAAAAATATTGTAACGGCAATAACAAAATAAAGTTAATAAAACGGAGCACGTTGTGTCGGAAAAAAATGAAAAAGTGGGGGAGAAAGAAGGGAGAAAATAAGGAGATTTGCAAGGAGCGGGGTGAGGAGCAGGGAGATCCCGGGCCCGGGCAGACCCTCTCCCCGGAGTTTTGGCAGAAAATTGAGGGGAGAGCTGTGTAACCAGCCGTGCGCAGCGGCTGCGGAGCGGAGCTAAGCCGCTCGCCTCCAGCAGCCAGCGCAGGCTGCCGCTGTTCCCGATGGATGAATTAATTCAATTAAAAACCCCAGCCGTGCCGCCGGGGCATTTAGCGGTGGAGAGCCGCTCGCCAAACGTGGGCAGCAGGGGCGGCACACGGTGGGGGGAAAATAAAAAGTAAAATCTTGCGAGCCGGCTCTCTAGAAAATCCCCCCAGCTCAGCCACGGGAATTAAACCGCTTCCCTCAACAGAAATCGTTCATCCCTGCTGGAGGGGTCATTTATTTTGCAAAGGGAGGAGGGGTGCAAACCGCAGGATTCGGGTGCGAACAGGCGCCGGCCGCAGTGCCAGCACCCCGGCGGATTGGGGAGGGGGCAGCCGGACCCTCTGCCGAGCTGGGGGGCGGGAGCCCGGCACAAGACAGCGCGGCCGGAGCCGCCGCCGCTGCCCGTTCGCCCCCTTTTGTTTTGTTTCGCCTGCCGGCCCCCGGGTAACCCGAGCCGGGGGCTTCAGGGAGCCCCGGCCGGGCAGCGCCGGGGTCTGCCTCGCCATAAATCAAGCCGCCTGATTAATCTTTACAATTTGTCTTTTAAAACAAACACGAACGAATTATCAGCTCGTTAACTGCGATTTTATCACCTGCCTAAAACAAACAGCCCACCCCGCTTCCCCCCCCACCACCAAAAAAAAAAAGAGAAAAAAAAAATCGCGGCTCCGTGCTGATGGCAGGCGAGCAATAATTAAAACATCCATATCAATTAATAAGGGCGTAGCGAGGCGCTGGGTTTCGCCGGAGCCGGCGGGGCCGGGGCGATCCCGGCTGGGGACGGACCCCCCGGGCACGGTGCGCTCCGGGCCGGCAGCTCGGGGCTGCGGGTAGAGCGAGGCGCTGGGAACCTACCTGCAAACGCCTGCGTTTATTTTATATTTTTCCCTTCTTTCAAAAATATAAGAACAAAAAAAATCCGTTTTGGGATGTTATTTGTGTGCCTTTGGTGCTGGTTTTGGTGCATGTCTCGCTTCAGGCGCGGAGGGAGAAACCGGATTTTTAGAAAGCTCGCTCGGTTCTCTGCTTTTTAACTTTTTTTGTTTCTTTTTTCCATTTTGTTTTGATTCCCTTTCCTCCCTGGCACCTCCGGCCTAAGGCGCCCGCGTACGCTCCGCCGCGGGCAGGCAGCTCCGCAGCGCGGGGGGCACTTGCCCTCCCCGGCCCCGGCCCCTCTCCCACCAAGCCCGGCCCAACGCCTGTTCCCGGCTTGCCCGGGCCACCCAGCCCGGCCCGGGAGAAGCCGCCTCCACCGCCCCTTCCGCGCCCGGCAGCCGACGGAGAAGCTGCCTCCGGGCCTCCGCTTGCGACCCCCCGGCGGCAGGAGGGGCCGAGGGGCGCCGCGCTCCGGGCGTCGCCGCGCAGCCCCGAGGGCAGGGGCGGGGGGGCGGGTTGCCAACCAGAGCTTGGGGTGCAGGAGGAAAGGATGCACGGAGGGGGAGAGCAATGCCGGCTCCCCCTGCCCCAGCCTCCGGCGGCCCCATCCCGGCCCCCACTTCCCCGTCCCCCCGGGCTGCGCTGTGGGTCCCCCCGGGGAGCTGCTGCGCCGGGGGTCCTCTGGGGGGACGTTTGTGGGGTACAACGGGTAGTAGTGGAGGAACAGTTAGGGAGGGAGCCCCGTGTCGCTTCGGCCAGACGGGCTCCGCGGCGAGGAAAGGGAGTTTTATTATTATTACCGTCATTATTATTATTATTATTGTTATTATTTTTTAAAAAAAGGTTCATTTCCTGGCGAATTTGGCAGTGGCGTGTGACGTCAGAGCCCCGGCGTCGTAGTGACTGGGGCGGCCGGGCCGGGGGAGGCCGCTCCGGCTCCCAGCCCCCCGCGCTGCCCGCCGGGGGGCGGCCCTGGGGGCAGCGCCGAGCGGGGCGGCGGCGGGGGCAGCAGCGGCAGCGGCATCCTCAGGGTCGCCCCGCTCCCCGCGCCAGCATCACCCCCCCAGAGCCCGGCACAGCCCGCACGGCACCGACCGGCTCCCGCGTCCCTCGTCCCGGCCGCGCCGTCGGGCCGGAGCCGCGGCCGCTGCCCGGCGGGCGAAGGGGCCGTTCTGTGTCACCCCCTGCCCCGCTCCCCGGGCGGGGGACGGTTTGCTCGCCCTGCATCCCTGCTCGGGAGGTTTGAGGGGCTGCTACGAGCGTTTCCGTTTTCCCCCGAAAGCAGCGGCTGAGGAATGGGAGGGGAGCGCCAGGGAAACGAGATCTGCAGCAGCGCCCGGCCGCGCTCTGGGGGGTTGATTGTGACTTTCCCATTATTATTCTTTTCCGCCCCAAAACCAGACAGGTTTGGTACTTTCTGGTGTAGCGGAGACCAACCCGGGCCCTGGCCATACCCGACTCGTGCTGCGCTACAAGCTCCGCAGCAAACGCCTGTTGATTCGGGCTGTGCCTCTCCTCCCCGGCCCAAAGCACACAATTAATTGCAAACATTAAAACTGTTTAAAAAAAATTGGGAGAAGGAATTAAAATCGGGGTTGCTGCTGCAGCCGGTCCCCAAGCGCCCTTCGGCCCCGGCCCGGTTGGGCTCCCCGGGCCTGGCCGTGCTCTGCCGCAGCCACAAGCAAAGCCCATCCCCGGCCCGGTCCCAGCGCTGCAGGCCGGGGAGCCGGGCAGGATCCCACCCTGCCCCGCAGCCCGCCCGGTGTGGCCCCGCTGCCCGGGCCCTCCTCGCCGTACCGGCTCCCCGGGCTGGCGCAAAGCCTCGCATTTATTTCTTCTTTATTTTTTTTTCCCTATTCAGCCAGTTATTTCAAACCACCGTAATGGGAACGACCACGCTGGGGTTTGTCCTGCTCCCGGCTGCGCTCTGCTGTGCCTGATTTAGGGGATTTTAATGTATTTATCTCCCCGGTGCCGATTTCCAATCCCCCAGCCCCGGGCATCCCGGCGGCGCCGCTGGCAGCGCCCGACGGACCCGGCCCCATCGCCGAGCCCTTCCCGCACTCCATCCTCGCTCACCCCCCCCCCCGCACACCCCGGCGGGACCCCCCTATTTTGCCGTCCCCGCCCCGCAGGGGCGTGCAGAGCCCGGGCGGGGAAAGCCCCCACGGCGCTGCCGGGCGAAGATGCTGCGGGCGGGGGCAGAGGGGCGGAGGAGGGGGGGGGTCTGCGCCGCGCTCCCCCCCGCCCCGGGCCGGCTCCGTTTGGGGCCGGGGGTGCGGTTGGGGGCGGTGTGGGGCGGCGGGATTGGCTGGCCCGGCCGCCGGCCCTGCGCGCCCCGGCCCGTCTGCGGCGCCGCGGCCAGCTGGCGCCAGCGCTCATATAGGATGCGCGGGGATGGGACCGAGCCGGCCAGAGCAGCGGCTTTGCCATCTGAGTAACACCCTCCATCCAGCCTCCTCTCCTCCTGCCGCGCTCGCTTTGCTCCCCCCCCCCCCGCATTTTTTTTTTCATTTTCTTCCCCCCCCCCCCCCGCTTTCTCCCCTTCTTCGCGGCGCTCGCATCCTCCAAGGCATCCATCAGCACCCACCCGCGGAGCACCCTGCCTCCCGCGCCGGGTAAGTGTGGGGCGCGGGGAGGAGGGGGCGCCGCGCCGCTGCCAGGGCGCACTCCCTGCTTTCGCTAAACACCCTTCTCTCCCCCCTCTTCTGCTTCTCTCCCCTCCCTTTTCTCCTCTCCTTTTGTGTCAGTCGGAGTTTTTGCTAGAATTACGCTATATTAGATCGGCCGTTCTTCCTTTTTTTACCCCGCTTTTGAAGCCAGCTGGAAAAACTCCTGTTGACGTTTGTAGCGAGAGCGGGGGGAAAAAAGAAAAAGGAAGCTTTTTGCCACTTTTTTCCTCTTTTTTTTTTTTTTTTTGGTAAAGAGTTTGAAATGGGATCTCTGTTTATTTTGTGGGGCAATGAGCAGGGGGGGCGCAAGGCCAGGACTTTAGAGGAGAGGATATTTTTGGAAGGGGGGAGGGGCTCTGCTTCCCCCTCCCCATCCATTGACTTCAGGGCAAACAAGCCGGTCGGGAGCCGGGCAGCGCACCCGGGGGTGCGGAGCCGCTAACCCGCCCGTCTCTCCCTACAGGTGCTGCCCCGGCGCTTCCCCGGACCTGCCGCCGCCGCCCGCCTGTTGACAGAGGGACACGCTGACTTCGGGGGTCCTCCCCCACCCTTCCGAGGGCGCACCCCGCTCACCCGGCGGTTTTCTCTCTAAGAAAAGCCACCCCATCTACTAAGACCCACCGGCAGCGCCAAAAGCCACCACCCGCCCCCCCAAGCAGCACCACCCTCCCCCACCGAGCGCCGCTCGCTCCTGGTCCGGGGCGGGTGGGAGGGGAGCCCCGAGGCCATGGAGGTGGCCACCGACCAGCCTCGTTGGATGGCCCACCACGCCGTGCTCAACGGGCAGCACCCCGAGAGCCACCATCCCGGACTGGCTCACAACTACATGGAACCAGCGCAGCTCCTACCTCCGGATGAAGTCGACGTCTTCTTCAACCACCTGGATTCCCAGGGCAATCCCTACTACGCCAATTCCGCCCATGCCCGGGCCAGGGTCTCCTACAGCCAGGCACACGGTAAATCAGCACCCGCTGCTCTCCTTTGCACCCCCGGCCCCTTCCCCACCCGCCTCTGCTCCCCGGCCCCTTCGTTCGGGCCGCGGGTGTCCTACATGGAGGCGAAGAGTTTCGCTTGGTGTGTCGGAGCCAGGAGGAAAGGAGATCTAAGAAAACAGGATAGAAAGGGAGGCACGGGTGGATTTTTAACCCTAGAGATAACCAAGGACTGGCGGAGGGGAGGGAAAGAAAGGGGGGAGGTGAGAGAGGAAGGGGAAATAGTGTGTGCACAGGCTAAAACTTCTCAGACACGGCTGCTTCCCGGATGCAAAATAGAAACCGATTCAAATCGGCGATGGATTTTCTTTAGGGGTGTTTTGAGGAGCCAGACAGAGCACATTACGGCTGCTCGGAAGACAGAGCAGAAATGGGTTTGCTGTTTATTCCCCAGGGTGGGGCGGGAGGCATGGGGGGGCCTTTGCTACTGCCCCGGGTGGCTGGGTTCCCCCCCTGCTGCCCATGGCTCTTACGGGGCTGGCTGGTATCTCCCTCGGCGGTGCCGGGGTGAAGGGGCCGCTGTGCCAGTCTGGCTGCCCTTCCCCGGGTTGTGAAATCTCTCACCATGCCCGGCTCCCCTCCGGCTGCCCGCAGACTGGGAAGCTGGGGGACTTCCCAGAGCTGCTTCGGGCTGAGCTGCCTCATGCTGATCCCAAACGCTCTTGTGTTCCTACAGCCCGCCTGACCGGGAGTCAAATGTGCCGGCCTCATCTTATCCACAGCCCCGGGATCCCTTGGCTGGACAGCAGCAAGGCGGCACTGTCTGCCCATCACCACAACCCCTGGACCGTCAACCCCTTCACCAAGACCCCCCTGCACCCCTCGGCGGCGGGAGCGCCCGGGGCCATCTCGGTGTACCCAGGCAGCAGCACGTCCAGCACCGCCTCTGTGTCATCGCTCACCCCGGCCTCGCACTCTGGCTCCCACCTCTTTGGTTTCCCCCCGACCCCTCCCAAGGAAGTGTCTCCAGACCCCAACTCCACCAGCGCTGCCTCCCCTTCATCCTCTGCTGGAGCCCGGCAGGAGGACAAAGACAGCATCAAGTACCAAGTGTCGCTGTCAGAGGGGATGAAGATGGAGAGCGCCAGCCCGCTCAGAAGCAGCCTCACCAGCATGGGGGCTCAGCCCTCTACCCACCACCCCATCCCCACCTACCCCTCCTACGTGCCGGCCGCCCACGACTACAGCAGCAGCCTCTTCCACCCCGGCAGCTTCCTGGGGGGCCCCGCGTCCAGCTTCACCCCTAAGCCACGAAGCAAGGCCAGATCCTGTTCGGGTGAGTGTTGCACCCCGCGACCTGTCCCATCGCGCACCGGCCACGTCCCCGGGGTGGAAGGGCTGAGGTGGGGGGTGCGTGTGTGCCGCGGTTGGCTTTGCTGGCTCTTTGGGGGTGAGGATGCAGGCTGCTGTGAGCTGGGTGCTTGTGGCAGCTCTCTTGGGGACAGGGCGGCAAGTGACGGCTTGGTCCCACTTTTCTGGGGTTTTAAACTAGAGGATGGAGCTCGCACCTGGCTGCTGTGGGTGCCAACACATCCTTAGCGGCTGCTGATCCGCCGGGCACCGGCCCCAGGGCACTCAGATGGGGCCGAGGGACGTGGGGACCGGTGCAGGATCGAGCTGTACAAAGAGGGATTTACATGAGGAAAAAAAGTTTCCCTTGGAGAGAAAAAGCTGCCCTTGGCCACCTAGAGGGGCTCAAGCCCGACCCTGCTCCCCAAGTCAGGAAAAACCCCCATGGCTTCCACGCAGAGCCGTCCTAGCGATAGGTGTTTCTCCCTCGATCATTTCCCGGCTCTCCGTTAATACGAACCCAGGCCCCGGCGCAGGATGAAAGCGAAACTCACCCGGCCGGGCCGCTGCACATCGCAAAGGGCCTTATTTCCTTCACGTTTTACAGGAGCAAAAGTTCAAATACAGTTTACATACCAGTGTGAAAGCCTAAGGTGTCCAGTCGTCACTAACTTCAGCCTAAATTTAACTAGAAAATGCTCCTTTTTTTTTTTTTTTCCCTCCCTTAACTAGACATATCTGTTTCCAAACGACTGACTGCAGACCCTTTCTGTACTCACGACCCATCCTTGCGTTGCTTCAGAAAAGCGCGGTCCTAAATCGGCGAATTAGGTGATGGGCGAAGTTTTGATGCCATTTTGAAATCACTCTAATCGTGCAGCTAGACAGACAAATTAAGACAATTCGTGTAATTCTACCAACCTTCCTGGTTTAACATCCTCAGCCAGGGAAGGAAATGAAACACGGTATATTGAGATTGAATTTAGATAGCCCTTGAAAAATAAATGGCTGTATATGGTTTTGTGTGTGTATTCTTATCTATCACAGCACATCTATGCTAATGAATGCACCGCATGCATTTATTTTTAAAGCAGACAATAATTTAGAAATGCGATCTCTTACGAGTTTTGCAACAAAAATATCAGCTATTGTACAAGCTCATCAGCTCTGTTTCAAATGGCTCCTCCGAGGGGAAAAACACTCCCTCTGCCATTATTTAAATACAGTTGCCATTATGTATATGTACTTTTCAGTAGTACAGAGAATAGTAAGTCAAGGCAATTAGCAGCCCGAGCCTCCCGAGTTTGGAAACAGATTCAAGACCCAGGTCTCTGAAGTTAAAGGGATCTAAAGCACTTTTTAATTGACGTCCTGAGTTGCCGATGATTTTATTCAAGGGGGAAGTAAGAAGCTTTTGTTTTGTTGTGTTTGATGGGTGATTTTTATTTTCTGTAAGGGAGCCCCCTGTGCAAGGAACTGGGGAAAGTTCGTGACCACTCAGTGTTTTTGTAGGAAAACTAAGACTCACGACACGGCGACTCCTGCAGCTTCCTGCCCTAGGAGGGACAAAAGCTCCAAATGCAGCGCCGAGAGCTCCCCTCATTTTTCACTGTAGACTGTGTTGTTTAAAAGCCACCCACTCCCTAGATTAAAGGAGACACAAGCCCCGCTGAACTCAACGTGGCCTGCTGCAGTTATTAGCAAAAAAGAATTTCCTCTCCAGCTAAATACTGTAGGATTTGCATAAACTATATTAAGAGAGATTTCTATATTAAGCAGACCTGCCCTCGAACCATCGGAGGAAAATGAACTTTTAGCAGAGGGCTTTCTGAGGCACAAACAGATATCTAGGAGTTACATGCTGGGGTTTAATAGAACCATTCTACAATGCCCTGTTTCCCACATTGGGCCACTAGAACTAATAATGAAGCAGTCATAAGCTAAACTGCTCCCTACCAAATCCAAACTGTATTGTTGTAAAATCACAGAAACAGAAAAGAACTCCAAGCCTGTTTTTAGCAGTGATTTCCAGAGAGCTTGCTGAAACCGAACTTCCTCAAAGATCAGCATTAACAGTGTTTTTTCTGCCTTAAGAACAGAAATCATAATTGAGCCTTTGGCATTCTGTATCCATTCCCAGGCTGCTCTGCTTTATTTTCTCATCCCGTAGCATTTGCAACAAAAAGAAAGCACAGAGCGGGAGGTCTTTCGGCTTAGATTTAATTCTAGAAAGCCCCTTCCTTTGACTCTCTCTTCAGCGTTTTGTGTGTTCGCAGGTGTGTGTTGGTGTGTGTGTATTTGTGACGGGAGAACACAGGATCAAACCCTCGGAGAGCAATAGATACGGCAGCGGTGCCCGGCGCAGATTAAGGGAGTTCTCGTTATTGAAATGACAACTTCCATCTGACACAATAAGAGTGTCACTCTTTCTCACCTTGCAGAGAGAGCTGCCTATTTGTGATCGTGACATAAAATAACTCACCGGAGTCCGGGCGTTTGCGGAACGCTGAGCTCCTTGCTGCATGTGCTGTAGATGTCACTGCTGTCTGACTGTGCTTGAATTAACACACTGTTTTGACTTCTGGAAAATGCCTAAAGGACAATGCAAAAAGCTTTTGTGAATTTGTTTTTAAAGAAAGAAATCCGGTTTCTTCGTGTTTCCATTTAGAAGGCAGAGAGTGTGTGAACTGCGGAGCAACTGCCACCCCTCTCTGGAGAAGAGACGGCACCGGGCATTACCTGTGTAACGCCTGCGGGCTCTACCACAAAATGAACGGTCAAAACCGACCTCTCATTAAACCGAAACGAAGGCTGGTAGGTGTCTCTGCTTCTCCTGGCTTTGGGGATAAATTAGGCAAAGGGACCACACGCAGGCACAAGTCAAAGTGTCTCATCCTCGCCCAGCCCGGCGTGGGGGGGTCAGTCACAGCGGGGTCACCGCTGCGCCGCGGGGCAGGTCCCCCCCGTCCCCTGCGCCCCCCGGCACGGACCCCTCCGTCCCCAGCCTCCCCGCCGCTCGCAATACACGCGGGGTATCGTGTGTCCGTCTCCCCGTTTATCCTCGGCTGACAGCTTTTAATTTAATTCCTCATTTATTTGGCCTCTCGGGAGGTTTTTGGGCACGTACCGGGAGCGAAAGGGTTATGAGAGCCAATGTCCTCCACCGTGCGCTAACAAAAAAAGTTCCAGCTCCAAAAAGCAAAACAAATCAGATGAGTCAAAGCTACTGCTCCCTACTTAATAATTATTTGTATAAAAGCCATGAAGTAATTTTCGCTCTTATATTCTCTGGCAATATTAATATTGGTTCCCTCCCCAGACAATCCCCTACTGTTTTTTTAAAAAAATCCTATTATTTTTCCATGGAGTCACCTATACTTTGTATTTTCATTTGAGTGATTTTAAAAAAAAAGTCCTTTCTAAGCTCCTGGTAGTAGTTTCCTATCCGGATATCTGTACGTTAAAGATAAGGAAACCTTGTGTATCTGTTTCCTGACTCTAAAAGCTTTAGAGAGTTTCTATAGGCAAGCCTTGCCAGTTGTGCTTGCTGTTTTGAAATTTCTAATACACTCTACTCCACAAATAATGCGTAAAATGCTAAGAATAATAAATATATTTTTTTGGAGCTTTGTGATTTATGGTGCCTAAGTCTCTCAGCTATTCGTGGGCACATTTCAATGAGGTTTGGAGAGCAGAAAATTGGCATTACTGCTCCAACACTGGGATGGGATACAGAAGATTTCTGTCGTGAGTCAGAATTTCAACTATGCGAGCTTCTTAATGACTCGCCTTCTAAAGTGACTGACATATAGAAAAATGTTAAGACAACAGTGAAACATTATCGTCTCGGAGGCTCAAGTGCTTTCCAGCCTGAATGGGACAGGCCACAGAGTTAAGCAGCAGAGCCGAGTATCACTAAAGCCATCTCAAATATGCAAACATGGGTTTCCACCTTCCCCTGTGTTAGGAGACTCTTACACTCCGCTCCCCGCGAGAGGTTTTGGGGGCACTGGAGAGGTTTTCTTGCAGTTTAGTTGTTTCAATGTTTTGTTTTTAACTGATTTACAGCTTTGTTTATTGCCCCTTTTTTTTTTTTCCACTGTAGTTTGTTTGGCCATCTTTGGGAACTCGTTCATCTGACATGCAATAGCAAAGCAATCATATTAATAATGTCAGTGCTTGGAAGTCTGGCATTAATTGTGTTTGGGTTGCATGAGTGTACTTGCGGTAGGGGGTACCCCCTCTTTCTGCCTTTGGCCTCATCTCACAGGCGAGTAAGAGACTGGAATATATGAGTCTCCCAGGGCCTGATTCTTGCCTTAAGCTGCCGAGTTGTCCATCAGCTTTGGGAAAGTTACAGAGGGCCAGGGCGTAAATCGGGAGCGAGCGCGAACAGAACCCGCTGCTCCTCTTTAGCTCAGTCCGAGCGGCACCGGCACCCGGCAGAGCAGGGAATGAAATAAAGCGCTTGTCCGGGAAACCCACCCCAGGACTGTTCGCCGCGATTCTGAGCTTTGCTGCTGCTTCACCCAATGCCTCTCAGTGGCTTAATTGCAAAAATATCCAGGGAGCAAGGCCGCGGGGAAATCACCACCACTGATACGCGTTAAAAAGTAAACTCTGCTAATTTAAGGAAAGAAAATATTGAGTCCTCAGCATTAATCCAATTGCAGAGAAATGGGTTGTATTTTGACCACTTCCAGAGGCAGGGCTGAAGCTTTCCAATACAAAATTATTTCCCAAAATACGGGGTGCACTTAGTCCCTCCGTAACACTTTATACGATCGCGTGCTCGCACAAAGAGCGTATTATTGTAGGGTCTGCTAGACAAGGGCCCATCCAGAAATTACTGGCTGCCTGCTGCTCTACTTTTCCTGTTCTTGTTTTGGGAGGTGGGTGAATGTTTGGGCATTTTTCTTTCCCCCCACCTCGGTTTCAGCAGAACAATAGTTTAAGTAAGGATGGTGGATTTTTTGGTGTGTGCTTTCTTTATGAAGACGGTTGTTTGAGGGCTTGTCAGCCAAGGCACTGAGCAGGGACAGAGGCGGCAGACGGGTCAGTGGAATCATTGCTGCAAGGCATGAAATTTGGTTTGCTAAATATTTAAAGAAAGTTGGAGCCGGTTTTGTTTTCTCCCTTTCACTTGTAAATGGAAACTGAATTTTCAGTGATGGCTCTGATAAATACTGCACCCAGTTAAGTAATGCGGTTGGTTTTCTTTTGTGTCCATCTTTAAAGGGCCAGAGTAGGGGGAAAAAAATCACATTCTTTAGGATCATTCCTCTTTTCAAACCCAGTCCCAACATCGGCACAAATGAAATTGGTCATTTAAGACACAAGAATTAAAAAGGAGGCAAATGCATTTTCACGACGCATCCTAGAATCCTGCAAAGGGAAGACCTGACCAAATCGGATGTCGTTTTCTCCTCTGAAATGTTTGTTTGTGGAGTTAGAGATGCATTGTTTCTCTCCTTATGTCCCCTGCACACACGGGGTGCCGTGGGGCTGGAGCTGCCGCCCGCATAGGAGAACATTGAATTTAAACCAAACCCAAACAGCCACAAGACATAAACCGGACAGATTTCCTTCAGCCCTCATGCTCTGTAAAAATCATAGTAACTAGTTCTACCCAACCTAAATATTCAGCCCGACTTGACCTTTCTCATGATCTCCCTCCTCCTGCCAATACATTCAATTTTTTGGTTTTATTTTCTGTATTTTTGGTTAGTCAGCGGCACGGAGAGCGGGGACTTGTTGTGCCAACTGTCAGACAACCACCACGACCTTATGGCGACGTAACGCAAACGGGGACCCAGTTTGTAACGCCTGCGGACTCTACTATAAATTGCACAATGTGAGTATTTACTCATCTCATGTGTCGCTGCTTGCCTGGCTGGGCTTGATGTCTTAACTGCACGGTATACACTGGGCTTTTATTGCTTTCAGGGTTTTGGTTGTTGTTTTATTCCTTCCCCCGTCTCTAAGGTTCCCCTGGGAAGTGACAGCCATTCTTTGTCAGCATAGTGATGCTAAGTTCAGTGACATTACAATGTATTAGCTTGGCTTCTAACGCTTGGGCAAATCAGGCAAAACAGAACCACCACACTTGTTTGTTGGCTTTTTTAAACTGAGCATGTTTTGTGTGTTATTTCCCTCCAGAAACACAGAGGCCGTTTGGAATGGGCTCTGTGCAAAAATTAATCCCGATGGGGCATCTTCACTTTGATTTTGTTTAAAAAGAATTATATCTAAGGCTTTGTCTTATTTTATATATATATATATATACATAAATACATATTTTAAGAAATTAATGCTAACCAGGAATCACTTGATATGTTGGAACATCATTTAAATTCTAAGTAACGGAGGTTACTGGTACAAGATTGCTCATGTCTAAGGACTGAATTTGGGTCAACATGTGCCTTCTAGTTTGATCTCTTCTATTAGGAAACGAACAAGGACTGAGGGTAAGCCTACAGGAAAGAGAGTCATCAGCTGCCAAATTCAGTTCAATTTGTTTTTCATGTCTAGGGCTTTTTTTGTGTGTGTGGTTTTGTTAAACAAATCAATATAAACAAGTTCTGCAGAGAGAAACACCATTTTTTTTTTGGCCAGAAAAAGGTCTCCATCCAGGAAAAACACATGGGGGCTGTCCAAATATTTTCATTTTTGCACAATAAGGTCATTTTGTCTGCATGAGCCTGATTTTCTCATTTCTTGCAGGTGAACAGGCCTCTGACCATGAAAAAGGAAGGAATTCAGACCAGGAATAGGAAAATGTCCAACAAATCAAAGAAAAGCAAGAAGGGCTCCGAGTGTTTTGAGGAACTGTCCAAGTGCATGCAGGAGAAATCGTCCCCGTTCAGCGCCGCCGCCCTCGCCAGCCACATGGCGCCCATGGGGCATTTGCCACCGTTCAGCCACTCCGGACACATCCTACCGACGCCCACCCCCATCCACCCGTCCTCCAGCATCTCATTCGGACACCCGCACCCGTCCAGCATGGTCACGGCCATGGGATAAAACCCGGCGAGAGAACCCCCCCGAGGTGAAGAACGCGGGGCTTTGCCTAAGACGACACCCAAGTAAGAAAATGTTCTGCCAGGAGGAGAATGTAGGGATGGCGAAAGGGGATCTTTGCTCCCGTGTGGTTTAACTCTTAACGCTGGACCTAAAAACCTCGCAAATTGACCCATCGGTCTTCTGCAGAAACGTGTAGTGGTGCCTGTAATGCACTTTGCCCCCTCAGGTATAAGGAAAAAAAAGAACTCACCTGTTCGATACTTAATGGTCCAGCAGGAAGGAAAAGGTGGCAGAAGCTGAAGGAAAAGGCTCGGAACTGGCTTTCCTTTCTCTCTTTGTTATTACTGTGAATATTGTAAAGAGATATAAGCAGCTTCCCAGGATGGAATCGGCTCACTGGAAGCCAGACATGCTGGATTTCTATCGTGGACTTTGTTTGGGATGGGGAAAAAAGGATTAAAAAAAGGACATCTTTATAAAACCGTAATTTTTAAACATGAAATCAAACACAAAGTCATATTTATTTTGCTCTTGTTTTCCACAAAAAGCCGCAACCCCTCTGATTACATGTTTTTGTGCTGTTGTTTGCAATGGCTACACCCTGTAAGAAAACCTGCCTTCGAAACAAGGGGAGGGGGGGGGGCATATCCAGCAGCCCCCTTGGTATGACAGATAGATGGAGCTAATCCAAAATAACTGCTAGGAAGGGGGAAAAGATTTGGGGGGGGTAGAACAAAGCAAAAATGTTGCCGTAATCAGGATTTTAATGCGCCCAAGACGGTGATTATTTTGCCGTAATTTCTTCATTCTTTTTCCCCTAACATGAAAGGTTTATTTAAAAAAAATAGCTTCCCCCCCCCTCCACCAGCTACTTTATTTCTCAAAACAGCCCGATCAGACAAAATGTTGGGGCAAAACAAACCTCTTGGGAAGCAAATCCTGTGCTGGCGAGAGGGGTGAGATACACGCGTTGACCAAACTGTCGCAGCTGACTTGAGCACAGCAAAAAACCGTCGCATCGCAGGGCATAAAAACCATCCAGCTCGCAGCCTTTGGAGGTTGAAGCATTTTTGTTGTGTTGTGTTTGCAGCTGTCGCTTAAAAATGCAGCTGAGCTGCTTGGGTAAACTCACAGCGGCCGGGACCCCGTGGACGGGACCAAGGGCAGGAAGATGAAGTTGAGATCACTGGAGGGGGGGAAAGAGAGAGAGACAATCACTTCTGAGCTTCACACATCCCTCAGATCCCAGACGCGGCGACAGCTGATGAGGCGAGGGAAAGCATCATTCCAAAGGGAACGGCCCTTTTCCGGAGCGTATTTTATACAAAAAAAAGAAATAAAAATTAAAAAAAATAATTAAATCTCCCATTATTAAACTATAATGTACGTAAATGAGCGCAAACAAAGCTATTACCAATGTGAAGTGTATTCTATTGATTGTTATGATCCGATGCCTCTCGTGAACACAAGCTCCAGTATAACATACAATGTACATATTTAGCTATACTTCTGATGAAAATGCCCCAATGAACAGAGGGGTTTGATAATGTAAACCACGTTAAGCTTAACTCTGTGACAAGCTTCTTATTTTTTAACTTTTTTTTTTTTGTTGTTGTTGTTGGGGTTTTTCTATGTTATTTGTTTTTGGATCAAGCCAATTGTCTCTTTACTGCAAAAGTCCCGCTCTAATGAAAAAACACAATGAAACAAATTGAATGGATGTATATTAATTTTTGTTCTAAACGTGTAATTCCAATATTCAATAATGAATTAAGAACCAAGCAGCCATGAAAATCCCGCTCTCCTCCTTTTTCTGGTCTGCACGGGCATATAGCTGCACTTTGTAAAGAAGCGGAAATAAACGGGAAGCTAAATTGGTTGGGAGAAATAATAAGAGTTTTTAATCTACTGAGGTTAAAAAATTGGGTCTTTTTTACTTTTTACCTTTCACAATGGTACAGTTGTACATTATTTGTACCCAACTCAAATTTCCGTAGGATTTGGGCAGGGGCGGGAAGGGACGTGGGTGGCACACAGGGATTACTGATACAGTTGACAAAGTGCAATATATCGTCAGTCACTGCAGCATAGACAACGGCAGTCGAGATTTAAATTATTTTGTACTTGTATCAGCATAAAAAATAAAATTCTGCAGTATTTTCTGTTTTTATTATAATTTTTTTATTTCGCTTATTTTTTGGATTAGTGAACTAAGTTATTGTTAATTATGTACAACATGTTTATATATTGTCTGTAAAAAGTGTATGCTCTCCTCATATTCCTTCAAGGTGAATATTGCTAAGAATAATAAAATACCTTTTTTGTGAAAGTACCTGTGCCCAGTTTCATGTCACAACGGCTGCTTTTCATAGGGAGAAAGGAAAAATTACCATCATTGTTGCCAGCAGAATTATTAGCTTAAACTTTATGCAGAGCCGCCTATTGATATTTCAATACCTACCTATATAGGTACCTCAGTACCTATTTGTACCTACCAGGGTAGGACAAAACAAGTAGTTGGTGAGTGATTTAGTATAAAAAGCACAGGTACAAAAGCTCATTCTCCGGTGCCGTTTTGGGGTGACGAGGTCGCGCAGTTAAATGCGCTGAAGTTTCTAAACCAGGTTAAAAATCTACGGCAGCAGCCGCGTTGCAGATGATGAAGCGCTGTTTTTCTCTAGGCTTTTGGTGTTGTTTTAAAAGTGTTTGGAGAGATACTTTTCAATTAAAAACAAGGTTTAAAACACGGCTAAGCGGGGTTTCAAGGCAGGGCCCGTGTGAGACGGGGCAAAGTTCTCCAGGTTCTTGTGCTGCCGTCAACCTGGGAACCCGTTTCTTACCATTTGGCATCATCCGCGGGCTGAAGGGAGCGATGGGGGTGACCCAGAGCTGCTCGGGGGGATGTGGGGTGCAGCAGTGGGTGCTCACCGGGCAGTTCACCCGTGGCCAGAACTTTGCGTCTGTTTTCATCACACGGCCGAGCGTGACCCACGCAAGGAACTCCTCAGGGCTTTACAAAGCAAAGCGAAGCCTTGCAAAGTCCCTCTTCCGTGTGTGGGGCTGAGCACTGGTGCTATTAAAACAATATTTTCAAGAAAACTGCTCATGAACTTTGGGTTTCCCCCCCCCCACCCCGGGGAGCTGCGTCTCACTTCTGTGGAAGCCGACTTGGGGATAACTCTTTACTCATTAAGAAAAAAAATAACCTGAGTTCCTTTTTCAGCATGTGTGTGCAAATTCCAGCCCTTTCTGCCACTGCTTCTCCTTCCCCGCGCAGCCCCAGCCCTGTTTGCGAGCCCGGCTCCGCAACGCCAAGGAGCCGCGGCGGCTCTACCGTGCTGAAGGAAGCACACCCGGCCGGGCGCAGCCTTCCCGCATCGCTTCAGATGAGTTAATCATCTCTCTAACTTGTTTAGCAAGGCTTAGTGCAAACATCCATAAAGAAAAAAGAGGGCAGTTTATAGCATACCGTGCAAGCTTCATTTAAAAAGAAACATGCTCATTTGCAGACAGGCTTGAAACGGGGTTAGAACTAAACTCAAGTCGTTCTCCCTCGGTATTTGAATAGCAGAGATGAGGAGCGAACAGGAGAACAAACATCACTTGAAAATAATTTAGAATGAGCTATTTGCTTTGGTTGCACGTTGCACACCCGTTCACACTTTGACAAGGGGTTACCTTGGTGTCCCCGCTGCGGGCGCTGAGCAGAGTCGGTGCGACCCGCTGGCAGAATTGGGGCCCTAACCCCGATTGGGAGGGGCTGCACCCCCAGCGCCCCGAGGAGCCTCTTCTGAGCGGGGTCTTCAGCGGTTCCTGCGACACAGATAACAAATAATCCCCTATTTGTCAGGTGGCACTAATCTGCGAGAGATCAAACCATCTCTCTGCAACGTGTGTGTACCGTGTTTGTCTCCAGACGTTTTGCATAGCGGAAGAAAAACAAACAGCGGGGAATGGAAACGGAGCAAGTGTGCAAAGTTCAACGCAAAACGTAAGCGCAGAGCAGATATCGAGGCAACAAATTGGGATTTACGGTCCTTTCGCTACCACCAAACACTGGGGGACTGGCTTTTTGTGAGGGGGGAACCCTGACATTACTTGCCTTTGGTTCCCGTTGTTGGGATTATTGTTTTAAGCCGTGCTTAATTGTCATGTCTCCACGGCCACATCAAAAGCCAAGAAGATTAGGTTACAGGGAGTGTTTGATGTCAAAATACAAAATAAATAAAAGGCAAGCTGAAAAGGTACTGTATTTTCCATGATGGCTAGTCAGGTTTTTGCTTTAAACATCTCTCTTTTTTACTATTTATTTTGCCAAGGTTGCACTTTTAGTGACAAGATTTCATTTACTCATTTCCAAATGACTCCACTGCTTTCCTGCAACAGCTCCAAAGGGTTAATATCCCCTCTTTGATGGCAAACATGGTATAATTAACGCAAACTTCTTAAGTATCCTGGTGACCTGTAGATGGCCACATGAGAATTTTGTTATTTACTGACTTGCCAAACGTTTATTGCTTATAGCAGGACAAGTGGGAAGCAGGCATTAATTTTGATGCTGTTATCTGTGATTGCAAGTAAAGTTCATAGCAGAGAGTGCCTATATGTCAACTGCAATTAAACATTTCCCTAATTTTTTTTAATGAATTTCACCTTGGTGGAGGGGGGGTTGGACTGGCAGCTTTGCAAACTGAAATCCTGGCCGTCCGCAGGGCAGGACAGCCGGACACAGGACAGCCAGACACAGGACAACTTCCCCTCACCTGCGGGCTGCAAAGAAAACACTCTGGTGCTGTGGAGCATCTATTTGATCCTTGGCTTCTCCACAGAGACGGCCAAATCAGTACCAACTGCGGCAGGGCACGGAGGGAGGTTTTGTGGTGTGACATCTCCCCTTGGAAACCAGCCTGAAAAACACCAAAAACGAAGCCAAAAGTGGCTATCAGGTGAATATGTTCATTTATCACCAACCTGGACTGGATTAGAATGCGTGACCTAGAAGTAAAATGCTTTGTTTAGCCCAACTCCCTGGGCCATCTGGTCCTCTCAAGTAAACATTTCTAAGTGAGATTAAGTGACTGTTCTTTAAGCGTGGTGATATGAGTGCAAACCAGGCTGCTCTGGATCTAACAGATCAAACCTCCGCATCGGGGCAGCCGGCTGGGGCCGATTCAGAGGCACCATTTGCTTGAACAGCTTTGGCTGCAATTCTCCGCGGTGCCGGCTTTGCGGTCAATCCTGATTCCCGTCCGATGTGTCGCTGTCAGATCCAGAGCTCTGTCCCAAACCCAGGGCTCAGGTTGCACCAAGGTGCTGCTGGGAGGTCCAGGGCCCCATCAGAGAAAACTTACGGGAGAGACCGCAGAGAGGGCTACACGGCATTTGCAGTATAAACTTAAGTTGCATTTCCGAGCACCAAAAGCTCAGCTGAGCAAAACGCAATGGTAGGGTAGGACATACAGCAGAAAACAAACATCCAGCGGGTAGTAACACAATAGAGAACTAACTCCTCCTTCAGGGAAAGGCTTCAACATACCAACGAGGGAGCGAACTGCTACTGTTTTGTCTATAAAGGCTGAATCGCGGAGGTATAATCTTAAGCCAACCTATGCAGCAATGCCAGAGAGAGAACAGCTACCGGCCCGTGTCCTGCTCCCCTGCCTCTCCCTGTGCTTCTGCACTCTGGCCCACCTGGAATTATTCGGAGGAAAGCTGAGTCCAGCTCAGCAGGGTCAAGAGCACGTGAATCATTTGGAGCTGGGCCTCTCAACACCAGAGCGTGAACATGGACCCTCCTTTCTCCTAAATACTTCATCACTTTGCTAAAGTCTTCACCAGTGCTTTTATTTTCCTCTGGAGCTCAGTTCAGCTCCTGCCTGCTCTCCATCAGGCAGAGAGGACATGGCAGATTACTTTACCTGGGAAAGCATTATGTTGGCTGTTCTGGTTGTGATGCTCCAGACCCCTCAGCATCTTCGTAGCTGCTGCTGGACTCCCTCCAGTAAATCCTTGTTCTTCTTCAACTGGGGAGCTCAGAACTGGATGCAGAATTCCAGATGTGGCCTCACCAGGACAGAGCAGAGCAGGAGGAACAACTTCCCTTGACCTGCTGGTCACAGTTTTCCTAATGCACCCCAGGACACCATTTACCTTCTCGGGCACAAGAGAACATTGTTGACTCACAGTCAACCTGCTGACCACCAGAACTCCCAGGTCCTTCTCTACAATGCTGTTTTCCAGCATGTCCACCCCTAACCTGTACTGGTGCCTGGGGTGGTTGCTCCCCAGGTGCAGAACCCTACACTTGCCCTTGCTGAACTTCATCAGATTCTTCTCTGCCCAGTTCTCCAGCCTGTCGAGGTCTCACTGGATGGCAGCACAGCCTTCTGGTGTGTCAAACCCTTCCACACAGTTTGGTATCATCAGTGAACTGGCTGAGGGTGCAATCAGTCTCCTCATCCAGCTCACTGATGAACAGGTTGAACAGGACAGGACCTAATACTGACCCCTGGGGAACCCCACTAACTACAGGCCTCCAAACAGCCTCTGCACCATCGATCACAACCCTCTGAGCTCTGCCATCCAGCCAGTTCTCAATCCATCTCACCATGCACTCATCCAAATCACACTTCCGAGCTTACCTGTGAAGATGTTATGAGAGACGGCGTCAAAGGCCTTGCTGAAGTCAAGGTAGACAACATCCACTGCTCCTCCCTCATCTACCCAGCCAGTCATACCATCATAGAAGGCTATCAGGTTGGTTAAACATGATTTCTCCTTGGTGAATCCATGCTGACTACTCCTGATAACTTTTTCTTCCACATGCTCGGACATGACATCCAGAATAAGTTGCTCCACCACCTTTTCAGGGATGGATGTGAGGCTGACTGCCCTGTAGTTTCCTGGGTCATCCTTCTTGCTTTTTTTGAAGACTGGAGTGACATTGGCTTTCTTGCAGTCATCAGGCACCTCTCCTGTTCTCTACAACCTTTCAAAGATGATGGAGAGCAGTTTAGGAATAATATCTTCCAACTCTCTCAGCACTTGTGGGTGCATCCCATCGGGACCCATGGATTTGTTTGTGTAGACTTGTTCTTCCTCAACCAAGGGAAAGCCTTCCTTTTGCCAGACTTTCTTCCCTGTCTCTAGGGTCTGGGATTCCTGAGGGCCGGCCTTAGTAGTAAAGACAGAAGCGAAGGTGGCATCCAGGAACTCTGCCTTCTCTGTATCATCCATCACCAGGGCATCCATCTCATTCAGCAGTGGACCTATGTCTTCCCTCACCTTCCTTTTGCTGCTGATGTACTTGAAGCAGCCCTTCTTTTTGTCCTTGACATCCCTGGCCAAATGTACTTTGAAATGGAGCCTGGCCTTCCTCACCTCTTACTCCCTTTATTAGATTTCTTGCTCATAGGGATGCATTGGTCTCGAGCTTGAAGGAGGTGATCTTTGAATATTAGCCAGCTCTCCTGGACTCCCCTACCTTCTAGAGCTCCAACCCATGGGATTCTTCCAAGCAGAACCTTGAAGAAGCCAAAGTTCGCCCCAATGAAGTCCATGGTTTTAGTCCCACTTATTGTCCTGCTTCTCTCCTCTCCTCTTTTTTTTTTTTCTCCCTTGTAAAATCTGGAAGTAAAAGCAATAATTTTGAGAACTAATCTGCTAGAAGAGAACCAGATGAACAAAAAGGAATAGACCAAAACCATTCACATCACCTTTGTACCCACAGGCACTCTGGGCTGTGCACTATTTTTCTCTCTGCAAGCATAACTCCCACCAGCACAGGGAAGATGTTCCTCACAAAGAAGCACATCCCTGGAGACAGACCATTGCCTGACCTATGCCAGGACTCACCCCAATCCCTCACACACTTACTTTCTGATAACAAGCAAAGTTACAGGACTCCATGCCTCAGTTTCCCCCTGCAAAACAGGCAGAAAGAAGACATGACCTGCCCTATCAGCTGCGTACAAGCGCTGACTCGCTCCAGCCTAGCAGACTTCTGGGCAAGTTCTAACAAACATCAGCATGTGGTGTGTGCTGATAGGCGCTGGGAAAGGGCACAGCACTCTCCTCTCCAGGTTAGAGCCTCCTCCCTGCCGACCTGTTGCCCTGCCCTTAGCATCTCCATCCCGCTGTGTGCAGCAAAGATGACACACTGGAGAAATTAGTCATCGGAGCGGATCGCCCGGCTGCTCCCGATGCCGTGCGCGCACACGCGGACGCAGCGCGGTGTGAAGCAGCCCTGTCTCCATCTCCCATGCTGTCAGCCCCTGACCTTCCTTTCACATGCTCCAATGGGCACTGCAAAACAGCGACAGAACACAGTCACGGTATGAAATAGCCCTAATTTGTCTCCAGGCTTTTCCCCTCCTCCCCACCCCCGCCTCGGTCTCCCGCGACTTAACGTTTAAACCAGCTGAAGTTTACAACAAATCAAAGCCTCCCCAGATTGTCTAAATACGGAAAACAGGAAGTGAGTAACCTTCAACGGGAAATTGTTCATCCGATGGAGGCCAAGACCCAAGGGCCGGCGCTCTGCCGCCCTGCCCCGGCGCGGCGGGCACGGCGCGTACCCAGCGGACACTCGGCGCTTCACGGGAGGGAGAGATTTGGAGTCACGTTGTGACTGCTCAAAAAAAGGAGATGGTGTCTGTGTCCGTGCAGAACAGTAGACAGGCATTTTGAGAGGGTTATTTTTAAGAATATTGGGGATGAGATGGAAAAGCAGACAAGGGTCGCAGGAGAAAAGAGAGAGGATGCATGAATCCGAACTAAAACAGCCTGTTGCTTCCTGCGAAGGTGAAGGTGGTGAGAGCCCCGCAAACGGCATCGGGCTGTTTCCAGCACACAAGGGCGGGAAGAGATTTTGTGCGCCAGCCCACTTGGTGATGACAAGACCACTTCATTTCCTAGGCAGAGAGAATAATCATTTATTTTTGTAGAGTAACTTGCCTGCTTCCCCCCGCCAGGAAAGATCCCAAATTATTTTACCGGCTGTTTATCTAAAGCCTATATTATTCACTGCTGAACTGCAACCATTACTGGGGTGGAACACAGCAGCTGTTTAACAACTCAAAACAATGCCCCTTTTTTTACGGAAGGTCATATTAAGATCCTCTCTAACTGAAGGTGAACTTCTTGTTACGTGCTGCATCCACTGGAATAAAGCTCTGCTCACGATTACACTTCTGCCAGAATCACAGAACTGCCAAAGAAACTGGGATGCACAAACACATCCAAGCATGCCTGAGTTCTTCCACCCTAACTCTGGACAGACTAATGAACCACGTAGCACAAAGTGGCCCCTGGGACACAGATAACTTTCTTCTGGCCCCCTTGGAGACTGCACCTACGCTCATGGGATAAGTATTGGCAACCAAGCCCATGGTCTCCGATTTGAGAAATGGAGAGCCAAAAAGCAGGCACAGGCTGGTTTGGAGTCTGGCAGAGCTGTTGAGGAGGTGTGTGTTGGTTGGCCCTGTCCTGGCTCGTTACCCCAGGCTGGGATGCTCCAGACGAAGGGCACTCCTGGGGCAGATGTGCACACGTGGGACACTCAGTCTCCAGGGGACATTCGTGCAGAAGGCACAGCTGGAATTAGAGCATGCTGGCATGCTGCATCTCTGCAAAGGCATATTGAGATCCCTGAGACACACAGCTTGAGAGAAATGTACAGCAGTGGGTAGCCGCTGGGTCTTTTGAGGAGGACAAGTTAGAGATGAAGCTTCTGGTTAGATCTCTTTGCTGCAGCATTTCAAATATTGCTTTGAATTTACTTAAAAAAATAAATTTAAAATAGTGGTTTTAGGCGGAAATATTTTTTCCTCTTGCTCCTACAGCCTTTTTTCTGCAAAGATTTCCATAGATTTCTCATAGGAGACTAAAACTGGACCTGTGGCATTTGCTTCACAGAGGCTTTTCTCTCTTGCATAAAGATGAAGTTTAGTTGGTTGTTTTGGTAGCAAACCAGCTGGCTGGGAGAAAGATGCTCTTAATCAAACAGCCTCGCTGCCTCTCTGGGGAGAACTCTGTCTTTTTTCCCATCACAACAGGTTTCCTCTTTGTTCTCTGGTGGGCAGGTGTTGTCCCACTGGGATGTGGAAAAGGGCAGGCTCTGATCCCATTAAAGATAGCCCCATTGGTAACAGCTCCGAGGGGCATCCCTGGGTTGTGGGAGAATACGCCTGTCTTGCTTCACTGGCTGGTGAATAATAGGGCTGGCACTCAGTGATACTTGCAGGGTTTTTGACAGGAGTCTTGTTCTCCAGAGAGACAATGAAAGGGAAAGGAACCCAGAGGGTGATGGCTGTGTGTGGCATCGCCAGAAATCACAGCTGGGCCCACAAGTGATGGGAACGGAGACGATGCTTCTACGCAGGAAAGGTGCATAGAAATGCTCCCCTGCTGCATTGCCTGCTTGCTTTCCTCTCTCTCCATCACTTCCACAGCAGGCTGACTTTGAGAGGTGTGAAAGTGAATTTTGCTGCAGTGGAAAGTGAGACACAGATAATCCCAGAGATGGAAACGCTACTGTAACCCCTGGTCGCTGCCACTCCTTGGTTCTCCCATCTTGAGGGGTACAGCAGATCTGCTCTGGTTCCCTGGGAAGAAGGACTGGATGGGTGAGCCAAAGGAGGTCAGGGAGCTCCAACCACATCGCTGGTCTGGATGACGTGACGGGGGAACAAGGGTTTTGGTTTGCTCACTGGAGCCTGTCTGCATGCAGCCCAGCCGGAGCATGGAGTAGCTTTTCTTCTGCTGCCCTTGTGCTCACAAGAACTGGGATAGCAGCCGGGATCTCCAGGGCATTTCCTTCTTCTGTGCTTTCTAAAGTGATCCAGGAGGTGAGTCCACTGTGCCCAGGAGCTACAGAGTCCTGAGATCTAGGGTAGGCTCTACACCTGCTTAACTCAGAGGTTTAGTATGTCTGCCTGCTCAGTTACGGCAGGAATTATCTACCTCACATAGGGTTGTAGCAAACCATTAGTCTGTGTTAGTTCAGGCCTTGGACATGGTCATGTCCCAGGAATGGAAACTTGAAGCTGGAGAAGCACAACAGCCAAAATATGCAACTCTGACTGCAAATCATACCATAGGCAAGTCCACAAAGTGTGCACAAGCACCAGAGGCTTGTCCAAATGAAGCAACAGACACTACGTCCAGGATCCTTGAATTTCCTCTCTTTGGCAAGATCTCTTTGGCCAGTGTCACTCCAGCTCCAGCAAAGCTGTCCATGAGGGTCCCACACCCACTCGGCAAGGTCCTACATCCTCGAAAGAGTTAATCAGAGCTCCTGAGTCAATGCACAGGAATGCAGCCACCTCAGGTAGAGTCTCACCGGGGCCAGCTTGAACATTGGACACCGCCTGCACAGGCGCCTGCACAACAGCAGCTAAAGTTGTGTCAGCACTGACAAGAACAGAGGTGGTACCAGCACGTTAGACAGCTGGCGTTATTTTAACATCCTCTTTTTACTCTCTTTTCCTACATTCTTCCTTACTGCCACACAGAAATCACGCTCCTTTTGGCCTACGCACCCTACATGCGTTGGACATCTTTACATCCGCACGCTGTTTCTTGGTGCTCCCTTCCCACTATTTCACTCTTCCATTTACATGCTTGCTGAATTTACCTCTGTGGCTCACAAACCAGCCAGTCTCCTTTATTTACGCTGCATTATGGCCTGGGAAGACGGGTCGTTCTCCTTGCGGAGCCACCGCTGCGGGCTGCTCCTCCGTGCAATGCAGCCCTGCCTGCAATCAGCGCCCTGCTCAGCATCCCTGCAGCCTGTTTCGCTTCCAGCTCCCACGCTGAACAACCCCAGCTCCCCCTCCACGCACACGTATGGATGTATTTATACACATACCCCTCGCCACAGAAAGAGACCTATTTTGCAAGGTTTAATGCGCTCCGAGTTCTGCTGTGGACTCTTCCCCTTTTGTTGCAGCTGTGGTTTTAGGGCAGGCTTTGTGGGTTTGAGAGAGTCCTTGGATGCCTTGGGAAACGTTCTGCAAAAGCGGACTTTCTCCCCGTGCATTCTGCGCTCCAGCCACCAGGTCCTGAAATCTCTGTGCACAGGATTTCCCCTGTTTAGATGAACACAAAATCCACTTGCATTTCAGCATTGGTTTCTGATTAATACTACCCGCTTACGTCTGCGGTGTCAAGCAAAAAAGCAGGAGAGGCAGCTGGACTCCCCCCTGCGTCGCCCACAGCTCTGCCTGGGCCACAACACCGCATCAGGATGCTCTGAGCAGGCTAAGGAGCCCCTCACAGCTTTGCTGCAGATCTGGAAAGAATAAGGTCTTAACCACTACCCTTAAAGTCTCTGTCCATGACACAGGAGAATTAATACTACCTACCTTGTAGAAAACAGAGCGCCTGCAAGCACCAAACAACTGTAAAACAAACTCTCTCTGCCTCTCCTGTGCTTGTCCTAGCTACTCATGAGGGAAAGTAACCCTGGCTTAGGAGAGCTGAGGATTAAACTAACACACCAGGTACCACCTGCTGCTTTAGCAGCTCCAGCTCACGGTTTTGTGACAAGCTGGGTGCTTGACAGCAATATCCCTTTGAAATGCCACGTATACTGCTTAAGGTTTGGAAAAGCCTTGCTCGGGCACAGGGTAATTGTCAATATGCATGTAGACAGGCTTCCTGGGGTTGGCTGGGGGCAAGAAGGGGACAGCTTGGGGGGGGAAAAGCTTCAACCACAGCACAAGGCAGGTCTGTGCTCCTCTGTGCTCCTAACCAGCTGAACTGCCACTTGGCCCTACAGAGTTAGAGCAGCCTTGGGGTGCATCTGACAGGCAAAGCACACAAACGCTGTGGAAAAAACACCGCGAAGCAACAGAGACGTCTCAGAAGGTTTAAAAGTACAGTTGTTCAGCCTTGCCTATTTGTATGGGAAGTGGGAGCCGCGGCTCCTGAACATGAGGAGAGGAGAGGAGAGGAGAGGAGAGGAGAGGAGAGGAGAGGAGAGGAGAGGAGAGGAGAGGAGAGGAGAGGAGAGGAGAGGAGAGGAGAGGAGAGGAGAGGAGAGGAGAGGAGGAGAGGAGAGGAGAGGAGAGGAGAGGAGAGGAGAGGAGAGGAGAGGAGAGGAGAGGAGAGGAGAGGAGAGGAGAGGAGAGGAGAGGAGAGGAGAGGAGAGGAGAGGAGAGGAGAGGAGAGGAGAGGAGAGGGGGGCGAGATATGTGGCTGAGGAATTTGCAGCCTTCAAGTTGCCTCTCTCCCTCCTCCTCCTCTCGCAGGAAATGAAAGAAACCTCTTTTGTGGCAGGAGGGTGGTAGGTGTGCGTGCGTGAGCGTGAGCTGGGGAGCAGCCCGGCCTGACGGGCTCCTTCCCAGCATGCAAGCCTGCGTGCATGGCCATGTGTCTGCACACACACGTGCATGGCTGTGTGTCTGCACACACGCGTGTGCACGGCTGTGTATCTGCACACACGCGTGTGCACGGCTGTGTATCTGCACACACACATGTGCACGGCTGTGTATCTGCACACACACGTGTGCACGGCTGTGTATCTGCACACACACATGTGCACGGCTGTGTATCTGCACACACACGTGTGCACGGCTGTGTATCTGCACACACACGTATGCACGGCTGTGTATCTGCACACACACATGTGCACGGCTGTGTATCTGCACACACACGTGTGCACGGCTGTGTATCTGCACACACACGTGCACGGCTGTGTATCTGCACACACACGTGTGCACGGCTGTGTATCTGCACACACACGTGCACGGCTGTGTATCTGCACACACACGTGTGCACGGCTGTGTATCTGCACACACACATGTGCACGGCTGTGTATCTGCACACACACGTGCACGGCTGTGTGTCTGCACACACGTGTGCACGGCCGTGTGTCTGCACACCCGCGTGTGCACAGTTATGCTGAAGCGCCCGGGGCCGCTTCTCAGAAGCCTCCTTGTGCGTGTCTGAAAAGGTGGATCAGGCAACGGAAGTGGCGAACCCACCAGCGTGCCCAGGCCCCCAATGACTGCCTTTTCACTTTTTTTTTTTTTTTAATTTCTGTAAAGCAACCCCCCCGACACCCTCTTCCTCCTTCCTCCCCTGCTCTGCCCTGCCGAACCGCAGCTCTGCGGCAGCAGAGCCTGAAACCGGAGGAGAGCAAAAGGCGCAAAAAATGCCCGTGGCCGCTGCAAAACGCGATGCTGGGGTGGCAGGACCGGCAAAACTGGCCATGTGCAGGGACATCTGCAGCTGCTGTCGCTCGGATCAGAGCGGGCGGCTGCTTGAACCTGAGGAGGGAAGGTGGCCCACATGTCACCCCATAAACCTCCCGCCACCATCCCGCTCTCCATGCAGCACAGCCCTTGCCTCCATGGAGGTCTAGGCCTGGGGAATGTGGTGGGAAGGACAAAGGGGGCTGGCAATGGGGTAAGAACTGCCAATTTAATTGTCTTTCTGCTCTTCAAGACACTGGCAGCATCCTGAAGGCCAACAACACACGCAATTTCACCTGTGACTCCTCTCCAAGGGGGTCTCCTTTAGCCTCTGTTTCCACAATAATGGGGACAAAAGAACAGGTTGCTTATCACCATCCCCCCCCACCGAATTACGGGGGTACCTGCACAGCCTGACGATGCTCCTCGGGGTTCCTTGCAAGAGGGAGAGGAAAAGCATGGCTGGAGATGACGCTTCTGTTCACACCTCTGTAAGCAGCAGAAGGTCCCTCTCGCATGCCTGGTCCCGAGGCGGGTGCTACAGCGGCGAGCTGAGGACTGAGAGGTGGCTCCTTCTCCAGCCTGAGCCAGCGGGTGAGACCGGCTGCCTCAGCACAGCGATGGCGAACGGGTCTTCACCATCCCCTGGGGGCTTTGACCACCCAGGTCCACAACCACACAGCATCAGCCTGGCCCTGGCGTGTTCCCTTCAGGTAACCACAATGGATCCCCATCATGTGCCCCCAATTTGTTCCTCTCTGTGTGTGGCTGAGCCCCAGTGGCAGGAGCACAGCCCCCTCGGAGATATCGCTGCTGGCACGAGAGGTAAAATAAACCAGAACAAAACGTGCTCAAAGTCATCACGGTAAAGGCAAACCCAGCTGAGAGGAAGGATGGAAAAGCTGGGGGGTGAGAGGCACAAAGGAAAGGGCTCTTCGGAGAGTCATGTTGGGAAGAGACACTGGGATGTTATAAGGACACAAACTCTAACAACAGTTTTGACACTGAGATCCACTGAGCCCTCATTCAGCCCTTCTAGTTTTCTGGATCAAAAATAATAAACCCTACACAAATAATAATTTTTAAAAAATACATATATTTTTTCCTTCATGTGGTTTCTGTAGAACAAAAGGTATTGGGGTGAAAGAAAGGAAGTGCCTGGGAAGGTGGGAATCTCCCAAGTGGGAAGGACAAAATCCACATAACCCAAAAAATTGCACAGTGCCGAAGGAGAAAGGCGAATGTGTTGAAGGGAATTAAGAAATTGAGCAAGTAAGGTGCCATGCGAGGTGGTCCTGAAACCTACACATGTATAAGGCAGACGGGGTCCTTACACACACACTCACTAAGGTCGAAGAGAAAAAGAAGAGTAAATAAAGAAGAATGCAAGAAATAGGAGTGTGCAAAGCCTGCTCAGAGATCTAAGGATTAAAAAGAAAACCTTTAGTAGAAATGGAAAACAGGGAGGCAACCAAACAAGAATATTCAGTCAGTTAAGGCTTGCAGGGAAAAGATAAGGGCAGCAAAAATGCAGAATGAGTTAATTATAGCCAAAGGGATTAAGGAGAATAAGAGGCCTTTTACAAATATATCAGGGGAAACAGAAGCACAAGGTAGAAGGTGGGTCTGCTAATAATAGGTCAGAGTAGGGAAGCAAAATAATGAAACAAGGGGACAAATCATGCCAACAGCAGTGTGGGCATCTTCCTGTTACCAGCCGGTCCGCGACCTCCAAGCCAGCACAACAGGTCCATTGACTGGGACTGCTTTCAACCCAGTCTCCCATTCCACAAGGCAAGGACAGATCTGAGCTGCCATCACAGTAGAGCTGGGTATGAAAACGTGCCCCGAGTCTCCCCATGCAGTGGCTGAACACACCTCAGCTGAGTACGCAATATATTTTCAGTGATTTAGTTGCCTCAGCACAACTTTTTGTGGTGTAGGAGCCTTGAGGAAGCATATACACCTAAGTCAGGCTGGATATGCGGTGCAATGGCCTTGGAAGAAGACTTGGTTACAACACACCGATGTCTGACCGACTAACTATGTGCTTCTCATCAACTCCTGTGCCTTGGCTTGGCTATTTCCTCCCTGTCCGCCTTGCTCACCCCCCTGAATGCAACAAGAATAAACCCCAGCAAATCCCTTGGGGCTGAAAGCAGGGATTGGCAGGTATTAGGACTTTGCAAAACTTGCATCTCACTGATTTGTGGGCCAGATTCTCACCTCCTAAGAAATTTTGCGCAATAATTTTAAATATTTAAGATATGCGCGCATTCCTACTGTCAGGATTTTGGCTTTCTCCCTCTCCAGAAATAAAGTTTGGCTCCAAATCCCAGGTTTCCCCTCTCAGTTCCTATAAAAGCAAGAGGCTCGGTTAGGAAAACTACAGACTATTTATGTTTTCTCAAAGTCAGAAAAGAACCATCAAGAGATAGAAACTGTTTCAGGCAGCTCTTTCAAGGGAGAAAACCCATCCCCACGGCTCTCCTGTCTGCCTGTGGGTGCATTTTGCATACTGGAGGCTTTCCGTGAAGCAGACCCCTCAGGCACCCTCCAGCCCCCATCTGCCAGGGAGTCACACAGCGAAACAAAGGGCCAGCTCCTTTGTCCGGGGGACAAGGTGCCAACCTGCCTGTCTCTGTTTACCGGAGGGAGGGATGTTAGCAGGGTGAGAATGGGGGGCTGGGACCATGGCTGGGGTGGGGGCCATTTGTCTTCTATTCCCGGCTCTCAGGCGCTTTCCCCTCCCTGCTGTCTCCCTCTGGTTTTTGTGTCTTGCCAGTTTGGCTTTTTGAAATGCTTTAGATAGTTAATTAGGAGGATGCTGAATAAAAATAATTAAATGGATAAATAGGCTCTATTTCTGCAAGAAAACCAGGGAACAGCCTCATAGCCCAAAGTCCTGTGAGCTGATTCCCTACAGCTCCATCCAAAGACATAGGGTTTGACCCAAGGATAACCCCATGGTAAGGTGGATGCACACACACACCACCCATACTTTGTCCTTTACTCAGTGTTCGCCTTTTCCTGCATCCCTACCTGGTCTGCTACGGTGAGCAGACAGATGCTTGAGGCTGAGTCCTAGGACACACCTGGCAGTTGTCTCACTATCTGAGCCATGCCAATCGACACTGGTTTGTGGATGACAGCTGACGAGTCATGGACACTTATCACCAGCAGGATTTTCTACCAACATATATCCCTCTGTGGGGCTGAATCAGAATAGTTTTGATCAGACAGGAAAGTGGGTGAAAGCCCTGAACTCACAGAGGCTTGCCCCTGGAGTGCATCATCCATGACAGCAGCGTGCTCCCACCGCCACACATTTGCACACTTAACCACATCAGCAATGGACAAACCCAGCCAGCAAAATGCATGGGACACCAGCACTGGAGACTTGCCTTCCACACCCATCCCACTTACCTTGGAGACCACACAAATAGCAAAAAACACTGTCAACCTTCCTCTCTTTTCACCTGTGTTGTGTTGCATATTACAGGGTGAAGTCAGTGCTCTCTCTCTCTCCCTGCTGCCTCTTTGCACTTTCAACCCAAGTATGTAAAACTACACAAGGAAAGAGAGATTAAAATAACACCAGTCCATAATAAAAGGCAGGTAACACACTGTCCTTTGTAGGTCTTGCTCTTACACCATCAGTTGGTGTTACATTAGAGGGAGTCTCCAGGAAGCTCCTGAACAGGAGCAGATCAGAGGAGCTATAATAAATAAAAATATATGCCATTGTTTCGTATTGCACCCTCAAGCTAAGGAATGGCACACAAGTGATGCTCTATAGGCAGATATACATATATTCCCCCATCTCTTGCTGTATCTGCTCAGCAGTATCACAACAGGAACCCTCATGCTTCTTGTATCCACTCTGGCACTCCAGGGCCCAAAGGGGAGCAGCGGGATTGCAAAAGCATCGCTTGCCCGGGTCAGCCCCTCCTGGAGCAGGGACAGCGTTCACTGGCTCCCCGGACTCCCCAGCCTGTTCCTCCCCTGGGCTGTAAAACCCAGCTAGAAGGAGACGGTCTCTTGTGGGGAGGGAAAAGCAGGTAGAGCCCAAGCCAAGAAGCATCAGCACCCAAAGCAGCAGCCGTGGTGGAAGGCAGCGCTTTGCATGATCTCATGAATCAGCCGCGACATTATCTACAGTGAAATGCCTGGGAAGGGGTTTCCCATGTCCTACCCTGACCTGGAAGGTTGAATCCACAAGGGCCTGAAGGGCATTTTGATTGCCAAAGACAAAGGCTACATCAGAAGGAAATGATATTTTATTTAACCTCTGCGTCGCGGCAGGGGCCTGAGGGGAGGGTAGAGGCAGAGGGGCGGTGACAGAGGTGTGGGGACAATACAAGGGATCCAGAACAGATAACTCAGCAACATATGGGCTTTCACTGAAGCAGCATGTCCCACCGAAAAGCCAATTTCCTTTGACGTGCTGTCAGTCGCTGCTGGGGGAGGGCAGAGCCCTGCGTGCAGCCCGTGGTTCGTCAGGGCTGTGTTCTGCCATTCTAACGTGCTGCTCAGTGCCAATATGGAATTTCCTTTTGGGAAAGGACCACAGTAATTGTCTCTCCTATTTACACAGAGCTTTCCAGACAACGTGCCAGAAGCAGGAGCTCTTATACAGGCAAAGCTCCCAGGGACACCCTGACTTGGCTTCAAAGTCAGCAAATGCTCTGAGTACCCAGCATAGAATCATAGTATCATAGCAGCAGTTAGGCTGGAAGAGACCCTCAAGATCACTGAGTCCAACCATTAACCCCCCCAGCACTACCCCACGCCCCTGAGAACCTCATCTCCATCTGCTCAACCCTCCAGGGATGGTGACTCCAGCACTGCCCTGGGCAGCCTGTTCCAATGCCCCACAGCCCTGTCTGGGAAGAAATTGTTCCTAATATCCAATCTAAAGCACGGTGTAGGATCAGGCTGCAGGACTGCAAACCTGTCGGTGCAGGGACCAGCTCTCCTGTAGATGCCCCATTCCCAAAATGTGGCTGGCGGCCATAAAAGAAATCAACATCAAAAGGGCTTTGGCCTGATGGTGCAGGGTGGGCTTCACTCCTTGTTTACATGGTATTAGAGCTACAAAGACTTTAAAGGCTTTCCTGACAGGACATTCCTGTAGGAAGCTGTTGTAGATGTCCTGGGGACCTGGGTGATGTGGTGGGTGGGTGGGGAAGGGCTATCTAGCAGGGTGGGAAGGCAGGGGAATGCAACAGAGCCTCCAAGGGAAGGTGGAGCCCATACCACCCTGGGTGGTGGGCTTTATGCAATAAGGCCCTGGAGGAAGGGTGGGGGTCATAGCTGTGTGCTACAGCCTGTGGTGCCAGCAAGGTGAGGGCTGGGTGGTGGAGGCCACTCTGGTCTTCCTCTGATGAGTCTGAGAGCCCTGCTCTCAAGCACAGGGAAGATAACGTGCATACCTGACCATCTCCAGCTCTTCTGTGAAGCTCAGCCTTTCTATGACTGTTCTGTCTCAGTTGTCACCAACCCAGAGGGTGGATCAGAGAACCAGAGGTGTGAGAGGTGGCAAAGACCTTCACTCCACATCATTTCCTCTGGTATTTCATCAGACCAAGCAGGCATGCATGCAATGGCACTTTCTCACTTCCTTTGGGAGGTAGTTCCCAAACCTCTTAGGCACCCAGGAACAGGTGGTATTTTGCCAAACTTCTGTTTCCCTGTAAGTAGAAAATAGTCATGGATGTCAGTATGAATTTTTGCAAGTGCAAAAGACTTAAAAGTGGCACCCCCTCCCGTCTTCCCACAGTACCAAAATATCACACGTCAAAGATCCTCCCGCTGAGAGCTGAATTCCCCCTTCACGCAAAGTTCAGGGACTGAGGCTTGTTCCAAGTGCTGCTATTTCAGACTCTTGGTCTTTGACCAAACCATCCCATTTCAGGCTTGTGCTGAAGACCTGGGGACCATATTTGTTTGTAGTCCCTTTGCACTTCGGGGCCCAGCCACGGTCCCGCTCTACTTGGAGATGTACAAAGGCAAGATAAAAACTCAGCCTGTCCTAAGCCTGATCCCCAGATCTGTGTTTCCTTAGGCCGGGCACACACCAGTTCTCCAGCTCTGCTGTGTAGGGAACCTACAGCACAAATTGATCTGTGGGGAGCACGACCCAAAACGTCAAACCAGGGCCTTTGACATTTTCCACTGCCACCAAACCTGTTTGACTGAATTGCAGGTTAAAAAGGCATTGTGCCTATAATTGTTGGGCTTTAGAGAGCATGTCTTTTCCTTTAATGAAATACCTTGCTCATTCCATTCGAAAAGGAACCAAAGACTTCTCAGGTTTATGATAAAGTTGTAAAAATTTTATTTACCCCATATTTCCTGCTGGGTTATTTATGAGGCATTTTGTCAGCTCTCATAAAACTGCCTAATAAAATATATTTTCTTACAAAAAAAATAAAATAATTTGTGCGAAACATCTTGAGAGCAGCGAGGACAGAGTTAATGGGATACACACACGTTCCGACCCTGGGAGAAAACAAAACAGAACGAAAGCCAGGCATTGTTGTGCTGCATTAGTTAATAATAGCTTTAGAGCTCAAATCCTGCTCCCACTGATGTTACTGGAAGTTGCTCCTTAATATAAAATAATCAGAGAACCATCTGCCATGAATCGCAGAGCCCCAAAATGAACCTGAAATGCATCAAAGCACCCAGAAAATACACTTCTCCCTTTGAGATTTCACAAGAGTCGTCAGCTCAGGAACTTTTCCTCTAAAATAAGGTGGCTCAGATTTATGTAACTCAGGGATGGATGCAAATCGGCGCTCAGAGCTAGACCCCAAGGTTGGTTGATTGTTAATACAGTAACTTTTACCTAGTTAAGAGTCAAGGTGCAAGAAGTGAAGTTCCTTCACGTAAACCTGGAGGAAATCCCATCTTGGCGGTTGCTGTCGGATGAACAGCCTGGCACGGGAAAAGCACAACCCGCCCGCTCCAGGCGCAGCTGGGGTACATTTGCCTCTCTTGGAGCCCAGATTTCCAGTTTGGTGTCACATGTTTGCATCTGCTCAGTTCTCCACGGTCTAAACTTTTGGGTTTTTTTTCAGCAGTGCTTATGTTCCCTAATCCCAGTGGGAACTTTGAAGCACTAAGTTTGTTGTGCAGCGTTACCCTGAACACCTTTCATTTCAACCCTTGCAGCGTCACTCCAGCCACACTTACCTCTTGCAGATAAGCAGGACACAGGTAAAAAGCCCTTTTTCCGTGTGTTCAGCTGGGCCTGGCTCACTCAGGAGCTCAGCAAAAGTATTTGAGCTTGGAGGCACCAGGAATATAAAGGAAGCAAGAAAACAATGAATAAAGGAAAACAAAAAAAAAAAAAAGAGAGAGAGAACCAGGGAGGGTTGTTTTTAAAACAACAAGAGCTAGATGCTGGGAAGCGGTCAGAGGTCTTTTGTTCTGTGCCTGTACAGCACTTAGCACAACACAGCCCCAAATTACAGCCGAGCCCCTCGCTCCTGCTGCTGTGCAAAAGAAATGGCAGCTGAGTATGGGAAACAGGGAAGGAGCCAGGTTTGCAGAGGTATTTCAGTGTGTAAAGACACAGGGGGATATTTATTTATGGATGCTGGTAGAGGTCTTTTTCCAACCGGAGCCAAGGGGCATTAGGCTCACAGCTCTGGTGCTTTATCAGTGCCAGCTGGTGTTATCTATGCCTTCAGGTACAGGTTATAGCTGGGTTTACCACTCCTCTCAATAAGACTTGTTTTTTGAAAGCCGCTCTTACCATGGGATCGCTCTCCCGCGTGTCTGCAAAGTGCTCTCGCATCGGAGGTCCTGATCAGTCACCCAACGCGTGGCAACGGGCAGCAATCCGGCAGGTCTGTGCCGCTTTGGGCACACATGGATCTCGGGAGGTGCTTTTCTTTTGCACAGCGACGTTTCTCAAGGGAGGCACAAGGGGGTCGGGAGGTGTCTGGGTGACCCTGGGACCTGGAGCTGGCCAGAAATCCCCCCTCAGCCTGGTGTTGAGGGGGAGAAGGGAGGAACTGCCGGCTAAACTGAGCAGGGGTGGCTCTCAGGAAAACAGCGAGTATGTACAGAACGTGGGGTGTACCAGACCTGGGCTTTAGACAAGCAGTTCAGGAACTGGCTGTGATTTTAACTAAACTGGACCAAACTTCCTCCAGCTCAGCCCTGCTAGAAATGTCAGACAGAACAGAAAATGTGCTCTACAACTGCTATATTCTCCTTAGGCTGAACGAAGTCCATTACACTAACCCAGCAAGCAAATTCACGTTGGACTCACCTGGAACTTTCATCAGCCCTCTAGAAATGAATGCAGATGAACTGCAATGCAGAGAGCGTGGAGAAATGTGTCTAAAGGTTCTCTGGATGTGGCTCTGAGCGTTGAGTGGAGATGGAGAAGGATGAGCCATTTTCACTCCCGATAGCAAACAAGCTCTCAGGGAAATTCCTTCTACAGCTTAATTAATTTAAAAAGAAAACACCTTTGCCTCCCAGCTTTCAAGAAGTTTTGGCATCCTTCACAACCAGCACAGTCACTTGTTCCAGAATCAACAGTTTTGGCCAACGACTGACAAGGAAGGGCTGCTCTGCCTCAGTGCACCAGGGAGAAACCAGCAGACACCTTATTTGCACTGGTGGGACTTGTGCTTTCGACTCAGCTTGCGAAAGGTGAGCCGGCAGGATGTTAACATACTGCACGCTCCAACAAACCCCGGCGATGACAGAGCTGCTGGCGTCCAGAGCGATCCGGCCCAGGGTGGGAAAGCTGCTTCCCGTTCCACCAGAACATTGCTATTAATGGGGCAGATTCCAAAATCAAAATGACAAAAAGCATCTCCAGGTGGGTGTCAGAACACACGGTGCTTAAGCTCAAAAGCTGGCATGGGGGTCATCCTTAGGAGGAGAAACATAAAGGAGGCAGGTAGTGGAGATGTGCAATAGCCCATGCTGAGGTCTCTGAAAAGCTGCTGTTGATGGGAGCCCTACCAAGTGACTCCAATCAGATGAGCAGACGTGAGGATCATAGCTGCCTTTATCTTCTTTTTATCTTTCTTTGCAACAGGCGATGTTATTTCTCTTCCCCAGTGCCAACCGGCATCAGTGACCAATTTATTTGCATCAAACGCAAAGATATGGGATGCCTGAAGCCGAGAGGGACCCTCATCTAGGGAACACTCTGGAGCTACTTAATCAAGTTTAGAGACCAGAGAAGCATCCAGGCTTTCCCACCACAGTAGGAGAAGATGAAATTCTTTAATTGTTTGTGTTTGAGTGAAATTCATATAAAAAGAGGATTTGGGATTCTGGGGAAGCTTTAGAGCTGAGTCTGACCTTAAGCCGTGTTTCTGCAGAGCATCGCACGCTCTCACACTGTGCTCCCAGCACCCGCTCTGGGAACTCAGCCCTCACTCACGTCCCTCTTCCTTAGGCACATGGAGGGATTTGGGGAGGCAACAGTTATTTTATCCTATAGTTTGTACAAGATCTTTTGGGGCCTGTGGTCCAGGCAACTTAAAAGCAGCTGTGCCTCTCATGGGCAGACAAACACGCAGACACTCTGCATCCCATTATGGCTCAATTCTCCAGTTACGCAGAAGTCACAAAGTGGTTTGGATCCCAAACTACGTCTCCCATTGGGTTCTGTCTCTAACCCCAATTTGAGCATACCAGCGATGTTTAACCTATTCTTCTCTCATTGTACTCCCCACAATCCTTCTCACAGTGCTCAGTTTTCCAAAGAGCAGTAAAAAGGTTAAGACAAATCAAGTTTAGCATGTGGATTGGCTTTGAATGACAGAAATGACAAGCAATTTTCATAATCTTGTCCTCATTCCGGACTGAAGCTCCATGACCCGGGTAAGCTGGCTGCTCTTTGGACCTGAACAAGGTCCTGTTTGCTTGAGATTCAACTCAAATTTGGAACTAGCTGTGACAACGTGACATTGAGGAATGCAAGCAGAGCAGCCAACAGCTCAGATGCACACTGGAAATGTCAGGTGAAGGACCTGAATGGGCATTTCCTAAACCACAGACAAGGGCATTAACGCTGCAGTCCGCTTGTGTGGCGTCTCTCAGTCTTGATAAAGACAAACAGGTTGGTGGTGTTTGGTGTCTTGTTTTTAATTGATAGATACAGGGACCACTGGGGGCGGTTTTAATTCCTTTAAATCTTGAAAATCCTTACAGGGTGAGAACTCTGCCTTCCACCCTTCCTCAGCTCACGTTCTCAGGCCACTTGTAGAAAGGAGGAGATGCCTTTCCCTCGCAGGCTCCATGAATTTTGGTGTCATTCTCGATATCGTACCTTTGGGTAGAGAATATCATCGAAGCTGTGGCACAAGCACAGGCTTGAAGGTAAAAGAACAATTCCTTTGACTCAAAAGGTGCCAAGATGCTTGGCCTTAAATGCCATCTGGCACAGTGTAAATCTCACTGACATGGAGACCACATAACCAAATTGATAATCGAGGAAAAAAAAGTCATGACAGGACTGACTGGTTACCTCCTTTCCCCAAATTATCCTATTTTAGCAACATGTATCTATGAGGAATAACTAAAAAGACTGGGGCGTTTCAGTCTGGCAAGTAAACAAGTGGGAAAGAATATAGTAAAAGTCTATAAACTGCTGAGTGGCATTGGCAAAGGTGAATCAGGAACAACCATTTACCACCCTTTTCGGCAGATGTGGGGAGCAACCAGGGCAGCGGGGAGGAGGCAGAGTCAGAACAAACAGAACGCAGCGTCTGGCCCCACCAAGTCTCTGTTTTGAAAAATAATCCTAACGAGGGCTACCAGCCCTGACGAGACTTGGTTGAACGAGCCCCAAATCTCTGCACGCTTAACTGAAGTGCAAGTCTGGTTAATAACAGGGAACCTTTGTGAGAGGTTGTCTCAACTGAAGGGAAGGCAGATACTGTCAGTCAACCCTAAAAAAAAGTAATTTTAGCCTTCTCCTTTCCTGGAAGTGACATGAGAATGGGTTATGAACCTTCCGCATTCTGGTAATGGCAGCAAAGTTCAGCAGTTGGAGTATGGCACAGGTTGGTTCAAATTCTCACCTGCTTTTACCATGAGTTTATCATCTGGTGTTACAAAACACATCTAAGGTCTTGGCATACGAGGAGCATCAAACCAGCAACAGCCAGGGACCTGTAGTCTAAAATTTGGCTCGACTTTCCAGCTTCTAGATGAGAACGACAGCCCTTGCCTGCTGGTATCTTCAGGAGGACGGGACTTCACCTAAGAGGTGTGGAGGTGCCCAAGTGTTAATTGTGCAGATTTGAGTCAGACCGAGCAGATTAACCCCCAGCTTTTCAGGGTAAGTTGGCAGAAGGCAGAACCATCTGCAAACTGAGAAACGCAAACAAGGAGGGAAAAAAATCAGTTTCGCATTCTGAAAGAAAATGCAATTTTGTTGTTGTTGTTGGTGGTGTTGTCTTTTTTTAACTTGAACCTGAGTGCCATCTCCTCCAATTTACACCTTCTGGCAAAGGAATGAAACCATTCCAATCGCAGCGACTGGCTAAGGAATGTTGAGGCTTTCTGAAGTCGCAGCCCACTTGGTTAGCTGTGTTTCTGAGACAGAGAAACAGCAATCTTTCTACTTTTAACATCAATAACACCAGTTATTCTCCCAAAGAATTATTATCAACAATTCCTTTGCTATATTTACAAAGAAGCAGGGCTATTCTTAGAGAAAACACTAAAAAAGCTATTTTATTTAGCTTTCTTGGCAGTTATACAAAAATGTAAGGAATGCAGTCAGTTAAAAACATCAAATCCCCAGCACGAGCCTATAAGAGCTTTCTAATGCATATTTACAGTATAGAAAGCAACCACTTTCCTGTTTTGTAGAACAAACAGGGAACCTTCTCTTTTCCTCCTCGCTGTTCTTGAAGTCCAAACATTAAGTGAGACACAGAATGCCGCTTTTAATGGCGTGGGTTGTAAACTTTTAACGCCTAGAAAATGGGACTTTATACTACACCCTTCTCTTCCTAAAAAGGAATCGGAGGCAAATTTTACTGCTGGGTTTAGGAAAGTTCTGAATTGGCAGCCCAGGGTATCGGAATACTCCTTTAGCCACAGCTTGGTTTGCCATAGGGAACAGCAGAGCTGAGTTCTTCCACGCTGCACCCAGGTCAGTGTGGGGATACCAAGCTTTGGGGACACAAGCAGGGGACAATACCGCTGTTCCCATACGTGCAATAGCATCTTGGTGCAAAAATCTCTGTCTTAGGGGCACTACTTACTGCTTAGGAAGGAGACGGTGGTGCATTGACGTCACAGCTTTCCTGATGACACTGAAAACAAACAAACAAAGACATAGGTTGCTGCTTGAGGTTTAGAGGGGGTTAACGGGTTTGCATCTTACAGGTTGAAAATGGACAAATGCTACCTGTGTTACTTGTGCTGCGCAAAGCCTCAAAGATTTGGAAATGGACATGGCAATACCTCTCTTAAAGAACAGTCTATTTCACAAGGGAAAAAAACTTTTTGGGGTTTTGTAAATGAACTGGTGTAGACAGCATATTGCAAGGAACAATCCCCTACAGGTAGGGATGCAGGTATTCAACTTCTCCCTCTTTTTCAGCTATAACTCAAAACCCTCTGTGTTTCTCTCTTAAGTTTGCCTGTGCTGGAGGCCTCCTGAGCCAGCTTGAAACCCAAGATCTGGAAAGGCTCCAGACCCTGTTCCCCATGCTTCAAATTATCCCAGGTCTCCCAGGTTAGAGGGAGACTGGAATTCTGCTCCTCTCTCCCCTGAACCATATCACCGTTTATTGCTATTCCGTTGCTAGCAAGCCTGTTGTTTAAGACACATTTTCAGTGTGTTCCTCCCACTGCCACCTTCCTCAGGGAGGTGATCAAACTGCCTTTGAAACCCCCTACACGTTTGTTTTCATAACCCACATTCATTGCGTTGCTTGGCTCCTGCTGCCCTGCCACGGCACAAGGCGATGCCAGGTCGGAACGAAGCCTAAAACGGGCCAGAATCACACGGCAGTGAAGGGACGGGACCTAGGGGAGTAATTACTCCTTGTGGCAAATGATGCAACCCCAACCAGGGTTTCTGTGGCCTTTGTGATTTGTACCATAACCATACGCTTCTATTTCAGAGCGATCAGAACCGAGCAAGAGCTTGTCCGGAGAAAACCAGGCAAGAAAGTGACTGCGCTCAAAGCAAGTGAAAGGAGAGACTCGTTCAGCCCTTGGCTCCTGTTCACTGTCATGTAACAGTTTCATCATCGTAAGAGGTGTCAATAAGATACGAACAGGGTGAACAATTGTCAGACAGATTTTCACAGAGCCCATTGACTGGACCACGGCGGCTTTGTACACAATGCCAAGGCAGTGTCATTTCTAATGGGGGAATTTATACAGCGTAATTATGTCAGAATTTGCTCCAGGCTACACACTGTTGCATTATAAACCTGGCCATTGCCATGCGATTAGTCAGAGCTTTAAATAACACTGAAAGTAATTATATCCAGCAAGATGAAGAAAAGTGGTGCATTCCAGTGCTTGCCACATAGCAGCCCCTGAAGGGAGTTAGCTAACGATGATGTCCCTGGTGATGTCCCCTTTATTGCTGGAAGTTTGGATACCTTAGGCCACATCCTGATCACCTGACTCACAAACAGTTTAAGGACCCTCTTAGCTTGGCCCCTGTAATTACAGAGCAGAGTGGACTTTATGCGAGCGATGATAAGATTCCCTGATGATTGGATGTAGATGCACGCGATTGAAATGCAAAGAGTGTGGAGACTCCTTGCATAGCAGCACAGGGCCAAAGGGGTTTTGCATCAGAGATCTCGCTGCAGGCTTGGAGGCTACGTGGGTGTCAGGCATCCTGTCACAGTGGCCTGAGGGACAAGGGCTCCTCCCGAGCTGGTCTGGCTGCAGGGACAGGGCAGGTTTCCCGGTTTTTCTCCCGATGGTGGCACTGGAATGAGTAAGGCTCCCCTAGGGCTGCATGGGCACGGTGTCACATCCGCAGTGCTCTGCACAAGCGAGGGCTCCTGCCAGGAGGGAGAGAAGGATCTAAAAGAGAAAGCGGTCGCTGGATTAAGGGTGGGCAGATCACAGGGTTATGCGACGCTCCAATTTTACACTTGCCATCAGAAGAGACCTAATCAGCTGGCAGCCCTGGATCCCCGTTTTCCAGTGAGAAAAGAAACAGATCCTTTGCTGTCCAAGTCATGCTGAGCTCCAGTCCTGTGAGGGTGACAAAGCTGGCTGATATCTTCCTTGCTTTGACCCTGGTCCCTGAGGGCTGTTACGAACTATTCCAGTTCAGAGCAGCTCTCCTGAGGGCTTTACAATGGTTGGGAATTGCCGTCAGGCAGCAACTCTTAGCTCTGCTCAGTCCTGCCCTCATTCCGTGCTCTGTGTCACACTGGGTGTTTCCCCGTTGCTTTACCTTCTCTTTCCAGTAAATACCCAGTTGGACCTGAAGCAATGCATCCAGCTTGTATCTCTCAAGAGCCCATGGGATATGAGGGATCTGAGATGTTGCAGCCAAACCAGGGTGAATTTACAGTCAGAAAAGCTGCTCTTGCTGGAGCTTTACAGGATCTGCTCTAGAAGAGGCTGAGACGCTCAGGACTGTGTAGACACACTTTCAGAAACTGGGTGGATAAGCAAAGAGAAGTCCCCACTACTTCTGCTTCCACCTGGCCCGAATAGCTACAGAGACCAAAACCAACTTGTGGTTTTGGGATTTCTCCTGAGTTTCTTGAAGTCTGATAATTTTACATCCACTTATGGATAGTAATTCTTAGTCATTTTAGGTCATATCATCAATTGCTCTAATAGAGTCAACCTTGTAAAACTGCTGCTGCATTTATCAGACATGTAGTCACATACATGCACACACTGTTTGTATCAGCTGTGAAAAAGGAAGTAGAAACCAATACGCTGATCAAATTTTCCATCTGAGGTGCTTTGCCTCAGTGTAAGTAGATCAAAAAGTATAAAAAAAAAACCAAACCAAATCTTAGGTTGTAAGTAAACTGATAGGTGTTTGGTTGGCTTGCTGTGATTTACCTTCAGCACCACCTTGGTCTGGAATACCTGGAAGTTCACCTGGATTTGGTTTCCATTTTGAACCGGAGGGGAATTTTTGATGGCAGGGGTGCTTTTTGCTAAAGTCTCCCTGTTGTTTGTTCACAAGTTTGTCGTATGAGTGACCCAGCAGTCCTGGACCATCGTGGCCATGCATTTGGCTGGCTCCTTACCAAAGCAGAGCACTGAGAGGTGGCATTGGCTTAATATTGCCAGTGCCCCCACATATCCAGCCCGTCTCACCTACCAAATAGGTTAAACCAAGCGAGGCTTCACTTGGAGCTGCTTACCTGCTCCACCCCCAGCACTGCTGGGCACGGTGGGTGGGGGATGCTCCAGTCCCAAACTGTGCTGGTGACCCAGAGCTCTGGGGGCTGGTCCAGTCCCTGTTCTGAGACAGCCTGGCAAAGATTTCAGGGATCTTCCCGCTTCTTCCAGCTCCCCTGCTTGAAAGAGAAAGAGAAGTAACTTTTCTTACATCTTCAAGCTTCTATTAATAGTTGCAGAAGTCGCTGTGCACAGCAGCCCGGGGCAAGGCAAAACCCCACTGCACAGGACCTTGTATTGGTATGAGCAAGCAGAACAAAACACAAGCCAAAAATGTGTGTGGGCACAGATGCCCCATGTTACAGCCCTGAATTCCTCTTCAAAACACCTCAGTAAGGTGTTATGACCATGGCTCCCAGACAAGAAAGGAAGGTTTTGCTCCAGGGAGTAAGGACAGAAGACCTGCAAAGATTGTGTCCAACCCCCAAGGAGGTTCTGGGCTCCGACCGAGCTCCCGAGTCCCTCCGGTTCCTCCGAGCCTGGCAGAGCTTCGCAGGGGAGCGAGCGAGGCCAACCAGCCTCCAGCTCTGGGATGCGCGAAATTATTTTGGTCCCTGCAATGTGAGGTTGGAAGGAACAGATCCCAGCAAAGCTGAGGGATGCACAGGCTGTCAGAAGCACCGGTTGAGGACTTTGGGACTTCAAGCCTCAGATGTAATGAGACCCCCATCATGGACTGCACCAGAGCTGTGAAGCCCCGGAGAAGATGGATTCAGCCCAATATAGAAAGGACCCAGCTTCCCTTTTTTCCTGCCCTTCTTTAGCCATCTCTGTCACCTCTCCAAAACCAAATTTCTCGTGTTGCAGAGATGTCAGTGATTTTCAGGAGCAGCAAGAAATGGGGCAGAACTTTTGGGATGGGAATGCTGCATGTGCCCAGCTCCTGCCCAACAGGCACCTGCACTGCAGCCATCAAACTCAGGGAGGCCACAGGAACCGGGAGGTGGCATCGAGCATCCTTGTTGGAAACTGTGGGCCGGGGAGGGGACAGGGCTGGTCCCTGCACCAGATCTGAGCAAGAGAAAAGAAACAGAGAAACACAATTGCTAAAAAGCACATTGAAGTGGCTGTGCCCTTTCTGAAATAAAATCTGTGGCTTTGAGTGTTAAAAAGTGAAAATCACCATCTGCGATGAACAAGATAATGGGATGAAGTGGGGCAGCCAGGAGGGACGAATGGAAGGGATGCGCTGAGAGGATGACGAGAGCAAGGAAAAGGCACACCGGAGAAAAAGAAAGAAAGATTGGTGGAGGGAGAAGGTGGCGGCATGGCAAAGGAACCCTCGCAGCAACAGCATCCCGGGAGCTGCGTCCCGCCAGCGTGGCTCGCTCCCAGCCTGGTCCAACTGCAACAACATCTGTTTCACTTGAGCTCTGCTCAGTTAGTGGCATGTTTGTTTAATTGTGGGCCTGGGTTTGTTATTTTGCTTCCCATTAAGAAGCTGAAGAAAGGAGGAGGAGGAGAGTGTTTTCATTCTGGGGAGCATTTTGCCAGGACAATGAGGTTTTTTTTCCATGGCACTGGGTAGTCAGAACTAGCTGTACCGCTCCTCGCGACAAGGCAGACGCCACCGAAGCCCATTGTTCAACCTGATGCATTAAGGGCTCACACTTGTAATTTTGGCGCTGATCCCCCTCTCCCATTGTGTGAGCAGAATGGGCTGAAAAAGGAGAGTCTGGCCTCTTTATCTGGCAGTAAGAGGAGGAGGCAGCGGCGGTGGCAGCGGCTCCTCTGCCCGCCAAGGTTTTCGCTCTCCTGGTGGGCATGGGGGTGGTTTTGAAAGCTTCCCGGGTCACTCTTGGGAAAATCACCCAACTTTCACTCTCTGCTGTAGCTCCTTGGCCTCCCTCCAATTTTCCCAAATTCGTCACTGGGTGTATTTTGGAAAAAGGACTTCTTCCCGCCTGGCCGTTCGGGATTTTTTGTTTTCCTAAAAAAAGAGAATTGTTGAAAGGGGAATTTTCTAGCGCTGGACTGACAGCCCTGAAGCCCAGCACTCCCTGCTTCTCCACACGCTGCAGTCAGAGCACGGCAGGAGAAAACTCCCACGCCACCGGCCCCCACCAGCAAGGTGTTTTTTCTCCAAATCTGACCAAGGTGGTGCTGTCAAAGGGCTTCCATGACATGGACATCTCCAGGGCGATGCTTTGGTTTTGTCCAAGCCCCCAGAACGGCTTTGGGCTTGTAAGAGCAGCTGGCAGATGCAGCCATGCCCTGTTGTGCTTGTCTTGCTTGAAGGCAGGACAGATGGACAGATGCTCAGCTTTCTGACTCAGCACCGAGCACAGACCTATACAATGGTCTGACACGAGGGATGCTGAAACAGAGAAAGCACGTCCAACCAGCAAATGGGAAAAAAGAGCGTCAGGAACAGAGATGAATCGAGAAGGATTTGTACAGTATGGTTCTCATCACTGTGCAAAACTAGAGACCCCACCTCAAACCGCTGGACCCAGACTGTGTATCAACAGCAGCAACATGCTGAACTCACAAGGAGCATTTCACACATCTGCTCAAAAAGCAAAATAAAAAAACCTGCTCCTTAAAATTATGGCTGGATTGAAAAAAAAAAAAAAAAAAAAAGAAACGAACATCAGAAGCTTAAATATAAACTTCAATTAGTAAACAGGCAATACAAACAGAGCCCTGACCTTGCAAACGTTTACATACGCAAGAATCCTGGGCACTCTGAGCTTCAGGGGAAGGATCATGTGTCCAAACACACTTATGTGGACCAGGCTCTGCCAGGCCTGGCCTGACACTGAACGCGCGGGGTGCGCGTCGCCTCACATTGTGCGGTGGGACCCACCGCTCAGCTCCAGCACAAGCCCACGTCTCACCAGAACCTTATTAGCAGAAACAAAAAGCCTTGGATCCTAAACAAGATGGACAAAAACATCAGAAAAATCTGGAAAAAATGTACAGTTAAGCGAGAAGAGAGATGCAGATGCTGAAGACTTCTTCCCCCAGCATCTCAGAGCCCATGACGTGTTGCCAAGCTGTAGTAGGAGTCTTACGCAACTAGAAGTCTTGCTGCCAACTATTAAGATTCACTTTACTGAGCTAATTCTATCCACCTTCAACTCTAATTAGGTGCCGTGACTGTTAGTAACTACAGCGTCCAGCCTCTCAGATCAAGACATATCCACAGGCAATGGAGGACCCTGTTTCAAAGGGCCCATCTCTGCTGGTTTCAGCTATGATTTAACAGCCACGCTGGCAGGGCAGGACAATGTCTTCCTTCCAAACATGTGCATTTTACGTTGCAATCACCACTGTGCCAAGCCTGCCTCAGTGCACGACCTCGAGGGAACAGAGACATCATCATACCTGCTGCTTCCGCAGAGCAGTAAGTCCTCCTCCATCGCCCTCAATCTATCAACATGAGATGTAATTTGCTAACCCATTCCAAGGCACTAGAAGTCTGAGGGTGCTGCCTGCACAGATGCTTTAAGCCACAGAAAGTAAAACTTATTTGGGATCTGGTGCTAAAATGCCTTTATGGGACATGCTGCAGCTTCCAGCTGCCCGGGGACCAGCTTCCATCTCAGCTGGTGACAAAAGGACCAATGGCACAACAGCCCATGGTCAGAGGCTTGACAGTGCTGGAACTTAACTTGATTTCAAGGTCTGCACAGAGTGAATATTAAAGCGAAGTCTCAGTGTTGCAAGGCTAACTGAGCCGGGAGACTCGGTTACAGAACAACTGTCCATTAGCGCAGGAGGCAGCGCAGATGCTATCGAGCTGCAGTATCATCCCTCCCTTGCTGTTCTGACTTAGCTCTGGACAGTTAAGATCTTAATGACATTATGAGTGGGGCTCGGGAGGAACTGTGGCAACAGCCAGATTAATAGTGCACACAGGACCTTGCTTGGGCTGCTAATAAAGTCATAAAATTGTAGAACAGTTTGGGTTGAAGGGACCTTCCCAGCTCCCCCAGTGCCCCCCCTGCCATGAGCAGGGACATCTTCACCAGCTCAGGTTGCTCAGAGCCCCGTCCAGCCTGGCCTGGGATGTCTCCAGGGATGGTTCATCCACCACCTCTCTGGCCAACCTGGGCCAGGCTCTCACCGCCCTCAGGGTAAAGAACTTCTCACTGCTCTTGCTGCTCCTCTCCTGCACTTTCCTATTCCTTCCCTGTAGCTGGACCAGAGCAACCACTTGCTGAAATCAGGTGGATTTAAATAAAACCACATCACAAAGTTACATCCCCAGACCATAACGAGCAAGAGCAAAACGTGGGATGGCAGGAAAACCTCTTCCATGGCGTTCAACCCTGCGTGTCCCAGCAAAGTATTTACTGCCCTCCAGCCGAGGGGCGGGTGATGTTTGCTTAAGCTCAGGCTGGTTTCACGTTTTTGCAGTGATATGATAATTGCGTTTAGATAGCCCTGTCTCTCTCTGCTGGGTTTTTCACAGGGCTCTCCTGGCCCCCAGCAGGGCTAATTTAAAAGCGGCTCCGCTCTCAATGACACGCCGCAATGTTTTCAAAAAGAAACAACCAGCAGTGGCTCTCTGGAAAAATAACAAAGGGACCCAATTACAAGCAAATGTGTTGAAGGGTCCCAGGGCCGTCTGTGGGCAAATTAGGGCCAATTAAAGGTCAAAATGATTTAAGGTATAAGGACAAGAGAGGGAAGGGAAACAATTGGTCGGATTCCTGCACAGAATAAGTGTCTGCTGCTCAGTTTGAATATGTTTTAGCATCCAAAGAGTGGAGTTGGGATTATGTCTCATTTTTAAAGAGGGGTAACGCATACTTTCTGTTCCACCCATGCTTGGGAAAGCGCCTGATGTGCTCCCAGCCAGCAGTCCACCTCCGATGACCCTCGCTGGGACCTGGCACATGGCAGTGGCAAGTGGACAAGTTTTATTGTCACCCCCAAGCTGTGTTGAGGGTTTGGACTGGTGATGAGGACTCCAGGTCCCCACCACTCAAGTCATGGCTGGGGCTTGGACCAGCGATTCCATCAGGTTCACTCAACTCAGCTCAAAGTTGGGCATGTTCTTTGGAAGGTGCTGTGTGTGCCGGGGAGCTGAGTGGCTTCCAGGGGAAACGGTGACTCCATGTGACAGCCCTGTCCGGGTCCCCTGGCTCCCCTCTGGCCACACCGTGGCAGCTCTGACCTCTGCCTGGACTCTTGTCACCTCCGTGACCCGCTGGCACATTTGTGGGCAAGTTGGCTATGGTTGTTTTGGGGACATGCACTGCTAAGCCTTTACATCCACCTTCCTGCTTGAAATGCATGGACAGAACCCTGAGGTTGGGAGGCTGAAAGGTAATGCTCCATCACATCCTTTTCATTTTCTGTTTTAGTTAGTAGAGAAGACTCTTTGGGCTGATGGCTTGGAAACACTTAAATGGTTGTACTCAACTGTGAAGCAGTGTTCCCTCCTGCTACCCAACTGTCACAGCAAAGGAGAAAAAAGCCTTTCCTCTGGCCCAGCAGCAAGAGTGGGGACCGCAGCCTCCCTCACTGGGACCTCAGTTCGTGCCCTTACAGATGAGATCACCCTCACCCACCTTAGAAAGCTGAAATCTCAGCCAGAAATGGTCCAGCACATGGATCTGGAAATGGGCTGGTGACCTGACGCAGATTCTCCTTCCAGGATCAGTCCCCGCAGCCAGCACCAACACCCAGCAACGCTGCAACAAAGACAAATACTCGATGAGTACTTTCACCAGATCTATTTAAAAACAGAAAACATGCTCAGCCTGCTGTTTTCTGTTGAGTTTCAAACGAACGTTGTGGGGGAGACGGCTCTCTCGTCGTGATTTTTATCCAGAATGAAGAAGCCTAGAGAAGGTTTGAAGTCCAGATTGCCCCCTGGTTCACCGTGGGGATTCTCACTCACGCTCAAGAGACTTCAACTGCAAAGTGAGTAGCCCCCTGCCCACTGTCGGGGGGCTGGACCTGGGGTACAGTGAAACAGCCACCAGTTTGGGTGAACAAACCCTCACAGGGGGATCCAGGTCTCATTGCAGATTCACCCTCCCAGCACTATCATATTTTAGTAACAGAAATATAAAGCCATAAAGCTCTTTTTTCTTTAATTTTATTTTTTATCTTTCCCTCCCCAAAGAACAGAGGAGCCATTTAAAAAAAAGTAACCTGGATTTGGATTTCACACGTCAGAGGTGCTGAAACCGAGGGAAAGACTCAGGGCGAAGTCCTGACATAACATTTTGAATACCCCGTGCTGCTGATGGGCTTTTTATAAGAAAGCAAATAAAACTGTTCAGGGAGAAATGGTACCGCCGATGCTTTTACCCAACTATTCATCATCCCATGACATGTTCATCATCCCTTACCTGAACTGTTTGGAAACAGTGGATTATTAGTGACACATTTCCGCGCAGACTTGCTTCAAAAGCACACAAACAAACCTAAAAAAAAAAAAAGAGGCAGTTTAAATCCATCCTACAAATGGTGCTAAAACATCCAGCCCTGTCCCATCTCATCCTGCCCTCTTCCTTCTATCTCCAGATGGAAAAAGAGACCATAAAGCAGTTTTGTGCAGTCACATGTAAATCCCCTGTCTCTGTTAAGGCGAGAGATTAGCCTGTTAACAAAGTTACCTTGTCACCTACCCTGCTTAATCCTTGCATTTCAAAGCGTCATTTTATTGAACGCCTTGGAGCTGAAATCTGGTGTGTGTTATTTATTTATTTATTTACGCAGTTTAATTGTTTCCTACTTGTTTGTTTTTTTTTTTTTTTTTTTTTTTTAATTCACCTGGAGCTCAAAAGATTTGGGTTTTTTTTTGCCTTGCTGAAACAGTGACTTTTGGAAAGGCGGCGCCTCTGTTGTTTGTATTAATTTTAATGTATTTATTTAACCCTTCGGGGGTTGAGGTGGTACAAAGACCCCCCTTTCCCCCTCCCTCCCCGCACCTTTCCGAGACGACAGGCAGACAGTCTCCACACAGTGCCGTACGGCTGCTGCTGCGCCGGAGTATCCCGGCCATAAATCTGTCAATACAAAGAGAACAACGCGCACACAAAAAAATGCGGCTAAAACCAAGAAATGCAGCATAATTACAGGTTCATTATTGCAAACAAAAGCATCCCCTGATCCCACCCCTTTGGCAGGGACCGGAGCAATTCAAACAGGCTCATTATGTAGTTACCTGGCCAGGGTCAGAGCCTCCTGAATAGCTCCTGTGGTTCTGCTTATTATCTGGCCCCGGACGCCGGGAATGAGCCTGTTCCAGCCGTGGAGGTGCAGGAGTGCGGCTCCAGCTCTGCTCTCCCCTCCCTTCCTACCTATTGTTATCTCCATCCTCAGAAGAAGATCAGCCTTTGTACTCAGGTTTAAAGTGTGTTTAGCCACGGTGAAAGGTTGACAGGCTCGGAGACTGAAGTCTTGTGCTTTATATGCCCGGTGGGCACAGCATGAAAAGGGGGGACGGGCTGCAGCAGCAGGCGTGGGACAGCGCTGTTCTCCATTGCCCACTCCATTTCCCGTCCAAAACCATCTGGATGTGGCAGGCCAAGGCTCACGGCACCCACAGCCCAACCAGCAAACACCTCCCTGCTTGGAAACCTGGGCTGGAAAAATCACAGCTTGCTGAATTCTCTAGAATCACAGAATCATACAACAGCTTGTGTTGAAGGGCCCTTCCCAGCTCCCCCAGTGCCCCCCCTGCCATGAGCAGGGACATCTGCACCAGCTCAGGGTGCTCAGAGCCCCGTCCAGCCTGGCCTGGGATGTCTCCAGGGATGGTTCATCCACCACCTCTCTGGACAACCTGGGCCAGGCTCTCACCACCCTCAGGGCAACAATTTTCTTCCTCGCACCTAACCTAAAGAAGAAATCATTTACAACAAAGGCAGTAAAATAATCAAAGTTTGAGGGAATTCACAACACACCAAGCTGGAATGCTGCCTTGGGCCAATGGCCAAAACTTTTGCCCAAGACATCTCCTCCAGTCCTGCACAAGCTCATGCTCCATCCCACCCCTCCTTCCCACCCAACGAGCAGCTCAGGGATGCAGCTGATGCTTTTTGGACGTTTCCAACCTGGGCTCCCTTTCTCACCGGGCCGGGAAGCAGCGTGAAGTCCCCTTCGACACCACGTGCCCTTTCCAGAGCCACAGCTTCCCTCTCCGGTGGCTGAAGAATTGAGGAACTCCAAACGGCACCGCCAAATATTCAGGGAACCTGTCAGCCCCCTTCCCCTCTGCCTGCAGCGGCGGTGAGCGCCGCTAGCGCGCCCACGCCGAGCCTGCCTCCATCTATAACCCAAATGTCAAAACATTTCCTCTTGCAGCCCCGTTCGGCTCATGGTAGCCCCAATCCCGGGTCCTTGTCACGCTGCTTTTGGGGACTGCCTCACCGAGCCATTACTGTCACCGCCCCACTGTGCGCAGATAAGAATAGGCTGCTCCTTCTGACTCATTTAACTAAAACAATGGAGCCACCAGAGGCCAAATGAATCCCTGGCGACTTCAGCAGAGTTACACCAGGCTAAATTTGGTCCCAAGCGTACAATTAGCACAGAGGAGAGCGCAGTGTCATGACAGTCTCTTGGCTCTTCCCCTGGGTGCTTCCTCTTGGCCACCTCGCCGATCATGTCTTGCCATTTCTGGGCACTGGGAAGGGAACCCTGCAAGGGGAAAAGGAACTCAGCACCAGCAGTTTTTGCCTGGGGAAGGGCAGATCCTGCTTCCTTCGGTGGGTAGGAAGAAAGAGTTGGTCCTCCCACACTTTGGGCTTGCAAGGAAATTAAACCCACTGCTTGCAGAGATGTGCCCGCAGGCGTCCTGCCAGCGCTGGGCATCCTCTCAATGCCTTGCGCTGGCTGAAAGCCCCTCTGTGTCTAGTGTCCAGTCCCCTGTATGGCCATGCAACAGGTCTTTAACCTCAGTCCTGCCCAGCCTTTCATCACACAATGGTTTGGGTTGGAAGAGACCCTCAAGATCACCAAGTCCGGCCATAACCCACCCCTGGCACTGCCCCATGTCCCTGAGAACCTCATCTCTCTCTGTCCAACCCTCCAGGGATGGTGACTCCAGCACTGCCCTGGGCAGCCTGTTCCAATGCCCCACAGCCCTTTGGGGAAGAAATTGTTCCCAAGATCCAACCTCAACCTCCCCTGGCGCAACTTGAGGCCATTTCCTCTTGGCTTTAACCTTCCATCGTCATCAGTATTGAGGCAAACAGATTCCCTTTAGTAACAGTTAAGCCAGCAAACTACACTTTTTCAGCATATATGTATTTCAAATTCTGAGAAAACGTGTCGGAAATCATACAGGAATTTTCTTTGGTGGCTCTCGGCTGCCCAGGTGCTGTGGGAAGGGGAGGTATCGCCCACCCGCTCTCGCAGCCATGCAGAAGTGCCACGCGCGAAAAATAGAAGCGGCATAAATTTAACAAAAAAGGCAGCTAACCAGACCTTTTCAAACTCCAGAAACACTTCCTCAAAAAAATGGTTTTGTGTGTCAGGCGTGAGCACAGCCTGGAACACAGAGCTACTTCCACTCACAGCAAGGTGTGGGCAAAGCCGCAACGGCCCTACGGAGGATTGGGCTTTGCTCTAACTGAGAAAACTCCTGCTGACCTCAGAGAGCGCATGTGTGTGTGCCAGGAAACAACAGAAAAATTCAGCAATGAAAAAGCATAAAATAATAATAACAAAAAGGGGGGGGGAACAAAGAGCAGAGTGTGGGACTGGAGAAGGTCCGTGCTCGGTGCCTCCCTCTCCTGTGTCCCTCTGCCCCCTTCGGCTCCACAGCCCAGAGCCTTTTCAAACATACAGGCTTCTCATTCCTTTGACAATTCTTCAAAGGCTCCAGGATTCGAGGGAACTTCCTGTTTTATCGCAAAACCTCGCTTTCTTTTCCTTTGCAGACTATCAAACCCCACTCAACGAAGTGCTGTTTGCCGTGTGTCCGACGACCCTGCCTGCTGTGTGACATTAAAATTGCGCTGCTCAAGGTGTTTTGGTCCTTACATCCCCCTTCTGAGCCCTGAGTTTACTGCAGAACAAAGTCTTGTTAAGCTTGACACTGGAAAATATATTTCCTTCCTCGCATGCCTGTCACGGTTGTTCTAGCGTTGCATGGGGTTGTGTGTATTATTTTGTTATTGTAGGGTTGCTGGTGACAACTGATCTGCACACACTGCTTTGTTATTGTAGGGTCGCTTTAAAATCCTAGGCTCCCCATCTTAGTATCATTTATTTATTTTAGGAAAAAGGTAGTTTTTAAGGGTTGAAAAATAAACACATTTGAAGACGTACCAAGACAGGGTGAGGAGATGGCGTGGAGAGGAAATCCTGTCAAATCCGGGGCCTCGCCTGCTGGAGCTGAGGCCCTCGAGCACGGCTGCGTCCTCATGTCCTTGTGTCCTCATGTCCTTGTGTCCTCACGTCCTCGCTCCTGCTCGCCCGTGGCTGCTGTGACCCGCAGCCCCCCAGCAGCAGCAACCAGCTTGTGATACCCGGCATTTTTGCAGCATGTATTAGCGTCCCTGTGAAAACAGTATGGCATTAGCAATCCTCAAAGGCTTGAGTTACTGTAAAAATCTGCAAAAGACGTGGGGATTAAAAGTTCAGATAAAGGAAGAGGCACAAGGAGAAGAAAAGCCGGGGGGAGGAGAGGAGTGAAGCGCTGACTTGAATGATGGTGCTCGCTGATGGCTCCCGGTGTGGTGGGCAGCATCTGGAAGGGCTGCGGGAACTCTCTTCTCTGGCTACGGGTGGGCGACCAGGCGGCAGAAAGGACTTTGGAAATCACAGAAGTTCATCTCAGCACCCAGCTCACCTACAACATGCCCAAAGCCTCCTAAATTTTCTCATTTAGGAACTGGTGGCAGAGTCCAGTCCCCAATGCACCTCAAGGGCAGAGCACAGCAGTGATGGGGCGTGAGCCCAGACCCGCATCTTACCCCAGAATTGTCTCTCGGGTTTGTTTTCCTCATCTGCTAAGGGAAGGAGGGAAACATGAGCTTGGGCAATACCAGGAAGGCGCAGAAACACGCGACAACGCACCCTCTGCAGCAGAGCATCCATGGCTCTGTTGTGAAAGGGGAGAACAAGAAGTCAATGAAATTAACGGGACTCCTGTCAAGCTGAATAATTAAGTCCCAGGGTACATAATTGATGCTCTTTTGATGGGGACCCTAAATCATTTACCAGGCTGGTGCATAATGCGCCATGCGCGGCTCCGGCATTACAACAGCAAGAGACGAGCGTCCCCCACAGCGGGTGAATCGAGGTGGCAGCTCTGGCGAGGGTCACACCGCCTGGGGACACCCCCACAAGGACCTGGCTGAGTCGGGGTGCTCCTGCTGCCTGCTCCCACCCTTCCCCAGCTGCTCACCACCGAGCCATCCCACTTGCCCAGCATTATGTTTTGGTAGCCAAGAGTAACTCCACCAACCTACCAAAGAGGTTTATGCAGCAGGACAGGGTGGTACGAGCGGGAAATGCTGCTGTTTCTCTGCTGAGATTTTTTCAGCCAGCTTCAACTGAGCCCAAGCTCAGGTAAATCCCAAACATCAGCATGAGGTACCCAGAAGCATCTGTAACACACCCACAGGTTTTTTCCCCACCATCAGAGAGTCAAACAGTGAGGGTATTGAAACACTGGCACATTTTTCCCAGAGAAGTGGTAGATGAACCATCCCTGGAGACATCCCAGGCCAGGCTGGACGGGGCTCTGAGCAACCTGAGCTGGTGAAGATGTCCCTGCTCATGGCAGGGGGGGCACTGGATGAGCTTTGGTGGTCCCTTCCAACCCAAACCACTCTCTAATTCTATGTATGCCCGTGCTCTGCCGCACGCAGGCATCCCCGGCCAGCACTGCCCGGGAACGGCTCATTCAAATGGCTTTTCTCCCTGCAGCAATGCTGGTCTGTGCCCCTAACCCAGAGAGATTGAGCAATCAATAGACAAACAAACCACTGGACAAAACAAGGCCACCAGGGACCAGGCTGAGCCCTGGAGATGGTCTCCGGGGTTTTGCTGCCTCGGGCCGGGCAGAAGACGCAGACCCGCAGCTGACAGCACTGCCCCATAAGAAAGACATCAATCTTGAGGGCTCTTTCCACTGTCAGTTATCCATAATGCTCTTTCCTGCCCCATCAGTTGCAGCAGTCAAATGGCACCCTGCATCCCTATGCTGGTCCTTATTCCTTTATTTTTATTTCCCTTGGTCTTTTTACACTCTGTCATCAAGAAAAGCTCTTTCTGCCCTTCTCATGGCTTCCTGCAAGCCTGGCACTTTGCAGGAGGCACCAAATGTCACAAATCCCATGGGCATCACCAGCTGCCTGGCCTGGTGACAAGGCACCCTGAGCACGGAGCAGGAGCACAACCCGGGGCTGTCACGCAAACCGGCCCCGAGCCCGGCACGCTGGCTCCCTGCCGAAAAATATCACCGTCCCTCCTCGCTGCCCCCCGCTCCCCGTGTTGTGACAGCCAGCCTGATGGGCTGAGTGTGCTCACAGAGTCACCCGGAGCCCCCGCCACCCCCTGCCCACCCCAGGCATGCGCCGTCTGCCCGACACTGCCTACAAACTCTATTAGCTTTGTAATTAAAAACAGCTGTAATCTGATCAGGTGGAGATCACAGTTACAAAATGAAGGAAGCCATTAGCAGGAAATGTTGTGGTTCAGGCAGACATCAAATCAGTTTAAAGAGATTGGATTTCATTGTTTTTATACAGTTACTCCATTACTATAATGCACTGGGTCCATTTAAGCGGCTGGCTCGGAGGAGTGCTCATAAGGCAGTAGTGACATCTATGTGAAACGAACGGCATAAACGGCAAACTCCGGGGAGATAGCAGTGAATTTACACCCCTCGCTCTGCAGTGAATATTAATGCACCATGAGCTGCCGGAGTGGGGTTTGTTGCGGGGGGGCTGGTTTTCTCTCCTCCTTCTCGAGCCCCCATCAGCGTTGCCGGCGCCTCTGTGGGGCTGGGAGAGCGTCCCCAGCAGGGATGGGATCCAAGGACCTTTCCTCTCCCCCCACAAGCCACAAACCAAACCACGGGTCCAGTTTCTCAGTAGCGAGGTGGAGTGAGAACTGAAACCACAGCAGCCACATCGCTTCGCTTCCCCCCGCCAGCCTCTGCGCCCCTGTGTAAACAACAGCCGGTCAAGAGAAAAACTGGAGAGTAAAATATTTAGGTTCTCAAAAAGGATGTTACCCCTTTCCTCTATTTCCACCCCCCCAACAAAAAAAAGGGGGAAGGAACCTGTGTCTGAAAGCGTCAGGCTCTGGCCCAAGCGCTGACAGCCCATGAGGTGTGTGATGTGACCCCCAAAGTGTTGCCATTAGGAGGGGGCTCTTTGCAAAAGCTGCTGGCTTCTTCTTTAATTCAGTCCTGTCCTGAAGCCTATAGCCAAGATACAGCTCAGGTACCTGTAGAAAAACCTACATCAAGAAGCACACAATGGCCCCTGACTTCTCCAAGACTGACAGCGGTTGCTAGGGGGGCAAGATGGGGATATTTACAGTGTTTTCGGGGGTTGTAAAACACCAGTGGGGACAGGGCTGGTGAGACAATCTCGACCAGCTTGCTGTGAGAAAGCACAGCCAGAGGCGATCATAGAATAGAATCATTTAGGTTGGAAAAGACCCTCAAGATCATGGAGTCCAACTGCTAACACTGGCACTAACCCATGTCCCTGAGAACCTCATGTCCGTCTGTCCAACCCTCCAGGGATGGTGACTCCAGCACTGCCCTGGGCAGCCTGTTCCAATGCCCAACGTATGTGAGGCAAGGGCTGTGCTCCCTGGATTTCAGCCCATCCTCGGTGTTTGTGGGCTCCCCATGCTCCAAGTGCAGGCTGGGCAACTGGTACCTCTGGTTTCTGTCTCCAAAAACACCACCTGTGGTACCACGTGGGTTCATTTACCTGATTAGTGCTTTGCAACCTCCTTCCAGCAGGAAAATGGGCAGGGAGGCTTCATGAAGCAGCTGGTAAAGGGCTCTAAGACAAGGAAGGTGTTAAGGAAATGCAAACACGATGTGAGCTGGGTGCTGGGAAAGGAACCGTGACCCTCCTGCCTGGGTAGTAAAAGGTTTTTCCAGGCAATACAGAATACAAACACCGCCCTCCCCCTCCCCTTGTCAATCTCCTAATCAGAAAAGAGATAAAAAGGGGCCTGTAGACAAATGCTCAGGCTGCTTCCCACCCACCATGAGCACATGGAGCCCTCCAGTCCCATCAAAACCCCCTTTGGTTATTGCCAAGTCCCTCTTAGCTAGAAAATGGCTCTGTCATCTTCACAGGAATCTGTTGCCATACAAACCTCCCTCCTTCCTTGCCACCGCTTATCCCCGTCGTCTCCCGTCCTCCCCCTCTCCCTTCTCAGCCCAAACTGTATCAAATGCATCAAAGCCCAAGTAAATTATGTTCCCTTTGACCTGCTGGCAGCAAGTTCAGCCACAGCCCATTAAAAGCGCAGAGGCTGAGGTTTCATGGTCAGCGGAGGCAGAGGAGGAACGGCAGGCCTTGTCGCTGTGTTGCTTTTGCCTTTAGAAGCAATGTTTTCAGCCAAGCTGAGTGGCACTCAAGGTTGAAGTTTGGGGCTCAGCCTGTGTGGGAAAGTGGGGGACAGTCATGAAGCTGGGAGGTGATTTCTGAGCAGCCCCTGCCCCGGCCAGGTGGTCCGATCCAGCACTGCCATTGCCATCGTCACCTCCCATGAACCGTCTCTGGAGATAACGGGCTGGACAGAGGTCGTGGGGGCCCACGGGAGGTGGAAAGCACAGGAGCAGAAGAGCCAAATCTCTGCAAACCCCTGCACGGGTGCACAGAGGTTTGCGTGTCCCAAAACGCTCCTCTCCCGGACTGGTTTCCCCAGGCTCAATCTGCGCTTGGAGTCCTCTATGCTACATGCGCAACCTGGGCAACTTCACGTGGTTTGGTGGCAGAAGACGCCCATATCTTTGCTGACAATGGCTGCAGGGAGGAGACCTGGAGCTGGCAAGGCCCAGCAGGATGTGGAGATGTTTTTGAGGGGAACATTGTGAGCTCAAGCTCACCAGTATTCCCAGTTTCCTGCCAGTTGTCCTCGATGTGACCGATGCCACGATACAGAGGATGTGCAGCATCAGCACAAGCCTTGGTGGCAGCAGCCTCGGCACCCCATGCACTGGAACCCACATCAAGAAAGGGAATGAAACTGGAGAAAAGCGTCTGCAGCACCTCTGGCTCTTACATACCAGCTCCAAACAAAATGATGGACTGAAAATGATGGTGAAACACTCTGTTGTCTGTACAGGACCGGAGGTGGACAGGGACCGGCTGTCGTCTCGCAGTGCTGGAGCAGTTGCCACTCTCACATCTGGGCTGTGGGGCTGTTTCTGCCGCGGCTCTGGGCATCGTGCAGAGTTTGGAGCACCCTCCTCTGAAATCACTGCGATGGCCATGCCAATCCCCAAAGAGGCGGCATCGAATCTGGAGCCTGTGAAGCCACTGCCAGCAAAATAAATATTCAGGAATATTTTTAGCCTGCTCTCGTTCAGAGAGAATTTCTTTGTGTCCTTCTGAGGAGCTTGCTGGATCTTTCATCGGTTTGTTTTTCTCATTAGCCGGCATAAGCTTTGTTCTTATTTAATAAAGATTAGGATCTGCTGCCTCCAGCCCTCTCTTTTTGCTCCTCCGTCAGGCCCGTGGGGGCTCAGGCTGCAGCGACATGTTTGATGTCGGCCGCGGAAGTTGAAATGTGGGGCAGGAGCTGGCCGGGGTCTCCTGTTCGCTCCCCAAAAAAGCCCCATCCTGCATCATTTCACCCTGTCCCTGCTGCCCCGGGGTGGGGGGCAGAGGGGAAGGGGATGGGACAGAGCAATTGGAAACTGCTGCCTGGGTCATCCTGGGGTTTCCAGGCTCAGCTGGCTCAAAGAATTGCAAAGGTCTTGGTCTGAGCCATCAACAGCGTGGGGGGAAACCGGGATGGCTGATACAGGCAAGTGTAGTTCATGCATGAGCTTAATAAAACAGGAGATGCGCCACAAAGGGAGGAACAGCTTCTTCCAGCTTTGGAGGTCAGAGAGATGTAACAGATCTCGCATCCCTTTATACACCACCAGATTCTCCAGAAAAATAAAATAACCGGCTGCCTTTCTTGAGCTGAGTCATTCCTCGGAAAGAAAGGGGATTAAAATGACAACAGTCATGAACCAGAATGAATTTTATCAACTCCCAGAAGAAGGCACTGGGGTCTCCTGAGCTTTGAAAGGCTGATCTCTGCTGACACCGCGCACCGCTGCGTTGGGAGCATCACCGCGTCCCGCTGGGACGGCGGCTGCTGTGTGCCCATGGAGCCAGATGTGGGGACAGGACCTGGTGCCACATCCCTGGGACAGGGACAGTGAGGGGCTGGGGGGCTGAGTGGTACCTGTGATGAAGGCAGGACCTGTGTCCCAACTTGAGCTCCTGTTTTCGTCACTTCTCACTTATTCTCTCCACTGCCAACTCCATGGAACCGCCGAGCTATTGCTCTGCACCTCGACTGAGCAAACCCTGGAGCAAGAGCTTATTTACATCATAAGAAATGCTGTGGTTATTTACTTGTGGTAATAACATATACAGTGAGGTCTATACAGATCCAGCGTTGTTAACGTTGCTATATGTTAATGCACTTCTTTCTTAAAGATTTTTATTAAAAACAAACCAAAAAAACTTTAAACACTCACACTTGGTAAGAAGGCTCCCATTTCTAGCAGGAGAGCCCATTTTGCATATGCGTAACTGTGAAAGGGATGAATAAACTTCATGGCCAATAACACTTAGAGCTCTGCCTTGTGCGGGGAGATAAGGGCAGAGGAACGCAGGAGCTCCAGGGCAGGAGCTGTTTGCCCAGAGGAGGGAAGGAATCCAGTCCCCACCCTGCCATGCCTTACCTGGCCCAGGTGCGCGCCGGCCGCGGCGCCGATCCCCCGGCCCAGCACCAGCCCCGCGCACGGCTGGATACCAAAGCTCCGAGCTCACCCCGGCATTGCTGGAAGGGGAGGAGGAACAGCAGGGGGAAGGCAAATTTTAGAAATACTTTTTCAACAGTCACAGTTGTAAATGAACTCACCCCTCACCATGTTTGTGTCACTTGTGTTTTGCTGCCTGGGGCTATGGGAGAGCACAAGTTTTCCTGGCACGACTGGGCTTGGAAAATCAGCTTCCAATCCATATATGCTAGTATTCATGGAAACCACAGTTCTAATTTACATGCACTGATTTCCCTGCCAGAAACCGTGCTGCCGTCTAACCCGGGGACAAAAATGCCGCCCTGTGACTTCCCTGCCCAATCACGACCAACTGATGCACTTAAAAACTCAAATATTTTCCAGGGAATGTCTGCAACCCATGGTTTAAAAAAAGAAAATCATCCCCAAATTCATGCGGTGGCTCAGCATCATGACTGCATTCAGGGAGGTTTCCTTCTAGGTATTTCCCAAGCCAAGATATCTACCCCCACAACAAAAAAACCTCCTAAATCTTTCAGACATACAATTTCTTAAACATTCTTCATTCAAAATTTCTCATTTGTTTTCTCAAGTGCTTTATATTGTGCTATAGAGATGTACTCACAGGTCACCAATGCATAGGGAAGAACCTGGCTCTTTTAAACCCTGTGTTTCCAAAAGCAGGGAGAGGTTGTCCTGCCTCTACCAGGGACCTGCTTCCTCCGCTCCAGCCGCTGCCGCGCTCGGTGCAATGGAGCAAAGGTTGGGGAGGTGGAGAGAGAGCCCTTAATAAAGATTAAAATCTATTTCTAATGTCTATAAAAACCAAACCCGAATTCCCAGTTACTTCAACGTGAGCTGTGGGGTTGGGGTAATGGAGAATGGAGTTATTTATTAATAGAAGGGCATTTCAATAGAGATTAGAGGAGGTGATACAGACCAAATGGAGGCATTTACAGAAATAATGCTCAGGGGGGTTTATCCAGCTTGGCCAGATGTCTCAACACGGTGTCCTGGGGATGGTTGTCTCCCATTCCCCAAAAAGGGTGTTTTTGGGGAGCTGCAGGCTCACAAAGCCCTGCCATCACTCAACCCCTTTCCCCCAGACCTGCCTCTCATTTTCACCTGGAAATGGAGCCAGAAGAACAAACACAGAGGGGGGATATTTGTCTGGGGGGTCTTGTTCTCACTGGATTTTTAGGGCAGTGGTGTGCTGCTGATACACCCCCAGCCCAAACCCTCCCATCCCACACCCAGCCCGGGGCAGAGTGAAGCCACAACCACCCCAGCACGTTCACCCCCTTGACTCCCTGGTTGTGCTTTCAAACCTCCAGAAGAGCCTTAAAAACTGCATGAGACCACACTCCGGTTCCTACTGCTGCCTCCTACAAAATACAAAATTCACCTCCTTAAATTCCTCGCCGACTCCTCTTTAACAAACACCTCTGCCCTCGCTTGGCAAGCAAGCAGTGCCGAAAAATTCCCACCTGCTTCTCCCCTCGCAGCCCCTTCTGGAGGGGCTCATTAGCCATGCAAATCAAAAATGCTCCGAGTTACTCGACGGGCTGATTCCATCCCCACGCCGGCAAGGAATGACAATTCACGGGGGTCTTCAGGGACCCGGGACGCAGGGAGGGAGGAGCGCGGCGCAGCGTGGCTGCGGGTGGCAATCAAGCTTTCCCACTGCCACCCGTCCCCCGGGAGCATCCCTGCTCCTGTTGCGGAGAAGCAGCCGCGTCTCTCCCTCCACCTTCTTAATCCCCTTTCGCTGTTGCTCCCGCGCTCGGCTCCCAACCCCAATTCCCCCCGGGAGCCCTGGGAAAGCAGCGCCCGGTCCTCACTGCCCCTTTGCCCCTCTGCAAAGCGGCGCGGGGAGGGAGGAGAAGGGGAAACACGCATTTCCTTAATTGATTTTGGTGAAAGAGGCAAGCAGCCACCGCACTGTCAAATTAATTCGTTCCAGAGCTATTTGCAGTTATGAGCCACGCAAGATTAGTGGTCATTGCATTTTGGTGCTAGGGAGTGGTGAGGAGGTTTTATAAGCTTTTTATTTTTTTGCTCTTGAAGACTTCCTAAAAACACAGCAAAAAATAAAGGAGAAAAGGCCCCCAGCTGCCAGCGCTGGCTCCTGCCCCTGCTGCTGCACAGGGGATGGGGCGAATGGGCTGGTTTGGCCCACCTGGCATTATCTGTCCCACAATGAACAAAGTGGGTGCTTTGCTGCAGGCCTCTGCTCCTGGCGAGGGCTGCTGGGGTCCCTCGGGGTCATCCTGCTGCTGTCCCCACCAAAGCACGGTGGCAATGCCATCTCCTGCATCCCTGCCGAGGTGTGAAGCTGGGCATCCAGGTATCAACCCCTGGAGATGCTTGGTCCCTTTTTTCCCCTCTTGCCCTCCCCTCCTTGGGGAGGCAGAGGGGGCTGAAGGCTGGAGGAGAAGCTTTGAACGCCCCGGGTGCGGCTCCCGGGGCTCAGATCCCCGATTAGATGGGAACGCCTGCTGCAACCTGATAAGACGGCGGCTCTGACGGGGAGGCTCCAGCAGCGCTCCCCGAGCCGAGCAGCACCTATTGTTTCAGGAGATATTACCCCGCACACACGCTTACATCTGGATATCGATAAGCATGCCTGTTTATGCGCAAACACAGCACAACATGCAGCCACATACCTCTGCATTCCTCCTCCCTCCTTTCCCTTTCCCCCCCCTTATTCCTTTATCTCCTTTTCATCTGCTCTTGCCTGTTAAGCGTTATCTCTGCTCCTCGTTCAGAGCCGAGTCCCAGGAAAGGGGAGTTACGGTGGGTCACACAAATGGGGTGCTGAGAAATGGCAAACATTTAATGTAAATTTCCAAAGTTTTTGAGGGTCCAGGTGGAAGGAAACAAGGGGAGAGGGTCTCCTCAGGCCAAAACGCTGTTTTCATCTAGGATGGGAAAAATGCAGCTTGGTTTGGCCAATATACGCATCATGTTCCTGACTCTGCGCAGGCAGGACCACTGACCTCCAGACACACCCCCCAAGCTCCATCGCTCTGCTGGGAGCCTGCAGCCCCAGCCACACGCTCTTGGGGCATCAACGCCACATTTCCAGCGAGTCAGATCAAAAAGCAAAACAGCAGGGACGCAGCTCTTACAGTGACTAAAAATTATTTTAAAAAATATATCCTCCTCCTCCTTCCCTGTTGTTCATTGGGTACAGGAGGGTCTGCAAAATGAGCAAATGTCAGCTGGACCCAATGCAACCCACAGCACCTACGCTGCCCCAAGGGTCCAGTGCCACGCAGCCACCTCTAAGATGAAATGCTGCCAAAACCATCTTCTCCAGGCCTGGACACTGGGAGAGGGAAACCTTGAGTGGTACCGCCTGCGAGGCCTGACCCACCATCTTCAGACAAACGGGCAGGAGCTCGGGCACTTGGCTTTGCTGAGAGAAGCCGGTGCGCATTTTTGCAAGCACTGACATTGACCCCTGTGCGGGACCCTGACAGCAAACCCTGGTGCTCAAGGGAGCGCTCGGTGCCAATTCACACATGCCATCACAGTCAGGCTTGTGCACAGGGGGACACTTACTGTGTGCTGGGGGCCTGAGCCACTTGACTGGGGAGAAAGACATCCCACAGCATCTTCTGGTGTCCCTCCAGGGTTTGTCCCCAGAACTCCTTGCTCAGTGTCATAAGCTCTGCTCCCAGCAGGACAGCAGGTTGGCACTGGATGCTGTATCCCCACCTTGGCTTCAGTTTGGGCTTCCAGACCAAAAGCTACGCCCTTGGCACAGACCGGACCAGTCCTGGGAGCAGGCTTGTTTCCAGCTCTCCATCTTCCTAGGAAAAGAGGAAAACACACATAATGCCAAAGGTGCCTACACCCAAGCAATTTAGTTAAGAACTTTGTCCTGGATAAACTCAGTGACAGCCATGACCCAGCTGTAGAAACCTCATGAGAACTCACCCCAGAAACAGCCCAGCCCATTAACCGCAAAACTCTCCTCAGCCCCGTGCTCACTGGGGCCACCCAGCTCTGGGGGACACACAAGTGGGATAAGCAGAAAACTGGAGGAGGGACTGTTGCATTGGTCGAAAGCTTCATCATTCCCAGCCTGGCAGTCTCCACCACAGCTTAGAGCCAACGCTTTCTCTATTGATTCCCTGTGTGTGACCAGTTCACACAGGGAGTTCGTGCTGCCCACACACAAGAACCTGGGTAACACAACAGAGTTCCTCTGCAAGCTCCAAGCAAGGACACTTGGACCCCAGGTAAAAGCAAATGGTTCTCCAGCTTGGGGGGATGCTGTCCCTTCTCCCAGGGGATGCAATGTCACCTTCCAGACCTCCACTTGCTTCCTCACTGCAGTCGGATATGGGTGAACATGTGTTGTTTCAAAAGATGAGCCTAATTTCAAAGCAGTAGTGATTTCAAATTGGGTCTATCTTTTTGAAACACCGGGCACTACTCCAGCACGACCACTGGTTTCTGGGCTGAAGCGGTGATGGGGAGTCAATGTCTGTACATAAGCAGCAAAACCACAGCATGCACAGAAAGGGCGGCATCACTGGCCAGTGGGTACATGGATTTCCAAGCATCTGTGCATACACAGATGCAGCATCTCAGTTTTGTACCACTTAGGACTCTCCCACCTTCCCCTGCAAACTAGCCCCACTCATTCATTTTTACCCACCTAGAGTTCTTTTACTCCAGAGGTCCATGTGAAAAGAACCATCTACAGAAGGTTTCCTGCTGGGGTGGTGGCTCTCAACAGGAACCAGTCTCCAAAGTGGGCACCTCCTTCCCAAACTGAGACCTAAAATTGAGATGAAATTAGCAGATAAACCTACTAGTGGAGGCAGGCCCTCCCCGCTTGGACGAAGCCCACGCTTTCAGAAGAGGGTGGCATCATTTCTGCAGAATGCTTGAGTGGCCTCAAATAACACACTGAACTGTCAGGCACAAACCCAAGCGATGGCGTGAGCCAGCACTGAAATAATGAGAAGCTGATCTACAGCTTTTCCCCTCTGGTTTATTAAATGAATGCTCCGCATACCACTTCCCACTGACTGGAGACAGAGAGAAAATCCCAGGACAGTAACTCATCATCCTTTCTTCCCCTGAGAAGACTCAAGGCTGTGGCTATGTATGGATGTTGTGAAGCGATAAAGTTGCCGCGGCTTCGCGCGTTACCACGCACGGGCTGAACCCTGACCGGGCGCGTGCCCGCCTCCCTGCAGCTGGGTGGTAAAAACATGTTCGCTCACGATGGGGCTGGAGCAGGTACACCCTCGGCGGGCTCCTGATAAGCACACTCTGCTGATAAGCAGGGCCTCATTAAGCCCCAGGACTCAACGGCTTGCAACGCAATCCTTGGCCCAGAAGTCCCTCCTCTTTTCAAGTTGGAGCTCTCAGTCATGGAGCTAAGCAATGGGAAATCGATCTGGGAGAGCGGTCAGTATTGAGTTAATTCCTGCACGTAGCATGGAGAGGAAGGAGGGTCAGGGACCATGCCAAAGAGGAGGAATAGTAGAACAACTGGCCAACCGTGTTGCTAAGTATGACCTCCACATGGCCATGCCTGGATGAGGACAGCGCAGATGACACGTGGAGATGACCCAGGCAATGAAACCAAAGTGCTCTGAATTCCGATCGGGTCAGAGTCCAAGTACAAAAGTTACAGCACCGTTTGGGCTTTCTAAGACCAGAGAAAAGCCTTGCTCTGGGCACGGGGCATGATCTAACATAAAAAACATGTCAGGCCCACCCCCTTGATTCCACTAAGCAGGATCAGGCCTCCTCTTTGGCTTCCTACCTCAAAGAAGAGTGTGTTCGTGTGGTTCCTGCCCCTCACCACCACCCAGAAGCTCCTTGTCTTCTTGCCTGAACCTTGGTTTAGCCTCAAGCCCCAATTGAGGCTCAGAACAGCTGGATACAGACCCAAAACTAAACACCAGACACCTATCCCCTCTCTCCGTTGGTCCACCCAGATGTTCTTGAAGCGGCAGCTACACCCGTTCAGGACAAGTTCTCCTTATCAAGACATTGCCCTTAGATTTTAAGAGGTGAGCAGACATTCTTCAGGGCACATTTTCTATTTATTTTTCAATCTTCTTCTGAAGTCAGGCAGGTCCCTCTGTTGCTCCTCAGCAGTGGGTCAGCCCAATGCACCCATCCCTGGCCATGGTGCCCAGGGCCACAGCTCTGGGGATGAGAACTGTCTCCCCTCCGACGGGGCTGCCCGGGGGGAGGAATCTGATGACGGTTTGACTGGCGGAGCAAAGTGTGACTCCTGTTTGTTTGGATAGTCAAAGGACTTGGAACAAATGTCTCCCAGTTACATTGGTTTAGATGAAAGGACCCCAGCCTTGTCACAGGATCAACAGGGTTGATGAGAAACCACTTGCGTAGAGCTCTCAGACCCTTTTAAAACAGAAGAAGAAATACTAATGATAATAACAATTATTATTTAGATTGGAAAAGACCTTTAAAATCAAGTCCAACCATTAGCCCCACACTACCAAGTCCACCACTAAACTGTGTCCCTAAATGCCACATCTACACATCATTTAAACCCCTCCAGCGATGGTGACTCAACCACTGCCCTGGGCAGCCTGTTCCAATGCTTAATAACTCTTTCAGTGAAGAAATTTTTCCTAATACCCCATCTAGAAGAAAGTTTTGACAACTCAGAGACACTCCTTCCTGGATCAGGGCGCACCGGGGTGCCCAGAGCAAGGTCAGGGGTTGAGGATGCAAGTTTGGGGTCACCTGTGGTCTTTTGGGTGACCAAAAACTTAGGGCATTTTGCTGCTTGGTACCTTGTGTTTTGCTGCCCCGGCTGCCCCTGCCCTTGCAGACCTGATTCCTGGCTGGGAGGGAAGAACAGGCTGGACACGGCGGTGCCAGGAGCCAGGGACAGTGGGGACAGGGACAGCCACATCCGCGTCCATCTGGCACATTGAAGCAGTGACTGAAGGAAAAGGAAGGAGGGGGTGGGTAGGAGAGAAAATCCCAAAGATCCTCGGATAATAAGCACCATTAAGGTTAGTCTGTCTCATGATTGTTTCTTATTAAAAAGAGACTGTACTTTATCTGTGCAGGATATGCTGTTTGGATGAGGGAATTAGCAGAGTGACTGCCTCCATATCATCTAATTAGCAAAAATGTTGATAAGCAGATACAATCACATATGATTAGGATCCTTTTAAAAAGCCACTCCATTAATTAAATAGACAGAAAGGCCGCCTCCAGCCCTCGCGTGCCACTGATTAGAATACAAATATTTACACTAATCTCACCTCCATCAGCCATGGGACAGTTTTGAGTATTTTTAGTGACATCAGATTACTATTGATTTCCATCCCCAATGTCAGACCATTTTGTTAGTATCTGAAAGTGCTGCCTTCAGTTTCGGATGCTTTAAATCATGTTAAGGGTTTATCTTAATGACGCTGCTGATAACCACTGTTCAGGTCACTCGTACTTTCTCTTCAAAGAACACAGTCTGGGCTGGTTTTTATTGTTTGTACTTGAGATTTAAGATACGAAAAACATTTCTCATTTCAAAGCCTTGGTTTCTAGGGATGGGGCTGCCAGGCTAGTTTGGGTCTAGTTGCTTGATGTGTGCATGTCTCTCCCATTTCTTTCTGCTTCTCCTCAACCCTTTCTTTTTTGCCTTGCAAACCCTTTTTGGCTCACAGCAGTGGCCTCTCTTGAATGGCTGCTAATCTCTGACGCCTGCTGCAGGCAGCAGACAGACAGGCAGCGAGCCTCCTCCGTTCGGGGATGACAGCAGAAATACACTCCCTACTTTTCAGATGGGCGGGATGCACTCCATCCAAGACAGATAATCCAGCATGCCAGCCCGTCTGAGATGGGCACTCAGCATCAAAAGCAAGTATGGATGGAAGGAGACACTTTGCAAAGAGACAGCACAAGGCAGAGTCACCTCCCTCCGAGCACAGCCCGACTCCTCGCAGGAGATAACTGGCCTGGGACCCTCCAACAGGCTTTTCTGACATCCCATTCTCCCTTCTGGGTAAACAGAGAGTAGGAACAGCAATTGCTCTTGAATTTTCTGCCACGCATCTGCAAACGGACCGCGCTGGCAGCAGCTCAGAGCTGTTGGCACCTTTCAGTGGCTTGTGGGTGGTAAGCTTGGATCACCAATGGACAACCCTAAAAAAACACGAGCGCAAATGAGTGAGTCCCCTTGGTGAAGATTTCAAGCAAAGCACTACAGGGTCAGCGAGCCACGAAGCCTTAGCTCCCCGCTCAGTGTACAGGAGCACTTTGGGATGCTGTGGGCATGCCAAGAGTTCAAATGAACTTTTGCCATTGCTACAGTACAAATAACATCCAGCAGAAAAATAATCATTGCGGCACAAACACCCTGTAGCTAAGAAGAGCTTCTCTGTGCAAAGGGAGACAAAAGCCAAGATCTCCCCAACAAGGTGAGCCCGTGGGACCACGAACTTCTTCACTGCTTTGTGTTTCCTGCAGCCCAGACCTGTGGTGCCTTGCAGCAGCTTTTACCACCAGAATACAAGTGGTTCCATAATACTGCCCCATCACTGACCAGTGTGCAAACCAGCAAAACAAAGCCCTTCCCTAACACACATCAGCTCGATCGCCGCTCTTCCTTCTCGATCACGTTGCTGTCTACAGGCTGACACGGCTGCCCCTCGGCTTCCCGGCACCACACGTCTGACGTGTGTCGGGACAGCAGCCAGCTCATACGCTGCACAGATGCTCTTTGGGCTGTCCGGGTCTGGACTCCTTCTTGAAGCGCAGGATAACGGAAAGAGGGCAGTGATCTGCAACACATGCTGCCATTAGTAGGTGTTTACGACACTGTGTTACGGACAGATGAGTTCTCATTACTAGTACTTCCTTGGAGACCTCCTTCATGTGAGGATGTTGCATGTCCCGCAGGAATGGCAAATGCAGGGAACAGAAACAGATGCAGGATAACTCCAGTTCAGCTCCTCAGGCTGAACTTGTCTGTGTTGAGTTCATGGGGCATCCCTGTTGTACATGCATACACCTTGGGATGTAGAAAAGCATGTAGAAAAGAGGTTAAGGTTGTTAATGAGCTTTATTCTGGGCATTTATTTTGGTACCAACATTAGAGATAAGCTCTTCTGGAAGTGTCAGGTTTGGCTATACATTCAGAAGAGATTACAATGGTCATCTAATCATGATTTTAGGAAAAGGGTCTACTCTGGTTTTAAAAATGTCCACTTGAGAAGGTTCCAATGATCCATTACCTTCATAATGAAGGACATGCAACGTATTTGAAGTTTAAATTTGGCTAATGCCACCTTCCAACAGGCTAAAAAAAAAAAAGCTGAGGAGGTCATATGTCACAGCTGTGAGATCACAGCTACATCGGGCAACAGCAACGTCACATGTATGATCTACGCTTAAAAATATAAGGACAATGACAACCAGCTCCACCATAGAATGAAGTCAGGTCAGCTGAGCAATGATTGGCTGAGCCCCCTCTGATGTCACAATCTCGCAATTTGTGAACAACAGGCTTAAAAAGAAAGGATACGGTCCAACAAGGTGATGTGAAACAACAGAGCAGATCAAGGGATGAACTGAGCATCTACCCACCTCTGAGAGGCGCAGCAGCATTAGGTGTCCAGGAGCCTCTGCAGGGTGCTCATCCCTGGGCTTCACATCCTCGGGGGGGAGAGGGACCAGGCACCGTCCAAACAGCCCCACCTTTCCTTCGAGATGAATCATTACAAAGTCCTTGGACTGCAAAAAAACGCCACCCAGGATGACATTAAGAAATCCTACCACAAACTGGCACTGAAGTGGCATCCTGATAAGAATCCCAACAACAAGGAGGAAGCTGAAAAGAAATTCAAAGCAGTCGTTGAGGCATACAGTGTTTTGTCCGACCCTAAGAAACGATCACTCTATGACATGTCTCTTAGGGAGAGCAGATCCAACAGAGGAAGAAATGTCACCCAGGATTATAACAGCTCCTTTGATCCTGCTTACACATTCCAGGACCTCGATGAGATCTTTAGGGAAGTCTTTGGAGGGATGCATCCCCTTATACATGCTTTCTGGGACCCCTTTTACAACATCCGAAACAACGGTGAAATCTGGCACAGGACAGGTGGAAGAGGAAGAAGCTCCAATCTGTTTTCTGACTTTATGGAGTCATCTATGTCATGGAATCCATTTAGCCCCTTTGAGGAGCCCAGCTCCTCCTTTACTGAGGCCAGAGCTGAGCCCCGCGGAGCCCGAACAGTGATCACCACCACTGAAGTGATCAATGGCAAGAAGATCACCACCCGGAAAATCATCGAGAATGGGCAGGAGACAACAGAAGTGGAAGAAGATGGCCAGCTAAAGTCTGTGACAACAAACAAGCTGTTTGGAAATTAAAATGTCCCCCAGCACATGCATTAACTGCAAGGTGTAGGATGCGCTCTCATAGCCCAACGGATAGGATCTACTACAAGCAGTAGTAATAAATGCTGACCTCATGACACAACTGATGTAGACTTCCCAGTGGTTGGGGACAAATATTTCACAGGTAAAAATATGGAGTTATGCTAAACTAAGGAGTAGGACTCTACTAACCCTGTGTAAGGTGATAGATAGCACTTGTTCAGTAAATAGGCACAGTAGATACGTGTGAGAGCAACACTGCAGGTTGGCCAAAGAGACCAAATTGATTAATACAGCAAAAGGAGGCAGGCTGGTTGATGGACAGGTAAGAGAGTTCTATGACAAACTACAGGTCCTCTTCCCACTCCTTGAAATACCGATCTCAAAGGCTACTGGCTGGAACAATCGAGACTTATGTTACCCTCATACACAGCCCTGAGGTTGTGTGAAGAATATCCTGGCTTTAGTGTATGGGAAGATGCATATTCATCGGAGAAACTTTTTGTGCACAGACTGAAAGGTGGTGGATGTTCAGTGGGTCATGCAGAGCCTAGAGGAGCGGGACTGGCAGAGGAAATACAAGGGAAGAAAGAAAATGCCATTCCTTAAACTGTAGAAGAAAATGGGAGCTTTTTACAACCAGTGACCCCGACAGAAACACTGTGTAGCTTGAGGGCTGAAAGTGAGCAGGAGAAGGTGAATTTGGCTTTTGGACTGGGAAAACCTATGGGTGCCTTTCTGCTTGGAGTTGTTCAAACGAAAAAAGCTACATTCAAACCATGAGCAAACAGATTCCAAGAGGCTGAGTTTACCTCCCTCTTTGTGCAAAGCTGGATGCGGGGACTTAGACGATGCTTTACCCTCCTTATTGTCTTGCTCACAGCTGCAAGAGCCGGCTCACAATGCATTTCTTGCCCAGCCTGCCAGCAGGCTGCTTTCGTCCTCCACTGAGCTAAGGAACGTGCTCCCCATGTTTCCGCCCTCCCTCTGTGCTGACATGAACTGCTGAGCCTTGTTTTGTGCTTGGCCAGATCACCTTAGGTGTTTAAAAATCTTACACGCCTCTTATTTTCGGTCCCACGCTACGTCCCCTTGAATTTCCCAGCTTGCCTTGCCCACTGATGTCTCCCTGGAGACTGGAACTCACTTTCAGGGACATTTTCACTCTAATTCAGATGGCAATTGCTGCCTGCATTTGGGCAGGTCCTTGCATCTGTTTCCTCTGTTGTGAAATGGGAATAACAGGCTCCCATGCTTTGAAGGAGACTGCAAGGGAGTGATACTCATATAAAGGACTCTGAACATTAAGCACTGAGTTAAATCAGCCACCTCTTAATCAAAACCTTTCACACTTTTGAAAATAAAAATGCAGCTTAAATCACCTTCCTTAGCAACTGATGCCATGCCCAGTTTGGAAAAACAGACCCAAACTGTATTTGTTATGTTAAAGGCTGCTAAGTGAGTCCCTCTCCCAGTAAGAAAAGGACACAGCACTGGGAGGCAAGTAGAAATCTAAGTGCATGCTGGGTTCACAGAAGTTGGCCAGCGGTGATGGAACAGGGACAACCTCGGTGCAGGAACAAACCAAATCTGCTGCTCCTCTGGGCTTTGGGAGTCACAGGCTGTTCCTGGAGGCATTGGGACTCCAGGGATTGCAAAGATTTGGGAGGCTTGGTGCAGAAAACGGTTGGTTTGGTCAAGGCAAACAAAAGTAAATATTTCTACCGATACTCTCTCTGTGAACATCATACTCATGTGAGATGGCCTCTTGGATTGACCTTATGCTACTTCAGAGGAAGTCCAAGGTATAAAACAGAACAAATCAAAACACACACACTCACAAAAAAAAAAAAACCAACCCAAAACACCAAAACAAACCAACCCCCAAACTGCACGTTTTGGATCAGAAACAGAAACTGAAACGGTGTTTGGTCAAAATAACATGTTTTGAAATCTGGACCAGAGTTGAATTCCCAGCTCCTCCACCTTTTACTTCAGTTTCACTGCTAATGTAATGTTTTTGCTGTATGCCCATCAGTGTTTCTTGATCTGAGATTAAGATCTACACGTCTTAGCCCTGTCCTGCCTTGGGTCAGCAGTTCCCTCTCTCGTATTAGTATTTAAGGCAGCGTCTAAGAGCAAACGCTTCCTTTGCCTGTCCCTTGGTCAGAACGTTTCCATTGCTGCTTGTAATGGGGCACCAAAACCTGCAACCAGCACGAATATGGGAACATGAATCGCGAAGGGACCCAGCTCACCCAGTAAAGTGTTAAGTCCAGGGTGACCTGCAGATCCTCTCCCACATTTCCCCATACAATCCAGGCCACAAAACATCTCACAGCACCTCCTGCAAGCAAAGAAATAGATGATATTTAAAAAGGAGACAACCAGAAAGGTCTGATGGTAAGAGAGCAGGTCAGACTGCGTTAGCAAAGTCCCGCATTCCTGCAATAGCAAGAAATCTGCCAGGTGTGCCCAAACCACCCACGGAAACGGGCTGTGTCTGTGCTATGGAGAATAATATTAATAAATGAACCTCAGCAAATCTTGCCAACAAATCCTTGGAAGAAAACCCTTGCCTGTCCCAGGACGTGGGATCAGACTGACACTGAGCCCGCCAGCGAAACACTTACACCTTCAAGGAGTTTTTTAAAGCTTTTTCTCATGCCATTCAGCAGCTGCAGAGCTGGAGGAGGCAGCTCCAGATGTCCAGTAAAGCACAACCCGGGAGCCTTTGCCTCGCCCAGTTCCAGCTCTCTGTTCCTCTTCCAGAAATGCATCTTCCCTCTCAAAAGCTGGGTTTTGGGACCTTGCCTGGCCAGTGGTGCGTCTTTCAGGTGTGTTCATGACTGAAGGCACTTGCACACACTTGCATATGCAGTCGATCCACCCACAAGGACAACAGGTACCAGCTGAGCTCCTTTTGCTCAGCTGCTGATGCAAACCAGCCCCTCATCCTTCCAGCCACCGTTGGACACGATGGGCTAATTTCAAGCACCAGCTCTGCTTGAACACATCATGTCTGGGTGTTTCGAGGCCTCCTGTTCGACTGCAGCACCAAACCCAAGCGCTGGGCACCGGGAGAAGCCGGGAGCAAAGGCGTTGGAGCATCATTGCCGCTGCGCCGGGCCGGCAGCCTGCGCCGAGAGGCTGACTCATTATTTTATTAGCAGGCCTCACAACCACTTTAATGTGGGCTTAGGCTGCAAAAACAAAAACATACATAAAAGCATTTGGAATTACTTCATAAAATACTAAATCACAATATTAACCGACTGACCTTTGCTCTATGCAGACCTGCTAATTTTAGCAATTACAGCCAACAACTTGAACATATCAAGTGGGCAACTGTTTAACAATAATGACATCTGCTTGGAAAATCCAATTACGTCTAAACATCTTTAAATCCCCACTAGGGGATACCTGCTTTCTTTTTGCAACTGTTAGTCTCTGCCTAATAGGATTTTAAACTCGCAGCCTGCTGCACGCGGCGGTGGCCGCGGCCCCTCTCCCTGGAGTGGCAACAACAGGACCACCAGCCCATTAAGCAGGGAGCGAGAGTCTCCTCGGACAGTGATGGAAGCGGTTGGGTTTTTTGACAGCCTAATCTAATAGATAGCAGCATTAGCTGGATCCCCTCGCTGTCCCACTCCTCTCCGCAGCCCCTCAAAGTTACACGTGCTGGACACAGCCAGGGCTGATCTCCACAGGCTGTTTCTTGGGAAGGACCTTGCTACCAAAATGGGTTTTGCAGCCACCGGTGCCTTTCATGGGGAAACCCACGTGAGGTTTCCTCCTGCGATGTCCTCAGACACAAACTAGTTTTGTTTTCTTGGTTAACTGATCACTGTTTTTTTCCTATCTTTTCACCCTTCTTTCCTCCTCTACCCCCAGCTACTTAAATCCCTCCTCACTGCTCCCTGCTTCATGAGTGAAACTCCAACACCGAGATCTGTTCCTCTCTATAATGGGAATGCCTAAAAAGCAGCAGCTATGCAGTGGCTTTTGCAGTCGTATTTCAGACCTGTAGGTTTTTCTTGCCAAGAAAAGAGATGCTAAAAGTAAATGAGACCAGTGAGGACTAGACCACCCAACTCTCCAATGAAGCCCCCCAATGCAGACCAGGATCCTTCATCCTAAAATCAAAGGTCCTTTTTCGGCCCCCAGTTATGTTGCTGCAACGCCCTGAGCTCTGCTGATCTGGCAGCAGTCGCGGCTCCACGGTCCCACTCCCGATCACTCAGCACCCTGGGCTGCAAAGCTATTGTCAGATATTTGAATTGAGATACAAGAACAGAATATTTCCGTCCCTTCTCCTCCTCCCTGGCCAGCCTGGCTCTTTTCTGATGGAGCGTGCAGCAAAATCACAATCACATGTTTGCAGCAGTAGGAGGCCATTGGCATGGAAGTGACTGTGATGTCACTACAAACATTTCCACCCTATCCCATTTCTCCAGAACAGTCTCCTTTTTTATGACCCCATCCTGAGATCTGCAGGAAATCAAATTGTCCTGATTCTATTTTGAGCGCTGGTGTCATGGCATCAATATATAACGATGTGGTGTCAAGCTGGAGAAGCTCGAGCGCTCTGCCGCGGTGTCACAGCCGGTTTGTTTTGTGCGAGCTCTACGGGCTGGATCGCAGCCCCGCGGATGCCACGCTCGCCACGCTGGGGACGCGTCTGCTGTGCTAAGAGGATGAGCTGCAGGGGCAGGACACGGCGCAGGTCTGGCTTTCATCCATCGGCAGCTCCTGCACCGCATCGGAGGTGACCACCGGGGCACGAGGGTACCAGAGCAGACACACAGATGTGCAGAGTTTGGGTGCCCACCAGCCCCCAGGGGCTGCATGGGAGGGAAGAGAAGAGCACGGCTGCAAGGTGGTTGTGCAGGGCAAGGGAAGATGCAAGAGAGAGAGAGAGAGATTTGGGGCAGACAGACACTGGCAAGGTGCCTGGGGCAAGAAAATCCAAGCAGCAATCTGACCAAAACAGCACCCAGCAGATAGAAATTCTTGTCTCAGCCAGGATTACTGTCTAAACAGAAAGAACCACAGACTAAGACCCAGCCTGACCAGACATCTGAGATTCAAACAAGGGTTTAGATCCCGCTGTGCTCATGGAACACTTCTCTGGTGCTTGCCACCAACGTGTGAACCCCCACAGACCAGAGCTCTCCCTTGTGCTTGTGTCTCACAGGGAAGAATCAGGCCCTGAGATATCTCTGGGCAATTAAGCTCCAGTGGTGTCCCTGCTTGATTTATCTCCTGCACCCAAATCTTATCTCCTCCTCAAAGAACAGCAGACCTAACACACGGCATACACAAAACACTCCTAAACTGAGATCTCCAACAGAAGTAACAACAACTGCAGCAAAATTTTATCTATTGGCTGGAGAGTTTATGCTGGAAGAACTTAAGACATCCCACAAAGTCCCCTGCAGCAGAACAGGAAAAAGCACTGGTTTGACTGAAAAAGCCGTGGGAGAGACATGGTGGTGGCCCACAGCCCCTGGCGAGCAGGAGAACACGGACTGCTTTTCACAAAGTGTAGTGGGAACTTATCTTTTTTTTTCCTCCTAACATAAGGGACAAGACAATCCCATATATTTAAAGATTTTGCAGAAGGGTGCAGGTTTGGATCCTACATTGAGATCAGAGATCCTCCAATGGACACATCTTTTGCAGGCTATGTTATGGGAGGATCCTCTTTGCAAAGGCAAAAGAAAGCCTAGTGACAGTTTGAGCATGTCAAGGCTCATATGAAGCGCGCCAAGTGCTCATAGAATCACAGAATGTGTGTTTGCTCTCCACAGTACCAGAAAATACACAAACTACAACCCCAGATAGAAAAAAGTGTTAACCCTTGGGGCACTTTGTTTCTAATGAAACTCCACCATCTCAGCTGAACCTCACCAAGGCTGAATGTGACCCCTTATTTTGCTTTGGCCATAATCACTAAACTCACCGCATGCAACGGAGCCAGCGCTGGGACCAGACAACAGCTTTCTCAACTCCTGTACGGGGAACATTAGGAACTGGAGGTTGCAGTTCGGCAGCCTGAGACAACGCGTCAGCTCCCATGAAATTGCTGGGTCATTAGTCATCTCCTCTCTGCAGCTTTCATTTTCAAGCCCTCCTTTATCTTTGGCTACGATTAGCACTCAATTACATTCACCTTTGGTCACCCTCCAAAAAGCACCAGGCAAAGGAGCTCATGGGACTCAAGTACCACCCACTTCTGAAACATTCAAGAAAGTTCTTTACTGTTTGACTTCAATATCTGCTTCCCCATCTTCCACTGGGCTATGCCCTGTAACTCTCTCTTGGTGGCTGGCATAACTTTGTGCCCTTCCTTCCCCAGACTCAGACCTCCCTGGTGCCCTTACAGACAGCTCCTCACTTTCCCATGCCCTTGATCATTCAGCATCTTGGCTCGGGGATGCTGTTCACCCTCCCCAGCTCCTCCACTTGCTCACTTTACCCTGAATTCCTCTGGCCGCCCTTCCAATGCCTTCCAGGAGCTGCTTTCCTTCCTCCCGCTGCTTGCTCATACTTTCCTTCCCACTTTGGACACTGCATCCCTGGAAAGAAATAGTTGCTGGAATTGCTGTGTTAAGGACCTGGCCTCTCCCCACCACCCGTGACATGAGGAAAACCCTCAATAGTGTTTAAACAGCCGCAGAATGAGGCCCAGCAGCATCAGGTGACTTGGCAAGGAGTGACGTTGGTGTTACAGAGACACACTCCAACATGGTTATAGTGAGGAGCCCGTGTAGGGTGATAACATTTTTTTTAATCTTATTTTTTTTATTATTTTATTATTCCCTCTCTTGTGGTTCCTCCCGCTCCCAGAGCAAACAGGGGTTTTTATTGCTGGGGTTAAAAAACATGAATTTGCATTACATCCTGGCTCCCGCTGTAATACTTCAGTCTTGTTTCTCTCTCGTCCCCTCTCCAGAACAACTGATGCTATCACAGCCTGATTTAATTTCAAAGACGGATTGTGATTTGGCAGTCAGTGGGGGGAAAAGAAAAAAAAGCCAAGCTAATCAAAAGTCACCATCTGCTGCGTTGCCATGGGGATATTCCTCCCCAATAAATGTGCTCTTTGCCAAAATCACAGATAACAGCACTATAAAGGGTGGGAGGTGGAGTGGGGGGAATCAAAGAAAGAAGTTCCGACACTAGGGGGGAAAAACGAAAGAGAGAAACGAAGGAGAAACAAGAGACAGAAGAAGTGGGAGAGAAAGGAGCATGGACTACTGAGGAAAAAATGATGAATGGGCCAACTAGGGAGAAGGAGGAGGAAATCAGAGAGACTAACAAACAGCTGCCAAAGTGATGGAGAGAAACAGACAACTGGAAAGTAGGAAAGAGGAGAGACACCTCGAGACACTCTGCTGCATAAAATACCCAAACAAACCAAGCAGAGATAAGACAATTGCCCTCAAAGCCTTTTCTCGGGGGAAGGGGAGAAAACTGAAGCATTGGTGAGAATTCCCAGGGATGCTGGTTGGAGCTCAGAAAGAGATCTTACCACAATTCGCATCGCAGTTACCAGAAATAAATCCCTGGATGGGACGGGCGGTGACATGTGCGGATGACCAGGGTCAGGTCACTGGTGCTCCGGCAGCCCGGACGCTGCCCCACGGTGAACTGGAAGGGTTTGTCATGCTGCAGCAGAGAACTGGCACCTGTGCGTTAAAATACAAATTATTTGGAAATAAGCATCTTCAAGCTGTCCTGTTCGAGGTGGCAGAGGGCCAGGCACCAGTTGTTCAACACCCACTGCTGCTTTTTGTTCCCTCGTGTGACACTGGGTGGCAATTTGGGATAGGGAATATAAGGGGAAAAAGTGCATCTGTGCAGGAGGTCATTGCTGTCCCCAGAGCTCAGAGGGGTCTGCCCACTCTCCCATGCACCCCAGCCAAGGGCACCGGGCAAGGCTGTTGGCCAAAGAGAAATGGGGTCACTTAATGTGAAATGAGTAAAAGCTGTCAAATTTTAGGTCACAATGTGCTGGCTGCCCCCTGACCCTGCTTAGAGCGTGCATGTGTGTGTTGAGTGCCCCTATTAACCCCAGAGCAGCTCACAGAGATATGGGAGGCATCCTGTACCCCTCCCCAGCCCCAGCGGGAGCCGAGCAAAGGGGCCACCTCGCACCCACACTCGTAGGATGGGTGAATTATTCACAATAGAGGCACCACCAGCCTTTTTCTTCCTCTCCCCTGCTGGAGAATAATCACAGAATAAATCCCAGGTTGTGTGAATTCTTCACTCAAAAAAATAAATGAATGACTTCTGCATGAACTTGTTTTGCAATTCAGTACCAGCACTGATAAGAAATAGTCGCTGTGCGTTGACTGGAGAAGCGCAACACCACGTTGCCCATATCCAACAGTCAAAAACTTTGAATCAGCTCTTCTCCCTTCCCTTTGCTCCCACCTCCACCCCACATCAAAAGGTGCTGTAAAAATCACAAGTCTTACAGCATGGCGGTGGATGTTTTTCTCAGTATAATCATTTCAGAGCACTGAGGTCACACTTCCATCCTTCTCTGCTCAACTGCATTAATGTTTTGTTTAGAAGGAAAGCTAAAGAGCCTCCCATCACACAACTCCTTTAGAAGTGTAAAATAGCGTATGTCCCACAATAGCATTAAGGCCAGTTGAACCTATATACATGGAAAGAGATTGGTGGTTGGAGCAAATTAATTTAAAAATTAGAATGGGAGCTATTGAGTAGTATTTTTGAGAATAGCTTCTGTGAAGACCAAAGGCACTGGGTCCTCTGAACTCACATGGTCTCACCTGTATGAACAGAGCCAGATGGGCTGTCAGAGCAGCAGAGTTCTGTACTCCAGATCCCATGCTCCCCCAATACCCTTACACCTCCAAGACCCCCAAAACACCTGTCCCGAACCAGGCAACATCCAGGGAAGCAGAGATGTCCATGGCAGTAACGAGGCTCCTCCAGAGCCAGCGTCTTCCCTCTGTTGGCGTGGTGGGACTCACTCACGGCTGGAGCTGAGAAAAGGTGCAGTGGGTTGTCTGACGCCTCTTTATCCTCTGCAGATGCGGAATGGTGGCCCCAGGGAGCCCTTTGGGCTGCTCTCCATACAGGACAGCTCTAGCAGTTGGGCCAAGGACGTCCCCCAGCTGTGTCACCCCCCGACAGCGTCCTTGCACAGGGAGGATGGAAGAAATAAGTTGAGAATGAACGGACCTAAAGACGGGAGAGAGAAGACATTGATGTGGGAACTGGAGAAATGGGGATGAGACATTAGCAAAGCAAAGTGCTAAAGCAAGGAGCATTGCGAAGAACAGAGACCCCATCACCGTCCTTACCTCCGCCACGTCTCAATTCCCCATCCTGCCTCCCCTTTTCCTCTTGCTGGACTGTTACAACATTTCTGAGTGTGGGAAGGAGAGGAGCTCCAGCAAAAGAAGGGACAAAATAGGGGAACAATGAAGATTTGTTTAAAATTAGAGAATTTTGTTAAACAAAATCTTTTCCAATACAGTCAGCCTATTGCTACTACTCCCCCCTTCCCCAATTAAACAGCAAATTATACTTATCAAAGAAAAGAAGGTAAAGAGAAATCTGAAAGGCTGTGAGAAACCTTTAATTATTAGTATAGTAGCATAAAAAGCTGTTGAGCCCCTTAGAAACGTACATGGCCAATTATCAAAAAATATAATAAGAGATGCAGAAAGAAAGGTTTGTCTAATAAGTATGAATCGCAGGGCCATTTAGAACATCAGTGTTAAAGCATTAGAGTTAAATGGAAAAGTAAAAAAGGGGCTGATGGTTTTAACTATTTCACAGGAGGACAAGAGGTTGATACTGATAAGACAAGCAGTATAGTGAAGTTAATTATCTGCGGCCCTTGGTGCACAAAGCTTTTTGAGCTGGTGATTAATAGAGATAAACCATTCAAACTCCACATTTCTAAGGTGAATGAAGATGGCAGAGGAACCGCACAGCCCTGGCATACTAACTACGCTGACAGCCACGGCCTGGGTGGTTTATCGCACCGATCTGCTCCCCCTCCTCTAACGACAGGGAGGTTTGGGAGGTGCAGGGGAAGGGTGGCCAAACATCCCCAGCACCTCCAGGTGTTTGCTTCATCAGAGATAGCTGGGGCAGCTTCTTTTTAGCTAATAAAAATCATCTTTATGAAACGCTCCAGTGTTACTTCATTGAGAGTAACGCAATCTGGGGGATGCTTATATAAAGTATTTAGTGCCACACTGATCCCTGCTGCACTGCACTGGCTGTTTGTCCCAGGTCTGCTTGCTGCTGGGTGTGTGCTGAGGACCCGTCCTTTGGCTCCTCATCCCACCCACAGACAGAATCATAATATGGTTTGGGTTGAAGGGACCTTCCCAGCTCCCCCAGTGCCCCCCCTGCCATGAGCAGGGACATCTTCAGCAGCTCAGGGTGCTCAGAGCCCCGTCCAGCCTGGCCTGGGATGTCTCCAGGGATGGTTCATCCACCACCTCTCTGGCCAACCTGGGCCAGGCTCTCACCACCCTCAGAGCAACAATTTCTTCCTTGTATCTAGTCTAAACCTCCCTTCCTTTAGTTTAAAACCATCACCCCTTGTCCTATCTCCATAGGCCCTGCTAAAAGGTCTGTCCCCATCTTTCTTATCAGCCCCTTTTAAGCACTGAAAGGTGCAATAAGGTCTCCTCAGAGCTTCTCTTCTCCAGCTGAACACCCCAGCTCTCTCAGCCTGTCCCCCCAGCAGAGCTGCTCCAGCCTCGGATCATTTCTGTGCCCCTCCAAAGTATTGCAACCTCCCTGGACCAGGGGTCACTGGAGTAGGCAGGAGCTAAAAGTGCTTTAAGGAAGCACACACCCTTGATACGAACTTTTGTTTTATAATCATAGAGTACCTGCATGGACGATGGGAATAAATTAAGTGGTCTGGTGCTTTTCCGTGAACTGGGAAACAAAGATGTGAATGCAAAAGGACAGACTCAGCCCTTCACCTTTCTGAGAGATAAATTATGCACCATGAGGTTTAACGCGCTTGAGTCGGGCAGATAAGACCTAAAAAAATTGAGGGTTTGAATGGCCAATCAAGAGAGATAGATCCCCATCTTACAAGATTTCCAGCCAGATCTCCAGACCAAAGCAACTTAGACACACTCCTGTGTCAGTCCTAACCTCCAGACCCTGGGATTTGGGTCAGACATTTCTCCAGATCTCCTGGAACTGAAAAACTCCTGGGAGATATCCGATGCTTCCTTCTGGGCTCCCCTAGATGCCACAAACTCTGGTTTTCTTCTGATGTTTCAGTATTTCTGTCCAGGGCCCAGCTAGAACAACAAGTTCAGAGGCAGCAGCAAAAATTAAACAGAAAAAATGGACTCTGTTTCTAAGCTTCACCAACCACTCGGTGTGTAGGTTTCTAGTTCAATTTGAATTCTAGGATGACTTTAGTGTTGGCTGTTATTTTCTCCAAAGTGGTTCCCTTGTCCTTGATAAGTTTGGAAAGGCATCTAAACTTCAGCATCTGCAAACAAAAGAATCTTATATTTTTGGCCAAACTAAATTGAATAAATTTTGTGTTTGTTAATTGCATCCAGGCCAACCTCACGCAGGGCCAAGTCTCAGCCCAGTGGGATTTGCACATGGCCTGGATACAAGCTATTGTAAATGGGGATCCCTGAAGGAAAAGCTGACAGATGGTGATTCTAAAAATGTTTGTCAGAGCCAGCCTTTGTGACACAGAAAACCCATAGCCAAGGGGGTCCCTGAGTTGGAGAGATGGATCTGAACTCGATGGAAGGCCAGGGGGTTGTATTGGTACTGGAGAAGTTTGACTTGGCCTCTTCTCGTTGCCTGCCAAACCTGTTTCCGTTAGACTCCCTCTCTCTGATATCTGGTTATCTGGATAAAATGGAAATTGGATCGATGCTGCACCTGGTTTTCCAACTACACATTCCAAAACCACTCTGATTTCCATGCTGTAAAATAGGACCAAGATGGATACAGTTTATCTAAGCTGCATGGAAACCCTCCTCAGCCAGTCCCATGAGTGGGGTTACACAGCCTGGCTTGTGCATCAGCACTTTGGCGATGGCATCAATGCCCCAACACATCGGCCCATCTCCCTGTTAGTACCACTTGTCTTCTAACTCAATGACTGCATTAAAATGTTGGACCAGGAAAGGTCCCATCCAGCAGACACAAGCAGCCTACAAGAAAAAACTCCTTGTGGTTTTCTGGTCAAGCGCTGCAGATCCAAGCAAGGAAGATAAGATCAAGAAAATAATTTCCAAGTTGGCCCCATTCACAACAGCAGCATCCCAAGACACCGGCAGCTTTCCCAAATGGCTCTGGCGCAAACATTCAGCTTTTGCAGTTCAGATTCATCCTTGGAAACAACAGGTCTCTCCCTTCCCTTGCTCATCCTCGTCAGTGTCAAGTTTCGGTGGTTGCCAAATAAATGGGTTTCAGTAGCTTGATGCAAAGCAGCGAGAGAGGAGTTAAAACAGGATAATGTGCCATGACATATGGGAGTCTGGAGCGTACCTGGACCCAGTCTGGGGCACAGCAGAGCCCAGCTTTGCCAACAGCCTGGTCACCTGGAGCACAGGGGAGACGGCTCCAGGGTGGCAGCACTGGCTCCGGGAGAGGTTACAAGGCCCTCGCAATCAAGTTCAAATTACATATCAGACAACGCTCCCAGGAGCAGACTCCAGACAGCAGCTGCTTATTTTTAGACTGGAAAAGCCTTTTCTTACTGACACAGGTGGTGAGGCTGGAGCACACAGAGCACCAGCAGCCACACGGCCATCCCCAAAGGGGCAGCACCCACAGCCCTCCAAGCACTTTCCACCATCCCCTTCCTCTCTCATGGTGGAAAAGCATCCAAGTCATTTGCTGTATCGCAGCAGAGGGGACCAGGAGCAGCTCTCCCGACACCCTCGTGCAGCCCTGATGCCGCGTTCCAGCACATTTGCCCCCTTGCGTTGACCAGCCTCGTTCGCTCTCCACCAAGTCCGTCATCCCCCACGTTTGTCAACGCTCGTTTGGAAATTTCAAGGGAAGAATCCAGCATCTTGAGAATTGCTTGTGCTTCCTCCTAAAAAAAACCCAAACCCCAGCATTTCTGCACTGAGCTCTTCATCACTATAGTTATAACCAAACCAGTATGCAAGTCCAGACACCCTGTTAGCTCCTTCAGCAACTAGAAAAGTCATTTGGATCAAATTATTTATTTAATGAATTTCGCTTTCTCCCTGCAAACAGCAAGCAAAGAGCCTGCAATGCTTTTGGATACATTTTCAAAATTTTCTGCAACCAATTTTCGTCACTTGCATCACTCATTGCAGCATTTGTCATCTGAAAACTGAAATGTACATCCTTCAGCTGGCTCTGAGTGAACATACCTGCCACGTGCTTCTTTATACCCGCTTAGGTGGTAAAAAGTTTAGAAAAACACATAAAAATAGTTCAGAACTGGCCCCTACCCTTCAACATTCTCTACCATTAACCTACTTTATCTGTTGCCAGCCATACTCATATATATGTGTGTGTATGCCAGATTATTAAGAGGGAACAGGCAGAGCAAGTATGTTCTCCGTAACTTCATGTCAGATGACTGCTATATAAAACTGTATGTTCTTTCCCTTACATCTCTGCAATTATAGACAGAAAATGCAAGAAACAAGAACTTACCTGAAAGATACACTTTACAGGGATAAAAAAAAGCAGAGTTCACAAAGTATTTTGGGCACGAAGCTACACATATTTAGAAAAAAAAAAAAAAAAAAAGAAATGGGCCATTAAAATCACCAAGTCTAAACAAGAGACAGCATTAAACAAGAAAACCAAGTTTCCCCTCTTGGGGGAACTCACCTTTTTGGACTCTGACTGTAACACAAGGCTCTGCAGGGTCCTTCGGCTCCTGGCATCTTGCAAGATCCTGCAATATAGCATATTTCTTAAAAATCAGTGTGAATTCATTGGGGGGGGGGGGGGGAGGGGCAGCCATGGTGGGATGTGTTTCTCCAGCAGAAATCAAAATAGCTATTTTTCTAGCACCTTAAGTTTTATTGCTATTTATTTCTGCACAAGACATCTGTTCCAGAGACTTTTCCAGGGCAGGTTAGAGATGTGCACAGCCCTGTGGTGACGGTCACTGCAGCACAGGACAAGGACCCTGAAGATGCTCAGCGACGAGCAGTCTCACTTCTGCATGTACATTGCAAAGAAATGCCTTAAAGTTCAGGAAACATACCCAGTCCAGAACATTTTATTTGGAGCAAGCATAACTAAACACCAGAATTTTGGCAGAGCAGGAATGGAAGGGCACAGGAAGAGGCAAGCTAAGTGTCCAGCAGAGCCATTCTGCCCCAAATACCAACAAGATTTTTATCAAGGATAACACAAGCCCTCCAAAAAAATCCAGCGTTGCAAGTTTGCTTCTGACGTGCCCGCCCAGTTACACCCTGCGGGCAGGACACAGCTCCTGAGCAAACTCTTACCTCACCAATCATTTTTTGGTGGGCTTGACTCAATCATGCTCTCGCAAAGGTCATTCATTAGCTCTTCTCCCTGCGTTACAGCTCTTGCCCCAACTGTCCGCTCTGTTGCAGTTGAAGCTCCCAAGGCAGCATGAGAAACAGCCCAATTGCTCGTGCTGTCCTGTTATGGGAAGGTCTTGCTCTTCCACAGCCATATCTGGAGAGGAAATGATATAACACAACGGTGACGTCTCCGTGAAGATAAAGCGTTACTCAAAGAAAATCAGGCTGCTTCACGTTTCTGCTATTTTTAACCCCCGCCAGCCATTTGTTCGGAATTTATGCACAGTCTTTAGTCATCGTTGACTCACCTTCGCTCGTTTGCTTTTAATCACTCTTCTTACAGCACAGGAAAGGTGAAGCTCTGCTCACACCTACAGCAAGAGGGGTTAGGAAAGCAAACTGGTTAGGAAAGTGTTGGACACATCCTCCTGCAAGCCATAGCTACTCACCCCCTTGGCAGGAATGGGAAAGTGATGGAGAGTCTTCATCCTCCCTTCCACCTCATTGTGCTAATGACTCGTTTAAGGCAGTGCAACAGGGGCTTTCCAGTTTTTCAAAGCAGAACAGTCCTGAAGTACTAATGCAGTCTGGAGAAACCCTACTTAAGCCAGTTTTTGGTCTGATAAAAGCCCTTGATTGAAAGGAACAACCCGGGCACCCAAAGGGCAGGAGTTGAGCACCCTGACTCACAACGCCAGTGAGCGGTGTGCTTTCCCAGCACCGTTCAGGATGAAAGGCTTTCAGAGAACAATTCATAGATGTTTTTGGAAGTTCTGGAATGCTGTAAATTAGCAAGCAAAGACAAGACACACAAAAAGCCTGTTCCATCATAAAGTCTCTGCTACAGAGTCTGTTTTTCTGAGTTGTATTTTAGTGCAACTACTGATGATAACTCACTATAAAGCCCTAATAAATTTGCTGAATGGCATTTTTTATTTTACTTAGGAACCATGTAGCCATATGCTCAACTCCACTCCTCGCCTAAGTAAAGTTAGGCACGTACTTGGCATTTCCAGACATGACAAAACACAAATGTGCCTGTGACTGCACAAACGGGTAAGTGGCTGCTGGAAAGAAGGACATCAAACAGATTACACAGTTACTTGGGAAAAGCTGAGAGAGATCCTGGTGAATTTTACATACAAAGAAAAAGAAATGTTAGTCGCAATGCATTGGGGCATTTTAATAAAAAGAATGAAGTTTAGAAATGGGAGAACTTTAAAACAGCAACCGTGGCAGAGGTGAGAGCGACCGCTCCTGGGGGCAGGTTGTAAAACACACAGATTGGAAAGACGTGGATCGCGGCATCAATGGTTTTTAAGTTGATAGTGGATTTCAGGTTATAACAGAGATTCACTTAACCGCTATTTGGGAAGGATTAATACACCTCAAATTGTACTAATTAACTGCTTGATTATTTCTGAAGCACCTGAAGAAAAAAACTGGAACGATCACATTTCTCCTGCTTCACAATACTCCTTCTGTTGCTAAAAACCAAAGTATCTTTTCAGCCTATAATAAAGCTAATTTGGTTCTCTCCATAACACCATGAACTTGCACTAAGTCACACAAAATGGATGAATTTGATCATATCTGCTTGGTACCCACAGCTACTCTCTCTTTTGCACATGCACTTACACTATTTTTAGCTATGTGTTTGCACACATATACACAAACATACGTGTGTACACAAGTATAACATCCTCTTGGGTGCCCAAACCAAGTAGGTGGCTTGTTGAATTCTAAGAGTTTCTGCTTGCAAAGTTTTCCCATAAAATCCAACAATACATTTCAGAATAAGAGAAAAAAGGGAGAGACAAAAGGGGGAGAGAAAAACCAGCACTGCTGAATGTATGGAGCCTGGACTACTTCATTTCTGTGTGTTGAAACTAATTTGTTGCATTATGTTTCTATCTCTTGCATGTCCACATTGCCACAAGGTCTTATTTTTACAAAACAGACCCATCATTCTTTCCCACAGGATGAAAACATGGTTAAATACTTGCTGTAAAAAAACCATTATGTGATGTGCTAGCCAAATGATACACTAATACTCCGACGTAAGTGCTTTTTTGGCAACTACTCAAAGGAGCAAAAATTACATCGTTTTCAACTCCAGTGATGATAAGATTACACAAAAGAAAGCAAAATATACAAAACGGGTTGATGATAAATATTGTACAATAAATGGAGAATAAGCCGGTTTTCTTGCTGTCACACCCTTTGCAGTTTTCTGCAATTTTTCCATCACTTGAGGCAGCCACACCAATTATTTCCATCCTATTGGGTGTCCCCCGAAAAAAAAAAAAAAAAGACAAAAATAAGGATTTGAAAGATTCCTTTACAGGAACTTCCTCCACCAACTATTTCCTCCTTTTCAAACGGGGCTTTCAGAAAGGAAGCGGTGGCCAGCAGTGACATTCCCCACGGGAGGGACCCATCTTCCCTTCATATGTGGAGAAGCGAGAATATCCTCTGATGAGGCAGGGCAGGAAAAGAAATCATCCTTTCATCAGCGCTGTATTCCAACCGGATAGGTGTCTGGTGCTGTGGCCAAGATGGTACCTTCGGAGGAGTTGTTTCCAGTTGGCTTCAAGCCCCACATTGCAGAAGGACAGTCAAGAGCCCATTGGCTTCTCCTCTACCCTACTAATGTCAGTTGGAAACAAATCAAGACATTAAAAAAGGCAACCCTTAATCTCTTCTTACATCCTCAGTGAGGTGCTCAAGTATTTCTCCTTGTTGCCAGCAGGCACAGGGCTGGTGGAAATGTCCATTGCAGCCTTTCACCTTTTTTTTTTTCCCAGTTTGAAGCCAAATTTCCTGCCTTATGCATATGCTTTTGCTCCTTGTAAGTGCTTATTAGGTAGGTGAAAGGAACCATCCCAAATGCCAAGGCTGCGCAGAAGCTGTTTGCTTCAAGCAGTATTTGTTGTATTCAGGTACATGAATTACAGCTGAGCACTCTCGGTAATTTTTCAAACAGAGGGGCAAAGATGCATAGATGAGGTTCTCAGGGATGTGGTTTAGCACCAGTGCTAATGGTTGGACTTGATGATCTTGAGGGTCTTTTCCAACCAAAATGATTCTGTGATTCTATGAAAAACAAAGGAGTGTAGTTAGGACGAGGCATGGACTTGGCAGATAGCGAATGGGAGAATCTGCAGCAAAGAAGCTGTCAGCTCCTTGATTATTCTCATTTGATGTGGTGCGTTTATTCATAAATTCAAAATGTCAGGAATCCAACCAGAGTGGCGGGCGGTGGATCAAGGAGCTGCTGTGACTCCAGCACCACAGCAACTGATTGCACGGACACCCAGAAAGCGCCCGAATCTCTGGGGAGCCCCACGCACCTGTTGCCGTCCCGTGCTGCGCGGTTGCAGCCGCCACATGTGGCTGAGAGCTGGGGAGGCCCCGGGGGGCCAGATGAAAAGCAGGAATTCTCCAGCAGCCCCGCAGCAACATCCCTTCTTGTAAGATGTTTGCAAGGGCAGACGGATGGGGAGGAGGCACGGAGAGGGGGACCAGCCCGGAGGTGGGATGCCCGTCGTGCACCTTCACAAACATCATTTAGCGGAAGTCAGATGCCTATTTATCGCTTTCAAAGGGAGACGAGATCGGCTGTTAGTGCTTGCAGGATCAAATGGGTAAATTAGAGGCAGAAAAGATCGCCATTCAGGCTAATGGGATTTACACTCTCAAATCGAGTTATGTGGATGCATTATAGGGAGTTCACATTGAGGGGAGCCAATTACCCCATTAGCACTAATAGGAATTGCACTAAGGCATCATGTGAGAAGACACATGCAAAAAGATCGCAGCTTTCCCTCACTTGCGCGGGATTGTTCTGCTGAAACAAGGCAATAACTGATGGATCTCCCTCCCCTCACACAGGTCAGGGTTTAGATGTTCAGTCTTTGCTTCATCCAGCCACTTCATTCATAACGCTGGGAAGGACCTTCTTCCCAAAGAGTTGTTACAAGGAGGGCTCGGCTCTTCTATATCCACCGCAGCCTCTTTTAACAGCAAACATAACCCACGCAGGCCTTCTGCTGCTAAGAAAGCCGCGGCCAGGGATGTGCCCTTTATCTGTGGCTCCTTCTGCCTCTCTGAGGTTGCTCCCCGGCTTTGTCTCCGGTCGCTGCTGTTTATCACCATCTCCTCACTAGCGAGTGCCCAGTGGACACATTTATTCCCTGCGCAGTGCACAGAGGCATCTTAAACAGATACCTGTAACCCTAATGACAGTTCTTTAATGAAGAAAAGGCAGCAAAATTAAATGCGAGTGGCATATTACCACACTTGTTTTAAATTGATATTTAATTAAAAAGTTAATTATTAATTAAGTTTATCAATTGCACATCAGTTGTTCAATAGAAAAGGGCTCGTTCATTTAATTATCTGCATGCAACCGATAGTATATGCTTTTTAGCCAGGCAAGGTTATCTCTGCATCTCTTCTAATTTAGATCAGTTTAGCTTCTAATCTATCGAGAGTGCTTCCTTTTGCGAGCTTCTGATTTGATCTATAAATGTTTACTTACAGAACTGTTAGGTATTAGAAGCTGATCAAATAAAGGGAAGGGCTGCTCAGAGTTGCATTATGCTCACCAAAGGGCTCCGGTGGCGCTTTCTTGCAAAGAGCTTCTCGGGCTTTTCTTTAACAACATGCCTGCCGTAAAAGTTTAAAAAAGAAGATAAACATCCACCCCGAAAGTATGTTAATAGCCCAAACAATGGGGAATCTTCAAAGGGCAAGAGAGGCCTGAGAGCAGAATACAAGGATGGACAGCAGCACCACTGCTGCTTTTGCTGCGGAGAGGAGTGTGGGGCACGGCCATGGGGAGGGCAGCCCTGCGGCACAGCCACCCCAGCTCCGGCACAGGGGTTTGGGGGAAAACACAGTGCTCCCCATCATCAAATTGGCCAAGGGCTCCTGCTCTCCTTTCTCCCTAAAACAACTCCTAGCTGCAAATCAACAGCTGTTTCTAGAGGGTTTTTGGATGCCACATGGTGAACCATGCAATAAACTCCTCCAGTACTCAGGCCGTATAACAGAAATACGCTGTGGAGGTTGTGACTCCTATCATGTATTCTAGTAAATTATCTTGTATTTATTTTAACTGCAAATCACAGTCCTGTTCAGTTTCTTTTAAAAGTAGCACTCAGTGCATACATTTAAAATGCTAAAGGATGCCGGTGCATTAGTTCACTATTGGGGACCTGCCTGGTCCTGAACACCAGTGAAGTTAATAAGAAAATGAGGGTACCCAGACCTTGGAACATTATAAGAAGTTATAGGTAGGCTCTATGTAACTCATTAGAAACAGCCACTAGCCCAACCTTTGAGGCTTTAGCCACAAAACAGGCTGCAGCACTTGCATCTCCCTGAATAGTTCTCATATCCATTGCGCCATAGGTGACTTTTCACCATGGCACAGTCCCTGCACCAGGAATCTAATGCCAATCACAAACACGAGACAACATAATGCAGCAGACCACAGAGGGCAAGGCGAGGAAAAGGTGAGGGAAAAAAGAAAGCTGATGGGCTGCCTTGAGGGGGCAATGCTGAAACAGATGTGTCTTTTCAGAGCCTGGTTAATGGAGAAAAGGAAATGTATCACAACAAGTAAATAGCTACGGCACTGCGGTTCGTATAATTCAGGTGAATACAGGGAGCCTGCAGCTCGTATTTGATCTGAAGACAACAAGCCCAGGGCTGTCTCCCATCTCCTGAATGAAAAGCACTAAGGGGAGAGGGCTTTTAAAGGGAAGGTAATTTACAATGCAATATTGCCGGGGGTGGTGCTGGTGGTGTGTTTGTACAACTGGAAAGAGGATAAAAGAAATCTCCATGAATAGTAACTGTATGTTTATAGACGGGTGCCTCTTTGCCAACTCCGCATGCAGTGTGCATTCATCTCCACCAGATATTCAAGTGGCAGGACTTTTTCAAGGAACAATGTTTATAGAAAATGACTATTTTGAAGCTTTACACACTAGAATTTGAGGAAACTTAAAATTTACATTTACAAACATCATCAGTCACCCTATCTGACAAATCAGAGCAGAGGAATCCGGCTTAACTACTCTAGATGGGCAGCAAACAGCAGTCGCTTTCTCTAGAGATTTGTAACATTGGTTAAAATGAGAAATTTATCATGCATCTGCCCACAGATAGTCTGAAAGAAGCCAAACATATCAAAAGCACGGATTTGTGAGGAATTATTTATACCAGTCCTCTTTCTCGACTAGAGGACAAAACTGGAAACTTCCCTTTCTGGTGCATCACCCCGCTCAATGGAGCATCGAGTCCTGGGATATTCCCTTCCTTCAGTGACAGGGCTCAGGTGAAGAAAGAACAACTTCCACATGGACACAAGTTACCAATGAAAATGCCATATAAACAAGCATGAGAGATGAGGAACAAATAAAGCTGGCTTGTTTATTCTTGAAGGTGCCACTGCACAACAAGATGGGTGATAAAGCAAGAGCTTTCTCTGGAGCTTTTCTACAACTGGGGGACATCAGAAAGTCCTTTGCCTCCCCTTGGCGCAGCCTCTGCTGCATGATAAGGGGTGAATTAATACTGCAACCGCCTCCTAATAGGGGAACTAATTTAGCTTGTCCTCCCCATTCAACCTGCTGTTCTCAAAAAACCTGTAAGAATTTCATCTCTCCGAGTTCTTTAGGCTTTGTGGCAAAGTGAGGTTGAAGAAGGCACCTGGGGATAGATTCAGAGATGCTGGCTTGATGTAGGACTTCACATCATTTATCTCTGAATTCTTGGGTTGAAAAAAAATACCTTGGATAATTTAAACAACTTCTATGTTTATTGCAGTTGGGGTCTTAGGATGAGACTATTTAAGTAACAAGAAAGCAATCAATCCCTTTCTTCCATCCCCATCAGATGCATCAATTTAAAAGAACTAGATTCCTCTAAACTTATGGCCCAAGAGGGTCAACACTTGCCTCTCTGAGTGTTAACTCTGCGGTTTCTGCCCCAAAGGGTGAACCTCTCTGGATGTCAGCAAGCGGTAAGCAAGACCATCAATCAAGAAAGGACCAGGACTTCACCCAACACTTCGATTAGACCTTTGGTTTCAAAGCTGAATCTTCTGTGCCCTTCTGTAGTCCTGGGCTCCACTGGCAAACAAATGCAGAAATGCCGCTGGGGAAAGTGTGTTTGTGTGAGATTTCCAACCCAATTTTGCAGACTCAGATGTTAGGCAGTTTAGATAAGGGGATGATTAGAGGTCTAAGCCTAAGGTTTGAAATACCCAGACTTCCTGGAACCACTGGTGCAAATCCCAGCAGGGCTGACTCAGCCTCCAACCTCCTGATGAAGATAAAGTGAGCTCCATGCAGGACTGTGACCTGTGAGACTCCACCCGCCAAGACCCCACTGGAGCTGAGATAACGATGACGGTGTCTCCAGCGTAGAAGGGGCTTCATTCTGTGGTGTAGCGCCCCGAATCTGCCCACACAATGGCTCCTTCTGGTGCTTCCACTTCTGGGCTCCACCACAAGTGATTTAAGGATCCTAAACTTTTCTAGAGTTTTGCTCCTGCATTTCTTGGTGTGCGTGTCCACAGCCTCGTGGTGCTTCTGGCAAAACTATGGCTCCTCTTATCTTTCTGTTGCACCACGTATCGACCCCTACAGAAAAGCGCTGTATCAGTACAGTTTGTGACTTGCTCACAGAAAAGCCCTACAGAAGCATATTACGTTGCCTTTCTTGCAATCGTTGCTGTGATCCAATTGTTTTTATTTTACAAAATAAAAGAAACTCCCAAATCTCTGGTATGCTCTTCGGACTAACATTTGGTCTGCCAAGCACAACTACGCAAAAGTTATCAGCAAAAACCATTCAATGAACAAGCTCGACTAATCGATTTAGTCCTTTCTTTTCCGTTCTGCTACTGGACAATTAGATACCATGACACAAAATTCTAGCGTGTATTTCCTCTTTTAAGTTATTCATAATATTCTCCTCTAATAATTCACAGAGTACTTGCAATTCACTCTTTTGTGCTGCATTCTGAAAATTAAGAAATCTGATCAGGGCTGGCTCCTCAGGAAAAAAAGATAAGGAAAAACCACACAACTTCTGTAACCATCAAACGCAGCATCGATGACAGGTTTCACAACTAAGCGTATGATTTGAAATGCACTTCAGGAAAGCATTGAAATAGCAGAGCTAATTAAACCTTTGCTTTCCAGTAGCACTCACCTTATTACAGCTCAGACGTTCACAGGGCAGCAAATCTGCACAGGACACATGTATTTGAATATTCAAGTGAAACTCCGCAGACATTGGTACAGAACCAGCTCTACACTTTGTCATTCTTCATCCCATACTGAGGCCAACAGATTGATCAAATTGGCCAAACAGGGCAGCAGACACTCAGATATATTAGTCAGTCCAACATCAAAACAGTGGTAAGAAAATTGTAACTAATCCTTCTCTAACTCCTGTTTACACTGTGGCCAACTGGTTGATGATCCATCAGCACCTCCACCCCCAATACGCTCTCCAGCAAAGGCAGGAGATGCTCTGCTCACTCACGGTTCTTTGAGCCAAAAGAAGCTTCCCCAAACCTCCATCCACAAATGAATATGAGTAAACTGAAAACAAAAGGTAACTTCAAGAGAGGTGGAAATAAAAATCCTGTTTTCCTGGACTTCATGTTCCCATGGTTGAACTTTCCTGGGTCTTAAAGGGTACAAGTCTCATGTTCCTGCTGTGATGGAAACTCCTCCAACAGCTGCAGCCACAATGGCTGCAAAACAGCTCCATCTTCCTTTTCCTCTCTGAGTTTTTGAAGAGTAGTTATACTGCTTCTGGATGTGCAGAAGCTTTTCTTTCAGTTGAAATAATGGTTTGGTTGCTTCTCTTCCACCTGGCTTTTTATTTTCACAAAACAAACCAGGAACACAGTACCTTTGAGACCTCTACCCTGCTGTCACCTTTCACTGAACCCTGCAGATCGGCTCCAATGTCATGAGGGTAAGGAGCGAGACCCGTTTCTTTTAGGCCAAGCCTAAAAATGGCTCCAGAACCCATGCATGCACACAAGAAAAACCACATAACTTAGTGGAATCCTTGGCTTTCCAAACAGAAATGCCCACCTTCTGGTTTTTAAGACCATGCAGCCAGCATTTTCACTCTGCTTTGGTCCAACTTCAATTGTAACTCCCTTGGGGCAGCGACTTTGCCTATTTGCTTTTAAAATGCCTTGTGTGCCCTGCAGCTCCAAGTATAAAATAATCTCTAGAGCTGCAAGGAGAAGTCTCCATGAAGACACGCCTGAATTTTGTAATGAAATTGTCTCTGTGTTGAGATGTCCTGGTGCACAAACATTTCCTCGACAGGGTTTCACTCCCACAAATACTTGCTTTTTGCTGTTTCATGTTGGAATACACATGGAGACAGCCTCTGAGCTTGGGCAAGCATTCGCATCAGAAGTGGCTTTGTAAGTGAAACTCCCGCTCAGAGAACAGAAAAAGAGATTTTTCTTCACCCATCCCAGTTCAGCAATAAAATTCAAATGTGGCAAACCAGACCATCCAGGCTTTTATTTTTCCTTTCTTTCTTTTCTAGGTCTCTCACCCCTCCCATTTTTTCAAAGCAACAAACATTTTGTTGAATTGTTCTAAATAATGACAACATTTGAAACCACTTCAGTCTGTTTGAGATCTCAGGGGGAAAAATTGGTGAATAAATGACTCAGGATAAATCAAATCATTCTGTTCTAATAACTGTGTCTCTCGCTCGCCTTATCTCAATTGCTGTCCCTACTTCTGTGTGCTCCCGCACCTCCCCAGCCAACTCCCTGTCACGGCCCATTGATCTGAAGCCACCATCTCTGCTCTTGTCCCCATCCCACCTCCTCTCATCAAGCTGTCAGGGTTCTCCTGTCTCATCTTCTATCACAACTCTGTTCTCCATGTGGTCCCCAGCCTCCATCCACCAGCCCTGTGCACCCTGCTGTCTCCTCTCACCACCCTGTCCATCAAGTCCACCATGTGTCTCACAGCTCTCTCCAGTGAGGAGCCCTTGAAAACAACTTCTTACATGGGAACAACCCCACCATCTAGACCAGACTCTGGTACCTCTTCATGCTTCATTAAAAACTAAGCCAACATCCTCCACTTCTCCTTCCTTCCCTGCTGCACCTTCATCCCCTTCCCATGCTGTCAAGCACCACCATTTGACACGGCAGCTGTAAAATGTACAGCGGCCCTTTTCGATGGCCTTTGGGGATGGTTTGCAAGGGGAACGCTACGCAGCACCGTGCTGTGTCTGTGCTGGGGGCGTGCGGTGAAGCCTGAGGAGTCAGGAGAGGTCAACTGTTGGCTTGACCTCCTAAGCCCATCTGCCTTCACGCAAGGGAAGACACATGCTCTAAACATGTATTATCTTTCCAGGACATTTGTTTCAGGAGCGAGTTGCGTTAAGCAAAGGTACGTCAATTGATAATAAACCTGCTCCTCACTGTCATTTGTGGGTGATTTGAAGAAAAACAGACCATGTAATCAGGTCTAAGGGGTCCCTAATACCAGAGACGCTGGTGCTGTCAGCTATAGAAAATAATTAGAACGTTATCCCTGTGGCAAGGAGAATGTAAATACATCTAAAATACGACATAATGACATTCTCCTCTGTAAGCCGGGGGATCTGCTTCAAATAAAAGGGCCATTAACACAACAATTAAAGCCGAGGGGGCTGGTGAAGTAGGGAGCCGGCCTGGTGCAGGGCGAGGCGAGCGAGCGCCCGGCGTAAATCTTTCGCCATCCCAGCCAGGAATGTGACTATTAGCCCTGTCATGACCCGAGGGCTTCCCAATAATGCATCTGCTCTCTGTCAGGGCCAGGATTTCGAAACGTCCTCCAACCCGAGCCCAGGGCCGACTCCACGGTGCGGCGCCAAAGAGGGAGCCGGCGGGAGCTGGGTGGCTCCACGCTGGACCTTGGCCCCCGTTCAGCAAAGCACTTAACCGCAGCCGTAGGGACGCGTCTCCTCCCAGGGCGGTTCGGGCGCTTGGAGGTGAACGATGGGTGGACTTCGCTGAATCGCGGCCGTTCAGGCTTTCTTGGAGCAGAGCTGGACTCCTTGTCATCTTCAGCACTTCTCCTCTCCGTCTCCCTTTGGGGGATGCACCCCATGGAGCGGGCTCGTCCCAAGAACATCCTCGTTGTGGAAGTGCAGCTCAGGGAACCTGCGAGAACCAAGGCATGGAGAGCACCACCGAAATTTAGGCACAATTCAAAGGAAATAGTGTCACTGCTTTAACCATCCAGGCAGCAAACACTCTGAATGTGCTCCAGGCAACATGGAGATAATATTTTCTATAAGCTTCATAGCAGACTTACAGAAATGATGGACAAGTGCTTGGAGAGGACAGTAGTTTTCACCTCTCATTCAGTCTGAAGTAGGTGATGATAAAAGTCCCGAATACATCAGGAACTTTGATTCTGGGCAAAATACATTCAGTACACCCCTGCAGGTTCTTGGCGAAGGAAAAAAATATCACTGAGCTGGCAAAATCAGCCTCCACAATAACAGCAGGCTCAGATGTAAGTTTTCTTAAAGCTGACAAGTTAGGTCACAAATGCAGATTTTGCTTCCTTGTAGAGATAAAGGTCTCGTCAGGCTCAATTTTTTTTAAAAACGGTGACTTTTTGTAGTTAAGTTTTATATGTCTAGTGGAAGTCTGTGAATGCCAGAAAACAGAAAATGGTACGAACCTGCCTGGTTGAGTTGAGCAGGAAGAGAACAATACCAAAGCCAGTCCTTTGGGAAGATCTGTCAAAAGGCAGGCTTCTTATATCAATCTTCTTTTGCAGTTCTACTAACCCTTCTAAAAGAATGACATAACAGAGACTTCAAAACAAAAATGAAACAAAAACTCCTCCAAATTCCTAGTGTTTCAAAATCCAAAGGCAACATGCTTCCTGTGTCCTGCTTTGGGCATATGAACATTTATAACCCACGGTCACAAAATAATTAAAAAAAATAGTTGTAGGATATGCAGAAGCTTGTGGAGCTATTTAAAGATGGCCTTTAATTTTTGAAAGACGACAACACTTATCTTCTCAAACTTTACGAGTAAGGAAGATCTGAAAATAACAACTACAGAAGTCACATTTCTCTTACGAAATCATATCATACACTGAGGAAACTATCAGAAAGGCACACAGAGGAAATTTCTCCTTACAGTGCGTTACTGACTTCCACAAAAGGAGCAGTTGTTTCAGAACTGAGGAGGTCAATAACTCAAGGTGAATAACTGAAAAACAGGACTTGCATCCAGAAACACTCGCATCTCATGAAACGAGGTTGGGCTCTGGTTGCCGAGAAGTTCTGCAAAATCAGACCCAGTTTCAGGGGAAAGAGAAAATGTCTCATGCACAGTCTGGTCTGTGTAGGCACTTAGTCCAGAGGATGCACACTTGGGCTAAGAGAGAATTATGTATGTCAAGGTACAGCACACATCCCAGTAGTGTATTGGCAAAGAAAAAATTGCGTAAGCAAAAAATAAGCTGCATGTCAAATATAGAATAATCTTTGAAGATTCTCATTACAAGTAAACACAAGGATAACTAATGGATAAGCTAATTAGTCATGCAAATCTGATGGATTTTCACTGCCTCCTTCCAGCCACTTCTTTCTTCTTTAGAAGGCATTTCATTTTCTGAGTAGTGCACAGTTCAGCATCCAATTCATATTATTTGGGCAGAAAGACAGTCCTTTAATCTTCTGAGACTTTGGTCCTCAGTGTGAAACACATGGAAACTTTCCAACAGAGAAACAAAAGAGTGATAATATAAAACAAAATATTAGCAAAAACTCCCATGGAACAAAATGAGATGGTGTTCTCTGGCAGATCTCATGCTTGAGCACTGTGGACAGCAGTAACTTATAACCTGCAAGGACAACAACCAACACATTTGTCTCTTTCAATTATGTGGGCTGCCTTATATATAAATAGAGCTAATAAAAATGATCTGAAAAAAAACAACAGCCAGCCTTTATAACTAAGGTCACACTGGCCAAAAGGGCTGTGAATGTTCCAGCAAGCTAGGAACAAGTTTCTAGACAGCTGGAGACATTTTGAGCAAACATGGGCCAAATTAAACCGACGTGGGAAGCCAAAGTGAAACCAGTAAAAGCTTGCCTACTCAGATGACTTTTGTTTGAGCTGGAAGCTAAATTAAAACAAAATTCCTAGGATGACACTGTTTTGACCGCGACAGCAATCACCTGAGTCATGCGATAAGCACTTTGCTCTACAAATCTCAGCGTGTCACTCCCAAGAGCACTTGCACATCAGAGCCATGAGAAGCAAAAAGAAGGGGGGGAAAAAGGGGAAAATAAAAGCTTTTGTACAAATCCTGTGAACCAAGTCCCCTATGCCTCTTTCCTTCCAGACATTTCTGAAAAAAACAGCTCGCTGGAACCACAAAGAACAACAACAACTGAGCAGCATTCCAATATGGGACATCCTGCCGGACCAGCCCGAGCCAAAGGAAAAAAGAAAGCCACAAATGTCAGAACTCAAATTGGACACTCAAACCCAAAGCCTTATGTTTTGGGGCACTTTTTTTTTTAATTTAAACTAATCTAATCAATTGGTCACCATACTAGGGGGTTCAAGCAGCTGGTTTAGTTAGGTCCATCTGTGACAAACCTTGGAACCAAAGCCACGTGTTCAAACACACGCACATTTGAAAACTTACATAAAAGATCAACTATTGTGTCTTAAAATATGTACAGTTGTCTCTGTGCATCGCCACTAATAACTATCATAGCACAGAGTAGAGTCCTAATGTTGTTTGTGGAGCCCCCAATCAGTTCCCTAGAAATACGGTTTACACGTTATTAAGTTGCAGGGACGGATTTCCTCTCATGCCGACTTACAAACCACGGGTGAAGGTTTATCAAGGCTCACTGCCTTGTACTGATGACCCTACCTTGGGAATGGCTGCAGAAATAATATGAAATTATTATCAAGAAAAGGAAGGCTATAAAACAAGATAGAAACCTGGGAAGAGTGCGTTTTTTTCCCCAGGAAGCAGTAAATATCTGGAAAACTGGAAAGGGAAAAAACAAAAACAAAACCAAATCAACCAAACCAAAACAACAACAGCGCAACCAACCGACCCTAATGAATCATTTAAAGAATTCCTTAAAAGCAGAACCCTTAAAAGAAGATTAGTGGCAAAGCTTACAAGTATCATAATCTCCATTTATCATCTTCATCTATGAGGTGGTATCTACTTTGCTTCCTTCGTACCAGCTGGAGAATTAGATTTCACAGTTCTCCTGAGCAGAGCAGGGGAACTACATAACATACCCTGTTGCACCATCCCATTGCCCACCAACCTGGAAAGAAAAGGCTGCAAGGATGAAGCACAACCGAGCCCAGTCCCAGCACAGCATCAGACCGTGGCTGGACCGCGACTCCCGCCCAGAGTCCCGCTTGGACCCAGGACCTGGAAAATGCTCCTTGGCCTCTATTCAGCATCTGGGATGTTTTCCAGAAATCAACCAGCTCCAGGGCCAAGGTCTGAAAAAAATGAAGCCTGGGACTGGACCAGGCCTGTTTTTCAGATCCACAACCCCAAAACCCAACACCCAAGACACCACAAATCCAACACTATGCTTGACAAGTCGGGTGACTGCAGGCACCATGCACCTGTGGTTCATGTGCATTCCAGTATGGTACAACTCTCCCTTTGATGGCCATTTACCTCAAATAAGACCTACATGTGCTTAGTTTTCAACCTGTCTCCAATTTTGCTCTACTCTTCACTACCACTGCCTTTTTTTCATATTTTTCAGCCTCACAGAGATAAACTCAGTGAGTAAATGGCCAAGGGATGTTGAGGCTGCTGCAAGAACAAAACCAATCACTGACTTTCTTTTTATCTAATAAGTGAAAGGCTTAAATTCTCCTAAGAACAAACTGTTTTGTATTGCAAAAGAAAGAAAAGTTCCTAGCAATAACAACAAAAGAGACAGATGTCCTAAGAGAATATCATGGAACTGGGGTAAATTACTTTAAAATAAGAAACCCAAGGTGGAGGGGAAACTCCCCAAAAGTGAACAAGTGCTCTTCACATTTTAAACAAGGGATGGATGGTTTTTTTTCCCCCTTTTTTTCTTCTTTTCTTTCCAGCAGCTAGAAGTCCCATCTGGTTCCTGTTTCTATTCGTCTGATCTCCCAGAAACTTCTAAAAGCCATAAGCATCAGCCAAAAATTCCCCAGGCATGGACTCTTTTCCAAAATAGCCCACAAAACGGCATTTTTTAGGTGGGTTGGTTTGGAAGGAGCAGAGGGGGGGATGTTGATTTCTGTAACATTCCTAGGAATTTCTTGCATCTATTCTCCCCTCTAGAACTTCTCCTCCGCCTGAATCCCAATTGCACTTCCCACTGGCACGCTGGCTGGCACAGGGACTGCCCCACTCCCATCGGCAGGATTCGTGTCTTCTCATGGGAGCTCGTAACAAGCTGCCAAGGGGCTTTTATCCCCAAGGAAGGCAAATGAATTTGCCATTCCCTTGCAGATGAGGTCTCCTCTGTCGGGCTGGTGGCTGTTTCATCTGGAGGCTGTGTAACTGGGCATGTTCCTCTGCTAAGGCATTGTCAAGATGTGACTTTCGGAAAGGGCAACTTGGTGTAAATAGGTAAGATGGATGAGACAGAGAGGCCTGGATCATCTCTACATGCTCTATTCCGTGGCCTTAGGGACAGGTGGAAGAGCCAGAACGTTTCCAGCAGATCTCCCGCTCCCATCTGGCCTGGAAGCAAAGGTGGCACCACCAGCTCTCATGGCCAAACGACGGCTTTCCCTGTGCCAGGACAGCTGGAAAAGGGTGAAGGATGGTTGAGATGGGGCTGCTCACCTGGGGTTCCTTTGTGACAGTTTCGCTCCATAGACATTTGGATGATCAATAATTGGTCCCTCTGAAAAGCAACCAGTGTGTTTGATTTCTATACATTTAAGATCTGATTGAAGCAAGATTTCATACAGGTGGTTATAGCTCGCACTGACTCTGGCATGTGCTTAAATGCTTCCCCGGACACTCTACACAGCTAAAACCAACCAAATGCCCCAACAAAAGCAGCTCCAATTTCATTCATTATGAGCACACCTCTTGGTTGCACCCATGCTTCTTGTAAAGGTGCACAGATCTATCATGGAGACTCCAAGCATCTTAGTCTCCTCTGCTTTTGAAGCCTCATAATCCTTCACTGGATCAAAACAAATACAAAAGTACGGTCTTTCAGATAGTGATTCAGAAACACAGGGAGAACAGGACAGCTCCAGAGGCGTGGGATGGACTCTAGAGATCTACCCCCCACAAGAAAGCAGTCCCGGTCACTGATGACTAAAGGTTTCTACTTTTAGACATCTGAATTAATGAGATTAATTTAACCTCACAAAAGCACCCAGCTGCCTGTCTGGGCCCATCCAGCATTTGTAGCAGAGCAACAGAATAATCTAAAAGGTCACAGCCTTATCTCCACACCCTGCACTCGCTTGTACTACTTGCCTTGCTTAAGAAAAAAAGTCAGAGGCACAACAGAGTGCAAACAGGCTCCAAGGCTCCATGGCACAGCTCCGTGACACAACGTGATGAAGAAGAGAACAGTGGAGTTCTCTGGCCCTCCTGGCACAACTGTGGCATGTCAGAGATCGCCAAAAAATCCTGACATCCCTTTGCCCTTCTCAGCCACAAAACAGGTGAGTTTGACCTAGTGAGGTATTAGTACCAAATACCAATTGGCATTTCTAGTCAACGCACAGTCTGAGATGCTGCTAAGAGCATCTCCCTAACTTTCAGCACAATTAAATACTTCATCAATAAAAAGTAAACATAATTCATTTTCTATTTATAAAAGAATCTTTCCCTCCTCCCCAATGTTTTATTTTAGCAAGTGCACTCAACCATGTTCTCAATCTGCACTTCATTTCCTGCTATTCAGTTTTCTGTGGTTCACAGACAAAAATACCTGAGGAAAAAAAAAAGCACAATGCCAGATCCCAGGGGGCTCTGATTTACCACAGCAGAAAAATGTGGCGTGCTGTATAACAGGAGCCCGCTGCCCGCGCTGGGAGCGGGATGCACAGCGGATGGCGGGTGAGGCAGAGAGCATTAAGTTCAGAGGTAGTGGTGCCAGGAGCTTCTTGAGTCCCCTCCCAACCAAGACAGTGGAGGGTAACCCTCTATTTCTCATCTGTCCTTGATCTTTTTAGGAGCAGTGAAGAAAGCAACGCAGAGGAGGTTGTGTCTTTCTCCTCAGAGTCCAATAGAAGGAGCAACCAAGAGCTTCATTCCTTGCTCCTGCCAGACCAGGACCTTTCATCCTCATGGAGAAAAAGCGTAGAAATGCATTTCTGCAGCCATTTCCATCCATGAGGATTCTAGAGCACTTGATCTTCTGCAGCTGTGGTTGGCATAAAGGCATGAGAGCAGGTACAACCTGGTAGCAGATCGCGACAGGATTTATGGACCGAGACGCACAGGGTGTTCCCAGGGCTGGAGGTACAAGGTGGTCATTCTCCCTGTGATTTGGGAAGAGAGAAGGAGCTTTTGTATTCTTGGAGATGAGGTCCTCAAACCCACAGAGTATCCTCACCGTGCAGATACTTCTGGTGCTGCTCCCTGCCAAAGAGAAAACACAGGACACAGGTGAACCAAGCCCAAAAAATAACCAAGCCAGCAGATCCACCTCCAGCCCTGGAGCGCATCAGGGCAGCCAAGGGAGAGCAGGCAAGGCTGGAGATGCAGTCACGGCCATCCCAGCAGGCTCAGTCCCACCCCAGCTGCCCCACTGGTCACAGCGATGATGGAAAACACAGTAGGGAGCTTACTCACACATTTTACCATGTCCCTTCACCCCAAGCAACACGAAACAAGACACTAAATAGGCAACGCAGCATCAGAAACATCAAGACTTGTCTGGACTCCAGCTTCCCCCGCTATCCCCAGTGGAGAACTGCAGCGACGGGGTTTGCTGGGGTTGACGTAGCAAAGGGCAAGGAGGGGGACGGAGCCAGGCCAGGGGACACCAAGAGGGAAAAGATGGAGAAAGGAAAAACCGGGGGAAGGAGGGGACTTAGGGCTGAATATAAGCGTTAGGGAACAGAGAAGAGTTTGTAAGCACAGAGATGGGAAGGCTGACAGGGAGAGCCAAGGATAAATTGTTTTGATGAGTGCTCCAGCTCTGAAATAAATATAACCACCCAAGGGGGCTGTGTGACTCAGTCTGACATTTTGGCTATTTTTCTTCATGCCACCAGATGTAATCAATTTAGCTGGGGGGTGAAGGGGGAAGCACACACATATTTTTATTGCATTCTAATGTCCACACACACACACACCAAAAAAAAAAAAAAAAAAAAAAAAAAAGACGACATTTTTGTTTGGGTTTTTTTCTAATCATAGTATAAGGCACTTTGTGCACAACAAAACACCACAAGCAGAACTTCCACCTGCCTTTCACCATCACAGAAATAAGAGTTCTGGGGACTAGGGGCAGATAAGTCTGTGTGGGGGTAGCCAGAGCAGCCCCCTCATCTCCACCGCAGCAGGGACAAAATCTCTGAGCTGAAGGAGAACATCAGGAGAACGTAAAGGATGGCTGCTCACATTCGCTTCAATATGCACGAGGGAACAAATATGGCCAATAACATCCTAAGATATTGTCGTGCTGAAATTCTTTGTTTACCAAGAAATGACATGTTGAAAGCCCTTGGCATTTATGAAGCAGATGATTTCTATTCATTTATTTGAAGCATTTTACAGTACTTACCCAGACACTTGGAGCAATTATCTTGCCAGATCTCATGTGGAGGACTGGGTCAGATGGGCGAGCTCCAGAAACATCTCCCAGCATCCTAGAGAAGCGGTGTGGTGCTTGGGTAGGTAGTGCTGCCCCTTCCGAGCCCAACCTGCACCAAGGCAAAGGAGGGGGCCCACCTTATTGCTTCTTGCTTTCAGTTGTAGTTTCAGTTGGGCATACACAAGCCTTCAAAACTCCTGTCCAAACCTGCGGGGAAATGTTCTTGCACACTGTTAAACAGCTCCTGCATTCCACCCAGAGGCTGATGCTGTTCTGTGGTAGGTGAATAATTTTTATATTTACTCTCTGAAAAATAGTTTGGACTTCGGAGAGTTTTTGCTCCGGCAGACTCCTCCTGAATTAATAACAGCTTTGCCTGAGCAACAGCTAAGAAATGAGAAGAGAGCATGGTGGAAGTCAGTATTTTTTAATTCATGCTGGTGATGGGCTCTGCAGATAAGAGTGCTGGCTGGAAACACCCATTCCCCTTCCTGCTGTACAACCATCCACCTTCAGCTCCTACCTGCATATCTCTGGAGAAACCACAGGAACTAAGCCCAACACAGGACCTGGCATCGCACATCTGAAAACTAAGCAAAAGTGCTCACTGAACTGGCTACCAAGTCTCCATCCAATGACCATCATAGCAGAAAAGGCTGAGAGAGTTGGGGTGTTCAGCCTGGAGAAGTTCCAGGGAGACCTTATTGCACCTTTCAGTGCTTAAAAGGGGCCAATAAGAAAGATGGGGACAGACTCTTAAGCAGAACCTGTTGCGATAGGATAAGGGGTGATGGTTTTAAACTAAAGTAGGGAGATTCAGGCTGGACATGAGGAAGAAATTGTCGCCCCTGAGGGTGGTGAGAGCCTGGCCCAGGTTGGCCAGAGAGGTGGTGGATGAACCATCCCTGGAGACATCCCAGGCCAGGCTGGACGGGGCTCTGAGCACCCTGAGCTGGTGAAGATGTCCCTGCTCATGGCAGGGGTGGCGCTGGATGAGATTTGGAGGTCCCTTCCAACCCAAACTGTTCTGTGATTCTATAATCCATTCTATCTAAGCCATCATTGGCCCTGCAATTTATTTTAAAATCTGAAAGGAAGCAGGCATTCCTCAAGCGTTACTTCCACTACGGTTAGATCTTCGGATGTCTCCTCCTTGCATGGCTATTGGCATAGCAAAGAAGTCCCAGTTAAACCTTCCCTGTAGGGCGTCCCTTCTGTCAGCTCTCTCAATGAGTCCACTCCCATTTCCTAGGAGGCTCTGCCTTGAAGGCCATTAAGAACAAGGGGGTTCTGTGAGGTTGCTCAGTTTTTAAAGATGATCTATAGTATCTCTTCATTTTCAACTCTGAGCACATATTCTTTTCTCTCTTGAACACATCCCTAGAATCTTAAACTGTACTTCAAAATCAAATATGTTGCATTTATTTAAAGTGTTACAGTTGCTCTTATCTGTCATGTTAATTATAAAGAATTTTTTTTCCCCTTTAAGTGGGAGTCGTTTGAAATAGATATAAATGATTCCATAGCATGACTTTCTTATCACCTATTCTAACATTTCAAATCAAGTCATCCACCACAATGCATCCTGGGTATTTTGCAAATTAGCCATTTTGAATGCATTGCGCATTCAAGGAACTATTTCATCTCTTCAGGGCATAGACTACACCAATTTCGTACATGTATGTGCATGTCTGAAAGTACCAAATTAATATCTACTCATGGGGACAATTTCTGAATATTCAAGTAGTTGCCCCACCACAATGAGGGAGAGAAGGGAACAGGGGAAAATTCCACATTTGCACCATGACCTTGTATCAATTTTCTAATGCCACTAATCCTTGGACTGGAACTTGCTAACCTTTGAAGATTTGACTAGTCAAGCTTAGTATTTGGTTATCGTCACTTTCTAGAAAAATGAGGCTGTCTAAGGAAAACAGTCTTTAAGTTCAAAAATCCAGAGGAAAAGCATGTATTAAACCACAATAGTCCTGTAAATTCAACCCTGGAATCGCTGTTACAGAATCACCATGAATGGAAATCTCCCTGTTCCCAGGGGTAATTTTTAGCCCTAAACAGATTTTTCTGTATTTCAGCTGTCCTTAAAAAAAACCCCAAAACACAAACACAAAACCACCCAACCAAACGCCTCCTACCAGAGATACTCTTAACTAAGTTAACACCAGGTTTCTAAGTCTGGCGTCCTCGACCCAGATAGGCAGAAAGGCAGGCGGCAAATCCAATACTTGCACTAAGATACTAATTTTAAACTTTCACAGTTTCATAACTGATAAAATGCTTTTCCTTAAGCTGAATATTTTTTCTGGCCTCCTCGCTAAGGAGATGGAATTGAAGTCATACTAAAAAAAAAAAAATAGTTCATATAATAGATGTAGGAAGTAGAAGATTTTCACCTTTATGTTTTTGAATCTTCCTTAAAAAGTAGAGCAGAGCAAAAACTAGAGATCAAAATATTTTTTTCAGCAGAACGTGTAGTTTTCACAAAATCTGAATGTTCCATGGAAAAACTTCAATTTTGCCAGGGCTGTTCGGTTTTCCACTGGGGGAGATCTAAATAAAAGATTTCCTTTTAAGTTCCAGTTGACTGAAATGTAAACTTTCAAGTCACTTTTCCAAACAAATAAACAAGTAAATAAATCAGACTCCACCCTCTAAAGATTTTCTTCAGCTTGACATCTCCTCAGACATGAAAGATGGACATCCACCATGGGGCAGTGATCAGCAAGGAGCTCCACAGAGAGGACTCCAACTAACACAGTCAATACCTTCAGCAAAAAACTGTCACCGGGCGGAGACGAAACATGGAAAATTTCAACCCAAAAGGAAAGAGTCTGAGAAAGATGTGAGCACAAGTGGAGGAGGACAGGCAGGAATAGCAGTTGGAGCTCCATCTCCGTTCCAGCCGCTCTTGCCAACGACTGCGAGCGCTAATAAGGAACAGTCCCCCTGTGCATGCCACGTGCAGCCAAGGCGAGATAGACGCTTTTGTTTCTGCTGTTAAACAGCCCAGAGTAGATATTGGCTGTGGTTCCATCAGTGGAGAGCCACACCAGCATCCTTACACCCACAGGCAACATCCCTTGGGACATTAAGGGCAACATCCTTCTTTGCCGAGCCTCTGTTTATTGATTCCTGCAGCCACCAGTGGCTCGGGAGTCTCGCAAGCACCAGAGCTGGCGTTGGGTACCACCATCCCATGCACATCTCCAAGCGCAGACTCAGGTCCTCCTACACATTTTCCTTGAGCACAGGGGCATTGTAGCATCACCATGACCTCCAGACTACCCGCAGGGAGGGGGCCCAGAGGTGACAACGCCAATTGTCTATCCTTTTCCGCCTCGGTGCCTGCCTGGACTGGTTCTGGCAACTGGGACATCTCCTGTTGCAGAAGGAGACCACAGAATGTCCTGGGTTGGAAGGACCCACAAGGATCATCGAGTCCAACTCTTGTCCCTGCACAGGACACCCCACAGTTCACACCGTGTGCCTGAGGACGTTGTCCAGTCTCTTCTTGAACACTGTCAGGCTTGGGGCTGTGACAGCTCCCTGGGGAGCCTGTTCAGTGTCCAGCACCCTCTGGGTGAAGAACCTTTTCCTCATGTCCAACTGACCCTCCCCTGGCACATCTTCCTGCCATTCCTTCAGATCCCATCATTGGAGATGTTGCTTCTATGGGGAAGGAGGATTTCTTGGAGCCTTTCCTCTGCACACCTGGCGTCTCCTCACCCTCCTTGGGGAGACAGCACTGCCGAGACCCAAGCGCCACCAGAGATGACAGCAACCTGATTGCTGTCCCAGCCCCAGACAGCTTCACCCCACACATATCCTTCTGTGCTCCCTCTTCAGAGCTGGACAGCTGTCCCCAAAAGGCAGCTCTTAGGACAATTTTTCAAACAATTCAATATAAGTGGAGTTTGCAAACCTATTTCTTCACAGTTTCTTCCTGCCCTGAAGCACCTTTTTCCTTTGCTCACCCTGCTGGGGCTCAGCAAAATGGGGGGTGTTTTCTTTTTCTCTGGAAAAAAGGAAAGAAAAACAAGAAAACACCAGTGGTGCCAACTCTTGCAATTTTAGTTCCACAGTACTTGATGTTTTTCTTTACCCCCCTCCCCAGCTTCTTGCTCCAATGTATTATGCAAAAATCTCAGATTTCATTTTCAAAAGAGAAGAAAAAAGAACAAGCAGTTCATGGGCCTCTAGGTTTTAGAGAAAAGCTGAGACACACAAGCTCCATGTACCCTAAAGCAGCTCTCAAACTCCAAAAAGCAAAGCATGGGGAAAACAATGTCACTTTTTAGTTGTTTGGTTTTTTTTTTAAAGAGGTGATTAAATAAAAACAAAAACCCTTCATGACCTGAAGGACCAAACTGATTTTTGAACACTTGAGGGATTATGTGAAGGGTCTGCTAATCCATAGGTACCATCAATGGTTGTACCAAATAACACCTGGAGACGTGGGGTGCACACAGAGACCACGGGCTGTCTCCTCATGCATTCCATCATGCGTTGGTGGATCGTTCACTGACCCCAAGGATGTGCTTACTGGGTCTTTCCTTCACATTTTAAGAAATGTGCCAAGAGAGGCCATGTCATCCCTGTCTCAGAGGCAGGGAACACACTCAGACGAGGAGAGTAGCTTTGGAGCAATTGGAGATTTTACTTTACTTGTCTTGTTTTGACATTTAAAAAAAAAATCTAAGACACAAGTCATCCAACCTGAAATTTTGTGACTGCTATTTATGTATGGAAAATATTTAACAGTTCAAGTCAGAAAGCCCAAAATTGGATTGCCCTTAAGTTTCTGAAGACTCCTAGGGTCTCCAAAATCAGACTAAAAATACCACGAGAACAGGCTCCCTTGGACCAGATACTAATTTTCTGCCGCAGTGTGAAGGAATTAAGGCTGTCCTAAAGCACCAGCTGGTAACTGGCCTGACATTTTCATGTCATCTGCTCCCTGGTCCTCTTGTGTAGGCCATGCAGGGGTGGCCGGGAGGCTTTCAGGGCCCTGCTGTAATCCAGCAAACCTTGGCTGGTAGAACTGGCCCCAGAAGAGATTCCAGCTGGCTTAAGTTAGAGGAGCCACGGGGCTGCTCTAACTTAAACCACCTGCCAGTTCAGTGCTGGGCCAGCTCTAGGATCTGGGAGGTATAAATGCGGTTGAAAGCCAACATTGCCTGCTCCCTTCCTCATCTGTCCCAACAGGAGCTAGAGCTCCAAACCCTCTTCAGAAATTCCTCTAGATTAAGGTTTCAGGGAGACACCTTTGAGCTTCTGGTTACATTTAAAATCTAAGAATGGAGATGCAGCCGTCTAGCCCCATCTTCCTTACCTTTCCTCATCGCAGAGCTTGCAGTCCAATATTGAAGCCCAAACATGAGGAAATGTGCAAGGACGGGTTCTTTCCTGGAACAACTGATGCTTTCCGCCCTCATCTGACTTCCCAGGCGGCCTCTTCCCTGCAGCTCCGGTGTCTCCACTCCTGTAGGGAACCAACCGATAGAGATCCGACAGGTTGTTGGTGTTTTCCTTCCCAGCCCCTTTTTAAAGAACAGAAAATTTTTTAAAAAGTAAATTAAAACCAAACAATAAAAAACTTTCCCCAGACATTTCCAGAGCTGCTGATTCTGATTTGAGCTTTAGCCATAAGATCACAACCAATTTTAAACAGCCCTGATTCACCCATGTACAGAGACACACATAATCATGTGCGATGGTAGGAATTCCCCTGATAATACAGCCTGGACGGGTCTGCCCTGGCCCTTCCTCCTTGCCTTCCACCCTGCAGCTAGCAAAGATAATGAGTAACAGTGATATTAAACAGGGATTTGGGCTTTTTTTACTTCTTTTCCCCCCTCCCCGGAAAGTGGATAACACACTACAGTAGATAGAAAAATCCATCCGACTTTATTTAACTGTAACATTTATTAAAAGCAGTGAAAAGGTCAGCGCGGAGCTCCCAGCGTATGGGCTAAACTCCTTTCCCCAGCCTTCAATGCGACAAGAAAGCAGATCCCTTAAGATGCAACTATCTTAAGCTCCCCTCCGATGGTTAAACTCTTAGTAATTCTAGGTTTTGGAGACAAACGTCAAAGCAGAGGGCTCTTCCCTTCATTATTCAAGTAAAGGCCCCATCAATATTATCTGTAATAAGAATCTGCTGTTGACATGGCTCACCCCGCAGTTCCTGTTCCAGGCAGTAGTCCCTGTCAATAGGATTAAAGTGGAGGAATGTCTTTGACAAGGCCACCGGCTGCTGATTCATTGCTGCCATCAGGCTGCCGGCTGGGAGAGGAACCGGCCACTGTCAGCCAGGGGCAAGTGGCCCCGAAGCTTTCACGGAATCATAGAACAGTTTGGGTTGGAAGGGACCTCCAAACCTCCCCCAGTGCCCCCCCGGCCATGAGCAGGGACATCTGCACCAGCTCAGGTTGCTCAGAGCCCCGTCCAGCCTGGCCTGGGATGTCTCCAGGGATGGTTCATCCACCACCTCTCTGGCCAACCTGGGCCAGGCTCTCACCACCCTCAGGGGCAACAATTTCTTCCCTCTATGTAGTCTAAACCTCCTCTCCTTTAGTTTAAAACCATCACCACTTGTCCTATTGCAACAGGCCCTGCTAAAAGGTCTGTCCCCATCTTTCTTATTGGCCCCTTTTAAGCACTGAAAGGTGCAATAAGGTCTCCCCAGAGCTTCTCTTCTCCAGCTGAACACCCCAGCTCTCTCACCCTGTCCTCCCAGCAGAGCTGCTCCAGCCTCGGATCATTTCTGTGGCTCCTCTGGCCCCTCTCCAGCAGCTCCGTGTCTGTGTGGAATGCACAGAGCTGGACACAGCACTCCTGGTGCTCAAGGGGGTCTCCATGGAGCTGCAGGAGCAAACAGGGAGAGGGAAAGTCTACAAGTGGTTTGCACTGTTTGTGTCCTACCACATTGCTTTTGGCTGAGTAGTGGGCACATCAGCTGATGGGAGGTTTTGAGGTGGTTTGACGAGCTGTGCCGAAGGGAGTGGCACAGGGAAGCCATCATCCACCACGCATGGGTTGGTAGCGAGCGTTCCTCAGCCTCTGTGTCAGCCTGGGAGACCACATCACACATTGAGATGAAAGAGGAACTTGCTGCCCTCCCGCTGGAGCTGCTCTCAGCGCCAAGCAGCCCACGGGAAGCCAAGGCCAGCGACGCCTGAGCAGTGCAGCCCTGGGGGCAGCAACGGCAGCTGCCAGACCTGAGACACGGCAGCACCGGGAATCTACAGCCAGAGGCACCAGCAGGTGACTCTGATGACTTTCTCCTGGAGTTTGGCCATGCTTTTTTGGCCATGAGGTTGAAGTGATGCGCTCAAGGGACGAGGAGTTAAACCATAGTCAACATGAAACAGCGTGGGTGAAAGCTCTGAGCACCAAGATGCTGGTGCATCATTGGGCACATTCAGTTTTCAACAATACTGACCTGCGTTTTCCTTCTCCTTTGCCTCCTTGTTTAACGCAGCTATCAAAGCAAAGGGTCTGTCCTTACCCAGCAGTTTGCAAACCATCGGCTGCTGACTGAGGTGGAGGAGCAGAGGGACCCTGCAGCCCAGCAGCTGCTTTCAACCCCTTCAGAGCCCGCTGGGTCTGGCGCTGGCTAAAAACCAGCACCGAACCGCAAAAGTAAGGGGAAAAAAAATGTCAGCTGCCAGGGAAAATCTGAGCCTCCTAACCTTCTACCTCTCAACTCTTCAAGTGGAGCATGCGGGACACATGTGCACACACACATACACATTAACACCCTCATCTTTTCCAGTGACTAAGCCCCTGTCTAATTCATTCTGTTCCTGTCCCCTCAGGTGCTGAGGCCAGGTCAGGAAGCAGGCAGTCTAGAGTAAATAGATTAGCTCTTTTTTAAATAAAACCTCTATTATTATCCTGAGGAAAAAAAATAACAACTCTCATTTTCAGGAATTGTTACATTTAATTAGGCTGCAGGTTCCACTGGGCTCTACAAATGGAGCCAAGAAATCGCAAATGTCAAAATATTCTGCACGCAAGATGAAAAGCCCTGAGCCGGGCGATCCAGTGAAAGGGAGCCCTGTCAGCCCGCCTGTCAACTGCGTTGCGGATTTTTCAAACCTAATTAAAATGATCTTTAATTTTTTTTTCTTCTGTTTTCAAAGAAACACATTTTTCATCTTTTTTTTTTTTCCCCTTTGGTTTTTAATCAGCCTGATTTCCTGCACTGAGCCAGCGGGAGGGAAGTCAAAGGGAGACCAGCACAGGCATCCAGGGGTGGAAAAGGGGAGGACTGGTGGCTACTCAGGCAGCGAAGCCGTCGCTGCAGCTCCCCACGCACCCGCTGTTTACTCACATGTGAGATCAGCCCTAACAGGAAGAACAAGGTACCAAATTCTGTCCCTGCCTGTTTCCTGCCACCTTCGGGGGGAACAGGACCTTTCAGGCTCTTTGTAAATAAACAGGAGCTCATCAAAGGGACACCTGACCGCTGCACCCATTTTCAGCAAAACTAGAACGACTCACAGGCACTTGAATTTTTGGCTGACAGCTCAGACCAAAAGGGCCTTTACTGCCCTGGGATTAACAGCTCTGATGCTTTGGAGGCGATAGAGGAAGCCAGTTTGCAAATCCTGAAATGGGAGCTTTATAGGAGAGCTTGAGCCACCAATTAATTTTGCTCCCATCCATGCCTTGCCTTCACAGGGCCCTGCCAATGCCTCTCCCTTGCTGGGTTCATTGTTTATATGCGTAAAGTTATTTGGAAGGGCCGATCTCAGCAAAGTGGTCTGTGGAGTCCTGCAGCAAAATGGGAGGTTGCTGAGATGGAGGCAGGAACTAGTAGTACTAATAACTAACATGATAAAAATGGGCATAAAGAGATTTAAAACAAGAAAATAATGCTTAAGAGGAGGTTGGGTCAACAGCTATGTAAACACACATTTCCCATACCACCTCCCCTGTTCTAGTGTCTCCAAGAAACGTATTTGCTTACTTAAACAACCATTTCTTTTTTCCAGCCTAGTTTCCTAGAGAAACAACTCTTTTGTGATCGCGCCGTGGGTGTGCCCGGCTCTCTCTCCCTAATAAAACTTCTGAACTCACTGGCCAGTTTCAACCAACTTTGCCAGAAGGGCAGAGTCCTCAAAGGAGAAACTAACTGCTTACAAGCCTTCCCGGGGCTGGGTAGACAAGAGAAAGCTGAGCTCATGCTGAGAGAACGGCTGTGGCATGCTCTCACTTGATGCTGAACACCAGAGCATCCAACCTTGAGCTGCCTCCTATATTTCTCTGCAAGGAAGCCACGTTTCACCAAATCACCTCGACTAAGCAGGCTGCAGGAATGGCAGCATCCTGCTGCTCTGTGCTGAGAATTTAAAATCATGGTGACTGACATTCTGAGAAATGCCAAGAAATAGAGTGGGGTCGGCAAGGGAAGTGGTCCCAGCCAGGTAAAATTAAGTGTCTGCAGTCACAGGGTTGTACCAGGTCTCCAGCCACCCAAGCTGGTCCTCAGCCCTTCCTGCACCAAAGACACCTCTTGGGTACTGAAGGGACAGAAGACCAGGAGCAGGGCTGGTATCACCTTCTGCTGGTGTCACCTTCTTCATGCAATGTCCTGGCCGTGGGATCTTTCCTGATGCTCAGACAGGGATATGAGAGTTGGCAACTTGTAAACTGAGAGCATCTGACCTGGGATCAGCCAGAGGGAAGGATGCTCCCACCAGGTCGGTCTTCTGTAGCATCAGTTTTCAGCCTCCACTCACACTTTAAAAGCAGGTCAGGAGAGGCCTGCTGCAGACACGACTTTCTCATGTAAGGGCATGGGGATGCTCCTGGTTGGGGTGCTCCTACAGAGCTCAGGTACCGGTGGGGAGGAGGGCTTGGAGGGCACAACAGGGGGAATTAACAGCCCCACCAGGGCTGCTCGGTGCCAGCACAAGCAAAAATTCTGATTAAGAGAGTCTCTCTTTCTCTGCATTTAGGATGTTTTAGTGTAGCTGTATTAAGGAAGCGATAAATAAAGGAAACAAGCCAAGGGAGCTCCCAAAGGTTTGAACGCAGGCACGAGCTCCTGTTCTCCAAGCCAGTAAAGGCGGCAGCAGAGGGGGAAGAAAAAAGGACATTTCAAATGGGGAATCTTGGTTTCAACCATCTTACGCCTGCTCCCACAACATGTAAATTTGGGAAGCTCTTCTAAATATCACAACAATCCCTTTTGCTGTGATGTCCTGGCACTTCCTCTTCCCTCTCATCAGCCCCCTACTATTTCACTGGAAACACCCTCTCATCTGCTACAAAAAATAAAGCATCTTGCAGTAACAAAACCCCTCAGCCGGAGCCAAAGGAAACCCGGCTGGTTTTATCCTGCGATCGCTCGGGGAAAATTCACCCGTGTGACCTTCGCGTCCCACAAAAAGAGATGAAATCAAGACTTGCGCAAGGCGCTGCAGGCGAGGGACGGACCGGTGGGTTTGCCCTCCTGGTGACCAAGCCAGGATCTTGCGTGCCTGGGAATCATGTCCGTGGGCGAACAGATGGAGTTGGCATTTTTGGGACCCTGTGACTGGCTGTCCAGCGAGTAATTTAGCAAAGGGTGAGCAGATAACTTCCTGTTGGACTGGTCTGTTGGAAGGGCCTTTCCCCTCCGGGGAGCTGGTGGCTACGCAGCCAAGCCTGAAGACGCGCAGGAGCAAAGCGTTCTCCCTCCTTTTATAGCGGGGCTGGTTTCCCCGCGTTGCCGTCATCCCCGGGGTGAGCAGTGCCATAAGACATTTGAGGCTCTCCCCCACAGAGGGTAAAAAGTCAAAAGGGTATTAAGCTGTCAGATTGGGGCAATTTATGTGTATAAACAGAGCCCTGTTTTGCTGATTTACACCCTGATAGCGCATGGCCCACAGGTAACGAACGCAGCACATCCCCACATCTGCCAGTGGAAGCAGTTTGGATTGACTGACCCATAAAACTGCAAAGCCTGAAGTTATCTGGCTTCACATCTACATATACACACGCAAACAGCCACTTGCTGGCTGCAAGTACTCATGGAGTAACACGATATAAGCAATAAACGCTTTCCCCCAGCAAAAGTTAGGAGAGAGATTAGATAAGGCGGCTAAAACAAACTTTAACCACCACAGTGGGAGCTCAACTGGCCTGTCCTTTTACCTGGCTGAATAAACGGTGGCACAGGGAGCCCGCAGCAGTGGTCACCCCGTCATGCCGGGTTCCCATGGGGTGCAGATGGCCCAAATGAGCCCAGCACATCATCTCCCATCTGCAAAGGCAACCTCATGCCCATTGTTACAAAAGAGCTGTGCCTCCATCCAAGCACAGGTCCAGTTAAGACTTGCCTTCCTTGGGGAAGGGCCTCAAACTCTTCTTTTGTCCTGTAGGGAGCCGAGGAGGCTGCAGGCCTCTATGGGCGTAGGGGAGAGGGCGGCAGCTCCGGCGCCATCGCTCCCCTCCCAGGTGGTGCAATACAGCTCCTCAGCTACATTGCATAACCAAACCCTGCTCCCACCCACCTTTCCAGCAAAAATCACATTTACAACTGCCCAAACCCCTCCATCCTTCCCCCTTTGGTGACACCAAGAAAGCAGGTTGCCTCCCAACCGCTGGCACCCGAGGGTGCGACTGACAGACGCACAGATGGGTGCCGGCCCCCGACATACGCCACGGGGCAGCGTTTGCTTCCCAGCATCGCAATTCATGCCTTCACATCGTCGTGCCGCTGCGGGGATGTGAGCAACCGCTACATTCCCCTTCTGCCCAGCAGACTTCAGTGTCAATTGCATGCTTTGGGCAGAAATAACAATTGGAAAAAATAATTGCATTTATCATGTTGGCGACTCAGCCGGCTACATAAGAATGTTACATAGCAAAACCGCAGAGTTCAGCCTGTTTCCACACAGGCAGCAGAACAATGACTGGCAGGAGTCCCCTGACATCAGACGCTCGCCTTTAACTCAAGCAACTCTTCCACCAACATCTCCATTCCACCAACCTGGGATGCCACAGCAGCCCAGCCTGCAGGTGACCCTGAAGCTGATGGAGATACCGTCAGCCAGAGGACAACTTCCAACAACATCAGGCAGGCAGGAAGATCAAGATGGACTTAACTATTTTATCAATAGAGGCTCAGAAAGATGTAGGATTAAACTTCGCAAACAATACCGTGATTCACAGGAATTAAACTTCCCATGCTCCAGGCAGCAGTGATGGGTGACAGATCTTGGAGGAGGCAAACAATGGCTCTTCCAGTGTCACCACACAGACAGGTGAATTGCAGCCGTGCATCTTACAGTGACTTTCTGCCCTGAGCAGCACCACATGTTATTTCAGCTTAGACTTACCTTCTTTGCTCAGCCTGCTGACCCTGCTCCTACTTAACCTGGCCAACATACTGACACACAGCTTTCTTGTATAATTTGTCTCATTAGAACATGCTACTCAACTGCTTTGCTGATATGTAGAGGGATTTAAGATAATGTAATGCCTACCACAAACAGTCCAAGTAAGAAAAGCAACCAAGACCCCAATGTTATGAAAAGCTCCATCTCTTCCAACTGATGGCTTCCAGGAAAAACCTGCCCACCCTCTTGGACTGTAGTTACTGGGCAGCCACTGTGGAAGTTATGTTGGTTCAGTGATCCAAGCAGAAACCAGCTCACCAAAACAGAGGGTGCCTGAGCACCAAGCAAATCCAGCTCCTTGATTGGTTGAGTGGTCACTTCATCCAACACAAGAGGGGTGGGAAGGGGAAACGCCACGCTGACCCTTCGGGATGAAGTGCCCAGCTAGATGGGTTAGCCAAAACGTGAATTTGTTCCTAAAAGCCTTGTAAGCAAATGTAAATTAAAATAGATCCTTCTTGGATACACTGTCCAATGTCTTCCGACTCTATGGTGTGTAAATTATGTCAGCTGCAGACTCCCTTGGACTTCATCGTATTGGCACAAAACCACCTAAATGAATCTGCCTGAGGCGTTCCCCTGCTCACCACACATAAACAGCTGGCAGTGACTGATCTATCACTTGTCAATGCATCCTCCTAGCCTGATCCTGCAAAATACAATGTGTTAGAAGCTGCAGTAAAGCCATCCCTGGCAATAGCCTGCTCTCCACAAAATTGGAATTGCTTTAGATCTTGTTCAACAAGCAACTTAAACACATAGGAACACCAGTGCAACCGCACTTAAATCAGTCCTAAATGTTGATTCATGCTGTGAATACGGGTTGTGGTGGACATCCATGTTCTCCAGGTCTAGCTGATGACCACAAAACACCCATTGTCTCCTCTCTGGAGAAGCTGCCACCTCACAACCCTGCTGATGGATACAATATTTTCAAACCAAGATGGACAAGAATCACTTGGCTGGCAAGGCTATGGGTAATGTAATATTTCAGCTAGCACAGCTGCTTGTATAGTGAACATCTATCTAAAGCTTTGGAGTTACAACCAACAGCATCTACAACAGTTTTAAATTAATTTTGAGAAGTTCATCCCCAAAGTTGTACTATATTGGTTTAAAAATAACTTTGGGGTTTTTTCACCTTTGCATACAGACAAGGATAAAAGTAGTTCTACCTCCCCCAAACTATCGGCACTTTTGATACTGACCTCAACGTGAGCAGGACTTCAGTTCTTACTTACACGTAGATGTCAGTCACCAGTCTGGCTATGCCAGCGTAGCAATGGTGGTTCCATCCTTCGGAGATGTTGATTCTCTGCAAGCAGGTATGATGGGAGTTACTGAACCTGGCCAAAGCTCCCAGATGACACAAGTTAATTCCTGACGGAGCACACTCCTTGAAGCTATAAACTGAAGCCTTTCTCTCCATTTTTATGCCTCCACACTCAGCTTCCAGTTGCTGCACAGGGTCTGCAAGACAAAAAAAAACCCCACAACCTAATATCTACTTCACTCCCCACATCTGCAAACTGGGACCAACTCTATGCTCAGCTTAGCTCTGGTGGCTCAACACACGAGGTCACTCAGGGCTTTGCCACCCTTACAAAGCTTTCCTGGCTCTTCCCTGAACCTTCTCCAACACTACAGCAACACTTCCACCAGCAGCAAATGAATTAGAGACTCTGTTCAGCTATTTCTGCCTCCAGGTATCCTCCTGCTCATTCACAGCCCAGCACTGGGACATCCACTCAGCTGACTTTTGCCACTGAAGTAGCTTCTTCATCGTTCTGCTTGCTAGAGTGCACTGTCCTACAAATGTAGCTCTTATTCTTTGTTCTTGCATTCACCTGCATCACCATATTTGTTCTTTGCTTGATCCTGGCTCCCCAAGCGCTCTCCTATTCCTCCCTATCAGTGACCTCCCCTCTTCGTTATTTACCACTTCCCTGATCATCAGCAGACCACATCATCGGTGATTTTACATCTTCTCCCATGTCATTGATAAAGATATTAAATGCCAGAATACTGGAGGGACTCTGCTACAAACACAGCTGGCAGATGATTTACAGTTATATTTGGAGACCTGTCAGGGAGCCAGGTTTTAATCCATTTAACGCACACCCTCTTCATTTTATACTGCTCTAGATCCTTAATCGAAATGCCACATGGTCTCCAGTCAAATGTCTCACTTGCACACCGTCTTGTACACCACTATCACTTTTATCAACTAAACCAAAGGGAGACATCACATTCTATTTTCCATGAACTCATGCGGATTGGCATTAATTACATTTTTCTTTCTTTAATTGCTCACGGACTCCCACAAACAAGGACTAACCGGTACCACCCAGCACACCACTGACAGCATCCCTCTGACTCATCCTTGGCCACGGAGCGTGTGTATTTTGAGAACAGCGATCCTGTAAAACCCAAAGCTGGAGCTGGGCACGAGCTACACTGGCAGAATATGTGGACCAGGGAAACAATCACGATCTTGCTGAGCTTTGCCTCTGCCAGAGGGCTGGAAGGGCAGGTGAGCTGCTCCTGTCTCAGATACTAAAGCAAGGATGTGAAAACTGGCTCTGGGAGACAGGGGAATGGGTCATCACCAGTATCTGAGACAGCGCTGAGATCCACACTGAAATCACCTCCCCAAGAGAAAACTTAGACATGGTCAGGAGAGTCTTTTCCACGGCAGAATGAGTGATACAAAATGTTTGTAACATTGCAAAGAGGCCAGAGCTGTTTATTCGGCGTGTAGATGAGACTGAAGCATGCTTCTAGCAGTAACACAGTGGATGTTATCTTGCTATCACAGATATTTGGGTTTGTTCCTTGAAGGTTGGAAGTAATTCATTAGCTATGCCTGAGTCAATGCCTTGGTTCTTTCAGCTCTCCAAGTGAAGCTTAGAGAGTCCCACAGCACCGACCCCGATACTGAAACTTCTATAATCACAAGTTCTTTTTTATTATTTTTTTATTATTTTGGTTTTTTAAACCTGCAAATAATTGTCGGAGTGTCCCAAGTGGAAGTCATTCATTCTTCACCAAAGAACTATGGAGATAAAAAACGAAATAAGAATTGTTCTTCAAACATCCAAAACATATTAGTTTTCATTTTGATGTAGTTGGTATTTTTCAAAAATCTGGAGCAGAATAAAAGGTTTTGTTTAACTCAAGACTGTTTTTTAAGGGAGGTACTTTTTTTTTCTGATGATGATTTAAATAAAACTCAAGGAAATTTCTAGGAAAAAAAAACGTTTAATGTTTTGTGGGAGAAGGCCATAAAATATAAGCTGAGGTCCCTTCAACGCAATAGTCCAGACACACCAAGATGAAGTCACTAAGTATTTTAGCATCACTAAAGCTGCATTTGTTTATTTCCTACAAACGTTTTAACTGAGGGATTTTTGCAGTCTCAGTCCTGGACATCTACCACTGGAATTCACCAGCAGCCTGTCTCATTTCAGGTGTGCAATCTTTAGTTAAGAGATGAAAACCTCATCAATACCACCAAAAATAATTCCCAGAACAAGACATGCTTGGGTGCAATAGAAGCATCCAATGTAACCACCTAGAAAGCCCTTGTGAAGTCTGAGTTTGGCAATCCTGTACATCAGAAGCAGAGAAGGGTGGGGGACATAACACTGCATCTCCCCAGACAGGACCATTCTCTGTGATTTTTCTTTTCTTTCTCTTCTTTTCTCTTCTCTTCTTTTTCCCACTTGTCCAACACCAAAGAAAATGACTGTGCTGGACAGTAGAGATGTTTTGCTGCTCGGTGCTGATCATACACAGGCTCTTCTCTGTCCTGGGGAGCAACACAGCAGACAGTGGTTTTCAGCTGTGAGAGACTCTCTGGCCCTGCATTTTTCATCCTCTCTCTGCTTAAGGCAAAAACTTGGCAGAACACGCTGGAAAAACACAAAGGATATTGTAATCTCGGGGTTAACGGCTACGCTGCTGAAAACTTTGCAGAGCCTTTGACTTATCTCATTAGTGAGCCAGAGAGCTGCTTTGGCATTAGATGTCACCTATGCATTTGCAACAACTCTCAACATCAATAAATCTCAGCAAACATCCCCTTATTGCCGTCCAAGTGCCTGCAAGGGTGCTAATCCCTGGCCAACATTCACTTGACTAAATTATTTTTAAAAGATGATGCAGCTAATACTCCTTATTCCAGAGAATCCTGCATTGTTTTCCTTGCAAATTGCTCCTCCAAAAGGATAAAAGCTACAGCTTCTCACTTTCCACTGTAAAATAACCCTTCTCCGCCAGAGCAGCAGCCTGTGAGCTTCCTCAGGAAAAGCGAGATGTAGCTGGTGAGTCACAGCCCGGTCCCCAACCACGGCCCAGCCTGGTGCTCCCGGCTGGTGTCACGGTCCGAGGGGACAGTGTCTGCATCTAATCACGCATCGCTCTCTGTGCTGTGCCTTGTGTTTATGGCCGTGTCCCTCCGTGTGGCTCCCGACGTCCCTGTCGCCCTCGCCAGCGGTGCCTGGGGAGCAGGAGCGGGGCCGCGCAGGAGTCAGTGGCATTGAAGGGCTCAGCGCTGGCAGAACAATGGGTTTGCTCCAGGCGCAGCTACTGACTTGTAACAGCTCTTGCCAGTAACCCCATACGGGATTGCATCATGGAAAATACTAGTGGAGAGCCAGGAACAAAGGAAAGATGTCAGGCTGCTTTTAAAAGGGACGTGTTCTTGAGGCAGAGGAAGCCCTGTGGTGGGCAGGGTGGGAAGGCTCAGCCGGAGAAAACCTGGGCTGCCTTAGAGACTAGAGGCAAATCTAGAAACATACACCAGACGGGAGAGCCCGAGAAAAGGGCAACACTCCGGAGGCGGCGGCTTCGCCTCGCTCTGCAGCGCTCGGGCATTGTCTAGGGACCAAGTGCGTGTGTCTGTGTGGAAAAAATTCCTATGCAGACGCTGTGTCTCTTTATTGAATTGTCCCCATGGTCCCCAAAGAGTCCAGAGTGCCCATCAGGACAGAGTATGTGACAATGCCCATGAGCTGCTGAGCTCTCATCTCTGATCCAACAGCCCCAGAAAGGGAGCCAGGCAAGGGGACACTGAGAGCCAGGGCTGGGGACACTGCCTGGACTCTGTCCAGGCTCGGCTAGCTGGAAAGCACCCAGGGCTGGTTTTATAATGGCCTGTGACACTGTACCCAAGGAAGAACACAGGCAGAGCTGTGACCAGCAGCTTTGGTCAAGAGAGGTTCTGCTCTTCAATAGAGAAGCACGGCCAAAAGGTAGAAACAGAGTTACTGCTCCATTTCCGCAGGGATCAAAGCTGTAAGCAAAATCATAATGCAAGCTTGATGATAAAACCCTTTTTATGAGGGATTAAAAAAAAACAACGCTACTGCTGTAAGTCTGGGTGAGAAGAGCCATGAGTGCTGGTGAGAAGAATGGAAACTACCAAGGAGAGCCCAGCAAAGAAGCCCTACACTGCCCAACCACAGTGGGAATGATGAGCGGCTTTGGTTTTGACATGGTGTTTAACTTCTAAAGAAAGACCTGCTTCTTGCCTGCTTCTCTAATTCTAAACTGGTCTTTCTTCAAAGCTCCATGGACAACACATGCAAGGATGGTGCAGAATAGGTGTCTGAGAGACACCAATTTCTCCTTTGGAGTTCCACCCAAGACACTTCATTTCTCATTGACAATGTGAGGACAACCACACCAGCCAGCGTGATGTGTTTAGATCTCACGGCAAGAAAAAGGGCACTTGGGTCCCATCCACAGAAAGGAAGAAGTGGCAGTTGCAAGCAAGCCTAGAAACGCAGCACATTTGCATTCTCATTAGCTATACGGAAAGCAGCTAGGAAGAGTTTTTGGCAATACAGCTAGTCGTTGACTTGCTCACTTGGCTGAAAGACTGATGCCAAGGAGCAGCAAAGCAAAGCAAGAGAGCTGGCCTGGAACCAAGGGATTTTGCAGAGCTCTCATTTTGCATTCATTGCCCTTGGTTCAGGGGTCTTAAGTGTTGCCAGTTTTAGGGCATGAGTGAGCAAAAGGAGCAATTCCTTATTTGCACATGGGTGTCTCTGCCTTTTCCTTCCGCTCCATCCTTGGCCAAGAGTCTGGATTTCGGACAGAAAATCTCTCCAAACCTCAGTGCTCTCGTGTTTGGGGCAGCGAGTGGGCGGCGGGTCATCCCCACAGCACCTGGGCAGCTCCCACCACTGCCGGCTGGTGACGGCTCCGCTGCAGCTCCTCGCTGCAGGAGAGCACCAGCAAAGCACAGCCCTTGGTCAGCCAGATGGTGCACGAAGTTGCTCTGGGCTGCTTTAGTCTCAATAACACTGGCAGTGCAGCTGAATGATAAACAACTGAAAGCATGCACTGGTGTGAGAGCCCCAGCACATATCAAACATCTCAATCACCTTGTCTCAGTCATCTCCAACGCAAGCAGCACACTCCTCTCCTGCCTGGACCATGCACTGTGCTGGGGACACTGCTGCCCCGCTGCAAACTCTGCAAAGCAAAAGCAGCATATCACAGAGCATGAGAGGACTGGGAACGCTGCCGCTTTTACAATACTGTGGCATTAGGTGGAATTTGCTTATTAAGGTTTGCAACTAGGCGCTGCAGCTTCACTGAAGTCTTGGAGGTGGCTATGTATCTCAGAAACTTCACCCTCCAACTATCCATTCAAATGAATGGCTCAAATTTGGCCTGCCTTCATTCACACGCTTTTTGTGTTTGCTTTACCAATAATATTCTAACAAAGGCATTTACTGTCAGGAACATTTACAGAAATGACAAATAATAGAGAGCTCATAAACACGGCAATTCAGACCAGAATCTGGTTCTGAAAGTCACGTAGTAGTATTTAAGAGAAGAAACAATGCCGTGTGAACACTCGTCCAAGCCAAAGTCACCAGCGCAGCTGAGATTTCAACCATTCAGTAGCAACGGTTTCATTATCAAGATATATTGCCTGAATTATTTCTAGATGTTATTCAGAGAATTATTTCAAATAATTAATATATGTAAGAAAATCACTGGCTCTGAACAGAAGAATTGAACTTGTCACATTAGAGCTGAATAAATGCCCTGCAACTATTCACTGCCCCGCTTTTGGATACACTAATTGCACCAGATCTGATCTTTAACCCCACTGAGGTTGAAGGAAAAGTTCTACTGTATCTCCACTTGCTGTGGCTTGGGACTCAATCCCTCTCTCTGTAGGGGGACCACGGCCTTATCTCACAGCTCTCCATTGTATTTCAGGAAGGATACTCAAGAGCTTTTTACCTTTCACTTACCTTGAGGTAATTCCTGCGGTCTTCAGCGGAGCCGCGGTTACACCTCCGTGCACAGGAGAAGAATTGCACCAGGTTTAATCTTGTCCCCAGTTCATTGTTTTGGCATCTCAGGGGAGGCGCAGCAAACCCTGTGAGTGGAGGGAGGTGCTGGCAGGAGCAGGCAGGACCCAGCACCCTGCGGCCGGTGGGGACAGCGGGGCGAAAGGTCTCCCAAAGTCAGGGCAGGCTGAGCCTGGGCTCAGTGCTCCAAGAAACACAGGAGCCTTGATATCATTTGTGCTGCTCTCAGGAAAAGTGAGCATGGGCAATACGTCTAAGCACAGATGATGTAGGAGGAAGCAAATCCAGAAATTGAAATCCCCAATTTTATGCTCTCACAGACCAACACGATGTCCCTGCAGGGAGCCAAGATCCCAAATCGTGCTTTCAGTAGTCTATGACCATCGCTGGCCAGGTCCCCTCCTTCTCCTGCCCTACAATGGGGTTGGAAAGGGCAGCTGCAAGGTTGCAGGATGGCAACGAGAACCACAGATCCACAGTATCCATGCATTTTGGTAACACCTTCACCAAGTGGGTTTTGGGTTGGTTGACTGGTTTTTGTGCCTACAGTACTGCAAAGACACCAGAAACTGGTGTAGCTCTCTGTGCCCACAGTGCAACACAACCCCACCAACCTGCATTTGCACCACAGGTGACTTGTGTCCTGCAGCTCCTGTCCTTCACCCTCACTCAGTGTCTCTCTGCTACCTGTATGAGCAGCCTTGTCCCTGGAATCCATCCAGCACGTGTGACAAAGTTCAGGGGGTAAAGGTGCAGGATCAGGCTTCAGGTGGAGAAGATATATAGAGACACATAAGACAAGTGGAATAACTAAGGGAAGAGACATGTTTACATAGAAGTTGCTAAATAGGTGACTTGTTAGCTGCATTGTGGCCAAGACATTCATTGTCCCTTGTCCTATTATCACCAAGGGTTTGATCCCTTCTCATGCAAACCCAGGGCAGGCTTAACTTGACTGAGGGCAGGACTAAGCAAGGAGCAGGTCTGGGTTTTAGCTAGCAACAGAGGTCAGTTGGGTAAAAAGAGTCTGCACAAGCAGAGTTTGAAGTGGGATTTGGGTAACGAAGGGGCCCAGGGGTCCCAGTGGGCTCTTTGGGAAGACCCTGGCCCTGCAGCTCCTGCTCTGGGAGCATCCCAGCTGCCCCAAAAAGCAGAGCCCCAATAGCCAGGACAACTCTTCTGCCATCAATTCCACCAACACAAAAAGTAACAGCAATAACTGAGAGGATCTGAAAGAGGTTCTTTGCTGCCCCCCCACCTCCCCTCCCTTTTTTATTTGCCTGAGTGACAGAGGATTTAAATGCAAAGTGGATCTAATGCACACCCTGAAGTCGGCTGGCAGTATGCAAATGACCTGTCAGATTAAAATCTGAATGAAAGAGATAACAAGCTTATCTTCATAACAAAAGACTCTTACGGGCAAACTATTTGACGCAGTGTTGATGTTTGTTTTAACCCATGGACTTTGGACAGTGCAATATTTCAGGGGCTGCGCTCCCCTCCGCTCGGCTCTGTGCGCTCGCACGCGTGCGTTTGTATTTGCACTGGCAACAAAAGGCAAGTGCTATGACAATAAGAAGGAACAGTAAAGCAAAAAAAACCCCCAAAACTAGTGAGGGCTCTAACAGCTGATTTCAAAGTCTTTTTTTTTTTTAGGGGGGGTGGCTCTGCAGAGCCAGAGCCAAACAAACCAGCAATAGGTCAAACTCACGCTTGTGACCAGCACTACAGCTGCAGTGAGAATAAGCAAACACAGCAGCAGGGGAAAGAATTAAAGGAGGGGGCTGGGGGCAAGGCGGACGATTTATTCTTCTGGCACGTGCAGAGGGGCTGGAGATGGATCAGCTGTATTTATTCTGTGAAAAGAGGAAAGAAAGGAGGCAAAAGAGCAAAGCAAGTTTCATCGCACCAGAGAAAACAAAGATTTTCAATAAACTCCCCATCGCCACCCCCTCACTAGAAAAAGGGGGAGAGGGAAAAAAAAAATATAAGCTGCAGGTGTTTGCGCGGGGTCTGTATAGAAGCCACGTGGGGAATTAGCAAGTGAGGCAAGTTGCCTTTGGAAAAGGAATCTGCCCGGAATATATTTGCATTTCTTAATTTAGGGATCATCAGCAAACAAGAGCCAGAGCGAGCACCCCTCTCGCAGCACCGGGGGCTTCAAAGTGAGGAGGGCTGTGTGTTCGGGGGGCCTGCGAGGCACCGGGCCGGCTATTGAGGCTGCTGGGGCTCCCGCTGGGACAGGGCTCCCTCCGTGCAGGCGCCGCGCAGACCCCCCAGCCCCAAGTCTCTCTGGCCGCCCCGCTTTATCCTCCCAATACAATGAGGAGAGTGCGAGCATTGAACGCCTGCGTTCCCCATGCCCAGAGGAACCACCACCAAATCCTCGCCCTTTCAGGTCCTTCCCAATCCTCTCAGCCCCCTCGGTTAATGCCCCGCTGCTCTGCTGTCTCCCTGCTGGGAAGTGAAAGCCCATTGAGAGGCAAAAAGTCTTCTCCCAAAGCCCTCCAGACAATCCTCAAGCCACCCAGCAGAATTTAGCTTTTCCACACACTGCAATTCACCTTGATGCTGACCCCCTAATGTTCACAGGGAAACCTGTCCCCTTCCACTTCATTTCAGTATTTTGGAAACCAACTTTGTGAAATATGTTCTAAGCCCCGTGCAGACACTCCAAATTCATCAAAATATCATATTCCCCTCCTCTATGTTATGTACGTACCTTGCTGATTCAAAAAAAGTAAAAAGAAACAATGATTAGATAGTGTATGGAAGACCCTCAACAAAATTAACTTAGTTGGGTAACTACAAACCTTCTTCCCTGAAAAGGCAAGGAGATTTGGTCAAGTTCCCTTACTGAAGTCCTAGAGACAGAAGAGAAGTTCACCAGAGCCCCAGCCACGGAGGCTGGAAAAGGGATGATTTACGGAGGATGTTGGCAGGAGCGTATTTAAAGTGTTGGCATGCTCCGTAACAGGAGACATGGTGCCTTTGCTGCTTGGCTGAGGAGAAAGACACACTAATGCGAATGTAATTGTTAAAGACCTGTTTCAATTTATGTATGTTATGCAAACACAGCACATGAAGAACTGCCAGCATGGGGCTGGGGAGCAGTGCATAAGGGCAATCTGTTGCACAGGACACCTTTCCACACGTGCTCTGCTGTGCTCCTCATGCTCAGTCTTGCACTACAGAAACAAACCTGCTCTGAAACGCTCTGTGGGAGACAGCTGGAAGGGAAACACCAAACGCAGTTGTCTTGGATGAGATTGCGGAGCATGAAACCACAGGCCAGAGGGAGCTCTCCAGGGCAGGTCACTGCGCTCTATCAAACAACTTCACGTTTCTGGAAGGGGAAAAGCAGAAAGAAATGTTACAAAGATGTTAAAACAATTTAAGAGGGATTTGGGCACTGTAAACTCTTCGCCATCGGGTCCTTCCCAATCGCACTCGGCAGCTCTTGCTGAGCATAAGATAGGACTCCAGCAGAAAAACCCACAGACGCAAGAGGACAGCTCAAGAGAAGTACATGAGAGACAGACCACAGAATCATTTAGGCTGGAAAAGACCAACTCCACCACCAAACTACATCCTTAAGTGCCACATCTACTTGTCTTTTAAACCCCTCCAGGGATGGTGACTCCACCACTTCCCTGGGCAGCCTGTTCCAATGCTTGATAACCCTTTCAAGTAAAGAAATTTTTCCTAATATACAACTTAAACCTTTCCTGGCATAACTTGAGGCCATTTCCTCTACTCCTGCCACTTATTAATAGGAAAAGAGACTGACCCACACCTCACTACAACCTCCTTTCATATAAACCAGAGTCTTTAGACAAACAGCTTTGTGAAAAGAGAAACACCTCTGCCAGCCTGCTGGTCCTGCTGGCAATGATGTCATTTTGCCCTGGTGTTCTAGGGCCACTCTGGATTTGGATCCAGATCCCACTTCAAGAGTTCGTTTGATATGCAGCACCCAGTCACACAAGTGCAGAAGGCAGCAGCCTATGGTATCAGGTTGGATGTCCCATCATTGCAGGTGTCCAAGCCCAGGCTGGAGAGGGGTTTGAACAACCTGGTCTAGTGGAAGGTGTTGGAACTATATGATCTTTAAGGTCCCTTCCAACCCAAACCATTCTATGACCTGCAACCTCAGAAGCCAGTGCGTAGGTTCATTGTGGTCATGAAGCAGAAGAATAGACTGAATAGCCTGGTCAGAGCAACTGATGCAACAGCTCTCACCAACCTTTCTGGCTACGCAGTATCTATGGTTGAACTGCGATTCCTTCAGATTTAAGGCTATTTCCTATTCTCACTCCTACTGTGGCTGTTGCTGTACTGCTCAGCTGTGACCAGGGACAACACGTGAAATGGCTTCTTCGCTGAACAAGCAGAACTCCCTCTCCATTCTGGGGAAAGGGGTGAATACACATTCATGTCAACTCTACTCAGCACAAATAGACACGGGACTGAAACAAGGGCAAGAACGCAGCCTAAGGGGCTGAAGTAAAATTCGAATTTGCAGTCCTAGAACGCTTGCTGCAGTATTTTCCATGTTCTGGGAAACAGCTCTGCTGGACCTCCTCTCCCACACCTAGGTTTTCGCAGCTGGCTTGAGAGCGCAAGGTTGCAGTGCTGCCAGCTCTTGTGTTGCTGTCATGAAGCTTATAATATACAAGGTTTTTCCTACAGCTTCAGTCTTTGCTCCCAGAGGCAATCCATGAGATGAAATGGGAGACGAGGGTCACATAAACTGTGACCTGGCTGCCTAACTTGGGAAGGTTCATCTCTAAATGCCCTTCCAGAGGAGCACAGACAAACGAGGAAGAGGAGATTCACCTCTCAGATACCTCAGACAGTTGTCTTCAGGCAAGTAGCACAAGTAGTCTCAAAATCTTCAACTGGAAAAATAAGTATCTGGCCTTCATAGCTTTGGAGAAAGCCTGAAAATGTAAGTTTTAGTATCCTTATGGTTTAAAACACAGAAAACAGGCAAAATTCTCCAACAATTCAAACAACCTTTCAAAAAACCTCCTCACTTGCAAGCCAAGGTCATTGTTTGGACTGATGCATTGGATTGCGACCTCTAAACCTTGGACAATGCTACAGCAAGGAAATACCACATTTTTTGTGACTCAACTCAAGGATTTGGAGAAAGTACAGTCCACTCTCTTCTGAACAGGAGTCCTGGAATATTCACTGCTGAGATTAAACCCGGAACAAAGAAATAAGTAGGAATGTACAGAAAATTTAAGTTCTGGTTGTAGGAGGCTATTTTTGCAATGATATTTCCAACAGTATGAATACCAAGAGTTTAACCAGTATGTCTGATTAGTCATAGGTCCACTGGGATGTGCCCTCAGTAAACAGAGACATCCCCAGGCAGCACAGCTCTCAGCGTTCAGGGCTCATTCTCACCATTTGGGGCTCCTCCAGGCCAAGACCTTGCCCAGCAGATCCAAACCCATCCCGCTGAACCTCTGTTCCAGTCCAGAACTACCCTTAAAACAAGAACTTCTTGGGAAAGGACAATCCTGACACCCCTAAAATTTACACCAAAGCTCTATCTGGCTTAATTATGTTCTGTATTTCATGCTATCATGCCTGTTAAATTCCTTCACAATTTCTTACCCAACTTTGGTGTTATATGAACAGTAATAAGCCATGAACACAGCATTTCTGCCCTTCTCTTTTACATCATTTGCTTGTTAGTGGTTTTGGTTTTAAGAAATAGCAGTGAACAAAAAATCTGTGTGCTAATTAAGCCTATGGGGCACATAAGACAGAGCCTCCCTTGTGCTGGGTATTCACTTTTGGTCTTTTCTCAGCAATAAATCTAACCAGCGGGATCCTCAGCTGGCGTGACTCAACACAGCTCATTTAACTCACACGCTGCTTTCCTGCAGCAGAGATCCTGGCCCCATCTACATCAGCGAGAGACTGTGTTTGCTCCAGAAAAGATAGTATCTAGAGAGATGACACTACCAAAATAAGGGTGTGAGGTAAAGCCAGACAGCTGAGACAAGGCAGACAGTCTGTGGCAATCTAGAATTCATACATATATATATATATATATATATATATTTTTTTTTTTTTTTTTTCTAAAGGAGAGACCTCACTGATGGGAAATACCTTTATGGACACTGGTGTGCAGTTTCAGACCAGAGTTCACTTTTGCAAAGCCCACATGGAGAGCCCTTGAAATTTCTGGCTGTGCCCATCCAAAGGGAGTTTTAGGCTGAGTTGCTTCCAGCCAGTCTGTTTTTCTTCTGAGAAACGAACAGTCTGGAGCATCCTGCTCCACCAGAGACCAAGCTACCAAATCTGAACTCAGGATGCACACTGTCTTCTTCCAGCCCTCCACGAGCAAAAAGTGTGTGTGCAAACTTTGTTGGCTGAAGATCCTTTGGGCTGCTCTCCAGTGATAATTGTGGCCAGGAACATCTACTGGCACCTCAGTGTAAAATCCTGGGCTCTTTCCCCAACTCCTTCACCAGCTTTCTTCACCCATGAACTTCTAGGACATCTCTGTGCCTCAGTTTCCTTAGCTATAAAGTTGACAGAAAAAAAAAATAATAAAGAAAAGAAACTTCCACTGCACCAGGCTTTTTCTTCAAATTATTATGATTTCTTCCTTTTACAATGGCAATAAACAGACACAGCAAAGATTAAAATCACACAGTAAAAATATACAAGAAAAGGCAGTCCTGCTCCAGACACAGCATTGACCGTAGATTGTAATCAATTTGAACTGGGTATGTTCATGTTTTTTGCCAAAGCATCAGCACTTTGTAAATAATACTGTGATTCTCAGCTTCATAGAGTTGTTTTAAACCCTCGGTCATTTCGCATCTTGTATGGAATAGCAGTATGAATATCAGCCTTTCCCATGCGAGGCAGTTTACACTGTTAAACTGGAGCACATGGGAATAGGCTCACAAGTATTTTACCTGTAGCTTCCAAATGATTGTGCCATTTACAGCTGACACATATCTTCCCCCTTTGGTTAGACAAGGATACCGGTCAGACGAAGGTTGGTGGCAATGCAGAAATAGCTGGTATAGAAAGCCAGAGATAAAGAGCTTTACAAAATAAAAAAAAAACAATACAGAAAATCCCCTTGCATGCCCAAATCATCAGGAATTGACTGACTTACACTCTTGGCCATTTAAGTATGAAATAAATAAAGAAGATGTTGTTCATTTTGTGCATGTGTCTAATCCCACATTCTCAATAAAAACGCATTTAACCTTGTCCCTTTAAAAGAGCTCTGGACAATCAGAATCATCTTCACAGAAGACTGCGCCTGCTTTTAAATTAGCTTTTTAAAGAGCAGCCATTCTCTCTCCCCTCTTTTCCAATTCCCATTCACACTCGGCAGAGATAAACACAGGCAGGCCAGAGCGAGGAGCCCTCCGAAAGTTTAAATGGAAACCATGCTCCAGGAGAGCGGTGCTTTTCCCTCACGGCAAGTACACACTTTGCTGCTTGTCCAAGACCATCAGAGATTCCAAGATCTTGTTCAAGTGTGTCAACAGCCCCTTAAATCACAGAAGTTTAGACAAACCAGCTTGCAAAACAACTACAGACACTGGTCTGTGGGACCATGTATAACTCACCTGCGGTGAGTTTGATACTTCTGTAATACTGCAGAAAACACCTCATTCTCTCAGAAACATTCTTAACAGGTGCAGGTCAAATCTGTTTAACCTAATTTTTGCCTGTCCTGGCTTCACATCCGAGAGTCAAATCCAGCTCCCAGCCACACGGGAAGTTGTTCCTGACACTGACCCCCATGTCAAGCGCTAACTTGGGAAGCGGTGCAGAATGTGACCCGTGGCACTTGTTAATAACCTCCTTATTAATCATCTTTGTCACTTCTGCAGTGCCTCCCATCTGTGGATCCAGCAGCACTTGAAGAGCTGTGGTGAATTAAAGCTGCGGCAGGAGTTACAAAGGGTATCTCCGTTTTACAGCTGGGAGCAGAAGAACCCACAGGGCTGTGTAACTAATGCTGGGGAGTTATGGGCTCCTGGCAGAACACGTTCCCACAGCCGCAGATAAGTCATAGAATCATTTTGGTTGGAAGAGACCCTCAAGATAACCAAGTCCAATCATTCCCCCACCCCTGGCACTAACCCGTGTCCCTGAGAACCTCATCTCTGCATCTGTTCAACCCCTCCAGGGATGGTGACTCCACTACTGCCCCGGGCAGCCTGTTCCAATGCCCCACAGCCCTTTCCAGCAAGAAATGGTTCCTAATATCCAATCTAAACCATCTCTGGTGCAACTTGAGGCCGTTTCCTCTCGTCCCAAGTCTCACCAACATACAAAACCTGCTCCCACCATCATCCTGAACACATAGGGAAACGTCCTCCCGTCTCTGCGGCATGGAAAAGGAGTCCGTGGTGTCACAATGGTGCCGGGCTCTGGGGCTGAAAACAACACAGAAAAACAACCACACTCATGGTCGAGGATGGTGTGTGCTGGGTGGGGGAATCACAGCAGAGAAACCATCAGGGAAAAAGTTTCCATCCTGCAAATGCCGGAATTGATCCACCCTTATCAACACCAGGGCTGCGTAACGGCGCGCTCGAGCGATCAAATTGCTGTTCTGTCTGCGAGCTTGGGTTAAAATCCCAGCAGAGAGGGTGTCTTGCTTTAGCACGGGGTTTTGTGCTATGCACAGGGTAGCTGAGCTCTGGCTGACGTGGGCACACCTGATGGGACTCCTGTGGGGAAGGATGCACCGGTGGTGACGTGAGCAAGGAGACAACAGCCCAGACCCTGGTGGACTAGACAGACCCAGACAAAAGGAAAATAAGCATTATAGAATCATTTTGGTTGGAAGAGACCCTCAAGATCATCGAGTCCAACCATAACCCACCCCTGGCACTGACCCATGTCCCTGAGAACCTCATGTCCGTCTGTTCAGCCCCTCCAGGGATGACAAAGCAAGATCCACAGGTATTAACTTTTACTAGACCAGCACTGGAGGAGAGAAATCAGACGAGTTATTAATACCCAAACTCCTCTTCAAACAGTGTGTGTAAGAATATTCCACACTGTGGCCTGCAACTGAATTTTCTGATGATTTAATAATATCCCAAACAGATTTCCTATCATTCTAATTAAACATTCATAGCAGATCAGTACTGTTTTACGTGTCTCAGGAAAACAGACCCACATGTTGGCCAGAAAAAAAGTGCCAAAGGAGCCCTTGGTGGTCACGTATTACACTGCACAAACCTCTACTAGGAATGGGGGAAAAGCTTCTTACATGAAAAAAAATGGCTTTTCTAGCAAAAACTCTTTTCAAACAGAAACTTTTCAGTTATATATTGCTGCCTTTTCAACAACAACAACAAAATTAAAAATGAAATTCAGAGTGATCTTTTTACTACAAATTCTATTTTTTAATCAATAATTGTTCTTCAGTGCTAAAATAAGTCTACTTTTTCCTTCTTATGAAGCACTGGAAAAACAAACAGCCCTTTAAACTTCTAGGGCAAACTCAGTATCTCCCCCCACTGCTGCCGTTTCCAGTACAACATATTTTTTAAATGGGGAAAAAGAGCGTCAGCATACTTCAGTGATGCGTGTTTCCAGGAAAACACTTTGTAGTTAACCTTGCTAGCCTCAAACCACAGCTTAGACAAGCCCGGCCTGCAGAGAACCAACAGAAGAGCTGCAACTCGGTAAATGCAGCCCGGATCGTATATCAATAAAATTGGTCTGAGTGCTCAGAGTGGAACATACGTTATCAGATATGACAAGGAGGCAAAAAAAAGCTCCTAATAGTGCCCTATATTTTGAGAAAGCGCAGACGGTCTGGCAGGGAGGACGGGGCAGAACGTGGGCAGGGCTGCCTGATGCGGGCAGCTCCTGCCTCTGCCGCCGTTCGCTCCTGATCCGTGCCGCTTCAAGCTGGAATTACCTGGGAGTTTTCCCACCCTGAGAGGTGCTTTTAACACAGCAAAAACCCACGCTGTGGAAAAATACATTCAGTTGCCTGTTTTTAAGGATCATAACGACCAAAACTTGGGCAAACTGGATGGGTTTGATGCACAGGGTCCCAGCGAGGTATTGGGAGAGCTGGAATTCTCTCCCGGTGCAGGGGGATCCCAGCCGAGTGCACACGCTATCTCTGCATCTCACTTACTGTGGCAGGAAAACGAGGCTGTTTCCCAAAAAGCGTTAAGAGGCCAGATTCATAAATATTTGAAATTCACTCTTTGAGATCTCCAAGGGACGGGAACACAGCGTGCCAAACCACGGCAGCGCTGCGCACCTTGGCGGCACGGTGAACGTTCGCCAACTAACTGCGGATTATTGCTTTTATTAAAATAGACTCACGGATTCTTACTTGGTGCAGCCAGGAGGGTGTAACAGTCTATCTGCTGTGTAAATAGCATTGCTAGGTCCATTAGCAAGAGGCCCTCATGGCATGGAGGAGGTGAGCCATGCACCACCACCATTCAACAATTGGTTATTGCTTTTTTTTTGTTCCTACCTGTTTGGGGAGGGCTGGGGGCATTTGCCTTTTATCCGACCTTATTTTGAGGCTCTCATTTTTCCTTATCCCCAGAATTCCCTTTAATACTTTGTATTGGTGGAGTATGGGGAACACAGCAAACAGCACAAGCGGTTAAGAACTCTGTTGCCCCTGAATATTTGCTTTCCAGCCTGCCCAGCCGTAATGTGAGCAGTGGTCAGTCTCCGAAGGACTGGATATCTCCGACTCCGGGAGCAGGAATCAGAGCCATGCAGATAAGGCTGTCATCAGAGATAACAGCAGTCAACAACCCTCAGCGTCATTATCTCAGCAAAGGGAAAAAGCAGGCAGCTCCCCTTAATATACAAAGTGCGGCGGTTATATATGTCTCCTTTACAATGATAGATGGTAAGGGATAAAGGGGGGAAATCTAACAGAAAGCCTTCAAAGCCAGCCTGTTTCACATCCTCGTGCTCCCAAATTGTGAATATGTTTTCATAAAGGCGATAAACAGCCTCCCCCCAGCCCGCACCGGCGCTCGCCGGGTGAGCCGGCTTCGGCAAAACAATTTCGCTGACATGGATCTCCGCGAGGTCTTTTTTATTTTCCCCTCCTTTGGTTAATGGCATTTCTTAAGATGGAATAATGAAGCGGTGATTGTCAAACACGCCTAACTGGAAGGCAAACAAATTGGCCGGATCAGGCCTTTTTAATTTGAAAAAATAAACAGAATAAACATGAATTTATTTGCAATGGTTTGATTGCTCTTCTCTGAAACCATTACGCTGTTAAAGCCCCTTTTTGCCTTACAATTGAACTCCAGGAGCATTGACACACGCAGGTCCGGTTTGCAAAGCCCCACATGAGCTGATTCCCTCCAAGAAACATCTTAATCAAAGCCCTGGAGGAAGCAGGGCAAACAAATAGGTAAAGACATAGGCGATAAAAATGGGGCAAAATCAAAAAAGAAATGCCCAGGTCTGATTTCTTTCTGTGCATTTCTGAAGTGAGAAGCCGCGCAGAGAAGGGCATTTAATTAAATCAAAGGGTAAAGGAGGGGGTTGCCAGGCAGCTTGCTATTATGTTACAGTTCACTAAAATGAAAACTTATTTTTAAACCTCTGGTATTAATTTGAGATTATTCAGATACTTAATTAAAAGTGCAGCATGTGTTAAATATTATTTCAACAAAGATTATCATCAAAACCCTATGTAATAAGATCCTTCAATGCTTAGAGCGATATTTTATGCAAATTTTCTATGCCACCAAATGAAGGTTTCTTCAATTTTTTTTTTCCCTTCTTCATTTGCTGCAGCAAAATGTTCCAGGCAGGAAAAAAAAACCAAAACGTTTCTAGAATAACCAGGATACGACAGATAATGCAGTGCAACAAATAGCAGCTCGGTGGTAGTCATGTTTCTGTGCTCAGCTCCCTTCCCGATACCGCTTGGCAATAAAGGATGAGATCAAACAGGCTCCCATTAGAGCTACAGGGCTGAATTTTGCTCGCGCTGAGGTTACGGAAGGTGTAAACCAGGAGTAAATGTGTCCTGGCAAAACCCTGCTGGAGCGGGAAAGGCAGGAGTTCACCCTCCGTGCACGAGCAATGAAACAACTGCTTGTACCTGGATCAGACACGATAATGAGGTTTCCTGGGCAAATAATATGTTTTCCTGTGTGAGATTTCTCCTGTGGCCTTTACTCTTGTGAACAGAGTCAGTGAAGTTGATGGGAGCTAATCCTATAAGATCAAGGTTCAGTGCTAAGTTTTCAGTATCATTTGCACAGTTGTATATATATATATTTTTAAGAAAAAAAAAGAAAAACTACTTGCTTTCAATGCCAATATTTTGCCTGAAAATAAGCAAATAAAAACCCCAGAAAAATCATCGAAATACTTACATGGGCTCCACTGTTATACAACGGCCTGCCACAAGCAAACTTCATTTATTGATTGGGGCCAGTGCTGTACTTATTCCCTAATGAACACAGGACCGTTCCTGAGCAAAGACTTCATTGTTTAAAGCAAACACAGTAGTCACAGGGAATTCTTTTTAACATATAAAACATTAATACTTCATACAGAACAACTTCAAAAATAATCACACTTGCTACCCAGCACATATTTAATACTTTGATTTTCTAAATAGTGGGAAGGACTGTCAAAATAGGGGAAAAACAACTACTTTGAGTTTGGGGAATAGTTCAAACCATCAGCAAAAAACAGCACAGAAAGCTTCCAGAGCACTAACAATCGAAAATAATGTTTTCAGTGTATTAAAGAGCCTGCCCGTACCTAACACACAGCCTCTCACGGATTCCTCACTGTGAATTCCCGGCTGTCGTGCAGTTTGAGCCCCGTTGGAATGACGAGACAGATATTCTGCTGAAATCACACCAGCCCTGAAAATACAGCGATGAAAAAGGCGGAGGTTACGTTATTGCAACTGCCCCTCAGTCTCAGATTGCGGTCGAGCTGCACCGGCAACTCCAACAAGAGCTACCAGGGAATAATAATTAAAAAATATCTAAGTCAACAAATCAGAGCAGCAGAATGTCAGAATGCGAGCCGGGAGGGGGATCCCTGTGTGTCGGATCAGGGTTATTAGTGTGTCTGTCCTCAGAGCGAACAGCAGGAAAAGGTGCAATAAAGTGTGCTCGAGACGAACGGAAAATCACGGACCAAGCGCCTGTTTGCAACCGCTCGCTCGTTCTTGTTTTGCTTTGGTTTTTCTTTAAAGGGTCTTGTTAACAGGCGAAGAGAGAGTTGGAAAAAGTAATAATCACGGGCTACTCGTACTGAATGCGCGTGTGCTGAAAATTGGAGAGCAAGAAGTGCTGAAATAACAACTAAAAGACGATCCGTCACGTCACCCACACAGAGCGATATCTTGAAACAAAGATCTAAGCACAACACGACAGATCGTCTTGGGTTTCATACGCACCCGTGCACAACTAAAAAGCTGCTTTTACAGGAACCTGTGTGCGCTGAGTAGACGTTTACTGAGGTTCTCCACGGGGTATTTTTGCACGAGTGACACAAAAGTGTTTCGAAGCTTTTGGGGTTCTTTTTCTTGAAATTTTAGGGGAAGTTCTCGAGGAAACCGCACCAGAAGCCTCCCCACTCTACACCTGCAAATCAAAATAAACATCCCCCCCAGAAAAACTCCCTTATTGCAGCGGTTTGTCCCCAGAAAAACGACAGAGAAGCGGGACCGCGGTTCCCTGTGAGGGGACGAGTCGGGGAGGGGGGAACCTTTTTGGGCGGGAAAAGCGCTGCCCGCGCGCTGCCCGTCCCGCGCGCCGCAGGCAGGAGGCTGCTGCCCCCTATCGGCCCCGCGCGGCTACTGCCGGGCAGGGAGCGCCAAATCCCCCCCCCCGTTCTGCCCAAATCTCTCCTGTCCGACCCCAAATGGCCCCTCGGGCTGTCACATCACCCCCCTAGAAAGCGCCCGTCTGCCTTTTGACGCCATGTGCAGCCCACGGCCCAAGGGACAGGGCGATTCCACAGCGCGGCGAAGCGGTTAAATAAATACGAAGTGCCTGTGCCTCGGCCCACCAGTCTAAACAATGTGATAATGGCAATAATAGCTCTATTCACAGCATCGCTTTCCCCAGTCCAGCTCTTGTAAACTTTCGCTATCGGAACTGTTAAACAAAACTCCGGCCTTTATCGCCGGCGTCTTTGCGCTTGATCTCGCTGCTTTGTGCTACAAAATGATCCCCAAAATGGACCGAGGTGATCTGAAGGAGTTCAAGATTCCCACAAAAACAGCTGACCAAATATTAAAAATAAAGGGGGACTTGCAATGACCAAAGTGGGGGAAAAAAAAACAGCTTAGTGAGAGAAAAGGCACAACAAAATGAAATGTAAAAGCACACACGTGTCCACACGAACGCTCACCTTCGAGGAGCACAAATGTTCCTCTCGATCCTGTCCTCACTTCCACCGGTTACGAAAACCTGGAGAAAAGCCACAAAATTAAGTTAAAGCAGCGTGAGTTTCGAATCAGACTTCCAAATATAGTCATTTTAAAAGGTGAGCTGTTGTGCCTCTTAATAATGCATAAAGTGTTGGGCTCAGTCCTGTTTCCACTGAACCACTCATAAATACACATATACAGATTGGTGTTTAAATAGAATTATGTGTGCGTGTGTGTACATCTAGACTACATTAAAATTAATAAATATGCACATTCTCTGTGCACAAACATGCATATTGGGGTAAGCACTGAAGAACGCAAGAAAATATCTTTATTTTTCAAGCATTTAAAGTAGCTGATGAGACCAGACACTGCAAACTTACGGGGAAAAAGTTCAGATTATAATTTAAAGCAACTAAAATTGGACTGAGATTTTTAGAAAAGCAGGCAGACATCAGCTCCCAGGTGCTAATGTATCCTACCTCCCAGGTAAGAGATGAGAAAAATAAACCAAACTGTGGTTTTGGTACTAATCTGGATTTCTGTGCATTTCTCGGATGAGGGGAACGTAACTGCCACAATCTCACAACAGATTAATGCCTCCGGATGAAATGCAAGGCTGTTCAATGCCAAACAGCCATCCTCTACCTAACACCATACTTCATAAAAAACAAAGCGAGTTAATCCCTTCCTGAAGGTCTTTTTCAGCCTTACCTGCACCCATCTGTTAGTTCAAAACAGCTTCGAGAGCAAAGGCTGCTCTTAATTTCTGTGGCTGGTGTGAGGCCGAGGACAGCGCTGCGTTTGCAAAGCAAGTTGTGGACTTTGCAAACTTCATCCCATCTTTTGACTCTGCTGCTTTTACAAAAAAATGAAGCTTGCACAGAAAGCAGGCAGCGATGTGAGGCTTGCCTAGATGGCACGGTGAAATTATTAAGTCACGCTAATAAAGATTTCCGCCACAAGAAGGTCAACTTTCAGCGTAAAGACACTATGTGAGCAGTTACCAGGTCCTGCGGATCATGTTTTATCTTCATAAATGAACGCGTCTCTACAGTAACGGTACATTTGTTTGCCTGTATGGAGCTCATTAACAGCTGGGTCATACTTGAAATCCTAGAATTTATGGCATATGCAGGGGAAATTATTTTTCAGATCATCTCTGGTCCTACTTTTCTGCAGACATCCAGAGCCACCCACGCAGCTGCAGCCCACCGCTGGCCAGGCTGCGTAACGCCCATCAATCCGCGTCTATAAGCAGCTTTACATTAAGCAACAGGATGCCGTTGGTCTTCACCAACCCTAAAGGAATAGCAGCAACACGTCTGAAATGCATTTGTCCATTTTTTCCTCTCAAACAAAGTGAGGAAGGGACACACCTCCTTTCGGAATAAAAGAAAACCAAAACCATATCCCAAACAGCAGCGTATTTGTTATTAACCGACTGCACAGTTCAGCACCAGTTACCCGAACCTGCTCTCCAAAACACGCTGTCCCCACCATGTCTATTAATTACCCCAAAACCTCCATCAATTATTTGAAACCTCCATTATCCAAAATTCTCCCCTTCTCCCCCATTGTGCTCAGATAATTGAGGTTGCATGGAGCGCGCTCGCAGCCAGTTAGAAGAGCAAGCATTATCTTTCAGCTGATACAACTATCAATAGCAAGTGTACAGCATATACTACAAAGGCTTTATTGTGCATATGTAGGGAGATAGAGATGAGATACGGTTCCGGGAGGCAGTTTGTCTAGTGGTTACAGTACAGAGTTGGGTGTCAGGAGACCAGAGTTTTAATTACTACTTCTGCTACCGACTCTGCTACTCAGATAAACCTCTCGCTGTCTCTGCGTGCCAGCATCCCACCCTGCAGAAAAAGGGCACTGTGAGAATTACCCACCTTTGTCAAGTACTTTGATATCCTTAGATAAACAGCTTTTTATGTATAACTGCTGAGCATTACTGTCCATTTAACTGCGGTTTTAAAACTCTTTGGAAAGAAAGGACTGCGAAAAAAAACCAGCCAAAACCATTTGAGAGCCAGAACTTTGGCTGGTGGAGACTGGCACGGAGTTCAGTCGAGCTGCACTGATTTAAATCAAGACAGACCTGGCCCTTCAAACATAGTTTGCCAAACGTAACATGACCAGCATGAACAAGCTGTACCTGCGCTAGGTACAAACTACCCAACGCAGATTCATATTTATTGCTGCAAAATCTTTACGCCTTACTACAAACCGATACCGGTATTTAAGAATAATATAGATTTTGCTAAAGCAATAACGTATCCGCGCTCAGTATGCTCTGACCGAAGTAACTTTGTTCAGAGAGCCCCAAAACCTTCCGCACAGAAGAACCGGCATTAGCGTGTGTCCTGTCGGGCAAAGCCAAGTGATGTACGGCCCGCCGGCGCCGGGAAGGGTGCCAGGCTCAAAAAGCACATCTGAAAACGTGGTGCCATTAAGGCTTGCACCACGTAAAATGCACAAAGATAATAGAAAATAAAGCTCTTTGAATAATGATTGCAGGTGAGGGACTACACAAGGTCACTCTACAAAGCTGTAACTGCACGTACGATACACCCGGATATGGCGCAGACGTATTTGTAATCACCACCCAAAGCAGGCAGAACACGGCCCTGCGAGGGAAGGAGATGGCACCTGCCGCTCCGCTATCTTTCTGCTTTGTCTTACAAGCATCTGAAATTCTGTTTTAAGGCTTTTCCGTGCAGCGGTTTCTATAAATCACCCTTCTGGAATGGAGTGCTGAGGTGAGGGGGAAGAAATCCCGCACTCACTCAAAGCCTTTTATTTCTCTTGTAACGTGGACATCTTGGAGAGCAGATTAGCCAAAAGGAAAAAAAAAAAAGCAAATGGTATTACTGGTGACCTAATCCTTCCTCTCAGCAAAAGAAAGGGGAAAGAAAGCCTCTTGTGATCTCCACGGAGGAACTTGCCTTGTAAACTAGTCTCCTGTTTGAAACGGAAACAAGAATGTGAATCCTGATACAGAGAGGCTACCAAAGGCAGGGAACGGCTTAACAGACCGGAGATTTTCCCTTTCAGTGCAACGCAGGGTATTACACGGGTCCTGCCTGCATTAGAAAAACAGGCGAGGAAAACTTAACAAGTTATAAGATCCTTTTGGCCACAAAGGCATCCGAACGTGGTTATTTTTATACAGTAGGCAGGAGCGTAATCTGGGTCCAAGTTTATAAACTGCGGGCTTGTAGTTCATTAAAAGGATTCTGTTACCCACTCCTCTGTCTTTAGGTTATTGTATCCAACCCCTGCAACGTGCATTTACAGCCCTTGCAAACCTGCCCCTCTATAAACCCAGGAATGCTGCCCCTGCCCCCTCTTCCCCTTTGGGAATGGGGGCAATCAATGTAAGATTAACTAAATATTTGAAGAAGGGACCCGTTTTTATTGGCAAACGTTATTTGGAATAAAAGTTTGCACTTCCTCAAGTGCTTAGATAAAAGCACGAAGGCAGGCGTGCTGTCTGCCCCGACCTCAGGGAAGGAAACCCAGGGCAACATTGACAACAATCCCCAAACCCTCAGGATTTCAGCCCAATTCAGCCCCCTTTGCCGCACCAGGGCAGACAATTGTCCCAGAGCCCAGGTGGAACTGAACTCCAGCTTCAACATCACTCCTAACAGCCGGTTTCCCAGACGAATTTAACTTCCCTTCGTCCATGCGAATCCCCACGACCAGGCTGCTGCTCCCCCCATTTTTCATTGTCTAGAAATACTCAGAGGGGTGAGGTTATTGCGGTGGCTTTGAACTTCTGTCCCCTCCGAGCAGAGCATCCGAACACCGGCGGCTCTGACACACAAACACAATCATCCTGAGAAGCTTCCAACATTACTCACATGTCTATGTGGGATTTTTTTATTCTCCAGGAGCACAAACGCTCATGGAAAACCTGAATGGTAAGGAACATATGCAAACAGAATGTCATCGTGGCAACAGCTAGTTCATTTTTTAAATTCCAGGTAATATCTTTAGACTTCTTTTTTTGGCATCGTGCCCCAGCTCCTATCCAAGTATCTAATGTCCATGGCTTCCCTTAAACATGGTGGCAGATGCCATTCTGATAGGAAACCAGAAATTCCTTCCTGACCCAGCAGGTTACGTCATGCCTCTGATATGCAACATCAAATCCAATCCAGCTACCTGTCCATCTCCAGACTGCCTATCAATTAGCATTAGACACTAATTTGATTAAATCAGTATGTTGAAATTTTATTTGATTCCACCTAAGGAGCGTAATTTCCCCTGCGTGTTCTCTGAAACCCACTAATTTTCCAATGGAATGGGAAACACAGGTTGGGATTTAGAGGCTATTTCTTCTACTTGTTAACATATGAGCCTAAAACCGCAGTAAAAAATAAATCCATGCAACTTGGTAGAATGAGACTTGCCAGTTTAAGAGAAAACGGCTTTTTACAGAATAAGCCAGATGGGGGAAAGAAAAAAAAGTATACATTTAACTCTGAAACCTGAAGTGTTCTTTGAGGGAAAACGAATACGTTTTAGCCTTAAAGGGATCACAGACTGCAATTATATAATTCTTGTCAACTGATGTTAAAGATAGGCTGGAAAGAATGTATGCTGAGGCCCTGCAATAAAACGAGCTCCTTTACTCCTTTCAAATGTTTGCAAGCCTTGGAGGTTATCCAAAGGTCGAATACAGGAAAAGTCTTGGTGAACAGAAAACATAATCATGAGCTTTTTTTAATATGGGCTCTTTTTGTAATAAAATAAAATTATTGTAAGGGAAGGGAGAGCGGGCTCTGTCTCCTCAGATCTAGGGCCAGGGGGGCTGAGTTTTAATCAGAGGCTGCTGTTCTCCCCTCCCCAGCCTGTCGCTGCCCGCACAGAGGAGCCAGCGCAGCCACGCTGGATGCTCTGCAGAGGCACAGACCCAAGCCTGGCACCGAACCCCCTTTTCTATGACACAAGGGCACTTTTCCCGAGGGGGAGATGGAGAGTTCTCCAGGCAGCCAGCTCGCAAAGGGCAGCAGCGGGAACCCTGACGCCCTCCTGTTATATCGGGGAGAGGGGCTGTGTGTGTCCAGGCAGACCCCGTTTCACGCAGAGAACAGCTCCATATGATGCTGTAGCTCTTACCTCTGGGGTGCACCACACCAAACGTTGCGTTTCCCGCAGAAACACCACTGGAAGCAGGAAGGTATATAGAGAATATCCCATCCAGCTGCAGCTACATGGGGGTTTAGAGATGGGCTGTCAATACTCACAGGATTTTGGGGCAGAACCCATGGCACTCGCACTGCCACCTGCACTTGGTTCAGACGTTTTCTATCCAGCTATGGATTTGACCCCATCTCCCCAAGCTGCTAAACACAACCCTGGAGCTGCAAACCATGAAGTATTTGGAAGGAATTAATGAAGCAGCATTTGCTGAATGCATCAGGCACTTCCAAGTTGTTGTCACCCTTCACAGACACACACTAAGACTGGTTTTGCTCTAATCCTGTTTTATCACCATTTACCTGTTACAATCACTGCCCCATCCATCCAGCTCTTCCTAAAACACAGACTTACCTTTACCTCACAGGCTGAGAAAATAACCTTACAACAAACAATGCTTTTTCCTCTCAAAAATCAGAAGCCGGTTTTAATGATCAATCTGCGCTGCCTGGGGAACGCCATTAATGCTGACAAGTCCACCACTTTTCTGAAGATGTCATTTCCCCACTTCTTGAATTTCATGTGGACTTTTTCTGTCCCACATTTCGCCATTATCAGTCTGGATGGAGACACATTCCCATCCCCTGCTCCAGATGAGTAAGCAGAATTAGGGGAAAAAAAAGAAAGAAGATCATACTGAGTGTTCCCATCTGGGCAAGAAACACAGTTCAGAGCTGCAGCAAGCTGGATAGACTGTGGGTAAACTCACCTGCTCGGTCTGGATGTGAAACTAATTCACATTAGCTGTGGTCCCACTGACCGTCTCTTGGCCTACTGGTAGGGAAACTTGAGCCTGTAATTAAAGTATTTTGTTTTTGTATAAATTCACGTCAGTAGCATGTTCTCCAACAGTGCACTTTACTCTCCCTCGTCTTTGAGGAAGAAGTGCAGAGCTGCCACTTCACAAAACCAGGAGACAAGGGCCTTGGGAAGACCATGAACACTACTGTGTGTGGAATATGGCAGATCTTTATTTTTAACAGTATGGACAGTCACAAAAAAGACTTAATTGGCAGCCCTATAGTGTCACAGTATTGGGGTACCAGCTCCGCATTAGGTATGACCCAGAACAGCACCTCTCTTTCATTTCAATTCACCGCTCCATCTTCTGCCCCTACCTTCTCCTCCTGAGATGCGTTGCTTGGCTTTGGCCTTCTCTTTCACCTGAAAAGCCAAGAGAATAAATACATGAGCACCGGAAAAGTCACTAGAAAGTAAGCTGCTGATATTTAAAAATAAAGGTCCCTATTCACAGGCTGATTTAGGGAATTGTTTTGGCATATCCCTAAGTCCAGCTGATCTCCACAAGACACAAAAGCCCACTGAAACCCAAATGCCCATTGAAGAGGAGGAAAGCTGCTTGCCCAGACTGGTGGATAAGTTAAAAGAAGACATCCCACAGAAATGCCATGTATTCAGGATGGCTCTGGGGCCCAGGAAACAGTGAGAGCAGCAAACGGACCCTGCACCCCGAAATTAAACCAGAGCCTGGGCAGATGAGATGCAGATTTTCCTGCGAGCAGAAGGTGGATGCTGGGTGGTGCTGCAGGCAGCCAGCTTTCCAAACGAGCTCCACGCACGGAACAAACACGTCCAAAGGCCTCGCACCCAACGGGGTGCTGGGTGCCGAACACATCTGAGAAATGCGGCTCTCGGAGCGGGCACCGAGCCCTGGCAAACCCGACTCCCAGCCCTGCTGAAAATCTGTCACCACATCGTCAACGTTAAAGAGACAGGTTTTTCAAATGGGAAAAGTGCGTTTATCACCCTCGGCAAACTCACGAACAACACAAGGCGTAATTGCTCAAACGTCAAATAAAAATTCTCGTCTGAGTAAACACCACGCATGGACCTTTTTTGATCCCCAAATATGAATGCGTTGCAACAGGATGAGCATGTGGCCAGTGGGGTTGTGATGGAGAGTGCTTTGTATCCTTAACTATACCAGGCGTGATAAAGTGCCCGCTATCGTGAAAAAAAAGCTCATCTGAAAGACAGAGGGAAACCAGATGGGAAAGAAACAAACTCACAGCAGGAATTTCAGGGATTTTTTCCCCCCAATCAATTGCTTTCAATATTTTCAAATTAAGATCTCTCCCATAGCTCGAGGCTAAGCAGAAATATGGTCTCATCCACCTGAGGCATTCAGAGGGCAAGGCCAAGCTCAGCTTTGGTGCTGGAGCCGCAGCCTCCCACCCCATGGGGTATCTGTGAGCCTGGCCAAGGGGAACACGCACCCCAAACCCAGCCCCTTCACTCCCCCCGAAACCCAAGGCTGCTGGGATTCCTACCTCAGCAATTGCCAATTGCAACATCTCGGTTACTATGGATTGTGCAAAATTTTCTAATGCTTCATTAGTTCTTCCTGCCTTTGGGTTTTCTGATGTCTCCACCGTGTTCACCGCTGTTCCTTCAGGAGCGACCACCTTTCCATGCAGACATGCCCGCTCTGGGTTTTCCACCTCCCTTGGTGATGCTGCTTTTCCTACCGCTTCCACCTCGGCTTGTGATGTGGTTGCACCTTCCTCAGCTCCCTCTGAGTTTTCCATCTCCCCTGGTGATGCTGCTTTTCCTACCACTTCCACCTCAGCTTGTGATGCGGTTGCACCTTCCTCAGCTCCCTCTGAGTTTTCCATCTCCCCTGGTGATGCTGCTTTTCCTACCGCTTCCACCTCAGCTTGTGATGCGGTTGCACCTTCCTCGGGTCCCTCTGAGTTTTCCATCTCCCCTGGTGATGCTGCTTTTCCTATCACTTCCACCTCAGCTTGTGATGCGGTTGCCCCATCCTCAGCTCCCCCCGGTGCTGTGACAGCCAGCGCTTCCATGTCCCCTGTGAGGTCACCAGCAGGAAGCCTGTCCCCACAAGTCTGCGGGGTTGGAGAGCTGGATTGGAGCCTGTTGGTAGAAATGGAGAGTGTGAAGCATCACAACTATCACAGAACAGTTCGGGTTGAGGGACCTTCCCAGCTCCCCCAGTGCCCCCCCTGCCATGAGCAGGGACATCTTCACCAGCTCAGGTTGCTCAGAGCCCCGTCCAGCCTGGCCTGGGATGTCTCCAGGGATGGTTCATCCACCACCTCTCTGGCCAACCTGGGCCAGGCTCTCACCACCCTCAGTGGAATAAACTTCTCATGAACAAGTGTATTTCCCAGCACCCCTGCAAGTGGGTCAGTGACACATCCTGGAGCTGGAGAAGCCAGCAAGGGCAAAAGTCACCATTTGATTAATTCCCCTGTGTCCTGTCTCTCCACTGAGACCAGCACAGGCACTTGATTAACACACAACTAACTTTTGGCTATATGACTATGCAGCACTACAACGGGACTCCTGTAGTGTGGAGACGTCCTCCCACTCGCTGTCACCCCGCCAGCCCCACCCCGGGTGTCCTGGTTTTGTTAAAAACAAGTTTCTCTTTTAGTGAATTTCCCTGTCAGCTGAAGTCTTCTTACTAACTGCTTTCCTGAATGCTAGATACAGGTTTTGGTAGACACAGCAATGCTATGCAAGGTCTCTGGACTGATAAGGATGGATGTACATCCTGCGAGAGGGGCAACGAGAAGCAGTGAGCTGAAAGTGACCAACTAACTATTCCATCCCATTCACGTGATACTTCATATAAAAGTGAGAGATCACGAGGATCTCATCCCTTTTCCTCATGGCCGACGTTAGGAGAGGACCTTGCGAGTCGTCCCTGCAAACTGAGGCCAGTGACAGACTGAATCCAGTCCTGGTTGGCTGCAGAGTCCAGTCCAGGACTTCAGGTGCCGGCCCCACCTCTGCTGGAGCAGTCGCCAGGACTTTCAAGACTAGTTTTGTATATTTTGTATTATTTTCTCTATTCTTATTAGTAGCATTAGTAAAACATTTTTAATTTTTCCAACTCTCTTCTCTCGGTCCTTCTTTCCCTCCCGATCGCCTGTCCTGAGTGAGGAGCGGGGAGAGGGATGGCTAAAGGGGGAGAGGGTTGGAGAAGGGGTTAACAATACATCTGCCACTGTTTTATTGTCACCCCGCAAACAAACCTCAACACCAGGGCTTGGCACAGCTCCCCAGCCCCCTACACACCTCCACGGGCAGTCCCGAGAAAAGGACAAATAACACTTGTCAGATGTGCCGAGCAACCGTGGTCGGCGGGGAGCCCCGATGCAGGCACGCGGGGACACCGGCTGTTCCCGGCTCACACATGCTCCGCAAACCAGCCAGCGGGGAGCCGGGGGGGGCTGAGGAAATAGCGATGACACCACTGCTCAATGCCGTTAGCAACAGTCATTGAAAAAGAGGAGGAAGAAAAAACATAAGGTGGAAGGCTCTGAAAGGATGGGGTGGAATAAACAAGGGGTGTTGGGGTAGGAAAAAAGGGGAAAATGGGAGAGAAAAAAGAGCTGAGATGGTAGAGGGGGGAAAACCGGCGATGAAAGCAGGCGGCGGATCACCGTTCTGTGAGGAGGAGAGCTGTGCGCCGCTACGCTTAGAGAGAAGACCGGGGTCGAAAGGCACCCGAAGCCCCGCGTCACGCACATCGCCATCCTCACGGGCGCAAGCCAGTCGCTTGCTCATTCCAGCGAACGAGCTACCTGCATATCTGCTTCATTAACTAGTAACCCTGTAGGTCTGCTGACAAGAACATACTTCTCCCTCCTTTGGTAATTAGCCCTGAAGGCTGGTCACGCTCACTGGCCATGAAACGCTGCAACAAGCAGCCTTTTCATGCCACAAGCTTTACCTTTGTCCCTGTCTCTCCCCATCAGGCTGGCAAGGAGGCACGATGCCAGCCCACACCGCCGCTCCTGCGCGCTCCCCCCACCGCGACGGGCGCAGGCGTCTCTCAACGGGGCAGATATGAGCTCGCTGGAACCACCAAAACTTTCAGTCTACTCCTTCTGCTTGGGGATCAAAAAAACCCAGGGCAGACTCAGGAGTGGCAACTCGCTGTGAGTCAGGTCCAGACAGCAGCAATTTGATGAGCTGGGAAGAGGAAAGGTCTTAGGGGGCTCCAGAAGATGAAGGAAAGGGGGTTGTGTAAGGAGCGGGAGAGGAACCGAAGGCTCAGCTCTTCTGCAGAAGGCTGAGAACGCCGTGTGCTCAGCAAAGCTCAACCCAGCACTGAGCAGCTTTCTCTTGTGCCACCAAGAACAGAACTTCCCTACCCACTTCACACACCCAAGACAAGGCTCTGGCCCCAGTTAGTGATATATAGTCATAAAAGCAACAAAAGACCCAAATCTATTTTAACAAACATAAAACGCCTCCAAAGGTTCCTGCAATGTGGGCTGAATTAAGCTAAAGCTGACATGAACTCAGTGGAAAGGATTAAATTTTGTTTATTTATTTATTTTTTAAAATTACTCTCCTTGTCAAAAAAACAAAGGAGGCAGGTTAGCAACACTTCCCCCTTTCAAAGATGTTAGGAGCCTGAAAAGAAGCACACATAGCCCAAAGCTCTAGCTTTATGATCACATTTCCCCTCTGAAATATTTTGGAGATAAATTCCAGGCACTTCAGCAAGGAGAACAGTGCAAAGATTAAACACAAACCTATTGCCAGTAATTCTGGGCAGCCTGTTCCAGCAGTGAGACCACGGACCTGGGGATGAACCTTCAGCTGTGCTCTGACTTGCGATGTGACCTTGACCAAGTCCCACCTGCCCCCCCGGCCGCAGCCCCTCATCTGCAACACTGCAGCGGCGACGACTGACAATCAGCAAAGGTTATTGCTTATTTCATGCTGTCTGAGGTCTGGTCACCGCAAGTATCATTTTTCAAGAAGCTCGCTGCCCGCACTGTTTTCGTACATGTACGTATTAGCACTCTGACCCACATTTGCATCGCGGCAAATTTAACCTCATAACCTCCAATTTCACTCATAAATGGCCTCTAAACCAGCAGAATATTACCCCAGGAGAGCAGCCTGGCAGGTTTTTGGATCAAGCCACCACTCTGCACCCCACTGTCACCTCCCTGCCAGCTCTGCGCACCAAGAGCATTCCCAGCCTGACCTGCCTTTGCATATCTTGCTCAAAAATGTGCATTTTAGGTGCCTCCCATTTGCTTCCTTCCAGCAGAGCCCAGCCTGTCGTTCTGTTTTCTACTCTGCAGCGGTTTCGTTCACTCAGGAAAACGCTTTGCAAAGCCCCTTGTTAAAACCTCTCCCACCGCTTGGCAGTCGCCGAGTTTGCCCCCAGCCCATCTGTTTACGTCTGACTAATGTTCATTGCTTCAAAATGAGCTTGAAGTTAATGCCGTGGCTCCCAATTAAACTTTTGATGGAATGACATCAAAACCAAAACAGACAGAAAAAATTATTTCCCTTTGACAGGCTGACCGCATTGTACAAAACTCACTGTTATAAGACTCCATTTGCTTAGAATTTTGCCAGACTTTAATCTTTGGAATTAAAGCTTTCCAAGCTGGTTGTCCACCCCAGCTGGAATTCGGGGTGAAAATGCAGCTAATGCAGTTCAGCCATTACAGGAAAACATTTTACCCAAGAAAGAACAAACCCACCCCACACAAAACAACCACCAAAACCCAGACAAACACAAAACACACGCACACAAACAACTGATCTCTCTTGCAAGCATTGGGTTGAACAGTCTCAGCACTATCTGCTCTAAAATCTGGCGGGAAGGTCACAACGGTGCTAGGGAATCACTTTTTACAGGGAGAACACCACATTTGGCCAAGCTATAAGCCCCCAAAAATCAGTCTGCACGTGCTCTGTAGCAGTTTGTGATCGTTTGGCATTGAAATCACTTTCCAAAAATCCTGACTTCCCAGATCTGATTTTTTTTTTGCATGCAGTTCTCGTTTTCTTTAATGTAATCTATAAAAATAGCCAGTGACCTTTAGTGACATCTAAACAGCTCCTGGTTTCCTTCCATGGTTTGAAGACTTAAACAATAGCCCCAAAGAAATGACTCAACACAGCACACATGCACTCGATGCCTGGGAAATCGCTGGTTGGTGCTCAGAAGGGACATGAAGGGACAGAAGGGACAGAAGGGACAATTCACGCAGTCCCAACACGTGGTGGGTTCAGGCAATTTGGGGATTCCGGCATGAAAAGCCTGTGATGCAGCAAGACAACGTCCCCCCAGCTACTGCTCCACACGCCCAGCAGCGCCAGGATGCCCACAAGTTTTGGATAAAAGACAACATGGGGAAAAGAACCATCCTGGGTTGCCAGGGGACTTGGTGGCTGCCCTCACTGAGTAATTGGCGCAACGCTTTCCAAGCACCGAGCCTCCCAAATTCTTCGCACATGCTGCTCGAATCTTTCAGCATGGCAGAGGGGAGGATTTGTGCTCCCAAGCCAGCATATTCCTATAGGTAGGAGCACTGAATTACCCTCATTCCTAACGGAGGGTGATAATTTCGGAATCCTATGCAGCAATGTTCACCTGACACCAGCTTTTCAACACTTGTCCTGTAACCTTCAGCCAGAACGAAACCTTCAGCGCCTTCAGCCTTTAGACCACAAGCGACACGTTGGAAACCTGAGAGAGGAAACAAGCAGGTTTCTGAATAAAGCAGGATTCTGGAAGCGGGGTCAGCTTCCTGACAGTCACAACACGACAACCACCAGCCTTACAGAAAGTGGACAGTTTGCAAGTGAGTTATGTTGTCGCTCTGAAACTCCTGTTTCCTAAGAACTTCTTTTCTATAGACCTGCTAAAGCTGCTATTTACCCAACATAGCCATAGCGCTTGGGTCATTAAACAATACTGATGGCAATGCCCGGAGAACTCCAAGCACCTATTGTAGTATCACTGAATTCCTCCTTTGATCACCATGGTCAAAAATATCTGATTTTTATCACTCTTTAATAGCTCCCAATCAACTTTCAGAAGTTACCACAATGCTCATGGTAGAACCTTTGTCAGGCCAGGGTAATCATTGACAAAACCAGAACAGCAGATCTCCAGCTCAGCGTTGTCAGCCACTTGTGACCTTCTCCACGGACTCGCTACCCCAGGGACAGGGTTTCAGCTCCCGTGTTGCAGACCACTCTGGCTGAATTAGAGCAGAAATGCTGTAAATGTAAAAGCCATTTTCTGAGCTTCCTGCAAAGATTAAAAGGGGAGAAAACTTGAAGCACATTTGACTCATTTCTGGAGGACACACACTCCTGAGCATAAAATAGGAGCTTTTGCGTCCACGTGTTGCTACCAGATCATCCAAGAGAAACCCATCTTTCCCAAACCTCAGACACAAAAAGACACGTCCTCGTGAAATTCTGCCACCCTTCATCTGTGTCCCAGGTGATGCTCACAAATAGCCCAGCAATATTTTGTAGCCCCTGTTATGACCTAGAGACACCAGTACTCACTATCTCCCCCCTCGCTGAGATGGTCTAGTTGACACGTATCTAACAAACCCCAAGCATGTGCTTCTGTTTCAGACTTGTCTCAAAGTTTGCCTGAGCTCTCCAGCCACAGTAGTTTGTCTAATTAAAGACATTATCCCTACCTATAAACCTTGTCCGGCTGTGATCGGAGAGATGAGTCTTGTCTGATTCCAAAATTGGTCACTTGAAAGGAAATTAAAAACCAGCGCTCTGATGAATGCTGCTGAAAACAAGGTGGTCAAAAGCAAGTAATCTGAAATTAGGTTTATAAAACACAATAGAGGATATTAGTTAATATATTTTTCAAATTTCTGTTTTCTCTGGGCTGATATGTTGCTCTCAAGAGGTTTTCTTATTCTTGAAAACTCCTAAGAAACTCTCAAGAACCAAAAACATTGGAAGTGATCTTTAGGACCAAGACCTCATGGGCTTCTCTAGGCAAGGGAGCCACAAATCGGCACCCATTAACACCCAACAAAAAACGTTATCCTTGGTTTTGGATGCATTCTGTGAAATTAGTGATGATTATAAGTCACTTGTAACATATTTAATGCATCACAATGAGCAGCTGACAGGACACTTCAGCAGAGGAAAGATCAAATTTGCAACAGCCGTTGAAGATGGAGCATTTCTAGGTAATCGTAAGTTACATAATTACATGCTTAATGCCTTAGTTTGTAAGTAGTCAAAACCTAGTGATAATACACATAATAACCCGTCTAATCCAAGTTTTTAATGTGCCGTTATAACCCCATGTTCAGATAAGAATCCATCTCTTTATTACCTAACTGATGATGGGAATTATTGGATTGGCACTAAAGCACCAGGCACTACCGAGAGGCAACACAGCGGATTCGAGGGGCAGCTGCACGGTGTATCTGCCAACTTAGGTGACTTTCTAAAGGGTTAAACAACAATTGGAATTTACAAGAGTTGCGTGTTCCTGAAGAGTGAGAAAAAGTGGAAAAAAAAAAATAATCACATACTTTACTATAATGCACTTAGAGCAGGCAGGTTGGTACAAGTAACCTAGGAAAGATGAAGCAAAAAATCAAAGAGTGGATTCACTTCACCGGAGAGAACAGCTGAGTGTTCTGGTGGAAGCGCTGGTTTCCCACCTCTAACGTGTGCACACGTTTATGTTCCTCAGTCACACATCACAAACCTATCACTCCGGTTACTTCACCTTGTACAGTCTGTGAAATCAGAAGGACCTTCCTCCTCTCGTGCGTTTTGGGAATTTTGCAGGCTTTCAGCACTCCCGCTCAAGTCACCCACACAACCAGACGACTAAGCTGAACTCCCTTAAAATAAAACCTTCATTTAATACTTAAACCCGTTGAGGTCTAAGCCATTAAAGTGTTATTTAATAACCGTTATGGCAGTCTGAGGGCCAGATGCGAGCTGCTCTGTGCTGTCCAGGCTCAGCTGCCCAGGAGTGATGCTCTGCATGACATAAACCCAGCAGCACAACCCACAGAACAGAGGAGTTTGCAACATTTGTCTTGAGTTCGAGTCCTCAGCCCAACGTACAGTCAGAGAGAACATCCATCTCTGGGTGGGACAGAGGGACCGAAACTCCCCCTCATTAACTCCTTAGCCAAAGCAGCCCCATGTTACATCAGCCACCAAATTGCTCACGGCATCAAACTGCAGCGGCACCCAGAGCTGCTTTTGGGCTCCAGCTCTTCCCACCAAAGCCATGGGGCATCTTGTTGAGAAGCAGCTACCTAAAATTACCTGAAGGGTGGGTGGAGCATGGAGGGTGTTGGTCTCTTCTTCCAAGTGACAGGATGAGAGGAAATGGTCTCAAGTTGCACCAGGGGAGGTTTAGATTGGATATTAGGAAAAAATTCTTCCCAGAAAGGGCTGGTGGGCATTGGAACAGGCTGCCCAGGGCAGTGGTGGAGTCACCATCCCTGGAGGGGTTAAAAAGGCATTTAGACAAGGTTCTTCGGGACATGGTTTAGCGCTAGAGTTAGGTTAGGTTATGGTTGGACTCTGATCCTCAGGGTTTCTTCCAACCAAAATGATTCTATTATTCTGTGAAATGGGAAAAGTCTTTGGACCATATGTGCATTGTATAGTAGCAAAGTCCATATAGAGTATGCACAAAGAATAATTGAACCTTTCCCAGAAAGAAGCTGACTCCAAGTTAGAAAGCAATGGCTGCTTACTAGTTAGCCAATTAAATAATTAAGGAGTAATAAAGAATGAACACCCATTTTCTCAGGAAAACCATTACGAATCAATAAGATCTGGATGCACCAAGCTTTTCACTTGGGGAGCTCTAATTACTGCAGAACCCACACAAGTGAGCAGCCAGACCACCCTCAGCGGTCTGGAAAGCTCTCCTCTAATCACCACCCTGCACCAGAGAAGCAGAGTTGGCAAAATTCAAGCAAATCCCTACTGGATTCTTAAATGAAGTTCTAATCCGATCCCACCGTCTACTGAGAAACGATGTGTTTGAAGGAAAAGGATCCGTCTCCCATCACGGAAGTTTCCCCCAGCATCTGAGCTGAGCCAAGTGCAAATGAAACCTTGAACCCATGCTTGGCATCATCATTAAGAGCTGAAACTTTCAAATAAGGACAATATAAAAGATGCCAATAAAAATTTCTTTACTGCAAGGCCTGTTCTGATGCATAAATCTCATCCCACGTCCCCTCCAGCCCAGCTAAAACGGGGGCTGTGCCCAATCCCCAGGGAGACCCACTCACTGTATTTCTGACACAAGCCAGGGAGTAGCTATAATTACAGAGACGATTCTCATGAGAATCTCAGATCAAAGAACCCACCTCCATTTGCACGAGCTTTTAGACAAACATCCCCAAAAAGCTGAGGGTTTACTGAGGGACCGACCCTTTTCTGCAGCCATTCCCACACAAATCCTGCGTTTGCCGATGGTCTTTATGGGTGGTAAGGTCTTCAGGGCAGGACCAGGACTTCCGAAGCATTAGTAAAACGCCAGCACCACCAACCTCTGGTTCTAAAAGGAGCCTGTGTGTCCTGCCACAGTGTAAATAATATTTGTAACCCATCCAGCGCTAACGCACGACTTGGTGATGACCCCCCCTCATCTATCCACACTACTCGAGGTTGTTGAGGTCAAATTTAGTGAGGTTTAACCTGTGAAAGTGAATCATACGTGTCATCCAAACCATCAGAGACTGGGAAGCGTGACACATGATCAGCTCATATCAGAACAAAACTGAGAAATGTATCACAAAACTCATCTGCGTGTCTCTAATTTCTCTTTGACCACCAGATGTTCTCCGTTCAAGTACCTGCTGCCTTCTCTGAGATTTAAATTAGACCCAGCGTACTGCCAGAGGCACCATCACAGCACAGAAACGGCATAGGAGAAACATGTTTTTTGCCTGTGTCTGGGAAAAAGATACAAAAATAAAAAGAACTAAAAATCCAGTGATGCCGAGGTAGGTACAGGCGCCATAACTGAGAGCTCAGAATCCCCCTCTTTCCCTTGTATTAAAGCGAGCAGCTTCACAAAGGGTCAAACCATAGATTATCTTCAGGGTTATTGTGATGTGACTATGAAGTTTCTCATCAGGCTGCCAGTGGGGGGAAAGGAAAAAAGCTCTCCGAATCAGGCCCTTATCATTTATACCACATTACAATCCAAAATAAAAATGACTTGCTCCAGATTTGATAGAATAAAGCATCTTGAGATGCCATAGAAGTACCCAATTTTCAATAAAGACATTAAACCTAAGCTTCAAAAAAAAAGGGAATAATTACATCGTTTTTTGCTTTGAGTTTTAACCTTAAAAGTGTCAATTTATAAAACTAGGTGAACATCCACAATTCCTAAGCAGACCGCAGCTAATTAGACCCCTTTTGATCTTTTATTTTGCCTAGAAGCTTATTTAACAACTTTAACACAGAACTCAAGGTTTTGACATCCAAGCGGCTGGGGGGAGGAGGGAAAAGCACAGAAAGGAGCAGCGTTCTCTGCTGCTCGCTATGGTAGGAGCCTTGTCGCTCTGATAATCCCCACCTGGGCATCCCGCTGGGTCTCTCTTTGGCAGTGGATGGACAATTTTGCAGCATTCCCCTATGTGCAGTTTCCATCCTGTTGTCCTGGGGTGAGGGACAGAGAAAAATAAACAGAACAAGGCTATGGAGAGGGATGGGAGAGTGACAGAGGGAGGAGACAGGGGAACACGCTGCCTGCAAGCGGCTCCCGTCAAACGGGGAGCTGGAGAGATTTGAAACACTCATCACCATCTGGTTTTGCTGAGTCAGCGTTAATCTAACAGGAACAAACCTGGGACCTGGGCTAAATCTCTGTCTAATGCTATTAACAGCCCCTCAATCCTGCCCTGTCACCACTTAGTTTAACTGTCTTCTGTCCCGTGGTGGGAAAGTCCGAGTTTGCCCGATAACTGAGTTTATCTAAGAGTCCTTGTTCAAGCAGGACTAACCACGCTGATCTCAGCTCTCGGCCCCCCAAGCTGTTCTGGCCTCTCCACATCCACGTACCCACCCCAGGACCCCCAGCCACGGGTCTGTGCTCCCACTCCCCCATCCCACACTCGCAACCACTACGAACGCTTAAACCACTGCCTTCCATTTATTGAAAAATTCATGTTCCTCACCCAGTTCAGAGCCCGTCCTGAGGCCAATCCTTCTTCTGGCACCTTCACTTCTTTTTCTGCTTGTCCTCCATCCAGCTGAACGGGGTTTCAGGAGCGGCGGGGCGGATGGGAGCGATCCCAGACAGCACCCGCACGGCAGCACCACAGCTATTTCACCCCTCACGCTGCGCGTCGCCACGTTAACGATTTCAAACGAAACCATTTGCAAAGCTAAAAGCTTAATGTAGCAACAAAAATCAATACGGTGCTCAAGAAAATCCCCTGATGCTGGAGACGTTAAAGCATCATTCGGGTGGCCAGCACCAGGGCGTTCTCTGCGGTACTGGCGGCCCAGCAGATCATCAGAGAGCGGAGGCTGCTTTGATTGATTCTCTTTGTCATTCCAATATAGATCTTTCCTATTCAAACTGTGTTCGTACCTTCCTGCTGCAATTCACAAATAGAACAAGTCCAAAAAGCGAGGATCGATATATCCTCGTAGATGGGAGGCAAAATACAGCTAAAAGGAAAAGGCCAAACACCCTGTTGGCATAAAGAGCACGTTCCTTGACGCTGCAGTTTTAGCATTTAAAATATGAGTCCAAGTATAGTTAACTAAAGGAAAAAAAAATACTAGTGACCTTTGCATTCCCAGAGCAGCTCTCTGCACAGAAATTCAAGACTTTTCCAAATGTTAATGACTTATCATGTATTGTTACTAATAATGCTGGTAAATGGTGCTGTTGGGGTGCAGAAAGTGAGGGGGAGGGTGAGCTGCCCAAGGTGACAGGTCGGACAGAGGATCCAGCTCTCCTGCCCATGCTGCCTGTGGCACAGAAGCATCTCCCCCCCTTCCCAATGCTCTGTGCTTTCCAGACACTGGAAAGTCATTTACCTGAACTATCCACAAGCAAAATAGTAACTGTAAAAGTCTCCTTTTGCCTGCAAAGGCAAATGCTTTAAGGTAGAAAAGCCATTCTGTGCATCCATGGAAATGCTGATCCAAGGTTTTGGAAGAAAACGTTAAATGCTGGGAGTATGGTCTGTCTCTCTTTAAGAAAGGGTTATTCCCCAGGTTTGCTTGCCTGGTTTTGTGTGTGGAAAATAGGAAGGCATTTCCCTGCCTTGGCCACAGTGGGTTTGAAAATCTTCCTAAAGGAAGCAAACTTAATAAACAGCAAATAGTCCAACTGGCCTCCTCCCTGGCTCCCAATAAACAAGGAGCAGGAGGAAGCGGATCAAAAAAAACCACCACCACCCAAAAAAAAATACTGGAGGGGACATTTTGATAAAGCAACCTGGAAGTGTTTCATTTTCCCCCTATATGTCAAGGAAATCTGAAAGAATTCACATGTTGTGGCGAGATTCCAGGATGAAAAGCGGTCCATGCTCGTGAGCCTCACGCAACTTTAAGAGACAAACAAGAAGGAGCTATAGACAGTTTACAGACACCGGAATGATGCTCAGGCATAGCAGATGATCTCCAAAAGCTGCAGGGACAAGTGACAGGTTAGTGCACAGCGTTATGGAGCACACGGGTCACCCTGGGTGCTCTGCGGTGTCCCTGCGCCCCAGGATCATTCGCGCATCCTCAGAGTGTGCAACAGGCACAGAAACTTGCCTATAATTTGCTTTTCTTTCTGATGTGAGTGGTGTGGGTTTCTCAATTTGATGTTGTTCTAAGGGACAGAGATACTCTCCGCTTCTCTTACACAACACTTGCCAGATCCATATAGCTCTATTCCACATGAAAGAAACCCCCAAGGATTCCAATTGTTTTAAATAAAAAGCCTGAGCAAATGAAAAACAAACCCTCTCTTGCCACCTACTCAACAAGCACAAGCAGGCCTACCAAAACACGCTGCTGCTAAAGCTTTGCACTAACACTTGCTCAACACCAAACAAAAGCAGAATAAGTGACCCAGTCACTCGGTAAAATCAGATCTAATATGTCAAAATATTTCAGTTTCACCCAAACACTCTTAGTTAGTTAGTGCTAAATATTCGTTCTGTCTCTTAATGCCAGGCAAGCCAGATTTCCTGCTCGAAAACAAAGTTAAGCAACGTGTCTAAGATCAGAGGAATGTTGCCTGGACCGAAATAACAACTAACAACTCATCCCTCAGTCTGTCGTCCAAAGAATGAGGCTCCAACTCCTTCCACTTCGGTACATGCCACCTTGGCTTTTCTCCACTGCTTATTCCTCTTATTTCCTCTCTCCTAGAATCCAAATAAATCTGTGTGGTGCTAACTGAGCTCCTACAAAGCGAACAGTGGAAAAAAGGCATCTTAACCCCCCCCTCACCAAACAGCTCGGGCTGCCCGGGGCACCATGCAGGGCTCTCCAGGGGACTCGGTGGGGACAGCACCCCCCATTTCCCCATAGAGCCCCATTCTGCAGCTCCCTTGGTCTCCCTGACACTTGACCCAGCAGCTGCTTTAGCAGCGGGGCTGGAGCCTTCAGTCCCAGCTCGCTGCACCATCTCCTGGGTTTGATCCTGTCCCTCAACCCTTCCACCCGCCCTTTGGAGCTGAGTAGCATCAAAAGAGCATCAGGACAAGTTTCCCAAGCGAAGGCTGAGAATTTGGCCAGAAAGCCCTACAAGTGCAAATGCTTTTGTTTTCACAAGAGAAACGTCTGCAGGGCTGCGTTTAAGGAAAAGGGCGAAGAAACATCTGTGCGCACACAACAGCAGCACCGGCACGAGCTGCAGCTGCGAAGCCCCTCTGCTAACACTGCCTGCTGGCATAAATATAGTAACAGTGCCGCACATGTGGCAGGCTGTTTAATTTTAGAAATCAAAACTATCGAGTGATTAAGTTAGTCATCCTTCCTCAATTTGGGACCAATACAACAGTACCAGAGGCAGCGGTCATAACCACTGTGGTTTGCGAGAGAGAAAGGGAGCGCACGTGTGCAGGGAACGCCAGAAACCCGTCCTGCTCTGCCCGCTTTGATTTCCGAAGCAGGATTGGGCAAAGGGAAAAGAAATCCAACACTTTAAAACAGCCTTCAAATGACAACCGAGTGCCTGCAGGTCTGCACAGCCTGCAATGCGCTCTGGATGCGGCTGTGGCCAAACTGCTGCCCTGAACGCGCAACTTTCAAGAAGCGAGATGAAAATAATCTCGTGCCAATCGGCTTCTGCCCGCTGGAAGGGGGATATGTTCAAATCACAGTCAGGGCTTTGAATTTCCCCAACGGGAGATGGTTCAGCCAGCACAGCTGCCACGCTGCAAAGGTGCCCGGGTCGGGAGCACGAGTGTGAGTGGGCATCGTGTCCTCCAGTGTGGCTGGACAGGGAACTGCTGGAGAGGGTCCAGCGTAGGGCAACGAAGATGATTAAGGGAGTGGAGCATCTCCCTTATGAAGAAAGACTGAGGGAGCTGGGGCTCTTTAGTTTGGAGAAGAGGAGACTGAGGGGTGACCTTATTAATGTTTATAAATATATAAAGGGTGAGTGCCATGAGGATGGAGCCAGGCTCTTCTCGGTGACAACCAATGATAGGACAAGGGGTAATGGGATCAAGCTGGAACACAAGAGGTTCCACTTAAATTTGAGAAAAAACTTCTTCTCAGTGAGGGTGGCAGAGCACTGGAACAGGCTGCCCAGGGGGGTTGTGGAGTCTCCTTCTCTGCAGACATTCCAACCCGCCTGGACATGTTCCTGTGGGACCTCACCTGGGTGTTCCTGCTCCAGCAGGGGGTTGGACTGGATGATCTTTTGAGGTCCCTTCCAATCCCAAACATACTGTGATACTGTGATGGCACAGATCCGCACCGCCGGTGCACCCAGCCCCGCCGCGCTCAGCCGCCCAGCTGTGCCAGCGCTCACAACCGCGGGAGCAGCAGCATCGTGCGCAGAGCCCCACGGCTTATCCTCAGCACCAGGAGGATGCAGCCCTGCAAAACCCACCGGTATCTTCCCCTTCCAGTGAAAAGCGACGAAGGAAGAAAGCAAACAAGTCATGGAGGGATTTTCTGTTTCTCTAGACAAACACACTAAGAGCGGTTCAAAAGAGGCTAATTAAATTCCAAAATCCCTGTGCAAATACATTAATAGAGATTTGGAAACGAGCAGTTAACCAAGGAAGTTTTCAAGGTGGGAAGTGTTTGATACAGAAGAGCGCGCGGGGAAGAGCCTCTCGGCCGACGTTAGAGACAATCTCTCTGGCTGGGACACGTGTTCGGGGGAGCGGGCAAAGGCAAATGCTCCTGGGGGCCAGAGAAGCCAATTCCTTTCCTTCCCAACCACCAGGAAACCAAGCAAACCCCAAACGACATGGCCATGAACCTGAACAACCACCGCATACCCCCATTGAAGAGTTCTTACATGTTTCCAGGATGGAGTAAAAGACATTTCTTCTCTCCTGCTGTTGCTACAGGAAACTTCCAAACACCAGATAAGGCTTTCTCCTCTTCCCACACAATCCTAGTCAAATAAAAGAAACAAAAAATCAGTTGCTTGTAAGAGATATGTAACAGTTACTTGTGGGGAAGAAGCTGTTCCATAGTCATCAAGAATTTCTGCTTTATTTTCCTTGTTTCTGCAGTTTCTTGCATCAGTAACTGCACCGATAGAAACCGTGAATGAAACGCTACTATTCTAACAGGAACCAGAGACTGTCCCCCTTGTGCACGAAACATGAAATGCTGAGAAATGGATAATTTCTGGTAATCGCTCATAAGGCAGCGTGGAAGTATCTGATGTTGTGACATGGTCTCCCCTCCCGTGCTCTGTGGAATGCCTCCATTTTAAATGCCATCGTGCTCACAAGCAAGAAGGGCAGAGGTACTGCTCTTCATTTAATGATGCCAAAGCAAAATGCACAGAGAAGTGATGTGTCCTTGCAAAATCCTCATCAGAGCAACAAACTAAACCCACGGGCTGAGGCCCTGAGAACCAGGCCAGCTCATCTTAGCCAAATCTCCAACCGTGGTCACAAGATTATCTCTCCTATTCTTTTCCCCTATTCTCTTTCCCTTATTTTCTGCATGTCCTCAGTCAAATACAATTCAATTTTTTCAGGCAAGATCTCAGGAGATATTGATTCATATGCTTGTTAAAATCCAGACCCATTATACCTCTCTTTCTGCTTTCATTCACTAATTTTATTGTGCTATAAAATAGAAGATTTTCTGATAAGATACATGCACCATGCCACCACTTCTGCTAAAGGCACACAGCTGCCATCGTCTTCCGGAAACATGTTTGTTTAGCTCATAAATCCTCATTTCAATATTTTGCTAAATACAAAAAGTACGCATGCAGGATAATAAACTCCAGAATCCTTCTTCCTTTGAATTTGACAACCAGAACCACAGTTATTTCCCCAGCCCTCAAGTCCCTCTTTGAAAGAGCAGTCAGCAGTCTGATAACTTTAGATAAACCATTTAATTTCCAGAAGGAGCCTTGTCTGTATATACGTACAAGTTATAATCTGCTGGGAGTTCTCCTCCCTGAGCGCTCCCTATTGGGAAGCGGAGCTTTGGGGTGAGTGTGGAACCGGCAGCCTCTTGCTTTCTAAATCTATCTCATTCAAAATTTAAGAATCATTTTCATGAGCCATAAAAAACTGTATTTGTTACCGCAGCAGCAATCGAGTTTGCTTTGCTGCAGCTTCAACAACTAGAGGAGGCCCAGCAATTGTTTTACCGCTGTGTTACTTGTAGGAAACTAAGAGAGAAAGTGAGAAATAAAGATAGAATTAAAAAAAAATAATAATTCCAAGGCTGGGTTGCTTGGAGAAAGGTGCTACATAAACATTTCAGGTACCTGCAGCGCACAGGCATTTGAACACACTATGGGCTGCTCCTAGAGACAAAACCCCTGGCTAAATGACACTGTGCGAGTGGCGAGATGACAGCCGGGATGATCCAGCAGTACGGCGAGTACTCAGACAAACACCGTGGGACAGCAATGGAGAGAGCTGGCGCATATTCGGGATCAGAAACACCTCCTTGGCCGCGCTGACACACGCCATCCCCTGAGGCCCATTTCCAAGGTAGCTTTCATCATATGAAATCCAGCAACGTCAAATCCCAAGAAACACTTCATTCATCTGCAACATGCTGTAATACAAAGGAACACAGAGGTTACTTGCACCAGACACAGTGCACAAACAAGCATCTGCCTTAACCAGCCGTCCTTTCTGCCAGCCGAGGCGCGACGGCGAAGCTCGGAGCTGAAGGTTGGCCAAGTTGGTCAGTGGGCCAGAGCAGGGCAGGCTGCTCGGGACGCCGTTGGCTCACGGTCAAAGCAGGTGAACCAGGACCAAGATTTTGTTCCTCACTCAACGCTGACTCACTGCATAACCTTGAACAAGATGCTCCACCACATCTTCTCCGGGTGGAAATGGTACAATGTGCCCGTTCCCCTGTGCTTGTGCGTGCGGTGCGATCGGTGCCCGTAAGGCACTTTCAGGTCATTGGCTCAAAGGTACCAGATAAGAGCAAAGCCCGGCGGTTGTAAAATGTCTTGGGCTTATTCTATAATACGTGATGTTAAGAGCCTGGGTCAACGTACGTGAATTTTTTCCAGCACTCCACGAGTTCTTCTGCATAGCAAAGTTAAAGCAAGCGAGAGAGAGACGTTCCCATTTGATTGGCTGTGACTAGCTGCAATTAAAAACCATAATTTATTACCCTGGATTACGAGCATAATTTCAATGCAGAGAATTAAGGTTTTCTTCTGAGATGGAAATAAAGATTAATTTTTAATTTCCTTTCTCACTGCACATTTAAGAGCAATGGATTCCATAGAAAACTACAGGTCAAAATAGTTTTATGGAGGAATGACAATGTTCTGTTGCCGAATAATTTAATGCTCTCGCTGCCTTTTTAATATTTGACTGCAGCTCCCTCATGCGAAACAGCGGCAGCAGACGCTGTACACGTTTGCTGCGGCGCTCAGGTCAATGTGACTTTGAAACAACAAAGTTTTGCAGCTCTTGTTGTTCCTCGGTGCAGGCAGCTGCCTGCAACTAGAAGGGCACAGGCAGGGCACAGTGGGAAGGGCAAGAATTAAATAAGAGCTTGGGGGAAGCAGAGGGAACCAGGATGGACAGGGATGTGGGGGAAGAGCTGCACAGCTCCAGCAGGGCCAGGTATATTCAGATAGAGCAGGAGAAGCATTTCCATCCGACAAATGCTGCTGTAGGACAGCGGGACTTGGGGGTTTTGCCCGCAAGCAGAATTGTGCTGCTCCAGTTTCCACAGCACATCAGCAGAACGCAGGGGAAAAGCAAAAGAACCGTGAAGCACAAGGTCATGAATTCGCATGGCATCACCAGCCAAAACTGCTTCCAGCCCCTGGGAAATGCTGGGGAATCCACACCGTTACACAGCACTTCTGAGTGACCTGAAAAAGAGAATCCAACACAGCATGAGAGAGGAGAGGGGATCTCTGTGCAGCCATTCCTCCCAGAAACAGAATCTCTCAGGGCAGGATTTTCTGTTGCTGTCACGGCGGGATGACACCGCTATGTGCCTTAGGCCCTATGTTTGACCCTGGTCGACTGGCAGCGAACGGAAATGTCACTGAAATTCAGAAACGCTTTAAATCATTGATCTGGTAGTAGCAATTAACAAAAACCCAACAAAACAAACAAATCCAAACCCTGCCATAATAATGACTTGGATATCGGTAAATTGAATAACCCTGTGCTGACAGAACTGCATCCTAGATGGCCTAATAATAGGTATTTCCTTTGTAGGGGGTTTGAAATTTATTGGCATCTTATAACTGGTATATTGGGTTATAAATGGGATGAGATGCCTAAGTGATGCATCTGCTGCTCTCACGAGGGTGAAGCTGAGCACTCTGCGTGGTCACAGGGAGGAACAGCCCCGGGGGACACAGTGGTGACAGAACTTTCAGTGGGGACCAGATCCTCTGAGTGCTGAGGATCCCCAGCTCTCCTGGTGGCTTTTAGCTGAAATCTGTTTGAGGAGCAGAAAAGGTTTTCTATTAAATCCCTTCACACATGGATTACAGAGGGGATTCCAACAGAATAATGGAGCCGGTTCTCAATGTTTCAGCAGCCCCTTCAGGACTCCTAGGAGGTGTCTAAACTACATCCATTTTCAGTGTAGAACACGGGCAAAATTAGGCACCCAGTTTAGGACAAGCCAATGCCAGCCTGCTGCTGGTCCCTGGTGTATAACCGCCCCTGTGCGAGACGGCTGTTTCACAGGGGATCTCCGCAGATACAGTTCATGGCTCTTTTTCCTCCTTAGGCTGTACGCTCAGCTCTGCCAAGCCCAGGCCTAAGGAGGTTGCAAGGGGCTAGTCCTGAGTTAGGAGGCAATGATACACACGCCTGTGCAACTAATTTCTGCTCTGTTATTTTCATCACCAAAACCAAAACCACCACGATGTACCTCCTGCTTTCTTCCTGCAGTCCCTCCCTTCCAATATTGACATATTTTCTCATCTCCTCCAAGACCAACTGGATCAGCCTCCCATTAGGCTGAGCACAGACCTACAGATTAATACCACGAGTTATAAAATGGAGCTTCTATGGGAATAAGGGACCTCAGAATGTCGGTCACGGTGGGCAGCACACAGCAAGGACATGCTTCATCCCAGCCCAGGAGGACAAGACAAACATTTTTCAAGGTTGCCGCTGTTCAACTTGAGGAATCATCCCCTTGCCAAGGAACCGAGTCTATTCTGGGATGTGGTGGTTTGTCAGCTGCATTCACTTCCCTCACTGTCCGGCAGAAGGCAAAAGCTTGATTGCTTCTTGCCAGACTGGGAGATGCCAGAAATCATACAAGCAAAATGTATTCAGACACACGACAATGCACAGGTCTCTACACAAACTGTATCTTACCCTTTTCATGTTGAGTCTCAAAGTAGAAAATATAAGACCCACAGACACAGCTTCCCATAACCGTTGCTGCCCAGACGGCGTGACCGCTCTGAGTCCGCTTCTCCTGCTGAAGCAGGGTCGGCTCCAGGCATTTGGGGTATACCTGCCCACACCAAGGCAGACACAGGCTTCTCAGAGCACCTATCTGGGAGCCCTCTGAAGAAAACACAGAAGCTGAAAAAGTTAGGACAACTGCATAGTCTACTCTAGGTGAACCTGCTTCAGCAGGTGGGTTGGACTCGATCTCCAGAGGTCCCTTCCAACCCCAACCAGTCTGTGATTCTGTAACAGGGAGTGCTGCTTCCTTCTAGTCAGGACTGGTCCCCAGAGCAAATCTTTTACTTCACGTGAGATTTTGGAAAGAAACTCTAGCCAACGCGAACTCCAAAAGCTGTTCTAGCACTTCTTGCAGGAGTGCCAAGTAACACCCAGACCAGTTCCTACCTGAGGCATTTATCATGTCCTGACACTTTATGAAATTCTCTGCAGATTTCCAGTTGCCTACATTATTTTCCCGCACTGTCCTAAACAATTGTGTCCAGACGTTGTTCGCTTTAATCAATCATGTTTCTATTCCCTTGTGGCTGCCTTTCAGCAGTGACTGAAGCACTCACTAACTGCAACGACAAGTTTTCTTCTGATGGCTGAGGACTCACAGATCCTGGAAAGAGGACATACACTGGTCTGGATGTGACCGGACTTCAAAGGGCCCAAAGCATGCAGGATTTATTTGGGTGAGTTTTTCAGAAGTACTTCCCCCTCTGCTGCTGGGATGCTTGTGGCCACCTTGCCAAATACCCAAGATCTCTGGATTGCGTGGAAAGTCTGGACTCCAGTTTTGGAGCTCCGGGGAAGCAAAGGCGACACAGAACCAGCAGCTACAATGGAGCATCCTTCTCCCAGGCATTCAACATCAGTCCTGGCTCTAGCAGCCCACCCCTGGTACAACCATTGCCTGAGTGCAAAGACTGGTATGAGTCTCCGGAAATGGAGTTTAGATGTTTGTCTTATCTGAACAAGTTCAGTGACTGAACGCGCCGCACAAAAGAGCGTGAGCAACCTTGACAAAGCAACTGCCGCCTCCTTATCACGGTCTCCAAAAGGACTGAAAAGAATCAAGCGTCAGAGACTTATCTCTTGAGAGATGTTCAGTGCCCATGCCCAGCTTACCAATCAGCTCTAACTCCCTTTTTCACTAGAGTTTTTCTGCCTTGTTTTTGGCCACACGTACAGCTTTGCCACTTCCTGAGGGTGGAGGAGGCGCGAGGGGAAGGGGGGCGCGGAGGATGGGCCCTCTTTGCCGACGCTATTGTCTTGTATTTCTGGACAATGGGATGTTTTTACCCATGACAGTTCTACCGTTGTGGTAACCGTGACAAATGGCCATCTTGGTATCACAGGAAGGTTCTGAAGTTTTGGGTGATGACAATGACACAGAGGCTGAGGGACAGGTTTCCTTGAAGCCACGTTAACCTGGGGTCTCTCTGTATACCCTCCCCGTGTACTTAAAGCTCAATTTGGGGTCCTGCTGCATCAGTGCCCACCCTGAGATGGGAGAGGCCTCCTGGTTGTGGCCTACTGCTGGTTCCAGGAAATCCAGGCTTGGTACACGTCCTGTGCTTTGCAACGATTGCTCCAGTCCCTGTAGGGGACAAGAAACACCAAGAAAAAGGATGTTACAGAACTAAGAGAAGAATCATTATAGTCTGAAGGATTAAAAAGTCAACCAGAGGAATATTATAGACCAGGCAGAAGGAAACACGTAAGCTCCTTTCAGGAACAAATGCTCCCGTATATCCCCACTGACTTTTGGGATAAGGTGTTACTCAGCAAGAACAGAGACATCGTAAGTGTCACCCCATGGCAGTGGCCATTTCTACATTTCTGGTGTCTGGAAATAATGATTTAACTCTTAAGTCATAACCTGTCTGCAAAAACAAGTTGGGGTTGGTCCCACACCAGCCCTGTTTGGGATGCAGTTACAATGTCTACAGCCTTCAGCTGATCTCCTGAGGTTCCCCATGTTCCAGACGGTAGAAATTCAGACACACGAAACGTCAGCTCCAACAAAGGATTCAGATTCTCACTTGCACCCAAATCAAGTATCCTAAACCAAGTCAGCACAGTCTGTGTCTCCACTTATAATTATATTTGATCTCCTTTCATTGCCTCGTTCCAATTCTCAAACATATTGATTTATACAGACCTATAAACCAATATACATGGCTTTTGTGACCACTCTTTGAATTTTGATATTACTTAAAAAACAAGAACCTTTTTCTTATAATCCCTGGCACTTTGAACGCAGAAAAAGCATAACATGACATCATGCTTTATTCTCAAGAAAAATAGCACCTCTCTGCTCAAAAGCTCAGGGTCTAAGGCCAGACATATCATGAGAAGGATGGTAAAAACACCACAGAGATATAGCAATATCATCGTTACGCGGCACTTTAAATCACAGCCTGCCATTCTCATGTTTGCCTGAAAACCAGTGACTTAAGGAAAGGTCCCAAACCATCCATCACAAGATGGGTGCCATAGGGCACGCTTGAGCAAAGAAATGACACAGCAGCCTTTGCTGAACAGCCCTGAAGTTTCGTTTTGAGACTGGGGTCACTGAGAACTCCTACCAAAAAAGGAAGGACTCAGAGGCTGTAGGCAGTTCTGGCTGGACACGTTCCTTGGCCATCGACATGAGAAGAAACTTCATCACCACTCAGGCCTACTGAACACAGCTCTGGAAAAAGGGACACGTTGTTTTCAGAAATTGAATGAAGGGGAAGGAAGAAGCAAAAATAAAAAACCCAAGCTCTGATGAAAAAGATAAATTCTCAAAAACAGTGACAGACGCCCAGAGTAGATACCGGAGGAAAAATGCCACCAAGATCCGATTAGCCCAGTGAATCAGCGCTGTGGACAGTATCTCTAAACCAAACTACTCTTCCTTTTTCGCCTCCCACACTGTTCTTCCCATCACTGCAAAGCTCTCCCAGCCCTCGGCTCGCACGCACAAACCCGGCCCGGGGGCCAACGTTGGCTCACACAACACCAGCCGCTGATGCTGATGGTGCCAGCGCTGGTGTCGGCACCAGGTCCATGGCCTTGGGTATTTTCCCTCACCACAGGCACAGTTGCTGACTCCTGCTTCCAAATTACTGTTAGCCTTTACCACTCCTGCCCTTGGGACCATTTCTGGGCTCATGCGATTGAGTTGGCAGGTAGGGAAAAAGTCTTTTTGTAAAAGAGAAATGTTTCCTTTTTACCAAAAACAGACACACAGTTGTCAGATGGGTGACCTCCTCTTGCATTTGCATGATGCACTGTCTATACCAACACAACCAGTTTCTTCCAGGGGCTGTTTGAAGTGCCTTAAGAGGAAGGAGATAAATCTTCTAGAGGGCTTCTTGGCTTCACGATCACAGGGTTTGGAGGTTTGAGTGAAGAAGAGTCCTGTTCCCCACTCCACTGATTTGTCCCTGTGCACTGGGCAGTGACTGCAACTCAAGACCATCACCAAGGCACCTCAATCGTCCCATCTGGCACAGGCTGTGCACGAACGTGTGGCTGTTGGGTGGATGAGGAACCTGCACTGGATGAACTCCATGCAGACACATGTCTACAGGCAGATCAGCTCAGGAAAAACTCTGCGGTTCAGCCACAGCTGGGCAGATGGACCTCAAGTGCCTTCCAAAGCAACAGAGGAGAGCAGCATCCGAGCCAAGCAGCCGCTGGTCTCAGCCTGTGTCCCTGGGGAAGCGAAAAACAACAAAGCACATGAAGGGGACTGGGGGGACCCTGCTCTGCCACAGCACCGAGTTGCCCCTTTTCCTCCAGGCTATGAAAAGCAACCACAGTGAGTTTCACAGCAGCGACTGGAACAGCAGCCACGAGAAGAAAAATTATCTCCAGGATAACTGATTGTAGTCGAAGAGCAAAGAGGCAGGAAGAGGAGTGGCAGGAGGATCCTGTCCCGAGCTGACAGAGGAATTCAGTCAGGTTTTAGCTATTTACAATCCCCCTGCTAATTAACTAGCAGACCTCTCAGTGACTCTTCCCAGCAGTGAGACTGTTCCCATACGACTGACTGTAAGCAGCGTCATATCGCTCCCCTGACGGCCAGATCGACTCATTGTTTCTAGACCAAAGTGGTACCATTTTGGCCTCTTCAAACTCAAGAGGCAAACCCAGGAAATAAAGCCTGGAGCAGGGGAATACCGCAGCCTTGCCAAACCGCTCTCCATGTGAGCACAAAGCCAGGCTTATCTGCCAAACAGCAACAGGGCCGCGTGAGCCCCCGGCCACAGAGCCCGTCCCGTGCCACTGAGCGCAGCCCAGGCCTCCTTCTCTGTTCTGGGGCCAGGATCAGCAATATCTCCATGGAAATAAGCTTCAATAGTTGCTCCAGATCCAGCAGGAGGAGCTGGCTAAGCACACATTTTTATCTTAAAGTAGGGCCTAAATAAACAGTCAAAGAAGAAGTTAATTTTAAAAAATCCTGTAAGTTTAAAGGATTCCCTCAGCTCTCTGTATTCTTTTTATTCCCATGGCAATTGACATGAGTCAGATCTGCAGGCCAAGCACTTTCTCCTGCCTGCTTCCCTACTATAACTGGAAACACGTAAGTATACATACAAATTTGATGCTGGCTTGTACTTTTTTTTTGCAAATACTGCAACGTCTTTATCCCAGGTCACTGGTGAAAACACATTGTATTATTCTGCAAATACACCCCACTGATACACAGGCAGAGCATCTACATGGCTGAAGGACCCAGCGCTATCCAACGCCTGCTGCCCGCACAGCCGATGCCTCCAGGGCTCAGCTGACTCCTCCAGCCATGGCAGAGCCCATTCACACAGCCGAGCCCGCTGGTTGCCCACACCGACCCAGCAGTAGCCCAGCTACTTCTACGCACCGACTGCAAAGCCAGCGGAGTTCAGCCAAACGTCACCGACACCAGCGTTGCAAATAATCATCCTCCTTCAAGGCCTTGCTGCTACAGCCATGTCACTTGGTGGGAACATCAGCTGCTGTTTAGCCACAAATTGGGTTCTGGTCCTGTGGCTAATGATGGCCAGGCTCAACCACAATTCACTTGCCACTTAGAAGCTGGAAGCAAATGGAAAGACACTCCCTTTAATTATTTGGCTTAAACTGAGGTGCATAAAACCATCATCTCTGTTGTTGGGTCTTGACTTATGATTTTGTCACCTGCTGGCAAAACCGCCCCGCTGAGCCCTCTTGAATTCCCACCTCGCGGTAAGAAGGACCTTGCCGAACCAGCTCTTCATTTGACGCGCTTTCTGGCTAACTCAGCAGAGCCTGGACCGCTTTCCAAAGGGCCCGTAGCCCTGTCGCTGAACTACATGTTTCCTGAGACCCTTTAAAAACTGTGTAAAATATTTTGCACCTCAGCACCTCCAGCCCTTGCGAGAGTTCCACAGCCATTAAATAACCATAAAACATCTTGCTCTCGAGGTGCCAGCATGTTCCTTCAGCCCCTCGGAGGCAAGCGGCAAGGACTTTGCCAAACTGCCAGATATATGCACCTGCTTATACGAGTGGATATTCTGTCCCGTATTTTTGCAGTGGGAAAAGAAACCTGAGGTTTTACCTGACAGCTTCTTACAATCCAGCCAGTGTAAGGTATAACACAGTCTTTTTTCTTCCTTTGCTTCTCAGATCTCAGGAGCGTGTGCCAAAAGCCTGTCAACTTGTTAAAAGTACATTAATGCAAATTCCAGAGCTTTCAGTTATGTTTATGCTAATAGAAAGCCTCCCGCTCTCTGACAGGCCCAAGTGAAGAGTCAGTAACAGGAAAATTAATTCCAGCTGTTGAAATTGATTTAAACTAGCTTATTCACAATAATAGTAATAAGTTAAAAAAAAAGAATTCCCGAAATAAAAAATAAGGGAAACACAGAAAGCACAAAATCATGTTTACTGCATGAAAGCAGAAAGGGTTCTCCTGTTGGGAAGAAATCTTCCAAATTGAATCAAGCCTGGTTAGAAGAAAGCTCTAGCTTGTTATGGGGTTGTGAGTGTAGATTAACGTGAAAAGAATTAGCTATGTGCACAGCCTGGTTTTGCAAAGGAAACACAAGGGTTTTGTGCATGTATTTTGTTTTATATTCCTTACGTCTAATCCACAGGCGAGGAGACCAAATCCAGGCAGCAATGGGACAGGTGGTATTTTAGATGATAATGGTTATATACGGAGAATACCAGAGCTCCGGGGTGGGAACATGAGCTACCCATGACCGCTGCATTTATTCGGTGCCTTTACGTACATTTTTGCTGACTTGAATTCTGAGCGATTTCCACGTTTAGACAACCCCGGTGTTGGGATCATGTAAGCCCAGGTTTGCTGGGGTTTCAGAGCTCAAATCAAGATCCAGTTGTGACATCGCTGGCTGGCCTCAAATGTCCATATCATTGATATAAATATATTTTCTTTTTAAAATTTCCTAGTGATCTTCCTAAAGTCCTTGACTATCTACACGCGTGGCCCCAAAAGCTGAAGGAACATAACACCTCGCAAAATCCAGTTTTGAAATGGAAGCGGAGGCAATCTTTAAAATTCCTTCAGAAACAGCCTTTCGAGCATTCAACACCTACAGCTGGAAATGGGTTTGAAAATACATAGTGTCCTCATTTACCTCTCCAAAGTACATCCACTGGCCTCTGCTCTAACACCCTCCCAAGTACAAGATCTATCCACTTCAGAAAGACCTGAGGTCTTATTTCAGCCCCTGCACAGATGCTCAATCATATTTTTAGCTGCATAGTATCCAACTACCAATAAATGAATAATTGGCCACAATTGTATCCTGTGATTAGGACCATATTCCTTGTTGCTTTTGAAGGGACTGATCCAGAGTCCACCAAAATCAATACAAATCTCCCTGTTGACTTTAGCAGTCTTCACATCCACCTTTAAGGGCACGTTATAGCCAGGTGGGGATTGGTCTCTTCTCCCAGGCAGTCAGCAATAGGACAAGGGGCCATGGGCTTAAACTCTGCCAGGGGAAATTTAGGCTGGATATTAGAAAGAAATTCTTTACAGAGAGAGTGGTCAGGCATTGGAATGGCTGCCCAGGGAGGTGCTGGACTCGCCGTCCCTGGAGGTTTTTAAACTGAGATTGGACATGGCACTTAGTGCCATGATCTAATAAACGGACTAGAGTTGGACCAAGGGTTGGACTCGATGATCTCTGAGGTCTTTTCCAACCCAGTCGATTCTGTGATTCTGTTTCGCTATTGAGAAGCCTTCGCACCCTTCCATGGACTATGTCTTTGCTGCCCTCATCTCCCAGTTCCACATCCCCGAGGATCCCCACCGCTCCTGTATTCGCGTTCGCCTCCGTTTCCAACGCCGCGTGTTCTTCCGCAGGGGTGGACGGAGGGGCGAGGATGGAGAGGTGCCACGGCTCGCATGGATCTCCACCAACTGGTGACACTGAGGAATTCGCGTGCGTGGGCGGGCGCGAGGATAAAGCGCTGGACCGTTTTCAGCAAGAACCTTGAGAGAAGCCAAGTCAAACCCACGGTTCCACAGGAAGCTCATAAAGGACGCCAGCCCGAACGCTGTAAGAAAAGCGTGTTTGCAGGAGGTCGCCTCCTCTCGAGGGGGAGAGGGTGGAAGGAATTTTCTCTAGAAAAATCCCATTAGAATCTCAGAAATTTGCTCCTTTATTGTCAACTAGCCAGAATTGAGATAAACCTTATAGCTCGGTCAAACAATGCAAGGGGCAGACTAACTGCCGAAACGGAGACGCTGTTGGTTCGCAAACTGACAGTACTCACGCCATCAGAGGAAGGAAAGAAACAATAAAGCAAGCAGGGGCTATTTCTCAGAGGGCAACCCATGGCTTCTGCCAGCACATGCCAGGAAAAGAGGACGCCGCACATTTCTGACCGAGGAATGTACAGCAAGAACCATGATTTGAACTTAAAAGAGCCATTCGCAGCTTTATCTACCAACCGTAGTCAATTCACGTGGGGAAACGAAGCATTGCAAATTAAATGAAAACCTGATTAGTAGAGCAGGAGGAGGGGATATCGCCCTTTGCAGAACTGATACCTCTCTCCTGAAAAATGAGGTTTTACGGGTGGAAGCAGGAAGGATTTTCTCGAAGGGCTGGTATTTCCCTCTCCCACATTCCTCTGTCCTTGCTCACACCATTTTCAGGGGTTTGCTCACCAGGCTCAGGCTATTTTCAAGCAAACTGCTGGGTTCCTGCTTCTGATCTAATGCCAGTCAGGCTTCTACCTGCCTTCGGTTCCCTTGGCCCCAAACCAGCAACGCAAACCCAGGAATTCAAATACCATCAGTTTGGGGAGGGGGCTGGTGGTGTTTGTTTTTAATAACAATCAGCTTTGGGTTATTTTTCCTCTGCCTTCTGGATTCTGAGTCTTTCAGGCATAACCAAGTCACACCTCCGGATTACATGGGGGAGGTGGAGTTCACACAAACATAAGGACTAGAAACAGGCCTTTGAAACAAAGCTAAAATTCTCAAGCAGTTATTTAATTCCCAAAGACCAGGCATTTAACAACAAAAAAATATCACTATCCTCACCGGAAAATTCCAATGCTTCAAATCCCCTCCTCCTACATATTATTTTATTCACATATAGAAAGTTTGACTTGAGAGCTGTGTAAAGACAACCAGGATTTAGTCCAACAACTCAAAGAAACTATTACTGTCCAAGATCTGCAATAGAGTGCAAAATCCTGAGTCTATTTTCCCCAAATAAACAGGATTTGCTTGAAAAAGGCGGGAATCACATGCTGTAAAGAGTCAGGAAAAGGCCTGGTCCAAAGCCCGGGAGGAATTCGCACACAGGCGAGGTGGGGAGGACTCCTGAGCCCACCAGTCCAACCAGAACGATGGCGAAACATGGGGATTTGAGAATAAGGGGAAAAAGTAACCGTCACCTCAGCAGCTTCCCGGTCAGACCAGTCTGAAGCGATTCCTGTGCCTGCAGGGAGGAGCAGAGCGCGCAGGATCCCACACGCACAGGGTCGAGGTCAAATTCCCCGTGTCCCACGTCCTCCTGCAGGAGGCTGGGCCGGCCAGAAAAGCCGGAATGTTTCAACCAACCTTAACACTGTCCGCAGCTGATCAGACGTTTCCCAAAACGCAGCCGAAGCCGAGCAGCACACACACCCCTCCTGCTGGATCCAGCCTTTATTTCAAAAAGCCGTAGCTACGGAAGAAAGAAGCTGAACTCTTTTACAAGGCATTAAGTTTCATTTGCAATTACTTTGGATTTTACTGCACTACTGAATAGAACAGGTTCATTAACTGGGCGTGCAACATTGTATCCATATGCCTTTTTAATAGAGCTTTTCTGTTATCGTTTCCTTATTGGTCTTTTCCCTTTTGCTACATGCAACTGGCTTTTACTAGCGTCCAGCCTTTGCAATAGCTCCCAGGTGGCTCCTCCAAGAGCCTTATTTGCTAATTTGATGGTTGAACTGGTGCGCAAAGAATGAAAAAAATACTTTATGAAATGCCAAAGATGCTACTTCACAGCACCGGCAACAACCCAGCAAACGTTCCCCAGCAAGACGCTCTTTGCTAACACACCTACTGTTCTCTGCAACCACCAGTAACTCCAGTATGATGCAGGAGAGGCCACAAGAAATCATCCCATGAGGGTCACAGCGCCGGGACCGAGCCGCAGGGACAGCAGACAGGGCTTCTGCAAATTCAAGTCTTGCAGGTGCTCCAAACCTTCAGTGTGCCTGGGAGACACTCAACAAGAATTGGGCTTTAAATTCAATAAGCCACAGGGAAAGCCTTGAAAATATCCAGTTCAGTTTCACAGTTTCCACCAGGAATGCGATGAGCAGGTTTTCAATAGAACTGGGCACCCACCAGCATCCGCTCAAAGTGCTTCCAAGAGCTCCAGCTCCTTTGAAAAGCTCGTTCCCCAAGCCAGACACCAGCAGCTGATGGTTAAATGTGGGGGGAAAGCACTGTTCTCCTGTTCTTGTCTTGTTAAATAATACGTTTCTTTCTACAGCGGATGGGCACTGAACAGCCTCATGGAAGAAATGCACCTAAAGGAGGAATTGGAATAGAGAGATAAGCTGATGGTGGAGAAGAAGGGAGTTCCACTTGGAGAATTCCACGGCAATAATCTTTTTAAATGAAAAATACCCCCCACCCAAAGTAGCAAATTATCACCAGCAAAATGTCGTGTGTAAGAAAGGGCTGATTGTGACAGATATTTCTCACTTGGGGAAAACACTTCGGGTTTTTGTTTGCTGGGACTTTTCATTTCAACATTCTGATTTACATTTGGACGAGACTTGAAAATAAAAATAGTACAAATTGAAATGAGATGTTGCAATTGTTCAGATCATATGTTGCCTGGGGCTTTAGGTTTTGGGGTGGGGAGCACTACTTTGTTTTAGGATTTTTTGAAAAAAAGACGTTTCTACCCTGATTTGTAAGATTGCTTGATTTTGGCTGTTTTTCTTATCCTAAGAAATCCTCCCAAGATGGGAAATCATGGTGAGCTCTGTTCTAGACCCAAGTGCAAGGAACACAGTATCAAAAGGCATCACCACCCGAGAGCACTTCCTTTTGCTGAAATAAATCCCAAAACATCGGCTTTGCCAAGAATAAGAGAAAGAATAGAAACAGGATGCTCTTGCTGGGGTTACGAGCCGCCATTAGCAAACCCAACCTTCTTATGTCCCCAAAGAAAGCATCTCACGCCGACTGGTTGACTCGGGACTGCTCGAGTTGAGCAGAAGATGCAATCCTCATAAACCACAGAGCGGATGAGAAAACTTCCCTTCTCCTCAGCACTTTTCTCCCTATTACATGCTCAAGTTTGCCCTTACAGAATCACAGAATCGACTGGGTTGGAAAAGACCTCAGGGATCATCAAGTCCAACCCTTGGTCCAACTCCAGTCCGTTTATTAGATCATGGCACTAAGTGCCATGTCCAATCTCAGCTTAAAAACCTCCAGGGACGGTGAGTCCAGCACCATCCTGGGCAGCCATTCCAATGCCTGACCACTCTCTCTGCACAGAATTGCTTTCTAATATCCAGCCTAAATTTCCCCTTGGCAGAGTTGAAGCCCATGGCCCCTTGTCCTATTGCTGACTGCCTGGGAGAAGAGCCCAATCCCCACCTGGCTAGAACTGCCCTTCAGGTAGTTCTAGAGAGTGCTGAGCTCAGCTCTAAGCCTCCTCTTCTCCAGACTAAACAAGCCCAGCTCCCTCAGCCTCTCCCCATAGGTCTGTGCTCAAGTCCCTTCCCCAGTCTTGTTACTCTTCTCTGGACCCGCTCCAGCACTTCAATCTCTTTCCTGAGCTGAGGCCCAGAACTGAACACAATACTCCAAGTGTGGCCTCCCCAATGCAGAGTACAGGGGAAGGATCACTGCCCTTGTCCTGCTGACCACGCTGGTTTGGATACAGTTACGTCACGCTATGTTATGCTATGTCACAAATCACAGCGAAGCACAGAAGGGGTTTGATCCAAGGAAGCTCTGCTTTGATATACCCTTCTAGCCCTCCCCAAAAACTTCACAGTGCATCTTGGTGCTTCTCCCCCTCCTCAAATCTCAGCAGAGCCCCGTCAGCATCTTCTCCACCGGTGCTTTCCTTGTACCCCGGACACTTGAAGCGGTGCAGGAATCTCCACACACAACCCCGCGCCAAACCTGAACCCTTCAGTGCTTTCTGGAACACCCAGAGCTATCTCCAGAATCCCAAACAAATACATTAATTGCCTTCAATTTATCAGCCTCAAATCACTCTGTCTAATTACCATTCATCTAGAGTTTGTGTTTTTAATGGTTTATGGGTATTGTTGGTAATCTTTTAATTTCTCATTAAAAACAATATCTTGTACGCACTATGTGTGAAAAGCCCTAATCCGATAAATCAAGCAAGAGTAACACAGTTAAAAGGAAATCAGTGGAACAATATTTGGGTTTATATATTTCTGCCAGTCAATTTGTAATTAAAAGTTGCTACTTTAAAAAACACAGTTGTTGCTGTGAAAGCCATTATCAGTCGGCATTTTCATATGAATACTGCTTTAATTAATTAGCAAAAGTAAATACATTATATATCAAAAACCGCTTTCCCACTGAACCCATGCGTTCCAGAACAAAAGGCTTAATAAACCACACAAAAGAGGGACAAATTAGCTGATCCCACCCTCCCTTTTCAGGTTTAGAGTCTTTTAAAGTTCTCCAAGGTTTTTTTTCCCTCCCGCACTTGCCTCTTTTTATTTTAATACATTGTTTGTTTTCCTTTAGAAGTGCTTATGGGGGAGAAGATGCTACACAAACACAAAACATGCCATTCAAATTAAATGATTTGGAAATCAGTTTTGCTGGTTCTTAGAAAACAAGAGTGTTTATGATTATTAAAAACCAAATGTAATTACGATCACATCCAACACAGCCCCTTTGGAACAAATTGTTTGCGGAACATTAAGGGGTTAGAGTTTGATTCACAAAAGGAAATGATGTGTCTGAAGAATTCTTTTGTCTGGGGGCTTCCCAGAGACTGGAGACAGCAGCAGAAAATTCCCAGTTTTCATCAATAAGCTGGAGAGAAAGTGTGTATGAAGTGTCATTTCAGACCAAGGCCTGTGATAAGAACACCCTGAGACATCAATGGCATCACTTATCTCGTGTGCCTTTAACAAGAGACAAGGATCCCGCCGTCTCACTAACAAACAAATCGCTCACCTCCATCCTGGTGTCTCTTGCCAAATTGCTGAAGGGTCCGTCTGTGGGTAAGAAGCAGAGAGAGGAGCGAGCATCCCCCCTGCCCAATGACTGGGCTCCCAACGAGGCCGCAGCCTGGTGAACGGCAACTCGGATGCAAAACCTGACCTAGAAAAGAAACCCAACTGAATAAGTCTCTGTCTGTTGGGTAAGATGGACTAATTCCTCCCCCCCCAAGTTTCATTAGACTTACCTAGAGAGCTGGAATTCACTGCACAGTGATGAGCAGCAACCTCAGGAGGCCGAGCCCACCACCTTTTTAACAGCACAAACACATACTGGTCAACAGGTGAGGCCAAGGAGCACGAACACCAGTTGGTCTCTTCTCCCAAGTAGCAAGTGACAGGACAAGAGGAAATGGCCTCAGGTTGCACCAGGGAAGGTTCAGATTTGATACTGGGAAAACATTATTCCTGAAAAGGGCTGTCGGGCATTGGAACAGGCTGCACGGGGCAGTGGTGGAGTCACCAACCCTGGAGGCGTTTTAAAAAGCGTATAGATGAGGGTCTCAGGGACGTGGGTCAGTGCAAGATTTAGGTTATGGTTGGACTCGATGATCTTAAGGGTCTCTTCCAACCAGAATGATCCTATGATTCTGTGAACGCCAAACTAAAAGAAGTACAGAAGGACTCAGTGGAAAAAGGAATTGCCCAAGGGACAGTTTTTTGCCTGTCCTTTGCATACCCTTTCCATGACAGTACCAGAGGTTTTCTACCAAAGAATACCACCAAAAATAAAGATCGATGCTCAAAAGATGATGCTATTGGGCTGGCTAATCGCGTGGCTATTAACGACTCACGCAGGCGTAGGAAACTTCACTAACACAGAAAGCCCAAGGGCTCACTCAGCCCAAGGCAGTTTGAAATCACCAACTCCAAGCCTCTCTCCAGCAGATTTCCTTTCTCACCAGATATTCCGGCTCTCCCACAGTCCTGACTCGCAGCCACCTTCCCACTTGGCACCAGATACTCGTTACGCTTCCTCGCAAAGTGGATGGCAAGCAAGCTTCCCTCTTAAGGGAATTACTGCATCCTCCTCTGTTCTTGGATGCATACAAAGATCTAATGATCAGTCCCAATTCCATATGTTCCGCCTTTCTTACACTCTCTCTTCCCTTGTACGCCTAGACTGCAATCCCTTTGGAGAAGGGACAGAGGTTTTCGCTCTGACTCATAATTCTGCAGTGCCATGCGCACCAAGAGGGCTCTAAGTGATCACAATTAATACTTCAGGATGATTTAAGAACCCAGATGATGTTGAAGGTCATCCCCCTGCTCACTCAGTTCCTTTACACCATCCTATCACAGCAGCAAATTTCTTGAGACTTTTCAGATGGGAAATGTTCATCTTCACACCTTGTCCTTCAACTAAACCCCTTTGGTACCTTGAGTCCCAGACTAGATCCCTCACGCATCAATTCTGTCCGAGTCAAACTCGACGAGAGACACATCCGCTGCTTTGGAGTCCTAACACGATCTGTACGCCGCAATCTTTCTGGGGAGACAAAAATCATGCTGTTAAACCGTTGTTGGCTTCTTACGTGGGCTGAGAGACCAGCTGTGTTACGGTCTCAATGGGGTGGGATGACGTCTCATTGCGCTTGGAAGATTACTCTCCTGATGACCTTTTTAGTAGCATAAAGTATTTACTCCTCACTCCATCAATCAGTGCATAGTCTTATTAGGTAGGTACCATTAAATCCATCCAGGATCGCCCCGGCAAAGGCCACTTCTCAGCAGACTCAGAGGAGGTGCTGAGGGACGTTTCAGCACAGAGAAGCGTGTGCCTCACGCAGCCCTTCAGCACAGGCATTCTTTTCCCTTCACATAACTGCATTGATTTTTATCAATGTTATATTTGGTTCAGCCGCCCATCTGGAAAGTTCTTGCCTCCCCCGGCCCTCATAAATAACCAAACCCAGCTCTAACCAAAGGCAGTTGACAGAATCATCCCCGTTGCCCTTTGGCAGTTCTTCCAGGAATTTTTAGGGTTTTTACCAGTCAGGAAAAGGCTTTGATGCTTTGGAATCAGGATTTTATGAAGATCATTTTGTAGGGTTCAGCCAACTCATGAAGTGTCAAATGGGGGGCACTCTTTCATCTCATTGCTGGATGGGGAAAAGATCCTCCCTCTTACCGGAATGAGGACCGGAGCGGGGGGAAACAGAGATGAAGGTTCATCCATGGAGGGGAGGGTGTCTTTTCTCTTGGTAGAGTCCACCCACCACATTCCCATCATACTGATTGCTGCAGTTCTATCTGTCTGCTCTCCGGGCTGCATCAGATAAGAGGAGAACGGGCTGTTCGCTCCGGTTCTGATCCTGTGTCACAGGGGCCTCCTGGACACAGAGCTGGGCTCTTCTTCACCCTCCTTTTCCAACGACTGCTCGTTGGTTGGGATGCCACCAGGAAACCTGCTACCGGCAAAGAACAAGACAGTCATCGAGACCAGCCTAAGGAAATTTCATCTTCCACTTTGCACATATAACCACCTGCTACAAAAGAGAGCAATGGAATCCCTGTGCTTTCCCAAAATATATGTGAGAATTCCTATCTGGCCATGCGAGGGCTGTTGAGGGCTTGGTTGCTGTTTCCCCCTGAGCTAGTCCCCATTAGGACTAACATCCCTATTGGCGATGGCATTCACCCACTCTGCTGGACTGTTCCTGAAAGCTGCACCTCCATTTTCTCAATAATTGCAGGTATCACTTGTTCAGAAGTTGCAGGCACCAATTAATGGCTATTTATCCTTAAAAGGGCTTCTGCAGGGCTGTGGGCTATGCAGCCCATCTTCATCGACCACCTGATACTATTGCACCAGGTTCTGAACAGCCGAGTTGTGCACAATTGCTTGTGTGTCCTCTCTCTTGGGTGGGCTCGGCTGCATTGTCCTCACTCACCTCAGTGCAAACACCAGCTTCCTTGTCTGGGTAGTTTGCTCAGGTCAGGCCACTCTCAAACGGTTCCTTCGCTGGCTGTCCTGTTTGCTACAACCTGTTGCTCACAGCCTTCGTGCAGAGCAGGCCCACGGTCACGCACCTGAGATTTGCAAATGCCAATCTCTCCACCACCAAACCCACTGAAGACCATCCAAGACCAGTGAAAACACTGAGATGCTCCATCATTACACTCAGATTGGCTGACTGGGTTGTTGCTCCGACTTAGAGGCCCCAGGGGTTTCATAACCCCCAAGAGCCAAGAAAGGTGTTTGTGGAAGAGAGCCTGAGCTAGAGGAAAATCCAAGTTATTTTGCTGGCATACCCACTGATTTAGGCAACGCTTTTATTAATTACAGCATGTTAGCATGCACAGACACCCCTTCCTGCACCCGTGGAGACCACGATTAGACAACATACTGAAGTTGTTCTTCATTTTTTACAGGAGAGCAAGCAGTAAAGTCCCAGTGCTCGAGCAGATGTGCAGACACCAGACACATCCTACAAGAGGAGTGGAAACAGCAAGCACGACACATCCAGAGCTTCCACCCCTCCTCTGCTGCAGAGCAGAAGCCAAAAGCGATGTCAGCAATGGTTCCAAAAATAACACGGATGATGTCCTTCCACCTGCTTTACTCTCCACCACACCTGAGAACGGGAAACATCTACCCCAAGAAGCCAAGCGGCCTCCCAGCCATTTCCCAGCTAATAAAATACCAGTGAGCTTCACTGGGAAACTGACCTTTAGTGTTGGTGTATCACACAGGTTTCTATATAATACATCATTTGGGTCTGGTGCTGAAGGGGGAAGACGCGGGTGCTTGCGGTGCTGGAGCAGCTCTGCCTCCAGTTCCCAGCTCTGTATGTACGACCTTGAAAAAGTCATTCAACTGCTCTATGGCTGAGCTGTTTAACTCCAAAAAAAACCCTCTTTCAGCTTTTGGCTGTCTTGCCTGTTTAGACTGTAAGCTCTTCAAGCCGGGGACTGTCTCCTATTAAGTGATCGTAACTCACTCTTAATTAGGGTCTTCTGCACATCCAGGGCCTTCACAAAAATGCCATACAACACAGGCTTTTTACTAAATCTGGGGGAATTCCGGATTCTGACCCCAAAACGCTCAGTGGTTTTCCTTGCTGAATATGGTGCTGAATCCCTTGTTAGACTGTTGTGTGTGAGGGGGGAGGAGGAAGACTCTTTATAATTTAAAGAGATTGCATAAAAGACAGTTTAAGTCCTTGTGGCTGTATACTTCTTTTAATTAGTTTATGCACAGAGCATCTGCATGGGAAGATGCACAGCGTGTGGACGGACTTAATTAGGAGAACAATACGTTCCCTCTTAAGATAATGACTTGAGGATTATGAAAATTATTATTCCAGATCCATCCATGGGTCATTCAAGGTTCAGTATCCAGCGAACTTTTAAAATGCATTGAGGTCAGCAGTTTGGGTACTGTCAGTAAAGTCACTTGATTTTACTGTTGCTTAAATGATTAATTACGAAGAGCGGCTGCAGGCATCCCCCAAGTTACACAATAGCCCGAGGACTTGCTGCATTTCACGTATTCCATCAGCTGCTCTGGAGAGACTGATGAGCTGAACAGGGCTGTAAGATTCACCATAGTCACCTGCCAGCAAAATCTCCTTTTGAGCTCTCCCCCCTCCCTTTAATGAGCCCTTTTGCCTTTGTCTTCCTGGCTGGGGAGGCAAGAAATTTCTGTCTCTGTTAATGAATCTTTGTAGCTGGAGAACCAAGACAATTTGGTGAGTGTTTGAGGACCCAGCTCAGGGGCTCATGTGAAATGAGACACAACATGTGCTGTTTTAGAACAAAGCACCCACGGGCAACTGAGCTGGAGACACCATCTAAGTGTATCTCAGCTTTAACTTGGGGCTTGGCAGGTCTCAAAACTCAAAAGCAGCATATTTTCTGCCTCTCTGAATAACAATTTACTCCTAGGAGAGCAGAGCGGGGCAGCCCTCTATCCACAGCCACCAAACCCCAACTGTCCAGACTATAGAAGCTCCTGTCCACAAGTCTGACCCTTCACGTGCAGAACAGACAGAAACTCCATCTTTCACCTTGAAAAGCAGAGCTACATACACAGTTCAGGAGGACATCCACAGCCCTTTCAACATCAAAAGCCGGGACTCATTTAGGAATCACAGCAATCGCACCTTGAGTAGCCTTTCCTTCCTCCTGCTTTATAATGATAACGCAAGTTTTCCACTCAATTGCAATGATTGTGAATTAAACCAGGTTTTTTTAGTAGCAGTGACAACAAAATCCTGGTGCATCACTACGCATGGTGTTGCTCTTCGAGCTATGGAAAGAGCAGATCTGGAGGGACATGGACAGGATATCTTCAGCTGTGTCTCTCCCATTGAAAACCTGTGATTTAGGGCAGGCCATTCACAGGCAAAAAAGAAAGTCAGGGATTTGCCAAGCGAGGTCACGGATCCCTTTTAAAAACTGAGGCTTTGTTACAAAGGCACTCTCAGGAGCTTGTGAGAATTGTTCTTCTTTATAAGAATACACCTAAACCAATAGATGCTCAGGTGCATTTCCTGCAATAATGTTCCTTTATGGCAAACCAGAATCTCTCGGTGAGAACAGCCTGGGAAAGGCCCAGCAAAGCCCAGTTACTACGGAGATGTAGTTTATAGGATATACAGTTTATAGGATTATTAGAGAACAGCCTCTCAACTTCGCAGGCTCAACAGATACAGTTTGTGAGCACGGCTCATTACTCAACCTCTGCGGTTGATAACATGGCACCCAAAGCATGTCAGGCATACAGGGCAAATAAAGATGTCCCTGCCCCAAAGAGATTACAATCTAATTCTGATTTTACAGTCATATTTCAAAAGCACAGTGAGATCAAAGCCCTGCTCTCCTCCCCCGGGCACTCATTCTCTCTGGTGGAATATATCTCAATGCATAAATCAGAGGAGCAGCGTGTTTCTGTGAATTCTGCCATCCAGGGCACAAACGCGAACACAGGGATGCCAAAGGTAGTCCCACCACCACGTTAGCGCTCACGAGAGTAATCCTGGGGCACAAGAGAAGGGGAAACACACAGTCATTATTGTTTTTCCATTACCAAAGCAGAGTTTTGCCCGGCTGCAGCACAGCCAGCAATAACAGCATGTGACAATCCATGAGTCTCTAGAACAGAGCATTTAAGAAGAGAGCTCATTCTAGAAATTAAACGAAACTTCAGGAGGCTTGAGGTAAAATGGCCTGAAAACACCCAAAAAATTGGGATGAATGTCAGAATAGAGTAATATTTGTTGGAGAAGAGACACCCGAAATTATATTAACAATCCCTAAAGCAAATCCCAATGTTCACTCTTCTCTGTTCAGATAGTATAACAGCATCAGGGCACACTGAAGCATGCAGAAGGACAGACAGTTGTCTCCCAAGCATTATCTCCAGTGCAACATTTAAGGGGTTTGCCTCTCCTCTATTAAAAAAAAAAAAAAATTAAAAAAAAAAAAATCAAAAACATCTGCAATTCAAACACTAAATTTGCCCCGGAACTGCTCAATCCGCACGCTCCAGCGACCTCCCCGCGACGGGACGCGCAGGCGACAGATGTTCAGGACCCGAGCTGGCAGGTTGCGCCACCTGAACATGCGAGTGGAGCGAGGCAGCGAAGACGCACGTCGCCTGGGAATATCTGATAAGGCCGAGCCTTGGGAGGCTGCGCCGCTGCAGAGGGGCAGGAGCGGGGCTCACAACAACCAGCAGCTTTCTGCTTCCTCCGTGAGTCACTCCTGCTCCGAGGAGCTGCCGCTTTGATTATTAACTGGGCTCGTCAGCTCGATATTTAAATGATTCCCAAAAGTCATTAAGAGTCCAATCAGATATGCGGTGCTTGACTCCAGCACAGGAATGCAGAGAGGGAATTATTTGCATAAACGATGCTTTAGAGAAAAGCACCGTGTATTTTGTATTTGAGGGTACGGGGGAATCTGATTTAACTGAGTTAAAGAAAAGGAAAAGAAGCTTAAGCAATTTAAGGGACCACATTAAACATGGAAGAGACTAAAAAAATATAAAATAAAAACACCAGCTACCATAGGGATGAGGAATAACAAAAATATAATGTCAAAGTGCTGTTCCTCTCTATTCTCTAAGCAACAGGCAGCTCCTTTAGACTTCCCCTGGCTTTTCAGAGAGAAAATTCAGCCTTAAAGCCAAAGCGCTGCCTGAAGATGTGTATCTGAAGATGTGCACCTGAGCAGATCTCATAACCCTTTGGTCCTGTGTCCCAGCTTGAGACCACAGCTAATGCAAGAAGTGAAGGGTGGGCAGACACAGAAAGCCAACCCTTACAATTAAAGTAGCTTTACATTCACCTGGCCTCCACTCCAGAGCCAGGACACCGACTTTCCTCCCATCAAAAACTCAAAGCAGATCTTCTGTGGAATTGTTTTTATGGAAAACATGGGGTGGCAAGCCCTACAGGATTTGGTATGTCTGAAGGCAATACGAGACCAGAAAGTAATACCAGGATCAGGACAATCTGTGCAGAGGCTTTACTGAGCTTGGCTGCAGCTTTTCTGATGGTTTATAACCCACCTTACACCTGAGGTCCTGGGAGTTCCTGCCATATCCTGTATCGCCGGAGCTGGGACTGGTTTGGAGGGGTCATCCCCAGTACATCGCATCCTTCCGCTCCAGGTTAAAATCGAACAAATGGCAGGTAAATCTCCCCCATATCTGCAAAAATAAAACCAGATTCAGGGTGCTTGGAAAGCTGGACTAAGCCTGGAATTTGTAACAAAACAAGAAGGGAGTTGAAAGTGGCTCTTAGTTCCACATGGAGCCTCCTATCTCTTGAGAAGCAAAGAGCAATCAGCTGCTCACACTCAGCCCAGCATTTCAGGCAGAAAACTAAGCCTTGTCTTAAGAAATCAGTATCCTGAGGCTGGTCACTGAAACTCTTCATCCCTCAGTCCCTCCATCTGTACAATGAGGGTTAAAATATTTTACCTCATTCTTTCCACCAAAGGGTGGGAGCTGACAATAAACACACTGGTGCCTACAAAGCCTTCCTCAGAAACTGCCATAAGGCAGGCAAAAAACCATTATTGTTGTTGTGATTAGAAATCAAAGTCCTCCTGTACAGTTATTTAATTAAACCATAAATACAAATGGATAAGTGTCTAATGAGCTGGCTCTACACAGTATATTTATATTCGTCTGAAAAAGAATAATGCTTAGACTAGTTACAAATAATATTCCTCTCTCCCAGCTTGGTTTTCCCTGCAATCAGGAATCAGGCCACACAGTAGTTTGCTGACAAATTGGTTCATGTTATGAAGATAATGAAGGCATCAAATTACTCTGCACTCCTTCCCCCTGGAAGCAGCGAGGCTCTTGCAGAAAAGAGATTTGCCAGGGTTTTATTTGTGCGCGTGTGTCATTTGTGACAAGACAGGCCCCCGAGGCCCGTCAGCCGAGGCAAGATGGCTCCAACCGCCGCGTCCCGCCAAAACCGCGCTGCACCGGCCTGCTGGCCACGCGTTGTCAGTGCTGCGAGAGAGGGGAACATGGCAAAGATCCACAGCCCCAAAACGTGCTTTTCTTCCTTCAGTACCCACAGAGACGCCTCAGGTTGTTCTATGAGGGACCTTCAAAGGGGCTGATAAGAAAGATGGGGACTGACTTTTAGCAGGGCCTGTTGCGATAGGACAAGGGGTGATGGTTTTAAACCAAAGGAGGGAGATTCAGGCTGGACATGAGGAAGAAATTGTTGCCCCTGAGGGCGGTGAGAGCCTGGCCCAGGTTGGCCAGAGAGGTGGTGGCTGAACCATCCCTGGAGACATCCCAGGCCAGGCTGGACGGGGCTCTGAGCAACCTGAGCTGGTGCAGATGTCCCTGCTCATGGCAGGGGGTGCTGGGGGAGCTGGGAAGGTCCCTTCAACCCAAATCATTCCATGATTCTATGAGAGCTTGCACGGGTACCAGAAACCATTTAGTCATGTTATGACACCTTTTCTCTAGGTCTAATATACTTTGCTTTCCAGGAACAAAACCTAAAGCGGCAGAGCCAGCAAACCATCCAGCCATGGGTTGAGTCAGGTCATCTCCAGAAGAACTGAAGCACTTGGTGAGACCACAGCCCGTCTGGACAGTGGCTCTGCAATTATTTCTGCCTCTCCCTTTCTGCCCGGTAAAAGGAGGTTTAACTCCTCCTTTGGAGGGGATTCCTGAAACTCAGGGGTAGAAGGATAACAGAGACAAAAATGCTCCCACCCTGAGCTGTTAGTAATAAATAATGTATTCTGAACAGGTAAGGTTTCAGTAAACTGGATGCAAACAGCTTTTTAAAGCCCCTCCAGCCACTATGAGCATCAACAAGCCCAGCAAAGCTCTTTAGTGATCATAACAAATGTGTCAGGCTTTACCCTGCAATTGATTCGCTTTTGGGAACATAAGTTAAGCTTTAAATCTATATTTCATATATAATCAAGCAGCCAAATCAGCTTTTTGATACAGAACCCAGACCAGCCGCTGTGTCTTTATCTCAGAAAGCAGGAAGGCCAACAAAGCTACAGCCCGGGAAGTGACAGTTCTTCTTTATTATCCTCCCTGGTCGTGCCCATCTTCTCATCTCCCCTATCAAATTTCTGGGCCTTTTTGATAAAAAACAATTTAAGAGCGCGCTCCACAGGAAGCACACGAAGGTTACAGATTGAGCAATGCCCGGGAACCCCTGGCTAAAAGGTGCAAGCATAAAAAGGGAATGCAAAGGGGAGCAGCACGTCCGCCCGGCACAAAGCCCCTTCCAGCGGCACAGAAGGTGCCGGGGTCAGGTCTGGTGGGGAGATCTTGTCCCTTCACAGTCACCAACATCTGCTGCCACAGCCCAGATGAGGGTTGTAACCTCCCCGGCCATGCACTTGTTGATGTTGCTTGTTGTCTTTCCTCTCCTTCCCTTCTGCATTGCAAGCTGCCCAAAACAGCCCCTTCTCCTCTGTGGGGTCCTGAGCTGCTGCTTATGAAAAAGGACTTAGTTGGGGGATTTTTAAGGTTTGTTTGTTTTTTAAAGTACTCCCACCAAAGCATCTTTCCCCTTTTTTTTTTTTTTAACTGCTCACATACTTCTTTCCTCTTTTGCTGGGGTCACATTACAAATTCAGCAGCAATACCAGCTTTGGGATTCCCTTCGACTGATCCCCTCTGGGTGACACCAGCCTGACAGGGGAACGGATCCGCCACAACACGACACGCGAGACGCTAAAGCAGGATTTTCGTTTACGGCCACGTCAATTCCCTGAGACATCTCACCTCACAACCTTATAGATCTGCATGCTCAGCACCAAGCGGGGAAACGTTGCTGGGTTTGATCCCAATAAGAAGTTTTGCAGATGAACCCACAACTTGCCTTGGCTGGCTTGTGCCTCGCTTCGGTTTATATCTCTCTACATATATTCATTCATATATATATATATATATATATCTACATATATTCATTCATATATATCTCTCTACATGTATTCATTCATATATATATCTCTCTACATGTATTCATTCATATATATATCTCTCTGCATATATTCATTCATATATATATCTCTACGTATATTCATTCATATATATCTCTCTCTCTACGTATATTCATTCATATATCTCTCTCTCTCTACATATTCATATATATATATATATATATCTCTACACATATTCATTCATATATATAGGTTATAAAACATAGTCTTTTTGATGAACCCAGGTTTTTACTTCAACCCCTCGCGGGATATCTCAGATTTAAGCTGCCGACAAGGATCAAGAGAATGTGAGGATTTGACCGAATGGATTCCACCCATCTATGAAAAGTAACATGGATTTATGTCCAAAATCACTGCTCGACCCTCTGTAAACGCTCCACAAATCCCCGTGTTTTTCACTTGCACGAATAACCCACAAATCAACACGCAACAGGAAATTTAAAGTTGAGGCTGGCACCTCCATCCATAATCCTCCTTGTCAAAGGGGAAGAATAGGAGGAAAAGACCTAAAGGGCATATTTTGTATATCTGGAACAATAAAATAAAGCTGGAGAGAAGGTTCTGCCAGTCATCGCCAGCCGGGCCCACATGGAGCACGGCTCTGGTACGGCCCAACGCGCTGCAGCGCTTGCTTTCAATGGGCTGCATTCACAAATACCGGCCCCCGAGAGCCAGATCAGCAGCAAGACAAGGATTTCTGAGCTTAAATATCCCTTCTCGTGCCAGTTTCCCACCGCTGAAATTTGCTTCCAGGCCAGCACTTCAAATTTTGTTACATTGCAAACTTTGTACCTCGGAATAACAACGCAGGCCTGGAGCTGCCACCGGGCCTTGACGTACCGAGGTCCCCTGTGTCACAGCATCTCACTACAAAGTTATAAGAAAACCAGTAAAATTTCCTCTCTGAGGAAAAGGGGTTTAATTCCAGGTGAGTATGTTGCAAAGGAGCTGGATTACAAGTTCAAGCATTGCTCAGTTCAGCTTGGATTCTTTAGCTACGTTATTTCACAAGATATGACAATTCCAGCGCTTCCTAACCCGATATTCAAAAAGCAGTGGTGTTTTCTTGGCTATTGAAGGTTTTAGTAGGGTTTTGGGGGGTGGGTTTTTTGTTTGTTTTAAGCATATTTCTAACCTTTGCCTGGAAGTATCTCAGACATGGGTTATCTGTCCGACGGCCAGCACCTGCAGGATGGGGTTGCTCTTGTGAGAGTTTCCCAGTTCAATTTAAATTGGCTCCTAAAAGCCACAAGCCATGGGCATCACAAGTGTGTGAAGCCAATCAGAATATACAATTTTCAGCAAAGAGCTGGGATTTTTAGGTGACTAATATCAGACTTTTATAAAGAACCTAATTTCTTAGAAAGGGCTATTTTATACCTCCCTGGGAAAGGCCCCTCAGGTCAAGAACCTGAAGACCAGGGACTCCAAATCCCCAGGCGTTGCTTAGAACCTCAGGCTATACAGACAGAGCAATCGAAGGGGAGATTTTGTTTCTCAAGTAGCAGCACTTATGGTGCATGTATTTGTATTTCCTATGATTCTCCACATTCACCCCCTGCATTTCCACCCTGCCCTGCAGGATATTTCACCTTCCCAGCCCAGCAGCCTCCCCTCACTGTTCCAGGTCAGATATCTGCATGCACAAGTCTGCCAAGATCTTGGGAGAAATACACTGGTTTTTGGGGTGTTTTTAATTTGTTTGCAATGTGCCCAATTGAGTCTATTAGCACACGAGACTATGGAATTCACTTCACCTGAAATTAAACACAAAAAGTTTAACCTTGAGGCTTCTGACAGCAAAACAGACACGGGGAAAAATAATAAAGACAGACGGGCTTGCTTGGTCTTGCTGTTTCCACATAACCAGCACAGGACTGCTCTGCTTGTGCTTTATCTGAGACTTTCTGAACGAGTCGAGCGCTCAGAATCATTATATTTTGCATTTGGTCCAGCATTAATTCCTCTCCTATGCAGATGATTAAAAGGTACAAAGGCTGTTTAATTAGCACCTCATGTCACGCCTTATAACTTGTTCTCATCATCCAGTAGCAACCAGACAGACACACAAATGTGGGCACACGTACACGCAGAGGCACGTCACCAATCCCCCCCAAAAAACCCAGAAGTTCCTCCTGTGCAATTATAACAGGGTGCCCCCTAATTCTGATCGCTTGAGCATTTAATGCGTTTGCTCTGGGGTCTCCACAATCCTGCTCTAATTTTGCCAGCGGCCTTTGTATCAAAGGCCTGAGCTGTGTGAAAGGTGATTCAGCAGAGATGGTGTCGGTGATTATTTTCAAAGGAACTGCTGCAGCCCCACCACGAGGGACACTGCAGCCTCCAGATAGGGGGCCCTTATCATATTTTCTATTCTCAGATAAGATTATGTTTCCTTTTTTCATCCTCCTTCCTGAATCTTCTTGATAACAATTGGGGGCCAGTTTAATCACGGAGGTTGAAATAACCAAAAGGGTTCCTCGGGTAGCGGTGGGGAGGGCAGGGAACGGGGCCAGGTGGGTGGGGAGGACAGAGAAGCCTTAACCGGTCGGAAAAGTTGGGTAAGAGCAACTAAGCGAGCAAGCCAGCAGAAACGGGGTTATTTCAAAGGGAACAGCTGTTAAACTGCAACCAAACGAAAAGCACATGCGGCCAATGTTCTTGTGGTCACCCATCAAAAACAAAAACAAAACGAGTTGTTCACGCGCCCATTCTGCGGTCTAAACAAATTAGAGTGAAAACGGGACCGGGACAGGGAGATGGATGACCTGAAAACAATAGGGACAGGCCCTTTGCGAAATGGCCCTTTCTGCTGCTGGTGGGGGGTTTCTAAACACTAATAATATCCTCGCGATAAGACGAATCACTTCGGCATGATGTGAATTGGTTCCAGGGAGTCGACCCCGACCCCTGGGGTTTGAATCAACTTGGACAGAGCACCAGAGACAGAAGGAAGCAGCGAGTGCCTTGCGTTCCTGTCCCAAAAAAACGGATTCAGACCTGGAGCTGGAGGGGTACAGGGGACTCCATAGCTCCGGCCCCATTCCTGGGCAACATGGTGATGTTCCAGCACGGTGAATTCCCGGCATACGCTCAGGGTGGTGGAAAAGCCCAGTTAGTCCTAGAAGGAGATGCTCTAAGAACCATCGGGCTGAGCTATCCGCAATGACCCCGAGTCCTCCGGGCCCGTTCTGAATCAGCACCCTACATGTTGCATCAGAAGGTGCCAGGCTCTGAGAGCAGCAGTTAAGGGGCAGGAGGTGGGGTGGGGAGATAACACATTTCAGATGGGTTATAAATCAGAACTGTTCATCGCCTTTTGCTGTAAAGCACCCCCCTCCCATCTTTCTCTGTTGCAAAAAAACTGAACAATCCCATTCTGCTTTGGCAGCGTTACCTCCAACCAACCCCTCAATCACCGGGGTGTCTGTTGTGTCAGTGCTAACGTTCCCACACGCCAAACCACAGGGGACTAGACTGTTGATCCATCTTTGTGTAAAAAGAAACGGGTTCCGTCCTCAAGGACTGTTTGCAGTGAGAGGCAAAGTGAATTTAAGATGCTGAAGCAACTCTAGAGACACATCCCAATCTTCTGAGCTTTAAAACGTCCCCTAAGGGCAGCCGGGTAAAGATGATACTTTTGAGATGTTGCCACCACAATAGGACATTGGCGGGGACTGGGCCCATAGGAGCCATCCTGGACATGGTTCCCACTAAGACCTCACAAAAAGGTCTGCACTTCCAGCTGCAACTTTTGGAGGCACCTGGACCTGCCTAAATCAGGTCATTCCCAAACACCAGTGTCGGTTCGTGACGTCCCTTTGAGAGTCTTCGTGATGTCCTGTCGGGAGTCACACGTGGCTGAGCTGTAGGTTCCCCTCAGCCGGCTTTTGGCCACTTATAGTCAAACCCATGTTCCCTCCTCAGCCAAGGACCCACCTCCTTCCAGCAACGGCCGATCCGGCGCTGTTGGAGCAGAACTTTCCTCCTCGAAGACACTCGCACGCGGAGTTCAAAGCCGGGCCTGACTGGCTGTAAGGCAGCGGATGGCAGCTCACCACAGAGTTCTTGGTAATAAAGTCTATTTGAAGACTCTCAGTGAAAAGTGTGTTCCTAATAAAGGATAACATTTCATGGTCATTATGCGATACACTTAACTTTAAAAGGAACAAAAATGCTGAGAAAGTCATTTTCTGAAAAGGGCTCTCGGATTTCATTACTATGGGTCAAGTGCCTGGGGAGAAGAATTAAAGAAAAACACGAACTTGTGCACAAATTAATTAAAGATATTTCCACTAATAAATTGTCCCCGTATCCCAAGGCAGAGCCTTCAGTTTGCGAAATGTGGTAATATTCAAGTTGTGGTTTTCTCCACCAGGCAAGCGGTTCAGCAACATTGAAAATCAATTGGACAGAGTTGGAGATGTGGAGTTTGGGAATGGGAGGGGGACGCTTCCTTCTTCAGCCCAAAGAACATTTCTGTCTTTTTAGCATATTTCTAAGAAAAAATGCCTTGTTACCCCCCCCACCCAAGAGACCAAAACCAGGATGACCTTTTAACTTCTTATTTTTCCTTGCTGCAGCCAATTTCTCCAAACAAGGTCCCCTCCTCCACATTCTTCCACCAAAATTGTGAAGGACTCTGTTCCTTTGGATGCAAAGACAGTGCCAGTTGATGTAATATGAGGAAACTGCACCACAAGGGGAAAGAAAACAAAGCAAAAATCCCAGAAGGAAAGACAGAATTCACTGTCAGCAGCTTTCTGAGCAGCGGGCCTGAAACAGCCCGGTGTTAATGACCCCCTTCCAACCATGGGAAGAGCTGCCACGAGAGGGGATCGTAGAACCATGCAATGTCCTGAGTGGGAAGGGACACACAAGTGGCTACAAGCAACATTGGGACAGCAGCTGAGCCCCCCAGGTCTAAGCTGTTTCCAACCCATAGCCAAAGCTGTTTGGTCTTCTGAGAATCATCAAATGTCCTGAGCTGGAAGGGACCCAACGAGGATCATCAAGTCCAACTCCTGTCCCTGCACAGGGTCAATCCCAAAATTCCCACCGTGGGTCTGCAGGCATTGTCCAGTTGTTTCTTTAATACTGTCAGGCTTCACGTTGTCATTTTTGAGAGGATTCATAGTCTGTAGAGCACTGTCAGCACAAAGCACCGTCAGCCTTAGGTCCCGGGGTGCATTGCAGCACGAAAATTGTTGCTTTGTAAGGGGGTTTGCACAAGGGGTAAGGGCTGCATGCTCAGGCCTGTCTCCTCATTGTTTCTGCTACCACCAGAGAAAACTAAAGCCGGACTTCATTCTCTTTTAAGGCTGCGATGCTCTCCCATTTTACTGCCTGCCTGCTTTGCAGGCATTGGAGAGCACTTGCAGTGGTTGTCATTAGGAGGAAAGGAAGGTGGAAAGATTTACAAGCCTTTTGCAGCCCATCTTCCGCAAAGCCACCGCTGTCTTACACATCACCGTTGGTGTGCTCGCAGGCTCCAAAGAAGGTAACCAACAAGTCAGAATGAGCTTCCCAGACACACAAACACAGCTAAAAAGTCCTGTCCTAGGAGTCACGGCGGTTTGTTTGGTTTATGTTGACCTGATCCCATTTGAACCATCCCTGTTCTCACACTGATCGGGGGCTGAAACGGAAGGAAACTGCTTCAAGCTTCTCTTTTCCTTTATTTTTTTTGCCCTCTCCCCACTACCACTTAAATTTCACAGGCACCTGAATCTGATCACAACTTCCTCTACCCAGTGTAAAGTTTAGTCTGAGAGAGCTCACATACCACAATGCGTTGGGATAATATTAATGTATAGTATTCGAAGCCCCAGGGCCTGTATGTTTCATTAATTTCCTCCCCATTAAAGTAAAATGAGGATATCCTGTAGAGAATTGCAGTGAACCATTCGGACTGTGAAACTCGTCCTGACCCTGCTAAAAAAAACAGACAGAAGAGGAAAGAGCAGCTGATCGCAATATACAGCCACCCAAACGAAACACAGGGGTTCCTCGCTCAGCCCTCTTGCACTACTACCGTGCAAATATTTAGCTTAACAGGATGTGAAGAGCTGGTCAGCAAGCGTTAAAAAAATACGCACTGATTTCTATTTGTTTAAAATGCGAAACATTTCCCGTACATTCTTTGCAGTGCATTAACCTCAGGCACAATTTCCACTCCGGGATTGAGCAAACCAGAGACCTGGGTTGCACACGGATAATTCAGATTACTGCATCTGTTTGTGTGCGGTTGGGTGCGCGTACCGGTCCTTGCTCCGGCAAACCCTGCAGGGCCGGCATCCAAATGAAACCGCCTCTTCCAACACAACTGGCCATTGTGGTGGGCGATGCCAGCTTGAGAATGGCAATGCCAGGTTTAGGACAGACCCAGCAGAGCCCAAGGCCTTTAAAGCACAAGGATATACCCCTCTTCTCTGCCCTAGCATCTTGTCTTTGGTTTTATTCCTCACCTAGACCCCCCTGACCTCCTCCATCCAGTAACCCTGGCGCTCACTCCCCACCTGTCCCCCAACTCAGGAATTCCTAGAGAAGGAAATTTTCCACTTTGGACTTAAAAGTGCAGGTGTAAACGCATGGATTTTATAAGCAGGAAGAGTTTCTTTGTGGAGGACAAGGGCAGCCGTTCAGCCAAGGTTCAAGTTCTACCAGTGCCCTTGTTTTGGCTCTTTCAATCTGCCCAAATGCCGGAGCTCCGCTGCTCCGCGGCAGCCGGTGTGACGGGCAAGGTGGGAAGCAGAGCTGTAACCCCTCGGAATATCACCGAACAAGTGAAGAGACTCCAACAGAGCTTGGCTCCTTCATTTTTCTGGCAGGCACTACCAGGGTGAGCACAGGGAGCCTGGGGATCCAGAAACCTGCCACGGAATTCACAGCTTAGATACTTGCACATAAACTTGAAGTTGTTCTGGGGAAATCGAGCACTCAGATCGGTCTAAATTACCTCCTGCTGATGTGAGACGTGGTACAAAAGCACAGCTGGGAAATGAATTTTCTCTTTGGTAGCCCCCTTCGGCAGCAGCCCATCGAGGACCTCGTTTCAATCCCAAGTAACAGCTCTGCCCCGGTGCCAACACTGCGGGTTAAGAAGTGTATTTTGAGTGCGCTGCCTGCCCTTGGTGGAAGATGCAGTTGGAATTACCCTGCACCAGCCTCTCTGGTTGCTCACGGACCTGCCCATGCCTGGGAGCACAGGGGTTTTCTGATGGAACATATGGGGTGAAACCAGATACGGGCAAACAGCAGGACTGGGACAATGTCCCCTACCCTCCCTATGAAGAATGAGAAAATCTCCTCTCTGTGCTCCTTTCCCAGGTGCCGCCTTTGCACTGCGGTGCAGCCCCAGAGAACCTGATCTCTGTATAACATTTACAAACGCTGGTGGGATTCAGGAGCAGAGAGATGACAGAGTGGCAGGGTAACGTGTCCTCTCCAAGACACCAGCCAGTTAAAATAATCCCCGGTATGCAACCCCCCCGAGATAAAAACCAAAATAACCACCTAGACCAGATGACTAGACAATCTGGTCAACTACCCCCAAGGTCTTTAGCTCAGCACCCCACATTGTCCCCACAAAGCCTTAACTCTAATTCACGGTCTTTACTTTCAAAACCAATCACCAGTGCAGCTCCTGTGCCAGAGGTTCATAAGAAATACCCATTTGTATTTGCTCAAGCCTGAAGAGTAAAGCTCAATCCAGATAAAGTCTCATTCCCTTATTTTCCAAGCTCCATGACAGTAGCTGCCATTGGCTTCTCCTTCTAACACCACCCAGCATTTTCTTCTCCCATTTCACTTCATGTCCCCCCTTGGTGAGCAACTTTCTTCCTCCTCCTACCTCAGAAGCACCTTCTCTTATCCATTTCCCAGCACACAATTCAAACGCCTCCTTAAACGAGAGGTGGGCCTGAAGAATGAAGGTTAAATCCAGATTTTGCAACGGTTCTGTGGTGTTTGGCTCCCCGCAATCACTTGGGCCCGTCTCTGCCTCCACTGCCCTAAGCAGCATGAAGAATCTGGCCTCTGGGCATTACAGGAATGCATAGAATAATTAATCACAAAAGGTTCCAAGCGCCATGTACGTGCCAGTGACCGTATTTGCACCATTTAGATTTGAAACAAGGTCTTTTATGCTCGTGTTTGCTTGGAAGGCGCCAAGCCCCCATTTGAGACCACGTAGGTATCGTTTCCCCATTCTGCACCTTCAGCCAGCTCCCAGCAGGGTGGGAGCGGGAGGAGATATGGTCATGATATAATATGCAATAGACTGATGATTACTAATATTTCTTAATAAAAAAAAAAAAAAATTAAAACAAAAACAAAACACTAAAAAAATCCCGCAGCCCCCAGCTCATGATTTGAATAAGGGGGAGGGAAGAAGGTGTAGGGGGGGAAATTGTCTTAATTAAAATTCTCCCTTTCATCCTGGTAATTACATTCAAACAGGCGACAGCAGCGGCGGCGCCGCTTGTCACCGTGCCAAAACAAGGAATTGATTTGATCGCCGGGACATCGCGTTGCGTTAAATCAAACCCCTAAAAATCTGCCAGCGAGTTTTGGTGGTTTCTTTAAACTATAATTACTTCTAGAACACCGCAAAGAAGGGCGAAAACAGGAGGAAAAGAGGAGGAGGAGGAGGAGGACGGGGAGCCAGTGGCAGATAATTCGGCAGCAGTGATGGAAACACCTGTAAGGCAGCGTGGATCGCGCAGCTATCGGCTCTGGCCGCGTTCCATATCCATTAGCTACGAGAGGCTGCCGGGGCTCTGCGAAAGGAGGCTGTTGGAGCTCTGACAAGCGGTGAAAAGCTGATGAAAACGTACCAAAGGGGCAGTCACGGCGCTGCCATTTGATAAAGAGGAAAAAAAAATAGAGAGAGAGAGAGAGAGAAAAAAAAGGGAGAAGGGAAAAAAAAAAGCCAGGAGTAAATCAGTCTAATTAATGGCTTTGCTCATTTATCGGGGGCAAATGCTAATTATTCTTTTTAATCACTTTTCTGCTGCAGTTGCTCATTCTCTCTCTCTCTCTCCTTCCTGCCAGCTCTGCGTAGCGAGAGGCCGCTGGGAAAGCAATCCAAACCTCAGGCTTGTAAATAGGGAAAACACCAGAGAAAAATGAAAGAACGGATGAAACGGTTCCATGAAATCCTAGCAGGGTCCTCTCCTGCTGCTCCCCCGGAGAGCTCCAGGCCAGGCACCAAAACGAAGAGCAGCCCTGGGTGATAGATCCTGCGCGGCAGCTTTTGAACCCATCCCTGCGCTCAGAAACCACCCTTCTGTCCCGTATTATTCACCAGCACCTGCATGAACAGCTTTGGTTCACACCAGTCTATAGGAAACCGGTCTCCACCAGTAAACCCAAGAGTTTCTTTGTGCCAACACTGGTGTCTGACTTTCCTGTCTGTCGTTTTGCCCTGAGCTGTCCGGACCCATGTTGGTTGCACATCTCCACACACCTCAAGAACTTGGCTTGGAGAAGGCAGCTAAGGCACCACTTTCTCAAGCCTTTTCAAGCCCGTTACCCAAAAAAGCCACTAATCGCCCCCATAAATCTTGTTCTCTTTCATCAAGTGGCGAGCAAAAACTCAGGTGACCAAAGAGACCGTAACCGCAGGGACTAAATCTGCACACAAACCCACAGAGTTCATTCAACAAAGCCCCGCAGCAAATGGTCAAAACAAAATAAAGGCAAAACCAAAAACCTACATAAAGAAGCAAAAGCCAGGTCACAAATTAATCTTGATTAAAAAGGAAGACTCCATGGATGGCCGTCTGTCTGGAGTATGTGATGAGCACCAGCGAAGAGACAAAGATGAAGCACGATGGTCAGATGGGAGCAGAGCTGCTCTACCAACACAGCCAAGACCTGAGACCCTGGTTTTCCTTACCTTGAATTTGCAGAAGGAAACAAGTTACTCACCCCAGGGAGCCAGAAGGGTCCACGTAACCTCCCCGCTTAGGAACAGCTCTACTGGTTAGGAACAGCTCTACCGCTTAGGAACAGCTCTACCCACGGCAGCAGATCAGCAGGACACGGACAAGCTCCTGGAGGAAGCTCCAGCTGCACAGCAGCTTCTTGGTCACAGTTTAAAGGTCTCCAATAAGAATTTAATTCAACAATCCAGTTACTGCATAGGAAATCCCCCGAGTACTAGATGTGCGTCTTGATAGCTGCTAAACCTCAGTAAACAAGTTTTTAATCATCCATTGGTAATTAATTAGCAAACAAGAACTAATTGCAACTAGATAGCTTCTTAGATTCAAGACAGCTGTTTTATGTTAATTAAATATAGAGGTCTGTGAATTACACAAATACGCTCTAACCAACATACACGCAGGTTGCTAAAATGCGTTTTGTCCCTAATGGAAGAGCTTTGCCAGTGAAAACTGTTCCAAGGACGCTCATTTCAGAAACCCCATCGGTGCGACCCCAACCAGGGCTAAGCCAGAGCCACGAGCCCAATTCTCAGGGAAAGGCAGCAAGAAAATTAAATGATCAACACACGAGGAATTCGTATTCCACTACATTTTAGTCTGTTCCGTGAAAAACTACTCCTTGAAAAATTATGCGTCTTTGATGTCAGTCCTGATGGCATTAAGTCAGATTTCTGCCACCAACTCCGAAAAGAACCAAAGCTTTTGGCCCATGAGTCTCATTTTCAGAGCTGACTTTATAACCTCTTAAAACAAGCAAAACCCCAAACCAAGCTGAAGAGATCTTATTACAATAGGAGAAATCAAAGCCCTGATTTGTCATAGCCACACTTGAGATTCGGTGAAATCAAATGAAAATGTGTGTCTCTCGCTCTCCCAGGTCGATCTGAATTACAGTTATTTTCAGGCTCACTAATCCCTTTGTCTGTCTTCAAAGACCCTGGAACCTTTTCCTCCCGGCTGTGCCATTCACTTGCCAGGCAGCATTTACCAGCAGTTAAACATGATGCTCTGGCAGGGATTTACAGTAACGTTTTGCAATATCTGGTGAGATGCTGGGGCTGTGCCAGCGCATCCCGAAAGGGAGAGACCGCACCGAGTCCAGTGCGGGTTACGGACAAAACAAACAGCTGGGACACTTGCAAAGAGGCGGCATTTCTGGAAGGACAGGACCAGATCCCATCTGTCTTGCAGATGATGATTTGGGCCTGATTCATGCCTACCTTTCCGCTTCCTCTCTATGATGGAAATTACTGATCATAGTGTCTTAGGTCATCATTTGGGAGGTGGGAACAGCAGCTCTTCCCTCTGCCCGCATGGTGTTCACCAGGATGGACACAAATCCACAGTGCAATTATCTTCGTCTTCCCAGCATCTCACCTCCTCACTGAAGACGTGTAAGAGAAAGGGAGGAGGCTGGGTAGACAAAATTCAACCATCGTGATTTACATACACAGCAGAAAAACAGCAACCAAAGGGTCTGTGATCCAAGCCACAGAGGAGGCAGCTCTTTGCTGCAAGGAGACCGTGTCGCTCCGGCGTGGCCTTGCCAGACACCGTACTACGCACGGTCGACAGATAATTTCATCCAAATGTGCAGACACGCAGAACAGCTCATACAACGGGCCTGACCTGAAATCCATTAACGACGACGACATCCCAAACTCCCCCTGTGCGGCTCAACCAACACAACTTTGCTGCCCGAACTCCTCCGAGGGGCCTGCACACAATCGCTTTTCCACGACAGACGAGGGGGGAGCAAAAATCAGTGTGATGTCGCAACCTCTTGTCTGCTCGCACTTCCCCACCTGACAATGGTTGGGCTTGAACAGAAGTGGAGGGAGAGAGGGTGAGATTTCTCCTGTGGACCAGCAGCAGCAGGTTCCATCTCCTACACAATTAACTCCCCTTCTAGGCCCCCGCGTCCCCCCCAGATCACACACATGGAGGGTGTGTTTACAAACGCACCGTTTCTATATGCACTGCAAGCGCTTGCACAGAGATAGCACGCCAGGGGAGAGGTTTAAAAGCAAAATGTCTTTCTCCATATACTCTATGTTCCCCTGGTCTTTCCGTTTCATTCTGCTTTATCTATCAAAAATATATTAACTCAAAAGCCTGTTTCCATCAAAGTCTCGATTCCATGAACATTTAAAGATAAGGCTTATCTTATTACTGGTGCATTAACAACAGAAATCTAAAGGGCTACTGTCAATCATCTCCTCTTCTCTGTTTCTTTTTCCTCCCTTCTCCGAACAGCTTTGCAGAGCCCGACCGGGGCCTCACCGGGCTCTGGTGAACACGGGCGCACAAACACCAACACACAATCCGCACCCTGCCCAAGGGGCCGCGGGAAGGTCTGAGGGTCTGGCCACACACCCACAGAAAGGAAAGAGCAGCGCACTAATATCTGCAAACACCAACCTCTGGCGCAGAGCCCGCGGCTGATCATCTCAAAGCAATTTGCGACAAGTTTGCACGGGGGAAAATGAACCACTCAAAAAGTCCGAGGTCACATTTCTCTTTCCATCGCATCTATTTTTTATGACAGCTTTTCCCTTGCCAGCCTGCACTACTGCTTTCTCCTGGTGTCTAGTCCTCGCCACGTCGTATGTGTAAATTTTAAATGGTTCTTATTAGGATGTTTGCATCAACTGAGGCGGCATCCAAGTGTCTTGGCAGCGATGCTTGATTGAGGCTTTAAAATTAAAAGGTTCTAGATTACTTATGGAAAGCAGTGACCGTTTTCTCCAGTGGTCTTCTGGGGCAAACCCCACAACGGACCTCAATTCCATGCCTGTGGGGCAACTAAAATATCCACCTTAATTTTGCAGCGATGTGTTTTCCTCCCTTTGCTTTTTCTTTTTTACTTCTAATTAGAAGTTTTAATTCTGCGATGAGTGTCGCTAAGAGACACAGCCAAAAATAACACAGCCCGTTCCAAAGACCCTTTGAAAAGCTTGTATTTTTAAAAGCCAGAACAGGACAGACGGTCCAAGAGTGATAAATCTAAGGTTTCTGAAGGCGCTGCAGATGGCGGGAAGCGAAGGGACAGCTCGGGATGAGCAGCACGCACAACGCAGCCCGTACCAAAAACAAACTCCCCATGGACAAAGCCGTCAACTGCGCATCTAAGTCTCTACCAGAGGTCTCACCAAGAATTTCCACGTGCTAAGATGGTTGTCACTGAGAACCTTCAGGCTCAAAGCCTGATCCTCTCTAACATCAGCACCTACTGATCCATCTGCTTGCCCACCTGGAAAAAAAGGCACAAAGTTTGAAGGGCTTTGCCACAAGGTCTGTTCCCTAAGATGGGTGAGAATGTATCCCCTTATCAAATGGAGTTCTGTCTGGAAACAAGGCTCTGGGATTCTCCGTCATGTCCCTTAGACGAGCACAGTGAAACCACCACATATGGTCAGTGACTCCATAGCCACACACGTTGAATCTGTTTTATCAGAGGCCCCAAACAGAGAATCCACCAGTTACCACAGCCAGGGATGGTCAGGACAGCACAGGTGGAACCTGGAACCAAACCCCATTTACTCCAAACGACGCCTCTAAAAGAATTTCCCTGCACCTTCCAGATTCATCTTTTTCAGCAATTTATCCATTCATCTTCCCTCAGAACGAAAAGAAAACGTGACGGGTTGTGAAGATCCTCGCACTTCAGCTGCTCACTGGCAGAACAAGAGACCAGCTCCAAAGTGAAGGAGCTCCCGGGGAGAAACCCAGAAACTGCTGCTTTTCTTGTGAGCTACGGAAATTCCAGCATGGAAACACCTGAGCTCAGCTGCGGCTGCACACCGTCTAACACGGGTGCAAAACCACTCACATTGGAAAAGATGCTGGGAGACCATCCAGCACCAACCTCCGCTGAAAGCAACGGTAGTTCAGACCAGGTTGCTCAGGGCTTTATCCAGTTGGGTCTTGGAAAATTTGCAAGAAGAGAGATTCCTCCATGGCTTTCTAGACTGAAACACTGTCGTTTCCCTCAAGTGTATTGAGCAGGAGAGACAAGCTTAAATTAAAATGTGTAAAATGGTTTAATGGGTCACTGCTGGAAAGAGAAAAGCATTTAAGTCACAAACTTGCATTCAGGAATCAAGTCACAGCCAGCAGCTTGAAGCAGAATTAAAACCAGGTTATATCTTATGGATGGTGGGAAAAAAATAGGTATGAGCCGTAGGTCTTAAAAAAAAAATACAGCATGGGGACATGAAATTTTACTGAGGAAAACGCATCAGATGTTTGTGCATGTCAGGTGTTTATTTTTCAATCAAGTGCATGTGCCCAGATCACAACAGGATGTTTGAACTGTGCACATCGGGTCTTTTAGCCACTGTTTATGTGAGTGTCAGTCACTATCAGGCCTCTGCGGAAGACAAACAGATTGAGGAGAGATGAGGACGTATCTGAGCTTTGCGTTGCTTCCGCCTCTAACTCTGCTCTTGCTGCTGTAAGAAACACAACCTACTGGCCAGGAGGATGTCGGATGAAACAGCGAAGGGAGAAAAGAACTGGAGACAGAGACAAGTGCAAACCAAATCATCTCCCAAAATGCTTCGGGATGGACACTCTTGAAACCACAAGACACCCAGGGCGATTTTTCTGGAGTCTGAAAACGACAGACACCAAATAGCTGGAACTAAGATCAAAAAGACACGTGATCCGCTTACCTAGCTGACAACATTCCACACGTGCATAGCAGAGAGATTCGCTAACGGGACTGCAGGGCTGCCAGATCCTTGCTGACATTCAGATCATTGTGTCTTCCCAACTCTTAACACCTCCGGGGTCTCAGAGGCCGCAAAGCCAGGCTTGGACCTACACATGGTTCAGGGAGAGGGGCTTAAAAGCTAATCACAAATGAATCAAAAGTGCCTGCATGGTTTTGCTGCCCTCCGTTCCCACCACCCTCTTCACCACAAACCTTCACTTAGATTCTTCACACAGATTTGAGAAACAGCCTAAAAAAGGTAAGACCTTAAGCATCCATTGCTATCTCAGACTAGCAGAGAGCACAGGGAGGACACCAAAATCCTCAAGACTCCTGCGTTAAGCGATATGTACCAGTAAAGCACAACCACAAATCCCTTCTCGCAAGGTCTTGTACTGCTCCATTCAACAAGCAACTGCTTTGGACTGTTCTTTGATACAACACACCACCACAGTCACGTTGACATAAAACAGGCCCGCAGGCTCTAAGCCAGAAGTACTTTTTGAGAGCCATCCTTGGCCTGTTTTTTGCAGTGGGTTATCCTTACGTTTCACCCGCTGTTATAATCAAAAGACGACACTCAAATGCATTTAGTGGGCTGTGCTCACGTGCTACCTTCCCCAGACATTTCCCCTTCCTTTTTCCTCCTCTGCAGGGACGCTGAGTTTACTTTATATGTAAGGAGAGATTCGGAGACGACTCTACAAGCATCAAAGTATATCCTGGATGTCACCAAGGTCACTCGTGCAGCCCTACGGCAGTGACTTGGTTTGGGCTGTGGGCATATTCATCCCACTGCCATCAGCCATAAAACTCACTTTGATTGCTGTAGGAGCAGGTTTAGGGCTCCTGCTTCTGAAAATCCCATTCATGGAACACCACCTTTACCTTCAAAATGCAATTAAAGTAACGGTTCGACCTACATACCCAACACAAGGTGGAAAGCTAAAAGCAAAAGGATATTTGCAGTGTTCATTTCTACGTTCAAGCTTTTAGAGCACAAACTACTATCTTGATAGTTATCAAAAGGTCACTCACACCGACTAGAGATTAAGATGAAGGAAAGGCAGCTGGTTACGGGAACTCTCTCTTGACACAATTTATTTTCCAGCAGACAGCGTTATAAAAAGGATCGCAGGATTATGCACAAACACCCAAAAACCCCCCAACTCCAGCGTTACCATGGAATAGCTCACATACCCAGACTCCAAAAGAAGAACAGCAAGTAACGAAACAGCATTTAGTAACAAAACCCAGCCTTTAGTAACAAAACCGAGCCTTTAAGCCTGTGAGAAATACCAACTCGCTGGCCGCACCAGAGAGGTCTATTGGTGAAGACAGCAGGTGTAATAAAGGGATGGAGGAGCAGAAAGGATGGGGTAAAGGTAGGTTCTTCTGCACAGGAGAACTGATGAATCTACCGCTCAAATATCTGCAAACTCAGAGTGGAAAGACCACTTCCCTTGCACTCGGAGCAGCATCGTGCATTTCCCTTCAGACAACGATACCATCAAAGCCCAGTGTCCTTCCTGTGTGACACGCTGTCCCATGGCTGATGTGCTGTCTTTCAGAAAGATAAAAACATCCAATTTGACATGTTTTCACATGAATCATCCCTAACCCCATGTGTTTCATAGAATCATTTTGGTTAGAAGAGACCCTCAAGATCATCGAGTCCAACCGTTACCCCAGCCCTGGCACTGCCCCGTGTCCCTGAGAACCTCATCTCTGTCTGTCCAACCCTCCAGGGACGGTGACTCCAGCACTGCCCTGGGCAGCCTGTTCCAATGCCCCACAGCCCTTTGGGGAAGAAATTGTGCCCCAGATCCAACCTCAACCTCCCCTGGTGCAACTTGAGGCCGATTCCTCTCATCCTGTCGCTTGTTCCTTGGGAGAAAAGACCAACAAGGTGCAACTTTGCACTGTGGTGTTGGGGACAAGGACACCCATAGTCCTACTTTCTGAGTGGGGAGCAGCCAGAGCATCAAGGCGTCCCTTGGGCAGCCACATTTACTGCAAGGTAACGCCACAGTGTAGGCTGGAGCCTCCTTGGGGTGAGCGAGAGGGGAGTGAGCTGCTGCCCAAGGCATTAATCCATAGGCACAGTTGAGAAGACAGACAATACAATGGATTATTGTCCCCATTGTGTTTCAGAGCAGGAACTTACCCAGGCAATCCCCAAGGGTTTGGAATGAAGATCTTCCGATGCGCACACCCCATCACTACCTGGGGCTCACACCAGCACTATGGATTATTCCCCATTCCCAGCAGCACCCCCAGACAAGCCCAAATCCTCACCTAAAGCGTTCTACTCAGCACATTTCCCACCACACAGCCCCTGAAAGGCAACCTTATGTGCACCTCCTTGGTGCACCAGCTGCAATGGGTAAGAGTACCCAGCCCTAGTTTCAAGCGTTTTGTTTCAGAGTCTCATCATTTCCCATCACGAGCTGGGTGGGGGCAGAGAAAGGCCGTCAGTCTGTCTGCAGAACAGGCTGGCTCTGTTTGCCCCGCGCCCCAGCCCACAGGGGTTGTCGACTTTTAATGGAGCGCTCAGGTTTCCGCCGATGCCAGCTGCAGATAGAAGGGCCCAGCGGCAAACAAATTCAGGTCCCCGGGGGCCGCTCGGTTTCTCCTCTTATTTGTTAGTTTACCTGTAAAATACAGTTGGGCTAATTCCTGCTGGTGTGGTTGTGAAGATATGTTTCCCTCCTCTTTTGAGTTAGTAGGGATAAGAAAAGAAATGAGCAAGTGTAGCAAGGCTAATGGAGTAAGAGAGTATTTCCCATGGCTTCGGCAATAGGGAGTATTTTCTGCTGGGGATCGTTTGCCGAACACCCTGCCGAGAGGTGAAGTTGTGCAGCACTTTATAATAACTCAGACCTATTCGTTACACACAAAAGGTGCAGAAGGCGTCCTGATATCTGCATGTTCAGATGGGCTTAAATCCAATAGCTTCTCATAACGCCAGCTATTGAACTTATTATGTGCTTATTACAAGGCCAAGAAAGGAGCAGGAATTATCAGCAAATGTCTTATTTGATTTTTAAATATTAACAAAACACATTTTAATCGCATCTGAAAGCATCGTGTTACTGAAACGGACCAGAATACTTACCTGCAATTCAAATCCCCACTTATTTCCTACATGGAAATGAGCCTGAATGTCTGCTCGGACTCTGTTTAGGATCCATCCTGGTCACCAAACTGTTGTTCAATTCAGCTGCAACACTTGCTGGCCCAGAAGACAGAGCTGCTGTGATTTAGACATGAGCCATGAGAGAGAAAGGCTGCAGTGGTGAAACCAGATCCAGTCTGGGTTCGGCTGTGAGTGTCTGATGGCAGCTCTGATTTAGGGCTGTGATTATACCACACTTAACGAGAAAGGCACGGCTGTGAAGACTGAGTCTGGCAGGTCAAGATTAAAATGCACCTACAGAACCAGGAAAACTTGCATATCGCCTGTGTACAGCGTATTCTGCACCAAAAAGTCACCTAGAATATAGGTGCACATAGCTTCATTTAGAAAAACTTTTGACAGTTTTCCATAAAACATTTGCATAAACAAGCTAGGGAGAAATCACCTGGAGAAACCCACTATAGGCTGAGCATGATGCTGTTTGGAGAACACTAAGAGAATATGTATCAACGCTATGCTGTTTGGGATGATTTATTAACCACGGTTCAAAAGGGGTCTGTCCTACAGCTAATTCTATTCAATATTTTCATTGATGATCTTGATGACTAGATCAATCAGGTGGCAATGAGTATGCTGGAGGAAAGTATGGAATTTAAGGGATCCTGGCAAACTGGGGAAGTAGTCTGAAAAATCAAGAAGCTATTTAAGAGGATGGGAAATGAAAGGCCACATAGCAGACCTATAGAGAGGCATCATGACCCTGAGCTCACACATTAGACTTAAGGCAATAAACTCCAGATTGTGCAAACCCCACAGATGGGGAAGCAGGAATGGGGAGATGGGCTGAGACAGCCCCAGAGTTCAACTCCTGCTTTATTAGGTCAGTGCTCACGAGGTCTCAGCCACAGAACGGCCTCGCTGAGAGAAACACACTGGAGGAAAGACACCGAGCACTTGGAGAAACTCAGGAGAACAGAAACAGCCCCAAAGGGGAGAGACTGTTCAGACCAAGAACATTTAGTCCAGAGGAAAGAAGACTGAGTGTGGACGTGATCGGTCTCCAAGTACATAAGAGTGATGCGAAGAGAAAAGGAATAGTCTGTTCTCTGTACCACAGTGGATAGGGATCAAAATATAAATAGGCTTCTACTGCAACATGAAAGATTCAATAAGATACCAGGAAGAACCTGCTCCCTTTCCCTCCCAACCAACTCTCATGATAGTAAAGCCCTGTGACAACTAATGACAAAAAAAATCTCTAAAGGCGAGTTAGCTGGACACCTGAAAAGAACAACATGCATACAGCCGATCCTTCTTTTGGGTAGGGAGAGGGACAGGATGACCTCAGGATTCCCTTCAAGAAGCGATAGCCCCTGTCATCCTGTACTCATCTCACAGATGACAACTCCTTACTGAAAAGGCACAGAGATGCTTATCACTGCCAGACTCACAAGAGATCTTGCTAACAGACAGGACAAAGGACGGTTTGCTTGCTTAATATCTTTATATTGATCCTAACTTGGACACAGTCCCTCCAACACTCACCGGGAAGTTTTAAAGTGACAACTTCTTCTCTTTGAACGTTGTTGCTAAGTTCACATGACAAAGCAAGGCACAGCACCCGATGGAAAAAATCACGGAGACTTTTTGGAAGCTCAATAGATGCTACTTTCCATCTGATCTGGTGCAATCTTGGAATGAGACACTGTTGTATTTTCCTCCTACCTCTTCTAGCGCTTACCTGGGCTTGATATTGTGAGCTCAGAGTGACAGCAACTCTGGCACCGCAAGCACAAACAGCTGCATTAGCCACAAAGACACCTCATTTGCAAGCCAGGAGCCACAGGCTGTTTACACCAGAGCGTCCAAGCCATAAACATTTAATTAAATCAGCCTTTTTCAATCAAGGCATATTTTCTACATCACTGCTCATTTTCGACTCATTGCAAAGCCTCTCCTGATGGTGCTGTTTCGAGGCACTGAAATGCTGGACTGGGATGTTGCTGCAATAGGCAGAAGTGAGGAGTAAATGTAACACTGGGTTTACTCACCCGCTCCTCAAGGTTTGCCTGGCTCCAGATGCGATAACCGCAAACGTCCTTCCAGCAACAACTCATTCCACAGGGCTTTCTGACACTGGCAGCTTAGAGTGCAGATGGATCATCAAAACTTCAGCTTTACTAATTTAAAACAGAAGCCGCTTTCACAATCAGGTGAAGAACACAAGAACGTATGTTGACGCCCAAGCCAATGTTGTGACCAACTTTGGACTAGAACTGCTCAGCAAAACGTGAGAAGCTCAATAACGTTCTATAATTATCAACTCTTGATTCGGGTTATTCTACTACTGTACAGCAAAAAAACCTCAACAAACAAACAAAGCCCCAGGAATGTGCCTCTGAAGTACATTAAGACCCGTACATTAAGACCCCAGGAATGTGTCTCTCAAGTACATTAAGACTCCCTTCTGTACCTTTTTTTGTTTAGGGTACCCTTCCTCACTTCTATTGACTGGCGTAAGAACAGCTGAATCCACTAAGCAAGCAGACAATCAGCAGAAAACTTGTTAAAATGCTTTGCTGCATTATTGACAAGATTCTCAAATGATTCACACGCTAACGGAAATACACGTCCTAACTGCAGTTAATTACCAATGTTATCACTTTCTTTAAAAGAGAAGCAAAAAATTCCCCTGGGAATTACAGACCAGTGTAAGGTTACTTCAATGCCCAGCAAAACCATCAGCCAACAATGAAAACCAGGCGGGCTAAATCGTCCTGACAAATGCGATTCATTGAGCATTGGAAAAGCAAAGGAAAATTGGGCTTCTCCGCTCTGCTGGTATGATCCACACACCTTCTTAACCACCGGCTTACCAAGGACCTTCTGCAAACAACGCAAAGGAAGAAAATAAGAGGAAAATAAGAGTTTGGCTTGAACAGAATGATTAAAAGAGTGCTAAAAAACTCTCTGCTAACCTCAGTGTTGCTTAACTTTAATGACCGTCCAGAATGTGAAGAACTATAAGATTTGCAAATAGCCCAAGGTTAATGTAGCTGGCAGGATGAGGAGGAGGAAGAACTTAAGTACCACCAAAGCTGGACTGAAACTGAGTATTGACAAGTGAAAGGTAACCACACAAAGTGTACATTGAACTACGCTGATGCATTGACAGAAGCATCCAAGATCCAGGATTTGGGCGTCACTGTGAACGGCTCAACAGAACACGGACCCTGCGCAGCAGGACGCTGGGGGCTAAGCGATAAAGAAAAGCAACAGATATTACCAAAAAGTATTAAAATGCCACTGATCAATCTTAATTTGGAAGACCACATTGATTTAATACAACTGTTGAAAGCACGGATAGCTCTATACCAGAGGATGCAAAGATCCCCGCTTCTGAAGACAGATGATGTCTGATAAAGGCAAACAAATTAAAAGCAAGAACGAAGGGAAATCGTGACTTGGGTACCAGCAGAACAAGAAATTCACTGAAAATAGCAAATCAAAATAGCAGTTTCTTAAGTAGCTTGCGGGTTAGAGTGCCACAAGATATCTTGGAAAATGCACTTCAGCGATTTTTTACATGACTGGGTATTTGTTTGGATAACAGAGCCCACATTTACAACTAGACAGAAGAAAATACACATCCTCTGGCTCAAAGGACACAAGATACCCGCCAAGTGTGAGAAGGCTGGGGAAACAGTTCCCTCACAACTAAGTTATTCCATAATTAGCCATGGCAGAAGTTTTGGGACTTTCCAAGAACGTGATGCTAGAAGCATTAAACGCTACTATTTTGGAATCTATCCCTATCTTCCCACAAATCTGCTTTGGAGCAGGTGTCTTTTCATCCTATCAGCGAATCAGTGGAATCTCCTCTAAACTCTTGGGACAGACAAGGTGCGATCAGGAAGACGAAGGGAACCTTGCAGAACATTTTCTGATGATCCAACTCAAGAAGCAAACGGTACCTGCAGGCAGAAGGTGCGAGTTAATCCCCGTTGTGCTACAGCCCTGCAGAGACAGCTGATCCTTCTGCAATTCCCAACTGCCAGTCAAAGCTTTAACATCTTAATACTCAGCATGCTCTAATTAAAATTTCTAATTAAGGGGGGAGGAGGGGAGAGCCACTAACCTGCAAAACTAATGTTGCAAATTAGCAAGCCTTATGTACAAATTGAAGGTGGTCTTTGTTGCTCGTTCATAGATTAATGGTAGTATTTTAAGCAAATAACTCCGGACAAAGTCACCATGAGCTCACTTGTGCCTGTGGGAGACAAGTAACATTTCTAGACAAGCCTCCTATGATAGGGTGTATGGCAGGAAACAGAGAATCCATCTTATCACCTGCCTTTGGAAGACAGACCAAAAAGGACCAAGGAACAAATAAAGGCAAATTCTGTCTCCATTGCCTCAGTGAAAGATAAAGTTATTTCAGATTTTCTCTTACTTTTGTCCCAGGAAATGTCCTGAGGAGTCTGGACTCACCACCCCAAGTCTCAGCAGCCTCAGGAGGGACCTTCGCGCAGCAGAGAAGTGAAACGCGGGGCAAGGAGCAGCAGGTACGGGCTGAAGATTCAGCTCCACATCTGCAACATATGAGGACAACTCACTGAGCTCATTCTCCCGCTTCTGCACCATTAACTGGGCACAAATTTACCGCAAACACATCAGTGGGAGTGAATTGTATGTGATGCTTTAGAAATGCGGCACATACCGAGGGCAAAAATCGTCAAACGCTGTCAGCACTTGGAACTGCTAAGTCAAAATGCTCTGCAGAGAGGTTTGCTCAATACTGACTTTGCAACCACTTTAAAGGAAATTGTTATGTTAAAAAACTGTGATGCTTAAACATTTTTATACCTGTTATAACAACAGAAGTACAAAACGAATGTGTGCTCAGATATTGTTACTACAGCAGTTCTAGGACGGTACAAATATTAATACATTCCAGGTTAAGCCCAGGCCTCTGGTCCAGCCGTGTGCTCCTGACAGCTCTATTTTTAATACCAAACTGGCAAACCTCTGCTTTTCCACTGCTCTAAACCCAGATGTCTCCCTGAAACGGCCCAGTCATGCCACACTCTGCCAGACAGCAAACGAGACTTACAGCTCAACTTAGAACTGGATGGAGACCAAACAGTTCACTTAGCAGGGTTTTAAGCACAGATCCCACACCGAGGTATAAAGTGATTTAGATTCATCCCCAAACAAAATGCTTCTCTTGCCAGAGCTCCTCAACTACCATTTTTAATAGGCAAGATGACATAACATCACCCCTTCTTTCTCCCTTCTGCGTTCACTAACAATTCAAACCCAGCTCAGTTCATCTAAAAAATAAATGGGAATGATGTGCATGAGAAAACGCATCTCGTGTGCCGTCACAATCAAGCTGGGCGGCTTTCTGCCCTCATGCCAAACTCTGTCTGCTCCACCCCACCTTGCCCTTCACCGCAATAGGGGACATTGGCCCGACATTCCAAATCTCTCCCATAGGTACAATACTCTCCAATAATCTTTGTCAGGAAGCACCCGAGGATGAGGCTTAAGAAAACAGGGTTTTGATGCACTGAGCAACACTCGACGGAACTAAATTATTGCCTCACTCTTCAAATAAAAGGAGTAACAGAAGATTCAGACAAAACCAAGTGGGTAACAGAGGCAAACGAGCTTCTAAATAGATAAATACAAATTGATGCACCTGGGCAAAAGATATGAGATGCTGAGCTTAGAATTGCTGGTTCCAACTCAGGAAAGAGAATCTGGAGTATTCACTCAATTCTCTACAGTCATTGACTCAGCGTGTGGTGACAACCAAAGTCAATCACCAGAAAGGATATTGTTGCCAAGACAGAAATAATTTGTATGCTACCACATAAAACTGGGTACTTCTAATGTCCTGCAGTAATACGAAAGGATGGGAAGTTACGGAACATGTGTAGACAATGAAAACATCCGAGATGCCCAGGTTTTGGGGGGAGGAATTTTGGTTATTTCCATTTCCTGCCCAGTAAGTAATTTTTTTTGCTCCAAATGATTATCTCCAGATACTCTGTTCTCATTTCCAGCATCTTCATAGACAGTATGATCCACATCCTGCTGAAAAGAAAAATCGCATGCACGTCAATGCAGGTGGGAACCAACACAGATCATTTTTGAGCAACCTGACGTTGTCTAGAAGAGCTTCTGAAATACGTTGATCTTTCCAGGTAATAAACCAGTATTCTCATAGAAGGTGCAGAGCTCAACTTAGTTTTGGTTAAAGTAAAGCTTAAGAACTAGACAACAGATTGCTTGCTTTAGCTAAAAGGAAGAAATTTAGGCAAACCCAGTGTGTGGGGTCCGAGTTTCAGCTTGTCCTTATGGAATGTTGTTTTGGGAACATATTCACCATGCGGGCACGGATCACTCCCTGTCAGCCAAAGTTATTGGCGCTAAAATATCAGTTTTCAGACAAGCAGTATAAAAGAACTGGTTCCTGCATGTCTGAATGGGGCCATATACAGATAATAGAGCAATTTTGTGGTCCAAGGAGGATGGACATGAATGAGGCCACTGAGAAATCTAAGAGTGAGCAACCAAAACACAAAAAGGCTGCGTGACTTCCAATCAAAGAAAAGGAGAGGAAAGTGATGTGAATAGAACCTTCCAGAGCTAAGGAACAGTCTAGATTTCTTAGAAGATCACATGTAATCAGACCAGTTTAGCCAAAATGCCAACATACTGGTGCTAGCAAAGCACCTCAGTCGCTGCCAGGGTTGTTTGGTTTAGTGGCTCCTGATCCAGATCTCAAATTACCTTTTGGTTAAGAAACGTGAACTAGAACAGGCAAGACTGGCGAGGATGTGATAGTCAAAAAGACGGTCGTGTTTTCAAGAATAAGCCTCGGAGTGCCAGGTAGGGCTCGGATTTACCCAAGACCTTGCAAGGTATTTCTGGTTCTGTCTGATGATCCTGAGCATGAGCTCCAAAGAGAAAAGGATGAGATGGGACTCCCTCTCCTGTCCTTTATTAGGAAAGGAATAGCAAGCACATATCAGAAACAAAGAACCCTTAGAGCGTTCGTCCTTGACAAGCAACAGCCACGCCGAGGGGAAGACCAAGATTTCAGTCTCGCAGACCGATTATACCATCCTGGAAAAGCACTCGTACCACGCACACAAATAAAAATACACAACTTTAATACCTACTGAGAAAGGCAAAATCCATTCTGTCCTAAACTCTAAAGTCCACTTACAACTGGAACTAAAACCAGTGCTGCATGAGCAGCCGCAGATGCGAGAAAGGCTCCGTATTCCTCTTATGTAGTGTATATGGTGGAGACCCAATCATACCGAATTATGCTTTTAATCTGCTTTTGTACAGAACAGTAGGAGAATTTGTGGGGAATCCCAGAAGGCTGCTCCCCTTTCTCCCATATCTTGCTTAAACACAACCTCCCCAAACCCTTGAATTCCTTCTGGATGCTCATCACCCGGTACAACCGGCCTCACCACAGGCTGTAATCACCCCGTTCTGCTCCAGACTCAGCAGGCCGGGCTCCCCACGCTAGGCTTTATCTTAAAAATATTCTATTTATATACTCAGCAAGTTCATTTAGAACTCATGTGTTTGTAAATAAAGAACTTTTCACCTCAGTGTGGATATTCAAATAAAAGGAAAACACGGGTTTTTAAAAGTGCTAATAATTCATGCTCCTTTGGTCCTTTCACCCCTCATTTCACAAGATCCCAGAGCATTTCCAGATGTAAATACAGGTGACAGCTCCTCGTCGCTTTTCCTCTGCCACCCCGTGGCTGCTCGGACGAGCAGGGAAAGCTCATTTTTCCACGCTCAGGTACTTGCCACGAATTAACACACTTGATAAGATGTGAGGAAAAGAGCTACTACCAACTGAGCCAGAAACAGACCCAGAAAGGACGCCGGTACTGCAGGGTTTGGCCACAAGATCAGAGTTAACGACTGCCCGAGTCATTAAGCACAGAACAGAAACTGCTCTTTGAGAGATGGGCTGCGAGCTCGACGAAAAATCCTCATTATCAACACCAGCACACCGCACATTTTTAGGTAGGGAGCTTTAGTTTTGAGGCCAAGTAAAGGATGCCACCTACTGAATGGTGCGGCCGCAGGCGCCGGCCCCGGGGCTCAGGACCTGGGGCAGGATCACACACCAGCCCGCAGGCCTAAAACAAACCCCGAGGAAGAGCAGAAAACAGGCTGGGAAAAACCAAGCTCTCCTCAGTGCTCGTCTCCTCACAAACCCACAGATGTATTACTCACCGAACATCTGCACAGCCATAATAATTCCTAGTTTTGCAACACTGACAACCTTAGCGGTATTGAAAAAACCTCCTTACATCTTTATTCTGGTTTGGATTCATTATAAAATAGTCTGACAATATATGCTGGTACAGAACAATCTGCAACATTTAACCCCTGCTCCCGGATGCCGTTCTTAACTTCACGGCTTAACGACACAGAGTCAGTAGATCACAATATGACCCTGTTAATATTTTTTTAATGCCATTTTTACAAATTACAGCATAATGCACTGATTACGAGGATGAAAGGAAAGTCTCTACGTCTGTCTGGAAACGAAATAAAAGAATGTTTGAACATCTGTTCATCCTACAAATGTCTTTAAAAGCTTTGATTTTCCCGTAATCATTTTGTTCCACCATTTCACCCTTTTTCAAATGTGTATCCAACAGCCTCAGGACAGCAGCCAGAGATCTGCAGTAATAGCACATTATTATCAAAGTTCTCAGGCACGCTTAAGTCCTCCTTTTGAAATGAAAAATGGGGAAAAAAAACACAAAATCAAACGCCAGCTTTTGAGAGGTACCTCTGTCCTACACAAACCTCTGTCCTACACAAACCTCTGTCCTACACAAACCTCTGCCCAGGGAGCAAAGCGAAGGGATGGGGCTTTGTGATAGGGCTTTACTGAGAGGATTATTACCAAGCAGAAGGACAGGAGATGGTGGCAGGTGAAGGGATGGACACGTTCCCGCTCCTCCTGTGTCACCAGTAACTGTCCCCAAGACTTTGCCCAAGTGCCTGTACTCAGGACTTACTCACGGCAGCAGGAGCAGGTGTAGGAGCAGGGACGGGCCAGTCCCGCCACGCTGGGCTCCCAAAACCCACCATGGGGGCCCTGTCAGCACCCAGACTGACATCATCACCTTCTCCAGAGGCAAAACCAGAGCGAGGAGAAGCAACAGGCAAAGATGGGAAATCGGAGCACGGAGGAGAAGGCCTTGGAGCGAGGGGATGGAAGAAAGATGCTGAGTTAGTACGTTAGTGTGAAAATTATACTTCTAAAAAAAGCTTTCCTCCCATTTTCCGTATATTACAGGAGACTGGATAAGAAAGGGAGGGGGGTCCAGCTCTGCAAGCTTTGGCTGTTCCCCTGGAGCACCCCAGGCAATAAACCATGGACCCTGGGCAGGATGAGACCTTTCAGCTGCAGAACTAAGCTCTGTAAGAACTGCTGATCCTGCTGCAGGCAATCCACAGCGTAGGGGGGAACACATTAACCAGACAGCGCTTCGTAAAAACACATCCCACCGTTTACACTGACAGCCTCCCCTCCAGAACTATTCAAAAAGCCTTAGAAATGAGAAAAAGCTCTAAGTGCAAAGCCAACAGCTCTGGAGCAGCCGGCGATATCCCAGAGCAGGACACCTCTTCCAACAACTGCCCTTTTCTTCCCACAGCTCCCACAACTCTGGTTGGCAGAATTTAGCGACCCATTTAAAATTTGGTGAGGACATTAGAACTATACAGATAAAAATGTAAGTTCCTTAATATATATATTTTTTTTAATACCAATAATTCTTAGACTAACCTGGGGTGGTAATAATGGCATTCCTTCTATGTCACCTGTTTCTCTAGCTTCCGTCACTGCAGTATCTTAAGCAGAGTAACAGTGCAGGGTACAAACTAGGATTTGATAAAGGCTTAAAAGAAAGATAACATAATAAACACTCTTTCCAAAGGCTGCCTTTGGGGTGTCTGGGAAGAGGAGAAAAATGGGGAAGGAGAGGTGACAGGGGGATGAAAAAGCATTATTTTTCACTGTAGAAGGACACATTTTCCAGCACAAGGCACATTAAGCCATGGCTGAAGTTGCCTCCCTAATTCCCCTGGGATCGCGCTGAAAGCAAACCCCATAATCTTAAGGGATGTGCTAAAGCTTCACTGGGACTCACTCAGCAGAAACTGTTTGGGATTATTCCACAAAGCGCTAATTCTGTTCCGATTTAAAGGGGCACCACCACCCTAGTTCAGACACCAGACCTGCTCTGTCTCTCCACTGTCCAGTTGCAAATATCCTCTCGACAGCTGATACTTTTGCCATTTGTATCCACTTTGGTTACCTGGAAATCAAAAGGAAAAGACTGAAAAACACATGATCATGTGAACATGATGGACTCGTGCCCATCAATGGATATTTGATTAATAACACTGAGTGTCATTAATAATATAACAATAACAGGATTATTAAGAATGAGTGTAGCAATTTATTTACTCCCATGTGCAACTAATGCACTTACATTATCCATGTGGTCACCTTCCACAGCTGGCTTCAGTGAATTTAACACCAACAAGCAGCAGATTTGTTGTTCAAAAGGCAGGAACTAACACTTTCCATGCTGCCAAGCCTGAGTCCAATTTCTGTGCCAGACTGGAGCTCTCGGACCTGTGGAATTATTGTTAAGTTTTCACATTAAGGTGTCCGATGCTTTGTAAGTAACATAGAAAGGATATTACCAGTGCTCACCTCTTTATAAGCCTGGGACACGAAATCCAGAGGAAGAACTAAAGCAGCCATGAAATCCCTATTAAGCAACAAATGGTTTCTAAAGCATTGTGGAGATGTTCATTTTACAAGGCTTATACTGCAATCTTCTATCATTATTTTAATGAAATAAAGCCCTTGGCTATTTCCAGGGGCAACTTGTTCTTTCACACACCAAAAACCTTTTGAGTACAAAAAAATAAACCAGTTCTGGAGTCAGATTTGCTGCAGAACAGGCAGGAAATACAGACAAGCTATAAAAATGCCCCTGAAGATAGGTTCTGAACCTTCGGAACAGCAAACAGGACAATTAAGACTCCCAGTTATGCACATCATTATGTTTAATATGCAAAACATTTCTAGATAGAAATCATAGTTATAAAAAGCTCCATCCCCATCTCTCAGACAGCATCTCATATATTTGCAGCTGAAGGAACGTGAAACATCCATTTCAGGTTTCACCTTTTACATCGTGTGCTTTCTAGACCCCAATTTGCTGGGGGAACTGAACCAAGACTAATCAGCTTCACTTTGTGGGTCACGTGAAATTCACATTTTGACCAGATTTAGATTAACAAACTCGGAAACCAAGAGAAACTTCCAAACAACTCTCCAGCAAACCAGCCCTGTTAGAACACACCCGGCGGGTGACGTTCTCCAAGAGGCCAGGGAGATTTAACACGGCAAAGATGACAAAATAAGCAGATTCTAACAGAACAAAACCAGATTGCAGAGATCTTGAAAGGCAGCAGGAGCTTCCAGGCTCTGTTGGTGACGACGGAACAGGTTTAATGCGTTCAGAGAAAAAACAGGTTCCACCTGAGTTTATTTCAGAGTTTGGGCTTTCAGGTGCAATCGCTATCTCAGGATTGAATCATTTTCTTCTGTGTGTCAAAGACGTATCTTTTAAAGAGAAGAGAGATGGTAATAGGTTGGGCTGAATCGTTCTTGCTGTTTTCCTCCTCTTTGGTTGTATCTCCCTTCCCCGCCTTTGATTTCTTCTTGGAGGCAACAGTAAGAAGCGTCTTGGTCTCCGGCTTCAGCCCATCTGTAAAAAACAAGAGGATGCATGACAAACATGCTCAACATCACGGCAAAACTTGAAACAAGCCTCAGCAGATCATTCCTATTACTTACACACACCTCCCAAAGTGTATTCTCATCACTAAGAATATTTATAAAAGTATAAATTATGAACAAAAAAACAACTGGTAAACACTAGAATTATATTCTGTCCTAAGAATCAGAAGGTTCTTGAGTGTCTTCAGTCTGCTTCCCAGACCTGCTACAATCAGACCGCCAAGGTTGGAACAAACGACACCATTTTGGGTTTGTTTGCTGGGTTTTGTTGTTGTTTCTGCTAAACCACAGTATTTGTTAAGGGTTTCAACTGTCACCTTTTAGCGGAGCCAGAATTAGGCTGCACAGGATTCCAGGGATCTAATTTTAGTCTTTCTCCAGGCATTTGTACCAAACAACATTTGTCCTTTTCTACTTAAATAGCTACAGTTTATTACACTTTTATATTTTCTTTTAACTTGACGCATTGGTGACGTTTTAGATGAGAAACACAACATAGCAAAGTCCAAAGAAATGCTGTAAAACAAGAGATGCGGCCCCTTGGAAGCCCATTGAGCGCCACCCCAACCCCTGCGAGGCGGATCTCCGGCGTTTGGCCAAACTCAGTTCAGGTATTTTTAACCTGTGGTGTCACATAACCTTATCTCCAACACTTTATCGGCTTCCCCCTCGTATCGAAATTCAGCTGCGGGTTCTCGTATCACGGCCCCACAAAAAGATCGAGACGCTTATGATTTCCTGGAGACAGGAGGTCTGCAGCTCTGGCACAGCCGCACCCATCGGGGGACGCGGCCCCAGAGACACCTTCTCATCTTCCTCCTGTGGGTCGCAAATTGTTCCCGGTGGCGGCATTGCCACCATACGGCAACGGTGAAGGAAAGCCAGGGAAATGCCCGTTTGCCGTTTCATAACCAGGGTTATTAAGCAGCTCGAAGGCCCCACGGTGCGGTCATGGGGAGACTTTTGGAGATAGAGGGATCTGCTTAAAAAAACCCCTAATAAATAAGTAAAAATACTTAAAAACCCAAACACACACAACAAAAAACCCACATAGATGCATGACAAAACAAAAAACTCCCACACCACCAGCCCAACCTACACCCGCCCAACCCAACGTACACCTCCAAGCCCAACCCAACCTACACCGCCCAAGCCAACCTACACCACCAACCCCAGCCCCAACCTACACCGCCCAGCCCCAACCCAACCTACATTGCCCAAGCCAACCCAATCTACACCACCAACTCCAACCCAACCTACACTGCCCAGCCCAACCTACACCGCCCAAGCCAAGCCAACCTACACCGCCCAGCCCAACATACACCACCAACCCCAACCCAACCTACACCGCCCAAGCCAACCCAATCTACACCGCCAACCCCAACACAACCTACACCCGCCCAACCCAACGTACACCGCCAAGCCCAACCCAACCTACACCGCCCAATCCAACGTACACCACCAACCCCAGCCCCAACCTACACCGCCCAGCCCCACCCCAACCTACACCGCCCAAGCCAACCCAATCCACACCGCCAACCCCAACCCAACCTACACGGCCCAAGCCAACCTACACTGCCCAGCCCAACCCAACCTACACCGCCCAGCCCAACGTACACCGCCAACCCCAACCCAACCTACACCGCCCAAGCCCAGCATACACTGTCAACCCCAACCCAACCTACACCGCCCAGCCCAACATACACCGCCAACCCCAACCCAACCAACACCGCCCAGCCCAACGTACACCGCCAACCCCAACCCAACCTACACCACCCAAGCCAAGCCAACCTACACCCGTCCAGCCCCAACCTACACTGCCCAACCAAACAACTAAACCAACCAACCAAAACAAACAAAAATAACAAAACCAAGCAAAAATAACAAAAACAAACAAAAAACCTAACAACAAAACAACCCCCCCCAAAAAGCAAGAGCACAAGAGAGGTGAAAAGCAACACATGACGCATGTAACTCCATAAACTCCAACTCACACTGAGGCTCAGGCAGGATCAACTTTGCAGAGCTCTGCAAGATGTTGGATTTCCCACCCAAGACAGCAGCCGTTTTCTCTTTACAGATGGCAGAACATACCAAAATAAGTAATGATTATTTCTCTGGGAAAATAATCGAGACTGTTTTTTCTTGGCGGCTGAGAAGTCTGACAATGACTATCTTTGCACGTGTAAGGTTCAATTAATCAAACTAGATAATATAGTGTGGCTTGACCACATACTTATTACGTGATTGTATTACATTGTATAGTTGTGTTCAATGCAGCTGTTTCGAATTTTTTAATTGGATGCTTTCATATAAATCCCATTAATATCATTAGCCTTACAATCACTCAATCTTCGTTATAAAAAATCATTTATCATTACATGAAAAGCAGCTTATTTCCTATTTGGAAAGCTTGAGAACATCTTGGGTGTTGCCAGAAAATAAACAGCAACAGTTAAAACAGAAGGAAACAAAATAAAGACAGCAAAAAGAGCGATGTCACGCAGTCCTGCTCTCTACCTTTGCAGGATTTATTTTAAATTGTATGTTTTCTGCTGTTTTGAGCTACCCAAGTGTCCCCAAACAGAGTTTCCACTGCTTTCCTGGGAATACCATCTATTTTTTGCACAAAGAAGCATTTCGTTTTCCTTTCTACTTGGTTTCCCTTTCTGAGGCTTATCACGATCGCTAATGTTGCTGTTACTGGCACGTTACTGTTTAAGAAAGATGTTTAACTAAATCCTCTCAGAAAGACACGCTTTAAATTAATTAAAGCAAACAAATCCTAAAACACTTCTATTTATGTTCGTAGGCTTCGTGAGACTCTAATTTCCAAAAAAATGCTAATTGGCGGAAAGGAGGGAGGAAGGGAGGAGACGTGGCATTAAATTCACAGCCAAAACGTCCATTTTCACTCTTGCAGCCCCAAAGATGAAGTAAACCCAGGTTCAGAAACTTTCAGGGAGCTCTCGGAATGCCCAACACATCCCAGACCCAGATGATCTATGGTGTTTAACCAAAGAATCTCATTTTGAACACATTTTGAGGGAAAAAAGGATACGCTGCAGATGGAGCTGTACTGGGGAAAACGGATTTAAAACAGCAATCTCAGCCTGTCATTAACTTGCACATATGGAGAAGTTGTACCTCACCTGCACCCCTGAACACCTATTTGGATTGAAATATAGTATATAATGGGTAAGAAGTCTACGGAGTGGTAGTTCCCAGCAGGACGATGAGGGACTTGGGTAGCGTTAAATTCGTAAGATATCGAAGTGAGCCGATCGGAGCCCACGGCACAGGGGTTGGGGGGCTGGAACGGCCCCCGTTCCACACCGGGGCCCGTTGTGGTTTTGGGCGCCGGTGCCGGGAGGTCTCGGGTCGTCGGGAGCGGCACAATCGGGGGGGTTCATCGACCTCCGCGGGTTTCTCGCGTTACACACGATGCATACTTTACATTTCACAACACCGAGGAAACGAAGGGCAATATATCTGTCACCGAAGAAGACATCAGAGCTTTAATAGCTGAAATGACGGGTATTTTTAGATGGAGGTCTAGTTTAACTTACTTACATTAAGGGTCTAATCTCTCCTGAACAATGGCTACGTTAGCTTGAATACATAGTGAGAAATCTGTTCCGTTAATTAAGTGCTGCCTGTACGACTCGGATTTGTAGCAAATGTTAATAGATTTTTTTTTTCCCTTCGTCTGTTGGACAATTACTTTATTTTGCCAAGTTGCTAATGGATTACAGTGAAAAAGATGGTGTGTTCAAAAAAAGACGTTAAATTCAAAGTTCTAAGAAATGCCTTGCATACAGCAGTGGGAAATACCTATATATTAATGTTATTAATGGGCAGTCCTCAGAGGCACGTAAGATATTTGAGAGCTTAGCAAATTCATTCCCATCCATCATAACCGTGTCTGTAACAAGAAGTGCCCAGATAGGTCTTATGTAAAAGGTACTTGCAGCATCAACTAACCCAGGTTAGATGTGAAAATCCAGCTGTAAAATAGTTTAATCCACTTCATTCTTTCAGTTTCAACTACCGTTAATGACTAACATATAAGAATACACACTATTAGCATAATATCCTTTGTCTCACCAAGGATTTAATTCAAACTGGGCCATTTATAAGTGCAAAAAAATAAAGGGAGAATTTTCAAATTTAAATGAAAAGTGATACCTCATCAGGAAAAATACCTTCCAAGTCTAAGTACAGGTTTACATGAACAAAATAAAGGATAAACACAATATTTTAGCCAATTTTCACAAAAAGAGCCACCAGCTGCTTACTGACTTGCAGTAGTTCAATGCATCGCAGCCTGGAGTTTCACAATTACACAAAGCATAAGTGTCCAATACCAGCACATTTTACTTTTGCTTTGTTTTCATGGATGAAGGCTGATACAATATCTGCTCTTCCAACTAATCCATCGGCAGGGGGACAGGGCACCGCTCTGCTTTTTCCCCATAGACATTTTATTCCAACTGTTACCTGTCACCACCTGCTATTCTGCCCTTCACAACTTTTCAATCTCTAATCCAACTTCATTTTTCAGATTTCCTCACCTCCACATTTTTATTTCCTATTTCCACGGATCTCTTCAATATTTAGGAATCGTTCTGTCTCTTGCAAAGCTACCGACACATTGAGTTTGAATGGAAGAGTTTCAAGACTGAATGCCAGACGCAGTTTAGATGCGAATCAAGATACTACGGCATCTCCTTGTAGCCCAGCCAGGGACGGGAGTCATTTTAAAGCAACTGATAAACACATCATTGAAAACAGGTGTAATAATATAGGTACAGGGCAGGTTTCCAGCACAGCCAAGAGAACAATCCATTTTGCTGAACTTCAACAACTCCCTTCTCACATGCACACATGTAAAAAAAAGTCGACTGGTAACTATCCCAAGTAGCGCTGATGAACGTGGAGGTGTTTGCTTAAATGATCACACACTTTTCTTACGGCATTAAAAAGTGTTACGGAGGGAATCAAGCTAAAAGATTTCAGGTCTACTGATTCATAGGAACTTTGCTGTCGGGTAGAAATTAGAAGTTCATCCTACCAATAGCAGCAACTGTATTACACCGGCCGCCTGCCCCGGTACCTGCTGTGGTTGCTGGCTCAGGGTTCTTATCACTGTCTGAGGACAAAACACATTAAGGCTACACCAGCAGTTCTTGCTGCAATAGAAAATATTCCTCTTTGCACTTGATATCAAGAAATTCCTAGACTATTCTTCACCTGCTATTATCTCCAAGCCTCCTATTCCATTCGGGAATTTCCGAGCAGAGATTCAGTGGGATCCTGAGCTTGGATTTTCCCTCCTCTAAACAAAATATCCGGTTCACTTGCTCTGAATGCTGCAGGTAGAGGACTCAGCCACCTGAAATTGCTTGTTCCCTGTCAACACTCAAATGTTAAAAATGGACTGAACATCAGAAAACAACTTACCAGAGCACAGTTGATATACTGGAAATAATTTTTATCCGAGGCAAACGTGACCTTTTAATATGACAAGCAGACTCTTTCTTTTTGAGTGAAAGAAAAATCAAAAGAGCAAAACTTGCAAGAGGCAAAGGGCTGGAGACAATCCTCACTTACAATGGATTATTCCCAACAGCTGGTTTTCACCATTTCAGGATTTCCTTAAATTTAACCCTCGGAGCCTGAGCCCTCATTACCCAGTTAAGGAGCATGTGTTTGCATCAACTCTCCTGCTGACACAGAGAACAAGAGCTGGTTGACCTGAAATTCACAGTCTGATGCAGACGTTGTATCAGTTATAAACTGATTGGTTTGTTTTCAACAGTTATATATATTCATCCAAGGCTTTAAAACCCCCATATTTAACCTGTGTTCAAAGAGGGGTACAAGGCTCAAATACAGCACTCTTACCCATTTCGGATTCTGACCAACTTTAAAACGATAACCATAAATCTATCATTGCTTTGGGCAAAATTAATAGAAATGCCAGTGGTACAAGTGTTGGCTCTCCCATTACCACAATGTATGAGTGAGCACATGCTGCTTCTCCTCCTAGTCCCAAAACATGCCAGCAGTTCTTAAAGAAAGAATTAGCATTAATCTGTGCCCTGAAAACATGAAAAGCTCATGTGATTATCCCTAAAGTGACGTTCTGGAGTTTTGATTCAAACAAAAAGCAGAAGCATCCCCAAAAAATCAGAGGATGAAATCGCCCAGCCCCTCCTGTTATCTTCTACAGACAGAAAGGACAAGAATAACAGAAAATGTACCAGCCTGATGCCTGAATTCTCTACATTAAGTTACCAAGGTAGCAACTCCACTTTGCTCCTCCTCGGTTAAAGATACCCGAAAATCCTACCTTTTGATTGTACTCAGGCTAAGGTGGTCACCGTTCTCCTTCAATATCCCACTGAAAAAATAAACCCTGAGCTGCTGAGGAAAAAGAACCTCACTGTAAGCCTTCCAAGAACAGCAGCACCATACGACTCTGCCCATCAACACGGTAAGAGGAACATCAGCCATTCCCCATCACATCCAGGTGATGGCTCATCCAGAGACCGCTGGTCCTGCCCAACTCGGCATCTCGTTGCCTGTCGTGAGCACACGGAGCTTCAACGAGAAGAGGGATGAGACCCGTGGCCTGAGCTGACCAGGCCCTGGATCAGGTAGGAATTCTCTGGTCGATATGTCAACACCTACCAGTCTTTCTAGGGCAAAGATTTAAGCACAGTGTGCCTGTGAGAGCCAATCTGCTCTGCTCCCAGCACCATGACCACAAGCATAATGTGATTACCCAGACAATTTCAGTGTAATAGTTGATGAGAGATCCACTCAAGAAACAAGGAATACTCCTTTCCTCGTGACCCTCAGGATTCGAACTTCAATTACTTTCACCGATCAGGCGATGATTTTTACTTATGTAAATCCCTTCACAATTCTCCAGTAATTCTATTCTGAATTCACACCACCTTTCCCCACATCTCTTGTCAGCTCTCTCAAATATTTCCAACTCCAGAGTAGATGCAGATTTCTCTTCCAGCTGGTACAAGATCTGCTCTTATCACCTCGCTTGGCTTGTGAGTGTTAATAGGGTTGAAGTTGGCCAAGGAGGGCGATCGACCTCCATGGGGACTGGAAAGCAGACTCTGTCCTTCCAAATAAGAATCACACTAATGCCTTGGTGTGGCATTTGGGATCTACACAAAATAGCCACAACTCATTGCTTGACGACAGAGAGCAGAAAAAAACTTCTTAAAGCCACTTTTGAGCAGAACTAGACTGTCCCACATCCTGACCAAACACCAGCAGAGGAATTGCCACAGTCCCAGCTTGGGAGATTCTGTTTGGAAACGCTTAACTACTAAAACGTTCTCTCATAAACTGGGGAACGGCTGCCCCAGACCACAGCATGGAAGGTGGCAGTTCAGCAATGAACTGAATTGAGTCTTGTGTATCCATTTGTTAAGTTTATAAAGGCTTTTGGACTGAAAGCCATCACTACAAGAGGTGGCACTGCTGGAAATAACGTGGATTTCATTACGGGCTCCTATTTAGCAGGGAAAGGGCTGCTCCTTCTTGATGAGGAAGACAGAAGCTGTTTTAATTCAAGAGGCTGACCTGGGTGAAGTTCAGGCCAAGGCTGGACTTGGAAAACTCTCACATCAAGCCGGACACGACCCTTTCAAGCTCGGTGCCAATTCCACACAATGGCTTGAACCGCGCTCTCCGGCAGCCCTTAAAGGCACATTTTGTATCTTGGCTTTTGCTGCAAGCAATCAAGCAAGAATGCAAGAAAACAAAACTGTTTCCCAAGCACTGTTTGCTGGTGCCATAATTAATATAATCAAACAATTCCACAAATTGCTTCCAATTGCTGGCGTCACTTTCATGTGCAGAGCCAGACTTTCAAAGAAGGGCCCTTCTTGTCCTCCATCCTCACACTGGTAACCCTCGCTTCACACAATAGTAAACAAGACCTTGCTAAATACTATAGGGTAATTTGTACTGTAATAGGTCCCCAAGGCACCATGGACACAATTTGAAATGCCATCTAATTTTTCTTTTTAATTAAAAAAGCAGTTACTATATTTAAACAACAACACAAAAAAGTTCAGAGGGGACAGACCGGAGTTTCCCACAGCTCCCTGGGAGTTTTCTCAAGGTCAGGAAGAGTTTTATAGGCTCAATTGGTACACATTTTTTTCTTTAATTAGTCTGCCATACCCTCTGCATGAAGTCAGCGTCTTGATTTTTAGTCTGATATTTTTCATATTGCTACACGGAGCACAGACTGCAGGACCGCGCTGTATCTATTGGCGCTACCGCGTGGTTATTGATGCCAGATTTTCCTGTAGGTGCCTTGCTGGCCCCTAAACCTGTCACCTGCACCAACAACACCCAACGCATGGCATTGAGAATGTGCCATTCATTTTGTTTAATACTCCTCAATTTCCAGCAAGAAGATCAGGATATATTATCCAACATAACTACCACGTTTTAACCTTTTGTTTTGGCAACGATATCATGTAATAATTCAACACCAGACACAAACAGGCCGCTGTCATCTGAAGCCATGGAGCGGGGTGGATTTCCGCACTTGACAAATCCCCGCGGCGTATCACACCATCGCTCTGCAAACACCTTGTTATTTAAGTAGCTGACCAACCTGCACACACTTGAGAAGGATATTTGCGGTTCCCACAGTGGGTTTTCCAAAGCGCACCCTACCCCAACACACCCGTCACCCCAAATAACAACCTCATTTCTTGGCTGGCTGGCCACGCTGTAGCAGAAATAGGTTGAAATACCAACCTTGACTTTGTTTTATAGGCCAACATACATCTCAAGCTGCCGTTACCTTTTGTGCCAGCACCATTCGTTGGCTGCGCCCTCCCCAAGACAAACCCTCCTACAGGTGATGACTTTATACTTTGCTCTCCTGGAACACAACTCGGACTTGTACAATCCACACAATTGTTTGTTTCTGTACACCAGAGATCAGCTTGACCCCGGTTCCATGGGAGACTCCAGCGCCCCATGATTACCAGATCTGGGCTACACAAATTAAGTGCACATACAATCTGATGGATCCGCTTGCAGAGCTACAAGATGATCGCTAAGCACATCTTTTTGGCCTCAAATCCAACACTGTCTCATTAGCCTAAAGGAAAAGATTTCCAAATTAATTTCTGCGTGGGCAGAAGGGAGAGAAGGAAAGAAACGTGCAGACATAATCAACATGATGAGTAAAATGAGGAGACTCTATGACGACCGTTGTACAACACAAGTCTTCCCCAGTTTTACTGCTGAGGTGTGTCCTTGCTGATCCGATCCTCAAATCAAGAGGAACAAAATTACCAAAATGACCCAAAGAGTACAGTGAGGTATGGAAAAATAGATCCAGGAACCACAAAGCACAGGAGCCTCCATAATTTTAAAGCCTGTTGAGTATTTCCTTGGGGCTAAATTTATATCCAGTGAGGGAGTTCTCAGCCCAGAGCCACTCGGTGTAGGCCAGAAAATACTTCTGGTTATGTTTTTGTTAGCACCCCAGTACCTATAAAATAGCAAATAAACAAAACCAACAACCCTTATGGTCTGTGCGCTAAGGCGAGAAGAAACAACTGAAAACGCATCTCAAATTCAACACAAGGGACTAAGATTTCATCAGTCTAGCGAAAAGGCAACTACAATGAAACCAGTGCCCACGCACCGTCTCTCTCACGGCGGCCTTTCAGAAACACATATAACACAGAAAAAAGTTCAGGTTTGCAGATCTGACACAGAATCAAAGGCAATTTATTACAAAGCAGCTTCAAATCCAAGCGCGGGATCCACAGGCCCATCTCTAATCCTCCCATCGCGCCCAAGACTCTCAATGGCGCCGCACAGGCCAGTTAAGCTGGACTAACTCCGCTGGTCCGGAGTTGGGCGATATTCATCTTCCCCTGGGCCGTCTTTAGAAAGCAATCCTCAACAACGGGACTTCAGAATAAAGAATAAAACATTGCCATTTTTCTTCTTTTTAAAACTTCTAGGCCTTTAATGCGATTAGAAAGGGGAGGGGGAGTGGATAGCAGCTTCTTCTTTTTTATGTTATGTATATTGTGTGTAAACAAATATGCAATTTGCTTTAAAAAGATAAGGTGATTAAATTTTTATCTGGCTTGTACTCTGTTGTCACCACAACAAAGAGAATTAGGAGGAGGAAAGAAAGGCCTTTTTATTTGAATTATGCTCTTACCAGAGGTTCTCTCCAGCACAGCTGTAAAGCCACTCAATGTTCTCCAAACAGGCCCTTTGATTGCATTTTATTCAACTTGTTTGCATTTGGAGCAATCGAAAGGAAAAGAACGCTCCACATTTTGATGTCTTAATGTTCCTTAATACCTTCTTTAATTTATATTAAGCTTCTTAACTAGGGTGATGAATTCTTCAAAAACAATAAAGACCTAGTGCAGAAATCTTTCACGCACCATGAAAATTGAAATTATAATGTATTCATGGCTGCTTTTTTTTTTGGTTATGAAAAAAACATTATTTAGAAGAAAGATTTAAAGCACACACAAAAAAAATCCTGAAGTTGTACGAAAATTACTTGATCCACAGAAACAGACGCAAGTTCAAACTAATTATTACAAGGGAAGTAAAATCTTGTAGGAGGTGGAGGCAAAGAAACAGTAGGAGAATGCTGGGTTGCTATGAAGCTTTTCATAACCTATAAATTCCTTCCCCATGCTTTTCCACAAAAGGAGCCTGTATATCTTTATAATTTTGTTTTCTCAAGATAAATTCGAATGTTTATCAGTTCTTTCTCTTTTATTATTAATTTACTTCTTCCCTAAAAACAGCTCATCGGGTGCACAGTCCCACAGTGTGTTCCCCTCCCAATGCCCTCTCAGTCTGCCAAGAGCAGCAGCGCCCATGGAAATTGGGGAACACCAAAAGTGGGGAACACCAACACCCACAGACGCAGCAGCTTCACACGTTCCTGGGGAGGTTCCCAGGTGGATCTCGGTCAAACAGAAACAGCAAGGGTCGCAACATCAAAAGCCCAGAAGAAGCCAACCGAGGGACACGGCCGGGTGGGTTTGTTCTTGCAGGCACTGCGTGTTTTCTAGTTGTAGCTACAGGATGCTCGGTCTTGTTAAGCTTCAAACACTAATTATCTGGCCAATAGAAAATAAAAAACCTCACTCTAAACTATTTCACTGCTCTTAAAAATCCCTTCTGCAAAAAATGAACACAGCTTGCAGCCAAAGTCCATGATGGCACAAACCAGCCTTAGCAACAAACATCCAAAAGAGCATGTTCTTGCTTTGCTTCCCTATTTGTCTGCTATTTTACCTTTTTAACTTAAATTTATGTTCCAATGCAACATCTTTAATTCTCAGCAATACACATGCATGTGCGTAGTGACAAACACCTCACCTTGCTCCCCCATTTTCCTCTGCAAAGAAAGGGCAGAACAGAAACCAGCCTGAACAGCTGGAAATTCTTCTCTCAACACCAACAGCTCCGCGACAGGGACCGGGCACAGGGACATTACAGCAACGAGCTTCCTAAACGAATCCTACACCATGCTGAATCATTTCAAGTATCCTCAAAACAATGCATTTGAAAAACAACGTATATTTTCACGTGGAATGATAATTTTCTGTTGACTGCTCACCTACCTTCCCCAAGTCACATTTTTAAGCAAATACCAGGAAAGCTCAAAACTCCATGACAAAGCCCACTGTATGTGTATAAAACCCTTGTGAAACAGCTCGCTTGGCTGTACCAGCAATCGACCGGCCACAATAATTAAAACAATTTACAAGGTTCATAAGCTGCATTTACTGTAGAGGAAAACAATGCTGATCTTAATCTAATCCCCACGTACCGCAGTGAAACCTTGAGCAGGGTCACAGCACACGAGCAGAAGCACCAAATCCGAAGAGTTTAAGAGCAAACACGGATCACTCCAGCAATACCAAGAAACCTCCAGCACTGAGAAATTAGTTATTCAAGCACAATAATTATAACAGGTAACACTTACTTTATCCCACCTATTAGAGCTTTTATCTACATTTTTTTAAGGGAGTAAGTACAAAATTCACATGTCCAAACCAGTATTTAGGTACGTAACCGGTGAGAAGCCTTAACTGTTGTAGCCATGAAAGCTTGTGCCTTTAAGCACAAATGATTCATGAATTTTAATTTGTTTTAAATGTTGAAAAATCCCTTCCAAGTAAATGGAGTCAACAAGCCAGCAAAGGATGAAGACACATATCTGGTTTTTATTTAAAAAATAAAAAGCTCAAGTCTATACATTTCTTAGTCACCCACAAATCCTTTGCAAATACTTTGCAATAACTAAGTTTCCTGCATTTCTTTTAATCAAGACACTGTGCTTCTCCCCATCCAGCACATGCTGTTTGAACAGCATTGAGCCTTCACTGATTCTTTCTGTATTATTTAACTATTACTATCGTAAAATGTTTTTATAGAAATAAATCAGCCAATGATTTGGGAATTTGGGAAAGATTTGCAGAATGGGACTCTTTCTGTAAGCTGCTTCAATAACATTCATTTCAAAAATGTAAAGTCATCAGCCCACCCTCCAAATAAAAACATTTGAAATTCATATAATTAATATATTTTTAAAGGCATAACTTATTTCCTGTCTCTGCACCAAGAGTTTCAGTTCAAACTCTTCATGTTTTCTCTCAATAACCACAAAGACCAGGAATAAACCTTTGAATCCAAAGTTAATGTTTTCTAATAATTACTTTACAGGACTTCGGTTCCAAATAAACAGCAACACTGGCAAAGTTGAGCCCAATGAAACATTTATAAAGGGGCAGGCCCACTAAGTCAGGCTTTAAATAAGACCGCGCAACTTGCAGGGATCCCGTGACACAGACCCAGCACGTATTAATAACTTAACGCCTCTGTCCGTGCCACCGCGATACTTCCATTTTTCTAGGCAAGCACCCAAGGGCTGGGTTTCCTTCCTCATTACACTCTTCCTGGGCACAGATTGTTCTAAAATCCAGGCAATTATATGCCAGAAAACGCAGGTACAGTCCCTGTGCACGGGAACCAGACCATGTTTAAGGCTAAAGGAGATGAACTTTCCTGACTCACCCCCCAAAACGACTCTCTCTTCATCCCTCTGAAATTTCCAGGTGCTGATATGGCTTGGAAATAAGATGTAGGCAAAGCAACGATGCTCAGAAATTAATTACAAGCATCCTGATGGCAGTTGGCTGGAGAAGAACACGTTACAGCAACCTGAATGACAATATTCCCACTGGTAGCGCCACTTTGACTGTCCAGCTCCAAATCCGGCAGCAAGAGGCAGAAGGTTCAAAATTAGTATTTCAGGGTGTTACGAGAGCCGACCCAGCACCGGGGACTGAGGACCTGGGTTGAAGAGTCACCGCACATTCCAAAACACCAATTTGACTCGCGTTGCAAAAACATCCAACCCCCCCAAATAAATGCAGCGTTTCTAGGGAGCGCAGTAAGAGTGGAATTGGAGGAGAGGAAAATTAGATTAGAGAAGATGTAATATAACCAGCCAAAACACACAAACAAGTTAAAAATAAATTAGCCCTTTTACCAAAACCACAAAGGCAGCATCTTGTGTGACAACTGGTGATTTCTTTACGCTTGGGCTCTAGGACGGTCCATTAGAGTTCTCACACCTCAAGATTTATTTTTCTTGACAAATAATTGTTAAACATTTGCCTTGTACCAACATATCAGTGTTTATGAGATCCTAACTTACCCAAAGACAACACAGGCCTACCAACCTAAATGACTTGTGAGTGACCCTACCAAAGGATGGAATATCTTTTGCCCAGCGAGTTTTGCTACAATACTGGATTTTTGGAGGCAGGGGGAAGAATAAAAGCCAGACAAATTCACACTCAAATGACATTTTCTCTGAAACCTCTTCTATATCTTCCCCCCGAGCTCCCGCTGCTCACATTGCGATGCTGCTCCAGTCAACTCCGCGCTTCCCGGCGTCTCCAAAGACATCCAATAAAAGGAAACAGTGTCCCTTCCAATCCCCATCTGTGCCTGTGTTCTCTGCTCAGACCCCTGCCCCAGGGGTTTAACTCCCCCCATCCTCTCTCTCTCGTCAGCCTCAGTGGTCCCGATGTCTCCACTTACTGCTCAGGGCAGAGCTGATCAACTGCAGGTTCTGTGACGGCAACCGAGCGGCCGCTCGCAGTTCCGACAGCTGGTCCTGATTTTGCAGCAGGATCGCGTGGTTCAAACCCTCCCTTACGAGGAGGGAGAAAACAACCAGAAAAAACAAACCCCAAGAAAAGGGAAGGACTGGGAAAGCACCACGGATCAAGGACACAGCCCCAGCTGATAACCATTTTGCCAGTAACAGAGATTATCGCACCACGTTAAGTCAAGCCTAAGTCCTATCTTATCCAGGTTCCTTCCTTACCAGCAGACACCGGAGGAGGAGGAAACCTGACATGAACCACTATATTAGGTCACGTTCTCCTTTGAAAGATCCGCAGACAGCAGCGGGGCGCAGAGATAACCCGGGTACCGCGCGAGGACGCGCATCCCGGGGCAGGTAAAGCATCAGCTCCAGCCCCCTTAAGATCTTCCAGCCTTGAAAATGGAAGCAGCAGCAGCATTCCCTCCTCCCGCATCTTGGTGACGAGGGAACTCGTAAGAGTGTTTGTTTTACACGCAGTTCATCGAGGCTACGGATCTATAGAAAGCTCACGTTAATACTTACACTGCTAAAATTAAAGCTCTCGTGAAAACGCTGAGGCGAAAGAAAAGTCTTTACAAAATCTACCAGATGCGCTCCCAAATACATTTAAACAATAAATCTTAACACTATTTTCCCCAGGAAAAGCCATCCTTTTATCCATTGGAAGAAATACGGGATACTATGGGGAAGATCATAGCCTGATGCTTTGGAAGGATCCCAGGTGGTTTACCCAAGAGACACGCGGGTGGTTCGAATGAAGCAGCATCTTCAATTTCTTCCCCAAGAAAAAAGATCCTGGGCAATAAGCACATCGAGATCATTTCTGTCAGAAGCGAGAAGTACGTAGCAATTACTTTTAGGGTTTTATTTCATATTTATGTGCATTATCTTCAACCTAACCATATTTTATTCAAAAAGATGGCAGACATTAACACCAACTTGCAACTCCAAAGTGTACTTTGAGTGAATGTTATTGGAACAAAACAGAAAAAAGGCCTTAACGTCAGAAGAGCCTCTCGGTCGGCTGTGCTGACTTCTAATGGAGGTTGGTTTGTGCTCTGCAATCTCAAATTATAATGGACAGACTACTCTATTCCCACCTTTTATTCAAGTCCTATTTTACTACTCCAAATATATACTACCTAAATTTGTATACTCTTTAACAGTAGTTAATCTTCAATTAAAATACCTAGAGCAGAAACTAAGATAACTGGTTTAAAAGGTAAAAGCTTATTGACAAAAATGTATTCTTCATATTGCCTTTTTTTTTTAATTCTGCATATTAAAAATGTCATTTTTATGACTTGAAAAAAAAAAAATCTTCAGGAATAATGAAGGCTAACAAAAGACTGAAGAGCAGTAATTTAAAAAGCTCCATATGTAGCATCCTGATTACTGTATCAGTCCCATTTCCATAACGAAGGGAGAAGTCGCCAAACTGCTGCCTGTCCTTTCTGGTGACAAGGGAAGGGCAAAGAGGACGCAGCGGTTGAGGCGTCATCCTCCAGGCTCACGGGGAAGAACAAGAAGTCTCCGGCTTCACAATATGTGGGTGTCAGTGTCCGGCGCTCCTCTGGAATCCGGTAACCCCGGCTCCGGTGGTCCCTGCACATGTCCTTAATTTGCAAGCAGCTGGGTTCAAAAGTTTATCCTCACTTTTTGACCTGCAAGGGTTTCTGCGTGTCGTACCACACGGGCTGGAGATGCGCAGTGAAAACGCTGCGGCGAAAGAAAAGTCTTTACAAAATCTACCAGATGCGCTCCCAAATACATTTAAACAATAAGTCTTAACACTATTCTCCCCAAGAAAAGCCATCCTTTTATCCATTGGAAGAAATACGGGATACTATGGGGAAGATCATAGCCTGATGCTTTGGAAGGATCCCAGGTGGTTTACCCAAGAGACATGCAGGTGGTTCAATTGAAGCAGCATCTTCAATTTCTTCTCCAAGGAAAAAGATCCTGGACAATAAGGACATTGAGATCATTTCTGTCAGAAGCGAGAAGTACGTAGCAATTACTTTTAGGGTGTTTACGTGCACGGTTTTGCACACAGAACATATTGCGTATTTTTAAATAGCAAAACGTTATCCGGTAACACATCAGTGATGTGCATTGTGTGAGTATTCAGCCAAACAAGCCAGTCTGCGTTTTAAGATCCAGTAAACTTCTGGATTTTTATGGCGTAACTTCTAAAGGACACATAATGAAATAATTTAACTACAACAGCACCTATGCAGATAGAATAGAAAGCGCAACCACCAAACCTGCAAGCCGGACCAGATTAATGCCATTAACACACCTACCACAGGTACACCTACATAATGGATACACCAACCAGAGAATTATCTTCATATTGAGTGTTTTTCAACACAGAAACAGCGAGCTAAAAATGCCGGTGAGTCAGGGGGGAAAGAGGCGGGGAAACTAAAGAGCCCAAGGAGGCTGGAACCTCTGAGCACAGTTTAATACCAGCAGCAAAAAGTACAACCACAGACCGGGGGGGTGGGCAGAACTCTGAATTAACATCTTCTACACTCGACATCTGAGTATTTTCTTGCATTGCCCTAAAGCGCTTTCCCCTTGCAGGCAGAAATCCCTGATCTTAGCATAAAGCATCTATTTTTCAACCATTTTAGGGCTCGGCCGCAGGTTAGTGCCCATCAGCTGAGCTCGGAACCGCAAATCTCAGCGCATCAGAACATCCTCCCCGGGGTGGGAAGGGAGATCCGGGGTTAGGAATTTGTACCACATTTGCGATGTGTTCCAACGTTCAGCCGCTATCGCCGAGGTAACAAACAGCAACTCATTAATCCACGGAAACGCGACAGTCGAGTCGAGCGCAACAGTTTTCTCGGCACTTGTGCTATTTTGAAATCTTGAATCAATTGTTTACAGAAGCTCTTCACTTGTGTTCACAGCACTAAGTGCTCCACATACCAGCGAACCTTTAATAATTCCTAATGCGCAGCGTGTACCAAACAGCCGTTTGTTTTATTTAAACGATAAAAACCAGCGCACAAAGTGGATAAATAGTTCGTGATGAGTGGGAAACACAAATTTTTCAAACAGAACAAGCACTTTGTGTTTGTTGATAAAGTTGTAACTCTCAGCCTGAATTACACAACAGTAACTCTATTACAAACCAGTTCCAAACACAACGGGGGGGGAAAAACGCTTTGTATGCGACACAAATCAAGGAAAGTATGTAGGCATAATGGCATAGAAAAGTTATTTAACAGAAGAGCTCATACATCAGCAACTGAAACTGCGAATTAAAACATAAGATGGTGCCTCGGGGGGAACTCGGAGCACAAAGACACCACAGACTGCAAGTCTATGGGGACCAGACGACTCGACCAATGCCAAAAAATGCAAGTCTCCCTTCAAAAGTTCCAGGGACACAAAGGAAAAAGTGAATGTTCAGGGCCATTGTGCACTGCAAACCGGCTCGTGACCTAAAAACCTCCCCAGCTTTCCAGGGAAATTTCCGGATTTCAACGGAAACGTTTTATGTGTCGCATTTGCTGCTGATCTGAGCCCCTGAATGGGGAAAATGAGGGGAAAAAATCCGCCGAGAAAATTAAATTGTGCTTTCATTGTTAGACAGTCGTCACTACACCCAGCGCAACAGTCAATGGAAATGCTTCCCATTTTAGTTTCAGCACCGTAGTACCCAACTACTTCTAAAAAAAAGAGACAAAATAATAAGTAGTAATTGTAATGTATTACTAACGCAAAGAAAATAACATTCCTTGAGCAATAAAGGCACAATGAGGGAAGAACAGGCTCTTGTACGGGGCTGCTGCTGCGCGTCGCACGGTGACGCTCTCCTAAGTAAACTGGGTTCTACTTGTTTCACAAGCGTAAATCGGGAGTAACTCTACACATTCGATACAATTGAACTGATAACTATTTCTCAGAGCAAAGATGACTGAGGAACAAGTGCTGCCTTACTTAGCCCAAAACTGTAACGCAACTTGTGAGCAAGTTATTACAGCCCTGATAGACACTTGGATTGGAAATTAAGGAACCCAAGCCTGGGCAGTTTTGCTTGTTTGGCTTCTAGCAGTTCACAATATTATTTAGTCTCTGTCTCAGCTTCCCCACTTACAAAATGGGGTTAATGACGCTACACAGCATCTCGAAATACACAGCCCTTTTTTAATATGAAGAAAAGCTGCATATTATGTATTAAGTTTACAAATTGTCACTGTTAATGCAGCAGCCTGTTCCTTTTCATTTCCCACTCCAACAACTGCACTGCGGGCTGAAGATCTTGATTTATTTCTGATTTCACACATTTTTAAAAAAAGGCTTTTTGCGGAGATGTAATTCACGAGTTTAACGTTTCATCAAACGTGCTTTTGTTAAGCGCGGTCGAGCGGGCACATTACCCAGGGTCATAAACTCTTAAGTCAAATCGCAGGCAACCGAGCGGCTCCCGTCCCTTCCGACGGCCTCCGCGCCTGCCACAGAAGGCTAATTATTTCACAACAAAACTTGAGAAGTGTACTTTTTCCCCTAAAGCCATATTTGTTCATTGTTTCACTGTTGCTGCCTCCGGAGCGTGAATTCACGTCTGCAGTTCATATTTTTCCCATCGGAACCACAGCCAGGCACTAACGGCAGGATCCGCACCGCAAAACGGCAGGGAAAAGGACTTCAAATGGCCACTATCCATCACACTTACGTAATGAATATAGCAATAAAATTCATGTATGAATGTATAAAATTACACCAGACAAGAACTTTGAGACGTAGCCACGGCCAGGGCTCAAAATTCTGCAAAAATCTGGGACTTAACTGTGTCCCCTGCACTCAGACTGGGGCGAGTTATTCAAACATCTAAGCTGTTCAAATTAATTCTTACACTCAACGTATTGCTTTTGTCACTCTTACAGTTTTTTTCCTTTGATTATCAGTGTAACATTTGCAGAAAAACAGTCCTGCAATAGCAGTTTCCCCATATAAGTAAAATATTAGATGGTTATGAGGAGTGGGGATCTAGATGTCTAGAAAGCCGTGATTATTTTATCAGCGCCATTTCTAGGACAGAATCACAGATTCCCAGAATGTCAGGGGTTGGAAGGGACCTGGGAAGCTCATCCAGTGCAATCCCCCCATGGAGCAGGAACACCCAGCTGAGGTTACACAGGAAGGTGTCCAGGCGGGTTGGAATGTCTGCAGAGAAGGAGACTCCACAGCCTCCCTTGGGAAAGGTCCCAAGATGTGCTGACATAGAAACCAGAAGTCATGGAAACAGAGAAACAAGAGGCTCAGGGTATTGTTTTGTACTAAAATAGGTAGTTCTGTTTTTAGGAAAAAAACCAAATCTCTACAAAGCAGCAAATTTATTGCTGACCTGCGACTGGTCTGGAAAAGGGAGCTCCCCAAATGTATAAAATTTGTCAGCCTCACCCAAAATAAAGCAAGTGGGGTTGTTTTCACTAAAATCTGTTAGGACCAAGTGACTCTGCTAAGGAAGCTGAAGTTCATTCTAATCTCTTCTGTTGTCTGGAAGCTCCTGTTTGATCTCAGTCGCTTCCACAGTCTGGTTGTTCGCAAAACCCTCCAAATCCAACCTTTATGTTGTTTTTTACCCAGAGTCTCTTTTCTGAGTGTGTCTGTGGGACCAGCACTCACAGAATGGAAAAACGGTCCCTGTGCAGAAAAAGCCTCATCGCCTGCAGCACCGGGGTGAGCCGAAGGATGCCGTGTACGATACCATATAACAGAAGTTCGCTGTTCGGGAATTGGTGATCCAAAATGCCACCAGCCTGTTCCACCTTAAAAATCACACACAGAGTGAAGATTGATAATTAAGCACGCAAATAAATCAGGTCTAACAAAGCCAATTTAATCAAGGAAATAAATTTATAACCACTGTCATCTTTCTCCTTTCATGACGACCCAATACAGCACAGGCTGGATCAGCGTTCAGCAAGGCTGGGGGAAGGGGAACGACTTGGGTAACACTTGGTCCCATTTAGTCATACAAAGCTGGAAGGAGAGTAATAATTTAGCAATGAAAAAACTCCAAAAGACCCATCAAAACATGGCAGGCTCCAGAGATGGGCTTTGCCAAAAGGCTGGTTTGGGGACAGACTGGGCTACAAAGCTGCTATTAAGCTTCAATTCTTAAAATAAGCCCATAAACTCAGAAAATATTTATCTGGAAGGGTGGCAGCCCAATAAAAGTTTTATGGATGTTTTAAAGCCGCCCTGTCAGGGGAACAGGCGCTCGGTCACCTCCCGCCCTCCTAACAAAACACACACAGAAAAAGCAGGAACGTGGGTCGGGAGCCCAAGTGGGAACAACAGGGGAGCCTGGGAAAGGGCTCCCCCCTCCCACAGCCCCTCACTAACACTCCAGCAGGTATCATATAATCACTATACATAATAGAATAAGAATAATAATATAATCAGTATACGTAAGTAAGGGACAGCATAGAGAAATACAAAACATACCTGGTTTTAAAGTTTGTATTTGTAGAAGCATCGTGCACCAAGAGGTTTTAAGATCACACATTTCAGGCTCCTCAAGTGAATTTGGGACTGGCTCACAGAGATGGACACCAGGCCAAGTGTAAAGGGACAAGAAAAGTCCACTTTGGACATCCCTGCATCCCATCTCTGTTAACACTCCAGATGAAAATCAAGCTGAAGTAATGCAGACAGTGAGTTTAAAAGTAAAAACATAAAATTCACTACCGAAACTGTGCAAGGCTGGAAATGACAGCCAGGGGAGCGATGCTGCTCCTCCGGCCCGTCACACGCTTTTTCCTTTCCGATCTCCCCACCATCACCAAATCTAAAACCCCACACAAAGCTCAGGCCAAAAGGAGCTTGGCACCTTCCAGGGATAAGAATCACAAGCAGCAAAATCAAAATGGGATGGAAGATAAGAATCAACGCTGAACGAAAATCTGTTTGCAGCCAAGCAGACTCTCACCACTCACATGCAGGAAAAATCAGGAACAACTTTCAGAAACATGAACTTCAATACGTTGGCGGTCATTCCACTCTTCCCGGGCAGCACCACCCTCCTTTAATTTCTTTTTTTCCCAAGTAAAACACCTATAGACTTAAAACCAACACAAACATCCAAATGAAATCCCAGCAGCGCCCTGCAGAGCAGGCTGAGGGGACACGCGGCTGCGCTGGCTGGCAGGACAGATGGTTCCTCTCCCCACTGTCATGTTTGTGTTTTTAGAGGGTTTTTTTAATGTATTGTGTTACTCCATCAATCTTAGCGAATTGTCCGTCTTGTAAAATTCTTTTAATTACGTTATTTTCTTCTCGTTATCCGCCTTATCTAAAATTATTTATACTGTTATAATCTGGGTTTCAAACACTGGTTATAAACATTGTCGCAACAGTTATTAGATGGGGACTCACATACACACATACACATAGATGAATTATTTACTTCACGACTGCTCCGTAACGCTGTAACATGATTTTGTTTTCCCAACACGCTTCTCTACCAAAAATGAGAATAAAAGGACTAGAGGGACAAGATCTAATCTGCCTTCCCCCGGGATCCCAGAGCAGTTTTCCTGAGGATGGTACAACACTGTCCTGTATTTCAAGCCTTGTTGGCCACTTTTTTGCGGGGGAGCGAAGCAGCGTCTGAGCCGGAGTTTGGCAGGAGGAGTAAGTGCTCTGTTAGATTAAATTTCAGCGTAATGTTCTCGATAGGAATCGCAGCACCATCCCTAAAGTGCAACGGGAGGGTAAACGCCAACCGTCGAGATGGATGGTTTGTTTTTATTTTTATAGAGATTTTCTAAACCTCAACTTTCACCTCCTCGCCCCCTCCCTCTCCTGTTCTCAGTCACCTCCAATAGCCCATCTGTCTGCCTCATTTAATAGAAACCTATATTTCCTAGCTAATGGATACATTTGGCTAAGAAGATAATCTCTTTGTGTTCGCTTCAGTTGTCACATTCCTGTTATCATATTAATACTGATTAAATACAAAACCCAACATTCAAGTCAGACCCCACACATTATTTAAAAGAGCGACACGACGTTCATATTTTGGCCCTGGGAAACCTCGGCTGGAATGGAAGGGGCCTCCATGTCACCCTTCAGCAGGGATGCCACCCATTGGGATTTTTACAGGACAGGATTATTTCAATAGTTTTGTCTTCTGTGAGACCACCAGCCAAAGTTCAAGTTTCCTGAAGAGCTCCAGCGCTGGTACAAACCTCTTGTATCCCAAGAAAACCATGATGACGCAGGACAAGCATCATGACGCCAGGGGCTACAAGACAGGAGGGGCTGGGACAGATCTCAGTGCGCTCAGAAACGTCCAGAGGTGATTCACAACCCGCTCTTGTGCCTCGGTTTCCCCCATCTGTATGCGAGAGTATTTCCCGAGCTACGTGTGTGGTTAGGTTATTAACCTCTGTTTGGGTCTGCACGCTGAGGTGCGGCAGAAAAATGAAGTACAAACCGCCAGACATCAAACCAGCAAAAACTAATTCAACAGATCCTGGGATTTAAGCCAACTCCGTAACGCGGCGCGTTTTAAAAGCGGCCGCTCGCACGCGTGACACAGCACGCTGCCAACCCTCAAACTCATCCTCAACTCCACAACAAATCTACTCACCACAACTATCTTGCGTCAAGACCCCGATGAATTTACACCGTTCCTTTCTCGCTTCTCGTGTGACCATCGTCTGCTCCGTGGAGAGGGAAGACTGCGACACAACAGCTATGGAAACGAACCTCATGAGATGCACGCTTGAATTCACGGTTCTGCTCATTACCTCGCCAGCACTCATTTTAAAATAAAAATTATTAATAGAGCTACTCATTGATTCAGGGTTTATCCTATTCCATTTAACAGGCTGACACTGCCATTCAATAGAAGTGCTAATTAGTAAGACTTAACCTCAAAGTTCTGCTCAAATTAAGCATGTACGCCATTGATTTTTCAAAACTGCCATTCAATGGAATCATAGAATGTCCTGAGCTGGAAGGGACCACAAGGATCATTGAGTCCAACTCCTGTCCCTGCACAGGACACCCCACAGGTCACACCGTGTGTCTGAGGACATTGTCCAGTCTCTTCTTGAACACTGTCAGGCTTGGGGCCGTGACACCTCCCTGGGGAGCCTGTTCAGTGTCCAGCACCCTCTGGGTGAAGAACCTTTTCCTCATGTCCAATCTAAACCTCCCTGGCACATCTTCCTGCCATTCCCTGCGGTGAGTAAGAACCTAAGTTATGTGTACCGCTCATCTTTGCGTGCAAATATCAAGCCTGAGAATGGAAGCACAGTAATTAGCTACATATGCTACACACGCAGATTATTCATTAGTTACTGAAGATGGACCCAGTGTTACTTTTCCGATTCCCCCCACCTTTCCTAGACATGAGGTACGAGCTGCAGACACCCCGCTCAGCCCATACCTTCCCTAAAAAAAAAAGGGATGCGACACCTCCCGAGCGACTCTGGAGCAGATGAGGTTATCCCATGGTCAGGAAAGCTCCCCTGGGATGTCAAAAAGGCCAACCTAACCTCCTGAGATCCGAACAAACAAACAGCTGAACACGGAGAGCCTTGAACCGAGGGGCTGCTGTTTACCTAACCCCTGAACCGCACAAGACATCAATCCCTGCCTTATTAAAGAACCGCGTCCGTGGGGCAGGCACGGCGGCTGCGGCGGCATCGCCCGTTCGCGGCTGCGCCGGGGTCGGAGGAAGTTCCAACAGGCCCCGCTCCGTAAATAAAATCCTTCTGGCCCGCGATAACTAAATTGTATTAAGACCGGCTCAGACAGCTTCAATTAGAAATAAGCGGCAGGGGCGGACTGAAATACCCGCCGTCAATTTGCTGACAGCTGGGCTTTTCCACCCCGAACCAATTCTAACTGCCCAGATCAATGAAAGGAGCAGAGAATCCATAACATGCTTCCACTTATTATATGTGTAATCCATATGTACATGTGTCCTGAAATCAAAACCATGTCTACATAATAAAGGAGTAAAAGCTTTAAGTAGAGAGAAAAAGCAACAGGTTTTTAACGGGAGATTCCCAACCACCAGCAAGCAAAACGAAGGGGCTGCAGATTCTGAACAACACAGACCCTTCCCCACACTTTGAGCATTTCTCTCTCTCCTTAACCAGCCTGTATATTACAAATCCATCCTTTCTTTATGAAAATTAGCCAAAGTAAGGTTATTCAAATAAACTAATTTGCAACACTCCAGGACTAAGGATTGTCAATACCATTTTCTCCTCTGAGCTCAAACTTCAATCTTGCTCAGAATGACAGAAAAACACAACTAAAACCAATTACACGATGTCCTCACACTACTTGCTTAGAGCACAGCAAGGAAAATACGAAACAAAACTAGGGAAAAAAGTCAGGGATTGGTGAATCAGGCATCGATTTCCACACAAGCTGCAGAGGGACTAATCTCCGTACATCTTCTGAGGAGGCACTTGTGAGAACAGGCGATTGTAATGGGCCATGAAAAGAAAATCCCCACTCTGTGATATACAGCCGGCTCCTGTCAGCGGGAACTCGCATTCTTTAGCACATTTTCGGTCCTTGGAAACGTCGTCTTTCCTTCTGCCAGTGGTGGTGCCCGGCACACGCTGCTTGGCACAGCCCACGGACCATCGTGCCAGCTTGAAAAGATAACTCCTTGCAATCATAAAGAAAACAAGCGCATATTCTTCACGTCGTATTCATATTATAATACCAGTCGCGACGAGCTGATACTTCAGGAACAGGCAGACAAACAGTCCTTAGCTTAACACATCCCTACATTAACTGGTCAAAATAGAAATTTGGAATGTTATTCTTCTTTCACAGACAAAGCTGAGAAGGTAAACAAATGTATTCAGAAGTAAATACGGACCTGGCAGCAAAACCATGTACTGAATTAAAATCTTCAGACGCACAGTGAAAGACCGCACCATGCAAACAATATTCTTCATTTATATAGGAAGAGACAGTATAGGATGAAACAGAGTAACCGAAGGGATGGCATGGCTCCATTTTCCTGGTTCGGGGTTCTGTAGCTGTTAATGTATTTAATTTAAAAGCAAAAAGCAGCTGAGGCTGCTCAGGGTTGTGTGGGCAAGGAAGGGGCTGAGGAGGGAGAAAATGTAAAGGGCCAAACAAAGGGAACCGACAGCATTGGGTATGGAGATGATAAGGAATAGATTAGGGTAAAACACAGGAAAAATGAAACTGGGCAGCTAATCAGTTTTCACAGGGAAGAACGGGTTCTCTGAATTACCAAACTGTCTTAATTTCCTAATCCAGAATAGTTGGGGGGCAGGAGAACCTCTCTGACCTACTGACCACCCCCTTCTAACCCACCCCAGGTCCCATTGGCTTCCTGGCCACAAGGGCCCAGTGCTGGCCCATGGTCACCCTGCTGTCCCCAGGACCCCCAGGTCCCTTTCCCCTACGCTGCTCTCTAATAGGTCATTCCCCAACTTATACTGGAACCTGGGGTTGCTCCTACCCAGATACAAGACTCCACACTTGCCCTTGTTATATTTCGTTAAATAAGGTACTACACACAACTCTATATTTTGTGTTGTAAGGTTGCCTAGCCAAGCTGTATAGACACGTAATAAAAACCACTGTTAGCTGCATTCTTTCTCAAGGAAAAAAAAATGTTTTAACACTCAAAAGTACAGCAAGAGTGTATTGAATTTGTAAAATGAAACACCTCAAAATGACAACAAATAACCCTCAACACAAGGTAGCACATGCGTGCTGCAAACAGCACACGCTGCCAAACCCAACCGCTGTGCTTCAGCAAAGCAAGAGCCGTTATTCTGTTCCACACCACGTTCTAATCCAAACCGTTTGCAATTTCAGCAGCATAAAAACCAGCAAAGTCACAATTAAATGCAGCATTTGGTCTATAAGGAATAGGATATTGCGTCTGTAGGGACTGTAGCGAAGCATCTCAAAGTGAAAAATATCCTAAATGATAATGCGGCGGAAATTTTAAAACTTGAATACAGTTCTATTCTGCATTTGTATGACTACAGAGCTTTGCAACTATCACACATGTAAAATAGGGTCGGATCACATTTATAGGTAAATAAGCTTCTTGATTGCCTCATTCTGAATATTTAATTTTGCCACCCACTACCACGGTTCTTTTTTTGCTCCCTTTTTTCCTTCTAAAAGGTAACTTAGAGTAACAGAACCCCATTTGACACAGCATTTCCCGAGCAGGTCAGGAAGGTTTGTGACCGTCCGATGGGGCAGGTTTACACAAGAGCAGAACGAAGCTAAAGACATTAGATAACTTGGAAAAGGGTCCATGTTTGCGGTGACGTGATGGCAAACACGAGCTCGGAACGCAGCATTTTCCCAGCTCCATCAATCCCCGACGTGTCTTGCCGGCAATCCGGGACTTACAGGTCCTCTTTGAATAATTCCAAGATCAGCTCACGCTATAGCGAGCACCAGCTGCTTTGCTATTCAGGGCAGGGAAAGGGGTTCAGCACACGATGGGTTACAGAGCAATGGGACGTTCCTGGCGACCACCCCAAGCTCCGGCTCCAAGTCACCGGTGTACATGATGAGTAGGGAAGAAAGAGAAATTCCATCCTATGGAAAGATCGCTGGTGGTTCTACACCATTGATGACACTTTCCTGCAGCTCCTCTTGCACAGAAATAAAAAAAGGTGTGTAGGAGGAAAAAAAAGGAGGCTCAGTCTCATTTTTTTCTCAGTTACCCAATGCAGACTTCACTGTACCCAACACAAGGGCTTGGACAGGAGCTGGAGCTTTTTCCTCCCCAGTTTTAGCGCTCAAGTTAGGTTATGGCTTGGCCTCAATGATCCTGAGGGTCTCTTCCAACTGAAACGATTCTATGACTCTATGACATTCAAACATTGCAGTGTTACATGGGGTCTGATAATTCATCACCTGTTTCTGCTCGATCCCAGAAGAGCAACCTGCTCAACAGATGCTCCAGTGGCAACTCGATGTCCAAGGAGTCTTCACCTCCCCTGGGCACACACCATCAACCAACCTTTGCAACCAGTTTTACAATCAGAGATCTAAATTTAGAGACTTAGTCACAGAATCACAGAATCAACTGGGTTGGAAAAGACCTCAGAGATCATCGAGTCCAACCCTTGGTCCAACTCTAGTCCGTTTATTAGATCATGGCACTAAGTGCCATGTCCAATCTCAGTTTAAAAACCTCCAGAGACGGCGAGTCCACCACCTCCCTGGGCAGCCATTCCAATGCCTGACCACTCTCTCTGTAAAGAATTTCTTTCTAATATCCAGCCTAAATTTCCCCTGGCAGAGTTTAAGCCCATGGCCCCTTGTCCTTTTGCTGACTGCCTGGGAGAAGAGACCAATCCCCAACTGGCTAGAACTTCCCTTCAGGTAGTTATAGAAAGTGATGAGGTCACCTCTAAGCCTCCTCTTCTCTTCCGTCATTAAAGTCAAGACCAGGATCTACTGGTACTCACGTGAATGAGGCAGACAGGCAGTTAATAAATTAACACCTCCCTGACTCCTGTTTTCATTCAGAAAGAACGAGTGCAAGTCTTGACTTTGACTCCGTAAAAAGAACGCTCCAAGGTCAGTAAATCTGGATATTCAAAGGTCAACAGGATGTCACCGCTTACAAGGTAGGTTTGATTCCTTCATTTTGTATCAACGCAGCACAAATTCCCGGCTCCTCTGTGCTCACCGCGACTCTCGCGGTTTAATCCGCTCAAGAGGGGATCACGCAGCGACGCTTCCCTGGCAAGAACCCTCTGCAGCCTCGGCCCGGCTCCCCGGCCAACACAACGCGGAGGAGCAGATTGACGCCCCGAGCACCCCTGAAGGATTTGGGGTTTTGTTTGGTTTAGAGGGTAGGGGAAGAGCGACTGCGAAAGAACAAGCAGAGCTAATCTCCAGCTTTTAAACAAAACCCAGCCACGCAGATTTCCCTGCCCTTGGGCTTTTGTGTTTCCTCTTGACTGAAATCCTGCTCAGCCTCACCTGATACCGCCAGGGATGGCAACTCACCAGCCCCTTGCAGCCAACCGTTTGCTTTTATTAAACGAAGAGCCAGGCTGGGCAAACACGGACATTAAACGTGCCTAAATTTCATTTGGCCTAAGAAAGGAAGATTATCCTATTCTAATGCAACACAAAGAATTCCAAATATCAAGATCTCCCACCAAAAAACAAGCGTGCTGCTTAGTGTCAGGGTATTTAATTATTCTCAGTGCAATGAAAAGGTTTAGGCTGCCCCAATCCTGCTGATGTCAGTAGGGACCACCCTGCCCTCCAAATTAAAGTGGGGAATATGACATTTATCTACAGTCGACTATTTCAAGCTTGTCTCCTACAATTGTTTTTAAAAAATAACTAATATGCCACAAGCGCCAGCTCCGTCGGTGCATTGAGAGCTACCTAAAGTGAGACACCTTAAAGATATATCAAAAAAGAATATAATTAAGATACCTCTGAAGGGGAAAGTTATAGAAAACAATGGGATACATAAATTATTTTCCTGTTATGTTGTTCTATCTTTGCCCAACTAATTTCCCTCATTCCATTTAACCTCTGTTCAACTTCCTCGCTTAAGCAGAGTGCTAAAAAATAAATTATTGAATCGCAACTTTAGATCTCCAGTTTTTAACTGGAATTGAAACGATGCAGATGCGCTGGTCACCTGCAGCTGCCACAGCAAAGCTCTCCCGCTACATCACCCACCACTCTGCAAACCGGTGTGCAATCCCATCCACCAAACCACGACACCAAACCGTCTCCACGATGCACTGAAGCGGGAAACACACATTCAGCATTTTTACCCCTTGATTTGACGCACAAAATACGCCATATTCTCAAGAATATGGCACATTGGTTAATTCTTTGCACTGCAGGATCCATCCCAGAGGTGCTGTGTGCCCTGGACGGGGGAGCACATCTGGGTTATTCCTTCAGAACAGTGTTTATGGTGCATTTGACCCCTCTACCACGATAAATGGAATCAGTGAAACCAGACTTGCTCTCTCATACGCAATAACACTTGTAAACGCAAAGCAGAAAGTTACCGGCAACAAAAGGCCACAACCAAGTTTGTCTTCACCTGTTGTAAGAAACTTAAAACGACTGTTATCCCAATACAGGGGAAAAGAACAGCAAAGTTAAAAAAGCTTGTATTCTAATATTCTCCGTTGTATCTCTTCTTATGAAAAGTATGCCTTTTATTACATTTAAATTTGCTCAATTCAGAACCACGTTCCGCTGTTATGGGGCGTTAGATACGCGCTGCTTCTTTGGCATTAAGAAATAAGGCAGCTTTTCACTCGTGGCACATACGGCAATTTTTACTGTATCGAGTCAAAAAGAGCAGAACAGAATTGCAGACAAACACGCGGTCATGGCTTGGAAAGGACAAACACTTGAGCAGCAACCAGACAGAAACGACAGAGACGGAAAGTGAACTATGCCTGAGATAACACAGATGCTCCCATTGGATTTTAAAAGTCTCTATATTTTACAATAATTAAGCACAAGACAAACGCAACATGCCCAAACCAATTAAATGGGCACATCTAGAGCTAATGGTTTAAAAGATGCCCTGAGACATGCCAACAAATAATGATTTCGCAAACTAAGCGGAGTTTTAGAGAGTCAGTTCTTGGGTGAGAGGCAGTTACACAAAATCCACAATCAGGACTAAGTTATTCAAATGATTCACTGAACTTTCCTCTGAATCTCTTACCAACCAACTTGACATTCCGAGGTGACACGTATGTTGAAATGACGTTTTCCAAAGACAGGCATTGTTACCTTTCGTCTTCGTTACCATGAGACACTTAAACATACAGTTCCTGCCTTCCCAAACTTGTTCTTGATTTCCACGGTGAACAATACTTTTCACTCATTTACCTTGACTACACAATGCAACGTTTTCCCATTGACAACTAAACCCGCTGCCACATCACCCACCGCAGCAAGAAGCTCTTCATCGGGAGCTCATACCCACATTAACACCACTGTAGTTTAAATTACACTTCAAATCCTGCCTGTTTTTTAAGCAGCTTGTTAAACTAAGCAAAACTCTCGTGTGAGCTTAGAGATTATGTCCCCCTTTTTATATATTTGATCACGCAACCAGACTGGAAAGTAAGCAATGTCCATCCATTAACGCACCTTGAAACTTCTTCCTCAGCTGAAACACAAACAGCTGCACAATTCAGTCCTATAGAATGGCAGATGTGCCAGCAAATACTCCTTTTTTTTTTATTAATAGAATCATTTCAGTTGGAAGAGACCTTCAGGATCATTGAGTCCAACTATAACACTAAACCATATCCCTAAGAACCTCGTCTAAGCGCCTTTTAAACCCTCCAGGGATGGTGACTCCACCACTGCCCTGGGCAGCCTGTTCAATCCAGACACTGCTGCAAACAGTCTACGAAGTGGGCGATACCTTGTCATTCAAGCAATAAAACTGTGCCCGAACGCAAAACCAGAAACAAGGTGAAAAATACACTGTTCTCCCACTAAAAAACCCAGACACCAGCAAACATCCAGGCCAACTACACATGAGCGTTCCCAAAATGGAACCACATCTTCCTCTGCAAAGAGGATCTGGCGCTGCCAGGGGTCTCTGCTAAATAACATCTCTCAATAGTCAAGTTACACTTTGCTTTATTTCATGTTATGAGCTTTACTTCTACCTCCCTGGACCACCCGAAGGGATCCTTCTCCATTATGTTCTTCAAATACTTGCAGATAATCATATCTCCCACTTAGACATCATTTAGCCAAGTCTCATGCGTTTCTTTTCATCTTCCTTCCCTCATAAATCAAATCCCTTCAGCCTCTCCAGCATTCTTGCTGCTCTTCCCTGAATTTCTTCCAAATTGCTGACATCTTTCAGCGACCGAGGAACTTCCAATTGCATGCTGTACTCTAGATGTGTTTTTTGTACTCTAAAGAAAGATAATTAAGCTTTTTCAAGAAATATGCTCCAAGTCTGGAATAAATCTAAATCAGAGATTTTTTTTTTTGGTCCTTCTTTCCAGAGCGGGTAGTAATTATCCCCGTTTCACAGAGCAGAAGAGCGGTGAGAAGTATCTGAATCATTGCCGCACACAAGCGGTGCCAGAATAAGAAACAGAGCCGCGTTCTGCCAAGTCTCAGCCCACAGATGATGTTCCCAGGCTGTGATGGACCCGCGGGCAAACACGAGCCACGTCCAAGTGGCCATGAATGACACTTGTGGAGCCCAGGGCTTGTTCGGCTGAGCCAGAGGCTGTTGGGATCAGTGGGAACACAAAATACCCCACAAAGTGCCACAGGCCGCTACTGCCAGCAACACTCAGCACACAACGACACATCTACCTGGTTTTTATTGCCATGCAGAAGTTTGTTGCCAAAACCAGTCCTTAGCTGTCATCAGGTTAACGACCCGATCAAGCGATTCAAGTCCAGAGGTTAAGACTGGTTTTAAATCCAAGAGGACTGACTGATTAGGACAGTCCAAGGCACTATTCAACTTGCACATTTGCTTCCCTTCCCTCCCACTCACCAATACGTTTGTGAAGGAATCGTGGGGTAATAACTTCAGAAAAATCACAAAATAAGTCTATAAGAGAGACTATAGAAGGGGAAGCAAGGCTGAAGAATGGGAGGGGAGAGAGAGGAGTCTGATCAGTTAAATTTAATAATAATAATAAAAAAACCCTAAAAAGCCACAAACAGGATGCAGACACATTAAAAAAGCAACACTGACCTAACACAGGAATGTGAACTGCAGTTGACTTAAACAGCGTTACAGCAATAGCCCTCCCCCTGCACACAAATCTCAGCAGCTCTTAAAGACACAGGTTTGCAGGCCCATCTCAATTGCGTGGGTTTTGCCTCGCTGGCCACACTTTGTTCCATACTCTCAGCTTGAGCTGATTTAGCTTTTTGCCTCTTCTTTCCAGATAGCAAGAGCACCCAGATTTGACCCAGACTAAAGAAAACTAAGTTGTATTATTCTGCCTGCCTTAGAGAGGTATTGAATTCTACTATTCTGCTACATATTATTCTCATTGAAAGAACAAACTATAAAGGGTCCTCTGTTTCACGGGCTGCTGTTAAACATCAGTAGAGTGTACCCGAGATTAGATAATGAACACCTTGGTGAAAGGTATCATTTCTTCCCACTAACTCAATATACAGGGCAAAAAGCAATTTGCTAAATCTGCTTACGATTTTCTTAATGTGACTGCTGGTTCGCAATTATATTACACCCACACCGGTGACAAAAGTTCCTTATTGGGCTTCTCCCCATCCCATGAAGAACCATTTGCTCCATCCAAAATGTGGAAACAGCAACCTAAACGCCATCCTCCTGTCATTCTTCTCTGTCATCGTATTTTTGCCTCCGGGAGATAAAAGCTACTAAGAACACTACATTTTTAAGCAAGATATCATCTTGATTTTCAGCACTAAGGTCATTTACACATCATTTCACCACCTACCTAAAGGTACCTATCTTAGAAACGCTTAAAAGCTTTTCTAGAATATAAAACGCAAAACAAACATGGTGCAAATTCTATTTTTTTTTTAAATATGCACTGTCCTTGCTAATTAGGCGCTCAGACCTGTTTGTAAAGTTCAGCATTTGGTGACAGCTGTGACAGAATACGGGAGGTTTTGTGTCTAGTCAGAAATTCTTATCTTACAATAGAAAGAAGAAAGGAAATTTGCTGTGGGTCAAAATTAGTGCACTTGCATTAAGTCTTCAGTTAAATGGAAAACAGTCCAGAAATCAGGAAACTCCATTTTTTTCTGTAGATCAATCACTATGTGATTGTTCACTGTCATAGGACATCACAATTTCCTTTCTCCACTTGTACGACAGAGATAATCTTGCTCATCTCCCTAAAGAGGGCGGAAGATTAACCAGTGACAAATGGGCTGAAGACGCTACAGAAATAGAAAGTACTCCTAAAATCATTAAAAACTTATCCCATAATCTGAGTTAAACACAGTACCTGTTATGGCCTATTGAAAAGGCTCAGAACTACTTTCCTAACTTAAAAGAAGGAGGAAAAAAACCCAGCACTGACACACTTATAAGCTCCAGTACCCATCAATCCCCATGCTCTAACCTAAGGAGATATAAAACCCTTGCTGTAATTCACCAAAGACGAAAAGAATACAGTAATATATAATATCATAAAACCAAGAAGCAGAAGCAATAAAACCAATTCTCAAGATCTCCAAAAAGTCATTTGTCAAGCAGCTTTTGCTTGGAGGCAAGTCAGATAATAACATGCACAACAGAGGCAATTTAAGGAACTTGCATCCACTATAGTATAGTTAATAAATAGCTACAGGTAAAAATGAGCACAGGTTTATTTTCCTTTACTTGTTCGGAATGGCTCTGGTGCAAATCACATATATATTAAGAGAGAAGAGATACCCACAGACCTTTCTGGGCAGAGCGTGATTTCAATACTACTGACACTTAACAATAAGTCATTTTGAGACCAGAGTTTGACACAGGAGATGTGGCTTCAGGCCACTCAGTCGCACAATATAAGTCACAGTCACCATCATTTAATTGGAAGAGCTACAATCCACCAAATAATCAGTGGTCCGTCTGAGTATGAGCTGATTTCAAGATTTCTGGAAACTACTGGTGACGTTCAGACTTGCAACATGAAAAGATCAGCATCTACACTCAACAGAAAACTAAAGAAGGGTTGATTCACATTAGATAAGGAAAAAAACATTATGCTGAGGGTGGTGAGAGCCTGGCCCAGGTTGGCCAGAGAGGTGGTGGATGAACCATCCCTGGAGACACCCCAGGCCAGGCTGGACGGGGCTCTGAGCAACCTGAGCTGGTGAAGATGTCCCTGCTCATGGCAGGGGGGGCACTGGAAGGGTCCCTTCAACCCAAACTATTCTATGATGCCACAATTAGCACTTGTTAGCTGACAATCACCTACCTGGAATTCGGATTTTAAATTTGCCGCTCTGTCCAAAACCACCGTCTATTATTCCATCTTCTCCTGTAGATAGTTTGACTTTTAGACCCACGAAAATCTGGATGTTTGTTTCCTTTTTGAACAACGAGCGACCGATCACGCTGTAATCATCCATCACCTGCAAGAGAAATGGGGCTTCGTGAGCCTACAATCTGAAGCGACAAACCAAATTATACCTATGAGATACGCTGAGTCTGGTGACTTCTACCCCCCTGCCCTTGGAAAACTATTTATACCTAAGAATGAACAAAACTCTAGATGGACCATCTAAACTGCTGAGATTAAGGCAATTTGTGTCAAAAACTGTAGAAAAATAAGTGAACTAACACATTTCTGCTTTCGCCTCCTTTCTACTCATAGAGATAGAACAAAACCTGCATCAGAAAATGCTTTAAAGATCAGTTAATTAAACTCTTTTCTGTTTTGAAACCTCTCCGTGAAAGTCATTTAAGCAGCTATGCTCACAAAAAGTTCATTCCATTACTCATCCTACAGCTAAGTATATTATCACCTGCATAAACCATTCCGGCTCCCAGCTCCAGAACCGCCCTCCAACAGCTACACTTCAAAGAAAATACAGAATTACTTAGATTTTCTAAGTAGAGACTTTTAGATATTCACCTTTACATACGTATTTGATTCGTTAAACTGAAAGCCTTATGACCATTGTATCCAATTTTAATTTCAAGGTTTGTAACCCGGTGGGAAGAGCCGTTCCAAGTCCAGTTCTTAATTAAGCTATCAGGAACAAGAGGCACAAGGGCAGCGGGTGAGGCGAGATAAACAACCCTCCCCTCGGCATTAAAAAGTAGAAGGTGCAGTCAAGTGAGCCTAATCCTGGAGGTGTGAATATCTTTGTACACCTAACGCCTGCAGTTACTCCACCTCATAGCCATAGCAAGAGCGTTTATTTATTTGTCACAAGAAATAAGGGGATATCACTTTAAATCTTTCCAAGATTTATTTTTTTTTTTAGTGGCAAAAGTTGCTGCTCTTCTTCATATTTTAAGAGCTACTTTTATAATAGATAAACCTAAGGGTTTCAAAGATCGAAGTGACTTAGAATGGCAAAGGATTATAACCAATTTTGAACACTGCCCTTTATTCAGTTTAACTGATGACTCCAAGTATTGCAGGTTTGTTGAGCTACTCTCCATCCTCAAAGCCTCTTCCACAAACAGGAGGACCTTCTTGTTTAGTATTTTGTTACACCGGTATGCCTCTATTTTCATGCCAATGGCAGTATGGTGGTAAATCTAACCTGAGAAAGCTAATTTTGGGGGTTTTTTTTGGTTTATTCACTAAGCTATCAACAGCCTTGCAAGGGCTGCGCAGCACCAGGGACCAGGAGGATGAGAAGCCTCTGCAGCCCTTTTTCCATGTGGAAACGAGAACAACCACCCATCTTTTCCCACAAGGTCATGTTTCTGGTGGTTGCTGTGGTGGTTTTGTGTGTTTGGGTTTGTGGGTTTGTGTGTGTTCTGTGGGTTTTTTGTTTTGTTTCTTTGGGGGTTTTTTGGGTGCCTGTCCTCTCCCATCCCCAAAAAACCACGCTTCAAAATACCTTGTGGACCATTAACGGTAATATTAATATAACTGCTTGGCAACCTCTGGCTTAAATTTAAAACTGAACGTCTTTCACTATAGCAACTGATAATAGGTGGTGGCAGAGAGGGAAGATAAGCTTTCAGGCACACTTGCCTTTCTTCAGGTCTGAAATCGAAGACTAGAAATTAATTCCAACTCAAGACGAACTTAAAATTCTCAAAACCTTAATTTTTCCAGTTGCATTAGCTGATGAAATAAAAATATTACTTCTTCCCATACAATCTGTTATTCCTAAAACAAGAATTTTACAACCAAACATCCCTCTCCTCCACCACTGGCCATGTGCTCCTTACCCCTGCGTTTGAAATACAGACGGTCTCTTACACTCCAGTGAGGATCTTCCATATATCTATTATTTTTATAGTTATCCCACAAAACAGCACAGGAAGCCAACTCTACAGACAACATAAACACCTTATATTTTTTCAAGAGCACTTCAAAGGTATCCTTAATTAAAAAAAGAATTACAGGGTGAGCAATGAGGTTCGAGCCTCCCCAGCAAGATGGTCGGAAACAACTCAGAACGATTCTTGTGAACAAGTGTTACAGGCACCATGTGCCTTTGAGTAAACTCATAATGATAACCTGCTGTTTATGATTATAACAGCAACGAAATCTATCACCCTTTAGATATGGCATACTCAACACCTTTAGATTTTAAAACCCCTCATCTTCTGTAAGTAAATGTGCCTCTTTTTAGGGTCTTGCTCTTGTACACACGGTTTAGCAAAGTAACCAATGGCTCCAGCTGAGCTGTTCCTCACACTCCAAAGGTTAATTTGTAAACAAATATAATAAAATCATAATAATAATCCCTCCTTTAGCCGATTTAGATGTTCTGCCTGTATCACCATTATTCCTTGGGCATCTCTGTTGGCCATTAGGAAAACAACTGCTTGAGATAATAAGTGACCAGTGACCTGCCTGAGTGGCTGTTTGGAATAAAGCCTTTATGAGCTGAAGTCTCAGTCTTGCACACTAAATACTACACATCCCATCCCGTGTCACCCATGTCCCTTCCTCCCCCAATTACCATATCATCGATTTATCCCTAAAGACTAAATAATGAGAGAGTCTCCGATGTAACAAAAACTAAGATAAGTGGCCACTCTTTGCAGTAAAATCCATGGGTAAAAGAGAAAGAATTGCTGTGAAGGAAACTTCATTTTCTCAACTTCAAGACCATTTTACAAAAATAAAGAATTTTTTTTGTTGTTTTAGTCTTGCTTTGTAAAAAGCCACAGAAATGCATGTTGTTCTCTCCAACTGAAACTCAACACTTCCAATTACTTTACCAGCAATTCACCTCCAATCGCTGGATTTTAAGTTAATCCCCTTTGAGTTCTCAGAACATCTACAATGGCAATCACTTTGCCTATTAGCTGAACAGCCTTTTGGGAGATCTTTCCTGCTTTTCTCTCAAACACTCTTTTTTTTTTTTTTTTTTTGTTATAAAATATTATTAACTTAAAAAGCCGAATGCCGTAAAGACAGTAAGGGATACACGGCCTGCTCTGAACCAGCAGCAAGGGGCCTAGCGATGAGGGCAGACTAATTTTATTAACTTCAGGGAAACTTCAAAAAGCTTTAGGGCTTTAATGCCAGACAGAGACGACCCCAAAAGTCAGTTTAAGTGCTGCATAAACAAAGGATTAGGGCAAGAAAAAGCTGAAGGCTCCTTGCATTTCTTGTTTATATTGTCATACGACCTAGTGGGAGTGGGAGAGGCCTGCGCCTCGCTGACTTTAATCCCCCATGGTGTACAGTGGCGTTTCAGTTCACTGACCTACATTACGATAATATTGTTTTAAATTTATGGGCAGAGGTGCAGCATCAAACTCACTTAAGGACTTTAAAAAAAGAAAATGGGGGCGGGAGAGGGAGAAATAGCCAGAAGAGAAAAATTTTCTGGCTGGTATAGTCTCCCCCTCTCGCTTCGGTGGGATCAGCAGCTTCGAAAGGGATTTCAAGTTCAAAGGGAATGTCTCTGTTACTCTTGTTTTATGGCTCAGAGCAGAGGACACAATAGCAACGAGTTTATGAAATATCCCTTCCCGCTTGGCTTTTGTGTTTGCAGGAAAAAAGTAAACAGCACTTTATAACCATAGGTGAAGGATGTGCATCGCCAGCACACGGCGCTTTTACTTACACCAAGAAGTTCACCGAAGAAACTAACCATCGCACATTCCCCATCTAAGCAGTACTTATGCTACTGTATATTGTTTGTAAAACTGCTGTTAATGTTATACATGTCGGTATTCAGTGCAAACTATAGTATAATTTCAAGGAACAACAACTCTGGGATTTCGCTTTGAGCTGGGATAGGCAGCTATACCGCCCGGCCTGGTAAACCACCCTCGTTTTTAAGGTAACTTAGGAAATATTGTAATCTGAACACCCTCTCAAACTCCATCACACACATTTTAAGAGCAATTAACTCCATGTCTTAACATATCTGTGGAAAAAGAAATAAGGGGATCAGAAGAGAAACACACAGGAGGAGACTGAGCAGTTCCAGAATGAAATTCGTAACAAGAAAAGACTTGAGACAGAGAAAGTATAAGCACTGAATATTCAACAGCAGGAAGAGACAGAGAGAGGAGCCCTCTCCGATTTAATCTAAAATTATAGAGTTTTAAACAGAAATAAAACAACTTTTTTAAAAGGATAAAAACAGGTCTGAAGGTTATTCTCAGCAAACTGAAAAATGGCCCATTGAAACTAAAGCAGAAAACAACAGGAGGAGAGAAAAAGAACAAAAAGAACCTATGACTAACACTGAAAATACCAAGTATTTTTATTGCTTTTTTGTACTTTGGAAAAAGTACACTTGAGACACCTTCATCATGAGCAGTGACAGCTCATTTATTTCTAGAAAACAGTTTTGAACACTTTTCATTTCTCTGTCAGAAATGGGAATATTTTGGAGGCTGCAAATTCCTATTCTTTTTTAAAACGTGGCTTCACTCATTGAAAAAATGATGGTACATCAGGCTGCAAAAGGGTGAAGGAGAAAGGAACCCAGAAGATCTTCACTGACAACTGGGTTTGCGGCTTTGTGGACTCTCCAAAGGCTGTTCAGGCTTTTAGTTTGTCATTGAGAACTAAGTGAACAACTTGGTATAAAGAAAGAATAATTCAGTCACAACAGCTGTTTTTGCAAGAGCTTACACCAGCATAAACCACTAAAGACTCTTCTTTCTGCCATTGCCTCCACCACTAGAAGCTTTGGTTGCGTGCTGGGCTCTAAACACCTTCTTCTCACCATCCGCCAAGCAAACAAACTAAACTTCTGTCTTTGAACACCCATCCAGAAGGATGGAACAAGCATGAGAAGTTCATCTCCTTCAGCCCTTCATGTCTCATTATCGCTGCTTTAATATAACAAGAAGCCGTCACACAAACATCTCTGCATATCCACTAACTTTGGGTTTTAGAAAAGGTTTGTCCCTTCTCTCCCTAGCCTATGGTTTTTGTATTCAAGAAACATCTTCCTTTCTGAATAAAGCAATGATTGTATTTGAGAATGTCTAACAAGGAGCCATAAATACCCTGCCTGAAGCAACTGATGTCAAGGGAGAAGATGGAGCCGACTCTTGATATAGACTCGCATCCCACGGACAAACAGACATCCTGTGGATGGACAGACAGACATTCCGAGTCTCTAACTCCTCTGCCCAAAGCCCAACAGTCCATCATCTCTCTTGGATAACAGTTTCTTTCTGCTATTTGGTTGTTCACAAGGTTTGTGCTACACTGCTGGATATTTCTAACTCAACCCTAAGTGAAGGTGCACGGTAGAGGGATGGTTACAGTTCAACAATATGTAGGTTTAGTTTTACCTTCCTACTTTAAAAATTGCCTAGGAAATTACATTTATATAAAACCCAAGCTATTTAAATTGCAGAATCGGGCACTTAAGAAATGCCAGATGTCCACACAACCTTATTCCTGTCCCTCTTTGATATGCCCCATGATACACTCTTTACATGACCACATCCTCAAACATTTCCCAGGAACGCTGCCTTATTGAGTGCAGGGGGTAGAGACACAGGGGAACAGAATTAATGTTGCATAGGCAACTGTAAATCTGGTATTTCCCAACTTTCAAGTGCTTGATTTTGCAACATAAGAAAGATTCTTAATTTCTTTTTGTATCCAATAAATAAAACGGTGTATTGGTTGCCTTGCTGACAAACTGATTCCCCCACAGGTGACTCTTACACAACCTCAGAAAAATCAAGACCAGCTGTCCACACACTTGTAAGACTCAAAAGCATGTCTGCATTTTAAATTTAATAATATAAATAATAACCATAGGTGTTACTCAAACCTTGCAAAATTCTACTACCCAGTCATGCAGAGCAGGCCGCTCTTTTCTTGGTGAGTGAACAAAACACCGATCTTTTCATATGAGTAAGCAAGCAAATTCTACGACTTAGCTGGTACACTTTTATGACAAGTTTACTCTATCGCATTAATCCATATGTTGTGTCAGTCATTAAACATCACCACTCTCTTCTCAGTACTCTTTAACAGAAATGGTATTTGTTTAATGAGCATGCAGCCCTTGCCTCCCCTTCCCCCACACTGAGCTCCTCAAACCCTTTTACTCAAAAACTAAACAAGAACCAGTAAATAAATGCATCTTTTATATTCCCACTTTACAGTGCATTTTAACTGGTGAATGTGCTGTGCACTTTTATTCACCTGATTGCCTTCATCTCTGTATTATTGCTCTATTTGGCATACCATCAGCAGCCAAGCAGAACCAAACAAACTCATGTTCAGACTTCAAAGCGCAGAAAATATCAATTGTGGCGTCTGCACGTTTACAGTAGCTGGAGTGACATCCAGCACTTGTGCCATGGCAGGTTCTGCAGACACAGCCCTGCTCACCACGGGCAGCTCCCAAACACTTTCTGTTTGGTCTTGTTACTCACTTTGTGCCCATTTAGCCTGTATTGGTCACCCAGAAAGCGTCATTGCATTCACGCCGTGTTTACTTGCTGTCCTGCTGGAACTACAGTGCCACTATATGAAAATAGCAGATGAAACATTAGCCCAAGCCAACGAAACATCTTTTATCTAGGAATAAGATACATGGAAGAATCTAACTATCTGAACAGGTAACATATTTATTTCTCTTTGTTCCTAGTGGCACTACAACCGTGCAACAGAAAATTCAAGGTACAACGCACAGACCTAACTCTGCAAAATGAATTCTGGTATTACTGATATCTGGAAAGGATTCATTGGGAATAAAAGCACCGGTGTTGCTCACACACAATCCACAACTCAATAACCTTTCCAGACAAGAATATTCTGGCCGTCCCACATGAACTTACCACCTCCCCAAGCAAAGAAAACCTCCCCAGAACTCCAACTCAACCACAGTGGATGTTCCTATTTTCTCCTGGGCAAGTTCATTTTCCCTCCTTCAGCACTTCAGTTAAATATGTGGTTGAGCTACTACAAACTTGACACAAAGTCTGGAAACTAAATGTTGGCATTTTCACTCATAAGGAATCAAAAGACAAAATATGGTTGATAAATGTTAAAATAAAAAAAAGTAATTTTCACGACTGCTGCTTTTGAAAGCATCAAGCTCCCTAAAGGACGGTCTGGGTCATTGCTGCTCATCAACTAATTGAAATACTATTCTCTCCAGCTTTCTGCAGTTACTCACTAGTGCTGATCTCCACAATATCTCATCCTTCTCCTGAAAGGCCGGAAGGACCCATTGAGCAATGGTGCCAACGACTTTCCATTTGAACACCCAGGTAACGCACTTGCTCTTGTTATCCTACTGTAAGAGAAAAACAGAGTTTTAAAAGATGCTGAAAGATAAGCTTTTCCTCTTCCATTCAGGCTTCAGAAGAGATGCTCTGATAAGAATCTTGAGAACTTGCCCTGCTTTCACACCTTGCTCCTGCAACAATACTTGTCTCCTCGGGGACACTTGGATCACACTGGTATTCAAACAATTATAACACCTTGTTATTAAGCAGCAAGGGATTCTTCCATCCTCCAGAAGCTAAAAGTGCTACATGACGGCCTCAGCCCCCATGAGAACCAGTTCAAATAAGAACACTCACGATCCAGCAAACCACCCAACTTGGGAACAGGGGCTGTGACCAAAACAATGCCATCCCAGGGCTGTGACACATGGAACTGCTGAAGAAACAAGCACAACGTGACAACCACCAAATAAGCAAAGCCTAAGAGCAAGGTGAATAATGAGAAAAATACATTTAAAAGTTTGAAATACAGAGAAAATTCATTCTTCTTCGTGTCAGAGGAACACGGAGAAAGCATCTTTAGGAAGGACAAGCCCATTCTCATAGGAAAACATTCCACTGTGCTTAAAATGGGAAACAATCACAGCTGAGACACGCGGATATTTTTTCACCACACAAGTTTGAAAGTGCAGAAGGTGCAACTTGTGCCATGCGAGCACGGCACAGAGTTTTCCTTCTCCTTTTGTTCCAGCCACAGAGCTACTGATTTATGAGCATCCTTGACAATAGGACCCTGTGACGACCATCCCAAGATAAATCCTGCTTGTGCAAACACTTTCAAAACAGGCAGAACATCTGAGTCACGCAGGAAAGAATGATGCGCTTCTACGGTCTCAAAGTTACTGCACTCAACCTGCATGTCCACAAAAGCCTAAGAGCGAATAACGTGACAAACATAAGGGATTTATCCCAGGAACTTTGTGAGTCAGACTGGAATTCATCTGCAATGCTGCATAAAGGTAAAATTCAGATATTTTGGAGATGGTGTGAGGGTTAATAAGAGTCTCTCTGCCCACAAACGAAGAGCTGACTGGTGAGCAGCCTGTCCCCAGGAGCACAAAATCAAGGACAACAGTTGCTCTTTATCTCTATGATTTGCTTGTCCCCCACTGCAGGGGCTGCTGACCCATCACCGTTCAGCAAACCCACATTCGCAGCCACCACGCACCAGTTCGGAGGGATAAACTTTCTCCGCAGCACCTCGTCTGCCTGTTTTTCAGCAGGACTCCCACACCGTACTCCTCCAAGCGACGCTGCTGTTCACAATAGCACTCTCAGCCCTGCTTTTACCTTTTTATCAGTACAAGTCACTTGTTGCCAGCCGAGCGCGTTTTCCTACCCAAAGAACATTTGTCAGGCAGCCAAGGCTTTGCAAAAATAAAGCGTCTGGAGGGCAACAGCCTCTGCCTCCACGTAACCACACCAAAAAAGGTTTGTGACAGAAACTTCCTTCCACTGAACTTTCTCTCCTGTCTCGAGTCCTTTCTGCAAGAGAAAACTAGAGTCGTATTTCACATCATTTTAAAATCAAGTTAAGCAAATACAAACCTTTGCCAGCGCCCTCTTGGTTTTGTGGGAATGGCAGATCTTGATTTTCCTTCAAACTAACCCCCTAAAGATTTGAACCCCCAACCAACTCTGGTCTAAAGCCTAAGAGGTGAATCCATATGTTCCCTCAACAGTTCAAAGACATGATATAAAATTCTCACTCCAGTTTGAATCGTGCAACTTTTTCATAACCAAGGGGCAATCCCAGCACAGACCCCAAAATACCCCATCCTGGTTAAAAGCAAGTTCCCCCAGAACGCGGGCTTAACCAAGAAGAGCAGATAGTACACGTTTTAAAGTCAAATTTCTCATATACTACAGTAATACATCAATAAAAAGAACAATAACCAGCAGCTAAATAAGCAAGGATATGAAAAGGAAAAGGGAAATTCAAGGATCCTGGTGGACAACAGCACTAAGGCTCCGATTCTTTCTCTCCCAGAGCTTCACTCAAGACTTGGCATTGAAGATGAAGATACCAAAGGGAAACGGTGAGCGATACAAAAGTACAAGGGTGCTTGAATTTTTGTGGGAAATTTACCATCGCTGAGCAGACAAGAAAACCCAGGAAGCTTGGGTGTGACTTTCCACTAAAATGTACTAATTCAAGACTGTTCGCTACAGTATGTATGATTTTTTACCATTTTAAAATATGGTGTTTACCCAGTTCATAGATTTAATTTCTATGTGAAACAGCATGAATGCCACACTTGCTCCTAGAGAGACAAAAAGTCTTTGAGAACAAATGTTGTTCTTTTATTAGAAAAATAAACACTAATATCCAGGGGGGTGCTGTACACAAGGGGCACAGAAGTACCATGATGCTGCAACGTCACGACATTACAATTCCTACTATTCCGTCATTAATCAGAATAGGAACAAAAAGCCAAACGGTAAACGCCTGATTTCTCCTGGGTAAACTGGTAGCTAAACCGCAGGGAATTTATTCCAATTCCAGCAGCAAGCTGGGGGGTTGGGAGAGCCCACATTAGATGGGCCGCGATGGTTTACAGGCAGTACCACTGAATTCCGCCGCATCCAGATCCCAGAGCGTTTCCAGCCCGTGCCGAACCAGGACAGCGGTTCTGCGCCTGTCTCCCTCTCTTCCAGCCTTTCAGCAAACCACAAAGTTACTTTTCCTCAGCAGAGGAAAAGTTTGCTTCTCCTGAAAGCACCATGTATTTTTTAATTATTACTGGTTTTTATGCCTCCCCAGGGACAGTGAGGAGGGGGAGCTTCTGTGCTCGACACAGAAAGACATTTTCCTGTCCCGGTGCCAAGCACAGACACCCTAAGCCCAGCGATCCTAATCTCCAGCCATCCATCAGCAGCAGGGTGGGACCAGCTGATTCACATTTTCTATTAGCTGGCGACTTTGTGCTAAAATAAGTCACCGTTCCACCCCATTGTTCCTGCTGCTCCCGGCTCTGCAGAGCACAGACTTCATAGGAGGTACCTCCATTAGCGCTGTGATCTATTCCCAGCGGGCACGACCCTCTTGCCACCGACTCTCCCAAATCTCCATGTGCCCCCGTGATTTTACACCATTGGATTTTCTTACCACATTTGCTCCGCTATCCTTTGGGAAAACCAGCATGGAAAATGCCAGTTTGGGATATCTATGATATCACAGGAGGCAGAATCCGAGAAAAACCTGCCCTGCAGACAGTCTATTCAACAGCAACTGTTCATTCGCAGGCAATTAGCACTAATACAGAAAGTGACCAAGGCTCACACACAGGACACACCGTGGGACAGATGAAGACAGCGTAACATGATAAAAACACCCAGCTCTATAGTTTAAAAGGCAGGGGAAGATATCAAGACAGTTCACATAATAAATGACTGTTTGCCAAATACTAAATAACCCATATTCACTGGTTATTTTCTGGGCCAGAGAAGAAAACATACGTAATTTGATTAACATTATTCCATTATTTACATAGTAAAATCAATAGCAGAATAAGTAAACTGCCAAAGGATTTGAAAATAACACTAAATAAAAATAATTAAAAATGTATGAACGAGGGTAAGAGCAAACTGTGCTATCCCAGTCAGACCACTCACACAACTGGTACTCCATATGTTTCCAACCCCCATGGACCTGGGCCATGTGTTGGGAGCAAAAATGGAGAATAACAGACATAGCAATGTAATAATACCAACTGCTATAGACAGTGTATCTACCCATACTGAAGGGATGGTACAGAAACAAGCCAATTAATTTTTACTGTGGATGCTGACTCCTCCAGAAATCACCTTTATTTTCTGCCACAATGAGGAGGGTCAATACACACACTATAGCAAATTAACACCAGTGCAACATGGAAACAACACACACGAATCAAAGCTCCGAGTTCTCCATTTCATGAGCTTGATCCCAACTTCAGATTCTACAGCTCTGTAAAGCATCTTGTGGGAGATTCGTTTTGTCTACTAGAACGTGTTAATAATTAAAGCTTTGATGTAATAAAATGTAAAAATGCATAAAATAATTAATAGTATTCTCTGTGTTATTTACTCTATGTTCTTACTTGTCTTTAGGCTGTCTCTACATTTCCAATGTGCTGCAGAATAACTGTGCAATACATGTCAATGGAAAGCTGGAAGTTTTGTCAAGTGGGAACAGATGAGCCACTTGGGAAGGTGAACAAACAAAACCACTTTGCAGCAAGAACAAGTCGCTACACATCAGAACCATCGGTGGAAATTACTCAATGCCGCACTGAACTGAACAAACTGGTCACTTTTAAGCAGAGATTTCTGTTCGCAAACAGACGAGATGTAATACACTACGCATACAAACTTAAGAAAAATATGTATAAAGACTCTAGAACAGTGAAAATCCTGTAGCCCACCTATAAACGTACTTAACGCAGAATAAATATTTCCTTTTCCCTCCTATAACAAAAAGACACCTTACCCTTTCCACTTGTCCTTCTTTGTGCTTCAGTTTGTACACCTTCAGCTTTGGAAGGAACATCTCCGTGTAGTTCTTGTCCTCCATGCCCTGGAGCAGCACCCCATGGAACGCCAGCCTGCAGGTGTTGGCGTGGATATCGGTGTCCAGCTTGGAGCCGATCACAAGGCACAGCTTAGGACAAGTGACGGGTTTTTCAAACTCCAGCAATGCCCACTGTTGTCTTGGGAGCTGGACTTCTCCTCCCTGCTCCTTTTCTTTGTCCTCCTTCGAAGAATTTGAGTCCTTGGACAAATATTCCTCTTGATAAAGATAATCTTTATCAAAATCAAAAGCGTTTTCTTGAACTTCTTCATTGAAGTCAGCAGGGGCTGGACTGAAAAACATCACTCTGCCCATAACTGTTTCGTGACCAACTGTGATATGGAACTTGGCCTTAGTCTGCAGAGCTCCTCGAAAATACTGGATTTTCTTCAGGGAAATGATCGCAGCATGGATGGTGTGAAGCGACTCTGGGGTGCAAATGAGGCCTCGTTCTAGCAGTTTGGGATCAAACTGGGTTACGCAGATACCTACTCTGTCACCCTGCATAGCGTAAGTCACAGGAGTATGGAACATCTGCATGGACTTGACTTTCTTGGTCACCTAACGATGAAAAAGCAAGGGAAAAAGGTGATTAATTACACAAGTGCATCACAAGCACAAAGCCACATCTCACCCCCTGCTCTCTTGTGAAGGTGACCTAGAAGAGTCCACAATTCAAAAAGCAGCAAGAGAACAGACTGAGAACATTCCCACACATTTGAGTTTTAAACTCTTGGTTTGAGTCTTGGATCCTGACTAATTCTCTTTCAGACAACAGTATCCTAATTAAAAACCACCCCAAAAATGTACAGCATCATGCAAAATAAAGCTTTTTCAAGCCAAGCCAAGCAGATTATCTGTGCTGCCCCCCATTATCTCACGGGAGAGCAGCCTCCCCTCAATGTGCTCACCCAGAGCGTGGAGGATCACACCATGTAGCTGGGTCTGGCTGTCACACAGGTCTGCTTGTCCTCACACATGCCAAGGGAAAGATCCTGCATTCCTGAACCTACTGAAAAATCAGTGCTTCATGCTGACGTATCCAGTACCTCGCAAGCGATTTAATCAGCCTATCTAAACAGATTTACCCCTTATATTCATGGTATCTATTAATGCATCTAAAGTTCCCATAAGCATACACAAGGAGGGAAGAAAAGCAAATTGGAAGAATGTATTCAAGACCATTCTTTTTTTCCTATCTGTTCTCAGTACTGGAATCAACTCTCAAAGGAGCGCGCAGCACTACATCTTAACCGACCATAAACTCTTCCAAGAGCACAAGCTACATAGGAATTAGAACGTGACCAGAAAAACGCTATGAGTGCACTTAGGCGATGGGTGTGGGTCAAATCACACGAGAACCCAGTGGGAATTGCATCTCCCTCCAAAAGGTCAGACGTGGAACCAGCGGAGAAGTGAATCAGGAGCTGATCTGCACCCACCGGGTCGAGTAACAGGAGCCAGAGCAGCTTTAAATCACCAGCATCCCGTTTGCTGAGCAGCTCACGAGCAGCAGCCCAGTATTTCATCCCTCTTCACTGACCCCGACTGACAGAGACATTCATCTCTATTTTAAAATACTCCAAACGTAGGGTTTTTCTTCAAGAGACTGCAGTAAATAACTAAAATACATCTTTGTTTTGTCTGGCACCCAAAAGGACGCAACTGGCCCCCAGTATTAGATTTGTTTCTCTTACGCATACCCAGTTTCCTTTTGTAAGGGATCCCCCACAAGTTACAGCTCTAAAGTTTCACACATTAACTTTACAGCACTAGAAATTTCAAGTAGGGAGTTGGGACCAAGTCCACCCATCTACCAAAAGAACGCCGTTAAATAATATTGAGCATTCTGTCCTGTACAATAGGAATTCCTAATCAAGACCAGCTCCCACCAGTATTTTAGTCATTTCTTTGCATTTATTTCGAGCACCCAATTTTTGTCCTCCAAACGCTGGCTGTAAAACAACTTCTATCTCGCCCATGAAAACAGAGCGAGGCCCATTTTAGCACTGCACTAAACAGAGACACATTTTGTTCTTATTTTGAGGAATCAGGCATTTCGACACAGAAAGAGATTGAACAATATTGAGTGCAATTTTAAAGAGACAGACTTCATTGCACACAAACCACGTAGGTAAACACGGATAACTTGGATGCCATTATAAAACTTGCTACAAACTTTGCAAAGAAATTCACCCACGTTTTGCCTTCTAATAATGGCGCAAGGGAACTGATTCTATCTCATCATATAAATCAAGAGGCAATGTGTCGCAATCTTACATCATTTGCAAATGGATTTGCTTCACTTTTTCAATTCTATTTGTATCATCGCGTTAATGTTCCTAAAGCATTATGTAAAGGTCTATAAAAACAGCGAGAAAGAAGAAGTTTGTGTTCAAATGCAGAGTATGAAAAATGCAAACCCCAAACAGTTCAGCCCCATTATTCACAGACCAAAGGAGAAGGCCACTAAGATTTTCAAAGCGGTTTAGTCCGGACTAATAGACAACAGGATACAGAAAGAGTCCACTAATGACTTTTTCCCCCCACTATATCAGAGCTCCTTTTTCTTTATTTATCTAACTTCCATTAAATTGTCAACCATATGCCATTGCTCAGAGCTTCTCCAGACAAGAACCCAGGCACCCTGCTGGCTCCCAACGCTGGGAGCGCATCTTTCCGATCGGGAAGATACAGCAACCAAACTTCCCTGTAATACTGAGGAGAAACCGCAAAGTTTGAATAATTAGTCTCAATAACCTATCAAAGGAAATACCGATGATAAACGCAGTATTTATAAAAGGAGTATTACATACATATTACACAAAGACACCCCTGCAAATGGAGTGGACTCAAGCCAGTTTAAAATAAAGGTCCCACCTCAGAGCTGAGCTGCGAAGAGCCACATCTTTAAACCTGCATCCAAGGAGGACGAGGATCTGAGGTGAAGAAAACGTGATTTCAGCCCCGAGGTTTAGAAATATCCCAAGAGCAAACCTGCCTGAACCAGCACCCAAACAAAACCACCCCGAGAGGCACAAACTGACCGCACACTGCAGCAAAGCGCCAAATACAAGAAACATCTTAATATCCTCCAGTCAAAGTGTTTCCCTTCTACTAGAGGGGACCAAATTCAGGCCCAACTGCAGGACCACAGTGCAGCCCAGATGGGCTTTGGAAACCAGGACTCCTTTCCTCTCTGTTATTCTACTACAGCGCCAAAAACCAAGAACAAGGTATCTCATCTTCCTGCTTCCAGCACCATCTCTTGGTGATCAGCAGATGGCAAGTGACACCACCAAAAAACTGCAGCCCACTCGCCTGAAAGTCTACCACCAGTTTTAGTTTTCAATCAGCCCATGCCTAAGCCCATATACTGAGACAAAGCAAAGCTCTAATTCAGATATAAGGATATAAGACTGCTCTTACATGTAAGCAGATCTTTTCATAAACTATTTTCTAGACATGCAGCATGTTGAATTCTTTGCTATATGAGGGATGATGATTCACAAGCAAAACTGTCTCCTATAGATGAGTGTTTAGCAAAGATGGCAAACCACTGCTGTTTAAAGGCGTCCAAAGGAGCCCTTGGCACAAGACAGCAACAATGAGCACTAAGAAATCAGGAGCCAATCCTCCATCCACATCCTCCATCCAAATAACAAAATCTTTTCGTTTAAAAATTCATATATGGAATATTTTCTTAATTCTCCAACACGCCTTTGCACTTCATAGAATCTTTTTGGTTGGAAGAGACCCTTAAGATCAAGTCCAACTATAACCTAAGCCACATCCTTCAGACCCTCATCTACGTGCCTTTTGAACACCTCCAGGGATGGCGACTCCATGTCACATCCCAATGAACATTGAGAAACGTTAGTTCCAGTTCTTCCACCAGGATTTCAGAACAGCATCCAACGGAGGTGAGACCAGAGCTGTCAACAGGACGTTGTTGAACAGGAGCCACACAACAAAAACCGCCCACGGCTCAGGTTGTGGAAACCCATCTCTCCTCAGGCAGCATCACAACAGCAGCTGGGACCAACCACAAAGAGTTGAAGCCTCAAAGAGTCAGAAATAATTCCAAGTTTGTGGGTGCCACCAACGTCATATGGCTGAGGAACAATTTTCTGAAAGCTCTGGAATATTTCTAGAATCTATTGTTGTCCATGGCATCACACAGTGATCTATTTTGCACAGAATGATTCTTTTAACTTAACTTTTAAGTGCTGCTTAAGGCCATCCACCATATGACCACTGTGGTTCCCGTGTAATGCCACACATGTTCTATCAGATTTTATTCAATGTATTCATTCTCCTGATAAAATAACACCATGGCCTGAAGAGCCTGCACTGCACCACTGGAATAAAGCAACATAAAAGGGGATATTATAAAATCCCTTTAGCTTATTTCCTTTCACAGCACCTAAAATATGGTTCTGCACCCAGTAAATAAAGCAGCAGATCAATGATCTTACTCTCACACTGCTCTGCTTTAACACTGTAATTTTAATTTAAATTACATGCATGCTATACTCATGCACGCAATCACAAATCAAGAATTAGCAAGTGTTAATATTAAGAATTTGCACATAAAGTTAAGTGACCTTCTGTGCCTGAGCATCCTCCTGTAGCCTTTACACATATAATCTCTGTTTTTTTTCAACAGAGCCTAATCCATCCCATGCTCAGGCTGGACAAAGTTCACTGAATGACAAAACTATCCTCTACTTGTTTTATTCTTGTGACTAAACTGACTTGAATTCACTATTTACTGTAAACCCTCAAATGGCCGCTGCATGGCCTGTCTGCTGTCTTACTGCAGGATTGATTTGGTAAACTCCAGTAATCTCGTCACCCGTGTGACATAACACAGCATCACACCTCACTGCAGACGAGAAACTCAACTGCATCCTTCGTCACAATCTAAATTCTCAAGAAGGACCCAGTGTTCACTTGTTGAAAACAAAAGGCTGATTTTCCAGAATATTTATCATAGAATTGTAAAATCATGGAATCATTTGGTTGGAAAAAGACCCTCAAGACCGAGTCCAACCGGCAACCCAACACTGTCACTAAACCAGGTCCTTCAGAATCTCATCTATCATGTCACAGCAACTTCTTCCTTCACAGCAGAGTTTCCAGCGGCCTCAACCACTGCAGCCAGTTTCCAACTCGCACCAAAAATCCAACTCAAACCCCAACTTCCACACGAGGATGCTGTGAGATATGTTTCTCAAGCCTTCCTAAAGTCACGACTCTTCCCATCTCTGCATTTTGCCATAGAAGACAATCAGGCTGCTTAGTTGTAATTTACCCTCGTGGTATTTCCCAATAATTACATGTTTTTATATGCTCTTCAGCTTCCACCCCTTCCATCTCCTCCTCTGCCTGGGATCCACGAGGGAACACCAAGAGCACCGAGCTCCACTGCACCTTGATCCTCCTCTCGTAGATCCGGGGAATCTTCCGACTCAATATCCTTCCATCTTCAAATAACTAACATCTCTCACTTTTTTGTAACCAAAACAAGAATCTTAAGATGTCAAGTACCTTTACATTAAGCAGCACCGCTTGTGCCATCCATCGCTACAGATAAAGGATGCATCTTAAAAGCATAACGTAACAATGACAAGTTTAGCCAGCAAGTGTCTAGGCAGAGAACACGAGACCTATAGTAAAACAATGACACAGAATAAGCTTAACGTTCACAAGTTAATTAAAATGTCTGCAACTTATCAAAAAATATTTCAATAAAACATTTTTCAAAGAAAAAAACAGAAATCCAAAAAAAGGAGTCAAACCAACGCAAAACGACAGGTTAAACGCAGTCGTCTGCAACGTTGTTCTTCCAACAGAATGAATTATTGTTTCCAAATAGATTTAGGTTTAGAATAATAAGAATACTTTTATCTGAAGACTTCAAAGTCCCATGCAAAAGAAACTATCACAGTAAACACAGGGCTGAAGGTTTTATAGAAGAACTTCTACCAGGCTTTTTTTTTCTTCTTTAAAAGAAATTTGTTTACTACCAGCCTTTGAAAAGCACAAAAAGGAGGAAACTATAGAGTAAAGAAGTTAAACTTTTACATGTAATGAACATTCGGAGCTTTGTGAGAAGGCTGCTTTGGGTAGAATGTGCGACATGTAGCCCAACGCGAGTAATATTATATCTCAAATAAAAATCAGCCCATGAATATACATAATCCAAAAGGTAATTCTCCCAATCTCTGAAATGTAATGGAGCCACTCTAGATCACTGAGGCATGAATATTTGCCGTATTCAGGCTTTACTGCTCTCGATCTGGGTTCAATTTTGCAAATTAAAATGAAGGCTCTGTGGATAGAGAGATTAAAGAAGAGCATCCCAAGCCTGCCCGTTTCCTTGGCGTGGCAGCACTGATCTGGTTACCCTTCTGTTAGGTTATTTCTTTTTACTTAATGGAGTAGGTCAAAAGCAATTGAGAGTGGAAAGAGAAGGTCATTACTGGGTCATAACCTTGGAGTTAAAGGCTCACGAAGGAAAACAAACACAGAGTGAACATAAAGCTGCACTTAAAAATAAAACCTGTAATGAAAACTAATATTTTTGGCTCTTTTCGCTTCTGTTTTGACAGGTCGAGGGGAAAAATAAGAACAAAGTTCTTTTGCTCGTGTCTTTCTGATGAACAAAATTCTCCTGTCTCTTCTCTAAATAAACTTCTTACATAGAAGCCACGATTTACATTAAACGAAACAAAGGTGATGAATAATTACTGAGAGATCTGGTAGGCTTCATTAGCTGTAGCAAACGTTAACATTAATTGTGATGAGTTGTACATCTTCTAGGAAATACTTGGAATATAAAGGCAAAGGCACCTCAGTGCCATGCAGCGAACACAAGTATGCACGTCAGTACAGACTGAATGATACGGTACCTACCAGTGAATTCCTTGCACTAATTACAACCAAAGCAAAGGCCACCTCTGCTATGAGGAGAGGAAAAAATAACTCATTGCTAGCAGACAAGTATTTTTGCAAGAATCCTTTTTAGGAAATAAAAAATAATTGGTGTAAAAATCTTCATAGATTGTTCCTTGAAGTAGGATTTTTGGTGGTAAACCGAGAGTTCAGCTGGTAAGCGATTTCTAATATTAGGAAAGATTAAAAGAATCAATTTATATCCTCTGCACTATTTTCCAAATCTCAGCAGTTGAGCCTAAAGAACAAATGGATTCATCGCAACCACCTTGGCAAATCATCCTACGCTAATTAAGGGACAACGCAGCACAGCAAAGTCTGATAGAGCAAAACCACATTCTAATGCACAGACATATGGTGAAAAAAGCAAGTCATGTTTGCAGTAATTATTCCGATTAATTCATTCACATGCAGCGGGGGAAAAAGGGACAAAAAAAAACAGAGGAGAGAAGTTGAAGGAAGAATTAAGAGACTACATCTTTTAAAACTGGAAGTAGAGCCAAAACGTAGCAGCCATCAGCTGGCAAAACCATTTACCACCTAGAGGTGCCACAAGATGTCTTATGAAACAAGAAATTCACACTTTTTAGGCTCTGAGCTCCACCCCGGTACCAAAGGGTTACTGTGCTTTGAAACCTTCACCAACAGCCTTGCTAAACGTTTAATATTTTTCTTTCTGCTCTCTTCAAGGCCCCAGATGTGTTCTTGCAGATCAAAAGAGACCAACTTATAAAGTTAAACGAAATCAAGGGCTTTTGTTCCGAGGCATCGTTGCTGAACTAATTATTCCTGGATGTTGTTTAATGAAATAGCGGTGCCATATATTAAAACAGTTAACAGGATGAGTTGCTTGAGTTATAGGAAAGGTCTGATCTGGGATTATAAATTTCAGGTTTTCTTCAAAGGAGATGAAACAAACTCCTCGAAACTCCCCAGTTCTTTCTGTCACCGTGAGACTGAAATAAAGGAACCCAAAAATGTATGAAAGCTGAAATATCATTCTACATATTTACCCTTCCCTGAATGATAGAGTACTAAAGATGGGGGAGTTCAAAAAACTCCCGACATTCTTCGAGGTGGGGAAACGAAGATCTAAGTTATCCCGTCTATTCCCCAAAGGCCACAAAGCTCAAAGTAAATATCAGTGAAGTCTGAAAGAAGCTTCATTTTAAATGTACATACACAAAACAAGAAAGGACTCCCATCTTAATACAAATAGTTACCAGAGTCGTCATTAAGCATTTTTAATAACGGGATAAACAACAAAAAAAAGCAGGGGGAAGGTAAGCAAAGAGCTATTCCAACATCAAACTCTCCGTACAATTAGAGCTTTTACATTATTCCGCAGCCCCCAACCACACCAATGTTTGGAGTAAAATGCTTATTTAACTATACAATTACCTTACTGAGAGAAACGAAAGACTCTCAAAACCCCTAAGGACATCTCAGATGAGGAAGGCAACTTTTCAGAACTGGGGCTCTTATACATTCAGACAATAAACACTTCACTTCCCCACCGATAGTCTCTCCTGTGTTTGTATTTTACAGCCTGACACCAGCCTACCCAACACTTGACACCTAATTAACAGACCGAGGAGCTGGAGGTCCATATATTGATCACACTAAATGGGATTAGTGCGAAATAAAAAGTTCAAAGGGTCTTGACCAAACTTCACCGCGGCCCAGCTGTGACAGCTGCTCTGAATTTGTGGATCCAGCGCCCCGCGTCGTTACTAAGCCGGGTCTGGCGCTCCAGAGCGTGCGGTAGCCGGCGAGATCACCGAGGTTCACCCAACAATGTCGGGCTCTGTAACTGTGGTGACCGACCGCGGAATAAAATCCCCGTGCTTGTTTGCATAGGTCTTTTTGATTAACTCACCAAGGGTCCCTCACCTCCCATACAACACACACTTACAACAAGACGTAGAGTTGCGAGTCCTTTGCCTCTCAAGGATTTGTTAACTTGCTACGGAAGAGCTGCCCAATTTGGAAAGAAAATAATTAAGTTTGATTATAGAAATAATTTCCAATACATGCTGCAAGCACACCTGGTATATTCTGAAAACGACAGCCAGGAGCTGTATTCAAACAACAGAACCCCAAACTATTATCTTCTAAACACATTTTCTATTTGCCAAAACATCTCAGCTGTCAGCAGGCAAATAAACACACATACTCCCACTCTTTTTAGCACAGTCCAAAGAAATTACAACGAACACCAACGTATTTCAGTTTCTAAGTACCTGTGCAAATCCATTTCTTATCTAAGACCTTTTCCAGCATCAAGCAGCAGACACCTGTGGGGAGGGAATGAGCAGAGATGTGCAGGTACCACTGACACGGTGAATATTCAATGGGACTCCCTCAGCAAAATATTCTGGATAAACTACAAACAAAATGCAATTTTGCTTTTTTTGGTGCTCCTATTTTTTCTCAGCATTCTTCCCAAATAACAAACCAGCGTTCGCTCTCATCTCTAAGGGTGAAGTTACACAGGTATCAGCATTTATCTCACTGCAAATCGATGCTGAATGTATACCCAGAATTCTCTTATATACAGCAAAAAGCACTGGTCTTCCTACATCACAAGCTTATGTTCTCTTTATTCTAAAAGATGTATTAATATTCTTCTACAGTAGATATAAATATAAAAGTTACTCATCACAGTGAGGCTTCAAGATTTGGTTACCTGCTGTTCTAGGAGACTGAACTCAGATATAGTTTGGGATGCACCCTCAGTCCTCTATTTTACATATTGTTTTGGCACAATTCAAGTCTTTTGAAAACAAAATATCATTTTATTGGAAGCGGCTGGGTACTTTTATTTAGGAAGAAAAAAATACCCAACTAGAAAAGGCTGCGGTAAAAGTCAGAACTGAAGCTGAAACTGAGAGCTGATTCTATTCAAAAGCAAAACGTCGATGTCAGAAACTCGTGGTGCCACAGTCACTGTTGATCAGGGGAAACTGAGCCAGCTGGTGCAACTGGTTGAAGGTTTTTCACTGTCTGTCAACAGGAGGAGCAGGACAAAGAGAATTTAAACACAGATGAGGCCAACGATAAACAGAAAAATAAGAAAAGCTTTTAACTTGGCCACTAAGCCAAGTTTCCAAAGTCACTCTAAGTAGATGCTCCAAACTAAAGGGATTTTGCTTCAAGAAGCAGTAAAACAAAAGTGAGCCAAAAAACCCAAAAAATACATGCAATACTTAAGCTACATTTTTATACCACCAACTATATTCTGTGTGTGACATACGTACATTTCATTATCCTTCAAAGTATCAGATTTAGAGGAAAAAGAATTTTTTAAATGAAGTTTAATAGCCAAATCAGCTGCCATTAGTAACTTAAATGTTCATTTTCCTGTCTTTGCTAAAAGGCAAAACAATATTGTACCACTGGCGTATTCTCCGCTCAGTCAGCATCGTGATCTCTCACCTCCCTTTTGTATAGCATATAACTACGACAGCTTTTCCTCCTTTGCATGCAGAAGGCAGGTACCACTTACTGCCTATGTTATTTCTATTTTATTAAAGTGGGATACACTGCGCACTGTTTGGAAAACATTCCACCCCCTTATTTTTCTAAAGATATTATTTTAAATCCCCAAAGATGTTAATATTTAACAAAAGCACAGGGTTAGCCTATGAGAATACCAAGTCTGACACGTTATCTAAGGCAAAGGTTTGTTTCAGTTGCTTCAGAAGAAAACCATGAAACCCCAGAACCTCACCAACTGCGCAATAACAAAAACATAATTGTAATTCATTCCCATCAAATCCTCCATAGCGGATTCCAATTACCGTGCTCATGGGAGAAGTAAAAATATTGACAAGATATAACACCATTTTTCCTGATAAAGCGGTGAACAACGCCGCAGAAAACCTTTCGCAGATGTAAATCTGCAAAGAAAACCACGTTCCCACTCAAACTTCATTCTTTTTAGTCTTGTTAGAATCGCTGGGATTCAAAGGGCTGAGCTCTCGCTCTGCACACAGACAGGGGCACGAAATAGGGATGTTAATATGAGGCTTAGCAGCAAATAAATAGCTTTGCCATTATAGATTTCAGTAGAAACATCAGCGGTTAAACTTAGCGGGCTTTGCGGTTTAATATCCATTCAGCACAAGTAATTTTTCTACAAGTCTTTAGCTCCATCTGCTGACTTTTAATATTAAAAATAATTGATGAGGCTGAAAACTTCTGTGCTTTTGGAACACTTAAGTCCTCTCCGTTTTCGTAAGTGTGGTTCAAAATGTAGAACTAAATACCCCAAGCGTGTGGTCTGGTAGTTTTGTCAGTTAAAATTATCTTGGAGCAACAACACAGCAGCTCGGAGAAGGTACCTGAGCGAGCCTGGGATGCACGAGGATAAACTGATCCTAACGTGAGGACTGGCTGGAATCGGGTTTAAGCAACAGGTACAATTCTGGATGTTTGTGTCACAGAATCACACCAATTAAATCCCAATCTGAGAAGGGAGATTCCGAGCAGATTAATAACAAGAACTGAAGATCCAAAACACGACCCTGTGCGTTCAGCACCTGCCGCTGGCTCTGGCTTCTCCCATTCTCACCGAGACGGCTGCTCCACACAAACTGAACCATTTATGAACAAAAACAACATCAAAATTACTCTGAAGGTTCAAAAAGCCCCAAGATTTGGCTGTTCCAGCTCTCATTTTTTTATTCTTGCAGAATTCTGATCGTTATCAGAGCACCACGAACCTAACCTAGATAGAATTTCCACACAAAAAAATTACATATGAGAAATGCATCTGATATGCTCTTTAAATATAGCAGGGAAAAGTCTTAGATTCAAAAATTAAAACAAACAGCTCTAATACTTCATTGACTTTTTTTCGCAGTTGAACAATTAAATCCATCACTAAATAAAGGCAGCCTGGTTTACATGAACACCGAGCTCTCACGGCTGCAAATTCTTTGAGTGTTAATTGGGATAATCAGTGTCTCTGACAATGTCTTTTCCTTTCCAACGTCAACTTCCAGTACCTGTGCTAGAAAAATCCAACAGAAAACACCTTCCCCACAAAACAAACCCCAACACACCTGGTTTCCAAACCCTCCCGTGTCACCTCCGTGCACAAACCAAATCCCACTTGCTACAATTGCTACCTATGGGGAAGATTTTTTATATTTAACATGATTTTATATCAACTTACTGAAGGTCTTAATATTTTACTTACAAACACAGGTTAAAAAAAAAAATGGAAACAATAATTTCATGTTTAAATCCAATTGCAAAATAAAGTCTTAACTGTGTTAAAGCTGAGATTAAACAGAATCTGAACTAGACCCTAAGCTCACTTTTTAGCACAAAGGTGTGAAAAAAGCTCATCTTCATAGTTTTGTAGAACAAAAAAACCCAACACTTTTCTGGAAGGAAAATATAAAAAAAACCCTCTTGCATATATAGCACATATCATAGATCCTGTAGTTTCCCAAAAGCTTATTTGAAAGCTATTAAATGTTTATCATGACTCCTTCAGAACTGAGACTGACATGATCTCCATGACTTGAGTCAGGCATTTGACACAGTGTCCCACAGCATCCTCACAGCTGAACCAAGGGAGTGCGGGCTGGATGAGCGGGGAGTGAGGTGGAGTGTGAACTGGCTGGAGGGAAGAAGCCAGAGAGTCGTGGTCAATGGGGCACAGTCCAGTTGGGGCCTGTATCCAGTGCAGAGCCTCAGGGGGCAGTGCTGGGGCCGGGATTATTCAATATATTCATCAATGATTTAGACGAGGGAGTAGAGTGCACTATCAACAAGTTTGCTGATGACACCAAGCTGGGAGGAGTGGCTGACACTGGAAGCTGTGCTGCCATCAGAGACCTGGACAGGCTGGAGAGTTGGGCAGGGAAAATGTAATGAAATATAACAAGGGCAAGTGTAGAGTCTTAAATCTGGGCAGGAACAACCCCAGGTTCCAGTATAAGTTGGGGAATGACCTATTAGAGAGCAGTGTAGGGGAAAGGGACCTGGGGTCCTGGGGACAGCAGGGTGACCATGAGCCAGCACTGGGCCCTTGTGGCCAGGAAGCCAATGGTACCTGGGGGGGGTTAGAAGGGGGTGGTCAGTAGGTCAGAGAGGTTCTCCTGCCCCTCTGCTCTGCCCTGGGGAGACCACACCTGGAATCTTGTGTCCAGCTGTGGCCCCTCAGTTCCAGCAGGACAGGGAACTGCTGCAGAGAGTCCAGCGCAGCCACCAAGATGCTGCAGGGAGTGGAGCATCTCCCGTGTGAGGAAAGGCTGAGGGAGCTGGGGCTCTGGAGCTGGACAAGAGGACACTGAGGGGGGACTCATTACTGTTTACAGATATATAAAGGGGGAGTGTCGGGAGGATGGAGCCAGGCTCTTCTCGGTGACAACCAGTGACAGGACAAGGGGCAATGGGTTCAAACCGGAACACAAAAGGTTCCACTTAAATCTGAGAAGAAACTTGTTCCTGGTGAGGGTGGCAGAGCCTGGCCCAGGCTGCCCAGGGGGTTGTGGAGTCTCCTTCTGTGCAGACATTCCAACCCGCCTGGACACCTTCCTGTGTAACCTCAGCTGGGTGTTCCTGCTCCATGGGGGGATTGCACTGGATGAGCTTCCCAGGGCCCTTCCAACCCCTGACATTCTGTGTGATTCTGTGAAGCTAAGGAACCCATTATGAAAGCCATTACTTTTAAAAACCACACAAATTCAAATTCTGAACAGATTGCTATGAAATTTTAACAGTGTATGAAACATTAGGGAGACACACGATTCATTTCTACATGGTCATGCTCAGATATAGGTACAGGTCAATTAGGCTCAAAATTATAGAAAGGTTCACGTCGGGACAAATTATCACCACACAATTCGAGTTTTAGAGACACATTAAGGAAAACTTTCAAATATAATCACATTTAAATGTAAACGTAACCTTCTGCAAATTTGATTTTCTGTATAGAGGAAAAAAGAAAAGCAAGAAAAGCATGCATATGGCAAAGCGCTGTGTGTAATTATCAAAAATTTAATTACATCAATGTATTTTATCTGTTGAAGTTTATCTAAATCCCAACCCAAGTAAAAAGGTGGTGCCTGGATAACACTGAATAATTGAAAGGTGGGATTAAAACTTCATTGCTGAGCTGATCAAAAGGGACCCCCGTCCACCATCGGGGACAACAACCTCATGGACAACAAAGAGCAATAACATCGCGTTTGATTTGCGGAATTACACTCGCCGTGCCAGAAAAACTCTAACATTACAGATTCAAAATAACATTAACTCAGCCCACTACGCATTGTGGATCTCCGACGGTATGTTTTTACAACTGTTTGTAATGTACACGTCAGACGGCCTAAGTCTGTCTTGTGAGTCACAGCATAACCGCAAAACTAGGCCCAAATGTTCGTTTTCCTTTCTCCCCTCACCCCAATTTAAGTCTGACGTAAAAATGTCTTTGCCCGTCTCTTTCCATCTCTTTCAAAACATCTTTCTGATAATAATCAGCAACCCTCACAGGCAAGAATTATAATAACCCTTAAAAAAAAACAACACAAACAAATCTATCATGCTTTTCTTTTTGCCTCATCAAAAAAAGGAAACTTGTGGGGGGAAAAAGGCAAAAAAGCACCCCCAAACACTAACATTTTTCAAACTTTTGTACTATAAAAGTGTTTGGCTACAAATAAATCTTCAAACTTCCAACAAATGTGCTGCAGGAAAAGCGGACACGTCAGGATTTCTACCAACTTCAGGATTTCCACTGTTTTCCCACTATTTAGGGAGCTGCCCGCCAGAGAAATATTAACACATCACAATAAATGATGTTGAATTTTAACCTTGTGTAGCACCTCAGGCATCAAGGACCTGCCCAAGATACTTCAGAACCTCTAAACCCAGGTCATCAAGTAGCCTTTGACAAGACTAGAATGAAGTATCCATTAGAGGGTCCTTGCCACCGTTATATAAATATATATGTTGTACAATCGTTTCTCCCCAAACAGCATCACATCAACAACAGAAAAAGAATATCTGAAATAGAAACACACATCATACAAAATATTATTCTTATTTAATCACCACCTGACTGTTACTCTCTCCTAAAACTCAATGCAAAATAGACCACGGTGGGATTTTGTGTCTTATTTTTACTAAGATTTGCATACTTGCTTGCATTTAGACTCAACTAACTGGTGTTGCTTTGTGTTGACTCAAGGCCAAACTGGGCGTTTACTTCAGTCTTACTGAGCATTCACTTCAATCCTTTACTAAAAACACATACTTTCAAATTTCCCACACAATCCTCTTGTCTGTTTTGAGCATTTGTGGTTTACCTGCACATTCCTCACTCCCTGAAGACTTCTAATTATTGTCACCTAATCTCCACAAGCAGGATCAATAGCTTCAACTATACAAAGAAAACACCACACTAACAACATCCACATTTCAAAACTGAAGCGATTTATAATAGCACGTATTTTTTCCTTAAGCCACCGTTTAGCTTGTTGCCGTCCTATGGCACAGGTGTTGCACAAGACAAAAATCTCTTCTAGGGATAATTAGCATAAAAGTCCATTGAGATTCATTATATAATACATACAATATTAAGCAAAAGAAACTACAACATAGCAACTAAAATGAAGAAAACAAAACCAAAGTGGTTAGATGGATACTGAGGAAGAGCAGAAAAAACTTAAGAAGTTTCTTAAACCTCACACAAAACTTAAGTGACAAACTTCTGAATTATTTTTAGTACATCTATCTCTTTTCTCTTAAAGAAAATAAAAATTATGTCTATATAACAGCGTCGTTGCTTCCATTGAGTTAATTTGTTCTCGTGGCCGATTTCTGCCGCTTAAACTGAACACAGAGCAAGTCCATCTCCGCTGTTCTTTGGTAGAACCTATTACCCTATATATATAATATACCTTAAAAACAGGTTGCCCATATAAATACAAGCCAACTACTAAATCTAACTTTTAAATCTTTTACAAAGCCCTGATATTTTTTAAGTCTACAACTTAAGCATTTAAAGATGTCGTAGCTATGGTGACTCTTTAAAAAGGCTATTTGACCTTTCCTTCTGATTCCTAAAGTGTGAAACACTTATTTTTGATTACGTATCCATTAGAGGAGAAAGAAGCCAACTGCATTTTACAGCATACGCTTTCAAGCTAATCTCTACCACCACAAAGAGCGTGGAAGTTCGTACTTTTCATTTCAGACAGTTGCAAAAGAAAATCTGCATCCAGGCATTCATATCATATTCAGAGTTCTATGTGGGCAGACACATAATGATATTACTCCAGCTGACACTGTAAATATTGGCTCGCTCTAGTATTACTTTTTCTTTCATTTCAAACCGCGCCAGCTATTATAATATAAAGTTAGGGGAATACTCTGGTGGAGAGGTGTATCTTACACTTAGTTTCAACAACACATCTGTGATTTGACGCTCTTGTCACAGGGATATGACAACAGGTTCGGGTGATGAGCTGAACAAACATTTGAAGAGCAAAGTCAGTTCTCGCGTAATTTTCATAGTAGTAACAAAGAATAAGAGTTTTATAAACAGGGTCATCTCAGGAACACACAGCACAGGGCACCAAATCCAGAGAACTTGCTATGGTGTTACAGTAATATTCAGGGAAGTATTCACTTAATAGACCAATTAGACATTCCTGGGGACTTCTGCACTGGTCCATTTTCTTCTGCCTTTCGGTCCAGCTTAGAAGCTCATCTTCAACAGTCTTAGTTAAATAACAACTGGATCTGAGCAGAACTTCATAATAAATAGACTGTGGCTTAATTAAAGCAGCACTTGCTGAACTGTTCTGCTTCTTAAAAGCCTGATCAAATGAGCAATTTTGCTGTATATGGATGACCATGGAAGAACAGAAAGTGACATTCCCTTCCTCCTTTCTGGTTACTGACATTTTGCCAAAGCCTCCAGCACTTAAACTTAAATATTTAAAACACGCTAGTTACTCACTGCCCTAACTAAGCCTACTCGTACTAAAGTTACATTCACATTGCATTCCTGTTGTGAAAGTATGTTTACCATACAGAAATCTACCTTTCCAATTACTATTCAAGCGTTCCACTGAGATTCCTGCTCAAACAGTATGTGTACGTGCATGTGGGTCTGTTTCCAATTGAACTGAACCAAGAACAACTCTACCTGATAAATTAAAAGAAATAAAACTAAAGTCGATGACCTGGCAGCAGCAACGCTTAAGCAAACAAGTTGCGCAAACACAAACCAGCCATCCTTTGCTTTCAAAAGTTATCATAAACTTTAAACAAAAAGGCATTTGGACGGGGGTTTGTGATTACTATAGTGATGTCCATTAACTTAGTTTCAAACTAACGCTGAACCCCAGGGTACACAAACCCAAGAATGCAACACTGGGTCACTGGGGCAGCAACTGCTCGATGGGAAACACGTTACCCACCAAGTCCCTTGATAACTCACATGGGTTTCTGCAGTTGGACCCAGTCTTGGTCCAAGTCACCTTAAAACCTTTCTCCTCCCACTGCTTAGAGTACCTGCTTTAGGTGGCTCCAGGACTCCTTTCCTAACTATAAATGCAAGGCATTTAGCCCTAGGAAAACAATGGAAAAAAACTGGAACCTGCTGCTTCATTGCAAAATTGCAACCGCAGCTGAAAAAAAGCACAGAGGAAAAAAAGTTCCCTGGATCTATGGTGATAGTAGAAAAGATCAGTCACTGAAGAGCAGATCTTGACACTGGGGAAGAAGCTGGAAGTAAAGAAAGATGGAAACAGGCAGAAGAAGTACTAGAAGGAGAAGATGAGGGAAGTTAAAGCAATAGTGAGAAATCCAAATGTCAGATGTCATATTAATTGTTTATCTGATGTTTGGTTTTCTTCCCAACTTTGGAGTCGCAAACCTACATGTTGCTTTATTCTTAAATACGTCACTGTATTGAAGCCAAATTGCTCACTAACAACATACAAGAACATGTTCCGTTTCTCCAGTCGTGGCAACTCTTTGGTCCTGGGATCCTGAGCTTTTCCATCAGATCCAGCACATTGGGAATTCCCAAAGAGCTACAGAATACGGAGCATCATAAACTATGTGTGGACGTCACATCTGCCAGCAGGATACACAAGTCAGGATAGTATATGAATGCAGCACGCTTCTCTAACAGCTCTCATGGGACAAATGATTTACTGAAATCCGGATGGAAAAGACGTAATTAGATTTATCGAAGGAAAAAGAAAAATCAGTCATACCAAATAAAAATAAGATGTTCATCTCGTAGTATTTTCATCTGCTCAGAGCTGAGATGATCCTGTATTTCTTTTTCATTTCGAACCCCATTGATTTGGGTACCACTTCTTGCAATAACAACTCTCCGTGCGTTCTAACTAATAAGGGAAAATTATCTGCATGGCAATAGCTCAAAATACACACTGGGAATTATTTCATGCCTTAACCACAACCAGTCAGCACTGCAGATAACCCTGGACAGGCAACGGGTGTCCCAGAAATCCTGCAGAAGCGTCTGCTTTAGAGGATAGTCCTGGTCCCAGCAACGCTGCACTTCCACGTGGACCCAAACAGCCACCTGACGATGGTTTAAGTGGACAGAATTAATACAAAAATCACACAGAAATCTCTTCTCAGGCCCACTAGAGGAAGAACTTATACTTTTTCTAGTCTATTAGAAGTCAATCTCTAGCTGGCTGGGAGCACATCTAGACCTCCACGAATTTTAGTATTTGAAGAGTTAATTGGGCAGCACTGACGAGGCCACTTTCCTGCCTCCAGAGATCACATTAGACACACAAGCTCCCAAAGGCAGTGGATGGTTTGGATTAGCACCGCTCAGGTTGGCCGCCGGCCCTCCTGCTCTGACCAAGGAGAAAAACATTTAAAACCCCACGATATATTTCCAGCTGCCTTTCTATTACATCTTATCCCTGGTCCTGAATACAACAAACCTTAACGCACAAAGTCCTTTATCTTGCTCCCTCTTTTTACTGTCCCTACGTGACGCTCAATAAACTGCAAGCGATATGAACTAAACCCCACTGTACTTCAGTATCAAGGAGTGAAGAAAAGGCAACATACAAATCTCTTCTTGAGCATTTTTATACCTGAGCCTTCTTAAAGTCTAAAGTTAACTAGATTTTTTTGTTGTTAACTACAAAAATTAAAGTGGATTCTGCTCTTTGGGGTCATTTTGGTTTTGGCTTGTTGGTTGTGGGTTTGTGGGCTTTTTATTTATTCCTAATGGCCAGATATTGGTTGGTTTGTTTGGGGCTGTGTTTTTTGGTTGGTTGGGGTTTTAAGTGTGAACTTAAACAGATATAAAGAACACCAAAATAACCCAAACCACACAGTCAAAAGTTACAAAGCCATACACTGAAATTGAGGGAACCGATCTTTAGAAAGAGCTCAGCATCTGCTACTATTATTCTCTCAAGAGATCAGAGCCAAAAAGACTTGAGAAGTTTTTATTGCCAGATCTAAATTTCATTCCACAGGCACTGGATCAGGCCTTTAATCCTTTACTTAACCACAAAGAACTGTGCTGAGGACTTTAATTCTTCCAAAACAACTGATAATATCCTAACCGTTGAAAGCAGAGTACTTGCCCGTATAAGCCAAATCCTGCATGTTTTGCTTTTAAGTAAATGCCACAGCAGACGCAAAACCAGTTGGATCCATCCTGATGTTTTCTAGGAAAGGAGAAAATCTTCAAAAAACACAACCCGTGCTTCAGAAGTGGCAGACAATTAAAGAAACAGTCTAATACTTGTACTGAATTAAGCCGCGTGTATAACATTATGCGTATATGTTTAATTTATTGATTTGGGATTTAAGATTCTTGTATTTTATCACCCACGTATTTTAATATGTATTTTGAACGGCCTTTTCATGTATTTTATCTGTTCTGCTTAATTGATTCTTTCCCCTCACCACAATTTTCTGAACTGCTTTTTCTTCTCAGCATTTCAATAAGAGAATTGGTTCAAGGAGAGATGGGCTCTTTCCCCAGCAGATCAACCGTAGCACTTTAAAGGCTGTTTCCATCAGTATTGGGCAAGAAAAATCCCCAAAGTGGAAAAACCAGCATTCAGCCACACTCAGAAAAGTTAGCAAGTGTTCTATCCATTTGCAGTGCAAAACCAGCCAAGAAAGCCTGAAATTTAGAAGGGTTATGTTATAACCTTAATCATCATACTGATAGCAAAACCTTATTTAAGATTTCACTATAAAAGTCCACATACAAGTGTCTTTGTGGTCCCATTCAGTGGGGTTTCAACCACCTTCATTTTCTGGGATTTAGATGTTCTCTGGCAAGACTTAATGGTGGAAACCTGCAAAAATAGACTCAAAGTAGTTCTTTCAACATTTATATACTATAAGTCAATACTCAGAGGTCTTGCAGCACCAAATTGGCTGAACTACTCATGTGGGCAAAAGCAGATACATGTTACAATTTGGAAATCTATGGTGGTTTGAAGGAAATAGTCTTCCAAGTAATATTTGGGTTATTTTATCAGACACTGAAGATTTTTCTTTTTGTTGGATGAACCATGAGAACTAGAGAAGGCTTGCCAAAAAACAGACCAAGGTTATCTAGCCAACAAAAAAAGCTTAAAAAACCCACCTCTTTTCAGATGTTGGAAGGACATGAAGCTTCTCAGTGTCACACTTACAAAATGATGCTTCTTAAAGGGTCATAAAAATCAATATCATTTGACAGCAAAAAGGCCCTTGCCAAGACAGAATCCACTATTGGCTTAAACCGACACTCTCATTTATAGGGCATTTGACTGGGAGAAACAGAAGCAAGATTCTCACATTTTTCATATTTGATGTTTCAGGTGACCTCTTGAAAGTTTGAGTGCTGACACATCTGGATCCGCTCGCCAACTACAAGAGAACCACTTTACACACTCCCAACCTTTGAGATTGAAATGCTCAACATTAACAACAGCTCAGGTTGCTCAGAGCCCCGTCCAGCCTGGCCTGGGATGTCTCCAGGGATGGTTCATCCACCACCTCTCTGGCCAACCTGGGCCAGGCTCTCACCACCCTCAAGGCAGCAATTTCTTCCTCATGTCCAGCCTGAACTAACGGTAACAGCTCAACCACACCTGGCACGTCAAAAACCTGACGGTGCCTAAAGCAGCACCCGCCAAGGTCAGCCCAATGATTCGTTGTCCGTGTGATTTTTTTTTTTTTTAATATATATTACTATGTACTATATTACACCAGATACATTATTCAGCTTCAGCACACTGCAAAAATCCCCATGCGATCCCCCACAGATAAATATCTATGTCACAGCTTACCAGTAACAGCTACTTGGCCTTCAAGACATTCATACAGTTCTGACAAAAAGTAGCACGCCATACTTCTATAGATGCTCCAACGAAGCCATTAACCCCCACCTGCCATCCAGCTTGCATCAACTTGCAATATCATTTGTCAATAATTGTATTAAACAGAATAGGAACTTGAATCTAAAGCAAGAAGAGGAGTTTCCACTTCCACAAGTCTTGTGACAAACAGTGTCTTTGCACTGGGCCGCCCCAAGCGCGTTTTGCGGCTGCTCTGCACCTGCGGCACGTGCTCACGGGTCACGCAACGCTGAGCCGACACCTTCGGGATGACCAGATTTATAATGTACCCATCAACTGGGTACGTCTGTCCCTGCCTCCTCACCCCGTCACCCGACCTCTTCTGTGACCTTCCATAAACAGAGTGATTCTTATTAACCAACCTGCAACATTTCCTGTGCTGCAAAACGTACTGAAAGGAATACTAACATATTACAATCTGGTTTATTCAATCCTTCAGTATTCCTGTTGTGCTTGCAACTGTGCAATCCAAAGCCAGAATCACTGATAAGAACAGAAGTCTTGGTTCTCGCCTGTTTAGCATCAGCCTTCTAAACTGCTGCTGTTCTTAAGCTACTAGGGTTTTTTCCACCTGGATAAGGAAGGCAAAGATAATTCTCCCCCACTGAAAAAAATAAAACAAAATTATTATACAAAAAGACACAGCAGCACTAGAATTTAACAGTCATGCTCACTTAAATTCACTAAACAAAATATACTTAGATCAATATTTTGAAGTGATTATCACCAAACTTATCAGTAAAATGAAACCAATCTATATTGAAAACAATCCTCATTATTCAAACTCCAGGAACCTTTATAAAGCAGAAATGAAAATGTCACAAGTTGTTACAGTTTATGAACTGGAAGACTGCAGGGATTGAAAGGCGACTGAAATAATCTTCCAGGACATTCAGAATTCTGCCAACACTGTGTTTCTGCTGCAGAAATCCCAGGCTCATGCTCTTCAAGGTGGATTTCAAGTGCTAGTGAGCAAACAGCACTAACTCAATCGGATCGTGAACTGTTTGCTGTGTCAAAGCTTTTTGCCAAACGCATAGATATAATTTTTCTTTTTGCTATATGGATAATCAACCCCAGATGGCAATTTACATGGGCAACAGCATAAAGGAATCCACGCACCGCTGGTGCTCTCAGCCTCAATCAGAGCAGGCCCGGGCGTTTGAGAATGTCACTGTTTATTTTTAATTGCTGTGTCCCTCCTTTGCGCAGGTTCAAGCGGTCAAAGATGTCGAAGCCCATTAGCAGAACTGGAAAGTGATGCCACTTCATTCGGCGAGAGGGTTCCTCAAATTTACAAAGCAGGCGGTTTGTGATGTCCCTAAATGCCCAGTGGGCACCGGCTGTCAATCTCAGTTACCGCAGGGTCAGGGCAAAGAAAGGTCAGAGAGACCCATAAACCACAACGTGTTGTGAAATGTGCTTCCTCCGTTACCTTGTAGGCCTGAGAAAGGTTTGACCTTTTATAGGTATCCTAACCCGGCTCTGCGGGATGCTGGCGGGGGTAAGTACAACACACAATGCAAAACTTACACAAGTTGCTTCCTTTGGCTGCGCTTGGTTTCCATACCTGGGCGATGGGGACGGGAACAGCCACACACTGCTGGTGGCAAAACACAAAACTCTGCCCGCAGCTATTGCCGCTCATAGATACAGATGTATCTTAAAGGTCTTTTCCAACCAAAGTGATTCTAAGATCATCGAATCCAACCACAACCCACCCCGGCACTGCCCCATATCCCTGAGAAACTCATCTCCGCCTGTTCAACCCTTCCAGGGATGGTGATTCCACCACTGCCCTGGGCAGCCTGTTCCAATGCACAACCACCTTTTCTATCAATAATTTTTTCCCGATATCCAATTTAAACCTTCCCTTTTGCAACGTGAGGCTGTTGCCTCTCATCCTGTTGCTCGTCACTTGGGAGAAGAGACCACCCCCATTGCTCAAACCTCCTTTCAGGCAGTTGTGTCTTCCACTTTACACATAGTGGAAGGTTTCATTCATTAACAACTGAAAATCATCTTTGGAGTAAGTTTCAATGCCATAAAAACCAAGTGATCAGGCTTCTCTTTATCACCAGCCTGTTCATCTGCTAACTTGCCTTTCACTTCACTGTTCCCCAGGTCACCTGGGGAGAACAGATCTTTTCAAGTCCCACTCAAAGCTTTTCCTACTGTCCTTTTAAACACCCATTTGCAATATGCAAGTTATTCACTATATTTTTGCCATTTTCCCCTTCATACATATATTGAAAGAATAGACTAATTTCTAAATATATTTACTTTCAGAACGTAACCGGCCAGGTCCACTTTAAGTGGCAGCTACAAAATGCTCCTCAAGTCTTGCCTCATTTTGGTCAATTAATACACAGGAAAAGTCAGAGCAGTCCAAATCACCATCTGTGAAACAGGCTTCATCTGTTCCAAGCACAAAATTATCTTGTTTTCTTTTAAAGGACGAATATAGTTTAAGGAAATAAAACAGTAACAACAGTTAAGCAGTTCAAAAGCCATAGAAAGGTCTCTTGACTTTCTACAGGCTCTCAAAAAAGCCCAATGGCAACAAGCCACATCATCCCAGCAGTTCTTCCAGAACATGCTGACGCCAATTAAAGCCCAACAAACAAAGAAAAGGTGCATGAAGCAATTTCACTGCCCTCTTCTTGTCATTCCCTTCACTTCCAGAGAACTCAGGACACCTACACCCAGTCAGGCTCTTTTTGGAAGCCTTCTCACTGCAGCACAACAGCTCAAACAAAAGTAACCTCACCCAAACCTTGTTCAGTCCTTGGGCATGTCCTGCCTTGGAAATGCGCCTGCCGTGCTGTTCTGAGTTTGGAAGTCTAACACGCTAATCTAGGTCAGTCTTCTCTTCATTCAACTGAAATTAAGGTACTGGATGCCTTGTTTAAATGTCTCTATGTCTCTCCCTATTATAGGCTGGCTTATAGTGGAGCATCAAAAAAAAAAAGCGACATTGAAAATAACTGAATAATTTCAGATTGGAAGAGAACACACTGTTCTTTGTTGAGCATCTCTTTCTATCAGGAAAATTAGCAGGAGTGAAAATGAGAGACTCACCTTCAGGGCAGGAATCTCCACGTTGTCACCAAGGTTAACAGAGCCAGAAAGAATAGTCCCTGTCATCACCGTGCCTTGACCCTTGATAGAGAAGCAGTGGTCAACGGCCATGAGGAAGGGTCCCGAGGGGTCTCGTGATGGCAGGTACGCCTGAGACTTCAGGACCTGGAGAAAAACAAGATAAAAGCAGCACCAGAGCTGGGTGAAAAGTCCTGACAGCCACACAGCCAAAGGAAGGCGAGCAGATGATTGATTGAACAAGTTTGTGGTTTTACTGATCTCGGGCATCTCTCGATGAGCTCAGAACACACCAATGTCAAATTAACTGTGCGGGCCATAGAGGAGACACACGCTGAGCAGCAGGAACAGGTCGATTTTCTGCCTTAGAAAGATTTGGTGCTGCACATTTAGCTTGGTTAGCAAAACTGCACTGGCGATAAAGTTGCTGCCAAACTCAATATAAACACTGCAGCAAAGCAAAGAGGGGAAAAAGCCTATACATCTCCTCTTTTTTTCCTTCCCCCCCAAAGTACAATTGTATAGTGCATTTTGCTACTTCAGCTTTTTTGGATTTTGTGAAAATGAACTTAGATACTGGTGCCCCAATAAAGCCCATTCCCACCTCCCTCCCAGAAAAGCTGTTATACTCGGATAAGTTTTCAAACTCAACTTCTTCAAATTTCCATTAACAGTTCTCGGAGGATCAAACCACTAAGGAAAATACCTACACAAGCACCATCTCCTAGAAGAACTCTCCAAATTCAGGATTTGTTTTGCTGACAAATACTACATTTCTTAAAATACAACATCATAGACTTTAATTATAGAAACGCCATCATATACCCAACAGATCACCTCCATCCCAAATCACTTTTGATCTCTGTTATAACATCAGCATATAATCTTGGCACTGCCTTCAGTGTCTGCATTTAAGGTCAGAAACTGTGGGTTAAGCCCAAGTTGTAATGGCAGAACAGAGAGAGTTTTCTTATCAAGGACAAGACCTTGGGCTCAGCTGCCACTGAGCTTCATTTTCTAAACCGTGGTACAATTACAAAGGAACACCTTCCCAAATTTTAAACCTAGTTTTATTCATCATGCTTCACAATTCTTTACAACTTTCAAACCGATTCCACCACACCCGTGGTAGCTGTTCAAGACACAGCTATTCAAAGGTATTGAAGCCTGGCTGTTGAAAAAGGGGATGCATTTAGGGGGCACGTAACCTCAGCTTCCCCATTCACTGCAAGGAATCCCCAAAGAATCAGGTCCCTCAAAACTCATATTAATGCAGGAGTTCCTCTGCTCCGGATGCTAATACATGGCACTCCAAAAGACTTAAAGTTCAAGCACATTTTATGTTGTTATTATATTCTTCAGCAGGTACCTCAATCAATTCAGAAATACCCAGTGGGTTCTCAGACTCAGGCGCTTCTGGTCCACCGGGCTTTGCTGCGACAGCAACAATAGGGCACCCAGAGAACCTGCAACAGAGAAAAGCTCCCATTAGACCACAGATCTTCTACATGTGTCAGTGTAAAGCAGTTCCAGGCTGCTGATTTCCAAGACATGCTGTAAAGATTCCTCTGTACATCAGGATAGAAAAAGGAGGTTTAATTTAAACAGTGTATGTACCATACGTAGTTACAAATGTGGGACAGTCCCAGGCAAAACAGTCTGTGCTTCAGTTTTGTGTCTGTATTGTATCTTCCCACTTCATAACAGCTACATTGCCACTCATGAAAGTCACTGCATTTCACTCATTATGTACCTCAATTACTTTCCCTAAACAGGACTGACAAACATCGTTCCAGCCAGAGCCACATTACACCGTATGGAGTTCCATCATCCTGCTCTCCCTGGTTAGGGCGCTCACATCTTCCACTCTCAGTTAAGGAAAAACCCTCACTCTTTATTTTCTCTGAAGTGAGGAAGACTTGCAGACCACAACAAAAGCTGCAAGTGCATCAACTAAAAGAAAACTCAACAAAAAACCCCGAACAAACTAGTTCTTCACCTGGACATTCTGGCTGCATTTTATCCAACCTGGACTTCAAGCAGCCCTTTAAACCAAAAAGCTTCAACATAGAGAAATATTTCTCTACACGCACCAGTTACAAATACAAATTCAGGGTTACACTTGAGTTCCTGGTAATCTTTCCACTCTTCTCTCATCACCTTTGCTAAATGTCTCTGTACTTCACCTTGGTGTGTTGAGAAGCATGTTGGAAGGGAAATGTGAGCGTATTATTTTTTGTTTTGTTACAAATCAGCTGTTACTCTCAACTTACTTGGTATTTTCCAAGGTCTTCTGCATTTTCTTGGTCATCTTCTCAATAGCACTTTGTCTCTTCCCCTCTGGAAGGAGGTCGATCTTGTTGAGAACCACCACCATCCTCTGGCAGGCGATCTGCCCGATGACCAGGCACTCTGCCGACTGCGTCTGCATCCCTTTGGTCACGTCTATCACCAGCATCATCAAATCGATAATCTGGGCACCTGGAGGAGAATCCACAGTCAGCACTGCAGCAGCGTGAAAAGATTAAGGATCATTTTCTCCAATAGTTTCCATTAAAGCTGTTGGCGTACGTACAAACGGCCAGAAGTACGAACAAAACAAGGCAAAGCAAGCATCGAATGTAGGGCTGCGTTTGGAAATAAGACCTCGGGAACTTAAGCTATTATGTGCTACCATCAGATTCTAAAAGCCTGTGACAGCTTACACATCCCTCCATATTAACAGTTTGTTATCGCTATATTAAAAACAATAAATTACCCTTGGAACAACACAAGCACGACATTTGACTCAATCTAAGCAGCTAAAAAAGAACACGGTACAGCCAAAGAAACACACGACAGCCCCACAGACAGTTGGATCAAGCCTAAGAAGAGCCAATACCTGCCCCACAACCACATCCGCAGCCCCTCGTCCCCACCTGCTTCCCACCATTTCCGACTTCAGAGGCCAAAATTTAATAAAAATGAGAAGATGACCACTTCCAGGGGCAAGTTTACCCCACGTCTAAATTCCTATAACCCCTCAATGGGAGGAAAAGGTGATTTAAACCTGACTATTTGCCATTCGCTCCCAATTCAGATGGACAAAATGTGAATGTGCAGTTCGACCATGGCCACAGACAGACCAATTCTCAGACAGCTTCAAGAAAAAATTCCTCAATTTTAGGCTGAAGTTACCCAGCATGCTTATGGATTATTTTTTCCTAAGTATCGTTGTCATGGCCCCTTAATTCTTTTATTGAAGCAACTGGAATTTCATGAATTATAATAGTTTTTAAGGGAGCTCTTGATGAACGTTGGGCCTTCCGCTAATTACATTCAGAATTTTCCTGCCTTATTCCTGGTAACTGAAATAGTCTAAATACCAAAAAAACAAGTAAAGTACAACAGACTTTAATGGCGAGAAAGATTAAACATAAAAAAACTACAAAAAAATCTACAGCGGAACTACTAGAAAGTCATAGGTCAAAAAATGCATTTTGAAAGACAAAAGATGCCATAATGCCACAGTTTTGTGTGATTTCTCAATTGCAGTACTTTTAATATTTGCCTTACGCTTTTGATCAGAAGAACAAGAAATCGATACAACTGCTCCTTGTTCCTCCGCCCTCTCCAACCTTCCCCCCAGCTTTTCTATAACTAAAAGCTTTTAAAGCTTTTACAGTGTCCGCGACAACAACCACCCTTGTTCACAATTCCCACGAACTCGGCATTGGAAGCCGTCCTGAGGTTCAAGTTCATGGGCGACCGAGTGGGTGGGAGCTGCAACACGGGAAAAAAAGAATTATGGTTACAAATTACTATTTTCAACCTACCAAAGCTTTCATCTTGTAATTAACGAATGCTAAACCCGCCAGAGCACTGGGTGGATAATTATGACGTTTCCAAAGCTCCTGCAGAATGTTACCCCATCATTTCAAATATCTCCCCGTGACAAACTGAAGATGGGCTTTATATCTTTAAAACTAGTTTTCTTTTTTATTTTTTTTTTTTTTCAAGAATTGCTTTAATTTAGAACTTGCTTAACTAATGCAAACACCACCAAGGCTATACGAAAGGCTCAGACTTTATACATCAGAAGGACAGACCTAAAGGACAGAACGCAAAGGGGACGAACAGCCTGAAAACATTCAAGTGGGACAAAACACCGCACCATGGGAACAGATGCATGTTGGAGTACAGCAGAGGGTTTTTATTAAATTCATACAACACCTAGATTTTATATTAAATTCTTACTATATAAGTGACATCCTTAATACGAACATGAATTCATAAAACCAAACCAAGCCAAATTGATTGTTAATACTACAAAAAGTATCACGGCCATACCAAGCAGAGACTCCAAAAACAATACAACAATATCAGTCAATAAACCTGCGCTATCCAACCATGGAACATCTGCCATGGGCTCCTGTGCAAAATAGAACAAAAAAGAACTGAAACCTTTGCTTTTGCTCAAAAAAATGAGATAAGATATGGTCCTACACAGGTAAGAAGGGTGATACGGAAGAGACAAGTGTTCCTCCAGCTCTCCAAGCGGGCAAGCGGCTTGAAATTACTCTGAATGAAGCAGAGACATGCGAACAACAGCACAGCAATCAAGAAAAATGCTTCATCTGCACTGAAGCAGGTCATATAGAATCAATGATAAGTTAAATTCAGGTATTCACACTACTACTCCTATAGAAAAACTGAGTGTGTAACCTTTCATTTGCTGTTTCACCTTTGAAAGAGACGTTCAAGGACATTCAGAATGATCAGGAGTCCTCCTGAAGTGCCATTTCTCACTCTGCTTAAAACTGAAGCATCAGCTATGGGGGTATCTGTCCCGTGAGGACACACAGCTCAGATCAGCCCTGGAAAAGCAAACCAAACCACTTGTCACCCGAAGACACAGAGGGGTGGGGGAAGATGGGAATGATATGGCAAGATAAGCAGTTAAACCACAGCAAAAACAAAGTACAGTAGATAGTCCAAGTGAAGAAAAACGAGAAGTGTAACAAATGGACAGAGAGAACCTGGATGATGGCCAGATAGGAGAAAAATGCCACAAAACCAGCAGCACCGCATCCCAGAGAAAAGAGTGCAAGAAGCGCCAGCAGCGCCCATTTGTAACACAAAACCCATAAATATTGAGAAAAATACCTTCCCAGAAAAGAGAAAGAAAAAGTCCAGCCCCTGCTTTGAATAAGCACATCCAACCCACCCTTGCTTCTGAAGTTTGAGGAGTATTTGACTAGGAACGGTTGTCACCGTCACTCGCTGAATTAGCCGAATCAGAGATACCATAGACTAGGACAGGTTCCATATATGCACAAGGCAGCAAACACCAGCAACTCAGGTTCCCTCGACTCGTCATCAGCTCCGTTCCTCCAAGGGAAGGACAAAACGACAGCACTTGCAGCACGTCGTTCACAGCCACATCTCCCTCTTCATCCCAAAAGATTTCACCAGCTGCTGTCTGAGGACACCCAAAAAGATGGATGACCCAAAAGAATAGTAGGTATTAAAAAATATATAAGTAAAACGAATAAACTTTTAATCTTCAGGAGAAAATCCACTGCATTCTCTGCATTTATGTTATTTAGTACACTATATCTTTAAACCTTTACCAAAAGGAAAAGAAAGACCTATACAAAGTTGTAGGCTGCAGACCATCACCTGCATCTGATTCATTCCCTGGAATGCTCAGTGTTGTATCATCTTTGACTTCCACACAGCTTATATAAATAAAGCACGCCTGATTTTGCTCACTCAAGTCAAGCAGTCACTGAAGTTCAAACTCTGCAGTGCTTACATGCTACTGTCTTACATCCTTACACAAAATTGTACAACTAGGAAAAGCAGATCTGTTACACCAACCTACCCAGGGAAACGCCGTGCGAGATCCCAACCTACAGGCTGCGTTTTTCGAGACTGCAAAGCACTACAATAAACAACATAACGTTTATTTTGGAACAGAACATTCCGTCTTTAACAAATCTCCTTCAACCTCGATCACAGAAGTTGCTGCAGTTCTGCGTGGAACCCAAACCCCTTCTCTTTGCGCATCCTGTTGCATGCGGGTAAATCACAGACCCCAACTCCAGCTGCGCAGAGATGGAGCCCAACAGCAACACACAATGTGAACAGCAAGTTACACAGGGTATTATTAGCTCTAGGAGGAGGAAAAAAATACAAAACCAAACAAAAACCACCGAACCCATAACACTAACTCAATATTTTGACCTCTCGTGTTACTTTATCAGTTCCAAAAGCTTATTACTGTATGAGCACTGTGCCCACTTTCAGAACCATTAAGTTATAAACCAGCTGGCGACTTCAGCATTACTGAAAAGGAGCACAAAAGGGTATTCGCAATAAATGGGTAGAATCTCAATTTTTTTCTCCTCAAAAGTAGATTATTAGAGTATTTACAACTGCTACTATTTTGGTAAAGTTTAGTATTGCATCAGATCCTCCACAATCCATCAAGATAAAGCCAACTTGGCTCCAAGCAACAAAACCTGGGCTGGTGGAAGGAAGGAGTCGAGTCCCTGAGCGAATAAACGGGAGGTTTCTTGTGTCCCAGGGAACACAAGCACCGGTTCTCACTCCCGGCTCCTTCCCAGCTCCCGCATCCCGTCCTGTTGGCTGCAACCTTTACTGGCTGACTCTGCGGGAGCAGCTCAACTCCTGTTCACAGACGGAAAATGGAACCTGAAATGTAAAAAAATGAAATAATTGTGGGCCATGGGCTATAATTCGATTTCACGCTTTACGAGGAAATGAAAGAGGACTTCCTTAAACATACTTTTGTTTTTTAATATGCTTTTTACCATGTTAAGATTTCCTCTGGAGCAGAAGAGAAAATAGGATTGTAGAAAAGGGACCATTCTCAGGTATCATTGCTACTCAGGGGCAAAGCTCTGTTTTAATGTGCACTTCCCATTCTGGGGAAGAGGAAATTCTTCAATTAATAAACCGGGTGGACTGAGGCGAGTTTTTTAAGGTTTAATCAATTTCATCTGCACGTCGGATAAAAAGACCGACTATTCTACCATTTTTGCTTCCCCTATCCCCCTTTCAAAAAGAAAATAATAAAATCAATGTTTTATTTTAAATTCTTTGAGGTTAGTATCTCCTGTCTCAGGAAATATTGTCTATATCATGCAGAGTATGAAACTTCCCCCTTCCCAGGGCACCCTCCCGTTTTTTTGTGAAGAATCTTTATTCAGAAACAACTAAATTATTCTCTGCTGTCATATACAGTAACACCTTGGGAGATGCTACACGCCGCACAGGATTGCGCTGGGTACCTTAGGGGAGGCATTGCGATGAATACAGAAGATGTTATACAGGATGGGACGCCTCCCAAAATCCAAACAGCAAAATGGAGGCGTGGGCGGGAGAGAGACGCGGTCACAAGCGGAGCAACATGAATTACCCATGAAGAAACCCCCTGCGAAGCAATGCAAATCACAGCTCAAACCCGACACCGCGACACGCGTTAGGAAGCGCTTTGAAAAGAAAAGGAGCTCAAGCATCCCAGCGCCGTTTCCCGGGAATGCTGCTCCCAGAGGAGCAGCAGCTGGAAGCACAAACAGGAGCTGAGCAGCTTCAAGCTCCGCAGAGCTCGGAATCCGCGAGGGTCAGGGCGGCAACCCACAGGATGTCTTTCGGTGCACAGTAAAGCTCAGAATTATACGCGTTAGATTTGATTTTCGAACAATAAAGAAACCGCTGGTTGCACAAATTCCCTTTAAATGAAAACCAGCCACTGAGGTCCTTCCGAAACCAGGAGCTACAAAGAGAAAGCAGGATGACCCATCTTTTACAGTTATTTATTTGTAATTCCAAGTTCAACTCAACTACAAATGGTAAGCGATGGAAAGAGATAATTGCTAATCTCTTATTTATAACAAGAGAAATAAAAGGGTTATTTTGTGAAAGACTTCACACAAGATCTACTTGGAATATACTCCCAGTGGGCACCACTGTCCTGAAGAGGGGAAAGTCAAGTCATCTGAAGATCTTTCTTGTTTGAATATGTTCTAACTACACGTTAGAAACAAGCCTGTGCTCTTCAGAGGGAGGAAATGCCTCTAATGATTACAGTACGTCAATAAGCTCGATGGGCCGTGCTCAAGTAGCACAAGTAAAGCTGATAAGGCCTCCAAAGAAGGTTACGATAAGAAAGACTGGGGCCTATCTTCAATAACATTATTATATGCTGATCCAGCTACTGCAATACTGTGTGTATAAGACTATATTAAACAGATTACTTTGGTGGGGGGAAAAAACCAAACCAAAAAACCCCCCACAAACAAACAGGCAAACAGCAAACCTGAAAGCGAGAACTCCCTCAGTAAAAGGCATTACAGCACAAGAAGAATGAAGGTCGTCAAGAGATTCTTTGCGAGACTTTCTAGAATGGAAGGAGTCTCATTGCCTTCAGCCTCTTCGGACAAGCGTTGTACACTGGGCCACATCTCCAAAGCCCTAAATTCATCTTAGGAAACTTGGTCTGGCTACTTGCCTACTTAGAGGTGGCTGGTCCACCATGAAGGGTTGGAACCAGGTAACCTCCAAAGGTCCCATCCAGCCTGACGATACCTGCTAATTACCATCTGGCTTCAGACAAATGAAAATAGAGATTTGATATTTAAGCAATTAAGATTTTTAAAGCCACATCTTGCTGGATGAAGTTCCATTGCTTATAATACATTTATGTTTTTATCCTGTGTAAGGGGCATTAGGATAAAACTTAAAGCAAGTGACACCATTGACTTTCTTGCCTTGACCCTCTGAAATATTCACTGTGACCGTTTCCAAAGAAAATACAGCTAATTAGGTGAGTATCTACTAGGGCCTGGTATTTCAATTCCTGTTCTTCAAAATATTTCTGAAAAAAACACAGAAAACCTCCACAATGACAATGCTTTCCCTTCATCGTCTACAGGAAAGTAAACCACCCTTACCTTAAAACAAGAAATGCCATTTAATATGTAGTATATGTAGAAATGGAGATAATCCACCATGTGAGAAAAAACATCATCATCCTCCTTCCATTTGCAAAGTCCTTTCTGCAATAGCACCTATTACTAGATCTGAGTTTCTATATTGACAAGGCACAAACTGGACGGAGCCCAGAAGAGGCATCTACTTATCTTAAGGCTCAAAACATTAACTGTGGAAGGGTTTAAAAAAGCCTTCGTATCTTGAGAAAAGCACCAGCCGCTCCGAGCAGACACAATCGACCGCTACAGAACAAGTCAGCATTTGCTCAATTACACACCACCATGGTATTTCAGCTGCCTTATTTCTTTCTTGGCTTGAAGTCCAAAGTGCATAAATTGTGCATTAGTTAGCAAACATTAACTTTTAAAAGTGTCATTCATATATACATATATGCAAATACAGACACCAGTAGAGGTGGAAAGTTAAATATTTAAGGTACTGCACAAAACTAGAGGAAAAGTTACCTAATATTCTAGGCTGAACATCATTACACAGCTCACCCTTGGAGTATAATCCACAGCATATAGTAAGAAAAGTGCTTATTTCACACACTTGACAGCAAAACAAAGCACTGAACAATTGGGTCATTACCATCTGGGTTGTAACTGGTTTATTTTTGCGCTACGTGCCTGTATTAAACCCGGCACAAAAAGGCTCAGTTGCCTAATTTGTCATCCGGATTATAAAACATCTCAACAAGAAAAGGTCGCGTCAAACTTCTGGGCTCCCAAATGACAGAAGAAAACGGCACCAACAATTCCACTGATTCCTATCAGACTCAGAAGTTTGCAATGAAGTGCCCTGTCCCTTCTGTCTAGAGTTGTTGAGTTCATGAAACAAGGTTTCTGAAACGTAAATCAACACTATATGTTCATGCTTCAGGAAAAAGAAACGTGCAAAATAAAAAGGATCAATGTAAAACCCCACTCGGACCTCCTCAGATACTCCTCATACCGCGTGCTCAAGGTCCTAGTAAGCTTTCCTATGGCCTCACGAGCCATTAATTCAAGTTTCAGGCTTCTTATTCAGAAGTATTTTGCTTTGGTATCAGGGCCATGTGTGGTTTTGCGCTGCTCTGAAGAATTAAGCATAACATAACATTACGCTTGGGCCTTTCATACTGACCATAAGTGTTCCCTGGAGGTCCACGAAGTCTTTACAGTAAAAAATCTGATTACAAGGTATGACCATTCTGCCCACTCCATCTCTCAAAGAGTACAGACATATTGTTTTTGAAGCTACTTCCAAGACCAGAAATAGAAAATAGCAGCTGAACAGTATAAAAGGCCTCAAGTATCTGGAAGAATTAGGAAGGCATCGAACCTGGACAAGGACACGAGCCCATCCCGGCCCTGCCAGAACTTGCACCCACCTGGAACCTTCTGTCCCGTCTCTAAAAACTCAGCCCACACCCGACAGACACAGGTTTGTACCGCAGACAGAAAAGATGCACATTCAAGACGCCTGGAATAACCTGATGTAGTTTCCACGGTTGTTTCAGGAAGACTGGACGTAACCAGACAAACGGTACCTACGTGCACACGTTTGCCTTCAAAGCAGTTTGCTGCTTCAGGCACTGAACTTCTGCATCGGCTTTTCAGAAAAACAACCACTCTGCTTTCCAAGAACAGGAGAGCAAAACTGAAAAGCTTCCTAACCAATGTGTTCATATTTCTGTATGTATTTGAATATACTATTACATACAAGCCCAGTAGTGGACTCAAAGGGGGAGGAAAAAACCAAACACCTGAACAATAAATACAAAGTGTCCATAAATCCTATTCTCCATCAGTGTTATTTCACACTCAGCTCTTCGTCTTTTCAAGTTCTTTTAAAAATCTTACGAGATGATATCGGCACGTTAGCGTATCTACAATTCCATCACATCCACGCCCCTGTTGTAATATAAAAAGAAACAGCGCATTTCAGAAATCCTTACACGAGCAACACACAACTCGAGTACTCGATTATCTCGGGATAAAAAGAACGTGCTCTGCTTAATGACCAACTAGTTGGGTGCTTTTCTTCCCCAAGGACTACAGAATTCTTACTACAAAGCATCTATTGCCTCCCTCTGGGTGCTTAGGAGAATTACTGAATTATCAACATCTTCGAATTCCTTCAAACTTATTTTAGTCGGTTTAATACTAGATGACACTTAAAACTATTTTTGCTATCTTTTGTGTTAACTTCTTAAGTCCTGCCTGGCCAAAGGATATCTCAATGGGAATTATTATCCTGCCATATCTTTGAAAGATCAATCTAACAAGTTTCTCAGAGCAGTCGTAAGAAATAAGGACCACATCACACCACAAACACACATTTAAACATAGAACTCCAAACCTGCACAACCTACACACAGCAGTTTGCATGCAGTCAAAAAACAGGTATGAAAGTTGTCCCTTAGAGATGCTGCTGAACCACCCTGAAATTAATGATTCTGTTAAGTTTTTCTCTACCTAAATTCAATGCTTCAGGCCAACTAGACTTTAGATCAGTGAATTCCCAAGAAACACACTAATTAACACCTTGATCACAGAGATCTGCTCCTAGATTCTCTTCATCTCTCTGTCAATTCAAGGACATTAATCTTACAGGGCACCTGCAGCTTTAGACAGCTCAAGGAACACCAATAAGAAATCCATTTTCAACCTTGTACAGCATATTTCTATGAGACCACCAACAACAGGTTTTCTTGAACAATTCTGCAAGTCACCAGTCCAACAGCAAATCTCCAATTCATCTGATTCTACATCATCTTCTACAGAAAGGAAAACCCGATTTCCACGTAAAGCTGGAAATCAATTGTGAATCTACACCTGAAGCATTTCAAGCCCTAAGCCACCTGTCTCTGTCTTTGGAATAAACTATCTAAAGGTCGCAGACTCCACACTAAGGAGCTTGTTTGGTACTAAAATCCAGCACTATTGTGCTTTTTGCAACACTGCATGTAATGCGCTGTCCCAACAGAAGACTTGTGGTAGGACATAGGAAGATGTTCTTGGTTATGTCCCATCTGAGGATGCCAAACGAGATTTTTCTTAAAGAAAATACGATTTTACTCTTTTTGCCTCCCACCCTTCCCTCAAAAAAATCACACACAGCTATGGGCAAACAAAACAAAAAGTGTTCTTTAATTTTCCTCTTCACCCTCTGCAATACTGAAATACCATCAGTCAGGGTTACAAACATCCGTCACTGCCAGGGGAATGTACAAAACATTCCCAAACTCCAGGCCCACGTATCCTGTAGCTCCGCGCTTCACAAACAAAAGGTTGGGGAAAGAAAGAGGGGGTGGGGGACGGAATAAAGGCTTAAAGATTAAAGTCACGGGCAGAGACAGACGGCTCCGTTTTTTAATAACTGAAAACACGAGTTGCGCCTGAATGTGCTCATTGTTTTATGGCGGGGGGGAGAGTCTCCGCACGCTGGACTGGCTGGCGACAGAACTGCCTTTGCATCAAAAACAAGATGTACAGAAAAAGACACCAAACCCATGCCCTAATTTCCCCTCTTGTAATGGTTAATGACGCATACAGGTAGAAAGCCACAAATTATTCCCCCTTACCTTTATTAAACTGGGGAGAAGCTCATGACTAGAACACGTACCTGATGGTAACACCCAACACACACGACTGAAGGGACGTCCCAGGTTTTGTGCTGCGAGGGAAGACAGACTATGACAATAAGTCACACACAACAGGCTTCTAAGTCAATTTCTCATAGTTTATTTTCACAATAAAACCAGCGCTGCAAGGCTAAATTATGTTATCTCAGTAGATTTTCATGGAGATTCAAGAAGTTTCGCTGTCAGAAGGAAATTCTTAAATCCGTTTTAGAAAGTATCGGCTGTACTTTCAGTGAAGGAAAAGGTGCACAAGTTGCACTCGCTTCAGTCACTAAAAGAGTCGTTAGCTTAAAATGTTGCACTAGAACATTAAAAATTCAAAATGTTTGGTTTAGGTTTTAAAATCCATCTTTCTCTCAAAAAACAGACTAAAAGATGCTTATGGCTACTTAACATCCGTGATTACACATGCATATTACTTTAAAATTCCATAATATACTACTTGTATAAGGACAATTTTTCATCTAAAAGGGGAATTACTTGTTAGGATTTATTTCGGGGAACAGAGTTTTGTTGGTTAGATCCCACCAGTGCCCAGAAGTTGAATGCAACGAGTCAGGTGCCAACGCACTACAGGCAAACGAGCAGTCTAAGCAAACACATAAATGCAAAAACCGCTACATCATTCTTTGTTTTATGCTAATTTAGCCTGAGATGTTACTATAACAGAGTTTTTGTTCTACCGTATTTTTTTTTTACCTGCCAGCTTTGCTTTAAATACAAAGAGAAAGGAGATAATTCAACAAGACAACACGCTCTTTCATCTCAAACCACGAGCCTCCCAGTCATGATTTTTTGGGGAAGCCTAAAATAAGGCACCGGGAGGCGACCCAACAGGAGTCCCCGGGACACGGTCCCCGCGTGGGAGGAAGCGGCGCCCGCGACACCCCGGCTCTCGTCCCCTTTGTTGATGCAGCAATCCTGCATCACCCACCACTGGGCATCTTGGGGAGATTTAAAACATTACTGTCTGTTTAGCAAAGAAAAAAAATAAGGCCATGTCAGAAAGGGAGGGGAAAGGAAAAGCTGAAACATGAGCTCAGAGCCTGGTCCGGAGGATGAAGGGAGGCTTTGTTTGACTTTATTCATACCAAGTACGAACAAGAAACTCATCACTGTTTTGAGCTCGAACTGCAAAATTTGTTTTGTATGCAGCGCTGCCAACTATTTTTTTCCTCCATGTAACTAAACTACCCCTCTTCCTCAGAAATAGCTTCTGCTGATGCTCTGATCAAGTATTTAAGCCTGGATGGAATCCGTGCAGCAGCAGAGACTACCATCCTGCCCACGCTATAAACCCTGATGCTTCGGAAGCACGTACAAAGACATTCTTATATAGTAAAGACAAACCTTGCTTATATGACTGATTCTGTCCTGAAGCTCTTGTATGCACAAACAATTAAAATTAAAACATATGAATATTAAAAAAAAAAAAAAAAATAAAACAAATCACTTGGAAGCCACACTGGATACCCAACCACACTAAGAGTTGGGCAACGGTTATTAAACTGGAGATACTTCGAAAAGAAATATTAATTATTTCTAAGCTTTCAAATGCAGAAATCAGTCCAAAAATACAGTGTTTTAAAAGTTCATCCTTTGGGAGATTAGAGAAAAAAGCACTAGTAAAAAAAGGGCTGTCCTATGTCGGAAACAACCCACCAACGCTGCCTCTGAAAGAGCTCAAGGGCAGCAGCAAGAGGCAGCGAGGGAAAGCGCAGGCTCAGCTCTAGTTTCTTGCTCTTAGGAAAAGGCAAAGCGGGTGGTAATTTACCGTGTACGACCAAATTGTACACGAAAGCTTAAAACCAGCCAATTAAAGCTAACATTATGGAATGGACCAGAGGGTCCGAGTGGAAGGCATTAGACACGCATTCCAGACAAGGGCTCCAGAGCCCGCCCGCGAGGCGGATCCCGCACAAAACACAAAGGGTCAGTGAGTTCTGCTGGAAGGGAAGCCCAGCGTGGACCAGGAGCCACGACACCCTGCCCAGCCGATGGATACACTGCCCGGCCATGGAGTGACACCAGGAATGTAGAGCTCAGCAGCACTTGGTCATCACCTGTACTGACAGAACACTATGGATCAAGTTTCAAAACTACGTCAGTCAATGAGGGGAACATCTCACTAGGACTAAGGATCAAAAGGAGGGTGAAAACAAGGAATGGAGACCCACTATTGCTAAAGTAATAACCATGCCTGTTTCAGTTTCAATCCCCTGCATATAACTATTGCTCTCATACATTCGGCTACCACTTTGTTTCTCTGTCAAGAAGTTCAAACTAGAATGACCAAAAGAGCTACAAATATCTAGTGGGAAGCTGGAAAAGGAAGACAATGACTACAGCAAGTTACCAGAACTATACTGAATTTAGCCTTCAGAGTCCTTGCACTTTAAATTATGGTGAACCCCCATTTTAGAATAGAATATTTCAGCTAGAAAGGACCTACAAGGATCATCTAATCCAACTGCCTGATGAACTCAGGGCTGACCAAAAGTTCAAACATGTTATTAATGGGCATGGTCCAAATGCCTTCAAACACCGACAGACATGGAGCATCAACCACGTTTCTAGGAATCCTGTTCCAATGTTTGACCACACTCTGCCTAAAAAATCCTTCCCAATGTCCAGTCTAAACCTCCCCTGGTGCAGCATTCAACCATTCCCACACATCCTGTCCCTTTAGTTTGACACCAGGTTTTATTTCAATCACCTACACCACAACGCTGCAGCAGCACAGCACGTGGAAAGAAAGAAACACCTAAAACAAATCGGTCCCAAACAACTAAATGAAGGATGCCAGCTCTAGGAAAACAGATGCTTTCATTCCCTGCGCTGTGCACAGATAATCACAGCCAAAGTCAACAGCAATACTTTGGAATACATATTCTTCCAGACACAGTCCAGCCAGCACTGAGTTAACCTGCCCTGCTGCAATCCCAAATATCACATGCTTTGCTAACTTACACATTTCAGAGAAAGATATGAGCATAATTGAACAAATAGAATAGCCATTAAGTTGCTCTTACTAAGGTTTTAAGATAGCACTGGAATACCAATGGCGGGTTTTATACGAAAAACCACTGCAAACCTATCATTTGAAACCAAACTCACATCAGTGATCTATGAGCTTATTCTCAGTTCACTTTAACAGAGTTTTCAACACTCACAAAGGCTGGAAGTTCTATTTGTTTTAGAGGATAAACGACTCACCACTCTGTTCTCTGCCCATGGCAGACAGCAGGTCCTGCCCAAGCACCCAGCACCACATCATGACAGTGACCAGAACTGTGCACAGCTCATCGCTCCACAAAGTCACATCACGTTGTGCCAGAGCATCTTCTCAAGCACACGGTACTAGTTCCTACTTCCCACCACCCAACAGAAGAGCTTTTGACAGAGTATTTAAGTTTCGGCTGACTAGGATTGCACACAATCCACACCTCGTTCAGAGCAGCCTCAAGGGGTCAACAGCCGCATAAATCTCAATGTCCCAGAACTTCAGGACAAAAACTATATCACACCAGATACACCGTCTAAATTGCCAACGCTACAAAGCATTCCAGATATTGCAGGTCGTACAGTATTTGTGTTTCACATTAATACACTCTCCATATAAGTAAAGTCCACTGTAATACAAAAGGTGATACTCACCGTAAAGGAGGAAAGCAGAGCAGAGTTTAATTACTAAATAAAACTAGACACAATACTTGTCAATATTAGAATTTATACTGTATTAAGAGGGATTGGAATTTAATGATCTATAAGCACACCGAGATAAGACACAGTAGCAACGCTTGAGTATATGTTTTCAACAATATTAATATAGGAGGGAAGGTGAAAAAGCTAAAGCATCATGATTTATACACAGATGACTTTTTAAAAAAAAATTGGCAGCAGAATAAGTGCCATGAAAAGATAATCAAAATTTCACTGGTAGAGCATTAGTTAAAAAAAATATATATTTACAACACATTGAATGATTTGCTTTATTATTTAAAAATAAATACTCAGGTGAATGAAGTTTTGCAGCCAACTAAGGAGCAAAATACAGATTGGTCCAAGTTTGTACCAGTTTGGACCTTAATTCTGAGAATTCCCCTATAGAGATCATTCCTACCAGACCAGACGGACACAGATCGTCCAGTCGGGCTCCAATTGTTACTTCTCCAGAGCCGCGAGCGTGTGTGGCCCTTCAGATACTCACAAAACGAGGCCCCTTCAGAAAGTTCACAGGCTAAATTTAGACCAGTTGCTCCCTAGAATAATGGAAAACATTTTAATCTTGGACACGGCCAGGTTGTTTTATTGCTTCGAGTTTTATACTTAGAAAAGCAGAGATCTTGGGAAGTGAACATACAGAAACCATCAACGTAAAACCAGCTCTTTTATCTCTGAAACCCCTCATCATCACAATCGGCTATTTTGAAGAATCTCAAAAGGTGAAGCTGTTCATCACAACCCTGCACAGTAATTTCACAGCACATATAATTTCACATATTATACAAAACAGAACATGCTTAGATTATCAGAGGTATTTCAGGAGTCCTCCAGCATTTTCAACTAAATAAAATACAAGTGTTGACTCCATGGTACAGGAATTTTACAAGTAGTAGTGGCAGTTTGTGTAAACTAAAGTTAGTGAGCAGCAACATCTGTTGATTAAACAAAACACTCAACATCAAAACCTTCATCAAGACCAGAGCTTTGCTTCTGCAACCAAGAAGAAAACGTACGACAGGTCTCCCAGCTGCGTCCCACGCTCCTCTGGTTCATTTGGTACTTCAGTACCACTTCTCTCCCAAATCCGAACTTCAAATCCCCAGGGAAGTGGGAGGAAAGGCGACGGAAAACAAAGTCAGCTCGGAACGCACGTGAGCGGCTCTCGGGAACGCTGGCGCTGCCGAGTTATTCAATGGAAATACAGACCAAGAATCCCAGATAAACAACAAAATAAGATGGAGCGCAAAGCAGTGAGTGCTTTCCTCCAGTGTGTGATGTACCCGTAAATCTGCATATATCTGTTTAAAAATGGAACAAGGGAAGCAGCACGTTTCAAGAGACCGCTAGTCACAACGACAATAATTAAAAAACTAAAAATAAATTTAAAAAAATAATCAAAGAGCGGCAAGTCCAAGCACTGAGCCAGCAGGATCTGGTTTGGACGGGATTCTGGAAACAAAGTGCCCAGAGTCCAAAACAATCAGCCCCGCTCGCTAATCTGACCTCTGGGATACAACTTCTCTGGCGGCAAGAGAAGAAATTCCCAAGCAAGAATACAAAACAGTATCAACAATTTATCAAGAATATCTAAAAATTACAAACTCTTCACAGAAACCCTTTCCTAGATGCTTTTGCCTTGTATGAGTTTTTTCTATTGAGCTGTTTCTTTTCACACCTTCTCAGGTCTCGTTTCCCATTCACACCTTCCAGGCTTGGAGAGAACAGCAGATACTAAATGAAACTTCCTGACGATACGAAGTATTATAGAATTACAGAGCAAGAAATTAAAAACTCAGAATGAGAATTACATTTTAAATGATCTTAAGTAAATATATTTCACTTGTTATTCAGCTCCGTCGGTCTTGATATCAAACAATGGAGACAACTGCTGTTGAAGAGCCATATAATAACAACGGAAGAGAAATACAAAGGAACTTTATTAAGTATATTCTTACTGACAATTTACTGTAGGCTTAAATTAAATTTTGGTATAAGAGCTCCTTTAAAGCGCTTCCAATAAATTATTTTTTAATAATTATGTTTAAAATGTCGCAGTTAATCTGCTTTTGAGGAAAAGATTATCTTGCCATTTTGTAAAAATATAACATTGAAATAGTGTATGAGAAGAGGAAAAAAGGTAAGTAACATAAGTACAGAAAATGAAAGGCTGGAGAGTTGGGCAGGGAAAAATTTCAATGAAATATAACAAGGGCAAGTGTAGAGTCTTGAATCTGGGCAGGAACAACCCCAGGTTCCAGTGTAAGTTGGGGAATGACCTATTAGAGAGCAGCGTAGGGGAAAGGGACCTGGGGTCCTGGGGACAGCAGGGTGACCATGAGCCAGCACTGGGCCCTTGTGGCCAGGAAGCCAATGGTACCTGGGGTGGGTTAGAAGGGGGTGGTCAGTAGGTCAGAGAGGTTCTCCTGCCCCTCTGCTCTGCCCTGGGGAGACCACACCTGGAATCTTGTGTCCAGTTGTGGCCCCTCAGTTCCAGCAGGACAGGGAACTGCTGGAGAGAGTCCAGCGCAGCCACCAAGATGCTGCAGGGAGTGGAGCATCTCCCGTGTGAGGAAAGGCTGAGGGAGCTGGGGCTCTGGAGCTGGACAAGAGGAGACTGAGGGGGGACTCATTCATGTTTACAGATATCTAAAGGGTGAGTGTCAGGAGGATGGAGCCAGGCTCTTCTCAGTGACAACCACTGATAGAACAAGGGTAATGGGTTCAAACTGGAACACAGGACATTCCACTTACATTTGAGAAGAAACTTCTTCTCAGTGAGGGTGGCAGAGCCTGGCCCAGGCTGCCCAGGGGGGTTGTGGAGTCTCCTTCTGTGCAGACATTCCAACCCGCCTGGACACCTTCCTGTGGAACCTCATCTGGGTGTTCCTGCTCCATGGGGGATTGACCTGGATGAGCTTTCCAGCTCCCTTCCAACCCCTGACATTCTGGGAATCTGTGATTCTGTGTGAAATATCTAATGACTGCTCTCCATGGAAATCTAAAAAAAAAAAAAAAAAAAAAAAAAAATCACATAAATGGGTATTTAATTTTTCTCTCCCTTAATAAAGTAATACCAGCACCCACTTCTACGATTTTTGCCTCAGGAGTGTCCTGTTAAGCAAGATACACATTGGAGGTGGGGGGAGACCTGAAAGACCACAAAGGGAAAAAAATTCTTTAAAAATATTAATTTGTAGTCACCATGCTATAAACACACATAACACCCTCTGTAACTCACAAAAATAAGAGCTAAGTGTCCAACAAGAAGATTTGCTTCTCTCAAAGATTCTGTTGGCCCAAGGAAAATTAAATCACAACACCTCAACGTGCATCAGTTTTACCAGCAAAATGAAAGCTTTGAAGTTTTCAGCACGAAGAAATGGCAGCAACAACCTATTCTCTCCACAGCAGCACTGAGCAGGCAGGGAACCCACTTCTGTGCCCTTAAAAAGCTACAACTCCAGTTTCTCTGCTGGTCAATCTGGACGCAAACTGAACGCGTCATTTTAAACAAAAACCACGAAACAGAAGTGAAGCAAAGGCGGGTTATCAGCAACTCGACTCCCCATCACAAACCACCCTCTCTCAGCCCACCAGTGCCCACCCAAATTTCATCCAGTTCTGAAAGAAAACAAAAAAACACAGCTTTTAACAGTCCAGCAACTCTCTTCTCCTCCCTCTCATTCCTACAGGAAAGGACAACGTACAAGTATCAAGAAATTGCTCTTCAGCCCCGTTTCCCACCATGTCGTCCCTCCTCTTTTACTTCTCCCTCCACCCCCTTAAGAAACAAAAAGATCTTTTAATTCGTTTGTGGAAATCCTGGGTTGTGAATGTAGAGAAAAATACATTAAGCGCAGGCTCTGAGATGAGCCTGTTCCGCTGCTTATTGCCCTGAACCTTCAACCACCCTCGGCCTGAACCCGGGGAGGGAACTCAGAACAGAATGTCTACAAGTTCCCCATGGACAGGGGTGGGAAACGCACGACTCACACTTTCCACCTTCCTAAATTAAAAAAATTAAATAAGTATATAATTATAAAACCCACACACCCCCCAAACAATTAAGATTATCATTAAAAACAACACCGAAACTACAAAGCCCTCCGTGCTGCTTTCTTGCACGTTCTTACATAGCAAGGGAAAAAAAAATCTGCTGAAATTGCTAAGGATCAGCCAAACTCAGCAAACCAACGCTATCTCTAACTGTAAATGCATCACCAAGATAAACGAACGCTTAATTGGAGAGTACTAATCACTGCTTAACAAAACGCTGAAATCACCAAGAAAGAACACGGTGGTTAAAGCTCCAGTTTTGTGTTGCCCAGAGCTAACAGAGATTACAACTTGGGCATCTGAAATATTTCACAGCGATCGTTATCGCTTACCAAACCATATTTTCCAGAATATATTTGATTTTTGGAAAACTAGCTTGATAGGCTGTTTTGGCTGCTTTTAGTGCCCCTGTGCTCTACTGGGCTCCTAACTTCATTTTGTTAAGGGGACACCAGACCCCCCTTTAGCATCCTCATAACACAAACACATTGCTCATTCACAAAGGGGAACTTAAAGTGGGGCAAAAACACCAATTTTCACAGCACAACAGCTTCCAAATGGAACAACATCCCAAAATGGGTGCGTTTGCGTAATTCCATCCCGGTGTCTCAAAATTTTTCAGTGTCCAATAATAAGAATAAATACGGTTTGAGACCCTATGAAGTTGTTAGCAGTCCAATACAATGCGAAAATGCTGCCGAAATATCATATGATGCTAAAACAAATATTAGACAGCTTAACCTCAAACATTCTTTTAACTATTTTGTTCCAACTGATCTCATACGAGCCCATAAGTTACTGCAAAAAGGTTTAAAACAGTACGTATAAACTCTGAAATAATATTCTAGACTAATTTAAATTTCACATTAGTCAATTCTGGTTTCACCTGGGATTGACTCAATTATATGAAAAATACACACAAGAAAATCCCATAAACTTGATGGTTTTCCCAGTCTACCCTTTTCTTAATGGGACAAAAATAAAGACCTTCAAAAAGGGAAAAGAAACAAGTACGGCAACCAAAATAACCTTCTCGCTGCAGGCTGAGTAAAGAAATGGACAGAGGGGCTTGCATTTAAAAAGTTAAATTTATCTTCGCATTTAATTTGTTTGGCTTTAAATTACAACAAAGAAAACATTAAACCCCACCAAAGCAGTGCTGGCTATTACTACAATAATCAACTATTTCGTACAGTAAACAAAGCTTCAAAACAGAAAAGAAAACACATTTAGGGACACAGAACGAAACAACACCCACACACGGTTTGTCGGTGAATACGGCTCAATCATCAACACACATCTGGAGACCGACTTGCTGTAAAAACTGCATTTTCAGCCACTGGATTTGTTCTCCTTTTTCTTTTAATAATAATTCAGCTTCAGTTCAAAACTCTTTCCTTCCCTCAACCAAAAGAGTATTTTCACCACGCAAAGTTTGTTACAGTTCAGTTTAACCTAATAGACTTTTTTAATATTGTCCCTGGCTGCACTATACAGCACCAGACAAGTGAATCTTCCCTCCCCACACGTAGACTCCAGTTAAATAGCAATTTTGGACAGAAAAAGCTGCTATTCCTGGATATCACAACCCCCAGAGAGAGCTCAATGCCAGACACACGGGTAAACATCCCCACAATCATCCCAGCACCTGAAATAACGGGAGGAGGAGCTCAGGGAGAAAATACCCGTGGTGGCCCCTACCACATGGTGAAAATACATCACACTGCGAGCAAATTGAAACAACTAAAGTACTGCCCTTAAACAACCTTCTTAGGGATGCCCGACTCGTATTCTCTGTTCAGCAATGCTGTTAGCATCACACGCAAGGATAAGCGCTATCAAAAATTACTTCAGATATTTTTATTATTTACATTTATAATTTTGGGGTAAAAACTTGCTTTTCAGGCTTTAAGGAATTTTTAAAATAAGACACTATCACATTATTTGAAGGTATAATATTGCCAGACAGAGGCCACAGTTTCCACGTGTCCCTTCAGTGACCGGCACTGGTGACATTTGGGATTATTTGTTTGCTGCACTTTTCAATACTCCAAACTGAACACACGTCATCTCACTGAGATCCGGGAAGATGTTGAAAGCTCTTAAGAACGACAATGGTTTAGAGTTTTAGTCTATACATGCATCCTAGATACAAAAATAAGCACGACTTAGAAGCATTTTCCTTTCAGATTAAATGCTTCTTGGTTAGCTCTGACATCTTTAAAGGATATTTCAGAAACGGAGTGGGGACAGTGACCCTGGGACATGCTACAATTAATTCAACATATATATATATATATATTCTAAGCCACACTTTAAATCATTTCACACACTAGGCCGTCAGCGCAGATAAAACCACTGCCAGAACACGACACGGCATCTTCCCAAAGCCAACCACAGGTTCAGGTAATTGCGACCTCCCTTTTTACAACACAAACGCGTAATTTCCGCCCCGCTCTTTGATGGAGGGACCGCAGACTTTAAAAGAGGAAACAATTACAGTCATTAGAATTTCACCCAAGCATGAGATTTAATCTCAGGCCCCGGTCTTGCCAATGGCTGGGGGGGTCTCGATAGAGACAAAATTGCTCTGTGGGAGAAAGAGCAAAAAATGCCTCGATGATGACATTAGTCAGCAAGAGAGACTGAGCTTTGTCTTCCACCCAACAGCCAAATACAAGGAAACCATTTTTCCTCCCCCTCTTCTTGAGCCTAAAAAGAAAACACCAATAATTTTGTTTCTTTCTCCGAAATGCAGTTTTTGAATGCTCTGGAAACTCGCTTCTCCAAAGCAACAATGCTGCAAGGGAAGTCTTTAATGGGGGAAAAGTAGATTTCAGCGCAAAGAAACACCTATGACAAAAATACATTCCCCTTTCCCTATCTTGGTTTTATTAATGGGATAGTTCTATCAATGATTCTCTAACATCTCTACAGCTTTTCCTTACCCAACAGGTTCTCACAAACCATTTCAAATTTTACTTATACAGGAATTATGTCTAAAATAAGCTCACTTGCTCTACGATACATCTATGGGGAAAAAAAATGAAACTTTGCTGAAAAAACTGAGGCAGAAATTCCACAATTATAAGGAGCCCCTGAGATCTGAGAGCCCCAACTGCTCTGATGTGCCAACCATATGATACATCCCAAATAAGACACGAAACAAAGGAAAACTTTGACACAGAAGGCAAGAAAGTGCCACAGTGAGTCGGATTAAATGCACTTTGCTGGCGCTGCAGAAACAGCGGATCTGCAGCGGACAAAACAACGTTCAAAATCCTTATATGGCGTGAAGTGAAAGAAAATAAGTTCTTAAACAAAACCATAAGCCCAAATGAATCATCTGTTCTCTGGAACAGGGTAACTTCTCCTAGCAATCTCAAAATTCAAACTGATTTTTACCCCCTTGTCATCATTTACCCCCACGATGCTCCTGAATCCAATTCATTCATTTTGCCCTCTATTCCATTTCCTTTTCTTTCACTATTCACCAACTCCTTCTGCTGTAACATTCAACACATCCATATATTTGTTTGTCTGGTCACAGCCACCCCTAGTGCTGGTAATGCTGATAATTACAATCTAATGCACAATTAATCAGCTTAAGTTTGAAACAGAGATCATAATTCAAATTGGAAGCCAACAGTAACCATTTCATGGTCACATGAATACGCCGCGCAAGAACGTTTTGGTAGAATAACTGATAAGGAGATGGGAAATAAGAATTATTGGTATTTACTTAGCCTGCAACGCTTTTTGGAAGCAAACAGTTTAAAGGAAGCACTTCAGAACGGCTATTTAATCTGGATTTTCCAGATAGCACAGAGAATGTTTTCTCAGAGAACGCACAGGATCTTTGCAATCGCAGCTCTCGGACGGGCTGCTCGAGTCTGTCTTTGCTGAAGCTCTCGCTCAGTTCTGCTCCGTTATGGGCTGTGACCACAGGACACAAATTAATCAGGAATCCAGCTGGAAATTAACCCACAGAACATCTGTCCTCACTCTTCAGCCTAAGCCAACATTAGGGGTCCCAGGCGGAAAACAACCGCACCGAGAAACAACTTGTTATTCTACTTAATAGACGTTAATGATGACAACACAGGGGTTTGCTTTGCCCGCTTCACTAAAAGAACTGTCACGCGTCTGCTTTACAGTTACAACCTGGATTTTCCATCTGCATTTTTGTTTTTCCACGGGTTTTGATAAACACTACTTGACAACAGTCATCCAAGAGTATATATTACTACTTCTAGTACCCCCCCAAAAAAGCAGCATTAAGGAAGGTAAGTTCATGTATCCATCAAGCCAAACTAGCTATTAAAAGTGGGTTCTGTACATAAGCAGCATATCATTCAACTTATATCTAGCATCTACAAATTGAAGACAACTTCTAAATCAAGCTGTAGAACAGATACAGTAGAACCTTATTAAGCCAGGTACCTGATTAGTAGGCCACTCAATTGCTCAATTGGACCATTTAGCAATCAAACATATCCATCACCAGTAAAAATACTGCTTTGGAAAATGTGTTTTACATTTATTCTGACAATGGTTACTTCAACTATAAACATATAGTTTGTTGTTCTACATTTTATGCAGGTATTTACAACTTCATTACATTAGCTGATATTTAAAAATACCTAAAAATGGATTAATAAAGCTTGACCACTCTCCCAAGCAGCTTACAAAATCATTTCAAGCAACAAGAAACACAAAGCAAATGCAAAATGAAAGGGCATGTGGTTATTTGATCAATACTCACGCACAGTATGATGGAACAAAGAAATTCGGGTTTAAAATCAATAGGAAGAAGGATCAAACAGGCTTCACACCATTACAGTGCTCAGTTACATTTTCCAGAGAAGTTGTCAAGTTTGTGTGTCAAATAACCAAGCATGAATTAGCACCATTTTATGATATACAAACAAGTACACACACAACCACCCAAAAGCTTTGCAGAAAAAACTCTCCTGTACTAGCAAGAGACAATTTAACATTCAAACAAGCTTCGATAAAGCCACTCCTGTTTGCAAGCTACATTTAAGAATGAGAATTCAATTATAAATCGCATCTTCAGAACAAGATATGCACGGTTTTATGTTTTTAACAGAAAACAGCACATTTCTGACAAGATTCTAACAAGAAGAGAATGTGACTATTCGCTATAACTTTTGAGATCAGAAGCTGATGGCTCTTTTACTCCTTTTAAACTTTTCACCCCACCAAAAGAAAGGAAGAATCTTCCTGCTTCACTCTCTAATATCACTGAAGAGTTGACAAATAGTTCCGGAGATTATTGAACCTGTGTAACTTTAATGGGGAAAGCAGTTCCATGTCAAAAGAGGAGAGGAAGGCATAGAATAAAAATCTAATCTTGCTGTCACTTCACTCAAAAAACATTAATACACAAGGAAATTAGATGTAATGCACAGTAAACAGAAAGACAGAACCACTGAAGTCATGACAGATAAAATTCCACACGAAGACCCCTGTTTAAAGTGCCCTGGTACGCACACAAAACCGAGTTTCATGCTACTCTTAATCCCACCCCACAAACTCTGTATAACACAGATGTGATTCAAACCAGCTTCAGTAGAACTGCCTTGCTTCTGCTCAGTTAACAACCTGGAGAAATGGTGAAAGAAATAACTCCATATACTCAATTTCATGGTTCCCACATCTCCACTTGCTTTGCAGGTTAAACTAGATCAGCTTTCCATAAATGTAAAATAAAAAAAATGAAATAAAAACTATAGCCTTGTCTACACGGATGGAGTCACAGCACTCCCAGGCAACTTCGGTTGCTCCGTTGCACGTGTTATGTGTATTTCATGTGATGTGTAAGACAACACCACATACATTTTTATGGCTTAACGTATAAAAATCACTATACAAATTACAGATGAAATAAGACCACCCTTCCTTAATACACTGAGGATATTTTCTTTGGGAACGGGAAAACTAAGCTGCAGTTGTGTTCCGAGCCCTCTACTTAATGCCGTTTCTGTTCCTGGAAGGTCACTCCATCTCCGAGCTGTCCCCCGTGTCCCCAGCCCCATGTCCCACAGCGATCAAACACTGCCCTCTGCCGCACCGCGGGGCTGGGACGCCCAATTCAGAGCAGCGATAGTTTTACACCAGCTGCCTTTTCTTTATGCAGAGCTCCGTAACTAAAGGAGCGCATTATTTTAAAATGTCAATTAAAATACTCCTTTAATTTGTCCGAGAAGCATCAGGCACCAGCCACATTAAAGTGAATTTAAAAGACACTGTTTGAATTTCAGGTCAAAGTGTTTTCATTTACAGAAATAAAGTTTATTTATTTACAATTCTTAGGTAAAGCAACGTCAGCAATGTAAAAGCACCATGAACTCAACGAGTCTAACAGGGTTTAGAAAACATTAGTGCTGGTTGAACTCTATTGAGGTGGTGGATGAACCATCCCTGGAGACATCCCAGGCCAGGCTGGACGGGGCTCTGAGCACCCTGAGCTGGTGAAGATGTCCCTGCCCATGGCAGGGGGGGCACAGGATGAGATGCAAAGGCCCCTTCAACCCAAACCATTCTATGAGAACTTCCATAACATCAGCCACCACATAAAGGCTCATGAACATGAATTACCTTATACAGGAGTTGTATTTTAATATCTTTTTCCCCACCAGCACAAGGCTTGTTATTATGTTATTCTCACTTCAAGCTGGCAGCCAAAGTCCTCCAGACTCTCCAGTGATTTCTCTGACCAGAATGGTCACAACACAAAGCTCTTTCCTCCAGAGAACAGGTTTCCCTTCAACATGTGCTCTCAACTTACGTCATCCAGACATACACACTTCTACAACTATAGAACTACTTGGTCACTCACCTGGAATGGAAAAACACAAGAACTGTCACATCTTCACAATGTGTCAACGAGCAAAAGTTGACACTGCGGGAAGGGTATATCTAACCCTGAGTTTACAAATCCTCTTAAAAAGCTCACCACAAATTCAGCCAAACAACCAAACTGTGACAAAATACACGTTTCTTTTGTGTTACGATAATCTTACAAATAAACCCGCGCTGACCGAATTTGAATGCTGACACAAAGACCACATTCCACTTCATCTCCCAAGACTGTTTTCATTGTACTCATTTGCATCAGCAAGACAAGCTTTTGCTACGCTCATTTCCCCCTCCCCAAGCCCTCGTGCAAGTTCAAAAGTCTTGGCCCCTCCACCATATCAGGTATGAATTAATACCCTTCCTTAAGAGAACACAGCGGCAAAGTGGAACCAGACACCGGCAAGGCCCTTTGCTTTGAAAGAAACTGCGGGGACAAACGATGACAATGAAGCTCTAGTTATAAAGTACAAAGGTCGAAGGTTCAGACAGGCACAAGGATTACAAAACTACAAGTTTATCAGAATTTCCCCCCCTGCCCCAGGTTTAGACAACCAGGGTCAAGCAGTAGCTTTCCAATTAAAACCCTACAAGGCGACTCTGTCCTTTGAACTTCATAAGGGGGGAGAAAAAAGATAATAAAAAAAAGACAACTTTCTTTTTGAGAAGTTCTTTTGAGGACCCATCTCAAAAATCCAACAGATAAAGGGCGCCTGACAAGAGCTCACCTAAAATAAACCCTGTGGTATATCCCTGCACGGCGGGCGGGGGGAAGCCAGGATGAGGTAAATCATGTTCTCCTGCATTAGCGCGCTGACCCTTCGTAGGGCATGAAATTGGCCATCAGCGAGGCAAAAAAAAATCTGCTACTGGTTAAACTACTTCGCTACGCAAAGTGGTCTTAAAATGAAATATGGGGATTGAATTTCTCCTGGCAGATTAACTCGCACCACCTCTCCGCAGGCATCCCTCGCTGCCCAGCGCGTTGGAAAACACACAGGTCTGCCACAAACAAACAGCAAGGCAACTCTTATTTTACTTTGACATTAACATCAGCCTCGTGGAAGATCAGAGCGACGACATTTAACAAAAGAACAGAAGCTTAAAATAAAACACCCTACAGGACTGTAAGAGAAACTACCCCATCATGGTGTGAAATTTAACAAAATACCGCTCTCAAGCTTTATAGCAATAGGAGCAAACAGTGATGGTAAAAGCAGCAGTATCGCATTTTGCGGTCATTCCTTCAGCACAGAAAGCGAACTTAAGGCTGATGTGGGTGCTTTTTACTGCTTGTGACACATTAAAGAACTGACACTTAAAATTCAGTTATTCGGGTTTGTTTTCTCTGTTTAGCAAGTCAGCTATGAGCAGCTAAAATATAGTATTTGTTGCACTGCTTAACACATGATAGATAGGATCCTGCTAAAGCACAGAAGTCCTGAAATTATCGTAAAATAGAGTTTTGTTCTTGCTGTCCAAAAGAATAATACAAAAAGAAATACATTATGTAGGCCAAGCCACACAGCTATCCACAACGACTAAATACCTTCCTGCCACACGAGACATACAAAGGTCTGCTGGCGAATAAACCAGCATGGTTTAAATACAAGGGAAAGTCACGATGTACTAAGTGCCCATCATTTATTCCATTCCAACCCTGACTATCACACCTTCCAGTAAAACTTTAAGAAAGCACCTTGTGTGGAACTGTCTGCAACATTTTTCAATTCCCAGCATGCAGGTTAAAAATAAAATAATAAAAACCACCACACAAAGCCAACGCTTTTGATTTAACACTCGATATGTTTTGTTTTCAAGGACACGCTTTGCAAGAAAAATGTAGCCACACAGAATGAAATACGACTTCCATCTTCCACCCATTTGGTTACTCCGCAAGTATTCTGCATTCATTCGATCCTAAGGTATCGTCCCTAAATAAGCACTTTGTGAATGACTGAGAAGTATTTACAAGGTCAAGCACTACCCGGCATCGCATGACAAAAACATAATACTAGATTCAGCCACAAAAAAATCCAGTCCAAGAATTAGCTAGACACAGAAATATGTTAAAGAATGGGAAATAGTATAACTTAATCTGTAAGCAGATTTATCAGCTTTATACAGCAAAGAAATTAAACTTTAGAGCACTGTGTGAACACAGAGAAGATGACACAGAGGATGGAGCTGGACCAGGAGACAGGCTGGGTCACCATTGGTTTTAAAAAAGCGACACATCCAAGAACGCCGCTTCAGAGCCCCCTGTTGTCATCCCACCCTCCGATTCCTCATGTGCCACTCGCTCCCTTTCCTACAGCCCTCCCATCTCCAGTTTTACTGTGGGTTAACTCACAGCTACCGCAGGGCTTAATTTCAGAGGAGTGGTATTGTAAAGAGGCGTGAGAAATCTGAGGTGCAGAACAAACACAAGATAAAGCGCTTCACGCTCACATTCTATTTTAAAACCTTACATACGTAAAATCTGCAGTAACAGGGAAATCACAGTTTCCATCAAAAAAAGTTGTAGCATTCCTGATTGCAAAGAAAATGCTTGGAATACTGAACCCTCAACACTCATTATTAGGAAGCAGATGAAAATCTGAATTTTTAAAGTATCCCTATCTGGGAGGCCTGGCTTTCCATTTCTGAAGAGCTGGGAAAGTCATCAACACTGAAATACCAGCACCTAAACACCTGTTACACAATATATGCTACACCTCAGTCTGAGTTTCACCAAACCATGCAAAAACTATGAACACTTCAACAACCCCAGAGGCACAGATCAATTTTATCATTAAGGTTTCACCTTTTAAACCTGATTGATAAAAAAAAGCATCTACTATCAAGACACGTGTATGCTATGAAACATAAAACCGAAATTTCTAACTTTTCAAACTAAGTATTAATACAACACTACATTTCCTCTACAGCCCTTTCTTAATACACAGAACTGCAGTAAGTCACAATGAACACACGTTTTCACTAAAATACATAATCTGGTATAACTGGAACTAAGATAGTTTTTGATGTGCTTGTGTGTCTGAATTGCTACCTGTAAATAACCATTTCTGATGGGAAGAAAACTCCATCACGCCACCAAGTCCAGTCCATTCTCCACATCTTTAGCACAGCCTCTCAGTAAGGAAACCTGAATGTGGACAGCTGAGACTAAACGCTTTGGAATTCTTCATAAAACCAACAGGAAGCAACAAGAAATCTATGTATTAAACAATCACCCCAGATAAGTGTTAAAGAGATTATAAAAGCTGGTTTTCCAAGTTTTCCCCATGTCCTCTTCATGAGAAACTTTACCCCACTCAGATTAGTTGTTTCTGGCAGAACAGAATCTCTAACTACAAGTTGCTCTTCAGTATATCCAAGAAAAATTACCATTTGCCAAAGTAAACTTTGGTCTTTAGCAATGAGGTGCTTACGGTTATTTAAGAATGACAGCTGATTGTAAAGCAGAAGAGACTACAAGACCACATGTTTCTGGAACTCAGCACACAGCAACTCCTCCCTCGCAGCTACAGCCTATACATTAATGGTATGGAGCACTGTGCTGCAGGTGAAAGCAAGAAAGCAAATCCTGCCAAAAAGAAATACAAATACAACACAGTTACTGCTAACACCATCTGCAAACAAAACACCCGTTCAAAAGGGGATTAACTCATACATCATGAAAAGTAACTCGGTCTGAACCTCAGCCTGGCTGAGAAGGAACATCTACTGCATTACAAACCCACTGCCGAGCTGACACTGAAGAGATGGCAGCACAGAAACTTCATTTTCTGAGGTCCCTGTAGCTGCAGTTTCTCAACCTGTAACCACTTTAAACAGCTGCAGCTCCATCACATTCCTCATCAAGCACCAACCACCTCCTGACACTTCTTGCAAGAGACTGAACGGGCAGGGTGTTATTTCTCATAGAACAAGGCGAACTAATTTAAAACAAGCTCTAATACAAACTAGATTAAATTTCCGATATCACCTCTGAAGACTAAATTGGAAAGTTACCAAAATCCACAAAATTACTTCTAAACACGAGATTATCATGTTAGCAATTCCTAGTAAATCCAAGAACACAGCACAAGCGTGAACAAATACACCACGGCCTCAGAGACGGAGAACATCAAATTCTGACAGCTTTAGAAGCGAGAAAGCAGAAATTAATGTTGCCCTTAAATACCACACACACACACACAAAAACCTAATTTTAAGTGTGAGGAAACAGCAGGTCCGACTGCCCGAAGAGCACCTGCAGAAGTCACAGTTACGAAGTGCTGTTTTTACGAGTACCGGCATTTTATTTGAGCGGCAGTTCCCAACAAGTGTCGCCCGTGGAAAACCCGCCACCCCGGGCCCGGCCTCGCCCCGGAGCCCCCGCTCCCCTCACCCCGCAAACCGGGCCGTGGGGCGCTCCGAAGCAGCGGGGCAGCCCCCCGGCCAAAGGCTCCCGGGCGCGGGGCGGGCCGCCCCCTTACCGCCGATGATGGTGCGGATGAGGGAGGCGTGCCCCGGGCAGTCCACCAGCGTCAGCTGCAGCTCCCCGGGCCCCGGGCCCAGCTGCGGCGGCAGCGCGGTGCGCAGGCAGGAGAAGCCCAAGTCCAGGGTGATTCCCCGCGCCCGGCTCTGCGGCGCCCGGTCGAAGGCGGCGGTGGAGCCGGTGGTGCTGAGCGCCCGCGCCAGCGCCGTCTTCCCGCTGTCGATGTGGCCCAGGACACCCACGTTCACGTTGAGGACGCGGGGCTCGGCGGCCATGGCGGCGGCTGCACCCGCCGGTCCGGCCCCACAGCGCCCCTGCGGCAACGCGGGCCCCGGCGCCGCCGTTCCGCCGCCTCAGCGCCGGGAGACCCGGCCCTGCCCCGGTTCCAGGCGGGAGCGACGCGGAGTGGGAGAGAAACGCGGGAACCCCGTGTGCGGAGCGGCTCTGACACACAGTGCGAGCTCCCACCTCCACGGGTATGAAGTGAAAGCCGCTAAAATCTGCATTAGGAGCCCAGCTCTGTGTCCTCAGCACAGACACGGAGCTGCTGGAGAGCGGCCGGGGGAGCCACAGAAATGATCCGAGGCTGGAACAGCTCTGCTGGGAGGACAGGCTGAGAGAGCTGGGGTGTTCAGCTGGAGAAGAAAAGCTCTGGGGAGACCTTATTGCACCTTTCAGTGCTTAAAAAGGGCCAATAAGAAAGATGGGGACAGACTTTTGAGCAGAGTCTTTTGTGACAGGACAAGGGGTGATGGTTTTAAACTAAAGGAGGGAGATTCAGGCTGGACATGAGGAAGAAATTGTTGCCCCTGAGGGTGGTGAGAGCCTGGCCCAGGTTGGGCAGAGAAGTGGTGGATGAACCATCCCTGGAGACATCCCAGGCCAGGCTGGACAGGGCTCTGAGCAACCTGAGCTGGTGCAGATGTCCCTGCTCATGGCAGGGGGGGCACTGGGGGAGCTGGGAAGGTCCCTTCAACACAAACCATTCTAGGATTAACAACATATACTCTAAAGAGTAACACAGAAAAGCAAAAGACTGGCTGAATTCACAGCTCCTGGCAGCAGCCACACCAACCCCTGACAAACAGCACAGACTCACCTCTCAGCAGGCTTCCTCTTCTACCCACACACTGCCTCTGCCCAGCCTCATCTACAAGGCCACCTCCTCTAAAAGGCAATTAAAGCCGTTTGATGGCCACACCTGTAACAGCTGGTGCCCCACAGGTGTGTGCTGGGGCTCCTCATGGCCAGGGCTAATTGCAGGAGGAGGGAGCCAAGAGCACCAGCTGCAGAGAGCCCCTGGGGTTATTGTAGCTGCTTTTGGGACACTGGCACTTTGCTCTCATCTTGCCCACACTAATTAGGGCTCATTAGCTTAGCCTGCTACCACAGCACACCTTAATTCTGCAGGCAAGATGCCCCCGCCCTTGTGCCGCTGGAAGAACGGTGCTGAGACTTTAATTCAGTCACATGGACATTGCAAATTCACATGAAAAAGAAGGTCAAGATTGGGGTCATTTGTTCTCCTTACACTTAATCACCAGTTTCTGGGTTTGCATAATTCATTTTCCTGTAAAAGTATATGTATGTTGTGTAGGATGCTTCCTAAAAAATCTTACCTCTAAGAAATTAAGAATATTCAAGATTATTAACAGTGATGAACAGCTCTCCTGCAAACCAACACAAAAAAGGTAGATGAGCATTGGAGAGGCTGAGGGGTGGAGCAAATTTCTCTGGTTTAAGTCACCTGGCTCTACTGACAACCCAGGAGGCATCCAAGGCCAAAGGCATTAGACAATAAAGCTTGACACATGTGCTCTGCATTTTCAATAGTGACTACTAAGTAGTCCCAAGTAGCACTTAAATGATAACAGCTGTTTACAAGCCAAGAAAACAACAGTGTGTTATGGACCTCCCACAGGTGTCCAAGTAGACTAGACCTGCACTATAGTCTACAGATTTTCTTTCTTTGAGAGCAGTGCTGTTACTTTTTTCTCTCCCTATGCAGTAATAGATATTGCTAACAGTATTTAGCATTCACATCTGAATAATTAATGAGCCAGAAGTGTAAGATGACTTCACCAAGATTGTTAGCATCATGGATTCAGTTTTTATACTTCAACTCCAAACGCCAGCATCTTTCTTACAAAGAAAGTTGCTCTATATAACAACACTTTCAATATGAAAGGGTTTGCAGAGCTTTAAAGCTCGTTACAAATTACCTCTCCTTCCCAAACACACAGGTCAAGATGACACAATCAATGACTCGGTGATGGGGAAACAGACAATCAGCAGTCATTCCTAGCGCTGGGTGCTATTTGAGACACAACTATCTCCCTAAAGGAAAGGAATGAACTCGCAAGGAGTCCTGCCAGTGCTCTTAATGAGCTGGGTTAATCAGCTTTCTGAGCAGAATATTTCACCTTGTTGGGAGCTCTGTCATGGGAGCCAAATTAAGCACAATGTCACTTTTCAGACCACGTTCCCGGGCTTGAAATAGTTTCCTGTTAAATCATAAGGCTCACGTACACTTCATTGCCCCAGACGTCTCAATCTGTTATATCAATACATACCTGCAAAGTGAAGGGAAAGCATACATCCATTCCCATAAGAAAACACCCTACATAGTTATAATACACACACATCCCTGTATAATATTGCCTACCTTCACTATTTTTTTAGCATTAATTATTAGATGACTTCAGAAGGAAGAGGTGGAAAAGGATCTGATTCTAACCAGAAGAGGCATTTCCAGAAGTCCTCCCAAACCCTCTAATATCACTGCCATTTTCAACAAGCTTTCACAAAGTGTAGAGGCCAAAAGGTTTTCACAGCTCTTGTGAAAACTGGCAACGAGCTGAAGGTTGGTGAGGGGCCATGAGAATGGTCTCCACTGTAAGAAACTGCAGCAAGAGCTCAGGTGTGACCCATTTTGTTTGGGCTGCCAGCTGCCCAAAGAAACAGAGAGCTGCATCCTGCACATACAATAACTAGAGGGATACTGGACAGAACCCATTGGGGAATTATTATTTTTGGCTAAGGAGATGTAAGGAAGGAAGATAAAAGTCCATAGGAAAAATGATTGAATTCCACTGCTCACATAAGCAATGCGGCATTTCTTTTACAACCTTGTGAGTGACCTGCGGGAAGGAGGGGAGTCAGGTTCGGGTGGGTTTGTTCTTACTTTTCTTCCTTTAAGCACAGAAACAATTTGCAGCTTTCTAGGTAGGGAAGGCAGCTGTCCTTGTGTAGTGGGAAGGAAAAAACCAACAAACACATGAATTTGCCATAATGTCTACAGTTCTGTTGTTACCACTCAGACCGTATCTGTCCCCAGGATTTTGGAGTCTGTGTGTGATTTTGCAATGTAGCACCTGAAGACACAGCATGATCAGGGCGCACATGGTACCTGTGGAGTGAATACTCTTACATCACCAATATTAAGGAGCAGAAATTTGATAGAGACATAAGCACTTTTATTGGGTGTTTAGAGACGGCCATTCTGTTAGCTTATAGAAGTCTTAGAATTAACAACAGATTTGGAAATGAAGAGATGGCATCCGCTAACGTTCATCACTCCTATTGCTGTGATGAAGAGTAGGAAAAACCTTTCAGCTTCTTTTGCAGAAAATAAAAAACCAAAACCAATATTACCGAGATGGAGAAGGGAACATGGCAAAATGAAAGGATCCCAACTTGTCCAGATTTTTCTCTGTCCCTCATGAAGTAAGCAATTTATAGCATTGAGCCATTTTCCTTGTTTTCTCCTTAATACACCATTCCCCTTTCCAGTTGTTCTCTCCTATACTGAATTTCTTCCTTAAAACGTGTTCGCTTTAATTGCTCAAGTTGATGGACTCCTGGGAAAAAGGGCAGGAAGTCAGACTTTTGGGATAGGTTAAAAATGTAAAGGTCATTCACACACTCACACACACGTTCTCTCTCTCACTCCAAAAATAATACACTATTTGACAGTTCCAGGATCCAGCATGTCCCAGGGAAATTTGAAAGCTTATGTGAAACTGGGCCATGTCCTGTAACCTCAAACATTCCGTCTAGGAAAACAGCTCTCGAGTCTCCAGCTCCCACCTCGGGTATCGCATGACGTCTGTGCCAAAAAGGAGACCTCAAACAGGCAGGGCAAAAGAAACGGTGGTAAAATGAGTTGATTAAACCTGGGGAATAAGAGCTCAGACTGTTAGTGACAGGTGTGGTTTTTTTTCTGGTGAACTGGCTAGTGAAATATTAAATTATACTCAAAGTTTCTACAACATGAGATGGGCAGAATGGTCCAACAGCTGACTTATGTTCCATCTGGTGGCATGGACAGAGAAGATGACTCCTGCTTTGCAACAGAATTATTTTACCCTCTCCCTCTAATGAGTTAACTATTCAAAAAATCATGTTAAGGTTGAGGTTCATATTTCCTCATGCTGATACTTCATAACACATCAGACACCAATTATAAAGGATCATTTAAGCTATTTAAGTTCAATTCTAAACTTCCCAGTAGTTCCTCTCGTACTCTGCTCTTTCTGGGGAATAAACAATTAATCCTGTGTGGTCTAAAGCATTATTGTTTATTTTCCCTCACCCAAACATGCTCCTCTCCACTTGTTTAACTCCAACTTCAGTACAATGTTTGAAGAACATACGGAATGAGTAAAACAATCAATACAATGAGATGTGCCCAACTGCTCAAGGCTTACAGATGGTTGTAAAGTCTGTTAAGTGCCACTAACTTGAGCAAGTAAGAAACAAGAAACCAGCTTCACATCCATCAAGCAAACAACTCTCTAGTGGTTCTTTTTTATATTGAAATATCCTATTCTACTGCAAATACAAACCCAAATAACAATTTCTTCTTCAGGTCAGGACTAAAATTGTACCTGGTCACTAGCCGACTGAAGTTTTAGGCTGTACTCCAGTTCTATTTGTGAGACATATTGCTGTAGACAAATAATTAACACTTCTGTTTGTTACTCAATTTTATAATTAAAAAAAATCTAATTGAATTAGTGAAGTTTAAGAACTTTATGTAGCATATCTGATTTCTACATACATGGAATGTTTCTATCCTTCTTCTAAGTTACAAAGAAGATTAGCAGCAATTCTCTATTCCTGCCATCTACATGCTTTTATATATATATATATATTGAATTTCACCAAAAAGAAATAAGCAAATATTAATAGTCTTTGAAATGCCATAATCTCTAAAGTAGGAGTAGCTGCAACATTAACCAAGATAATATGGAATGTATGGACAGATTTCAGCCTAAGTTATTAAGAGACTCCGTATTTCACCTATGACTTCTCAAAAGCAGGGCCATACCCAGCCTGGAGCTCTCGTTAACAGCATCACCACCTCCAGAGCTCTTACGAGTGTTTGTTAATTGTTCTTCCAGACCTGGCAGAAACTTGAACTCTGCCCAGACTTCCCCACACCACTCGCGGCAGTTTAATGCACTAGAGAAATCAGAGTTGTATATTTGCTCTTTTACAAAGAAAAGAGTGTGCAGTTCAGTCCATATTAAGCATTTGTTTTCTGTGACTAATATGACCCTGAGAGGATGTACAGAGTCCAATTGTATACATGCTTTTTTAATTATTTAAAGGATAGCTTATATTTGTTAGATTCAAAAATTCTTAGCTAAACAGCTGTATAATAGGATACCCTTACAAAGTTGTTGAACTACATATGTGTGCAATTATATTGTAAGTACAGTTTTAAACTACATTATGTAAATATAAACTGACAGAACAGTTAACAGAAAAAGAAACAGCAAAGACTTTTCTCTCCTAAATGACATTTATAACAAAACTAATGGAAGTACTTAGACAAAAAGGGAATTCATAGCATATATATTGTTCATTTGGCTTCTACAAATTGCACCATAACTCCCGTCCTTCCCAGAAGCCGCTCACCTGGCTTGGACCATTTCTTGCAGTTCCCCCTGGCAGCGCACTGGGAATCTGAGATGGCACCGTCCCTTTGCACAGACAACAGTCCTGTATCACACCCCGCTAATCCATCAGCCTCAAATGCTGCAGACACAGCTATAGTTTATTATTAAACACAGAAAACACTATATATTCATGGAAAACAAGTCCCCTCTTTCTGGGGAAGGGAGATCCCCATATCCCATATAAACTTTCACTGTGAGCTATCTCCACCTCAAGCATTTAAACACCACGTACAAGGTGCAGCAGAATTACCGCTGGGAGCTGTAACAGCCTAAAAGCTGTAGAGTCACAGACCTGGGGAAACAAGGGTGAGGACTGCAAGGGAATCAAACTCCCAGCTGAGAAAGCGGAGTATTTTTCCTTATTTCAGAAGGTCGAAGCTCAAGAGGAACATATGCTCTAAGCACAGCATGTGTTAAAGCCTCAACTTACTTTTGCGAGCTAAAGGCAGCAGAGGTTGTCAGAAATAATTGCTCACGGTTCCTGGGCAGCCTCAGGGCCCAGGATGGGAGAGGGCGCTGAGCACCCAGCGAGCCAGGGAGAGGTGCTGCCTCCAGCCCCAAAACCGACTCCATGAGTCACAGAATGATTTTGGTTGGGAGAGACCCTTGAGATCATCGAATACAATCGTTAACCCACCCCTGGCTCTGTCCCATGTCCCTGAGAACCTCATGTCCGTCTGTCCAACCCCTCCAGAGATGGTGACTCCACCACTGCCCTGGGCAGCCTGTTCCAATGTCCCCCAACTGCTTCTGGTAAGAAATGTTCCCTAATTTCCAATCTAAACCTTCCCTGGCACAACTTAAGGCCATTTCCTTTCATCTTGCCACTTGTGAGAAGAGACCAACACCCTCCATGCTACAAACAAGGAATGTGCGAACAAGGAGAAGCTGCTTTTCTCCTCCAGGAGGACCTGTGCTCGCCTCCCCACAAAGTCTCCCCCCGCCCCGGCCCATCTCCAACGCAGCGACCGCACCCACCCGGACCCTCTGCAGGCGCCGCACACGGAAATAAGTGGACGGACCCTAAGAAAAGGTGCACCCCGTCGGTGACAGGCAGGCGCTGCGTCCAATAAGAATCGAGATCGCCGCCGCAAGGGCCAATGGCGCGGCGGGGCGGGCAGAAGGCGGCCGCGCGCCGGGAGCCTTGGTAACGCGCGGGCCGCGTGTGGGGAGAGCGGGCGGTTGGGGACGGTCCGGCCCCGCCATGAAGATCGAGGAGGTGAAGAGCACCTCGAAGACTCAGCGCATCGCCGCCCACAGCCATGTCAAGGGGCTGGGGCTGGATGAGAGCGGCACCGCCAAGCCGGCGGGGGCCGGGCTGGTGGGGCAGGAGAACGCGCGGGAGGTGAGCGGGGGGACAGGCCGAGGTCCCCCCAGGGCTCTGCGGCCTCTTCCCCACTTGAGGGGGAGGCCTCGGGGGACCCGCTCCGATCTGTGCTGGGGGGCTTTATAAGCGCCGTTAGTGAGGGAAAGTCTGCCTGGGCTCGTTCCTGTGTTGTGCGATGGGGGTTAATCACGGCTCTTCCCGCCGCTACTTTTTTATCTGAGGGCAGGGACTGGCTCCCGGGGTTCAGGCGCAGAAACTGGGGTATCAAAGGCAACGGAACGCACCGAAAAGTCAAGAGACTTGGTGCAAGTGTGGGCTGGAGGTTCCGTTCCAGCCCGATGTCGCCCCTGGACGGGCGCCTGTGCTGCTGTGGCGTTCTGAAAGTCAAATACTCATTTCCTGCTTTATTTTTAAACGTTTACATACACGTGCAACTCCAGGAGGCGGAAAGCGGTCTGTGCTCTTAGGTGGAGTTTTATTGTCTGTGATTTTTTTTTTTTTTAATTTCTATGTCATATAAAATTATATTAGAAAGTATGTTTTTATTATCTTGCCTCCCTCTTTGTGTGCATGAAATTGAAATCCTCTTTATTTTTAATGGGCTTACAAAACCTAATAGTTCTAAACACTTTTAACGAGATTGGGACAAAAGATACTATAGCAATACTTGTGTTAAGAGTGTAAATACTTATTTAACTTGTAGGCTTGTGGGGTTATAGTGGAACTGATCAAAAGCAAGAAGATGGCAGGCAGAGCTGTGCTGTTGGCAGGACCTCCTGGAACTGGCAAGGTATTATTATTCTTCTTTTTATACAAAATAAAGTATTCCCAAATCTTATTGTATTTTAGTTTGCTATCAAAACCATTTTAGGGTACTGATTCCATAGTGTTTTTACCTATTGGGATTTTTTTCATCAGTGTATTGACATGGTTTCCTGCTTTGTATTTCGATTTTTGCCATGTCATCAACACTGGCAGAATCCAGTGGTGTGTTCAGGCACACGTAAATAATATGGTCCCTGAAAAAGAGTCTTAGGAGCTAATTTGATATGAAAAACTTCAGTAGTTTTTGCTTTATTTTTTTTTCCAACGCTGTTTAAGGTTTTCTGCATTTGTATCAGATGTCAAATTCAAATGCCCAGTATTGTTTCTTTAAGGTGTTTCATAAGTCTGATAAAAGTCACTTTGTGTGTGTCTATAACTTGTTTTGGGGGGAGGAGGGTTGTTATATGCGAGAAATATTTGTCAGAATATTCTTAATATTAAATTGGTAGTTGATACATGGAAGATCATGTGATGAGGAAAGTTAACTTTGTGCAGAAAGAATCCTTTGTTAATTATAACAAAAATTAACGTATGTTTGTTTGGTTTGGTTTTTTTAAGACTGCTTTGGCTTTAGCTATTGCTCAGGAGCTGGGAAGTAAAGTTCCCTTTTGCCCTATGGTTGGAAGTGAGGTCTATTCCACCGAGATCAAGAAAACAGAAGTTCTAATGGAAAACTTCCGACGTGCGATTGGTAAGTTCCAGAAAAACAGCATAATTAAATATTAGCATTATACTTCTTTTACTTTTTCCCAGTCACCTAAAAAGGAAAACCACTGGTGATGGTGGTTTGCAGATTATTGTATATTCTTTTTTCAGTGCTGATCTTGATTTAGTGAATCTCTTCCACACTCAGTGGAGTCAGGTTTACTGTTTATAAACCATAATTTAATTGTTGTCTTATGGTTTATTCTACTGCAAATTCTCCTGGTTTTGCCTATGACTCTGGATAAAGCTGAAAGAAAAAGTATTTTTAGTTTCTTACGTTCACAGAAATACTTACAGGCAGGAAAATGCTCTCCTTTTTTATTTTAGTGATTTCACCTCACTAAGCAAACAATCAGGAGCTCCCAAATGGCATCTTAGCCTGACTTAATATTCCAGCGAGCACAAAGAAAGTTCTATGCCAGCAAAACAAATAGTTTAACTTAATGTCTTCCTCAATTCTAGAGTGCTTTTACGAGCTTGATGTAGATCGGTTAAATTTGCAACAGAACCTCAGCGAGTATCTAAAATCTCTCATACGATCGCTGCTGACAGCTGATAAATGCAGTTAGAAGTGGCCCTTGTTTGTAAGAGGGCTGGCTAAAGATAGTCTAACTGATTTTAGCACTGAACATATTAACAGTTAATTTTCCTGGTTTCTGCACCACATTTCCCCTTGGACTTCAGCTGAGTATTTGGTGGCAGTGCGGTGAAGGACTCTCTCAGCTCCGCAATGAAACAAAAGTATTCCAGTGTCTTTTGTTAAGAAAGCAACTCTCAGTAGTCTCTGGTCTTCTGGTTACCATGAATCTGGCAGGGCCTGGGGGAGGGAAGCCAGAGACTGAGCAGTCTGCAAAATTTCCTTGATGTGATGAAGGTCCCTGTCAGAGATTCGGAAACCTGAACCAAGAGATGAAACTTGTGCTGTCCGTGTTGTCATTTCCAGTGCTAGCGGTATTTTAACTCCCCAAAGTTTAACAGCCAGCTACATTGTTAGTTCCCTGCATTCCCCAAATGTCAACAGAGAGACACTTCTAAACAAATATTGGTGTTAATGAAAGATGGAACTTCTTTTATTCCTTTCTGTTGAATTCCATGTCACATTTTCATAACACAACCTTTATTGAATATTTTTATCACTGTGAAAAAAAAAAACCCTCTGAAATATTTTGAAGGACTAGTAGTCACCATTTCTCATAATGGAACATTTTCTGATCATGTTTAAATCTCAGTTATGTTTTAGCTTCCCCGTCTAGGAAATAAATAATTTACAAGGGTGCGGGTTTTGTTGTTTTTTATTTTTATTTCTTTTTGAAATTATTTTGCATGCACAGTGCAATGTCAGCTGTGACTGGGTGCAAGAGAAGCTTCAGTTCATATGTCAAACAGTACCTAAAGTATTCATTTAGGTTTGGGGTTTTTTTTGTGGTTTGGTTTGGGCGGGGGTTATTTGTTAGTTGGATTTTTTTTTGAGGGGGGTGTTGCAGGATTCCTAACTAGCAGGTTCTGTATACATCATCTGTTGCTCATCTTGTGCATTTTACTTTCAGAGGGTTTAGCCACCTCAATGTATAAAAATGATCAGGGATGTTAACATCAATATTTTACTTTTTTTTTTCTTGGAAACAGAATCTAGTTTGGACCCATCACTGTGGGAAGAAACTGGAATGGCTCAAAGTTGGCAGAATTTTTATCGTTGGGAGTCTTTTAATACCAGACTTGACAGTCTTATGGCCAAGTACTACGTGGGGTATAGGAGAGTTTGTAATACTTAAGAAACATAAAAGGACGGAGTGGGAAATGAGAAGATGGAATTGTTGCACGGGTTAAAAAAGCTTCAGCAGAGAGATAAATCCTGTGTAGAGCTCATTAGCAGCTGGAAGGATGATGACAGTAGCTAATGTTAGAGCTCAGTTGCAGTAAAAAATAACTACTGGAATGGCCACTTAAATAGCGTATCTATTCCCTGGCTCTCCAAATTGTAACTGCCAGTAAATCAAACAAGCACTGTTTAACTCCATATAGTGCTATGGAATCAAAGCATGAAATAGCCCATAATTACCTTCTTGGACTCATGCCTCTGATTTGTAACTAAGAAATGTCTCTGCTGAAGTCTAAGAGCTCTTTTGAGAATGAAGTTCGTAGCTGATACATGCAGGTTAATTTGACAACAAAGGATAATCAGCAGCAGGTCCAAAGCATTGATTATCTTTGTTCAGATCATGTTCAACTGTAAATATTTTCTATAGGCACATCTATATGAGCTCGTTAGTTTAGATTAGAGGCATGATTTTGAAGGAAATCTCTAGGTTGTCCTCGCTGACTCAGCTTTGGTTTGTGTTGTGGAGCAAACTCTGAGCATGTGAATTGGATTCATTTCAGATGAAATGAAACTGGAAGATGTGCTTTAGCAGCATACAAAATATAACTCAAACACAAATGGGCTTCCAGTTTTTCAGAGCAAAAGAGAGCTGGTGCTGAAAGTTTAAAAGCAAAACAAAAAGGGAGAACAAACCTGTGAATGTCGACTTCTTGGCACCAGCAGTTTTACTGTATAGATTCCCATATTGCTTCATGTTCCTTCACATTCCTTGGATATGCAGCCTATGCGATGCAGCCTTCTCTAGGTCAGGTTTAGAACTCTAAGGTTAATTTTCTTGTCCAATGTTTTGGCATACCTGAAAAACATTTAAAAAAATACTGCAATTAACTTTATGTAGAACTTTTAATGTAGTGCTAAATAAAGGAAAGGAAAGGAAAGGAAACATTTCTTACCAAGAACTTACGTTATATACAATTAACCTTTTCTCACATTTCAGATCCTGGACTTAATTTGGGTCCAGTAGAGGGAGACAGACTCATATTTGTCAGTTCTTTATACTCCCCTATCAGCAACTCAAGATTACTGGTGAAGTGTCTGATCTATTTCAAAGCAAAATGGAAAGTTACGGAACAAGGAAAGTTTTATAAAGTCCCAATAGCCTCAGACTGGGCAGGATGACTTCCTTATATCTTGTTACAGCCCATTCATTATTTTTGGTATGGCATGTGTGTCTCATAAAATACTTTATAGAGTCTCTTCAGATGTGGGTTCTTTGAACTTTTATGTAGTTAGAACGTCTGTGTAATTGTAGTGGTGGTGGTGATGATAGTGGTTTTTCTTTGGAACAGTCTAGCTCCAAACCACTTCAGCTCTGTATTATTCATCAATTTAAAATAACTTAGTTAATTACAATAGTTGTGTGTGGAATAAAAGATACTCAGATACGATGATGATTGCTCAACTGTCTACAAAAAAAAACAACAAAATAAGGATGTCATGGTCAGCTACTTTGAAATAGTTTTAAATTGTAGCATTTTAGCAGTTTCTGCTAAATTTTATTTATCTCACCTCCTGCTACTCACTTGAAAAAATGTTTCAAATTATATATTAACCTTTCTTTAATTTTACGAGGTTCTAACACAATACCAAGGAATCAGTTTGTCATTTTTAATTTAGCTGCTGAAATGTAAACTTTTCTTTGAAGTTACTTTTTTCTCCTGTCTTTTTCTTTACTTTGCATGGCTTTCTGATGGTCCAGAAATTGTGTAAAACTCGCAGTTATATTAGTGTCACTAGTTTCAGAAGATAATCTGTTTCTTTGCCTTCAGCATAGGGTAACAAATCAAGCAAATCTTCTCTTTGGGGGAGGGAAAAGAGAGAAGATACTGACATTTGCTTCAAGAACTAATAATAACAAACAGAAGAAAATAATTTCCTAGAGTTTAATAAATTGTTTTGCAGGGCAGAACTTGGGCTGAACTTCCGTTCTGATGACACAAGATGAATACTCTCACATAATATTGAAGAACAGAGCAATAACTCATCTTTCTACTTGAAAAACAACAAATAACCATTAAATGTCATGTAGCCTAATAATATGTTACATTCTGTTGGCAGTAATGCCATAGACTCTGGAGTGTATATAGCCATTGATTTGTGTACTCAGACTATTCTGGATTTCTTGCAGGGTTGAGGATAAAAGAAACCAAGGAGGTTTATGAAGGAGAAGTCACAGAACTCACTCCATGCGAGACTGAAAATCCTATGGGGGGCTATGGCAAAACCATCAGCCACGTAATTATAGGACTCAAAACTGCAAAAGGAACCAAACAGTTGAAGGTATGTATGGCAGAAACTCAACAATTTCTGGAAGTATTTCAGGTCTGCAACTTTCATTTTTAGCACTTATTTCCACTTCAAGCTCTTGATCCCCATCTCTGTAGAGCAGGGATGCCAGGAGGTTGTTTTCTTTTGCTGGACAACTTTATCCTATTCCTCAGTGCATACGTTTATTTGCTTAATGTAGAATATTTAGAATGTGAGTCTTGTCTCCTACTAATAGAAATTGGGGATAAACCCATTGCTCATTTAGCAGCCCCTGTAATTTTTCTGCTTGGCAGCACACACTTGTACATCTTCAACAAGCTAAAGGGCAGTAGGAAGAGATCCTGGTTCCATTTTGCAGCATTACCAGTACCACAGAAAAAACAGCAGAGTTGGAAATCTGAGCTATGATCTGGCTCAGTCTGTGATACACTCGCTCTGACCCTAGCTATAAATTCACGTTCATGATATGAACATATGAGAAAGGTCTTGGTTTTGTTTTCCTCATTCTCAACTGAATTTTTGAGCGTGGTTTTGGGAAATCTTGCCTGTTCCAGTGGAAATTGTTCTTTCTGTCACATCCCTTCTTTCTACATGGGGAAATACACTCTAGTGAATATTTGATAGAGAACTGGAAATGGAGCTGGTACGTTGCCAGCTCAGACCCATTTTCCCTTTGTTTTCTTGTACAAGTCTCTGTCCATGTCGTTCAATTTCCCTGTCAGAGCAGGAGAGAACTGAAAGCTGTCTTTGTTGGTAAGAATCATCTTGCATTTGTTCATTTTGAAAACAAGAAAATGCAGAGCAAAAGTGAATAAACACATACCGAGAGAAACAAAAGCGTCTAATGTTTTCCACATCCACTCTCCCTCACGCAGCTCCACAGAGGATTAAAAAAAATAAAGAAATCAAGTAGCATAATTCAATGCTATAGCCAGATTTTTTTATAAAAGCTTTTCTAGAAATTAAGAGAAGTGCTGCTTCCTAGGTATAAATATATTGTCGCATTACACAAAGGCATATTTTGTGATAGTACCTGGTATCATTATCGTTACGTTTCTGGCACTTACCATCACTTCCTTCAGACAGCGGACTTTTTGGTAAGAAAGTAAGTTCTCTGCATCTTCTTTCAGATTTATTCTCTATCGCTACTCCAAGTGTTACAGCTCTATAAAACCCTGGAGGCATTGCTGGGGGGAAGTTGCAGTTTAATTTTGCCTGGTGAGGTTGAGCTTTAAGACCACATTTCTTTTCCTTGATTACCATAACAATATAGAATTGTTTTGACCAACTTCGATGTTTGCTTATTTCCAGCTGGACCCCAGCATATTTGAAAGCTTGCAGAAGGAGCGAGTGGAAACCGGTGACGTTATTTATATCGAAGCAAACAGTGGAGCCGTCAAGGTAAAAGAAAAGTTCTGCATTTTGATGCCGGTGTGACTCTTGCAGATCTTTCTCTGCCTTTGTCAGAAGGCTCTGATTTATTAACCTTAACTGACATGAAATAGTTACATGGAAGTTTTAAGAAGAGCCCGGTGTTTTCCTTATCTGTAGAGAAAATTCTCTCTTGCACTGAAAGAACGTGGTCACCTAGTTCACAATTAGGGTCATCTGGTGAGGAAGCTATCACTGATGCTGTCTGGATGAGTTTTCTTTTCTGTAAGATCGAGACATCTTTAAGGGAAGAGGGGAAATCCAAAGCAACTGTAGCCATTTTCAGGCTGACATGTGCAGCGTATTTAATCTTTCTTTTATCGCTCTGGTATTTTCTCCACAAGATATATACACATGGAAGGGAATACTGCATTAGTTAGCATTCTTTTCATATCTGATTTAGAAAGCAGTGTACAGCGATTCTTGCTGTTTAATGGATGAGCATAATATTTTGTATCATATAATAAATCACCTACCTACAAAGGAGTTCTGAACAGTTCTCCCAATCTCTAGTTAATCTGCTGGATTTGTCCTTTAGCAAGAATTACGTACGGTTAAAAGAAGGGGAGAGAGGAGTGGAATATTCTTACAACTGAAAATATCAGGTGTTTTTCAGCAGAGTTTTTGAGCTTTGATCAGTAGATAGGGTGTGCCTGTTGCTAAGCAGGGTGGGATGTCTGAATTGTCAGCTGAAGCTTGTCAGGACTGGAATTGTGAACTAAGCCCTTTATCAAGTTCATGTCACTCAAGGTTTTGGCACTAAAACTTATTCTATACCTGGGTTTCTCTTCTCCTCAGAGGCAAGGCAGGTGTGATATCTATGCTACGGAATTTGACCTTGAAGCTGAAGAGTATGTTCCCTTGCCAAAGGGTGACGTGCACAAAAAGAAGGAAATTATCCAGGATGTCACCCTGCATGACTTGGATGTGGCCAATGCTCGACCTCAGGTATCTGACTCTGCAGATGAAGTCTTTACAGAAAAGTTCTTTGACATAGGCGTGATGGTCACTGGAATAATCAAGAAGTAGAAAGTTGACCTGTCCTAAATCACCCTCGAAGATACCACGATAGGAACAGCTGTAGGTGTTACCTGTGGAGGCCAGTCTTTCCCAACACTGCAGAGAACAGCCACATGGATATTTGAGATCCGCTACCTTCGCAGTTAATGCCTAATCTAGACCTAGCACTCCCCTTCCCTCCACCGTTGTGCCTCATCCCCTGCAGAAAAAGAGCAGTGTGGGCTGCTCCTCTTGACCAAGAAAAGAGATTAGTAGTGTCTCTCCAGAAGGAAAGTTGCCTACAGGTGTGAGGTAGCAGCAGCAGCCAGATTGGCATGATTTTGTTTATCGAAATTTCTGCATACAGATTAATTTACTCTCCTTTTTGTTTATGGGTTTGTGGCCATGAAGTGGAAGCTGCAAGCACTATGACAAAAGGTCACTTTAGTCTTTTTGACTGCTGTGGATTTGGTTGATGTCCCTGCTTCCTTCAGAAGTGTTTCATAACCTCTGTCTAAATTTCCTTGTGACTCGGTACAGCTCTGAACATATCGCAGCAAAAAATCGAAAATGGAAGAATTACTCCTTGCTGTATCTTAACTTGCAGTTATTGAGGGAACTCCATCTATGTCATAAACAAAAGCCACTGACAATATAGTATCTTTGGTTAAAGTTTGACATCTCTACCGTATAATACTACAAGCCCTTAACCTACTCCATTTCAAAATAAATATCCTTTTTCCAACAAAATAATTTACAGGATAAAAATCAAGGTGTTCAAAACATTTAAAACTCAGCATAATCATTGCTGTGTTTACAGGCTGAACACCTACTGTGCATACAGGCAACCCAAGTCTCTGCTTACTGAGAATTTTAGTCCTTGTGAGCTTCTATGTGACAATTTTTATAACAGAGGTTACCTCATTTTGGTTTTTTATGTTCTGGAAACGAATGAGGCTCGAGAAAGGGTGAGGAGATAGCTAAATGATTATGTTTAGAATACTGGTGCAGTGAAGTGACCTAACTTTTGACAACTTATCAACCACTGCTGATAAAAACTATCAAAGAAACAACTTCTTTAACCAGCTCCTGGTTTATAAAATTCTCATGGTTTGTGTTTACTATGAGACCTCATAGCTGATCTGTAACTTTCTTTTCCCAGGGTGGGCAAGACATCCTTTCTATGATGGGACAGTTGATGAAGCCAAAGAAAACTGAAATCACTGGTAGGAATCCTGCGTGGTATTTTTAGACCAACATAACCTGTAGATTTAGCAGTTAGAAAATGATTAAAAATAAGGTTATTCACGCACCGTCTCTAAGTGAATGCCTACATAATATTTATTCATAAATACTCAGATTTCAAAAAGCAGTGATACAGCTGCAAGGGCTGGAAACAGTACAACATGTTATCGGTTCACACATAGAGTGATAAAATATGTACTGTGCTATATGCAGCTGTCCTGGGGCGAAAGGGCTGAGAAGGCACATGCCATCCCCTTTCTCAAAACACTCCTGCCAGACATTGTGGGGTTCACACTTGCACAAAGAATCAAACTGAACAACAAAACAAATCTAATAAGTTGTTAGGACACATGCTTATGAGAAGCAACCACACTGAACTTGTGTAGAGTAGAAGAATGACTTCTAAAGACTCCAGCCTTGCTTTGGTTTAGACACCTCTAGAGCGTATTGACTCGTTGCTCTAAGTGCACTGCTGCTCTTCATACCCACAGATTGTTGGGGAAAAAAAAATCTACAGGAAGATCAATTCTCCTTTTGCTTTGAAAGAAATGATGTTTCAGTAAGTGACCATCTAAATTTAGATCAAAGTCTGTATCAATACCCAACTGGAATGGTGGTCTTTTGAAGTATCTCATCTGTTCCAGAGGTCACTTTGCTTATTCTAATGTCAGATTTATCAATGTAACATCTTGCAGAGCTTTGAGATCCATCTGTTCACAGAAACTTACGTAGCCCTTTTTTGTTGTTGTTAAACACAACTTTGCTGAAATAGAGTAGCAATATTTTATCTTTCCAGTGACGTTCTTCTCAGCCATGCTTGGAAACCTCATTAAGTTTCATGTTTTAAATTGAGGTTTGACTGACTTCCCACCCACCAAAATCATAGTTTTTCACAGGCCATGTGAGGGGACAGAGCACCCCAGTTAACTGCTAGAAGTTTAGAAATATTTGGCTGCACAGAGGTCTCCCCAATACGGTGGCGAATGCCACAGAATTTTAATGTCACGGATGCTTTTCCCTGTGGCAGTAAGATTCCAAACCATGAAAAAAATTCAGTAAGAATTCTACTTACCTAAAGTCTTTCAGACAGATGTATAGTTCGCCAGCAGAACAACTGTTTCTTTTTGTTCTCAGACAAACTTCGAGGAGAGATAAATAAGGTGGTAAATAAATACATCGATCAGGGCATCGCAGAGCTGGTCCCAGGTGTACTCTTTGTAGATGAAGTTCACATGCTGGATATTGAATGTTTCACATACCTGCACCGAGCGCTGGAATCTTCCATTTCCCCCATTGTCATCTTTGCTTCCAATCGCGGAAACTGCGTTATCAGGTATGACGTCTAAAGTTGAATTTTCCAGGTCGCATTTGTCCATGAAGCTTAGAAATTAACTGTATGAGCGGAGTTGTCATCTGGAGGCTTTTGTCTCTGATACTGTCAACGGTGATAATCCCTGGGTTACAAGGTGTGTTAGTGCTCGAGAACTGCTCATGAGCTTCACGCTGGGACAAGCATTTAATGCCAGGCTGAGTTAAAGCAGAATGGAATTCCTCCTTTTATTTCCACTGGCACATCCCTCTTTCTCCAACAGCTTCTGAATTGTCTTATTTCCTGGGTGATCTGTAACAATTACCTTTCTCATTGGATACCTCAACACATCTGCTGCTTGCACATTAGGGACATGAAAAGCACCAGGGCTACAAACCTCTAATGTTACAGTTTCCTGCTGCTTCTAGATCATTTTGCTGTCCTCTGTGCATCAGATTTAAGCTTCCTGTTCTCACTGTTAAAGCATGTTCAGCTTCTCCCTACCCTTCATTATTTCCTACTCTGTTGGTTTGGCTTTTTGTGATTCTGTAGTCTTGCCAACTACCTTGTTTTTCATCTCCACTCCAGTTCGTGCCTCCGCTTCAGTATTTTGCCCCCACACAATGCATTCTTTGCACGTTCAGTAGAAGTGCTCTCCTCTTTCAGATCCTTCCTTAAGTCCTACTGCTAATTTGTGGTCTAGGTCTAATTATGTCTAAACAAGCTGTCATTAGCAGTGATTGCTACTCTGTGAATTTATTTAATTCAGCTGTGTAACCAGCTCTTCCTTTCCCTCTTAGTGGCTCATCTGGTATTAATCTTCCTCTGCTTAGAAGTGAAGTGCTAAGCCCTTCAGAAATGTTTAAGGTGGATATTGCAGCACTCTCTTTGCAAAGGCATCATTAGATAAGGCTGTATTGTAATACAGTGCAGGGAAACATGAAGGAAAGCACCACCTCTAGGTATTTCTGAGTGACATGTTTAAGAGCTCCAGAAATAGTATTTGTTTCACTTGGGCTGTCCAGTATGAACTTCAGAATGTTTCCTGTCTCTACCTGGGGTGTGTGTCTATGGGAAGACACGAGAACTGTAAACTAGTAGATGCGGAGTCACAAGTAATTTTAGTAAAATCAGTTTACTGAACTCAGACTAGTATCTGATCTCTCTGTTTGGTTTCTCCTGTAGAGGCACAGAGGATGTGGTGTCTCCTCATGGAATACCGCTGGACCTGCTGGACAGAGTGATGATTATCCGAACCATGTTGTATACACCCCAAGAAATGAAGCAGGTATGTGCAGCATTTTAAGAGCAATTCTAAAAAGCCCCTGGAGTTCTAATCTACTGAGATGACTGCTCCACCTCTGAATATTCTGCTCCGATAGAGCTGTTTGACACTTTGTGGTCGCCAGGGTTTGTGCCAGAAAGCTTACCACTTCCTAAATGCATGCTGCTGGAGTAACCGCTTCCAGTAAAGTGGTTAAAATCTGCGTGCAGTCCCTCTGATTTCCACCCACTGATGAGCTGTAGTGGTGAGTGTATCTAGAGCTGAATGCGACATCTCACTTGCGTGAAATAGCACGAATTGTTAGCTGACCTTTGTTTTTGCACAGATTTCTTTCCATAGAGTTTGCAGATTCCCACAGGGTAGTGCTTTTCCAGTCAGAGAATCATAGAATCACTTCAATTGGAAAAGACCCTCAGGATCATTGAGTCCAACCATAATCTAACCTAACTCTAGCACTAAACCATGTCCATTAGAACCTCGTCTAAGCACCTTTTAAACCCCTCCAGGGATGGTGACTCCAGCACTGCCCTGGGCAGTCTGTTCCAATGCCCCACAGCCCTTTCCATGAAGAATTTTTTCCTAAACCTCTCCTGGCGCAACTTGAGGCCATTTCCTCTTGTCCTGTCACTTGCTACTGGGAGCAGAGCCCGACCCCCCCTGGCTCCAAGCTCCTTTCAGGCAGTTCAGAGATCAGAAGGTCTCCCCTCAGCTCCTGTTCTCCAGCTGAACCCCTCAGCTCCCTCAGCCGCTCCCATCACACTTGTGCTCCAGCCCCTTCCCCAGCTCTGTTTCCTTCTCTGAATTCTCCAGTACCTCATTGTCCTCCTTATGATGAGGGGCCCATAACTGAAGTCGGTATGAGATGAAGTGTCACGTTTTGGGACCTTGGGTCCCAGACCTCGGGCTGTTCTCCACACAAGAGATGAGAGGGATTGCGGAACACAACTTCACCCGCTGCGTTTTTCCCTCCGTGCTCTGTACTGTAGCTTTAACCTGCTCGAGCTGTCTCCTGAAACTGAGAGGATTTCCATGCTCCTAGTCAAGTTTGGAAATGTAAGCACAGTGAGTGTCGTGGAGATACGCTTCTGAATGCCTGAAACTTTTCCTGTGGGGCCATCACGCTGTATTGTGTATCGATTATAATACTTGGGTCCATTATGATGCATCGTGTCAAAGATCCCCCTCATTAGCGTCTCAATGCTGCGGAGTGACACAATGCAGAAGGCATTATGGTATATCATGTCAATTCTTTGTATTATTTAAGAGATAGTGTCAATGGAGGAGAGCGTTGTCACGAGATAATAGTCTCCTGTTGCTGGATACGTGCCAAGGTGAAGCCGAGGCATTTATCGAATATAAACGGAGACGCAAAGCTTCATTTCACTTGGTTTGAGGGGCTTTGCACGTGCGGCTCTTGTGAGCCACTCTCAGGATGATTTTTTTCGTACCTAAGAGAGCATTTTAAAGCATTATGGTATAGATGACAGTAAAAGCAGCCTGGTGATTTAATAGTACAATTATGTTTTGTTTGTATACAAAACAAATTTTAAAGCGTGACCTTTAGTCTGGAGATAGAGACCATTGTCTGGACTTCTCTATATGTGAATTTTGTGTAGTTAGTGGGATGTCCTCAGAGTTATTTTTTGTGAAGGTTGTTCTGTGTAATACCTGCCTAGTGTGCTGTATCACCACACAGATAATACGCTGCTAACGAGCGCGTTTCTGAGCTGCTCATTTGCTGAAGAGCTGGGTGAGTGCTGTGATTCCACTCTGCCCAGGGGCAAAGGGAGTGTTTGCAGTAGCATTTCCTAAAGCTAAAAACAGCCCAGACATTATGTCACATAAATCACGTTCCTACAGTCATATAATCTCATCTACCCTTAAATTAAGGCTTTTGAACGACAACTCCTCTTGGGAGAAGAGGAGGAGCTGTTACACTTCACGTTGGTTTCTAACTACATACAACTGAGGAGGTTTAAAAATAAGATGTCCATAAATTCATTTCCCTATTTTTGCTCAGATTTTTCTTTCATGCCAGGAAGAAGTTTTCAGTGCTGATGTTTCTGTGTGAGACTCTTCGCCTGGGCCTTTCACAATTGATTTATCAGCACAAGAATTGTCCGTTTGTTCATAAGCAGTTTGGAATATTTCTCTCTGTGTTGATAAAGCAGAAATCCCAGTGTGTCGCTCTGCTGGGAGAACAAGACCCGCAGTTACCTTACTGCAACCAGAGCAGGGAGAGAATTCACTTTTATCCATGTTCTAGTCAGGTATTGTTGTAATCAAGCTTCTTTGCATATGTGCCTGCTGTTAGATAGTACAGGTTATAACTGGGGCTTTTTGTTCCTGATGTATAAACACTTCTTTTCCTATTTTATAGCAACTTACTCATGTATGCGCATGTGCTGGGTTAATGGCTTGAGCCCCGATCCTTCAGGAAGGTTCTACCCCCTTGCTAGATAAAAAGTTATTTTTAAAAAGTTGTTAAACATGTGGCATTCAAGATACCTTGTTTCTAGAAGGGGAAGAGTCAAGTAGCAGTATTTAAATGAATGGAAAGTGATGTTTGAGTGATCTAAACAATACTAAAAAAAACTTCACATTTAAATTGCAATTTGCAGCAGCATTGCCAATATTCAGTATTAATAGCTGAGCAAAACTTCTTGCCATTTCAAGCCCTTCTCTTTTACTCCGTTCCCTACCCTGACTCCCCTAGCGCATTTTTACGGCTTTAATTTAAACGAGCGCTTCTTGATATCTTGTTTACAAAGCTGCCAAAGTGAAAAATACCTGTATTATATGAGGCTTGCAGTTCCAGAGTTATCTCAGCACTACAACACAACATCATTATCCAGTCTGCCCCTTATCACTCAGCTGGTAATACGGGCTACCGAGAGACTTGTGCCACTTTTGTTACAGCTTTATATGCTCAGGCTTATTGGTGATATCTTGCTCTCCAACTTTGTAAAGATCTTCAGACTGGTACAAGCCTGAGACTGTTCTTGAAAGATTAGATTCTTCTCAGTGATGTTTTTTCTTCTTGCCGGAATAGGTGAATCATAGAAAGTAACTTTTTGATTTATTTTACTATCTTCTTGTCAATTGAATAAAAAGTGTGTTGTGAGCTGCTAAGGGAAGGGCGTAGCTTTCTGGAGGGCTCTGCTGTGCAGCCGCAGCGAGACGCTGCGCAATTCAGTAACTAACGGGTGTAGCTGCCCACGAGACTCCGGCTGCCGCTTCCTGCAGACTTCTTCTGTTTTCTTGTATAACTTCTTATTTTCCGCTCCTTATTAGTAGCCAGACTTTGCTAACCGTGCAGAGTTGTCATGAAGGGTTAACGGTCCAGATGTGTTACTTTACCTGCCTTTTGTGCTCTTGCATTTTGCGATGTTATATTTGCCTATTCAAAGACTTGAAACTCTACAAATTCTAGGCCAGGGGTAAGTTACACTGGGCTGACTCCAGGCCGTCCCGTGTTACCGCACATCTCATCTCGAAGCTGACAGTTTCCAGGTACTAAACTAAGTAGCACAGCGTGCTCATTTGCTAATCCAGGCTGCTGTCTCGCTTCTTCATCCCAACAGATCATAAAACTTCGTGCTCAGACAGAAGGAATTAATATCAGCGAAGAATCTCTAAATCATTTAGGGGAAATTGGTACCAAGACAACCTTAAGGTAAGTTGAGCTGGGTTGGCTTTGCTCTTAAATATGACTGGGATAAAAACACAGTAGGATAATCAGTCTTGAAGTGAGACAAGCCTCTCCCATAAAGTCATGTTAATAACAATGCTAACATTAAAAAAGAACCGTGACCCTCTTCCTTCATAGAACGTACGTGCTAGAGGGTCTTGCAGATTTTTTATACGTGTATTCAGTCCACTGGGCTCCACCGAACTGTAATTTTCCCCGTTTGACCGCAGGTACGCTGTGCAGTTACTGACCCCGGCCAACCTGCTGGCCAAGATCAACGGCAAAGACGGCATCGAGAAAGAGCACATCGAAGAGATCAATGAACTCTTCTACGACGCCAAATCCTCAGCAAAAATCTTGGCTGAACAACAGGAGAAGTACATGAAATGAAGAGTTTATCGCGTTAGATGCTTTGAAGTGGCGTTAACCCTCACCCAGGGCTGGTTTAATTGCTGAATGAGAAATGTTAATGGCTCGTCTCTTTGGGGACTGGAAAATATTTAAAAGTTGGACTGTTTTGTCAGACCAGAGTTAGCGATCAAGTGTTCCCGTTTCACTGTCAATAATAAGACACACCATGATGTCTGTGTAACATCTTAGTCTCCCTTTTATGAGCATATATATGAAATCAATAGCTCTTGACCCATCAGTTTTGTCTTTAGACTTCATTACAGGAGAGCTCTAACTAAAGTTGATGCTGAAGAACAGTCTATTTTCTTTAGGAATGTTGCTTTAAGATAGTTTCCTTTGACGGATTGAGAACCTTTTTTTTTTTTAAATCAAAGTTTGTCTGAAGTGCTTTCTAATAAAATATTTCACGAATATTGGAAGCTTCCCTGTGTTTGCCCTGGGTGTTCACCTGCCTAAAGAAACAGGTACAGCAGCTGGAATTAACAAAGCCAAACATGAGTAAAGTGGATTGGCAACATAACAATAGACCCACAGCAAAGAAATGGTAAGTGGACCTTTCCAAAGTGTTTACTCCTTGGTAGGTCTTGATTTTCATTTTCGGAGGGAGAATGCAGAAATACATAATAGCCCTATTTAAAGCCTTTCTTCCAGAGTAACTTACCCTTTCTTTGTGTTTTCACAAAGCAGATTGAATAAGCATTCCTGTCCATCATGGGCAGCCAGTTTTTCCACAATGTTCTGCCCCCACTTTATCGATCACCTAAGATCAGAAAAAATAAAAAAATCACAAACTAAAAATGTCTGAGTATTCATGTGTAAAAGTGAAAGTTAGCACAATGATAGTGAAAAGAATAACCCAATAATGAAGGTTTGAAACCCTGCTCTGCACAGACTTTGTATGAACTTTGCCTTAGTCTCTTGTTCACAGAATGTGCTTCCTGGTTCTATAGAGTGTGGATTGTTCCACAGCACCCTGAGGATAAATGATTTAAAGATTAAGATCCTTGTAACACTAAATAGAAATCTGTAAATAGATGAACCAGGAAAAAGAAAAAGTAGCTTTATAAAATAACTCACCTCACGTTCTTTGTTAGAACCTTCAGTGATTTAAAAGACTTCATGTACACTTACTTACATGAGCGTAGTTCTTAGGGCAGAGTGGGAGGGGAAGAAACCATAACTTGCCACAGGAGCCCAGTTTTAAACACACGTTTTCTTTTTAGCAGCTGCAAATTGAAGAAGATAAGTTTTCAATTAATACTTTTAGCTCATCAAACGTGTTAATGAGAAGCTTGCTGACAAGCACCAAACACACAGGCAGCTGCTGAGCCTCCTGCACGGCCAGTCGGCGGTTCTGCACACCGGGACGATCGCGGTAGGATCACAGGAGGCAGACGCTGGCAATGGCTTTGCCATTTCTTTTGCCTTTTTTTTATATAAAAATAAAGGGGGGGGGGGAAGTTGGAAAACACCTCTGGTATTTAATTAGTGTCCTAAGAGGTTCTATGGATCAAGTACAACAAAGCTTCCTTGTTAAATCACAGAGTTCTCACTTGTAAAACTAACGCATAAGCTCAGTCATCAGCTTCTTAGGAAAGGAATCCAGCTGCTGCAAACCGCTGTCCTCACCGCCCTCTGCTCCGCAGGTTTGTGTCGCCTTGCGCCCAAGAGCTGTTTGTGGACGTCACCGATGATGCGCTGGACAGCAGAGCCTGCTGGGGGACAGAAAGCAGAGCGGGATGGTTTGGATTTAATGAAGTTTGATCACGTTTTACCATCTCAGCCATGTAAAAACCTGTCCCGTTCTTCAAAGTACAATTCAGCACTCTGTCAGGCAGCCCCAATTAGCTGTTGGATTTTAAATAACCCATCTACTTTCTGTATGGCTGCAACTCAACAGTAGCGACAAGAGATTTTTAAGGAATGTTTTTTCGTTTATCCATGAATATTTTTGGCCAAGGAGCAGCCCTACTTTGAAACCTCAATCGCCACTCTGTTACTGACTCCAATTGGTCGCAATTACCATCAGACTAATTTTCACGGCGCTTCTAAATCTCCTTTTACTGCAGCAGGATGGTGTGTTCTGTGGCACAACGGAGAGAGACTCGGTGAATTCAGCTGCTGCCTGCTCAAAATTGCACCTTTTTTCCCTGTCCCAGTTTGGAAGTCCTCCCTGGCAATGATGAATGTCAGTATTTCAGAACGTAAGTGCAATTTTTCTTTGAGTTTTCCTGAAATATCTAACTGATCGATTTAGAAAGAAGTTTGAATAAGCCCTGAATAATTCTGAATGCCGGAGCTGGTCGAAGTCCCAATCAATGTTTGATGGCCTTGGCTTTTTACCGAGAAATTCCTTGTTCACACAGCAGCAAAAGACCGACCAGGACAGGACCTCCTGGAACACCGAGACCTTCAGACCCTTCCCACCATAGGCAAGAGGAGGTAGAAACTCTTTGTTTGGCAAATCAATTATTTCTTTGCTTACCAAGTGTTCTTTATCAAAATTCAAGCTCTGTAAAACCCGGGAAGAAATACCTGTTCTCACAAGTAGTAAAACAAGCGATTCTCTGTAAAACTCCAGCTGGAGGGGCTGCCAGAGCCCAGAGAGCACGTCAAGAGCGAGGAAGAAACAAACTCGGGTGCCACATGCTGAAAACAGGCGGTTCTGTCCGACCCCAGCTCTGTGACTGATGGGACCTGTCACTTGAGAGCGACTGCGGGCGCAGAGCTTGACTTGAGGAGGAAAACAAGATCTCAAAATACACGGGAGGGGGAAGCAGCAGCAATCAATCTAAACTGCCATTTTTCCCACACCTTGAGCAATTAAAAATATACGTATCTATTTATTACTTCATCCTGAAGACCATCCTGAGATCTGCCAAGTTGGCTGCAGCCCGTGTCAGAGCGCTGGCCCTTCTAGGGCTGTTGTCACCTCCCGACGTGCTCCTGAGCCCCCGGTTCTGCTGCTGGGGGACGCGACTCGGTGCAAATCAGCTCCCAACAAGACGGGCCTCGGTTTTCCCTTCTGCACATGAATGTTTGGACAGCAGCAAAAGCCCCTGCCCCGTCTCTGCCCCGCACGGGAGCGCCGTCCCATCCCTCTAACAGCCGTTTAGTGTCTACAAAAGACGTAAAGCTGCCATATAAAGGGAAAATCCTTCCACGCTAAATGGCGAGTGAATCTTTATCTGGCCTATTAAGTGACGTCCAGCAGACTTATTGATGTCAAAGCTCTGCCCATGAAAATAGTCTTTCATATTCCCGATAAAAATTGTTCTGTTGAAAGAACCACCGCACCGCATACAACAGCTCCCGATGAAGGATCTTTTAAAAATATATAGAAATACTTATTTGGCACAAGGCTGCCCCTTCAAGTGGGAAGGCACAGGCAGCCAGGAACATTCCCACCAAATAAGTTTGGTTATTAATATTAAACGTGAAAGAACAAACTATTATTTTAATTCTTTTCTCCCTATTTTCCACAAAGGTTGCACCTAATGCATTAATCTTCTAAGCGAAGTTTTACGACCGATTGCCTGCACGCTGTGAGAAGTTTCTCCATCCATTACTCGCAGGGAAACGGGCCCTGCTGTGTAGGAAAATATTTGTTACATCTTATCAGGGTGACACATAATCTAACAACAATTACAGCAAGCCCATATTTTGTGCTATTTCGGTTTCAACGTGAAAAATAGTTCTAATATTAAACCTGGGGTGGGTGGGGGTTCTAGTAACCGGTTGAATATTATAAGCTGTGATTTCCTCTCGACGCGGAGCGGTGCCGCGCGCGGATCCTGCTCCGAGACAGCAGGAACACATAAATCCCGTGTACGTGCCTCCTGTGCAGATGCCACGGGCTGGTAGCACCTGAAAGTTGATTCCCCCTCTTTACACATCCTGAGGTCAGAAATTGCCGCATCTTTAGGTCTACGTGTGGCCAAAAGCATCTGAAACAGCATTAAGAAAAACGGGAGATACCTGCCTCACCTCCAGACACATCTTCAGGTGACTGAACTGAGCCCCAGAGCGCTGCAACGAAGATGAAGCATACAAGGAAAGGTTTTTAAGGCTGTCTAGCGAGCTGGTGTCTGGCCCCAGTCGGACATCTGCCAAGCACATGCGAGTTCTGTGATTTCTTTCCTGGTTGCGGCTGGAGGTCCCAGCTGGGGCCACAGCTCCGCTGCCCGGACGCCGTGTGCCCGCACAGCGAGGGCTGATTTCCCTCCTGGAAAGCTTCCAGCCTTCCGACGGGCAGCGTGCTGGTGTCTAACGCAGCTCTGGGCAGCGGACATCCCTGGGGACCGGCTGTCCCAGCTCCTGAAATAGACCTTCTCGCACTAGAAACTACATTTGGGGGAAGAAAACAAACAAAACCACTCGGTAGTCTGAAGCATCCTGTTAAATAAACCCCCTGTGGTTTCCACGGTCTGGTGTTACGCTGGCTTTTGCAATAGGCTCCTAGTTCTGACCTCCACCAGCCATCCCATGCAGAACACAAGGAGGTGCTGCCAAAACACGTCAGCAAAAGCCCAAAGAGTCTGTGCTGACCTTTGCTGGGCAGGGAAAGAGTGAGAGCTCTGGCCAGCTCAAGGATTTCAGGTCAGCCAGGAAAAACTCAACCATAGCGAACTGATTTCCCATTGTCTGCCAGGGAATTGCAGCCGCTCTCCAGCGGGAGCGGGATCAAGAACACCCCGCAGGGCAACTGTGGACACAGCGGTGGTGGCAACAACCTGTGCGCAGTTCAGCTCCTGCCACGTCAGGAGCCAGAGAGGAGCAGAGAGGATCATTCTGGGGTGTCTCAGCTCTCCCAATGTCCACATGTGGCAGGGGCTCCACTTGCTGCCGGGGGGCAGAGGAAGAACTCCAGCCATGGGGAGGGCGGAGGGGGGTTTGCTATCCTGTGACCTTCAGTGCTGCGGGAAGTTACCAGAGCCAGAGATGGGTCTTGTCTACTGGGAAGAGCAGGAGACCAAAGACTGAGTCATTTCTACACTGCAAATTCAACTACGTTGAGTAGTTTCCCCATTTCATTAAGGCGTTTGCAGACAGGACCAAATTGTTCCTAATCATCTTAGCGGAATGGTGCTACAGCAGCCGGCTTGTAACCTGATTTCTTTAATGCGATTAAGGGACAATTTGATCCCATCTGCAAAAGCAATCAAAATATTGCAATGTATCTGTGCTCTGCCATAACCATAAATATGATGCAAACATTACCTCATCTCATGTGCAAATGCATCTTGCCCAAGGTGACAACCTCTCTGGTCAGACTTCATGCAGCGTCTAGTTCTTTGGTCTGATACTTCAGAGTTCGCAAGAAAGCCAAGAAAGCACTTTGAAACCTGCTTGGTTTTATGATTCACTGGATTTCCTATATAAGTGAAGCTCTGGTTCCGCTTAATGTCGCTTCAAACCTGCACTGGCTGCAGTGAGGCTGCTGGGGATCCAGACAGCGAGGATGGACTCTATTTGAGGGCATTTTGGCCGTTTTTGGGCCTGGCTGTGCCTCCCGCACTCGGTGCAATGTTCAATACCAGCTCAGCACGCAGGTTGTGCTGCAGACCAGAGCTCCGCTTCCCTGCGGGAGCCGTGCTCATCCATCCCGGCTTCAGCTTTCCCGCAGGGATGAGGGGAATGTTCCTCAGGGACTGTTTTCACCACCGCTTATTACCAACATTGATCCCAGCCATATGGTTCGCACACCCGCCAACTCCTGCCTGCGGGAGTTCTCCGCTTCGGGGAGAAGGCAGAAAGTAATCACCGCTCGATTTTTGGAAACCATATAGAACAAACTACTTCTTTGGGAGATGCTGCCTAACCCTCCCTGCTTTCCTTCTGATCCGCCGGGATTTGGGACAATGGACGCAGAGAGCAGCACCCCAGCTTTTACAGACAAACCTGTTTGATCCAGAGCTGCGTATAATCCCCACTTTTATTAGGATTAAAACAAAACCAGATGCAGATTAGCAAATCAGTTGTAGGTACAAGAGAGCGAATACGCAGAACGAGAGGACCGACTGCCAAATGCTAATGCTAAAGAATTCAAGCCCAAGGGCTTCGTCCCAGGGAGGGACTGACAACCGCAGAGCAGAGCTGGGCAGCCTGGAAAGCTGCTGAAAACCACAGGAGGTAACCGCGTTTGAGGACGCTGCTACTTATCCCTTAAATTAAAATAGACATGTTCCTTAAATACAACAAACACGAGCTCTCTCCGTGCCTCCCGCAGATTTATGCGCCTGCTGCTCTCCGCAGCCCACAGCCTGCCGGGGTCTCTTTACATTGGGGGTGGAATATACCCCCCAAACTTCCCCAGCCAACCCCCACACATGTGGCCCGTAGCTCAGGGCTTCGGGAAGCCTTTGGGATCACACAAGCATCTTCCATGGAGCCGTAAGAGCGTGATGGGCCGGGCACCCTGCAGCCATGAGACAAGGGCAGCACGGCCTGGGAGGCAAAACTGCTCCTTTGGGGAAACTGGGTGGTTTCTGCACAGCACTGCTAAGGGTGGGGATCACAGAATCATTTTGGTTGGAAGAGACCCTCAACATCACCAAGTCCAACTGTTCCCTCACCCCTGGCACTAAACCATGTCCCTGAGAACCTCATGTCCGTCTGTCCAACCCTCCAGGGATGGTGACTCCAGCACTGCCCTGGGCAGCCTGTTCCAATGCCCCACAGCCCTTTGGGGAAGAAATTGTGCCCCAGATCCAACCTCAACCTCCCCTGGTGCAACTTGAGGCCGTTTCCTCTGCTCCTGGTGCTTGTTCCTGGGGAGCAGAGCCCGACCCCCCCTGGCTCCAAGCTCCTTTCAGGCAGTTCAGAGATCAGAAGGTCTCCCCTCAGCTCCTGTTCTCCAGCCGAACCCCCCAGGTCCCTCAGCCGCTCCCATCACACTTGTGCTCCAGCCCCTCACCAGCTCCGTTCCCTTCTCTCAACTCGCTCCAGCACCTCAAGGCCTTTCTTGGCATGAGGGGCCCAAAAGTGAACACAGATTGAGTCTGGATGGATCCAAAGGATGGAGCCCCAATTACCCAGAGCAGGACAAAAGTAGGTCCCCACTGCAGGGAAACTCACAGGACATGTTACCACCTATTTCTTTCTGCGGAGGCAAAAAGAGATCCTTGTCCAATGTAAATCCAACGCACACAGTTTGTGCTGGTTTACACCAAGGACTCAATGTGTACAGGGCTACTCACCCATCCCACCCATCACAACCAGGTCTGCCCTGCAGGAGGATGGGGGGTTTCAAAGCTGCTCCTCTGAGCAACCTGAGCTGGTGAAGATGTCCCCGCTCATGGCAGGGGCGGCACTGGGGGAGCTTTGAAGGTCCCTTCCAACCCAAACTGCTCTATGATTCTCTCCAAAGGTGGGTAAAGGATCTGTGTCCCCTGTCAAGGGTGTCCCAAAGAGCCACAGGCCAGGGAACACGAGCAGAGCTTCCAGGCCGCCGCTGTCCCCCCCGGAGGCACAGGCACGGCGAGCAGCCGGCATCACCTCCAGCTTCACTTTTTGATTAATGTTCTTCCAAACTTTCCCTGGCTCCCCGCGCTCCCACTTTCTGTCACCCTTCTCATTACAGATGTATCTTTGCATCGAGGAAAAACGGGAGGAAAAATTGTTCTTTCAGGGTGACAGCTGAGCGAGGGCTATATTATTAAAGGTACCAATCATAGGTGCCGAGCTATCATCGCACGATGAATGCTCTTGTCAGGAGCCCGCGGCTCGGGGGAGAGAGGGAGGGAGCGAGGTGGCGGGACGGCGGCTCCGCGCTCCTCTCCTCCAGCACCGGCCACCTCCGCTCGCCTGAACTTGGACCTTCCGCCGCGACAATTTCTCCGGCCTCGACAGCACGATTAATTTCTCCTGCCCTCGGCGGGGCCTCCGAGAGCGCTGGAAGTCCAGCTGGCCTGCTGCTGATAAGATGTACCTTTTGATTTGTTTTGTCTTTGATTGCCTTTTCTGTCACCTACAATGGCTGGCCGCCTGGAGACCTCCACATCGCCTGACTGACGGATCTATTTATCTATAGGCTGCTCCCCGGCTTCTCCTCCCCCCTCGCTCCCCTCCTCCCCCAAACCACCACCTTGTTCCACTGAAGTCCCAGTCTAATAGAAGCCGTGAAGGCTCATCCACCATAAAATACATCTGCCATCCTCCTTCTCTCCAAGATAAAAGCCTGTCAGTGTTACTTTCCAATTCCAGGCAGCTTGATTAATGGTGAAAAGCCACTGCGAGATCGACTTCTGGTTTTTACAAGCGCTGTCAGCCGGCCCAGGGTTATGCGAAACACACACTCATAGAAAACAAAACAAAATGAGAAAAGGTTTGGTGGGGAGGGAGGAGAGGGACGGGAAGGAGGGGGCGAGGGTAACCAAATCATATTAGGCTCAAGACTAAATAAAATAGGAACCTGGAGCCATCAAATCCCTGTCAGCCGGGTGCAGAAATACGCTCTGCGGCTCATTGTACCAAGGCAAATTATGGCAATAATAAATCATTGTTGAAGGAAGATTGTTGATAATTTTTTTTTTGGATGGTGGCATTCAATAGGGGCCCTGGGACACCTGCCACCAAGAGCCAGAGCAGGTTATTAGCCTGTCACTCAGTCCTCGTCCTGCACGGCGCAGGGATCGCAGGCAGCGGGGCTGCATGAGGAGTCTGGAGAGAGAGATATTTAAAAAATATATAAAGCAGAAATATTCCTATAGGAAAAAAGAAAGTGGAAGGGTCAAAAGAATTACAGCATTCTTTGCAATGATCGTTTTTCATAAAGAATATTTTACAGTGGCCCAGCCTAGTGGTGCTTCCACTGCTCCACGTCACCTGGCACTGAGACACGGATGGACCATGGAACAGAGTGACGCCCCACGCTCTGGAAAAGGCTGGAAAAACAGCCCGGAAAAGAAAGCAGAGAATGTTCTTGAACCACCAAGGCCTGGCTTGAATGGTCGGGAATGGGGTTTCATCAGGTTCAATCCTATGGTCATTCACTGAGCATCTCTGTATCTGCAGCAAGTTTCCCATCCGAGTTGATTAATCCCAGCGTTTCTTGGGTGACGAGGTCTGGCGGGGTCAGGGGAGAAGGTGCAAACGGCCTCACAAGATTAAACCGTGTCCCTGCTTCCACCACACCAGCACAGACAGGGCTCAACATCATTTTGTCCAAACTGGAAGGTCAGGTCCACCAGCAGATCCCATCTCACCTCCACCAGCGCAAGGAGAAAGCCAGCGGGGTCATTCCCAGTCACCTCACACAGAGACCCTCCTGCTCACATGTAGGGGTGGTGTGAAGACCAACACACCATATTTGGCTCTTTGGGACATACAAGGTTGCCAGCCTGGGTCTCGGCACCAGGTACCAAGCTATTTGCCCATCATACACTGGTCTGGCCATGGTCCTTCAGTTTACCTTTGTTGCCTCTTGAGACACCACCCACACAAACTTCTTTGAACATCATCTGAATCCTTCAATTAATACCTACGACCCAATCACCTGGTACCTCACAGGATAACGGCAGCCAAAACCTCATCTTACACCTCGGCTGGATGAGCTCAGCGGGATGATGCCATTTAAATGAATAAAGGACACATCTCTCATGTGCCCCAACCCCGTTCTCCATGATCGTCCTGGCTGCAGGGGTTGCCCAAGCAGAGACATCAACACCCAACTTCTCTAGTGTCTGGTGGCCACCAAGGTGAGGAGGAGCTCAAGAAGAGATCTACAGTGGAGTGAAACCACAAGTCCCTTTGCAGATTGGTGTCCCTCGAGCTCCACCATCTCACTTCAGAGATACAGCACTGGGGGGGCAAGGAGATGGCAGAAGGGACTGAAGGAAAGGGGCTGATAAGCAGGGAGCAGACAGTGCAAGGAAGGATGACAAACTGGCCAGGTAGAAGGAAGAAGATGATGGAAAATTCCCCAAAAAATCACGTGAGAAGAAAGTGTGAGGAAAAAGAAGGAAAATCTAGAGAATGAGGAAGACAAAGGGCGAGGTAGAAATACGCTAACAAAATGAAACAGAATGCGCAACCAGAGAGGAGGAATAAACCCCACGTACAGTGGATGCAACCCCAGAGGAAGCAAGAGGAGAAGCTGGAGAGAGACGGGGTGTTCGGAAGAAAGCTGTGGATTGCAATAAAACAGAAGGGAAAGAGACAGGGAGAGCAGAAAGGCAAAACGGAGAAGGCGAAGGAAAGAAAAGCACCCTGAGAGGATGCAGCAAGCGCCCTGGAAAACCTCTTCTGAGAAAGCTGATGCCAGTAACAGAAAAGAGAATTTAAAAAGAGACCATTGAGTATAGAAGCAAATCCACCAAAACCCCAGCCAGAGGTTTTACTTCAAGTCATGAATTAAATCATTGTGTTCAATTTGTATGAGAGAGACCTCCACAGCCACATGCTTTCCAAATCAGTGTGCACAGGAGACCTCAAATCCTGCACCCCCTTTTATCGCGTTGTTTGCTCAAACGGCTTTGTTCCCCTCCATTATCTTACTAGCCAAAAGCCGTCACAATTCTCCAACACCTCACCCACACATCTGCGGCATCAGACCCGCGTCACCCGGCCAAGGAACCGCGGGGCAGCGGGGACACGGGGATGGGGTGGTGGGCTCGTTCCCCCAGCCGGGCTGTAGAAACCCGGGTACAATGTCCCCATTGTCAGAGCGCTCCTTGATCTTCCCGACGTACGTATGGATGATGAGAGAGCCCCGGCACGAGCCGTCAGCGGCCCCGGCCCCGCGCAGATGTGAGGGGCGGCAAACGAGGGGTGACAGCAGAGCCGGGGGAGCGGGGCAGAGCAGAGGCGGGAGGACGGAGCCGGCAGGTCGCTGAGCAGCAGCAGGTGGAGCCGCCACCGCGTGCGCTCGTCGTGCAGAGGAAACCACCGCAGGCTCCCTTTGTAGCAGGAGAATGAGACAATTTTTCCATCTGGGTGAAGTTAATGATTTCCACACTTCACAGACCAGCTGAGAGAATCGTGGAGTTATTTTGGTTGGAAGAGACCCTCAACATCATCGAGTCCAAGCATTAACCTACCCCTGGCACTAATCCATGTCCCTGAGAACCTCATCTCCATCTGTCCAGCCCTCCAGGGATGGTGACTCCAGCACTGCCCTGGGCAGCCTGTTCCAATGCCCCACAGCCCTTTGGGGAAGAAATTGTTCCCAAGATCCAACCTCAACCTCCCCTGGTGCAACTTGAGGCCGTTTCCTCTGCTCCTGGCGCTTGTTCCTGGGGAGCAGAGCCCGACCCCCCTGGCTCCAAGCTCCTTTCAGGCAGCTCAGAGATCAGAAGGTCTCCCCTCAGCTGCTGTTCTCCAGCTGAACCCCCAGGTCACACTTGTGCTAGATGGGACCAGCTTGAGCACAGTGGACACATCCAAAGCCAACAGAGATGATGGCATCACGGGCTCATGTTGCCACCCCAGTCCCACCTGTGACCACCCGTGGGGGCTGCACCTCTGCCGTGACATCGCCCCAGCTCTAAAGCTTTCTATAAAACAACTAAATATTTCAATCTGAGTTATTTTAAGTTTTAAAAGTAGGTCACTATAATCCCCATTTATTGCTGGCCAATTTTATTGTCAGTCCTTAATACTGCTCTCTGTTAACTGCATTATAATGAATCTATATTGAAATCTCACATACTTTTCCCCCAGCTTGCTCTCTAAAACAGAAGTTTCTTGCACAACTGCATTATTACGTCTGGTTTTAAGTTCTACTTTAGAGCCACAAGATAGAACCTTCTTTTCTATATGCACGTTAGCAGAATTGATGTTTTTTCTTTTCAATATATTATTCCCTCCTATTTTAGGGATAAAGTGTTTCATTTCTCTGTCAGTGCAAGAATCTTTGCATGCGATGCAATTTCGTTCCTAACGTGTGCTGTATTTTGAATATGACACAGTAAAAGAAATAACAAGTATCTCATAAATATGACTGTTTTCCGTACGCTATCTAACAGTACCAAACACCATTTTTCATTGTTAGGAAAGCAAAGTTTAGCTGCAACAACAACTATGGGAGATATTTCACTTTTCCTAAGAAACTCAGGGGCTTGCTTCTAGAAACAAGATTCTCTCCACTCTTTAGTTCATTGTTGGTTCGTTGGGGTTTATTTTTGTGGTTTGATTTTTCATTTTACAAGTTTCGGCATCTTTCTCTATGACAGACACCCATGCTGGGCTTGAACACCACGTGCATTCAAACCTGGTGGGCTGCTCCCTGCAAAACCAAAACACGGGGCAGGTTCACCACCAGCTTTGGACTTGGAGCAGAGGAGCCGGCCGAGCGTGTCACATACTCACACGGGGATTTGCACACTCACACAGCGACAAACCCGGGAGGATCCGCACGCCCGTACTCGCCGCTATCGCCCCTTTTTCCCCCGATGCAGCGCAGCAGCTTCACGGTGTCACCAAAGCCACAAACTCACCGTCTGGACAAGCAGACAGAGACCGATTGTGAGAACCGCCTGATCGATGGACCTTTTGTCCAACTCTTTATCACAAACAACAGGAGCTGCGACAACCCAAAAGTATATTTAGGTAAATAACAGGAACCAGAGATCCAACTGCTCCCCCAGCACCAGAGAAACATCTTTTGTGGGTCCCAAGCGGCGGCTGTTGGAACCCCCAGCCCTGCTTCAGCCTGTCCTTTTATTAACCCAAATTCTCTGCGAGTCAGAGGGCTGCGCGTGGTTTTCCAGACCGCTGACCGCAGGAGTGATGCCCTCGGGCTCAGTATTAATGGTAAGAACTCCAGCAGCAGCTCTATTGAATGGCTCCGGCCCCTCTGGACATCTATATTTTACAACTTGGCTACAGGTGACAGACACCTAAGATTAGAGAGACTGATAACTATATATTCCTAAAGGGTCCTGTCCTTCTAGATGGACTTTTTCAGAGGATGAATTTGTTTTGTCTGATCCAGAAGGCAGGAACTTGCCAGGACTGTCCACACGTTTCATCACTTGGCTTCAGAAACACCAGCCACCCTCCCGCACCCAAAATCAGGGCAGGGTGACCCCATCCCACCCAGGGGGCAAACAGGCAGCAAACAGCAATTAAAGGCCCATGGAACACATGCATAGAAGAAAGTGAGAAAATTAAAACACGCATCCAGGAATTGCTGAGCCTTTTGGACAGAAGTAAAGCAAACCAGTTTTACATGAAGTCAAGTGTTCTTTGCTGTTGTGAGCTGAAAACAAACTGCGTGAAGCTCGTCTCATGCCCTACGAAAGGTCACGTTGGACAAGCTCGCAAAGTGCCCGTATCCCGTCTGACTTGGGAGCCAAGAGCATCAGGCTCCGCTGCCTTCCAGGAGACGCGTGTGAGCTCAAAGCTCTGAGACACAGTGAAAAAGGCCAATTCTGACCCACTGCCCAGCTCTCCGGGCATCCATCCTGCTCCCGAAACCCCTCGGGTCTTCCTACCACTTACAGAGGCATTTGGCAAGAATCACATCAGGCTCCTGCCAGAGGATTTACAAGAGAAAGGCGAAGCTGCCCTGTCAGATCTGCACTTTATTGCTGCAGGAATTGCGCAATATTGCTCTGCTGGGTGCTGGAACAAAGCAGCATCTTTCCAGACGCCAGAGGTACCTGCCGGGAGGGCTCGGGGTGTTCACTTGGAGCACCTGTGTCTGCCGGGAAGCACCGGGACCAGCTGAGAGCAGAGATGCTGCGGTACAGACACCGTGCTCCAGCCAGGACCCCCGCACTGACCACCTGTATCTCCCTACAACATTTCCTTTGGTGTGGTTTTTATTTTAGTTGGTTGGTTTTGGCCTCTTATTTATTTATTATAATTCAGACTGTACAATCTTTGGAGCCAAAAGTATCTCTGCTGTTGCAATTACAGCCAGTACTCACCAAAACAGGCGAGCTCATGCAAATCAAGCAACTCCCGCAATACAAGTAACAGCTGAGAATCCACTTCATAAAAATGGAAAACCTATTTGCTCTACAAGTAAAGCTCTTCTCTTTGCACAGATGAGATCCTCCTGTCACCCTTCCAGCATAAAGGATCACAAAAGCTTCCAGCCATCCGCTACAAATAGGTAGATACAGGCGTTTCAAGCTAAATAAAAATGACAGCAATGTATCTCAATTGCAGACAGTTGTGTTAGACCTCTGGCTCGCGTTCCTGTGTTCCACCATTAAATTAGATAAGCCTTATCCCAAATGTTGGCTTCTTTCCCCTGGCTGTTACTGCTTAAGGAATGGGAGGCACTGTGATAAGAGGTGGCTCTTTGCTACCTACCTGAAGAAGTGACCCCCCTACTTGAATAAATCTCTCCTCCTTTCAAGAGTTACTTAAAACAAGAGGGGCCAGGTTGAAAAAAATGCTCTTCTTATCACCAGATCACTAGTTCAAGCTCCATCCTCAAATGCCCAAGATAAAAGTGCTTGGAAAAGGGATTAATTTAACAAACACACTTCCTCGTCTTACAAGTTTCTACATGTGCAGAATAGGGAGAACACTTTGTGTAGTGGAAAGGGAACACCACGTCACGCTGAGATCCCAAGGCTGAACAAAACATCCATTTCTACAGCACACAGGTACCCTGGGCCTTCTCTTACCGGGGAAATCCAGTGGGCAGCAACCCCTTTGCAGTTGTAATGACCATCCCCACCAGCGCAATGCACTCACAATTTGTGGTCAGCAGCTCGTCAAAATCCTGCAGCTCAAGAGCGTTCTGAGATGCAGTTGAGTACAGACTCATCACGTCCTGGCTCCACAAGGACACATCTCCCCAGCCCAGCTCCTGCCTTACCCACCCACCACTGCTCCCTGAGCGACGGCTTCTCACCAGCACCCACCCCTCACTGTCTGCAGCTGGGATCTGCAACCCCAATCATCGAATAACCGACCACACTTGTGGGCAGGGTGAGCCCTTGGGAATCCAGCAACAACTCCTTGTTCTCCTGTTGCCGAAAGATCAAGCTCTTTAAATAAAAATAAAACTTGCACTTACACAGTGAAGTTAATGAAGCAAAACATTCTCCTCACTGTTTCCTGCTCCGGTGTGTCTGGAGCTGCCTTTTGCTTTTGCAGAGATTTGCACCACAGGTCTAGAGACACCAGAGCTCTAAGAACATCAAATGGCTGAAGATGTGCTGAAGATTGAAGTGGATAATACTCATTTCAGGTAGCTAATATTTCCCCAACAGGGCTCACACAATTTTTGGAACCATCTACTTTAGCCTTAATATTTAAAAAGGGGAATCTGGGATTTGATATGTGCCGTGTATCCTGATTTTCTCCGATGCAACACAAAAACGTCTGAAGCAGCTTTTTAAAAGTTTATATCCTGACTGTTGCTCTATTTGTTCCCTCTATTTTAAGCTCTTGGGTATTCATGTTGCTGGAATGTTGACTGGCCCAGTCTTCTCATTCTCCAACATGAAATATCTCGGAGCAGACATCCCAACTCTGACCTTGGCAGCGATGACAACGTCTGTCACGTCTGTGCTCGCTCACCCCTGTGATTCGGCTGCCAGCGGAGGTGCCACTGTCGGGTATTTCCGCTCTGCCAGGCGCTGCCAGCTTGGCTGGCGTCACCGCAGCCATGGCCAGAGCATCGCTACAACCTGGCCCGCACACGTTTCCATTCGAGCAGATCCATCCCGTGGCGTTTTATAAACCAGCAGCTTAATGTCTGGCTGACTAATTAGGTCCCCAGCTTAGAATATTGATTTTGGTTTTAAATGCTTCTTTTCTCGCCTTCTTTGCAATCCCACCGTCTCAGCCTGGGCTTGCATTGCATAGTGATATTCAGCACACCAAGTGGCGGTGACAGCAACTGCCCCTTGGCACCCAGCATGCCTGAAAATATTAGAAAATATTATCAATACTCTAAAAAGAGGAGACAATTTTCAGCACTTCAGCTTAAAACCACCTCAATTCTGGCCCTGATTTTACAAATAAATATTGGCGAACCCAGTTCCCAACTTTTTACGTTGTACGACAGCCGGCGGCGTAGCAGCAAAGGAAGAACAGGCGTTTGGAACAGATTTAGCAGGCATCTCGCTGATCCCGGCTGCTCTGAGCTGCAGTGTAACATTGCCACCAGGCGGGCAGGCGCTCGCCGCTGGTGCCAGCGCCGCCGGGGCCGTTCCAGACCCAGACCCCGAACAAGCCGGGTATTGTTCGAACACCTGCACACGTCCTGGGAAGGGGCCAGCGGTGCCGCTGGCCGCCGCTCAAACCCCGACCTTTTTAGGCAGGAAGGCGGCGAAGGCTGCGGTTTGGTGTCAGAAAGCTGGCAGAGGGAACGAGAGAACGGCAGATCCCACGCACCGGGCCAGCTTCAGAAATGTCACTGCTCTCCCGCCTTGTGCGCTTTTCTTTACCGGTGACAACACCCTGCGGCCATCGTGTGTTTGGAAAGACTCAAGCGCCGGTCCGGCACCCGGCGATACCTCGGGAAGCAGTTTGTAGCATTCGCGGCAGCGAGGCCGATGAAGGAGCTGTCAGCCGTGTCACAACGTGGCCGCACGCTCTCAAAGACCCGCGTGAAGCTCCCAGAGCTCTGATAAAACTGAAGGCCACCTAAAGCTTATTATTCCCTGCTGCAAGAGAGAACAATTAGGAAAAGCAGCTACCGGGCCTCCCGGCTTCCTCCTTTACAAAAAGCTGGTGGAGAATCCAATTCCCAAATCACAGCCTGTTACAGTACAGGGTGATCCCCAGGAGTAATCAAGGGAGCACAGCCATGAAACATTTCACAGGGTGAAGCAACAACCTCTACAGTTGCATCCGAAAGGGTTTTTTCCTTTTAAACAAAAAAACCCTGACAACAAACAAAATGTTAAAGGAATTAGGAAAATAAGTCCCTTTGGCTTCTCAAAATTGTGTGGAGATACGATCTAGGAATAAGTGAACTGGAACAAACAAGATGATTTTTCAGGCTTCCAGGGAACAGCCTGGGACAAAATCAAACACCCAGCACTCCAGTGCTGTGGGATAAGCTTTCACATGAAATCTACGGTGCACAAGAAAAGGCTTTGCAAAGAACTTTGCAATGAATATACTACCAGCAGAACCAGGATCTGAAACGTTGCCGTGGTGTTGGTATTTCACCTGGTTGTCTTGCAGATAACTCGTTGTGTGTGTGACGACACAACATTCCTACAGCAACCACAGTTACTATTAGTGCGGGTTTTCTGGGGAGAAATAAAACAGCCAGGGAGAAATCAAGCTGTTGTTTAAAACAACTTCATACGTGACCAAAACCTCGGACAAGCTTCTTGCATAAATTTGCTTTTAAAGTTTATTTCTGTTCAGGAGGAAGACACAATTTTCCTTTATTCCAAGTGAAGTTTAAAAACTCAAGAGGGCGAAACAATAATTGGGAATATCATCAGCTGAGTTTGTCATGTTACTCCTATAATGGTAGAAAACAATTGGCACTCTATTCCATATGGAAATACAGTTTTTGTTAAACTGGTGCATCATTACCTCACTCTCCCACTATTTACTTGTGCAGCGCCATTTGAATCACGACTCCTCCGGAAGAGGAAAACCCGGAGGAATCGTTCAGGCTGTGTAATTTTGGCAACCTATTGTTGAGAGAAGACCTTGGAGCAGATACAATTTGTCTTTATTTTACGCTGATGCTCTAAAAAGCTGTTTTGAGGCATCACTTTCACAGTCTCTTGGGCAGGTGATGTTATTCTACAAGGGTTAGAACTGTGACAGTACTCAAAGCACCAAAAGCCAAGCATTAGCTCCAAAGATGTACTTTATTTCGTTATAAAGCAGATTGTTTAGGCATTATTTCTTCTTGGGAACATCCACTGTATGATCAGCAGGTCCTGCTCTGAGGACATAGCTGCTTGATAAGAGACAAGGATTCCAGCATTAGACAACAAAAATACAGATGCGTAGAATGAGCGCTGCTTAGACACTGAAGAGCCAACGGTCCAAACCGCAACCGGTTCAAACACAAGATGTGACCAAAAATACAAGTACAGCTCCAGCCCAGCCAGAACCGTGTGCCCAAAAGTGGAGTCCTTTGTATTTTAACACAAAATTTGTACTGGGCTTCCTGGAAATAAAACAACGAACGTCCTCAAAGCAGAAGAATCACACCGTGTGCCATCCCTCTCCTTTTAAACCATCCCTTATTTCACACCGAATTTGTGCTGTGTCATACTACTACTTGAGGAAAGACAGAAAATCATTGAATGTAGTGTGAAGTAATAGCGAGTGGCTGGTGGTGGCTACTTTATCCCAATAAATTTTCCTTTCCCAATTGTGATCCTCACCCCCGGGTGTGTCTCATTCCAAATTGGCAGATTTCTCACACATTCGATGTTTGAGCTCAGTGCATTAACAAGGGCTTCTGGATGTCACCTGTGCCCCTTGGGTACGGAACAGAGTCTCAGCACTCCAAGCAGAAACACTAATTCGTACACTGGCAGCCCAACATGCAAAAATACCCAAAGATAGGTTGTTGCAGTGGAGAGAAACATTCCAACGATTTAAGTTCTCGTTTCCACGTTGTCCAATACTGATTGAGGAAAAACATATTTACAAGACTCACACAAATATTTGCATTTGGTCCGAGGCACCTGATTAGTACTGACGATCTAAATTAAAATGGAGCATTAAGTATGATTCTGGTCCTTTATCTAAAGCTGGTAACGTCTCCAATCTGAAGAGATGATCCTCAACAAAGGAGGAGCCCAAATACCTTCTGATCAAGCACTCTGCCATCCACCATTCAAGTCAATGAGATTAAAGGATGGAAAATCCTTCTATGGAAGCAACTTACAGGAGTTATCTATATCTGTATCTAGAGATACAGACCAGTAACACACATTCTTTTCAAACTCCAAAATTCACTAGGTATGAGTAGCCAGATAACATCCCGATTGCTACAAGACCAGAATTCATCATCAATAAGAGAAACTCAGCTTTAGCAAAGAGCACAAGCAGATTTGCATCTAAGCAGCCGTAACATCCAGTTCTTTCAGCGAGCATCAGAACTACAAGTACGGCTGCTAACGACAATGACAGCTAATTAGGTTTCACTGAGCTGCCAGTGTGACCAAGTTTCAAAGCTGCAACTCCGAGGCACAGACTCTGGCAGAATCTCCACTGACCTGAGTTTTGTGCTGATGGAAGAGGGATGGTGGGAAAGAACACAGTCCTGCCTGACACAGAAAGCTGACAACAGTCTCAAGCCAACGTTCAACCTCTGACAAGGGGTAGTGTAGTAATGACAAGACAGCAGGAATTAGAGATATCATTTAGTAAAAAGAAACAACTGCCTCCCAAATCTGCTGTACTGAAAAAAATAAACAAACACAAAACTGAACATATGGAACACTGTTTGTGCTTGGAACCGTCAGTATGGAACATGAGCATCAGAGGGAGAGGTTTTCTCACCACTACTGCAAAGGAGCTGAAAAAAACAAATTAATTGAAAAAAAGTCCCTTCCAAACATTCAACGCTCCCCACAATTATTTATTGAAACCTGTAAAGGCTCCAGGTATAGTAATGTCAAAAGGGGCTCAAAAACTTTCAGTCATTGAACTAAACCCAATTCAGAAAGCTGAGTCTCCTCACGCAATTAAAAAACAATTTTCTTAAAAAAAAAGTCTTTGCACTTGTTCCTCAGCAATTTATAAAATGCAAACAGTATGCTAGAAAAGTTTGAACATAAGGGAATGCACTTTGGAAACATTATTAAAGTATGTGTTCCTATAGAATGACATGATCAAGTTTACATTACTTCTTTTCACCTGACTGGCTATATTTGGAGAATGCTCCTCCCCTCTTTCCTGGGTCCATGAGAAGCCAGGTTTAGAAAAGCAGAGCTCCCATACTGCCAACTTCACTCTGTTCCTTTACAAAAATTTCAAAGTACTGATAAATGATAGTGACAGCGAGCAAAATTCCAGTTCCAGACCCAATTGCCCCGAGGAAATCTGCCAACACAGAGAGGGCACCAATACAGAGGCCACCGAACGCCGCGGCCGTGGGGATGTACCTGGAAACACAACACGAGAGGAGAAAACGAACCATTAGAGTTTGCTCAGGATATGAAGAAAAATACTAGGGCTAGTATTTTTATATATATATATATATATATATATATATATATATATATATATATGGGATCTATGGGAAATACCTAATCACAGGCAGTTTTTTTTCTAAATACAATCCCACTGAGAACTGAAAGAAGGCTACAGAGATAATCTAACCAGATAATCTAACAAATAAAACCCCCAAACAAACAACAAAAAAACCCCAAACAAACAAAAACCACAAGAAAACAAAACACAAACCACAAGAATGAAACTAGATGGATTGAAAAAAGTCAGCAGCGGAATAGTCTCTTCTCTCATGGGTCTACCAGTTCAAGACAAGGAACATACAATAGTGCCAGTTCACTAGGTAAGGATATAAAAAGCTCAACCTGACAGGAGGGGAAAAAATGCTAAGCTGAGAACATCTTAACAGTCTGCCATACAATTAAGCACAAAGATTAAGTTTATGGCCACCAGCTCAAGTCATGTGCAGATGACTGCAATCTAAAGTTCCAATAACATTTCTGTAACACGAAGGGTGAGTCCTACCCTGCAATCAGAAAACCTACAGACACCGTGCCCTGCTACCTCTGCATCTAGTAGATTTAATTACTTGCTTTAAAAGTAAGGTCTGCATGAAAACAGTACTCAAAACATAACGGCACATTAAAAAATACAGTCAAAAAATGTCTGACACACTGAATTGTGTGTCAGTTTCAAATAGTAAAGTACACTCAAATGCTCATCATTAGCTATCTTATAAAAATAGAAGAATATAACAAAAGGAAAATACAAGCTGAGAAATTAAAGCGCATTCTCTAATTGTAAGGCAAGAATACGCTGTAAAGTGAAAGTGCAGCCATTCATGAGAGACAATATTCTATGTCTCACACATGTAACATTGAAGCTGAAGAATATCTGTGTTCTAGGGTCTAGAAATGGTAACTCAGCCAAATTTGCGATGTGTTTCCCCATGACACTGTGTGAACAGCTGTGACATGTGCAGCTCACCTGTTCAGTTCATGTACCATTGAAGTTTCTCTGTGGCCTCGCATCACCATTTGTTGTTCTTTCAATTGTTTGGCAACCTGGATTGAATCAAGAAACAGAGCAAGTAAGTTTAGTGTCATTTGCCAAGGCCATGGAATTTAGTACTATAAAAAAAAAAGAAGCAAGACATTCCAGTAAATGGTTGTGGTTTGGGTATTTTTGGGGTGTGGGGGTTGCGTTTTTATATTATTCATCCAAGTTTAAAATACTCAGTATTTTAACTTCAGATATATTGCAGTCACAGACACTTTTCTGCACTGTCAATTATGCAAAGCTTTTTGAATCATTCCAGTCCTGTTGAGAACAGGAAACCCTGGACATTGGTAAGATCTCAGACACACAATTCGATTCCTGTTTTGCCACCGGCCTTCTCCTGGTCAGGGTTTAGTAGATGTCAGCAAAACCACCCTGTGAAGTGTTCGCTCCCACATTCCAGTTCCCCACACTCAGTTGAGCAAACTGTTTATTTGTGGGGCCGTTTGAAACAGTGTGACTTAGGAAGAATCCCTTCTTGGAACATCATTTTTAAACTGGGTTTCCGCAATTGTACAAGGTTACAATTGATCTGTGCAAACGTTTTACTGGGAGGAACTGAAACCCTAGCAGGGAACTTCTAAAGCTGAATCTAATGTATTAAAAAAAACACACTTTCAGATGATTAAGCTGCCAGTTCTTCACTATATTGTGAACATTTAAGTAATGATTTAGCAATTTTTATTTTCGACCTTCTTTACATGAACTTAAAATCATTTTCTTCAGTCTCAAGGAAGTATATTAAAGTGTTAAAAGCTCTATGTTGTTTTATACTGAAAGAAAAATCTGGCTATAGATGGCTGTGAGTGCCTCCCTGCACGCTGACAATAAGCAACCAGATGCAAGCCCAAAACAAGAGAGCGCTCACGCTGTTCCAGCAACTGTGCAACTATTACATCTTTGTTAAAGAATGGATTAAACCATTCCATATGGCTGCTAAACTTGATTTCCTACCCAAAACCCACACAATGCAAACATACCATGATGACAACTATTTTCCACCCTGTTTTCCAATTCCAATTTCAGAAAGAGATAGTTGCTGAATATCAAACATCCTGTGGCAAATGGGAATTTTGAGAAGCTGGGCACAGGTATGTTAATGCACTGCACTATATTCTCTGTTATCAGTGCTCCTAAGTTAAAAATAACAACCTCCAGTTAATCTTCCCCAAAAGAAATGAGAACTCTCTATGCCAGACAGGGGCACAGAAGTTTTATCTGCAAGTTCTGAAGTGGCAGCTGCCTTGCACACGGTGCATCTGTCATTTGGCACTGGAAGAGTTTCTACCTTTCATGTTACCTCCCACTGATCAGATGTTATATAGTGATGTTTAAATTTTCCTGATGCCACTGAAAGCAATTAGTTGGGTTTTGTTGTTTTCTAAAAAGCAGTGAAGAAAACAGGGCAAAAATTATCCCCATTCTGCCCCTATTACCAAAAAAAAAGACAAAAATTCTTATTTCTAAACACTCTTTCTGAGCCACAACGTCACTGTTCACAAAAATCTTAAATGCTACCAACACGATTACCAGCATAATAGCCATTTCAGAAGAAAGTCGGTCTTATTCTTACAATAGCCCATCTGTTTTCACCGTGTAAACTCACGTAAGTTATCGTTTTAAACTTACATCTTTGGCAGAGGAGCCAGAGACTTCAATCCATGTCTTGGAGAAGAAAGCACAGGAGCCCAACATAAATACGATATAAACAACTGCATGGACGGGATCTTCTAACACCGAAGAAAAGGACTCTGGAGGTGACAGATAATAACAAAGTCCACCAACGGGATAAGCACGAGCAGGGCCTCCAGATGACGTGTCCTAGAAGAAGGAAGCAGGCGGTCACCAACTTTCTCACTATTTCTTAGCCATTAAGTTTACATCATCTTCAGATGGCTGTATCATCACCACTACAGCAGCACCCAAAGGTGCAATTTACTACCACAAGCAGTTTCTAATGTGGAAATGTAATACAACAAAACCCAGCAAAAATACCTAGGACAGCAAAGAATAGCCCAAGGTAAACAGGGACTACTTAAAATCTACACTCATCACAGCAATTCTCATACTCTGCCGTTAATTTAAATTACTAATCTAGGAGTTTCGGTGTACATGACCACCTGTAGAAATGTGTCTTAATGTTTAGATAGACCAGCTCTTCAACTACACGTTTTAAGGGTGCTCTTATAAAGCTGTACGCAAGGTCAGAAGGAATACTCACAGACCAAGTGCCCAGCAGGCTAACCAGTAAGTTGCCACTGAAGCGAGCAGAAAGCATCTGGGAGATGACGTACAAGTTTGACACCAGGGCAGACTGAAGAATAATGGGAATGTTGGAAGTATAGAACAGCTTGATGGGGTAGGTGTTGTACTGGCCACGGTAGCGAGCAGATTTGATAGGAAGATCCACTCTGAAGCCCTGAAAAGTTTTCAAAATAAAGACCCCTGTTATATCTTGATATGAACCCACATTAGAGGTCAGACATTGCAAGTGCAAGGTCTTGACAGCAAGAGAAAAAAATCCTGCAATCATTTTGTGCACAAACATGTAGGTTACCCAGAGGATTATCCATCCAAACGCTTCTGTGAAGAGCCTGGAAATGTGCACAATTGTCTAACTCACACATATAAGGAGGTGTGAAAGATGAAGACATCAGAAGAAATCTGAAGCTTCAAGGAGACCGGACATAGCGTCCAGGAAAAGAAACACTGAAACTACTCAAAACTTTTGTTATTCTTCAGCAGTTTGCTGCAACAAACAGTAAGAGACTTACAGGCTTAAAGACTCCAAAGTATTTTCCAGCAAAAAGCAAGAGCATTTGCATTAGGCAATATCATATATACGCATTCACTTATTTTTTTTCAGAGAATCAAGTATGCCTCAAGTCTTTAGCGTAGCTACAGTAAGTGTGGGAAGTGATTTAAAGAAACTAGTATTAAATTAACATCCAGATGTTGCAGGCACAAAAATGAGTCTTCTGAAGGCACCAGAGAAGTGAAAATATAATTTCCTGTAAAAGGAAGCAGATTACAGATCTACTTCCATAGCTTTATAGCCCTCTTTAATCCAGCTGACCTGGAAATAAATCACAATAGCAAAGACGAAGATGGTGGCAATCAGATTCATAAGGTTGGGGAGATTCTGGCGGTAAAAGGCCTCTCGAAGAGCTCTGACTTTGTCTGTACGAGTAGCCAGAAGATGGAACAGAGCGATGATGGCTCCCTCGAATTCCATGCCTTGGAAAGGAAAAGAAAACACAAGTGAGGCGTGCTGTGATTATCTCCAAACTTCAGTGCTCTGTCCCATCAGGCATACTGCTGAAATACAGCATGCGGAAGGGGATTTCTCCAAGTCTTTTGCATCTTGAGCACACACTTAGAATTCTACTACTGTCATCCTTCATATTAGCCATGTTATTTCCAAGATTATTTTTTAAATCCCCCTGTAGTGGTCTAGAAACTAAATCATAACCCAAGAGGCAAACGGGATAACTTTATTGGTGTCTAGAAAGATTGACGTTCACCAAGTTATTTCCCACTTTCCTTCTCCACACCATAAAAAAAATAAACAAAAAACCAAAACAAAATGAAGGAGGCATCATGCTTTCTAGTGTCATTCACGGTGAGACACACTAGTTATTGTTTGTATTACAGCAAATGTGTTAATCTCAGTTATGTTTCCTATTATAAAGCACCAAACAAGATCACCTCCTGTCAGGTTTGGAGAATAAGGTCTTTGGGGCAAAGAGTAAGACTTGCAAGGAGCAGAAAGAAACAGATTATATTTGTCAGTAAGTTGGGCACAACCGTAACATGAGGGCAGTGTACTATTGTTGAGTTTTAATGGAGGCACTGGAAAAAATTCAAGTTCAGGGAACATCTTGTGAGATACTACAAAACGAAAAAGAAATGTCTTTGTACTTGCACCGTGCACAGGGGCACTTGCTGTATTAAGTTTCACTATATGGCAACTACATAGCTGAGATGGTAATAACAACATTTGCCATTGAAGTTAACATACTGCAAAAAAACCACTTTGCCTTTCTGTGCAAAGTTAAGACTTTTCCACAACTGGCATTTTTCTATTTTAAATGATCATTGTACTATTCTATACAAGAATGTAATGAGTTGGAATTTTAAAAGAATAGTAGGGAGAAGCTACTTGGGTTTTTTGTTTCACTTGAGAAAATAATTCCATCCTAATGCAAGTAAAGGAAACAGACTGTGTCACATCACCTCGTCCCGTGTTCACGGTGGTGGGGCTGAACGCCTTCCAGACAATTGTCTCACAGATGTTGGTAGCAATGAAAAGAGAGATGCCAGAACCCAGCCCGTATCCCTTCTGGAGGAGCTCATCCAAGAGCAGAACTATCAATCCAGCGACAAAAAGCTACAGTTAAAAAAAGAAAGAAATACAGCATTAGGCTCATCCTCTTTAAATTGTTGTTAAAAAAATAATTTGTCTTAAAAGATAAGAATATAATGAGTGAGCAGGCACAATTTGATCTTTTTTCTCTGCATGTGGGGGCAGGGAGTCCATACGGCTGATCTTTTGACCCTTCCAGAGGAAGAGTAAATAGGGAAGATTAGAAATTACCTGAATTGTGATAAGCAAGCAGATACCAGCACCCATCTCAGATGGGTCTCCATACATTCCAGTCATCACATAGACAATAGACTGTCCGATGGTAATGATCATTCCAAACACTGTAGAATAGAAAGAAAAAAGTATGTATTTGTTCTGGAGATTTATGTTATTGGCAATTATATTATTGTTATATATTGTTATATTCTATAATTCAATATATAATTGAAAGTATTTGTATAATTTACACATTTAAAGTATATATTTATAGATATATTTATAAGCATATACTACATATTAACTTATTATATCATTCAATTATATAATTTAAATAGAAATCCCTTTGTAAAGAAAGTTGGGAATGAATACATAAATAACAGGCCATTTAAATTCAATGGCAAGTTAAGGTTGTTGTTTGAAATCTGGCACTGAAAATACAAATACACAGACATTTCAGAAACACACTTAAAAGCAAGTGGGTTTGGTTACCGAAGGCTGCTTTAGATATTGAAACCTGGGCAAGAGTTAAGATATTACCTTAGCAATTTAGATTGTTTTTTTTTCCAGTAAGCAGATCAGTAAGTAGCATGGTACAGCATCAAATAGCTACAAATTTGAGGATTCTTTAGCTAAGTCATTTATTGACTGAGCACAGAGATCTCTTATTGCTGAGAAAGACCCACGCTGGAAACTGCAAGGTAAAAACTACACCAAACATCTTAATCGATATTAACTTTTTTTAGATTAACCCTGACCACCACAGTTCAAAGGCTGGTTCCCCAGTCTCTGTATTTCTTAGTTTACTCAATGCGATTAGAGCAGCAACGCCAACTGCACCAGTACTTTTCCTTTTCAAACCTTTTCAAAGCTTAACAGCTAACAAGCCAGAGAGCAGTCAGTACAAAACCAATGAAACACAGAAGTCTGTAGCACAGCATAAACACACCACATGACAGAAACCCAGATATCTGACTCCAACATTTACCACGTAGTGAGTTTACACTTATTTTCAGGGTTAGATGCACTAAAACATCAGCCTTTAGTATCAGCCGCTACTCACGTTTCTGTGCTCCGTTGAAGAGAGCTCTGTCCTTCGGGGTGTCACCAACTTCAATTATCTTGGCACCTGCCAAGAGCTGCATGATGAGTCCAGAAGTGACAATCGGTGAAATGCCCAGTTCCATCAACGTACCTGCAGGTACAGGGTGAACAATGAAAGAAAATAATGGGATGTGCTGTACCCAGGTGCCTTTGAAGTTCCAAGTTTCTTTTTTTCCACCCTTTACATGACGATGGAGAAGATCTAAAACTCCCAATCTCCATAAACATAAAAGGTTTCGATGATATCAGAAGCTTGTTGAACATCAGTCTGATAAGTAAACTTCTCAGTACCTTAAAAACTGTGTTTGCTGAAAAAGACTTTTGCTCTCAGAAAGTGAGGTAGGAATTTGCTTTCTGCCTTTGACAATCAATCACTTGATTATTTGTAATTTTTAACAGGAAAATCCAAATTTTCTTCAGGATTGCCCCATGTTCCATGCATATATGCACATCTCATTGTGATGTGAACTGACAGATATCCCAAATTATATATAATGACAAAGTGAATTTAGAAAACTGTCACAATTTTTAGTTCACACTTGCATTAAGAAGCCTCTGTAAGAAACTGACGTTTCGATAAACTACCATGAATTTAAATATTCTGTGAGACAGAAAACCACAGTATAAGTATTTGAAACACAAATCAAAAAGATAATCAGAAGACTGCAACAGCAGCAATGCTGGTAACTAGGAACTGTCTCTCCCTGACACTTTCCCCCAAAATGCTCCTTAATTTTTGTACAGATAATAGATTGCATACAGCCAACCATAAACCCATTTTGTCCACAAAATTGTGCTTTTCCCAATGCTACATTGGGTTGTGATTTTACATAATATATGAAATGTCTTTTCCCTCTTTGCTCTGGTTTTTATCTTCTTTAAAGCAGAATGTAAGGTAAGAATGAGTCCAAAAATGTTGTGGTCCAAATTAAAAACTGCCCTCCAGAAAGACTAACCATACCTCTATTTGATGCCAAAATCACTCTCATCCAGTAGAAAGGATCTGCTGAGTCTGATGACATGATACCAAACAAGGGAATCTGCATTTCCAACCAACAGAGGAAAATGGAATTTAATTAGAGACTTTGTAACATCCTCTAACCATTCCGGCTCTTCCTTAAAAACAAGGGAAAGAATCATACCTGGCAGCATACTAGGAAGATGAAGAGTGTGATAGCTGTCCATAGCACCTTCTCCTTAAACTGAATCTAAAGGAAAAATTTAAAAAAATCAACAACAACCAAAGACAGTAAAGCTGTCGAGATAACAAGGTCTAGTCAATCAGGCAAACTTCCATAGTAGCTACAGCTCACGTTATTTTCTTGTGAAGGGACCAAGTACAGGATATCCTAAAGAAAATAAGTCACTCTTCATCCTTTTTGTACTATATAAAGCCAAGGAAAATAAGCTTTATTGAAATGTTAATCCAAATAAATAAGCTTATGCCAATGGTAGGTAATTCTAGCACTTCACAGAAATAACTCTTACGTTTTCATAAAAAAGGCTCTCTAGTGAGAAAAAAATAAAAATACAGAGAAGCTTATTTTAGCAAATAATCTTAGATTGGAATTTAAGAAGCCAAGATTTTCAATTTGCTATTTTAAACTACTCCCTTCAGTGTCTCACCACTCACTGTTATGGCATAACCACATCTACACAACTGCATTTATCAGTAAATATATTCTGTATAAGCATATTCACAGTACAGGATGTACTAGACAAGCACTCTACTGAAAACCATCGTGCCTAAAACTGCCATTCACCCAAGAAGAAAAATAAAAGAAAACCCCACAAATGCAAACTAAGCTGTAAACATTTTATATTACACAAATACAGAATTAGGACGAGTTTATTAACTTACCTTCCGTTCTGGCTTTTGGATTTCAGGCAAGATAACACAGAAGGGCTTGATTACTTCAAGAAATTTTACTGTAAGGAAATGAGTTAAAAGACAAAGTGAACACACGGATACAAAGAACACTGAGAAAAGCTCAAGTAAAATTGAATTTGGGCACGTACTTTAGTCACACTTTCTCCTATGAGCACAGATTTGATTTGGAAAAGAATTAATGTTAAACTTCTCGAGCCAAACCTAAGGCTGTATACATATTTTGGACTGATTTGAATTAAAAAGTGTGCAAAGATGCAGAAGAAGAACTGAAACTACTGGTGGGTTTGCACTTCTCTGTTGAGAGCACCCACTTCATTGTCGACTTCCTAAGGCCTTCAGACCCGCTCATAAAAAAAATTATTTACTTAATTTCAATCAATTAACTGCCTGAAACGTTACATTGGACTGTGGTTTTAAACTTAAATTGTGATTCTCTTCTACATCTACCATGATACAGAGATTGACTAAAATGCTTTCCAAGCAGCTCTTCCTCAAGGTAGCACACCCTGGAGATCCATCCGCTTGAATTCCTTCTGGACTGCAGATCCCCCTTTATAGTTTACTCTTGACACTGTCATTGGGGTTTTGGCTTACGGCGTTACGACCAGTCACCAAGGGGACAACACGGCCCTCCCCACCCCAGTACCCACTGCCTGGGATGGTCGATCCTGCCCTAGAACACCTGCCATAACCAGGGAATGGGCATTTACTCCGCCCTGGTGAGACCACATCTGACATATTGTGTCCAGTTGTGGCCCCTCAGTTCCAGCAGGACATGGAACTGCTGGAGAGAGTCCAGCGCAGCCACCAAGATGCTGCAGGGAGTGGAGCATCTCCCGTGTGAGGAAAGGCTGAGGGAGCTGGGGCTCTGGAGCTGGACAAGAGGAGACTGAGAGGTGACCTCATTCATGGGGATCAATATGGAAAGGGTGAGTGTCAGGAGGATGGAGCCAGGCTCTTCTCGGTGAAAACCAGTGACAGGACAAGGGGCAATAGGTACAAACTGGAACGCAAGAGGTTCCACTTAAATATGAGAAGAAACTTCTTCCCAGTGAGGGTGGCAGAGCCTGGCCCAGGCTGCCCAGGGGGGTTGTGGAGTCTCCTTCTGTGCAGACATTCCAACCCGCCTGGACACCTTCCTGTGTAACCTCAGCTGGGTGTTCCTGCTCCATGGGGGGATTGCACTGGATGAGCTTCCCAGGTCCCTTCCAACCCCTGACATTCTGGGATTCTGTGATTTCACTGCGAAAGGGAGAAAATAAAAAATTCCAGAGGGAGCCTCCAAATCAGAGGAGGGGAAACCCCCACAGGACTGGGCGCGGAGAGGCCTGGACCCAGATCGGGGCGGGCGGGCGAGGGCAGCGGCCGCTTAGAGGGGCCTGGAGGCGGAGGAGGGATCGGGGGGGATAGGGAGGGCCCGTCCCCAGGTGCCTGTGAAAGGGCAGCCGGTGGCCCCGCCGTCCCGCGTGCCGCGGAGCCCCCCGTCCCCCGTCCCCCGGTACTCACTGCCCATGGCGGCCGCCGGACGGGAGCGCGGAGAGATCGGCGGCCTCGGAGAGACACGTCAGGGCTCGAGCCCAGCCGCCCCCTTCCGCTTCCTGCCACGCGCCGCGCTCGCCGGGCACCGCCACTGCGCAGGCGCTGTCCCCCAGCAACAGCCGCCCTGCGCGCTGCGCCTACAACTTCCAGCATGCACAGCGGCCAGAGAGACTCACACCCCGCGGAGCGCCTCCTAATGCTGATTGGCTCTCCGCGAGCCTACACAACCAATCAGATGACGAGGTGACGCGCGGCTTGCTGGGAGTTGTAGTTTTGACGCCTCCGACCGCCATCTCATTCAGGTGTTACCAGATATCGTGACGGCGGTTTAAAAGTTCATGTGAGATAAATACATAAATTAACACTTGAAATGTATTTTCTGCTTCAGTGTTTATATAGAGAGATGTTTTAGGCCTTTCTCTGCAGTAAGAAGCCGCCTGCACCCACAGCAGCGGGTGGCGTCGCAGAGCCTGAGGCTGGTTTAACACACATAAAACATGAAATATCAGTGAAAATGGGAAACATTGTGCCGTGTGTCGCTGTAATCACCCAGGAGCGCCAAAATTGAGAAGTGCTCACACTGACTTAGTGGTGGGTTTTTTCCTGGCTTTTATAGACGGACTTATCACTGCTCTGTAAAGTAAAGATAAACGGTAGTTAGAGAAAAGCAAATAAAAGTGTTAATGCAAAGCAATTAGTCAGCCTTTGTCTCTGTGAAACCCATAATGGCTTCACAAAACTCACTGTTATTTTCTAGGTACTTACATATGTGTTATTTGATTATTTGATCCCTGCTTTCCTGAGATTAGCTTTAAAAGACCAATCCTAATTCCTATTCATCTCCCTGTTGGTTTGGGGTTTGTTTGTTTGGTTGGTTTTTAATTGTTGGACATCATATTTTCCCTTCTCCAGGCTTCTGGATCCCTGTGTCTCCTCAAAGAGTTACTGAAGACATCTACAATGGGTCTGATAATGGTTTACTTCTTGTCCACAGCAGCTTCATTTCAAACATCCATCTTACCAAAACTGCTTTTAACTCGCCCATTTCTAATTAGAGATAAAGCAACTGCTTTCCAACCAGCATGCTATGTCGCAGAGTTGATCTGATATTTCTTTTTATGGAGGAAAAAGGAGACGCTCTGTCTGATGTTCCACCAGGTCTCATAGCTGGGATCGCTAGAGGGCATTACAGATCTATTTGTACATCTGTATAATACACACGTGTCTATATAGGCACTCATATACTTATGCGCACCAACGTTCACCTTACAAAGCAGGGCTGGTTCATATTTGTAGGAACCCTTAACAGCACCGGGGCTTTGCGCTCTGGTCCGTGTAACCGCATGTTCGTGTGCAGTCAAGATTTTTGCGGTACAATCTCTGCCTGTCTAACCACGAGCTGTAAAGAAGGGCGGCTTTGCTGCTTCTGCCTGCATGAAATGTCCGCAACTGTGGAGGCAAGTTTTGTCACTGTCACAATGTAATTGTTATGGTGCATCCATCCCATTCAGGACCAGAAGTCCTTGTGCGGAGTGCAATACAGACTCTTTCCACAGTCCTGCAATGGGAGATGCCGTGTGAAAAGGTCTTTCTATGCAATTGAAACAAATAAATAAGTGAATTAATTCTTTTTTCCTAGCCCATGAAGGTTCCTGCATAGAAGCAGCATTTTAAAATGTACATTTCTTCTAGCCCAGCCGATTCCCAGTTGAAAAAATACATTCTAAAAGATGAAACCTGCAGTTTCTATAAGGCATGAAATTAATCTAAGTTCAGTTGGGTAAGAAATTCAAAATTTTGTTCTACCCTGAAGATCACAACTGTGAGTATTTGTAAAACAATTCTAAAATGAGGCACCCAAACCACTGGTGAAGTAGAATTGCCCTAGATACATCAAAAGAAGTAAGCATAAGTCCAATATTGCAATGCACAAAAGAATTTCCAACATCATTAGCAGGACATGAGGGGTTAACTGAACATTTTTGTACTGCTTTGCATGAAATGTTTTGAATCCTGAACTCCTGTTATGACTCACACCCCTATTCCTCCAACTTGTTCACCCAGGTGCTCCCAGAACATCACTTTATTCTATGCATTTATGGTAATATTTAATAAGGTAACTAAAATACTTTATAATACTGGAACTTTAATCAGCCATGCTTGTAGCTTGCAGTATTAAAGCAGCGCTTTCTCAATAACCAGGGTCCTGATTTCTGGCTCTGGTAAGTCAGACCTTCTACATAACGCACACTTTGTGTAACACAAAAAGCCAGTGGATAAACCCTGAATCTTATCAAAGAACAACAACTGAACTTAAAGAGAACCAGCATTTCAAGTGAAGCCTCAATATCTCAAGTAGAAGCAAAATGCAAAACATGTAGTTTTGCAATGACAACAAAAAAGCTCTGCAATAAAGCCACCTTCTATTTGCTAAAATGTGCCACGAGGGGATCAAATTATGGCCAATTATGGTAAAATTACACAGATCGGCAAACAAGGTCAGGCAGATACTTGCTACTGTCAGTATGTGCAAAATGGGCAGTTGAAACATATGCGAGAATGAAGAGGTCTCTCTTTAACTTCTAAATGCTTCCCACGTGTTCCCTTACTGCCCTGCCGAAGGCTTTAAGTTTCCAACATATTTTTTTAATGTAAACACTCCCCAAACGGTTATTTTTCATGCCCTGGTTGTTTTACTGTGTCTTATCTAGCTGGATTCTGTAAAAAACTATAATAGATCTAAGTAACCCAAACACGTTCATATTTCTGGGGATTAAGAACTAGCTTTCATTTGTATGATCTGGTTATTAATCATCAAACTGTTGACCTGGAACCACTGTTTAGAGAAAAAAAAAAAGCCCCAAGCCCCCAAAAGTGCTTGTCTTGGAAATATTGATGCCAAATTCCCCAAAGTGCCTATAGGCCAGTAACAAGATGCATATAGTTCTGATAATGGGCTCATTCACATAAAAATCACTGCCAGCTTGATTGTAACAATCAGATATGGAATCTGGCCAGGACTAGAAATCTTTGCTATGAACCTTCTGAGAGCCTTTACACCTTTGCAGAGATGGCTTTTGGCACAGAGCATTCATTTAATGAGAATTTGATGAGGCGTTAGCAAAAATACCTTTCCTGCTAAAAACACATTGCACTTCTATTTGGGAGTGGAAAAGTACCAACAAGAGGAGACCGGCTGGTTTTCCAGACATCGAATCTTAAGTGACTCTGGATCCCTTTGGTCCGTTTGGAATGTTCTGACAGTGGTCCAGAAAATAACAGTGTGGACATTGGGTTCTGCATCTGCACGGGCTGTTGATTTTCAAATCAACGTTTGGATATGAAATCTGAATAAGCTCATGCACTCAATGGCACAGAGTGACGCTCCTCGTTTGTACCTGAGCGTGTCCTGGTGTGCACACAGAGTGGGAGCTGAGCTTTCCTTGTGACTGCATCACTTTTCCATGCAAATGAAACATCTAAAATTCATATTTTTGCATGCACTAATTATCATATGTATACTTGAAAAGAAAATGTTGTACATGTAAAATTACACTTTTGACCCTGAAACAGAACTGGATTATGTTTATGGGTATTTTCAGCTTGCTGAATAATTCTTTGAGCCTTTCACTTTTGATCTCTTAACATCGCCTTTTAAATCCAAACTGCTTATAAATTACCTTTTGACCTATTGTCTTTTTTTTTTTCTTTGAATTCTGAGCAGCCGCATCAATTCATCAAGTAAATTCTCTTCCTGGCTTTAAAACCAAAGCTGAAACTCGAGCTGGTCTGTTTGGTACACAGTGAATGAGCTTTGATTTGATTTTTATTGTATTTCATTGAAACTTTATTATAAAACGTCTCCTAGGGACACTCGCGTGAGAACCTCTTTGCAAGTTAAGGCAGCGTTGTATTTCCAGTCTCCCATTTTTAAAGGTTATTCTGACATTTTTACCACAGTATAGCACTGGGTGGCAGGCAGCTGCAGGTGTTCGGTGACAGAGCTAGATGTCTCTGTAGGATTTTCTGATGGATTTTCTTTCCTGGCCTACAAAAGGGTTTCACCGTGTCATTAACCCAGTGACCAGCACTTCTGCAGGCTGCCCAGGGCCGGACCCCAGCAGCTCTATTTCCACTCTTTGACTCCGGTTTTGTCTCAGCTTTTTCCTTGACATGGAATTTGGTGTAGACTTTGTAACAAATGCCCCTCAAAAACCTACTATGATTTAAATAAAGCAGATGGTCTGTGGGGATGGTTCAGCATGCTATGTTTTCTATACTATTATTCACAGTAGTTGGTTCCTTCTCTAGAACTGATCCATCAGTATTTTCCACTGGAACAACAATGACTTTCAGCAGCTGGATAATTTCAGGTTTGTATTCAAGTTGGGCCTACAAAGTGGTTTTCTGATGATTTTTCCTTACTGCTAAATATTGTAGTTTGAATCCAAACTAGATATAAATTAATCACAACATACCACTTCTTTTTAATCAACTTTTGATTACTATTTATCTCTCGATCTCAGAGAAGGCTTTTGCAAATGCTAACAGGATAACAGGCATGGTTTGATCTGCTCCTATTACAGTTATTGGGCAGAAATCCTGCTGGGTCACATCCTCTGAGTGGATCACATCCCTGTGGATGTCCTAATGCACTTTATAAAATGTACCCAGTAAACCCAATAACAACAGAAATACGATTAAATACACGGTGCACACATGGTTCCAAAACAAGCAAGCTACAGCTTCACTTTGAATTTGTGCTCATAAAGATTTGCTTTCCTTGTAAAAGTAACTTATAAGTCTTTACCAAGATTTACCTAGCTCAGCTAGGAAAATAAAACAGTAACTACAAGCTGATGTGTGCCATATCATAGTAGTACAAGCACATTAAAGTCCTTAAATGCAAGTGAGCAGGATCCTGGCCAACTGGAAAGAGCAAGAGAATAGTTAATACGCCCGAGTTTTACAGACATGCCAAGTGGCTTAGCAGCCTTCACCGAACATTTCTGTTACAGTGGCTCGCCTGAAATAAAGAACAAAGAAATCAGATTAAAGATTGAGCTGCTTAGGACAGCAGCATTAGTACAGCAAATTTCCTGGCGAGAAAACTGTTATTTTGTGCACCAGGTGACTGCTCCACTCTGCAGCACTGGGGGTTCTTAATCCATTTTGACAAGTACTTAACGAAAACCTTCAGGAAGGTTTTATCAGCTACAAGTACTGGAAAGAGGGTGAACTTCCTACCCCATGGTTTTGTTCATGTGCTATTTGGCATCTCTATATAAAAGCACGAGAAGCCATCAAACCGTAAGCTATTAATGCATGAGTCATGACAAGGCTTTGCAGCAATTATCAATCTTTGTACAGTCTTTGACTCTTCGTCCCCTTGGAGCTCTGTAAAGCTCGGCTTTGCAGCAGGCCAAGCTTTAGCAGCAAAGGGGATGCTGGTGCGTTAAGGCACAATTTGGTGAGTGAATTTTCAAGCGGCAGTGCCGGGACAGGCAGGTACTTGTTGCTCTCTCCGTACCTCTCTTTGGTCTGGGCCAGCGCAGGTGATTTTGCAGCTTCACAACAACGTGGACTTACGAAATGATCTGGCTGCAATACACTTTAGCAAGTTCTGCAGCCAAACCGTAGATTTAGTCTTTTTCATACTCATTTAAGAGTTCTGACTGCAAGCGAATACCTTACTTAGCTTCAGTTGATACAGATAATTAATGAGAGCGGTGAGCACGGCACAGCTTGGGCTGCAGCCTGGGCTGTCCCAGCCGGCTCGAGGTCCCGCTGAACTGCCAGGGCCAGGGCAGCTGACACCTGGACTATTGAATCTTCATTGCTAATCATCAGATCTGCCTTGGGGACGTCTATTCAGATCACTGTCTGCTGAGTAACAAACGTTCTCTACCCTGCACAACTCAACCTAAAAGATTTTTGGAATCTCAGGTCTTATGTATTATAATGTATTATTATGTATATTAATGTATTATTATGTATATTTATGTATTATTATGTATTATTAATTATTTGGCAGTTCAGCTAAGATTATTTACTCACCCACACTGGTGGGGAAGGGAACACAATCCTCAGTATCATTTCAGTCACTCCTCAAGTAGATGCCACATTGTTTACACTTCAGCAATATCCTAAAACCCTCTTAAGCATATTCTGTAGGCAATTCCTTGGATGCAACAGTGCCTTTTAGCGGCCAGTTAAATTGATTACAGATTCGTTATAGGAATCCCCAGAGAACTGGAGCTTTCCTGTCAAAGCTGTGGTACATCATCTAAATTCAGGTCTCAATTATCCGGTAAATCTACCACAATTCTCTAAAGCACCTTCTCTTTCTTGCTTGGCAGCAACTGTGGCTAAGCGGCACAATTTATTAAATCAAATCTGCTCGGAGAAAAACACAGTTCACTCACTCTTCTAATTACTAGTGTTCAAATTCAGCCTCAATTCTGCCTGTGTAGAAGTTTGACTAGCTACAAAGGCACATGCAATAAGCCTTAGGTTTCTTCTTCTTAACATATTACACGATTACGTGTATCTTGTTGATTTTCTATGAAGGAGTGGACAGAACACCCTCATTAGCTGCAAATGTCCAGTCTCTCCTTCCCCAGGAAGACTCAGTTGCTGCATGCCATGGACAACCGTGTTACCAAAATGATGACAGCACTGCAATAACGTCACCCTTCTACCATTGTACAACGCTTTTTGACATGTGGATCTCAACACAACATGACAGAGAACTGTGAGCAACCCCTTCTAAAAACACAGCAAAGCAGACCCACAAGTAGAGATGTAGAGTAGATGAGTGGAGATGAATTATTATAACTATTTTAAGAGGGTGAACCTAAGCAGCCAGACTGGATGCCCAAGACTAGTAAACAGATTAACCGAACTGGAAGCAAATACCAGAGGTTCAAATTTCCAGTCTGTGCTCTAGCTACAAGACATCATCTCCCCGCGATCCTCCTTCTCATACTGGAAATCCTGGAAAAGCCCATTGAATGGGTATCGCAGCTTTTTTTGTCAGGATTCAGCAGTTCCTTCAGCCACATTTGTAAGGAATGAGTCAGGAATTTGTGTATGTGGGAAGAGGTTTCCTCTCACATTTCTGCATGTATGGATGAAATAAATTTCCTCTACTAGGAAGCTGCTGAATGAGAAAATAAAGCAGAGCAGCTGACTGGCGTTTTAGTGGCTGCACTTCGACCCCCACGATGAAAAGCCAGCGGCCTCGGGAGGCCAGGCTGGATAATGCATTTTGAAGAAAAGCTGGTGAAGTCACTTGCATTCTTATAAAGAGTGTGTAGAAAACTACAAAGCAGAGTAAAAATACCAATACTAAAACCAGACAAATAAGAGACCGTGTTCTTTAGTGAAACCTGGCCCGACTGAATCTGCAGGAGAAAATCTGGCTCTAAGACATGAGCTATATAATGCAATAATGAAGACACCTTCCTCTGTTCTTCAGACAATTTTTGTAGCAACTAGTGTTCAGAATCAGAGATAAGGACAGTGGCTTGTGCCTGCAATCATGAAGCTGTGGCACGCAGAGTATACAAGGCATTTAATGTCAAACTCACCACATCCTGCAGCGAGACAGCATCAAGAGTTAGTGGAATGTGGGTCACCTGCCTTCCAACCCCGGTCACAGCCAGAGGACCAGCGACACTGCAAAGTATGGCAGGTTTTATTTGCAATGAGACCGAACCACAGAATTTTGGTCAAGGCTGGAACCTACTGAAAGATGAGTGTCCCCAAATCAAGGGAGCTGGTGTGCTCTTTCTTCTGTCCTTCAAAGCTGGTTTGTTGCTGGAGCAATGGGCTCCCGAGAAGTCTGGAGGCTGGTGAACACCCCGAGTGGCTGTTCCCATCTTCTGGGGAAGCAAAGGGGAAAAGAAGGAGTTTAAGGGCTGGTCAGACAAGTGGACTGAGGCAGAAATGGGGATAAGAGAAACAGAAAAGTCTTGCACAAAGCTTTCAAGAGGACTCTGAGAGGAGTCCTACAGCCAGCCAAAGACTGGAGAAGGTAGGAGATGCCATAGAATCATTTCAGCTGGAAGAGACCCTCGGGATTATCGAGTCCAACCATAACGTAACCAACTCTAGTGCTAAGCCATGTCCCTAAGAACATCGTCTAAACACCTTTTAAACCCCTCCAGGGATGGTGACTCCACCAGTGCCCTGGGCAGCCTGTTCCAATGCCCCACAGCCTTTTCTGAGAAGAATTATTCCTAATATCCAACCTAAACCTCCCCTGGCACAACTTTAGGCCATTTCCTCTTGTCCTATCACTTGCTACTTGGGAGAAGAGACCAACACCCTCCACGCTACAACCTCCTTTTAGGTAGTTGTAGACAGCGTCCATAAGGACTAAAAGATTTCCCCAGTTGTTCTGTAGTTTAGCACCAAATTTAAGGTTATTTTTAACTTGAAGCATGGAATAGTTCCATATGTTTGAAGACCAGCACTTTTTTTAAAGTACTTTGATGAGCTATGCAGAACGTGGGTTGCCAGGTACGTGTGTAAAAAAGGGATCTTAGCGCTGTCGCTGAAGAACTTCTAAGAATAATGTTATACATATGTACATAAAAGACATCAGAGTATACAACCTGAAGCACTTAAATATGGGTCCTTTTTGAAGGTAATTTCTTATGGCAAGGTAGGCCGGGCTGTTGGGAACCACACTGGTTCTCTCCACTGCACTGTGGCTGCAATCACAGGTTATTAGTAAATCATTCCATCACACACCCAGGCAGGGCAGCAAAACACAGGAGACATTCACCAAGAACAGAAAGGAAGTGTACTTACTATGTATATTTTATCCATTTTCCAACATTTCCTTTGCTTTCACTCTCTACACGTCAAATGATAGTAAATTGCAAATGTACTAGTTCCAGCTGAGCACAACCGGGGGTGAAATAGCTTTTCTTTGAAGCCGAAGCTAGAGTCCACTTGAAAAGCTGTAGGGAGAGCCACAGAAATTTGCAAAAGAGAAGCTGAAATTCTGACCTGGTGGTTCAAAGCACTGTGATTCATGAAACAAGTTTTCAGAGGAGCTACATAATCCATTAGGAGAACAGACCGTGGAAGAGCCCATCACTGGAGCGGAGATAACGATCACCAGGTAAACAGCTTATTAGAAGAATCTCATTGTCTTCCAGATCAGCAGAAAAACAATATAGATCTTCATGAATATATTTTAACATTAAAAAAATAGATTATTCTAGCATTTGTTTTCGTTGCTTTTCAGGTGATCGAGGATGTAATTACACATTTAGAGTAGAGAAAAAAATATAAGATGAAGATCCAGGGCCAAATCCCTTTACCTCTGAACATTTCCTAGGAAGACATGGGGTGGAATGATCCTCCTCTGCATGTTTTAACGTTTTGGGAGCATCACCGCAGTGGGTGCGAGGATGGCGACTCCAACACCTGGTGGTTTACATATGTGGGCAGTTCCTATGACCACATGTATGAAAACAGTGATGAGACCTACATGAAACCAGTTATACATGGACAATTTCAAAATACAACAGCTGGGGATAAAAATGAAGAGCTTCAATTAGCTTTTTATAGCCTTTCATTTTTTGCTTTATTCCCTGTGTGCCATGTGCCCAGCTACCTCTCCAACATTTTTCTTCATATTTGGCAACAAGTGATGTGTTTCAGCATTTCAAGTGAAGCTGCACTGTATGCCTTTGCTTAATAATCCCCCCATTCATTTAAATAGTCGGTAGTTTGCCAGCGCTGCTTTGTTTGCATTTTAGAATTATGGATGATGTCAAGACAGCCTTGATTAAACGCTCAGCTAACGACTGCTCAGACGGGAAGGGGCTGAAGTAAACTGTTATTTCAGCGAGACTCACAAGCTTAGAGAACACATATTCCGTAATTTATTTGTTTTTTTAAATCAGGATTTGTAATAGGAGAAATTAAGGCTCTTAAGGACTTTCCCAGCGATGTGAGACTACCCATGGACATACAGACACGCAGTATTCATATATTCTCAGAAGCATTTTGGCTCTATACCTCTCAACAAATGTGCTTTCTGCCTCTCCCTTCCTCCCTCAGTCAAGCTTTCAATTCCAAGTATCGGTTTAGAAATCGTAGTCACCCCAAAGGCAAACCATGAACTACACAAGGCCCACACAATATTACGAAGTTAGTGCCCCCATTCTAGATATTTAATCCAGCAGAAAACAATTCCCTGCTTGATATATAGTGCTAGATGTTCAGACACAGGCAGGAACTGAGGGACATGGACAGACGCCATGGGCTGCAGGAGATGTGATGGGTGGTAAACACAAGGGCAGGTCACTTGCCTATGGAGCATGAAGAAAATCCTATTAACTGCCCACCCCAGCTTAAGCTGATTGCAAGACCAGCATAGAAAACACATGCAATTACTCAGTTATCAAGACGGACCTTCTCAGAGTACATACTTCCCTTCCATCCAGCTCCCTGAGTCTCAGTCTAAAAGGAAAACACATGAAGTGGGAAAGAAACAGCCAGCTCACTGCTGGAATAAAAGTTTAATTGAGGAGTCTCGGCTGTGTTGCACATATATGTTCAAATATGACGAACGAAAGCCTGCAAAAATCTCCCCTTGAAATATCCCAAGCAGGGTGAATTTTCAGAGCGTGAAATCCAGTAGGTTAATTTAGGCTTCAAAGCACAGGAGGATTGGAATTGTCAAGATGAGGCCACAGAGCAGAGACCAAAGACAAACAAACCCTTTAAAACATTCTTCCTTTAAACAAACAAAAAGCAAGAAAAGCAAAATCAGTAGATACAATTGCAGAATTCAGCGTTTCCCAAGGAAAAAGCTGATGCTCAAGAGCATTGCTCCCAGCTGCCTTGAGAGCTCCGTGGAAAAATGAGAACAAAATTACCTTGACTTTGCAGCAACAACCAAAGTTTTTAAAAGTTTCCAATATTGGATCATTAATTGGAAGAACTTTCTGCTGATTTTTTTTAAAAAAACATATTAAAGCAGAATTTTATTGCCTCTTTGATCTTGCACCTACAACTGCATTTAGCGACCAGAGTGGTTAAGACTCTAAGAAGCTGTCACTGAATTGTACCACTGAGGTTCATGGTTGTCCCAAGGCTCTTCTACACAGATGATGACCTACGTATGAGCAATGGAAAGCAAAAGAATAATGACTGGATGATACAGAAACGGTACAAACACAAGAGTATGGGTTTAGGTTGTGATGCTCGTTCTGCTTGGGAAACATAAAGGGAGACAAGAGATCAGCTGTAAGGCTCATAGATCTGCTCCTTTCCTACATGTTTTCCTTACTTTCCCAACTACAGTTATAAGGTAAACGTTAGTGACCTTCCTGCTAATAGTTTTATATGACAGCTTCATATTCCCACTGGATATTTTAGAGAATAGCTCATTAATCAGAAAAGTCGGAATTGGGGAAGGGCTGTTGGGTTATTCTCTGCGTTTCTCTCTGCCATAAGCATTGTGAAGCAAAGAAAACAAAATCTGGGATTTTTGCAGCCTAAAACATGATGGAAAAAGAAAATGGAGATGCTCTGAAGTGCAAATCCTGCAAGTAATTACGGATGAACGACCTGATGGATTCCCTCATTTCTTTGCCAATTATTTCCTTCTAGTTTTGTTGCTGCTTTTGTAGCCATCAAAAGCAACTTCTTGCTGACAATGATCATTGCTGTACTACATCATAGCTCACCCTTAGCATTTGCTCTGCATTGCAGCATACACTCATATTTGCAATTTTGGCCCAAGAGCACAACAGAGCTTTGCAGTTCTCTTGTCCGTCCTGCCCAGGCAGTGACAGACAGACAGACAGACGGTGAGACAGGCACCAGAGAGCTGATGAATGGTTATTGGGAATTCAAATGGGATCACAATTTTCTCTCTAACATACTGTCTTCAAGCCCTATAAAGGCTAACACTGCTTTAAGAAACACCGCTTGAATTATTCCTCTTCCCTATGATTACAGCCAATTTTGTTGGCAGAAAATTTACCTTACGCTACTTCATTACAGCTACTTCTATTAACAACAGCTACTGTTATATAAACATGTATTTTCTAGCACATCTATCCTTTCCCTGTAGCTGAAGAGCTGATAGGCAGATAACACTAGTCTCATTTATTACTTTTGAGTTTAGTTTGCTTCCTTAACAATCCTCTTCTCCATCTCTCAAAGGAAGGGAGTTTTCTAACTGAGCTTTAAGGTTCTGGTCACACCAGACCTCGGAACAGGTCAGATCTATGCGAAAATTCAGGATTATTCTTGTCTTTGGTACAGGCTGCCTCCTAACCCTACTGGGAGATTCGTTTGTGACTTGGTGCCAAAAGACTCGCTTTCTGCTACCGCAGGCTCAGCTCTGTTGGCAACGACAGAATCTCTTGACTGTCCTGTGGGTTAGATAATGTTTGCAGCAGCTGATGGGCTTCGCTAATGAACCTTGGCTAATGGTGGTTTGTTTCAAAGGCTCTTCTCTGTTTTCCTTCTGCTCCAGCATCAGCCAAGGGTAGTCTGGCCCTTTGCTGCAGCTGGGCTGGTTTTCATCAGCTCACTGAATATATTTCTTAACCTCCTAGGCAGCTTAGTAGAACTGGGTGGGATGAACAGCCAAGGAGGGATTTCGCTGGCCGGAGTTTTCCTCCATATGTTGTGACACGAGCGCTGGGCTGCCACCGTGCCCGTGAAGCAAAGGATCTCAGAAGCCCAAGCTGAAGCCAACACTGGAGCTTGGACAGCCGGAGGGATGACAAAAAGCCACACACAAAGGCTGGGCAATGTTGCTTTCCATCACAGAAGTCCAGAGTACAAGCACTAGCAAATTAAGCATCAACTGAGGAGCGCAGCTCAAAGGCAATTCTGTCCCCAAGCGTGTATTGCCAGCCCCTCTCTGTGGGACTCAGCTGTCACCCAGAGCCAATGCAGCATCTGCGTCTCCAATTTCTTCAGTTTCTGCAGAATCTGGAAGCACCAAGAGCCATTGAACTTCTATTGGTCCACTAAATCCGGGGGAGGAGGGATGAGATCCCGCGGGTTCAGCCTGGCAACAAGGCAAACATCGTAGCTGTCGTGCATGAGGACGTTGATGGCCACCACGTTCCACTGGTTCTCCCACGTATCCAGCTCCAGGATCTCTTTGGTGATAACTTCATGACGAGCTGAAAAACAGGAGCAACAACAGCAGGCATCAGGAGTCAAGCCAAACGGCATCAAAGAGGTTTGTGCAGTTATTATTACAACCCTTCTGTAAGGCGGCAATGAAAAGGTAATTTTTGTGGTGCTAACAGTGAGTTGTCAACACAGAGCGAATGCGATATTGCAGGTGGAGACCTGCACAGTGTGTTCAGACCTTGCTCTGGACTCCAGGTGCAGCTGCAGGGATAAAAGCATTAAGTGCTCCATCATGGTACAAGTCTGCACGTGGCATTTCATGGTGCAATCAATGGTCAAATGGTCATCTTTTATAGAATATTGCCTACTGTTAATCAGTATGCCTACATGCAAGTATGTTGTCTTGTCTTTGCCACGACTAAAATGCAGCTCTCAGGCTCTTGGAATCACTCCAAGCCAATGGCTTTTCTTGGTTGTGAAGTCTGGACATCCTGTGATTTGGGGAGAAACAAAGACAGAAAGAATCCACCAAGGTTTTAAATGTACTTTAGCTGTTCTAAAGGAATGTAGGAATTTGTCATGCATGGTGAGGTTAGAGAAATGTCATTAAATCACAGCTAATCTCAACACAAGAAGCTTTTTACTGAGACAAACAAAAAATAATGACAGAATCACCACGCAGCAGAGAACCATAGTTGTCCACCAACGGTGCTATATTACATTTCTTATAAGAACGCAAAACCTTTCTTTGCTAACAAAAGTCCTGAACTCTCCAGCAATTGCTACTCAAAACCAAGTTCTCTCCTAAAAATAAAAAGCATCTTTCACTTGTGTTCACTTTTTCTTTCCATCTCAAAGTTGCTTTCTCACAGCGAGTAACCTCAGTTTAAACTTGGCTTACTTTGAGCTGAGGATGTGCTCGTGCTTTGCTCTCAGCTTCCTGCTGATGAATTTCTGGATAAATGTATCGGAAGCCAAGTCTCAGAGATTTTCAAGCACAGACGCTTCACAGGGACCAGGATAAGAACAATCCGAGCAAGAAACATTGAATACTCGGTGCTGTTTTATCAAGTCTTGAAAGACTGATGACAGGTTAAAATTCACGGGGTCCAGACTGAGGTTGCCATTCAGCTATCCCTTCTATAAGGCTTCTTATAAAATATAATTAAATACAAATTAACAAACAAACCAACCATAAAACCCCAAAACAACAACAAACAACCTTATCCTTCACATCTACCGACCGCATCCCGTTGTTTGGACAGTGCCCTTCTGTGGAACCAACAGCCGAGGATTGAAGAAGGGGGAAAGAGTGGAATACAGAAGAACATCCAGAAGCATTTATAGTTTCTCATGTTGGAAGCACAGACCACATATCCCTCCAGAGGACAGGAACTCTGGGGGTTTAGCACCCCCAAGATAGGGCTGTTGTGGTTTAGGTTCTGTGCAAAATTGGTATTGATGTTATGGTGACGGAGTGTCATGGGATTTAAAATCCCCTGGGGGCTCCTCTGCAAGTAGCTTCAGGATTTGCCCCTCAGTTATGTCACGATTAACTACGGTATCATTTTTGTTGGTCCAAATCCAGGCCGCTGGGACTTTCACAGATCTCTGGGAGCTTGCTTGAGTAAAACTTGGGTAAGATTTCAGGATTTAGCCTCATCTGCATAATCCTTATTCCACTCCTTTCTGCAGTTCACAGAAGATGAAGCAACAGTCATGATGGTTTGCTTATTAAACCTGGATTACTAAAGAATATTAAGATGGAGGAAAGCAGCACCCATCCAAGAGGGAAGACAGCAAACTGCTAAAATACCCACTTACATGTGAAACGAGAAGGCATGACTAATGAACTGCAAATAGCAAGTACCAGCAAAGAGCTCATTTCTATATGACCCTGCACAAGTGAACGTGTTTTTCCTAAGAGGTAAATATGGAGACACAAACAGACCTAAGCTGTGACATGGGAGGCTCCAGGCCCTGTATTTATGATCATATCATGTCCCTTATCCAATAAATTTTTATCCCTGGATTTTCTTTGGCATGGAGGATGACAAAAATGAGACAATCAGAGGAAAAAAACCCAAACACTGGAACTGAGACATTCTGTGGGTGATTGCAACACTTCCAAAAAGATAAACAACATAATTAAAACATCAAAGGCAGATTCAACCCTTCCTTACGAGACTTGCTGTGTTTTTTCCTGACCCTGGTGACTCACAACCTTTAGTGTCCCTTGTTTCCCTTTTCTTTGGGATGTTGTCACTGGGTTTGTTCCACTCTACAAATTCTCCTTCCCAGCACATGGAGTGTTACTTAACTCTTAACCCTTGGGAGATAAAGAGTATGTTGTTGGAATGAGGGAAGCAATCGTTTCTCTAGTCTTATCCCGTCCAATATGAAAGGAAGCAGCACCCTTTGGATAAGAAAGTTCATGTGAGGAAAAGCACTGCTTGAAATACTACAGAAAAACAATTACATCCCCCCTTTCTCTTTAAAAGATAAATGATTTAAAACACCTCAATTTTTACAATTCTTAAGCCTTTTTTTCTTGCTTAGAACAATAGAAAAAGTTATATTTTTCAAAGAGACCAGCACCTTTGATTCCAGGCAGTAATGTTGGATTTGGGCTTTAATCCCAACAAACAGTTTTAAGCCTGAAGGTGCAAATAATTCCAGATTCTGCCTCATTGGTTTATCTTATTTAATTGCTTTTTTTTTTAATTAAGGCAACACCTTCACAGCCAATTTTGCTGACATGAGAATAATGTGACATCTGCAAAAAGAAATGGGCTGTATGACACAGCAAAAGCCACCCCATAGAACTCCGTCATAAGTAGCATTATTCCGCATCACTTCCCAGACAACCACCTTAACTAATGAAAGGATTTCACTCCTTTCCAAATGCTTTCATATCTTTTTCTACAAAATGAGACAGTATTTTCCTGCACTTTCTTGTTTAACTATGAGAAGTTTTAAGACAATTTCTTTACACTATGTTTTTCGCATAGGAGCTAAAACTGCTTTACATTAGAGTTATCCAGGCAGTACAAATCTAACCTGAATGCAGATCTTTTCCAAGCAGTAAAATGGTGTTTATAGCGGTGTGGTTTATTCTTATTCAGGACAGGAAAACACTAAACCAGCACTGGGAACATTAATTCCAGCATAAACTGATCCCCACTGGAAATGGTGGTATTTTAAAAGCAAGCCAGAGCTCTTTGGTTTAGTTCTGCCTTTTTGAGGTACAAGTGCAGGCTGAAGGCTCCCACTGAACCTACAAACCCCACCTTTTGCCAGGAAAAGAACATGAGTCATACCTGAAAATGTTGAACTTATAAATGCTACAATTATATTTCATATATGCAGCTCTAGGAGGCTGAAAGCAAAGTGAGTCTAATCTTTAAATTCTCTTTTATATTCTGGTCTGTATACAAAACACTTTCCCACGATTTTTCATACAGAATTTTTCTTCAAGTGCATGGAAAAAAACTAACAAAACCCATGATTTTTCAGTGATTGCTTGCACTCCACATACACAATCATATTTTCCCTGTAAAAGGTTTGTTTTCAAATATTATTCACTCCCCAAATATAGCCAGACTTCTTTTGACGTTGTAAGTTTTCTCCTGTCATTCGAATGAGGATTGGCCATAAATCAAGATGAACCATTCTTGGAAAGACCCCCAGTATGACTGCAGGCAACATAAATATTTCATTTGCTTTTCCTTCCTTTTTTTTTTTTTTTTTTTTTAAACTGCATTCCATTTGTGATTTGGGCACTGGGGGAAGGAAGAACTTTCTGTGTGAATATAATATTTATTACCAGTTTTGGTCTCGTTTGACCTTGCTGTCTCTTTCCTGTTTGGAACTGAACGTTGAGATACAATTATTAGGGTTTGGGTTGGGAGGGTTAAAAGGAGGCAGATTTAGAAGAATTAAGCAACATGCTTAACAGGTAAAAAAATTATAAATCTATAGGTTATCCAGGACTATTAACCATGCAGCTATTGTGTTGGCAAGCCAATACAAAGAAATCCACTTTACTGTAGCCTGTAGTTCATTGGAGTTAAATCTATGGCAGGTTTGCTGAAATGTCATCAATATTTATCAGTTCTTATGGGAGACCGTTAACATTAGCTGATATATTTGCCTCCATATTATGAATGGAGGAACAAGAGTGACAGAGATGCTGTGGGCACAAGTGGTGACACCTCTGAAGGCATCAGGGCAGAGATACCCAAAGGAATTGGGGACAAGCTCAGCTGCTCATGAGTTCATCCAGAGCAGGGACCTCAGCACAGGACCCCATTGCGCGGTGGGGGACAGTCCCTGTGTCCCTGAGACATCCCCACACGGGTGACTTTCCTGAGCTCCCGCCAGTGTCAGTTCTCAGGCTGTCATGGCACCTTTTCATTTCCAGTGTGTGGTTTCCTAATGTCCCCTGTCTTCTTTCACCATTAATCAAAAAAGACACCAAACCCATAGGGGTTAACTGTGAACCGTCTGCTCATCCCATGGAAAAAAGCACTTGAACACCACAAGGTGCTTGCCAGTTCCCCAACGCTCCCCAAAACATTTACTCAGGTGTTTCTTTCACCAACTTGCTCAGTTCTTGTCACCTACCAGCCACCCCAGAGCTGCCTTGAGGCATTTCAGCCTCCACTGCTGGTTTCTACCTGGTTTTGCTGCCATTAACTGTGCCAGAGACCACAAACCCATTTTAAACATATGGGACTGGCCTCTGCTACTTATCTTCCTCGCTGCTAATAGCTGCTTTCATAATTATATGACGTGGAGTTAGGCGACTTGGGAATTCACGTTTGTGTTGCGATGGGATGAAAGCGCATTTAGATCATTACCACCAGATGTCCCAGCTCCTCATTTGCAGGAGGAAAAAGAATAAGTTCATCAAGACTGTGGCCTCCAATCCCATTTGCGTATGTGAGCTGCCCCCTAAACTCCACCAGCCCGGCGAGCATCACGTGGCGAACACGCCTTGCGGGGTCAAGTGCATCCATCATCTGTGCCCGTGGGCAGAATCAGGCAGAGAATACACAGCAGAGGGACCTGGGCTGGGCTGTTTAACATGCTGGCAGCCGTCGGGATGTTAAGTGTCAGGGCAGCGTATCCCACCAGACACAGGGAAAGCTGGGAGGCAGGTTGGGGCTTGAATATACAACTGTGGCAGCTGTTTTCAGAGCACCTGCGTGGAGTAAGGTAAGAGATTTGCTCTCATCGACAGGACCTCTGTCCTTTTGCTCTGCTGTGCGATTCTTCAGGACTGTGGCTTTACGACCCACCCATTCACTCACACATCAATATAAATGAAAATTAAATGTATGTATAAGGAATGGGATGGTCTACAGGAAGGAACTTCTAATTCAGTTACTTCAACTGATTTTCTTGGGATTGATCCAGCTACTTCAGCTTTTAAAATCTTTCCAGATTTTGCCTGTTGTTCATAGGCAAGGCCTCTTTCAGACATAATCTTACAAACGCGAGTCCTGCTTGCGCTGTGGGGATCCCAGATTGTGGTGGCAGCAGGATCAGTGCTCCCGAAGTCAATGCACCATTCATATGAGTAAATACTGCAAGATCAGAATAAGAATTACTGGTCTCAGACCATCCTGGGATACTGTTTCTAAATGCCTTACAATGGGTTAATACATTATTAATAGAGGATATAAAATGTGTTTAGGCTGCATGCATGACTGGCAGTTATGAACACAAGAGAAGATGTCATACATGGCTACAAGCCATGTTTCTAAACAACCTATTGACCTCTTCAGCAATTAATTAAAATGCATTAAAAAATATCTATTAATCATTCATTAACCCTTTAGAAACTATAAACGAGCCTTAGCAAGAAGCACGACTGAGTTACTAATACTGTGCTGTCAGCTAGTGGGTCACATTCAGACCTGAAATACACAGGTGCTGCTCCCCAGCAATTCCCCTGACCTGTATGGGCATTATTGACGGCGGGGAGTTTCTGGCTGAGGATCAGGGGGTAAATGGGCAGCCCACAAGCCGGGGAGGTCTCTGCTGCTCTCTGATTCCCAACAGCAGCCTGGCAGCTCCCGCCGGTGCTGGGGGACAATGAGGCAAAAGGCTGAGCAGGATTTTTGGGGCGGACTGGGCTGCAGAGCCTGCGGCACAGCGGGCGGCCGCCGGCAGATCTCTGTGCTGAGCAAAACACAGGACCCTGAATCCCTTCCATGGGTGGGAATATTTGTTTGAATGGTAGCAACTGTGGGCAGGAGAACTTTAATTATTCATCGCTGCCCAGTAAATTCTAGCGGAGGGAAACAAACAGTGCTGCAGATAGGCAGCCTGGGGTTTGCCCCTCTGCTTTATTTAGCTGGGAACAGGGGAAGGTGCTGGAGAAGCAGGTTTTGTTCCAATCCCTCAACCCCCAAACTTCACAAGTGCAGTATTTACTGTGCCAGACTGCTTAACATGTCTAAATTTAATTTGATTCCAGTAATGTTCCATAACCACTATAATAAAAACCAAGCACCAGAATGATTCTCCATCTAAATCACATAATGGAGGAGACTAGGGGAACAGCCTTTATGGGAGATTAGTCAAAATAAATAACTATTAAGCTAGTCCACTGTCAGGAGAGGATGGTGTGGAGATACAAACTCATTAGCTCAGCTGGAATACAGTCATTACCACATGGTTCTGCACTGCTTCAGGCAGCACCGCTTCTAACCCAAGGTATGGATTGCAGTTTATGTAAATGAGGAAGAAGAGGCCAGAAAATGAATCAGGGTAAGTATATATCTTTTTTTGTAGTACCAGACTTACACAGCTAGTATGACTCAGTGTCACTATCGCCTATCTTGCCTAACAGTTGCAAACACAAAATTGAGATTCTTACATTCCAAGTCGATAGATATTTCTTCCTTTTCCCCTTCCTCTGAGTGCACCACCACTGAAGTGAAAAGTTCCCTTCAACAAAGTAAATAACATAACTGGGTTGAGCAGCTCTGTTCCCGCACATGACAATAAATACATTATGGAATCTTTCAATATATATGGTAGGGAAGCAGTACCTTTGCTTTCTCTGCTATAAACTACATTAGAGGGAGATGGCAAAACTGCCAGTTCAGAGAAAGACAGTTGCACATCAAGTGCCATCATCTGATGAAGTCATGAGACCTTTTAAGTTATACGTGCTGCTGATAGCAGACCTGTTACAGATTTTATTGTTTGCGTTGAGGTGGTTGTCCCTTTACTTTGCACATCAGCCGATGTCACAAGGGTGTACAGTAAAGGCAGCATTCTAATTAAAATCATCAAGTTAAAAACCAAAAATCAACTCCAGATTTTAATTTATTGACTCAAATCTGTGAGACAGGCAGTTGGACCAACATCTATAATCTGAAACTAAAGCTACAATCCCCCAGAAACAGGCTCCAAGATCTGTATTTGTGCAGCAACAACGCAAAGTCAACAAACATGTGCCTCCAAAGGGTGACAGTGACAGCAGGTGACACCGTCCCCGCAAACAGGCAAGCACCCTTGCCTTCATTATTTTCACCAGAAAAAAATAATGGAAATACTCAGAAGCGGTGAAAAAGAAAGGGAACTCGATCTGGCAGGTATTTTATGAGCGTGTGATGCTGCATACCTGATGAACTCCTCACCACCCCCTTCGGGAGGCACATTAACAGCTGTCAGCCCGTGCGGGGGGTGAGTTCGAGTTGTACGTGAAGGTGAAGGAAATAAAACATGTCAACAAGAACACTGCACAGTCAGGCCGCAAAGGCCGGTTTCAAATCCGTAGTTACAGCAGTAAATGCGGCAACATATTTTAGCAATTAGTAGAAAGCTGGCTGGCTACCGCACATTAAGTCGTTCCGACTATTCATACTATGGTTAATGTTTTCACTCTGTGCAGAACTAGGAACTAATGGTCAAACGCGACCATTTTAAACATTCCTGAACAGCTTGATGAATGCTGTAACATTGCTGACAAGCGACTGTCAACATTCACAACACCAGGCTACAGGAGCTGGAGCTGAGTGGCAGAAACAAGCAGATTAATGGTTTCTATTTGCCATAATAGTTTTAGGAGAAATGAGCTAATTCATATAAACTACTGGCTAACAGATGAAATTTTGCGAGTCTTGCTACGGAGGAAAAATTCAAAACAAACAGAAGGGATTTTTTGGGGTACTTATGATTATAATAACACAGAACATTTGTCAGCTAGTGATCCAACAGAAGTCTCAGGGTGGCTCGTACCATCTAACCATAGACACCAAGCTCCTGATTTATTTGCCTTAGGTAAGCCAGAATCCCTCATATCCTGACCAAAACACAGAGTGTCAAGAGACAAGAGGGTTCTGAATTGCCTTCTCATCTTTCAGAGCAGACGTAAAGCACCAAGGACCCAGATCTCCCTCTGGAAGTGTCTGTGCTTCTCTATATGCTGCAGGGAACATGGGTCACTAAGGTCCAGGTAAGTGTCTAAACTTCAGCTGAACTAATCCCCAAACCCCTTTTCCATGGTCAAGCTCTGAGCAAGCTCCTAACTTGAGGAAGCCTCAGCAGGGCAAGTCTAACAAGGTGTTCACCAGCACAGCCCAACATCGAGCAGCATTCCTTGCCATTCAGAGGAAGTTTTCTCTTGACGGGGCTTAGACAGACTTGGGAGTCCACTCATCCTTTAGAGAGACCCTGCTCCACGTTGCTGCTCTCAACTGGCCAAGCTGACTATCCCCTGGAGACTCTAAGTAGCTGCAATTTCTCTTCCTCTGCTCCTGGGGATGTTCTTTGGGCTGCACCACTTGTCCACCTTCAAGCAGACCAAGATTTGTAAGATGAAGCACATATGGGATGGGAATCCTGCCATCACAACCCTTCAAGTAGCACGTGGGATTCAGAAGAGAGGGTAGCTGAGCAGTACTCATCTTTTCATGCAAATTTAAGGGCCTTTGAGGGGTTGACAGCTGCTTTTCGGCTTTGTGTTTGTGTACAGCATCTCTGGTCTCTAATTATCCATTTAAGTCAATACTTGTGCAGGAAGGCATACAGAGCATGGTACATATGAGTAAAATTAAGATGCAACAATGTCCGTAGTAGGTCAGCTTCCACACTGCTGGATCAAGAGTGAATTTAACCAAATGCAATGGCAAGTTGAGGCTGGGGAATTGGGGGCAGATCTATAGTATATAGGGAGTTGGTTGCAGCCATATATACATTGGCTGAGACTTTCCATTGCAGCACTGCTTTTGGCTTATATTCTTCTTTTTTTTTTGAGAAGCACTCATTCTTCAGTGTTCACAAGCATCCCTGTAGCATTCAGCAGGCAGAAAACCCAAAGACTACAGCTGTGCCTCCAGCTTGTTCCAAAAACTCCACTTGGTTGAAATCAAATTACAATGTTTTGAAAAACTGGAATATCCTCTCTTGGTCGCATCCCTCACAAAAACTGAAGTGACATGCCAAGAAACCCAAAAGACTAAAACCAAACAAGCACATTCTAAAATAACCCTATCTGGTACCAAAGCAGCAGTGGCACATGTTGTTCTGCGAATATCTTGTAGCTGCTGAGCAGCTGTAATTGTGAAAGAGCAGAGTCAACCACCCTCTGTGGTTCCCATATGAAAATAATGACCCTCTCTCACTTCATCCTTCACCTCCAAAGAGTCATCAGGCAAGAGAGACCTTATGGACATTTCTGTGCTTAAAAGGGGCTGATGAGAAAGATGGGGACAGACTTTTTAGCAGGGCCTGTTGCAATAACGGGGGGCGATGGTTTTAAATGAAACGAAGGAGATTCAACAAGAAATTGTTGGCCCTGAGGGTGGTGAGAGCCTGGCCCAGGTTGGCCAGAGAGGTGGTGGATGAACCATCCCTGGAGACATCCCAGGCCAGGCTGGACGGGGCTCTGAGCACCCTGAGCTGGTGAAGGTGTCCCTGCTCATGGCAGGGGGGGCACTGGGGGAGGTTTGGAGGTCCCTTCCAACCCAAACTGTTCTGTGATTCTATGACGAGCTCTTTCCAGTGTGTAGAGAATACAAGGCCAGGGAGAGAGGCCAGGTAGGTAACCCCTTCAGGTTCAGCATATGGACTCCATCCATCTGTTTCTTGATGATGGTACCTAGAAGCTGTATTTGTTTTGAACATTTAGAAAGCCCTTTTCCTCTAATCACTCAAAAGTCACGTTAAGAAGCCCATCTTTAAAGCACAGTTTCTTTTCAACTCCCTAAACACTTGGATACACCTGATTTTCAGTTGACAGTGAGAATCTTATTTTGGCTCCCTTGTTAATAAACACCATAACAACATCTAACAACACAATCATATACTATTTCTTCACTGGTATACAAAATGCACGTGTGGGGGTCAGAATCCAGGTTGCACAGGTAACTGCAAAACTGGCATTTTCTAACTCTGACTTCTTGTTTTCCAATCTAAATAACACTTTTTAGTGCAGGGGAGTTCTATATATAATTATATACATTGCAACGGTACCGTCAGGAGTCAGGACCCCATTGAGCCGGCGTTATACAAACACACAAAAGATGGTCATCTAGAAATCCACAGGGCACTTCCCACCTCTCCCGATACCACCACTCTTTGTACACGACTCAGTGATAAAACGTGGTGGTGTTGTACAGACCGTGTTTTTATGGCTCTGAAGGTACCTTATTCAGAAAATCTCATACTAATCTGTTAGTCATCTTGAATGAAATTGCTTCATTTGGCAGTGCAAATGATCAGCCTTTTGAGATTTGTAACCACTAACTTTAGACTTTTTCCTGAGGAGAAAAGACAAATAGGATGGCACAGTGTTTGCTATGGAAACACAGTGATGTATCATAACCATAATTGCTCTGAGGTCACAGAACTTCCATCGGAGATGACACGAGAACATGCCTGTTAGAGAGCTGCCACGCAACTGTGTTCGGGAAGCAGCTTCTTCAAACAGCAGTGAATGAAGGGAGAGGGAGGTGAGTTGTGAACTAGCTGATGAAAATCATCATTCTAAAAGAACAGGAGCTTTAACTTTAGAGTTTATTATACGAGTTGATGCAACTGGAGTCAGTGTAATGTGAAGGACACGTCATCGAGTGATACCGTGTGCCCAATCCTGGGTAACAACGAGCCTGATACGACATTTATTAGCAGCGCACGTGTATTATTGTACTTCCTTCTAGAAAGGAAATTGGGGTGGCAGCTGCTATTTAGCAGGAGAATTTAAGTGTGCGTGTTTTGAGAGACACTTTGTAAAAAGCTTAGTGGGACTGGAGCTTTAGATAGAGCCAAGCGTAGCTGGAAGGAAGAAGACTTAAAAGATGAAAGGTGGTAATGGGGCTGGGATTGTCCGAAATCACCAGATCTGGAATTTTAGTCTGTTCGTATCTCAGTTCCCTACCCAGAGTACTTACTAAATCCACAAGCTTTTTCAACACTGATTATGAAAAGCATGTAAGTAAACAGGCAGAGCCAGATAGCTTGGCTAAGGGCAGACGGATAGAGCCTTAATCTTCAACAGTTATGGACATTAAAGAACTTGGGCATGACACACTAAGCTCCTCATCTCAGCAGCTCTGGATGCAAATCCAGAAGAATTCTACCAAGGTTGTAGATTTGGACAGTTTTAGCGCAGATTGGAAACATCCTTAATTTTTTCGTGTTTTGTTAAGAAAAAAAAAAAGCCAAGGGCAAACAGAGCACAATTCATATTGACATTAGGAACCGGCAGTCCAAAGGGCTGCGGCAGCTCTGTGGTTCCAGGGCATGCCAGTGCCACCTGAGAGGGCTGCTCGGCCATCGGGTCAGGTCTGTGTACAGTGGAACGGGTTTCGACTGTGTAGAGAACATCACGCTCACTTCAGTACCTGCTCCGCGAAATCCCCCGCAGAGGTACAGCTTCCCTTCCACGGAGCCTGCGCTGCTGGAGTTTGTCCGTAAGGACAGGAGGGGAGAAGGCATCAGAGGTCCATCCCTCCAGAAGTCTCCATCGGGGTTGTAGATCTCCACCGCATCGAGACATTTCCGTGTCTGTCCCCTGTCGCGACCGAGGCATCCAATTCCTCCTGCAAATGATATGTAGGTCAGATGGAGCAGTCCTGGGTTCTGCTCAAAAACACATTGCTGGCTGCATAATCTTTGGTTTACGTGTCCTCATGTCCCTCCTTTTCCCTTTTGCAGCTCCAGAAATGTGTTGATTGTAAACTCAAAGCAGAGGCTCCTGCACGTTGTCTACAGACATCAAAGCAAGATCCTTTCTGAAGCCTTGCATCAAAGGGAGGAGAAGCAGCATGTCTTCAAGATGCAAAGGTATTTTGCCTTGTTTTCTGCCTATACAGTAGAAATGGTCAGAATTGTTGTGTGTGCTGGACAAATCACTTTATCATTAAGTTGTAATTGTTCAAACATATTTTCCGATTACTGTTAGTGTATTTGACCCTCACATATGCTAACCAACAATCACTTGGATTTTTTGGTTACCGGTCTTCAATAAAAGAAAAAATATTATATCAGTTTCTTAAGGGAAATCAGCTTCCAGAAACAAACCCATCCAATAGGCAGGAGTCCCAGCTGAGTGATTGGTGACAAGCTCTGCTGTCGAAGGGTTAATTAGGGTGCCTGAAGCACATTTGCAGGATTGAAAGAGATCTCAGGTTTGGTTTGCTGGGAGGTAATGCAACAGGCTGCAGACACACCTGAGATCTCAGTGCACACTGAAACCGCAGTGTAAACACCGCCTTGCCAAACCCTTTCCAGTATTCAAATCCAGATTTTGAATTCACAGCCTCTGGTTCTCCAGAATTAACATGCTGACGTCCCCTGGCAGGTTTTCCATCTGTGCCAATGGACACAATACCCTGTAATGAGCACTGCTGGCGTGCTGCAGCAGCTCTTTTGTGCCTCTGTGTGTATGTGACCACTTTTAAATTTAAAATAACTGCAATATGCAAGCAATTTCCACACGAAGGCCAGCTTTCCAGATACGCGTGTAGGAATGCTGGATTGTGCAAATCCAAAATGCATCGTATGGCATGTAATTACACCCTTGTATATGCCAAGGGAAAGGACTGCAAGTAGAACCTGCCCCAGGTTGGTGGGGCTGCTCTTTAAGTATATTGCCCCTAGAGCTCTTAAGCTGGTCTATGAGAGAAATGAGCCCCTAGCACTCGAAGTTTTACTTGCACATGGTTTTTCATCTAGCACTCCATATGGACTGTTATTTCTTTCAACCTTTTGTGCATTCTCCAAAGGTATTTGCAAGAGGCAGCCACATGTAAATGGGGACTGCAATGCTTCGAATTTGCTACCAGTTTATTCCTGATCTGCATTTTAGAGTCGGGCAGAGACACGATCGGTTGTGCCTGTATCAGAGCAGCAAAATTAGAACCAAATTCAGCATCCATTATCATCAGCAGGAAGTTTTCTCCAGCTGAATTTTGCAGCATTTGATTCAGTTCAATATTTGAATTTGAAAGCCTTCACTGGGTTTGGTTTTGAGCTCTTTTTCCATGCACAGCAAATCTTTACTTGCCCTAATACCTACCAACAAGATCCTGGCAGTTTGTATTAGGATCCCCTCAGCGTGTGCTTTAAACAAGGCCAGCATCCAAATTCTTTCAGTCCTAGCTTAACACCCCAGGTACGCAGCATTTGCTCTGATGGGCTCCTCTGAGGTTTGATTCACCTGAGAGAGCTGGGCCAGGGAGTTACTGTGCTCATGGATTTTTGCTAATCATTTCCACGCCAAAAAGAGAGTTGTATGCACCGTCATGCTGTGCCTTTCTCACAACGGAGTCTCGCTGAGCTATTCCTTAGGACTATTTGGAAACAAGTTTCAGAATTCAAGCATTTACTTATTGTGTTGTTCCTCATGCCAGGAGCATCACCCTCTTCTATGCAGTATTCTCCACTACTCCTCAATGGCTTATAAGAGAGGTGCTACAGTAAGGACAGGACACTATTCCCCTAAAATTATCGAGAAAGGTTTTAAGGGCTAATCAATTTTTTAATCTGGTAAGGCTATTTAATTGATTGCTTATCACGTAGTCTTTCTGATTCTATAGCATCCTCCTTTAGCATTCTCTATAGCATCCTCCTCACAGAGGACAGCATGCAAGACAATCTGCTACCAGGGCAGGTACAGTCTACAGAGTGCAGTATAGTATAGAAAGAGCTACTCAAGACAGTTTTAAATGGAAACCAGTAATAATAAAGCTCCTCACAGATTAATGTGATCTATGCAAAAGACGGGGTTTTTTTTAATTAGCCCAGGTGTAACTGTTCTCTGCTGAAAAATACGCATTCGTCCATAGGAAAAGTCTTCATATGAAGAATGAAAGAGCATCTTGTTCAACCAGATGAATGAATGGTACCAGTTAGGGAATGTCAGAGTCAAACAACAATAGCTTTGCTGATTGCCTCAGTATTTCAAGGGGGGCAGCGGTCAAAATGCCCCAGAACTCTTCTAGAAGTGTAATTGCTGTTCATTTCTTAGCGCATTTTTATTGTCATTTTCTAAATTGAGTATCTGTGGGGCACGGTAACTTCAGAAAGAACTGAAATAATCAGGTACAAAACCGACACAGCACAGTCAGTGACTTTTTGCAAAAGAAATCACGACCTTTACCGGTTAATGAAGACATTCAATTGCTGATCCAGAGGATCCGCCTCCACATGTTTTTCCTGTGTACTCATTAGAGAAGTCATCTTTGGTGACCTGTCTTTTCAAAGGTTCAAGAGCTTCCACGTATTTTCAAGCATTTATGAAACCCTCATTGGATAGTTTAAGCAACTTGACCTCCTTTAATCCGGTCATTATCAGAGACAGTCCTGAAGGTACCAAATACCTCCATTTTACTTGCGCCCTCCACAGCCATTTCAGGTAAATCCAATGTCACATTCATTTTACAACAAGGCCAAAGCTAAGTTCTCAGCAAATAGAAAATGAGAAGGAAAAACCAGAGGGAGTAATGTTTAATTTTCAAGCTTAGAAAAATACCATCCTGAAAAGCAAGAAATCAAGAATTTCAATCGCCTTTTCTAAGGCAATGCTACTGCTGAAATATTGCTAACAAAGGAATCTGGGGACATCAGACTCTACCAGCACTGCTTTGCTGGTTGAGAAATACACGTGTGAGACAATCCTGCCTGTCCTCGGTGGAGACTGCTGTCTCAGGCCTCTTTCCAAAGGACTGAATACACACATCAACAAAGACATTTCCGAAACTTAAATCAATCCACATCTGCAACTGAGTGGAGGCATCTCTCGTTAACCAGGCTATTCATCATCTACAACGCACGTACCATGCAAAACTACAAATTGGCAGAAAAAAAAGACATTTGCTGCATGAGGCGATTCAGGCTTTGTGCCCCATCACTCACAACTCAGATTAGCCTGTCCCAGTGCCTTCTTCATGCAGATTTATGAAACCATTAGGAGTGCAAGTGGAGACATACGGAATTACAGCTAAGAATACAAGGATAAAGTAGTAAAGAGGGCAGAGGGTTGCAGATCATTGGGAGGAGACTCTTATGCCAAGGGACCCAGCAGTACAGGGATCTGTGCTTGCAATTGCACCTTAAGCCACCCAGAACTAGAGATGGGGTCACTAAAACATACCTGCTGTGGTTGGAGCCCCCCAAAAGCCCCAAGGGGTGTGCAGAAGGACAGCAATTGCTATTTCCATGCCTGCACCCCAATGGGTGCTGGGGAGGGTCCCTCATTAAGCCACACTCCCCCACCTTGTCACAAACGGAGCAGGTGAATTCAACACCACCTGCCTTAGTTCTCTGCATAAAGCCCAATTATATGTCCTTTGTGCAAGGGGAGCTGGATTTTCTCACTGGGACTTTTGAACATTTCTGTCATTTTCACATTCATCACACAAGAGGATTTAATCACCGAATTCATTCTTCCCCCACCCCTTACAAATATACCCTTTCAACACATTAGGCTTTTTACATTATGCACTTTCCCTAGGAGATATTTCAGATGCCACTGAAAGACTAAAAAAGCCAGCGAAGCCACCTTTGTGTTCCCAAACCCATTAATGCTTGAGAGCTTTTCATATCACGCTTGGGTGATTCTGCAATCAAACATACTTTCAAGGGCACTCTTTAAGCAGTTGTTCTAATGGACTTTAAATTTAACATGAAGCTCCATTAGTAAAATAAATATATAAATAAAATACATGATCTTTATTAAGAAATCGGGAGAGAGAAGACAAGCCTTTGATGCAAGAAGGCAAAGCCGGGTAGGTGATGTGATTAGCACATCTCCGGCATTTCAATGAGGCGCAGTTCTGTGCCTTGCGATACCCACACACTGCTCAGAGCTGGCTGAAGGCAAAGCACATGGGGGTCAGCTGCCCCCCCCCCCCTTGCCCCACGCTCATCTGAGAAGACTGAATGCAATTTGAGTCACATCACTTCTAATAGCAGAACATCCTTGAGGGGAAACGTCTGTAACAGCAGCGAAGTGGTAAAGAGTCACTGGTGATAATCAGTTCATCAGGTGCAAAGGAAAAAGGGTGCCTTACATATATCTTTATTTTTGCTGTCTACAACTACCCAAAAGGAGGTTGGAGCATGGAGGGTGTTGGTCTCTTCTCCCAAGTAGTAAGTGATAGGATGAGAGGAAATGGCCTCAAGTTGCACCAGGGGTGGTTGAGGTTGGATCTGGGGAACAATTTCTTCCCCAAAGGGCTGTGGGGCATTGGAACAGGCTGCCCAGGGCAGTGCTGGAGTCACCATCCCTGGAGGCATTTTAAAAGCGTTTAGACAATGTTCTTAGGGACATGGGTTAGTGCTAGAACTAGATTAGGTTATGGGTGGACTTGATGATCCTGAGGGTCTCTTCCAACTGAAACGATTCTATGAGTCTATATTTCTATAGGAGTGAGGCTGACATGCAGTTGACTTTCAAGAGACAGAGAATGTTCCTACCCACACGTACTTGGTGACTCCACCCGTGTCACTGATACTTGTGAAACAGGCACCGGTACAGAGCAATTGCACTTCCAGGTCTCATCCACACCAAGCTCTTAAGCAGCTAAATAGGCCAGGCAGCTGAGTCCAACATAGACATTTCCCTCTCCTAGGATAGTCACCCCAATCCAAGTCCAGATTGCTCATCACATAGACCAAAATGACACCTACAAGGTGGCTGGTGGCTCAGACAGGACAGAAAAGCACTTCTGTACCCCACTGAGAGCAGCAGGGTGACGGGTATCTCTGAATATCAGACTCTAACCCATTTAATTAGGTTTTCCCACTAACAGACCCCTGAAATTAGATATGAACTACAGCCTCTTGGCCAGGGCAGCATATCAAGGAGCAACAAGAGCAGAGCTGCTTCCAGAGGGAAGGTGACCCGTGTAACAAGCTCACCATCAAGGCACAGCTCTGCAGAACCAGGGACCGGCGATCACAGAGGGTCCAACCAGCCGCTCTCAGGTGAAGGAAGGTGACAAGAGAGGGCTGAATCCCCAGGCCTGTGTTTAAATGATGCTCCTGGACCTGTGGGTGGAGGCTCCAGGTGATGCTGGTCAGGATAATCAAGACCTATTACTGCCCTAATTAAGTCCTCAGATCACAACGCTGAGCAACATGCATTCTTACCAGTGCCTTTTTTGAGCTTTTATCAAAGGAACATGGGAAAAGAAAAAAGAGTACTTCTCCAACAAGCAAGTGAAATCTAAGCTTTGCCTCCTGTAAAATAATTCACTATTAAATTGATCTCTGGAATGCGCAATGGACTTAATAGCGCTAATCTCTTATGTAACGTTTCCCTTCATTGCTCTTTAACGGCGCTCAAGCTGAGAGTGTCGGCACTTTGCTGGCGCTCTCTGCAAAGCAGCGCTGCGAGCTGGCTCCTCCAGAAAGCAGCAATAAAACCAGCCCTGGCAGGCGCTTCCAAAGGTGAAGCCGAGAAGCACTGTCACTCTTTACTAACACAGAGCACTGCGGATGAGCTAATGCAGCTTGTGCAACACACGAGGGCAAAAGATTGATTAGAAGCAGAGCTGATTGTCATCCTAAACATGGTCAAGCTTCAGTTCCAGCTCCTTCTTTTCTCCCGTAATGCCTTGTTCTCATTTCCTTTGATAATCTTTGAGTACAAAGCAGTTCCGATCTCATCTACCAGACCAAATTTTTGCCTTTTTTCCTCCTTGCACACAAGCACTACGGAGCCTGTTGCACAGGTAGAACAGAGCAGAATCAGGCCCATAAGCTGCTACTTGTCTGAAGTCCAAAGCACATTTATAAATAGAGGTGTTTATGTTAAAAGAAGGTGTTATTCAAACGCACAGTTAATACTGTGAAAGCTAAAATGTCTCCTTCCAGCCCCTCCTACACATGCTTTCCTTTCCAGAGGGACCCCAAAGTACATATTCAAATAAGTATTTTATGATGGAGACATTCAGTGTTTAATTGAACCTCATTTAACTGCTTAAAACTTTTAAAAGAAGCTCTCAGCAAGAACTCGGGGGAAAAACCAAGTCCTAAGAGGTGGGATGCCAGGCTAAGGAGGATAAACAAAAACTCTTTGATTCCTAAATCTTCCCTAATAGGATTTCTCACTTAAGTCCTTCTATATGTTCTTACTTATAAAGTAGGAATTATATAACGTTAAAGCAACACGTGGCTAAAGCTGTCATGGTGATACAACGTTTTTTACCAGTGACCTGTATTTCAGAGACAGTAGTTCTACTGAATGTGTTTTAAGGCAAGCTAATGAATATGGCATTCAAATGGATTCAGTTGGATAAATTTTCCTAATTTATACACTGGCTGTAATAAGTTTTCAGAGACTTAGCTGGAAAGGATATTTTTTTTAAGCAAGAGATTAAAATGCATGACCTTAAATAGAGCCCTCCCATCTGGTTTTCTTCCAAAAGTGTCTCAATTGCCTCTGTCATTAAGAACACAATACTGCTCTTTATTGGGCTTTCCAATGAATATAGTTATGTTCCTGGGAAAATATGGAGAGAAAGAGCTAAGATCAGTCAAATGGGATGAATAGGAGAAAGGATTTTGAGCCTTAGGAAATGTTGTTCATTTACTTATGAGGATTATGTACATTGTATAAATAGCGTAAGATTCTCTAGGAACATTACACAACAAGCAGACAATTATATTGCAGGATTGCTGATTAAGACACATGGTACAGGTTTCTGAATGATGCTATTACTCACACCAAAAACTCTAATCTATTTCTCATTTTCCTTCCATCAATATGACTTGAGAATAATTCCATTGAAGTCATTAAGGTTTTACACGCTGGAGCTGGCAATTAGGCTGGGAAGAGGTTTTGGACAGTGACTGTGCACTCTCTGTTCTGTGCCAATGGGACTTTTCAGAAATTAACACTTCAAAGGCCGAGCGTCAGATTCTGATCTGGGTTAGAACAAAACTAGTCAGACAAAACACAACTGAGATCAGCAGACTGGGTGCTACAGATTTACACCTACATGGACAAGAGCAAAAATGGGACGTGTATCTCAAAGAGTGTGCTACTGCATCTTATTCAAAGCTACTGGTCCATCTTTTTGCTTCATATTTGTGGTAGAAATTGCATTCGCACATCACAGACATTAGAGAGGATCAGCTTTCTCTGCAGTGATTCCTCATTTTTGCTCTAGAGTCCCACCTAATCCTGAACGTGCTGACACCTGTATGAGCTGTACCACAAGACAGAGATCCTGTCCGAAAGAGCCGACAAACTTACTGTGTTTAAGGACTTTGTGTTCAAGACTTGCTTGAAAGAAGTCTCATCTCTGCAACACTACTCTCTGTACCCAGCTAGAACTATATATTCATTTATTTCATGTTTTTATTTCTGGGAAGAGGGACTTGGTCCTCGTGGCACGGAGATGACAGTTTGCATTTCCCTGCTTCCACCTTGATTCTCCCCTTCTCCTTCCTCCGCCCCCAGCAGCCCCAGTGGATCTTCTTAGATGGGTACAGACTGGAGGAAGCCCATGGAGACAGTGCACCACGGAAGGGACAAATACGATAGGAAAAGCAGGTGATGCTGGGAGGAATCCAAACAAAACCATCAAGCATGCTTCTGAATTACCCCTTCCCTCAGAGTCCCATGACTGGGGCTCCATGGGAGCCTGTTAGATGTTCAAGTTCTGTATGTTCAAATAAAAGTAGTGTAAAAAGTGAAATATCTTTCTTATGCTAATCCAGAACACTAAACGTTCACTCAATTTAATCTACAGGAAGGAAGAAATGACGTGGGGGAAAAAATAACTCTAGGAAAATACCATCCATTTAGTCCAACATAGTGTGTCCTATGGTACATAGCAAAGGGTGAGATATTTCACTTTGCAGAGGCAAATTGCTAGAAAGAAGAAAAAGTCATGGTGCCATCCACTAAAAATCTGTTTCCTCTTACCCAAGACATAAATCTCGCTGTTGACCACGGCTGTGCTGAAGCGGTATTTGGAGTACTTCATTGGGGCGCCTTCTGTCCATTTGTCTTGGGCTGGGTCGTACCGAAACGTTCTGTTACTTAATCGATCCGGCTCATCGTCAGGCAGATCCATCTGTATGAAATATGACAGCCATAGGATAATACAACATTTGGAGCCCTCTGCACGCGCCTGCGTGCAATTAATCACAGCAGACAGCCGAGCAGATAAATAACATAAACACATCAATTATGGCTGCAAAGTGATTCATGCTCAGGAGGGTTTAAGAGCACCCATGACTTGCGGCTGGGAGGACGCGGTGGAAGGCAGATGAACACAAGGGCATCTCTGTTCTGCAGCAATAAAGCTGAGGATTTGGGTAATAACAACCCATTCCTGGGCAGAACGTGCCTCTTTCGTGTAAAGTCCTAATCATAACAGCGGGAAAAACATCCTATAGAACATTTTTTCTTCCTGCTGAAGGTTGAAATCCATTCCTGCTGCTACTCAGACTGTCCTGTGAGTCTCAGCGAGGTGCTTTGCTGGCCTTCTCAGGCTTGTAAATATATATAACTTATTCTCAAGTCATTTGCACGTTTATTTAGTCAGCCTAACCAGAGTAATGTTGTTCAACCACTGTAACTTCTCCTTCAATAGTTTTCATAACAAGCTCCTCACCCCCCGCTATATCTTTGCTGCCATAATACTCTTTATATACTCACTCCTACTCCTCTTGTTCTCTCTAATCTTCTTCCCTTTTCTCTGCCTGTCTAATGTGATGCAGGGAACTCAGATTATTTTTTCTGGGTATGACACTCTTGAATACAAGCAGTGGGCCGTGGGGGAAGGATTCTGAAATATTTCGGCATGAAAGGTTTCACGTAGAGAGATGTATTAATAGCAGTGAGGAGAGAATTACTTTGCTTACTTGTGATGTTGTTTTGTGTGTGCTTGCTTCGCTTGTTATTTTTCTTTCCCCAAAGACCTTTCCAACACTGATGTAATGGACAAGATAGTAGGAGACAAACTAGAAAGTGGATATATAGCCCCTTGGTTACTCCCTTTTTCTTTGTCATAAGCATGAAAAACTGATTCATTCACTGAAAGAGGGGTAAGATGTGTATTTTCAACACAGAATAAGTATATACTTAGGAGCAGGCACCATCTGATGTGCCTTAAATTCACATCCTACCTCATTTTTGTGGTCATGTTCACCTCAGAGCACACAGGGTGCTCTTTAGGTACAGAAAACACAACACCCAGTGGCCCTTCTCTCTATCTCAAGGGTCACTTGGGTTTTTAACTCCGCTGGCATCAGCGAGGCTGGACCAAGGCTGAGCCAGAGCGATGCTGCTGCGAGTCCAGCCCTCACCCTCCTAAGCTGTCATTTTATGTCCCGGCTTGACTTTGTCTCGCCTTGTTTCAATTACAAAGCCCGAGTAGGAAGGGAACATGTATTTATCTCTGTCCTGTAGTGGACACATGCACTTACAGCACTCTATCAATGCCATGTCATTAGCGTTTGTTCAGGATTGACAGAACATTCAGTGCTGCTTGAGCACAGGGACAACCCCCGGCTCAATTAACTAATTTGCCTTTTCGGTGCGGCTGGAGGATCCCACAGATAAAAATCGCTGCATCTGATGGAGAGTGCAGGATGTACACGGTACCAGAATTCAGCACAATGCAGCACTGGTCTTGAAGCACTTGTTGGAGAACTTCAGCTGATTTGTTCTGATCAGCTACATCCTAATCTTACAAAGCTATGTTTTTTAATTAATTATTGTTAATCTGCTCATCTCAAGTCTATTGCTATATAAACTCAGGCTCCCATGTATTGTTAGTGATAGTGTTGGCTGGCAAGTATTCCCTTTAGGTGTTTTCAGGGTGCCTGTATTATTCTTGTCTCAATATTCCAAACTTGTGTTTCTAAGCCGCATTTCCCCCTTACAATCTGTTCTGGAGAACTATTAAGAACGACAAAGCTGGTTGTCTGACTTGAACGTCTATCTTTGTAAGATGACATATCTTTCAGTTCAAGTTTTTCTATAGACAGATTGTTTCTACATTAAATGTTTTCATATTTTAATTCTTTAAATAGCAAGGTGTCCTTGCTGTCTTGTTTCAGTATCAGAAATACTCTCTGATCTTTCCATTTTCTCCTTTGGGGACTCCTGCACTCAAAAATATCCAAAGAGGTGGAAATCTTGTTTGCCGAATGCATCTCTACTTTTAAATACTCTGATCAGTAATTTATTTCAAGAGAACACAAACCAATGAGATGTAATGACAAGTCTGAACATATTGCTGTCAGCAATAAGGATTACAGATGCTCTACTTTATTGTCAAGTAAATGCGGGGCTTTATCTTGAATGGTCACATTTAAACTGCACTGAGCAGTAAATAAGAATGGGCTGTGCTCTTAAAGACCTTTTGCACTGGTGGCAACTGGAGCGAGCAAGCAGTGCTCCTGACATCCCTCCTCCTTGTAGCACAGCTCTGGATACACCATCTGCAGTTGTACAGGGAATCCGTGGCCCTGCTGAAAATTCCCGTTAACACTTTATATAGCCAAGCAATGCAAATGAAACAACAAAATGGCTTGATTAAAAAGGAGTCTGTTTTCCAGAGAATGCTTTGACTTTTCCTTGAAGATATAATATAATATAATAAAATCAAATAAATGAACCTTGGTTAACCAAAAAGATTTCCTGAGAAACTGAGGTCAAGTTTTAATTTCATATATAAATCTACCCCTGAAAATGACCTGCGTACACGTTTTGAAGACAGGGCTCGGTTAAGGGCTCCTGTATGATTTAAATACCACTGTCTAGTGATACCTAGAAAAATGAAGAGAATGGTAACTAAGGAAAGGCTGGAAGCCACATTGACACAGGAGGTGTATTTTAAACTCACTGTGCACATCTCCGTGAAAGAACTGCCCTTCCAGAAAGTGGTATTTACAGTGAGGAAGGCATAAGACGGGTATTATTCTTCTTCACCTGTTTGGTTTCCCTACAAAAGATGTTTAATCAGAGAAATGTGAGCAATTCACTCTGCTGCTATCACAGATGTACTTTTCCTATGCAAAAAACACACCATAAAGCTACATGACACTTCTTGTTAGTAAACAAAACCACAATAACTGGGACATTTCTTAACCTGTGGTGTCCATCCACCCAGCACGTAGAGCTTGTTCTTCACCGTCACCACGCCGTGGCAGGCCAAGGGGACCGGCAGAGGCGCCGTGCTCCTCCAGGTGCCTTGCTCCATGGAATACTTCTCCACACAGTTTGTCACCAGGTACTGGTTTTTCACTTTCATTTGCCCTCCTATGACATAGAGATCGTTATGGATAGTGCCCAAGGCATAGAGTTCACGGAGCTGAGTGGTGCACAGGCTGTGCCAAAACTGGTTTCCTCGCTGCTGGTATCTGTAGGAAAACCCAAAGCTGTAAATGCCCTTGTTCTTAGAATCCTAGAATCATTTTGGTTGGAAGAGACCCTCAAGATCACTGAGTCCAACCATAACCCACCACTGGCACTAACCCATGTCCCTGAGAACCTCATCTACATCATCAGCTTGTTTGGAAATGTTACCCCCTTCCTCGTCAGCATTTATTCACACAATAATACAATGACAAGTGGAGCTTTTCTCCTTCACAGAGACGTTATGAGGTTGAGCCCCATTTTTTTTCAATATTGAGCATTTTTAGTATGAGCAATTTTAAATTTAGGCATCCTTCCAAATATATTAGATCCTAATTAAGGTAAGGAATCCTGGTGAAAACAAGGGCCCAGTATGGGTTTAATTCCCTAAATTTAGGCATCTATTTGAAAATGCTGTCACCATTTTAAAATGTTGTCTTTAATCCAGAAAATGTCTGGTTTTCTTTAAAATATGTGCATCTGAAAAAGCCAGGAATAAAACACAGAATAAGGACTTAAAGCTATCGATCATTATCCTTTAATCTCTGAAGTATTATTATCAACATTAAAAGAGAAGCGTGTTATCTCTGTCTTACTGGACTCCTCGGGTCATTTGCTTGACTCATGTCCCCCTGCTCATCACCTAGAAAAGAGCATCCTATGAAAATGTTGAGATTTGAGTAAGCAGAATATCAAATCCACACCCAGCGATGTAGGATCTAATCATGCTCATTTACACAGAGATGCCACTACAGCAAATCCTCCCCCTTTCAGGAGAAAAGGCATCAGGATTTGGTTGTATGTCTGTAATTTGTTGTGCCATAAATTGTGACAAATTGATTAGAGTAATTGAAATCTCTGGGAAAACTTTCAAGTAAAGAACGCTTTGCCTAATGGTCGTCTTTCATCCCCAGAAACATTATTTGGACTTAAAATTTTTAAATAATTAGGGATTTTTCCCGACAGAGGGTACACACCTATAAATTTCGATGTTCCTGGTCTTTTGTCTGGACATTTTGACAGCACTTGCCTCTCCTGCCACAATAATATCATTATTCTCAGTGACAACACCAGTGCAAACACATCCTAAGCCCTCTCCATACTTTGGAGAGGGAATGAAATAAGTCTTTTTTGTTGCCGGAGCGTAACAAAAACTGGCGTCTGCATAGCTCGCATGTCTGGACCTAATGCCGAGAGAATTGTTGCCGATGCAGAGTAAGAGATCGGTGGTCTCCATGCCGTACCGCAGGCTGAGAGAAGGTTGGCTCGATAGCCTGATGGTTTTCAGCGCTTCCTCAAACAGATCGTTGCATTCCGAATTGCACAGGATCATCGTGTTTCTTTTCCGGGCTTCCACCAGAAAGGAAGGGCTGACAAGCACCAGTCTCACTTGCTTCAGGAGCTCAATGAGGTGCTCTGCACGGGACTTTCTGCTGTGCTTGACCCATCGAATGACAAGGTCCAGAATGCTCTCCTCCCTGGAAATATTCAGGTCATCTGATTTTATGAGAGTCAACAGCTGCTGGAATTCAATCTCTAATATTTCTTCCTGTAAGCTCACCTCAGCAAAATGCTGATACAAGTATTTCCGCGCTTGATCCGATAAATCTTCTGCACTGATGTGGTTTGCAAACTGGTAGATGCCCACACAGTTGGAAGCATCCATGTGGTCCATCATGTACTTCTGACACACACTGAAAACATCTTCCATCTGCATGAAATAGGCAGCAAGCGCCACAGTCTGTACATTCTGATTAGTGAGGTGCAAATCCGCGCTGTACATGTAGTCGAGTATCACCGACACGCTCTCCGCGGGGATGTCGTACAGCACCACCTCTCTCTGTGTGCATTCAACCAACCCGCAGGTAAACATGGCTCTGAAATAGGGACTGAAGGCAGCCAGCACCACCTTATGGCAGGGGAATTTCTCACCTTCCGCAACCAGCACAACATCAATGATCTCCGTAGATTCTTTCATCCTCTTTACTTGTTCCAATAACGTCAAGCTATGGCGTTGCCTTCTTTTCTCCTCAGCCTTACGATCCATGGTTGATCTCCAATTGTCCTGGTTTTAAATCTCCTCAGAGTTCAAGGTCTTCATCAGGAATGTTTCTAGAGGTAGAAGCATAACATCGTCCAGTAAGAACAAAGTATTGCACAAATGAATATTGCTGTTAATATCAAAAGATAGTCATTGTGTAGGGTGTGATATAAATCAGTAATGCACAAAAACTACGTAAAATTATGGTGAGGTCTCCGGCTCAAGGTCTCCAAGACAAAAAAAAAATAATCAATACTTCAAACGATCTTCAATATTCAATAACCTCACAGACAAGTTTTGCGATTATTTAAAGAAAATTACAGGCTTCCCTTCAAAACAGTGTTCTCCTGCTGCCTTCTCCATCCTTTCCCCGATCCTGACCCATAGCCTATTAAAATCAAGGGGAAGATTTCCACTGACTTCAGTAAACTCCAGATCAGGCCCTTAGTCCCCTGGCTGTTCAACTTTTGGCTCTCACGTGCACTTGAAGGACATTAATCCACTGCTTAGATGCTGGAAGTAATATTTTCAACAGCCCCTTAGGTGAGACGGCTGGAAGGGAGTGGTGTCTTCTCAGTGCTCACAGCTCCTCTCAAACTGGGAGTTTTGCCTAAGCAGAGACTTCAGAAAAGGGTTTTAAAGACTAGATAAATGGAACCACATTAGGCTGACTTCTCCCTTTAGTTTTTACAGTGATCTACACCCCTGCAAAGTGGGTGGGAAATAAAGCCATTGGTACAACCCATTTAATTGGATTTACAGAGACATAAGTGGACGTGTGGATGTTTAATGCTCTGCCTTACCACCAGGCTTGGCCACCAGTTTGCAGAACAGTTTTTATTCAAAAGCCCTGTGCTTACACCCTTGCAAAACCATCCAGAAGCTGCTGCCCCTTTGCTGTACCAATGGATTTGTCTCTGCCCTGTCGTGCCCCACTTTACCAGGATTTCTCTCCAAGACAATGTGGGCAGAGACACCTTCCACCCCAATGTGCGGTGGTGGAACTGGGAAGAAGCAACTCATTCCAGTTCTCTAGATTCTTTACTCTTTCACTCCAAAGCGTAAGTCACTGGTTTCTACAGTGTTGCTACTGGTTTGCTTGGGGATAAGTAAAGGATTAGTAAATAGGGACCAGCTTTCCTCCCGCTCCTCAGCGGGATGTTTAAGTGCAGATTCCCAGAGTTTTGGTTCCACTTACTGTAAGCTCAAATGGGATTTTTAATGAAGTTGTAATTATTCACATACTCCATCTATTTTTATTTACTAGAGAAAACAGAAGGAACTTCATGGCCCCATTTCTGTTAATTATTTTTTGGGGGGTCCTTTACTGAACCCCTCAGGCTTCCCGCTCAGCAAGCTGCAGAATGTGAGGTGCAGTGCTAGAGCTGTCAATGGGAGAAGGACATTTACCATCGCTTGAGGGGTACCAGCCCGTAACACAGCTTTTGTCTCTAATGTAGTAATGAGACAGTTCTGGAAATGCATTTCTTTAAATATTATGGTTATTTCCCAGGTTTAAAGGAAACCTACAGCTATATAATCCATCTCAGACCTTCTCTTTTAGCTGTTCAGTTGTTTTTGGAAACAATCATTCTGTTTTAGCAAATTACAGAGATTCCTCACTTTGAGTGCTAAATTAAAAGGCAGGCCTGCTTGAAGACGAGCATTTCCTTGATTTTTTCAATTCTGTCCATATTCCAAATCTGGAACTAGAAGCAACATATCTGAGAAACAAATCTGGATTATTACCAGATTTTAAAAAACGGAGTCGGAAGACAAAACATTAATTTCATAGCCTGAATGTGGGCCAAGCTCTGAGCTCTTAAGGCACTTTTAAAAAAATCAAAGGCAGTAAGTTTAGTACAAAAAAAATAAAGTGATGGTATTTCTGAAATGTAGACTTTTTTTCCCCTGGCTACATTGAAATGAAAATGAGAAAACATATGTCTTAGTCCTGCATCAACTGCATCTGGAGCAGTCTTTACAGTCAATAGAGCCTTTTACGAGATAGAAAATGTTCATTGTTTTAATCCTACATTATACTTAGATAGCCAGTTTGTTTTCCCCTTGCACTATTTTATCACCTTGTAATATTCTATCTGCACTGCTTTTTGATAGAGGAACCACACCATATCTCATGGATCATGTATTATAAGCACATGTATCTTAACACAGGTGAGCTATAGTGTCTTCAACCAGGTTGTTCACTCTGCAACATGATGAAAGTGTTAATAACGAACAAGAACCTCATCCTGTTTAGCAACCTGACTAGTCAGCGTTTTTCCTCCAAAATGATCAAATTCTCTCTCCTTTGTGATGTCAGATCTTCACACTTCCTCCAGCTTTTCCATAATAGAAAAAATGTGCATTTTTAATGTGAAGAACAAGTGAGATGATTAATCATCATCATCTTTCCCAGGCTTTTGTAGAGATAGAAAGAAGCAGCGTGTAGAACTGAGTTATGATTTTACTTCCTTTGCTGGTCACCTTTAAGTTTTCTTTCACTGTTAATTTAGCTTTCTTAAGGGCTCAACACTTTGATTACACTGTTCAGCAGATTTGGGAATTTTATGTGTTCATTTAACAGCAAGTAGGATATCTGGCACAACACGTTCACGGCCATTTTCTCCTCTCTTTCATCATTTAGACATTAACAACAGGAATCATAAAGCACAACAGAGCTAATGCCATTTATGTACTACTTTAGGCACAAATTATGGGACAGGTAAGTCCTCCACCCACCACCCAGATGATGAAGGGCACTGCCCATCTGCACCAGGTGCAGGGTGGTCTCTGGTGGGTTGGCCCTGGGCATCCTCCCCAGGATCACAGAATGGTTGAGGTTGCAAAGGACCTCTGGAGATCATCTAGTCCAACCCATCTGCTATAGCAGATTCACCTAGAGTAGCAGCAGCAGAGCTACATCCACCTTGGGAGTGGTTCATGGGGTGGTCACCCCTCTCCTGGAGCTGGTCCATAGAATCATAGGATCATTTTGGTTGGAAGAGACCAATCAAATACAACCATTACCCCACTCCTGGCACTACCTCACATCCCTGAGAAACTCATCTCTGTTCAACCCCTCCAGGGATGGTGACTCCAGCACTGCCCTGGGCAGCCTGTTCCAATGCCCCACAGCCCTTTGGGGAAGAAATTGTTCCCAGATCCAACCTCAACCTCCCCTGGTGCAACTTGAGGCCGTTTCCTCTGCTCCTGGTGCTTGTTCCTGGGGAGCAGAGCCCGACCCCCCCTGGCTCCAAGCTCCTTTCAGGCAGTTCAGAGATCAGAAGGTCTCCCCTCAGCTCCTGTTCTCCAGCTGAACACCCCAGGTTCCTCAGCTGCTCCCATCACGCTTGTGCTCCAGATCTTTCACAAGGGGGTGAACTTCTTTCTTGTCATAAGGGACCCAAAACTGACCACAGGATTCAAGTTGCAGCCTCACCAGTGCCCAGTACAGGGGGACAATCATTTCCCTCGTCCTGTTGGCCACATACACAACCATCACCTCATCCTTGGGCTGGCGTCTCCACCTTGCTGTCAGGATCACCTACAACCCTCCAACCTCCTCTTCACCCACCTCAGGGCTTGGTTACCTTACACATGCAAAAAGTCAGAATTTGGATATTAGGAACAATTTCTTCCTAGAAAGGACTGTGGGGCATTGGAACAGGCTGCCCAGGAGAGTGGCGGAGTCACCATCCCTGGAGGGGTTGGACAGATGTGGAGATGACATTCTCGGGGACATGGGGCAGTGCCAGGGTTGGGTTAACAGTTGGACTCTATGATCTTCAGGGTCTCTTCCAACCAAAATGATTCTGTGATTCTATAATAATGGGCCACCTTCACCTCCTTGCTTTGACGGCACACCAAGCTGCTGACTGAACTGCTCTCCATAAAATCGTGCTGCCAACTTGCATGCAAGTCAACTTTCTCCATCTACAGCTGAGGAAACTGAAGCTAAAAGGTTAAAAAGAAAAAAAAGGATTAAAACCCAGGGGTGAAATTCTTCCATTAACTTCAGAAATTCATCCCTGTGCATTAGCTACAAACTTGTCGCTCCCCTCTTGGCTTTTAGCGGTGTTTAGGTGAGGTCATTGGAAGGATATTAATAATCTTCTTTATATCACTGGAAAGACTATTAAAGGGTAATAATGAAATGGTGCTGCTTTGCTTTCCCCTCTGGGTTACAGAGGCAAAAAGATGGTACATTGATATTAAAAGAAAGGATAAATGTGATACAAATATAATTTGCAGTGAGACACTATACTGAGATCGTGCCAGGGGCTGGGTTGTCATTATAAAACCTCCAGTGCAAGGCTCAAATCCTTTGTAATGTCACCAGGAGCTGAAATCCGAGTTATTGCCTTATTCAGAGTTTTGGGATTTTTTTTTTTTTTTTGCTTCTATTGTGAAAAATTGATTCAAGTGCAAATCTTCAATTGATGTTACTTTATTTCAGAGCTGGGCTGTTAATTTTCCTCCTGTTCTGGCTGCTACTTTAATTTTTATATTAGCTGTTTTGTTAGTCTAATTTCACTCTCTTTTTCCTTTGTGTCATGAACCTCATGAAGAGTCATATATAATTTTATGCAGGAGCTACAGCATACGTTTCGCTAGGCAGTGGGTTGCTGCATGAGCAGTTCAAAACATAAATAAGCGCACTGCTGTGAGCTCAGCTCTCCAGCTTTTATGAGGCTATCAAACTATAAATAAATGCTGTCCTCAATTCTCCGTTACGCTGCAGCCTCTTTGAACCACCCCAGCGCAAAGGGACTGTAAACCAGATGGAAGCGGCTCATCAGGAATTTCCCTTAACCTCTGGGAAGAAAAAAGAGCTACCTTGTAATTAGAGATGTTATTTTGTCTGGGACATAGATTTTTCCTGTCTTTTCCCCCATTCGGAAGGAATTTGCTCTTTGCCGTGCTGCGGTGGGAGGGTGGGAGCTGTGGGCCCTGGCCCAGCAGAGGTCACAGCACCCAGCATGGGGGCACCTCCTGTATCCTCTGCTGCTTTTGGTTATTATTATCATTATTATTTCTCCCTTTTTCCCCCCTTTTCCTCCTTTTTTTGGCCTTAATGAGGCTGCTCTGCCTTCATCCTGCCTCCCTTCAGGTGCTGAAAGGATCAGAGTTCAGCCACATCAAAGCACCGGTGCCTCCGCCTATGAATTATTTGTGCTCCCTTTGTTATCAGGAAGCCGAGAAGCAAATCTGTTAATTGTATGCGTTATGACATTTGGCTGACAGCCACAGCGAGGCAGAAATCAGCGCCCAGATGATGATAATGTTATAATCTCGGGGTTTAATTATGAAGGCTGTGCTGGCATTTAAGATCAAGATTTTAAAATGTGCAAAAAGATCCCGCAGTGCTCAAGAAGGGCAAATAATAACGCTAATCTTGATACAAGGAAAAGATATAATAAGATATAGAAAGGAAGCTTCCAGGGAGTTATAGATGTTCCTGTATCTATAGTTCCTATTATCCTAATTCTCATACCTGGAAAGACGCCAAAAGAAATTATTACATGATTGAATTATAAGAATTTAGAGGGCAATAAGGTGATAAAAGCAGCTATAGCACCTATTTATCAAGAACAAATTGTGACAATCCAATCTAATTTTCTTCTTTTTTCAGGGATAATAGGGGATAAATTAGATACTTTGTCTTGAGTGAAGTTACTGATATGGTCCTACGTGATATCATTAGAAACAAATTGTGATGAAATCAACAGACTAAATCAATGTAAGTCAGATACCCAACTGGCTGAAAAGAGCAGATTGAAATATAGTTCTTGGTGGTCAGATTGGGAAAAATGTCAAGTCTGGGGCTGAAAAGGTCACTCACGGGTTCATGGAACACTTTCCTCCATTGACTTAGATATTATTTCTTGAATTATTTCATCCATTCTGTCTAGGTAAAACATACAAACCTGTGGCAGAGCATTAAGTGGAAGAACATGCAATGCTTTTTAGGAAATTTATGCCTATATGGTTTGAGAGGGCACACAGGTAAGTGTGTCTAATAAACGGTTTTCTGTGACAATTAGACATTCAGGGTTTGGATGTGCCTCAAGAACCACCATAACTATTAGCAGCCAGGGAACCTTTCCTGAAGTTTTCCCTGTTCTGTCAATTGCTTTTTACATAGAGATTTAGGATTTTCAGATTTTCAAAAGCATGTAATTAACTTAAAAATTCAAGTCCTACTTAAGCTCACTACACGATTTAGGAACTTAATTGCTTGCAACTCCTTTAAATGTAAAACTTCAGCCTTAAATTGCTTAGACAGTTTTAAAGGATTTGCCAGATGACATGGTCGCCTTCCCATGAAAGCCAGAGAAGGACCTCTCCTTGCTCAGCCCCACAGATGTCCCCAATCAGCCCCACAGCACAAACCTCTCAGGTGATCTGAACTGATTTATTGCTGGCAGGAAAGGAGGAATTTTGAGGTTTGGAAACCGTAAACACTACAAATCAAATTTACATCATTGGCCTATATAAGTACGATGGTTCTTCCGAGAGAGATTTTAATTATTTCTCTCCCTCAGCCCCTGTGGCACCGTGTTTATTTCCACGTGCCATCCGACACGGAGGAGCTGGCTCAGGGCTCCCGATACCCAAGCACGGGCCAGCTCTCGCTGTGTGCTCCTGGGAGCTTTCTTAGCAGGTTCCAGCGTGCAAATGCTGTAAAAAGGAGGTTCTCGGTGCAGAAAGATGCGCTGCTGACCTACAACATGCTACTAGAGGTGTAGACAGTTGTGTCAGTGCTGTGGTCCCCTGCGCGCATCCCTGCATCCCTGCTGCTCTGAGCATCCCAATGCCAGCAGAGACCGACATCATCTCCATCCAGACTACGACAGACACAGCCTGTCCTTTCATCAACAGCTTATTTGTTTTCTTTCTCATTTGGTTGCTCTTAATTTAAAATAAAAATAAAATGGGACTTAACAAGGCTTTTTTGGGCTAGGGGAAGCTTGACACCTAACATGGGATTTTAAGCAGTCTGCAAAGCTTCAGAAACCATCTTTGGGAGCACGTTTGACCATTGGAGACCTGAAGATGCTTTGATCAGTTTTCAAAGCCTTTGGGTAGTTTATGATTCTGGAAAGATTTGACAATTTGAGCTCCGTTTACTGCCAAGACAGAGGCCTAGATGTGGGATTGGATTAATATTGATCCTATCTCAGCAAATACCAGGCATACTTTTTTTCTTTAAACTGTTATAGATTCATTATAAAAAACAAATCAAAGCAGCTGAAATGGAAAGACCCAGTGGGCCACCTTTTCAAATACACCTTTACTTGACCTTAATCTTACTGTGATTCAAAGCTCAGTGAAGTCAGGCCAAAGAATCCCACAAATTAAGTAGAAAATGGATGTGGCTCTGTTCACAAACACCTGTAAACAAATCCCACTCTGAGCCAATTATGTGCACTAATTACATGAGGAGAAAAGAAGGTAAGTCTGTACATACAGAACTTTCACAGTTCACATGTGCAGATTATTTTCTTACGTATTGAAATGGCAAAATGCTCACTTAAAAAAGGACAATGCACAAGGTTTTTTACATATCTAATGATAGATGCCAGCAGAAGGAAAACATTTCTAAAGTGTTTTCAGTAGCTCTTTGAGCAGCCAGGCAAAGGTCTTGGAGGTTCCTCCTTTTGCATTTCTTTATATATATAGTGGTGAGTATAGGAAAGGTTTACTTTCTGGGACAATTACATCATACAGTGTAAATTAGACTGTACCACAATTAGAAGAAACTTAATAACTTGATGCAAACTAGGCTCTCTTTGCATTTTTACAACAGAAAGTATTGTGAACTCTAATTGCTAATATTTATATAAAACTCTGAAGCATATATCCTTTTGGTGAGCAAATACTAGTATGTAAAAGCTTTAATACCCCTGTCACTCAGCAGTGAAATTAATAAATTGCAAGTTGTAAACCCTAATAACTTGATGTCAGCATTCCATGAGCTACAGCTCAGACCCAGCCTTCCCCATCAATTTTCCGAGTTTCAATTTCAATCACTAGCAAGCAAACATCTGGGTAGGTCCACACCCGCGGAACAGCAAATTCAGAGCAACCCATGGCAACAACAACGCACCCCCGCCAAAACAGCCCCTGCAGTAACACATGTATTCCATACCATCTAAATATGCAATCCCCACTGAATCCTCATATTCAAAATACTCAGCTCTTGATGATAAGGACACCTTGGTGATAGAAGCAAGAGTTTCCCTGAGCTTCCCTGCTGGAAGCAAGCCCAGATGTCCACAGGGTGCGGAGTTCCCTTCACCCTGTGCATGGAACTCAGACACCAAAACTTCTTCATCCCCAGGCTGACTCTATTTTCCCACCGCCAGCAAGCCCCATATAGCTGCAAACAGACCCCAAGTCTGACATTGTTTGGGGGTTCTCACCCTAACTTAGTCATTAATCTCCCACCTTTCTGTTTTGAACTAGGCAGCAGCTGCAGGAAAAACTTCAAAGGCTTCAATTTTGGCACTGAGGGATATTAAACAAGGGTCCTACAGCCTCCCCACCACATTGCCACCTTGCAGCTGACCCCCTATCACCTCTCCAGCATCGTTATGGGTCCCCTAGGACATACATTCAACGACAGATTTCCCACACACCCAACAACCCAGCCCATCCAACTCCCTCCTCTTCCCCGCTCTGAGGGAGGAAGGGATTGAATAGGTACCTTTCCTGACGCTGGGAGCAGAGCCTGCGAGGGGGAAACACGGATTTCGTAGAGCAGCACAGACTTTCGGGTGAGCAGCGAGGTGCCAGAGCTATAAATATCCCATGCTGGGCTCCTGACTAGGACGAGGAGCTGCTTTAATGTCACGCACAAGGGCACATTAGGACTGAGCCGAGTGGCAGTGGTGCCACTCTTCTTCCACTCAAAAGCTGGGGACTCTCGTGTCACTGGCTCACCTCAAGAGTTACGTGTCCCGCACAGACCTCACCACGGGCACACATCTGGGAACATCTCCATGTCCCCCTTGTTTCTGGGGCGGTTCCAATGTAGGAGATGACCAGCCTGGCTCCCAACAGCCTCTGAGGTGTAAGTACCAAAGCAGAGGAGATGCTGCTGCTCATCGACCCTTTATCAAGTCACCTCCAACTCTCACCACAGCTGAGAGGAATTTCCCCAGGTTGTCTCTCCTGCCCTTGCTAGATCGCTAACAGCTGAAGTTGTGCATAAAATAAGGATTCTTGATCAAATACGAGTGTTATCTGGAGATTTTAATCAGGCATAAGGCCTGACTATCTTCTTGTTTGCGTTGATGTAACAGATCCACTAAATTGGTCCAGGATAGTGGGGCTGCACTGATTTACATCTTGTACTCTACATTAAGGGGGAATAGAAAGGCCCATAATACACTATTTATATCTCCATACACTTAAGCAAAGATGGAAAAAAGATTAAGCAAAAATTAGGGTTATAAAACTGATTAATGTTGAGCCTATACTTTTAGTTGAGGAAGACATTAAGGCGGTTTTGGAATGTTCTTTTCTAAATGGCATTAATTTACTTACTTGCTGTACTAATTGGTTGATTGATCATAATAGCTCCTGAGAAAGCTGAAAATGAAATGCGTTTTCTTATATAGATTTTTAGCCTGATGGTTTTATTATAAAGTTTCTCCAAAAGCCATGGAGGGAGTGTTCAGGAATGTTCAACTTCTAACAGCCGTTTGTTATTTTTAGGGGAAACATTGGGATGTACATAATTTTTTTAAAAGTATATTTTATATCATTTGTAAGCAAAGCTATGAAAAAAATCAAAATTAACAAAGTTTATTCGTGTCAGAAAATTCGATCGATCCGATTACAAAGATATATATGGTCTAAACTCCCAGCTTGTTCTTATTAAAACTTCAGCTGTATCTTAGAAACAAAACCATCCAATCTGATCCTATAGTTTTCACAGAAGCCAAGGTGGAACAGGGAACTGATGAAATGCCACAGCTGTGATAAAAATGGACCGTATCCCCTAAATTGCCTTGTTTTCCATTGCATGGAACAATTCATGGTATCGTGATGGTTAACATGGAGAGTTTATGTTATGAATTTTATTTACATGAAACCACTCTGCTACCATAATAATCATCATCATATTTCATTTATGGGTGTGTTTCTTCAGCTGATTTCTATACTGAGCCTCTTCCGCACAAACACTAATGCTTTTAAGACAAATTCCTTGTTATCACTCACAAAATTCTGAGTATTTCTCTTACATTCACCGAATTAACCGGGACACCCCATCTTGCAGCGGGATGAGCACGGAGCAGCTCTCAGCAACGCTTTATTAATTGCAAAAATGGAGTAACACAGTGATACTTTTTGCTAGTATTAAAAGCTTTCCCTGCTGTAAGCCAACCCTGTTTTCACCTTCTTCCTGTAATTAAGTCGTAATCCTTTCGTTCTGATATCATTATCTGTTGTCATGGTGATTTTAATTATAAAAATGAATGGCTGAGAAGTGGGCGAAGACAAAAGTTTTCGCTGAACTTTGCTAAGTTAATGGCAAAGGGAAGAATATCTGCAGTAATACAACAAACGAGTGATCTTTTAACAAGTGTATTTTAAAACAATGGCGAGAAGTAGGTGTCAGAGACAGAAGAGACACGTCTGATGGGAATATATCTGTGTTTAGGAAATATGTGTTGAATTTAATGTTTTAGAACATTTTTGCATGGCACGACTCATACAGCACCTTCTGGCATTGTTTGAAAATAGAAATACCCTTCTTAATCTCAACTGCTAGTGGTTAATCTATTGGAAATACAGCTCCTTTTCACACAAGGGCCTGACCAGTTCCAAGGGTATATTTTTCAGAGTAAAGACTTTGGGAACAGATACGCAACATTTAAAGTTCATTCGAAAGCAGAAAACCTATATTGTTGGGTGGGTGTGTGCAAATTGTCCATAGATGAAGCTACACGTGGCTTCAACAAGCAGACCCACAAGCCACAATTATAGCTGATTTTCAGCAGAGATTTTTAGCTCAGTTAAACCCTGGGTGGTATCAGGACATGGCTTTTCTTTGCTGCCACTGACACATCGCACACAACGTGCTGAACCAAACTCATCTCCTCTGGCACTCTTGCTGTGGTTCTGCAGTTTTGTTCCGGCACGTTCTCTACCAACAAATACCTGGTTTTACAGAATCATAGAACAGTTTGGGTTGAAGGGACCTTCCCAGCTCCCCCCCTGCCATGAGCAGGGACATCTTCACCAGCTCAGGGTGCTCAGAGCCCCGTCCAGCCTGGCCTGGGATGTCTCCAGGGATGGTTCATCCACCACCTCTCTGGCCAACCTGGGCCAGGCTCTCACCACCCTCAGGGCAACAATTTCTTCCTTGTATCTAGTCTAAACCTCCCTTCCTTTAGTTTAAAACCATCACCCCTTGTCCTATCTCAACAGACCCTGCTAAAAGTCTGTCCCCATCTTTCTTATCGGTCCCTTTTAAGCATTGAAAGGTGCAATAAGGTCTCCCCAGAGCTTCTCTTCTCCAGCTGAACACCCCAACTCTCTCAGCCTGTCCTCCCAGCAGAGCTGCTCCAGCCTCGGATCATTTCTGTGGCTCCTCTGGCCCCTCTCCAACAGCTCCATGTCTGTGCTGTGCGGAGGACCCAGAGCTGGATGCAGTAACAGTTAGTTTTGGGGCTTTTAAAGTTGTTTTTTTTAAGTGTTTTTGTTGTTTGGTTTGGTTATTTTATTTTTTAATGTGGGGACTGGTACCTCACATTTACTTTACCTCCCGCGTGTGAGTAATTCCCCATTCATCCACGCGGTACCAGCGTCTGTGGAAGCGTCTCTCCCCGCTGGCTGCGGTGGCGATGGCACCAGCATCGCTCCCTCCTCCCGACACGGCCCACGGGGACCCTCGTGCATCCACCAGCTTGGGCAGAGAGCTGGAGCACATCCAGGCCCTGAGGGTGGCCCCGGACCACAGGACACCCTAGGTGCTCTACAAATGCCAATTATTCTGTTTGTATATTGTTAGAACCAATAATGATATTTTGCTTATCATATCCATATATATACAGTGCCAGTTAGGCTACATAGGGACAGAAAAAGCAGAGATATTTCCAGTTTAATCCTCTTATCCGTTCTCTCATGTCAGTCCAAATACAACGCTGACTATCTTCTTTTCCTTAGGATAAGTGTTGGCCTTTAGAGCAGACCAAGGGCAATCTTGAGCCCACCGGTGACCAGCGGTTCGGGGGGCAGCACCCCTGTGGTCCCTCGGAATTGAAATCTCTTTCTGGCTCTGTCAACCTGATTCCCAGGTTTCCTGACAGATAATGCAGCATGCCAGCCACCCGCTGCTTTTCCATTTAAATAAATGAGAAAGTTGTGGCTAAATTAACACTCCAGCAGAGGTAATAAGGACCAACCCAGCAGCTGCCATGATGTATGCAAATTGCAGTTTCACACATTAGGAACTAGATGTTGCTTAATTTGTAGGTCTTTCCATGTTTTAAATGAAAGGGCAAAAGACAGCCCCCTAAGTCAACTAACTACTCACCAGTGCTTCTAACAGCACCTACAGTCTTTATTCTGGGGTTTCCCCCTGTTCCCCCGAGAAGCAGTTATTACTGAGTTATATTGCACTGCCGGATGCTTTTAGACAAAATATCTGGCGATTTCCCATGTACACGCAGCCCAAAACCTTTTGATTTTATTTTGTATTTGCAGTGATGCCATAATCCAGGTGCTCAACATCCATCTTTTTTTTGGAAATGAAACTGTAATAGCACAAACAAAGACCTGAGATAGCCACCAGTTAATCAGACAGAAGGAACGGGCTGATAGAAGAGCATTTTTTCTCCTTTTAGGTCAGTAGAGATGGGAATGGAGATGCAAAGAAGCATTTAACTGGATGGGGTTTGAGGAAAGGCTATTCTGTGCATTAGTTTCAGTGCTTTCTAATCTCTCTGAGAAAATCAGTGATAAACTGTGTTAGGGTGAGACCAAAGCAGGAACTCGGGAAGGGAAGGGCATACTCAGAATAGCAGAATTTGGGGCCATTATTGCCACAAAAAGCAGAAATAACTATAATGTTTCTCAGGGTATGTTCTGTGAGAAGACGCAAAATATTAAAAGCATTCTCAGTCAGATTTTAGCTGGCTTACAAATGCTGCAGCCACAGGATATAAGGCTAAGAAATGCTCTAGACTCAGCCAATCTCCCAGGTTTTATTCAGAAAGGCAGAAGTTTAATTCTAAAATAAATCCCATTAATATGATTTGGGGTTTGCCTTTATTTTTTTGCACTCCTGAGCTGCACAGTCAATCCTCAAGAGCTACTGCCACAGGTCTTTGAATCCCTTTGGAGGAGACGTACTTTCCTCTGCTCTGGTCACCAGTTCCTCCACGACCATGTCCTGTTCCCGAATGTCACCTCCTCAGCCTTCGCTTACCCCTTCCATAACCTAGAAATACCGGAGTGACCCTCGGCACGTTGTTAGCAATGAAGTAATAGGAACTTGCCCTGTCTAGTCATTATTTGACTGTATATGTTGAAAGAAACCATCACATGAAAACGCAAGTGAAAACGTCAGAGTGAATTTGTGGGCAAGAAACACCGAGACTATGACCAAACCGCAAGGTCTGAGTGTGTTTTCCAGTTCCCCATAGTGAATTCATACCCAGGCTGGGTATGGGGCTGTATTTTCTAATAAATTCTGCAATTTCAGCAGCCCCCCAACCTGGTGCACAACTGTGTCACCAAAAATGCATTAAATTAAAAAGTCCCCCTTCTTATGCAGTGGTTATGGTGCATGAATTACAAAATATGAAGCAAACTATCCATCGCTTTTCTGACAAATGGAGGCAATAACTCTGAGAGACGTGGACTTCTCCCATCATGGGCATGAGGTATCTGTCCCTAAAGTGGTATGGGGTCAATCCTGGTTCATACATGTCTGGTCCTGAGCGCTGAGCTGGAGGCGGCTTCTCTTTCTCATGCCCTGCTGCCCCAAATGGGGCTGGTATTTGTAGCACAGTGCTGAAGCCCCAACCCAAATGATGAAACCATGTCCCAGAGGCAGACAGATGGCCAGAGCTGTCCATCCATCCATGGGTGTCAAGGTGATGGGGAGATAGATGGTCACAGGGAGCAAGAGCGGACAACGTAGCAGGGCCTTGTCCTCAAAGACCTTGGCAAATGGCACACACCCTGACTCGGGCCAGGCACCAGATATCCTCTTTCACCCCATGATCTGAGCCACCAGGCTGTAGCTTTGTGAGTTCATCTGCAAAGGATCTCAGAAATTAGGAGGTAAAAACTTGGAGAGATCTGCAATACTGTCAGCCTTTTAATTACCCACCTACAGTTTCCGACGATGCAACTGATTTTGCTCAAACCTTGTAACTGAGCGCAGTGGGTTGTTCGAGAGCAGCAGTACATCATAGAAGAGGAAATGGGAATTAGGATCCCTCAATAAAGTAAAATTTCTTCTACTTCTGTCCACAAAAAAAAAAAAAAGAAAGAAGAAATGTAGCATCTTCCAAGTTACACCCCATGTGGCAATCTTCCAAACCTCTTTCCATATGTTCCTAAGTGTCAAAAGCCCAAATGTTCCATATCTTGCTGCCAAATTCTCTGGCTCGCTCCCAACAGCTCTTACAATACAGTTGGCTATTGTCTAGTGAAAAAAAAGAAATCACCTCAGATTGATAACTAAAAATATATTTGATCATCAGATAGACATGAATGGCCAAGGGTGCTGTGCTGAATGAACCGCTCACACTCACATTTCAAAGCAGCAGCAGGGTATCTGTTGCAGCCTTCCCTCTTCTGTCCTCTTCCTTAAAACCTCCCAAGGCCTGGGAATGATGGAGTTTCATGCCGATATCTCCATCCAGGAGCTGAGTATCTCCTCTTGTGCCCTAAAGTGTCACATCTCCACACCTTAGGTTTCCATTTGAAAAGTTACGGTGACTTCAGAGAAGATCCAGTAATGTACTAGGAAAAGTCAACAGGGAAAAATAACAAACATATGATGGTGTCACAGCATGGTACTGTGAACTGGAAGGTTCCAACGTGCGGGAGTTCTGGAAGCCCTACCAGCAGGTCTGTAAGAACAATCTGAAGTGATGGTACCAGCCCACAGCAACTGCAGATGCTCCTGACTCCAAAGCTCAAACAAAACCACAGATACCTTTGCTACATGAGAATCGCAGACCATAGCCAAGAGATCACAGAATCACAGATAATAGATATCCGGTGTTGGAAGAAACAGAATGAGGGCTGGGGGGCTGAACTCTTAGATACCATAACTTTTGATGTTTTTAACAGCACGTGGTGCTAATTTACAATAAGATCAAATACAAAGGGTGCTAAAGGCCTTGAGGACTGAAGATGTCCATCTCCAGAGCACATGAGGCTCTGGTAACAATCCTTTGTTGTCCTGAGATGCAGCACTGCCATCTGATATAGGAAATACTTCGCCAGTGGATGCTCTGTCCCCTTTTTCACCGCATTTGACATCCCCTTTCTCAAAGTGTGCTTTGGGCTTAATCATTACACACATTAATTCAGCACAGGAGGAAAACCAGTGAGTGTGTTTTCCTGCAGTGTGTGTAAATTATAGCAGATAATGTAAAAATTAAATAACTGAGAGGGAACGATTACGAACCAGATGCAAACAGTAACGCATGTGGTGCTTAGTACAGAATAAGTCCCGTGTGAATTCATGGTATCAGGGTGCAGCACTGTGCACAGCTGGGCCTTGACTGTGTTGGCCACTTGGTGCTACCACAGTGTATCTACAGGAGAGATACATATGTATCTCAGTATATATATAGGGGTGAGCCGTGTATTTGCTATAAGGTTTCTGGAAGACATGAAGATACCGCCTAATGCCTATACCAGGACAGTAGAGTATCTGCTAGAATTCTCTTGTTCTTCTTTTTCTCCAACATGCATTTTGCACTCGGGATATTCTTTATTTTCTCTAGTACGACTCCTGATTTACATCAGTATGAACAAGGGCAGAATCAGGCCTCCAGTTAAATAACCAATGCAGCTGTTTTGCTGAACCAGCTTCCTGGCTGGGAATGAATCCAGTCAGCTGTGGATAACAAACCCCAGTAATAGAGATTTCAAAGATTTCATACATTAATTTTTTTCTTCTTAATATTTGCAGAGCTACTTTTCTTACAAAATCTGTTAGGCAGATGTTAGGAAGTAATTACTGTGCATGAATCAGAAAGAAAACGCACGTCTTACGCTGAATATGTGTGAGTGAACTGGGTAAAGAAACAAAAGATAAATGAGGAAAAAAAAAAAGAAGCTAAAATATATCTGTGCCAGAATTTGCCATGGAGTTGTAAGGAAGAAACCACACAAGGAAACCTCTTCTCATGAGCCAATTCCACCAGTAACCAACGTGATGGACAGAACCGAGATGTTGCTACACACATTCTCATGCTCAAATATCCCAAAGTCTCCTTAGATCGCGATACATGTAGATGTAAATAGGACCGATCATATGAGTTAAAACTCCTGCCTCTGTGTACAGAATTGTTGTAATTTTTATGTATATAAATACAGCCAATCATCAAATGATGGTGGCAGCAGTAGTAACATCCAGATCGGCACAGAAAGCAATATCGGAGGGGAATTCTTCCCCTGAACGATGTGGTTATCCAGGCTCTGGATACAATATTCCCTATACTGGCAAATCTAGTTACTCTTTAACAACGGAAAAAGTTAATGTTCCAGTTCACAGTGCTCTGAGGGACAGATTTCCACATGAGATGGGAGTTAGTGATGGTATAACTGGGTAAACAAAATCAGGAGCATTAAGAATGGATTCTGCCTTTAGCTCTCCTCCAGTATTAAGCCCTACTTTGGTGATTTCCCCCTGTAAAATAAAGATTTTATCCTTCCTTTCTGAAGTGCCTTGAAATCTCAGGTTGAAAGTACTAAATTAGAGCTAAATAAAATATCCCAGTAAGTAATAACAAAAATCCTATGTGTCTTTTACGGCATTTTCCATCACTAGCAGTTAATACGCTGCATAGACCAGGTCGGTATAATTACCTTTACACCTCAGTGTGGCTGGACCGACTGTGGCCAGGTAAGGAAATAATCCATCTTCACCAGGAAAACTCCCTTAAAATGCCATTTAGGCCCATAAAGCAGACCTGCAGATTGTGCTGATCCTCACACATAAAATCAACTTAGTTCAAAAAATAAATTACACATCAGCAACTACAGCCCTTGAAAATTACATCTCAGTGTTTATGAACCTATAAACACTATAAAAAGAAATATTACAAAAGAAGCCTTTAAAATTACAAACCAGCCAGGATGTTTAATATTTCAAGTCTAAATTACGATAGAAAACCTCATTTGGGGGAATGCTGTGAAAGCATCGGGGTTGGGTGCATTTTAGAACAGCATTTGTCATAAAGAAAAGAGCTTGAACATTTGGGTTGCCAAGGCAGAAACAAGCACCACAGACAGATTTTACCCTTATGGGGATTCATCAAGGTTGTGCAGTGCAGCTCTTGTCTTAGTAAAAGAAAGTATCGGCCCCTGGCTGGAAGAAACAGAAACATAATTATGTTATGATGAGCTGGAAAACATGCAAAGAAAAATTGGAATGCGAAGCATGATAAATGATGCTCTGTCAATTGCAAAGCAGCAAGAAAACCAGGCGGCAAAATAATAACTCTTGTGCAGTCAATGCTTCCAGTTTGGCTACCAAAATAAAGCAGCACTCTCCCCACGGCAGAATGGCTTTCTCTTTTGGCTGTATTGTTGAGCCCTGATACAACGATGCTGGGTTGGTAAAGCAGATTATGCAGTCACCCTTAGTAATAGAAATGAGACAAGGAATGGTCATGGACTTCTCAAAATCAAGTCCATAATTCCATCCGGAGAAAATTTATAATGTCTTATCCCGATTTTTATGCATATGAAAATTCACGGCTCAGAACCTTTTCCTTTCAGGCACCTTTTAATTACATTTTCTGCCATAAAAACCCTTCTACCGAGGTGACCAACACTTTATCAGTGGCAATGTGGCCACATGCAGTCATGTCGCAGTAACGCGGGAAATGCCATCCCATAACAGACCCGTTAATCTGTCTGTCCTCGCGGTGACAAGGACAGGATTTCCCTTTGAGTGCTGCAGCAATGTGCTTGTCCTGGCCATAAACCACTGGTGTTCATCCTCATGACGGGAGTCAGTCCCGAGGGCAAATTGGACTAATTATAGACCATCTCAGGAAACTTTTATTTAGAAACCAATACTGGGCCACAGAGATAAAAAGGGATAAATGTTTAAAGAAAAGAGAGCGTTGCTAGAATAACTCCATCAACTTCCCCCTCTACAGACAAAACTTTAGGGCAGAATTTCCACCTTTCATTCCGAATTTCCTACCTTTGGAGGATACCTTTGATATATTCCCACACGAAGAATGCCGCACAATCTGGTGTTAATATTCTTGCGGGTTTTTTATTGTTTAATATTTTTTTTTTAAAGAACCACCAAACAAAACATGTATCGCTTCTGTAATTAAAACCATCCAGCTCTCAAATTAGCATCTCTGTAGGATGGGTCATCTTCTACATATCAGTTTAAAGGACTGAAACCTATATTCATAGCCTGTATTTTTAAGTGTGTATTTTTGGTCCTGCCAGATAAGGAGCACAGGGAAGATACTAATCACTTCACCCATATTATCTAATGTTTGCAGTCACGGCTTTGGAAGCGACTTCTAATGACAGCACGATTTGCAGAATTTTTATTACCTACCAAAAAAAAAAGGACTATTTTTACCACCGATTACATTTACATGGTAAAAATACTTTATTACTTGACTGCAGTTTGAATCTAGGGGTACTAAACCACTTGTAGCTTAATCTAATAATTCTATTCCCACTGCTAAAAGAAAGTGAAATTACTGATGGGCAGCAAATGAGCGGAAACCTGCAAAAAAATGTCAGCGATATTCAGATATCCCTGTGCTAACACTTCAATGTTTCTCCGCTTCACTTGGTACTAATTTGTGAAGAGGTACATGAGACTTGCAGACAACGCCAAACGAGTTATAATTGCTCCCGATATTGCTAAGCTTAACCTGACTGATAAAAGATTGTCCCTTAACATTTTCTTCCTCAATTTGGTTTGCCTGACACCAAGTTTATTTTGTGGTTGCATGGCATTAATATAGATATTTTGCAGGAAAATAAAGCAATTTATCCCAGCCCCCACTCCTGTCTCATCCCTGTTATGTGTCTCATTCAGGAATATCAGGCAAGCAAAGGCACATTACACAAGTAAGTGCAGCTGAACGCCTGGACTCTGGCTAGGGATAAATGAAAGAAAAATGGGCTAAGAGAAGGGCAAATCCAGAATAATGACTGTAAACTGACAGCTTTAGTGACACTGGCTTCTTCGCTTTTCACGGGGTTTTAATTCTTCCCCTCACGCTTCAGCTCCCGTCGCCTCCCCCGTGTTCTCTTGCCTGCGCTGTCGCTCCCTCCAGCTGCTCCCCGGCTACTGGAGCTTCCAGCATTTTTCTGTTGGAGCAGATTCTTCCACAACCACATCGTTCTTAGATATTTTATTATTGTGTCGCACTCCTCCATCGTGTTTTTCCCTCCTTCTTCTCAGTTCTCTTTGTGGTCCCGGTGAGCAGAAACCCAAATGGTTTAGCACCCACACCCCATCAAATCCACTTCTCAAAGATGCTCCTTTGCAATTTAAGAGCAAGGTATCATCAACCCAAGCAGAGCTCATACAGTCTATTTACCTCTGCGTGTCAACAGGATGCAATCTGTTAAATATTCATTTCGTGAATGAATGCCCAAAGAAAATCCAAACTGCCCTTGTCCCATCGCCAGAGTTCCACACCAGCCGGCCACAGCATCTCACAGCATCCTGCTCTCTCCCTTCTCTCTCCACAGTCTGTTCCCTCTCTCCCTCTGCTGTGATAACAAGTTTTCATCGTATGTATTTTCTGTCATTCCAGCAGATGATTCTTTTCCTAAAATTTGCCTTCTTTGCGGGCGTAATCCTTTGTACTCCTGTGGGTACCTTGGGAGTCAATGGAGATGCTTAAACTAAGCAGGGCTCAGGCTTTAATAAACCAAATACCTTTCCCTACAAGGCTTAAGCAATTACTCAGTGTAAAGATTCACCAAGTGTATTTCTGTTGTTTATTAAGAAGCTGATTTAAGCTCAAACTGTATTTCCAAAATGCATTTCACTCCACCGAGACAAGAGAAGATGTTACAGCCTCATCAATTCTGCATTTCTCACACATCCCTTTGATTTCTCTCAGGGAGCCAGGGTGAAATAATTGCTCAGCGAAACCCATGTACGTTATCTGGATATCAGCTGGGTGAATTCTTCAGACCCAATCCAGTTTTCTCAGGTGGCTTTTCATTCATGGCTTAAACTCCATAAAAGAATCAGGTAACTCGTCAGCAGTTGGTTCTCATTCATCTCTGCACTGTCACCACGAGATGGAGGAGGGTGTGCTATCCATGAGAAGAAATGTCCTCACATTGCGGGAAGCAGTGGAGAAGGGATGGAGGGGTCTGACCCTCCGCTCCTGTGCCATGGTGACAATCTGGGCAGAGAGGGCAGGTTGGACCACGGTCCTGCTGCCTCCAATATGAGCCCCACGGAGGTTAACGGCGTATCAAGGGAATCATCTATCCAGCCTGAGCAGGGCACGCTCTCGTGTCCCAACAAAGGTCATTTGCTTCGAGATGCTATTTTTATCCTGAATTTTAGAGCGAGATTTTATTTTTCCTTGTCTCCCCACCTCTCGGTGGCCCTGGGAACTGGGATATTCCCAGCAGCACAGCGGGAGAGGAGCCTGTTCCTGGCATCAGGTTTCACGGATGGCTGCAGGGAAGCAGCAAAGTGTCCCTGGCAGATAAACTGCGTGAGCAGGGGAAGAGGCTTCTTTCCTTCTCTCTTTTCTTCTTAATCCAGTTATTATCTGATCTGTATTCTTCAAATAAACATACACACCCGTGCTTCTCCCTGCTTGGGAGCTGGCCTCTGATAGCTCTTTAATTCACCCATCCGTGATTAGACAGTAGCTGGCCTAGCAAATTGAACCCCTCCAAGTACAGCTCCCAGGGCTCTGATTAAGACCCCATTCGACCTAAATCTGCTCATTATAAACAATCATAAGTGTTGTTTTGGTAGCGGTTACAGCAATATGTAATTTTCCTTTTGCTGTTTATAACTAAAACCCCCTCTAGGCCATTTAATACACATGATACTGAAAGAGGAAAGAGTCTGCTTTTGATTTCCATTTTATTGTTATATGGGTCATCTCCGAGGTTTTGCATTTAATATTATTGTTAGCATACATTTACTTCCTTTTTTCAGCCTTCATTCCCAGGGTTGGACTCAGTGAGCACATTGCCAAGCTTTCAAAAGTGCTGCTAATAGCTGCCTCTTCTTAAAAAAGCCTGAGACCCCTAAGTATATGTAGGCATGTAATAATTCAAGTTTATAATATTATCCTGATGAAACGTTAAAGGCCCAAATCTGCACCCTTAATGTAAACACTTTAAAAGTTCTCAATAAATGCCAAGCACTTACCAGTGTTAAATGACAGAACTCGGTATTTGAATGCCTCAAGGCTGGGAAGCTATTTTTAACTTTGGGGAACCTTGCTGTGACAATTTTTATAAGCAAGTATCATATACCATCAAACAGATCTCGAATTACACAGTTGCAACATACGCATCGCATGTAATCCGTGGTGATGAGGTGCAGTATTAGATTGCATATGTATAAATTATATAGTGTGTTTACAAATTGCCTTTACCATGAGCGAGGGAGCAAAGCAAGGGGCTCAGGTGTTCCTCTGAACTACTATCCGCCAAGATTCAATCTTCCTGCCGCAGCTTCAAAGTGTGAAGAGCCGCATATCTAAATGCAAAGGGTGAAGTTCGGATTGGAGGCTACAAAGAGCGGCTCAGCCCGGGGGGCAGCACGGCTTCGTTCTCTGAATCCGGCGTTACAAAACCCTCCCCACGCTCCCAGCGTGTCACTCGTGGCCGCCCCAGCCCGCTGCCCGCCCGCTCCTATGGCCAGAGCCCGGGACTCCGCGTGGGGCGGCCGGGCTGCGGGCACGGCGGGGAGGCGGCGGGAGGCGCAGCCGGTGAGAGCCCCCCCGGGGCCGGGCAGCCCCGCCGCGGGGAGGGGGCGGCGGTTCCCACTCCCACCCCCCTTTGCCAGGTGGCTCCGCGGGGTCCCTCCGCTCCCCGCCCCGCCCGCCGCTCCACCCTCGCCCGGCGCCCAGCCCAGCCCAGCCGGGGGGGCAGCAGCAGCCACCGCGTCCCGGGCGCGGCACCGGCCGCCCACCCCCCCGCGGCTTCCGCCGGGAGCAGCCGGTGCGGTGAAGCCGCTGAGGCGGTGGAGCCGCTCGGCTTCGGCTTCGGCTCCGCCGGGGAGAACGGGGCGGCCGCCCGGTGCGCACCGAGAGGATGCGTGTGCGGGGCTGGAGACCTGGGATCGCGCCGGCGCTTGGATCCTCCCTCCTCCTCCTCCTCCTCCTGCCCTCCCTCCCGCTCGCCGCCTGGCAGCGCGGGGCTGGGGAAGTTGCGCTTCCAGGCGAGATGGCTTCGCAGCGGGGATCGCTTTGAGAAAAAAGGTTCTCCCCCCTCCCTCGCCTCCCCTGCCCGTCGCCGTGGCCTCCGAACAGTAAGTGGCAGGAAGGAAGTAAAAGTTGCAAACAACCTGCAGCGGCAGGAACTTTGTGAGCTGCTCCAGCTGCATGTGTTCAAGGTGCCTTTGATGTGTGTGCAGCGAGCTTCTGGAAAGTGGACTGAAGCTTTCCCACTCGTCAGCCCTCCCTCTCCCCCACCCTTCCCAACCTCCCCTCCCACCACCGCCACTTCAGCCCACACACGCAATTTTTTTTTTTTTTTTTGAGAAGGGGAAAAAAACCCAAAAGTGTTAAATGAACAAGAAGTGGTGAATTACCCAAGCGACTTTTCCTCAAAGAGCCAGCGAGCCGGGAAGAGGAGCTGCGGCGAACCCACCCGGAGCACCGGAGCTGCCCGGGGGGACCCGCCGGGCACCCAGCGGGGACCGCGGGGGCTGCGCGCTTGGCGGAGTGTGAATGCGTCTCTGCAGCGAGATGCAAAAAGCCCTGTCTGCTTGCATTTGACTTGCGATGCTGGCTCCTCACTAGAATGCAAACCCTTGCACAGGATGAAAACAGGTTTGTTGCAAAATTCTCCTGGAAATGTTTCATTCCCCGCCGCCGCCACCTTCCTGTCTGAGATGTCAGAGGAGATCTTCGTGATGACACGGTGGCAGATGCCTCTGCTGCGTACCCTCCGCTGTTCCGGGGAGATGTTAAGGCAGAGATAAATCTTTAATGCAGCTGTCTTTTCGTGTCTGTAGCGGTTGCTGCACAATCTGCACTTGATTGCAGCTAAAATATTCTTTTTAGGATCCGTTTCACAAAATGATGCAAAATAAACACAGATGGGAGAAACGGGGGAGAGAAAGATGCAATGAAGTAGTGATGGTGGATTGATGATCTTCCCTCTTTTCCCTCTTCCCAATGCCCTCCCCCAAAATGTGCCTTTTCTGAACACAAAATGCTACATTTCTGTTTGAAAGCAGTAAAGATTTTGGGGCCGGGGTTTTGGAGGGAGACTTCCATCAGCGGTGCTTGCCTGCCTGACCTTCTTAATGTCTGTGGCTACCAAGCCCATCAGCCTGTCTTTTGCCTTCACCTGTTCTAAAGTATGTCTTGTTTCTTCCAACACCTTGCAGGTCATTCTTCCAGAATGCCAGAGGAAAGTTCGCCCAAGCGGAGTCCTCAAAACATCCCGTACAAGGACCTGCCCCATATCATCAATGCTGACGGGCAGCATCTCTTCTGCAGGTATTGGAAGCCAGCAGCAACTCCCAGGTGAGCACTTTCAAGCAAACATCCTTTTTTACTATCCGTACATAAGCCTCTATTTGTGTAATTATTATTTATAGCTTGACTGGCATTACGGAGCTGTGTGCATGGAGCTTTGCAGAGCCGCTGAGAGAAATTGCTCTTATCTGAGAGAGCTCCTACTGTAAATGTATTCTCCAAACCTTCACGCACTCAAGTCAGCCTTACAGATGGGAAACGTGGAGTTACTGTCATTTCACGCACAGCTGGCTCGCTCGGCGGTTCAGAATGCCACCGAGCGGCACGGGCGGGTGGCTGGTGCCCATCAGCAATAACCAGCTATCTGCAGACCAACAGCACCGGCAGCCAGGGAGGGGTGGGCTGCAGCCTGGGGGGTGTTTGCTCTTTTTAATGTCCTCGGTGTCAACAACTTAAACGCCAGCATCTGACTTCAGGTTGAACAGCAGGAGCTGAAATCTCAGGGCAACAGGCAGAATTTGCTCTGGCTGCGTTGCTTTTCGACTGCCGTTGGCATTTCTTGAAGTATTTATAGTTAGTAAATGACTTAGTGAGCTCTTTCACTTGCAGCTGCGACTTCAAAACTGACCTCAGTAATAAACGCAGATGAGGAACTAGATAGAAAATTTTCTCTTAATTTTGTTTCATGATTTAAATAATCCCTTTACTGTGATAGCTTTCTACGCTGATGGCGTGCTGTTTACGATCTGCTATAATAAGCTATCTCTGTTCCTCCCATAGTTATGATCTTTCTTCCTCCTCCCATGCTGGGTTGGCATGCACTTATGCTCCCACTAGTAATATTGGTAACTACTTCATAAAAATCTGGATATTGTTTTATTGTTTTCTTTTTCTGCAAGCCAACAGGAAAAGCAGTGTTGATTTTACACAGCTAGAACACAGTCACAGGAAAAAGTTGCTCAAGCTGTAGTAGGGAGTTAAACTATTTCCTTGACCACCCAACAAGTTAGACATCATCCAGCTGTGTGGAGAGGTGGATACAGGTCCAAGTGAGCTGGCCCTGGGTTTTACGCTGGCCTAAGGGACAAGGGGGGTGACATGGAGGTGGGTGAGCACCTGAGGACACTGTCCCTGGGTGGGAGGACTGGGCAGCGACCCCACTGTAGCCCCATTGCACCGCTTGGGCTGTGGGACGTGGCTCTTGGTTGAACATCTCCTGGTCCACACAGCATTTTGAAGTTAGTTCTACTCACCGCCCTTCAGAACAAGGAGAAAAGTTTTTGGCGCTGATGCTTTGCATAGTCTTTGCGCCAACCTGAAGATTTCCTCTACGGAAAAAAAGCTATCAAAACAAGCTTCTACTGTGAAACCAGGCTGTCGTGTATTATAATGCTAATTAATCATTAACTGCCCACAACGTTCTTCACCCAGTTGTGGAATTGCTTTCTTTTTTCATGTTTAATTTCTCAGCAAATTAGTAGCGAGTAGATGGGTCTTTGATCAAGAAATGAAAGGATGATAAAGAGCTGAGAGTTAAAACTTGGTGTCTAAGTCCTCTGGGTAGTTAATTTTTTTAGGGCTCTGTGTACCAAGCAGTTAATTGAGAGCGAGCTTGCCCTAGTTTTGTGACAACAAAAGTGGATGGGATCAGTGTTGCTCATTTACAAGTGGTTCCTAAGTGTGTGTGTGTGTGTGTTTGCATTTGCGCGTTTGTGTATAAGGAGGGGGCGTACTGTTTATTATTAGCTCTTTTTGCATTGTTATGTATGAGAGATGGTGACTGAATAACAAGTTAGTGCTTGGATCCTACAGTCAAGAACACTCTTGAGAGCTTTGATAGGCAAACCAAAAATACATTATTTTTTCCCCTCTCACTTTTCATAAGTAGCTCAGCTTTTTCTGCTTCATATGTAGAAGCTCAGCAACTTTCATCTAATTTTAAATGTTCAGCAAAAGTGATCTATATATATACGTATGTATAGGGAGAGAAAGAGACACCTCAGGGGACTTTTACAGGCCTGTTACAGTTTATTCTGTTCCACATACTAAAGGCAATTCTTTCAGTCTTCTCACTCAATTGTTGATTCAGGCTGAAATCTTAACGCTAATGAATGACACTATAACCGTCAAACGGTGGGATCTTTCATTGATCCATTATGCGGCTAATCCCAGCTAGGGCTACAGAAATACCTTTTCACCGCACATGCCCAAAGGTTATCATTGACTTGGCTCCTGTTAGTATAGAACTGATCATCTTTGATCCACCCCGCGCCCCAGGGAAGGGGGAAAAATGGGATATCTGCCAAAGGAAAAATCAAGAAGTGGCCCTAGGCTGGGGTTGAAGAGGAAACAATGGCCAGGCAGCCTCTGAGAGTGGGGCCGACCAACAGACATCGCCTCCCAGAGCCGGTGTTTCTCTTTTATCTCCTCAAACAGACCCGTGGAGGTGGATAAAAGCTGTGGCGGACTAATGTGCAGCAGCATATTTAAAAATAAATAGGTATGTCAGGAAAATGGGGACATTTTTTAAGGCTCTCTTGTTTCGTGCTCACAAATATGCTGGCTCTGATCCCGTGCGGTGTTGATCTGCCTGGTCAGCCCATACTGGTGCACATATGGAAGCTTTGTTAGAAGTGCCACCGAGGCCAAGGTTGTGGTGCGAGTGAAAGGCACCTATTGTGAGTTCCTCAGCGGGGTCCGCTTTGTTTCCGAGGGGGATTGAGGTGATTACTGCACAGGGAGCTGACACACAAAGGCACTCGGATGTCATCATGATTAGATGGGGTGGATAGAGTAGGTAGTAATGGGACTAAGGAAGGAGGGTGAGTGTTTTCCACTTGTTTTTCGGGTGGGAAGTCGCTCCCGATGGCAGAGATGGGGACTGCGTGTCTTCTCTATCTGCTGGCAGCAACGCAGGTGCCACTTCCCTGGCCGGCAGCCCCGCGAGCTGCCCAACTTGTTGAGCCAGTTTCATCTTAAAATGTAATTAAGCGGTCTTGTTGAATGCAGCAGGGAGGGAAAAGCAGTATGTTCTGGTGTGGTTTTTGTGTACCGTGCCAACAGCAAAGGATTTGTAGAGCACAGTGAGGGCAAAGCTTAAGATCTGGGCAAGGCAGCGCATTTTCAAGACCATGGAATGTTGTCTGGAGGAACTAAGTCCCTGGTGCCAAACCAGATTGATCTTGTGCCTATAGCTTGTCCCAGCAGCTGAGGAAATCCTACTTAATGGGAACGCAGTCTTTGCTTAAACAAAAACAAGGGCTCCATGCAAGGTTACAGCCTCTGCCACCACCCTGAGCCGTCTGAGTCAAAGTATGAGGTAATGGGAGGTGAGGAATTAAGAAACCACGCTCTGTTCCCAGCTCTTGGACAAAGCTGCTAAGAATAGAGGTGGGATGAGGAAGGGGAAGGAAAGTTGGGAGGAGAAGTCAAGACATTTCCTTTGAGGCCCCTAAAGGGCCTGGAGAAGTTGAGAGATGACCTTCTTTTCCTCCCTGTTCTGCATCCCTGGAGCCTTTTCTGGATGCTTCATCTGTTCCTGTCACTGCCTAGATAAGCACAAACAGTTTGTTCTGGGGCATTTTCAGCCCCTCTGCTTGACCTCAAATAAACCCTGTGAGATTTATGCACCCAGCGTAGTGTTTTCCAAGGTGTTGGTAGCCTGTAGCCACCCTTGACTTCAGGTAGAGAAAGTGACGCTCAACTCTCCCCTGTAGATCAGACACTTCAGGTTGGACACCTGAAGGTTCAAGGATGCTTTTGAAAATGTGGGTTCCAGACATCCTTGTATCTCAGCTTTCTCATCAGTCAACCAAATCGTTATCTGGCTTGTTGGCATGATGCTTGGGTGCCTGTCCATGATAAGGTCTCTAGGTGTACTTAGATGATTGCCAGCACCTGAGGTGGTTGCTCTGTTGGAGGAGGTTACCTGAAGCTGAGACACGTGTGGGTCACCAACGTGTTCCTAGTCCATTATTGATGTTCACTGAAATGGGTTGGCTCAACTTCAGACACCGTGACCATGGGTTAAGTGAACAGAGTTGCAATTGTCCAAGTAAGCAGTGGCTTGGTAGGAGTTCTTTCAGTTCTACACCTGACAAGTGTAACTAAAATTAAACAAACAAAAAGCACCCGCTTTTCTATTTACTTTTGAAATTTATTTTACTCTTTGAAAAATGCCTGTCATTCATTCTGACTCGTTAGCAGTGAAAGGCCAAGCCAATAAGGAGAAAATACATTTCTCTCTTCCCCAAGGGCTTTGCAGAAGTGCCTGTGGTGCAGAAATACAAGCTGCCTTTCTGTTTGAACTGGCCCTTAAACTGTGAATATTGCTTGCTGGTTTTGGCACCTCATTACCAGCATTTCCATGGCATTTCCAGAAGAACAGCACAGCTCCCAGCATGAACAGATGACAAAGTTGAATTTGACTTTCAGGCCCTTCCAAAATGGATAAAGAAATAAATAAGCCAAAGTGAAGTCAAAGCAAAAGGAATCAAGCCACTAATTATAATGTCTTTAATTATACTGTGCGGTGTTAGTCTCTAGAAATACTTACAGGATTTTCTAATTCGGTGACACTCTGGAAGAACACTTTTGTTTGTGCTAATGAGGTCAACTTCAAACTAAGGCACAAGGGCCAGATTTGTAGGGTGCAAAGTGACTTATGTCAGCACCGTTTGTGGTGGGATGGATCCAGCTCCCTCTGTGTCTGATCACAATGTACGCAGTGCGCGGGGGAAATAACAATTATCATTGTTGAATCAACATTCCAGGCTTTACTTGTTCTATTGCTGTTGCCTGAGTTTCTAAAGCTTCCCTTCTCTTCATCAGGCATGGATGGGTTCATTTAATGCCAATATTCTCTTTGCTGCATGTCTTACTCCTTGTGGATGGGGGCGTCCTTCTATAATTTCTTATCTGTTTCCAGGGGGTGGGCAAAGTAGCAAACCAGCTTCATATAAGAGGGATTCTGACAGCCAGGGGAGCAACTTTGGTTCTTGCTGTAAATGTTTAAAACAGGCTTTTTTACTGGGTTTTTTTTCAGTCCCCACAGGAATATTCAACAGAAGCAAATCTGCCCTTTTTTGTTTCCACAGAACCCAAGGAAAAGGGCAAATTACAAAGGGAATAACAATTGTAATTAAACGATCCCTTTTGCTCATTGCACTGTTAGGATCAGCTTCTGTGCACAAGTGTGCAACCTTGTGACGTGGGTGTGTGGGAAGATGACTTTATGAGTTCTCTGTTATGAATCTCAAAGCAGTAAAATTTCATCCTGGTCCTGAGACAACAGCAAAGGAAGCAAAATCAGTGCTGGTTCTCTGGGAACCTTTGAAAATGGTGCTGCCCAACATGGTGAATATCAGAGCTAGGAGTAGATATAGGAGAAAAAGAGAAAAATGGTCTTGAGATTGTCTTGAAAACCTCAGTTTCTGCTGCTGATTCTGCCAGAGGGCTAAGCAAACCTTGCTTCTCTCATGCAAATAGTTCATTTCCTTGTAATGGGATTACAGGTGTGCTGATGGGTTCTGGCTTTGTACCAGACCCTGGCGATCCCCTCACTGGTCACTCAGCAGTTAGAGCCCTGCCTGGCCCTCCAGGTCTCTTAATCCTGAGCAGACCCAGCACTGGTTCTCCTCTCGGAATCCGGTGCAGAGTGTTTCTTCAGCTCATCAGCACTCTAAACCAGTCGCTTGTTGACAGGGATGCAATAGTTGAAGCAGACAAACTCATCAACCTTATCCATGTTCCAGGTGCGAGAGCACTTTACTTCATGAGCACCAGAAATGTGTAGCTTTAGACAAAAGAATAAAACCAGCTGCACACAGTTCCGTGCCTCAATTTCTTCATCACTCTTGGACATCCCTTGGGAACACACAGCAGCTCTTTTGGTCACCGTGAATAGATCTACAACAAGAGCTGGCTGGTAGAGTTGGACTGGCTGGTGGTTTTTCTACATGCCTCTCGCAGAGGACCTCCCTGTGTTTCCTTGCAAGTTCCCTTCAAGCTGCTGTGGCTTTGTGCTTTTCAGAGCTGGGGTGAACATCTGAGCTCTTTGTTCTTCTAGGGAAATCGCATTGTTCCAAGAGCTGTCCCTGCAGACACATTTGGCTGAGCTGCCTTCCCTGGGTTCAGGCGTGCCATTGTCCTAAGGTGCTTCCACTTGAATGGAAGCCATCAGTGTTTAACAACCTTCTATTGTCTCTTGGTCAAGAGATGTGACATAAGCCTGATAGCAAATGGCTGATTCTCCAAAGTGTCCAAAGAGATAGTATTGCAACCTGCCTCTGAGATCCCTTAGGATATGCTTAGGAAGCCCTTACCTCATCCCACCCCAGTTCTGTCCTTAATGATACCCACACATCCCTGCCCTGACTCTACCAGTACATTTGAACACTACACCAGTATGGCTTATTGTCCTATAAGAAGGAAATTATGGAATGACAGAATGTCCTGAGTTGGAAGGGACCCACAAGGATCATCGAGTCCAACTCCAGATTAGCAGCACCAGGGTAAAGTTTTTCGACATCATTAAAACTATATCTGTCCTAGGGTTTCTTCTTGAAGACCAATAACATGTCACTTATGTTAACTGGAAGAGAAACACTGGTACAACAATCCCAAATACCAACCCTGGGCTAGTCCCAACCATAACGGTCTTCTGGAGCAACCAACCCTTTGGTTAGTCACGGGGTGGTGTCAGGAAGGTGCTGACGGGCATCCACGGGCTGTCCACAACCAGCGACGGGCAGGACAACGGCTGGGTCCTGAAAAATGCTCCACTTGGTGATTGTGTTTGTTTCTTCCAGACAGACACAGTGACCAAACGGATTCATTATTTTTGCAGTAGCAGCCATGTAGCCATTTTCAATGTCCCAAAACCACGAGTAACACCAAACTTCATGAGTACTTCCACTGGAAGGAGACTCACCTTCTGCATGATGGACACCTGTTCTCCATCCACGAGCTATCTTCATTTCTGGCATGCACTCAACATTGGGAGCCTCTGAATCTCCCCATACTCAGTGATGGCAAAGGCAGCTTGCTACACCTAGAAAATTTAGTGTCAGAAAAACAATAAACAAGTCAATGAGGAGCAGAGAACAGGCAAAAAGTATGGTCAAGACAGTCATTAGGCAGTCAATGACTGGTGATTTACAGAATTGGACTCGTAATTTCTCTGTGCATTTTGTTTCCTCATCTAAAATTGGGTGTAATCATCCAGGCAAGTGATATGAATATAAGGGAGGTGATTGCAGTGGGGTCTGGAGTCCCTAGCTGAAAGCTGCCAGAGAAATGAAGTTATTCCTTGAGGTTTTGGTGGTTGAAGAGTGCTTGATGTTTGAAGAGAGATTTAAAAACAAAACCTACAAAGTGATGCATTAGTTGTTCTCTGCTGTTCAGCTAGAATTGTCTCAGCAGCAATCTGTTAGAAGAAAGAAAAGAGAGGGGAAAGTAAAAAAGGAAGCAAAATATTGACAACTGGGATAGAGCCAAACATTCAGCAGTAATAGCGTAGTAATCGTTTCCTCCAGTATCGAGTAGAGATGGGTAAGGAGAACATGTACAAACTACTGTGGAGTTGGTAGGCAAGGAAGATGACTGATCTTTCTCAGCCATCAGTCTGGCCTATAATAAAAAGAGCTCTGTATGTTTTCTTTCTTCCTTGATCAAGCTCAAAGCTTGCAGGCTGAGGGAATAAATCTTAAATCTTTGGCCTGTTTTTTAGAGCAGAAAGTTGGTTTAATTTGCTGTAGGTGTCAGTGGGTTAGCCAGTTCACCAGCTGGCCAAGTGAGCTGCTTTTTATAACTTCTCAACATATTTTTAACTTTTATTTTTCAAAACGGTGTCAGTGAGGTTTCAAATTCAACTGTGAAATTCCAGAAATCTGCAGTGGCTTAATTTGCTGGGCTAAAGGCATAAGGAGTCGCGGGGAAGCAGCAAGTAATTAAATTGCTGTAGAGATAACATCTCACTGACTTAATGGTTAAGCTTTTTCTTCATTTTTTCAATTTAGTGTGAAAGCTAGCCTACAATATTTGGAGTACCAAAACCCATGTTCTGAGCAGCATTGATCATCTCATTTTGTTAAAAATATATTTGAGTGATCAACATTCAGCCATCCTCTGATCCTTTAGCGAGGAGCACCGAGCGTCTCAACCTAGGTTGTCCTGAAGATGCATAGATCATTTAACTGACATTATTAAGCTGCCTGCAAGTTCATTAGGACAGAAAGCTTTATAAAAATTGGCTTTTCCTTTCCAAGTTCCATGGCAGTGGGAAGAAGGGTCGGGGTGATGGATCAGAGAACCTCTTGTCGCCCCATCCACCTCTTGTGCCCTTTGTAAGGCGTTTTGTGAATGAGGAGCATTGTACAAAAGCCAGCTGTTATTATTTATGCTGTTTATTTACTGGTCACATTTCTGCAAGCTGGGGAATGGAAAAGAAGGAAAAAAAAAAAAAATCAATCTGCAGATTCACTTTGTTTCTGTTTAATTTTGCTTTCAGTGTTTGGGGAATGTTGATTTGTTAAACACTACTCTTTCCTCTAAATACCCTAGATTTACACAGTTGGTGGAATTATTGCCTCATCCTTACACATAGGTGTACCATTCTCTTTTGAAGCATCATTTAAGGGGTCTGACCATCAAAGGTTCGCTTCCAGGTGTGCACGTTTTCCTGTCGCTTCAGGAGAGACGCTCGGATCCCTCAGCACAGCTAAACGTGGCATCAAAGCCCATTTCCATTTCACCAAGCCCAGAGCATTTCCAGCCATGTCCCCACTCTGCAGGCAGCTGCCAAACCTTCTCCTGCCCCATCTCGCAGCTCCAGAACTGGGGTCTCTCCTCCCCGTGTCCTACACAGCACACACAATGATTCCATCCCCATGTGGGAGCCCCACTGTTGCAATAAAGCTGATGAAGCTCTTTCCCTTCCCGTTCCTGGCTATGACAGATGCATCCCTTGCATGTGATCCAACAAATGGTGTCTTGTAAGTTGGCAGAAGAGAAACTCAGGGGGGAAGACAAAACATCTTTGCAAGCTCACACATCAGGTCTAACTCTTTCTTTGCTGGCAGTTTTAGGAGTCAGAGCTGGCCCGGTGGCAGGGGGGTTAATAATTGTGGTATTGAAAGTGTTAGCTCTTGATATTGCTGAGGCTTTTTAAAAATGGTCAGAAATAGGTGGTATTTCTCAGTTCCTGGTGAAACACTCCACAGAAAACACAGCGTTCCTGCAGTAGAATAACAGCTTGTGGTTTGAATAAATGTTGTTATTTCTGCTCTGCTGTAGGTGTACATGTATGTTTTGGTTCAGTGACTGCCAGATACTGTAAAGGAGTATTGATTTCCTTTTCTATTTTAAGCTTTTCTGCAGAAAAGGCATCCCACATGCCTTCAGCTTTCCTTGCCTCTACCTAAAGTGGCTGCAGCCAAGCATTTATCTAACTAAATACTCTCTTATTTTATTGTTACCACTCATCCTTGTTTTAGTGGTTGCACCCCAAGTTGGTCAGGTCCCCATTCACCTTCTGGAGTTCAAAGCTTTTCCATCAAGCCCGTTTTGAGAGCAATCCAACAAGACAGCGTTGAAAACCCATGGCAAGTGGTTCCTTATTTACATTGGTGTGGCAGTTCTCACTGCCGTAGATGAAGCCACCTCGGTGCTGGACATGAAAGAGCATTTTAGGAAACAAGCTGCCATAGCCAGAGTCTTTGGACAGCCAGATCAGCTCAGTGCAACCAAGAAATAACGCAGACCTGGGTTTGGCAACCATAGACAGAAGTCTCCATCCGTTTGTTAACTATTAAATCATCTGTAGGTAAACCATTGCACCTCAGCCGCACTCCAGATTTACTTTGGTTCAAAACCTGAATAAACATTTCAGCGTTTAAAGCAGACGTTGCAGCGATCGCTGTCTTAGCAGGATTCCTGTGTCTCATGTTTAACTGCTTACATTCAACTTGCTCTTCTACTTCAGGTCTACAGCAAACATGGAATAGTAAATTAATTGGAACATGCTCAAAGCCTTGGCAAGTGCTTTGCCTGTGACATTACTGATTTCCCAGAGGAATAGCTGCTGATACTGGTTTTGACAGAGCTTGTAAAGCCTCTCGCTGCAAAGGTTCCTCTCATAGCCAGGCAGGGCTGAAGTGCAGCTCTGGGATGTGCCGAGATAGGATTGTGCATTGGAAATTAATGTGGTTAATCTCAAAGTATGTTAAAATATACATGAGTGCTTTATGATTAAGAAATCACTCCTTGAGTTTCTGTCTCTGAGTTTATGGGATAATTCCACCCTGGCTTTTGGAAAATCACACAGAGAAAGATGGGCTGTTTGGAGACTCATGTTATCTGTGGCATCTGAACTTCTTACGAGTTTGTCGGTTTGTTAAAGATGATCAATTAAAATATCTACCAACAGAGAGGACTACAGACAAAACTGGATCAGAAACGTAGAAGTGAGGATGGGTAATGGACTCAACGCAGGAAGTAATGCAGAGTTCCATGTTGTGGATGGAATTGACTGGTTTACAAACAATACTATCAAGTCTAAATATTTCAGGGAATTGAAGTGTTACATTTTGCTTTAAACAATTGCCATACAATTAGGAATTGCACAGTCAGTGCTTTATGAAAAAGTAATGATACCATACTGTCCTGGGTTCACAGAACAGCTGAAGTGTCATCCCCTTCCTTGCTCCTTCCTTATTCACAGCTCTGTTCCAAGCTAGTGAAGATTTGCCCACATAAGCCCAAAATGCCTGATCAAGGTATTTCAGTTGTGCCATTTTTCTTGCAAGGAATGGCCTGGAAATGCTCTGACCCCCATGTGTCTGCTTTTCAGCTTCTTTCTCACACATGTGCCAGGGTGATGAGCAAATTCTTCCTTTAATAACGTTTTCAATATTGCTTGTCATGAGTGGTCAGTGCCATCCACTCCCTGAAATAACAGCTTGGGACTGGCAGTGATTAGAGCCATGGCTGGAGTCTAAAATGTGGACAAACCATTTTTAAGAACCATTCAAAGTCAGAGCAGCAGGTCTGGGAGTCCAATCCCTGATACCGAAGTGGAGGAATGTCTCCCCAGGGCAAAGTCCATGTAACCCTAGAATCCCTCTCTCTCCAGTTTTATCCAAGAAAGGGGTGGGAAGATCCGGCCCATGAATTTTAAGCTACACGATGCACGTTTCACCTCTGATCTCAGCCTTGTGTCCCTTAAAATATTACTTCAAAGCTTTCTTGGAACAAAATGCAGCTGGTCTCAAATGTTAACTTTGCAGAGGTTTGTCTAGAGCTGAGCAGTTGCCAGGTTCCAATAATTCCTTCCCTCCACCCCCACCTGAAGTTTCCTTCCTCTCTTTTCCCTGTATTAGACCACGCATGAGTTATTCTCGGTGAGAGCTTGCTTTGCTTTTCGAAGAGCTACAATAAATCAGCGTAAGCTGTTTCTCCACATTGTTTTGTGCTGGCTCTAGCTAGACCCTGTTGAGCCTTTTGTCTTGAAATATATCTGTACTACCCAGTGCTGTCTCTGCTCTGTTGATTTATGATGTCTACGCTTTCTGGTGTTGTTGAATAACCCACCCATGTTACTCCTTCAGAAGGTCATGGCAGTTGTCAAATGTCCTCCTAACTCGATGCTGATGAGGGATTGTTGTGATTTTGAGATGTATGATGAGACCAGGCTTGCAGACATGTTGCAAGAGGGTTGCTCATGGAAGCCAGCGCAGATTAAGACTGAGTCCTAAGTCTCTGTTGTGTCAGACAGTAGGATGCTGCCCCAATGAATAGCAACCCCTTTGGACAGGTTTGAATAGGAACTTCCAAGCCTGAGTAACTGGGGGAAGAAAGTAGGAAGCAGAGTTTGCTGGAGTGGTTTATATTTTAATTGCCAGTTTAGGATCTGGACAGGAATTAAGCTATTGATTCTACTAGACTAGACCAAGCCACATCAAACACAAATGTGCAGAATCCTGAATCCCCATAAGTCCTATAAAAATCAAGCAGAAATTCCATAATGTGAGCATAGTGCACGGTTCTTTGCATGTTCTGTGGTGCTCAAAGGTTTCCAGAGCTCTGTCAGATATCCACACTCATGCTACATGGTCTGTGATATTAAGAGAAGATTGATAGACTCGACTCTAGGCTGTTCCTACTCAGACTTGCTGCTTCTCCTGAGTTGGGAAAAGTAGCTGTAGGGCTGCTAGTTTAACATAGTGTTGTTCAGCTTCGGAGAGAGCTGAAAAAGAGGCGGCTGCCCAGGTTACAGACCTACTTGGCAAAGCTGTGGGTCACTAGAGCAGAGGCTAAGAATGCATTTCTCAAAACGGAGCAAGAGAGCGAGCAAAGCTCCTTGAAACATGGCTCGGCACTGGGAGCAAAGTCATTGCCTCTTGTGCCTTCAGAAGGACATAACTGCGTGTTTCCATGGGCAAAAGGACACACCTGACTCCACCATAAATTTTCCTGTCTAACCAGAGTTGCCGGAGTCTCCGCACAACAGGAGAGAAGTTACCCTATCTGTTTGTAGTCCCTGCCCACAGCCCACGTTTTCTCAGGTTGCTTTGGGACACAAATCACCTCAGAGAAAAAATAAAGAGCAAAAGCTGACTGAAAATCAGATACAGCAACATCCCTCTTCAAACTTCAGGTCTTAGATCCAAAGCAAGGGGCTCAAGAGCCCTCTGGAGAAAATGCCACCAATGTCTGGCTGTTCTTCGTTACATTTTCTTGGGATTGATTACCTGGATTTTTTGTTTTTAAAGGTAATCTTTAGCCAAATACCACGGGTAGAAAATCGGAATAACAGTTAAAGCTTCACAAAGTTACAAGTTGCTTAATGCATAGTCTGATTATATGAAAGGTTGCTAATCTTCATAATCAGCAAGGACCACTAACCCAGCTAACACTCGAACGCATACCTTTAGTTGATTTTCCATTATAATATACTTTGCAAGCAAAATATACACACACGACATTACATTTTTACCAAGTTTAAAACGTCTGTGAGCAACTATCCAGTTGCTTGTCCAAAAATGTCACCGGTGAAATGTTTTTGATAAATAAATGTTAATTGTTCACTGTGGTTCTAAGACTCCGGCTGATGCCAGCTACAAAGGAACCGATAAATCACTTCAAACAACACAACAAGATTTAATACTTAATTTCAGCAAGCCAGTCATTTTTCTGGCAGCCTAACGAACTCGGAGCCTTCCTGTCAGTTGGCTTTTCAAAAATTGCTTTAGGAATTTAGCGTCAAGTATTCAAAACTGCCCAAGTCAGATGTTCTTTGTTAGAGTTGATCTGTTTCTGGTAACAACATACATAATACCAAATGAAAAACACAGTTGCCTTACATAGAATAACATGGTATTAGCGTAAGTTGCAAGGGCTTGATTGAGGAAATCACGTCCGTGTGTGATTAAATCAGTCCATATTCAAAGCAGCACTTATAAATCCTTTTGAAAAACTTTATCTTGTACTTTTTAAGTCCTACTGACTTTCCTGAGTTAAGGAAAGTTTCCCAAGATTAAACAAATACTTAAATATTGTTCTGAAGAGGAATGCTTTTGAATGGGTGGAAAAGATTGCATTTTTCCTATATGCAGTCATAGGAAGCTTGTCTTCAGCTCTTTGGTCTAGTCCCAGTGCTTTGGGTTGTTTTCTAGCAATAAAAGAGCATGCATGGGGTCCCACAGACTTGCCTCTGTCCCCAGAGGACACAGCGTGTTAAAATCACACCATCCCACCCACAACCTTCCTCATCTAGCTCAGTTTCAACATCATTTTTATTGATAAATGAAGCAAGAACATTGGTCTTATGCTCAGCATCCTGTGTTTCTGGCCTACAAGATTTCACAGCACAGCAGCTGAGTGTTATTTCAAGGTGCATTTCTTCTAATGACAGCCCCCTGGTTTTGGAAGGCTCTTGTGTAAGCCTGTTGCTGCAGTTTATTTGCCCTGTAGTTCTTCTCTTGCAATTGTGGAATTGCATTTCTAAACAATTGCACTGGTACAGCAGAGGTGGGAACATGTACCCATGTGCTACAACTGGTTCTGCCCTTGTACCTAAAGCTGAATTCCCGCCCTGCAAAGCTGCTCACCACACAAGAAGTAAAATATTAGAGGATGTGAAGCTATAGTGAGAAACATTGAAGGGTGGCAAACAGCTAAAGTCTAGATCAGCTGGTGAGCCCTCCGAGAGGCAGGACAGAAAGACAACGTGTCTATATGGGTTTGTTCACACCAACTTTGCATTGCAGCCCGGCCTCTGCCACTCCTGACCTCCCTGATTCAGGAAAGGAAGTTTGCACGTACCTGTACCAACTGCATGGGTGGCATCATTGTGTATTTCTTATTGCACAACACAGGAGGGACCAACACCAGCCACAGGCAACCAGCAGAGATGGGGGAGCAGGGGGTGGTCACTGGTATTTATCATCACTGCCTAACGGGGGATAAGTAAAAACAGCTGGTAGTTGATTTGAGCAATAAAGGTAAATACCATCCTGCCCTCTTGTTTTAGTGACTGCTTCTGATTGCCAAGCTGTGCAGTTCCAGGAGGCAGAAACCTGCTGTGGGGAGGCAGGAATTGGTGGGGAATGCTATGGGAAGGGCAGGGATCTGTGCAAACTGGCTGCTGCTCTGCAAACAGCAGTCAATAAGCTGGTTTCCTTTAATAGCTGGTTTCCTTTAATTATTGTTGCACTAGTTAGGTCAGAGCAAGCATATGGGTGCTTAACTCCTGCTGCAGCTCCCACCTTGGCTTTGTGTGCAGACGCACCCACGAGCGTGGGGAAACGGTGCTGTTGTGTGATTAGGTGCTTGCTTGAGCAGATGCCCAAGCAATGCTATTTTGAGATGTTCAGTAATTACAGTTCCCCCAGCCAAAGCCTCTAAAGATCCATCAGGTTTCCTTGCTGGCGGTTAGAGAGACAGGAGCTCGCGTAGGTTCAGACACAGGTCAGTCCCCATCAGCTTTGCAGGTTGTGCAAAGTGTTTTCTACCTGACATGTACCAATTCCAAAGGATGTCAACCGCAAGAGCTGGAGGTGAAGAAATTTCTCCCCAGGATGAATATGATACGTGGAACCTTGTTTAGACATAATTGCCATCGAGGTGGTGCACCAAGGCACTGCAGTCCTGCAAAATCTTAAAGCCAGAAGGATTTCTGTGTTTAATGTTAAATGACTTCGTTGAAAGCAGTCTGTGATATTCTGTTATTCCAGCCGTTGTGGTAGGAAAGAGCCGGCTGCGATCTGGGAGCAGGGGTGTCTGCAAAAATGTTTACATACAGTAAAGAACTGCTGTCAGTCAATCTAATCACTCGTATTTTCATGCCAGCTCGCTAGCGAAAATATGTTGAACCACATATTTGTTATACAGCCTTCAGGTATTATTTGCCAAATCTAAACTTGTTTTTCCATGGAAAAGGGGAGATTAGGTGAAAGAGCCACGTCTTCCAGTCCTTGCTCAGATGATATTCATACTCGTTTTAATATTACAGGTGGTTGTGTTTAATGTATGGCCCCTGATGTATGGCTTAGACCTGAAAGCTGGAGCTAAAGAGCTGTGTAGACCTGACCTAGTTTTCAGTCAGTAAAGCCACTCTCACTTTTTATTCGACAACAAAATGAGCTACTTCGGTTTCAACATAACAATTAGGGAATTTTACTCCTTGTTTATGACCATCGATATGACAAAACTTTCAAAAGCATCTAAGTCTTCTCGACAGCTACTGCCATTATGGCTCTTAAGGCACAAACAGTCTCAGGTGTTTTATTCAGTATTTTGCAGACAAATAACAACCCAGGTGTCTTCCCCGTGGTGTCCAAAGGCTCCGTTGTGCGAGATGAGCGGCGAGGTTGCAGAACACTTTGCCTCTCTGAAGGATGGGGGGGTTTTCTTTTCTCACTGATTCCGCAGCAGATGAGGGGGCTGAGCGTGCAGCAGGATGCTGTCAGGCAAAGTCGTGGTGCCGCATCAGTGTGAATGAAAGCAAAATTAGGGCTTTGCTGTCAGGGGGGATGAAATAACAGCAAGAATTTCCTGGCAGAGATCTCTTTGCCAGCTTCCTATTAGGTTTCATTCACTTGATGCATTTCAGTATATATCTTCAAATATTTATCTGAGAAACTAAAGGAGGGGAGATTCAGGCCAGGCATGAGGAATTGTTGGCCCTGAGGGTGGTGAGAGCCTGGCCCAGGTTGGCCAGAGAGGTGGTGGATGAACCATCCCTGGAGACATCCCAGGCCAGGCTGGACGGGGCTCTGAGCAACCTGAGCTGGTGAAGATGTCCCTGCTCATGGCAGGGGGGGCACTGGGGGCGCTGGGAAGGTCCTTTCAACCCAAACTATTCCACGATTCTGTGATTCTATGACCAGGGCTGAGGTACCAGACCATTACATGTAGGTAGAGGCAGAAGCACTTGGATGGTGCCTCAAGTTTTCAGGGCAATGTACTGAGCAATGTCTGGCTATTCCAGCACTGGCCGCAATGTCTCTGCTGGGCTGCCTGTCTCTGGGAGAACTGGGACAGGTAAAGCCGTGATGCCTCTGCTACAGACAGTTAACATTGTCCCCCGTGGAATGAGCAGTCTCTCCCTTTCTTCAGTATTTGGAGCTATAATAGACCCTGCACTCTGAAAATCAGGCTGTCTGGCAATGCATTGATAACTTGACAAATCTATCGACAGGGAGAGATGACAAAGGAAGAACTGACCGCCCCACACACATAGTTTTGAATCAGTGATACTAAAGAACATTTGTAGAGCTCAGCAAGTTCAATATGCTACATGATCTAACCTCAGCCTTGCTAATCAGTATTAGACAGTTACCAGAGCATCTTTGCATTGCTGCTGTTGTGCTTGCTGCATGCTCTGTAAAATCCTTCTGGTTTTGACGGATGCTCTTTCAAGTTGTCCAGCATGAGCAAATCCTTTGAAGCAGCTGCTAATCAACGAGCTAGAGCAGGAGTTTCTACAGCATCCAACATCTTTTTTAAGTTTAAATACATTAAGATCAAAACCATTTATTGTGGTGAATACGTTTTCTAAAAATGTATTCAAAAGCTCCATCAAAATAAAGTTGAGGAATTCACTAGCTGTAAACTGCTGTAATTACTTTATGTTGTCAGTTCATTTAATATTTCACTTAATGTACTGAAAATGTCTAACTTGTAGCCTTCAAACTGTTTTGTGGTTGCTGATGTCGCAATGACAGACGGTACTTTTAAACGAACAAGTTATGTTTATGTTGCTAAAGCTGGATTTTAAATAGTCACCTGTCAAATTTAGCACAAAATCTGTAATTTCATTGCTACTTCTGATATAGTTCTACAGGAAAAACACTGGGAAGGTTCATTCAACTTGAGCCACTCTCATGTGTTGCCATTCCAGTAAAAGTAAAACGTCACTGCTAAAACTGGAATCTTTGAAGATAAATAATTGCATGTCTTTCAAAAATAGGTGACTGTTAGACTGATGGGTTTATGATCCCTGCCTGTAGTTGTACGGTGGCTATGTCAGAGTCACCTTGATCACCAATGTGAAGCAATTATTTTGGAGCAGAAACTGGAATGATAAAACGGCCGGCATTGAGAAGAAAATATAAAATTCCAAACTCCAACCAAAGTTCAGGACTTTGCTTGAAGACCCATCCTTTAGCTCAAGTTTCATCTCGGACGGGTCTGTAGTGTCAGACAATGTTGCAGGGTATAAAGTTAAGGACAATATTTGGAGAAATACCAGTCCCAAATGAAATCAATGGCAACACTTCCATAGTAGGAGCAGTGCAGGTGCCTCAAGTGCAGGACAGAGTTCTCCAGCCCGGGGATTGATGCTGATGCCCATCTGCATCTTCACCTTGCAGCAGGCCATGGTGGCAGACACATGGGAAGGAGCAGTGACTGTCCCATGGGCAGCTGGATTCCGTCTGGTCTGTCCTTCTGCCACCTAGTGAAGACCAGGTTGATGGTAGGTCAAGATGGCCATTGGTTCTCCTCTGTCAAAACCCACCTCAGTCAAAACCCACCTCATGAGATACTTGCCTTGTATTTGCTAATGTCTGAAATGCTGATGCTAAATTGAATATGCTGTTTTTCACTTGCAGCTCTGAAGCCTTTGTGGGTTGATTAGCAAGTTAATGATTTATACCTTAATGCTCCATTTAGGGCCCTGGTGTTTATCGCTCATGGCGCTGGGGAACACTGCGGCCGCTACGATGACTTGGCCCAGAGGCTCACAGGACTTAACTTGTTTGTCTTTGCCCATGACCATGGTGAGTAGTCTAAAACAGTGCTTGATTTACAGCAGCTCAGGACTTTACTGAAGCAAATGCCATTAAAGCTGCTCAGTGGTGAGAGAACAGTCAATAAAATATTTACACCTCGGCATAAATGAGAAAGAGATGAAATGGTGCTTATTGGATCTGTAAAAAGCTACCCCTGCTCCTCGAGATTTCCTCAGCGTTGTCACTGATCTTACTGCTGGCGCTGTTTAAACCTCTGTCTAAGGGATTATATCTCTTTCGCCTGTCTCTTGGCTGAAGCCGAGACTCAAACCTGCCCCCAGATCTCCTCTAAACCAGGACTGTTTAATTTGAGCTTGAAGATCCCAAATGCAGCAGAAATTAGAGCATGTGAGGCATTGCACCATTTAGTCTGAGAGAGGAAAGGCAAAACCTGACTGAATCCCGCTGACCAAGCCTTCCCCTCGCATTTGCTCCCATGCAAAAATTAACCCTCTATTTTCCCTGAAAAAAGAGAATACCTCGTCCTCTGGACAGCTTGCAAGGAAGATAAATAAAACCTTTGTGATTTTTCTGGACAACTGATCACATGCCATATTCAGGGGTGGCTTTACAAAGATGGTTGACCTGTGCGGAATTATCATTGCCGACCACATGAGTCTCTTTCTCCCTTTATATTTCACAATATTTCTAAGTGTCGATTCATTCATTTCGATATATTCCCTCTAAGTTGGACACAGGCTAGCAGGAGTCTGCTGTAATCCCAGTAGAAAGTGTCTTTGTTCCTTTTTGTTTATCTGTATGGCATAAAGTTCATGAGAAAGGTGATGGAACGGGCCACATGCTGTCCACTCTGCAGCTGCTGGTCGTAGATTACAGACAATATTAATATATAACAGAAGTTACTGAACTCTGGGACACACAAGCAGTTTGTTCAGAGCCACCGTGGCCTATGAGAGACGGCGCTTGCTCGCTGTGCGTACTTATCGTTATGCCTTAGTTCCTCATTCCCTTAAAACTTGATAAAGATTTGAAGAAGTAGGAGTTAAAATAACAATATGTGAAGTAACAAGCCCCAAAGAAATGATAAAACATTGTATTTATCACATGGATTTGATATGGGGAATGCCTCTTCTGTTGATAGAGAGCAGCCTTTGGGGTGAAGGTTCCTGTCAGGCGTGTTTTGTATTGTATAATAAGATAGTTATTTGCTCTCTTTTTCCTTGAATATCTTTTTGACTAGAGAAGCATAAATATTTTTTAGTGTTTTTTGTTTGCTTGTTGTTGTTTTTAATAGACTAATGTTGTTGCATAAATTAGTTCAGTTAATACAAATGTGGTTGCTCAGGCCAGTTACCAATTCCATTCTCCCTCTCAAACCTACAGTTTTCTTTGCAAATTCGGTTTGGTTTTCATCATTAGCCGTGGGGAGATGCTAAAGAGGAACCTGAAAGCAGAACAATGGAAACACAGTTGTGTTACACAAAGAGCTAATTTAACTGAGCCTAGATTCACCGTAAGTTAGAGAGAGAATCCACATGTGTTATATGTATTATACAGCCCGAGCTGGATGCCAGCGAGAGCTGATGGACACAAACACGTTGGTTGCCAAATTTGCTCAGATCACACTGGAAATTTTCTAGCTTTCCTCTGCCATTTTGTCCCTTCCAAATCACTTCACCAGTGTATTCCCCCTTTGCATCCCATCCTTTGGATGTCTTCGGGTCATATTAATTATTCAATTGTGTTAGAAAATAATTGCTTTCTATTCCCCATCTCTTAGAGTGGCTCTTAGTCTTATGAGCTTGACGTAGTTTTCCCAGCCTGGCCATTTATTCTGATTCTGGTATTATCATGGCTAAAATTCCCAATATAGGTGCATTATCCATGAGATTATTAATGCAGTTTCACAGCCTGGCTGGCATGATTTCCCAAATGAGCTGGGAAGTTACTAGGGCTGTAGTATGCGTGACCTGACTGATGTATAATTGTGTATGTCCTTCAGTCAAAAGAAGGAAAAATCATTTCCATTTATATTGCTGAGACTGTAGGAGCTTACTCACTGGCTCTAAATCTTGCCAAAAGCTGCTCTGCACCACCGTTCCCTGTTACACGAGGCTTCAGCAAAAAGGCTGGCACTTCACAGAGTAACAGTATTTGCCCAAATTTGTGTCTTGGTATTGCCCTGTATAAGGCATCACTGGCGTAAGTTCACTTAGTACATCAGGATTCATCCATTTACTCTTTGGGGTATTTCATAGTAATCCCAAGACCACTGGATCTCATAGATATGTGTTAGAAATTGCCCATGATGGTGGTGAAAATTTAATTCCAGAAGACCTCTTAACCCTACCTTACATCTAATATTGTTGAATTGCTTTGTTTTATATCAATCCCATGGAAGAGGAAAATGGTGGGGTTTTGTAATACACCATTTTTTTCTGTGGACTCTCACATGGTGTTTTCAATAGGCAGGTAACAGTTTCCTATGATTTCTGGGTTTACTTGGCGTGCAGCTTCGTGAAGTCAGAGTTAAGGCCACTGGGACAACCTTGCTATACATTTCTGCAAGCTTCAGGTGTTTTGAAATGACATCTCACACTTTCAGTTTCCTTTCTCTGTTACTGGTATTTTATTATGGCAGCATTCTGATGATAGAAAAAAGAGACAGACAAACATATTCGGTTATTGGCAATCAATTTAGGAAAGCCCTCCTAGGAGGAATACCCATGGGAGATTCATCAAACTGCAGTGATATTCTACTTCTTCAGTCAGTCACGGGCAGATTGCAGCTCCTTTAGTTATAATGCAGTATTTTTAGGCACCAGTAAAGCTGAGAGCCAAGGAAAATGAGAATAAAGGATAGAGAATGTGGCTTTGTTTTCTCATACCAAGCATTTTCAGTTGGTATAGCACATGATGTTCCAGCTATCCTCATTTCTCTTCCTGTAACATCTCATTTGCTGAGATCTTATTCTCTATGGTTGCACTACATGGCCAGAGCCCAGAACAACCGCAATTTCACCTTCAAGAGTACATGTCAACTAATAGCAGTTATGAAAGCATTTCCAAGATGTGAGAACCAGAAAAGTGTTATTTACTTCTCTCTTAGACTGTTTGACAGCGGGGGCACCGACCCCTTTTTCACTTGAGCTTGCTGGTGCTTCTTATGGGTGATGTGGCTGTCTTAGGTGAAGATGAGGAAGGTGAAATACTTCGCCCTAACCTGGCAGCAGTTCCCAGCCTTTACATTTGCTGGAGAACAAGCACTTTCAACATCCTTCTCTCTCCAGAGGGAATAAAACCCTGTCCTGGAATGTGGAGACCTCCAGCTCTTCGACCCTCTTTGAAGCTGTTGAATTTCCCACTCTCCAGTTACGTGTCACGCCAGATCAAAGCAGAGGGAAAGGCTGCAGCTCTAACACCTTATTCATATTCCTTAGATGTCTCTAACCGAAGTTCAGCTTGCTTTTTTCACCCCTGCTGCTACTTGGTGTGTGGTGAGCATTTCTGATGGGTTAGCGGGTCCCTCTCAGACACCTACTGCTGCTTGTGCACCCCATTAATTTTCTCACTGTTTTATCTATTTGACAAAGCACCTATTTCTAAAAAGCAGAAAACAGCTGAAGCAAAGATTTTTAAATGCATCAAATATTAGCTGGTTTGTTTTTTCTTCCCCACCCCCCGCCAAGTGATTGCTGTGTTGTTCTTGCAACTGTTAAAAGACCATTTTGTTGATGAGAACAGAAGGCTTTTATTTATTCATAGCACTGAGAAGGCTTGATCTACACAGGGAGGTTAAAAAGGACTAAACATGGTCAAACTGGTAGGGCGGGGAATGACTAAGAAGGTTGTCGGCATTAATAAGAGCAAGAATTGGGATAGCACTGCGAGTGAGAGGTAACAGCTCCTGCACAGCAGTGCGAGGGACATTCCTGCAGAGCGCTCCCGCATGATGTGATCCCGCGGACATCAGGGCCACCTCAGGGATGGGGTCGGGAAAGCCTCGGCAAGCCTGATTCAGAGCTGGTTTGCTCCACTGTTCCTCAGTGACTGTCACCGAAGTGGGCGGGTGTGCTTACCCAAATTGTGCTCTTTCTGCTTCCTCCGGTGGAATCCACCACACTGGAGCAGGAGAAGTTAAACTGCTCTTCTGCAGAGACACAGGAAAGAATGGCGCTCGTTGCTTGCATTGCCTTTGACAGGAGGCTTACAATGGGTTGTGGGCATTTTTACTTATTTCTTTTTCCAAATAAGGGCTCCTGGTCTTCAGGATAATAAGTGAACATTACTGGGAAATAAAATCTTCCACAGGCACTACTGGAAATAACCGTGAGTATGGACAGATTAGCATTTTCATGTGTGCAAGTGTCTCCATGCTGTTTAGCCTGGAGAACAGGAGGCTGAGGGGAGATCTTACTGGTCTCTACACTACTTGAAGGGGGTTGTAGCATGGAAGGGGTTGATCTCTTCTCCCAAGTAACACGCGATAGGGTGAGAGGAAATGGCCTCAGATTGCACTAGGGAATGTTCAGATTGGAAATTAGGAAACATTTCTTCCCAGGAAGGGCTGTCGGGCACTGGAACAGGCTGCCCAGGGCAGTGGTGGAGTCACCATCCCTGGAGGGTTGAACAGACCTGGAGATGAGGTTCTCAAGGATGTGGTTTAGTGCCAGGGGTGGGGTAATGGTTGGATTTGATGATCCTGGGGTTCTCTTCCAACCAGAATGATTCTCTGATTGTATGATTAATGCCCCCGCTGCAGGAGGAACCTCACACAGAACTGGGATTTGCTTGCCCACGAAGTTGCCCTACCTGAACCACCCCAGCAGCCACGCTCTGAGCAGCTGGGCTGCTCCCAATGTGCTCATCCTTAGATGCTCTTCTTGGCTAGAAAAGAAAACATAGCGCTACCTGGGTACCTGCGTTAGTGCATCCTCTTTTAGGCTTTTTCTAAAGCGATGAAAGTTGTTCTCCTAGGAGTGTTTCCCACACACAAGTGTCACTGGGAGGTGGAAAGTGCTGTGACAGTTCACAGACTGGGGTGGTGACTGCGAGGGCAGGAGGACAGTCCGCGCCCGGCTGTCAGGTTGAGTTCCCCGCTCTCTGTATGTGTTTCCTCTGAGTAAAACCCCACTCTTCAACAGTCAGAAGAATGCTTTCTTTTAACATTTTTACTAACCATTCCAATCTGAAGACTCTGAGCCCATTCATGTTTGTCAGATCAGGACTGCTGCGGGGGCATTTGCCACTGATAGTTCATTAGGACTGTCAAGCAAAGAAGAAGGAAATTCTTCAGAGCTTCAGATTAAACTTTGCAAGTACATTCCATATGGGAAAATTAGCCCTTTTGTTCTTCAGAATATCTCAACTTGTCTTTCAGTCTTTTATGATGATTCATTTAGAGTGGAGAGAAAGCTGTGAAGGGGTGATTAATCTGTCCCACCATGATACAAGTGTTTGGACATAAATCTTTGTGCATGTACCTCTGAAAAGCACTAGATTGAAGGCTCATGACAAAGCAAAACCAACGGGAATGTAAGGGGACACTTAAATGATTCTTTGACCCTTGATCCATGTTAAGTGTCCTGTGCACCTGAGAGCTCTATCTGGAATTCATGCATTCTCCCCTTTTAACCCAGGGGAAAATTGAGTCGTAAACACGGTTGCAACATCAAAGGCAGGCAGCAATGTGTCCTGTGTGGTGTGTGGGCAGAGGTGGAACCTGAGGGGATATACCAGAGAGGACTCATCCTCACCTGCCCCACCGCTCACACTCTCTCTTTTGAGCATCCTCCATAGGTTCCTCTTAGCAAGGGGATCCCAGAAGAGATGACTCTTTGGCCTGGTTACCAGAGCACTGCCGCTGCCGTTTTAGTCCTGTTTTGACTCCGTATTCAGCACAGTCCCAAGCCAGCCTCGCTCATCCTAGCCTTCCCTTCTCCAGATGTTGAATGACGGCAGCAGTCAGGCTTATCTGCCTTCCAGGGCAGCGGTGAGGAATGCTCAGCATGCGTGGGGCACGCGGGAGGTGAAACCACAGAGCGTAATTACCGGGTGAGAGTTCAGATACTGCAGTACACCACGGAATTCCTTAGGCAGTGAGAAAACTCTGGAAACCTGGAGCAAAGTCCTATAAAACAAATAGTTACTGAGTAAACTTACTTCTACCACCCTTTTCTAACTCTTGTTTCGGTTCTGGGGATTCTTAGGTAAAGTGTGGCTATGGCGTGTGCTTCTCCCAACACAGATGTGAATTCTGAGCTTGAAGACCAAAAAGCAAGATTAAGCTGAGATGAGCCTGCCCACCACTGATGAGCTCCAGCCAAAGTGACACCAGTTGCTTCTTCTCACCTCCAGCTCTTCTGGAGTGATGACTGGTCTTGCAGCACTTGCTGAGGAAAACAGGTCATTTAGTTTGAACCTATTTGAAATTATAGGCCAAATGATTCATACAGCTAAACTGCAAATTTCCCCATGCATTGGACAAGCCCTTGAACACACCCTTTCAACCGGGCAGTGTTATTTTGTCTTGCTTTCTCCCAGATTGCTGCATGGAGTTGGGCTCTGTTGCTGGTCTTGAGATAGCATCTCCCAGAGGGGCCACAGCTCGCGTAGGAAAACATGGTCTGGATCCACTTCCTACAATACAATGATGCTTAAATGTGCCTGTAACTGTATCAGAATACAGTGTAGCCCAAAGGGAGTATCCTGTGGCACAACAGGCAATTTTAAGTACTTCGAGAGGGGTTTTATTAAACGGAGGCGTGCGCACTGTTGTTGTCATTTTTGAGAAGCTCATTACAGGCTTCTGCAGCCCAGTCTTGCTCTGGGGAAGTCACCTCAGCAGAGATTCCGTCACTTTAGCGCTCACCCTTCCCTCACGCTGGGATCGCACAGTCCCGGAGCTCTGCCTGCACCACACGGCAGCTTTCAGGGTAGTAAGCTGTGTTTCTGTTTGAGGAGAGCAGCTACACAACAGCAAGAAATCACTGGGTGAATCACGAAAGCAAATAACCTACCGTGTCTCATGCTCTAGAGGAAGCCACAAGCTGGGACTTGGCAATGCAAGTGCGGCTTTTATTTTGTTGTCAGATGAAACAACGCTGTTGAGCCAGGAAGCAGCTAGACCACAGCAAACTAAAAATAAAGAGACAGTAAGGCTGCCCACGGCTGATGCATCTGACAGCGCACACAGGAGCTGCAGTGGAGGGGTTTGCTTAAAATGTTTGGGTTAGGAAAGGGCCAGGGGATACTCAGAGGTGTTTTCTCTCCTCCCCACTCAGAGGATGAGACTTTCTTTGTTTCATTGACTTCCCAAGGATGATAACGGAGCAATGCTACTATAAAGCAAAACCATAGTCCTGCACCTCTCTTTTAGGCAAAGAGGGGTCGGAACTTGTGGGGACTGGATACACCTTTAGCACGGACACATAGAAGCAAGAGCATCTGAAATAAGACATGTAGTTTCATCTAATGTGAGCTGTGAAAACATGACAAACCAAACCTGGGCTGATTGTAGCAATCTATTAGTTTATCTAACTGTTTGTGGGGTTTTTTTTTGTAGTCAGATTTAATTGTGGTATGATCAGTGATATAAAACAGGCAGGTAAGTGCTGTGCTGTAACCCAGAGCTGGATGCAGGCATTGTTGGCTGGGGGAGGGACGCAGCGCAGATGCGCCTTCATCACTGCTCTGTCTGTGGACATCACTACATGACCATGTGGGTCTGCAGTAAAGATTGCAAAATATGGTTAGAGTTCCTCAGTTCCCCCAATTGCTCTGCTCCCTCCACCTGCTCAGCCATTTCCCCACTGCTTTAGATCCACCCTATGACAACAGATCATTGAATAAACGACAGTATGCCATCCAGTTGAACAGGATCTTTGGTTCAGGTCCTGGCTCAGCTGAGCTTGCTCTTGGTGCAGCAGAGGTGGAGAGTTGAGCTCCAGCAATGCGGAGCTGGGACACCCTGTTCTCCAGCCTTGCCCCATCCACCTTCTAGCACATCCTCTTCCCTTACTCCAGCAGGTGATGAGAAGAAGGTGCTGTAGAGCCAGTTCCCGCAGCTTTGCTGCAAGCCCACTTTGTGGGGGAATCCCTTTTGGGGCACACCAGGGTCTCAGGAGCTGCCTTTTTCCTCTGAAAAGAAGTGGGCTGTGCAATCTGCCCTAGTTCTCCTAATTGTTCCCTCCGTACTAATGAGCAGAGGGAGAAATGTCAGTGGGTCATTCCATGAGATAGTACATCTTCTCAGCAGCTGCTTCTTGAACAAAGCCTTGCTGTTGGCCTTCACACAAGGAGGCGTGAGGCTGTAACAACGGGCCCCAGTGAGAGGGGACGCAGCGACAGAGGGAACAGAGTGCTCTCTTGTGAGCACAATGACTTTGGGCATGGAGCTGTTGGCACTGGCCACCTTCCAGACCGTGCTCCTCAACCTGTCACTGTTAACTGTTAACAGACAGCAGGACAGAGGAGAGACGTGGCGTTCGTTTGGGAAAGTTAAAAGGCTTCCTTCTTTCCATGAAGGTTGGGTCTTTCTGGCTTCCCTTCCATGATTCTGCCTCTCAAATGAGAGATGCCCTTCATCATGAAGAGGAGTGGGCCACTAAATTTGTGTGGGGTGCCGAGAACGCTGGGACTAAGTGACGGGAATTTTGTACAAGTGGTTCTGATAATCAGGACTAAAACATCCTTTATTTGAACACTTTGGTGACTAAGGAAAACTAAAGAGGAAACAGCCTTGACTGAACTGAGCTCATTTTGTTTTACAACCTGTTGTTTTGTTGTCTCAAAGATCTGTGTAATTGTCCTGTGTACTCAGTCTTTACACATATAAATCAATCCCCACGTCAAGGGTCAAGTTCTGAGTGCAGAGCTGCTGAGAGGAATCCAGGACAAGTCTGTCACCATGTGAGAAAGCAGGTTCAGGCTTGTAACTTTTAACTGCTATTTCCTATTAGTGAAAGATAATTGGCAACCTCGTGTAATGTTTTCAACAGCTTACTTGCTCTCCCGTAACCAGCTTTGCTTGCTGTAGGAGTCCGTCTGCGTGCAAGATGGTTGGGAGGGGAAGGACAAGGACCAGATGGTTATTAAAGAGCTAAGGCTGAGAGAACAGATCATTTCATGTTGATAGTTATGTCCATTATCTGGGGCTACTGGACAGACATCAAACTTGCTTCGAACTTTCTTCCAGGGGTCGTTTCCTTTACTAACATCCATAGCAGAACATTAGTTCATATCAGCAAGGACTTTGGCCTCAAGAAGTGTCAGGGGAATCTCTATTCTTCAAGGGAAAAAGTAAGAAATAGATGTTGCGTTTACTATCAGTGAACCTTTTATCATTAATGGTGTGGATGGTGGGACGGAGAGCGTTTTCAGCAAGTTTACAGGGGTGCCAAGTAGTGAAAAGTGAGCATATGCTGGAATGCGCTATTCACAGGGACCTTGACAGGCAGAAGAACAGACTGGCAGGGACTTCAGGACATTTTTACAAAGGCGCTTGTGAAGTTCTGCATGTGGGGTGCAGTGACCCCATTCAGCGTAAAAGGGCAGGCACTGAATGAACAGAAAGCAACTTTGCAGAGAAGAACCTGGGGATCCTTGCAGACAAGTGGAACATTGGTCAACAGTGTGACCTTGTGGTGAAGGAGGCCACCACATAGGGAGCTGTATTGGAAAGATTATAGCCAGCGACTCAAGAGTAGTGATTATTCTCTCCCATTCAGCATTTGTGAGACCGCATCTGAAGCACCGGCTCCAATTTGCTCCCCAGTAAAAGGAAAACATTGACGTACTGGAGCAAGGCCAGAGGAGGGCTGTCAAAACAATCGGTACTGGAGAATGAGATGTACAAGGAGAGGCTGATAAAACTGGGTTTATTTAGCCCTGGCAGAGGAGGTTACGAGGGGATCTTATTGCAGTCTACAAGTCTCTAGTTGGAGGGTTCGGAGACAGCAGAACCAGGCTCTTCTTGGAGGTGGATGGTGATGGGATGAGAGGGAACTGACACAAGTCACAGCAGAAGAAATCCCAATTAGGTACAAGGAAAAATGCTTTCACAGTCAAATTCTGGAGCAGAACCCAGAGAGGTGGGGAAATCTCTAGCCTTGGAGTCATTTAAAGCTCAACTCAACAAGGCCCCGAACAACCTGGCTGAATGGGAAACACTTTGAGTAGGGGCTTGAGCTAGATAATCTCCATATGTCCCTTCAATTATCCTTTTTGAACTAATGGGCATCCTAGCAGCTCGCATTTGGGATGTTGCTTCCAAAATTAAAGCACGGAAGGTTTTGAAATGGGTGAAGGAATGACCCCCGTAAAAGCAGCTTTTAATGGTATCTACAAGTAGGAACAGCTTCATCTTCGGGGAGATGCTTTTTGATGTCTTTGCACAATAAGAATAAGGAAGCATGTTTATTTTCACCTTTACAGGGACAATTTTTCCATAGCAACAGTATTTCATTAAAGTGACTAGCTGTCCTATTGTTTATTTGTCAGATGTCTCTAATTTGGAGGAGGTTGTTTCAGAAGCTAATTACTGATGATTCCTCACCTATAAATGAATCTGCACACAGATGTGGAGTTTGTCATCCTGTTGAGTTACAAATGACTGTTCCAATGCCATTTGTAAAGTACAGAAGAAAATGTCTTTTGTGTGTATAACTGACTGCTATTGGATTAAGACATAGTCTGGTTTCCTTCAGTCCATGTTTAGATAGACAACAGGAGTCAAAGGAGCACAGTCCGTCTCAGGTTGGTGCCTAGATCAGCACTAACCTGGAGAAACAGCCTTATTAAGGAGTGCAGTATTCAAAGAGAGCTCTGATTTGCACCAAGCAAAGCACAAGCAGCTTTACAAAGAGAAGTAAAATGTATAAATGGCCTAAAACCACCATTCTATCTTTATTTTTTAATTCAGTTTGTGCCCTACCTGTGTTGGAAACTATCGAATAAAATTGCTCTTGCTGAACTGAACAGCAGGGGAAATTATTCATTAAAGCAAGCAAAACTTTTCAAAACTTTGAGTAATTTATTTTCCTTATATGTAGTGATCTGAAGTCACAGAAAGGGTCACTTAAGCTGCACGCATGTGTGTGTTTTGATCAAAACTCTGGCAGTCTCATTATGGTTTGTGCCAAAAGTTGCTATTACCAGATTCCTTGGGCCTGTCCCAGGCGAACCCACTGCACGGTGTTTGTTAGCACGGTGTAAATGAGCCGATACGCGGTCGAAGCCAACAACAGGGCCCTCACAAGTGAGGAATCAGTGGATGTCCCTTCATGGCCCAGGCTCTTCGAGCAGCTGGAGTTAGACTCGCCAGAATAAAGGTGCAGAAGCAGCCCGTATACTGCTTTTTATACTTTGTACTTCTAATGTTGAGCGTTTAATTGTTTATTTGCTCATTCATACAGTGTGGCGTGTTGCTATAGAGCCGGGATGCCCATTTCAAAGCGGTGCGTTTGCTCCATAAATAAGCGGCCGTGTTGATTTTCCTGGGAGCAGCTCTGTTTGTTACGGACCACGAGCCCTTTTAAGGGCCTGTCTCACAAGTCCTGCAACTAAGGGACATCTCATTAAAGGGGCAACTAAGGGACATCTTTTCTTATTAAAAAACGACGCAGAGACTTTTTTAAAAACCAAACTGTTCTCTAGCAGTGACTGCAAACACGACATTGAATATTGCAGCAACAAATCCCAGAAGCAAAATAGACAACAAATGAAGGGAAAACTCATCCTTTTTTGATTCGTATATTCAAATCCTTCCATTTTTAATTAGTCTGAGTGTTGCAGAGAAACATATTTTCACAGAATCACAGAATCGACTGGGTTGGAAAAGACCTCAGAGATCATCAAGTCCAACCCTTGGTCCAACTCTAGTCCGTTTACTAGATCATGGCACTAAGTGCCATGTCCAATCTCATACAGTGTGTGGCGTTTTAAGTTAGTCACGTTCCTCCTAGTGCACATTCATTTTGAATGTGAAATGGGACATTTCTGTGTTTATTAAAACATATTCTTATTAGGTGCACAGACAGGAAGACACTCCCTGGGTTATCTCATCCTTTGTTCCTGCAAATAGCATCCCTGAGTCTCTTTCACAAATGGTCAAAGCTCGGTTTTAAACTGAGTTTAGTTGCTGGCAAACACCGTTCCAGCCGAGCAGTCTGTTCCAGGCTGGTGCTCCTCTGAGAAGCTTCTCACATTTTATCCCAGCGTATTTCTGCCCGCTTTAGGGCTATATATTCCACTGCCAATATCTTTCTGTTCTCCATCTACTGGTTACCCCCAACATCTTAGTGAAGAGCATTTCGCTTTTGGTCCTGCATGTTGTCTGCGGGGCCTGGCAGAGCGTTAACACTCATTGATGTCTCTCACTTCTGTAAAACCACATTTAAAACCACATTTATAATGTGTTTCATACGTGGTTTGGGGGTTTATTTCTTAATTGCTAGAGCTCTGTGTCTCTACACACAGAATACGTGGTTGCACCCTCTGAATGCAGTAGCTGAATGTCAGTGGGGCTGGGATTTGACTCAGGGGTTTTAGGGCTGTTTTTCCTGCTTTCGTAAGAAGCTAACATGTCTTGGACTATTATTTTAGAGAAGAACAGATCATTTTAGCTGAGAAAGGGGTGTACAGGGAACTATGAAATTCATGGCTGGTGATTTGGGAAAATGATTTCAGAATTTTTAAAAATTAATCTCCATCATTGAAAGCCTCTGGCAGCGTGAGCCTCTTGGTTTCCGAGCCCCTTAGTAAAGTAAAGCAGAACACCTGCTTAGCCTCTGGTTCACTCTCCAACCCAGATGAGATTTTCCAGCATCGCAGTAACATTCCTTGAGCATCTTCCTTACTTATAAAAAGAAAACGAGGGTTGTGAAAGATCTGACCCAACCTCTGGCTGTGTGGAAGGAGTCTCATCGGAAGGTGCGTGCAGCCTTCTGTGCAGCCTGGCGGTCAGGGAGCCACTCGCAGTGGAGGTGTTTCGGTTTTGTGATGCTCTAAGGCATCGAATGACAACTCACTGACCCATTTCTGTAAGCGGCAGCCAGTCCTCAGAGGATGGGGTTCTCTTGGCCTGCGCCAGCTGTGGCCAAATTTTAGTGAACTGAAGTAGAAAAGCTTTTTTGGCTTGGTATTCTGAAGACTTCCCTGGTCTGTGATGTTTCAATAGGGCAGCAGTTTTAGTAGCCATGGATTATCTTTTGCAGGTAGTCCTTCCCATTAACCGTTTCATCGATCCTGTATAATTCAGGTCAGGATGGGGCTCATTATGCATCACAGTACGAGACTATACAACAAGGTGTTTGGAAACCCACACGCAGCTCTGCCACAGGTTTGTTGTGGATCTCAGGAAAAACACCTTACTACATCTCAGGTTACTCGTGGCAAAACCCGAATGCGATACCAACCCACTTGCAGAGAGCTTGCAGACAAAAAGCCCTGAGCTCAGAGAGTGCAAAACTATTGCTGTGAATGGCTCTTCACAGGCCAAGAGGAAGATTCAGGCAGCAAAGAGAGCGGTTTAGAATAAAATCTGTCACCAATATTTAAAGGGATGAGGCAGAAAAATATGAAATATTTAATTGCAACTGTATAGCATTTTCTTATGTCCAAATGTTAAGTATTTGCTTTTGAAACTGCTAAAGGATGAGGTTGTGGATGCAGAACAATCATATGTCAGATAATTACATGCAGGTTGACTTGTTTGGTAGATACATGTCCTTTAGCTGAATTTGTAACCAGGAGTGCACCTGGAAACGTGCCCACTTCACAAACAATGCACAGAAGTTACTCTGTACCAGCTAAGCCTGTGTTTTACTCCACCCTGCATCAGTATTGCCCCATGAGTGTGAATAACCTGTTTTAACCACAACGTGAGATTTCCTGGGGTGTTAAAACCGCTGTCCTGTGGCACTCCGGGGTTAATTCCTCTGCAGATTCAGTTCCTGGGGAAAGCTGTTATCCCCACAGCATCTCTAATGCTGGGATTTATTCAGGGCTTGGCAATACTCTCCAATTTGAGAATCCTTGTTTAGCTTCAAAAATAAATTTGAATTTAAAAAAAAAAGTGCTGAATTGTAGATCGTACAAAGATTAATGCTCTCAGCATCGTCCCTTAAAATTGACATTCTCCACACTGCATTTATTTTCTGGTTCTGAATTTAGGGAAGACAAAGCGCGCAGGGGGAGCCTGGGGGGTTGTTTGCTAAGGAGGAGCCAGCCTGACCTGTAGTGATGCCAAGTTCATGCTCAGGCTGGGGGAAGGGACGGAAACCAGGAGGCTCTTCTGAACCTGCACTGCCTGATACAACCTGTCGTTTTTATTACACCCCCGTGCCTCTTCATGAACCTCGCACCTACCCTGCCCACATTTTGAAGAGAGCTGCGAGTACACCCTCGCTGACTGATTGCAAAGTGGCTTTTGCAGCCCAAAAGCAAACACAGGTCCGTAACCTTCAGCTCGGCGCTTGTACCTGCGCTGTTTACTGAAGGGCAGAGCTGCCAGCTAGAATTCATTGTCTAGTGTCAATCAGCCACGGTTTGAAATGAGTAATTGCGCACAGAAGGCAATAACCTGCCTGTTTGATCCTGGCTTGTTTGGTAAATATATCCATAGCGAGGACTGCAGAGTCGCAGGGAGAAGAGTTGCGGAGAAAAGGGTATCAAGCGCTGAAAAGCAGCTGGAACAATAACACTGAAATCAATCTCTACCAAGAAAGGACAGCAGCTTTTGCTGCAAGATGAATTTAGCAGAGCTATTTTCTGCTGTGCTGCTTTCCCCGTGACTTTCCCCGTGCACCATCTAAATACCACCCAGCCAGGAGCCAACTGGCCGCCCTGGGACTCTGCTCTGGCACCCTGGGCAGGATTGCTTCATCAGAAGGGGTTTTATCTTAATTATGTTGTTCCTGGTAAGGTCTGGTAGGGCTTGAGTGAGCTATATCTCTATGGGAATGTACCCTGTTAAAAAACAAACAAAAAAACCCCACCAAAAAGCCTACCCTTATTTCAAATAATTCACCTGCTGATCACCATTGAGTTTGTGCAAAGTGAGTATAAAAAGCTGTCGGCTCGCTAAGAGTGCTATTTCCTTCATGCCTTGTCAGAAACGGGGACAAATCCAGACTAATGAGGGTAGCACTGCCATGTGGCAATGGGAAGGAGCAAAGGAAAAAGAGAAACTCTCTTGAAGTCTGTGGGAAAGCTCCTTTCGGACAGGTTGACTGGGAACTGCAAGTGCAGCCCATGGGGAGAACTGACCCTCAACACAGGAGTTTGGGAGCTCTGGGTTGCAGATGACCCTGGTTGGTACAACACCTTGCCAATGCCTTAGAAGATGATTCCCACTTTTCAGCAGCATTCTTATTATTCAATTGCTGAAAAAAATTATGTAACCAAAATATCTGTGCCAAGATTGCTTTGGAATAGGGGAATGCTGTACTTTGCCGCCAAGAATCTCACAGACTAAACAGAACCCACCGGGGGCCCTCGCTCTATATGGGAACTTGTGTTTATTATAACATGTAAATAAATTGGGTGAAAAATAGCTCTTCTTTTCTTTTTGGTATTGATGTGGTTTCCCAATGGGTGGTCTGCATGGAGGGGAAGCTTTTGAAGACAGCTTGAAAGGTGGTTGTGCCTGTCCCTCAAGACATTAGTCACCAGCATGGAGGGACTTGCTACATGATCCAGCTTTCATCTTCATTCCTTCTTGCTGCCTAATCCACTGTTAGCAGGGAAGAATTAGGACTGTCTTTCCCGAGATGAATCGATTCGATTGTTTTCTCAAGGATCAAAATATTCAAGGCACACATATGGATTTTGCAGTGCTGGCTTGGTGATGCTGGGATGTGCTGGGCAAGGCTCGGTGCTCGGAGATCAAGAGGTGGGTCATTAACTTGCAGCGCTCTTTGGGGAGGAACAATCAGGAGGGTTGTGCAAACTCTCCGGCAGGGCAAGTGAAACCATCTTTAAGCAAATAGAAGAGTGAGAAATGAATGGCCTTTGTTAAGGGGAAAAAAAAATGGACATGTTTTCTAGTTAAACAAGCTGTCATTTAGGACTTAATCGCGTGTGCGTGTTGGGGAGCCAACTCACATGCCAGCCGTGCTTTGGAATAAATGGGCAGGGAAGGGGAAGGGGAGTGTGCAGTTCCACTCCAGTGCTGGCTTTTCCACTGAAAACCCTGACGTTTTGAATTGGTGCCCCAGCTGTTTTAAAGCTGGAACTTGGATCGGAAAGTTAATGCAAGTGGACTTGCATCCGTGTTTTCATCTGGGAAAAAAAGAAGTTTCTACCCTTTTTAAAAATTTATTGTACTAAAACAAGATGAGAAAATTATATATATGTAAATTAAAATAGCAGGGAGATTGTCCTTGGCTGCTTTCCTCTTCCAGTGTGAAACTTTAGCTACCATTAGTTATATCTTAAGTCATACATGGAGAACAGAAAGGAGGCCCTTCTCTTTCTTTAAAATCAGCTACATATAGGTCAAGCAAACTGGTGAGACCCTGGATTAACTCCAGCAATGCCCATGTGTTGTTTTCTGCGATATCTGAGCACTGATAACTGGTTCTGTGTCATGACACAATAAGTCTTTGAAGCCCAGCTCTGATGTTAAATAAAGTCACCCCAACTAAACTTCAGGAAATTATCTGCTCCTCCTGAAAGGGCAAAATCTCAGTGGAACACTGCAAGAATAACAGTTAAAATTTATTATAGGGCCTTAAATAAGATCACTTAGTGCCAGGTTATAAGACTCCTTAGAGGCACCATAAGTCATGCCTCACTGATTGTATGTCTTACATTTATGTTGTGATTCTCATCCCATGGGAAGAAAGATTGGATGGGAAGCATTTCCCCCGTCACCAAAAGAAACTTTTGGAGAGGAACTCAACAGCTGCTCAACCATCAACGCCGGCTTTGTGCAGCATGTACAAACCATTGATCCCAGCAGCCTGGCGGAGAAGGGCATTCCCTTCAGCTATATGTTTGCTTTAATGTTCTTGAGGGCTGGCTTGGGAGGTGGCGTTGCGGAAGGGGCTGAGGAGGAAAGTGGGATATTGTTGTGTATGAGATTTGTGGAGAAGGAACTGGGCTCCATATTCCTCTTTCATGGGCCTTTGCATCCACCAGCCATGCTGCAGCAGCATCCTGATTTCGTGATGGAACAACAACGCTCCCCTGCCCCATCACTGTATGATGTCCCAGGCAACACTTATGTTTCTAGTCTGGCCACGGTGACTGCTGTTTGTAAATGCAGCCTTATGAAGAGCTCATTATTTTGCAACACAAACACTCAGATGGGTTTTTTCAGCATGTTTTCAAAAGCAGCATGATGTTCCAGGAAGACTTTTAAGGAACTGTAATTCAGAGCCAAATTCAGCCACAGCATAAGAAACGGGCAAGTCTTCCAAAGCCAAAAGAACCGTGTTTGTATCCATTAGAGATGAATTGGCTCTTAACATTGACAGAAACAGTTTGCCTTGTCGGGCAGAATTAACGGCTGCTCTGATATGTACCAGGTCATTTTGTTTGTCATCTCTGGAGCACAGAAAAGATTTTAAGCGGCTTCAGCAAGATGACTGGTTCTCTGCTCCCCAGCAATAAGGCACAAATAATTTTAGTATAGAAAATTGCCTGTTTCTTTTTTATTTTTTCTTTCTCCCTAACCAAGACAACAAACAATATAACTCTGTGTGTGCTCTGTTCTAAAAATACCTCAGCTTTGCAAATGTGTCTCTGATGTAGGAGGGGAAGGCTTTCAGTTTGCTGCACTCTTTGTGTGAGGCAAGTGAATAAAAACTATCCAGCAAATGCTGAAAGAAAAATGGATTTCCTAACCCAGAGAAGGAATAGGGAACTGATGGATGAGTGTGCTCAGGACAAGACTCCCTTGCGGTAGGAGAATCCACTTGTAATTCTTAGGTACTTGCTCCATACATAAAACACCAAGGATGGAGAGATTCTTCTCTTGGGTACCATATCTAATGGTTTTATAATGTGAAGGAACACCCAGTGTACTCATTGTATCCATACCAATGGTGTGAAAGAAGGGATGCTGAGGACTACCCAGATGGAGAGTGAAGGACAAAAGTTAATAAAGATAAGCATGTGTTGAGCTATATTGCAGATCCTTGAAGAACATCAAGATGGAACCAGTGGTGAGGGTGAACTCTCTCCTTTCAGTTCCTCTTGCTTCCCATCCAATGCAGAAGTAATCTTCCTGGAAAAGACTTACACCTTAGGCTCCTCTCAAAAATGGACAGTGTCAAGCTTGCCAATACTGCAGAGCAGGTTTACTCTGCGCTTTGCCCCGTAGTCCTGTCTGCTGGTGGTCCAGATCCCAGGCTCAGCTGGAGCGTCCCACAGCTCCCTTCCCACCTATGCGCTGCCTTTTCTTTTGTGAAGACCAGAGCTGTGGGATAGGATGGTGCCCAGCTAAGGCTGGGCTAGAAGGACACTGGAAAGCTCTACCTCTGAGGCTGAGCTACAAAATACACTGCAGCACAGCAGCTGAGAGACGTGGCAACTCCATTGGAGTCAAGGTAGAGTGGCAGATCCTAGGAGAGCTCACCCTGCTTCTCAGGTAGCTCAGGCGTCTGTCCTGCCTTTGCTCTCCGTCTGCGTGCAAAACGATGAGTACGTGTGTTAGCAAATGCCCTCAGTTTGGTTGGAGAATGGAAAAAGACAGGGGAAGAAAAAAGCTGAGCAGGCTCACTCGCTGTGTTGAGCACGTTCTCAGGGCAAGGAAGCGTCTTTGTTGAGGAGGAATCTGCAGGATGCGCTCGGAGGTGCTTCCTCTGGGCATTTGCAACTGGAACATTTGCTTTACGTGTTACTGACAACACAGGCACAGCCTGTTGACTTTTCCAGATGTTGGTTGTCCTGCTTTGAAGCTTCTTCCTGTTGTTTGAGTTGTTTGTGTGTCTGAATGGTGGAGTAGATGTACTGCCTGTTAAACAAATAATTAAACATCGGGAGCTTTGAAATCCAGTACGTTTAATTAATGAGCTTTGCTCACTTGGTGAAAAGGATGTGGACTTGATTCATTACAAAACAAGTATATTTTTTTCCAATAGTGACTGTTATGACAATTTGAAGTGTTTACTAGTTCATTACTTTTTTTTTCATTAAACCTTAAAAAAACACCCAGGCAGAAAATCAAGGCTTCACACAACATTTGCTATGTAAACCCATTATTAGTGTCGTCTTGTGTATTGTCTCACCCACATTCTCCATCTATGTGCTTTCTCCCATCTCCTCCTCTGCAAAACTGTGCTGCCGTACAGCCTGGGATTAGAGTTAATTATTACTCTTATATCTCGCAGTACCTTGGACCAAGGTCTCTGGTGATGCCCTGCAGTGCTGTACAAGTGCAGAAAAGAAAAGCCAAAACAGTTCTCGCTCAGATGGGCTTCAATAGATCTCATAAATACAGGCATCTGCTGTAATGCCATATGACATAATTAACTGCTGCACCAGAACTAAAACACTCCTGAAAACTGTATCTGCTTCATTTGCGCTTTAAGTTTTACCTTCAATCTCAATGCGTGTCGTATGGGGCAGAGAGGAAGGCGGAGTGGGACAAGGGTCGCTGTTTCCCAGTCTACGGGGGTTGGATATTAAAATAAACCACCGAAGTGGTCCCTTCCTGTAGCAGTGGGGTTGCGGGGCGGGTTGGGGGCCACCGCAGCGAGGTCCCCACCTGAGCAAGCTGCCGCGAGCTCGGGAACATTGCGGGAGAGCGATCAGGTTGGCACGTTTGCACCTTGTGCGCTAGAAGATCCAGCCGAATTTCTGTCACCGGCATCTCCCTCCTGCGGGCTGGAGACCCAGCATTGCTCCTCCGCATGGGCCACCTGCAGAGCAAAAGCATCTGTGAGATCTTTTAATTATCCTTTTTTTAATTTCCCTAATCCAGACAGTTTAGCAGCAGGGAGGACTTATTATACTATTTGCATGTCTCTCTCCAGCAGTATCTCCTGCTGGGGAATGAGGGCAAAAATCCTCCCTGTTCTTGGCTGTCCCACTTCAAAAATCTCGGAGTTACGTATCTAGCGAGGAAAACAAACACGCAGTGTGATGGATCCCAAGGCAGGAGTCAAGCCCTGCATTCCTCCTGATTGTTTCTACCATCGGTTGTTTAGGGAGAGCATTTCACCCCACAGATGCCTGTGATGGTGTCCTCATTGCAATAAAAATGGATCCAAACCATCCCCTTTGCCCCAGAGTTGGAAACCTCAAACTATGTGAAAAGTCAAGATCCAGATTCTGCGTGGAGAGTTACTGCTCCCCAGGCAGATTTCTCATGTCTTCTCTCTCTGTTTTATGGCTTTTCCATAATAAATAGGGAGCAAAGGCTGAAAAAACAACATAGCCCATAATTTGTGCTCTCCCATGACTGTAGGCTTGAAGGAGCACCACTGAAATTGGTGAATTTACAGCAGCATAGCTGAAGTCAGCATCTGACCCCGCATTTTCCCCATCGCCCCATCTTCCGTAGCAAAATGTTCCTGCGGAAGCTCTAAGGAGCGACTCAGCCCACACCTGAGCGCACAGGGTCGGGCTGTGCTTGGCCAGGAGGGTTTGGCACTGGGAAAGATAAGGAAATAAGTATCGTGTGTGGCTTATATAAAAGTTGGTGTTTCTTCAGGCAGCTCCCATTTGGCCTTTACTGGAAGGAAGGGAGTGTCGACTCGCACTGTGCTTCTTATTTACATTTTTTCTCAGCATATCTCCAATCTGGCCAGGATGGAACTTTTTTGAGGCATGCGAGGCAATGTCTCTGCCGTCTGAGCGAGGAACAGTAGTTTGGTAGTTAAAAGCAGGGTCAAAAGGTGGGTTAAGTGATGAATAAAAAGCCCCAAACCCTGCAGAAATCCAACAAGACGCTTGTCACAGCTATTACTATTAAACAGGTATCGCTTGGCTGCCACAGTCATAACTCTGTTATGAGCAGTATCATTGTTACATGGTAGGATTATCCCCACACTGGGGACCAAGGAGGTTTTCCAGACTTGCCTCTGTCTCATCTGAAAAGAGAAAAAATATGTTGGAATGCAGAGCTCTGCTAAGAGAAAATGTTGCTCTCTCTGGACTATTCAACTCATATTAACCTGCTAAATTAGAAGTTTAAAGAAGAGGCAGGTAATGCATATGAGGTCCACAAAAAGAGCGGACTGGACTTGTATAAAAGTTGGGAAAATCTCGCTTTCCATCTGTAGTAAAAATCAGTTTAAAGTTAATAGATCCACTAGCTACACACATGGCTTCACCTCCGTACATTATTGCAACTTGTATTTTAATTGGCTCTCCTATTTGTTTCTGGTCGCTGATCCATGGAGGATGCTTGCTATATCATATTTTGGCAGAAATTTGAGTGTGTGCATGGAAAGCAGAGCCGGTAATATGTTATTTATAACTGACCAGCATGACACGTACGGGTTGATCTGGCAGACAGGGCTGATCGCAGGGTTCATTGCCAAGAGGCCCAGCTCCAGAGGGCACCTGGCAGGACAGAAGAAGAGCAAGCTTGGGGTTCAGTTGTTCTTAGATGGAGTGCATTTAGTCCAGCTTTCTATTAGAAGTTCTGCCTAATTTGGAGGGTGATTTTTTGGATGGCTTGCAAAAAAATTAAGTTTAGACATACTGATTTCTTCTGGTATGACTATTGCCAGCAGATCTAATTGAAAAGCTTTTACCTTTCAGGCTGGGTAGGCAATGCTGTGCTTTGCTGATCACTAGAGGGGGTACCATCCAGCTTGAAAACAATTATCAGGCACTTCACATCCTTTGACAAGTCCCTTTGTGCCTTTAAGTGTGCCTAAGTGCCCACTGGAGAAGGCCTAGGGAGGCACACAGGAGGAGGGAGATGCTGTTTGAGACTCCCTATATGGATCCCATATGGATGGGACGTGGTTTCCACTTCACAGTTTTCCTTAACAACCTACATGGAACAGAAACAAGCAAGGAGACTGTTTTTAAGGAAGACTCCTATTTGTGGTACATAACAGCATGTGTGTGTGGTCCAGTAAACATGCAAACTTCTTTCCCAAGGTAGTATCGATTTCAAGCCTTTGTAAGCTCAGAATCGCCTGTGTCTGTGTTTGTGGCGATGCCGGCTCCACCTCTGCCAGGGATGCCGCTGTTCCCATAGCAACTCACCATCTCCCGCTTTAGTCTTTCTCTTCCCTTTGAGCAGACAAGATAATTCCCAGATACAGAAGGAGCCAACAGCGGCCAGGTGCAGTACAGTTTGCATTAATGCTTGTTCAGGAGGGCTGTTCCACTTGACCATTTCCCACCCCAGGCTGGTGCAACCACCATCCCTTGGTGTCCTCTGCTGAGAGCGCTTCACGTTGTAACCGGGGAGGTTTCCAGCCCACCCAGTACTCCAGGGTGGTGTGAGAAAAGGCAGCACTCTGCAAAGCTCATGCACACCCTGGAAAAGGCTGAATCCATGGCTCATTAAGTTTATGATGACCATATCTAGTCTTCAGAATGTTTGTTTCTTGCCAAGACTATGCAGCAATTAGCTCAGTACAGCAGCTATGATCCCTGGGGAAAAACTGATTTCCAGGGATGAAGTGACCTGCCATCCCTACAGCAAGGCAAGACAGCCCTTCTGCCCTCCTTACCCTGATGGTGAAGGCTGCAAGAGATTACATCAGTACTCTCAATTTTGTAGAGCAGGCAGAAACACAGGAGAGTATAGAATTTTTTTAAACAGTAAGGCACTTTTAAAATTGTTCTGTGCGGCTTCCTTTGCAGTTTCGCAGCACTCTTTCTGTTGAGAGATGACTGCAGGAGGAGCTCAAGTTAGGACCGTAACAGTCTAACAGGCATGCTTCTGCTAAAGCCTTTCTGGATTGCAACCGCCGCTTCAAATGACTGAGGTGCACGCTCTCCTTTTCCCCTACAGTTGGCCATGGCCAGAGCGAGGGTGATCGCATGGTTGTCTCCGATTTCCACGTCTTCGTCAGGGACAGTTTGCAGCACATCGATCTCATGAAGAAGGAGCACCCCGAGCTGCCCGTTCTCATTCTGGGGCACTCCATGGTAAGCACCAGCCCCTGCCCTCCCAACAGCACCCGGAACACGTGCCATCCATCGTGTGGATGGTTGGAAATAGCCCACAGCAGGAAAGAAGAAGAAAAAGCTACAAGCAACCTCCCCTTCTGCTTAATTGACTGACTGAGTTGCCAGCATGCCTTACCCCATGAGACCTGTCTTGAGTATAGTCAATCTTTAACTTTTTCACCCGGATCATGGTCCCAATTAGTGCCGTTTGCAACAATGGGCCTGTTTTTTTTTTTAATAGGATTGTTCATTCATACCGAGTACGTGATAAGTTCCACCACATCCCTGCAGCATTGGGCTTCTCCTTTTATTTTATCCAGTAACCAGGATGTTAAGCCCTCCAAAGCTTTGTGAGCAGCTCAGGGGATGAAGCACGAAAATACCCTGTAGCCTCATTCTGTTAAACAACCTAACAAGAAAATGTACCAGGGATTAGGGCTGCAAAAACAAAGGCACTGATTTGGTGGACAGATCTGAAGTCTGATTCTGACAGCACAGGCCAAATCCCTTTATTCAAGCTAGCAATATTCCCACTGATGCCATTGATCTGCTCTCCCTGCCTTCCCAGTGGAGACAAAAAAACGAATAAGTGCTTTGGGATTCAGGCCATGCTCAGATAAACAAGTGTCCTTGCATAAGAAGGCATGGCGTGCTCCGGAGGGCTCGCTGCACTCCAAAGCCGCCCTAACAAGGAGCTGATTTCCCAGCGAGGCCTTTGAGATGCTTCTTGCTGCTGCTCCGTTTAACAAGCCCCTGGTTCTCCGGCAGCGTGGAAGTTCACCAAATATTTCCCTTGGCAACTAATCCCCTGCAAACTTTCCCCAGTGAGACAGCCGGGTCCCTTCTGTCCCCACCGCCCTCCCGCCATCGGCCCCTGTCCCCGCGCAGGAGGGCCCGGCCTGGCTGGTGTCCAGCTCTGAACCACTGCCAGGCCTCGGGCACAGCGCTGCTGGGGACACTGTACAGGAGAATATTTTAACTTCCAGTAATTAGTGAAGATTTTGGCGTGCCGGGTGGCCATGTTGCGTTGCCCAGGTTACCAGTGCCACGAGCAGGGAGCCAGCCTGGCCTCACAGCATCGTCCCCATGCAGCACCAGGCTGACAGAGCCTTGACACATTTTCCAAGTCCCACCTGAACTACCACCACTTCAAACATTTTCTTCTTAGTCTTTTTTATGGGGGAGGACACAAGGCATCCCGGGGACTTGATGGACATTGCGTGGAATTGAGTTCAGTGTGATGTGAGGGGTTTATGGCATGAAAGCAGAAACCAAACCTCTTCTCCCCCACAAAAATCAGCCACTTCTGGTGCCCTTACTCCCCCAGCCTTCCTCACTGACCACACTGCACTCCCCTGGGGCAGAAGTAATTTCCTTGTTTGGACTAAAACCCTTCCAGTAACAGGATTGCTTTATGAACGAGATGTTGACACCTGTATTAATCTGTGGGCTGTTATTTTGCACTGCAGGGGGGAGCCATCTCCATTCTGACAGCCAGTGAGAGACCCAGTGAGTTTTCAGGCATGCTGTTAATCTCTCCTTTAGTGGTAGCCAGCCCAGAAGTCGCCACTCCCATCAAGGTAAGAGCAAACCCGTGTCGTACCAAAGTCACCTCGCTCTTCCACTGAAGGAAACTCATTAAGACCTCTAGACATAAAATGCAAAACCCCGCTGAGATCTGTGCCACCTGGATGCCAAGCAAGACCTTTCTATGCGCCTCCTCCGCGGTCCCGCCTGCTTCTCAGAGGGGAGGTGAATCCTGAACTCGTCCAGAAGAAGTTATTTAAGTGAGAGTTGGAGAACGATGCTGCCTCGGGGTGGGTAGCAGACTGTGCTTTCTTCACCGCACCCTGCGGCACCCACACCACGCCGTCCTTCCCCTTCCTCTCCCACAGTTTTCCTCCTGACTCACGCACAGTCTGGTAGAGTTGCAACACAGACTGCTGGCTAAGTCAGGCCAGGGTTATTTTTGGTGTTTGGGGGATGACCGATTTCTAAACAAAACTGGGGCTCGTCAGTCCCAGGAATCCTTCGTGAGCCTCGAAGGTTTCCAGCGACAGCTTTACTGCCCCAGCAGCATCCCATTTGGCCTGGTACTGAGGCTGGCTCTTGTCCAGACCATCTCCCTCGGTTTGCATTTAGGCTTCACCCCTCCTTCCACTCGCATCGCCCTTCCAGAGCTATTTCTGATCCAAATTTGCACTGCCTGCTCTGCCCTTCCCCAGGGAAGCTCTGCAAAGCAACTGACCCTCAGCTCTCCCCTCCTCTTTGAATGTTTAAAAGAATAAACAACAATCTTAGAAGGAGCTGGAAGCAAATAGAAGAACCAGCAAAGCCAGCAGGGATGACGGAGCATCTCATTGCCACAGGACTTGTTCCTTTATCCTTTCTCCCTAGACTCTTCTCCTAGTACTAGCTTCTTGTTTTAATCTGCTTCTAAGCTATTTCTCCTGGCTTTTTTTCTTCTAAGAGAAAGGAAACAGATTGCCTCAGCTTTCAGTTTAATCCTGTTGCACCTTCTGTAGCCAAAGCCATCTCCTGACCCCCCAAGTTGTTAAAAGCACCAAAGGGTGGTTTTTAATCACCTCCCTCTTCCACTGAAGGAAACATGTTACCTCTAGCCTTAAAATGCAAAACCCTGCTGGGATCTGTGCCACTCGGATGCCAGACAATATTTTCCTTCTAAATGCCTCCCCCACAGAGGGGAAAGGAATCCTGAAGTCATCCAGCCCAGGAAAACTTATTTAAATAGGAGTCAGAGCACCAAAGGGGACTTTCAGGAGGCTGGCAGCTGGTTCTTCACAGGTGAGACTATACCCAACGGAGCATAACGATCCCATGAGCACTAATGCCCCTGTTTTTTCTTACTTTGAAAAAAGAATAAATAATAAGAAAGAAAATAGCATAGGGTCTGACTCTGAGAGACACTGTTTGCCTTCTGCTTCAAGTCAACTCCAGGACAGTATGGAAACATTTCCCTTCTTCTAGAGCTATACCTTTTGCTAGATGCTAAACCCTTTCTGAAATAAGGACTCACTGGTTCTGTGGGTACTAGTGTTACCGTAGTCTGGTTTCTTGCAGATCTGTACCAGATTGTAACTTTACTTCAGGAAATCCCAATCTCTAACTGAAGTATTTTGGAGGTGTTTATACAATGTCTTTCCTAGAGAGTCTCTTGCATGCAGTAATACAAGTGCACTGTGAGTTTCTTTCTCTTTCAAATCTATTGTTACATCTCAAACTGATAAAAAATTAATTATTCCTGAAATATCTCTGTCAAATTTAGTTGAAATCACTCCTGGAGTTGAAAAGGTATTTGCAAGAGGAAGGAGTGAAAACAGACAGAGAATTCCCTCATAAGCCACGTTTTCCCATAAAGCTGAGCTGAAAACACTTCTGTGGGTTATTTTTTTTCCTCTAAGAGCCAAGAAAAACCCCATTTCATTGGTGTTTGTGCCTCTGAGGCACAAAGGCTTTGGTTTTCCCTTGGAACTGGTGCGACTCCTCGGCCCTGGGCCATTTCCCAAGGACTTGTTGCATTCATCCCTTTGCTGGGGAAGTTTCCAGCTGAGCAAGAATCTACCTTGGCCCGAACAAAGCAACAATAACCGGGGGCCAGATCACACACTGGGTCCTTCAGTCAGGGTTACAAATACCTTCCCTGGCTGCCCAGCCAGCCCTGCAAGCGGAACCACAATTTCGTCAATGCCCTATAAATCCTGTGTCCTGATCACAGCATCAACCTACTTGTTGCAAATGCGGTGAAGGGGGAGGGATGTTGCTACCGTCCCCCTTTTCCTCTCAACTAAACCGGGCAAAATTTGGCTCTGAATCTTCAAAATTTCAAAGGTTGCAAAGAGACGGGAGTCACATATGCTGGCAAAGAGCAGAATAAGGGTAAAATAGTATCTCCCACGTTTCTGCTATTGAATGCTTTGAAATCGGGCGGGCAGGACAATACCTTAGGAAATACTCCCTAATAATTAATCCTATGCTAAACCTCAGCCTATTCCTTAAAGATTAAGTATTATGCACAATATTCTCTCTCTGTTTTTTATGTTTTGGATTTGGCCTCTTACTCACCTGTTGCTTTCCAACCCAACTGGACATCATGTCGTTCTCATGTGAGAGGAAGATTCAAATTTATGCTCCTTCTGCAAAATCACTATTGCAGATCCTTGGGAATATAAATATTCGCAGATGTACCAAGCAGACAAAACCGCAACGTCTTCCAAAACACGCCATCTTTGACTCTTTTATGTGTCATCTTGGTCCTAAATATCCGTGGCCTTAATATCAATATATTGATCTTGTGGCCAATGCTCTAAATAGATCTTGAGAGACCATCAGCTAATCTCTCATGCCAAGGCATTTCCTCTTGAATAAGCAATCATTAGGCATAAGAACTCACCCTAGCTCTTAAATCAGGCTCCAATTTTAGGGCAGCCTAATTGCTTGAGGTTGTCATGATAATTTTTGGAGACAGACACTTCCAGACTATTGTTCGGACGTTAGAGGCATTCTGGGGGTGTTTCTCTCGCTCCCCCTACTCTGTAAAGAAAGCAGAGGACAATTACACTTGTTTTAAGTTAAATACCTCAGCTGGGTGTCTAGAGTTACCTGGCATACACCTCAGTCATCGGAGAGAAGCAAAACTCTTACAGCTTTGTCAGCGCACAGAGTCCATAACTTTGTCAAGGATTCATGAAGCTGCATTCCCCAAATCATCACTGCCTGGAGTTAACATGAAACCAAGAAAACCCCACTCCTGCTTCTTTGCATCGTAAGCTCAAGCTTGCGTGGGTGTGGATGCTTTATTTTACTGATCTGACTGCAGAGACCCCAGTAGAAGTTAATTTTGCTGGCACAATGTCATAGCCGGTGGCACCAGACCCTGGTCGTGGCCACCCCAAGGTACACACGTGTTCTCAGATCTGCTGTGAGTCTTTACTGCTTTTCACTCCTGGGTGACTTTGACATCAACCTTGTGTTATTCCTCTAGTTCCATAATTACTCTGTCACGTATCATCTGTGATCTGAGATGTCAGGGAGCGCTTCAGAAGTGATTCCATAGCAGCAGAAACAGAGAACACGGGTGACAGCCCACCTGCAAGTGTTAGCCATGAACACAAAGGGACATAAAACAGACCAACAAATGCTAATTGTGTATTTTGACTTAAGTGCTGGTCACTTAATTAGAAACAGCTATTAAAGATCAGAGCAGAACCCTGTATCAACGTGCTTGTAGTGCTATTGAAATGAAAGATGTTCTCCTATCTTCTGCCAGTGTTTTTCAGCTGGGGATGCTGAATGCTTTTGTGTTTTGTTCCCAGGAGACAAGTGAGCAATGGGTTTCCTTAGCCAACGCATGCACACTTTGCTCTTGTTTATTTACAGGTTCCCCAGAGAACGTGCTTATGAAAAAAGAGTGCAGCCTAGGCAACTACTGCAAATTGCACCCAACATCACTGATGCACCGCGGCCTGAAATCACAGCCGTGGCTGCAAGAAAAGGGCAATGAAACAACAAAACTCAGCCCTTCCGAGGGCTGGAAATAGCTTTTTTTCCTGAGACCTTTCTAGAAATTAACTTAGGAATGAGATAAGGACAAAATGCAATGAAGATGTGGTGTTGCATGTGGACGGACGGCTGACAGCATTTCAGACTAGCACACCCACTCCCTGATCCCGGGAGCAGTGTCAACGTTTTCTCTTTAAGAGAAATGTTTTAAATATAGGACAGATCTTTCTCCAGTGTCAGTTGACATTTCTCAACTATTTAACTTCTGTGCTGCTTCCCATTGGCTCAGGATTTGGGCCTCTATTTTCCAGCCAGCCCTTTAACTGCTTCCTTTCCCCTCCCACAGGTTTTTGCAGCGAAAGTGCTCAACTTTGTCCTCCCAAACCTGTCGCTGGGATCGATAGACCCAAGTGCAATTTCCCGGAACAAGAAGGAGGTGAGAACTTTAACGCCATTTCGAGTAACTGTATAGTTGGTATCTCATCCCAATCCTGCCACTTCTCTTTAAAAAAAGAGGTGTTGCTAAATCACGAGGGCAAGACCTATGTTGGTATAAAAAGGTGAAACATCCTTGAAGTCAGTGGAACTGACTGCACGTAGCAGAAAACTATGGGAAGTCATCTGCTTATCCCTTCAGTGCATCTCGCACCCACAGCTGCTCTGGGTACAAGACAGAACAGAGACCTGTGCTACGGTTGTGGTGGAAAACACGTGGGAACCCTGTTTGTCTCTGCTGCGCCACCACCACTCATTACAGCGCCAAAAACCCAACTCGTACAGGTTGCAAACACACCGCTAACGTCAACTTTTCCAGCCTCCAACAGTTTCATCCTCTGCTGGAAGACTCTAGTTCTGCACTAAATATTTTTACAGGAGAAAAGTGCTAATGTGGGGACATGCCGAATAATAACGGCTTTAAAAAAGTGTCAGTGAGCTCCCTTAATTCGGCCTGAGCGTTTCGATGTTTGTGGGAGTGACGTCAGGAATCACCACAGCAACCACTGGACGTAGTTTACAATAAATGCTATTGTGTTGTCTTTATACCAAAATATTTGCTGCTGCTCCCACCGCTCTGTGATGCTCCAGGTCTCAAGAGCTTCCTTTGAGCGTTGTTGTTTTTTCTCTGCCCTTTCCCTTCCCATGGAGCAAGGGGAAGCCTGATGCAGTGGATAAAAATGTAGGTCTGCTTCATTAGAATCTGCTTATAATGAAGCAGTCTTTAAAATGAGACACAGAGCCCCTTTGTGCTGTGCTGCCCGCACACCTGCGAGTGGGCCCACAGCTGCCGTACAGCTGTGCATTGACATGTAAACCGCTTTCCTGATCATCTTCAGACCCCAGGATTTGAGGCTCCAGGCACTTGCTGATGACAACGCAGCATCTCGGTCCTCTGGCTGCCCGTACCGCACACCCCACCCTCCTTTTGGACCCAAGACGTGCAGCTTCAAAGCACACAATGTGCTGGAAACATCCATTATTTATATGTTCAACATATTCTCCTGCCAGACCAACTTTCTGTTCTCTAGAAATATTTTTGGGACTCGATGCAAGAATTTCCTGAGGATCTTGTGTTCCCAGCAGGCTGTCCTCAGGGCGCGGGGACTGAAGCACAGGGAGGTACAGAGATGTTTATTTGATCTGCTTGCTGTATCAAATGCGAGACACACAAAAGAGAGCAAGAAGCAACCTTAAGAACTCAGTCCTGTTATTCCAAGGAGGAATAACATCACAGGGTTGGGTGCTCCTTTATTCCGTTCATCTTTTTTATCTGCCGTTGAATTCAGTGGAGTAGTCTCACTGACTTTAGTCTTGTCCCTGCAGAGTCCACATAGGATGAGGCTCCAATTAACTTATAATGAATTTATTGCTCTGCAAAATGCAAAGGGAAGGTGCAGACCTTTAAGCAGGGGAACATAATGCAGCAGGAGCCCTGATGGTCGCTTCTTAGAATTACATCAAGAGAAAAAAGATGGATGGACTCTGCAGAGCCTTTGCTGGACCGTGGCTGGGAGCAGCCGCAGCCTCTCCCAGGGCTCAGGGAGCCATCCGGAGCTCTGCCTGCGGCTCCACACAGGTTTACAGCTTGGATTTTGCAGTATATAAATCCCTTTCCCTGGATTTCCCTCTTTTCCCCAGCAAACTGCTGCTTTGCACTCACCCCATGCACTGAACATTAACTCTAAGATTCCTGTTCATTGATGGGGAACAGGATCCTCCCACTGATTGAACTGGATTAAGATTGGGTTCTTCTTTTTCCACCCTCCCATCATCTACACAAAAATGTTTGTTGGCTGCTGAGTAGCTAAAAAATCCCTGTTCTTTCAGAATGAACAAGAGAGAGAAAGAGAGAGAAAGAAGGAAAGAGAGAGAAAGAGAAAGAAGGAAAGAAAGAGAGGGAAGGGAAGGGAAGGGAAGGGAAGGGAAGGGAAGGGAAGGGAAGGGAAGGGAAGGGAAGGGAAGGGAAGGGAAGGGAAGGGAAGGGAAGGGAAGGGAAGATGAACCTTTAGGTCATTCTCTTAGCATTTATGGCGCTGGGGAGGGGGCCAGCTCACATGAATTCATCAACATTGTTTTATACCTTGGGAAGGGAACTTCTGTCAATCCATCCATCCACCCATCCCTGCTGATTCCCCTCTCCAAAGTCCCCCATTTGTTACCTTCAATTAAATAATAATAATAATAATAATAATAATACACACAAAACCAAAACAACCAACCAGCCAACACCCTAGAAATAGAAAGAAACCCGTCTGAAAGCTGTGTTGCTTTAGCGCAGCAACATAGATCCAGGCAGGTCACTCCCAGATTAGGCTGAAGCCAGTTGCTAAGTAGCCAATGCAACAGGGTGGTTTTGCTCAAAAAGCTGATGAAAAGTCAACATGCTTGGCTGAAAATATCAGGGTACACCCAGCTGTCAAAGGGAAAGCAGTGGCCTCTTACAGAGTTTTCTAAACCCTCTGTGTGGATGGACACTTTGAAAGGGAGATACTGTACATAAGATCCTAATATTGCATTATGAGCTGTGATGAGACATCTCTTTGTCTCCCTGCCAAAAACTACCCCCCACTTCAGAGTAGCCGTGATGCTGCGCAGAGGCCAAAACACAAGGATGCCCTTAATCAAAGATCAGAAACATCTGCGGCATCCAGGGGTCCCTAATGAATGAGTGAGAATTCCTTTGGTCCAACTCCAGCACAAATTAGAGTAGCCCTGACCCCCTTGACCATCCTCAGTGCGGAGGGCTGGGACTGAAGGGTGACAGTCACTAATAGTCCCAAATTCCTCAGTTCCCACCCACTCCTTCCCCTTGCTGCATTTGGGGGTGGGAAATACAGGTTCAAGTGGTGGGAGGTGGTGGGGACTGGAAGCAAGAAGGTGACAAGGAGGGCAACTGTCTTAATACCCTGTGGCAAATTAACGCCCCAGATGGGAAAGCCCCTTCGTGTAGTGTCCTCATAGAACAGAATCAGAGAATCGTTTTGGCTGGAAGAGACCCTCAAGATCATGAAGTCCAACCGTTAACCCAACACTGGCACTAAAACATGTCCCTAAGAACCTCATCTGTCTGTTCAAGCCCTCAAGGGATGGTGATTCCACCACTGCCCCGGGCAGCCTGTTCCAGTGCTTTACAACCCTTTCTGGGAGAAAAACTTTCCCAGTATCCAACCTAAACCTTCTCCTGCCGCTCCAGTAATCTCATCTCATGGGGAGATGAACGCAGCATCCAGCCCAAAGCCTTTCTGCCTTCTGGGTGAGGACCAGGCTGGCCACGCTCTCCTGATCCAGTGCACATTTGTGCCAACGCAGACACACAGCAACATGTCCCTGGGCTGGTCTTGGGGGTCATCTCCTACCTGTGGTCCCCTCAGGGCAGGCACATGCAGCAGCAAGACAGCCCCAAATTTCTGAAAAGCAATGAAGAATCTGAACAGGCCTCACTGCCCGCGAAGAGAGAAGGAGGCTGTTTTCGGCTAACCTATAAATAACCATCGTTTCTATAAACATTTGCCAGGGTTGGGAGAAACTGGAGGCTGTGCCAGAGACCAACCCATAATCAAAGCATTCTGGCAAATATTGAGATGGCGGTGGCTGTGTGGGCCGTCTCCATGTACAGTATACAAATATTTACTGTAGATTTGCCTGCTGCGGTAACTACTCGTTCCTAGCAACTTTCTGCACCCGCTCTCATCCATTTTTATCCTCTCGCAGTCTGGCTGAGCAAGTTGTTGACTTCTCTTTTTGCCTACCACCTAATACTGTCATTTGCTGCCTCGTGTGTGCACACTTGGCACCCGGAGAGGATCCCTCAACGTACGAAAGCTTTGCGGTCCAGTGTCTCAGCTGTCTAGGTGTAGATCATGGTCTTCATCCCCAGAGAGAGAAGGTGAGAGAGAAGAACATCCAAGCCCTGAGCAAGGAGAATAAGGACCTGAACAACATCAGCGTTCACATAACGCCGTCTAAGAGCCCTCTGCAGAAGAGATGTCACCTTTGAGTGTCAGGAGGACATGGCAGAGCAGAAAAACACAGGCAGGTGCGCCCACAGGAACAGTCTGTGTCCAGCACCGGTTGTTCGCCTGCAGAAAGAGCTTTGGCTTGAATATTTTCTAGTGTTGTAAGAGGGAAAGGCACAGCAGGGAGCAAGCCAGGTTGTGTGAGCAGTTCTGGGTAGCCACGGTAAAGATCTCGACCTTGATTCTGATGGCAGGATGTCCTGACAGAACAGGAAATGACCGTGCAAGCCAAGGGAAGAGACTTTTCACCGCCGGGCTGACCTGCTTTGTCTGTTCTGCATGAAATATTGCTAACCTTAAATTACCTCTTTCTCCCTGCCAGATAGAGTCTTATACATCTGATCCCTTGGTCTACCACGGTGGCATGAAGGTCTCCTTCGTCATCCAGCTGATGAATGCCATTGCCAGAATTGAGCGAGCTCTGCCCAAGCTGACTTTGCCCATCCTGGTGCTACACGGCTCTTCCGACAAGCTCTGCGACATCAAAGGGTCCTATTTGCTGATGGACACAGTGCCGAGTCAGGACAAAACGCTCAAGGTCATCTTGCTTTCTTGGTTTTTTAGGGTATTATCCTGTCAGTGTTGGCCTGAGCAGGAATGACAGTGAAGGGCAGGGAGCCTGCTGAGCTCTGGAGAGCTGGAGACAAAGCAGGGCTGATGCATTGGTGAGACCAAGCAGGTCCCAGCCCCTTTCAGCAGGAGGTGACCCTCCCAAGGCACCATGTGGTGGCCTTTCACCAGCTCCAGCCAGGCAAGGGGTGGCGAGTGACCTCAAAACCTGACCCGGGGTGGCTGCACAGCTCTTGGACATGAAGCAACTTGGCATAGAAGTAGAGCGAGGCTCATGAGCACGTAAAGTTGCTGACCCCAAAAGCTCTTCTAAACAACCCCAACTGTGTAACCACCAACCTTACGTAGTGCCCCGGGGTGTCAAGGTACAGGGGGGGCCTTTCCGAAGCTCCGAACAGCAAAAACCACTTCACATCTGCTCATTTCACAAGAGCCACAGCTGATTAACCAATCGTTAGCACATGAATGAGCCTGAAAGAGAGACAGGGAGACCAAGGGAAAGCTTTTGTCATCGGAAAAATAACAGGATAGTCTGGGCATAAAAGGAGGAAAATTGCACAAGGCATGATGGGAACATCCCCCATTGTCCTTTGAACTCCAAGGGCATGATAAGTATTTCCTACTCCTCCTTAGTGGGATAAGCAGCAAGAAATGCTTGGGGTTGGGACATGTATTGTCTTCCCCAAGGGCAGCAGGGTGCTGGGGTGATGGGTCAAGCTGCAAGGCCAATGCCTTCCAGAGAGTCAGCACCGCCAGCGGCATCTATTCCATTTCATAACCTGACACATCCAGGAAGAAAAGCCTGACAAAGCGCGGGCAGGACACGTTGGACCTGGGGATGTTGACAAGAGGGCCCGAAGGCTGTTTTTTAATGCATATTTTGGTTTTTTCTGTGCTATCTCTGCTCTCTCCCTGGTTGCAGGTGTACGAGGAAGCCTGTCATGCCCTCCACAAAGAGCTGCCCGAGGTCTCTACCTCCGTCTTCACAGAAATACTGACATGGATCGGCCAGAAGGTCCCAGCAGCTGGGGAAACCAGCCATGCTTAAGAGCAATTGTTTTTGCAGCTCTTACTGGCTTTTTTTCTGGGAATAGATGCTTTTCTTAGTAGAAGTCTCTCCGAAAAAGCTCTAAGGTGGAGGGACTCTTGGGATATTTTATCACGCGCAGCGTAAGGGAGGGTGGGGGGAGCGGCACAGGGTGGGGCGTGATTTACTGATGAAACGGCCATTGCCCTGATCTGGAGAAGAATCGGCAGCTGCCGGAGCAGCCGTCCAAGCTTCCCAAGTCGGGTGACTTTATTTACTGAAATGCCCCTTGCCCACCAAACTGCCCCCATCACTTCCCCTTCTTTTGCTTTTTGCTGGGTGACAGGGGTGTATTTATACTGCAATAATTTTTTGGTATGTCAAAGAAGTCAGTATCTTCCACTACATGGTTTTAATTCTAGGTGCATACTTCCCTGTCCCCACCATCCCAATACCTTAAAAGCCCTGACCCTTGAGAGAAGAGCAGTAATGAAGGTGCTGGGTAAGGAGGAGAGGCTGAGAAAGGAGCTGACAGCTCCCTGGAGGTGCAAGGCTGGTTTTCAAGGTCAGAGCCCTTTGGATGCTGCCTTGATAAGCAGGTCAGGGCAGGGGGGAGCACTAAGAGCCTCCCCCACCGCCCTGCACGGCCCCAGGGCGTTCGCACTGTGGAGCAGCCCTTTAATTTTCATCATCAGAGCAGGATCCCAGAGGGGAGAGGAGGAATGTGGAATCTAAACCCACTTAGCACATTCAAAACCCGTGCTTTTCCTAATGCCAAACCTCCTCTCCTCTGCAAAACGAACTATTCTGTAAATATTCCTAGGGGCTGTTTTTTTTCCCCTTCCTTCCTTTTTTTTTTTCCTTTTGGAATTAATCACTTGTGCTACTGAGACTGAAAAAGCAAAGTTATAAGAGAATATAGTAATATAATATATGATGTATATAGAGGTGGCTGGGAGCTGGGGAAGAAATGGGAGGAGAGCCTAAAGAAGGGGTTAACCGTTCCTTCTCTTGGCAAGGAATAATGTTGTCCTACCGGGATCCAGTCCTCTCACCATAACTTTACAGTCATAATCTGTTGTTTTCCTTCATCACTTGGAAAATGTCCTGAAAATAATGCTCGGGAGAAGCGCAGAGCATCTGGTGGGTGGGGATTAGCAGTGGGTGTCCTCACGGTCCACCGGTTCAGGAGGAGACCTGCAGCGTGAGCAGAGATCCCGTCCAAGCTCATCCCCATCTCCTCCTGGTTGGCACAGGCACCTGTGGGACAGATCCCTGAGCCAGGGGGTCGAGCTTACCCCTTGAAACAATGCAGGGACCTGCAGGACAGAACAGGGTGCGATCATCCATCCAACACCGACTTGGCCATGCTGGGGGCGTCCGGGGACACTGGTGTACAAGCCACCATGGAGGAGCTTGTGAACTGGCCAAATCCTCGAGCCGCCGGGGTCACTGGTAGCAGCAGGGCTGAGGAAAAGACGTAAGAGCCAGTTACAGAGCAGAGGAATTGTATCGATACAGCAAAAGCTGTGTAGTGATCCCAGTGTGGCTCAATTTGTCCAGGGTGATGGCCCTAATGCTGAAGACACTAGTTGGCAGCTGCCAAAGGGAAGGGGTTTAACCTGCTCCTCTCCCTCCAGATGTACAAGAAGAAAACGCCTGCACGTGTTGCACTATGAGAGTGGAGCATCTCCCCCAGCGACAAACCAGTCCCCCCAGTGCCCTCCCCAGCAGCAGCGGGAACCAGCGCCCCAGGGCTGGATCCTGCCTGTGACAGTCACAGGCGGGTCACCCACCTCCCCTCCCTGCCGAGCCAGTTCTGGCAAGATTCAGGAAAGGGACCTTTGTGCAATAAGTCAGAATTGGGGCTCGGTCCCATCCGGCCCCAGCAGCGTGGATGGATGAGGGATGTGTGGATGCAGGTTACGTGTCCCAGTCAGGAAAGCTTTTACACACGTTGATCCAGGCACTTTCATACTTGTCTTGCCTTTAAGAGAGGAACGAGCGGTAGTTCTCCCAGCAACACCAGCTTTTGATTCACTATTCCAGCGCAATCAGCTTTTTCCACAAGCTGGCGTTGCTTTGGGCAGCAGGTGATGTGCAGACTCTGTATCTTCCAGCCGCTTGGCTTGTTTCAACTTCTTTTCCCTGAGCAAGATCCCTCGTTGCCAGATGCTTCTGGGGAAAGACACCAAGAAGAGAAACACTAGAGCGGTGATAAACTTCACCTGCTCCTTCAGCTGGAAGGGGAATCAAGTAGGCGTCATCCAGCAGTGACAGACATTGCGGGGGTAGCGGCGAGATGATGATTTAAGGGTGAGATTTTTTTGAAAGCACTTTTCCCGAGGAAGTTGGGATGAGCAAATCAATGCGCACATTCTTTACATCCCTTCCCAAACTGACAAGCACTTTGCGGGGGGGAGGGAGGAAGGTCAGAGCCCGTCTGCTCCCTCCAACCTGGCTCGGGGCACACGAAGGTCCCTGGTCAGTGCCTTTGATATAATGTGTCCTTTCACCCAAGAAACATGTGCAGCTCGGCATAATAAAATAAACATAATAAACAAAAGGGAACGGATTCCATTGATCTGGGAAAGGCTCGTCCCTCTGTGTAGCTCAGCAATGGCATGTGGCTGGGGAAGCTGCGTTTGGAAGTCACGTTAATAAATGAAAATGCAGAAAGAAAACAACAAAAAAAGAGCAAAATAAGCCCCAAGCACAGCAGGGGTTCCTGCCACCCTCAGCCAGCTTTCTGAAGAATTAACACAAGGAGACCTACCCAAAAAAGCCCGGCAGGCTCGGCAGCGCATCCCCTTTGCAGGGGAGTGAGCCCAGAGGGAAGGAACCCCGAGCAAATCAAGCCAGGGTTGGGGAGAGGCTGGTTGCACCAGCTGCAGCTCATCCTGCACATTTCGGCTGCTGCTGCTCCCTTACCCTGCTCGTAAAGCCACTTTCTATTGACCCAGTTAGGTTTCACCATGCCCCGGAGGAATTCTTCCTTGGCTGACCGGATTAGTAACGAGCAGAGAGCTGCTGCCAAGGGAAATGTAATTAAACTCTTCTTTTCAAATGGCAGGTACCATTTGCAGGGAGCACAGCCGGCCTTACGAGTGCAGGGAGCCACACCGGCCACCGGCACTCGCGACTGAGCAATAGCCACGTGTGACTACTGTACGTGTCACCACCCGCAGCACTGAGAGCCCCTTCCTCACCGCCTCACCCCGCGCATTTTCTATATAGCCCGTTCTTTTTATACCACTCACCGTAGCACGCTTGCCAGCACAAACCCCATCGAGATCACACTCACTTTCCCAAGTAACTTCTGGGCTTATCTCTCTTGTTCTGTTGTGTTGCAGTTCTATAAAATACATTTATATATATATATGCATATATAAAAAACATATATACATACACATGTATTTTCAGTGGGAAAAAAACATATACGAGTTTAGGATTCTTAAAGGAATACAATGTATATTGCAACTAATAATAAAGTTATGTTTTCTGAACAGAGCGCGTTGATGGCATCATTGCTGAGGGTGAGGAGGGAAGGGCAGAGATTGAATTGCAGGTACCTGCTCCCAGCCTGGGGGTCTGGGACTGTGGGTGTCCCACGGAGGCCTGAGCTTCCCCTTCTGCTCAGGGGCAGCGTTTCAGACAGCCCTGAAATCCATGGCTTTACGCCACTATTTGCTGTAGACCGAAGCGGCACGATAAAAAATCAGCTTGGAGCACTGCAGATGTAAGATGCCTTTACATCTTACTTGTAGTTCTCTGGGCTGGCTGGGTAATCCCATGGAAAACAACCTCTGCCAGAGTCAAAGGTTGCTGCTCTTCTTTATTTTTTTAAATTTTCTTAAAAAAAAAAAAGGAAAAATAAAATAGAAGTCCCTTGACCCAAGTGCTTCTGCACCCCAGGAGTCTGGAGCCGATCAGCGGCCTGGAGCGCCAGGCAAGCTCAGCCTGCTCCGAGACCTGGTTCCCAGCTTTTACAAGCCCATTAAAATATTACATTGGTCCTGAGCTGTACCTAATTCAAACGGGCAGGTGAGGAACATCATTAATAACAAGATTTGCTTTAACACCTGTGAGTCCCTGACTCCTTTGTGTGATGTTTTTGTGGCTCATTAAGCTCCTGGTGGGTTTGAGGGCTGATGAAGGTGCACGCTGGGGTGTGGGGACAGGGATGGAGCCCAGGAGGGACGGGACGGTCCCGTGTGAGCCCAGGAGCAGCACCAGCACAAAGGAGCCTTTTGGCAGCGCAGTGTTCCCGGCAGCACCACCCGGCGCCTGGCAAACCGGCACGGCCATGGGTGGCCTTTCTGGTTTTAGCACGTGCTTCCACAGCCTGATCCTGCGAGTCTGCGGGAACCCTGAGGCTTTTTGCCCATTTCTTTTCCCTGCGCTTGGTTTTGTCTTACCCAGAGCTGGGGGTTCCTCTCAGTGTTGGTACAAGGGGGTAAAGCAGGAGCCAGAGCAGAGCTACGGTGTGGTGGGATGAAAGCTTCTAAGGAGCTGCCTGCCCTGCCATCGGAGTGTGGGATGAGAGGTGTCCCATTTGGTGACATTGCTGCAGGGACCGTGTCTCCCCAGAGCCCTGGGACCACACAGGCCGGGCGCAGGCACTGGAGAAGAGCCAAGAGCCAAATGCTGCAGCTTCAGTGAGCGCGGAGGAATTTTAACCCTGATGATCTGCTCGGCATAGAAACCAGAGACTCCCTGCTGCCGCTCCTGCTCACCGCAGGCTCTCACAAGTTGGGTTCTTTGAGCGGTCGTTTGCTCTTCTCTCCTTGGACGAGCACAAGAAGTCCCTTTTTCACACAGAAACAGAGCAACGCTCTCCCAGTCCAGGATGCTCTTTCTCCATCCGATGGGGAAGCTGCGGATGCGGAGCTACCGCTCCCCTTCCTGCCGCTCTCCTGACAGCCGTCTCGTTAAACCAAACAGCCCCGTCCATGAGCAAACACGGCAGAACCCACAACTCCCAACAGGAGCAAGACAAACAACCGGCCTCCCCGCAGCCACCGCTCTCGGGAAGGAGGGACGACACGGGATTGATTTCCCTTCCCTCCGGAGGAAGCTCTTCAGTGTCTGGAAACATTCCAGGAATTCAGATGAAAAAAATTCCTAAGACATCAATGAAGAGTTTAGATGGATCGCATGATATGCACTGATGTCTAAACAGAGGGAACTTGGCAAAGAGCAAGCTGCTCGGTCTGGAGGGAGCAGAGGGGAGGGCAAGATGTCCAGCATGGAAAACACTTGTAATAAACCACACAGAGAACGGCAGAGGCAAAGCAACGGGAGCTCAGGTGCCAAGGATGAGGGTGGTGAGAGCCTGGCCCAGGTTGGCCAGAGAGGTGGTGGATGAACCATCCCTGGAGACATCCCAGGCCAGGCTGGACGGGGCTCTGAGCAACCTGAGCTGCTGAAGATGTCCCTGCTCATGGCAGGGGGGGCACTGGGGGAGCTGGGAAGGTCCCTCAACCCAAACTGTTCTGTGATTCTATGATGAGTGGCACCATCCCTGCCTCAGATTAGCAAGGGTCCCTGACCAAAGGCAAGCAAGCTCTGCCAGACCATGGTAAACCCTGCTGTAGCCCAAGCCCAAGGAAAAGCTGGGCTTTCAGCCTTCCCAAGGTCGGCCACCTCCATATCAGAGTCATGTCTTCATTCAAATGAAAACCATGCAATGGCAACACCAGCAAAGCTCTCCTAAGGCCAACACAACACATCACGAGCATGAGACATCCACATGCTGGAAACAAACAACTCCAGTTCCCCATAAAGAATTAAAAACAAATAAATCAGTTTTTCCCTCCCGCTGGACCACAGAGTCAGCTTCGTCCTGCACAGGCAGCCCTTGCGTTTGCTGTATCCAGAACCCTGAGCTCCCAGAGCTCATCCCTTGCCCTTTTCACACTGAGTCCTCTCTCCTCCCATCCCACGTTGCGGCTGCTCTGCGCCAAAACCCAGACCGGGGGCACTCGCGTGACCGGCACGTCCTGGGTGCCCGGCGAGCACCCAGCTTTGCACGCAGGGCCGGTCGGCCCCGCCGCTGCTGCCGGCACCGCGAGCGCTGCCATCGGGGGAGCAAGAGAAGTTCTTTCCCCTTGTGGGCTTTCAGGCCTGGGAGACTCTTGTTCCTGTATCAAAAATAGCGTGATCCTGTTTCCAAACTAGCATGGTCAGCAGGACAAGGGCAGTGATCCTTCCCCTGTGCTCTGCACTGGGGAGGCCACACCTGGAGTATTGTGGTCAGTTCTGGGCCCCTCAGCTCAGGAAAGAGATTGAAGTGCTGGAGCGGGTCCAGAGAAGAGCAACAAGACTGGGGAAGGGACTTGAGCACAGACCTATGGGGAGAGGCTGAGGGAGCTGGGCTTGTTTAGTCTGGAGAAGAGGAGGCTCAGAGCTGAGCTCAGCACTCTCTAGAACTACCTGAAGGGCAGTTCCAGCCAGGTGGGGATTGGTCTCTTCTCCCAGGCATCAGCAATAGGACAAGGGGCCATGGGCTTAAACTCTGCCAGGGGAAATTTAGGCTGGAGATGAGAAAGCAATTCTTTACAGAGAGAGTGGTCAGGCATTGGAATGGCTGCCCAGGGAGGTGCTGGACTCACCGGCCCTGGAGGTTTTTAAACTGAGATTGGCCATGGCACTTAGTGCCATGATCTAATAAATGGACTAGAGTTGGACCAAGGGCTGGACTGGATGATCTCTGAGGTCTTTTCCAACCCAGTCGATTCTGTGATTCTGTAATTGCACACGTGATTGGAAAAGGTCACAGAAAATCAGGAAACAAGAAATAAACCATCGCCCTGGGAAGGGAAGGAGCAGCGTGGCCAGAGCCAGACGCTGTGCCCACCAGGCACTCAGACCGGAGAAACAGCGTGACAGAAAAAGCTTTCGGGACAACTCGCCTGAAGCGTTTTCAGCTTCTCAATGAGAGCCTTTGGGAAAGAGATTGAACTTGCCGCCAACAAACTTGCTTTAAAAATCCTGGATAAAAGTTCAGTTTTAGATGCAGGGAGGAGGGGGATGGAAGGAGTTCTAGAGAGCAGATTGCTGGCTCCCATTATGGAAGCAAGCTTAATAAAATTCATAGAAATATTGGTGGTTCTGCTGCACTGTGCCAAGAATGTGTTAGAATAAAACCTTCTGAGCAGAAGGGAGAGATAAAATGTCATCTCAGCCTTGATATGAAAGATCAGCCTTCAACTCCTAAAGCGTATCTCAAGGAACAGTAGCTATCACATTGACTTGCCTCCCCTCCGGAGCAGCGCCCTGCTCGGCCTCGCTTGCACAGCTCCCAATGTCCTTGTCCCAATGGTACTGGGGTGACCCTGGATCATGAAGAAGTGATAAGGTTAAAGAAAAAAGATGGGGGCCTGTTCCAATGCCCAACAGCCCTTTGGGGAAGAAATTGTGCCCCAGATCCAACCTCAACCTCCCCTGGTGCAACTTGAGGCCGTTTCCTCTGCTCCTGGCGCTTGTTCCTGGGGAGCAGAGCCCGACCCCCCTGGCTCCAAGCTCCTTTCAGGCAGTTCAGAGATCAGAAGGTCTCCCCTCAGCTCCTGTTCTCCAGCTGAACCCCCAGGTCCCTCAGCCGCTCCCCAAAATAAGCTGAAGAACCCCACTGAATCCTTTCAGAAATAAAGCCAGACTGATGTCAGTTGGGAACAAAGAGGCCACAGCTGAACAGATGTAGTGAAATATACTATTTTATTGCCGCGCACATGCTTACAGATTTCTTCTTAAATATAATGTTGCTCTGATAAAATTTTACAATCTCCTTAATTCGACAAGTGGCTAATAGCAAAGAAGGACAGAGGCAACGGGACACAAAGAGGACACTGGCAACAGAAGAAAAATACAATCAAAAGGTTTTGATTTTGTGATAAAATGATTTGCAGCAAGAATAAAGTGAATTCAAATCAAAGTTTTGACGTGGCTCATCTTAATTAGAGAGCTTGCCTGCATGCCGACCATCTGCTTACGCATGCTTTTGATAGCCCTGTTTTGCCAAAAGGGATGGGGGGGTGATTAAGGGACCCCGAGTAATTGGCCGATCTGACGGGCCTCACAGATGTGACCACTAAGTGCAGGCAGACAGACCAAGCGTTTGCTCACAGCCCACGTGGGACCGTGGGGGGGCAGATCAAAAGGCCACGCTGACCTTTCCTCCCACGTGTAGCACCGCGGGCTCGCTCGCTCCACGCCGCGGGAATGGAATTATTCAAGAGCAGCCACACGGAAAACGCTTCCCCTGCCCCTCCTCTGCCTTCCTCCCCTTTGCCCACTGCAAAGTGTCCATTTTGCTTTAGCAGCTGAGGCATCTGCAGAGAAAAGTGTTCGCACATTCCTCGCTAATCCCGGTTCTGCGGCTCGTTCAGCACAAGCAGAAGGCAAAGGGCGCGCTCTGTGCTCCGGGCGCTCCGCGCAGCCCCGTGCGGAGCTGTCGCAGCCTCTGAGCGCTGCGGAAAGCTGACTGCGAAGAGGCCAGATGGGGAATTCGTGCAGAAGAGGGGATGTGATAAACTAAACATCCTGTTTCTATGTTCAGTGCCATCTTCAGCCACACAGGGCAGAGGAACGCGGGGGACCTGACCAGCTGGGTCAAGCTGTTGGCTGTTTCGGGAGGAGGATTTGAGCCTGACACTCTGCTGAGCAAGAAAACAGGCAGTTCTGCTTTCACCTTTCTCCATATATACGGGACTTCATATTAAAGCTTTTCCTCAACAGCTCTTCCCCTCCTCAGGTTCACTGAGATGCCTTTATCAGTTCAAGCTGCGCTGGGCTCTTGGGTGTCCTGCCAAACCACACTGAGCTTGGAGGGACACGAAACAGACACGCAGCTCCTCTCAGTGTCACCACCCCGAACTGAAGCACAGCCCTGCTGCTCCCCGCGTCCACACAGCAACACAGCCCTGCAGGGACACAGCCCTCACCCTAATGGGGCTGCAGCAAACAAACCACGAGAATCTCCTTGCGCTTCCTCACAAGCATTTTGAAACAAGAAGTGCAGCACGCCCTGCTTGCATAGCCCTGCAGCCGCCATGCCCTGCCCCGAGAGACTTGTTCTGCGAGAGGAACCAGTTAAACACAGATGACAAAGTGCACAAGCACCTGCGGTCCAGTTAAGTCGCTGCACCTCATTCCTGCCTCGCCAGCTTCTGTTGAGTGAAACTCAATCCTGAGACGTGGTTTAGCCAAAGTCCAGCTTATCACGAGTACAGCGGCCAAACCTCAGTGCCTGCTCCTCGCTGTGGTGCCCAAAGCTGCCCGTGTATGTGCAAAGAGCTGCAGCGTCCAGGCAGGTGCTCTGAGCAGGGGCAGCGAGGCTGCGGCTCTCACTGCTGTGGGGGCATCAGTGTGTCACCCAGCGAGATTAGCGAAGAGAAAGGCACCCCCACATCCACACCCGAAGCAAATCCCTGCTGAAGGCTGCATCTCCAAACCCCTTCCTCATCCACCTGAAGCACCGTGGCTATTACAGAAAACACCACCCTGAAGCTGCACGGGGTCCCAGTTCCCACCTCAAACACTAAAAGCACACCTGAAATGGATTATTTCAATTATTATTTGCCTCACAAAGTGACCAAAATGACAATATGCATTAGTGATGGCAGCCCCACTGCCTGTGCAAGATTCTCTGTGTGTTTTGTACACCTTTTCTCCCTCCCAGCACAGCAAAGTGTGCCCGGGACACCCGAGACTCATAACATGCCATCCTGAACAGCTTTGAGCTCAGCCTATCTGGCAAGCCAAGCTTTACGCAGGGCCTATCACCTGCTGACTGGTGCCAAGGAGAAAGAACATCATTACCCTCATTAGGAGTCTAGGGAGACAACACGAGATAACACGACCCACAGACTTAAAAACATTCATTAGTACAAACAGGGGATCTCCTGGAGAACAACGAAGCGACAAGGCTCAAGGCTCAAGGCTCAGCAAAGCCAGAAGGTTGACGTGTGGCACAGCGGCCCTGCAAGAGACCCAAATGGCTCCTTTTAGTTTTAAAAGACATTTCCAGTGACCCCTCTTCCCTGACTCACCAGCAAGTCAGTTTTGCTCTACCACAATAGACAAAAACAAAGGGAAAAGTGCTGTTTGCAAGAAGAAGGTGTTTCCTTCCCCTGTTCGGAAGAAAAGGGGGTTCTAAGAACGGAAGGACTCTGGTCTCTACTGTATTCTCCAAGATTTTTGTTCAGAAAGCCAAGCTATTAAATTCTGAGCACTTCAAAGCAACGAAAAGCTACGGAAGACCTGGAAATCACTTTGGTTTTTTCATCTAAGAGCTACAACGGCAGGTGAAGACAGTGCCTTCCACACAGCCAAGTACTCCTGTGTCCCTGTTCGGGAAGTACTGCCTACCTTAGCTGATCTCATCATGCTGACAGTTCAAGCAAGGCCACCTCCCTTCCACTATACTTATTTGGAGGGTTTAATCCAGTTTTCTTCCTCTGCTGGTGGCAATTGAACAAATATCCTGGCGTGAACCAGTTTCAGAAGCGTGTTGTTGGGCAGGAGGACAGGATGGGTCCTGACAGCGGGCGGTAGCGAGTGCCCCAGAACAGCCCCCTTCCCAGCGCCACCAGCTCACAGCCCCCCAGCCACATCGGATTAGACTAGATTAGATTTGGGCTGAGCTTTGGGAGCTACTTCTGAAAGGAGAAACACAAATAAAACCCAAGCCAAAACAAACAAAAAAACCACACACACAAAATAAAACCAAACACAAACCAGACACGCAAACGTCCAGACATAAATAAATTAAAAAGAGACCATGCCTGAAAGTGGATGGGGAGGAGAACAAAGGAGGAGAAGAGAGACATTTCAGAGACTCGAACGTTCTTGCACTCCAAGGCAGCCCGGGGGGTGATGCGGGCTGCGTGACAGGCAGGGTTTGCACACATCAGCACTCAAGCCCTATACTGGCCAGGAGGTTTTCCAGAGCTTCAAGTTTCTGGTTGGCTTCCTCGATGGCACTGTAAGTCTGCACGTTGCTGGTGATGTGGAAGCGGATGTCATCGACCAGAGGAATGGAGTCGGTCTCCTGCCGCTCCTCCACAGCCTCCGCGTTCTCCTTCACAGCAGCCACAAACTCCTCCAACTCCACCAGCTGGACGGGGTGGACAAGAAAACCATTAGGAAGACAAGAAGACAGGTAAAGGGATGGAAAGTGTTGGGGTACGGGGCTCAGCTACTGTCGCAGAAGGGAATGGTAATGGTACATGTGGACCCAAATCTTCCTATGGACGCCATCTGGAGATGCATCCTGCTGTTCAACCAGAGGAGGCACTAATAGTCCAATCATAAGTGGTCACAACCATAAGCAATCTGCAGCTCAAACAGCACACCGTGACACCCACTAACTAAATATCCACAGCTCTGGCATTAAGGCACACAAATACACTCACTATTCCCACAGAAAGGCTCCCCAGCATGAACCAGGAGATGCTGCCAGACAGTTTTGGGAAATGTCTTGCAACAGGCAAGACGGCAGGTGCTTGTGCCCCATTCAGAACTAGGAGCTCCAGATGACTCTGTCCCCACCACCAGCAGCAGCTCACAGCAAAGCAGCTGCTCTGTTCTGCGCCCAACCTGACAGAATCAGGTCACCCATGAATGATTTTTGCATCAAGTTCCCCAGGAACATGTGCTGTGCTGAATGGCGAGAGGCAGCTCCCGTCTGCCTGCGCTGCCGAGCTGTGCCCGGGCACAGCAGGCTGCTCGGCCCTGCTCCGGCCTACACTCTGCCAAAATCTCTCCCCAATGCCACCATCAGTGCATCCCCACGATGTCTGAACAGCTGGGGCTGCTCCATTTGCATCAGCACCCTTAGGAAGGCATGTTGCCAATGCTGGGTCCGAGGACTCCCACTACAGAACTGAAATGCAAGGGGAACACTCAAGCAAAGCCCAATCGTGCCTGATTACTACTTGGGATATTCAGCGGCTTTCAAACCAAATCCCTTTTCCAGAAGGCAGGATCTGGGTGCATGCTGATGTGTCATCCCCAAGGTTCATACAGAACAAAATAGCAGTCCCAGAATAATTTCCTTCGCTGTTTTCCCATGCCAAAAAGAATTTCACACCTTTCAAGCTGCAGGTGAAAATGTTGCATTCCCACGTGAACTGTAGGAGCCATTTATAAAGATCTGTCTCAGGATAAAAACACCCCATAGATTGTAGTTTATCCTTCTCTATGGCAACTTTCTCCACGAGTCCTGAAACTGCTAACTATAATCACTTAGGATAACATCTAAATGGAGCCCCATAAAGAAAACTTCAGTGTTAAAATTCATCACTTCTGGCTGTTCAACAGCCAAATTTCCCCTGTGGAAACCTCTACTGTTATATTTGTCATCCTGGAGGAGGGTGGAGATCATATAGATTTCTCTTTTCTACAGCATCGTGCCCGCAGCAAACACCGACAAACATTCCCTGCACAGAGCTCCCCTGCGCACCCCACTGGGTTCTCCAGGCTGCAGCCGGTGTATTCAGGCAACACCATCGTTGCTCTGAACACAGTGGCCGAAAGCTCAATGATTGTCAGCTGCCCATGGCACTTAGAGAGCTTTCTGGGCAGCTTTGTCACCTCATAGTCCACAGGGACGTGCTGGGCAGCCACCAGCACCTGGCTCATCGCACGACATGAGGTACTGCTGTGCTCCTCATCCTCTGTCCTCATTCATCACGTGCTTTGCTACTCCTCCACTGCTCATTTTCAGGACCAGAGGGCAACCACTTTTTACAGACCAAAGTACAACCACTAAATGTGTTGTACCTGTGGCTCACTGCACAGTCAGATTTATGGGCACATGTGGTGAATGCAGCAGGGAGTGTTTCTGCTACCTTCTCGATGATCTTTGCCATGTACTCAGTGCACTGGTCCTCCAGGCGGGTGAGCTGGAACAGCTTTGCGATCCTCCAGATGCTGACGATGTTGTCCTCGTCGAGGATCTGAGCCAAGGTCCTGCCGCACAGGCGCTTGAGACCCGGCAGCAGGTACATGTCTGCCACGCACAGCACGTCGTAGGCGTTTTCCGGGGACAGCTGGCAAGGGGAAGAAGAGAATTAGTGTCCCGTCCTACCCACTCGTCTCTGGCAAACCGCCTTCTCTTGTGTTTTAGCAGAGATTCTCTAAGGTGTTGTTCGGCCCATCACCGGACAGGTGTTCAGAGCACCGCGCAGAGACAGGAGCTCAGGCTTCCAGGGCCAAGTCTTCCCCTCAGTTAGCACAGAGGAGTTTAAAATGCTGCAGAAGCGGCTTGCTCAGCACAAAGCGAGACGTTTGCCCTTCTGCAGCTCACCCCTGTGGCTGAGCACAAAGCGATGCTGAAGCGCTGAAGTGCGGCTGCTAAGAAATGCTCAGCGTGGCAGTGGAAGGAGGTGGATTGTACCACGTGTACTGAGAGAGCTTCAAAGAAAACAAGGGAACAAGCTGGCAGAACGGAGCACCCTGTCCCCACCAGGACTCTTCTCACATCTTGCACTGCTGGACTCGGGTTTTGTGAAAAATGTGCAAAATTCTCTTAAGTTCCTTCATCCGACTGGTTCTACCAACTCAGCCAGCACAACCTCCCTGGCACAAGGACAGAAAATCGCACCCCAAATAAACTGTAGGTGAGGCCCAACTAGGTAAGGAACAGAGTCTGCGTATCAAATACTACTGGAGCTGTAACAGGCATTCAAACTGAACTAAATTAATGCACCAGATGCTCCAGCTTACACTGTTGTGAGTGGCCTTTAACATTTTCAGGCTCTTGAGCTAGAAAACCACCCTCCCATTTCCCTCTTGGGTACTTTTGTTCATTGCAAATGATCTGAGGATAAAAAATGCTGTAGATCATGTTGGAGACACCACCTCCAGCTTCACGCAGTCTCTTCCCCTTGGCCGGGCAAATCCTATTTCAGTGAACCATCTGCGTCACCAACCTGCAACTAGAGCCTCTCTCCACACAGTTCTGTTCCTGCTACCGTGAATTGCAAAGAGCACAGTTACCCACATTCATTTTAACAGCAAATCTGCAGGATGCAGCATACCCTGGCTGTGGAGGAGGTGAGATCACTTGCATTTACAGACCAAGCCACACTGGTCTGGACTGAAGAATGGGAGCTCTGGTGGAGCATGGTCCAATGCCCTGATAGCTGATCAGCAGCAAAACCACTGCTGTCCACATCTACATGTGTTTGTTCACTCTGGCAACAGCAAAAGGCTGATTATTTCTTCCCCTACAGCTGCCCACATCGGTGTCTGGAGAGACTGCTCCAGCTGTCCGACACGCTGCAACAGCCGTGCAGAACGATGTGAGATGTATTAGAGGTCTGCCGTGAACGCTGTAGTGCCACGGGGGTGTAACAAAGCTCTTGGGATTATCAGTCAAGTGCTGCTTTGTCCTTTCATAAGCTCCAAGAACTTCATGAGTTGGAGGCGTTTGAGTCAGTTGTACTGATGGCAGCAGCTCCCAACCGCTTCATCAAGGACAAACCTGGCAAACGTTCCTCCAAAAGCTTCACTTGAGCCCACACAAAAACTCCAATCAGCAACTTCTCTTTCTGTCTGAAAGCACACATTCTTTCTCAGCACTCATTCTTCCTTCCAACTGCAAGCATCGTCACTAATACATAGCAAAGAAACATAAATCTTTTGGAAAAAGAGAAGTGGAATTGGGAATGCTGACACTTGGCTGGAGAAAGCCAGGGCAGGGAGAACATTCCACATGTAAGCGTGGAACCTGAGCTATATTCCTGTTTTCCTCACCATTTTTCCTGATAGTTTTCCATGACAGAAGAACTCCCTGCAGAAGCTCATAAGTTGCCTGTTCAGTTTGAAATACAAGCTAGTTTCTGTGAGAGATCCTGCATAGAAAACACATGAGCAAGACCATTTCAACTCCTACACATTTTTGGTCTGTCCTCCTGCTCCAAGTCCAAACAGGGCAGCTGAGGCACCCTTGGAAAGGGACGGCTGCCTGGGAAACATCCCCCTGGGAGACACCACGAGGAGAGCAGGCAGATGGAGAGGTGCAAGGGAATGGGCTGCAGCACAGCCACAAGGTCAGAGAATCATTTTGGTTGGAAGAGACCCTCAAGATCATCGAATCCAACCATTAGCCCAACACTGGCACTGACCCGTGTCCCTGTGAACCTCATCTCCGTCTGTCCAACCCTCCAGGGATGGTGACTCCAGCACTGCCCTGGGCAGCCTGTTCCAACGCCCCACAGCCCTTTGGGGAAGAAACTGTTCCCAAGATCCAACCTCAACCTCCCCTGGTGCAACTTGAGGCCGTTTCCTCTGCTCCTGGCGCTTGTTCCTGGGGAGCAGAGCCCGACCCCCCTGGCTCCAAGCTCCTTTCAGGCAGCTCAGAGATCAGAAGGTCTCCCCTCAGCTCCTGTTCTCCAGGTGAAGCCCCCAGGCCCCTCAGCCGCTCCCATCACACTTGTGCTCCAGCCCCTCACCAGCTCCGTTCCCTTCTCTCAACTCACTCCAGCACCTCAAGGGCTTTCTTGGCGTGAGGGGCCCAAAACTGACCCCAGGATTCGAGGTTTGGCCTCCCCAGTGCCCAGCATGGGGGGAGAGGGTCAGGTCAGGAGCATCTCCATGACCCCAACGTGCTGCTTTCCCTTTCCACCTCCCCTTCCAGCACTGGGCTGATGGAAGAGCACAGACAAGCGAAGCATCTGCTCTCTGGCACACCAACAGCAACCCTGCCCTTGACACCTGCTAAACACATCTCTCCCTACTGCACATTCCCTGCTGCTACCCGGAGGTGAACAGATCAGCAGAAACAAGGTCACAGCTGCACACATTCTCTGTATGTGGCACCTGACCCAGGGTACAAATACTGCTCAGGAGAAGTGACGCTGGCAGGTGCAGCAGCATCTCCGATCACTGCCCTAACACCAGAACGTGTTCTGGCATCTTGTAGCTAGACCTGCGGAAAATATTTGCTGCGAAAACCAAAGCATGAAGCTACTTCAACGCCAAGATTTGCTGCGCCTTCCATCAGGCTGAAAACTAGGTGGAGGTTAGGGCTGTTTTGTTGCTTGTGATACTGAGCACAGCAAGGCGTTGGTCTCCCAGTAGAACCTTTACCCATCCCTGCAATAAGTAACAGTGGAAATAATGACTTGCCACAAATGGAAGAGTGGGCTACGATGCCAAGAGTAAATAAGCAGAATCTCTCAACCTTCTCACATCTCCAAATGTGTTCCATCTGCCATCTACTGGCAGTCACTCACCTTCTCCTTCCACAGAGCCCAAGAGGGAAATCTGCAAAGCTCTGCATTTATCATACCAACATGCAACGTGCAACCCAATTTCCAAATTTTTGCTATGGGATGAAAGACTAGGGATTTGCTTCCCAAATGTCATGCGCATCAACTAGATTCCTGCCCAGCTTACAGCAAGTCGCAGCATTTGGGTTCCTGAGACAGAAGTAAAGTAGCAGAGTAGGGCAGTGGGATTTAAGAAGCCTAAATACACACCACCCCCTCCAGATGCTGCAGGAAAACACAGCGGGGAATGGAATGAAGCGGCAGAGGAGGAAAGGCTCCACGGCCGGCCTCACCTCTGTGTCATCGCTGTAGATGTAGTAGAGGACCCGGATGAAGATGTCTTCTGAGATGTTGTGGAGAGTCACCACAGGGATGCTGGGCTGCGTCTGCAGCTCCTCACTCTCACTGAAATGGTCTTCAAGAAGGGCTTTGAAATAATCACTGCGACCACAGAAAAATGCCTGGGGAGGGAAGAAAGACCAACACACTTCTCGTTGCACCAAGCCAAAGAGCACTACCAACCAGCTGTCAGAGCAGCTCAAAGATACTTCAGAAGTTCAGACTCTGTAACTCTGATTCTCCCTGTATTGTGAAGCTGCATCTCCAACAGTTTTCCACACCATATTTCTATCCATGCCTACCCTCAGAAGCAAAAATAAAAGACAATTTGTAAGCTTAAGAGATTCAAAAGTAGCCTGGCATTAGGGCAGGAGTTTGAGTTAAGGTTAGATCTCAAAGTCCATTCTTTCTGCTGTCTTCTTGCAGATGAAACTCTCCCCTCCCCAGACACTGAACTCACAAGCCAGCAGGTAGGAGATTTTGCAGCTGTGAATGTTGTAGCTGAGTCCATAAATTTATCTCCTCCCGTCTGCAAGAAATGCAGGGTTTGTTGCTTTTTTAAAGGCTTTAAATACAGTTTCAGGCTGCAAGAAGACTTTGGTTTTCCAGCTGATGAGGCAACGCAGCTTCTGCAGAGCGTACGCAGCACTGGATGAGCGGAGGAGACAGGTGGACTAGATTCATGGCAAAAAGGGAGGAAAATGAAGCACAAGCACATACCTTATGGCACAAGAAGTTGTAATCTGCCACCCGGAAACACACGTCGGGACAACTGTTAAAGTTGTCTGTGCTGTCAAACGGCAACTCCCCGAAACCAACCTAGGAAGGGAAACCGAAAAACCCGACCTTTAACATTCATGTTTTAAACACGCGCAGGGTTCCAAATCCGGACTTATTGGTCTTCCCAGAGCAACCCATCCATTCGCCACCACAGTGCAGAGCCCCAGCGATGCTCTGAACACAGATTTCCACGTGAGGACCTGGAGTCTTGCACTCCTGATGGAGATATTCCCGGTATGAGTTAGAGCTGCTCCCCTTGGCCATGGAAACTCCCTGACCCTCCCTACGCCTCTGGAAAGCATTTCTGTGCCACCTAACAAGGAGATAACAAGGTGAAGGTGATGTTCACTTCATGTAATCAGTATCATAAGCATATTAGAGCTTAGAACTAGCCCTCTACTGCATAGACGTACAGGTGGATGTATAATGGTAACATATAGATTACACAGCTATATACACCAGTTTGAAATGGTTTGGCTACAATTACTGCCACACTTAAAATCCTCCAACATTTCTAAAGCACGTTTTAAATTTCTCATTTGATTTGCAGCCAAAGATAGTGTTGTTGCAGTATTAATACTCTTGTGAATTATTTTAACACCAACACAGCTCCTCCCAGTCCCACGGGCCAACAAAAAAACGTTTCAGAGTTTGTCTCCTGAATTACAAACTCCTCTGGGCTCAACCTCCTGCTTCTCACCTTGCCTGGCCCCCACTCTGATGCTCAGCTTTACAAGGTCATTTCCAATTCCTACTACAAAAGGAGATTCGTGCCTTTGTCTCTCCCATTCAGCATCAAGTGGCTTTGCAGAATTCTCCCTTTTTAAGTCTCTGCTGCTTCTACTCTCCTCTCTTGTCACGCTTGAGGAATTTCAGCTCCCTTTCAAGGTCTCCCTGCAGAAAACTGGCTTATTCAGGCAACCTCCTCAGCGCACCCCTGTGCAGACAAAGCACAGCTGCCAAAATTCAGTATGTAGCCCAGGAAGCACAAAACAGTCCGGCCGAGGAGGTGCAAACACGTTCACAATAACTCATCCACCATACAGAAATATTCTCGACACCTCTCTAGCGTAAGGCTGCTTGAACATCCACGGGATCTTCCAGCCATCACGTCTCTGCTGATGGGAATCTGCTATTAGCACTTAAACAGAAACGTTGCTGGAAGCAAAAAGCACACAAATGAAATCAGCGGCAGCAATTTGTACCTTGGCCAGATTATCTCAGCAAGAATATTGTAAATAAATTACAAAACACAGGGCTTAGTAATCCAAGAGAAGATGACGGGCCAATAACCAGATGCAAGTGGATTGGATTAAAAAAACCCAATGACTTGGAAGCAGATTGTAAATAGTTCAGTTAATCTGAATTTGCCAAAGGGGCAAAGCAAAGCACAGGAAAAACCATCACGGACACATTACACAGGTGTGGAGTCAGACGTTTGTTTTCAAATGTTCTTTCTACGCATTACAAGATTCAGCTTTACCCCCAAACTGACAAATGGTCGCATTTTTGCAGCCACGCCAAATGTCAATACTGATGCTGAGAACGGTATTTATTTAATGGCAAACTCTGATCCTTTTAAGTCTGATTTCAGCTTGATTTGGAAAATAAGGCTCATACACTGGAAGCCCTGGAGTCTGTAACTCAGAGGTCACCTGGCAGGCAGGAGATGCAGAGCTGGGCAGACAGACAGCAGAAAGACACACGGTTTTTGACAGCTATCTGGCTTTTTACTGTATTTTACTTAAATCTGTCACCACTAAATTTTATTGCAACAAAGAAGCAGCTGTTGTGGTCAGAAAAATTCTGGCCATTACTAGCTTCAAACGGTACAGAGACAACACTCACACTTTTAAAAACACACACTGAAAGAGAAAAGGCTTTTGAGTATAAAGAGGAATGAGAAATGAGACACTGAGGTTATAAACATGGTGAAGAGTTCAAAGGACAGTCCTCACCCTAACAACTAATAATGAACTGTTACGGGATATCAACTGTTAATTATTATTTTAGTCATAGTGCTGAACTATGAAATTGGGATGCACAGGGTGTTCTGCATCATTCAAGTATCAAAGACATGACAGGCACATTTTTTGTTTATAGCGAAACAGAAAGTTGTGTATTAATACATCCCCACTCCATGTAACGTGGCATTACAAAACACACAGCAGCTCAGTGACCTTCTTGTCAAGTTCTGGAAATGCTGCCTTTTATCCAAAAGCCTATTTTGTTCTGCATAGGGCGGAAAAAAAGTATGTTTCCCTGTATGTGACTATTTAATCGTCCCTGACATTTTGAGTTACATAGTTTGTGTACTATTCCTTATATGGCATCAAACCCTGTAAGAAAGAGCGTGTGCGATTCCTCTGTCTCTGAACAAAGATGCCTAATTCGCAGAATTAAACAGGCACGTGGCCGTATCCTCTTCACTTCTACAGACACAAGTCTAATGCTGCTGTAAGTGCCTCCATCCTGACCTATGAATATAGCAAGAAAACCACAGATCACAAAGCCGCTCATGGTGCCGTCAGATGATTCCAAGTTTCATATTTTCCTTCCAGCTCCCATTCTGCATGAAAGAATTAAAAAGGGAGGTGTTCCTAACCTTTGAGGAGAAAAGCTTAACCCAACAGGAGTGTGCCTTCAAGGTCTAAAAACAAGCAATCAAACAGAAAGCAGTGTTTTTATTTGCAAAGTGACTTATAACTTATGTAAATCTCACTGTTTTGAGGCCCACGATCTTTTGTTAATTCTTGGGGAGGTAAACCTGAGGCTTACTTGTAGTATCACCCCCCTTTAAAGCCTGCAAGCATACAGAAAATCCTATTGAAAGTCACAAATAAATGCACGGTTATTTAGGGGAGGCAGGTTGGGTAGGAAAGATTTCTGCACTGGTAGATGGAAACTTGATGGAGAAAAATTCCCTCTGTAAGGTGCTCAGCACTCAGAAAAATACATCTGCTAGAAGGCAGCACGAAACACGCTGGTTTATTACAGGTAAGAAAGCCCGTTTGTGCTCATGTGCACACACGCTCTCTGCACCAGGCAGCTCTATTCGGCAGGGGACAAAAAGATAATGGCAATAAGCTGCTGCACCACTCAGTCACACAACCTCTGGGCACAGCAGCCACCTAAAATGAGCTCCTGTTATTCAATTCAGTGCTTGGTACTGAGAAGAGTGGGGAAAAAAAAAAAAGACAGACGTCAGAGCAAAGTGAATCTGCTGATATTACAAAAAACAACAGATGCAGGGAGAATGAAGACAAGAAATATTTATCTTGTTCATGCAACTGGTAGGAAAGATCCACATACACGAGCCTAAATAATACTACTGATGGTATTTTAACACAGTGATCATCAAGTGTGGTCTGTGGGCCGCTTCTAAGGGTCAACAAGACGTAGTTACAAAAAGCAAATCTATTGCCGGTCATGTTAAATTCGCTTCAGAGGGACTCACATTTCTGCTGGAAATATTTTCAGGATTTGCAAGCACCTCTCCAGGGCAGGCTGGCAGTTCCTAGCAAGCAAGCCCAGCAAGCCATCTTCCATCTACATGTCCCTTTGGGTACCAACGCCTGCTGATAAAACGTTTCTGATGCTCAAGAAGGATGGCAGAGAAAAAGAGCTGACGGCCAACTCTTGTCCCATTGTAATCAACAGGGAAATCCCCATCACACACGGCAAAGGGTTTGTTAACCGAGACCCCTGCTTGGGGAAATTTCCAAGGGAAAGGACCAGCACCAACAGCCTCATTAAACAATATTACAGAATTTCCAAGCAATAAAAGGCTTTCAGCGTTTGGAGCACCAGCAAACAAGCAAGCACTGAACTCAAACAGCTAGAATGCAACTGAGCACATGTGAATACGTATCACAGCCCCGCAGAGACCAGAAGTAGTATAAACGCTCCGTACCCGCAGTTCGGCTGGCAGGGCGCAGTCTGCGAGCAGAGCCAGATCCTCCTGCAGCCGGCAGTTACCTGTGGGCTCAATCGTCAGCACTTTCACACAGGTCCCTGGCTTGGAAGAGACTGGAGAGAAAAAGAAAAGAGAAAAAAAAAAAGCAGAGATGCCTAAATTCCTCTACAAACATTCTCTCCTATTTCAAGAAAGGGCTGGAAGGGGATCCATCTATGTTGTCTCTTCTCAAACCTCCCCTTCATTCCTTGGGCTGGAATATCAACCGTGGCAAACACAAAGTTGCCGCACACATCCTTCAAGCCTAATGTGCTCTCCGCAATCCTTGTCGTCGATTAGAGTTGAGGACCCTTGATCAGGAGCCACCCATACGATGCCTTCCCCAGCCAACCACCCCGACAGTGTCACCCAAGGTGAAGCCCATGCCAGAGAGTCTTTAGTTACAACAAAGCTGCTTTCATGCTTCTCTGCTTGGCCATGTGTCCCCACAGAATCACAGGATGGTTGGGGTTGAAGGGACCTCTGCAGATCATCCATTCCAACCCACCTGCTAATGCAGGGTCACCAGAGCAGATCACACATGATCACATCCAGGTGGGTTTGAATGTCTCCAGAGAAGGAGACTCCACAACTCATGGGTCCCCTTTCAGCTGTGCCATAGTAACTTCACTCCAGGGAACAAAGGGATATATTTTTGTTCAGGTATAAGTTCTGTGTGCCTAAGTCTGTCCTCTGTTCTCTACCTGTAGACCCCCAAAGCACAAAGACCACCCCCCAAACTCCTGAGTGTGCCTGTGTTGTTTGCAAACATTACTTAAGTATTGCTACCACCACCAAAGAGATCAAATAAACCATGCGAAGACAGCAGCTTCATTTGTCTTCTTCACACCTTGTGTGTCTTCCTGTCTTCCCCTGCCAGCCTGCACAACTAAACAGCCTGATAAAAAGGAAGCAAAACACACCATCACACTTTTGTGGTCCTACTATGACTGAAGTTGCTGTGGAGCTCACTGGAACCAACCTGTTCGACTTCAAATGAGCAGCAGCCCAAAGTACAGCGAACTTTGAGCTGCGACAGCGCTGCCAGCACAGCCTTTCCTCTTTCTGGCCACCTCCCTCCTGCAGTTCACTACCCCGGGTTTGTTTTCAGCTCCGCATGCTTTGGGGTGAGGACTGAAGCATATAAAACATTCAGGATTCCTTGGCATATAGGGAAGCATGTGAAAAAAACACAGAGCACCACTGGCAAATGCAAAGTTGTGGTGGTGAAGGCTCGAGATGCTGTTGGGAGCCAGAGGGACACAGTTAATGCTCAAGGACAAAAGAGTCAAGCAGCCCCACGCTGAAGCGTTCAGAAGAATTTCTGACAGGCATGATTCACCGCATTAAAACCCCTCACAGGTGAATCACGCCACCTTGAGATCTCATTTCTCCTGACATTTTGCACAGCATTGCGTGAGCTCCATCAGATGACTCCACCGGGCCGTGGGCGAAACGAGACCACGATGTGCCACAAAACAAGTTCTCCGCCCCCTCCTCCGCGTTCCCGCTGCACCCTTCAGATACGTCACCTCAAAAAGGCGGAATATCCCAGAAAGACACTGGAAAGGGAAGGATAATCTACCCATACAAGACAGTTACCATCATAGCTACGCAGGGAGCTGCTCCATCAGCGCTGAACGCTACCTCCAAAAACAGGACTTGGGGGTAAATAACCGAGAGGAGACCTGGCAGCAACACAAACAAGAGCGAGTACATTTTCTCAAAAAGCTGTGTCCGCTTACAGACCAGCGTGAGAGAGGGAGATTTCTTGCTGTGCAATTAGAAATTCTTAATGGCAGAGAGAATCATTTGTATTTGTGTAATGCCTGTTAGAACAGTCGCCAAATCGATCAGGCTCTGTAAGCACTAATGGAGCCGGCAAGTTTTAAGCAGTAGTCGAGGGGAAGAGTTCTTCTCTTGGGATCGACAAAGCATCTGTGCGCTTTCACAGTGACACGAAAGAAGAGAGATTTGTCTGAGAAGCACATCTATCATGAGACATTTCAGACACGGCATCTCTCAAATCCATTCGGTATCACAAGCAACCCTCTCCTACCAGAAGCAATAAAAATCCAAGTGACAGAAGAGGAATAAGCTGTTGGCTGCAAGCAAGCAGCAGGGACCACCACCGTCTCGCAAGTTGGAATGAAGGGTTTTCTGAAAAGAGCAACGTACAAAGAGCTTTGTAGTCTTTAGTTTCAATTAAGCCAATTGAAAGAATAAATCTTGTGAGCCACCACAAAAAATAAAAGCCACAAAACCCCCCACCAAACTTCCAAACATTTCCAAAGTGATGCCACACTCGGGTACCTGCCTTCTACATCCTCATCGCAATGCCACAACCAGCTGTAACCACAGATTTTGTACATCCAGTTCCTCTGCTACGAAAGCAAGTATCACAAAACTTGCTCTCAACTTTTTTTTTTCCCTAAAAATGGTAGAAGTAACTACAGAACATTTATTTTCAAATACATCTCATCCTAAAGGAAATATTATGGCTAAATCTGGACGAACCCTGTCTGAGCTCTTCCAAACACTGCACAGTTTTTTCTTGTCATAGCCACAATATATACATGGGGCAAACACGCAAGTGTGCCCACTGACATCCATCTCAGGTGCAGCTGAAGGCACCGGGTCACCCTCTTCAGCCTTGTCCTAAACCACTGTCTGCGCCCACCAAGACAGTAAGTGGTTTTGAAATGCTGATTAACTCCAGATAACGAGATTGCAGAGCCTGCAATTATCCACTGGAGCTGCGCAAGCTGGAGTTCATGTTGTTTTATCAGGCACGTTTCAACTTTATAATACAGATGCAAGACACGGCCCTGCTCTGCAGACCTGAATCTGCTGTTTCACTGAAAGCACTTTGAACAAGCAGAGATTCCCAAAGCACCAGAGGGAACAGCGACGCTTTGTCAAGTGCCAGATGTGACGTAATATCTGTCTCAGTTTTTAACTTCTATAATTCTTATATGTATTATTTTCTGAAGAATCAAGTTTTCCTGGCTTCCACATGAGATCTCAGAAACAAACATTTAACAGATACATCAGCAGTTCTGTCTCTTCACTTGAATTCAACCTGTCATAAACAAAATCAAGCCCAGTATTTCCATCAGTGCTTTACACCACCCATTGATTCTGTCTTCTGTCAGAGCTTAGAAATGAGCAATTGTTCCCTCCCAAAGAACACATTAGTTCTGTGCCATCTGAGATGTTTGTATCATGATGTTTTCAAGTGGAGCTTGTAGCTCAAACTCTCAACCAACCTGAAATGTTGCTTCAGCATTTTCCACTTTTGAACCCCACCAAGAATTCAGCATTTTTGCAGTTCACGGATCTAACCACCAGACTTCACAGTCTTTCGGTTGCCAATCACATACTACACAGTGGCTTCAGACAGCTAGCAAACTATCCACCTTATTTGCCTCCTCCAATCAGAGCTTTTAACTTGATGTATTAAGGTGGAATGGTCACCTCAGGGTCTCACTTAGATCTTGGGAGAAAAGGGAAAAAAGAAAAAAGGGAAAAAATTGGAAGAAATCTCTGATATCAAAAGATGCCACAAGATAATTCTGTTACCTGACTGCCTGAGTAGTTTTTATTTTCTACTCAGTGTATTCACCCTTTTCCGCCACTGATTAAATACACAAACTAATATCTTATACTACTTGTAGCAAGAAACCTCAAACCAAAATTAAGGAAAGGAGTTAACTCAGAGCATGAAATGAGAATCAGATGTTTTCAGCCTGAAGCTTTGTTACTGGATAATATTCTTTAACTCAGTCACTAACACCGCTTTCCTCTACTTGTGCTGTTTTGATTCTCACTCACGTGTCCTTTAGATTGAACTAAGGAGATGAATGATAAACTGTTGGTTTTCATGCAATAAGCTGATGTCATGATTAGATCATAAGCACTCTGGGTAACAAAAAGCCCTTAAATAGAGGATTGTATCATTTAAGGTTTGGCACATACCCGTGTTATAAATAAACACATGCTTTCAGAAATACTTCTCTGCTCTTAAAAGTGTTATATCTCTCTTTGCATTCATTTTGAGGCAATTATCAAATGTTTTCCTCTGGTTAGGGGTCAGATAAATGCAGAAAAGGACTCTTAATTGTACATATTATACCTCCCCAAGGATTTAAACAAGCTCTCTGCTGAAAGGCACTTCCCAAGATACTCCACAGCACTCCATCGAATATCTGGCAACCACGGCAAAACCCTGCTGCCATGGCTGCTCTACTGTAATGGAAAAATTCAATATAAATTATAAACACGCATGTGTCAGAAACCAGAGCCCACAACTGAAAACTAGCATGCAAACATGGGAATTCCACAACAGAATCATTTTCTGGAAGCCCCGAGAGCATCGTGAAACATCCAACATCGCACTTTCCTCTTTCTCCCTGAAAGGACACAGGGGCAGAGCAGAGACAGCAGCAAGTAAAACGCTTACCAAATTCATAGACTTTTTTACATTTGGTCTCCAAATCGTCTATGAGGTCCTGCAGCCGACACTGCTTGGCCAACCTCTTGCAATCATTGACATATTCGACGTCGATATCAAGACGACCTGCCAAGAAGAAACGCAGCCAGCTCTTTTAATCCATACCACTTACGTGGAAAAACAGCAAAAACTGGGGATTGAAGACCTGATGGCACAGAAATTTAGTAATTAGACACACAGCCTCACTTCTCAGCATCCAGTTCCAGCTCAGTCCAAGAAACTAAGACTTGGTAACCCACTTTGATAAATCTCAGCCTGGCACCTGGTTCCCATTCCCATCTTCAAGTGTCTACCCAAACAGCTTCATTCGAGAGGCCAAAGAGCAAGCAGGTTTACACAAAAGGTATCTAATTGCCTCCGGAAAGAACAAAAGAGCAGCACAACGGCAGCACGCATGACTGCCACTATTGCCTATCTGGCTTAGGGTGAGAAAAGACTTTAGGCTCACGAGCTGTCATCCCAGAATCTTTTACCATCAGTAAAAACATGGTGAGGAACATTTTGGAAAACCCTGGGCTGGGGAAGGAGAACCGTGAAGTTATTTTCTGGCACCACCTCCTGGCCTGAAATAGTTCAGCAGTTTGCATGCTTACAATATGACATTTGGGGTTTTCATAGAAGGTTTAGGATCAACTTCTGTTCAGAAAAAAATATATCAGAAAGTAGTGAAATCATTCAGCACACACTGCTCAGGTCTGCCAGACTGAAAATGTCCTACGTGGGAACCTGGCTTTTCACCAGCTTAGGGGATTGTTATCCCAGACGACACATTTACTTTCCTTAAAGTTAAAAATACGTTCTTCAAATCCATTCAACCAATCAACCCAAACTGATTTTTCTCTTTTTTAATTGGCTGTATAGCTATTGGCAGGACAACAACTGGGAAAAGGTACAAACAACTTGGAAGAGAGAAAGATTGCTCACATTCTCCCTTTCTGCCAGCAGAGAGGATGTTTCGGTGACTCATGCACCCAAACATGGGTGTCTGCAAGCGTGTGCCGCTAAAACAGAGCGATGGCACAGGCAGCTGCCCACCAGCTGTACATACATACACTAGACGGTAACTTACCTGTGTAGAGATACTGTAGAAGGGAGCCAAAGGCTGCTGGATTAATCTAAAATAGAACAGGAGAAAGTTACCTTTAGAATTCTCAAGAACTTAATAACGAGCTTGAAACTCGCCTGAATACAAACACGATCCCAAACAAATCAGAAAGACCCCACTTAAATAGCAACTCACACGCTGCACCCAATTTCCATGCTCCTCGTGTAACTAAAGCTGCCGCTCCACCTGGTTTACACAACCCTTTAAATGGACCGACTTAAAGTCGCTAATCCACTAGCGCCTGGGGGGACAGGACCTGCTCCAAAGGCACAGCTGTAGTACAGGCTCTGTAAAACCAGGTCTGTCGCTGGTCACAAACACTTCCAACTCTTCTTAATTTGAGAGGAAAGACATGCTCTCGTTCAAAGAGAAAAAGCGACAAATTAAGCCATGTCCTGAGAAACTGGAAGTATTTTTGTGATGGGAGGTTTTGCACAGCCACAATCAAGCTACAGAAACATATGCCAGAGCATTGGTGATTAATGGATGGAATGCACTTATGGCCTATTTAGTTCTTGCTGCAAAGGCAACAAAAGGGACTCAATTAGTGCCAATTATGGAGGTGATGTCTCTGCCACAGACCACCTGTCCACCAGGAATTAGACAGACTCAACTCATTCCACAGAAGAGTCGTGACGCAGCTGGCAGATGGTAACAGCTACCTGCTAGTGCAATTAATTCAGATATATTTGAGCCCACGACAGAGGGAACAAAGGGGAAGGACGCAGTCTACAGCCTTTTGTTATCCAAATAAGATGCTATTTTACTGCATAAAGTGCTTCCACAAGGTCCTCTCCTTGACTAGGGTCATTCTGAGCTCCAGGAGCTATTCGCTGTGGAAGTTAACCCTCAAACTATCCTTTCTACTCACTTTTCTTACCCAGCTGAAACAGAAAAAGAAAGGAAAGAGCTGGAAGCACAGCCTTGCTCACCAATGGATGCTTCAACACTATCATGTTCTTCCCCTTCCATTTGGTCTCAAACATTTCCGCAAAGTAGGCGCTGCGAGCGCTGAGAATGCAGCGGTGGGCACAGAAGGATTTGCCATGAACGATGAAAACGATGTCGCTTTGGTAACCCTGCTCCAGCAACCTGTCCCGAACAAAGAGAGGGGAAATTCATTGCAGAATGAGGAAGAGGAGAACAGAGAAAAGCTAGCGGGGGACACGCACAACTTGTTTTAAATGAACAAATACCTCTGCACACTGCAGTGTCTCCCTGCCCAGTTAAAAGGCCAGCACAGGGGCTGGTACTTCACATACTAGACCAGGATCTGGCACTCCCTCCAACGACTCAAAGAAGTTTCGGTAGTGCAAGAGGGAGGCTGGAGAATGAAACCTTCATGCCTCGGGTGAGCATCTCAACACAGGGAATAGATTTTGAAGCAGAACTAGTTGCCCCCAAACACGTCCCTAAAAGTTAACCCTGCTTTTACATTGTCAGATGACAGCTCTACCAAAGCACACACTTTCAAAAAGAATTACCCCACACCAAAGGCGTAACTTTCCTGCTCTCCGAGCACTGTCTGTGCACTCTTTAACCATGCAACAAATAGGAGAAGACTTGATGTCACCCGCCCTCAGAAGAAGGAAGGATGTTACAGGCATGAAGTGCAGGCAGTTACCACATCAGAAATGAAGCCTCGTTCATGATTGCACGCCCGTACCCTCACTCTTTAAAAGGAAAAAAAAACAAGATTGCTACTTCTAGAGTTTACAGCAACCATCACCAGTGTTTCCTAATGCACATCACCCTTCGCATATATTCCCTCACAAACATCCCCAAACGGTGGGCATCAGACTCCTTAAGAGCAGGATTGGTGCACAGAAGGGTGTGGAGTCACACAGAACTACGTCAGAGCAGGGTCTTGGTTGCTGATCTCAGTCTCCTGCCACTAGAACATCCTTCCTTTGAGTGTCTTGCCCAACAGAAGCAGTTCAGTGTTTATTCTTTGCCCGCTACAGTTGTTTCAATTTTAATGCAAGGTCTGTCTGGAATAAAGAGTGGAAAAGAGCACAGTGCAGTGTGTGCTCAACCCTGCATCACCTGAGCCACAAACTCACCAGGGGAGTGATGAATCACCCTGCAAAATTCTCTTTGCCTAAAAGGCAGAATCTGATTTTACTCAGACAATTGAGTTTCCTTCCTCCTCCCTTTCCCCACAGCTTTGGAAATTAGGACTCTAGTAATGGGAAGATTATCAGATCCTTCTAGGACTTATTTGCTCTCCAGTTTTGAAGATACAGATGCCAAAACCTTATTTTTTTTAAGTCAGTCCAATGGGAATTAAAAAGCAACCTAATAAAACAAGTCTGTGTAACAATATCAGAACTACCAGGGTAGAAAAACAGCAAGAAGAAAAGACTGACACTGTTCCTCTGCTCCTAGAACAAATTAGTTGTCTTCTCAAAATCTAGGCTGAGGCTACAGGGTGTGACAGCCAGCTTTCAGAAATATCTTTAAATTAACACACTTTTATGAACAAAAAGAAAGAACTAAGCGCTGTCCCTATAAGTCAGTTTGAAGCTTCTGAAGGTGCTCTGTCTCAGAGATGACACACTTGTTATCATGATAGCACTTCAGGCCTGAAACTTAATTTCAGTTGACATGCCATCCTAAATCGCTGATGTGGTTTTAGTGATCTGATTTTGTTTTGACAGTCAGGGACAGTCTAATGCTTCTGCCTTAGAAAGATCAGTGTTCTGTTGGCTCTGTGTACCCGAGTCACTGGAGGTTGTATTTTAAATGCACATATAACTGGAAGTCATCCCTTCGGGCACAAAGGAACATCCCTTGGGAAGCTCTACATGCCCAGGAATTAGACAGGGCACTGATCAGTCCCCTTTCAAATCTGCCCTTACCAGAGAGCTTGAATACCCAGGTTACCAGCTAAAGAAGGGTGACAGAATGGGCTGCACAGAGAGCTGCCCCATCTGCTTACCGCTGTAGGAAGACATCGTAGTAATCTCTCTTCATGCACTTTGCCGTGATCTGTTTGTATTCCTTCAGCAGGCGGCGGATGGCGTCACTCAAAGCTCCGTACAAACAACGTTCCCCATCAAAAGTGTTTGCCTCGCATTTCGCTCCTGCAAAATGATCACAGATACATGATGGCAGGCAGAGTTAAATCTTTCTTAAGTGCCCCTGAATGGCCACTAAACAAGCGTGACTTTTGGTTGGTGACATGTTTTACTGTGATTCCCTACACTACTGAGCACATATAGAAAAGGGAAGCTCCCCTTACATGCGTATAACCTAAAGTTGTTCTCCCACAGCAAAATCCTGTTCTGAAGAAGTCACGACTCTTTTAAACTGACGCTGGTAATAAGCCTCTCAGTGAGGCTCCAGCAGTGCTCTGGGAAGAAGAATCTCACTGTACAAAGAGTACAATCGCTAATTGGACTTTAAACAGCATTTCTGCCTTGGACAAGGCGAGACGCCTCTTTAGGTTAGACTTTGGAGGGCACTTGCATTTTGGTATTTTAGAATTACACAAGTGATTAAGACACTCTGAATGCAGTGGAAGAGACAAACCTTTTGAGATCCGACTGCACTCTGGTTCCTCTGCCAAAAAATCACCGCTACCTAAGGGAATTTGGGTGCTGGGAACCACTCAGGCAAGCACTTTGCCTGGTGAGTTTGTCTTGCTCTGTCTGAGGTTAGTAAAAGCCCTTGCATTTCACCTTTCAGTCCTGTTTAGAAAGCAAGGCTGCCAGAAGAGTATAAGAATGTTTTAAACAGGTTGCTCTTCAGACGAAGTACAATTCTTACATCAGCATATTATCAAGAGCAAAGCACCCTGGCAAAATACCAGGTGTGATTTCAGAAAGCTGTCAGGTCACAGAAAGCTTCCCTGAAGCAAACTGAAGCAGCAAATGGACTGCAAAGGGACCATGAAAATGTGCCCAGGGCTCCCACTGCAGCCTGAGACTGCTGATCAGATGATTGGTTTTAACAGAAGTAGTTTCCACAAGGGACAGCTAGAAGAACACACAATTCCTACAGACCAGTATGGAGAAACATATTGCACCCTTAACCGGGTCACTTTTGCTCACCGTTGGCTAGAAGATAGCGTACCAGCTCTTCATGTCCACAGAGGCAAGCATAATACCTGACAATAACAAGAGAAAGAAAATTAGAGATGCAGTAGGAAGGAAAATCCAATGTTTGGGCACACCACAGCACGCAGACCGAGCCACCCCGACAAACCCCGAAGGTGACGCCTCATAGGAGTGAGGAATTTCTACTGAATAGCAGAGAAGTCTGACCCCAGCAATAGACGCTAGAATGTCACAGACTTTGAGGTGGGAAAAAAGCCTCATCAGGCCAAGAACAGATGGTTTAATCCAGGCAATCTGGTCACAAAATTAACCACCCTTCCGAGCACTACTACAGCAAGCATCAGTCAGATGGGGAGACAAAGACATATTTAGCAAAGCACCCGCAGAGAAGAAAGCAGAAATATATAGGCAAATCTCCCAAAAAGCAGAACCTGAGATGTTTTCTAACAGTGCTCCTAGGTGCTGAGATAGCAAACGAGCTCTCAAAGCCCTCCCCTCCCACCCGCCAGCACGACTCACAGCGGTGTACTGTCCCATTTATCACGGACATTAATTTCCACATCTCGCTGTTCAAGAAGGTATCTGGAAGAAAAGGGAGTGCAAAGTTATAACTTCATACAGCTGCTCAGTCACTGTAGTGGTTCAACTCCAACCAGCAACTAAACCCCACGCAGCCACTCACTCACTTCCCCCCAGTGGGATGGGGGACAGAATCAGAGAGTCAAAGTGAGAAAACTTGTGGGTTGAGATAAAGGCAGTGTAATAGGTAAAGCAGAAGCCGCACATGCAAACAAAGTAAAATGAGGGGTTAATTCACCACTTCCCATCGACAGGCAGACGCTCAGCCATCTCCATCAAGCAGGGCTCGATCACACATGATGGTTACTTGGGAAGACAAACACCATCACTCCAAACATCCCCCCTTCCTCCTTCTTCCTCCAGCTTTTAGACTGAGCATGAGTGTGTGGAATGTCCCTTGGGCCAGTTGTGCCCCCTCCCAACATTTTGTGCACCCCCAGCCCCCTCGCTGGTGGGTGGTGTGAGGAGCTGAAAAGGCCCTGACTCCACGTAAGCACTTCTCAGCAGTAAGGAAAACATCCCTGCATTATCCACACCGTTTCCAGCGCAAATCCAAAGCACAGCCCCATACCAGCTACCAGGAAGAAAACTATCCTGGGCAAAACCAGAACACTCACATCCTCCTCTTTCAAAAGAGTAACCTTGAGTTTATACAATAACTTCCAAAGGTATGACAGGATCTTGCATTCAACTCGGGGAGCTGTCAGCTATGGCTGAAGGGGCATCAGCCAAACCCTCTGCCCAAAGAACAGCGTTCTGCAGTTCTGCAGCACAGCTTGGCAGCTCCCTTCAGTTTTAAATAGTGCTCATGGGGAAAGGAGGGGATCAAACCCACCTCCTGCTGATCCCTAACAGGGCAGCAATCACAGAAACAGCTGGAACACTTCACCAGCACCTTCACGTTCTCCAGCAATGCTCACGGCCTGGCTGCTCACAAAGAAGTGGCCAAGTTTACAAGGCCAAGGCTGGACTCCCCTCCTGCTCGTGGCTTTTCTTGCCACAAGTAACACCACCAGTTTCATTCCAGACTGCTCTTAATTCCTACCACTTCCTTATCCTGCACATCCCGCACACTTAGGCTACATCAAATGCTGCCAACATTCCCTCTTTAACACGTGGAGAAGGCAGCCTTCGCCTCGCACACAAATCCCCTGCACAGTCTGGTTCTTGCTACATCCTCTCCCCAAATACTGCATAACCATCTCTCCTAACCACGTTTAAAAGTCCCTCTCAGCCTGCACAAAGATTCTCCAGTTGGTTGCCTTTTATCACCCACCACATCGATCCTCCCTTTTGCTCCCGCCAGCTTTCCCATCTCACACTTCACATTCCTCTGACCGCATTCAAAATCCCAGACAACTCAGAACTGAAAGGCGCACTAAGGTCTCCCCGGAGCTTCTCTTCTCCAGCTGGACACCCCAGCTCTCTCAGCCTGTCCTCCCAGCAGAGCTGTTCCAGCCTCGGATCATTTCTGCGGCTCCTCTGGCCCCTCTCCACCAGCTCCATGTCTGTGCTGTGCTGAGAGCTCCCGAGATTCCTTGAGGGGAAAAGCCAGGCGCGATTCTTTACACAGCAACTCTCCTGTTCACACTGCGGTTATCCCCTGGCACCGCGGCTGCCCCCAGAGCCCACGGCGGCGAGAGGCCGCGGGTTGGGCCGCCGGGAAAGGCCGGGAAGGGCCTCTGGGAACCCGCCCCGGGGCGGCCACAGGACCGTGAAGCGACTGGGCAAGGCCGGGCTGCCCCCGCCGGGCCCGGGCCCGCTCCCCCGGGCGGCCAAAGCGATTAAAGGCAGCGGCTCACCCGGGGAGAACACCAGGAACCACCCACCCCCCGCTCGGCTCACCGGACGCGGCTCACGTCCCCTTTTTTGCAGCTGGTGAAGAGGTCGCTGGTGTCCATGGCCGGGGCAGGCCGCGGGGCGGCGGCGCCGCATTGACGCGGAGAGCGGAGGAGCAGCCGCAGGGGACCGGGCCGGGCCGGGGAGCGGCCGCGGGGCAGCGGCGGCGGGACGGAAGCGGCGGCGGATGTAAACACCGCGGCGGGGCGGAGCGCCCCCCCGGCCGGCCTGGCCTAGCGGCGCGGCGCGCAGCGCCCCCGCGCGGCTCGGAGGAGCAACTGCCGCCCGAATCCGTGCGACACGCGTGGAACGGGGTGGGTGACACGGGGGTGTTCTGGAACGGGCATGGGGGGCTGCTTTGGAACACACCTGGTGGGGGTTCTGGTCCAGAACTTGGATGGGAGGGGCTGGAGCACATGGAGGGGCTCTGAACCATGTCCAGTTGCATGGGGTCCAGCGCTGGAGCAGCGGTGGGATGGTGGGGGCTGTTTGGGGACACTGGTGCTGGGACACACATGGCACAGGGGTGTAAACTGCTCGGGAACAGAGGCTCACGCTCAGCCCCCCTAGCAAGGAACAGGGGTCCTGGGCTGGTTCTGCTAAGATGAGGCAGGGGACACCCCAGGGGACCAGGACTGTCACCTCATGGAAGATCCAGTTTCCCACAGCTGGCACAGCTCAAGGATTCTGCAGCAACCTGCAAAGGGAGAATTAAAGGGGTAAGGCTGATCCCACCACCCCGTTGCGGGGACCCGGCCAACACGGCGGACGTGAATTCAGATGCAATCAGGCAAAGGACTCTGCTCGGGTCAGTGTTGAGACACCCAGGAGGTGCGTTTTATTGCAAAGAAAACAAAACCACAACCCTGTTGCTTCCAGGGCCAGACACAAGTGTTTCCAAGTGTTCTGGGGCAGCAGCGCCGAGCCGCAGCCAGTTCAGGTCCAGCAGGAACAAGAGCGGTGACAAGAACGGCTGGCAGCCAAGATGAGCCCATGAGGCTCTAGCGAGCCAGCACGCATGAAGGTGGTTGTCATCTCTGCCCGTTCGAGCTGCCCCAAGCCCTCTGTGAAGGACAGATGTGCTCCTACAAAGGCGGATGGGAACAGACAAGCTGCCAACAGCACTGGCTGCAGTGGGATCCTGCTGTGATGCTCCCAGGTCATACTGCAGTAATCCACACAAAAAAGTACCTCCGTTTGACGCTGCATCCTTTGCCTGGTGGGATCCTTGAGGTGGGATCTCAAACTGTATTCTCAACCAGCACACCGTACTCCACAGCAGTTACCAGGTCACTTCTCGTCCTTTCTTTACACCCCACATACCACGAGGCTGTCTGCAGGATGCAAAGTCCTAAGCATGTGTTGGACTCTGTGTTACAGATGGTGCTCTAGACATCCAGGAGTAATTTGCAGCTTGGACATCTCAGATCACATCTGGCCACCATCCTGCAGAGACTGCGAGCCCCTCTGATCTCAGCCACACCATCGCCACGTTCCCTGGGGCACAGAGCTCCTTGCGCCTTATGCTCTCTCTGAAGAACCACCTCAATTTCAAACCAGAGCCTCTGCTTTCTGTCCGTGCTCCCTGGGAGGAAAGGGGGCAGGTGGAGGAGAAAACAGATAGAGCTGAGACCTTGTATTGCTACCTGGGGCCTCTAGAGCGGTGACTCCAGGGACCATCCCGTCTCATTGCGTTGCAGATGGGGATGTCCTCGCACAAACCATCCCTGACATGCCCTCTGCTCACAGGCAAGTCCAGCAGCCCTCCATGAATAAAGCAGGTGACATTACCAAGCTGACATTCCCAGGAAACCCGGAGCTGAGAGGGAGGGATAGAAAAGTCCTTTTTCTTCATTTTTTGTCTCCAACTCCCAGCAGCCACCAGGTGTCAGTGCGATCAAACGTTTGGCAGATGGAATTAACAGTGAAGTCCTAAGAGGTGGAAAAAGAGTTTTCCAGGACCCACTTTGTGTCCTGTATCTGCTCCGTCGCCTGGCACACCGCTCCGCGAAGAACAGCTTTGACAGTTTTTTGTTAAAAAGAAGTTTAACTACATTAAGGTGATAGAAAAGCTTCCCGTTACAAATCATACAACAAAAGTTTCTGTTCCTCTTGAAATCCTCCCTCTGCAGAGCTGGAAGCCCAAGCACTGAACAAGAGAGTAAAACGGGCTCTCGGCAGCCTCTCCACAGCTCTCCCAGCCCGCAGGTCCCCGGACACGACCCGTCTCTGCAAGGCTGGTGGGAGAGGGACAACAGTGCAATCGACTTAACAAGATCAGCCTAGTGCAAAACAAATGATACAGAGAAAAAACAAACAGTAAAGGTATTAAAAGTTTCACCAGACTACAATGAAATGCTATTAACCAGTAGATTCCTGGAGCTAAACTGAGATCATACAGCCAGGTGCACCCTGTCAGAGACAGCAGAAAATCATTCGCAGCCTCGTGACGGCCACCCTTAGACACAGTCGATATCGCCTGGATGCTCCAGACGTACAAGACAGTCTCTGGAAAGCTTTCAGGCCATAGGAGGCCAGAAAAGTAAATCAGAGAACTTGCTAGCTTATTAATAAACCTGCACAGCCCCCTTGGTTTCTCTAAAGTTTGAAGACTCCACACTAGGTGGGGAGGTGCTGATCCCAGGCGTTGCCCTACCAGCACCTTGCTGTTTCTCTAAATTAGTGAAGTGGAAAGAAAACGGGGCAGCAAAGCAGCTCCCAGCAATGAAGTACAATGAAGTGTTTTGTGGGTGAACTGATTCACATCTGATGGGTGGCATTATATTTTTAATAGCCACTGGGCATTAAAAACATATTTGATGAGGATTATTGGAATTAGAAACATTTACACAGTGAAACTGCCTAAAGGCCACAGCCACGCCAGGCCCCGTTATGCTAAGTGCTATATAAACTCAAATTTTAACTCCATGCTTTAATTTACTCACTGTATCATAACAACAACTTGCATTTAATCTTGCGAGTCCCAAAGTGCCATCGACACAGGCACGGAACTCGTGCAGTTTCACTGCACAGACCCATCCGACTCAGCGAGGGGTGGCCAGAGAAGGGCCACACGTGGCTGCCCACGTACAGGGACTGTCCCCCACCATCAGCTGCTGGGGCAGGAGAGGGCAACTCCTCTGAGCACCTCTGCAGCCCTACCAACAACATACAAATGGAGACGATGGTCACCGTCTCCTACATAACACGGGGAAAGGTATGGAGGGTAAAACCACTGAAAACTCGAATCTGGATAGGAAACCAAAGGCTTGAAACCTTTCCTGAACCCCTAATAGACTGATATCAACACGATCCTATATTGAGGTGACCCGTGATTCAGTCTGTATGCAAAGCGCTATGCAAAATGGAACAACAGACTCTTGTACCTTGACTTTAGGCACTCACATTAAGGATGAACATGCTAAAAATATCTATACATACAGGGATAGATTTACAGGCTGCGTATCTGGGGTCTTTCTGTACAAAGGTTCCCTTAAAGACCAAATGCGAAGCTGCATCTCGCAGTAAGCAAGCACGCAGGTCACCGAACAGAGAGGAATTCTGTTGCCTCTGACCGAAGCAAGTCCCTCAATCCCTTGATGACAGGAAAAACAAATGCTCTAGAATTTCAGGCTTGACAGTAGTTCCGAGTCTGGGTTTAGGCAGGGCTAGCGAACGATTATGCATATTCACGTGCCTTTTATCACACGTCTTTAGGGAGCTGCAGCCTCAAAGTTGCCAGAGGCATGCCTGAGAAACGTTCATTGGGGAGCTCTTAGATCTGATTCTCATCTCATCTGAACCGGCTTTTACGCTCGCTTAAATGCAGTGATTTTAAAGATGTCACCCCAATTTATACCTATGGGACATTAAACACCTCCCTCCCTTCAGGGCAGGAGGCTGAAAAGGATACAAAAGGACCAGAAAATTATCTGAGTTTTTACTTTCCTCCCTGTTTGAAAAGTCTCACATGGTCTTTACATTTGCGTCAAAAAGGCCAACTGAAACCAAGCTACCCTGGAAAATGGAACATGAGTGGAGAAGGCCTGCCAGTCTAAAACAGATTTAGACAAAAGATATTTGCTGCTGATTGCACAGGCTGTTGCATTGAAGAGGCAGGTAAATGCCCTTTTTGAGCAACTCTCCAACCTCAAGCGAATTTCCGGCTAAGATGCTGCACCATGGCACCGAATGCTCTGCAATCAGGCAAGCAAGGGTAAAGTGCTCAAAATCTGCAAACTCAGCTTCGAGCTGTGGAGCTCAAAAAGGGAATGGGGCTGTTTGCAGTTGGAGGGAGGAAATGAGATGACAGCAGGATGTTTTCCTCAGATGTAAACATCAGCCTGGCTAATTAGCAGTTGAGTGCTAGAGCACTAAAAAGAAAGGAAAAAAAAATATATATATATATATGTTTTCACAGGTGGAATGCAAACTCTGCCCAGGGCATTAACTGAGACTTGGCTCCTCTCCATCCAGAATGGACAGGTTTTACTGCACCTGCAGGGACTGAACATGGTCTCAAGGTCAGAATCTGGCCGCCGTAGCTCCAGCTGGACTCCCAAAGTGAATTTACCCCCCAAAACTGGACTCTTGGTGGCGGACTTGGCCTCACCGCCTTGCTCCTCACGCCCAGCCACTACCAGAGAGCTACAGTAAGTGCATTTAAAGGTGATGAAAGCATTGGTGCTACTGATAGGAACACACACACAGAGACCTACACACCCACCCCTCCCGCTCCCCTCTGGTCCAGCGATTCTCCTGGTTCCAAGCCTCAGACGTGGGCTCAGGACTTCTATTGGGAAAACTTGCCCAAAGACTTGACCCGTTCCAAGCCTTTAAGAAGTTCCTGAGAAGCCACCTGATCCCGTGGTCCACCAGTCAGGATAGGAGAGAGACAAGCATATTTAAGGGGTGGTTCCCTCTCTTCTTTTCCTAAAGATGCGTGTCTTCCTCAAATACATCCACGTCCTCGCTCGCCTGCTTATTGATCAGGACATCCCAGCTGTCGGGGCCATTGATGGTGTTGCCACCGTTCACGCTCGGCTTCTTTTCCTGCATTTCCGACTGGCTGTCACTGGCCACGTCCAAGGTGGGGTTGTCATGGCAGCCGTTCTCAACAAAGCGCAGCTCCTCGCCGTGCGACTGCAAAGGACGAGAGGAACACAAATGGAGACAAAGGAGGACAGATGTCAATGCTGCAGAGAAGCACAACCGGACAAGGTTGTGAGGGTCACCGATGACATTGCAGGCTCAGTGGGAAAAGGTAAATTTACTCCCAGCCCAGCCTTGCAGTGGGAATGAGCCGTCCTGAGCACAGCAAGAGATGGGTTTGCATCCCTCTTATGCCCAAATAGGCTCCCTTGCTGCACCAGGAATGTATCCCACTACGTTCAGTGGAAAACAATCTCCCTTTTAGCTTCCCAGTCCCATCCGTCCTGAGGGACAAGAGTCCAGCCACCTTCCTCACCTGTCCAGCATTCACTCACCACGTTCTTCATCTTGGGCAGGCGTCTCTGCCAGCAGTTGTAGATGAGCCCCAGCACAATGATGATGGCGCAGATGGAGCCGATAATCACCAGTACCACAAAGAGTTTCCCGTAATCGCTGCGTGTCTGGTTGGGGTGCGACTGGCAGCTTGTTGTGGTTGAGTAATTCTGGATGCCGATCTGGAAGGAAGAAAGGGGTATGCTAAATCCCCTGGCCTGCAGACAGGTGGGATCCGGGTCAGAATTTGCAGGAGCATCACTGTGGGCAGAGGAACTAAAAGCCAGGGGTGGGCAGTCAGGATGTTCACTGTCTGACAGGACTAGAAGGCACATGACTAAATTTAACACCATCTTCCATGAAAGCTGATATGTCAGCAAATGACAGTAGGCACAATCTTACCTTGATCACCTGCACAAGGACCAGACCAATGTGCAAGACAAGGAGGATTTAATGAGAGAAACCACCCAACAGTACCCAAAACAAACCATGGACCATTGATGGGTGCTGAGGCTTTGGTGACTGAGAATGAAACCATAATAAACAGGTTTCTATTAAAGCTTTGGTCCTAAGAGTGTACAGTGGTCTTTCAAATGTCTTGAAAGCAGACAGCTGCCTGCTGATTCCAAAAGCTGCCTTAGAAATGGGTCCCCTGTGGTTGTCAGCAAACAGAGCTGGTTGGTCCCAGTGATTCCACAGATCTCAAACAGGTTACCTATCAATTCAAAAGCAAGTATGACAGGTGTAAGAGAATATCCTTCCTCCTTCTCCCAAGCTTGTGCTAGTGCAAGGTCAGTGTTTCATTATTGATGGAGCTGGAGGCAGGTGGCGAGGCTGCTCTGGTAGGATGCATGTTAACGTAGGGTCACAGCTGCACAAAGAAGTCAAACCTTGCACTGACGCGAATCCTTCTTTCTGGACAGTTCTAGCTGCTGATACTTCAGTCACGCAATTTCTAGATGGTTGACTTTTTGCACTTTCTCTAGTGTAAGCCAATCAATACAGCATTGAGCACTTAATTCGCTTTGTCTAACTGCACCAGTTTGTTAGGTCAGGGAAAAAACAGAGAGCAGAGAATCAGGAAGGCCATAGCCCAACTCTGCTGCTGTGGTCAGCAGAGTTACTCCAGTAGTGTAAAAAACACAAGCAGAATCAGGCCCTTGGTGTCTACATATCCTGTAGGCCTAAGGAGCAAAGTCAGAGGTCATGGGACTAACTTGTGCTCATCTCTATCCTCTTCCAAGGTGTCCATGGTGAGAGGAGAGTATGTGAGGGCAAGAGGCAGCTGACAGTGGAACATGGCATCTACCACCTTTGGTCCCTGCCTGCCCTTGCACAGGCAGTTGTCTAAAGGAGTGAAATGCAGACCTGGGGATTGCAGGAAGGTGTGTGAATGTGTCCCATCTAGTATAGGCACCTCTTCCACCTCCTTCAGCAAAGCCTGAGCTACTGAGAGCAGCCAATGGATGTAAATCAGTTGTAGGGTGAGCAGGGTCAATCCTGGGGCTCTGCAGCACCCACATCGCCACAGGCAATAGCGTAGAAGGGATGAGACCAAGTAACCCAACAAAATCTATGTGCCTAAAGCAGCTTCACAATCAAGCTGGAAAAGCAAGGAGGGGATAACCCACAGCTATGCTCTTAATATGAGCAGACATTTGATGGCCTGGCAACTACCAGAGAGGGGAGAAGGGAGTTTGCCAAGTGTCTGACTCATCTGTTTGCCTGCTGTGGGTTCAGCACTCGTCTAGAATGAGATATACTCCCAGCTTTCAAACTGCTTAATTGTATAGCTAGTCTTAACAAACGGATGCAGGCGGACAGGCTCTTACCTCAGCTAAGCTCCTCTTAACATCCCCCAGTGCCATGAGAACATCTTTTGTAGGGATGACACCTGTAGAGAAGGAGAGATCAGTACTGCTCGCAGTTCAGCTTAGCTCAGACAGATAGAATCAGAGAATCATTTTGGTTGGAAAAGACCTTTAAGATCATCAAGTCCAACCATTAACTCAACACTACCAATCCACCTCTAAATCACGTCCATGAGAACCTCATCTACACATGTTTTGAACCCCTCCAGGGATGGTGACTCCACCACTGCCCTGGGCAGCCTGTTCCAATGCCTGACAGCCCTTTCCAGGAAGACATTTTTCCTAATATCAAATCTAAACCTCCCCTGGCACAACTTGAGGCCATTTCCTCTTGTCCTCTCACAAGGGGCAAAGTGCAGAAGACGGAGCTTTGCGCAAGTGGTGAAGGACAAGCTAGAAGGAAGACATGAAGAAAAAGATTGTCCTCAGCCCTCCTCCATCCCCCAAGTCCAGTTTAACACTGGGAGCTGGTGGGATTGCAATGGACTGGAAAGCAGAAGCTTCTTCCAACATGGTTGAGCACCTCCATTTGAGAGCACCTTAAACACACCCTCCCCCATCATGAGAAGGCTCCTTCTCCCAGCACATACCCTGTTCCCCTGCCAGTGTCATTAGCAAGTGCTTGTCGTTCTCATTGGGTTTGCTCAGAGAGATCAGCCAGCGGTCCTGCAGCCCGTCCGCCTGTCTGGAGAAGGCATCTTCCACCAGTGCCAACAGCTGGGGACCCCTCTCCAGCCGAAACTCCTCCTGCCACCGGAAAGGGACCTTGGTGAGTGCATGGAGAGAACACGGCAGATGTAGCACAGAGACCCCTGAACCAGCTGTGCCCACAAGCCAGCAATGCTAAACCTGGTGCAACGCCCCCCCATGCCCCAGGCTGGACCCACACACATCTCCTGACACACCAGCCCAAGATATGAGGAAGAAATTTTTTACTGAGGGTGGTGAGAGCCTGGCCCAGGTTGGGCAGAGAGGTGGTGGATGAACCATCCCTGGAGACATCCCAGGCCAGGCTGGACAGGGCTCTGAGCAACCTGAGCTGGTGAAGATGTCCCTGCTCATGGCAGGGGGGGCACTGGATGAACTCTGAAGGTCCCTTACAACCCCAACTATTTTGTGATCCTGTGATTCTACAACCCTCCTCCTGGGTCCCTATGGTCACCATACACCCCGGACCGTGCCAGGTCCAGCTGCCCCATCGCACAGGGATCCTGCAGTGATGTTATCGGGCGAGACAAGGAGGAGGCAGCCGGGCTCCCCGCAGCCAGCACAGGGTCAGCGGGTGCCGCTCAGCCTGACGAGCTCCAGCCATCCCTTGGCGGGCTACTCTGCCGCTTCCTCACTCCTGTGTTTCTATTCTTATCTCCGGTTGCCATGCCAACCTGAAGGCCACACAGATGATTAATAAAATGGAGAGCTCTTGTTGCCATGGCGATTTGAAGCACTCAGGGCAGGCACAGGCCTGTGCCGAAAATGGCCTAATTGGAAAAGACACCGATGACTGGGGCCTGGATCACAAGGGCCCAGCGGTGTCTGGTCTCATCAGGTCAGGGTTTTGGCACGAAGGCAGCAGGGACAGCGAGGAGCCCGCGGCTCCGTTTTGGGGATGCAGAGCAAGGGGGAGCAGGAGGAGGAGAGGGAGAGATGTTTCTAGCGATGGGGAAAGCAGAGGTTGCAGAGCACTGATAAATTCTACCTAGTGGGGAAAAAGGGGCTGAGAAGGAGGCCTGAACGCACATCAGGTCACCTCCTGAGGTGCAGCCAGGTCAGATCCCACTGTCATCACCTGGGCAAAATTCCCCGGTATAATGAATGAGAGATGTGCCCAGAGAAAGACTGAAGTGACTGCTTTGCCCATAGCCCATTAGGAAGATAAATGGGCTGCCAGTTTAACCCAGCAATACAGACACCATCCCTGCAGCAGGGAGAAGCCTGGCACTATGAAAAATACTAAAACTTAAGCTGCAGCCCTCTGGAATGGACTAAATACCCTCTGTGTCCCTCAGCTTTTAGGTTGGAGTTGGCACCACACCAGGTCATCAAAACATAAGAAATATGTGAGGAATTCCCATTTACACTAATTTAAACTACAGAACTTGCAATGCAGGTTGTCCCTCGCAACCCTGGGAATCCAAACAGCACAGGGCTCGGATACAGAAATCAGAAAACAGGGACGGGCAGAGGGTGGGTGAGTTATCCAAACCGAGCCCATTACCATGGGTAGGAAACAAAGTGCGGCAACACCAGTGGAAAGGAGAAGAGCTTGATTCCAGCTTCAGCCATGCAAGGTGGCAATGGGAGGCAGGGAACGAAGCGATGTTCATGTTAAATATGTATGTTGACCAGTGTCCCTTTGAATAAGTGGGAGGACAGCACAAATCATTCGCTGGGAAATATGTTTTGAAACATGAAATCAAGTAGAAAAACAGTTCAGTCCTGCCTATCCCAGGGCTCTGTCTTCTTTCAGCAAAGCAGAACTGAGGATTCAACAGCAAAGACACAATTTGGTCAAGAAACATCTGCGCATCTGCTTTTCAGTTGTCGCCCTTCCAGTGGTTTAAACAACACAAGTGCAAGTGACCATAGGAAGGAAACTACTACGTGTTACAAAATTAACCAGCATTTAAACCCCACAGAGATGGGAGGAAGCGCCATGGGGACTGGGACATGGAGGCAACGGGGCAGCAGGACTCCGGTTTTCAAGGACTGATTTTCTGAGTTGCAGTTGTGAACCATTGGAGGCTTTTAAGTATCTCTGTTAAGAGCAAACTGGTTTGCCTGCATCAGGACAAAAGAGACTAACTTTTTATCTGCCCTGAAAGCTGTCAGTGTGCTTTATTGGGTATAGGAATTCCCCTGGTTTCCCTGTGCCCAAAAAGTTCACCTTGGGAAAACCAAACCAAACCAAACCATAAAAACCCACTAAAATCACAAGTCACCAGTGGTGGCAATAGGTCAGTGCCACAGAACCACCCTGCAGTAACGAAACCAGGCAGGAGCCCCAGGAAGCGAGAGGGCAGACACGCGAGGGCAGAGCAGGGGACCCCAGTGAAACATTTCAGTCTCGGGCTGTCAAGCTCGTAATCATTTCTTAGTATTATGAAAGGCACCTTGACCCCAGGCCTTTCACAATTGGTTTTAAAGTGCCCATCAGAGGTGAACAAGCCCTTTTACCAGGGATCCACACGGGGCTCTGGGCTCGTGAATTAACTGCAGCTTTATAGGGATGGATGGACAGGCACTGGATTAGCAGAGCGTGGCTGGTTAACAGACCCAGATAACACACAAGATAACAGGATGGGGAGAAGAGGCACTTAAGGAAGATTTAGTGACAGCTGCTTGACACCGAACCATTCACACTGCAAATGGGGAGTCCTTATTCCTCTGAGCCACCAGAGAAACGTGACTATATCCTGGAAGGAAGGAAAAGAAAGAGAGAGAAGGAGAATTGCCCTTCAATCCTGCCACGTTTCCTACCAGTAAGGGGTGCAATGCTAAAAGCTCCCATGTCTCCTGACAATCCAGGTACTGAGTGGCACAGACCAGCAGCCAGCAGTTAGTCAAAAACGGGACTGACATGTGCTAGACTTTGAGCAAAATCATCTCTCCCCTCCCACACTTTCCCCATTTGGAGAACAGGAATATTTCTGTCCTCCTCCCCTTCTCTCCACAGCCTCTACAGGGACTTTGAGATTTAGTGCTTTTACCCTGTTCTGTAGTGAAAGCAGACAGCAGGAGCTGTGTCTGCCTCCACATCTCTAAGCACTATTCTCCACATGCCATCAAATCTCTTTGGGCTGACTTACACAGTCAACGTTATCCGACATATTCAGGATGATGTAGTTTTTCCCCGCAAGGTTGCTCCAGTCTTTGCAGATCACCTGGAGAGACGAGACATAAAGACAGCTGGGTTTGGGTAGCAGATGCAGCTCTCCTGCTGAAAGCATAATGTATACAAGGGACAGGAGCAAGGGGCTGTGCCACACTCCAGAGAAGTGCCTCTCCAAGGACATAACTGTCCTCTAAACCTCTGCATTAAGGAGGATTCACTATTTCAGTGTTTGCACATGGGGCAGGGACAAGGTGCTGTGCCAGCCTGCCAAAGCCCAGCTTACCTTCCAGCTCTATCTAGACTCCAGGAGGACTCAGGTACTCAGTGGAAAGCTCTCCAGCCTTCAGCCTCACCCCAAGTGTGAGCAGCACTTAACACAAAACTTGAAACCAAGAGCCTCTGTGGTCCTTAAGCAAACTGGGGAGCACTTTGCAGGCAGGATTGGACACACAGAGGGACTAAGTCACTTGCTCGGGCTCCTGAGTACCGTGGGCCAGAAAGCACAATTAAAAGCTTTCCCTGGTACTTTCTCAGCAGCCAGGTCCTGCTGGTTTGCTGGATTCAGGAACTGCAGCTCACCTCACACCTCCACTCTCATGGGCCCTCCTGGACCAGCATCCTCCCGGATCGCTGTGCCCCGCTCCACCTGCTCTGCATCTGGCCCCTGCAGGCAGCAGCAGCAAAAATAGCATCTCCTTCTCGCTCCCTCTCCAGAAATCCTTGGGGTCATTTTTGTCCTGACACTTCCAATAATGCAGGCAGAGGAAACAAGGAGCTTTTGCTGCTGTGTATGCCCCAGAGGGCAGGTGTTTATTAGAAGCAGGATTTTGAGCAGCAGCTCGCTGAGGAAGATGTGAGGGGGCAGGGCTTTCAGCAAGGACGACAGATATCCTTAAGAAGAGCTGTGAAATACTGTCCCCAAAATTTGGTTTTGGCTGGATGAACAGAAAAAGCTACTTCTAACACTCAGACACAGGGGGATGGCTAAACCTAAGGGGTTAAACACCCCCTTAAGAGAGAAGCACCCAAATATCTCCCCTGCAACCTCCCACTCTGCTCCCAGTGGTACCTGTGCAGAGTCCCAGGGCAGCTCTGTCGGCAGCGCGGCCACGCGGGCGTCCCCAGCCTGAGGTGACAAGCTCCTCTCTGCTGCCACCGTCTCCGTGGCTGCCTCGGTGTCATTCCAGATGGGATCCAGCGCAGGCTCGTCAGCCCTGTCCCACGGAGACGCAGAAGTCGCCCTGTGCTGCTCACTGCCAGAAAGAGTCTGGGTGTCTGAGGAGCTGTCTCCAGGAAAGGGTGTCCCCACAGGTGTTTCCACTGTCTGCTCCATTCCAGTTAGTGCTGTGGGCTCCAGCATCTCCCACCACACCGTAGTCTCCAAGACCTCCTCTCTGGCCGAATGCTCTTCCCCACCAGCCTCCACTGTGGTCTCTACAGGTTCTGCTCTTGTGGTAGTCACAGTCAGCTCCGAATCTGCTCCCTCAACAGCCCACGTGTCCCCAGCTGTCACCTCAAAGGGCTCTTCTGAAACACTGGGAGACCTTGCAGCAACAGTAGGAGAAAAAATAGAGGACATAGGCAGAAGACCCGGCCCCATGCTGCTCCCAAGGTCTGAGCCTGGAGGAACAGAGTCCTCTTCTTGCCCTCCTACGGCTGCCTCAGTCGCAACACCTGGCCTGGCAGAGGCTGTGGAAAACAGAAGGGAGGAGGAGTCCTCTTGGCCCATGGGTTCAGCAGATGTAACCTCAGGCCCGGAGGTCTGGAGACTTTCCACTCCTCCCCTGGAGTGGTCTATGGGGAGCAGCCCCTCCTCTTCCTCCAGCGTGCTGGAGAAAGGTCTGTGCAAGTCAGGCTCAACGAATTCTGCCGGCGGCTGGACAGTGGCTGTTTCCCAGTTGTCTTTCACCTGTGTCCCATTCCCTTTCAGCAGGGCCTTCTGAGATGCAGCGGGAAAGCTGTAATCTAAAAAGAGATCCAAGAGACTTCATGTCACACCCCGAGTCACCATGAGCTCTGAAAGGCAGAGCGCTGTGTCCAGGCACAGACGGGATCAAACGGCAGAGACCCTCTAAGAACAGGTAGCCTGCCACCAAAAAAAACCCAACAATCTGACAAGTGCAGTGCAGCCTTCTGCACTTCCCCAGCTCCCTTTCCCAACCCAAGGAACCCACCTTCCCTAGGGATAATTCACATGTTCATGCCCCCGACTCCCTTCTGTCTTGAAGGTTTTTTCGCAGATGTGCCAGCCAGGAGACCTGAAAAGAACAGCTTTGGTACCCGGCATCTCCGAGGTGAGGTTCTGAGTGTTAGGAATTAAGCTGGGACCCAGGGATTAATTTCACATGCGACTCAGAAAGATGCTGGTAGCTGCAGTCAGCCACACGTTAAACAAGAAATACGAGGGAAGAGACACAACAGCACAGCAAAGCAAATCCTGCTCCCTGGCACACCCAAGTAATACCACCAAATTGACCTGGGCATCTTCAGTTTGTTCAGCACTTCACAGCAAAAGTGTCATCCTACAAATATCTGCACTACGAGTTTTCTCTGTCATTAAAGAACAGTTTTGCTGCAGGGAAACAGGAGGCAAATCTGACTCCCCTTCCTCCACCTTCAGACCCTGGTGGTTCTGTGGCTCTGACCATGAATGCACGTGATGTTGCTAGAAAAATGTAAATGCTAAAGGAGAAAGATGCATCTCCCAGTCGTCAGGTCGGAGCAGGCACTGGCTTCTTCTGGAAGCCCAGGAAAAGCTGGAATGCCAAGAAAAGGAGAGTACGTGTCAGATCAGACACATTAAGCTCAGAACAGCAGCCATAAATCCACCAGCCATAAATCAACCTTCATCTTTTTTGGGAAACTGCCTATATGGAGGAACTCTGTTTCAGGAGCCTGCACCTCAGTTAACTCCCTTTCTCCCTAGACGAGCACAGCACATATGCTGAGTGAGAAAGGGAAGGAATAGGATCCCTCCACAGCCAGAAATGAGCACCCTGCCCCATCTATGGTTATTGTTATTAAGGAAGCGACTGTCTAAAACCCCCAAGCCCACACCTCTCCTGCCTGCCAAAGCAGATGCCTGAGCACAGTGGGCAGCAGCTGCCTGGACGCCTTCCAGAGCAGATCCGCACAAGGAATCTCCAGGCATCCCCGACTCCAATCCATCGCTTGCTGCTGCTGGAGCGGGCGTGAGCTCCCATGCCAGCACAGACATCCACGGCCATGGATATTCCCCAGCACCCAGGGCTGCCCATGCTGCTCCTGCACGCTCCTCCCCATCCCTCCGGAGCAAACAACACTGCTCCCTCCAACCCAAGGAGGTGCAAAGACGCTCCTGTTCGGCTGGCAAGTGGCTTCCTCAAGCCACAGCTCATCTCCTTCCTGCTGTCAGCAGCTCCATCCAGATGCTGCCCAAAGAGAAGCATGATCCAGCTGCTCACCTTCGGGGTTGTGATGTGGTGACTTGTCACCCTGTTCTGGCTGCAAACAGGCCACTGAGATCTACCGGCCACCGCAGGGAGAAGCAATGTCGGCATTGCCCCTGGGTTTTAATAGAGACCCATCCTGGCAGCCCACCTGCCACCACGAGTCCTGCCCTTTGCATCTCCCAGCAGACCCAGGTCTGGGTCACACAGACTCGTTTCCTTCACCTGGGGAGATTGTTTGCCCTGGGAGAGGTGAACGTGAGCTCCAAATCTCTGCAAGAGCTGCCATGGAGGCGATGTCCTGCTTCCTCTGAAATCAATACCGAAACTTCACTGACATCAAAAGGGCCAGGGCTCAGCACCGGGCCAAAGCACAATTCCCCTGCCAGACTTTTAATTCATTACATCTCTGCTTCTCCTTCATTCAGAAGAACCCGTCTCAGTTACTGCCCTACAGGGTTCCCTACCCTGTATTTGCCACTATGAGCTATTTAAAGCAACTGTGACAGCTCAGAAAACGGGTGACCCTCATTGTTTTTAGTACATATAACTCAACCATAAGGTCTTTATTGGATTAAACTGGAAGATCATGTTAACCAGTGATTGAATTACTGATAACTAGAAGGCACTGTAATAAAGACAAGAACATTCCTGGGCTCCCACCGCAACCAGACAGACTGATAGCGCCGTTCATGCTAAAGCACCTGCCAACTTCGGGGAGTCCAAGTTGCATTCTACTTGCTTCTTAAAACGCAGCCAGGTCTGAGGCGGTATCTGCTTGCTGCTTTGCAGCATAGAGCAGTGAGGCTTCCTGCAAAAAGGCACACTCCATCGGATTGAAACTGCAGGGGATTTCGGAGAGGCAAAATGCAATTACTGGTGCTGGAACTGAGCCAGTTGGGGCTAATAACCTCATCTTCCAGAAGCGCGAGGAGCAGTTACTATCTGCAGCTCCAAGACACACAAAAGAGGTCATGGCTAAAAGAAAGAGCCAGGGCAGCAGAATCCTTAGGTCTCATTATACTTGGAATTTGCTTCAGGTAGAGACAGGGCACCAAGTGCTACAGCTGTTCCCAAATAGCCCCACGTCTCTTTTCCTGCTCAGTGTCTGAGCTGCAACAAGGCTAAAATAAGCCACCCTCACCCAAATACCGAGTCGCTTGAGGATAGCTGCGCCAGAATAACACAGCGTGTGGAGAAACCCTCTTTGTCACAGGTCAGCTTTTGTCGAGATGGCTTGTCCCAAGATAGATCACCCAACGTGTCCGTGGACACTAAACCAGGGCATAAACAAGAAGCAACCCAGGAGCTGAGCTCAGGCAGGGGCTGCTCAGCGCTAAGCTGCTTATGGAGACAGTCTTTACCAGGTGCTTCATTTCATTAATGCTTGGGTTGAAGATGGTATTAAGAACTGCAGATTTGCTGTCAGTCTGGATGAAGAGGAAGCAGATTTCGGTAAGGCTGAGCGATGCCGGGATCTCTCCGGCCAGAAGCAAGTAATTCATCACAGAAGGAAGTGAATTGCACTATCAGAGAAGAGTTGGGGGTGGAAGATATTTTATCCCATTAGCTGGTCAGAAAACTTATTTTCCTTTGAATACAGTCCTTCTAACTGACCTGTCCTGCTACCCTTCATCTTAGCTCTCCTGGCAATCTCTTCTGCTAATTACTATGAATAATTAAAAGCTTACAATTCCCCCCCTCAAAGTACCACATGCCATCCTGGTGACTCACCAACCTATAAGACTGGATTTGATAGCTCCCTGGACAGTCATGCCTTGGTCTTCAAAGGCACAACCTTGGAGTTAAATGAGCAGATCCTGGCTGTGACAAAGCGAGCTTCATGCCAGCCCCATCATCCCACTGAAGATGTGATGGACTCCGGTCCTTGGAGTCTCAGGTGTTGGGAGGCAGAGGAGAGAGATTAAATGTTTTCATTCACCAGACATTCATGAGTCTTGCCCCAGTTTTTGGGAGCCTGCACTTGCCAGCAATTAATGATGAGGCTGCCTCAACCTAGAGCGTACACTGGAAGAGGAACATGAGTGGCGCTGTGTTCTGATTGAGTCAAAGGAGAACATTGAGGGGTGCAAGCCAGGGACCGCTCCAGGATGGATACACCACCATATAACTCTTCCACTAAAAATAGGGACTCAAAGGAACACACAGCCCTAATGACTCCCATTTTCTCCTCCTAAAGCTAGAAGAGATGTGGCATCTGTTGCCCAGGCAATGAGTGTGACAGTAGGAAACATCGGGGATTAGAAGCCTCTAGGCAAAACAAGATGGGGAAGGTGAGAAGAATGGAGAAGAGGACAAGAAGGGCCAGATGTAAGTCCCTGCAGGCCCACTCTATCTTCAGGGTTAATCTGTGGCTCAGGCTAATTTGATGCCACAGCTGAAACAAAGCGGCCAAACCCAAACTACAACCTGAAGAGCTTCTGGGTTCCCTGGAAGCCTGAAGGCAGGGGGATGCAGAAGTAACAGGTTCACAGCTTCACTGAACTGCCTCGTGGCTGAAGTACGAGCCACAGGCTGCTTCTTTCCATAAGGATACGGCACCCACGTTCCCACCAGACCTCATCCATCTCCTCCAGATGTGGCTCTGTGGGGTAGCAGCTGCACACGGGTTAGCAAGGACGCGGGCGTGCGCTTCTGTGCACACTCAGACAGAAAGACACAAATCTCAGGGCTCTTCCACAGGCTGGTGATCACTGATGTCAATATAGATTTACTGTTCCGTAGCATAAATCAGGAAAAGCACATTATTCCGGAAAAACAGAGCCCCGGGCTGAGCTGTGCTCTGCCAGTGGGAGTTTGTTCTGACTTTCTAATGGACTAACAGGTGGCCTTAGATGCCACATGTTTTCCAGAAATATGTTTAAAGGATGTTTGAGTGCACTTAAAAAAGAGCAGCAGCTGCAGATTGTTATTACTTTTCCTCTCTTGCAGCCTCAAAGTCACACAAAGGCAGAGGAGTCTCCCCGCACGGTCTTCAGGACATAAAAAAAACCAAACATGATTAATACAGCCTTGAAATCTCACAAGATCTGGCCTATCTGCGATGAGACCACCAATTCCAGGCCCAATAACTTTACACCAAACACAGAAAGAAACCAGCACACATCTCCTTTCCTAACAGTTAATTTTCTCTCTCCAGTAGCACGACAATCCTATTTCGTGCCTTGATACAGGGTCTCAAATCTGTGCCTGGGACAGAGTTATCAACTACACCAAGCTACACTTCATTGTTTTCCAGAGAGAAATCCCACATAAGGAAAACTTATACCATAAACTTTTTTTTTCTTAAACAGCAGCTGTTTGAAACTGTTTCATGGATTTATACATTGAAAATAACCCAACAGATGTCATCACACAGTTCCATGAGGTATCGTATGGCATCCCTCACACGGGCAGCCGTCAGATCCATCGGTTGTGTGCATCTCGTGCACAGGCTTTGCACGACAGGAGAAGGCTGCACAATCTAGGGATGCTATTACAATATCCTTTATTGTAAAATGACACACAGCAGGTTTCTAATTAAATTTTAAGTAGAAATGCGCTCCCAGCTCTTGAATAATTCAACCTGTTCTATTAACCAAGGTTCTGAAATGCCACTGAGACACAAGCTCTGGACGCAGCAATGGCCAGGGGCAGGGCGGAAAAAAACAGTGCTTGGAAGCACAAAAGTGATTAGCTGGGCAGTGGACAGGGCAGGGTATGCGGAAAGGACAGCTGAAAGAGCACATCTGTTCATGGAGGAAAGCACTGCAGGCAAGAACGGAAGGAGAGAAGAGCGTGTTCTGCATACAAATGGGGCCAGGCACGTGCAGGAGGCAAGGCTGGGTTCGGTACCCAGAGCATCTCGCTCTCAATGCACAAGCACACGCTGTTCTCCAAGTCACGTCCCGATCTGTGAGCACATGCAGGTGCCTGCTGGCACACAAATAAAAGCGCCGCTGAGCAGCCTGCCAGCGCCTGAGCCAGAGCACAGCCCAGGGAACATGAACCATCCGCCCTGAGCATCGCTGCGGGGGCAGCATCCGCACAGCTGCCCCTCGGCCGGGCCCACGGGCGCCCCAGGGCAGCGAGAGCATGGCCACGGGGGTTTAGCAGCAATGTTGGTGAGCCAAGGGCTCTGGAGACCTAAGCTGACAGGCCGAGAGAGCTGGAGTGTTCAGCATGGAGAAGAGAAGGCTCTGGGGAGACCTTATTGCACCTTTCAGTGCTTAAAAGGGAACGATAAGAAAGATGGGGACAGACTTTGTAGCAGGGCCTGTTGCGATAGGACAAGGTGTGATGGTTTTAAACTAAAGGAGGGAGATTCGGGTTGGACATGAGGAAGAAATTGTTGCCCTGAGGGTGGTGAGAGCCTGGCCCAGGTTGGCCAGAGAGGTGGTGGATGAACCATCCCTGGAGACATCCCAGGCCAGGCTGGACGGGGCTCTGAGCAACCTGAGCTGGTGAAGATGTCCCTGCTCATGGCAGGGGGGGCACTGGGGGAGCCAGGAAGGTCCCTTCAACCCAAACTGTTCTGTGATTCTGTTCTATGATTCCAAGCTGGGATGGCCCTTGCCCCCCGCGCAGGCTCAGCCGTAGCGCTGCAGCAGCCTCAGCTCTTTGGGAAGGTCACAGAAACAGGAATGAAGATAAAATAAGCTTTGTGCTTTCTAACTGCAGACCTGAGTCAGACCTGCTGAGAGGAAGGCAGCAGTACTGGATAAGGAGGAGGGATAAGGCTGAAGCCTGGCTCCCGGGTAACACTTAATACACACCCCACATGACACTTAAGAGCAGGAACATGTGAAATAATCTCCTAAGCTACTGCAAACACTGCAAACGCTCGTCCTCCTTCCTGCCATCCCTCTCCCTGAGAGCATCTCAAAGCCAGCGAGGGGCTCAGGAGAGACCACTGACGGGAGTCACTCATCTCAAAAAACACTCCACAGACGAAAGCAAGCTCAGATGCTAACAAAACTCATTTTGGCCACGGCTCCCCGGGGAACAGGCAGGACAGGGCAGGTGCCCAAGAGAGAAAACCCACTGCCTTCTCTTGGGCCAAATCCCCACTCAAGTCATAGGTGCGGAATCCAGGATTTGGCCCAGAGAACCCGGCTTTGACTCAGACCCAAAGATGGCCTTGATGTCTGAGACAGAGTCTTGAGAACCTTAGGTTGTGCTTAATTGACAGCAACAGAAAGAAGGGAGAGAGAAGAGAGCAGAAAAGGGGGAAGGAGAGAGAGAAAGAAGGGCATGAGGCAATGGGAAGCTAGACAGAGGCAACACTTCTCCCAGCTCATAGCAGCTCAGGAATAAATGCTCAGCTGTAACTTGGTTTCTAAAGCCTGTGCTTGCTCAAGGTTCACTGGGGACACATCAGGCACTGAGGTGAGAAAATAAAGCTGACGTTTAATCTCAAGCCCTCTTAGCGAGAGTTGTGTCAAAGCAGGAAAACAGATCCCTGCATCCTTCCTCCTCCCCGGAGTCCCTGCAGAGCGGGGAAGAAGAATGGGGTAAAAACAGCCTACCTGTTGCCGGTCCCAAGTCCAGGCTGGACTCGTTGATCTCTCCCCCATCTTCCCAGAAGTACTGTGGGGGCTGTAAGATCTTGGACTCCTCGTTCTCCTCGCTGGCAAAGCCCGATCCCGGGGCAGCGTGCAGAGAGCCGGGAGCAAGATCGGGCTCCGCGGCCTCCACGCTGGTTTGCTCATGGGAATTTGTGGCCTCCAGCTGGGACATCATGGCAAAGTCCAGCAGGGAAGTTGACGTGAGGCCATCGGCGGTTGGCTCCTCCGAGGAGGCGAGGCAGAGGCACAAGGTCCCTGTAAAATGACAATAAACCCACGTGAGAGATAGGACTGACACCCACCAGGCTCTTCTCCTTGCAGCCAAACCAACCTGCTGGAACACCTGCCCCTCCCATGGGTTGAGCTCTCGGCTGGGAGGAAAATCAGGGTATTTTGGGAAACATCCACAATCCCGTAGAGGAGCATCCATATCCAGGAGGAGCCATCCAGCCTGGGGCACCTCTATTAAGTGATGGTTCATTAATGGGTGCCTCGTTAATCACCCATCCTAGAGAGGATGGCTTAAGCCACAAAATTCTGGCCCTGTGAAGTCAATGAGAGTTTCCTATCTGACTGTCACCCAGGGAAGATCTCACCCTAGTGCTTCTGATCTGCAGCTATATTATATGCAGGGGGACCGATGTGAACCAAAACTATCTACATCATCAATATTAACCATATTTTAAATCAGCAGGCTGGAAAGAGGACAAGAGGAAATAGCCTCAAGTTGCACAAGGGGAGGTTTAAATTGGATATTAGGAAAAATTTATTCACCAAAAGGGCTGTGGGGCATTGGAACAGGCTGCCCAGGGCAGTGCTGGAGTCACCATCCCTGGAGGGTTGGACAGACGGACATGAGGTTCTCAGGACATGGGGCAGTGCCAGGGGTGGGGTTATGGTTGGACTCGATGATCTTGAGGGTCTCTTCTAACCAAAGTGATTCTATAATTTGAACTTAATTTTGCCTACGCATTTTTTGTTTTCCTAAGGAAGAGCTGACCGTCACAAGTAAGAATTTAAATGCACCAACAGCAAACATCCACCTAACACTAAGCAGGGAGGCAGGCTGCATTTTGCACCTCTCTTTCAACAATTATATCCTTGTTATTTCCATTTAATCTCTTATAAGGTTTGACTGACACTTCTTGATTCCTAGATGAGACTTTAATTGTGATTTGTGTCAAGGTACATTCACATGCACATCATCAAAATGCAAGAAAACAGCACCTGGAACTTGGCTTTATTCAGCTGATAAATACCATCATAAATATGGAGACATAAGGAAAAAAATGAGATTACCAAAACATGTTTTACATTTAAAACAGTTTTGTTAAGCAAGCAAAGTAACTAATTTGGGTGAACTGAACCAATTGCTTCCTAGCCCTCTGTTCTTCAGCACATAAAACAAGATCTCATCCTCTCACAGCTGATTTTTATTCACAGACTAGAAGAAAAAAGGACAAGTTATCCCGCTTTCTCAGCTCATACTCAGTTTCTCAATTCTTAATGAACCAGTCACTGAACTGAACTAATTGAATAAGCTGAAATGAAGACTAATTTGGTGTTTTTCTTTGATAACTGATTTTCTAGACAAGAGAAATGCAGCAAATCTAATCCATCTGGACTTCAGCAGAATATCTGATATAGTGCCTCATGCTGTGTTACCAGAGAGGCAAGAAAAGACACCGACTAGCAGGAAAACTGTAAAGCAACCGTAAGGCATTGGCTATATGAAAAATGAGAGAGGCTTGTGCTGGAGAGAGGCTATTAGTGAAATTCCTCAAGGCCTGTCCTTGGATCTGCTGTTCTTTAACATTTTCCTAAGTGACCTTGGGACAAAAATTAAGGACGTGATAATGAAATTAACCAAGGACACAAAGCCAGGAGACATCCTCACTGCAAAGAGAGACCGTAGGTACAGCCAGGTGATCTGGAGAATGGAAATAATAGAAATATTAAGAAAAGAAATAGCACAAAGTGATAAGTCACCACCTTGAGAACCACCACCAAATATTTCTGGCACAAGACAGGAAACCACCCATTAGAAATGTCTTAAAAGGAGAAACAGCTGTATTAGAAACAGCTCTGAGACAGCACCGGAACGCAGATGGGAAAATGGAGTACCAGAGTACCCTGGAGTACCAGAAATAGAGAGATTTTACAAAGCGCTGCTGAGACGTCACCGGGACGCTGCACAGACCTGGATCCATGTGGTGTGAAATGGTTTAAGTGGAGCTGAACTGCCCCCCGGCAAGGGCACAGAGCAGGCAGCCTCCCGGGGCTCCTTCCCACCACCGCGTCCTACGACTCCACGTTAAGGACGAATTCAAATCGGTGCAAGCACCAAGATGAGCTACGGAGCAAGGGCAGATATGTTGGCCCTGGTGCCTTCACTGAAAACGTTGCTTTGGTAGCACAAAAGTTTGGAGGTTGCCGCTGACTCGCGAGGCTGTTACCAAACCTCTCCCGGGAACGCTGGAAGGCAGAAACGCATTTCTCCAGCCTTCTGCCTGCTCTGAGCCTTCTCCATCTTCCTCTGCTGTTCTTTGAACTCAGCAAAATCCAATATTGGTCACTCTTTCCCATATACGCTTGGGCCAGGCTTCAGCATTTCTCCATCTCGTTTATTTTGCTCTATTGATCCAAGGCAAGACCAGCTGAGGCCAGCGCAGCAACAAACAGGGAATGGCAGCAGAGGCAGAATATTGAGGGGGGGAAGGTACGGCAGCATCACGGGGCCAACCGAAGCGCCTCTGGGCCTCAAGTTGCACCAGGGAAGGTTGAGATTGGATATTAGGAAAAAAATCTGCACAGAGAGGGTTGTGAAACAGTGGAACAGGCTGCCCAGGGCAGTGGTGCAATCACCATCCCTGGAGGGGTTTAAAAGGCACATAGATGAGGTTCTTAGGGAGGTGGTTTAGTGCTAGGGTTAGGTTATGGTTGGACTGGATAATCTTGAGGGTCTCTTCCAACCGAAATGATTCTATGATTCTATCCCTGGGGACGGGCCGGCTCCTTGCGAGCCGAGCACCATGGTGAAGTCCATGGCTGGAAATGAGGGTTCACACATCTCTTGCACACAAGCACGGATCTGGAGAGACCCAGCCAGGGATGCCCACCGAGCTCCCATGTGGTGGTGCCCACATTGGGCTTCCCCAGGCTGACACGAGACTGACAGAGAGCAGCGCTGAGCCCCGGGCAGCTCAGCAGAGAGAGGACTTGTCTTGAGGAGCCGACAGCTTAAGTGAACTTGACAGAGAGCAGCAAGGGGGAGAAAGGGAACATTATTCTCCAGGTTATCCAGGAAAGGGGAGCAGAGAGACCACAGCAGGTCCAAGGCCACATGGAAAACTTGGTGTAGTTGGGACTGCAACCCACTGCCCAGATCCTCCCTGTCCACCCCAATGACTCAGTTTCTCCCAACTCCCACTAGCAGAGACAGGGCTGATGTGGCACCTTGGCTTTCCTACAATACACATCCTGGGTGTTCCAGACAGCCAGGAACCTCAAAATGAACCTCCGTACCAGCTCAAGTCTCTGTTTCCATCAGCCACTCCGGGTTGGGCTGTCTCCAGAGCCTGTCCCACCACCTCTGCAATGGACAGCACGTGGCAGGTGAACCTGCGCACCCACGGAGCTCATCCCACCCATGGACAGCACGTGGCAGGTGAACCTGCGCACCCACGGAGCTCATCCCACCCATGGACAGCATGTGGCAGGTGAACCTGCGCACCCACGGAGCTCATCCCACCCATGGACAGCACGTGGCAGGTGAACCTGGGCACCCACGGAGCTCATCCCACCCATGGACAGCACGTGGCAGGTGAACCTGGGCACCCACGGAGCTCATCCCACCCATGTGGGAAGCTCAGATCCCAGCAGTTTGTTCACCCTCATTTAACTCCCAAGTGTTTACCCAGTTAAAACCCCCTAAGCTGCATTATCTTGTTTACCGGGAAGCTCTGCTCTCCTCAGCCCAAGATAAAACTACACCACCTCATCCCTAAGAATGAGTCATTAACAGACACAGCCTGACTAAGCCAGGTTTCTCCTGGGGTGGATCTGGAGTAGGACAACACCTTGGGGCGTGATCCACAGGCATGGGAGGCAGAGGTTGGCCTGGGGGAACCCTCCGTACCAGCACCAGCCTGAACGCCGCAGGGCTAACAGCACCATCGCATCAGCGGAGAAATCCGCATCCTGACACCTCTTTGTACCTTCTGTGTCAGCAGCGAAAACTCAAAAGGCTTGGAGGGTACCAAACAGCAGACCCAAGATTTGTCACCTTCCCCCTTCTCTTCCAAGCATCACATAAAGGAGCTCAACGCAGCTGTCGACTCCAAGGCAGAGAAAGAATCAAAGCACGAGCTGGGAAGCAAAGGGGCACAGCCCAGAAAGGAAATCTAACACCAAGACGCCGGTGGCGAGCCCTTTTCCTCCCATGATGGGGAACGGGGATTAGACAACTTCTATCAGCCATCAGTTCCCAATTTTGTATTTAAAAAGGCAGATCAAGCAATAGGGAAAAAAAGAAACCCAGATGAATAAAGCCCTGCGACTGTAGATGGGAGGGAGCAGGGAACGGAGCCAGGGCTCGCCAGCTGCTTCAATGGGGCGTTTGTCTCTCATTTCTATTTTTGCGGCACCTCTGCGTAACCTGGAGGAGATGAGGCTCTGCATGCTAAAGAGGGCAGGCAGCCTTGGGGAAACCACCAGGCTGGGAGCACGGGAGGGAAACCCTCCCCAGATCAGACAGAGGAGGGGCGAGAAAGGAGAGAAAGCGGGAGAGGTAGATGGAGAGGGAACAAAACCAGCACGGGAGCCTCGGTGCCGGCTGCGAGCACCCACAACGCTGACACGTGGAGGTAACGCTGACCTTGAGAAAGATGCTTCACCTCTCCAAGGAGCAGAATGGGGTGATTTCAACAACAGGGAATAACAGTGCGGTGTTACCTTTCTGAGGCCACTGGAAAAGAACCAGCCTGAAGAATACACAGAAGAAACACGTTTGCTAGTTCCTGGCCTCTCAGAAACCAGCTCCAACTCGAAGCAGCAAAGCTTGCTCAGTTCAACTCAGAGGATTCGATGCAACAACCCCAGACAAGGCAGATGGGGGAGTTTTGCTCAACAGCAGACAAAAAATATATATATCTGAGCAAAGAACATCTGCCATGTCTCTCCCAAACTGCTGTGAATAAAAGCACTTTCACGTTTCTAAGCAATTCAAAAAGAATCCCAAAGTATTTTCTATGTTAGCCGACCAAGAACCACTTTATTCCTTTGCCACAAGGCAAGCCACCTCTCCATGGGACGGGGCAGCTGTTTAAAAGCTCCCAATGGGCCTGCTGAATAGGGCTAGAAGTGAAAGAGGAAATAAGTAATTTCTGCATCCAGCTGAAATGAGAGGAGGGATTTGGGGAGATGAAATGGAATCTGGCTGCAACTGTGTCAAACAACCTTTCAAATTTTCTTGCTTTGTAATTCACAACAAGCAAACTTCAATTTTCTCTCCGAGGATACACACAAGCATGCCTTAAGATGTCAGCACGCCAGGTTGACCCCCAGAAGGGCTGTTGTGCCCTTCCCCACGCTGCCACCGAGGCAGGACCAGCCTGCTGAAGGACAGAGTGTTCGCCTGGAGCACACACTGACTCACCCTTGTCACCACCGAGCCTGTACAACACCACCAGTTACACAACGGGTACCAGGGAGGGGGGCAGAGCATCTCAGTATTGCCAATGCAGCAGCCGCAACAATGTCCATCTGGCCCTGCTACCGTTGACCTTCCTTCCAAGCCCAGCCCAAGCTCAGGAGTTACCCAAGAACGTTATTTCCTTGGAGAGCTGGGTCAGGAATGGGTCATTTACTGATAATCAGTTAGGACAGAAACACAATGACCAGATGAGGGAAGCATCTGCCGGGGATATTCCCTCCCGCAGATCACGGCTCCTGGAAAAGCCGGGGAGCAAGGCCCAAGGGCAGAGAGGAGAGAGGCCCCAGGGCAGAGCAGCCAACGGCACAAACCCCTTGCAGAACACAACAAAACACGGAGTAATTTCAATAACAGCAAAGGATCCCAACCATAGGCAGTGGGGGAAAAGAAGAACATGTAGCTGAGCTGAGGGATGCCCAAGCTGATCCCCCCACGCCCACCTGCAGTCTCTGCCCTCCCAAAACTCAACAGCTCACGCAGGGAAGCACATGAGATGACCACCTATTAGAATCACAGAATCACAGAATCACAGAATCGACTGGGTTGGAAAAGACCTCAGAGATCATCAAGTCCAACCCTTGGTCCAACTCTAGTCCATTTATTAGATCATGGCACTAAGTGCCATGTCCAATCTCAGTTTAAAAACCTCCAGGGCCGGTGAGTCCAGCACCTCCCTGGGCAGCCATTCCAATGCCTGACCACTCTCTCTGTAAAGAATTTCTTTCTAATATCCAGCCTAAATTTCCCCTGGCAGAGTTGAAGCCCATGCCCCCTTGTCCTATTGCTGACTGCCTGGGAGAAGAGCCCAATCCCCACCTGGCTAGAACTGCCCTTCAGGTAGTTCTAGAGAGTGATGAGCTCAGCTCTGAGCCCCCTCTTCTCCAGACTAAACACAGGGAGCATATACACTTATCAACCCACACCAACGAGACAACAAGGCACAACTAAAGAAGTCCTTGCAAGGGGACAGCTCTTCAGAGGAAGATCCTAGAGCACACAGTAGCTCCCAGCATATTTAAGCCTTCATATATCTTTATAGGCAGCATAACGAGAGCTCAAACACCAGGCTACAGGGTGTGCACATCTGTATGCACTGCATGGACATTCCCTTGCAAAGGACCACCAACATTTGCACCACTGGCATTTCAGCAGAGAATATCTACAGCGCGCAGACCCTGGTATCACCACGGGAAACAGCAAAGCACTGCTACAAGATGCACCCGCTTCTGCAGATAATTGCAGATAACTGCAGATGTGCCCTTTGTCAGCACACGTGCACCAGGGGCCTGAGCACTCTGCGCAAGCAGGTCACAGCAACTCGGACAAGCCTGTCTGTCCTTCCCCCTTCACTCAGCCGCTCATGTCTGGAGTCACAGTCTTGCTTGGTTTCAGTCTCCCAGACCCTTTTTGCCTTCACACCCTCCCCAGATCGTCTCAGAGCCTTCACACCTCCTTCCTCTGCGCTGCCACGTCCGCTCTCCCCCGTGCTTCTCACTATCAACAGCAGCAGTTCCCAGCTCAGAAAGGAGATGCAGTCCCTGGGGAAACAGCATTGGGTAGGCAGTTGCATACAACAGAAGTGAGTTTTCTTCCCTCGGTTGCCTTTCACAGGCCTCCTTAAAGCAGCCCACAGCCCCCCAGGGGTTAACAGACCACAGGACGAAAGCCACTGATCTAAGAGAAAAACCACAGCCCACAGATTCCTTTGCCCTCTTGCAAGCCCAAAGCATTTCATCTGTCTGCTGAAAAATCCTCTAGCCAGGCCTTTGCTGCTTCTTTTCACTCTGTCCTGACCTGGACCGCAGACCCTACAGCACTTGCTCTGATTTCCAGCACACCAAATAAAGGCTCGTGGCTGCTTCATCTTCAAAGCCTCCCTGCCCAGGCAGAGCAAGCGCTACTGCAGACATAGGAGGGACTTCCCTCAAGCTGTGGTTGCCTGTCAAATATAAAAGAAACCTTTTACATCCCAAAAGATCTTTAAAACTCACTAGGCACCACATGGAGCACAAAACAGACTCTGCTCCAGCCCCTGTGACACAGCGGTGACGACCACCCTGCCACACACTGGCACGTCTCAGCAGTCTCATCCCCACAAGGGATCTCCAAACAACCTTGTGCATCCTCGGCCAAAAAGCTCCTGTAAAGAGTTGGTAGTCCCAGGGCACATGTACAGATCCTGGCGACCTTCACAAGCTATCAGGCAGGAAAGGAAGAGCCAAGAGTGGATGCGGTTGTCATGCAGAGGGATGGCTGCAATGCTGGCTTCCCAATCACAAAAATAAATCCCCAAAACAAGAGTGCACATCCAAATCCTGGTAACCACAACAGGGTTTAACCAGGCATGGGGACAGCAGGGGGGCAATCCGAGCTCCAGGAGGCCGTATCTTCCTTGCCAGCATCCCTGGCCCTTTGAACAAACCAACGCACGTGTTTGCTTTGCCTCTGTGCAGGCTCAGCTCGTGCGGCTGACAAATAGCCTCTCTCCATTCTTTTGGGATTACGTGTTCAATAGCCAGCAAGAACTGGAAGCAAGTTCCCCCGGCCGCCAGCTGCGAGCCGTGATGCACCTTCCCGGCAGCTCCTGTCCCCAGGGCCCTGCAGCACGGCTGCCGCGGCCACCGCCGCTCGCCCAGGTGCCCACAAAATGCCGGAGCCTCTTCCCACGCCGAGCAAGAGGAAGAAGAACTTTTCTGCGCTCTGATCTGCAGCTCGTCGCCGGCAGCTTCCCCTGGAGGGCTTAATGTAGTTATTTCTACCCCTGATGCCTATAATTAAATGAGCATTTCCTTATGGCACTGAAGAGGCTAAGGAAAAACTGACTATAGGGAATATTCATCCATCCTGATTCATACTCCCTCCGCTTGGGCTCGTTCACACAAAGCTAACAAGGAATCTTCTAAGCAGGCAGAAGGGAAAAAAAATAAACTTAAATAGCCCACATGCAGAAAGCACCTGGGGAGATAACAAGAGAGATGAGACTCATTCCCTCCCTTCTTCCCCTGCTTTTAACATCATTTTCCTACTTGCAAAAGCAAAGGGGCTCAGATACCCTAGAACCTGGAGAGATGTTTCCAGGCTCTGCCAGCAGACCTGCGGGTCTGTGGGTCCCTGATGAGGGCCATGTCCCATATGAGCCCAGCCGCAGGTCTCCGGAGGCTCCTGCAGGAAGGATGCTTTTCCACCGCCTCGGGAATCGCTCTGTCCCTCCAGCTTTCAGGTTTTAACCATTCCCGTCCTGTTGGGACCAGAGGAGCAAGGCCAGAGTGCACTGAATTCTTCCAGCCTGGAACAGATCCTAAATAGCTGAGCAAAGCTACTAACCGAAATGGGGCTTGATTTATAAATTCCCAACAGTCTGCATTGCCACTTCCAACCTCCTGCCTCGGGAGGAGTCCGGGTGCCCAGAGATGCCCGGCCAACTGAGTCCAGCCCCCCAGGGCTGCCACAACCCACCGGGATTACCAGTTTCACTAGATTAGGAACTGAGCTGTGCCCTGGAGCTGCCGCTCGCCTCCCACCCCTCCGCCTCTCCCGCTGGGATGGCAGCGACGATCGCAGGGAAAGCCAAGCATCCAAATCCTCCGCATCATCACCAGCTGGACAGCAACGCTAGAAAGTTTCCAGCAGCCTCAGCAGAGCAGGAAACGCACCCTCCCCTCAGCACATTGGTATCAGCTCCGATCCTTTCGGCCACCAGAGTTTAAAACCACCACGAGGTCCATCTCCTTCCCCCACAGAGCAAATATGACTTTCAGGTGATGGGGATGGGGTCAACGGTACCAGCAGATCTGCAGGGTGGGAATACGGCAGGTCCCCCCCTGCACCTTGCATTTCTCTGTAGAGGACGTGGACCTCTGCCTGAATTTGGGGACACAGCTCTCCTGCTGACACGTGGCTAAAGGAGCTTTGCCAGCCATGCCCGAGGTTCTCCCTAATGGGGACAACCTGCCTGGAGGAAACCACAAAACTGGCTCTGGAGAGACTTCTTGTTTCTGTGCCATGGAGTATTGGCACAAAACCCCAACAGGTTTTCTGATCCATTTTGCTCTTTAAGCTCACTATTGTTCCCAAACCTAAAAGGCTTTATCCCGTCTCTTTAGGGAGCTCCAGACAACAGAGGCGAGTCACCATACATACAGCTCATGGAAAGAGCTGCTCCACAAATGACACGCTTCCCCATGAATATTTTCGGGAGACTGGAGTAAAAAGAGAGATGTGCCAGGGGGCTGGATGTCACTGTATCACAGCTCGGTCGTGCTGGAAGACAGCGACTGGTTGGGAAATCAGCCCTTCCCTCCCTGCCAGGATGACTCAAGACAAAGACTCCCCCACTCTTTAAATGTCCCCGTTCAAAACTCCTGTTCCACACCAACCAGATTTCTGTATAAAAGCGATGGGGATAGGGAGGGAGAGGGCAATCTCAGCCTCATGGTTCTTTGGGGGGGATCCCTTTGTTGGGAAATTTCCCCAGACTGCTCAAAAATAGAAGCAGAGCCTTCATAACTATTCTGAGTGTCATTATTCCTGCACTTAATTGCCTTTCCCTGGCACCCTACCTCTACTCCAGATTTCAAGAGGAAGCTCTCGGAGGAACACAGAACAATTTGTCGTTCCCCCTTCCTTTGTGCCAATTTTGCAGTAGTTCACAAAATTACCACGATGCCAGGAGAAGCCACCGATACAAGACAAGGTGTTTTGGGGGCAGCACAGCGTGGTCCACTGTGCCGAAGTGCCACGGCATCAGCGCACCCCGTCCAGGGTGACATTCATCCTGTCCCCGCACCGCCAGCGCTGTGGGTGCTATGGGGTCCCCACAGGGCCCAGCACTGCGTACCCCATCTTGGAGACCCAGGGTGAACCCCCATCCCCGCAGAGTAAAAGCCACGTGCCTCCAACCCCCAGCGATGGGAGCCCGGGGGTCACCTGTCACCCCCCAGGGCAGGGACCGGGCGCTCCGGAGCGCTCTGGTGCCCGGTACCCAGGGAGAGCTCTGGGATGGGGGTCCTGGCACCGAGGGAGAGCTCTGGGATGGGGCTCCCGGTACCCGGGGGTCAACGGTGCTTGCGAGGGCGGGGGTGATGGAGACCGGCCTCCCGCGAAGGTCTCGCTGTCCCGGGGAACTGGACCCAGCGCGGATCCACGGGGTTGAGGGTGGAGGGGAGGGGGGCAGACCCGCCCCCCGCCTGCGGTCCCGGTGCTCCGGGCGCCCCGCAGAAAGAACCGACCCCCGCCCGCTGCCCCGGACCGCCCAGCCCAGCCCCGCCGCGGGGGGTCCCGGCGGCCGAGCCCGCCCCAGCCCGCAGGGATGGCGGCGACCCCCGCCCCACCAGCCTCCACTCACCGGCGGCCAGAAGCAGCAGCAACGCCGGGGCCCGGTGCAACGGCTGCATGGCGGCGGCCGCTGCCCTGCCGCGCCGCCTCTTCACGGGGAGCGGGGCCGCCCCGCCGCCCGCCGGGCTCTGCCCCTCGCCGCCGCGCCCGCCCGCCGCCCGGCCTCGCACTGCATCCCGCCGCCCGGCGCCGCCTCCTCCCGCCGCCGCCGCCGCTGCTCCGGGGGCGGGGAAGCGGCGGGGAGGGGGGTCCGGGCTGCCCGCCGGGTGCGCAGACGGAGCGGCCGGGACAGAGGCGGGGCCCGGCCGCTGATCTGCACCGAATGCCCGGCTGCGGGGCCCCGCTCGCCGCCGGCCCCGGGCGCACAACGAGCCGGCGGCGCGGCTGCAGCAGCCCCCGCGGGGAAAAGGCGGCTGGTGGGGGCGGCGACGGGAGCTGAGAGCCCAGCAAGAACGGTCACCCAAAACCACGGGGCCCTGACAGCATCAGCCCCCAGACCAGAGACCTTGAACATCCGTCTTCTGACCTTTGCTCAGCTGCCCATGACCCACGGAGCCGCTGTGACCTCCTCACCTACCACCTCACTTCATAACACAGAAGAACTTGAAAGGCTGAGGGAGCTGGGTCTCTCTAGTTTGGAGGAGATTGAGGGGCAACCTCATTAGTGTTTATAAATATGTAATGGGTGAGTGTCAGGAGGATGGAGCCAGGCTCTTCTCAGTGACAACCAGTGATAGGACAAAGGGCAATGGGTTCAAACTGGAACGCAAGAGGTTCCACTTAAATATGGGAAAAAACTTCTTCCCAGGGAGGGTGGCAGAGCCTGGCCCAGGCTGCCCAGGGAGGTTGTGGAGTCTCCTTCTCTGCAGACATTCCAACCCGCCTGGACACCTTCCTGTGGAACCTCAGCTGGGTGTTCCAGCTCCGGCAGGGGGACTGGGCTGGATGAGATTTCCAGGGCCCTTCCAACCCCTGACATTCTGGGATTCTGTGATTATTGAGAGTGGCCTTGCAATAACACTTGCCAGCTCCCTCAGCATTCATGGGGGCCCTTCGAAGAGCCAAAGATCTTTGAAGAGGCCAAAGTCCACGTTCATGAAGGCCAGAGTTGTGAGCTTGCTTTTGACCCTCCTTCCTCCGCTCAGGATCCTGAGCTCCACCATTTCATGGTCACTGCAGCCAAGGCTGCCTTTGACCTTCACATCCCCAGTGAGCACCTCATTGTTGGCAAGTATGAGGTCCAGCAAAACATCTCTTCTTGTCTCCTTTATCATTTGGAGGAGGAATCTGTCACCAATACACTTCAGGAATCTCCTGGATTGCTTATGTCCTGCTGTGCTGTCCCTCCAGCAGATATCAAGGTGGAGAACATCTGGCTCCTGCTCACCCTTGAGGCCAGTGAACTTATTTCGTAGCTGCTCATCCTTAGGTGGAGCAGGAGCCTTCCTTTTGGTGTCAGAAGGTTCCATCCTTCACCTTCTCAGAGGCTGCGCTTCCCTTAACATTAGGGGTGGGCACTGCCTGCTCTTCCGCTTCAGCTGGTGTTGGGGGCTCTTCAAGCTGTTTTGTCCCAGAGAAGATTCTGTCCATCTCCCCTTGCTCTTTGCAGCAGGATCCTACAACTCCTCCACGTGGTGGCACAGCCCCTCCAAGAGAGGACACCTTCTGCAGGACAGAGGGACATTTCTCCTGCTGCAGCCCAGGGCTTGGACGGCTGCGTCTGTCACCTGTGGCCACGTCTCTGTTGGAGCCTCTGCCCTAGCAGGGACAGCTGCTCCGACACCCGCTGGGGAAACCGCTGTGGTGTGTCACCTCCGCATCTGAGATTGTCACAGTGACACTAATTCAACTGACGCCCCCTTCCTCGTGCCCTTCTGTGCAAGCTGCTGCATCTGTAAAGGGAAAATGAAATTACAGTGCAGCAGTTCTTGGGATTTGTAGCTCTTAGAGTAGTTCTCTGCTTTGGCGAGTAGCACAGCAAAGAAACACACTGAACATCACGCCAAAAATCATTATTACAGCAACAAGAAGTCCAACTGCTCTAATTAAATCCAATTTCAAATTAAACACATCTTCAGTGGCCTCGGGGCACAGCATTCCAGTAAATGATGCGAGCAAGGTCTTTGTCAGACAGGTGTCCAAGCAATAATGCTCAACAAGTCCTGCAATACCACAGCAGCTGAGAGGGGACACCCGCCAGCCCCCTGAGCCGCAGGGTCCCACCTCACCCCCCGCTGTCCCCTCCGAGGAGCTGTGCAGCTCCCGATCCAGCCCTGGCCAAGCATCTGGGAGACGTGGTCAAGCCCTGAGCAGCACAAGGCTGCAAACATTCTATGACTTCAAGCTTAAGGACCCAAAAACATATTGGTCCCTTTCCATTAGGCATCCAGCTTGTGTTTTCAAGCTTTCCTCAGCAGCAGCAATTAGAAGCCTTTTTCTTTTGTTTCAAAACGATTTTCTCCAGGAGATGCTAAAACCCAAGGTGGCAAGCTCCGAGTGAGGGGACAGCGATGCTGCCACGGCCTCACCAAGGGTTTTGCGCTTGCAGTGTTCACACCGGCTGCCCACGTCTCCCACATGACATGTCCCCAAGACAACAGGACGTAGGCATGAAGGTGAACATTTGAATTTAAAATCCTCATCTTATACCCTAAATAACCACTCATTAAAAATATTCTTGAGCTTTTTTTCCCTGTAAGCATTGAACCTTTTCATGGTTGAAGAGTGAATCTCCTGAAAAAAATAATGACGGCATTTTTTTCTGGCGTGAACTTGCTCATTTTCAACAACTAAAGAAAGGTGGTGCGGCAAAAACCTCTTGTGAATCAAACAGCCAACCGACGGTACTTGGCGTTATCGATACTGCCCTTCACAGCTCCTACCAGACCAGTGCTGGCACATGTCGCCCCTTTGTGCGATTCCCTGGCTCTTTTTGCCAGCTCCATGCTATCCTGAGCATGACGAGGGCAGGTAACAGACCGGCTGCACCCGCTACCCAGCCCGGCGAGGCAAAACCCACAGGCTGCAACCAAAAGACCCACTTTTAGCTTCTTTTGGGCCACGTCCCCGCAGTGCTCTGAAAGTCCTTTTTATCCCCGAATCAATGCAGCCCCCAGCCCCCGCCGAGCAGGAAATGCAGCAGGAACTCCCGAGCTGTCGCTTGCCCGTTAGATGAGATAAAAACACTTCAGTGCGCTCAGATTCTAGTCCAGGCACGGCACTTAATGAATGCTCTTGTCATTTTTCGCTTTGCTGCTGGTAATTTGGCTGTCTTAGCATGCAGGTGGCTTGCTACAAGCGGGTAACTAAAAGCCTTTCAGATCTCCTGACCCTGCCACATCCCGCTCCCAAGTCATAGAAACTGAATTCAGTGTCTGAAGCAGCCTCATCACATCAAAGAAAGCACAAAAACACCCTCGTGTATCACACAGCCTCGAATCGGGGGGGAGGAAACCACGCGGGCACCACAGTGTGCACAGTTTCTGTGAGGCTCATGGTGCTCCCTGGATTTATTTTGACATTGTACGTTGGTCCCAGACGGAGCAACAAAGCGGGAGTATGAAAAGAGAAGACACATCTTGGGCAAGAAAATGAAATAAAATTAGTAGCAACATCAATCAGCCAGGTCAGTGCTGCCAGCGGAGCAGAAAACAGCCAAGCAGAGATGGGCAACACCAGTTCTGTTTAAAAACAGCATGAACTTAAACCCAGCACAGTCCTTGTGTCTTCATTTCACGCTCCCTGCAATAGGTTCGGCTGGCTTGGCTCCCCTCTGCGGTATCGACAGCTTCACAAGCAAAGCCTTGTCATTTCTCACCTGACCTCCCCCAGCCTCCCTACCTGCTGTATATTCTCCAGCGATGTTCAGAGCACTGGTAAAAGACGCTTTACAATTGCACTAAATGCTCTTTTATAGCTGCTTCAAAGCCATTCAGAAATTTTTCTTGGTATTACCGTTATCTGTGCTTTTCTGTTCTTCTCCCAAATTGTTCAATTTCACAGTTATGCCTGTTAGGCAGAACCAGAAAGCAAGCGTGTATTTCAGGCTGGCAGAGCTGGAAATCCTTCTGCCGTCTCCCCCTTTAAGTCACCCTAACAGCTTCTGCCTTCAGGAAATGCAGCCAGCTTTCCCATTTCAATTTAAGGGTCACGTTTTGTTCCAAGATACTTGCAAACAAATACTACTGAGGTAGAGGAAAGAGGGGATAGCTGAGGGAAAGAATTTGGTGCCTAAGAGCTGTTAATTAAAAGGAAATTAACTGCAAAGTCTGATCTCAACAGAAATGTAACTTATTTTGAAACTCCAGTTAAAAAAAGGGCGATGCATTAACTTGAAATATGCTGGTGAGATGTTTTATTCTCCTAAATACAGCAGAACTGAATCCACCTACAAAGGTGAAAGTGATCTATTGCCCTTGCTCAGCAGAGCAGGAAAGTAAACAATAAGCAAAACAAACGAGCAGTCAGATGTTAAGTCCTGGCAGCATTAGAAAACGCAAGATGTCACTAGGACCAGGAAAAAGGCTTAACCCTTCTTCCTTTGCGCATTGACATTTGTCCGGACAAGGGAAAGTGATCTGCGCCCAGTCTTAGATCAGAAGGAAAGAAAAACCTCTTCTCAGACTGTGTCCCGTCGCCTGGATCGCTCTGTGGGACAGGGATGGGGTGACACCGCAGGCTGGTGGCACATGGCGAGATTGAACCCCATCTCCTGCAGAGCTGTACGGCCCTTTGGCGTCTCATGTCCCCAAAACCTCCCGAATCCCCCACTCAGCCCCTCCTTCCTCAGACAACAGGAAAGATTGAACCTCTCCCTTGTTCCAGCATATGTGAATTTACTCCAGAACCTCCGACAAGCTTTATATAAGCTTATTTGCTGACTTAGCCTTTTTAATACCGGGACACCGTGCAAGGTTTTGACTGTACCAAGCAGGGGCAGGTACCCACTCTGTTCTTGTGCGGCCCAGGCACGCAGCCGTTCTCTGGGCAAAACACACAGCTGCTGCTCCCATCCCAAACCCTGCTGGGGAAGGCATGTGATAAACACTTCAAGAGGAGTGACCTGGAGCAATTAATGCCTTCCAGGATACACCATAACTAGAGGGGAAGAGAATCTGCACTATTTAGAGCCCAGGAGTGGGATTCTCGGTATCTCTTTGAGCCTTTCTGCATCTCTCCGGACCAGCTTGCTCCCTTCGGGGTGAGCACGCTGCCCCCCAAACACAGCAATGCTGCCAGCCCTGCTCCTTTCCCATCTGCTGCTGCAAGGTGCAGGTGAAGATCAAGCACAGGTTGTGCTTTACTTTCTAGTTTTCATGTGCTCCTGCTGCCTCCCATCCCTGCAGCTTTACGTGTCTCTCCCGGCCAACGCGGAGGTGATCGCTGCATTAATAGCCATGCGGGAGGCTCTGACAGCAAACCTCAGCGGGCTCCCGGAGGGCAGAGGAAAACAAAGCGATATTGAATTTGATTAAAGGGCCAGAATAACCTTTAATGGAGCCACCTGAGGCAAGGAAACAGAGAGCTCTCCAGCTGAAAGGCCAAGCAGGTTTCCTCATAGCCCAGGGCTCCTCACTGGAGAGGAGCTGCGACCCAGTCGCATTCCTGTGCCAGAGCTGGCACAGAGAGGGACGGTCACAGCCTTCCCCTGGTCTGAGGGGTGACCAGCGAGCTCCCAGCGAGGACGGAGAGAGGACTACACCTCAGGGATTATTCCCATCATTTAAGCTGGGCTTCTATGCAGCACAGCTTGGAGAACCCCCAGATCTCCACATTGAGCTCATCAACTCCGATCCTAAGCAGGGACCAATTGCCCTTCTGGAGGGGATGGAAAATCTGCAGAGTAATAGATGCCACAGGGACAGGCAGATCTCAGGCCTTCCAAAGCTTTGTACTGGGGCAGAAGGATAAACAAGCCAAAGCCCAGCAGAACCAGGAGGTTGGTGAGAAGCTGCAAGAGGTTTGGTCTCAGCTCTGTCTAGTTTAGAGGTATGACCTGAGCCCAAAGAAGTGACAACCAAGCCCTTGCTATGCAGGGTTTGAAGAGCAACATCAGGGAGGTGAACACAACAACAGCCAGCAGGACAGACCCCCCTGCCCCCCAGTACCTAAGGCAGACAAGACACTCAGGGGCAGCAGCCAGAAGTCCAGAGAAGCTCATAGTGATGCAGCCAGCCCAACATCAAACTAATAATTCAGTCTATAGGTCAGAATCATGGTCTGCTGATAGCAACCATGGTCAGACACCATCTAGTGATAGCCTGACAATCCACAGCAGTAGAAGAAAACATGCAGTAAGGGTCCCAGGCTGAGCTTAAATAGAGCTCCTGGTGTGGGTGGAGGCCCCAGGTGAGCCCCATTAGGGCAATTAAGGCCTATTAGTACCCTCTGGGCCCTAACGATATAAGCTCCCCCCTTGTACAGTGGCTTGAGAAACTCTTTGGGGTGGGTGGTAGGTGTTGGTAGGTGTTGGTTCCTCAATGGGCAAAGTATCTTCACTGGGAAGAACCCAGAGGTGACTTGTGGGTTATACCTTTCCTTGCTAAACTGAAAATCCAAATGTGATATTTGGAAAACACCTGGTTTTGACAGCTAACCTGGGCTGTGGGTGTCTCGGGAGCAGGGGGCAGTCAGCATCTGAAGGTTGGTGTGTGTTGACTCTGAAAAGAGGCTCGTGGTGACAACTGGCCTTCCTAGATACGTGTTCCTGCGTGGTTTGATGGGACCGAAGCTCCTCAGTGTCTTTTACACCAGACAGTTGCTTTCACATCTCCCTGAACATTAGATAACCCAGAGAAGAAATTTGGCACTGGGTTCCCCCCACAGCCTCCTCTCAACCTTAGAGGAGAGTGACTTGGAAGATGAACAGAAAGAGCACAACCCCTTCCAAGGAGCTTTCACCCTGAAGATGCAGCACTCAGCAGCCCCTCGAGGCTCCTCACAGACGTTCGGTTGTGGCTGAGGACCATGCTGGATGGCTGGGTTTGTTGGCAGGCCAGCGCTCCATGATAATGGAGACATTAAATCAGTCGTGGCAGCAAGAACTGCATAATAGATGTAAAATACAGCAGAAGCCCGGTCCAATTTTGGCTCTGCCTTGTTAAGTGGAGAAGTATTTTAGGAGATGGAGAAATACGAGGAAGTTCAGAGAGCATCCTCCCTGCAGCGTGGCATGAGGGGTTGGTGTCTGCAGTGACTCGTATCTGCAGATACACATCTTCTGTAAACCCATTGCCGTTCTGTCTTCACAGCTCAGCGACCCCATGCTCGAATTCAGGTATTCAGGTCAGTTGAGGTCAACAAGGACACCTGGGATGGTCCTGCTGGCTGAACTGCAGCTGCTCAGCCTCCTCCAGGACAGCAAGGTGACGCTGTCCAACACAACCGCTACACCTTGGGCACAGTTACACTGGGAAAATGCTTGTCAACCGGTTTCCAGGCAGCTCTTTAGTAAACACACAGGAGATGGACAGAGGGGGTTCCAGCCAAGGTCTGGCATGGTACAAAATCAAACACTGCTGGTCCAGAAATGCTGCATATGGTAATTTTTCCAAGCGACTTTGGCATTAATTTGAGGGGAAAAATATGTACTACAGGAGGCACAATTTTCCATACTCAAGGGGCATCTCTCATTTGACAAGCAGACTCAGAAACAGCCACTGGCACACTGACCAGAACCCAGGACCTGCAGATGTAGCGTGTTGGTTAATGATCACAATAAGGGCAGAAGCTCTCTAGAGTCTAGACCCTGTCAGCAGGTAGGAAAGAGCTGCAGGAAGGGAGGGGGGTTGTCTCGCCCTTTTTCCCAGGTCACATACCCTCACGTGTTAGCTGGTCCCTTTTTCCCAGGTCACATACCCTCACGTGTTAGCTGGTTCTCTGCAGGCACCTGCTCACGAACCCCAAGCGAGCATGAATCACAGAACAGTTTGTGTTGAAGGGACCTTCCCAGCTCCCCCAGTGCCCCCCCTGCCATGAGCAGGGACATCTTCACCAGCTCAGGTTGCTCAGAGCCCCGTCCAGCCTGGCCTGGGATGTCTCCAGGGATGGTTCATCCACCACCTCTCTGGCCAACCTGGGCCAGGCTCTCACCACCCTCAGGGCAACAATTTCTTCCTCATGTCCAGCCTGAATCTCCCTCCGTTAGTTTAAAACCATCATGCCTTGTTCTGTCACAACAGGCCCTGCTCAAAAGTCTGTCCCCATCTTTCTTATCGGCCCCTTTTAAGCACTGAAAGGTGCAATAAGGTCTCCCCGGAGCTTCTCTTCTCCAGCTGAACACCGCAGCTCTCTCAGCCTGTCCTCCCAGCAGAGCTGTTCCAGCCTCGGATCATTTTTGTGACCCTCGTTTGGACCCAGTCAATAACGTATGCATTATGTTTATGTGTATATCTGTACTACGTGCTGGACTCAGGTCAAACAGCTCCCGATGTGCTGCAGAGAGCCACACTGTTCTCAGGAGTGTGCACACAGCGTGTTCAAATTAAACCAGATCAGGATCTGGCCCATCACGCCCTTTTCAAATCAAGGTGCTTTTCCAAGCCAGTCTCACCCAGAATTTACTAACAACCACAATCCCAAGGGAGGAATGGCCAGCAGAAGGGACACTGCCTGGCTTCACACACTGTCTGCTCTGCAAGAAGCATCCCCATCATCTTCTGCCCGAGCCCAGGCACAGCCCAGTGGGGCCAAACCTCACCTCCCACAGCTTTTGCATTGGCCCCAGGTTGTCAGAGGCGCTGTGCAGTGTTTGAATCACAGCAGCGAGAAGCCAAGCGCTCAAGCTTGGCTAAACCCAAGGTTGTCAGGGGAGCAACTCCTTGTTTCACGGGAGCGCAGCTTGGCTTGCCCATCTCCAGAGCCCCGCAGGAAAATCCTCGCTACGTTCAGCTGGAACATGCCCCTGGCTAAGCAGTCCCTGTTCAGAGCAGCATCTGTTTTCACCTCTGTCTGCACCTCGGTCCAGCCCAGACACCTGATGCTGTCAACAGCCAAAGTTTGCTCCGGGGAACCCGAAAAGCTCAGTGGCCGTGAGAGGAGGAACGTGCCTTCAGACTGGCGTTAACGCTCCGCTGAGCGGATGATGCCAACGACAGCGAGGGCGCAGCTGCGAGAATTCATTGCTCCGCTGGATGCTGGCAACACGAGGTGGGGAGGAAAAACTGCCTTTGTAGTGGGGATTCAGGAGACAGAGTGAGCAAAGGGATGAAGAAGTGACTCCAACAATGGCATCTCCCTGTTGGCACTGGTCATGCTGTGGGCCAAGTGAGGGGGGCCAGAGTACAGCAGGCAGAAGCAAGTTGTAGGACAAAACTGAAGGGTGACTGTCAACAGCATTGGCAAGGAGCTGAGAAAATTCCTGTGCAATCTGCTGTGGTGAACCTGCTTTGGCAGGTGGGTTGGACTGGATGATCCCCAGAGGTCCCTTCCAAACCCAGCTGTTCTGTGATTCTGTTCTGTGACAATCAGGAGTGCCACTCCATTCCTGTGCATGCTCTCACGGTTTTTGGTGACACGCTTGGGCATGCATTTAACTCTGTGTGGGTCCCTACAGGCACAGCAGAGCCTTCACAAGGTTGTGCATGTTTAGGAAGCATTTTTATATCTGTCCAGTGCAATGCAAAGCCCCTTTCTCCTCCCACACCTAATGCTCATGGAATCATAGAATCATTTGGGTTGGAAGAGACCCTTAAGATCACCAAGCCCAACCATTTCCCTATCCCTGGCACTGACCCGTGTCCCTGAGAACCTCATCTCCGTCTGTCCAACCCTCCAGGGATGGTGACTCCAGCACTGCCCTGGGCAGCCTGTTCCAATGCCCCACAGCCCTTTGGGGAAGAAATTGTTCCCCAGATCCAACCTCAACCTCCCCTGGCGCAACTTGAGGCCGTTTCCTCTGCTCCTGGCGCTTGTTCCTGGGGAGCAGAGCCCGACCCCCCCTGGCTCCAAGCTCCTTTCAGGCAGTTCAGAGATCAGAAGGTCTCCCCTCAGCTCCTGTTCTCCAGCTGAACCCCCCAGGTCCCTCAGCCGCTCCCATCACACTTGTGCTCCAGCCCCTCACCAGCTCCATTCCCTTCTCTCAACTCGCTCCAGCACCTCAAGGGCTTTCTTGGCATGAGGGGCCCAAAACTGCCCCCAGGATTTGAGGTTTGGCCTCCCCAGTGCCCAGCACAGGGGGACAGTCACTGCCCTGGGCCTGCTGGTGCTCAACACAGAAATTCAGTTTGCCTGACAAGCTGGTTTCATCCCTCATTACTGCTGGTTTTGCTACCAGGACCAGCGTTTTCCCCGGCCAGGTATGTGGGTTCCCGCAGAGCTGGGCACAGCGTGCGAGTGCTGGCGGTCGCTCTCCCCGGCGTTGGCTCTGCCGTGGCCCCCGGCTTTGGGACACGAGGTGCTGACACCCCCGAGGGACATGCTGGGCCTCCCCCGCGATCCCGGCACACGGCGGCTCTGCCCTCCCCGCACATGTCTGACCCAGGCGCACATTCGGGGGGCAAAGGGCTGGCTTGGCTAGGGAGGCCGTGCCAGGAACGCATCTCCGTGGGCTGGCTGTGGAAAGCCCTGGTAGACAGACACCCAGTGGGAAGGGAAAGAAGCAGCCAAAACAGTTAAACAAATACACAGGAGGGAGCTGGCAGGCAGCAAACCGACACACGGAGCCAGTTTCAGGCTGAGAATCATGTGCTGAGCCCCCAGCGGGGGTCAAGCCCCGCGAGCTCCCCCGTAACAACCCGGCTGAGTGGACGCACACACACACATCACCATGACAAACCCCACGGCATCAGCCGCCAGGGACACGTCTGCCTGGCCAGCACGGAGTCGCAGCAGCCAGAGCACGGATTCTCTTGAGCAACAGGCAGGAGGAGGCTGGAGGTGCCTTACGGTGCCGTAAATCCAGCCAGGCAGAGCACATTCACTGCAGACCTCAGCGGCGTCTTGGAGAGGGTTTACTGCTTCCCCCAGACTGGAATCCAAGCAGCAGCCAAGACGTGAGATCAAGGCTGTCAAACCCAGGGGTGGGAAAGGAAGGGAGGTGGGAGACATGTATTGCGACAGGACAGTCTCACCGTGATACAAACATTTACAGGAGAGAGTCCCACAGATGGATCAGTGCTCCGATGAGCAGGCAAGGCAGGGAAGGAGCCGCTCGGCCCTGGGTGGGACTGTGGCAATATGGCACTGTCCTGTGGACAAACGGTGTCCTGGGATCTCTCCGCAGTGAGGATGTGCCATAGCTGAGACCAGCACGGGAAGCTCCCACAGACTGAGAGAGAGAACATGAGATGTGTCTGCACCCAAACCCAACCCCACAAACTGCTGAGCAGCTGGTCCAGCATCCAGGTTGCTCAATTACCCTCTTCCTTCCCCCCGTGGCTGCGGGAGTTCTCATGAGCCACAAACACAAAAGTATTTGAAACACAAAAGTATTGGAAAACAAATGTATTCAAAACACACAGTAAGAAAAGTGCATGTGAACGCTGCATCCATCCTGTCCTCAGGAGCTCCTCCCCAAATCAGTGCCATGGGTACATCACCCTCAGCTAGCGGGTGTGAGAGATGGGGTGCAGTGTAGGTGCCAGCACTTCAGTCCAGCCACAAATTCACATCTGCACAGAGACAACACCCAGTAAGGCAGAGGAAGCCCCTTCCCTAAGGCTTCTGGACCCTGCCCCAGCATGTACGGAAAGAGCTTTCACTGCCCATACAAATAACCACCAATATTAAAAATAGTTACGTTTTATTTCAGTTCTCATCTCCCTCTGTTTCTCCCCTCCCTTGCAGAAACCAAGCACAAGGTCAACCCATGTGGGCACCTGGGGAAATGTCAAGTGTCGGGCTCACAGGCCTGGAGCCGAGAGGCCGGCTGGCTCATGGAGAGTTGAAAGCAGTCTCAATTATCACCCAGCAGGCTCCACAGTCGCCAGAGATGGGAAAAGAGAATCCCCGAGGGTGTTTGCAATCCAAGGGCCGCGGATAAAGCAGACAAACGCATTTCGAATGCTCCCACTCGCTCTCTTCTGTGGATAAGCCCATAACAACTAGTGACAAACAAACAGCAAACATCCCATCCATGTGGCCAGCGATTCTCTCCCTGCTGGGCCTAGCTACAAGGCAAAACAGCGAACGAAGATGCTAAACAGAGTTGGCTGGGAATTTAACTACTTAAATTCTGTTCTATTTACAAGGTCTTCAGCAGCTCAGCACTCCATTAATCCATAAGGCACAAAGCAAGCAAGAGAATGTGCAGCTCAGCGTCTCTGGATCGTGATCTCTGTGCTCTCGGGAGGGCTGCGAGATGGAGGTTTTGTCTCGCAGGAGCACGTGGTGAATTCTGCTTCCAGCCTCAGAACTGCTGGACAATCAGCTTCCTCTTCACATCCCGGCTGAACCTGTTCATCCTGAACACTTCGCTGTCGTAGAAGGCTGAGAGGTTGTGGATGTTGATCTGCCGAGCCTGCGAGGAAGAGGAGGGAGGGGAGAGGTAAACGGTTATTCGAAAATCAGAAAAACCACGTGGTTTTCCATAGCAGAGGCCGTGTAAAACTTGCCAGTCAGCAACCTCTGCTCTGCAGGAACCAGAACTGCAGCAGCAGGGGAGACTGCAGGTCAGGGGAGCCTTGGCAGCGCTGAGCTGAGCACAGAGAGGATGCTGTCTCAGCATCCGCCCGCTCTCGGCTCGTCCTTTTGCTCCCACTAGAGCTATAACTACCATCCAAAAGCCCCTAATACTTCACCCACTGGGAGACAGTTTCACAAGAGGCTTCTGAGTGGGGGAGCTGACACTGGCAGCACCAAGCCGTGGTTCTGGAAGTAGTTATCTGCACATTTCACGCAAGGAGCAGAAAAGCAGCAACCCAGGAATCAAATGCTGCTTTAGTGCCAAGCAAGGTCAGTCCTTTGCACAGAAAGGCCGAGCCAGGAGTGCTGCCCCTGGGCCAGGATGAGGACACATTAAGGAGGAGGGTGAGCTTCGGCAGGGATGAGGAAAGTTAATGCAAACACAAATTCTTCTGCTCATTGCTTCTTCAAACGCAGGTGCCACGGCCCTTGTGTTCTCATTCACCTGCAAAGCACCAGCTGTACCCCAGGGTTTACCACTCCAACCTCAAAGCTTTAGGGGGATGCATGAGAACCGAGGGGAAAGAATTTGGCACTCCCAGAGAAGAGAGGAGCAGAGGCAGAGGAGACAGCCCTGATTTCCTGGGTAAATTAACACCAGGTTTTTTCCTGGTGCCGTAACTCAGGAAGGGAAGTTAAAAGTCTGAGAGCACGTCTGGTTCTGAAGCTGCACGCAGAGAGCAGGAACCAAGCCCAGAGCCAGCTTGTTACAATAAGCCCATACCTTATCCACCAGGTCCTTCTCTGGGACTTCTATGGTGTCTTGCTGGGCCCCGTAGCGGTTTCTCTGGTACATCACCTGCTCTGCCACCAGCTGCTTCAGGATGAACAGCAGCAGCTCGTTGTTGTCTCGCTTGAACGAGAGGTAGCGGGAAAACGTCTGGGAGGGAGGATGAGACGAGGCAAGCAGGTCAGGAACCGAAGGACACACCGCGGGTCTCCCGTGCCCCACGCCAACCCAGCCCCTGCTCCCACAGAGCACGGAGGGAACCAAATGACACCACAAGGGGAACCAAGTGACACCACTATCAGCTGTGGCCTTAGCGTGTCTTAAGGGACTTCAGCCTTGCCAAGCTGCCACCTGCACAGGTGGTTAAAACACAGCCCTGTACATCCATGACATTCCTCTGTCAGGGGCTCTTACACCCATCTGAAGTCTCGGGGGGGCCCTGGAGCCTCTCTGGGGTGTCAGGGCACTGCTGGGGGTGCTGCCCGCGGGGGGGCAGCCCTGGGAGGGCTGGTGCTGGGGCAGGTGCAGAGCAGCTGCTCTCACTCGCCTGCCCTGCACCTCCCCGCAGACGCTCACGCTTGGCTGTGTGCAGCCAAAGAGAGAGGCCGGGAGCTGTCCAGACTGAGGGCAGACACTTGGAGTGGATAAATGCCAGGCCGTGGCCAGCCAAGGGCTCTTTGGAGCCAGCCCTTGCCACTCGGAGAAAAGGGCAGACTGGGCACAAAACCACTGAGTGCTGCCCTGCGGTAACTGTCTCCTGAGGAGCCATAGAAAAAATATAAAGAAACAAACTGCCTGCTCGGCTTGATCACCTGGCAGCAGCAGCAGCGGGAGTCCTGTGCCAAAATGGCAGGGATGGTGTCAAAAAAAAAAGACACACCTGGCAGTACTTTTGATACAGAGGCTTGGGCTACATTTCCTTCACAGCCCCAACAAAAACATTGCCCCGCCACAGACTGAGGAACAGCACTCATGTAGGGGCCTTCAGACCCCCAGCAGAACAGTTTGGGTTGAAGGGACCTTCCCAGCTCCCCAGTGCCCCCCCTGCCATGAGCAGGGACATCTTCACCAGCTCAGGTTGCTCAGAGCCCCGTCCAGCCTGGCCTGGGATGTCTCCAGGGATGGTTCATCCACCACCTCTCTGGCCAACCTGGGCCAGGCTCTCACCACCCTCAGGGCCAACAATTTCTTCCTCACATCCAGCCTGAATCTCCCTCCTTTAGTTTAAAACCATCACCCCTTGTCCTATCACAACAGGCCCTGCTCAAAAGTCTGTCCCTATCTTTTTTATGGGTCCCTTTTAAGCACTGAAAGGTGCAATAAGGTCTCCCCAGAGCTTCTCTTCTCCAGCTGAACACCCCATCTTTCTCAGCCTGTCCTCCCAGCAGAGCTGCTCCAGCCTCGGATCATTTCTGTGGCTCCTCTGGCCCCTCTCCAGCAGCTCCATGTCTGTGCTGAGGACACAGAGCTGGACCAGCACTGCAGGGGGGTCTCACCAGAGCACAGGGGGACAGAATCCCCTCCCAAACCTGCTCAGCACCTGACGCTGCAGGACAGACCCCGCAGAGGAGGGAAGGGTCTCTCCCCACAGGGGTGGTGTGAGGAGGGTGCAGCCGAACCCACGGAGCCTGGGCCGCAGCTCCAGCCGCAGCTCAGCCAGCGCCCACCTTGCGCATGCTCCGCATGACGCTGAACTTCTGCGTGTCGATGAAGCTCTCCAGCATCACGCGGATGGCCATGTTGACATCGTCCTCCACCACATAGTCCCGCAGGTGCATGCGGGCGTGAGCCTCGGCCATGCGGATCATGGACTCGATGTGACGCACCGTGATGGGGATGCTGCCGGTCGCCTAAGCGGGGAAGAGAAGGAGGTTAAAGACATGGAGAAGGGCTTCTGACCCAGGATCTCCTTCAGCTGTGGGGAGCTGCTCCTGGGCTTTGCGGGGCTCCCAGGCTGAGGAGGCTCTGCCACCTGCTGGCACCTTCTGCAGTGGTACAGGCTCCCCTGCTCCATATTTTAATTCAGCAGGGTGCGAGGGGATGCTCCGTGGGGTCCCTCTTTGCCACTGTTTAGTGCCTTTCCAGGAACAGCAATCCCATTTCCCCCAGCAACTTTTAGAAGGAATTGAAAACAACAACAACAAAAAAACATTAGAAAATTAGTTTTCCCAAACTCCAAACATCTCCCTCGGACCTCCACGAATTCACCTTCCACTTGGAGAGGATGAAACCAGCCTGAGAGATCACATGGACAAAAGAGAAGGGCATTTCTACACAGAACGGCTCCCTGTAATGTACCAGTAGCATATGGATGGATGCAAACATCTCCTGTGGGCCCGCCAGACTAGGTGACAATACAAAGACTTTGTCACTGGAGGCACTAGTACATGTGTCCAGTCTATCAGTCCACAGATCAGCAAGAGGCAAGACTCTGCATTCAGATGAGGAATCATCTGTTCAGCACACACTGCAGGATCTGCCAGTCTCTCACAAAACAGTGGCACAGACTTTTGTGACAGGAATGGCAAGAACGTGTCAACATATGCTGGAGCCATCTCAGGCTGATTTGCAGTCTAGAGATGTACTTCTCTCCTCAGTATTCTCACCATAGACTCTTTCCTGAGGTCACTGTACATCCGGGCCACCTTGTCCTGGTCCATCTGGTTAAGTTTGGGATGCACCTTCTCTTTGGCGTAGGTGATATATTTCCTCAGGATCTCCTGGGGAATGGGTTCAACCCCATATGTGTTGGGAAGAACAACCTCATCGGCGTTGACGGCCTCTTTGCTACCTGGGTGGTGCTTGATGTGGCTGCCAACAACGAACCGGGCGAGCATTTCATCCTACAAGATAACAGACACTGAAGACACTCACTGGATAGCAAAACTCAGCAGGCAGCTGCAGCTGAGCATCCCAAGGGCAGCATCACAAGCCCAGCACAAGCTCAGGTTCATGGCACAGCTCGTACCTGCACTGGGTCCACCGTGTCCCTCACCACACACAGGATATCAAAGCGAGAGATGATGGGCTCTGTCAGGTCTACATTCTCCGAGAAAGTCAACGATGGGTCATATCGCCCACCTGGAGCACAGAGACAAACATCAAAGTCCAACACAGGCCCCAAGGCTGAAGCTCTGAAGCAAGCACAGACCTCCGGCGCTTTACCGGAGACCTCACTGCTCGCTTGATCTCTGCTCCAGACTGGAGGAGCCAGGCAGAGAGAGGGGAAGCTGTGCCGCAGTTCTCAGGACCACAGACTGATGCTGGTAGCCCGAGACGGTCCTGTGGTCCCTCAGCACTTACCTATGGGATTGGCAGCAGCAATAACAGTGCAGCGGGCTTGCAAGGACGTGACAATGCCTGCTTTGGAGATGGAAATGCTTTGCTGTTCCATGGCTTCGTGGATGCTGGTCCTATCCTGATCATTCATCTACAAGAACGGAAGAATGACTTAAACTGAAATTACGCCCAGCACACTGAGAGGAATCAGCTCCTGAGGCTCTGAGAAGGTGACAAACTGCACGATGGGCCAGTGACGGCCTGAGCAAACTGCAGGAACCTTGGTCAGCTGGGAGACAGCACCATGAGTTAGTGTCTCCTCATAGCTGAGGTTACAAGCAGTCCCTCCACGGCTAGTCCTTCCCAGAGCTGATGTGGGACCCACCTTGTCGAACTCGTCGATGAGGCAGACGCCCCTGTCGGCCAGCACCAGCGCTCCGGCCTCCAGCGTCCACTCCTTGCTGACCGGGTGTCTCTGCACGTAGGCTGTGAGGCCCACGGCAGAAGCGCCCTGGCCAGTGGTGAAGATCGCTCTGCTGGACGCCTTCTCGATGTATTTAAGAAACTGGGATTTCGCAGTACCGGGGTCTCCGCACAGAAGCACGTTGATGTCACCACGGACTTTGTGTTTGCCGCCTACAACAGTAATGGGAGAGACACGTTGGAAAGGCAAACAGTGGGAAGGGAAACCACCTTACAGGCAAGTCGAAGGAAAATCCAAGTCGGCTTTGGAAGTGGTCATGTGTAAACCAGCCTTTCTAACCTTGCTGAACTCATCCTTCTAAGGAGATGATAACAAATCAGGATGCCGAAAGGTCAGATCTCTGAATGGGCATCAAGCGTGACCTCCTTGAGGAGGAGGAATAAAAACACGCTCAGGTTTGCAGTAGGAGCTGTTTTCAATTTTCTACTGTCACACCAGAGTTTTCAGGGTGATGAACACAGCCACTTCCGTCACAGATATCCCTCAGTCTGCCACCAAGACACACAGACAACTCTCACCCTCCCATTGCAACAGCACAGACAAACCCAGGTCCCTTTGCCTTCAGCTGAGTGAAGCAGCCCCAGGTGACACAAGTGACTCACCTGGGTTTTTGGGCTCCCCACCGAAGAGAGCTAAAGCCAAGCCCCTCTTGATATCTTCGTGTCCGTAAATAGACGGGGCAATGCTGGCAAAAATCTGAAAGGAAAGCCAGAGGAGTTGTCCAGGGAACACCGTTTCTCATTCAGGACAGAATATGGCATGAACATCAACAAGGCACTGAATCTGTGTTACCCGTATGATACTGCTGTCTCCAAAGAGTCTTTCATTACCCAAGGTGAGGGGGCTTTTTTCCTTCAAGTATTTAATTCAGGTCTTGGCATGCAGAGAGAAGCAAAGCTAAGATCTCTACCATGGGTTAAGCTAAATAATAACACCCCCTTTAAGAGGATTGGAGACGCAAGCACTGACCCCTTAGAACGCTTCCTCCACTTCGCTTTCAAGACATGGGGAGAGAAAACAATGGCCAGATATACTCAGTGCCTGAGTGTCTGTCACCCGTCTTCCAGCTCTGTTGTGATGTGGAAGGCGCAGAGAAGGAAGAGGAGGAACAGAAAATCTGACCCTCAAAAGTACAAGGAAAGTTTCTTGATTGCTTCCCCCCTATAACTCACCCTCACCAACAGCTGTCTGAGAGCTACAGAAAAACAGATCAGAGGAACCTGGGATTTCTACAGGTTTTTTATCCACTGTTTAGCCAGCTGACACCTTCCTTCACTTTCTGTTCCAGCTGCCAGGTGATGACAAACTACCAACAGGAAAAGAAAGGATGTCTGAGGCTGACCCACCTTCTCCCCAATCTGCTCATCCTTGGACAGACCCACAATCACTTTCACATCTTCATCAGTCAGTTCCCCAACGGCCAGCTTGTTGTCCTTCTTGGCGATGTGGTTGGCCAGGATGACAGTTGCGAACACTGGGAACCCGTTGGCAGTGTTCAAGGAGCCATCGTAATTGTTGTGGTAGATCCCTGTCAGCTCCTGGGAACCGGGAGATAGGATGTCAGTGCCTGCACAGTATAAAACAGCCCCCTCTCTGTTTTAAGATACCACAGAATCACAGAGTCATTTTGGTTGGAAGAAATCCTCATCAAGTCCAACCATTAACCCACCCCTGGCCATGTCCCTGAGAACCTCATGTCCGTCTGTCCAACCCTCCAGGGATGGTGACTCCAGCACTGCCCTGGGCAGCCTGTTCCAATGCCCCACAGCCCTTTGGGGAAGAAATTGTTCCCCAGATGCAACCTCAACCTCCCCTGGTGCAACTTGAGGCTCCTGGTGCTTGTTCCTGGGGAGCAGAGCCCGACCCCCCCTGGCTCCAAGCTCCTTTCAGGCAGTTCGGAGATCAGAAGGTCTCCCCTCAGCTCCTGTTCTCCAGCTGAACCCCCCAGGTCCCTCAGCCGCTCCATCACACTTGTGCTCCAGCCCCTCACCAGCTCCGTTCCCTTCTCTCAACTCGCTCCAGCATCTCGAGGGCTTTCTTGGCATGAGGGGCCCAAACTGACCCAAGGATTCAAGGTTCAGTTTTGTTCCCTCACTGATACCAGTCTCAGAAGTAGCTGCTCAAATGCATCTGAGGTCAATCCCTCCCCACAGCCCCACAAATGTTGCTGTACTGTCATTGTCAGAGCTTAAGAATGCTCAGTGCTCACCCCATACTTGAGTTTAACACCGTACTCACAATCTCATCCCCTGGCTTGCAGCTGTCAACCAGATCGGCGAGGAGAATGGCATCCTTGGAGCGGGGCAGCCTGCCCGCGGCCACCTTCCCAGGGCTCTCCTGGATTTTGATGCGCTGGTAGTTCTGATAGACCGTCTGCAGCAACAACAGAAAAGTTACTCAGCAAGTCTGGCCGGCATCAACACGGCCAATGCTTTTCAAAGGCAACTCCGTAGAGAAGGCACATCCAATGATGTATTGTACTTTGGTTAGAAACCATGGGCACGGGACAATACAGGTTGTAAGCAGCAATTCCAGGGTGTGACAGACAACACCGGGGACAGGAAACCCCTTGGGCACGTCTCACCACTGTGCTCCAGCCTGCACAGCGTTTGTCCACCCAAATACTGGACAAGTTCCTGAGAGGAGGATGCTCCGCTTGTGATAGTTAAAGACGGCAAAGCAAAGAATTAAAGTCAGAAGCTCCATGTCAAAGATTTTCTTGCTGTCCTTTAGTTTCATTAGCTGTCAGATCACAATGTACTCATTGGGAAAATCAGTATCGGGAAATACTATTTGGGAAGGAGGAGAGCTGGACAGTCTGTGTCTGCATTTCTACAGTATGGACAGGTAACTGTACCACAGAAATTACTGTGGCAAAAGATTAAGCCAAAAACACTTAGAATGAGGCAGTAAACTACTTTTGACTGCTAAACTGGGCAGATTCAGTTCAAGAGCTCAAATAGACAAGATCTGTCTTCAGAGACCCCTGGATATAGCAGGAGACCCCTCTCCCAGCACCAAAAATGTTCAACGGGTGGAAGCCAAGGCCAGGCTGGTGTTGTCATTACCATTTTAAACAATCACTCCTGTCTGCAATCACTAACCTAAAGATACATAAATCCTGTCAGTTTTAGGTCAGTTCACTCATGTAACAAAGATAAGAGTGACTTGCAAAACACCCGGTCACAAACTACAGACACTGCTGACCTTGCAGCTTTAGACATTTTGAAGCCCACACAATTAGCTGAGTCTGGCTTTAACACTGATCTCGAGACTGTTGGATAAGGTGTCCTTTAGCTGAATGCTGCTCATTATACACTAAAATGATTATGTAATGCAATACGCAAATGTGTAACCAATTGGCTCTTCAGGGTGTGAATGCAGTGGTAAAATTTTGTATATAATGGCTGTTACTTTTCTTGCTAGCGTGCTGGCTTTATATCAGCATCCAGGCTTGCACAACTCTAATAAACAGTATCTTGTCTCTGTGTGCTCCAATTTGGCTCTTTTTTTGTGCACATCAGGTGACAGAACACTCTTTTTGGGACAACGCAGGCAGTGTGGCAGCCTGGGCAGCACAGACAGACCCGTCTGGGCAAGCCTGGCTCTTACCTCTTCCATATTGATTTCAAAGGGGCCAAGAGACTGACACTCCGGACAGGAGCCGGGTTTCACCTCCTGGTTCTGGGACTGGAAAAAGGGTCCCAGGATGAAGCTGCACTTGCTGCAGTTGTACTTGACCATGCTGAGCTGAGGCAGGACCCCCGTGCAGCTCGTCACCACTCCGCTGGTCCGGATCAGCTGGTTCAAGTGCAGTTGCCTGAGGAAAGACAGAGATGCTGGACGCCTGCGGGGCACAGAAGGCACAACGCCCTCCAGAAACACCCCTGATCCAAGGCACAACTCCCAAAGGTTTAGTAAGAAACAGGTATCAGTAGGAGTTACTCGCAGTGTTTGTGTTTTACCTTTGGGTACATTGGAAGTTCACTCTTAGCTGACTTTTTTTTTCTGTAATAAGCTCAGTCATCCTGTTGGACTTATCCACACTAGTTCTTTTGCTTGCAGATTAGTTCTCCCGAGCACCCCAAAACCCCTGCTATTAGTTCTTACCTGAGCGACCGCAACTCTTCCACCAGAGGGAGGTGGGAGATACGGACGTGGATCTCCTGAGCAATACGATCGTATTTGGGGTACATGGCCAACACCACTTCCTTGGCTGCTTCATCAAAGATCTTCAGCATTTCTGTGGGGGCCTCGGGCAGAAAGTAGGCAAGGACGTGCTCCTGCGCTGCCAGATCCTCGTAGTTCACCACCAGACTCTCTCTGTTCTCTTAAGAAAAACATTGTGTGAATGCTATTTTCAAGCTGCCCACTCCTCAGGCCTGTATCCTGCAGGCGTCTGCACCTTCCCTGGAATATCTTTAGAGGTCAACACTTTGAAAATGGGTGGAAAACTCTTTTTAAAAACTGATTTCTCTGACAAATGCTTCATCAGTACCAAGCTTGTGATTGTTCCTCTCCAGCACAGATATTTCCCAGGCTCGGTGCTCCTGAGACTCAAAAGCCTCAGCCCAACACACAACCCCCCCACAGATCTCCAGGAAACAAGTTAATAGGAGAGACAAGTGTGCTGAATGGCTGGCAAAACCCTACATCTTACATTCCTGGGAAGGGACAAGACAAATGCTTTTTGTCTCCCAGCAGTACGACACTGACTCTGACCCGCTACTCAAGCTTCTGCCTCAATATAGAGCAGATATACAAACAACTGCAACTACATGAGCTGTTCCTAAATGTGACAAATTCTGCTTTTAACATTTATCAGTGACAGCCTTAACAATGGCTTATTCTGGCAGTGCTTGGTTGGAATATGAGGACGCAACACCGACATGGTTTTCAAAGTCACAAAGTCTATTCGCGTCCCCTCACTGAATAATCCAGTTTCCAGTGTGAGAAAGTAGCTGGCACAGGCAGCAATTGTTGTCTCTCTCAGATCGCAAACACGCAGACCGCTGTCTGCTGCCCCACATATTCTTTTGCTGGCGTTTCTACGATATGAATATTAATGAGCGGCAGACACCAGGGGCCTGCTAATTAGTCAGCCAGAATCAAAGATAGCAGACATGTTTCCATTATTCATTTATCTCCATCAGCATCCCAGTTTCTTAAAGTGCTGACTCCACGTCTGGGACAAACAGAGCAGGCAAACAAAATCCACCCGTGGACTGGATCACTGCAAAGTTCCGTGAGCACATGAAGAGTAAAGAACGTCTGATCACCCAGCCCTACCTTTGCACATGTCGCTGATCCTCTCCTTGAAGACATTGTGGCCATGTTCATCCACATGGGTCTTCAGGAAGTTCTTGAAGCGGTGATAGATCTCCAGCCGGGGAGCAGCCATGGAAACCCACTCCCTCACCGAATGCCCTTTCATGTCTTCTAGGTTCTCAATGCTCTCAATCATGTCTTCGTCCTCCTCTTCCACGCCATCAGCAGCTCGTTCTGCCAGTCGTCTCTTGCGTGAAGGACGGTCTTCGTCTTCATCGTCACTATCTAAAGGGTTGGGAGGAAAAATTGTAAACGAGCTGGGATGGCCATTCCCACTCTTTGGATTAGTCACAGCTGGATCGCACGGGCTGTGGAAGCAAAGAGGTCAGAGCCTGGGATACAAACCAAGAGCCATCCCAGGGCCAGCCTAAATCCAGTCTAGCCTGGCTCCTACATCTCCCAGAATGTAGCTAAAGACTTCATGAAGGTGAACAAGAAGATTTGTATGCAACAGCACAGTCGTGTCCATCAACACACTGAGGGAGAAAGACTAAGGAATGGGCTTTTAAGTGCATCAAAGGCCCCTCCCATCCAGCTCACAAAAGCGCCTATAGGAACACCAAAACCAACAAACTCTACAACATACACTTGGTAGAATCCCAAACCTGTGATATAGGCCCAGGATCCTGAGTTTGTTTTAGCAGCAAACACAGAACGAGAAGAGCACACCAAATGAGCTCCTAGGAAGCTCAAATCTAAAGTGATCACACATTTGAAGTCCAGCCAAGCCTACAGCCTGAGATTTCACTAAGAACCCAAACACCATGGAGCTCTAGAGACCTCCCCCCTACTCTGAGGGTGAGAGTCCAGCTCCCCCACAAAGGCCGGGTTACAGTCAACCACCTGGCGATCGGCTGTGCACTTAATTCAGCTCATCTGCTAAAACACTGGCCCATGTTGCCCAGAGAGGTGGTGGATGAACCATCCCTGGAGACATCCCAGGCCAGGCTGGACGGGGCTCTGAGCACCCTGAGCTGGTGAAGATGTCCCTGCTCATGGCAGGGGGGGCACTGGGGGAGCCAGGAAGGTCCCTTCAACCCAAACTATTCTATGATTTCATGATTCCATGATCTCCACCTACCGTAAAGCAGCCCCCTCCTCATGCGGCCCATGCCCTGCTCCAGCTCGCGGTCTCGCTGCCTCATGACGCGCTCGGCAGCTTCCCGCTGGCTGGCCGTCAGCTCCTCCACGTCTTCATCGTCCAAGGCCAGGCCCTCTGCTTCATAGGCGTCCAGCTCGGGGATGGGGCGGTAGTCCCTGGCACACACACACGGCACCGAATCAGTCCAGGCTCAGAAAGTGCTTCTCCAGCCCTTCTCTGGCTATCACTGGTGTCAGTTGTTCTGCAGAAGAACGCGTTGAGCAGGAAGACACTTCACAACAGAAGATGCCCTGCAGTACCAAGGGCTCCAGCACCAGGGCTATGAGTGCCGGCACTCCAGCCTTTGTATTGTAAAGTTCACCAGCTTGCCAGCAGGCCTGGCTGAGTGAAAAAACGTTAAAATCTATGGCCGCAGAAGTAAGGAGCTGGGCTGGACACACATCGTGTATCCAGGGAGATCTTGATTTACCCACACTGGATCGCAATGGCATTTTGCTTGTAATTCGCTCAGTTCTTCCAGGACTCAAATGACACCATGCCTGGACCTTTCTCCACTGTCCAGCAGCTCTTCAGCCCCTCACCCCAGCTACCAGCACCGCGGAGAGACCCAACCACGGCTGAGTACCCACCCAATGTCACCCCCATTAGTAAAACCCCATCCCCAGACACCATTCCCCAAGAGCCACCTCCCACCGCTTTCCTTACCTTTCCATCCCTTCCCCGATCAGCTCTTCCCCTTCTTCCTCGTCCTCATCGGGGAGCCCCCCGGTCCCCAGGAGCCCCTCGGACTCATCCTCGAAGGGGGGCAGGTCCCGGCCGGGGCTGGACGTGAAGGCATCGCCGCGGCGGGAGCTGCGCACCGGGCTGGTGGCCGCTGCCTGCGACTCGGAGGAGTCCTGCAAGGATGGGACAGAGGGGGTGAGGGCTGGGGGGGCCGGGACACCCCCCTCCCCGGCACCGGGCCCTGGGGGCAGAGGGGTCAGCGCTCGCAGGAGCCTCTGCACTGGTCAGAAGGGGCACATGGATCCGCAATAAATCCTTTTTCCCTGTAGGAAACAATTACCTTGCAAATATAATAGGCCCAGGCAGGATCTCTTAGTGAAACGTATTTTAATAATGATTTTGCAAGATCGGGTGTTCTACCCGACGCCTGCCTCAGTTTACATATTTCATTGATCTCATCCTAACAATACCCTTCCCCTCATCAATCTATTTAAAATATGGGTTCCTGGCTTTTTGGTTACCCTTCCCCCTAGACTAACTTGGAAATGCAGGTATCAGTATGCATTCCGGGATTAGTTAAAAGAGACTTTGTTTTACACTAAGGATTCATAGTCTGATGTCTCCCAGTCCTTCCCCGCCCCCTCGCTGGGGTCAGGCAGCAGCTCCTTAGTTTTGTAAGAACAACATTCCTTCGTTAAACGTTCCTTACATTCCCGAAGCGTGGAAGGTTAAAATAATTAGTTTCCTTGAAAAATGACAACAGAAACGCATGGTAGAACGGGGGTGCAATCCATGCCCCGAGCCCAGGGCAGCCGGAGCGCAGGAAAGCCTCCGATCTCCCCCCACCCCGGGCTGTTCACCGGTGCGGGGCACATGGGAAACTTCCCGCGGCATTTAGGGTGTCCTGGGCGAGCGCGCCCCTATCCCACCCCCCGAAACCCCCCGGGGACCCTGCCCGCAGTGCCGCGGCGGGGACGAACCGAGCCCCGCACCCCGCGGGGGTCACCCCGATCGCCCCGCTCCGCTCCGAACCCCAGACCAGCTGCTCACCGCCATCGCTTCTTCCTGCCCGCCGGATTCCGCGCGAAAACAGTCACGTGGGCAACAAAAGCGCGCGAAAGCTCATGAATAATGGATTAGCTCGGGGGCGGGGCTCGGGCTCTTGAAGGGCTGGAGCTGCAAACTGTGGCAAGTTTTGGCAAATTGGGAAACGTGGGCATGTCTCTCCGGGCTAGAGGTGTCCCCTTCCACCGGGAACTGCTGTGTCTCTGCACTCACCTCTGCTGCTCCGCAGCTAAAATCAAGTCTGGCTTGGGCAGGCTGGCTGCTGAGCCATAGCAGAGATGCTTAAATCACCTCTATTCAGGTTCCCAGTAAAACTAGATGAGGTGGAAAGGGGGCTTCTGGTGTTTGGGTATTTTTTGCATGAGTCTGTGTGTAACAACAGAAACGAGGAGCTAATCGGTGCCATTCTGCAGAACAGACCCAGCTGTCTCTGCTTGGAGCAACACCACTTAGGAGAAGAAATGAAGAATGTGTCTTAGAGAAACTGGAAGAGGAATTTAGAGAGGCAAAACAAGCAACAGGCTGATGTTTGGCAAGAAGGTGGAACATGTCCATTCCAGGCCACATATCTGCATAATAACAGATGGTTTGGATTTTGGAGAGCTGTCCTCTCTGGAGGGTTTCTGACCACTGTTTAGTATCAGGCTATTTCTGCTATCGGCTGCAGTCAGATGTGGGACAGTCACCCTGAAACAGGAGACACCAGAAGGAAAAGTGACTGAAGAGGCAGTTGACAACCATAGATGTGGCTCTTCCAGGAGCCAAGCTGGGTGATTCAGCCTGGTACGAATATAGCAAAGCAGGAGCATCACGATATAAATAGGAGAGTGGCTCATTCTCATCTGTGACACATGGTGGGGACCTGGCTGGGGCTCGGAGTGAAACATGGACCCCCAGAGATGCCCGTGGGCTACTAGAGACCACCATGGCTTAAAGGCAGCCCAGAACCCACTAAGGTGCTGCCTGACCCCTAGGCGACACACTGTGATGAACTGGTGACACGCTGTGATGAACCGGTGCCACCACAGGGTGCCACTGTCTCTCCAAGCACTGGATGGGCAGCTTTTCTGTCTGTCCTGCTCAGAAGGACAGACATGGACCACATCTATATGCCAGCGACAAGCGGTGTTGTGCTTGAGAGCGCATCAGGTGGATTGGGAGCAAAATCTCTCATGGTGACACAGTTATGTGGGAGGTAACATGTTCAATTAGTTAGTGCCTGAAGCTACAAGTGGGAAGACATGGATTTCACTCCTGGCTCTGTTACCAAGGCACATTTTAGGCAGAAATGCTCCACCTCCCTTTAAATAGAAGCATCCTTTCTATAACTCAGAGATGTCAGTGCCTGCTGAGCCTTTGAGCTTGGATCCTGTTGTGGTTTAAACCCAGCTGGCAACAAGGGCCATGAAGCCACTTGCTCACTCCCTCTCCCAAGTGGGATGGGGGAGAGAATCAAAAGGGAAGGGAGAGGCTTAAGGGTTCAGATAAGAACAGCTTAATAGGACAGCAAAGGAAGTGAAAATAATAGCAAGCATACAAAATAAGCGATGCAATTGCTCACAAACTCCGGTCCATACAGCCGAAATTGGAAGAGCGAAGACCCGGAGAGCAGTTCACATTCAAACACGATCGCGCCGGACAGCGTCCAGGCAGCTGAGGGCCGCAGAGGTCATAAGCGAAGCGACCTCCACAGGGCGCCTTTAAATCGCGGCAGGCCCACCCCTGGAGTCCCGCCTCCCGCCCCTTCCCATTGGTTGGCGCCGCTATTTATTTTGGCCTACTTGACAGAACCTCTCTCTGTTTGGTCCCTGATTGGTCTAAGCGGCTTCTCTTTTGGGGACCGTCTCTCAATAGCGCCGCTGGGTCCGGCCGGAAAAACGGGGGCCCGTCTGCTGTGGCGGCGCTCTGCTCCGGCCGCTCTTCAGCGACGCTCCCTGGCTGAGGGGAACGGCGGGGCCGGGGCCTGGGATGGCGGGGCCGGGCCCCCGCGACTGAGCGCCGGGGCGGCAGCGCCGGGCGGGCCGGGCCCGCGGCGGGTAGGAGCGGGGACGGCGCCGGGACGGGGCTCTATGGAGTGTGGGGGCACGGGAGGGGCGGCGGGGCCTGTCCCAGCGGCCCGGCCTGGCCGCGGCGCTCGCGGTGAGCGGGGCCGGCGGGGCAGCCTCCCGGGGTTTCTGCTCTTCGCAGCCTCCTCAGGGGGTCCCGGGGACGCGGGTTCGAGCCCCCGTTTGCAGCCTGGGAGTTCAGTGGCAGGAGCGTCCGGAGGCGTCTTTCTGTAGCCTAAAGGGTAGGAGGTAACTTAAGGTTTTGTCCAGCTCTCTGTTCCTTTAGCAGCCTGTAAAACAGACGGCGTGTCCTTGCCCGCCTAGAACCAAGTGACCACGGACTGTTGGTTCACTTCGCTTGTTGCCTTCTTGATTGTTGTCTGTGATTGATTATTGTCCTAGAGGGAAAAACAAAAATCAAAAAATACCCCCAGACAAAGCAAAGAACAACACCCCCCCAAACCCGAAACAGATCAACAAATAACTTGGTGTCCTTATCTCTGAAACACGGCACTGAACCGGGAGTCTGTCTGGTGGGTCTGGATGGTTGTTGATGCTTTTGCTGTTGGTGGTTTTGCTTGGTCGTTTTTAATGGTTTGGTTCCTTTCTTTTGAGTGGAATCTGGAACAGGGTGTGAGAATGAAGGCTGGAAAAAAGAGAGAAACCAGTCCTCAGTCTCTGGTGGGAAATCCCTGCCTTGTGAGTTTGTTCTAAGAGTAAAATGCAAAATGTGAAGCACTTTTTTTCCTTTTTCTTAAAAAAACCATTCAAGTTATTGAAGTAACAGTTGTATTTAAACTGGAATCTGGTCAGTGCAGTTTTCTCTTGCACAAATACAGTGTTTTAAGGAGCAATCTCAACCCTAGTACGATGTGCACTTGCAAGATCTTCTGATGCTGTTTTCAGAAAGAAAGAAACTGTCATTTTTTTATTAGCGCTGTAACTCTGGTAGAGTGCAATAGAGAGCACAGAGAACTGCTGGGGATTTGAGCCCTGAGTTTCCCTGAGCTCTGATATGGTTCCGGTGCCATGAATGAAGAAACATCCCCTGGGTGAGGTGGTTGTTGTCACCCAGGTGCAGCTGAGCCGTCCCCAGCGCTGTCCCAGCACCTGACGGGTTGTGGGGATGTTCTTGAGCCAAACTCAACTTGAGAGTCCAGCTTTTGAGGACAGAGGCCTCAGCCGAGTCAGCCTGACTTTGGCTGTAGTGTAGAAAACCATTTGCTTTTATTTTCCAGTGAATAGAGGTGCCTGCTAGAAGGAAAAGGGAGACCAGGGCTGTGGCACTGGTTTCCTTTTATGTGGGTACGGGGTGAGTTTATCCCGGTCGCGTGGGCTGGTCTGGCCGCAGCGAGCAGCCACGGGGAGGCCGGCTGTGGTGGGTGAGCCCTTGGGGATGCTCAGCTGATTTATTTTGGACTAGGCAGGGCATGGCTTTGGACAGTGTGCTGGAAGGAGCAGCATTGCTGGGGATGACAGGGCTTAGCCGGGCCCTTTCCATTGGTTCCTGGTCACATCATGGAATTTTTGCTGGTGATTTTGATGGGAACGGGACACTTCTCCACATCCTTGCTCTAGGTCTTAGCGATTAGAGCCACGTCCTGCCTGGCTGATGGCTCTGGCTGCCCTTTCTTATCATGCTGAACGTTCTGTTGCTCTGCTTTGCGTGTCCTTCATCTTAGGAGGAAGAACAGGACACTAATACCAGGCTGTAGCGAGCAGCCTGGCTGGGAGGTAAGCTTGATTCCGCTTTGCCCTTTGAACTGCATGACTGGAGCTTTGTTACATGTGGCCAACTCCTCTCCTTATCATCAGCTCGCTGCTGTTCTGTGATAGTAGTGACTTCTAGAGAAAAAGAATGGAGTCTGTTTGTTCTTTTTATAAGGAAGATGTTTTTCCCATTTAATTCTCTCACAGCTTTATCCTCCAGCTCTTTTCATTGTGACAGACAGATTGAATTATTTGCCCCAGAAGAGATTTTTAGGAGGTTCTGATGGTTTGCAGTTGATTGTTATTCTGCCCATGCCCTGTGAGGTTTTTCTCCATCCTTTCCCAGCTTTTTTATAATTAGGTAGAAATTTTTTCTGCGTTGGCAAATGTGAACATACTTGTCCTTACTACTTCTGAGACTCAGTGATGTTTCAGAGGAAGACAATGGAGCAAAATTATTCACACAAAATCATTCCCAACAGTGTCAATTCAGGAGTGAGAAGCTGGAGGGAAGGGGAGATAAGTCTGGAATATGAAGGTTGTTTGCTGGAACCTCTACTAGGATTTTTTGGCACAGATTTTGTCATTTCAGCACAAAGTTGGTCTTTCCAGGTCTGCATGTGTTTATTTAATGTCACGGAGGCTGCCAGTTTCTGCTGTGCCAGCCGGGGCTAAAGTCAAACAGGGAGATTTTCTGTTTTTTGAGCTGAATCCTGGATTGCCGATAGCACCCAGGCTGCCACAGCGCTGTCTCTGGCAATGCTGTTTGATAGACATTTTATTTTTTGAATCTGTGTGTCATCTGTAACCTCTTCTTTGGGGAGTGCCAGGAGGGATGACAGGACCTTGTGTTTGCATTCAGCTCATACCCCATCACGTGCCTTGAGGGGGAGGGTGCCTATTTTAGGGTGAGAAGAGGGTTTGCACAAGGCAATGCAGTGACTCCAGAGCAAGGCTTAGTAAGATAAATCAGGTCTAAACTTTGGTATATACTGAATCTTGCTCTGGAGCTCTGTGTCCAGTAGTCCACTTGTGCTTCCAAAGTGACTGTGAACCCATCAGAGGGATAAGCTGCTGCTGCTGTGGTTTCTGCTGAAGCCACTGGCACAGGCAGGAGGCACGTGGAGTTTTATCGGTGGCAGAGCAGAGTTTCCCTTTAATTTCTAGAGTGACAGTTAATATCTCAGCTGGGTAGGGCCTGGGGGATGGACAGACGGCAGCAAAGATGGGAGTGTTCTCGCAGTGAAGGCAGCTCAAGAGAGTTTCACCAGGGGGTGGGAAGTTTTGTTTTGTCATCTTTCCAAGAGGCAGGAGAGGTGTAAGGTAGAGCAGGCAGAAGAACCGAGCACCGTCACTCTCTGCTGCATGAAAGTTTGACCTTAGGAAACCCATTAGGTAGGACCGGGTCTGGTTCTGGGTTTGTAAACTAGCAGTGATGATGCTGATTGTCTTAGAAGTGCGAAGCAATTGTGGATAGTGGATGTAAAGAAGTTGGAGGACTTTATGCCAATGGGCATTTAGAAAGGTGCTGTCTTTTCACAGCCTCGGTGTTCTGCTTAAAATCAGAATAGTTCTGGTGTCTTGCAGAGGGCTGAAGAAAAATGCCGAATCTTGGCTTTTGCCAGTGTTGGTTTTGGAAGATAAAGAGTCTGTACAGCCCCTTTAGATAAAAATATGTGAGCTCTCCCTGCTCTCTGATTGTGGGGTTGGTAACAGCAGCAGGTTGTATGGAGGGACCATAATTTTTTCTTTGCAGTAGTTGAAATTAAATCATTGACTGTAACTTTTTAATCTCAGGAGCTAGAAAGATAGTGGATATTCTGGTACAGTGGAGTTTCTGTCTCCATCTGATGATGTCACGTGTTGCTGCTGAGTCTTGGTTTCTTCTGTGAATCAAAAAAATCACAAAATCAAATCCAGCATAGTATTACACTATTTTGAAGGTACTTGTTACTCTGATACGAGATAGTGCTTTTGTTTTGTCTGCTCTAATAGCTGTGTGGGGAGGAAGGGCAGGTGGCATTTCATTGTGTAATACCATCTTTCTGATGATGATCATTTGCTGTAAGAAGCAGGAAGCAGTTATGCAGGGGCCTAATGGCAGGGCCGTGTTTTTAACTCTGACTCACAACTGATTTAGTGTTGCTTTTTGTCTCTGCTGTGGTTGTCTTGCTCCGTGTTTGACCTGGACCAGAAGGAAGGCAGGATGTTCCAGTCCGTGACGTCTGCGCTGGGATTATCCGTGTCTGACAACATCACACATTCAACTGCCCGGGTGACGGCGTTGGATAATGTGACAGCTTTGTCCCTGACAACAGCGCAAGCAATCAACGACACCAACATCACTGTGCCGCACAAGTGCCTGTTGTTGCTTTATGAGGATGTTGGGAAGTCCAGGTGAGACAGAGGACACGGGACCATGGTCTGACCTTGGCCAGGGGAAGGAGCTCCCTTTCTCAGAGCTTGGTTGAGAAGGGACTGGGGCTGGTGCCTTTTCTTCTGCATGCCAAAGAACAGGACAAAAAACCTGATTGATTTACTTTTTGCAGAGTCCGCTACTGGGATCTTCTGCTCCTGGTTCCCAATGTGCTTTTCTTTATGTTTCTTCTCTGGAAGCTGCCCTCTGCCAGGGCCAAAATCCGGGTCACTTCCAGCCCCATCTTCACTACGTTCTACATACTAGTGAGTACCGCTCTGTGCTTTTGAACTGATGAGGGAGTGTTTTTTATTACCACTCATGAATAATATCACTGAACTAGTGGAGAGAGAGCCTAGACCAGATCTCACAGGGATAAAATAGATTTTTATTTGAAGGTATGCTACAAGAATTAAACACTTCCCCCTCTACCCGTGCCCCACTATCTTAATTCTGCTTTTCACAGATTCTGGAACCTTACTGCTGGATTTAGGTGGATTTTGTTCTCCCATGGTGATTTCATCCCCTATTCTTCTACTGCTTTGCTGTCTTGGACTTTAGCATCTTTCACTTTCTTGTTCTTTGCAGTAAGTCACATGTGACACAAAACCAGCTTCTCACTGGGGAAATGAAAGTGAAACACTGGAGAATAATTTCTGTAATTTCTGCTGTAGTTTCTTTCCCATCCTATCAAAGTGGCTGCTGAGTTTATGTTCTTGTTCCTTCTAAAGGTGGAAACCAAACACAGGCAGTACAGTTACAACTCTCCAACATGTGAGATCTTGTCTGTTCTCCCCTCACCAGTTTAAAAGACATGGGCAGCTTTTGCTCATGTCAAGGTAGTGTCTATAGTAATGGCTGAGATTCATACCTGTTAGCTGAACAAATGCTCTAAACTTTTAAAAATATTGCCAACTGCTTCCACTCAGTATTTAAATCTTTCTTCGTGGTTCCAGTAACGCATGTGGTTTAGTAGGAAGTTCATGCTAAAGGCTTTGAAAAGCAAAACTCCTCAGAGACCAAAGGGAAGAAAAAAGTGAACTGGCCATGTGCTGTTGACTTTTTCAAAACAGTGAGAAGCAGAAAGTGATGAAACGGCCTTAGAGGAAAACGCTTTTGTTCAGTTTGATCTTCTGGAATGTGTTATTGGGAAATGAGGATGTGTGTTCTGTGAGAATTTCAAATGGCTGTTTGTTATGCCTTGAAGGAAGGCTTTCTTGTGGAGCCACTGATTAAAGCAAAGTTAATAGATTGGGAAGAATCTCTGCGTACTTAGAGAGAAAGCAAAAAGGGCATATTTTCCTCTACAGTGAGTTGTTTCTGCTCCAGAACACCATAATATTCAAGGACCCTTCTTTTTTGTCAGTGTTTTGTCCTAGAGTTTTCCACCCCAGGAGAGAGTGTTGTTGTATTCTCTTTTCATGGTGTTTGCTTCCCTTCTTATAAGGAGGAATTATTCAGCTGTAGGTGGTTTATGGATCATTTCCATTCTCCAGACACCTCAGACTCTCTTCATTCCCTGATAGATTTCGCTGTCTCATACCTGCATCTTTAAAATCAGCCTGTGACTTGAAGGATTTTATCTGGAAAATTCTGCTTTCCTAGAGGGTAAATCTGCACAGTGGAGGGTAGATATATCCAGCTGATCTCTTAATTGCATGGTATGGCTGTGACAGCATGAGAGTTGGTAAATTAACCTCGCTGAGCTCCATGCTGTCCTGTCTAAACGGTGCATGGCTGACTCGTGTATCTCTTGCACTGTGCGGCAGGGTAAGGTGTTTTAAAGCTGTTGGCTGCAGCTTTTTTTCCTCTGAGTTCCTCAGCATTGTCACTGTTGAGTGAGAGAACTGCAGATTTTAGTTTTATCACAGATCTGAAGTGTGGTAGTTGGTATCGAGTGGCTTCTGTTATCTGTTGCGATTGGTTTATTTGGTCATACCAAGCACTTCATCTCATAATTTGGAGCGATATGGTTTTTGTCTGGTTTCTGTCGTTTTTTTCTCCTCTGCACCAGTGGACTGAAGGGTAGGAAGACTGTTTGCCTGTAAAGATACTGGTGTAAGGAGTGGTTGAGACCTCTTCAGAGCTGTTTAATCTGACAGTTGGGGAAATTTTGTGCCTTCCTAAATTCTAAGCCAGTACTACTACATCTAACAAGCCTGAGGAATCTTCTTCAGGAAATTAACCCTAATCTGTACAGGAAATCCTTAGTACACATTATCAGGCTTGAAAGCTGACCTGGCAATGGTATTCCAAAGCGGTTTCTGGTCACTACTGCGTATGTGCCTTTGGACATGTGCTCACGTATGGTATCTTTTTGTGTAGGTATTTGTGGTGGCTCTAGTTGGTATTGCCCGGGCTGTTGTCTCCATGACTGTGAGTGCTTCTGACGCTGCCACGGTTGCCGATAAGGTAGGTGCAACGCTGATTTTTAGAGGTTCTGTTTTGTGCAGTTCTAGTCACAGCAATCCGCTAAGGCTTTCCTTTTATGTGTATACAGGAAGAACGTGGGGGTTTTATTTGCAGTGCTTGTAGCTATGTGTACTATAGAATCCTGTTCTGATAACTGTATCTAAATGATCACAACATCCAGGGCTGTAAAACAATAGACCTCCCAAAATAGACACACAAATAGTGGCAGCAGAACTTTCCTGTTGTAGGGATGGAATGACTCTGCTTTGCAAGAGCTAAATGTTCAGATACCTTTAGTTAGATAGTCAAGACCTGGCCTTTGTTACTTTTGTAATATTTGAGTAGCTTTTTGAAAAATACTTAATTATTTTGTATGGAAAGCAAGTAAAACCAAATCCCCTTTTGGGGCTGCTATCTGAAGTCTGTTCTTGCAGCCACTCTGAGCACAGGGTGAACCCTTAGCAAACAGGAAATAGCTTTGTACGTGCTCTTCCTTTGTAATCATTTGACTTGTAGTGCAATATTGTCTAAAATAAAAAGCTCTATAGTTCTGGAGCTGGTAGAGGGAGAAGAGTCACCTGCAGGGTACAGGTCTTCCAGCTTTATTGTCTGGGATCAGTGTGGTCCTTTTGCTTTCCCCTTTAATGTTGCCTGTCAAAGCATTGTAATGCACTGGTTCTGTGTGTGGCTGGATGTTTGTAGCCTTTTTATTCACCAGTGATGAATAGATGTAGGTCCAGGACTTGAATAATGGAGGAGGTGCTTTTCTTCAGCTGTGTTTTTTTGAGCTTAAAAGTGTCCATTGAAGGCCTCATAAAATATTATGTTTCTTCAAGAGAGAGTGCCATTCAGTGCTCAGAGGAAAAGGATTAGTAAGACAGAATCTGGGTTCATGTTCTAGGTTTGGCACTGATTTATTGCATGACTACCTGCAAAGTTGCCTCATCTGCTGTGTTTTTAGTCTTCTTTCACCACATAAAACATGGGAATGAAAGTCACAAGCTGGAAGCGGGAGGACTTAAGTGTTGAATATGCTTTAGGTTTAGGGACCAGTAGCTTTGGAGGAGTGCAGAATACTGAGTTGGTCTGGTGGTAACTGTACTGCAGAATCTACAGCTTTAAGAACTGGCCCTGTTTAATATTATACTGTTGAGGTTGTCTTGGGTTTGTGCTCCTTGGGAGTACACCAGAAAGAACACATCCAAGACAAGCGATAGATCCTCAAGTGTGGCAACCCATGGCCACTTCCTCTCTCCGTAGGCATGCTGTTTGTTTGCTTCCACGAGACTGTTCTGTTTCACAGGCATGTAATTAGTATCCCTTACAAAGCATGAGGAAGGTTTGTGGAAATGACTCGCTCCATTCAGAAGCTGCCATCCCCTGGAGCGGGGAGCGGAGATTTGCTGTATTAACTTATAAGTGGTTCCTGGCTCCATCTAATCGTGTTTGTCTGGTTTCTGTTATCCCTCAGATCCTGTGGGAGATCACAAGGTTCTTCCTTCTGGCGATTGAGCTGAGCGTGGTGATTCTAGGCCTCGCCTTTGGTATGTGTCAGGAGGTTCTCGAGTGCTTTGAATGCTCCTGTCCCCTTTCTTTCCACAGAGGCTGCAACTCTAAGTTTGTGGAGATGCTGATTCTGTAAAGTGAAGGAGCTCTAGAATAAAAAGACAAATTGGGCCCTTTTAGTTACAAATGTCTGGGAGCCTGATTATATTTACAGATCTAAGGCTTGTGCAGTTTCGGAGTTTGTATGTGCTTTGTTCTGCATGCGTGTGGTGAAGGAGGGTACAGCTTGGCTGAAGATGACTTATGCAAAGATCAACAGCCTGATCTTTCCCTCAGCCCCATTTATTTAAGAGGGTTCCTTTGTGGGGGTCATTCTGTCCCCTTCTTGGTTGGTTTGATTCCCTCCTGACTTCATTCAAATGCTTTAGCTTTACCTGCAATCTGTAACTACTTTTTTCAGTTGTACAGGTGAAAATGCTGTTTGGAGCACCCTCCTGTGGGTCAGAGATGGGGTGCTGGTAGATGTCACTGTTGCATCTGCCAGTGGGACATCTGAGCACATCTTTCATCTTCTGAGAGCTCACCGGACAATTTAGGTTGGGAGGAGTTTGTGGAGATTTTCTGCTCCAGCATAATCCAGTGCAGATTTCTCTAAACTCTTCCTTTCTTCCCTGCTCTAACCCAGTCTCCCACCAACCTTTTTCCTTAGAAGAAACTTCACAGCATCTCATTGTACATGATACTGAAGTAATTCCTGACTGTTGTTTTTTGCTTTTTTTTTAAATTTCTTTTTTGGTAACTCTAGCAGGAGGACCTAATTGCATCACCTATATTAGTGGGTAGGAGGAAAGCAAGTTAAAAGCTGTTGTTTTCTAGGTATTATTTTGTCTGTGAAAGGCTCAGCTCTCGAAACACGAAAGCAGTTTCTAGCAGTTAGGTGAGCTTTAACCTTCCCTTGAAGGCCTCTGGAAATACAGATGTTTTCCTATATTGATTTTGGAGAGAACTGATTTTTACCAGCACTGGGGTCACATCCTGAGTCACATCTGTATTCATTAATTCCAGGTCACTTGGAGAGCAAGTCGAGTGTGAAACGTGTTCTGGCAATCACTACAGTGCTGTCTCTGGCATATTCCATCACTCAGGTGAGTACACTGGAGCAGAAGGATTAGTCTTTGCAAAAGAGGGGACTTTGGAGTTAGGCAGCTGGGTTTCCTATCTGGAAAGTGGCAGCTTTATTCTTTGGATGAGGTTTTGGGAGAAGACTGGATGCTCCCCAGAGCACACACCTCTCCTCATCCTCGTTATGGCATGAATGGCTCAGCCAAGGTCAAGAAATGAGATGAGGTTTAGGTGGATTGCCTTATTTAGTGAATCTTGGAACAGGAGTGAGAGCTTTTTCACACCTGAGCCACAAGTTTTGAATCTCAAGTGCCATGAGGACTGGATGGGGAGACCCGAGGTGTGCTTGCCAGACAAGGGCAGTGCAGTGGGCCTCTTGTCTTCTGGCTCTTTGAGCGCCGAGAGCTCGTTTCCCTCCAAAGTAGCGGCTGGCTTGCTAGCTCCGTTTATTAGCTGTATCTCCATCTCTCTGAACAATGCGGTATGTGTCCGGGTTTATTCTTCTCCTTGGTATGTAACTGGTCAGCCCTGTGTCTCTGTGCTTGGGGCAGCGCCAGAATAACACACAGATCTTTGTTCTGTGACCAGGCTCTTGCTTGCGGAGGCAGCGAGCTGATCATTACCACATGATAAAGCTGGAGGAGCCTCATTAAATATCAAGTGTTTGAGCTATCTCTGGGTTCAGTTGTGCTTACAAGCTCTTTTCTCTCTCCATTGTCTGCATGGTAGATTCTGTTCATACCATTTTTCAGGAATTCAAGTGAATGATACAGTGTCCTTTCCCAGCTCTTGTACAAGTGTAGGCCATTATATTCTGGATGCTTCAGCAGGAAAAGTCTACTCTAGAGGTGGAAATGGAACTCTTATGTCTATTTCAAGCAGATAACTGCTTGCATCCCCTGCCCTTCATTCGGTCTCTTCTGGAATGTCATTGATGCTGGTTTCTTGCAGATGCAGATTCCTGCCACTTTTTTCCCTGTACTTCTTGTCTTCGGTTTCTTCCTCTTCTCTTGTGTGAGCTTCACTTGGTCTCAGCAGGGGAGTGCTTAGGTCTTAGATGGAAGGGACAGCTCTTCCCTGAAACTTCTTTAAACACAGTCTCCTTTGTCCAGACACGCACTTTAGCAGAATCATGTTGGTGCCACTTCTCTCCTAGGGCACCCTGGAAATCCTGTACCCTGATGCCCACCTCTCAGCAGAAGACTTCAACATCTATGGCCATGGAGGGAGACACTTTTGGCTTGCCAGCTCCTGTTTCTTCTTTCTGGTAAGTAGTGGGTGTGTGTTACGCACTCTGACAGCTGCTCTGACCAGTCTTGGTGTGCCCATTTGGGTGAGGTGTGGGGCCTTCACATCTGCACCAGGTTTAACATCAGGGGGTCTGTGCCTCTGTCCTGAGACGTCTAGGGAGAGCGTGACAGCGCACACCGGCCTGGCAAGGACTGTTGAGTTCAGTTTTCAAGCAGCTGTGCTACAGTGTGTTCTTTGTCCCAACAGGTCTATTCCTTGGTGGTGATTCTTCCAAAAACTCCTCTGAAAGACCGGATTTCTTTGCCCTGTAAGTGGCCGTAGTGTGTTCCATAGTATAGATGGGGAAGAAAGCACCAGGATAAAACAAAGATGGGAGTAAGAGGTTCCTATATCTGATTGTGCTGCAAATACATCCCACTACCTGGGTGTGCAGATATGCAGCAAAGGACTGATAAGTTATCTGTGGAAAACACCATGTTGTGCCTCTTGGAGAGCAGAGTAAGAGCAGTTAACATTGCTACTTCAGTACCTAAACAATTAATACATTAAGAAAACAAAATTTACTGCACAGTTAATGATACAGATGCAATCTAAATATATAATCTTCAGAGAGCTGTAAGAAATGGCTTCTTAGTAATAGTTTCCTTTGAAATACATGTACAATGTTAAGTGTGTGGCTGATGCTGGTTCCAGGTGCCTGTCTGTAAAACCTTTGTGTGTGTTGCCATGACTATGGGTTTTCAAAACCCATCTTGTATGTATAGACATGCAGGAGGGTACAGTTTAGTCCACTATCCACAGCAACCCTGACAGCATGGCACAGGAAAACACAGTCTTAATTCTTTGGGAATTCTTAAACAAGATGGTGAGATGCTTGTGTTGGGTTTGTCATCTCCATCAAACAGATTTGCACTGAGCTGGTGCTTATGAGGTTGAGCTTCATCTGTGTCCATGTTTTTCCCACAGCAAGGAGGAGTTTTTATGTTTATGCTGGAATCCTGGCGCTGCTGAACCTGGTGCAGGGCCTGGGCAGTGCCCTCCTCTGCGTGGATATCATAGAAGGACTGTGGTATGTATGCTGTGCGGGGTCTGCAGCCCAGTTTCTCGTGTTGCATTTGAGTGTCCTTCAACACTGCCTCTCCCAAGAAAACAAACTTGTGCTCTGTTCCTAAAGAAGAATAAAGCTTTTGGTTCTGTTTTGTGCCGAAAGACCTCTAAGAGGTCAGGAGACTCCAAGTGGAGAGCTCTGTGGAGCTGTGTGCTCTGCAAGAGTCTTGAGGTAGTGGGTGAGAATAATAGTTGGAATCCACTGATGCCTGGCTGTTGGCTGGTGTTTCACAGGTAATAAGGGAGGAAATCGTCTGTTTGCTAGAAATAGCATGGAGATAGCCTTATTCTCATCTGGAGTCTCGTTCTGCAGGGATCAGTGCCCCTTTTGAATCAAAATCGGGAGCACTGAGACTGTGCTCTTGGTCCAGACCTTGGGTCTTGGTGTGGTTCCCTCTGAGTGTCTAAGAGCAGTGACACGTGTTGATGGGAACGTCTGTTACTTTGCACCAGTTTGAATTTATTTAGCACAAAACTTTTCTTGATCACTGCTTGGACACTAGAGGGAAATTGGGTCATTCTGGGGGGATGTGACTGGCGTTATCCAGCTGTTTTGTGCCTGAGTGCTAAATTCCTTTATGTTGCCTTTTGCCATTGACAGCTGTGTTGATGCCACCACGTTCCTTTACTTCAGCTTCTTCGCACCTCTCATCTATGTGGCGTTCCTGAAAGGCTTCTTTGGGTGAGTAGCCAGCAACAGGAGTTTAGAGGGTGTATATTGTCACTTGAATGAGAATAAAGGCAGTGACTAGAATGCCTGTTAGGAAACCAGCACTCGGGACTGTGATTTGTGGGTCGCGGTTGCCGCCGTGTGGCCACTCAGGGGAGATGCATCTTGGCAGGAAAAAAAGACTATTTTATTGTAGGCTCTAGCTTTTATAGTCCATAAGCAAGAAACAGCAGCCTTTAAAATAACTAAGAACACAAAGTACTCCTAAAGTATCAGAACGTGCCTCTGCTGCGTTGTGAAATCAGAACAATGTTTGGAGTTACAGATGAAAACTGCTGATCCACAAGTGCTTGTATTTTGGTTTTGCTGATGTGTGCAGATGGAACTTGGAGTGGACTCGTGTTGTGCTGGTGTCGGTAACCAGACCACTGTGGAGTCTGGTACTGTTGGAATGCTTTTGCCTTCAGTAATTCAGAACTCCCAAAGATAAGAACATCTTTCCCACACAGGAGTCAGGATTCCTCCCTTTTTATTTCCTTCAGGTGACTTAGTCCAAAGCTATATTTAGCATTACTTTATGGCAATTATTTTGCTGGGTATATTTCAGAATTGAAAGCTGATGAGAAGAGTCTTTAGGGTCTGAACATTCAATTTCTTAGTGGTGCTGAGTTTAAGGGTAAGTGGCTGTGATACTACCTTGCTTAAACACGTATTTTAAATCTTTGCTCACTCCAGGTCTGAACCAAAGATCCTTTTCTCCTACAAATGTCAGGTGGATGAACCTGAGGATGTGGATGTGCACCTACCCCACCCATATGCTGTCGCTAAGAAGGAAGGAATGGATTCGGGGTTCTACTCGAACACTCAGATCGATACCACCGCCTACCTGGATGACGTGGCCTCGATGCCGTATCACGTGGGCAGCATCAACAGCACGGACAGTGACCGCTGGAAAGCCATCAATGCCTGAAGCAGGGTGACCTGCTTCAAGCCATGCCTCCTTCTTTTCCTTCTAAACTCCTGGTGCTGCAGCTGTTAGGATGTCCGTCAGAAATCTGTCCTTGGCTGTCTGCAGTGGCTTTCGTCTCTTCCTTAGGATTTCCAAAACCTGTTGTGGGACTAAGCTGGCAGCCCAAATCCTGTTGGAAAGAACATTTTCTGGCACTACCTGAGAACAATGTCAAACAGTTTTGTTCACAAACCTATAAACACTGAACCTTCCTGATCCTCCGCGTTCCAGATGTGAATATGACCCATAACACAGGCCTGACGGGCATCTCTTCCTTTTCAATGATTGAAAGCACTTGTCTGCCAATTAGGGGAATGGTGTTTAGGGATGAGGGTGTTGATTTAACTGCTGTATTGTACATATGTAGAAAGATTTTGGTGGTTGAAACCAAAGATGGTGTTCTGGGGTTTTTTCAAGCAGCGTGGTTGCCTGGGTCTTGTCACGATGCAACAGCATAAGGGGTCGTAGTGTCTGGAGAGGGAAGCTGGTCAGCTGGGCTTGTCTCTGGTTTCAGTTGAAAGTGGTGAAAATAATGATTTGCATTTGCTAGGGGTTGAAAGGAGTGTTCGGAGTGTGTGTGGGAAGGAGAAGAGAGGTATGAAGAGGAATGAGCTGTTCTTTGTGCCCTGGGAGCATTTTGGGGGACTTGTAGCTAGCGGAATGGACAGACTGAGTGACAGGGAGACAGAAGGACAGACAGCACTGCTGTCTAGCTGAGCTGAAGCAGCTGTGAAAATGCCTGTGGAGGCTGTACGGTTGTGTGTCTGAGCTCGCAGGAAAATCTAGGTAACAACACCGAATCAGGGCTGAGTTTTGCGAATAAAACCTTTGAGGCAGGTGAATTTTCCATCTGTGCTCGGCTTTGTGGCTCTGGCAGCGTCCTGGGGAGTGCTCTGAAGGAGGAAGCTGACTCTGCAGATGAAGGTTCCAGAGACATTCAGGTGCTTGAGGCAGAGCAGAAGCCCTTGGTGATCTGAGCTGTCAGTATTTAGTGACTGGAAACTCTCAAGCACCACAGTGGGCTAGAACCAAGCTGGCTCGTGGTGTAAGTAGGGAGGCAAGTGGGAGATGGACATTTCCCTGGCAGGGTCCCTCTCTTGTGTTGCCGTTCAGATCCCCAGCCTTCTGCTGGTCTGAACAGGTTTTATGGCTCGATACGTTGAACATTCTTTTGTGCATGTGGAGTGTGGTACATTTAAAGACTACCTGGAACTTCTTACTAACCTGTTCTGTGCTAGAAGAGGGACTGCTCCTGTCTGAGCTGTCTGGTGTGCAGTTTCAAGACATGGTGTTCCAGTCCAGGACTGTTCAGCTGAAAGCTGTGTCAGGCTGGTTTCTGGGATGCCCTATGCTCTCCAAGGATGCAGAGGTGTATTCCTCTCACTTTGGGGGTGCTTTCCTATCTGAGTCCTCCAGGTAGGTGGAGATCTGCTCTAAGCAATAGCAACTTCCCGTGGTAGCAATTTGAAGTGTTTGGGAACTGTGTGAATCTCTTGCCTCAACTCACTGCTGTTCCTGAAAAATATTGAGGTAAGAGTTTCTGGGAAATTGTCGTGCAGGGTGCAGCACGGAGGTGTTAGTTTGGATCACGAGCAGGTATTTGCTACCAGGTGTTCCCACCGCAGTGAAAGTAAGTTTGGGTAAGAACATGAAGTTCATATTGGTTGCCAAAACTATGCAGGCCCTTTGCTTTTTTTTTTTTTTGTTAATGAGCAATGCAGCCTCTCTGTTCTGCCTGTGAACTTTGCCCCGCAGGCCTCAAAGTAGCATTGGCACCTTGAAAACAAACCAACCCCCCTTTTTTTATTATTTACTTTTGAGGAAAAAAGGATTCCATTTGTCCGCGTGCGAGAGCCGAATTGTCTCATGTAGATCAACAGCCTTTCACGTTTACCCTCCATGCAATGACCATGGAAGGGCTGGACAAGCAACTGGCTGGTTCAGCCCTTACCACATCACGGAATTGTTCTGTGCTCCTCCTGTCACTTGCTGTGAAGCAGCCTGAGCCACGCTGGCTCGCTCGCTTGCAAAGGGACGGATGGCGTGGTGACTGGACTGCTCTGCTGCTGCTCCAAACGCTGCTCGCAGCGCTGATCCTGAGCCGCTGGTGGAAAACTTGGGCAAACCTGCAGAGCTTCCCTGGAGCTGCTGGGCCTCGGGCAGCCAAGAGGTGTGAAGGTCTTAAAGCAGTTGAGAAATGGAGTGACCGCTTTTCCGTCCCAAGGAGTATTTGCAGACTCTCAACGCCCTGACTGAGAGGACGTATTTGCCCTCCTCGGGGATGAGAAGAGCCAGTTAGGAATTGGCCTTTTTGTCAGCTGAACTCAGTGCTGAGGGATCACCTGTGCACGTGGTCCACACGTCCATCCCGTCCTTGTCCTTTGCTGGCAGGACTCCAGTATTTCTGGAGTGTTGCACGTTCTGCTGCTGAGCTTCTGCGCGAGGTCCCGGACTGACCTTCCTCCTGTTGTATGTTTATGTATGTATATATATAATGCTTTGGGCCACATTCAAAATGGTCCTTCGGCAGAGTGTGTTATATGTGTGTTGGGGATGCAAAGAGAGAAAATATAGAATAAATGTATATTTTTGTGTGTAAAATAAAGAAATAAAATTAAGTTTGGCATAAATGCTCATACTTTCTCCAATCAATGATTCATATTATGAAGGGGAAAAAACCCACCAACTTTTAAGATTTTTTTTTTTTTTTAATCCCTGAAGAAATATGGCAGATAATAATGCAATAACTCAGTGTCTTTTTGTCAGAAATGGATTTTTTCACAGGAAGGCATGGCTTTGTTTGTTTTTGCCCACTCTTCTCCTTGGATCTTTGCAGATGATGCCTGGCACCTGGCTGGAGTTCCACCTGAACGAGGCCTAAGGAAGGATGACAGGAATAATCAAAGTTACAGGAAGACTTCTGGAGGAGTTAATTACATGATTGAGAACTCGCCAGCCTGGAAGAGCAATAGTGCAGGTCTGTGAAACCCTGAGAGGACAGAGGTGAATGAGGAATGATTGTTCATGGGCTTTTTCAGCACAGAAGCTGGTGCTGTGGAATGAAGCTAGCGGGTGGCAGGTGAGGAACGACCAAGGGAGCGTTTTGGGAGGGGTCGTGGTTTGACTTCAGCCAGACCTTTGCTCTTGCACAGGCCGTGTGTGGTGTTTCTGTACCGTCAGCTGTTTGCACTACCGTACCGCAATGCTGTGCCAAGGCCTGGAGTGCAGAGTATTGCACAAATGAGAATATTCCCTTCTCCCAGGAACATGCTGGAGAAGAGGCCTGGAGGTCTGGGGGTGGCAGAAAGTCCTTGATACTTCCTTAAAGCTCCCACTGCTGAGTCAAAGTTGTGGTTGCCACATAACTGGAGTGAAAAATAAGCATTGAAGAGTTAAAACTGCTCCAATGCGCTACTAAGAAGTAGATAATTAGGGTGTAGATACTGAGGTTTCATTAACTGCCTAGTCATGAACGTATGAAATTGTCCAGGTCATCATGTGGCCTGTATTTCTGGGCATGCAGAAGTTTGTTTAGAAATAAACCTTCAAAGCTGCTGTTTCTTGGTCTGGTTGTTTTGTGTTACAGATATTCATTCTTTCTCCCTTGGCTGAGGCTGTGGGTTGCCCGTGCCTGGTGACAGGGACCAGATCTGCGCTGGCCTGACCTACACGGGACACACACATACCTGTCGCGGCAGGTAATGAATGGCACAGTTGGTGGGTCTTGCTGGAACAGGGTGGCTGAAAGGAGCAGAGGGGTGAATTCTGCCCATGGAGCAGTTGCTTTCAAATTGACTAGAAGTTATAGATGGTAATTTTGTTTTTAATCACCAGAGAAATGTGAGCTGGGGGGCTGAGCTCCCTGGAGGACTGTAGAGAAACGGTGGGTGGCAAGATGGATGTGGCGTTCCTGGTGGGGTGAAGGGGATGCCCTTGCTCGGCTGTGTCAGGGGATGCTTTATCTCGATGTTGCTGAGGGGAAATTGTGTTGAACATCCACAGGGGCTCATCAGCTTGCGAGTCCTCCATCATGGACAACGTCTTGGTGGTTCCTCAGTCCTGGAGCTAGGAGATAACATCGGTGCCTTCCTGACTCATTTTCTGTGTGGTAACACGTGGTTTGGTTTTCTTCCTTCCATAATTTTGACCCAGTAAAGAATCCTCCGAGCTGAGTGGGTGACAGTGACAGTTTTTTGGGGTGGTTTACCCCGCCTCGGAAATGAGGGTGGGGAGGATGGGCGTCTAGGGAGGGGGAAGCCTTGTGAGGCCATGGGCTACAAGCCAAGCCCGGAGCCGCTCTGGAGCCGCCGTGGCCATGTGGCAGGGTGAGGGTGAAGGGGTGTCCTGTCCCCTGTCCCGGGGAGCAGTTTTCCCGGGGGTCGGTTCAGGCCGCCATAGGCTCCGCAGTCCTCACAGCGCCGGACTACACCCCCCAGCATGCACCGCGGCTCGCCGCCAGCACCGCGCCGCCCCATTGGCCAGCCCGGAGCCGCCCACCAATAGCACGCGGGTATATTGGCAGGCGCCGGAAGCGGAGAGGCGCTCCTGGCAGCGGCAGCGCTGTGTGAGCGGGGGGCGCGGCGGGGAGAGGCGTCTCCAGGGCCCGCCCCGCCGGCATGGGGGGCAGCGAGAGCAGGAAGGTCTCCTTCGGGCTGGATGAGCGGGAGCAAGTCCGGGTGCTGCAGGGCATCAGGGTGAGGCGGCCCGGGCTGCTCCGGGGCCGGTGATGGAGGCGGCGGGGGATGCAGGGCAGGGAGCGGGGCTGGGGAAGGCCCGGTGGGCAGGACAGGGAGGTGAGGGGGGAAAGGCAGCGAGGAAGAGAGGAGAGAAGCTGGAGGGGGTGACTGGAGAGAGGTGGGGGAAGAGGGTTGAGTGTCTGAGGGTGGCTGGTCTTGAGCAGGGACACATCGACCCTTATTGTGGCCTTTTAGTGCTTAAAAGGGGCCGATAAAAAAGAATGGGGATAGACTTTTCAGAAGGGCCTGTTGTGATAGGACAAGGGGTGATGGTTTTAAACTAAAGGAGGGAGATTCAGGCTGGACATGAGGAAGAAATTGTTGCCCCTTAGAGTGGTGAGAGCCTGGCCCAGGTTGGCCAGAGAGGTGGTGGATGAACCATCCCTGGAGACATCCCAGGCCAGGCTGGACGGGGCTCTGAGCAACCTGAGCTGGTGAAGATGTCCCTGCTCATGGCAGGGGGGGCACTGGGGGAGCTGGGAAGGTCCCTTCAACACGAACTGTTCTGTGGTTCTTCAAAACTCTCCTCTCATGCCGCTTTCCCTCTTCAGTGTTCACAACCCCATCATGACCTTGCCTCGTGCTTTGCAAGGAGTTTGATACTAAAGACGCTGCCCGACTCTGTGGGCATGCAGGAGGAGACACCTCTGGCCTTATCAATGCTGCCAAGAGCCTTGGCAAAGCACCGCTGGCTGAACACAAGGGAGATATGAGGTTGTGGAGACAAGTGAGGATTAGGGCTGTTTCTTGGAGGGGCAGTGGGAAGCTGCTTCTTGAACCTTCGTCAGACATTTGCATACATGTGTCTTGCAAACAAGCCCAGCAGAGTGGTGGTGCTATCATTAAGGAGCCTTTTTTTTTTCCTCCGTCAAGATTTCTCTCCCCATTTTTCTTTGGTTATTTTTTTTATTACTACTATAATTTTCATTGCTGTTGCTGCTTCTTACTTTTATTTATTTTCCCCTAAGCTTTGCCTGAAATGAGCTTGCAGAGTTTTGCTGTGGTTACTTATTTTTCTTCCAGTTTGGACTGATCATTTGACAAAAGTTAACTGAGATCGTGCTAATCTCTTTTTGTAAAGTGTTTGAGGGAGGTCAAGTTCTTCTTGCCTGATTTCTCTTTACAGGGTTGGGTGGGGGCCCCTTCAGGACTCGCCCTCACCTGCCTTAGATGCAATTTGATGTGCTAATTTTGTGAGCTGCTCCCTCAGCTGGATGCTGATGGAACAAACGTGGGTTCATTGTTACTGGTCTGTTTATGACTTTCAGGAGCTCAAGATGAAGATGCCCTTTGTGTCTCATGACAGCTGATTAGGTTAAACGAGCTGTAGTCTTTGTAGGCCTGGTTGTTTGACTTCTTGAATAAGAAGTTTCTCTTTTTTTTTTTTTTTTTTTGTGACACAAAATAAGCATTCCCCATTCTTAAAACCAAAGAGTTTGCTTTTTGCATCTGTGTATATAAAAGTAGTTCCATTGAGCCTGTTCGTAACCAAGTCGGGCCTTTTACAGGTTTGTGTTTTAAAAAACAGTTCCCATAATTTGGCCCGATAATGATGTATAATGAGGATGTTGAAAATATTGTTAAACTGGGTAGCACTGGCACAGCTGAAAATCTGTTTTCTACTGTGACCAATGTAGGTGGGGAAACAGCCTCATTTAATTTTGTTCTGGAGCCAGAACAGTCAGCACAGAACCTCTGACTTTGGCCAGAGGAAGGTGCTGTGAGGAGCCCCTTGGGCTGAACTGCCAGAAAACTTCAAGTGAACTTTTCTTTCTTTTCCATGGGTTTGGACCCAAATAAGGGAGTGAGAATGAAGCTGAGATTGCAAAACTGCAGCCTCACGCGAGCTGTTCTCTACCGTGTGATCTGCAGAACTTCAGCCATGCCGAGCTGGGTTAGCAAGTGTGGGGGAAGAGGGAGGATGGACGGACGGATGGATGGATGGATGGACAGACACTCTGCTTAGTTCTTTTCCTTCTGTTTCTGGTAAATACATCCCTGCTGACTGTGCTGATTTCTTTCCCACGTGGGTGTGTTTCAGCTCTCTGAAGATGTTGTGAACCGAATGAAGGAATCTCCTCAAAGTAAAAGGGACAACCAGAGATCGCCCCGTTCACCCAGTGGCACAGCTCTGTTTTCACCAGCTGCAGCAGGGGAGCCCAGATCTCCAACAGGTAGACAGAATCATCTCCACTTGTGCAATCCCTTGTAATTACCAGGAAAGCAGGAGATCAGTGGGAAGGCTTAATGGAACTACGGGAAGGAACTGGAACGTAGGACTAAAACCATGCTTGTGTATAAACCAGGGCCTTGGGGGTTAACATCCTTACCTAGAAGTTTCTGTAGTGTGCCTTGTTGAAGACAATGCTGTCAGTGTCTGTTCCATAAATTCGAACTCCGTACATTGAATTTAAATTTTCTTGGGACTTTTCTAGATGTATTGTATTTCTCTCTTGATGGGATAACGCTCACATATGAAATACTCTCCTCTTATCAAATAACTTTTGATATGATGGACTGTGTTTTGTATTATAGTTGTCTTCTTCTTTCTAGGAATCCAGCCACCAATGGCAAGTGACTCTGGTCAGAAGTCTTCTGCTGCAGAGCAGGAACTGTACAGGAGGTAAGATGAAGTTCTTGAAAAAGGCAATAGTTTAGATTCTTTTGGACTATATATATGTTTTACTTCAGTCTGAGTGCAAAGACTGTATATTTTAACGCCTGAGAATCCCCTCTGAAGCCTTGTTCAATTAAGGACCATGAAACATGCTTTCTTTTAGAGAAGTTTGTCCCTTAGCCAACAAGAGCAGTCAGGGGAGCTGCGAGCAATTGGAGTGGTGTTTGGAGGAGAGCTGGGATCTATTTGTTTTCAGCTTCCTAAAGCAGTGTTTTGGAAGCGGCAGTGCCAGAGCGTTCTCAGAGCTGCACGCTGACAGGATGGGAGGCACGGGGCACAAATCACAGCAAGGAAATCATGCCTGGGTATAAGGAGGGAAGAGGATAGAGCCCAAGCGGGCACTGAGAGCAGTGAAGTGCTGGAGCAGGTTGCACAGGAAGGATATATAGGATATATAATCTCCATCCTTGGAGATCATTAAAGGTTGATTGGAGAAAGCCCTAGGTGAGCTGATCAAACCGGTTCTGTTTTGAGCAGGAGGCTGGGGTAGATAACCTTCAAAGATCCTGTCTAACTTAATTTATTATGTTATTCGCTTCATGTTAATCTCTCTTTGCTTGAGCGTGGTATTTCCAAGTCTCAAAGTGAACAAAATTTCTTTCACGGCAGCCCGAGTCTCAGGCTGTGGATGTGCCAAGGCCGCTTCTCTCAGTGCTGTTGTGGCATGTTATTTTATTTCCCTTGCAGAACAGAAGTGCATTGGCACACAGGTTAACTCCGTTTATTGTGCGATGTCCCTATGTCTTTTATGAAGCAGTATCTATTTATCTAGTGAGCTACTTTCTATTCTCACTGTTTTCAGGTGATAATTAAGTGCTTAATAGAGCTACATATAACTGAAGTATAAGCTTCTATGGTGCTAAGTCTGTAGTTGGTGCCAGAGCTGGACCTCACTGAAGCTGCAGGTTGTGCTTAAAGTTTGTTGGACTTTTGAATTCCTGCTGGTTACTGGAGAACTATGAGCAACCATTATGTCACATAGATGATGGATATTTGTTTCGGCTCTAGGCAGGAATGGTCCGTGCTAAGCTGTGACCCTGTTGCCAGAAGTCTGCTGATCACCTCCTTTCTCTCCGTTTGCCTTTGGCGCTCACATAGGTATGAGCAGGAACACGCGCTGGTCCAAGAGGAATTGCTCCGGCTGGCCAAAAGAGAAAGGGAAGCAGCCAGTGAGGCCTTGAACATGGCCCTTCAGTGGGAGAGGAACAACATTAAGGAAGAGAGGCAGAGAGCAGCCCAGCTGGTGAGTAATTAAAAGAAAAAAGAAAATCCAATATGCTTCCATACAGGACAGGCTAAAATCTCTCTGCTTGAGCGGATTCATTTAATGTCACTTGTGTGATGAGCTTAGAAACTTTGATTTAGGCTGAAGCACTCATTACCTCCCAACTCATCGCTTAGGTTTGACTTACAGTGTAGCTGGCAAAGCTATGCTTGTGGCATGTCATGCAATGATGCCAAAGCCAAGCTTGCAGGGAAAGGCATAAACAGTGACTGTGCTGGGAACAGCTTTACTTGTGGCAGGTCAGTGTGGTGTGTGTATATGTCTGAGGTCATTGTCTGAGCTAGAGAGCTCTTTTAAACTCTACAGTGTATGAAATGAATGTGTCAGTATATATAGGGTCAGATTCGGCTAACCTGATCTATCCTGAAACTTCACTCTGTTTTTCTAGAGTGTAATTGTGCAAATAGCCAAATAAATAAAAAAATAATAACTAGCTCTGTTGTTTGAGTCTTTTATGATGCTGGTAGCAGAAGTGCTGTCATAAAAATGTCAAGTATTGTAACATTTTGAAGAAGGCTTAAGATTGATAAGCCCCTTACATACACGCCACTGACCGCTTGCCCAGTAGGCAGACTTATTTTGGGGGAGTTTTTCCTGCTGCAGCCTTTATTGTTAGTCAAGCACCGTGGTGTTGCTGGGATAACTTGTTGTGTTATTGTCACACCAGCACTGAGGAGAGCAGCGATGGAGGCAGAAATACGGTGGGATGAGACTGAGTGAGAGGCTTATGTCAAAACAGTACATTGGAGTTGTCATATAGTGCTTATTATTTGTGATACTATTTTATATTGTGTTCTTTTAAATACTGAGATTGCTGTGGCAATGGCGTACTGCCTGTAAACAATGCGGAGTCTTAGTGGAACTGCCACTTCTTCCTGATCTGCAGCGAAAGGAGGTGTTGGGGTGTGACAGCGAGATGGGACCACGCTGGTCACAGTGAGATCAAACTGCCTGTTTGTTTCCAGTGTGATGTTGAAACCTTACTGAGAAAACTAGACTAGGAGTAATTCTTCTTGCCTGGTACATACAGAGAGGATGGTTTAGGAACAGGACAGGCTTGAGTAATGATGGTCTTTATTATGTTTCTTCCATCCGCCCGATCTGTTGCATGCGCTTGTTTTAACAGAAGATTCCTTCTATGAGCATATTTTTACTGTTTGTTGAGTGGTAATAGGCATAGTTTACCCAGGCATGTGATTTGGCTGTGGAGTATTTTGAGGTTATAATATGAAAGCATTTTGGGGGGCTGAATAAATAAAATTTACCTAAGAACAGCCATAGTGGTTCAGACAGAAGGTCCTTCTGGCCGTAGCCCATCTCTGATGGTGATCCATAGCAGCTGCTTGCAGAGACCATGAGAACACAGCAGAGATGTATGGCAGATGTATGTCACACCTGTATATCCTTGTAACTTTGACAAGAGGTATTTTCACCTTGGTTAACAGTCTGTGATGAAATTGTCTCCCATGGATTTGTCCATTTGTGGTTCTGGACCCATTTGTGCTTTTAGGCTCCATGATAACGTTTGCTTGTGGTTGGGCTGGTAGATCTCTGAGATTTCTCTCCCAGATATAGTTACTGAGTGGCTGCTCTGTCATAGGAAATTTCCGCTTGGCAGATTGTACCTGAACCACGGGACGTGGCGTGATTGCTGAGCTTGAAGGCAGCGATGTGCGAGGCAGGCGACTGCCGCTCCCCTGCGCAGGACATCTGGGTCAGCAGATACAGTATTAACTCTCTTTCCACTAGAAGGAGAATATTCTCTTTGCAAATGCAATTAATGGACTTCTGTAGAGAAGTGAGTGGATTTATTGTCCAATCTAAAGATGTGGCCCGGCTCAGAAGCAGAGCGGCGGGGTGCAGAGTCATCCTGCAGAATCGCAACTCGCGGGGTCAGGCAATATTTGTGAAGTGTAAAGAGGGCACCTCTATAATGAGTTGGGACCTGACCTCTAACATACAAAAGCTGCTCTATTATCTGAATTAGCTTTTAATCCTGCAATGTCACATACCCAGATATTGCATACTTGATGCGCTGCAAAACTCTGGTCAGGCTCTCCTTGTATAACCCATAAAAGATAAAAGTGACCATGGAGTGTTAACCCAGAACGTGGTGCAAGAATGAGAGACTGTTAAATTTAATTGCTCTTTTAACTGTCTCTTGATCAGTCATAAATTTAAGAGCCTTAAAAATGGAATATTCTAGCCTGTCCTTGCAAAGATGAGGTCAAAGCTGTTGTATATTGGCTTCTAGGTGTCTTCCTAAGCGGGAACCGGTTTTGCCAGCCCTTGAAACTATTGAGATCCCTATCAGACTTGCTTTATCTCAGCTATGGTTTCCTTTTGGGCATGGTGACCTGATTGTGTTGTCTCAATCCTACTCAAATCATATCTATCCTTTGCCTTCCAGTATTGTTTTTTTCTTTATTTAGAATAGGGCTTGAATGTTTCTTGTTCACTCTTCCACTTTTTAACTCTAGCATAGGAGGCAAATAATGGGTGTGAGCTGCTCTTTCATCTCTTCTGTGTCCATCTTCTCTTTCATGTACAAGATATTAGTGAAACTCTAGGTACCTAATGGTAGTCCAGGTGCAGGTGGCACTGGAAATTATTGCTTAAATTTATAAAGGAACAACTTTCAGGGGTTTTGCTGTTGTTGTGACCCACAGGGGAAGCCAGAGAAAAAAGGGGCAACTCCCATGAAAGAAATAACAAATTAGTAATTTGCTTCTAGCATCATTAAATTTAATAAAAAATAAAAATCATGTCACATATCAGAGAGATTTGTTTTCTTTTCTTTTATTTATTTTTGATATTTGCAGTAGGATCTCCAGCTGCCCTGTGCCCTTGACATATCAGTAGTTTGGTTGTTAGTAACCTTCCCTTGTGCGATTGTCTCCAGTAGTGCTGAGATCTTCTCCTTTAACCTTGCCACATGCAGACCATAAATCCAAATATGATAGCTGTATTTTGAAATGATTTTGATTGTGCTGAATGTTGCTTGTAATTTAATCTGTTATCTATGATTTTCAGTCATTGACTTTTATTATTTGTGGTGTTGCTATGAAGCATTTCTTTGGTCTTTTTACATAGTGCACGTTTCTGGAGAGAGTGTGGACTACAAGTAACCTTTGATATGGAAGTTGCTCTCAGCTTCTGGGGCCAGTTCCTTCATCACTTACAGGGTAGGGTGCAGATTAGAACTTACTGTTGTTTTTTGTTATGTCGTGTTTTCTTTTCTTGAAGTGGTGCACTGGTTACAAGAGGGATTTAGAGTTAAGTACCTGGGTCCTGTTCTGCATTTTTGTCTTGATCTTTTTCTAATGACTTTGAACAAGGTACTTAGCTTCTAGATACCTTAGGTTTTGAGTAAAACTCCTTAAAGTTTTAATTTAAGAAGCTAAACAGCTCTGTAAGTAGAACCACTGCAGCATTCACTTCCCTCATTGAGTGAATATGGCTTTTGATTAACGAAGTGGGACTGGCTCAACTGGCAGTAGCTGCTGCAGAAGAACTCTCCCCAATTTATTAGAGATAAAATGTTTTGTTTGTACAGTGCTGCAGGATCGTGATGCTGACTGGACTCTCTGAATAACTGAATGCTGTGGGTACTTAGAATACAACAAGGATTATATGTACAGTACTTCACAGCAGGGCCCAGGGTGTTTAACTAATGCTTCTAGCATGCCTTGAGTCTCATGTGAAATATCAAAGCATTAATACAGCTGTCTTTAAATCTCTTTCTAGCATGAGGAACTTCCAAAGTTGTTGTAGACAAGTTATTTAATTGCTTCACTGTGTTGCGAATAGTCTCACTTTGCCCGTGTCCCAGGAATCTTTCCTTTTTCATTTCCAATTAATCAAAACCTCTTCTCTCAACTTCTCAGTTCTTTTCGCTTTCTTTTTTTCCTCCTTGTTACCAACAAAAGAAACTTTGCAAGCAAAGCTGCTCTTTTTTTCTCCTCTCTGCCTCTGTAATCTCCCCAGGCTGTGCAGCGTATGCATCATGAGCCTCTTGGAGCCGGTGACTCCTGCCTGATGGTTTTTGCTGAAACCTTTGAAACAAATCAATGTGGAATGGGGATGGAGAAAAGCAGGAGCTGGGGGGGGGGGGTGGAAGTAAACGCGATTAAGCGAAGACATCTCATTACTACTCTAGAAAGGGAGGATTATAACTTACAAAATAGGAGGATCTCATTTAGGGGCCATGTGCGCCTGTGTTATCAGGACAGAGGGAGAGAAAATAGAATAAATGAAATTAATACTTTGAAAAGCAGCATTACCCGGATTTGAGAATTGAACTAATATGATTTGTGCCAAAGCCCTGAAGTTCTTATCTCCCCATTTAATACCCCTGGGATAATGGCTTTGTCAGAGTTATTGACCAAAAGTCATCTTCTTCCTTCCCATTTTGAAAGAATGAATTCAGAAATGGGGTGATGGTGGGACAAACTTTGCACCATAATTAGCTTTTTCAGACAAGACTGACGGGCACTGGTTGCTGAGCGAAAAGAGCCTGGACAAAGAATTCCTGAATTGCTGGGGAGGTGTTTTTCCAGCTGTTTCTGGTCACATCTTGCTCACTGGTTTGCTGGGTGACCCCCTTTGCTTTCTGGTGGCTCCAGCATCGCGCTGTTGTGATCAGCATGGCCCACATAATGAGTCTGGGAGGAAATACAAGGATTTAAGGTTGCTCCAGTAGCTGATTATAATTGGTCATAGGCTGTCGGGTTCTTTTAAAATGATTTCTTGCCCAGAAATAATCTCTTCACTCTTCAGAGCCTCTCGTTTCCTCTTGTTGATTCAGGAGGCTGGTGAAGGAAGAATTTGTGACTGGAAATGCCTCTGATCAGGGCAGTGGGTTTGGATATCGGTGTCATCTTGTGGATGTGGGATTCTGAACCCGTGGGCTTTGCCTGTGCCGTTCTTTGGACACTTCCACCCTTGGCTTAGAGTGCGTTGGTCTGCTGACACTTTAACATATCTTCCCCATTTCAAAGAATGTGGAGGTAAAATTTCTTAAAAATGCTAAAACCAGCATAAGCAGCCCGTTCATAGATGGATACAAAGGAGGAGAATTTGGTAGGAGGGTAAGATGAGGTGGAGTGGTGTTTTCAGTGATCCAGCTGGCCCATTGATGGGAGGTTTTCTTTAGGTTTCTGGTCACTGATGAAGCTTCAAGCCAATCTTACATTTTTCGCTGTGAATTGCCTGCTGTTGTTGAGCAGCATCAGCTGCAGGTGCAGCTGAGCTGGTACCGAAGGTGGTTTTAGAAACGGTGCTGAACACGATTTAGTTTTGTTAGGGCTTTCATTTACTTTGAGATAAGCTGGGGATCAGCTTCATCCTGGCTGATTAACCACAGGTGAGCATCTCTAGATCAGCCCAGGGTTTTGTTGTGCGTAATCTCCTATTGTTGTGAGGAGCTGGAGGGACTGGCTGAGGTCCAGAAGCAACGTGGCATTTGTGAAACGGTGACAGCGTGTGGCCATCGGTGAAGGGACACTGCTGGGTTTGAGCTCAGGCCTCCATCATCAAAAGTTGTTATTTTTTATTCCCTATTTATTTAATGTAATGAAAGTTATTGTGTCTGTGAGCTTTGAATTATGCTTTGGATACTGCTCACGCCAGGGCCGGTTTTGTTGGTCTTGTTTGCGCTGCAGCTAAAGTGTAACACACTGAGCTAAACCCTTTATGTTCCTAAAAGATCCAAGGCTGGATGTGGGGAATAGGTTGGTTCTGGGAGGAGAAATCGCTAATGCAAATGTTGGGGTTTAGTGTTCAGCGGTTCTTTAATTTCTGCAAATGTTTCTTGATTGAAGTTTTTTGTGGCTGAAACAGAAAACATTGATTTAAATCAGAAATGACGGACGCTTGTTTTAAATGAGGAAAAGCCCATTCAGTTATTTTTCTCCGAGTTTGATTTTCATTGATGTTACAGTGATGAGCAACAAGTATCCATATGTGTTTACTAAAGGAATGACGCTTTTCTTTTTTTTTTTTTGGATTAATTTTTCTGTTTTCTTTAGAAAACGACCGGTGCCTTCAGTTACTACAACACAAATTCCTCCAGGTGGTTTGCAGAACATTCCCATGTTGAACACCCCACACCTGCCCTTTGCGTGTGCAAAAGCAGCGGGGAAGCCCGACCCGGTTAGCAGGACTGGCATTATCTTTGGCTAGAAATTGCAATGCACTTGTTTTTGATCGCTTTCAGTAGTTGAATAAACTGCGTTTTAAATGTGTTGATACAAATGGAAAGGTGCGGGGTTGTTTTTTTGGTTTAAGCCTTAATGATTTGTTACAAAGTGGTGCAAGCTATTGATAGAGGGATTTAAATAGGTAGGCTGAGTAGCTTCAGACCTTTTTCCTTCTATTCTTCTCATTCTTGCTGTCTGAGCTAAGAGGTGCTTTTCTAGGCTTTCCTTTGAAGAAAATATATTGATGTGTGGAGTCTTTAAAGTCAGTGGTTTGTTATTCTCCAGTCGGGCTCCTCTTTGGCTGCTCCCCACTGCTAGAGAAGTGGGTGCATTTCTGCAGTGAAGGAATTACTACTTCTTCTGAACCTATTAAACATTTACAGGGATCCCTATAGAAAATAACTTTGCTGTATGAAATGGGGGGCTTTGCAAAGTTTTGCATTAAATTGGAGCTTGGCATGGCGAGGATCTACATGTACCTCCAGCAAGGTAATAACTTCCAGTCTCTGGAGCATCAGTGAGGTCTAAATTTAACTAAAGCAATTTTGGAGAATGTGTACAACAGTCAACCCAGAAAGTAAAAACAAGTCCAAAGTAAAACCACTTATTTCTGCCTCTACCTTCTCTTGAGGGAAGGCAGAGGTGTTATCTGGTTGGGGTAAGATGCTGCATATCTACTCCTTATTTTCCCTGCTACTGCTGCTACAATTTGTCAGACATTTATAGCATTTTTTTAACAGCTTCCAATTTCTGCAGCTAGGCTTTTATCTCCTGATTCTGAAGGTTAATTTGTGTTTGGAGAGTTTTTGCAGATTTCAGCAGCTGATGATCGTTTGAGCTTCTCATTTTTGTATTTTCTTGGGCTCAGGGACCTTATCACAAGTTTGGCCTCTTGGTAAATCCCACAGCTGCAACAAATTGGAGTTTTCTGTGGTGCCGTCTGCTTCCCTGTCGTCTCGCCTTCAATTCTCCTGTGCCTGTATTTCACGCTTTTTTTGTCTACCAAGTCCATATACTCCACAGAAACTTCTTCCAGATTCATTTGTCCTGTCTTGGGGTTACTGTAAAGCCATTCTCATTGTTTAAGAAGCAAAAGATCAGATTAGCCTTCCTTTTCCCTACTTGTAACTACAAAATATTCAATTAATAAAGAAATAAGTGAATAATATGTTATTTTTTTGTGAATGGTCCAGCAAAGCTAGTGCTGTGCTTTTTTTCTGCCAGACTAGTACATTTCTATTCTAATTTTGCAGCTAATTTTTGGGGCATAAGCAACAGAGATTGGGTGCATCAGGGTGTTCAGCCGGTTTTCCTGTCCTATGAGCCGGTGTTAGTCAAATGTGCTGTGGTTTGTGGTGTGAGATTGTCAGACGTGCACAAAGGCTGAGAGATTTATAAGACTGTAGATCTCAATAGCTTGGTTGAACTTTATTTCTGGGTTATGATTTTACTTGTCTGTGTTTTGAGTATGTAGGTTATTACAGAAATTGAACTTAGGTGGCGATAGCTCTTCAGTATTCATTGTATTCCATCTAAAAAAGCCAGTGTTTGAATCTCGAATTAATGATACTTGATCACTGAAAATTGTCTTTATTTCTGACTGGGAAGTGTTACTTAAAAAGAGCACAAAACTATGAATTTAAGGGGCTAATATGATAGCTAGGAAATAAGTTTGTGCCAAATGGAGCGCTTGGATTGCTCTTGCAGTTACACGATGGGGATGCGAGGTGAGTGACCTGTCACCGGACATCATTTCTGTCTTATTCCCTAAATGCCACAAAAACCGGCTTTGCTGCTTCTGGAATCTTCCGTGTGTGTTTTGTTGTCGTTGGCAACGGAGCGTGGTAGGAAAGGTCCCTGGGATGGGCAGAGTGTTCCGCACCGGGCAACAGCGCAGGAGGGAAGCGCTGCAGGGCTCTTTCTGCCTCTCGGTCAGAAAAGCTGATGGGTGACGTGAGGTGCCAGGATCCCGGCTTTCACACAGCGATGGACGGGCTCTGGATGGATTCCCCCGTGGCGTGCCGTGCGGATAGAGAGGTTCCTCCTTTCTTTTTGTCATTTGGGCAATTATATTCTTGCAAGAAAGCAACTCTGTTCATAAGGGATGTTGACATGAAGGTCCATGCAGCCCTGTGCCCACTCGGGTTAGCTGTCCTTGGCATTGCCACCTCTTTCCCATTAGGATTGCATGTTCCACCCCTCCATCCTTGTACAGTTTACCTTGCTCAAGGATAAGTAAGTTACAGATAATATTAGCAAGCGGTTCATATAATGAGAATTTTCCTGATGTTTTTGGTGTGATAGCGCCCATCAGAGCAGACTGTCCTGTTCAAGGTCACGTTTCCTCAAACCCAATGCCTTCCACAAGTCTCCTGCTACAAGTAGCTTTGTTGGGTCATACTAGAAGATGAAGCTGAGTGTACATGGTATGATGGGAGAAATCAAAGTAAGCACTGATGTTATTTCTTTTTCTCACCTTCAAGAAAAGTTAAAGCAAACGTAAACGTCACTGAGGCTTTTTCTAGTTTATTTATACCCTCTGCTACACTTGGGCATCCTCAAACCTACTTCTATTTGCTGATGAAGTTTATTTTCATTCTTTGCTTCCCTCTCCCCGCTTCTTTCTGTGTCTGTCTCTTTACTTTCCCAACCTGCGGGATGGTTTGCTCCTGCCTCCCCTCCTCGTTGGCGGCGTTATCAGGCACGTGTGCAGCGGCTGAGATTGCAAACGCCTCCGTTCGCCGGGATTCTAAGCATCAGACGATGTTTTACACGGCGTCCCATTCTCTAGCTGGCTGGTTGGACATGATGTTGGTACCTTATCTTCACGCTGACACACACTGGACATTAATAGAAATACATTGCGGAGGCACATGTGTGGAATTTCAAGCAGCCTTTCTGGCTGTGCTTTAGATAGTCTATTGTGTGCTTAACCTCTTGGAAGAGGTTTTGATGAGAAATGCATAATGTTAACTCTTGGGCAGCTGGGCAGATTCTCTTAGAGTTTCTTATTACAGTCAGCATAATATCTTCCTATAATTGCATGCTGCTCATGTGTTTTGGAGTTTCAGCACTTTTAAGCCTATCTTTCCATAAGCAATATTCTTCTTTCCTAATGCAGGTTTTTCGGGAACACATAGCGTGCTGCATGTGGGGAGGAGGTTGGAAATATGTGCTTTGGAGGGAAGGGAGCTGCCACCACCCATGTTTAGCTTTGTCTGAAGTCTGTCCTGCTATTATTTTTGGCTCTGATTGCCTTACATCAACTAAAAAAATAGACCTGGATGCAACTGCTGCTGTTTGCCAGGAATTCCTTCTGCTTTTGGAGCACATCAGTATTTTAATCGTTTCCTTTGTACTATATTTGTATACTTTCTTCGTTTGTTTGTTATGACCATCTGCAATTATCTATATTATTTATGAGTGTTGAGTAAAACATGATGGAAAGTAGCTACTTAAAAGGGACTGTACTAAGGGAAAGGAAATGAGCTGATGACTTTCTCTTTGATTTTTAGACAATGAAAATAGAATACCTGCAAGCTTAGGAGGGAGGGAAGGAATTAGAGTTAGCTGGCTTTCTTTTTCCCGTCTGTGCGTTACATTGGGGGTTTAGAGCCTTTTTAGCCTTGAAGACTTTGTGATAATGGGCAAACCTGAAGGATGATGCAGTAGGAGTCGAGAGTAAAAATTGATCAAACAGACAGATAGAGCAGGGCTATGTATAATTACTGTCCAAAAGAAGAAAGCTCCATAGTTTAATACCTACTTGAATAGTACATTAGACAGAGGATACATTTGTTAAATAACCAGTACTCTTCCAATTAGGACTGAGAGCTTCCACGTACATTTGCTGGATCTTCAGCCTAATGCTTTTCCTATGGAAAAAGCGGTTCACTGGCTGGCAGGTGACGTCAAGGCCCTTTCTTTTTCTCACCACGCAGGCTCATAGCTCTTCTCTTGCCTTTTCCCTTCTCTCTGAGGTGATTCTGAGCAGAATGGATTCGTTCCTCGCTGTAGCTGTAATTGGCACCATCGAGCTGAAACTGTGACTCCCCTCTGCAGCTTCTGAACTACCAACACACAAATGGTTCCTTACAAAAGCTCTTCCTGGGTGAGGACCTGAGCGATCGGTCAGTTTTGTATTTTCATATGATACGCTCTCCTAGTTTAACAGCTAAATGTGTAAAAAGGGGGATTTGGAGTAAGAGTATGTTTAAAAAAAAAAAAAAAACAAAACAAAAAACAAACAACAACAACAAAACCATGAAAACCAACAAACCACCACAAAACAAAGCAGCGCTCCAAAAAAACCCATCAAGCCCTAAAAACTCCCAAAGCCCGATAATAACAACGACAAAAACCTATGTCAGCTGCAGATAAACTTGTATGATACTTCAATACTCTTCCTGAATTTTTCAGGGTAAGAGAATTTTGTTTCAAGTGCAAAACTTGAAAAAGCGTGAGAGCTTTAACCTGCAAAGCCAAATACAGTTTGAAAGATAATGAATGTCAGTCCATAGTTTTCTGTCATTTAAAAGGTTCCCCCCAAGTCTGTCTTTCCCTGCTCAAGGCTCAGCCTTTTCCAGTGTAATCTCTTTAAGCTTTGTGCTACTGAAGAAGGTTATCATAGAGTTCTGTTAAAAACATACTTGCCTGTGATTTCCTCTTATACAGCGACCTCTGAAAAGAGGTGGTTCTCTGGGCAAGTCAGAATTTACTCCTGTTCCTTTCCTGGTAACAAAAATTGGACGTATCGACACCTTTTCCTATCTGATGGCTGTTCAGAACCCAGCGCTCGGGTCACTCTGCCCTTGTTCCGGATTGTGATGAAGGTCTAAGTGCAATTTTGAAGCTGTTGCCAGCCTCTTGCATTTTCTTTCCTTTAGAACTGAAGTACTTCATCAAATTTTGTGCATCTGCAGTGAAAATAAGAGATTTTTCTTGTAACAAATCTAGGGAGAGTATCAGTTTGTGCCTAAATTAAGTGGGGACCATTAGCCGTGCTCCTGCTCCACTAATGTCATTCTGCCATAGCAGCCGTATTTTCTAAGATTAATAAGGAATGTGTTAAGACACCTGGAGGGAAAGGAGCTCTAATGGTCTTTGCTGCCATTCTCCTCTGCACAGATGGGACTAGTGTGGTTGAGGAATACTTTGCTGCCTCAGGCCTTGCAAATGCAGGCTGTTCCCTTAGGAAATAAAGCAGCTGAAGGGGAACCATGGGTGGTCTTCAGATGGGGTTGGAGTGGCTGGGCAGAAGAGATTTCCTCCAGCATACTCTCACTAACATGAATTTTAATCCCTCTTAATTTTGGTGCTTTGCTGTCAAGTGTCCCAGAGAGCAGGTAATTGCAGATGAGGTTTTTCTGTCTGCATGCAAGTGCAGGCAAAATTTTGCTGTTTGCACACCTCTTTCAAAGTTATACCTGCTTTCTACACAAATGTCTTCCTGGGGATTCTTATACAGTAAAAATTGTCATCTTTGTAAGAATGGATAATAAACTTCCAGATAATTAGGCTAATTTCACCCAGTTGCCTGTTGGCCAGCAGATGTTGCTGTTGAGCTTGGTTGGGCTTCCCTGTACAGTTCAGCGAGTCATCTGCCTATTTTCAGAGCTATGATGCAGCCTGATTTGGAACTAAGTTTCCTGCTTGATAATTCATGTCAGCTGCTGGGAAGTCTATATTCTGTCCAGAGACTTCAGGTACATCTTCTGCATGTGCGTGTAAATAAATGATATTAGAATGTCTTTTTTCACCTGTGCATTATTTTTTTCACTTCATTACCAACTCTGAATTCTTATAAACTTTTCCTCTTCCATTAGCAAAGCGGTTTTGATTTGCTCATTTTTTATTATTATGTTTCAGGGAGGGATTTTGGCTTTTCAATTGAACCTTTAAGATGTGACAGTGCAAAGGGAGTCTGATAAACAATCCGTAAACAGCATATCCTCATTAATGCCCCTTTGAAGTTAGGATCTGGGAAAATCTATTACCTGCCTTAGGTGCAGAATTTGGGAGATGAATTATGTATCTTATTTGGGGTCAAAACCACTGCTCAGCCCATCGTCTGCTCTGTGTATTGATCTTGCAGACTCTTTGCTCAGATCTTTGGGATGTGATTCGAGCTGTCGTACTCTTATTTTGGAGCTAAAGGTTTTTAATGTGGTCTCGGTTGCATGCCGGTGATGAAGCCTTTGCTGAATTTATGCTTCTTTCCTGCGGTGTTGAGCGCTTTGGAAGCAGCAGCGAGTGTTTCCTGAAGGTGGCACTGAAGGGACACCCATGAAACTCCTTCCCAGGGCTGGACCGGGAACTGCTGAGCCCTCAAATTGCTTGCATACCAATGAAATCTCTCCAAGTGTTGGCTTATTTGTTTTCACTCTGACTCTGGCTTCTCCAGGAATTACCATAATATTGGTCAGGGTGAGTTTACACAAAGTTTTTGAAGTTCATTGGTTTCGGTAGAAATACGTCATTTGGAGTTGTGATGCTGCTACTTACTGACCGAATTTACGAACTGGAGATGTCAAATCAGCCTGTTTCGATGGTTCATTTTCTCCCCGTGCTTCCTCGGGCTCGTTTTCATCCTTAAATGACAGATCTAGCAGCTTGTGAAGTTGCTGCGTACTCGGGATGCAAAAGGAGGACAGGGTGGTCGTGAACCCAGCGCACGTTTCCACACAAATGATCACAGAAGAGTGTGGGTTGAAGGGACCTTCCCAGCTCCCCCAGTGCCACCCCTGCCATGAGCAGGGACATCTTCACCAGCTCAGGGTGCTCAGCTGTGATATGTTCTCAGCTGCCTCAGATTTCTCGTTGGTCTTTTTGTGATAATTAAAGCACAGAGCATCACTGCTGTAGCTCTCTGGTTGGTTTCTAGTAGCACTTTTTGGAGGGGTAGGTGGCTGCTGCTGGGAGCAAGTTTGGGTTTGGAAGCCGTGATGAGAGTGGCAGATGTTGTCCTAATGACATCTCATGCTCGCTATCAAAACTAATGTTGCTGCTTCTGTTCCTCAGATCCTCCTTAAGACTCACTGTTTTGACCTACATCCCAGCCTCCTCATTAGATACTACCTACAGAACCTGGGCTGTAAAAATTGACTGTAATATCTGTGTCCCTTTGACCATCTGCAACCAGACTGTGTAGACTAAGGTGGCTTGTACTGAAAAACCACCGGAGTTTGTTTCAGCAGAAGTTTGAGATGTATATGCGGTGGTTTTGTAAAGTATCTCAGGAGTCTTCACTGATACTTTAAGGTTTCTGGCTGACTGTGGTGATTTGGAGTTTAAAACATACAGATGATCTAGCTGGCCTGGGACGAGCTGAATTATTGCTTTGAAGGCAGAATTTTCTCTCAAGGGAGAAGTTGGTGGTTGGCTGGAATCCCTGCAGATTTTTAGGGAGGAGATTTGTATCTTTTCATCTGTTTTCAAGAAGGAGAAACAAGAGTTATAAAAACCACTTAAAGGTTCAGTTAAGATTTATTCTGGCTGCAGAACTGCCTCCCGTAATCACTTTAATATGCATCATCCCGAAACTCCTAATTGGCCGTGGTGCTGGCAGGGCTTTCAGACCCGGTAGAGTCTCCGATGCCTTTAGGAAGGGATGTAGCAGGAGAAGCATAAAAGGTGACATGGCTGCCTTATAAATTCTGACTGACCTTGAGAGTCCTTGTTTCCCCAGGCAGGAGGATGCTGTTGAGAGCCATCCAGATGAGAGCGGTGGTGGGAGCGTGTGTAGGGGTGCGGTGGTTGAAGCAGGAGGAGAGGACGGGGAAGATCTCGTGCACTCGGTGGGAGGACATGGTTTGGTTGTGGGTCGTGTACTGACTTACCTATTGTTGGTTGGAGTTGTGCCTGTACTGACGCTTGAGTACATTTTTGTTTCTGATGGCGATACTTGTTGGGGTGGGCTATGGAATATCTGTGGGTTGAATCAATCCATTTCCTCAGATTGGGTATCTTCATTTAGGAAACGATCCCCATCTGTTGTTCCTCTCACCTTAGTGACTGACTGGTCCTGATGTGGCTGCTCAGAGCCTGGATGACCGGGGGGCTGCAATTATCTGTATTTTCTCCTCTGCTCCCCACCGTGCTGGGTGGGAGGTGGGTGCCCACCAGGCTGCTGCGGCGTCACATCAGTTTGGAGAATGATGGAGAACTGCCATTGTGTCCTGGGCTGTCAGCTGGGCACCTTTTGCACACCCTTTGAAACAAAACATTTGGCTTAGTTTATTTCATTCCATTAAGTAATTTCACTGCTAATGCGTAATTATCTACAGCGGTGACACTCGTCTGTGCTTTAATTATCGCAAAGCCGTGCGATTCCCCCTCCCTCCTGCCTGGAAGTTGTCACTGGTGCAGGGTGGTTGTGCAGAGATAAGCGTGTAACACACACCAGCACTTCGGCTCTCGCACAACACCGGCCAGTCGCTGATTGCTAAATGTAGGCAAGAGAAGAGACTAGGATTTGGGGCTCTGTCTTCTATTAGTGGCTCTTGTCCATGTGGAGTAGGAGATGTTGGGAAGGGAAAAAGCTTATCAGAACTCCGTAATACGGCTTGAAGATAAAGATGTGAGCAAGTGCTGATTGGAGGCATTAAGCTTCCAGGTGCTAGGAAAATTTGGAAGCGCAAGTATTTGGTTTTCTTCTGAAGAAATTTAAGAAATGAAGCATCTATGATCCTGGGTAGCAGCCAAGGAGCCTCGATTGTGTTTGAGAAAAATATTCGTATTTATCTTTCTTTTTAAATTTTTCTTTCTTTTGCTTTTTTCTTCCTGCCCGCAGCTTTGTTCCCAACTCTGTTTCCTGTAAACACCTTCTCCAAGCTCAGAAGAGCCCAGGAAAAGGGTTTGATCCAGCCAGTCATTATGAGATAACGCAACTGAGTTACAGGGTAGTTACTCATAAGTTGGGAGAAGACACAGGGTCAGGTGAAATACCTGCTCTTTCTTACCACCACACTCATCTGTGAAGAAGTGATTTTGTTAGGGAGAACAAGGTCCTTTCTGAACAGAGAACAACATGATACTTGTGTCCTTGGATGGTAAAGGGCTGTTCGGGAGCAAAATGTTCTTTAAGAGTTTACTAAAACCTTGAAAGATCTGAATGAAAGAAAAAGCTGGAGGGGGCTCAATTGCACTTGTCTAGTTTCACAAAGCTCTGAAAGGGTTTCCACAACCCGCTTCTCTCACAAAGAGAGGGGTGGTTTGTAGATACCTCATTTAACTTGTGATGATGCACTGGGATTTGGGGATGAAGAACACCTGGACAGCAAATCTTCAGAGGGGCCTGAGGACCTATGAAGAAGCACAGCCTTTTTTTATCTGACAATAGATAGCAATGAGGCCATTTATTGGTGTTATCTGCTGGTGGGGATGTTCTGCCAACAGCCCTTGTTTGGAACTCTGACCAAAATGTGCAATACGCAGTTGTGTTCCAGCCTCCCTGACTTAATTCTTAGGGTTGAAATTACTGCCTTTCACATACAAAACCACCAAATTCTTTTCCTGTATTGTTACAAAGGTGATTTCTGATTGCTGACTGTCAGGAATGAGGGAAGGACTTACCCAGCTTGTGTTCCAACATGTATCCTCATGTATTGCTGCACTTGGCTGGCACTAGTGGCACCTGTTTGAGCAAGATTTCTTTGGCCTAGCAGTGCATTGCTTATTTTCTTTGGCCCAAGGATATCGTCTTAAGTGTGTCACTGGAAGACCTCACAGCTTGCTAAGCTCTCAATCTTTCTGTCAATCTCCTGTGTATTTCCTATGGTATTTATCACCACAGTGTTTCATGTACTTTCTAGTTAGGTAGAATGGCATAATATGGTGATCAGTTTGGCTTTTCTCCTCCCAGGAAAGGATGTTACATTGAGTTACGCTTCCTGCAGGAGGCTATACACTCACCTCACTGTGATTCTGTCTCAAGACTTCTGGGAACCTGAACACCACTGACGAATTTCCAAATGTCTCTTCTCTAAATACTATTGATTGAAATACCTTTCCCATCTGGCAGTGGATGCTCACGTAGAAAGAACTGATATCCAGAACAAGTGCTGGGATTTTTGGTTTTGTTTAAAGCATACTTGAAAACCTTCCCATAAGAGCACAGAACTACTGCCTTGGTGGCTTTTTTGACTCATAAAAACCACCTGCCAGGTTTGAAGTTTCCATGAGCCTGTGTTACCTGCTTCTCTGGAGCTGCACTCTCACCTTTTGCAATCCACATTCCACGTAGAAATGTGACGAGATGTCACTCTTAAAAAATATTATTCCATGCAAAGATACAAAGAAAAATGGGAGATGAAGGGAAGTCTGTGATGGAGCTTGTTGTCTGTTTTTTTGGCTGACATAAGTGAGATACAACATGGACAGAGAATTTGTTATTCAGGTGGCAAGGGAGGTTGGCTGGGCATTGTGGGGGAGCTGCTGGGGGAATGGGTGAGTGGAAGACCCTGATGGGGCACATGTAGGAGAAAAAACAACCACAGAACCCAGAGCATACGCTGTGAAGCCTGAAGGTAAGAGGGAAAATGGCACTTGGTGGCTCTGGGTCCATGTGCGCTGCTTTTGCCTGTGAGTTTGTTGGCAGGTGTGGAGAGGAACGATCCTAGCCCTGCGAGTCCGCCACCAGTGTGGCTGGTGATTAATTGTCCTTTTCAAATTGCAATTATGTCAGTCGTAGAACCCGTGAATATTAATTCCTGAATTGCTACTTGAAAAACCGAACGATGATGAGATGGATCTATTTTACCCATGTCTCAGAAGTTACTGCTGGCAGGCGAGACTGCTGTGACTCTCTGCTTTGTTTGGTGTCTGTCTTGCCTCTTCTTTTCAGTGTTTCTGTTCCCTTCTTCAGAATCCTCGTGGTGCTGACAGCAAATTCTCCCCACTGACAGCAGGAGTTGGCAGCCTGGCACCCAAGTGAGCGAATCACTGCGAGCAATGGGAGCTCCTGGGTTTGCTGGATGCCTTTCCACCCTTCGCTGCGGCTTCCCAAGTCCCTTAGAGACTTCAGAATGAAATGGGAATTGCTTTTTGCTGCTCTTTCCCTTCATTTCAAACGTGTGTAACCTTTCATTCCATTATACTTAGATCTTTGGAGATAATTTTCCGATTGTGCCATCCTGGAAGGATATTAACAGGCAAGCGTCAGTACAGCGTGACTGTTTTCTGTTCTGTAATCTGCGCAAATACATGGATGATGAAAATCTCGGTTTGTTCTGCTGTTTGGATCCCTGTTATCAGTCACGATCCTGTCCGGTGTTTTCTGCATGAATCGGACAAATTATTGCATTTTGCTTGGCCGTTGGTGTTCTTGGGATAGTAGTTATCTCGAAGTGTTGTCATGATGTGTTGATACTCACCAAGATCTTTGAAGGTGAATAGTATAGTATAGTTAGAAAACAAAAATGAAACCCCTCAGAACCCTCTCATTCTTCAGTTTTTAATGCTTTTCAGGTTCTTAAAACTGTTTCTTTTATAAGCTTTCAGTTATATGCAACTTTACTTCTGTATTTCGTTGTTTGATTGTAGGGTTTGCATATGCCGAATTCTCAGACTGACTTGTGATTTGTAAGGAACAGAATTAGATGATGGAAGTTGCTCAAGAATTCTCTCTGCTGTTCTTCTTTTAATTGTACATTTTGCGTGGCTGGTAAAAGTTGACTGTTTCCTGAAAAATGTTCAAAATGGGGGTACTAAAGAGCTGGAAGTGTCAGGCACGTGAATGCAAACTAATTGCTTGGCATTTGTGGAAGAACAGACATGATTACTTGTTGAACACTTTGAAATTAAAGTGTCTTTTATTTTTTAGGCTGAAGTGATCCTCCTCCATTTCCACATTCTTGGTGTTTTGTGTACAAGTGAAGAGGCCCTTGCAGAGTTTATCCCATCTCATAAACAAATGCATTCATATTGAGGGATATCAGTTTGTTCATTTTGATAATTATTTAGTGCTTAACTTCATAAGCCCCTGTTATTATAATTCGGTTGAGATGTCCATCGTTGTGGTTTCTGCACACTGAATTAAAGGTGCTATATGATAACTCTACAAAAGCGAGAGATGGTGTTGAAGGCCATGGGAGGGAACTTGTACTTTTGTATCAGACTGCAAGGGAGCAAATGGCTGGAAGAAAATGACTCGCAAAGGGCAACCCGGAGACTGCACGTTCGGTGCTTCCTTCTGTTTTTTCTGTTTTCCTTGTTTTTCAGCTTTTATAATTGAATGGTAAATTGCTCGTTTTCACTGTTGCACCAGGGGAGGTTGAGGTTGGATCTTGGGAACAATTTCTTCCCCAAAGGGCTGTGGGGCATTGAACAGGCTGCCCAGGGCAGTGCTGGAGTCACCATCCCTGGAGGGTTGGACAGACGGACATGAGGTTCTCAGGGACATGGAGCAGTGCCAGGGGTGGGGTAACAATTGGACTCGATGATGTTGAGGGTCTCTTCCAACCAAAGTAATACTGTGGTTTCTGGAAGGCTCCAAGCAGTTTTGTATTGCTACTGTTGCCATTTGAGGTGAAAATTAAGCATTTCATTTTACTAAACAAGGATGCTGAATAGACAGCCCCTTAACAACCCAGTTTGCTTTGCATCACTAGTTCTTGTGGGTGTTATTTTTATCCTCCTCCCTATTTCCCTGCTTCATGTTGTCTTAACTCTGCTCTAGGAGCTGCTTTGTCCAGCACAGGTTAACGGCCCCTGAGCGTGGCTGTTGGATCGGGACGTGCTCACTCGTACAACAGCTCTGGGGAGGTATCGGAGCTGCCAGCGCCTCTGACATCTCCAAGTACCATTTTATTGGGACGGAAACCTGCACGTAGACACCTCTCTGCAAAATGCAGCATTTTCAGTAGCGTCTGACTAATACAGAAGTTTCCATGGTGTGGTAGGACTAGAGCCATCAAAAGCTTGGGCCTTCCTTTCTGTTGGAGTAGCATCTGTGTTGCCCAAAAATGATTTGAAAGCTTTGTTTTGTCATCAGGAATTAAGCTTTGTTTTCATATCACATGCCCTTAGGATAATATTCCATAGCTAAATGGATACTCTGAGCACAATGTTTTGAATTAATTGAAACAGTTTTGAAATACGTATTTTTTTTTGTGCTTTGTTTTGATAGGATTTGTTCTGTAGGACTCCTTAGCAATACATGTTACAAACTCTCCTGACAAGGTCCTGCTGAGATACTCCCTGTTGTAGGTGGCAGCTGCTGCACAGCGGTGTAAGGTGTGTGCACTCATTCTGTTAACACAAGGTGCAAATACCAACCCTTGTGCAATAAGCACCAAGGGAAAGTCGTGTTTAAGGATCGCGCGGGCTCGGAGGTGATTTCTGTCTTCAACAACATGTCTAATTATCCGGCAAGGGGGAATGGTTTGGTACTCCAGTGATTTTTCTTGAAAGGGATTTTAGGGATATTTGACCAGAAGCTGGAAGCTCACAGTCAGAAATTAAGGTGTTTTGGAACAGAATATGCTGAATGTCAGTAATTTTGATCATTGGGGACTGAGAATGGAAACTAAAACTTGCAATGGCATTGTGGAAAGCTTGGGGGGAGGATGGAATCTGCTTTTGTGTGTTAATTTGCTTTTTGGTGGATGCGTTTCCCCCAACATCATTGTAATAAACCTTGTCCATTTTACTTGGCAATTCCACGGCTTGAGCTCCAGGTGAGCTCCGTGTGCTCAGGGCTGTTGGAGAAGGATCCTGCTCCTCTTGCTCAAGCACCGTGACCAGCGCGAGGAGGAGGAAGGTGGAGGCAGAGGAAGGCGAGTTCAGCTGCCGCCCTTCTCATTGCTGCCCGTGAGACGAGGAATATTTCGCAATTGAGTTTCTCTTCTGAAGACGCTCCGATGCTAATGTTGATTTAATAAGGTTCTCTCATTCTCTCTCCTGGCTTAATTTGAAACGTCTAATTTTGTGCTTCACAGTTCTGAACACAGAATTAGTGAGGGAAGAGGAGCCGGGGGCTGGGGGAGCCGAGTGGCCCAGCAGAGCCTGCCAGGGGAGATTGATTCCATCGAGTGAGAAGGTGCCAAAGGTTATATGACCACAGTTCAGAACAACGTGACCGCGGTGCTAATGAGGAAATCCTGATCCTTTGAAATGTGTTAAGGCCTCCATAGGTGTATAACCAACACTAAACGGAGCGCTGGAGTGTTGGTGCTTTGAGTGGATTTTTCTTTTGATTTCATGTGTATGTAATACATAGATTATATGACAGGCAGGGAGGAGAATATTATGAGGTAAATAAGCTTTTAAAGGTTTTTATTTTCAAGGTTGTTTTGATAAGTGTGGCATTTATTTTCAAAAATGCTGAGAGGTTTTGTGAGAGATTGTGAATATGATCCTGCTAATTTATTTTGTCTGCAGCTCAAGGGGTTTTTCCTGCTTTAATTTTATGCTTGTGGCAAAAGCTATTGACATCTCTGGACATTTCATTCCTTTATTGTGTCGGGGATAAATGTGCACTCTCCAAAACCGCAGTGCTAGAAGACTATCTAAAATATTGTACAAATAAGAGGAATGTGAGCTTTTCCCTTTGCCTCCTGCTTTGTTAGTGAACTTGTCCTCTGCCTCTTTGGAAACCACTTCTGTGCAACAGAGTTGAATCCTAATTTGCCTCTTCCTCGAGTTGGGTGACAGTTCTTCACGCAACCAAGCGGACAGTGTAAAGGAGTAGAAATTATGTTCGGCTTAATTTTATGATAAGCTGCCAACACGTTTCATTGAAAACCTCATTAAATCACAATTAAATCCACAGGGGAAAAAGAGAAATAGCCCATCTCGGGGAGTGCTTGATGGATGAGGTTTGTGGTGTTCAGTGCTAGCCAGGGGCATATTCTGTTCCTTGCTGTTGGAGCTCAATGGAAGCTGCAAAGTCCCACCACTGAATTGCCAAAAACCTGTCCCAAGCGCTGGGTGATGATTTCTGCCCGTGTTTCCTCCATCCCATGGCCTTGGGCAGATTGAAATAGCCTTTTTCTGCCCCAAGCTCTTGTATAACACACCCACCCCCTTCTTGCTCTTTCTTCTCACGTTTTCTGGTTACAGGAGCTGAACTTCTGCCAATTGCTTCTGTTGAATTTGGTAGCGAATACTGGATTGTGCAGGGTTAACTCCAACATTTGGCTGGGGAGTGCACTTGACCAAGCAGCTCTGCATAAGGAATGAAGATTTAGGGCCAACTGTTAATATAGATTCTAAAAAAAGCCTGACTTTGGGTGCCTATAGTGCCTGGTCTCCAGGAATATTTATCAAATCACTTGCCTGTCTGGTTATTTCTAGTCTACTGCACTGGTCAACTTGTTTTATCAATAAATCAATCAACAGATTCTTAAAATTACTTTCATTGACTTTGGAGGTGTAGTGTGCAAAAGGAGCTCACAAAGTAAATGGTTAGTATGTGGCCCAACTATAATTAGAGAGCAAACAGTATGGAGATATGTTTGTAAATAGTATCTGCTAAAATAAATACAGCAATCTGTCTTTAGGGTTCTGTGATACTCGGAGCTGGATTGACTCTTTCAATTTGCAAACTCGTGAAGCGTGAACCGTAGCTCTGTCAGGTCATCTGACTGCTATATTTAGAGCAAACGCAATTTTAAAGCTACATTTCAAGCTGCTCGCTTTTGATCTAAAGGTCCAGGAGCGAACACTTCTCTGGTTCCTTAGCATAGACATCATTTGTGAGCTTCAGGAGCTCCAAGGAGAGTGAAATGTTGTTTTCTTTCCCTAAGGAATATTCCTCAAACTGCTTAACTCTTCTTGCTGCACCTCGTCTCTACCCTCTCCTCAACAGCATCAGCACCTGCTTTGTGATCCTTGCTGAGAGGTTACCAGCTATTGCTCCTTCACGGGTTTTTCCAACCCATCTGCCTTGAGCAAGAGTGTGTTCCATTGTCCAGTAGACAGGCATCGAATCAGCATTGAATTCTTGTAGTTCTTAAACATTAAGCACTTGCACAACGTGGAAAACTGCTGTTTGCAAATTGTCTCATCAAATGGAAATCAAAATTTTGACATAGCTTTGCAAGTGGATCTTGATACAGTCATGCCCTGGAGATTGTCAGTGTAAAAATAAAGAATACAGTTTTACAGTCACCTAAAATCCTTGTAGTTGCTGAATCTTCACTCTTCTTTTTGCAGATGATTTCATTATGATGTACATGGGCTTCATCAAAAGGTGAAACCTTGCAGCATTTTCTCTGATTGCAGCCTTGTGAGGAGCTGAGAGCGTGTGTGTTTGAGAACCAGTGCGTTCGCTTCCTAAAACACACAGTGGGTTGCAAGTGCTTTGGAAGCAGGAATAGGAGTCTCTAGTGGACGTTTTGTCTATAGCTCAAAACCACAACTTAATTGGCAGCCTTTTCATAACGCTGGCTGTGGCTGAGGACGTAGGGAATGCTGTGGGCAAAGACCCACGTGTGTTTTCAGAACTGGTTGTAGGGAAATTTAGTGCTGACTGCCTGTCTCTTTAGTGATCATAGCGTGTGGTGAAGTTCCTCACTTCTACGTTGTTTTTCTTTCCTGGACAGCCTCTGATCTTTCTACATATTTTGACTTTGTTTTACTCCATAGGTAACACCTCACTACGAGCATGATTGTGTATGTGTACTAGCCCAGACCGTTTATTTGGAGTCCCCTCTGCTTTTTGTGGCCTTTTCTTTAAGGTTTTGGAATCCACTTGATTTATACTAAATGGTGATTACTGCATCTTTCCCATCTCAGCAAACCTGTAGGTTGAATTCTGTGCTCAGAAAGACGCCGACCCTGTAACGCTGTGTAAAGCACATTCTGCGTGTGTCTGGGGTGAAAGAGCAGGGGGAACAGGAAGATTTACAAGACTGTCAAAGGGGGTAAAGACGTAAACTGTGATGTTTGAACGTGCACCTGACTTTCCACCTGCAGGAGGATTTGTAGACATGGGATGCATGACCATGATGGAAGGTCTTCAAGAATTTTCTTACTCAAGTATGTAATCAGGCGAGTCTTTGCCAGTATTAAAAAGCAGCCCCAAAGGCAACTGTGTCTCTCTTAAACTCTATTTGAGATAATATTTTTTTAAATAAAAAGAAATTAGATTTCTAATCTTCCAGCAGGATCTCTGTATTCACCGTTCCAAACCCATATCCATTGGCTGGTGCCTATAAATACCCATTTTGTTCTGGAGCAGGTAAAAACTGCACCTAGTGTCTGGGAACAAGTGTGGGAAGGGAATTCCTTCTCAGCTCACGCGGTTCATCATTTGTTTCTGCTCGGAGGCACAGGGGTTGATTATCCATGTCATCGTGATTTTTTGCAAAGCAGTGGTTGTGTTTGAAGCGCCGTGGTTGACTCGGAAGCTAATGTATTTGGTATTTAAGAATCTGGCAAGAGAAAGCTCAGTCCCCATATGCACGCACAGAAATACGATTGGGATGTAGGCATGCATAACTGTTATTTTCCCCCCGTCTGTCCTATCCCTAGAAAGCCATATGCCGCCCTTAGGCTGGCATAATGGGAGTCTGTATTAATGATTATGAGCTAGAAATAGTCCAAGAAGAGTTGAACGGCCTTTGAGTCTAGCTTTATGAGAAAATACCTCATCGACTCAGTGTGGTCTGAAATATGCTCTGGGATAGGAAGTCAAAATTAATAGAGAACTTCATGATGCCCTCTCTTGATATTCTTTGTTTTCATCAGGGATTTGGAGATTCTATGTCTTAACAGGCAGAGCAGAAATTCAAGCAAGGAGGTAAAAACTGAGGGAGTTGTCTCACCTGCGATCCGAAATAAGCATCTTGAACATACATCTCTAGAGAGCCAACGCTCTGCAGGATTTCTATAGATGTTGAAAGCCTTGTCTGTTGTCAGTCTGCAAAATGAGAACTCTGTATGTGTGTATGTACAGAAGTGATGGGAAAAGGAGAATGTGGGAACGGGCTGAAGTATTAAAGCAGGTGATGAAAGCAGATGGTTTACTTTGGATTTTATAAAGTAGGTTTCTCTTTATTTTGTTTTAAATGAAAACTATCAACTGTCAGCATTGAAAACCTATTTGCAGCAATGCTGTATTAGAAGTTCTGTTGTCCCTGAATCATAAAAGGGCAGAGGGTTTTTCTGCTGCTTCCCATCTTCGTGTTTAGAGAATTGTGGATGCTCTGTATACATTGGATTTGAGCAATTTCATCACAGCCTTTCCTCAAAATTGATTGCTGTTCAGTGTCTCTTTCTGCTTCCTCTCTCCTGTCACTTGGTTACATCTCTGACTCTCATTACATTTAATATTGATACTGCTTCAATTTTCTGCTAAACTGGAAGCATTTAAGGGTCTGGAGTGGATACTGAATGTCTAGATGTATTCTTTAAACCCTTTAATTCTTGTCCTCATGGAAGAGTTTAGAGCTGGATCATTGCCTTAAGAAGAAATGACTCTTTGCTCATTCAGCGATGAAGTCTGGTCACCAAGATGTTAGAATATGTGCTGCAGCGCTCTTCAGATTCTGACATGAGTGCAAAAGTTGCTGCCAGCAGCTGTCTGGGGTTTTGGGCACCTGCTGCCTCTCATTTCTCGCATCTCCCACTCCATCTTCCACTCCCAAAGCTGGCAGCGCCCCTAAAAATACTCTGTATTGAGTTGTTAAGTAGGAGATCTTTATCACTCTGGTAGCCTGGGTTCCGGAGACACTGGTGAAGTGAGTTATATGAGGTGTTGACTATGGCAAGGGAACGTACATCCAGGGTGGAGCTGGTTCCAGTTGGCTTTGCTCTTCCTAAGGCCGCTGCTGGATCGTGCCGATCCCTCCCTCGCCTGCCCCAATTTCAGAATTACTTTGATTGCTTATTGCCATTTTTGTTTGCCCAGGCCGTGACAGACGTGAGCGATGTGCCCGTCATGGCAGTTGTGTGGGCGATGTGGTGGAGGGCTTTGGGAAAAGATGCTGGGAATTGTCCGTGAGTGTGAAATACTAACTTGGCGCTGGATTCACGATTGCATTGGAAGTTGTGCTGTTGAGACGTACGTGGGAAGGCATCCCCTGTCTGAAGGATCAGTGCTCAAATGTGGAATTGTTGGATACTTTAGTTAATTAGTTCCCATATCTAACCAGAGTCTTCTCCAAGTGGACTGTGTCTTTTTTTATAAGTTTGGCCTGAGATCCTGTTTCAATAACCTTTTGCCTCTGATACAGTCAAGAGGAATATCTTGGTTTGGTTTTGACCCCAAACGATTAATTTTAGCATTTATTCAGCTTCCTGTGACTGTTTATCCGATGGATCACCTGGAAGAGCAATGGACCCTTGTTTTTGCAGAAGAGGACAGCGGGACTGACCAAGGCTGCTAAAGGTGCTTGTGTCCCAGGGCTGGGATTGTAAAGTTCACAAGCCCCCAGCTGGGAGCTGGAAATGAAGCTCACTCGGTTAGGAAGCAAGGAACCCAGATATTGCTCATTTCTTAAACACTTTACTTAAACTTTGAAAGTATTAGTGAATATGCTGTGTCTTTTATTATTAGTCAATGTTGGTGAATGCAGGTCTACTAAGAGACCTTGGCACTGGCTTACAAAGTAGCAAAAACTTAAACCAGTAGCCCTCTTGAGTTTTCATTTTTGTGTTGTTTTATTATTTTATTTACTCTGTGCTTCACTCCAAATGTAGTTATTTTTTCCCAACACAGCAATATGCCCTACTGCATCTATACTTGTTTTAATTTTCCTGTTTCCCGTCAGTGCAGTGTATCTGTCTATTCATGGAGTAATAATTTCCCCCACTCCCAAAAGGTGACAAAATTAAAGCCCTTGGCAGTACCTGCAGAAGAAATGCCCCGTGGTTAGTAACAGTGTTATCCTTCTTAAAACTGTAATCCTGCTATTGTGCATTGTATCTAATAGGGGTATAAGAGATTACCTCTGGGTGATGGGTCTGTTCCTTCTCCTCGCTCTCTTCTCAGCAACTGTCCAGTGCCACTGAGTTAGTACCTCGAGTTCATTTTTGTCATGCAAACATTTGTCCACCAGGAATGTGACAGTTAATGGCTTGGGCACCCCAGGGATGACAGATGTCCGTCCAGTGAAGAGCTACTGGTGTGCATGACCTACCTGCTGAAATAATAACACGCACCATAAAGAGCCCTGTGTCCCTCCTCCCCATCTGCTGAGGATGGACAGCCTGGCCATGGTCAAAATGTAAAAACAAAACAAAGCGCGTCTGGCTTGACTGTAAAAATCACCAGGAAGAAAAATGTTATTCAAATCAGGCTTTTGTCAAGATCGGGCAGTGATTACCCCTGTTGTGTACGGGTTTGTTCGGCCAAGGACTTGATGCTGCGACATCAAACCTGTTTGCAGAAAGGGGGGAATTGGCTTCCCCCAGTTGAACTGTCGATATTGAGCTGTTGCGGAGGGTGAGGCTGGCCCGACACACACAGCTGAGGACACACCGTCCCTCGGTTACCTGAAAGAGTCGCTCTGTGCTGTTAAAATGATGGCAGATCCCATAAACATATTGCGCTCCGCCGTCTGCTCCCTCTGGCAGTGAACTATGACCAAGAGGAAGGTTCCTCCTGCCCTGTTAACTCCCCTCAAATAAATAATCATAATAAAAAAGGGCAGCCTTGCAGAAGCTCCTGCTTAGTGAATGTGCTGCTGATTGAATGTTGCCCTGAGACACAGGGAAGGTTTGCGGCCCCTGACAGCAAACGAGAGCTGGGGCTGCCTCATAAACGCCTCAGCTGCAGAAGGAGGTGGTTACAGGCATGAGATGTTTATCATCTTGTAGTAGCTTTGCTGCTGCTGGGTTACTGCCCAAGTAAAAAGGAGTACTAAGGAAATAAAAGGTGATACTGCAACCTGCTTGATCTGCTTGTCTTCATACTTAAATAGGCTTGCTGACAAAAGAATGAGCAGGTGAAGGCAGCTCGAATTTGGCAGGGGTTTGGACTGTGCACTAAAGATGTGTTCAGTGGCCTATGAAGGGGAATCTGGTTGGAAATCTGATCAGTCAACTGGCTTTCCACAAGGAAACGCTCTGAAATTGTCTGGTGAAAAAGCTGGCTTGCTGTGTAGATAAGCTTGCGCATTCAAAAACACCCTTGCAAAAGGGTACCTGTTCTTTGCAGGCAATTTGGAAGCGGTGTGGTTGTTGGCCGCGTCCTTTTGAGTCCGCCCGGCATCGCCACGCTCGTTGCTGGATGTCATGGATATCGGCGTCTCTGAGGTTGTGCAGCACCTTGCACGGCTCCCCGAACCCGGCTGCTCCCCAGCTGCCTTCCCTTGGCTTCCACCCTGCAGGCCAGTCCTGCAGCAGCCTTTGGGGGCTTGGCTTTGTTTTTATTTTTGGGAGCGCATGTGCTTTTGTTTTGCTTTAATAGCACAGTTCCCAACAGGGGACAGCACTGCACTGTTTAAGATGCTTGTCATTTTTAAGGAACTTTTCTGAAGTTGTCATCCTAAAAGCTATATTGTGCAGCAGCAGGCGGCCTCCATAAATCACTGATTTCTCTTTTTCTTCTCTTTCCCTTCCTTTCTCTCTTTATTCCAAGCCTGCGGATTTGGACGCCTGGGTAAGCTCTCTCTCTTTTTTTTTTTGTCTGGATCTTGCTTATTCCAAGTGTCATGTTGTTACTGCGTGTGTACAGATTGTTATTGCTGAGCACAGATGCAGGATTTTATTTTCTGTCATTACATTTTAAAAGGTGTTCAGCTAGAAAATTGCATATTATTTCCTCCATAAAGATTTTTCGCTGGTTCCTTTTGTGTAGCTTACAGCTGCTGAAACCAAACTTGATCTGGTGATGTGTGTTGTTGGCTGAGAGAGCAGCAGAAACAGGAGGAAATGAAGGTTACACCAGTGCTGCTTTTTAAGGCCGTGAGTCTGCATCTGGCATCTAAAACAAATCAAAACCCAGTCACCTGCCTTCAAAAGAAAGAGAGAAAGGACAAACAGTGATTTTTGTAGGCCTTGCGTGTCTGGAATAGTGAATGCAGGTGGCTCCGCAGCATTGGTGATATTTAATATCTGTGCTGCTGCACGCAGAGGTTGGGTCAGGGCTCCCCCGTGGTTACTTGTCCCGTACAAGCCTCCCCATGAAGTTCTGCTGTTCAGTTCCAGGCGTGATGTGCACAAGCTGCCTCTGACTGTTTCTGTGCTGCCCTTTCAGCTCTGCCGTTCCCGTTGGGTTCGGTGGGGAACACGCCAGCCAGCGAAGTTTGGAGCGAGCTCTGTTCGCCGGTGCATTGCTGTCAATTCCTTCTTCTAGTCTTGGAGCCTTTAATAGCGTTTGTTTTTTTCCCCTGCCACCTGGACTGCTACCAGGGCTGGAAGAGACACGGGGAAGCATGAGGTATAAAGATTTGCAGTTGTGAAGTGTGGCAAGCTGAGGTACCCGGCCAAAACATCTCCGCTGTGCTGCTGCGGGATGTTCCTGGATACCCTGGGGGAGGCTGATAACTCCTCAGCAAAGACAGGATGATGTAGGAACAAGGCATTTGATAGAGACTGAAGGACCTTTCCTTTATCCTTATAGCTGCTTTCCCTGGATTGCCTCTGACTGATTCTCTAGGCGCCTTCTTGCTAGCTCGTCTTTGGCTGGTGAATGTGTTTTGCCAAGAAGATAAATATTTTTGCAATAATCTTGCCAAGTGCTGCGACTTGCCTTTGAGGAGGTTCTTTATAGATTGAGGTCTGGTCCTTTCCTTCTCGCTTGAATTGCCCTTTGCAGAGAGAGGGCTGTGATCTCTATTTACTTTCTTTTTCCCCTCTTTTCTCAGTGCCGTGTTTCTGTGCCCCCTCCCCACATCCCGCACTCCCAGCACTCCTGGGGCTGTGCTATTGCTGCCCTTTGCTCCTGGGTGCCACGTTCCCTCCTGTAATCTGACCCTGCCAAGAAGCTCTTCTTTTGCAAGCAGGCTTCCTAGTTTTCATGTTTAACAAGGTGATGAGAAGGGGCTATGATTAAAAATAATAAAAATCTGGTGATATTTTGGGGAGGGCGAAGCCAAAGCTAATCTGAGAAGGGGTGGAGCTCGAATGACGCCCAGCTCCAGAAGATCAGTTCACACTCTGTGTTGCGTGTTGGTGTCAGTTCAGGACGAGGCTTTGCTCATAGAGACTAAACCAATAATACTTCATTACCTCAATTAAGAGGCTTGTAAAATATTTCTTTTGGCCTGCCTGTCGGCTAGCAGGCCTGTGCTTGAATTCTTTGGCTGAGCCAGGGTGTAATGCGGAGCTTTAGAAATGTGCTTTCGCAGTTTGTTTCTAAGTGGGTTACTTGATAAAGAGTGAGGAGGAGTCGGGGAGCCGCACAGGACTCTGCCTGAGCTTTTTGCCACTGTTCAAAGCAGCACTGACATAACCCGAAAAACTGTGGGCTGTGGAAACAGTGTAAGGATAAAGTGTAGGGAGAATTTGAAAGAGCCCCCAACTAGTCTGTGCATCCGTGCCCATGGGAGCTATAGTAGCTCACTAATAGGATACTTTCACCATCCTTTTGTAGGAATGCAGTGCTTGTAACTTCTGATACCATCACAGGGTACTCTTGAGTGTTTCCTGAATAGATCTTACACCTCGTTTTTGTGCAGAGCACATTTGCCTATTGCATATTATACGTTCTCTTTTACAAATACATGCTGTCCCATGCTGCTTTTGTAAGTTTTGTGTGCATTCGTGTGTTCTACAACTGACTACACTCTTCCTCGCCTCCGTTTTGTTTCTGTTTTCATAATTCTTGGACATCCCACTCTGCTGTGTTCTGCACTATGATTTCTTAGATGTCATTTCTGGGCTTTGGTCAAATCTTGCACGATGTGTTCAAGCTCAGATGTGGCTTTTGTGGCGTGGATGTGGAATTCAGCTTTCTGATGCACGATAACGCACTGGTTTGAAAATCACGCATGTCTTCCTTTGTCCTTCCTCCTCTAGTTCTAAAGGCCTTTATGTGAAAAGTGTATCTGATGCTTTGTTTGGCACCTGCAATCTCAGTCCCCTGTGAAATTGTAATCATTTCCATAGCAGCCAGTTCTCTCTGGGACATCACAGGCTTCTGACTTCAGGTAGGGAATAAACAGCAGGACTAGTGGAACTCTTAATAAATATCCTGTGTTCATACAGAATGTCCCTGGTTGCCTAACCTGGATTGGAACAGTGAATATTTCAAATGACACATGCTCCGACTGTACCGTTCATACTTCAAACATCATCATAAAGTGCACTAAAGTTTCTAGCAATAACAGCTGGAGAGAGAGGGAAACAGAAAGCAACTTTCAAGCAGATCTGTCACAAAGAGGATATTTCTCCGTATACTTCAATGCACTGAAACATCAGCGCTTGAAAACAAGCCAGGCATTGAGAATATGTTGGAGTTGCAAGTAAAACTTTTCTCTGCAACCTCTGGTTCATCACACAAATGATGGGTGATAAGTGGGACATAATGGGAGATGATATGGAGAAATTACTTGTGGGGAAGAATGGGGAGTATGCTGAGATTGTTCCCTGCAGTTGGGACATCAGATTTTGAATCTTTGACATTAATTTTGCAAGACCCTAGGGAGGTCGCTAACGGAATGTGCACACCTCTGGTACATCTGCAGCTCAGCACCCTACTCAAGAGATGAGGTGTTTAGTTTGTGTTGCCTTCCAGAGGTGTCGTATGGATAAACATGCTGAATTTCTTGGTGAATGAGGTCAGGCAGGCTCCCAGGATGAGAAGATGGGTGGGTGCATTGGTACATAGATGCACGTCTTGCCAGAAACAGAATAAAACCTTTTGCCCACCTGTATTGTTGCACGTATTGGTTTTGTGCTCCCGGAATAGTCGCTGCCCCAGGAGAGCGGCACTGCCACGTCATTCATTTATTTAGATCGAGCAGAAACTTCCTTGCATTTTTAAGAATTGATCTTTCGACTCTTTTTCCCCGCTCCTCCTTGTATTGCACTTCATACAAAAAGCACCTTCCATCTGAATTGTGCAGAGAGGTCAGGACTGTGTTACTCTTTTTCTTTTCCGTATTTATTTCCTCCTTAAGGAAACACAAGTCAGTTGGCTAGTAATCTGATTTTATGGGTGTTATGCAGAAAATCAGCAGGAGAATCAGGATCCTTTGGCCATCCACCAGCCCACCCTGCCTTCTCACATCTGTTTCATTTCAGTTGAAATTGCTTAGTCCCCTTCTGTATAGAAGCTGGATATTGGCTCACAAGGAGAACTGTGGTTCTCTCATCAGAAAATGGTAATAATTTTGGCACTTACAAAGTATCTATCAGTGCCCCTATCGTTGTGGCATCTCTTTAGTCAGGCTCTCCACACCCCATTTCAGGTCGTTTGTGGGCCAGCACATACATACCAGCTCTACTTAAACCAAAGCCAGAGACTTTGCCTTTAGTCAAGTGTCTTTGGGAGCAAGAGGATTTAGATACGGATCTACAGTGCTTGTGCCTTGCCCTGGTCCTGTTGGCTGGGATGACAAACATGAGAACCCAAATATTTCTTTTTCCTTTAAAAACAAACGCACACCCTCCCCTACAAACCCTTGATTTCACATATTCCCACTTCTTTTCTTGCTTACTTATCAACCATCCCTCACTGCCTACCTTAAAATCTCTACTAAGCTCTATTATACCCCCGTATTTCCATTAGCAGGGAGTAGGGAGAGGGAAATGTGCAGCAACTTGCTTTCAGATGTGATTTTTCTCATTAACAATGGCTGTTGGCCATAAAATGACAGGTCTGAGCTCACGGGGATGTTTCTGTCCCAACTGCTTAATCATATCAGACCAGTATTTTCTGTGGTTGTACCAGCATCATTAAAAGTTCAGAGCAACGCTGCTGGGATGCTGGAGATCAGCAGGGGTTGTGTCCATGTTAAAGAGCAGAATAATTCTAGTTTTGAAAGGTCTTCTTGCTTGGTGATACCTTATGTGACCTGAGAGATTTGGGGCGGGGGAAGAAAATCAAGTGCCGTTCTTCTTGCTGTTGTCGCTTGTTATTTTGAAGCTTAAAAAGTTTGGTTTGGGTCCATCAGTGCCATGTTTTCTTAATGCTAGTTCAGTTTAGAGGTGGGAATGAAATAAAGTGCTGCCGGTTGTAAAGAGCTAAAAGGAAGAAGCTGTTGCTGTAAGCACACAGACTTTATTTTATTTGGAGTATTGTTTTTTATTTCATGACCAGATTATGCTTTAAGCATGGGATTGTATATGAAGTTTGCTGTTCTGAAAGTGTCTCACTTATACTTTGGAAGATGGAAGAGAAATTCTCAGACACACGTCTGTGTTCCAAATAGGTGGCCCTATACGCGTGTGTAAAAGCAAATGCGTGGTCAGCCAGGATGTGTCTTGCTATATAAAATATGACAACACAGACTTGTCTTTCACATCTCCTTCATGACCGTAGGGATGTGTTAGATCTATAGAAATTTTCAAAGGCTCCAAGAGCCAAGTGTTTATAAAGTGGAGGATTTGAGATTTGTTTTGAAGGTAACGTGAGGAGCATTGAAGTGGAGTAACAAACATCATGATTTGGTAAAGAATAATAGAATCATTTTGGTTGGAAAAGACCCTCAAGATCATTGAGTCCAACCCATAACCTAACTCCAGCACTAACCCATGTCCTTAAGAACCTCGTCTAAACACCTTTTAAACCCCTCCAGGGATGGTGACTCCAGCGCTGCCCTCGGCAGCCTGTTCCAATGCCCCACAGCCCTTTCTGGGAAGAATTTTGTCCTAATATCTAATCTAAACCTCCCCTGGTGCAACTTGTGGCCAAGACAAAGACTTGGATAAGGGAGCGTTCTGAAAAAGGCAATAGGAAGACATGACCTTTCTCCAGTTACCTGATTTTATTTCTCCTGATTAAATGAAAACAAGGTAAAGAGTTTGAGTACGATACTAATAAGCATTTCAGACTTGCGGGCACCGTCCAAACTGAACTGCGAGGCTGAAGGTCTGAAGTCCCACCAAGAGTGATCCCACGTGCTCATCCTGAGCAACATGGATTTTCCGAGTTCCAGTCTGCATCCCCTGTGCTTTTTAATTTTAATTTCTTCTCCTACTGATGCTTTTTTGTTCTTCTTCCCAGGTCTTGGAGCTGCAGGGCAGGGAGGCAGAGCTGAAGCGGCAAGAGGCCTTCTACAAAGAGCAGCTGGCCCGCATCGAGAGGAAGGTGAGCCTGAGTTGTCTTTTGTTTGTGGCCTCGGAATCCTAACGAGGTTGGGTGCAGATCTGTGTGGATCCGAAGAGGAGAGAAACAAGATTCGTTGTCCTGGAACTGTCAGCCCCCAGGATCTGGTTGCCCTTCACCTCTTACATACTTGAAGAATAAGCCGTCCAACCTAAATCTTTTTAACAACTTACATGTGAAAGATAAGGAGGACGTGCCCTTTTATCTTATTCCTTTTGTTAAAAATCCTTTCCTAAATTGAAACCAAACCACAACCCGAAAAAAAAACCACCACAAAAAACCAAACCCAACCAGCAATCTTGCTATAAATATGAATTAAAGTTGTGTTATTAATTCAGTGCTTCTTGCTGGATAAGCCTTAGAAATGAGCGTGATTTAAGGAGACGCTGTCAAGCGTCTTTTAAGCCTGAAATGACCTTTGAAAATCCATTTAGGGATTTGAATCTCTCCCCTAAACATGGGATTTGCTTCTCTGTTTAATTGTTTACCCTGATGAGTTTTTAAAAATTGATGCCATAAAAATAGGAGCAACCATGCTGTTCCTTATGAACTAATGCATTTTTCACTTCCTGGCAAAATGAAATAATGTTATAAGTAGTCTTTATTTTTTAATAAATGTGGAGAATAATCTTCTCCAATTTGAAGCAATTAGACCTCCTGACAGGGAGTTGCATACATCTGACTTGTGGTTGTGTTATGTGACTAAAAAGAAATGCAAACAATGGAAAAGGTGGGTTGTAAAGAGATGGAGAAATCCATCAGCTTTACTATCAACATGTAGCATGATAGGGAATATGGAACATGGGAAAATTGCAGATTGTAGAAATGGTAGGAAGCTATCGGCGCATCTCTTCGCCATTTCATTCCCTGCTACTACGTGATTGTCCATACAGCGTTTTTTTAAAGCCATTGATGGTTAAAACATGCCCATGAGCAATTTCACATGATACAATTTTGCAACACATTAATCCGTACAGTTCATTAAAAAATAAACTATTAAAACTACCGCTCGGCGTTGCATTCAGATTTTTAAATTCTATTCCTAGATAATGGGGATTGTTCGGTGAAATTGCAAACAATCTAGCAGCTATCGTTCTAATTATCACAGTTGTCCATATGTTCATACGCAAAGGGAATTTTTGCAATTTCTCGGGCTCACGCTGTGTGCTTCTATTCTGTTCTTCTCTCCGGATCTGGTTTCATGAAGTGGAAACTGCGGGGAAAATTTGTATGTGTGTCTGTCCTTTATGGCCAGCGGAGTGGGGAGAAGTTTGTGGCCAGGCTGCATTGTCCCCTTTTTGAGGTCTTTTGTTGTGTTTTCTGTTTCCCTTTTCAGGTCTGTGTCCCTTGCACCCCGCAGAGTGACTTTTTAAGCAAGGTGATGGGTATTTTAGTGCAGGATCTTCTTGGGGAGTGCGGTGCCTTGGCCGTAGTCCTATTCAAACTGCAGAGCTGCATAGAAACCATCTCCTAGTTCTTCTGTGTACAAAAGCAAGTAGATGAAAAGGACAGGTTTTCTTTCCTCTCTTGAAGCACTAGCTAGTTTCTGACCCTTAAACACGAGCATTTTGCCGGTAATAAAATAGAAGAATGTTTCCCACCGTAAGTCTAGATTGGAGTGGGAGGCGGTGGGGGCTGGATGGGAGAGGAATGTACTTGAAACAGTGTAATAAAGCTTAATTGTATTAGTTTTGAAAAAGGTTTTCGATCTTCTCAGTGGATAATTTTATTCGTATAATGGTTGGAAAGATGGAAAACGCAGCGCGGAACAATCTCTTTTATTAGCTGTTGCTTTTATGTAATTCTGCTTTTATTTGTTGAATACACGCAGGCCTTGACTTTCATTTATTTATTTATTTATTCTTTCCTTCCACTGTGCTGAGAACTTCCAACTCGGCCTTAGGTATATTTTTTTATATATATATATATATATGTGTATATATGACTGTGTGTGTATTAAGAAAACAGGCAAATGGGTGAGGAGATGAGGTGGGGAGGAGCTCTGCACTGGACGCTTCTGTTTTCAGAGGGGATGGTCACTGGTGGTTCCAAGCGCCAGACTGGGAGCGCTGGGATGTGGTGGTTCGGTGTGGAGTTAGAAAGCTGGAATTTCTCCTCGCAAGAGCCGGTTGGTCAGGAATTGTCCCCTTCCTACAACCTCAGGTTGGCTTTGTCCCCACTTGGGCGTGAGAACAGAATTCAGCCATCGGAGACGTCAAGATTTTAGTTTTGAAGGTTGTTTTGAACTGTTGATGTTGGGAACTAAGTACCTTCCCAATAGGATGCTAAGAGTAATTGTGTTATTTACTCCTTACACCGTAGCAGCCGAATCAAAGACGGAGCCGCTTCTGTGTCTCCTGACCGGGCAGTTCTCAAAGGCTTGGAAGGAAGATGCAAAAAAACCCATCAAAACAAAAGAACAAAAAGCGAACTTTTAGAGAACAACTTTGAGAAGAGCCGAAGCGCTGTCAGTCAGAAGCTGACACATGCCCTGCTGCAAAAGGAGTTGATTTCCATTCAGTGTTTTTATTCGCTGTAATGGAACTTGGATTGCTGCCATCGCTCTTCTGTGTCTCGGGCATTTTTCCTGAAGCCTTCTTGAGCTCTTTGCCTCCAATATCACGTGGCAGCGTGTGCCACAGGTTAACTTATATACGCTATAAATTCTCTGTTACCAGTTTCAAATACTTTTTTTTTTTTTCATTTAATATCCTTTATGTGAAAGAGATAAAAGGAATTCTCTTCATTATTCATTCTGGAAGGCTTCTGTTCCCTCTCTTACCTTCCCATTAAGCTGAGCAGTCCTCACCTTTTCAGCCTCTGCTTGTGTGAATGAGTTTTTTCCAGGTTTCTCATTGCACTTGTTTGTCTTTGGGCCCTTTCCCCTTGCGGGTTTGTCTTTGAGATGTATTGACCAGAACTGAACTCAGTAGTTCCCTTGAACGCGGCAGATTGTGTGAATACATTATCTCTTCATTTTGTAATCTCTGCAAGGGGGTTGTGATCTACTGGACAGAGCGCGGAATTGGAAGCAAAGAAACCGCTCGTTTTCTAATAGCTGTTTCTCTTTGGGGAGTTTGAAACAATTACTTAGCCCATCTATCTCAGTTATTCCATCTATATGATGGAATAGCTTATAATGGGAGGGCAAAGTGTTGCGAAACAGTAAAGCTATAGAAATGCTAAAAAGGCTTTGCCTTGCATGAGATGAACTGTGGGTGTATCTTATTTCAAACAGATCTTGAAAAACTCAGTTTCTCTAGACGGGCTTATTAAAATGTTCAGTGTTTAAGCCTTTGGGGTTTCCCCTGTGCCTTCTAGGAAGGGACTGGAAGACATGAGACAGCAAGATCCACCTTGTTCAATGTTCTGGTCCCAACTGGGACCGAAATTGGATGTCCAGGGATGAGCATAAGATCAGGACAAGTATATGGGAAACTTGGCTCAAATGCTTTGATCCTTCTGGCTGGGCATCTTTGGAACTTGACCACATGGATTGAATCCTCCCTGAGAGGTGTGAACCCAAATTGTGCACACAGGGTTCAAGAGTCCGGTGGACCATAAAAATACATGGTGCCTATATTGGAATTGTGGTTTGCTTCTGTTTCTTCGCAGCTTTTAACGCTTGATTTGCACTTGTAACTTGTGTCAAGCAGGTGCCACGTGCTAGTGGCAGCATTTGGTGATTTTTGAGTGTAGATTTGAACGCATGAAGTAGCTGTACGGGGGTTGCACCGATGCTGTGATGTGTCGTTGGGAGATGCTCTTCATTATCAGTTTGTCAGGGGTTGTGTGTGCGCGAAGGGACGGGAGGTTTTGTTCTGCCCGCAGTGCGGTGTGCACTTTTTAGACCTTTTTATTTATTTTCTTTTTAAATCAAATTTTAGTGAACAGATTCCACGCAGAGGATCAGGACGCTGGTGATGCCCTTGGTTGTCCTCACTTCAGCTCTTGTACTTGGTTGTAATTGTGGCTTTCAGTCTCTTGGATGTTTTTGTTTTGGAGTGCCTGAAGTATTTTTGTAATCAGGAAAATTGCAAGGAATAAATCCTTTGAACCAACCCTTTCTTATAGGAGTGTGTGTAATTGCAGGATTTGGGTGGTACAAACATTCCATCCCACCCCACACCTGCGTTTCCAGTGTGACTGTCTAATCTCCAGTAAGTAATCCAGTAATGAGACCTGGCTAATTTGTTATAAGCGGTTAAACTTCTGACTCGTTAATTTGACATCTCATCCATGTAATTTGGAATTGTTGCACAAAAAGTCGGTCTTGTCTCAACTGTTTTATAGGAGGCTTTGTACTGTAGTGTTTCCCTGGGTAGAGACAATGAGAGTTGGACCTAATAATCTGTAAGGAAAACTTGAGAAACACTCAATTTGAGAAGCTTAATCTGACGTTTTTCCACGCATTTATATGTTACTGAGAAGCAGGGAGGGAGATGTGGGAGCTTGGTGTAAATAGTTAATGTAGACACTGCTCAGTTTTTTATTAAGGATGCTGTGTATGCTTTGTCCTGCCTTCTCCAAATGGTAGAAACATCCTTAAAAACGCACCATAAGCAGTGCAGCGTGTCCTGGCTCCTTCAGACACCAAGACATCTCACTTTGTATATTATTTTTACACTTTCTCCCAAGGAAATATTAGTTTGACTCCGTTTGCCGTTTGGCCTCTCGCTGGATTCAACCCGGCGAAGGGCAGCGCTGCAAACCGGCCAAACCCGCCGTAAAACAGCAGAGAAAGGCCGGGGGTGTCTCAGCAGGTGGAGTGAAACCCCTCGCTAGAGATGGGTTTCTCTTCTTTGTTTGGATTTTCCTGAGCTTTGGCCCCCACGTTATCTTTTAGGAGGTGGCTGTGGACACGGTGGACGACTGTGAGCGGCGGGTACGTTAATGTGCAACGTTTTTCTGCTTGTAGGTTTTCAGAGCAGTAAGTAGCACAAGAAGTATTCATAAGCTGTAGAGTGTTTATGCGAGTGGGAAAGGAATGCATTAAACAAATACCTTTTTTTTTTTTTTTAAACTAATAAGAGAGACTTAAATTAATAAGAGAGTACCTTTTTCTCTGCTTAGCTTCACAAATCTTGTAATTTTTTTGTGTGGCGTTCACCTTGTTTGGTTTAAATTAATCTCCTTTTGCCCTTGCACTTACTGTTCATGTTTGTAGAGTACTTAGGATGTGTAAAGAATGAGAAGCGTACTTGTATTTTGTTTGTTATGCTTATTGTGCTCGATCCTTCTTCTTGGAGCAGTGTCCCAGCTCTGGAACACCAAGGTCACTCCTACATGAGCCCACTGTCGTTTCTAAGCTTTTTGGCCAGTAATTGATGTCAATAAATTAGGAGGTGACAAGTCTTTTCAAGAGTAATATGTTCATATTGGGTCTCCATGATGAATTTTGAGCAGATTCTATGGGGCTGAACAAACTGCTGTCACCCGGTGAAGGTGGCAGGAAGGGGACGAGGAACCAGTTCCCTGGGTTGGGGTCCCAGGCTGTGGTTGGATCTGTGGGACCCCCAGAGCACTTCCCTACCTGTGAAAAAGCAAATTGTGTTGGTGTTATCTTGAACCAAACCCTCTGCCCTCTCATGGGGAGCTAAAGGTTCCGTGCCCTTTCCTAAATGACTTGATATGTCTTGGCAAGTGTCACTCACACCATTTATTTTCTCTATGAAGTGGCTTATAACTCTTAGGGCTGCACGGGAGCTATTGCTACAGCTCCAGCCAGTGCTGGGGTGTCTGGGGGAAGAAACACCCTGTATTTCTTGTCTCCCACCTTCATAACTGAGCGTCACAATATTCTTTACAATTTGAACTTTTTCTTACCTAATTTGTTCAGTTCTCATCCCCTGCTGCAAACCCTTCCTCCCACAAACCCAGCAGCACTTTCCGTCAACCTACAACAGCTCTGATCCAAATAAACCGCTTGCCTTGCAGGCCAGTGGAGCATTATAGCGAAGCGCCCAATTCATCGAGCTGTTGATTCAATCTTCCGAACACAAGAAGAATAATCCCAGTGCAGTTTTCTGAAACAGGCTGATAAGATCCGTCCGAATCAGCCCGATCACTTGGCAGTCGCTGGGCTGTCTGAGGCCGTGGGGACGTTGTTTTCTGTGCGCATTGAATTTCTCAACGGGAACAAAATGAAAGACAGAACGAACCTGAAATTGTCATCCGAAGCGGTTCTGACCTCCCATCCGCTTTTCAGTTGTTCCCAGACATTAAATGCGAGAAGGCTGTGCTGCCATCCAGAGACCTGGACAGGCTGGGAGTTGGGCGGGGAAAAATGTAATGCAATATAACAAGGGCAAGTGTAGAGTCTTGAATCTGGGCAGGAACAACCCCAGGTTCCAGTATAAGTTGGGGAATGACCTATTAGAGAGCAGCGTAGGGGAAAGGGACCTGGGGTCCTGGCGACAGCAGAGTGACCATGAGCCAGCACTGGGCCCTTGTGGCCAGGAAGCCAATGGTACCTGGGGTGGGTTAGAAGGGAGGTGGTCAGTAGGTCAGAGAGGTTCTCCTGCCCCTCTGCTCTGCCCTGGGGAGACCACACCTGGAATCTTGTGTCCAGTTGTGGCCCCTCAGTTCCAGCAGGACAGGGAACTGCTGGAGAGAGTCCAGCGCAGCCACCAAGATGCTGAAGGGAGTGGAGCATCTCCCGTGTGAGGAAAGGCTGAGGGAGCTGGGGCTCTGGAGCTGGACAAGAGGACACTGAGGGGGGACTCATTCATGTTTACGGATATCTAAAGGGTGAGTGTCAGGAGGATGGAGCCAGGCTCTTCTCGGTCACAACCAGTGATAGGACAAGGGGTAATGGGTTCAAACTGGAACACAAGAGATTCCACTTACATTTGAGAAGAAACTTCTCAGTGAGGGTGGCAGAGCCTGGCCCAGGCTGCCCAGGGGGGTTGTGGAGTCTCCTTCTGTGCAGACATTCCAACCCGCCTGGACACCTTCCTGTGTAACCTCAGCTGGGTGTTCCTGCTCCATGGGGGGATTGACCTGGATGAGCTTTCCAGGTCCCTTCCAACCCCTGACATTCTGGGATTCTGTGAAATGCTGAGCTGGGGGAGGAGGAGGCAGGACAACATCCCTAATTTCTTCTTTCCGCTGGTACCTGTTGGGTCTGAGCAGCATCTCAAAGCGGCCTCTGTCGTAACACTTCTGCATCGTGTCCCCACCGAGAGGCTGTTCCTTCGTTGTTGCCCTTGGGCAACTCGCAAAGTGACTTCCAGTCCCCTGCGCTCAATTCACCCATTTAACGGCTGTTTTGCTGAAAGCTTGTAAAGTTTAGTAGTTAATATACCTCAGCGCACCCGCTTTTAGAGATCCGATAAATTGATTGGTAATTTGATGAACACGCAGAACATCTACAGTAGAGCAAATAAAATGTGTTGGATGTCAGTGCTGCCTCTCTGCCCTCCCTGCAGTGGATGTGCTCTCTCTTCAATGTATGGTGACTGATGGACAGTACATTACATCAAATTACAAACAACCTCTATGCAAACAGCAACTGTTTGCTTCCCCCTCATTCTGCCCAGTTAGCGTAGAGATGCGTTTGCGATCTCTGTGCTGGAGGTTGGAGCCTTGCGGTGATTTTGTTTCCCTGGCATCTCGAGTACCTTTGCAGAGGGAAAGAACGATGCTTATGGGCCTCTTCATCTTGGAGGAATCCATCCTCGGGCTTGGCTTGTGAAGGAAATGTGGCAACGTGTGGTTTGAACTTAGTCCTAACGCTGAATTTAGCAGCTGAATTTAGCTAACAATCTGGTATCTGGTCTCATCAGTGTATCACTGGGAAGACTTGTTAAAGGCAGAACAAAAAGACCTGGAATGTGATCATGTCTCTTTGTTAGAACTCGACACTCGAGTATTTGTCAAGTGTAGTCCAAAAAGAGCAAAACAAGGGGTGCTTTTGTCTTACTTTTGAGAGCTTTTGCCATTATCTAATATTTCTGGTACCCTCCCTCGCCTTTTCTTTTTTTGACCCAATTTTCCCTTCATTTCATTCATTTTCATATTGCCTAATAGCTTAAATTTGTTTTCTCCCCCTTTGTGCTGTTTATATGCCTGTTTATAAGCAGAATGCTGTTTCTGGATGTGGCTATATACAGGTAGCACTGTTCCCAGTAAAACCAGTGCTACTTTTCTAGTGGAAAGCAGCACTCACCTGCACATACATACGTGCACACACACGCCATCTCTTTCACCTGTTCTTACTGCCATATAGTTCTACCTTTGCAGAACTACATTAACCTGCCGCAATAAATACCGCTGCTGCCTCTTATTTCCGTGTAACTCGCCAACCCGTGTACAATTAATTTTTGGCCCTGTTATTGCAGTATTGGCTGTTTTATGAAACTGCCGGGAGTTAGCACAGCGAATTGATTAAATATGTTCCAGACCTTAGGCTGGAATCTGTGTGTCTGCTGGGATTTGGATGATTGAAGCTTGCGCTTCTCTCGGGATATTCCAGATTTAGACTGAGCCTTGGAAATTGTTTCAGGTAGACTAAACTTCCCTGGGTGCCTTGAACCTGATTTTGGGGAATCTGAGATTTCTATTTCAGCCCATGCCGAAAAAAGGCATCGCTGTTGTGACTTATAAATAAAGCCAAGGCCTGGGCTTGTTTTGAAAAGGTCCTTAAAAATGATGGCTTTGCCCTTAAAGAATGTGCTGTCGTCATGTTAATGGAAAATATGGGGAACAATTACTCTGTAAATTGGGCGGACACCACAGAACGTCTCGAATTTGCGCTGCATTAAGTAGTCCAGAGATCAGACTTTAAGAAGGGACTGCTCTGTATTTACGGCGGCCGTACCTCCCGAAGCGCCTGTGCTCAGTACTTTACTGTGGGTGTGTTAAATACGTGTTTCATGACAGCCCAGGGCCACTTCTCTGAAGGTTTTTCCCCATCTGCCAGTCATTTTAAAGAAACATAAATAAAAGAGCTATTCCAATTTCTTGAACATATATAATACGCGTTCCCGAGAGACCAGAGTGACTCAGAAGTAGCTTGTAAATAACATGTTTTAATGTTCTTAAATATATGTGCACTGTCAGGCTTGCCGTGAGGTCTTGAGCCGCCGCAAATGGTATTTGCTTCATCTTTCACGGAGTCGATTGCAGGATGGTGAGTGGTGGTTTGCGTTTGGCATTTCCCCTCCCCTTATTTTGATGTTTTTGTTTTGGTTTTGCTTGGTTTGGGGGTTGGCTGGTGGTTTGGCTCTATATTCTGCTGCACCAGGAGCCATCCCGGGGTTGTTCACCATTGAACACCTGGACTCAAACGAGGGTGACCCGACCCACTCATTCCCCATTGTAAGTAGTACGAAATGATGGCTGAATTTGTGGTTTGTTTTCAATAAAAATAATAAACGTACAGTGGAGTAACCATCAGATAGAGGACGGCAACAGCAAGGAATGGCCACCAAGAGGCCGTTTCGTCGGCATCATTGCAAGAGACAGGAGAAGGAAACACAGGAGCTGAGCTAAAACCCTAAACCTCTGATCTGAGACGACTTGTAATAACCAGGTTATTTTAAGAGAAGAGCTAGCTTTTCTTTTCCTTCCCAATTATTGCATTTCGGGTCTTTTTGCAAGGGGAAAAAAAGGTTTAATTCCTTCTTTTGCCTTTTCGCTCTTCTGAACAGAAGCCACATTTTTGCTTGTGTAACTTCAAGCTGCACGGTTGCTGTGAGCCTGCACGCCCGGGTCAGTCGAGCAGCGCCTGGATTGGTTTGTTTCTTCCCCCTAGAGATGTCTCATGATGTATTGGATGGTGCACAGACATCACCTGATTTACCCTGACGTGCAGCAAGCCTGGAACTGGCTGGATGGTGCTTCTGGAAGCAGAGAAGGCGACTCATGTGGGTGTGTAAAAACGCTGCCTGCTGTGCCCGCCTGGGCATGCAGGTGCATTTTTAAGCTTAATTTTTCATAATAGCTACGTACACCGCAACATTTCCTTTGGCTGTTTAGGGGATTAAGTGTAGTATGTGAGACCTTTCACCTTTAAGGCATTTGTTGAGAGACAGCTTGCGTTAGCAGCAGCGAAAAGCCATTAATTCCTGAGGGCTAATCGCTCATTCCTGGATAATAACTCTTCCTCCAGTTAGACGTGAGGGTTTGCTGCAGAAGGAGCAAGAAAAGAAGAAAATGATTGTCGATTTCTATGGTAGGCAAAGGGTGGTGCGGTGAGGAACACGGAGTTTGTCCTTGCTGCTTGAAAACAGGACCAGTTCTGAGTTTGGTGTGTGTTCACTTGTTCTGTACAGAGAGGATTTGGCTCCAGGTCTGCAGTGTTTGTGGTGCTTGTTGCTTTTTCCCATCCAGCAAAGCTCAAGTTCTGTTCCTTCTTTACATTCCTGTTTGATTTCTGAGCCCAAGCTGTCCCCAGTTGAAGGACTGTGATGTTTTATTTGGCCTTGTCCCGTAGATATAGGTGAAAAACTGGTATTTTTTCATGAGCCTGAAAAATCCACTTACAACCCTGTTTCCCAAGCCTTGTTGCGACATTTATCAGCTACGGCGACAAACCCCAGATAATCACAGATGCTCGTACCAAAATATCTCTTTTGGAGCTTTAAGCCTGCTTTGATTTCTTCCTTGCTTAGTCCCAAAGTCAAGGCTTGTTGTGTTTGCATGTTGTGCCCCTTGCTGTTCGAGGCGGCGTTTAGAGATGAAATCCTGACAGCTGATTCTGTCTGCAGGTGTATGGTACACCCGACGTGTGACGCTCTTCCATTTATGTTCCTGAGATGCCTTGGCAGCAAGGTTTTGTGAGATTTTTCTGGTTTAACGTTCATAATTATTCCTGTTATTCCGTGATGGGCTAAAAGTGAGAAATCCTTTGCTCCTGTTCCTCCTGCTGGCTTCTGTAATGAAAGCGCGATACCGATCTCTACTGTTGATGGCCATTGGTGACACCGTGCGCTGGGGTTGTGACAATGGTTGGACTTGTCTCTCCCGGAGCAGGGGAACTGAGTGTTTGTGCAGCTGCCTCTGCTCTCGGTGAGTCTTTGATTCTTCTTGTTCATATTTAGGTCTCAATGGCCCCTCTCCCACCTGCCTGGGGGTCTGTGGTCCTTCTGGGCTCATCTTTGGAGGCTTCACCAGCTCTTTGCCAGCTACAGAAAGGGCTTTTTGGTGCCTCGTCCTCTTCAGAGGAGGCGAAACAGCTCGGTTAAAAACCATCTGAAAGAGAAGATCACTAAAAGCAGAGGGAATGAGGCTGTCAAATGATGGAAAGGAAATTGCTTACAAATATTTTCTGATTTCTTTCTCATCCCTTTTACCGTCCCTTCTCCTTTGTCCTTCTTGGCTTTTTTATCTGAAGATAAACATCGTATTTATTTTGTGTGAGCTGTGTGGAGAATTTCAATCCATTTGGAATGGCAAAATAAATACAAAACAATAGTGGTGTTCTTTTCCCTGGAATAACTGATGCCTCGCAGGGAGAACTGGAGTCTGTGTGACAGTGCTGTTGGAAAGGCAGGCCAAGGAATCTGCATTAATCCATTTTATTTTTCTTGTTATCAGTGTTCATTTTTATATTTTACTTTCCTTTTTGAGTAACAATCAATATTTCTTGGTAGAAATAGCCTAATAGCTTCTTTTGGCTGACTGTAAAAGAAATACGCTGTTGCTTTATAATGTCTGTTCAAGTATTGCTAATAAAGGGGAGGGACATCACATTATCCTTGTAAAACCACTTTTGAGCTGTGGAGCGCTGAAGTTTTTCCAGGTATTCATTAACAGAGGTTTCTGGCTCACTGGATGATGAGTGAATACTGTCCCCATTTAAAAAGTGAAGCCTTAATGCTTAAGGTTGCTATTTTCTATAATAGCTTTTGTTACTTTTTGGTTGTCTGGGTATGGTGTATTTCTTCAGGTGTGCTGATTACCCATAACTTGAGCTTGAAGTTTGGAATAATGAGCTCCTGAGCATCTCCACATCCAGCGGGCGCTTCGGAAGGTCCAGATTTGTCTGTGTCATTACCCGGGTACGGTGACCTGTAAATCCCTGGCGGTCTTTGGGCTGTAATCATTAAACCGGCCTCTCCCACAGGATAAAATGGGAAGAGAAGCCGCAAGCGAAGTGGAGAGAACCCAGACTGAAAATACAAATATCTTCAGAAAAAGCTCTGGGAGTAGTGATAATAATAAAGAAAAAGTACAGTGGCAAAATAAACTGCCGCTGATCTAATTTTTCTTCCTCTCCCGAGTTTGCCTCTAGTATGGCAGTTTTTCTCCCTTCAATAAATAAATGCAAAGATGAGAATTGCTGCCAAAAACTGTCACATTTCTGGAACTTTCAGCCCCTGATTATTCACATTAAGCTTTTCCCCCCCCAGCAGAACAGTATTCTGAACGTGTACACCCACCATTCTGTCAGATCTGTGCAGCCTGCGTCTGGTTCATCTTCTGTGTCTTTGATGTGCTCCGTAACGCAGGCAAAGAGGGGTCTGATAGTCTCTCGAAAAAAACCTGACAGTTTGTGTGACAATCTGTCCGTGAATCCACGGGCTCCTTGTCAACCAAATGAGCCTTTGAATAGGGGAGGTTTTTGGGAACGGTGCTCGCAGCGCTGCGTATGCGCCGAGGGGAGAGGACAACAGGCTGCCTCGGAGCCCGGGAGATGCGTCTGCCTTTCCCTTCATCATTCCAGGGACATCTCATCATTGCTTGTTGGCTGGTTCTCAGCCCCGCACATGTCGGGGTTATTTAGCAAAGCTTGATTTACTGGGAGCTGCACGTGGAGAATAATTTGCAGTCGGGGGTAGAGGAAGAACCCTGGGAGGGGGTGGAACTTGCAGGCTTGGGTGTACTTGTGTTTTTTGGTGTGTTTTTGTTTGTTATAGTGACACTTCCCTGCAGTTCCCTTCACCCATGCAAGTGCATGGATGTGATGCATTTTCTTCCAGCTCTCTTGCCCATCCTGCTGCTCCCTCCTGTTCTGGATTCCTCTGGGAATCCAGTGAGTTCCATTCCTTAGCTACCTGTTCTGGAAAAGGATGAGGTCACGAATATGACTTAGGATTTAAAGCTGAGACAGGCACTGTGAAGTGGGCCGGTTTTCTGCAGTTTATAAATGGGGCTTCTGGATATTCTCAGCAGACAAAGCAGTTTTAGCTGCAGCGCGGCCGTCCGAGGGGGTGGCAGTTCTGTCGAAGGCTCTGTCAAATATCAGCTTTGCCATGATGGCATCAAACCTTAGATACAACATTCTTCCCAAAATAAGCTCCTGTGATGGGCCTGACAAGAGAACGTACTTAGGATCTTTTTTTAGTGTATGACAAGTACTTGATGACTGCTAATCATTTTTTCTTCTTTTCCCCTCTGAAGTGCTGGTCAGCCTCCTCGTGAAACTCTCAGCTACCTACCTTGGCACCTTCCATATTCCGGCAATTCCCTCTTGCCCTCTGGTCCCCTTCCCTTAGCACCGATTCTCTGCACACCCCTCACTCTCTCAGATGATGCTGGTTGTTCCACGTAGGGTCCTGTGACCTTGGTGTCCATCCCAGTTGTGTGACAGGTTGGTGACAGTACCCAGGTATCGCTGTGGGACGAGTTGTGCAGCTGCAGGGATCACAGAATGTCCTGAGTTGGAAGGGACCACAATGATCATCGAGTCCAACTCCTGTCCCTGCACAGGACACCCCACAGGTCACACCGTGTGTCTGAGGGTGTTGTCCAGTCTCTTCTTGAATATTGTCAGGCTTGGGGCTGTGACACCTCCCTGGGGAGCCTGTTCAGTGTCCAGCACCTCTGGGTGAAGAACTTTTCCTCATGTCCAACTGACCCTCCCCAGCACATCTTCTGCCGTTCGTCCGGGATTCAGCGTCATCGCTGCCCCCTCGGTGTCACGGGCACAACGTGACGGTGCAGGTCAGCAGATTTGGGCTCCTCTGAAGCAGATGCTGAAAACCTTTGATGTTTAATCAATGCCTGGGAAGCCTGTTTACCTGCACTTGTCAGGTATAATTGATTTGGGCATTTACCGTGAATTCCTCGCCTAAGACTTCTCACTCCTATATTAAACTTCCAGCCAAGAAGAAAGCGCAGCGATACTCACCCACAGCAGTTTTATTGTTAATCTGGGCCTTTCATGTCGCTGTCCTTGTCAGAAAGCCTGGCTTGCCTGCTGGCATTTTGTGGCCTTTCTCCTTGAAGATGCTTTTACTTTCCAGAGTTTGTGTTTAAAGAATTACAGATGCTTTATTTGCAGCCTTTCAGAACAATGTGCTTTATAGCAACCTCATAAAAACACAGTGTTTAATTATTTTTTCTTCTTCCCCTTTTAATCAGCTCTGTAGAAATAACATCTTTGCTGGCTGTCTTTCTGACTTGAAGATAATCTGAGGCTTTTCTGCATGTTTCCAGTGAGGCACTTGCAGCTCTTTGGAGAAGTTCTCGATACCATCTTTCTATGGGGTCCCTGTTTCAATTGGGCTTTTCCCAAGGTACCAGAGAGCCAGTCTGACCCTGGCCTGTGATCTCTGGGTCTGTAAAGCTGTTTTCACCCCGTTGGCGCATCTGATGCGGGACCTGGTTCTGGGAAATCCTGAGGTGTGTAGCTTTGTTTGATTCACCGTGTGCTTTAGGAGCTGGAGCTTAATCTATTTGTGCCTGGCTTGTTATCTGCAAGATAAACCCGCCTGTGGTCCTTCCCACCAGTTCGCCATCCCTGAAGTTTTGTGAAGACTGGTATTTTGTGGGATTTTATCTTTGAGAATCTGTCTAGGTATGCTACAGAGTTAATATTTTGCTTTCAACTCAGGGTAATATTGCAGTTGTGAGAAGATCTGTTCAAACAGGAATATACTGCCTGTGAGTAGCTGAACTTTCCTGTGTTGTTACTGTGGACGTTGCCTTTTTTCTGTCTTCTCTGAATCTTAATCCAAAATTTATGATCTCACAGCCTATTGCCAAAGGAAAGAATAGAATGACACAAATTCAATGCTCTCATTTCATTATTGGTCTCAGCGGGAGGAGTGGATGAACCCACACATGAACAGCAAACAACAGAGCTGTGTTTAGAAGTTGGCTTTGGGTAAAAAACATCTTTTCTCCGTATCAGCAAGCTGTTTGTAGTTGTTTGCATCTTTCCTCTATTATCTTTTGAGGAAAAACATTTAAATTTGCATAAAAGCAGTTTAACCCTTGGCTTCTGTGCTCTCATGATGTGCTTTATATGCATATTTCTGTTGCTTGTTAATTGGCTGCTATGTGTATGTGCACTTGTGCTTGATAGGAAGGAGAAAATGTGACTGATCTCTTTTATGCTGGCTGATACAAACAGGCTGAGCAGGAGCTCAAGCAGAGAGCGCAGGAGGTGAAGAGAATGTGTCCTGAAATACCCAAACTCCCTGGTTTGGACCAAAGTCGATAGCAGTGATTGATTGTGTAGGCTGATTTTTAACAGATCCGAAGGGTCATTCCAGTGAAGAGATGGGTTCAGCTCATCTGCCTCTGAAAGAGGGGAGATTCAGGCCAGACATGAATTGTTGGCCCTGAGGGCGGTGAGAGCCTGGCCCAGGTTGGCCAGAGAGGTGGTGGATGAACCATCCCTGGAGACATCCCAGGCCAGGCTGGACGGGGCTCTGAGCACCCTGAGCTGGTGAAGATGTCCCTGCTCATGGCAGGGGGGGGCACTGGGCGGGCTGGGAAGGTCCCTCCAACCCAAACTGTTCTGTGATTCTATGATTCTGTACCTACGGGAGAGGTGCAGGTAGATGGGGTAATTTTTCAAATATTGCATTAGACTTCTGAGCGATGAGGATGAACAAGTGGATTTCTGGTGCGTGTGAACCGGTCCCGGTGAGGTGTGGAGAGCCTGGGGTACTGCGGTTCCCTCGGGCAGTGCAGCGGTTCCCAAAGCCTGAAGCTCTTCTGGAGCTTCCTGGTGGCAGCAGCTGTGCCTGTGGCACCTCTATGTTCCTTGTCCCCAAGTGTCTGTGGGCAGGTGACAGTCTTGCTGCTTTATTGAGATAGTGTGAGGTCTTATTTCTGAAAGGAGGGATTTGAATGTCTCCCAGTTGACGTTTGGCACATGGGGAATAACCTCTGCTTTCCTTTCTCCTTTCTCTCCTGCATTTGCGGTGTTTCCCAGTTCTGGGGCACACCGTGTGTCCCCCCCACCACATGCCACCTCTTGTGCTCGGTTTTGCTGGGAGCTGGTGAGCACGGAATCACAGACTGGTTGGGGTTGAAGGGACCTCTGCAGATCATCCAGTGCAACCACCTGCTCACACAGGGTCACCAGAGCAGATCACACAGGATCACATCCATCAGGTTTGAATGTCTCAGAGAAGGAGACTCCACACCCGCTCTGGGCAGCCTGGGCCAGGCTCTGGCACCTCAAAGTAAAGAAGTTTCTCCTCGTATTCAAATGGAACCTCCTGTGTTTCAGTCTGTGCTCATTGCCCCTCACCCTGTCATTGGGCACCACTGAACAGAGTCTGGTCCATCCTCTGGCACCCACCCTGGAGATACTAATAAAAATTGATGAGATCCCCTCTCAGCTTCTCTCCTCCAGCTGAACAGCCCCAGCTCTCGGAGTCTCTCAGGAGACGGGTCGACGGAGGCGTCTGTCAGGTGCCAGGCGGGTTGTACCGTCTAATCCCCAGTTGTCGTCTGCAGCGTTAGTCAAAGTCTCCGCTGGCTGCCCCGTTTCATCAGAGGTATCACTACCGTTCATCTAGGCTGGCAGCGCTTCAACAGCTCTTAATCCTCTTTGTATCTTTAAGCACTGTGACCACTGACAAGCTTCTGTACTCCCAGGTGTCAAAATATCTCAAGATAGCTGTGCTGATGGTGGCTGCTTTTGATTTTTTCTTAATCCAAACACTTTCTGATCTACTGGCCCAGTCTGAACCTGATGGAGAAATCTGTATCCCAGCGTCAGGTTTTTGCTGCTGCTGCTTGTTCACACAAAATTTTGCTTGAAATCTGATTAATTTCTAGTTCTTCATGCTCTTGTTGCTCAGTTTTCCGTTGTACGTGTTGCTGCAAGTAGCGCGTGTTTCACTGAAGTTGTAAGGAATGCGGTTTAATGTCAATGTGAGAATGAGCTGGCAGGGTTTTCTCTTTATGCTTCAATTACTTTCCCTCCTGAAATAACCCTGAGAACTCGGTCTTCTGCTATATTGTTTTCTTGCTTTCATTGTGGCCAGGTCTGGGTGGCGGAGCAGGTGTAGTAGTGAGTGCTGGAGGTTCTCTGCTTGTTTGCAGCCAAGGAGGAACGCCGAATTAAAATTATTCCAGATTTAGCTGGGAGTTTTAAAACTGGTTCCCTTTGGAAAGGGAATTTCTAGTGCAAAGGTGCTTTGGGAAGAGTGGGGAGCAAGGGTATAGCGGCAAATCTCTTGTTGAAAAGCAGCAGGGTGAAGGAAAATGGTTCTGTTGGTCTTTAGGCTCTAGTTATGTATTTTTATAACTTCTCAGTGTTTCCATTATTTGCTACGAACCATCATTTAATAGCAGGGGAAATCTTTCAAGCTAACATTTCTTTGTTGAGTTTGTTTGTCCTCTCCGGAGAGCTCTCTCCCCGGATGACAAAGCTCTCGTGTTCTGAACCTGGCTCCCCTAAGGCTCAGCTTTATTGAGAGAAGTGAAACATTTTAGGTGGTTCATTCATTCTTTCTGTGTCTCTTGTTATTTGAGCCCTTATGGTGTCCTTTGGTCATGTTTTTAAACTTATTTCTGCAACTAAGACTGCCAGGAGCTTTATTTAATAATAGTCGAGGCCTCGCTCAACTTTTTCTTTGCGAGCTGCCATTTTATCTCAAGCATCACGTATTGCGAGAGTAAATTAAAAGCCGCACTGATGTCTTGTAATTTTGTGTTCAAGGCTCTCGCTCTTACTGCGCAACTGAATATTGTTTTATGAAGCTAAAGGACTTCACTGAGACCAGGGGCAGCTCGGAATTTGTTTCAAGTGCAAATTGCCACGGCTCGATCCTGCTGAAGAGCCTTTTTGCGTGGGCAGCTCTGCTGAATCCGCATAGGTGGTTCCTGGCTTGGTTCCTTGTTTGCAACCTTATTATAAAGCCCTAGATTTTCGTAGGTCATTGGAACGTTATCCCCTGCCGCAGGGTGGTAGGTAAAATACTGTAAATGAAGGGCATCTTGTATCTGAAGTCGTATAGATGAGGATACTTGGAAGATTATTCTCTGGAAGTAGAAGCCTGAAATCACAGAACCTGCTGTGGCTGCACCCACACGTCTGCTCGTTGAGCCCCGGTTTAGGACAAAAGCGAACGCGACTTTCCCAAGCTACGAACAGGCCTAGAGACCAAGAAAAACCCGTTTAACAAGTCTGCTTGTTGAATGAACTCGGGTTTAAATGGTAAAACTCTGTTTTTCTTGCTTGGGGGAGCATTTAAAGACACTGATTGACAACACTGGAAATAGCACGTCATGGATTTCTTGGGGTTTTGGGGAAGACAGGGGAAGGAGGCGGAGAGGTCTGATCCAAAGGCAAGAGGCCCAGTTGCATCACATGCAAAGATGTTTTCTGCTCATTTTTAAAACTCAGCGGCTTTCGTGTGCAGGTCGCAGGTCTCCTGTGCCCCCGTGATCTGCACATCGTGCCAGGGGCCTTGTGGTTTCTTCGAGCCCGGGTCTCTCCTCGTTCCCGTGCAGAGATTCCCGCCTCTCTGTTCAGGTTCCCACTTGCCTGCTTTTCAGCAGCTTTAGGACCCAGAGCCATTTCGTACCGTTTCTTTCCCAGCTATTTTTGTCCATGTTTGTAGTTGACGTTTTTGCAGATGGGGCCGACCATAGTACTGGGCAGTTGAACTCTGATAAACCGGGCCAGGTTGTGCCACAACCGCTTCAATCGACAGTGCGACCAGCAACTGAATCTGTTGGCTATTTTTCCTTTCTTTAGGTGGGTTGAACTCCATTCTCATGCTGGGTCTCACGTACAACATATTTATTCCTGTTTTCCTCTCCTGCTGCTGTTTCGCTGCAGAGTGCTGCAGGCTAATAGTATCTGACGGGGCTACTTCCTATTGCCTGAAAAATGCTTAATTTTACTACCTCACTTGCTCTCTTTCCCACTTTCTCTCATTTTGATCTCTTAAATCCAGTCCCTTTGAGAAATCAGACTATGAAACATGAAAATTGCTTGGGTAGTAATTGGAGAAACGGTGAGACTTATGAAGCCCATGGAGATAACGCTTACGTCTACTTATGCACGTTATTTAATTTTTAATGGCAAATTTAATTAATGAAGCACAGGTCTTGTGGTTTCATGTGTGAATAAGTAACAGCAGGGAGCTGGAAGTCAGGAGGTCTGTTTACAGGACAGAGAAAAAGGCTCCATTAAAAACTGAACTTTTCATTATAGTAAGGAGTGAAATGGGTTTAATAGCTTAGAAGTTCGACCATTATGTAACGAGTAAGAAAATGAAAACATTCATGACAATTTGCTGGCAAAATGCATTTTGAAGTGGTTACTCATCTGTGATTTCTCACTTTAAGTTTGTCTCTTAGGTCAAAGTTTGGAAAAGCAAAGTCTGTTCTGTGGTTTTTTATTTCGGTATGTGACATAAATTCAGGCACCAGAGATAAAACGCTTAAATATAGCACCTTGAAGCCTGGGCTCTGAGAAACTTGTATAAACCTTCCAATTAGCTCAGCTTCACACAACTCGAGTGATCCGGGCAGCTGTTATCCCTCGCTTGCAGATGGAAAACGGCGACGCGCACAAGTGGCAGAACCGCTAATAGAACTTGAGTTATATCCGTCCTTTCCTTTTTCCAACCACTGAACAATACGTGGCGTCTCATCGTGGGCAGGACCACAGCTGCATTCACGGGAAATAAATGATGAGGGCAAGAATAGTATTCTATATAAAATGACCACATTTGCGGAGAGATGAGATAGCGGCCAGAACCGGCCCTAAATGAATAGCTGTCCTTGCTCGCAGTACCATTTTGTCACTTTTTTGATTGATTATTATATATTTTCTTGGCGTGCCTTTTCAGACGAAGGGCCCTGCAGCTGAGCTTGGAGCGAAGCGATTGCAGCTGTTTGGGTGTAAAGTCCAGAGGTTTTGCCCGAAGCGGCTTTATCAGCAGTTTATCACAGTATCACAGTATGTTTGGGATTGGAAGGGACCTCAAAAGATCATCCAGTGCAATCCCCCTGCTGGAGCAGGAACGCCTGGGTGAGGTCACACAGGAACATGTCCAGGCGGGTTTTGAATGTCTCCAGAGAAGGGGACTCCACAACCCCCCTGGGCAGCCTGTTCCAGTGCTCTGTCACCCTCACTGAGAAGAAGTTTCTTCTCAAATTTAAGTGGAACCTCTTGTGTTCCAGCTTGATCCCATTACCCCTTGTCCTATCATTGTTTGCCACCGAGAAGAGCCTGGCTCCATCCTCATGGCACTCACCCTTTATATATTTATAAACATTAATAAGGTCACCCCTCAGTCTCCTCTTCTCCAAACTAAAGAGCCCCAGCTCCCTCAGCCTTTCTTCATAAGGGAGATGCTCCACTCCCTTCATCATCTCTGTTGCCCTACGCTGGACCCTCTCCAGCAGTTCCCTGTCCTGCTGAACTGAGGGGCCCAGAACTGGACACAATATTCCAGATGTGGTCTCACCAGGGCGGAGTAGAGGGGCAGGAGAACCTCTCTCGATCTACTGACCACCCCCCTTCTAATACACCCCAGGTCCCATTGGCTTCCTGGCCACAAGGGCCCAGTGCTGGCTCATGGTCACCCTGCTGTCCACCAGGACCCCCAGGTCCCTTTCCCCTACACTGCTCTCTAATATGTGATTTCCCAACCTATACTGGAACCTGGGGTTGTTCCTGCCCAGATGCAGGACTCTACACTTTCCCTTGTTAAATTTCATTAGGTTATTCCCCGCCCAACTCTCCAGCCTGTCCAGGTCTCTGATGGCAGCACAGCCTTCTGGCGGGGGGGCTGGTAAGCGCAGCCGAGAGGAGGAATTTCTCCTCCACCTTCAGCAGCTGAGCAGTTGCGAACTAAAACTCTGGGCAAGCTCAGGAGAGTTTAATGCAAACCTCTTAAGCCCTGCAGCAAGATCCAGCCCCCGTTTGGCGGTGCCTTAACTGGTACCCGATCTGCCTCCCCGCCTTGTTGAAAGGGAAACAGGCTGCGTAATTTTCTTTTAAAGGATAACTCGCACCAGTGGAGGCGCTGAAATGGATTTTGCAGTGCTAGCAGCCAATTTTGATGCTTGTGCATCAGGAACTTAGAAGATCCTTCACAGCAATTAATTAGGAAAAAAAAGAGAACAGAACGCAAAATAAGTCGGTGCTTGAGACACCTTGTTTTTGTGGTTACGTGGAATAATCAAAGCTGAGGGTTGGTTGTTAGTGACCTTTTCCCCTTCGTTCCCTTCACAAAGGTGAACGTGGAATGGAGGATGTTTTGTGGCCTTGACGCATTGTGCTGAAAAGAAAAAAAACCAACTTTTAAGCGTTTTTTGTGTTCTTTGAACTGAATATGCTGTTTGTTGTTGGAAATCTTTATTAATTATAGAATATAACTTTCTGACAGGATAAGATCTGAGATGCCTTTAATTTTTAGACTTGAGCATTGCGTTCTTTGTTTCCAAATGCATTATGTTCTGTGTTTCAGAATGCAGAGATCTACAAGCTGACATCCCAGCAGTACCAGGACGCGGCCACCAAGGCGGAGCAGTGGATAAAGTGAGGACCCATTTTTGTTCCTTTTGGCGTTTCCAGTTACATTTCATAATTCTGCGTGTAGCCTCTGGATATCCCCATAAACGGAGTGTGATGTCACCTCCTGTCACGTATTTAGGGGGCTGAGCAGTTGCAAGCGAATATCCGCTGTACCAAGCTTGACAAAATTGAGTATCAAGTTGTTAGATCTTACAAGGGAGATGAGAGAGAAGACATGGACTTGGAAAATTCACATTAAATGGGAATATTTACTAAGATTTTCCAAATGGCAACGGAACATGTTGAATCTGTTCAACCTTTGACCCAGCGTATTTAACCTGTGCGTGTGAGTAGGGAGAATGGTACCACTTCCCAAATGTTCATTGTCCAGGGAAGAAAAAGGTAAACAGCCTAAATCTTAGCCCTGTACATTTCAATCCAAATGGTTGTAATTATAATGAATGTCTTCATGAACAGGTGCAGTGATTTTTCTGACATTTTTATTGCCCTTGGTGCAGACCTTTACCATTTTTTTTCTTTACCACGAGCATATTTAGTGTCTAAATTCCATTTGTATTTGCTGGTGGTGTTATATAGCTTATTGTTCCACATGCACTAACAGCTGTCCGAGAAAAAATATTTTCTATAATTCTTTAATATTAATGAGTCCAAAGCAATTACACTGTCAAGAGCAGCACTCGGATCTCAGTTGGGTAAACAGTTGGCCAACATGCAGTAAACTGGAGTAGCAACATATGTAGTCCAGTTGGGTCCAGTCCAGACTGTACGATACTTAATTGCATAAATAGATAATATAGTAGTGATGGAATATGGTAATGGGATGTGCAATATATTGTGCTGTCTTTATTTAAAATTATGTTTGACTGCCAAAGCATCACATAACCTGTTGTAATTTCACATTTTTGTTTGGACAGTCAAGCAATAAGTTGCTAAAAAAGCCAAAACAAGGCAGCTAACACATTGCGTGCATTTTCATGCAGTTTTCCATAGTAGAATTCTAAATTTTGTTTTTAAATATCATTTAAAATATTCATAGGACATATAGTTCTAACAGTCTTTGATCAGTTCAGTCTTCAATTTGCTTTGCAGATGTGTGATCAGTTTTTGGGAACACGTGTGACAATAATTTATCCTTGTGACTTTGTAAAGAGATTGGGACCTTGGGTGATGTAAAGAGGACCGTGGGTGATGTTCTTTACTTGCTGTTACAGACTGTAGCTTATTTTTTTATAGTAGTCTGAAGTTTGCTTCCTGAGGTTTCAGTTTCATTTGGTCTCTTCTGTTCCTTGTGGAGTCAAATGAGGTAATGCAGGGAACTCAGGAACGTGGCCATTTCTCATAAAGGTTAGTGACCGAGACTGACACAAATGCTAATGACTTCTTTCTTTCAAGAAAATGTATTTATGGTCTCTCAGGGGTTCCTTCTGCTTTTCTTTGGGCCTTTATCATGTGCCAGTCCCCGGCCTTATCACACAATGTCCTTCTATTTGAAGGCCGTATGAAGTTGAGCCATCAGGAAGGCGCAGATTCCATAAGCTGTGCAGCCAGAAGAGACACCTGCCCCAATGTGAATTTTATCTGAAAAGATAACGTGACTGGGGGCGTCTTGAGAAGGGACAGGGTTTGGCATTGGTGAAACTGGGGAGGAAGATGAACATCACACTTTCTTTACAGCAGAAATTGCCAGCAATAGCCAGGGTTGCACTGAGCTGCACGTTGAAGTGCACGATCCGAGATTGGTAATGCCCTTTGATAATTGTTCGTGAGGGAAGAATCATTGCATTGCCCCGTCAGCCTGAAGTGTACACCTCGTACAGCACTACACCGTGATCCTTCCCAGGATGGTTTTATGGTGTACAACGTGCCATACAAACACTCTGTGATTCTGTGATAAGGCTGGGACAGGGTCAGGGGAATTTCCGTCGTACGTTGGCATTCAGGCTTAATTGGCAGGACTTGAAGTCCGCATGTCGTGAGGTCCTCTTGTTAGGTGTCGTACATTTGAGTCTTTCTACAGCCTGTTTATGGTAATAATTTACAAGATCCTCTGACTTCAGTGGAAAGAACAGTTTGCTCATCTTGTTTTGCGCTTTCGTATTAGACACACAAACGCAGTCAGTGCTAAGGTAAGACTGATTGATGCAGATCTAGTAGCTTGGTTGGCAGGAATCAACTGACACTCCATCAAAATCACATGAACTGGAATATCGCCCAAGTATGAATGAAGCGCAGCTCTGCCTGTTTGCAGCGCTGAGCTACGACAGCTCCTGCGAGGAGAGGGAACCAGCAGCGGGGCTTTCTCCATCTGCAGAGCAGAGTGCGTCTCCTGCCCAAATGTCTCCTCCCTGGCTTCTGTCGTCCCTGTTTCACTGAAGTCTTTGACCTACCCCTGGCACTTGTGCCTTGCAAGACCAAGTCATCCAATCTTTGTTGTGTTCTGCCGTTGTACATCATCAGAGCCAATGGAGGGAGAGGGGAATAGAGCTGGGGCTGTTTCCACAGTGAGTAGCCTGTTTTTTGGATAAGAAACGTGTGAAACACAACCCTAGTGTTTTCTTGAAATTTGTTGACTTTGGTAATTCTGTTATCAGCACCTATGGCTCTGCTCAAGTGGTCAAGTGTTCCACAGACTATTTCCTCTCCTTAGCAGCTACCAGGTGTTGCAGGGTTGAGGAACATTGTACAAGCTTTCCACCAGTGACCCTTCACAGCACACCTGCGAAGTGGGCAGGTAAACCTTCCTGTCTCCCTTTGTATGGAAACAGAAGTGAAGTACTTAGTCCTGAACTTCATATTAAATCACCGACAGAGTCATGAGCTCTTGGTTTCTACTTCAAGGTAGGACGCGTGGCCTCACTTGTGCAATGGGCTTTATTCCTCATCTCTTCACCGGAACCCAGCCTGATCCTGTCTCCACGTTCCTCCTACCACAGCATCTCCTCCTCCTTTGTTCTGGCTCTGCCCAGCCTGGTTCTTTCTCCCAGAAGCAGATCCTAGCAACAAGAAACCACGGCGCGCAGCTTTCAGCACCTTGAGCAACTTGCCCTTGTTGCTTATGTGCTGTGGTGAATTGGACAGTTGCCACGGACATATTGTCTCCGTGATGTTATTATAGTCGGTGCATTATTATTTTCCTCTTTTGTTAACCAACAGAAGCCTGGAGACCTGGAACTTTTCCCCCCGTCTTCTTTCCCTGTTTAGCAAACTGTGCACATCAGTAACCACCCACAAAGGAAGCCGCGTGTAAATAAAAAGCCAGTGCTCCCTGCCCTTCCCTTCGTTCCACATCCTTTTCTCAGTGTTCATAGAGCCATGACTCAGACTGGGTTTAGAGAAGACAACTTGCTAATCCCCTCCCCACTACGGAGAATAAAATGGCATTTCATTCCAAGCTCTATTAATGCGCTCGCTCCAGGGATAAAGCAGCGCTCCCAAAAGGCAATGGCCGCAGGTTTTTTTTCTGTTGCGTTGTCTTTGTCTTCTTTTGAGTGTTACATTTAGATTAGCTTCTGAGGATTAAATGTTATTACAGTCTCTGAATCTGTTAAGGGGAAGGAAAAAAACATCAGTAAAGAGGTTATGGCTTAGTGCAGGCACTCTAGATTTATCCTCAAAATGCTGGTTTTTCTCAAAAATTTGATTTATTTTCTTTTGTGAAGCTTGTCTTATCACACTTTTATTTTATTTTCGTAGTTGTTAAATTTGGATGCGGGAATTGGCGGGGGGAGGGTGTGACTCTCAAAGGTAAAGCCACGGGAGTGGGGCGAGGGGATTAGGAAGCTGTTAAAAGATAAAACTGTTCTGAAACCGCGTTTCCCTCCGAGATCTCCTTATACTTCGCAGAACTGGTTCTGAAGCTGCTTACCGGTGGCCGTGTTGCATGTTGTGCTCTGAGGGCCCCAAGAAACACATAAAGAACATCAGTATATTATCCCGAGAGAGATCAGCCTTGAAGCCAAGGCAGCTTTCCAGTGGAGAAGCTGCCAGAGAGATTTACTCCCTATGGGATTAAGAGTTCTGTTGAATGGTCCTAAGATCTTTAAACTTAATGGACATGAGTATTTAAGGTGATTACGTTGGAGCAACTGGCGAGTAGCGAGTATCATCTCGGGCTGAACATGGAGTAGGGAACCACATAGACTCGGTGGGGCTGGGAGGAGAAAGTCCATAGATGGACAGTTTGCTGGGAACTGGCTTGATTTTGGTACTCGTGGAAATGAAGGTTTTCTTGAATTGCACAAAATTTAATGAGGCTGATGGTCTCTCAATTAAAATGGCGATGCTAACCAGAATCTGGAGGAAGTGCCTTTTCTTTTTTTCTCCTTTCTTGTTTGTGTAGTTCTGGAAGGTTTCTAAGATAGTTATGTGGTGATATTTGAGTTTATTAATCTTGAAATCTACTACAAGGCCTCGGATATTTCAATGGGGGACTGTACCCATGAGCCAAGCTCGGAAATGGTTATTATGTGGACAGTCGTGAAGCCCGAGGAGAAGAAGGGTAAAGACATCATAATTTTCAAACAAAATTGCTCTGGGATTTCTCCTGTCATTAGATTAGATAAATGATTAATTCAGTGTTGAAATTAAGAGCCTCTGCAATAGGGATTTCAGAGTTTTCAGGACTAAAAGACTGATTAGTGCTGGGAGCTCATCCCCAGCCTTATTTCAACATAGTATTTTGAGCCCTGCGATGGTGATGCCTTCACAACAAATGCTTTGGCTCCATCGCCGTCCTGTTCTTCCCTCGGTGCTCGGTTTGTGTGAGTTAGAACTTCTGTCTGCACCGGCTCTGTTTCATGTAATCTTTAAATAAAGAGATGAGTTATTAGTCAAAGCTTTGCTGTTTCCCACATTTATAAAGTTGCTCTCAGTTGGAAATTGGAATCTTGGCTATAAGGCGTGAGTTTCCCAGTTATTTCAGAAGAGGGTAAAAGAGTAGATGGGTCAATTTTGACTTCATTGTTTTACGTGATGTAAATTTTACTGTCAGAAAAACTTTCTGATCGTTTTCAGTTCTGCTTCACGAAGATTTTCACTCATTTACATTAGCATAACAGTATCTTTACAAATTCTGGAAGGCCCCTTGTTGAGCAACTGTTTGTGCCAGTGCATTGATTTCCAAGCAAGGGATGTTCCCTTACTACTGTAGGAATGTGTTATGTGGTAATAAAGTCAAATATATATGTAATGGATTTGTGTAAATGTTCCAGTTGGGCCAGGTTATTCTTTTTTGAACTGAATTTTAAATCTTGAAAATTTATTAGATGGAATGCTTCATCCGAGCTGTTGAGTCTGCCTTCTGAAGTTCAGTTTTTGGGGATTACGAAGATGCTGGTTCTAACTAAAACTTTCCTTTTGTCCAGTTAGTAAAATGCTGTTTAATCTAGAGTTCATAGTATTGTCTTTCCTCTCATGCGTGATGAGGAACCACTAATAAATCAGCCCAATGACCTGAGATCACAGTTCTGTTAGTGCTGAAAAACTGGTGTAAAATATCAATAGATCTTTTCCGAATTGCAGGAGCATTTCTTCAAAGGTACATTGGTAGAACTTGGGAATTTATAAAATAGGACCTGAATAGCAAAGTCTGGAATAGCAAAGGAAGAGGTGCCAAAGACTCCATGTAGTCTATTAGGGATGTTTCTATTGCTATTGATTTTTACATGGAAAGCACTTGTATTCTGTAGTAATGTTGCCATTATAAACCCCTTAGATCAGGGTTTGTTGGCAGGCCAAATCCAGATTGTTTTCAAAAGCATGGCTATTTGTGCAGCTGTTAAAACAAACCTCAGAAATACTTTGTACGGGAAATATTTCAGTTCTGAGCTCTTTATCATGGAGAATGCAGTGAAAATGGAAGCAGATCTCTGCCCTCAGATTGGGAATTACATATTCCACTGCGTACCGTGGTGGATAAAAGGTTTCTCCAGGTTTCATAGTATTTTATTGTGTATTTAGATGTAATCGCAGGTCCACACCGAAGTCCAGAACTACTTCTGCCTTTGGTTGCCCCCTCCCCTTGGCTTGAGTTGGGAAAGGTATCATAAATATTAATTAATGACCCAGCTCAGCTTATTCCCACTGTGGTTTTCTGCCTCTTCTTCCACCGTGTGTTGTATAGTGTGCTGGTGGTAGCGGCCTGGGGTCGATTTGTAGAGGATTGAGGTTAAAGTTGTCTGGGGAAGCTTTCCAAAAAGAGTGGGGAATTAAAGATGTCAGAAGCAATAATGCCTGAGAAACCACTTGTTACCACTGAATTAATGACTTGTTTGCTAATTAGCAGCCTAAGGCAAAGTTGAAGTAACATTCCTAACAATCTGGTCATTAATTCAGTAGCAACTGATTTCAAGGGCAACGTTGCTGTTTTGAGCAGTAATTGTATTCCTGATTGTGGATTATACGCGCTGTGCAAAATATCTGTACTTACTGTTGAGCCGGAGTCTCCTCCTGGACTGATGGAGCGATGACAAGAGAGACCAAGGGCAGGTACCAGCAGGGGAGATTTGAGGAGAGAAATAGCTGGTCCTGTAGGTCAAACCTTCTGTATCTCCACCTTCTGAAGAGCTAAGGACCATGGCAGGACGGCTGTGGACACCTTCCATCGTGGTGATGTGTCTGCACAGAGGATGGTGGTGATGTTTGGCTGATGAGACATCGAGGTCCTTTCCTCCCTTACAAAATTAAAGAAAAACCATCTCTGCCATCAGACCGAGCTTTAATGACTTATTTTATTATTTATAAAATAGTTTTCTAGGCTATGGACTCCCATCAGCTTTTGGAGTCTCAAGGTCAGGTGGTGCTTGGCCAGGTACTGTGAGAGGACCTTGCTGGGGTTGGTTCTTCCTTCCTATCCTGATCTTTTCCTTGTTAGTCCTGGAAATATCTCTTGCCTGCCTGTCTGGGACATACACACGCCACACTGACCACAATCGTAAGTAATATGGCCCAAAAAAGTGGCATTTGGAAGATGGGAGCACTTGCATGTTCAGGGATGACTATTATTATAGACATGGGTCTCTTTAACTCACCCAAGACTTTTCATGTGCTCTTCTCCAAACTTAAAACCATGTTATCTAAACTGTTTTCTATAAGGGTTTTTTCAGTTCTTGGAGGGCTTCTTGGATTATAATAGTCATTTAAAAACAAAAAAGAAAAAATAAATCTCAGCCTTTCCCAAAACCAGACTTTCAAGGCTTTGTGAGTGTTCTTTGAAAGCACCATTATCGACGTTCTCAAGGGGGTGAGTAGCTGCTTAATGGGGATGTTGCTGAGTCAGTTCTCAGCAAATTGCACAACGTGGTAAAGGGGGCACCGAGGTTTGGAAGATTAGAGCAAGTGCGTGTTATTTTTTTAATAAGGTGAATGTTTAGATCCCACTTGAACTTTAATGCTGGCAGCTTCATTCTCCTCTCAAAATTTGTTTCTGCATCTTTAGCAGGATGTGCCGCTTTGTCAGTGCAGAATATACTGATGGGCTCATATTTTTGTCCGTCGCTGATAGCCCTTTGTGGAGTCTGGTGTAAACTGTAGGGACCTTGTATAGTGCTGATTGGCACTTTAGAAAAGTTACTGCTCTTCAAATGAGCGGTCAGGGTTTTCTTTTGAAAAGAACGTTTTGTTAGCAGCCTGACATCGTTACGAGATCATCTCACATGGGAAAAATCTGCTGAATCTGTCTGTTCCTCATGTCTTGCGGTTGTGTGAAATCAGCATATCACATCGTCAGGTGCTTGCTTTAGAAGACTTTTTGGGAAGAGGTTTAATAGCCCAACAATGGGGGCTTGGGGTGCCCCAGCCGGCAGTTCCCCACTGAACCCCCAGACGTTACAGCGCTGCCACAACCCCCATTTTCTTAGGGCCAGTGCCGCACACATTCCCTTCCTGACCTGAGATCTTAACCAGTTTTTAGATGCTGTTTTTTATCAGAAGAAAGAAAATCCCGATTCGGATCACTTGTTGGGCTTTGTGTTGTTTTCAGATTGGGTTATTGCTTGCTATATTGCTTTTCTGCCTTGTGGGAGCTGAGCCAGCTTCCTTTCTGATTCACAGAACTCCTTCCAGCAACAAGATTCTGACTCATTCCTGCTTGGCTTCCAGAGAGCGTTTTGCTGCTAACTTTAGGCTCTTCATCTTTGCTAGTCAACTTTTAGTAGCTTGGCATCTTTGGAAGCAATGGTGCATGGCTTTGTGGGCAGGAGATCCAGTTCTGCTCACTCCTGTGTCTCTTGGCAAGCAAAGGAAGAGGCAGTAGTTTTCCTTTCATCTTCCAAACTGGCACTTTCTCATAACTCTGTATTCTACCATCATAATCAGTAAAGAATTTACATCCAAATATACATTGGAATTATCCACTTGTGGGAAAAAGTCTCTCATTATTCCAAACCGCTTGCCATCTGCCATGCAGAATGCTAATAGCCATGATTAGTTATTGCGTTTGCAGGTTCAGTAGGGTAGGGATCATTTAATTTTGTGTGGGTTTGGACAGTTTTTTGCATAGTGCTCCCCTCCTCCTGCCCCAAAGACCCACAGCCCATGACCAAAACCCCAGTGCCTGCAGCTTATGGGGTGCTGAGTTAAATTTAGTTGAAACTGCACTTGGCAAAGCCCAGCGAAGTATAAATTAGAGTCTTTGAGGATGACCCGTTGGTCAAATGGGAAATAACTACTTTTGTGTGAAGATAAACCGTGTAGGAGGACAGGAGAGTTTGTCATGCATCAAAGTGGGAAATATGGAAGAGCTGGAACCAGCCCTGGGTTGGGCACACAATCTCTTTGCATCAATTGCATCAATTGCTGAAGTGGAGACATTGTTGGAGTTCCAAAATTAGAGGTGGTGATAGAAAACTGCTAAAACAGAGATTGGGAAGTGCTTGGGTGACAAATTTTGGAGGATCACAGAGTCACCCAGAAACTCATCGCACTTTATAAATATGTATTTATTAGGCACTTCCAAGATAAGGAAAAAGATAATTGAGCGACCTGTTGTTGAAATGCAGCCGTGCAGGGGGTGCTGCAGACAGACAGCGTGACGAGACGTACGGGAGTGATTTAGAAAGACAGGAATAAAACCTCTTCAGGTGAAGTTTGCAGGTAGTGCCCCTGTTCTCATTAAAACTGTCACGAGGTTGAACCTTTTCTTTTAGTCCAGTTCATCCCCTTTTACTTCATACAAAATGTTACTTCTACAAGCCTTGTATTCCATTCAGATCGGTGGCAAAGCAGCGTTTTGAATACCTGAGGCTGATCAGAAATATTTCCTTCATGATTACATTAGTTTGTCCTCACGAGACATCCAGTTTGTTTACACTATAGCTGAAATATTGCAGAATTTTTAGTAGACTTTTGGATAATCTATTAAGCTTCTTCCACCTCTTATTTTCTTGCCAAGCAGCCGCAACATGACTTTTCCCTCTTTCATTCAAGCCACGTTATCAAGCCGACATGCGGGATCGGGGAACCCCGTCGGTTGTAGTGAGGCCGTAGCGTTTGCTTTGTAATCGCGCAGCGTCCTGCAACCTGTGCTGAGTTTGTTCTGTGCCGAGGAGTTTGTTAAATGTGAACGAAATGCTTCAATTGTGTTTAATTTTCTGCTGTAAATGTCAAGGATGCAATAATGAGAGAGGATGGAACCTTTCTGTGTGTTGTGTATTACATCTGTCTGGAGTTATTTTTCTGACATGTTAAAGAGAAGCCATCAGAGCCAACCGCTACCCAAGGGAAAATGCAGTTTTACAGGTCAGTTAACCACTTATCGGTTTTTAGATATGTACAGTGCAGCGTGGCAGCGCTCCGCATCTATGTGACCAAAGCATCACTGCCATTAGTCTTAGACCCTGGCTATATAAACATGCTCACCAACTGTATGACACATCTTCGATTCCTCCCTGATGTGCCGGAGCTGCTGCTGCGCGCCCTGGGCTTTGCTGCCCCTGCACCGGAGTGACAGCAGTGACTAATGTTTGCTCAAGTTAGCCCAGGTGCCAACTTAGTCTTAGACTTGGTCTTAGCTAACTAACGCAGCAGAAAGCAGCTAATCTGATGGTTGGATTTTGCAGCTCACAGGAAATTCCAGGTTGCTGCCCCGCTTTGGTCGCTGCTTGCAGCTGCGGAGCGGAGCTGGCTGCTATGAAGTTGGCTCATACTCCATGTGTCTTTTTACTTTCTGAGCGGAGTTATCTAAATGTCTCGATTTAGATACTATCAGTCTCTATCTCGAGGGTTTTTTTTTCTCAGCCTGAGTGGTTTCCCAGAGTAAAAGGTAAAAAGATTTTGCTCTGAACTCCATCTGGAGTTGCTGCTCTACGCGATAGAGCCAAGCGATGGTGTGGACCTCCTGATTTTGCTCTAGTCCAAAGAGCTGCCAAGACCTAAAGCATTCAAGTTGTGTCTCCTCTTGGCTAGTTGATTTTTCAGCTGGGTGGAAGGACTAGCAAATACATACACGTCTTCCACTTTTTTCTTGCTTTCCAATACCAAGCCCATAATAATTCTTCTAAAGAAGGAACCTGTCAGCAGCACCTGGCTGGTGATCACCGTGCTGTGTTTGAAACCTTCTGCCTGTGGGTCCATATCCTGACGATACTGCCTTAATTGCTGCTTGCAGTAAGTCTTTGTGTTTGTCTTTGGAAGCTGTGTTTCCTCTTGATTAACTGGTGGACATTTAGACCAACACTCTACCTACTATTGCAGAGCTTATGATGGAGATTCTTGAAGAGCCTTATTTTAACCTCCCAGACACTCGGCACTTCTTCGTGGGCTTTATATCCATGTAGAAATGAATTTGCCAAGACAAATGAATGCAGTTATTGACTGGAGCAGCCGTTACCTGCCACTATTGAACAGTTAGGAGAGGGTTAAGAAGAAAACCTCTTCTGAGCCACTAGATTGGCCCTGACTAAGATGAATGTCTAATTCACTCCCAGCGTCCTTACTGCTGCCAGTAATAAAAAGCTTGCTTCACATATTCACCCCACTGCAGACGTTTCTCTTAAATTAAATATCAGGAGGACATATAATAGCACGATTCCACGCCAAGCCAATATTATCAGATTGATGTCAGCAGTGATAATAGAAGAAGGATAAGTTGATGAGATTTCATTTATTAAGTAAAGGGAATATGCAGCGATAGAGAGGATTTGGTAACTCTCGGTGTGTCAAAACGCAGCAAGATCATGCTCGTTCTCTTACCTCAAGGGACAGCAGAGAGAAGGATGCTCTTTGTCTCATTTTAAGAAAACCTCTCCCTTCTTTGCCAGACAAAGACCTGGCTTAGATCCCTCCATGGGAGGGGCAGAGGAAGATCTGACGTTGTGCATTTTGACCAGCGGCGAGGCCAAGGTTTCCTTCCCCACTACGACGGGGGAGGCACCGCTAAGGAGTTTTATTTCTAGATTCCGCCTTTCCTTTTTCCCACCTGTCATCTTTTCTCCTTCCCTCTTCCTTTAAACATGTGTTATTGGCTTAATCTTTCATATTCTGTAGGTCCTGCGTTTATTTCAGAGGTATCGTTAGAGCTCCTCTCCCATACTTGCCTGTCCGTGGGTATCATCCCAGCCCAACCTTTCCTGCCTTTTCCCTGCCTGCTCCCAGTGAACCTCTTACATCTGTTTTGATAATTGCCATAGGAATCACACCACGTTTTATTTTAGGCAGAGGCTAATTGACTACTTTTACTGCTGGTAGTGTATTATGCTTAGAACCGCGACCCATTTTAGAAGTGAGGTCAAAGTATACTAGTCCTCTGCTCTTCATGTATTCCAGCCTCCACCCTGCTCCATTACGTTCCTTCCCCCTTGTAGTTTAAGTAGTAATAATAAAAACCCTCAAACAATGAGGTGTTTACCAACATCAGTGTAGTGGAGTGTTCAGAAGATGGGTTCTGAAGGTTGGTTAGTGCCATCACCCTTGAGCTGGGGCCGAAGGGAGGTGGTTGATGAAGGTCCAGCTCCTTGGGAAGTCAATGTGTCATTGCTCTCAATGGAGATGTTTGCAGTTACACGTTGCTGGTCTCCATCAGGGTTTTCATGTGTAATTCCTTTTCCTTTCAGATATATACGAGTAAAGCCAGACTGGAAGGTGTGACTGGTGTTACACGGCTGTACGTGAACTTGTCCCCTCGTTCCAGAGATCACACTGGCTGGTGGGACATGGGGACAGTTGTGTCCCGAGCAGCGCTACCTTCCCGTTCCAATGTGAAACCCCATTCCCAGTAGAATTTTACTGGTTCGGTTGAATTTCCAGTTCACTTGTGAATGCACTAATATACTGGCTTGTGTAATTTGCATTGATAATTACCCAACTTTGCGTTACGCTCTTTAGTTTCTCCAAACCTGTTTTGAGAAGCTGGTGCAATTGCTGCCCAACCACAGATTGATATTTAATTTTGAAGGAATAAAGGTGAATATTCTTGTTACAATTTGGGGTACTTAGTACCCACTAAATCCTCTCTGTTTTGTGGGAAGTCGCAGGTTTAAGTGCTGATTTAGGTCCTCGCTGGGCAACGTGCCATTCGGTGCTGGTTGCTCCATTGCCTCTGGTAGCCTTTAGAAATGAACAGAAAAAGAAATAAAGGCACAATTCCTATAGCTCCCCATGCTGACAATAGCAACCTCAAGCCTTCTTCTAAATATTTCGGAGATGTTTGTACTGTATTGTTCATTTCAGATAAAAAGACGATGTTTTGCGGCCTGCTGTACCTTTTTGCTCTTCCAGCTCTCAGCCTGATGGTTACAAAATGCCCTTCAGTTTAACATGGCAGAGTTTAAAAAAACCTAATTTAAAAAGTCTTAACTTTTTCAATGAATTGAGGGATTTGGTGGTATTTCCTGACCTGGTATTGTTTGGTATCATTTCCACAGTCTCATTGATTTGATTAGAGTGATATTAAAGTTAGCGACAAAGCAAAATGCCAACATTATGAGTTTCTGAAGCTCTCCCTGGGTTCTTTCCTATTCCAAAATTGGACGATTTTTTTAGAACGTGGATTTTTAGAGGCTTTAAAGGCGATTTGCTATAGAACATAGAAATTAGAAATGCGCACTAGCCTCTAGGGGCTGCGCATGGGATAAGTTTCTCCTAAAAGCTGTAAGATTAATGAAGAGGTGGAAAATGAAGTCTCTGTAGTATCTTTTGTCACTTCTGTTCCAAACCTCAGTGTTTTAGAGTGTGGCTGTTGTACTGTTACTGATAAATCCCTAGTCCATGTATGTCGTAGGAGTGAGCACTGAAGAGCTATCATTTGGAAATATTTTGAAGGAGCAACCAGGTTGCTGATACGGAAAGAATAGAAATGTTTTGTTCTTTTCCTTTGGTCCTTCCTGAGCACCTTACAAAAATGAGCGTGCTCATACCTGAGCTCTCCGAGAGCCTTCAGAAGATCACAGAATCCCAGAATGTTTGGGATTGGAAGGGACCTGGAAAGGTCATCCAGTGCAATCCCCCCATGGAGCAGGAACACCCAGCTGAGGTTACACAGGAAGGTGTCCAGGCGGGTTGGAATGTCTGCACAGAAGGAGACTCCACAACCTCCTTGGGCAGCCTGGGCCAGGCTCTGCCACCCTCACTGGGAAGAAGTTTCTTCTCAAATGTAAGTGGAACCTCTTGTGTTCCAGTTTGAACCCATTAACCCTTGTCCTATCACTGGTTGTCACCGAGAAGAGCCTGGCTCCATCCTCCTGACACTCACCCTTTAGATATCTGTAAACAGCAATGAGGTCACCCCTCAGTGTCCTCTTGTCCAGCTCCAGAGCCCCAGCTCCCTCAGCCTTTCCTCACACGGGAGATGCTCCACTCCCTTCAGCATCTTGGTGGCTGCGCTGGACTTTCTCCAGCAGTTCCCTGTCCTGCTGGAACTGAGGGGCCACAACTGGACACAATATTCCAGATGTGGTCTCCCCAGGGCAGAGCAGAGGGGCAGGAGAACCTCTCTGACCTACTGACCACCCCCTTCTAACCCACCCCAGGTCCCATTGGCTTCCTGGCCACAAGGGCCCAGTGCTGGCTCATGGTCACCCTGCTGTCCCCAGGACCCCCAGGTCCCTTTCCCCTACGCTGCTCTCTAATAGGTCATTCCCCAACTTACACTGGAACCTGGGGTTGTTCCTGCCCAGATTTAAGACTCTCCACTTGCCCTTGTTATATTTCATTACATTTTTCCCCGCCCAACTCTCCAGCCTGTCCAGGTCTCTGATGGCAGCACAGCTTCCAGTGTCAGCCACTCCTCCCAGCTTAGTGTCATCAGCAAACTTGCTGATAGTATCTCTACTCCCTTGTTGAAATCATTGATGAATCTTGATTTAAGATCTCATATTTCTTAGAAATCTGTTCCACCTGAGAGAACGGGACAAACCTGGGATCAGGTTGTCTTTTCTTGCCCAGTTGCTGAATGAGTGCCTGTTGTTATTTGGGAGTGAACATATCATAGCGTGGCATTAATTCCTGCCCGTAGCATCAAGTACTTTGGAAGGAAGAGGCGCGTTTGATATTTGGGCACAGATATCTCTAAGCAGTTTAGGGCAGAAAATGCAAGGAATTAAATGGATTTATGGTTTAGAGGGCAGCATGTGAGGATTGCTACACCTAAGCATATGTTCTGTTGTTCTCTGGTATAACAAACCGTGGCAATTGTGCTGCAAATTCCTGCAATTTGTGTCTGCCTGTCTGTGCAGCTGACGACACTGTCGTTTCTGTGCTTGTGCCATTGTTGCCGGTATCGTTTTACAACGGCCTTCCCTTTATTGGTGCTGTTGCTGATGATGTGCCATATGTACACAGGCACATTAGAGTGTAAGAACATCATCTCTAATTGTTCTTGGGTAGCTGTCAATGCCACTTACGGGGTATGAGTACTAATCACTGCAGAAATACAAAGAAGAAGATAACTGGTCTTGCTATTGTTGTGGTGTTTATGTAGTCACTGGGAGCATTGCAGTGCTTCTGACCATGGTAGATTTTTCTGAAGTGTTTAAACAGATGAGAATTCAATAGATACAGGCGGCTTATTCAACAAGTCCATTTGGTTCCTTGTCGGGCTGTTTCAGACCCAGCCCGGCTTCCCGAGTTCTGCCAAAGTTTTCCGGTGTGAGCCGGGACAACCCTTGAACCTCTTGGAGTTGGTATTTTTTCTGCTGATTATAGACGATTTGATGATGTTTTATCCAAGGGTAAAACAGCTTTGCAGACCAACCTAGAAAGAAAGTGTTCCTCCTTTCTGCTGACTACTCTGGATTTTTCAGCTGAAAGACACTGGGTATTTGACACCCTTTGGTGATTGCAGCTCCCACCAGTTTCTCTGTTTTTCAGGCCTAGGTGACTCCAGCACGAGATCAGTGTGTGCGCCACTGGTAAAATGGTAGGAAGCAGCTGAAAATTCCTCTTCACGCATCTTTCTGTGCTTGTTTTCCCCCAGGAGGAGGAACACTGATCCCGTCTGTGCCGGCCTGCAGTCTGAAATCCTCAAGTGCTACCAAGAAAACAAACGTGAAGTGCTCAAATGCTCCGAGCTGGCTAAGGAGTATCAGCGCTGCGTTAGTACAGCTCAGAAGGTAACAAAAGGTTCCCTGTTGTATTTGCTGGCTTGTTTTGCATGTTGTTTTCTTCTGGGAAGCGTTTCTGAGAGCTGTGGTATCTGTTAGTCAAGTTATAATGTTTGCAGGAGACAGATTTTCTTTGGGATCCGTTTTCCCGCATTCAGACCACGTTTCCCAGGCTCACTCCCATCACTAGGTCCTGCTCCACCGACCTGCCTCCAAACAGCAGCACCAATGCGCCGAGGTTTCAAAGTCAGTCATGATAATTTTCCCAAGTTCTGCCTTCTCCGATGCTGTGTTTTGCAAACGGTAGGCAAATCTATTTTGCCAATGTCAGCAACATTTTGAACGGGCTCTAAACATCCTCCCATTATGGGACTTCGCAGTTGGAGGTCTTGTTTCCTTTTATTTCCCCTTACTGGGGAAAGCTGCTGCTTGTTAAGAAAATTGCGCACTCCTAAACCCTGAGCCTTGTGGCTCTTCCTTCTGAAATGCAGAGGCCGTGGTAGATTCTGTTGATACCTTAGGACAGTGGGTGCTCAATACCTTAGAAGAATTTCTGGCTATTGAAAGGAGAAAGGATTATTTAGACCTTACAACTAGGATGTGGTCTTGGGAAAAGCGAGTGGTAAGACAGAAGCTGCTGCTTGGGGTGTCTGGAGCGTAACGGATGCTGTTCCTCACGTGAGAATTCAGGTGTTGATCAAGGGCAGGCTTTATTTTCTTTGGTTTTTTGGGGGCTGGTAGAAAATTCTCCAAAAGTTGCTGAGACTGTAGTAAGGTGGGTTTGGGGAAAAGAATGGAGCCTTCTGGGAATAGAAAACTGAGACTGCTGTCATGGGATTACTAATGCAAAGGGTGGGGGAGAGGTGGAGATTTCATAGGAGCCGTCTTTCTCTGTCGCATTAGCATTGTGAGGGGAGCCTGCATGCCTGATTTAAGTATAACATGAAACAAGCTGCCAGCCGGCTCCCAGAAGAAGCCCGACAGAAGGAGATGGGAAAATTGTCAGGATATATTAGACCAAATGTTGTTGCTAGTCCTAGTGGAATTTTTTTCCTTCCTGTTTACAAAGAAGGTCTTTGTATGTCTGCAAATCAGCAAGGTTAAAGCTGCCAGGGAAAGGGCTTTTCTCTGATATCTTTGCATTCCCCAGCTCCCAAAACGTGTGGTTTCTTTTCCTTTCTCGCCTTTAAAGCCAAGCGGTGCCCGTGTTGCTGCGTGCAGAGCATCGGCGCACCCATCGCCAGCCCGCCTTACCTGATGCCTCCGTCTTGCCTCCTCTACATCAGCCTTGTAGCCTTTTGGGTAGAGTATATCTTTAGCAAATGCATTTACCAATACATCTTTATTGCATGCAGTTCACGTGGAATGTGATTACCAAAGAAGACAGATTGCATTAAGCTTCAGCATATTTGCAAGCTGCGGCTCCAGCCCGCCTGAGAACGGGGCTGGGCCGCTGCCAGCCCCCAGCCCCAGCCCCGCGTTAGCAAAGACTAAATTGGAACCTAAATGACTGGGAACAGCAGAGGGCAGTGAAAGATCCTATTGCATCTTTTTTTGAATTTGGGTGGTGGGGTTTTGGTAGGTTTTCTTTATAAACCAAAAACCGAGGGTCGTCTTAGTTCCCAGAGTGGTCAGTGAACTTCAGAATTCTTTTTTCCCCACATTGTTATAGAAACTCCCTGGAAGGGGCAGCGCATAGGACGTTAATTTGTTGTGGATGATGACAATGTGGCAGGAAATCTCCTTCCTTATGTTTTAAGAAAGGGTGAGAGAGATTAAGGAATAGGTAACCAAGCCTTGTAGCCACACATAGGAACTAGAAGGTTCTGCAGGTACATGTTCAAATACACCTTGTGTCGGGAGTACGTCTGTAGTTTCTGTTGTCCCGGGACAGCTCAAGCCCTGACAATTCACCTCGCTGCTCCCACCCAGTGCTCTGACTCCCCAGATATATGTAGCGATCACAAGCTGTCGTGTTTCTTCATGAAGGATGAAAACTCCCTCCTCCCTTCCCCTTTTAAGCTGTTCTTTTTCTTTAAGTTGAAATTAGCATCTTCTACCAAATGGCTTTGTCTCACGCATTCCGCATTCAGGAAATTCAGGTTGTAGGAATGTGGGAAAGAGACGCCAGAATCTCTTGATTTAGTGAGGGTTTTTTGTTGTGTTTTTTTTATAAGCGCAATTTGTTTTCCAGTACAGGAGATTGTAATCAAAGCTGGATGTGTGACTTGAGCTCACTTGCACGCTGGTGATTTTCTTCTTCTGCTTTTTACTAAAGATTTTATAAGGCTTGGTGAATATTCTTTAATGAAGCATCTGGTTCTCTGCAAGTTCTTTGATGGCTGGTAAAAATGTCTCCGGGGCATGGTATGCATTAGACTCTGAGAAAGCGAGCTCTAGATTTCTAGACTGAAAATTACAGCTTACAGTGGATGAGAATAATTCTTTGCATCTTCCCCCTTGCTGTGTTGGTTTGAGACTGTTCCTTTGGGCACCGATTTCCCTTTGCCTATTGCTGTGCACATCTCTGAGCCCAGAGCTGAAATGCACCCTCGGTTACTTCTGCCTCACAGACAAATATATCAGGGAATCATTTAATGAGTTTGGAAGTTTATTTTCTACTCATTTCCTGTACCAGGCCCTCTTATTGGAACAGGTTATTTTATTGTAGTGCATGATAGGGATGTGAGTGATGTTACTTGGGTTGTATGTTTTCTGGTCGTCAGGGCTTCTTGTGTAGGCAAGGGAGACAATTGGCGCTGTGAAAACGTGGCACAGCCGATCCTGAAACAGCCACCTGCAACACGTCACCCGAACCACCATCCACAAGTGAACGTTTCTTTGCCACGTGGGAGACACGTCACAGAATCACAGGATGGCTGGGGTTGAAGGGACCTCTGGAGATCATCCAGTCCAACCCACCTGCTAACGCAGGGTCACCAGAGCAGATCACACAGGTCGGTCCAGGCAGGTTTGAATGTCTCAGAGAAGGAGACTCCACAACCTCTCTGGGCAGCCTCTTCCAGGCTCTGGCATCTCAAAGGAAAGAAGTTTCTCCTCGTATTTCAGATGGAACCTCCTGTGCTTCAGTCTGTGCCTGTTGCCCCTCATCCTGTCACTGGGCAGCACTGAACAGAGTCTGGTCCATCCTCTGACACCCACCCTGGAGATATTTATCAACATAAGATCCCTTTCAGCTTCTCCAGCTGAACAGCCCCAGTTCTCTCAGTCTCTCCTCATCACAAAGGTGCTCCAGACCCCTCAGCATCTTTGTGTCCCTCTGCTGGACTCCCTCCAGTAATTCCTTGTCCTCCTTAAACTGGGGAGCCCAGAACTGGCCCCAGAACTCCAAATGCAGCCTCACCATGAACTCCAAAGTTACTGCTCATACTGGGACTTTCATAGACTTTTTGGAGCAGGATCCTGCTCTGATTGTTTGCCTTCATAGCTAATGTGCTTCCAACTTGTCCTGCCTAACCTGCTCACTGACTTTGTCACTTACACCGTCCCGAACGTTCAGTTTTGGTTGTGCTGCCACCGGCGTCCTGCAGCAGCTTCACCCGCTGAGGCTGGAGGTTCCCTGCTGCATCCCGTGCTTTGCCTTGTGGAGCTCTCTGACTTCAGAGCATGTTACTGTAATGTCTTCTGTTTAATTTAGGAGTGTTTTATCTTTTCTGGTGGTCTGTTTTCCTGGCTCTGCAGAACTTCAGCTACAGCATAAAAATCGCTGGCTTTAAATCTAATAAAAGCTGGGATAATGGGACAGCTGTGGGAGGGGCAGTTCCCATTGTGTCTTTTAAAATTGCCTGTAGTTTATTGACCGCAAGTTTCACCAAGAGCTACTGCTCCCGTTAGATAATGAGAACTGAAAATTGCTGCTGCTGTTTCCCCAAGGTTTCATCTTGTGCCAATGAGAAGAGGGTGTGGAAGGAAAAGGAGAGTGGGCAGTGGGAATCTGCGTAATTTCTTACTTTGAATCCAGATGGAAGGGAAAACCAAATTATTTTGTTTTAAGTCTGAGTCCTATTAGTGAATTACTTCCCTTGCTCTGCAATATGCACTCATATGCAAGCTTTTCAGAATACTTGTGACCCATCCTGCTTCCCTTATGTCCTGTTTGCGTCAGTCGGCAAATATTAATTTCCGTGTAATTTTAGTTGGTTAATTTGTTAAGTAACTGGTGGCTGTACTGGGGAATCTCCAGCCAGCTGCCACTTGAAAGATGCGGCCTCTGGTGACCGTATATTCATGTGCTTTGAGATTTCAAACAGAACCTGCTTCTTGCGACTATGTGCCAATAAATGTCTGATAGTGAAGAGCGTGTATCCCTTTCCCAAGTGTTTTCTTCTGTCTCCAGGTGCCTGTTTTTCACATAAGGACCAAGGTGAAGTTTTTGTGCTCTCGCTCCTGGCCAAACGAAGCTATAAAGAGCTGCATAGTCAGACACATGTATTCCCTTGTCAATAGGAGCTGTGTACATCGAGCTAGGAGCCATTCATAATTCTGCACTTTCTCCCTATTCTGTGTCTCGCTTCCCACGAGTCTGCTATTCATAACAGACAAAGGTAAACCTACTTCTGTCAAGGCTGTAGGGCTTGTCTACATAAGGAAATTACAATGCAGTAAACTGGTGAGTGAGTTTATGGTACAGCAACTTCTCTGTATACGAACATTCTGGGTTTGTAATGGAAGCGCAGGGAGAATTCACGCCCGTTTACTGTGAGTCACTCTGCTGTGCAAACAAGCCCTTGCAAAACACTCATTGACTGGATTCCAGGCTTCTAACACAACCTTGAGCCGACTGCGTTCTCCTTTGCCCTTGACTGCAGTAATAAGGAGTGTGGTCAGTTTACTGCTCGTGCTTTTCCAGGTGGTCCTGGTGAAAGCCCGGGTCCCGTTTGGCACACGCGCTGAAGCGTTGAGGCTTTAGGGAGTTTGTCTCCGACCCGTGGGCAGTGACCTGGATTGCTGAGAAGATGCCGCAGGTTGTCACGCAATGTCCCATCCTGATGGAGCAGCTTCGCCTAAGCATTTGGGATCCTGCTGAAGTGTGACCTGCTGGGAGCCGTTGTTTCCACAACCTGAATCTGCTTAAGAGAAACAGCTTCGGGATGTGTTGGATGCCATGGGCCGCACCGTAGGTATCTGATCATTCTGGATCATTAGGCTCTCGTTAAAGAGTTGTTTCCATTCTGATGGGTTGCAAAATGCTTTGTAGGTTCTTTGTGTACTTATTGGGGTAGTCGCTGTGTGTGGCTGAGGGAAGAAAGTGTTGGTCCGTATCTGTATTTGAGAAACACCAGGATTCCTCCTCCCAGGGATTCTGCAGAGCTGCGCACGTCTCATCGAGGAGATATGAATATATCGCACAGCACACTACTTGAAATGCAATATATCTAACTTGGAAGGCTTTAGGGTTGTTTGAGCTTTCTGAAATTCAGCTTTGTACTTTCAGATAAATCTGGGTGTTTCATATCTGGAGGATGATGCACCCAACCATCCCCAGCCAGGCGTGAGCCTGCCCTGCTTGTCGTCAACAGGTCCTTGCTCAAAGAAAACGCATCTGGAAAAGCATTTATCTTGCTTTCCCTGTTAAGTCAATTCTCTTTTTTAAAGTCCTTCTCTCTTCCGACCTTTATTTGTGCAAATGCTGTGGCACTAACACCATTGGAGGAGTTTATGACTCAATAAATGGTCCCCACAAGGGAGCTGGTGGAGAGGCCGCGAGCTGCAGGCAGCTGCTGTTTGTTTAGTCGTAAACACGCAGGAGAGCAGCAGTGGATTAACTGTACCCGAGCACACCCTCACCTGCTATTTGCAAAGGTGAAAAGGATCTGTGTTTTGCTTCTAATTATAAAAAATGGAAACGGTAATTGTTTTGGTTTTAAGAGAGCAGTTCTTGGTTCTGGGGAGTCTTGGGTCTATACACAGCTCTTCATATCCTCAAGAGTTCATCAGTGGATAAACTAAAAGTGCAGAGCTGCCTGAAGGGATGTAAACAGCCATCTTAATATATAAGCCATGTCCAGAGTAAAATGCTGCCTACTTAAAATGGGAATGGCTGCTGCCTACACCCCATCTCAGCGCTGTACAAAGCCCTGATGTTCCCCGTGTGTCGTCAGCATTTATTAACCCACGTGAACAAGGAACTTTCTCTGCTGTTTGCGGGCCGCGTAAAGCCCAAACGTGCCATCACCTCCTGAAGTTTGTTGTTTTTGAAGAAAACAAGAGCATAAATAAGCTTAATGCTTTCCTGCTCCCTCGGCTGTGCTTCAGGGCCCCTCTTCCAGAGGTTCTTAGTCCCTACCTTGCATCATCTTTTCCTCTCAAGTTCTTGTCTCTGTTGTCTGGTCTGGAAGGAGGACTTCTCACCCCATTTCTCTTCTTAAAAACAGTCTGTTGTCTAACAGTTCCTTGCGCAGTCTATGTGCATTTATTTTTGGTTTTCTGGGTTTTGTTTGTTTTTTGACATTGTTACAGTGAAGGAGAATTGCCTTCGGGTCTAATTTCTCACTTGATGGTTCTGATCTCAGATATACTTAGAGGTAACGTTCATCTACATCTGCATGTTTCACAGATGGTTTTGAAGGCAGCTTGGTTAAAAGAGGGAAAGAAATCAGAATACCATTACAATTTCTGAAGTTGAACTCTATGGTATTTTGTTACTTTAACATGTGGTCTGTGCAACAGTTCTTCTTATTTTTAACCTGAGTTTGCCTGAACCTTTTCAAAAGCAGTCTAAACATTTTTCTATAATAAAAATGCTGTAAAAACTGACCAGCCAGGAATGAGAAGACATAACAGACTTGATGCTGCGATGTGATCTTTGAGTGGCTGAATCTGGAAAAGTTCTCTTGACGCTGGGTATCAAAATTGCAAGCAAAGCAGGGCCAAGCACTATCAGGAGAGGAATGCGTTTCTCCGCTATATTGTTTTCTCTCTGTTTCTCTTTTCAAAAATGATTTATCTTTTGGCTTAAATTACTGGGTCCTACGTGGATCTACCTGTATCTAACAGGTTTCTCTAGTTCTGTGCTCTCTGGATGGTTTGCTAGGCAATGTTTTCCTGAGAACTACAGCCTGTATTCAGTCAGGCTTATCTGGTATGGGAAATAGTTGCTTGGGGGTGAGCGTTGTGATACATCATCCTCTTTTAATGCCAGATTTTTTCACAAAAAAAGATTTGTAGCACTGTGTTGGCAAGTTGGAAGTGGAAATTCTTACTCAGATTAATTCCGGGAGACTGATGACCAAGCAGTCTTGGACAGAAAGAAGTTGATTTCCAATTTCTAAACTATGTGTTTTGCTGCTGAAGTTAGATTGAAACAGATCCACAAAAACTGCTGTCGATAGCAACTGCTGGTTAGAAGCACAAGGTCAGTGGTCAAATGTCTTCAGACTCCCAAGAAGTTCCAAAATAGCCCTGAGTTCCATACCTTCCGTGCTAATGTGAGATCCATTCTCTGACAACTTGGGCTATAACTTGGGAAATTATATCGGTGATGCCAAAGTCTTTGTGACAAACTGGGGAAACCAGAGATTTGTTACGCTCCTTGTTGCTCATAGTGTGTGCAGGACGAGTCCCTGCTACACGCAGTTTGCAGTTTTCACACCCCATCCATCAGCTATTTTTGTTAGCAGGTCTCGGGGCTGAATACCTTGAAAACTAATGGGATTTAAAGCCTTCACCAATCAGCCGAATGTGTCTGTGTAGATGGCGTGTACAGGGATTATTCTGGTGGCATTGGTCCCGGTCCAGTGGAAGAGTTGCTACCAAGCAAGCAAACCCGTTATAGCTGACCGTTCATTTTAGATTGGATATTAGGAAAAAATTCTTCGTGGAAGAGGTTGTCGGGCATTGGAACAGGCTGCCCAGGGCAGTGCTGGAGTCACCATCCCTGGAGGGGGTTAAAAGGTGTTTAGATGATGTTCTTAGGGACATGGTTTAGTGCTGGAGTTAGGTTATGGTTGGACTCAATGATCCTGAGGGTCTCTTCCAACCAAAATGGTTCTGTGATTCTCTGCAGTGCCAAAGAGAGCTTGGGGGGTTAATGAACGATGGACGAGATCTCCTATCAGTAGGAAGCCAGTTCTTAGCAGAGCTGGGCCGTGTGGGAGGAGAAGGCTTGTGGACGTTCCCCTGCGCTGCTCTCCTGCTGGGTGTTCTCTCTGTCCAAAGTGTGGAGCATTCAGCTGTTACAAGATCTAAACTTCGTGAAGAGGTTTCTGCATCGCGCCTGCATTAATTGTTTGTGGTTTTCACCCCTGTGACACTGCCTGTCTGCCCAACAGGCCTCCTTGTCTGGAGATATTTCCTAGTACACTTGTGATGCTTCCAGAGGAATTTAAAGCTATTGGTTTTAGCTAGACTTTCTCAAGCCAGTCTGAATAACCTTTCTGGCCACACCGCTTCAAATATTGGAACAAAACATGTTGAAGAGGGCATGTTACAGTACAGATAATAGCTGCAAGAGCTTTTTCCCTTTTCATTCAGACCAGACTGCTGTAAAACTTTTACTTCTGTCTTATTTTCTGAAGCATCATTGAATAGTTTGTGTTGGAAGGGACCTTCGAATCCCTGGAGGTGTTTAAAAGACGTGTAGACGAGGTTCTTAGGGACATGGTTTAGTGCTAGAGTTAGGCTGTGGATGGACTCGATCTTGAGGGTGTCTTCCCAACAAAATGATTCTATTATGTTTCCTACTTATGACTTGCAGTTGTTCTCAGTTTATTCTCTTATTTAGCACTATGTAGTGCCCCAACCCAGCTACTTAAGCAATTAAGTTTCTGTCTAGGCTGCACCTTTCTTCTTTAGCAGTTATATTAACAGCACCTTCTTTCTGTTCTTGAGGTTTTTCTATGTAGCAATCTCTTGGTTATCCTGGAAATAGGTCAGTGATACTGGGCTGAGCTGGTTTGTGGGTTCTGTGTGGTGGGACGTGAGGGGATCAGACAAGCAGAGCCCAGGGACGTGAGGGGTCCCCGCAGGGTCGCTGTGGAAAAGACACTTTCCTCAAAGAGTCTCTTTGCCGACAGGACCGTGAGCCTCCGAATTCAGGGTTGAAACCGCAGTTGGCAAAGTGTTTATCTGCATGATTCAGGATTAGAGAGATGTTCGGAAGAAAAGTAAAAGTAAGCACATCTTTGTGGTATAAACTGCAGGCAGAACTGTGGAATTTAGAGGAGTATATTGGCATAAGATTAAAAAAAAATCAGAAAGTTTCTAAATGTCAAATAATTGAGGTTTTAATCTTCTGAGTGAAACAGCAGGGCAAGTAATGTACTGTGTTTCAATTATGTACTTGATAACTTTATGAAAGAAGTTCTTTGACAGAATAGAAGGATTTCTGGTTATAGATGCGACATGGAGACTTGTTGATCTCTCCAAAGGAACTGGAAAGGAGACTGAATTACCATTTGTTTGCCCATCTCAATGCCATCTTAGTTCCATGGTTGAGCACTTCTGCTGATTCCTTTAAATGGACGGAAGAAGGGAGAAAATGTATCCTTGTGCGGCGCTGGCTGCAGCTGAACACAGTATGTTGGTAAATTATATGGGTACTAATGACCCTCCGGGCTCCCTGACACGACCACTGTGTCTTTTCATGGGTTCATTTGTACACTGATTGCTGTTTGAACACAAAAGGTTCCTTTGGGCCTTGTCAGCAGGAACAGTTGAGAGCTTTTGTCTTCAGTAGCGCTGAGGGTGACCTTCTTATGATTATTCTCATTTAACAAACTCTATCATATTTCTGGGCCCTAGGATGTTGGTGCTGCTGTGGCACGTCAAAGTTGTCTTTTAGTAGCAAGCCCTATTGTGTTCAGGACTATCCTGAGGCTCAGGAGATCTTCTTGAGAAGAGAAGTAGACAGCGATTGAAACTGTATTGCACACGGGTGATCCAGGTAGGATTTTTCCCGGGTGTATGTACCCTGAGCTGACATGATGAAGGCACCGTGATAGGGCTGGAGAAATGTTTGTGGAGAGCTTGGGCTGCACCGCTGCCCACCTTATCGTTCTGCAAAAGCCAACCTTGAAGCATCTGTCCAGACTCCAGAGTGACCTCTGTGGAGCAGCTTTATTGCTGAGGACAGACAGGGTGTAACGTTTTAATGAATGTCCCTCTCTGCAGCCTTTAGCAAATATCTGAGGCACACGGGGTGCCACTTTGTTCAAGAACAACAAGCGTTTTGGAAGGTATTCAATGTGAAAGTCATGCTATGTTCTAACTTGTGCTGATAGGAGCGGGTTGTGTGCATACAAAGCTACGGCATGAACTCGAGAGCCCAGCAGAATGCTCTCAAGTTCCACGTTTAATGCAATATCAAATGTATGCTGGTTGGGAGATGAGCAAGGGAGATCCCAGGCTGTGTGAGACGGTTCCTGGCGCCTTCTTGTTTTGCTGAGCATTCACATTTGCTGCAGTAGAGCCCTATAACATGCAGGAAAGTCTCTCTCCAGTCAGGTAGGTGTACTGACAGTTTTCTTGCACGGGCAGATTAGAGCCAGGCTGTGTTCAGTAAATGTGGATAAATACTAAAAGGTGAGATTGTGTGCAGTGATCCCAGGCCTCCTTTCTCCAGCTGCCGCCTCCTGCCTGTATGCCGGGAACCTTTGCACAGGCAAAAGGCTTTGCTTGAGAGAACAGGCTACGTGCTGTTTTCTGACGTAGCCAAAGGTGGCTGACACAAAGCCGAAGGAGAGCTGCTCTCCCAGGGGGTGAAATGTCAGTAGAGATGTTGTCCTGTCTTACAGGGCCCTGGCGTGCTTTTGTATAAAACCCGAACAGATGTTGGAAGGTCGGGAGCTTTGCCATGTACAGAGCAGCCCCCAGAGAGCAGGCAGAGCCTGCCCGGGTGTCACGGGTGACACCGCTCTGGGGTTCACGTGCCGCTGCCCCCACACCGTGCCGGGAGTTTCACCCCGATTGAGGCGAGGGGACGCAGGTAAGCACGTTGTGTGTCTGAGCCCGGTTTCTGTCCCGCTCTCTGCTCCTCCGAACGCGCTGGCGAGCTGCGGTGATGTTCCTCAGAAGGCACAAAGGCTCTGAAGTAATAAGTTCCTGTATATCTAGTGAAAGCAGGCAATTAGGTGGAGGGAAGGGACCCCAGTGGTGCTTGTGCAGGGGGGATGGTGTTGACTCACCCTTTATTAAACATCTGTTTTGTCACAGAGGAACTTAACTTTGAAACATGAATCTGGAGTCCAAGTGACTTCGGCTCTGCTGCTCATGGAATGGCCTATTTCCAGACTCTGACTTGCCCAAATGTTTGAGGGCCTGACTTGCACTTACACTATCATCAGCTTCCCTGGAGAAACTCAACAAGGGTGGCACTGCGGCCACTGATTTTAGGGATTGTCCTTTGGAATATACCTTGTATGTCCAAGCATTGATTTCCTTCTTTGTTTCTGAGGAATGGAAGCAAACCCCTTGTTGCAAGAGAGGGCTACAGAAAGGCCTCAGCTTTCAGAAATTAGTAGCCTGGTGCTTTAATGCATGTTCTCTTATTTTAGGACGAGGTAAAAGATCTGGTGTTAGGTGCGAGGAACCCAGAAGAAGAAAAGAGCCCGTGGATTTAAGGTAGCTTGTGGTTTTGCTTCCTGCACCTCTTTTTGTGGTGTTCAGTCAAATGTTTCATGCTTGGGAAAGTTAAGCTGTGGGGACGTGAGCAGCTGCTGCTCCTCGCTGGCCTCAGCACCTCGTGCTGCTGAGCAGTTGGCTGTTCCTCGGTGGCTCATGTTTGTTGCTGCGTGTTGAGGCAGGACAGCGGTTCAGATGCGGGAAGAGGAAGCTTTTCAATATTGTCTTCTCGTGTCCAGCGACTAGTGCGACAGACAACTGCGTTTGAGGGGAATAGCTCAAGTTTTGTCCACTGATGGCTGGGCAGTGTGGTCGCTGGCTGTGACGTGGGTGGCTGGTACGTCTTGCAGTCCTTGTCCAGAGCTTGGTCACAGGGTCAATGGCTTTTGACCATCTTTTTCAGTCTCTGCTGGTCACCCTTGTCTATCTGTCATTAAACCCATTTCAGAATGACTGACAGGAGCTTATTCCAAAGCTTAATGTAGCCATGGAGCATGGCGATTGAGTAACTGGCCAACAGGGCTTTGGACGGTAGAGCAGGGCATGGGATGTATAAAGTTTTCACAGTGTTCTTTGAAGCGTGGCTTCCTCTGTGCTCCGCTTTCGCACAAAATCTTCAGGCGTGATCCATCAAGGAGTGTGAAATACATTCACAATCCCACTGCTGCCTTCTCCTCCCAGTCAGCAGGGCTGTGCTTTCTTCTCTGGCGTGGAGTTGCTTGCTGTTGAGAATAAGCAGTCTCTTTTCTTGCGTTTCCTTGCCTTTCTTTGGGACATGATGCCATCAAGAAAACCAGCTGTTCCAATCTGAGAGGCTGCCTCTGCCTCCGTGCTCTTGTCGATTGTGTTGAATCAATGAAGTGTTGCAATACTATAGAGAAAAGGAGGATGCGAAGAAACAGAGTGAGATCGCGCAGCAGGAATATATAGAAGAGGATTCGCATCCTGTTACATAGTTCACAGTGGCTGTGTCTGGAACCAGATCTGCTGTAATAACAGAAATCCCCTCATGGAAACTTGAATCTCAGATCCAAATCTTTGCTTTGCTGAGTTGTGGGATCTGAGAGCTCCCACGTGGAGAAGAGAGCTGGAGAATCCAAGCGTCTGGGGAGACCTGACAGCAGCTCCTGGCTGCTCCTGCTGGGACCATGGTGGCTTCAATAGGTGTGTGGTACAAATTATTTAAAGGAGAGAAGTCAGGGAGATAATCCCTGGACGCCAGCTGTAGCAGAAGGATAAAGTTCAAAATATTCTTCTTGTAAATCCTGCAAATTGCAGTTCTGACTCTTAATATCTGGAACCGCTGTCTCAAACCTTTGTCAACATGGGCTTTTTGCCTGTGACTCTGGGATCCAATGACATCTCTCTTCAGCCAAGAAAACTGCCAAGTTGTGCTTTGACTTTGGTTCCAGCTGTTCAGCGCAAAAAGCTTTTGTTGCTGCTATGAAAAGCTTTTCTTAAGGGACAACATAAAGCAGTAGGAGTGTTGTGGTGCTTGCAGGTTGAAGGAGGCATCTTCCCTTGAGAAGAGTCTTCCAAAGCACTGCAGTCTAGTGGATAAAAGGTTGTAAGGATTGTGCGTTAATCTGTAGCTGTCTGCAATTAATCTCCCCAGCGGGTTTGGATCTGACGGATGTTTGGAGTCACCAGCCAGGTATGTAAGGGAATTTCTTCAGTGGCTCTGAACTGCTCCACAAGCCTCTAGGCTGTACCTGTGCGTCTCGTGATCTTCAGTTCTTGCTCCGTCTTTGTTCCTGCTCTGTTTCTCTGTTGGTGTTTTCCTTGGCTCCGTCAGTTTTGATTTTTAGCTGGTCCATCCTGAGGGCAGGGTGAGAGGTTCACCCCATCCCCGGTGTTTCACTGCTGTCAAGCTTGTGTTCTGCCTGATAATTGCCTCCAAATCAACAGTTGGAAGCATTTCTTGATCTTGGCACAAATTCCTGAAGTGCCAACTGAAGTTTTGATGAGCTTCTGGAACTGCATGTTGTGGAGCTGTAAGAACCTGTCCTCCTAATTTCTGACTTGGCATTTCTCATGTGCAAGTTACTTTTAGGTATGCACTTGATTGTATCTCTCTCTTATTTTTTTTTTCCCCCTTTTTCTTTTATTTTAACATAGACCTATGTTGTATTAAGGTTTTCAAAATCATCTCCCTGAGGTTAACAACCTGGAATCCTTGTCTTAAGCTTAAAAACACCCATAACTTGCCAACCCTATTAGGTAGGATCTAGAAACATGCAGCATTGAGGAATCCCCATTTTAACCTCCTGGCACTAGAATCAAGTGCTCTGTAGCACTGCCAAGTCATTTTCTCCATGGTTTTCCTGGTTTATTTTACTTTTCTGTGTAGAATGCTTGAATTCGGATCATTAGGAATGCCATGCTAGCGCTGGGGTGGATCTCCATTAGTCCAGGACAGCATGTAGCAAATGTTTGAGCTGTATGTAAGGGTAAATTCTTCTAGGGCTCTTTTGTGACGTTCTGTGATTGAAACTCAAGCTGTGGGTATTTCATGTATATTCTAAGCAGTGTGTGGCTCGGTGATATCACTCTTAAGTGGGCGCTATCCTCCTCGCCACCCAGCATGAGCAGTTCTGGCCACTTACAGGATTTTTCATGCAGTACGTCCATCAAGCTGGCCATATGCTATTACCTACTTTTGCTACCTCCTCCTCCTTCTGTCTTATTTACTCACCTCTTTGTAGAGTTCCGGATCAGATTTTTTCTGTTACTTCTGCCTGAGTTTTTTTCCCTGCTTCCTTGCAGTGTCCCTGCACTCCTCCTCTCCTCTCTTCCGTCCCCTTTGTTTGCATTCCTTTCATTTTAAAAATCAGTATTGGAGCTGACACCAGGCTGCCTGTTCCCTGCAGCACTGAACTGGCGGTTTGGAAAGAGAAGGCTGCGCTTCCCTCGGGGGCAAGACAGAGTTCAATGTCTATCTTAGTTTTAAATACGCATCTGAACGTGGCTGATCAGAGGAGCAAAAAGTCTTTGGGTTCTGAGTACTGGATGCAGAGCAATCCTCTGCATCCCGCCGTGCTCCTCGCCGCACACAAAAGCCACCGGGCACAGAGGAGTTTGGCTCCAGGAGACACGGGTGAGATTCAGGGACTCCACGGAAGGAGGGTGGGAAGGTGTGGGTGCTTGTGTCAGCCTCACACCTTCTCTTTTTGCTTCAGTTTCTTCCTCACCCTGTCAGATTTATGCACTTTTTCTTTTTTTTTAAACCATGAAGGATCCCAAAATACATTACCAAACTATACATCAGCATCGTGGGGTGCTGTTTGCCTTGGGCAAGTAAGAGGCTGATGACAGATCATCACGCTGCTATGGTGAGGAGACGAGCTGGGATATCCCAGTTCCATGTTCTTATCGCAGCCAGTGCCATGACAAGGTAGCGGAGATAGATTTGCAGGTTTCCCAGTGTGAGTAGCAGCTCTGCTGAGGAAGGTTATGTACCCAGATGGTGAATTTCCACAGTGGTTTTGCTGTGCAGCTCCAGCTGCTGGCAGCTGTTCAGGCAGCACAGGATGGAGTGGCCTCAGTGGCAAAAAAAGGCAGGTCCGTGCTGGTCCAACAGCTCTGGCCAGCAGATTGGAATCGGAAGTGAAGGAAAGCATATTGAATTAAGGCTGCAGTCGTCATTTTAGTTTAGACCAAATGTATGTGGTTTGGCAGAATACCAGGGTCCTGACTCTTGTAAAAACGTGTCACAGAGGCTCTCAGGACCATGGGACGGTCAAGGCCTCTATTGGAAACCTTCTGTGTCACAGGCTATTTCATTTGGCTTAGACACAGCGTAGGAACTACTCTCTGCAACACGTTGTGTGTTTCTGGTCCTTAAAGTGATTAAACTTGGTCTGTCGACCTGGAGCTGTTTGAGGGGATTACAGCGAGAAGTGTGGGGAGGCTGCAGGTTCATCCTCGTTGTGTTTCCTTTTAGTATCATTGACCAGTGAGCAGCCTGACCCACCAGAGATACCGGACAGCACCAGGACTCAGTACCAGGTGATTGTCCACTGGAGAAGTACAGGGAGCATGTTCAGAGTAGGCTGAGCTGGGCTCTGCTGTGGAGAGAGACGCACAGACTGAGGCGGCTCCATCTCGGTTCTTCAGAAACGCTTCATAACGCTGGAATAACAAATAATTTCGATTGGACAAGAAGTCTTCTTGTAGGAGGATCTCAGCGTTTATGCTAAATTCTTTCTTTGACTTCAAGAAAAAAGTAGCAGTTAAGGCTTTCCAGTTGGAGACTGGTGAAATGGTACGTGTGAGTGAGAGAAGAATTGACTGCTGGGGTGGATGGATTTGGCCTTCTGTTCTGATTCTGCCTTTTTTTGCCAAAGGATCCATGTTTTTGGACTCGGATGAGGTGTGTTCAGTTGCTGTCCTTGCGACAGTTTGCTCAGTATTTATGTGGAAGAGGTTGTGCATTTGAAGTGGGTGAAGAACGGAAACAAGAGCTGGCACCGTTCGGCTGATTTCTCCTCTGCGGCGCTACATCTTCAGTTGTCAATTTTTTTCTCTACTTTCTGAAAATGTTTCTTGTTTTAAAATAGCGGAGAGAGCGGATTCGTTGCCTACAAGAAGGGTGGCTGGAGCCAGGTGGCAGATGGACCTTCCCCAGCCACGTTCTTCCAGCTCCTCTCTGCCCTGAACATGGCTCTGCCGGAGCTTTGGGTCCCCTGGATGTCCCTGTGTCCCCTGTCCTGATGAGCAGCGTTGTGTCCGCCCTTGCCCATACCCTGCAGCCCTGACTGGTGTTATTAGACCTTCCCCGAATAATCAAGCTGCTCATTACAGACTCAATTTTTGCCTGAAAAATAACGTACCGCCGCGTTCTTGCCCGAGCGGCTCTGGATAACGGGGCAGCAAAATCTCCTGAGCTGCTCGGAGGTTGCACCGGTCGCTGAGCCGGTGCCAGCTGGGAGAATTCCTTGGGAAAGCAAACAAACTGCTACAACAATTCGGCATGATCCTGCGTGACCTTGCGTTTGCTGCGGTGGGGAACAGCTTCCAAAAGCAGCAGAAAGGATATGCCCAAAGTCGCTTTTATGTGTAACATGGAGTATTCAGGGTTTGACCCCTGGAGGTAAAAGGCGGCTGTGTTAACCCCACCGCTTCATCTCTTGCCAAGTCTGAAAATCCAGGTTCTTAAAGAGGAGCTTGTGTGACCTTCATGCGTGAAACAGTTTCTCTTCTAAAATGGTTTTTTCCCCTTTATCAGTTATTCATTGAAGAGTCTCTTTGCATCTGTAGAATTTTGAAGGGTAGCTATTATTTTACCATTTTAATTTTCCCAGCTGTTCAAATAATTGTTTTAACCTCTCAGTGCCTGGAAATGCTTTTCACATCCTCGTTGCTCTGCATTGTATTTCTTCGGTTTCATGTTTTAAACTATCAACAAATCTTTTTTTCCCCATTCCAGATGGTTATTCTGTGACTTTCTTCTCTGTGGCTCTAAGGCTACATTGCTCTGAACAACACTCAGCTCGCAGGGAACTTGTGAACTTTGTGATACAGGGCTCTTACATCCTGGTTTTTGTGGCTTTTTGGTGTTGTTTTTCTCCTTTTCCCCCCTCACCAGCCCCCAAGGAGAGCTCAGCACTTGCAGATCCCGTTAAGCCCAGGACAAGCCGTGGTTATTCTGCAAGCTCTTGCCACCGGCCTCTCCGGAGTTGTATTTCACTATAGACAGCGAAGGGGCTCTGACAGAGACAACGAAGCCAGCACAGAATAGACGCTCTTCACACAGGTATTAAAGTCAAAGCACTAAATATGACAGCGTTTTCTCTACCCCCGAGACAAGGCTGTGACAGCAGGGGACAAGGCAAATCCCCCCTGCTCAGGTAGGGACGTTGCTGATCGAGCTGTGGGGGTCACTGAGTACCAGTGGGGGTTCCCAGCACAGGGCGATTCACCTTTGGTGTCCCATCTGGGGCAAAACACCTCCAGAGCAGCAGTGTCTCATTTCATAGCATCCATTTTTATATATATATATATATTCCTTTTTTCAATGCGCAGAACCTTTCTTTAGTACATCTTTAATGGTCTTGCCCTAGGGACGGAGGTGGAATTTGAGAACAAGCAATTATATTGTGATACTTTGGACAAACTGCTGTAGTTTCTCTTGCACACTCTTCTCACGTGTTCCAAAAGTTGCAAAAGGTGATTTATAATTCATCAAACTTAAGCGTAAAACATCTGACTGCGAAACCTATCAATCTGATCTCATCTCTTTCTAGCCCTTTAATTAGGGAAGCCCTGCTGAAAAATGTACCCATCAGCTACTGAGAAATGGTGCTTTCCTGGACCCTCGGTATAAATCTTGAGTTATCCAGGTGCCAAAATGCTGTCAGAACTGACAGATCTTAGAAAATACACCCACAGGCAGAACATTATCCATTATACTAGCACTGAGCAGTGGGCAGTAAGGGAAAAAAATCAGCAGCGAATGTGTCTTTATCAACTTTAATTGGCTTTTCCCGTTGATAAAAATCAGCGTACCCAGCAAGGAAGAGAACCTATCTAGCGGTTTGATCTTTCCATCCCGGAGCTGAAGGGTTCGGTCCATGACGGGTGACGGGGACTTGTCTGAGCTCCGAGCGGCGCGGCGGAGTCTGCAACCCCCGGAGAAAGCTGCCAGGTTAAACAAGTGTGAAGAATGAATTACTCTGGATAAGCTGGATTTCATCTGTGCTCTAGTTGCTCGAAATTTCCTTCGGAGAGAATGAAAACTTAGTTAAACTTCTATTCAGGTCCTGGCTCGTTAAGTGCTCCTGGATTGCGACTGGCTGGGCTGTGAAGTCGAGGATGTGCAAAGGGGACGATGGATGTGAAAAGGGGATGACGGGCAAAGGAGACAGCAGCTTTGCAAGAGCTGAAGAAACTGGTACCTGTTGAGGTTTGGGGAGGAGCACAAGCTGCTTTGGGGTCATTTGGTGCTGTAGGTTTATGCGTAGCTTTACATTAAAGACAAAGGAGGCAGCAGCTGTGTGGATTTCTCCTGTTCTGCAGCATCCTGCGTTGGCTGAACTATGTAGAATGTTTTGTTTTCTCCCTGGTGCTGCCTACATCTATCGCTATTAGATTTATGACAGTTTTATTAGAGTAAATAATATAGCAAAGATGATTGCAAATCTATTACTGTACTATTTTTCTCCTAGTTGATTAACAGCACTTTATTTATGATCTATTTGACAATGTGTAGTGCTTCTCTTGCTGAATTCCACAGGGTTTCTGAGCGTGGCTCTGGGTTAAATTTGTATTCTGCTAAGTCAAACTCCTCTACCTTATTGCCATAAAAAAACTAGAAAACAGAAGTACGTCCACTCTGAAAAGACAGTTTAAATGGACTTTATTGCCAAAGTTTCCTTTCCATAGTCCTTGATGGTCTTAATGCCATGGGCGCAGATCCCGGTGATCTGCCCAGCACAGCCCTTCCTTGTTGGGCTGAACTGAAGAGCCGTAAGAATATGATGGACCTTATGGAGAAAAAAGAGTGTTGATTGTGTGGGTTTCTCTTTCTTTCTTTCTCCTAGCCATATGATAAGCATTAACATAGAAACTTGTTGTGTTCAGGCAAGTGGGAGGGAGGGATAACAAAGTCCATTCTGTTCCTCTGGTTCAATCTGCCCATTTACAAGCCCAACCTATCAAGGATGTTGTCACTTTTTCTTTGCAGCAAGAGGAAGATCGAGGCTTTAAACGGCTTCTGAGGAATATATACAAATCCATGTGAATAGCCTAAACCATCATCATTCCCGTGGTTTCCGTGGGCGCCGGCCGTACCGCGGTTTGGGCAGTTGTGTTGTGTTGATCCAAATGCCACAGTGGTTTTACCGGGATACAAGATTTTTGACCGCTGGCCCTAAACTCCGCTGTGGTGTTGCTGTCCGTGTTAAACAGCCTTTTATGCCCATGCGGAAGACGGGATTCCTGCCCATGCAGCCCAAAGAGACAGTGACACCTTATTACGCATGATAAAAATATAATTCCAGATGAAGTAAAACTATAGAAAGAGGTGGGGATTTTGACATCTTATTTTGAGATGGCAAAATGCTTCTTTGGTGGCCTAAAGGCGTTGCTGTCCTTGATGCTTAGTGCACAGTGTAAATGCGGACAGACAGTGGCTGGCTCTGTGTCAATCATTCCCTAAATGCCTGATGGTACCTGAGTGACCGGCTCCTCAGCCGCCTCCTGCTTGAAAGCAAAGCTGCGTGATTCTTCTATTTTTCTAAACCATTTGCTCTCCTTAATTGAGGACTGTGAGCCATTGTGTGCGTAGTGCCGCAGGATCCTTGTTGTGTAAGGGCCTTGATAAATATGTATTTTATTGTCGAGTGTCTGTACCCACTCTGCAGGTAGCGGTGGCGAAGCGAGCTGCATACAGTTGAGAGTTGTCACATCTCCGGGGTCAATAACAACAAGACGGCACAGGGGACGGTGGGAAAAGGAGCCAGGGTAGCTGCCTTCAGCATCACCTGCTAATAAAACAGCTATTTATAGATCAGCTTTGTCAACTAGATTGTTAAATTAATATTTACATACCGGCTTCATTGTCTTTCACTGAAAATCTCATTTGCATTAGTGCTGGGACAGAAGTGCAGCTTTCGGTGCTCCGGGGACACGAGTGTGTGTGACCGGAGCCCGTGTTCCTGACAGATTCCTGCCTTGCAAATCCTCTCCCTCCTCTAGTAGCGTTTTGCCATCTTTTTGTGCCTCTCGTTTCTTGCAGGAAAGCTCACCTTTGTTCCCAAACGTCCACAACTCATCATGAGGCTGATCTCGCTAGAGAAGGGATGAGCGGCATTTCTGCATAGCAATTCCTAGTTAATCTCTGCCTCTCCGAGAGCCTTGAATTGTTGATGGCTTGTGGGTAATTTAATAACTAGCAGACAAATAGGATGTGTAGATGGTAGTAACTTAGCCCAGATGCGAAATCCCCCATCCTTATTAGCATCTGTTTGACTGAGTTTTGTTATAAAGATTTGCTTTTTCTATGTTTTAGCGCTGGCAAAGCAGCGGCGGGAGGAGTGGCTGCTCGGCGAAGCTGTGTTGAGCGCAGCAGGCTCCACACCTGGCTAAGCAGTTTCAATCCCCTCTGCGTGCGTGCGTCTGTGTGCCTTTCAAAAGGGAAGAGTAATCTACTTGCCAGACGTGTGCGCCTCTCTCGTAGTCCTTGGGCGACCTTGAGCAGTCATTTAACTTGTGTTTATTTGCCCATCTCTACCTGGGCAGATATTACTTCTGCGGTTTGGAGTGTTGGGGCTGGATGGATGTCTCGGAAACGCGGATGAAAAGTGTTACTGAAATGGAAGGCGTTCGTACCGTCTCTTCAGAGAGCTGATGGGAGTTGAGATTCACCTGCCTGTCTTGCCGTTTCTTGCTTCAAAGCCGCTTGGCCGCTGGGGTTGTGCGGGGAGGCTGCGGTGCAGACAGGTGTCACAGCGCGCGCGGGGCTGTCGATAACATCCTGTTATGCTGGTATTGTGCTCTTCTTAATCTGTCTTTGGCCTGCGAAGGGTCTAACAGCATCTGTTTCTCTGACACCTCCGCGGGCTCTCCGGGCATCTCATTACTCTTTTCGGGAAGAGAACATTGCAATCCGGTTACTCAGTCCGTGGAGAGCGAGAGCTCGTCTGCCCACACTGCTGTAAAGTCGGAGTTCAGGGAGCGGGTTGCGCTTTATCTCTCCAGGTGCATGAGGCACATAATATCACAATGATATGTGTGTGCTGAAACCATTCACCTTTTATTTATTCTTCTTAAGATAGCAAAGCCTCAATTTCCTCCCCTTCAAGATCTCTCTTCCCGCGGTTCGCAGGGGCGGCTGCGGACACGGCTCTGGGAAACCTGGAACTCGGTCCCTTGGCTCTCCAAGGCCTCATTTCACCACTGCCTCTTCCATTTTCACTTTAATTCTTGCTGAAGGCAGCACCTGATTCTTCCATTTTCAGACCTACCAGGTTTTTCCGCCTTCTGCTGGTATTTCAGGGGAGACGAGGATGTGCTTTTCTGCAAAATGTCAAGGTCTCCTCCTGGAGAGCTGACAGCATAGGTGTTTTATATGTACACGGGCTATCGGGATGAGACATCCTTACTCAGAAACATTGGCTGAGACAGACAGACATTCCTCCTGCCGCGAAGAGACAGGCAGGCTCTCGCTGTTGCCAAGCCTTCAAGTATTTGGCATGTTTTCTATTGCCCTAGTTTTGTGGAGTTGTTCCTGAAGTTTTACAAGTACACGAGAATCTTTGTTCTCTTTTTTTATTAAAGAAAAAGGAAGGAATAAACAAAATGAAATACTTTAGCCCTCCTGCCTAGACAGCAGCGGTATGAGAGTGTGATTCAGGTGCTTAAAACCAGAAGGCAAATTAAATAACCCCAGTGCATTTCTTAACAGTTCTACAAGTTAACCTTGTGGTTTTGGAGGAGTTTCTGGCTTCTCTCATGGGTTTTGGATATGTGAAGAGCGTGCAGCGCGGCTCATTTTCCTGAACAAGGGAATATTTGCAGCTCTGTAAGAGTTCACACATCTGCAGTGCCCCCTGCAAACAACAACGAACCGACCAAAACAAACAGTATCCCCAAATTAGAAAAGCCCCGCGTCTTTCAAATCTCACGTGCATTCTAATTCATACTTTTTCGGTCGTTCCACTTTTCCAGCCTCCCTTGCGAACACCGGGATCTCAGGCTCTTTAGTTTTAAGCGAAAGCCAAGATTTCATGTAAGAACATGACTCTGGGAAGCGGAGCTTTGACATTTTCATAGCTACGCTGTATATCATCAGACTTCACCGTGAGCCAGCAACACCGTTCGCGCGGAGATGAACGTGATTATTCACAGAGGGGGCACCGTTCAGCTTTGTTACCCCCCCGTTGATCTATAGAGGAGACTGGCTGGCTCTGCAAGCTCGTATTTCTGTCCCTACATAGGCTTGTGGATATACACCAGGCTTGCATGTGTTCATAGGTTCCATAGGCAGCGGCGGAGGCACGTGCTCCCGAAATCAGCGCTGAAGCGGTAGGCACACGCTCCTCTGCGCTGCCCGAGCGGAGGGACACACGCGGTCAGACTCCCACAACAGAACGGTTTCCAATAAAGCTGAAACACAGGAGTATTGTTCGACCAAATGCACAGAGCCATTGTGTGGGCCCTGAAAGCCTCGGCGCTTTATTCTCGACGGGCTGAATGGCAGCCGCGGGTAATAATAACACAAGATTAAAAAAGCCAACATTATAGGGGCATTTACAACCCGCTGAGAGAGTGAAATCTCAGCAAGGCTGAGCTGTGTCTCCAGTGATCCTACGTTTTTACTGCTTGATAAGGAAATGATGGGCAGCTCGGGAGAAATGGCCACCGCGGAGCAGATGAAAGGGGAGCAGGTTGTCTGTTCGAGCGCTGCAGTAAGTAGAGTGGGACAAATGGAAAAGCAAATGGAGTGACCGGCCCGTCCCCCCATGCGGGGTGGGCTGGGGGGTGTGTATGTGCATTTGCACACCTGGGGTTCCTTCCCAGGCTGGTTGAAAAGCTCCGTCTGGCTGGTGTTTGGCTCAGAGGCCTTTGGGCAGCATCATCCAGGGCCAGTGCTTTGGTGGCCACCAGTAGATCCACTCAGGCTCTAGCTGGGGGGTGATGGTGGGTAAGAGGTGGTAGGATTAACCTTCTGCCTGCAGGAACAGCCAGGCTTTCCATGAACTTCAATTCTGGTGAGACAGTAAATACTGAGCTTTCTAAATGCAAGTCTCAGTTTTAAGTCACAGTAATGGCAACTACCGTACACATTTAAGTTCAACTGATGGTTATAATCTCACATGTGGAATTTCGTTATTTTCAAAATGAAGAAACCCCACCCCACAATAAAAAATATTAAGGGAGAGTTGCTTATCTTAAAAGTCAAGTCTTCAGTGCTGGTTATAACAATTCTTTAGCATAAATGTCTTATAAAGTTCTTTGTGTATGTGTAACTATCTAAATAGCTTTAAAAGACCCAGCTTTCTTCTGGACACACATGGAGGTTGCATTCGTTAAGCAGAGCACCAGCCCATAGCAACATCCTCTCAGGATACGCCTGGGCCGCAGATTAAGGATGAGATTATCAAAGCCAGCCCTAACCTCTCTGGGTTGGGTAGAACCGACAGGCCGAGCGGGCGGTGCTGAGCGCTGGAATACATCCCCGCCTGCTCAGACAGGTCCTGCAGCTCTCTGCGACTCAGCAGCTTTCCGAGGCGGCATCTTACAGGTGTGACCTTGGTCTTCGGTGTGAGCGATGCGACGTGTGGAATGGTGGGAGGCATTTTGAAGTCATAAAACATGTTTTAATAAGAATGTATGCCACCTGGCTAGGGCAGGTGTGGGTAACGACTGTGCTTTTCTTCTCTAAAAACGTTCTCATCCGCTCAAGTGTTTTGCTTTGTTTGTGCCGGGCAGCGTGGCACGGAAATCACTGGACCCTGGGTGCTGTTTCCAGTGTGGGACTTTATGGGGATTCAGAAATCCAGGCTGCTTCACAGGTTCATTTATTTGGATTAATGAATCTGTCCCTGCCTCTGTTTCCCCAAGAGTAATGTGAAGTTACTTACGTCACGGGGATTTATGAGCTTCTTTCTATATTGGCCATTTTGTGGAGAGTGAAATTGCTCGGAGGGCTCTGCAGAAGGACGAAGTGTTTGAGTTTGTTCTGTTCTAATCCCGGCTGCAGAAAATTGGCAAGTTCCTGCTTAAAGTCTCTTTAAACACAAAATATAAATATCCTTTGATTGCTTTTTTTCATCCTTTCTTTCTCCCTTTATCTCTCTCTCTTTTCCCATCCTCTGTGCTTTGTTTTCTATTACAATTTTACCTATCTTCAACGGCAAACTGCTCAGGTTGGGACCCGCGAGCTCCCGTGCGCTGGCACAGACCCGTGGCAGAAGGCTGTGGGCTTGTTTTCTTGCCACAGGTTGCAAGGATGAAATGAAATGTCTCTTAGTGGTGAGGTCTTTGTGGGAAGAGGGTGTAGAGAGGTGTTGAGTGACGCTAGGAAAGAATGGTCTAGGAGGGGGGAGGAGAGGATGTAGCTAAACCCAAATACGACGTTTGCTTTTTGCCAGAACCTTTGCAGCAGAAGCGTGGACGTATTCCCAGTCGACAGCTCCCTCATCTCTCTTTCCCCGTCCCTTTTCTCTCTCCCCCTCTAGGGCTGCTGCTTTAGGATGAGTTGGTTCCAAACAGACAATACTTTCCTAGCAGATAAACAGACACCTAAGCAGCTGCGCTGGTATCTGTCATGAACAGACACGCTGCACACTGAGGGCAATTACAAAGTGGGACCAGCATCATTTGTCATATTTTCTTTTTAAAAAAAAAGCTCCCCCTCCACTTGAGCAGCGTCCACAAGACAAGTGAAGAGCGCACTTATAAACCATCGCTTTCTTTTCCAGTCTCTTAATATGTTTTCAAATGCTCCCATTCAACATTCCACCTTTAGGTCCTCTTGGTAAAGGATGTGTTTTAGACAGATGGAGCAGGTCTCCGTCCTGACACAGATGCAGGACTATAAATCTGCAGTGGAGGAGATGGGAGATAATTATTTAGGAGGATTTTGTGGCTTATTCCGGCATCTGGTATTCTACCAGTATGCCCTCTGAAGAGAGAAAGGGACAGGAAGGAGCTAGAGAAATGCTGAGCTTGGTAAAGGTTTTTAATTTGAAAGAAGGATTTGGAATTTACACAGGAGGAGACATTGATTGAGAAATAAAGACGCATCTCCGGGTGTTCACCGTTCTCCCTTTGTTTGCGCAGATCCATGCAGGGCATCTTATCTGCCGTTCTCTTAATTGCATCGGTTGTGCGGGGTGCCGGTGGGCAGCTCCTCGGAACAAATCCGTCCTGCCGAGACACCGACTACGCCGGCTCCTGTGTCCAGGGCCGGGCACGCAGCACCGTGCCTGGGTGTGCCTGTGCTTGGGAAATGTGTATCTGAACATCTCCATGGCCTCTCTGTTCCAGTTCGGGTGTCGTGCCCCCCGGAACACCCAACATTGTCCTGCCCGGACTGTGGATTCCTGACCCAGCTTTCCCCACTGCTGGATGGTGCGCAAGGGGAGCGGCGGAGTGGAATGTTTAGGGTTTCTCAGGTGACTTCGGAAACCTCTAAGAGGTGTGGTTGAGTCATTTGAATGTCTCCGTTCAGGTCGTTAACATTTCAAAAGCGCCTGTTATTTCTCTGTCTGGTTGCCTGAGCTTGGCAGAGGGTTGTCTAATTGGGGCTCGGTGTGAGCCAACCAACCAGGCTTCGCTGCCTTGTGATACAATCAGATCTTGCAGCTCCTGGGACCAGATATTTCAAGATACTTCAAGATTGGCAAGAGTTAGACGCGTAATTAATTCTTTCAAATCTGATACTTAAATACCATAAACGCTCAGTCAGCAATAAGCTGCTGGTGCAGAACAGTTGCAGTGCTGAGTCAAAGGGGCTGATTCTGCTCAAAGATATTTCAGTTTTTGGTTTTGTAGCTGGGTAGTAAACCATTTGGTTGGGTTTTTTTTAATCTACCTATAGGTTCTTTACTATCTAGTCTTTCAGAGATGCTTCACAAAAATAGGTAGAAGTTCCATCCCACACCTATCTGCAAACAGACAGAATTCCCAGTCTTCTCTTGCCTCTATCATTGCTGATTTTTGCCTCTTCTGCCAGAAAAAAAGGAGAGCGACATCCACTCCCATACGGGTGAGATGAATACGGCTATCACACAAATAAAATTACTGGCTGCCGAAGAGCAACAGTTTAATGAAAATGTGAACTGTTAAACAAATAAAGTCAGTCAAGCTCATAATACTTCTGTGTGGAATTTCACTGTATCACTGAGCAGAAATAGAATTAGGCATAGAAAAAGGATATCTGGAGAAGTTGTCTCTGCCTGCCTCTGTGCTTGGGATATGAAGCTGGACTAGATAGGAGTGAGCTGTACTTTAAATGTGGATGTGCTACCCCAGCCTGGAGAGGAAATGTCTTTATGCAGTGCAGGAACCTGCTAAAGCAGGGCAGGACAACACAGAGCACCAGATTTCCTCTGAAGCCTAAATTCAAAGGTGAGATCCCTTGAGAACTGTGTGGAGGTTTTTTATTATTTGTTTTTTTCCTGCGTTTCTTTAGCGTCTTCCGCTGGTGAATAATCATCGTAGCTCTGTGTGGCTGGTAAGTAGCATTACTCTTCTGTAAAGAAAGAGAAACCGAGATGAGGATTTATTTACAGCTGCTGGGTGAAGTTGGGAGGAGTCTGACCACAGCGCCTAAGACTCCTGTTTGTGCCTTCCAGGCCGGGCTTACCTCCCTGTAGGCTTGGGAAAAGGGCTGGGTTTAGTAACACTCTCAAGTGATGGGTGAAATGCCCAGGGTGAGTATTTAACAACCACTCTTGAGATCCCTTCTCCATGCCCGGTGCCGTAGTTGAGTGTTGGGAAGTGTTCTCAGCAGCTCTTTGCGCCTTCCCCAAGGACTGGACTTTCCAGTGCTTCCATCTCCATGGAAATTCCCAGAGTTAACGACACGCTCGTTAGAACCGGTGCAGGTTAATGGTCTGTTCCAGGATGTAGATCTGGAAAGGCAAAACGCCGAATGTAAAGTTGTGATCGGCTTGCAAAGGAGCTGCCGGCTCTGTCTCCAAACCAAGTGCCATCCTGTCTGTCTGGCATCCCCTGTTTGTCGTGTTCAACCGGGGGTGGGATGGGGTGATCACCAGGGGTTCAGAGGACAACTGGGGTTGCTCTTTCTATCTCCCATCTTCTCCTCCACCCCCACTCTGACGGCATTTCTTGAGCAGAGCGCTGGCTCAGTCTCAGACTGGAGTCACTGGTGTATTGAAGGGGTATTTGTGTCTGGGTCACATGGAGCTTTAATGTTCTGTGGAATTGGAAACGTTGTAGGAGTTTATATTCTAAGTGTCTTTATTTTTCTGGGTGACCTTGTGAAATTTCCTTGCGCCAGATCTGTATCTTGCCGTCCTGCCGCCTTTATCTAATTTGTTTTCTTGTGTATGTTGCTGACATTCAGTGAAGTGTAATTTGTCTGAGAAGTGGCACTTATAACAAGGATCCTGCTAGTAATCCCTGCCTTGAATCCCTATATACACAATGTTCCAGGAATAATTAAAGTCACAAACTTCAATCTTGAGGGATGCACAGGGGAAACCTATCCTGAAATAAGGCTTGGCATAGCTGACTTCTCTACTTCTAGTGCTTTTTAGCAGTAGGGTTTGTTATTTTTGTTCCAGGACTGAAGCAGATTTAAGTGGAAGTCTGACATCCTGAATTTACAGGTCCTAACAACAGTGTTCATCAGTCTGTTCTTACTGTATCCTTTCTCTACCCCTTCTCTCTATTAATTTTCCTCAATAGTCTGCAGGGATCATTTGCCAGCCTGATTCAAATTCCTGCACTTTCCTGGCGTCTTGTTTTATAACATCTTGCATCATGTACTTTCCATTTCTGTAATCCATTTAATCCGAAATACTGGAATGGCTTTGCAGGTATTTATTGCATTTCTTTCTTCCTTGTGTTAGGAGGTAACAGGTCATTTATACAACTTAATTCAGAATCTCTTGGCTTCTGGGTTTATTTTTCCCTTTTATTTTCCCACTCATTATCCTGGGGGCTGGTAGCAAGAGCAGGAATGAGAGTAGGAAGAAATTGCCCTTATTTGTATATTATATACTGTTTCATTATGTTGTGCTCAGAGCACAGCTCGGCAGTTTAGCAGTTAAACCCCAGCAATACCATGACTGTTGCCTGTCCTTAATTTTTGGAAGCGTTGAGCTTAGAGTTTGAAATAATGAAATACTGTTGCATCAGTAAGTGGTTTGCCATTCCTTTTGGCTCTGGAAATAGATATTCACAGTCGGGTGAAGTTCATTTTAATCCTCACAAAACCAGAGCTGGATTTGTACAAGTTGTCGTTGTTCTGCTTTAGAAACACTCTGTGCCTTCTGGATCCCTTTATCCCTCCCAGGGGCTAATCCACGAGCTCGAGAAACGCTTGGGGTGGCTCCAGTTGCGGGATGAAGAGGCATCCAGCGTTATCTCCTTTTCCTCCTGTGTTGCCTTCTCTCGCTCGTTCCAGAAAGGCGCCGTAGTGTTTGTAGTGTCGACTTTCTGATGTGTATAGATAGCGGGATGTAATTATCTTCCGCCGAGGTAGAGTCATTATGCTGGCTGTAAAGAGAGGGGGTCACAGTCTTAATGGGAAATGATTTTAAAGCAATCTTGACCGAGCCTAGTGGAGCCATTTCAGACCACTTAAAACTCAGCCAGTCCTTCACGGCACTCGTGATGTGTCCACTTTACGAGGTGAGAAGCAACGGGACCAACGCTTGTCGAGGGGATAACGAAAATCTATGATAAACTGCAGCGTCGGCCTCGGGCAAGCGGTGTGTGTGGCCACAGGGGAAAAGGTACCGACAGAGCCCGGTCTCGATTGTTATTGTTTTTGATGCTGATTTGGAATAACACAAAGCACTCGCAGAAGCCATGAGCCCATAAAATCTGCCGCCTTGGGCTTTCTGTGCTGCAAAAGCTGCCCCGCTGGCTCCAGGACTGACTCTGGGAGCATCGCTCCCGTTCCCCAAGCGGGTGGCCGGGCAGAGCAGCACAGTCCTCAAATCAGAGCCAAATCACCGGCGGATCCACTTGTGGCTCACCTGGGAAGTTCAGCCTTCAAATATGCTCTGACTTACAAGGCAAATTGGGTCAGAGGTTGTTTAACAGCAAATATTATTTTGCGTTACAAGCTGTTGGAGACAGACAGACCTCAGCGTCCGTGGGCGCGTGGTTGAGCCGTGGTCAGGAGCAAGGTGAGGAGAAGGGCTTTGTTGGAGCTGATGGGAGGTGGCAGGCAGCGCTTGCGGCTCATGTTGGGCAGGTCTGTTGAGACCAGTCTGGGACTAAGAAGCAGACACCACTTTACATAAGAGATTTTTCTGTATTTCAGTCCTTTACAGAAGCAGAATAGGCAGGGCTGTGCAGGTTAGCAAAGCCCTAAGCTGGTACCCAGGAGAGCAAGAATAACTAGTAGTGAAATGCTCCGTGTCTGATTTTCGTCCTTTGAGCTCCTCTGTAATGTTATTGGAAAACAAAAATTGTTTAAATAATGGAACAGGCCCAATGAAATTGTGCAGTGATGCAGAAGGGGCGAGGAAGGGTTATTTCCTTTCTTCCCACCGCTTTTCTCCTCCTGCCTCCCAAACGTGGGTGGAATCCGCGTGTCAGGCACCAGCAACATCAGCCTGGCCCGGTGGCTTTTCTTAATGGTGAGAACGAGATTAAATGCAATTAACATTGATTGAACAAAAAAGCCGCCCTCGCTTTGTATGCCAATTAATTAACAGCCATCCTTTCAGCAGCGGCCCTTTGTGGAGTGTGGTTGTTCCTCCTGGCCCCGGTATTTTCTAGCACATGTCCAAAGTCAGAAGCAGCGAGCGCGTCCCCTACTGCGATGTCTGGGGTACCGGCTCAGCGGGGAGATGCAGCCCCCCAGCTGGGATGAGTTTTTCATGTAGTCTGGTGAGTGCAGAGCTGCTCAGTCAGTGGCAAAACCATTTTCCTGTTAAGCAAGGCGGATGACGGGAGCTCTCTGCGAGTTAGAGCGATGATCAGAACAATTGTCTGGAGGAAATCAGTATTATAATGCATGAACAAACAGGTGAGTCTCGGAACAGCTAGAAATTAGTTGCGCTGGTAAATAGCTTCCTCGCGGGGGGACGCGGAGCGATGGGAGGTGTCAAAGCAGAGCAAAGCAAACAGCGTGTTGGCTCTTTTGGAGTCAAGGGAGGGTGAGGAGGGGGGAGAGGAAGCCAGAAAAACTGTTTCTGTTCCGTGCTCTCTGTTGGTGGGGTGTGTAGACCAGGGGACTTCCACGTGAAAGCACTTTCTGGGGTGTTCTGACAATGTGTCTGGTGAGTTTTTTGAAAGGCGTCTTTTCTGCTGTCAAGCCAGCTTTGAAGACGCCATCTGGGGAAGTAGCCAAGAAGTCATCGGGTGAACTTCTCTGCTTTGCAAAGCTATTAACGCCGGTACAGAGAACAGAGAAAACAAAACTCTCTTCATAGCTTTTTGAATTAATGTTTTTTCGTTGCTGCCAGGCGTACTCCTGCCCCTTCTTATTCCAAACCCAAGGACAGCAACTGTTGGACTCCTGAAGGATGAGAGAGACAGAGGCTTTTCTGTGCAATAACTATATGGCACAGAAGTGCTGTGAGCCATTAGTCAGCACAGCTGCTCCACAAAATAGCCAATACCCAGAATGTAACAGAACAAATTGCACATAACCAAAAAATACCTACAGCATACATCAAACCACAGTGACTCCAATGTCCCTTGCAGCACTTTGGGGTGCTAATAGCCCTGCAACAAATGCCTTATCCAGCGGAAAGGCCTTGAACACCCGTCTTAGGACAGGTCAGGATTTTTGTATTTCGTTAGTGTCTCTTCCCAGACTGAGAGGAAAAAGTTGTGTGGTCATGTTACTGCAGTCTAGTGTGCACCAACAGGTGTTCTGGGTTGGAGAGAGCTGCCGGGAACTAGGAACTATGGAGATTAATTTCTACTTTGTCACTGACACTCCAAATGTGCCGAGTCATTTATCATGGGGATGTGCTTTCTGATTTCTTCATAGCTACACAGTGCCCAGATGTGCGAGCGCCGTGGCGCGACTGCTGAAAGGAGCATTGGAACAAAGGTAAGGCACTCGCTGGAGGAAAACTTGCAGGGCTTACCCCCTGAGACTAAAGGCTGGTTAAATAAATGAGTCTGAGCACAGCTGAGGCTTGGCAAACAGTGTCTCTGGCAAACGCTGTGGGAGGAAGTTCTTTGGGATCTGGGCTTTCAAGGAGGGAGGTTCCTGCCCTGGCCGGGAGCCGCGGGGCAGAGCTGGCCAGCCACGGCGGGAGGCGCAGAGGATGCTGCGGGCTCGCCAGGCGGCCCCGGGCTCCTGCGCTGGATGCAGATGGATGGAGGAGGAAAGGGAGGAAGAGGAGGGAGCGACACGTTAGAAAATCTTGCAGAGACTTGCTTGCCCTGATGCTGGAACGGAGGCCTCGGTGTTGGGTGTTGACTGGACTCCCTTCTCAGCCCGGGTGAGATGTGTGGAGTGGATCTACTTGCAGAGCTCAACCCGTTCTCCTCGCTCAACTGGAACCAGAACTGGAAAGCTGCTGGCTTCCCCGCGTGTGCTGCAAAGCGACGGGCTGTGTCGGCTGAGCAGCCGGCCAGATTTGACCGCTGTTGGTTCCTGAGTGGGGTCTCACCGTGGTGGAAGAGCATGGGTTAGTGGGTCCTGCGTGCCAGGAGAGGCGTAGAGGGCAGCCCTGCATACCCTGCAGCTGGGGTTGCTGTCAGGACTGAGCAGATTGCCATTGCTGTTTGTGCTGCAGCCACAGCTGTGAGGAATCACCTTTGTGTGGACACTATTCATACGCAGAAGCGCCGGGCTGGAGCACGTAGAGACTGGAACATGTTGCCTACCTGCCACGCATTGGCAGTGGCATTAAAAGTCTTCCCTGCGCGAGGACACCATTCCTTCTCATCAGAGCGAGTGTGCGGTGCACGTCTGAGGCTGCTTGTTTAGCGAGTGGTTCTTCTGCTACGCTGCAGCAGAGACCAGCAAACACCAACCGTGGGGCAGTTATTTTGTGATGAGCCACCAAACTTCTTCAGGCTGAGCCTCAACTTGATTAATTGGGAGTATCTTGTCATGTGGGAACAGCTTGTGATTGCGAGCTGCTTGGACTTGTTGCATATGCAACCTGCCTGGTGCACACGCGATGGTAAGGTCAGGTAGGAGAGGTAAAGGCTTCTCCTTCCCTTTCCTGGCTCTTTCTGCTCCAGGTAAGTGTGGTAGCAACCTGGTGGCATCTTGCAGGGAGGATTCCAGGCTGGAAGGAAATGAAGGGGTGCCAGATCTGCATCGGCATGCTTGCAATGCTAGGTGGAATTAAAACGCTGGTGTAAATGGCTGGCTTAGCAAAGAATGGGTTTAGTCTTAAAGATATGGCATGTTTCCATGCTATTAAACAGCATGTGAGGCATGAAATCGATGCAACTGTGCTTTTAAGTAGGTAGCCACAGGTTTATAAACTAGTGGCCTAGGAACAGTGAAAACGATTATATGCGTATTCTACACAGCGTAGACTTATCCGATGGGCTAACAGACCACAAAGCCTACGGAGCCTGTGGGATCTGGCAGAGGAGACCTCTGTTCTCCAGCATCGTTAGCTGTTAATTGTGTCTGCACCACACGGCGGGTTCTGCAGAAGATGCAGAGCAGTATGGGTTTCCTGCCAGCCAGGGACTGGACTCTGGCTTTGCTTTTGTTGTAAATTGAACCTTTAGCGGTATGAGAGGGTTTGGTCTGTGCTGCGGGGTCTGTGTTGGCATCTGGGCAGGCAAGTCTGAAACAGCTGGGGAAGCCACCTCTGCGCAGGCTGTTGGGTGCTTCAGTTCCTGAGAAACACCAACCCCATAATCTTCATGGGCTCCCCGTGCCCCTGAGGAGGAAAGGGAGACCTCGCTGGCTACAACTGCCTGAAAGGAGGTTGGAGTGTGGAGGGTGTTGGTCTCTTCTCCCAAGTAACGTGTGATAGGATGAGAGGAATCGGCCTCAAGTTGCACCAGGGGAGGTTGAGGTTGGATGTGGGGAACAATTTCTTCCCCAAAGGGCTGTGGGGCATTGGAACAGGCTGCCCAGGGCAGTGCTGGAGTCACCATCCCTGGAGGGTTGGACAGACGGACATGAGGTTCTCAGGACATGGGGCAGTGCCAGGGGTGGGGGCAACAGTTGGACTCAATGATCTTGAGGGGCTTTTCCAACCAAAATGATTCTGTGATTCTATGAATTAGTTGCTCCATCCAGCACAGGCTGGTCTGAGACGTGATTGTATCAGGAGCAGCGTGAGCTGATCGATGTTATCATCACCTGCGTCCTTTGGTCACAGCAGCATCCCTTGGTTCCTACAGGACTTTGGTACCCAGTGTCCAGTGCTCACTCTGCACAAGGTTTTGAGAAAGTTTGGTCACCCAAGATGAGGTGGAACCTGATGTTTTGGGCACGAGGAAGGTTTGTGAGCCTCCAGCTCCATGGGGATAGGTTGGGCTGGAAAGAGCTGATTGAGGTTAAGCGCTGGCTGTTTGCGTTTTCTCCTGGAATGAGTAGGAAGATGTAGTTATGATTTTGAACATGAAATTGTGTAATTATGATATTCTTTAAAATTCCTTAAAAGAAAAGGTTTTACTGTCTTCCGCACGGGTTAACCACAGATTGGCCACATCAGTGGCTTTTTCACAAAATGTAACATTCCTCGACACTTCAATGAGGTGTTACAGTGTGAATACAGCAAATTACTTTATTGCTAAATTGATTGCGAGTTGTTGCTGCTTCGCTCGTGACAATTTGTGTGAGTGCTATTGGGGTTTTTAAAATGTACTGCTCTGTGCAAAGCCCTTAAGTCACTAATGATGAGAAAAATTACCTGGGAAATTAGAGTCAGTTGAGTAATATTGATGGTTGGTTTGTCAGATTTCTAGATAAGCTTTGTCTGAATAATTTGGCAAACAATTTTCTCTTTATTCTTGAGCCCTTTGAAGCTTTTCCAGTTCATTGTTGTTGGAGATGGGGCTGTCTTTGGAGATGCATGGTCAATGTAGACTGAATCTGCTGAGCTTGCAGGTGTTCAGCAGCGAATATCGGCCTCTTGTGCAGAATCACAGCCGCGCTTCTGACAGGTATTGCCGAGTGTGCTACCTTCATTTTTTTGGTGATATTCTCCTTCCTGATTCACATCCAGGGAAGCAGAGCTTCTCTCCTAGGAAAGGCTGGACTACAGAGTAGAACCAAGCTCAAATACAGCCCTGGTAAAAATGGGTGGTGAGGCCACATACAGCTCGCTCTTCAGTTGTCTTTCTGTACTTGGCTTCAGCAGAATCCTTTAAACGTGGGTAAGTACTGTCTGCTCTGCAAAATGGAACTTCACCTGTCCAGAATATGAGAAAAAAGTAGCGTGTCGATGGGCTCACCCTCTGCAATTCAGCACTTCATTGATATAAAGACACCGTTGCTGATCCACGAGAGCTGGTTACCCAGGTTTTGAAGTCAGGTCCAACATCGATACCCTGGATCATCGGGGGCAGAGGGGTTACAGCTGGTGCCAGGTGTGTTCTCATCTGCTGCTGATGGCATTGTTGGTTTGGCTTCTGTGACTTTATAGGAGTGATAAGATAAAAATAAGAAGGAGGTCATAGTAGGCTGTGCAATCTTTATCCTAAAAGGGTCAGAAGCCGCCTGTTTTTTCTACCCCTCAGAAGTCCACAGCTTATACGCAGATACCTGTAGGATACAGGAGGTTGCTGTGAGGACAAAGTAGCTGTGATTTTGCTTTGAATTTTAGGAGGGTAAGTGCTGTCAAACACGTCAGGAGTTCTGCATTCTCCGAGTCCCTCTCTTTCTTCCTCTCCCCTCTCGTGCTCGCCCTTACCATCGATCCCGTTCCAGGATGAGCGAGCGGTGTGTGCGTGTCTGATCCCAGTGCTCCTGTGTCCTGCTGGGACTCAGCGTGGAGCTGCATTTATCCCCGAGACCGTGGCCCTTCTGCTGTAGGCTGTAGGATTTATAAACCCCCATCATTTGTGACAGACCATATATTCTTGTTCACAGAATCAGTCTCGCCTTTGATATCATGACCTGCTCTCTTGCTTCTGCAGTCTTCTGTCCCCTTGAATGTCTTGTGTTTTACAGCAGGTGAAACGTGATGGTTTTTCTGTGGGATTCGCACCCTGCCAACATTGCTCCATCATTTCTGAAGGAAACGGTGCCATGTCAAGAGCTGCTTAATTAACTTGCTACGTTTTCCTTTGTCTCCTTTCTCCTCCAGGAGCTGTTAGTTAATTCTGGATAAACATCACCCACCAAAGAGCAGCAGACAGGGACCACAGATGCCCTTGGAAGCCCCAGCATCCTTCTGTAAGACCCTGACCAAACCCGGTGCCTTCTGCCCTTTGCGGTCCAAGACGACGACGTGACTTTTCTTCTAATTGCCTGCATGTATCGCTCTCTCTGGATGTTTCTGGAGTTGGGAGGGGGGTTCTGGGAGAGGAAGACGCTACCGTTTTCTTTTTTATTGTATTACAATGTAAAGATTCATATTGACCCCACGTATTTCCAGCACAGCTGGTTCACCCTGTGCAAGTTTTGGGTTCACCAATCCACATCTGAGTTCCAAGAGCTGTTTTCTTTGTCCGTTTGCTCTGGAGAAAGGGGTCCAAAGTATTTGGAAGTAACCCTGATTAGCTTGTTAGGATTCATTGTTCCTAGCACGCTCCCATTGGTTACACCAGCAGGCGCATTTCTTCCCTTCCAAGGTTCCCTCCTAAACAATAAAGTGTTTAATGGTCACCGTGTACTGTGAGATACTTTCAGTCCCACGAGTGTGTTCGTTGCTGTTTTCTGCCTCCTACCCATGCCAACAAAAACTCCCAACAAGTGTGGGAAATAGAAATATTTGAAGTCACAGTTTATAAATCACAGAACTTGTTCATTTTGGTCCTGGGCTGAATGACTTTGGCTTATTTGAAAGTACTTGGAGGAGTGCGGAGTCCTGGCTGAAGGGAGCTGGTGTTGGTGAATCATACTGAAAAAGCCGTTGTCTGCCATAAACTACCATCGTTTCCAGCCTTGTGCTCAGTTTTGAGCCCTCTCCTCGCCCTGCCGAGGGACAGCGGGACCTGTGTCGTCTGACATTTCATCCTCGTAGAGGTAAGTGCGGCAGATTTGCAAAAGACCTGTCAGCAAACCGGGGGAGCAGGTCTACCTTGGTAAATTGATTCCCTTTCTCTGGCTAAAGCTTCTCCTCTGGCAGCATTTGCTGTTGGTGTCCTCTCTGACTGGATCTGACAGTTTCTGAAGGATGTGAACATGGATTTTTGGAGGTCATGTCAGAGTTTAATGCACTGTTTATGAAAATGGATGAGGAGGGCTGAGAATTGTTTTCTGTGTTATATTCTGCTTCGTCTCCTTTTCTTTTAGGCAGCAACTTAGTGCTTTACATCTTCATTAAAGCAACAAAATGCCTTTCCTTCTTGCAGAGTGCTGATGCCACAACCCTCTTCCTCCTCAGAAGCGTTATTTGCTCATCTTTGCAAAAATTCCACTGTTTTATCTCCGTGCAGTCAAACTTGTTGTCCCCAAGGGAGGAAGGGCAAGTTTTCCAAGCTGACATTGGGCACTTGGTGCCTTCAGATCTGTAGCGGTTCTGGATGGGCTTTTGCTGTCGTGCTGACTTTGGGATCTGCTTGGGAGAGCCCAGTTCTGCAGAGACACCGAACCCCTGCCTCTGCAGGCACAAATATGGAGCGCCGAGGTCCATCCCTGACTAGACTTTAAATTACTGCTGCTCTGAAAAGCACCTATTTTGTCTCTTCCTCGTTTTCCTCTTGCCCCCATCCAGTGTTGCTTTGGCATGAGTCATTTGCATGTCATTATTTCAGCTGCCCTAAATTGGGGGGGACTGTGATGCCAGGGCTGATTATCTGGCGGCACTGGACAATTTTCTCTGTTAGGTAACTGCAATATATTTCCATGTTGTTTTATAATGAGCTTTATTTACCAAATTGGCAATTCCTCTGTTGAGAAATAACTGATTACAGCATTCAGGGAGTCGCTGTCATCTCAAGATACGCAGGTGTCTGTGGAACATAAACAGATGTGATCGTTCAGACAGTGAACTCAATTCATAGAGGGTAGGGGAGAAAAAATCAGCCATAAAATCATAAATGTAACATCTCCAGCTAATGTTGGCCAGGTGCTTTGCGGCTGTTTTGCAGCACGACAAGGACAAAGTGGCACTCTAAGGCCATCCAGTACCTCCAGATGAGGGACTGCTTGATTATTAGCTGAAAATATACCTCTTGTGTGTCATTGCACTTTAGTACTGGTTTGCCTAACTCTGAGTTTCTGGAGACACACATTAGTTCGTCATAGGATGGTTTAGGTTAGAAGGACCTTCCCAGCTCCCCCAGTGCCCCCCCTGCCATGAGCAGGGACATCTTCACCAGCTCAGGTTGCTCAGAGCCCCGTCCAGCCTGGCCTGGGATGTCTCCAGGGATGGTTCATCCACCACCTCTCTGGACAACCACCTTCTCTTGTGCTCCTTCACAGTATCACAGTATGTTTGGGATTGGAAGGGACCTCAAAAGATCATCTAGTCCAATCCTCCTGCTGGAGCAGGAACACCCAGCTGAGGTTACACAGGAAGGTGTCCAGGCGGGTTGGAATGTCTGCAGAGAAGGAGACTCCACAACCCCCCTGGGCAGCCTGGGCCAGGCTCTGCCACCCTTACTGAGAAGAAGTTTCTCCTTGTTTCTCCTTGACTGCTTGTTGGATATTCAGACCATGAATATTTTTTCATGCAAGGTTGTGACAGCAGGTGTCAGTTACGCTCTGGAGCGGCAGAGATTGCTATTCCTGGAGCCTGGTGTCCGGTGTTGAATAGATGTCCTTATCGCACAGGTACCATCACAGTTGGCATTAATGGGCGACGAGGACAGCGGGATAAACAACGTGTGGATCTATTGTGGAAGCTGAATTGGAGGCAGTTTCCTCCAAAGGCAAGTTGGAGGTGGGTAGGGGCCACCAGCCACGCTGCTGCCTGCGCTGGGTGGAAAGCAGCTCTTTTGTGTCCAGGAATATCCGTGACCCACTTCACCTCCTAAAACCAAACCTGCCCGTCGCCAGATGCCGTCCAGGCGCAGGGCTCCATTCAGCCGAACAGCTGCATGTCCATTTTCCCTGCCCGCTTATTGCAGTTTTCTGTGCAAATTGGGTAATTGTGTGTACAAATGCATCCGGTAATTCGAATGCAATGTGCACAATCGTGGTAATTTCATGTGAAAATACAGGCTTGCAGAGTGCCCACTTTAGGAGCATGAATTGTTTTTAAAACCGGCCAGATGAATGGAAGGAACAACCTTTTTATTCATGCATCATTTCTTAGTGTTGCAAGGAGGAGAAAGAACAAAAACAATGAAGTTAGAGAAGATACAGCAAATAACAGAACGGATAGAAATTTTCCAGTAGGCTTCAATAGCTGTTTAAATGAAACATTCAACAAGCGCTACGAGATTCCAGCGTGCGAGAACATCTCAGGCTCTCTAAGCACCAAATTTGTGATCTTGCATAAAAACACAACCCATTGCTTCCTGTTGTTAATATTTCACACTTGGCTTTGCAAGACGCTTTATCTAATAACCTCTCTGCGTTCAGGCTTCTACCAACTCTTCCTCGTCCCCAGCAGAAGAGGCTGGAGGAGAAAGGCAATTGCCAAGCGGCTGTAATGTGTGTAGGAGGGTTTTGTGTAGCTGTAGGGGGAGAAGAGTAAGTCTCATTTCCCATTTTATAGTCTGCTGAATCCTGTGATCTCATGCTGTGTGCTCCTTTTCCAGGCAGAGTTTTTCAATTTGTCTTTCGAGTTGTTGTTATTATTTATTTCCAAACTGGTTAAAAGTGTTTGTCTGTGGCTTGTCGCTAAATTGTTGATGTCTGATTCCCGAAAATGCTTCATTGTCAGTCTCATACACGCCTCAGGACCACGTTCTTCTCTTTGCCTGGTGACTTGGTCTGTTGGGGTCAGAAGCAGTGAAGGCACAAGGACTCTCCACTCGTTCCTTCCCACTCCAAGAGTTGCTGTAACCAGATGCACCTGGATAAAATAGACCCTACGATGGCAACAGATGGTCCTGCCAGCCCAGGGAGCTGTTGCCTCCAGTGCTGTCGAGTTATCGGCCCTTTCAGAAACCCACGGGAGCCTGAAGCCGTTCAGTCCTGTGGGGTTGTAGCCTCACACCTGTTCCCATTCTCTTCTTAATTCTTAGAGAAGTTTATTTAGAAATAAACACAATTTCTGATGTCTTTGGAGCACGTTTGCCATTAGCACAAACCCACACAAATCCCTTTGGCTCACGTGGCTCTTTTTGAAGCATTGGGATCTTCTCACCTTCTCGTGAATCCCTTAGAGCTTTGATTTCAAAATCCTTCTTGATTACTCAGTTAATATCTACACTGACATTTATGGCAAACTGGTGCATGCGGTTCAGTCCTATGTGTTTCCTGCTTCCTTCTCTAATGTTACCTTCACTGTTTACAACCAGTTTTGGTACCTGGTGCTGAGGTGTTAGTGGAGTTGGAATAGGTCTATCTGGTGTTTATTTTTCTTACAGCTTGAGATGGGTTTTGTACGATTTAGTCCTTGAACTGCCTGAGCTAATTTGTCTAATGGGCACCAGTGGAGGGACGTGAGCGTCGCTCCCTCGGGAGGAACAAGAAGGGTGTTAATTCTCCCCTCCTACAACCTCTTGAACATCCCTCCGTATCCATTCTCTCGGTGATCGAGTCCATCGTCACAGTGAGTTTGATTTTTCTTTCCTATGACTGGGGAGTGCCACTGTAAGTCAGGATTAGCTAAACATAACATTAAAAATAAAGCACGGCTATTAATTTAATGGGTTCCTCGTTACAACCATCATAAAACAAGTAAACAGGAACTCTGCCAGTGCTGCCACGCGTTCCCCCTCCGAACAGCTGAACCAAGGGAGGGATTGGAGTTTTTGCCATTTGACAAAGCCGCGCGCGAGCCTGGCTGTTTAATTATTAATTCTTTACTTTCCCTTCTGTAGCCTTTCAGCTGTGGGGCCGTCTGTGCCGACCGCGGCGGAGCGTCGCGGCTCTTAGCGAGGCGGGGGGGAAACGCACGTTCCCAGTGCCGCTTAAATCATACCAGCCGAAAGAGAAGCCCTACAAAAGGCAGAGAAATTGCTCTATATGGGCTGCTCCGATGAAACAGCCTTCGTAGTCCCTTTAATCCTTATTATTTTTCTTTCGCAAGCTGCCTTTGTGTTGGGACTTTTCCCCTCTGCTCCTGACCGTCCAGCGCTGCTGCCCGCTAATGACAACCTCCTTGGGTTGCGTTTATTGGATTAAATGGAGCGGTGTTGTGCATCTGCGATGGCCACGTAGGCTGAGCCTGGCATCCCCGTAGGCTGAGCCTGGCATCCCCGTAGGCTGAGCCTGGCATCCCCGTAGGCTGAGCCTGGCGTCCCCATGTATCCCAGGAGCATCTTTTGCCATGAGTTTCACAGAATCCCAGAATGTGAGGGATTGGAAGGGACCTGGGAAGCTCATCCAGTGCAATCCCCCCATGGAGCAGGAACACCCAGGTGAGGTTTTGCTCCCCAGTTCGGCTCTGTGGCCGTATCTCAAGGCTCGGTGTAGGAAGGGACCCCACAAGAGGCTGTCGCGATGCTTGCAGGGCTGTCCAAGCCGAGCTTAAGCTGAGAGCGGGAGATTTATCTGTGCGTTAGGCTTATGCCAGGCTTTAAATCCAGGTGCTTGCATAGTGCGGTAGGAAATTTAACTTAAAGAGGTTACAAAGATGGAAAATACTTATCCATTCATTTCAAGACTACATTCTAATTATTTTATATAATGTGTTCTGCTACCCTGAAGTATACATTCCCAGAAATGGAATATCCACAGTAATACATTTAATATCCTTCATGGCTGCTTTCCCTAACCTCCTAATGAAAGCCAGGCGGGAAGCCTCGGTGCCAGCTCTCGGTTCCACGTAGCCGCTGGTTGGCCCGACCCCCTTGTTGCAGGAAAATGAACGGTGCTGTCTGAAGGAACGGGTCGCAGTTTAGTCTGTAGCCAAACGGATAGGGAAGAGAAATTCTGCTTGGGAGTCTAAGCCGATCATCTTCTTGGAAGCAGCCTCAGCAGGGCCTGGTTCTTGAGCTCCTCCAACAAACCAGGTGTCCTCTTCAGGGGCTGCGGGTGGTCCCGCACTGCTTGGTGCTGATACACACTCAAGGAGTTTTGTTCGAGGCCGTTTTCAGCCCATGAACGGGGTTAGATCTATATAGGTTCTAGGAATTGCACAGAAAAATGAGACGTGTGCACATGCTGTAATTTTAAGGCAATTGATAGCATCCTTCTGACCATGAACTTGGCCGCTGCCCACCGGCACTTACCATGTGGGATTGCTTGGGAGGTCCATCCTCAGCTCGCTGGGGAAACCAAGCACACCCGTTAATGGGGAGGTTTTAATAAGTTGTACTCAAGAGGATTGTGCTCTAGGTGACTTTCTGGTCACCCCTGGGACTGGAAGCTGGTGCTCTAACACTGACACAGACCTTGCGGCGCTCCTGGGTGAGTAGGTGACAACATAATCACAGCTGTTCTCAGGAGAGCAGAATCCTGCCAGTCTCAACTTGAGAGAAAATTACATCTTAATGAGGAGCACGAGGTATTAATAATAAGTAAGTAGACTGCAAGAGCAGCACCTTTCCTCTCGTGGTGTCTGTGTGTCCAAAAAGGCTGAGCCTGCCCAGGGCTGCCTCACCTGTGCTGAACCTGGGCTCAAGTATTTCATGGGAGTGGAGGGGAAAATGCTGGTGGGAAAGGAGCGGTTGGAAACGTACCTTTGGCTGTTAACATGGGGCAAACTAACAGCCTTGCTTCTGGTTTCCTAAGGGTTAAGAGAGTTGGGGTGTTCAGCCTGGAGAGGAGAAGCTCCAGGGAGACCTTATTGCACCTTTCAGTGCTTAAAGGGGTCCATAAGAAAGATGGGGACAGACTTTTAGCAGGGCCTGTTGCCACAGGACAAGGGGTGATGGTTTTAAACTAAAGGAGGGAGATTCAGGCTGGACATGAGGAAGAAATTGTTGGCTCTGAGGGTGGTGAGAGCCTGGCCCAGGTTGGCCAGAGAGGTGGTGGATGAACCATCCCTGGAGACATCCCAGGCCAGGCTGGACGGGGCTCTGAGCACCCTGAGCTGGTGAAGATGTCCCTGCTCATGGCAGGGGGGGCACTGGGGAGCTGGGGAGGTCCCTTCAACCCAAACTGTTCTGTAATTCCTTCAAGTCCTGAAAATTCCCGTCAGTGAGCGATGGCAGGTGAGTCTCAGAGCTGCACAGTAAATTCACAAACTCTTCCGTCTTCACAGCCCCGTGAGCAGTGAATTCAGTAATGTCACAGTGCTCTTAGTCTAAACTTTTGAACTGCGAAGTCATCAGTGATTTTGTAGCCTTGTGCAGTTACTGGAGATGTTCCTACCCCAGCGGTGAGACATGGGCTGCTGGGGAACGCTCAGGTGGTTCATGCCCCCGGGGCGCTCAGCACAACAAGGACCATGGGCACCTCTGTGCACAATGAAGAGCAAACTGATCCTGCTGGCTCTGCCTTGTTTCCCCCCTCCCCCGACAAGTAATTGAGTGGTTGCACTTTATTAATGCCAATAATGTTCTAGTTTGAGCTGTTAGTAAACAGTTTGATATTTATATTTATTTATTTGTAGCATCCAGACTTTGTACTGTCTGGATTAATCCTCAAACTAATCTGATGTTGAGCTATTATTTTGACAATTGAGTATACAATTTGACATTCATGCTGTACCTTGTGTAGCTAATTTATGTAACTCAATTTATAAATTACATAAATTGGTTACATAATTTACCACATACCTTGTACACTTCACAGTAATATCCCCAGCTTGCAATTTAAACAATCCTTATACCAAGAATAATTTACGCTGAAGACTCTTGAATAATTTTGCAATCTATTCCTGGACAGATAAGGAGCTGTGTTTGTTAAATAAATGCTTATGGTGTTGGTTTTAACTTATTAATCACCCTATCCCAATTCCTGGGTAGTCCATGGCCCGTCTGTGTGTCCTCCGGGGCAATGCCGCGCGGGCCGGACCTGTGCAGAGGTCCAGTTCTTTACCTTGTGCTTTTCAGGAGCATCCTGCCTGGGAATGATGAGGTTTTCCCTCCATCATCAGGTGGAAATTGGGCTTCAGCACAGGTGACCCTGCCTGGAGCACCGACCCCGGCTTCTCCATCGCCCACCCCAGCACCCATGCGATGGTGTAACCACGGTGAGGAGGTGGCTTTGTGATTGTTCGGAGAGCTTGTGGCCCAGAACATCTCCACGGGTGGTGACCCAGGGAAGTTACGTGTGATGACTCCGCGGGGAATCTCTGCTTCACCTGGCGGCGCCCAAGTCCTCCCACCCAGGGGAGGATGACAGTGCTGTTCATTGTCCCTTGTCCAAGTGGCCTGTGTGGCATGGACTGGCCCATCTCCATCGCTCCTGGTCGCTGGCACCATGTGAGTTGCTGTAGATGTGACCGTGGGGTTTGCAGGCGTAACGGGGTGTCCTGCAGCCCGCAGGGAGCACCGTGCTGTGCTCTGGGGTCTGGCTTTGTCCCCTTCCCCTCTCCTGGAGTCCCCGTTGTGGCCAAACAGCTCCTGAGCGGGCAGCAGCGAAGCAGACGCGAGGGCAGCGAGGACTCAGCAGGCAGGCGCTTGTGTTTGCATCCAGAGCACCTTTCCTTTCTTCGTCCTACTGCTTTTCATCTTCCTGTCACTGCCTGGCTCCCTCGCTTTCCCCAGGGGGGGACAGTTGTGACAAAGACCATTAATTTGGCCTCCAGCTGCTCCAAAACCTCATCCTACCCCCAAGCTGCTGCCCTGTGACTGATGCTTCCGAGCACCGGCAGATACCAAACTTGCATATGGAAAATTAGGAAGTGCAGGGACAGAGATCGTTTCATGCTCCTGGTGGTGACTGTGGCCACCAGCCACCTCCCACCAGTGACCAACACTGTCCCCTTCCCCATGGTGCTGCTGGGCGGGGACGTCCCCTCCTCACCCACCTCATACTCCCTGACATCCAGGGGCCCAGAGCTTGCCCCAGCGCTGCCTTTGCTCCTCTCAATCTGCCTCCCAATTAAGACCAACAAACGAGTTATTATGTGCACACGGTCCCGGCACGTGTGCCAGCCGGACCCACGCACCCCAAACCCACGTGGGCAGACCCTGACCCGGCCAGTTCGGTGATTATCTCCTGCAAGGCAAAACAATTAGGAGTCTTTGCTCTCCTCCGCCTCCCTTCCCCCTTCCTCTTCGTTGTTCTTGGCAAAAAAAGGTTAATTAAACTCAGAAAATATCCCTTTTCTCCCCGCTCCTAACCATGAGACTGTTAATTTTCTCTTTATATTTGTATTTAATTAATTCCTGCAAAGGCTCCAACTATATTTTTTGGTATAATTTCTTCCTTTGTCTGTCTTTCTCATTGTTAATCCTTGCATATTCAGTTTTTCCCCTCCCTTTTCCCCTAGATTTGAAATTCTATTACCATTTCAGAAGGCAGGCGTTTGAAGAGAAAATTGAATACCCGTCCAGTCTTGATAAGAAGGGACATTTGGTACTAACGGTAATTTGTGAAGCAGATTTTCCCCCCACCCGTGGCCGGTCCCCCCGCCTTGCTCACCACGCTGGTGGCGGAGGATGCGCCGGTGCCCCAGGGATGTGGAGGGGGATGTCACAGCATCCCCATGGCCCCTCCAGCCCTGGGTCACTGCATCAGGGTGGGGACGGGGTGATGTGGTGACATGCTGTCCCAAACACATCCCATGTGCCTTCGGCTCCCCCGGGAGCCAGCCCCACACTCCCATTTTGCTCTTTTTGCGTGGAGATGATGCTCTGCTCTGTTGCCCCCGTGTTTTTAGGGGAAGCTGGATTGTGCTTGGAGGGTACGTGGTGTTGGCCGGGGGGCTCCCGTCCGCAGCTCCACCAGCAGCCACCGTGCCAGCAAGACCTGGAGCAGCAGCCCCGACCCTCCCTGTGCAGAGCGCGAGGGGTTTCTCCTCGGGACGTCCCCGTGCAAAGTACAGGTACTGGAGTGAGCTGAGAGAAGGGAACGGAGCTGGTGAGGGGCTGGAGCACAAGTGTGATGGGAGCGGCTGAGGGACCTGGGGGGTTCAGCTGGAGAACAGGAGCTGAGGGGAGACCTTCTGATCTCTGAACTGCCTGAAAGGAGCTTGGAGCCAGGGGGGGTCGGGCTCTGCTCCCCAGGAACAAGCGCCAGGAGCAGAAGAAACGGCCTCAAGTTACACCAGGGGAGGTTGAGGTTGGATTTAGGAACAATTTCTTCCCCAAAGGGCTGTGGGACATTGGAACAGTGCAGGGCAGTGCTGAAGTCACCATCCCTGGAGGGTTGGACAGACGGAGATGAGGTTCTCAGGGACGTGGGACAGTGCCGAGGTGGGTTATGGTTGGACTCGATGATTTTGAGGGTCTCTTCCAACCAAAATGATTCTATAAAAGTCGCGTGGCCCTTGTCTCTCTGGTCATGTGTCTCCATCGGGGGGAGTAGAGGTATCCGGTTTTTGGGCGCAGGGTCCTGCAGCTCCTGCATTCAGGACATGGCCATGGGCACAGGTATCACCTGGTGCCCATTCCCACACCCCAGTGTTGTTGGGCGGGGGGTTAAAGGCAGGGGAATAACAGGCCTGGGAGTTTATGCTAATTTTTTTCCCCAATTGCAGGTTCGCTGGCACCTCCCTGTCACCTCCCTGTCACCTCCCTGTCACCTCCCTGTCACCTCCCTGTCACCTCCTTCTCACCTTCCTGTCACCTCCCGGTCCCCCATCGCCCCGCGCCGCCCGGGGGTGCGGAACACTCACCCCCTGCACCCACCCCGGGCTGGGGTCCCTCCGGCGGCCGGCGGGTCGGGCAGCGCTCCTGGCGGCGGCAGCAGATGGCACCAGATGGCACTGTCGCTCCGCGCTTCTCCCGCCGCTGCCGCCCGGCTGCCGCCCGGCCCCGGGCCGGGACAGCCCGCGGGGACCGGGACAGCCCGCGGGGGCTGCGGGGCCGGGACCGGGCGGTGCCGCCCTGGGGAGGGTCTGTGCCCGTGGAGAGCTGGGGTGCACCCCTGTGAGCATCTGACGGGGGACACAGGTGCCGTGCAGACGTGCCAGCCCGGCCGTGCCCCGCTGCGGGACACGGGCTGGGATCTGTCCCGACTCGTGTCGCTTGTGGCTCGCAGGGGACGTGAATCCCGGTCACGGCTCCGGGCTCCTGGGGCAGGTGCATTGACCAAGGGGCAGGACCCGGGCCCTGCTGCAGCTGGGGATGCTCTGGGAACAGGTGAGGGCTGGAGCTCCACACTGGAATGGGGCCACATTTGTCACCTCACTGCCCCGTGCTGTGGCCACTGCTGTTTCTGTGACCCCAACCAGCCCCTGCGCAGGGTCTGGCAGGTCTGTTCCTGCCTTTGGGTGCTGCGCTGTGTGTTCCCCGCTCGGGCTGGGGGTCCTGGGCAGGGCGGGAGCCCCAGGGAGAACCTCCCGTGGCGCAGCCGTGGCCCTGAGGCAGAGCTGGTGGGACACGATGGGGAGATGATGTGAGAGCCCAGAGGAACTTTTTAGGTCCAGGGACAGCAGGGGCAGGGGGACGAAGGCTGGAGCCGCAGAGCCCCGGGGAGCAGCGCTCTCCCCCCTCCCTTGCTGCTGTGTAAGCCATGACTGCTTGGACAGAGCTGAAGCGAAATATTCCCTGTTTCTTTGCCCAAATCTGTAGTTTCCTTCTGGCTCTGAGGCTCTGGGCCATATTGCACATTTGAATTTAAAAGCAGGTTTGCACTTGGGCTTGTTATTTATTTATTTATTCTAGAATTATTATTTTCTTTAAAGTCCAGGTCCTTTCTTTTCTTCGGCTCGGTGCTTCAGTCTGGAGCGGTGGCAGATGGACCAGGGTGCAAAGGGCTGGGGGCAGGAGGCGGAGGTTGGTCCCTGGCCCTGGGGGGTGTCCTTGGGGACATCTGGAGCTGGGGAGAGCAAAGTGCTGGAGAGGAGAGCCCGGTGCTGGCTCCCAGCCCTGCAAAGGGAGGTGCAGAGCTCAGGCGATAGCTGGGGGTGCTGACGGGCACCCCGCTTCCCCTCCCTGCTGTAGGATTTGCCATCTGCTGTGCGAGAAGCGGCATTTGCTCGCTTCAGAGATGTTGTGTTGGGGACAGCGCGTCCCTGCACAGCATTGCTGGGCTGCCCTTGCCTAACAAGCCTCGTGTCCCCAGGGGCTGGAGGGTGGTCTGGGCACTGGAGGTGGCCTTGTGGTTTGGCACGTCTTGGCTTCATCTTCCCTGGAAAGGCGGGAGGTTGGTGGCTGAATCTGTGACAGGGGACACCCAAGTCCCAGCGGCTGCCCCATTGCAAAGGCTCTTGGGCACCCGCTGAGTTTGGCAAGGACCAGCCTCATGGCTGCTTTGGGGATGGGAGCAGCGCTGCAGCGGGATCTTTGGAGCAGGATGGTGGAGGGAGAGGTGGGAAGAAAGGATGGAGAGAGGCGGGAGGAAACGGGGAGGACAGGAGAAAGGGGCAGCTGCACGAGAGGAGGGCGCTGGGGCAGCAGCGGTGCAGCTGGAGCAGTGCAGGAGCGGGCAGAGCTGCCACAGCACTGAGCCCCAGTGCCAGCACAGCCGCCCTGTGCCCCACGTCCCCAAACCCATCTCTCCATCAGACTGCTAATAATGATTAATCGCCTGTGCTGGGCTCCTGTGTGGGGCCACACTCCCCTCGGCACAGGTCCCTGGGGACTCCACGGGTACGTTATTTCTGTGTCAGCGTGGGCAGCTGTCGGCAGCTTCACCACCAGGTACCTGGGTTGAGGGACCAAATAACCCCATGGGCTCTGCTCCCCACCCCGGCCACGTTACCCACACGGAGACACAGGCAGCATGGTGGGAGTTCTGACCCCAGCACCAGAAATCACCGTGTCCCTCTTGTCACCTCCGTGGGCACCAGCGTCGTGGGCAAGCGGAGCAGATGGCTGCAGCCCGCTCCTGTCAGCCTTGTTGAAGCAGCCGATGGGGTCCCTTAATAACTGATGCCACAATCAAATGGCATTCACTGATTGCTGAGTCTTGTTACGCGGCTGCACTCGGGGCAGGTGAGTGCGGGCTGCCGGGGCCTTGCCCGTCGGAGGCTGGGAAATGCAGGGATACATCTGCTGCCCCAGTCTGGTTGACTCCCGGTGCGTTTTGGCCATTCTCTGCAAGTGGTCTCGGAGGGTTTTAGCTGGGGAAGGAGGTGACAGGGGTGTGGAGGGGGGGAGTCCCTGCCCTGCAGCCCCCGCTGTGCTGCAAGGAGGAGGGAGAGGTGTTTGGGGGTCCCACCAGGGCTGGGGTTGCTCCTGGGGGTGCAGGGATCGGGGAGGCATTGGCAGAGCTCCTGCCTGGGGTGATGGAGGGGGGGGATACCCGCGTGATGGAGGGGGGGATACCTGCGTGATGGAGGGGGGGATACCTGCGTGATGGAGGGGGGGATACCTGCGTGATGGAGGGCTCCTCTCTAACAGTGTGGGATTTGACAGCCCGGAGCCCAGCAGGATTGCAGCGCACTCAGCATCGTACTGGGCTTTATTACAAGCAGGTTAATAACTCTGCACTGGCTGGTATGTTACAGGAGTTAATTTACCCCGGGCTGTTTGCTAATTTGAGCCACAAAGCTCAACCGCGGCTGCGTAGAGCAAAGTTTGTCCTTCGGCCTCGCTCCTTTAATCCGTGATGGGGTGAGGATGTGCCCGGCATGGATGGGCTGGAGTCCCCATGGGGTGTCCACTGGCATCCTCCTCCTCTGCCCCCGAGCCCTGGCTGGGACAGGCAGCCCCGTTCTCTGGATGGGGGTCACGGGGTCCCCGTCCCCGCCGGGGGGTGACAGCAGAGCCCCTGGCTCAGCTCAGGCTCCTGCCCTCTGCGGTCACCCCGAGATTCCCCGCGGCACCGCACCGGGAACCCGTCTTTAAGAATACATATTGACATTAAAAAAGGCCCCTCTGTACCTATTAATTGAAAGTCATTAAATTTAATGGGATGGTTATTGCATGTTAAATAAATACCAGCTAATTACGAAAAACATATTTGCTAAGGTTTAACTATAGAAAAGATGCCTCAATTACATGGTTATTAAACCTCAAAAAATATACACTTTTAATAATGAAGTGACATTTAAATAACATACATTAACTGTCTTATTAAATGTTGATTCTTTTCATATTTGAGGACTTTAATTTGGATCGTTTTCCCTGGCACTGACTGTATGATGCATCATTAGCTGTCTTTCACTCATCATTTTGTAAACTTTTGTTATGAATAGGCTGAAGTGTTTGTGTCGCTGTTGTTCCCCCAGCTCTCCCTCCGGGCAGCCGGATGTGCCAGGGGAACACGCGCGGGGAGCGGGAACTTCCCGGCGGCTTCTTCAAACCACTAAACCCCCTTCTATGGACGGTAAACCCCTTCCTAAATCTTATCCTTTAAACAGGTGGGCAGCCGAGCTTTTTAGGATTTCTACCATGTCCTTGTGGAAAGGACCACTCTGCCTCGCTCTTTGTTTTCTGGATCAAAGTTTATAAGAAGTAACCAGGAAAACAGCATTTCATAGAATCATATAAACACATCCTGAGCTCCTGCAGCACCTGGGGGTTCCCTCTGCAGCTCCAGTGGGGTACAGGAATTGGGGTACAGGCTGCGGGGATGGCGTGAAGCAGCACAACCGAGGGGCTTGCAGGCTCCTTCTGCTTTAATGCACTTATTGATTGCGGTGTACACAACAGGATATAATTTAGAAATCACTCTCCCAGAATCAATTAAAGGCCTTGCTAGTAATATAGGTGCCTCTCTTAGTTAAAGCCCCCAGCCTTCCATTAAAACCCACCCCAGCTCTGCTTTTGGGGGGTTCCCATCTCCCTCCCAGTCCAGGCTGGGTCTCTCTCTGTCCGGGAACGTGGGTGCTGGGATTGCCTGCTGCTTTTCTGGGAATGGGCGCTACCCCAAACCAGTTATGGGCTGTCAGGAAGCCAAGACCCATTGTTTCCCAGCCCTGTTCATCACGTTCCCTGCGGTGGGGAATCTCTGCTCGGGGGCCCAGGTGGGCAGCACGATGCACAGAGGCACTTAAATTAATGATGAAGTGAAGTTCTGGGGGGGCTCCCAGGGGCGTGGGGCTGCGGGTTGAGCGCGGGGGCAGGTGCAGAGCTAAGGGGGTGGCAGATCTGCTGCCGCGCTCTGTGGCTGTTCCGTCAGTGTGACGAGTTGCTCCGGCATCAGCCCGCAGCCCCGTGCGGGGCTGGAGGCAGCAAGGGGGACCGTGCTGCGGGATTGGGGATCGGCACGTCCTCTGCCTTCCAAATCAGATTATTACTGTCACCGCAGGCCAGCAGCGTGCCAGCTGGGTCTGTGCCACCTCTCGAGGGATGGATGCGATGGACCTTCAGCTGCTTGCGCCCCATGGTGGCTTTTTGTTTGCTGGGACACAGCCAGGGCTGCCTGAGCCATGGGAACGGTGTTGGGGGGTTGGAGGCAAATGGCTTCTCAAGCCCATCAGCTCCTCCTTTTCCCTTGTGTCCTATTGTGCTGTTTGGCGTTGGCACAGGGGCTGGGGGCAGCCCCCAGAGGAGGGGGGCTCGGACCTGCCAAAAGTATCTTGGTGGGGATGGTTGGACTAGCACGGGGCAGGCTGGGTTACGGTGCACGTCCAGAAAAGTGGGGGCTGGACACATTTATTTGGGGGCAGAACCTGAGGTTTCAAAATGTATCTTGCTCCACAGTGGGGTGATAGACTTGTTACTCAAAATTCCTGTGCAGCAAGATACGGGGCGGTCAGAGCGGGTGGCTGTGGTGTTAACCTCTGTATTCTGACCTGGGCTTTGTTAATATTATGGAGTTTATTCACAAAACAGAACTGAAACATTACAATGGTAACAGCTCTTCCAAAACATAGATCTTTGATCAATGTCTATAGAATTTCCCTGCCCTTTATTTTGTTTTCGTTTCCTACCGTGCTGGTGAACTTCTCAGGAGGACTCGAAGCTGAAGCTGAGAGGCTGTGGATGCATCGCAGGTATTTCACAGGGCAGGACACTCGTCCTCGCCAAGGTTTGTGATGCTCCTCGAGGGATCCCTGTGCCGCAATATAACATCCCCGTGCAGGGAAATTGTCTTAAGTAATGGTTTCTGTGGGTTCTTTTAAGGTATATTTATCGTATCTTTTATAGGAATAGAATTAAAGCGAAATTAGAAACTAAAATAACTTTAATTACGAACTTCATGATTCAGTATGTTATAAATCCTTCAGCATAATATTGTGCCATAAAAATGCTATTTTGTGATAATTATTATTATTATAATTAATGTTCCTTAATTGCTAATGTCGCAGGCATGTGTTATCTCCCAGGTTTTCCTGCAGTGTCTCTGGAGGAGCTCCTCCGTGGGGAGGGTGCGGAGGATGCAGGCGGGTGCAGGGCTGTGGATGCATGTCTGGGTGTCCGGGTGATGCTGACGGCTTCTCCCACCCCCGGCCATTGGCCCAGTGCATCCCGGAGGAGCAGGCGGTGAGCAGCAAACAGGGATCCGTGTTGTAAGATGAGAATAATGCCGCTGACCCAGGCTTTGCTGGGGTCTTGTGTGTGCTCATGGTCGGCCACGTGCTCCCTCCAACAGAGATGGGCTGAGAGGTCTGGTGGCCCTGCCTTTGGTTGGGGTGGGAGCACCCTGGGGCACCCATCTGCTTGCAGAGATGGGTGCAGATCACACAATCACAGCCTGGTTGGGGTTGAAGGGACCTCTGGAGATCATCCAGTCCAACCCACCTGCTAACACAGGGTCACCAGAGCAGATCACACAGGGTCACATCCAGGCGGGTTTGAATGTCTCAGAGAAGGAGACTCCACACCTGCTCTGGGCAGCCTGGGCCAGGCTCTGGCACCTCAAAGTAAAGAAGTTTCTCCTCATGTTTAAACGGAACCTCCTGTGTTTCAGTCTGTGCCCGTTGCCCCTCATCCTGTCATTGGGCACCACTGAACAGAGTCTGGTCCATCCTCTGGCACCCACCCCTGAGATATTTACCAGCAGGGTGACGCAGGGTGCAGAGCAAGGTGGGTGTGGAGGCGAGAATTAAGATGGTGATCTGAAAGGAGGTTGTAGCATGGAGGGTGTTGGTCTCTTCTCCCAAGGAACAAGCGATAGGACCAGAGGAAACGGCCTCAAGTTGCTCCAGGGGAGGCTGAGGTTGGATCTGGGGAACAATTTCTTCCCCAAAGGGCTGTGGGGCATTGAACAGGCTGCCCAGGGCAGTGCTGGAGTCACCATCCCTGGAGGGTTGGACATGAGGTTCTCAGGGACATGTGGCAGTGCCAAGGGTGGGGTAATGGTTGGACTTGATGGTCTTGAGGGTCTCTTCCAACCAAAATAATTCTGGAGGGAGCAGGGAGGAAGCAGCGGGATGGGGAAGCGCTGGGATTGATGCTGTGGCTGGGCTGAGCAGTTCTCATCCTCGATGAGCTCAGAAGATGCTCTGGGTCTGGGAGGCCGTGGCAGAGAGCGGCTCCTTGGGCTCAGGTGTGAGGGAGGAGCAGGGGGTGGAAAACACCTCATGCCAAGCGCCTGAATTTTTCATGTGACCCGGAGCCCTCGCTCGTACCAGCGTGGGGCTGCTCGGGACCAGCCGAGAGTGGAAAGGCACGAAAACAGCCCCTGAGCCACCTGCTTCACAGTGGTGAGTGTATATGGGATGAAGCTGAAACCAGGATGCATTTTTAATGATGCAGGCAGGGCTGGGTTTCTTTAAATAAGACTAGACAATGCATATGTGCTCCCGAAACCGTGTAGTGCACCACAGATGCATTATTTACAGCGGCTTCTTCCTTGTCCATTTTAATTTTACATGGACACTGGAGAAAGCGAAGGGACTCCTTGGCGTCTCGTGGCTGCCCCCTTGTTCCATGTGACAGAGATGAATTTCTGAGGCGCTGAAGGGATTTGGTGTTGATCTTTCCACTTTGCTTGGGTCACGGGGGACGCAGCCAGCCCGAGGATGCAGCCTGGCACCCCAAAGTAGGGACAAATATCGCAGATGTGAACACGCTGCCCCGCAACCCGGCGGGTGCCTTTTCCTAATGCGAAACACCTCCTGGCAAGTGGCAGTGGGGAGGAGAGCAGCCTGGGGTTTAGTCTGGCTGGTGCATCGTTGGGTCTTAATTGTGCTGTTTTCTGTCTTCTCCCCATGCATGAAACGGAGGGGGGATGCTCCAGAAAGCCTTTGGGAAGCGGGTGATGACACATGTCATCCTAATGGCGAGGGAGGAGGTGAATCTGCGCCGGGAAAGGGCTCCTCGGCTGGCCCTGGTGAGGGAGGGTATGGGCAGATGGGAGCGAGCGGTGGTGTGATGGGCTACAGTGGAGGGGGATGGAGAGGGGTCCAAAGGACGTGACGTTTCCCCAGGAGGATACACTGCCTGGTTCCAGCCAAGGCGGTGAGCACGCGCCTCGGGTTGCCATTCAGCCCCCAACCATTAGGTTTCAGAGTTAACACCTTTTGCAATTAACAGGGGATCTCTTTATTTCCTCGATGGAACCACCGGGTCAATCTGTCCTGCGTTTTCTCGTCTCAGCAAGGCCGGTTGCGAGGCTCAGCCCACCCTGCACGTTTGATCCGCGCTGTGTGGGGACGCCGAGCTTTGGTTCACCAGGGCTGCCTGATTTCCTTGTTGGGGAGCCCTTGGGCTGCTGGGGGGGAAACACAAAGTGTTTCCAGCACTCCTGAGTGGCTGCAAAGGTGGATCGGAGTCCAGGAGCTCTTTGACACGAGGCCACTTTCTCAGCACTGCTGGCCCTGGGAGGGTTGAGATGACGGCTTGGAAAACAGGCTGAGATGAAGGAATATCAATACGGAGAGCAAGCTGTTCCTGCCGAATAGCCCCGGGGCAGCTAACATGAAATGCTGGTTGTCTCGGAGGAGTTGACAGGTGTCTGCATCAGGCTTCTTGCTAATTAAGCGCCATCGTGTGTCACGGGATGAAGGAGCTCAGCTGGTGCAGGTGTGGGTGGGATGGCTGCAGGACCTCCCTGCCCACCGGGAAGGACCGGGGTGCACACGTGGCTTATCGGCTGGTGGACACACAGTCATTGGGGCAGGTGAGTCTTCTGGGAGCTGGGGATCAGCTTTGAGAAGAGCAGAACAAGCCATGTCACTGGGTGTCCGTCTTCTCCTGGGGCCCATGTCCTTTTGGAGGGTGTTCTGGGACCAGCTGGGCAGAGCTGAGCTGCAGAGTTGGGGTGTGAATGTCTTCAAAGCCAAAACTTGTGTTGTTTTTTGGGCCAACAAGATTTCACAGCCCAAAAGGCCCCTGAGCTGAGGCCACTGGATTTACCTCATCCCTACACGTCCCTGTTTAAACCCTGGTCACGGGTTCTGGGGTGGTTCGTTTTGTGATGGTCTGTGGGTGATAACCAAGGGAGGTAGAACGCACTTGAGGACCTGGGCACAGCTTGTGGCAGTCTGCCTTTTAGCAGAAGTATTTTAGCAGGCAAGAATTACAGACAGTTGAAAAATCATGAATTTAGCTGATTGTTTTTAGCCCTTCACCACTCAGACTCTGTTTAACCCAGTGAGCTCAGCAGAAGAGCCCCCCCATCTCTTCCAACTCTCCCCACTAACTTAATCCTCTCCCAAATTATTTTTTTCCCCTTTAATTTTTTTTACTAAGTAGTTGTCAGGCTGCTTTTTGAGAACAAAATGCTCCCTCAGTCTCTTTGGTGGCATAGGAAATGCACACCAGCCACACGGAGAACGGATCGCCTCCCAATGTAATTTTGGTTAAAATTGTGGGTAAGAAGCGCTGAGTCAGCTTTTAGCATAAGGAGAAGGAACCGGGTGAACCCCTCGCCGCTGGGCTTTGGGTCCAGCTGCCACCGGAGCCATCGTCTGCCTCCAGCCCTTCCTCCCGGGGGCTTTGGAGGGGCTTTGAGGTGCCACTCAAGCCGCGTGTCCTCGGGGCACGGCCGGGCTGTCAGGGTCTGTGGGGATGCACAGGGAGGTTGGGGGAATGAGCAGAGCAATTAAAACCCCTGGGGAGGCAGGATAAAAGGCCAAGCTTCCCGAGATAACGAGGGTCTCTCTGCAGGGGTGAAGTGTCCAGACGGGCAGGGAAGACACGTGAGTGACAAGCGTGTCCCAGTGCCCGCCGGGCACGGTGCTGGACCAGCCATCGGGTCACCGTGGGCCTGGGGCTGTGTCCCAGCCAGTACAAACCCAGGGTGGTCCCCTGCTGGGTCCCTCGCTGACCCTGTGCTGGGCTCCTGGCATCGCAGGTCCTGAGGTCCTTGGCTTTTCTTGCTCTTTTTAAAAAATTTGTTTTATTTTTACTCCCATTTCTTGGGGCTGGACCCTCCGCACCAGCTGAGATGGTGCTGGAGATTCACCCAGGACACCCACCAGGCTCCACCACCTTGATTTCCCTCGTTGCTGGGCAGGAGTTGACAATCCACCTTTGTTTAGTAGAGGGTTTTCTGATGAGTGGTAATTCATTAGCTGAGATCTTTCCCTCCTCTTCCGTGACCGCCTCTCCTTGTTTTCAGAGTACAGCAGCTAACAAAGAAAAGCAGAATATCCTTAGCAAGGAGGTTTATACAGATGAAAATTTAGGAGTTTTTAGCTGTTGATCAGCAGATTTGAGTTGTGGTTGGACCATTTGGTGCAGGAGCTCAGGTGGGAGACGTGAAAGTGCTCAGAGAGGTGGTGGATGAACCATCCCTGGAGACATCCCAGGCCAGGCTGGACGGGGCTCTGAGCACCCTGAGCTGGTGAAGATGTCCCTGCTCATGGCAGGGGGGGCACTGGGGGAGCTGGGAAGGTCCCTTCAACCCAAACTATCATATGGTCTTGTAGCAAAAATAATTTGCCTCAGTTTCCCTCCCACTGGAGCTGAGCAGGGGAACACAGACGGGCAGAGCTGGCCTGGGGTCAGTGTTGCTGCATCGCTCGGTCCTGCCCTGGGGAGGATGAATCCATCCCTCTCCTCTTGCGGCTGCAGCAGGAGGCGGCAGCTGTGGGACCGAGGTGCCCGTGCACCAGTCCTGGGAGACAGCGGATTCAAAAGCAGCAGTGAGAGATTGCCTGAATATCTCTCCCTTCTTCTTTATATGTGTAAGAGGTTTCGCTGTCTTGGTAACTCCCTTGAGGGACCCGAGCAGCAGCCTCTTTGGATGTGAATACCTGACAAGTTTTTAATGTGAAAGGGATTCACTAAATTTAGTCTCTTGGAGGAAGGCAATAAAAAAAAAGGTGTTTCAATCCGGGGGAAGCGAGCCAAACCCCAGCCGCTTCCCTGCCGGCAGAGCGCACCCATTTCTTGTCTTCTCCTCCACCTCAAAAGCTTTTAAGTCTGGGCCCCATGTGTGTCTGTGCACAAACGAGAGGTGGGAGAACGGCAGCACCGATGCCACATCCTGGGGGAATGTGCCTGGTCCCAGCTCTGCCTGGAGATGGACACTGGTGAGGGCAGGGTGGGGATAAATGAGGAGAAACCCTGTTTGTGATCTTCTCTTTCAAGTGGGCTTTGAGCAAGGTGTGAGCGTTGAGATGCTGAAGGTGTGGAGGGATGGAAGTAAAGGCAGAAAAGCCCTTGAGGTGCTGGAGCAAGTGGAGAGAAGGGAACGGAGCTGGTGAGGGGCTGGAGCACAAGTGTGATGGGAGCGGCTGAGGGACCTGGGGGGTTCAGCTGGAGAACAGGAGCTGAGGGGAGACCTTCTGATCTCTGAACTGCCTGAAAGGAGCTTGGGGCATGGAGGGGGTTGGTCTCTTCTCCCAAGGAACAAGTGATAGGATGAGAGTACATGGCCTCAGATTGCACCAGGGGAGGTTTAGATTGGATATTGGGAACAATTCATTCATGGAAAGGTTTGTCAGGCTTTGGAACAGGCTGCCCAGGGCAGTGGTGGAGTCACCATCCCTGGAGGGCTGAACAGATGGAGATGAGGTTCTCAGGGACATGGGGCAGTGCCAGGGGTGGGTTATGGTTGGAGTGGATGATCTTGAGGTCTCTTCCAACCAAAATCAATCTATGACTCTATGATTCCATCACAGTGGTGGAGGAGCTCTTTGTGAAGGTGCCTGCACAGGGTGAGCATGTACCCTCCATCACAGAGAAGGGCAACCCCCAGACTTCACTGGCACATCCCTCTCTAAAGGGTGAAATGTTTCCTTGTTCCCCCTGCCATGAAAACCTGGGTGAACATCCCACCTCGCATTGGTTGCCCATGGAGAGGTGGCCCCTGTGGTCCCTTCCCGAGAGATGAAACAGCATTCCTGTAGGGCCTACACAAACACAAAGGAGCCCTTGCGCAGGGTGTGGTGTTCTGGGGGCAGGCAGGGGACATCGCTGTCCCCGGGAAGGGAAGCTGTAGCCGGGGTGGTGTGAGGGCAAAGCGAGGGAGAGAGCTCAGGGGTGGGAGAATGAAGGTGACAAAAGTGGCAGGCACTGAGTGTGCTTAAAAAATACAAATTACCCCCTCATGCCCCAGCTAGTATTTTTTTTTTTTTAATGGATTTTATTATTTTTTTTCCCCTTTGTACTTTTATTTTGGGGCAGAGTGGAACCGGGGCCAGGGGAAAGATGCTGAATGGAGACCCTTGTGGAAAGACCCAATGGTAAGACAAGGGGCAATGGGTTCAAACTGGAACACAAAAGGTTCCGCTTAAATTTGAGAAGAAGCTTGTTCCCGGTGAGGGTGGCAGAGCCTGGCCCAGGCTGCCCAGGGGGTTGTGGAGTCTCCTTCTGTGCAGACATTCCAACCCGCCTGGACACCTTCCTGTGTAACCTCAGCTGGGTGTTCCTGCTCCATGGGGGGATTGCACTGGATGAGCTTTCCAGGGCCCTTCCACCCCCTGACTTTCTGTGATTCTGTGAAGCAGCGCTGCCGTGGGCTGCAGAGGAGAGGCCGGCGAGGATCCCCCACCCGCGCTGCTTCGCCCTCAGGTGGGTCCCGGCCCCCCCATTGCCCCCGCACTCGCGTTTCGTGGGGTCCCCAGTCCCTACTGCACCATGGCCGCTTTAAGCCCCCGCCCCTTGCGCGGCATCGCCCTTTTAAGAATAGGCGGTGGGCGGGGCGGGTCCGCCCACCCCCTCCCCTCCCTCGGTCCCTCGGGCGCCCCCTGCAGGCGGCGCTCGGCCGCTCCCGCTTCCCCTCCCGGTTGCGGGCGGGCGTGCGCGTGCGTGCGCGCGGCGGCGGGGGCGCGCGCGGCGGGCGGCGTTCCGTCGGGGCCCCGCGCGCCGCCGTCCCATTCATGCGGGGCAGCGGCGGCGGCGCGAGCGAGGCGGGCGCGGAGCCCCGGGCGGCGGCGGCGGGGGGGGGAGGCGGGTGCGGAGGAGGCGGCGGAGGAGGAGGAGGAGGAGGAAGAAGAGGAGGAGGACGCGGCGGCGGCGGCCCGGCGGGCGGCTCGGTGTGGAATGCAATTATGGCTGGCACGGCGGAGGCGAGCGGGGACCGGAGCCGTGAGTAACCCGGTTGCAACTTTCCTCCGCGGCGCGTGCCTTTATGCGCCCGATGGGTTGATTTGTTACAAATACGCCGATTTGGCTTTGTTGCCCTTCCCCGCTAAAAAAAAGAAAAAACACATGGTGGCGGAGAAACGGGGGCTGGCCCGGGCCGGGCAGCGGCGGCCCCATGGTGGGGGCGGCCGGGCTGGGCTGGGCCGGGCCGGCGCCGCGCTGCTGCCGCCCCGGGCCAGCCCCGCATTGCGCCCCGCGGCTCCGGGAGCGCGGCCGCGGGAGCCGCCTCCCGCGGGGGGGGACAAAAACCCAGCGGGAACCGAACCTTTATCCACCCCACGCCCCGCGCTGTTTTCGCAGCGGGGTGCTGGGGACCGGGCAGGTGCGGGCTGGACCGGGCGGGGGCCGCCTCCCTGCTCCGAGCTCCCCGGGCCGGGCCGTTCCGCGGGGGGCTGGGGCCGGGGGTGCCTCCGGGCCGCCTCCCTGCAGCCCCGGCTCTCGGCGGGGTTTGCTTCCCTGGCGAGCCCATCGTCCCCTTGCCCACCCGAGTCCGGTACCGCTGGAATCGTGAGCCGGGCGCAGCCTTTCCCGGGGCTCGCCGCTTTGGATCCCCGCATCCGCCCTGCCCTGCATCCGCGCTGCCAGCCCCGCATCGTGCTGCCCCACATCTGTGCTCGCATCCCCGCATCTCCCCTGCCCCACATCTGCGCTGCCATCCCTGCTTCTTCGCATCTTCGCGTCCCCCCATCTTCTTCCCATCCCCACATCCTCCCTGCCCCACATCTACGCTGCCATCCCCGCTTCTCCGTATCGCGCCGGGGCGCGGTGCGCGGCGTCCAGGCAGGGCTCGCCCCGACACCCGCAGAGCCGCCGTTCTCCCCGCGTTTGCCGTTCCCCAGCAGCCGGCTCGGGTTTGCAGGGCGCTCGGTGGGATGGCTGCCGTCGCCCTCGGTACCGTCGTTACTATTGTGATGGTGTTGTAGTTTCGCAGAGCCTGGGCACCTCTCCGAGCGAGGCGTGGGCGGCTGCGATACCTGTGTGCGGGGCTGCGTGCCCGCTGTGCGCCCGCCGGCTCCGATATTAACGTGGAAGGTGGCAAATGAAGCCGGGCTGCACGTTTGGTGTCCCTTACCCCTCTGCCTTTCCTGTTTCTGCCCTGCAAACACACACGGCAGCTCCGGCGTGCGAGCAGGGAGGGATTTGCAAAATCTCAGTGGCATGCTGAAATAAATCCCGAAATCCCTTCTTCTCCCTTGTCCTCCTTGCGGGGAAATTCTTCCTTCTGCCCCTGGCTGAGCGCCGGGGTGGGGGGAGCCAGGGAAGGGGGCTGGTGTGTAAACAGGGCTTAACATGAAGGTCACTGGTTAAAGAGGAGATGGATGGGAGAGAAAAGACAGGCATTAACCTCACTTGTTAGCTCTCCCCTTCCTCCTCCTTTGGGGAGGACAAAACAAAAGCAGAACCTGCTAACGGGGGATGAACATTCATGATCCTTCTCGTATGCTCCTGGACACGGAAGGGAGAAAAGTTGGGCAGATGAGCCGCCTTTCCGAAGCTGCTTTTCCTCTGGCTTGCGAGAAAATCCCTTTTTGCTGAGCGAGGGCTGTGTCGGGGAGAATTACCAGCCTTTTGCTGCATTTCTTTTATTTTTTTTTCTATTTCTTTTGTGTGTGGCTGCAAGGAAAGAAAAAAAAAAGAGGAGCTGAGGCTATTGACTACATCAAAGGTTATCCATTTGAAAACACCATTTTCCTCTGAACAGCGGCTAATTGCTTCCTGAACAATCTCAGGGTCTTTTGTATGTACTCAGTGGGTAAAATGAGTGACTCGATGTCTCTCTCTCAAGACACTGGTGACCGAGCCCGGTGGAAAGGTGGAGAAGCCAAGGAAGAGCAGCAGGGCAGAAGCCTCTGGGAGGGTGCACGGGTAAATTCTTAAGCGGCTGCGTAGGGGGGAAGGTTTTTGCCGCTGGCCGCGGCACGGGCTGCCGGTGCCGTGGACGCCGGCGCGGGGAGCGGTGCGCCAGCACGGGGCCGTGAGGAGGGCTGGTAAGGAAGTTTGGATTCAAAATACCTGATCGTGCGGGGAAGGAGGGACTGGGATCCGGTGCTTCCCATCCGCCTGTGGCTTCGGCTGCCGGTGCCGCCGCTCCGCGAGCCGGGATGTGCCGCTTCCCCAGGGGCTGCGGGCGGCGGCGCCGGGGGCTGCCTGGCTCCGGCACCATTGGGTGGCCGAGCTTTCTGCAGCTGGTACCCCAGAGATTCAAGTTTCGGTGGCGTTGTTTTTGTTAGCGTGGCAATACTGGCGCCAGCAAGAGTTTTCCTCTCTCGCGGCTTATATTATTTTTTAGTAGACGCGTCGGATTTAGAGTGAAGCGCAGGCATCTGCCTTCCCGCACGCCCGCGCTGCGCACGGAGCCGTGGAGACGAGCGCTGTGCCTCTCCGGCACACAAAGCCCTTTTCCCGGGCGAGGCGCAGGGCCCTGCCAGAGATAAACAAACTCCGGCAGAGACCGAGGGCCACGCCGGCGGCTCCGGGCGAGCGCTGTTTCGCCGGAGCCTTGCGCAGCCGAAATGGAAGAGGGTAATAAAAGCGGCGCTGCTGCGTGCTGGCAGGGCTGCCTCCCCTCCTCCATCCCACAGCAGCCGGGGCCAGCCCCTGCCTCGCTCCCCGCGTGGAAATGTCACACCAGGCGATTTATTTTGGTGGATTCGCCGTGTTCGACATCCGTTGAACAAAGGGAAGGATCCGGCCCTGGGATCGGGCTTAATGGGGGAAAGTTATACGTGTTTATTCTTTGGGCTGAGCGTGGGTCAGGGCCTTTGTTGCTGCCCGCCGTGCTCTCGGCTGGAGCACCCACCACCGGGAGAGCAGGAATTTTGGGGCAGAGGAGCCTGGTGCTGGCCCTGCAGCCCGCGGGCAGCCTGCTCACAGCATCGCGCTTCTGCTGCATCCCGACTGCCTCGGTGTGCCAGCGCTGTGGTCGTTTGTGTCTGCAGTGATGGGTCGGTCTGTGTTTTGGTGCTGCTGGCACAGCAGAAGGCAGGTGGGCTGTGGAACAGGCAGGGCTGTGGCGGTGCTGCCGTCTCTCTGTGTGGTCACCCCGAACAAAAACCCACACGTCGTCCTTGCTGCCTGTAAGCTTGGATTTCACATTGACCTGGGCTGGTGGGACACATGCTTGGAGATTTCGGGTTGCTAATCTCTGTGATCCATTGATGCCTTCTCCAGATTGTGTCTTTAGATACTTGGGTGCTATGTGGAAGGCACCAGTGGGCACAGGGCTCCTGGCCAGTGTTGGGCTGGTGAACAGCTCAGTGGTGTTCTGAACATGTGGAGGAATGCCCAAGGGCTGGGAGTCATGAGGGATGGGGAGCTTGGTTCAGCATGGTCCCAGTCCCTTACCCCTCCTGGGCTTGGTCTGGGGTCCCTTTTCCCAGTAGGGCGCTGGGTGCTGCGGTCCCAGGTGAGCTGGGTGGGAGCGAGTGTTTGCTTCTCTCCGGCTCTGCGGTGGCTGGTTTGGTGGGGACAACCAGCTTGCTCTTGGGCTGTAGCCCATGGCATGTTCTGGGCAGTGCTATGGGGAATGTGCCACTACAAATCGATGGTATGTGGTGAGAACACATGTTCTGACCTGCAGCCTCAGCCATGCCCCTCTTAGTCTCCTGGCCAGGATGCAGCATGGAAGCCACGTAGATACCCCAGCATGATTCTCCAGCTACGCCTGGAAGCCGAGTTCAAGCAAACATCTTGTGTATCATGGAGGAGAAAAGCTCCAGCTGATAAATCCTGAGGGTTTCCACGTTGTGTAGCCAAAACACACGTTTCCCACCGGCTTGTCTGAGCGCGGCCGTGCACGGGGCAGTGTCCTTGTTTGCCTTGCTTCCCTGGCCATCCCATGGCCGCCTCCAGCCCTTGTTCCAGGTGGAAGCCACCACTTAAAGCTCTGAATTCAAAACATTGAGAAGTTTATTTTCCCTGTAGCCAAGGCTTGGCAAGCCTCCTCCTTGTTGCTGGTGTGCAGACTCCACATCCACGCTGTCAGACTTGCGCTCCTCAAGCACTTTTGCACCTTTCTTCTTCTGAAGCCTCTTTGCGTGGTGCAAGATGGACTATTTTGGGTGACCCCTGCATTCCTACGGTGCAGGGTGGTTTGCCTGCGTTCACCCTGGCCCTATGGGCTGCGGTGTCCTGGTCCCCCTGTTTGTCACCTGAACCGCAGACATTTGTTATCTCCGGGGTCGATTCGGGTGCAAGCAAAGCTGCACGATCCTCTTTGCTCCTTGAGCTGAGCTTGTGAGAGCTTTCACTGGAGAAAGTGCCCGGGGTGAGGGCACGGCAGGGACATGGGACAGGCTGCAGGGCTCTGGGTGACCTGCCATGCAGGGACCATCTCGTCCCCATGTCCCCTCACCTCCCCAGCAGATCATCCCCAGGGCTGGGCGCCGCCTCCCCATCTCGAGCATCCCGCAATCCGCTGGCCAACTTGCCACAGAGACCCAGGAGCGGTAATAATCCAATTTGGGCAGTTTAGCTCCACTTTGCTCTCCGTGCTGCTGGCCGGAGCTTGGGAGCTTTAATCCGGCTAATGACCCAGGCTTCGGGGGTTGAGTAACCGAGAACCATTTGCTTGATTTAGTTTTCCTTTCTGTCGGTGGAGGACGGAGCCTGAGGCTGTTTCTGAGTCCTGCCCCTGCTATTGGGGTTGGTTTCCAGGTGTAGGTACGTGTAAGGACCGGAGGGCGAGGGCAATGCAATGGAGGGACACTGCAATCTGTGCTTTCCATTTGGGAGATGCTTCCTTCCCCCTTCCCTTTTTCCATCTGCTCCCCCTCTTTCTCTGGTGAAGATAAACCGGAGCTGTTTTGCAACATACTATTATTTTCAGGCAGGCAAGCCAAGAAAAATAAAGCCTCTCTCTTCCTTCGGTTGCCTACTGTTTAATGTACAAAATACAGGGGTGGTAATTGCATTAAAATGTATATAATTATACTGGAGGGAGGAAAAAAAAAATCTCGCTAATTGCACGGGTGTTTTGAACTGATAAATGTCGAGCGATCCGCGTTTTCTTGGGAGTTTGGTGGCGTAGAGATGCGGTCTGGTGCATGAGGGGTTAGGAGAAGGGTTGGTTTCCTACCATTACTAGGATGCTCTAAACCTCTCTGGGGTAGCGCCGGTGGCGGCCGGGGCCCGATCCTCTGCGGTAGCAGAGGATCGGGCCCCGGCCGCCACCGGCGCTACCCCCATCCAGCTAAATCTCAGCATCATTTGTAGGAGCTCGGTGAGTCCCTTTGCTTTATGCTCTTAGTTAAGCAACTGCCTGTGTGTCAAAACATCCACGCTCTTGCAGAGGTAAATCCCTGGTGAGAAGAGCAGCACATTCCTGCTGATGCTCAAGTCGGGGGGATGCAGCGCCATGTCCAGGGGCTGTTTCCCACCCCCCCGCAATTAACGTTGTGTGGGTGCAAGCGGGTGCTGCTGGTGTCCAACCCCTCGGGCAGGGTGGGAGGAAGGATGGTCTCGCCTTTCCAGCGCCGTGATGTGAAAAACACGTTTCCTCCCGCCAATGCCGACCCCGTCAGAGCCGCCGATAACATCGCGGGGAATTATAATGGCAATAAGTTGTTTGGTTTGTGCGGCCGGCCGTGCTCGGTGGATGGGAGGCTGCTTCGCTCTTCCTGTGCAGACTGTTGGTTTCAACAGGGGAAGAGGAAAACCCAAAAATATTTTAGGAGTTTAAAAATAATCCTTGAGCGTGGCCGGAGGGCAGGATGTTTCGCAGAATCGTGTTCCTTGCTGGTCCCAGTCCAGCCCTGCAGCCCTCGGAAGGGTTTGCTGGGCCCTGTCTTGTTGTTTCAGGCTTGCCGTCTGTCTTTGGGAGCTGGAGGGGTCCAGGAGCCGCCCCTGGGTTTTGGTTTTGGTGCTTGGTGGGTCAGGCTACTTCGTACCTGAGCGGTGGCAGAGCCAGGGTGTGTGCTCGAGCTTATATCTGCTGAGGCCTCCGTAACCGTATAACACTTAAAATCCGTTCCTCAGCACCGCAGCATTGTGTTCCCTCCACCCCCGTCTCCTCCTCGGTGTTTTTTGTTCCTAGAAGTGCTGGCAGGATCCCTGCCTGAGGCTGCATATCTCGGGGTCTGGCTCCTGGATGGCTCCATCCTTCCTGGAGTCACAGGGGCTCTCCCCTCTCCGGCGGGACCAGAATCAGCCCGACGAGCCCTTCTGAAAGTCAAGAACCTGTTTTTTTTCAGGCTGATGTCATCGGGAAGAAATGGGGGAGGAGGAAGGCAGGAAGGCCGAGCCGCTGCCGAGCCCGTGACGCCACCGGCAGCCCCGGCTTCCACCAACACCCGCTGCCGTTCCCGATGATCGGCACGGCGGTGCCCACGGGCTCACCGGCACGCATGGGACAGGTCCTGCTCCCACAGCCTTGTGCTGGCGTGGGGGAGAGGCGGGAGGGAGGGATGCGCCTGTGCCAGGGGGTCCTTTGGCTGGCCGGGTGTGCCGTGCTCGGCTCCTGGCTCTCCATGGGGTGACGGCACTCCTGGAGCCGCCATCCAGCCACCTTCATTAGCAGAAAGTGGATTTTTGGCAGCGGTGCTTGGACAACCCTCCCAGCGCAAGCAGCCGCCTCCTCGGTTTCGCGGTGAACGGGCAGATCCGTGACGCCGGGGCCGTTGGGGTCCTGGCCCCTCGTGTGCGGTGTCAGCGGCAGCAGCGCTCGCGGTTGGGGCTGCAGCCAGGGTCTGCGGGGGGGAGAAGCAGCCTTGCTGCGCCCACACTTATAGAGCTGTAGAACGTCCCGAGTTGGAAGAGACCTACAAGATCATCGAGTCCAACTCCTGTCCCTGCACAGGACAGCACCGCAGGTCACACCGTGTGTCTGCAGATGTTGTCCAGTCTTTTCTTGAACACTGTCAGGCTTGGGGCTGTGACACCTCCCTGGGGAGCCTTTTCAGTGCCCAGCACCCTCTGGGTGAAGAACCTTTTCCTAATGTCCAACGCGAACGTTTTATCGGACACCCTGCACCCATTACGCTGCGGATGAAGCCCCCGTCAGTCTCTCGGGGCACCGTTTCCCCTGTGGTGGTTGTTGTGAGGAAGCTTTCGGGCTCTTTCCCTTCCCCTCACTGCTGAGTGAGGTTCCACTAAGCTCTCCGGTTGTCTCGCTGCCCTACCTTGAGCAAATAAAACGTGGGGCCATGCTGAGCTGGGACCTGAGCCAATTCCAGCTGCTGGTGCTTGGGGAGCACGACTGGCACGGCGGGAAGGGAAGGACGGAGGCTGGGGGAAGCAAAGGCAGGTACCGCTTGGGGTTTAGCTGGGGAAACCTCGCCTGGAGAAGTTTTGTGGTCTGTTTTAATGGGAACTAACTCAGTTGCGTTCAGCTCGCTACGTGACGGTGCGAGTGCTGGTGTCAGCATGGAGGCCAGGCAGGAGGTTGGGAATTTCAGATGAAACCCCAGCCCCAGAGGCCAGCAGCCATGGGTACTCCTGTGGGGGCGCCTCCTTGCAAAGGGGGAGCTCCCCGGGTTCCCTTGGAGGTTTTGGGGAAGCGCAGCTCTGCCGCTGGCCTTGTGGAGGTGATCAGGAGGTGTGTGCGTGGTTTTGAAAGGGGAAAACTCAGCCTGGAGAGCCGGGCTGGATGAGGGACATTGATCTGGAGAGAGTCAGGTTATTGGCTTGTGTTCGTGGCTGCACTAGCCTGGTGGAGGACGTGGAGCCGTGCGTTTGGGAGCGAAGAGCATTGTGTTATCCCACAGGGAGGGAGATCAGACAAGGGAAAGATGCTGGTGGCCAAATGACCTTTTGTTGGACTTTTCTGGCGGTTGGGAAACCTGGCTCATATGTGACCTTCTGGGTTTCTGCAGGTCCAGCTGTACCCAGGTGACCTCTGCCAGCAGGGCTGGTGTTTGGGATGTTTACGTGGGGCAATGGACAGATGGGATGTGAGAACCAGGGTCTGGAGTGCCTGAGCCAAAGCCAAGGTGGAAGGTGGCCTTCAGGAGACTTGGTCTGGACTTCTTTGCTCTGAATCTGGGGAGAAAATGTTGTTAATTGATCCCGGTTGAGGTGGTAAAATTCACATCAGCCTGGGGCTTGAAGCCTGGAGCTGAACCGGGTGTTGAGAGTAGGAAGCTGCAGTCCTGTAGTTGTGGTCCTGGCGCCCTGGGTCAGGGTCTGCGGTGTGACGAGAGGTGCAAAGGGGTTCGGGGTTTTGCTCCATATGTGCTGATGGACAAATGTTCTGAGGCAGGATGGGGAGGCAGCAGGCTGTGTCTTCTGCGGATGCTCAACCATGGGCTGTGCCTTGGTTTCCATCCCAGGCATTTCTTGGATCCAGGTCTTTACGTTTTTCCTTCTGCCGTAGGAGCTCAGGTGAAGGATGGGGTGCACTCTCCTCCTGGGAAGTACACATCCAGCTTATGCATTTCATATAGAAAGCCTCTTGGCAATCCTTGTGTGGTCCCTACGTGGACTTCAATACCCAGATGAGTTGCAAGAATAGAATAGAATCATTGTGGTTTAAGAGACCCTTAAGATCATTGAGTCCAGAGGACAGCCTTGCACTTCTGGTATAGCTGAGTGGAGCTGGCAAACATGTTTAAGGTCCCAGTCCATGCCTGGTTTCCACAGCAGGGACAAGCCGTCCCGGGCAGGACCCGCCTGGACTGTCCTTGCGTGCCTCTGTGCCTTGGGATGGTCATTTGGGGGAAGCCGGCGTTTCTCCCTCGGAAACGCTGGTGATCCCGTTTGGGAACAGCTCTGGGCAGGGCAGCGTGCAGCCTCTTGATGGCGAGAGCACGTGGTGGCCCCAGAGCTGTTCTCCTTGGCGTGATGTCGCTTCTCACAGAGGACCAGGGAAGGGGAATTGCACTCTTGAGAAATGCTATTTAATTTCCTTGCTACTTATTCTTCTGTGCCCTTTTTCGCTGAGGGTCAAGTTTCTTGTTGAAGCCCCTGGGCAGTAGGTGGCTGCTTCTGCTCGTCATGTTTCTCAGGGCAGAAGAGGTGCAATTCCTTGCTCAGAAGATCCTTGCAGGGCAGGAGTGGAAGCTGCTGTACCACATGTGCTGCAGGGCAGGACAGGGTCCTCAGCCCCTGCTCAGGAAGATGCTAAAGATTTTCCTGATGCAGGGGGTAGTAATGGAGATTGGAGCTGGACAGCTTCAGAGCTCACCATTGATTTCATCAGGGTGTGGTTCGAGCCAGGGATAAGATTTGTAATGATTTAACTCGCCTGCTAGGGAGAGACAACGGCTCAATAGTTTTTAATGACTGTGTGCAGTGAAGGAAGGAGTTAAAGTTTAGCCTTGTTGCAGCTGATTGCATATGTAGCGCAGCTCTAACTCAGTACCACCACCAGCCTTTCCTCATTGTTGCAAGGCTTTTCCCAGGCAGATGAACCTAAAAATACACCAGCTGTATGGTGAGGCTGACTCTCCTGTGGCCTGTGGGCTTTTCTCGCCCCCCCCCCCCCCCCCCCAGATTATCTCCCCTCTCTCCCTTTTGCTAATTACTGGCAGCTCAGCAGCTTGGGCGTTTGAAAATGGAGCCTGTCCCTTCTCCTAGCGCTGAGAGCAGCGAGTGACTTGGAGAGATTGCAGGTAAAGACCCACTAAATGCCATTTTCCCTTTTGGGAGTTGGTTATATGGGGGTTTTCAATCCCATTTCTTCACTCTTCCAGCCTCCCTTGCAAAGTGCAAGACTGTAAAGCTCCTGGGACAGTTTGCAGACCTCGTCCCACAGCTGGAGAGCAGCTTCTCTCCAAGACAAAACGATGCTTTCTGTAACCCTAGGGGTGCAGACCCGCCTGGGACCCCCACAGGGCTCCTCGTGGGGATGTGATGTGGGCAATGTGAGCTCACTGGGGTGCTGGTGATGCAGGAGTGGGGACTGCAGGTATGTCTGTGGGTGCCAGATGTGCGCCTCTGTGCTCGTCAGCGTGTTTTAAATCCCACCTTCAGCTGCTTCTGCAAGGGCTGCCGCTTTGTATCCTCACCGCCTGTGCTGACTCGGCATCTGTCGGTGCTCTGGACTCGCTGCCTGGACGGGTGGAGAGCTGGTCCTTAACGCTCTGTCCAGTCTTTGCCTTTTAAGGTTAGTTTTTCCATCCCAGTACTCATGCTTTCTGCTCTCAAAAGTGATGATTATTTTCCCAAAGCATGATCTGCCATCCCACACTCAGGTTTCTCGGGGGATGAACGCTGTGGGCCCCTTGCCACCTCTTTAGGAGCGCTCAAGTGGGATGCAGGCATTTATGGGGCAAGCCCATGTCTTTTTGATGAAAGGCTCTTTTGAAGTGGGGGTGCGGGAGTGTTGGCTGGGGCGAGGCGGGCAGCTCCATCCAGGTCACGCAGCAGCTGTGACCGTCTCAGCGCGGCCACTTTTGAGGTGAAACCGTGCGCAAACGTCCTTTCTGGCATCGGATGAAAGGGACTGGGGCGGATTTGGCGCTTGCGCAATTGCTTTGTTTCTGGCGGCAGGTTTCCTGCTATACGTTTGTGCATGTGTGTATATATATGTGTGTGTGCACAGAAAACCCCCAGCCCTGCGTGGGGTTGCTTTGTGCTGCAGGATGCTCTGTGCTGCATCTCTTGCCATCCAGGCAAGTGAGATGGGGTGTATTTTTGGTCCTGCTTTCCCAGTTGGCAAGCATGCATCCAGGCTTGGGGAATGTATTATTTTATTGCAGGCTGTTTCAGGGCTGGGCTTGACTCCAGGATGTCTGCTCGGGGTTTTCTGTGCTTTGGGACCGTGGTGTGCACAGTGCAGGTCTTAGTTCTGGGTGGCACTTGCACGTTGGTCCTGGGCTGGGTCCTCCCTGGGGTGAGATGGTATTTGGGTGCCTCATGGTTTAAAGTGCGTGCCAGCGGAGGAGCTGCCCTGCCGTTAGCTGTACCATGACCTCTCCGGGGGGGGGGGTGGAGGTGCTGTGACGGGAGGGAAATGCCCTTTGGACCCTGTGCTGCTGCTCCCGTGGGCCGGGAGCTGCTCCGGTGCAGGGCTGCCTGCTGCCCCCACTGCTGGGGGCTTGGACCCCGCTTTAATTTGATCCAGGTCTCAAGTACCCACATCATTTAATACTGAAGAAAGCAGGCAAACTAACCGTTCCTACTATTTTTTTCTCTTTTAAAATAATTGCTGCTGCTGGTTTCAAGCAGGACAGGACAAAACCCCCACTGGTGTCAGGGCACTAGGATAAGGTGTTGCTGCTAACGTGTCTTTAGGAGCAGAAATTTCGGCCGAGCTCTGCAGAATGTGGTCTCTGTGCTCACCGCAGCTCTGCCTCGCTTTGTTCGTGCTCTGGCTCCTGAGTAGCAATTCCCTACATTAATTTGACAATCTCCTGTAGGCCTTTCTAGCCCCACATCCTGACCTCTGGCTCTCCTACTCCCTAAAACAGAAGTGATGAAGCTGCTGCCACGCTTGTGGCTTTTCGGAGCTAATCGGGAGGTTGTGCCGACAGCGGGGCTTGGTCCTACACCTCCGAGTGGTTTGGGGGCTCATAAGCTCTGATCTGGGGTGCTTGTGGTTACGGTCTTACCAACAAGCTTGTAAAAGTGAAGGTGCTGGGCAGCGTGGCTGCCCCCGGGCAGCGGTGGCGCTGTGTGCTCTGTGCTCGGAGGCACTCGATGTTGCAAAAGATGGTGGGAACAGGAGACTTAAGACCATGCAGGTGATTTCTGGGATTGGTGGCTTCCTGCTTTGGTGTTCTCCACACCCATGGAGCTTTGTGGCACCCGGCTTTGATCTCTGTGTTGCTCGCTTCCCTTGAGGCTATTGCCTTGGAGGTGGAAGGGAGCAGGGTGGCAAGTTCTTGGGCAGGGGAGGGTTGGTGGATCTGCAGAGAGGGTTTGGAAGTGGTGTGGAGGCTTTGCCCAGTCATCGAATCATGGAGCAGTTTGAGTTGAAGGGACCTTCCCAGCGCCCCCAGTGCCCCCCCTGCCATGAGCAGGGACATCTTCACCAGCTCAGGGTGCTCAGAGCCCCGTCCAGCCTGGCCTGGGATGTCTCCAGGGATGGTTCATCCACCACCTCTCTGGCCAACCTGGGCCAGGCTCTCACCACCCTCAGGGCAACAATTCCTTCCTCATGTCCAGCCTGAATCTCCCTCCTTTGGTTTAAAACCATCACCCCTTGTCCTATCACAACAGACTCTTCTAAAAAGTCTGTCTCCATCTTTCTTACCGTCCCCTTTAAGCACTGGAAGGTGCAATAAGGTCCCCCTGGAGTCTTTTCATGCGCTGGGGCCCAGTGTAGCTGGCAGGGCTGCAGGGATGGCTGGGCTGGGCTTGCCCTGGGAAGGAAAGGTTTCATGTTTGTTGGAAGCAGGAGAAGGGGGAAAAAAGCCTCTCCCCTCTGATGTCTCCCTGGCTGGCTCCTTGGCTTGGGAAGGGGGGCAGCAGAACTGAGGATGCTCTATGGGATGTCAGGGTACTGTGTGGTCCAAACGGTGACGATGAAGCCCCCTGAGGTGTGTGTGGGGCCTGGCTGGCGGGTCACACAACCCCATGCGGTCTGGGGTGCTGCAGAGCCGCGCTGTCACCACCGGCCATATTTCCTCCTGAGCCACTCCCTGATGGGGATCCTGCCCCAGGTTATCCCGGCTGAGGGCTGAGTCAGAGATGGGTGATAAGGAGAGGGAGGTTCTCCTCCTTCTCTGGCTTATCTGCCATGGCTGGGGTGGGGAACTGCGGGCTGAGCTCGTATCCCAGCTGCGGACCTGGGGAGTGATGGTTCAGCCTTGGGTGGATGGATCGTGATGGTGTCACTGGGATGGGCTTTGTGCTGGCAGGGGGGGATTGCACCAACCCACGTTACCCAGGGGTGCTTGTGCCTGTGCGGGGGATGGAAAAGATGGAATCACAGAATCATTTTGGTTGGAAGAAACCCTCAAAATCATCGAGTCCAGCCATAACCCACCCCTGGCACTGCCCCATGTCCCTGAGAACCTCATCTCCATCTGTTCAACCCCTCCAGGGATGGTGACTCCAGCACTGCCCTGGGCAGCCTGTTCCAATGCCCCACAGCCCTTTGGGGAAGAAATGGTTCCCAAGATCCAACCTCAGTCTCCCCTGGTGCAACCTGAGGCCGTTTCCTCTGCTCCTGGCGCTTGTTCCTGGGGAGCAGAGCCCGACCCCCCTGGCTCCAAGCTCCTTTCAGGCAGTTGTTGAGAATGAGGAGGTTGCCCCTCAGCTCCTGTTCTCCAGGCTATAGGGACTGGGATGCAACCAAGGCACTGCCGAGCTGTCTGCCTTGGCTTCTTGTGGCCATCTCCCCGCTGCTGGGGATGCAGAGGTCACACAGATGTGGATTTTTGGCTGCCTCCTTGCCGTGCTGTATTACCAAGCCCCAGCTGTGGCACAGCAGCGTGCAGAGCTCTCCATCCTCCCCACCCGCGCCTCCTCATCCCTCCAGAGCCTCTCAAGCCAACTGCCTGATGACTGGCCCTGCGTTCCTTAATGCATATAAATGCCAGAAGGACGTGCTTCTCCTTGCCGTGCCCGCTTGCTCCCCCCGTTCCCCCTGCCCAGGGCCCTCCTGGGCTTTGTCAGCAGGCAGGTGGCAGGGCCGGCAGGCAGCGTGCCAGCGCTGTTGGCTCTCCCAGCTCCTTTAAAAGGTCCGTCCTCTGTGCAGGGGCTCAGGCTGTGCTTCCTGCGAACTGGGGGTTTGCATCTGCGCCCAGTGCTGCTGTGGAGCGGGACAGAGGCAGCAAAGCCGATGGGCTCCTCTTGCAGCTTGTTAGCAGCCATCCCTGGCTAATGCTTTGGTGCTGCTGGTGGTGTTAAAAGCAGGTTGGGGCCAGTTGTGCCCCATCAAGGTGTTTGTATGTGGTAGGTGTGCTGGAGTGCATCGCCAAGTTGCCGGGGATCATATAATTGTCTTGTGTTGGAAGGGACCCACAAGGATCATCGAGTCCAACTCCTGTCCCTGCACAGGACACCCCACAGGTCACACCGTGTGTCTGAGGGCGTTGTCCAGTCTCTTCTTGAACTCTGCCAGGCTTGGGGCTGTGACACCTCCCTGGGGAGCCTGTTCAGTGTCCAGCACCCTCTGGGTGAAGAACCTTTTCCTAATGTCCAACCTGAACCTCTCCTGGCACATCCTCCTGCCGTTCCCTTGGGTCCTGTCATCGGTCGATGTGCTGGTCTGCTCCAGCCAGCAGTTGCTCTTCCCGAGGGGTTTGGGCAGAGGGCAGGGCAGGGTGATGGTCCTTGGAGGGGGCTGGTGGTTGAGGCTCAGATGGTGGGATGTAGCACATGACAGTGCCTGTGCATGGTGGTCTGTGATCAGGGGGGGTTGTCCTCAGCATCTCCAGGCTCCCCTGGTCTCCTCACCAGGGATGTGTTTTCCTCCAGGGCAGGAGCTAGTAGGGGGGGTTTCGTTATGCAAAGCAGCAAAGTCTCTGCTGGGTGGGGTGTTCCAGGCTTGACCCCATGAAGGAAAGCATCCTAACCTTGCTCTTCTTGTCTTTCTCGCTCTAGGGCTGACTGGACTGGCCGTGCCCACGATGCCGTGAATGCCGAGCGCAGCGGAACCAGAGGAGACTGTGTCCCGTTAGCTTCTCCTCCCTCCCTCATCCCTTTAGTTTGGGTTTGTTTCTATTTATTTTGTGGTTGGGTTTGGGCATGGCCTTGGCCGAATGCGAGGCTGCCGTGATGTGGCTCCTTTGGCTCAAGCACCACTTGTCCATCAACGTTTGGACCTTGCTGCTCTTGGGGAGCACCTGGCTACCGCTGGCGGAAGGCAGCCCCAAGTCTCCCTTTAGGACTTTCCCGGTTACAGACTGGAGCTTGACGCACTTGGTGGTCCACAACAAAACCGGGGAGGTCTACGTGGGGGCTGTCAATCGGATCTACAAGCTCTCCAATAACCTCACGCTCCTGCGGACCCACGTGACGGGGCCCGTGGAGGACAATGAGAAATGTTACCCGCCGCCCAGCGTTCAGTCCTGCCCGCACGGGCTGGTCACCACCAACAACGTGAACAAACTGCTGCTGGTGGACTACTCGGGGAACCGGCTGATCGCCTGTGGCAGTGCCTCCCAGGGTATTTGCCAGTTCCTGCGGCTGGATGACCTCTTCAAGTTGGGTGAGCCCCACCACCGCAAGGAGCACTACCTCTCCAGCGTCAACGAGTCAGGCACCATGTCTGGGGTCATCATCGAGGTGCTGAATGGGCAGAACAAGCTCTTCATTGGGACACCCATTGACGGGAAATCGGAGTACTTCCCCACACTCTCCAGCCGTAAACTGATGGCCAACGAGGAGAACGCGGAGATGTTTGGCTTTGTCTACCAGGATGAGTTTGTCTCCTCCCAGCTCAAGATCCCCTCGGATACACTCTCCAAGTTTCCCACCTTTGACATCTACTACATCTACAGCTTCAGCAGCGAGCAGTTTGTTTACTACCTGACCCTGCAGCTGGACACCCAGCTCACCTCACCCGACTCCACTGGGGAGCAGTTTTTCACCTCCAAGATCGTCCGCCTTTGCGTGGACGACCCCAAGTTCTACTCCTATGTGGAGTTCCCCATCGGTTGTGTGCAGGACGGCATTGAGTACCGCCTGATCCAGGACGCCTACCTGACCAAACCTGGCAAGGCTTTAGCCAAGTACCTGGGCATCTCGGAGCGGGAGGATATCCTCTTCACCATCTTCTCCCAGGGCCAGAAAAACAGGGTTAAGCCTCCTAAGGAGTCTGTGCTCTGCCTCTTCACGTTGAAGAAGATCAAGGATAAGATCAAGGAGCGTATCCAGTCGTGCTACAGAGGGGAAGGGAAACTCTCGCTGCCCTGGCTCTTGAATAAGGAGCTGGGCTGCATCAACTCGGTGAGTTCCTGCTTTCTTCTACCCAAGCCAGGCTGCTTCTGGCTCCTGGTGGTTCTCTCTGGCCAGACCCTTGCCGGTGACCTGAGCTGTGTTTCCCACTGGGAGTACTGGTGACGTTAGGGCTGGGTGCTGGGCTTGCTTGGTAGCATTCCTCATGGAGATTGCAGCTTCATCACGGGCCCATTTGGGTTTGGGTTGCATCTCCCCATGGAGAGCTCCAAGCAAGGGCCTCCATGCCAATGCAGGTACCTGCTTCTGGTTCCCCTCCCCTGTGGATTTGGGGAGTGTCAGTGAGCTGGGCTGGGAGGGCAGGATGGTGAATCCTCAAGCTGCAGCTCTGTTGGGCAGCCCCTTGCAGATAGCTCGTGTGAATTTGTGAGTGTTATGTCACCTTGGGATGAGCAGAAGGTGTTGGGGACTAGTGGGATGTGTGGGACAGGTAGCATGGACCTGATGGAGAGAGGCAGGGAGGTTGGTGGTCTTGGTAGGAGTTCGTCATGTTCAGCATGGAGAGACCACGTCCACTGGAGGGAAGGGCACAGGGCACCGTGAACGAGGTGGGTTTTGAGTGTGGCCAGTGCAAAGTGTCACCCAGAGCGCTGGCATCCCAGAGCAGTGATTTCCAACTGTTGCTGGATATTTTTTCCAGGCAACATTATAAACCAGAGCGGTTGCAGGGAGGCCACAGCTCTGGGTGACAGGGAGGTCTGACGCTGGGCAGCACCAAGCAAGGACGGGTTTTGGGGTGCCAGTGTGTGCGTTTGGGAGGATCTGGTGGAGGTCCTGATACCCCTGCTATCGCCCACCCCCCATCCCCACTTACTGCTGCTCGGCACCCATCACTGAGCCCCCAGCCCTGCTCGAGCAGGGGTTTGGGTGCCTTGCGGTTCAGGTGGGTGGGCAGGGGGTCCCTGCCTTCCCTCCCACCGTCCTCCCGCAGCTCTGGGGGAGACAGCGAACAGCTGCCTGACAAAGTAAAGGGTTTGCTGTCAAGAGCGCTGGGCTCGCAAATCAGATTTTGGCTTTGAACTAATTCAATTTTGTTGGAAAATGATGAAATCGTTACACTGCTGCCTGTTGGGTCGCGCAGCTGCCGGCTCCGGCAGCGGAGATGCTCACCAGCCGCCTCCCCCAGCACCCCACAGCAGCACTGTGCCCCCTGGATTTGGAGAGGGGGCTCTGCCCCCTGGCATTTTAGATGCAGTTTCATGCTAGGAGGGTCCCGGGATTGCTACTTGGTGGGCAGCCTGAGTGAGTAGGTGGATCTCAAGATGCTCTATGGGTCCTGCAGACTTGCTGGGTGGAGGGATGTGTGTCATGATGTGGGGTGGCTCCTGCTTTTGGATGGGATGGGTTTGGGGGGTGCTGCTCTCCACCAGGGGAGCCAGGTGGTGTTTTCTGTCCCTGTCCTGCTCCAGCTGCCAAACAGAGCTGGGAGAGACATGACTGCACCATGAGTCAGGCCCTCAGCCCCATGCTGTGCTGAGCACAAGCCAAAACAGGCCCCGTGGAGTATGGAACTTCTTGCTGGCAGGAGTCTTGGTGCCCCTAATAAAATGCAGCCACCTCTGGGGTGGGTTGTGACAGTGACGGATCTCTCGGTGGTGGGGGCTGGCCAGAAAATAAAGGGCGTATATATATATTTTTAATTTATTATTAAGGGGGCAGAATGTAGTTGCTCAAATCAGTAGTTGCTTGGGATTTACACCCCATCCGTATGGAAAATATCCTGGTAGTGCTCTTTGCTCTCTTCCTTCGACGCAGTGAGGGGCTGAGGCTGGTCCATGCTGGAGGAGGCTTTACTGGTGCCCCCTCGCAGACCTTTGGGAGCGCAGGGATGCTCATCCCTCAGCGCCGCAGGGCAGCTCCCATTCTCCGGAGCCGGTGCCAGAGCCAGGAGCAGAGGCTGCCAGGCTTGGCAGCCAGCTCGGGAGATGTTAGTGGTTCCTCCCCGGTGCTGGCGAGCGGAGCGAATTCTTGTCTCCTGTTTCTCTCTCTCCCCTTCTGGGATGCAGCAGCAGCGGCAGGGAGAAGCAACACCCGGCATGCTCAGACCCATCCATGGACTCCCATGCACAGCAAAGACATCTTGCGGGACTGTCCCGTCTGTTCTCCTGCACCAGCCTCACTGCCCAAATCGCTCCTGAGCCTGTCCAGTGGTTTCATTCATGGTGTTTCACTGAAGAGGGGTTTGGTGTTCTGTATCATAGAATGGGTTGGGTTGAAGGGACCTTCCCAGCTCCCCCAGTGCCCCCCCTGCCATGAGCAGGGACATCTTCACCAGCTCAGGTTGCTCAGAGCCCCGTCCAGCCTGGCCTGGGATGTCTCCAGGGATGGTTCATCCACCACCTCTCTGGGCAACCTGGGCCAGGCTCTCACCACCCTCAGGGTAACAATTTCTTCCTCATCTCCAGTCTGAATCTCCCCTCATTTAGTTTAAAACCATCACATCTTTTCCTGTTGCAACAGGCCCTGCTCAAAAGCCTGTCCCCATCTTTCTTATCAGCCCCTTTTAAGCACTGAAAGGTGCAATAAGGTCTCCCCAGAGCTTCTCTTCTCCAGCTGAACACCCCAGCTCTCTCAGCCTGTTCCCCCAGCAGAGCTGTTCCAGCCTCGGATCATTCCTGTGGCTCCTCTGGCCCCTCTCCAACAGGTCTGTGTGTCACCCCGCTCTGTGCTGTCCCTGTGCAATGCCCGGAGCCGGCAGGACGTGGGCAGCAGTGTTGCCCAAGGGAGAAAATGAGTTCTGAGTCCTTGCTGGGGCTCACTGCCCAGCCTGCTGGCACAGGGCGATGGCTGGTGACAAACTGGCCCAAACTGGGCTTGGATAATCCAAATCCTTCCCAGGGGCAGACAGAGAAATGCAGATGTTAACAAACTGTACCATGCTGGGATGATTCCTGAGCAGCGATTAATGTGCAGAAAGCCTGGCATCCCAGCCTGGCACTGGGTACCTGCATCCTCCTCCACGGCTCTTTATGTCGCCTGCATCCTCCATCGCAGACCCTGGGGGCCCACAGGAGGTGGGGGGTGCCTCTAATGGTGTTAACTGGTGAATTACTGGCTAATTAATAACGCTGAGTGGCGCGAGCCTTGTCTCTATCTGCTCCCTCATTGCTTTTGGAAGTGGGCTTGAAGGGATGCAATGAGACAAGGCATGTCAAGGAGATCACCCATTCCCGCTGCAGGCCCACCTTTTCCCCTCTGACAGGCCATTTCCACCGAAATCCAAGTTTCCTGACCCTGTTTTGGGTAGGTGGGTTAGTGCTGGGAGAGAGGAGAGGGCTGCAGCACTTGGAGGTGGAGACCTGGGTGTCTGGGGGCCAGGGGCAGCTGAGATGGATGCCAAAGGAAAGCAGTGAAATAAATAACAAAACAAAAAAACCCAAACCCCTTAAACAACAACCCCCCTTTGCAACATACTGGGGCCGTGGTCCCTGCAAGCACCCCTGCAAACGGGGGAGCGGGCAGAGCTCGATGTCTCCTGCAGATCCCAGCATCTGCAAGCTGAGACACCGCAAGGTCACTGGCCCTCGTGTGTTGTGGTGCGTGTCGGTCCCTGCCAGCACCGGCCAGGGGACAGCTGTCCCTCTGTCCTTCCGTCCCTCCATCCCTCTGCCTCGCCTCTCCCCGCAGCCGCATCCTCCAGTGATATCGGTTGGTGCCGTAACCCTCGTACCGCTGCCCTTGGCCCGACCTCCCCATGCTGCCTGCCTGTGCTTCTCTAACGAGCCAGTTTGCTGTTAATGAGCTAATTGTCGGCGTAATTATTTATCGAGGTGGTGTCGGCATCGCGGCGGCGGGCGCTCCTCGTGGTCCTGGAGCGCAGCTGTATTTGTCATTTCCCAGAGAGTTTGTTGAGACAAAGCAGAGAGGAGTGAACACCGTAAACATCTCTCCTCTTGCATATTCAGCAGCCAAGGGGTTGGGGAAGCAGCAGATTGAGTGTGGAGAGAGCAGAATTGGCACCCAGGGGCTGCCGGGGTTTAAACGCCTTCATGGCATCACCCTTAACCCCTCTGCGACTGCTGTTGGCTGGGTGGAAGGTGCCGGGCTGCTTTACAGGGGGGCTGTTGGGGCCAAAGAGCTTTTTTTTCCTCCATAAAGTGCCTGAAAGATCCTGTGTATCCGGATGGGACTGGGGTGTTACTGGCTGGAGCATTGCTTCTGTCTCAGCCCACCGCTGGAAAGAGAATTTTCTCGGACCTGCTGTTTTAAAATGTCAAGCCTGGTGATGTAGAGGAGGATGCTTAGTGTGTGTGCTGGTTGATGGATAGGAGAGGCTGCTTGCAAGGCTGGGATTCGGAGGATAAGTGGAGAAGTCCTAATTCCCCTTCTCTCCTTGTCCTGCCATTGCAGAGGTGCATGGAGCACCCTGTTCCTTTTTTTGGGAGCCCTGCATCTCTTCTGCCTGGTTGCAGGAGTTCCTCTGGTTTAGGGAAGGATGAGTGAAGGTCAGGAGGGGAAGGGAGTTGATCTTTGGCCGTAAACTGACTCAGGCATCTCACAAAACCAGAAGTCGGAGGAACTGAGGAAGCAGCCCAGCATCCCCAGGCTGCCCGGGGAAGGGGGTGAGAGGTCTCACCATGGGTGTGGGAGGCTGAAACTGTTGTGGATACGAGTGTGTGGTCCTGGGGCATGGAAAATGCCATGTTTTCCCTCCTCCCTGGGGGTTGCTGCTGGGAGCTGACCCTCACTTCACGGGCAGTGAAGCTGCAACAGTGGTGAGGGGTCTGGAGCATCTTATGAGGAGAGACTGAGAGAGCTGGGGCTGTTCAGCTGGAGAAGAGAAACTGAGAGGGATCTTATTTATGCTGGTAAATATCTCAGGGATGGGTGTCAAAAGGATGGATCAGATTCTTTTCAAGTGGTGCTCAATGACAGGGTGAGGGGCAGTGAGCACAGACTGAAACACAGGAGGTTCCCTTTGAATATGAGGAGAAACTTCTTTACTTTGAGGTGCCAGAGCCTGGCCCAGGCTGCCCAGAGCGGGTGTGGAGTCTCCTCTGGAGACATTCAAACCTGATGGATGTGATCCTGTGTGATCTGCTCTGGTGACCCTGTGTTAGCAGGTGGGTTGGACTGGATGATTTCCAGAGGTCCCTTCAACCCCAACCATCCTGTGATTCTGTGATGTGCGTTGCAGCGCTATGTGCTGCCCTTGCGTACGTGGAGCTCGGGAGCTCGGCGTTTTCCCATATGCTCCGTGCACATGCTGTATGGATTTAAAACCCCTTGGGGACTGGCATGCATTTGGAGGCCGCTGCTTGCCAAAAAACATCTCTCTCCCCTTAAAATTTGAAAGTTACATAAGGAACCTTGTGAAGTGGAAAAATGCCGCGGCTGGAGCAGGGTGTCCCCTTTGCCACCCTGACCTCCTGCCCCCGGACTTGCTGCTGCCCTTGGGGATGTGACCAGAGCCCCTTGCTGCCTGTGATGGGCCAGGGGCTGCTGGGGGTGGATTTTGCTGGTGCTGTGTGACTCTGTGAGGCCACTGCCTAACTAGGACATCTGGGAGGTCTGTGTGCCCCCACCCAGGCTGGATACTCATGGCCAGGTTCTCTTGTTCTGCTCACCAGGTCAGGGTGACATGTGAGGATGCTCGACGGTGGGGGTGAGTGTTGCAGAGCTGGTCCTGGTCCCACATCCCGGTTTTTAGAGGGGACACCCCTCTGGCTTTGCCTTGCCCATCAGTGTGATCTTCCTCACTGAGGTCCCTGCTGTCGCAGCCCCAAGGGCAGAGAAGGGCTGGGGCAGATCCGCCTCCTCCCTGGGCAGAGCTCGCCAAAGCTTCTCCCGACCCGTGGGCGAGCGCTGAACGCGGAGGCAGCTGGCTGGGCCAGGCGCCTCGTCTGGGGCAAGGCAGCAGGAGAAAAATGTGGGGATTTCCTGGAGACGTTCCTGCGGGAGGTGGAGCAGGGCTGGCAGGTGGGGAGCGTGTTTGCTGAAGGCTCTGCTATGTGAAGTGAGGCTCTTTTCAGGAGTCCTGACCTGTTTGTCTTGGCACAGCCTTGGCTGGGAAGTGTTTTGTCTCTGGGGGAAGGCTGGGGCGCAGGATTCAGCCCATGCTGTCAAGCCATTCTCTTTTTGAAGCTAGCTCCAGGGTGAGGAGAGGGGGGCGCGTGTGCTGGGGAGCTCATGCCGGCGTCCCACGTGTCTGCCATGGCAGCGCTGGGGATGCAGAGGGAGCAGGGATGCTGTGCTGGCTCCTGCTGGGTCTGTAAGTGCTGCTCTGTTAAGATGAAGAGCACCAAGAGCTTTGGCCTTGGTCTGCAAAGCTTGTTCAGAATCAGAGTGGGGCTGTATGCCTTGGATGTGTCCCAAGTGCCTTACATCAGCGCATAGGGAATTTTAAGGAAGCATCAGCTCATCCCTTTCCTTTGCGGGTGAGGTGGGAGCACTGGGACAGGATGGGCAAGGGATGGGGCTGCCGAAGCTGCTGTAGCCAGTGGGGCAGAGGTGGGAGATGGCTGGTGGCCATCTGAGAGGTCCAGCATGTCAAGGCATTGGCAAGAAGCTCATCTCTCCTCTCTTTTCTTCCGACAGCCGCTGCAGATTGATGACAACTTCTGCGGGCAGGATTTTAACCAGCCGCTGGGCGGGACCGTCACCATCGAGGGGACCCCGCTCTTTGTGGATAAGGAGGACGGGATGACCTCGGTGGCTGCCTATGACTACAGAGGACAAACCGTCGTCTTTGCGGGCACACGGAGCGGCAAGATCAAAAAGGTAGGAAAGCCCTCGGTGATGCCGATGGGCAGGGATGACCGCTCGCCTCGCTGGCCCTTTTCGGGGTACAGATAGGGCTGTGCCTCCATCACAGTGTGACTCGTATAGTGGGGGTAACATCCAAAGGGCCAGTGAGGGGCAATTCCTCCTTCCTCCTGTCTGCCAAGCAATTTTACAAAACCTCTGTTTTTTGGAAGGGTTATAACCTAGAGAAGTTGAGTCCTGGTTCTTGGTGGCTCAGACCTGTCCTGTTGTCTCTCAGGCGGGTGAGTTTGCCCTGTAGCTGCCATGGGGTGAGCTCTGTCTGTCTGTCTGGGTCCGTATGGCTTTGCAGGGCGGGTGGAGGTTGGTGTTGATGGCTCCAGCCCGGTGCTGGGGGGACTCTGCTCTTCCCATATCCCCCCACGGCACAAAAGGCTGCTTGTTGGTGGCAATTAGCAAATAGCTGTGTGCATGCCTTTCTCTGCCTGCATCTCCACAGGGCACGGATTTCCTGTTATCATAACATCGTGCCTGTAATTACAGCTGTACATGCCCTGGGTAAACACAGCTTGCGTTAACTGCATCCTCAGGCAGGGAGAGGCAGCACCAAGGTGCAGGGGCTGGAGGACCAGGGCTTGGCTGGGGGGTCTGACCAGTTGCTGTGTGGCTTGTGAGGTGCTCCAGCATCCTGTCCTGGGCACAGCACCCTGAGTCTTTTGCAGGCTGTGTTGGTCGGGGTGCTCTGGATGAGGCAGGGTGACCTCCCTGGCAGGATTCAGGGCCACAGTGACATTTTGGGGGTAGCCCCTGTATGTCCCACTCACCCTGCCTGTGTTTTTCCCCTGTGCCCTCTGCCTGCCTGTTAGCTGCATCTTTAGGGACAGGGGACAGGAGCAGCCTGTGTTGGGATGAGAGACAGGATTTTGGGGGTCCTCTCCAGCCCCACATACTCTGCTTGGTTTCTTGCAGTCCTCGGAGGGGCACAGCAGCGCTGGGGCTGTGGGGAGCTGACAGAGGCAGCTCGTCCTCCCTTCCGGATCGATGAGGGATCCGGAGGGACCGGTGTCGCGTTGCTGGCGGCTTCTCCTGCTGCTGGGCTCCAGATGGGGGGTTTGACATGGGGATGGGAAGGAAGAAGCGTGTGGGAGGAGGGGCAGCAAAGCCACAGGGACAGTATTACACCTCCAGTTCCTGATTTATCTAGAGGGGCTGGAATTTTCTTTTTACACAGCAGATTTCTGGTTTTCCTCCTTTTTTCAGTTTTGCTCTTGTCTTTGCACCCTCAGAGCCGCTTGCAGGCAGTGGTCTGGGGGGGTGCCTGGCTGGGCTGTGGGCAGTGTGCCACCAGGTTGAGGCCAGGACTTTGAGCCCAGGTGAGGCTTAAGCATCCTGTCCTGCTGGGCTTTCCCCAAATTGCTTTTTTCTAGTTTTGGTGCCCCTGATTGCTTGTCTGGCTCTCTGGCCCTGCAGGGCATGAGGGACATGGAACAAGAGCCTCATGGGGAGTGAAAAGATGGGTCTTGATCCTGCCCAGAGACTCTGGGCAGGTTTTGTGGGCTTGTCCTGGCTGGAGCCCTCAGAGCTCTCGCGTGGCAGCGTGGGGGCACCTTCCATGTGCTGAGCCCAGTGCTGCTGGGCCCCTATGAGGGCTGGGGGAGCTAGAGCTGTCCCCTGCTGTGACCTTGGGCTGGGCAGCCCAGCCGTTCTGCGGCAGGGGTTGCCTGGCCCGGATGGCAAAGCGCTGCCTCAGCAGCTACCTGATCCTGCCGCCCGGCTGCCGGCAAGGCTGGAGGGAGGGGAAGGCTCCCACTCTACCCAGGGCTGCCAGCCTGTCGCTGAGTGGTGCCGCCGTGTCCCCAGCCAGGGGACGGGATGCCTGGCAGGAGTACAGCAGAGCATGGCCGAGGCGGCTCCCCCAGGCACAGGTGCAGGAGGTCCTTCTGCCTTCGAGCCATCGGCGTTTCCCTGTCCCCTTGGCGAGTGCCTGCATTTGGCTTGGTGAGCCTGGTGGCTTCCTTGCCTTCCTGTTGGTCCCCTGTGCCTGTGTCAGCATCTCCTGGCATCTCCTTCGGGGGAGAAGGGGCTGTGGCGACAGCTGGGTGCCCCCTCCCCATCCCCAGGAGCCCTGTCACGGGTGCTGCTCTGCCGGGGGGGCACTGATCTCGCCATCTGGGCCGGGGTAAGGTCAGGGCAGAGTCACTGCCGCGTCTGGATTTTCCTTGGATGGCAGCTCCCTTGCCCAGCATTTGTCTGGGCTGTTGTGTGCAGACAGAGCCTCCCTTTGTGTCCCCCCGGCCCCAAAAAGCCACGCGAGGCTCTGGCTGCCCTGCAGCCTCTCCCCAGCCCTGCTGCCAACAGTTGCTGCTGGGTTGCCGGCAGCACCTGCTGCCACTGCAGCTGCAGGGAGACCTTCCTTTCTGGGGGGGTGGAAGGATATTGCAGGCAATGTCAGGGTGGTGGGACAGGAACTGTGGGCTGGGATGGGGAGACACCGGGGGGATGGAAATAATAGAATCATAGAACAGTTTGGGTTGGATGGGACTTTCCCAGCTCCCCCAGTGCCCCCCCCTGCCATGAGCAGGGACATCTTCACCAGCTCAGGGTGCTCAGAGCCCCGTCCAGCCTGGCCTGGGATGTCTCCAGGGATGGTTCATCCACCACCTCTCTGGCCAACCTGGGCCAGGCTCTCACCACCCTTATTGTAAAAAATGTCTTTCTTGTGTCCAGCCTGAATCTCCCCTCCTTTAGTTTAAAACCATGCAAGACCCCCGGGATGCTGAGCAGGTCACAGCAGTGAAGCCCGTGGCAGCTCCCAGCTTGTCCCCGCAGGGTCACCAGGCAGGCCGTTATCTTTGGCTGGCCCCGAGTTATGCGGAGAGGCCAGGCTTGGAAAGCCCTGAGCCCCGCGTGCTCGCCCTGCCCCGTGCCAGCAGTCATGGGACTGGGGGCACTGGGGGAATTCCTGCGGCTGCCCGGGTGAGCAATGCGGGGATGACTGAGCCGCTTCCCCCGCGCCGTGCGGCAGCGACCCGGCTGTGCACCCTGCGGTCTGAGGGTGCTGCGATGGGGAAGTGACACAGGGACATGAGCTGTGAGCGTGTTGCGGCGGGGATGGCCAGGGGACGTTTGCGCAAGGGAAGCAAGCCTTGCTTCCTAATGCTTGGGTTTTTCCTGGGAAACACCTGTCCTCGCTTGGGAATCTTTTTAGTGGGTGGTTGTCGTTTTCCCAAGTTGTCTTTCCTATTTTTTGGGTGAACAGAAAGTTGCATGTGTAATTGCACCGGGAGCGCTCGGTCACATGCTGAAAAGCCTCGTTTGACTCGTAGTCACCTCTTAACCTGTGCGTGCCAAGGACTCGATTTTGGGTTTGCTTGAAGTGTTGTATGGACAGAGGGAACAAGGATGATGCTAGAGAGGGGGAGCTGATGGTGCAACCCCCTCCCAGTAACTGCACGGGGCAGTGGGCATCCCGGGAGGTGCAGCACACACTGGGCTGCTCTCGTTAGTTAGCTTGCCATCTGCTCCTCGTTATGCAAACCAGGCACTGCCGTAGGGCTCTGCTGAGCTCCGGTGTGGCCCTTGTGGGTTGACCCAGTTTTGGGTGCCGCCTGGTTATTTTTGGGGGGTGAGCTGAGCTCCTCCCTCGAAGCAGCTGGTGGCTCCCTGCCCGCTGCCGTCCCCTGGCTGCTGCAGGAGATATCCAGCACAAACTGGGATACAGGTGCTGGAGATCCCTAAGGTGGACACCGTCATGGGACCATGCAGCTGGTGCATCCCAGCCAGGATAGCGTCGAACTACGCATCCCTTGCAGCCCGTTTTGCTCTCGTATATTTTTTGAGGATTATCTGACTGCTCGGTCGGTACCGTAATCCCTGCAGCTCCCTGCCCTGTCCTGAAACCGTCTGGCCTCGGGCGTGAATGCATCAGGACGCGTCTCGGTCGGGAATCCGCTCCCCGCTGGGGCTGGCGCTTGCTGCAGCTTGTTTATTCTCTCCCATGGAAAGCGCAGCTGAACCGCCCCCACCTCTGGCTTCTTTGGCTTCTCCTCTTCAATAATAATAAATAAACTCTTCACGCTAAGTGGGTCATCCCCATCCCTGCACAATGTGGTCCTCCTCTTACGTCCTGGAGAGGGCAGAGGGGCTGCCGAGGGCTTTTGGGGGCCAGATTTGGCAAGTTGTGGAGGCACCCCCTTTCTGTAGGGTTGTCTTAAAGCTTTGGAGAAGGATGCTTTGGTGTGTTCACAGCCCTTGGTGTGTCGGGGCAGAGTGAGCCTAAAATGTGCTGTGAGGAGAGGGAGCTGCTGCCTGAGGGCTTTTTGGGAATTTCTCCGTGTTCTGCTGGTTCTCTTCCCATTGTGAAAGCCCCTTTGCGCTGCCCTCTGGGCTAGGAGGCATGACCTGATTGTGGTCCATGTGAACTGGAAGGAGAAGCTGTCAGGCTCCCTGCCTGCTTGGCTGGTCCCCGTCCCACGGGTTCTTTGGTGTCACCCTCTGCTTAGCGCTCAGGGTAAGCAGCTCTGGTTGAAAAGGGGTCCTTTGTGTCTGGGCATGTGAAATCCGGCTCCTGGAGCACCCAGAATGGCTCAGCCCCCCTCGTGACCCCACTGCCGGCTACCCTAATACTGCCTGCACCTCCGGCAGGCTTTTTTTTTTGGGGGGGGGGGGCAGATTTGGGGCATGAAACCTGCCCTGGTGGTGTCAGCTGGTGACCCTCGAGGACTCCCTGAGCATTGACCCTGGCACAGCCCCTGGAAATCCTCTCCTGCCTGCCTTGCTGCCTTTCCCCAGCTGCCCACCCAGCACAAGGGCCTTTTGTTCCTCCTGCCTCTTCCCTCTCCCGCTCTGCCCCCATCCCATCCCATCCCATCCCCTGGGGACCCCTCGCCCCCTCCCTACATGCCCACAGTCCCCCTGGGCGCCTGCGCCCAGCCCCAGAAGGGCGATCTGCTCCTCGGAGCGTGCGCCCGCGCCTCTCCCCAATCAATGGCAATAATTTTATTGGCATGACAAGGTAGCCGACAGTTGCCAAAGTGAATCCATCAAAATACCTCTCGGCAGCTCCCCGCCCCCTCGAGAGCTCTCCCTGGAGTCTTAAAGCTGTTTTAATCAAGGTGGTGGCTGGAGAGCTGGCGTGTTAAGTGGATGGGGTAATGAGGAGGGGGCGGTGGAGCTTTCCCGTCCCCCTGCTCATGGCGGGGAGCACTCGGCATCGCCCCTCTCCTGCTCAGCAGGAAGGGGCCCCGCTCGCCGACATGGTCCGGCTTTGTTGAGCCGCCCGGATCCGAACAGGATGTCTCATTGTTGGAGGAAACAATTAGAAATTCATCGTGAACCGTTGGCCTCGAGGACAGGCTGGGGTGTTGGGGCTGGGGCCGCAGGCAGCTGCCAGCTCCGTCCTTGAGTGACTCCTGGAGGGGGACTCTGCCGGGGTTTGGGCTCCTGTGTCGTGCAGGATGATGGATGGGGCTGAGCTCTCCGAGGGATGCTCCGACATGCTCACACAGCATTGGGGAGGCAGAGGAGCTCTTGGGGGCTCCCTTGCTCTAAACCCCGCTCCCTCCACCCTTGCGCCCCCAGGCTTTTTGACTCACAAGCCATAACCCTCGCTTTTTTTTTTTAATTTCCCCCCATCTGTTCTGCTCTCTGCACAAAGCCGGCAGGTGAGTGAGGGCTGGGAGCCTGGCTCCCGGCCAGCCGGGGAGGCGGCAGCAGCCGCCAGCCCCGCTCCAACCTTCCCTGCTGAAAGCGCTGACGGTGCACGTCTTGCCCGTCCCTGGCTCCGGCGCCGGGCGCCCGCGGGCATTGTGCTGCCTCACCCCAGTCCATCAGCCCGCTCTGGCTGCTGCGGAGCCGCCGCCGGGTACAGCGGCGTCACCGCCAGGCTTTGCCGGTGTCGGGGCAAGGTGACTTTTGGGGAGTGGCGTGTTGCAGAAGCTGGAGGAGTCTCAGGGGTAGGGGTGGATCCCGAAGACCCTGTGTCTTCAAAAGGGCTGCTGGGTGCAAATGTGGCTTCTGTATTCACCCCGAAAAAGGGGGTTTGAGGGCAAGATGCCTCTTGGCAGCCCCCTGAGCCGGCTCTGCTGCTCTGTGGGATGTGCTCCAAACAGCAGCGTTGCCTTCGCCGTTGGTCCCTGCAGACACCATCCCATGCTCCGGTTGGGGCTGCCACCCTAGAAATAGCCTGGAAGTAGGTCTGGGAAAGGAAAAGCAAGAGCCTGCAGGTTTGCTCCTGTGTGCCATCCCTGATCCTGCCCTTCTTCTTGTGGGGCTATGTAGGGCAGTGGTGGCCATGGCTCAGCAGTGCTGGGAGAGCGATGCTTTGGGGTTGTTGTTGGGGACACTGAGCCTGCCTAAACCTATGGGCAACGGGGGGGCCTGCGTTAGGAAAAGGTGCGTGGACTTGCCCATCACTGTGGGCAGGCAGCGCCGGCAGCGAGCGCTGGGTTTTCCCTCCCGGCTGGTGGGGTTGGTTTGGTTGGCGAAACATGAAGCTGGTGAACGTTTTCTTCTGCATCTCTCTGCCCCTGAATGCGGGGCTGTGGTCCCTATTCTGCTGGGAAGAGCAGGAGCACGACTTTTGCTTTAGACTTCGCCTCTTGCTGGGGACCTCTGTGGTGGCCCCATGGGGACAGGGCAGGGTGAAAAGCCACCCCATTGAGATGGAAATGAGCTGGGAGGCCCCAGCTCTGTTGGGTCCCTCCTGTTGAAGCCATTGTGCCTATTCACAGTCTTGAACACTGACTAATTTTGGCTTTTCAGGTGGGTGAATAGCCCTGGCCTCCCACCAGAGGCAGTGGAGAAGAGGGAAGACTTGGGAGCCCTTTCAGCTCATCGGGAAGGCAGCAGTTTGAGAGGCAGGGACTGCCTGGATGGGGAGGGACAGTGCTGGTGTCCTGCCTCGCCTTTGTGCAGCCCCATTAACCTAGATTAATGGTGCCTGAGGAATTTGCCCTGAGCCCGTGGCTGCTGGAGGAGGGAAGATGTGTGCTCAGCAGGGGCCAGGCTGGTTTCCATGTTGTCTGGGTCCCCGTGTGTCCCAGCGCTGCCTCAGGTCGAGATGTGACAGTGGGGAAGGTCAACCATCCCCTGTCCCTGTGGGCTGGTCTCCCCCCTTCTCCCCTTCCAGATTGTGAGGAAAAAGCTGTCATAAATCAAGACTGAGGTGGAGGTGCCGTGCGGCACTTGGGGGTGCAGGATGTGGCGCCATCATCCATCTCCAAGGCTTTGATAGACATGGGGGTCACTCATCTCCACTGCAGGTCCAAGTGGGGATGGTGCTGAGCCCCAGGCTGCTCAGAGAGCTGCTGTTTGGCTTCTGTTATCCTCTGTCCTTTTTAATTATGGGCTTCCCTGAGTGGAGCAGGGGAACAGATGCTGATGGCCAGACTGGTAACAACAGGGCAGGGCAGTTTCTCCCCTGTTTCTCCCGTGGTCGTTGTTGTGCAGTGGGGTGGGGGACAGGAGGTAAACCCCATTCTTTTGGGTACCGGAGAAGCATGTGGGACCAGAGCATTCAGTCCATATCTTCCCTGGGTCATTCTCAGCCTGCGTGATACAGGGCAAACAAACCCGGGGATCAGGGCTGTGCTGGTAATCCTGGCATAGCTGGCGGATGAGCAAATACCCGAGAGCTCTGCTCATCACAGGGCGACAGAGCCGGACACACGGCACCGGGGTTTAGATGTGCCGCCTGGCTAAAGAAAGGGTCTCCCAGCCTTGGGGGATGTGGGTGTTAATCCTGGCTTAGGCCACCACAATGAGGATAATACTGAGTGTTTTACGTGATGGCACTTGATGATGAAATGAGTTTGATGGGTTCTTGCTTTAATCTCTCGGTTGGACACGGTTGTTTGGCTGGGGGTGAATCGGAGCAGGGTGGGGGCAGAGCTGGGTCTTGAAGGGTTTTTCATGGAATAAACCTCCCTGCATGCGCCCAGCTGCTTCCAAGCTGGGAACTTTCCCCATAACCCCCCCCCTCCCTTTCCTTACCCATTGCAATTGGGTTGAGACTGGAGGTGGAGAGTGTGGCTGCAGCAGGGGACATGACGGGCAGGGGTAGTGCCATTGTTTGGGGTTTGGCACTGGATTTTGGGGCCCCTGGGTGGCCCGTGCTGTTCCAGAGCCGATCCTGGCACCTCCCCGCTCTTTGTGCGCCCGTGGACCAGCACGAAACCTCGCTGTGGCAGCGAGAGCAATTGTCTACACGGGGAGCAATAGTGGGAAAGTTTTATTTAATGGATGCTTAGTTCTTTTAATGCCATTTAGCAGCTGGAGAGAAGGAAGAAAGCCAGCGCTGTGTGACAAGCCGGCTCTCTGCAGACCGAGGACGGGCTGTGGTGGCGGGGAGCATCCCTACGGTCTCGCAGAGAAAGGCAGGATGATCTGATAGTGCTCTAATTTTGCCATGCTTTGTGCTCTGGAGGGCAGCACCGGTTGGTTGCTCTGTGCCGGGACAGCTCTGGCATGGCTGGGGAGCTCGCTGGGGAGATGTGGGGAGGGGTCGTGCTGGGGAAGCGTCTCCCTCCCACCATAATCCCCGTAGGGGTGAAGAAAACGACGCCGGGCTGAAAAAGCCCGTGTGGATTTTATTAGCTACAACCCTAATGATGTATTTTGTATTGCTCTCCTGTGTGGATAAAAATTACCAGACCTCAAACAAAGGGGAAATAAAAAAAAAGTCTCTCTGACCTTGAAGCCGTTCGTTCACTTGTCTTCATTTCATTCCCCTCGGCTGGGGATGCAGGTCAGTTTTGGGTGCTATTTATAGTCCACTTCACTCTATGGTTTTCTTTACAAAGCAAAAGGTTGTCACCTTTGTTTCTGATACTGCAGAGAGGAGATGCTCGAGGGAAAAGGAAGAATAAATGAGAAATTTTTCAGAGTGCTCCCGTACACGGCAAGGCTTTGTAATCTGGAAAGATCAAAAAGGCCCAGACTGCCGCGCCGAGCTCCTCGCGTGGACGTAGCCAGGGTCTGTGTGCCCGGAGGGGTCCGGGATGATGCTCTGCCGTGCTGCCGGAACCGATCGGAGCCTTTATCTGCTCGGAAATGGCGATGCTCTCCCTTCCCGAGCAGCTTGGCTCGCCTCTCCGCGTCTGGCATGGTTGGCTTGGGTTGAAACAGCATGTTAGCTTAATTCTTCCCTTCTCCCTCCCCCATGAAGGAAGATGCGGCTGCATTTCCCACCTTCACCGGAGCCGCCCACCCGGAGGAGTCCCGCTGCCGAAATAGCATCACCCGCCTGCGCCCACATCCCCTCCTCTGGCCCCGTCCCTGACTGACAGGCTCGTTGAAACAACAAATGTTGCTGTAATTTAATTTTCAGGCAAACAATAGTCCGGGGACAATGTTAAATTCATGAAACTGGCTTAATGCGATGAAATTTAATGAAGCAATTTGTGTGCTAGCGTGGCTGTGTGCAGCTTCGGGGTAGCGGGGATACCACGCCGTCCCGCCGGGTGGTCCCTCTTTGGAGACGAGATGAGGAAAGGTTGATGCTCCCGGGAAAAAGGGGGGTTGTTTTGCGGCTCCCTAGGCTGTGTGTATTTTTGGGGTGCAGCTTTCCTGTCTCACTCTTTGATGCTGAGAGCTGGTGAGTCCTGAGGTTGTGGTTTGGCTGGGAGGGGAAGGGTTAAATGAGGGTGTTTTGGGGCAGGATGGGGCTTGGCTCTGCAGGCTGTGCCTTTCCCAGTTCTTTCCTCCCGTTGCCTGGAGCCCTGAGAAGGTCCCTTTGCCCCCCTTAGCAGCCCCCTTAGTGGAGGGTCTGTGCTTGGGGGGAGGGTTGCTGAGCCAGGGAATTGACCCCAGGGCTGGGGCTTGGCAATGGATGGATCCAGGCAAAGTGCTCCTGCTGCTGATCTCCAGCTGCTCCCGGAGACCTCTTGTCCCCCCGTGTCCCTTGGGGGTGGCGCTGGGCAAGGGGGGGGCAGCAGGCAGAGCACAGAGCGGGGAGAGGAGCCTTGTGCTGGATGTGCCTGGAGGGTTTATCCTGGGGCATGTGCAAAACGTTCTCCTCCCCAGTCCCTACTTTAGGGTGCCACATTGAAGCCTCAGATGCTGTAGCACCCCATCTCCCATTCATGCAATGCTGGCTTTTCCCAACAGCGATGGCCTCCAGGACCATGCTGGGTTGGGATTGTCAAATCACAGAATAGTTTGGGTTGGAAGGGACCTTCAAAGCTCATCCAACCCCTGCCATGAGCAGGGACATCTTCACCAGCTCAGGTTGCTCAGAGCCCCGTCCAGCCTGGCCTGGGATGTCTCCAGGGATGGTTCATCCACCACCTCTCTGGCCAACCTGGGCCAGGCTCTCACCACCCTCAATATTCACAGGGCTGTTCACTGAGGCCGTTCCCTTTGTAGCGAGAGTCTGGAGTTTCCCCACAGTGATTGACAGAGCCTTGTAGCTCTTAATTACATACCGGCATCCGCAAAACGAATCTCACGCTGCCGTAGCTGGAGGCTTAACGCTGCCGATGCCGCTCGCTGGACCGGGCGGCTGCTGAGGTAAGGGGCTTCCATGCCTTTTTGGGGGCAACTCAGTGTGTTTATATGGGATGCGATGGATTTCTGGAGCTGTGTGGGTGGGAGCTGGGGCAGTGGCAGGTGAAGGGATGGTGTTAAATGTATGTGTGGATGATATGGACTGTTCGCTGGGGAAGGAGGGAGCTGGAGATACATGGATGCCGTCTCCTTCGGGGTGGGCAACGGGACCTCAGGTCCCGTTGCCCACCCCGAAGGAGACGGCATCCATGTATCTCCATCAGGGCTTTTCTCACCTCCTCTCACATCCTCCCAATTCTCCCAGCAGCAACCCCGACCAAAACCTGAGCTCCACCAAACTCGTGTCACTGATGATGCTCTTCCCAACCAAGACTTTAAGCTACATTTTCACTGAAAACCCTTCCGAGGGTGGATTTTGGGCTCAGCAGGGATGCTTGCAGGCAAGCTTGAGGTCTATAGAGCAGTTTGCAGTCCTGGAAGCTGTGAAGGCAGCAGGTCTGGAGGCTGGGTCAACACTTGGCTATTCCCTGTGTCCCCTGGCTTTTCCTTTCCATTGACGGCAGTCAAAAGTTAACCAGCAGCTGTTGAGCAAAATGCAACTGAAAAAAAATCCACAGAGGAAAAATATGATGTAGTTTTGATGTGCGTGCGTGTGTATATATATATATATGTATTTATTTTTCTTTACAAGCTTCCAAAAATAGGCCTGTGTCTTGGCCAGAGTGACTGCGTCTGTAATTAGCTTTGGAAAGCGGGTGTCCCAGTGAGGCTGGTACATACGCAGCCATGCAGAAAGGCTCAGCATCCCTGGCGAGGAGGTCGGGATGCGGGACCTTGGGGACAGCGGGCACAGCTGGAGGTCTGGGGGTAGACAGGGGGTCCCCACAATGTGCTCTGTACCCGCAGCTTTCGTACAGAGGGAGGGGAGCAGCCTCTGCCCCCCTGGGTGGAGATGCTGGATGGCACCAGACTCACCACTGCCACACTTGGTTTCTTGGTGGGGGTGTGATGCATGTGATGCTTTTTGTAAGAAGTGAGCATAGTCCTTTAAAAAGACCCAAAAACCCAAAACCTGCGCCTCGCCTGCATAGCCAATGCCAGCTGATTCCCACCCTGCGCAAGCGATGGGAACTTCCCAAATTGAATTCTCCATTTATTTCCCCAGGGTTTTTCTGTGTTACTCTCCCTCTCTTTCTGGTATGTTTATGAGCCTCGAGGGATCTGTTTTTACGCTTAACGTTTAAAATTAAAGATGTGTTTCTCTTCTAGCAGGTGAGATAAACACTCCCTGTCTCAGCTGGGAGTTTCCTTCCTGCCTCTCCTTCCCCCCCCTCCCCGAATCTGCTGGTGGGAAAGTGTGAGCCCATGGCTGGAGCGAATAACCTGGGAATGGGATGTGGAGTGAATAACCTGGGAATGGGATGTGGAGTGAATAACCTGGGAATGGGATGTGGAGTAAATAACCTGGGAATAGGATGCCTGGGCTCTCCTTCCAGTGGGGACCAGTTGGCTTTGATGCTTCGGCTTTGTTCCCCCCTCCCATGTGCTGCCTCACACGAGCATCCTCACCGCTGTGCTGAGAAAGCCTTGGCTATAAACCCAGCTCAAATCTCCAAGAACATGATTTTTTTTGGCCGAGACGTGGCCCAGCGGGCGTTTCTGAGTCAGCACCGGAGGTGGTACCGCGTACCTGTGGAGCGGGGCTATTTTTGCAAGAGTCTAGTGAGCTCCGAGTCTTGCCCTCAGCATCCCTGTTGCGGGTGGCAGCTCTTGCTGACGAAGACTGTCGAGTGAAAATTCTTGTTTCTGACCCCCCCTAACCTCCCAAATTCTGTTTATGCTCATGAGCAGGGAGAAACAGAGAGAACCAGTATGTTTTCTTTTAATGGCTTGTGTGTTTCTGGCGATGTTTTTCATCAGAAAAATGGTAGTTGTGTAGAAGCAATTAATTGGAGGAAAAGTTTATGGCAATAAGCATCAAGACTGTTTCAGGGATAGTTTGGATGAAATACATTTTTTGTTAAAGCCTCCCAGCAAAAACAAAAACCTTGCCCTATTTTTAACCTTGCCAAAGAGAAACAACCTCAAAACTTCTTTATTTTTTTGTGTGTGTGTATCGTTTAGGTGCCTTTATTTTTCCCCCTATGCTTGTGTATCGTTTAAGTGCTTTTTTTTCCTGTTCTTGTTAAACAAGAGCATGTGTTTTCCTGGTGCGGTTCCCCGGAGGCAGCTCTGCCGGGGCAGAGGGCAGGGGCTGTGGAGGTGACGGCCGCACGAGTCCGGGCAAGTCCTGGTTTTTGGCAGGAGCTGAATTCCTCCCGTTCTCGGTGGTGGGGGGACCGTGGTCATTTCTCCTGCCCGTGTCACCCGTTTCTCCTCCGTGGCATCTGTGGATGGCGATGCCCGCAGCCAAAAGGAGGAGCGAGCTATAGGCATGTGCGGAATGCTTTTGATATGCTGGGGCAGAAGGTGATAAAAGAAGAAATTAATGTTTGGGAGTGATGTTAGCGCCTTGGCTGCCTCTCCTGCGCAGCATCGTCTGCAGCTCCCCGGCTGTCGGTAACCCTGCTGCGCCGCCTGCTCCCTAGAGCAAGTGAGGGTTTGGGGAGGTTGGCATGAAGAAAATGACATTTTATGGAAGAGGTGATTTCCTAAGGGAGGATTTCTGTCTCTGTGCATGGCCCAAAACCCCCCTGGGCTGCTGTGGCTCTGTGAATCTGCCTCGGGGCTCCGCTCACCCCGGTGTGGCTGAGCCCCGCTGCGCGGAACCTTCAGCCCCAGCCGCGGGGCTCGGCGCTGGTGTGTTTTTCATAAAGGCTCTTAATCACATACAGGATGTTTCTGTTTGTTCAAGCCATGAAATCACACAAACAACCCACCCCCAGTTTGGCTTTCGCAGAGCATCAGCTGCTCGGCCCGAGTCCTCGGCGGAGCGGGAGCAATCGTCCCCTCTCCTCCTCCGGCTCGGGACCCGCAGTGTGGCGAGGGGACGCCTTTCATGTGTGGGACATGCCCTGGAAAGCCGCCCGGCAGCGGGGACGGGATGAGGCGAGGGCTGGGAGCCGGGCTGACTCATCGCTGGGGCTCGCGCTTGGCCGAGGTGGTGGCAGCGTCTCACGGGGACGCTCGGGGACCATAAGCCGGGACCAGCCCTGTGTTTTCGGGGAGCTGGGTTGCAGGCAGGCTCTGTGCAAGTAGCAATGCCAGCTCAGCCCCTCTCCTAAGAAGAGTGTGGTTGTTTTTGGGGTGGGTTGCAGGTACCATCTTGTTCCCAGGCGCTGGGGTTGTGTGATTTTGCGTTACCCCAAGCGCCCAGCCCCGGGGGGGGACATTGCAGTCCTGCCACTGTGTCATCGTCTTTTGCATTGGGCTTCGTCCTTCAGGTTGTTAAATGGAAAGAGAGTAAGAATGCGTCAGGATAGATTGAAATTAAAAAAACCCCTGACTTTTCTCGCCCCTGTTGCGTGCATCGGTCCCATTGCTGCCGTTTCCATGGCAAAGCAGCGGGCCTGTAACCCAGCCCGCCCCGTGCTCCTCACCATTTGGAGGAGCAAAAAATCCTCGGAGATGATGAGAATAATGTAACAAGCCATTAACGAGAGTGGGGGAAAACACCGGAGGAGCCGGAGCGGGGTCGGGGCGGGGGTGCGGGGAGGCAGGGCTGGTTTTTGGCAGGGAACGGGTCACGTTGGCAGCCTGCTCGCCTCGCCTTCGATGCGTTATGAAGTTTTGGAGGTTGCTTGAAAAGTGTCTGGGGAGCGGTGGCGAGCCAAGCGGGCTGCAGGCCAGCTCGCAGCTAAACATGTTGTGTAAAATTGCAGTCAATTAATTTAAGACCTGCCAATTTCAACTGCAAAGCGCTAGGAGGTTCTGTCAAGTTTTCAATGGGATAAAAAGGGGGAAGGGGGGGATTAGTTTTCAGCGCTTGGAAGGGCACATAGTGATCCTCTGCCCGATCCTGCAAAGCACCACTGCCGCTCTCTGCTCCTTTTGGGTGCAGTAAACTCGCTGCCACCAATGTTAAAAGTCATTCTGGCGTGTGCCAGGGCTGGGACGATGAGGGACAGCAGCCACAGCCCGGGCAGACACCGATGGCCATTCCAGGGGCTGGGGGGACACTGGTTCTGGGGAAATGACCCAGTCCTCTTTGGCTTTGTAGAGCTTCCCCACTGTAGCCCCATGAGGAGCATCCCCTCTCCTGCATCCTGAGGTGGTCTTATCATAGAATCATTTTGGTTGGAAGAGACCCTCGAGATCATGGAGTCCATCCATTATCCCAGCCCTGGCACTGCCCCATGTCCCTGAGAACCTCATCTCCATCTGTTCAACCCTCCAGGGATGGTGACTCCAGCACTGCCCTGGGCAGCCTGTTCCAATGCCCCACAACCCTTTGGGGAAGAAATGGTTCCCAAGATCCAACCTCAACCTCCCCTGGTGCAACTTGAGGCCGTTTCCTCTGCTCCTGGCGCTTGTTCCTGGGGAGCAGAGCCCGACCCCCCTGGCTCCAAGCTCCTTTCAGGCAGTTCAGAGATCAGAAGGTCTCCCCTCAGCTCCTGTTCTCCAGCTGAACCCCCCAGGTCCCTCAGCTGCTCCCATCACACTTGTGCTCCAGCCCCTTCCCCAGCTCCATTGCCTGATGTCTTTGTTGCCCTTTTGTCTTCTCCCAGCTTGTGTGATCCCACAAGTCTGCTCTGATCCTTGGCACGTTGGGCAGAGTGCTGGCTGTCTGAAACAGAAGAAGGGCCGGGAAATATTTAGGGCAAACCCAAGAGATGCCCCATGTACCCTCGTGTGCTGTCCTGGAGGTCAGGGTGATATTTGTGATGTCTGATGCCCACCGCATGGCAGTGGTGGGCAAGACAACCTGCCCTGGTGAGCTGACAGAGGGGTGGGCACAGTGCCTGAACCCCAAAAAGACTCATCCACCCCTTCTGTGGTGGCAGCAGGATGGTTCTGCTCTGCACAGAGCCCCTGTCCAGCTGCTCCCCATCGGCCTCTCATGCCACAGGAACGTGGCACCTCTGGCTGGAAGCCCTGGTGATGTTTTGCTGTGTTTGCCGCAACTTTTATTAGAAACGTGTTTCCTGGGTTTTGGAGAGAGCAGTGTTTGTACGTGCATCTGCAAGCTGGCTTTTTGTCGGGGTTTCTTTTTTTTAACAGCTTAATGAAAGCTCAGAGCAGGCTCAGCTCTGCTTGTGAGTAACAGTCATGAGACCGGGGCGAGCGGGCTCCGGCGGGTCCCCTTGGGCTGCTGGCAGCCAGCGGCGGGGCTGGGCGGCAATGGGAGCTTCTTCTGCTTTGGACTTGTGCCTCTATGCGTGGCTTGTTTTCCCATCTCTGAAAACACCGTAGCTCCGATTCACAGACACGTGCACATGCCTGTGTCTGTCCTTTCTGTGGTCTCATCCGTGGGCTCTCACTGTAGCCTCAGCCATCTGTGTCCCCAGGACACCCTCTCCGACCACTTTTGCTTTATAACTCGCCACTGAAGGGTACAAAACCACGTCCTGGTGTTCGTGCTTTTCTGTGCACAGGCTCTGCACTGGCTGCAGCGCTGGTGTGTGCGATGGAGCTGCCGCACGTCCCCACCGGGCTGCTGCTCCTCCTTGCTGGGAGGAGAAGGGATTTTTGGAGGTTGGCTCTGCCCCGCGTAGGCGCCGCTGTCTGTGAACTTCCCCAGAATGTATTAAGCGTAATTTCCTCCTCCTCCTTCACTGGGAGCTCGTTAATATTTCACTGGGGCACAGGGGCAGCCTGCAAAGCCCGTGCTTCAAAGGAGGGCAGCTTTCAGCAGCCCTGGGCTTAGCTTTTGGTTTCGCCAGCTCTCGCTATTACTCCTTCTGTGGTTTTAAAAATAGGTTAAAAGAAAAACACCCAGCAGAGGAGAAAGCCTGGGCAAAGCCCACCAGGCTTTCTGTCACCTGCATGCTGCTGTGGCTCGAGGGCCTGCACTGGCATTTGGGGAAAAAAGATGAATTTGATGTAATTAAGGGAGAAGGACTATGGACGCCTTCTGAGCCCACTTGGGTTTGAAATGGCCAGGAGACCCAGGTCAGCCCGGCTGCGTCCCAGCGCTGCCAGCCCGGCGTTAGTGCTCCTGGGTTTCTCTTCCCAGCGAGGAGCTTTTTGGGAATGACCTTTGGGAGTTTGGGGGAATTACTTTTGCCCGATCCTGGACTCCACAAATCGGAGCAGGATTGGCCCTCCAGGAGCAATAACAGCAGAATTACTGCATTGCATGGGCGTCTTTATGTGTTTTTTAAACCTTGCCTCCTAATTATAAATAATGGCTGTGATATGAGATATGATTATGATGGATGGTGATTCTGTATTCCGTGTGCATTAGCGGCTTTAACCTTGCCGGGGTAATTATGTCTCATTTCAAATTCTGATACTATTTATTTGAGGTAGGGGACTGGGAATTTAATTTCTACTGCTTTGTCTTTTAGTATTATTATTATTTGAAAAGGATACCTTTGCAAAATTGTTTTTTTAATCATTCCCTCCAGTTGGCAGCACCAGTTCGTTAACATTTTCCGGGCCCATGCGGGATTGTTTTGGAAATATTTGTGAAGGTGGATGTTTTGGGGAATGTGAAGGGCTGATGTATAAGGGAGGACCTTCTTAAGACACCCGTGTGCATTCCACTGGCTTCGGTGTTCGTAAAGGAGCTGGTGTTGCCCTTTTGCACCGGCTGCTGCTGTTGACTTGTGTGTATCTGCCAGGCTGGGCTCACAGGAGGTATCGGGGGGTCCAGCCGGGGCTGAGCCGTCGTCCTGCCCGCCCCTCTCGCCGTCTTTGATGGCACGTTTAATTAAAAACCGCGTCAACCCCAAGATTGCGCACGTGGCCCTTAATCAGTTTGAAGTCTCTGTGAGAATAAAGTAATTATACTACTCGTTTGGTTACAGTAATTAAAACTTTAATTAACATCATTTCCCACCTCTTAGCCTCCCTCTACAGATATTGAGGAGTGCGATGGGTGCCTGCCAGTGTTGCATCTCGGGATAAAGCTGTTTATCGGGGGGCTGTCTGCCCGTCCCCATCCCCGCAGCATCGGGCCGCTGAGGTCTGATAGCACTTTCTCTTGTTATTTCTCACCAGTCTGCCCAGTGCCAACCAGCATCCCTGGCTGGGAGCAGCTCCTTGGCCACGGTGCTGGCATGTCACAGGGGGTGGCAGCTCTGCTTGAGGTCCCCTGGCAGCGGTGAGGGTGGTGGGAAATGTTCCTCAAAGATCTTCTGAGAACTTGGTTTTGGATGTGGCGTGTGCCCTGGTCTGGGCTTAGAACAAGAGCCAGGCTTTCAGAGAGCAGCCTTGCATTCCCAGGAGGAATTTATTAAGTTAGCTGGACTCTTTGTTTCCCATTACGTGGACCTGCCAGAGCTGAGGTTATAATGATTTGTGGCCGGGTGCTGTCACATCTGGAAAGCTCCAGGTGGGCTCCAGCCCCCCTGCGCCCCACTTTGCGTCCCGGGTGAGCCCTGCGGTCGCTGTCGTGCTCTGCATTGGCTGACGGGACCTGGCGCTCCCCAACAGCCTGAAAAAGGGATTTTCTGCCTGGAGGAGCAGGGCGGGGAGTTCTGCGTCGGTGCCAAAGGAAATCCGTGCCATGTAAAACCTGAGCTCTCAAATATCTCGAGCAGCATCCGTGGGGGAAAGCAATCTCTATATTTAAATATTCTCCGTCTCTCCTTCAAAATTGCTCCTATGCGCAGACTGAAGAGCCTAGTTTTCAACCTGGTTTTGAATGGAGAGCCCACTGCAGAGGAGTGTTTTTCATCACTCTGTGTTCTGTGTGGTGGGGCCCACGGCCCCGTGGTCCTGGAGCTTTCCCCTGGCTTTATGTGACCTCCGAGAGGGGCAAAGTATATCCAGGGATGTGGCTGTCGGGGTTGGAGATGCTATAGAAGGGCCTGAGGTTTAGGGTTGAAATGCAAATGGAAGGTGAGAGCGGGGAATTTTAACAAACACGTCAAGAGCTCAAGGTGGAGCGAGCGAGAGGGTCTGAGTGTATTTGCAGCAAAATATTTGCAAGCGTTCTCCTGTGTGCTCAGCCCCAAGCCAGGCTTAGCTGGCTGTTCCCGCTGGGAACACCGAGCCTGGAGTGGCGGAAGATTTCTTCTCTAATCTTGGAAGTGCTTGTGTTTGGATCAGGGACTGTTTCTGGAGGAAAGGCAGAGCCTGGAGTTTTGATTGTGGCGTGTCAAGAGTGGAGATGTTGATCTATAAAGGAAAAAAAACGGGTGGCTGTAACTTTCTGCCTCCTCCTGATTCATGGGTTACGTTCCCATGAAGTACAGCATGTGATGTATGATTTTGTCATCGAACTTGTAAGAGATTCTGCATGTCAAGTCCTGCTGCCTGTGCTGGGTGTTAGTATTTAATGTTGTCACTGTGCCCTGTGATATTTAGACCTTGATTGTTTATTGCTTATCAGCTTCTCCTGGGCAGTCTGGTGTGATGTGTCCATGGATATAAAACACCAGGACAGCCCAGATCTGTGGTAATAAGACGCTTGATCGGTGGGAATGGATCAAAGCTGGTGTTAAACAGGTGAAGTCGAATTCCCCCTGTGCAGTCGGTGTTGTCCTTCTCCCTGGGTGGAGGTGAATGGGCAGTGGATTAAATTCCTATTATATCCCCCTTGTTGCACTGTATTGCTGCAGCAAACAGTTTTCGGCTTGCACGCTGTGGAAATAACAGTTGATGCACTTAATGTGGCTGGAGCTGAATGAACGGGGAGCTTCAGGGGTGGGTTTGTGGAAGGCTTTAGGGTCTGATGGGTGGATAAATCCAGACACAAGACCCAGTGCCCTGCACAGGCAGACCTGCTGCAATGGGCTTGGCTGGTGCTGAATCTGTATCTGGGGTGGGAGGGGACCCAGTCATGCGGTTACGCCGAAGCAGATCCCCCCATTTGGGATCCATCCCTCTGCAGCCTCCCCTGCGTGGGCTTTTGCTGCCTCTGGCTCCTCCGTTTGCAAGACCAACAGCCCTTGCTTTGTCCTCAGGCAACTCCTCTCTTGCTGCTGTGTTGTTCTAGGGACCAGGAAGGAACACAGCTATTTTCCTGGAGCCGCGAGGGAAGGAAGGATCCAGCTGATCTCCAGCTGTGCTGCAGCCTGTCCTTCCTCCCCACTGCATTCCTGGCAAAGCCTCGCCGCCTCCTCCCTGCCTTGGGAGATCCTGACGGACATCTGGACAGGGAGCGTCCCCATCGCTGCTGGCGGGGTGCTGGGACAAGCCCTTGGTGTTCGTGTTGGGCTTATCTTGGTCTGGTTGCATGGTCAGAAGTGCAGCGAGGCTTGGGGATTGGGGGATTGTGCTGTCCTGCTGATCTAAGCAGCATTGTTCGGAGGAAAATAAGCGGTGTTTTGGGTTTGCAGGACAAATAGCAAGTTCTAAGCTGTGGAGAGGTTGAGGATGGCGGCGCAGAGTCTGTTCTGCTCTCCAGCCAGGGTGATGGGCTGTGCATTGCGGGAGACTGGTGGCCAAGGCTGGTCCTCATGGGGCAGAAGGATGCGGGCTTCTTGGAGGAGCCGGTGCCTTGGCAGCGAAGGGATGGCTTTTGTTTGGAAAACTGAGTACTGAGCCCTTCAGGCAAGATCTTTCTTCCCAAGGACTTGTCTGGGACGCTTAAGTATTAACTGGCCCCAGGCTGGTCACATGCAGTCTGAGTCCCATGGGAGCCAGGAGGGTGACACATTGCCGTGGCTTCGGTGCGCCCGGGGCGTGCTGGGACTCTTGGGATGCCTACAGTAATTAACAAACGGCGAAAAAAATAATCCTGCATTTCTGTGACGTGCTCTGCCCTTCACTGCTGTCACCCAGGGCTGTTTCCTACGCAGAGGGAGAACAGCGAGATGCAGCGAGAAGGTCCCCATCGCATTTTCCTGTGTGCTTTTTCTGCCTTTACCTTCTAGGCCTAAAAATCCTTTCCCATCCGTTACGGGGCTCCCTGGAGAGGGACGTGTCTGTGGTGAGGTGCTGGCGCTGCGGTTTTGCCGTGCATTACGCTGGAGAAGGGGGAGTTTGGATGCTCTATCGCTCCCTCCCCAGGACACTGATGCCCCGGCAGCTGCCGTGCTGCCCCTGGGGAAGCCCTGAAGCTCCAGTCAGGTCTGTGTAGCCATGAAGCACCTTGGAGGCAAAGCCCTTGTGTCCCATCCAGAGCGCTCGGCGTCGGTGGCTGCGTGCGCGTCCTCTGCATGGGTTATTTTGCATCAGTGTTGCTCGTCTGAGGGTCAGCGCAGACCAAGGACTGCCACCCTGCCAGGTCACAGCATCGCATGGAGGGGTCCCTGGGGTCCCGCATCCTCCCCCTGCTCTTCCTCATGCTGCTTGGCAGCTGCCGGTGCGTCCCCCAGCCCGGGTCCCCGGCAGCCCCGGGGCACAGCCTGCCCATCGATTGCTTGTCGGGGCCCCCCCTCTGACCGCCTGAGCCCCGGGCGATGCTGATTGGGAAATAATTGCAATAATAATAGAGATATTTTGCTCCTGAGTGACTAGACGATACAAACCGGGCGCTGAGCCAGGAGAGTTTTGAAGGGCAAAGCTGGGAAATCAATGGCTCGAGACCGATGGAGCAGCTGTAGGGGGGACGAGGACGGGACTGGGGACTTTGCTGGGGAGGGACACAGGACAAGGGCCTTAACCCATCCCATGCCATGTGGGTCCCAACAGAGGGCTGCTTGTCATTCCTCCTCCTGCTTTGTTGCCTCCATCAGTCCCTCCTGCACTTGGGTTCGATTCCAGCCGAGGCGCCGCTGCCGTGCAGTGCCCTGGCACTCGCTCCCCCTTTCCAGTCGTTTGGTTTTGGTGCTGAGAGATTGGAAAGGTTTCTTTTTTTCCTGACAGCATTTTAGTTCTGTCAAAATGGCTGGAACGGCGCGTTGGGCTGTACCTGCCGGTCCTGCTGATGGAGCGATGTGGGCAGAGCTGGTCGGGGAGGTTTTGGGAGGGTTCGCGGGTGGTGGGCGAGGGGCCGGTCAGTGCCGTGATGTGCCGTGTGGGCTGGCGCTGGTCTGGCCGGCTCTGCTGGTGTGGGCGGCTGAGCCAGAGGAAAAGGTTAGAAATGAGTTTGCGCAAAAGAAAAGGGTGGTTGAGGAATTTTTGGGGAAGGTGATGCTGTGTTCCAGGGTCTGGCTGGGCACGTTTGCTCTCCTGCCTCCCTCTCTCCCCTCTCTCCTATGGCAAACCCATTGTCTTCACCCAATTCTCACGCCGCCATCCTGGAGAGGTGCAGCGAGTCTGTCTGTCCTCAGCCCACGTGGCCAAGCTCAGGATACCGCCTGGGGATGACACACCGGCAATAACGTGTGCTTCGAAACCGGTTAGATTAACTGGTGTCATATCTGTCAGTGCTGGCAAGACGCTGGCATTTGTTGCTGTTATAAGCATTGATTTAGATTAAGTATCTCCTTGTTTTTTTGCTTTATTATACTGATATAATTAAAGTCCTAATATTCCCTGGCTCAGGGCGATGTCGGGCCTGGGATGAAAGCCTTGCTTGTGTTCATCTTTATAAAGTAAACGACTTTCACTGAATGGAAGTAGGCAGCTCATCTCACCCCTTTTCCTGGGCTGGGTCAGTGTTGAAACAGGAGCATCCCAGCCCTGTGTGAGGGGATGGTGAAACCCCCTCCCCATGGGGGAGGCTGGGGGGACAGTACCCACCTCTAGGGGCCCCCCCGTGCCCTGGGTTGAGCAGCCGGCAGCAGGCAGCTGCCCGTCTGTCTGTCTGTGTCCCGTCTGCGCCCGGCTGCTGCGTTCCTGTGCAGGCAGCTGGCGAGGAGGGTGGCCGGCTGGGGGGAGCCGGGATGCCGCTGCCAGCCCCCCCGCATAGCTGGGATGTTTCTGTGGGGCCGTCCTGTCCCCAGCCCCGGGAGCTGCATCCCCAGAGCCCTGCCTGTGCCCCCACCGCCAGCTGCCCGTACCCTTTTGGCTGTGGATGCTGCTCAGCAAGCCCTGGTAAGGCATGGCTGGGGCTCCCTTGGTGGTGATTTTATCGAGGCTTGAGCAAAAACGGGGGCGTATCCTCGTCTCCCTGGATGCCAACGTTTGGTAACCCACAATACAGTGGGAGGGAATCATAGAATAGTTTGGGTTGAAGGGACCTTCAGAGCTCATCTAGTCCAACCCAGTGCCGTGAGCAGGGACATCTTCACCCAGATCAGGAGCCACAGTCTCCTCCACCCCCTCCTCCCCGCTCTTGCATACTTGTGCTCCCATCCCCATCAGCTGTGCCCCCCAGAAACAGCTGATGCTGTGGCCCCACAGCTGCTCCTGGCCCCGCATTTCGTTGGGCAGCCGCTGTACATTCCCGGCGTGGGGTGGGGGGAAGGAGTGCACCCCGCAGAGCAGCTGATCTGGGAACCTCATTTTTAGACCCCTGACCCTCTTTTTGGAAACCGGAGAGGGGTGTGCAGGCAGCAGCTGCCGGCACGGCTGGTCCCTGGGAGATGGTTGGAGGGGGGGGTATGTGGGGCGGCAGCCGGTGTCCCTGTCCCCCAGCTGCCGCGGGGTCAGCCCAGGCCATGTGCTGGGGGGGCTGTGCAGGCTGGCACCCCAGGGGGGGTCCCTGTGCCCCCGCCAGCCCCCCTAGTTGGACACGGGATACTCCCATTCAGGTTGTGGGCTTGTTGGCGTGGTGTTGCATGACACTCCTCAGCAGCTGTCACCTCTGGGCTCTGCGGGTCCTCCATCGCCTCCGCGAGGTGGACACATGGATTGGGGGTCAGCTCTGCCAGGACCTGCTCCTCTCCTGGTTTTATTTTGCTCTGTCCTGTGCCCTTTGGGTGGATGGTGCTAAAACTGAAGCAAAATGCTGGGGGTGTTAGCACAGACCTGCTCTTGTGGAGGGAGATGTGCATCCATCAGCTTGGGACTTTGGTGGTACCTGAGCAGTGGTGGTGTGGGGAGGGCAAGATTTTGGTCCTGGGGTTGGCCTCTGCCCATGTCAAAGCTTTGTCCTCCTCCCAGCTCAGGGACATGTGGCAGAGATGCTCACCGGCGAGAGGATGGGCAAAGATGGGATGGGGACCTTGACCAGCATCTTCTCCTCACAGCCCCATCTCATCTCCCCTGCTCAGTCTCTGTCCCCGATGGACATCCCTGGGGCTGGGGGACTCGCTGCTTCCCCCAGCGAGTGTTGGGAGGGAAGAGGGGAGGCTCTGAAATACACTCCCGTAAATAAGCCCTTCCTTTGCGTTGCCCATTGGCGCCGTGCAAGCCCTGTGGAACTGGAAAAGGTCCCCGTGAAAAGGCTGCGGAGTGTGTTTCAGACAGATAAGTCCCTGCCTTTGAAGTGTGGCAGGCGGGCAAAAAGCGCCCTCCTCTTGTAGCTGCTGCCAGCCGCTGCGAATTAATCACAGCCCCGTACAGATAAGAGCACAAAGCCTGGCTGAGCACTTCTCCTGCCTGGAGGAGGGGTCTGCGGGGGACCGCTCGGCACCCAGGATGGGGGCTTGAGAGCCCAGAGAGGGGGAGATGGAGGGCTGGGGTGGGGCAGCTCCATGGGGAGATGGGCTGTGGGCTTGGGGGATGTCCCTTGCGGAGAGACCCGGTCTCCTGGGGACCCTGCACCTCCAAGCACGTGTCCTTGGTCCTGCAGGAGCTGGTGTCCCACCCCTGTTGGCATGTTTTAAATCTGAAAGCGGCCTTGGCATGTCTGCAGCTGCCTTCCCTCTCCGGCTGTGCTTCCTCCCTCCCCACCTGGTGTCCCCGGTCCAGGCGGAGCTGTGGGACCCTGTCCTTCACCGTGGTCCTTCTCTGGACCCGCTGCCAATGCTGGGTGACCGCCAGGTCACAGCTGCTGCCCTTCATTCCTCTCATTGCCCGTCTTTCCGAAAGTGCAGGCCTGGGGAGATGTTGTCCCCATTGCTGGTGGCCCTAAGGATGCTGAGAGGTTTTCCCCTTGGTGGTCTGGTGAGCAGCTGTCAGACAGGTGTTACGGTGGTGGGGAGGTGCCTCCTTATCCGGACGAGCCCTGAGGACATATTGCCCAGGCAAGCAAGTGTGCTGCAATGGAAGGAGCCATCTCTTCTCTTACATGTCTCTGCTCTTTGGATACTTTTGCTTACACTTGTCTCTCACATGGGTTTCAGGTCCCAGCCTTGTCTTGTGCAGCTCCTTGGGACAGCGGTTCTTCATTTGTGCTAGACATCGTGGGGCTTTTAGCCCTGCAGAAGCTTCTGGATGCCCCAGCATCATGATTTGTAAAGGAGAGCCAAGCTCTGGAGGGAGCAAAAAGAAAAGGCTCCAGGGAGACATTATTGAGGCCTTTCTGTGCTTAAAAGGGGCCAATAAGAAAGATGGGGACAGACTTTTGAGCAGAGCCTGTTGCGATGGGACAAGGGGTGATGGTTTCAAGCTAAAGGAGGGGAAATTCAGGCCAGGCATGATGGAGAAATTGTTGCCCCTTAGGGTGGTGAGAGCCTGGCCCAGGTTGGCCAGAGAGGTGGTGGCTGAACCATCCCTGGAGACATCCCAGGCCAGGCTGGACGGGGCTCTGAGCAACCTGAGCTGGTGAAGATGTCCCTGCTCATGGCAGGGGGGGCACTGGGGGAGCTGGGAAGGTCCCTTCAACCCAAACTGTTCTGTGATTCTATGATTCATTGGGCTCGAGGCAGCAGCAGGACCAGCTGGTGCTGTTGTCTCTGACCCTGCATGCTGGGGGTGTCCAACCGCCCCCCAGGCTCCTGCCAGCCCCTCACTGCCGATCGGCTGCCTGCAGCCAGCCTGAGGCAGGCAAGAGCGAGGACGGGAATCCTGAGCAAGAAATTAGTGCGAGTAATTATTAGTATTGGGTAATTATATCAAGCATCAGGATGAGGAGAAAGGTTAATAGGTTTATTTATTTATTTATTTTTGGTAAATGTCTTTTCCCCCGGGGTGGGAAGGCAGGCAGGGTGGGCAGGAAGGAGCGTGTTTCCGAGGGGGTTTGCTCTGATTAAACCGCATCCTCTCCCCCTTCCCCTGCCCCCGGCTACCCTGCGGGTGTGGGGAGAGGGGAGGAAGAGGAGAGGGAATAAGCCATCACTGTAAGAGATCAGAGGCACCTTGCATGTCCCTTGCGTTGGCTCCACCACCTGATGGTCCCAACAACCCATCCCCTTCCCACCAGCTGGGATCAGCCAGTTGCCATGAGACTAATACTGCTGGAAAGGCCCTGGTGTTCCCACTCTGTGGGCACTGTGGGCAGTCGGCTCCTCCTGGTGTGGGGTGAGGTTGGGGTCTATGTGCAGGTATCTCCTGGGGTGGGGAGGAGCAGCAGGATGAGTTTGCCTGCCATGAGCTAACTCAGAAACCCCCTCCTGCCCTGCCTTTTGGCCAACTAGGAAACAACTTGATTGCCAGCTCTTCCAAATTTCATTTTCCTGAATCCCAAACCTGTCTCTGGAGCATCCTTAGGAGGAGGGGAGGCTCTGGAGAGGACGGTTCCAAATGTGCATACCTGGGGTGGCCCTGCGCCCCCACCAGCGCACCCTGACGTGTGGCAGGCTGGACTCCAGCCCAGTTTGACTGCTGAGAATATTTTTAAGTTCTTCCTGGAGCCTCAAATTAACTGGAAGTGCTTCACGTCTGTTGTTTTTTTAAATACATCTCTTTCTCTTTCCCAGCACTGCGCAGTGCAATAATGTAATGGGGAAATTACCCCGCTAGTTAAAAATTACTGCCAGCGCGATATCCAGCCATAGATCTATTTTAGAACCAGGGTGAAACTATATTGATTCTTCTGCGCCGCAACTGCAGCCCATAAAAGGGTTGGAAAGGTGCGTTTGTCACGTTGCTGTAGTGATGTAGCGGGGGGGACACGGTGCCTTCCTGCTGGGAGGGGGGGGTGCTCCCCATTACCCTCCTGAAGAGCTGGCACAGGACTTCATAGGGGAGAAGCTGAGAGCCAGGAGGAGAGTGATGTGCAAGGGGATGCAGGGGGGCAGGGTTGGGCTCTGGGGGTGATGCTGGGTACCCCTGAGCAAGGGGGACAGCAGCGCAGGGGATGCCATGACCCTGTACCCCAAGCGTCTGGGGCTCGACCTCCTCTGATATTTGGAGTAGGAGCAAATGTGGTTCTGGATCTGGGTGGAAAGACCCCCCAAAAAGCGCAGGCAGAAGCTTTAGGATGGGCTTTTGGCATCTCTGGGTTCCCCAGCGTGCAGTGGTACCCAGGGCAGGGTAATGGGGAGCACAGGCTATGTATGGGTCTGGCAAAGGATGCTGAGAAGGCAAGTAAGTATCAGGGCCAGTTTGGGTTATGGCAAAGGCTCGTCAGTCCTGTGGCAGGACATACAGGGGATTTTTGGCTGTGCCGTAGGCTCCCAAAAGTTACATCTCGCCCTACAAACCTGATCCCCACATCCCGTGGGGAGAGGGCAGCCCCGTTGCTCACTGCCATGCAGGACTCGCCACTCTCTGGTCGCTCAGAGGTCTCTTTCTTAATTAAATACATTTGTTTTGTAAAACTGCCTAAAAATAATCCGAGGCTGGTGCATGGAGGAGGCTGGCGGTGAATCAAAGGCGCCGCTCTAATTAAACGGGCCCTGGTTTGTTTGTGAGCCGCATACATTTCCATGCTAATCAGCTGCACACCGGGATCCTGCTTTCCCGGCCCCGTATCCTCCTGATTGGGAACTATGCAAATGCCAGCGGCGATTTATTGCAGGAGGGGGACGAGGCAGCCGAGGTGCTGGGGCGGCGGCTGTCGTGGGGGACACAAGGGCTTGTGCATGGCCCATCCCATCCCATCCCCTGAGCCACTTCTCTGGCACCAGACAGCCTAAATCTGGAGGGATTGTGAGGGATGGCATTGTCAGGAGGCATTTCTTGCTTGTGGAGGTAGCAACTGGGTTATGGCAAGTAGTGCAGCTGAGTTTAACTACTACTCGGTGGGGCCTCCAGCCCCATGGTGCCTCGTGATGTGGTTATCGCCGGTACAGCCAGAAAGTGGTGTGCTTAGGAAGAGCTTTAACGTAATTGTGAACCATAAGGGGATTAAAGCTTTCGCCACGTTCCTGCTCAAGGAACAAAGGCGCTTTCTGAACCCCTGTTGACCCCCAGCTTCCTTGAGACCCTCTTGACTTTCCCGGTCACGAGCCCAAGTGTTTCCTTTGATGGATGGGGAGGGGAAGCCCTGTCTGTCTGCACCGCAGCGTCCTGCCCGCCCAGGGCTCGGTGCGATGCAATTCCAGCCATTGTTGGTACTGCTGCGGAATGATGGGGTTCGCTGCTTTGCTGCAAACTGGGCGCTGATCTGTGCCATGCTACAGATACTCAGAGTCATAGAACAGTTTGTGTTGAAGGGTCCTTCCCAGCTCCCCCAGTGCCCCCCCTGCCATGAGCAGGGACATCTTCACCAGCTCAGGTTGCTCAGAGCCCCGTCCAGCCTGGCCTGGGATGTCTCCAGGGATGGTTCATCCACCACCTCTCTGGCCAACCTGGGCCAGTGTTTCAGCCACCTTCATTGTAAAAAATCGCGATGGGCTTTGGAGCTGAGTGGCAGTGGGGGAAGCAGGGCAGCGCAGAGGAGGGTCGTGGATGTGGCTTCCCTCCCTGGAGATAGGTGAATGCTGTCAGCGTAAATGTGGGACAACTGTAAAAGAGGAAAGAAAACATTGCAGTTTGGTCTTCTGGAGAGGGCCAGGGTGTTTGCAGCGTGCTGCTGCTTTGCCGTGCTGTGGTGGCTGTGGGGTGGGACGGAGGGGTGTTATTCCTAACGGGGCATATTCCCTTTCCCACCCCGTGAGACTGTGCTCACCTCCCCTCACTCTCCCCACAGATCCTGGTGGACTTGCAGGCCGAGAGGAAGCACCAAGCGCTGCAGTATGAGAATGTCGTAGCCCATGAGGGCAGCTCCATCCTGCGAGACCTGGTGCTGAGCCCCGACCGCCAGCACATCTATGCCATGACCGAGAAACAGGTAAGGGTGGGGACATAGCAACCCCTCTGCTCGCTTGACTTGGCAGCCCCCATGGCAGCCCCAGCCCGTGGTCCTGTGCCCTGGGAAGCCTTCTGGGCAGCTCCCCATTCCCTGGGAGTGGCAGCAGCTCCTTCTGGCTCCTCTCTGCAAAAACCCTGCCCTGAGGCACTGGCTCTGTGGCCCTGCTGCTCCTCTCCTCACTGGGGACTTGCCCCAGGCAGGAATTGTGTGCATCAGCTGCTTGACATCCCCATGGTCCCCAGGGACTGAGGGCTTCCCGACCCTTCCTTACTGTGGGGGGCTGCCCATAAACCTCCTCCCTCTTCTGGCCATCCCCTCCCAAGCAGGGATTTTGTGGGTTAGCAGATGCTCCTTGCTCCTAAATGGCTTTTTCTCCTCTGGAGTGGATGCTTTCTCACCTTGGGGTGGAGGGAACGTTGTGCCCCCATAGCCCGGTGTACCCCTGGTGTGCACACCTTGGTCCTGCTTCTGCTCCATCTGAGCCAGCCAGACATCCAGACCTGATCCAGATCCATCACTGCTGTCCTGGCAGCGTGGTCAGGGCTCATGATAACAAGTTTTTGTTGGCCTTGTGAGCATTTACCTGCTGCAGAGCTTGCAGATGCGAGTTCATCCATCCACGGGCTGTGTTGGAGTGGGTGAAGGAGGTTCGTGCCGTGGTGGCGGTGACACTTTGTGGCTCTGGTGTCAGCGGGTGTGCACGCTGTGCCCAGTGGGGGATGCACAGCAGCCGTGCTGGGACAAGGTGTGCCTGTGTCTCGCAGCATCTCTGCTGCTCTGCCCAGAGAGGTGTGCACGAGTTGGACCTCAGCGGAGCCTGGAGCGTAGCAGGTCTCCTGGCCGCCAGCCCGGGGGCTCGGGAGGGGGAAGGATGCTGGAGTAGGGCCGTGGGTTTGTCTAGACAGCCCCATGGGGACCACAGAGCCCTTGCCCTCCCCCTCCCAGTGCCTGTTTCTGCTCTGCTGCAGGAAACCCGTGGCTTTCCAGGAGAGGCAGAAACTGGATTTGGGCTCCTCCTCTGTGTTTCTGTCCCAGACTTGGCTCAGCTAAGCCTCCCCTCTGCGGGGCAGATGTTGGGGATGTGGTTGTGTGTAGCGGGGGGTTACGCCGAGCTGAGATGGGGGTGTCCCCAGGGGCCACCGTGGTTGCTGGGAGCCGGCACGTGTCTGTGCGGGGGTTCTGCCTGGGGGGAACCTGCCGCTGACCCCCTTGGGGACAAATAAATGGGAATGCTACAGGTATCCTCATCGGTATGCAAACCTCAGGGTACTGGTTGGCCAACCTTATCCCAGCCCTGTAGACATCCCGCTGAGCCCATCCCCTGCTGGGCTGGGAGGAGGAAGCACGCCCCGGGTATAGTCTTCAGTGGAGAAGTTTGCAAATTGTAATTAACGAGTGAGTCCTGCCCTGTGGGAGCAGTGGGGAAACTGAGGCACGAGCGTGGCAGGCACAGGCAGCTGCTCAGTGCAGCTCCCTGCACCCCCCACTCCCCCTTTTCTCCTCCCCTCTCCTTAATGAAACCCACTCTGTTCACTACTATGACTTGGTGTTATCAGAGTGCTGGTGGAAAGTAATTAAATGAACAGTTGTAACAGAGCTTGAAGGGCTTGGAGAACGAGGGGATTTTAATCAAATCTGGAGGAGCAATTAATAAAGGATGGGTAACCGTTTTGGAGCAGGTTTGTGGCAGCCGCGGGGCACCAGGAGCCAGCGTGGGGCTGAGCCGGCTCGTCCCGCTCCCACAACGCTGCGAAGATGCGGCGGTGGAAGGAGCTTAGTTGGGGTAAAAGTCTCTGTGTGATGGAGGTGTCGCCTGCAGATGTGCTGCCCAGGAGAGGAGTGGGTGACAGTGGCGGCTCAGCCTGTTTCCCGCCGCTACCTCCTCTCTAATGGGCAGAGTGAGACTGTGATGCATCCCATCTCTTGGGGGTCTGGGCATGGGCACAGCGGGGAGACGCGCAGCCTGTCCCCCTTCACTCCCTGCCTGTCCCCCGCAGGTGACGCGGGTGCCAGTGGAGAGCTGCGAGCAGTACGAGAGCTGCGAGCTGTGCCTGGGCTCCCGGGACCCCCACTGCGGATGGTGTGTCCTCCACAACATGTGAGTATGGCCGGATCGGCCCCGGGGACGTGCCACAAATCTTGTCCATCCCCACCACTGGTCCCCTTGGGGACATCCCTCCCTGACTTTGGCCCTGAGGTGCAGGAGGATGGAGTGGTCTGAGGGGTCCGCAGCACCTGGGCTGTGCTCATGAGCACCCATGTGTTGTGAAACCAGCCTGGAGAGGAGAAGGCTCTGGGGAGACCTTATTGTGCCTTTCAGTGCTTAAAAGGGGCCGATAAGAAAGATGGGGACAGACTTTTGAGCCCGGCCTGTTGCGACAGGAAAAGATGTGATGGTTTTAAACTAAAGGAGGGAGATTCAGGCCAGACATGAGGAAGAAATTGTTGTCCCTGAGGGTGGTGAGAGCCTGGCCCAGGTTGGGCAGAGAGGTGGTGGATGAACCATCCCTGGAGACATCCCAGGCCAGGCTGGACGGGGCTCTGAGCACCCTGAGCTGGTGAAGATGTCCCTGCTCATGGCAGGGGGGGCACTGGGGGAGCTTTGAAGGTCCCTCCCAACCCAAATTGTTCTATGATTTTATGATTCCAAACAGCTGGCATGACCCCTCTAAATCCCGCCCATGGGCTCCTGGGTTCAGTGTCTTTGTGCCAAGAAGAAAAACTCGAAGATAAAAGACCCCAGAAGTTCCCAGTGCTGGCACTAGGGGAAAGCAGAGCTCCTGTGCGAGCCCTGGGCGCCCCAGGTCCCTGGCGGGGTGTCACCTTCGTGCCAAAGGCTCCATTTGCTCTGGAGTCAGCCCAGAGCCACACAGCACCCCGGGGGATTCTCCTCCTCACCATGGTGGTTTCATCCCCATCCAGATGTTCCCGCAAGGACCGGTGCGAGCGGGCGGACGAGCCCCAGCGCTTCGCCTCCGACCTGCGGCAGTGCGTCCAGCTCACCGTTCAGCCCAAGAACATCTCGGTCACCATGTCGGAGGTCCCGGTAAGTCACCTCTGTTGCCCATCTACCCCTCCCCAGCTGCCTCCTGACCCTCTGGAGGCAGTTAAAAATAAATAATCAGTATACGACAAAGAGGGAGAAAGGGGAAGAGAGGTCTGAGGCAAATATAGCAAAGTGTAGGGCATTGGTGAGCCTATTGATGGAGATAGTAAACCAGCTGATGTTTATTCAGAAAAGGCATAACTGAGCAATAAATATTTCGCTGTAATACAAACAACAGCATCAGAGTTGCTGTTTGGAGGCCAGCGATGCATCCAGCTCAATAGCCTGTCTCTGACCCTGGCCTGCGGGAGATATTTTGGGATGAGCCTTCGATGCACAGCTCACTGCTCCCTCTGTGCAGACAGAAAGGATGATGGACATCCCCCAGGTATTTTTCCAGTCCATTAGCACTGTGAAGAGAATAGAAAACAGTGTATACTAGGAATAAAGTTTTGAAAACTGCCAGGTCTGGATATCTGGCACTCAGGAGACCTAAAAGAATTGGCTGATGAGTTCTGTGACCTGTGGATATTTATAATAATATGACTTTGTAATAAATAAGTGAATGTTGAGAAAAGCCTAGGAAACAGAAAGGGACTTACTGTTTTGCCCAGATGCAGAAAGGACCAAGTGGTCAGAGAGTGCTTAGTTTGACATAAGGTTTAGAAAAACTAAAGGAAAAAAACGGGTGCAGGATACAACCGATAAAGGTTTAAGGATGGGAATATAGTTAATGCCAGTCAATGCAGTTTTATGTCAAACCAACAACATTTTGTTCTTTGATGAAATTATGACTTGAATTAGAAGAGGGACTAGGGGGATGTGATGTTGTTAGGCTTCTACAAGGCATTTGACTTGGTACAACACAACGTTCTGATTAAAAATTAGCATTATACAATATTGATAAAGCACGTGTTAAGTGGATTAAGAACTGGCTCCGTGACAGATCTCAAAAAGTCCTCGTCAGAGGGGAATTGTCACTGTATAGAAAGGGTTTGGAAAGCGCTTCTGCAGGGACTAACGGTTGGTAACGTGGAAATGAATGTGAGAAGGCTGCAGATGGGACCTGCTGGGAGGCCGAGGCAGGTGGGATGGGGTGCAATTCTTCTGCAGAGCAGTTGGGTCTGAATTGGGGTTTGATATTGCCAAATCTAAAGTTAGACATAGAAGGAAAAAGCAGGAGTTTGCCTGGTGTCCTGAAAGTGGTGCCGGGGCTGAGCCCTCGCCGTGGGGCTCTCGATGCTCCTCGGGTGAAGCTGGGGGTGTTTTCACCTCCACGGGTGGTTGTTCTCCGTGACCCATGGCAGGATGCTGTGCTGAGGGCTGGTGTGGTCGGCGTGGGGATGCTGCGCTCAGGCTGCAGTCCAGCTTCGAAGCGGGGAGGCTGCAAACCTTCCGTAAACATCATGTAAATGAGTTGAAGGCTGGAGAAAATGCCTTGCAGTGAGAGACTTCCAGAGCTCAATCTGCTTAGCTTATCAAAAAGAAGATTAAGAGGTGACTTGATTACAGAGTATAAGTGCCTTTACAAGGAGCAAATATCAGGGACTAAAGGGCTTTTTAATCTATCAAGGAAAGGCATAACAAGAACTAATGGCTGGAAGCTGTGAAAAATTCAAATTAGAAATAAGGCAAGCGTTTTGTAAAGCGAGAACTGCTGACCCCGGGGATGACTTTGCGAAGGAAGAGGTGGATTCCTCCCCTTCTCGGCTCTGCCGGAGTGGATGCCTTTCCCTGAAACACTCTTTAGCCCTGACGCTGTGCTTGGGCTCTGCAGAGAGGTAATGGCTTGTGGTGTGGCCAGGGCAGAGGACGGGAGGCTGTGAGTCATTCCGTCTTTTAACCCATTTCAGTCCTTGCTTAGAGTGGGAAGATCCGTGGATGGAGCTCACTTGCAAAGGACCCACTTGCAAAGTGGGTCCGTCCACCACGTGTGGGTAGCAGAGGAGGGGTTGCACCCCTGGTCTTTTCTGTTGACTGGATTTACACGTAGCAGACACAGAGGAGTCTTTGCTAGTTTTCTGTATTGATGTTGGGTATTGGGAACAATTTCTTCAAGGAAAGGGTCATCAGGCGTTGGAACAGGCTGCCCATGGCACTGGTGGAGTCACCATCCCTGGAGAGGTTTAAAATACATGTAGATGAGGTTCTTAGGGACATGGGTTAGTGGCAGTGTTGGGGTAATGGTTGGAATTGATGATCTTCAGGATCTTTACCAACCAAAATCATTGGCTGATTCTATGCTCTTACCTCTCCTCCCCAGCTGGTCCTGCAGGCCTGGAACGTCCCAGACCTCTCGGCAGGAGTCAACTGCTCCTTCGAAGACTTCACCGAGTCCGAGAGCCGCATTGAGGATGGAAAGATCTACTGCAGCTCTCCCTCTGCCAAGGACGTCATCCCCATCACTAGAGGCCGTGGTGAGCTTGTGTCCCTGGGGTGGGAAGAAAAACCTTGTCCCACTTGTTGCTCCACAGACAGGTGTGGAGGAGGACAGTCCTCCCATGACAGCGATCCCCAGGACTCAAGTTGGGTTCCTGGGGTGCAACAGGAGAAGGATATTGCTGCTCATAGGAAACTGGTCCTTGGTCTCCTCCAAGCTGTAGGCGCAGCTCCTTGCTGACCTTATAGTGCTCTGTGCAGCAGTCCTGGGCATACTGACCATTTTCTTACCTATGGACCATTCCTGGGCAGAGGAGCCATGGGCTCTAGGACATTCTGCTGCCCCCAGATCTGTTAAGCTCCCTGTCAGTACCAGCAGTAGAACCCAAAGCACCTGCCTCCATCCATGCCAGCAGGCTGCTGTTTGCTGCAGGAGCTCCAAGCCGTATGTGGGCTCTGCTGACCTGTTTGGTGGGTGAGTGGAGGTGGGTGAACACCCTCTTTTTACTGCCAGATTTGGGGGGTTTTGTTAGTTAAGTGGGCTGAGTGGTGATCCCCAGCTCCGTCCAGCCCATCACAAGCCTTGGGCTCAATTCTGGGCTGCATAACCGTGTCCTTTCTGATGCCTTTTTCTGCCTGCTTCTCTCCCAGGGGACAAGCGAGTGGTGAAGCTCTACCTGAAATCCAAGGAGACGGGGAAGAAGTTTGCCTCTGTGGATTTCGTTTTCTACAACTGCAGCGTCCATCAGTCGTAAGTGGCCCTGACTTTGTGAGCATGGTCTGGGAACAGATTGGTGGGACTGTGTGAGACTGGGAGAGAGAAAGATCTCAGCTTTGTGGCTGCTGATGCTGCAAGAGGAAAGGGCAGTCGCGTATAATGGTGTTTGCAGTGAGAAACCTCCTACTTTTGCCCTTGTAAACTGGGACGGTGACCAGCACACCCACAGTTGGTTTGGGCGTGTGGGAATGTGTAGCATCAGGGCAGAACCTCACTTAAAAGCAGGGCTTTGGGTTTGGCAAAGCTTTGAAAGGAAAAGCGAGTTTACTGCATTGCAGACTGTAGCAATGCGTGTGACCAAAAATGCCAAGCATCTTGTTATTCCTGGAAAAACAGTGAATTGGAGTGACTTGGTGATGCAAAAGAAAAGCCTGTGGTTCCCTGTGCCGGTACCAGCTTCTGAGGCTGGAGTGTCACAGCCACATGCGATGGAACACGCTGCATGTCCTGGGGCATTTCCCCAACAATTTCCTAACTGGAAGCAATGGCGAATTTGCTTTCTTGTCAGGCTTGCCTTGAAATCCGCTCCACTTAGGAGTTTTTAGGCAGTTTGAGATGTGCATGGGATAAAATAGAGGAGGTGTGGATTACTGATGTGGTGTCTAAAGCCTCTGAGAGGCTCTCGATGAGCTCCTGCTGAGGCTCTGCGGCGGCGTGCTGAGCGGTGGGAGGATGGCTTTGCTCGGAGAAGACGCTGGGATGTGTTTGGACAAAGAATTTGGAGCTCAGGAATGCGAGCGATTCCATTACCCTTGCCAGAAACCTCCCATGGATGGTGGCGCTCCGGCTGATCAGTAATTATAGATAAGGAAATGCAGAGTGGATGGCTTTCTGCAAAGTGTCTAGGCTGGCTCGGCCAGCGGCTCTGCTGTGCATGGTTCCTCCAAAACCTTTTTGGTGAATGAGCTGGGTTTTCCTCTTGGATCAAGGAAAAGCAGGTGGGATGTGGTACCTCCAGCGAGCTGGAGGAGATCGATGTGCATCTCAGGGATTCCTGCCCTGCCCGCTCTTTGCACAGCGAGGAGAGAGTTTGCAAACTTGACTTTCTCCCTCACCTTGACTCCCGAGATGAGCTTTGTCTCCCTTCACGTCGTGTGGTTTTAATAACATTAGCTCAGCTTTGGCTCGGGCTTGGCTGCGTGTCATTATTTTGCAAATCACAAAAAGCAGATGTGACTTTTATTTTTCGAAATGAAAGAAAAGAAAGACTTTTAAGTACAAATGGCATCGGATCCGGTGCAATTGGAGTTCTGGCATTTTGGTCCTGCGGGAAAAGGTGGTGGGAATTGGCATTTTATTTTATGTGCCTGACACAGGAGGGGGAAAAAAAAAAACACCCCCCCCAACCAAACCTACAACAAAGCCCTGACTGATTTATTACTGCGTTGATGTTTAATTTTGGATGCATTATTTAAAAAGGCTAATTATGGATGCATTAATATTTATGGGCTCCGGTTGGAGCTGATAGAAAAGTCCACGTTCTAGGCTGGTGAACATTATTATTATTTTCTTTACGTCAAGAATTTTAGGGTTTGGAGGCAGTTTTAATTATGTGACCTGCAGTCGAGTCATAGCCAAAGAGCACGACAATACCTAGGATGATGCAATACTTTTAAATACCATTTGCAGACAGGCGTCTTTAATGGATCTCTTCGGAGTTAATAGCCTTTCAGATCCAGGTTTCATATTTTGTGGAGGAAAATCTATACGTCAGCCTGATAAATTCTGTATTAGGAACAATATGCTTTTCCATGAGGCTAATGTTTTTCCTGTGGAGATCTCAGATCACCGTGCATTGCGTTTTCTTTTTATATTTGGGCAGATTGCTTAGGTTGGGAGCCAGAGGCCCGTGTGTCAAATCATTTCTCAGCTGAGGACGAATCGTTTAGGAGAGATTTTTCAGGTGGTGATGGAGAGGGTGGAGGATTACAAGGCGTCTCTTTGCTCAAGTGAGCTGGAGTTTTGCCAGGGAAGCCAACACAGCCCCACCAGACACACAGGAGAGTCTGACCCTTCTGATTTTCAACACATGCCTGAAAGGGCATCAGCAAAATGAGCTGCTAAAGCCCTTTTGCGGGCTGTGGGGCAGGTCCTGTGGCTGTGTGAGCATCCCGGGTCTCTTGTTTCTCACCACCCTGCAAAACTCTTCTTCTTGGGCATTTTCAAGAGCTGCTGGAACCAGCCTGGTCCAGGGAGGGGTTGCAAAAGAGGAAGATACATCCAACCACTTCTGCTGCACAGAAGGAGGGGGACAGAGGAGGTTGTGCTGCCCATTATATTTCGTAGAATCATTTTGGTTGGAAGAGACCCTCAAGATCATTGAGTCCAACCGTTACCCCACCCCTGGCACTGCCCCATGTCCTGAGAACCTCATCTCCGTCTGTTCAACCCTCCAGGGATGATGACTCCAGCACTGCCCTGGGCAGCCTGTTCCAGTGCTTTACAACCCTTTGGGGAAGAAATTGTTCCCCAGATCCAACCATATTCTCCCCTGGTGCAACTTGAGGCCGTTTCCTCTTGTCTTATCACTTGCTACTTGGGAGAAGAGACCAACACCCTCCACCTGGAAGCCTGGAGGTTGATGTAGAAAAGTGGGTCCCTTGCAAAGGGGGACGTGAGTGTCTGAGGGTCACTGCCAACCCACGGGGAAAAACCAGGGCTGCCCACGCAGGCTCAGCTCCTGGGGACATCCTGTGGTTCCTGTGGTGGAGGATGGGGTGGAAAACCCCACAGCAGGGACCCAGTGGGTTCCCCTGGGGGATTCCCTATGGGGCACCGATCAAGCGCAGGCATTTAAAGCTGCACGGCGCCTTTGATCATCTAATGAATCAGCCCATGTCCAGCGCGTGCGCGGGCAGATGTTGAGGTCGCCTTTGTCAGCGTTAAACTCCCTCTTCAAAGCATTTGTGGGGAAATGAGTCCCCTTTCAAGATAAAGACGTAACACCGGGCTCCCTGGCTGCCTCCGGCAGAGCCTGCGCTTGCCGGCGAGGTGGGCGAGTGGGGAATCCTCCCGCAAAGCCAGCGAGCAATTGCAGGGAACACCAAGACATATTTCTTCCCGCTATTTCCCAGTTTGCTTTCTGGATTTCTCCTCTGGAAAATGGTCCGTAACTCCTGTTACGGTTTGGATTTTGGGAGAGGGGGGACATCGCAGATCAGTGGGTCTCTGATGCTGAGTGGGTAGCTGAGCAGGCAGGAGACTGGTGCTGTCACATGCCTGCGCTGTCTCTTCTATCTTTAGATAGGATATTAGGAAAACGTTTTTCACAAAAAGGGTTGTCAGGCATTGGAGCAGGCTGCTCAGGGCAGTGGTGGAGTCACTGTCCCCGGAGGAGTTCAAAAGACGTGTAGATGAGGTTCTTAGGGACGTGACCCAGTGTTGGGTTAATAGTTGGACTTGATCTTGAGTGTCTCTTCCCCAAAATGATTCTGTGATTCTATCTGGGAGGTGGTCCTGATGCTATGGGCTTCGTTGTGCTTCTGCTGTCACTCTGTCCCACCAGTCAGGCTTTCCCTCTAAGCCTCCATTAGGTAAATGGGAGTTTAATGCATGGCCCCAGGGGCTGGGAGCAGGGCTGGTGGCACCTGTGGGACAAGGTGAGACGATTCCAGCCCTTGTATCACTGAGCTCCTTGCTGCAGCCTTTCTGTCTGGCCGTGCCCGGTGCTGCCCGTGCGTCTGGGCTGCCGCACACCCAGTGCTGCTTGTTTCCAGATGTTTACAGATGCTTTCTGTTCAAAGGCACGGACAGATGGCTGCAAGCAGTTGAGTGAGTGTATCTGAGTTAGCACAGCTGAGCTGCGAGGCGGTGACAGATCCCTGTGTACTCCTGGGCTGGGGCAGGTGGAAAATCCCGTAGGATGGCCCTGGAGACCACGCGGGATAACCTGGTTTATGTCATGTTTGTTGTGAAGGAGGAGGGCTGGTGCAGCCTGGTGGTGTCTTTCAGTGAGCGGAGACGGCTGAAGGTGTTTCAAGAGAATTACATGCTTTTGCCCATCTTAAAAACCAGGGCCTGATTCTGCAGCCTCCAACCAGCGTGCTGGTGGGTGCCCTGGACCACCCTGCATTGAGTGCACCCAGCCGCTACCCTGGGAGTAGCATTCTTGGCAAAACCCAGCAAGGGTGGAAAAGCATCGAGCTGGGATGAAAGGAAGGACAGAAATGCAATTGCTTGAGATGGGCAGGGAGGGAGGGGGGTGGATCTCTCACCCCACAGCTCTCCTGGCTTTGATTGGGAAGGGGCTGGGGGGGGCACTGGCTGCCTCTTCCTGCTGCTGTTCAGCATTTTCCCACCCCATCCCTGGGGCAGAGATGGATATAAAGCCCAAAGCACCACAGTTCAGCGCCTCATCCCCGACAGCTGCTGCTCCAGATGCAGGCTGTGCCGGAGCTGGGGATTTGCAGGGGATGGATCCTCCTGCCAAGAGGAGTCTGAGGAGCAGCCGGGGGGCTCGCAGGTGGGCCGCGCTGTGCGTGCACGGATGCTGTTTCCATCAGCACTATGTTTATCATTTCCCTTCTCAGTGAACCTCCTCTGCTCCGGGTGCCATTGAACTTGTCCCCGTCCCTCCTTCCTGCCCTTCGCTCTGTGTCCTTCTTCCAGGAACGCGGCTGCTCCATGGAAGTAGCCCCAGTGTGTGAATGTGTGTGTGCACATGTGTGCAGTGCTCCTGTCTCTCTGATATTTTCTGCTCAAGCTTATCACACCCCTGTGGATACTCATTTTATTTTCTGCTTTCCCTGCTCTGGGGGAGCTCTGGGTCCCTTGGGGCATGTGGTGCCCCTGGGGCTGGGACTGCGAGAGGGGAGAGGGAGCGAGGAGTCCAGATCCAGCGCTGCTGCCTTCCTGTGCTTCCCATCAGCTGCAGTTTAGCTTGGGATCAGGTGTGGAGACAGCTGTGACTTCACTGTTGTAGCCAGAGCTGCCCATGCATCCAGCAAGGAGCCAGTCCCCAAAACCACCCTCACCTCTGGGCTCATCCTGCAGTGATGCTCGTGGCCCTGCACCCACCCTGGAGATGTGCCCAGCTCCGAGGTGACCCTCCCGCCGCCCTCTCTGCACCGCTGCTTTCCTGCAGCCAGCTCAGGCGTTTCCCTCCATGGCCTCAGCAGGTTTGGGATCGGTTTGGGAAGCGGAGAGGAGCAGCGTTGGACAGGCTTGACCCAGCTGTGTAGCGAGTTGGGGGCAAGCGGGGAGGCTGCGGGGGGGACTCTGGCTTTGCCCCTGGGTCACTCGGAGGTGGGCAGAGCTGCCTGCAGGGCTGCCTGCTCTTTCTGGGGGATGTTGGGGGCTGGTAGTGAGCCTGGGCTTGTTTTGGGATGCAACACTTTGCGCAGAGCGATCCTGAAATGCAGCGCTGAGGCTGGTGCGGCTCCTCATCCATGAGGAGGCAAACAGGGGCACCACTGGTGGGTCTGACCCCCTTTCCTTTACCCAGCCTGGGTTTCAGCTCCACCTGGCCCCTGGCAGGGCTGGGAAGGAGACAGATGGGGACCAAGCTGTGGGTCCATGTCTGCACTGCACCCCAGGCATCGGTTTTCTGCCTGGTTGGGCTTCTTGCACCCCCGGCACGCTTTGGGGAAGGGGGGGTGGGATTTCAACACATGAAGGAGAACCTCTTTCTAATTATCAGGAGTGATGAAAGCCTCTTTAGGCAAGAAGTGATGAGGGAAGAGTGCCTGACCGTGGGAAGGAGAGAGACGGCACAGATGGCATCACGCTGCCGAGCAACCTGCTGCTGTGCCGGGAACAGACAGCAGCGACACACGGACACACCGGGGATACGGCCCCGGACGGGGAGCCCTGCCTCGGCTCCTGCCCTGGGTTTTGGGCAGCCTTGCAGGGGGTCGGGGGGTCAAACGGACATGCTGAGGCTGGAAATGGGGTTTCACTGTGTTCTCGGCGTCCAGGTGCTGACTTGCTCGCTGCTTTACAGTCTTTGGCCAGCTCGGGGATGCTGACCCAGGCAGGCTCGAAATGCAGTGGAGATGTGATGGAGCAAGATGTGCGATGGGGAAGTGCTCGTACGGCAGCATTTGATGTCCTTACGGCAGATGGAGAACCTCGGCAGAAGGGAGAGTGTGAAAACCATCGCTGTGGATGAGGCTTTAGAAACGGCTCGGTTCAGTTCAAAGCAGCTGGGAGGGCTGGAGTAGGAGGGGGGATCCCTGCACCTCGGGGTGTATGTGGAGGATAACCTGAGATGCTTTAGGTCCTTTGGCAAGTGGAGACCAAGAGACCAGCTGGGAATTGCAGTAGTTAGATGGCAAAGGAGATTCTCAGGTGAGAAGGGTCCTGAAATAGCCAAGATTTGGCTTTGGCCTTGAAGAGCTGCAGCTCCAGGGACCGGGATGTCCAGGACTGCACTGGATGCTTCACCCTGCTGGTTTGAGGTACTTCACAAGGTGGTGGAGAGGGAACTGGGGAGTCTTTTTGTAGACACTGAAAGACCTGATGGCTGGAGAATCTCTCCTTTGCGGAGGGCCAGTTTTGTGGGAGGTTGGTGGTTTATGCTCCGGTGTGTATTGCGACTGCTTGTACCAGATCCTCTTTTAAGTGATCTCTCTGTGGTTGCTCTACTTCCATGAGGGTTAACCCATGCTTTTACTTTTCCTTCCACATCTTGGATTTGCCTGCCGGAGCCCTTATCGGGAGGGCAGGAACCCTCCTTTCGCTTTTTTTGTGTCCCCCTCTCCCCCTCACCCTCTGCACCTCCCTCCATCAAAGCAACCAGAGATAGGAGGCTACGGCTCTGCTTTTAAGTCGAATCTCTGCAGCTGAAATAAAATTGCATAGATTTGCATAAGGAGCATCTCAATTAGCATATTTGTGGGTAAAGCTAAAAGGGCTGTTCATTTGGAAGTGAAAATGTGAGCGAAACATGGAAATGACTTCCAGCCCTCTTTGCAAGCAGCTTAATTAAATATTTCCTTAGTGTGTGCACATGGGTTTGGGAAGCTCTTGCTGTGTATGTAACGGTGTGTGGAACCCCAGGGCGGGCAGTGGGGGTCCTGGGAAGCTCTGAGTGTGTGTTTGCACCCTCCCTGCCTGCACCCTCCCTGCCTGCACCCTCCCTGCCTGCCACTGCGGCTCCTTGTCCCCACACCTCCAAAGTGACAAGTCTGCTGGAGGGCACGGAATTTGGCATGCCAGGCTCTGCCACCCGAGGATCTCCCTCTCCAGGAAGGTTTTCTTTCTGTCGCCTTGCATGATGATGATGCTCTGTTTGCCCTGTCGTTTCCTGGGGGGTAGAGGCAGCGAGGCAGCTGTGATTTAGGAGCGGGGTCAGGCTGGGCTGGGCTGCCTGCCTCCTGCCATAGCCGTGTTCAGGGGAAGATCTTGCCTTTATTTAAATATAATTGCTTTGGGCCTGATCCTGTTCATGCTCAGATATGTGAGAGCAGGTATGAGCCTTCTAGGGAGAAAAACAGTGCTGCTGGGTTTTTTTTTTAAGCCAGGCTGATTATTTTTCTTGCCTTTGAGCTTATGCCTCAGCAGCTCTTTCGTGTCCTCCTCGGACCAGCCTGGTGCAGACCTGCTCAGTGAAGGTTCACTGCACCAGCATGGGACCTCGCTGCTGTCCCAGGACAGTGTGACAGGGAGGGCTCAGCCCCTTCCATGCGCTGTCTGTGGGGCTCCACAGATCCCCTGTGCTTGCAAACAGGGGTGCCTCTTGATGCTGGGAGCGGGGTGTGCTTTTGGGGGGGTTAGCAAGGCTGTTGGGGTACCACTCGTGCGGATGGTTGCACGAGGAAGGGACTCTGTATGTCCCCTCCTATGCGAGAAGAGGTAACATTTCCCTGGAGCTGGGGTTTTTTTTTGGTAAGAGGGGTGCAGAGCAGAGCGTGGGGCTCCTGGGTGCAGAATGTATCCCCCAGGAGGGGAGAGGGGGACACGCGTGATCCCACCGCACAAAGAACCCGAAGAAGAGGCTGGGAGAGGATGGAGGGATGGGGGGGAGCACACGCACGCGCGGCCACGAAGGGCTGAGGATGAGGGGGGCCAAGGGAGGGGGTCACACACAACCTATTGTGAGCGGCTGAAAGGCGCTACAGTCCCGAAATGTTAATCTGACCCAACCTTTTGCCAGTTATAATTTTCCTCTCAATGAGCCTGCATTAATCTGGCCCTTTCTCCACGGTTCCCCCGTGGTGCAGAGCCCTTGTTCTGCCGCCTCTTGCTAAAATTGCCTTTCAGCAAACCCAAATAAAGCTCCCAAAGTCTGGAGCTCGGCCCCCGCGCAGGAGCGGGGTCAGTTTGCCAAGCGGAGGAGGGAATGTGGCTGCTGCGGCACAAAACCCGCCCTGCTGGAAAGGCCGTTCCCCCTCGCCCTGCCATGGGCAGAGCCCGAGAGTCTGGGTTGTGCAGGCATTGAATCATAGAATCATAGAATAGTTTGTGTTCCCGGCTCCCCCAGTGCCCCCCCTGCCATGAGCAGGGACATCTTCACCAGCTCAGGTTGCTCAGAGCCCCGTCCAGCCTGGCCTGGGATGTCTCCAGGGATGGTTCATCCACCACCTCTCTGGCCAACCTGGGCCAGGCTCTCACCACCCTCAGGGCCAACAATTTCTTCCTCATGTCCAGCCTGAATCTCCCTCCTTTAGTTTAAAACCTGCACCCCTTGTCCTATTGCAACAGGCCCTGCTAAAAGCCTGTCCCCATCTTTCTTATCGGCCCCTTTTAAGCACTGAAGGGTGCAATAAGGTCTCCCTGGAGCTTCTCCAGAACCTCCCCTCCCAGCCTGCCAGCACACAGCCCTCACCCCATGCATGGGGGGTCCTTCCCACCCAGAGATACGGGGTCATCGATGGATTCTGTTCTGCTGGAGCATCCCCAGAAGTGCTCCCCTGGACCCGGCCTCACCGTTGCCCTAACGCGGCCACTTCTCTCTCCCCGCAGCTGCCTGTCCTGTGTCAACGGCTCCTTCCCCTGCCACTGGTGCAAGTACCGCCACATCTGCACGCACAACGCCGCCGACTGCTCCTTCCTGGAGGGACGCGTCAAGCTCTCTGAGGTAAGGTGATGCTGAGCCAGCTCCCTTCTCCTGTCCTGGTCCTGTCGTGGTCCTCTTGTGCTACAGGGAAGGGTTTAGAAGAGGGAAGCCCGCTTTGGAAACCTTTCCCAACACCTTACCAGCATGCTGGGGCTGCCTGGCAGGTGCTGCTGGGACTGTGTGCTGATGGGGAGAGGCTGCTTGGGAAGTCAGGCATAGCCAAGTGCACTTTAGGCTGAATGAAAGGAAAAATAAAGGCAGAGATGCTAAAGCTTTTCCCTTTGATGTTTCTGAAGGGAGCAAGCTTGAAGTGTCATTGCAGAACAACTTGTTTTCAGAGAGGGGAAGGTTGAAATCGGTAAAACAAACTGTTTTGCTGCACCTCACGCCTTCTTCGGCTCAAATGCTTTGCTAAGAAACATGTTCTTTTGCGGGGGTTCATCCTGTGCAGCATCTGTGACACCCACCGAGGAAACCTGTCACTGGCAGGAGGTCCCGGCGTCCCCAGCCTGTGCTGGCTGCTTGGGTTGGGTCTGGAGGTCTGGCCAGGAACTGCTGGCTCTACAGTAAATGCTGATTTGGGCCCTGAAGGGAAAGTTTTGGGAGGGTTTCTCCTCTGTCCCTGTCCTGCAAGGGGGCTCTAGTTGAACTTACCTGGATGTCCAGTTGCCTGTGCAGGTGGAAAGGTCCTGCTGCCTGATGGCTGGTGCTGGGAGCAAAGCTGTAAGCTGTTCTCACGGGACCAGCTCAGATGGATGTTGTCCTGGAGAAAACGTTTGCCCAGCTCATCTCAGATAAAAATTCAGTCTCTGAGCTCTGGCAGAGCTCGTGTCCGAGCAGCCTCCCAGGCCAGGACTGGTCCCCAAGAGCAGAGGTGAACAAGAAAGTCTTGTCTCTGCTTCACAGACCATGTGTGAAGGCAAGCAACCGAGATGTCTCTGCAGCCTGCCTCTGCATCTCCCCACTCGGGAGCAGCAGCGCCGCTGAATGAATCTCCATCCCTTGTAATTCATGTCTTATGAGGTCTGCCCTTGTCCTCAGTGAGAACCTCTGGGCTTGTGGATGCCTTTCTAGATCAGGGGTGTTGTCCTCACCATGTCCCCCTGCTTCCATACTGGGCTGGGAGCATATGTGGAGTCAGATGAATCCCTCTGCAGCTGTGATGCCACAATTATGTTTTTTTTCCCCTTCCTCTCCCTCTGTCTCTCTCATCACTTGAAGAGCTCTCTCATGGGAGAGAATGGGTGAACTGGGCCATTATTCAACCATTGTCCAGCCACCAGCAGCATCCTTGTTTTTATGCCAGGGATGGGATGGATGGAGGAGCATCTTCCCCCCTGCTGGGGCTGAGCCCTGCACGGCTTCTCTGCTCCCTTGGCTTGACCCCCCACACCCCTGTGCAAAGCCGGAGCACCTGGGCCTGCTGCCTCTCCCAGGGGAGATGCTGTGTCTGTGGGGTAACATTTGGGCTTTTCCACTGTGCTCATGGGTGCTTGTTCCTGTCTGTCCTGGGCCAGAATGAGTCCAACGCAGCAGCACAAGTGGGGGATTCAGGAATGTGAGAAGATCAGAAAAAGCTGTTTTCTCCCAGCCTGTGCCCTGAAGAAATCCGGTGAGGGACTGGCCTGTCCCAGGCGTCCCCGCAGCCTGCTCTGGAGGTCACGCTTCCCACCAGACCTGGCATTGCTTCTGCGAACGCCACACATGATGTCCAGACCGCTGGAGCCCAATGGCTCTTGTCTGTCCATTCCCCTCGCTGAGGGCACGGGGAGGCTGCTGGGCTCTTCCCAGTCCCCTGCCACGTGAACCCAAAAGCATCTGGCTGTACCCCCCAGGGATGTTGTTTTTGGGATGTGTGCAGCTGCTTGGGAGCTCGTGTCACCCCCACGCACGGGCAGGCTGTCCCCCAGCAGAGCTTTTGGCCACCCTGGGACCTGGAGTGGTGCCTGGTTTGAGGTTTGGAGCTCCTGGCTCAGCCTGTTTGCACATTGCTGTGGCCTCAGCAGTTCCTGGCGGGCATGGCGAGACACCCCCAGAGCAGCTGCTGCTGTGGGCTGCGTGTCCACGCTGGGATGAGACATCCCATCCCCATCCCCGGCCATCCTGGTCCCCAGCAGCGTGGGGTGGTGGGTGGGGGGACTCAGTGCAGGCCTGTGGCTCCACTGGACAAGTTCATGGAATAGTTTGGGTTGGAAGGACCTTCAAAGCTTATCCAGTGCCACCCCTGCCATGAGCAGGGACATCTTGACCCAGCTCTGGTTGCTCAGAGCCTTGTCCAGCCTGGCCTGGGGTGTCTCCGGGGATGAGGAGATGGTAATGGTAATGGTAGATGTACAGCCCCATCCTCTCTGTGGGAAGATGTCTAACTGGGAGGGTTATTTTGAACAGGATTTGGTCTGTGTTGGCTGGAGCATGGTGGGCACTGGTCAGGGGAGGCAGGGATGGGTTAACAGTAGCACTGAACTCTGTCTCTGCTGCTTCCCATGGGTGGTTCATCACAGTTTCCTGGGTGGAAAGGTGGCTGTTTTGTAGGCAAACACAAAGAGTGACCCACAGCACTCTGTCCTGGGCATGCCAGGGCTGTTCACCTGGATTTCGGAGGGTGGAAAGGAAGGAATGGGGTGTGGGCACCATTCACATAAATGTGCCTGGGAACGGCAGCAGCAGGAAGGATGTCCCTGCCCGCTGCCTGCGATGGCTTTGAAGCCTTAGCTCTGGATATCACTCTCCTCTGTGGCTTGGTACAGGGCTAGGAAAGGGGAGAGTCCAATAGTGAGCTACAAAGATGATGAAGGGGTCTGGAGCATCTTTCTTATGAGGAGAGACTGAGAGAGCTGGGGCTGTTCAGCTGGAGAAGAGAAGCTGAGCGGGGATCTTATAAATGCTGATAAATATCTCAAGGGTGGGTGTCAAGAGGATGGACCAGACTCTGTTCAGTGGTGCCCAATGTCAGGGTGAGCAGCAACAGGGACAGACTGAAGCACAGGAGGTTCTGTCTAAACTTGAGGAGAAACTTCTTTACTTTGAGGTGCCAAAGCCTGGCCCAGGCTGCCCAGAGCAGGTGTGGAGTCTCCTTCTCTGGAGACATTCAAACCCACCTGGACGTGACCCTGTGTGATCTGCTCTGGTGACCCTGTGTTAGCAGGTGGGCTGGACTGGATGATCTGCAGAGGTCCCTTCAACCCCAACCATCCTGTGATTCTGTGACTCTAAAGCTCTTACTTCTCCAAGCAAACCTGGACACCCTCATTATGTTCTCATCGAACTAAAAAAAGGGTTTTAATGGAGAAAATCAGAGTTGTGCGATGTTTGGGAATGTATGTGTCAAGGTCTTGCTTTTCTGCTTGTCCTATCCCTTTGTAGCTCTCTGCTCCTGGGAGCCGGGGCTCTGCTGGGGGGGCTGTTCTTGGCAGGACGGGAAGCTCTGGAGACTGTGCAGAGCGTTCCCGAGGGATGGGCAATGCTGGGGCGAGTTTTGTCAGCGGGTTGGAATTGCTCGTAGGGGAAATGAGTTGTCCCAGTGCCCCCACCCCTCCGGGCACCCCGGGCGCCCACCAGCACCAGGTGCATCCTGTTTGGGCGCAGACTGACATTTTTGCTGGATGAGACACTTCTGCCGGCAGATGCGGAGCATGTGACGTTGCACGGGGGGAATCGGCTCAAATGGCGAGTCAGCAAAACGAGCTGCCTGCGCGGAACACGTGTCCCCCCCGCGCTCCCTGAGTGTCCGTGGTGAGCCCAGCTGGGGTGGCAAGGACTTACCCACCGCCCCACTGGGTCAGCAGCGATAATTAAGGAAAATAAGGAGGTGGAGGTGTTGGGGAGCGAGCTGGGACCTGATCCTCACCAAGTGCCTGTGTGCCCCGTGGGGAAGGCATGTGCCTGGGGAATGCAGGCTTGTGAAGAACGGGAAGCTTAAAGAGTAAAACAAGTTAGCATTTTCTGTCAATATTTGCTAAATGAAGTGATTTCTTTTTCATTTCTCTGCATCATTTGAAAGCTGGATTAATCCTACCAACTGAGATAAAGCCCAGTGCTGTGCAGGGTCCAGCCCGGTTCGCTGCGGGGCGGCAGGAGGCAGCTGGCCAGCATTGGTCACGCGGGGCTACTGGTGGCCTTGGGGCGAGAGCTGCCACCGCGCCGTGGCCGTCGGCAGCCCTGTGAGAGCAGCAGGGCAGCTGCTGCCGTTTCTGGTTTTGGAGCAGCTCATTTCGGCACACTTTATTCCCCCTTGACGTTATTTCAAGCCGACACTTCCAGGACTCTCTGTCGTAGGTGCGAGACCTCCTCCCGGTTCGGCAAAGCCGGTGTGGGATTGCATCAGGCTGTTGTTGCCAAAGTGGCACCCACCAGGGGACGCGGAGCTGTTTTGCTGCCTGAGCTCATTTATTTTTGCTCCCTCGTGCTCCCCTGTGCTTTGCACACAAGGCTCACTGGCTTCCCCAGAGCGGCTGGGAGCCTGTGGCTATTAAAAGTCGATGGCTCCTTCCCCATGGAGCGTGTGGGGGTGCTGAGCCCCTCGCTTTTGCCTTCCTCCCCACCTTGGATGCACCAGCATCCCCTGGCCAGAGGCTCTGGCTTCTGGGCAGCCTGCAGCCAGGCTGGTTGGGGTGACACTGATTCACTGCTAGAAGCAGCAGCAGCAGCAAAATTCGCTGCAGATCAGATTCTCTGCCACGCTGCGGGAAGCATGTTGCAGTGTCAAAGGGAGAAAAGGCTTTTCTGTCCACTTGTGAAGGAAGGGGGATGGAGGCTGTAAAGAGGGCTGAGAGGGTAGCCTGATAACGCACAGCCCAGTGGGCGTTAACTCTGAAACCTGCTGACTGCAATGATGACATTAAAGCCCATCTCATTTATGCCCAAACATTTGCTGCTGTTTCAGTGCCAGATTGTGAGTCCCACAGCTGAATCTTCTCCCCATCTCCCACCTGGATCAACCCGAGCTGTTGAAAACACCCCACAGCGATGCCACTGGATTCCTCAGTGCTCTCCTTTTCTGTCTCGAGGGCTTTGGTCATAGGTTTGGGGTTGGCTGCTCATAAGGATTTACTCAAGCATGTGCTCAGGGTGGTGTTGTTGCAGCCAGTCAACCAAGTGGGGGACCATGGGGGTGCTGGGGAAGACTGCATGGTGTTCCCTGCTCATCGATTGCCCCTTGTTCCCCTTACAGGACTGTCCCCAGATCCTGCCCTCCACCCAGATCTACATCCCCGTCGGTGTGGTGAAGCCCATCACCCTGACGGCCAAGAACCTGCCGCAGCCGCAGTCGGGCCAGCGCAACTACGAGTGCATCTTCCACATCCCCGGCGGCACCACCCGCGTCACCGCCCTGCGCTTCAACAGCACCAGCATCCAGTGCCAGAACACCTCGGTGAGTGCGCGGTGAGCCTCGCCGCGGGCTTCGTTAGCGAGCTGCTCATTTCTGCCCTGTGCCAGGACCATCCCGGCTCATTGCGTGGCCGGGTTTGCTCTCTTGTGGGCAAGTAATGGGGGTTTCTGGTGCTTGTGGGGTGTGGGGTGGACTCTCCGTTGCTCCCCCCAGATGCTTGGGGTTGTTCCAGATAGGATCAACGCCAGAGCCCCCAAGGGGAGCCGCCAGGCTTTAGGAGCGCTTCCAAGGAAATTGGCTTTGGAAAGCTGAAGAAAGTTGCTTGGTCTGGAGCCAGCTGGCCCGGACGTGTCGGAGCCTTGTCTCCCCCTCCCCTCGCCTGCTCTTGCTTCCCCCTGACACCGAACTAGGACACCCCCCTTCACAAGCAGGATGGAGCTGACACCTTCTCCATGTCCCCCTGCACACACTCCCCTGTGCAGCCGTGCCTGCCAGCATGTCCCCACCGTCCCCTGCAGCCCCTCTGTGTCCCCAGCTCCCACCCACAGCTGCCTCATCCCCCTGCCTGCCCTCCATCCCGGCCTTGCTGATGCATTAGATTGGATATTAGGAACAATTTCTTCGCGGAAAGGGTTGTCAGGCATTGGAACAGGCTGCCCAGGGAAGTGGTTGACTCGCCGGTGTCAGCACCAGTGTCACGGGCTGCGCGGCCTCTGCAGCTCCTCTCCGGACAGATGGGACAGCTCGAGGTGCGTCTGCCCGCTGTACGGTCCACACACAGAGCCGAGGTGACCGATGTCTTCTCCTGGGCTGACAGTGGTGGATGTTTGACCTGAAAATTGCCAGGGATGCCGGGAAAGCAAAGCAAATTGGCTGTAGATCGCGTGGGAGGTGTTTTGGGCCGTGTGGGTGCAGGAGCGGGCGGCAGCAGCTCCGTGGGGCCGTGGTCTCAGGCAGGAGACGTGGCTTTCAGGCACAGGGTGGCTTTGCAGATGGAAGAAGAGAGTTTTGGCTTGTAAAAAGCTGTCGTGCTTTCAGGGTCTGCTCGCCTGCTTTAACGGTTGAGGGCATTTAGCCAGGCTGCTTTATGGTGTGGGGATTCAGATTCACACTTCCGCGACGCTTGTCTCCTCCGTGTCTTTTTTTGCAGTCCATCTGGCTGGCTGATCGCACTTCAGGCTCGTGTGCCGTCCCCCACCGGTGACCCACATGGTTCTGCCATCGCGATTCGTTTTTTGGGTTAGGATTTTGGGTCTTGCTTGGTGTGGAGGACAATGGTGAGTGGAGAAATAGGGCAAGGATGCCATCCCTCCCCAGCAGGGACAGAGGGATGGATGTCCTCTCCTCGGGAAGGCATTTCAGCACACTATGCAGGAGTTCAGTGGGATCTAAACAAGAGGTTAATTACTCTGCGGAATTAGGGATGTTTTCCTGAATCACGGGTAAATGGAAGGGATAATAAGTCAAGGCGCTTAAAACTCTTCGTCTTTTATTTAGTTTTAGTGCTTGTCAAACTCCAGTGGCTTGTTAGTGCTTTGAAGAAAGGACATCTTGGTTAAATATTCAGCATTAAGGTTTGAGTGTCGGCTATAAACATTATTCGAGACACCCAATAGATCTTCAGCAAACTCAAGGGAGACCAGGCCTAGTGTTCCCTACGCATCCCAGGACAAAAAAACAGAAGCAGAAAAACCCTTTTTCCTCACTTTGGTTTCTTTTTGCTGTTCAGAAGGAAAGCAATCCTAAAGGTTTTCCCACATGCTTTGTAAAGAAGCAAAAAGAAAAGCCTAATTATGAAATTCTTTGCTGGTAAACTTTTTCTTTCTGTTAATCGGTTGCTTTAAAGCTTCTGGAGTCAGACATTTCCAGGCTTGCTGCTTGCGGTGGTGGGTGGAGGAATGGTCACCTGTCTTCATGTGTGCTGGTAACGCCCAACATTTACATTTCCCAAGTGTGTCTACCTTGGGCCATTCTTTCTTATCTGCCATCCCTCGATGTGGCTCGTGCTTCTGACTGCTGCAAAAAATTAATGGTTTTGCTGTTGTACCACAGTCCCGAATCTACAATGCTGCTTGTAACAACTGGACTTCATTTGATTTAGTGCTGGCTTTGGCAACATGGCTACAGGTGTTTCTCGCTGGCAAGGATTTGGCTTTTTCTCCCCAGAATGTTCCTCTTAATGTGAAATAGCCCCAGAGCTGCTCTTTCCCTTTAAATGTAAAAATAGGAAGAACCCCTGATCTCCTTTCCATGAGCACTGAGTTTGTCATCTCAGCACTTTAAATTAAACCTCACGCCTCAATTATTTCCCTTCCCTTTTAACCCAAGCCCCGTGTGGCGAGGAGCAGCTGTGTCACCTCCTTGGCTCCCTTTTGACTCTGTCCTCGCTGATCCACCCCCCGCCCCCAATTTTGGCTGCGGCTCTGGAGGTCGCTGCCCTCTGGCCAAGCTCGAGTCAGAATGTTTGTCCAACAGTTGGGATGTTTGTCCGTGAGCAGCTTATCCTTGTGCCAAAGCCATGTGGGTGCAGAGCTGGGCTGGCGGGGTGGGCACATGGGTGGTACCCAATGCAGATGCTGAGGCTGTGATGCCCAACCCCAGGCGCAGATGCTGGGAAGGCAGACCTGGTAGATTTACATTTTCTGGGTATTTTTGTGCTGCGGTGGGGCCCGGGTGTTGCTCTGATGTCTTCTCAGTGTCTCTGGTTCTCACTTATGCCCTGCCGAATTTTGAGCAGGAGGAATCCGGGCGAAGTAGCTTGCATATAGTGGGGGAGGACAGGAAGAGATTTATATTAAAAGGAGATCCAGAATCAGAGGCCAAGCGTTACTGTCAAGTTGTGCCGTTATGTGGATGACGGTATTTTACTAGGCCTAGGGTGTATTTATAGAGGAACATAAATCATACACACATGCCCTGTTCTGAGCGCCTCACACCTCCAGTATGTGTATCTCTAATTAACCAGCCATGGAGAGGGAAGCAGGATTGGAGCCCACAACCCCAGCACCGTTCGCCAACAAAGCCGCGCTCTCCGTCCTAGCAGTGCCTACATTTATCTTTCCTGCAGCAGTGTTTAAAGTGAAAAGGGAGTATCAGGAGAGTTTGATAGGATCCAATTAAATTCCAGCAGATAAAATAATGATGAATTGCAGTTGAGCCCTGGCGAGACGCGATGTACATTACTGCCGTCCCCGTAGCGCGGGGAAGGAGTTGAGGTCATCAACTACAGAAAAATAGGACACAGCTGCAGCCCAAGCGCTCCTCCAGAAATGCAGCCCAGGGGGACGGCGCATGTGGGAGGGAGCGGGGGCTGCGAGGGAAGTTTGGATGTGTGGGTTTGCTGGCAGAGGGGCAGCCCCCCCATTACCGTCCTCGCGGTTGTGCAGGTTGTGGCTGCAGTGGGGTGGATGCCCCGTGGCCAGGGGGGTTGCGGTAGCCCAGGGGCCACTCTGCCTTGTCTGGGCTGGGAAGGGCTAGTGCCTTGGCTAGTTGGCATGGCGCTTGCAGAAGCATCTCCAAGTGCATCTCAGTGTGATCTGCCCCCAGATTTGGGGAGCCCCCTCGCTGCTGTGGCTCTGTCCCCTGGGAGCGCGGCTCCCTGGAGGCACCTTCTTGGGGAGCTGAATCCCTCACCCCAAGGGGAGGTGGGTGGCTCTGGGTGCCCGTTGCTGATGGGTGAGCAGTGGGCTTGCTGGAACCAAATGTGAGACCTTTGGAGTGGTAGCACCTACAACTCTCATATCCCCCTCATGGGAATGGAGTAGGTGTGACAATTGGAGCTGGGACACTCACGAGGTTGTCCAACTTGGCAAGATGCTTGAGTTCAGTTTTGGTTGAAGAGCCTTGAGAAGCGTTTGGTGAGGAGTCCTCTTTCCTGAACCACATTCCTGCAGAAGGAGACCTTGCTGAGAATAGCTGTGTCCAGGTCAGCGGGGCTGCTGCTGGTCCTCTGTCAGCCCTTCCACACTCGCCTTGTGGGCTCTTCAGAAAAGATGGACAAGGCTGTGGCTGCGTTAGGTGAGGAGCCAAGCTGCTCACATCTCTGCTGCCGACTCAGTTATGACACCTTTTCCCCCATCCCATTCTGTGGGGAGCACACTTCTCCCTTGGGTGCTGCTTCTCTCTTGGGTGCTGTTGCTTTGCACTCAGGGCTGTGCCTGTTGTGTTTCGCTCCCAGAGCAAATATCCCTTTCCCATAGCTTGGCCTGGAGACAGCTGTAGGGCTGTGCCACATCATCCTGTGGCACAGCCAGGGGGTCCTGGGTGGCTTTGTAGAGTCAAATGTGGTCTGATAGCCAGGTTGCCTGGGTAGGGGCATCCCCTGCTCACCCCCCAGTCTCCCCTCCTGCAGCTCATCCCAGCTCGCTGCCAGCCACAGCCATTGATTAACTGGGAAGTTAATAACAGTTAAGTGTTTAATGGATGTTTAGCGGCCCCTTAGCTAGAAGCAGGGAGGAGCCAGCAGGATGGGAAAGTTGAGAGAAGGGGACAGAGCTGGGGAAGGGGCTGGAGCACAAGTGTGATGGGAGCGGCTGAGGGACCTGGGGGGTTCAGCTGGAGAACAGGAGCTGAGGGGAGACCTTCTGATCTCTGAACTGCCTGAAAGGAGCTTGGAGCCAGGGGGGTCGGGCTCTGCTCCCCAGGAACAAGCGCCAGGAGCAGAGGAAACGGCCTCAAGTTGCACCAGGGGAGGTTGAGGTTGGATGTGGGGAACAATTTCTTCCCCAAAGGGCTGTGGGGCATTGGAACAGGCTGCCCAGGGCAGTGCTGGAGTCACCATCCCTGGAGGGTTGGACAGAAGATGAGGTTCTCAGGGACATGGGGTAGTGCCAGGGGTGGGTTAACAGTTGGACTCGATGATTTTGAGGGTTTCTTCCAACCAAAACAATTCGATGATTCTATTCTATGACCTGCTGGCAGTCCGTGGGCTCTTGTCATGGGACGGACAGGTTGGTGGGTACCTCTCCTGCCTGACCCCCACTGCTTGTGGGGCCTTTGTGGCCAGGAAGTGGCCGCTACTTTGCTCAGCTGCCGTGGCTGAGCTGCTGCCACCTCCCGGCTGTGCCCAGGGGTGGGGATGGCACCTTCCTGCCCACGCTATGGCACAAGCAGCTGCCATCAGGCCTTTTGAAAACATCCTTCAAAACAAGAGGTGCTTTGGAAATGAGAGCGGGGTGGGGTGGCCCTCGGTGTCCCGTGAGGCCGAGCCCTGAGCCCCTGCAGCCGCAGCTCCTGCCCGCACGCAGCCAAGCTGCCGCTCCAGCTCCAGCATCCTACTGGGATCAGTGATGGCATCCCAGCGGCGGGCCCGCTGCCCATCTCTGCTGATGGAGACGCAGGCACCGAGGGCACGTTTTTCACTGATATCCGCATTCCCTCAGTGATCCCAAGCTGCGAACACCAGCCGGGGACACGACTCTTGCTCTTGTCTGCCACCTCCCTCCATGTCACCCTGTGTTCCCGGCCGCTCCCCACCATCCAATCTGGCTCCACGCTGAAGCAAATCCAGCGTCCTTTGCACAGTGGCCTTTCCCAGAGGGACACTGTCTCTTGTGCACGTGCATTGTTGTGTCAGGGCTGGCGTGTGAAGAGTTAATGCTCCCCCTCCCTCTCCCCCTATTCTTCTTCCTCCAACCCCCCTCCCAGAAGAACTAATTTCCAAAAGCAGCCGGGGCAGAGAGATGCAAATAAGTGTTTTGGACAGCTGCAGGCTGGATGCCTTCCCGAGATGCCAGGGCCCCAAATGAGACATGTCAGAGTACAAATTGAAAATGCCAATTTCACTTACGCTGCCACGTGGCTCGTCACAGCGAAATTCTGCTCCGGCGCCGCTGCCGCCGTCCCCAGCACGTGTTCCATCCTGCTGCCAGGGGATGGGCTCTGCTCGCTGCCGCGGGTCTGGCCAGCTCCTCGTTGTGGTCCTGCCGGGCATGTCCTCGGTGGGACAGTGGAAGGTGAAACAGATCTGGATGCCCAACCTGGTTCTGGCTCCATCTTCCCAAGCCTGGTGATGGGGATGTTGCTGAGAGGCTCTGGTTGCAGATGGTGTGGTGGAGATGTGGCTGAAGGTCCTCCAAGGAAACATCACGAGAGGTGCCGTGTCTGGGATGCTGCGTAGGAGGTGATGGGATGGGGACACAGCGGTGGAGCTGTTCAGTGCTCAAGAAAGGGTCGACTTTGTGGTTGGATGTCTCATGCCTTACAACCGCTGTGTGTGGTTGATGAGTGGCAGCGTTCCTCCACTGCCTTTGGACAGGGTGACCCCGGGGTGTAGGACCACCACCCAAAAGCTGTGGAGGTGTTCCTGAGGATGAGACTTAGCCTCCCATTTACACATTGAGGGGATGAGGGAGGGGTGTGTTGCCATAGCCATGACTCACATTGGATGTGTGCCCTGTTTGGTGTCATGTTTGCTGCTGGACTGTGGCTGGTGATGCTGGTGGTTGGGAGATACTCAGCACAAGAGGGACCAGCTTTGATGGTGAGTGAGGTGAGAAGGATTTAAGCGTCTCTTGCTTCCCACAACCACCTGGGCACGCTGACTTCTCTCATGGGCCACATCCCTGCCTCCCATGGAGGGGGCTGAGGAGAGCAGCCCCACCAGCGTGGTCCCTGGTGCTGGCTGGGACAGATGTTCTGTGGGGCAGCAGCTGGGGCGCTGCGGGAGGAGATGCTGAGGGCACCTCCTCCGGGTACGGCACCGGGGCTGTGACAGGTGACGCTGGAGGTGGTGGCAGGGCTGTGGCCGGGTGAGCCGCTGCCGGCGCGTCCGCCGCTCCCTAACAAACTCCAGCAACCCATGAATCATTCATTTAATCTCTCCTGACACGCCTGTCATTTTCTCCGGCGAGGAGCGGGGAATCTCTTGCCGGAGGAGGTCATTAGCTGTCAGGGACGGTTCCGACTGCTTTCCTGCCTCCGTATCGATTAAACCTCTCCGCCTGTGTGCAGGGGCTGTGTGGAGAATATTGATAGGGCTGCTGGGGTGTCGAGTCAGGGGAAGAGAGGTTTGGGTAGGGAGGAGGTGCTGGCTGGGCTGGAAGGACCAACGGAGGTGGGATCATCTGGACAACAGGGGGTGCTGGGGCCTGAGATTGGGGTCCCCTGGAGCTGGGGGGACAGGATCCCACAGTGTGTCACCTCCCTGCGTGGTAGCAGGGGATGGGGTGGTGATGCTGGTCCTGGAGCAAGGTATTTTGGGGTTGTCCTGTGCATGGACAGGAGCTGGACTCAGTGATCCTTGTGGGTCACTTCCAGCTCAGGCCATTCTATGATTCTACAGCTGACGGCCAAACACGGTGTGGGGCTGGGAGTGGGGTGGGTGGGGAGCACAGGGATGTTCTCCCAAGACCTTTCTGAGGGCTGGCGTGGCACCAGGCTGGCACCTGGCTCTGTCCCCTCTGTGGGAACCAGACCCACATCCCTCTCCTCTGGGTTGGTAGGAGACATCCACAGAATGGAGTCGTACGCCTCTCTGTGCCCCTCACCAAGGTGTTTTGCCTCATGGATTAACAGGCTTTCCCTCCTTCTGTCCCCTCTGGCAGTATTTCTACGAAGGGAACGACATCAGCGACCTACCTGTCAACTTGTCTGTGGTTTGGAATGGGAACTTCGTCATTGACAACCCCCAGAACATCCAGGGTGAGTGAGAGATGGGACGGGGGTCCCCCACTGTTCTTCATCCCCCTGACCGCGGTTTGCACGGGGCCTCGGGGCGGGAGCAGTACCCTGGCTGCATCCATCAGCCGCTTTCTAAACAAGAGGCTTTGCTCCAAGAAGCTTTGGGAGAAAACCTAAAGCTTTGCTGTGGCCTTGAGTCCAGGGTGCTGGTGCCTCCTGCTCATGGGGGTTTTCTCCCCCAGGAGCTGGTGGCATGCATGCAGTGGTGGGGTGAGAATGGGGCCTCTTCTCTCATTGCATGTGGAGTACTGTGTCCCCTTCTGGGCTCCCCAGTTTGAGAAGGACAAGGAGTTAGTGGAGAGAGTTGAGAGGCAAGATGCAAAGATGATGAAGAGTGTGGAGCATCTTTCTTATAAGGAAAGGCTGAGAGAGCTGGGTCTGCTCAGCCTGGAAAAGACAAGCTGAGAGGGATCTTATTGATGCTGATAAATATCTCCAGGGTGGGTGTCAAGAGGATGGACCAGACTCTGTTCACTGGTGCCCAATGACAGGATGAGGGCAATGGGCACAGACTGAAACACAGGAGGTTCCTTCTGAATGTGAGGAGAAACTTCTTTCCTTTGAGATGCCAGAGCCTGGACCAGGCTGCCCAGAGAGGTTGTGGAATCTCCTTCTCTGGAGACATTCAAACCCACCTGGATGTGATCCTGTGTGATCTGCTCTGGTGACCCTGCGTTAGCAGGGGGGTTGGACTGGATGATCTGCAGAGGTCCCTTCCAACCCCAACCGTTAGATTAAAGTTGTATTTTATACAACTCTGTAAGCCACAGGCTGGGTGGGCTGCGCTGACCCCCAGCTCCTCTTGCCCTTGCAGCCCACCTGTACAAGTGCTCGGCGCTGCGGGAGAGCTGCGGGCTGTGCCTCAAGGCCGACCCGCGCTTCGAGTGCGGCTGGTGCGTGTCGGAGAGACGCTGCTCGCTGCGGCAGCACTGCCTGGCCTACGAGAGCAGCTGGATGCACGCCAGCAGCGGGAACAGCCGCTGCACCGACCCCAAGATCACCAAGGTATGTGGGGATGGAGGGGATGGGAGATGGATTGGGAGGTGGGTGGGGATAGGGCTCTCCGGTGGCACATCACAGCAGCCAAATCTACTTGATGTTTAGGACTGAGTATCTCTTGTCGCCACTTTAATTTCCAAGGCTAAAATCCTCTCTCCATCACTCCCGTGACCTGGGTTTTCTGGCCTGTCTCCGAGATTCCCACCGCTCCTCCTGCATTTGGATGGAGCATCCCAGGAAAGCCACAGCTCTGGGTTGCTCCTCTTGTCGCCATGTGTGCATCGATAGTTCATCATCGCCCTTTCCTGACAGCTTTTATGACCTTTGTTTAATAAGATTGTGTATATTAATGTTCACATGCCTGTCAGGACGGGCTCCGAGCGCTCGAGGAGGGACTGGTGGGTATTTCTGCCGGATACCTTCTGTTTACCCACACTGGCCAAGCCTCAACAGTGTTAATTACTGGAGTCTTAGTGCAGGATCTGATCTGTTTGGGTTTCAGTGTCTTATCTGATGGAAGCTGGAAATGAGAGTCGTGCCTTCCGCGCTGCTGCCTGCCTCTCGCAGCGTACCGGTGCTGGGGTCTGCAGGGTGGCAGCGGCATGGGGACATGGGGGTGACACCTCCCCTGGACACGTCCCTGCCTGCAAGGAGTGCTGCCTGAGAAGCTGCCTGCTGGAGCACTGGCAGGAGAAGGGATCTGTTCTTGGGGAGCAGGGTTGAACCCCAGAGCCTGCATCCCTACGAGGATGTGTGGGGCTGCAGGGCTCCCTGTCTCCTGTGGCTTCTCATGATGGTTAGGGCTGAACTTCCCAAAGCTGGGCCCCTGGGCATGGTGGGAGCAGAAGTCACAGTGGCTGGGTCATACCGGGGGTGGCCCAAGGTGGCCTCACTGTAGGATGTGCCCTGTCCTCTTGTGACCAGGGCTGCAGGCATCCATGCATACTGGAGAGAGTCCAGCAGAGAGCTACAGAGATGGCGAGGGGTCTGGAGTATCTTTCTGATGAGGAAAGACTGAGAGAGCTGGGGCTGTTCAGCCTGGAGAAGTTGAGAGGGGATCTTATAAATGCTGATAAATATCTTAAGGGTGGGTGTCAAAAGGATGGACCAGAATCTTTTTCAGTGATGCCCAACAATAGGGTGAGGGACAACAGGCACAGACTGAAACACAGGAGGTTCCCTCTGAATATGAGGAGAAACTTGTATACTTCGAGATGCCGGAGCCCTGGCCCAGGCTGCCCAGAGAGGTTGTGGAGTCTCCTTCTCTGGAGACATTCAAGCCTGTCTGGATGCGACCCTGTGTGATCTGCTCTGGTGACGCTGTGTTAGCAGCTGGGTTGGACTGGATGATCTCCAGAGGTCCCTTCAACCCCAACGAGGCTGTGATTGTGTGACACACCACTCCCAGCAGCTGATGGTGTCCAGCCTCAGTAGCAGCTCTCCTGCCCTGAGTCATTGTCAAATTTTGCAATAATTTCAGGTGCATCAGGAACCAATCTGCTGCCTGCGGCTGCCGTTTCCCCTGCTCCATCCCAGTGTCACCAGTGTCACCCAGCCCTGTCCTCAGTCCCAGCAGGGGCACAGAGCCCTGCCATTCATCCCACTTAGTGCTGCAGGTGGGCGCTGGTGTAAAGCTGCCTGTGATTGCCTGGCTGGAAGCAGCCACGGGCCCACGCCTCCTGTCACCCCTCAGCCCGCCGCCGGCTGTCACACCACACCCGCCCGCTTTATTGGGCATCATCCTGGTAAATGAGGTGCAGCACCAGGGTGTGAGGTCCCCCCCTTCCCAGCTGGCCTTGGCACAGGGTTTGCTGGTGGAGAAAAACCCTTCTCCCTGCTGCCTGCCAAAAACCCTTCTCCCTGCTGCCTGCCATGCACGGAGACCTGGTGGAGATGCTTTTTGCTTTGAGGACATCTTGGGTGTGGGGACCTCCATGTTCTTCCTCACTGGCTCATCCGGAGTCGTGACTGATGCTGCCCTGTCTCCTTCCAATCCATGTCCTTGTCACCTGCGAGGCAACTCTGCCTGCAGCGGGGTGGCCAAATACCAGTCCTCTTCTTGGACACATCTGGTACCTCTTGGCTTGTTTCTGGGGGATTTGTGGATGTGACTGTCATTTGGGAGTTCTTTCCCACTCGTGGTCTCTTTACAGATGTGTTGGCATTTGTCATCACCCATCTGCTTCTTGCAGCTTGTGGGGGAGTAACACGCATCCCACGGCTGCCTGAGTGAGGTGTCTCCATGGCTCCGCTCTCTCAGCTGATGGGCTGTGCTCTCTTCTAGCTGTCACCTGAGACCGGCCCCAGACAAGGAGGGACCCGTCTGACCATCACTGGGGAGAACCTGGGCCTGAAGTTTGAAGATGTTCGCTGGGGCGTTCGAGTCGGCAAAGTGATGTGCATCCCCATCGAGAGCGAGTACATCAGTGCTGAGCAGTAAGTGCCCGACGAGGGGTGGGTGTGTTCCAGGTCACCGCGGCAGGTGGGGGACAGGGGTGCTGGTGCTCAAACACCGCCCAAGGCTGCAGAAGGTGTGGAGCTGACTGGTCTGAATTGGGAGAGAAGTGCCTGCTGGTTGTGGTCACTCTGGGAGGAGCTCCACGGCTTTGGGTAAGCTCTCTCCAGGGCTGGCAGTGCCCTGGTTTGGGTTGGAAGGGACCTTCAAAGCTCGCCCAGTGCCACCCCTGCCATGAGCAGGGACATCTTCACCAGCTCAGGTTGCTCAGAGCCCCGTCCAGCCTGGCCTGGGATGTCTCCAGGGATGGTTCATCCACCACCTCTCTGGCCAACCTGGGCCAGGCTCTCACCACCCTCAGGAGCAACAATTTCTTCTTCATGTCTGGCTTGAATCTCCCCTCCTTTAGTTTAAAACCATCATCCCTTGTCCTGTCACAACAGGCCCTGCTCAGAAGTCTGTCCCCATCTTTCTTGTAGGTCCCTTTTAAGTGCAGAAAGGCTGCAATAAGGTCTCCCCGGAGCTTCTCCTCTCCAGGCTGAACACCCCAGCTCTCTCAGCGTGTCCTCCCAGCAGAGCTGTTCAGCCTTGGATCATTTCTCTAGCCCCTCTCCAACAGTCTTTCCTGTACCGGGTGTCACTACCTTGGTTTCTCATGAATCCTACTGACACCTGGGACCTTTGCTTGGTGCCAAACCTGTCACTTTCTTGAACCTGGTTCGTCCCCATCTTGGCACAGGGAGTGTCTCGGTGCTGGGGCACTGAGTGCTCCTTCCTGCATCCCTTAGGATCGTGTGCGAAATCGGAGATGCCAGTCCGAGCAAGGTCCACGAGGTGCGGGTGGAAGTGTGCATCCGCGACTGCTCGCCCAGCTACCGGGCCACGTCCCCCAAGAGCTTCACCTTTGTGGTAAGCGCCGTGCCAGGGGACAGGGCTGGTCCCGGGTCACTTGGGGTGGTTTTCTGGGTGAACTGGACAATTGGCCATTGTTTCCCTGGGGGGCAAACAGGGATGCTTTGGGTGGGCATTTGGTAATGCTGGTTGAATTTCTCTGAGGCTGCCCACAGTCCTGGTGGCACTGCCAGCCCTCAGCATCGTGTCCCACCGTTGTCCCATGGGTCCTTCTCCTCTACCATTCCACCCCCATTTGCTTGGGGTCATGGGTTTTGGTCCCCAACCCCCCTGACACCGGGGATGCTCTTTTCCTTTGACAGACGCCCACTTTCTCCCGTGTGGTCCCAGCCCGGGGCCCTCTCTCTGGTGGCACCTGGATCGCCATCGAAGGCAGCCACCTCAACGCCGGCAGCAATGTCTCTGTCACCATCGGGGGACGGCCCTGTGCTTTTTCATGGTGAGAGGCACGAAGGGTGGTGGGAGATGCACACTGGGCACCTCTGGAGCCGGGAGGGACCCTGGGAGCCAAACCCTGCGGGCGGCTGGAGGCATCTCCACAAGAATCCTCTGTGTGTCAGAGCCTGCAGGAAGAGCCCAAAGAACAGGGATTTTTCTCTAAAAGCACAAAGCCCTGAGGCATGAAGTGGATAATTTTTAGATTAGGGATGATAATGGAGCGGCTCTTTAAATATTTTCCTGTGGTAATTACTGGTTATCAGCCCTAATCGCTGCTGTTTGCAGCAGCCGCGCAATGGGAACGCTCAGGAGCTGTTCAGCCTCTCCCAACTGCCTTTTGTTTCATTGCCTGGATTTTTTTTTTTTTTCGTTTTTTCCTCCTTTTCTCTCTTTGACCTGTCTGGAGTTTCAGCAGGGTGAGGGGCAGGTGGCTCACGGGCAGCATTGGCCACCCCTGGTCCGCCTTGACCCCTCCTGCCCCAGCACTGACAGGTTCTGCATTTCTGCTCCAGGAGAAGCGCCCGTGAGATCCGGTGCAGGACGCCCCCCGGGCACACCCCCGGCGGCTCCCCCATCCTCATCAACATCAACCGCGCCGAGCTGAGCAACCCAGAGGTGAAGTACAACTACACGGAGGACCCCACCATCCAGAAGATCGATCCCGAGTGGAGCATCAACAGGTGAACCAAGGGGTGCCCACAGGGAGGTTGGGGGATGCAGGGGGGCTGTTTTCCATACCGATCCCCGCTCCCGATGGGTACATCCCCGTGCTGCTGCGATTGCTGCTGGGCCGTGCTCAAGAGATGTGACAAGCACCATGAGCAGTGGTTTGGCACCAAGGCCCTGCTAACTCCTGGCCTGCAGTGCTCAGCCTGGCAGGGGGCAAAAGCAGAGAGCGCTTTGGATCTGCTTAATTTCAGCTTGACATTTGGCGGCAGTGAATGAAATTAAAATATTTCCCATCGGGTTGTTTTATTTATTTTTTTTTCAAAATGTTTACATATTTTTCTAAAAGGTTTGAATTGGCTGGAGAGGAGGCAAAGGAATCCATTAAGCGTTAGCACCAAGAGAAACCTCCCCCAGGGTGTTGCTGAGGAGCGAGCTCCCCGGGGGCATGGCCGAGCTCACCGGGACCGCAGGGCTTTTAACACCAAACCGTGGAGAAAAACCAGCGGGTCTCAACCTGCCCTGGTGCCCTCTCCGCCTGTGTGGCAGTGAAGGGGATGACAGAGATGACCTGCTTCTCCTCAGGATGCTTTCCCATAATGGTCTTCTTTAGGTTGGGAGCTGTCTTCAGACCCCAAACCTGGACACGGGGTGGGATGTTAATATTAATTAGGCAGGGTTTGTCTCTCTAGTTGGTCTCTTGAGTCAGTTGAGATGGTTTGACAGTGGGATAAGATGTCCTGAGGGCTTTGTGGTTCACCTGGCCTGAGGCAGATGGGTGTCTGGCTGGTGAGGATCATAGAATCACAGGATAGTTGGGGTTGGAAGGGACCTTCCCAGCTCCCCCAGTGCCACCCCTGCCATGAGCAGGGACATCTTCACCAGCTCAGGGTGCTCAGAGCCCCGTCCAGCCTGGCCTGGGATGTCTCCAGGGATGGGGAATCCACCACCTCCCTGGGCAGCCAGTTCCAGTATTTTACTATGCTTTCCTCCCAAAAGTGGGGACACAGTGCCAAGCTGCCTCTTGTAACCCCTTGTCTCCATGTCTGTAGCGGTGGGACACTGCTGACCGTGACTGGCACCAACCTGGCCACTATCAAAGAGCCCAGGATCCGGGCCAAGTACTCCAGCTCTGAAAGGGAGAACGTAAGTGGTGCTGGCTGGGACTGGGGGCAGGGCACATGGAGGAGGGAATCCTGTCCTGTGCAACGCAGGGTGGAAAGCGTATCCCTTACCCATCAGGTGTGATGGTGTGGAAGGGCCGAGGTCCAGGATGCCACCCCAAGGGAGGCATCGATGTCCCTGCAGGGTCTCCAGCCTGGTGCTGCCCAGAGAGGGTTGAGATCTGAGCGTGCAAAGCTGATGGGAGGTTTGTGGGATGTCTGCAAGCTCCCACCTGTCATCCCTCACACATCCATTGCAGACAGGAGTCTCTCTCTGCCCTGGAGTGGATTGTGATACCTGTGGATGTTACACCACAGGACAGGAGATCCCAACTCTGAACCCTGTGTCCAGAGCTGCTGCTTGCAGGGTGTCCTTGTGGGGTCCCATCCTGGCCTCTCTGTCGGGATCAGGTTCTCACGTCGCTCCATGTCTCCTGCAGAACTGCACTGTCTACAACGACACCACCATGGTGTGCTATGCGCCCTCCATCGACAACCCCCTGCGGAGACCACCAGAGCTCGGCGACCGCCCGGATGAGATTGGTTTCATCATGGATAATGTCCAGGCCCTGCTGATCGTCAACACCACCAACTTCGTCTACTACCCAGACCCTGTCTTCGAGCTTCTCAGCCCCACAGGGATGCTGGAGCTGAAGCCCAGCTCACCCCTTATCCTCAAGGTAAGGGGTAGGGACATGTCCCTACATGTAGGTGGCTTTTTGTCTCTCCTGGCAAAAAGTCCTGCACTGTGAGAGCACAAATTTACTATATGTGGGGTTTTTTAAGTGTTCCCTGTTGCATGAGAACTGATTATCTCGTTCCTTGTTCCCTCAAAGGGCAGGAACCTGCTCCCGCCGGCTGCTGGGAACTCCCGCTTGAACTACACGGTGCTGATCGGCGACACTCCCTGCACCTTGACGGTCTCCGAGACCCAGCTCCTGTGCGAGTCCCCCAACCTCACCGGCCAGCACAAAGTCACGGTAAACACCACCACCGGTGTCTTTGCTTCTCGTGTCCCGTGTGTCACAGGTTCAGTTGTTATCCTGGCACCAGCCCTGCTGCGCACTCATACTTGGATGAGGACCAGGTGGTTGGTGCCCATACAGGGGCATCCTCAGGTGTCTTCTTCCTGCTCCCTGAGTGTTGCTTTCCCTAATGACGTGTTTGGTAGGACCAAATACTTTGTCCCCTCCCTGGCACGCTCCGCCAGGTGTTCCTGTGCCCTGTGTGGCCCCTGCCAACAACCTCCCTTCCTCGCTGGGTGCCATGTTGGGGGGGTTCCCCACCCCTTTCCCCCCATGCTGGCTCATGCCCTTTGTTTGTGGGGTTGTAGCGCAGCGGTGCTCGTGCTCCAGGACCCTGCCAAGTTGAAAAGGACCCAGCATGGTCCCCACCAAGGTTCCCCACCCATGGGGGAACTTGCTTCATATCCCATCTGTTACTGGTAGTGTTGTCTGAATGAGACATCAAACTCTCTGCCTGCTCCAGCAGCGTGTGTCCTGCATCCCATTAAAACGTGCCACGCTGCTTGGGACCACCTCCTGCCATCCCAGCATTTTTCCGCATCCTTCTTGGAGTCACCCCAGTTCCCAGCACAGCAGGCACGGTCGGGAGGGCTGCCCTGGGCACATACCCCTTGACACCAGGTCCTTTTTTTTCCACACCATGGCACAGATTAAGGCTGGAGGGTTCGAGTTCTCCCCGGGGACGCTGCAGATCTACTCGGACAGCCTGCTCACCCTACCCGCCATCATCGGGATCGGCGGTGGGGGCGGGCTGCTCCTCCTCATCATCATCATTGTCCTCATCGCCTACAAGCGCAAATCCCGGGATGCCGACCGGACCCTGAAACGCCTCCAGCTGCAGATGGACAACCTGGAGTCCCGGGTGGCCCTGGAGTGCAAAGAGGGTGAGGGATCCCTGTGCTGCTAACAGGGGGTCTTGTAGAGTTTCATACATTCTCAGTGTGCTCCCACTGCCTTCCAGAGAGGGAATGGGTAAAGCTGCTTTGTCAGAGGAAGCATACTCAGTTTGGGTAGAATCTGGGGTTTTTTCTGGTTGAAGAATTCCCCTCCATGTGTCCAAATGGGAGAAAAGAGAATGAGGAGGAGTAGCAAGGGCTGCCTGCGAGTGGGCTGTCGGTCTCTCATTATGTGACAGACGTATGCTGTGAAGTTGGACAGAATTCCTTGTATGATCCTGCTGATAAAACCTAATTGCCCTGAGCTGGCTCCCAAGGCGCTGACCCTGGCAGCCACAGCCACCCTGGGTGCTGCGGGTGGAGCAGCCACTGAAAACAGGAGAACAAAACAGGGGAAGAAAGAAAAAACCCTTTGCACCCCCCAGTCCCCATCCGTACGCATGCCTGCGGATGGCACCGGTGACAGGGAGAGGGGAGGGAGCTGGTGGAGGGGATGGTGTCTTGTCTTCCACAGCTGGCAGATAAAAGGATCTGCTTTTAATTAAAAGGCACAATCTCTTCCCTGCCTTTTCTCTTTTCTAGTCCCACTAGTTACAGATAAGATAGCACGCCTTTCAAGCTGACGGTTTGTTTTTTCTCATCAGGCTGACAAGCCTGCAGTCCTCTGCCTGGCTTTCAGCTCCCTTTAAAGTGCCGTTAATTTGATTTTTCTGAGGGTTTTCTCCCCCCCGCCGCCAACCCCTTTCCCTGGTGCATCTCCAGGACTCCTCTCCCGTCAGCTTTTCCCTGTAGGTGCAATTAAAGGTTCAGGACTCCCCCCGCATCGCGTTCCCCTGGGAGTCGCGGCTGCCTCTGTTCGGATCGGGAGGTGCCAGGAAGGGTGTGTTCAAGCTCTTCTCTCCAGTAGTATTTAGGTCAAAAAGAAATGAGGACATTTTTGTGGTTTAGGCTAATGTTTTCCCCCAGAAGCTCTGGCTTTGTTCAAGCCTTGCTGTTCCCTGCTGCCCCCATCACCCCTGGGAGGCTGCGAGTGCTGAGCAGGGGAGATCTGAGCCCCGTGGGACCTGGTGGTCCTGTTCCCCGATCTGCCGCTGGATTTGTTCTGGGGAAGTCACCCCCACCCTCCACAGTTCAGTTTCTCCATCTGTGTGATTGGGACAGCGATCACAGCCTGTGGAGCGGGAGGGATGCAGAGCCAATTCACACCTTGGGGGGGTCCCACCCATGGTGGCTGGGTGCCAACTCTGTGCCGGGACTCTGTGATATATATTAATTAATTCTCCTTTTCCCACCCCAGCCTTTGCTGAGCTGCAGACGGACATTAACGAGCTGACCAACGACCTGGACGGGGCTGGCATCCCCTTTCTGGATTACCGCACCTACGCCATGCGGGTTCTCTTCCCGGGGATAGAAGACCATCCTGTGCTGAAGGAGATGGAGGTGTGGGTCTGTCTGTCTGTCTCTCTGTCCCTGTAGTGTTTCATGCCGGGGATGTGCCCTTACGTAGTCCAAGTCCCCGTTCTCCAGGCGTAGGGCCGGAGAGATGTTTTGGTCATGTGCTGGTGCAGCAAAGAGCATCTCGCCACGTGTCGGCTGAGGCGAGTTGCAGACCTGCTGCTGAGTGGTTACTGCTCTCTGTGACATTAATATCAATATTTATATTAATATCATTGCTGCTGTCATTTTCTACAGCACTTGCTTTATTCAATTGGGTTTGTTTGATGCCTGACCGGCCGCTCGTTTCTAGCAGGCTTGTCCAACATTGCCTGCTTGCTTGGCTCTGTTTCCCCATGCAGAACCCATCCTTGGCATCCTTCCCCTGCTCCCCAAACCACCTCCCTCTCCTCCCCTGGCCTCCCCACCGCTGTTTCATTTAGTGCATGCAATTGCACAGCAATTGGCTTCTCATTCATTGGGCTGCCAAGGCTGTTCTTGATTAGAGAAAGGAGGGGGGGTCACCTTAGCTTCCCCCCACCGCTGACCTGGCACGGTAATTAATGTCGACGTGGGCTTCACAATGTATTTAGGAGAAGTAATCGGCCCTGGTGCAAGATGCACGATCGCTAATTACGACACAACGAGCTCTTACCAACCGCGAGCACACGTGCTGGTGTTGTACGCCAGCGTGGCTGCAGCGCGGGGCCCTGGCGCTCCGCCTGCTCTTTCCCTGCTCCCTAATCCACACTCCAGAGGGTGGCAGGGACCTCGTTTCCATGGATTTCCCCCGGGGAACCCGTTTCCATGGATTTCCCCTCGCAGCTCGGGTTTCCGGATGCTCGGAGCCGCAGCAGGCGTGAGCGGAGCCGTCCCTGGGGCACAGCCCTTCCTGGCTGTGCAAACGCCTGGCTCTCCTCTCACCTCTGCTCTTGCTCTAAAGGATTTTCCCTAAAGAGAGAGGGGTGGAAAGGGTATCAAAAACAGCATGGGAGGAGGAATTTTGCATTGGCCGCGACAGGCTGGGTGGGAGTTTGTCCACTTCCAGCTCCTAATTCAAAACATCCTACTCAATAGAACACGCCAGCTCAGCCTGGCCTGGGAAACAAGGAGTTAAAGTTGCAAAGGAGAAGAAAAAAAAAATCCCCAAAAGAGATTAAATAAAGCAACTACAGTTGTGTAAGCTTCATATAATTTAATCAGGTTTGCTTTTATTTGTCTCTTTACTCAGAGTGTAACATTAGCTATTGCAAGTGATGGGAAGGAAACGGCGCTTGCTCACGCACACGCTAATCCGCAGCGAGCATCAGGCTGTCGGTACCAGCTCCCCTCCTCTTTAAGTTTGGGGGGGAGGTTTGTTGCTTTGTGCAAATTTAAGCCTAATTAAATATTTAATTTGTATTATTCATTTATTTCTTCTAATGATCAGCAAGTTAAACACAAGGGCCCAGCGAGGCAACAGGCATGTGGGGGGCTCAGGCATTGCTGTGCTTCTTGTTTTGGGGGTTTCGTGTCCCACTGTGGCTCCAACGGGATGATCACGGCAGGGCAGGACCCATTTTGCATCTTATCAAGATGCTGTTGCCCTGCTGAAGGGAGAAAACCTCTCATCCTGTGATCTCCTTTGCCTGGTCTTGACTGCAGAAGCACCAGCTGTGTGCAGGGGTGGGGATGCAGCACATCTCCCTCTGCCCCGGTTTTACTGGGGGGGCTGGTAGGTCCCCAGTGCAGCCCCTGAGCTCCAGCTGGCTCTCGGGTCTTCCCGTGCTTGAGGAAACAACCAGCATCTTTGCATCCCCAGAGGGAGCAGCCGATGCCGCTGAACCTCACGCATCTGCCTGAGCGTCACTGCGTTGAGGTCCCTCCTTAGTCTGGAGGGAGGGACTCCAGGAAAATATACTTTAAGCATTTATGTTCCTAGCAGGGTGTTTATCCTCTGAACTGCAGTAAGGGAAGTTGAGCCACACGCTTGCTCATGGGGTGTGATAGGGACAAAGAGGGTTTGTCACTCCATCACCCTTCTGGGATGCTCCCTGCTCACCTGGGTGATGAGGGTGACAGTGAGGGGACACGTGGCACCTGGGGCTTGTGCGGCAGAAGTGACAAGGTCTGGGCGGGAAATGGCATTTTGGAGGGGGAAGTGGCAACCGTGAGATATTTTGCTGAACAAAAGAGCAACGATCCAAAGTTTTGATTGAAGCGAAATGATTTGATGTGTCAAAACTCTGTTCTTCACATTGAGTTGGTGTTTTGAAATGAAAAGTGTTGTTTTGTCTCCAAATATCGACATGAAATGAAATTTTTCACTTATTCTCCCAATCAGGAAGACAAGGGGGGAAAATAAAAAATAAAAAAATCATTAAAATTGACATTTTATCACAGCAAGGCTTTTATTCAGAGGAAACCATCTTTTCTAATGGGAAACGGTGTTGTAAAAATGGTCTTTTCTGGTAAGAAATGTGCTCAGTGCTGACCAGAGTTCGGCTGACACTGGCGGTGCGGGGATAAAAACATCCCGGCCCCATCCCTGCTGGGTCCTGCATGGTCAAACATGGCCAGAAATGCACCTTCAAACATCTCAAGAGGAAAGGGAGTATTTCCAGGCTGTGTCTGCAGTGGGGCAGAGCCAGGTTTTTGCTATTAGTTTCTCTGTCTGAAGTCCAGCCCTGCAAAACCAGGTGGGTTTGCTGCTGGCAGAGCTCAGGGCCGTGGCTTTGTTTGCTCTCTGTGCGATACCTGAAGCGCGTGTTGCAGTCACTTGGGTGGGAATTGAGCTGCTTGTTAGTTGAAATTGAAAATGATAATTTGTGTGTGTGTGTTTGGGAGAGAAAGAGTGTTTGTTTATGGGAGGGAAGTGCATGTGTGTGCCTGCACATGCGTGGGAGAGTCTTTGTATGCAACTGTGTGTGTGTATATATATATATATATATATACACACACACATATATATGTATCTACACATCAATGCCCTGAGACTGTGTTAACTTGATGCTGAGATATTACAAACCAGACAACACTTCTGAGGCTGATCACCTAAGAGGAAGCTCGGTTGTATAGAGACAGCAAATCCAGCTGATTTTTGACCCTTTTTCATCCTTTTCTCTTGGGAGGTGAGGGTGAATCCAGCACCTTGTGCAGTCCAGACACTTTCTTCCTGTTGCCCTCACCCTCGTGCCCGTCTCCCAGCTTTGCTCTATCCTTGCAGGTCCAGGCGAATGTGGAGAAGTCCTTGACCCTCTTTGGGCAGCTCCTGAACAAGAAGCACTTCTTGCTGACCTTCATCCGCACTTTGGAGGCTCAGAGGAGCTTCTCCATGCGGGACCGTGGCAACGTGGCGTCCCTCATCATGACGGCACTGCAGGGCGAGATGGAGTATGCCACGGGCGTGCTGAAGCAGCTCCTCTCTGACCTCATCGAGAAGAACCTGGAGAGTAAGAACCACCCCAAGCTGCTCTTGCGGAGGTGAGTGACCATCCGAGAGGCTGAAGCTGTGGGACAGTGCCCAGGCTCTTCTGAGCTTGTGGACACAAGCCGGTGTCCTTTAGGGATGCTGTCAGTGGTGGGTTTGGTGTTGGCTGTGGCAATGTCGGCACTGGGGCCGTGGTCAAGCATTTGCTTGCCTGTCTGCATGCAAGGATGAGAAGGGTTGTGAGACCCTGTCCCAGGTTGCCCAGAGAGGTGGTGGATGAACCATCCCTGGAGACATCCCAGGCCGGGCTGGACAGGGCTCTGAGCAACCTGAGCTGGTGAAGATGTCCCTGCTCATGGCAGGGTGGCACTGGGGGAGCTGGGAAGGTCCCTTCCAACCCAAACTATTCTCTGATTCTGTGATTCCTCAGGGATTGCCCACCTTGCCTGGCACATGGGGGTTTTCCTGGGAAAGCCAAGTAGATCTTCGCAAGCTGGGAGTCTCGCCGGGGCTGGGAGGGGAGTGCGAGAGGGAGGCAGCCTGCCAAGCCCTGCCTGAGTCTGCCTGGCCCATCAATATTTAACAATAGCTCTGAGCTCTCCTTCATCACGGGCTGATGAATATTGAAAGATACACCAAGTACTGAACAAAAACAATTAATAAGCTCCACCAGCGCAGCTCGAGGCCCTCCGTGCCATCTTCTCTCTTCTCACGCTGCGCCAGGCTTCCCCATCTGTGCCTCTATCAGTCTGGTGCCACCAGGCTCCAGCAAAGGTGCAGGGATGGCCGAGAGCCACAGGGGTGGCATGTCATCAGAAGGGGTCAAGAAAACCAGAGCATCTTTCAGACATCAATTGATGTTCATGGCAAAGTTGGGGTTTGTGTGCCTGGCCCTGGGGAGAAGACACAGATGTGAGCTGGTCCCGGTTACATCTCTGCTACCTCCCCTCAGCTGGTTTCTTTAGGCACATTGCTTTCTTAATTTCTCTGCTTCATTTATCAATTACAAGGTTGGCCATAATTTCTCAAAGCACCTCATTAGCAATGTGCCGGGGGGGATGCGGGGCAGAGCTGGGGTTGGCCAGGAGAGGGGTGGATCTTGAGGTGCCAACCCCTGTTCCCGTTCCTGTTCCCCGAGCGCATCCTTTGGCTCTTCCTTTCTCTCTGACCCTCCACACCACCAGGCTTCACTGAAATATTTAAACTGTGCTTCCAGCTCCTGGGGCTCTCAGAGCATCATGAAGCTGCTACCATCAGAGCAAAGCTCCAGAATGAAGTAAATCAATAAAATATAAATAAAAGGCAGTGCGGGGAGGCCGGCAGCCGTGGTGGCGGAGCCATGGGGCAGAGCCCGGCCCGTGCCAGTGCAGTGAGAGCTGGTGGCACAAGGACTGTTGGTCCCCAGCCACAGAGCTCCAGAAGCCATTGCTTAGGACAGGGGTGAGGTCCCCTGGCCGGGACCTTGCTTGTGCATCCCTGAGTGATATTTAACAAAGAAACTTTGCTCTTCCTGCAGCCGTGGTGCGGAGTGAGCGGTGCGGAGGGCCGTGCTGCTCCATCCTTTGGATTAGCCCTGCTGCTGGGTGCGACAGTGTGCTTACCGCCCAGGGCAACTGGATTAACATTGATCTAACCGGGGAAAGCTGTTATTTATTTATTTTGTTATTGGATAATCCCCCCACTGCTGTGGCATCTGGCTCTGTTGCAGATAAAGACAAATATCCGCTGGAGCTCGGGTGGTGGCACTTCACATGAGTATTACAGGCTCGTGGGCAGAGGACCTGGCCTGGGGCTGGGAAGGATGTCTGCCAAAGAGCTTCAGTCCAGCCCTTCCCCTGGCTTTCTCCCCATATCCCTTCTCTCTTTTCTTCCTCCTCTTGATGGATTAATCTTTCCTGTAAAGGCATAGGAAAGCTTCCTTCCTCTGGAGGCTCAGATATTACCATCCCCTAATGGTTTAAAGACTATTCCAGGGAGGGCAAAAAGGGCTAAGCCCCATTAGCACAAGAAAAAGCCTTGGATGGGGCCATATGACCCTGAGTCAGCTTGAATAAACTCTGAGAAAGTGGATTTCCTACCGCAGCCATCTGGCCATGGGGAACTGCTCCTGTCCCATCTGCTGGGCATGGTGTTGCCATTGGGCAGTGCGTGGCATCGGGTGGTGGGACTCTTCCTGGTGGCTCTGGGGTTCAGGTTCCTTCTGAGTTTTGTTTCTTCTTGAGTCAAGCCGTTTGTGTCCATTCCACCAGGAATGCAGCCTCATTGGGGAGTTATTAGTCCCATGTCACCCAGTAGTGAGCCTGTATTGGGGCAGTAGGGGTGTTGAGGATGTTGCAGGAGCAGGAATCAGCAGCAGCTCCCGGTGGCGAGAGGGGATGGATCTGGCTTGATCAGACACTCGGTGTTGTAGGACAAGGTGTTCCTGGCATGGGAACGTGGGCCAGGATCTGGCCTTGCCTTGCAACCCCAGCTCTTCCCTTCAGGTCATGCTTTAACTGAGGAGCTTGAGGTGTCTCACACAATCCTCCTGGGGAGGGAGCTGCCTGCTTCCAATGAGATGCGATACAAGAAGCAAACTTCATTTAAGTAGAAGGTACTAGAAATCTGGTCATCCCCTGGGTTGGACTTCCCATGGGACACGGCCATGCTCAGCTCTCTCTGGATCTCCAGATACACCAGGGACCAATTTGCTTCTCGCTCCCGTCGGCTCAGCCTTGCAGATGGGCAGGCTTTGCACGAGAGATTTTGCTGCCTGCTTGTGCCCCTTTGCTTCAAGGTTCCTGCCTTTCCACATGACCTTTTAAAATCAGAAATAATTTAGCCACAGTCCCAGGCTGAGTTGTGGCAACAGGTGAGATCAGAGACCTTTAATATCCTCTCCTGATGGCTTTGCTCTCTGTGTCCCTACAGAACGGAATCAGTGGCGGAGAAGATGCTGACGAATTGGTTCACGTTTCTGCTGTACAAGTTTCTGAAGGTGAGTTTGGGAAGGGATGGCAGCCTCCTATGGGTGGGGAGGTGGCTCCTACCTCACCGGGATGCGCAACGTGGTACCCAGAGCCTGGGCTGATGTGCTCCTCAGTGCTGCCGCTCCCCCCTGGAGCAGAGATCACTTCCCAGGGCTCCCTTCCCATCCTGTGCTTCTGAGATGTGATCAGTGATTCTGTCTTCTTTTGGGGAAATAGCTAAGACTGAGAAATGAAATCCAGACCATGATTGCTTAATGATAGTGGGTTTGAGGTCTTAAAAACAGTGCCTGGAGAAAGAATAAACCTCAAGCAACTCAGCTGAGTCTTGAATCCCTTCAGAGTGGCCCCCATTCTTCCCTCCTTGCCTCTACTTGTGTAACTCGGGAAGAAAAAGCCCCAGAAGCTGGCCCTTCTGTAGATATGACTGTGCTCAGAGGATATTTCTGCCTTTTTGAGCTGTAGTTTGATGTGCTGTGCGCTTCACATAATTCTGCTGCTTTTCCTTCATCTCTTTGACACTGAAGCTCCTTGGTAGGGGTATCATTTCCCCCACATATTTCTGCTGCTTCTTCCCCTCCAAAAGATGCCCCAGTGGGGATGGACGCCCTGCAGGGCCTGTGAGCAGCCAGGGGTGCAGCTTTCCCACCACGTGTACACAAGGGTGTAGATGACGGTGGACCTCCCTGTGCCCCTGCCTGCATTGACGAGCCCATTAGCCTGAATTTGACCATTCCCTGAATTTCATCAGGGGTAGCAGAAGAGGATGCCAAAGCATAAGGGCTGCTTTTACCATTGGTTCACCCAACCCATGTCAAGAACATTTATCCCATCAGCACTGGTGCTTCCACCTGCTAGAGCCGCACCAGCAGCCATGCGGGTTAGACGGCAGCAGCTCCAGCTCATGGACCACTGGGCTCGGTCCTGCTGCTGCTTTGGGATGACACCGGCGGGGTGAATGGTGTCTCTGGTCCCACCGTGGCTTTGTCAGTCGGCAGAGCTGTTTCTTGGGATCCTGCCTGGCGTCGGTGCAGCGAGACTGGGTGGCACGCAGCCGTTTTTGTGGGATTTCATCCCTCATTAAGATAAAGAGGGTTTGAACCATTTCCAGCCAAGAGATGAGAGCAAGCAGGAATCTGTGCAGAACTCAAGTGATCATCAACGAGGGGTGATTTATAATATCACTTACATGCACTTGGCTTTTTGCCTCCATTGGGGGATAGCCTGTATTTATAAAAATCTAGTGTAGTGTGCGACAGAGATTGCTTTCCAGGGTGGGAGAGGAGAAGAGTTGTGTCGGTCACAGGGAGATGTCAAGCATCCTGCTGCCTCTTCGTGTTGTGGTTTTGCTCAGCAGGGCCACACTGCAGTGGTGGTGCCTGGTGGGATCAGGTGGGACATCGGCAGATGGCTCTTTGGGCTCTGCGGGGTTGATGGGACAAGCAGGAGGAAGTCTTGCTGTGGATAAACTCCTTCAGGGCTCCTTGAGGTGGACAAGATTGTGCTTTGGCCAAGCAGAGTGCAGCACACAGCCTTTGAACACCCACAGTGGCGTTTGGGGATGTTGCGTTCACATGTGTGACTTGGTGCCCTTGGCGTGTCCCTGGCTGGGCTGGGCCATGTGGGCAGTGACCTGGGGCGTGTTCACCTTGTTCAGAAGCTGCTTTGGATTGGCTCATGTGCCACCACTGTCCTACATGTGTCCTTGTGGAGCCCTGTCCCTTTTTGGAGAGACTTCCAGGTGCATCACCAGTGCAGGGCAGGTCTGAGGATAAGGCGTAGCAGGTGAGGGAGATGTGGGAATGGGACCTGGACAAGGACTTTTTAGAAAGTCCTTGGCTATGCCATGGCTTTGGTAGGGGAAGATGCCTCTGGGTGGTAGCAGCAGGAGAGAGAAATGTGATTTAGATGCACCGTTACAGGAAGAAAATACGCGGAGGGCTTGGATAACCCTGCTGGCTGTGAGATTGTTGTGCTGGGGATCGTCTCTCCTGGGAAGTGGTTGGAACTGTGTCACTCGGGTCACTTGTTAGACTGGAAGAGGCTTGAGGATGTGCTCATGGCCTCTCCTGGGTCAGTCCCACCCAAGGAGATTCACGGGACCGTTTCCTCCTGTCTCCTGGCAGTGAGGATCACAGGTGGCATCAAAATCAGGAGAAACCCGTGGGGTAGATGGAGAGGTACTACGGCAGTGTGTCAGCAAGGAAACTGCACCAAACCATGGTAATTGTGCATGTAAAAGAGGCAGACGAACACGTGCCCAGCTGCAAGATCAGCTCTCAGCAAACGTGCCCAGAGCAGGGCCAGGCACTTGGCATCGTGTGGTTGTGATGAGCTGGGGAGAGGGACAGGGACAGGGACAGAACAGCCCCCCTGCCCAGCGCCAGCAGCATGGGGAGCCAGCGAGGGCTGGCGCTTTCCCAGGGACCCTGTAGTAGCATTTATCAGACTCTTAATGAGACACCCTGGGGAAAGGGAGAGGGATAAATCGAGGCAAGCGCTGAAAAATGCACAATATTAGGTGCCTGATGAGCTAGATCTAGTCAATAAGCCAGTCTGAGCGTTAGCTGGCTCGCCTCAGCCTGTTCTCCACATACTGACGCCCGCGTGCACGGGGGGGTTTGCAGCCACCCCCCTCCAGTTCAGCTTGCACGGGGAGCCCCCCCAAGCCCCCTCACTCAGCCCCATCTCAGCAGTCCCCTCCTGTACCTCACCCCATGGAGATCATCTCGGGGCAACTGCACGGCACCGTTTTTGTGGTCTCTGTTCATTTTGTTGGTCTCTATCAGGGATGAGCCCTAAACCATTCTCATCGGTCATGGCTCAGTGAGCTGTGACCCATGACAGCATCTTTGCCCACTCGGTCCTCAAGAGCTGGTGGGGACAGTGAGGCTGGGAGTGAGTGATTTCAGGATTTTAAGGGTATAGGACACATTTGGAACTGGTGGGGAAGCCAAGCTGCAACATGGATGATGCGCAGAGTCAGGGGGACAGGGTGGAGGGGCTGTTTTGGTTGGCATTAGAGTGCCTGACAGGTCAGAAGGAGACCAGGATCCTGGGGCACACAGGAGCCCCCAAAAGCCTTCATGGTGCTGGAGGAGGGACGTACCCATCACCAGGCCCACCCATCCCTCCAGGGAGGCCATAGAACATCCAAAAAGAGATTTATTCCCCATCAGCCCAGCCAGTGTCCAAGGAGAAGCTTCTTTACTGAGGAGAAACTTCTTTACTTTGAGGGTGCCAGAGCACTGGAACAGATGATAGGGCAGCAACCGTGCTCACCCAGAGAGGAGAAACCCATGGGCTGAGACGGGAGCAGCTGTGCCAGATGTGAACAGGAATCCCGCTCCAAGCTGTCCTCCATCCACATCGCTTCCGCAGACTAGGGAAGTTTTATGAGAAGACTTTTCAAGCAACAGAAAGAAACAACTCGAGTCTTTCACCATGGCTGCAGGGGTGGGCTTGGGTGCTGTAGGGGTGGCGGGGGGCTCGCGGCTCTGCAGGCACCTGGTGACCTGCAGCGTAGCACCCACCTTGGGTCTCCCGCTTTTCCAAGCTGCCTTAATGAAGCCAAGTTTGCAAATGAAACATAATTTCAAAGACAGGCATGTTGTCGGAAGGTCTGGGGATGATGTATGCCTGTTCCTGCTCGTTAGCAGCTGTCTCTTTAATTACCGCAGATGCTAACGAGATGCTAACAGCATATGGTGACAGGGAGAGCAGCCACACTTTGCACCAAAGGACAATTTATTTGTGAGGCGGCCGGGAGGGAGGGGCGAGTGCTGGTGGGGTAAAATCTGCTGGGACTTTTCCCCCTCCTCTCTGTTCCCATCCCCTTTTGGGTTTTTTTACCCTGTTTCCCCCTTGGGATTAATGTCTGTATCTGGAAGGGCTCATTGGGGTGCAGCTCAGGGCCAGTTTGGGCCCTGGCTGAAAAAGGGGCTGTCCACTACCAGCCCCCCTACACCAACTCATGGCTCCAAACTGGTTGGTGCCTTCAACCGTGTTGGGTCCTTTGCTGTTCCTTTGTTCTGCAGCGTCTTTGGGACAAGTGTCTGGTCCAGTTTTTCTCTCCTTCCCACTTATAAGATGGTTGCTGATGTGGCTCTGACTGGAGGGGTTTGACAGTGGGGACACATAGGTGACAAATGGTTTAACTGCAGGAACCTCATTGCCTGGTCCCCTCCATCAGCTGGAGGCTCAGGGTTGGGTTGTCAGCGAGTTGCTCTCTCACTTTTCCTTCCCAGTGGATCTGACCAACCGTGCCGAGGTGTCGTATGGATAAACCTCCTGTGACCTTCTCTGATGTGAGACTGGGCTCCTGGCAGATGCCAGAACTGCGTTGTGATCCCTGGGCAAGAGCCCCTAGGCTGTCCCACTGCTGTGTGCCCTTTCCAGTCCTCAGGTGCTTCTCCTGGCTGGACCAGCTCAAAAGATATGCTGTATCCGATCTACAAAGTCCCCAGACCCAACCTGCTCTTCACTAGCCCTGAATTTAACCTTTTTAGCTTGTTTTTGCCTGTAGAATTAACAGAAATCACCAGGGAGTGTCTGGAAGCTCTGGTAAGCTGAGCCTAGGGGTTGATAGACAAGGGACAACAGCTGGCAGGCTGGGAAGGAGAGAATGAGTTCTTCCACAGGCTGAATTTTACCATGTCCCCCCTTCCTTGCAGTCTTGAGAGGCAAGGCTGGTGCTTGGCACCTTCTCACCCCACTCTCTCCTCCATCCTTTGTGCTGCAGGAGTGTGCTGGGGAACCGCTCTTCATGCTCTACTGTGCCATCAAGCAGCAGATGGAGAAGGGACCCATCGATGCCATCACGGGAGAGGCTCGCTACTCCCTCAGCGAAGACAAGCTCATCCGGCAGCAGATTGACTACAAAATGCTGGTTAGTGCAAGCGGAAGCCTCGCTGGTACTGCTGCTTGCCAGCACTGCTAGGTCCAGCTGTTTCATGAGATCTTGGAGGCACCCGAAGTACTTTGCAGAGAGTGATTTGTCTCTTGTTCTTCTCTCCAGCATCCCTGGGGCGCCTCTTGCCCTGTCTGTGTGGTGCCCATCTCAGCTACAGTCAGAAACAGGGTCTTTGCATGGCAAGGTTTGCTCTTGTCATGGAGCTGAGAAAACCAAACGTGAACTGAACCCCTCTCCATGCCTCTCCCAGGAAACCCCATGGCCCTGACAGACCTGGGGCCACAGATGCTGCTTGGAACATTCAGCGGCTCATGTTTGGTGGGGATCAAAGTTAGAGCCTTGAGATGACTGCAGGAGATGGAGAGATACTTCTCCTCCATATGAGCCATCTCCTCTGTCCAGCTGAACCTGCAGCTGGTTCTTCACCAGTGAAGTGTGCCTGGGTATCACTCAGGCTAGGCAGGTTTTGGTGACATGGTTTTCTGGCCCAGTATTCCTTCACTGATTCTGTGCTGCCTTTCTGGAATAGTTGGAGATTTGAGAGTGGAGGGGAGAGGTGGGGAGGAAGGGGCAACAGGAATGTGCCATGTGGCTGTGACTCCACAGTGGCCTGGGGGGTGAGAAGATGTGGCCTGTAGACAGCTGTAGCCCCGTGGACCTGCCTTTGCACCTCTCACTTGAGTCTTTCTGCCCCTCCTGTGCTGTGCAGACCCTCAACTGTGTGAACCCTGAGAATGAGAATGCCCCGGAGATCCCTGTCAAGGTGCTGAACTGCGACACCATCACACAGGTGAAAGAGAAGCTGCTGGACGCTGTCTACAAAGGGGTGCCCTATTCCCAGCGACCCAAAGCTGGAGACATGGACCTAGGTAAGAGAGAGGCCAGGCACTTCCCCGTGGGCAGCAGGGACATGATTAGGAGCAGAAGTGCCAAAAAAACTGTTCAAGGCAGGAAAATCCACATCTCCTACAGGAGAAGGAACCTGACAGGACCAGAACAGTTGTGCTTGTCCTCTTCTGCTGTGCTGATGGCACTGGCTGTGTGTGGGGACCTCTGGCATGGCAGTGTAGGTCCTGCCAGGAGAGAGGATGGAGAGAGGAGCCTCCTTGGCTCTGGCCATGGTCTGGATTGCGGGTTTGAGGTTGCTGCGGTCCAAGGAGGCCAGCAATAGTTGAGAACAGTGTTAATAGTTCTGTTTCTAAAGGAGGGGCAAGAGAATGAAGAGCAGTGAAGGAAACGGTCGCTGGGGTCAAATTGGTTCTGTCTTTCCTTGAGTAGTTAGAAACAGCTTTTGCCCAACGCCATATTGATCATCATCAGTGCTGGGGTTCAGAAGATGGTGGGAGGACTCTGTTCTTGATGCCCAGACTGTGCTCCTGCCCTCACCTCGGCTTTGTGCTCCAAGGCCCCCCACTAACCACGAGCCCTTCTCCTTCATGGGGCAGAGTGGCGGCAGGGCAGGATGGCCCGGATCATACTGCAGGACGAAGATGTCACCACAAAAATTGACAATGACTGGAAGAGGCTAAACACCCTGGCCCACTACCAGGTAAGGCTGTCAGTGGTGGAGACCACTGAGCTGTCACCAGCTGTTTTGAGCTTGAGCATCTCAGCTTTCTCCTCAGCTTGGTCAGGGCCTGGGCTCAGCTCTCCAGGCCATGCTGCTCATGCAGGGCCATGGCCAGGAGGTCTGCAGTCACTCTGCTGCCCAGGCCCCATGTTTATGGTCCTTCCATTTAAGGAAGCACTAAATGGGGCATGTCCAGAACTCATAGAGGCTGTTTCCTGCTCTGACCTTACTTACCATTTTCATGACAAGGTTTCTGGTGTGTTCCTGTTCTGACCTCTTCCCCTGAGCTGTCGCAGAACTGTAGAATCATAGAATAGTTTGGGTGGGAAGGGCCCTTCCCAGCTCCCCCAGTGCCACCCCTGCCATGAGCAGGGACATCTTCACCAGTTCAGGTTGCTCAGAGCCCCGTCCAGCCTGGCCTGGGATGTCTCCAGGGATGGTTCATCCACCACCTCTCTGGGCATCCTGGGCCAGGCTCTCACCACCTTCAGCATAAAAAAATTTCTTCCTCATGTCCAGCCTGAATTTCCCCTCCTTTAGTTTAAAACCATCAGAGCTTGTCCTATTGCAACAGATCCTGCTAAAAAAATCTGTCTCCATCTTTCTTATCAGCCCCTTTTAAGCACTGAAAGACGCAATAAGGTCTCCCCAGACCCTTCTCTGCTCCAGGCAGAGGTAGATATGTAGGTCTCCTCTGGTGGAGATGGATGTCCCTGGCCTGGGGTGCTGTGTGGCTTCATCCGTCCTGTCTGTTTTCTCCCTGCTGCGGGGCTGCTCCTCCTGTATTCCCCCAGTGTCACAACCTGCTCACGCCACCTCTGTCCCCAGGTGACGGACGGCTCCTCCGTAGCCCTGGTGCCCAAGCAGAACTCGGCGTACAACATCTCCAACTCCTCCACCTTCACCAAGTCCCTCAGCAGATACGGTGAGCGCGCGGGGGCACCCGCCGCTGTGCTGGCCGGGGAGGCAGCACCGGGCTGGGCTGGCAGACCAAGGCCCAGGGCAGGTGATTGTAACTGTGGCTCATGTGAACAAGGTTCCTCCAAACCCCTGGCTCTCCTGCACCGTCCTATTTATTCTGGTGTTGGAAAGGGAGCAGATGCCCTCAGAGACATCTCTCTTTGTGGCGTGTCAGACTCGGGGGATAAAGATGTGTCAGATGACTGCTGCTAAGGGATTCCCTCCCTTTTATTCCCCTGAAATCTAATTAAAATAAGCACAGAGGTACTTTGCCCTTAAATGAGCAGAGTTGAGGGCTCCAGCGAACATGCTGGCAAGTGTTCTTCAGCCTTGGTTTGGAAGGGAATAGTGTGGTCAGCTCAGGCTGATACAGGGGGCGTCTGTGATCCTGGCACCAGCGTGCTGGGAGCAGGACAGACCCCTGTGGAAACCCTTCCACCCTGGTCCTGGCTCCTCTGCATCAGCCAGGCTTGAACACAGCCCAGCAGGCTGTGAGGACAGTCCCAGTTAATGGTGGATCCCAAAGTCCCCTTTTCATGGCCCCAAAGCCACAGCAGAGGGAAGGAGGGTGGAGGTGGACAGGTTGTGAGCGTCTCCCTCTGCTCGGTGCTTGCAGAGAGCATGCTGCGGACAGCCAGCAGTCCCGACAGCCTGCGCTCGCGGACCCCCATGATCACCCCCGACCTGGAGAGCGGCACCAAGCTCTGGCATCTGGTGAAAAATCACGACCACATGGACCAACGGGAGGGTGACCGGGGCAGCAAGATGGTCTCCGAAATCTACCTGACCCGCCTGTTAGCCACCAAGGTATGACCAAGAGACACAGAGCTGCTGCCTGGCTTTTGAAATCTGAATGGGGAAGGGTAGTGATTTGAGTTGTCCAAAAGTCGTAAGCACTGGTTTTTTTATTAGCCTTCTATTTCAAAAGCACAGGAGGAGTGACTCTCTCAGTCTCTTTCCTGAGCTGGAGGTGATGTTTTTGTATGCCAAGTGAATATCCCTTGGGTGGATTTTCCCATTTGCCTTTTACACCATTTGGCATTTTTACTGTTCCGTGTATCCTGGAGCAGCTGCTGGACTGCAAAGCAGAGCTGCCCTGGGGCAGGTGCCCCTTTGGTGTTTGGGATAAAGCTACGAAATCAGTGATGTGGGAAGGGGAATGACCTGGTTCCTCTCTTTGCTGGCTCCAGGCGTTGCTGAGCGGCTCTTCTCTCTCCTCTTCAGGGCACCCTGCAGAAATTTGTGGACGACCTGTTTGAGACCATCTTCAGCACAGCACATCGTGGGAGCGCCTTGCCCCTCGCCATCAAATACATGTTTGACTTCCTGGATGAGCAAGCTGATAAGCATCAGATCAATGATTACGATGTCAGGCACACCTGGAAGAGTAACTGGTAATGAAGAAGGGCAGTGGGACGGGGCAGGGTGGCGGCTAACGATATCACAGCTAATGATACTTCCAATCCCTCCCCCGGCGAGCAGAAATATGTCATTGGAAATGATCCAGAACAAGAGAGGCCCATATCTCTGTATTTCGGGTGTGGGTGAATCCCTTGCATGCCTTCCTGCAGCAGAAAAAATCCCAGGAATGCAAAATGCTCCCTCAGCCCTTCCATCCCCAAATCCCGGGCACCGCGCTCCCTCTGATGGCTGCAGTGGGCTGAGGACCATGGTGGCCGGTTCCTGGCCACTCGGGCTTCTCCATCCTCCGGGCTCCTCTGGAGATGCCAACCCAGTTCTCGTCCTGCCTGTCCTGAAGGTGTTTCCACCTCCCTCCCATGGCTCAGCTGAGCCTGTCCTAACAAAGTCAGCGTAAAGCTGTGGGTGCATCCTCCCTAACCTTGCCCATGGGCTCCACTTACGGCTCTCCGCAAAGCGGGGCCGAGCGGCTGATGAGACCAGGGCTGGGGCAGGCGTTGGCTCCTGCTCCGCAACCCCCTCCCTCGGCGTTCTTCTTTTCTGCTGCCTCACTGATTTCATCTCTCTGATCTTGCCGTTACTGGAGAACGGGTACGTACATTCCCGTGTCTGGCATTTGTTAAATGGCAGCCAAATTGCTTTTGTATAGTTCAGTAACTGTTGGCAATTAGCAGGGCAGGAAAAGAAACATTTTTAAATGGAGATGTGAGAGCACGGAAGTGCTTGGAACTGATTTATAACTCAGCTTTCTATATTAAAAGAAGGAGTGAAAGGCAAAGGAGGAAAAAAAAAAGAATAAGCCCCGTTCCGCAGGGGCTGGGCATGCAGGCTCCTGCATACTAATGCCTGTGCTTATCTCTGGGCGCTAATTCGATGTGTGGAGCTAATTTCTTGAGGCCATTCCCTTCACAAATGAAATATGTACATGCACCCGGTACCCTCATTAGGAAAGTCCTGGGGAACGAAGTGTGTTTTGTCTAAGATAAAAGCATTTGCTGGGCGTTGGTGCTGAGGGATGACGAAGCGGAGGGGCTTTGCGATGGGGGGAGACCCTGAGATGCTCCTGGGAGAGGAGAGGGGCAGTAGGGTTGGAAAACAGAGCCGTGGAGGGTGGCACATGTGTCATTATGCAGCAAACATCCAGTCGGTGGCTGGCCAGGAGACCCGCTGCCTCTACAACTGAGAGCTTCATTTCCAGCGTCTGAGGCTGCCTAAATTCTCCTCTGGTGTGAAATGTGCTAATGAGTCCCTTGAGGAGTCCAGTTAACCCCCTCCTCCGACACAGAGATGTGTGAAATGCCGCGCGGTGCTGTAGACAGGCTCATTGATGCCGGAGAAAGGGACCGTGCGTGGTGTGACCCGCGGGCTCGGAAAGGGCTCTTCAGTGCAAGAGGATCCACGGAGAAACTGCGGATCTGCGCTGCTCTGCTTCGCCTCTGGACTTGTCGGCAGCGCTGAGGAGTTTCCTCCTGGAGACCTGAGGCCCTGTGGGGGTGGGCAGAGGGGAATGGCTGTGTACCCCAGGTTTTTGGCATCGCTGGGGTGCTGGGACAAGCAGCCTGCCCAATTCTGGGTGATGGGGAGCTCCTTCTCCCCAGCCAGTGGTGTGTGTGCTGGCTGCCCTGTAGCGCTCGGTCCAGGTGCTGACTCCTGTTTCCTTCTTCCCGCAGTCTACCTCTACGTTTTTGGGTGAATGTGATTAAGAATCCCCAGTTTGTGTTCGACATTCACAAGAACAGTATTACTGATGCCTGCCTATCCGTGGTGGCTCAGACATTCATGGACTCCTGCTCAACTTCTGAGCACAAGCTAGGAAAAGACTCTCCCTCCAACAAACTACTGTACGCCAAGGATATCCCCAACTACAAGAGCTGGGTAGAAAGGTGAGTAGATTTGGCAGTAGCTCCTTGCGTCACCTGAAGGGCTTACAGGGGATGTACGTGGGTGCGAGGACTTCACACCGAGGGCTCGGTTGTTGGGAAGACTCCTCTTGGCAGCTGTCTGAAGAGAGACCATACTGATGCTTGAGGAAGATGATCATCTCATTTGGGAGATGATGCTTTCTCATGATTGTCTCCTGGAGTGAGATTGCAATGACTGTTTGACAGAGCTGTGTATGAATTGCTTAAGGGGTGCTAAAAGCAGCCTTCACTTTTAGGTTGTGTGGTGGTTTCTGTTGTAAAAACTCCGTCTGTGCTAGGGGCTTGCTAACACCGCCCTTGATTGCTTTCAAAAAGCCGTAAGAAGTCAGCCCTGGACTAGAGAAGTGCCTTTTTTGCACCGTGGCAATGCACTAAAGTTTTCCTGAAATGGTTGAAAATTACCATTTTCGACTCTCATCCATCCGTACGTCTCGCCTGAGATCCTGAGGAGAGCGTGTGCTCCGAGGCAGCGCTCGGGCTGCTGTCGCTGCGCTGAGGAGCAGCTCCCCTGGCTCCTTCCACCACCTCCACCTTCCCCGTCAGCCGAGGAGAGACATCCCTCTGTCCCGCTGAATTAGCACAGCGTCAAAGGTTCGGGGCTTGAATGCTACTGATTGCAAATTGATGCGCTCAAGCATGATGCTGTGCTTAGCTTTATCCTTTTGGGAGAGAAACCTAGGAGATGTCCTCCAAAGCCCTCCAAACAGAACTACTGTTAAAATGTTGCTGTGTTGTAAAGTGGAACTTCATCAAGCTTAAAAACCAGCAGATTTCAGGTTGCTTGTGCAACTTTCTGCTTGTGCTGATATGCTGTGCTATAGATTGTGCTTTTTTTTCTTTTTAAAACCGAGGACCCTTCCCTTTTTCAGCATCTAGACCAGAACCAAGTGAAAGATGTCCAGGCAAAAATAAGCATCATATTCTCTAGTTTGCAAGCGTGGGACTTTGTAGCCTAAATCATCCTTTGGATACTCGCTTGTACACAGTTATTTTTGTCGCACCATTGGCGTGCCTGGTGCTTTGTGGGCAGGCACAAAGACAAGCTTCTTCCCTGGAGGAAGGCAGGGCTTGGATCAGAAGAAAAGGTGCCTCTGAAATAGATGGCTGAGATGAGAGATGAACTGCATTGCAAAATGAGACATTTCTTTGTGGGGGGCTGGAGGGAGCTTTGGAATGGGGTCCTGTAGGAACATCACAAACTTCATAAGGTGAATTCCTCTGACCTTGCTGTCTCTATGACAAAAATACTCAGATATGTGTGTGCCCAGAGAAAAAAAAAAAAGGTATAAAACAGTTGCAGAGTGAAACATTGGTCTAGACATGCTGTGTCCCTGGGGAGGAGGTGAGAGATCTCACGGTGACAGATGTTCTGCCATCACTCACCGCCGCATGGTCCCCGAGGCAGCCGAGCCGGGGGCAGAGCGGCCCCGTGCAGGGTACGACTGTGTCTCCCGCAGCTCCTCTGCTGCAAGGATTTATGGTGTAATTGCCATTTCTGGCTTTTGGCAATGGTTGTTGTCACAGAGCTTTGCAGAGGCGGGATGGGAACAGTGTGGGAGCGGCTGAGTGGGACTGGTGGTCCCAAAAGCGGGTCTGTTTGGGTCAGGCAGCGGCTGACAAAATGGGTGTCCTGCCAGTCTGTGGCAGGAATAGTAAAGGGCTTGGGAGGTGGGGAGCCCGGGGAAACCCAAGGTTACCACTGCCGGGGTCATAGCTGTGGTAGGCGTCCTCTGGAAATGGTGTGTCTGGGATCTTGGTCCACACCAGCCATGCACACTTGCATTGAAAAATCATAGTTTCCTATTGTCCTTTGTGTCATGAGAAAACCTGGAACATAATACTGCTGCATGTTACCTGGACGTCTTTCTGTGGCAGCCAAAACAGCTTTGTTTTTCAGCAAATCTCTCTTGTATGTGCATTTCTTACAAGTCCCTTCACCTATGGGGTTAAAGGGTGGCCAGGGGGGATCTCTATGAGTTTTCTTTGCTAATCAAAGCTGGCTAGAACTGAGAACGTTGGGCGTATTGTCCCTAATAAGTAGTATCAGCTTTAGGAGACATCACTCTGGGGGTGATCTCTCTAGGGATGTAGTGGCTCTCTTGGTGCCTGGTTTGGTTGCAGGTCCTCACCTCAGAGCACCGCACTCTTGGCAGCATTCAGGAAATCTCTCGCATCGCTTTTTGGATGTGAATGAGGCTCCTTGTCAAAACTGCCCAAGTATTTTATCGCTAGCTGAGTTCAGCGCCGTGGGATGGAGTGGATCCTCATATTCATCTCCTCAAGTGGTCTTGCTGCCATCTGCTCCTATCCAAGTGCTTCAGTCGTGTTCCACCTCAGCGTTCAGCTGATGATGCTAATGATGCTAATCACCGTACCAGAAACTGCACTGAGTAGTTTGAGGAGTCAGGAGGAGCAAAGCAAACCTGGGAGGGACTGGCACTCTGTATTTCCAGGTGGTGGGAGCAGCTGGGGCTCGTTTGCTGTGGGTAGGCTTTGTATTTTAATAGAGGCCTGTGGATGCAACCCTGGTTTCCATAAGGACCTGAGCATCCAGGCCACTGGTACATCTGCTTGGTGTAACCCTCCTGCTGAAATGGGATGATGCGGCTTTGATCTTCCTATTTTTTCATGAATATCCTGTTGGATGATCTGTTTTTCCACTACGATTCCAGGCTATACAAGCCATGTCTGGGCTTCCCTGTAATTGCTGAGCATGTCAGTGAAGCAGCTATGGGATGGGACTGCAAATCTTAAGGTGTCATAGGAAATGTAAGGTAGGAACCATCAGAGAAGCACAAAGAAGACAGAAAAGGACAAAGCCATTTGGCCCAGGCATGCCCTAGGACATCAGCTGCCTTGTCTGCTGCCTGGGATCCTTTGAGTTCACAGGAGCATCTTCAGAACCTCAGTTTTCACCAAAAATGAAAGCTGTTGTAGCTTTTGTGTGAGCAACAACTTCTGAGCATGGCCAGCGGCAGTTGTAGTGTGTTGGATGCCTCTTGCTGAGGAAGATGTATCCACGCAGGCATGTATCCCTGCAACACCTGGATGTGAACTTGTTTTGTGTTCATGCACCAAGTATTTAATTGGACGCAAAGGGACATCATTGGCCTTAGCAACACAGCAGCCATAAGAGAATGGTATCAAAGCCTTAGGTGTTGCTGCAGGCATGGAGGATTCTGGTGGATGCAGTTTGGTGGCAAAACATGCCAATGGGATGGGAAGGAGGAAAATGTGTGGTTTAGGAGAGGGTGGGATATCCCTCACATTGGGCTGGGCTCAGCGTCTGCTCCACAGACGGGGTTATAGCGGGTGATCGTAGTACATCACAACTTGGGGGCAGGGTGCTCTTCACCTCGCCTCTCCGGTGGCTCTTCTCAGCAAGCGTCGCGGTGGGGACCCGTCCCCTTCTGTCTGTCCCAGTATCAGACCCGCTCTTCTCTTTCTCCCTTGCAGATATTATGCAGATATAGCTAAAATGCCAGCGATCAGTGACCAGGACATGAGCGCGTACCTGGCGGAGCAGTCGCGGTTACACCTCAGCCAGTTCAACAGCATGAGCGCGCTGCACGAGATTTACTCCTACATCACCAAGTACAAGGACGAGGTAAGACATGGTGGTGGGGAGTCAAGCCTGGGCTGTGAGCTGTGTCCCTTTGTCCTTGTTTCTGCAGTCCCCTGCTTTTTCCTGTAGAAGAACACCCCGATAAATGCAGAATAATGTAGTCTGTGTCTGTGCTTGAGCAGTCGGGAAAGGAAAGGTTTGGGAGGCATGTAGGCAGCACTTTGTTCCCTGTATTTTCTGCGGTGAGTAATGTGGGAAACACCTATTTTTCTACACATTTGGCATGTGAGCTCAGCAGGGCTGCAGAGTTCATGGTGTTATCTCAGTGTGCGTTCCCTCTCCACTGCCACCGACCCGGTGCTGCAGCGGTACCAACACTATGATGATACAGGCGGCATCTGGCTCTGCTCCCCAGGGATGCTGGAGGATGTGGAGGCGTCTTCAGTGCTTGCTTTGTGAACATCAGTAAGAACGGTTAAAAACCCCTCTGTTGTACTTTATACAAATTAACTTCGTAAAGCACCACTCGAATCCACACCTCGCATCTTTTTATTAAAGCAATAAAATATGTAACTACAGTCAAATATGGATCTATACATATAATGTGATAGTATAGGCTTAATTGTCCCAATAAAGCGGACTGATGACTGTGTTTGAATGGTGGCTTGTTTAGATGACAGAGTGCCAGAACATCTCCTCGCTTGAAAAGAGCGGGGAGAGCTGGCATCTCATCCTACAGGAAAACAGGGTCCCCATTGCACCCTGCAGCAACCGTGAGGCTTCTCCTGGTGCCTCTTCGAGATGTGAATTTAGGAAGTCCATGGGCAGGACGTAACAGACCTGGCCCCTGGGTCTCAGGTCAGCGCTGGGACCGTGATGGTGGCCAAAATGCTCATGGAGCTGGATGCTTTGCAAGAGTGAGGAGGAGGCGGTGGCTCTGGCTTGTCTCCAAGGGTGGGAGGAAGCCCTTGGTGCTTGGGAAGGTGCCACATGGCGGTCACTGTGCAGCAGGTGACCATGCACTACTGACCATGGTGGTGGGACCTCTGCGCTGCTCCCCAAACGATTTGGGATGGCATGTCCAGGAGGTTCCCATCTATGTGAGAAGTTGGCCAAAGAGGGTTTTCAGGGGATTTTCCAGTTTATACAACAGCTCTGTGTCTACCATGAGGGTGGAAGAGGAGCAGTTCAGAGAATCTAGATCTGCTGCAGTGCAGCCCTCATCCCTCAGCCATCATGAGGCGCTTGCTTCCTCCAGTCTCAAAGTCCCACAAGCCTTAAATAAATCCTCTGAGCCCTGAGTGAGAGCAGGGAGGGGACCATGTGGCATTCATGAGCTGCCCTTTAGGGACACAGGTCCTCTTCTTGCCCACTGATGGCAGCCTGACATCTGTTGAGCGTCTTGCTGTCTCCGAGCGTCACAAGTGTGTTCACAGCTCTCAGGAACTTCTTTTATTATTTGTAATGGGATTAATAAATCACAGCTGTTCCCTTTGTTTGTTTTCATTCATTAAGCACAATTATATGCAGCCCGATTGCACCCTCTTTGATGCAAAATGGGAGAGAATAATTTTTCCTGTTGTTCAGTGCAATAATATGCTGTCATTGGCTGTGAATGAAAATCATAATTAATTTTCATTTGGGTACTTGCATCTTGGTAATCAGTGGTCCTGGCTCCTTACAGCAGGTGACAAACTTGGCTCTCTACGCTCCACGCAGGTTTCCTTTGAATGCATCGTTTCCCTTAGGACGAGATAAAAGAGGAACAAATAAATGCAAAGGCAGGTTGTGAATCATTTGACACCTCAGCATCCTGGGATACATATCAGGAGAGGCAGAGGAGGCAGGCAGGGGGGGAATAGGCTGCTCTTCTGGACCAATCTAATTTGGTTCCAGCTCGGCCACCTTTCAGGCACGTGGGGTTTTGATTTCTGCATGAGCGTTATTATAGTTATTTCATTCTGCGTGGAGCGTGATGGCCGACAGCGGCTGTGGAGATGGATGGCGGGGGAGTGTCGCTGGCGGCAGGTTTGTGGCGGAATCTATGAGCTCTCACGAGTCCATCTGCATCCCAGGGTCATCGCTGCCAGGGGAGGTAAATCAGCCTGGCTCTCATGGGGGAATTTTCCCCACCTTGGGAGCTGATGCTGGTGTTGAGATGCAGCTTTCCCTCATCCTCTGGGAAGAAATTCCCCCTCGGGCATCTCCTGCTGCCCCAGCAGACAGGGGCCAGCCTGGTCCTGTCCCAAAAAGCCTGGCAGAGGGATACAGAGGCGGTCGGTGGCGGGGGCTGCTGCGTGGCAGCGATGCTGCACAGCACGTCCCGCGCGACGCTCCGCAACCCACCGGCGCCGCAGCAGCTCTTAATCAAAGGGAGCTGATTCCCCATTAAGAAGTTACCTGTAGGGCTCCTGATGGACTTTGCCTGCCTCCTGGTAAGTCTATTAATTATACAACAGTTTGTTTCCAATTATGCAGCCAATGAAATGGTTAATCAAGTCCCCTTTGACGGATGCCTTGATATTTAATTGCAAAAAATTTGCGCTCTCAACGAGCTCGCCCGAGGAGATGTGATTTCTGTCAGGTTTGTTTTTTTTATATCAGCTTTTCTGCCGGCATGATGTTAGTGAGGTGAGACTCCTGGCTGCTGAGAGGGCAACTGCCCCTTCGTTTTACGCTTCATTACTCCCTTCTCTACCCTCCCTCTGCCACCAGCCCTGGAGACATGGTCGTGTCCAGGCCAGGGCAGGGGACGGTCCCTCCACCTGTGACCTGTTGTCATGGCCAGGAGCTTGGGTAGAGAAAGGGGATTTCAAGGGAGGAAAGTCATCTTTGGATGTCTGTGGGTGCACCCCTTGCACAGGAGCGGGGGCTCCTAGCGAGGCAGGTTTTGGTGGTCCACCCATCTGGTGTTTCCCTCCATCACCCCGGTCCACCCTGAGTAGCGATGAGGGGGGATTTTACCACTGTTAGCAGCCGAAGCCTCATGGATTTGTGGGTTTGGTCTTTTTGCACTCATGGAACCAGTTGATCGTGGCCTCTGAAATGCAGCTCCTCCTTCCCTATGACTTCAGCTTTGTTGGAGTCACAGATGTAGTGAGAAGGTGTCATCTTGGTTTTGGGATTTGCCTTCAATCTTATGCTGGGTGTTCATTTTCTTTGTCTCCCCACATTCAAGTTGACTTCTTGTTAGTGTGAAGCAGGTCCCCGGCATTACTGTAGCCCCTTGGGGGTCCCGGGAGGCTCTGTCTGTTGGGGTGGCAGCAATCGGGGCAGTGTCCTCCACCTCCTGCCTCCTTTGGCCCTTTCCTGGCCCCGTTAGGAACAAGAATGAACCCACGCTGCTTCTCTCAAGACCACATTGATGTGCCCCAATGCCATCAATGAGCTAGCATGGCCACGTGAGAAACTAGGAGCCGCTTTGGGTAGGAGGTCATCTTGTCATCTCCTCACCTTCTCTTCTTCTTCTCACAAATAACAAGTGATAGGATGAGAGGAAACGGCCTCAAGTTGCACCAGGGAAGGTTAAGGTTGGATCTTGGGACCAATTTCTTCCTGGAAAGGGCTGTCGGGCATTGGAACAGGCTGCCCAGGGCAGTGGTGGAGCCAACATCCTTGGAGGGGTTGAACAGACGTGGAGATGAGGTTCTCAGGGACGTGGGTTAGTACCAGGGCTGGGTTTACGGTTGGACTCGGTGATCTTGAGGGTCTCTTCCCATCAAATAGCTCTACAATTCTACAATTCTCCCCTCTCTCCCCAGATTTTAGCCGCGCTGGAGAAGGACGAGCAGGCCCGGCGGCAGCGGCTGAGGAGTAAGCTGGAGCAGGCGATCGACACAATGGCCTTAAGCAGCTGAGAAGGCGGTGGCGGTGCCAGCATCCCGGGCGGCGGAGGCGGCAGGAGGGACCGGTCGGCCAGCGGCAGCCGCGGGCAGAGAAGACTTTGGGCTGGGGCCGGCCGGACCTGCGGGAGCCGCCGTTGCCTCCGCACGCTTCCCACGAACGAACAAGGAAACCTCGCGCTTTAGCAAAAAAAAACAAACAAAAAACCACACATGAATCCCGACGACAGCAGCAACATCGATGAGACCCCCCCGACACACACAGATGACCCCCCGATCCATCTGGGACGCAGCAGGGACCTTGCAGAGGCGATGCCGGGTGGAAGAGAAGGGGGTCGCCCTCCATGGACCCACTGGGCATCCCTTGCCCAGGCAGAGCCCCCGAGGAAGGAGGATCGGGACCATGAGGCTTCCTAGGACGGCATTTGGATGTTGTTGTTACTTTGGTGGAGTGGGGGGGTGGGTTGGCTCCTATTTTTACTGTACTTGACTTGCTCTCCCCTCCTTATCCCCAGCTGGCCGCCCCCCTCTCCTCCTCTTCTGTCTTTTTCTGTCTCTTTCCCCCTTCTCTCTCTCTCTCTGGCCTTCTGCCACTAGTGTTAACTGCTATATTTGCACAATTTACACGAGATGAACAAAATTTTTAATTTAAAGAAAAAAAAATATGGGAGGGGAAAACAAAAAAAATATTCTAAAGTTTTTTGCAACAGACTAACAAAAACGGTTTTAAAAAATAAGCTAAAGGACTGATGCTGGGGAGATTTGGGAGTGGGGGCAGTAGGGGTGGGCAGGAAAGGGAGGAATCCCTGAGCTTTGGTATTTCTTAAAGTATGTCCTGTGCCATGTTTTATTTGAATGTTGTTTAGTGCAGAAAAAAAAAGAAAAAATAAGAAAAAAAAAAAAAAAGGTGGGAGTTTTGTTAGCTGAATAGATGCTCTTATTTAAATGCTGCTGGTGTGGTTCTGGAGGTCAAGATCAGAGAGGAAGGCAGATCCCGAGGTTGGTTTTTGCTTTCCCAGGGGATTGCTGAGGGATGGTCGGTGTTTTGTTGAGCTCGTCCTCGTTTCCCCGGCCCGGTGGCCACAGAGATGTCTGGGCCTGTCCCGGGGCGATACAGGGCTCAGGATGGCTACGGGGGCTCGGGAGCTGTTGGGATGGGTTCGTCTTTTGGCAGATCCCCTTTACTTTTTTCCCTCCATCTTCTTTCTGTGCTGATAATAGGGGATGGGACCAGATCCCTGGGGAAAGGGGAGGCAGCTCCTCCTCTCGGGGACCCCCCTGCAAACCTCGCTGGGTGACCAGCCCACGGAGGGACCGGGATGCTCAGACTGTCACCTGCTCCCCACCCCGGGAAGCCCAAACGTGTGCAGGCCTTTCCGCTCAATATTGACCTTTCTTTCTCTGTCTTTTCCTTCTTTCTCCCCCTTTCTCTCCTCGCTGTCACCCCGTCTCCCCTCCGCCACCTCCGCTCTGACGGGGGGTTCGCTGTTAACATGGGGTCTCTCCTTCGGCCGCCCCCTTTTGAAATGTCAGATCCTCGTGGGTTTGTGCTTGCCAGAGATGAAAAGGTGCCGAACGCTGCCCCGAATGGCAGCGGGTGACCAAAAACTTGCAAAAACAGTGAGCAAAAACCCCTTTCCTTTTCTGTTCCGAGAGCTTCCGTCGCTGCCCGCGCCACAGCGGACGGGGCCAAACTCTGCCAGGAGCGGGCGGCTGTCGAAACCCAAGTGGAAAGAAGCCCAGCCCATTTCTGTCCGTTCCCTTAAATTGCAAGTTAAGGGGGGGAGAGGGAGAAATAATGAAGTTTTTAATTAAAAAAAAAAAAAATAAAAGTGTGTATATATATATATGTGGTTACAATCTAATTCTCGTGCCCCAGTGGGGTGCTGTATAGTTAACTGAAGGAGAATCGAACCAATATAAATACGAAATGAATTTACACAGCCGGTTAAAACAAAACAAACAACAACTACAAGAAAAAGATACCAAATGGTCTGGAAGAGATTTCCAAGCCTTTCTCACCATGCAGAACAATCGTTTGAAGCCTGCACATCTCTCATTACGTTGTGATTTTGTTTGGTTTTGTTTTGTTTTAATAAGGAGAAAAAGGAGAAGATGCTGATTTCAAAAAAAAAAAACAACAAAAACCCAACAACAACAACAAAAAAACAACAACAAAAACCACAACCACAACAGCAAAACTATGTTTGAAACAGGAGTAATAATTGTTTCCCAAACCTATGAACGTCGAGCTGTCGCTGGATTTCTGAGAGCTGTGGGCTGTTGCATGACTGTGCTAGATTTTAGTCTGAGTTGATCTTTTTAAGAAACAGAAGAAAAAAGCGTAAAACAAAAAAAAACCTGCAAGTGTTGAATATTAGAGGTTTGTTTAGACCTGTTATCTATATATTTTTTTTAAATTTGAAATTAATTTGTCACTTTCTCGTCCAAAAGAAAGAAAAACAAAGCAAAAAGCAAGATTTCAGAGGTTCACGTCTCCAGTGTGGTACTCGGAGAGCCTTAAAGGACAGCTGTGTGCCCACCCGCCCTGCACCGGGGCCACCAGCATCAACCTGGGCTCTGGTGGGACAAATCCCCCATGGGGGTCCCTTGGGGGTTCCTTTGCCAAACCGGCCGCCGCTGCGATGGGGCAGAGGGGTGTCCATGGTTCCCTTTGGTGCAAGGTTGGCCCAAAGCTGCTTCCTTGCGCCGGTGGTGGTTTTGGAGGTCCTGGAGATCGCCCGGAGGACGGCGGCTGTGCGTTGGTCATTGCGAGCCGGTGGAAGGGGAGCGGTGCCTTTGAAGGCTGTTTCCAAAAGTGCTGTGGGTCCTCCCTGTGTCAGCGGTAAGAGCGGTGTGGGGAGCTTGTGGTGGTGTTGAGGGAGCCAAGCGGGTAGTTTTTGTGGTGATTGAGATGGGATGGTGAGACCCTCCCTGTTGCTGGTTGGAGAAGATGGAGATGTGTTTCTAAGAGCATTTCTTTTGACAACCCATGGTAGGACAAGGGGTAATGGGTTTAAACTGGAACACAAGAGGTTCCACTTAAATTTGAGAAGAAACTTCTTCCCGGTGAGGGTGGCAGAGCCTGGCCCAGGCTGCCCAGGGGGGTTGTGGAGTCTCCTTCTGTGCAGACATTCCAACCCGCCTGGACACCTTCCTGTGTAACCTCAGCTGGGTGTTCCTGCTCCATGGGGGGATTGCACTGGATGAGCTTTCCAGGTCCTTTCCAATCCCTGACATTGTGGGATTCTGTGATTCCTTGTTGGCAAATAAGGGCTGGAAGCACCATTAAGAGCAGAGGGTTTATCAGTCCGTGCTTTCCTGGCAGCGATGTGGGTGCTCCCTTGGCTGGGCTGGAGGGGCGGATGAGTTTGTTGGCTGTGGTGGGCCTGGCTTGGATTTGGGCGGCAGAGGGGTTCCCGGGGGTCATGCCAGGCAGGCTGGCAGTGCCATGGTGTGGCTGTGCTCTCTGGGCTCCCCTTGCTGAGCCCCCCTTGTCCTGTGGCCTCACTCTCCCCATGATGATGCCAACACCCCGTGGTGTGGTCCTGGGGATGGGTTCCCGTTGGCTTCCTCCTGGGGAGCTTTGGGGTGTCTGCGGTTTGCTCCACCAAAGGGTCCCCCCAGCACCTCCCCACCTCTCTGGGGTCCCCTTTTGGCCTCTAATGGCGTCAGCAGGGTGGGCACTGCAGTGCTGCCTGCAGCCTCTGGCGCTTCTTGGTGCTACCTTTGCCTTCTGCGTGATGCCCAGCGTCCTTAATCGTGCCAGGCAGTCTGTCCGTCCCCTCGCGCCCCAGCCTGGCGGGGGGGGCAGAGCTGGGCTGGCCGTCCCCGTCTCACCCTGCCTGGGAACAGGGAAAGGTGCGGAGCAGCTGGGAATCATTTGCAGGGCTCCTCTTACCGATGCTGTCACCTGTGCCCCAAAATGGGGTGAGACAGAGAAGCATCCCCTGCCCTGAGCCTGCATTTTGGGGAGCTCCTCCTCTGTCCCGCACTATTGGAGGCAGCTGAACGCAAGCAGGTCCCTCACTGCTCCCTCCCTCAGCTCACATTGCCTTTTCTCTTCAGTTTGGGGTTCAAAAAGTGCAGTCCAGCCTGGCAGTGTCCCCCGGGCCTGGCCCTGGTGTCCCCTCCAGCAAGAGCCCTGTGCCACCCCCGGGGCTGACCCCAGCCTGGGACAGGGAGCATTGGGACGGGTGGTGGGACCCCCCTCCCTGGGCTCACCTGCTCCTGACCAAAGCGCACAACAAGCTGTCCTTTAAGAAAGCGCGGGGAAACCTAAGGCAGACCCGGCAAAAGGCAGAGAATTTTAATAGTTTTACAAAATTAAATGGAGGAAAAAAAAGAAAATCTGGAGTCCTGATTAACTTTTGTGATTGTTTCAGGCTTGAAGCAACAGGCCAGTGCGGCTGGTCGAACGCCCTTTGATCGTGTAAATATCCTGCTATTTCCTATTTTAATGTTCTTCAGATTTAGTACTTGTAAATAAACACACGCATCAAGGAGAGATTAAACATTTTTGCTAAAGCTGGTGTCTCGCCTGTGTTTTTGGGGGCGATGCCGGTGGCAGGGGTGGGTGGCTTTGGGTCCGGGCTGTTCCCAGGAGCAGCAGCCAAATCTGCAGCAGTGCCGGGGTGGCGCAATACAAACCATGTGGGGACGGGGACCCCAAGCTGTGGCTGTTCAGAGCCCCAAAGCAGCTCTGGGGGCTGCTCTTGGTGCTTGAAGGGGGATTGGACTAGATGATCTTTGGAGGTCCCTTCCAATCCCTAACATTCTGTGATTCTGTGATTGGGATGGAGGGTGTACACAGGGTGGGAGGGAGCTTCTCCATCAGCCGCTTTCCTGGACAGCTTATATCGAACTGTTTTAAAGCGCTGGATTTCACTCGTCGTCTTTCGAAGTGCTTGGAGCTGTTGATGAGATGCGGAGGACCTGAATCCGTGATGCTACAAGCAGAGGTGAAGTGAAAGAGGTAAATACCTGCCCGGCTGCCATGCTGCTCGCTGGGCTCTGAAGAAGCCGAGCGGGACTGAGACAGCATCAGTTCTGCCTCTTGGCCATCCTGGTCCTTCCTCCCATGGGGACATAACGGGAGTATTACACAGCCCCTATTTTAGCTGTAATGCCATTAAAACAAACCCTGCTATAATATTTTTTTTTGGTGTCTTAAAAATATAAGTTTTCTTTTACTAACCTTTCAAATGTTTAAGAAAATCACATTCAAACTTATTTTTATTCAGGTTTCTGGAAGGATTTAACTGAGGGCAATGGGGAAAAGACCCTCACGTCCCCACATTTTGTGACTGCAAACACCATCCTGGCGGCTGTGCGGGAGCCGGTGGCAGGTGAGCGCTGTGCTGGGTGCAGAAACTGTATTAAGTAAGTTTTCAGTCCAACAAATAGCGGGGCTTTCATTGCTTTTGGGGTCTTTTCAAAGCATAGGGTGAGGGTCTCTCCCTGCAGAGCTGGGTTGGGTGTCTGTGGTGGCGTGTCCTGGGTGGATGTGTTGGAGGAGACCCCACACTCCAGCCCCAAACCAGTGGAAGAAGCGGAGCTGACCCCTCTTATCCCCTCAGTATTGACCCTCTTCGGGGGCTTGGTGCTGAGTCCCCTCCTTCCCTAGTGACAACATACTCAGATCTGCTCCTGCTTTGGGGTGAAATTCCTGGCTGGAGGACAAATTTGTGCCACAATGGGGTGCAGGGAGGGGAAGGGGTGTCCCTGTCACCCATCTGGGACATGCTCTTGTCCCCATAAACCCTCACTCCGGACCTTGTTGCTTTGCTCAGAGCCCTTTGCAGGCAGGATTTTTATTTTCCCCTCCTTAATACTTCCTTTATTGTTTCACCAGGGGACAAAAGCTCGAAAACCTCCTGGTTGGCCAACTAAATAAATATCTAGTATTTCACGATTGCCAGGATGTTCTTCAATACAAATTGCACCAGTTTTCCCAAGGAGTAAGAGCTCCTGGCGCGAAGCCAGGGCCTCCAACGACAGCTACAAATGTCTTTGTTTGCCTCCTCCGTTCCAGTGCAGAGCTAAGCAGAAAAAGATGATCAAGGCCTGCAAATGATTGTGTAACCCACAAATGCACTTTATTTGATTAAATGATAAAATGTGAACCTCCCAGCAGTAACATACACCACCGGCCACCGGAGATGGCGGTAATCCAGCAAATCTGAGCAGACACAGGGTGCGTGGAGCCAGCTGGGGCTTGGGGTGTGGGCAGCACTTTTGTCCACCCGTGGCCGCCCTGGATGACCCTGGGGGTCCTAGAGGCCCCCACACCATCATCTCACCCAAAGTTGGGCTCCAGGTGAGTGGCACATCCCAGGGCACCTGTGTAGGGTCAGAAGGTCTTGTCTGGGGCGTTTTGGACAAAAATCTCTATCCCTGCACTGTCACCCTGGTCTTGCATTTTCTGTGTGCATCTCCTTGTCCTCTCCTGCCCCCTGGATGTGCTCTGCTGCCTTTGGGTCTCTCTATCTAGTCCTTCATTTGCTGAGTACTCCATCCAGCCCTGGGGTCCTCAGCACAGAACAGACACGGAGCTGCTGGAGAGGGGCCAGAGGAGCCACAGAAATGATCCAAGACTGGAGCAGCTCTGCTGGGAGGACAGGCTGAGAGAGCTGGGGTGTTCAGCTGGAGAAGAGAAGCTCCGGGGAGACCTTATTGCACCTTTCAGTGCTTAAAAAGGGCCAATAAGAAAGATGGGGACAGACTTGTAGCAGGGTCTGTTGAGATAGGACAAGGGGTGATGGTTTTAAACTGAAGGAGGGAGATTCAGACTGGACATGAGGAAGGAATTGTTGGCCCTGAGGGTGGTGAGAGCCTGGCCCAGGTTGGCCAGAGAGGTGGTGGCTGAACCATCCCTGAGACATCCCAGGCCAGGCTGGACGGGGCTCTGAGCAGCCTGAGCTGGTGAAGATGTCCCTGCTCATGGCAGGGGGGGCACGGGGGAGCTGGGAAGGTCCGTTCAACACAAACTATTCTGTGATTCTATGGTTCTCTTACACATGCAGTGGGGGCCAGGACACACATAAGTTAGCCCTGCTCCTGCAGCCAGCAGCACTGTGTGCTCTGTGTCACCTCAGGGCAAGGGGGGGTGCAGGACATGGAGACCCATGGTCTGCAGCACAGACCAGTGTCCTGTGTCCACAATGTTCCTTCATCAGGCATAGATCGGTATATATATATATATACACACATACATAAGACATATATAGATATATACAATACATATATTTAATACATAAATAGAATAGAATAGTACAGAGTAGATAAATTAAATTAAAATCCAACTAGAGCATTGACACGGGCTGCGAGTACCAGGCCATGTGCTGAGTGCAGCCATCACATGGGAAAAGCCAGAGCAGCATCACGTGGCCCCGCGAGCTGAAGGGTACGACGGGGGGTTTCTTCTCACTCGGAGGTGATGATTGAGTTTCTTCTGAGCTGCTGGGGAAAAATAAATAAATAAATCCGTAAATAGTGAAGGCAGTAAGGGCTGAGCAGAGCGACACCCCCTTCCTCTCCCCGCCTGGACTAATGAAAATCGCAGCCACGCTGGGAGGTGACTGGTTTATGTTTGTTCTTCGCTTTAAATGTAGTGGTAAAAAGCCCACAGTTTGGGGCTTGGATCGGAGGTGGGATCATTAGGAGGTGGCAGGCGATGGCTGATACACATTAATGTGTCAGGAGCAGTTAGAGCTTCAGTGTTGTGGGTTGTTTGTTTTTTGGTTTTCATGTGCGTTTTTTTTTTAACTGAGGCAAATTATTGCTTCAGAAAAACGACCATCTCCCCTGGCTGAATTGGACTGGGGGGGAAGGGGATAATTGATTTATCTTGAATTTTATGGCATCAGATTGACCTCTCTGGAGGTGTGAGATGCTCCCCCCTGCCTCCCTGAGAGCCATGGGGTGGTGGGTGGGTGACCCCATTCTGAGCACTGGCAGCTGCCCCGGTTTGGGGGCTCCCCCGTGGGAGGGGCTGGTGGTGGGGCACAGTGTCCAGGCTGGAGACCGTGACCAGGAATCTCAGCCATGACTGTCAAGAGGAATTTTCCCGTGCAGTGAAGTCAGTCAAGAAACACTGCTGTGGGTGTTCGGCGTGTCCCTCTGGTCCCTGATGACTTGGTGGCTCATCACCACGTGTCCGACACGGGTGGCCAATGAAGTCACCCAGTGTTGGCAAACCTCACAGGGATGCTGTGGCTGGGGAACCCTGCTTCTCCGGGGGCTTTTAAGGTGGTGACTGGTGTGACTTTGCACATCCTATTTCTAGGCATCCTTCCCAGCGTGGGCTTGTACCAGCCTTCCCCTCCCTCTGCTGGAAAAAGACAGAAATGTCCAACATCCATTCTTGGACCTGGGTGACGGCCAGGGGCATCTTGCTGTCCCCTGCATGCAGGTGGTGTCCTCAGCAGCCGTGGTGCCACCAGCAAGGTAACTCCCGGTAAGCGATGGGGACCGGGCAGGTTCTTTCAGTGCTTGCACCTCCTGTATCACAAGGCATCACAAATACACATTGTAAAATGAGTCATTAGCTCACAGATCACCCAGATAGGTCCCAATGGGGGAAACTGAGGCACAAAAGCAGAGTTGCTTCACCCAAGGTCATGCAGAAGGTTGCAGCGAGGAAGAAACCGCTTGCAACCCATGCTGAAATCCCTAGGAAGCACACTTTTGTTATTGCCCCAGATGCCTGGGCCACTTTGGCTGTCACACTATCCTGAGCTGGAGTTTTATTTCTTCCCCAAGCTGGTTTTTTTTTTTGTTGTTTTCCCTTTTTTTATGAACGAAATTCTCCCTTCGCAGCTCCTATTCTCTCAGGGGCTCTTCCACTCAGCGGTAGCCCAATTTCCTTTTATAGCTTGTACAATGACTGTCCTAATTACAATTAAAGCCGGGAACGCTCTAATCAAATCTTTTACTATTCCAGACAAACTCAGAAAATGAGTAAAATTAGTGACACATGGCACCAAAAGCAAAAAAAAAGAAGTACGTGAGTTGGTGTTAATGTAGAGAGAGTGTTAAAGAGGGCAGCAGGATTTCGGCGCTCATCTGCAGTAATTGGTGATGGGGGAGGCACCAACATCACCGCGGAGCCGGACTCCACATCCCTGGAGGCTCCTCCATCCCCTGACCCCGCGTGAGCTGGACACGTTGGTTTGAATAATTCCCCCCCACAACCCCAGGAGTTACCATGGCGACAAAGCCTTTTGATGGCAAAACCCTTCAGCATCAAGAGTTAATCAGACCCTAAACCAAAACCAAGTTTAAGGCAGAGCGGGGACGTGTGAACAGCGGGGTTGGTGAGGTAGAAGAAAGGCAGCGAGCAGAGAGTAAATAACACGCGAGGGGGGTCTGATGCCTGCTCGAGCTCGAGTGGGTGGCCAGAGGAGTTTCCACTGCGATCTGAAGTTGCAGAGGTAAATTTGTAATGGAGAATTGTTTTTAATCTTCTGAATGTCCGGCTGGGTGACTTTACCACCCTGCTCCACCACGCTCGCAGCTTTGCATGCTGATTTGCAGGGGAAACGCCAGGTGCTGCGTTGTGGAATGTCAGGTATGTGTATCCCAATTTTTAATTTATTTGTTGTTGTAGAAGACCTCATGTTGGACCTGCCCAACGCATCAGTGTTCTCTCTGTCCCAAACTGTGGCAAGATATCCCCTTAACTGCTTCTATGAAGCAGCCGCAAGTTTGCAGTCTCCACCAGCAACATACGACAGGGCTTCCCCACGTTCACACTCGCTATGTTTTCCAGCTGACCAGCTGAAATCTTCCTTGTTGCAATTTAATCCCCTTTCTACTGGTCCTGCTCAGCAGAGACATGAAGACCAGATTGCTCACAGATGCTGTTTTTGGAAGGGTGTCTAATTTCTATCAGCTCCTCTCCAAGGTCTCGGGAACCTCAGTTATCTCCAACTCTCCCCCCAGGTCTTATTTTTGGAGTGATCTGGAGGTTCAGCAGCAAGGGGACCAGTCTTGGGCAAAAATGGGTGACCAAACAGCCTTATATGTTAAGGTTTGTCAGCTTTCCACCCAGATGGTGCAGCCTCACAGCTGGATGCGCCCGGCGGCTCCTCGGACCCAGGAGTTGATTTGGTTGGGTTACAACACATTAACCGAGAGCCGGCTGCTCTTCTCACTCCTTTCCCTCACTCTCCATCTTTATTACTTTGTCAAAGCACTTTCAACTGTAATACTTATATTTTATAGGTCTGAAGCACGAGATTATTCAATTTGCTTTATAGGCCCAGTTTGATAAATCCGCTTGGAAGCCCATGCTGTGGTAATTGAAACGTGCTGCCTGGGGAGGAGGGAATTTCTACACCAGCTTCAGCCTTTGCTCCTGGCCACCACTGCCTGGTTGTAGGGCAGGAATCAGTGAAACTTAATGGGATTTACTGGGCAGGCGGTGCCTGGGGGGCCAGATGGGTCTGTGTGAGATGGGAGCTGGGAAGCTCCCAAGTTAATTCCTTATTCCTCCTCTTGTTCTGATCTTTCTGACCCAACCAAGCCCCAAGGGCCGTTGAACTGTTGGGGCCCAAATTGAAATTACAAATTACACTGAAAGCAAGAGGATGGCCTGGCGTTCAGCGTGAGCGCGACTAGGACGTTTCGGATGCCTTCAGGAGCAGATTTGGTAATTCATCCTTGCCTGCACTGAGCCAGCAGCAGCAGAATTTCTCAGCTGCCTCTGAACGAATTTGGGCTGAAAACAGGCTCTCTCCGGGCAGAAAAAGCTTGTTTGAAGGAGTTTGGCACCTCTCTCCTGGAAGGGGTGAGGCATGGGGGGAAATACTCACCTTGGCCACAGAGAAAACTGTGCTTTGAAGAAATTTTTGATGCTTGAGGATGGTTTCGAGGCAGGGAAGGGGCTCGACTGTGAATCTTGGGTTCACAAGGCTTTTGGGAGCCAATCAGTCTCTCTCACACCTACTCCACCCTCCCTTTGGGGAATATGAATCAAAACTTTGGGCTTTACATTTATTATGTGATAATACAGGGTGTTTCAAAAAGATTAACCCAATTTCAAAGAAAATGATCCAGATTGTTGCTAATGGTGGCAGAAAAACATGGTTTTTGGTGTATCTCCACAAGAAAACATTACAGGGTGTAATGTCGGGGGATCTTGGGGGCCAAGAGTGTAGCACCAAGTCTTGGGGTCCCATGCGACCTATCCAATGTTGAGGCAGTGTGTCCATCTTTTTGAAACACCCTGTATGTCACAGTGCCTGTGACAGCAAGGACTTGGTATAGCAGCCCAAGAAGCCATCCCCAGCCTCATGTTACAGATGTCCTTGATGTCCAGCTCTTCATCTGAATCTAGCTAATTGGTTTTGGTTCCTGGTGTCAGATTAAGCTATTTGTGGCAGATGAGATTTTTTTTCCAGCCCAGCATTAGCTCTCAGGGGAGCAGCAGTCCCCAAAAACACATGGTTTGAAAGCTGAAGTTGGTTTTTCCATTTAAAGAAAGGCTTGTCTGCTGGTAAACCTCTCGTCAGGTATTGGTCTTATGCTGCAGCAATGCTCGAGGCTCCAAGGAAAGTGGTCAAAACACCACGAGTGCAGGGACCTTGCAGACCTCTGGGTCACATCTCTGAGGGTCCCTTGGCTAAAGGTTGCCGTGCTGTGCGTTGAATTGAGGTCTTTAATCCAAATGTTGTTAGAAATTTCCTCTCACTGTTCAACAGAAAAAATGTCAACGTTACGCTGAAAGCGGTATCGATCCTACGTGACACTAAATATTTTGCGAAGCCTGGGAAAATGTTGGGTATGTTGGTTATTGTTTTATTGCTTGAAAGATTTGATTTGGGGTAGAAAGGCGCTAGTTCTTCAAATAAAAAGTCTGTAGAATGTTGAAGCCAGATCTAGTAAGGGCCTCACTAGATGGAACTGGTCGGGTGTGAGGGGCCACCAGTCTCCAGATTCCTCCCTTCTCTCAGGGCAAAAAGCAGAGTGCAGAATGTGTGTTTTGAAGGCAGTTTTTAGGACACTGTCTGCTCAGTCCTTCCCACAGACACAGAGGACAACCCCTTCTGCTTGTCCTGGCTGCGATGAAGGGAGGTGGTGCACCCCACAACCTTCCCACCCGCGCCAGGCGCTACATGGCAGGCAGAGGAGGGATGAGACTGTCAGCTCGTTGTTTCTGCTGGAGAAGTCGCCCTTCTTTTCCTCTTTTAGACTTCATCCCCCAGGGCTATTAATACAGCATTTCCCAGAAGGGCTAAAATTAAAGCAAATGGAAGCATATTATATTTTTGGCTCCTGTAGGTAGAACTGTATAACACTCTGCCTTCATTTTCGCATTCTCTGTCTCTGTGCAGAGTGTGTATCATAGGCTGTCATTGTATTTAAATAATAAAGCAGAACCAGGATTATTTTGTACACTTTTTTTCTCCTCTCTGATCTCCCCATTGAAAAATGCATGGAAAGCAACAGATGTTTCGACTTTGTAGCTTGAACCTTCTCAGCTGTTTGAAGATTTGATGTAAAGTTCTTTGAACATCAGTTTCAGAGCAGCCTCTCTTAGTAACAGTTGCCATGCAAAATTCATAATTAATGAAGATTTCAGGGTTATGGTGGGTTTTAAAAATGTTATTTCATTATTAGTGTTAATATTTCGTGCAATTCTTAATGAGCTTGGAGGAGCGGCATCATCCAACTGGAAAAACAGAGTCACAACTGCACTGCAGCGCATGGCATTGAGTTGAGGTGCCTACTCCAGGTTGTGCAGCTCGGTGGTAGCCGGAAGGGCTCTCTGACTAGCCAAGGGGGGACAAGGATGCTGATTTAGACAGAGGCTGTTGAAAGGCATCTGGTGATTAGTTGCTGGGGTTCAGGCACGTACCTGCTGCCCACTGCATCAAAGCCAGGAGCTGATCTGACTCGGAAGACTGGATTACCCTCTAGTGGCTGCAGCTTAAATAAGAGGAGAGAAATGTGTTTCTTGCAGATGTGTTTGCGATGTGCGAAAAGCTCCTGTCCAGGGCTGCTGGTTCCAGTATAGATGGCAAACCAGGAGGCTGTAGGGGAGCAGATATCACTGCTATGGGGAATACTGGGGCCCAGAGCCACCCTAGGAATAGCACCTGCTGTAGTGTGATGGAGATGTCTGGGATAGCCATGGTGCAATATCTGGTACCTGACTACCAGCACCAGGAGGGATGTTTCTGGAAGTTCTTGCTGCTAGGGATGCTGTGGCTGGGCTGCCTGGCACAGAATTGTGCTGTTGTGGCTATCACACCAGTGCAACTCTTCAGAGTCATCTTTGGGATGTCTAAAGCACCCCCAAATCAATGATAGGACCCGAGAGAATGGCAGGAAGATGTGTCAGGGGAGGCTCAGGTTGGACGTTAGGTAAAGGTTCTTTACCTAAAGGGTGGTGGACACTGAACAGGCTCCCCAGGGAGGTGTCACGGCCCCAAGCCTGACAATATTCAAGAAGCGATTGGACAACACCCTCAGACACACGGTGTGAATTTTGGGGTTGTCCTGTGCAGGGACTGGAGCTGGACTCGATGACCTTGTGTGTCCCTTCCAACTCCGGACATTCTATGATAAAGCACATGGCAGCATCACCATGGGCAGACGAGGTAAAGCTGTGGCTCGGGGATGGGCTGTGGGTTTTCTCTTGGCTGTCCCACGTTGCCACCCAACAGATGCTCTGGATATCTCTGACATGCTGTGATCCCATTCTCCATCATGTCAAGGGATGTGGCAGGGCCTTTTCTGGGCTGACCCTGGCTGTAGCACCCTGCTTAGCAATGGCAGACATGCCCCCACCTGTGCTAGCCCAGATTTTGGGCAGCCTAAATGAGATTTTTTTTCATTGGGTCTGCCCCATGAAATACTCCAGGGACATTTGGGCTTGCAGCAAAGTGATGATCCCCTGTTTTTAAGGCAGGACATGAGCAACTTTATGGTGTGCTTGGTGATAAGTTAACTGGCACACAAGCGTGTGTCACACCAGTGAGACTGACCATCCTTGGCATCCCCAGCGAGAGGCGGCGGCTCAGCAGTGTCAGCAATGACCGGTGACACTCTGCTGCCACCAGCAAGCCACCACTGGCTGCTGTGGCAGAGGCAGTCAAGTCATGCATTTAATTGGTGTCTATTGGATTTTTTTTCCTGCAGCTACAGTTTGTGCTACTTATTGTGACATCCACGAGAAGCGGCGATTTGAGTTTGTTTGTGTGTCTGACTCGGAGGATTTCTCCACGCTGGCATCTGACCCCTTCCCCCCATCCTGACGGCTGTTTTTCTGTGTCACTGGACTGAAATAAGAGGAGGCTTTTGGGTTGTGGCGTTGTGGACTGGGCAGAGCTGGAGGAGCAGAGGAACGAGAGCACAGCCGGGCCAGCCGTCAGGGCAGCTGGAGGGACATGTCACTCTCCTCGCTGCTGATGCCCCTGGATGTCACAGCAAGGCTTTCCTCCAGTGTGGAGATGCAGCCGGGCCTCTGTCATGTCACCATTGTGTCACCACACACCCCAGCTGCTGGCTGAAGGTTGGTGGCTGCAGGGACAGAGCGGAGATGCACAGTCTTGGTGTAGCACGTGTCCATCTGCGGTTGCGCTGGGTTTTCTGCCCGCAGAGCTGTAACTCCAGAGTAGGTGGTGGCTTCTCCCCTTGGAGGTGAGCAGGCTGTGGGTGGATTCTCCTAACCCTGTCAGACCTGTCATGTCTCCAGCCTGGCCGGGCTTTCCTCTTGAGTTTCCACCTAAGGACCATTAGCAACGTGTCTGAGGGGTAATGACTCCAAACTGGGTGAGGGACAGAGCAAAAGGAAATGATGGAGAAGTGCAGAAACACATCTCCAGGGAGACATGTGAATCTCAATCACAGCTTACTTGTTTGCAGCCTCTCCCATGTAAAAAATGATATGATGAGAGGAAACAGCCTCAAGTTGCACCAGGGGAGGTTCACATCACATATCAGGAAAAATGTCTTCCTGGAAAGGGTTGTTGGGCGTTGGAACAGGCTGCCCAGGGAAGTGGTGGAGTCACTCTCCCTGGAGGGGTTTAAAAGATGTGGAGATTAAGTTCTTAAGGACATGGGTTAGTGCCAGTGTTGGGTTAATGGTTGGACTCAATCTTGAGGGTCTCTTCCAACCAAAAGGATTTTATGATGCTATGTCCTTGTTGCTGGATGGGATGAAGTCTTGTGTGTTCTGTGCACAGATAGACTAGCTAGAACTTAGCAGAGCTTCTCCCCCTGGCACTCATCCCTCTCCTTCCCATGAGGGAGGACTGGGCTGGAAATGTCAGAGTTGAGCAGCTGAGATTTTGAGGCATTTCATAAGCCAAATCTATGTTTCTCAGCTGATCCCAGTCTAAGAGTAAGTGGAATCCTGCCCACACCATGAAGCCATCAGTGATGGGCTTGGTGAGGGCTTGACTACTGCCATTCAGCCCCTGGACTGGACACTGCATTAACCAGTTGTTGTGGTGCAGTATGATGGGCTGTGACCTTCACTCCAGGGTGAAGTTTCATGTCCCCAGAGCGTAATCCACCGTGATGCTGGATCTCATGGTCTCCACTTGAGGTTTTGGTGCAGCCAGGAATGGCTGCAACAGGCTGGGTCCTGTCAGCATACCTGTCCTCCGACCAGAAGGAAATATCTCGGCTGGTGTTTCCAGAAGAAACAGAGGACAGAGGCTTGGCTTGGAGAGGTGTGTGCAGCTGGGGACAGTTCTTGGCTGTGCCGGGGTGTCCGGTAGCCTGCTCGTCGGGGCCCTGGGCATTGCATTTGCCCCGTTGTCCTTCAGGGAACACGATGCGATAGATGGTGACAGCACGCAGAGCTGTCAGACTCGGACTGTCATCCTCAACCAACACAACAGAGGCCTCCAGGGCTTGCTGCCCTCCCCGCCTGACCAGTTTGCTGGGCTGTGTGCATGTGAGAGGTGTTGTGGTCGCTGTCGTCCTTCTCTTCTTCACAGACTGGTTATTCAGCTCCTTGTGCAAACATTTCTGCCTTTTTTTTTTCTACCTGGGGCTGAAAGGCACCTTCCTCCCTCCCTCTGGTCCTTCCTTTGGGTTCCTCTCTGCTGTGATGCTGGGCTCCAGCCTGAGCAGAAGGTGCTGGTGGCATTGGGCAAGGTGCAGTGAAAGTCAAAGGGGCTCCATGCAGGAGCACATTTTTAGGGACACCATGGGCTAGCAACAGCTCCTAGAGAGCAGTATGAGTGAGGTCAGTCTGATTTTGGGAAGAGGGAGTAGCGTGCAGCTCTTTTGAGCCGCACTGTGCCACTTGCCTTGGGCCAAAGAATGAGCCCTGCTGCATTTTATATACTTTACCTTTTAATTTAGTCTTATTTGTAGGAGTCTCTGGAATGCTACAGAGAAACACTTCTGCAAACCCAAAGGACCCGTGTTCCTGTGGCTGGGGCTCAATCCATGCAGATATCTCCACTCAGTAATAATGGCAAATCTCCACTCCTCCTTCACCTCCAAACCCATTATTTTTGGCCACTACCTCTCAGCCCATCTTCATGGGATGGTGCCGCTTCCCTGTCACAGCCAGGAGTGGTGGCTCTGGCGCGGTGCAGCCAGCTCTGCCCCATCTCACCTCTGCGTCCCCCTGCCACGGTGACAGCCCTCGCAGAACCCCCTCCCGAATAACGTGCCGTGGCAGACGCGGCCTCGTAGCCCTGATGGGGCTCCGTGCTCGGCAGCAGGGAACGGCTCCGGACTCTAATCTGTGCAGACAGATTGAGGTCAAACGCGCCCTTCGTGCAACAAGCGGAGAAGAGAAGGGGAAGGGGGGCAGCAAGGAAGGAAAGAGCCCCGTGGGGACTGAGGGGCACCCGGTGAGGGCTGGGACCAGGCAGTCTGGTCCCCTCCTGTCTCCTGTCCCATGGGGGCTGCAGGAGGCTGGGGACAGCCAGGGACATCAGGCAGTGTGATGTGCAGTGCAGCAGTGCAGCCAGGTTTGTGGAAGCGCAAAGGAACAGCTGGCTATGGGGTGGGATGTAGCATCCCATGCAGGTTGCTTGGCCCTTCCCTGTTGTGGTTTAGGCTCCCGAGACCTTGCTGAAGCTGAGAAAGGTGCAAAGGTGTCTCCTTTGGCCAAGGAGCAGAAGGGATAAGTGCCAGCTCTGCCTCACCACCCTGGCACCCTGAGGAGTCACAGAACTGGTGACTGACCTGCCTGCTCTCATGCCAAGTTATAGGCTCAGAGCTGAAGTGTGAAGGCAGCGGAGTGGGAAGGTTTTATTGCTAAACCTCTGTGTACCAGCTGCTCCAGCTGCTCCCATCCACCTCTCTGTCCTGTGCAATGTAAATTCCCAGGGGCAAGAAGAACCTCACTGCCCACTGCAGAGCATCCTTCTGCCTTCATGATGTGAATTTTGGGGTTGTCCTATGCAGGGACAGGAGCTGGACTCTATGATCCCTGTGGGTCCCTTCCAACTCAGGACATTCTGTGATTCTGTGGTTCTATGTCTCCTGCCCCACTGCCAGCACCGAGGTTTCCCTCTCGGCTCAGCCCTGTGGTCAAACTGAGCAGCAACAGATGAGCAGCAAGGAGCTGAGCAGCTGGAGGAGGATTAAATCTGCTCAGGTTTGCCTTTTTTCTTTTTTTTTTTCATTTTTCTGTGGTGCTTTGGCATTTACATGCTTTGCTGTGGATGCTGCTCACTGCCAGCAGGGCAGGACTTACAACGCTCCTTGGTTCACGTCCAGGCTTTGGTGCAGAGGTTTCACCACCATCGTTGAGCAGATGGCACAAATAATGTGGAGTAAAAGAATGGACCAGGGTATAAAAAGATCAAGTAATCCTTTCAGAAATGGAGAGCCCTGGCTGAGCAGTCTCTTTTGCCATTTCTGGCAGTTTTTGCAAGAAAAAATTGTACATTGAGCTCATAAAAAATATACTCAGGCTTTGGGGTACCGCAATCTCCCAAACAGAGGTTGTTCCCCATTGTGTGCGCATAAGGACACGATGCATTTAAAGCTGAACTCTTTGCTCCCTGGGAACCACTGGGCACTCTGGTACCTTCTCCTTTGGCTTAGGATGCAGATGGGTCCGTTTTCTTTCATCCCAGGTAAGCTTATGTTATTAAGAAAGTCTTGAGCGGCTCTGAAAGCATCTGCTCCCAGCTACTATTTCCTGGACATGTCTAAACTGTACGACACCCCACGATGCCTGAGCTCTTTCCCTGCTTGCCAGGAGGGGCACAGAGGTGTGAGTTGTGTGGCCAAAGTCCCTCTGGCTGCCTGCGACCCCACTCCTTGCGCTTGAATGTCCAAAGGTGACATCTCCTCAGTGTGGCAAGCTCAGGGACGGGGACCGGGAGCTCGGTAGCTCCAAGGGCTGGGCTGCTCTGATGCAAATCCTGTTAGTGGTGAAGAGGGATGAGAAGGGGAGAAGTGTGGAAACAGAATCAGCTCCAGACAGAATATATGGGGAGTTTTTTTGCCTGCTCCCCGGGAGACTTTTGAGAGTCTCAGAGCAGCATTTCACCTAGTTGCTCAAGCGGAACTGCTCTGAATAAACAGTTGCATTTCAGCAGTGGAGATTTAAAACCCAGGTCTTGGCAATTTCTGGCTGCTGAAAATCCCTTGGTACATCTCAGAGTAGTGGGTGTGTTAACCCCAGTACCTTGGCCAAATTCCCAGCTGGGAATCACCTCATAAAAATGCCTTTCATGCTCTTAGCAGACTCCATCTTAAAAAAAAAAAAAACACCTTTCCTCCTTTTTTATTTATTTTTATTATTATTATTTTTCACTGTTTGCCCTGGCTGCCTCCCTGCTCTGGTGAGGAATAATTTTGAGCTTAGGCATGTTTCTGCCTTGTTTATGTATTTTTAGTACCCATGTCATCCCTCTACTTCCATTGTTTTTTCCCTTGTTTACTCACTGTGGTTGGGATGGAGAGAGTTATCACACCTCCTTCAGCCAAATAAACCCCTTCACCCCGGCTCTTCTTGAGCCCTCTCCTATCTACTGACTATCCTGAAAGCACCTTTGCACCTGTCGCTGTCTTGGGAGTGGATGATCAGTTAATCTCGTGAATTGAGTGATCCCCTCCTCTGCTGCGAACCCTCCCCTGCATACACCCTAGGATCAAAGTTTTGTGGCTATATCTCCTTAAACAGCCTGTAACTGCCTCCTACAAGTAGGGTCTTCTCTTCTTTCATAATTTTCAAGTTATGAATCCCCCCTTTGCAATAGAAATTCTTGAAAACGATGCTGTTTGCTTCCAGGGTTGGAGCCATCTCCCAGCTCTGCTTCCAGTGTCATATCCACCTCTTCTTCCCCGATCAGTTATTAACACAAAATGTGAGAAAAAAAATGACAACAAACCCAAACAAAACCATCTGCCTCCCCCCACCTTTCACAGCCCTCCCCAGTCTTTGCTTCTTCCCTTGCACCCTTGGTTGGCAGCTGCTCTGGTTACTTTTTCATCCTTCTGACTTAGAGGTGCTGCATTTTATGTTCTTCACATCCTTACTGGTGGATTTATTGAAGACCTTGCTCCATGAAGTGCTGTCATTTCATAGGGTAATTCCTGCAGCCTACCTTGCCCCATGACTTGACCAAAGGAACATCTTGGATCTTCACTTCCATCTCAGCCGTGGTAAGTACATTTTCCATAAAGGTCACTCAGCTTAGTTCATATGTTTATAATTATTGTCCCTGTCCAAAGCTGCTGAGAAGAATTCATTTAGTCTTGGGATCTCACCTAGGTTATCTGTGGACTCTTTCCCCGTCCTGCATCGCAGCACTGCTTGTTCTGTCTCTATTATCTTTGTGTTTGTATGGCCAGAGAACCTTTCACTATTTGTTTTAATATCCCTCCCTGGGTCTAACTCAGTTTGACTTCTGGCATTTCTCACTCCATTCCTCTTCTTCCCAGCACCTAAAAACCTACTGCCTTTGCTGATTGATCAAGTCTCTTTCCATGCTCTCTCCTTATCCCTTTTATCCCCATTACTATACTCATTTCAGCAAATTAGAAGCTATTCAGGAGCTGCTCCTTCAATACTTTTTCCATGTTTGGGGTGCAGTTTCCAGGGGGTTTTGCCTTTGGCTCAAAGAGAGCTGAACCTCCCTTTTATATTCAAGGCCTGCGTTTGTCCTTTTGAAACCGGGAACCTCTAGGCAGAGCTCTGCTGTTTGTCTGTCTGTGGTGTTTAAAATAAGTCAAAATAAGGGATAAGTTATAAATATATTGCTCTGTCCAAGGTTATTGTCCAGTTCCAGCTCTTCTGCAGTGTTATTATCACTCATCAATATTGAGTCTAAACCACTATCATTTCTTGGTGATGCATCTATGGTTGGTGTTCACGTCTCTAACCATTGTATCTGGGATGTGTGGGGCTTTTATTGCTGCAGGGTTTGTTGTTGTTGTTTCTGTTTTGTTCTCATCTGGGAATTTAATCTCTCTGCATGAGTATTTTTTGTAGTGTCTGGCTCTTTGTAATAGTGTTAACAGAAATCTCAGTGTCCATCCTAACCCATTCCTGCTGCTCCATGGGGGGATGCTCAGCACTCTCCTAATAGAGCTGCTTTTGTTCCTTTTGTCCAAGTAGTGGTGACCCTAAATGATCTTCATTCATCCCCTCATCCATCTTCATTCACCGTGTTAGTGAGGGCATTGCTGCCTTGCCGCCTCCTCTTTCCCGCATTTCCCAAGGGGAGTGGAGCCATCGGCACCTTCACCCCACCAGGTTTTTTTGCTTCTCCTTGTTTCTGTCACCTCTCCAGCACCTGGGGTGATGTCACCCAGTGTTGTGTTGTCCCACTGGGTATATCAGTCCCCTGGACCCACCGCCTAAGGGAATCTGTGACAGAGCCAGGGAGGCGAGCAGAAGTGCTCAGCAAGTGCCCCACATAATGGTGCACCCTGCCCAGGTCTTTCCTTCTGTGTGACCCCTCCAGCCCAGATTTCTTCTGCTGTGTAGCTTGTAACACAGTCTTTTTCTCTTAATCAGCTTTTTTTGTAGATGATGCTGTTGAGACCAAATCTCTGGAGCTGCCCATCCCATTAAAGACCCCAGCCCCTGCTCTGCCCCTCCGCTGTGGTCCTCTGATGACCAGGAGCATGGAGCCAGCAGCTCCTGCTGCGTGTAAAGCTCCTGCTCGCCCTCAGCAGCTGTGCAGAAGCATCTTTTCCTCTGAACCTTTTCCATAATTACCCTTTTTTTCTTTCTGTAGCATATTGTCAGCGTCTTCTGGTCTCTGAGCCTCTTGGGACCCTCAGGAGAAAACATGAGGTGATTTCTTCTGCAGAGGGAATGAGCAGCCTCCAACTTGCCAGCCTGGGTGGATTATCTTGTCCTCTTGGTTTTAATAAGCTGCACAAGATTAAAGAATGACTGTGGATTAGTTTTTTTTTTACTTTTTTTTTTCTTTATTTTCTCCCCCTGAGTTTTAACTTGACACATAATTGGAGGAAGAACAGAGGATTCTGGGTCCTCTTGCACCACCACCTTTCACACTGACATTGGCAGTAAACCTATTAGCGAATCTGGCCAGCGGATAAGGACCAAGGGGGTTTGTGGCTTTGAAGGACTTGCATGTTTTTAAACATTCTGGAGCGTTTGAACTGTTTGTATGTGTTGGTTTTGTTTTCTCCCCCTCCTTCCTTCCCTAACCTCCACTTCATCTTCAATGTCTCCCTCACCACAAACCTAATTTTAAAAATACACGCACTTATTAATTTATGAGCTGTGGTCAGTGCTCTGGGAAGAGAGACCTGGAGGGAGAAGGAGTTTGTGCACATGGCAGGGCCGTAATGAGATCAGGGATGGCGGATGCTCTGCGTTTGGACTCTGCTCCCGCTTTCGCTGAGACACTTGATCCTCAAGTGAATGAACTCAGCACATGACAGCGTCAGCTCTCCAGCAGCTTAATATTTCTGTGGATGATTGATAGTACAGTGTACAGGACCTTCAGACATAAGGATGGGAAAGTTTAGACCACAAATATCCTGTGTTCGTGGCTGATAACAGTGCCTAGAGGAGAGCGTAGGAGGAAAGTAAGTCCCTCAATGTTCTTCTCCACTTCCCAGGGCAGCATGGCCTGGGGCTGTTCATCTCCGTGGGGTGCAAGGAAGGGTCTGTTTCTGTTTCTTTCAGAAGAGAGTTAACATTGTACGGGGAGAAGGAGCCTGGCATAGTGCGTGCCTTGAAAGAGCACTGAGCTGGGGTTACATGAGCATTGTAGAATCATAGAATAGTTTGAGTTGAAGGGATTTTCCCAGCTCCCCCAGTGCCCCCCCTGCCATGAGCAGGGACATCTTCACCAGCTCAGGGTGCTCAGAGCCCCGTCCAGCCTGGCCTGGGATGTCTCCAGGGATGGTTCATCCACCACCTCTCTGGCCAACCTGGGCCAGGCTCTCACCACCCTCACTGTAAAAAATTTCTTCCTCCTGTCTAGCCTGAACCATGGAACTTTGAGGTACCTCGCACAGCAGCCCTCAGGAGTGTGATGGACATCCCACCATGCTGGGGTAGGTGAGGAGGGCCTCTGCATCCTGAGCACCTGGTTATGGAGCATGGGGACCTGTTTTCTATTCTCCATATTTCGCATTATAAATCACCATAGGGAGATGGAAGGATGGGAGAGAAGGAAATGGACCCGTGAGCATCATTGCCCCCAAGTTTTGAGGGAAAGACCCACACTAATGCAATGCTAATACGTTGCAGCACCAGAGCTCTCCAGTTGTCCACCTGCGCTTCTCCCCTCTCTGCATCCACTTTTCCTGCCTTCCTCCCCCCGCAGCCAGCCATGCTAATTATTTAAATGTTATTAAGGACATATAGATCCATGTCGAAGAAGGGTGATGCCAGTGGGAACTGGTCTGCATGAGCTGAGTCTTAATATCACACCCCGTGTCGGACAGAGCAGAACTGACCCTTCTTGCTATTCCTGCACAGCTGCTACAACTTCAGTCTGTCGGGGGTGACCTGGCAGGAGAGGTAAGTCCCCCCTGTCCCCTCTGCTCCTGGCTGGAGACCACAATGTTGGAAGGTACAGGTGCTACCTCCTGTGTTGATAATTGCATTGCCTCAGTGAAAAGGCAAAATATCTGAAAAACAATGGAAGGTGGAAGTGTTTTCCTGATTTTAAACACCATTTGCATTTGGTGGCATTTTTACTGTAGTCTTACTGGAACTTTGAAAATGAGACTGATTTTCTTGCTTAACCCTTCACCCCCGCTCCCATCACAGAAACAGATTTTGCTTCTCGCAAGCCCCACGGTGCCCCGGCATCCTCCGAACATGCAGTTTGTGACTAAGATGTTCATGCTGGGCTGCTGGTGGTGGCTTGTCCAAGAGTTGATCTCACCAGCCTGTTACTGCAAAGCTGTTCAGGAACGTGGCAGTGCTGGACAAACAGGGCTTGTGCTTGAAGGGCTTCTCCGGGGAGCTTAGCGGCTTCTCGTAGAAAAAGCGCAATTAACACGGAGGCATCTGGGATGTATTATGACTCTTTTGACACATGGAGAGTCATATGGATTTTTTCCAACGAGATGCGAAACCAAAAAGACAGGTCATGATTTGGCTTTTCTGATCTCAACATGCATCTCATTAGTGATGGGGAAAAATGTCGCAGGAAATTCATGAGTTGGCTCAGTTGTGTGTGGGAAAAGATAGAAGGGAGGGAAGAGTACTACTTTAAATGTAACCTCCATATGCCCATTTAGGATTTAATAAGAGAGTTACCACATCGCTGGTAAGTGACAGCTGGTTATTAGAAGCATACGCTGAAGCTGTGGATGATCTAAAGGCAAAGCTGATGCTTAGCTATTCATACACCAGTACATCTGCCTTTAATAATGACTTTTAATTTTGTTAACAGGCATTAACTAGCTTATTAAATCAAAATAAAATGGGGATCTTACCCTTAATGCAACCACACGAAAAGGACCCAACCCCAAACCCTCCCTCCCTGGCTGTATCCCATGGTGTCCTGGATAAAATTATATTTGAGGGTGGGTTTAACCCAGCGTGTTACTCTGGCAGAGTCACAGCAATATTATATTTCCTCTCTCTACTCATTCTTCCTTTTTTTTTGACTTCTACACGTTCCTGCTTAGCACCATCTAGGGTTGCTGTGTGTATGGTGCGTGGCATGGGTGGGAGGTTCAGCCTGGTCCAAAGCTGTTCGATCAAAAAATGAAGCAGCAAGTGTAATCTCTCCTGACTCTCTCAGCCGAGACAGCACTTCTGGTCTCTCCAGACGAGTGAGGGATCTGAATCAGCTCCTTAGACTGAAACATCCTGGGGTTGCGAGGGGGCAAAAGCCTGGAGTCAGTGGCATAGGATCTGTCTGTTGTATTTTCTGCTTTTAATGACAGACTGTGATGCTTTTAGCGTGTTGGGAGTGTCCATGAGCCCATTGTACTGGATAAGCACTGCCAGCACGTTGCTACTGCTCTCCACATTTGCAAACAGATTTGCTTGGCTTGAGCTCACCCTCCGTTTTTCTACGCCAGCCACAGTGTTGGAGCCAATGTGCACTCACGACACGGCAGAGGCAGAGCTCTGAGGTGGCTGCTGGTGGCTTCCATGTGGGCAAGAGGCAGGCGGTGGCCCTCCTCACAATCTGTGCTGATGACTGAGAGGGCAGGATAACCTTCAGCGATGCCAGTGCCTTCATCTTCCTCTCCCACTGCACCCTCTGCCCCTCCCTGTTCATTCTCATGGTCTCTCTTAGTCCCTACCTAGGGAGATAAACCCATGTGAAATAGGCTCCTTGTGTCCGTGGCAGAAGGGCAGCAGTTTGGTGTTGGATAGTGCCTCAGGTCCCATCCAGAATGCTCTGGGTTTGGTTTTAAAGAAGAGATGAGGTTTTTAGCATCAGGTTTTTGGGTTGTCTGGACCACCTGCTTGTCCCTCTCCAGCCTGGGGTGGTCCAGCCTGTGGCTCCATGTCCATAGGGCAGGTCAGATGGACCCCAGGCCAAGGTTGCTGCCTTAGAATCATTGGATCAGTCAGGATCACTTTGGTTGACAGAGACCCTCAAGATCATCAAGTCCAACCATTAAGCCAACACTGGCACTAACCCATGTCCCTAAGAACCTCATCTTGCATCTTTTAAACCCCTCCAGGGATGGTGACTCCACCGCTGCCCTGGGCAGCCTGTTCCAGTGCTTTACAACCCTTTCTGGGAAGAAATTTTTCCCAATATCCAATCTAAACCTCCTCTGGCACAATTTGAGGCCATTTCCTCCTGTCCTGTCACTTGTTGCCTGGGAGAAGAGACCAACCCCCTCCATGCTACAGCCTCCTTTCAGGTAGTTGTAGAGAGCTATCTGAAATAATAATAATGTGTATATTTAAGTCTGTTTACTTTGTTTCAAACCATTTGTTACTTTACATATTCAAATGCCTCCCAATTAACAAAACCTAATGGGAAGAAAGAATGGCTTGCTACCCTCAACAATCATAGAACATAGAATAGTTTGGCTTGAAAGAGACCTTCAAAGGTCATCCTTTGTCCCCATCCTGAGACCATGTCCCATAGTAGGTGTCTGGCTCCATCCTCACTCCATCCTTCTTTCCGGTGAGAGCTGCGAAGGCAGAGTGGGTGCTGCCGAGGGACGTGCTCGGGGATGCTGGCCTCATCGGTCCCCACTTCCGTCTAACCAGCGGAGCGGAGAAATTGCCTGTTACCTCGGGTCGATTTTTCATGCACTCCTAAATTGCTTTGTATTGACACACTGTCAGAAATGGATTGTCACATTAACCCAGCCAGAGCTGGGCCGGGGTTTGCAAGCATGTGCTGTCGAGCTGATGTCTTTACAGGTTGAGGGCAGGCTGGGGGAGTGGTGGGGTGCCCAGGGCCTTTCCCTCTCCTTGGTCTCCTCTTGGGTTTGCCGACATGTTTTGCAGTGCTTTTAAAAAGACATTTATGAAGCAGATGAAGCAGTGAAAGGCGAGGCTCGCTGAATCTTCCTTTCTATAGCCATTTCTTCTTCCTTTGTCATATCAGAAAAGTGACTTGCAAGACTGCTGACTCCTCAACTCAGCTATAGGGTCTAGTGGTCCGACTCATGAGCTTTCTTCCCCAGTGAAGGCAGGTGACTGAAGGCAGAATGCCAAGGTTTAAAGGATTTGGGTCCCACACTACTCTCTTTGCTTCCCCATCTGGATTTCCCTTCATGTCCTTCATTTTATTGCTAATCTGACTTGTAGCAGAGGCATGAAGGGACCAGCTGTAGTACTCAGCCAAGGAGCTGAGGTCAGGTTACATCATAAGAAAACCACCAGCGATTGTGAGGATGGTGAATAAAGGGAAGTGGGAGGGATGGACTCACCTTTCTCCAGGAGCCAGCTTGCACAGAGACTCCCATTTCTTCCAGCCAATTTTCTAGGTGATGTGTAATTTCTAGAGCTTCCCATCCCTTTCCCTAATGACCTCTTCCAATTCTCTAATAAGATTCTTCCTCAGAGATTAGCAAATGCCTCTCAAAGTCAGAGTATACACCACCCACTTCATTTCCATTCTGTCATGAAGCAAAAAGAAAAATCCAATCCAAACCTGTGTGAGCTGGCTAAACGCAGCATATGAAGCCTTCAGATAGCCCTCATGCAAGGTGATCTGTCCCTCAAGTGATGCAAAATTGAAAATTGTTCATGGGTTGGGCTATCTGAGCTAGAGGGGCAATGGTCTCTCCTTGTAGCCAAGAGGCTGATGGGACTCACTGGGGTTCACTGGGAATGGTGCGGCTGGGCAGCAGGTTTCTCATGTGGTTCCTTTCCTTGTATCTTCCTCATGATGTAGGTGAGCACAAGTCTGTTGTCCCCTCTCATAGGTTTGTGGAGAAACAAGCCTGTTTGGCAGAGGTATGATGTGCCTTAAACATAAAGCAATTTTAGGGGTCTAGTTTGGATCCTCGGTGTGCCCTGCTCAGCTACTTCTCAATATAGCTGCCACGTTTCTTGTTGCCTGTCTTCCCTGAGAATCTGTTTCTGCTCTTTGCCAGACCCACCTCTGTTTTCAGCCTGCTGAACTGATGAGTGCTTCTTTTATGCCTAAGCAACACCAGGTTCCTCTGGGCATGTCTCTCTCTTGCCAGCAAAGCCCAATCTGTGAGACATCTTCTGGATATGGCTCAGAGATCAAAGTCTGCACAGGCTGAGAAACACTGGCCACTCTTCCAAAATAGTGTAGTGGCTAGGACCTTCTCCCTTCTCATCTTTTCTCCTTCTGAAGGAGGCTTGAACCCACCTGGAAAAGTCCTCCCGATTATCAGGGCCTTTTGGTTTTGAGGTGGCAGATAAGTCCATTCAGTCTCTGCCATTTGAACTTCTCCACTTTGTGAGGAATAATTAAATGTTATTTAAACCCCAGGTTGCAGTGAGAATGGAAAAAGAAGGACTTCCAACCTAGTTGCTTGGGCACTCACCTGGGAGTGGGAGAGATATGGGTTCAAGCTCCAGCGAATACTTATTTAAATTATGCTATGGAGTCATCTCTCCTTCCCCCACTCCTCTCTCTTTCTCTTCAGCCCAATGAATATTTACTCATTTCATGCATGGTGGAGGAGACTGAAATTCATAATATGAGCATACTTGACTATTCTCAAACTTTTATGCAGTGTTTGAGGTCTTCCCTCCATGTCCTTCACCTCCCAGAATGGGGAAGAGCCTCCTCCCTCTCCACTGCAGTTCCCTTTCATAGGCAGACTTCTCCTTTGAACCCCTGCTTAAATTTGTTCACCTTTTTTTTTTCAAATGAAAACAGCTTTGGTTACTTCCACAGTTGTTTCTGTTTTACCCTTTGCCTTTATTGACAGCTGGGTTTTCAGGTGTCTTCCGATGCAGGAAAACATCTGGGTGGTGGCATGAGAACTGCCCTGAGCTATTTCAGTGGTGACCCTTCCCCACACCACATGAGCTCCTCCACGGCACTGGAGCGACAGTCCCAGTGCTGTGGCCATTTGGTCTTTCTTGGCTGAGGTTACTGATATTGGAGCCAACTCCAAAGTGGCACTTAGCCAGGCACACACTGTCTATCTAGTAGCTTTGTCCCCACAGCCCACTTTACATTAGTTGCCATGCTGCTGATGTGACGGCGGATTGTCCCTGCAGCTTCGCGGTGGAGAGACGCTGGTTTCAGACCAGGAGCTTCCTCTGCTCTCCTCCCTGCGACTCTATCTGAACATCTTTGTCCTTTTCGGTGCCTGACACCACCGCTGTGTCACAGATGAAAAACATCCCTGCTGTATAGAATAGTTCCTGCCATTTTCCTGCTTGATTTGTCTTCCTCCTCTCTTTTTTTTTTTTTGCTGTTCAGCCTTTTCTTCTCATTCCCGCACTCCCCCCCGCCCTCGTCCCCATCAGTCAGACTTCTCCTAAGCCCTGATGTGTTGTGACTGGGGCTGACTGACAGCGCTTCGTGCCTGACACACATCTCTGGGATGCAGCCCGGGATGTGTATTTGAGAGCAAAGTTGGATTGTAAAGTGCCGTGTGGGAGTCTCTGAGAAGGGAGTCAAAACACCATCAAGCCTTTTCTTCCTGAGAGAAGCGGAGATGTCACGTAGAACCTGCTGATGCCAGGAGTGACTCCATGACTTGCAGGCTGGGCAGGGGTCACCCTGGCCCACCAGCACTGAAAGTTGTCCTCAGCCTCTTTGCAGAGAGAGGGCAAGAGTTGAGGGGAGCCATGTAGAACCAACCTCCCTTTTCTGCATTGGCAGTGCTACTTTTGAGCTTAAATTTGGTCTATATGGGTAACACGGAGCAAGCAGAGGAATCACCTGATACTGCATGTGCCCTGGGTACAGGACATGGTACCCTGTGGTGCCTGTTCCTGTTGATTTGGTGGGGGAAGGTGAGTATATTGGGGCTGCAACTAGAAAGAGGGAGCTGACTCTACATTTTCTTAATCAATGGACCTTCAGAGAAGCTGTTTCCCACCTTCCCTATTTTTTTTTCTTTCTTCCTCAAACCTAGAATGGATGGAAACATCATGGCCAAGCTCTGGCTGTAGCTGCAGCTCTGAACTGCTTTGTTCAGCCACCATGTTAATCTTGTTTCAGCCCTGCCTGTGCTCTTGGCTATTTACTGGTGTGTGTGAGAGCATTTTCAGAAGAATGGGCTCTGATGAGTCTGCAGAGAGCCGTGGCTCTGCTGGGGGCGAGGGAAGGGTGGCCTGGCACGGAAGACCTGGGTGAAGTAGAAACAGCTGTTGTCCTCCTCTGTTGCAACCCACCTGCAGCCTCAAGACCAAGCTCAGCGATTATCTCCAGGGGCCTGGAGCCAGCCTGCTCTGCTTTCTCCCAGCCAACGCGTGCTTTAGATCAGCTGGGTTTGAAGGTCTAATCTGCACTTGGAGGACATGTGTCATTATGAGGGCCACACTCAGCAACATCATGTCACCCTCCACCACTTGCCATGTCCCTACTTTTTTGAGTGTAGAGTCATCCCTGCTCTCTGAGCACATCCTGTGTTTATACGCCTGCAAAGTCACCCAAAAATCCTCTTTGCTGGCTCCCCTGGTGACCCCAGGTGCTGCTTGGAAATCTCTTAGAGAAGTAATCATCCCCTTTGGATTGCACCATCACTCACCATCAGTCCCTCTGACAGTCCCAATTTGCTTGTGTGTTCAGCTGTAGAGCATCAGAAGCAAAACACTGGAGGCTTCTGGTTTGTAGAGTTTTCTTCTCCTGGGAGAAAAACCAGCAGGGTCACAGCTTGTCCCTCCATCTCCTCACCTGCTGCCTTGTCCCTTGCTCTTTTGGTAGCTTTTGCCACTACAGTGGAAGGAAGAGTTAATAACTCAATGTAGCTGGTGCTGCTGTCAGCTGGTGGGAGGTGTTCTCACTTATGTAGGTGGGGGGAGAAGCACATGGTGATGACACTGGGAAACGGGGACTGGTTTTGGGGTCTATGCCTTCTCTCGTATAGCAGTTACTGTACCTCTGTCCCACCATGGGACCACAGAAAGTTATGGGCTGGAAGAGACCTCAGGACCTCCTTGGAGCAGGCCATCTTATAGATTAGATCACTCAAGGTCTACTTGACTTGGTTTGGCTTGACTTGGCTACTGTGTTAGTTTTCCTGCTGTTTCTTAATGCTCCATCTTCTTTCACCTGAATCTTATTCATCTCCATCCATCCATTGTACTTTTTTGTTCCTGTTTTCCCTTTGTCCAGCTTTCTACAGCATCAGTCCATGGTGGAAGGGGGAGGCTGGAGCTGGCCCTGCATTACCCCTTACAGACACAACCCACCACTCACACCACAGCAGACATCTCCTGAGCAGGTTGGTGTCAGAGATGCACCAGCAAGCATGAACTTCTCCAAGAGAGACCTGGATGGAGCTATGAAAATGTTCTTGACTGACATTGCATCTTGGTTAAAACTCACTTCAGGATCTAGCCTGGAACAGGCAATCAAGTACCACCCTTCAGAGAGAAGGGGTAATTCCTGTGCAGGAATTAGCAGTCAGCACACCTGTTACTACAAGAGACTCCAGCTGAAAAGAGAAGAAGAAGGGAGGAGAGGGGGGAAGGAAAAAAAAAAAGACTCTTAAATTTAGCGCAATTATGTCAATTTTCCCAGGATAAGGATCCTTGAGATATTTATCTGATTTACAAGGGTTTGCTGCAAGGCAGCAGACACCGAGCCTTAAAGAGACATCGATCGGTTCCTTATGCATGGTGGGGGGAGAAGAAAGGAAAAAGTGGAGGACAAGGAGACACTGAAAGGAGCACATTTGGAGCTGGGAAAGGGGGCCTGCCCACTCTGGATGCTTTCACTTGTGATTAATAGTTTGTGAAAACTGTGTTGGCTACAAGAGGTGCTGAAGGTGGCTCCATAGAGGTGTCCGGGCAGGAGCAGAAGGAGGCTGGGGGGGCTGGGGCAGTGGCTGTGGACTGAGATGCCTTTAAACTTTCAGCAGTTGATATTCCAGGCTACGTTGGTTAAGTACTTCCTGAAGAACTTATTTTGCTAATTTTTCCACTGGGGAAATGATGAGGGTTAGATATATGCCAGGCCTGGAGAACTTGCCCAATAGCAGAGCAGGACTGTGGCGTTGCATTAATTAGAGTGTGGTGAAACAAGGTTTCTATAGGATTCATCTAAGTGCAGATGTTCTGGGCTTAGGAAATGCATTATTGTTTACACCCCTTCTTAGGAAAGGAGAGCAGAATTAACCCAACACAGATGCCCACCTTTGGAGGGGGTGTACTCCTCTCCATTAACAAGACAGAGTGCATTATTTCTCATGCAATGCCATCAGACCTTCTGCTTTGTCCCTCTCTGCTCTGCCCCTTCGTCTTCCTCCTTTGTGTCAAATCCTGCTGCCTCTTCCTCCACTTACATCCTGCAGCTCGCCTTTGTTTTCTCTTCACCTTGGTCACTAAAATGATTCCGGGGGCCCTTTGCATCCTGGAGGCTGCAGCTTTGCTCTCATCCTTGTCTTCACATTGTCTGTACGGGAAAGCAGGTATGGAAATCCCCATCTTTCATGAAAGCACAGCTGCCTTACTGCCATCCCTGCAGCTCTTCACACCTCCCTTTCCCCTCCATCACGTTCAGGCTCCTTGGATTCCCTTCTCAGCCCTTTTGCCTCTCTGTTGCTCTTCCACGTCTACATCCCTTATTGTTCCTCCAACACCGTCTTGTCACATCGTACCCTACTCCCGTGATTTGACAATAGAGAGGAAAAAAAAGAAGGGATTCAGCGGAGAGGCGAATGAAATGGGAAGTGGAAGAGGAGGAGGAGAGAAAGAGAAGATCAGAGGGAATGAGAGTGAATGCTCGTAGCTTAGCACAGCTCGGGAAGTCACCTGGGGGAGTCATTGACTGTGGGGTCATTGACCCTTGTGAGTAAATTTCTGTAATAAACTGGAGAAAGCACTGGCAGGCCCAAGTGATTTAGTTTAGAAATTGCTGTAGTTCAGCTCCCCTCAAATGCAATTCAGCAGGACTGTTAGCAGGCGCAAAGCCCTTGCCAGCCTTAATATGGTTTACTTTTCTTTGTCCCTTAAGTTCATCTCTTTACAGCATTGTTATGTTCTCATAAATTTGTTGCAGCATGTTTGCCAGCAGCTGGCCCATCGGAAAGGATTTGTGTCCACCAGAAAAGCTCTCTTTGGCAATATGCCTTTTTAAGGCCCTTTCGCAGCCGTGTTGCTCTGTTAAATAACAGCTTTGTCGAGGACCAACCAACTTCACTATCCGAGATGTGATGGAGGCAGCAACCCTCTGCTGTGACACGTGGGAACCTCCAGGTCACCCATTGCTGTGGGTCTCCCATCTCATGCCCTATTTTTTAATAGCTGACTTTGATAAGTGAGTGGCAGCCCTAGTATGAGGGGAGAGATCTTTCAGGTCCCTGATCTCAATAAAGTTTCTCATGTCTTTGGAAAAACAGAGGTACTTACCTGCCTGTGGTACTCAAAAGAAATTATCCTCTGGGATATATATGTATAAACTTCGCTTGCCCAGTTCTGTGGGTGGACATTGCTGGAGTTACAAGGGAATTCACAAGTCTCCCTGGGCTGCAGAAGTCCTGTTGTTCAGCTATATATATTAGTATTGTATTGCATATTGCATGGTTTAAGTATTGGGTTTGTATATTGGTATTATGAGTATGAGCTGTTGCTTGTTAAAAGCCCCATTGTGAAGGTCAATGTCTACCATGTATTTCTGCTCTGTGGAACAGAGTAGGTGGCAAGTTAGGTGAGAAGCTTGTTTAGTGTTGGTATTTATGTAATGGGATCCTGCTCTGTGTGTAGGGGCTGGAATACTGCAAGTGAGAGCACAGTCAGGTTCAAGGTGTCTACATATATCCTTGTTTATGTTCAGCTTGGCCCATCTGCCCGCTATATCCTCCAATACGGGTTGGAGTACGCACACAGGTACTCATCTCTGTACATCCTCATGTTTAGGTCTCTGCAGTCCTGGCAGCTGAGGCTTTGCAGTGTCCTTCCCACCGGCACGTCGCTCTCTCCAAGCAGCTCATCATCTGCAATGGTTGCTCGGCGGCAGAGTCACGGTTCCCACAGGCAGGTAATGCACATACTGGAGACATCACACTCGCTGCAGAAATGATGGCATCCGGGCATCCTGGTGAGTCGTGTTGTGTGTCAGTGGTGATTTCACATTACTCTGGATCTGTAGTGGTGGAGAGGGTACCAACAAACTCTTTGGGTATCCTTAGTCTCTCTACCCAAATGTGGGCAGTGACCCAAGGGATGTGGCAGTGGGGAATAGCCCCATCAGACATGAGTGAGGGTTGTTTCACATGCAGGAGAAGGTTGAAGAGAAGATTCTTTGCAGCACAGGGAGCCTTGCAGGGCATCCTTAGTGTGCCCTGGTAGGGGAGGTTAATGTGAGGAGCATTTCCAGCTCTGGTACCAGAAGCCTCTTTCTATCCCCCTGTCCTCTTCCCACCAAACTGCCTTTAGTCATAAGCTGCACTGTGTGTTTAAGGAAAAAAAAAGCAATAGAGAAAAAAGGAGAAAGAAAGAAAACCAGGGGAGGAAAAAAACCATCAAAGAACAGTACATTTCTTATTGTTTGATCTTTGAGGAATGTTCAAGAAATCTCTTAGGCCTCTGTCTCCCCGGTTACGCTCGTAAGGAGATTATGGACCTCATGTTTTCACAGGAAAACACCCGGCCGCTGGGCCTGGCACACTAATCCAGACAAAGGATAACAGCGTCCTAATTAATTCTCATGTCTCCGAATCTGATAACGGCGCAGTACACAGATGAGTCCGTAAGGACTTAATGAGTTTAATCGACTGCACTTGATGATTTTATTTGAAACCTTGTGCCACAAATTAAACTATTAAAAATGCACTTGAACTTGATTGGCAGCTGTAATCCCGGCAAAGTCTACTTAATCCGCGGGGATGGGGAGCAGGGGTGGATACAGAGGGCTGGAGGCGAGGAGAGTGGAGGGGAGTCTCTGGTAGGTAAGGGGATTTTTGGGGTGAGTTTAAGAGAAAACCAGAAAAAAGGGCAGAGCCTTGTGGGGAGCAGGGGGAGAGACAGGGAGGGTGGCAGGGTGAGGGATTTATCTGTGCTGACCCAACCATGGGCTGAGGGAAGGGTCTGCATCCCTTCTGGTCCTGTGCTCTGCAAACAGGGCTCTCTGAGCAGCTGGGAGGGGGTTTGGCTGTTAATTGGTCAGAGCTAATTAGTGAGCAGTGTAACACCGAGCTTTTTGCATGGCCAAGGTGAGGAGGGCACGAATCTTGGGCCCAACCTCCGAACCTTGTGCAAACCAGCTTGGTGAAAGGCCACGGAAAAGCACACGGGGACGGACGCTGACACGTGTCCACAGGCAAAGATGTTGCCAGCAGACAGGTGTGCATGTAAATACTCGATGGCTCTTCATCTGTGAAAGCTGCCCACATGAAAAGCACCCTGCAAAAAGGCATCTTTACCCACATGGACTGTCTGGTGCATCTGCGCGTAGGCACTTGCATTCTCCTGTGTGCTCTCTGCTGGCTGCTGTCACTCACAGCTGTCTGGTCCTGCTCATCCAGTTTATTCCCATACATAAATATCCATATGCATATGCAGACATGCACAAGCAGTGATTTGACTCAAAATGGGGCATTAACTGAGGAAGGAAATAGCACGGAAACCTGCTTTGAAAGTCCCTTGCCCCCCACCCTCTTCCATTTAAAGTAATTTGCAAAAGATTTTCAAAATTATAAACCAATTTGCAAATAAACGATCATGATTAATGGCATATTCCTTAAGAGGTGACAGATCTGTAATAGATCTGTAATCCCCCTTATTATGCAGGAACCATTAACAGCAGTAGGTATTTAGAGACTACATTAAAGCCAGAATAGGCTCCAGCTATGTCTCCAGGGTGGAGCAGGTCAAGTTTTTGTTGCCATGGCTTCTTTTCCTATAGTTGTGCTGGTAATTGGCAGAAAGCAATGCATCTCTCTGCCAGGTGGGTTTCACAGCTTACTCGCCTCACTTAGCCTATGCTAAAACACATGATGGAGGTAAAACCTTCATCAGCTGATGAGTGAGGGCAGCATTGCAGCAGGAGGGGTGGGTGGCTGTTTTTTTGGGGGCATCTCATTTCCAGCTGCCCTGATGCTCTTTCCCATGATTTGTGATGCTCCTGGCTGCATGTTGCTGGCTCGCAGGGGTGTGTGGAGTGACCGGGGTCTTTTGGAAAGTGACTCTTGAGGCTTTGGGTGGGAGGCTTTGGTGCAAGGGGGAAAGGAGCAGGAGGGACCGCATGGGTCATTTGCTGGGGAGAGCTCTACTGCACACCTGCATCCCATGCACAGACTGAACCCCACCAGCTAAAGTGCTCCTCGGAGACACCGAGAGATCAAGAGCAGTGCCAGTGTCTTTGATCTCTGAAAGAGCAGGGATTTACTATGTGGAAATAAGCAGATGATCCGACAGTCCAAAGCACACACCTTGCTGTGCAGGAATGTAAAAGCCCACTCCAGTGACTCCCTTGGCTCAGAGAAAATCCCTTCCTGACCTTACACCTTGCGAGGGGTTTAATGTTTCATACACAAGTGGGACAGGACAAGCTGCTGCCTGATAAATTTATACATCCCACTGAGTAGCAGCTTGGGCAGAGGGCACACAAGCCTTGCTCTCTCCTGCGCATGCTTTGAATACGATGCTGTCAATTTGTTGCATTGACAAATAACCCAAAACGTTTTAATTTGGTAGCTCAGAGCTTTTGTTTGTTTGTTTTTCATTTAACACCAAACCTCTGGCAGCTGCTGGGCAGTGCCACAACATCTCGTGATCTTGTAAGTCCCATTGTGCCTATTGTGCCTGTATGTACAGGAATATGCGCAAGGAAACGCTGCTAGCAAAGTTATCGATTAGTGAGATGGTGATGCTCTTTCTAGGTAAAAAAGTGTATTAGGGGAGGGTTTTTTAGGTGAGTTAACACTGAGATCCTGCCTGCTTCTCCTTCTAAAGCCTGGCACTTCTGGAAAGTACAGAGATGATAATTTAAGGTGGTGCACATCCCGACTAATTATTAATACATAGGTCCCGGCTGCAGGTGTCTTTTGCATTTTTCACCTTAAGATGCACTGTAAAGTTGCTATTCACTGTTAAAGAGATGCCATATACTTTCTCAGTAGTGGCTACATTTAAATTTTTTTACTGAAAGGGAAATAATTGGCATATGTTTGACAGAAGAATGCTAGAGGACCTTAATGGGAGAGACCAGCTAAGGAATGGCAAAATATTTTCGTCTACTCAGTGTTGTTAGTGCTTTGATTAAACAGACTAATAGTTCTGAGTCTGTCACTTAGCAAGAACAGCAGGGTATTTTGTTATCAGGTAATTCCCTGCCTGCAGTGGCTACAGAAATAGTTGTATGTAAATCATGCCGTTAATAATACTCCGGTACAGAAGGCAGATGCAGCTGCTAATTGCAGAGCATGGGATGCTCAGTGAAATCACAACTTAGTGTCCCTGTCAGTTCAGTGGGGCTCTCCCCCAACATCACAACTTTTGCTGGGCTGGATGCCACAGCTCATAGTGATTCTGGTTCCCTCGCAGCCAAATCCGTTGGGGGCTAAGGGACTGGGGGAGCAGCACAGTCGCTGTCCCCATGGGAGGGGACAGCAAGCAGCACCAGCACCGTCGGCAAACAGACACTCAGCCAGCACAGGCACCGCGCTCCTCAAATATTTACCCTTTGTTTCAATCCTGACCTCTTTGCCTCTCAAGATAAATAATTTAGTGTGGAAGCCCTGAAGGTTAATCTTGCATTTATTTAATGTTACAGGACACTTGGCTCACTTACAGCTAAAAGCCCTGCGAGCTGGTTGTTAGTTTATTTAATCCAAGTGCCATTTTCTTCATCCTCTTCTCTTCGAATTGCTGAAAGGAAGGAAGGAGAAAGAGTTATCTGTGTGCGGCTAAAGCTCCTTCTGCAAACTCCATCAGGAGCAGCACCCTGGGGAAGCGCCGGTCCAAGCGCCTCAGCCCAGCCAGGCATGTCATCCACCAGTCGATGCGAGAGCCTGGCTCCGAGCACCGGGGAGAAGAAGAAAAGGGGGAAAAGCGGGGGCTCTGACATCCCAGGCTGTGAAAGAGCTGCCTGCCTTTGCCCAAATCTGACAGAAATTGCTGATGTGCCCTAAAAACCAAGACAGCGTGATGGGGAAAAGGAGGGGGAAGAGGTGAGGCGGGGGGAGGAAGAGCGGCTTTGCCCTCACTGCTGAGATGGTTTTTCTGTCCTTTGTTTGAAAGCATCAGGTGGTCCTTTCCTGGAGACCTCTGCAGTGTCGCTGGAAAGCCAACGCAGAGGGGAGGGTGGCCGAGGGAGGCGCGGGGTCTGATCTGCCTTCCTCGAATGATGTTCTTAGTTATTCATTTCTGGCAGACCAGGCAAAAGCGTTTGGGAGATTTACTGGAGGTTCAGCACCTGGGGGCTCAGCACCAATTCCTGCTGCCAGAACCAGCAAGGATGGCCAGGAGTGGAGGTAGGAACCAGCTTGTTCCCCAAGAATTTCACACTGATGGATGTGAAGACAGTTTTAAACTTACTTGACAGTGACTTGCAGGGGCTGGAGGAGACATTTCAACATCATCCTTCTCCATGCTTCTTCTCATTGCTGGAGAGGTACAAAACCAAATGCGCCGTCCTTCCCAAGGCTGTCAGTGTATCTCTGCTCTTTAGACATATTGGGCAAAGGAACCAGAACAAAAAGCCAAGCACGTGCAGCAGACTGACTGCTGCAAGTGGTTTGGTTTTCACAGCCCAGCTCTCCATTTTGGATCAGAAGCTTGTCACTAGCTCCTTCCTCCTTATAGCTAGTGTATCACGATGGGGACAAATTCCAAGATTTCCTAACAGCGTATCTTTATGCATTCAAGAGCAGACCTACTTGCACAGCAGACGTTTTTTTCACGGCAAAGCCAAGTGGCAATGCCATCACCAGGTTGTGGCCCCAGGCTGCCCTCCCAAGCTCTGGCTGCAGAAAACTCCCTCCCAGCCTCTGCTTGTGCCTCGCTGGCTCTCGACAGCCTCTTTGGCAATCTCTGCGTTTGTCTGGATGCGTTCCTCACCTCTTACAATGATAGCTACACTCATCCACCACTTCAGAGCATCTTGTTAACTTCCTTCCCACCCTTGTTTTTAAAGGCTTCCTAAGGAGAAATGGTTCTGATCTCTCAAAAGCAAATAACCCCTACATGTGGTAGCATTAGGGCCAGCTTGGGAAGAGGAGAAGTGTCAGAGGATGCTGGCAGCGCGATCACACCCTCACGTAGTCACATTTTCACCTGCTCATGTGGTCCAGCACAGCTGTGACTTGCTGGTAATTACTTGCTTGTAGCTGGTGAGAGACTCCCAGTTCTAGAAGCCATCTGCTCACCTCCAGATCCCTGTTGTGTGATCTTTCATTTGAAGTTCACATCTACAGTTTATGACGGTTTCCAGGATAACAGTCCAGCTGGAGATCCTCTCGACTCCATCCTGTGCTGGCTTTGTCTCCTTTTAAAGGGCGTTTTGCATCTTTCAGTGAACACCAAAAGGATGCTAATCATAGTTTGGCAGGATTTGACCCAAAATAATAGGTATGAGTGGCTGTTGGGAGGCTGGAGCGTCTGGGTGTTCATTTGTGCAACCCAGATCTCCTCAGGTAGAGATGTGATCAGAATGACCTTTCCCATGAGCTTCAAGTGCTCCAATATTAAATGGGGAAGAGCACAAGATCAATGTGTCTCATGGTTTTTCAAAGCCTTAATCTGAACCAGGAGAGACAGTAGTAAGAAAAAGTCGGAATAATTTAATAAATGGTGGTTTGGTTTGGTTTGGTTTGGGCTTTTTTCTTCTAGAGAGGCTGCTCAGATGTGTTTGGATTGGTGAATAGGCTTAGTTTTGTTCAAGGCAGTAATTCAGCTTAATTCCAATTTCATTGTGGTTCCTGTTGGTGGGTACTGGTCAGGATATGCACATGGTATCTCTGGGAAGAGGTTTAGGGCACTTAATTTTGACCCCTGCCTGAATCACCTTCCTCAGGAATGGCTTTTCTCGTGTCGTGGAGGAAGATCAGTGTCTCAAATCAGGCATCTAATGGTGGGACGGGAGATTAATTCTCTCTCTCAGGTTTCCCCTCTGCTCACCTGCTGCCGGAGCTGCTCAGTGTGTGCGAGCAGCCTCTGGAGGTAGGACCACCTGGGGAAACCGTGTCTTGCAATCGGTGGCTGCTTAATAAATCCACTCACGTCGGAAGAGATTTGAGCTGAAGGTTTTCCAAGGGCAGCTGGGAATTCGCAACCATGAGCTGTGTTTGGCTCCCCAGACTTTTGAAAACACACACACACACATGGATGTGCTCTTCAGACTCTTTCATCTCAGCCTTTATACACCACTTCCAAGGTTTAATGCTCTAAATCGTGACGAACACACTCGAACACCCTCACAATCTAAGCAGCTCCTGTCAAACTGGCACTTGCTCTCATAACACTGTGACACCTACACCGGCGTGCGCGTCGCTGCCAACCTTTCAGCAAGCCCTTAGCTTTTGTACTGGGACAAGGTGACTGACAATCCTTTGTGCCTCTTGATAATGGAGAAATGCACCATTTAGAGAGATAAAAATTCACATCAGTGTCTCCCTAACAAACATGATCTGCTGTGTTTTCCCTTTCCCCCTCCCCCCCATTTTAAAAATATATCAAGCCAGCCAGCTGCAGTGGCTGAAGAAAGCAGCTAATTCCTCTAACAAGCTTCTTGCAGGGAGAAGTGCTGGGCAGCCCAGCTCTGAACATGGGACTAGAACTGTGTATAGGATTAGGGGCATATCTGGTGGCCCAGATTCCCCAAAGCCAATTAATGACTGTTACAAAAGGAGGATTTTAGTTCTGAGGTTAGAAATGTATCCTTGAGTCTGGGGGGTGGGGGGGAAAAGGCAAAAGAAAAGCTAGAAGAGCTCAGGACTCACAGGGAAAGTTCAAAGGGCTGGAAGTTTTTTGCAGCTGGAATTTAGAAGAGATCTGTGTGTTTCTGTACAACTCTATTCCTGCTTCCAGCTCTGCTTTTCCTTATTGATCCGAGTTGTGATAAGATTTCCCCCTTGTATAGCTGAAGGAAAAATAGCTGAGAGTGAAGTCTTGTAGGAATGCCGCTGGTCGAGGGTTAGGCTTGTCCTAGACAGGCCACAAACCAGCATAGATGCCAAGAGCTGCTCAGTGCTGTCCCCCAGAGCCACAAGGCATCTTCAGAGCAGCCTCATAAACACGGTGTTGGGGGTCTGGACTGCTCAGCAGAGTGGTGAAACTTGACCAGTTTTCCCCAACTCCTTTTCTTCTTTTCCCATAGTAATCTGAAAGTTGATTTTCCAGAGAGCAGGAGAATTTGCTGGGGGTGCTCAGCATGACCATGCACCTGTGTTGTGGCACCGATGGGCTGTGATTGTGCCCCAAGTATGGCTCCAGGATCATAGAATCATGGAATAGTTTGGGTTGAAGGGACCTTCAAAGCTCATCCAGTGCCCCCCCTGCCATGAGCAGGGACATCTTCACCAGCTCAGGTTGCTCAGCCCCCCGTCCAGCCTGGCCTGGGATGTCTCCAGGGATGTCCATGCAGGAGACCTGCACTGCTCCACCACCTTGCCCAGCTCCTGCTCCCTACGGTATCCCTGTCTCTGTTGACTAAGAGCTTTGGGATTGTCTGCGGTGAAGGCGTGCAAGCGATTATCACTGGAGCTAGGGCAGAAAGCAGAGGGCTTGTTTGTTTTTTTGAATCCGGGGCTGTTTGCTCAGCTGCATCTGTATCACTGCTAATTATTAAGACATCTATTGCCATATTTTGTTTGTGTGCGCGGGTGCTTGTTTACCTTTTTCTGAAGCCTCCAGCTTTAGTTGCTCTTGGAGGAGGATGTTTGGATCCTCAGCAGGATCGCTGGTGATTCTCAGTGCTCCTGGCGAGGGGTAGGGGAGCAGGATATCTTCAGCAGTTCAGGACTTACCCATTTAATTTCTGGGCCTTTCTTCCAAGAGCTGAGATTTTTCAAGTTGCCTGGCTGAGCGTGTGGCTATAAAATGAGACCCACTGAGCCTATGGGATGTCTGTTCTTCTCCTCATTTTTGATGTGTCCCTCACCCTATCTGTTTCAATCAGGGAGTCCTCTGTTCAAGGGGCTTCTCTCATCTCTGAATCCAGTTTGAAGTGCCGGAGCAGGGGGAGACAGCTGGTGCCGAGAGGCTCGCCGAGGGCCAGGGGAAGGCGTGGGATTGATGAAAGAGATTTGTTCATAAAGACTGTTATGAAAAGTGGAGTTGAGGCTTTGCAGGTGCTGTGTGGGGATGGGGAGATCAGCCCCTGCCAGGGCTTACGGCTTGGATCAGGGCAGGTGCAGCTGGCAGTAGGTAAATAGAAGATATGTATTTGTGATATTAAAAAGGGGCTCCATATGTGGATAAAGCGGTGCAAGCTGCTCACCTCTGCCCCAACCCTGCTGCAGCTCACCATGGAAGCAGGAGCAGGGAAGGGTGTTTTTCTTTGGGGGGGGGTGGCTTATGTACAGCTTTTGCTGGACCATTTCAGCAATGTCCTGGTGAGGAATGGGTGGCATTAAAATAATCTCCATGGTGACAATGATGGAGGGCACGGATGGAATGTTTAGGACAAGGGTGTGGGAGTCAGAACTCCTGGTTTTTATTTCCAGGACTCGTGGTGTGACCTTGGGCAAATGGCTTGATGTCTGTAACTCGGCGTTTACCACCCCATCCCCATGTGAAGTGGTCAGAGACTGAGGATTAAAGGTCTTTGCAGGCAGAGCAGGGAAGAAGCTCTTGAAACTCCCATTGACGCCTGTGGGCTGAGGATTGGAAGATGTGTGAGACAGGTTCTGGGGGGCACTGATGAAGCTGGAGGTCCCCAGGGGAGGAAGGGCAGTCAGGAGCCTGGGGCTGGCATTGAGAAGGCTTTGCCCAAGGCCAGTGGACCTTAGTATCTGTGCATGCAGCAAAGTACACCTGTGATGTGAACAGAAGTGGCAAACACCCTGTGCTGATGGGGTAGGGAGAAGGTTTGAAATGCTCTTTATGTTTCTTGTAAACCCACCTCTGGTTCCTATGTAGGTCAACTGGATCTAAAGAACTCCTCTGTGTGTGCATGTGAGGGCCAGAAGTGCTTCAACGGAGGTGCCCTCAGCACACACAGTTGCCTCCTGTTCTGCTTCCTCCATTCCCTCTTTTTTCCCTTACCCACTAGTATCCACCCAGAGGAACCCGTAAGTATCTCCTGCCTCTGTGGGATGTCTGTCCCTCACAAACTCAGGAGGCAGCAGGATGCTCAGCTCAGCCCATGGGCTCCTAGGAACCACAGCTCCCCTTCCAGATCTGGGATGTCCTGCTGGCAGGCAGGACCGTGTTTAACTTAATGTTTAACTTCTCCCACTTTTTTCGCCTGATGCCTTTGCAGTGTCTTTCTCCTGATTTGAGTGGATCTAACTGGCTTGGCCTCTCCAGAACGCTCAGAGCCTTTGTGGCTGCGAGGCAACATTATGCAGGAGGGATGGGATAATTTCATGCATGTTTACATACATCTGCATTCCAAATCGGCTCCAATTTGTGCATTTGTCAAAACCAGCATGCTGGTATTTCTCAGAAATTTCACTAGCTCTTGCTTTCTCTTAACCTTTTCTGTGCAGAGCAGAGAAGGGCCCCTGTACCCCAGGCAAAGCGGATCTCACGTACTGCAGCCGCCTGCCCGTCCCAGCAGCCGGAGGGATGCCCTCTGATAAACTTTCAGCTGGATGCAGAAAGACGTTCTCTGGGCTCCCCCGCTGGGGTTTCTCGGCTCCTGAAGCAAGGAAAGGGCTATGGCCACCCCTGCTTCATCACTTACATGATCATATGGATGATGGTGCTGGCTGGTCCCGCTGTTTTTGCATCCTGCTCCATCTTGGTCATTTACAGCACAGCAACCAGGGGACTAAGCAGGCAGAAATTCGTTGAGTAGCAGCAAATAATTTTAGCTGATCTTCTTCAAGCAGGTGGTGTTTAGTGGCAGCTTACCTTGCCTTTCTTTGTTTTATTGATTTGAAGGTGCTGCAGATTTGTCGGGGTTAAAAGAAAAGCAAAAGATAGGCAATGTGGATAGACCTGGGGGATCTTGGAGCTGGTGCAAATGCCTTGTCTGAGTTCTCCACCTAAAGGCTTTGGGGGTCATGAAAAGAGACTTGATATAGTGTTGTGTTCTTGACTCTGTTGGGGAACAATTCTACAGTGAGGGAAGCTCCATGGGAAAGGAGTGGTGCAAAGAAATGATGTTCAGCCACATCCTGCAAGTACCTGTAAGTCTGAAGCCTGTTGTGACCACACACCCTCTTTGAGCTTAAAGGCAGTGTGTGGCCAGCCCAGGGTTGCTGAGCTGCACGTGGTTTGCTAACAGAACCCCTTGCACTTCCCAAGCCAGAGGTAAATCACCCAACAGGCTGGCAATGCTCAGCTGGGTGAGGAAGCAAGACCAGGGTGGTTGCAGAGACAGGCTGATTGTGGAGCTGGGGCTGAGGGCTGGGACTCCTGGTGCCCCATCAAAGAGCTTCACCAAGACTTAAGGTGCCCTTGTGGGATTCCAGGGCATGGAGGTTGTCTTGGGATGCCTGGGCACTCTAAAAGCATGAGCATCCTCATTTGAAGTGTGGAGTTCAGTAAGGGAGCATGTGAGCCTAGTCAGGAATCATGAATACTTTGGGGCGAGCTGTGCTCCAGTGGCACCATGAGTCTAATAAAGAGCTGGTCTGTCAGGAAAGGAGGTGGGAACACGCCCAGCAAAGCAATGGGACTAGTCAGAGCTCTGCCCTCAGGAAAATGGCTTTTACCAGTCAAAACCAATCTGTCAGTACAGGGTGACTCTTCCTCATTGCAGGAGCTGGGTACTGGAGAGGGTGCAAGGCGCAATATGCAGAGATGAGCCATCAGTTCTGATTTACTGGGGTGTAACCCTGAGAATTAAAAAATAAAATAGCAGTTGGCCAGTTCACAGTAAATAGTGGTTTGGGAGGGATAAGAAGTGCCTTTCCTTTCAGGCCAGGGAACACAGAAAAATAGATCTTCTGTTATCTCTTCCTCTAGAGACCAGACCCAAAATGACATACCTTCTCTTTGCCTCATTACAGGATTGCTCTGATTGTTGCGATGATTGCCTCAACCCATAAAAAACTTCAGAAAAATACCTTTAGATTCATCAGCCCAGCCTAGTGCAAAAAAGCCAGGTGTCCTTCAGTCAGCCAGGTAAGCACCAGCTCTCCCAGTCTGCTGAGAGAGGAAGGTGACCTATGGAACCAGCCCAGGGTTGGAGGATTTACTGCCAATCACCCAAGAAGGCACAAGAATTAGGAGGAGAAAAATGGTGAGTGCAAAGAGGAGCACAAACTGTGCAGATGATAGAAGCAGTCGTGTTCGGGTACTGCTCTCTAAAGGAGCTGTTTCTGGGAGGAAAGTTGCATTGGCAAATATGTGTTGGTATTACCAAAGTCTTTCCTAGCTGCCTTCCAGTGACCCGTGTCATTCCTTCTTCAGTGTCGTGGTGTGTACTGGAGCCATCCTTTCATATGTCTGACCAGTAATTAATTAGGAGGGGATCAAGGCTGATAATGTCCTGTAATCCCTTCTCTGTCACAATTCTGTTCAGTAATCCTTTTAATGCCAGTAACCTGGGGGGGTGGTGGGGGCAGTGGAGGAAAGGAGCCTGGGCTGTGGTGTGGGGCTGGTGTTGGCAGAGTTGGGCTGTGTGATGCCAGAGCATCCCTCTGCCTCCCTCCAATGGCATCCCCCACAGGAGGCGTCCCAAACTGGGGGACAGCTCATGGGGTAGCATCGGATGGGAGAATTTCTGTGTGGGGAGGACAGGGTTGGGAGGCAATGAAACAGGGAAGGGTCAGACAGCAGAATCCTTCATTCTCCAAATGTTGACAGATTTTAGTTTAACCTCGAGGTTAAACCACAGCATTTCTCCTACCACAAGAAGACTTTTCACAGCAAGGTCTCTGCAATTACATTGTTTAGGAGACCCCTGGTTTACCTCTGGCTCCATGTCCTATTTCCTGTGGTACCAGTGAGGACACTTGACCAGTGCTCCCCATCAGTGTGTGACCTGGAGAGGGACACCAGCATCCAAGGAGGTCTGATACCTGCCGTGGTCCCAGTGTCAGCAGCACAGACGAGGTGGGGAAAGTAGTCTTGGGTTTGGGGGCAGGTGGGAGGACTTGGCAATGAGTAGAGTGCAGAGCTACTAGCAGATTTGTGTGCATAGGAGGGGGATGGTCAGAGATGATGGGTTTTGGGCAGAAGATGTTTAGGAAATGAGAAAACCGGTGTTTGAAGTGCCAATGACAGCTGTAATAAACCTACACTTCCATATGAATTAGCCAACATGAGTGCCGCTAAAACTGACCCTCCTCTCCTGCCAGGTCAGGAGGAAAACGGAGGGTGTTGCCAGCCTGAGCGACAAAGTGTTTGGGCGTTGAGAAAGCCCAGGGCTGCCAGCACCACATCAGCCTCCAATTTACGGGAAAGTCTTTCACGTTCCACAGCCCAACATCCTCATCTCCCTCTGATTCAACCTTTTAAAATACTTTCTTCCCCGACAGCTGGAAGAGGAGATGTGAACCTGCCGATTACAGGGACTAAGTGGGTCTGAAGGGCCTTTTGTTTGATCAGAGCCGTGGTTATTACCCCTGACAGTCACAGGCAAGGAAGTCTCCAATGTGTGTTTGACTGAGTTAAGGTGCCTTTGATGCAAACTTCTCTTCATCCCATTTAAACTGCAGATCATTTCCATTCACAGTGAGGGGAAGCTAAATAATTCAGTGCCAGACAGCAGCATTGATGCAGCTGGAGAAATGGGATGGCTTTACCGAGCAGGCTGCGTGGCCTCGTCTGCTCGAGGGGAGGGAGTTTTGGGAGACGCAGGATCTCTCTGGGCTGGGTGGAGGTTTGACCCATGGTACCATGATTCGATGGAGCAGCTGGAAAAACGCACATGATGCTTTACAGACTGAACGAGGGTCATTTGCTATCACGATCCCTAAATCCCCTCTCTCTGTGTGTTTAATAACACAGATGTCTATAAAGTAAATGCCAGCTGATTATCAGAGAACACATTTGCTGAGCATGAACAACTTTGCAATAATCAAACACCATAGATAAACACCGGCTATATGATTTTGTAAGTTTGGAGGTTGGGTTTATAATCTACTGTGTGCCAAAATAATAAATACACATAGAGTAAACCCTTCTGCCTCCAGATCAAAGTGCAAATCCAAGGTGAGTCTCTGGAGCTGTTGATGTCCAGTGGCTCCTACCTCACTCCTGTTCGGAATAGAGGTGGAAAACTGTTTTCTGGGCATCGTGCATTGTGTTTGGAATGCCTGCTTGAGTGTCTCTAATTCTTCCCTCCTGTGGCTGTGAGGGGTCTTTAGCCAAACCTACAGCTTTGCCACCAACCCACAGGATGGCCAGGAATGCCGAGCACAGGAGCCTTCCTCCATCCTGCTCCTCACCTCTCAGCGACGGACTTCACAGTGTTTGGAGTCGAGTATGGGTATTTACTGACCTGCAAAAGCAAACTCAGGAAGCCCCTGGCAGGTTTGCAATTGTTCCTGGCTGAATGGACATCTGCTGGCCCAAATGGGGCCATTGTCTTCAAAACCATGACCCGTGGATCCCTTTCACCAAGATCCCTCTGTACACAGGTAGGAGCACGCGAGCTTCAGCTCACCCGGTCTTTGTGCTAAACTGTGGCTCTGCTGCGGGTATTTCTTTTTTCTATGCATCATTTAAAATAGCACCGAGAGTTAAGCATCTGTTTTAAAATAGCTTTGTTAAAGAAAAAGAAAAGCTTACTCCCTGTGACAATCAAAGAAAGAAAGAATAACCTCCCTGCAGCACCCGCTAAGTTACAGGCGAAGGGGACTGTGTGAGGAATAAATGCGGTGCCTCGGCTTGACACTTCCGACAGGGTCAAGCTTTCCCTGTGCCGTAATGAGGTCTTGTTAGGAAAGTGGGAGCTGTGAGTGATGCTCTTTTCTCTTGGATCTCTGCATTTCAAGCTACCTGTGGAAGGAGTGTGGCTGGGGTTGGGAAGGAAAAGAAAAATCGACTTGTTAGATATTTTTACCTTGGGCTTGGAAGTTCTGAGGATGCAGCAGCGGAGGAAGAGAAGATGGGGGCAGGGGAAGCAGGAGGCCAGGCAAGCTCTGCAAATAACGCTCATCTTCCCTCCTGTTCTTTCTGGTTGGTCCCTCCGTTAGATGTTTTAGCTTCAGTTTCTGTGATGAGGAACCTGGGACATGAGTTGGCAAAAGCTTTGCTTTCCTGGCTGTAAGGCAGCTATACAGATTTGGGGGCTCTTGTGGCATCTAAGTGGATGGGGAGAGGGAAGGACTCCAAACTTTCAATCAAGCCCTGCCAGCTCTTTTCCATTCGAGAGGAACGAGGCTTCGCCTTGTTAAAGGCAAAAACGCGAGCGAGAACGGGCAGCGTGCCAAGAGCCATTTGAGAGGCAGGTGAGACTTTCTGAAGTAAGAAATATCCATTCCACTCTAAATTGAAGTGTGTTAAATAAAGATGCTGTTCAGCGCTAATAAGGCAGGCAGCGAGCTGAGAGCACAGTTGGGGTTACGGCTCTCGGCCAGAACTGAGCCCCCGCATTCGGGTTTGGCCGCAGCTCTCGCTGCGTGCAGGGAAATGAGCTCCAGGCAGGTATTGCCCTAGTTCCTGAGGATGCACATCGGTCAGCAAAGACATGATTTGCTTGACTTAGCTTCTTTTTTGTTATTTTTTTCATTTGAGCCCTAGGGTGAGAGCAATGGGGGTTGCAGAGGTCAGGGCTGAGCCCTGCGCAGAGGGATGGGACAGGTTTGGGGCCGGCGTGATGTGGGAAGCTGCAGTGATGGACGGCAGCATTCAGGCTTTCCACATAGGGATGGGGAAAGCTGGCACAGCACCTGCTTTTAGTAGGTTTTTCTCTCCCTACAGGCCTTAACCCTCAACAGAAGCATTGCTCTCCTTTTTTAAACATTTTTCTGCTTTTCTAAAATGCTGGAACACAGAAGAACAGATGCAAATTAACACATAAATCCAGGATGGAGGGTGTCACCAAAGGGACAGGTATTGCATAGTAATTAAAGAGCATGAAACTCTCCGTGAGATGTTTGTTAGCATGCTCTAAATAGCCAGTTGCTGTTTCTTAAATATCCAGTAATTACCGTAACTGGACACAGTTTGGCTTGGAATTTAATAAGGCCTTACTGGAGAGTCCATTAGATCACCAGGAGGTCGGTGGGATAATTTAACAGTAGTGCCTGTCTCTCTGCTCATTGATTGCGCTCCAGAAGCCAGCACGGTGCTGTCCAGTTCATAGGGCATGAAGAGGGGGCACAAGGCACGACCTGGGGGCTGGTGGCTCTGGGGATGTTTGTCCCCTGCAGTGAGAGGGACTTTGTCCAGCGCAGAGCCCTGTGGAGCCCTCACTTGATTTTACAGGCGGAGAAGCAAGGTTCAGAGGTGGGGATGTGTGATTCCTGGGGGTCACAAAGCTCTGTCTGAGCTCTCAGGTGAGCTCTGTGTTCTTTGCACCCTCTGCGCGGTACCCAGGGGAATGCACAGTGACCCTCCCTCATCCCGGTATTCTGGGTCCTTGAGGTCTCTTGCCAAGCCCTCCTGCTGTCTTTGTATGCAGCAGCTTTTCGTATGAAGGGTGAGGGAACACACCCTGGATATTTATCTTATGACATAGTAGAGAAAGGCTCTTTGGGGGGAAAAAAAATTAAAAATAAATCATCCTTGCTGGTGTGCCAGGAAACATTAACTGCTAAATATGTGTTTTCCTGAAATACAGGGCTTAGGAACTCACCCATGAGGAGGGGGTGTTGCTGGGGCATTACTGCGGGTTGAGAGGGGCTGGTGCAGTGGGGGGTGGCTCTGGTGGGTGCTGCTGTGGGAAGAGGCCGGGGGACCCCCAGAGAAGGGGGACCCCATTGTCCCTGATGCTCCTTTGTTAAGGTACTTCTGCACTTTGTCTTGGATTGTCTCCAGAATGTCCCTGGACACATTCCGAAGGTTAGCTCAGCCTAGGAGCCATGCCCAAAACTGCGCTCTCAAGCATCTCCAGGTGTTTTCTTGCTGGACCTCAGGGCACACAACTCACACCCATGCAAAAGGTATTCCTGTGGCTGCTGTGCAGGCCTCGCATTATCTGGGCTATTTTGGGTTTAAAAGTTTACCAGGCATCTTTGGCCGCTGCGTCTTGTGCAGAGCTTTGTGGTCAGGGGGTAAAAAATCACTGCAGAAGGACTGGCAGGTCTTCTTCTGCCAAAGGCTGGGCTCACTGCTTGTGCAGTCCTGGTTGCCATTTCATCTGAGGGAGAACTGCTCTGCACTCAGGCAGGAAGGAGGGAAATGCCTTTATCGCAGCTCAGAGATGCCCAGCCAATGCACAGCACCAGCCAGGATAAGGCTGTAATGTCTAAGGGGTGGCTGCAGCGTCTCTTTATGCCTGGCACTGATAAGTCCTGGTTTAAGATCATGACATGGTATCAGATTTGAGATTTCCATTTCCAAGCATTGCTGCTACAATTAGGGGGTTTTATGTTGCCTGCCTCTCCCCCAGGTATGGAAAAAAACCCAAACCCCAAACCAACCAACCAAAAAAACAACAAAACCAAAACTGTGGGATATTTTTGCAGAAGTTTCTGCCCTCCAAAATGGGAAAACAGAGTTGGAGACTGAAACAACTTCAGCTGCTCGGTTCGTTTTACTGTGTGCAAACAAGGAACAAGTACTTGAGAAGAAATGCTCCTTTTAATTGCAAACCAACTTTCCAGGATAATTTATTTCTTTTTCCTCCCTCTCACAGGCAAGATTTCATCCTGCCCTCAAAACCACAGCCCTGTGGATCAGACAGGCGGGATGTCATGGGATTATTTTAGCTCAGGGAGGGATGCTTGCTTCTCCAAGAATACCTCTGTCTTCCCACCGCTCAAGCTACACTCATCTGATCTTTCAGACACATAATCTAAGCGGCCCTGCATCACTGGAGCCCAATTTAATGCCAAGCCATGAATTGAAGGATCAGAAGTGCCTAGCCACAATGAAATCCTGTTCACACATTAGGGAGTCCTGGCTGAGCAGCCCTAGAAATTGAAACAAGGGGACTGGACTAAATCAATGCGATTCGCCCAAAGGGCAGAGCCACTATTGAGATGCACAAAGCAGAGAAGGGCAGGATCTCCCGTTGCCATGCACCTAAGGAGCAGGATGAGCCATTCAAAAGTGCAGCCCGACCTTTTCTAGCCGAAAAGTCCTGAGTGCCAACTTCACTTTTTTTTTAGCCTAGGGACAAGCTGAGGGAAGATAAGGGGAGGAAACAAAAAAGGGAATAAAGGAAACAGAGAGTAATGATGGTCCTGGAAAGGGAATTGGCTTCTATACAAACCCTAGAGTGGAGCTGAACCAGCTGCACATCCCTTCCTCTGCATGGAACCATGATATATTACTTCAACGTAGGTATTCTTGGGAAAGAGAAGGCGTTGTCTAGACTGGTGCTCTCCTGGAGGAGTGTGTACATATGGGACCTCATGGTGGAGAAAGAAGGGCATCAGGTTGAACATCTGTTGCAAGGGAATGTATTGGTCCACCCTTCTGCCTAGTGCTTTGTGGATGATCTCCCTCTCACAGGAGAAATTGGTGATGTGGAGCTCAAGCATGTGCTCATTTCATGCTCCGTGTAGCAGCTCCAGAGCAGAGGGGGACAGGGAGGAAGGGAGATCATGGTGCAGGGCACCAGCCTTGGGCTCAGAACCCCAAAGTTTGCTCATGGGGCAAGACCCTACTTAGTGCAGGGGGAAAAGCAAGTTCCTGCACAGCTTGCAGTGTCTCCATAGGAACAAAAGCACCTTGCAAACATGGGCAATGCCTCTCTTCCTCAAGCAGAGCGGTTCATGCAAGAAGACGAAGAACGTTCAGATTGGATATTAGGACAAATTTATTCATGGAAAGGGTGGTGAAGCACTGGAACAGGCTGCCCAGGGCAGTGGTGGAGTCACCATCCCTGGAGAGGTTTAAAAGATGTGGAGATTAAGTTCTTAGGGATGTGGTTTAGTGCCAGAGTTAGGTTATGTTTGGACTCAATGATCTTGAGAACCTCTGCCAACATGATTCTATGATTCTATAATGCAGCTACAAGGAAACACCTCCTACCCCAGCGTGGGATGCTCTTCTACTGCTCAGCACAGCATGGCCTGCACCTCTCCTCTGCTGCCAAACTACTACTGCAGTGTGGACCATGGCTGGACTGTCAGGTGTGTACAAGCTCTGAGATGCCCTAAGGCAGCAGAAAAGCTGATGGATGCTGCAGAAGCTGCAATGGGGCTTGGAAATCCAAGGCCTGTGGAAGACTCTGCATTCCCTGGGAATGCAGTGCTATTCCTGCTCTTAACCATGACCCTACTGATCCTAAGAGCCAAAGCTGGCTCTTTGATGAAGGAAGCACAAGGCGTTTACCAAACAAATTGTACATGCGTGCACATTCATACCCCCCACTTTGGAAAATGCTCTTCAAAGGAATCCTCAGCTGAATTTTTCCAACCCACAATACCCTTGGAAATTGCTCCTCTGCCTGAAGAGTTTGCAAACAATAATGTCTGGCCCTTGTTCAAAACATCAACCAGAGCTAGTAGGAGATGGTTCACCACAAGGCAGTCAGAAAGCAGACTATCACAATTCAGATGTGGCTTGATCAAATTCAAGGCAGTATAAGATGTGAAACAGATTACAGGCTGGATCACATAAGCCACAAACCACATTAAAAGTATAGGGACTACAATAGATATTCTGCTCTCACACTTAAACATGATCCTGAACGAAAGGATATCCCGTGCCTCCAGCCCTTCTTCCCCTAAAAAAGGATTTCTGTCTCCAGAAAATGCAATCCAATTGCATGAAGCACCTCAGGTACTGTGAGCATCTTTGCATAACAATGTCATGTCAAACAAATTCCTGCCTGCTCCTTGTCTACCGCCTGATGTATTGTGCCCCAAAATGGTTTTGACTACCTGCCACCTCAGCAACACCCGAGGGCTATGAAATTACCAAATTGCAGAGGCAGCTGTGAAAATGAAAAGTCAAATGGGTTGGGAGAAGGAGGGGAAAAGCCAAGTGATCGGGTGCTGATGTGCAGGGAGGATGGAGGGAAGGGCAAGGCCAGCTGGGGACAGGATTTGTCCTCCACCTCCCAAATGAGGGATGATGTCTCTCAAGTGCCATACAAATGAGCAATGGTGTGGAAGGGCTTTCTAATTATTAATGATGGTTAATCAGTTCATTAACGTTGATGGGCAGCACTTTGTAAGAGGGATGATTTGCTCTCCTCCAGCGAGTAGAGCCCTCCCTTGTCTGCAGCCTCGTCGTTAGCTGTGGATGTGTGTGTGGAGGGGTAGAAAGAGGAATAAGAGGGTATTTTGATACTCAACGCCTGATGCTGAGGCACCATTATGGTTCTGGCAGCACCCGCATCCCCACGGGTGCTGTGTCGGGTCCTTGGGAGATGGGGAATCAGCGCTCCCCAGCAAGTCTAGAGCAGATATAATTAAAGCCTTCCCTGCCTGCCACAGAGCATATGGGACATGTTAGCAGAGTAATTAAATTTTGTGAAGTGAGTCTTTGCTGGGAAGCTGGAGGGTGGGTGGGTGGGAGGCAGGGGGAGCAGTAGCGCTGCCACACGCCACCTCGGGTCCTCGCACCAAATTGCGCCTTGTGTGGCAAGCTGAGAAAATAATTAAGTGCTGGCTGATTTGCGTTATTTATTGAGTTTGTACATATGAAAAAGAAAATACTGAGGGAGCTGGTCAGCTGGTACAGATGTTGCAGATGAAAAAGAAGAAAATTTGTGTGTGAGGGGGAATGATGAGAAGGGCTTCTGAGCAGAAGGCAGATGTGGGGGACTGGGAGCAGAAGTGGCAGAGAAGGGGGGAATGGGGAGAACAGAAAAGTCTAGTTCCTGCAGATGTGTAAAATACTTGTAGTGCACAGTAGATTTGCCAATTAGTGGAGCTGCAGGAGGATGGAAATTGCTCACGAATTGGAGTCGTTTTTTCATTGAGTATGAGACAACCACATCTCAAAAATACTCCTGAGCCAAAAAAGGAAGTTAGTAGATTGGTGTGGCAGAAAGTTCAGAAGGTTTCAGTGTTCTTTTCCCTTCATTTCTATTTAGAAGTTATAGACTGGAGACTCCCCACGAGTCATTACGGCTCCTACATTTAGCATCGATTCTTCCAAAATATGGTCTTCCCCAAGGGGTTTGTTCATCTTTTGGAAACACTTCCTTTGTTAGTTTCTCTTGTCTCTGCTGTGTGCTTGGGAGGATGGAGCTGCAGACGTCACCAGGCTGCCGGTCATTGCCCTTCTGTGCCAAAAATGACGTGCAGCTGCCGGCACATGAAGGAAACGTGGATGGGAAGGATGTGATGGGGAGAACCAGCTCGGATGGGGTGATGTGGCACATGCAATGTCTTTCCTCCAAAGAAGCATGAGGTGGTGCTGCTGGAGATGCCCACATCTGCAGAGCTCCTGGTTTCTCCTTTGCTCGGTTTGGATAGCAGAAACTTCATTTACAATTTGCTTTGCAACATCCCAGCCTGGCAGCCGCAGTAGAGAGAGGGAGGGAGAGCGAGGAAGAAATATGTAACTAGGTCAGTCTGCTCCACATTACAGCTTCATCCTTTACCCAGGGAGGAGTTGTGGTCTTTGCCCGCCTCTCGCTGTTCCCATTCAGTCACTTGATGGGGTTTCTTGCTACTTTGAGCTTGCAACCTTCAGATCAAGAATTTTTCTTCTTTTTTTTTTTTTTTTCTTCCTTAACTTGGCTTCCATGTTCGACTCTGCTTCTTTCAACCTGTGTTCAGAGGTTCACAGTGGAAGAAACCTTTTGCTGTATTTAATTGTAAAAGTTCCTTCCCTATAAAAGTCTTGGCAAACGGGGCTGGCTCAGTGGTTAGTGCTTTGCTCTCCTCCTTGCAGGGGCAAAGTTCAGTTACTTAGCGTCTGGCTGCTTGTTCTCTTGTCCAAGAAGGAGTTTTTGATCACAGTAGGACTGGATGGTTTGGCTTATTCACAGCGGGGCTACAATGCTGATTGCCATTAGGTCTCTTGTTCAAATATGGCTTGGATCGTTAGTGAAGTTTTAACCATTTTGTGGCCGGTGTATGAGGTGTTGATGGCTCAGCCTGTTTGCTGGTGGGTGGATGTGCCTATTCTGTAAATACATCCACCCAAGGAGCACCAGGTGATTTTTTCATTCCCCTCTTTGCATCCCACCACGTTTCTGCTATTCGCCAAGATGCGCATGGAGTGGACATGGTCAAACCCATGCAGATGTCCTCAAAGGCAGTGGGATGCAGACAGGGAACGTGTGCATCCAGATGTGGAGAGCATCCTGTATCCCTTATCCCTCAGCACTTTCCCCTCTGGGCAGATGAGCAGAATTGTCCTACTGCAAACCTTTCCCACCTGCCTTATGTCAAGCCCTGCAACACCTCAGGTATCCCCCTCAGCTGCCCACCTTCCCTTCCTGGTGGAAATCCTCCCTGATGCCTTCCTGTGTTGTCCCCCTCTTCTTCTGCCCCTCTGGAGGGACAAAGTCACCCAGCGAGGCTTCAGAGATACTGCTGGCTTGGTATTGTTAATACTATCAGTATGAAAGTAAACAGAGATGGCACATATGGGCCATTAGTAAGCGGCATGTTAATTATGGTGAGGTGCTGCATTACTCACTCTGGGCTAGATCCTGCCCTCTGGCAAGTGGCACTGTCACCGCGCTGTCCTCCCTGCGAACGGGGGGCTGGAGATGGTGCCAGGCGTGGGAGCGCCGTGGGCAAAGCGTGTCCTTACATCACTTTGTATAAATACCTGTGCAGGGAAGTGTTTTTTTTCCATGCAGACTGGATTCTGAGAGAAAAAGGCAGCAAAAGTTGGGGTGAGGCACCGGGGATCATCTGGAAAAGGGGGCTCTGCTCCTCAAACATTATTTTCTCTTGTTCTTAATGAATCTTGTGCAACCCCGGCTCAGACAGTATTTGCAAACCGTGGGGAGAAAAAAGATTTAAAACCAACAACAACAGAAGAGCATTAGCAGGAAATAATCTCATCAGCCCCAACTCTCCAGCAGCGCTGGAGACAGGAAAATGATGCCTTTTTATTAGCCTTATTGTCTTTAATTAAAGCATTCAGCAGAACCCTCTGATAATGGACTGCAAGTGAGGTCGGCAGCATTTGTAATAACACAATACAGGGTTCAATTAAGTTGTACTTTGGTAGCTTTTCATCTCCAGTTTAAACAAGCTAGTGATATATACGGAATGATTACCTTTTCAGGCTGGGGGAGAGGGGGGGCAACAGGGGCTTGGGAAGACAAATCACTTGTTGCTGTATAATTAATGCTATAAAAGCAGTCAATTTCCCCACAGCATTTTCCTGTGTTCAGCCAGTTTGTGGGGTACCCCATCACCCCCACCTCGACTGGCTGCCTGTAATTTGGCTCCTATACTGCAGCCATTAGGTCTGGTGTTCTATATCACATTTTCCTGTTGTTGTGGGTAACCACTGCAGGTTTCCTAAACCTGAACCTTTAAAAAAATATATATTCTTGATGGTTGAACTCCAAATAAACAAGAGGATCAGAGACAGTAGAAGAAAAGATCAGAGGTCCAGGTATAACCATTTGAGTTGAAAGACCGCGAATGATTGGCAAGCAGCTGATATTTGCTGCTCCTTCTTTCCCCTGCTCTTTTGAATTATTGGTCATAAAACACTCTGCAGTTGCACTCTTGCTGTGTCAGAGAGAGAGAGAAGCCAAGAAAAGATCCACATGGCTAACACTTAACTTTATCTTCACCGTTAAGTAATGCTAAATTAGAATGAAATCGCACTGGTAATACAGGTGACAGCTATATGAAGGCCAAATGAATTCCCTATGATCAGTGCCATTAAAAGGAGCACGTTGGCAGAATTCATGATGATGGGACACTTACTGTGCGTATAACTCATGTGCGCACAGGAAGCTCAGGGTGAATCTGGCTGGTGGTTTATGTCAGGCTTTAAAAAAAAAATAAATAAAAATGTGGCTTTAAAAGCTTCTGTTCAGGTTCTCATCTCTCCAGCCCTGATGTAAATTTGCGATAACTTAATTGCACTGCTAAACCGCTGTGGGGGAGAGGAAGAGACACGAATGGAAAACAAGGGCTTTACTGAGGCTTCTGGTCAGAGATGCTGAGCGCATCCATCTCTCACATTGATGTTAAAATAAAAACGGGGAGATTCAGGCTAAACATGAAGAGGAAATTGTTGCCCTGAGGGTGGTGAGAGCCTGGCCCAGGTTGGCCAGAGAGGTGGTGGATGAACCATCCCTGGAGACATCCCAGGCCAGGCTGGACGGGGCTCTGAGCAACCTGAGCTGGTGAAGATGTCCCTGCTCATGGCAGGGGGGGCACTGGGGGAGGTGGGGAGGTCCCTTCAACACAAACTGTTCTGTGATTCTATTACAAACTCAGTAGTTTTTCGGCAGCAGTCTGTGCCTATGCAGCTTTAGCACGTGGCTTTTCCTCTCCAAGATGCTGTGGCCTGCAGGGATGGTGTTAATCTCTCCATGTTTATTAGGCAAGAAGGTGCTACAGGGAAGGTAAACCCCAGGTCCCCTTCCCCTGTGATGACTGTCATTCTGTGGTACCCCATGCTGGCACACTTTGTCACGCAAGGACTCTACCCTGTGCGTATGAGCAAAAATTGCAGTTTGAGATAATTACCTTCTGCCTCCTTACAGCCCGGTTGTACCTGGATACAGTTTGTGTGTTTTTACTGTCTCTCGTGTAGCGCAGCCATGCGCTGTTAAACAGCTGTTCTGCTCCACCCTAGAAAAATAGCTTCAATAAAGTGCATTTGCCATACAGGTCATATATTGGTTAATTCATCCTTTTGGGAGAACTTCCAGACAGGAAACGTGGAGGCAGAGGAAATTGTCCCAGCAGAGCACAACAACTGTTAAATTAAATCCAACCCTGGCTCCCACTACCTGCCATTGTTACTGAAATAAAAGGAGAAAGCAAAGGGCTGAGCTTCGTCCGGGCTGTGTCACTGCTGCTGCTGAGTGCTCCATCTCGTGGGGGACCTGTCAACGCTTTTTTTCCTGGAGAAGGTGAGTCAAGTTTCATACGGTCACTTCTGTGATTCAATAGCCAGTGAGGTTTTTCTTGCTTTGTTTGACTAAAATAGTAGGGCAGTGCCATACGTATGCCATACTCTGATTGAGGTGTGAGGGCTGGTAGAGGGGTGCCCATAGGTAGAGCTGATGTGCCCAGCTCCCTTCACTCCTGATTTTAAAGTTCATTTGAAACGGAAAACACATTCAGCCACCTATAAGCTGAATTGACCTCTGGTAGATTTTGCAGTTCAAGGAGGTACAAATGGGACTGCTTCTGCCCGTCCCCCTTGGATCACATACTCCACCAGACCTGTTTGGCCTTGTGGATATAATTGTGTATGGTCATGGCAGGAGTCACTTCTGCGCAGACCCCGTCTGTTGTGTGCTCCACATGGCTTTGCTATTATTGCACCCTGACTGCTGCTGAGACAATTTCTTGCCTATTAAAATGCAGTTACAGCCTCGAAAGCGATAGGGTAAGAATGGCTTATCAGTGCTCCATAGCTATTTGCTCTAATCAGCCGTACCAAAGGCCTGAGAATGCTCCCACAGAAGCCAATAAGACTTTCTACCATTGACTTCAAAGGCAGCAGAGAGCAATTTAGCTGCTGCCACCAGACAAAGCAGGTTAGGATACAGCTGGTACTTCCACAGCTAACTTGGCTCTGAAACCCTGACAATCTAAATGTATTTTTGCTACACGGGATGTTTAAAAATAGACAAGACAAAGTAGTGGGGAAAACTGATTGCTGGGAATATTCCTTCCCTGGTAGGAGAAATGGGCTAGCTGAACCTAGCAGGGCTTTTCCATCTCCAGTGTGTATGAGTCTATGATTTTTGTCAGCAAACTAAGCACTTCTGAGCCGGAGGCAGCACAGAAAGCCGCTAAAAGCAATTTAGAGGTGCTGTTATCATAATTTTTCAATCCAAGAGGAACTTCTGGGTTTGCATATATTGTAGGGCTATGGCAGATTCCCCTGAATCCAGTGAGATACAGTGCCTAAGTGGAGACAATCCCGTGGACGTGAACCATAAGTCACAATAATGCGCATGTCTTGATAGGGTTGTCCTCTCAGCTGCCTCATGGGAGGAGGATATTGAGTGCACGATGTCACAGAAGATCAAAGAGGCACCAAGAGCTAACAAATCACCAATAATAGGTGACTTTGCTTGCCCACATATAAACAGGCCAATGATATTTACTGAATCAGTGTCTCAATACTTCAAATTATCCTCAGAACAGCTACTTCGAAGGCATGCAAGACAAGGTGGTGCGTTCTGTTTTGTTTTGTTTTTTCTTTTCACTTTTGCCTTGAGTGACATTGAGGATGTAGTTCAGGAAAAATAGCTTCCTACGCACAAGTAATCATAGTCTGGCAACATTTGTCACCCTCACAGACCGCATCAAAACTTGGTCAGGAACCCTGATCTCTGGAAAAGAGAAGATAAAAAACATTGAAGAGGAATAAATGAGACTCTAAGTCAAACCCCTCAGACTACATCTAAAGACAGTTTACTCATCTATCTTCCCAGAGGAAAGCAGGAGGGCTGCGTAAATGGTAGAAGGAAGGGAGTTATAAGCTGAATAAATAACCTTTGCAAAAAGGGGATCCAGCCCAGGAAAGCCATAAGGAAGGAGCACAGACCTTGGCAGGGCTGGCACAGATGCAGGAGCTCTCTGTGCTCCTTGCAGTGTGGGATTAGGCAAGAGAATACCCTGACTGAAAATTTGACACACCCCGTAGTTTTTGTGGGCAGTTGCAGAAGAAGCCCTGGGTGCCGACGCCGACTCCTGCGGTCCAGGCTGGGGGCTCATCCTTATGGAAGAAAGACCGCGACACCCACCAGCTCCTCAAAACGCTTGACTGGGGCGTCGAAGTGGACTCAATACAAACCTGAGCGTTTCATTAGCCAAGTTTTCCACTCGGGAGGAGAAGCTATGGCTGTATTGACCTTAATGTGAAATTAAAGTCATTTAAGCAGGTAAGAGCCAGACAGCTGGGTGCAACCATGCGATGGAGGTGTTTGTCTCTATTTGCAGACAAGCTGTGTATGTGTTTCCATTTTGCTAAACTTTTGCTGCTTGTTTATTTAGTTAATAAGAGACAGCGATCTGTCTCGTACAGCCATGCAAACAGCAGAGCAGAGAGCCTGAAGAAGGGCTTTTGTTGAACACTTGTTGGCCTTATGGCACTGATTGTGTTTCACCTGCTGCGGGAGGTAAAGAGCTGCAGGGAAGACACTTGCCTCTAACAAAGCTTTTCCTCTAGTGGGGCATGTCCTGTCTCACTCCATCAGTCTGGGTACAGGACCAATGTGTTCAAATCCCTGGGTTGGGGTTCTGTCAGTAACAAGAGACTGGGCACTGTGTCACCAGCTCCCCGTATCTCACGTTCAGCTTGGGGTTGCCAAAATGCTGGTGTGGCCGTCCCTCAGGACAAAGTCACCGGACCTCTCTGTCTGTGCTGGTGCTTTAGAGAAAGCCAGGAGAAAGCATGCAGTGTGGACAGCTGCTGCAAAACCTCTCCTTCATCCATCTCTTCAGGAGGATTAACGTTGCATTTCGGGAAAATGCTCTGCCACTGTCTTGTCTTCTCCTTCTGCACCCAGCAATCCTTTCTGAATTTTTTAAGTGTTAGTCTTCCTACTCCTTCTTTTATCAGTCAGGTTTAGGTGTCCCAGATACTACTCAGGAGTAAAACCTATAGCTGCTGCCTCCCTGAGTTACCAGTCTTCCTCTTCTGTGGCAAAGATGTTCATCGTTAGCAACACTTACGCTGCAAGCATTTACTAAAGAGAAGATGGGTGATGGTTTTAAACTAAAGGAGGGGAGATTCAAGCTAAACATGAGGAAGAAATTGTTGCCCCTGAGGGTGGTGAGAGCCTGGCCCAGGTTGGCCAGAGAGGTGGTGGATGAACCATCCCTGGAGACCTCCCAGGCCAGGCTGGACGGGGCTCTGAGCACCCTGAGCTGGTGAAGATGTCCCTGCTCATGGCAGGGGGGGCACTGGGAGAGCTGGGAAGGTCCCTTCAACCCAAACTGTTCTGTGATTCTGTGATTCTGTGACTGAGGTGCATGAACTCACTTTAGGGGTCATCAGTGAGGCAAGAGCTTCTGACCTCTGGCTTGGACAGTAAACGGAAGAACAAAGAGGGGGAATCTTTTTGGGAACTTTCCCAGAATAAACAGGAGAGGCAACAGTGGGCCCTGACCCAGAGACCGCTGGAGGCAGCAGATGTCTCCTAGAAAATACTGTCTGTATTTTCAGACTGGGTCCCAGTTGTCTAGAGAATACATTAGGGACTTCAGCCCCACCGTGCTGGCTGCTTTGCCAACACAGAACAAGAAAGAACGTGCACAAACACACACAGCACTTGCACATATACACAGTAAATTAGATGCTTTTGGATCTTACGTTTAGCTGTCTATTATGAATTCACAGGTCCTCTTGGAGCACTAAGGAACAAATGCCACCTAGTTGATCCTGCACTTCTCTGCTAATTAGGAGGTTTTTAGGACAGACAATCTGAGGTGTTAACAATTAACTCAATTATGGACGAAGAGCAAAGCTGTTATTTGCTTTGTCATAGCAATTTAAAGCCAAATAAACAAATACTAGTGTCTTTTCACTCTTTCCCCTGCACTTTAGCACAGCTGTGCAGTAAAATAATAATTATTTCATTGTCTACTTCCCAAAAGTCTACATTTAAAGCAGATTGTAAAAAATCTCCACATGATTTACTTTGCCTAATTATTACAAACTCAGGCTGTAAATCCCAGAAGAAAGACTACATATTACTTTAAAAAAACCCAAAAACCAAGCACACATTAAAAACAGAAACAAACACAAAACAAACCAAGATGACAGCAGATGAATGAATTAAATATGTTAGAGTTTGTCTGTCACTTCTGATCAGGTGTTTTGAAGGAAGCCAGGGGAGATAAGTACTTGATGTCCACAGGACTTCAGAGGGGCTTGGTATTCATTTCACTGTGGCTCTTCTGAAAACTGAGTGTGAAAAAAAAAAAAACCAACAACTTAGCTGCAAAGAAATAGCAGAAATTTGAAGATTTTTTTAAATTTATCTTTTCAACTCTGGAAGCTTCTTTTCCATCTTTCCAGGAAACCACCAACCCTATGGCTTGGGATAGCCTACCTGGCAGCCACCTCCACCTCGAGATGACCTGGTCCCTCCAAGGCCGATGCTCAGTTGGATCAAAGGCTGGAAGGACAGGACCTGAGCTGATGGGCACAAAGTGGAGCAGGAAAAACAAAGTGAAGGGTCTCAAATGCCAGACACAAGACCGACACTGGAGTTGAAGCTGTGGAATGACTAACAGAGACTTCACAGGTTTGCTCTCCTCCCCACCCTTCTCTTCTATGAGCCTCTCTTCCTTCATCTTGGCATTATGAACATGGCAACAAATGAAAACACACGTGCAGACGGTCCTGGTGCCCTCCTGTCAGGTGTAAGCCCTCTGAAGCAGGTGAGCTCTCAGCCTTCAGCAGTTCTCTTCAAAGGTCACATCTAATTAGGAGGATCCTGGATTTTGACGTTATTGGTGGTTTTAGCATGTTGGTCTCTTCCAAGACAGCAAAGAAGTCCAGCTGGGAACCCATATGGGGAAAAATATATATATTCTATAAACTTGTTATCCCTAGGAAGCTTCTTGGTATGCTTTATGTGTGAGCTCACTCTATACACCTACTCTTCCCCACAACCTGATTTTAGACATTGCATGACAGATAGTCCCACTGATACCTGTCAGTATTTCTTGATATCTACTTGGAGTCCACTGTAAGGCAGTTGGTACTCTCTTTTAGTGAGAAAAAAAAAATTGGTGCTCTTTCTGCAAGTTTTTGGTCACCCATAGCAGCCTCAGTCGTCACTGATTTCTGCACAGACTCCATGGTTTGAGGATCAAACTCACTCTTCTCTGATTACTTGTCGGAAAACGCAACCTAGGTACTTGGAGACTATCACCAGTGGCTTCCCTGAACACCCCGGCAGGGACAACATCTCAGCATAGTCCAAAGTTTTATGTTGGACTGAGTTGCAACTCTAACACACTTTAACAGAGCAGATGTGGCCAGTTACGGCAGCACAGATGGTGGGAGGTAATTTATAAAGGTATTGGAAGACTGCTTGGGGTAGGTACCCATATCTTTAGAAACAGAGGTTTGGGAAAGTGGACAGATCTTTTTCTTTTGCTTCTGTTGTGAGCAGACTAATGGTGGGCACGGTGGTGCCACCTGGCACCAGAAAATGCTTGATCCTCATCTGAGGTGAAGCTACAGCTACAGCCATATGAACCCGACTTAATCCAGGGGTGTTAAGAGGATGGTAAAACTGCATTTTAATCCTACCTCAAGGTTGCCCACTGGTAGAGGCACGTATGTCTTGATAGCACCATGTGAATGTGCATCTAGGTCTCGGACCATGCTAATTCCAGGTGTGTAGAGATGAGCTCCAAGCCGAGATCACTGACACCCAAAGGTGAGTGCCCCCAGCCCACGAGAGATGCTGTTAGACCATCAGCTGGGTGCTCTCCTTGATGAAACCGTATCTCCTCACTTCCTACATTCATCTGCTTGTCAAGTGCAAAGATCCGTTTTAACACTGTGGATTCTAAATTTGCTCTGATGTAATTACTGTTTGACACTGCAGCCCTTCCAAGCACCTTACATAAGGAAAAAGAGAGAATTAAACATGAGAAGCCTAAAAATAAAACTATTAAAAGGAGACAGAAGCTGTTTTGTGAGCAGCAGGAATGATGTGGTGCCTCTGGGAGAGGATATGTTGAGCCAAAGGAGATGTTCTGCTTTTAGGCAGTGCCTTTTATTGCATTTCAGTGAAGTTCTGTGCTTTTCTGAAGTTCTTAGGTGTAGCGCTTTTAGAAATGAGCCTGTTCTTTCTCTTTACTCTTGCAAAACCCGCGACTTTCATACCATTTCCCAAGCCAATCTCCTTGTACAGACTGCAGCCAAAATTTCCCTTCCCTAATTAACCCGGAATGTTTTTTGAAGAAGTTTTAGCCGCAGAGAACATCAAATTTAGCTCTTAGCCTGGAGCCAAGCTCTGGGCTAAAGAACACATGTCATTTTAGGAATTCATGCAGATGCAGTTTGACATCTGGGATGTGATATGTCACCTGCACACTTCCCGGTTGAGATAATGAACAATAGCGCGCATTGCTGATGCTGCAGGTGGGATGCAAAGAGGTTTTTCCCATTCATTCCAACAGTTTTGTCCAAGCTATGTAAATAACTGCAGGAGACTTCTTTGACTCATGCAAGCCTCTTCTGTTGATGTTTGTCCATGTGATAACTCAATTGCCTCATTTCCCCTCTGGGTTGATTCTGAGAGCAGTGTGCTGCAGTGTTGCCTAAGTTATGACCCCGTAAGAGATGGAGTTCTGTGTTGAGCATTTGTTTGCCATGGGTAGCTCCTCTGTCATGTGAAAAGGCAGCCGAAAACATGCAACACATGTTTTTCTAACGTGATTTTTGAACTGCCCTGGTTTACATGAGTCTGGTGACCAATATATGCTGAAATTCAGGCATGGAGAGTAAGGCTGGAAGGGGTCACCAGATCATGCGCCTCAAGTCAGGGTCAGCCAGGTTTCCCTCTCTGCAACGATGGCAGAAAAGCTCTGTCTGACTGCGTTAGGTGAGAATAGATGAACATGCACTGAATGTTTGATTTACATCAGGTCCCCTCATGACTCCATGATTTGGGCACTTGGCATCAGTATCACAGTGCTGGGACCCTCAGTGTGTTCATGAACTTTTGCTGTGACTCGTTTTCTCTGTGTTATGAGTGACGGTGTTTGGAAGGGGCATGGAACAGTGACAGGGAGAGGTGGGTCCCTGATGGTATGTTTCACAAAATCTAGTTTAGACTGAACAAAGCTAGCCTTGATAAGCTAAATGTGTGTCCTGTCCAGAACATCTAGGGGAATAATTGAATGTGGGTAGGTGATCACTTTGAAATGGAGAATCATCACCATTGGCTCCAGACATCTCATTATGAGCCCATTCAGAACCAGAGCAGAAACAACGATGTGAGGCCTTGATACTCTGAACCCTCAAGATTATTTTTTTGAGGAACTGTCCATTGCCCAAGCAATTTTTGTGGAAAATATCCGGGAGAATAATTTAGACGAGCAAGAGCTCGTGGAAAATTGTAAACAGCTGGGACACCATTCCTGAGCAGGAGAAAGTAGGCAAATCCTTTATTTTCTATGTCTTACTGCTTTAGCTGTGGTAGCTGCATTGCTTTCAGTTTGATGGGGGTTTTGTTGGGCTTATTTTTGAAAGAACTTGCTCAACAAAGAAAACACATTTTCCCTCCGGGATAAATAACCTCCTGTAATTGCACAGCTCCACTGGTTTTTAATCCAGTCTGTGTACCCACAGTAAGTGGTCTTTGGCTTTCTGGCCAAATACCAGTATTTGCAAGCTTCATGGAAAACCTTTCCTCTGGAGCTATAGAGAACCATAAGGTTTGTAGTTCCACAGGGGCTGATTTGAGCCAACAAGCAGCGGGGCATCATGTCAAATTCTGCAGAGTATAAGCTTTCACCCATAGGAATACAACATGTATTTTCTAGCCATTCTGTAAAGAAAAGCCTCTGAATACAAAGTGAGGCTGGCTTGATTTCCTCAACTGCCTCTCAAGAGGGAGGAAAAATAGGAAGGAAGAGTGATCTTCTGTGCTTGCTTGCCTGTTTATTCTTAAACCTACCGAGGACCCGTTAAATAGTAATGCTACCGTGTTCGACTCTTGTTTTTGTCAATGAACTCCAGCTACTCTCAAAATGTGGTAGTTTACAGTTACACGTGGGACATCAATAGTGTATTTAAAACCTGACAAAGCCCAAAAAGCTTCCTCATTAACTGCTACATGAACACAATATAGCAGCCCTGTTGCTATAAGCAGCATGAATTTCCCCCCCCAAAGCCTGCTGCCCGAGGTGGAGCCAAGCTGTCATTTCCCTCTGAATTGAAGGTGACCCTGGTAGGGCTGATCTGTGGCAAACTTTTGGGTCATTTAATGCTCGTGACGGTCGTAACCTCCACACTGAACTGCTCTCAGCACAGGGGAAAGGCATCAGAGGAGCACAGAGAACTCTGTCCTACCCTTTCCCTTTTCCAGCTGATTTCTGAAGTGATGATGCAGAGATTATTTTTACCCCTGCATCAGTAAAGTTTTGGCCCGAAATATCTTGAAGTGCCATTTTCACTCTGCTTTGCTCATAACTTGAAGATTTTTGATTTTTTTCTTAATTATCTATCAACCACTCTCCAGCTGCAGTATTAATACGTGGAATGGTGGTTGTCTTCAGTGGCTATTTAAATTAAATGCAGATCTACTGAATAGACACCAAGTGCCAGGAGATCTCTTTTGGAGGAAGAAAAGGTGAGAGGAGAAATTCCTTTGCAGTTAACATTGTCAATGTGCTTCTGAAGCAAAGCATGACACCTTTCTGACTTCCGGACGTTATTAATGTCTTTGTCTTACAGAACATGTGTTCTGAAAGCCTGTAGCCGTGTCATCTTCAAGCTGTCATTTCATGGGGACACTGCGAGGTACAGCCAGCCTGGCTTGGGATTGCATGGGAGACATTCAAGACACTACAAGTAATTCAGCTGATGTTACAACTGCCCTGGAGGCAAGGCTGACTTCAGACCCAGCGCTCCGTGAAGGTTCAAGGGGATGCCGAGCAACCTGGTGGATGATGCACAACCATGGAAGATGCTGGGAAGCATCTTCTTGGGGCTGCGTTTTTAAATCCAGACAAGTTGTGCCAGTGATCCCTTTGGATATATGTCACGGTAACCCTGAACCAGGCATGGGAAGGTGAGCTGCTCCCACACCAGTGCCACTGTAGACTGCACATGAAGATTGTGCTGAAGGTGCAATAACAAGCCAATATCTCCTTGCTACATGCCTCATGCCAGCCAGGGTGTCAGCAGAGAGAGGGCTCTGGATAGGCTGAAGGGGCTGAGGGGTCTGGGGAGGAAGGGCAGGCCGTGCCCAGCAGCAGGCTCATGCTCAGGGTGGCTGCTGGTCCCTCAGCACGGTTTGTTTGCGTGGTCTCCGCCTTGCTCAGAGGGATGGACGGGCTCAGCTCCTCACGTGGGTGCAACTGGTCTGGGAGCCAGGCAGGCACTGGAGGCTGCTTCAACGGAGAGGTTTATGGTGAGGTCAGGAAGGCTTGGAGGGGGTTGTGGCTGGGAGAGAGTGGTCCCTGGAGGGAGCAGCAGGTGCATTGTGCAGCCCTTGCTGTTCTGGACCAGCATCTCCTTTCCTTGCCTGTGCTGGAGGATGCTGCAGAGCAGGAAGCATCAAACCTGCTCTCTTCTCACATCCACACTACTCCCTCCATGCATGTCTAAAACCTGCACTGAAGCACAATTCCACCGCTTTATTCATCCCTCAGGCTGCCAATTCAAGCAGCACGTCCCAGCCTGGACTCAAAGGGTTAAGGTGGGATGTAAACTTCAAAGCTGGGCTCGCTGGGCGCTATGGGGATCCGAGCAGTGTGGGTCACGGATGTCCTTGCAGGCAGGTCCCTCATCTCCATGCTGTGAGGAGCAGATGTGGCATAAAAGCTTTCTTTCAGAGAAGGCATGATTAATCTTTGCTTCTTAGACGATGACAAATATATTATATTCGCCGACATGCACACGCATTCTCTTCGCCTGACGGGTGACCCCTGTCTTAATGCCAAGCATGCGAGGTCCAGCTCTGTAAATGAAGAGGAGAGCTTTGCAAGCTCATTAATGCTTTGAAGTCGCTCATTAGGAGCAGATTCCTCGGGAGCTGGCGAGCGCAACACCCTTGGTGAGCGCAGCTTCATTTGATATTAATGCGGGTGCTGCAGCTGGAGGCATCCAGGGATGCTGAGCTGCAATTCTACACACATGGACCAGCATAGCGGATAGCTGTGGCTGTAATATGAAGGGAAAAAGGAAGCAGGGACAGTTTCTGTTCCCTCTTGGCACCAAAGGGGTTGAATTTTCTTTCTGGCAGGGCTTTTGCATGTGAATAGGTTGACCCAGTCCTCTGCTGAGCTGAGGACCTGCAGCATCTTCCAGCGGGATGCTTGGGGTCCTTGTGCCTTGCTTCCTAACATTCCTAAGTTGTCTCAGGAGGCCAGGATGAGCCCTTCTGACTGAGGAGCTCTGTGTCACCCTCTTTTGAGACCTGGAAATGCACTTTTTTCTGGCTTGGGAAGTGTGAAGGTGGCTGAAATCACAGACAAAAATTATCGGGCTCCTGTGGCTTAAGGGCTAAAGACATCTTGCACATTGTAACTGTGGGTTGTGGGTTTGAATCCTATTGTGAGTCAACAGAGATTTTGTGGTATTTTTTTTGTTTGTTTGTTTTGTGTCTCAGGCTGTCAGAGCCTCTCTCTTCCCATGGGCATCCAGCAGAGTCAGGCTGAGACCCTCCAGAGACGCCATCCCTGCACTAGGGTCCCTGGCAACACTATCACCGGTGACCATGGTCCTTGCACAAGGAATTAGTGTGGCACACAGGGGCTGTGCCATCCTTCATGGCCCATGAGACCTGGTGCATGTCAATGAGATGTTCCGCCAGTTTGCTGGGGACATAAAAGAAAGCAGTGGGCTCAGTTTGAGACCTCGGGGGCTTGGTGTGCGGCGTGTGCCCCCCAGGGGAAGAGCTGGTGGGCCAGGGAAGAACTTCCAGCCCACCAGGATGGCCGAGTGGTGAAGGCGTTGGACTTAAGATCCAATGGGCACATGCCCGCGTGGGTTCGAACCCCACTTCTGGTAGGAGCCTCCTTTTTCTCTGGGTCCAAACACCTCATCCTGGTTTTTAGAGCATCAGTTCAGAGCAGGGATGTGAGCTCCAGGCCCTGTGTGAGGGGAGATGAGGCCATTCAGCACCCCAAGGTGAGGATCCTGGTGGGACGGAGCCACCTTCTTGTCCAGGCTGAACATGGAGAATGATATAAGCTGGTTGCTCTGGCACACAGGTTGTGTCTCCTGTCCTTCAAGTAGGGAGTGCTGGGACCATCGTGGGCTTGAATCCCACATGCTCCCAATATCGCAACTTGTTTTTCCCATGGCAGAGATAGGAAAACCTGACTACCCTGAAGGTGGAAAAGAAAAGCTGTTGAGCTATAAACAGCTCAGGCAAATCACAAGTGGAAACCAGCACAAATAGGTGGGCTCAGAGGAGATAGGTTAGAGGTTTGTGGACACTGCTCCACACCAGCTTCTCTTGCCAGCTCTGTTCCATGACCCCAGATCCACTGCTTGGCTCATCCATACCACTATTTGGCCCTCCCCAGGGGGACTTGGCAGTGTCACAGCCCCCTGGAGCAAGGCAGCATGGCAGGAAGGCGTTCCTGATGATACTGCTGGTTAAATTTGGGGAATGCATGAGAAACCAAGAACTGTTCCTCTGTTGCACAGCATCACTGTGCCATAGTCTGTCTTGAGTCAGGACCTACAGACGCTCTTGAGATTTTTTTTTCTCCCTTTCTTGTATGCATGGATGGGCAATGGATATTTCCCTCAGTAAAGGACTGGCCTGCTGGACCCGCAGAGAGGCTGTCAGATACTCATTTGGCTGCTTTGCTCCAGCCTGAGGCCAATCGGATATGTCCTACTGCTGGGACATGATTTGAAGTGATGGTGTTAATTTGGTTAATTGGGGTTCCTGGGTAGCGTGCGCTTCTTGCAAATCAGCTTACCATTGTAGTATCACTGCAAAGAGTTATTTGTTGGTGCATGGGGTTATGTATGAATTTATGATTATGATGTAGGACCATTAATTTCATGTTTGTGGCAGATGATAACAGCTCAATTAAAAGTTGCATGTGAAGATCTTTGGCTTCCTCTGATACCCAGGAATCAGCAGCCTACAGGAAAGATTACAGCGCTGTACTGCTGGCCATATAACAAATAGGGCAGGACTCAGAGGAAAGGACATGGGGGGAAATTAGTCTCCCATTTTATTTGTGCTGGGAGGGAATTTTTGCACATATCCACTAGAGCTGGCTTGTTGCAACAAACCCCAGTCATTGAGTGATGCAAAGAATGACAAATACATCTTTGAGAGTACCCCAGGGGGTCTAAGCAGCACTGCGGGTCAACTTTTTTGCCTCTGATGGCTTGGAGTCAGACTTCTGTCTAGTTCATGTGTCAAAGGCATTTGGTGGCTTCCGCTGAGTTCAAAGCTGAAATCTCCTCATTTGAGCTTCTCTGTCGATCCATATCCTCAGAAAGCTTGTGTTTTTTCCACCCCAGGGGTATGGGCTGCGGTTTGCTCCCAACCCCTCAAGGATGTTTATCCACTTTGTAAAAAAACTATTGGGCAGACAGAGCATCATCCGAGGGCACCAAGAGCTGAATTAACACCCTTTGTAACACACAGACTGCCAGAGTTGTATGGACAGCTGGGACCAAGTGTTAATTTGAGCCATGTAAGAACATGGGGCTGGAGATGTGGGGACTGAAACAGCAACGAGTCCAGTGGCAAGGGTAGGTGAGAGCTGATAAATAATCTGCCTTCTACCAGGTCACAGCTTTCTTCCTTCTTGCCTCATATCATCCAAGTGTTTGAGAGCTAAAAAGAGCAGCTTGCCCAACGGCCATTTCAGTGTATCATATCTATTAATATGGTTGCTGCAGGTTAAATACCAATAGTTTATTACAAATATACTTATTACAGATTAACTATGCAGTATGCACATCTGTTAATGTTGTGCTTGGAAGTAAACCTCCGTGAAAGGTTTTTAATAATGAATTTGTGTTGAAGTAGTGTACAATAAGTATCTTCGGCAATCTTCCTCTCAATTTCACAAGACAGTTTTATGTTCAATAAATACCTAGGGATTATTAAAAACATATTTATCAAAGATTAACAGTGATGAAATATATGCAAATGTAAGCTGTTAAACTCAATACACAGACTTATAATAATCAATTCTTATATTAAAACACAATAACTGCCTTGTTTAATCTAAATGAAATGAGTTTGGGGCTCTTTGTAAGTTCCATCTTTTGCCGTGTGCTTGCAGATCTCAGATTAGATCCTGGGATATTTGTCCTGAAAATAAAACAAATACTTAGGTAAAAGCAAAGGGATCCTAGAATAACACAAGTTGTTCCAGGAATAAGTAGCCAGATCTTCAAAGGAAGTAGGTCAGTGCCAGTCCACAGACAATAGAGCATCTCGCCCAGCTTGCCCCAGCTCTGTACCCCTGAGATACCTGTTACAACAGGACAAGGGGCGATGGTTTTAAACCAAAGGAGGGGAGATTCAGGCCAGACAGGAGGAAGAAATTTTTTACAGTGAGGGTGGTGAGAGCCTGGCCCAGGTTGGCCAGAGAGGTGGTGGATGAACCATCCCTGGAGACATCCCAGGCCAGGCTGGACGGGGCTCTGAGCAACCTGAGCTGGTGAAGATGTCCCTGCTCATGGCAGGGGGGGCACTGGGGGAGCTGGGAAGGTCCCTTCAACCCAAACTATTCTGTGTTTCTAGAATCCTCATATCCAGTCCAATCTATGGCTCATACCACCTCCTCCAGCCACACCACTTCCAGGCTTGGGAGTCTGGAGCATCAGCACTCAACTTCTTTACAATCACAGGTGCACCCACACTGTTTTGGATCTGGCAAGATTCCACCTGTCTTGTATCCCATCATTTTCTAGCACTTGGAGACAGAGTGCTAAAATGAGCGAAGTATTTAGGAGGTAAAAAAAATGGTATTGTTTTACTCTTGTAATGCTAGTGTTATAATTGTTGGTTGGTGGGTAATGAGAGCCGGTGCCTGTGCCTGCGGCTGTGCCTGCGCCTGCCTGCAGGTGCTGGGAGCAGCACCCCAGACACCCACTTTTTGTGAACAGTCCCAGGGGCTGCCTGGTTGCCTCATGGGGCATTGATGGCCTTTGGACTGCAGGAGGACTCTGACTCCTGAGCCCTCCTGACAGCAGGCTGGAAACCCCACGAGGCATCCCCCAGTGGGCTGGATCCGGTGCCTTGTCTCAGTACTTGGTGATGGTTTTATCTCATATTTGTGTTTGCATTTTTACATCTGTGAAGCTCAGTGTCAAGACTAGGTGAGGATACAAATCAGAGGGACCCAAATTTGAGGGAGACTGCACTCTGTGTGTCTAAAATATGGGCTGTGCCATGACACAAGAGGCTGTGTGGGTTGTTGACTCCAATATCTGTAATGTATTGAGAGGTATTGGCCTCTTATGATGGCAGGATCTCAGACAATGTTCTGAGAAGGGCAGACATCCCCCACACTGCTGCTCAGCAGTATCTCAAATACATGGTGATTTTCCATCTCCCAATTACCTATTGATTTCCTTCCTGTATGAGTTTGAAAACCAGGCTCAGGCACTGCCTTAAGGGATGCTACTTCTATGTTTCAGATGTTACTGAGAAGTTCTGTAGGATCAGATGTGTGCATGGGGCTGCCGAGGAAACCCTTCAAAAGCAGGGAGAGTCAGGGCATGATGAAGGCAGCCTTGAGAAGATGGAGGGACCTGTTGAAAAGACAAAGGTTGAGAAAAAGTGGGGAGTTTCTAGCCTATATCAACCACTTGTTCTCATATATCTCCCATCCTGCTATATGGAGATATATAGATATCTCACTCTTGGTGTATGTATCTCATCTGGGCACATGGCATCAGTATATGGTGCAAGTGTCTAGCTTTGAGGGATGTGTTCAACTCAAAAGACGGCCCATACAACCAAGGAAGATCTTTCTGTGCTTAGCTGGGCGAGGGCAGTACTGGCTCCATTGGATGCCATGGGGATCCATTGTCATATTTTGACAAGGTTTGGTCAGCATGGTGACTACAGCGACCATCTGTCACCAGTAGCCCCTGCCTTGTCTTTTTGTCCCCCCTGGGGAAACATGACCTGAACAGCTTAGAGGCCTGGTGTGTCTCCAGTGCCATCACGCACTCCTCCGTGGACATCAGAGAAGTTATATCTATTTACCTCCTGGGTGAGTTTGTCTCCTGTACGTGTTCCTCAGCCCACCTGCCCCGTGGAGGATGCTCAGCTGGTAGGGGGGAGTTTTCCATCTTAGCAGAGGACTGCAATTACGGAGGTGGCCAGAGAAAAGAGACAAGCGGGCACGCACCACTGCCTTTAATAGAAGGCAATGATTCTTCTGGGCTCCAGAGTAATATGGGAGATCTGGTTTTAATAAATTAACAGCCTACAAGTAACAATCTCAAGCAATTAAACTCTGGAATGAAGGCGAGCACCATGAAATGTATTCTGGAGCTGATGGAGGAGTGGCAGAAACAATCCCTGAGCAGTGAAGAAGGCAAAAATATAATAAAAATGCCCCAGAGAGAGTGGGAGAGCTCTGCTCCCCGTCTCCTTTCTATTGTGCATGCATGTGGAGACCTCATCTTGCTCCCCCATCCCTCCTCCTTCTTCCACTAACTCCTGGGGACCTGATTTGGAGGCTCCCTGAGCTCATCCAAGTCTCCATCATTACCATCACCCTTTTGCCTGCTCCCACCCATCCTACCTAGTAAGGAAATCCCCATGGTGAGCAGGGGGTGGCTTGTGGGAGGCATGGGAAATAGCTGGAGTTTGCGGATAGCTAGGAACTGAGGAACAAATAAATAAAAAATAAAACTGCTAAGCTCCCTATCTTACATTAATAGCCTGTATGGAATCCTCTTTGCCAAAGAATTCAATTTATTTCCATTTAAAGGCTGTTCTTCTCAATCAATGCAGCTAATAAATAGCTGCTGATGGCCATGACCCCTGGGCTGAGGGAAGAATTTATCTTCTGAGCCAATTAAAGCAATTGAACAATACCTTTTAATAACACTATGGGATTTTAAGACAAGGAAAAAAAAATCAACAGGAGAGGGAAAGAAATCCCCTCCCCGAGCCTTGCAGGGAAGGGTCAGCTGGGCTCTGGCAAGGCCAGGATTAGATGCTTTAACATGTCTTGTGAAGCTGGTAGGGGAAATATAACATCCCTTGTGAAATCACAGGAAAGCTTTTCTGATGTCTTAAAAACATTCCAGGAATCAAAAATAAACCATAATGGCAACTTATGTTCCCTTGTTTGCAGAGCTGTAAGAGGTCTGAAGGGATTAGTGAGCCTCTGTGGCGTGGTGGGAGAGATGGACACGCCAGGCAAGCTGCGATGCCTCTTGCACCACCACAATGGGCAGGATGCTCCTCCAGGAGCGAGGATTTATTCGGGTGCACTTCATGGCGCTTCCACACTCACAAGGGTAAGACAGGGCTGGCATGTCCTTGGCTTTCGTTCTGAAACTCCCATTACTGTTTTATTTTTTAGTGGCAAAAATCCTTGTTGATCTGCTTGAGCCCTGGTGGAGGGATAGGGAGCATCCTATCAGATTTGTGGTTTCCACAGCTGGTATCAGAGACGGTGCTCGGCTGAGAGAGCATTCGTGCTTCGGAAGACAGACAGGTGCAAAGGAGGTGGTGAGGGAAGCAGGACGGACACCTATTGAGTTTTCACAAAGCTACGTAACTCCAAATGGCAATGGGTCTTCCCCACTCCATCACTCTCCTGTCAATGAAATCTCGTGGCTCCTGTTGGCATCGGGGGAGAGCATCTGTCAGACACACAGGTCTCCTTCGAACACTCCCGTGCTGTAGGGAAGTCTCTTATCTCCATTTTACAGATGGCAAGCAGGGGCACAGAGAGGTTAATTGACTTGCCCAAAGCCAGTGCAGGAGGTCTATAAGTGATGCCAGATCCCTTGAATCCCTGTCTTCTGGCTTAATCATAAGACCATCCATCTTCATCCTCTTTCCTCTCCAGGTTCCTCAAGAGCTTTTGTGATTCTCCTGTAGGCAAACTGCAGGTGGAGACAGCGCTGGGAGCTGCACATTTCCAGCAATGGCTTCTTAGCCCCATTTCCCAAGAGGACACCAATTTTTACCTTGAAAGTTTTGGGGGTTTTATAAACTCTTCCCTAGTCTCCTTTAGGAGCGGTTAAATAAATATGCTTTAGCATGACGAGGAGCATTCACTCTTTGGGGAGGCATTTCAGGGATGCTGAGGCAAAAGGACATTTTGTCACTGCTTTGATAAAGGACATATTTCCTGGGTTTTCATGCAGCACTCCCACCAAACTGATTAGCAGATTGAACCTACAGGTAGAAAACGAACAGCAACCTTTATTTTCAAGTGAACACCTGCTGATAGGTCCCCACAGGACTCTGGGGATTTGTCCTTGACAGCCGTTCCCCTACCTGTGTGAGCAAATCTGTGTGCAGGGCCATTGAGAGATGTGGCAAGGCACAAACATTTCCATCACAATGTCTCTTGTTTCAGAAGTGTGAATGGAAGAAGCGATAGCCCTGGGTGAGCTGCTGATGAACGTGGGGCACGTGTTACATTCCCTCTGAGACTGCGAAGGAAATCACAACTGTAAGTCCACCTCTTTCAATTTTCATGCTTTCTGCAACATCTCTGTTTTTCTTCTTGCTCTCTCGTTTTCATTTTTTATTAATTACCCGGTGACAACTTTCCCAGAGGACTCTATTTTCCATTAATTATTAGGAGAACTAGAGGAGAATGTTGAGCGGTTGGAGAGCTCCCTTTGAGAAGATCAGGTGGGAGCATTTCCTAATGCCTACATGTGTATCGTTTTGACATTCTCCTTGCACGGGAGGCTAAATGATGTGCCTCGGATGCAGAAGAACTTTTTTTATTATTGCAGCATAGAATGTTGAATAAGGAAACTTTATTTAAGTGTTCGTTTGTTGGCCCTGGAGACTAACATACTGCTCAGCCAGAATTGATCAACAGGCTCTCTGTATGATTTATTATCATGTCCTGTGTGTAGGAGAATTCACAGACAGAAATCAGTGTCAGTGTAGGACTGTGCTGCACTTGCATCACTTTTTTCTGCTGCTGAAGATGCAGATATGGCAAGAGATGGAATAATACTGGCCTGAAATTTCAGGTCCAGATGGTAACTGTCCCCAACACAGATGAATGATGCAGGTGGAGGAAGAGCATCTGCTCTTCCTCTCCTCTTGAAGCCATGGCTTTTATAGTTGTACCTGCTACAGTCCCCACAGTCTACTGAGATTGATGGGAATGTCTTGAAAGAAACAGTCAGGAAGCTCAGTGTTGAGACCAAAACCTTCCTGGTGTAATACATCTGTTGGAGCACCATTGACAGTCAATTTCTACTTGGAAGAATAGAAGCTGATATTTTTATGATGTTAATCTGTGAATCTGCTTCTGTAGGCTATTACAGGTTACTGAATGCCATTATTTCTAGGATATCTCTTATTTAATTGCTTCTGTGTAATTAGAAGGGTGTCTTTCATCCATGAACTGGTCTTTGGAACAAGCCAAGAGGAGCCAGAATTTCCTCCAGAAAATCCTGACCAGGCTTGAGAGGTCCTATACGTGTTGGTAGGCGATTTCAGTGAACACAACCCCAAAGTTGTGTGGGGATATGGAAGCAGAGCTCAGCATCATCTGCCTCTTTTAGAAGCTGAGTGAAAAAATGGTGTAACTGTAGTGGGTTTCTGGGCTTTAATTTAAGGACTTTAAGTTGCGTTAGTGGTTGGTATCTGCCTTCCCAAGCTAACCCCATCCTCCAGCCCACACTTGACTTTCTGTACAGGACATCCCTGCTCAAACCCGTTACAAGTGCATCTGTAACGACTCCTCCTGAAGGACGCAGTTCAGGTGTTGCATGGCGGTAACACTTCATTACACATCAACTCCCATGCTGTTTTACGACATCGTTTCTATGGTTACACACCACCCTCCGTAACCCACTGAGCCCGTAAAGAGGCAGGATTGCATTTCTCAGTAGCAAGAGCTGTCATGTGTGGTGTTGGGGTCAATACCTGATGGAGAGTGAAGTGCCAACCCATGGTTGGGTCCCAGTTGAGATGCTGATGCCCTGGGAGCTGCTCCTTGTGTTGGGAAACACCAGGGGTCAGAGATGGGTGACGAGGAGAGACCTCGTCAAGCCTTGGGTAATTGCCATGCTGTTCGCCACCACTCAAATTCTCACCTTCGTGTCAACAACCAACTTGGATTTACCAGTTGTTGGAGTTCATTGCAAGGGTGGGACAGGAAGGAGGGACTATGGCAATATGAGATTTTTTGCTAAGAGACAGCCCAAAAAGGCTAATGGGGACCTATTTGGCTCTAAAGGATTCTTCTGGAATTAAGTTACAAACATGGTACATAATTGGATTTGGCCAGAAACAGATTTTTCTTCCCAGAATAATGGGTTGAATGCATTTCTATTTCACGATCTGGGGTGGCTTGTTTTAATGGTGCCTGAGGGGGAAAACAAGCGTGTTCTTAGAATTTTTTTTTAAGGAAAGACCAAGGATTTGAGCTGGATAACATGACCACTATGGAGAATGAAATTTTATGGGAACAATTATTTGACAAAACATATTATAGCGCTTAGCTGTCTGTCTAGTTGGACCAAAGCATGCCCACAAGTCTGTTACTGTAATTCGATATTTGCTTGCTGTTAAACCTGCCAAATATTTGTATGTACAGGAATGCTATCCAAAATAGTTGAGACAATCCACAAAAAGAAGAGATTTGGAGGGCCTCAAGGTGAAGCGTATTAAAACCTTATTTCCCTTGGGGAGAAGATTGGTAAAAAATAATTTAAAAATCAAGCTACCTCCATCAAAAAGAATTCATCCGAAACCATGAGGTGTTTTCAGGGAACACCCTCCCAATCCAACTATATCAGAAATTAACAGTTTTGACAACCTATTTTCCACCAGTTCCAGGTAAGGTACAGAAAAGGTCCTTGAGGTGCCAGCAGATGACAAATTGGAGTCTGAAATAGTATATTACTGCAAATAAAATCATTTGCCTCTGTGGAGGCAAATTATGCTGTGGGAAGGAAACAGCCCTTCTCTATGTGGTTCTGATTTGTCCTCTAAACGAACCAACATGCTTGGTCCCGGCCACCACAACGTGACCAGATAATGAGATATGGGAGGAAGCTAAAGGAAAAGGCATCAGACCACCCCTTCTGCCTTCTGATCACTAAATGATCAGACGTTCGGAAAAACTGATTTATGTGGGAAGCCTCAAACCGCTAAACGAGGCTACAAGATGACAACGCCGTACTTCTGCGTGTGGAAAAAAGGCCTAAAAATATCTGAAGGGTGTAAACATGAAGGAGAGAGCGGCGTTATCAAAGTGTACAGGGTTCGGAGCTGGCAGCTTTTGCTGTTCAGAGCAGCGGATGGGACACAATGGAGAGGCAGAGCAGCAGCATCATGACGGTATTTGACTTAAGCCTGTACCTCTGTGGCTTGATTTGTTATGTCCTGCTCCCACCTGAGGCTGGCACCAGGACCTGTCCTGCTGAAACGCCACCTGGAAATAAAACAAGGCAATACAATATTTTCCTCCACTTAACTGTGGTGCTTCCCAGCACCATGGGACAAAGTCAATCTCACTGAAATCAAAAGGGCTTTTCCCACAGGGCTGTAAAACCCGTTCTCTCCTGCCAAGTGTCATCTGTCCTTGTAGTCGCTCCCTTACATCTCAAGTAATAAAGCAACATATGGATCATCATTACCAGACCCCAAGACTGTAAAGAAATTGTTATATATTTCCTATAGCTCTCTTTAGATATATGGTTGGATTCTCAACTGATGGGAAGCAACGCTGATTCATGGCAGCTGAAGACGTGGCCTCTTGTGTGTAGTCTTGTCTTCTCATCTTGCTGAACTTTCCAAGGATCTAAATTAATGTAAGGGAAATATGACCTTGCCTCAGTGAATTGTTTTGGGGGTTAATGTGCTGAGTGATTTATGGGCAAAGAGGGTTTTTTTCCTCTTTCTTTAATAAAAAAGTGCTCTCATTCAGCGGCTTTGATGGAAAGCCTGCGAGGACCCATGATAAGTATGTAACCGGAACAGACTCATATTAGATATCACTGTTACAAATCTATTAGTCCCACACATTAGAGCATGTGCTGGACCTGATGAGCTACACTAGTGGGAACATGAGTCATTTTCTGAAATAGATGTAGCTTGCAAATCTTTTAGACTGTTATCCAATTCCTTTTCTTTCAGTTTAATTAGGATATAAAACATGGCCTTAAGAGCTCGTACGAGTGGAGGGAACTCCGCGTGAAGGATGGGGAGCCAGCTGCGAGCGTTTCCCAGCTGCTCAGCCCCGGGGCTTTCCCCTGCGAGCTGGTTTTGCGGTTCCCCCAGGGACTGACAGAGGAAACGTCTCTTGAAGCACGTCAGGAGGACGGAGCCGCTCTCGCTCACCTGAGGGTGATGTGCACAAGGTGGGTTGGCTTTGGGTTTCCTCCACAGCTCGCTGGGAGATGCTGGGCTGTTCTCCCAGCCGGCACAGGGCACTCGGCACCTGCTGGGGCTGAGCCAGGGTCCGGCAGAGCCCCTGGAATATGGAGCGATCTGCCAAAATCTGCCTAGTAGGGTAACATAGCGACAGCAGAGAGCAGCAACGAGACGAATCGGATGGTGGTTCTTTTCCAACCATATATGCAAAGCACCTATAATGAGCAGAGATAAGCCCCTGAGATCTGCGATGCTGCTGATGAATTAATAGAAAATCAAACCATACACTTTCAAGACAAGAGCATCCAGCCCTTCTCATAACCAATGCAGGACATGTTTCATCCAGAGCATATCTGCTCTCATTGGTGCTCTTTTTGCTCTTGAATTCATCTGTTCTCTACATTTGAGGATTGGCGCCATTAGCATTTGGCTTTGCAGAATTCAGAACCTAATTCCTATGAGTTTTCATGTTTCCCTTTTTCTTGTTTTGATTCTTGTTTGTCCGTTTGTTAGTTTGTTTGGCAACATATTTCCTGTCTGAAACAAAAATAGCAGAATGGGCACTTTCTGGACAGATTCCTTTGGATACTGATTTATTTCTTTTTTTAAAGATGGACACCTGGTTTCTTTATAAATGAGTGTTGGCAGGCTGGGAAGCTGGGGGGGGGGGTGAAGGGGGGGGCAAGGAGAAATGCATCTGTTTAGAACAAATGCAACGCTGTAGGAAAGCTTTATAATGTGATCCAAGATTGGCCTGATTGCCTGATGCTTTAAACATATGGTGCGCTCCTATATATATTATGCATGAAAACTAGCTGCATGCACATAGCAGTAGTTCCACAACATTTTACATACAGTCTGCCAAATCCCAGACTTCTCTGTTCTTATTCAACCCAAGCTCCCAGCGAAGACAATGAGCATTCATCCAAGGCTCGCTGCTTTTGGTTTACTCTCTTTTGGTTTTGCTTCTCCCTTAATTTAATCTCAGCTGAATGAGGTTTTCAATGTTTCATCCTTCCTTTGGCACCAAGCACCGACCTTCCTCCTCCTTTGGGTGCGTAAAGTTGGAGTTGGCAGCATGTGGTCCGGTGGCAATTCTGGAAGTGCTAATGGGCAGGAAAAACCCTCATCTGCAGCGTGGTTGGAAAGCTCTGATGCAACGCTCACATACCTGGGTGTCAGCTCTGGCTCGTGCTAATATGTCCATGGCACAGTTTATCTTTGTCTAGGATCTCTAAGACAATTTTCCAGATCCACCTGGGCAGGGCGGGCACTGGGATCTAGTAGGATAAGAGCTGAGGAGAAGCTCTGTGGTTTCTGTCCTGCTCTGACACGGGCTTTTCCTTCCTACTTAGGCTTAGTCTGGTTGAGCTTTCTTTTGTGGGGAGGAAAGCTGCTGTTCTGGGTGGAAACTTCACATCATCTTTGCACTGCTGGCTAGCAAGAAGTTCAATCTGAAAGTCATGTTTCAACTATTGCATGTATTTCTTGGTTATCATTAGTACTGTGCTTGGATCCTGTACAGGGATACCTTTTTTTGGGGGGAAAACATCTCATTTTTTCTTGCAGAAATCATCTGAAGGGTTGAGAAGAAGTGGAACCAGGTGTTCATCTTACCAGGCAGCCCAGCATCATCGTGTGTTTCCTTACTGTAATGAAGTATTTGCCCTTCAGTGGAGGTGACAGACCAGAGGAGCTCACTGGTGGGTGGTCATTTTATGACATGATATTTCTTATATCTCTTTAAGTGATGACACTCCCAAAACACAGAAAATGGACATTTCCAGATCAAGAAAAGCAAAACTATTTGGTCCAACACCACCTGTAGTTAAACCAGAGCTTCCTGTTGCACAGCAAGTCATTGTTTGCCTGTCAAGATATAGGCCTGAGACATCCAGAAATTATCAGGAGGGTTTTGCAAGAGTCCCTCTGCATTAGCTCTGCAACAGAAATTTTCCAGGAATATGTCATCCCTGACACACACAATTATGCCTAATGCAGTGTCGAAATTTTGCAGTTTTGCGGAACTTACCATCAGTCTGATCCCTGTCCACCCACATCTCCTTCAGAGAGGGTCTGAAACCGGTCAATGCTTCTTCTAAGTTGGTATTAGTTGGAAGCCTGCACAAATTCTAAGAATTTGATTAGAAACATTATCTTCCCTCTTTTTTTTCATTTTCAACACTGAACAAGGAAAGCTGGGCTTTTTGTCTTCGAACATTTTCTCCTCCACCCAAAATAGTACCAAAACCTCCTGGGCTCTGTCAGGCCATGTGGGGAATTCCTGTCCTCTTCTTCTTGCCAATACACTCCATGGTCCTGCTGCACTGCCACCAAAATCCTATGCAATTAAACCCCAAAGGATGATCCAAATTCAGATTAAATCTTGGGCAAAGAGAAGCTGTTAGATCAAACATCCCCACTACTGTGCAGAGCAAAGACTCGGAATGCACCGCCATGCAACGATCATTAGAGGAGCAGAGGATCTGAGGTTTAACACTCACCCAGATGAGTGATGGATAAACATCACTTTCCTAAGAAAAGCACTTTCTCATGCTCTTTAATCCATCCAGAACTTAACAACTGGGTGCTGACTGAGACACAGCTTGATTGGGGAGAGATGAAGGGACAGAGAGGAAGCTTAACACACAGTCAGCTCAAAGCAAATGCATTTAATGCTGCCTATCTCAGAAGCTTTGAAGAAAAAGCCCTTGTGTCCTCAGTGGTTCTTTGTGGTAACTTTTTGGCATTAAAGTTCATGTAAGAGAATGATGAGTTTCCCATTATCGCATATGGAGATGGGATCCATTGTGCTAATTCCCACGCTGTGGAGATTTAACATTCGCCGCGTTTCTTTCTGCAGATACACTGTGATGTGTCCTTTTCAAGCTGCAGCCGACTACATTGAAATCTTGACTGACACCTCTTATCTGATAGGGGCTGCTTTTCCGCTGGCTGCTCTTTAGAGTGATAAATGTCAGGAGTTTGGGAGTTTGTGTGTATCTAGGCGCTCCATCTGAGACTTTGGGCAGGTAATTATCCCGAAACCACAGGACTTTGTCATGAAATCCACTGCTGTGCTCGTATGTGGAATGAGTTAGCCAAGGGTCATGGATTTGCTGCATCCAGGAACTGGGAAGCATCCACAAAGATAAGCAAGGAAGGATAAAATCTGAACAAAGATTTTCCCCAACCAAAAATGAAAGCAGACCTTTTCTGACATTGTGAAGTTGTCTCTCCTGATCACCTGGGAAGGCCATGAGTTGGGATTTGACCCAGTAGCCTCCAGATTTGAGGCTTCAGTCAACCAAGCAAAGCAACTAACCCTTGCTGGCTGGTGTCACAGCTGGAGCGAAGTGATAAACCTCTGATGTGAGGGAACCAGTAAAGAAACCAGAGATCTATGGCAGTTTGCAAGTTCTAAACAGAAAACTTTCTTAACACACTTTTATCCTGGTGAAAGTTGCAAGGAGGAAACACCTAGAGAATTGGAAGTTTCTTCCAACGCTTCCTTCTCCTGTGTCTTACCTTTGCTTTTCCACATCCACTCTGTTCTTCACTTCCAACATTGATCACCTGAAAGCTGAAAATGGGTTTCACTGGAATCCATTAAATTTTTACTTTAATATTTCTCAGTGCCCATGAGGTCTGAGAAATTAGGGTGGGCAATTTGTGAAGGAATGGAGAGATGGGAGTCTCCTTGCTCATTCTCTTTGCTGACTGCTGGGATGTTCTACCAGTGTGTCCAGTGTGGCTGAAGTAACTAAGGTCTCTGGGGTTCATGTCAACATATTTTTTTTCTGGAAAACAACACAAGCCAATCTCAGTGAATTCTTTGCATCCTCATACACTACAGGAGGAGGTAAGGAGTGTGTTAGCATCCTGATGGGGTGGCTGCAAGAGGCTGCTGGTGCTGGCAGCAAAGCCTGGGGTAGGTGAGCTGGGGTTCCACCAAGAGGATGGAGAGGCTCCAGCAGCATCCCCACCACCCTGGAGCCAAATGCTTCCCTTTGGCCAACACACATCTGCTGTGAGTGGTGGTTGTGATTGAACCACCCACTGCTGTCGTCCTTTCCTTGCTCAGATACGCCGTGGCTGGTAATTTAGGTGTCAGCAGATCCTGCCCGGCTCTGCAGAGCAAGCAGCTCAGCCCCTGTTTGGAGGCACAGGGTGAGGAACGCTGGCTCCGTGTTCAAATGCCTGACTCAGTTCATTTAAGCGCTTGAGGGTAACAGTTGCTTCATCTTGTTGGCTTTCTCTTCTGTTTTCTCTGCCTTTGTTTGTTTCCCCCTCCTTTCCCCCTTAACATACCCTTTGAGCTGTTCTTTAATTGAAGTAAACAGAGCAGCTGCTATGGTGTGTGTTGTTTTTCCCATTTTCCCCTGTGAGTCACACATTTCCTTCCTTAATGTCTCTATCTTCCGTCGGTCTGTACTAATGAAGCCCCGCATCTCAGCTGCCGAATGCTCAAGCTCATCTGCCTGGAATTTTCTAACTCATTTCAATTCATTTCCCATTTTCCCCTCTCCCCCGCCAACCTGCTGCCTTTCTTCCATTCCCATCCCATCCCATCTCTCTTTATCTCCTCTCCTTGTCTTTGATTCTTCCTACACCCCTGGCGTCCCATGGGTGCTGAGACCTGTGTCCATCATTGCAGACACATGATGCATGTGCTGGGAAGGTGCAGTAAGGAGCGGGCAGCACCCCTGTGGGTGCCAGGTCTTGGTACCAGGGCAGGGAATGGCTCCTATGGCTTCCTGCTGCAAAGGGTCTGGAGAAGCACCTCCTGGGGCTGTGGGAGCTGGGAAACACTAGGAAAGGGCATTGTGGCTTTTGCTGCTCTTTGCTCCACAGGGGAAGGAAATAAGGCTGCACAGTGCCCTGCCTGAGACCCAGTGGGAAAAGCTACTCCTTGGCTGTGTATCTTAGAATCATAGAATCATTTTGGTCGGAAAAGACCCTCAAGATCATCAAGTCCAAACATTACCCCACCCCTGGTACTAACCCATGTCCCTGAGAACCTCATCTCTGCATCTGTTCAACCCCTTCAGGGATGGTGACTCCACCACTGCCCTGGGCAGCCTGTTCAACAACCCTTTCTGGTAAAAAAAAATTCCCAATATCCAATCTGAACCTCCCCTGGTGCAACTTGAGGCCATTTCCTCTCATCCTATTGCTTGTTACTTGAGAGAAGAGACCAACACCCTCCATGCTACCACCTCCTTTCAGGTAGCTGTAGAGAGTGAGAAGGTCTCTTGTGTTGGTTTCAACTCCAAGCACACAGTCAAGAGCAAGCAGGAGCAATGAATGGCAAATGGCAACATCTCCACTCCTCTTTGCTTATGAAGGTAATTCTTTCCACAGCTTTAGTGGCTCTGAGAAAAGAACAGCAATGTGGGGTGTGGGAAGCGATTCAACGTCCTGTCCTGCATGTCATGGAGGTCTGAGACACAGAGAGGAGGAGACGTGACCTGAGAGGCTCTGCCCTTGACAAAGTCAGGTATGTCCCATAGCACCAGCGCTTGGTTATCACTCTTTTGCTGACATGAACCTATGTGCTGATGTCTGCTAATCAGGGGTGCTAGTCCTGTTATTTTTTTCCCCATTATCATTGTTTTTTGCAGGTTTTGGTGGACACTTCCTCCTCTATTTCAACACTAAGCCCTCCTGATCTCTGTTGCATTTATATCTGTACTCTTGCAGAACAGGGTGTGTTGTCTCTTCTCTAGAGGAGCCTGGGACAACTCCTCACTGCAGTCTCTGTCCTTCAGCAATGCCAAGGAAACCAAAGAGACTCCCAGGCATCTCTGATTTTGACAGCAGTCCTCACTGAAAACCCCATTATCACAACCGGATCAGATCCATTCTCAGCTTTCACTCCTTTCTCTCTTCCACCCTGTACAGCTGTCTTGTGATTTTAGGAATAAGCAGGTCTGAGTCCTTGAAATTTGGCTGCAGGAATCTAACCCCAGAGCTTGAGTTTTGCAGGTTAATTCCATAGTTATCCCTAAACATTTGATTCTCCCAAAAGAAGAATCAGGGTTAAGATCATTTTAGAACCATAATAGAACAAATAAATGCAAATCTTTGCCAGGAAGAAAAAAAAATACCTTGATATAGATCAGACACTGTCTTACATGCCCCTGGGAAAACGAGCGGAAGAAGCTAAAGTTACAAGCAGTGGATGGCTGGAGGAATTTTGCTCTTGCTTTAAATTTTGTAATGCCGTTTTTGCTTTAAAATGCAGGTTCAAAGAAAACAACAACAAAAAAAATAACATAACAAACCAAAACATGCCAGTGCTTTCTGCTTCAGCTTCAGGGCCTCCTGTTGAGGTTCCCTCATCACCACAGGGATAATATTGCTTGTTAGGCCTAAGACTAGCAGTTGGAATTCAAGTGGACAAAAAGACCTAAACAAACCCATTATAAATCCCCAATTACTTTCAAACTGTCAGGCTTATTAAAAAAATGTAAATATCCTTCTCGTTCTTGCAGAGAGTGTATAAAAATGCATGAGGCTAAAAGTCAGCTGAGCTGAAAAGAGTTGATTTGTGAAATAACTTTGCTGGGAATAGGGCAGAAGTTGCTCCTGGATGGCAGAGGGAGCCCAAAGTCTAACCATGGGTTCAATACAACTTCTTAGGCTGATGTGCAGGTCTTTTTAAGAAATGGGTGTGCAGATCCAACAGATGGAATTTCTATCAGCCAATACAAGTTGGACCCCAACTGCAGGAGGCTGAAAGTGCCCTGTGCTTTTCACTATTTACCACTCATCTCAATTGAACCATTTTTCTGTGAATGTTTTTGCTCCTGTTTTACCTCCTTTTCCCATAACTACCGGTCCTCAGGAGGGAACATTATCAAATAAAGGAAACTTGGCCTTAATGTGTTAGTGTTAGGCAGACTCAAGTGTAGTCACTTCTGGTGGTAGAAATGGGGCTGCGTTTCCCACAAGCTGGAGAGAAGACAAATTTCCTTGCACTGGCCTCACAGCCAAACACCTGCGACATTGGCAGAAGGACAAAACGATCCCTGGGGAACCCTGAAAGGCAAAGTGCTGTGCCATGGGTGCTGGGAGGTCTGTCCTACTCTATAGCAGAAAACGTCTCACTCGATCATCTCTCAGGCTGAAGATACAAAGAGTTCTTGCCTGGAAGGCACGTCCCTTGTCTAGTCTCTTGTATATCACAAGATATACATTCCAAATACAAGAATGTATTTCATATAGTTGCCCTGCTTTGGAGGCAAAAGGCTTTCTTTTTCTGTTGCTGAATCTGGAGGCTTCATGGCACACACCTATGATGACAGGGTACTCAAACCAAAGGCACGGATTGCCCTTACCCCAAAGATCTTACCATCTCATAAAAGCCAGAAAGAAGAGCTGGATGTTAAGCAACAATGAGATAGTATTAGTGTAAGATGCAGTGTTCCAGCACATCAGCAGCTTCCCTGTGGTGTTCAGATTTGGTAGGCATCATAGTGAAGGAGGAAACAAGAAAAGATTTGAGGTAGAATAATAAAGCAGCTGGTAGAGAGCTTCTCTTCTCCCAAGTAGTAAGTGATAGGATGAGAGGAAATGGCCTCAAGTTGTGCCAGGGGAGGTTTAGATTGGATATTAGGAAGAAAATCTTAATGGAATGGGTTGTTGGGCATTGGAACAGGTTGCCCAGGGCAGTGGTGGAGTCACCATCCCTGGAGGGTTGAACAGACACGGAGATGAGGTTCTCAGGGACATGGGGTAGTGCCAGGGGTGGGGTAATGGATGGACTTTATGATCTTGAGGGTCTTTTCCAACCAGAATGATTCTATGATTCTCTGACTCTCATGAGCAGAAGAGAGAGCAAGGAGAAAGCATTAATTTGTTTGTGTGGAAGCAGGAGGGGTGGGCAGTGGAGTAAGATCTTGGCAGGTACTGTGTCACTGATGTGTCACTGGTAGTAGTCAGGGAAGGAAGGGCGGGCATTCAAAGGAAGATAAGGAATTTAAACATCTCTTTAAGGCTTTGCTACATGTATACCAACACATGGTATGGAACTGCCATATTTTATCCGATAACCTGTGTACACCTCAGAGGTGTATACAGTAAAAGAGGAAATGATTAGTTCTTTAGTTAAGGAAGGAAGACTGAAGTGATAACATTAAAAAAGCATAATTCCTATTCTGATCAGTCGTCAGCAGGGACTAAATTAAAATGCTGCTACCCTAAAATCTACCTAGAGACTTTACAGGGACTACTGAACTTGGCACTTCTACCTGTTCTCTCTGGAAAAGCCAGATAGTGGAATCCCCCTTCTCCAATCATTTCCAGGTGCTTTGGCACTAGTTATATTTTCATCTGAATGCTTATGAGAACCCAGTATTTTAATTTCTGAACACCTGAAGGCATCCCCAGAGCCTTGGCAGCGGCATTTCCTGGGGGAACTCTCCCTGTTTGAAGCAAGAGTGTTGTGGAAGACGCAAAGGTGAAATTTGGCCTTTTTGTTCTTGTTCTGCTTCACACCTCCTCAACCCCCAGCAATCTGTAGCTGTTGTGGAACGGTTTGTATAATAATATCCTGGTGATTGCCCCCTCAGCCTGGCAATCCTGCAGGGTCCTGCCATCACCCCTGGCCTGGCTGAGCAGCTCAGATGTTTTATTCTGCTTTGAGACTTTAGGCGATGCATTTCCAGAGCAAAAGGACAACAAGAGTTGACTCCGTATTAATGCCAAACTTTAAATGTTTTGACTATAAAACTGAAACACCATTACCTATTCCCCACAGAGCTCCCCTCTCTCTCCTCCCCTTCTCCTCTCCACACTGTAGCCTTTTGTATGTCTCAGGCATTAATCCCTCGCTGCCGGGGTGTGTAAATTAAAGAATAATAGAGCTGCAGAGGCATAAGCTCACAATGATGGGGAATGTGTTTGTCTGCTAAGAAGCAATTTCAGCGAAAATTAACTCAATTTCATCTGAAATAGTGAAGACCGGCATAAGCTGGCAGATCCCCGAGGATGGCAAAATTACTTCGTCAAAGCTCTGCTTGCTTAAATTAACCAAGCAAGCACTCCAGGTTATTGGCGAGATGCAGCTAGTAACTAGGTTTTAATAAACAAAAATAGCTTTTTGGATAAATAAGGAAAGTGCAATGCATCTTATGTATTCTGCTGATGTTTTCATCTGTGTGTCCTCAACAGCAAGACCTTCACATTCCTTCAGGAGCTTTCTTCAAGTCCCTGTGTCCAGCTGGTCCCTCTTCAGAGCCTTTGCAAACAAGTATGAATCAGAAAGTGCTTTTGGAGGTGATGTTGGATAAACCTTTTCCTGGCAACTAACAGACTGAATGGCTCAGTTTGCAGCGCCAAGGTGTGGTAACAACAGTTTTTAGAGATTTTTTTTTGTTTGATTTGGTTTTTTTTGTTGTTGTTGTTTGTTTTATTTTGTTTCCAAAGTCGGAAGATTGTTATTATTTGGTTTGTGATTATTAAATCACTCAAAATAAGGGGCAGTATCAGAATAAGAACACTGTCACTCACACAGCAGATTCCCCAGATGAATACATTGCTGCCAATGGGCAAGTCAGGGGGTGAACTTTCTCTTCCAACTGGGCGCTCAGGTCTAGGGGGAGTGAAAACTTCATAATGACAGGAAGAATGGCTCAAGAACCAGTTCAGAGGGCTGGTAAATCAGTTGAGAATGTACAGTTTTGTATAGTTTGTTTTGGTGGGTTTTTTTGTTGTTGCTATTAGTAGCATTTCTAAAGACTGTGTTTTGTGAAAGGACTTTGCTGTTGGAGGTTATGATAATTAGGAAGGGTCTTCTGGAAGATGCATGTTTGGCTTATTCTTTTCCCTCTTAGTCCACCATCATCAGGAAGATTGTTTGTTTTGAATCCCATGCCTCCAGGCATTATGATTTTGGTTTTGTGACTAGCATTCATCTGAAATGTCATTTAATTGGACAGATGGATAAAGAGCTTAAGAACCTATCCAATGGAAAGGAAAATGGAAAGGCTTCTCAGAGTTGCAAAAAATAAATCACCTCCATTGACTTTCTCTCCTTTGCTCCTCTCTGTCCAAAAGAGGCAACCAGTATTCAAAGAGCACTCGATATTTAAAAGCTTTGCATATATGTCATCAGTACCCCCACTGCAAGGATAGATTCTTCCTTCTTGTCTTAGCCAAGTCATGATTTCTGGCACTGGGAGCTACATTCCAAGTCCCCAGTGAATGGGACCATTAGTGAAACTATCCAAGGAAAGGAGAGTTGCAGAAAGATCAGACCAGCCAAACCGGAGTATGAGGTGGAACCCAACCACACAGGGCCTGCCCTCCTGGTTTGCTTATTTATCCCCTCCCTTTCTACCATAAATCTCAATATCTGCTGTGGGGAAAGCAGCTGCATAAAAGATTTGCTGAGCCATCCCCTCATTAAAGTGTTTCACTGGCAAAGAAACACTTTTATCTCGCTGTCGCATATTTACAGTTTGGAGATTGCTTGTTAGGACAACCTGAGGTTGTGTTTTTTAGCTGTGCTGGTTTCAGATGTCAGAAGAAGACACTTGGTTAATAACCCACTGTTACTGCCATGAACTGTAGTGCCATGAACTTGGGAAGCAGCCGGCAGCCCCTCTCCTCATAAACAAAAACACAGGACCAGCTCTGTGTAAAATCACCTCCCTTTGATAGGATTAATTGCAGGAATGCCACCAACTCGTCATTAAATCCAGCAAATGCATTTGGAGCAAGGGATAAATCACCCCAAGAGCCAATGGCTCATTCAGACAAATGTGCCCTGCAGAGACCTGCTGTCACAGCCCTCGTCCATCGGCTTGTCTGTCACTTTTACTTCTTTCCCCACTAATGCAGTGGCTTTGGTCAGAAAGGTGCCAGCTTTAAAACAACAGCCTCAAAAATGACCAGGAAAGCAAAAAATTCCCCACCCCCTCCCGCCACACTATCACCAGCCAGGCCATCGACTTTCACAGAGCTCCTATCTGCTCCCTGCACGCTGCTCCGGTGTTGTATCTGCTCCTGTCGCTGATAAGACCCCGTTCATCTATTGTCAGCCCTGCTGAGCCAATCTAGCTGCATTCGAGCGAGCTGGATTTTGTTCTGCATCACGTATCAATGACAACTTCCAGCGACCGCCTTGCTTTATAAACCTTGCCTGGTGAGGGTGCGTGGAGCCCCAAGAGAGAGGCGGATCTCTAAGCACAAAGGGAATTCAAAGCGGCTCGGAAACAGGCATTGAAAATAGAGCAAATATGCTGTGGATGCTATCAGGAGAGACTAGATAAACATGGGATACTAAGATAGCCGCAGGCTAGACTGTTGTACAGTGCGGTACCCGGAACAGGAGTGTCAGTGGGTGCAAAACGCAGTGGTATGTCTGCTATGAAAGCAGAAAAGGGATGATTTGTGATTAAGGCACAGCAGTGATGCTGAGTGGCTGAGTCTGGTGTCATTGATCTCAGCTCTGGGCTCCGTTTCTTGCAGCATTCACCAGTTGTCTTGACCGGAGATTTTGCAAAGAGGTGTTGAAGGCAGTTGGAAGTGCAGGGAAATGACAGGATCCCATACCTGGACCTTTGTAGCTCTTTGGAAATGTCCCCCGGTGATGTGACAGTTCGAGGGTTTGGGAACAGAAGGGACTTGCCTGTTGCGTTGTGGATAGATGGTCTCTAAGCAGGGCTGCATTGCAGACAAGGCCTCAAAAAGCTACTGTAATTTGAATAATATATAAAATGTAGCCTTCAACTATGGTTTTACTAACAGGATAACATGTTTTAAAATCAAATTACTTTGATACTCTTGACTCAGGAGAGTCAAGATGCAGGGGAAATCGCATAGGTGCCTTGTGGGGTATGAAACTGCTCAAGCTGTAGTTTTTGTGTATTTTGCCTTTAATGAACCTGCCATTTTATGAGTCAGCACTGATGGGAAATGCGATGGTTGTCTTTCGGGAACACCTTACACTCGTCTCCGCCTGCCAAGATGTCACCTCCTTGCTCTTCGCTTTCTTCGACTGTCATGCTTGACTCCAGCCCTTTTAGACTTTCCCTGCTCAAAAGATTAACCCCACAGTCTCACGCTGGATAACTTACTTGAGCTGAAGAGAAACAGCAGCACAAGACAGATAAGAAAGTAATTGTACCCTGAGGAAGCACGAGGAGTGTCTGCATCATATACACTTGCTTTACAAAACAGCAGCTACTTATGTAAAGCAAGTGGCCTTTTAAATCTAAGACAGGGTATGGGGAAAAGCCATCTCGGTGGTTACCTCATTAGGCCTGTGTCATGGCTACCGGGAGCAGTCTCTGTCCTATCCTGTCCTTAATTTAGTTTTCTACCATCAGACACATTGCATCTCGCTGATTGCCTGCACTATGTTGTGGCCCTATTTCTGGATTAGGATAGACAGATTGTGAAAACATAACGTGAGAAGCTTGAGGGGGAGGGAAAGGATGGTTGGGATCAGGCATCTCAGGGTGAGGAGCTGGTGGAAGATCTAAGGTGGGGTTTAGGCCTCGTCTAAGCTTGCTTCCCCCAGGACATCTCCCAAGGCTGCCCAAAGGAATCAGACATTTTGTTTCCAGGCATTTAAATATGAAAGCCTTCAAGCTAAACATCACCAAAAGTGGCTCCCTGGGCACTCCTAGAGATCAGATGCACCCACAGCTTGTGCTGATGTCCCTCAGTCTTGCTCCAGAAGGGCCATGTTCGCACAGAGAAGGATTACGGACACTCAGAAAAAAAAAGGATTAGACAACATCATAGAGGAAAATCCATCAAGCTTTAATAACGACAGAGATCCATCATTTCAAGTGGGAAATACCAAGGCTGAGCTCTGTGGTAGCAGGTAGAATACACAGCAAAGCAGCCTCAATATCCTCACCCTGTCTGTGCCCTTTCCTTGATGCTACCAGAAACGGGACAGCAGGCTGGATGGATGTTGGGCTTTGCTCACTGCGAATGTTCTTCTCTTCTTTCAACCTCAAAATTCAAAACACACAGAAATCTCTGACTCGATTCACACGAGTGTCTTTCAGGTGGGAAAAGCTTTCAATTGCTTCCAGCCTGGGGCCAGAGCAGTCCCAGTGACCATGAAGCGGAAGGCTCCACATCCCATATTACCCAGTCACTACAGTCTTGTTCTCTTCTTTTCCTTGCCTTGACTTTGGTTTTCTCTTTTTCAGGCTCTAATGAAGCACAAGTATCCGGAAGGAAGGCATGCCAGGGGTGACAGGGAAATGTCCTTCTGATCTCTCCTCTTGAAGGAAGATTTGGAACATTTTAATAAAGTGGATTAAGAACTCGGACACAAAAGTAACCTGTTTCTCTGTGACAGGTGCTTTAATCTTCTCCCCAAGCTGCTGATAAAGACTTTCCTTAGAGAAACCTCCTGAACACAAAAGGGAAAATAAAAGAATGGGAGAATAGACTGAGAGGTGCAAATGTTTAAAGGCACCCCCAAAAATGAAGCTGCTCGCGTGTTAATTGTGTTCTCCTTTCACAGAGACTGTTTTCCTCTTTGGTTTCTGATTTTGGATCAATGCTAGAGGCTGCAAAGCTAAACCAAGGAAGGTAAAAGCCTTTGATTAGACAATATGAGTGGTAAAAAAGGTATTGAACAAAAACTGCAGTCAATGAGCTGCTCAATGCAACAATTAGAAGGTGAAACTTTTTCTTTCCCTTTCGAAGAAAGGCACACCTCTGCTCTGCTGGAAGGAGATGGGTGGGAGGAATATTTCCCATTCTGGCACCCAATTTTCTCCCGGACCTATTCCATTCCAAACAAAAATGTGACCTATAAAACTGGCCCACTTTAATACACCCAATACAGCCTATAAAACTATCTGGCATTTAAAGGGACACTCCTGGTGTTTACAGCTACAAGCTTTCTGTTACAATAAATTAATAAAAATATGTAGAAAAATGTTGTCTGTACAAGTGTTCCTGGAATATTTCTAATTAGAGTCTTTCCAACACTGCTGGCAATGTAAATGGTTACACAGCTGAAGCTTTGCCCAGATGGGGAACCCCACTGTTCCATGAACATGACGTGAGAAGGAAATCTGAGCAAGCTGAGTCGATTGGCCCGACGTGTTACATGGTAAGTTCATGTATTTTTTTCCTGTCTTGATGATTAGAATTACTATTGTAAAGCTGAGTATCTTAAAAATAGTGCCCCTTGCCTGCCCTGCTAGAGTATTTTCAAGTATGGGAGCATCTCAGGATGTTGTGGTTGGTCCAACATATGGCCATCCCAAATTCCTCCTAGCAGCTCCATGGAACCTGTCAAGAAAGCAAAGTCATGACTTTGGCCAAGTCCTGCACGGGTCAGAGTAGTGTTAGTCTCTTGGGGTACATTTGGAACTGAATTTGGTTCAAGAACATGATGTCCCCTTCAGCCTGGACCATACCTACCCCAATCCAAGACAGACCATGAGCTACCTTTGCTGTGCTTGTGCCGGGGGCAAAAGGTGTCATCACAGGCTCTCTCTGAACATGGGCAAGCAGAAGGCATGTGTGAGTCAAGTCTTTTGCCCACCAGGCAGCCACAGATATCAAAGCAGCATGAGTCCCAGGGGGGCCTTATTTATTCTTGATGCTCCAATTTAAGCTCGTCTTTGCTGCCTAGATACCACAGCAGGAGGGGAACTGAAGAGTTTCTGCCTCTCTCTCCCTTACAGTTTCAGATGCATCTACAGACATTTATAGCCACAGATCATGGCAGGCGAATAAAAGTTGGGTTCAAATCTCAGATGCACCCGGTTCTGTAAAATCAAGTCTCTCATTTTTGCCCCCTCACCTCTGAGAGGCTCCAGTCCCTGAGAGGGTTTTGCTTTCTGGTTTCCCCTCCAAGCACTGGCTGCCCACAAAACGCTGGGGCAGGAAGGGTTAACCTCCATTTCCCTCACTCCCTACCACACCAGAAGTCACAAAGTCTCCTCTGCACGGCTGCTTCCCTTGTTCCGCTGTGTGAAGGGAGAAGGAAAACCCCAAACAAACCAGAGAGAAAAAACCTGACAGGTTTTATAGATCAGTTGCAAAAGGAAAAACAGGAAGATGGAGCAGAGGGCTGGGAGGGAGCAGCCCCCAGCTGGCCCTGCACAAGCTTTCCTGTTTACCTCTTTTGCCAGATCCTTTACCCTCCTATAAACACAGCTAAGCCCCAGCATCACCCAGCATCACTTAGCATCACCCAGCATCACCCCGCATCCTTGCACCTGAACCTCCTTCCTAGCAAGTGTCCGACCTTCCTCTGCCACCTGTATTCTCCCTCCTGTCCCAACCAGAGCTTTATAGGGCAGCCAGCAGCCCCACTGCCAACCAACACCTTCTTCCCGCAACACTCTCCTTTGGTGCCTTGTTTACAACCACAGGTTCACAAACTACTAATTATCTTTTCTTATACCTTTCCCCCTTTTCTACCAACCCTTGCTAATATCGCGCCCCTCCCCATCTTGCTTTATGTGCACCATCGTGCTCCAAATTGTCCTTTTTTGGGGTTCTATTTTCTCTGATTTGCAAAAAAAAAGAATGAGTCCAGGAGCTTTGCAATTTTTGTTTTCAAGCACACATTTTGTTTTGATAAACTGCATTGTTTTGTCTATAGAAAAGTATTAACTGCTTACATCTATTTTCTCAAAGACCGCACATGAATATTAAAAGGGATTTATTCCTACAATGGCTTCGGGCAGTTGAGTAATCCATTATAGGCTGTCATATCACACTGTGGTAATGTGAAAAGCTGGGAGTCCCTCCAATAATATTTATTAGCAATACAGGCACATTTTCACTTTACGTTTTTTTCCCACCCCCTTCCTGTGATAAGTTCACGTATAAAAATATTCATTAGTTTCTTTAAGCTGTTGCTTGATTTTAATTATGATGGTGATAATGATGATTTAAAACAATAAGCAAATTTTATGCAAGTGATAGTGACCTGGTTTATTGCATTTATTTCAATATATACTGGAATGCTCAATTTAAGGCCTAGAGGCCAGCTGGTTGGTTTGTTTGGCCAGTATTTCTCTCCCTGGGGTCTCAGGTGGCCCAGCAGTGCAGGAGAACATAGGAGTGGGCTGTAGGGCAGCTCTGCTGCTGCAGCCCCTGCACCTGCTTTGGGCATGGGGCAAAGGGGGGTAGGAAGATGGGAGAAGACTTTTCTCCTTCCCCCTTCAACACCAAAGGTTTGCAACAGTCACGAGGTAGAGGGGCATCCCCACTCAAATCTCCAGCCTTGCTGTCCAGCTCCTGTCCCCACATGTCAGAGGCTCTGCCATCATTCTGTTCACCTTTATTCTTGATTTCTTCCACAGGAGTTTTCAACCTTTCTCCCACCTCCCCCGTTTTAGTTTGAGGTTTTTGTTGCTTTAATCTTTGATGGTGACATCTGGTCTTCAACCATCAATGACAACTAGAGCTCAGCAGTTGCTTCTGTGCCTAGCTACACCGAGACACAGCAGAAACTCCTTCTGCACGACCCCGGGGTGATGTCCCAGAAAGTTGCCAACCCGTGAGGATGGGCTCTCTGAATTGCTTTGTTATTTCCCAGCCAAGAGTCCAGCAAGGACAGCAACTGTGGTGACACCGACACTCGTTCCACTGGGACCCAAGCCAAGACTGGCTCCTGATTACACAGAAGTCGTTGAGCCATTGCCAGAGGCTAACGAATGGTGGTCAGTGGTGAACTGACCCTCCTCTGACCTCACGATCCCAAGGCGAACAGGCCCATTTATCCAGAGCCCACTAGTGCCAATCAGCTCTTCTACGTTCACCTTCAATCGGAGCTGGCTAGGATGGGAGTTTGTTAGTGCTTTTTCTGAAATTGGTTGGATGCAGGCTCACAAAGAAAACACTTGCCTTCACCTCTTGCTTGCTCCTTCTGATTTTTCACAAGACACAAGTAGAACATGACCTGCTGACAAACATCCTGAAGATGGAGTGTATAAGAAGTCCACATCTTCCTATATGACAGGCTGCTGTTATACTGTACTAGGTGTCATGACCTTGGAAGCAGCCTACGGGGCAAAGTGTTTTCTCAGCAAAGTAAATTTTGGTTAAGCCATGTTGCAATCCTGAGACAGTGAGACAATCTACAACAGCTTTGATGAGTGAGTAACAGCAATGGGGTTGTGTGAAGTGTTCATTAGTCCCCATGGGTTACCTGGGGCTTTGCAAAACCCCTTCTGAGGGATTTTTACTCTTCATGTGTGTGTGGAGAGGCTAAAACATGGGTGGGCTGGGGGTGGAAGAGGCTTAGGAGCATCATTGTTGTCCTCTGCCTCACCCCAACTGACTCCAGCCTTTTTGTGTGGTTCACAACTGTCTCCTCTCCCCTCGGTTGTCACTGCCCTGTTATGCGGATAAAAATCTCTGCTCTGAGATTTTGCCAAAGCAAGTCAGCTTGTGTTTACACATGGTCACATGTGGGACCAACATCTGCAGGTGAAGCTGGGCATGCATGTGGATGCAGGTGGTTTGTGGTGCGATTGGAAGGATGGGAGTGTGCACTAGAACAGCGGGGCTCACCCCCACAGCCCCTTTGTAATGCATTCGTCAGCCAAAACTCCCTGGCCTATACTTGTGACATAATGATTGTCTCCACAGCAACCAATTACAATGATATAAATAAATACTTACAACATTATTGCACTGCATAGAGGAGAGATGGAGAGTGATGAACAACCTGCTGGGTCTTGGGTGGGGGAAGAATAGTTGTGCCAATAGTCAAAGATAACTCCAGCCACTCATGAAGGGAGTAATGACCCTAAATTATCCACAAGCAAATGGTATTGTTTAAGATTCTTATTTCTTAATAGTAATCATTAGGAAGAAGATCTCCCATCCAGTCTCCAGACAGTTCTGCTGAGGAAGCACCTTATGGCCCAGATGGCATTGTTCGAACTTGCACATCAAACCCAAGTTGCTCATTTCTTGCTGGCCTGACACCAAAAGCTGCCCTAAGCTGATGGGTAAGATACCTGTTTTCCTGCCTTTTGCAAAGTTTTACTTATAAGAATGCCTTGGCTTTGGATGAAATTTTTTGACTCAATATTGAAGTGTGACCAGCTTACACAGACTGGATGGTTTGCAAAGGAGTTGTCTTGGTTCCTCAGATCATATTTGAGCATCCATGAATTGATTTCTGGTGGGGAGGGAGTGCTGCAATGGTGCCTATCTGTGGGATTTCTGAGGATGACGGCCATGTACTCCCTGAAAGACCCCTCAGGGGAGGCAGAATAGAAGTGGACTGCTTCCTTGTATCCTCATTCCTTCATGTGAAGTGAAATTCTGGACCCCCAAAGGTGTTTCTCACCTGTCTCTCTGGTCCTGGTACTTTCTATTTGCTCTTTGCCCATTGCATTGGTCTCCAGACCCTGTCAGGTGAAGACTCATCACTTTGGTTTGCTGGTGGTGGCCATCAACATTGACCAAACAAGGTCAGCTGGTCCTGTGTCCTCTCCCCACATTCCTGCCTGCCACTGAGTGGCTGCTGGAATCTCAGTGGAATCAACACACAACACCACATCTATTCTCCCTGGATCACAGAATCATAGAACCATAGAATAGTTTGGGTTGAAAGGGACCTTCAAAGTGCATCTAGTCCCACCCCTGCCATGAGCAGGGACATCTTCACCAGCTCAGGTTGCTCAGAGCCCCATCCAGCCTGGCCTGGGATGTCTCCAGGGATGGGACATCCACCACCTCTCTGAGGAACCTGTTCCAGATGCAATCCCATTGTGAACCAGCCACATCAGCTCAATTGTTTGTTCAGCACTAGCTGGCTTGCTCTCAACAGTGGATCTTACCTCCAAGACCTCAAGAGCAGTTTGAAACCCCAGGACAGGTGCCCGCATGCCATTGTGGATGCAAGCCTGGGCGCACTGGGTTGTGAGGGAAGTAGCCAAGCGAGCGAGCTGTTCCCTCATTAGCCAGCAGCTATTTAGGCAGTGGCACTGCAGTGACTCTGTCAGAAAAGGCTGATTCGTGGCAGTTCCCTCTCCACACTGAGAGTGCACTGATCAGGAATATAAATACCGCTAATCCCCTGCGTTAGTATCAGCAGCTTTGATCATCTTTCCCCATTATCACTCCCTTGCTGTTAATAAAAGTGATAACCATGGGGAAGAGGAGAAGTGAGACTGGACTAATCAGTTTGCAGTTGGCGATGCTGTGAGTAAACTGATGGGCCTGGAGACTAGGGAGCCAAGGAAACCCTGGAGAGATGGTGTTAAATAAACACTTTTGCTCATGCAGGTTGGAAAAACGAGACACCCAAGGCAGCTTAGACTTAATGACAGTGCTTCTGGATTACAAGGGGGAGCAGGAACTTGCTACAGGATGTGTTTCTCTTCCATCTAGAGAAGCTGGCTGGGTGTCTTCCAAATTTGTTTGAGTTGGTGGTGAAGGGGCAGGGAGAGCCCTATGTTTCCAGCCAGTAATAGATATTTATGGTCTCCTGCTCTTTCCACCTCCTTCAGGTTCACACATGCCCTGAGCTCCCTGGTTATGGTGCATCTAGCCTCGACTCCCAAATACAAAAATCATGCCCAAGCTCTGGAGAGACTTTTCTTGGGTGGGGAGTGGAGACAACATATTTCCCTACGTGGATCCTTACTGATAGCTCAGGCAGACTGGGCAAAACAGATAGTGATTGATAGAGTTTGGTTATGACGGTTCCTGATGGCATTTTGAAGAAGAATGGGGAGGATAACTAATTTGCTCGCCAGGATCTTAGCTTACTTTTGAAAAAGATAATTGAGTCTCTTGCCTTCATATTCAAAAGATAAATGTGCCTTGAGAATGGCCAATTGTGTCTGATTGTGTCTGCAGAGAGCCTGAGAATAACGAAAAGCAGGTGCATTGCTAGCACATTAGTTACAAACTCTCTTGATAAGCATTTAAGTGGCCCCATTATTAACCAGCCACTGCAGGACTGAAAGGGCAGAGACATCCCTGCCACAAAAGTGCAAAGGATCTATTAGAAATGGCACCTCATTCAGCTCTTGAGTGTCTCACGTACATGGTAGATCTGGATATTGAGCAGAATCTGGGAGAGTATCCACAGCTTGTGGTTTTGGACTGCTTGTGGTTGATAGTAAGGCTGGGAGAGGAATCCAGGGGTAGCTGAACCCAGACATGAAGGAACCACAAGAAGTGTCTGAGGTACTGGGATGAGAGGAAGCATGGAGCAGGACATCTCCATGACCCCAAACATCTCCTCCACCCTCCTCATACACTGGTTTCCTGTCTTCTTGGGGGAAAGGTGGCTTCATTTGCGGTCACCTCTCCCTTGGTGCACCTTCTGGCCTTTACTCCTCCAGAAATACTGTGCTGTCTTTGCAGAGAGTTTTCTCTTCTTATCTTGCCTTCAGTTTGCTTGTTCTGGCCTGGTCAATCCCCACCCTTCCACTGGGATTGCCAAAGAGTGAAATTGGGGCAGAGAGCGGGAAGGCGTAGCCTTTGCTTTTTGCTTTGAGATCGCTTGGGCTGAGGTCCACCAGCAGAAACACAGCCAGCCTGGACTGAACGCCAGCCAGACAGTAGCTCCGCTCCATCACTGCAGAATGAGACCGTGAAACAATGGCATTCTGCAGTTCGAAGGAGCTGTGCCCATGCCCATCGATCAGTGCAAACCCCCACGGCTGGATCAAGGCACCAGCTGCAATCTGCCCAGTGCTCCCATTCCTGGCTGCTGCTTGCTCAGCCTCATCTACCCTTCCCCACTGTATTATTTTCACTGTCTCCTTTTTCCAGTGGCACCAAGCCCAAAGCTTTCACAGGAAAGGGCAAATGGGCTGGGACTCATTTTAACAGCGAAAGGGAACTCGCAAGAGCTTCACAAACTTCTGGACGGGGCCAGAAGGTCTTTTTTTCTGCAGCAGCTGGTTGGAGATAGCAAGAGCAAGATTCGCCTGAACCTTTGATAATTAAACTCTCAGCTGCTGAAGAGCTGGCTGCCTGGCTGCCAGATAAATGCTGTTTCCCTTGAATTAGTGTGGAGCCAAAGTGACATCCAATGGCTGGTTAGGCTCATCAAACTGGCTGTTCTCTACAGCTATCCCGGGGGATGGAGCCCAGGCGGCCATTTGCCAATGGAAAAAGGCAAGTACGAATTCCAGGCACGTATCACCCTGCTGAATTTATCACATCTGCAGTTCAGGTACTTTTAGACTTCCTGATGTCATAATACTCCTTTATACAAGAGCTTTCAGGGAAAGCTCCCAAATATGCATTAGACAGAGATGTAATAAGACAGGTCCTGTATATTAAAGAGCTACTGCCAGCTCAAATTCAGTCCCAAATTTAGGGTTGAAATGAATGAACTATTACAATGCCTGACACTATCAGAAATATTCCTGTACTATTTATTTTTTGGACAGGAGTTGGAAGAAAAATTGTGGGGGTGCTATTTCTTTAGGGGAAAGCAAGTGCCACCTGCAGGGCCCACAGACAGGGCTGTAAAGTGACATTCAGAGAGCTAAGCACTGATAAACATGAGCCTAACAACCAAGCCTCATCCCCCAAGCTGAGAGAAATGAAAAATGCAAACAAAGAGGTAGAAAGAGCAGAGAGCAAATTGGTTTTCAAAACCTCTTCTTGTTTCAGTCATCTCAGGTACTGCTGGATTCAGAGTCCCAGAAGTGTGGCTGTGATTTTTAAGCTGACAAGGTCCCCTGTGCTCCAGCTGCCTGTGCCAGGACAGTGAATTATTATTGCAAGGGCACTGAAGGGAAGGATGCAGTTTGTCAGATGCTGGTCAGGGTCCTTCCTTGCTAAGGAAGGGCAATCTGAAGACAGACGGACAAGCATAAGGAGCTGGCCAGCAAAAGTTGACACTGAGAAAGAGACATGGACACCAACAGTGGAGAGTTTGCTCACCCCACAGGGTGACAGGAGGGGAACAGAGCTTTGTCAGTCCTGTTCAGGAGATAGCTGGAACGAATCTCCTTGCTGGGTCCTGACACTGTGAATCCCCAGAGGTCTCTGACGTGTGTAGAGCAGGGTGGATAAGTGGGAAGGGAGCCAAGGGATGGAGGAGCTGAGCTGCGTATGGCGAGGGCCCCCCAGTTACCCAGGGAGCAAGGAGAAGGCTCTGCACTTGGCATGAGTGATGGAGGAGGCTGGGTGGGCTGGCAGGAGATGGCTCCTCTCTGCTGGTATCGAACATCTACTCACCAGGGCTGAATGATCAGCTGATGTTTAAATATTAAATACCAATAAATCAGCTGGAAGTGTGCCTGTCCAAGGCCTGATGGATGTGTGCTGGTGAGGGCTGTGCTCAGGGCCACCTGCACTGGCAGATCCAGCTGCTCAGTCCCCCCTGGCACACACACACTGAGTGTGAAGGCTGCGCATGAACAGATCATGAAGGCTACTTGGACTGACCTTTTGTTTGAGAAAGAGTAGACAAACACCCCCAGTCCCAGCAATTCAGCACTAAAACTTCTATTATTTCAGCACAAACCACAAGCACCTTGGTGCTGGGAACACAAATTTGTCTGCAAATCAAAACCTGTTCTTTCAAAACCATATGTCATTGACTGATCAGCCTCAATTAGCTGGGCTTTCTTTTGTGAAGGCCAAGCTTGAGGTAAGAGTCTAGATTTGCTTTTAGAGCCAGGGAAGAGTTTCTTTCCCAGCAGGAGTCCGCTTGGCCACCAGTACAAAGCCTCACAGCTCATGGCTATGTCATGAGAGCTGATTGCACCTTGGCTGACCTACCTTGACATTTAGATGTTTAGTAGAGCCAGCTCTTTGCTTGAAGTAGAGAGAGCTTGTTTGCTTGACCCTATCAGGGATTGGAAGGGCAACTAATGTTGACTAATGTCAAGTGGCCCTGCTGTACAGAAACAGGAACTCCTGAGAACCCCCATTAGCAGCACTCACAATTATGGGCCAGCAGAACTATAGGTTTTCATTAGCAAAAGTGTTTTTTTCCTAGTGAAGGACTTTGAAAGAGATCCAAACCCAAGTGCGGAGGGTAAGGATGCTTGGCAGGGCTCTTAGAGGAGAAAGACTGGCAGCAGTTGGCGTTCAGCATACACCAGGAACTTAAAATGGCCATTCCTTGGCTCCTGTATCTCCCTTAACTCAGGCAGCCCATTGGGGTAACAGCAGCACTGCAAATCAAAGTAGCAGCAGCACAATAGTTGCCATGTTCAGCATGAAAAATGAACCTGGTCATTCAATAACTGCCCTCCTGAAAGAGCAGAGGTCCAGTCCTCTGTGGCCAGGAGGTAACCATGCTGAGCAGCATCAGACTCTGCTCTTCTTTAGCTACCTCAATGTTAGCTCCACTTCTGGGGCTTTTTATTACAGCAGAAATTGCTCCACAACCCTGTTGCTTCGTGGCTGCACGATGCCCTGGTGTCTGTGACCTTCTGTTTAAACCTCAGCTTTACCAACTTTCCTGAAGAGCTGAATTTTGTCTTCGTGAAAGCGACATAGCTCCATGGAAATGCGAGAGCTCCAAGGGCTGTGCTGATTCACTTCAGGCAAGTTGCTGGTTCGGTTTTCTATTTTATGCTTCGGGGATATTTTTACTTTGTACCTCTACTGTGGCCTCCAAGCAAATCCAGTTTCAAACTCAGCACCCCAGGGGTTTCCTAGTTATGTCCCTGGATTGAAATCACAACTGCTGATGGTACTACAGGGTTTTCCCATCGCAGGCAATTCTGACGGTAACTCTCCCAGAACGTGGTGTGCTCTTGCGGGAAATCTGAGCTATCCTTTTCCCCCCCATCAGTCCTCTTCCAAGGGGATGACGGCTTTATTTCTCCGGGATGGAAAGACACCCATCTGATTTGTCAGGAAAAACTTTCAGCTGAGTTAAAGCATGAAAAAATACCCAGAAAAGCCTGACCTTCTCCTGGCCTGTTCCCTTGGTAACCATCACCTTGCTGTTATGGTATTGAAAGACAACTTCTAAACTTTTCAGAGAATATAACAAGGAGCCGTTCAGGCAGGGTCAGCAGGAGCTGGGAAATGAGTTTCCTTTGCTCCCTGGCAGGGGCAAGATGTCAGGCATGGAGGTGCCAGGCAAGGGGCAGCTGCTATTCCCTCCTCCAGGGACCATGAGCTCATTTTGGGGAGGGATAAGAATGGCTGAGGTGCTCTCTCCCTTCCCTCCCTATTTTCCTCTGGTAGAGCTGGGTTAGAAGATGAAGTCTGGTTTGGGTTGGCTCCCCAGCACCTCTCAGTTAAGCACTCAGGGGAAAGTTTCACCCTTTGAGCTCCTCAGTGAAATGATCTTCTCTGTCCTTGCATTGACTTGCTGCTGGGAGGCTTTTCTGCGTGATGATCTCCTCCCGAGCTGTTCACGACCCAGGGTAGCACACAGAGACTTCTGCCTTGGGCATGCATTGATGTGGGCTCTTTCAGGCACAGGGTTGTAGAAATGGTGATGTTCCTCTGGAGGTCTGGGCAACCAGGATGGGCTTTGGAGTCTGGTGTTGCTCCTTGAGCCATTTTGGACCTGCTTCTTCTTAACCGTTGGTGTGTACCGGAGCATCCCAGTGACAATCCCACACTCACACAGTGCCTTCAGGAAGATCTCCCAATAGGACAACAATTTTCATGTGCAATTTATTCTTTGTGTCAGTCTGGAAATAAGTGGAAAGCTTCATCTCCCTTAGCTTTCTTGCCTCAGGAGAGACCAGAAGACAGACCAGCATAGCTGAGTTTACAAATTCATGTTCACAGAGAGGTCCTGTTGCATCCAAAGAGCTCCATACCCAGTCAGAGTGCTGCAAAAAAGGGATGTAGTGGAAACATCCTGTCTAGATGGCTGTCTTGGTTCCTCCATTTGTCATTGGAATATGTACACAGCAACCTACAGTTGCCAGTTACTGCTGCCTTGTGCCCTCCATGCATATTAAAAGCACACGCCTGCACAAACCTCTACTCTGTCACTGCAGATATACAATACATATAAAATGTACTCCTGTATTTATTCATAGGTACATGCTCATTTATCAAAGAGGCAATCTCTGTTGGCATCGATATAATAAAGGGTCTCTCAAAGCAGTACTGCCAGGAGCCCTTTTTCCCCAGGGAATGTAATGCTGCCATGAATACGACAACAAGTCAACATGGGATAATGCTGCATCAGAGGGCAATAATTCTGGGAACACGAAAGGCTGTGTAAGTGCAGGTTAAGGGACACGGGAAGCAATACAAGTGCAGCAACTTCCACTTCTCTCTTTGGGGGAAAGCATAGTTATATATTAGGTCTCCTTTCTGTTTTGTATATGACGAAAGGCAAGTAGGCATGGAGAGGATAAATGACATTTCCCCTGCCTAGCAACAGGTATTGATAAGCACAGGAAATCAAACCTGTCTATGAACTAGTGCTGTGTGCTGGGCTCCATTTATCATACCAGCTCAGCACCTTCAGGATTTGGGTTGTTTTGGGGAACCAGCCAGACATGAGCAAGCTCCACACCAAAAGCTGTGTGACCAGGTTTGCTTGTGGATGCAAGTTCGGGCTGGACTGATTTTTCATGTAGTCTGGTAATGGTCACTTGAACCCTATCGCTTTCTCCAGCAGGGTAAGCATGAACACCCTGTGAGCTGAGAAAGACAATAAACCAGTGCTGTGGCTTGCATTCCTCACACAATAAGATTCTTCGCACAAGGAGTCGGTGTGATCACGAGGATCAACTGATCCCTAATTTGATGCCAACTCCTGCATTTAAAGGAGGCCTCAGATTCAAGGTCAGCTTCACAGAGAGCCTTTACCTGTTCTTCAGCCATTCTAACGCTGTGGATGATTTATGGTTTTATGCAGAAAACACACAGGATTCCTGCATTCACATGTCCCTGATGAGACCTGCCTCCCATTTGTCTCCAGAGCTCGCCACCTGGGAGTCTGCTTGGATGATGATCTACGTCTGACAATGAGGTATAGGCTGTGGTCTGGGGTTGCTTCCCTGTGTTTATTCTGTGGTCCATGAGGTTTTCACCACTTCTATTTGATTCCTGGGTGTTTGGCCAAGCAGTAGGTCTTTGTGATAATGTTCACAGATCTCGACACTTCATAAACATGAATGGGAATGACAATTTGGATTGGGGTTGGTAGGATGTGCAATGTCTCCCTTGTTCTTTCCCAAAGTTATTGTTTGGAATAGGAAACCCCTTTTTTTCCACCTCTTGTTGTGCTTATACTGCTTTGTTGGAGCAAAGCTGTGGCCTTTGATACTGGAGGATGTGAGGACCTTGGTCACTGTGGTATCCATCCTGACAGCACCTCTGTGAGGTGGGATGCTGCTGTTATTCCCCCCACATTTACAGAGGGAGAACTGAGACCCAGTGAAGCAACACGCCAAAGGTTTCACGAGGCATCTGGGACAGTGTGCAGACTTAACCTGGTAGTCTGTAGGTCATTGCTTTTTGCTGGCTGGATGCTGGTGAGAAGGTCCTACGTATGAACTAGCTCACTGTGAGCAAGCCCTGGAGATGGAAGGTGTTTTGCGCCTTCCCCATCATGGTGACAAGTGTATGGCATCCTGGCAGGACAGCGGAATTCAGGGGAATGTTGGTGCCAGCCAGCTTCTGTAAAGCAAACGGCACATGGACTCAGGGAATGCTTTCAAACAGCCGGCTGGCAGAAGAGGATTCATCCAGATGAGTCTGAAAATTTATATGCACAGCTGATATTGCTGGAAAGCAGAACTGGCATGGGAATAGCTCACAAAGTGGGAATGCAGGGGAATCTTCAACAAAGGCTTTTATCTGCCGACCAATTCATCCAGCTTGGGTGCAGCATGAAAGAGGTGCATGCTCAGGAGCAGGGAGGGGAAAGGGGACTTCTTTTGCCTCTATTTATATACCCAAGAAGATGCCCTAGCAATAAATAATTGCAAATAATAATCATAATATCAAAAACAGAAAGGATGAAGAAAGAGCAGCCCCTTGCCTCCCCCCTCGCGGTGCTGGTGTTTGAGATGTCATCTGGATATGAAACTGAGCCTGTTTCCAGTGAAAGGAGGATGGCAGCCAGTGTATCTTTATCACAATCTCTTTCATGCTCTGCTGAGCTCCCTACCCTGTGCAGCAGCAGCAGCACAGACAGAGATGCCAACCTGTCTCTGAGCAAACGGAAAGATTTGGGCTGAAGCCTCAAGTGATTCAAAGAAAACCCCTTGGGTGTTTTTCCAAAGTTGGCTGCTGCTTATTTTCTGTCCCTCTCCCGCTTTGTGCCAAGGCTTGTGATGGCCTGTGCCTTCCCCTGGCGGAACGGTCACTGATTTTCTTGCAAAGAATTATCAGGTTTATCATCTGTAGATTTTAATGAACAGTATCCGTTTTATCTGCTTCCTGCAACTTCAGCATCAGTGTCTGAGTTTGGAAGGTAAGATTGAAAGCACAATTTGTTTTTAACACTGGAAAAACGGTGTCATGCTCTGGTGGGGTGTTGCAGGGTGGTCTCTGATCCAGTCAGGATGTCACAAGCCTGTTGTGTTGGTGTGTTGACCCTTTGTATCCTGCTCCTTCAGGCCAAGGGAATGGCCACTCATCCCCCGGCACCCTTAAATCGTTTGCCTTTCAGTTTTTGGCCAGATGATGAGGATGGCACTGGGCAGGGAACCTGAACCCACCCCTTGTTCAACCACACTCAAAAGGGAGATTTAAACCTCGTGGTCAACAGCTTAATACATCCTCTTTGCACCATTAGGAGAAGCCCCTCCTTGGCAGAAGAGACCTGGAGGAAAGTTCAACCTGGGGTTTGCAGTCAGTGCTCTGAGGCTCTGCAATGGGACAGTGAGGAAAACCCCCCTTCTAGCACAGCTGTTCACCTCACTGCAGCTTCAAAAGAGAGGATGAGTGAGATGGTTCAGTGGCAAAGAAAATCCAAATATGAGGAGAAATTATATCCCCCGAGACTGAGCTGGGACCTGTCCCTCTTTCCTCAACAGAAACTTTTCCCCAAGCTTTTTAGAATTTCACCCCATTTCATCATCCTGCTCTGGTTTTGGAGAAACTGGAATCAGTGAGAGCTCTGAAGAGAAGAAGAAAACCCCAGAAGAAGAGCTGGCAAATGCCATGATCTCCAGTAATGCAGCATACATCGAGCCCTGAGTGCAGAAATACTCCCTGTGAACCCAGTGCTGGATTGAGAACTAAGATGAAGGTGCACCACTCCAAGTCCTTTTGTTTAATCTGAAGACTACTGACCTCTCTTTTTTACTTTTCCACAGCAGCGAGTAGTCAAAAACAGGAGGAGAGATTAATTAGAAATATCTGGAAAGTTTTCTTTAACTATCATCCTCTCAATTTCTGCCTCTGAATCTTTCCAGCAGTGCCAACATCCCAGGCTTTGAGCACGATGCGATCGCTCTGCAGAGGAGCTTCTCCGAGCAGATATCATTAGGGCTGAAACAGGAGATGCGGAGGAAGTGAGGCAGAGTGATGGGGAAGCAGCACCGAAGGAGAATCAGTTGACAAGGAGAAGTATGTGGAAGAAAACGAGGAGCACTTGGGACTTTGGATGAAAAGTAGTTCATCCCTTCTCAGCCCATTAATAAGTTAATAACTTATCAGAGATTAACTTAACACCTTGAGGCACAGAAGACATTGCCTTGTTCTCACATTAGCTTGACTCTATTGTAATTCCTTTATCTTACCTTTTTTTCCCCCCTCAGCTATTGCATACTCACCTGGGGCCACACTAATATAACAGCATAAGATTCAATTACAAAAGACTACAATAAGAGTGCAAAATTCTCTTCCTGACATGCTGAATCAGTGCTCATAAGCATTAATTATTGAGTGGCTAGCAGAGTGATTTTTTTTAAGTTGCAGTGGAAAAGAGAAAAAACCCTGTGGCATCTCCTGTGCACAGAGCAGCAATGCTCCCACGTAGGATATCCCCGGGTTTGCTGACTCTAGAGGGAAGGCACGGGCAGGAGGAACAGGGAGGAAGAAGGAGGAGGAAGAAGCGCCCCAGGGATGTTTGGCTCTTTTTATTTTCCTTGGCCTAAACACAAGGGTTTTTATCACAAAGGAGACTAGGGATCCCATATGGGGGGAATGATAAAGGTCTGACCACTGGGTCTCTGCTCGCCTGGATGGGGAATATCCTTATCAGCCCATTTGATGTCTTCCTGAGAGCCTCAGCATTGTGTCCAGCACTCAAACACCTCTGTCCCTATCACCAGAGCCACCACTACCTCCAGCTTATCTCCTTGTTACAGGAGCCGCCATCTCTAGAGTACCTAAGCACATTTCACACGGTATCAACAGAGAGAACAGAGAACAGACTTGCCTGTCCTTTCAGTGGCGGCTTCAGAGAAGCTTGTGTTCAAGGGCACCATGGAAATTCAGCCCTTCTTTCTTATCTGGCAAGGTGCTTGCAGATCAGGGCTTTGAGGCAGAGCAATGGGAGACGCTTATGCTGCTGCTCTTTACTTTGTGAACCAAAAGATGATGCCAGGATCCAGATTGGATAAGGTGCCTTCTTTTATCCACACTAGGTCATGGAGTTTAACATCTATTGGTGTCTCCTCATTCTCAGCTACAGATGGATTAGGCACACTAAAGCAAATGGAATATTTCCGCTGCATAGATCCAATATGTGCTCCCAGCTTCCTTGGAGCAAATAGAAAGAAACAGCGGAGCTCAGAGCTTGGGTTTGCCTGGGATATCCCAGCAGACAGGAAGGGTTGGCCAGTTGTTTCAGCTGGAGCTGCTTTAGGCTCACAGATGCCACTACAGAGTTATGCTAGGATGACAAAGACCAGATGCAATTCCCTCATCTTTCTGCCATGCCTCCCTATTTCTATATTTAAACCTCCAGATTCTGCGGGGATGAAGACTTGGCTTCGGGAAACCCACAAAATTCTGCCGCCCCACACGGTTTTAGTCTTGTGTGACAAAATGAACACTGTGTGTGCGAGAAAGAGCGAGGAGGGTGACATCAGGATTACAAGCCGTGTCAAAGGAGACAGACTTGCCTTTCACAGGCGATGTTTGCATGTGTAACACAGGCTCCAAAGACTTTTATCGCCTCCTTCCTTTGCCAGGGTTGTGCATTAAGCATTAAGCATATGGCTCCACTTAAAGCAGGGGCCAGGCTCCCCCGGCGGGGTGAGGATTTCCTGCGGTCGCCCCTCGGATGGGGAAGTTTGGCCGAGGCAGCGAGTACGAAGGGTGGATGGAATCCAATTAGTCAGCGATGGCATTGCGGCACATAATCCCGTCCTCTCCACAAACATCCCACCCCATCGCTCATTGGAAATAGAGGCAGGAGGAGCAGCTGATCCAACAGACTCAAAGGAGCCTCACAGAAACCCGTCCTGGGTTTTAACCAAAGAGGACAAAACAGACATGTTTTATCTGGTGACAGAGGAGATCTTAGAGGCTGAAGCTCAGGCTAAAGCTGCTTTTTTATGGGCAGAATAGATGACACTCTGTAATACTTTTAACTGGGCTAAAACATGGAATTGCATGTTTTATGCTTGTGTGCAGATCTGGATGGATTGGATTTAAAATCACATAATCAAATGAAGTGTGTGCTGGTGAAAGATGGCATGACACGCCTACTCCCCCTTCACACAGCGACACAGGCAGCGCGAAGACAGCTTCACCCCCACCCTGGCATAAATCACCTCAAAGTGATGAGTTCAGTAAATATTTGTGACCTCATCTTTCCTGTATCTCTCTGCTGAGACAGATACAGTGTACTGTCCTATTACTCTATTTTATTTTATTTTATTTTATTTTATTTTATTTTATTTTATTTTATTTTATTTTATTCATTTTACTTTTCTTGCATGCTATCAATAAGCTTATGTTACACAGGACCTAACAGGTATCGTGCGATGGTTATTTCTCTTTGCACTTTGGGAGATGAACTGGATTTTGTCTAGTGGCTAAAAATGAAAGGCTGTGCATCTCATTTCTTATTCCCTGAGGCATCGATTTTGGTGTTCTGTGGAGTTATGGATCTCATTGGAGGTTGCTCTGCTGTCCTTATCCATTCCCCCAGTATCAGATGCGGAGAAAACTGCAAGGTATGTACATTACTGCAACAAAACAAATATGCCTCTACAAGCAAGTCACTGAAAGTACAAAAGCCCCTCACCTCTCCCTTTGTCCTCCTTTTCTTCCTCTCTTCCCAGTCTTGGTCTCTCACCCCTGAAAGATGTTACAAGGCTTTGTGTTTAATCAATAGATACTGTCCAACCAATTGGGAAGCAGGAAATAGCAGAAGTTTTACAAATAGGAACAATTCTTGTTCATTATCCCTTAATTGAGGCAACAAAAAGGTGCTGGAAAACATCCATCAGATGCACATTCATGTACATCATCAGAGAGGATTGGATTTAGGAACTCACAAAAGCATCGTCGAGTGTTCCAATCAAGAGTTATACAGACAACAGGGAAACAAAGAATCGGAGACACAAATACATCAGAATTAGCCCAATTACAGATTATATGTCTCTGGAAAACACATTCCCTGGCTCTCATCCAGGATTTTCTTACTTCACACTCCTTTTCTGTCATTCCTCGCCGTGGTGCAAAAGTCAATGTTACTTGTCTCTCCTTGGCCCTCAAGCTTCTCACGAAGGGGAAGGGACAGTTCTGGGGGTGTTAGATGAGTGTGTTGGGAAGAGATGAGTTTCAACCCACACTCCATCACCCCAGTGTGAACTCGGGGTACTCTGAGGATGACACTGTTCAACTATCCCACTGTTGTTCCCTCACATTTTGACCTTCAGCTGCCCTGCTAAGCCACAGCTCTAGAGGAGAGGAGATAAATGACATAAGAAAGCCTTCAGAGGTGAAGATTTTGAGCCTGGAAGGCCAGAAAATCCCATTACCAATTTAAGTATGCATTTTGAAACTTTCTTGGCCTGCTTTTGAGCTCACTCACACTCTAACACCATGGCCCCTGCAGAGTCAGCCTTTATTCCCACAGGTCTGTTAAACTCAAGTACTTTGGCTTGTCATTTTTTAAAAGGTGCTTTGAGTTTTAAATGAGGGACAGAATATGCCAAAGACCCTCCAGATACCTACTGAAATGTAAGTACACCTCGATGCTCCCTGGAAGGAAAGCCATCACCAGGAAAAATGGCATCACACCTCATTGGACTGTAGTAATAGCCCCAAACATGACAGGATCCTGTTAAAAATGCTCCTGATCAGTACCCACAGCTGTCGAGCTAATTATTCTCACTGTCTTGTCATAGATATTTATACGGTCTCCAGGGCACCTGGGCATTTCACAGTCTCTAATATAGTTCTCTTCTTACACCTATCCACTGTCATCTCCTCCTCCCCTTCATCCCACTGGGGTGACAGAGGCAGCTTGGCAGCCGGTTCCAATGCTCTGCACCATGGTGGTGTCCCTTGAGTAGCACATATCTCACCGACTTCATCTAACCCAGCATCAGACATAGAATTCAGGCTCCCAGCATCGATGGAAGGAGATAGGAAGCACCAGAGATGAAGTCTGAAGAAAGATGGGGAAAGAAAGATGGGGAAAGAAAGATGGGGAAAGTTGTTTCCTGGGAAGGAGCCTTGTGGGGGCTAAATCCCCCAATCTTTAGGGGAAGTGAGCCCCAGTATAAGCACCCCAAGCTGGACCATGCTACAGACCTGCTGTGATGGAGTGTGGGCATGGCATTACGCTTCATGAAACCATATGTGGTGGTGGAGCATCCCCCCAGCAGCCTGGGGGTGGTGTTGAAGAACCTGAACCTAAACATGAAGACTTCCTTGGGAGACCCCACTTTCAAAGGGCTTTGGGGCTGGAGGAGGAAGCCTGGCAGGCCAGAAGCTGTGTAATACCCAGGTAAGGTTTTCCTTGGGGAGGACGGGGCAGGATGCTGGCTCTGTGCCCTGTTTCAGCTGGGAGCTCCTCCGATCAGCTCTGTCTTTGCCTTCAGTGAAAAAATTCCCCCACGATTTTCCCTTGCGCTTCCTCCGGCAGCTGCGATTCCTGTGTCGTTCTCCTCTGCCGTCCCCACAAGCCCTCCCTGCCTTGTTTTGAAATCCCTGCTGCCAACCACGGGAAGTGTTTGCATTGTAGCTGGCATTTGTTGATTTTCTTTAGGTGGCTCAGGGCTGCAGGCATTCCTCATTACTTTTTTATTAGCCAATTTGAATACTCATTTAGCCTCACTAAGCGTGTGATGGTTTTTAATTCTTCCTTCAGAGGCACTTGTGCAGAGCCTGTTCTTGGTCCTCGGTAATAACACAGGATCCCACACAATGCAACTGAGGCGAGAGACGATAGCTCACAAAACAAAACCTGATCAGTCTGAGCTCGTTTCCTTTTAGATGACAAGAGAAGTTTCCCTTTGTTTTGTTCCTTGCTTTCCTGTACAATGGGACTGGCAGAAATCGTAGCAGTACAAGACATGGCACGGTGATATGGTACGTTGCTCTGGGCAAACACCCCTCCAAAATACTTCACAAAATTAAATAATTCAAAGTGGCGAGACCATGAAAAATATAAATTACTGAAGTGGTAGAATGGAGACAGTCAATAAGGAACAAATTAAGTCATCCAGCTACAAGGCTAACAAGAGCAAGAACAAAAATATTATAATCATTATGTGTTAACATTATAATCATTATGTGACCAGCACGGAAATATTGCATTTTGACATCCAGCTCCCATGCACTGCTTTGGACCTGCTTTCGAGGTGTGCTGAGTACCCAGAATGAGACAAGACAGACTGTAAGTTTTCCATTCAGAAGCCAGACCAAAGGAGGGAGGTAAGAAGGTGACACATGGTGGGAGGAGATCTGTCATTTCTCAGGTTGCAAGGCCAAATAAAAAAAGCCATATGCCAGGGATAGGTAGTCACAATGCGATATAACCACCTTCTGTGGGGAGAAGGATGCCAGGGTCACTTCAGCATCCCTGGAAGGCTCAGGAGGCATCAGCAGGGTAGAAAAGGAGGGAGCACAGCCACTGCGGCTGTTTAAACTGTGTTGCTGCGGGTAAATATGAACCTTTGGTCTCTCAGCCTATTAGTCCGGCAGTTTGCTCAAGCGCTAAATCCACTCGCACACACAAAAAAGGTACATTCTGCTTCTTTTTCAAGTGCCTTGGATTCTATTGTGTACAAATTTACAAATGAACTGCTTGAGTGTTGACTAATACTGCAGCCTGCAGTCAAGGTAAGAGCCCATTTATTTATAGGCTCTTCAAGGACAAGAAGACACTGTATTTGTACAATCTTCCACAGCACACAGCCTAACAAACAGTTACCTGCCTCAGCCGCCTTTCAGAAGAGGACGATATATGAGACCCTCAAGGAAAATACACAGGTTAGCCAGCACCTCCTGGCAGGAAGGTCATGCTACACCATCGGCTTTTGATGATGGCAGAGCTGCGAATGTATAAAGAGGGACCTTTCTTTCTTTCTTTCTTTCTTTCTTTCTTTCTTTCTTTCTTTCTTTCTTTCTTTCTTTCTTTCTTTCTTTCTTTCTTTCTTCCTTCCTTCCTTCCTTCCTTCCTTCCTTCCTTCCTTCCTTCCTTCCTTCCTTCCTTCCTTCCTTCCTTCCTTCCTTCCTTCCTTCCTTCCTTTCCTTCCTCCCTCCCTTCCTCCCTCCCTCCCTTCCTCCCTCCCTCCCTTCTTCCCTTCCTCCCCTTCCTCCCTTCCTCCCTTCCCCCCTTCCCCCCTTCCCCCCTTCCCCCCTTCCCCCCTTCCCCCCTTCCTTCCTTCCTTCCTTCCTTCCTTCCTTCCTTCCTTCCTTCCTTCCTTCCTTCCTTCCTTCCTTCCTTCCTTCCTTCCTTCCTTCTTTCCTTTTCTTTCCTTTTCTTTCTTTCCTTTTCTTTCTTTCCTTTCTTTTTTTCCCCCATGCCATCAGTTTGATTGGAAGTGTGTCCAGGAGATTACTCGGGACATCTTGCTGAGCCAAGCCAGGAGCAGACGGTCCCAGACGATGCGTCTGCGCAGCACCCACTCATTTAAATCAGGCTGCGTGTTTGCAATCGATGGGACTGTCTGATCCCTGGATGCTGGGGAGCTTCTTTTTCTATTTCCTGCTGATATTTACTTCAAAGGTGTGTGGTCATACAGATCACCGTAATAACAAGAGCCCAAAAAAATAAGAATTAATAAAACTCTGAGTGTGTTTTACCCTGAGATCTCACGGTGCTTGACAAAGGAAAGGCACCATCAGTTCTTTTTATACGGGGGCAGACAGAGGTGAAATGATTTATTTATCCACGCTCATGCAGTGAATCAGTGGTAAAGCAGGGAGCTGGACCGTTCCAGCTGTTCTTTGAGGCTTCCTATAATGTCTGTTGGAACAGTCCTAAAACATTTGCCCTTTGAGAGTGCATTCTGCCCCTGCTGCTCTGTGCAGAAATTAGCCCTGTGAAGAAAAGTTCAGCTTTGCAGTGGCCAGGGCTGGAGCAAACAAAAAGCAGAGATCTGGTGTCTTAAAGCACATCGACTTGAATTCATGGTCAAAGCGGTAGAAGGGCACACAGAAAGGGCACACATGAGATGACTATGGGAGAATATGAGCTGCCTGGTGTATCTGGGCTTGAGAATCAATTATTTCAACTCACGCTCGCTGTGTTTAGAGGAGCTGGCATTGGTTTGCCCACTGGACATGCCTTCGGTGAGAGTCGGAGCAGTAGCTGGGCGCTCCCCAGCCCCAAAGCCCTTGGAGATGCCAAGCAGATCTGAGTAAAGAGCCTTTCTTCCTTGTCTATGGGTTTTTCTGCATTCACAACGCACAGCATCGCTGTCATTAAGGCTACAAGAAAACAGCACATCCAGGGCACACCCAGAGGACAGAGACTGTCGACGGCTTGCGCTGAACAGAGCAAAGGTCTGGAAGGAAGCCTGGTGGGATGTGGTCCATCTGACCTGTCGGCGTGTTCATCTCGCTCTTCAGGGCAGCGCTGAAGGTTGGGTCGGGAGATGCCCGAGCATCCAGCCTGTGGGGGAGAGATTGATCCTGCGAGAGGTCAGCCCGTGCTGCCCTTTGGCTGCGGTGCGAGCTGCAGGTTTGGAGTGGTGGGAGCTCTGAGACCTGCAGGGAGAGGAAAAGCCAGAGGTCCCTGGTGTTTGCATCGTCGGGTGGGGATGCACATGGAGAGGGACAGCAAAATTGCAGGTGCTTCCTATATAAAGTATTGCTGGGAAGTCAGCTGCCCGTGAGACATAGTGTACCTGGGGTACCTACCCCAAATATTTAGCCACTGCCAAATATTTACACAGGGGAAGGTACCACTTAGGCTGGGATGTCTTGGCTTCATTAAAGAGGCTGCAGAAATCATTGTGCTCTCCCCTTGGGCTCTGTGAAGGAAAATCCTGCTGATGGAGTCAATTGAATCTGGAGGGGCCAGAAAGCTATTGAGCCCCAGGTTAGCAGAGGATTTTGAGGCAGAAATGCTCGCATCTGGGCATTAGAGCATCAGTGTAACCAAGCTTCCAGGCAGTTTAAACAGGTGCCGTGAGCTGATAGCAAAATACTTTCTGTGCAGCCCAGGGCCCTTGCTCCATGTCCCCACAAATTTAATTCATGGGGATGAGACAGCAATGAATTTGCTATTCGTTAACAACAAATAATATCTCTCAATCCGTCTTGGGTAAGCGTCGTCGTGGAATTGCTCTTTCATTTTACAGGGTTCCCTGTGATAAATTTAGCTTGTAAAGGGTGATTAAGATACTTCATTGTGTTTTAATGTGCCTCTAGGCCTATGTCTAATAGTAACGCTCATTCTAGATCTCTCTGGAAACAGTCGGCTGCTGCAGCCCAGAAAAGCCTGAGTTACGGGATGGGACATCACGACACATCACGGTCCTGGGCAGCACCAGAGGCACCTGCTTCATGGTGGGAACATCGAGGAGTCTGAAATCACATCTTGGCTGCTGGAGACAGCCCAGGTCAGCACCTCTCCCAGGTGGGGTTGTCACGGGAGGAAATCAGGTTGGTCATTTCTTCCCCTCATCACCCAGTTGGTCAGTCTCGGAGCACAGGGATGAAGTTAACAGTGAAGTCCCAAGCCCCAGGACCTTGAATTCACCACCAGATCTGGGTTTTCTCTCTAACAAGCAGAGCCTTGCATGGGTGAGGCTCATCAGCAAAATACAGGGGGTATTTGCATCCCAAAGAGCAACCTGGAAAGCCTCCATCCCACACCGATAAGCCCTGAACATCGCTAATTCCCATTTTGTGCTTCTCTTAGCTGAAAACTTTATCCAGTGACACGCTGGCACAGAAGCGCCCTGGTTTGGGAAGGCAGGCAATTATTTCCTGCCTGAAGGGAGGAAGTTCACGCTGTGCTGTGCGCCGTGTTTTCCACAGAGCAGAGCGGCTCTGATCGCTCCCAGGCTTCCTCAGCTGTTTGTCAGTCACCAGCTCTCTTCATGGACTATATAAGGAGCCCAAGTACCTCATTAAGATGTTTTCAATTGCTCTCTGCAGCCACGTGCATAGCAATACATAGTGTAAAACCTAAATTAGGCGCTGTTAAAGACTCGCAGGAAGACAACCGTGGTTTAAGCACCTTGTCTACATGGGAGGGAACATGTCTGAGCCCAGAAAACACTTCTCCCCCATCACCTCTGCCTTTTTCTTTCACTGCCAGCCAGCACCTGTTTGTTGTGACTGGGCAGTGGGATGTCACAAGATAATGCAAGATATTAAGTGATTTTGTTCTCTCACTTAACATTTCTATTAAATATCCTAACTGTTCTAGTTTCAGGCACCTTTCATCTCTTTTTGAATTCTGAAGACTCATTGATAAAACCTTTTATGTAACATGATGAGAAATTTTATGTGCCATTTTCTTCCCGTGTCTGTTACTTTTTGTGAGCACCATAGGAAGACTGAACATGTTACTACAGATAACAGCATTGGGAATGAGGTGCTTAGCTAGGAAACCTCTCCCATCTCTTCATATAAAGGTTTAGTGGGGGGCAAAGAGGACAAGCCTTAACATGGGCAGACAAGACCCTGCTTTTTTGGGCGAGAATTAAAGCTTTGGGTCCTAAATCAGCCACGACAGTCTGAGTGATGAGGGCTGGGAGGCTGTGTCCTGCAGAAAGGCCAGTGCTGGGCTAATCTCTCCTGGCAGGTTTAGATGGCTGCAGCAGCCTTCCTCCCTCCTCATATTGACCTGCTGCGTGGTGTTGCCACATACTGTTAAATGGGCACATCCTGGAAATGCAGCAATGGGTGCAGTTCAGCGATGAGCAATGCCAGGTGATAGGTAAAGCTTCCTTTGGGATGACGAGCTGCTCAATGGCCCGTGTCCGTCCCTGGGACATGCGCTTTTCTGCTCTCTGAGAAGCGCGGAACAGTTGGCGCAGCCCCAGCGAGTGCCCTTCTGGTCTAGTTAGCGCCTGTGAGCATCAAATGCTCTCATTCATTTATCGGAGGGTGATAAACAGCCTGGGAAGAGCCTGTTTCAATCAGGTCACATTCTTGCTCTTTTATGAGTGTGACATCTTTAAAAGCATCTCTTGCTAATGTCACGAGAGAGCTGGAGGGAATCCCAGCTTGGTCAGCTTGGCGCTGGTTTTTCTGAAAAGCAGCTGGGTGTAGAAGATGTTCAGGTTGCTTTTTACAGGGCTATTTCTGCAGAATGTAAGTCATTTAAATACTGTCTTCCCCTAAAAAGAAAAAAAAATATATCCCCCCAATATGGGACAAAGCTCTGCTCTTCAGACATGGGTATAATGCATTCGTGATTGCAGCAATGGGCTTTTTTGCCGTGTTTTGTGGCACAGCTGAAACCATTCACCAGGCAAGGGGCCACAGTGCTTGCCACGTTGTCACCTGTCTTTGGGATGGGAAGAAGAGGGTGACCACAGAAACAAAACGGGCAGAAATCAGGCTGGTTCAGGAGAGAAAGCTGTTGGCTGCCCTGAGAGCCCCTGCCTCAGGTGGCTCTGCATGAGTGGTATCCAGGCTCTGTGTCCTCCCATGAAGGCAAACTCCCTCTAGAAGACCCTCTGACAAAAGCAAATACTTAGTCTCAATAGCAGCCTAGACTTTGCTTTTAAAGCACTATATGATGCCCCATCCCTGGAGACATCCCAGGCCAGGCTGGACGGGGCTCTGAGCAACCTGAGCTGGTCAAGATGTCCCTGCTCATGGCAGGGGGGGCACTGGGGGAGCTGGGAAGGTCCCTCCAACCCAAACTGTTCTGCTGTTCTATTATTCTATAATTCTATGATTCGATGTTCCTGGGTGACTTCAGCCTGTCTCCTACCTTATTTTCCTTTTATTCTCCTGAAAAAAGCAGAAGCACTTGCAACCCGCAAGACCCAAGCTCAGCAGGGCTGGCTGGGAGGTTTGGGAGCCACAGAGGTGCCACAGTGAGAGAAATTACTCTGCAGTGCTGTGGTCACGTAGGAATTTGCAGCTGGTCTCTCAAAGAGAAGACAGAACCCCCTGATATTCCCGGTTCCAGCGCTGTGCAAAGCCTTTGCGACATGATGAGTGCTCTGCAGCTGTTCTGGCATTAGCTTGCAGCGCAGGGACTTGATGGGACGTGCGCGATCATAGATCGACCGGCGACGAGCTGGCGTGTCCTACCTGGGTGGGCACGCGTGTCCATGTGCACGGCCGTGACCTTGAGGAGGGCTGGTTTTGAGATTCCCATGCAGCTGCTGTTTTGCATTGTGAGCCATATGGCTGGCACCATAAACACTGGCTCTAATTGTAGCTCTCAACCTGCCAAAGTCCAAAACAGGGAGAGTGATGGGAACAGAGACTGGGGACGGGGGGCGGGGGGTGGAAAAAATCAAGCCTCTGCCTATAAAAGACCCAGAAACAACGACAAGGCAGGAAAGAAATGAGGATTCATTACTCTGGTAAAAGTCACCTTCTCTGACCTCGGGCACCTGACTTAGCATTTTCCAAGTGGATATTTTACAATAATAAAAGTGAGAGCATACCAGGTGTGTGGGAAATGAGGGCAAATTTGTGTTTAAAAGAGCAGGGACATTCCTTTTAATGAAGGACTGTAGAGAATATGTTTCTAATCAAACTGCTAATAATAACCTTGTTTCTATAATCTGTCTTTTCAGTAAAGCAGGGTTATGTGTTACAGGGATTAAGGGGGTGCAGAAGGGAACTAGGCATTGGTTTCTAACAGGTTGCTTGGCTTTATTAGCGAAGCATGAAGGGAAAACTGGTCTTGTTCCTCCCTGCCTGGGCTTTATGTCAGCCTATCCCCAGGCAAAGCTGATGCAAAATAACTACCAGGACAAAATGGAGATGCTTTTCACCTATTCTGTATAGATTTAAATTGGTAAGAATTGAGGCAAAGCATTGCTATGCATAGGTTATTTAGTCTCTTTCCTAAGGGGCAGAGGCGTGTGAGCAGCCTCTCTAATCAAGTGAAGGGATAAGGATGTCGCTCCTCTCAGTGATGGATTTGGTGCTGCATCCCGAGCTTGTCTCTTCAGATGCACCAGGTAACCGTGAGTGGGTGGTGGTGTCTCTCTGTCCGTCTGCTCCTGCCCCTAGGACTTCAGCTGGGAAATGTGTGCACAGGAGGGGCTGGCACCCAGTGCAAGTGTCAGAGCAGCTCTGGAGATGAAATCACCTCCTTGAGGTGAAAAAGACTTTGCAGCCAGCAAAAGCAAACTTTCCCCTCTCCTCCTTGCTCTCTCCTTGGCCCTGTAAAGCTGGGATTTGCCCCACTGGTTTCAGAATGATTGTTATTTTGTTCAGGGACCTTGCAACCAATAGTTCATGGGAATTCAGTGGGGTTCTCCAGGGGTTCAATCAGCCCCTTCCTCTCCGAGGGGACAGTTGCTGTGTGTCCTGAGGCTGGAAGACCCCAGGGATCAAAGGCTTTTTGCTTCAGCAAGGCCAGTAGAGGAGATCTCCAGAGCCACCTGCTTCCATTGGAGTGGCAGCTCCTTCCACATCCCCAGAAAGAAAGCTCAGAATAAAGCCAGGGTAACCCCAAAAGTGATGGTCAATAGAGAGTCTGCTCTGGGAGCTTGGTTTTGCAAGGCTGGCCACTCACCCCTCTCTAATACACCCAGGGACAGAGAGTGTCCTGGTTATCCACTTTACCCAGAACTTCGTAGCAGGCAGAAAACCACGTTTCAGTTCTTTCAGAGAGAACTTAAATTAAAAATCAAGGAGAAAAACCTCCAGCAGGAACCAGTGAAACAACAAAATAGGTAGACACCTCTGCCTCTAATTTATGTGAGTTTAAAACTAGTACCAAGATTGGCTTAATTACCTGGGAACAATGTATTTCTCCTGGATCGCAGATCAGCTCGTTAGCGGTACACTTTTTTTACTTCCAGTTGAAATTGATAATACATCCCTCACTCAAAACATTGTCTCCCAATCACCATGGTTACTGCCAGGTTTTCCACAAGGACCCAGCATATTCATCTGTCAAGTATGCTAATGGGGAACGGACCCTGTCACACAAAGGAGCAGGCTATTCAAACATACACTTGGCAAATAATTGTACATGTCAAAAGAATGATGCTTGTTATTTGCCTAATATTATCCCCCAGAAGTGGGAAATAGTTCAGCTCTCAATGCAAAATGGCTTGCCCTTATCAAATAGGCAATTTGCTGATAATTTAGACTATTAGAGATCTTGGGGTGGGGAGACAAAAGGGGGGGGGTGGGGGGGGGTGGCAAATGTAAGTGGCCTTTTATAATTGCACTGAAAGCAAAATGGGGCATTAAGTGCCCTGGAGGTGCCGTAACGAGGAGCATCACGGGAAGCGCCGCGGTCCGATCCGCTCACACCGCCCCTCTCACCTCCGCCAGGTACCTGCTGGTGGGTGGTTAATTATAATTTAGCAGGAACAGTTTTCTCAACCTCTTTTTTTCTTTTTTTTTAATTGCTGTTTATCTTCATGATGGGCCAATTTCCAATTTGTCTATTTCGGTAATTAAGCAAAAGAAAAATGTTACTGTAGGATTCTTCTAAGTTTCCGAGCTCCTGATGTTAGCAGCACGAGTTGTTGAGCCTGTGCAGAAATACCTGTGGAGGAGGCAGAGGAGGATCCTTTTCTCTCAATTTGTGGGGTTTAAAGGCCGCTCTCACTCAAAAAAGGTGTCCAGAAAGGCAGAACCAGCCCAGGGGCTGAGCTGGAGACTGTAGTTGTCATCTGCAAACCACAGATAAATATCTATTGGGGGGTGAGACCACAAAACTCACATCACGTGAGGAGGGAGGAGGAAAATCCTGCCGCTCTGTCTTGTCAAAGCGAAGAACTAATTCATGTCTCTAGGCTGAGACTTCCAGTCTGAGTTGTAACAGTCACAAATATTCTGGCATCTCTGTTTCTTCAAATGTAATGAGGAAAAACCTCTCCCCTTATCGTATCAGGGCTTTTGAAAGTTATTGTTTCTTTCTTGCGTAGTTTAGTAAGGGAACAGGACAGGCCACAGGAATTATTTCTTCCTCTCCTAACCCTGCCTTTTTCCTCTCTTCCTACCCAAAGATGGGATCTGTGAGGTTACAAGGCACTGGCTGGGAACCCCAGGAGCATCGTTGACGGTAAGAACGAGCACGTGGGCACCAGCCTCCTGCCCACGGTCTCTCATGGCACATCCAAGATCTCCGCACAGTCCTCGGCTTCACTTGGTGTCCTCCACGCCACGTCCTGCGAAGTGACAGGTTCCCACCCATCCCAAATATTCACCCAGCACTGGCCGTGAGCCCAGGTTAGATACCACGACCTAGAAGCAAAAGGCACATTAGCGGCTTCCCAAACCGAACTGGTTCCCCTCCATCTCGCCTGGGCTACAAGAAGCAGTGTTGCTGGTGGCAGGCGGGGATGGTGCCGCGCAATCACGCCCTCAGTGTGTGACATTATTTGCTGGATGTGGCTGCATTTCGATTGTGGGATTCTGATTGCTGACCCCCCTTGTGCTTGCTGGGGGAGTGAAATGCAGTTTATTTGCCTTGGGGAGGATGGGGAGACCTCCCTCCAGACTGTAAAATCGACTTCTGTTTGCCCTTAAAATGCACATGGGGGATGCAAGGAAATGCATGGTCAGGAAGCTGAGGTTAGGGAATGACTAGTAAACCTTGTGTAGGATGAGAAAGAAGAGGGGTTATAGTTTGCTACACCATGATGTTTGTTGTACAAAAAACGTAACTGTATAATGAGCAGAAAGAGAAAGGAAAAAAAACAACGACTAGCAAACGACCTAATCGGCTATTAAAATATTTCCAAGCAGTGCAATTAATACAATTCCCAACTCATAACTTATTTGCCTCTGTACAAAATTAACATAGATAAATAAATTAAAAAAAAATAACCTTACCCAAACTGCTTCATAATAAAATGCGATCAGAGCAATAATAAGATGCTTCAGTGCATGAATCTGGTTGTATTAATTCACCCCTGGTGTAATTGACAGCTCTCAGCCTTCAGCTTTCTGCTGAACAGTGTACTACGGCTGAATTATTATACCTGGCACTTCAGACTCTTCCACATCTCATTGCCTAATTGTGTTCTCTTCTAGTAGGTGAGTGTTAAACTCAGACATTAAAGGATCTCTGCCAATTACCTGAAGCTCAACATTTGATCTGCCTGAAAATCTCACTGATCCGTGGGGGAATGCTCCTCCGTCTGCATCCCGAGTGCTGCGTCTCCTTGCTCAGTGCGGTGTAAAGTGAGAGCAACTTTACTCTTGGTTTTAAAGGCATAAAAAGAGTGAATAATATAGGGAATTCAGGCAAGAAATCCAGTCCCCCTTCCCCCGTTCAGAATTAGTGTTATCATTAATCCAGCAGCAGCTGCTAATTATGTAGGGTTTATAGGAAAATGTATTGCTCTCTTTGTCTTCTCGCTGCTGGTTTTACAGATGCCGTTTGACCGGTGCTTCTCTGTGATACCTTATAAAAGCAGCAGCTTTTCTGGGATTACCTCCCCATTGCATTTCTTCTCCTGCTTGTGGTTCACTGATGTGTTTCAGCCCATGGTCACTGCAAAGCCCGTACGGCTGAGCGGTGCTTTGGAGACCCTTGTTTGCAAACCAATCAGTTAAATTAAGAAGCTTGATTCTCACTGCTGTGTGATGACATCTTCAATTTAGCTGGTGCCCCAGTGAGGAAGTAAACAAACAATAAAAGTGTCACAATTCCTTCTAGTTCCATTAGACAAACAAGAAGTTTATTCAGCGTTTTGGCAAATGAAAATTTAAGCAAACCATCAAGGGAGATGTTTTCCCCGTCAGATGCTTTCTGAGAGGGGATTATAACAAGAAAGAGCTATCACCCACCATGTCATTATAAACAAAGGCTCCTGTGAACCCCTTTTATTAAAGATTAGCAGCACTGATTACAGACTCGCAGGCTTAGCCAAAGACAAATTAGAATATCTTTTGCCATGGGATAACTTACACTACCTTCCTGGGCAGTGAGACTATTGCGAACAGTGGACTCCCGAGAGCAGATAATTTTCACCTCTGGCCATTTATCCTCTGCCATTTAGAAGCAGCCTGGTGATCTGTCTAGACCTATTTGCTGCCAGAGACCAACACTTCATTACACCTCCTGCCGCACGATTCCAGGTGAGACCAGTCATTCATGCCACAGGAACAGCAGATTTTGGGCATTTCTCATGGTTAACCCTTAAGATTAATTCCTGAAGCATTGCCAAGGAGCTCTGCTCCAGCAGGGACAGTGCAGGATGCAAATTCAAGCCATGCAAATTCAGTTTTCAATGCCATGCGCTGGCCACAGGCTTGGTGCAGACTTAGAGACCCATCAGGCTAGTTGCAAGGTGCTGACCTTACTGTGTCCAGCTTATAAACATCAGGTGCCTGCTTTTGCCCACCAAAATTCATGCACACATATTTAGGAAATGTGTGCACAGACTTTTCCAACTGGCAAATATACTCTGGACAGCCCCAGGGACCCAACAGAAGCAGTTGCAGCAGGGACGCTAGTGCTGCCTGGGATGGCTGTGCAGACTTCCCAGGGTGCTGCAAATAAATAGCATTTCCAGCCTCCCAGATGGGGTTGTTGTCTTTATACCTAACACAAAAAAAAGGTATGTCTTTGTGGGTGAAGGAGAAAACATCTCTTGAAATAGTGCCCTACGGCATCCTGTGGTACCCAAGGGATTGTGGGTACCGTGGTTTGGATCTCTGGACCCAGATCCAGCAATCCATACCTGTGTGAGTGATGCGAGGATCAGTTCTGGGCACTGATGCAACACGTCCTTTGTGCTGCTGTCCCAGCGAGGCTGCGCTGCGCCCTGGGACTGAGTTGCCTCCAGTTCCTCAAGTCCTGCATGGCCACCTGGCTTTCTAGGGAGCTGCGGTCCCTGACGCTGCTGTCACTGCCAGGCAGGGGATGGTGTTCGGCACAAGACTTTTTTTAGCAGCGAGAAACTCAGGGTGGAATGAGCCCTGCCACTTGCACAGTCACAACATCAGTCTTTGTTTATGTACTGAACTGATGAGCAATTAACTTGGAGACGATACATTATATGCTGTGCACAGGCCCCGTAATGTGCTTTCTATTAAGGCTGCCTAACACTTCCTATTATTAGACCTCACTTTCTGTTACTTACAACTTTTCCAAATTCTAACTGCTCAGGTTGAAATCTTCCCTCCTGGGTGTTGCCTCAGGCTGGACAGATCACATTTTGCTTGGGAAGTTTCTAAATGCCCTCAGGGAATCCCTGGTAGGGTTGTGCTGTCTGTGCTAATGGCTCCAAATGACACCCAGTGAGAAGGGGACATAGGAGACCAAGCAGACAATACCAATGCAAACCAGGCCACTTAATTAGGCTAAGTCTGAGCTCAGCTGAAGGCAGAGGGGTCTTGTAGAGAGGCCTCTATGGTTTCCCTCTGCATGCTCTTTGTTCATAATAACTGCAAGAGTGATCCTTCGTTGTCTGGTCATGTCTGGTTACATTTTTCCCGGACGTAAATTACGATACAGCTTGTCTGACCTCAGTGTCATCATCCCTAGCAAATTGCAACTGGTTCTCACACTGTTATTATGGAGTCATTCTCCCTCCACCTTCCATCACCTACACTTTCCCGTGCTCCTGAAATGACCAAAAGCTTTCATTAATGTGTGATGGGAAAAGTGCCATGGGTTAAAGCAGCAGAAGGTGAGTGCCTCACAGGAAAAGGGCAACAGGTAGGGCCCTGAATCCCAGTTTTAGGGACATGGATAGAGCTGGTCAGTAGAAAAAACAGAAGGTGATTTGCTTCACTTTGTCTGCAGTTCATCCTTAGTGGTGGGAAAAGCAGCGAAGGAAGAGGTAATGGTGAGCTCCCAGCAACCATAGTTTAAACATTTGGTGCAGGGTCTGGAGCTGAATGATGCCCTGTGATCCCTATCGAGCTGCTCCATGTCCTAGCCAAGCAGCACCTGGCAGAGGGGACACACAGATTTAAAATCAGGATACACAAGGCTCACAAATACCGAAGCCTTAAGCAACAGTCTTGGTCTATGCTAAGGGGAGAGAGGATTTAACATACTGGGGAGGCTGATGGGAAAGCAAACAGACGCCTGGTGAATGAGATATTCCTGGGCAGACCTGAATTCTGCAGGTCCCTGAGATATCTGGAGGAAGGGGCCTCCTGATAGCAGCCTCTGGATTGTCTCTGTTGGGCTGTTGGGATCAAGTTTCCATTGCAAACTCCTCCCCAACACAGACACTCCCAGAGCCTGGGATGCCATTCCCAGAGGTCACCCCGTGATTTTGCAAATCTGAGCTCCCAGTCCTGCTACAGAGATGCTTATAAAGAAGCTAATCCCAGGACCCTCTTTTCCCTCTCTGTGGGAACAACTCCATGCAGATGGGGTGAGGACGGTGAAACTCACATTTTAAACAAACACGAAGTCAGATGCACTGGGGAAGAAAAGAAAGCTAAATTATTCCTGCAGAGGGATGGTACAGCGGCATCTCTGCTCCCTATGTGCTGCACAGCCTGCTAATGTGTCCCATATCTGCCACCTCCCTTCCCAAACTAGGCGAGAAACAAACCCATTATCTGAAGGACATTTGTCTAAAACTCCTCTTTTGTGCCTTGGCTATCTGGGGCCTGCAGCTGTCACTTCCCATTCTTCCTGTAATTGCTCCTACTACAGCTAATAATGCATTTATCAAGCAGGATTTACTTATTTATTTATTTGTCTCCCTTTATTATTTTTATTATTTAGGTAGAAAATAGGTCTTTCTGTCCCCACCCGTCCAGCAGAAAACTATAGTTTTCCAAAGAAGCAGTGGTTGCTCTGGGCTCTTGCCTCAGCCACAAGGAATTGGTTTATTAATATATCGTGCCCCTGCAGCAGGCTCTGGGATGCAGGGTTTTCACCTGCCCGTGTCACCCCTTCCCACGATATCTCCTAAAGTGAAGCCCTCGCAACGGGACAAAAAGCAATCCAAAAAGCAATTTACTTTGCTGACAATTTCCTCTCTCCCCAGAGGTGTGGTCGAAGATGTTTGTGCATTGGAAGGAGAGAGAAATCAGCTCTCCCCACGCGTTCCCTGCAGCGGAGCTGGATCAAAGGGCCATGATGCCCCAGCCCAGGGCTCTGGTGGCTGCAACATCCACAGGTTTGTGGTCAAGTGGGGCTTGGACACTTTGGAGGGGGCAGCTCATGAGATGTGGCTCAATTCGGATAACTCAGCGCCTTGTTCTTGCCTCCCACTTTTCCTTCTCCTTCTGTTCATTGCACTTTTATGATAGTGAGCTCTGGGAATGCTTCTTTTTGGTGGGTATAACAAGTTTATGTGCACCTTTTGGAACAAACATTGAGGGCTCTGTTTGTCAAAGGCACATGTAACCTACTTTATTTAACTGCCTGCTTTCCTAGGCAAATTGTGGCTTTATCTTGCTGTTTGCTCTGGGATTGGTAGGAAAGGAGCTGAATCACTAAACTTGCAGGTTTTCTACTTTGCTATTAATGTCCTCCATTCAATAATTACCCCAAATTACCCTAGAAGCAAATAATTTAGCCATCTCCTGCCTCTGTCCATGGGATATCTCCTTTGAATGGTGTTGTATATCTAATCAGTGATAGGGTTGGAATGAGGCAGAGGAGAAAGGCAAAAGGTTGTGCTCATGTGATTTGCTCTTGCAAATTAGATGACAGAATTGCAAAAGAAAGTGTGGGGATGGATGCTGGGGGAAGAAAAGAAAGAAATCATTCAGTTGCAATCGAAAACATCTGGAACACCAACTGCCCTTTTGTTTTAAGGAATAATGAAGCAGCTGTTCGAGATCTCGTGGAGATTTGAAGGAGAGAGTTGTTCTGACATCTGTAGGGACATTGTTGTGTCTTCAGGTCTCTGGGGCTGGGAGGAAATTCACTTAATTTCTCCCTTAGAAGAGCAATGTATAAGCTTGAAAAGCACAGAGGTCTTTCAGATATTCCTCGGCTTTTGCCTGCTGCTCCTGAATTAACACGGCAAAGTGATTTCCCTGACCTTTTCACAGTATTTAGGAGGGCAAAGAAGAGCAAAATTCAGCCCATCAGGTTTACAGGTACAGGCTCTCATCCGATTGCTCACTGGGATGCTTCTGGCTTCCCAGGCTCGCTGCTTAATTCAGGAGCCATTTGGAAAAAACAAGTGGCCTAGACCCTGAATGCTTCAATAGCCAAATTTCACAAACAGCTCCCAGGATGACAACGGGATGGAGCCAAGAAAAAACAGATATATAGTTTTATTGCTAATGGATCCAGGGCTTGGGAAAATTTCCTTCTGAGATGAAGGAGAAATGATTCTCCCAGGCAGCAAAAAGACCAATCTCTTCTCCAGATTACCACAAAGGCAAGTTGTACCAGCAACGCTCTGCAAGCCACGTTCCCTCTGCTCTGACCTGGGGATTATGAGTTACTTTTTCGGTGCCAAAGAGGAAGACTAATTTGTTCTGCTGTATGTGATGGGCATTGCCTTGCTCAATGAACTGAGGATTTTAACCAAGCTCCTGCTTCTGACAAACCACGTCAATGTTTACCTCCTTGCTGGCTCAAGTGTTTGTGCATGGTGCTGTGGACACGGTCCCTGGGACTCAACCCTCTCCGCTCCATCTCCTCTGTCACCAGTTTGCCAATAAACTCTCTCAAAAGCAGAGTCTCGAGCTTGTTATCTTCCACCCTGTGGCAACACTATTTTGTATGCAGTTTAGATGGCATGTGTTAAAAAAAACCCCTCTCTTCTCTAGTGGAGCACAATGGCTATCACAGAGGAAAGAAGAGTTATAGAATCATAGAATCACAGAACAGTTTGGGTTGAAGGGACCTTCCCAGCTCCCCCAGTGCCCCCCCTGCCATGAGCAGGGACATCTTCACCAGCTCAGGTTGCTCAGAGCCCCGTCCAGCCTGGCCTGGGATGTCTCCAGGGATGGTTCATCCACCACCTCTCTGGCCAACCTGGGCCAGGCTCTCACCACGCTCAGTGGAAAAAATTCCTCATGTCCAGCCTGAATCTCCCCCTCTTTAGTTTAAAACCATCACCCCTTGTCCTATCACAACAGGCCTTGCTGAAAAGTCTGTTCCCTTGCCTGGCTCCTCCATGCAGCATCTTTCATCACCTCAGGACTCAGCCTCCCAGCCATTCATGTGCCCAGCAAGCCTCATCCACTTCATTCAGCAGAAATGCCACTGGCTTGTACTACATTTGTGTAATGCAGCGTTTCACTTGTCCTAAGGGAAAGCGAGAAGTCGAGCCATAAGCTGAGGTTGTGTGTGTCCTGTGTCGCTGAACGGCTGTGGATCAGTGCAAGCTGCAATGGCTGGAAAACGTCTTCACTGCTATAACAGCAAGTACTTGGATTGCTAAAAGGAAAGAAGATAGTCTTCCTGTGCACTGTGCTGGTCAATTACATCTTGCCTTTCCCCAAGTGTAGACAGTGTTGCTATGCTTGTTGGGTTTGGTTTTAGTAAGTTTAATTTGCTTTTTCCTCCTTCAGCCATTGTGGTCCTTATAAAGCTAATTATTGAATATTTTTTAAAGAAAAATGAGAAAAAAAATCTTCTCATCTTTGTGAAATCCCATTGGAACAAGAAACTTAAATGTGAAGCTTATCTTCCTTTGATAGTCAAGCTGGATGGATCCATTCATGAGCATTTTCTGTTGAATTGCAGGCATGGGTCAGCCAAATAATTTTGCAGTTTTGCATGTTTCAGTGGATGAAAAGTTTTCCTCAGAGTAGAAAAAAAAGTAATCTAAGTGATTTTTTGTATGGATGTTTCGTAGATCCACAACAAGTTTCCCAAAATCTAAGATTAAATGGTTTACTTCTGTTTGCATAGAATGTTAGAGTTGACCCAGGATTAATCGTGGCTAAAATTGCAACAAATTGAACCTGATGTTGAGGAGCTTCCTGCACCGGGTGTTTGCAATCAGCCAGCTCTCCTTTTCAACTTCATTCAGTTATTTCATTTTCAGGAGCACCAGTTCCACCCAGAAGTGTAACAAAGCAAAAGAAGCACTTCATCCGAAGCCTCTTTCATGGGCCATTTAGATCCTAAAAGACAGATTACAGGGAGAGTAATCTTTAATACAGAGGGAGATCTCTGTAGTTGCTCAGGATCTGTTGGTGCAGTTCATGATGTGCTAAGGAACGACCTCACTCCATCAGGGTGGGTTTATTCCCCTCCTCCCCGCTTTCCTGCCTCATTTTCTACAGCTGTAAAGCACATCATCTCTCACTTGCCTTTGCATCCACCTGAACTCGAGCTGTGTCTCCTTCACACGCTGGGCAAAGTGTGATCACAGCTAAGCGTTGGCTGTTAGACCCTATAAAATTAGGATTAGCCAAGATGGCTTCCTACATTAGATCAATTTAAGTCATTGGCTGGTGGAAAGAAAGTGTGATTCTCTCCTCTGTTAGCTGGGACGTGTGGGGTTTTTTTTGTGACAGCACGGGGTGTGATTGTAGTTTTTCTCTTAGTCATCAATTCTGCTTTCTACCTGCATCCACCATTGTACCTGCTACCTTTAAGCCTGAAGTTCTCGTTTTGCCCTGGGTTGGGATCATCTTGTCGAGGTTAATGCTTAGTGGGTGGGTAGAAGGTTTTGTAGGAGGCAATTCTGAGTTCCAGGGGTAGATGGCAGAGCACAGGGAGAGGAACCATGTCTTTCTCAAATTCTGCTGCCCCCTTGCTCCTGCAGGAGCCTCCTTGTCCCAAATCAAGCCTGGTTTTGTTTTCCTCAGATGCACATGATCCCCAAATCCGAGCACCACCCCATAAGTGATCCTATTGTGGTCTGAAGAGAATCGGGACCCTACTGAATGTGTTGCAGACATTATATCTCAGGTGAGAAATCTTTCCTAAGCAGCTCATAAAGTAGCAGCACCCTGCACCCCAAACCTGGTCCTACATGAGTCTCCAGTTCCTGACATCAGCCTCAATTTAATACGTTGAATAGGCCATGGAGGGGCAGCAGCATTAAATTTAACTCCAAATGACAGTAGTGGTGGTGATTTGGAGGGGTGACAATGGCAGCCAACGCTGGAGAACTAGTTGGGTTTTCCCACTCATGGCTGTTCCTTAATACAAATTTAATGATATTGTAATTGTGTACTAAGAGGAAACAAAAAAAAAAAGAAAAAAAAAAAGAGAAATACCTGCATAAGATTAAGTAGATATTCAGTGAACTTTCCTAGCCAGGCCACAGCTTCTACATATCTATTACGAGGCTGTTAAACCTCTCTAAATGTGTTTGCAATAACTACTTGCTATTTCATTACGGAGCAATAACTCTCTTTATTGAGTCTAAATTAAATCCTTATTTGAGACACTTCATTTAAGGCGTTATTGGGAAACCCACCTTGGAAGAGGTAGAGCCAACCTTTGCTTTATGGCTTGCAAGATTATATTATACACATATGTATAAAGGTCTTATTTCAGAGAATTTCACCTGGATGGCTGCAGCCCACAGCCACAGTCCCCAGTGTCACACTCAAGACACAGCCTGGAGCTATTAATCGTATTGAGACCACCACAGCTCCTCGGCCTCCCTCCCTGCCCAGTGTTACCAGTAACTCCCCTTTTCTTTACAGCTGTTGCTGTGTGGGGAACTAACTTCCCTGTTAATCTTCCTTTTAACAAAGCTCACAGCCCTGAATCCTGGGGGGTCTTCCTAAGTGTGTCCTATCCCATGCTTAGGCTCAGCATTAATGACCTTCTGGAAGCTGGTATGAAAACAGTCCGAGCAACCTGTTCCATCAGGGGTGGGAAGGAGGGAAGTGTAGACAGGTTGATTTACAATATGGGCAGGATCCTGGTAGCCTATGATGAGGTGAGTGGTCCAGCTGAGAGGCAGAAGGTCTCTTCTGCATCCCATGGCCAGCAGAAGCCACAGCAAGAGGCTTTGCTCAGGGAACCATGGAGCCACCTTAGCTAGGTCATGCCCCTTGAAAAATCAAGACTGTGATTCAGGATTAAAAAAGAAAATCAATAATATTGATCAGCACTGACTGGGAGCATTTACTGGTAGATCTCAGAGACCTTCGTGGACCTGTAGCTCTCCTCTGCTTTATAGCTAAGGCAATTGAAATGTCATTTCTAAGCTGCAGTAGAGTAAGCGGTAGAGGGGAGGTTACAGCTACCTCTGTTGAATCCTATCTCACCCACTCTTTGCTGGGTAAAGAAAAAGGGACCACTTGAAGGGAATGTTTTCAACAACGCTTTGAAAACTCAGCCTCCGCCAGGGCGTATTTAGAAACCACAAAGGAAAGGGACAGGTTGGCTCACAAGGTAACGGGATATTTTTAGATTCTTTTATGCTTAGGCCACTGGTCAAAGTTGGTGATGGTCTAATGGCTGCTCAGCTGCCCCTGGAAACAAATCTTGTTCACTTCACTGATTACTGCTGCTGTAGAAAGTATCTGCTCCACGGCTTCTCCTCCCTGGCTTTTTATGGCAAACCAGCCCAGGGTTGAGGAGGCACAGAAACTGGTCCCTGTTCTCTCCCTTCAGTGAAGCAGCATGTGGGAAAGCCACCAGGTCTGGGACTTCTGCACGTTTGTAGTGCAGGGCAGTCCGTCTGCTTGAGAATGTGTACCTTTTGGCAGGCAAATTATGTTTCTGAAACAAAGCATTCCCAGAAGAAGGGGCAAAATCTTCATCCCTTCTCTGCTACTTGCTCCCAGTGGGGTGAAATATGCTGCAGAAAGACCCCTCTAAATGAGCAAAACCCATCCAAAGCCTTTAGAGCTGGGGACATTCACATCCCCATCAGACTCCAGACTCAGCAGCTTGGGTCTATTTCTAACATCAAGCAAAGAATTTTGCCTAAAAGCTTTTGCTGTTTCTTGGAGAGGAAAGAAATTTTGAATCTTGACAGTCCTGGGGCTGGGCTAACATAGTTACACCAGAGATTTCTCCTCCCAAAGTCCTTTTAAACTCAAGAGTCTGTGTTTATACAGTGCTTCGCCCAAAGGGGACTCATTCCATGTGGGCCCTTTAGCACTGCAGCAATAAACAGGATTAATAACTGGAGTCAGCAGAGCTCAGTACCCGTTAGAATTTCCCATGGACTATCCAGAAGGTGCTGTTCCTACAAGCATCTTGGCAGTGAATTATTTATGGGCAGAATAAGGATCACAGTGCTTGCCAGTTTATTAGATTTATAACTAGCTGTGCTGGGTCCATCGTATGTGTGTCTGTGCATGTACCAGCATGTACTTGTTCAGCTGTTTCTCTCCAGACCCCAACTAGTTAGGGAAGAGCTGCTCACACACATTTCCAATACAAACACATCACTTCATGACTCAGACATGAGAAAATGCAGGAGAAGCAAAGCATTGTTACTAAGGAAGAAAGAGCTTGTTTAGATACTTCAACAAAAGACGCAAACTTTTGTTTGTGCATCCAAGCGCAGGCTGAAAAATGAAATCCCAAGATTATTTGAAGAGTGAGAAAGTTTGGTTTACTTTCCAGTTTCACAGCTTCTCAGAGCCCTGCCTGTGTGGGTTTTATTTGGAAACATGTGGACTTGTACCTCCTTTTATGGCACATGCATCATTTTGATACCCAAGGGACTCCAGATGGGCAGTTCGCTGCCTGTGCATCGCCAAGGATTTTAAACACAATTCTCTTTTCAAACCCATGGATGGGAGCTCTTGCCTTCCAGCTAATATCTGCTATTTCAGTTCCAACAGATCTCAGAATAGATGTTATTAAAGGCTCATCTTTTCTTTCTCTCCCCAATACATCTGTGCTATGATGTTGCCAGTAGAGTCACTGCTGCATATGAAGGCGCTGGCCTGGGGCCATGGAGCTCTACACCACCTCTCTCTGAAGCAGCACAGGTGACTGTGTTTCTAGCACCACAAGTTCTGCTCTAAGGCAGGTAAGAGGTGACAGGAGCAAAAACCTTTATTCATGCAAATGATACAGTCAAGGGAGCAAAACTTCCCCTGGCTGGAGCAGAACTGGCTGAAAGCAGATTGTTTTGCAAAGTTTTCTGTGAGCCCTCATCAGCTCTGACTGCTGTAGAGAGGACCTGTTTGAGCTGTTCAGTAAATTGGAGGGTTTAAATAATATATGGACTGTCTTTCTGGATTCGTGAAAACAGCTGTGAGAAGCACTGACTTGTTCAGCCTGTAACAGGTTTCTTTCCTCTTTAGAAAGTTATCTTCACTAGGCATCGAAATCTCACATCTAACTTTTGGATTCTGCTTTGGAAGACTTCTAGTTAGACCTGAGCAGGTGTGCGTTTCACAGGTCTGTTTTCATGCTGTCTTCCTTAAGCTTTTTGGGTTTGGGGTGATGGTGTTGGTTTTTTGTTTTGGTTTTGTTTGTTTGTTTGTTTTCCTAAAGGTCATTAAAATAATCTCCTAGCAAAGAGAAGAAAAAGACTTTTTCTGCCACAAAAATCACCCAGTCAACCCATTTCACATTCCCAACCGAGCTCAGATGCTTCCCCAGCCTTCAAACACTCATATTTATTGCTATTTGGACTGAAGTTGTGTATAAAGTCCAGAGACCAGCAACTCATTGGGCCATGGTTTTGTGTCTTCATCCTCTGTGACCTGGCACTTGTGGTCTAAGAGGTAAACCAGAGGAGGGGGAAGGAACAGACAATTATTTCAGTGCTGCAGATGGGAAACGGAGTCACAGAGGCAGTGTATCTGCCAAAAGTCAGAAAGATACAGAGTAGAAGAGAAAATGGGTTGATCATCTACATTCTGGTGCTTTAATCACATTGTCATCTTCTTTCTCTGCCTTACTTCAGGTATGATGTTGGTGGGATGTGAGGTTTTGCATGTGTCTAGTCATCTCTGATTGCCAAAAGATGCTTTCACAGGACTGATCCATAAAGCCAAGCTGTTGTGCACAGGGTTGTCTGGTGGACTGTATCCAAAACCAGGATACAATCTGAAAGGAGGTTGTAGCATGGAGGGTGTTGGTCTCTTCTCCCAAGTAGCAAGTGATAGGACAAGAGGAAATGGCCTCAAGTTGCTCCAGGGGAGGTTTAGATTGGATATTAGGAAAAAATTCTTCACAGAAAGGATTGTCGGGCACTGGAACAGGCTGCCCAGAGCAGTGGTTGAGTCACCATCCCTGGAGGGGTTTAAAAGGCATTTAGACGAGGTTCTTAGGCACATGGTTTAGCGCTAGAGTTAGGTTATGGTTGGACTTGATAATCCTGAGGGTCTCTTCCAGTTGAAATGATTCTATGATTCTTTTCTATGATAAAACTATCATTTGGGGTACTGTCTTCTCCAGATTGCCCCATCCTGCCTGCAGACCTCTCTGAGGTTGTCTCAGGATCCCACGGTGAGACCTGTGCCTTCGGTCTTGTCTCCAGGGTTGAACCTGCCCTACTTTCCTGAGGTGAGTAACCACAAAAGCAAATCCACAGCATCAGTGATATCAGGGAAGAAGAGCTGCTGAAGCGAGCATCCAAGGGCAACGAGTGGCGTTGTGCAATGGTTAGAAGTCACTTCAGTTAACCTTGGTTTCAATATCTACAAATGATTTAGTCATGCTAGGATCCTTCTATAGTCAATGGGGAGAAATAGGCTCTTAAGGGTGTGATTCATGTGACCTACTTTAAGCATCTCCTTTGGAATTGGATGAATTACACCTCTGGCTCCATCGACTGTATATTGATGAGATGTCTGTCTACTCTAAGAAAGGAGCTTTGGGTGACTAGCTTAAACTTAGAAGCCTGAATTTAATCAGCTTAATCCACCCTATATGTCTGCACATGCTCCAGTTCTCTTTCTTGTTGCTGTGTAGACATGACAGGGAGTGCCTTTATTTCTATGGGAGACTGCAAATAAATCAGATTCAGAAAGTACTCAAAAAAAGAGCAACAATGTGAGACAGGGATAGCATGTGCAGGGAAAGAGATTTGCTTTTCCTCTCCGTCTTTACAACAAATTCACAAGCATCAAGGGCAATAAAGGTGACTTTTTTTGCCTAAAAATAAATATATATTGGTGAAGTGAGGTTTCCTGGAGTCTTCTGGCAATTTGCCACAGGAAGGAAAAAGGTCCTCCCCTCCCTACTGAGACATTCTTTCTTGAAAGGTTTGGACAATTACTGCATTTTACCTTTTCCACCACAGCGTGGATGCTTTCTTCTTTTTAACAGTTTGTCTATGAGCATTTTAGCTTCAGCTTAATAAGAGAGGATTGATGTTCACACTCTACGGAGAGGTTGTATAGGGCGACGTTTCTGCTTGTTGCAGTAAGAAGATTATTGAAAGAGACGTCTCAGGCATGTGGGTGGGGGGATAATAGGGAAAAGTAACCTGTCCTCTTCTTTCACTACCAAAAAAATAACAAAAACAAATAAACAAACACAAAAACAACAAAAAAACCCAAACACCACAACCAGGTGCAAAGAGAGGCTAACAAATCTCAGTGGCGTAAAAAGAGTGTCATCATGAAAATCAAAATCCTACCAAAACAGAATGATAACACTTTCTGTTCAACACTCCCACTGGGAATAAAAAGGAAATCTCACCTATTTGCCCCATGGCTCTGAGAAAAGTGAGTCGACTGCTTCAATTGAGATCTACAAAAGAGTGCCGTGCCTTGTTCCATTTATTTATTTCAAGTGCCCACCTCCCTGAGCAGATCTGAGGTGCTGGAAGATGCTCACATACCACCTTGAGAAGGGCTGTACAATAACCAAGAAATAATAAAGTAAATTTCAAAGGCTGCTGTCACAAAGCTATTTCTCTTATCATCGCTGTGCCGCTTTGCAACCGCACAGCAAAGACCACTTTGGGAGCCTGACATCAAGCCAGCATTCCCTTCCAGGGCCAGGTTCAATACCTGGTGGCAGAAGGGTTGATGGGGCAGTGTCTGTTGCTTCCCATACACGGTAGGTTTTCTTTCCAGCAAAGCGAGCATTGTCACTTCTTTAGACACCTAGCAGCACTTCCCACCTCTAAGATTCAACCATTAAGAATTAAGAGCCAAATTTCTCTCTTATTGTCCTCCAGCTATGCTCCATATAACCTCTCCTGTTATTAACTTCCATGAAGTGAAAATTAGTCTCAGCACCCAGTCTATTATTTCATTACATATCAGTGCCAGGAAATCCACCACAGTACAAACGAGCTGTTCTCCACCAAACTAATGACTTGGGTTTGGCCTCAGCTCCCAGACTTCAGCAGAAATTGTCAAGCTAGAGATGGGCAGAGCAATAACCTCAGGCCGTGTCAGCATGGTAAAGCCTCCCTCACACCCTTAGTATAATCCCAAGTCTCTTCAGGCTGATACTGAGAAGCCTCAAAGTTTAAGATCAGTGGTTGTGGAAGCTGTGATTCAAGGCTTGGCTCTCCACTCAACACTCTCCACTCAACACTCAACAACATGAGGATATAAAAGGTAGCCAGGCTTCAAGTCAGGAACATGGGATTGGACTAGATGATCTTTTGAGGTCCCTTCCAACCCCTAACATTCTGTGATTCTGTGATTCTGTAATCATCCCTCACCCATGCAAAAGTCACTCCTGGCTGAAATCCACCTGCCATTTCATTTCACCCTGTCGTTGGGTTAAACAGGATCCTCTCTGATCTGCTTTGTTGTGTTGTGCAGGACCTTGAAAGGCAAGTAGTGAAAATGCAGCTAGCAGCACAGTTTTATACCACAGGAATCCATGTTGTACTGCAAAAGCATGAGACCAGCTTTTTAATGACCTGCTCCTTTATATCTATTTTCATATATTTGATCTCTTCCACTTTGAGAAATATCAGCAGCAAAATACATCAGGGCTGACTGCATAGTCGATTGGGTGGAGGGCTACAGAGATGGGTTGCTAGTGCCAGAAAATTACCTGATAAAATGGATAACTGCCAGATAAGATGGAAGATTTGAACACAGATCTGTAGGTCTCAGATGAAGAAATTTAGCTCTTTCACTTCAAGGCCTGCCTGTGTAAATGAACCTGGTCAAAAAGAGGCTGTGTTTCCAGAAGGACCTTTGTGAGTGTGACTTCCCCCTATCTACATGAATTACTTTGCATCAATCAGCTTTGATCTTCTAAACAACTCCTCAAGGCCATGGACATCTCCCTTTAAGGCTTTCTGCAGATTATTAAATGTAATGTACCTATAATTTCAATACCACATCCTGCTCAGAACTCATTAGAGCTCAAAAATGGGCATAAGTAGCAGTGAAAACCTTGTTCACATCTTAAACCAGCCAGTAGAATTAAATTATTTAGATGTGAGCTTGACTTGTAGCAAAGCAAAAACTGCCAAGAACAAGTTACTGACTGTCTCCATCACCTGTCAGGGGGAAGAGACCACAGAGACCTGTGAAAGACGCTGCCACGTTTGCTGAAGGACGACGCGATGTCCAAGAGCGGCCTCTCAGGGTCGTTATTCCATTATCAATCCTCAATGGCTCCATCGTCGCCATGGCGTTTTTCCTGATTGATACCTCTTGTCATTGACATGAGACTCTGCTCCCTCCACACTTTATGAGAAGCCAGGTAAAATAATTTCACCATGCCTTCCTTTTTATGAAAATGGAGCAAAGCGCAGCACACAGACATTCAATCTCCCATCGGAGATAAAGCACCTTCATTTACTAGCTCAGAAAATCAATACCTGTGATTTGATATGAGCATTTATTTTCACTTAACTCCTTTCTATCACTGAGCCATTGGGGGAAGGCAGGAGAGCTTCATTTAGTGCAGTGGGATCTGCAGCGAATGCTGCCCAGTGAATCGCATTTTGCTGTGTGTACACATTCATCTGTCCCGCCGATATTCGTCTTATGTGTCTCTGCCTTTCCCTGTGGGAACAGAGAAAGGTTGTGTCCAAAAATGGATCACACCACGGACCATGGGCTAATATCTTGGACAGTGGCGCTACTGTCCAGCAGCTCTGTCAGAATGAGCTTGTTTGACCAGGGAGGTGGTGGATGCCCCATCCCTGGAGACATCCCAGGCCAGGCTGGACGGGGCTCTGAGCAACCTGAGCTGGTGAAGATGTCCCTGCTCATGGCAGGGATGGCACTGGATGAGCTTTAAAGGTCCCTTCCAACCCAAACTATTCTATGATTCCATGATTCTATGACCATGAGGCATCCCTTTCTATGTGGGATCTGAATGGGAGAAGGCAAAAAGAAGGAGATTTGAATCAAGTCCTGAGTTGCCCACCTCTGGTGTGTCCTGGCTGCCGGGGTATCGGGCTGTAGCGGCTGCACCCCCTGGCACAGACAGATCCCTCCAGTCTCTTAGTGGGACCCCAACATGGTTTCACAAGCCACCTGGGACCATTTTCAAATACCAGAGGATTTCTTCCAGGGGTACAGTCACATCCCTGCAGACCAGTGATAACTAACGCTGGCTGCTGCTCCTGGTATCGGTGTGGAGGCATGCGGGTGGGTGAGGAAATAAATAATAAACAAAAAAGTCAGCTTGTCAGTGTGTGAGGATGGAAATGAGGAGCACTGACCAGCGATGACCTTTTGTTTACATTTCCCTCCAAAAGGGAGAAATAATTGCAGTTTCTATGTGATGCTGCCTTCAAATTACACCCTCTCTCCCTGCTCTATTCAAGACCAGCCAGTGATGACATTAGAGTCTTGAATCAAACTAAGTGGTTACTATGGTGTCAGGCTGAAATTATGAATCTCGGAGCCCGCCAGCTTGGAGAAGGAGCAGTGGCGGACACATAATTAAAACTGGGAGAGAGAATAGAAGCCACATTGTATCTGAATAGCAGCGAGATTGCACTTCCGAGAAGCGGTTACCAAAAGAAAAAAAAAAGGAAGAAAAAAGGAGATGTGCTTAGCAATGCAGTTAAATGCATAATCAGGGAGCAGGAACAATGCACTCTGCTGGTATTTTACTGCTGGCTGTAGCTCTGCTGCTTTCCCTTCCGTGTCTCCAGTGACTGCCTAGAGCCCTCCCCAGCATCCAGCAGCCCCCTCGCAGTTAAAAAAAGGTATAAACCCAACAACCTCAACACTTTGCATCCAGAAGACCATCTTCGCACGACGTGCCAGGCGGCTGGATGTGGCTTCTGAGATGCTCCTTTACCCCCAGCGGGTCCACGAGCAGCGCGATGATGGATGAGAGGCAGGGGGGTGAGGGCAGGGTGTTGGGAACCAGGACTGATTTGGTAATTTCAGTGGTCATTAGCGGAGCTCATTGTGAGTTTGATAGATCTGCGCTGCTTTGTTACAGTTAAGTGGACTGATTGTGAAACACAGAAACGTTTTTAGTGACATGACAGCCAATTTAGAAATGGGAGGAGTGGCGGGGAAAGAACACGCATTATTCCATAATTATATCTCACTCCGTTCCAGCCCCATGCCTGACTCCCCAGAGAACATTACTCTGGTTTCTCTGACACCCCGAACAAGAGCAAGATGTCAGGCTTCTTCCTCCAGGCTGCTGCACAGTGGGTCCCAACCTGCTTGTGGCCTTTTATGCATTATCCCACTGCCGCACTTGTTAAACAGCGCGATGCTGACAACCCTCCCACCGCCCGGGCACCAGGTTGCTCTGAATCCTTAACACAACGCAGAGGATTTTGTTCTTGTCTCCTCTGTTTGATGTTGGAGGCTGCCCGTTCATCCATCCAGTGTGGATTAGGGGAAGATCTGAGTAATTGGCTCTGAAGCTGCCAATCAGCCCTGTCATTTGGACTCGGAGCATTCCTGCCAGAGCCCTGGGAAGAAACGGGCCACCACACCTTCCATACAGGCTCCCCTCTGCATTGTTTCTAAGGGGCAGATGTGCAATTAATAGGTGATAAAAAGTCAGAGTAGAGTGCATCATTAAATATAGTCAGAAGTGCACCAGCAGAAGTCGGTGCCGAGGGTTGTCAGACGTGTCAGGAACATCATTTACCATGTACAGATGGTCTAAAGAAGATTTATAAATCTACCTTTTAAATAAGGTGTGATCATTGAGCCATGCTGGGGCCTTTGTTCAACAAAATGCTTACCTGTGGAAGTCAGGAGATGAGAACCTTAATGGTCTTGCAGCAGAGAGCACCAGGAAAAACTTTCAAAAGGGGGTTATTTTTTATCACTGGGCTCAAAATACCTGAGCTGAATGCTCTCAGGGATGGATCAGCTGAAAGAATAGATGCTGTTTCCACCCTCTCCCAGTCCTGGCTCCACCTATACAGATAATTAGAGGCTTGCAGAGCTGGATCCCAACGCTGCAGAAGAAAAATATTACATCTTTTTAATTGACCGCCTGCATACGTAACATAAAGAAATCCAGACTATGGTCGGTAGGCAGCACAAGACTTGCCTTCCATCTTTCTTCTTTCAGAGCTTTGAGTCTGCATTTAAAGAGAGAGAAGGAAAAATAATTGAAATGCAAAGCAGAGGGGTGGGGAGCTGGCAGGAAAGCCGGGGGGGCGGTCGGGAGAGCTTTGCATAGGGAAAAGTCCTCAAATGCAGCTGCCGCTTCAGGGGAGCAACGGGCTATTTTTAATGCGCTGCGGCTGTGTTTGCGCTCCCAATTGCTGTCATTAAGAAGGCGATGCCAACTCTTGTAATTACTACGTCAGCGTGGTCCATGGGAGGTAGCCACCTCCCCCTTTTGAACACCTGCTGGATGCTGTGAAGGTGAGTCTGCTCCAGTTGTACCGGTCTGGTAGCGTTACTGGGGCTTGCACGTCCCTACAGGTGTGCTTTGGATGGAGACCTCGATGGCCCAAGGATGACAGCAGCTGGGTAAACCAGATCAATGCCACCCCAGGAAAGAGTTGAGGGCCACCTGAAAAATCTCTTTGCAAATCTGACTTTTGTATGAGCACATCCCCGGTACAAATATCCCCCCTCCAGACAAATGCTGAGGTGAAGATGGGGCTGTGTCCTATGGGAGTCTCCTTAAGGAGGGCATTAAAACAGTTCTTTCTTTGGAAATATTCAGGGGTCTGTGGTAAGAACCCTTATTTTTAGGCACCCTTGGCTAAGGCAACCTGTAGGTTGCTCTTTGCCCTTCCTATCACGATGGATGCAGATCCTCAGAAAGGAAACAGTGACCAAGGGCTGACAGTCAACAGGAAGGATCCCTGGCAAACTTAGGAAGAGCTGAGACTTCTTGCAGTTACGGCTTTCATGAAGATCTTCAATTTTTAAGAAATGGCAGAATAACATCTGTCAGGAAAGATGTAGGTTAATCCCATCTTGAGGTAGAGGGGAATTTTGCCTTGTTGCACCTCATTTTTTCTTCAGCTCAGAAAGTTTTTAATAAATTCACTTCTCCTCAGTGTTAGCCTATCCAGTTCTTCTTTCATGTCTTCATGGTCAGATAAAATGTTCCAGGCCTGAGCTACTACCGGAGTCCCTGTGATAGCGGAATATGAATTATATGATTAAGAAAAATATTCAGAAAATAGAAATATTTGGCCAACTCTGTTGAGCTTTAATTAAAATTAATATTATACTTTATTGGAGCCGAAATTCTGAAGCATCACATGTAACTGAATATATTTAACCAATTAACTAAGTCAAACAAGGCTGTCTAAACTTAATCACAGACCTCTCCATTCCCCTATTACGTCAAGTGCTGCTAATGCTGTTATACTTTTGACAAGTGGCCCCTGGTAAATGAGCAAATCAATAATGTATTTGAGCTAGAGAAGGGGGGGGAACCAAGCACATCTGCATTTCTGCTGTGACTTTTGCTGAGGATCCCAAAGCACTGTGTGAACTTCCAATTCATTAAACTTCCAGTGGTGCAGGGAGGCAGAACCAGGTGGTTGAATTAATCACGTTTATGGATGGCGCAAGCAAAGCGGACATGAAGATGTAACACAACTTAGTTGGTCATCCCTGTTCTCTTGGAGGAGGATATTGCCTTCCAAAATTTTGGAACTAGTGAAGTTATAAATGCTCTGAGAGAACCAACATTGACTTTTCATTTGGGACCTTTTCGCAATAACAGTTAATCTCATTGCTGGGAACCTGCTCTTTATATTAATCCTGAATTTTCCTATTATTAGAACATAAGTCTAGGGATGTATTTGTAATGTCCCTTGCACAATAAGAAGAATAAGTATTTATATAGTCACAACACTTGTCTGTTTAGCCTGAAATTTGAAAGGCCTTTGCAAACACTAAAGCAATAACCCAGGTGTGGAGAGCAAACACTTTTAGACCCACTGTATGGGAAGAAATTGAGGCCATGAGAAATCCATGCATGATTTGTCTGATATGATGTTCTAGGTCTGTGGCGGGGCTGAGCAGAGTGTGTAGGATTCATTGCCCAAGCCCTAGACACTTTTCCTGTATTTTTTAAAAAATAAATGCTCTACGTGTACTTTTTTTTTGTTCTTTCTCCTCATGGGAGAAATACATCTACAAAATGGTTTTCCAATAATGGGTCATATACGTTGCATTACCATGTGATTAATGGATTTTTACATCCCCAGAGGGGACCGGGCTAGTGACACTGATGCCACACCACCTCTTCTGAAATCAGGAGCACAATTCCAGTTTTGGCAGCTCTGGGATGAACCGGAGTGGTTCCCTTGACTCCAGTGGAGCCGCTTGGGATCATTCCAGGTCTGGAGTCTGCGGTGGTTGATGTCCAGGAGAGCTCAAGCCCCATCACGTGGCACCAGGAGGGTAAAGAGCAGCGACTGCCCTCAAAGTGAACATGTATGTAGAAAAATGAAAGGCAAAGATGACTCGTCCCCTGGAAAGCGGCAACGTCAAAGGAAGAAAGTTTCAATAATGGTAGATAAAACTGTTACACATGAAAGGAAACTTTTGACTACACCGATGCTGTGAAGTTGTGTTTAGGGGCTCGCAGTTGGGGGAAGGGGGTAGAAATTTGTACTAAGAAAATATGGATGACGGAATTTCTTTTATTAAAGAAGGAAAGAGGCCTGAATAGAGGCAGAAAGGGTGATGAAGTCAAACGTTCAATGAGTTCCCGAATTTTCGGGGTGGGGAGTTGGAGCAACACGACGAAGTTGCTGAAAATCCCAGAGTCCCCTGGGCGACACCTTTTGTGCTCTGTCTCTGCAGGAAGGCGGCTTCGTGAGATAATGATGTTATTTCAGCACAAAACTCTTTCATTCCTGCAGCGAATTAAAAGAGGAAAAAGAAAAGAAGGGGGGCTAGGTGGGGGGAGAAGAAACCAATGTTATTTACTCCTCTGCAGCTGACATTAAAGGCTCCTTTAAGGGCCAGTGGGTTATTAACTTCCTGTCGCCTGCCACAATGATATGCTGTGACATATTGTCACCGCATTCCAGCGAAGCCTTAAACATTAATTGGGAAGTAAGATGAGTGAAGCGGCTTTAATGAGATACCTTGTTGTAACTTCTAACTTTACACATTATTTACAGTGATTCCACTAATGGTTCCATCCATCAGCGACAGGGAGAGGGACTGAGGAGGAGAGCAGGGAAAGGAGGGGGTGAAAAGAAAGAGATAGATATCAGCTTTTGAGTGAGAAAGGTAGGGAATAGGGTGGGAAGAAGCTACAAGGGGCGGGACAGACAGAGAGATGTACCATCCATCTGGTGTTTTTCTCCCTGGATTTACAGTCATTTTTCATTTACAGCCATTTTTGCAGCAAGAAAACAAGGAGGGAGGTTATTCCCCAACACAGTCCCACTGAATGGCCTGCAGGCATATTCATCCCATTGCTCTGGTGTGTGCGGTGAGCTCGGACCAGCGGGACATCCCACCTCCTCCTCACAGCTGGTAGGAGGCATAAGGACCTGGGCTGGATGCACAAAGGTGATTCCTGGCTTTTCTCGGGCAAGGCTGTTCAATGCTAAAGCACTGTTAGCATTTGCAAGCATGGAAATATGTAGCCAACTTCAAGGTGATCACTGGCTTTATGATTGCTTTACTATGCCTGCGTTACTCCTCCGTTCCCTCTTAACTCTTTCTCTCTGCTTCCTTCTTCCCTGGGATGCAAACTGATGTTGCACCAAATTCACCTGTGGTTTCCAGGGTGGGTGGGAAACCACCCTCGTTGGGTGCGCAGCTGAAAGCACATCCTGAGGTTGTTAAACACCAACAGGAGATGCTGCTCTGGGGAAGCTGAGTCAGCAAAGCGAGTAACATGAAGGTAACGCAAGGATCACTGGAGTGATTTTGTTTAAATCTTTGCTTGAAAACTTGAGAGTCAGATTGTCAGCATCGCCTGAGGCCACCCCAGATGGGACAGCATGGCTGTTAAATCTGGTCCAGATTAAACCTAGAGAGAGCAGGTAAAACCACCAAGAGACTAAAAACTGTGGCAGCTGGACTGAAATCCTCTGAACAGGGGTGTGAGGCCAAGCTAGATCCCATTAATGTGATGTTTGTTTTCCATTCAGCACTGGGGACAAAGCTGAGCAGGAAGCAGATGAAACCAGTTTCCATCTTCCCTTTGTTCCCTAAAAGACTCGGGTGAGCTTGTGAGTTGGATGGTCAATACTGAAAGGAGGAAGATTTCACCCTGTTGGAATTAGGAGCAGAATGAGCAATCATGGAGTTGGTGAAAGACCATGATTAAAATAACATGGCCTTGCAGGGAAGTGCCCAGAGCACCAGGAGTTTCATTCCCACCTAGAAGGCACTTGCCTTGGATCACAGACTATGTGGTTTCAGGATGGTCTGTGCGCCAGCAGGTTTATGCTCCCTGTTCTGCCTCCCATTAAATCATTTCTATCCTTGTTAACAGCAAAGCCCCACAGAAGCACGTGGAATCACAGCTAATGGATTCCAGTTTTATTTCTAGATTTAAAGTATGCATCTTTTCGCAATACTGCACTGGATGGCTGCTGAAATGGAGCAGACAAAGAGACAATTAATTGCAAGCACGGGTGTATAAAAAGCACCTGGGGATAGATCAGCTGGGGGAAACACATGGAGTCTGAGAGCACATGCGCATGCCAACAGCCCCTTTTCCCATGAAAAGTTGAAATTGTGAGCTCCATTCCCAGCTACCTGTCAAGGTTGGCGTGCCTTTAATTATAACGTCTGTGTGCTTCTTTAGGCACCATTTAATTCTCTCTGACAGCCACCCATTTAAAAATAAAGGCAAACACTCAGAATTTAGTGGCAGATCGGAGCCAGGCGAGGGATGTGCTAATTGCCAGATGTTGTTCATTTGACTCTGATCCATTACCAAAATTAAAGAAGAAAGAAATGGAAGTAGGAAGAAGAAAAAAAAACCCCGCCCCGCCTCCCCTTCAGAGAGCTGTCTGTAGGTTTGACTGGCTGCGGTTAGCAAACTTCACTGAACGGAGCACATTGGGGTATTTCTGCATTAACAGCTTCACAGGCCAAGTCACTTTATGCAATGGACTGTGGAGCATCTCTCTTGGGGTCCGGTGTTCAGCGGTTTCCAGGGCTAGCAAGGAAATATTTCCCCACAGTGCAGCCATCTGTAGCCTCTCTCTGACATTTCCAGTAGCTAATCTGCTTTATCAGAGATGAAAAATTTCCATAGCTGGTGGCTCAGGAGAACAGGAGAAGTCAGAAAGTCAGTCTGGATTTAAAGTAACTCTTCACTTGGGTGGTTGCTAACACCTAGTCCCGGCATCTCTTGCGCTATTTAGGCTGGGAAAGAGGATTGCTAAGTGCCAAGGGAAAGGAGACAAGGTCAAGGATGAAGACAGCCAGCTTAGATCTGCTCCTAAGGCAAATCTGAGCTGGATTTGGAGTCAGCCCAGTAGGTTTCCCAATGCACTTTGCCTCTTTGAATCCTAAGGGGAATTTCATTTATTTACTATTGATTGTTGGGGAGAGATTCAGGTACCAAAATAGGCTTTTAAAGCCAGTTAAGACATAGAGATCTATCAACGAGACACACAGAGAGCTTATAGACCACAGGAGCTAAGGGCAATCTAACCCTTCTGGAGCAGTTTGTCTCATTCCAGGTGGTCACTACATGAGATGTGGCCCCTGGAGGGCTGGAATTTGGCAGCCAGTGAGCAGGAAGATCATCATTCGTTCCTGCCAGCTCCTTAGGAAGCCACTCGTGGTGGGATGTCCATCTCCCACGGCTGCAGGGCGATGGGCTGGAGGGCAGAAATTGCTGTGGAAGTCCAGGCTGCACAATGCTGGGTACCCATGGACACTTTGTCATTGGAGACTTCAGTGTTTGTCAAGGCTGTCAGGCCACATCACTCTCTTTTGGAACATCTTTTTTACAACCTGGCCAGAGGGAGAGCTGAGGGAGCAAGGCTGGGTGCAAACACGCAGCATCATCTCCTGGCTGCTTCTAGAGACAGAGGCACAGAGGGCTTCAGTTCTGCTTTAAGATGAAATGGCTTCTCTTTCAAGTGCTAGATGGATCAGTTCATTAAATAAAACCTTAAAAAATGCCTCTGACTCTTGTTCCTAATGAACTGCTTGGAGTTAGCCATCAGGCCAGATATTTCTTGTCAGCTGCGAAATGCTCTGATTCAATATCTCCTTTCAAAACAAAACCAAATCAAGAAATGACTGAAAATTGCATTGCAGGTGGGGTTTCAGCTTCTTACCTCCTGAAAGGGGGCTGACACCCCATGCAGTGCAAATGGCATCCTCTTGGACTGATCTGTACCTTTCTTTTCTTGCCCTGGTGTATCAGATGACCCACTGAGCCTTCCTTTTCTACTGGTTATCAAAGCCTCTGTCAACAGGCCAGGCTTAACACAGGACTGAACCAGAAAGGGGTTGGATCTCCAGATGAAGGTCCATGCAGGATAGGAGGTGGTCTGGTACAGGAAAGTGCTTATAACTTCATTTTGAGACATCGTCCTTGCCTCCAAGTCAAGATTTTCTTGATACATTCAAAGAATTACATATGCCCCTAAAATATGTAATTAGGCTCATGACTCACATATAGTCAGTGAGCCTAAAAGAACCAGAGCGTCCATAAATATTGGAGGTTTTTTTGAATTACTCATTCCTTTAAAAGTAGGACAGATGAGCTGTGAAGGAGGGTAACAAGGCAAAATTAGTCTTCTGTCATTTGTGGCTGCTCTAATCCACATGAAAAAGGTTCTGAACAGCGGTGTTTGGGTCCTCCTCCCTCAGTGGGGTAAATGCAGGGAATTCATTAAACAGACAAGCTGGCTGTGCCTAAATCCTTCATCTGTCACAGGGATTTGTTTTAGAAAGCTCTGTTCTTGCATGAGATATATTTGGATTTGAAGCACAAAGAGTATTTTCATTTAATAGCACTCCATTCTTATCAGGTTGGCCTTCCTTGGGGCTGTCCTTTTAGTTCTTCGGGAGTTTATTCTCATAACATGCTCATCTATCCCTTTGTCAGATATTCTTTTAAAATGGCCCCTGTGTAATAAATTGACTCAGTTCAGGAAAATTCCTTCCTTTAACTGGTCCATACGGAGAAGCAAAATCCACCATTAACTGTAGAGCAATAATGTTTTACAAGGACATTTCTGGCTTCCTACCCACTACAGATTCAGTTTAATTTTGACAATATTTTTAACCAGGCTATAGGGCATCTTGTCCGTACTTTGCCAAAGAGATCAGTTACCTTGTACATGTCCCCATTTGCAGTTCTCCCACGTTTTTCATCTCCAAACACCATGCGTGGACTTCTTGGAGGAAGAGGCTGATAAAAAAGATGGGGACACACATTTCAGCAGGGCATGTTGCAATAGGACAAGGAGTTATGGTTTTAAACTAAAGGAGGGAGATTCAGGCTGGACATGAGGAAGAAATTGTTGGCCCTGAGGGTGGTGAGAGCCTGGCCCAGGTTGGCCAGAGAGGTGGTGGATGAACCATCCCTGGAGACATCCCAGGCCAGGCTGGACGGGGCTCTGAGCACCCTGAGCTGGTGAAGATGTCCCTGCTCATGGCAGGGGGGGCACTGGGGGAGCTGGGAAGGTCCCTTCCAACCCTAACTATTCTATGATTCTATTCTGTGATTCTGTGACCCAAAGGGATACTACAGTGTTGGGTGGCAAACACATGAAATACTGACTATTTGCAGAGACAACGCTCAAATCTGAGCCAGGTTTAATGCAGAAGCTACCCCGACAGGCTTGTTTCTTCAGCACCCAGACACTGGGAGCAAATCTCACCACCATCTTTCTCCACACATATGGTACTACTTGCTGCGCATTGCACCAAGAGTTGTCCTGAGGGCTTTGAGATGTGTGTCATTTTGCAAGCAGGCTGCAGGAGTCAGTTGAAATGCTCCCTACATGAGCTCTTGATGAAATGTAGGGTGAGTGGAGGGCAGAGAGGGAGCTGTATTATCTTTTCTCCCTAATAAGGAGCGATACAGAGAGAGAATACAGTATACAGTTCACTTAACTAATTTTCTAACCAGCAGTCATTGCAATGTTCTCTCTAGGATTAGAAGGGACAAGGTAAGAGGCAGAATAATAAATCCAGACTGGCTTTTTGCAAGCTGCAACCATATCATTATAGGAAGGAATTTAAGGACATCCACTCTGGGGAGAAAAAATTAAAAACAGAGGCCATTACAGCTCACCCTTGGTAGCACAATTAATTAAAATTAAATTCAAGAAAAAATAAGTTTCAGATGCCATCTGAATAAAATCCTCCATCTAAACAGTGTTCTCTGCAGATCCGGGGCTCTCGGTGCTGATGAGTTGATTTGAATGGGAAGATGCATCATCTTGGGATGCACTACGTCCATTTCCCACCTGCCAATGCTGCCCGGCGTGTCAGTCCACATTTGCAGTCAACGCTGTTATCCTGTCCCAGGAGACATGGGCTCTGAGGAGATGCCACACAGCAGGAGGTGACGAGCACGGTGAAGGCTGGAATGGTGGCACCCAGCATGTCTTGGGACAACCTCCAGCTTTGGCCAACTCTGCTCCTGGCTAAACTTAGCTTTGTGCCAGGCCTGGTTTAGATTAAAGTGAGAGAATGTCACAGTGTTGTCACACCCCTGATTTGGGGTTGTTTTGGCTTGGGTGTTTTTTTGTTTGTTTGGGTTTGTTGTTGTTGTTGTTGGTTTGGTTTGGGTTTTCTTTCTTAAGGGGACTTTTAATTCTTATTGGTACTTTTCATTCAGACAAGACTCCCGGAGGACCAGAGGAGAGCCCAGATGATCCAGGTTGCACAGCACCCTTATTAGATTAGACAGCATCAGCTTCACCCAGGCCACAACCCCAAGGACAGGGAATTACACAAGTTTTCCATCTCTTCCTTCCTGTTATAATCAATGGTAAAAAATGAAATGTCAATAGGAGAAGAGAGTTATGTCCCTGGAGGCACATCCCCATCCCAAAGCACTTAGTCCCCTTTGGTTGCTTATAGCAACTCAGGCTCCTCTGTCTCCTGGTCCCAGTGCTGCAGATGTGTGGTGTCATCTCTAGGAAAAAAAAATCTCCCAAGGGGGTAAATCTCTATCTCAGAGGTACATCTCCCATAAATCAGTATTAGTCTTCTGTCCATACTGGGCCTGTTTTCCCCCTGCTTCAGTTTCCCGGCAATCAGGCAGAGCTCCGCTGCCTCACACAACACGCAGGATTACTGTGGTTTTAGCCACCAGAACAGAGATTTGCCACTTGCGTATCTCCCACCACCAGTTTACTACATAACTACATAATTACTTCACAATGTCAAAAGTGCATCTAGATTAGAGGAGGCGAAGCTGTGAGTGTCTTTGAAGAGATGCTTAGGAAGGGCTTGCTATGACACAGATACACCTGCAGGCATGGAGAAGAGGAGATGGGGAAGCTTTTCTTGCAGACAGGGTCTCCAGAGGCTCTTTAGCCAAGAAAGTGCAGTGGCATTATTAAAAATGATAATTGTGTCATGAAAAATGAAATGGCAGGTGGCAGACAGTTTAGGATGGAACAGGGGAGATGTGGATTGTTTGACTGCAGCTTATGGATATTACAACAAAGCATTCAGAGACTGATCCAAGAGCAGTTAGCTGGAATATTCTCACTGGCTTCAGGGAAAGCCGGATCAGGCCTTGAAAAATCAGGAGGATGCTGAGTTCACCCCATTAGGGCTACTCCTGTTTTACAATAATATGCAGGCGATCAACCCGAGATCTGTTGCCTGAAAGTGCCTAGACGTGCCTATACGTATGGTCCTCCAGGAAAGAGAAAATAAAACCCTTTCTTTAATACTCCTCTGTCTGTATTTGAGAGGAGCAGAAATATCCCTGGATCACAGAATCATAGAATAGTTTGGGTTGGGAGAGACCTTTAAAGGTCATCTAGTCCAACCCCCCTGCAATGAGCAAGGATGTCTTCAAATGGATCAGATTGCTCAGATTGGATCTTCAGCTTTGCGTGATGCCTCGTGACACATCCTGCTGAAAGGAGATGCCACCTTTGCCCAAATCAGCCCCAAGGCACTGCTAACATCTCCTTGCACCACCCTCCTCCATCTCCCTGCTCTGCCAAGGTGGTCCCACCGCTCCATCCCTGTGTCCTCCTCCTGCCCTGCAGCACCCAGGGACTGGGTTCACTCCTGGCACAGACAGGCTGGGAGGCAGGGCTGCTGCAGCGAGAGCCGTAGAGGCTAAACTGCTTTTAAAAGCCACTTAATAAAGCTAAACAGAAAATCTAAAATGAGTTAAAGGAAACTAATGTGAATCTCAATTTTTAAAATTCATAGCATTTGTCAGTGTCTACGTGAGGCAGCGTGACAGAAGTAAACATCGACTCCCATCGACTCTGCTGGCTCCCTGCCTGCGCTGCTGACAGCAGAATCAGTCCCTCGCTCTGTCCCCAGCGCTGCTGTCTCAGGGCATGTTGGATGGATGTCTGAGCTACCTCTGCCAGGATCTTGTCTCTTGTAAGAGGTGAAGATCCTCTACAGTCTGAATGAGCAGGGCAGAGGCACATCCCGGTGCTTTGGGAAAAAGCGTTTGCTGGAGCTCTTTTGCATGCTGTTCATCTCTGACATTCCCTGCAAGGCGCACAACTCCTAAAGCTGCCAGAAGGGGAGGGATAAGCACCTCTGTGCTCCAGTCCTTCCTCCAAAGCAAAACGTTTCTAAAATTGGCAGCGCAAAGGTGCCAATTGCGTCTGAGATGTGTTTCAAAACGCTGGTGAGGGTCAGAAAAAAATGACTCTGGAAATGGCATCTTGTTATTGCACATACTTGGTTTGTAGGCAAATTCCTCCGTGAGTCATATCTGCTGGGCTGGCTGATAAAAAATAAACCAGCCCCAAGTGTCCAGCATGCCAGTGCATGTGCTTGCAGGGCTGCCTTGTCCCTCAGCCCTGGACACCCAGCTGGGACCCCCAGGGCTTCTGCATCCCTGTGGGGGCTCAGACCTTCCACATCTGCACTGCTCCACCATGAGAGCCCCGTGGCTGCTCCCAAGAGCTTTGCAGCTGCAGGTACAGTGGCCAGTACAGGAGGAGCTCAGGCTCTAGGTATGGATGCCTGGTGACTTCACAGAATCATAGAATAGTTTGGGTTGAAGGGACCTTCCCAGCCCATCCAGTGCCACCCCTGCCATGATCTTCATCAGCTCAGGTTGCTCAGAGCCCCGTCCAGCCTGGCCTGGGATGTCTCCAGGGATGGTTCATCCACCACTTCTCTGGCCAACCTGGGCCAGGCTCTCACCACCCTCAGGGCCAACAATTTCTTCCTCATGTCCAGCCTGAATCTCCCTTCCTTTAGTTTAAAACTATCACCCCTTGTCCTATCGCAACAGGCCCTGCTAGAAGGTTTGTCCCCATCTTTCTTATCTGCCCCTTTTAAGCACTGAAAGGCACAATAAGGTCTCCCCAGAGCCTTCTCCAGCTGAACACCCCAACTCTCTCAGCCTGTCCTCCCAGCAGAGCTGTTCCAGCCTCAGATCATCTTGATGGCCTCCTCTGGCCCCTCTCCAACAGGTCCATGTCTGCCTTGTGCTGAGGGCTCCTGAGCTGGACACACCAAGCATGACACTATGGGTGACACAAGGCTGCCAGGTGGGGAAAGGCAGGATGGTGTTTGGGACTGGCTGCGTAGGGTGAGGAAACCTGTGAATGGCCAGGGTTGGACTGGAGCGGTGAAGTCTTAGAGCTAAAGAAGTTGTTCTTCAGCCGCTGCAACGTGGGGTGGCTCTCGGGACCGCAGCGAGCCATGGTGCTTTCCTCCAGCAGAGCACTGGGGTGGGCTGAGAGACGACCTAGCGCTGGGATGGAGGGCCTGCGCAGTAGATCCCCTTCCAGCCAACTGGTTTATTCCTAGGGACGTAAAAAATTATGACACGCCTAACCTTGGAGAACGACCCTTGTGACTTGCCTCTGATCATCCCCCTAAAAAACTCAGCTGAATTTTTGTTTTCCGAGCCGTTTTCCTCTGAAACATCCATCAGACCACTGTCTTTTTATTCCTTCCTTCCTTCTCTTACAAAGTCTTCGCTCCAATTCACTCCTCCAGATGAGACCAAAAGCTGCTAGCATTTATCACTGTCACCAAAGTATCCCTTTCTTCTGTTTGCTGACACTTCACCCACCGATCCCAATTACTGGCTGTCTTTTCTTCCACTCATACAAATTCCCCATGCAACTTTGGATCATCAATTTTCAGCAAATGGGCTGTTGGCGATTGCTGGGCGCTGCCTCATCCCCCTGGCTGACTGGCTGCCTCCAACACACAGCATCCCTACTGCTCCCAGGCCAGATGAATGAAACTTTGTCAGGAGAGCAGTGAATGAAGAAGAAAGAGCTCGTTTCCCTTCCCAGATCACTTCTCTAGACCCCTGGCTTACGGGATTGATCAAAGGTGAGGAGGGAGAAATTTGGTTGGGATCTCCTTGTTAAAACCCTGAAAACAGGCACGTTTGAGTGCTACTGATAATCCTTCGGTTTCTTAGCATATGATAACTGCCTCCTAAAATATTAATCAAATCATGTCTTGTGATCCTAAAAATAGGCTTTCCAATTCCACTCTGCTCTCTCCTTAAGGTTTCTTGGATGGTTTATAGCTGTTGTGGTTTAACCTTTTCTGGCATTTCACTGATTGTAGCAACTGCTTTTCCAGAGAAATGCAAAACCTGATGCCCTTTCCCGGTGTGTACACACATATAGGTATATACCTACACACGCCACTCAGCTTTCCCATCATTTTGGTACAAGTATCTCTTCACTGGTATGCAAATACATTAATCCACCCAAGGACATCAGAGGAATTTATTCTAAAATACGATGCTGCATAATCCCAAACTCCTTTTAGCTCTTCCACCACCTCATCTGTCCCAGCCCCCTCCAGGACAAGGTAGAAGATACACACATGCCAGAAGATTTTGGGGAAGCCGATCGATACGTGTGCCCCTCGCAGGTCCAGGAGCACGTTGAATTCATTGCTTCCTTTCTGCTGCTGCAATGCTAATGGATGAGGTTCTATAAATATTTGATTGACCTGTCACTGCCATGCTGCTCTCATTTATCACTTGCTCAAGTCAGATCCGAATTACTTCGGAATATTTTGTGCTGTCTTTAAAGAGTGTTCAATTCTTCCCCCAACTACCTCACCCCTTCTCCACATTGCCTGCAACACACCAGAGCCCACGATGGAGCAACTCCTGAAAATGGCCAGGAAAGAAAACAGAGCCAAGTTCTCAGGGCAATGGGATAGAGAAGGTGAATTTAAAGAGATGCAAAAATAACCCAGATGGGGCAGGATGTATGAAGGGTGAACCCGCCCAAGCCTCAGGACGAGGGAGTACACGCTGCAGTCTATGAGATCAACAGCCCCTTTCCGCGATTTCCATAGCGCTGAGTCCCAAAAGAGGATTACAGATTTACAAGAAATTCAGGTAATTTGCTCGTCATGTTACCCATAGGAAGTGAGTAATTCTCCTGTGCTCACTGCTCTAATCAGAACCTGGGTATTTTACTAGCGAGGGCTCTGGAATAAATTAGGAGATATAGTCCATACAATCAAATTCTATTCTGTTCATTTTCACTCCTGTCTTCTCTAGATTTTTACGTTGGGGATGAAATCAGCAAATTTTAGGGCTTACCGAGACTGTTTAGAGATGCAGCCCCTGAGCAGGCAGAGACCAGTGCTGCATCGCTCCCAGTAACGAGTCCCCCCGGGGTGCTCATGGCCCCGTTTGCCCTGGGCTGCCACAAAGACCCTTCTCCCCTCGCTGCTAAATCTGCTCACCCCCCTTCAGCCCCCCTGCAAACCACCACCACATCCACTCCAGTCCCATAGTCTTCCCTGTTGATGCCACGTAACCTTTTCTATGGATATACCCTGCAAAATCCTGGGGCCGAACCAGCTCTGGAAGTGAGTGGGAACTTGTGGTATAACTGGTGTATAAATCCCACGGGCTGAGTCGCCTCTGCACAAATAAATCCTTCTCTCAGCCCACAAAAAAAACCCAAACAAAAGCCCTGCACGTTGAACTGCTCCTATCATTAGAACTACCCCTCTCATTAGCTCTCCCCCTCTGCCTCCTCCCTTCCTCATGTCAGCAATACGCCGATCCATCCTGCTTATACCCGCTCCTACCTATACTCCAATTACTTTTTCATCTCCCCCACCGGCTGTTTTCAATACTATTATCTGCTGCATTTGCTGGATCTGGCTCTCAAGCATTTGACTGATGCCTGATTCCTGTAACCAGAACATGTCTGTTGATTGGACTGTCAATGGATTTCTTGGCAGAAAGGGCATTGGGCCTTGCAAATGTGAAACTGTATTTCAATCTCATTTAGGAGGAAAGAGAGAAAGAAAAATATCCTAAAGCTACATTTTTCCTTGCTCTCTTTGAACAAGTGCTTTTAGTAAACAAGCGTTTTACCTTTTTTTAATAAGGTCATTTGTGACATCACTTTCTTACCAGAAGAAGAAGAAAAAAAAAGGAACATTTTGTGTTGTGTATTTTCAGCGTTGGAATGCTCATCTGTATTTCGCAGCAAACTGCATCTTCCCAATTCTTCTCTGGGGAGGAAAAGAGTGGGGAGGGAGCAGTTCATCCATCCCTGTCTCGGGCTGCCTGCTGCAGGACGAGCAGCAAAGCCGTCTCCTGGCCAGCCCTCCGCATGCTTGCGCGCAGCCAGAGCCTCTCTGCAAGAACGCACCTTTGACTTTCCTAAATAACAATGCAATTACCTTCAAAAGCTGGCAGCCAAAGTACGTGCTGAGAAATGGCTACTATTAAGAAGAAATTATCCGCTCTCAGGGAATGGCCAATTTGTTAACTGGTGAAGGAGGAGAAAGATTCCAGCGCCAGACAGTGTGGGTGTGAGGATGGTGATGGGAGAACGGCTCCTTCCAGGCAGCCCCGGCCCAAGGCTGGGGAAATCTCCTGGGGTTTGAAGGATGAGCCCTGGGTGTGTTGGATCCAGTGCATTTTACTCCCAGGTGCAAATAAGCAGGTACACACCATGCAAATCTCCTCTGTGCAGGCAGCAGTCACACCAGACGTGGGAGCTGCTCATGAGGAATCAGCAAAACGGTTCCACTGCTGGAGATCTGAGCTCAAACAAGACCTTGTCACCTCCCCTTGGCAAAAGGAGGTGGCCAGAATTGCTGGTATCACCTGGTCTCCCAAAAGCCCCTGAGGTCAGGAACCACATTTGCAAAACAAAGTCAAAAGCAGGAGAGAAGACAATTTTTGAGACAGGAAAGACTGAGGCATAAATAGATTACTTAAGGTTGGCTTCCATCGGTCTGTACCTTTAGGGCTGGACAGGTGAGTTCTCACACACTAAATATATTTTTCCCACCGGCTTATCAAGGGCTCTTCAATACATACAGCCAAGATAACCGTGATCTACGCAGGAAGATCTATATTCTGCTTAACATCAGAGGCAACCTTTGATATTGCACCAAGTTACAGAGAGCACCGTGTGACATTTTCATATCTAAATGCAACCCCAAGAAGCCCACCAGTGAGTTATCTGGGAACACAGCTGATATCACTGGTGCTGACAGGGTTATGTCTGAAAACATTAGCGTGTTCAAACTCAGAGGCTTGCTTGAGACCTTTCCAGAAGACAAAAACAACCCTCGATGACTTGGCAATGGATCTGGTGGGCTTACAGTGCTAAATAAATAACAGCAGAATCAGAGGACTTTGAGGATGACAAGGTTTTCTAGGTCACATTGTCTTTTTTTTCCCCCTTGGCCAATACAGAGTGTTTTGTAGAGTGTAGCCTTGAGACTTCTTCCAAACCAGCCCTAAATGTTACAAGCAATGCAGTTTGACAACTGCTTAGTGGATACACACGGGCATTGGCTTTGTAGGTGCTGAAGCTGAGTATAGCTGTTAATCTAAGCAAGTATGTTTTGAATATTTATTACCTCTTTAAAAGGAATGAGCTTGGGAAAAAAAAAGTCTGGCAGAGGTTGTGCAGAAAACCCCTCCCTGAAAAGGGATGGATAATCACTTTCCTCCATCCTAACATCCCTAATCCATTGCTCCCATGCTCTCCTGGTTGGGGGGAGACAGCCCAGATGTGGAAGAGGGGTTGGACATGGACCTAGTGCCCTTTCAATGCTTCCAGGTAAAAAAAAATCCTGGAAAAACAGGCAAAACTGGACTTTGCTGCCTAAAAGCCAGAGTAGAAGCAGAGCCAGACCTGCCATGGGAGGTGGGGGAAGGACAGCGCTGCCAATGGAGGGCAGAGTGTGCTGCTGGGATTTTTGGACTCAAGTCCATTTCTTCTTCTCGTAAAACTTCTTTCTTATCTATCTCCTGACTCTTCCAGCAAAGACATTGCACAATCACAGGCAGCTGCAGTGATGGCAATGTAGATATGTTAGGAAACACAGGCTTAGTGTCTGTCGTCTCCTCTGGGTCAAGCAGTGGTCTCAAAGGACGGGTCATCATGGAGGGAGCTCAGAGAGGTGGAGCAAGGACGTCAGCCAGCAGACCGTCAACTCCTACAGAGGTTCACTGGACAGGAGACTGGGGCTTTCAGCTCAAAAATCCCACCCTGCGAAGCAAAGTAGGCTGAGGAGAGGCTTCTTGGCTTCCCCAGGAGGACTCGAAGGCAAGGCATGGCTTCACCAGGAGCAATTTGCAAAAACACACACTATGCAGTCCTACTACTGGACTCCTACATTTTACAGATGTCTGTGTCAGAGCCAGAACCTCGTTTCTCACTGCCACATTCAAAACACTCCAGCTTCAGGCAAAGCCATTCTTAGGCTTCCTTGCTGAGCCCCAAGGAAAAGGGGATGCAACAAGAGGCAGTTTTGGGTGCTATGGACTTGCTGCCCAGGACTAGGAGCCAGGGGAGCATCAGTGTCTGGTCCAGGGGTGACCACAGGTACCACTTCCCTGTGCCACCAATGTCCTTCACCGACCAACGTGCCCACCACACAGTGCCGGAGTGAAGCACAGTTAGGAGAAGGCAGACAGAAAGAAGGCAGAATTAATACCACAGCAGCCTGAAAAGCTGCAGCAGCGGGCCAAGAAGAGGTTATTCCCCTGATACATCTCCTCTTCCCCCTCCCCATCACGCCAGCAGCCTCTTTAGCTTCACATGGAGGTTGTGAGGATTCATTAGTTAATGTTTGTGAAGTGCTGTATAGATGGAGAGAGATATGTAAGTGCTAAGTATTATTATTATTACAGAGAGTCGCTGTTAAGGCAATGGATATGCTCTTAAGTGTCATTTCATATTTAATTAACATACAATAATTGTCTTCCTAAACCTGCAGGTAAATCTTTATTCCTGACATTTCCTTTAAAGAGACATCACAGCAGAGCTGCTGCTAATGGGCCTCCTCCCTGCTGGCCTTGACTGGGGAGGACTGGGATTAACTGGGATCGGGGGAAGCAATGGGGAAAGGAGGGCAGCAAGGGCTTTTTGTCCCTGGAGGGTGGTGGGTGCTGCCCCTTGGGTGGGGGACAGAGCTCTTGTGGGACCTGGCGAAGGGGACAAGTCCTCAGCCTTTCTCTAAGGTTTCCCTGGGGCCAGGCTGTTGGCAGCATCGTCCAAGCATCACACGTGTCTTCTAAGTAATTAAACACAGCTGCAGCTGTGCACCTTGCCATTATGGGTAGAATTAAAGAAATTTTTTAAAAAGAGGATAAAGAAGCATGAAAGCGCAGTACTGGGAATTTCCCTGCTATTTTTCAGGGACGTCTTTGCCAAGAAATGGTATTTCTCAGAAATAGGCTGCATATCTTTTACCGACAGAGGGAAACAAGGAGAAATCATCTGTGGGACCATCTGCTCCCCTAGCAAATGGAAAGGGGAAGCCACCTCTCCCACCTCCCAGTGATGTCTGCATTTTCAAGAGAGACAGGAGAAGTAAAAAAAGCAGCAGTCCATCATTATTAACTCAGAAGTAACTCGCCTACAGGAGACAAAGGAGGATGCCTGGGCCCTTTGTGTGTATTTCTTTACCCAAACGTCTCTTTTCTCTTGGATTTGTTGACAAATCAGTGCCCTCTATGGGCATCTCTCTGAAAAGTCCAAAGGACGGGTTTCCTCAGGTTGCTCCCAGGGTGCGCAGGGGGAGCCATGGATGCTGCAGTGCCAGCATCGAGCCTGGTACCCTGCTCTTCACGACCCCCTTCCCCACGGGAGGCGTGCAGGGACAGCAGGCCCCCCCCTTCCCTTATTCCCCACATGCCCTCCCCACTCCCACAGCAATTCTAAGGTGGCCATCTGGATGTTCCCCATCAGGGTTAAGTGCTCTGAAGGTCACGGGAGATAAAGCTCCTGCCACCACCAAGGACCAGGCTTTGCTCCAGCTCTGCCCCCATCTCACCCTCCCCTTCTCTCCCCACAGTCCCCAAGGCAGCCAAAGTGACAGGGCCCCAGGAGCTCACTCCTCACTGTCCCCTTCAACCTCCCCCTTTCTTTCCTTCTCTCTCATTTATTTCAATTTGCTATGCTTTCCTCGGTGGCTTTTCAGCATTAGCTGGTGAGGGGGAGAGGAGAGGAAGGAGGGGAAGGAAGGGGAGAGGGATGTTTTCATGGTGGAAAGCCAAGGAAACCCCTGTGTTGCAGGGCTGGGCGGTGGATGAGGGTCTGCGGACGTTCAGCTGCAAAAGGGAAGGGGGACGACAGCAGCTGAACGTCCGTGTGGGAGCTGCAGGGGAGGGGGATGTCAGCCAGCAGCTCGTGGTGAGATTTAAAAATGTAAACTCAGATGTAAGGTCAGGCTGGGGGTCACAGGAAAATTGGCCAATTTTTTAGGCTGATTTCGGGTGTAACCTCTCACAGCTCGGAACATAATGTGGGTCAGCGGATTGGCAAAGTGCTGTCAGGACCTCCGGATGCTTTTGTGGCATCTCAGACTACCGCAGCTGACTATTTAATTGCCAGTTCAGGGGAACAAGGGCAATTGTCTTTCGGGGAGAAGTGGTACTGAAGCACTGGAAGGTTTGGGGCATGAGTCAGACTGCTGTGTGAAAGGGATATTTGTGAAATTCATCCTCAGTGCAAGCACCGCATTGCTGTGATTCGTGGTCGAAGGGGAAGCACCTCTGTAACAGCATCGCTCATTTGCTCGGCACCTCACGGGTTTTGCTTTCCTTCTTGGGTTCCCAAATGGCTTCACTTTCCAGGAATACCCCTCACAGATTCCAGCTGTCCTAGCAGACACAAGATCTGAGTTCATCGCCTCCTGCTTCCCTTCCTTTGTGCCATCACCTGTCACCATGCAGAAGCTTTTCTACCAACCATTGAGCCAACCCAGGCTGCCATAATCCTGGTGCTTTCCAGAGCACAGCAACTCTCTGGTCCTTCACAAACGCAACCTAAGGTACAAACCCAGTAATTAAGACCCTGTAATTCCCAGGCGTGGCTCACGATATCCACAGCACTCCTTCCCTTAAGGAATCAGGCTGATGTGTGATGTTACCACCATCCAAAAGCCTGTTTCTGTGAATCCTTGTCCTGTATGTGTCCTCAGCAGATCCTTAGGGAGGTGGTTTGCAGGGTCTATCCTCTTTTATTCCCTAAGATACCCTTCACAATGGCTATAAGAAACTCCCTAGTTAAACCATTTGCTTGTGGATTGCTTTTATTCTTTGTACTCACTCAGCTGTTGTCTGGAAAGGAGAAGCAGCAGAGATGTACTTGAGGAAGGACAGAGCTAAAAAGGACACTTCAAGTTAGCATATAAAATCAAAACCTGAAACCATTAAAAGCCTCAACATACAGCTGACAAATAAGGTATATATTTAATGCCGACATGATCTCCTATCTGACATGCTGGATTATAGTACTAATTTTTAATTAATCTTTGGGGCAGAAAATGAACCAACCTATTTCTCTATAAAATATCTCATGCATTTTGGATATTGCTGTTAGTTAGTATTATCAATACTTTTTCCCAGGAGCTTTCTTCAGTAGTCATCACCCTGCACTGCAGGTTGCCCAATAGAAAATTGGAACAATGACAAAGAATAAGAGAAGCAAGCAAGCAAAAGAGAAAACTTCATGCTCAGATCAAAACAAATCTTAAGAGCAGATGGAAGATAATGTCACCACCAGCTCCAAAGGTAGATACAAAAATATAATTAAGGTGCATGTATTTCAACACATCGTCCAGAAAGTGTACGGACGTCCAAAAATACTCGGTACAATCTAGCATTTTCAGGATGTAAGTATGTTTCTACCTGTTAAAGGGAAAGGCGAGAGAGAATCCAGTTGCTATGGAAATCAGGCCATCTCCATGGGAATTCAGAAAGTAGAGTATCCTCTTGGACAGTAAATCAGACACTGAGCAGCCATTTCTTGACCATGGCATTGAACAAATCTCAGCTGCTCACTGGACACATCATTTCCCCACTACTGCTGACCCGTCTCAACGTCAACTAAATTAGTGAAGAACTGGGTTCTTACTGGAGTTCGGACCTTGTTTTGGGAGGTGTTTCTGTGAAGGTGTCTGCTTTATCTCCTGTTACTGGGATGTAGATACATGTGGGTGGGAAAAAATAAGGTCTTGGGTTTGCAGCTCAGTGAATGGTTTTTCTGGGCTGGGCACAGACGATTGCTCAGAAGCTGGAGACCCACCAGGAGTCCCATGCACAGGTATCCTCAAAGACCATCAGTCCCCACCTCTGGCTTTGCTCTGGTGTTACCACATGGAGAAGGTCGAGAATTTCTGAGATGAGACATGTCACAGGATGCTTTGCTGCAGAGCTCTTCTGGTTTGTCACTATATTTAATTGCTGGGAGGCATTTGGTCACTAGAGCCCAGGAAACCAGCTATTGCCCCACTGAAGCCTAAGGGAGCTTTGACATGAGGGCCGGTGCACAGACAATTGGCTGCTGGAAAGCAGGCGATGGATTTACAGCACTGAAATCCTTGCTTTGACTGCTATGCAAACACCATATATTATACCTCTAAGTCCTGTATAAGCCAAGAAGATTAAAAAACACCTTGTAGAGAAGAGCCCCCAGTCAGATACGCCTTTGTTCAAGGGGACGACTGCATTATGGCACAAATGCATGTATGTCATTCAGCACCGGTGAAGTTAATGAGGCTTTATTTGAATATATTTCAGTGGGTAAGTAAGGCTCCCAGACAGAAATGTCTATCCCATATATGTGTGTCAGAGAACACTGCCTGACATTGATGGAAAGCTGTTTGATACAGTTTCATCTTTCAATTCATTTAGATTTTTAGAGCTGAGTCTAAGTTGCCCAACTTAATTTGCAATCATTTAGAGTCAGGGTTAAGTGGAGGTCACAGGCTACTCTCATTTAGAGGGAAACCTCCGCAGTACTTGCATGCTTTGACCTTTTCAGTGTTTTCTGATTTTGCTGGCCAGCTGTGCTCTTTATAGCTCCGTTAAGCTGTGAGCAATGTGCGGAGTGGTCATCTCCCACAGTAACGCAGAACATTTTAAAAGGTTATAGCAGCTGAGAATATTCCTGGCAAAAGCAGGCACTGAATCCCTAGGAACAGATTTCATATGTGTGTGTGGCAGGTATGTCTTGCTCTGCAAGGTTTGCAATAGAAGTAAATGGAAGAGAATGCAAAACAGGGCTGTACGCAGATGTAACCAGGTCACTTAAGTTCAGACAGCTCCAGCTGCAGGCTGTCTCAGCAATAGCTCAGTGAAGAAGGTGGGTTCATACAAATCGGGATCCTTGCTGCCTCAGAGCTCTAAAAAATAATACTACGGAAAATTCCAGCAGTAACACAAAGCTAGGGACTCATTTTCCAAACTTCATACACAGAACCCTGGGAAATGTGAGGTTTCCACATAACTGGAGTTAACAGCAATGAGCTGTGTAGTGGATGGGGTGAGCTCTCTCACTTCAGCAGTGCTCAAAAAGTAAACTATTTGTGATCCATGCCCCATCTCTTGTATGCTCTAATTTCCCCCTCCACATTTATGATCCAGTACTTAGTTCTGCAACTCTCCCTTCTGCCTTTCACAAGGAGAAACAGAAAAATTGTAAAACTAGACTGCCATAGTGAGTCAAGTCTCTTGTTTTCCCAGTATTGTGTCTTCCATGGCACTGGCTGTCCCAGATGCCTCCTAATACCTCATCCCTGGAGAGTTTAAAAGATGCGGAGATGAGGTTCTTAGGGACATGGGTTGGGTTAATGGTTGGACTCAATCTTGAGGGTCTCTTCCAACCAAAATGATTCTATTCTATTCACAAGCTGGCTTCCAAGCACCCCGCTTTTCAGTTTTTCCTAATGTCACAAACACCTGGAGAAGGTTAAAAAAAGATAGTGTATTCTGAGAAATGAGAGGGGCTTTATTGCATTATGATATACTCTAAATATACAGGAATGGTCAAAAGTCTCAGCTTTTGCCCTAGGACGTCTGACTGCCGCAGGCTAAGCCTCTAACTCTGAGATCCCTGCAAGAGAGCAGTGGGAAATCACTCAGCATTAAAAATTCAAGTTGTCCAATACATCGGTCAAGGGCTGATAGAATTTTCAGTCTGCAGCTCTAAGACAAGGGACGGGGAGGGGGAAAGAAAAGAAAGCAGGAGGTAAATCCCCCTCTTCCTCCTGCACACCCTGCAAAGGGGCACAGGCTTCTCCAGCTTTCTCCATCCCAACACAGCCAAGAAAAGCACATTTGCCTTTCCAGACAGCATGGCAGGGAAAGGGCTGGTGCTACACATGCTGATAGCGATGGTACACGATACGCAGTCAGCAGTTTTGTTGCAATCGGAGCTTCTGCTGAGCACGTACAAAGCCTGCCCCTTTCCTGTTAATTGAATGTAAGCCCTTTGGTACTTTTCTCTCTTTGATCTCCCTTCGAATGAGACGTAAGGCTATTAAGGCAGAGGAACTGGGTGAGCACAATGCTCGCAGTAATCTGTGTCAGGATGAAGGGATGTTACGCAAGAGACTAGGAATGAGATGGAGTGCAATTTTTTTCCTCCTCCTGTTTTCCGATCTAATCCCAAAGGGTGTTTTTTAATATTCACCGGATAGCAACTACAAAGCAGTAAAACTGATGGACATAAAGGGAAAAAAATCATGCAACAAATGCATGTAAAAAAAGCTCGTTTGTGCCAAAACACCCCTGCATCTCTATGGCAAATACTACCTGCTTACCTGGGGATAGAAAGGACTCTTTGAAGTAAATGCGCATTACTGCGTTCAGCATTACTGCAGGATTTAAACACAGTGCTACGGAGAATTGCTGATCATATTCAAACCACAATGAGAACAAAAAAAAAAAAAAGCAAAATAAAAAGATTAGAAGATAATTGCTTCAATTCATTTTGTACCTGGAGCAATTACTGTTCGGACGGAGGACGACTTGTAGGTGAAATAGTTAGATTAGTGATAGAAACTGCAGACACAACGTTAACAGTTAAACTGTCAGTGTTTAGCTTCATTCAAAGAAAAACCCAGCTCCCCATCCTGGTTCTGTACTTGCTTCCACGATTACCAAAGCGAGCGCTTACATAACATGCTGCATATTTCAAAGCAAGTTATAAAATTAGCAAGTTAAGTGCACGTAACACCTCCAAGTGCTGGAGGTGAACGTGCTGCACCTTTCAGACAGCATTAAGCATATTGTAACATCCCATTTTTCAGATTTATGGATCTAAAATTACGAAGCCAAAGAATCTGGTTTTGGGACCTACGAAAATGCTTATTTTCAATGTGAAAGAACACTGAAGCTAGTTATTATTTCATCATTAAAGTTCATTTGGATATTTTTCTAAAGACATCCCTAAAAACCAGGAAAAACTGAAGAAAGGGGGAAAAAAACTGAAACATCATGCTTTTGCCTGGTTAAAAATTAAACATGAAAAAAAAAGTTATGCAGAACAGTTAAAAACCCCATGCAAATTTTAAAGTAACAGGAGGTCATTTCTAGCCAGCTCTGACCAGAGCATATACAGAACAAGAGTGGCAATTCCTATACACTACAGATCCTCATGCCCAGTAAACATCCGACTGTGTATTTTAACACCTGTAATCACTGCTCCAATGCCTCCTTTCTTTTTCCTCCTTGGTGCCTTGGAGCTTCCCACTGCATCTCTGGTTTGGTCAGAGCAGACTGGATGGTCTCCTACCACACTCCAGCTTTTCCAATATTCAGCAAGCACTGCAGTGACCCCAGCTCTCCAGTGGCACTTTTTAAGCAGGGAAACATATTCCTGCAGCTCTTTTGATGGGAATGGGCTCTACCACAAGGCAGCAAAACCTCATTCCACTCCAACCTCTCTCCTTCTGCAGCTCTTCAGTGTAATATCTCTCCTCAGCTCCCTCCAGAGACCTGTGGACACAAACCAACACACTCGAGCTCTTATCCTTATTACTGCCAAAAGATAATGGCTGAACTTCTTCACCTGAGCCAGGACATCCACCAAGCCCACACCTGCAATGTGTTGGTTTTCATGGGGCTCTCCCACCTGCAGAATCATCCCCTTCTTGGTGATACACGGCAAAACCCACCTACACGCAGCAAGTCCTGAGCTTCCCTTTAGGGGACAGAGCTTCCCAATAGGTGGTTTGATTGTCTGTTTTCAAAATATAATCATGTGTGTATTAAAAATAGCATCATGCTGACTTGCTTCCTGTGAAAACAAGTTCCGGTGCTAGGAAACTAAACATCATTTTAAATGCTATCATCCGACTAATCATGTTTTACCTCTGTTGGTATTCCATTTCAGTCCATATAATTTTTCTGGTATGAACCTGGGTCAGTTTTGCATATGTCAAATCTATTTTATATATACATGTTCACTGTATTTGCACACTCAGATGGGAGACATATGCCTCTTCTCATTTGGGCAGGCCATAGTGTTATTAAAATGGAAATGTGCAGGCTTTGGGATCCAACTGTAACATATGTTTAAAAATGAAAGATAATTCTTTACTTGTAACTACCAGAAGAACTCTGAGCTTTTGAATCCATGTATAATTACCATGAGACCTTAACAGCTTAATTCACTAGGTAATTACATGGTTATTTTTTATTCTATAAAAGGTAAAGAGGTAACATTTAATTTACAGGGTGCTGCATAATCCTGTAATTACTCAGTAATTTCCGTGTCGTCACACAATAAAGGCAGGGGCCTTTCCATGGCCCAGATATGACATGATGAAAAGTTGAACGGTATTCAGCATTGTCAGGAAAATCAGGGGATTTCTTTGCCTCCTTCAGATATGAACTTGAGAGAATGAGCAGTTGAGCACATGAAAGACACGGGCCTTTAGTGCCATGACAGCAGTTTGCAAATAAAATTCCCTCCTGGGTCAATGTCATCTCTTGCCCTCCAGCTTTTTTGAGCACCAGCATCCCTCTGGGTTCAGGCCCTTCACGTCTCTCTTTTCTTGCTTTCATACCATTGCAGCTATTATATCAGGCCTAACGCCTAAAAAAAAAGGCCTGTGGTACAGGTTTTGTTTCTCTTACTGGCTGATTATTGTTTCTATTGCCCAATAGCTAGTATGGCTGTGAGGATAATTTCTCCAGGTCTCCTCATAATGGAGCAGCAGGGATTGTGAGAAAGCTGGCAATTCCTGCCACAAATGAACCCTGAGCTCTTGTTAAGAGTTCTTTGGCTGAGCTGCCTGACCTGGAAGCAGCTGCATTGCTAAAATGCCAGCGAGGACATTTCTGACCATGCGGTGTCATGCGTGTCCCCCTTGCTCCTGCCGCGCTGCTCTCAGGATCCCCCGGCTCCTCCTGCTCCACCAGCACAGGAGTCAGAGCTTCATTCTGTGTGCCTGAACATCTTTACTGCCCTTTCCACTTTATCTGCAGATTTAAACACTTTGTCTTGTCAAACGGGACTTTGGCAAATATACATATCCTATTTGCCAAGAAAAGTTCAGCTGTAGAGTCTGGTTACATCCGCATCACTCTCCCCTCTAAATTATGATGTGCTCAAAAAGACCTTTTAAAGATCATTAAAAATGAGAGGATCTAGCCTTTGAACAGCACTGGGAACCTGCAGTTTCCATCACCTCCAAAGGCTTTGGGGACACCCCCGTGCTGCGATGTGACATTTGCTCTCGGGCAGCGTGAGAAAGTTTCTTTCCCCGAAGTCCCATGGGAGGATTTGTCCTGGGCTGAGCCCGCAGCAAGGAGAGCAGCACACATTTATATAAATAAAAGCAGCACCTGCAGTTGCTAACAATCAAATAAAGAGCCTATTAATCTTCATGTTGCAGGGTATCAGCGGCTAGTGCCAGGAAATAATGTCCCCACCGGCTGGGACAGCAATGCGTGATTGCCTAGCTACGGTCGCGAGGATCTCTTCCTTCCCCCGGCCTGTCCCTTTTCCTCTCTGATGGTGTCATTTTTTCCACGCTGTCCTCTAAGCTGCAGTGAAATCCCACTTGCTGAGAGCAGGTACGATAGAGCAGTAAATGAGATTTCTAAGGTGCAGCACTCACAGTGTATACCGCAGCCCTGATTAAAAAACACCCTTATTCTACCTGTGTGCTCTTGGCATCCACTCCCTCCGCTCTTGACACAATAACCCATAAAAAAACTGTTGTCTAACGCATTAATAATCCGCGAGTAAAGGTCCCAAAGTGCTCATTGACATTATGGCCATTAAGGTGCAGTGTGTCAATAACAATACATAGCAGGAGTGCAGACACTCTGCCTGCGTGTCTGCGAGCACGCGGAGCCGCTGCTGTCTCATCCCACGCTGCGGATTTGCAAGTCGCAGCAGCTCCTCTCTGATCTTGGGGGACTAACATGACAAAAATCCCTTACGACTGCTACTGTGTGCATGTAACAAGGAAGAAAGAGTTGTTCCAGCCCGGGAAGGACGGAGCGATTGTGAGCCTGCTGCCTCTCCTGCTACAATAATTTATGGGGCTGACACAGCCTGACCACAACAGTGTTCTTGCACTGTTAATTTCGATGGCATTTTCTGTTAACACGAACAGAACGGTGCCCTCCTCTGGGATGCCAACGCTCCATAGATCTAGGCGTCTTTCTCGGAGAGGGAGATATTCCATGTGGGCCTATAAAAAGGAAAATTAATTGTGTCTACACACCCACACACTTTCTTAAAATACCACTAATATTTTACATTTCTCTAGTGGCTTTTATCCTAGAAATTTAGGAAGAACTTTGAAACCTTAAGCCTGCAGATATCACCCCCACCAGCGGAGAAAAGAGCCCTCTCTGCTGTGCAAGGCACCAGCTGCTCGGCAGCATCTCAGAGCCACCAGCGGGTCAGGACAGGACATGGAGATGAGTCTGTTCCTCTCGTAACGAGCAGCTGATGAGCAGAAGGCAATTTAAAAGAAGTGATATAAAGGATCAGCTCCTACCAGATTACAAGGCCATTTAAAAAAATAATAATAATAATTCTGGACAGGAGCAACTCTCTGTAGCATTTTCTAGACTGGTCAACAGGACTTTGCTGAGGGTGGACAAGCAGGGTGGCTGGGGTAGCTGTGCTGGGTGCCACCAGCCCGCTGGGTCATTAGGGCATCGGGATGCAGAAATCCCTTATTGAGGGTGTTGCTACCACTCCTCTTGTTTTTTTTCCCCCTTCTACATACCCTTTGCTTAAAACCCTGGGCTCAACAATCCTCCAAATGTCATTATACAACAGACACAGGATTTCTTCCCCTTCTCCCACCTTGGAGGTGGGTACATCACTTGTGTAAGCACTTCTACATGCTCCTTGGCTATAGCATCTAGTGTTCAATGATGCCACGCTGCCCACCCCAGAAACCCACGCCTTCGGATGTTCCTGAACTTCCCCCTCATATGGCACATTTTGCACCCCCTGAAGGTGTAAAGAAGGTCCCATGACTCTGAATCTGGAGCCAGGATGTTCAGAGTGGCTGCTCCTCTCTTCAGCTGATGGACTGTAGAGGTGGGAAGCGACGTGAGGGGTAACAAGATGCTGTCAACCACATCGAGCACCAGACAACTGACCGGAGTGCTGCGTACACACCCAGCAAGGCTCCTTTGCTGTACAGACTTAAATAAAAATGTAGATGCTGGCTGTGAAAGGCAACAGGAAACGTCACCCTCCTTGAATATGACATGAGCTAAATTGGGGAATAAATATAATAACAACTTGAAAAGCCATTCCTAAAACTTGCAGAAAGCTTTGCAGGCTGCCGAGTGAGGTACAAATGAGCTCTGCTCCTCCCTGAGGATGGGACCAGATGTGGATGGGAGCGAGAGGAATGAGGAGGAGCAGGAATCAGATCAGAGCAGGAGAGATCAGAACAACCTGGCTATGGGGAAAAATTGGGAAGCTGCTAAGGGGACTTCACACACACAGAATCACAGAATCACAGAATCACAGAATCACAGAATCACAGAACGTTAGGGATTGGAAGGGACCTTCAGAGGATAGAGTTGGGCAGAAGGGGGTGCCCCTGTCATATACAGTCTAGAACTAGATTTTACAGGGTTCCTCAACCTTCCCAAAGGGAATCTATGTCAGAAAAGAGATGAGGATGTCGGTGGACTGGAGGCATCAGTGGTGCTTCTATATGGCTGGTCTCAAGCCCCAGTGACTCCCTGTGGGACATGGGGCTCAGCAGAGGTGTCATCTGCTCCTTACTGGGCCAGAAACTGCCAAGACATCTCTGGCTGCTGGTAGGTTGCTGGTAGGTTGCTGGTAGGTTGCTGCTGCTCCGGTCACCCCTGAAAAAGGGATAGAATGGAGAGAAATTCTCTTTTTCCCCCTCCGAGGAGGCACGTGCAATCCGGGCTGACAAGCCACAGCTTTGGGTCTTGCTGGTTGGCTTCCCCTAACGCAGAGCTGGAGCAAAGGGAAAACGGAGCTGACTTTCCAAAAGGGCCAGAGTGAACTGCAGCTCGCTGCTGTGCCCTGAAGTTGCAAGGAATGAGAAGCACATCATGTTGCTGACCCACAGCAGAAGAGAGAGACAGGGGAAGAGAGATCTGTTTGGCTGCCCTGTGACACTGAATTTAAAAAAGAAAGATTGCTCGGTCCAACCAAGCGAGAAATCTTCTACATTTTCTCAGAATATTTTTTCATGACTCGGTTAACCCTATGATTAACCCTAGGCCAGGCATCAGAAGCTCTGCTCACCAGAGAAGGAGGAATGTGGAATATTGCTTATTTCATTCTCAGAGAGAGAAAAGGCCAAGCTACAGACATACTGACATGACCACTTTTAGATTGCAGGGGAATGACTGTGCAATGTAGAAAGGCTGAACCAGACTTCCAGAAGTTGCAGTAAAGGTTAGAGGATCGCAAGCAAAAATCTTAGCAGGAAAGTTGCGAGTTTCATCCACACAGGCTGCCAGAAAGAGGAGAAAGAGAGAGGGCAGAGGTTTGAAGCAGAGGTTGTTCACTATGTTGGAAGCAGGAACTCTCAGGCGCAATGTGCAGCATCTGGACCACATCCTACACTGTTGTTGCAGCCAACAGTATTTTAAGCCAGCTGATATAGATGTAATAAAGATCAGGATCTGGCAATGTGCATATTTGCTATATGGAAGGCTGTCAAAGTCTTGTTCTGCACATCAGGGGAATCGCTGATTCCCACAAGTGGAACCTCCTCCAAGAATTATTGCTGCTTCAAACTTCATGGGTCACTGCACATTACCTCTGAATTTAGTGACTTTTTTAAAAAAAAAAAAAACAAACAAGGATATTGAAAGAATTCTGCACCTGAAAAAGCAGTAGCAACAAAAAAGCTGAAGGCTTGTGATTTACTCTGCAGAACTGGAAACAGAGATTTCGGCTTGGTCAGTCTCTGGCGTGCGATCGGCAAAATGGAGCCAAGACAAGGAATGGGAAACTGGTCATGCCATGTGGAAGGAAACACATGCACTGGAAGCGATAGACAGCATATTTGCTTTTGAAGAGTATTTTCAGGCCAATAATCTCAGGCACGAGCAGAAATGCAACCCAAAGCCATGCTGAACAGGTGTTTTATGGCCGTGGTGTCCTTTCCGACATCAAGTTCACTGCAACGCTTGCTGGGGCTGACTGAAGTGAGTTGCTTTCCCTTTGCAAGGTTTCTTGTTTCGATTCTTACATAGATGCCAATGTCAGCATGATGCTTGCTTTGAGGTCACATCACAGGGTAAATCACTTGGCTTTCTTGTGTTACATATGGGGGACTTTCAAGGGGATGTTGGCGAAAATTCTACAGAGCTGCAATTTTTTTCGAATTGTGGTGAAAGCCACATTTGACTCACTCCTCCCAGCCCAATTCTGTGAAAAAACCTCAACTGAACTTTGAGTTAATTACCCAGACACAGCTGGTCTGGCTTGCAGTGTTACTGCAGATACTTCAAATGGTGGTAATTTCTGCAGGAAAAAAGGGGATGCCGATTTTGCTGAACACATACTGTTTTTGCCAGCTTGCCTGATCCCAACATCACCATCTATAAGAAGCTCTTGCTAGAAGAGTTTGTCACATTGATGCTCAGCTGGTCACAATACCCAAGGTCCTTGGACAACCAGTGGCTGTTGAAAAACTGCCCAAGGACACATCCTCACCGCTCCCAAGTCTGCAGCTCTTTTGAAACCTGTAGAGAAGATGCAACTGGCTCCAGCTACACTCAATTCTATGCACACAAGGGGCACTGCTGTGGTTTGCTCCAGGTAATTCAAAACCTGGTAAATGTTTCTCCTTCACCTGTTCTCATAGAACTTGGGAAGACTGGAGAGATCTAAGCATAGGTGCATCCCAGCTCTCTTGGGAAGCACGGTGGGTGTGCTTGGTCTGAGGTCTGAATGTCTGTGCAGATGCAGTCTGAGCTGAATGTTCTCCTTGGTGTCCATGTTGCAGATGGCAAAGGTTACATGTGCAACCCTAGCAGCAGAAATGCACAGAGATGGATTAGAGGCAAGGAAGGACTTTTAGATGCTTTATGCTCCATCTGCAGATGTGTGCACTGGGCACCATGAGATTCTTTGATATGAAACCTCAGCCCTTTGCTTAGTTATTCAGTTTTGGAAGGAAATTGTACATCAAAATCCCCAATACTAGTCCAGAACAAATTTTACTGGGGCAAAGGTGAGACAAGATAGGAGCAAGAATGCAGGATATTCCAGCTGTTGGCTTAGAGCAATCTAGTTACAGGGGGGCAAAGAAAAATGGAGGCGGCAGCACAGGCAGCCCTGAATAACTTGGCTTTCCCCGTATCTTTTAGACCCTTTCCTGTTATTTATTTTCATGTCAATTTTGCTGATTAATTATAAATGACGTGATCAAGGCCCCTTGCATTTATGTCTCTTCCAATCCCAGAGGTCATTCCCGCAGGGGACCGTGACTTCTGCCCGCCCAGCCGTGCCTCCCACACCTTTCTCCCTTCATCCAAACCGACGCATTGCAATCACGCAGCTCTGCAGACCCAGCCAAGAGAAGCATCATTCCCATCTCTCCCCAGCGTTAATGCTTCAGGGGAGGGGGAAAGCGCAGCGAGAGGATGCTGAGGCACGAGCATGCCAAATGGGATTTCCCAAACTGAAGGTCCGCTGGCAGGGAGCCTTTCATTTGAAAAGCGTCCCCCATCCCTGGGGATGCTATTCACAAGGATGGAAGGACCAGCTCGAACGGCTGACTTCCTCACTATGGAGAGCTGGCAGACTGCTTAGCACAACTATTTGCTATTCTTTCTGCATGGCACACGACCGGTCACATGGAAATCTTTTTCCTCTGTGGCTGCCTGACAGACCTTTTAAAATAGCAGAGTAAACCAAACAATCACACGACCAACAAAGCAGGAAAGAAAATACTTTCCAGAATGAATTGAAGAAACTGTAATTTTTTTGTGTGAATACCAACGGAGCCCTCGAAGTTCAGCAAATCAGATTGGAGCAGGCTGATGGCATTTGTGCTACTGCAGCCACCCAGGGCTCCAGGTGAGAGCAAGGCTAAGTGGTGTTCAATGCACATACCCCCTCCCTGCCCAGTGCTGGGGACCAGATGCAGGATGACACCATGGAATGTGCATGGGGAAGCTCCCTCTGCCGGCAGCCTGTCCCAAATTCCTCCTATCCGCACTGCCAGACGGACAACTTTCCTCCCAGAGGCTTTGGTGACAGAGGGCTGCATCCAGAAACCGCTCAAATTAGTGTCAATCAATCATTGTCATGAGCTGTTGTTGCTTCATATTGACAGATGTGCTCCTGCAGTCGCTAACAGGTCTGGCTATAGCTCAGGTTGTGCAAGCCAGGCATGTGTATCGCTGAAAAATTTTGGTTAAGCTGGGGCGGACCGGAGACAGTGAAGCCCATGGTTTTACTGTAAGACAGAGCTGGGGTGGCTGGAGTACAGGGTGGCTTTGGAAAAGATGCCAAAGTGAAAAGCACGTGGAAAACCAAAGGAAGGCGGCTGGCACGCTGGAGTGGAGAGAGTCAACGATGTAAAATCACAAACCATAGCTGGTAATTGGGGCTGTGGTAGCGCACTGGCTTCAAGTGCTGTGGACATTAGAGATTCAGGCAAACAGGATCAAAGTAATAGGCAGGGAATTTTATAGGCAACAATCTGATTGGGCCCGAGCAGGGATTTATTCATGAAGATCTGGAAATCAAAACAAAACTGAACAGCTTTTTCATTACCCATCTAGTTCCCAGCAGTGACTCATGGCTCCGCAGAAAGCGAGTTTTGAGCTCTTTCACCAGCCTCTCCGAATTAATGTGGACTGACAAAGGTCAGTGGCACAAAAACCAGATGGCTTCACGCGGTCTGGGAGAGGAGGTGACCTTAAACCGGAGCGGGACTTAATCCTCTGTCCGACAGTGGAAGCACTGCATTCATTATAACAGTGGTAGGGATCTGGGTGGCTTAACCAAGAGCTCTCTGATTTGAAGGACGATCAAATCCAGCGACTGGATTTGGCCGTCTCTGGGAAACTGGGATTTGGCCCTGTGCTTCCCTGGGATTTTGCTGGGTTTACAGACCAGGCTTTTGTGTGGTGCTCGAGTCTGCAAAGGGGCTGGTAAATAGATAAAACTGCACGGCAACCTGAGCTCTTAGCATCCACCCATCAGATTACTTAACACTCACTTAAAAATTGCCAGCTCCTGTGCAAACAATTTGATACTCTGCTGAATTTGCACAGTCTTGAGCACAGCAAAGGCAGAGCCCTGGTCTAAGGCCAGATCATAACAAGGAGTGTTGAGCTCGACAGGCGGAGAGGGGCTTCATTTTGACAGGCAGTCCCTGGCAGAGATTGCCGTAACAGGCTACCCAGCCAGCTGTCTCCCTGCCCCTCTGCCTGGGACAAGCACTCGCTGCTGCTGCTGCGTTAACTTCTGCTGTCAGTGCAGAGGCTGATGGTAAATCACTGCCTGGTGAACAGAGAGGATCACAGTGTAGGCAGAAACACCTTGCCCAAATCTCTGCCTCAGCGGTTGCATCCTCTGGCAGGGGAATGGTGGGCACCTTTGATTGCTGCAGCAGGTTTGAGCAGTAAACGTAAAGGTCAGAGCTCAGCTCGTGCTCCTATATTTTCCAGCACAAACCTCTGCCTCTCTGAGCAATATACACCGTGAAAGTGAATCACGTGAGCTTATGCACTTGCTTTTATTGAAAGAAGAGGGGGAAAAAAAGATCGCTGGGATTTTCTTTGAGAGGGAAGGGAAGGGCTTCCCGCCTTCCCTTCTGTACAAAACTGCAAAGCAATAGCACTCACTTTCCCCTCGCTATGAGACCACCAGTCCTGCACCTGCACAGGTATTTTGCAACCTGGGACCTCCAGCCCAGCTGCTGGGGCAGGTCCCTGTGCACACAGGGGGGCTTCTCACCTCCCCTTCCTCCTCCAGCCATCCCACAGCAGTGGGACCCTAAGTCCACAGACCTAGACAATTAAAGTACAAACCGAGGAGGTGAGTGTGCTCCCATATCCCTATTAAAATGTATTAGCATCACCCGAGGTGGCTAGGAGGCAGTAGGCTTTGAGGAGGAATCCTGATGAGGAAGGAAGGTGGTGTCTTATTTGACAAGGATGGAACCGAGCAGATGTGGTCAGTCAGTGCAGAGAGCTTAATTTCAAACAATCATCATCATCACTACCAACTCCAAACATCAGGGTTTTCTCAGATGAAAAATGATACAGCTCATTTGGTGTCAATAAATCCAGCTCCTGAGCGAAAAAAAGTCCTTAAATATTTCAGCACTTGGGGACTGACTCATGCCGAGCTTGAAATCTGGAGGTTTGCTCAAAAACTCCGGCTATGCTTGAGCTTAATGAAAAAGAACACAGACAGGATCCTTAGCAGCTAAATTGGCTTCTGGAGCCACTGGGTTATATTTACAGCATTGCCCCAAATTTTATTTACTACAAAGCAGAAAGTTCTACCCCTCATCTCTCACAAAGACACGAACTTCAGAGTCACTGGGGTTTCAAGGCCTCAGACCTTTCTTTCAGCTGCTCACTGGTCCAGGGGATGAGGGCAAGAGCCTGTACATACATAAACAGCAGCAAAACAACATCCCCTGCCACTGATGTGACCCTCTCGCAGGAAGGGCAGCATTGCACAAACTAGAGTTCTGTATTGAAGTGTGCTGAGTAGAATGGGCTCAGATACTGTGCAGATGAGGAATAAGATCCTGCAGAGAAATGATGAGAAAGGAGATTCTCAAATGAGGAGGGAAGGACACGGAGGGAGACCATCATGAATGTCATCATGCTGGGAAACTGATGGGGAGCAAGCTGGAATGGTCTTCGTTCAGGGTGCTGTGGCCAGATCAAAGGACAGCACACAAAGGAGAGATCTCAGATTTGAGAGTGGGGCTTTTGCTTGGTAGTGACAGGTCATAATGTCAAATGGATCCTGCTTGGGAGGTTAGCAACAAGACAGGCACTCCATTCCATCAGAGAACAGCACACCCCAAAGGGGAGGGCACACCTGGCTCCAGCAGGCACTTCCCACATGTAGGAGGTGCCTTCTTCCCATGGAACTTGGATGCTTTCTCCACCATAAAACTGATATACCCAAGAGGATGTCCAGCCCTGCTTTAATGGCGTCCTGTCATTCTGTTGGTTACACAGGGTGGAGAATGATGGGATGAGGTAAGTTTCTTTGGTTTCTATTTGCCCTGTGATTTTACAAACTCAGATGCAACGGGGTAAAGCAATTGGGATAAGGGTCCAGCAAGCAAATTCAAACCAGACATAGATCAGCTGAAACATATTGAGGTCCTAAGGAGTGTTTGGATTTCTTACCACTGCCCAGGCTTGTGATAATGAATTTTGTGCTCTAGGGACCAGATATTCCTCTCAGTTAAATTAAATTAACCTTTGACTTCATGGGGATTCATTCAAGCAAAAACTCCTCTCAATAAAGCTAAACTTCCCTGAGACACAACTTTTTGGCTGGAAGAGAGACAGGGACAGAGAGAAGGTCTGTTACCATGGGGCAGACTGGGAAGGAGGCAGTAAGAGTCTGGATGGGGCTGGTACCTCAGAGGGTACTGGAATTAAATGAGATAAAGAAACAGTGGCATGAACAACGATAGGATTTGTAAAACTGTGCATTTTCCCTGCATCTCCTCTCATTTATCCCATTCCTCCTTGAAAGGTAGGGAGCCAATAAAAAATATAGAATAAAAAAAAAAAAGCAGGCCCTTGCAGCAAGAATACAAAAAAAGAGAGGGAGAGAGAGAAAGGGAGAGGTTGTTGGAGAGCATCTTTCCTTTGGGCACTGAAGTGTTCCGACATCAAACCTTCTGTCCTCATTAAGAAGCCCTGTGTCTACCGTTGTGACATCTTTATTCACACACCCCAAGACTTCAAAGCCTTCAGGAGATTTCCTTGGTGGATTTAACATAAAAATATCAGGAGATGAAACAGAGCAAAAGGCAGCCTGCTGCATTCTTGTTTTAATTAGACCTTGGGTGGAGGAAGGGGGGTGAGGAAGGAACAGAACCACTGAGATGCACATTAAGGTGCGAATGCAAACACACACACACACATGCACACACACATGCGATCTTGATCATCAGGACTCAAATTCTTCCACAAGCTTTTGGAATAGCAAACAGACCCTGAATCTCAGAGTTATGTTTTTTCCACCCTCTAAAACAGATCCACATTCATCTCAGGAATAAGAAAGTGCTGCAGGTGAAATACATGTTTCTGTTCCCTAAACAAAAAGCTTGAAGTGTAACTAATAGGAGGCAAAATTAAGAAAGAGGACAGAAAAAAGGCATGGAGGGTAAAGGAGAGATGAGCTAAGCATTCATTAGCAAAGAAATGTGGATCTAGAGAGAGCTGCTCCTGTTCTGCTTGTGATTTGGGGTTATTTTTTGGTTTTGGTTTGGTTTGGGTTTTTTTGGTGTGGGTGGGTGGTTGTGGTTTCTTTTGGTTAAACAAACTCTTTTTCAATGAATTTCCGAGCCACTTTTTTGACTTAAGGGTCATTGATGCTACTTGAAATCTGCAGCATGCCCCTTTGGCTTGAGTATCTAAGTGACACAGCACGTTTCTTGGCCCCTGTGGGGTGACACCAACTCTTCGTGGTCTGATCTGATCACTACTGAAACTGCTCAGAATTTCAAAATTAAAAACTTGGGGGGGTTGGCAAATATTCTCTACATTCTCTGAAATGTTGTCATTTTTGGTTACCGCCCCTCCTAGCAAAACTCATTCGCTTGAGTGTTCGCAGGAAGCAAAAACCACAAAGAATTTCACTGGAATGAATTTGGAAAAGTTTTAAATGAATATTTATGAGCCTTTCTTGTCAGTATCTAGCCAGGTCTAGGACCAAGACAGCTTCCTCTTGCAGAGAAAAGCAAACCCCAAATAATAATTAAAAACAGAACTAAAGAAATTAACACTTTCTTAGTTGGGCCATCTTGAGTAAGAGATGGGGAAACTCCCAACCTCCCGATGCTGGGTTTTTGAGTATTAGAGCCCAAATTTCTCAGGCTATCTTTAACTGATTAAAATCAGCATCGTTTCCAGCCCAAAGGACCCCATGTGCTGCTGGGGCCAGGTGGATAGGAAAAGGGACACTGCTCTCTTCCTAGATATATTATGCATTTTCTGTAGCTATTCCGCTCATGGAAGCGCCCACAGAGGTTACAAACCCCCGGCACTGGTGGTTTTCCTCACAGAGGACACACCTAATTCTGGGATGTGAATAAGACGATTGCCATCTGCAAAATCTAAGCAGCATTTTTAAACAGCTAAAAACAAAACCACAAAAAAGAAGCAAAATCTTAGCCCTGCCCCTGTGTCAGGTCCTGATAATCTAGCCTCAATTAGAGCATTATTAACCAAGTCATACACCTGGGCCTACTCGTTTACAGCTATTCCTGCTGACAATGGCACTGATTAGCTGGTACAGGAACGGACTGGGTTGATCCTTCCAGCATCTTCCATCCTCCTACAATTTACATTTCGCAGCCAGCTCTGGTTGGGGTGGAAGGAGCAAGGTTTGTGCAGACGCAAGATGAGGATTAGGAGACAAGAGCAGCAGGAACAAGCTGCTGCCCTCACACAGACAACATCCACCCAGGGACAGGGCAATAACTCCGTCAGCGGGCCTGAATTCCATTTAATTACAGAACCAGCTGATTGCTAATAGAAACGAAGCAGGTCCACACGCCTGCTCTCACTTTGTAGCCTGTGGCTGCGAGCCAGTAAGAAAAGTGGGGGTATTGATTTGATTATCTTGTTTGTCCACCTAGACTTGCTAGCTGCATCTGCTTCTCCCCAGTTCAAATGAAGTGTTTTCCACTGATTAGTTAATTTTAATTTGTTTTCACTTCAAGTGCAAGATTTGCTTTTTATTGACAAGTGAGTACCCACATCCCTAAGCTGTGACAGTTAAGCGGTGCCCCCCATGATGCTCAAAGCTAAAGCCCTCCCATTTTGCTACAAAGCACTTTATATTTTGACTGAAACCTCTTCTTTTCACCTGCATAGCTTCTAGAAAAGAAAAAAATGCATCATTCAACAAACAGCCTCCTCACGTACTGAGGTGGCTTGTAATGCTACAAGAAGCCTCATGGCCCGGACCCAGGACTCAGAAGTGCAAGTAATAAAATGCCTGATTGTCTGTATTTTGCCTTCTAAAAGACATCAACAAGGCATAAATGCCAACAGGGCAAGGAAATGGGTAATGAGAGGGGATTTATGGGCTAGCAACAGCCATGGCTTGGCTTGCTCCTGCAGAGGGGCTGCCCCAAGGGAAACAGGGCTCCTCGGTGCCAGGGGAAGCTGTAAAACCCAAGCTCTTGCTCCATGTTGGCAGGGTTTTATAGGTTGTTTTTTTTTTTAAAGGAAGGCAATAATATTTGCCTTTTTGGCAACAAAGGGAAACTGAGGTAGGAGGAGATTTTGGGAATGTTCTGGCACAGGCCAGGATCAGAGGCAGGATGGGAACACAGCCCAACAACCTGTAACTATTTGGGTACCCACGGCACAATCGGTACCATCAGTGAATAATAAATGCTCCTTCCATTTTCCTGTTTACCCAGATACGTGCAAAGATGGGCAGTGGTCTCTTTTGACCTACCATCTTTTCCCCAATGTCTTCCTTGGGGAAATGGAGCTGTGGTTCACATCCAGCCTCCGCAAACAGCAAAGGAAGACGCTGCTGTGACACAGGCTGAAAACATCGTGCTGCCCAAAACTTTGCACCCCAGTGATGAATTAGCTGCTTGGTAGAAAGAAATAGAGTCAGAAATAGCTCTCAGCCAGCCACCGATATCATCAGCTCCCATCTCAGTCAAGCAGGGATTGCTGGCCAGGTATATCTCAGGATTATCTTACGGTTGGACGCGATGATCTTCAGGGTCTCTTCCAACTGAAATGATTCTATGATTCTTTACCTGGGATTTTTAAATTGTCCCCAACCATCCATACAAATAAGTGTAAGGAGATTCTGAGCAACCTGATGTAGTTGAAAATGTCCCTGCTCATTGCAGGGGAGTTGGACTAGATGACCTTTGAAATTCCCTTCCAACCCAAACTATTCTATGATTCTGTGATTCTGAGGTGATCTCAGCTAGGTGTTTCTTTGGAGGGACAGTGACTTTGCTGATGGGCCACAATGCTGCTGGGGTCTGGGGTGATGCTGTGTTGGGACATCCTCCATGACCTTGGCCTGATCCAGCCAAGGTTCCCACCATCAGCAGGGCTTATAGCTGCTTTTGTGGGTGCGGGAGACAGGTCGAGGGAATTAGAAAGTTAGAAGATGAGGTGAACAGCAGGGCACAGAAAAAGACAGAAAGATTAATGGCAGGGACACAATCAAAAACAAAAGTTAAAATGGAAATGTTAATCATTTAAAAGAGGGTCTCAGTGGAATTACGTGCTTTATGGCTCAGAATAAAAAATAGAAACGGGAAAAGGAGGAGAAGTCCCAATAAGAATAATTTAGTGCTTTGTGTAATAAGCTGCCTTTCTTTTCTGTAGCTCACTCTGGTGTCTTATCACTTACCCTGTGATTGACTGAGTCCTCTCTTTTCCTGCTCCTGCTAAATGGTGATTCACCATCTGGTAGTCATAATTTCTTTTTTTTTTTTTTTTTTTTATTTTTTTTTAATCCTATATTCTTTTGTAATTAGAAAATAAATTACTTTTTTTTTAACTCAAAAAAACATGTCTGGCGTATTACTTACACATGACAGTCGGTGTGCACGGGGCAGCAAGGCAGGGGGAAGAGACTTGACTCCTGCCTCATTTGGACAGACCCCAGCTGACACACCGGGGGATGCATCAGCTTTACTGTTGAGAGCGGTGGGCGGTGACGGACGGGCTGGATGAAGCAAGCAGCGGGTGACAACTTCAGTGAGATGTGAAAGGCCCTATCTGAGGAAGAATGGGAAAGATAAAGGCTCTGAAGGGCTGGTGGGACATGGCCTTTCAGTGCTTAAAAGGGGCCTGTAAGAAAGATGGGGACAGATTTTTTAGCAGGGCCTGTTGTGATAGCACAAGGGGTGATGGTTTTAAACCAAAGGAGGGAGATTCAGGCTGGATACGAGGAAGAAATTGTTGGCCCTGAGGGTGGTGAGAGCCTGGCCCAGGTTGGCCAGAGAGGTGGTGGATGAACCATCCCTGCAGACATCCCAGGCCAGGCTGGACGGGGCTCTGAGCAACCTGAGCTGGTGAAGATGTCCCTGCTCATGGCAGGGGGGGCACTGGGGGAGCTGGGAAGGTCCCTTCAACACAAACTATTCCATGATTCTACGATAGGAATGTGTGTCTGAATGTGTAGGATATTGGATGGAAAAAAATGGTATGCCTATGATGGGCTACAAAGGCTATGAGCATGCATCAAGCCTGGGGATGGTGGTATTTGCTGTGTGTCACTCCAGCCCAGACCTGTAGGAGGGTGGTGTCCCCATGCTGCTCCATGGCAAGGAGCATGTAGCTCTGCAGAGGACCTGTATTGGACTCCAGCTTTGCACTATTGTCTCTGTCCCCACCAACTATGGAGTATGCTGGATGCTGAGCAGCCTGCCCAAAACCAGGGAGCAGGATCCTACCCAAGGGGCTGGAAGACTGACCTCGCCAATGTCTATTTGCAACCCCATTTCTCTCCTGCTTGTCACCGGCCTCCTCCCTGCAGCCCGTGTGCTCACCCGGACTGCCACGCTCTCATTATATCTTTGTACAGCACCAGCCCTCTCTGCTCTCATTTCAGTTGCCTGCTCAAGGTGCTCCAGTAATTCAAGTGATAAATAATAACAATAATAACACAGAAGCTGGCTGAATTGAGCTTGATTACTCCGTGGCTGAGTTTGGGCTTGATTGACTGAAAGCAGCACATGCCCCCCTAGTTGTTATCCTGAGAGCCTCATTTTCTCAGTGCGATGTCGCTCCTCATAGCCTCAAACCGATCAGGCCTCGAGGCCACTGCCAACACGCAACCCCATCATTCCCAGAAAGACCCCGCTCCAAAGCACTATTTGAATTTATATTTTTGGCACGTCATATAATGAGGCAAGAAAATTACAGGGAAAATATCCCACTTCTGTACAGTGCCAACAGAGACTTGTTTTCCCTTGTTTTCTAGGCAGGCTCGCTGTTTTCTGAGAAGGAAGGTATTGGTTTGCTGGGGCCTCGAAGGATAGCTTTTTGCTGGTTAAACTGGATGCATCCACACATTGCCAGGTATTTGAACTGGGGCCTGCTTGTTTTTACACCAATTGCGTGATGGGTTATATATATGTGCGCATTAAGTTGAAAGGAGAGGAAAGAAATACAATCTATAAATCAGCAAAAGAAGTAGTGGACACCCATTCAATCACTGCACATCAATCTCTCCTCCCGATGCTGCTCCTGCAGGACGTGTGTGTGGTTCTCCCACCATCACGCTCCCCATGGCCCTGCCGGCACTCAAGAGAGTCAACCATGGAGATACCCAGTGCTGTCCCTCCAATACTGGGAGCAAAGGGCAGCTCTCCAGGGGCAGCCTCAGTGTTTTCCTTCCCGTCTGAGAATCATGGAATAGTTCAGGTTGGAAGGGACCTTCAAAGCTCATCCAGTGCCACCCCTGCCATGAGCAGGGACATCTTCACCAGCTCAGGTTGCTCAGACCCCCATCCAGCCTGGCCTGGGATGTCTCCAGGGATGGGGCAACACTGTTTCTGCGCTTGCATCTGTCCCTAGTGTTGGTCTGTGCTGTGTTTTCAAGGGAGATGCCTGTATCAGAGGCAAGTGATGGCATTTCCTAACGTCTTCAGTTAAGCCCAAGAAAGAAGAGGAGCAAATGATCTCTGCAAAGTGGAGGCTGTTCTTCTTGGCTTAATATGGATGAATGAAGAAAAAGGAGGGAAAGAAAACAACTCATTTTCACTCATTCTCTAAGCAGCAGCCTCTGTAGTGCTGTAGCCAGGAGCATCTGAGAGACAGACGGAATTCAAGTAACAAGAAAATGCCATTGTACAGACCTAATTATAGTGATCACACCTGTTAGAGAAAACAATAAGCAGCAAAATGAATAAACCTTCCTGGGACTCATTTTATCAATGAAGCGTGACCATGTGAAAACTCCACAGAGAAAATCTACAAGGAAGGCATCAGTGTACTCAGACCTTCTCCTTTCCAGTCTCCCATCCTGTAATTGGCTGGGCAAGGTAACCAAAGTAAACGATGCGTTTGTCTACTGGCTGTGGCCATATGCAGATGCAGATGACCTGTTAAGAGGATGCCTTCTCAGCCTTGGTATTATCTTCCCACCAGGGCCATTTACAGGCATATACATGCAGCTGTGAACTTCTGGTGCTTAGGAAATAAATGTGCATAGGCCTTCAAAACCTTGCAAAATTCGACAGTTATCCTAAGGATGGTGGGGGAGTCTAGCAATTCTCAGACTCAAAACCAGCTTCATCTGTGATGATAACAAGCTCTTGGGGACAACCCCAGCATCACTAGGAGTGCAGTGGGAAGGACTGTGTTCTACATGTGTTAAATCTGCTACCAAATCATTCTTATACTGTACAAGGTGGTGAAAAAGTGTCCTTGCTCCACTGCCTTCCCACCACCCATGGTCCCACAGACCTCATCATATCCCGCCCTCGGGATCCACTGTCTGATCCATGGGATCTCACCTGGTCTCTCCTCTTACTGCAGCTGTTCCCTGCTTCTGGCTGCCTTTGCCCCTGCCCCCCTGTACCTTTCCGAGTTCCCAATTACGGCTCCTGTGCACTGCAGAGGCACATCTAACACTGAGCTTTGCATGCTTCTGTGGTTAAAGCAGACAAAGAGGATTAGCCTTTATAAAGAGTTAACACTGGGTTTTTTTGCATACACAGCCCCCTTCATCCAAAGATCTTAGCGCAGGGAAAGTATCATTAGCAGCGTCTTGTGGATGGGAAAATTGAAGCATGAGGAGATGAAATGAATTTGCTTATTGGATGATTATTCCCTTACCGGATTTGCCTCACATCTCACAGCCCACGTCCTGGGCCAAAGCCCTATTATACAACATGCAGCCCAGACAGAGGCGAAGCCAAAGAAACAAGGAAGTCTATGATACTCAATCTCGTTTCTTCTTTTCTTTTTCCAAGACCACTAGCATGTACAAAAGGACAAAGAAACAGCCCCAGCTTTGTAACACGTCTGAGTGACAGCCCTGCTGTCTACAGTCCTTCGGGCACTCGCTGAATGCACCGAACAATAACGCCGCCAAAATATTGACCCAACAGCGTGTCTCAGCCCTGACTCGGGGGGGAAAAGATGAATGTGCTCTTTCATGGCTGTCGCCATTGAAAATCAGGCTGTTTTCTTGTCAGCAGGAATAAGAGAGCTCGTAAGAGTTGCTTGGTGACTCAAGCTTTGAGTAACCAGCTCTGAGGAGCGGCCTTCAAATAGGAGATAATGGTTTTCCTCCACTTCCCAACCAAGTCTGACCTAGTAGGGAAAGAGCTCCATGACTAATTAGTAATAACTTAAACCAGATCTAAAGGAAACTGGACAAATAATTCATGATGAATAATTTATTGGATTAATTTTGCCTCTTTTTCTGTTTTTGAAAGTTTCTGTGCTTGTGGTGTTGATTTCTCCAGCTAATTGGTTGTTTGAAATTGTTTGCTGATGCTAATACTTCTTGGTCTGCTCTTTTCTTCAGGAGAAATTCATTAAGAATATGCTCAATCCAAAAGGAATTTAATTGGTCACAGAGGCCACATGGCATAAATACATTTTGTGGTATGAATATATATGTCTTCAATTCACTTACTGATAATGTTCCTTCAAACTGTTCTTTCCATTCAAATAGGATGTTTCTGTGAGCATCCCTCCTAGTCAATACGCCCATTGGCTATTCCTGCAAAAGAAACTCAGATTCCAGAAGTCGGTCAAAAGACACTCAAATGGAAAGAACTGGTAAAAGATGTTCAAAAGGAAATGGATGTGGAATAATATACCTGTTTATGGGAGCATCTGCATTTGCTTACCTACATATGCACAGAAATTGCTCTTGCATTTGTCTTAGTCTAAAGGAAACTCACATTTGCTTGTATTAAAAAGATTAAAAATGTTTAACTAAACTCTGCCTCTATTCTAGCTGATGCTGCATTAGCATCCATGGGTTTGGCACAAACAGGGTCAACAGATGCTCCAGGACACGTACCAGCCAACATAACTTTTCTTTGTGGTCCCAAGCACTTCAGAAACACTGTCTTGAAGAGATGAACTTATGGCCACTTCCACTAGCAAGGGCATGAAACTATAAGCTCCTTATATTGCAACATCTATAACACACAATGGGCAGCAAAGAGTTTCAGGCATGGAGGAGGGAGGGTGAAAACAAGCCACCCAACCTGATAATGAAAAGCAGGCACTTGGCCTTGGTGTGGAGCATCTCAGATAAGTAGTTTAATTGCCAAGCTCTAGTGCTGGAGGGAGGGAAATCTAAGCTAAATTAAAAGATTAAAAAGATATTTTTTCATCAAGTGGCAAAATGGAAGAAGTGGACGAGTCTGCTCAGGAGAAAATGAGCAGAAAGGAACTGTGAATGTTGTGAAAATATATCCATTAGACCTGCCTTATCGAAACGTGCTTTTGCCAAGCATCCAGCCCTGCATCTCCATGGCAACATGGCCTCGTCAACAGAGAAGAAAGTGTTTTTGTCAGGATGGGCCCAAACACGTAAAAGCCATTTCGATTTGGGGGCAACACGATCTTCTTCAATCAATACTGCACACATAATAATGACTCCTGCCACTTTTTCCATAAATCTCCACTTTCTGCTTTCATTTCCTGTGGTTTGACATCACTGTGAACTGGAACCGGGTTTAAATTTCCTACAATTTTCAGCCCACTCTGCCTTCATCTGCAACACGCGGCAGCTTTCTCCTCTGTAACACGCTCGATGCGCGGCCGGTGGGATCGGCCTGGCCTGAACCGTGAGACAGGCTTTGAGGAATGCCTTGGTGGCACCATCCGTAGGTGTAACAGCTGCAGTTCTGGTCCTGGCTGAGATGAGGGGCCGGTCAAATGGAGGATGGTGAGTCTATCTCTCTAAAAGTTACCTCTGGTGAGGTGTGATACCAGATGCCATGAGCATCTTAACTCTCAAACAAATGGTGGTGTCCTTTCTAGGACATGGGCGATGGGTCTGTCCACACCTTGTGAACAAAATCCTTTTTGTCTTCTCTCTTTTATCTGCATTTCCCATTTGAGATTCATTCCCTTGGCTGCCAGCTGGCAGTGATGATTTGGTCTTTCCAAATAACCATCTCAGCAGTTCCACTACAGAAACCATCACACGGCCAAAGGGGTTTGTGTGTCCATGTAAGAGTCTTTGTGTGTGTGTTGGGGAGGGAGAGATGGAATATGTAGGAAATGTAGATTCCTATCTTTATTTTTCATTTAAATTAGTGGGTATTAGGCACATCATCCAACATATTGCTTTTAAAATCTCAGCAGTAGCCTGTGAATGCTTTGCTGTAGAAGTTACTAAAGAAATGTAAAAAATCTGTTTTCATAATAACTGCAATCTAGCTAGACTTACAGCAATGCCTTCTTTGTTGTTTTGTGTTCTATTTCGCTATTTGTTGAGAGATCTTTGAACGTATTTAATCTCCAAAACCCCATTGAGAAGTGCTGTTTGGTGCGTGGAGGCAAAAAACAATTCCAAGTTTGTGCTTTTCAGCTACTGCAGACAGAGGGAAGCTATTTCCCCACACAAGTTGTTGTTGCTTTTGAATGCTACACGAGGGTCAGCTATTTAGATCCTGCCTGGGGGCCTTTGGGTTTTGGAGAGGGAAAGGTTGGCATTTGGTCACTGATGTGTTTGATTCCCAGACGAGTTTCCCAGCTTTGTAGCACTCTGCACATTAGTATTGCACCACTCACCACTGTGACCAGAGCCTGGAGGAAAGGAACATTGGGAGATGGGTTTAAGTTACTTTAATGCTAATAAATTAATGACTTGAATTTAGAAAGAGGTTGTCAGTGCTAAACCACACACTGCTTGCAAATTAATTTACAAACTCTGGGCTTGACTCATCCCCAGCAAGACAGGATATTTCTCTACAAGAGGTTTGTCATCAGTGCGGCTATACACAACCTGTATTAGCATACACCACAGCAAGGCCTTGAACGAACGGCACTCACTTCACCTATTTGGCATAGCGAGCAGAAACTCCTTAGAAATGAGTGATGATACTACACCACTGGCAATGATACACTGGATGGGGTGAAAATCAGGATCCAGGTATTCTCATTTATCGGTCTGTGTGCCTAACCATCTGCTGGATTGTCTGTCTAATCACTCATCATAGGTGCTTTGATATAGGCTGAGTGGTGGTGTCACCTGGAAGCTGTCAGAGCTGCAAGAGTGCTTGGCAGGTTGAGTACTGAGCAAGGAGAAACTCAGAAAATGCAAAACGGGATGGCTATTTTAGTTCCTTCATCCCTGACCAGAATTTTCCAGGTTCACTTGATAGTCTGGATGACCTTCATTATTGGTGACTGCAGAAATTGGTAAGAGACCTGAGAGGAGTCAGGCAAAGACACAGTTTTTCTGAGCATCCGTTGTCAATGTGGGCTCATCCTTTCCAGCCACTGACAGAACAGTCCAGAAAATGGTCCATGGGCTGGACATCATGAGCTGATGGTATTTCAACAATGGATTTCTCAGGACTGACTTTTTGCGAAGATGAATCCATTCCCACCCTTCAAAAATGAAGCTAACCTACACGAAGTGAGTCTGAAATGCCACCTGACAGTGACACCATGAAAAAAAGAGATTATTTTCCTCTTGGCTTCTTTTTGAATAGGAATGTTGAGGATGGTGGCAGCCTTCAGCAAGAGAACCTTTCTTTGCCCACACTTTTCTTTTGTCTTCTAGAGCAACACCTTTCATGAACTCAATGTGTCTGGGGGTTGGAGAGGGACCTTCTCTTAGAGCAGCCAGATTAGGAGCAGCAAAATGAAGACAAAAATGTTTAACTGATTTCTCCAGTTTAACAACTTTCCCTCGTTCAACCACTTCTGGATCCTTCTGAGACTGGAGAGTTCGAGAGAGACCAGGAACCATCACTTCACCACAGTTCAATTTCAGTCCCTCAACCAAATCAATCTCTTCAGCCCTGTTTTTATGCTGTTTCCCCTCCCCAGCTTCTCAACCTGCTCTGGACAGGGGTTGGGACAGGCTTTTGACTATCAAAATCTGAATCTGCTGCATCCTGCAACCCAAAATGCACAGTATGCAGCAGGGAAGGAGGAATTAGGGTTAATGCTGGGGTAAAAGTTGGCTTAAGAGTAACAGACCACAGGATTTACTCTTTCCAGGGGAAATCCAGGACACGCGCAGATGCCGCAGGTTCATTTCAGTCCTCATGGCTTTGAACTGGTCCCCGCCAGTCCCTTTCAACACAGATGGGCTTCACAGGGCTGGTGGAAAATACTTCTTAAAATCACTGGAATCTGGAGGGAGTATTGGTTTTTATCTGCCTGCAATCAAGTCCAGGGATATTAATTAGATGCTCTGCATATGTTTGGTTCATTGAGACAAAAGTTAAGGCAGCTTTTCCTCAGCAGTGAAAGCCATCCCGCTGGAATACTGATTAAAAGAAGCAAGATTGATAGTAGATGAAAAGGAGGTGAGTCTGTGAGGTGGACCAGTGAGCTGGGAATCAAGACTTCAGCATTTATTTCTGCCACCAATTCTTTCTGCAGCTTGGAGGAAGTTTGCAAACCTGTCAGTGCCTTCACCTCCAAAATGAGATCTGCTTCAGAGTTGTGGTGCTGTTGTCTTTTTTAATTTTTTTTTTTAGTTTAATGAGAATTAATTAATGTCTAAAAAGCACTTTGGGATCCCAGAATGAAAGGAGCAAAACAAATGCAAAGTATTCTATTGTTTTATTATCTCCCCTATAGACCAGGATGGAGGCACCTTGCCACTCACGTAATTACTTGCCTGCAGCTGCAGCCTCTTAAGAAGTTAATATATGCTACATCTCCACATCTAGGTATGGAGAAACACCCAGACCCTCCCACTGATCCTTCGCCCCCCTTCTCCTTGTCCTTCCCCTCCCTTGCTCTCTGTTGCACTAATAGCAGAGATGGCATTAAAGTAACTTTATCTCTTTGGTGCACACATATACAAACTCAATGGCGGGTGGTGTTATGAGGCTTATTGCCGAGTGCGTAATGACTGCTTCTTTTTTGGATGAATGAATTCAGTGGGTGACAGGTATGTAATTCATGGCTTTGTAAAAAGCTTTGAGAGGAAGTGTATGAAATGTACTATATAAATGTCAATACGCTGCACACTTTAAAGCCTGTGGGTTGAGTCATAGGGAGGGTAGATTTAAGGGGGGATCATAAATAGCAGAAGAACAGCTGGTTTCTCTGGGTAATGATGACTGAAGATCTGAGTGGTGACTGCTCAAATATACCCACTTGGTAGAGGTACTTACACAGCCCTCTTTACCAGAGCATCTGAGCACCTCACAGCCTGTGATGCACCTATTCTCAAAATGATCTCAGCTGCACAGGGAGGGTGACCATGGGGACACTCTGGGTGACACTCCTGGTGTTCCTGTGGGAAGGAAAGTGGGGCTGGCAAGCTCAAGCAGAGGGGAACCCCAACCCACCATGACCCCCCAAACCCAGAGCATCATCACTCCAGACACAGTACCCAAGGTGTTGCTTCCTGGGCTGAGCACAAGCAAGAGGTTTTGTGTAATCCCGTGCCCTGCACCAGCCCCACTCTGCTCACCCAGCACCGTGCGATGTCCCGTGTGTCCCCAACACAGGGGAAGGTGAACCCCTAAACAGAGAGGAAGAGCCTGGTCCTCAAGGGATGGGGACACTGGCCTAATTGCATGGGGACAGCAAACAGGACTTGGCCTTGGTGTTACGGAGCTGTACACATTTTTTTCTAAACCATAACAGCCACCTTGGAAAATAAAGGCTGACGAGACAGTCTTTGGTGAATGTGAAAGAAAGCCTGTGGGTGCCAAGGGCTGATAAAAGGTTCATATTTTTGTGGCTGTGAACCCTCCGCAGCAGCCAGCTCTGACGTTAATTATTTCCTGGTAGTATTTTTGTTATATACATGGAGTAACGCCTAAGGGAGTTAGGTAAAAGAGCCTTTGGGGATCTTGATTCCCTTGCCTGCCCCAGAAAACCCCAGCCCAAATATTTAACACCAATTAGCATCTTTGGATGGCTGATATTTGTAAAGTGTTTTCTTGTGAGTCACGTAGTGAACAAGCACTGTTTTGTACAGAAACAGGACAGAGGTATATAAGGAAATTACAATCAAAGGCAACAAGTTACCACACATCAGCAGATGCTGCAAAAATACAAAGTATTTCAAGTTAGCATACTCCTTTTATTAACTCTCTTTCCTGCAAACTAAGCCATGGAGGGAGAGCACACGAGAGAGATGGCAAGTGCCTTTCTTCAAATATTGTGTAAGAAAAGCCACACAAAGCCTCCAATTTTACTCATTAAGTTGGGTCTAATCTGGAGAGAGAATTCCTCATTAGGCTGGTTTAACGTGTTATCTTCACCTTCTTGTTGTACCTTTGCACAGCGCCCAGCACAGAGAGCACCAGCACTGCCCAGGATGCTGTCGCATGGAACCTGCCCAGGATCACGGTCTGCTGTAACCCGGCTGAACGTCTGCAATTAAACCTGGAGAAATAGTGCCCCGGCTTTTATGAACAGCTCCGCAAGCAATGAAGGGGAAAGAGGAAGACGATTTATTTAGTTTCTGGAGGAGCTGGATATGTTAAATGTTGTGACTTTTTAAGGCTCGCTGCAACAGTGGCTGTAAACAATGTGTAGTCGTAGAAACTAAAAAGAAGTCTCTAAATCCCAACGATACAAGCAGGAGCTCAGGACTGTTTCTTGGCAAGTGTTTCTGTTCTTTACAGTACAAAAAAAGAAGTGTGGAACCCATTTGTTCTGCCAGCAGTTGCCTCAGGTACATACTGTGTGGTGTGTATATGGACTCCACTGCTGCAGGTGAGCATCGTGAGACCCTGCACAACAGGGTGTTCAAAAGAGGGGATTGAGGCACAGAAACGCCATGACTAACATTTATGGAAGCATTGAGACCTCTGAGTCTTGCATCAGGATGAGTTTGGGCACCGGACTTGAGAGAGGAAACCAAAACCACGTATGATTTTTATTACGGTGCTTTGGGGTTTGATACCGCACATGCCAATGCGTGCACTCACCAACCACTCTGGGGACACTTCAGCCCAAAGCCACCCAGCACAAGGAGGAGGATGGAGCCACCAAGGCTGGACGTGGCCCTGAGAGAGATGGGGCAAGACGGGCTCCATCGTAACACGATGGGGTGACTGAGAATGGGAAGTGTGTGCTGGGGACAGCTGCCAGCATGAGGGGTTAAGTGTGTCACCTCCCCGCAGCCCTCACCCCATCAAACAGCAGCAATTATTACTGACATCAATCTCTATCATTAGCCCAAGTGGCAGAGGTCAATGTGTGGAATTGAGAGGCTTTCAGCCTGCCAGTGACCCAAGACAGGGTGGACAAAATGGTGCTAAATGATGGGATTTCTGGGGTTTTCCTTTTAAAATTGTTTTCTTTTTTGTTTATGAATGAAATTTCACGATCAAACTGATGTTAAAAGCACCCTTAGCATAGCCATAGCATCACTCTCACACCCAGAGATGTCATGTCCCTGGTCTCTTTACTGTATTTGCCTCTAAGATGGTGCCACCAGGACCTTCACCCTTCACAGAATCCCAGAATGTCAGGGATTGGAAGGGACCTGGAAAGCTCATCCAGTGCAATCCCCCCATAGAGCAGGAACACCCAGATGAGGTTACACAGGAAGGTGTCCAGGCGGGTTGGAATGTCTGCAGAGAAGGAGACTCCACAACCTCCCTGGGCAGCCTGGGCCAGGCTCTGCCACCCTCACTGGGAAGAGGTTTCTTCTGAAATTTAAGTGGAACCTCTTGTGTTCCAGTTTCAACCCATTACCCCTTGTCCTGTAACTGGTTGTCACCCAGAAGAGCCTGGCTCCATCCTCCTCACACTCACCCCTTATATATTTGTAAACATTAATGAGGTCACCGCTCAGTCTCCTCTTCTCCAAGCTCCAGAGCCCCAGCTCCCTCAGCCTTTCCTCATACAGGAGATGTTCCACTCCCTTCAGCATCTTCCTGACGCCCCTGCACACAGCTCAGTACCATTCCCTCGTGGAGGACCCAGCCCAATGTTTTCTTTTCTCCCATGTTCACTTTGTCACTCAGTGCCTTATTTACTGCTCCCTCACTCCTGCACTTAACACCAGTTATAAATTTCCTCATGGGCTTTTTTCCTATGGAGATCCTCATCTGAGTGCCTCTCAAAGACTAAATTCTCTTCCTACACTGGTCCGTGTCCATGGTGGAGCTGCAGGGAGAGCTCCCAGCGTGGGATCCACCCAGGATCTGAGCATCGTTTTCTTCCTCCTGACTTAGAGATGCTGAGTAATGTAAGGAATCTGACTTTAAGAGGTATTGCATTTTCTGCTTTCTCTGCACTCTGCATCCTTGACTATGAATGAATATACAATTTTGGGGGACAAATGAGTGCAATCTTGTTTCATGAATCTTTATTCTTTATGAATCTTTATTCTGCCCTACTTTCACTTCCTTTTTCTGTCTATTTTTTTGCAATACTGCTTTATTTCTCTTCCTCCTGGCTTTTTTCCACTTTATTTTGTCTTTATCTTTCTTTTCTTCTGCTGCCCTCCCAGCTTTTCATTACTGTCATCTTTTTTCCCAGCCACTGAACCCTTGATGTTGTTCTAATTGACAGACGGGGTTTAAAAGCACATTCGAAAGCGCCTGTCTTTTTAAATAGACTCCTGTCTCATCAAAAGATGTACAGCAACATTCCATTAGAGCACATCATTTGAAAATAGATTGGGCTTTTAGCAACTGCACTCATATTTTTATAGTTAGGCTGTTTCACCGGGATCGTCCCTCCCCCTTGCCAGCCCCCATCATCTCCCCTTTTGGGGAGGGCAGGGGGAAAAGATACATTAAGGAGAGATTAATGGGTGGCTTGTTTTGTTTGGGTTTTCTCCTCTCTGTAGCTCTCAGGTGCTTGTTCGGCCTGTTTGTTTCTTATAGCCATGGCACAGAAAGTTTTGGAATGAAAACGGGGATGCAAAATGCGTTTACGTGCTGACGTAAACCAAGACATAGCTGAAAAACAGCAAAAAAAAAAAACGGCTCCTGTTGCACTGCATTGTCTGGTGTCTTATGAACAGAGATTCAGCCTTGGCTTTCCCAACCCATCTGTGCACAGGGTGTTAAAGATCCTATTCTGCAGTAAAGCAGAGCAGAAAGCGGTCACTGGAGGTGGCTCTGCCCCACGGGTTTGTCCACACGAGCTTTTAAACTGGATCGCTTGGATACAAATAACGTGGTAATTGCCAGCTCCAGCAAGGCAGATTCAGGAATAGCAAAGGCAGCTGTGTTGGGGCCAACAGACTTCTGGATAAGGCTATCAGGACAGTGAAAAGGCCCTGAACCTGCTTTGATCTTCAGCAACTGAGAGCAAAGGCGGCTGCAACTGCTGAGGCCATTGGGTTGTGTAGCAATGAAAATGCAAGACCCAGACCCACCAGTGAGCCCAGCCTTCAGGCTTCGCCATACACACGATGTTGTTCAGTGTCCCTTTATCTGCACAGCCTCACCAGCAGCTGCGATACTGGGCTGGATATGGCAGCAAGTAGGCAGAACTTTGGTGTCCAAAGGGAGGGAAAAGTCTGAAGAAATTGGGAGCCAGGAAGGGTGCAGAACCCATGGGTATCTCCTGGTGGGATGGAGAACTGAGCCAAGTCTGGGCTTTCCTCCCATCTTCTGGGCAGCTATGAACTTTGCACAATGTACATTTTCTCTTATTTCTGTGAACTGACTGTTCTGCTCAGTTTTTGCATTCATAACATCAAAGAAGGTGGAGATGGAAAAGGTCTTGCAAAGGTCTGCTAGATTATGTAGTTCCTCCCATTACCACTACAGCCCCCCGCCCCCCCGCAACATTGTTTAATGATAATTATTGTGCTCCTGAAATTGCTGAAGCTTAATTACCATCTACTTGGTAATCATGTTGTGAGATGCACCAATACTTTTATAGGTCCATCATTTTTGAGCTACAGTTATTTGCTGTTAAACATCAGGGCTGCTTCAGACAGTCACCACCAACACAACACCGTGATCTCTCTCACCTGAGCCCAAAGGCCATCACACTGTTGTTACGTTCAGAAGAAAACTAGGCAAAACTCTGAAGTTAGATCTGGTTTTAAATTTAAGTGGGCTAGAGGAATTTAGACCTGGGCATCTAGCATGGACCACAGAACAAAGAGAGGTTGCGGTGTCTGGGGTCAGAGGTGGCTTCCCACCATGGGCATTCAGAGAACACACCACCCATTTCTGCACGCTGAGCAGCCACTGTTTGCTCCCAACTACTGACACGTCTTGAGCCTCCATTCTCCCAAAACCCAGCTGGGGGAAAGAGAAATGGCCAGTCATCTCTTGCGGACCAGATGGATGTGTAGGATCTTTATTTACTCTTTCTTCAGTGTCCCAAAGACCTGCCCCCACACACTGTCCCTGCAGCCACAAGCCAGTCTGCTCACAGCTCCTCAGCGTTTCACCTGGATGCATTGATGGAAAACATATTTACCTCAGGAACTAATCTCTTTTGGGAAGGCAAAACACATTCCTGTTCTAAATCCAGCATTGATCAGTAGCTGGGACTTACTCATCCCCTCTCTCCACTCCCCTCCGCAAGTTATTCGCTCTTGCTGTGCCACTATCAGGTCCAAGACAGAGGAGATAGGTACACTTTTCAGCTCCCATGAAGCAAGAGCTCAATGCTCCTTTTTTGCTTTCCATGCTCCGCTTTCCTGTGCGGCACTGATAATCTCTGTCGCTTTGTTGGATCCTCACAATAAACGGCTTCTCAGATTGATTAAAACCTCTCTGCTTGGCTCGGGCTGTGCATTGATTTTAGCTGCTGCTTCTTGCTTTGTGTACAGCACATCGTAGAAATCAGAGATGGAAAAGACCTGTTACGCATCAACTGAAACGCCTGCATCTCCCCACTTCCCCTCGGTCCCCCAGGGGCTTGCAGGAAATTATTCATCACATATATTTGCAGCAACCTTTTCCAATTCCTTCTCAAATGGCCTGAGGACCTTGCCTGCCAGTCCAAGACCCAGCCACACCTCATTACGGCGCTGGCATTTGCAGGGACGCTCCTCTCTGCTTGGTAAAGAATGTCTCTCTGGAGCCCTCTAAATAAAGATGCTTCCTTGGGGCTCTCTCCTCTCAAAGGAAGATGTAAACAAGCCAAGCTTTGAAGCTGATGTGTGTTTCTCTTACTCTCAGGCAGGATGGCCAGGTTCATATAAAGAGCATCCTGACCCTCCCTTTCTGTTTATACTCTCCTTCTGAGAGCCAGTTTTCCTGCAGAGGTGAATGAGTGGGTTCAGAGGGTTTATCCTTTCTGAAGATGGGACTGTTGACACTAATCCACCCTCTGAATCTTGTTTTCGCCAGCGCAATTCCTCTCCGACGCTGTCTGATCGCAGGTATTTCTGTTATCCAAATACTTGGGAGCTTGGACCTTTTAAAGCCACTGGCTTAAAGGTTTTTCTCCCGTTTTCTGCCTTCCAGCCTGACCCTCAGCCACTTCAGCAGGATGGATCTCTCCAAGGGCTTGCAGGGACTCTGAAGAGAGAAGCAGGGTGGGCTGTGCCTCTGTGCTGGCCATTCCTTATCACACACACACACAGATCAGAGACCTCATAGAGTCATAGAATCACACAACAGTTTGGGTTGAAGGGACCTTCCCAGCTCCCCCAGTGCCCCCCCTGCCATGAGCAGGGACATCTTCACCAGCTCAGGGTGCTCAGAGCCCCGTCCAGCCTGGCCTGGGATGTCTCCAGGGATGGTTCATCCACCACCTCTCTGGCCAACCTGGGCCAGGCTCTCACCATCCTCATTGCAAAAAATTTCTTCCTCCCTGCAGCCTATTAATTTATGGGGGAAATACTTTCAAGCATAGTGCTGTAGGATAGGAGAAGTAACCCTACAAAAGAAGCGGTATCCCTCTGCAGGTTTGATTCTCTGAGGCAGCTCACGGGAGTGTCAGTGTTGTGCAGAGGAGAGGACTGGGAGCAGAAGGTGCAGGTGGGGCACCCAGTTCTTGGGTGCACAATAAGCCTTATCCTTTGGCTAAAAGGCAAGAAAAGGGGATAAGACAGCTGGCAGATAATTTTTACACCTCCCTATTCCCAAAAGTGTTGAGCAGCTCTTGGTTTGGCCCGGGATGTTTTCCATTTTCTATTGCCAGTAACATGCAGAACAATGGAGAACCATCCCTTGTTTTCTACATCTCTTTTGAAAGAATAAAAGAGTTTCTCTGAATACATTAAATGGGCTGGATTCAGCCAGCACAATTTCCACCCAAGCTCCCATTATCTCGTGTTTCCCACTGGCTGGCTCTAAGCCTACAGGGGCGCCAAGCCAAGAGAAAACAGGCACTGGCTGTGTCCACGTTGGGGGTGGGACAGGTATCTTCTGCAGCGAGATTTACTTCCCTGACTGTCCACCTTGGAAACCTATTGGAAGAAACAGTGTCTCCTGCACAGCCTGTGACCCACGTTTTGTTCTCAAAGTGCAGGGCAACAGGCTGGATGTGGATTCAGGAGGCAGCCGGGGTCTGCCCCAGAGATCAGGCTCCTGGAGAGCACCTCAAAGCCACCAAGACTCCGGTGGACATGGGATAGAGAGAGAAAGAAAGTTCAGCAATGCAAACAATTTGTACGGGAAGCAGCAATTCCCTAGAGAGGCGAGGGGCTGCAGTTTAAAGATAGCAGGCAAGCATTCTCCCAAGGCTATTTATTCATCTTATTTCCGGAATAATACTCAGACCTTCATGCTTGCTGTGCTTGCTGCCTCTCTGAAGTCAGCTCTATTAAAATTAGTGCTTGTGTGCATTGAAATAGAAGAGAGAGGGAAGAATAGTCTTGTTTCTTTTTGTGAGCATACTTTGTGTTTCATCTGCACCCGCTGCCCTTACTATCATAACCCTTTCCCCTAAAATCCTGACACACTAGGCTGCTCCAAGCCCTAAGCACCAGAGCCAATTTCTTCATAAGGAAACTATGCCTGCTTCAACAAGGGCAGTAGACCTGAATGGATGGATGAACACACACCGTTCCTCACTTCACTAGGGACAGCTGCTGAACCAGCTCCAGCTGCCTTCAAAATCTCTTGGCAGATGACAAAAAGGGAGATTTCAGTGCATTTCAGGAGGGGATAGGTATGTTCCAACCCCTCCCAGCTCCCCCGTGTGGGTGAGCTGCACACAGAACAGCGCGGACCCAGGAAAATCGTGGGTTCGGCAGAGACATCAGCGGAATTCCAGCTGCATTATGCCAACAGGAGAGCAAAACCTTTCCTTATCTCACTGTGCATGGGTTTACGTGTGTGCTGTGAAACCACCATGTTCAGGCACAGCCCATTATCACTTAAAAAGTTTGACAAAGCTCAGTAAAATTTCCTCAAGCCTTTCTTTCAGGCCATGTCTACATGGCTTAGTTAGAACTGGGCTATTGGCTGATAACTTGTTTACTGACAATAATTTCCACAAATAACTACAGATTTTAAGAGTATTCTCATCATTTCAGAAACACCCACCCTGTTCCCCATTAAATATTTCCACCTCTGGCTACACAAAGCATTATATGATGCTCAGCACAACGGAGGGCGGTGAAATCACTGGTGAGGAGGGAGGATTGAACCATCCAGGGCATGCAAGGTGGAAATGAGAGACACTTTGGGGTGGATTTGCCATTGACAAAAGGCTGTGGACACTTCTGGTAGGTGGTGGGAGCTGGAAATCGTTTTGTTCACTGTCCTTTCATTAGTTACAGGTTCCACTCGCATGAGAAAAACAATACATTTGACTGCATATAGGAGATAGGAGACTTGGTGGCTCTGCCAGGCAGCGGCTGCTGTGTGACCCGAGGCACCCAGCCAGAACAAATTCCTTTTCTGCTTTCCTATAAGAAAGGAGGCATAAAGCATATTGGGATATTCAGATGAAAACCACTAACAGATCAGAGCCGGACTTGGTCTTTCTGATAATACATCAAGAATGATTATAGTTACTTAAAAGGTTTTCTACTGGTTCACAGACAAGCTTAATTTGTGTCTGCCTTTTTTTTTTGGGGTATGTCCAAAATAACTTCCATTTACATAGTGGTGCTTCTGCCCAAGTTATTTCTTAGGTTTGCATTGTGTTTTCTTAAGTAGGTTTAAAAAAAAATTTAAAAATGTTATTTATATGTGCCTGGCTTATTGGGGGAGTCGGAAATTTTAGATTCACTGTACAGATTCTCTATCCCAAAGATATGACAGTTATTGAAAGCGGTAACAACTTTACTGGGAGCCTCTGATGTTACTTCCCTCCTGTTTCAACCCAAGTTTCCTTAGACAGCTTTAGGCTCCTCTTCTCCCACTCAGCTCCTCAAAGGCTCTGCTCTCCTTTGCCCGCATCCTTGTCCTTCTCTCTTTTACAGTCAAGAGACTAAGCCACATTCAAACCCAAATTTTAGGTATTTTAGCAGCTGAGCTACAGGATATTCCCACCAAAGGTTTGCACACTGAGACATCTCAGATTTTTCTTAATGTCTGGGTTTATATCAGCCCATGCCCTTCTATCAATCCCTTGTCAAAATTTGAAGTCTACCCTCCAAAATTGTGGGGAATGAGAGCCTGAGTTTGAGATTGGTTTCGGGTTTGCACCCAAACCCACACACAGTTCTCTCTATGTCAATGATAACTCTCACCCTATGGTAGACACCACACAGATAAATTAGCGAGGCCCATTTCCAAGGATTAATAAGCCTTTATGTCTCTTTGAGATCTTCAGGTAGACCATAATATATATAAAGTGAGATAACTTGTTCCAACAGATAATACAGACAAGGCCTGTAAGAAAATGCGTTGGAGGTTTACGTTTGATCTTCAGTAACAAGTACTGAAGAGGACTTTGCTCCTAGCTGGACCTAGTGCTACTTCCATTACATTCAGTTTATTACAGTTTGGATATGAAGACCTATTGGAAGATCAAATTTTGCATATAATGCCCTAGTCTGACAGTAATGCATTTGCCAAATAGTTAAACCGAAAGGTTAAGGAAAAGCTCCAATTTCTAGGTAACTATACAGGCATAAATATAATAATTTTGTGAGTTTGGACAGGGTATTTTTTCCTTTTCATTCACTTGGCTCTAAAGCAGCCTCAGCTTAAGAAATTAAATTTGACAGGCCATTAGTCCATAATGTGGTGCAATCACTTCTGGTATTTGAAGGAAAAATTGAAAACAGACTAGATGTTTAACTTTGAAATGGCTACTTCAGATGTGATGGGCAGGAACTTCGGTTTTTATGGCATCAAGAGGTAGGTGACTTGCAGAACAGGCTGATCTCATGCCCACAGGCAAGATAGGCTGGGTGAGTCCAGCTGTGAATAGACAGTGGTAACCAGCATGGGTTTGCTTTTACCTACTGGGAAGTTTATTGCTATTTCACTGTTTGGTAAGAGAACTCACATTCTTCAGAATACGTGACAAAGCTGCACTTCTATTATTCCGTAGTAAGTTGTTCTTCTGCCCCTAATGCTTCTTTTACATCACAGAGTCTGAAATGGGCGCATGGGGAACTAAATTCTGAATTGCAGCCTATGTATTCGTTCCCAAACCGCTCCATTACAAGTTTGAAGTTTACATCTGAACTGTTGTGCCTATGTATTAAAAAGGGATGTGATGAAGGTAGCTATGAAATTATTTCAGACTCGCTTTTCAGGTATCCTGCTGGAGTTTTGCTCCGCTGGCTGTGAAATGCCCTTGTTGCAATGCAGAATTGGCACCACAGGCTGCCAAGAACCATCCCCCAGCACATCCCAATCTCCCTTTTCTCTCTGTCCCCTTTTTCTCATGGGGAAGCAACTTTTGTGCTGTTCCTTATGACTGCAACCCACAGAGAAATTCCTCGGCGCCAGAAGTATTTGAGAATGGGGAAATGCAGTGTGCTGCGTGCGATGAGGAGAACAGGACGTTTTCTGCCACAGGGACTGACCATGGTGCAGTGAAATGTTCCTTCACAGCAAGGACAGACAAACAGACTTCAGAGGACCCAGCTGTCCTGGGCTACTTTTAAAGGCCCCAGCCATGGGCATTCACCCTCAGAATGGGAATTAATGGTTCAGATTCACCTTCGGACAAAGGTATAACCATGGATGTGGCCCAGATAGCTTCAAGAAGCATGAGTTGGCCTGTTGGGAAGAGCAGCCAGAGCTCTCCACGATAGCGGCTTTCTATGAAGAAATATGAAGCTGTTTTCAATGTAACGTCATCCCTCAGGAGCACCTCTGGGGCAATTGGGGTTAGTAAAGCATTAAATGGCATCCAGCACAGGTGATACCCTTCATCACATGGACCAAATCCATGAACTCGGAGAGAGATCAATAGTTACATCACCCCTCATCTTTTAAATGAGTAGAACTCTTATCTCTTCAATATTCAGGCCAAGCAGAAGCTGGACTGGGTCTTCACTTCTTAGAGTTTCCTAAGTTTCCCCTCTTTTGTCTAGAAAACACCCAGGAAGGGAGAAGAGAGCTTTTCACTGTGCTGAAATCAAAGCCAGGTAGGAACAACAGGGACTATTTTATTGCTTTTAGTCAAAAATCCTCTCCCCTTGCTCTGCTGCATGTGCAACAGGCTAAAAGCAGCTTGCAGCCCCCAGTGCACTCCCATTGCTCTACATGGAAATGTTCTCCATCTATAGCATTAATTCTCAACTGCATAGAAAAGACAGAGTCTTTCATGTTTGGTATAAATCATTAACTTAGCGACAATCTGGATGTAGTTAGCAGCCTGGGAAAAGTCAGGGTTTTTTCTTCCCTTGCCAGCTTTCACTAGTAAACACTGATAACACTAAGGGCCTTTCTTATCATTCGTATTTTGACAAACCCATTCCGTGTGCTCCTCAAACACCACTTCTGAGTTGTTAACTCATCTCAGGCAGTCGATGCAACAACAGTAGGGAAAAGATAAACACACAGATACTCACCGCTGAAGTAAATCCTCTCCATCCTCTCATCTCCAGCCCCCTCAGCAGCCTGTTCTTCAGCAGAAGGGTGCGGAGGAAGCCCAGCTGCAGAGCACGCAGGAACGCATTAAAGATGTGAACTTAGAGGTGCTCTTCTGCTGATCAGCTCCAAGAGGGACTGAACCTCTGCCCTCATCACTCATAGTGGGATGAGACAGTCAAAGCCTTATTCTCCACAGGCCGGACCATGCAAGCAGAGGTTTATCCATACATGACACTGCCATCCCATGTGGCTGGCAGGAATGAAGCTGCTGCCAAAAGGGTTTGCACTGCTTAGGAGGAGAGACAAAAATATGAGCTGGGCTTTGTCTGTCCATGGTTAAAAACACTAGTTTCAAATTATCTATGTACCTCACCTGTGAGAGAGGAGGAAGGAGCAGATATGGTTCACCTGTAGACCCCAAGGTACCCACCCAAAACCTGAGTCCCAACCACCTTAACGAGAAAGCATAAATTAGCCTTATTTGCCAGCTGGACCTGTCCTAAGGTGCCCTTGCAGTTGCTGTTGTACCTTGAGTAGATTGATGCTCCTATTAGGCAGATGGGAAGTGAGGGGATAGTCTGATGAGCTCTTTAACTTTTACAGACTTCACTACACCAATCTCTTGGCTATTTTAATTCCCCTTTGAAGGCAATAAAGGGAGGGCTTGTAGCTCACCAGGCTCATCTGAAATATCTCAGTGAAGTGACTGAAACTCTATCTTAATATTCTCTGTGACTGCTGGTTCCAGTGGCTAGTTTCTGACTTTCATGGCTCTCGGGTTTCTTTCTTTTTAGTAAATCTGTGTGTTTCTCGGTTACTTTTTGTGTGCTCGTATCTCCTCTAGCACAACAGACAGACAGATGGCTGTGACTATTTTGCTAGGCCAAAACATTCTTGGCAGGATTCCCCAGATGAGTAATGTGGTGATAACTTAGTGGTATTTCCTCACTATTCCAATGCTGAGCAGGAAGGGAAAATTAGAGGGATATATGAAGGCGTAGAGGAAGGGGAAAGTCAGATAATGACAAGGCTGGGGAAATATTACCAGCAAAGAAGATTTTTGGCAGGGGTTTTCCTTGAGTAACCTCAGCTGGGCTCATCCTCACTTCTGGGAAGTTTTAAAACAACAGGGTGGGGAAGAAAAACAACTCGGCACACAAACGCGTCCAGGCTTTTTTTTTTTCTTTTTTTTTTGCAAAAGTCATTAAAAATTGGGAGTGCAAAAGCAGCTTAGAGAAGACATTTCAAAGCGGGGATGGGGGTGGAGAGAAATCTCAAGGTAAACAGGACAGTTTCTATCTTCCCTCTACCTCCAGCCTGTGTGCACGGAAAGATAACAGCAGCAGGAGAAAGCAAAGTCTGCCATGGAATTTAGCTCTTCTTTTTTCTCTTGTAACAGGGAGAGAGGGAGAGACTGCATGTGCTTCTGAGGCATCTCTGTCTGCTTTGAACCTTATCAACAGGGACTGTGCAATGCAGTTTCTCTTTTCCCTCTCTTCTTCTAACTTTTGAAGCAAAACACTTACGTGCAAGGAATGTTGGAGCATCTGACAGGCAGGAAGATAGAGGAGAAAGCCAAGGAGTAGGGAGGAGGGGGCTATCGGTTCCCCTCCTCCTCCTTCTCTTTTTTTTTCTTTCCCTGTTTTCTTTCTTTGATTAAAGAAAGGAGGGAAGAAGAGAACAGTGTAAAGATGTTTTCCCCTCCCTTCCCTTAACAAGTCTCAAGAGCATGGCCTGTGTTGAGTCAAGCAGATTGTTAAGGGAGAATGGTTGTCAATGGGATCTCTGAGATGCAATTCTTTTTCTAGGAATAAAGGAAAGAGAAAAGGCTCCATGTCACGGCTGCTCACTGTTTATGAAATGTTTTGCCTGTGTGAGACCTATAGGGAATCTGGGAGTGTGCTGAATCTGTTGATCTCCTACGTTCCCTTTGGAAGGTATCACTTGCTACATACCTTTGCAAGTAGAGACAGTCCATGTATGTATCACTGCACACTGTTTTTCAGGTTTATATACTCTATTAATAGGCATTTTGATAGTTTCCTTAATGTGGCAGATAGGTGTAAAATAAGGAAGGAAGCAGAGGGTTTGCAGGGGAGCTATAGGATGGTGGGCACATCTGAAAGTCAGGCCAGAATTTGGAGTCCAGAGTAGGAGCTGAGCTCTGCTGAAAATCTGGTCCAGCACTTCTATTAAAGAAAGGATTCTTGATATCTTGAACCACACTTTCATTGTGCCCTGGCAGGGGTTGACTGAGTTAGGCAGAGGTTCAAATCAAAATCCCAGACCTGGACTTGGAAGAAGCTTGGAGCCAGATCTGAGCTTTTGCAGATGGTCCCTCTGTATATAATGAGGTCAATCAAAACATCTGATCTCAATACCCTTGAACTTCTGGAGGGAGGCATGAATTTGAGCCCAGGAATATGGGATCATCTGGACTATGCAGTGGTCTCTGCCAATTGCTTTTCTTTCCTGGCAGACTTGTTGGGTCCCAGCTGTACTGCTGAGTCTCCTTTAGAAGATGCTTTAGGTATAAACCTAAAGAAAAGGAGCCTTTCTGGACAGCCTTCTTGCCCCCAGGTGCTTTGTAATTCATCCTTCCTTACAGGGGAGGAAGAAAAGATAAAAAGAGAAAATGACTTATTGAGCATCTTGTATTTTAATGCTAAAGAAGGGGTGAGAAGCATTAAAAGGACTGTTATTTCCTGAAGGCCAATTTCCATTTGTGTAAAAGGGGCCAATGGAAAGTGCATCTCTTCTGAGTTCAGCCAGGCTCAGGGTCACCAAAAATCCCAAGCACCTGGTTCTGTTCCCCTTTTAACATGACAGCTCATTCTGCTCAGGAATTGCTACAGGATAATAATGAGGAAGGTGTAAAAAGTCTCAGGGTTAAATGAGGTTTGTGCCTGTGTGACCAGGGTGAAGCTGCTGGCACCAATGGTCCTACAGGTCAGCTGCTACATGATGGGACTGAGCATCCAATCTAATTTATCAGCCGCCTCCTGAAAGATGACCAAATCTACTACTAGGCTTTCACCGCTGTTATTAGAGAGCAGCATGTGTATAGAATAAATAAGACAAGGTAGGAGTTTGGAAAAGGAGTGTTACATCCACTAAAACAATGCAGCCCTGGAAGATTACGGCCCCCTCCAGTGACATAGCAGCAAAGCCAACCCACATCCAATATGGTGAGGGAGACATCAGCAATCAGCAGGTTGGTGGAGAAGATATGGACATAGCATGGGTCTCAAGGGTCTGAAGATGGGTAGAACAAGAACTCTGAAGCAAGAGAATGGGGCAGTTGCTTCAGAGAGCTCCATCAGTGCTTACTGCAGATGTACAAAAGCAGGTGGTTTCTTTTTTTCCATAGGAAGGAGCAAGAAAATGTTTTCAATCCATCAGTGGGTACTAGGCTCCTGTTTGGTCATTTGGAGCCTGTTTATGGTACTGCTTACATTGCGTCACAGCTTTCCATCAATCCGTGTCCCCAAATGCTGTTCACAGAAGGAAAAAAGAATTCAAGAGCAGAGGGTGTTTGGTGTGATGAAGAGGGATGTGGGCTGCATTCAGCTGTGAGACAGCTAGAAATGGAGAGAGGCAGGAGGTGGGGAGGGGAAGGACCAGATCAAATGAAGGTGTGTGGGGAGACCAGCTGTCAGACCAAGATAGAGGGAGAGCAACACCAGCCCGAGTCCCAGCCAGCAGCTCATCTCAGGCCAGGTTTCAAGAGGAGCCCATTTCTCCGTTCTGCTTTTTCACCTGCCTCTGCCGCCCCACACAGCTCTGTGATCGCTGCTGTTTAATTCAGCTGTTCAGGCACATGCATCTGGACTCAGCCTTTGCTGTTAATGATTTGCAGTAGCACAGATGGCTCCTGCTCAAACCAGTACTAATTGGGCTGGTGCCTCACTCAGCTGCCGTTCCAGCACTCCCCAGCCTGCATACGCTGCCTTGAGGAGCAAAACTTTTTGCTGCATCCAAAACCTCCTCCTCAGAACAAGAGCCATCAGACAGCCAGGGCAATCTGGTGTCCTCACTCACTCCTGGAAGGCTTGCTACTCCAGCCAGCAAAAATGCTTATCTCCTCAGCAGCAGGGCAGCCTGCGGTCCTCGGGTGTGCAGAGGAACAGAGGAGGATGCTGCAGCCCCACCGTGCTCGTCACCAGGCTCACCCTTCTCTCTCCAAGCCCTGTATCTCTGGCTGTGAAAGAAAGAAGGATAAAGTCCTCTCCTTGTTGAGCCCAGACTTCCCATTTCACTCTGTTTAACAGGAGAGGTCTAGAAAAAAATGAAAATAAAAATGTCTGAGAGACGAACACCAGGGTGGGGAATGAACAGACTCAAATAAAGGAAAACACAGGTGTTAAAAGTTTTTTTGAAAGTGAAAAAAGGGCAGCAAACTGCCTACCAATGGATTCAGGATGGCTGTTGTGAGGTTCTAGGAGGCTGTAGCATGGAGGCTGTTGGTCTCTTCTTCCAAGTAGCAAGTGATAGGATGAGAGGAAACAGCCGCAAGTTGCACCAAGGGAGGTTCAGACTGGATATTAGGAAACATTTCTTCATGGAAAGGGTTGTGAAGCACTGGGACAGGCTGCCCAGGGCAGTGGTGGAGTCACCATTCCTGAAGGGGTTTAAAAGACATGTAGATGAGGGTCTTAGGAACGTGGTTTACTGCTAGATTTAGGTTACGGTTGGAGTCAATGATCTTGAGGGTCTCTTTCAATCAAAATGATTCTATGATTCTGATCATTAGATCCACCATGTTATGGGACTACCTCCTCTTCAAAAAACACAGTGAGGCCAAAGTCTTACAGAAGTGTTGAATGACCTGTGGCTTGATGGTTGAGGAAGGCTTTTCCACGAAAAATCCTCTGAAAATTAACACTGTGTTAGAAGGGTCTGAGAATATCTTATTTGGAATCATGTTAGATCATGTGAAATCCAGATGAGCTTTGGATCCACCACTCCTTGCAGGGTTTTCCACAGGGAGCCTCCAAGGAGCAGCTGCTGCATAAACGCTGCAGTTTAACCTCACGTGAGCCAGGCTGGTTTTCAGCTGGACATAGGCTGGTCGCACACCAGACTGTGTTCATTAAGGTGTCATTTGGTATGTTGGCTGTACCTGAGATATAAGACTTTAAACCAGACGTACTATGTATTGTAAATTCAGCAGCACTGCAGGCACGTGGAGGCAGGATGCATCTGCTAACCCTGGCGCAGTGATTTTAAAAGATCACTAGACTTTGCTTGTGCTAAAACCCATGTGTTCTTTTGCATTTTCTGTTCCAAGTAAGTGAAGTGCAAACAGAAATAATACTTGGGATCTTCTTATTGTTGTAACATGTCATCTGTGTGCACAAGTAACTTTTGTGACAGATTTTCCTCCAGAAGTGAAAAGGAAAGTACAATGTCACCCCTATAATAAATTGGAAATCGAATTGGAATGCTAAATTAACATGATGTCAGGCACTTAAGAATGTCTATGGGCCTAGTTAAAAACAGGGTAAAATTCCTGCAGGAGCAATAGAGACCAAGCACACCAGATCCAGTGTTATCCAGGACTGTGCGTAACCCAGCTAATATTTACTTTGCTAGCAGCCAGGTGTGAAAACAGATATTTTCACAAGTATTTCAGAATTTGATCCCAGCTGATACCTTGGCATTTGTGGTGAAAATCGCTGTTTACAGAGAAAAATGTCCCCAGGACTGCAACAGAGAGACAAGTTTTCCGCTGCAGAAAGTGTTGAAGCAAGATACAGAAGCAAACACCAGGGACACTACTCACTACACAAACAAGCTCCCCTTCCAGCACCTTTGAAAGATGTGGGAGAAGTAACACATGGCAACAGGACTCATAACAATACTGCTTACTACGGTGCTTTTCATTGGGAAAATGAAATGAATGTGTTAGATGTTTACTTGGCTATTTATATCCAATTACCTGTTGCTACTTGACTGTTCCGAGCTGCACCAAAGACAAAAGCCTTTTTTAAACAGTGCAGGCAGTGAAGCATCTGCCACAATCAAATGGTCTCTTACCTGTCCGTGAAGTTTGGGATTAGTGTCAGGTGGAGCAATGAGACTGCAAGAGGAGGGGACCAGGGCACAATGACAGCAACAGGGACATGGGAAGGCTGCAGAGGCTTTGCTTTGAGCGATGCTGTGAAATATCCTCCCTATTTCTGCTCCTCTGCTCTGTCCAGAATAGATAACAACAACAGAAGAGTCGTACAGAATGGGTCAAACGAGCTTTGGAGTTCTCCCTTTCACCTGAATCAACGAACCTGCCCTGTGAGTAATTAGTCTGCCAGTCCCGTCCTGGCAATGTTGCCTTTGGAGGGTGACATATTCAAGGAGGTCACAAGCTCATTCTTTCCCTCATCCTCCCTTTACTTTTTTCTGTGTTTGTCCCCATTCTGTTTTTTTAATGATGCCCTCCTCTAGCACAAATTGACTCTGGAGGTAATTTTTCATGTCACCTTCAGTAAAATTTTGAACAAAATTGCAGAAGATTCATGGGGGAGCAAAATCACCACATCTTTTATGCATTTCAGATGGTAAAGTATAAATCAAAAAGCCAAGGGACCTGTTTGCAGGGAGACACCAAGCAAAACAAAACGTAAACCATAGTGAGCAAAGTTAGACTGTGTCTCTGTCTGATCCTGCACTGATGAGTCTGGGATTTAATTTTCAATTGTTCAGTGACATATCATCTTTATGTCAGGGTGAATACAGCTGATAAAACAGATTTGAGAAACCCAGCTCTTCCCATCACACTCTTCCTCACCTACAAGTCAGGGTGAAAGTTGAACCCTAAGGGACGAAGGTAAAAGGCTCCGTGCTGAGAGAGGGGGGCCAAGGGTTAGGACCTGATGTTTGAGCTGCTTAAAGGGGTTGGTCATTCTTGACCTTGGAAGATATGCCCTCTCTTGGATGATTTTGGCCTTGTGGTTAAGGGTCTGGAGTAAATTTGGGCAAATCCAGGTTCACGTCTCAGCTCTTCCGCAAGCCTCTTTTGGGGGATGATTCACCTGCTCTGCCTTGAAGGTTTGGAACCATTTTAAAGCTGAGCAGTTATAATAAATCCCATCAGAAATGAATGGGAACCGGCTGAGCAATTTCTGAAGACTCACCTTTGCGGTTTGAGGGCGATGTCTCTCCTGCCAAACCTGGGCTGACGCTCATCTTTCCATCATCATTTGCCCTGTTGGTTTTGATAGCGGAAGCTTCAGGAAGGGAATTGCCTCATCCCACGTTCCCGCGCAGCTTCTAGTCCTTGTGCCCTCGATGTGTTGTTACGATAAGGAGAACATTAATGAGATGTGAAGGGCCGGGGAGGGCTGGCTGCACACAGACAGTAGGACATTCTGCATGTATATCCATGTCTGCATTGCACCTATGGCCTGGAATCAAACAACTCAAGGATTTCGTAGGCCAGCTGAGTCTGCCTCTGATCCCCTCCTCCACTCCAGCTGATCTTATGTTACAGGCACAAACCATAATATCTTTTTATTTTTTTTATGCATGATCGATCTATTTTAAAAGTACACACAGCTATATGGTAGTAGAGATTAAACAGCAGCATAGAAAAAGATCTCCTGTGGGGAAATCTGATTATACCCTTTTAGGTGGGTTTTCTTGTTGCGAGTCAGCCTGCATATTCCCACACCATACTTGAAGGTCAGTCATTGTCTTATGCTGCTTCCTACAACAAAATTGAGAGGAATATGATGAGATCTCATAGCCACAAGAGAGCTCATTTGTTCAGCAAATCCAGCCATGACCCTTTCTAATGTTTTCTTTCCCTTCCTTCCCTCTCTTCTGCTGCCTAGTTTTTAGCTGAATGCTTCCACTAAAACCTCCCTATCAATATTCAGGGATGATTTTTGAAGTCTGGATAAAGACTATCAGATCCAACGGAGACCAAAGTGCCAGGCATATTTGTAGAGTCTAAACAGCTATCACAGTCTACAGGATCAAATACTTTGGGTCGCTTCTGCTTCTTCTTTGGTGGCAAAGGCACCGCTGTGAATTCTTTATTTTACAAAGTACATTTGCATGTGATAGCAAGCTCACGTGCAAAATTCAAATGTGGGTCCAGCGCTGCAAAAGCTGGCACTGTGATTTGTCTCGAGGAGCTGGGAGCCCATGGGGAAAACGAGTATGCTGTTGGTCCTGGTGTCGGTTCGGATGCTGATGAGGAACGGACACTTCAGCCAATTAAAAGTGCTCTGGTTGCAGGTTTCCTTATGAGTCCCTTCCCCATGTGAAAGGCAGAGCTACAGCTTTTAAATGTATTCTTATATATATATATATATTTTACATATATATGGAATCTGCCTGCATATGCACAGCCTACGAACACTGCACAACTGTTATAAGTGTAAGGCCGAAAGACATTAAAATCAGAGGTTTGTAATCTTCCACGGTTGTTCTCCAAGCAGCATGTCTGTCTGCCTCCTGCTTAGTGAATTAGCAAAGCTAAGAGAGTAGCATGAACTTTCGGAAGATATACTTCAGTGCCCCTTATGGCTGATCTGGAAATGATGCTCATTATAGCACTATATGAGCAGGATAGGTAGCCCAAAGATGTCAGGAAGGGCTTCAGGCTAAAACAGCTAACCAAAGGTTCCTTTTAGACTTTTTATTCATCCCAGGGATGGCATTAATAGCACCATTAATTTTGTATTTTTATTTAATTTCCAGGGATTGTGCCAAATGAGTACCACGTAGCTTTCTTTGAAAACAGTATCAACCCACACTGTGATTTGTCGAGATGCCCATGTGTTTGACAAACGGGGAGCAAAGGCGGCTGCAGTTCTCCCCTTTCCAGGCTGGAGGAGAAGAGCTCCGGGGACCCACTGGTGCCGATGCCAGAGCCGAGCTCACTCCTGCCCATTGCTCCAGGTACGGGAAGGGAAGGCTTGACCAGCACAGGAGCGTTTGATGGAGGGCAAATTAAATTTTTCCATTCCTGGAGGTCACCCACACTCTTTCCCCATCATGCTCTTGCCTATGAATCATAGAATTTTGGAACGGTTTGGGTTGAAAGGGACTTCCAAAGCTCATCCAGCACAACCCCTGCCATGAGCAGGGACATCTTCACCAGCTCAGGTTGCTCAGAGCCCCGTCCAGCCTGGCCTGGGATGTCTCCAGGGATGGTTCATCCACCCCCTCTCTGGGCAACCTGGGCCAGGCTCTCACCACCCTCATTGCAAAAAATTTCTTCCTCAAGTCCAGCCTGAATCTCCCTCCTTTAGTTTAAAACCATCACCTCTTGTGCTCTCATGAAGCACATGGAAGGTGGGCATAGACAACCAAAATAATATGGGTGCTGCACTAAGGGGGATTCTGAAGTTATTACCAGGCCAGGTTATACACAGTTGGTCTAACTATCTAAATATATTTACATGAGATGAGGGGAATGAGGGTGCCGGGAAGCAGGGCATGCGTGAGAAAAATCGTTTCAGTAATTACAATGAAGTGATCAAAAAAACCTTGGGAACACAAACCCTGCTTTACACGGCTTCTCTTCCTCTCCCCCCCGCTCCAAGTTTCATTAGTTTTTACAAAGGAGAGCTGGGGAGATTATTTATCTTTGATCACTCCTGGATCAATCTGCAAATGTACAAACACACTTAAAATCAGCGTTTGCCAACTGTTAAGCTCCACATGTTACACCCTGTTTTTGAAAGGCCTCGGGAAGATGTAAAGCGGAGACAAAGAGGAGGTGGATGACTTCGGTGAGGCATTTAAGAAATTGTTTGAAGAGAGCAGCTGCCCCATATCCTGATGAGCTGTGTCGCTCTCTGTCAGCTTGATTTCAAAACCAGGTAAGGTGCAGGAAAGGGGGAGAGATAAAGACTGCGTAAGGGAGACAGACAGACAGACATCGGCAGCAATGCTGATTTTTCTCACCCTGTTTATTCAAATGGCTTGTTAGGGATTATTTTATTCCTGGTACTTTTTCACAACTTACTTATTTACTTTTCCATATTTTCGTGCCCTTCTTAGTTCCACAGGTTCGAGATGGCTGTTTTCTGCAGTCAGCTAATACCTTCAGAGCGGATAATCTGGGGATTCTCTGTGTTTGATATACTTACTACACTGCTGCTCAACTCCCATGGTGTGCCTCAAATATTTATTTAAAAGGAAAAAAAAAAAACCAAACCCTCCCCAGCCTGTTTCCTCCACAGCCTTCGCTGCTGAAGCTTCTCACATCACCTTCCATGGGGAACTCGCAGGATGCTGATCTTTCTGTTTATTCATTTATTTTTGGCAGCGTCACTCCAACTGCCTCCAAAGAAGGGGGCGAGAACATTTGAGAAGATAATTTGTACACAGTTTTCACGGCTCTGCCCAGGTGGGTAGGCACAGTCTTTACTCTGGAGCCGCTGTGTGCTGGGTGGGTGAAGAACAGCCACATCCCACCCCAGAGCTGGCAAATCCAGCTGAGATCTGCATTTTACTTGACCAGGACTGCTTAAGTTTTTGCTGAGGACAAAGATCTATCTTCAACAAAGGGTTTTTAAAGTGAGACTTATAAAAGTACTCCAGGAACTCGGTTTCCTTACCTTCAACCAGGGGAGAGAAAAGTGAGGAAAATGGCTCCGTATTTGAATTGCGGCTTGTTTATGAATTGCTAAATATAGAGCACAAAAAATTTGACAATTTGAGCAGTTATCTCTTCCAGGATTTGGGATTTTCCCTTACTAATTTAAGCATACTTAGGGTGTGCTTACAAGTTAAACATATTGCCATGCATCTTATAGTGGCCAAGACAATTCTGGAAAACAGACCTTTTCCCAGTGTTGGAAGGAAGTCTCCAGGACACTACACAATCCCAGATTTTAGGAATGACCTGTAAAACAAGGAACTGTGTGTCTCTTGTCTTGGAAATCAGATTTTCCCTGTTCCACACCTTCCAAGACAGAGTAGGATGATTGCTCCCAGAAAAGGAGCAGAGGACAGGCTTATGGCCCCAAACTCTGCGGACATTTACGTGTGACCCAGCACGAAGGCATACTTCTTGTTCCTTGGAGGGGATGAGGCTGCTTTTAAAATGTATTAGCCTGGATATACTTTCCCAGATAGATTTGCTTTCTCTCGCTCCTGCAGGAGCTCCTGGAGAGCAGCGTTTTCCAAGCAGTGACCCCCAGATCTGCAGAGCATCCTATGGCCAGCGTGGGCGACACAAAACCTCTGTTCAAGGAGGCTCCTCTGGGGTGGCTTAAACCCTCTTTGCACTGTTCTGCCATCCCTCTGCTAGAAAACAGGTCTGAACCCACAGGACAGTGGCCATGAGCCCGTGATTGCTTTTTCCTGCTGGTTTGGAAGAGGAAAAAATATACAGAGAACCACTTCTGTGGGTAACAGGGATCTGTGGTTTCCATCAGCTGGTGGCAACACTGATGATATAGATAGAAAAGGAAATTGTATTTAACAAAAATGGATATTTGTCTTCTGCATGAGACCTTCTCTCCCTTTCTGTTTACTGCTGCAGGGAGTTAGTGACTGTGCAGCACTGACCCTTGTTTCAATGTTATTCAGGTTTTTTTCTTTTATTTCCTTACCCCAGCTCTTTTCACTGCCACTTTTACCAGCATTTCCTACATTTTTCAAGATGTGATAGTCTGGCTTTCTGATGACCCATCGCAAGACAAACTTGTGCTGCTTATCAGTGAAAGGTACCTTGTCAACCGGCTCAAGAGCAGTGTTATATTTAAATGGAAGTAGATGAAAAGCCATAGGGAATAGATACCACTGCTGCAAAGGTATTAAAGAAGAGGCTGCTGTGTGAACAGGGATATGGGAGGAGGTGAAGTTGGAGGCTTTGGAGTTGGCTGTGGGCTTAGTGTGTAACTTATTCTGTCTAACACTTGCCATGAAATATCCTAACGATAGTCAGGCACTAGTGGTAGCAGAGATATTATCACTTGGGGAGACAACAGAAACAGCCTTATCATTTTGACAATGGCTTTTTTCCCTTATTATCACTACATAACAATATCTCTATTTCATCGCCACTACTGAGCCATTGGTTTTTTTTTGATAAATAGGGTTCTTTTTTCTGATTTCTTTTTCCCCCACTTGTATTTTAGTCTTTGTGCATGTGTGCATGCAAGTTTTTTTTAAAAAAGATGTTTCAGTTAATAGCACAGTATTAAAGACTACCTCTCTTAAAAGCCAAAGAAGCTGTCATATGAATGTATAGCCTGTCTGGTGTCTAAGGGACTTGTGGTGCACCTGGGCTCACAGAAAGTCCATTGTACCTCTGGTGCCTACACACCCCTGAATAAATAAGGGGAGTTTATAAGAGCTGGGAAATACAAGACAAGTTAGGACCCGTTTGTCAGTAGGGATGTCATATTGTGTTAGAAAATGCCTATAACAAAATCTGCACGCTTTGCACGCTTTGACGTGTGGTTTGTCCTCAGATGCTCATGTAAAGGCACCATCTCCAGCACGGCCGTATCTCTCATGAACACGTGGATTGTGTTCTCCTCACTGTGCTCCCAAAATGCCTCAACTGATGGGGCCACATCCCGTCTTTCCTCCAGCCCCATTCCAGAGCTGAAAAACCTGCCCGGACTGAGCAGGAGTTAGACTGGGTGTATATAACTCTATTAGATATGGTATGTAGTGACGTCTGGATATATTCACATTTAAGTCAGCTGAACATCTATCCTCATTTATCCTCTATTCTCTTGCCATTCCTTTCTCATGCCCATCCCCATGGTGCCTGAGCACCGCTGTCTACCTGACTTACCACCATTGTTATGGATTTCCATCTGCCGGGGCTGTGAGCGTGCTCTCCCATTATCCACCCATCATCCACGGTGCCTCTGTCTGGATACTTCTTTCTGCCGATACCATCATCTGCCACTGTCTGTTCTATGCACAATAGAGAACCCTCTGAACTGAGCCCATTGCTATGGTTACAGGCATCCTGCGGGCGGTGGGATCAACAGGAGCCAGAAATGAAGGTACCACTGCGGCATTTGCATAAAGACTCCCTACCTGCTGCGGAACGGCCACGTCCTCCAAAAAAACGACTCCCGCGAGTTTCTGTCACTGCTGTTGCAAATTTGCATGGACGGGCTGGGACATCAGGACTCAATTTATGCTTTCTTGGCTTGGACTCATAGTGAGAACACTCTTTTATGGAGGAGGAAAGAAACTTTACCTCAGAAGATGACACTACTCACCTCCCTTAGATAGGAAATAATAAAGGAGGAAGGTCAGTTTTCACTCTTTCCCCACCATTGCACACCCTGCTTTGCAGAACCCTCAGAGTTTTTGAACTAGAAACATGCTAAGCCACTTGTTAGCCCCAAATGCCCAAGCACCAGGAAAGTGAGTCATCTGTCATACACCTGCTCCATCACTTCCACCGCGCTACTAAATGATGTGCTCAAAACCTGCCATTAAACAGAGAGAAAATGTGACTAGAATAACCACTATTAGAAAGTTAAATGCTTAAATTAATGTCACTGGAGGATCAAAGTGGGAAGAACAGGAGGTAAAGCGGGCTATTTTTCCTCATCTCTGTTATTTTTTTCCCCCAAACAGAGGAGGCGCACAGCGAAATTAACCTCTAACCCTTTGATGTTTTTCCCCCTTCTCTCTTGTGTGCACACACGCGCTCTCCCTTTTAAGGCTTATATATTATGATTTGATGCAGGAGGGTTTTTCATTAGAAGATGTGAATAAGGCTTTAATACAAATCAGTCCAGAGAGTCTTTTGACAGGATTTTTAAATAGTGCCCCTTGTCTCCCCGACGCAGCCGCACGCTCTCTTGTTCCCGTGCTGACCTCCCTGTCTTTCCTCATTAAAGAACAAGCCCGGGCTGCCGAACCCTCTCTCTTTTTTGGAGATCTTCGCCGCTTTGTCTTTACGCACAGTTGCTCCCGCTGCTGACCGACAGCTCCTCACCCCCAGTCATTTCTGCACCGCATTAATTTCTCATTAATCTGCATCATGATTGATGAGTCCGGAATGATGGAAGGCTTCTAGAGGAACGCTCCTCGTTCGGCTTTTCTCCCTCGCCCTTTCATTTCTAAAAGCAAAGCGGCCTCTTCTCCCACTCTGCGCGGTCCAAATGAGGGGAAATGCGTTAAACAAGGTGCATTCTGGCTGATTTCCTTATCAATTTGAGAGAAATAAATGCTTGGGAGAAACAAAAAGACGCGCTTTCCATTTCCAAAGACTTTTATTAACGGGTGCCCAGCTCTGTGCCCGCCCTGCGGGATGTGGCGGCCCTGGGGTCGCTGCCGAAGCCTCCTTGGAGTTCGGAGGGTTTGAACAAGGACGTGGCAGTTGCAGACCCGCACCCCCCCGCGATGAAATCGGGAGCTTTCGGCGGGGCAGCCGATGGCTCTTTAGCACCTTCTGTGCCCCATTGTCCCTGTGACCCCCCCACGGTGTGCGGTGACTCCCCGGGCTGGGGAGCGGGAGGGCGGGACCGCCGTTTAACAGACAGGGCGCTCAGCCAATGAGAGGCCCAGGCCCACAGAAGCTTCTAGCCCGGCCCGTCATGGCCGCAGTGGGACGGGCTGGGCGGGAACGCGGGGTCCCCGCTGGAGCTCTTGGGATTCGGGGCCTCCCCTGAGATCAGGGACCAGCTGAGCAGACTGCCCGGGACTGAACCTTCACCTGCTCCCCGGTGAGTGATTATTTCTGCTAGATCCATCCTTGAGGGAGCCCTTGGTCCCTTGGCAGATGGGGGGGACCTTGAGGGACAGAGGCCTCATGTTCTTGTGAGCCTGTATTTTTGTGTGTTCGCACAGTAATAATATCCCCGACTGGTACATCGAACCTGCAGTTTATTAAATGTTTCTGAAACGCTGACAGGATCACAGATTTACAAAATGTGAGGGGTTGGAAGGGCCCTGGAAAGCTCATCCAGTGCAATCCCCCCATGGAGCAGGAACACCCAGCTGAGGTTACACAGGAAGGTGTCCAGGCGGGTTGGAATGTCTGCACAGAAGGAGACTCCACAACCCCCCTGGGCAGCCTGGGCCAGGCTCTGCCACCCTCACTGGGAAGAAGTTTCTTCTCAAATTTAAGTGGAACCTCTTGTGTTCCAATTTCACTGGTTTTGGGTAAACCTTGTTTCCAGTTGGTTCTCCGCTAAACAGTTCTGGCTGGAATGAAGTCTGTTTGGAGTGTGTCACCTGCCTAACGTGGCTTTTGGGAGTCTCAGTGACAAAACCTTCAGCCAGGATCGATGGCATTGGCAAGAGCGATGGTGACACCCGGCAGTGTGGGGAGCTGGAGCTCCAGGACTGTTTGAGGACACGGTCTGTGAGTTTGTTTGAGTCCAGCTCAGGGCAATGGGGAAAAAAGCAAATCTGTCCCCTCCCCAGATGTATTTTGTGGGACTTTGTTATGGCCCTACAGCAAAATAATATTTTCTTCCGTTTTCAGGAGTATGTGTAGAACAGAATGGAAAATTACGCAGTTTTAGTAAATCACCAGTGCTTTGTGCGCTTTTTGAGAACAACTGGGTTCGTAGAATTTGAGGCTATAAGTAGAAATGGGATTTCCTCTTTGCTGGTTATTGGTACATTGCTCTGGTCCTCAGGAGAGTCAGAAAACACAAAGAGGTGGAAAATGTTTTGTTTAGAAGACAAGAAAATGCTGAACGCGTTGGGCAGGACTGAATAAAGTGGCACTTAGTTATGGCAGCAGTGGAAAAGTGAATAAAGGAGGCAGGGACGGAAGAGGCAATGGGTGGAGGTTGGTTACAGAATCCTTTGTGGTCTGCTTTGACTCCTCAGGTCTGCTGCTCAGAAAAGTCCATGGAATAATTACTGTTGACTTCCTGGCAGTGCATTCAAATTTCAGACGATTAAGCCATGCTAAATTTCAGACAGAAATATTCCTCACAATACAATAGCTGAGGAACCATAAGCGTGATAGTCCCACCAAAAAAAGAAGAAAAACTACCTAAACTTTTCCATTGCAGGTTTGATTTCAGGTGAGTTTAGGAAAGATTTGTCTTGAATCTTTATTTTCCTCGTCTCTTCCCAAATAATGAAATTCACAAATTGGTGCAGATCTTCTCACATACAGAGTGTGAAGCTGGTTCTAGCTCTCAGTCTGCCAGGCTGCCAAAGAGATGATTTACAAAAGCAGTGCTGACCAGAGCTAGCAATAAAGCTTAGTTGCTACTGCATGAATATGTAAATGAATATGTAGTTGCTCTGACAGCAAAAGGGGAAAGCTGTTTCTTTGGGGACTGGAAATAGAAGGGGGAAATTGCTCAGCTTGTTAGCCATTGTTTTAAATTGATATTTAGGAGAGCGATTTCTGCGCTGCTTGGAAAAGAGGAGGGTGAAAAAGAATGAACTTTGTGTAAAAATCTTTCCGATTCTACTTTGTTAATCTTTTAAATCTTTTGAATTCGGGTAGCGTGGCTCAAAAGAGAAAATCAGAAATTGTCTCTATGTAAATAGAGCTTTTGCAAGAGCACAAAAGCTTGGGGTGGGAAGAGTGTAAAAATATTTTAATAGGTAACCTTTTACTCGGCAAAATATGTATTACTTCCTATTATGATAAACAGTTGGCGTATTTGAGATGAAAATGGTTATACATATACATTACAATTACATATTCATTTGACTTTATATTACATACACAACTCAATTTGGATAAATGTCTGAAGCCAAAGGAATAAATTAGGATTGGTGCCGAGCACTTTCTTTGCCCTTCCCCATTGTGTTTGCAAGATTTGCATTTTATAGTTGCACATTAACAAATATGCATATTTCATTATGGTTTTGGATTAAAAGGTTATCATCTCCGTTACCCATTAGTAATAAACAAACACAGGCTTTCCATGTGAATTTATCCCTGGCTCAGCTGTTTGCTGATTAGGTTGTTGTCGCTGGGTTTCCTTGTTTTCTCCTTGCGGAGAATCCCTAAAGCGGTTTCTAAAGTGCTTATTGTCCTCTGGGGAGCAGTGAATGAGAAAAGGAGGCAGGCGAAGAAGAGCCAGAGGCATCCTGAGGTGGTGAAAAGACAGGAAAGTGGAGCCAGGACCAGTTTGCCACCAGGTTAGGAGCTCAGTTTGGGCAGGTGGTCCCCAAAGTCCAGGCACTGTGGCAAAAACCTTGGAAAACCTGGCTGAGAGCTGTGCAGGGTCAGATATCCTCAGAAACCTGCTGATGGGCAGGATGCAGTCAAGTGATCACCCCAGTGATTTTTTTAGGGTACCTGAATTTTGAGGAGGCTTTGCATTCAGCATCCGAAAAATAGCAAGGACCAATTTCTATGGGCAGCAGGTCCAGAGGCTGCCCTGTAAAGTCACCTCCCAGAAGGCAGCATCTCTGTCTTAAGGCCAGATGTATTTTGCAAGCTGATGCTGGGGCTGGATCAGTGTCCTCTCATAATAGAGCTGTACATGCCATAGGATTATAGTTTTTAGCTCTAACTGTTCACCCACTGCAAATAAGCTCCATATGTAAAAACAAATGAAATTTTAATGGATTTTTATTTCCACTTTATTGGGTTTTCCTTTCTTTGTCTTTTTAATACAACTTTGCTGGAGTCAGTGGGTGTGAATGCTTCAAAAGAAGCCATTTGGTTTTATTTTTCCTCTTCTTCAGGGGAAAGGAAAATGAAAAGATTCAGTGGCTCTTCAGTAGAAGAAACAAAACCAGAGAACCCCAGTGGGGCTGTAGCTTTGGATGGTACTTTGGGCTCATCAGATACACCTTGCTGTTTTCACCTTGGTGCTGCTGCCCTCTGTTTACTCCCTAACACTCTCCGCACATCCTTTGCTGTCCCAGACCAGCTTTCTCAGTGGCATCGTAATTGCCCAAAGCTGTCCCCTGCCTAGGCCAGGTTATACCAATTCTCTTGAGAATTTGTTTCCAACTGTCCAAAATAAGGAATCCCGCTTGTTGGTGTCTCTGAGCATCCATCACGAGGATCTACTGCTTCCTCCCAGCTCCCAGTCTTGGTGGCAGCTCCAACACAGGAAAAAGCTTTGGGGACAGGACATTTTTCTCCCGCTGTGGGGACTGTGGCAGCATGTTCTTCTGTGCTGATCTTTCTCCAGGGTGGTGCTTTCATGAGCTGCCTGCTCTTTTCATCCCTCCTGCCTGGAAGCAGCTCTATAGAATCATAGAATCATTTTGGTTGGAAGAGACCCTCAGGATGATCGAGTCCAACCATAACCTAAGTCTAGCACTAAACTATGTCCTTAGGATGATGATAAGCCAATGAAGTGAAGGAGTACAAAAGGTCAAGGTGCTAGTAGAGCACCTTGTTAATAAAATTCACCCCTAAAATGGGGGTTTATAATAATTCTAATGCTCGGAACAGTTTGTCAGGAAGCTTGGAAATACGACAGTGGGAGACTAGATTGCCCCAGCAATTCAAATGAGATAAGGACCTTTTTGCACTCAGTTCTCCAAATAGTTTCCAAATCCCCACTAACTGCCATTCATCAGCATTGAGGAATTTTTGGGGTGGCCTCTGCAAAGTCTGTCGGGTCCCCACATTGGGGCCCCGCCACCAAATCGTCTCAAACGCAGCTTTCACATGTGCAGCCTTAGCAGAGAGATCAGTGCTTAAGCCGTCAGTCCTTCAAGGATTTTTTTTCCCCAGCTGCTACACTGCCAAACCATTTAGGGTGGTGGTGTGATACCTGTGATAAGTACACTACAATCTCCTACAAAACAGTCTGAAGGTGGTAATTCAGTTCACTTAGGCCACCAACCAACCATCAGATAATTGTAAATTTGGAGTGGAACTAAATAAGCTGTGCGCAGCTGCAGGGCTTCATTTCCAGCTACTAATCCTCTTAAATTATTGAGTCACCCTGTAAACTATTAGCTAAGTATTTTGAAGAAGAGCGTCTGCTGTGTGTAGCCTCATGTAACTACAGACTTGAGGAAGGATATAAGTCAGTCTAACAATAAACTGATATACTTGCACAACATACCTAAACTTTATGGGCATGTTTGAAGCCCCTGTGTAAAGCATTGCTGCAGCACCACAAAGCCAGCCATTCTCTTGGAACGGAAAAAGCTCAGTGGTTTGCACAAACAGATGATTTCTTTGGGCAGGTGTCTTCTAAAGATATTGGCTCTGGTCTGTGAACATGGAAGGCAGTTTTGATCCATAGCAATAGGAAGTCTTCTGTAGTCATTTTTTGTGGGAGCTGGCCATTCATGAAGGAGTTTTCAGAGCTTTTGTACATAAATACCATCATATTGGAGTTGGTCAAATTATCAACTGAAAATGATTTCTGCAAATGATTTAGCTCCTTTAGCAGTTCTCTTTGCCAGACTATCTGCAAGCAGATCATGAGTTTTATTAAAGTGTTGATTACTTGCAGTTTTGCAACTGTTCAAACTATAGTCAGCGCAGCCAAATTTAAATGCCGCCGCATCTACAAATGGCTCGCAAAGAGCTATTTCTGATTTACTACTCATGCTGTACATGCGGTCATCCATGTTGTGCAGTCTTGTTTTACTGCTGGGATGGATGGGAGGGACATACTAAAAGGAAATAATCCCTTTTATTCAAAAAAATATCTGGAGGCATGTGGAAGCGCTCAGCTAATCCATTGTGCGAGTAATAAATAGGAGCTGTTCAAAAAGTCTTCAAGTACACTTCCAGGAGGAATACTCCCAGCCACTTAACAGCACCGGTATCTCTGAAGCTCATTTATCCCCACTGATATTCTTGAAATAAACACTCAAGTGTTCATGAATAAACGTACCCTTTCTGACTGATGTGAATCCATTCGTGGCTATACATTATTCCAAATGAATACTGTAATTCACTCTAATTTATACAAGCATGAGGAAATTGATGGAGGAAATAATGAGATTTGGGGTAATGTAAGCACTGGCAGCGGTCTCATGAAAGATCATTGTAACATTTTCAAGCTAGAAATGGTTTTCTGAGGCTGAGTTACCCATGGCTGACACAAGGCCCACAATGTACCAGTGTCTATCACACATGGGGGTCATTAGTATTTAATGCTGATAGATGTAAATGTTGATGAACCGATCTGGTGGCAGCTTTTGTGGTGTCCAGAAAGCATCCAGTGCCTGATCTGGCTGTATTCCTGTTCCAGATGAGGTGAAGGGTAGACTAAAATCACCTGGTTTCTTTTTACAGAGGCTGTCACACCAAGAGCTCTTTTTTCCCTGTCTCTCCATCAAATACTTTGAATAAAACAGATTTTCAAAAGAGTTCAATGCTTTGATTTAGGAATTACAACAGGACGGAGTTATGAAAATACCTCAGAAGTGCTGGGTACTGAAGAGCCTAAATGTGACCTTTAGGCTTTAACCTAAAGTAAAGCTCGCCTCCTTTTTCCTGCCTGAGCCATCCAGGTGTGGCAAGTAACAGAAAAGATGCTTTCTGTCCAACAGAACCAGCAACTGAAAAGTACAAAATATAATAGGCAGAAAGAGTTTCTTCATACCAGCAAACATTTTCCTGCATGGTAGGAAATGCAGTCAGGCTAGGTAAGATAAAAAAGTAAGGCAAGGAGTGGATAAGCATCAGTCTAATGGTAACAACACAATGTTCTCAGATAATGGAAAGAGATGACAGCAAACAGTGAAAGGACGAGCAAGATAGTTCCGAGAAGGTGCAGTAATATACGGAGGATGATATGTCAGGAAAACATCTACGAAGACAGGAGCTATTTCTGGGCCACATAAAGTCAACAGGCTGCTCTGTAACCAGGTGCTTCTTTGAGGACTTCAAAATGTTTTTCACTTATTTGCAGTAATTCTGAATATTTTTTCTCCCTTGCTCGATCACAGGAAATCAAGTTTAAAACAGAAAAGACACACAATTGCCTGGCTTCTCTGCCACAGCATCTCTGCCACAGCATCCCTTTTGTATTAACCCTCCTGCCACTGGAAGGATATCAGCTGCGGCTGGGTTTGGGTTCAGCAGGGCTCGAATGGCATCATCTTGGCAGTTCTGTGTGAGCACAAACTGTGAGTTCTTCTGGGTAGCTCTCAGTAAATACACAACGATTCACTAAAATGGAATTCGCCCTTTTTACCCATGTGTGATTTGTTCATTCAAGCTACTTCAGCTTTTGCGTGGGTGTAAAACTCTACCAGAAACTTCAGCTCAGTGAATATCCTGGTGGTACTGTGCGAAGTTCTATGGGATGAGATAGTAATAGGCAGGAGAAAATGTAGGAGTAAAAAGGGTTTTTATAAGAGTGAAGTGGGTCATCAATTCCAGCACACACTTTGCCAAATCGATCCATCTCTGGGTTTGTGTTGTTCTTCATCACAGCTGTTTCTGAGCACCTTTAAAGTGGAACTTAATAACAAAAGTACAGAACCCTTCAGACTGCTTGAATTTTTTTGCCTATTTTGGGGCACAAATCTCTGTCGACGGTAAGGTTTATTGGTCACTAAGGATGAATTTTCTCTTTCTTTTTTTCTGCCTTTCAGGTACCCAGGCTTTGGGAATAATGTGTGTGTGTGGGAGGGGGATCTGTATTAAAAAAAATCATTCTTGTACTTGGAAAGCATTTTTCCTCCATTCCAATCTCTACTATTTAAAAAAAAAAAATAACATGAACTTGTATGAGCTGTGGTGGAGCAATGCAAATTTCCCGATTTCCACCACGCAGTGGGAGATAAGGGAGTTTGCAAGTGCATGCACGCATTAAAGTGATGAGACATAGGCCTGGCAGCTGGACCTAAGAACCACATGGGGAAGGAGCAAGGGAGAAAACAAAGAAGCAGCTGCCGACAGGCTCCTATCCTGCTTTCTCTGCTCTTTATTTTTGTAGTATGTTGGGGTAGCCTTCAATGTTTGCTCTGTCGACACATGTTGGCTGCCCAGGGTAGCTGTAATAGGCCCCAGTGGGAGGTGTATAATTGAGATATACAGGCATTCTGCATATTAACAGTAAGCACTTGTCCTGCTTAGAAGAAAAACCCAAATGAAATAATTTCTCTTTCTTTGCCCTTCCTTTTCTGCCTCTTGCCTCTGGGCAGCCACAGGATTGATTTGCTGGAAGGCGGGTGGAGGTCGGGGCAGTAGCACAGAGATGCTGGGGCGAGACCTGTGGGTGGGAAAGGGACCATGGGCTACCAGAGGGGCTAGAAGAATGGTAAAGGCATCCAGTTGCTGGAATGACAGTTTAGTATCATATGCTGGTTAATTCCTTATTTACAGGAATTTCACAATTTGGTGGAACAAGATCCCAAACCCTGATGCTGTTTTTCCTTGCCTCTTTTTCACTAACCTGTTTTTTTTCTACTGACCAGATATGTACTGTCACCTTTCCCCATCAGCCAGTGAACCACCTCATTTTTTATCAACTCACTTCCTGACCTGTTACCCAGCTCCCATCTCATCCTCTGCTCCTGGGCCATACAACTAAGGTGGTGTCATATTTTTCCTGAGCTTTCACCCATTTAAGCTGTCCAGGTTCTTCAGGCTTGAGCACTTCTACATTAAGAAAACCTCATATTAATAGGATGTTATTGTTGTTGCAAGCCCAACAATGAAATGTAGAATAGCAGAACATGCAAACAGCTGCATAGAGACAGAGCAGTGAGGAGGAATACATGCCCTAACCAGATGTTTTGGAATCAGTGTTTGAGTTGAAGCTTGAAGTTTGGGTGGAGGGTTAGGAAACTTCAGTCAAGATTAGTTATCCATGGTTTTGTCAAAAACTGGCTGCTGCCTTGCCAGGGCCTGTCTTATATCCATTCCTATTTTAGTAATCTTTTGATCATGTGCTGTGCTTTAGGGCATCGTAACTTGCCTGAGCATAGGTCTTTGCTGAGCATTGGTGTTCTCACACTGGGATTATTTCACTTGTGGGACACAGGAATCCCCCCAGTTCCCTGGGAAGCTCAGTCTGTGAAGATAGGTGGGCAAGGAGGAAACCAACACTGGGTGCCCTAAAAGTCCCCTGATCTGAATGAGTGGGAGGTCAGGACTGGGAGGACATGGACCTCATAGCGTGAGCACAGCTACTGCTTGTCATGATAAGATTCAAATATTCAAGCCTCAGTCCTCCAAATCCTGTTTTTATCTTCTCTCTAGTGAACAGGCTTCCAGTTCCAAATAGCTTTTGACGTTTCGTTCACCATTTCCATCTTCTGTCAACACAGACCAGAGTTGCTTTACACTCCATTTTCTATGTCTCAGGGTCCAAGATGAGCTTCAACCTGTAGCCATATTGACCTGGTGGCTTTGTGTTTTTTTGGACTGTATTTGCCAACTTCCATGTTTCCCTGTATGTAGGGACTGGCACCAAACCAAACCTCCCTCCAAACACGCTCTGAGTTAACATCTGAGCAGTGAGGTCCAAATTGGGATCCAGTTTCCAAAACCTGCAGCTTTTCCAGAAGACATTGCCCAAAATGCCAGGCTGGGTAAAATCTGGATTCTAGCATTGCATCTGGATCCCATCTCAAGGGAAAACAAAACAAAGCAGAACATGTTGTTTCTTGTAAAAATCACTTGCAAGAAATAAAAACAGCTATGCTTTCCAGGTACTTGACTATTTCTTCTAGGCAGTGCTTCTCTCTACAGCCTTTCATTTAATATCGCAGCCCCTGCCTTCCTTCACCAGCCCGATTCATAACTCTAATCATCTGTGAAAACATACTATGTGCTTTTATGACCACCTTGTGTTTTCTAAGATCTGTTCATGGTGCTTAAAAATAGCCTTGATTCCTCTGTTCTGCCTTGTCCCCCGGTTATAATAAGCACAGGAAGAGCAGCTGTGATACAGCGATGATGGTGGGTTCCTCCTGCAGGCTGGATGCTCTTGCCTGGCGTCTTCAGAGAACACTCTGGTTTGGCAGGGCTTTTGCCAGGGATGAAAATGCACAAAGAAGATGAGCAGCTTGGTGAGGTCATTTCTGGTTGGGCTCTGCCTGCTGCTACAGCCGCTGCTGCTGCTTTCAACTCAGCCTGACAAAATTCTCTGGCTCTTGCACTCCTATAGTCTGCAAATTGAAATAGGAGGGATGTGTGAATTGGCGAGGAAGTATCTTCAGGCAAATTGGGGCAGTTTTGGACATGCAGACTGCCTTGTCCCACCCAAGGGGCTGAAGGCTGTCCCTTTGCTGTTGGAACTTCATGCTTGTTGTGGTGTTTGATGTTCCTCAGAGAGCAATGGGTGCTCCAGGGCAGCACTGACTGTTTGCTCTGTGGGACTGCACAGTGTCCCTGGGCACATGACGTGGCAGCAACATGGCAGAGCTGTTTAAATGTCATCTTGTGAGAGAGACTCTTCCCACACACCCATGCCTTTGCCTGGGGTGGGCAAAATGTGTTTTCTCACACTCTTTATGAGACCTCTCTTCATTTAAATCCTTGCTTCCTCTTCCCAGATTTCTGAGCGCAGCAGCACCTCCCAGGGATATTGCAGCTCTCTACCCTTGAGCAGACATCCATGCAGCTCGCGGCACCACCTGGGCACTCACTCAGCTTGCCAGAAGTGCATAGCAAAAGCCCTTGAATAGCTTATTCCAGAGTAATCCCCCTTGAGAAAAAAAGGACTGGTTTGTACTCTTACTCCTTGGGTCTCCATAGGGTGTGGGAATGGGCTCAACTACCTGTTTTTTTTAGCCACACGGATATTGCTGCCCACCTGGGTGCTGTGAATGTACATATCACAGTACTGCAATAAGCTTGCTGAAAAGCTCTGTGTTTTGCATCTGCAGCTGCCTCGAATCTCCCGAACCACCTGCATGAGCTCTTGGAGAGCAGCTGGCTCTTCCTGCTCTCTGGGGCGAAAGCAACTCCTTGACCATAAAGTGGAAAGAACACAAATTTTATTGAGAGGCTGAGGCTTCCTTCCAAATGCGTTGCCTTTGCTGCTTTCCAGTGTCCCCGCCACCTCAGGGGCTCTCGGTGCTCATTGATAGTTACTTACCAACTTCCATGGACTCCAACAGCTCCCAGCTCAACCTTAGATAAGCAGCTGCCTCTTCTGGATTTGGGCCCCAGTTTGTGGATTGCCAGGGCAGGTATCCCTTCAGGGTCTCCTCACCTTCCCATCCAAATTAAGCCTAAATGTACTTTAAGGCTCTCCCCTGGGATTTCTGTTTTTCTTTGCTCTCAGTCCTTGCATCCTTAAAATGCCTGCCAATGTCTTCAGGCATCTCCTCACGTTTTGAGCAGCTCTGGCTCTGGGCCACGCTGCAGGCTGGCCTGGCAACCCTTGCGGCAAAGTGGCTTCTTATCCTTCCATATGGATTATAATGAGGAGCCCTGTCTTGCCCAGGCCCATCCGCTTGCTTGTTCTGCCTCCCTGTCCACCACCTCGTCGTTGGAGCCTGCCAAAAGACGTGCCTGTAAAGAGCTTGAGACCATCTTGTGGTCCCTGCTTTTGTGCTGCTTATCTTACTGCCTCAGCCTGTGTTTGCATTTCGCCCCTCTCTCCTCCATGTGTTCTGGCTTCTGCAGCGACTGATGGAGAACGACAAAGGGCTACAAACCTGTCAGTGGCATGAAGAGGGTGAGACTGGTTAGTCAACCTTAAACAATCAATATGCTGGAAAACATCAAGTGAAGCTAACAGGAGTCAGGCTCGAAGCAAACAAAAAATGGGTTGTTCTTCATGCAACAGGTTGGTTGGCAGTGAATCTCCTTAAGGGATTTTGCGAGTGCAGTGGGGGAGATGGGCTTCAGGGCAAACTGCTAACGGCATGCAAGAGAGATCACATCTGGCTCAAGATAACTCTGAAATGAAAATGGCTGAGAGACTATTAAAAGGAAATGTCACATATACTCATGTTCCTTAAGCATCTCCTTATTCCCACTATTAGAGACCAGATGCTGGGCCAGGGGGAATTGAGCCAGCGCAGCTATTCCTGAGTATTACCTCAACATCCTGAAATGCAGAAGGTACTGCTGTTGTTACAACACACCGTTACCGAGGGGCAACTCTGAAAAAGAAACCTGCTTTGTAGAAACTGCATATAATCAGAGCTTAACAGTCTTTCTACTTGCCCTGGAACAGACTTGGCCAAAACCAGCCCCCAGAGAGTCCCCGTTTCCAGACTGTCCCACCATCACTCAGTGTTCAGCAGCGGCTCGTGGTCAGGGAGCTGTAAGCAGCCGGGAGCACTGGACTTGGAGCAGTCAAGCAGCAATGAGAAGGCAATAGCAGCAACGGAGCATTTCTTCTAGAGCTAAAAACACATTTGCGTGCTAAGAAGGAAAAAACCCACAAACCTGTAAGTCTAAATGTAGCAGTGCCATCTGCTGACCTATACAATAAAAGGAACGTAAGCCTCTAAAAGTCGGGACCTACAGAAGAAGTGTGTGCATCCTTCCCTTCAGAGCTAATGTGCAGAGCCTAGTCCTTGCAAAACACCCACGGATTTGGGGTTGTGGCTACAGGAGCTCTGTCATCGAGACACAGAAAGGGGCAGATCCTCCGTTGGTGTGAACTGGCAGGGGTGCCCTGAAAGAGCAGGTGACTTAGGGCAGACTGTGCTGGAGCCCCTGAATCCGCAGCAGTGGGTTTGCTGCTGCAACACTGAAAAAAATCCCCAACAGCTGAGTCTGCTGCCTTCAAATGTGGAGGGACTTGTATCATGCACTGTGTCCTGAGAGCTTTGTGTTTGTGAGTTTAAACAAGGCATTTTCTTTGTGTTCTTCTTGTGGTTTGCTCGTTTGGTTTGGGTTATGTTTTGACCTGCTGCAGATCAGTGTTTTAAGCTTTATGTTGGGAGAGGAGAAGGTGCCAGCAAGATCCAGCTTGTGATGCCAGAGCAGCTTTTGACACCGGCCATCACACAAGACTCAGCTTGGGGTTGAAATGCAACCTGCAGCATCCCTCTGCCCATTTTCAGAGGAAACAGACTCCTTTGAGATGGAGGAGAAATCTGCCAGTGAGGGCTGATATCTCCCATCTCATCGATGGCTGGAGGTGATTTCAGTTGCTCAGGACCTTGCAAATTCTTTAACTGGTGCAGAAACTTGAGTAAGACTTCTCTGTCTTCTCCAGTTCCATCAGCTGAGCAGATCTTCCCATGGTACCTTTCCATGATAATCTTCCACCTGCTTGGATGATTACCTCTGGACCATTTTGCTCTCTTTTTCAGAAGAGGTTCCCCTTCATGGATAGAAGTTCAGGTGATACCTCTAGGTAAGTGCACAGGATCTGCCCTCCCGCTGCTGAACACAGGGTGTTTTGTTGCTTTGAGTCGCTGTTTTTGGTAACAGGATTGGAAGGCAGCTGGCTTACTTTCATTTCTGTGGCATGCTCATCATTTTAGGTCCATCAGGATAGAGGAGAGGCAGGTGCAGATTGGACTGACACCCATCAATCATTTGCTCTCTCTTTAATGAAACATGCACAGGCTGTCACTGAGTGTACTCTCGTTCTGTTTTACGGGCTCTTTGCTCAAAGATGCTCTCGCTGTGCAGGAGACCTACTATAACAATGGAGAGAGGACCACTGCTGGGTGTCTGCCTGGGACATCACCAAACGAGTCTGAAAGAGGCTCTTTTTAGGGTTCCCATCATCTCCTATGTAGAACAGAGGCTGAGACAGCTCTGCAGATGACCCTGCGTTGTCTCTTACTGCCATGTTGAAGAAGAGCTGCTCCAGACTAGCTTGTGTTCCTCACCCCGGACTTCTCCTCAGCATCCTTCTTCCAACATCTACTTCCCTCAGCCCCAGCATTGGGACAGGATGTTGTGTACAGTGAGGAACACACCCTGTGTAAGTCCCTACAGATTCTGCTCCCTGTGTCCCTCTGCACCCCTGGGTTTCTGTTGACACCCCTCCTTTCCTCCTGCTCCCAGGTACAGCACCACTGGCCTGTGATGGGAACTTTTCCTGAACTAGTGGCTTTGTCCCACAGCCTTTTCTGTCTGCCCACAGCAGACTTATCAAATCAGTGTCCTTCCCTACTCTAACTCTGCCTAGCCCTAAAAAAATCCCTAAAGGATGTTCCCTAATCCACTGTTCAGCCACTTGCTCTCACAAAAGAGGCCCACAACCTCTTTGTTAGCCATAAAAAAGAGTCACTTTTGCTCCTGCGGATTCAGGACAGTGGAGATGGCAGGAAACAGCCTCCCCATGTGCCTCCCCGCAGCACCAAATCCTGTGCACCCTGCATGGCAGCTTTGATGGAGAATGTCGATACCTTCTCTGCTGGAACGGTGGCCCTTCTTCCCGGGAAGTGGGAGCAACGCTGTTGGAGCGATGGCTTTGATTTTCATTGCCTGTCTGGTTCATTACTGATGGGGTAATGACTGACAGTAGGCCAATCAGATCTCCTATATCACTATGGCAGCTTCATAATTAATACTACTGCAAACTAAGCTTATTGTGATTTAATTAGTAATGCTGTAATAATGCTACCGCCTGGGCTTAAGGTTACTAATTTATATAAATAGCTATGTTAATGTTTCGAAGCACCAAGTATTAATTGCATCAGTCTCGGTGTTAGACTCTGGTTGGCTAATGGCAGCCACAAAACTCAACAGCTCTTAGAATTGTGGGGGATAAAAATGATTTTTCATCTTTTTCTTGTTGTTTTTAACTAGGCAAGAGGCAGTCATGGACAAGGCTGGAGGGATTTGGATAATATGGGCCAGGGAACAGTGTTTGAGATTCAAATCCCTTTTTGCTTGGATCTGTTATTTTTCTTTTTCCTTTCTACCATGAGCATCCCCCCCTCCCCTTCCCTCTCCTCCCTCCTTCCCCTTAAATATATAAATAAATCTGAGCTGCTTGCATCGACAGTTCCAATTTGCCACAATTGGAAGTTGCACACATGAGAGATCTCTGTGCAGCCAGCTCGCATTTTATTTTCAAATCTAGAATTAAAAGGAAAGAAGGGGGAAAAAAAGAGGGCCATGGGAGCACAAGGAGGATTTGCATACATCAGAGCTCTACATGAGCTAGGGCCTAAGCTCTTTCTCTGGGCTTGAATAAACTACTAGAGGGAAAAACGAACAAGAAAAAAGGAAAATGGAGTGACAAAAAAATTCCTGACCCTTTCTCTGGGCTTGATGGAGGCTCATCTTCCTCCAATGAGACTGGTCACAGATTCCTCTGTAGGACAAGCAAAAAGCGTCTGAGGTTGGGGGAAGAATGATGTAAACTGCTGCTGGAGTGGAAATGGGTCTTGTGCTGGCATCCACTAGACTCGGGAGCAAATGTTAGGCTCGTAAACACTGGAGGTGGAGGAAGGCACGGCACCAGAAGGAGATGGATCTAATTAGGTGTTTAAATCTATATTCTTACCCTGATTCCTTATTCTTTTCCCCATACTCCTTCTTAGCCTTGCACACACCGTCCTCAGTTTTCCTGTAGATGACAAACGCGTCCACAGGCAAGAGCAGAAACACCTGCGAATGCTCCATCCTGGGAGCAGTTCAGTGGTAGCACGTGGAGCTCAGCATGGGCCACCTTACCCAGCAAGCGATTTTCTCTGCTGTGACTGCAGCGCAGACAAACCCACAGCACAGTCAGTGTCTCATTTCCCAGCACACCTCTCCAGCGTGTCACCTGGAATGAGGGGATGTCTCACCAAAGGTTACGAACTGCTGTGAGGCAAAAGAGCTGGTGGCTGCCTGTAGCTACCAAGGCCATCCCTTGGTGTATGGGAAGCTGAACTTCTCATGAGGCAACTCCTAACGTGGGTTTGGTGTCAGTGTTTTAAGCCTCCACCCTCAACTGAATGACTGTGTTGACGGTAGATCAGGACTGGATGCTGCTGCGCTGTGCATGAGCTGGGGATGGACTGGAGGATGGTTGTCCAGATCACAACCTGGTCTGGGATAGAGCACATGTAGGTTGTCTCTGCCAGATGTGAGAAGACAGAGAAAGGAAATACCCCTCTGGTACTGACAGCTGTGGGAGGTGGGATAAACATTCAGTAATTCTTTTTCAGAAAGTCCTAAGCAGTCGTGGTCCCATGGACCCACAGTTGTGGTCCTACAGGCACCTTGGGCATGCTAAAGTGGGTCTGCTCTTTGTAATGGACCTGAGTTTATCAAAATGAAAAATACCTTCCAGTTCATCCCATTTTTTCCCAGGGATTTTCCCCACTCTTTCATGGCGGAGTGATTACCAGGATCACAACCAGCAACAATCAGATAATTCTCTCCAAGGAGTTGCTGGGGGTTTATCCAAACACAGGCTCCCAGGCTGGCATGGTCATCTCCAAAGATGGTTACTCTTTCCTCCTGTTTGCAAAAGTGACAGAGATGCTGAAAAATCCTGGAACTAGCAGATGAGCAAAATCTCTGGCAAATACAGCTGCTAAGTAGTCTGAGGTAACTGAAATGAACTGCACTTCCAATCATGCTCCAGCTATGACTGTACTCTAAGAAGCAGAGTCTGTGATAAATATAACTTGGCTGAATGCAAGAATTCAGATCTTGCATTAGATGTTGAATACATTACCTCTACATGTGTCTATATCCAGAGGCTGCATGTGCCCTTATCTCATCTATATCCAAAATGCTCTTAATTTCATTGATGCTGACATTTAACTCTTGAAATACTACTTTGCTTTTTTAAGAAGATCCACCAGCAAGCCAAGCCATACAGAAATATCACAAAGATGTGACAATGTGACGAATAGGACCCCCTTTGGGGAAAATCAGTTTGCATAAAGTCATGAAATATAGATTTATTCATTTTTAATGTTTGGGGTTTTATTTCTTCTTTCTCCTTGCAAAATTCAGGCCAGCTGGTGGGATTGACAGTAATGACTCCCAGTGAGCTGGACTCTAATCAGCTCAGCTGGAATAGACTAAAGGACTTTTGGAAATCTAAACCACTCCAGCAAAATGGCTTTATCTTCTCAATTAGCCACAGATGCTAGTGGGATCCACCAGGTGCGCTACTGAATAGCCCCATGTAGCAGAGCTTGTAGAAATCTTCCATTGCTGCAGCCCAGTCATGACTTTGTCTTCCTCTTCAGAAGAACGTAGCCAGAAATGAGGAAGAAAATACACATTTCAAAGTTGTCAGCAAAGTGAGTGATTAAATCCCCCCTTCCTAGTTTGTGTTGGTCAGGGTTTGAAATCCCCATCTGTGTGCACAGGTCATCAAAAGGCTTGGCCAACAAGACCAACTCAGCACTTCGTACTGACCGTCATTACCAGGATTAGAAAGGAAACTAGCACACCATATGCCAGACATAAAAGTCTCTAGCAATTCTCTTTTCAGCACTATACTCCTGGGTTTGGATCCCAGCCAGATTGTGCTCTTTGAAACTTATAAATTGCTTTCATCTCCCAGACAAGGTAAAATCAAATTGGTGTAAGCAATGTCGCATTGTTGATGAAGATGCAGACACAAAGTTAACTCTGACACGGCCTTAGCACACTGTATGAGCAACGTCTTAATAGGCACAGCTGCTTCTTTTGCTTGGCCTTGGGGAAAGAAAAAAAAAGAGAATAACAAAACTGTTTCTGGAAGCTGCAGTAACATTAAAGAAATGGGTCTTTCTTCATGCAGACCCTGGGTCTGAGTTGTGCAGCCTTCCCTAGCATGCCCATGAATGGTGAGGTATGAAGTGGGACATGGCAATTAATAAATGGTGGTGCTATGCTGAGCTGTGCACGTGTCTTACAGCCCTTTCCTTTTGATGTATTTATGGCCACTAATCTCTCTCTGGCTGCGATCCCTGCTCAAGCTCTATTTCAATCCTCTGTCCATACAGGACTCATTTTATCAGGTTTTCCCATCTGTAGCTGTAATGATAATTGACTGCTACAAGTCTGTCAGCTCTGGAATCCAGCCCTTGAAAGGATCGTTCCTCACTCAGAGACGGGATGGCTTCGCTGAAAGCAGTTGGATTTGCTTTCCTCGTTTTACTTTCAGCAGACTGAATTGCAGTGTTGCCTCCAGCCCTAATTCTTGTGATGCTCTAGGGTTTACTATACTTTCCCTTGCTTTTCCAGCCGTTCCTGGAGCTCTCCTTCCTTTTGCGCTGCAATCTATCTCCCCAGAGGACACCTGGCAAACCCTGTCCCTCCCCTTCCTCTGCCTTCCTCTCTCTTCTTCTTTGTGGAGACCCAGTTTCTGTCGGGTTCAGAAACATCTCTGCACTCGTAGCTATGGTGGCTCCAGGTGCTACCAATGAACCGAGTGGTCCTGGCCTGTACAAAGGGTTTCTTTGTACCCATGGGGTCTCCTCCCGGTGCCTCCAGAGCTGAACCCTCATGGGCTGCTCCCTTCAGTGGGGACTGGGGTCCCTACACTCATGGGCACCAATACTTGTAAATCCTGTAGCAACTTTGTACAGGATTGGCAAGTTTGGCTGAAATTGGCCAACTGGTTCAAAAGTTGTTAGAGGGGAACTGACGCACAGAATGATTGCAGAGGAAATCGGGCTAAAAATATTAACTTCCTTAGATAGCAACTTCGTTCTTTCAGAGTTATCAGCATTAAATAGATGTATACTGCTCAGCACAGGCTTCTCCCCACCTTTCCACTGCTTCTTTTCCTTCCCTGGTACTGCTGTGTTTCTAGTGGGTTGGAGATATGAACCCAACTCTCTCTCTTTGACTAACTCCAGAAATTCAGCAGGCTTTGCAGTGTGTTGTGTATCTCAGGAAGAGGGGGAAAGGGCTGAGTTATCCTAGCGCTTGTACCAGGGGTATGTGCTTACACATTCCCTGTGGGCAGTGGGAATTTGAATTGCCCAGTGAGACAGAAGAAAAATATTCCTCCCCGGTTATAGTTTACATTGAGCTTTTTTCCATGAGATGGGGAAAGACCCAAAGTGAACCTGATCTCACTGTTGTGGGAATTGATCTGGACTAATGACTAAGTGACACTCATCTCCAAGCTGGTGAGGTTTTGGTGCAGCGTGGCTTTCACCAAGAGTGGATTGATACAGGAGGATGAGGAGCCAAGAGAGCAGGACTGTGTTCTACCCTGTTGTAGTTTGGGGCAGAGAGGACACTGGGAGAGGAGGGGACCGAAGGGGCTGGCCATGCATGGCCCCCTTCCCTCCATCAGTACTAATTCCAGGTTTCACAACCCTTTTTTCAAACACATTTTTCCATCAGATTCTCTTTGTGGGTGATAAAAATGCCAGATGTGGGAGGGGGCAGTGGGGCAGGAGGGTATGGGGATGGCTGCAGGGGCAGGAAAGGGGGGTACAAAGAGAGAGCACATACAGAGAAAGAAACACTGGGAAAAGCAGTAGGTTCCTCTTCATATTGGCACAGCAATATTTGCAGCATGGCTTAGCATGCCTCCTCCTGTTAAATAAATATTGTGACAGTTCTAATCCTAGTGAGCAGGGACGTAACCAGAACTTGGATTTTCACTGAGGGCAAACAGTAATGGGTACACTTTAAGTATTTCAAATAAGGCTCTAATTTAGATCTACGAAGACAGCGCTGTTTGTTAAATAAATACCAAGCTCATCTGGTACCAGGCCAGTTGTTGTGGTTAAGCAAGATGTATCTAGCTAGTGGTTATTTAACTGAATGATGGGTGAACAAGCCCATGCAGACCACAAAATGCTTTCTAATTGGCAGAAAGAGAGAATGAAAGAGTGAGAGAAAAAGGAAGAGAGGCAGAGAAAAAAGAGAAAAAGAGAAAGAAAAAGAGAAAAGATAGCAAAAGAAGGAGCTCTTTATGTTTCGTGTGTGCCCTCTTTGAAAGCTATCAAAGGAGACAGCTCCAGCCTGGCAAGGGAATTAGATATCATTTAATTGTGGAAAAGAAAATGACAAATGCTGGTTCATAACTAACATGCTACAACCATCTTATGAAATGTTAATTGGAATACCTTATGCCTCCCATATACCTTTAATGAATTAATGGGAATGCCACTCTCTATTTATAGGCCAGTTAAATTCCTCAGCAACTCCATTTACTTCTTGTGTATATTATTACACTTCAGATGGCAGTTACATAATCAATATGCTGTCCTTTCATAAATCTAAATGAAGAAAATCCTGGGGATCCTTTAGGAAAGCACAGAATGGCTCATAAAGAGTTTGTTACTTTTCTCTGTGAAACTCTCTGAACTCTTCCTGAGTGTAATCTCAGTACTTTGGATTTTGAGGCTTGATGACTTCTTTTTTTTTAAGAAAAGCATATGAAGGGATGAGATCTATTATAGGGAAATATCTTAAAAAAACACAAGCAGATGGCTTGACTTCATAAAAATATGTATTTGTCTCACGTCACTTTGTATTACTTCCCTGCTGGATCTGGTTCCATGGGATTTTCTTAGTGGTGACAGAGTTCTGCAAGTTTGTTTCTAATCAGGTTTGATGTTTCTGGGGAGATCTTTGGAGTCATCAGGAGCCTGGTGGAACATAACACCACTGATTGATTTTAAACATGTCACCTTTTAGCCTGGAGGAAAGGGGGCTGAGGGGAGACCTTATCACTGTCTACAGCTGCCTGAAAGGAGGTTGGAGCATGGAGGGTGTTGGTCTCTTCTTCCCCATAGCAAGTGATAGGACAAGAGGAAATGGCCTCAAGTTGCTCCAGGGGAGGTTCAGATTGGATATTAGGAAAAAATTCTTCCTGGGAAGGGTTGTCCGGCATTGGAACAGGCTGCCCAGGGCAGTGGTGGAGTCACCATCCCTGGAGGGGTTTAAAAATGCATTTAGACGAGGTTCATATGGACATGGTTTAGTGCTAGAGTATGGACTTGATAATCCTGAGGGTCACTTCCAACTGAAATGATATGATGATTCTACCTTAAAAATAAAGTGGCAACTTTAGGATCAAGCAAACCATAAGAAACTCAGCTCATAGTACTACAGTATTAACAGTCTCTGGCTACCTATATGCAGAGATAAGGGCGTTGGGGTACTAGAAATGTTATGGTTTAGCAGGACAAGAATTTGGTTGGACTGTGGAGCTTTTACCCCCTATGTATCTTATTACATCAACAGCTGATATTGCTTAAGGGCCAAGCAAAACTCTGACATATGTCCCTTTGCAGATGCTCTTTGGCCTGTGTCTAATGAACTGCTGGCCTTTGTCTGGCTTCCAGCGTGAAGCTGCCCATTTCATCGAAGCCAACAACATTCTCGTCGCCTGGCAGCGCAGCTGAAACCCTGCAGAGGCCAAGGACTGAACGGGATACCAGAGGTGAACTGTTCTCACAGCTGAACTACGCTCTTGAGGAGTCAGGAACCTTGCCTTACCCTGCACCTTCTCTTCAGAAATGGCTCTCCTTCTAAACTTCCAATTAAACACTTGCCTGTGTTTGAAGGAGACTTAATTGTAGATTTACCCAATATTGTTTTGGCTTCTCGCTTCTGGCCCTGTGTAGTCTGATATCAGGTTACTGCCCTGGAAGCCAATTCCTGCCTCCAGTGCATTGGCCAAAAGGTCTGCTGTGCAAGGAGCACACATCCAAGGGCTACTCGTGTTCCATACTATTGCCTCGCCCCACATCCCATCCTTACCAGTAGCAGAATATCCGCCCAGCCAGTGAGGATCCTGAGGAGAACATTCTTCATTCATCTCTGGTTTTGAGGCCTCCAACTGACAGAGGCCTCAGAGATGGTGGTGACTCAAAGTAACACATGGATACCCCAAATATCTGGCTTATTTTTAAATGAAGAGATATAGTTCAACCTTCTTTCCAGTTCACCCAGCTCTTGCATTTTGTCTAGCTCTTCTACAGAGAAGTTTCTGGCTACATGTTCCTCTATGGATCTCACCAGGTGCTGGTCTCGACACTGACCAAAAAGTCCCTTTGTCACCCTGGATGAAGGAACATTCTCTAACCATGTCCCACACGTAGGCGCTGTTACTCCTTCTCCCTTCATTATCTTGGGACAGTGATAGGAAAGTCATGGTTTAGTGGTACCATCTGCTCTCCTGTCCACCCGCTGAACTTCACATGTGATCTTCTTTACCATTTGCTGCCCCAGTACCTCTTTTCTGGGGTCCTCTCTTTTTGAGGAAGATTTGCTTCTAACTTGAAAGCTTCTGCTTCTTGTGCCCATAGCTTATAAACAGATTGACACCGCTGCTGGGGATGATCTTCACCTTTCCATCAACCTTTTAGAGCCTTCCCACGAACAAGGGCAAAGCTTTTCTGATCCCTCTGTGTCTGTTCTTCCCCTCTTCAACAATGGATGTGGATTAAACATGCATCTGCTGAAATGACCAGCAGCACATGTCAAAAAAAAAAAAGCTCTGATCCTTGACAGGTAATGAAGAAATAGATAATGATGCAAATAATTCTCCTGTGGCTGTTGGTGGAATTTTGTTTGCATCCATCTATCTCCAGCTTGTCATGTTACCATTTGTGCTGCTCGTAATACAGATGTTACCAAGGGCAAAAGGGTGGTCTGTGGGTCTCCTGTAGTGACCTGCGATGTTTTTAGCCTGCACGTTAGCTGTCAGAGGGAGTTTACTCCAGGGATAGGGACTAGTCTGATGTACAGACAGAGGTAGGAATGAGGAGGAAAAGTGTGAGGACACAAGCTCAAGGAAGCAAGTGAGAATTTGCCATACCCGGACCAAGGTGTTTGTGTTTTCTTTTGCACTTGCCTGTCATTTAATTGCTTCAACGTGGGGCTCGTGCTGGATACATCAGACTCCGGCCCAACTAAACGGTGCTAAGAGCCAAACTTGATAAGACAGCTCGGGATGGGTGATGGTGCTGTCTCTACCTCAGGATGATTTTGCAGTGCAAGCGTCGACTTTTCCCATCTGCAGACCCAACTTAGCTCTTTTAGGAGACGTGAGGTACACAGCACGGGTGGTAGGATCGTCCCAGAACCCCCAATACAATCCCCAGTTGCTAGTTTAAAGGCAGGACATATGCCAAGTGCTTGGCAATCTCAGTGACACCTCCATAAGTAAGTGGCCCAGCACAGTCTGATGGGATGGGTGTCACTGGGATGCCCAGTCTGCCAATGCTCAGTCCACCTTAGACCCCTCTCCACAACAGGGAGCATTATGGATGTGTAGTCATGTCCTGGATGTGAACCACACGTCAGTCTCTCTTTTCCTCAGCTTTTCAGTGTGCACAGTGTCTGTCTTGCAGCCCCCCAACACTTGGGACGTGGCTCCTTTTGTCAGAAGGGCTGACTCTATGACAAAATAACCCATTATGAAGTCTCTCATTTGGAGCTGGAACTGAAAAAAGGACAAGTGAGACACAACCTAGAATTTCCGGAAGGTATTTGCATCCTGGCTTTTTGTTCAAGAAGCTAAAAAGGAAGCCCAAGTTTTTTTTTGAATGCATTATGCTATAGTCACTTTTATTTTTGTCTTACCTCTGTCAACAAAGCTTAGTACAAGTGGTCCCAGTTGCCTGCTGGAAGTGACAGGAAGGGAAAGGGATGTGGGAACACACAGCGATACGGACATAAAGGAGCAGAGAATGGTGCTGAGTGAGAAATTCCACCTTTCACTGTGGGAGAGGGGAGGAGGGGAACGCTGCTCCGCAAGCAGAGGTTGTCCCTGTTGTCACTATATGCAGATACATGACAATGCTTTTGGTGAGGGGAAAACTAAACATTTTCCTCAGGTTTGGATTACTCTAGAAGTTTACATCACGCTTCTCCAGATATGTGTGTGTTGATGTGGCTGGACACACAAACACAGATAACTCCTTTGGTAATCATTTAGTGTACTAGACCTTGCATTAAAATCCTGGCAGAGGTCACAGGCGAAAACGAATTTGCTCGACTTGCCATGGTCATTAGGCTGTACCAATTCTGGCTGAGATCGCAAATGAAAATGAATCTACAGTTGTCCTGCTCATCATTTCTCCATACCAACAAACTGTTGTGCCATTTGAAGTAATTTATTGTGATTGGTATCCATTACTCCAGAACTACTCAGGAGAGGAGCAGTGAGGGATGTTGTGGATCATAATTATGAGGGTGTTGGATGGGCTGAGATAGATACGTGAGCTTTTAGAGTGGGACACAACCACAAGTGCCTCCATGGAAAGAAACACTGGCCAGGACAGAGTGAAGGTTTAGTAACAGTGATGGGAGAAAACCAAACCAAAATAAAATAGCATTGCAGAAGGTCTGGGTGCATGAGGGAACTGTGCATGGGTCAGCACTTTGGGGAAAAAGCATCCGCAGCATCTGGTTTTGCTGTGCTTGCTTCGGGGCTGCACATTCTTTGGTTTTAATGAGCCTCTTACCCACCTGCTGAACAATCACCTTATGTCACCTGAATCTGCAATGCGTGGTGCCAGTTGCTACACGTACAGAGCACCGAAGCAGCACAGCCACGGTGAGGCAGAGTCCAGAATCATATGGCCTGGCCGTAGGATGCCCTTTTGCAAATGGCAGAGGAAATCAGCCCTGGAAAACAACCCCCTTCCAAGCCTGCTGTTCACTTGGCTACAGTGTTTGCCATTGCTTGGCTGTAGATTACAGGTTCAGCAGCATGCTAAACAGCCAACATTATGTTTCTGCCAAGGAACAAGGCTCCCGACTACTGAAAACTCCCAGGGGCCCACTGGAGCTGTTGCTAAGCACAAGGGAAACCTGGTTAGCAAAGTCAACACCATGCTTTTCCGAGTGTGCCTCAAATTTTCTGCTCCACCAGCCCCTCTCCTTTTGGACACCATCCTCACGAGGATGCCAGGCCAAGTCTATCCCAGCAAACAGTGGCCTTTATGAAGTGCTGCTGCTTTTGGATGCTGTTGGAGCACATCTCTGGGATGACTTTAAGAAACTGGGTCAAAGTTTCTCCTCTTGTTGCCGTCAGCTAGTTGGAGACCTGGTGAAACACTGGACAACCGAGTCACGTCAAATGCGTAGCCTGAATCAGTCCCTGCTGACTTAAGAAGCTCGAACATGTTATATACAAGATCTCCTCCACTTCTGCCAGACCACACAAGAACGTGTTGGGGAAGGACCCGTCCTAGTCAAAAAGGCTGAGCTCTGTGTTGACATTCTCCATGGCTTTTGCAATATCACACGGTGCAGAAGAGGCATCAAAAGCAGTCTCTGAAGGGACAACTGGGCATAAACCTGTCAGGAAAATTAAAGGGCTGTAGACGCCTGCACCAATATGTAAGCCATACTAGTGGTATTATGGAAGGCCCTAAATACTGGCATCCTTTTTAGCTACTTTCTGTTTCTGGACTGCAGCTGGCCCTGCTTTATTTAAACGATTATATATGGATGTGTTGTTTAAGGAACAGGATTTATGGAAGAAAACTGGCAGTGTTTTGCGCCTTGCTTTCCAGGCAGTGTTCTGGGTTTCCTTAATCATTGAGGGCTGATGTGACTGTCCATAAAAGAGGGGAGTTGTTTCTGTTTCAGCTTTGCTGCTAAAAATCTAACCAAAACTGTGTTCAGGCTGCAATCCAAGGCCATAGTCAGCCCTCTCTCAGAAATACACAGTGAGTTACACGATCCCCTGAGTGTCTTTGGTGACATCTCTGGAAGATAAGAAATCCTCAGAGAGTGGCAGAATCATGATCACCATTAATTAAAGCTCATCGGAAGAAAGTCTTGATTTTCTAGAGGAGAGTCTTGAAAATTTTCCAGGCAAACGTGACCGGGAACAGTTTCAACTTGATTCTCATGCAAACTGAACTGGAAATTATTACAGCCAAATAATAGCATTAAAGTGGAAGGAAATTACTGCATTGATTGCTTGACCTGAAGAACAATAATGGTCCTCGTCTATTACAACTGATTTTCCATAACATTAGTGTTGCACAGAAAAGTTCAGATTAAATCCAGGAAGCTGAAAGGCTAAGAATTAACACAGTGCCATGGTGAGGGACCCAGTCCCTTTGCACAAGAACAATCTGTGTGACGAAGGGTAGTCACGTCTTTGCAAGAGGCAGAAATATTATCTACATCCCTCAAATATGTGTGTGTTCAACAGAGAGACTTGTGGTCCAGTTGCTGAGACAGGAGTGAGGAACGAGTCCCTAACAAGGAAGCCAACGTTCAGATGTGAAAGATGCTGCAGGAAAGAATCAAAATAATCTTTCTGTCCCTCCAGAAAAAGAGCAACAGTCACCTCAAGTTTTGTTCCTGGAGAACGGGCGTTTTAGAGAGAATTGCTTTATGTAGGTACTGTTGGTTTGCATTTTGTTGTGACCTACTTAGAGGTAACCCCTGTGACATGCCCTGTGGTGTTATTCCTAGGTTAGTCTAGACTCGTTTTCAGGGAAATGGGGCCCAGCTGGAAGGGACCTAGAGTAAAGCAAGAGTGAAAGAATTCAGCTCCCAACTGAAAAGCAATTATTGCCACTTTTTTCCCCATATTCTTGTGTGAGTGCTGGTGATTCAAACACCCAGTGCCCTGGCAGCTGGCACAGAGGTACAAGGCTTCAGTCCTTGCCTTCCCTAATACTGGCCTTGCTTTCCCCTCCTGTATCCTCAGAGGAAATTGTGTAAAGGGCCAGTTTTAGCCTCGTAGCTGCTTAGAAATCACTACTAAGCAACAGCGCTGCTCATTTGTATGAATGAAGGGTAGGGAAGTGTTGGTCACATCCCAAAGACTAAGCAGGACTGCTTGGTGCCCTGAAGGGAAACAAATTGTTGATTAAAATCCAGTTCCTGTTTGGCAGGCAGGAACTACAAACACCATGATAAGGACAACTCCTGGATGGCAGCCTCAGCCAAGGAAAGATTACTCCAAAAAAAGACTGTTTTATTTATCCCTAGAGAAGATATTGGCAGGCCACTGCCAGGATAGCTTTGTCGTGTGTGTTGATGTCAGTTCTTTACCCTGGGGACACCTGCCCCATGGTGAGGATGAGATTCAGCCCAGGACAAGTGTCAGACCAGTAGCTGTAGAGTAGACTCAGTTCAGTCTGCCAGCATACAGCTCTTTCCTTGCTTAGACTGTCCCCTTCAGTTCACCATCTATAATCACAGAATCACAGAATGTTAGGGACTGGAAAGGACCTCAACAGATCATCTAGTTCATCATCTAGGTCATCATGTTCCTTAGCTAATGAGGAGTTAGAGGATAAATACGTTGAAGAAGTCCATCAATGCTGGGTTAGCTGAGCGTGTCTGCTGCAGATGCCCCACAGTCCCGGCGGAGTGTCCATTGTCAGGGAATTCACTTCTAGCTTGCCCACTTTGGTACCCGCAAGCATGGGTTGACTGTAACTCCCATCAGACCGTGTACTGCGGTATGGGAACACCCCTTGGGAACGTCCACTGCAGTAGGAACGTCCTTTGCTGTGCCCTGTAGCTGCAATTATCCGAAATGGCTGTGGCTCCACTGAGGAAACACACTCTGTCTGTAGATTTGTACATCTGCTGGGAATTTGGGGAAAGATGCTTTAAATCCAAAAGGCTTCAAGGGGCTGTAAGGTGCGCAGGTTTGTGGTCCCTGCAGGAGCTCTGCCTGTGTCCTTGCCTGTGGTACTGGGAGTCTGTTGGTGATGTGCTGCCTTGCCCCATATTCGCTCTTGCTTGCAGCAAAGAAAGGATGGGCTTTCATAACTGTGCTGGCACGCAGGTCTTGGAGGAATCATTAATAACAGGTTCCTGAACTTTGGGTAAATAATTTTCGCTGCTACTCTGTTTTTTTTCCTCCCTTTTCGAAGCCTTGTCTGCAGCGCTGTGTGCACCAGCAGATTGCAGGGGTGGGTCCCGACAGCTGGCGTGCTTCAGATCTCATGTGGCGACTGCACACCTCAAGTCCCCGTGTGCCACCAGCCACCTTCCTGCCCCGTCTCTCTGCCGCTGGCTCTCGCTCGAGCTGTTATTTGTGTCTTCAGAGCACAGCTGGTGTGTTTGGAACAGAGGGCTGGGAGGGGAGGGTGGAAGGGACTGCAGAGCTGGCAGTCCATCACTCCTCCGGGATGCATGGCCTGGGTGAAAACACGGAAATTAATAAGACATGCGGCATCAAGAGCTGCTCCTTTTTATCTGGACGCTGTTCATTGCAGGAAGCATCTTCTCCTCAGCCTCTCGTGGGGAGCTCGTAGCACAAAGCCTTCAGTCAGACAGGTTTGTTCTCCTGCCATGCCAGCGTGACACGTCCACGTGTGTTGGGATGAACGCAACTGGATTGCAGGTCCCTAAGGAGAACATGTGTGGCTTTGGGAACCGACTGGTGCTTTTCTCAGACAAATACAACAGAGTGGCTTATAAGTTGAAATATGCTTCCATAAAATGCTCATCCTTTACAATTAAAGTACAAAATTGTACAAGCCAAATGACTATCTGCACACACAGATGCTTAATGACTTGTTACTGACACAAGTGAAAAACAGAAGAGGCAAGCAAGACCCCCAGAAAATAGTTAAAACCAACACTTTTTGTTCAGTTTCAAGTTTTCTTGACATCATGATTCCACATTTATAGCACTGTCCCTGGGAACCCTGGCTCATCCTTCTGTGCCACCACTTCTATCTCTTGAAGGTTCTGTGAAGATGCTGCATTTGTGTGGGGTGCCAGTCTACAGTCCACAAACTTGGGGAGAAACCTGGTGGTGGAGGAACACGTTACACACTTGAGGGGCAGCTGGATTCCATGTCGGAGCACATAAACAGCAATTCATGAATCAGCAAGGATGTTCTCCAAGCCCATAAAGCTTGGAGTGCCCTCAGTATCGTTCCCATGCAGCTGGAGAGGCTCTTGACCTGGGCAAGACCTTTTGGTATGGAATGGAACCGAAAGGCAGAAGTTTCATCCCTCATCTGCAGTGACAGCTCAGGAGAAAGAAGCCACTGGGAGAGAAAAGGACAAGCGAGGGAGAAAGAAGAGGCAAAAAGGTAGAGGTGGAAGGGAAGCAATCTAGGACTTCTTTAATGGGACCAAACATTAATAGTGACCACTCTGGCTGTGAAAGGTTGTCAGTTAGCAACCACTCAAGTTGATAGTCGCTGCCCATAATGCGGTTGAAAAACATGCCCACCCATGGTGCTGAGTCCCTTCACATACCAAGCAATAATGGTATCACCAAGCCTGAATTGCTCTTTGTGCAGCTTCTGCACAGAAAAACACCACCCCATCTCTCCATCTTCCTGCACCACTTCTGATAATGCGTTAGCATACACAGGTCTTGTTCACTTTGGGCCATTTTTCTGTGTGAAGGTCTTGGGGCAAAAGACCTTGAGAAAAAAAATCAGGAGCCTGGGAAAATTTTCCATCATCTGCGTCCTTATATAATGGTTGTTTGCAAAGACAGGTAACTGAGATCCGTCCCCTAGTCCCCACCCTGGGCAGGCAGAAGATTGATGGCTGTGTTTCACTTTGCTGTTCCTTCCATACTCCCCCACACACCTCAGTAGCTCTTCTTATTTTTATACTAAATTGTTGGCAAATATATAAATATCTCCTGTCACCAGGAAGCCGTGTCCGTTTGGTTCTGTCTGCAGATGCTGCTCTCCCCTCCTCGCCCCCGGCAATTCACGGATTTCATGGGCCCTGGGGGAGGAGCCGGGAGTCACCCGTCATAAATTCCCATCACGTCAGGCAAATGCTTTCACATCATTCAAAAGGAAAATCTGCTTCCCCAAAATAAATCACAGGATGTAAGCAGAGTCCACGGGTAAGACAATGGGGACACTTGTAAATCATTGTGCACTGGAAATCGGGCTGGGGGATTTGGAAGCCCTGGGTCAGTTCCACAAGGAGGCAACGCTCTTCTGCAGCTAAAATCTTTACTGAAAGTGTATATGTGGCCAATGAGAAGGGTGATGGTGTAAAATGGGATTCAATGGGAGGTGAGGAATCAGAGATTCTGGAGGGACACAACTTTGCAGAGACAGAGTGTCTTGAGGGAGAGCTGGCATGGATGGATTCTGCCTGTGGTACCAAGTTTAGTACGTGGACTGGCAAGTGCATGACTGATGTCATGAGAAGTCGTCATTGGAGGGCTGTACAGTTCAAAAAAACAAGTTTTGCCCATTTCTGTAGCTAGTACATCTCCCAGGTTAGGTCATATCTTTACTGCTGCTTTGTATACTCCCACTCTTACCTCTTCACCTCCAGCCCTTTTTTTAGCTAGATGAGGTGATGGTATCATTAAAAATATGGTCGTTTTCTAACAGTGTGGGGATTCGCCAGCCAGCCAGGTAGGTCTGACCTAACACAGTGACATTGTGCAAGGAAGGCTACAGAAATCACAGTCACCGAGAGGAAAAGCAAGGGGTGAGAGGTGGTTGGCAGACTCCAGAGGGCACCGGGGTGGCCATCTGGGCTTTGTAATGGGTTGCAATGAGAACATGGAGCTCTGTAAGGCTCAACCAGATCTATTTTTTTTTACAAGAGCAGGTAAAAACCTCATAAGGTGGGCTGGGTATTTCTCTGTGAAGAGGCCTTGAATGCACTTCCCATTCTTTCTTTCTCCCTCCTCTTCTATTGCAACAGTTAAAAGAGGACCCCGCCTAGAAAACCCCGTGTTACAAAGCAACCTCTCTGTATTGCCTAAAGCAATCAGCCAGCAGCTTCCCTTTGTGAGGAGGAAAGTGGGCTTTTTCTTTTGCTCCTACGTGTAATCATCCCTTTCAGTGCTTTCTTTTCCATTTTGAGCTGTCCCCTTCCTTGTCTGCCGTAGCAGCTTGTGCATCCCAAATCCCACTAGTACTGGAGAGGGAAGGGTGACAGTCCTGGGCTCCCATCGAGGACCCGGGAATGGGGTGGCATGGCTGGCGTGCTCCACTTCATTCCGTCCATGCTTAAGTACCCCTTTGCTTTAGCAGGAAAAACACAGGAAAATTGCAAATAACACATTAGTTCTAACTCTGTGTTTTCAGTGGTTCTTCCCTCTCACAGTCTGGCTTTGCTCCTTGTAAGCTGCTGTTTCTTCAGGCTTTGTGCTGTGAGTGCACTCAGTCTGTAGGCAGGGCTTAAAGGCCTTTGCTGTTTTAGGCATAGAAAATGTAGAGAAAAAGAAGACTGCTTCTGCCCTGGAGATTTTAGCACTAGGGGTTGAGTTATAGTCGGCAGTTGTGAAATGAAGTTGTTCTACCAGTATTACCCCATAGGCAACTCATTCTCCATCATTCAGACGCTGGAAGATGGTGTCTTGAATGACTGAGAAGTGAAGAGCAGTGTCTTTTTCCTCCCAAGATCCTCTTCTATATGTCGAACTCTCAGTAGAGCTGGACATGAGGAGGCCTTCCCCGTTCCTCGGGACACCCTTCCCCGTTCCTTGGGACTTAGGCTGCAGCTTCCACCTCGCTCTTTGGGTTCCCCAGACCTCGCTCAGCCCACCTACCAAGGCCACAAGCAGGTCCCCGGGGTATTCTTTTGTTATAGCATCATAGAATCATTTCAGTTGGAAGAGACCCTCAAGATCATCGAGTCCAACTGTAACCTAACTCTGGCACTAACCCATGTCCCTAAGAACCTCATGTGCAGGGATCGTGTGTTCTCGGAGACAGGCAGAATTTAGCTTTTGTTGCATGTGTTATCTCATGCATGGGCACTACCACAGTGAATGTGGGCATGAGTTTTTTGAGACTTCACAAAAATAAAGCCAGATGGCATTAAATAAACTGTGTTGGAGGGAGGTTAAGCATGACTTGTCGACACTCCCTACAGAGAGCAGCAGGAGGATCGGAAACAAAACCCAGGAATCCTGTTCTCTCCGTATTTGTCTTGTCTTGCTAGTAGCTTTTGCTGGCGTGTTTGTGGACGTCCTCCTTCAACCCCACTGTGGGGAAGTCAGGAAGAAATCCATTTGTTATGTTCAGAGTGTCTGTCCTGAGCAGGGAATTAGAGCTCGCTGCATCCCTGGGCAGTGTTTCTGCCATGGGGAGCTGTGAAAATGCTGTTTCTCTGTTTGCTTTTGTGTTGGGGCTCAGGGGTGGGAAACTGGGGAGGGGGAGAGGAAAACATTGTTCTGTTTTTCAAGCAAGCTTGGGGAGGGTGGTGGAAAAAGGACCGTTATCTCCTTCATTGAGAAGTTTGGTCATGGAGGGCTGACTGTCCTTGTTTCCTAAATGTATATGGTGCCCTCAGGGAGTGTCTGGTTTTGATTAGATAGTGTCTTGTGGAGAGCTCTTGATTCTGGGCTATATGAGTGTGAAAGGAGAGTGTGTGACTCCTTCCCTCCCCCATGAACTGTGAATGAATAGCACCTCTGTCCAGGCAGGAGAGAGGGGCCCTCCGGCCAGCTGGAAATGTGCATTTATTATAAAGCAATGAAGTAGCAAAGATACCATGAGACAGAAAAGATTTCTCGGTTTTGTTTTGCTGTTTCAATTCTGCCACTCACCCCACCTAAAATGGCAGATGATCTCCCTAAGAGTGGTCATTGGAAACCCTGCTTGAGACTGGGGAAAATCAAGCCTGGCTTTTCTCATGCCTTGTGCCATCTGTAGAGGTTGCACAACCGGGAAGGCAGCAAGATCCCTTCCCTTTGCACCCTGTGGAAATGAGGTGATGAGTAAACATTTGTTTTTACTGGGAACAGGGAGCGAACACGGCTTAGAAATAAGCAGAAATTAGCACATGCAGTTAGATGCCATTTTTAACAAGGTCATGTTATTAATTAAGATGGTGCTTCAGTAGTGCTTTAGCTAAAGTGTGATAAACAAGCTTGTTTTTGTGGACCCAGAAAAACCATTTCAACAGTGTCCAGTTTTATTCAAGGAGTTCAAGCTTGCAAGGAAGGTGAGGGAACGAAGGACAAGAAAGGGCGCTCTCCCATAAACATACGCCCTTTTTTTTCCTTCTGTAGGAAACAAAGATTTCCTCTGTGTGGCTTTGGATCTGTGTATGTTCCTATCAGATGCATTCACCTTGAGCAGTTTTTGCACCGAGTAGCACTGACACTCATTAGCAGAGCGGGTGAGTGGAGGGGTGATCTCTCCAGGGACGCCCCCAGGGAGGACAGACTCTCTCTAAAGTGAAGTTCCCTTGTTTTCCTGGATTTTTGCAAGTCTAGTTAAACACCTGAAGGCTGGCTGGCTCCTGGATAGAGCGCGAGGAGCAGATACTGCAGCTGAAGCATCGTTAATTCATCAGCGAGGAGAACCTAATTGTTTGTTGCTCTGGCGACTGTCATGATGACTATGCAAATACATTTTTCCCTCCCTTTCCCCAAGTTCTGTGCCCTTTGATAGTCCCTAGGGACTTTTCTTATTTAAGTTCCGCTGCTCTTCATTTGCATGAGTCATCGCCTGGCATGACAAGGCGAGAGAAAAAGAGTGTGAGAGCACAACCTGTCAGGCAAAAAAGGAAACCTCAGTCCTCTGGAAGATGATGGTTTCCGAACCGCTCACCAAGACCCTTCTTAAGAGATATAGCGCAGATGAGATGCTGCCCCGTAATTCCCATCGACATGTGTCACAGGCTGCTGTAAGATGCATGAGGGCTCAGGGGGTTTCCCACAGAGGTGCAGGCATCTGCTGCCAGATTTAAATCTTTTTACGGCGAACTCGGCAAACCAGGGGGACCAAGCGCTCCCCATCTTTTCCAAGGAAGGAACAAGGGGCCACCGAATGAGGTAAACACTCGGCAGGCACAGAGCGAGCACAAGGGTGCTGTTCTCAGCCTGGTGTGTGGATAAGCTGTGGAAATCCTTCCCATGGGAAATTCTGAATACTTAAAGTTCACATAGGTTCAGGGAGAAAACAAGCATGTTCATGGAAGAGGAGTCTGTCTGTTATTAATTAGGACAACATTGCATCTCTGGCTCAATACATCCCTGAACCACGAAGAGCTGGAGGACGGGAGAATATCTGGATACATATCACAGTATCCCTGCTCAACTCCTATATTGATCTATAGGTTCTCCTCGAATGCTGGGAGTGGTGAACAAGCCCAGCACCAGGGAGGGATGCCCAGCACTTGTAGGATAGAGCTCAAAACTGAAAATACCTCAAGCCTGGGCTAGTTAGCCCTGGGGATCTCCTGCTTCAGGAAAACCACATTTTGATTCTTACGAATGGGCAGAAGAGGTATTTGCAAATACCCAGAGCCTTTATGTGATAAATATTACCTCAAATTAGTTGGCTAGATTAAAGAAGATGTAGACAGATAGCTGATATTACCTCTGAATGTAGCAGGCAAAATTGGAATCATTAAAATAAATGTCCTCTCAAGATTCCAGCTTTATTTATTATTATCGTTATCAGAATTATTATGGTGTCTAAATGTATCCTGGGCTCCAGGGTACCACAGAGACTGATAACCCTGCCAAAATGGCCATCCATACTGCTAGCTGGAAACAGATAGGGCAGCAAGCAAAGAGAACAGACTGCAAGAGGCCCCTGAACACCAGGGCTAAACTAAGCCCTGCTGTCCCCAGGTGGATGTGAGTCACAGGTTGTACCTGCCAGCGTTCAGGGCACAATTCAATGGCAATCGCTGTGTCCTCCACTTGAGGAGGATGTCCTGGTACTCACTGATTTCTACCGGTACGTACAACCTCTTAATGCAAGGAAGACGTCAGGGCTGTGCAGCCTGGTGTGCCTTGGTGCCCACAAGGCCAGGGCATCAATATATCAAAAACCAGACTCTAAGTTAAAGATTTGCCCACTCTTGCTCTCGATGGGGCCTCCTCTTGTGTCAGAGCGTGAATGCAAAATAAAAGGGGGAGGGATAGTGTGGGAAGTCTCACAATTCCCATCCGTCTTCTGTGCAACAAACAGTGAGGCAGGTGCTACAGAAAAAGATGCTTTCCAATTTAGTTATAATAATGTTGTGTCAATCACCAAAATGCTAAGCTGTATGTAATAATTGCTATGTGAAAAACATGTATCCTTTATAAGGTGTACTTGTGTACCTACTTCATAATATGCATTTCTATTGATCTATATACCTAATTATGTTAGTATAAAACCCTTAAACATATGCCTGCAATCTTATTAAAACAAAGAAACTGAGTTGAAAACTGAGCTAATTCAACCTGGAACCTGTGGAGAGGAAAAGAACAGAGTCCCCCCCTCCCAGTCCCTTTAATTGTGCTTGAAAGATCAAAAATTCCCTGAAATACTAAAAGCTAAGTAGAAAAGTATGGCAAATGGGTAGAATTGTTTTACACCAGATTATTTGTTCATTCTTCCAGGAAGCACTGGCTGATATTAAAGCACATCTGATGGTGTCTGAAAAATTCTGCAAAGCTCTCTCCTTAATCCCCGAGCTTCTTCTGGATCATCTGTCTTCTCCAGTGCTCTGGCTTTATTAATAAGACTGTCACAATTACAGGGCTGGCTGCAGACTTCCCCAGGGTTTTTCTAAGCAGATCTCTCCCCGCAAACCCTGGATGTGTTTCTCTCTCTCCCCAAGGTGCTGCCACTTGGTTCTCCCTCCCTCTGTCCTACAGTGCCCTCTAATTTTACCATACTTGCCCACTCAGAGAGTTAATTTTAGCATAGGAGTGAGGCATTGAATGAGAAGAAAAGGAGGGTGAATGAGCGAGGTCTAAGCATCTCAAGCCTAGATGATGGCCATCCCCATCATTTCCATGGATGTGCGGAGCTACCCTTGCGGTTTTGTCCTCCTAAGGCTTGCTTTTGGTCTGTCTTAGCTGTCTTTTCCACCTTGCCTTCAATCTGATGGTCTTTTAAGATAACCGCAACCTCTGGCCCTATTTGCTGCTGGGTCTGGGCATGTGGCGAGCTGAGCAGGGCTGAGTGTGGACATCAAAGCGAATGGCTTTTTCATCTTGAACGCCTGCAGCAAAAGGGCTTTTTGGGTTCACGGCTTGCTCCCTACTTGCCATTCCAAACCGTCCTTACTGAGCTAATGCAGTGTGTGCATATAGACAATATTCTAGACACAGGGAAGTTACGCACATCACAAATCCTCTCCCCGACAGTGGAATTTTGCGGGGGGTAGAAAGTTTCAGTGAACTTCAGAAAGGATTTCGATTGAATGCTGAGTTTCTCCAACAGGTATTTCAAGGAAAATTGATGTGAGTTTTGCCTTTCAGCCACTGGCCTTGCTGGGAGGTGTCGGTGAGTTTATTACTAATTCAAATGTTGTTCTCCCGGCTTGCAAGACAGTTAAATATTGAACACCTCTCCCATGCCTTCCAAAGCTCCACCTATGGCTTCAGGGTGTCAAGGAAGTACCTTCATAAGGAACTTTCAATTACCCATTTTTCAGGTATTTACAACAGGCTTAAAATGATCTCAAGGCTTGATCCGAGATAGCCATAAACACAGTGGGCTTTGGATTAATGCCCTTCTGATGCTTTGGCTGCACCTTTTCCTTGTAACCAGAAGGAGCAATTAGGAAACCTTTGTGTTGCAATATTTCTTCCTTTGCTTCTAGTTGTTCACTTGTAGCCATTACCCAGGGAAAAGCAAAGGGGGGAAACAGCTAAATAAGAACCTTTAACTGTATTTTTTTATCTTGATTCATCTTAGTATATATAAATTTCACAAGTGCTTTTTATTAAAATAAGGAGGCTAATGAAAGATGTCTGAGTGGGTCAATTAACCCAAGTCCGAACGGGTCATTAGAAACAATGGAGAATTGTGTAGGCAGTGACACCTGACAAGCATGGAGACTGGTCAGATGAGTCAGATGAGGAGATTGATAGTTTTAAAACAATTTGCTTGATTTGTTTTATTCTCCCTCTCTAATAGCAAAAATGCTTTGAAGACAAATAGTAGACCCTGCGCATGATCTTACATTCACAATAGTTGTTGTCTTATAATCCTTAGACTGGACTGTGTGATTTCAATGTGTGTGCAAATAACATGAGACAACTTCATTAGCCTGGGCGGATATTTTGGGGAAAACACTGCTCATGTGGTTAGAGAGGTATCAGTTGCCATTTGCACTTCAGAGCTACTCATTTGACTGCATGTGCTCCTCTTCCGATTTAGCCAGTGACTGGTCTAGGCTGAAAGGTCTTTCCTATGGGTTTTCACGCTACCTGGAGACTCTCTAGTATTATAGAATTATTTTTCTACACCTGTCACAGAATCACAGGATGGCTGGGGTTGGAAGGGACCTCTGGAGATCATCAGTCCAATCCACCTGCTAAAGCACGTTCACCAGAGCAGATCACACAGGGTCGTGTCCAGGCAGGTTTGAATGTCTCAGAGAAGGAGACTCCACGAGGGCTCTGGTACCTCAAAGGAAAGAAGTTTCTCCTCATGTTTAGACAGAGCCTTCTGTGTTTCAGTTTGTGCCTGTTGCTCCTCATCCTGTTGCTGGACATGATCCCTTTAACCACAGGAGGAAGCTTCTGTATCAGAGTTCAGTCTCTGGCTGCAAATCCCACAGCCATTAAGACCACGGCACAGTTTGCTGAGCCCCTCGCCAAGTGCCAGATGGGTCCCTTCTACCCACTGCATCCCTTATTACCATGAAGGAGCTTGAACATTACAAGACCCTCCTAATAAAACTGCTGGCAGTACAAGGGTTTCTGTCCTCGGAGAGAGGAACCTGTGGCAGATGCTGATTGTGTCACACAAGGCGTTAGTGGAGGAGAGTGAGGAGGACAGTGGGGTTGTGGGGACCTTCTCTTGGGTTGTCCTGAAGACAGGCATGTTCACCTACCTGTCCAGAACCCTCCTCTTCACATCCTCCTGCATCATTAACCATTATTGCCAGCAGGATGGCTCCGTGAACAGGATGCTGGCAGGAGGCAAACCACACACCCCTTTCAGCTTTCGTAAAGGCTCTTCTTTCAGAGAGCAACAGACAGCCCGCAGGAACCCTCGGAGAGCACAGCAGAATAGATATGACAAGGGAAAAATTTGGGGAGGCAAGCCTGAAACAACCGCTTCTTCTTTTCTTTTTAATCTACCTTTCATGGCTTACGCAGGGAAAGCAAAGAGCCTATCAAGGACACACAGCCAGCCTCTCTCTCTCACTGTCAAATTTGTTGCCTCGTTTGGGGTTTAGAAACAAATGATTTTTTCTTTTTTTTTTTTCCTTCTAAATGAATTAAGCTATCTGGGGATAGATGATGGATGCGGGAGATACAGGGTAGGTTATGAGCATGCTCTGTTGCTTCCCTGTGGGACACCTGTACTCATGAATCTGCAGACATTGACCCAATTACTGAGCCAGCACCCGGTTAGAAACTCCCTGTGACCATGTCCCCAACTCGCTGTATTCACTGTATTTTGTTCAGGGACTTTTGCGTTTTAGTGCCTTTTTATGCTAAGTTGGCATATGTAAGTGAACTCCATTTTCTGAGCTGTTCGCTTCATCCTTTGAGATGTCCTTGTTTTTTCTTTAAGTCATTTGAAGCAGGTCCCCTCCTCTCCCTCCTCCCCGTGTCTCCCAGGATGACCTGCTAATTTAAACGAAAAGAGATTGCAGCAACATTCTCTTCGTCACTGTAAACTCAGGAAGGCTTTCCCCCTTCATCGAGGACAAAAATTGAGGACAAAAAGCCTTATTTACTCATCCTGTCCTCCCCTCTCACCACAGGCTTCTCCCTCAGTGCCATCATGTTTTCTCCACTCTAGTTTTAAACATCCTTTTTTCTTCTTTCACAGACCTGTTATGTAGTGTTTTCAGATATTCAGGCTAAATTTTCCTTTGAGTTAGCGTCCGTGGTCTTAAATTAGGCTTCTCATTAATTTGCTCTGTAAAATTACACTCATTGTTTGAATTTGATGAAGCTTTCTCGCATTAGATCCACTTGTGGAGATAAACGGGGAGCAGAGGGTAAGAGTCGTTTACAGTGGGAGCAAAAGGATTTAGCCCAAGGTCTACAAAGGTATTTATGGTGCTATCTCCTATTCAGATGGCTAATTTGCTATAGATTTTTACTCCTTAATTAGAAATTGAGAGCACTAATAGCTTTCTGCCTCTAATCTCAAATGTCCCTCCTAGCTGCTAGGTACATTTTCAGAATTACAAGCTTGTGGGGGAGAAAAGACAATACGCTGTCGGGAACCCTCCAGTTTATCAGTAAAACCCAGTCTCTGGGTAAGTTTTGGGTAAAATGTGCACTTGCGGTATTTTCAAGAGGAGGTAACTTTGCAAGGAGCTGGGAATACCTTCTGCGTCCTACATTTCAGTGGTTCTAGTAGAAGGTAAAGCCAGAATCTTCCCTCCTGTCTTATTGAGAAATCCTTGTTGATCTACACGTGGTCCTGGTATTGTTGATGAAGACCCAATATCTGCAGCTGTGTGGCTGACAAACTGTTGTGTTGATCCTTGAATGAAAGAGAAGGAAAACACACTAACTGCGAGACTCCCTTTCTCCTTTTCTGCATGAGAGATCCCCAGATTAGTAATCACATTAGGAAGGACAAAAATTCCGCCAGGAATTGAAACACTTCCAGTGTAGGACACAAGGGCAAAAGGTCTCTACTGGAGAAGAAAATATCTCATACACTTGGGCTGCAGGTTTTATGCGGTGTCTAGAAAAACAACAGTAAAATTGGCACCTCCTTGCTGGAGAGGTCCCCAGTGAACATTCAAGACACATCTTGTTTGCAAACACAAATGGATTTTTACTCCTATTTTCCCTGAGGAGATCGCAGAGCTATGGCAAAGTGAACTGCATTCTCTTCTGGCTCGTGCATCATCATCAAATCTGTCGGCTAATTTCCATTTGAAGAATCGTCATCGCCAGTACGGAGGCAAGAGCCAGACTGAATTCTCCTCTGATCGGGGGCAAAGTGAATCAGTTGGCATTTAGAAAGATCATCTTTCCGAGTGCTGAGCAGAGGCCTGTGGAAGGGAAATATATTGGATCTGTTGGAGGTCATCACTAGAAAGTCACCTCCATGACTGCTGCGCTGCTTTAATCTTGTGGAGAGGGGCAGCCTCATCATGTTTCTTTGTATTTTTTCATGTGTCCTGGTTTGCTTCCACCTTGGGAGTCCGAAAACACGGAAGCCCTCAAATGCTCATTAGTATGTGGCACCTGAGGGTCAATTTGTATAATCTCTTCAGTTGTTCTGAAAGAAACAGCAAAACAGGGGAAGGAAAAAAAGAAGAGGGCTTTCTCCTTTTCTTCTTGTCTTCCCTCAGGGTCCATCTCTCAGTGAGAACAGACCCAGAACTTGCCTTCAGACCCAAAAGAGAGCAGTAGCCTCACCCATCCTTAACTGAATGAGGAGGAGGAGGATCATGAGGATTTTTGTTTTCAATCTTGTCTTTCCTTCCTGTGCAATACAGGATTCCTCTTTATCTTTTTCACTTCCCTCATATTAAATTCTCTTTTCCTCCACTAGCCTTATATCCTCCAAAGAGGAAGAGCATCGTGAAACAAAGTCAAATCAGCAATGGCATTTGAAACACTCTCAAGGAGAATCACACAAGCAATTTTTAAGGCTACCATGGGGACTAGATTTTTTACATCACTTCCTGCTCTGTTCTGATTTTCTGCTTCTTATTGTAATGTTTATAGTGAGAGTAGAGCTATTATAACACCAAATGTTAATGCCTGAGATGCCAAAGTGATCTCAGAATGGCCACTCGTAGGGTCTTGGATGCATCTTCAAAATGCCTTCCAGCTCAGCTTTTCAGGGGTTTGAAGAGCCTTGCATCTGGCAGATGTTTTGCTGCTTTAACTTACTCCCTCACTGCTTTGAGTGATGATGTACCAAGTTTCTGGATGTCTGAAGCTCCACTAGTAGCCTGGACAAGGTCCAAGCATCCCCTTGTAGTGTAACTCCTGCATCACACAACTTGTGGCTGGGTGGAAATGCTGTTTTTCTCTGTCCTGCTTCACCCTTGGCTGTGCTATGAAGCTCAGGAACAGCCAGGTCATGCCCAAAGCCACCACGTTGGCTGCAGAAGAGACCCAGCTACAAGCTGGGCTCTACCCTGCGACAAAATTAGCAGAATAGCTGTATGTTGTGAAAAGGCTCCTCCGAAAAATGTTTCCTCTAAGATCAAGCACAGTTTATCAGTTCTGGATTGAAATCATCCTCTCCCAAGAGGGCTGAGCCTTTCCTCAGCGCTGAAAGGGCAACCCCCTATCATCTAATAGGCTATTTTCATCGCTATGTGTGCATTTGACAGATCTGGTCAAATTATGAAGCCCTTTCTTTGTGAGAAAGGGTATAACAATCGCAGATAATGGGAATTGTGCACACTTAAATCCCTGCTTATGCTAAAGGATTGCCCCGGGAAGGGAAAGTGTCTGACCCACTTTCATTATAGCCTTTTGAAAGATGCTGCTGTGCCTCCTGCAGCCGGCAACTTTGCAATGCCAATAATGGGCAGTTTGTGCACAGTACGTGTAAGCAAACAGAGTGACATCTCATCTGCTGTGTATGCTCCAACGAAACTGCCTCTCAGTGCTCCTGATGCTTTTGGCCACTTGAGCCGTTCCTTGTGAACGTCACCGAGATGCTGAGCATCCAGCTGCCTGCATGGGAACCTCCCCGGACACGTCTACACTCGTGTCTCAGTGCCATCTCAGAACCAGCAGCTCTGAAGATTTTACTCAGCAACAGCTTTAGTTTCACCCGGGTGGAAAAAGCCAAAGATCTGCAGGAACAGTCCCTTGCAAGCAGTAAGCGCGCTCCTCAAGGGATGTAATTCTTGTGACAGTCCTCAGGTTAAGCTGACTGACACCGATTGTGAATCCAGTCCTCGTTTTTTGGTTATATCTAGTAGTTGCAAGCGGGTAGTCAAGTCAGCGTGGAGGTTATTTATCTGCGTGAAGAGAGGAAATACCACAGTGCTCTTGGAAAATGGGCCAATTCTGTGGTATTTTGTCTCTGAGCAGAGCAAGATGGCTCAGGGGAAGGTGTTAGTCAATTAAAGATAATCTAATTAAAAACATAAAATAAAATCCAACCCAGCATTTGCTCCTGCCTGCCCTCCCCCCAGAGAAAGGAGGCGCTGAAAGAGGCAAGGACGCTTTTCCTTCTGCCACAGAGGGTGGAGGCACAGGAGGCATCCGAGGGAGTATTTCCTCAGTCCTCATCCTTACCAGAGTACTTTGTGTTCATCTTTGAGTATGAAAAGCCCAGGTTTAAAAAGAAATCTCCTCCCCTGCAACCTTTTCACAACTGGTAAAATCCCCCAGATTGCCTCTGCTTCTCACTAAGGCTTTTAGTACCTCTTGCTACCAGATGGCAGCAGGCTGGCATTTGTCTAGTTAAAATGGATGCTGGAAGCAGCATCGAAAAGCACATTGTTTGGGACTGTCATTATTTGCAATTCTGGCTTGGCGGGTACCCAGTTGGGCCCATTCCCACACAGGCACCTTCTTGTACTGAGGTACCCACCCTGTGGAATCAATCTTTGGAGATGTGATGAAGAAGATGTGAGGAAGAAGAGGAGATGGCTGATTATTTTTTTCCCTGAAAAACCCTTCTAGATCATGGAAAACCTGCTCTGCTTCCCTCTCCCAGCCTGACCTGGTTGCCCAAAACCCTTGAAATGGGAGAGTATCCATCAAATGGTGGTGTTGGGGAGGTGATGGTCACTAGGAGGTGGGAGGGAGCTCATTGGGGTGTCAGCACACGAGGGTGCAGGTCGAGGTGTCAGGGTGCAGACGATCACCCTGAACAGGGGGTAGACACAAAGCTCAAGCTGGGGTGGGAATAAATGATAACTTAATATCTGAGAGGTAAGTGTTGGTAATTAGTCTGCAACACTTTGATCATTAATGCATGCAATCAAATTATCATCAGGAACGCTTTCCCACCAGCCCCCCCTCCTTTTCCCCCTGCTTTTCTCTCTTTATTTTAAGGGCTGGCACACGGCAAAAGCCGACAGCACCAGCCCCACCGTGCAGGCAGGAGCTTTCAAAGGAAGCTGCTGCTCCCTAGTGTCTGAAGGATTCTGAGCTGGAGCCAAAAACCCAGGCAAGAAAGAGCGAGTCCCCAAAGAAAGGCCGAGTAATAAACTAATGGGCCCAGGCAGTTTTCTATCCCGAGCACCGGTTCTTTGTTATCTGCCTGGCTATTGATTGCAGTCCCCATGGATACAGCTCAGGTTTGCCTGCTTTGAGTTCTTAAGTGAAATTAAAAGCATGTGGTTCATTACTCAGTGCTCTCCTCTCTTCCTCTGATCTTCTGGCTACGATCCAGGCACTGCTGGCCAATTACACCCCAGGGAATAACCTGCCTTTTTGTGTTGGTTTTATTCTTTTTTTTTCCCTTCGCATTTCTACATACTCTGCATCTTCAGGATGATGGTGGAAGAGACACTGGGCACTCTGTGAGCTCTACCTTTCAAAAGTGTGGTAAATGAGAATTCATTAGCGTTCCTGCTCTCCAGCCACGACTGGAGTTTAGTACCAATTTTTTGTGAAAACTGCATAAATATATATATATATATATATACACACATCTGTGTGCACTCTATGTGCATGTGGACATGTGGACATGCATATACCAGGGTGGCAGCTCTGCAGGAGCTCTTGTTTTGGCAGAAATGGTTGGAGAATTTTGGTAACAAAATTCTTCTTGGGTCAACACCAGTTCATCAAAATGCCCTTTTTAAAAAAGTCTTTTTAATACAGCTTCACCAGTCTTGCTGCTGGGAATTTGGAAGACAAGGAAAGAGGAGGAGGTGGTAAGGGTTTAATAAGACTTTTAAAGGGAAGTGTGTCTTGTGTTCAACATTGGGCTTTTTAGCTAAACCAGAAAGTACCACTGCAAGCTGCTGCCACCCCAAAACCCCTTCTGGGGAAACCGCGGGGAAGAAGGAGAAGCAAGAGATTGGTAGCACAATGGACTTTCTCAAAGTTACAGAAAACCTTCCAGATCCTGTCACCTGAAACATCCCAGGTCATCCTGAATCTCGCCAGCACTGTCGGTGATACGATCTCCTTTGACAGCCGTATCTTAAAGGAAGGGCACATGAATGCATTAAGATCTCTCTGGATATTTTATCCAGCCATCTATCAGGCTCTTCTGAGTAGTATTTTGTCTGTAGAGCTTAACATCAAAGACATTGAAAGTCAATGGGTTGACGTCCTCTTTTCTCCTAGAAGTAGAGGTCAAATAATGCTTGATTTCATAGTATAAATCTATACATATACTGTTGATAGGTATAATAATAATAATAGGTAAGTGACAGGAAATGTTGGTGAAGGGTTTGCTGAAATTCAGGCCACTTATCTAGGCTTTCAGCACGGCCTCAAGCGGGACCTACATTTAAGATTTTTGGCAAGCCTGAAATGCTTCTTTTCATTACATAATTGGCCTGTAACTCTAATGATGATAGTGGAGCTGCTCCAGATTTGTACTAATGTAACTGACAGCAGATTTTTGGCTCTAAGTCTGTAAGAAAAAGCTTGCCATAAGTTCAGCATTCAGACTGTCCTTTGTAGTTTCTCCTTTTCGCTCAGAAAGGAAGCAAGTGCTTCTCTCTTTTCAGATTAATTCCTTTCTGTAATATTTTCTTATGGTTACTGAAAATTTGGTTCTGTTCAGCTGACCTATTTAACTGAGCATGAGTAGAGAACACATTCATCCCATATATAACAATGGAGTTGTTACACGTGCACTGTTCCCAGAATAGCTCCCCCCGAAAATTACTATTTGACTTGTTTTATGGGCTTTCACTAGAGAGGCTAAAATTGACTCAAGTTTGAAGAACGTCTATTTAAGTATCTTCTAAATTGTGAATGCTTAAAAGAGGGGATTTTTGAGTGTGAGCCTAGGGATTTTTTATTTTAACATTACATTTAATGGTGTCTTTGGCATTTAACGTGAGGGGGTGTATGTGGTATATCTGCGTGTGTATGTTTATATCTGGAGAGAGATAACTCATGTGGAATGAAAATCCATTTAGCAGAAAAATGAGATCTCTTGAGTGTTTGTATTTTCTGCTGGAACTAGAAAACACTAGTACTATAAAAGAATAAGACACGGAATGATCTAAACCAATAAGATATGATTTTATGCCAAGATGTGAGAATGGATCTATATCTTTATCAGGTTTCTTGCACTCGAGAGATGGAAATCACGTGGAAGCTTGTTAGAAATTCTCTCTGTACAGTATATCTTTCAGAAATACATTGTAAAGATGTTTGACAGTGAATTACAAAGCGAATTACAGGCTCGGGGGTAGTTTCTACCCGCTCCCATGTACAAATGCCACAGGCCAGCCAGGCCCATCTGTGTGTGCATGGACATGCGCAGCAAAGCCAAACATGGGGACATCCCAACGTTTTCCTCGGGCCCCCGTGCATTGGGGTCGCTCAGACTTTTCCATAATTCAGAGCAGATCGGCAGGAGCCTTTGCTGACTCAGCCTTGCATCAGGCTGTTTTCCCACCTTTTAAACTCAGATTTGAAAATTCAAGGGACTGAGTGTTGAACTGGTGGAACAGCGAACACTGCAGAGGGGCCAGATCCTGTGCAGACCTGTTGTCCAAGCGGTGGGTGCCGCTGGCTCCGTGTCCCGTTGTCAGGTGCATGTTAGCGAGCCCTCCTGTGGATCCCCTGCCTTCAGCAGAGAGGGGAAGAAAACAGGGTACGTTTTGCTAGATAACGTTTATTCCTGTTATACTCAATACCAGGAAAACTGCAACCTCTGTCTCTTGATTTTCCTCCTCTGTTTTTTCCCCTCTCACTTACTGTGTCTTGGGCGGATGTGTTTGCTATTATAAAGTCTATTGAAACATAAACATATACTTTTAAAATAGCATTTCACTGTGACAATACTCCTGGAGAGCGCTGAGAATATTATGGTGGAGATAATGTACTCCAGACAATAAGAGAAGACAGGAGCGGGAAGCTTATCTGCTAGAACCCCTATTGCCTATTTAAACAATAATCCCCTTCAAAATGATGTTTTTCTGTGTATGCTTAAAATGCATGATACTGGGCGTGTGTTCGTGTGGCTTTTAATAGCTTGGATAATTTTCCATACAGTTAATTCTCTGAATATATTCTGGTTTGCTTCTGCAGTTTGTACCGTGCGTTGTTCTGTATGGGTGCAGGGTAACGTGGTCTGGGGCTGCTGAGCCGCTCCAGATGGGTGGCTGTCTCTGCAAAGCCTTACACAGCGACCGCTCCTTTTCTGAAGACAGATTTTAAGGTTGTGTTTGGGTTTGTTGTTTGTTTCTTTTTTTCTTCTCTGCTTTGATTTCTGCGGTAGTGGAATCACAAGGATTTTGTCTCCACAAGCAACACTAAGGCCAGATGTGGGAAGAAAGGGCGAAGCGGCAGTGGATGAGCAGGCGGTGGAGGCGGGGGAAGATGAAGATGTCCTGCATTGCAGAGCTGTGCCGAGGGGCTCTGGAAGCTGTGAAGAGCCAGATTTGTTGCCATGAGACAGGACAGCGTTCCCCAAAAATCACAGAATAATTCGAGTTGGAAGGGACTTTTGGAGCTCATCTAATCCAAGCCCCCTGCAATGTAGTTCCTCTGCTAAACTTTAGTGCTTTCAGGCAGCCTGAAAGGATCTTTAAAACAAGGACTAGGCTTATTCCCACTGATGGGGGCAGAAAAAGCAGATAATTTCCCATTTACACCAGACACATGGACACCCACAGTCAGAAGAACACGTTTGCCCACCTCCATATGGGACGCTGGGCCACCGAGGGAGCAGGAGCTCAGGGTTACAGCACAGGCCTGGCCAGTATGGCAGATCTTCATTTGGGTGTAAATCAGCATTATCTCTTCCAGGGAGAACAATGCCAGCTCAGTTTACACCCGCTGAGGATCTAATTGGCATTTGGCTCTGGCTGCAAAATTAGGATTGCTTCATCATTGTGCTTCTGATCCCCTATCACGGGAATCAATGAGGAATTTGATTACAGGCTCCTATTGGGATTCTCAGCCCAGCCTGGGGACGTTAATCATCAAAGTTGTGACTGAGGGGTATGGAGGATTGGCTGGGAAATTCAGATCACTTTTCAAAAGGAAAATGAAAGCCAAGCGTATGCGGTCTGGGAGAGTTTAATTACGGCTGAAATTTAACTTGGAAAAGAAAACAGTCCTGAGAGTTGGTGCTGTTTTGTCATTGACTTGCGCTCGAGTTCGCCTCCTTTACTTTTGTCAGCTGTGATGTGGGTATGATGGCCCTAACAACTACTCCCTGGAAGAGATGCTGGTGTGGTTATTCATCTTCTGGCATATTGTAGCTTTAGATATAGCGAAATCTCATCTGCCCCTGCCTGGGGGGATGCAGATGTGTCACGTTACTGGCCAATCCCACTTTGCCACCATCTTTCCTCCCAACCAGTCAACCCACTCTGAAGGTGTGTGTGTTGTATGAACTGTTCACTCCAGCCAGGCTTGAGTTGGGGATGAGCCTGCTCTGCTGTTGGGCGCAGGAATGTGTTGCTTCCCTTCCACAGCAGCTGGTATGGGCCTGCTGGCAGTGCAAGAATCACACAGATGGAAATACCATGTCTTCTGTATGGGGTGGGCAGGCGGGGGGAGAGATTGCACCCCTCTCCCAGCTGGCATCTGTCTTCGATCCCATCCCTTAGGCTCAGCTGAATTTCTAAAAGCTCATTTTGCATTGCAAGACCATGGCACCAATGAGCAATGACCTTGGGTTGTGAGCCATTGACGATAGGAGTGAATCAACACACCAGAGATGAACAAAAGGGTGATTGTTAACCCAGTGGTTAATGCAGAGTGCCAAAAATCAGGGTTTCCCTCTGGCTCTGTACCGATTAGTGTGTGACCTCAGGAGAAACTCATGGCATCTCAGAGCCTCAGTTTCCTCACCTGCAATATAGTGATAGGACTCACTGCAGCCTTTCGTTACAGATGATGAGTTGATGATTCTGGGCTTGGAGAACATAAGCTAAATAAAAAAGCACATAAAAAAGTGGAAAGATGTGCTGTTGGTCACTCTCCCTCAGACCCAGTGGAGCTAAACGGGGTCATCTGATCTATGAATGCAAAATCTGTCCCTAAGTGTGGGTGGGTTTATTTGTTTTCGTCGTTTTAATGAACAATTCTCAAACCTGTGTCCAAACTCATCCGGTAGCTACAACGGCTATGAAAACAAAACAGAAAAAGCAAGAAACCAATGTATTTGGCAGCAGCAGACTCATATGCAAACCAGCAAATAAGGTATTTGCTCCTAAAGACTGTCTCATGGATATACACGAGTTACATTCTTTTCCATCATTTTGTTGATTAATAGGCATAATATCGTGTCTGATCACCGCAGTAACTATACTGTGAAAGATAACCACTGAAGACATCTAATTGTTTTCCCTTTGGGTTTTTTTTGGGGGGATAATGATTTAAAATAATGGCCCTAATCATTATTAATTCCTTTGGTGTTCACTGGAATAGCATCAATCACAACTAACTCATTTGCTATTAATGTGGATGTCACAGATACTTCTGTAGGGTTTCTTTCTGCTAGAATTCGGTGTTCATTAGCTGGAGCAGCTTGGGGTTTTTTTTCCCTATTGTTCCTGGAGGATTTTGAGAAATCTCTTGCTGGGGGGGAGGCATGAGGCTACAGGTTCGGCTCGTCTGGTGTGCGAAAGGATGGGTCTTCTTTTGAATGCAGTGAACCTTGGTTTCCCTCTCTGGCACCGAACTGACCCTTCTCGTTCATCTGCTCTGCATATGCTGCTCTAGTCATCAAAGATTAAAGGCTGATTCCCACACTCTCTGAAACTGTCAGGAGACTCCAGTTCTTCTTCACACACTCTCCAACCCGGCATATAGAAGAGAAAAAAAACCCACAAAGTTTTAATTTGCCGTGCTGACAAGCCCAGGATTTTAAGATTAAGCTGTGTGTCTAATGATGCTAATTAAGGAAATCTCTGAAGATCTAACTGTGATCATCATAAATAACAATAAGGTCCCCAATTTCCCTCTGAAAAGGGCATTGTGAAAGGGAGGAAATCGATTTCTGGGGCAGTTGCAGACATTGCACGGTTCCCAGCAATGGAGATACTCTGCTGCTCCTCCAGCTCCCGCTGCTCACCTCACCAGTGCGGATTTGCTTTTGGTTTTTTGTTGTTGTTTTTTGTTCGTTTGGGTTTTTTTTTGGCATTTTTCCTTTGGATGGTACCAGCTTCATGCTGGACTTCGGCCTGCCTTCCCCTTTTGGCGCTCCTCTTGAAGGGGGTGTATCAAGGGGAAAACACGTCCTCGCTGGCATTTTTCAGCAACCTGGAACACAGGCTGCTATGGGCACAGAGCTCCCCACAGCGTTTGTGAATTACCTGGCGAGCAGCGCAGGTTGTGGAACACAGTGACATTTAAAGGACCTTGAAGCATCACACCTTGCCGTGAGTCGCTGCAGAAGTACCACATGTTCCATGTGTTGCTGTACCACGTCCACCCCTGTTGATGGGCATCTCTGACCCCACGTGTGGTCTCCACTGCTTTTGTGTAGGCACCTGAATTGTTCCCTCAGTGCCTCTGAGCCCAGCAGTGTCCTCACCAGCCACCCTGTAAAGTCTCTCAGGATAAATCTACCCCTCAACTGCCCTAAACCAGGCCTGGGGTGGCACCACTTGTGACCTTTAGTCAAGGAAAGGGCTCATCTCTAGCTCAGGCCTTTGGGAGGGTGCTGGTGAAGCAGCTGTAGCATTTCTGCGAGCTACAGTTCTTTCTCCTGTAGCTTGAGTGGCAGTTTGGAAGCCAAGAAACCTGAGCTGCAATCACGGCTTTGGCCACATGTGTGTTTTCTCATTAGTGGACTGATTTGCTACAAAATGCCAAGGATTTCACATGCCCGTTGATATTGTCTTTGATGAATTCAGGAAAGTGCCAGTGGAGCCTCTTGTTCCCTCTTCCATTTCCAATCAACTCAGTATTCCGTATTCTCCACTAAAATCAAGTACTTCCCAGTGGCCATACCCTTGCGAGCAACCCTACAAAAATAAAGAATGTGCCTGTGTTTGTGTGTGCACGTGCGTGCAATCCGAACTCGTGTACCGTGCCTTAGAGCAAGGTCTAAGGAGCGGTGCCAGACTAAAGGCAGGAAGGGGCTGGTTTAGCATTCCCTGAGCATCCTTTCCAAATTCATTGCAGTTCGTTTTCCAGTGTTGTTGTAAAACTCAATGAGTTTGTCATAGCTCACAGTAACATCTCCTTTCAGCAGCAAAGATAACCCTGCTGCTGTAATAGATGCTAAGAGAGGCTTCCAGCTGAGACACGCTTCCGCTCGGCTCATCTGGAAGAAGCTGCTTTGTGGCTCATCCAGGAGAAGATCCTCATTTCAGCGCCGCCTCGGGACACGAGCTCTCCCAGCTCTCCTGCGAACGCAGGGTTCCCAGGGGTGAAGCACACGGTGCTGCCTCCTAAACCCGAGGAAAATAGCCTGATAAAAAGTTTCCTGTGTTTATCTCAGGAATAAGAGGCAAGATCAAAGTCCTTGGAAAGGAGAACTTAAACTGGGAGATGTGTTTCTCCCAGTCTTTCCCGTGGTTTTTGCAATACGCAAATACCGGCATCTTTAGCAACTCAGCCCATTTCTCATTTACATCTTTGCCATCTCCGGGGGATTACAGGCCAAGATTTTACCTCTCGGGTGCCGTAAGCAGGTGCTGGACGGCCTCTTCACCCCATCCCGTGCCCTCCCAACTCATTCCCCACCAGCACCGTCCCCAGCTATCGGTTGCCCTGGCACCCTGCGTTCACCTTAGGGGCAGGGCAGTTCTGTCATGTTGTACGTGTCCTGGGGTAAGGTTGCCTGCAAGATGATTTACTCATGCTGCTCCTGTTGGAAGAAGGGCTGTTTTGCCCTTCATACCATCTGTTTTCTGCACTTTGAGTCTGGTTAAGTGTCAAGTCCTGATGGGATGTTGGCACCTCTGAGCTGACTCCTAAATCCCTGACCCGGTGCTTTCTTGTAACCCATCTGTGCTTCTGGTTGGTGAACAAGGTCACATAAGGCTTCATGATGCCTTCACCAACCCTTCCATGGTTAAACTTCTACAAAGTTCCTATCTTTATTTAAGCCACTGTTAGCTGCCTGTCGCCAGTTATGGGCTGCAAATTTTGATTTGGGATTGAAACCCAACCCGAGGGAATGTCAGGAGGATGTGTCAGGGGAGGGTCAGTTGGACATGAGGAAAAGGTTCTTCACCCAGAGGGTGCTGGACATGGAACAGGCTCCCCAGGGAGGTGTCACAGCCCCAAGCCTGACAGTGTTCAAGAAGAGACTGGACAACGTCCTCAGACATGCGGTGTGACCTGTGGGGTGTCCTGTGCAGGGACAGGAGTTGGACTCGATGATCCTTGTGGGTCCCTTCCAACTCAGGACATTCTATGAACTGCTTAGGAGCTCTGTATCAATATAGTTTTCTATTGGGAAAGGCTGTTGAGTCAAACCAAAATTTCTTGGGATCAGTGAAATGTCACCAACTTCTTCCAGGGAAAAATTGAATTGTGGTGAAAGAAAACTTAGGTAACTTCTGTTTTGGAGATTTTCAAGTTTTGAAATTTTCAGTCCTTGTAACATATGTAGAGGTTTTTATTTGAATTTTAGATGTTAATTTCATATCTGCATAGTCTGAGTTTAACATGCCTACAAAAATACATAAGGTACACCAATATCCTATGCCAATAGCCCCTGTTACCACAGATGTGCTGCTGGAAATGTTCTGCCATTCTTTTTTTCATCCCTTCATTAAAATCCCATGAGTAGTTGCTGCTTAGCAGTAATAGAGATATATCTCTACTTTTTGGCACAGTGTTTCCTCTTTCTATCGCAATATAAAATTTAAATTTCAAAACAAAAGTTGGCTGGGCATTCTGCTTGGTGGACAGCTACAAAGTCAGATTTTTCTGCTGTTCCATATTGGATTAAACCCAAATTTCCTAACATCTTCTTTTCCACTGTGATGAAATTGTTCTGTCTACAGTGTTTCCTAATCACTGCAGCAGGGATTTACGGGAGTTCATGGACTATTTCTAATGGATCTGCAAGATGCGACTGAGAAACACAGGTTTGTTGTGCAGACAGTTGTATGTGCTGCTCAGGACTTCCCTCCTCTGCCAGAAAACACTTGAGAATTTCAGATAGAGAATGTTTTAAATCTGCTCTTTTCACACGCTGTATTGCCAAAATCTGCCCCATCACCTACTGTAATTATGATTTAAAAATTCCCATAAGCATGCTGACAAAATACTTCTGCTTTCATTTGTATTTTCACATGCCCTTGGCAAGTTTTTTACCGATCCCTGTGCCTCAGTTTCCTTTCTGGAAAAACAAGATTTTTCTGATCATTCCCAGGAAAATTTTGGAAGAGGCAGTTCATGTTTACAAAGAGCACTGAACAGGAAAATAACTTGCTAGGGGAAATTTCCCATTGGAATAATTAATCTGATTCATCCGGGGCCCATAAGGGTGTCATTGCACAGCATTTCCTTACGGAGCTTAATGAGACGAGCATGGAACAGCGAACGCCGGATCCTGTCTGTGTTCCCCAAACCACCGCGGTTCTCCGGGCGAGGGGCTCATGGGGTCGGTGGCCACAGGGCACTTGCAGATGGGGTTTCATGGGGACCCGTGTCCTGCATTGCTCCGGGCGGGGTGCTACCACAGGCATTAAAGCTGGGAAGAAGTCCTCTGCAATGGTTTAAGACTCTCTGTGTTGTACTTTTAGCAGCAGGGAAAGGGCAGAGAGATCCTTAGAGTTGCTGAGCTGTGGTTGATAGTATAGTTAGTATCACAGAATCACAGAATCACAGGATGGTTGGGCTTGAAGGGACCTCTGGAGATCATCCAGTCCAACCACTGCTAACGCAGGGTCACCAGAGCAGATCACACAGGGTTGGTCCAGGCGGGTTTGAATGTCTCCAGAGAAGGAGACTCCACACCCACTCTGGGCAGCCTGGGCCAGGCTCTGGCACCTTAAAGGAAAGAAGTTGCTCCTCAAATTCAGATGGAACCTTCTGTGTTTTAGTCTGTGCCCGCTGCCCTTTATCCTCACCACTGGTAAGGGTCTGGTCCATCCTCTTGACACCCACCCTTGAGATACCAGCATCAATAAGATCCCTCTCAGCTTCTCCAGGCTGAACAGCCTCAGCTGTCTGTCTCTCCTCATAAGAAAGATGCTCCAGACCCCTGAGCATCTTTGTAGCCCCTGCTGGACTCTCTCCAGTAACTCCTTGTATCGTCTCTTCCCCCATCTACTCACCTTCCAAGGGCCGTATAATTCACACATCTGGAAATGACAGAGGTGGTGAGAAATAGGTAGAGATGTCTCTACAGTTAACAAAATAGAGAAAGGCCTGAGCTTTTGTTTCTGCTCTGAGAGACCTGTCCATACATAGTGATCTGGGTGAAATTGTGGGGTTTTTCTGCTGCACCTTGCAACAAGAGCTTGAGCAGGGGTCCTGGGAGCAATGCTGCTGCCTGTCACTTCAAGGTGTTTTAATTTGGATGCTTAAACTACCAAAGTACCTCAATCCCTGCCCAAGGGCACACAGGAGCTGAGTCTTTTCACTGAAGCAGCATTCAATTCCCTTTCTCCTATAAATGAGCTTGAGTTGTCCTGATAATTAGTACTTTATCTCGGATGGCACAAAAAGGAAAGGGGGGATGGTGCTCAGCCTTCACTGCTGGGCAGCCTCCCTCTTTCTACTTATTAGCTGTGATAATGATGGGAGAGAATAAAAGGCCCAGAGCTGCTTCAGTCACCTCATTTCATCTGGTCTGAGATTCGAGTCACTCGAGTGTCAAGAGAGCTTTTTAATTTCCAATATCACTGCTGCCAGAAATTAAAAATAAACTGGGAGCAAACCCATCAGATTAGCCAATCACATTGGAATTGCCTTTATTGTTATTATTACTGTTGCTATTATTATTATTATTTGATCAGCTTTGGGAGAATTGAAGCTATTCAGCAAATCAAAATATGTCTTGGATTTGAATGAACTGGTATTAACTATTCTATAGTCTGTATTAGTGATGGGCTAATAGCCCGAAACATCGCGGCATGCTCTGCTGGAATAGAGTTTAAATTAATGCAACTAGTTCATAAAAATTGCTTGTGTCTATATAACTTTCATCGTGGCATCTTAAAGCATTTAATTAGCTAAAGTGACTGGGTGAAGAACCCCAGATGTAATCAAGCCAGTATCTTAACAGTACTGAAAAAACCCAGGGAAATGATGTGAAGCCACCAAGACCCACGAGGCTGCATCCATCAAAGCTGCTCCGCTCCTGCCTCCGGATTTTGGATACACAGTCCCATGCTGATCACATGGCTTTTGGAATTAATTGGGGAACAGCAATAAGTGTGCAGGATTCCTCTCTTCTTCATTCTAGTTGCCAGTTTTAAACTATTTGCAGGCAAAGTATTATTGACAAAATTACATGAGTCTTTGAGTATAATAAATAGATTTAATGATCGCTGTAGACAATCACAAACAAAAAGAAAAATCCATTGCATAAAGGATTTCTTATTAATTATTTGCTCCATTCCAGTGCTTGCTGATACCTCATGGGAATTTTGAGGATCCATTAGTTAAGGTTCAGATAGGATCTTGAATAATATTTCAGGAATCCAAAATACCAGGTATTAACTGCGGCTGCTGTGAATTTTTCTTGTTTGAGTGGACATCCTGAGATCTTTACCATCCATTTCATAGCCGACCATTAACTTTGGATTTATAATTATTTGCTATGCAAATCTCCAAATATTTAATGTCGTCTTCATTTCACATGCTAATCAGCTGTCTGCTTCACTCTGATTTGTGTGTATAGTTTTGACTTTAATGAAGATTTGAGTGTTTACATGAATAAACATTTGAGAGAATAAATTTAGTGTCCGGTCTCAAATGTAGTATATCTTAAAGCCAGAAGAGACCATTTGAATAATATATGTGTAAACCAGACCATTTTATACCTTCCCAATAGTTCTTGCAGTGAAGGGAATGAATTTTTCCCCGACACACAGGTGAGTGCTATTGAGTTCAATAACGTCTTGTTGAATAAGAGCGGATCTTTTAGAGCACATCCAGTCCCTATGAAAAGACTCCAGGTGATGATAAATGCATCCCTTCCCTTGACAAAGTGTGCTAATGGTTGTTCTCCTTCACTGGTGCAAAGTGAAGGTATAGTTCTTATTGAAAGTGCTTTTCAGTATCATTATTAGTTAGCTTTTCATAGCTAAAAATAAAAAAAAAATCAAAATCAAAAGAATGCTCCTTTTAGCTCTCCATGACATTCACAGCTCCCACAGCAGACGGTCTAGTGAGTAAATATAAAGTAACAGACTTTCTAACCACACTATTTACTTGGTTCTTTGCAGTGGCTCTGAATGAGCCATTAAGGACTGTTGTGTAAATATGGGATTATGGGCTCTTTAAACACCCGCTATTCACTTGCTCTGCCATTCTGGGGATCTTTCCTTCGCAGGCTCCTACTGACAGAGTCTTTGTTAATCCATCTTTCAGAGAAAAGGCAGCAGTGGCTCTGCTCCTTGCTCTGCCCTCCACCTGTGTCCTCCGGAGAGTGCTAATGGCAGCACACATAGAATTTCTGGTCCTCCTGGGCTTAAAATGATGGTGGCATGAGGGTCACATTTTGGCATCCCACCGATATGACTTCATTATGCTTAAGCAAGCTCCTCATGTGTCTCTCCCAGTCTTTTCGGAAGATACTAATAGGTGTTTTTACCAGTTTATATAAGGACAAGGCTCATTGTTTCCAGTCACAGTAATTATCTAGTTCAGGAAGGATCCATGTTGTGTTGAGTCCACATGCCACCACTTGTCACAGACTCCAAACCGGCTCACGACACCTTTGAGCAAACTCAAGGCTGGTAGTAAAAGATCAGACATCTGTGGATAGACCCTACTAGTGCAGTGGGCAAAGCATTCATCAGCAGTGCACACTGAATTCCCTAGGATACTGCATTTCTTTAATCAGTTATATCAATAAAATCTATTTTTAACAAATCTTGGAAACACACGTGCACTCTGTAATCTTCTATTCTTCTTAATTCTCGAAAATACTACATTTTTATGAGATGTGCTACAATTTGGCCCTGAGCTGTTGGGCTTTACATCCTACCAGCAGCAGTGGGAAGACACGGAGGTGACAAACTGAGGGACAGTGAGGAGCAGCTTCAAACACCAAGGAGACCTGGGAGAGCTCCAGTCACTGGAAAGGGCACGGGGGACACCACATACCCTCAAACAGCGGAGGCTTTCTGATGTCTGACACAACGTTTGGCTTTGCCAGTCCCTTCACAACAAGGTCCTGTGGTGGGAGAGGATGGAGAATTAAAACAAGAGGTGGCTTTGGAGTCTTCTAACTTATTTCCTACTCCTTTAGGTAAGTCTCCAGGTTGAGCCAAGCTGTACACAGGGTAAGAAAGGGATGTAAAAACAGCTTCCACCATTACATCACTTCCATATCTTCCCTCTGTTCATGCAGCAGTGCTGAGTTTCTGAGAGCAGATCTGGTTTTTCTCCCTTTCAATGCTTCAAGTCTCATTTCAACAGGGATGCTGAGGCTTCTGCTTCACAGGAGGCTCTCACATCTTAATAATAATCAGATACTGAGCTTCCAAAAAGACATGCTAAGTCTGAGCCTGGGGCTGGCTCCAAAGTCTACTGAACTCGAATGAAATATTAACAGTGATTTGGATTAGACACTCTACGGTTCGACAAGCGAGAAGGGCTGATTGCTCCTTGCACTCCTACGGGTGTAAATCGTCTCAAAGAGGAAAAGAGGATAAAGCCATGATTTTCCTGCTTTCCACGGTGGTCCTTTGGCCTGGTTAACTAGCAGCATCACCTTGTCCCCAGGACAGCTGGGGCAGCTTGTGCCTCACGTGGGGATGTCTCCTGGTACCTCCTGCATGGGCCAGACTGGGATGGAAATATAGGCCTGAGGGGTTTTTATCTGCAATAGGCTGAAGGACCACGAACTAACGAGTAACCCTTGGTATTACACCTGATTTTACCTGTGTCCAGAGAGGCCAATTTCTTTTATGGCTCTAATTTACCAAGGCTACAAATGCCAAGCCACAAAAGGTCTTAATCCTACAGACAGCTTTGCTTAAAAGGCAGCAATTAATAATCCCAATGCCTTTCTGATTTTCTCTTTAAGTTTTTATGCCCTTTATTGTGTGTCCTTGGCAGATATTTTAAGGCTTTTGTCTTACAGGTCTTGAGATGCTTAAAGGTTTGAGGTCTCTGTGGAATGAAAATAGATAAACCCACAAGCTCAGAAATGACACAGGCCTTGTTAGTTAGTGGCTACATAATCCGTGTCATCTGTTTGTGCCTCTTTCTCTATTTGTGGTGGCTTTAAGTATGTTTGGAGGGTGCAGTCCTTGAGCTGATAGCCTCCAGCTAGCTGAGCACGGCGATATCCAGCCTTCCTTTGGACAACCTGTGGAGGACTAATGATGTTGATGCATCGTCTGGCCATGGAAAAGCCATGGTCTGTTCTAGGATTTTATAAATAATTGAGTCTTTCCTTAGGGGAGGACTAGATATAAAATTATAATGATGAAATCCGAATGTTGATTAGGCGAGGTGATAAAATCCTTACTTTCATGATACCTCCTGGAAGACTTCTAATGGCAAAACATGCTCAGGATGTTCTTTTTACATCACAGCCTATAAACAGTGGGGCCAGATGTTTGGAACTGATGCCAGGCTGCTGTATGGACCTGGGGCTCCACCAGAATCCCTCGCAGGGCTTGAGCTCCAGAGCCGCTGTCACCTACAGTGCAAGACACCACTTGGAGAACTTGATGGGAAGATACTGAAACCTCCCACTAATGCACTTGTTTGTTTAAAACTATCTCAGCCTGCCTTCGTTAGGCTATTTGCTGGTGTTCCCAGCCAGGTTTGGAGTCGATCTGAAAGTCTGGCTGGACGTTTCACTTCGGCTCGGTGACCCGGCAGGAATATGTTTTCTCATCAGCCAACTAACAGCACGTTTTGTGTCGCGGGGAAACCTGACAACATCGCAGCAATTAAAAACATCTTTGTGGTTACGCTGAAATTCCATCGCCAGACCTATTCCAGTTCTGGAAAACGTCTCATAAATTTTAGAAGGGAGGAACAGCTGGAGGTGGCATCAGGGAGTGCTGTTGTTTTGGCTCGCAGATACAATAATTCCCTAGTAATATTAATGAAAAAATCTGCTATACACGTGCTAGTCCCATTAATATGTTTCTAGGCCTTTTTTCTTCCTGCTTCCCCTTTCATATTTTGTGGGTGTTTTGAGTTTGGGTGAGAATTTTGGAGCTGAAAATGTTTTTAGTGTTTCCATTTGAGAAGCAAAAGGGAAAGAAAAGGTGATTTCTTTTTCTCTATTGTGTTCTAAATCATTCTTGACCCTAAGAAACAAATGCACAAGCAAATAAACAGAGCCATGAAAGCTTTGATCTACAGAAAAGAAAACTGACTGATATTTAAAGAAGAAGAAAAACAAGGAAAGCTCTTTCTCTAAACACTTTACTGATCAGAAAATAACATTTTCTGTCATTCTGAGTGCTGCATTTGGAGCCTTAGGAGCAGAACTGTCTTTACAGATAGAAAAAGTAAGGACCTACCTATTTTAGGAAGAAGTTAGAGGTGGCAAAAAAAAAGGCAATTTGAAGTATAATGTACATTATTTGGAGACATTAATTCTTAGAGAGTGATTTCCCATTTTTCTAGGGAGCAAGGGAATTGAAAAGAATGCAGAACAAAATAAATTGCTTCCTGCTCAGGATGGAGTTCATGGGCCCTGTCTGGAGGATGCTCTTACCCACGGGGAAGTCAGGAAGCCACTACACAAACAAAGCCTGCGAAAGGTAGATCTTGCTTTACCCTCCTTCAAACCCTGCACCAGATGATAGTTCAGGGAGTTTCTGAGCCCAGGTTGGCACCTCTGTACTTATCAGCTCGTGGCGGATTTTGCTGCTGTGGGTTTACCCAGGCAGTCTTTTGCACCCATGTAAACTTGCAGTGTCCACAGGATCCACGTCCTGCAGCTCAGGTCCACGTGAACTGACAAAACACTTCACCGTTTCTATGTCAAATCTGCAACCTCGCAGCTTAGTACCATGGACTAGCCAAGAACTATTGACCCCTCTTCACCTCCTACAAGTCACTGGGGACAGGGTCAATCAAATTGGAGATCCTCTGCTTCTAAAGAAGCCAACTTTGCAGACAAGTTGTAAAATCGGGAATCTGTCCCAGGTGATGAAGGAGCAAACTGAGACGTTTCAGGAAACCTTCAGAGCGCTACCAGGGTTGAGTTGCTTCTGTCTTGTGCTGCAGCAAGTCCTTGTGAAGCTCTCCCACCCCAGCAAGAGCATGAATCCTGCCCAGAGAAACAGAGAGTCTCATTTGGATGTGGACAAGGCGGGACGTACAAAAGCAGAGACAAGTCTGAGGAGTGATGGACCCTGGGCTTTGGTGGAGAACCGAGGGACCTCTAGGAGGGAGATGGGGCTTTTTTTCTCTCTTGGAAAGGGACGAGCTGCAGTTTCTGTTGAGGGACAACAAAATCCAAGGGAAAGGGTTCAGTCCGGAACCCCAGCATCACTGGGATCGTATCGGCTGGACCGATTGTATCGACTTTCACGTTTATTTCCCTGGGTGTGAAATAGAGAGGCTGATACTGATTCACCTTCAGAAAGTGCTGTGAAAGCGCTAGATGAAATGTGCAATGGAAAAGTTAAGCGATATTAATGATTATGAAGCCACAAGGTTCTCCAAAGGGAAGATGCTAAAAAGTACAAAGTGCTATTATATTTTTATTAAAAATGTTATAGCTAGGTACTCTCCTCCCTTTCATTGAATGCGTCCAACTTCCTTCCTCACTGATGGAAATTGAATTACTTGCAGTGTTTTGTACTGAAATTTTTTATTATATTCTAAAAAAAAAAAAAAGATACTAATAATATAGATCCAATAATTAAATTGCCACCAGAAGGTGATAAGTCATGAATGGAACAAACAAAGAGAATAAAAGGGAAGAGGAATACAAAGAAATGTATTATATGACCAGCATATGGAATATTAAAAAGAATAAAGAAAACATAACCCTGATAATAAAGTCAGAGTAATGACTTTGACAGTTTATGTTCGAGGCACCATCTGGGCAAAGCAATGTTTTTTGAATTGCTGGTGTAACTCTTGCCCTCCTGAACTTCAGGGCAGAATTTTCCTCTGATAGGCATTTTCAGCAGTTCAGTTCCCACCTTGCTCCTGCTGGTTACTGCTCCTGGAGGTGTTTTGCACTTACAAAGTTCAAGGAGCTCCACTTGTGTATCTTTCACTTATCCTGGTTTGTGTTTTTTTCTGCTTTTGTGGGAAAAGAGCAGAGAAGGGTGAAGGTTTGGTGGGATGCTCTGACCTGTGGTCAATGAGCATTCAGGCCCTGCTTTGGATTATAAAAAGGGAAAAGGCCAGAGGGCAGGGTGATGGGCTGGGGGTTTATCTCACCGTTATGCCGTGAGGAAAGGAGGGGTGATGATCCTACTGTGGCTCATGCTAGAGGAGGCTTTTCAGGTCAGATCCTTTCTGTGTTTGTAGTAGAGACAGCTGGCTCTGGGCTGCTTTGATACTGCTCATCGGGCAGGGCAAGGGGAGGCCTGTTCCATGGCACATGTTAAAGCAGCTTCAGGATGGTGCTGTTCACAGTATTCCTGGCCGAAGCCGTGCGGGGATGCTGCCCTGTGGATGGGGCAGTGGGGTGTGCTGGTTTTGCTCCCTCCTGCCTTGGGGCAATCCCTCCCTTCGTGCCTTGAGACACAGCAGCCAGTATCGCAAAGCTCATTTTCCAGCTCTGTCCTCTTCAGATGTTCCCATTAAGTTAGGATCCTTAGCTGACTGCTTCAGGGCATATTTCTTGCTACTTTAGGCTTCCTAATCTTACTACTTTAGGCTTCTTAACCACAGCAGAAGTCAGGCAGGAAGAGGGAGCTGGTATTAAGGATTATTCAGATAACCACAAGCTGCATAAAGCCCCATTCATTGAGATGTTTTCATTGACAGGTTTTCATCTGAAAGCTTTCCAAGTGTCTAGAAGTAACCATTCAAAAGCTTCCTCTTCCCTAGATAAGCCCTGTAACTCACCCAGGTTTATAAAACAAACTGGTGGCAATGGGCAAAGTCTAGAAGAGAAGTTTTCTGGATTCATTAGGATATTGTGGTTTTTCTCAATACACGAATGCAAGGCAGGGGCTTGGTGCAAGGCTTCTAAGGCAAGCTGGACCCTGAATTTCCCAAAATCTGTTGCTATGCTGTTGAAAACTGCAAACTGAGAAGCAGATGTAAAGCAGCAATGTAAAAGAGCTTTCTCCTGATGGCAGCCAGTGGTGATGCTGCAGCAGCAGGGGCATGCAGCAGCAGGTAGTGATGTACCCTGGTGTCCCATGCGTGCAGCTGGCTCTGCAAAGCTGCCCTGTTCGAGGCCTCAGCCCTGCCAGCTGTGGCTGGAAACCTTCTGCAGGAGGTTTTCCCTTGTTTCAATTCGTGCTTGAGGTTTGAGGCTGGAAGCCAGGAGGGTGAGACTGAACCACACTGGGCGCCACAGCAGAGCCCGCAGTGACAGGTCTCGTTCGCTGACCCAGCCCGTGGGGCTGGCGCTGCTTTGGTTACGGGGAACTGATGTAGTTTTTTCCAGTGTGGCAGACAGCAACTGCTGCAAGTGGCTGTTTGCCGAGACAGGACTTACAATAACAGTCATTCCCAAGTGGGTCTCCTTCCACTTGTGCTAAGATGTTATTTTGCCAGCGTATGAGAAAGGCGCAAAGCATTCAGACCAGATGACTTCAGGACCACATTTTCTCTTGGCCTTCACCCTGACCTGAGTGAAGTAAAAAGCCACTAAATTCTGGAAGGCAAAGGAGGGAAGGATGAGGAGGAAAGAGGAAAGGAGCCTTCTCTGAAGTGCCCATGAGGGATTTGGTTCTTTGAGCCCCATCTACTGAGACGAGCTATGGGAGGGAGGGGTGAAGCTATTTGTGCTTATACACTGTGCCGAATATCCAGAAACTTGCATGCAGGAGGAGGTGGAATTGTTTATATTTATGTAAGGATTGCAAGCCACAAAAGCATCATTTGTTTTCCTCATTAGTGAGACTTGTGAGAGCAATTTGCACACCATGCGCCGTCTCGCTCTGCTTCCCCTGGGCTGGGTCCGGGCTTTCAGTGCCGAGCTGGAGGTGGGATGAGCCCGGACCCCCTTGGCAGGAGGTGACACTGGCCGTGGGGTCATCTTCACGTTTCTGAAGGTTGCGTATCATCCAGGGAGGGAACAACGAAGCGATGAGACCCCAACAATTAGGTCCATCCTGAGAGTCCATCTGCAAAGGGAGCAGGAGACGCGGAGGGTGCATCCAGGAGCTGCTGCCTTCTCTCCTTGCTTTGCTAAATCATAATAAACGGCGCTTTTGACTGAATTCAGGGCAATTTCTCTTTAAGAGAATTCCCTTTAAAAAGAATAATAACCCTTTTTTTGGGACCTGAGTGTCTGCAGAAGAAGCCGGGCTTGTTTTCACGTTTTAGCTGCGAAACGGTATCGGGCGGCACCATCTGATTCCTTTTCTTGCAATTCTTTTGTGTCTTTCCTTTTGTAAGCAAAAATGAGCACATTCAGGCGTGAGTGAAAGAAGTGAAATCAGATTGTATTGCATTTCTTTGGCATATATGGTGCAATGTAAGACTTTTTTTTTCTCCCCTTCTGAAATTTCAGATAGCCTGAGAAAAAATACCAGCACATACAAAACCAGGGAATCGGCTTTCCATCTAAATGCTATTTAAAAAAAATCCTATAAATGTAAGGAGCCTTTTTATGCAGTTATTTTTCTTTTCCTTTTATCATTGCTCAGCTCTGTTTTGGGGTATGGTCTTTTATACACTGTTAGATGAGCCCACGTCTTCTGAAAGTGATGTTTTGTTAATGGAGACCATCAGCAGTTCCAGCAGCAGGAACTAAGCTGAGTATTTCCTTCCCCAAAACAGCTCTGCTAATTTACTTCAGTCTAAAGTAAAACTGAAAAGGTATTATTTCAGTAAATTGTAAGTTCATCCCAAAAAGCAGAACTTCAAGGGAACTGAAACTGCTCAGGTTACACTGAGAAAATGATTTAGGCTGAATAAAGAAGAGCAAGGCAAAGCTGTAGGCAAGTGCGACACGCCGCATTTCAACACCTTCAAAGGGAAATAAATATTTGGAAGTGTTGCAGTGTTTCATTTTGAAGTTATTTTTAAGGGAAACTTCTGTTTCAAACTGGCATTTTCCATTTAAGAAATGCATCTTCAAAAGGAGTTTTAGAGAAATAAGGGTCAAACATTCTGAATTATTTGTTTCAGCGCAAACGCAGCATTTCAAGTTAGCACCTAAATGGGTCTTTTTCGAGGAGTTGAATCCTTCCTCTTGCAAATGCTCTCTTTTCATTTGACTCATGCATAGTTGTTCCCTGTGAAATTTTGGGGTTTGCAGCAGAACAGAAAAGCCGCTGTTTATCCCTCCACCTGCCAAAGCCTCGGTTATCCGGCCCTCGCACACGCACGTCACTTCTCGCGGGTGCTGACGTTTGGCCAGAATCGTTCTCTGCTTTTCCATTCCCCGGCGCTCCGGAGAGCTTTGCCAGCTCTGCCTAACGCCACCCTGCGCTCCACTGCCTTCCCATCCTTCAGTCCATGGAGATGCTGTTCCAGGAACCTCATTCCTGCCCACTTATCTCTTCTCAAACCACCATTCACATCACCTGCAGTGTGATCCCCCCTGCACATCTGGTTTCCCACACTCAGTCCCATGCAGCCCTCACCGTACCCAAAAATGAATGATGTTCGCAAGCAGGTCGCTGGTACTAAGGTGCTGTGTTTGGGATTCAGTGGCTTTATGGCAGGGTGTTAAGATGAGACCCTTATGAAGTCAAAGTCCCTTTGAATCTCAGCTCTAAATGGGGCTTCTGGGCTTAATTCCAGTTTCTGGCCTCAACCTGGCTCTGCTCCAAAGGCACCGCACTGCAACTCTTTCCACCAACCAACATAAAAAGGCAATTTTCTAGTGTCTGCCAGCATTGCTCCAACATCTGGACAAGTCTCAGGACAGGGCAGCTCAGCTGCATCTGCTACGTTCCAGCTCAGAGCTGGTCTTACAAACGTGAGCTGCTAAACCCAGCCTTAGGAGAGTATGTGTGAGAAAGCAAGAGTAGTCATTCTAATCATAGGTTAGGAGCTGCTCTTAGAGTCTGGGACAACATCAGTGTTCTATCCATCCTCAGTGTGAAGTGAAGTTCTGGCTCTTTCTAAAGCCTCTGTGTGCTGCAGTGTAGCGATGGCTTTTTCTCCCTCTTCCCCCGGTTTGTTCTGGGCAGATGTCTGCTATTTTATCCTCTCAGCAGCCAAAGTGTGGGGATTTCACAGAAAACCTAAAGTAATGTTTCAGTTGTACAAGCTTTGCCGACATCACTTTCTCCTTTCTATAGGAGAAAAACACTGTATTTTTCAAACATAAAAAGAAGTTGCTGTCATCCCAGGAGGTACCTCCTAAGAGCCACTTCCCAAGTAAGTTTTCCCCATCTCTGATTACACAGTCTTGACATGAATCCGCCCAGCCTGGCTTTTAAGCACAGCACAAGTACATGAACTTCAGCATTCCGAAAAGTTTAAGGGCAACAGTTTTAAGCAAGTGCATTAACAGGTTCGAAGGGCTGCACCGGGATAAATGGTTTTCAGGGTTGTGAAAATACGGATTCTGGGCCTTTGTCAGCCCAGCCAAGTCCTGTCATTGTTCTGTGCCTCAGTTTCTCCAAGGGAAAAAAGAACAAAGATCCCAATGCTCTCTGGTGAAGTGATGAAAAAAGCTGTAGGAGTATCCAGATGAAAAATTAGTGAGAAAACAACAAGTGGAAATTAACCTGAATCTCTATGTGCTGTCCTCTGTGCTAATTATTTTGTGTGGTGCAAGGACTAAATATGGTTTTGAAGCGTCCCCGGGTACTTGGGTGATTTTGGTGCTCTGAGAGTAACGGTGTTCACTTCTGATCTAGTTTCTTCGGTCTGGTCTTTCAGCACTGCTCCCGATGAGAGGAGATGTTCCCCAGCTCTGAGCTTTAACACAACTCGCCTTGTTCAGGAGCTGCTCCCTGAGATGAAAGGAGTCGCACAGGAACAAGAGAACCCAGGAGACTCTCACAGAGAGACTTGGGGGCTGCAGTGAATCAAAACTGCCCTCCTCTTGCTCCCCCCGATCAGTAAAGCACAGCTTTGCTAGTCTGCCTCTGATCCCAGGATGCTTCTGTTTGCCATGCCACTGCCGTGGATGCGAGTTAGCACAGAAGTCTTGGATGTACCTGATGTTCTTAATGGACCCTTGCAAAACCTGCCGTGTGCTTTCACACCCTCCTTTGGCAGGCGAAGATTTTTCTGGCTTTGCAGAGGCGGGCAAGAAATAACAGGGAGGGAAAAATCCTTCCCAGCTGCTCCGTGTCCCTTCACGATAAAATACTAAAGGGAAATTTCTTTTTATCAGAACCAGTCGCAGTCTGGGAGAGAGAAAAGCTGTTTCCACTCCCTCCCAAGCACCGTGGTCCAATTCTCTGGTGTCTGAAATACGAAGGGAGCTGGCGGGGGCTGCTGGAGGCAACCTCAGCGCGGAGCTGGCGGCAGCGGAGCGTGAATCAGAGCAGCGCGATGGCCAGCGAGGCAGAACGCGCCGGCACAGCCCCGACACTGCCCTGCCTGCTGTCAGCATCACACCAGGAGGGAAACGGGCTTTATCAGCTGCTCAGAGGGGAACGTGAGGGCTCCGTCTGCCTCCTGTCACCCGCATCCTTCGGTTGGGACAGGGGGTGAGAGCCTGTTTATTGATGGTAAAGAGGGACTGATGACTGCTACTGATCCAGGAATGTTACTTCTGGATTTTTCTGGGGTACCCGGAGGTGGATATTGTGTAAGCAATGGTTTATCTGCGTTTACATGTAGATGCTGCTGTTCATTTGCCATCCTGGAGCACTGCTAGTGAAAAATGTGTTCAGACTAACCGCAGGTACGCAGCCTTCTTCAGTATTGGATGACGTGCTTTACAGAACTGAAATAAATAAGTAAATAATATTGACATGGCCAGAAGTTCTAGACATTTTTGGACTCTGAAGACGTATGCTTAATTTAGCCGTGCAGTAAATCCAGGTGCATGCCTAAATACAGCTGATTAGCCAATGGGGCAGACACCTGATGAATCTGTAAAGTGACGGAGTCTGCATAGAAAGCAAGTGTGCAATTGTGCGCCTGTTTTGCAGGCGGATTTGCACATCTCCAGTGCTATACAAGTCCTTCAGTGATACACCAGCTCCCAAGCACACATGCAGAGGCAAACGTTGTCTTCTGCCACCACCCACAAGCCAGTCACACAGAATAAACTCTGGGAGCCCCAAGCTGGTGAGACACTGCTCCAAATTCCATGGTGGTCTATTGGTACCTGTAATTCTCTATATGTCTATGTCTGTGTACAAAAGTCCTTCTTTTTGTGCTCTTTAGAGAACTGAACAAAATGGATGCAGTGAATTGGAGTGGAAATCTGCCAGCTTTGGTCTAATCAGTTCTGTGAGTGCATCTGCAAGTGGTACAGGCACGTGGCATCCCTTCATCCTTTCATCCCTTCATCCCTTCATCGCTTCACCCATCTTCAGGTGCAGCTGCCTCAGGCCTGGGCTGAAAAAAAGGTTTTTCCGTGTGTTACACTCCCGCACAAAACTGTCGGACAAGAAATGACAGATGTGCCTTCCAATTTATCAACACACTTTGTTACAAGAAGTGTAAGGACTGAAGTGATGAAAAGATACATAGCAGGAACTGAATTCATCTCCCAAAACAGGCAAAGGAGGTCAAAAGGAGAAGACTTGCCCCAAAACTTGTTTCAGAAGTCAAACTCAAATATCCTCGGAGTTATTTTCCACATTTGCAAGTTCTGTCTCCCTGTGTGTTTACTCTGAGCGCTCTCTGAAGCACAAAAAGAAAGCAGTGAAAGCCAGTGAACAGGAGTGCCGGGAGCTTTGCCTTTCCAGCTTCCCGACCAAGTCTTTTGAAAAACCTGAGCAGAATGGTCCCCAGCAAACCCTTTGCAGATGCTGTGCTTGACTCCAAGCCCGCTGGGGTAGGATGGAGGAGTTTAGTAAATGCCACGGGGATGTGCAGTGTGGGAGAAACCATACTGGCGAGCTGTGGACATCCTCATCAGCAAGCTGCAGCGTTTTGATTAAATCCTCCCAAGCAGCCAGAGATAATAACACCATGAATAAAGCTTCCTAATTTCATCTCTCAGCACCACGGAGCAGGTATAGTTCCATGCGCAGGTGCAGGACTTTTGCTGCACTGACTTTAATAATCAGTAGAGATGAAGGCAGAGCTTACCCCCCGTGTTACTGAAAATTTGGGATTTAAATTCAAGTGACACCAAATCCCTCTCGCTGGTCCTTCTGCAATGGCACAGAGAACAGGCTGGTGGGCACTGGGAATGATTGATGGCATTGCTGACCAAATGGAGAATGGTGATTTATGGACGGGCCACTGTCCAAGCCATGCATGCTACACTGGAGAAAAATAAATGGATTCAGTTTCAGACCTTTTGCAAGGTGCTGGCCACAGCCTTTCATTAAGTTAGCCTCTTGGATGGGAGCTGTCAAAATATTTTAACATCCGCCTGTGACCTCCAAGCGTTTTCCTTTCCCTTCACTGCCTGCTCCAGCCCCAGACCTCCCTTGCAGTCAAAACTGACAGCATTAGCCATTAGAATCACTCTTTGAATTAATTACCCAGAAATACGCTTTCAAATCTTCCACTCCATGTAACAGCAAATTAAAGGGCAGCCTGGGTGGGGTTTTACACGTCCCGCTTTGGCTGCCCCTTTGCAGCCGATGTGACATCAACACCCAGCTGTGGTGTCGGCCGCTGCTCTCCCCTTTGTGCTCCGCTCTAGAAGGTGCTTTTGTTTCCCAAACTTTCAAAGTCAGTTCATCACAGCACCGATGGAAAGACCAGAGGGATGGTCCAGGAGACAAAGGTCCCTGATGAAGCAGCGCGTGGCCTCGTGTCTGGGTAGAGACCCTGGGTAGAGACCCTGGGCTGTTCCTTTCTGTCCTATTTCCCAATTCCTCGCTGCCCTAAAGATCCACTCCTCCCAGGAAAAAGCACGTCAGGCTGGTACCCAGGCTTGGGAAGGGTGATTTTGTGATCAGCACAAAGCAGCACTGAGCCATCTCCTTCTCCTTTTCTGCACGTTCCCCAAGGGGACACACAGAGCACAAGGACGATCGTGTCACAGGGACCTCCGTGCTCATGGCTGGTGCTCATTGCTCAAAGTTTATACATCTCTGGATCGATAAGAAGTAACACACCAAGCTCTGACCTTCTCCAAATCACTCTTGTTCCTTCAGCAACCACATTTTCTCAGATCAAAGCTGGAGGCCCTGATGAGATGATCCCCCAGCGTGCACACAAGTTGTGCCCAGGCGTGTGTGTAGCCCAACACTGGGTCTGTTTGCTCTCCCATTTAATCTGGATTTTTTTCCTGTTCTAAGGATGAACCAAATAGCTTTCCTCATTAATTTAGGAGCTTTGTGATATATTTTGCAGGTATTTAGAATTTTTTAAAGGCAAGTGTTTAAAATTCAGGCTCAGATGAATGCCTCATTTGTATAAAGAATTACCACAGAATTACCCATTCCTGCCCACAAAATTGGCAAAAATCCCCTCCAAAGCAAGTACCATGACATTGATTGACGTGCTTTTCCTGCCTATGTTTTCTTGAACCGCTGAGACCCATTGCAGTCTGCTGATGGTTTAGATGCAAACGTCACCTTGTCTGAAAGCGGCAATTAGCTTTTCCTTGGTGGGTAACTCTTCCCCCACATGCTCTGCCTGACAGCCTCTATTCCCACTAGGACCCAGTAAAACCAGCAAGCTGTCTCCAGCTCAGCGAGGGGGCTCCAGACAGCTGTCCCCAGGGTCTGAGAGGGACAGACAGGTACCCGCAAGGATGGGGTGACCTCGGGGAGTTGGAGGAAACCCATGGGAATGAGACCTGGAGCTGCAGCAGCACGAGAGGAATAAATGAAGGGCATCGTTTCTGCCAGTCCTGCTAGGCGATGTGATTGCTAGAAGTGGTTACAGTTATTTTCACCCGCTTTCTTCTTCCCCACACTTCCTCCATCCTTGATTTTTGCAGCCTCTTGCGAACGCTCCCTCTGCAAACACTCCCTCGGCAGAGCTAACGGATGGGAGCGGGGCTCCCTGAAGCAGAAGAGAAATCAAAGGACTTGTGGAGAGAAGGGAAAATAAATAAATAAAAGGGCTTGTTTATCTTTTTATTAATAGCAGAATGGTGTTCCCAAGGGGATAGGCCAACTGTGACTCTAATCCAGCCATGCAAAGCTGCATCCCTAACTGTTTGTTTTGCATTTCTTTCTTCTCTTTTCCAGGGTTAATTATAGGGAACGAAAAATGAGACATTTAATTCTCACGTCCTTAGATCTCCCCCTCCTTCCACGGTGAACCGCACGCATCCCGAGCATTTGCCCTCAGCCCGCAGAGCCAACGCTGAGCTGTCCTGGTCGCTGCCACGTCTGTCCGGGCTCGGTGACACTCCCAGGCTGTACGTGAAGGAGGACAGGGCCAAACCTGCCACATTGCACGGTACAGTGAGTCGGTTAATGACAACGGGGGGTGGTTTTAATTCGTGTTTGTGTGAGGGAACATTCGGCTGGGTCAGTGACACCGCTCTGCTGTCACCCAGCGAAGATGAACATAACCTCCGCGTTGCTCGGCAGTGAGGTGGCCTCCTGACACGTCTTGAAAGAGGACCAGGAGGAGCAGGCTGTGATGGGCCGATAGGCTTTGAAATGCATCCCAGGAAAGGGAACATAAGGGCTACTGATATTCATGTGAAAAGCAGCCCTGGCTTGCTCTGTCTGCAACAGCGGTGCACAATGCGGGCCGGTTTAATGACACCATCCCGCTGAAGCAATGTCCACCGAGGACTTGCTCACCGTCCCCAAGGCCCTGCCACAGCAGGACCCTCCACACTGGAGTTTCTGAAGCATATTTTGTGCTTGGGCTCTGGCGTGGGAGCTGAAGGCTTTTATTTTGGAATATCTGAGGGGAGATTTTCAAAGGCATATCTCATCAAAAGTCAAAAGCAATGAAGAACCTGACCTTGCGTGCAGCTCAGCCTCTCTCCCCAAGCTGCTCTGGCTTTCAGGACAGCAAAGCCTTATCCATCCTGCTCAGTAATGAATCCGGTTTGGAGTCATCAGGGGTTTTCTTGAAAGAATCGGTGCCAGTGGTCCCCTGCAATGCCCAAGTCCACCTTTAACTGTGGCACAGCAAGGAGCTGCTGCAAGGTTGATGTGGTAGAGACTACGTCAGCCTTGACATGTCACAGCAGTTATATTAATTAAATGAAACAGCAGTAGTTTGCCAGGGTATCAGAGTATCTACCAACCCACCTTTCCTTGGGTGAATAATCTCACCACGATGTCCTGTGGCTTCCTGAGCAGGTTATCAGGATCTAACTTTCTGTGCAAGAACAGATGGCAAGTGGCTTTGAATGAGCGTCCCCCAAATATGCATGGAAAGCATGATTTCCCAGAAGCCGTGGTGAAGAGAGAGGGAAGGGCTGGTGTGAAGTGTTTCTTGAAGCTCCTAATTGGGGGAAGGAGAAAAGCAAGTGAGTGTTCAGGTGGGGAAAAAGGAAGGAAAAACTCTATCTTAGTGCCTGGGATAAGGTGCATCTCTGAAACCGCTGAGAGGGATGTAGTCATCTCTGCAAATCAAGATGAGCTGGCTGGCCAATGAAGCATGCCCGGCATTTTATTTCTCATATTGTTTGGAGATAGGGATTCAGCTGAGTGCATTCAGCAAATAAAGATCAAATAACCTGCTGTGAATAATGTTTTAAACCCGGGTTCCTATCAGGATCTAGTTATAAGCCCATATACTTCGTTGGATAAAAAATCAGTTACACATGGCTGGAGGCAGTATTACTTTCTGTGGAAGATGAAATCTGTTTCGAAATAGAAAATGTTTAGCGATTCCCCCCTCCTCTTTTTATTTTTTTGGAAGGGCTAAACCACATCAAGCTGCCTGACAGAGAGGATGGAGGAGGGTCCACTAATATTTCACCCGCCGCCTCTGGGTCCAGAGCTAAGGATTTACGCTAAAAGAGGCGCTGAGCCCAGGGAGGAGCGGCGCGATGGAGCCCACGTTGCCAGCCGCTTCGCCTGTTTTGCCTGGAATCAGGAAAACCTCTCTCGCACTAAGCTCCTTAGCTGTGCAGAGAAACAAGCCCCTGATGAGCTGATCCTTTGCTTGTGTGATGATAATCAACGCCTTGGCTGGCGGCCACGGCCAAAAACCACCAGTTGCTGCTGTTCTCTCTCTCTCACATGCGCACCTGAACCAGCTCACGCTTCACGGCGTAGGGCAAATTCTGCTGAGGTGTTTGGGTCGGATGCGGATGCTGATGCTTTAGAAGAGCAGCACAGATAGTCCTGCTCATTTTAATGAAGGTGTTGATGGAGGAAAGTACTTTTCCACAGCAACGTGGCAATGCAGCCCCTTCTTTTGTCAAGGAGAGTCAGCAATACCCCATTGCTGTGTGTGGAAAAACACACCAGAAAGATAGAAAATGGCCACTGAAATGTTTCATAGTTAATTCAGGACTACTTTCCTTTGACTGTGGCATTTCACTTGACCCTGTTATATTGTTTTCTTTCTGTGTCCTTCACCTTTTCTCACGTGAGCCAAAGCTTCTGCTTTTTAATGGGTCTCAAAGAGTTGCAAAAAATCGACATTAAACCCTTGGTATTCCCTCTTCAGTAGTCCTTCAGCCAAACAGATGGTTGAACATTTTCCCTCTAAACTGTGGTTTGTTGTTTTTTTTAAAGACATGTTTATTGTGTGAAGTATCTGCTTTGCAGCAAAAACTTCAATTATTCCTCAGAAAAACAAATATTAAAAAATGAAAACATTTTGACTGCAACCCGAAATACTTCAGCCAAAAAAAAATCCCATCTCCAGCGTGTATGTGTTTGTGTCTCTATTAAAATACTTTGATTTGGAAATGCTGCCACACAGGGGATTTTGTCAGAGCAATTCTCGTTCTCATTGCCCACCATGGGCTGAATGCGCTGAATCTGCTGCCTCCTGTGCGCTGGGCCATGGCACAGGTCCTGGGGCTTTGTCTCCCTTCTCCTAACCTCATGTAGCTCCAGGGGAGGTTTAGATTGTATATTAGGAACTATTTCTTCCCAGAAAGGGCTGTCGAGCATTGGAACAGGCTGCCCAGGGCACTGGTGCAGTCACCAGCCCTGGAGGGGTTTAAAAGGTGTTTAGATGAGGTTCTTAGGGACATGGTTTAGTGCTAGAGTTGGTTAGGTTATGGTTGGACTCGATGATCCTGAGGGTCTCTTCCAACTGAAATGATTCTGTGATTAATGTGAAATATCTCTGCTCGTGGCTGTGATATTTCAGGGTTTGAATTTCCTGTAAAATATTGAATTTAGAACCACCCCACATGCTTTTTGTACTTCTGTTGATGATTATTGCAGGGAATTGCACATCACTCAACCAGATTTAGTCACAATGTTTTCTGGTTAAATTTTTATCTTGGCCACCCACCTCAGACACCCTTTCCAAGACAAGCCTGGAAATTCAAACCTGGGTTGTGTCTCCTTTGCTTCCCGAGCAGTGAGGGAAGCCCAACCTCTAACCCTCAACTCTGCAGCTCTTGAGTACTGACTGCTGCAGCGTTACGCTGGATGCTGAGACGATGGGGAAAACATATTCCTGCTCATGAGAAAGTGCACGTATTTATTTATCCATGAACTTCAAACTGTTCTGCAAAGCATAAATGGAAAGATGGATGGTTTTAAAATTCTACTGGGAAGCACTGAGAATATGGGAAGGAAAGTCACACAGAACCACAGAATGTGAGGGATTGGAATGGACCTCGAAAGCTCATCCAGTGCAACATCCCCGCCGGAGCTGGAACACCCAGCTGAGGTTACACAGGAAGGTGTCCAGGCGGGTTGGAATGTCTGCACAGAAGGAGACTCCACAACCCCCCTGGGCAGCCTGGGCCAGGCTCTGCCACCCTCACCGGGAAGAAGTTTCTTCTCATATTTAAGTGAAACCTCCTGTGTTCCAGTTTGTACCCATTGCCCCTTGTCCTATCACTGGTTGTCACCGAGAAGAGCCTGGCTCCATCCTCCTGACACTCCCCCTTTCCATATTTGTAAGCATTAATAAGGTCACCCCTCAGTCTCCTCTTGTCCAGCTCCAGAGCCCCAGCTCCCTCAGCCTTTCCTCACACGGGAGATGCTCCACTCCCTGCAGCATCTTGGTGGCTGCGCTGGACTCTCTCCAGCAGTTCCCTGTCCTGCTGGAACTGAGGGGCCACAACTAGACACAATATTCCAGGTGTGGTCTCCCCAGGGCAGAGCAGAGGGGCAGGAGAACCTCTCTGACCTACTGACCACCCCCTTCTAACCCACCCCAGGTACCATTGGCTTCCTGGCCACAAGGGCCCAGTGCTGGCTCATGGTCACCCTGCTGTCATGGTCGTCATAAGGGAGATTTCTTCTGTCCTTCCAGACGAAGGGACCGGTGAGAAGGAAACAGACTCGAAGTGTTCTTGTCCCTGCTGACACAGGGGTACTTTGCCCACACTCAAGGCCGACCGGGCCTCATCTCACTGCAATACCATGGTGTGGAGCCCAAGCAGCTCAATAAACCCAGCCCGTCAGCAGGGCGGATTAGCTCTGGCCCGACGCCATCCCGATGTGGTCATGCGATTTCTGGGCAGCTCAGCATCTCGTCAGCGCTTGCTCGCGCCTCCCCAGCGGGCCCAGGGCAGCCGTCTTTCACGTCTCACTCCTCCTCCGTCGACCCACAGGGGGTTTAATCTGCATATTTGCAAACTGACTTCTCCTGGCTTACCGTGGAAATAATTTTCATGATGAATAAATAGAAGGCGGCTTGAAAATTTAAGAAGCCTCGGAGTATTTCTCCTGATGTAACTCAGGACTAAAATGTTCCTGTTGGGATAAGTGGAAATACCTCCCCTGCTTCTAGGCTGCAACCTTAAAAGCAACCCCCAATTTTCCAGCAATAGAGCTGTGAGGAGTACAGCGCTCTTGATTACAGCTTTGTCGAAAAACATTGTTCTGAGATGTCTGGAGACCAGATAATAGGCACTGTTTTAGGTTAAAATAAGAGGCATTTCATGAATAAAGCTTCCCAGTGTGTAGAGACGGGGCAATACTGAAACTGTCTGGTGGTGCTCTCTAGGCTTGACTGTCTGGATTGTGTTGGCATTATGTTTGCCCCAGATTTCCTACTTTTGGAGCAGCTGCACCATTGGGCCCTCGCTGCAAATCCAGCCATTCAGTAGTGCTGGCTGAGAGAAATTTAAATACAAGGAGAAGGAAAGAGACTTTGTAGCTTTGATCCCTGTATTACTGGATTAAATAGTTTTTTCCTGCCTTTCTTCACCTGCCGCCGTGTTGTCTAGCTAGATGTTGTAAATACTCCCTTTATTTGCATTTTATCTTCCCTGAGTTTGAGCTCAGTCTGTGTTCAGCATGAGTGGTTCGAAACTCAGGCACGTTTTACTGTAGGAATGCAGTTGTTCTTAAAGGCATGGTAGTGGAATATCTTGTAAACACCCGACTTTTCTGTGAATTACTGCAGAGCATCCACAGCCTGGCAGGAAACACGAGTTTCATGGCATAGTTTGAGAGCTGGTGTTGCAGAGCTCTGGAGAAGATGTTTCCAAGTGACCGCTTAAGACAAGGAAAGATTTTTCTTGGCATGAGGGGAAATCTGTGGAGAGAGTGTCTGATGGTCCTGGGGCATCTCTGACTCCCATGGAGAAGCTGGAAGAAGCAGCAGAGCCTGATCCTGGCGCAGTGCTGAGCACAGAAGGGAAAAGCGAAGGCCAAGCACATAGCACCTCTGCTCTCTCACATCAGGTCCTAAACACAGACATCTCTGGGATTCAAAAAATACAAAAATTATCTTTGAGCCCATAATAGAAGTTATTATCCTTCCATTATTCCTTCAGTGCCTGGCTAATGACAAAGATGCCGAACACTGTTAGTCATATATCCAGTATTTTCTACCGAGCTTGCAGCTAAATTCAGGAGGAAAGAGCAGATTGAGAAGCCACCCTCGGCCTCTGATGGCAGGAGTCACCTCTTTAGGTGACAGCAAGAAGCAAACCCAGTGCACGTTTTGGTAGGATTACATGAACCACCAGCCTCAGCCAGAGCCGCTGCGTCATTGTTTGTATTGCATTGGTATTGCTGCACAGGGATCGCTCAAGCAGACCTTGAAATTTGGTAGCAACCAATTGCATTTGAACATTTCAGATTTAATAATGAATATCTTCTGCTTTTCATTAGGGATGTTCAGCTTCCAGACTTCCTGATATGAATCCAGAGGAGCTGGCACTAAAGGGAAGCCAAGAGCCCATGCATAATGGAGCTGGTTTTTATGCTGACACAGCATTCTCTTTCTTTGACCTTTTTTGTGCATGGATGTAGGACTCCACGGGACTAATCACATTGGACAGCAGGTTCTGTGCAAGGTTCATGCTGTTCCCACATGCACGTTGCATCTGATCAGCGTCAGCCTCTGCAGTTCCAGGTCTTGGTGCCCACCCGAGGAGCATGTCATCCACCTAAACTGCACACCATGCGATTTCCTCACCTCTAAACCAACCCTCTGACCCTCTGGTTTGGACTCTGAACTCTTCTCAGCATGTGCTGCTGTGCAGGCTGGCTGAGCTGCTCCTTTTCCTCGTTCCTGAGATCTCCGCAGGGCTCTTCCCTGATGGTTTTTCCTGTCTCCGCACTCGTAGTGCCTTGCTGTCTTTCAGAGTCTAGGCAAATATGATCATCTATGCTTTGGGATCGAGGGCAAGATCTTGACTTATGGGCCTGATTGGGGGATGAAAAATACCTTGTTCATGCTACCTCCTTAAAATAATGACTTCAACCACGAAACTTCCCAAGCGTGTGTTTTCCAAGGAAGAAATGTGTGTGCTTTGTTTTGAACATGAACTTTCACGCTCAGTTCAAATGCCTCACTCACCATTCAGTGCCTCTGACATCGTCATTTCTTTCCTGTGGGTTTCCAATAAAACCTAAACCCCATGTCTCCTTTCCCAAGGACTTTTGTTCTTCCTCCCAACTCATCTACAAGCGTTTCCACTGCATGATGTGGAGACACAGCACAGTCTAAAGATGAGAAGTTGGGGCCTTTGCCCAGCTCTCGTGCTTACTGGGTTGAGTGTTACCCTTCCATGGGCCATGTCTTCCTCCCTTTCTATAACAGGGCTCCATATCTTATTCCCTATGATCTGGGAGAGCGACAAAAGGGCACAGCACCCGTGACAGCCCTGGGGATACTCATTGGCCCATGGTGGGCAGCCAGATGGGCACAACACTCCTGTGCTTGGAATGAGTCCTGAAACACCACAGGGAAATACCCAGGCAACCTTCTAGGAAAATGCTGGACAGTTCAGAATAGGAACAGCCTGAAAGAATTGTCTCTCTTGAGGAGGAAAGCAAAACTATGACTCTTATTTTCTGGATGCAAGGGGTTGGATTCATCTTGCTGTCACCAGGCAGACATTTCCATGTGAGCCAGGCACCCCAGGCTCCAATTATAGGCAAGGAGAGACACAGGCGCTCATCCCGGTGTTCGGAGCAGGGTAAGATGAACTGCTCTTTGAAATGCCTGATGTTCTTTCTAGCCTGTAAAATAAACCTCTGACAAGTGGATCCGTTCTCTGAATAGGAAGATGAAATGAATCCAATCCTGGATTTCTGGGTGTATCAATGCAGCGTTGTCTTGATTGTGAGTACCCATAACCTGTGCAAAATATCCCATGCACAGTCTCACTGCCCTCTACAATGGCATCAATAAGTCCCTCTTTCTCCTGGAAACACTTGTTCTGATGAGATTTCTTTTGTTGTGACTGACTAATAAACATGAGTCTTCCAAGAGGAGAATTTCCAAAGGACAGGGGCCCTCCTTTCCCTCCCTAGTTCTGCAGTAGAAATTCTTACTGATACAGCACCCAACTGTGTGACTTTGCATTATTATGTTTGTATCGTATTTCCATCTACCTCCAGTGCCATTTCTCTTTCTCCATGTGCAGCCGAGCCCCTGTGTTCCACGCAGCTCCCACACACCAGCCCTTGCCACCCATCATCGGTCCTTCCCAGCAAAACCCAGCAGGGCCCAACCTGCTGCTACAGAGTTAATTGGAGGCAACAACAATGCGGTAGTTAATTAATCCCACCAAACCAACGGCAGGAGCTTCCTGATTTGTCATTGCTGCTCTCAGCACGTCTGAAGAGATGCTCCCACCAGGACAGGACCTCATCCTGGCCAACCGCCACTAATGCTGGGGAATTCACCCACCTGGTGCAGAGCTGACATTTAAGCTCTTCCTCCCTTCTGCTCCCTCGCACAGCTCCAGAGATCAAGGGCAAGAGGGCGTCATTAAACCCAACCCTGTAACGAATGACACACGCATCTCTCACTACCAAACCCCCGCGTCCTCGGCCTCGCTGGCAGCGTGTCAGACCTCATAAAGCTCCTTGTTCCCAGGGAATTCACTCCTCCCACTTGAAAATCAGTAAGTGCACTGTCCCTGCGGAAAAGCCTGTTGCTGATGCTGTCTGCATCCTCAATTGCCAGCAAGTTGCAAAACTTTGGTGCATTTGGATTTTAGCCGCTGCGCATCAGTAAGCCCTGGGGATAATCATGGTGAGCTGCAGAGACTGGGAGGCTCCTCCTGATAACCAACATCTCCTGAAGCTGCCCTGGCTTCCCTGGCACCAAGGAAAGGTGCTGTATGAAAACTGGGAGCAGTGGGATCAGGACAGAGACCACGGCAGGGACAGAAAAACACAAGAGCCGCCACGGTGCCCACGCGTGGGCCACTCACTCCATCTGTGACCCCAGCGTTGGGGCAACAGGAACCTCACTTCACCTCGCTCTGAATTACCACTATCTCAGGTCCTTGAATCCAGTTTCATCCCTTAAAAGCCGGGTTTGTCCCCAGCTGTTTGTTATGAATTTACAAAGTTTCCTTCCTTGCACCTGCTTTCCAGCAGGTTTATTACCAGCAGCTGCTAACAAGCACTGCTGGCTTGGTGGCTTGTCACAATTCCTCTGTTTATTTGCTTGGGGTTTTTGCAGGGTTGCTTTGTTGGCACTTAAAAAAAACTTGATTCAACCCATTGGTTTGAGTAGCTGGCAAGGAAGAGCAATAAATTAGCTTTGAAAACAGAAATACCTATGTTGAAAAAGATGAAGGTGTTTGGCTTATAATGTAGACAGAGCATTGCTGTAAATGTTCACTACGCTGAAATCGAAGGAAAGCGCTGGAGCCCATTCATGCAGCCCTGTTAGTGAATTTGGGCTCTTTGGAAAGAGCCATTAGCATTTGTTTAGTTATTTTCAAGCAGAAGTTGGCAATCTTTAATCTGTGAAATTTCCCATAATTTATTGACACTTACACATCTTTCTTTTCTGCAGAAACACTGCTGGTTTTAATTAGCGCAAATTAATCAATAGCAGGGGGGCCATGCTGAGTTCCAGTGAAAGGCAGGTGAGGAGTGCTGCTTGCATGCTAAACACGGTGATATGTAAAGCTAAATACGGCAATATGTAAAGCTAAACACAGCGATATGTAAAGCTGACAAGCAGAGCAAGCTTCGCAGAGCTGCAGGGCAGGTGGGGCAAGCACAGCTCCGAACACGCAGTGTTCCACGTTATGGAAGTGCATGCTTTTAATTATTATTTCAAGAGTTGAATAAGTGTGTGTATGTGTTACAAGTTCTCCCCCTGTGCCTGCTGCACAGAGGGTGGGAGATGTTTCAGATCCTGCTTACCACAGCTTGGGGCTTTTTATCTCAAGCTGTAGAATTGCATCTGGTCATTCTGGAAGGCTCATTTTTGCTGTTCGTCAGCCAAAGAGGGACTGTCTTGATGCCACCTGTAGACAGCCATAGTGCCTGTGTGGGGATCTGGATGTGTCCCTGTCTCATCTTCCTCACCCACCCACTTCTGCAGGTCCTGCCAGAACCACATGTCCTGGGCTCTTGGGCTTCCCGGTCCCCCAGAAAAGCTGTGGACTGGTGGTCACTTCCAAAGCACAGCCCTGGTGCTCATCGCCATGTCCAAGGGAGCGATCACACCACCATCCTGGAGCTGTCAGCAGAGAAAATCAGGGAGAGTCGAGAAAAAACAGTGGAAAAAACACTGATCAGTTTAAAATGCATATCTTATTTGAATTAACATATGCACAGATTATGTTCTTGTATTTGGATGGCCGGACACAACTGATGTTCTCCACTAGTAAGCTCAGTGGCTGGCAGCCCGGGGCAGGAGCAGCCTCAATTACTCCTTTATTCCTTTCCTCTGCTGTCCACGTTATGTGCAGACCGGCCTGCCCATGCTTCACATGAACCAAACATTTCCATTGTTCTTGAAGCCTTCTGAGATGTTCTGCAGCCTGTGTGAAGCTTCTAGCTCAGAGGTACTGGAGGATACAGTTGAAATACCAGGTTCCACCATCATCTCTGCTTCCAGAGGGTACATGGAAAGGCCAGTCCCTGGTCTTGGTTGGCAGCGGTTTCCTGGGTTCGTCGCAGAAGTCTAGAACAAATACCACACAATTATCCTCTCTCCACAGCTTCTGGCATTCGTTTCCTTCCTGTCTGCAACCAAGAATCCCACTAATATATGGTTTTTAATCTAGATTTCGCCAGAACATGAGAAATCCCACTGCTATGACCCTTGGGTTGCAGCTGTTCCAGCTTCTCTGTGCCTGTGTGTTTTTGTATGTCCGTATTGAGCCACAGCTGCATCTGCAGCCTCATCACAGACACCCACAGGCCTTGTCACTGTGGAACCTTTGCTGTATATGACAAGCCACACTGCACTTGCGTTTCTTCTCAGGTCTGCAGGATCAGACCACTGCAAACTCGCATGTTCCCCTCTTTGTCTTTCTTCCTGCCACATCCTAGGCAGCAGCAGAAGCAGCAGCAATAATCATTCCAGGATCAAAACCTGCTTTCTATTACCCAGCTTTGGCTGATGATGATGTATGAAGCAGAGAGAAAAAAGCCAGCTTGATTTTCATAGGTTAGGTGTTGACCCTGCTGGGCTTAGTGTAGCATGAAACTAGTTTTGACTAGTAAACTGAATAAATATGCCAGGGAAGCTATAGAGGGGCAATATATATGCAACACTAAGGTGCCATTTTTACAAAATGACTTTGATTCATCAGAGGGCTGAGCTGATGCCCAGCGCATTAGAAATCCTGTGAACAGGAGCTCAGGGAAATATTTCAATTCATAATCTGTTTTCAAGAAACGGTTTCCTCTCCTACTTCAAAATGTGAAACGGTTTGGCAGAGCAGCTCAGGGCAAAAACCGCGGGCACGGTGCTGCCAGGCAGCCCGGGGGATGCAGCAAACAAAGGCCTCTCTGCTGCGTTGTCTTGTCTGCAAGAGCCAGGAAAATCACTGGCACCGTAGATGCGGCAGAAAGAGCGAGAGCTGGTTTATTAGCAGTGAAGTCCCCACGTCCCGTGAAATTCAGTCTGGGTGGAAGCAGCAACGCAAGTGGTTTGGAGCTGATCTCTGTGCAGCAGAGGAATTAGCAGAAGGGTGACAAAACAATGATTATTTTGGCATTTCAGCCCACAGCCACTCTTCCTACGCAGGGATTTGTGGTTCTGGATTGTCCTGCGGCGTTCACTGCTCTGGCAAGGGGCTTTGGCTGAGCTTTTTGGGTCTGCACCACAACACCATCCACGGTAGAGGACCGGTATCTAGACGAGCATAAACCTCACAGGTTTGCCACAAGGCATGAGGTGTTCCCAGATGAATTCAGAGAGATCTAAAGCTGAACCTCAGCTTCCCCAACCTCAGCGGTGGCCAAGCCTGCAACCCTAGTCGGAGCCTACCTCAAACGGCAAACGCTCTTCTTTCTTCCCATGGAAAGGGTGCAGGGAAGGACTCGATCACAAGGATTTTGATGGATGCACTGTGAAAGAAGCACACACTTAGCAGACATCCCTCTAAATATACTTTTGAAGCTGTATCTTCCCTGGTAGGTGCCAAGATGGCCAATCTCTCAAGTGCTCCAAGCGTGGTCATTTTTAACCAGGTGCTGCACTCCTGGGTGGAGAACTCCCAAAAGGATTCCAGCACATCTGAATGAATTATCTGACCTTTAATTCCTACAGCAGCAGGCAGTTATAACAAATAAATGTATCCATTGTCCTCCTTTGTGCTTTAGTGCCTCACTGTGATTTTTTTGGATGGTCCTTGAATGCATGGACTGGGAATTCTGCTCCCCAAAACTCCTGCCCCTGCTTAGCGAGAGCTCCACTCACCATGTTGCGTTAAGCTGGAGGTAAAGGGAGAGGAACCAGTTTAATTGGACAAAATGCGGCATGTCCTACTCATAGGCAAAGAACTTAAGCTTAGAGTCAAGCAAAAGAAAAGCAGGGTGGTTACCATTGTGCTCTTAGGCTCAGGACAATAAATAGCTGGGCTGAGGTCAGTGGATTCTGGGGACAGGAGGAGACTTGAGACCTTTGATTCATCATTCACTTGGAAAGGTAAAATCTCTCTGTTTTTTTCCCCTTGTGGCAGTGATGGCTTCCACTGAGGAAAGAGCAAATATAGTAAAGAAAAGCTTCTCATATTGAAATACATTTTTCTATTAAATATAGAGGGCAAAGGAGAAAAAGAGAGGAAGAGATCCTGGCAAAGGTTTATTTAATATAAGCTACATTTATATTTTTGGTGAGTTATACGGCATAAATTGAACATTTTAATGTATTCCGTGATGTTACAGAAACATGACCTTGAAGTTAGCTCAAAAATCTATTTCAGCTTTTATTTAGCAGCTGTGTAGCCTCTCAGAATATAAACTTTAATAGGAGTGGATTTAACAACCAATCGTCTTCACTCAGGCATGATCATAATCTGATTCATGAACATATACTCTACTCTATTACTATTTGTTTAAGTTTCCATCCTTTGAAATAAGTGCTAAAATCCTTTTTCTGGCTCCAAGACCAAGACTCTGGGCCCCCATGTGTTTCATCTGCTTCTGCACAGGAGAAGCCCTTGGGAGAAGTGCACGATGCTCCAACCCCTCCCAGAGCTTTTGCTGCCCTGATAAAACTTCCACAGTTCCTCAGTTATTTCTTCCAAAACTGGGCTATTTTGCAATCATTTGCAAGAAAATAAAACTGGGAGTTTCTTCTTCTGAAATTCATTGAAATGTGTTTACAAGTTTTTTCCCAAAAATGCTTCAAGTTGAAAACTGCACTAAAGTTCTTTTTATTTAAGGGGAAAAAACCAAGTATTTAGGAGACATATTTTGTGCGATGGGAGAAATCACACTGTGCAGAGTATGTAGCTGGCCAGCCCGTGTTGGACAGGGATGACAGCAGCCATCTCTCATGGTTCACCTAAGAAAAGCAAGAACTTTGTAGCAGTAACTGAACGTTTAGCGAAAATACAAAGGAGGGTTAAAGCACCAGGAATAAGTAAGTCCTGTTCCAGTCTTCTTGCTGGAGGGATGCGTAGGCTGGCGGAAAGAAGAATCTTTTGATAAGAAACATTCACTGCTTGGTTCCCTTTTTGTTTCTCTGTGTGGAGGTGAGTGACCACCCAGCTCAGTGTCCTGCACCTGCTCCAGCAGGATTTGCAGATGTTTGCTCAGCGTCATGGTTATCACATCTGAAAGCCCCATCCAGAGGTCTCCTGCACCAAAACCGCATCCAGACGCCTCTCACGGGATCTGCTCCAAGGGCTGCCCTCCCATCTGCCTCCCAGTTACCTGCTGGTAAATGGAAGGGAAGGGAGAGGCGGCAGAAGGAAGGAGGGAGGTTGTAGCAAGTGGTGGGAAATGAGCAGAGGAGAAAAAGTTCCCCACCCAAAGAGACGTTTGCAGAGCGAACGTGGTTGACAAACTGTCACTGCCCGTGTCCCTCGCTACTCTCGCTGTCATTTGTAATTCATCAGAAGCGGGGAGAGGACTCAGAATCATATCAGAGTGGCATCTTCCACCACAAGAAACTCCGTTCTTCTAATTAACTTTCCCACTGACCCGGAGACGAGCATTGTGTGTGTGTCTGGTGTGCGCAGAGAGTTGAAGAGGGATATTGCACTCTGCTATCTCCACGTTTGAGACACTGCAGTTTGATTGGTTTCTGTGTGTGGAGGAGAGTTAATTTGTGCCTCTAAAGCATGCATGGATAGTCTTGAAATTTGCTTGAAACAGAGGTTTCCTTTGCCTGTTATGATCCGCCCTTGTCTGAAGGAAAACGTGCTTATTGTGCAGCGGCAGCGATAGAGCACGGCACATAGATCCAGACAATCCTGAAGGAGGTATCTAGTTCCCTTTGTGAGAACAACGGATTTTTGGGCCTCACTACTACATAATGAATGTTGGCTTTACACAGTCTCAATAATATTATTCTTATTTTACACCACTGTTACTAAACCTTATCCCTGGTACAGGCAGGTAGACTGGCTTACAAGGAGCTGGACCCTGCTAAGTCAAGATCAAGGATCCAGCTCACCCCATCTATTAACAGTGGAGAACAAGAAATGTTTAGGAAATGGTCTTAAGAAGCCATGTCAGTGGTTTGGCGGATGGTTTGTGGCACTAGGACAGCTTTAGCTTTTGGGGGAAGGCGATGTCTTCATCCGTGAGGATGATTGAATAGAGGATGAGTCTCAGGAGTCTGGGTGCACAAAAACAAGGTTTCAAAAGGTTTCTGTGTTTTCCAAAACAACTTTGCAAGGTTTCAAAACTCATCTGCTAAAGCATAGTCAGTCGTTGCAGAATAAGCCATGCTCTTGAAGACCTGGTTTATTATTCATGCCGTGGGATGAGATAATTTTTCTAATGATCCTTTTGTAATGGAGCAGTAAGATCCTAATGGATTATAGCCATGCTGGACCTAAATATTAGAGCAGATACCTTAGAATCAGTCACTGCCTTGTGCAACAGCCTGGAAATCTTGGGGTGACTTGATATAAATTAACAAGGAGAGGTTTATAATGCATTAAATATGACAATTAATCTCACAGTCAGTGAAGCAGCTTCTCTGTGAGTTATTTAGATGTGAAATTACATTTTATTTTACTCTCCCTGAATCTCTTGGTCTCACTGAAGGTGCCATAAATTGGGTATTCGCAACACCAGTCAGCAGAGTAAAAACTGTTAAAGAGGAAGGTAAAAATATAGTCGCTTAAGTAGAAATTAGTTGGCTACAACAACCTCATATAGTCTACGTTTCTCAGAATCACTTGTGACTTTCAGGGCAGTTGAATTGGTGGTCACGTAGTTGATGTTAAGCCTGCGCAGGCTGCAGACAGTTCTCTGTGTAACCCAGATGCCATAACGCCAGATTAAGCTCAGCCAACAGTGTCATGAAGTACAGGGAGCCTTATCGCACTTATTATGTTCAATTAGTTTTCCTGTCTAGTTTGAGCAATTACATCTGAGGACTTTTTTTGATTAAATATGCTTACGGTACATCCTCCTTTCCAATTTCTCATTGCATGGCCAAGATTATTTCTTTATACCCGTGGATGTGGAGATCAATAGCAAGCTAAGCACATTGCAGAGCCCGCCATGTCCCTGGAAGGCACTTTGAGAAGTTTATGAGGGCAACAACTTGTCATTTGGCTGGTCATTTTCGGAAGATATATGAAACGTAGCCAGGAGAGCAAAGGATGATCTGTTGTTTATTGCAGGAAATTTTATGGGTCCTTCCATGGTGAGAGGTGTTAGAAGCAAGATAACCTTGGGACCTATAGGTCCTGCTGACAACGGTGCATAAGATTAAAACAGTTGTCGGTATATATGCACATACAGATGGAAATACTGGGAAGAACCGGTAGAGCCCATTGGGAGGTGGGGTCATCCAGAAAGATGGGGAAGGTAAATAGAATATTTAGATTAAAATGGTGTTTACATAAATTTGGCCTTGGGGATTAACTGACAGATGATTGATTGATTAGGAGATGGATTAAGAAGGAGTCGCCCTTGAGAGCAGAGTCCTTAGCATCCTGGTACGGAAGGTCCTTTCTTTTATCTCCAGCACTGGCCAATATTCCAGCCTGGCATCTCAGTGCTCTTTTGGGGTTTGCAGGCTGTTCCATTCACTCAGCTAGAATAATCCCGGTGTTCAGCAGGGCAAGCTGGGGTGTCTGTCGAGCGGTCACGGATTCATTTATTTAGTTTATAAATTAGGAAAAAAAAAATACTGGCCTCAAATGTAAGCAAGACAGATGCTGAGGAGACAGTTTCAAGCCAAAAACCATTAGGAGGGACTTGCACACGCTGTATCTGTGTATTAACCGTGGGGTCAGCAGCGCGGGGTCCTGGAGCCCTCCCGATAGCTGACATGAGATGAAAAGCTCGTCAACAAATGGGCCTTAATTTCACCTGCACTCAGGCACCCAGGGGGCTGGTTCTGCACGGCCAGGTGTGGCCTTTCGCCCCAAGCTTTGCCAACTTGCACATGGCTGAGCGAATCTGCTAAAACGATCAGCTGGGAAATAGCTAATATCATTAAATACCGTTTAAGCTGTCATTTTTTTCTGTGCAGAATCAACACGCCTGGTGATGAATGGGTCAGCTCACGCCTCGGGGAGCGTTGCAGGTGTGTTGCTGCCTTGGAAAAACATCAGGGTCTTGGTTTGCCCTGGCTCGTATTTAAGACTACAGCTCAGTTTGTGTAAAGGCGAGATTGGGCCCTGGGGAATGGTGCCTGTCATAAGGCACATGAGAAAGAATAAAAGAAGAAGCCTGATGTCAGATTCTTGATTTTTGCTGAAGTTTCAACACAGCACAAATTCCCCAAACCCCAGGAAGGAGCACTGAAATTTTCTTCAGCAGACTAATGATGTTTGAGGCTATTTTTCTTGTTGCAGACAACTGCACACCAATAGCAACAACAAAAAAGAGCCTAATGAACCTGCAGAAATGTATGGCCCTAATGAAGATGAAAGCCTCTCTTCCAGCTACCTTGCCTAGAAACACACACACAAAAAGCAGGAAATGAGAAAAGAAAAGGCAGGATGGCAGCTGCTTGGACAGATTTCAGAGGCACAACTGGATCTGGAAAAAGGAAGAAAAGAAGGAAAGAAAAGTATCTTTTTCCCTGGGGTTCTTCTACAGGACCATTCTTCATCGCTGCTGAGTCTGCATTCAATGGTGCAGCTGCTTGGAGGAGGAAGGCTTCTGGGTGGAGGGGAATACTGAGATATATATTTTTAATGGCCTCATAAGTTCCTGGAGAGAGAAATGAAGAGCTGTTAAGCTTCCTGAGCTGAAAAGTTCTTCCGTTTCCAAGAGTCTTGACTGTTGCGTTGCCTCTGGTGATTGTCAGCTCCCTGCAATCTCCACTCCATTTGTTATTTTATTTGTGTGAGAACAAACGGTTTATCACCTGATAAGATTTATAACTAATACTGAGCAGGATTGTACGGAAAACACTGATAGTTGTACTATAAGGCTTGTTGGGTTTTACTGAGATCTGTTCCAGGATCGCAGGACATTAATATACCAGCTTTCTCCTCTGGAAGCTTCAAGGCTCCATTTGTTTTTACTGGTGAAATAAGTTTGTCCTTTTATCTCCAGCCCCTCATGATCTCATGGGGTGGCAGTTTCAGAGCTGGGGCTCTGGGACAGAGTTTTGGGGTGGGCATGGCTGGGCTGATGGGTCTGGGGTGGGTTGAATTGGCGCATTTGGGGTGAGTTGAATTGCTATATTTGGGGTGGGTTAAATTGGCACATTTGGGGTGGGTTGAATTGGCACATTTGGGGTGGGTTGAATTGGCACATTTGGGATGGGTTGAATTGGCCCATTTGGGGTGGGTCAAATTGGCACATTTCGGGTGAGTTGAATTGGCCCATTTGGGGTGGGTTGAATTGGCGCATTTGGGATGGGTTGATGGAGCCATGTGGGAAACCTGCCCGAGCCCTTCCCCGTGTCCTCACCAGCACCACAAACCAGGGCTGACATTCCTAAGAACCAAGACTTTTCACAATAGAGCGAAACACAGACTCAAAAGACCCATAAAAATCAGTCTCCTAATGGATATGGTTTTCTAATGAACGGGAATAAAAATTATCATCAGCAGACTAAGGTTCTGCTTTCAGCTCTTCCATTAAAAATCCCTGGGTCACCCTGAATTTAAGAGCTACTTTTGAGATGTTATGTATGGGGGTATTTTGGAATAAGAAGAGCTCTTACAAAGAATGATTGTTTCTACCCTGACTATTCCTCGCATTGCAGTGGTGCCTTGAGATTTCATTTTTGCACAAGGAGTACGTGTGCCAAGTACTGTCCAGACACAAAGCAGCCTATGACCGCACAGTATCCTAACGGATACATTAGGAAAGAGCAGAAATGTCTGACTTGCTAGTAACAATGAAAACACTTTTTTTTCCAGGGCCTCTATCTGGAAAATACACGAATGGGAGGAAGAAATGAACAGGACAAAGCTCCAGCGCTTAAAGATGTTTCAAAGGCACAATTGGAGCTGCAGAAGGGAAAAAAATCCCTGCCTCACCGGGGCTGCTACTACAGGGTCATTCTTCATGGCTGCTGCTGCTGATTCTGCATTAAAAGGTATAGCTGATTAAAAATTTGGTTTTGGGGAGGGTTAAGGGTGAGGGAATACATAGATATATATTTTTAATGGGCTTGTAAGTTATTAGAAGGAGAAATGAAGGGCTGTTTAACTTGTACGGATGGAAAGTTCTCAGGACCTTGAATGCTGCAGGTGTTTTAGCAGTCGCCTTTCATTTATACAATCTTTACTCCTGTTGTGATCGTTGTTTGTGCACTGACCAACAAGCGCCGTCCCTTGTTAAGGTTTGTGACAGATGTTTGTACCCAACGCAGACTAAAATCTCAGGCAGTGTCCTGCGCCTTCCTACAGATTATATATATATGTGTGTGTATATATATATATATAGATATATAAATACTCTGGTCAGGTACAGGTCACTGTGGCATGGGACTGAAGACACGTAACCACTTCCTACCACACCAGCAGACTCTTACACCTCTGGTTTGATGATACAAAACAACCCAGATTTAGAGCTTCCAGTACAGGACCAGGTACACTGCGGCTGCACAATGCAAAGCATCGATTTGGTGGATGCTTGCTCTGATAGTTCCATTTTTGTTCAAAAACCACTGATGGGCTAACTTTGCATCTGCTGGCTTTCCTCAGGACCTGCTCTGACATCTTATCCTGCACTCAACCTAAAACCTGAAGAATCTTTACACTGCCTTCTCCAGCTGGTTATGGAGGAATACAGCCCTGTTTCCAGGCCAGATTCGGTTCAGCTCAGTTCCTGAGACCGAGCTGGTGTGAATGGTCTTGACCAAGGGCATAAAGCATTGGCTTGTGAACTTACCTGTGCCTGGAATACATCACATCGGTGTGCTCACTGCAACATGAGCCTGCACAGCTACTTACCTTGATCTATGCGTCACATATTGTTGCTCACTCAAGACATAAAGCGGGAAATAAAATACATCTTGTAGCTGTATATTTCTTTTCTCTTGGAACGGGTGAAATATTTCCATCTAGAAAGGTTCGTGCGCTGAGAAGCCCAGGCTGCAGGAATCTTTTTTCATTTAAAAAAAAAAAGGTTGACACAAATTTCTTCTTCCCACCTCTCCAGCTCAAGTGGTTTGCCGTGATTTAAAATAAACGAAGATTGGTACACAGCAACCTCTTGCCCTCTTCCCCGAGAGCCAGCTTTTGAGCCATGGAGCATGGATAGAAGAATCATTAGAGTGTGATAAATAAACCTACCACGGGGATAACACAAGTCCTGAGCTACATGTATCAGGTAGATGGAAAGAGAAAGAGGTCACACTGGGGAGGTGGAAGGGCAGGGTAGCACACAGCTGATGTTTAAAAAAGAATGAGTTAAAAAACAAAACAAAACAACATGGAGTGAAAATAATCCTCAGAGAGGTGGCGAAAGGGAGAGAAAGAAGCAAAGACATTTATTTGAGGCAAAATTATGAGGCTAATTTCAGCAAGCGAGGGTGGGATGACTGTGCTTGTAGGGACAGCAGGTGAGATGTGGGTGTGCAGCTGCATCTTCAAAGGTCAGGGACCATTGCAGTGAGATGCTGCTCAATGCACAGACAGACACAGCACGGCATGATGGTTGTAAGACTTCCATCGAACTCATAGTCTGGCTTGGTAATGGCCCGATGTATTAGCTCAGAGGCCAGTGAAACAAGGATTTACATTTCTGTTGTAAAAGCCTTTTAAATAGAGTGTCACAGCAGTACCAAATCTGGAAAAGCTCCTCAGTCCTGGGGGAAAGGTGGGTGGTCCCACTGGTTGCTTCAGCCCCGTCCCAGCTATTCATGCATCCTTGCTCGTGGTACCCGGGACACGGGTTTTGCAGGTCTGTTGTAGTCTGTTGAACACTGATGTGAAATCTAGAGAGCATCTCCTTCTCCCCAGCCTGGGCCAGCGTTGCAGCAGCAGCACGAAGATGCTGAAGGGAGTGGAGCATCTGCCGTGTGAGGAAAGGCTGAGGGAGCTGGGGCTCTGGAGCTGGACAAGAGGAGACTGAGGGGTGACCTTAAAATGTTTACAAATATGGAAAGGGGGAGTGTCAGGAGGATGGAGCCAGGCTCTTCTGGGTGACAACCAGTTACAGGACAAGGGGTAATGGGTACAAACTGGAACACAGGAGGTTCCACTTAAATATGAGAAGAAACTTGTTGGGGGTGAGGGTGGCAGAGCCTGGCCCAGGCTGCCCAGGGGGTTGTGGAGTCTCCTTCTGTGCAGACATTCCAACCCGCCTGGACACCTTCCTGTGTAACCTCAGCTGGGTGTTCCTGCTCCATGGGGGGATTGCACTGGATGAGCTTTCCAGGTCCCTTCCAATCCCTCACATTCTGTGGTTCTGTGAGGCTTCATGTGCCTTTAGTCTGGCAAGAAAGCAGGTACCAAAGCTGCTAGAAAAATTCAGTGTTTGCACTATCCATAAAATTGCAAAGGTAGCATAAAAAACCTCACCCAAACCATTTTCAGAGAGAATCTTACCAGAGTGGCTTCCTGATGGCTCACCAACTTTGGTAAATTCCTGCTTTAGTCTTCTTTTTTGATAATTAAGATTATAAACATATTTGACTATAAACCAGAACTTTTTGGCTATTGTTTTCTTTTTAAATTGAATCTTTCTTGATGTTTTGGGGAACAATAGGGACAGGAACACCTTGTTTTCATTCTTTTTCCTCTTTTCTTTTAGCTTTAGTAATGTACAACAAAGAGAAGGGAGATGAGATAGTATGGCTATTATTAGCAGCTAATGCAGATGCTCGTGAATGCTGGAATAAAGATATGTGGGCTCAGATAGCTTTTTCCCTCATTTACACATTTCTCTTGGTAGAAATTAGAAATTCATCTTTGCCTTTGACTGGATTCCTCTGTTTTGCATTTCATTTCCAGTGTGTTGGGTTTTTTGTACTGCTCCATGTTTCAGCTGCAGCATCGCTCTGTTTCTACCAACTCTTTACACTGTGTCCCTTGTGTAGCTCAGAATTATCACTGGGGCGCTGCTTAATGATACGGCCTTTCAGTCTGTCGCTCTTTTAGTTGGCCTCACTCCTCTCTTCCAGACGTTGGGAATGAGCTTGTGACACTGTGGGTCACAACATCGCTGCATTAGTTGCATAACGATAAAAAAAGCAACAATCAGCCTCATCAATGAGAGGATAAAGGAGACGTTGAGTTGAAGGGTCTCTCACTATGACTTGATGGTCAGTTGGGTTCAAATGGGTCAATAACTCCCCAGATCTCTGCTGAACGTGCTCACGGTGCAAGGTCAGGTGATGTGTCAGGACAGAACAGGGCAGAATCCAACCAAAAATGGATTAAACCAATGTCCGAGACTCTACGTGGGCTTTGAAATAGGTCCAGAAGAAGATTGTATAGGTATTCCTTGGGTGGCTTCTTTCTCCCTACCGCCTGATAGAAATTCATGGCACATTGTGGATTTCTCTTTATTTGCATCTCTTTGGGGAAAACGAGGAGCTGAGCTTCAGGAAAATAAGTTTTGCTAACCCCAGGCTTCCAGGCAACACCATTTTCACAGCATGTCAAAGGGAGAGCAGCTGGGCTTTAGGGCACTTGTGTGTCTGAAGAAGTACCCAGAGCATTTCAGAAACTACCACCTGCTCGGAGAACTAGTACATGTTTCACCAATAGAACAGAGAGGATGAAAAGTCCCCATGGATTTCCCTTTCTGGGTCCCTCTGTAACCTGCCACACTTTAAATGAAGATCTCCCTCTAGCACCGATTGCCGGTTATTCCCTCCAAGACATGACCACCAACCTTTCTTGTTTCAAAGCCATGCGCAAAGCGCCGAAGCAAATCTACTGCACAGCTTTGTTAGTGAACAGCTTTTGAGACTTAGAGTATTTTGTTTTGTGGTTGCCGGATCTCTGTGCTTAGAGGTCATCATCATCTGCCCTAGATAGAACATGATTAATAAAGAACTGTTTTAATGTAATTTTCGCTGCTGACCTTAATTGCACAGGTCAGAAATGAAAGCAGCTCACCATATGCCAGACATTAAGGTCTTGAGCAATTCCCCAGCAAACGTTACACTCCCTGGATTGGATTGGAGCCCGGCCAGGCTGCGCTCATTGAAACTTATAAATTGCCTTTATCTTGCTGGCAATGTAAAATTAAATTGGTATAAGGGATATTGCATTGTTGATGAAGATGTACAAGGCAGAGTTAACTCCAATACAGTGAACTTATCCCGAGATATGAAAAATATCTTAATTGGCTCAGCACCTTCCTTGCATGGCCTTGAAGAAACACAGTGTTCCTGCAAAGTGCAGTGCCATTAAAGGAAATAGGCTGTGTTCATTCTCTTTGTGTGTTTGAGTTGTACAGTTTTTCCTATACTGCTCATGAAGCTTAGGGTGTGAAACAGGATGTATAGCAGTTTAGATGATGCTGGAGTGAGCTATGATTGTATCTAAAAAGTCCTTTTCTTGTGATATATTTATGGCCTTTAATCCCTCCCTTGCTGCAATTCTTTCCCAAGCTCTATTTCAATCCTTTGTCCATATAGGGCTCATTTTATCAAGTTTTCTCATCTCCAGCTATAATGACAATTGCATGATGTAAATCTAGGAGCAACAGTGAGTCATTGGCTAGAGATGAACTCCCGTGAACATTAACCCTTCTGGGCTCTCTTAACATTTGGACCCAGACTTCGGAAGCAAATGAAAATGAAAATCCTCCCAGTAATTTTCTCTTCTCATGAATTCAATCAGAGAAATTAAAGACAGCCTGGACCTTTTGGGTCAGTTCATCCTGCTTTCCTTGTGTCAGAGTCTTTGTGGCCTCTGCAACATCTCTTTGAGAGAAGATGGGGAAGTTATTGTATTACTCACTTTTTACAATCCTTCCAGAGTTATAACTATATTAATATAACCGTGCCAAACCGGGGCAGGCATTTGCCAGAGACAGAGAGTGAGGAATGCAGTGTTCCTACTCTCAGGGACTTATATTCTCAAACAGCACAGCTAAATACAGACGACTGAGCAGCAAAGCAGTGGGGCCTGACTGTTCAACCAGGAGAGACCATGTAGCAAACTAGAAAAGCCCACAAAAATCCCAAAGGCCTTTCCTGCTCCTGTGATGGAACATGTAGTCCTGGGAGCAGGTTACACACGCACAGGAGATGCCATCGCCAGCAATTACTTGTGTATGTGATGACAAAACCGCTGCGTATCCTGCGATGAGTTATGAGCCGCAGGATCTTTGGGAGAGAGGGCAGCAGGCTCCTGCCAGCTACACAGGGAAAAGGAAAATGATGTTGGATGAGTGACTGGCCAGAGAGCTCTGAAAATCCACCAGTCGTCTGTCCTTGGCCTTGAGCAACGTGCCATGTGTGTGAGGGTCCTTGATTGCAGCATCGTTAAGGGGTTTATGCCCTCGGTTGTCACACTCAGATACTTGCCCACTGTTCTTGACATGAGACCTACTCTCTTGTTAGGTGTAGGGGTGGCTGCATTTTTCTCCTGTGACCCTAGAGAAGGCTTCAGTGCTCCAAGACTGATGCTGCCTACCGTTCTGTACCTGCAGTGCGGTCAGAGCACCTTGGTTGCTCCTCCACTCACATTTTTAATAGCCAATATGGACCACAGGCGGTTTTGGAGGGTTCCTACTGGAGCCTTCTTGTGAATTTGGGGCTCTCCTGAAAACTGGTCGTCCTTTAAGTGCCAACTGTAGGGCTGGTGCGGGGTCGGGAGGAGGAGGGGATAGCACACAAACCATCCATCTGGACACAGGAGGCCTCAATACCTTTCAGCCCGTAGGTGTGAGGGTGACAAGCTCTAACAAATGCAGCAGATGGGTGTCTGGTAGAGAGTCTTTAGTGGGGCTGGCTGAGCGCCTGGCAAACCACGGGGAGAAAATCACAGTACTAAAAGAAGCCCCATGCAGAAACGCTCTGAAACGTTGCCAGCAAAACATCCGACCAGCTCCTGAAAGGGCTTCCCGCACGGCGGAAAGCAAACCTGCTGCTTTCTGCATCCCTTTCCTTCTTTTTTCCCAACCCTGATGCCGCGGAAGGACCTCGGTGAACAGCTCACCCGAGCAGCCGTCTCCCACTGTGGCTCTTCTCATGTTCTCCTGATACCCGAGGGGCAGAACATGCAGCATTCAGGTTGTACATGGGCCACGTCTGCAAGTTTTTTAAAGAGGAAGAGAGATTTCAGCTGAATGTATCTGTTAACCGGCTTCTTCACCTAATTAGCTGTGGAAAAGTCACCAGATGGACACAGATTTTAATGATGGCTTCATTCAGAGTCTTGGAGGAGTGGGTTGGATATAAGAGATAATTATCTTGACTTTTAGATGTAAAAGGCTTCTATTTTATTCTGCCTTTTTTTCCCTCTAGTTCATTTTTAATGAAAGAGAGGAACAGTGAAATTCAAAACATCAAATGAAAAAGGAAGGTTGACAATCCAACGTTTAATCTCTGTTTAGTGCCAGCCTGGAGTGACATTTCTAAGGATTGGTTTGATGGGAAGTTTGTTTGTTCATAAATTGCCACAAAATGGCATTCTGGGTTTAGCCAGGGCCTTTCCCCCTCCCCATTGTGTACTGGGAGGAAAGTTAAAGTGATTTGATTAGATGCTATGGGGGCTGCAGCTGCGTTTTCGTGACACAGAAAGAAATACAGGTAGGAAAAGCCTCTTCCACACCCATTCTCTTTCCAACCCTTCACACACCTCTGCTCATACACTGTGTTCAGGGTGCCCGTACATGTCTCAGGGAAAAGCCTCTTCTGACCTCTGATCTGATTGTTTGAGGGAAATCTGTTCGTTTTCCAGCAAGTCCCTCCCATCTCCACCGGTGCTCCCTGAGCATCTGGTAGAGCAATAGTAACACAAACAAGAATCAAAACTTCAAGAAATTCCCACATTTCTTTTGAAACCACTTGGACGGCTGAGAATTTGCAGTGTATGGCTATCAAATTGGGCAACTGTTGTCATTCAAATTGAGTGCAGTCTCTAGGGACAAGTTTTGCTCTCTGATATCATGCTGAAGGGTCTGACAGTAGCGCACACCGATGGAAATGCAATATATAGAAAAGAATAGAGAAACAGAAAACAAAAAGCCTGTAGTTTCTGAGAACTTACATTCGCAGCTGGGTGAGTGGATCATGTTATCCGTAATTGAAATAACTGAGACCTCTGAAGTCCATCAAATGAAGAAACCACTTGAGAACAAGATTGTTGAAGAGGTTTTAGCATTCAGTGCCTTGGGCAGCCCACGAGACCAGCCAGGGTCTCCAGCCCCCTCTGTGCAGTTAATGTGCAGGTAAGCAGAAGAAAGTCCACAGAAATAGAAGCTGATGGGGAAATTCAAAAGCCGCCACTCAGTGCTCTTGCAGTGCCTCCTTTTCGTATCACAGTTTCAGTAAAAAAGGAAATGATAAAGGGGAAAAGATTTATTATTGTTGTTACCCTTATTTTACTATCATTTGCCCAACTTACCAGTAACATTGTGTGGGATATGGCGCTCTGAAATAATCAGGTCTAAGCTCCTTCCCCAAGCCTTTGCGTTAACGTCAGCTGAGAGTCTTCCAGCTTGAGAGGAAATTCTCTGGGACAAATCCCTGTGTCCGTGGAAAAAACAGCACGAGCCCTTAACTCAGTGAGCTGCTCATGAATCCAAGATCAGTTGTGGGCCAGTTGTAGCTGGATGTATATAGATGTAGATATGGATGTATGCATATACGCTTGTGTGCAAAGCTCTTTGCGGGATGCTGGAAGGTACTATCACTGCTTTGAGAGCCAGGATAAGAAAACAACCCCCTCGTAACCAAAAGAGATGTCAGGGTGTAACTAGGGACGCAGAGTAGAAACAGCAAGTCTGGGGCCCTTTTGCTGGGACAACTTCTCCACCAAGAAGTGTCACATTGAGCTTGGACCCTCACAGGCCGGTAGCCTCAGTGTGCCCCACAACAGAAAGTTTTCCCTTTCTCTAGAGTAGCGTTTCCTGGTGATTGACTGGAGACCTTGTTTAACATGAGATCAGACACCATTTCCAAACCAGCACATTGTTTTTGGCATCGCGATGTGACTAGCTTTTTCCTTCTAGTTTTCCTAGTGGCTTTATTAAAGTGTGAAGCTGGTTTCCACATTTCAGGTAGCAGTGTAAGTGTGTATTCATCATTTTGAGCTGCTGGTGTTCAATGGTTGCCTTCACTTTTGGAGCACCCTGGAATTTCAGCTTGCTGGTGTATTTAACTAGCTGATAAAAAGTATGTAGAAAAGTCTCTGTATCGCAGAGATCATTCAATATTTGGAGAAAAAAGCCCAATATGGAATATACATGGTTTCAAGCTTTAAAAAAAGGAAACACTCAGAGTTTAGCATGGGGTCTTTTCTGTTAAGCGCCGACAGTTGTCTGGATTATTTATTTTTTAGTTAATTAATTCCTTGAATGATCAGTTACAGCCAGAGGAGCTGGGTGTGCTGAGACCTTCTCCAGCAGCGCTCAGACTCTTGCAGGATGTGCTCCCGTATTAGAAATGCCATGGTCAGGCCAGGGTGACCAAACCATCATGAGGTTCCAGCTGTATCATTAGTGATGTCACTTAGAGCGGGTGATGACCCAAGTACTGTCTGTTTTAGCTATGCTTTAATAATGCTCTTTTCCCCCCACCCTCCATCTCCTATTTATTTACATGGAGCGAGGCCATGAGAGTGACAAGCTGAGTTAACAAGATGGTTCATCATCTCCTCTGTAATTTTAATTCAGCAGATTGCTGCCTCACATCTGCATGTGTGTCGGTGCGTCTCACGTTCCTCCGACACGTCCCCTTTCCAGGGCTATCATTTTTCACCTATGATCGTGAACAGGCATTTGGAAAGTGGCCTCGACCAGCGAGGCGAGAAGTCAGATCACTTGTATGAACTAAGGGGTAGAGCGATCCATAAAATATATGTGAAATTAGAACCAGTGCTTCACCGTGAGAAAAGACACCAATTAATGGCTTCCGTGGGTTTGGATTTAATACAGCGGAAGATTTACCAGGCTTTAAAAGCTTAATACCAACACCGTTTATTGGGCGACATCGTTTGTCAGTGGCTAAGGGCTTCCTGATTCCCTTGTCCCTTGCAAATGGCAGCAGTTACAGCTACAGAGATTGACAGGGGAATGCTGCTCTTTGCTAAAGAATTTCTTAACCTTTTCCATTGGCGGAGCATGAGTGGAGGATGGGATGCATTTTGGTAGGGAATGCAAAGAATTAAAATCAACATAGATAGGAGTCTCTCTCTGCAGCTCTGACTGGCCCTTACTGAGCAGAAACATCATCAATAGTATGACGAACATCAAGTAATTTGTTTGGCTTTGTCACGTGCTTCCTCTGACGTTTCTTCCAGGTTACCTGCTCTTGGTCTTCATAGCTTGAGGGACAACCATCATCCTTAGTGAAGAACTATCACCTCATATGGGATGTGGAAACATAACTGTGGTTCCAAACTATTGGGTTTTCTTGTGTGAACTCTATAAAACCTGATGGGAATGGTGTTGGAAACCATTGTTTCTTGAAACACGCTTTTTAAGGACCTGGTGGCAAGAAGCCTTTAAGTCAAGGTTAGTGGTCCAGTGAGGAGGGTTTGACGTTGAAGGATAAGGATGCTCTCAGAGCTGTCTGGTGGCACTGGCCTGCAGTACTGTGTGCTCCTTCCATTTGACTTCATCTCTTGATGAGCAAATTGCTCCCAGAGAGCTCACTCTGTGCTGTGCTTTGCAAGAATGAGGATCCTCTTGTGTACTAGCAATCTCTGCTCTTCTTCACACTGTTCCACAAAGCTCTGCTCAGCCTGAAGCTTCCAAGGCCACTCCTACTCACTGGTGGCTGGAGGTGAGAAATGAAATCTGTGATGAAAAAGCAGCAAGGGATGGGGCCAACTTGGCCAGGCCACCAACCCCGCAGGTCAGCTCTTCCTTCCAGCATCTCCAGTTCTGCTCTGACAGTTGTGCCATAGCGCAGGTCCTGCCGTAACAGATCTCCTGCGGCTGTGGCACTGCCGTTGTCCAGCCTTTCCAGCCCTCTCCATCTGTCCACCTGTTCTTCCCTTTCCCTGCAGACAGTAGAGAGTTTGGATTAAGAATCACTGGGCTGGGAGGGTATTCAGCCTGCGAGTAGGGGGTGCTGGATGGGTTGGTGCGTTGTTAATTCCTTTTGGAGGAAGGGCAGGACTGTGGGAAATGGGGTGGCATTGGTGGGCTGTGCACACCACGGTGCTGTGGAAGGACGGAACAGCGCTGGCACATTGCAAGAAGCACTGGTGCTGGTGTGGCGGTAGTTAGCAAGCACTGTTAATAATGCCAGCCACCTGTTTCATTAGCCATGGTTTCAAACAGAAAGGATATAGTATGCAAATCACCATGCAGAGCAGGCTGGCAAAGACCAGCTAGGGGCAGGGAGTTGCCAGAGGCTCTGGTAGCAGCTGAAGCAACAGATGTGTTGCACCAAAGAGTGCCAGGAAGGGAACAAATGGCCATGGCAGCACTTTCCCTTGGGCAAAGGAGAACGGTGAAATTGCCATTTGGCAATATTTCGGTCAGGTCTTTATATGGGTAGTTGACCTTGATTTGAAGGCAGATACATGAGGTGCCCTCCAGTCAGCACCTGCTGTATTAGCCAGCACCTAAACACGTCAGCGTGAAACTCATCGAAGGGACAGGAACGTATGTTGCGCTAACCTGTTACCTGCATAAATTGCATCTCATTGCTTTTTATAGCTTACTTATACTCTATAAATTTTGTAAGAAGAGAGAGAGAGGGAGCTAAATAAGGTTGAATTAATGCAGAAAGAGAAGTTCCTTTCCTTCTAGCTGTACCAGAAGAGCAGTTGCTTCCCTTTGTCTGGAGGTGTGAGCACTAAGGATGAGCAGTGGATGAATTTCAAAGAAATTCAAAGCCTTGGCTTGATTTGGATATGGCACCCTCAGCCGTATTGGCCAAGAAAACACGCAGAAGCCAGCCTGGCTGAATATCGTGGGCCCCTGGAGCTCAGCTCTTGGTAAATGTGAACCAAGTGTTGAAGGAATTTAGGATGAGACTTGACTGAACCTGTGCCAAGATTTGTCAGAGGCTGAGATTTGAAGGAGGATAGCCTTTTGAGATTCAGAATAGCTAGGCTGTGTTTCTGGCTCTGCCTCATACTCCTGGGGTGACCCTGGGCAAGACGTTTAATCATGCAAAAAGGAATACCAGCTGTATCCTTACTTTACAGGGCTGCAGGGGTGTTGAAAGGACAGATTAATTAAAGTTTAGAGAGACTCGAAGGGAACAATGACAAGCCCTACATGAACATCTTGTTGCTAGAGCTAATGAGAAATACACGCTGCAACCCTGTGTGGATTTCTGACATTACAGCATTTGGTTTTGAGCGGGTTGGTGCAAGATAAACAACTTCAGCAAAATAAAAAGTTTAATACTTTCTATTAGGAAATATCAACATGTTTCATTTTAGTTTATTCCAGGTACTTTCTGGCTTTTTAACTCCGTTTCCCAAGATAATCTATCATACCAGGGCTCTTAGGATGCCTTGTAGCGCTGTAGTCAGAGGAGAAACTCTATCTCATCCTGACAGAGGTAATTTGGCGACGTGTCTCTGTGGTAATATGCAAAGCTCCTGAACACCATATTTTTCATATCACCGCAGAAGTTCGGGCAAGAATCTGCTGCTTGTGAGATCCATCTAAAATTTAGATTTGATTCAGCAGATCATAATATTTGATTGGAGGTCCACCACCCTATCTCCTATAGGTTTTTCATTGGAAATTTCCCATCTCAGTAAAATCAATGTATATTTAAGGATGAATTTTTTGGAAACCATATGTTGCTGCTACAAGAACACATTGATGTCATATTGCTTGCTGGCAATATAGGGTGTATATATGTTGGCAGTATATAGTAACTGCTTCCATTTCCGATTCATGCTCAAGCCCTTTATGCTGCATTATTGGTATATTAGAGTAGAAAACCATAGAGTTCCTTATGAACTTAAGCTGATTTATAATACCACATAAAAGGTGAGATAGGAGGGGGTTTCTTCTTTCACTCTAAACGAGGCAAAATTGTTAATTCGGCCAAGTATTCCACGGCTCCGTAAATAAATCCAAATCCCTCAACATAAAATGAAATGGATAGGTTGTTAATCCATTAGAAATAAACTAATTGTTCTGGGTGGTGGGTTTTTTTTATCCCTGATAGAAGTCTGAGGTTTGATAGATGCATGAGAATCACACCGTAGGAACTATTTTGCTCATCTGTGTGTGAGCTGGTTGGGGAAAATGTGGTTAAAAAAATGTGCAGAGAAAAATAAAAGACATTTGTGGGAAGGTGAGGAAAGCAATGTTTTACATGGGAAAAAATGGATATTGTTCTGCATTTAACATTGACTTCCAAATTACTCTCAACCTTGCCGTGATTACTCAATTTTCCCCAAAATAAAAAATCCTTTCTGAAGGTAATTTACTATCCTATAAAAAAACCCAACTAACAAAATCACAGTATTAAGACTTTCTTGGGGAAAAACAAGATTTTTTTATGGACTGTCATGGAAATGCGTAATTTCAGGAGAAATGTGAACAGGAGAAATGAAAGAACTGAATGTTTTGAGTGAAGTAAAAAGAACTTTATGAGACTTCTCGTACTGTTTCTCTGAATCCTTGTGACCTACCCATTTGGTTGTGCATCAGTCCTGAGTTTCCCATATTAAAGCAGTATGTTTTGGAGGTGGTGTGGGTATTAAGATTGTTAATCCTGCTGCATATTCTGGCAGAAAAGGTGTTTTTTGTGGGAGAGGTACGTTATATTTAGTATATACCACGTGCATCACTTCTGCTCTTTAAAAGGCTCGGCCAGAGCTTTGCACCTATTTGTAACATTCCCAGAGCAAAAGCAAATCTGTCCTTAGGAGATTTCGTGGTGTTTGATGATTTTATCGTGCCTGCATGCAGTTCATTACCTGCATGTATATTAAAGGTAGTTTTCAGCGGTCGCTCTTTCCCTTGGCTCCTGAGCACACCAGGGGTATCTCAGCACCCGAGTGGGCGCAGAGTTTCTCGTGGCAGGACGATGGGAACTGCGGCACGAAACTCTGTGCAGCTGGTCCATGAGAGACGTGTTTGCATTGCAGCCGAGGCTATTAGATCCAAAAGGGCAAACAAGCCTCTTTTCTTTGGAGGTGATGGTGAAATTCACAGTGACTTTAACAGGAGTGCATTTTTACCCTGCAAACATTTTAGAGGTTACAATCTCTTCCTGGCTGTATCCTTTTTTTCATACTAAAGCTATTAAGCCAAATTCCTCCTGGGGGGCCTGTGGCTCCTACATTAGGCTCTTTCTTAATCATAAGCTCCAAATCCTGCTTCTGACCGAAGACATTATCTCATTTTTTGGCTGAGGATTGAGGGAATCCTCCCTGTCCCCATATGCAGTGGCACCAGGATCTTCTTGATCACCACAAAACTACCACGCTCCTGAGATGGGGACACCAGCCCCATTTACAGGCTCCAAATGATAAGGCGAGTTGATAGAAATCACAGTGGGGTTTTGTTTTCTGTGCCGACAGGCCAGAACCCACAACGAACTTCCAGGGTGTTGTGAATAATATTTGATCATCTTCTGCTCCCGCCTGTGGGAACATCCATCTGCACATCTGGAGACCCTGCAGCAGATGTGTAGCACCTTCCACCAACCTGGGAGACAAAAGCAGGACGAGAGCCTGTCCTTCTGTCCATGCTGAGCCAGGAGCGATGTCGGTGCTGCCCGTGGTGATCACATCTGCGCCTTTCGCAGCTGACACCCCGACTTCTCCACTCCCACCCAGCTTCCCCCCTTCCCTGCTCCAACCTGCCAGGAGAGGGGAGGGGAGGTGCTTGAAAATTCCCTTTGAAATCTTGCCTGTGAGGCACAGATGTATCAAAGCAACGAAGGTGTGTGTGTGTGAACCAGCCCAGCCATCACATCAAAGCGAAGAACAAGCAGGAGTTTCAAAGGGCTGCCCTTGTTCCCCCTTCCCTGTTTGTACGTGCGTACGCATGCATGCACGCACATGCACACGCGTGTTTTTCCTCCCTTAGAAACTAACGGGCTTCTCCCGGGGCTGCTCGTTAAACTCTGCACCTATTTGGGGAGATGCACCATCTCTCTCTGCAGTTGCAGCATCCAGCAGGTTAACCAGGTTGGGTTAACTGCACCGATTCTTGCTGTCAGCACAGAGAATAACAAGACAGACAGATGCAGCGCGAACCAGTGACTCAGAAAAGGTCCCTTAAAAGGCCAGGATTACCCACAAAAGCACGTCAGCTCCTTGACCAAAAGACAAGAGGGTGTTGCCTTTAGTATATGTGACAGCTGATAAAACAACCTTTCCCACGTGTTCAGTAAAAGTCACAGGCTCAGAGCCCCTTTCAACACCTTTATCCCGGCTGTCAGTTATGAAGCCTCCTGATACCGATAAGACACAAGTCAGGACAAATATTGCCCTGTTTTCTGAGGGGTGAAATAGTGACATATGCAGTGAAGTGACTCGAAGCCAGAGTGACAGGACAGACTCACGTCAGAGCTGGGAGCGGGTATTTGCAGGGGGAACCTGACTTTCAGGCTCAGAGACACAGAGGGAAGAGTGGCCTGATTTACAGGCTCTGAGTCTGTAATGGGATGGGATGGACTCTGGACTCAGCCCTTCTGTGGGGTGATTTGGTCCCATTCTGCATCTGCCTGCATTAGCAGTTGTTGACAGACAACGTGACTCCTGACCAGCGTGGTGGCCAATGATAACCAGCGCTGGGATGTGGCACAGGCCATATTTGTCATACTAAATATGCTCCTGGTCTTGATGTGAAGCTGCAGTAGATCAAACTGCCGTGGCCAACTGGTGTCCAGCGTATTTACTGGGGAGCTCCAGCCAGTGCCGATGAGCATCTCATATCAAAACGTGAGCAGAGAGATTAACTCCAGGGTGGGTATTTCTGCAAAGCCGCAATCACAGCACTAGTTGCAGGGGGATGTACCCACAGAGAGGTGATGTGCAAATCCTTGGAAAGATGCTCTCTGCCCTGGAGAGCGCTGGCTCTCTTTAGAAGAGGCAGACAAAGTGCATTTCATTAAATGGGGCACTCGGCCTCTGAGCCGGTCACACAAGGTCGCAGAAGAACTGTGTGACAGGGTAGCAATGCAAAACTCCCTGCGCTGAGCCTCAACCACAACTTCCCCGATGCTTTCTTTGATAATTAGCTGCCCTACTGAAAGAAGGACAAAATCACCTCCCTCCTGCTTTCCTACAGCTGGAGAGTTGCTGTTTTGGGAGATTTTCACCATGGTTGTTTGGGAAAGCGCTGGGTTAAACGGGCTCTGCCCTGAGAGCGATACTTGGCTCAGCCTGAGCGGCTTCGGAAACGCTGCCCTGTGAAGCTCCTGCAGCACTTTGTCCCAGAGGCCTCGCTACGTGAGACTTATGGGAGACAACGCTGCATTCCAGCCAGAGCATCTCCTGCTGGGGACACAAGGAGGAATAAATGGGTACCACGTGTCCTGTGTTCTGAATTTGAAGGCTTCTCCCTGTGCACAGCAAATTTTAGCGCTTTCCTGGGCAAATGGATAGTCCCTAGGGTGAGTCAGATGTTCACATATCTTTGCCCCAGCTTTCTCTACTAAAGCAAAAAGAAAATACCTTTGGTAACTCCTTTGCTGCAACTCTGAAAGACCTAAATCAAGAGCGTGTATGCTGAATTTTAATGGTTCGTGAAGTCTGGAGGGCCAGAAGGCAAGGTCTACCTGAATTGTACCTGAAGAGTCTTCATAGAATCATCAAATCATTTCCATTGGAAGAGACCTTCAGGATCATCCAGTCCAACCATAACCTAACTCTGGCACTAAACCACGTCCCTAAGAACCTTGTCTAAACGCCTTTTAAACCCCTCCAGGGATGGTGACTCCACCACTGCCCTGGGCAGCCTGTTCCAATGCCTGACAACCCTTTCCAGGAAGAATTTTTTCCTAGTATCCAATCTAAACCTCCCCTGGCGCAACGTGAGGCCATTTCCTCTTGTCCTATCACTTGCTACTTGGGAGAAGAGACCAAAAGGCTTCACAACTGGTGCATCCGCAGATGTCCAGACATGGCAAGGCTGAAAAGCAACGGCCAGTGGGGTTGTTACTGTCACTGGCGGGTGACAGAGCTGGGATCTTCCTTGGCTTGGCCCTGTGGCCGCACAGTGAACCTGCTTTCTCTGTTCTCTTCAAATTTTTTCACCTAGCTCATTATCTAGGCTGCTGAAGGGGGTCTGGTACTGCTTTAGTGGAGAAAAGAACTTTGTGTGTTAACACAGCAGTATTTGCGTTGCAAGAGGGTGAATCAGTAACGTATTGGGGGCAGCACTGGGCTTCAGTTGGCAGAGGTAGTTTTCTCTCCACTGTACATAGTGCTCATAGACATTTATTGGTAGGTCCTCAAGAGACTCTGAGCATTGTAATGAAATCGGAAGCCTCTTTTTATAAATGTATTTCATTTTTATTTTTACATGTGTGAGTGAATTTCCAGCTCATAAAAGTGAAGACCTCTTCAGAGTTCACACAGAGTCACTAAAGCGCAAAGCTGCGGTTTCATTCCCCTCAGGAGTGAAAGGCTTGGACTCCTGCCTTTCCCATCCTTTATCTCGCTGCCGCCTCTGAAACTGCTGCTGAACACCAGGCCAGATCTCTGGCCTCCTGGGCCTGTCCCCTCTGCTCAGTCCTGTGAGCCAGACTCAATGCACCATCGGGACTCCTAAACTGGGTCCAGTTCAGAGCCGCCCCTTTTTACACAGAAAAGATTTCCAACCTTGAACAAGTGAAGGGAGACCTGGCTCAGAGTGTGTAGGGACTGAGGAAGGATGATTTCAGTCTCTCCAGGGTTCATCATTGCGTCTCACTCAGTTTCTGCCATGCCCATTAGCTTCGAAAGACACATCTATCTGAGAATGCTTCTCTTCTCCTCAATCCTCATTTTTCTTCCCAGGCGTGGGCATCCTCCCTTCAACTTCAAGCACCTCTCCATAGCCCTCTGTTTCCTAACTAATATTATTTATTGATAGCCTCTTTCTCTTCTTTTTTCTTTTTCCCTTTTGGTTCCGTGGCTCATCAATTAACTGGAGAGGGTATTGATTGGTAATTGTGTCAGGTTTCCCAAAGCTTTCTGGGAAATGCGGCCGCTGCTGCTGTTTCAGATGATTGCATATGCTCTGTCTTTGATTCACAGAGCACAGCCAGGGAGTATTCTCACTCAATGTGACTTAAACGAGCAATGAGCTCACAATTTACCCTTAGGAGGGTATTATTTGCAGCTCTTGCTGGATGGGTGTTTGACATTAAAAAGAAAACAGAAGAAGCCAGAACCTAACAATTAATTCCCACTGAGCCAAATGGTAACTTTAAATTGGGAGTCTATGGCAGTCTGACATCCGTTAGCTTATAGCACTAGGCTACCTGGCTGGAAGGATATTTGTGGCTGGCAAACTAAACTTATAGTAGTAACATGGTTTGTAACCCACTCTGATTTGCACCCTTCTCTTTCTAGAGACTCAGTAAATTAAGTTCATGTTGGTGGCACTTTCCTGTAAAACTGCTGCTGTAATCCCTGCTGGGTCTGTCAGTACTAGCACAGCTCCTACATTTAGCAACAATTTGTTTGAAGAGATCAGCTATTGATTAATAAGGGATTATTTCCTGAGGCTTCTGCTTTTCTACATGACGGGTAATGCTGTCCTAGCAAGCCTGTGATTCCCAAGCCTGGGATTGGGAAGCTGGTGTTGGCCTTTCAACATGTCCATGTGCTCAGCTCCCTTTCCGTGCTGAACCCCTATTGATTGCAGCTGAGGTGAAAACTTGACATTTCTCTTTGCTTCTAGGGTGATTTACGCGGCCTTACAACCCACAATACATCCCTGGCCTGAAAGACATAGTCTCCATCTCACTGACAAATGCCAGGTTGTGTTTCAAAGCGGTGGAGGGTGGGTGAGTAAGAGACAGCAACACGGACTTAACAGCAAATAGCCTGAGAAAGAACTACTTTATATATCTGAATACGGTAGATATTTCGTCAATGCCTCGCTTGCATTACGGGGTGATCAGCTCCCTCCTGCTCACTGCTGTGTTCAGAAGCTCAGCTGCTGGGCTGGGTGCTCCAGGGAGGGCTGGGACACTGGGGACTCACAATGGCTGGTTGATAAGAAGGTCCATTCCCCTCAGGGAATCTAGAATTCCTGCTCTCTCTGACGGATAGGTGATACGATACTACAGAATTGTAGAATTTGCTAAATTGTAGTGTTTTGGCAGGTAGAAGAGGAGTTGCTGTGTGCTCCTGCCTTCTGCCAACAGGAGACCTTCTTGAAGTCTCTCCTCACCTTTGTTCCCTGCTAAACGTCCCCCGAGGTTCCCCAGAGTTGATCAGAAATTAGTGGGAGAGAAGTCGTTTCTACTGACTTAGGATGAGACTTTACTACATAGTTCTGTGCCTAAGACCAAGCTTCTTGCTCTTTGAGAAACCACTTAAGTAAGAGGGACTGTTCAGACTACTCCGACTTGGGTCTTTAACACCTTAACTAAAACTTCAGGGACCATTTGCTTGAAAAAAGCTGCTGTCATTACTTGTGTGGTGTTCCAGGAAGCGTAAGGAAGAGGAGAGGGAATGAGCTGCAGGAGGAGCTGCAGAGGTTTTGGGGGTCTCATCCACAGTGCTAGCAGAGAGGCTCATGTGGGACCTGGATATTTTGCTCACACTATCCCAAACCAGCTCTCTTTTCTCCCGTTTCTGATATTGCCTCCTAGGGCTATTCAAGGGTAGATCAGTTCTTTGCTCAAGTCCAGGCCTAATTTTGTAAAAAGCTTGTCAGTTGATGCTTGTTTTTGTAACACCCCCTGCAAGCATATGTCCAGCACCCATGCAGATACACACTCATTATCCCAAGCTTTGTACTGTCCAACTTCTACCATTGTTTTTTCTTGCTGTTTGTACATTGACCTGCATTCAATGCAGCGTCCCTGCATGTGTTGTGTTTCTCACAGTAACCGCTGTACACATGTACCCATGCGGATTATGTATGCACCAGATCTTCACAATTCCCTTGGTGTGCCTGGCACAAGTTCAAATGAGTTGAATTAGAAAGCGACAGCTTTTTCCCCTCTCATCACTACAAGTTAATCTTCATCAGGTTGGTGACTTTCCAGCATATCACCCCCACTGTTTGTGTTTTGTCTTTTGTTAATCTATTAGTTCAGCAGATAATAAATCAGTTTTAGAAAGAATTAGCACTTTGATGATGCCATTCTGCTCACAGAGTACCTTATATATATATATATATATATATATATATATATATATATATATATATATATATATGTATTAAGGTGACTATTTCTTTCCAGTAAGAGTCAGCATGTAAATTTTCTAGGCACTAGCAGAGCATCTTCTGTAGTTGCACACACCGAGCATCCTCACCAGCCTGTCAGCTGGTGCTTCTGACTACGTCTCGTGTTCTGCGGACTTTCACACTGCTCTGGGAAAGCTGCTCAGCCCAAAGCTGCCACCTGCTTCCTTGTGAACTGCTCCAGAATCGCTTGTGAGCCCATCCCGTGGGATGAGTGCATGTTGTGGGAGTCGAACAAACATAGAGGGTTAGAGACTGTAAGGATTCCAATTGGATGTGGAGTCTCCTGAGGGGGTGGGTTGGATTTGGGCTGTTCTAGCTGTGGTTAACCCTTGGTTTTCAGACCTGATGCCATGTTCAGCCCTTATTTCCCACAGTTCAGAGCTGCTGTCAGTGGGTTGAAAGGTGGTTTGGATGAAGGACTGAGTTCAGCAAATAAGATACAGAAGGTTCAAACTCAGCCCACGTAAAGACGTAGTCCCTACTTTTAAGACAAAAGCAGAATCACATCAAGAACCTAAGCTGAAGCGGTAGCTTTATTTCTTCATAGAGTCCTTGAATATATGCTGAAATGCATTCCTTTCCCATCAATCACAGTAAAAAGCATATTTACTTAAAGTAGTTGTGAATGAAAGAGATGTGATGAAATCACCATCAGTGGTCAGGCTGGGAATTCATCAAGATGTCTACTGATCCTCTTAAAAACGTATCATTGCCTGTTGAATTGTAGAGCCTAATGCAAGGAAAATTAGTCAGCAAAGTCAGTTTTATTTTTCCAGAGTTATAGACTTCATCGTATTTCCAGTTCGCTGCTAAACAAAGCTACGAGCCTACCTTTGGTTCAATTCAAAGCGTTTAATGACTTCATAAAAAAAACAGGCTGTTGAAATGTATATCCATAAGTTGTCATCTTTGCCTTATTTTCAATTTTCCTGTGAAGTTATTAAAACATTATGTGATCATAATATATTTATGGGGAGGGGGAAATGAGGTGCAACTCTGACTGAGGCACAGTGATTTGATAAGAGCTGTAAAGCGTCAAGTGCCACTAACTTGTGCAGGGGAAGGCGTGTGCGTGTGTCAGTACACTGAGTTTTTAGTACATATATTCCGTACTTGTTGCACGGACGTTCTGTTCTCCCAACCTGCATAAATATTAATGAAACTCAAGGTATCAAACTCTGCTCAACAAGTTGAACTTAGACTCCCTCCTGTCTTTGAACTGCTTTGCCTTTTTCTTTTGGATACTGCATGACAGAGAATAGGAGTTTTGGAGCAAACTTGACAGTAGTGTTTTGCTGCTAACAAGCACCGAGCCCATTATTATTCCCTATGCCTTTATTCGCAGGGGAGAAAAAAAGAAAACTATTAATGGACATAAGTAGCTTTCTAGGTTTCTGTTCTGCTCTGTGTTCTGTCAGGTTATTCTCCATCTTCCCTGTGGTATCTGAACTTGTGGCCTGTTTTGTCAGCTGGATGCAGAGCCAAACGTACCTTTGTAGGTAGGATGCTGAGCACGTTGACTGTAATAGCTGTGGACAGGGATTTTATTTCTGTTGCGTATCTGCAGAGTATTCTGTGCAGGGCTCTTTGCCCAGGACTCCTACGGCTGTGTTATTTGCTCCTAGTACGGCACCAAAGACAGACTTACAATTTAGGGAGACCATTGCTCTTGGTCTCTTGGCTTTCTCGCCATGGAACAAAGTCACTGCGATGTCTGAACTGAATACAGACAGCAGGCGGGTCTGAAAGATGTATTGAAAAAAGGGGACCCTTGATTTTCTGACCAAAAATGCAGTCCTGTTTTCACCCCAGTGTGGCACATGTATTAATCATTTTAGGGAAAATATGAATCTGGTATAAATCAGAATAACCCACTGTCTTGAGCCATGCTCCTGCAGTCTCCAGCGGTCGAGAAATGGTCCAATCAAACCGATGGCATGTCAATATGAGTGATAGGAGGCGTATGTTTCTGTGTGCTAAAAGCAGCACAACACATTGCAAGGGATAGGAAACTGGAGCGGTTCCGACAGAGTCACATATGGCTTCACATATATAATGTGCAAATTCATCAGTCAAAAATATTGAAACACTTCATGAGGGTAAAGCTTTGCTCCTCCGAGTGCTGCGATCCCATAGGCTCAAGGGGAGCAGAGTGGAATCGGTGCCAAGTGCTCGCAAAATCCTTCCACAGTGGTGGTTTTCAGGGTGGTCACACATGAGCAATTTTCGTCTTGGGGGACCATGATTCATATCTGGCTTTAGTCATATCCAGCTGAGTGATTTCACCCACCTCCCTCGGTCATATGCACAGTCCCTTTGACCATACTGGAGTGAGAAAAGATGTCCAGACCTGTGGTAGCAAAGGAAGTTGCAAGACAAGTTCCTCGCCCTAAATCTGTTAGAAGATGAGGAGAGGGGGCTTCACCGTGGCTATATGGGCTGGTGGACTGCAGCACCCTGCCAGGCAGGAGACAGATCTTTTGACAGCGTGCTCCAGAGTTGGTGTGAGAGATGCCGAAGGTTGTCGAAAGCCTGCACTGAGGAGTACGGGCAGAGTTAAACCTCTGCGCCAGAACAAGGCCGTTTCAGGTCAGGAGTAAAGAGCCTTGGCAGAGCTGTGTGGGGAATCGGGCAAGACGGCTTCCCTCAGGATTCCTGTCTCAAATCTGCGCTAATATTCGGCTCTTTCAGGGCTGCTACATCCCCTCATTAAAAAGAAGATGTAAAGAAAATATATGCAGGAATTTTTCCCTGCTAGGTATATCCCAGCACCATTAATCTTCACATTTGCACATCCAAACAGCTCTGCAACACCACAAAACGAGTGTCTAGGCCCACCAACAGCATATCTTTGTCTTTCTGGGTCCAGCACATACCCCATGCTTTGCAAGGCTTATTTCAACTGCTCATTTTGCGTTGACAAAATGCCTGGGGCTCCATAGTGTGGCTCAGTGCACAGGACTGTGCTGAACTGACGGGACAGATACGTGGGGCCATTTGCTGGCACATGCAAGAAACAAAGAAAACCATTAGCTACATTAGAACTATTGAAGATAACACTGAGAGTCCTCCCTCCAGACAGCTCTGCTCCTGCTGACCCTAAGTGTATAATGCTAGAGCAGAAAGCCAGGCCCAGCATGGCTGCCAGGAGAGGGGTTTCATTATTTTCATTCTCCAGTTTCATTTCAGCCTTCCTAGTAATTTGTGTTGCCTTTGTTACCGGAACAAGGGAGACAGAAGCTATTTGCCTTGTAGATTCCTTCAGAAAAGCAGTTCTTGTGGTAGTGGAAGCCGCCTGCCTGACAAGCTGCCATCCCACAAATCATGTGGGTTCAGCACAGACCCAGGGTGACTTCAGGACCATGACTCTCTAAGGGCAAGAAGGAACTCAGTCATTGGGACCAGTCCTTAGTCTATTTGATGGTGTTGCCAACAGCAAGATCACAGAATCACAGACTGGCTGGAGTTGGAAGGGACCTCTGGAGATCATCCAGTCCAACCCCCGTGCTAACGCAGGGTCACCAGAGCAGATCACACAGGGTCATGTCCAGGCGGCTTTGAATGTCTCCAGAGAAGGAGACTCCACAACCTCTCTGGGCAAGCTGGTCCAGGACTCTGGCACCTCAAAGTAAAGAAGCTGTTCCTCATGTTCCAGTTGAACCGTCTGTGCTTCAGTCTGTGCCCGTTGCCCCTCATCCTGTCATTGGGCACCACTGAACAGAGTCTGGTCCATCCTCTTGACACCCGCCCTGGAGATATTTATCAGCATTGATGAGATCCCCTCTCAGCTTCTCTTCTCCAGCTGAACAGCCCCAGTTCTCTCAGTATCACCTCCTCATCAGAAAGATGCTCCAGACGCCTCGTCGTCCTCATAGGTCTCTACTGGATTCCTTCCAGTAATTCCAGGTCAGTGCAAGCCCAGCCTTAGTTGTGTATTATTTGCTGGTTTAGACCATTCCCTGCAGGAGCTGAGCTGGACCGTTGACCTCTTCCCCTCAGATCACTGAAGATGCTCTGGATGGAGGTGGCTCATGGTGACAGCCACAGCAGCTGATTTGGAGGCAGGACTCACAAGGTTAATAACTGTTATGTTACTGAGCCTCAGTGTTTGATAAATCTACATCTATGTGCCGAAAAAGAAAGCAAATCACTAGCACTAAGGGAAGGGTGGATTGTTTGAGGCACTTCCAGACACCCAGGAGACCATCGCGTTTTCCTGTTGGAGTTAAACTGATGGGTGTTGTTCCAGACTACACACATGGGAATGCGCTTTATTTTCGTTTCCAGCTCAGAAAACTTGTGCCCACTATTTTCTTATTGGGAAGTCACACTGTTTTCTGTACCTGCTTATCATAAAACAAGACCCTGATCGCACAGCGTAGCTTTCATTCGGAACTGCTCATGAACTGCAACTGCAAAACACTGTGAACCAGAAATCTGTGTGTCCTTTCTGCCTGTCCTCTGAGCTGGCCACGACCAAACAGGCTACTTTCCAGAAATCCATATTAATAAGGAATTCTTCCTTTAATGGAGTCCAGCAGTCACTGGGCCTTTCTCACAGTTACAACCGCCTTGGGGCCAGCGGGAGGAAAATAGGTTGGTCTTTGCCATTAGCTGTCAAAATTGGGACAGAAGGCGGCTGAGCATTTGGAGTAAAAGGTCATATGAGAATCCATGTGCGTGTTGGTGCATTTACCTGTAGCAGAAAAAAGAAGCAAAGAGGCGCTCCATCAGAACTGTTCAGAGATGGATCTCTTGTTAGAAAATACCAGGCTTTTAATGCAGAGATTGCAGCATTAGTGTGTTGCTGAAGACAAAATATGGCTGTATACATTAAAAATATTGAATATGGCTGGCTACTGCGTGGATACACACAGCTGATGTAGTCAGAATACATTCATTATTCTAGAAACACAGGCAGATTTTGTGCTTTGCTGCAATTTGCTGATGCTCTGCTTTTCATTCCATTTGAACCTGTTTCCCTTCATGTTAAATATTCTTTGAGTAGAGTTGGCTCTGGTGGTTTTAATGCCCTTAGCAGAGTTTGGAGGTCACTGCAGCAGAGCAACTGGTGAAGGCAGCAGAATTCCAGCAGCAATTGAACTGCTTCCACGAACCGCTCTTCATTGTGTCCTCTGGACATCTGTTGTGCTTCCTTAATGGGGACTGTTGGCTTCGCTCTTCAGGAACCGAGCAAAATATTCTCAAGAGTTCCAAAATACTCTGGAGTGCTGGCTAAGTCAGACCTAAGCACAGATAACAACGCAAGCAACAAAATAATTTGTAACGCTTTGCAGCTCTTAATGTTAGTTTGTACCTACACCACCTAAGAGGAAACTCTATTGATTATCAGCTGAAATTCCCTTTGCAATTCATCTTCAGTCATCTCAGTCTCAGGTGACGATGAGGAGGAAAAGGGGCAGTGAGTGAGGAAGGCTGTGGTGGGCAGGAGGTTTTCATAGCGTGCTGGAGCAGCTCTGCAGCACAGGCAAGGATGAAAACCAGCCCAAGCTTGAATGCAAAAGGCAGAGCCTTTCTGAGCGAAGAAACAAGGCAACACTGGGGCAAAAAAGTCTTGGTCAAGAGACACAAAGATCTTGATACAAGGGATGTGTTGCAGGAGCACAGTATGGTGACCTTGCATAGCATCTTCCATACATACCCTGAGCCAGGCAGGAGGTTGTTTCTGCGGAAAAGACATTAGTAACAGCGCTTTCCAGAAGCTTCCAGCAGTTCTCCAGGGGAGTGAGTTGGTCTTTCAGAGGAATTTTCTGCTTGAAAACATTAGAGGATTTTTTTCCTACATGATGCTGCAGGCTCCTGCATGTTATGTTGTCATACTTGGCACGAGGATGAGGGGTAAGGAAGTGTTAAGTTATAATGTAAATTGAGTTTATTGCTGTCTGGCAGAATATTTTGGCAGCCTTTTGTGACAAAGCCTCTGCCACAAACACTTTTTTGTGTTTGGAACCAGGTCAAACCATTAATCTGGGTGGCTGCAGGGACATGTACAATGCTACAGCAGCTCCTACTGTCGGAAGACGGATGCATCCCCGGCTTCCCACTGAATGCAGGCGCTTCCGACAACGTTAGAACTGATAGATTTTGCTAGCCAGAAAGGTTATTGGGGCAGGAGGAGATAAGTGATTACACAGGGTCTGCATTGAACAGCTGTTCAAACCATCATGTTTCCAGTTTCTCAATATTTCAGGACAGTCACCGCATCTTTCTTGAGCCCATCAAAACCATAGCACAGATAATTACTAATACGCCAGAGTGATGACTTCAAAGCTATTAAGAAATGGGTCCAGTGTGGTCCTGAGTTTTGGACTTCAGTTCCCGTAAATCGAGTTTTGTGTCCCAGACCATCACAGAAAGGCCTAAAGATGTAAAACCCACCGGGCACAAGGGGAGGTTGATCTCTAGCAAGACTCATCCCACGTGTCCTCCTAGAAGGGCCTTCCAGTTCAATGGCTCTCTGTCATATCATGTGAAAACATCCATCAGGTTGTAACAAGTGTTTCTGTCATGGTCCATTCTCCATCATTTCAGCCAAGGAAGGGAGAGAAGGACGGTTGTGAACTGCACTGCTTCTTTGCCATCTCTGGTCCCATGATAGTACCAGTTAAAATCAGTGTGGCTATTGTGCACGTGCAAGCATAGGAGAGGATTTATTTGACAGAGCTGCACAGGGAAGGGTTAACTGTATGCCTAAAATGGCTTCACTACTTAAATATTTTCTTGAAAATCTTTGAAATGGGAAGCCTTTGTAGGTTTTTTTTTAATTAACATTGATCATTGGCTGTACCAATTAATGCAATTACTTGGTCCAAAATAAAACGTCCTATCAGATCTGTATCATACACTAGTCCTCACAGAAAAACAATTTAGGCAGAGCAGCCTGAAGAAGTGGATTAGCCAAAGAAAATGTTTCTGCTAAAAGAAATTATCATTTGGGGTTTTTTTAGAAGCAATGATACATTGCCTGCATGCAGAGTCATAACCCATTTCCTTTTCAATAGGAACTAAATGTGTTTAATCACTGTGCTGTCATATTAACTATCTATTATTTTTGTTTTAAAAACATGAAGGAAACAAATGTTAAAATCTAGGAAATCAGCTCAATATTGAAATTCTCTCTGGGGAGACAGGCAGGACTTGAAGTTTCGACAACTTTGAAAGATGGGGCTTCTTCTACACATTCATGTCTGATTTCTCCAGCTAATTTCAATGATCAGAGAAGTTCACGGGGCTCTTAGTTTCGCAGTTCTGCATCCAAAGGATACATTGGCAAACAGAGACGTGACCAGAGCATGACCTCCCTCTGATCTAAAAGCCTCATTAATATGGCTGTGGGTGGTGGGAATTTGTATACTTGGATCCATTTTTTTTTTCTCTAAGGTGTTAATGCTTTACTTGGAACCCACATATAAGAGACTTGGCTTTTTAGGACCAGATCATGTGTTTTCCAGGATGGCGGACGCCTCAGTAGATCTGCTGGTGAGAATTTGTTGTCGTCAAACCTGAAATAAGAGCTTAATTCTGGATTTGCCTGAGGGCCAAACCTTTTCCACAGTTCCAGTCTGCATCTAAATACTACTACTTTGATCTTCCTTGCTTCGTGGACTCTTTTATCCTTAAAAAAGGTTCAACCAGATGGGCAGTAGAGATTACACCTCACTTCTCTGTAGCTCTACTTGCACGAGCATCAAAACCCACCATCTCCATCCGTTCCCTCTCACTGGGTGGTGGGACCATCCCAGGAGGGTGTCCTGTCCTGGCCATGTGAGACGGTGCCTTCCAGGCAAACTCAGAGACAGCAGCAACACAAAAACATGGAGAAGACTTCCCACTATGATCTCCACCAGCATCTCCCAGACTCTGGAGGGCTCTAATGGTCATTGGCAAGTCCCACTGTGAAGCCACACAGGCTTCCAGTCGCTCCTCCAGCACAAAGTGTGTTCCTATTTGTGCACCTAAGCCAGTGTGATGTCCTTTCTCCTCCAGAGATGTCCTCTCCTGCTGCTCCTCTTCCACTAACAGTGAAGCTCTGGCATCTCCCCGGGCTTTGCCAAACACCACTTGTCCTGCTGAAGCTTCTCCTGGACATGCATCTCCTTGCTGTGTAACCCTTGTGCTCCACTGAGGAAGCACAGCAGCTTTTTTCAGGCTGGGACAGTGGTTTTCAGCCCAAAAAGGTCACATCACATCAAGTGAAACACTTTGCAGATGTCAGCAAAACGGTGGGGAAGACAAAAATAAGAGCAATTCCCTCTCCCTCCCTCTGGCTCTTCCTCGAAACACTAATTAAAAAGGAAAAATTCTGGGGTTTATATATCCTTTTTACTGCTCCTGAGACATAAAGTTGAAAAATCAAAGTGAGATATTACTTAGCATGTCAACTTTTCGCCAAAGCTGCTGTGAGAGGGAAGGGGATAGGGATGTATCATTCAAATCTGTTTTATAAATACTCTTTAATATTGTGAGCTGATTTTTTTTTTCCTCGCTGATTTTTAAAGATCATCTGAGCGATCCATACCCTGAGCTTTAGCATGGGACATAAAGAATGGGCCTGAGGGGTTACCTGTGGTCCCTTTTCTGGGTCACCTCTCCGACGCAAGAGGCACAGAGGACTTTGACTTGTGTCAAATGTGCATTTGCATCCGAAGAGAGCGGTCACAGGAGGTGCACAGAGCAGAGATGGACTTTGTGCTGCTGGGTATTTACAAGCAGGTGAGCGCTGCCAGACCTAGAGGACAGAAAATTAGGGCACACGCTTGGCGAAAGGACCACAACACTGAAAGCGAATGGCACCGGTTCTACTGGATATCTCCAGGGCCAGGAGGAGTCCCAGGCTGCTGTGCGAATCCTCCAGGAGCTGGGATCTTTAGAAGAATCAAAGTGAATTAGGGGTCAAAAATCAGTGGAGATAGGGTGTGAAGCAGACACCTTTGGGGCTGCTTGCAGGCTATACAAGATGTAGATTTAATAGCCGGGAACTCCCCAGAGCGCTGACCGGGCTGTTGCTGCGTTTGAGCTGCGCTCTCCCCGGGGTATGAGTTACAAAATGTGTCAGCAGCCGGGTCTGAACACCACGCTCGATACCTGCACCACGGTGCGAGAGAGAGTTTCAAAGTAGGTCACAGCTCACTAATGTAAACCCTTTCTTCTCGGGTGCATCAAGGCGCTGTTTCATGTGCTGCTGAGGCAGGAGCAGCAATTCCTGAGTGTGCTGAGCATCCGTGATCCATCTCCCGCAGCACCTGCTCTGGGGACTCCGGAGAGCCGGGGGCTGCTGCCTTCACACTGGGGTCTGGCAGGAGAGCGGGGAGAGCAGCAGGTGCCACGTGTCACATAGTGCAGAGTTTGGGTGACAGTGGCATCAGATACAGAATCACAGAACCATAGAATGTCCTGAGTTGGGAGGGACCCACAAGGATCATCGAGTCCAGCTCCTGTCCCTGCACAGGACACCCCACAGGTCACACCGTGTGTCTGAGGACGTTGTCCAGTCTCTTCTTGAACACTGTCAGGCTTGGGGCCGTGACACCTCCCTGGGGAGCCTGTTCAGTGTCCAGCACCCTCTGGGTGAAGAACCTTTTCCTAATGTCTAGAGAACCTTTTCCTAATGTCTAGGAAATAGCTTATATCTTCGCTTTCCGATCCTAGGGTGCCTTTCCATGCTCTGAGCACTGCCTGGTGCTGCTGCAACGTCCTGCAGCTCACAGAGCAACCCGGTTCTGCTTCACTTCCCATGTCTTGGCTGCACTTTTATCTCTCTGCCCTCATCAGGTGCTTTCTGACTCAAGCACATGTGTTTTCCCGTGGGAAAATGCACTTTTTCTTAGCAACAAAGAAAAGGCCTGAGATAAACCTTCTCAGTACAGAGAGATTAGCAGGGAGGTTGAGAAAAAATAAATGTGTGGTCATCACCGAGTGTCAGAAGCTTCCAGCAGATAGGAAGCTGAATGCTCAGTTCACCATTTTTCTAGATGAGAGGCAAAAAAGCCAGAAAAAATTCCTGTTGTCCATTACTTGAAGAAACAAGTTCTTCGTCTCATCTTTTCATACCTGCAGTGAACAGATGATAAGACTGGGATCTTCTCCTTATCTCTAAACTGAAATCCCACCCGCTTGCTTTGAGTATCACCAGGACCACTGCTCCTGGTCATCCCCAATCTTCTGCCCTGCAAATATGGAAGTTTGACCATTACCTGTGTTGCTTCCCAGTAGAATTACAGCTAAGGGCTGAAATAAGCCCTCGTGAATGAGAGATGGAGTCATGAAAGCTCACCAGAAGTGGAGGCAAATTTGCCTGTTCTCCACATGATGAAAGAACGGAGCGCTGTGAACATCTTCCATTGAAACTGGCTTTCTGAAACAAATAGTTAGCACCTAAATAATTCTATTCACAGGAAATATTTGCTTCTCATGGAAAATGTCAGGTTTTCCGATAGAGAAATACACAAAAGTGTCAGATGTCAAAATATATCAGAGATATTTTGGCTGAACTAAAACTGAGTTGGGGTTGTTTGCAAAAATTCAAGCAGGGAGAAGTCAGGCTCTTCTGAATCCAGCGCTGAGTAATACCCAGCTCTCCTACAGCAAGCGCCATCCACGGGGTGTGTGTAACAGTATCCTCTCCTATATATGTACTGGAAAAAGCTGAGATATCTGAGTGATGTAATTAGGGTAGAAACAGGGGCTTGGGTATTCTGGATAAAGTTGTTATCATTGAGTTGTCTCTCCAAGAGCCTTCGGACCCAGCGAGATCGCCAGCATCTCTTTCTCGCTTTGCAATCAGCACTGTAGGCGTCAGGATGATCGCACTGAGGCACACTCATGGTAAATCGAGCAAATGTTGCCCTTTGATTTTCCCAGGTATAGTCACACGTTTGTCACTGATGGGCTGTTGGTGTCTGTGTGTGTTAGCGTGGGTCAGAGAGCTTTAAATGGGAGCCCCTACATGATGGTGCTGCACAACAGAGGTTTCTTCTCCCCACCTCCATACCAGCCCCATGGGTCAGCCGCTCACCACCCCCCAACCTCACTCCCTCCAAAGGGACTTTGGAAATGGTACCAATGGGAAGGATGTTCTGAGCTCCTCCAGGAAACCTGCCAAATTGCCCAGGATGAACGCAATTGGGAAAAATCTGTTTACCGTGATGTGTTCATATAGCTGGAAGGATGGAGCTGCTATTTCAAGCAGGCCTTCCTGTAAATGTAAAGGAGCATCTCAAAATGCATTTCAAACACAGAAATGAAGGGCTCTGCTCTGGCTCACTGTCACCTGCGATGTGTCATTTCTTAAATAGCCCCAATTTACCAGACACCAGCAGGAAATTGAGTTTGCGAACGCAACTCCTGCAGTTGCATATGCCAGTTAGCCACACAATGACCAACAGGACTGATTTAAATACATGGCGGTATAATTCTAACCCTGATACCACTAACACAAACTGCCCCGGATACCACCTCACTGTGCACAGGATTCTCAGCTTGTTCATTCTCAGTAGGTTCTATAGAAATCCTCCCCAAAGCAGCAAATTGTTTCCATCCGTCATACACAAAGGAAATAAACTTACACCAAAATCCCAGTGGTTTGTCCAGAGTTCTGCTCTTAATGTCTTCGCTGTACAACACCTGACAAGGGCTTCCCAAGTGGCTGCCTACCCAAAAAAGAGAGGAGACATCAGCAAGGACAAACTGACAGCTCCACAGATGGGGACTTGGATGCAGCCCTAAAGATTAGAGCAGCAGCATCATCCATAGTCGACTAGAATTTCTTTCTACAGGCAATAGATATTGGATTATTTATTCTGCATCATGACTGCCTTCTCCTTTCCTTTCTTTTTTTCTTTCTATATGGCAAAGAAAGAGCAGATGATGAGTGTGGTATATTGGAACTGAATATTAATCTCTTCTATTCACTCAGTGCATGCGTTCATTTATATGGATGATTTGCTAGTTTTGTTTGAATACACACACACACACATTCAACAGTGAGGTTTATTATGAAAAATGCCATCAAATTAACTCTTTTAAAAGATGCCAATATTACTGGCAAGAATTGCATTTTATTTTCTTTGTAAACGTGCAGCTTCCTTAGACATTCATTTCTTTGGAAATCCAGTACTTTTCCAAATGCAAAGACACTGGTGATGAGCAACTGTCATTCCCACATTAAAAAGCAAAACCAAGCCTTGATCTTTCTGCAGCAGATTAGGGAGTGAGATAAAAATGAGATGAAAGCCTCAAATGTCTGTTCCACTAGGTTCGAGGCATTCTTTTTGTTTTAGTTCCGCACTCTGCCTCTTTAATTCCCGCTGGCTCAAATGCCAATTTTCTGCTATGTTGGCATGACTGCCGAAGAATTGCTTCTGTTAATAAACTGCACAAAATAGCTGAGCAATTAGGCAATTAAACTGTTTTAAATTTAATTTAAAGCCCTGGCATTTTGCTAGGAGTACTTTTTTTTTTCCCTTTTTCTTTCTTTAATCCCATCTTTTTCATGTGGCGGGAGGTAAAGGGCAAGTCGGAAGGGTGGGGAGGTGGGATGGTGGGGAGGGAAGAGTCTGGTGTGATCAGAGTTTACTCAGGCTCCCGCTGCACATAAGCACCAGGTCTGTCCGCTTTGGGGAGCACATTGCAGCCCTTGCCCCTTATTAGAACAAGTCATTTTTTCCTAAACATTTAACACACAAACAAGCTTAATCTGATTTCTGTCTTGATCCCAGATGGGTATCTGGGCTTGTAAGCAAATGCTTTCAAGAGCTGCTTACCTGCTCTTGGCTGCTAATTCCAAATAAAAAGGAGCAGTGGAGAAAACACAGGAATTAGTGCGCCCAGGGGTGAGCAACCTGTTCTACTCATCATGTGTTCCTGCTGCATTCAAGGGCATTTCTCCAAGTAAGAAGGTTTGTCCTTTGAGCTTATTTGACCTGTACTTACAGAGATGCTTTTTTTTGCCACAGAGCAGGTTTGCATTTTGTGAAATTGATTCCTCTCTTCCGATCTACAGTCCCAGCCCATCCCGTTCACGGAACCGATAACCATAAATCTTCAGGCACCCAGCAGCATCCCATCCACGAGCGCTGCAGCTGCTCTCCCACCCTCGCTCCTCTGACCCACAACTCCACCACTCCGCAGTTTTTCAGAGCAATCTGTCCTCTTCTCTATCCATTAAATCTCTTTTCTTACCGTAATAGCTGGGAGAAACAAAACATTCTCCTTAGTGCCTTGATAAAACTTACCCCTAATAAAAACTCACCACATTTTCAGAGCCTTTTTGAACTACCTACATTCAGATGAATGATGCCACAGCTAAGCAAAATATAGCACAGTGTTGTATACCCTACAGTGCTGTCGTCTCAAGGAAAGCTCGTATTTTCATGGTCATGTAATGGCTATTTTTAGTGAACCAGTCATTCTTGTTATTTTCCTAGTCTTTGAAATTAAAAATAATGGAAAAAGAATTAAAAGTATTCTTCTAAAGGTTACAGTAGTCACACTGTTTGCCAAATTTGACCTGAAGCTTCCCCCTCTGAGCTAATTTGGGGATATCAACATTAGCAATATTCACGTCATCATTGCAATCAGGCTCACACTATCATTTCCACTTAATACACCGTTGGGACCAATCCCGTGGTAGCTGGGGAAACGTACTGTCAGTTAATTCATTATTTCTGGGACGATTCTGTGCTTAATCGAGAGCTCCTGTTCTGTGCAATGAACTCACTTGTTACCCTGAGAACAGACAGGACGGTCCCATGAAGGTTTTCGCTGCAAACCTGAGCATCTCCACAGCCTGGAGCTGCCGAGGGGCTGAGAAACACAGAATCACAGGATGGCTGGGGTTGAAGGGACCTCTGCAGATCATCCAGTCCAACCCACCTGCTAACGCAGGGTCACCAGAGCAGATCACACAGGGTCACGTCCAGACGGGTTTGAATGTCTCAGAGAAGGAGACTCCACACCCGCTCTGGGCAGCCTGGGCCAGGCTCTGGCACCTCAAAGGAAAGAAGTTTCTCCTCATGTTCAGATTGAACCTTCTGTGCGTCAGTCCATGCCCGTTTCCCCTCATCTCCTGTCAATGCCGGGTGTTAATGGAGATACAAGGGCTGGAAGTGCTGGATGACTTGGAGAAGCGAGACGTGCTGTGGAAACAGGCTGCTCGTGTTTTGTTAGAGCGATCAGGGAATTGGGGCAGCAGTGAGACTTTCATTTTGTGCCTTTTGGACATCTCAGAGCACCATTTCAAAACCTTTTGCAATATTAATTTCTGTCCTCTCCTCCCTCCTGACATGGACTTCCCACCAGTAGCCCTTTGGCTGTCTGGTCCATTTTGACAGCAGCGTCTTCAGAACAGCATTTCCCTCTCTGTGTTTATACAGTGCCCAGCATGAAGGGAAAATCATTTGCTGGACCTTTAGCTGCTACCGTAATGCACATAATAATAATATCAGATCCTTAAACTATCTGTCCTGTTTCAGTGCATCTGACAACCCTCTTAGGAAAAAAGAATTATGTGTTTTGTATATATGAACAAGCTCTAACATCAAGTGCACAGCACATAATTCCAGATCATCTTCTGAGTGTCACAAAAACACCCAGACTGTCACAGGCGTGACATAGGGAAGGATAATTAACATGATGAGTTGGTCACTATGCTTGTACATTGCTTAGCAGCCATTAACAGAATTACTGCTTGAGGCAGACCTCAGGTCACTCCTCAAGCCTCCAACATGTAGCTGGAACTTCAGAAGAAGATAGTCTAGGCTTCAGCATTGCACATAGGACAAGATTTTCAGGCTTTGTAACTCCTTGAAGAAAAACATGAGCTTTCCTGATCCTACAAGTGGTGCATCAACATCTTTGTGTGGCCAACACTGCGGACAAAGAGCAGCGCTCTGGCTTATAGGTGGGAAGTGACAGCAGCTCCCCATGGGGTCACAACACCTTGCTGGGTTGGACTGGGCACATATCTGCACCCTTGGGCACACACGATGCCGTCCGTAGTGATTAGTACTGGTTTATTTCTACCAAGGTTCAGGATTGTCCAGCGGGGCCTTTCTTTGGGCCGGGGGACTCAGCTCTGATGTGGTTCAAGAGCCACATGTTGGTCATGAGCCACACGTTGGACACTTCTGCTTCATTTTGTAACATAATCGCTAAAGCAGGTCCCAGGAATTGGTCATTTATTGTAGTTCCTACAAATACCAGCAGAGGTTGTATTGAAATGTAAGATAAACACGTATGCAAATAGTACATTGACTCTGATTCAGTCATGATGACTTTGCCAATAAATATACAAACACTTTATAATACATTACATTTGTATATTTTAAATGACCTAATTGATAGGAGCATGAAAGCATTAAATTACCACATAGCAAGACAACTACACCACACTAGACGTCTATTAGCATACTACATGTCAATCAGTGTTTTACCAATTAATGGCTATCTAATTATCTTGCTATAATGAGCTTGTTAAATGCCAATTAAATGGCAAGATGTTTGAATGCATTAATAAGAATGTAATTACGCAGTTATTGGTGACATAATTTTCACATCATTAACTAGTAACTTATCCCTATTGAGTTTAATAAGTGTATTCTTTTAATGTCCCATTGATCCTGAATCAGGATACAATCACTGGTCAGTTAAGACTGAATGAGATGGCTATAATTATCAGGGTCATTATTGGAAAAGTTTCATGTGCCTGCTGTTATAAATAAGCAATAGCTGAAGAATGCACTAGGGGAGAAGCCAACAGAAAGTGTAACTACATTCTGTGCACACAGAGAATAACCTGGGCTAGAGAATCATCTTCTTCCAGACACGGAATGTACCACTGATAAGAGACCAGCTTCCAAACCTGGACATTGCAGTTTGGACAGCAGAAGGTAAAAATTTCTCTTCTCAAACCTTGCTATCAATGTGCTCTAACTGAAAATAAACCATGAGGAAGGCTGAGTCCTCACCTGGCATCTCCTCCCTGGGTGACGACACCCTAGGACACCCCAGGAACCGGCGGGATGAGGTGATGCTCACCCTCCTTGCTCTGTATTGATCCTGGAGATGGTTTCTTCTGCCTGTTGGCTGCGAAGGATGAGGAGTGAGGAGAAGCACACAGTGGGCTCAGCATGGAGAAGGGCAGCGGAGCCTGGTAGGACCAGCACTCTGCTGGGATTCAGGAGACCGTGGAGTCATTCCCAGCTCCACCTCATACTTACTCTGAAATCTGGACAGGTGAATTAATCCACCTTATCCTCCCGCTTTCTGGGAAATGGGAGAGTAAAATGATCCCCAGTGATGCTGAGGTATCCAAATCCTGGGCTGCACAAATGGTGCTGTCAACAGCAGCTCCCCACAGAGCAGCTATTAGACCGAGTGAGAGCTGTACACAGGGAGCTGAACTGAGATCTTCCCTTCAACCTTTAAGGCGTAATATCTTGTAGAAAAGAACATCGCCATTCTTCCATCCCAAATCTTTTATTTATGAAAAGGAAACAAATCACCGAGTGCATTTCCACACCAGAAAAAGCTATTTAACCAAGCGAGCATGCGTGAGCCATGGCAAATGCACCAATGGTTCTGCATTAATCTCTTCCTTTTCCCTCTTTCATCCCATTTTTGCAAAAGATTGGGCTCATACCATGTCTACTGTATTTAAAATGAAGAGATTGGCTGTCAGTTACTGAATCAGTCGCTCTACTGAGGTATGTCTATAACTAAGTCAACCCTCGGTGTTGGTGACTTAACTAGCTGCCCCTCATTAACCTTGATGAGCGCTGAACATCCCAGCGCAGCCCAGTGTGTGTCCTGCATCCCCAGCCGCTTGTGCATCGCACATCTCTGGTGAAGCTTTGCCGTGTTTCCCAGACACCAGGAGACACCAAGACCCTCAGTGGTTCATCACGGCTCAGCAGAGAGATGCAACCTGCGCTTTTTAAGTGTTTTTCTGAACTAGGGCCAGTGGAAATACCTCATCTTTCCTAAGGACGTAACCCAGCCCTCTTCTAACATATCTTCTTTCTCTTTTCATCTGTCTTTCTGACTCCTTCAGTATTTTATTAAGGGAATGGGGGAGGTCTGCTGAATTCCTTGTCTCCTGGGATGTCTAACAGGAACGTGTTGTTCCTATCTCGGACAAGTAAGATGGGCAAATGCATACACAGACATCACAGTAACATCATCTTCTATTGATCTCTACTGATCTAGGCACATTGCAGCTGCGCTTTGTTGGTTTAAAGACTTGTTTTCAGTGGATACTTGTCAGGTTTCTTCTGTCCCTTATTTTCATCTCCTTACAAGAGAGGCAGTTTTGTGTGAAAACAGAGGTACTCTCCTTTTCCTCAACAAACCAGAACTAAGGGGGCTGGGGGAGAAGGAAGCTCTCCAACCCCTATGCAGCATTTTTTTGTTTTCTCTCCCAAAAGCAATATGAAATTGCACCGAGCAGGTACGGTGATAATCAGCACTGACTGCAGTAATGATGTGTCTCCTGCACTGAAGCTCCTGACAGCAAAATCATGACCTGCTCCCCACAGGTATCAAAGTCACTAATTACCCATCACGCGCTCGGGTTCGGCGTTCGTTAGAGGGACTGACACTGTGTTATTCAGTCGCGGGGAGTCTCTTTCAAGTCCCTGCGCTTTTCCCTTTGATAGAAAGAAGCGGCGTCAGCACCGGCGCCGCGTTTGCCTCGCCGGCCGCTGTGCTCCAAGGCACCTGAGCTTCCAAGCCAAGGATGCGGCAAGTTGGGCTGGAGGAGCAGCTCTTGGTGCCTGGAAAATGTGTAATAACACAGCACGGAGGGGCACATTTCTAAGCTTTGCTGCTGCTGCCCGCCTGGTTCTGCAAAGCCTAAAGGTCTAAATCTCTTCTCAGTGACATCCCAAGTGCTGCCATCTAGATCCAGGTGTGTTCTTTGCCTCTCAGATGAACAGAACACCTAAAGAAAAATGGTTATTCCTACTGCTGTTTTAGGGCTAGGCTAATCAAGATAGTTCTGCTAGAATTATATACATAGGCTAATGAGATGATAGGTAGGATCCACCTTATGAAATTCAAATCCAAAGGTCCTTGATGTTTGCACAGACCAGATTTGCCTGGACCCATCTGTGACAGATTTATACTTCTGCCTCTTACCCATTTCCCCTTACAGCCTTTCTCCTTATCTTCCAGTATTTTTTTCCTAGGTTGCTATTTGCTTTTAACCTGTGTCTTTGAAACTGAAAATGGTAGTTAACGGTTAAGAATAATTATTTTATTGGCATATTATCTCTACAGTTGCACTCACCAGAAGAAAATAATGAGTCAGCACTGGTAATGTTCTACAATTTATGGGTTACCTAGTTCAGGGAGACACCAGAGCCCTTCTTTACACTGAAACATCCAGCACTGATCGCTGTTATAGCCACAGTATCTTGCTGGGTGAACCATTAGTGTATTGTAGCATAGAAACCCCTATAGTGGCTATAAAACATATTTATATATCTATAAAACCAGGATGCTTTGGGCTGCTGAAAGCACTTAGATACTTTGATAAAGAACAACATAGAGAAGCTGGATGTATGGCGAAAAGAAAGAAGAGACGCTCACGTTCTGAGATCAGTGTTTATTTTGAGCTGTCTGCAAGGAAAGGCCGTTCGATGATTATCTGAATGTATGTGGAACATTTGTAAAAAGCTGAGAGAATTCCATTATGTATAAGCTGCTTAAAAAAGTGGCTCACTTAAGGTTATTACATTGCTGCTTTGGGTTATTTTTGTTTAATTCAAACTCTGCAGTGGGTGAGACTCAATTTCAGTTTAAACAATCACTTCACTGCCTTATCGTTCTCATCATCTTTTGTACCTACAAAATTTGCAGTGTGGGATTCAGATAAATAAATACATGATTACACACACACTCCCTCATCATTTTCTCCATGACATTCTGTTTTCTATGAATAAAGAAAATGTCTTTCGAGGTGTTTTTTTCCTTTTCCTTTTAAGTCAATGTTTTCTAAAGGGCCTGTCTGTCCAGAACAGATTAACTCTCTTGCTTTAGAATGAGGCCGAAGCACAATTTTTGGAGTCAGAAGCTCGGTTTTGAATACACCGTAGTTTCTGGTCAGAAATCTATCTAAGAATACACTTACAAAGAGGCTTCTTTATCCTGCTCTTTCTGAGGAAAGAACTAAAATATTTACCTTTTGACCCAAGAAGGTGCTTCAAATCAAATTGGTGAAATGAATAAGAGAATGTGGACTGTGATTTTGCCCCACACTCTTGTCCATAAGAAGCAGCAGCTCTGACAGCTCTTGCATTAGCTGTGCCTTGTTCTGAGTGCCCGGTGAGGAGGCTGCGTGATGTTTCCAGACGTACCGAATGCAAACGTTGAGCAACGTTGAGGAAATACTGCAGCAACGTCCTCTTTGGGCAAACATGTCCGCTAGAAGAGCCAATTAAACTCTTTTGCCTAAAAGAATTCCCAACCATGTAACACCAAACAACTGGTAACCAAAGAAGTGAACAAAGAGAAAAGCTTTCAGAATGAATACTCTTTTAAAAAGTACTGAAAATAGAGCATTAAAAGACATGAAAAAACCCCTGGTCTTCCCCTCAGGAGAACCTTCATGGAATAACCTACTTCTGAGAATATGTTTCTTTCACCATTCTATTTTCATATTCTTAAGATTTCCTAAGTCCACCTTGGAAGAAAGTAACATTTTCCATAGATCTCTTTCCAACATAGATCTTATAAATACTGTGAACTCACCCTTTCCACTCAGGGCAAAGGTGACATCTGGTGATTAAAATCCAGCCCATGCCACCCAGATTCGAGTCTTTTGCAATGTGATGGCAAAAGTTTCCAGCCACTGCGGTGCGTATCTTTCCTCTCTTTGTGATCCTTCTTACCATTTCGGGGGTGGCAAATGGCTGGAGTCTGTGAAACAACACAAAATTGTTCTCTCAGGCATGTTCTTCATTCCCTAAATTAAAGGGGATGTGCAAAAGTTTAATTGCGCTTCCCTCTGTGTCCCTCCTTGCAGAGCGGTGGATTGGGGTAAAATGTGAATGCACTTGTTTTCTGCCTCTTATAAGCTTATCACAAGTCTGGTAGCTCATTACGCCCTCTGTTTTTTCTCCTGAGATGCTATAGAAATACAACAGTGTAACTAACACTTCTCCTCATTTAGAACCGCAGGTGGTGGGAGTACGTGTGATTTCATTGTCTTTACTTGGTAATTACAGGTCTGTTCCTATTCCCACTGTCTCAGCAGGGTGCTTGTATGGTACATGTAGTTAAGTCCTTTCAGGTTCTTGCAAAGTGGATTAACACAAAATATTCTATCATTGCAGAGCAGTAGCTGCTCCGGTGGGCCTGTGACCGCTGCGTGAAGAAGAGATGCTGGCACACACGCCAGTCATAGAATCACAGAATCACAGAACAGTTTGTGTTGAAGGGACCTTCCCAGCTCCCCCAGTGCCCCCCCTGCCATGAGCAGGGACATCTTCACCAGCTCAGGGTGCTCAGAGCCCCGTCCAGCCTGGCCTGGGATGTCTCCAGGGATGGGGCATCCACCACCTCTCTGGCCAACCTGGGCCAGGCTCTCACCACCCTCAGGGGCAACAATTCCTTCCTCATGTCCAGCCTGAATCTCCTTCCTTTAGTTTAAAACCATCAAACCTTGTCCTATCGCAACAAGCCCTGCTGAAAAGTCATTTGACACAATGGCAGGGTCAAGCCTGGCTTAGCCAGAAGTCATGTCAGGAGGGTGAGCACAGCTGGGATTTGCGTGGTTCGCCTTGCAGAGCGTGTTTTCACGTCCATGAACACAGTGTCTCTGCACATGGAGCAAAATGTGCTGAGCCCCAGCTATTGCTGACCCCCCAGCACGCACAACAGTTCATCGCACTGACATTCACACGTGCTGGATCTTTGTTCATTCCCCAGCCGAAGGTGTCTGAGAATGTGAGACGTGATGAGCTACAGGGCAACGGCAGCAAGATTGACGCAGCCTGTGATTTAATGCATGTGGCAAGTCCATTTAAAAATGTAAATATTATTATCCTTTGAGTTCAGCTTCTGATTCCTCCAGACATTTGTGGTTGATAAGCCAGGCTCCCTTCAGGTTCTGACACCTTTCATCAGTGCATATTATGTTTATCAGACCGAAATCAATATGTAGTAGGAAGGCACGTTGCATATACATCCAGTGAATGCGCCTGTATGTTAACTGTATGTTAATACACCACATTCATGTTCTACTTTGAAAAACGCAGTAGCTGGAGCCAGCGCTGCTGACAGAGCAGATCCTTTCTGAACTGCGCTTTGAATTCCCTTTTTCTCTTTGAATTGGGGTATTTGCATGAAGGCTGGAAGCTGTATCTTTCTCCTATTAAAATACTGATGATCTTTGCCTTCTCTCTATTCGAAGAGGCTTGTGAGTTCAAGGACTGAATTCAGCAGAGTGCAATAAGCATATGCTTAAACTGATAGGATTAAATCTTTGGTAGGGCAAACGAAGCTTGGAGCATGTGTTTATCCTTAAGCGCAGGCTTAGATGCTGTGCTGAGTAAGGGCTGCAGCGTGTCTGAAACAACTCAAGGCCCTTCTTCCCTGGAGCCGTCCTGCTCCACTGATGGCTCTTGGTTAAAGAACGCCCATGGTGGCCTGTGCAGCACCTGGAGGAACGTCAGGCTGCAGAGGTGGAGATGCCCTGATGCCTCCAAGGCACCGCTGTAGGTGTACAAAGCTATTCTGAAGCATCTGCAAGTGGTGAGAACTTCGTCTTCAATTCTTGTATGGAAAGAAAGAGAAAACCCAGAGCTGTGTAGGCTATAATAGCATCCCCAAAGGGTTATGTTTCCAGCAAAGTGCTCACAGAAAGACTGACCATACAGGGGCTGTCATCTTTGTATTGGTGCATTAAATGTGACAGATGGTCAAACGTCAGAATCCAAGGTGCAGATACCTCTGTTCATTTGGAGCACTTGAAATCGGAACCTCTCCTCATGCTTTGGACACCACCGGTCCCATACACCATATAATGTTCAGGAGACATGTAAGAAAAAAATAACAACTTATCTTTTTTACCTGCTATTCCCTGAATGCCTAAAAAGGAATCAAAACCAGAGGTGGTTCGTAGAAAATCATCACATTAGCTACGGTGGAAGTTTGTCTTTAGTAATAGCTTAGTCTATAAATCTAGTTGCCTCAACGACCTTTGTCATCAGTCTGTATTAGCTCAGTTGTAGCTTCAAAGGGGATCTCAAAAGCTTACTGTTTCCAAACAGTGGCTGCAGTTCCAATTCCAGTTGTCCTGCCTCTTTCCATCTAGAAGGTAACTCGCTAGAACGATGCCTGGATGATGGTCTCACCACAGCAGGTCCCCATGGGCCATGGGGCTGAACTCCCTTTTGGCTGCTGGATTCCTCGGCCCATGGCGGGGCACGTGCACGATGACGAACACTTGAGGGACGTTCACCTGAGGTCTGGAATCGTATTCTTTTTATATATTAGGAGTATTAGAGAAGGGTCGCACGAGGCATCAGCAGAATGTTGCACCATGGATTATAGATTGCTGCTCAGCAGTTGGTGGGTTGGCTGTTTCTTTTAATTGCTGAGACTGTATTTTCACCAGCGCTGATCTTATGACATTTTTTTAACCCGCTTTTCTTCAATTAAGCAATTCAGCTGACAGTTTAAGAAGTTTTTTCATAAAATAAATACTCGGTTGCACAGGTACACATTACTGTGCATGTGCTGATACATATACACACACATGCGCACAGACGAGTTCACGCACGTATATGCATCTATATTCACAACAGTTCTGACAAGGGAGATTTTCTTCCACGTAACTTTAAAACTTTTCTTGTGCTAAATGAATACCCCACATTTTTGCTTTCACAGACACTTCTTGTTTGTGAGGAGCTATTTTCCAATATTTTAGTTGCAAAGCCCAGATACCCAGTGAAAAGCTGCTTCAGTGAAAACTTTATGTCTATGTGTGTGTGTGCACCATTTTCAACCCCAACGTGCACGTCCCAATTTCAGCTCCTGAACTCGGGATAAACTGGGCTGACTTCCAGAGTTACGGCTTTAAGGAATATAGGTAATTGCACCATTACCCTTTTTATTTGTTTAATTTTTTTCCTTCAGCCTGTTCTGTTAGTTTATCATACATGTGGTCTAATTAAAGTTTCCTGCAGGACCTTTCATCCGGAATAAATGATGACATTGCTCAGAAGGGGCTCTAGTTACGTTATTTTTCCTTCCAACTGTGCTGAAAGGGAGGTTGCTGCCTGAAAAAACTGTGCCTGGGCGGAAGAGACAGTTTTATAATTGCATTTCCAGTCTTCTTTGTATTCTTTTGTGTTATACACTTGTACAAGGAGAAAGTGGACAGGCCTGTTGGATAGCAGCCAGGCAGAATTGTCAGAGGGAGCAGATTGAAAATTAAATAGGAAGGGGGGGGAGAGAAATAAAAAATATCAAGAGGATCTCTCAGAACAGTGACTTAAGAAAGTGGAGGAGAAAATAGCAATTTCGTTGTGTGTCAGCTTCTGAGGTTTGAAAATTGTCTTTTGCTTTTTGGTTTGGGTATTTTTTTTCGCCCAGTTGTGACAGAGAGAACTCAAAGCGTGGGGGACATGTGTTTCAGAAATGGATCTGGGACAACGCATTCGTTCTGCGATGAAAACCTGAGCGCTCAGAAACCAGGGTGCGCGCTGCAGAGAGAAGTGGCCGGGGTTTGAAAGGTCGTATTCCCACTGTGACAGAGAGCAGCACTTCTTGGCTTGGGATTTCTATGTATCGATTCATCCATTAATCGGTAAATACACATTCTGTATTGCTGTGAACCAGGCACAAACAGGATCAGCATACGCAAATCTAGGGACAATACCTGCGTGCTGCTAAGTCTGAAGGTTTCATCTGATTTTTCCTCTTCATCTTATCTTTTCCAAGTCCCTACAGGTTTCCATTTCCCAGGCTGACACACTAGAGAGTCGGTGGTGAGCAGTTTAGCTCTGCTTTGAGCAGGGGGGCACTTGGTGACCTCCAGAGATCCCATCCAACCTGCCTTTTTCTGTGGTTCTGTTCAAGTCAATCACTAAAGCGTCCCCCTACGAGCACTAGCTAGCGGTACTCGTTGCTCCAGAAAGCTCACAAGTCATGGTCAGCCAGCTTTAGAACTGGTAAACAAAGAAAAGAGAATAAAAGGGAGGCTAGAAAACCCCTTCGAGCCTTGGGATATGTTTATTTGTGCAGAGACAGATTGAGAACAACTGAAATAAAAGCAGAAAAGTAAATGCGGGTCCGTGAGAAGCTGAATGGTGAGCACGTCTCTTCCACGCTTTCCTTGAAGGCACAGCGTGTAGATGTACTTTATTCATAATGACAATATGATGTGATTCATAGCAATTGCTTCTTCCCAGTAAATTATTCTAAGATGTGTTGTTGTGCCACGTTGCAATGGCACAAATGAATGATGTTAAAATACCGAGCAGACAAAATGATAACACCTGTTACAGAGCCACTTATAAACCAGAGTGCACGGAGGCATTTGTACCTGTCTGGATCACGCATTGTGAGTTACACATCTTAGGATGGTTTATGAAGGAGAAGGCAATTTCTGTTATTCTGTATTAAAACATTTCTCAGTGTTCCCTTAATTTACAGACACCCTCTCTTTGTTTACTTGACATCAGCTCCTGCTCTCTGGCAGGCAGCGTAGCAGAGAATTCACAACTGGCTTAGCACTCGGATTTCCTACCCAGGTCAGGTCTGGGAGGAACAGAGCAACAATATCTCCACACGTACATCAGTATTTTTAATCCTGCACAGCGACAGCACGTAGTTACCCAGGCTGAAGAGGAGCAGGGAGCTGTGCCCCTTTCTAATGTACAGTGGGGCAACCAAAGCCATGAGGTGGCACGAGCAGTAAGGGCACAACCTCCTAATGGCAATGACATCCTGAACTGACGCTGATTTCCATCCCTGGAGACATCCCAGGCCAGGCTGGACGGGGCTCTGAGCACCCTGAGCTGGTGAAGATGTCCCTGCTCAGGGCAGGGGGGGCACTGGGGGAGCTGGGAAGGTCCCTCAACCCAAACTGTTCTGTGATTCTGTGATTCTGCACAGGCACTCAACATGTGTATGGGAGTCAGGCAGGTCAATGCTCTTGTGGGACTGTCTCTAAAAAGCTAAACCAGTGTTTCCTCACACCAGTAGAAGAGTGGTGCTGGGCACTGTGCCTTCCACAGCCTCTCACCAACACAGTCTCAAAAGAAGGACGTCGTTGACTGCAGAGCAGCCAAAGCTCAGCCCATGACAGCCTATGGCTTTCCTTGAGGGATCACCAGATAGGGCAGGAGCCCTCAGCTCCCAGGAACACGAACATCTAGCAAGAACAGTGCTGCTGGGAGGGTCCAGCAAGAACAATGCTGCTGGGAGGTCCTCTCCTGCCACACAGTGAGCACGGTGCTGGGCAGAGCACGGCACTGGGGAGTTAACCCCTTACACTGCACTGTGAGCATCTGCCTTCAAAGGCAAAGCCAGGAGCATAGTCAGATATATTTTGGGGGGTGAGGGTCATGGAATAGCTCTTCTCTGGTTTCTGGGGAAGCTGGTTTCATTGACTGGCCAGACATCACCTGGCAGCTCTCTCCTGTAGAAATGAACCCCTGGCCCAACCAGCTTTTACTGGGGTTTCTGGAACAGTTTCTAGCCTTGCAACTGAGACACTAAACTTAATTTCTTCTTTTCACTTTCCTCTCTTTTCTTCTTCCTTGATGCAGTGTGTTGGCTTTATTAAGATGCTACCTACAGGATTCTCTCCTCATGCTCACAAGTGCCTCTTCCATCCAGAGGCAGCTGGAGAAATTGCTCCTCTAAGCACCAGACACTTAATTAACAATGAGATGAACTCTCCAGTTTGCTTGCTTTCTCACTCATTTGTCCTCTTTTGTGCTGTCTAGTGTAGTGAGAAAGCATGTAGCAAGGTCTTGACCAAACCCTTTGAACTGCAATCACCTTGGGATACCCCGGGAAGCTAATTACCAGCTTTGTTTCTCTCCCTTACCCCTTCTTCGTTTGGATGACAAGGGGATGGATACTCAGAGTATCTTCCTGTAGACAGAAAGGCCCAGGTTTCCCTCTCTCTTTCCCCGCTAAGGAATCTCCTGTGAGATACACCCTGTGCCCTCCGATGACAGCGCTGACGTCTCTCCTCCTAACTGTCTGGTCCCTCTGGGAAGCACAGGGGAAGTAATTTGGCTACCACCAAACTTTAAAGTTCAGGTTGTTTCAGGAGGGTTTGTTAGTGGAGAGAAAGACAGCAGGGCCCCTGGGTCAGGTACTGAGCTTTGCCATGGAAAAAGATAAACCAAGAAGCTTTTAAAAGCCCAATATTGCTGTGCTCTGCCCCCCCGCTGTCTGCTCGCCATGTGGGGCAGACCAGCATAATGACCCAAGGGTGAAGGAAATGCATCTACCATCCTGCAAGACTGTCTCTTGTATTGTGATAATGTCTTCTTTAAAACATAGACATTACTGTTTATCATCAAAACTGCCCCACTTTCCCAATTACCAGCAGGCAGTAAGAGGTTCCTCATTTTTATGGAAGGTGAAGAGTAATTAATTCCATAACAAAGTGGGCATTAGCGGTGACAACTGCTGCAGTGTAGGGGAAAGGGACCTGGGGGTCCTGGTGGACAACAGGATGACCATGAGCCAGCACTGTGCCCTTGTGGCCGGGAAGCCAATGGGGTGTATTACAAGGGGGGTGGTTAGTAGATCGAGAGAGGTCCTCCTTCCCCTCTACTCCGCCCTGGTGAGACCCCATCTGGAATATTGTGTCCAGTTCTGGGCCCCTCAGTTCCAGCAGGACAGGGAACTGCTGGAGAGGGTCCAGCGTAGGGCAACAAAGATGATGAAGGGAGTGGAGCATCTCCCTTATGAAGAAAGGCTGAGGGAGCTGGGTCTCTTTAGTTTGGAGAAGAGGAGACTGAGGGGTGACCTTATTAATGTTTATAAATATATAAAGGATGAGTGCCATGAGGATGGAGCCAGGCTCTTCTCGGTGGCAAACAATGATAGGACAAGGGGTAATGGGATCAAGCTGGAACACAAGAGGTTCCACTTAAATTTGAGGAAAAACTTCTTCTCAGTAAGGGTGACAGAGCACTGGAACAGGCTGCCCAGGGGGGTTGTGGAGTCTCCTTCTCTGCAGACATTCAAAACCCGCCTGGACATGTTCCTGTGCGACCTCACCCAGGCGTTCCTGCTCCAGCAGGGGGATTGGAATGGATGATCTTCTGAGGTCCCTTCCAATCCCAAACATACTGTGATACTGTGATACTGTGTCTGTCCTCTTCAGGGCGGTCTGTCTGTGGTTCAATGGCTGTGGAGCAACCGTAACGCAGCCCTGTCTGGGTTACAGCTCAGGGCAGGCAGGCTGCGGGGGGGCAGATCAAAAGCTTTTCCCCTTGAATTCCCAGCACGGCTGAGCAAACGCTGCTCCACACCGGCCCTCGAGAGAGGCTTTTGCCCCAGGAGGAGAGCAGCGAGGAGGAGACCTGACGAGCGATGCTGAAGGTGGCTGTTTAAGGGAGAGAGAAAAGGCAGGAGCAGTGAGAGCCGCGAAGGTCCAGTCTGGCCAGTACAAGGATTGCAAACTTTCTTATGGCTCTTTTTGCATCTCTTCCCAAATGCCACATGACCATCAGCTGCAGCAGCTCCCTCCCGTCATGTATGCATGGGATGCTGTCTGTGTACCAGCTCACAACAGCCTGTGTGGGGTTAGTGTCCACATTACAGAGACCAGAAGGTCGTGGTACAGCTCCTCCAACATCACTTCTGAACCAGACTCACTGTGTCCTGGGTCCTGTAGCCTCCAGAAAGCTTTGGCTGTTTCCAAAGATGTAGCAGGGCCGGTTTGTGACGTGAAGATTAAGGTCTTGAAGAGATGTTTCAGCTTTATTGTAGACTCTTCCTACAAAGCTGGGTGAGGGAACAGGTCCAGCTCTGTAACCCAGCAAGCTAAGACCCTGTTTGCCAACATATTCTGCCTCTCTTTCTTAAACCTGCAGATTACAGCAGTGAAAAGCCTAGTTAAACCAAGCCCTTGACGTGTGTAAAGCTCTGTGCAAATATTAGCTAATCAGTCCTCAAAAGTCCCTTCTCTGCGGTGAGCAAGCGGATGGTGCTGGGCCTGATGCGGTGTGACCATGCACCACGGGCTCAGCGGTCCCAGCGGGGAGCGGCACAGACAGGAGCAGGCACACAATCACCCCAGCTCAGAGGAGACAGGTTTCCAGCATCATTTTGGCACTTTTACTGCCTAAAATAGCCATTGGCCACAATATTGCTTTAGTTTCATGTGCCTATGGCTACTTGTCCCTAACACTGTGATTTCCCTGTCATCCCGCACCCAATCTCTGCCTCTTCCTCTTTGAGACTTGATCTTTTCCTCTCTTAACATTGTCACAGCCACAACCTGACCTTACAAAGCGGTTTCTCAGACTCCGCATATGTCTCTGAACATCTCTGGTTTTTGACTGTGCCCTTGCCTTGCCCCTTGGGCTGGCCCACCTCTGCTTTTCCTTGGTTCCTGCCCATGGCGATTGATTCTTGTCTTAGTTTCTCTCACTCCGCTCCTTGGGTCTGTCATTTACTTCAACTTGGTCAAGCTCATTTATCGAGGCATTTCCCCATATAGCCCTTTAGCATCTCAGCTGTGCGGTGAAGATGAAGTGTCTGGACAGTGTCTTGGCACCCAAGTGGTCCCTTCCCTGGAGGGTCTGGTTTTGGTTTAGGACCCTGCTGTTACCATCATCTCCTGTTCTCCCTGTGGCTGGTACCTTCCACGTGGCTGTAATCCCGCAGCGTTATCCCTGCTGCAGGGAACCTTGTGCATTATCCCGTGTGCGTTTGCAGCCTCGTCAGTCCAGGTAGGCTGGGCTGTGTGAGTGAGCAGGGCTGAGATCTCACTACCAAGCTCATGTAAACAGCACAGCCCTTCACTTACATGATTTCTCAACAGCGACAAGCTTTATACACAGATCTCCTTCGGACTCTACAAATGCTTTACTGATGCCAGCTGCGTCAACAGCTGGGTTCCTCATCTGCAATGGCTCTGTATAGCCTGAAGTCTTTAGGTTTACGTTCATGGACCAGAGATCATCAGCCGCGAGAATCCTTCAAATGTTGACTTGGTTAATTTGTCTGTCAGTAGGGTCTGTGTTGCAATTTCATACGAAGCTAAGAATGCAAAAGTGACTGACTTGCGTTATCCCGTAGGAATGGCCTTGGTGCTAGAAGGAGTTCTGCTTTTCAGAACAAGTGACCCTCTCCAGGCCACCAAGGTCAGGATGGAGACAGGACTGTGTCTCTTCCAAGAGACCATCTCCATTGAAAGTTTAGAAAATCACTTGTTGGTTGGCTGCTCCCTTGTTACATGTAGGCTGGGCTGTAGGAAATTATCGGGCTCTGAAGCAGACTCATGGTTTTCTAGTGTCTGAGCACCAGACACTCCCTTCTCTGCAGAAAATGAAGGTGCTCACGAGCACTGGCCAAGAAAAATTTGCATCAGTGGGTGTTGCAGCTTTGCTTCAGCGTTTTATCTCATTTACTCAGCCTCCAGCAGAGCTGGGCAGCTACTGCAAAAAAGAACAGGAAAACAAATCTTCCCTCCAGCATCTGCTCATCTGCAGAAGTAAATTCATTTTATGCTTCTCCATTGCTAAAAGCTCAGAGTAAAAGAACAGTAGTGCTGCTGGCTCGGCCATCTGTCTGGGGCTGGGATTTGAGTGCGCTCTGCAGTCTTGCCACAGGTTTCTTGCTTTGCCTCAAATTAGACAAATCAACTCTTTGTATCTCAGCTTTTAAGCAGTAAAATGGGGATACGGCTTCTCTGACCCCCTTGGATACCTTCTCCCAGCCAGCATGGGTTACTGTGGCCATCTGGAACCCTGAAAAAAGTGCTGCTAGATCTGCACAGGCATCCCAGCATGAAGAAGGGTGCCCACAGCAAAGAGCATCTTCCCTGGTGTCTGATGGGCCAAGTGCTGCAACGTTGCTCTCTTTGCAAAACTGCTTCTCCATGCGGTTCATAGACCCGCTGAACCTAAAGTAATTAACGTGTCCAGCAAAACCGTGACGATGCGTTTACCATCCTGGCTACTCGCATGTTCAAACAAATCTCATATCGTTGTATTCACCTTTAAGGCTTCCTGAACCAAAACTTACCTTGTTTGGTCTTTTCTTTCTTTAGATTTTCCATTGTCTGTTATTGTATTTATTATCAAAGTAAGTAAGTGCATGAAATACAGAAAAGAAGTAATGGGAAAGGGTTTGTTGGAGGGAGTTTGCCCTTGAAGCCTCCATCTCTTCCTACAGAGTCTACATCAAAACCTCTTGAGGAAGATAATAGAATAATAAGCCAGGCTAAAGTGGGGAACAATCAGGAATCAAGTAAGATGGAAAGTGGAAAAAACAGCAATAATAAAAATAAGAATGAAAATGATACTGCAGTAGTACTGGTGCTGAACAGATCACAGTTTTTAAGCCAAAAATGTGGTTTGCAGATGGTAATAAAAATAATTAACTTCAAGACCCTTCCTTATTCTTCCACCCTTCACTCCCACCTACAGAATCTCACTTTGACACAAACACAAAATTCATCGTGTTGGTGTAATACAGCAGTTTTAAGGCCTCGGCTGAGGACTCTATGAATGGCAGGTTAATTTAGCCCAATTAACATAGACCTGCCAGGTCCTTGCTGGATTGTGGCCCGTTTACACCACAACCAGTCATTTGGTACAGCCAGAGGATAGCTGTGTCCCCCTATAACAAATCTTTTGGCACGACCCTTAAATGCTTTTGCTTGGTATTTTGCCTTAAAAACAGAGAGAGGATTAAAAAGAGAAAAAAGTACTTTTCCCTGGGGTGCCATCAGATGCTAATAAAATCTTTAATTAATTCAGATGGGGATGGGCTCACATTTCTCTCGCTAGCTCACAACTTCAATCAAGGTTTTTCTCTTTTGGTGACGCTGCTTTCATGCCACTTTTCACTGCATTTCTGATTTGTCTGGAATTGTGCTATACAGCATATTGGCAGGAAAGGCTGGGATAAAAGAAGACTGGGATGAGAGAAATCATTAGCACAGGATGTATTTTCTGGTTGTTTTTTCTTTTTTGGAAGAAAACCCAAAAGGTCCTATTGCTGTTATGAATCCCCCAGGAACTCTTTAAATTACAGACAATTTGCTTGATTGGACTGCACTGGTCTCAAGCATTAGAGAGAGACAAATCACTCTTAACAAACGTTAAATCAAATAAGATAGACAGAAATCTTGATAATGTGAAATGAATTCTGTAAAATTAAGACATCTGCCGAATGCTCACTCCATAATAAAGCAATAATCTCCCTGAAATGGAGCTGGTCTCATTATCAGCTTGATGACTGGTGCGAATGATCTTATCTAATACTGGTTAACTGAAAAGAAGTAAGTGATGTATTTTCTTTTCTAGCCCCATCTGCCTGGATGTCAGCCCCTCCAGGGTTAATCTCCCCATTCACTTGCCATCGTCTGGGTAAAAGATTTACTGCACAGGGTACGGAAATTGTTCCAGGATTGTCTGAGAGAAGCATTTTGGACACTTTCCTCCAAAGGAGTTTTCCCTGGAGCTGCAGAGCGGAGTCACCATCCTGGAGGGGTTGAACAGATGTGGAGATGAGGTTCTCAGGGACATGGGTTAGTGCCAGGGGTGGGTTAATGGTTGCACTTGATGATCTTGAGGGTCTCTTCCAACCAAAATGATTCTATGATCTTCCAGCCCAGGGAGAGGCTGCATGAGCAAAGATCTCCTCCCCGGTGCTCCCCGGCCAGATGGACAGGCTGTGCGAGCTGAAGGAGGGCGCTTCGGAAAGGCTCATTTCATTTATAGACTTGCATTTCACTTCCTACCTCAGCTCCTTGCTGGAATGATCTTAAACAATAACCTGACCTGGAGTATCTTCCACTCTGTGATCTTCATTGGTTGATCAATAAGCCCGGGAAGGAAGAAACAATTGGCTTGAATTTCCTTAAAATATACATGTAGACATGTAGAGCAGCTCGGGACTGAATTCGGTGCTCAGAGACTGAGCAGCATTTACAGCTGCGTCCCTCCCATGACGCCCGTGTCCCCTGCTTCTGAGTCGCCTTTGCAGGAACGCATCCACAAAGCTGCACTTCTGCATGGAACTGTCGTCTTTCTCTTTTTCTTCCAAGATCTTGGTAAATTTCTATATGGAGAGGAGGGGTTTAATTGAAAGAGAAACGCCGTTCTCCCCTGATGCTTATGGGATCACGCCTCTCGATGCACCTTCCCCTGATTTGCTGTGAATCACCACGGGGTGATCTGCCCCTCCTGGGTCCTGCAATCTTGCTGCAGATCACAGAGCGCTGCCTCCTGCATAAACAAAGTGCTGTGGCCCAGGGCAATATTATAATTGAATAGATATAACAGATTATGATCTGTTTGATGTGCAGCACGGAGCTGCAGCACTCCCTATCATATTCCAGCAGACCGAAGCCAGGGACTCTTTCTAAAGCATCCGTACAACCAGGGAATGGAAGCAAAAGCCTCTCGAAATAGGAATAATAACACAACATATCTCTAGGGCTGACAAGTGTGTTGAGTACTGCAGTTTCACCCTTAATCTGTCATAAAGTTAGACAGTTCTATCAATGGAGAAATAAACAGGCAGGATAATAAAAGGTGAGTGTTGAGTAGCAAGCCTTCGGCTCCCTCCAGGCTTTATTAGGATCATTGATTTTGGAACATTAATAAGGGTATTGATTAGCTTTAAGGAATTGAAACTCGGGGTGAGGGAGGAAGCAGAGGAGGAGGAGGGAGCCGTTGCTCTTGGCTACGGACTCATGGTGGGAGCAGGAGCCCTGTTCCCAACAGTCGATCAGCCGCGCCGAGGGATTAACTTTTATCTCCAACATGAATTAGGAAAGCGGTTTCTGCAAGCGTGCCATCCGCATGATGAGGACCCGCGAAATTACAGAGCGAGAGTGCTTCAGATGCCGCGAGGCTTGTCTTAGCGTTTGCAACCTCACAGGCGGTTTCTGTTTCGTGATTCAGCGTTTTGAAGCGCGCGGAGCGATGGTTTGACCACAGGTGGTCCCGGGGGGTGAAAGTCAAGCGGGAGGTCTGTGTGGAGGAGGTTTCCGTGCAGCAAGGAACTGATCGGATCAGGAGTGTAATCAGCTCCCTGAACTTGCAAAGTGAGGTTTCACTGATCAGTGAATTTCCAGGCTAAATGAGAACTCTCATAAATATGGAATTTCACTTTCTTTTCAAGATCAAGTGGTTCACGTGATGATTTTTTTTTTCTGTGAAAATTTAAATCACTGACTTTCTGATACATTTTAGAAGACAATTGTTTCCAGCCATCAGATGAACAAAGTCGTGGGCATCATGTTCACTCTTCCAGTAAAATAATAGCCTTGAGTAATGCTAAAGCATGTGGCAAAATAAGAGTGAGCTTGCATTTTAGATGCTGCTGGGACTTCATAGAAGTGTCAGCTGGTTTGTCAGGGTCTTGTTTTGATTGATTTAAAGATGAACCTGGATCTGAATGTGGCTGCTGGCCAGGTTTTCTGTATCGTATCTTGAACTTGCAAGTTGTTACACTCAGTGCTCTACACAAACACATGTACAAGTTCAGAGGAGCCTCATATAACTGAAGGGGATGTGGAATGAAATAAATTGAGAGGTAGAAGCTCCCAGGTCTGTCTTTGTGTCTCAGTATCATCTAAATCCTTGTCCACACCAGAATTAAATGTCTTCGATAGGTCTCTGGTGAGAGCAAGATAGTAATTTTTGAGTGTGAAGCTTTCAGTAGTTTCTTACTGATGCACGGTTAGTTGATGTGGTGCCACTGGTCACCCGGTGACCCTCACAGAAACACTACCATGCAACAAAAACACATCCTATTAAATTCAGGTACATCTGGACCCAAGGGTTTCCTGCGAAATGCCTTAACAAGTCACAAAATGCAAAGACAGCAAATAGCTGTCGCCAAATCGGCCTGTTTCTGAATTAAGATATTACATTTCCGCCTTTTAGCCAAACACGGCCTGGCCCCCCAAGGCAGCCGCCCAGGCACTTGGTATGCAAGACAAACAGACCAAAGAGGTTTGTTAATGCCAGTTATGCTCCAACTTCAATCTTTTGGAGAGTCACTCTAGGATTTTCAGCCTTTCCCCCTAATACTCCACCTTCAATACCCAGCAGAGCTGTGGGAGACGCTTGTACTCTCGGACCATTCACAAGGAGTGACATCGGAGGGCTTTTCCTGCTCTGTCGTTCCCTTTATTCTTTGGCAACGAGGGAGGTGTTTTTGTCACGTAGCCACGTGTGTGCACAAGGAGCATCCCGGGGCAGGAGGGGCTGGTGACACATGGCCAGACCGTCTTGTTTTGGGACCGGTGGTCACCTCCCTGCAGCAAGAACACGGAGTAACGAGCTCCACGTTCTTTTCATCCTCAGCTCATCTTGTATCTCGGCCCCCAAAAGTAGACAGCGAGCGGAATATTCGAAAGAACGAGGCAACGGATAAAGATTATAATAGACAGGTAATTATAATAAAGAAAGAATTATTAGATAACTGGATAGATAACTGGGTGGATAGATGTGGATAGAGATCTGATAGGGTTTTTTCTCTTTTGCAAAAGCCCTAAAATAAAGGAACTCTTGCACATACATAAATCATCTAGCTCTGGGATAGGAGCAAAGACAGGTTCCCATAGCAACAAGATCTATGCTGTAAAGCTGCGCTGCCCTTTGTTATGTATCTTTGTGATATTTCTCTCAGACATGTCATTGGCAATTACCCACAGAAGGAGAACTCAAATTGTTCCGGAGCCCAGCAGATCCACCTTACATTATTTTCTGTAATTAATGAGATTATTGAATTTCCACGCTAATAAAGCGTGGCAAGGAGTCTGAAAACAGCTCCTCTCGGAGCCAATTTCGGGTGATTCCTCGGTGCTGCACCCACCCCCCCGCACACCCCTCTGCACAGACCTTGGTGCGGAATTAAGTGGCGCGAGCCTGGCGCGCAGCGCTCCTGCTCTGCTCTGAGTCAGCGTGCTGGAGCGGCCGTGACGTTTCTGTGTTGCCAGGAGGTGAAACCCTGTGTAAATGTTCCTAAAAGCAGTTTTCAAGCTATTCATCTTTGATAACATTGTTTCTTTATGAATGCTTGAGCTTCACTTAGCTGCCTATGCATCACTTTTTGACAGGTCTCCATCTATTCTGCTGCTGCCTGCGTGCAGAAAGCTCTCCTTAAAAAAGAGGCGCTTGCTTGAGTCAAACCTCTCTAAAGCTTTTTGTACAATGGAATTTCCTTTTGAGGTGGGCTCTATCCTGCCCCGGACACCAGCAGATTGCACCCCCTGGGGCAGGAAAGGAGCAGGGCAAGGTTCTTAGGAACGTGGTTTAGTGCTAGAATTAGGTTATGGTTGGACTCAATGATCCTGAGGGTCTCTTCCAACTGAAATAATTCTATGGTTCTATGACATGGTGGAGCTGGAGGCTTGTGCTGCACAGGGAGAGCCAGTTCAGGTCCCTCACAACTCACTCGTGCATCAAGTGGCAATGATTTCGTACGTCCTATTTGGCTCTTGAGGGACACAGAAAGACAAGGGCTTCCCCTCCTCCGTCCCCTTCTCCTGGCTTTTCTCTGTTCTTCTTTTTTTACCTTTAATTATTTTTTAATATCTGAGGAGAAAGAAATAAGTGGCAGGAAGCAGTTTTAGAGCACATACCCAGGAGGGGACTCCAAGAAGGAAAAATGCGTTGGGGTCTAGTTCTTGTGTTATTGAGTGCATGGAGAGGGACGACCTTTGCCTCGTCGTACCTCCCGCGGAAAGAGGGGTCGGCATCCCCACGAGGCCACCGGCCTGACCCTGCCTCCACTTGTAAACACTTTCAGATCCTCTAATGCTCCGTTGATAGATAGCGAGATGAAACACAGAGGACTTGTGCCAGCATATCGGAGAGTATTGAAGAGTCATTACCTCATTTTGCAGCTGGTTTTTTCTGTAGTAATGCCGTTGTGGGTCTTTTAGAGATGCTTCCTGCTATTCATCTCCTTCAAAGGTTTCTAACTTGCATCTGCCTCCTCGGCTCCTGGAAGCATTTTGAAATCCTCCCATGACATGTGCTTTCTGGAGGGAGAACGTTGCTAAGATCGCTGCAAAGTCCTTTCCCTGCCTGTTCCCTTCCTTGCAATAACAATAATTTATTGGGGAGGTGTTTGCCAGGCCCTCGACATCATGTGGGAGACGCAGGGAGACGAGGCCCCAAGGACTTGACATTCTCGGTAGACGGCGGCGGTTCAGGCAGAAAGTGCAATGGACGGCTGGGGGATGATCCGTCTTCGAGCGCGGCAACTTATCTTTCCGCGCCGAGCCGGGGTGGCAGTTCCCACCGCTCTCCCTCCGGATGAGTTACCGCCTTGGGCTTCCAGAGAGCAGTTTCACAAAGACATATTTTGCCTGGTTTGCGGTGGAGCGCTCCCATCTTCTAAATGTGCTCCGCGCCGGCTCGGAGAGCACTGTGGGGCCAGGCGGCGCAGCCAGCTCGTCTTGATCCTGCTCCTAATTCGAGCCCTGGCCTTCTGAGTAACCATTTTTCTCCTTGTATAGAAAGCCCTTATGTCTTTTATTATTTCTTTTTTAAAAGCTCTGAGTTCTAACAGAGGAAATCCCTGAAATGGCATTTACACCCACCTTTTATTTCGCCAGCCTAATTTCTCTCTTGCTTCTCTTTAGATTTCTTTCTCTCTACCTACCCACCTATCTACCTGTCTGATCTCTCCATGGTAATTCTCTCCATGTTTCCAACACAAAAGTGGTTATGTTCTCATGTTCAGATGTGTTCCCTGTTCAAACTCGATTGCAAACCTGTCGTTGTTTCTCACAGGTTTTCCAGCTACCCGCACTCCTGATAATGATCAGATAAATATCTATGCTCAACATTTCACCATTCCTCTTGCTGCAGTTTGCCAACTAATTGAAAAGCATCCTGTTTCCATGTGAACATACATTGAAAAGCTCAGCTAGCAACCTAGCCTGCAGCAAACTGCTGTATCTATAGTTTGGCTAAGCCTGCTTTTCCTGAATTATTGGCAAGTATCAGGATCAGAAGAACCAAAGCTATTTGCTTTAAAGCTGAGCAAAAGTGTCAAATTCTGCTGCTTAAGAGCTGCATAATGTTGTATTTCTGCTGATGGGACACAATATCCCACGAAATTGCGTAAACCATCTTAGAAATACAGCGCACGGCTTCGAAGATGAGGACCCATTCCCAGGGAACACCGCGATGAATTGGCGAGTCGGATTCTTCAGTTCAGTGAAAGCAGATTATTTTAAGACTTTTTTTCCTAATTTCCAAGATGAATTGTTACCTTGTCACATGTACATGCCTTTGTCAGTCATGAGCACACCCAACCCTGCAGTGCTGGCAGTGCTGTCCTGGCTGAGGAAAACATCTTTCTGACCATCTCACTGCACTTCTAGGCTTAATATTACACCTGTGTTAGGAGGAAATTGTTCACAGCAAGAGGAGTTTAGTTTGACTATAGATTTAAGGCAAGTTAAGTATCAGTCATATCCCAAAGAGGAAAATGGGAGCACTGGTGTCTCCAGCCTACAATAAAATCTACTTCATAAACCCCCCAGGGCATCAGCTCTGTGGGAGAGACAGGTGTAGTGCAGCACTAAGGATTCCGTTCCTTCAGAAATAGTTTCTCTATTCATCACGTTCCTCCCTGTTGATGTCTGGGAGGGACGCGCGATCTGCTCTTGCTCACACCTGTGTATTAAACATCACAGGTCTGGTGTCAATCTTGGTAGCATGGACAGGATGGCAGGGAGGCTGTTGGTTCACAGCAGCTTCCACCACGCACAGTTTCTCAGTTCCTGATGGTGTGGCTGAAACCGGACCACAAAGCTCACGCTGAGAAGCATCGTTTCGTGCTGCCCGTGCTCCGAGAGCTCTGCAGTCGCACCAGCACCATGGCCAAACCGCTCTTCCTCAACACCGCCATCCTCGGAGCCCAGCAGAACTTCCATTAGACCCAGAACTTCCCATTCGATCCCAATTTTTAAAGGATGTGCAAAACAAGGAAACAAGAAAACCCTCAAGGGCTCATTGCCAGGGCTGAGTTTCTATGATAGAAACATCATTCTAGCCAGGAACTGTTTATTATCTCTTTCCCAGGAACATCCTTTTGGCCATTGTTGGGACAGAATACTGGGTTAGACAGACCTCTGGTCTCAACAGAGCAACAGATTATGTTAAAACATCAATCGAAATGAAAAAAGCCCTTTAATGTGAGAGTAGTTTCCTCGAGACCAAACCACAGAGGAGCTCAGACCTGGGAGCTGCCTCCTCCTGCCTCCTCCACACAAAGACCATCGCTGGACCAACGATGGAAATGGGGCTTTGCTTACCATAGTCTTATTTTTAAGCTTTGCTTCCAGCCTGACTTAAAACCAAGCGTGGAAAACGGCATCATTCTTTGCAAAAGAAAATGTAACCCAGGGATCCATTTAGGATTATTCTAAACTTTCTAGATCAGCAGAGTGTGTTTTGATATTCATTGTTATTTTATGGACAACCTACAAAGTAATTCCAATTAGAAAAATTGATCCAAATGAAAATTAATTTAGAGAAGAAAAATTAAAATGTGGTGTTCCCAATGGTAGTTTTTCAGTGTTAACATTCATCCCCTTTCCTTTCCCGCAAAACAAAATTTGGGCAAAAATTGGCATAATTAGGAATGCATTTCCGTGTTGACAAAGCTGCATTCCCTGGTTTTAAGTGGTTTTGTCAAAGTTCTTCCAAACCGTTCCACCTTCAATTTACCTCTGGCCTTTACTGCTTTACCCCTCCCTCGGCTCCTGTAAACTATTACTTCAAAAAGAAAACACATACAGATGACAATTTTCTATGAACCTTTCTGTTCAGACCTTCTATTAACCTTTCTCTTTGTACATAAAAACACCAATAAAATAGAATCTCCCCCTGGAATCCTGCAGAGATTTGTTCCTTTCTTGACCTAATACGCAGGTTTTAGCCAGGCTGTGTTTCACTTACTGTTTACCTTTGCTTTCCTTTCTCTGTTCCCACCAGCTTAGTCAGAAAAATCTGGAAAATTCATCCAAATTATAAACATTTTGGCCGTATTTCACCAATTGTTTAGGCTGTTGTGCAAGGAGAAGGAAGCAAGAGGCTGCAAAACAAAGACCGCGGTGAAATATTAGGCTGAGAAGTGATAATGTGCCCTCCGGGTACCGCAAGTTTAGAGATGTTCTTACACGTGATGCTTCCTGCTTCTTGTTAATAAACCGAGTTTCCTGCTGAGCCTCTAATACAACGTCCTCTGGGCGAGGAGCCTCGCGGTGCCGTTTTCATGGGGAATCATTCGGACTCCGAAAGCAGGTGGGTCAGCCCATCGCCCCTTTGACCATGTAGAGACCTTGTGACGGTATTTACATCATTTCAGGAGAAATCTCTCCAGCTGTGACAGCCATAAACACCCACGACCCTGCAAAAATAACGAGCCTGTTGAATGTTTGAAAACCAAGAAACAGTAACATTTATGGATTCCTAGTGCTTGGCACAACACCGAACAATGAAGGGAGCAAACTTTAGTGATAAGCGAAGCAGGCAAGGAGCCTCTTTCCTCTCTGGTTTTGATAGTTTTGCCATATAGTCAAGATGCAGTTCAAACATTGCTGCAGCAATCTGCCGTGCTTTTGTGCTAACAAAGAAATTCAAGGTGTGCCATCAGCTGTGGCACCGTTCGTCATCATTGCCGTTATCATCCCAGTCCTCTCTTCGTGATGGAAATAACGCAAAGGTTCCAAAACTTTTAGGGTTTTATTGCAACTCGCAGCACAGGGTGGGAATGTCTGTTCTGGGGTGTGCATTAGAAAATATTCATTGAACTGCAAATGTTCTTCATCAAGAAACCTGCAAGTTGTTTGTTTATTCGTTTTTTCAGCTTGTAATTCATCTCTTGCACCTGGCTGGCTGTGGACTGGTGTTTCTTCCCTCTGATGGCCTGGCTAAATAAAGGTATATAGGGAGAGCAGCTGCTCTACAGTACTGCACTGTATCCCACCTAAACATTGTGAAATGGATGTATGAGTTGGGCTAAAATACATGAAGCTTTGGGAAGATTTGCAAATAACAGCCAGGTATTTGCAAACATCAAATAATCTGATCCTGAGAATTGAAATAAGCCCAACTCGGCCCTTTCCTTTTCAAACAGAATCACGCATCATAGCACAGGAGCAGGAGTCTGTTTATTTGATGATGGATTTGTTTCTTTGTTTGCATCCCATCGTTTTTTTTCCCCCCTCTTCACCTCTTTCCTGATCCAGCATGGGTCAGAGCACCTTCTAAAATGTAAAATGCTTTTTAGCTGTAATTCTTTCCTTACAATTTCATATTCTAGAGATTAAGCCAGCATGTCCAATATGATTTCATCCCCAAGTCTGATTGCCACATTTCTATTCCCAGCATATTGAGAGACAGGCCTCATGGTAACTGTGAGCTTTTTCTTCTGGACACCTAGTCTTTGATCTTCATAGCACAGAGCATGCAGTGCCGCTTCAATAAGTTCATGGAAAAACTGCTGAGCAGGATGGGGATGGTGGGGGATCGGAGCTGCAATGCCGACAGCTCTGCTCTCTGGCCACCAGAGATCCTCGGTGTCTACTGGGAGAGGGGAACAGCTCCACCAGTTTGCACAAGGACAAGGGCAGGCGAGTCTTCACAGTGTCCTTGTGACCTGACACAGAATCACAGAGTATCAGGGATTGAAAGGGCTCATCCAGTGCAATCCCCCCATGGAGCAGGAACACCCAGATGAGGTTACACAGGAAGGTGTCCAGGCGGGTTGGAATGTCTGCACAGAAGGAGACTCCACAACCCCCCTGGGCAGCCTGGGCCAGGCTCTGCCACCCTCACTGGGAACAAGTTTCTTCTCAAATGTAAGTGGAACCTCTTGTGTTCCAGTTTGAACCCATTTCTAGAGGACCACCAAAAGATGAGCCAAGTCCTTTAGGGCACCTGCAGTGCTCCAGTAGTTTCCCTTCATGCACAATGTCTTTCAGGATGAGCTTGACCTTGAGAGAGAAACTTTTCGCTAGACAAGCAAGTGTTGCTGTTTGGAAGATGACAGAGAGGTCTATTACACTTGCATGAGCTTAAATCCGAGTATACAAACCACTTCTATTTACATCCCTTGCTCTGCTTGACCACAGCTGAGCACCCTTCAGTGGTGAGGCCGATATCCCTTCATGGCTTTGGTATCATCTTAATCTCTCTCCCTCCTCCCCTTGCACCGTGTCTTTGTCCATACCCAGACCGAGGAGCAGACAGCACAACTGTAAACACATTTATTACACCCTTGAATCCCACACTTTCCATCCTCATATCTCCTTTTACTGCGTGGCACCTGTGTTTTGTTTTAATTTCCTCAGAACAAGCAATAAAGCCCTGATTTCATTCAAGGAGCAGGGAGGAGAGTTTGTGCCACCAAGCCCAACGTTTTCTGGCAGAAGCCATGGAGGGAACACAGGCGGCCTGGGGGTGTGAGACCATCACCCCACAGCAGTCGGGGAGGATCCCATTGGGATTTTTATCTGCTGATGCACATGACATGTTTTCCACCATCAGAGAGGTTGCCATTGGTTTTGGGTGGCTTTTATGAAATGGTCTAGTTGTGGGGTGTTGAGCTGCTCTTTGCACACTCTGGGATGGGGACGGAGGGTCCAAAGACCTCTGCTGGAGAAGCAGTCAGGATCCCCCACGTCAAAACGGCTGATAATCACTGTCCAGTTGAATCACGTTATGGGCTTGATGCCAGAAATAAATCCTTTGGTCACACAAGTCCCCATAATGAAGCACTTGAAACTGTAAGAATGGGTTATTTGTTAATCATTTGAGGCAGTGTAACTAGTCTGAAAAAATTATAATCTTCCATGTGAAAATTAGGTTTTTGTTTTCAATTGTGTCTTGCTTAGCAAACAAAAGAGCAGCGCTTCAGAGATACACCACAGCTTCTGTGAAGAGAGCATCCTGGAGTGTGAGACACTAAGGAAAGGTCCAGAAAGGAAAAGATAGCCATAATTCCCGTCACCTCAGTGGGAACAGGGCAGGGATAGCTGTGACTGACCTTTGCAGATGAGACTCTGAGGCGGTCACTGTTCCTATATCAAGACCAGAAGCATCCTCGGCCTGGCACAAGTCTTTGCTGGGAAGACAGGGTGTCTGGGTGTAACTGGGTAGCAGTTGGGGCACACTGGCCTAGCATGGATGTCTTCAAGCGCTCTTCTAGCCAAGAAAAAACAATTATTAGCCAAAAACCTAGTATCTCTAGGTTTTTCTTTTTTAATTGTGGTGATGAAAATTTCGTTTCGAGTCAGAAGCCAGCGTCAAGAACAAGATCTGACCATGCCTTCTGCTCTAGAGAAGACGTTTCGTAGTTACTCTCATTTCTGAAAGCAGTGATTCAAATGTGTTGCCACAGGACAGGAGTTTTGTGCGAGGGCCGGTCCCTGCTGCGCTGGAGCTCAGCGCGGGTGCTGCAGGAGCGGCCCAGCAGGTACCGTGTGCCCTGGGCTCCTTCCCAAAACCCTCACAGAGCGTTTCCCCAGAGGGGGAGTAGTTAGAAAAGTACGTTCCCTCACTTTGCAGGAATCAGAGTAGAGGACAAAAAGGGTTCTCTTACAAAACACCAGCCAATACCTGATGATTAGAGTTACTGTGAGGATTATTTGGCTTAGGAAGATATGCGGTAGTAAGATTAAGTTATATATGTACCCTATAGACAAGGACACAGAGATGAGTAAAGGGTGAGCATGGTCACCCCCGGAGGGCGAGCACAGTGACTCCGAGTGAGAAGAGCTGCCGCTCTCTTCTCCAACTAGAAACCAAATCCAACCCCAATGGGAGACCGAGGGGCTGTGCTGGTAGTGCAAAAACACCCCGGAGATCTCTCCCACCCTGCTGCAAACTCACACCTTGATCAGCTTTAACTTTTAAAGAGCCAGCCCAGTAATTCATACAACCTATTTTATCTTAAACATTCCTCCAGTGCCTTTTAAATGGCGGTATTTGCGCTGGGCTCCTGAGCTCCACGCGTACACACACAAGCCACTTAATTAACTGCACATCCTCACAACATCTCCAGTACTAATGTGATGGCATCGGGGTTTGTTTCAGTGTTTTTAAAGGCTGCAGGCTATCACCCAGGGCAAGTGACACTGATTGCCAGCAATATACTCCACCACACTCAAGCAGCTTTTCAGTAGTTTTTCCAGTTTCCTAGCAACGAGGCCAGCAAGAAGACCTAAAAGTCTTTCTTAACAAGCTCTGTTTGTCCAGAATATGCACTTATCACCGCATTGCAAACAGCAAATGATCTCCCAGACCAGCTGATTATTAATTGAGGGAAATGCAATGGAGAAGCGTATTTCAGGAGGGACTGTCCCTGCTGATTTGTTGGGCAATCAAATATTTGTCAGTGCAGGGGGATGTGGATTAGAGAGGGACACAAATGCCCTAATTTGAAAGCTTTGTATTTCTCTGTTCCACTGGGCTTTTCTAACATGCTCCAGGGTTGTTTCTGTGCATTCCTGGGCCACTATAGTTGCAGGAGAGCTGCTGTGTCCTCTGCCCCCCTCTCCAGGCCAGTTTGCCGATTCCCACCGAGTTTGGGGTGCAGCAGAAGGCAGAAGAACCTGTGCATTATTAAACACATACATGGAAGAGCAAGGAAGCAGCCTCAGGATTTCAAGTGCACGTGAGTGTCGTGCATGTGAGTGTTAACTCCTTTATTTCTTTATTTTTTCGGAGCTGACTTCCACAGCTAATTAGCTGCTTTTCCTCCCCCTCCTTTTTTTTTTTGTTTCTTCAAAAGCCCAACTGCCATATTTATTTTCCTGGCAAATGGATGTGTTGAAAGACAGCCCTCCTCCACACAGATAGATTTTTATCACTACATCCACCAGACCACGATATACTCTGGATGATATATGTTGCTCTGTCCCCCAAGTAATCATTTCCTTTTGTGGCTCTGAGGGACAAAACCAGGTGAGAAGCTGAGAAAGTTAAACGCTGAAATTTTCCAAGAAGTGCTGGAGAAGTTGTGCCAACAATCAGAGACGTATAGAAGTAGAAAAGAAAGAGGTAGAGAGTGGCTCATGACCATCTGCCGGTATTGGAAAAGAATAGACACTGAGGAGAAAGAGATTAAAGCCATTAGGATTTACTCATATAAGAATATATAATGTTTGGACAGCAGACAGAGATGTGTTAGAGCGAGTTGGCTCGTACTGATTTTGCACTGCTTAACACTGGCATAACTCCTTTCCCTTTAATGCACTTATTTCCATTGATTTATGCAGGCAGGAGAGCAGTCTAGCCTCTGAAGCTCCAATAGATCTTTTAGATACCGTGCTACCAGGGGAAGTGGTAGAATCCCTTATATCTATAGGGGTATATATGTGTGCTTGTCAATGTGGATTTAATTTTTCCATTTAAAGATATGAATATCATCCCCCTTGGGCACCCTCTTAGAAAGGAATCGCACTTTGAGGTGTTCTCTATTGACTAAAAGAGTGTGTTGATGTCAGCATACTGCTGACTAACTTTTAGATGAATCAGAGCAAGGCAAAGTCCTCCTGTGGCTACACACTTACGTTTTCTTCCCTGAAAAACTTACCCAGCTGCTTAGTGCTTGTGAAAACAGACAGCAGATAATAGCAGGGGGATTCTGCTAAGTGAACGTGATACAATGCAGAGCCCTTTGTTAGTGCCTGAAGAAAGCAGAAGATGTTTCCCCCATTTTCTGTCGTAATTCTAAGTGTTGACTGTGCTCTGCAGGTGCTTATTTCCTTCCCTTGACTATATAGGCAGCCCGGCTGGGGAGACATTTCTTAGGCTGCTTGCGTACAATTTCAAAAATTAAAGCAGGAGGAAGAAACACACTAAATAAGGTTTGATCAGAACAAGCAGGGAAGAGAAAACCAAAATCTCCCTCATCTCAGATGTTGATTTATTTTTCCTTTGAGGGGAAAAAAGAAGACCAAGATGTTCTGAGGAAGTTTATACCACAAAACGTAAGTCTGGACAGTCCTTGAGCAGCAAGTAATGGCAGAGTCAAGATGCAAAGGCAGCTGCATTTTGAGCTTGTCTCAGTGCTTTGGAAACATCTGCATTCTTTATCAACATCCATACCCAGTAAAAAGATGAAGTAGTATTTCTGCAGCTGCAGTGCTGTGATGTAACTACCGTACATTTAATTTTATGTCAAGTTTCGGCTGCCTCTTGAGCAGGGCGATGGGGGGTGTTAGAGATGGCTTAACACCCAAAAGATACTCAGGGACTGGGGATTGATGAGAACTGAGTTTTTCATGCCACGCAAGTATAGAGACAGTAGAGACTGAGAATAAAGAAGTCCCTCCCATAGGCATCCATCTGCACTGGGAACCTGACCCTGGTGCTCACTGGTAAAGGCTAAAGAACAAGATATGTGCAACAGAGGAATTCTTGAGCGTTTACTCCAGATAAAATCAGAGCGAACCCAAATATTGCGTCTAAACTTGAACTATGAATGATTGCAATGATCAGAAGATATGTGATTGAGCGTCAGAGTCTGCCTTATTCTTGTGCAGTCAGGTTTTGGCTGTCTGTGCTGAGATACTAATCAGAGGGTTTGATCCCATGCTATGTCTTGCCTTGAGGTCAGGGAGATAGCCGCACCGCATGCTAAGCTCTTCTAAGCCATCAACCTTTTGAAGTTTGACTGTGCTGATTTATCTCTCAGTCCCAAAAAAGCTGGAAACACCCTAGTACCTGGCACTCCAGTGATCCCCTTGATGAAGATAACCATTTTTCATTTTATAATGCATTTATTTAGGTGTCTGCTAACACAATGATGGGACAACCATCTCTATATCGTAGATTGCTTTGACGAGACTTTAAAGGACTGCTCCACACTCTCCAAAGACCAGTTGTAATGATCATTACAGTCCAATTCAGTATGAGATTTCTCCACAAGCCAGAAAAATAAGCAGTGCCCAGTTTATCAGGCAGACAGCAGGCTCCTTTTATTAGTAATTAGCCAGCACCGTTCCTCTATTTTTCAGGACAGGATGGCTTAAACTATTACGGGCGCATCCTTCAAGAGGGAGAAACCTCACACAGGACCAGACGTACGCGGAGCTCTTGTGCCTCAGTGTGCAAGTCTGATCAATGGCTGTACAGACTGCTAACGAGCCACCTCATTAGCTGCATGCAGGAATATTTACCGTTGCGGTAACGACGTGCTGAAGCGCAGCAGCAGGTTGGTGAGCTCTGAACCGCCCTGACATCTACCAGTTGTAAACTTGCCCCCTTAATGCCGCTGCGTTAACACAGCAGCGGGTCATCGTGGTGTGGTATTAACCGGAGTCATTTCCTCCTCCGCTGCCGACCGCAGCCGCCTCGCAGCATGTGAAAACACGGCTCTTTGCGGCTCTTTGCAGCTCTTTGCTCCAGCATCTGCTGCTCCCTCTCTCTTCCCAACTCCTTGTTGCAGCTTTTGGTCCTGGGAACACAGTTATGTGGGGATTGAGAGAGTTCCCCCAGCCGAACTCAGATGCTCGCAGAAGATGGATGTGTGCTTATTTTCAGAGGTTCACTACTCTAACGATGCATCAGGTCTGATGTAGACGCTGGTGCAGTGCAAGTCCTGATAGGACTTGGCAAAGTAAAGTAATAGAGGAGAGCCCATGCTTCTCATTGATTGAATTGCAGTCTGACCTCTCCTGCCTCTTCCCTGGCAAGACTTTTGTTGGTTTTTTCTGTTCACTATTATCCTCCTCCAATAGCCCCCGTTCCAGTCTGCCAGCAGTATTTATTACCTTTGCCACAGTATGGCTGTTTTCAGTTTTCTCACATTTCCAATTATACTGCACGGTTGCCATTGATCCGTTTGCTGTTAGCATGAAAATCAGCGCTGTGATCTATATAATTTAAGACCCTACCTTCATTAACCTTCCTTTTGTTTTTAGGCAGACTATTTAAATTGATCTTTATTAAATAAAATTACAAGAGCTATCAATCCTCATGCTTCACGGTGTAAGTTGATCAGTGGCTAACTCAGGAAGGAATTGCCAGAGGACCTCTTTGTTACGGTGCTTTACAGTTAGATGTGTTTCAGCGGTTTAATTCCTTCCGAGGAGTATATGGCCACCACCAGGGACAGTATTCTGCACATAGAGGATCACTAGTTAATATAGAATAAGAGAACAACTGGCTTGGATGGACTCTTGCTATGGCAGCTCATCTCTCAGCTGCCACGGTGACTAAGACCCCAGTGCTGATGCATTTTAGGGGTCGGATCCTTCAGTGACATACAACAGCACAAACCCATTGATTTGGTGTGATCCAGAAGTCCTCAGCTGGTGTAACTCAGCACAGCTCCACCCATTTCAGGGGTGACCACTGGTATTTTGCCCCCTCCCGTTGACAATTAGAGATGGGTGTGTGGATGATGAGCTGATTTACAAAAGGCACCATTCCCGCCTGGTTTCTCCAGTTGCAGATTGTAGCTGCTGACTGATGATACGTCGGTTTTGCACCAAATCAGAATCCTGTACCATTCAGGGAAACAAAAAAGCTAAAGCTACAAGATGTCTGCATTCTCTAAGATATCTCCTCCCTTGTTGTGGTTGTATGTATCCTAGCATCTTAAATTGACTTTTCACATTGTCTAAACATATTTAGACACAAGATTTCACAATTACAGGATAGTTGCTTTCAACATCCTCCTACTCTCATTCAGATCCATTCTCTTTTGCTCTCATGTTCTTATCATGTTTAAGAATTCTGTGTAAATGAGCATTAATGAACCAATTTAAAATTATTTTTCTAGGAGCAATTTCAGCTGCAAGTCGCTTGATTATGTGAATCCAAATGATGGGGATGGGGGGAAGGGAGAGGATAAAACGTGTCATCGCTGCAGCAACCCGTGACCAATTTAAGTGCTGGAGCAAAGGTAAATGCAGAAGGGTTGAGCTGCCAGCGGAACGCTGTCTGCACGGGATGGAGAGGAGGTGGCGCGGGGCTGCAAGTCAGGGAGATGCACGTTATCACATAGAGACCGGGGGGGAAATCTCCTCCTGTCCCTTTTTCTCATCTCCATTGAAGCTCATCTCCCTGCGCGGCCTCTGCACAACACGGCGTTGGGATCTACAAGCCCATCACTTGCTGGCGGAGAAACGAGCGCTGGGTGGTTTGTGGGACAGCTGCCAGCACGGGGGGAAACGTGGGGACACAGGGATTTGGGGTGGATTTGTGTCACCACGCCCGAGGTGCATCAATCCAGGGCCAGAAGAGAATTAATAGCCGTGCCCGCAAGGCACAGTAGCATGTAGGGACGAAGACAATCTCTTAAAACTTCGTGTGCAGCGGCTGCACACACTAATATATTGTTTTCCAATGCCAGGTACATTCTGTATTTTAGCTCTATAAATTTCAAAGTTAATCCAGAAGCGAGTTATTCAGCGCTGCAATGAAATGGGACTGCCTTCTGACAGCTCTGTTCTTTCTTCCTGAGGCACGAGCAGAGACGAGAGGCTGGTCTGCTGCAGGAACCGGTGAGCACGGCTTAAAGCTCAAGAGTTTAATGGGCTGGGTCCACCTCTTATAGGAGTTTTTACTGCTCAGAAACCAAACGGGATCTGACCCACAGCAGCTGGGTGGCTGTGCGGGACAGAAGAGCCTGAATGAGGCTGAAATCACAGCTCAGATTTCTTTTAGAGAAGGAAGATCTCAGTCTTTCTTCAAGTTTGGGTTGGTTTGCATTCTGTCTTCCCTGAGGACAGGGTTTAGTGAAGTCGTTGCTGAATTAGGGCTTTACTCACCATGTCTGGAGGTTGCAGAAAAGGCACCGCTTTCAAAACTCCTGTTATTTTCTTTCCCCCACCTCTGCTATTGACTTTCTCTCTGACCTTGGGTACGTCAATTCTCCCACTGAAGTCAGTGGGAACTCAATCGCATTTTATGTTTCTTCATGAGTCAGATTCCCTTTCTGCAAAATGAGGATCATAACACTTAACTACCTCTCAGAAGTGCTCTGAGGCCTAACAACAAATTCATGTTTAAGATCCTTGGATTTTTTTTTCTAAAAAAAAACCTTTACAGATAATGTGAATTTCACTGAAAAATGTCAATTTGTTGAAACTGAAAAGTTCTGCAGATGATGATTGTTTTCAATACATTTCTTGGCTTGGAAAAAGAAATATTTAAAGCATCATTTCGAAATGGTTGAAATGCCCTGTTTCAACATTTTGGAAGTGAAACATTTTTGGTTTTCATGTTGAAATTACTTTCCATTTATTTTTTCATTATATTATGTGCTATAACTATGACACAAAATCAAGGCAAATTGAGGCATGACGTCTGTTTGCTAAAAGTGAACTGGTTTGAATTACCTGAAAGGTCTTGTTTCTTAATTTCCTCTGACATGTCCTGGATTTGCTCTGACTGAGCATCCGGCCCGATCTCAAAATCCACCAGGAAATGGGATTTTTATCCCCCTCAGAATCTGTGAGGGCATGAAGACTCTGAGACCTTGTCCCACATGTCACCTGGGGCTGCTAAAATGAAAACATCATATCAAAGAGATGCAATAATCTGCTTGGGCAACATGGTGCTGATACCGGGAGGTTCCCTGGGAAGGCAGAGGGACCACAGCAGAGAGAACGGCAGGAAAAAAGTGGGGAAACTCAGCTTTATAGGGGCACGTATGAAGAAGAGAGGATGAAGGGGAAGCAGAAGGGGAGCTGGCTGGAATCACAAGGCACATCAGCCAAGGGAGGAAGCAGGAGATAATCCCAGAAGGGTCCAAACACAACAAATCCTCAAAAGTAAAACTAAACTCAGCTGAAACATTTGCCCATAATGGCCCTTGTGTGTTGGATGAATAATAATTTTAAAAATAAATCAACTAGTGTGATTCACGCCTCTCATGATGGAAGTTTCTTTTGATGTCCCTTGCTTTCCACCCAAACTACTATATCCCAGTCCTCACTCACACCCCAAGCGCAGTTTTAATTTGGGCCCACCTTCTGTGTTAACTTGTCTTATCTCCTGTTCCAGCAGCACAATGTTCACCAGGCAGGATCACACCAGGGTTGGTTTGTGTCCCTTAGATGGGAGATCTCCTGGGCAGAACACAGGGACGTTCATCACAGCGAGTGGCTGATCCAGCTGAGTTCAGTGGAGTTGGACAAGGACCAAGCTGTGAATTACACCTCATCTTTTGTGGTACCCGCTGCCGAATGCCTTGACAGCAAGCGGCCCACTTCATCCTCTATTGCAGGGGATGCAAAATGTTGCCTGAGAGATGTGGCATCAGATAGAAAAGGTGCAGCTCCAGCCTCTCTCCGTTTGTTCATACACCTTAGTATTGTCATATCAAACATTGTACACAAGTGCCATGGCCAGAGACTTGTGACAGGGGTCTCCCTGCACCGTAAAGGTCGTTGGGCACCTACAAACTGATTTTGCTGGCTGAAATGTGTCCTGCAGTTGCACGGTGGAGTTTTCTGATGCCTACGTAGAGCTAGTGCTTAGTCAGCGGGCCTGTGTCACCTCTCAGAGACGGGACATCTCGGTGGCCTGTGAGCACCATGACCTTTCTTGGCGGGATTCTCCTGGAGATCAGATTAAAGAGAGCAGGGTGATCTGAGCTCTTTCTCTGCCAACGCCCTGAATTCCCACTACTTATCAGGTTCTCTTTAAAAGGATTTCAGATTGTTGCGTTTCCGTATCTAGCATATGGAGACTTTCATTTATTTGACAGGTTGATTCTTTTATCAGACGTTTATAAGGATTTACAATACTAACGCGCTCCGCATGGAGTACTGGATTTCACACGGAAAAAGCGCTGGCAAAGGGTCGCGCCGTCCTCAGAGCAGTTTTCCCTTCTCTTTCCTGTCCCACCTTTACATAGACAGGTCAGTACAATAAATGCTGAATAGCACTAGTGCCCCTTCCAAGCGTTTTCTGCTGGGATGAGCGATGGTGGATGCAGGTTCCTTAACAGAGCTGAGCACATGAGGCTCTTCTCTCCCGGTGCTTGTACGCAGAGGGATGGGGGTACAACAAGACAGCCCCTGCCCATAGAGTGAGCAGAAGAGGAGAAAGGCGCTGAACCCTGTGGATCAGCAGAGAGGAACTGGCTTTGCTTTAAACTGAGAGTCACAAAAGAGCCCACAGGGCAGGAATTTCTCCTTTTTGACAGTGAATGAAGCACAAAGTAGCCTGGTGTCTGCGCAGACAGCAAGGGTGTTTGGAGGCATCAAAACTGCAGTGCCAAGGATGCACGAGAGGAATGGAGACAGCTGACTACATCCCCAACTTCTGATTTCTTGTTCCAAGTGGTTGATCTTGAAATCATGCAAGTTTTTCTTTCGTTCCTGCTGGAATCAAAAATAGAGCTGCTTCTTGCTTTGAGGTAGCACATGTAAATAAAGCTTATTTGGTCTTCGCTCTCTGCCCGCGTTTCAGATTCAAAGGTGCTTGGATTCCAAGTCCGATGTTTTCAGCCCTAGCAAAGGGCAGGGAAATAGCAGTGTGCACAGCTGACCATAAAATCAAGTTTCACATTTCCAAAATACATCTAGAACCATTTTTTTCAGATTCTTTCAGGGGTTTATAAGGACAGGTTATTTCTGCTGCATAGCTGATGATTTGCCTAATATAGCTCCAGCCTCATACTGAGATTTGCTTGCTGATTTGACTTTGATTTGACAGTTGCATTTGGTGGTCTACAATGATCAATAACAGGTTAGCTTTGGTAATACAGCTTCTTGATTTCTAGTTTGAGTTGGTTAAGTGCTTTGATAGAATCTGTAAAGCATCCAGAGGGCTATTAGGCTCAAGACTAAGAAAAAAAAGGCTTTTGTGCCATTTTAACACACTGAACTGGCTCGGAGCATCAGACATACTGGTTCTGGGGGCAGAGCAGCAGCAAAGTGATGCAGATTTAGAGGAGCAGCCACAGGATTACACCAGCAAAGAACCTCCTCCAGGATAATTACAATGCAAATGTAAAGTGCTTTGCTGAAACTGCACTAACTGTTTATTTGGATTTTCTCATTAAACATTAAAAGGGTCTTCAGCTGGTTTACCATCACATGATACCACCACTTGAATTGTGAATGGACACATCTACTTGGGGTTTAATGAGGTTTAATTAATTTATAGCCACACCTTCCTTCCTTGGTATTAATTTGCCTGCAGATGCCTGCGTTGCCCTTAGTCCCTCATTCAGCTCAAAGGGGCTAAAGATACTTTGGATTAATACTGAAGAGTCTCAGCAAAGTGAGGTCTGGGTAAGTGGTTGAACTTATGTGGTGAGTGCTAAGCTACAGCACCCACTAGAACTGGTACTAACTTGGCAAAGCAAACAGATAAGGGTCTCATCTCTGTCCTACACAGGGCAGAGCAAGACAGAGGGGTGTAAGTGATGCTGCCTGCCCAGAGCCTGTTCTGATACTACAAACTGAGGATCCTTTTGCTCTTGCAAGGGGATGGTCTGAGCCTCCTCCTCTGCCCATGCACTGCTAAACAGATGTGAAAAGAAAGGGGGAGCAGGGGAAAGCTTTGGGGTGTATAAGGAGAAGCACTGAAAGGCCATTAAGAGTTTGGTTTGAACCCAACTGCATCTAGAAACTCATATCTAAGTGCCAGCCGTTCAATATGCAAGCACAGTTGGGATAATGTTAAGGGTGATGGCTAGCTGTGAACAGATCCTGGGTGCCTGTTATTTTGCTGTGAATTTCCATGCTTTTTGGAGAGTTTAAATCAGAACTTTAATGGGCTTTTGATGCTGTTTTAGTTTGGTGAATAGTTTCCCGTTGTATCTGCTTATTCAGTGAAATAGCGAGGAAGCGCTGTTACAGTGGAGGATGACAAGAGACTATAGAAGCCTATCTCAGCTGCATTTGCACAGCAGAAGCCTTTAAAAATCACTGTGCTAGGAACGAGACATTTCCATATTTCATGGCTATTTTTGCTGGATGCCTAAAGTTGATGATACAGCAAAAAGAATTTGAATGAAGGGAGAAGAGAAAAAAAGTCCTTCTGCTGTTCCTTTCTTCCTAACAATTTACATCTCGGCCATGTTGCTTGACAAAGCCAACTAAGTGAAGGATGTCCTGGCTGTAAAATGATAAGCGCATGGGCTGCACTGAGGATGTTTTCTCTCTGGTATTTGGGTAGGGCAATGGGGATTCATTTTGAAGTGGCACATTAGCCTTACATATATATATATATATATTTATTGTTTTCCCCTCCCCTTTGCTGATACATTCTACCTGAAAGCTTGTCATGGCAGCTACGTCTTTGGGAGAAGAAGGTCAGAGGAGCTTGGGGACATTGCCTATCAATGTGTATTCCCTCTCAGGCATGTGGAAACAGAGAAATTAACCCTCTGCGCACCCCACAGCCATCATCCCCTATATTCCCCTCACTTATTCAGGCCTGCAGAGATCTCCGGTTCATGGTGTGGAAAAGTGTGCACACAAAACGCCAGTAATGGGGAAGGGCAATCCTGTGAAGTGCTGCTTGGTGAGTCAGTGGGATGTTGCACTGGACTGAGGATGCTATAAAATAAGCCAAGGAGAATAGAAATGGAACGTCAAGGAAAGTTTCCTGCTCTCTGTTGTGCTTCTAGAGAGGCTGCTCAGGACCCTGGGATATCATGTCCTGCTGTGATGCCGTGCTCAAAGTTGTTGGTTGCTTTTCAAAGCCCCCAGGGTCTGTTTTTGCTTCCACATCATTCATACTAATTATCACTTGTGACCATGTCTTAAATACCCTCCATGTGTCCAGCAGTCTTTGTCCCACTGTGAAAGACATAGTGTATACTAAAATGCTCAAGTAAAAGTGCAGGTTTCTCTACAATTAGCTCAGTTCTCACTCTGCCACTAACAAAGATGGGTTTGAGTGCTTTTTCCAAGGAGGGATCTGAAAAGACTTTTTGGACTGCAACTAGAAATCAGCTTGTGGATGGTGGAAAAAGAAAACACATCCCATCCCCGCCCAGTGCAATGGAGTCTCCCACTGTTCTGGGGGTTTCAAGCCTGCCCTGTGACTACCTGCCCATTTGGCACGTAGCCCAGTACCCCAAGGGCCTTGCTTGTGTAACACAGAGAGCAGATGCTGCTCAAGAAGCTTTTGTTAACCCAGGTATAGTGAAGCATCTTGTCCTTGACCTACCTTCAACAGCTCTGAAGGGGATGGGGTCTTTCCCTTAGATCATCAGACCAAATCAAAGCAGAGACTTGCAGTTATCTTTATTATCTTCTTTATTATCGTGACCACAGGCAGTGGCTACGGGGCTGCTAGTGGGGACATAGGTTTAAACTGCTGGCTGAGATGTCAAATTAAGGAAAGCTGTTTCATCCAAAGCTTTGGGGCTCAGGTTTGTCTCACGTGGCAAGTGGAGGAACCGAGCTGGAGGCCACAGCACGGGGCTGGTGGGCAGAAAACCCCCCAACACCTCCCAGGTCACTGAACGTCTCTTGCCCACTCTCTCCATCTGTGAAAAAAGGGTTTTAACACTTGTCTCAGACGGGTGTTTGAGGATGTGTGGCTGTAATAAACCTTGCGGCTGTTGGCTGGAGACACCAAACCAACACTCACTGTTGTTACTAGGCAATAATTCTTTGCATATGACCACAGCAAACTGAAGGAGATTTGGGAGGGTAGCTCCATGCCGTATAGGTTATGGTGATGTTGGCTTGGGATCAGCGAATGGTTTGAATAAATCAATCCTCTACTGAAGGCTGAAGTACAGGAAAATCCGATTTGATTGGTTTTTAATAGTGGGAAGATCATACAATTTTTCCCTTCCTGTGTTTTTGGTTCTGGGAGCAGTGCGAGAGCATTAAAAATACTCAAAACATTGTGAAAGCAAAAAGAACAGCAAACGTTACTCTGCCCCTCAACAGAACAATGCAAACGAAGGCCACTTCCCTCAGATTTCCACTGTGTTCACAGGAGAACTAGGAGCAGTCCTGGAAATTAAATCCAAAATGTGGGATCTGTTGCAGATTGCATCTGCTGAAAGTAGAAACTCCTCCTGCAGGCCGAGGTGGAGTTTGTGGAAACAACTACAACTTTCCAACAAGTAAAACTTTCCTGGCTTTGACTCTGGGTCGGAATTTGGGGGATTACTGGTGTTTCCCTCCACTAATAGCAAAAGAAGTCAAGGGACGTAAACCCACATGAAATGCAACTCAAATTACCCTTCATAAGGTCGTACCCTAACATAGACGTGTCCAACCCTAGAAGAGAATCCAAACCCAGCAAAGCCACGGACTCTTTCCCTTCACAATTCCTGTTTGGATTCAGATCTCTCTCTAGGTTAAAAGAGGAAAAATTTAAAATTAGGTCAGAGCTCTGAACTCCCATTAGAGACACTGAGGTCGCTGTGGTTGTCACCAGAATAAAGTCTGTGGCTGCAATCAGGACACATTGCGTCCCCTGTGCTGCCGCCAGGATTCACTGGCCCCCGAATGGCTGTGGTATAAGTTTTAATCAGGTTAGCAAGGTTTTCTCTCTTGATTTCACAGCCTCCATTCAGCACAACGGATTATAAACTTCCAACATGTAATTGAACCTGACTCAAGGAGCCAGTTGTATTACAGTGAGCTTTAAAAGGGGGAATGGCAAGGGCTAAAGTTTTCATTCAACGAATGCAATTTCTATGCACAGAAATCAATTCAATTGACATCAGTTGAGCTTTAATGCTGAATTAAAGAGCTGCCAGGTTTCCCCCATGGGGCTTTTACAGTCCGGGTTTTATGAATTCATTAAAATGCACACACAAACTTTTAGGGAAATAGCATTACACTATAATAAGAGCTACAAATCGACCATATTCCTTTGAGAGAGAAGTCTAATTTGAGTTGCCTAGTTGGCAAAATTGTTTTCCATCGCTTTGCATTTATTAGAAGAAGGTGTCATATTTTCCGTGTTTCCATTTTGCTTTCTTGCTGTTTGCTTAGCAAGGGAGAGTATCATGTTTCGAAATATCGAGGGGAGATGGAGTCTTTCAGAAGTAGGTGCCCATTTGAGAAGCTGTAGCATTGTAGGGATCTTAGGAGGCTGAGGGGAGAACTTATCACTGTCTACAGCTGCCTGAAAGGAGGTTGGAGCATGGGGGGGGTTGGTCTCTTCTCTCAAGTAGCAAGTGATTCGACAAGAGGAAATGGCCTCAAGTTGCTCCAGGGGAGGTTCAGATTGGATATTAGGAAAAAATTCTTCATGGAAAGGGTTGTCAGGCATTGGAACAGGCTGCCCAGGGCAGTGGTGCAGTCACCATCCCTGCAGGAGTTTAAAAGGTGTTTAGATGAGGTTCTTATAGACATGGTTTAGTGCCAGAGTTAAGTTATGGTTGGACTCGATGATCCTGAGGGTTTCTTCCACTGAAATGATTCTATGGTCCCTCAGGACAAGGCAGGATGGTTGGGCTGGAAGTCTGAAAGACTTGGTAGACACTTCCAGAACTGCAGGATGGATGGTCTGTGCCAGGTGGAAGCTGGAGCCCCTCAGCCTGCGATGGAGGAGATAGGCGGGGTGTCTGCAAAGATGTGTGTGCCGAAGGAGAACCCAGCTGCAGCGAGAGCTGAAACCGGGTCTGCGGCCAGGGGAGACATGAGAGAGCCAGATAATATAGAAGAATATCTGGACTTTCAGTGCCCTTCCCCTCCATGAATCTCACAGACAGAAAGAAGTAGCCTTGCACACAGTTTCCCTCTTCCCCACAGGGACCATTAGACTCACAAATATCGGTTTCCTCTGAGATATGACAGTGGCTGGAAGGCTGCAGGGGCAGCCGCAGGAACTGTGCCCATGGAAAGGACATTTGAACAGCCCGACATCATCAGGGCATCTCTGTGTGTGCGTTGTTGTGCTCCTCCGATCACGCACATCGCAGCTCTCTTTCTGATAACGAGCGTTCCCAGGGTTTCGTTAAGTATGCTCTCTAATTGGATTGATGACCCTGGTGATTTGAGGTCTTGACCTATCCATAAAACAAGTGGGCCTCAGAAAGCACAGTTTCCTCGTCCCGCTGTTTTCCTGGCATGACTTGGCTCCAGCTTTTGACGGATGAGGGAATCTCTAGGGCTAATTCAGCTCCCGTGGTGAAGGCGCAGTCGATGTCATTTGGGACGGTGAGTTTTGCAATGGGGACACACATGCCTGTGCAAGGAGACTCTGCAGACGCATCTGACAAGCAGCCAACCCTCTGTCGAGTGGTAATGGATAACAGTGACTGCCAGCTCCCATTTCCAGGCTAACTTAGTGATGTGGAATGACTCCATATGCTCTAAGCAGATCTGATCCCCCCCTCCCAGGGGTCAGGAGGACCTAGAGAAGCAGCAGAAAGGGGCACAAAGGGGATGACCCAGGACAGGGCCCTTTGCTCCCAAAGTTGAAGATGTTCCAGTGCTTCCTCCCTTGCTGGATACCTACGTGGGACTCCCTTCGAGCAAATTAAACTAAATGTCACCTCTGTCCCTAGTGACAGCGTAAGAATTATACAGAGTAGCTTAAGGAGACATGCTAGAACACAGATTTATAAAGAAGCCATATGCATCTGTTGGCTTTCTTCTCTTGGTTCTCTACATGCCGAAGCAGCCAACGGATCATAGTGTAACAGTAGCGGGGTGGGCAGTGTAGCAAGGAATTATTTGTGCCATTTTCTCAGTGTTTTGCACAGACTAAGTTTCTTGTAGCTATTCATGAAGGACTGTGAAGAGGAATCTAGGAGATTAGTTCAAAGATTACATCAATGCATTTCGCTGGACAGTTATTACTTTTAAATAGATCTTTTCCTTTTTTTCAAATGCCTTTTTTTTTTTCCAACAGAGATTTGTGTGCACCAGGAAAAAATACACTACAGATTTGCAGATGAGCCAGCTAAGATATTAGAGGTAAGGGGGTAGGAGTCCTCTCCTCCTTTTTTTCTATTCAGTGGATCATGCTGAGTCTTTCTAGATGAAAAGACAAGCTATCATCTCTTCACACTTAGAGAGCTCAAAGGAGAAAACCGGGAGCAAGAGATAACTAGACTAAGCACTCTTACAGTGAACCCCGGTGACTGCAAGCCAAGAAGGAGTCGCGTCCTTTACCCATATCCCCAAACACTGTGAATATCCAGGTGGAAAGTTCCACCCAAGCTGTCTGGAGACCCAGCAGCAGCAGGACTTGGACCCTTCTTTTTAACCTGTAAATTGACACAAATGGGCAAATTATAAACCCGGCAGGAGGGATGATGCCTGAGGCAGGCAAGATGTGACTCATGCAGGAAAAGCAGCAAGAAAGGGAAAGCTCAGTGCCTCTGTTCTTTGCCCAATCCCTTTGCCCAGGTCAAGAAGGAAAACTCGTTGGAACTTGTATTTGCCCCAGCAGGGCGCAAATCCTGCAGCCGGCCAAGTCCCGCGGCAGAAGCCACGTGCTGAGTCAGCTTTCCTGAGGCCACCTGGCTCCCGTGCCACAAGCTGCCAACACCAAATGCAAGGCTTTCCAGCTAGAAAAATCTTAGACACTTGACAGTGTGCCTGTCTGTGCAGAAAATGCCTGCGACAGATAGACTGCTAGATAGATCTTAATAAGAATTGGTCTTAAAACCAAATGTTCCAAGAACGTGGTGTAAAAGAGAAAAATCCTGTGGCTCTAAGAAAAAAAAAAATAGTCCTCTTGATACTAAGCTGTTCCCATTAAAGACATTTAGAAACAATGCCTAGGAGACAGTTGGAAATGTGCAAATATTAATAGTTCAGGTTATTGCAAATTTCCATTTATTTGATCCCCCTCTCGTTTATACACTTCTCCCTCTAGAGCTGCTTGTGTCTGCGCTGGACCACCGTCTGCGGTGGGTGCAGGAGGAATGAGCAGGTTGAAAATCAGGCAGCACCCTGGGAATCAGAAGTGCTGTGAAAAAGGGTGGCAATTCCTGACCGGCAGCATCAAGGTTTGTGTTTTCTTGTTCCGCGGTGGAGCTCTTGCAGCCCTTCCCACCCCAGCTGCCCCCTCGCACCTGCCCGGGGTTTGCAGGGGTCCCGGGAGCTCGGGGACACTGTGGGGTGGTTCACTTGTGGGGTGCGAGTGACACCCTGTGGCCACCTCTCCCCGGGCTCCTCCCGCATCCTCAGCGCTCGCAAAGAGCAAGGGGGGTGAGGGGATGATTTCGGACACCCCCACCACCCCCAAAGGGGGTTTCTCTCCTCTCAGGTTTACACAGCAGTGGCTCTTCTGATGGGGAGGAGGAAGAGGAGCCATGTTTTTTATCAAATGGGTCTCTCAGCCTCCCCCGAGCTTCAGCCAGAGCTGAGGCTTTGTAATTGGAACCAGCGGTTTTCTGTCCGCGTGTGGCTAATGCCTTTTGAGCTGCTTCTCTCCTGTCCGTGTTTTTACCTGGCACCACACAGCTCATCATTAATTGGGTGTCATTTCAGGATCTTTTGATAGCCTGAGGAATGCAGGAAGGAAAGTGGTGCCTTTGAGATTTCACGTTGTGCTCAGGTAGCTGCAGAGGCTTGAATGGTTTGTGCAAAGACTGGGGAACCACCTTGTGCTTCTCTAAGCCAGTGCAAAGTGCAGCAGAGAACTAGTTATCTTTTAGTCTAGACCAAGATTCTCAGAGCTGTTGAGGCACGCACAGTGAAACCAGCATCTTTAGATGCAAGACCATTAATCCAAAGTTCTCCCAGGCTCACTAACAGCCACACCTGTATGCATGCAAAGTTTGGATGGAGATCTGTCTTAGCTCAGACCCAAACCCCAACTCTCTCAGTGTTTTTTATCACAGATAACTGCATATTTGGGTTGGTTGGTTGGTTTCATTTAATTTTTTTTCATAATGTCATGAAGTAACGAAGATGTCTTATTCCAAACGCACAGAATCATCCAGTGCACCGCTCCTTAATTCTGAGGGTGCAGAACATTCTGCTGCGCTGTTGAGAGCAGGGAGGAAAGGTGTCTCTTACAGGAGGAAGAACAACCCCACACTGCAGTCACATAGTTGCTGTATTACTTGTCTGGATCAAGTATTGTTTCGTTCAAAATGTCAAATTCTGGGTGTCTGTATCAGCAATCCAGAAAGGAGCTAGCTTGAAAATCATCCTTCTGTCACTGAATTTCCAAATTACAGGGAAAAAAAGCAACTGAAAGGAGCCCTGCCATTAAATTTGCCAACTCCTTCCATTTCAGCAGCAGGCCGAGAGTTTTCACATTATTTCACTGCCCCCAGCCCAATTAGATGTTTGTGATTTCAGGTTTTCCTGCAGTAGGAGGGAGAAAGTGATTAATCTCTTTGTTAGGGATGGGTGGGAGTAGAGATTTCAGTGTCCATCCATTCAGAATCCCCAAACTTTGGGGTACCTGCCCCTCCTGCCACTCGCACGGCATTCCTCTCAATTGGATAATTTTAGATCTTTGCATACCTGCTAATATCCTCTGCAAAAGAAGGCGGGGAAAAAGTAGATTGCAAATTTGCATACATTTGCATACATTTCAGCACGTTCCCTTAGACGCGCGTCTTCCCATTAGGAAGCGATTGTCCACCAAACTCTAACGTGAAAACGCTGCCACCCTCCTGTATTCATCCATGAACACGCAGAGACAAGATGGGAGATTCGCAAATACTTATGGGCTAAACAGTCCCTTTCCACAGCGCAACATCTGCGTAATGGAACAGGTCAGCTTGAAGTACGGGTTATGAAATAATTTCTTATCTCTTATCCATCCCAAAGCACATGGCAAAGGCCATGGCCTGCTGCAGGTAGTCCATGCTCATCAGATGTCTGCAGACCCGTCTGAACGGGATGGGGTGTTCCCCAAACCACCCCGACTCCTCCTCCTTCCACAGCATGAAAACATCAACAAATGAACCACCAGATAGTAAGTTCCAGCAACCACATTTAATCCCAACCAACCAAGAAATCACAGAGGCTTTGGTTCTGCCAGGCATTTTCCAGTGCAGTAACCTAATTCAATCATTCTCCATCTTCAGAGAGATTATTACAACAGACGCCACTTTCATGGTCCAATCTGAAGTTCAGTGGCGGTCCTGGAGGATGGTGCATTAGCTTCTTGTTTTCCCAGGAATCAGAAGACTCAGCCCTCACTGAAAATCAAAACTCAACAGAAAATAAACCAGCCCACCCCCATCACGTCCTTCTAACGCTTCAGGTTGTGAAAATTATCTTCCTAATGTCAATAGCTTCAGTAATTAGGATTGTTGAATATACAGTGCTAAGGAATGTGCAGTTCATGATTTTTTCAATGAGAACATATTAAATTATGCCTTTTGATATCTCTTTTCAAAATGTGCACCATCAAATTTTTATGTGCTGGATGTGTGTGCTGACTCTGTCCATACATACCAAATGCTCTTAAAATACTAGCATTTCCTCGTAATAGCTTGATTGATGAGATTTTGCTTAAAAAAAAAAGAGGGAGGAGAGGGAAATCAGATAAAAGAAGCTGGCTTGGGGAGTTTTGATAGGAATATTTGTGAGTCCCGACTCACCCGGCTTTCAATGATCCAGAAAATGATTGAGCCCCTTCTGAGCAATCAAGGAATAAAACTGGATGCTGTGGGCTAGACCTCTACCTGCTGTAAAGTGCTGTAGTTGCAGCTACTTGAATGAAACCCCTGCTTTACAGCAGGTGGCATTTTGGCCCTGAAATGCAGCAAGATGGGAAGAATCTCTGTGCTTTATCGCGTGTGCAGCCTGGTTGGGGCGGTCACCCCTCCAGCAGCTCCGTCCCTGGGTCCCCCAGGTCTCGGGCTGATCCTGTGCTGAGTTTTGGCAAGTAATGAGCAGAGGAGATGGGACACCCACCCGGGATCTTATTCTTCACAGAGAACCACCATCCTTAAATACAACTGTCCACACCGGGTTTCCCTCTGTCTGTAGGACAGAGGGAAACCCGGTGTGGACAGTTGTATTTATGAGGGGGTTCAGCCTTGGAAATGTGAGGTCCCCTGTCTCAGGCTCGCCCTGGCTGCCAAGCAGATGGTTTATTTTGAGGGAACTGAAGCTCCAGTAATTCCCCTCATGCTGCAGCCTCAGATCCATCATCCTTTAGCTTTTAAGAGTCAGAGGGAGGCATCTGTGCTTCAGAATTGGGACTGGAAGATCAGTGAGGCCAACCCAAAGATAAATCCAGCACCATCACATCTTTCCCTGCAGCCATATACTGTCTCCCATGTGATTTTAGGCAGCATTTTCCAATCTACTTTCTGATAACACCACCATCTAGTAACACATAGGACACCATCCCAATATTAACACGCGCGCACAAAACCCCTCTGCCTGCAATCAAGTGTTTTCTTCAGCCAAGGGAGCTGCCAGGTTGCGGGCACATCTGTTGGCTTGTTTATACTTTAATGTCATCCGAGTAATAAAAGCATCAGGAAAAAGAAAACAAAACGCAGAAAACCCTCTGGTGGGGTTGGTGCTGCTGTGTGCGCCCGTGGTAACTACTGTGAGCATTAAGATGAAGCACTTCAAGCATGAATACTAATCATAAAAAAATTCTAGAAGATAGATTAAAGCACCCCAGCACTTTGTAATAGTATTTGTAATGCAGATAAAGCGTTTGTACTCTAATTTCCAGCACCACCAACAAAATAAGTAAGGGTGCTTGGATTGCATTTTTCTTTCAAAAACTGTTCCAAAAATTATTCATATTGAAGGAAAACAACTTAAACTGGATTTAGAAACACAATGCAAGCGGGAAAGTTACTCGCTGTTATCAGCATGACAAGCGCAACCTGTTCCTTTGATAACTGGTGCTTGAAGAAAGACACAAAGCTCATCTGCGTTGTGTTTTAAGTTTAATTAAGTAGCGAATTAATGTTCGCAAAGTGCTTTGAGATCCTTCGTCAGGTGGTGCTGGTACAAGTGCGAAGTGGTTTCGGCACGACACGCGTTTCCAGGAGCTGCGCTCACGTCGTTCGGAGCCTGAGCTGCAGCCTGGCCAGGGGGAGATCCCACTGACCTCAACGTGCATCAGATCCACCTGCAGGACACGAGTCCTGGTTTAGTCAGCAAGTCCAGCAGTAGAGAGCTGGAATAATTCCACGCTTAGAGTTAGGCACGTATTTAAGTAGCTTGCTTTAGGGAGTATATTTTTATGTGCGTACTGTGCATGGAGTCATGGACCTTCAGGCCAGAAAAGGCCATTAGCACAGCTCCACCAACCTCTTTTCTTTCAGGCTATTCCGTTTCACCCAATAACCCTGTGCTGAGCGTAACAACCTGCGTCTGCTCAAACAGATCTTCCAGAAAGTGCCTCCAGGCTTGTTTTAAGGCCAGGGGGAGACGAGGAATCTACCACTTTCCTTGAACTAGTGCTTGATCAACCTCACTGTTTAAAATACCAGCCTTATTTCCTTATTCCTCATTTGAATGTATGTGGTTTCAGCTCCTAGCCGATGGTTCCCGCTATGCCTTTTTACCCTGGACGAAAGAGCCCTTTAGTAGACCGAGAAATTTTCTGCCACAGCGTTTGCTAAGGCAGCAGCATTACAAAGGCTGCTTGGGGGTGGAAAATCACTACCTGAGATACGAAAGAAATGGAAAGAATTAACATTATTCTATCCAAATGTGGTAGGTCTGGTACAAACAGAGACATCTGTTCTCCAAAGATCCCATAGAAAAACAGGGAAGAGTAAGGCCAGGGATGCGATTGCCACTGGAAAAGTGTCCTCTTAGCTCTGTTTTATTGCAGTGAGAGGGCTGGAGGTGTACAAAACCCTCCTTTCTGGCCAGTTACAGCCTGTGCCTTGGCAACACTTGGCTCCCAGGAGCAGCAGCCAAACAAGGACCGATTCACTGCAGCAGACCCTGGGAGGGCTGAAATCCCACCATATTTCCATGCCAGCATGGAAGTTTTGGGAGACGTGGAAAACGTGGGCCCAGCTTCGCAATATTGCTGGTACGATGGGAACATGTAGCCGAAGGAGACGGGAATTGCATTTGGCCCATCACAGCGGCAGGCGGATGAAGCGCAGTGATGGGCACCTGCTGGAAGTGAGGAGCTGGATACAAACCCAAACCTCCAAACAAAACACGTTTAGGAAGCCATATGCCGCCAACCCAGGCAGGAAGGAGAAGCCGTCTGTTTGCTCAGAGCCCGGTGCAACTCCCACGCATGGCAACGGGGCTGGAGCTAGATGGGGCCCCTGGAAAGTATCTCTTGTTTCTTATTTTATTATTATCTGTACGCTCTCTTCATAAAGCCTCCGGTTCAAAAAGGCAAAGAATTTGTAAACAGACATGGGACGCTCACCCCCACGTAAACATCCAGCATTTCCATGGCCAGGATGCCGAACTGCTCCGTGATGGCTCTGCCAGCACTTCCGAACCGCAGCGAGCGAATATCATTAGCAGCATCTCCCAGCCCCAGCGCGAGGGCTCCGTTTGCTTTGCTGTTGGCTTGGTAACAGCTGCTCTCACTGTTCGAGGTGGCAAGAGGGCAAAAAGAAAAACGCTTATTGCTTTAGAGCTCTTCAGGAAAGCCTTGTAGCATCTTTGGCAGGGTTTAATAGCGGCCAGGCGCTCGCTGGAGCGATGTCCAGCGATGCTCAGGGGTTGTGCTCCTAGGTGTTATAGCGATGTCCTGCCACCCCTGCACAACAGCAAGAGCCAGAGCCCAGGACCGGGCTGCGGTACCAGGAGCACCAAAGAGGAGCTGGAAGCAGCCACTGGACACAGACGAACCCCGAGATATTAATAACGGGGCAATGATGTGCAGCTCTGCCGCATCCTGACTTGGGAATAGCAAGGGTGAAGCAGGTGTTGCTCCAGCAGGTCCTGAAGCAGAATCTCACAGGTGTTTCACATTTGGCAGGGCCCATCCAAAATGTCACCTCCCTCCCTCTCTCAGTGCATCAGTCAGGAGAGAGATGTCTGGAAGGAAAACTGGGGACTGTGCTCAGATTCTACCAACAGCTTTGTGTAATGCAGCATGTAATGCAATCACTTCCCACCTTTAAAATTCTTTAATACAGGGGTGTGGGCTGCAAGAAATCCACAGCTAGGACCTATTTTTACTTTAGTTCTTTCTGCCTATAGTTGTCGATGGTATAACGGGAAGTGGTGCAATAGCACCCTGCTTTAGAGAGCCAGGGGGGCTCGGTTGTGCATGAGCCCCCAGCACCATCAACTGCCATGAGAGAAATGTGATGGGAGCTGATGCTTTTGGATGGACAATAGTTGGGCAGAGCCCTTGTCCTGGGGAACTTGGTGACCTGCCAGTGGGGCGACAGTCACAAAATGCAGGTGTCCACAGCTGTCCTGGCATGGATCTGAGCAGCAGATGAGGGTGAAGGACAATTCAGGACATGTTACCTGGGAAATGTGGCATGAAGATCACAACAGCAATAAAGTCAAGACATTTGACAAGGTTTATACCCAGTTTCCTCATGGAGAAAGAGCTGGGGCAGAGCTCACTGCATTATCCATCAGGAGCTAAGGCAAACCTTAGGGCAGGAGCCCTCTGCACAGAACACGGTTACCATACGAGTGGGGAGAAATTAAATAACAAACCCGAGGGTGCAAGAGTTGCCCCAAACATCACCTTTCTGCCCATGATGGGAGGAGAAGATGAAGCTGTGGCTTTATCCACAGCTTAAAGTCATGAACCTCAGTCTTGCAAAATCACATTAGGTTCAGCTGACACAAATACTATGGGGAGAGAGTTTTTTTCTGGGTGAGGTTTTCTTTAGTGGTATGGGGTTTTTGGGGGGGTTGTTTTGTTTTTTAGACTATTATTTTTAACTCTCTTCTCTCTTCCCCCAGCTCTCTGGCTCCCTTGACCTGCTACCGTAACGCGCTTGCAGGGAAAAGCAATTGTGGGAACTCTGGGCCTTTCGGCATTGTGAAGGACAGGACTATCTCCGCGCTGCCATTCAACCCATCAGCCGCCGCTCAGGGAAAGCACAATTTGCTGCAAGCCGATAGCAGCACGCTGACACTTAGCGGGATGGGAACGTGCTCCAGCCTGACAAGGGACAATCACACATTGCATTAAAGGAAGAAAGGGGACACGGAGGAGAGAGGAAAAGAGGTAAAGAGAACGGGAGAAAAGAAAAAAAGGCATGGTTAGCTATTCAAAAGATGCCCTGTAATTTGAGTGTCAGGACTAAAATGTTAGGTCAGATGTTTTGATTGAATGTCAGTAGGAATTGTAATGCTGGGGAGTCATGCTTCCCACTGTACTGACAGAGCAAACTAATGGGAAAATATTCCAAAGTGACTGATTTGGGTGCCAAGACTATTTTACTGATGTCTCAAACAAGCACAGGAAATGCCACTGCATGAATAAATAGATTTTCTCCATGTATTTAAGGAAATATATAAAAAAATTGAAAGTAAACTCAGCTGAAAGAACAAGGGAGTCCCTGCAGCCCACCAGAAGAGTTGATAAGTCCATAAAAGAAGCAAGTCTTTTTTTCTTATATTTTTAACTCTCCCAATGAGATCAGGTTGCTGATCTTCCCCCTACAGCCTGTGTCTCTTTGGAAGAACAGCACTGTTAATTTGCTCTCTCCCATGACTGGATGTAATACAGTTCTATAACCTTTTAACATTTTACTGCTTGCATGGCATACCTGTGTCTTACTTATTGCTCATCAAATTATGCAGGGAACTCGGAGCCCTGCTAAGATGTTTTAAATACGTCCGCATCAAAAATACGCTTCTGTAATCCAGGCAGCACAAAATCATTATCACAGCCTCATCTGCATATTAGGATTCATTCTGTCAGCCTGAGAATGCAGCACTGAAATAGCCAAGCTTAAAAGAGATGGAGAATTTTCCTCAGGTGGCACCTCGTAAATCATCAGTTTCTAATTTACGGATTTTTTTTTTTTCCCCTCCGGATCTCCATCTATTTATGTATTTATTGCTTTACAGAATACAGAGTAATTAATATTATCTCATCCACAGACAAGAAAAAACTGTCAGAGCACATTCACCAGGTCCTCTTCATTATGAGCTCGTGTGGATGGGAGAGCCATGGAGCTGGATGCGGTTTAGGTCTTGGCCAAGGACGTCTGGGTGCTGGACACAGCTTCTGCCTCTGCTCCATATGCCATGGGTGACCTTGAGCGAACTCAATAAGCTCTCAAGACAGCCTGAATGCTGTAGAATTTCAGTGGGACACACTCCTCTGTGGCAGATACACTCTGTCCCCACCAAGAGCAACAGTAACTTTGGGCCAATGGACCATTATGGTCATGGACAGGCCCCTTGGTAACACAGGGCCTTTGACCAGTGACATGCCTTGGTTGAGAGAAGCTTCTGGACAACTACCGTAAGTGACCACAGCTGAGATTCAATTAGGGTACAAGTGGAGCCTGCTGGAAACCCTCTTGGAGTTGGTCTTCTTTGGAGCTGCAGGTTTGGAGTTGGAGATTCTCTTCCTCAGACTGGCCATCTAAGGAACATTCCCTGGGGACTGAGACATCTCACTGACCTGGTAAGTGATCTGGGGACCTTTGAGAGTCCTCTCTTTGATGCAGAGCGGGAGGATATGCGTTTTGGGATCCGATCCCCTTGAGTTTGAGTTGGTTGTGCAGTAGTTGAACTCCTAACCAGTAACTGAACCTGTGTTGTATAATAACTTTGTGTAAAGCCTGTTTGTAGCTTGTTTCTGTTAAACAGTTTTGATTAGAACAAAGTCTGTTTGGAGCTTGTTGCCTGCCTAAATTGGCTTTTGGGGAGCCTCTGTGACACCCCCACTTTGGGCAGTGGGAGCTGGGCTCCTAAATGCAGATGGCTGGTTTAGAAGTCTTTACATTTCACCTCTAACCCTGGGGCTGTGTCAGTTTGCTCTGAGTTGGGTGCTATGCAAGGTATGGATTATCTTTTCTCATCGTATGGCTGTATGTGCTCAGGATGACGGGATTCTCGTTAAGACCAGTGAGCTTCACTGCATTCATAAAAGTAGGACGTGTGGAAGCTTCAGTGTTGTGTAGTTGGAAACAAATGCTAATACTTTCCCAACCCGCTGGTGGTTTTCAGTGTCTCTATGTGTGGATGTCCAACCCAAGAAAAATTAAGGTGACCTGATTTCGAGAGAGTAGATTCTCGGTACTTTTGGTCAAGCTGAATGCCAAAAAATTGCTACTGGTGGTTGAAGCCAAAGCTTTTTACTTGCAAATCTCCAGTTCAGTTTTGGCTCAGGGAAGCAGGCACTGGAAGTTGATCCTGTCTGACAGTTGCATTGGTGGCATCTGGAAAACGAGCTGCTAAGTTTCAGCTTAATTTCTGGTGAATACATTACTAAAAACCCATTCAGTGCATACATCCTGGTACCTACCAAATGCGGTTGCCTATGAATCATCAGGGATGCGTTTGTACAAACGATAATACCACAAAAACAAATGGTAGTGATTGCATCGTTCTGTCCTCAGCACAGAAATCAGCCACTAAATCATAAAAAACATTTTGTTTCTTGAGGCCAAGAGCACAGAAGGAGAGGAAACGGGCCCAAATTTTGGAATCCAGAGCTAGACAGGTTTGTCCAGCCCATGAGCTGCTCCTGAAATATTGCTGTGAGATGCTCTGTGTACTGACTGAGAAAATGGCCCCAAGGGAAGGCAAAGAGAGCAAATTAATTACGATGTCAAAGTTAAAGTGGAACAAAAGCAAATGGAGGCAGAGCCAACTGTGAGCCCAATGAACCTCTCTAAAGGAGGAGTTTTGAAGCAATTAATAGGACTGTGCCCTGATAAAGGTTACCCTGTCACTGCTAACAGTATGTGATTTTTCCCCTATACCCATATCTATATTGTTTGTCAGGAATGAACTTTAATAAGATTTTGCTGTCAGGACTCATCACCAAAGAGACCACACACATGATACAGTAGATGCAGTGCAAAGATCTGCTTTGATTTTTCTTCTCTGAGGTGCCAAACTGGTTTCAGACACCCAGACAAGTCCCACAACACCACGGCCGGACCATCTTCAGGAGCCTTCTCTCAGCATTGGATGGAGAAGCGTGAAGACAGGCTGGGAAGAGGTGAGATCCACAGATTCTGGTCCCAGCTCTGCCAACAGCTTCTGAGAACTGTGTCAGGCTGTCTGGGTTGTGACTTCTTCTGATTGTGCAGTTGCCGTTGTGAAAATGCCCACACAACTGGATTCTCAACTTGGCCAAAAGAATTAGAGTGGTGGGGAATCCTTGTCAAGCCTACACCTGGGTTGTGGTGCAATTTAGATATAAAATGACATCTATACATTTGGAGTCAAAAATGAAACTTACACCTTTTATCCCCCCATGTCTTCACTTCCTTTTCCATCCTGCTCTCCCCATACCCTTTTAGAAAATGGATACAGCTTTTAGTGACCTCACCAGATCACCTTTGAGAATGAATTAGTGCCTGAAAAGAGCTCTGTGATTCTTGGATGGAAGATGCCGTAGGCACAGAGATTTTAATTAAACTACTAAACAGTGCAGTTGGATTTACTCAAAGTGGTGCCAGTGACTTTGTACTTTGCACACCCCCTTCCAGCCAAAGGGACAGACATGACCTGTATTTGTGCCCTCAAGGCTGTTTGGCAAAAGAGCAACGAGCAAAGTTCATCAAGCTTAGAAAGCTTCTTGAGAAAACTGGACACTCCTTGGTAGTTCTTTGGGGCGATGAGCCCACTGAAAGCCACCTCCCATGGCCCATCACAACAATATTAAGTGGCACTTGATGTTGTTGTTTTATTTGGCACATGGGACTGATCTTAGTCCTTACTTCTGGTCTATAATGGAAGAGATCAGTGAGGCCATTTTATCTCGTAAAGGGACTCTTGGTAGGCTGGCTCTCTTCTACCTCCCAGCCAGGACCTTTTGTGAAGAGCCTCTTGCGTGAGGTCTCCTCCCGCAGGCTGAAGGAGACATGCTACTTGCAAGTCTTCACATTGCATCTTGATGATTAGCCCTCCAAAATAACTTTGGCTGCTCTGGCAAGGTGCAGTCACAAGTGTTTGTAGCCCTGATCTACCAGCCCCAAATAACAGGAAGAGTATGTATGAGGTCAAGTGGCCACCAAAGCATTAAGCAAACCATCTTCCTACAGTCAGTTACCCATGATTTGAGGACATTCTTATGTCCTGAACTAATATTTGGGTCTATGGAGTGGGAAAGTCAGAAAAATACTTTAGTGTGAGCACTTGAACATGAGGAAGGTGCATTATGACCTGGCCTACTTTAGTCCAAGGTGAACGGTGTAAAGTGAGTAGCTACAGTGACAGTCATGGCATTGGCGTGACAAACGTGCTCTGATGATCGCTTCTTCTCCTCTACTATAGCCAGACTCTGAGGAACTGTTCCCATCTCCTCCTCTGGGTGTTCTTAGCTCCTACAGGGAGGGGAGGACCAGTGTTGGGTGCTCAGCGCCTCCCAGTACTGAGGCTTTACAGGAGTCGGGGATAGAGGAGCAATAGGTGCTCCGAAGAATTCCTGCATTGCAGTGGTAATACAGGGTGGAGGAAGTGATAAGATCTGGAGGATGCTTATTTGTTAACCATTTTGTAATGGCAATACATGCAATTACAGTTTGACAAGACACAGCCAACGTGAACAACATCTGGAAGTGTGCTGGGGTCTTCAAAATGAGTACAGTTTCATTTCCATTATTATTTGCTTCTGCTGAGAGTGGCAGTAAACTGTAGTTAATAAAGGAAAGCCAGCTTTTATGGGCTAGGAAGGCAGTAAATATATGCAAAATGGTTTGTTGAATCTAGCAGTGGGATGCCATAAGAGGCTTCATAAAGCAGGGACGGAGTTCAGCATCATTCTTCTAGGGCTGGGAATGATGCAGAATAAATCTCTGGAGTCTGCGTGCTGGCTGGCCCAGTTCAGACAGTGTGTACAGTCAGAGCTGCTTCCTCTGCAGAGTTCCTGCTAAGCACTGGTAATGCCAGTCCTCCAATCACTAATCGTTTGAAACAAGAAGCTGCAGATATTAAAACAGATTCAGAATGAGATAAATAGCACAGATCTCCCCAGGGGCAGAAAAAAGGTCTGAGCCCACCTGCCACTGATCCTGCCAGGTGCAGCCTGAGGCTGTTTGCCTTCCTTACCTTTATGATGGGAGCTCCTGTACCCTGGCACAGAGAAAGAGGCAAAGAAGCTTGAGAAGCCTTCACGTGGACACAGGGATGGATGTGGCCAGGCCCTGATTGTGTCCCTACCAGACTCAAAGTCCACGTGTTCTGTCACAGTTTGATTATTGAGCTGCAGGTGCCCGTAGCCATACACAGGCTTGCCTGAGCAGCCTTGATGAGAAGCCAAGATTTAAGTCCCACATCGCTCTTCTAGCCCAACATGATTCTTTCTGTTGACTACACAAGCACCATTTTATCTTGCTGTTGGGAGGGTTTAAGAGCAGGGGCGCAGGCAGAAACCGCAGTTCTGCTGATGGCCAGTTGTGTCTCAGTTTACCGCTCGCAATCCCAGAAACATGTCTTGAGTTTTCTAAAACAATACGTTTCTCTGTCCAGAGTCAAGGCAATGGAAAGGTTATGCCACTGTAGTGCAAGTTTTCCTTGTAAATCAGATCCAGAAGTCAAGGCCTGGTATATTTAAGATCCTGAACCAAGGGCATATCCCTGCAGATGCCAGAGTGTGGATTTACATGGCAGTTTGGGACGTGGGTCTCTGGTTGAATTTGCATGTGCTACCAAAGTCACCTTCGCTTCATCTGATGATGGCGTTCAGTGTCCTTGGCATCAGACATTTTGTGATCCGGGCTCTGCCGTTTGAACACAGGCTCACCTCGGAGGTGTTGAGGGGTAGACAGTACAAATGCAGAACCTGGTGACTCTTAAAGCCAGGACTTCACAACACAAGCAGCAACAAAACTGGATGTGCAGGGGAGGAGGAGGGAGAATAGACTCGTGGCTTGATCTCCTGCCCGGAGCTGATTTCGACAGACTCCATGGGAGTTAGGACTATGCTGTACTTAACAGTGGGAGTTAAGGTAATTGTGAGATCGACTCTTACAGGAGACCGCGACTTGCCAAAGGGGAAGTCAAATAACATCAAAGCAATCAAAGGAATTCTTCAGGTATTACTGAGTGAAATTCTCTAGCTCAAACAGGACCTTAGGCTAGATTAATTACAACTGGTGCATCTAGACCTAAGATCTGCAAATATCACTAGTCATATCCATTTCTATTTTGTTTGTGTTTCCAAGACTTCTCCTTGAAATCTTGATCTGGCTGAAGTAAAATGAGGAGCGAAGACAAGAGGAGGAGCGCTGCCAGGTGTTTAGAGGAAGGGCTGTCTAGAGACAGAGGATGTGGATGTTTTTGGAGCAAACAAGCGAGGGCTAAGTCCTGCTTTCATTCAGTGAATAAACAGAGACAGAACCAGGCGGGGTGATGAAATGGCCCCATGAAGCCTGGGTGTAAATAAGATTAGAGGTACCTGTGCAGAGAGACCCTGCCCAGCCAAATTCCTCACACTGCTCAGGGCCCCAGCACAACCACCAGTGCAGCTGGTTCCAGCTCAGCCTCCCCAACACCCCATCACGTAACCAAATCCTTATCTCCCTGATCACAGATCAACCACGTCCCCCTGGATCTCGCCATCAGATATGACGTCCCAAGCCGAAAAGCAATTACGAAATCCTGCAGCGCTGCAGACACGAGTGAGGAAAGACAAGTGCGCCCGTCACCGCTCCCCAGGAAAAAGCGCAGCTCAGATCTTGCCTTCAAGTCCACTCTGACCCTGTCCTGTCAGAGCTGGGGAATCTCCATTGGCACTCTAATAAGGATCTCTTTGGGCTGTGTTGGTAAATGCTTCGTTGGATTGGCAATGATTCAACAAATTGTTTAATCTTTCTCAAATGCTTCCAAAAGAAAGGAACGAGACTTAATTTATTTATCTTCTTTTTCTCTAAGCTTCTTGAAGAGCAAGTTCCTCCTCTTCCTCCTTCCAGCACATACAGGTTCACCCAGGACCCCAGTGCTGCCTTCCCCGGTACAGACCGGGTGCTCTATAGCTGCTGGTGGAGAACATACCTGGGAGACAGTGACCCTTTATAGAGCAAATGAGTCATTTGCTTTTATTTTGGGCAAAGTGCAAGCCAGCAAGCTGCTGTGTTAAGTTTATGAGCTAGAGTTGCTCCGTATCTTCCCCAACCGCCTACCAAAAAAAAAAACAACCCGCAACCAAACAAAAAATACCTTGCAAAAGCAACCCCCAGGCTGCAGCACCAAACCTCAGCCTCTCCGGAGATGCGATTCAGCTGTGTTTTGAGCATAATTTATATGCACTTACAGGAGCATCTGCAGTGAACAAGGTGTCACTGACCTGCATTGTCTTGATGAATCTAATATCCACAGCTTGTGTGGCTGCAGCTTACTGTGATTTTTATTATTATTATTATGTTTTTTAAATTAAATCCTTATGCAGGCAAAGAAAACCTGCAGTTCTTCATCTCCCATAGCAGAAGGCTGAAGCGAGCCCTCTAAAGCCTCGCTTAGGAGCCTAATGAAGTGGGTCTGGCTGCCAGGAGGGGCTGAGTGACTGGCACATCTGATGTACAATCAAGGGCTGGAAATCATACTCTTCACATGAAGTGTGGTTCTTATTAGACCTATGGAGAGGTCTCTTCAGCCTGTCAGCGCAACGGCGAAGCCAAGTTTGCGCTCCAAGTTGAGGTGTAAATCTTCCATCTGCCAACATTCAGTAGTGTTGGATCCAGAGTTTAGGTTTTGCTTTCTTCCAGAATGTACACACAAACATAACATTAGTAGGTAAATAAAACAGCCTGATGGGAAAATACTCATCATAATTTACCCTTCTAGGAGAGCAAAGAAAGAATTTTCCTTCAGTCTGAGCTATTAGAAAATTGGCTTAATGAAACTACTAATTAAGCTAGTCTTCTTTCTCTGAATCATCAGCTATGTTGTAATTGCCAGCAGACAAAAGGGCCTCATGGTTGATCTGGTGTGGCCAGAGAAAGGATATTGCAAATTATTTTTGACAGGCTCCATCCTCTTTGACCCCTTCTTGTATATTCTCCTTGTTTCCCTCCTGCATTCCTTAGTTTGCCTTATGACTTTAAAGAGTGGGTCTTGCCTTAAAATGGTTTTCTGAATGGAAATATACATGATACAGGTGAAATAAGATGTACAAGAATCGGAATTATTCTTATTAGAATATCATTCTAGATGTTATTGCAGTTTACTTATATGTCCTTGTAATAATCTCCCTCAGGTAGAACTAGCAATGATTCCCTAAGTCCTACCACCTTCCACTTAGAGACACATAAGATATTTATGATGAACAAGCTTCCAAGAGCTCAGATACTTAATTTGCGTGGTTAGTCATGATTAAGATCCTCTTGTTTTCACAGTGTTTCTTAAATAAAGTGTAAACACGTCCTGTCCAACTTGGTTAAACAGTGAGACACACGGCAATGCCAGTGGAATTGCTAAGAAAGATACTGAAACTGGCCAGGCACAGGCATAAATAGACATGGTTGCACATAGATACACCTATGGATGTAGCTGTGTTTGTATATATGAAAAAATACAGGCTTACACAGATATAGATATACAGGCAGTTATATGTATTTCATTCATCAGGCCTTGACTGCAAGTAGGGTTAATGTCTGGGGATTTGCACTAAAACACCAGCTTGATTTCCCACCAGGAAATGAGGGAAAATTAAATCAACCTGTCTGCATACTCGGTGAATATAATTCCCTATTCACAATTGATGAATCAAACAGATAGGCCTAACCAAACAGTACTTGCAGAGAAGTCACGAGAGAGAAGGGAGAGGAACAGAATAGGCAAAAAGAAAGCCCAGTTCACAAATAATCCCCTTCCAACATACCTGCCAAGGGCCAGCTGGGTTTGCTCCTCCTGTATTTGCACCACGCAGAAGTTTATTGAGCTATTATGGGTGTTTTAGGGTGGCCTATTGCAGAAGATGTCGAAGCAGAAGGTGTCTCCACATCCTTACCTGGAATCCAGGTGCTCTCCCCATCATCTGCTCCCTTTAGCTGCTTCCCCATGACGTCCCCTCCTCGGGAGGAGCAGCCTGTAGGATCCTGTGACAACATGTATCAGAAATCTCAGAAGTTTGTGAAAAGCTGTGATTTTTTTTTATTTATTTTTTTTTTCCCTCATTCCTCGGCTCACAACTTCTGTTCTCTGCCTGTGGGCTACAGGATCGCATGAAGATTCCCCAGGCTTTTCACAATGCAATTTTATAGTCTGTATTTCCTTGACTGAACAATATAGTTGATTTTAGCAGAAATTGCCGCAAAATGTTGCAGACCATGAAATGTGAATTTTCCTTGTGAAGTGACTTTCTATTCAACCTCTTCTCACCAGATATCAAGGCAATATTTTTATCCTTGTTTTCTGCCCCTCAAGTGCTCTCCAGTTGCAGCTCATCTTTTCTCCTCGTTTTCAGTCCACCCGACAAATATCTATATATATTTACACACACATCCATAGATGTATATACAGCTGTAAGAATTAGCAAATAACTAAATAAACAAACAGAAAAAACCTGTTACACGCTACAACTGCTTCATGAATTTATAACATATGGTGGCAAAGCACTATAAAAACTGTAAACTATAAAGAGGGTTACACAGCCCCATTCATTTATCATGTTACAATGAGCAATTTGTGCACTAGGCAGGAAAGAGAAAACCCACACAGTTGGAGAGTGCATATGTATTTCTGAGGCTCACACTAGAGAGCCTTTTATAAAACATACACATGATTTGAATTCCAAAGTGAAAGCACTGAGAGGCAACGCACGGGCTAATATTGTTATAATGGTGTCGGAGAGCTTAGGAAGAAAGGGCAGGAGCTGACGTCCTTTAATGACAAGAGGACTTTCAAACAGTCTGGGTTTCTTCACAGTTCAGCCCCTGTCCATTTAGAAATTGAACTCCAGTCTACAGATAGGAAATTTTTCCTTAGTGCTGTTACAGAAATAGCAAAATGGTGCCTAAAGAAGAAACTGTGACTTGGTGCTCCTTCTGATTTTGATGTGGTTTCACTCTTTTCGGCCTCCCTTCATGTATTTAGTGGGGGTCAGGTTGAACCACCTTCTCAGGTGGGTCCATGGACTTGTGAGCCAAGCTGTATTTTACTCTCAAATCTACATATTATATGGAGACAAAACAGGAGCAGTGGATTTAAGCGCTATGTTTCTGTAGAGAGTTTCTGACCAGTAGAGCGTCTCACATAGTGTATTCCTAAATCACCTAGATTCTCCAGATAACACAGAGCCCCATAATTCATATCTACCTCTTCCTGATTTGACTTCTTCTTGCAGTTGCTAAAGAGCTTTTGTGGAACATGTAGCACATGCCACATGCTCTGGACATGGATTAGTTTTCCCAGTGGGCAAAGTGAATGATGTAGGCTGCATCTTGGTTGTCATGTCCCAATGCAAATGGTTAAGATCTGCTTTTTGTCTCAGCCAAAGCCCCATGGAATGCTTGAGCTGGGTTTGGGCCCTGGGGTCATTGCTAAGCAGTTTCTCTTTCATCCTTTTTAGCACCAGCAGACGCAGCTTGAAACATGTATACAAGATGCTGCTTTACAGCATCCCTTATTCACTGGTACCTTGGAGACTCCAGTTCATTGAAAGTAATAAAACCAGATCATCAAAAAGAATTCTTTTGAACAGGCTTTGGGCTCTGCTGTGCTACTTGGTTACAGATATTCATCTTCCTGAAAACTGTGCTGTTTGATACAGCATACCAGCATGAAAGCATCAGCTGCCTCCCTGGTGCATTAACCCCTCGAGTGTTGAAATCACGATTCTTGAATAGCAAAATAGCTATTGCTTATAATTGCTTGAGGGGAGCAGCAGATTTTATTCTCCCGGATGCAGGGAGGCTGCACGCTGGGGTCAGAGGGTTTCCCTGTCCTCATCCTCCTCCCGCGACACGATGGGCTGTGTACGAACGGGAAGAGGAGCAGAGAGAAGCCGCATCTGTTGGATGCAGTTACGGGCTGGAAACGCGGCTCCTGTATTGAAGGGGCCATAGCACTTAATCCACACCGAAAACACCGATGTGCTGAAACCACAGGCATTCTGATACTTAGGGCTTTAACCTTAGAACCGTAGAATCATTTTGGGTGGAAGAGACCCTCAAAATCATCGAGTCAAACTATAACCTAAGTCTAGCAATAAACCACGTCCCTAAGAACCGCGTCTACGTGTCTGTTCAACCCCTCCAGGGATGGTGACTCCACCACTGCCCTGGGCAGCCTGTTCCAATGCCCACCAACCCTTTCTGGGAAGATTTTTTTTTTCCTAATATGTAATATCCAATCTGAACCTCCCCTTCTGTTAACCTTACATATCTTATGATCCTGTGTATCTTATAGAGCCCTTTAACCCAAACCCCTTTGATTTGGCAGGGGCAGAGCTGTCAGAGTTGCCAGAGTTCTGGTGCTTTTTCATGGCATCCAAACCCTCCTTTCTTTCATCCATCTCAGCTAGAAAGAAGAGAAGGTCAATGCTGGCACGATGAGCATAGGTCCACAGGCTCTGGATTTCATTTTTCCATCAGATTTCTTCCTTATTCTCTCTTTCCAGTCACCAACACCAGAGACCTGGGTTACGGAGTTATTTGATGACACCTCGTTTAGCAACCCTTGTGCTCTCATATTCCACTGGTGAAGCTCCTGTGCTTATTGAGGACGGGTGAAGAGAGCTTTACCTTCCCAACTCCTTGTTTTGTACCACTTCCCTTGCAAGCTCTGATCGCAGGGAAAATGGTGCCTTTTTATTCATGTCTTGCAAATAGGGGCAAAAAAAGAACATTTAAGTCCCCCTCTCTGTCCCCTGCCTGAACTTGTACCTGTGTCTCAGGCTCCAGATCCAGACCCCACAGCAGCAGTTGCCTTCGCAGCGTTCTTCGCTTTCCAGAATAGGCTCTACCAGGGACAACACAAGAAGGAAAACGGCTGAAGTTTCAGATCAGCTGAGAATAAATCAATGCAGGATCCCCGTGAGGTTGTTTTTGCAGAATCGCTCTGCACTAGAACAGCAAGCAGAGGAGCAGGAGGGTAGAAGCTGGCACTGATCACACCTGATTACTTATTAAAGTTTATAAGGAGAGACATTGGAGGGAAGAAACAGGAGAAGCATCTTTATGACTAGAAGGGTTTGGGGGAAAGGGAGAGGAAAATAGCTCAAAATGGACTCCTAAAATGTTCTCTTATGTTATGGCTGCAATTTTTTTCTCTAGATTTCATCACTACTTCATGTATTCTGAGGCTAAAGTGAATCTGTCACTTGAGAGTGGTCTGACTAGATGCAGGCAATAAGACATGCACAGCCACTGCATGAATATTATAAAATGATGCCTCTTAATTCAAGTGCATTTATGACTGTTCCTGCACATCTCTGTATAGACACACATGCCCCTGTGTATGTGTCTGAGGATGGGCAGTTCTCTGTGTGTGTGAGCGTGTGTTTGCAAAAATACATCTGTCTGACATTAGAAGATAAAGATCTTTCTTCATGTGGTGGTTTCAGTATGGGAACTGCACAGATGTACAGGGGTGCATTTACATCCATGGGCCAGTCTGTCTCTGCCCATATGCATGTCTGAACATAATCACCCCAAAAGTACTGGTTTGTATGCAGAGAGCCTACAGCAAACGAGTCCTCTGTAGAACAGCTCATAAGCTACTGCGGTGTTAGTTAAGAAAGCAGCATCTCTTCATAAAACCTAAAATAAGCCCTACATCAAAACCGGTACAAAACAACTCTAAACCCCCAGGCTACTGCAGGATTATACAGTTGTGAAATACATTATCCAGCCTTTAAAGTCATCTCTGACTATCTGCCTGGGGTCATTCAGACAGCCCAGACTCTCAGCTACATAATACAAAAAAGTTGAGCTTGCAGATGTTCCCAGGAAGGCAGGACGTCAAGCTCCAAGTTCTTCCTGCAGAGGGAGGCCGATGGAATTATTTTTGAATTCCTTGTTTGCCATAATAATGGCTCAGCAGAGAATTAACTCCAACACAAACTGCTGTTAGAGAGAGATCTACTCCGGTGGCAGGAAGAGAAAAAACAAAGAGTTTCAGGACTCCTGTGAGTGAGTCATTGCATCAGAGTCCCAGAAGCAGACAGGCTATTCCTTAGCAATAAAGCAGCAAGACTGAGTAATTTCCAATAACGGTCTTTGGATGGATTTGCAGGTAGAGTTTTCTATTTTATCCGCAGCAGGCACACCAGCTTCAGCCCCCAGTTGCCGTTTCTGGTTAACCAGTCAAGCTGCTAATTGGATCTCCTGTTGACATTATCTCTGAGACACACCAGGGCTGAGAGAAGGTGGCCAGGCTGCTACCTTGCCAACACGGCCAAGCCATCAGCCATCACCCTGCAGTGAGTCCAGGCAGAGAAGGGGTTATGTCCAAAACCTCATCCAAAGCACCATGTAGCCATCAGTCTCTGGTGAGCTGCTTATCCCTCCATCCCCGGGCAGCAGCAGACCCAGCCGTACCTGCAGTACCCTCCCAAATTGGCCTGTCCCTTCTGTCCTCACACATGGCTAGTTTTGGCTGTCCGTCCCCAGCCCAGTCTCTTTTATGCTCCCCAACAAGCCTGGGAGAGGATCTCCAGGGAAAACAAAGCAGTGTGAATTAGCTTGTCAGCAGCTTAACCAAAGGACAAGCCAGACCAACATTGCCAGCATAGCGGATTCCAGCCTCAGCTGGATACTTCAAGTGACAGAAAATAAAAGTCTCCTATGAGGCTCGGCAACTGGTCTTTGGTTGATATTAGAAGTGCTCAGAGCAGGGGGTCCATGTGCTGTGGGGAAAGGACGCTTGGTGTGATACCATGCAGTGGATGTGTTTTATGAGAAAGCTCAAATGCAGAGAATGAAGGTGCTGAGCTGTCCCAGCATCCAGCCAGGAACCCTCTGCAGCAAGAAGCAGCATGAGATGAAGAGGAGATGTTTTTCTGTAGTCAGTAATGGCAAATTAAGGGTTTTTTTGCCAATCAGAGCAGTTGCTCACCCCAATAACTTAGATGGCCTTTTTCTTCTGTTAATTGCAACAGACATTTGCTCACTCCTTTGGTTGCTTACCAGTTGCCACAGTGATGCATTTTATAATTCTTACTGGGGCAAACTGGTACGACTATTATCTGTGATCTACATAAGAGCAGCAACCACTGAAAGGAGCTCAAAATCACATTTCCAGGAAAGAAAAGACCAACTCATGGTCAGACAGGTGGCTCCACTCCTGTGCCAGAATGTCTCATCCAAACAAGCTTTTCCCTGTAATCTCTCCTTGGCCTTGAGTCACTATTAAACCTAAAGACCAGTTTCCTTAGTCTGGGAACTAAGGAGAGCAACTGCTGCTTTTTAGGAAGCAAGGAAGTCCCTGGTCTTGTACAGCATCTGCTGGTGCTTATATGTCACCGTTGTTCCTATGGGGTATGGTTGTGAAATGCTTGCAGTCGATTTATCCTTCTATTGCTGGAGATTTATAGGGAAAAAAACACACAGGCTGTGCTCACTGAGGAGCAGTGGGGATTGTTCTGTGAGCTGTGTTTCTCGAGCTGGAGACGTTTGTGTTCCCATGACTGCCTGACCGCCCCGGCGTCCCTCTTCTGTGACCCTGCGTTCACTCTGACCAACGAGCCAGCTAATACGTGTGTGTTAACATAAGCAGAGGCGCTGGCCATTGGAAGAAAAGACATCAGAAATCAAACCTGAGAGCAGGAATTAAGGGGAAAGAATTCATTAATTTCCTCTTTGCAGTGACACATGCTTTCCACTCACTTTTTTTTTAAATGACATTTTACCTGCTATTAGTTTACTGAGAGCATCCCTAGCACTGCCTTCCCTCCTCACAGCCAGCTCCCTCAAGAACAAAATTAAATTTAAGCTACTGAAGTCGGACCTTTCTGAAGTAAAAAGAATCTTTAAAAATGGATTTTTTTAAAGGTCATTTTGAACTTTATCTCAGCACACATGGAGACGCGGGCCATTCAGCTAAATAATGCCATCTGACCACCTCCTGTCACCGTTACTAGGATAAGAACATCATTTACGTGACGTGGAGAGGAGAAGGCTTTCCACTTGTTCCTTTTATTCCTCTTCTAATTTGTGGAGATTTTAATGCTGTTCATTTTTATAGCTGCTTCTCTGCTTCCCATTTCCCTTGATAACCCAGAGGAAAAGTCAGGAACTTATATAGAAATGGGACATCCTGATTTTGACCCAGAATAGGGCAGACTGGCCTCCTTGCTCCCATGAGATGAAGCTGCATTCTCCAGGGCTCTACCTGCCTGAACACGTCCTGCTGTGTTGGCAGCCCCTCGACAGGACAATGTCCATCATCCTCCTTGGTGTATTTCCCTCTTCCATTAATCCTGCTTTGTGAATGAAATAAAATAGAACATAACCTATTATCACGTATCTAAGCACCTACTTAACTTCAAGCACAAAAACAACCTAGTCAACCTCGTGAGCCTCTTTTGTGGGTTTATGCTTCACTCTGTGTGGGTGTAGTTGATGAGACCAAACCCAGCTCCAGAGGAAGCTCAGGGCAGGTCAGTATTTATCTCAGCAGAGTCCCTGTCCTCCAGAGAAACCTTCACCACCGACCTGAAGCATCTAGAATTAATCATCTTAACATTATCTTAACAGCAAAAGCTGGCGTGGGAAGATGGTTTGCACTGCCAGCCTCCAGTCTGAGCAAACAGAGCCTCTTAAAACCATGGGTTCCATTTCCAGATGCAACAGATCCCGCTTCAGCCATCGGTTGGAGGTAACGGGGGCCGCGCGCAGCGTGGGGTGCGATGAGCCACGCACAGCTCTCGGTGCTGCCAAAACACTGCTTGTTATTTTCTGCGTCCCGCTCTCTCCAATCGTGTCTTAAACAAGGCCATATTTATTGAAGAGACACTTAAAAATGTCCCACGACGTGCTTTGTGTGAATGGGGACTGTTCTCAAATGACATTTCAGCGCTCCACCTCTTCCCGCAACGGCATCCACGTCCCAGGTCACAGCTGCGCGATCTTCTTGAACAAGCTCCCCTTTAACAACGTTCAAATATTTAATTTGCCAAGTGCTGTTGGAATCCCAGAGGTTTGGAAGAACTATCTATTATAAATGACAAAACATGGCATTATTATAGGTAGCTTGCCTACTCGATGTCATCTGTGTTCTGCGCTGCTCCTTTAATGAGGCTGTCGTTCAGATCCCGTACATAACAAAAAGATCCTGATGCTTGCACTTCCCAGGTACTCTAAAAATTAAAACAGCATAAAAAAGACTGCTTCCTAAACCCTAGAACCCTCATGTTCAGAGGAAGTGCTGTTAATATTCTGTTATTTAGTTGTACAGGCGCTCAGAAGGAGGCTACTCCCAGCCACCCACTGCAATTCAGTAAATGTTCCCCTGAAACCTAACAACACAGTGCCCTCTGCTGCATTTTTCTCTGACATATTAAAAGGAGAAAAAAAGAATAATAATAAAAAAACCCATCCTGCCGTGCTTTGCAGCCTATCCTCTGGCTCAAATTGAGATAAGCAGATGGTTTGTTAGTACTTATCAATGACTCAGTAACATCCGAGGTACTACATAAAACACTTTAGCCGGAGAGAAGTCAAAATAACAAAATGGATTCCGTACGAGGGAGAGCAAAAGCAATTGAAAAATCAAGTAGCGAGCACAGAATTGCGAGCAGCTCCACGCCGTAGCCTGGCTGTCCCTCCTCTCCAAGCAGAGCTCCAAACATCATTATTTAAGTTAAATAGCTAGTTGTTATAGTCTATGTTGCTTCATTGCTCCCACCCCCCTCACCTCCATCCACCACATCCTCAGGTGACAAAACGCTTACAAGAACCATGTGAACAAAGCCAAGGATGTGCAAGGTTGGCAAGACCAAAGACCACGCTCTGCTGAGCTGCACATCTCCGCAGACACGGTGTAACCTGCAAGCAGCAGCTCCTCAGGAGAGAATGACGGGCTGGGAAGAAGCAATTTGTGTTATTCTACTCTTCATTTTGACTCTAGTGTTGGTGTTGACATTCCAGGGGACAGGGATCTTTGGATTACTGCAGAAGGACAAACACAAGGCAGCCTTGGGAAACTTCAAGGCCAGTGACGGCACTTGAGCAATTCTTGCTTTGAGTTAATATCACTTTGGGCTCAGTTAATTAAAATCAATAAATGCATTTGCTTTAATTTGGATTTTTGGCCTTCACTGAAAAGTACTAAGGCTTTCCTTCACAGATGCACCGGTGATAATGTCAATAATTTAAAATTAGCTAGACATAGTGTGAATATTGTCTTGGCAATATAAGGTACCTCTGAACACGGGGACTCCAGCGAGAGCCCAGGCTTCGGGATTTTGAAGCAGCTGGTGCTGTGGCTGAAGCGCAAAAACATCTCAGTCCAAACGATGTTCAGGTCTGGTCAAACACCAGAGTTTGGTAACGTTTCATTCTGGTTTCTGGGTTAACGTGCTCGAAGAATAGGGACCACCTGCAAACCGAATCAAGGATCAAGCAGACAACAATCTCTATAAAGAGCCAACTGTTGAGTCTTGCCACCAAAGTGTACAAAATTGTTAGACTGGTTCTAAAATTGTGTCATTAAGAACGGTTTAGTGCTTTGCTTAGCCAGCCTGATACCTGAGATTGTCAGACCTATGGTTCCAAGCCATTGTTTGCAACAGAAGCTGAAAGAGTTTCTCTCCCTATTACTGTCTTAAGCAAAACACAAAAATTGAGAGACATGTCTTGAGACGCCAAGATTTGACAATAGTCTGAGGCCATGAATCTACTGCAGCACAAATATGGGTTCATTTTATTCTTCCATGAAATTTGAGCTTTATCCACCTCTAAACCTTTAGAAAACACAGGTCTGTTGTGTCTTTTCCACAATACCTTCTCTTGTGCTTTCTGCATCTTCCTGGGTCTCAGCCAGGCCTGGAAGCACCAAATAACCACAAGACAGATTGTTCCTTGAGATCACCACCCAGGAGCAGGAAATATTATATAAGCCTCTTGGGCGGGCCTGTTTTTATTGAAGGAACCACCCTACTTAGCCGATGCGAAACCTTGGATGGATCCAGCAATTCAGCCAACAGCTTATCCATGTCAGCATCAGCCATTCTTAAGAACCAGCTCACTCGACTGAAGCAGTGAAAATCCTACCAGGATGGCTTCTGTTGACATACACAGTTAGCAACACTATTCTGATCAGCAAAGAGCACAGTACACATGAACCATAAGGCACAAAGGGCAGAGCTCTCAACTCCAAGGATTGAGAGATGTCCAGCCTGCTTGTCCACAGAATGGAAGAAAAAACTGAGAGGGCGACTACAAAGTAGGTGGGAATGTGGATGCACATGAAGATCCCTCTCTGATGCAGCCACCCCGAGGGTGAAAAACTGGGAGAATCCCTCCTCTGTTGAGCACAGTATTTAATTACCTAAAGGAAAACCATGTAAATAGAGTTTAAGAGACACACTTGATAATAAATCTATGACAAAAGGCAATGTAGAGATCTGTGCTTTTGAATTTATTATCTGACCTCCCTGCTGAGCATTCCTGTGCAGCTGCGGGATAAAATAAATTGGTCTAGCTAAAGAAACTGTAGGAAACATTTGAATATTCCCTGTTCTGATTTATTAACCTGTGATGCTCCTGACTGTCTCTCTCTCAAGTGGAGAAAGGTACAGTCACAGTGGACAGATCAAGACCCCAGGAATTTCACTGAAAGTGAGGAATGTAAAGGGGAATAGACCCCGGGCCAAGATTCCAGCATCGCAAGTGCAAAAGATTTGTCTTGATAAAGCTGACTAGAATTAAAAAGAAGAAAAAAAAAGAAAAACTCATTAAAATACTCTCCTGGGAAATGTGCAGCATATGACTACTTAAAGGAACTGGTTTTGCTTAGAAATACAGCCAAGTCCCCATATTTCTAAAAGATTAAAGACATTTTTATCCTTTATATCTACATTTATTTTAAAAAGCCCTCGTAAGAAACTTAGCATGGAAAGGTGATTTCAGCGCACAGGAGGCGGACACCGTGCCGTTTGTTAAAGCAGCCAAATGAAGGGCTCATCCTGGAAAGCTGCTGAGCACCAGCACTTTCTGCCAGCTCTAAAAAAGCTTCTGGCTTGCAGCACGTAGCACAACTGAACTGCGGAGGCCCTTATTCTGCAGGTTTCGAACCAGCCGGAGTCTTTCTGACTTCATTAAAGCTTCACCTGGGCAAAGGGAGACCCTGGGCTGCACGAATCCGTGGAGCCTGACGGCTTCATTGCTTTTGCTCTCACTGCAGCCACCTGAGGAAGAAGACTTGTCACTCTCTATACTACTATTGATTGTAAACCACATATAACATCATCAACAAACCTTGTGCCCTACACCTACGGGAGTAGACGTTCCCTGAGCCTGAGTGCTGGCAATCTAATTATGGTGCATTCATAAACATGCTCACCTTAGCACTTTATAGTAATTACATTAATCAAAATTAAACATTGTTGGAGGCACACTAACCATTTACTTCAGACTGAGAGTGTGTCGGGTGAGATTAGATGAGACACGTTCAGCAGACTCCCAGGGACAAATTTTGAAACAGAGGACCACCAGCATGACATCTGCAGAAAAGCAGGTCCACAACCATCTCTCATTTGCAGGCACAAACTAGCAGATGGTTTGCAAAACTAGTAAAGTGAACTTAAAGCACCCACTCTGTCTTTTATGACTTCACAAGCGTGAGTTTTGCACAGAAAAAAATACATGTGCATCATTAACAGATGCAGGTCCTAACTCTTCCACTTTGATTATTTCTTTTTAACTGCCTTGTTTCTGACGCCCTTTAAAAAGGAGCATGATGGCTTCTCACTATTTATTCAAGATCCTGAAGAAAAATGATTCCTGGTGGGTCTTGAGCTCCCCCCATTGACTTCTGAATAGCAGCTAACATTGAGGCCTCATTTCAATGCTCCGCCACTGTCCAGACAAGCTTTTCTGGGTGGGATGTTGAATCTTTACAACAATGTGGATGTGATTGCTCTCTGCTGTGTGTATGTTCGCTGTATTTTAGCACTACCACTGCTAACAGAGGTTATTGCTATGCCCAGCCCTTCCTGGGGAGTGCTGCTATTCAGCTGAAGAGCTTATTTTCCTCTTTCTTCAGGGAAGGAAGAATAATCATTCCTCCCTAAGCTCTTCCCCCTCCCTTCCTGGCCAAAGTCTCTTACAATCTGAAAGACTCTCCCAGTCTCAAACTTGGAGCACAAGAGTTTTACCCACTGTCTTACGTGCACCTTCAGCACTCTAAGAGTAATATACTTAATGGTGCCAAAATTGGTGAATGTGCCAGACTTCTGACATTATTTGCCATGAACGCTAATCCATAAGCTCTGAGCTGCAGGCCAGCTGCATGTCACCCAAATGACTGGTAGCAAATCAGGTTTTCAACAGCCTCCAGCACAGCTCAGTCTCCATCGTTGGTGTTGACAAAGGGTGTAACCACACTCATGGCTAAGGACTTAGGCTGTCTCCTGTCTTATGACTGATTTTTGTGGTAATTCAAGGACGGCCAGTTGTTATTTTTTTCTCAAGAAATAACCAGCCTCTCTTTCCTTCCTTCTACCCATGAAATGTGGCTTTGGGGAGATCTGGAGCTCCTCCTCCGAAAGAGGAAACGCAGTTTGAAAATGCTGCACCTTTATTCTTCTCCTCGTGCAGACACAGTAAATTCCCAGGTCAGGGAAGGTGCTAGAATACTATGGAAAAGAATTAGGCCATAGTTCAGGGCTTTTGTCACCATCTTGATCTATCTCTACTCTTTATTAGCTTCGTTACGGCATTCTGGATATATATAAGAGGCAGCAAGCTTAGAGAATACCACGTCATAGACAGATCTGCAGTGGAATATAAAGCTGGAGATGGGTCATGCTCGTTCCTTTTCTGACCTGTGACATGAGGACCAAGTCGGGGAACAAAAGGATCTGTTTGAGTGTACCCGAGGAGTGGTGGGAAGCCCAGGTGACACAGGAATTTGATTTTCTACAAAAGGATGACTAAAGACCTTCACATTGTTAGTTTAAAACAGTTCCCTGGTTCTTTGCTGCCAGCCACTTGCTCCTTCCGCCAAACATCTTGCAAACAACTTCATTTAGAAATGCTTCCAACATCTGCTGTCTGCATCAATTTGTCCTTTGAAGCCTTTTTTTATGGCAGAGACCATCTTACTCCATGTTTTCAGAATGGTGTGTAGTTTTATGCTTCTAAAAATGGGATCAGAGTTTTTATTATGCTAAGAGCCCTCTAGTCCTGTGCAAGAGCTGTGGAAATTATGCATATTCTATTCTATTCTATTATTCTATTCTATTCTGTTCCGTTCCATTCCATTCTATTCAGTTTCTTTGTCAGTGCCTTCCTATAACTCATTGTGCTACATTATTAAGAACTGTTTTATGTGGTTTGGTTTTTACTAATCCTTTGACTAAGGTGAGTAAGGCAGAGGAGAGGACTGTCTTAAGTAGACCAGTTGCTTTTATTCTGTTTATATTAGAGAAAACAGACCAAGGCCTTTCATGTGGAAGGTGGGGAAGTATATCATCATCCTATAAGCTCCTTGTATAGCTGCTGACTTGCCTGCAGGGAGCCACAGTTAAGCATGCTTAAACCTTTATTAAACAAGTCTTTCACACTCCTGTGTTTAAAACAGTTTCTTGGTTCTTTCCACAACCCACTTGTCCCTTCCTTGAAATCTTTTCTTGCAAACCACTTTGTTCTGAAATGTTTACTACACTTCTGCTGTTTCAGATGCTTCAACATAGTCTCCTGGTGAGTGGAACGGTTGACCAAAAAGCTCTAGTCTCAATGGAAAAAAGATATTTTGAATATTTATTACATTCTTTGACTTTTCTGGAGCTGATGGATGCCAGCTTCAATATGAAAGCCCACAAACCTTCAGAAAGGGACACAAACTCTTGAGCTTATGATATTAATTCCTGTAAGATTACTAAGGGTAATGATGTTTCTCGTGAGGTAAAAGGAGTCTGAGAAGGAGGGAGAACAATTAGCCAAAGCTAGGAACCAAACAAGCAGTTTTGGCTGGACTACGAACAAAGAACAGTGGATAGTTCTGGCCTCTGCATGTTATGTCAGGCCTTGGGAGGCACAGGTACTCTGTCTGCTTTCCTGCATGCTGACACTGAAATAAGACGTTGCAAAACTTCCATCTGTTTTACTCTGTGGGGAGTGTAGGAACTCTCAGTCCAGAACTCGTTCACCACCAACATTCAAATAAACGTAATACACATTTTTTCAAGCTCACTGGGCAGCAAACACCACAGATACATATGATCAAAAAGGAATTAAGCAAGTTAATTCAGTTGTCTCCCACTGGGCTCATTTTCATCACTGGTGACATTACAGCTTTTATATGTGATTATTTTTAGCATTAGTAAATAGCAGTAGAGCTAATCTATGGCAGGCATGGGAGGGAGCACTGGACCTACCTGCTTTGTTACAAACTTCCTATTGAACTTACTAAATCACTGCCTCTGCTTTCCTCAGCTATGGAAAATAAGTCCCGTGTCACTCAGAAGCTTGCAGGGTTTGGTTGATCAACCCTAGTGAAGTTCTCAGAAGTTAAACCAGGGCAATCCCTTACGATTGTTTACAGAAAGCTGGTGCTGCAGCTGGTAAACACTTGGCTTGCTCTGCAGGGAGAGAACCAGGTTCTGGGGACTTCGGCAGGCAGCTTGTCCTTGCCCAGCCAAAAACCCACCAAAACAGGGAATAATGGGCAGGATTCCTCCTGCTGTGTGTCCGGATCCAGGCTCTTTCTGCTCCTCAAGCCAGGACAACGTCCCCCTCCACCTTTCAGTCCTGACAGTTTCTTGGGAAGAGAGTAATCTAATCAGAGATGTGAGTAGTGATAAGTTTCATGCTTATGTAAGCAACACGTAATGGTGCTTCAGCATCTCCTTTAACCTTGTAATGTGAAAGAAAAGCGAGTTTCTTCCTGCTGTCTTGGCTCATGTGTTCTCAAGCCATTATCCATTTTATTGTAAAAGCTCCACCCGAACCCCTGTTTTCTTCCTCAGGCATAAGACCCAAGCAGCAGGTGAAGGCAGACAAGGAAAAGCTTTCTCCCTAGACTTTGCCCTGATGTATAGGGCACCGAGTGGGGACAAAACCGGCGCCCCCGCTGCGGCCCCTTGTTCCCCGCCCCGACACGGAGCGATCGCCGCCACCTCAGGACCAGACAGTCCGTGAGGCGGGGAAAGGCCAACAACCCCTGAGCCAGCCCCAGCTCCCGCCTGCCCCTTCCAGACGCTCCCCACCGGAGCTGTATGCGCTCCCCACCGGAGCTGTGTGCCCTCCCCGGGCTGTGGAGGCGCCACGGGACGAGCGGCCGCAGCAGGAGCCGGCCGGCACCGGCCATGGCTGCCACAGCGCTCCCGCCGCCGGGGCAACGCGACGCCCCCTACGCATGCGCGGTCTCGTCTGCCGCTTCTTGGGTTATTCTACAACTCTCAGAGAGGAGGGGTGGCTTAAAAAAAAATGCATGTTCCTACTTCTAGACATCACCTTTAGGTAAACATTGGAGCTTCTACTCGTGATATAAACCGACTTTTAATACTTTACAATGAATCATAGTGTGTGTGGCTGAAAGAAAGGGCGGGAAGTGGTTTTTGGCATTTTGCCACCCTCCTCTCTCCCCTCAGATAGTTCGGTCCGGCTTGTCACCTTCCCCGCTCCGGAAGGGGTGTGGCGATGCTGAGGGTCAGTGCGGGCGTTGGGCGCGCGCCGCTGCCGTTGGGCACGCGCGGGACGGTCGTGGCGCGTCGCTCCCTCAGCCGCCGGTCCCGCCATGCCGCCGCCCGGCCAGACCCCGCTCCCGGACTGGGACGGCCTGAAGCTCCGCGTACGGACCCTCATCGCGTCCCACCGCGTCATGATCTTCAGCAAGAGCTACTGCCCTTACTGCAATAAGGTGAGGCGGCGGCGGGAGCCACCCGGGCGCGCTCCCCCCGCGAGACCTCTCCTCCGGAACCGGGGCTCTGGGAGCTGCTTCCCTCCTCACGCCTCCCTGGCGAGGGCTGGGCGGGAGGCGGCTCGGCGGCCCGGCTCGGCGCGGGGGGAGGCAGGCCCGGCGCGGCCCCCGTGTGAGGCCACAGACATCTGCCCTCAGGGCGGCCCGGGCGGGGAAGTGCGGGAGGGGAGGAGGGTTGGAAAGCGAACGGTGAGGGGATGCTGCTCCTTGGGACAGCACCCTTGGGATTTAGACAGTGTAGTTTTAGCTCAGTTTTGAGGGGAAAGCCGTATGAGGGGCGCTCAAAGTCACTGGGTCTGTTCAGCTTGGAAAAGAAGAGGCTGAGGGGAGACCTCGTGGTGGCTACAGCGTCCTCACAAGGGGAGGAGGGGCAGGGGCTGAGCTCTTCTTTTGATGACCCAACTATAGAACCGGAGGGAATAGCAGGAGGATGTGCCAGGGGAGGGTGAGGCTGGGCATGGGGAAAAGGTTCTTCACCCAGAGGGTGCTGGAACAGGCTCCCCAGGGAGGTGTCACAGCCCTAAGCCTGACAGAGTTCAAGAAGAGACTGGACAACGCCCTCAGACACACGGTGTGAACTGTGGGGTGTCCTGTGCAGGGACAGGAGTTGGACTCGATGATCATTGTGGGTCCCTTCCAACTCAGGACATTGTATGATTCTGTGATCCATGCCAATTAAGTTGAGCACCAAGTGCCACCCCTTAGAGACCCCTTATCAGGCTTGAAGTGAAGCAAAGCTCCTAACAGGTGTCCTTAGCAGTTCTTTGCCATCTGAGTGAAGGGGTAGATGAATGTGTGTGAAATTCTGCACAGTGTGTTTGTTCCTTAGCTAAACTGCTTTTGTCTCTGCTATTTGCAGGTCAGGGTGCTGACTGTGTTGCTTTCTTACTTAAATTTTGACCACCGTATTGGTGTCCAAGTTGGACAAAGTTGTATTCCCCAGAGAGGAATATAAGTTAATTTTTCAGCTGTTTCTGAAATTTGAGGGAAAAGGTTGACTGTAGCAAGAATGTAAGTTCTAAATGCTGACCATAATCTGTGTTTAAAAGAAACAACACTAATTGTGATGTTTAGAGAAAAGTAACTAGCCCTGGTTCTGTGTCAATATCACTGAGTGAGCCAGAGGCATTAAAGAAAAATAGTATCTTCGTTAGAATTTTACGATACCAACATACTGTAGTCATAGCTCATACAGAATCTGGGCGTTTATAGGCATTGTGATTCTTGGATGTCTACAAAGAGCGTGTTATGAAATGTCGGTTAAAACTCATAATGTATTTGATGTGACCTTGGTAGAAAAACATAATTGGAACTATAAGGTAGAGTCCTGGTGTTTGTCAATGGAATTGACGATCAGGAGATCACTCAAAAGCTGCACTCCCTTGTGTAGATTTGGTTTGGTTCCAGTAGGTCTTGTGAGGGAAGAGATATGAGCCTGTTGTAGAAAACTTAAATGAATATATCCCATCTCACTCACAACTTAATTGAAGTTTTGGAGAAGGAAGCTTCTATGTATGAGAGGACAGGCAAAAGTGGCAGTGCCTTCTCTTCAGGAATGTTTTGGCAGCAAGATAGTATATAATAATAGGAAGCTCAAATCCTTCTAAAATTTGCTTACTTATCAACTTACTCAATGGAAGTTTTAGCAAATGAAAGTAATGCTAGGGTTGGAGTCTGGCTCAAGTCTAGTCCAGTTGACAAAAATGTTATCATTGGTTGAGGAGAAATCCTTTTGTTTAGGACTTCGTGCTGCTTATCAAGAAATAAGACTTAGTTGTGCCTGTCTGTGTTGCTCTTTGTGCTTTTAGTGATCATGATTGCTCAGGTGTTGTTATGCATGGCATTCAGGCCAATGTGTTTGAGATCATACAATGGCACAGTAACTTTTTAAACTTTGAAGCCTCTTCCTTCATCTGTTTCTGGTATTGCAGTGGGGCTAGACTAACACAAGGAGCTAAAGAGAAAAATAAACTCAATAGTCGTCCAGTAATTAAATTCCATGTTAATGTTCTTTCTTGCATTTGTTCAGAGCTTCTCCATTTTATTCTGTTTATTGTCTTGGGAAGGGGAAGAATAGTTATTTGGAGTAGGAAGGCCTTCTCTCGTGGCCCTTTCTAGGAGGGAGAGTTGAAATACCCTATATGAATTTTTGTGAAGGAACAGGTGGTAAGCTTGGGGGGGCAGGGAGTGGGAAGAGCTGAATGCTGAAGTAGACAGATTTAGTTGGTTTATTTTATTGTTTGAAACAGGAGGGAAAGGTAATAAAATGAAATAAATATGTTGAAGGTATTTTAGAGGGACAATTGGAGAAGAAAGCTGATGAGAGAAGAAAGCTACACATAAGACACTGAGTGATAAAACAGCGAAATATCTGCAACAGTGTCTTAAGAACCCCCTCCTACCAAAGACTTAGAAAATAGTGAAAGGAGCAGGAGAACAATGGGTAATGCAGCATTCTTGCTAGCTGGTCTAGTCTGTAGAATTAATGAAGTGGATATAATTTGAATGTGTAGTTACAGCTTGGGTACTTAGCTTGTAATCACGTAGTTTTGAGTTCTTAAAGGCAGACAGATATGAATAGTGTGCACTGTGCCTGTCTTTTACTGTGGATGGTTATTAGCAATGTGATTCTGGTACGATTAATTGAAAAACTGATGATGTTTAGCACCAGTGCAGAGAACACTTATGTTCTGAAGGGACCTAATTTGAGAGGTGGGAAGAATTTATTTCAAATGGATGTAGCCATGCTGGAAGAAAATAAAGATTGTGCTTTCCTTCAGAAAAGCACTGCAAATAAATTCTCTAAATGAATTAAGTAGCTGATTCTGTTCAGTTTAGCTAGTAGCATGACTAGGCAATTGTGCAGTTCTTTTTCTGCAAATGCAATTTATTGTTCAATTGCTTTAGCAAGGCAGTAGTGGAGAGGGGGTGGTGTTCAGTCAAGACAAGGAAGTCATTTGGACTTGACTGTTCTTTAATATCTTACCACCCTGAAAAGATTAATATTAAGTAAAGATAGAAATGCATTAGAAACTCATAGGTTTTTAGCATGAAAAATTGGCAAGTCTGAACATTGTGCTATGTTGAAATTATTTTAAAAGCAACAACTGGACTGTATAAAAGTTGCCACTTACTCTAGTTATATGCTATGCTATTAATATTAAAAATTACTTTCTGTATTCATGGGGGCTTCTGGTCAATTCAGCTGTAACTATTACGGAATGTTTGTTTATATGTGAAACAGCAGGCATGGGACACACCATTTTCACTTAACTGTACTGTATGAAGCTTATTTCAAACCTGCTTAGCTACCCTAATGACAAGAAAGCATCTCCAGGAAGAGTTTTCTAAAGTGTTAGACCAGTTTCTCAGTTTCAGATAAATTATTGACTGCTTAGTTATAGATTTTTCTACTATCTCTTTTTGTGAAAACTGGAAGGGTTTAGTAGGTAAATGAGGCCATTGAAGTAAATGGCTGTATCTGTGACTATGGAACCTCATATCCTGTCCCAGACACTTGTTGGAGAAATCACATTTTTAGGATTGGGGTATAAGGAAGGAAATTTCCCAGTATGCTGCTGGAGTTTCCAGCACTGTGTGGCTCAGGAGTTTCTTGACCTGAGTTTGTACTAGTTTTACTGAGTTAAAAGTATTTCGTGGATCTTTCTTCAGTTGGTCTAGTAGCAGTTGTGGTCTTTTAATTTTGGCTTTTCTGGTTTATGTATTGTATGGAGATTTACTTCCTTTTCGTTTCGAAATTGTTGTCTGGTAAATGTAGTTGTTGCTGTTTGTTCCAGTGAGTATTTCTCAGAATTCATTTCCTGTTCATCTTATCTAGATATTACTCATGATTAGTGTGTGTTACCTTTCTACTCCTCCTAATAATTTTCTTTTCCAAACTGAGATGATCTGTTATCTCTTGCCTATATCAGAGGTTTCGTAACCAACCATACACTTTTTACTTTTCTTTCTTTCTTTGTTTCTTTCTCATTCGTTAGCGATACCCAAGCATGATCTATTCATAAGTAAAAAATGCAATAGCTACTTCTAATTTGGATGCTGACATTTGTCTGTTTTGTTTTTTTTTTTTTTCTCTGTCACATATCTTCAGTAGAGAATAAAGGTTGCTTAAAGGTGGTGTCTTAAATCTGTGCTTTCTGGAGTGTGATTCAGCTACCAGGTGGAGAGACAACCAGACGCTTCTCAGAGCTGCAGAGTAAAAGGACAAGGGCCAATAAATATGAGTTGCAATGAGAGATACTCCAATGAGATAAAATGGAAATTCTTTACTGTGAGGATGGTCAAATATTGGAGCAGCCTGGAGAGGTGATGGTATCTGCATCCTGTAGAAATTTAGAACTGGAGTGGATGGTGTTTTGAGCAAACTGATCAAACATCATACTTGGCTCTACTTTGAGTAGGGAGCTGGATTGGATGACCTCCAAATGTCCCTTACAACTTAAATTATTATATAATTGCAGGACTAATGTAGTCAGTTATACAAGCAGAGCTTATTTTTGTATATTACGGGTTGACACATGGTGTGGTAAGAAACTGGCCATGTAGTTGGTACAGAATACAAAAGCTTTGTTTGTCTGCATAAAGCTGGAACTCCAGTAGAAAGCATTGGAATACTCAGCCTTTGGCACAGTAACAGCATGGATCACAGCAACATTCAAAACATTTTATTCATCACGTGTTTGACATCTTCAGGCTTATTAGATGTGACTTAGCTTACTCTTAGTGCTGTCAATAAATTTGAGGTTTACCAGAAAGCTGGTTGTAAAAGATTTCCTCTGAATGAGCAGCAACTTAGTGTACTTCATTGTTCAGTGGATTCCTCATGGACATCTAGTGCTTCTTGCGAGAGCTGTTTTCACATCAAGACAGTTATGATTAAAAGCAGCTATTTTACCTGTTGCCTTGCAATATGTATTTGCATGGTTAAGTCTGCAAATTCTATTTCAAAGTAGTAAATACTGCCAGATGTTGTACTACCTCCTGTGCCATGAGGTGTGTCGTTGTCCAGCTGGAAAGACAGTTCACAATTTTTTTAACTGCCAGTTTTACAAATAGGTGTTAATGTAAAAAAATCTCAGTTCTAAAATGCTACCTGGATCTGAATCTGGTAATGGTACACTCAGTCCATCCAGAACAACTGTTAGAACACTGTCCAGGCTGGGGAGATCTCCACTGTCTTTTAGTATGTTTTGTTGGCTTTTATTTTTTTCTTCTCTTTTTAAGACTAGGCTTGTATATAGAGGGTTTTTTGTTGGGGGTGAGGAGGATGTTATTTTGTTTGGTTTTTTTTCCCGTTTCAATTTATTGCTGACTTCTGAATGCATAAAACCTGTTTCTAGGATGTGTTCTAGTGATGCTGTACCTGAGTTTATTCATGGCAACATGGGAGAAGAGCAGCCTTTTAATGACCAAGCATCTTTAGAATGCTTCTCCTTGCTTAATGGAGAAGAATAGCAATTTAAAAGGTTATAAAAGGTAACTTACATTCTGGCATTAACACTCTCAATATTTCACAAGCAAGATATGACTGATTTAGTAAAACAATGGCAAACAAGTTAGAACCACTCTTGCCTGATCCTGGAGGCTGAGGCAGATGTTGTTAAACGGCAAACCGAAAATTAGAGCTGGAAAAAAAAAAAAGGCAAGAAATCATCTAGTCTTGTCCACTGGCTCAGGGTAAGAGGGGTTGTAGTTCAGGTACTTTTGACATGTACTTGGAAGCCGTTCACTGATGAAGATTGTCGTCTGCCTTTTCCAGTGTCCCGTTATTAGGAAAAGATTTTCCTGAAGTCTAATCTCAATCTCATGTTGCAGTTCAAGAGTGTTAGTTCTTATTCCATCCACCACTTCTCTTTTTCCTTGAGGTAGTCAATTACTTATTTACAGTTATTTTTTCCCCATCTTTATGTTAAACCCAGCTCATTGAGTCCTTATAGTAATTGTCTGCTTGTTCTAAAACTTTTCTGAAGCACAGCAACCAAAAGTGAAGGCAGGGCTGGTAGGCATGAGCTGTTGTACTGCTGAGGACACATGGACAGTATTACCCTTTCTGCAGCTTTTTATAATGCTTTATTTTTTTGCATTTGTTTTGCATATTATTCTTTATTCCTTTTCCCTTTCTTTTCTTAGTACTGTCAAGGAATCTGGCTGCAACTTTATGTTCTCAATGTTTTTCCATATGACAGTTACTCTCATGGCTTTTGGTATCTGTTGGGGATGGAGAAATCTGCAGCTAAGCAAATTGTATATGGAAACTTTTTCTTAAGAAGATGAAATTTGTACTGGAAGGCAGCTGTGGTGTGGAATGCTTAATCTGAATGCTGTTAAATAGCCTGGCTTTAAGTGAGGAACATACAAAATATACAAGTAGTGCCAAACTTTACCAAAGGCATGTAGAGCTAGACCCTCGAAGTGTAATAACTGAGACTTAAAAGTTACCTCTGTTTGTCCAACAAACAAGTTTTCCCCTGAGCTGTATGTCGTATCTTGTGAAAGCTTTGCACTGGCATTGTGTCCGTTTCTGTTGTAGGTGAAAGAACTCTTCCGTTCCATGCGTGTGGAGTACTATGCTTTGGAACTTGATGTAACTGGTAAGTAGAAAAAGAGAAAGTCTATCACATGCTGCTTAATGTAACTAAAAATGGGCAACCGTGCATGACTCTTCAAGCTGTCTTGAGCTAACTGGAGGATATAAGCACAATTAAAATCAATTTTAATATATTCAGAGATAAAAGAAATTAGGCTTCAATGTGGATTTTAATACAGGATGTGTTTTTAATATAACTGAAGGTTTTGACTCTTTCTGTACAAATCATCAACTGGTATAGGATGTGAGATCTGATTTCTCTCTGAGGAGCTCTGTCTTTTGGGGAAAAACATGGTGTTTTTTCTACCACCTCAGGTTATTTTGTGGCTTTAAATGAATTGTTAATGTTTGACTCGGTGTGTGGGTGACCTTAGGGAAAGTTGCTGAGTCACTGGAAGGGTAAATTCCAGTACTTTAACTATTGCTAGTTTAAGGCTTTTATTTTTTTAAAGCCCTACCTGCTTTAGTTTTAATGCTTGTCTAGCACCTTATGCATGTATGTACATGATGCATGTAGTTTTTAATGAAGTTTTAAGAGCAAGTAGTTCCTACCATAATTATTAGTAACCTCTTAATTGCACTGTTGATAAACTACTGATTCTATATTATCAATTATTTTCTGTACAAAACTTCGTTACAAATGCTTTTTTGAAGTATTGGTGCTTAAGCAGTGCTTGGAAAAATGTGCTTATTTATTGGTCCAAAGCATGTCTTCTTACTTTTATAAAAAAGTTGTTATACTGTGACCTCATGATAGCCCAAGATATGCTAAGTACAATGCACAGTCATTTTTTTCTGGAATTAGTCCTAATAAAGAAAGTATTTCCCTTACAATTGCTCTGATTACTGATACTAAATATATATGTTATTGGAGTAAAAAGATTTTAGTCAAAATGACTACCATAAATTCTCATACCCACATTTACTGCTCAACAACTGTGAGATTCAAATTGAGCCAGTGTGATTCAGATGACTGTGCACTTGCACACTCCAAAACAAGTGTGTCTGATCTCGTGTGATACCTGCAAAGATTTTTGTAGTAGTAGTAGTAGTACCATGTGACACTCAGGAACAAACTGATAAGAATTCAGGAAACACAGAGACTAAACTGTCTTCAACTTTACTCTGTCCTGTAGAATTATAGTGTGAAGCACCAATTTATCCTCTGGATTTAAGTGTGCTCTTTTGAGAAGTAGATTTTGAAGGCTTATGTTCAGGAAGTCTATAAATGAGATGCTTACAATTTTCTTGGCAAGCCTGCAGTATATTACAGTCCAAACCTTAAATACTTCAGGTTGTTTTAAATCTCCCTTCTTGAAAATTGTTCTGTAACATAACTGTTTGTTTTGTTCTTAGATGATGGACCCAGTATTCAGCAAGTCTTAGCAGAGCTAACTAATCAGAGGACAGTGCCTAATGTATTTGTGAATGGAACACATATAGGTGGCTGTGATGCAACTTACAAGGTAACTTTTCTTTAAAAATCGTCTGAAAGTAGACAAGACTACTGAGTAAATTTGCTGTTTGCTCATAATTAAATTTTGTGTGACATGGTAGACTGGGTGATCTAGGTCAAAAAAGGCAACATCATTCTGTTTTTGTTTGCTCAGAAATGTGTGTGATAATTTGATTTTTTTTTTTTTTAATAGGCTTATCAGGATGGATCACTGCAGAAACTTCTTGGGGACAGCAAAGATGTAGAACCCTATGATTATGATCTCATTATTATTGGTGGTGGCTCAGGTGGACTTGCATGTTCCAAGGTATGACGTGAAAATTGCATTAAAGAACAGGTTGTACGTGAAACTTCTTAAAAATTAGTGTCTGTATTAATCACAATAGTATAAATCACTCTATATTTTGATGATTATTACTGTTCAACTTGTTAATTAATGAATCAGTAGTGGTCTAGTAATGTGCTCACTCAAGAGATCATGGTTTGTGTGCATTAGTTTCTAGCCAATGCCCATTCAGGTCTTGATCCTAATAATAGGTTTTAGATTCCTGGCTGAGGGCAGAACCAAAAGTTTAAGTATCTCTTCTCATATGTAATAGGCAGGCACTTTAACACTTCCAAACAGTAATCTGGAAAACCTAAAAGCTACTCTTGAAGTATTTCTGGCTGTGGAAGATTCAGGATCACAAGTCATCTAAAATGAAGTGCTTTCAGCTGTTCTCTCAAGGAATGGACTCACTTTTTAGTTCTCTTTCTAGTGTCTTTTTTAGAAATGGTGGTAGAGCTTGTGTACCTGTTACACAAATAGCTGTTTTTCAGAGTGCCTCAGGACCTAAGATGCAGATTCAATTTTCTGTAATAACTGAGGGATTTGAACCCACACTTCACACCTCTCAGCCAGGTATCCTAACCATCAGTTTATGGTTTGGGCATGATAATGTTATTCTTGACAGCCTTGGCAATTGCTGTACAACGATAGTTAAGCATGCAACTTTCACTAGATACATACAAGAAAGGCAGGAGAAGATGGCATGTTGTATATTGTGAGTGTAAATGAGCAGACAGGCTTTCTTGGTCAGGCAAATGCTCAGTAATGCTGACTTGTCTCTCTGTATTTTATAGGAAGCTGCTACCTTGGGAAAGAAAGTAATGGTGTTAGATTATGTTGTTCCAACGCCTCTTGGAACCTCATGGGGTAAGTTCTGTTAACTTGTATTTTATTATGTTTGAGTTGTTGAGATACATATTGAGTTGTTAGATACTATGGATTTGTGTTCTTAGAAATTGTGGCTGAATTCCTGTAATTCTAGGACATGGGATAACAAAGGAGTTGTTTTTCTTGGCTTTTCTGGACAGTTATTTCTGTGCATTGCTAATTCTCAGTTGTTTGTCAAATGTTATTCCAGTTCTGTTCACTCTCAAATCGTGTCCGGGTAATATTAATGTGTGTGTGTGTGTGTGTTTGCATTCTCATGTGTTGGGGTTTTTTGGAGGGACTTTTAGTTCTTCTACTTCTCTTTCCTGGACAAATGATCTAGGCTACCTCTAGGACAGTGTGACTATGTGGCTATGTATGCCTCACACAGGTAATAACATGGTTCTTTCCGTCTTAGGCCTTGGTGGCACATGTGTAAATGTAGGTTGCATTCCTAAGAAGCTAATGCATCAAGCAGCACTTCTGGGTCAGGCGCTCCAAGACTCGAGGAAATACGGGTGGCAGTATGAAGAACAAGGTTAGTGAGACCACAGAGCACAGACCAAAACATTGTACAGATGAGACTGAGCTTAAGATCGTTCTGATACTTTGGACATAGTAAACTAGAGGGAGAGGTCAGTCGTTTTCTTGGGTGAATCAGAAGGCGTCCTCCTCTTTGAGTCACAGAAACCCTTAGGATTGAAAGCTAATTGTGTTTTGTTCCCTATATCATCTGAATTAAATGAAAGATCTTCATATAGTAACAAGTTAGGTAAAGACTAATATGTATCCTCACTACTGATGATAATGATGTTTTCTTAGCATGATGTGCAACGAATAAGGCTTTAATTTTTCTTTAAGGGTTCATTGCATTTCGATTTCCTTAATTATTAAAATAATGTCTTGTTTCAGTTAAACACAACTGGGAGGTCATGGTAGAGGCGATTCAAAACTACATTGGTTCTTTAAACTGGGGATATCGAGTGTCCTTAAGAGAGAAGTCTGTGACATACCTCAATTCTTACGGAGAATTCATTGAACCACACAAAATTAAGGTATGTGCTGTGTTTAAAACATTTTGGGGGGGGGGGGGAAACTCATGTTCTAAAATGACCTCTTAAAATCCCACAAGGAAAGGGCTTCGTCTTGACATTGCCAACTTCAGTCAACTGAAATTAAGAACTCATTTGTGAAATAAGTTATTCATTCAGATTATAATTGTACTTTAGTACATGCCATAGTGTTTGCAGCCTTAGTAATTGTTATGTAAGACTAATGTGGATATCTGTAAACTTAAGTCTTGCTTGGATAGAGTAAGGTGATCTCAGTTGGTAACTTCATGACTGAGGTCAGCAGTCTGAGTCACGAGGGGGAGACAAAAAGAAAAGCTTCAGCTGTACGATTTTGCTGCTTGGAAAATCTTCATACTGAAGCATAAAAAGCATTGAAATGAAATTCAGATTAAGCACTTGCGTAACAGCACTGCTAGAACCTTATGCTGTATCAGCATAAGAATTAAACTGTCAGTTTTGCAAGACAAAGCATGTGCTGCCAGTCTTGCTTTAAATTATCATATTGCAGCAGGGTTAACTTAGAAGAACTGCATATTCAAGACAACTGTTTGGTTCGGTGGGTGTAATTGTCTGTTTTCAATATGAGCTTAGGAAGGCTGAACTACATGTGTTTCAAGAAACTCGCACTGAAACAAAAGTAGTATACTCAACTTGCCTCATCTACCAGCTGTTCTAGTGTCCAGGTATACAGGTCAGCTACTTAAGTGTTCTTAGTCTATAAATGAAGTATAACAGAAACTTTGAGCAGGAGGTTGGACGAGATGACCTCTTGAGAGCCCTTCCAACCTGAATTACTTGATGACTCTATCAGAAGGAAGTTTCCCTTCTTCTGTGTTGGGAAATAACTAAAGAGCAAGAATAAAGGCTGGATTTTGAGAGAGACACATGGGCAAAATGAAATTTCCCAAGACCAAGGTGCTCTAGATGTCAATTTAGAGAGCCTCAGACCCATCCTTAAATGAATTCAAACTAAAATCATGTAACTAGATACTTTTGGGTTTTAATTTCTACATTAGTCTAAGAACCACTTGCTGTTCTTTTGTCACTAGCATTGTGTTTGCCTCTTACTGGAAGTGGAAGGCAAAGGAGCCTTAATTTGTTGTGGCTTTTTATAATTTGAAAGTTGTTTGTTATTGAACAATCCAATCTAAACGAGTTGTTGAAATGAGCAGGATTCAAAGAACAAATGTTTTTAAGTGCTCTAACTAATGTGAGAAAAGCCTGGTAGTTTGTGGTTCAAAGTTGTTATTCTTCAGTGACCCATATGGCTTCTCTGAATGCATTAGTTCTTGTTTGAAACTGCTTGTTCTTGATTCTTAAATATATCCAACATATTTAAGGGAAGCGCTACATAACTTTTAAACGTTTACCTTAAAACCTGTACTTATGATAAAGACTTTTTTAACTGTGTTTATATAAACAGGCAACTAACAGGAAAGGACAAGTAACCTATCACACAGCAGAGACTTTTGTCCTGGCAACAGGAGAAAGGCCTAGATATCTGGGTATCCCTGGAGATAAAGAATACTGCATTACAAGGTGAGATGAAAAGGCGTAATAGGCTGACTTTTATCTGCTGTAGTGTAACAAGCTTGTGTTGAAAGAACCTTGTAACTTGCACTTCTTTCCTTTTAGTGATGACCTCTTCTCCCTGCCTTACTGCCCTGGCAAGACTCTGGTTGTGGGTGCTTCCTACGTGGCTCTAGAGTGTGCCGGATTTCTCGCTGGTCTGGGTCTAGATGTCACAGTCATGGTGCGTTCCATCCTCCTTCGGGGCTTTGACCAAGAAATGGCAGAAAAAGTAGGTGCTCACATGGAAACACACGGTGTAAAGTTCATCAAGAAGTTTGTACCTGTTCAGGCAAGTCCTTTCTTTGTTTCTTCTCTCCTTGCAAAATCACTTTAAATAGCACATGCAGAGTGTACGTGCTCTCTGGGAAGGCTTTGGGGTCTGTACAAGAACAAATGTTTAATGAGATTAAGCTTTGGTTTTTGGTTTGGGTTTTTTTACTGTTGAATGATAGATGAGTAGATCTAGGTTTGAAGTGACTGTGTAAGCGATCTCTGCTTCTTAAGGTTTTTCTAAGCATTTAAATATGTATGCAGGTTGAACAGCTGGAGGAAGGCATGCCAGGAAGACTCAAAGTGACAGCAAAGTCTACCGAGGGACCAGAAATCCGTGAAGAAGAATATAACACTGTAAGCATTTCTTGATTTGAAATAATTGAATATAGCAGCACATGGAAATGTATTAAAATACTTTAAAAGTTATTCAGGAAAAAGGTAAAGGGAAGTCTTCCTTGAAAATTTGTTGACATAAATTACTGGCAGAAAAAAATACATGAAAATTCAATATTCATGTTCAGTTGAGCCCTGTCAGCAGAATGGGTGAAGCTTTACATGCCTGGAATTTAGTTCATGTGAACAGTGTTTTTGCTTTGATTTTTGTTCTGATATTAGTATTTTGCTGTTTGTTGCATCTCTGAAATAAGTTGCACATGAAGGAGCCTGAACTGTTGGTGGCTCTTTCAAAAAAAGTCACTTCAGTTGCATGCTTCATCATTTTTTTGGAAAAAAAGACCAAAGGAAGTGTTACGCTGCTTATACTTTCCTCACATAAAATTATTGCATTTAATTTTGGATTTTTTTTAGGTTTTGATAGCTGTTGGTCGTGATGCATGTACCAGAAATATTGGCTTAGATACAATTGGTGTCAAAATCAATGAGAAGTGAGTATTGCTCAACTCCCTTAGACCATGGAATGTGATGATTTTTTTTAACCTTTTTAACAGTACCTAATGATACTATTCCTTTTTTTTTTTTAAATCATAACTTTCATACCTGGCAATTATGTGAACCTTTACTCAAATCCAGGACAGAATAGGTTTTAAAGTTGCCCATTAACTTTAATATGTATTTCATAAAAGAACTGTTCTGAATTATACCTACATGTTGGCCACTGTGCTTAAGGAATAGATTTCATATATTCACCTAATTTGCTTAGAAACTGCAGTTTAATATTGTTAAATTAAATGTTTTATTCAGCTCATGTGGCAAGTTAATCTAGGGATTTAAAGAGGCAGCAAACTACTCACTTCTTACACATTTAACTTGTTCTTGTTTCTCCCTGGTGTCAGTGCAGAACTGGTGCAAAGGAAAAGGCAGGATTATGTTGTTCAAAAGAAAGCTGCTGCAACCTGATTTTAATTTTTCTAACAACTTACTAAGCCAACTTACTTAAACGTGTGAGTGAGATTGCAGCTCTTTTTCCCCATAAGGGAAAATGTACATTGCAAGCTGTATAATAATAAAATAAAAGGTCGTAAGTCTAAAGATGTCTGAATAACTTCATTGTGATCAAACACGTACTGTTGCTCAGGTCAAATCTGGCCCACTGAATAACGACTTCAGCCACAAGTCAGAGTTTGATGCTCTGAAGAGCTTGCAGGTGAAGTAGAAAAGGCATAAGCATATTTAATAAAACGTGCTCTGTAGTTAGAATTACATCTTTCTAGCAGAAATTCTCCCCTCTGTTTTTTGCTGAGCTCTGAGAAAGGTTATGGTACTGAACTCTCTTCTCTATTTTCTGTTTGTTTGAAAGGAATGGGAAAGTACCTGTAAATGATGAAGAGCAAACCAATGTGCCTTATGTTTATGCTATTGGGGATATATTGGAAGGAAAGCTCGAACTTACTCCAGTTGCTATTCAAGCAGGGAAGCTACTAGCCCGCAGGCTTTATGGTGGTAGTTCCACAAAGGTAAAGCTATAAGAACACAATTTCAACTTATTTCTGTTTTTTGCCTCAAAATTGCAATAGCACGAATTGATTTGTCCACTTGACTGTGGGCACTGCAAATGTTTTGTTAAAAAAAAATGTGCTTATACAGCTTTTCGTGTTATATACTCTATAGAAATTGCATAGTCTAAATATAAATTTTGTTTTTTATTTTTAGTGTGACTATATCAATGTACCAACGACAGTGTTTACTCCTTTAGAGTATGGCTGCTGTGGGTTACCTGAAGAAAAAGCCATAGAAGAATATGGAAAGCAAAATCTGGAGGTGAGAGCACTCAGCACTTGTTCAACTTGTAGCTTGAAAATGTTGTTTTTTCTTGGCCTTGCCACTTTGCACTCAAAGCATAGCGTTAAAACGAGATTACAAGGTTAACTGGGCACGTCTTTGATTGTGGAAGTGCTGTCATCTGGTTAACAAGCTATTGGACTCCCAGAAATCTTCAGGAGGCCAAACGCGGGTTGCAGAACTGTAGGTGTTTGTTGTCATGGATTAAAAGACTTATTACTGAAGTATATCAAACTCCTGTGGTGAACTGTCTATTTTCTGCTTATTCACTGTACTTGAATTCAGAATGAATTTCCTCCTGACCTTTTCTTGCGGCTGTAGGAGTGTCGGGCATCACTTCCCTCTTTTATGGTAATTTCTGGCTTGTGCACTTCTCTAAAGGGTTTCATTAAAGCTGTTTGCGTGCCTTGTGTTTAACTCCCTGCATCTTTCACACACACTGGGCATTTAGCTTCTGCAGTTCAATGTTTTGCAGAGTAGGTTTAAATGAAAAGTAGCGATCAGTTTTGTACTACTGAAGCACATCTCTTTCTGAAAGTATGATCTTAAAGGCTGTTTCTTATAGTTGTTGCTGTTTTAATCAAGGATTTGAGTCAAGTCATCCTTTACTGACTTTTGGAGGATGGATTGCTTGGGCTGGGGAGGGCAAAAGTCACTGTCTTGTTGAGTATATGTTACAAAAATCTAGTGACTTAAAGGTCAAACCACCTATTTGTAAAGACATTAAGATTTGAATTGTGTCTGATTCAGTCAAATTCTGATGCTTTTTTTCTTGTCATCCTCCCAGGTTTATCACAGTTTGTTCTGGCCACTTGAATGGACAGTACCAGGCAGAGATAACAATACTTGTTATGCAAAGATTATCTGCAATAAACGTGACAATGTAAGTAGCAAGCTGGAATGGATATGCTGGGTTTATTCTCGGAATTTCTTTTGAGACCAGCCAAAAGACTAGTATCTTTTATTTGGCCTGTCTGTGGCCAGCTTTACCTGTTTTGTGAACAGAAGCAGTTGTTTTAAGAGGTCTAATCAATTTGGAGAGAGCTGACTGTTTTGTTTTGATGTAACAGCTGTTTGAGCAAGTGGTACCTTTATACATTATGAAACATCATCCTGAGTTCAAATTTAAGGACAGATTTGTGAAGCAATTTGCTGAGGTTTTTCTTCCAGGTGGGTTTTGAGCAGCTGTACTATCTGGTGTCTTGCTTTAGGTTTTTGGACCTTGTGGTTTTTGCCCTTTGCAGAGTGCACAGTTTTCCGTGTTTAGTAGAAACTTGGAAAACATGTGGTCGGTCTTAGAAAATTCAGTAATGAGAATTTTTAGTCATCAGTAAAAATCAATGCAAATGTTGTCCAGTATTCTTCCCCAAAACCATCCGGGAGAAGAGACAAACAAAGGAAGATTTTTGGTGTTTAAAATTACTTCAGAGAGAAGCAATGTTATGATGAAACAGTATTAAGCTAAGAGAGAAGGAAGCAAGCTTACTCTTTTCCTTAGCAGCCCACCTAACCTTTCTCAAAGACTACGGAAAGGCTCAAAATTCTGCTTTTATTGGAGCCTTACTGGGGAGGAAAAGAAAACAAACAACAAACTCAGTGGAAGGAGAGACTTTATTTAGATTTCTAGGTGAAAGTGATTTTTTCCTAGGATGCTGGGGAAGAATGTAAGGTAAATAGGGATTTAAATCACTGTTATTATGAGGAATTTGTATGCTATCGTGCAAGTGATGGCCAGACCTGGCCTAGGACATCTGAAAGTATGGGAACATCCTGCGAAAATGTTTTAAAATGTTCTTTTACTCCTCTTGGTAAACCAATTAATGAAACAAATTGAAACAAATCACGCTGCTGTCTTTGGAGTAGTTTGTTTTTTTTAAAGACTCTGCTATTGACTTGCTTGTATAACATATAATTTTTAGCGTAGTGGGAGTTACATACTAGAGCTTTTGGTAAACTTTACCTAGTACCAATTCCTGCTTTTTCTCACCTGTCTTAAAGAATCGTGTGATAGGATTTCATGTTCTTGGACCTAATGCTGGTGAAGTTACCCAAGGTTTTGCTGCTGCAATAAAATGTGGTCTCACCAAAGAATTACTTGATGAAACAATTGGTATCCATCCAACTTGCGGAGAGGTAAGGAGGGGACAACTTCATTGAAAACCTGCTTTTTTTTTTTTACTTAGATGCAGGGAAAGAATACTACATTGTATTGCATGAGATATATTCAGTATTTGTTTAATGTCTAACCACAAGATATTAACGTGTAATAGAAAATGTGTTAATTGTGCACTGCAACTTACTTTCCATTGTAACAGTTCAGAGAAATCTAGTGTTACTTTACAAGAGGAGAGCAATAGCAACCTGGATGAAAATACAGAGCAAGAGTAAATGAGCTGTTGTTTTGGTGTCTTACAGGTGTTCACTACAATGGATATTACAAAAGCTTCGGGACAAGACATCAGTCAAAGGGGCTGCTGAGGTTAAACCTGCTGTTTTACGTGCTTTCATGTTGTGCACGCTTGGTTCTGTGGGAGCCCTAATACATCCAGCTGCTTTGCAGCAAAATAAACCTCCGCATCAGTGCCACTGCACGTAGTGCAGCTGGGAGTGGTGCCTTGGTGAGGCTTCCTCAGTAAGTAGCGTTGCAAATGGAAGCAGTAATACAGCAGGGAAATCTTGAACTGTAAATCCTGACTTTGCTTGGACTCAGCACTACGGTGCTTTTTTGACGTTCTGGCTCGGAACCTTATTTTGAGGTGAGCTACGACTGATGGCTGCCATGCAAGGTTGGGACATCTCTTCATCCGGTCAATGACTGAACTCCTCCTGAAGGAAATTCTTACATTGCACAAATTAAGGCTAATGCTTCTCGGCTCCATTGTCTTGTACAAATGCCTGAGACAGAGGACAAATGTGTAATTGAATGATTCGTGTCAGCAGTTTACAGTTGACTGATTTATCTTTTTTGATGCATTTTGTTTTACTTAATTGTATATTAATTTGAAGCCAGATGGCACAAATAGGATACAGTGTTGAGCAGTGTGGTTCAAGCACTTGTCTCTCACCTCAACTAGTCTAAAACGTCAAAGAAATCTAAGACATCACTGTTCACATGCATAGTTTTGTGATGTCAGGTGATACCATGTCTTTAAGATGAAAAATTCAGCTGTGGGCATCTTAGGGGTCAGGGTTGAAGACCATAAGTGCAAGACCTTGTCAATTTGCTCTTACTGTTTATATTCAGTGTTAATAATAGTCTCAAATCCGGTCTCAGCTCTGTAATGTGAAACAACACAGAACCCAGAAATGTCTGTACTCCCCTGTGGAGTATTGAGGTCTTAGAGGAGCAGGGTCTGAGAGGGATCTGTCCCACCAATACAGCAGGTGCCTGCCCGTGATGGTAATAAGCGTTGTATAGAATTTCTCTTTGCAGCATGTGTTGCAGCAGAGAAGGATGACTCGGTGTGCTGTCGTGCTTTGTGTAGCGTTGTGTACAGTCAGTACTCTGAAGCTTTCTTCCACCCCAGCATTCTCTGGGGGAGCTGTGCTTAAACTTGGCTTAGTTTTGTCCAAAGAGATGTTTTGAAAGACTCTTCTGAACATTGTATGATAGTAAATGAACAGTTTTTAACTATTTAATCTATGATGTACCATGGAATTTGAAGTTCAATAAACAATGTGCACAACACTTGGTGGTGTCTGACCTCGTGGCTTTATAGGCTGCAATTGAAAATTCGCAGTTGCTTACTGAATCTGCTTTCAGCTGAAGATCTGGTTTTCTTCTAGATCACTGATAATTATGGCATGATGTATCTAGACTGTAGCACTTGAAACAGCGGATAAACAGCAGAACTGTGTGGTTTTTCGGCTTATTGGTGAAATTTATACTTTCCAGGTCTCAGAGTAGTTATGATTATATTTACTGTAGACTTAGAAAAAACTTAATCATCAAATTAGTAGATGGCTTTCCACTTAGCATGAATTTTAATTGTATTTTGAGCACTGTAATCTGTCTTGAGTAACACTAGCAGCCAGGTGGCCTGTGTAAGAACTGTGGGGGCAAGTCTGAAACAAAAGGGGCAGCTGAATGTCCCATAGTAAGCCTTGAAATGCCAGAATAAGACATGAAATATTTTTTCCTGTATAACCATACTATTTAACGCTTCAGATTCTTGCTGTTCCCCTTGGAGTGGCTTTTGACAGAGTCTTGAAGTGTCTACCTTTCTTCAACACATCTCAAATACTGGACAAAAACTCAAAGTTGTTCGGCTTTTATGTTTTTTTTTTTCTCTAAACTGGAATTCTTTCATGTTTAAATCTGTGCGTGTCGAGCCTTCTCCAAATATTGGCAAGGGAAAAATTCCTGGATGTGCCTCAGGAGAGGTGGGAACAGCAGGGGAAGGAAAGGTCAAGTGTTTTAACTAAAAATAAACAGTGTGTCTAATGAAGCAAACCACTTTATTTGTGGGTTTGCAGCACTATCTAATCTATTCTCAAGGTTTTAATTCAAGTAAATGAAGAGACAAGAACTCCTTAAATGAGCTTTATAATTGGCAGTACACAGTGTGTGTGTTATGCGAGTGTGTGATTGAACATCTTCAGCTCCATTAAAGTATACGAACTCAGTTTAGAGCTGAGTTGTGTAGTTTCTAGTGCTGCCTCTAAAAATAGCAACCATCCTTCAAGATAATTTCATTGCATGACAAAAATAGGAGCAGTCCTGTGCTCCAGAGTGTTACAGTGACAAGGTGTTTGGGAGGCAGTCCTGATTGCTTGTTCACTGGAAGGCAGGACAGAAAATACCCTTTGTTTGTTTTGCAGAGCCTGTATCACTGGTCCCCTGGCGGCTTCTACTTCCTTTTGGACCAGCAAATACAACTTCGTCATGTTTGTGCCTGTATTGTGGTGCTTCCTCTGCAAAGGGAGATATCATCAGATTACCAAAACCAGCTGTATGTGTGTCTGCAGCAGATGTATCTGGGTAGGGAAGAAAAGGACTGTCTTATTTAGAGATTCAAGTAGAGATAGCAGAGTTTGGAGGGGTTTTTTAAGCTATATTACTTTCTACTAAATTTTCTTTAAATAACTTGCCATCTTTATGATGCTTACAGTCCAAACATGCTGGTGGTGAAAATCTAAAAAGTTTACCTTTGATTTCTAAATAGGAAAAGTTGTCTTAAAAGAAAAAAATCTTGGAAGATTTCATTCATAATAAACTAAGTGTAGCTACATGTAAGTTGTAACTAGGTGGGCTGAGAACTGAGGTTTTGTGAACCCTAAGAGTGTCTGGGCAAGAAAAACTCCCTTTAAGTAGCACTTCCAGTTTGCTTTTCACAGAGGCCGATGGTGGTGGGTAGATGCTGGCGTGGTTCACCAGCTTCTTGCCTCGTAAAAGTGTGACTCTGGGAAACCTGGCACTGACTTGCTGCCGTAATCTTCCCTTTGACATGCTCGGACTTGGGGCTTGCACGGTGTGCGTGGGTGGAGGGCAATTCAGAGCACTCACGGGGTCTGAACTGTTGCAGATGGTGATTGAGTAGAAGTCACGGGTTGGCACTGTGCATCGGCAGGGGAGGGAGCCCGCGCTGGCAAAGGTTGGGTGGAAGGAGGAGGAATTGTTGGGGGTTGGAAGGATTGGTTTAATTGGGGATTTTTCACCTACCACTCTTTCTCCTTCACCTCAAGCAGGAAGAAAAATCATGGTAGAGCCTCTACCGCCCTGTGGTTAAAACTGTGTGCTGGGGTTATATCACCCAGGTTTGTTGCCAGGTAATGTGTGCTCCTTCCATCCCATCATTTCTGGGTGTAGGCAGTGATACCAGCGAGTGGACCGGGAAGCAAAGATTTTACTCTGCGCTGTGCCCTCTGTTTGCCGGCAGAACTTCCCTTGGCCTGATTCACTCCGTTCCTCTACCTATTTAACCCCCTTGACAAAGATTACTGCCTACCCTGCGGGATATCGTATCTGCCTAGTCTGTCTCCCCAGAAGGGGAGACCCCATACTTTCATGGAGCAAACACCTCTACAAAACTCCCCTAATTATCTTCCCCTTCCTCTGGCACTTTCCATGCTTTTAATTGCAGCTGTCTTGTCCCCATTGCATTTCTAGTGCTCTTGAATGTTAATTTTATTGACCTTTGACAATCCCCTCCCTCCTGCCAGCCAAGGAACATGCTTTAGAAGGATTATTCCTCTTGAAGGTGATTAAAAGTGCTCCTTGATTGGCATCTCCCTATCATTCAAGGTCTCTGCTGGGCCAGGGAGGTGGAGGAAAAAAAACCCTTGGGAAACGGGCCAACTGCCTCCCACGTTGGATGAAGCAACATGAACAGCCCCTTCCCTTCAGGCTCAGGTTTGTCTCTCCCCTTCAGTAAAGGAGTTGAGTTTCTAAATTAGGAGGCCTAAGATTCTGCTCTTCATGTGTTCACGTCTAATTTAGTTCACACTTAATTTAGGTCACGTTCTTCAGGTGCTTAAGTTCACCCCACTGACCCTGACCTCAATCAGGAGGAAATGCACACTTTGAAAATGTGTTGGTGTCTTGTCCTGGGCTTTTCTTATCTGGGCAGTGACAGTAAATGTTAGAACTTTGCTTTGTCTTGCACCTGCGGTGTGACTTTGGTGGTTACTTAACCTCTCTGAGGATAAGCACATATTGCATGAGAGGATTAGTAGCTGTTTGCACAGCATTTTAGAGTTATAAAATGAGATGTGTAATGTCACTGACATGATGTGTTCGCGGATCTGTTTCTGGCTGATCACCAGCAGTTGTGTTCGGTCTTGTTGGGGGCCCTGTGAGAAACTGAATTCCTAGACTTCCCTGTTCTAGTTCTTACAAAAACAGTGAGGTAGGTTAAGCTTGGCTGGCCAGGTGCCCACCAAGCTGCTCCTCAGCAGGACAAGGGAAGAAACTACAACAAAAATAGCTCATGGGTTGAGATAAGGACAGGGAGACCACTCGCCAGTTACTGTCACTGGCTCAACTTGAAGAAAAACAATTTAACTCTTTGCCCATTGATATCAGAGTTAAGATGGTGAGAAATAAAAACAAAACTAAACCCACCTTCTTCCCCAGCTCAACTTTTCAGCTTTTTTGAGATTTAGTAACTGAAGGAAATGGAAGCAAGGAGGGCAAACCATAAGGCAAAGAATTGATTTAAATGCAGCTGTCATACAAAGCCTTTTGATTAGTGTCAGGAAGCCAGCAATACAATACGCAGCAGAGATGGGTCGGGTTTAGCTCTGGTCAGCATTGAGGCCTTTTAAACACAGTCTTAGTGGAGGAATTAGTGGAATTGCCCACTGCTGCCTCCTCTGGGGGAGGTGACTTCATGGGCTGAGTTATGGAGGGCTCACCCTGCTGCTTTTTCGTTGCTTCTGTGCCGTAGGTAGATGATTAATGCCCTCATGATCAGAATAGATTTTCCAGTTAGCCCTAAAAATAGTTAACACGCAGGTAAAAGCTTAATGATTTTCAAAGTGAAATATAAAAATGTCAAGGTAAGTCTTACACTAAATTGTTTTTTTTATTCTTGTGGTTTCCTAAGTCATCTTTTATTAGAGTGATGATACTTTAAATGTATTCATTAATTATTACAACATGAAATATTTCACCTTTAATTTGAGGAGTTCTTACCTACTGGGAAGGAAACTAAGTCTAATACTCTTTATTGTTGATTTGTGTAACGCTAAAATCAGATCCCAGTTAGTTTTATGTCTTTGGAAAGAGAACGTTTCCAAATAATCAGGGAATATGAGGACTTGCCTGGGAAATCCACAGGATGGTACTATCTGAAGGACAGAATGTGTGTTTAAAATAGTGTTACAGCTTTCAGAGCTGTGGCTCGGATTAGAGTATTTGGTTTCAAAGATCAAGTAAAAATTCTTGGGCAATTTTGTGCACTACAGCTATTTTTCATGTGGTGATTTCAGAATATCACAGTGTACTCTGAGCCCTTTGGAATTCAGGAAGATGGGATAAATTATTAATGGAGGCATAAACAAGTTCTGTTGCCATTACAGAAGGGTATCAGTTACGCCTTCTAAACCATTCTTTTACATATTCCGCTGTAGTTTGCACAGATCTGATCTTACCCGTGTTATTTTTAAATAAAATACAATTTGCACACCTGAACATCTGTTGTACGAGCATGGCTTGCTGGCAGCATATTGAAACTTAGTGGTTTTTATTGAATGCCACATCTGCTATGAAAGCACAGGGAATACACTATTTCAGCTCGTTTCCACCTATTCTTTCTGTGCCTATTCATCGTGCTCTGGTTTTCTTCCAAGGACCCTGAAATGAAAAGGGTATGTGCTAGTGTCCATGGGTCGCACTTTTCCATCTACCTCACATTGTTGAGGCAATGACACCATTTTACTGAGCTCCCATTCTTTTAGATTGATCTGCTTTAATTCTAAATGTATAATAACTGGAGCAGTGCCTGCTGTCATGGGCCAGATCATCACTGTATTCAGCTTCTCAAGAGTATCTGGGCAGAGGGACCTGTGTTGGAATCAATGATTCTCAGTCCATTTGTCTTCCCTCTAATTTTCAGATGTAAAGCTCCTGTGAGTCTATGAGTACATGAAGCCAAAATGATACATGATGTTGACTTCTTATGAATATGGATGTTGCTAGAACCAGTCCTTCAGCTCCAGCTGCTGAACGGGTCAGATTCTTCTCCTTTGTATATTAACATTTGACCTTGCAAAAGTCCGGTTACAAAAGGACATCCAAGGTTCATGTTCTGGGACAATTGTGAGGTACAGAGCTGAGGGAGCGAAGGCATTTGGCTGCTCAAAAAATTGAACTTAGTGTGCCCTAACTCGGATATGTTTGTGTTTTTCAATTATCTTCTCAAATGCTTATAATAAGGTGTCAATGTTTTTAATTGCCTGTTATCTCCCACGAGTCTCTCCCATAAACTGATGCCTCTCAGATGTCTGAGGGAAAGTGTTCCTGATAAACTCAGGCTGGCCCAGACTTTGCATTTGCTAATAAGCAGGAACATCTGGTTGTTACTGCCTATATGAATGCTAAACACTTCATGATTTTGTTGTGCTCTTCATCAGGAAAAGGAGTGTTGGACATTTTTAAGACTTCTTTAGAGGTTTAAAAAGCCAACATCAGCTTCTGATTTATTTTTTGTTTGTAATTACAAAAATTGTTTCCTTTATCTGGTGATTGGTCATCTTGATGTTCTCGGGAAAGCAACTAGATGGAAGTATTCTTCATCTTCCTTGAGAATTAGCTCCTGTAATTTGATATTATTATTAAGAAGGATAAAATCCTGGAATAAAAAAGGGCTGTTTGTATATGTCGCAGACATACATACATCTCCTTTTCCACCCAAATGCTACTTTTTATGTTTGTCTTTGAATCCTTGGATGGGGCAGTGAGATGATATCAACAGACACAGTGCAGAAGTTCTACAGGTGCTGCTGAGGAGGTGAAACATTTGGTTGAATTTCAAGTGTCAGGAGGTGATTCATTAAAGGAAAAATATTTATATAATGAGCTAGTGAATTTCAGCATTAAAGGGGATATTTTTTGAGGTGCCGTGACTCCTACAGTCAGATTTGGTGCTGAGGTTGGGCGACACCTCTGCTGGATCCTTCTCAGTTCACAACATTAAGCGCCTCTTGGCACTGTTTCTGCTTTTAATTTGCAAATGGGTTTTTATCAGACTCTGACCCCACTAAGTGTTTGGTGTCAAAGTGCCAGCAAGGTCTCCTGCCCTTCATGAAGAACCTTGCTGTACTTGTTCGTTTCTCCTAATCCCATAAAGGTTCACTTTTGGGTTTGTGTGGGCAGCATCCTCTGCTCTCACAGCATCTTTCATTTCTGAAACCAAAGGAAAAAACCCTATTTCATTCAGATAAAACAGGAGTTTTCAGTGTGCTGCTCTTTTAAAGCTGCTGCTGTTCCAAATTTGGGAAAGAAAAATATTCCTTTTGTGGAGGAAACACTTATTCAAGGGCTCATTTTCATTAAGTGTTAGCAGAGCAGAACAATGTTTGGCTGAACAGAGATAATAAAAAGAAGCCTAAATGTTTCATGTGATATATACAGTTAGAATCTGCAGTCTTGTAAGATTAATACATTATCTGGCTGCATGGCAAAGACTGGAGGCTTCTCCCACCCATGAATTCTAGCAGTAATGTTCTTCGGAGACAAGCAAGCAATACCAAAGCTGCATCCTATCCATCATTTAATCATTACTGCTGCTTTACTGACACAAAAGTTCAGTCTAAAGAGGGGCCTCTCCCACTAAAAGACCTCCCCATTAATTTGCGATTACTTGTGCTGAAGCTCAGATATGCAATGGGCTTTCCACAATAACAACAAAACGATGGAGTAGAGGAGCTTGTATCTTATTTGCAGTGTATCTTTTAGGCAGTAAAAACAAATCTCTTCCCTTTCTGAAGCATATGTAACTCATAAAATCTGAAAATTGCTTTGAAGCATTGGCTAAGTACAGACCCATACTGTGTAATTGGCTTTTTCAAGAAACCTCTGCATCATGTGCTTTAAGGTATGTACTAAGTGATTTAATAGGATGTGTCATTTTTAATTACTGTGGAAGAGCATTCATAATTCTAAAAATGCAAGTCATGTCCTCGTGGCATTACCGCTTCTAAAAGCATTTTTATGTAACCTGCAGGAACTGGCACAGTAATTTTTTTTATCCTCTAAGTGCATGGTAGTTTTACATTTTTGTGATCTGCAGGATGAGTTCAGTACATGATTCAAGGTAAATTAGCCTTAACTGAGCTCTCAGAAAAACTGCTGCCAGTTTCTGAGCTTAAATGGTCTAAAATTAGCTCATCCAGCTCTACAATACATCACTGTCTTTGGAGCGTTCCAGTTCTGTCCACCCTCTTAATATCATCTAATGCAGTATAGTCTGTAGTAACAAGAGAGGAAAAAGCCATGTCATTGTAATTGCCCCATCCATCCCACAGCTGCATCAGATTCCAGTGCCCAGCTGTAGCAAATAATTGATTTGGGGTTTTTTTTCCTGATCTTGAGTTCTCAGCAAATTATTAGAGTTTAAACATGACACAAGAACTTCTTTATAGGAGAAGATGATTCGCTTTGAAAAAGTGTCATGTGCAATTTAATCTGCAGTCTATCGTAACTGACGTTAGCTACCTCTGACAGTTGATTTCATCATTTTCTTTGCTGTGTCTGTGCTTTAGCCCCAGGCAGTGGAAGAATACTGATGTCTGACAGAGGAGAATCTGTTCTCGTTGCAGCATCCAAGCATTTGAAGGGTTTTATCCCATTCAGGGTTTGTCACTAATCCAGTCCACACAACACAGGTGGCAAATCCAGCAGAGTGGCAGCACTGGGAGCTGCCAACAGGTTTGTGGATTTAATGGGAGTTGCAAAACACTGAAACATCCTGTTCCAGAAAGGGACCTAACGCAGGGGCGGTTGGGTAGAGCTCCGAAATTTTGCATGGGTGGTAGATATGTCAAAGAAATGAAATGCATGAGAAAGATCTCACCAAATTAAGTTCTTAGCACTCATGAGAAGAAGTTCCAACTGGTCATCTTCAATGAGATTTGGTCTTTCATCATCTGTGACACTTCCATCCATGTTTGAAAGTTTCCAATCATTTCCAGGACGTGAAAATGTATAAAGTGTAGGCTGCTACCCATTTAAGTGTCAGTTGGGGCAAGTTTTTAGCATCACGTGCATCAAAGCATTCCCTCTGTACCCAGACAAGATGCTCCAGCCCACCATCAGCCTGCTGTACAATAACCCCCATGGAACAATTCACTTCAGATACTGTGGGACTTCAGACCCTACACAGCAAGGTACTGCTTTTACTTCTCCCCCTGCTTGTTCCAAGTTCTGCCTTTAGTTACTGATGTGTCCTGTTCAGCTGTCCCTTTTTCTTATGTTGTTGATAGAGGAAAAACTAGAAATATTGATTTCTAGCTGAAACCAGGTTAGATGGTTGCGTGGGTGTGTGGATATGTGAATGTAGATAATAAGATGTATCTATATTGGTGCCTTACAGATTTTGGTGACTTCTGGTTGCAGCGTCAGTATTGGTCCTCTTCCTTCTATAGAACAAAAAAAGAAAAACTAGAGAAGCCACAGAAAAGAAAACAGGAAGAGACTTCTGAAGTTGATTTGGTGCATCCTCATTTAAGGTAGGCACGAGTATCCCGAAAATGGTCTTGCTTGACCTATGGTTGGCCTTGAAAAGCTCCTGCTTCTGTTATTGATTTTTATTTAAGCATGTATTGTAGGAAAGAGATTAGAAAAAGTTTCTAAGTAGAAGGAAGTAAGAAGTTTGAAGACATTGAAGGAGCGTGTGGTAGAACAGGAGAAAGGACTGCATTGCTGCTCTAATTCTGGCCAGGGAAGCAGTACTTCTGCTCGTGTGCTCAATGAGTTGCACAGTTTGCAGTTAAAGCATCAGCAGAGCAGTGAGCAGGTGTCATTTGTCCATAATGCCAAGGATTAGCTTGGATTAGCACTCGGGAATGTTTGGTGCCAGGGTGCCTTGGCCAGCTGGTGTGCAGACACTGGGGATGGTGAGGTGACCCGCTATGTTGCTTGTGCCTCTACACATGGTGCTTTCCCTCCCCCCCCGTTTTTTTTTTTCCTTCACAGTATCAAACCTATAGATTAAGAGCTGGAGCGCTGAGCACCAGCCTGTCTTTCAAAGTCCAGTTTTCCCTTCAAAAAGCTGTTGTTCCTGTCCTTTGGCAAGGTACCCTCAGGAGTGCCACCAAGCAGGTAGAGGAGCAGCTGATGTGTTATGGAATATCTGACCTATCCAACTGCATCTTTCATTCCCAAGGAACCAAAGGCATTCCACCAGTGTACAAACTTCTTTTTTAACGAACCATCAGAGGTAAAGAAACCTCTATCTCCTTCCTAGAGAATAAGTTGCCAGAGCAAACCAGAGCAGGTTGTTCTGCTCTCTCTGGTTCTCGTAGTTCTGTTCCTGAGGTTCTGATATGCATCTGTGGGTGGCAGAATCGGAGTCAAATCCCTTTTCCACTGATTCAGAGAACAGACTGGAACCAGGAGCTGGCAGAAAAAAACCCTCACCACTACATTTTTCAGTAATACAAGCTGTAGATTTCTTTAAGTCTTTCTAGGTAAAATTATTATCTATTTTCAACTTTGTTGTAGAATACTTCTATCATTACCAGGCCAGACTGAGAGAATAAGGTGGTTTTTAATCTAGACATTAGGAATCAGGAAGCCTGACTCCATTCTTGGCTAGCTTTGTAATATTAGTCTTTTCACTTGCTTTTATTTTCAGATTTTTAAACACAAGTGTTTTGACTCAGGTCGAATACCGTATTGAAGCCAGATAGGCAGGATAGGGTAAGTCATCTAGGGTTTTGATGGCCTGTGTGACTTTAGTGAATTTTAGTAAGCTACTATTCTTCTGTGGTCAAAAACCTAAAATCTAATGTGAATCTAGCAAAAGTTAGGTAGGAAAGAAATAATGCAGCTGCTCAAATAGAAGAAACCAAAGGTGAATACTTGTAGCTTTGCCTTAGGAATAAAGTGGCAGAAAGTAGTAAAAGCTGTTTGGGAGTAGCATTTTAGGGGCAGTTTTGTTGTTCTAACTTCTTCAGTAAATTAAAAACAAATATTATTGAAGTGTGGCTCTGTTACAATGTGCAATTAGTGAGATCTGCGCTTAGTTCTCAGTAACTACTATATCTGCTAGATGTATTAATAAAAGGCATGCAGATTCAACCGTGGATTGTTAAATCTGACCAGTGTAGCTTGCAATGCATTGGGCACCAAGAGAAAATCCTGCTGGACCGATTTCATGCTGTAATCTTATCACGGCCATTCTCACTGCAATTCATACTCTGCCCTCAATAATAACCGTGCAGCACCACAAGTCTCAGAGGGTATGTAAAGGTGCATTAGAGGGCAATGGGGTTTAGCTCTGCATCTGAAAACTGCTTAAGAATTGTATTGATGGGAAGTGAGAAATTACAGAATACAAACTGGATTCTGTCAGAGCCGTAATGCTGTTTATAAGAAAAGCTTATTAAATCATCTGTTTTCACTAAAATGAGTGTGTAGAAGTGGATTGCAAGTACAGGGCAGATCTATTTCATGGATTGTCATTTCTTTTTAGTAGTGGCTTGTTTTAAAATGTACTGCACAAGGCTCTACCTGTGAATTTCCTCTTCAGACACACCATTGATTTAAATATATTCTCCCAGAAAATGGTGAGAGAACTACCTATGTAGCAATAAAAAATAAATCCAGGATAATTCTTCCTTCTTATACACATGTACTCGTACGCATTTGTACTCATACATTTGGAGGTGTAATAATCCCTATTCAGTTGTCAGAGCTACTGGGAGAGTAGTGGTGGCCCCAGGCAGAGATTAAGGGGCAAGTGCATGGAATGACTCAGTGTGTTATCTAATGTGGATTTGTGGGGTCTCCGTGGAACCCCAAGTAATTGTTATCTGACCCTTCCCTCTGCCGGAGATGGTATTAAATCCACAATCGATAAAGGAAGTTGCACCACAGCTTCGAATGAATAATGCAGCAATTTTGCAGCACTGCGTAGCTGTCGAGAACCACCAGTTTGTTATGATGCAGTAGGTGAGCAGACGTTCCCGCGCTGCGTGCTGTTCTCACACGCTTGGCTGTGTGCACAGCTCCAGTTCACCTAAGTTTACTACATCCTCATGATGAGATGAAGGTTGGAATTACTATGACTCTGCTGACTTACACATGGCTCTGGATGAATGGGTGTGACCCTGTTGGCATCCGAAAGGTAATGGGAGTTGCCTTGTGCAATCTGTGGGATCGTTGCGTGTGAAGAACTTTTTATAATATTCAAACCAAGAAGTCAGCCTGGAGAGGGCTGATCTCTTCAGGCATCGGGAAGCGCTCGCTTTCTGGTGCTGAGTACTCCTGAGCTGTGCTGTAGTAGCAGTCTGAGATCTGAACATGAGTTATAGTCACAATTACTGACACTCAATTTCCCGGAGAAGTTTATGGAGAGAGAGAGAGAAAATCAGTGTCACAGGAAGAGTATGAGCATGCAGGAAATGAAGTGTCTGCCCAAAAGTTGTACTGAAGTTTGTAACAGAGCATAAAATTAAAACACTGAGGTGGAACTAAGGAGACTTTAACTAAAGCAAGATGCACATTTTTCAACTAAATTAGCAGTCAGTAAGAGATGTGGGCTTATCGAAACTTAACTGTTTCCTAGGGGCATACCAGCTGTATGGAAATCTGTCAGGAAAAAATCCTAAAATCCATGATGGATTTCATCCAGGACGTGTGAAGTGTGAGTTTACATTTTTGCTTTTCCTCTTTCAGACTGGGTGCTTGAATCGTGTTTCCTCATCCCAAATGGTGGAGAATTTTGGCCTTTCGCTGTTTCCAGTCACTGGCCGCATCATCTTTGCTTTTTAAAGGGACACACAAGTATCTTTGGAGTCATTGGGTTAGTAAGGTAAAAATCCTTCCTTCTTCACCTTAACAACTCACGCTCCTTTAAACACATAAATGAAAGAGTTGCATTGCCCATGCTGCTTGTACTAGGAGAAAAAAAAAAATCTATGCTTTGATGGCTAAAAATCGCCTGTAATTAAGGCTAAATTTACTCATAGCCAATTTATTAGACTTATTTGTTCCTCTGAGAAGAATGTCTTTTCGATTTTTCTTTCCTCTCTCTGGTGTGCTGACTGTGGCAATGTTATATATTGTTATTAATGATGATAATACATGACAACGCTTCACTCGAGGCATGAGAAGACATCAGTGTGAAACCAAACCATCAAGCCGAAAAGGGTTTCAGGCATTTACCCAGCTCTCTATTGTTCTTTCTTGTGTGTTGTGTTGTTTTCCTCCTTGTTTTGTTTAAGTATTGAGTGTCCCAGGACTTGCAGTTTGTCTGCTGAGTCCGTTCCTACCCCAATGCTGTACCCAGTAGACCAGGCGGTGATTTTTATAGGGAAAAATACCTGACATAATGAAAGATCACTGAAGTCCCTCCATTTGCGGTTCATCTAATATCTCTGGAAATTCACAGAGACTGTGGCATTCTCTAACAACTGAAATACAAGAAGAGCTTTTCCCTGAGAAGGCATTCAGCTATTTCAGTCAAAAACAACAACAAAAATTACACTTGGATTACGTGGTTTCTGCCAAATGGAAAGTCTTAAGTTGTTAAATAACCTTCTCCTCTAAAACGGGCTTATTACCATTATTAAAGGATTCTTGTGAAGGTTTTGCTGAACATTTCCAGTTTACCAGGTGATCAGCAGGAAGGGTTTTGAGGTTCATGGCTGCGTGTTTGGATGAAGTAATCGATGGATTGCTGCTTAGTCTTTTCTAGGCAGATTCAAGGCCACTTTAATTGGAACCACATAGTCATATGAAGGCAACCCAGAGCCAAAGCTGATACCTGGACCACCTTACCCTACTTCATTTGGATTCAGTACCAGCCTGCCCGTGGCTATTGGGCTCCTTCAACTTGTCTGCAAAAGGGCTGGTGACACACACCACTGCAATACCTGGTGTGAAGGAGGAGGAATTAACCACCACCCTTCTGGGACTCCTGGCTGTCAGCTAATATTCAGAAATACTTTAATTGCAGCAGGAATAAATGCACATCTGGGATTCTGAGAACACTACTTTAATAATAATCCCATCTTCATAAGTCCTTGAAAAGCTGAAGCTTTTGGGGCAGCTGTCAAATGCAGGTAATAAATAGTTGTTTAGTGCTTTGAAAATATACAAAGCAAAGCAAATGCTAAACAGTGGTGACATTCTGGTACTCAAGTCACAAGACTGCCTAGAGAACTGCCAGTGAATTATAGTATATAAATATATAACAGGTAATTATAGTCTATAATTACCAACAGGAATTATTTAGGGTGGAACAAGGCAGGGCCTCCTAGGAGTAAATAGATGGACTTAAGGAGAGGAGAAAACTTCCTTGAGAGAGAACTTTTGAAACTAACACATTTGACCAGAGAAATAGTGACTATATGGGAAGAAAAACTTCTGTATTAGCTGGCAACAAGTTAAATTTCCTAATTCTAGCATGGAAAGGATACCAAATAATTCCTAGAGCCACTGCATCCAAGGGCCAAATGTCGTGTTTCTAGTTGGAGATGCAGGCCACTTCTCAGTGATGGTTTTGCTCTTTGGAATACTTTAAGTCACTTAGACATCTGCAAGAAGTTTAGTGATGCATGAGATGGGGAAATGTTTGATATTTAGGAACAGGCCCAGCTGCATTTCCAAGCCAGATTTCTCCATGCACAACAGCGTCAGAAGTTTGTTATCAAGCAAGTACATTACACTAATTTCTTTTATTTGTCCTCCTTATTGCTTTATTAGCAATTTCAGGACAATCTGTTTCAAACTAATTTTACCATTTTGCTGGATTAGCAATAGAACCATTATAATAAATCAGCTCAGGACATGGAAACGCTTGTGGTTTGATCTCCATTTGCACCTGGTGAGTGGATGCACAGTGTATGTACAGAAGCACTAGGGCTGTAGAAAAAATATAGCAACATCTGAACAGAAGGCATCCCTTATCTTCATGAGTTCCCTTAATTAGCTTGGCAGAGAATTAAATTGCATTCTCTGTGGAAAGAAGTTTCTGCTCGTTTATTCTTTGTCTTCTGAATCCTATTGAAGTCATACCATTTATGTAAATGTGGATTATTTTTTTCCCCTGAAGAGTCTTGAAGTGTTGAAGCTTAACACAGGATGAGAGACGGGTCAGTGAGTTAAGAGGTTATTCCTGGGGAGAGGGAAGAATGTTTTTGTCTGTGACAACCCAAATTCTGTATTTTATAATGAAGGAAAGAAGGTGGAGAAGGAGGCAAGAGACGATGAAAAAGAGGAGTGAGAGCATCATAGAACAGAAGGGGAAAAGCACAATGGTATGTAAGGCCAGAGAAACAAGGTGCTAAATTCGAAATGGTAGAAAACAGAAAGTTGGACACAAACATATCTGCTCCTGGACAAGACAGTAAATTGGACATTGGTGCAAAAGAGAAGTGTTAAATCATCGTGTGCAGGATCGCAATGGAAAAGCGACCAAAGCACAGGCTGCCCCGAGAGTGCGTAACCTGCGGAGGATAAAGGCACAACTTGGATTCCAGTGGTCACATTCAGGTTAGTGATTCACTTGGTTCTCTTTTACAAAGTCACCTTAGAGCCACCTTTAAGTCCTTTGAATGTGATTGACAGTGACTCTATTTGCTTTTTCCTTCTTGTAGACTGTGAAACTTTAATCAAAATTACTCTCAATATAATAAGTTTGCAAAAGCTGAATTCTTAATGTTTTTTTTTCCCCAACACTTTTACAATCTGATCAATCTTTAATAATGAGACCCAGCTGCAAAAAAATGCCATTTTCTATTCAGACAATGCAATTTCATCAAAAATGAATCATCTTAAGTGAATACATTGATTTAGATTAAATTTGATGGGAAAATATAAAAATGAATAATTTTCCCTTATTTCTTTCTGGCTATGTTGAAATATTTTATATTGGCATTTTATTACTTTCATTTCAACTTCTATGATATTTACACTATTTTGATATGCCTATACTATTGCACATAAGAGTTCCAGTGCTTCCAACTCCACATGTTTTTTATTTGCACTGAAAATAAATGTCAAAAAGTTGGAATTTCCCGTGGGATGAGAATTCCGCTTTCTGTTTACAATACAATGTGAAAAGAAATATGGTGCTCCAGAGTAAGTCTGACCTTAGGTCTGGAATGCCACTCAATCTAATATATGCATCAGAACTGTGTTATAAGATTTCAGAATGATTTATGCCAATCGTATTTTCATTATTTCCTCACCAATATTGCCAGTGGTAATTCCTTGTGTGTTAATGTATTTTTTCTATCCGTCTAGATACAACTTATATGAAATAAGCTACAAAGGAGTCTCCTTGGACCACGGTTTCCTGTTATTAAGAATTGTTCAGATATTTCATCTTTTTTGCCGAATTAAGTCCAGTGCTGATCGATGTATGATTTGGATAATCTCTAATATTGTCATTGACATTGATTTTACAAAATGTTCTGCAGTGTTGATGAGTTTTAATCGACGTGGAGATAATTGCAAATATCCTTAGTACTTGCTCATAAAATACGATCTGAAAGCAGTCAATGAGATGGTGAGACTTTCTTTAAAACACCGGAATCAGTTAAAGTATTAGTAGGGGATTTCTTTGTTAAGCATATAACCAATCTACGTGTAAGAAAGATGGCTTCAGCTTGTATCGAGGAAGTAATTAATACATTAGCTGAAAGTTAATCTATGCAAATGGTGTTCCTAAAGGGAAACCAAACACATTCAAAGTTGGTTCATCAGAAATATGCTGATATAAAATGTATTGATTTGATACTTGGTCTGTTGCAGAGAAACTTATGCAAACCCCATGCAGAACCCTCTCGGAAACTTCCTATGTGAGGTGAACTTCTTGATTGAAATATCCAAGTTTGGCTGTCTTAATTCAGGTCAGAATACCCCATCTTAAAGATGTGGGGTTTGGTCTCTTAATAAGCTGCCTCCTCTCAAAACATTGGCAAGGAGGGCAGGTAAGAGCCTTAAATTTTCGTATACATCAGTAGTCCTGCTGCGTTCTCCTATATCTACCTGTTCTTCTGCTTGTATTAATAGGATACACACGGAAACCAGCAGTGCAATGAATGTAAGCAGGCTGATACAAAGGAGCGATGGTAACCAGAGCTTCCATAATGTGCTGTACTACACCTTCTAAACCTAAAGCAACACACAGGGTAAATAATTTTGTTATCGGCAGAATCTGCTGGTGATCTGAAAACCAGGCTTTTTCTCTTTAGTTTCTCAAATACAGATTTAAGTTGCGTTTGCTGATGCCCGCTGAGGGGGACGTGCCTGCTGGAAGCTTCCAGAGCACCTTGTGCATCTTATTCCGCCAGAAATGCTGTACTGAATCTGTTTGTAGAAACCCTGAGGGGAAAATGCTGATTAAAGCCTCTGAAGTTCTGTCAGAAGCTATGCAGAAAAATAGCGTAAGTTTTTTGCCGCTTCTGCCATCTAATACAAAGTCAAACCTAAAAATGTTAAATGTATCTGTTTTTCTCTAATCAGAGCAGTCTTCCCCCGTTTCTGTCTGCAGGGTAGCTGGCCTGCCTTCCAACAAAGAGCAATTATCGCTGAAAAGCAATGGGTTTGGCCTTTTCTGGGCACAGGTTTTGTGTTCTACTCTTTATTTTGAATATTGCAACCTGGGAAGTTATTCCGCTGCCCAGGGAAACGGCAGGAATTGCTTTGCTTTGGACAACTCCAGCATCTCTCTCCTCTGTTCTTCCCCGCTGAGTGTGCTGGGCTGAGCTGGATCGTGATCATGGCTGGTAAGAGTCGGGTCCATTCTGCATTACAGATGCCATTAGAGGATGGGATTTTGTGGGAACCCGCTCCTGGAAAACTTATTTACTAGATTAAAAACGTGTTATCTTAGATTTTGTGCTATCTGACAGACTGATCCCGTAGTAAAAACACTGCAGGAAAGTCAGTTGGTGAAGATTTTGTGCTGTCAGCTTTTAATATCCTTAGTATTTCTTTTTCTAAGTAGAATATAGTAATATATGTTGCTGTTTTTCAGATGCAATATTTGAAAATATTTTCAAGAAATTAAAAAAAAGTGCCATCTCTCAAAAAAACCCAACGTGCCTTTAAATCCAGCTCATGCGCTTTGTTTCACGCAGAGCGAAATTTTGCAGCTAATATGAGCACATTTACTCATCCGGGGCTGTTTGCCAAACTGAACCATCCATTACATGACACGCCATTGTACAGACAATCCGTGTTTGAACTGGTGTTTTGAGATTCCCCTTTGGGTTCTGTAAACAGAGACTTAACTGATCGTTTCAATGTTGTTTCCTTTGTCAGGAAGAGTTTGAAGCCCATCCTCTGCTGGGACGCGTCCCTCCTAATTGCGGCAGAGTTGTGTTGCCGATGTCATTGTCGTGTGGCTGATGATTGTGGCAGCATTTTCAACTACAAGCTCTGTGCAAGGCGGAGAAGAAAAGCCCCTGCCCTCTGGAACCTGCTGTAGAAACAGATAAATGGATGTTGAGTATATAACCAGTGAGGCAGATCTTGCAGAGTAGTCATTTGTGGTTTCTAGAGGAAAGAATCTGCCTTGTAGGCTGATGGAATTACAGGTAAGGAGGTGGGGGATGCACCTAATGAAGGCAAAACCAGAGGCATATGAGATGGACTGATGAGCATAAAGATGTGAACAGACAAATTCTGAGGCAGAGCATGTGGGTAAATATAACAGATACCTCATAGGCAGGCAGGGCAGACACATAATGGGCTGGATTTGCTGCCAAAGATGGGAGGAGGGGAGAGAAATTTGGGTCTGATTGCTGGTGGCTGGGCAGGGAGCGATTGGGACAGGGCGGTAATTACGCTCTTTGCAGAGAATTGCAGGCGTGGGATGGGTTTTGCTGAGAAAGTTGTGGGAAAAAACAATGAAAACAGCCAAAGGACAGGCAAATATTTTAGCCACAGAATTCTGAAGGGATATTAGGCAGTTTAGGAAAAAAATGTGGAGAAAAAACCAAAAGGAAGTGAGAATTACCAGCAGTGTGGATATGCCAAAAGGACGAATCAGAGGTTCTGAGACCACGCTGAGATCAGGAGCCTCAATGACAAGATAAATGCTTTATTTTTCTCACGCAAGCTGCCAGAAATAATAGTTACACTTAATTCCTGCTTTTCATTTGAACATATATCCAGGAGTTCTCAAAAGACACTCCTATGTCCAAAAACCACATTCCGAAAGTTCCTGTTCCCTTCGGTAGAAGTAATTGTCCTCTTTTGTAACTTCTAAAAACATGTTTGGTCTCCTCTCGTATCTGCCTTTGGTACCTGAGTTCAGGGAACGCAGACGTTACGGAGCTGCTTGTGTTCTGGTGAGGTGAGTTCCGATTACAACACAGGGGATGGGCACCTCGTCTTGATAAGACTTTTCTGCAAGTCACCGTGGGGTAACGGGAAGCATCTGTTTTAATGATCTGCGCTGTTTAAAGCTTTATTGTATTCAGCTGGGGTTCCTTTACAGCGGTTGATTTAAGTTCACAGGAAAGATGAATTTAAAAGACTCAGGGTTTGTTAGATGTGCTACATCTTGCCAGTCACCCTGCCAGAATTTTCCACTGGGTACCTTTTAGAGTTCTGCGTGCTCTAAATTTAATTGACTGAAGATGAGAAGCGTTATCAGGATCTGTCATTGCAGCCGCTCTTCATATGTTTCACTAGCTGGAATTGGGCAGTCACTGGGTTTGTTTCTGACCTGATTCACAGGGATGTAAAGCAGCAGTGATTTCACCGAAGAGGAAACAGTTTTAGCTGGTGAGAAAGCAGAATTGGGCTCAGCGCTGCTCCACTAATGCTCATTTACAGGCAAGCAGAAGAGTAAAGTCTGTTGTTAAAATGCTAATTTTCAAGTATATAGGAACAGAGGTACGTTACATAACCCATTCAGCTGATATAGCAAAGTAATTCATAACTTTATTTCACTGACTCTAAGATAATACTGAAAAGAAGAAAATTATCTGGGATTTACAGCCCAGCCTCCTTTTAATACGTAATTGTCTCACCAAAGGCAAAGGTTTAAAGATCAAAACATGGACAGAGATGTATTTAACACCCCAAGTTACAAGAGCTGATAATATTAATTTGGTGTATTGAAATATTATAAATCCAGTAGTAGTATTTTAGTAAATTCATGTAAATTAATGTATATGTTGACGTCTGGATTTGTCTGTGCATTGATTTATCAGGAGTGTCTTGTTGATTAAATTCCCCTTACTGATAGCAAACAATTACTATTTCCTGTAACTGATTTAAAATGTGGTGGAGACTATTGTCAGCTGCCACTATGCCAAGAGTTAATACAGACCAGAAGTTGATGTGCCTTATACTTGCTCCACCAGATCAATATGTGGAGTAAAACCATGACTTTCACCATGCTTGTAACAGCATCTCATCTGGGATACAAATGTACAGTATATTCCTGGCAGGACTTGGGGTTTTATGCATATGATTTGTTTTAATAGCTGACTTTGGGAGACCAGAAGGCACTGTGATCGACCTGGGAACGTGCAGGGAGAAGCTGAGACTGTGATCCTGCCTCTGTTAAAATCGATTGAGATGTGTTGGGTCTCCCTCTAATCTGGGGCAATCTCAAAAATTCCTGAGAGTTTTCCTGCAAAATGCAAATATGAGGCTGAAATGAGGAGTCCTGTGTGCATAGCCATTAGTCCTTTTAAGTCTTATAAGATGAGCAGTAAGGCAGACTGAGACACCTTAAAACAAAGCCCTCATCAGAGCAGAAACATCCAGTTTCCTGTCAACACCCACAGTTAAGTAACTTGGGAGCATTTAAAACAATTGCTTGGATGGGAGACAAGAGCTGGAAGCGTCTTTGCTCTCCCAGCTAAAGAAAACTCCGGGAAGTCACTGGAGAGGGACGAGAACAAACATGGTGCTTGTTTACAGACAAGCCAATAATTGTCCTCTGCCCTCACAGATTGGAGCGGTGGGAAGTGATTTACTGCTGAGGAAGAGAAATGGTCATGGTACGCCATGGCATGTCGCTTTTCCAAGGCAATTTGCAATATTATTGTATAAATATTATTAAGTGAATCACTGAAAGCAAAGGTTCAAATTAAGGTTTGGAGTTTTCTTCCTTAATTATGTAGTTTCTTCCTAGTTACTTCAATACCTTTTACCTGACTGAGGTCAGTAAAAAGTTTAGTTGTATTTATAGGGTTGTTTCATCCAAAATCATGAAGGGTCTCTTATTTTCTCTTTGAATTTAGGCATATTTTCATAGTATAAGCATAATATCTTCTTACTGAGTTGTTTTTCCTACTCAGGGTATTTCCATTTAACAGAGAAAATCCACATTACAATCTACAAATTAGGTTTGTCAAAGTTTAGTCCAAATTGTGTAGACAAAGAATCAGACTTGCCTTCCGACACAACTTGTTCCTTGGGCCTCTGGCCTTGGTGTTTGCAGGAGAAAACACCAATTCTCAACCATCTCCAGAATGAAAGATTTCCAGCTCACTTCAGCTTTTTTTTGGCCTTTAAAAATGTGGTTTACTGTATTTTGTACTAATGATTTGTTGTGTTTTTTTCACAAGAGTGCTTGCAGAAAGCAAAGTTTACCTAATAAACATGCAAATGTGTTCACAGAAAGGTTTGTGCCAGATATTTTTACGGGTGGCTGTTCTGCTGCTGATTGAGTGAATCACTGTGATTGCTTTAATTTTCTTCCTCTTTTCAAATTCGGGTGACCAGTGTTGGACAGAGAAGAACCGAGTGAGGGGAAGGTCACCAGCCCAACATCTACAGCTGGAAACGTTAAAAGTCTCTCTGACTTATCTAATTTTAAATAGCCAGTTGGAAGAAATGTAGCTTGATTCGTGAGTAATTAATAGGCTTTAAAACAAATATGTGGCTGTGGTAAAATAATGTTTCGGAGGGGTTTTGTGTGTGATATTTTTTTTCAGTTCCTTCGTTTGCAAGAAATTAGTGATTGAATTGTGCAATAGTGAAGATTTACTGAAATGTGCTTCTCCATTTTAGGCTTAGTTATGTTTCTCACTTCTCTCAATAGCATCCTTCAGTCTCTTTCTTTCTCTGTCTTTCCCTCCCCTTGGTCTTTGAAGGAAATAATACCTGTGACACAGGACACTTCAAGCACACAGTCGTCTCTCTTCTAAATTTTGAGTAATAAGAAAAAGATCTAAAGATGTAATTGTGTTACCCTTCTCCACTGGCAACATTCAGTATTGATTTAATAGACTGAAGATGTGGAATGTGTGCGCTAGTGCTGCCCCCAGCATCACCTCCCTGGTCCTCAGGCTCTATCTCACCTTCCCTCTGCATTATGTGCGATGCAGCTTATTTCATCTCTGCAGATGTTTCTTCAGGAGCCCACATCTGGCTCCTGGACTGGGGTCAAACCATCCCTCATTTGTCCCGCTCCTCGGAACAAAGATTGAGAGCTGCAATTTAAACCTCAGGCTTCTGTTACGGCAGAGACAGAAATAAAGTGTATTTCAGAGCTGGTTCAGCTGGTCAGCTGGGAGAACACCACAGGTTACGTCAGCTCCTGTAATATCCTCTACCACAAATTTCCCTCCCTCCCTCCAAGTGAGTCTTCAAATCTGTATTGCCTAACACAAAATTATCCTGCAAAGAACTGCAATATTAGGTCTGTATTCCCCAAAATTTTGAAGAAATTTGTTCAAATTCAACAGGACAAATCTAAATGCCGTTGGGAAAATATAATTAGATTTTTACGCTTTTGTAAAGCATCTTTTATCTGCAACGGCACATGGCTCCTCGTACATCTCTCAGCAGTAGTGTTCACAGCAATGTTCGATTTGTATGTAATATGGAAGCTTAATGCAGGAAGCAAAAATTAAGAGCTATTTAGCTGGCAGAGCAGGTCAAAGACATCATTGCTGTGACTGACCTACAGACTATGTTTTAGTGAATAAAAATCAGTGTGGTGATGCTGCTTCTGTCAAAAGAAAAAGAACAAACGGAAAAGAAGGCTGAAAACCCTTTTCGTAAATATGAAGATAAATGCCTCCCGGACTTGCCTCAAGTGTCCACCTTTGCTACCTTGTGATGTGGTGGGGACATCTGTAGATCCAGCTTGCTAAGAGATTTTCATTTAAGTATCAGTTGCTGTGGAAACAGCATGAAGAGCAGATCAAATGGATGCCAGGACCACACGGGTTTCTCTAAGAACTCCACAAACGTGAACGATTGGTGGTGACCCAATTCCAAAAGGTTATCAACACAGATTTGCGCTGCAGCTGACTTAGCGTTGCCTTCTCTGGGGGTCTGGACCTCCTTTCTGGTCCCCAGGGCTCCTCATGAACTAGCAGCCCTGGGCTTTCATCAGAAGGTCGTGGGCTTCCCACATCGGAAATGCTGGGGGATTAGCAGAAGTGATGCAGTTTCATACTTGCATGTTTATCCTGCCTTCTCATTGTCAAGGGCTGGGCTGAGCTGAGCCTTGGGCTCTGTCAAAACGTTGAGTAATTATCACATGATAATCACACACTGCAATTTCTCCCAGGCTTAATCTGATTTCTGCACCGTAGTTGCTTACAACCCACTTAAATTCCACCCACGTGTAGTTTAACTAATATAACTGATTAGATTCAATTTTCCATGGTCAGGGCTGTGTTATGTATAAAGTTCACCCGCAAATATTTGATCTCTACCGAGGTCTTTTTGGTTGGTTCTTTTGCATTTAAAACTGGCTTACTCGGTGCTTATGAATACCTGAGTTAAAATCATAATAGTGATCTGGCGCGTACTGTTTAGCAAAATCCTGAGTTTCCCTTAGTGTTTTGGAAGGTTTGGGTTTCTGTTTGGTTTTTGATTTCCCGAGAAAAGTGTGAAGGGAGTGTGTGCGTCGTGGTTTAGACGCTATTACGTGGGCTGGGCCAGTCAGCGTTCCAGCTTTATCTGGGAAGGGGATGGAAGGCAACTCCTTAAACATTGCTTATTTCCCTTCCTCTCAAAATACGTCCCAACACGTTGGTTTGCTTAATCTTGATTCAATCTTGAGTATGTTGAGGGGTTTTAGATAAATAATGTTATGTCAAAAGGTCTTGGAGTATTTGGGAAGACTGTCGGAACAGGCAGGACCTTGTTGCATATATAGTTATGTGTGTCCCTTGCTCCCCGGGCTGGCACCAGCGTGTCGGCAGCTTCACAGCCCTACAGTGGGTACAAAAGAAGGTGTGGATCTTGTTTTAGAGGGGTTAAAGTCTGCTTTTTTAAAAAATACATGTTATATTTGATTAAAAATACATTGGAAATCCATTCACAGATCTGAAGAAAGTTCTCCACTTTAAATTGCTGCCTGCTTAAATACTTTGGGGTAAAGTGTTAGGCAATTTATGCCCAGCCGTGCCTACATGGGTATCCATGTAGGTGTCAACTTGTCCTCTGGCCTTCAAGCCTATTGCTTCATGGCCTCACCACAAGGTGTTCAGCCCATGCAAATGGCAGGTGATTTTGGACTCCTTGCATTTTTTTGTCCCTAATCAGCAAGTACAATTCTAAAAATGTCTCTTCCAGGAGGCTTGGGAGTAAGTATCCACATCAATTATATCCTGTCAGCTTTGCCCACCACTTAAAGCAATTAAATCTGAGAACACGCTGGCTAAATTTACATGAAGCACATTTTTCCTTCGCATCCCTTGCGCGCAGGTATTAGATTGTGTTGCAGCTGGAGATGTAACATCAGCGCAACGTAGGCATCAGAAAACACATTGTGCCTCCAGCGAGTGCCCCGGGCTGTTTGGGGAGGGCGGGCGCCCGGTTTCTCTGGTCACAGTCAGCAGATTTGTCTGCCCATGTTGCTGAAACAAACCACAGTCCTCACAAGAGACAGGCTGAGCTCATCCATGAAGGAAGGGAAGCTTCAGAAGTGATTAATTTCTGCTTTGTGCTTTGAACATATAGATGAAGAGGAAAATACTTGGCAATAGATAGAAAGGCAGAGAGGAGCAGACCAAAAGAAACATCAAAGCTCTGAAAAAATCCCTGGAAGCGAGTGAGGAGACCAGGGCGCTTATGGGACAAGGTCAGCGAGTGAGCTGGTAGGACAGGCCATTCACATCCTTCTGACTTCGGACCTGAAGAGGAGACTGAGGGGTGACCTCATTCATGTTTACAGATATATAAAGGGGGAGTGTCAGGAGGATGGAGCCAGGCTCTTCTCGGTGACAACCAACGATAGGACAAGGGGTGATGGGTACAAACTGGAACACAAAAGGCTCCACTTAAATTTGAGAAGAAACTTCCCAGTGAGGGTGTCAGAGCCTGGCCCAGGCTGCCCAGGGGGGTTGTGGAGTCTCCTTCTGTGCAGACATTCCAACCCGCCTGGACACCTTCCTGTGGAACCTCAGCTGGGTGTTCCTGCTCCATGGGGGGATTGCACTGGATGAGCTTTCCAGGTCCCTTCAACCCCTGACATTCTGGGATTCTGTGATTTCATATGAATGCAGCAGGTCTGGGATGTGTTCTTGTGCTGGACTCAAAGCGTCAATCACATCCACATCTTCTGATGGAAATGGCAAGAGTTGAGTGTAAGTTTAGTATTTCCAAAGAGTCAGAGCTCAACCTGTGATATTAGAGTTTTAGGCAGCCTGTTGGCTTTGTGCTGGCTCGAGATGCCACAGTTTGTGTTTGTCAGCCAGCTCAGCTCTCTCTGGATGTACAGCCACAGCGTTTAAGTCCCCATGGTAAAATGCTGCCTCATCTTCAACTGAGACTGGCTTTGCTTTTCTGACGTTAATTTAGTTGTTGCTTGCTGAAGTTGTTTAGTGCCTCGCAAATGGAATAAAATTACCAGGTGATGGATTCTTCCTGCGGCAACGTGGCGAAAAATCATTCCCCGGAGAGGAATCCACATGTGGTATCTGCATCACTTAAACCTCCATTCCCAACCTATCTGGGGGAGCTGCTGGGTCTGAGGTCTCCTGAGCCCCATCTAGTCTGGGATGAGTTGTATTCACGGGCAATTACTAAATCAGCATTAAGGTTGTTTCGTAGATCCTCTTGATTCCTTGATCTTCCAGCACAAGCTGTTCAATGAAGCTCTGGGCTATTTAGGAGGATTTGCTGGCTGAGAGCCTTCTCGATAACACTCCTGTGCTTGTTACCTCGCTGCTTTTCAAAGTATCTTGGAAGCTTTTAAAAATGATCTTTACATCTTGCTGTGCAGTTAAAGCTCTAATTTTCTCACTAGCACATACAGATGTTTCTCGGATATGTGCAACAGCTAGAAAATGGGAATGTGTAAAAACCCTTCTCATTGTTAGCTGGTGGATCTTCCCTTTTCTCCGACTGTTTGGTACGTGTTTCCATCCTGCGCCACGCCGTGGCGAACAGCACTCCAGCAAAGTGTATCCCTTGTAGAAAATGAGGGTAATCTGAATTTCAATAAGATTCAGGTCTAGCTTTTTGGAATCACTTAATGCTGACCTTTCCGTGATGTTATAGAGCACTCCTGAATTGGAGTAAATGCCCAGATAAATAAATACGCAGAGTTTATTAAATGTAAAAGACAAGGAAGGTTCATTATTTAGATCCAAGTCTGAGTTGAAAAAAATCCATCTGATTCTTATATCTATTTGAATGTTTTCTTGGGGTTTTATTTTATTTCAAAAATCTCTTTGTGTTGACTTTTCCCCACTTTCTGAAGTGGTTGCTGCCTGTACACAACAGCGCTGGACTGGTTAGTGTGGAGAACCCAGGACAATTCACTCTTTTTGTACATTTGAACTGAACAAACTGCTGAGAAAAGAAAACAGCAGCATTATTTGGAGGAAAAATAATGCAGGAAAGGGTAAAGCAGGAATGGAGTGGGGTTCTTAGTCTGAAATCTTGATTTGGAGCTCTGCAAGCTTATTCATACAGAGCGAGGGAGGCTTTAACCTTAATAGTGTCCCCTTCTACTGTGTTCATAGAATATTGCTCTTCTATCTTTACCACATTCATCCCTCTTAGAAAATCCATCTTAAAATACCAAAAGGGAGAAAAACTTGCTGTTGCTGGGCTCACTGACACTGACTCCTACCTGGAAGGTTTTTGGGAAGCGAACGTAACATATGAACACCCAGAATAAGGCAGATGAGTGCTCCATATAGCCTTGTATAGGGGAAATTAAATGGACAGAGGAATCGTACCATGGCAGTCTCCTGATACATCTTCACAGCATCCAGTGCTCTGTCGTATTGCAGCTACTTGAGCTTTAACTAAGACCTCGGATGGACTTTTCTGTCTTGAGTTTGCCTAATTGCCTTTTGAACCTGTGAGAAATGCAGTTGAATTTGTGCTGCTGTGAAATACAAGGAGTTGAATTCCGAACGGGCTGCGTTCAGAAACACAAGAATCAGCTCAGAGGAAAGAAGAATTGATCCCAGCGGCTAAGCCTGCCACCATGTGCCAAATATACTTAAGAACAATCTTCTGCTGCAGATGGAATTGCGTCAAGAACTTTGTGTGAAATCCATTGCAAGGGCACATGTTTTGCAAGAACAGCTATTATTCTGGACAAAAACTGGAAGATTTCACATCCTGATTTACTGAAGAGAGTTGCTTCCAAAGCAGAGGTTGATGCATATTGAAGAAAAGTGCACGTTTCATATTATGTGCACACAAAAAAATGCGTGTATCGATTAGACTGTGCCTAGCTGGATTTGAATAGGATTTTTCTTTATGTGAGTATTTCCTTACGGATACTAGACTCAGGAGCACTGATTTATTTCTTGCCCATTCTCCTTCCAGCTGCCTCGCTGCTTTGTTGCTCCATGTACATCCCACTCACTGCACACAAAACTAAACTGGAAAAGTAAATGATGCTTTCTTTGGGAAATTATCTGCTTGTTTCTGTATTTTCTTAAAAAGAATCCATATTTAAAGTTTTTCATGGAAACTTCCATTTTGATGAAGACAATGAGAGAAATCTTGATGGAAGAAAATGCCTTTTGATCAATTACAGTTACGAGGTTTCATTTGTCACAGATCCTTTGTTCAGCCTCTAATATTTTTTTGAGGGATTATGGGAGAAAATTCTTACATGTATTTTTATAGCGTGAGGTACTAATAACTAAGATCTAGCAAAAGAAAAGATTCAGAATACTTTTTCAGAAGGATGCTGTGGATGAAAGCAGTACACAAGATGAAATATGCATGTCTCCTGGAAAGCAGATGCCTTGTAAGCCTGGCGTTTTACCTTTGCATTTATAGCGTGAAATATTTTCTTTGCTTATTCTGATATAAAAAGGCGTAATACAACATACTCCTTACACTTTCTAGGGCAGCTGCTCTTGTGTATCATTTATGTCTCACCTAAACATCATATTTGAATTCCACTCACTGATATATTTTTTCCAGTGAGACTGGAAATCCACTGCTGTGGATGATTTTTTTAAGCGTGTTCACCATACAGGTCAGGATGTGTGAGCTGGAATCTCACCCTTCTAAGTGCAGGATTGGGTGGGTTTCAAAGGCATTCGAGGGTCTTTTTATGAGCATCCTTCTTATAGGAATGTTGATTTTTAAGCATCCTGAAATCCCACATTGGCACCATGCAGCCTGATCAGCACTACGTCAGAAACCCTCATCATCATCATCATCCTCTTCCTACACTCGTCTCGCAGCAGCGAAGAGTAAAATCAGCTCCGGGATTACCCTTCCTCATGCAAAGGAATCATTGTGACAGTCGATTTGAATAATTGCTGGGGCCAGCGCTTGCAGGCAACAGGGGTTTGGAAACTCCTAGGGCTGGAATCTCCCTGCGTTCTCCCTTCGTCACCGTGCGCTTGGAGACGCGGCCTGAGGAACAGGTTTGTGTGAAACCGTGGTGATCGCTGTACAAAGTGCAGCCGTGTGTCACGCGTGTCCTCCCCCAGCCTGCACCCGCCGGCTCGGGAGCAGGAATACTGATGAATCATGTTTGCTTTGGCAACCTCTTGCTCACGTGCCTCCTCAAAGCTCTTCTTGGCTGAGCTTGGGTGCCTTTGGACCCACAGGTGGGACAACTGGGACCTACCAGAGCTTCCTCCTGCTTTTCTCTGCTCCTGGTGACATCTACTGGTAGAACCACCTCAGTTTGTGCAGTTGCTGCTGCAGAAGGTAGCGAAGATATACATCAAGTTCAATATGTGTACCTAAATGCAGTGCAGAATTTATTAGTGTAAATGTTTCTATATTTGTTCAGGTTATTCTGTGATTTGTAGCAGGAAGGCAAGGCCCTTGATGGTATTGAAATGAGAGCAGAATAAATCACTGCAGTAGGTTTTATAGGCAGCGCTTCAGCTGAGCTATGAATAAGTGAGATTGCGCTATCGATGCCTCGAAGGCTTTTTTGTGGTTTTGTTTTGTTTGCTTATTCTGTTTTCCTTGCACGAAGGATCTTTCGGTAGGTGGTGTCACACCATCAGAGGTTACTGAAAGCCAGACTCACCACAGGAATTGGAGCTGGTACTTTTTGTTTAGAATCGATGCTTTCTGGCTTTGACATGTCACAGGCTGGTTCAGGGAACAGGGGTGAGACATGCTTTTCTTTCTGGTAATGGCCATCTGTGCTTTGTTTCTTTTTTAGGTGCCTGACATTGACTATGAGGCCTCCAGAACACACCAAGCAAAGAACAAGAAATTATAAGTTGAGAAGGAGTAAGAAAAATAATTTTTAATATTTTTTTTTTAGAAAAATAAAAATAGGTATTTAAGGGTGATAGCCCTGTCCACGTAATTAGTGATGATATGTTTACTTTGGTCTATGATTCAGAAGCAAAAGGCACTGCAACTATAATGGTTTAGCTTTGAATTCTTGCGCCTGCAGGTGTTTTGGCTTCACCCAGGGTTAAGTCCTCTGCTCGCCCATCTCTCATCTTTCCTGTGTAAACTTGTACAAGGTACTGTATGGCTCACTTAGTATTTGTGAGACTTTTTGAGGCGCGGAAAACATTTTCTTGCTGATATTAAAACACTTGATTGAAGACGCAGCAGGAACGTTGCCCGAATTCTCTGTGCCTTGCTCCTGCAAGGCCTGAGCTCACTGAGGACATTCATTGACAGAGCAGGAAAATCAGAGGCGGATTCAAAGTGCTTTCTAAATGCGATACCCCCTCTGCTCAAGAGCTGAGCTCAGGCTCGCTCGGTTCTTCTGAATGCAGCATCAATACGCACACAATTAAGCACAAGAGACCGGTCTTGTGATAAGTTCTTATTGATCCTGTTCTGAAGCCTGGAAAAAGAACAGAAAAGGCTTCCAAGATAGAAAGCGCTTCAGTGCGGGATGGGAAAGGACATCCCCAGTGGTTTGTACTTTTAATAAATCCCTACAAGAGTCCTAAAGATGGCAGCTGAGATAAAGTACTGCTAAGCACAGCAGAAAGGGAGATAAGAAAGTTAAGCCCCTCTGTATTCAGAGGTAAATTTGAAATAGTCAAGCGCATTGATGGCCTGTTGAGAACTGGAGCTAAGATAGACCTCTGAATATTGGAACGTACATTTAGGGCCATAAGCAAGAAATGATCCTGTGGCGAATAAAAATGGGATTGTGCAATAATCATAGAGTCCTGGAAGATAAATTAAGATTGCAAGAAAAAGTTTGGTTTATTTTCCTGTATTTTTACTTTTGGCTTTCCAACAAGCAGACATAAAAACCCAACGCAGATTGGGGATTTTGAGGGCACATGAGGTGTAAAGATCTCTTAGATTCTGTTCGGTCTCATTTATAATTGTAATAATAAGTAATTTAGATATGATTGAATACAAATATACTGACACCTAGCTATTAAGTAGGATGTTGCTACGCTTACGATGTCAGTTCATTATACAATGTATGCTTAAACTAGTCTTTTAATTATGGCTTAGGAGATTATGTGCAGGAAGTTCACTAAACCGGGAAGTACGGGTTCCAGAAAGACACAAAACAAATAAGAGTTTCCTCAGCCCTGCAAGTATTTACTGTGGTAAATATAGGTGGTTTTCCATGGAAATGTTTTCAGTTTGTCACCATTGTGCTTCTATAAGAGGCAAAAAAGCCCCTGATGCACTTAGGCTACAGTTGGACAATGGAAGGAAGATATTGCTAAAGAAAACTCATGAATGATGACAGAATAGGAGAAACTCACCTTAAACTGCTGCTTTACTGGAATGTGTCTCTTGGAATGAAGTTGCACTAGAAAAGGATTTGAAGGTTTTGATATTATACCTCTTAAAAAGACTCATGTTTGTATGTGAATTTTTTTATATATCTCTCCTACAGATTTCCTGAAATTGTCCGTTCCGATGGAATACAGAAAAGAGGGGACCCTGAGAAATGCTCATGACAAGCAGAGGGTTCCTGTGACCCGCATGGACTATTCAGTCCTTGGGTAGGTATTTTCCAGAATTGTTATCTACTCGGTATAATTTATAGGGAATGACACGTTTGTCGCTGTGCTGAGACTCTAATGACCCGTAGCAGGATAAATGATGCTGTACTCTCGCACAACAGTTTCCTTGAAATATGTTTATTTTCCTGTGCGTGCAGGCTAAGATCACAGGATGGTTCAAGACATCGAGACTGTCTTGTGAGCGCATTTGGCTGTTCCTGCGGGCAAGGTCAGCTATTTCTGTCAAATTTACACATAAAATAGTAGGCTAAAGGATTCATTTTCCCAGTGCAATTTGTAAGAAAACAAGTGAATCATCTCTTGATAGATACATTAAAGGTGAACGAGAAAACTTTTTGTAATTAACTTAACTACAGTGCCTGTCTACACAGTCTGTCCCCAAATTTAGGAAGATTGCAGACCTGGGCACATGGGCACTGACCCGTGTTGTGTGATGGCTGAGTCCAAGTGTTTGCCTGAGTTATCTCACTTGTGTTCACTGTCCTTTCTCCCTGCCACAAGTATTTACTTTGCTCTTCCTTCCTTTCATTTCTACAGGTGATTCCTTGCCGTCTTCTTCCACTCTCTGATAGTTTCCCTGTTGTCCTCTTGCCCGTGTGAATAATCCAGCAGCAGGACTGCGGTGATAAAGCTCTTTCCCAGCGCAGGTTGATCCCGAGAGGATCAGGTACCCCACAGCAGGAGAATCTGAGCTCCCTCTCCAGTGACACTGGTGACACCGACTGACCACAGCGTCACACTAAGGTACCTTGGAAACCAGCTTATAAAAAACTACAACTACTGTTAGGTTTAGTACCAACAAACATCATCCTGAAATACCGATCTCCACGGTGGGTGCAGAGGATGCTGCTGTTAATACATCTGTGGCCACTGTTTACTTGGCCAAACGATCAGCATCTTGAAAGCCTGTAGCAATTGCGACAGAGCTGAGGGCACTAATTTTCCTGGGATTTGGCAGATGATTTTCCTGCAGTGCTGCCCAGCAGCCGGGAGGGGGGGCACAGGCTTTGCTGGTTTATGTGAATGGTTGCACAGGCCTGATGCTGAACACCAGGCTTGAGGTTTGTTGGGTTCAGTGGACATAAAGCAGCAGCTTGTGGATTAAAGTTTCCGGGGTAAAACACTAGAAAATGGAGGAGTTTTTAGGACTGCACTCAAAAGCAAAGCTCTTGGCACTGCTGGCAAAGGCTTGCAGAGGTAAGAAATAGGGGAGAACAGAACAGCAGGGAACTGAAGAGAAGCAAACGACAGGTAGCTGTAACTGCTGCTATTTCTGAAACGGTCTGGGCAGAAATTAATTTGGGATGCTAGGCTGTAGAGATTTCAGCTTAAAATATATGTGTGTTTTATATGTTAACAGCAAGGACCTGGCAAAATCCAATAGAAAAACTGAGTTTGAACATAAGGTGAAACTTAGGCATTTACATTCAGATAAACTAAGATAAAATCCATTGAAATCCTCTAACAGAGTTACTATGAGTTTCTTCGGCTGTAATTGTGAACAGAGTCATCTCCAGTCCATGGGCAAGCTGTGAAAGACTCAGTCTGAGTTTCGTCACATACAAGAGTCACAGTGATACCTGGTTCCTTGCAGGAGGTTTTAGTTCTAGGTTGATAAAACACATAATCATGACACGATAAACCTTAGAACAACACTGTTCTGGTATTCACGAAGAATTTGTTCCTCCCCTAAGCTGGTGCCTGGCTTGGGTGCAGTCAGTGCACATCTCTCTTTAGGAGCACACAGTATTAATAAAAGGGGCATTCAGATATTTGGAAAACTCCATGACTGCCCAGAAATATCTGCTTTGAGACAGGATGGCTATTAATTTATCAAGTATGTCACTAGGTTAGCATATTTATCTGCTCCAAATGAACTGAAATTGGTTGTTTTGTTGTTCATAAAATTTCATCCTCTGGATGTACTCCCCAGAATACCCTGCAGTGAAGGTCTATGCTCACACACGTGGTTAACGTCATGTCCTAAATAACAATGGAATTGGGCTCTTCCCCAGAGAAAGTAACAGTGGAGTCTTTCACTAACTACACAACAGCAACAGGTCCTAAATATTTGTGTCCAGCACGATACACGCTGTGTCTGAGCTGTTCTCAGCTAATGGGATGAAAGTCAATAATGAAATTGCTACAATAGCCAAAGGCTTTATCAGTCAGAGGCATCCAGAAAAGCCTTCCCCTCTGCCCTCATCCCCCACACCTGAGAATACATATATATATATATACATATATATATATATATAAAATATAATAAATATACTAATCTTAAAACCTGCTGATAATTCACACTAAGCTTTTGCCTGTCAGAATCAGGCCCCATTAAAAATTACTCATGTCCCAAAGACTATCATCTTCCTCTCCGCCCCCCCCCCAATATTTTTCAGTCAAAGAAAGGCATTAACATCCCATCTTCAGTTCCCAGTGCCATGATGCTAGTCCTGACATTGCTGCTGGTGCTATAAAAGCAGCTCGGTCTCCCTCAGGTTTGGAGCCTAGTCGTTGGGAACAGTAAGTAAAAGCTCTTCTCTAAGTCAGGTAAGGTCCTTCCTTCTCAGCTCACTTTTAATTATAATTGCTACCACCTTCCTTTCTTTGTGAGGGCTGCAAATCCAGTTGGGGATCTGGCGAGCTGATCTCTGACAATATCAAATGTTTTAAGAACTCTTAATCGAAGGCAGCCCATGAAAGCACCCCGGGGAGCGCTTTATTCTCTGTGTTTAAAAGGACATGAAAGTACAATAGTTCTCTTTATACGGGTACAAAGCAGCCAATTGATCTTGTCAGTTTAATAAATAATACAATTGCTTCCATCAGACACTGTTAATAGACTCCTGTCTGGACTAATGTCGTACAGAATTGTACAAGTACAGAAATGCTATCTACCTCCGTCTGCCCTGGATTAACCACCTCCCCCTTTATCACCTAGAGGCAAAGCTTCCAGCAGTCGGCCCTGAAGGGCATCGGGTCCCCTGATCTTCATCTCTTCATCTCTTTCTTCATTTTAATGTGTGTTCTTGGAAGAGACGAGCTAATTTCCTGGTGCATCTGTTGTCTGGCTGGTTCCGAGTATTTGTACAGAGTCAAAGCTTGAGAATGTAAACTAGGCAGCAGATTTGGGGTTGGGGTTTTGTTGTTGTTTATTTTCTATTCATGCACTACCTATGTGGTCTCAAGGTGCAAAATTTGGACCATGCTTTTCAAGCATTGCAAAGGTGCAGGGGAGCTTGGATGCAGTTTTGTTACCTGGGGCAATATGAATACAAGGAGCAGATATCAGCAAAATTGATCCAAGGCTTTGGTTCAAGGAGCTCACAGCTCAGGGCTCTGGGTTGTTTCTGGTGTGGTGCCAGAATAACCAGCTCATGCCCTTCCATGGATTCCTCACTCAGCAGTTTAAGCAGGCCCTGAGGTTTTGCATGATCAGCACTGCTCTTTAGGCGAGCATTAGATGGGGTACAGACACGACAGTGTCCATTGGGAGAGCGCTGGTAACATTAGGAGTAGATCTAAAAATGTTAATTGTTTTGGTTTGTTTTCTGGCTTCTTTCCTCTGCCACGACATGAAGTGGTTTTGGGTTTTGCAGCTGAGGTATGTGATAAAGTCAGGAACAGAATGTATTTGTCATTGCGAATAGGTTTCCAGGGTTTTCAGGACCAGAATGTCATGCTTTGAAAACAGTTCATTTTACAGCAGTTATGGATTTTACATTTATTCATATTTCTGCCTATATATCTACCTAAATAAATGTTTATAGCTACATGGGTGTTTTATAGATATAAAAGCATAAAAATATAGGTATGTTATATATATATATATATATATATATGTGCGCATATATGTATTAAACTCATCTTCACTGTCAGAGTCCCCACAGGTTGTTTCCCCAGATGATGAGGACCCGACATGCATGTGGGAGTGTTGCTGAGCTCTCCAGCTCGGCTGGCAGAGCAGATATTGCGGTGAGTGAAAAGCTGACCCATCCCCTTCCTTGTGTTTGCAAGAAAAACACCTCTGATCTTAATGCTGGAATCAGTTATTCAATCACTAATATATAGTAATAGGCTAATAACATTTTTCAATCTATAATAACCTGAGTGAATAATGCAATGAACAAAAAAGTAAAAAGAGCTGCTGAAAAGTTATTTAGACCTCTATACCTTATTTTTTTTTTCCCTGCTGTAAAAGGTAGGTAATAACAGTGCCAGAATTCAAAGGGGCATTCGAAGGATAAATGCATAATTTACATTGAGCTGCTCAGGTATTTGGGGTACTGGGAAAATATATGAAGCTAAGAGATTTTTACCTAAGCAGAGAGACATTCTGGTTGCTTGATGGGGTCCTACAGCAACAGGAGAAGTCAACAGGGATTCTTTTGGATCAGTGCGGAAAGCAATTCTTGGGAATTGAATGCTTGATCCCCAAAGCCTTTTTCCCTGAATCCCTGTGTGATCAAGTCTGTGCTTACACAGATATTGCTTTTGAATTGTTGTTGCACTGCTTGCAGAGAAAATACACTGCTGCCCTTCTACTTGGAGATGAAAAATGCTTTTTATTTTACATTCAAAGACTAATTGATATCCAGACTTCTTAACTAGTTTTAGATATAACTCCAGAAAGAAAAATCAGTCCTTTAAATAATAAAATGCTTGTACTGAAAATCAGTTTTCTTTGCTCCCGCATCCATTTTGAATTGAGGCTACTGTGTTTGAAGGTTAAGACCTAATAATGTTTCTAAAGTCACAACTGGTATTTGAAAGGCAGCTCTGTGCTCTTCTTTGAGTGCTATTGATGCTTTCAGCTGTGGCATGAAAGACCTAGAACTCTGATCTCTGGTTTTGGCAAGTCAAGTCGCTCAATTCAATTTCAGAACTGTGCAGCTGTGAAGCTTTACAGTTTTTGATGTTTAAAAAGGGCAGGGATTATTTCTGTTCCCTGTGATTTGCGAGCAACCGCTGCTTCTGTCAGCAAACCCAGGAAGAAACCTGTCTGTCTGATGTGCACCGACTGCTACTGATACCTGCGCAAACACCTGAGTAGACGTTACACATCTGGCTGGAATCTCTGAGATCAAAGCGCTCTCTGATGCTCTGCTGCCCTTTGAACAGCATTTAATTGGCCGTGAGACCACCACGTTTTAGGACCTGGGACTGAGCTTCACAGTTCTCAGTGTGAATTTTGGGGTTGTCCTATGCAGGGACAGGAGTTGGACTTGATGATCCTTGTGGGTCCCCTCAAACTTAAGGCATTCTATGATTCTCTGATGGACTGCGTGAAGTTCTGTGGTGTGCACTGTTACTCAGTAGCTCTCTGTGACTCGTGACGAGGATGCTGGTGCTTGAGGGTGTTTATTGACTATATGGTGCAAAAAGCTGCTTAGGTCCTTCATAGACAGACCTGAGATCCAGGTGATGATCTCAGAGCCTGGGTAGGTGTTGGATGGATGAGTTGCAGGGAGATGAGTGCCCTGGACTGCCAGGGACATCAGGACACCGACAGCACTCTGCACTCGATGGGTGTGAGGAAGATGAGGAGGAGGGAAGGTGGGACACGGGCAGACGTGCGCTATGGAGGGGAGAAAGCAAAGTCATCCCGCCGGGTGTCACTTCTGAGCAGAGGACTCTGCTAAGGCTCAGTTCAACAGCATGCTGCAAGCCTGCTGTTTGCAGCCAAGTCTAAAGGCACCAAGATGTCAGTGCCTTGCAAGATTAAACTCTTTGATTCCAATCTCTTTAGCTAGAAAGCATGTTGTTTTATCTAATGCTTGTCTCTGTCTGTTTTAGGCTGTGGCCCCTGCTGAGAAAAGGTATGCATAATGAAATGATTAAATCATGCGTTTTCAAATAATCAAAGTCATGCTGTTTCAGCTATGCAGAAATCCTGTTCCTCTTATGAGGCATCTAGCCAGATTCAGAATTTCTTTTGGATTTTTTATTTCTTAGAAGGACTATGAATCAAAAAGAGAATCTGGTTAAGGCCAGTTCTGCTTTCCTGGATGCCCAGGGCCAGATATGATCACATTCATATTCTTCTAGTGTCACTGCAGACGGAAAATAACTTTGCAGTCTGATTTTATGCTCTAAAGAAAATCATTCACACTGTGACAGCACTTCAAAATATTTCAATCCTTATTCTGTGTATGCTGCTGGCTATGACTGCAGTGCAGAAAAAACCTGTTTCACTGAATCAGTAGTTATGGGAAGGGGTAAAGTTTCCAAATCACTCCTTTCCATCTTGATTTTGTAACTAATCCCTTGTCCCCTGCTGTACCTCCACTTTGACATGTGTCCCCTGTAACTCCGCGCTGCCACGAGCTTTGGCATCCCTGACACACGTAGTTGCTCAACACTGCTTTAATATTGTGCATGGTAAGGTCAGATGGCGCTATATAAACTGCTACATATAGAATTGCCTCCTGACTGTGGGAAATCTCCCAGGGAAATGCAGCCTGGAGCTGGCAGTGAATCAGAAAGACCCTCATGGTCACAGTCCAGAGACTCTACCATCCACCAAGGAAAGGGCGCTTCTTAAAAGGATGCTGTCAAGGCTGATGGACCTAACATGAAACCTTGTGCGCTTTCTTGAGTGATGGGCAACGAATGTGTTGCCACATTCTGCTGTTTGGGATTAGTTGTAGGATCGTGTGAGAAAGCAACTGGAAACAAACAGGGATGTTGTCAGCAAGGAGGACTCTGACCTCCCGAGGTCATGGATGTGACAGTGAACTGATGGAGGTTAATAGGCTTATTTTAATGAAGAGACTGTTTTTACAGGGGAGGTGGCACAGCAAATAACATGGAGCTGCACCGTAAGACACTCTTACAGGTTAATTTTAGCAGATCCTAAATACAGCCTCAGGGAGAAAAGCAGTGAACAAGTCCCTCCCTCACAGTGCCACATTTAGGAAACTGAATGACAATTGCAGCATATCTAAGAAGGCAGAGAAATTTAATTGAATAGCAAAATATCAGTTCTACATTTCAAAGAGAGGAATTATCTTTTTTTGGGCCAAGCAGAAGAATTTAACTTTAACAAAAGGAGTTATAAGAACTCTGCTTTTCCCATAATGGAAACTGTTATCATCAGCCTCATTTTTATTATGGGAGTGCAGTTCCCCACCTCGAAACCGAAACATCTCAGACCAAATGACAGCTGCAGTTTCCGAGAGCCACGTTTAGTGCTGCAGTGACAGGGATAGAGACCGTACTGGGATGCCACTGGGATGCCACCCTTGCTCTGCGGATCGCATGTTGAAGACAACGGGATGAGCAGACAGAAGGTTACTCCAGCAGAAAGCATTAATCAGGGACACTGAAAATGGTAAACCCGAGTAGCTATAAGCAGACAGCAGATGGAGGTGGAAAATAAGGAAATAATCAGATTCTGAATTAAGACAGAGACAGCTTAGATGGCTGCTTTCATTTGCATTCATCTAGTAAAATGAATTTGCTAGTTTTACTCTAGATATTTATTTCCTCAGATGACAAAGCCAAAAAGGCAATAAAACTCCCCCAAACAAATCAAAATGCCCAGCGTAGCAAGCAGTGCAGAACAAACCCAGCATTCAAAAAGCAAAGAGCAATTTCTTCTCTCCAGATGAACAGAGATGGATGATTATGCCGGTCGCCTTCAGCTTTAAAATACTGATGCAGAGCTTGGCACTCTTCTCTTTTGCTCAGCCCAGTGTGGCTCTTTGGGACAGGACATGGTGCTGCCACAGAAAAACCCACCTTGACAGAAGAACTTGCAGCTATTCAGACCTCTCATGGGGAGCACAAACCTTTTCCCAACGAGGAGTTAATGTCACCAGTGCCCACATTGGGCCTCTTCCTTGCAGATTTCTGCCTCATTTCCTTGGCTGCTTCACCTCCTTACTTGAACCTAAAGCTTTAACCAGCAGCCAAGAGCTGTGTGGGGTTGAGAGTCTTCAGTGCAATCTATTTGAAAAATGCCTATAACTAAAAGGTGTGAAGCCTTTAGCAGTCAAGAGTAGAACGACTTTGTGTAAATAACAGATTATACCAGTCCATATTGATTTTTCTTGCCTGAGCAATTCCTGGATCAAATGTGCTCTTTCTACAAGTCAGAAGGTGATATTTCGAACTGCACTCACTCCAAACTCTGAAGAGCTAAAACCAAAGTTTTTCTTTCTCTGCTCCGTCACTGCTGTAAGTAAAAACCTTACCATGAAGACACACCTTATCGTCTTGTTTCTGATCCATAAAGCTTACTTTTTAAATAAGGAAAAAGCTTCCCAGCTCTATAAACTGGGCATGGCTATGAAGAGCAATTGCACACCAAAGACATAGTTGTGGACAGCAATTCTCCTCTTAAGTGCTCTGATGTATCGTGTCCCCTGCTCCCAATCTCTGACCTACAGACTCAAGGGGACAGGAGCGCATGAGGTCTGTCCTCCCCTCATCAAGATCCCTCTGCTCAGATCAGACTTGTTCCTACAACGTTGAGAAGAAACGCAGAGCACAGTGGAGGAAGAGATGAAAACACCCAAGCCCTTCGGATCAGACCAGCTCAGTGACAAATGGGTACCTGTGTTCTTTATGCCCTGGTGAGTGTTTGAATTTAATAATAGAATTATAGAATCATTTTGGTCAGAAGAGATCCTAAAGATCATCAAGTCCAACCACAACCTAAATCTAGCACTAAACCATATCCCTAAGAACCTCACCTGTATGTCTTTTAAGTATCTCTGGGGATGGTGACTCCACCACTTCCCTGGGCAGTCTGTTCCAATGCCTGACGAACCTTTCCATGAATAAATGTTTCTTAATATCCAATCTAAACCTTTCTTGGTGCAGCTTGAGGCCATTTTCTCTCATCCTATCACTTGTTTTTTGGGAGAAGACACCAACACCCTCCATGCTGCAACCTCCTTTCAGGCAGTTGTAGAGAGTGATTCCCCGTCCTCAAGGCCTGCCAAGGAGATCCTGCTGCTTCTGCCAAGTGATGGGTGGCTGACGTGGCTTGTTGGAGATCTGCTGGCAAAGCCACCGGCAGTGATGCCTTCAGGTCTGTGTGGAGGTTTGGGATGAAAGGAGACCTGGAGTGGGCCCCACAACAAACTTGCAGTAGCATTGCCTCAAGTAACGTTGTGCAGCCAAGACGACAGATTTCAGGAGGTGAATGAATTTCACATTTATTCATGAGCGCACTCTGGAAGGATTCTTAACAGCTTTTTTACTAACAATGACAAAATTGGCGTTTCAAAATACAGAAAAGATACCAAATACCAAAGGGACATCCTACTGAGGGAGAGGAAATCAAGTTGATTTGACTCCAGAAATCAAAACTGAATACTTTGAATATTTCTCTCTGTACAACTGATAAATTTTTTATTTTTTCCAAACAAAAAGTAGACTTCCATTGCCTTTTCTTTAAAAAAAAGTAATAATTCAATATCTTAGTCATTAAGGTGGAGTGAATGTTGCTGACTTCTCAGACTTTCCTGAGAAAACAAGCCTACCAACAAAGAGGTGATGGTGACCAGACCCGGGCTAATAAAGCTCTAATAAGGTACAACATGTTGTCTGAAAGTAGGTCAGAGCCCAGCCCACTTCTTTATCCGACTTTAACCTCAAGTCCATGTATTGGAGTGGTGGAACAGAGCTCTGTGACTCCCAAATTGCCATCACCAGCAGGGTCATTGATCAGCCTTAAATGTCTGGGCCCAGGAGTAGACTCATCCTGAAACCCTTTAATGGGAAGGAAACTCATTCCTCTGTATGAAGTACAGCTTAACAGCACGGGGTGTTTTCCTTCTGCACTGCATCTCCCCTTTGAGCTCCTTCCTTCCCAGCAAGAACCATGAGAGGACACTTGCATCCCTTTTTTTCCTGATTCTTGTCAGTATGAGACACATCCTAGATACCAGGTTAGACCTGAATACCAGACATCCTATATCTGCAGGAAAAAAAGGCACTGGGTGGTTATTTCCCCGTCTCCATTATGTGTGTTTTGCCCTTCACATTCAAACAGAGCACTTGATCTTCCTTAGACAATTTATCTCTCTCATTCTTTCCTTTTATAGTTTCCCACAGCAAGGCCCCAAAAGTTATCTAATAAACATGGATGTTATGCCAACCTCCCACAAGAACTCTAAATATCATACAGGAAACATCGCCTCATAAGCGATATAATTACTGCAGAGATGAAAACCAGCACTCCTGGAAACACACGGTGAGTTGCTCTTCATCTTGTCGTACAAATTATTTCCATTCTTTTCCTTGAGTGCTTTGTTTTGTCTTGCTTCGCTTTTCAGGCTCTTGTTTTTTCCTCATCGCTTGTGATCATATGCAAGAAATGTATATCTCCAGGCACAGAAATGTAAAGCGCAGTCGTTCTGAGCTGCCGCGGGAATGCAGGTCCACCCAGTTCATTTTTGCCCATTGTACTGGGTGGAGCGGCTCCACTGACACACTCTTATACACACCCTTTCTTTTTTGGTACTGTTAATTACTTTTAAGCTACCCTTCAGGTTGGTAGCATAGCTTATTACTGTGGAAAATGAGCAGTTTCTCTCCTTTTGTGGTGACTAGTAAGTTATGAAAAGCTTTTTAGCTTGATTTATTCTGACTTCTGCCATGTCTTGCTGATTTATCCATTATGCTCTAAAATAGGGCCAATTAAACCCAGCAGTTAAACCAGACAGAAAGACACACATTTCCCTCCCCAAAAGGTATTTTTTGAAACAAAAAGACACGTTTTAAGCCAGTAAACTGTACGTTTTGCTTTGAACTAAGGACAGCACCGTGCAATTACCATTGACTCCGTTGTCATGGGCACGTTGCATTATCACTTTGCTTTGTTATTACACTCAGTCAAAGCAGAGAAACACAAAGGCGAAGGCTGCTCTGTCAAGGGCTCCGAGGACGGGATTGCTGAACGCCGTATTTTAATCATCTGCCTTGTTCACATGAGCCGAAACAGCCGCAGCCCAAGCGGAGAGCGCTTGTTGGCCAACCCAAACACAGCTGTTGTAGCCCGTTTTGAAGCCTACCAGCCTTTCCGCCGTCCCTTTTCAGAGATTAAGCTTAATCTCCTGTACGCGAGGCTTATGTCACCTCACTCAAGGACAGTTTCACTGATAGCCTTGGAAGTTTGTTCGTTTTTTTCCTCATCCTTTGTGGGTTTGGCAGGGAAACAACTTTAATAGAAACATACCCGGGCAAAAAAAGCAGGGTAGTGTAAAACCTGTGTGGTTCTGCCACGCAGCCAGGGAATTCAGCAGCTTCTGGAGAAAAATGCAAGCTGGTATTTTGGTATGGAATCCAAACCAGGTAAACCCGACCATTCTGTGTGATTTGAGCCAACAGGCACGTGAACAAAACAAGAGCTGTGTTTTAATCTGAGTTTTTATTTCCCTTTTTTTCAGCTTGCTCTGAGATCCTATTGAAATGAAAGTGTGGGAGGAGGCAGTTGTCTAATCCGTATGGATCAAAATGTCATAAAATAGCGAGTTTCAGCAGCCTGCCTCTTCCACGGCCTCATCTGCATCGTGCGAAAGCCAAATCAGGGATGGAAGTAACTCTGCCCCACTGCCAAGAAACTCATCATGTTGGTTGATCCAGAAGGGCTCCTGTACCAAAGAGCCTCTGGCGTGTGGGTAACGTTTGGCGTCTGCTTTTAGAAGAGAACTGCTCCAAGAGAAGCGGAATGTCTGTCTTCAGGTCTGTGATTATTGGAAAAGCCTGGATTTGAGCTTTTTCTTTCACTGCCTGCATGTCACAGCACTTTTGTAATGACCACTGGTTGCTGCCTCAGTTGAATAAGTTCCCCAGACTAACCAGGAACCAAGAGAAACCCTCCACCCTTGGTTCTTTTTCATTTTATAATTATCTGCTGTTTCTCTAGAGTTGCTCTTTTATCCTTATGTTTTGCTCTTGTCTGGATGTGCCCAATGCCTTGCAATTAAAACCAAACAGCTCTATACAGTTCACAATCTAAGATCACACGCTGCAAACCCTTGCTCATTAGAGCAAGCCCGAGGAAGCGAATAAGGCTGTTTCACATCAGGTCTGCTTGTTTGGTGAAGTTTAGTAATTTCTGACCTTTAGTTCCATGTTTTAAAACATCAGCAAAATGTTCTCTGACTCACTGTTAATAGCATAATTGCTAATGTGGTGAAGCTCTAGAAAATAGGTCCAAATATGTTTATATAACCGTCAGAAAACTTGCATTCCCAAAGTAAGGGAATGGTTGTACTTTTAACAACACTTGTGTTTTGGCCTGGAGGTGTCCTATGTGCTGTGCCAAAAAGTAATAATTAAAGGGACATGGTCAACATAAAACTAAATCTACTGAAATTTCTTAACCTGTGCTACTTGGAAATGCACTGGGGTTTCAAAGTGAAAAGTGTTAAAAGTTTGTTTTGCACCACTTAGGCTCTTTGTTCTTTCTGCAGTGCTCCATTTTAAGTATAAAATCTGTTTTTTCTGGTTTCACTTCTAGTTCGTGTTCGATCACTCCATGTTTCTGTGCTGTATGTGTTCTGCATTTAAAAGACATCTGCTTCACTTCAGCTGTATCCCCCACTGTCAGTCTTTGCTTCCTCCTGTTATATGCATGCTAAAATATTGCTGGCATGAATATGCAAGGAAAGTAAATGCAAAGCCAGCACCGCAGATAATTGCTGATCCTTTTAAAGTGTCCAAACCTCTCATGAGGTCTTTGATGCAGAGGCTGTTAAGCAAGACAGACTAAGGTTTGACTGTTCTCTTTGCAAGCAACAAGAGCAAGCATCTGCAATTACTTTATGAAAACAACCACTGGTGAGAATTACAAATCAATAAGTGCAATGTGCTCGTTATACTTTATTTTAATGAAACCCTGCTTCACGCAGCGTTTGGAGTTTCTCAGCTGCCTTGTTAGGTCCCTGGCATCAAGGCACGGTGACAAAGGAGCCAGGCACCCCCTCTGCAATTGGCATCACGGGGCAGATGCTGCAAGCATGGTGAGTAATTCACCAGAAATCACAATTCATTTGGTGGCCAAGTGATTGTGAGTAAAACTGAGATCTGCATTTAAATTAAAAGGATGAAAAAAAAAAGAAAAAAAAGGATAAAAATGCATAACAGCAAGTGCACAGGGCAGTGTGACGCTCTTGCCAGTGTCAGATGGGGTCAGGCAGGGGCTGAGCTGGGTGAGGGTGCAATGCACAGATATACCCTGTGCAGATGTTGGAACTTTTCATGCCGAGAGAGCCGTGGATGGAGCGGGGGGAGCCGATTCCTGCCCCTGTATTTGTGCACAGGGGGCTCCGAACCGCAGAGCTGGGCACGGCGCCACGGTCCCGCAGCCCTGCGGCTTCTGGCCTGCAGCCGGGCCTGCATCTGGCCAGCCAGAAACCCAGCCAGAGGAATGAATTCAGATCCATCTGCACCCACAGACCGTTAGCGCTCAGGGTGCAGTTGGAGGTTACAGCTCAAACAATCCTTTTTCCAGGAACAATGCCCTGGGCAAGGCCTGTCTGATCCAGAAGATTTGATGTTCTCAAGAAAAAAAGTAAAACAACAACCCACAACCTTCTTTACTTCAAAGCCAGGACTCTCCTCCACTTATAGGGGTTCTAACAAGAAGATCTTGTGATCTGACATGGTCGGTCATAGCCCAGAGGCTGTGCAATAGCCCGCTCTGTCAGTGAACTCCTTGTAACAGGTCCAGAGACTGGGGAAAACAGCCAAAAAGCAACATGCCAGCAGAAAGTGTATGGTCAGCTTGAATAATGGATATACATGAGAAAACCATGGTCTGCTCGTAAGGATTGCTCAGGCTGAGGGGAGGATCCGTGCACCACATCGGTCTTTACCAGGGCGCCATCCCTTTCCCTGTGATGGCAGCGGGGAGGAGATAACCCAGATAACCCAGTGCACATTTCCGAAGATTTAAAAAGAGCATCGTGAAATAATTACTAGAAAGTTTAGGTCATGCAAATGTTCAGTGGGGTCAAATGCCAATGGAAAGCGCTCTGTGAGAGCCAGGCCTGTCCGTCTGATGTGTCCAGCAGTCAGCACGCTCTGCAACCAGCAGATTAATGACCTCCAGAGAAACGTCCCCACCTCTGACAATCTACTCGAGATTTCAGCAATACATCTTTGGATGCGGTTCCTCTGAGCTTGTCGTGATCAACCAGCTGACACGTATTACGCAGGACATTTGGGGGAATTCATTACAGCCACAGTGCTGATGAGCGGGCGGCTGGGAGGTGACCCCACCAAAGTGGAACTGCTGGGGGATAAATCCATCTCCCAAGGGGTGGGTGCTTTGCCATACATGCCTTATACCTCTTCAGATGTTGGGTTTGGGTTTTGGTTTTGTGTGTGTGTGTGTGTTTTTTGTTTGGTTTGGTTTTTGTTTTTAAATCTCAGCCTTGGTTTGCAATTCTTCAGGGTATCTAATTAGCTGGTTTTTTTTTTCTTCTAGGATTACTTGGCTCCTTTTCAGTTGATGCTTCCCATGCACAAAGAGGGAAGTGTGCTTTTCTGTACTAGGGCTTTTACATATAGTCCTTCCCTTAAATGAAGAGGGAGTTTGTCTGCACTGCATTTTGGAGGGGTGGGGGAGCCTAAAATGCCCACAAGGTTCAAGGATGAATTTAGACAAAATTACAGGCACACGCAGGTGGTGTTTTCGGGACCACATGGTGCCGTTGTGGATCTGAGAAGATGTGGCAGTTTGGTGTGGCACTGGTACAGCTGCCCGGGGCTCGGTGGGAGATGCTCTTTGAAGAGCAGCAGAGCCCCTCCACAGATAGACGTTGACTTTGTACTGAAAATGGCATTATTCCCCATGCCAGTCAGCAGTGACCTGAGCAGGTTTGGATGTAAATACCCTGATATAATAGCCTGCGCTTGGTTTGCAGCAGACCTGGTCTCCTGTTGCAGCGGGCACGCTTGGGAAAGGGCGGTTTTGGGGGTTAGAGCATTCCCGGCATGGGGAGAAAGCTCAGTGCATCTCTGCACGATGCTCCTGCTCTCGCGGTGAAGGTGCGCGCCCCGGGAAAATGCCTCATTTTCCCGAAATGGAGCCAGTTTCTCCGCAACATTTCATTTCTAATGTCCAAATGCACATCCCAGCAGGCTGGCCTGTGTGCTACCGTAGACAGCAAAACCACCGTGAGAGTTTGTTTGGATTGAATTGCACGTCTGCACAAAGGGGACCCTGCTGAAATGACAAACCCCCAGGCTATGTATCCATGCTCATGTTTTGATGCGCTGATAATATAGTATTTCCTGGGGCAATGTGAAGCGAAGTGACAGGTTTACCCTTTACTCTGAAAGTGAACTTAAAGTGAACTTATGCTTTGAGGTGTATAAGTAAAAGAATTTGAATGGAACAACAACAACAAAAAAGATTAGTAGTTAAAGGTATCTTGCAGGTGATAAATTGGCAGGAGTCTAGTTGGTTTAACATTAACACCCAGAAAGCATAAGGGGCTGTAAGTTAACCATGAGAGACCATTAACTTCCATCCCCGTTCACCTATGGAAAATTATTTTCTTCCCATTCTTCTGTTTTCTCTCCCCTTTGAATATAATCAAATGTAACTCAGCTTTTCAATTCAGTGAAACCTTTTGATCCTGCCTGTGTATGAAACACTTCATACCACAGTGTGGCATCTCATAGTAAATTAAATTAACTCTTCTGCATACTCCTGAACTGTGAGAGACTCTCAATAAATAAAAGAAATCTGCAAATAAAGAGAATTTAGTAGAAGGCTGAATGCTTTCCATTCACCTCAGAGACGTGCGGATCAGTGTTACCCTCACACGCCTGTGTAGGTACCTGTGTAGGTTCAGCCGGATGCCTGACTTCTCTGCACATCTCTTTTTCTCCTTTTCCTTCAAAGCAAAACCTTCTGTCTTCTGAAAATATCCTGGAGACAGCGGCTGCAGCTCATGCAGCTGCTCCAGGCAGCCCCGCGCCCCTTCCCACCCACACCCCGCGCTGCACGAGGACTCCTCACCCTTCCAGGCAATTCTGCAGGTCAGTAAAACACCCAGAAAAACCCTCCAGGTTCGTGATACTCACACGGGATGGGTGTTCAGCACAAGCCAAGAGCAGGCTGCTTGCAATGGCTGCTTTGCGGCACGGGGGTTTCCCCGTGGGTTTCATTTCAGAGGGATCCTCTGTCACGTGTGTGTGTGTGTGTGTGTGTGTGTGTGTGTGTGTGTGTGTGTTAGACATTTCAGAGCCTGTGTTTGAAACCGTTTGTCTTCCCGCAACGTGTGACAGCTGCTGCTCTAACAGGGTGCAGGACAGGTAGGGATCACCTGCCGACACCAGCACCCTCAAAAACGCGACATCTGCTCATCCTCGGAGCCTGACCTGCAGCATGGAGCACATGGCTCTGCTGCACGCCAGCCTTCCAGGGAGCCCGGTTTGATAATAAACCTGCATGTCCTACAGGATGTTCTCTAAATGGGAGTTAGGAGGTTGATTAATTTTTTGGAGTAAACGGCTTGGAATCAAGTTATGTAGATCCTCTGTTTTCCTCTGCCACTGACTCATTCTTCTATCACAGGCGAGTCACTTCACCTTGATGCAAGGATTAGTGAGAATGTGCCTCCAGGATACAAGTCTGTCTCATGCCTTTCTAATAATGGCTCTGTTTACTTTCTACTTCGTATGTGTTCACTTGTTGTGGAATTATGGCTTTCCTGTTTGGAAGAGGATAGTGTGGATTAGAAGTCCATGTGACAAGAGCCAAATGTGCAACAGAGCGTTTAAAATGGTAGCAAACATGTAATTGGTTAAAGAGTTAAATGGAAAGGAACCTGTGGCTACTGGTAGGGCACAAAGCTCCATGTTCTCACCTCATCAACACACAGAAGCGTTTATGGGGCTCCTACAAAGCTTTCAAGATTCATTGTATGCTTGGCTGTGTACATTTTATCATAAAGAGCCGTAAATGTGTCGTGTTCCCCATGGCATTAACTTGTCTGGCAACGTGGCCTCTTCTGAATCAAATGTTTTTATAGTGACATCACTAAAACCCTTTCAGAGCTTGCCGTGAAGCATCGAGACCCACCTTCCAAAGCAGAAGCTGCTGACGCCCCTGGGCTGGTGGGCTTTTCTCCTGCCTGTGCTGGCTTTGGGAAGTTCTGCTGAAGGAGTGAGCAGAGCTCTGCATTCCCAGCTGCTGCCCCTCTGATTTACAGAGGACTCCTGCAATGTGGGAGACTGGGAATAGAGCTTGTCAGGGAGTGGGGCTTTGGGGGACTGCTGTTCCTTTAATGAGATGCTTGGGGGGATGCTCTTTCACAAATCTTTTTGATGTTCTTGAATAGAAGTCTGATCCCAAAGGGTACTGCCCTGCAAACATCCATCCCAGTGAGTCTTCAGGGTTCTTTGTGTTTGATGTTACTTGGACAATTCACCTGTCTTGCCTGGGTAATAGCTGTAATATTCCCCTAGAATCTGGTGGAAGGATTGAAATTCAAAACCCAGGATGCTGTCATTATACTAATCTCTTTTTACGCAACTGTCAATCCAACTTGTAGGCTGGGGCACCCACTGTGTGCTCCTGCGAACCACTGCTTCCCATCATCTCCTTCTGTAACCTCAGGTTCCTATACAGCTCTGCCTACATCTTTATACAAACTATACCCACCCCTTCATCCTCAAGTTTCTAATGCAGAGAAGCCACAGCACCTGTCTACTGACCCAGCGGTGTCCCCTGATGTTTCCACTCCTCACCTCTGTGTTGGAATGGGTAATAAAAATGCTGCTCATTTCATCTTTATTAGGCTTTTCAAAAAGACTTGGAAAATGAGATGCTGTCTATCTGAGGCAGTTTCAAAATTCATGAGCTCAGTTAACTGCATGGATTAGAAATCACCTGGAGGGCTTTTTTTTTTATCTGTGAAAATTTAAATTCAGCAACCAGTGTTTCCTCTGCAAGAGAGGGTGAAATTACCACTTCTCAACTCCAAGGAAAAAGCTGCTTTCCCTGACTTCCTTACAATGCTTTAGGTGTTAGTGATTAACAGTACCAGCCTTCATTTCTGTCTTTGTCATCCCAATACTAGATATTGTGTGTATGGTAAGTGATGCAGGTACACCACCTATTGTTAAAATAGACTAGCACTTCCAGCAATAATAATTTCATTTCAGCTGCTTATAGTTTTGCCAAATTGCAACTATTTGCATTGAAACTTCTCAAGCAGAGAGTGTCTGCTTCATGCTGATTAATTTGCTCTAAATTTCAGCAAAAATGTTTCAGCTGTACTATGGCCAAGATTGAGGAGATGTGCTATTGAATGTTGTTCTTACTACTTACTGTGTTGTGGCAGAGGTTTTTCTCCTTTTTGTAAAAGGAATTCTACCACCCACACGTGTTGGATTTGAAACTTGTCATGTCTTGGATGTGCTTTCTGGTGTTGGGCAGAGCTGTCCTGAGAGCCAGTATGAAACCAGTGGTAAAATCACAGCCTGTATCATGGCCTCCTGTCACAGTCTGTCTCCTGGATCATTTGCTATCCCTGCTCCTGTCCTCTCTCCCACCATCCAAATCGAGTAGCTCGCTGTCCCCTCTCCCTCTCTTCACCAAATCCAAGCAGGGTCTCGTTTCCCATTCCCTCTGTGGCTGAACCCGTGTGAATCTGCCCTTGGCTCCTGAACTGGAGGATGGTGGTCCAAGAGCATCTCATGTGCTCAGTTGTACCTTTTTGCCCTCCCTGAAGTCAGCAAATGGATCTTTCACCGATTTTCATTGGTTGTACGAGCCTGGACAACCACGCTGGGAACATCTTTCCATTTTTACAACCCCTCGGGAGTCAGCCACCAAAACTGGGAGCTGATGTTCCCTTTCCCTGGCTGCCAGGTCCATGTTTGTCTCAGACAATGTTCTGGCACCTGCCTCTACCCAGGTGTGTGTAGGGGTCCTGGGAACTGGGATAATTCAGATGCTGATTTGGTACCAACTCCTGTACTGTCAGAAATGGCACCTTCTGCATCTGGAGGGGGTTTGGACACTGATCTGCTGGGAAATGCTCGTGCTAACTGGGTTTCTTCAGGCTGATGGTTAATTTTGCTGCCAATATTATTGAGGGTAGATGGGTGGAAGGGCTTTTTGGATAAGGAGAAAAATAGTTCTCTAAAGCTATGTAAGGAAAGATTCCACCCCCCCACCCCCCCATCCCCCCATCCCCATTTTGGACTTAATATGATTTAAAGTTGGCAAGGAAGGTTTGATATGGGAGAACAGAGGTATTCACATCTGTCACTGCAACTAAAGGGCTTTATCTGAGCACAGCCCAGAAAGTCAGGTGCATTTGCTTCCACTGCTCTTGGATCTTTCAGCAAAGTACTGTTTTTAAAGCATTTGGTTCCCCAGCAGGATTTCCAGCTCTGGTTTCCATGAGATTAATTGTTTCAAAAGCTGGAGTGGATGGAAAGTTTTGTTGGTTATGTCCATATAGAAAAACCACCACTTCTCTGTGCAGGAAAAGCTGATACTTTTAGCACTGCCATGTGTTCCTGAACAGTCTAATATTTCACTCAGCTGTTACATATTCTTACTTTACTCATCCATTATTTAACAAATAAGGAAGCACATGAAGTGATTCTATGTTGCTGTTGATTTCCTTTTCCTTGATAACCTTCTCATAGTCATTTTTTTTAAGGTTCACTGTCACATTCACAAAAGTCAACACGCAGTTGCAGATCAGACTTCTTGGAACTCAGGTATTTGAGACACCGTCCAAAATGAGATGTTGCTTTGTGTTATTCATTGCCATTCCTAGCCTGGGTCACAAAGGCTGGGATTTAGGATTAGGTTTCTCTTTGCTGTGCACTTGTCCTGACTGACTGCAGAACACATTGCTGAGACTCCAGCTGAGAATGGTTTTCTTTTCTTGGCTTCTGCACAGGCCAATTAAGATTTCATTGGAAAATGTTAACTAGTGAAGTGTATCCCTTCTTTAGAGAAAGCTGTAGCAACCACATAACTATAAATTCCTGTGTAGTCAATCAGTGGCTCACGAGATCCGTGGAGTCGTGCCCGCTTTGTCAGGCTTTGGAAATCTCGAGAGCAGGCCCTGGAAAGCCAGCATCAGCCTTGACTCGCATGGCCGGCTGATTTAGCACCATGAATCTCTGTTGGGCTCTGCAGGAATAGTTTGCTTGGCTACAAACCAACTACCAGAGGAAATATAGCTAAGAAAGCAGAATAGGAGAGGACAGCAAAGCCATATATACTGCACTGCAGTGTGGATGAGAATTAACTGTCAGGGTAACACAGCTTTATTACTTTTTTTTCCCCCAATTCCTAATCTTTTCCTTGCATGGCGCCAGAGTTTATACTCTGGGCCAGCCATATTTCTAGATAATGTGTAATCATGGTTCCCTCTCATTGATTATCTCACTGCTCAGTTCCAGCTGCTTTGCTGGGCAGCAGGAAGCTTTTCCACATGGCCTGTGGGCATCATTAAAAAGCAACGCGAGCCTGGTGCTTTCAGCCCAGAGGGATTTGATCCCGTTCAGCACAGGGCTGATGCACAGAGCAGCCGCTGGATCTCACCAGCTTCGTGGTGCAAAGTTGGGGTCAGAACAGGCGCCTCGGCTTCCCCACACCATGCAAGCTTGGATGGGGGCCACGGCGCAGCGCTCCCCTAATTTATATTTCATTCAGAGCACGTCCTTCTCTATCACCCCTGCAATTTGAGCAGCACTTTTTAATTTCCTCATTATTTATTATGTATTCTTAGTCTTGCTTTGATAAAACCAGGAGGCTGAGGATGGCTTTACTGCCCCATCTCATTATTTGGGAGAACCCTTGGAAGGACTGGAGGGCTGTAGGACTGAACTGCTGGGCAGGGGCATCTCAGGGCATAAGCCAAGAGAGGCTGACTGAAGCACTTTGTTCAAGCGCCTCCACTCTGTTAGCTCCAGGATGTGAAACAGAAATAGAACAGAGCAAGCTTCAGTGCAGTTCTCATTGCTTCAGGTTTGAAACATTGAAAAATATGCCTGAGCTACCTTGGGCTGTGTCTGGCTGGTGTTTCCTGAACATGCCCCCGTTGAAAGAGATAATAATGTTCTGTTTAAATTCATTTCTGAAGTTAGAAAACCAATTTCTTTTCAAGACTGCGCAGCTCACTGAATTGAACCTCTGCACAGCAGCGCATTCAGTTGCTGCTGTAAACGGCTACTGCTGCTTTTTTTCCTGTAGCTTTAACCACAGAAATAACAGAAAAACAAAACAAACAATCAAATGAAACAAACAAAACCCACCAAAACCCAAACCTTATTATTTGTCTCTTTGGGTTTTTTCTTTCTTTTTTCCTTTTCAATGACACTGGCTGCACTGTTAGTTGGAAAGGAGGTTTGGGGAAGGCATATGACTGCACTTTCTTCCTCAGCTGAGAAGAGGCATTTGAATTCTCTCTGCCTTTGCTGAAATGACACTATTGCTGAGAACATCTGTAGAAAAGAATCAGCTTTTTCTCTCCCCGCTCTCACTGAAAGCAAACTTCAGAGAAGGTCAAGCTCATAGGCCTTTCTGTGGATTATTTTAGCCACGCTGAAAAGGGTAGAACCCATCTCATTGCAACCAGCTGGAAATACAGCAACTGCTTTAAAAGTACAGGAGCTACCTGCCGTCAATATATGGATTTGGTAGCAGCCAGGCAGTTATTTAACATTTTTGGCAGTGCTAATGTTACTGCCCAAGAGTGCTGAGAGAAGTCTGGCCATGCCCTGAGCAGTGCAATGTATCATCAGTAACTCAGCCAGCGAGACCATCTGTGCTTAAACAGGAGGTCACCCTGTAGGTCAGGCTTGTACCCATGGCAGATTGGATGGGCACGTTCTCTCTGGGCTGCACCTAACGCGAGCAACTTAAAGGTCTCATCCAACCTAAATGGTTCTATGATTCTTAAAGCATTTGGAAACTGAGACACACAGGTTTATGTTTCTGGGAGCACATGATGCAGAAACTCGTGAATCATCACTCCATGGTTAATACTTGCAAGAAGAGGCGAAGGCATTACCTGCAAACCTTTGATCTAAGTTGCTTGGGCTGCAGTCTGCAGGGCTACTGCGGCTGTTTCTCTTGAATTAATTGTGGCAGTAATAAGAGCTCCAGCTGCAAATCCAATGCCCTGTCCCCTTCTGTCTTTGATGGACTCTGCACACACTGGACCAAAGTCCTCATTTGAAAGATTTCTTTATAAAAGCGAGGAGCCAGCCGGCTCGGCTTTCTCTGCGCAGACTTGGAATGTGCTTTCTCCACTCCATCCTAAGCTGATTTGGTAACTTGCCAGGACAAAACTTCTTGCAAAAGACACCTCTGGATTGAGTTTCTGGAGGTGGCAGACACCATGCCTCCTAGATCTGGCTCCTAGACATTCTGGGTAGGTGGTTGTCTGGTTTTAGCAGTGCTGGGGTTTACTAATGCAGACATAATTCAATTAGGGCACCCAGAGGATTGGAGAAAAGCCTTTATTATTTTTAGTCTAAATAAAAATAGTATCTCAGGCTTCCTAGAAGAGTGAAAACACAGAGAGTCATGGACGATTGCTGGACAAAGAATACTTATATGCTTTTTCAGCCAGGGTTTCCATGTAACCAAAGCTGTTTAGATTGGATTTGACCAGGCCTGTCATGTCTAGGCAATTAGTTCTCTATGCTTAAAACTGCAGTAACAAACCTGGGTTTGACTTTATGGCAGTACATGCAGGGTACACCCTCACAAATGCTATTTAGAGGATGATTATTATTACTTTAATTGTACCCCTTCAGTAAACAAGAAACTCCGTTTTAGTCATGAGGGAATGTTTCAGCAGTGCTAAAGGGATTTAAGAACCCGAAGACTCATCTAAACATGGTCAGTGAGGGCAGTACCTACGCCACATGGGTTTCTTTGAAAACATCACTCCATTCATTGCCTTCTTTCATTCTCCTCTTCCTCCAGGACCAGGTTGTTTCGTTGTAGGGACCCTCAGCGATGTCAGTATTTCTGGATGGTCTGGTTATTCTGCCAAGATACAAGGTCTGGAGAGGAGAAGGGACAGACCTGACCAGGCTTGCCTGATGCAAGAGGGCAAGAACATAGCAGACATCCGTCCCTGCCTGTAACACAAGGTTTTAAGGAGAAAGAGAACATTCTCAGCGTGCTCATTCTGTGGTTCAGGAGACTTTTATAGCACTGCTCTGACCACTGATGGCAACTTATGTTGGTTTTCTTTTTACAGGCTGGTTTTTCTTTCCCTTTGTATTTGGACCCACTTCAGACGGATGCGTGTATAACAGCAGCAAAGTGAACGCTGCGGGGAAGAAGCACTCTCCAGCACACAAACCCCTGGTGAGAAGCTGCTTCATCTGGCCATGGGCATTTCTCACCCAATACACCCCCTCACTCTACTCTGGAGAACAAATTTGCTTTTGCTGAGACCGAGGGAGTTGGAGAATGAAACACCCCAGATCACAATCTTGTGCTCATTGCTGCTATGATAAGAAAGGGAACTTTCCAGACAAGGTACTTAAACTAAGGTCTCTTTCTCTTGTTCTATATCTTGGCCACGGGCTGCTTGGACATAAAAGATCACAAGACCAGATCACTTGGTCCTGGGGTTCTGGTCATGATCAAGTCAATGTAAATAGATTGAAGTCCAGGAAACAGGAAGATCTTAAGGAATGAGAGGGACAAATTCCCACTTAGAGAGGGAAGCTTGAAACACGTTTTTCTTGCAAGACCTATTTGTGCTTGAAATGCTCTGACTCCTCTTTCCCAGCCACCATAACCAGACTGTAAAAAAGAGCACTGAGTATACAAGTCCCTGCTCTGTGCAAAGCCTTGCTCGCAAGAGATCTATGTGACACAGTAGAAAAATTACCTCTTTCCGTCCCCTCCTTACGAATTGTGTTCCCTTGCCATGCAGAAGCTGTGTTGAGTCGTTTGCTGTGCATTGATGTACATTAGGCAGGACCACAGCAGTAATTTGCTCTAGGGCATCCAGGGTTCCCTTTGGGTGGAAAGATCATTAGCTGGCTCCCACCTCAGCCCTGCAGCAACACTGCAGCATCCCCTTCTCTTGGTGCAACATGTAGCTGTAACGGGGATGGCAGACAGAGCCGAGCGGTCGCAGCCGGTGCTTTGGGCAGAAGGGAGAGAGGCTGCAGCTTTCTGCTGGGAACGTGCAGGAAAAGAGCAGAGCACGGAGCAAACACTGACCGCCGGAGCCTCGCGCTCCTGCTGGGAGCTCTGACAGGTTTGCTGCTCTTGTCGGAAGGAATGGCCATTCCCAACGCTGTGCTAAGATCAAGGGCAATTGGCTTTCCAGTGTGTGTCTGTAAATCACATCCCTTCCTCATGCGAGCCTCTAAATCAGACATCGGCAGAGAACAAGCTCCCAGCGGGTGACAGTGAATAAACTAATGAAATATAAATGCCCGGTACAAAAGGCAAACACAGTCCCTAGTTGCCACCACTGAGTAAATGGTTGATGGGAGTTTCCACCATACCAACAGCTTTTGATGCAAGCGTTGCTGGCAGAGAGTAGCCCTCAGAGCCTGTAATTTGGTTCACTCCCATCACTGCTGGTCATTTTAAAAGCAAACAGCTGCTGCTTTTTTTTGTCTTTTCTTTTTTTTTTTTTTTTTTTTTTTTTTTAAATTATTTATTGTGGCAGCAAGAAAGTTAAATGAATGATTTCTTGAACTCTATTTTGACGGAGGCCAGCATTTCACAATGAGAAGTGAGAGCTCAGCTTTTAATTCTTGGTCTCTAAGAAGATTTCCCAGAAGATCAGGAGATAATTGCAGAAAGATCTCTGGGAAGTGATTACCATTTTGTTTGGGAATGGGAAGATCACCAAGCTATGCAATTAGCCAGGTTACAATATTAACTACTCAGGACCAGATGCTATTTGCACTATCCTAAACCTTAGTACTTTTTTCCCTGACAAGGCATATGAACCTGCATAATTTTAGGTAACATACACTGTCATACCCACCAAGTCAGTGGGATTTCCCAGGGTGTGAAGTGGCTTTTGAATCGGCTGCTTGTTCCCTGCCCTGTCCCTCTGAGACCAAGGAGATTCCTCAAGGCATCGGTGCTACTTTATATGAACAAGTGGCAAAATCTGGTCACAGATTTAAAAGATCCACCAAGCATCTTGTTTTATTATAGGTACTTTTAACTCTCCAGTTACCTCTCCAGAGGTATTGAATGTAAATTCTACCTTTTATCCAACCTGCTTCTGTTAAATACTGAGCCTGGAAGTATTTACTCCAGTACTTAATGGTGAAAAGTCCACCCCAGTGTGATTCTCTGCTGCTGTCGTGTATCAGTGCAAAGTGGGCATAAACACTAGTGTTTTAATGGAATAATATTTGAAAACTCACATTCTGCAGGTGAAAAGGACTAGAGGAGATGGTGGAAAGTCAATGTACTGCCTGAGAAAGCAAGTATTCCAGCTTGGTGCTATTAGCAGAATTAACTTTTCCTGGTTAACACAAAAATGTGACAGAAGCAGGTGCCTTGCATGTCTTTCAGGGCAAAATGTCGTGGGTCTCAGTTATGACCAGGATGGTTCAGATAAGGTGGTGGGAATTTTTTTTAGGGCTTGTAGAGCTGAAAGGGATTTCTTGGCAAGATCATAAGGTGTCCATCTCGGGGAAACTGTCAGAATAAGCTGCACACACATCTGCTCAAGAAGGGGATGAGCTGGGGCTTTGCAAGGTCCCTCTCAGCTGGCACATTATATATGCCATAACATTTAAAACAAAGCACTGAGCATCAGGATACACTGGGGCCTGTAGAAATCCTGGAGGGAGGGTGATGTCTGATGCAGTGCTTAGAAAACAGAGAGGGAGAACCCCCAGCAATCTCTGTGAATAGCTCCCCCGATGTTGGTTTCTGAAGAAAGCCTGTAGTACATCAGTGTAGTTCCCTACATATCTGCCCAAGCCCTTGCTGGTTTGGTAAAATTTGGGGGCTCCGGCTGCAAACACATTGTGCACTGGTGCCTGGCCACCAGCAGATGGAGGTCTCACCAGCATAAGGCCAGGGCAAAACTATTTCTATGGCACTCCAGCTCCAGAATGAAATAACCGGGTGCAAAATTAAAATATCCTCTAGAAAGGCTCCTTTTCACGGCAGCTGGAAAACCTGGTTTTGAGGAGGAATTCAATGGACTCCTCAGTTTCCATTCAACGTGATCATCAGACCAAAGCTTGGGGTTAATCTCGCTCGGTGGCACCGAGGTCCTGGGAAACAGCAAGGCATTTGGGAGAAAGCTGCTGGGAAGACAGTAACGAGCGCCGCTAACGAGCAGGGAGGGAATCAAGCATGCATTGCACTGAAGGCAGCGCATCTTTCTGCAGGCAAAAAGCACCCCCTCTTCACTCACAAGTCAGATGCAGTCCCTGGCCTCAGCAGGAACAAATAATTTTCCACCATACCATGTTATTTTGACCATTATTCTTGGTTATCAGCCTTGCCTTTACAGTCATAAATAGCTCCTCCATGATCTGAACTCCATGGTGTGGACAGGCAGCATGGTGGCCCTTCCACAGGGAGTTCACAGCCTGGCAAGGAAGGAGCCATTGCCAGTCTCTAGCAAATCATAATTTCTCAGTTCTTCCAGTTAACCTGGCAAAGCAGCAGATTGAGAGAGCCAGGCTCAACGCTTGCCCGCAGAAAACCACCAGGCTTATTTCACATGTGCCGCTGAGCACTCCTATTTTCATGTGTGCATCGCACCTCAGTTGTTCTCCAGTCAAACCAGTGGGGCTTGGAGACGGATGGATGGACTTCTCCAATGCAGACTGAATCTGATTTCCCTTAGAAATAGGCTTGGAATAATAGTTCTGGAGTCTGAGAGCTTAAGTTTGATCCTCTGTGCTTCTGGGGTGACCTCTCTTCCCAGGTAAGCACCAGGCACTGTTTTCTGCCTCATGGGGTTGCTCTTTCTTTTCTGTATGGTGGGGATGCAGGGAAGGGGAACGGTACAAGACATCAACATGTGGGACCTGGGTGGTTTCTCACGCACAGAACTAGGCAACAGCAAAGCCCTGACCTCCCAGCAGCTGGTGTCATTGTCCCCTGACAGCTCTTACCATAATGTACCTCTTTCCCCTTGAAAATGGGTTTGTCCTTCTAAAAAGAATGTTTTAACGTGGAACCAACCTGATTTGCAGATGAATCCAAGTAGGAATCCTATAAAATCTTTATGATGTGCTTCCCCTTACCTCATCTAGCCCCGCAGATGTGAACAGCGCGTTCACCTCGGACTGTCGGAAGACTGGCCATGCATATCTGATGTGATCACAGATGGCCCCGGCCCTGCCCTGCGGGTATGAAACACAGACAGCAGTGAGCAGGACTCAACAGGTCAGTGTCTGAGCTTCAACTGCGATGTTTTACTGTATTTTCTTTAAAGGGAATATCCAACTATGGGTGAAGTTGGGTCACTTGTACTGGTTTTATTTCTCCTGCTGGACCCAGAGAAGTTGAGCTAAGAGGATGATTATTTTCCTTAGCTCCTGTGAGAGCCTTGGTCCAGATTTTCCAGTGTTCAAGTACTAGAAGATACAAATAGTGAAAAACTCACCTGCTGTCTGAGTGCACCTTCCAGCTCCTGGAAAACTACTGGAAGGGGGTTCCCACTGCACTGGCTGGATATGCCAGTTGTGGTCTCATTTCTGTCGCCACTCTCTAGACCAGGGCTGTCAAACTCATAGGCGTAGTTATATTTATACAGCCCTAAAATTACATTTGGCCATTTGAAGGCAACTGCAAGGCTGATGTGGCCTCTGCTGAAAATGAGTTTGCTCTAGAGCATCCAACAGGGACTTTAAAGAGCTGTGTAATTTCATGGTCATAGCTCAACTTGGCCTGCAAGGTGCTGCTCAGGTTTTTATTTCATTCCAGCTTCATTCACTGCAATTAATTCCTTCTCCTGATTTACTCTGCCCTAAATGAGCGCAGAATGAAGGTCAGCATATACACACAGGCAGGCTTTCTTTGTCATTTTTAGTGGCTCCTCCTTGAGCTGTTCTCTTTTTTTTAAAGCTAAGCATTTTGGGGATGAAGAGAGAAGCAGTGATTGACTTGTCAGTGGGAATCCGGCTGTCTTTCTAATTTGGCAAGTGGCCTCCGCGTATATCTCGAGTGTTTTTACAGAGTTGGGTCAACAGCATCGCTGCTCTTTCAAAACCAGGGCAACAGAAGCTCAGAGCTTTTTTTGCCTGCAATTACAGAGCCTGGATGTTAGAGGACGCGGTAAGAGAGCTTTGTGCTCTTGCTTTCCAAAATCACGCAGAGATTAGTGGAAAATTATGTCCTCCTTCTATGTAACGCCATTGCTTGAGTTTGAATTACTCAGAAGCATTACTGCTTTCAGTTAAAGACTGCATGGCCAGGGGGATAGACAAAAAAAAAAAAAAGAAAAAAAAGGTATATTTTAAGGCTACGAAACTTTGTGATGCTTCCGAACTGCTGAACGTGCTGTGAAAAGTCCTCAGGAAACTCCGCCAGCACCTCAGTAACTCTTCCCTTCCCCGGCGAGGAGTTCTAAAGCCACCCCGGCAGTTCGGTGGGGAAGCGCGTACTGCCGAGCGCAGGCAGGGAGCGGACACAGCCCCGGGCGAGGACACCCCAACCCCCGGGGCCGCACCCCCCGCCCCTCCCGCTGCCCCCGCCGCTCGGCGGGGCTGGATGGGGCGAGTCGCGTTGCGGGCGCCCAGCGGCAGCCCCGGCGCTGCGGGGCACTCGGGGGGCCAAGTTCCCCTTCCCGCGGCCGAGCCGCTCCGCTGTCACTTCCTGCCGGCGCCGGCGGGGCGAGGCGGCCCCGGGGCCGCGGGCGCGGAGCGGGGCGGGGCGCGGAGCGGCGCCCGGGGCGGTGCGGGGCCGGCGGGCGCTCGGCGGGCCCTGGCCGCGGGGCGCTGCCGCCGCCGAGCCGCGGCGGAGGATGCGGCGGAGCCGGGCGGCGCGGCTGGGGCTGGCCGCCTGCCTGGGCTCGTTCCTGCTGCTCGTCTTCTACTTCCAGAGCAGCCTCCACCCAGGTGGGTCTGCCGCGACCTCGGCGCTTCTCGGCGGGTCCCCCGGCCGGTCCGCGGGGCGGCTGGCGGCACGGAGCGGGTCGGGGTGCGGGCACCGCGGGCAGCCCCTGTGCCGCCTCCTAAAATCACTTCGGTGTCGGTGGGAGCCGGTCTGGTGCGGAGGGGCCGTTCGGCGGGGGGGTTGAAGTTGGGGTCAGCCGGTGAACCCGCGCGGAGGTCGCACATTTTCTCGGCTGGGACCGTTGAACTTCGCTGTTGTGTGTGCTTGCAACGTGTAACCGATTTACCGGCTCAGCGCGGCCGTTTTGCAATGAAATTGAGATTTCATTTTTCAAGCAGGCTGCTTTTGGGTCACTGTCCCGCTCGGTGTCCCCGCGTTCAGTGAAAGCAGGACATGAAACTGGGTCCAGCTTCGTGCGGTCCCGCGGGGGTCAGGACAGACAAAGGAGCCGCTCTGTTCCACAAATGCCTATTTGACACCCACAGTCACTAAAAGTCCTGGAGAATGTGGTTGAGTTGCTCAAGGGACCTCTTTAGCGTATGCTGTTAGAAATATCTGCCACATTGGGAAACAATTCAGCAATAACAGAACTGAAATATAAACAGTTTTCTACTGGAGGGGTTATTTATCTCCCTGTCTGCTTTCTGTTCTTTTGGGGAAATTAGCTCTTCTTTCCTAAGAGACCTTATTGGGTAATTCCTGTAGTTCTAACAATGTACTAATGTGTTCTGATTGCAGCGGCAATCCATCAATGGGGCCTTTAAAGTTGCATCTTAACATTCAGAAGACTGATTTGACTGAGATGTTAGTGGAATTTTATCAGTGCGGACTCAATGAAATGCGCTTCTCCTTTAATAGGGGCTGCTTCATCACTTTAATGTGTTTTTTTCCTAATAATAATTTTTTAAAAAGTCTTAACTTGTTGGCTGAATAAGATTGAAGAGGAGTTGGGTTTTGGCAAGCATTTGGTATTTCTATAAGAGCATGTGAAGTCTGTCAAATGAATTCTTGTAATCCCAGAAGACCACAATCAGTATTGTATTCTTTAGTAACTTTTTAAAATAAACTATATATGCATCTTTATTTTAGCATTGGGACTGCTCAGTAGAAAGCGCAGCACTGAATTGGTGCCAATCTCCAGGGCTCCTAAAAGAGAGAGGATTGCGTTTTACACGGGATTCGCTTTCTAGTATTTGACTGGAAAACGTGGCTCTTTTCAGGACTCTGGTTTTCCAAAGAAGACTTCGCTGTGTCTGAGTCAGCAGAACTTTCTGTGCTTACTTGGTTTTAATCCCTTGCATGATCTCAACAGTTTCACAGAGAGTTCCCGTCAGGTCAGAGCAAACCAGGTGACAGTAATGGCAATGGCATCTCATGACGGGTTTAGGGGGTTTTGGGTTTGGAACGCTTCCTTGAGAGGTGCTGGCCAGCTGAGGCTTTGGGAATGCCCTGAATAGGCTGCAAATTGGTTTCCTTCATTTGGGGCAGGTGTGATTTTTGAAAGGTCCTGTAGAAGGTGATTGATCTGGGGTAGCGATGCTTAACTGGTGGTGTTTGTCACTCAGGGGAAGCCCATTTGTGAGGGTGGTGAACAGCCGCTGCAGGTTTGCCACTCGAGGTTCACAAAAGAGGTAAATTGAAGTGATATTGATGTTCTCTAAAATCTGGTTATTTTCTAGCTACATAGTTGTTTTCCTGTGTCCAGCCTTCATTGGTTTTTTCTCCATTTCTTTCACTTATTGTTACTCAGTTTACAGTTTTTGCTTTCCTCTCTAGTTTTGCGAGAAACTCACTAGCAGAGGAAAGGTCATTACCATATACAGAAAAGAAACAAGCTAAAAATGGCTTCTTTTTTTCTTTTTTTTTTTTTTATCCCAAAGGAAAGCAAACTGAAGCAAACTACTTGAATTTTAGAAGCTACAAGTTATAATAATAGGTAAATAATTTGAAGACAAAAGTGTAATCTATAAGGTGATGGTTGCCTTGAGGTTATTTGGAGTTCATTTGGTTTCTATATAATAATGAAGAAAAACGCTAGAAAAAGCAGCAGTGCTGCAAGTTCCTCTTGGGAGCAGTTAGATCCTTTTCTCCCTTTTTAGAAGGATTCAGCAGGTCACCTTTCCTGGGCCACCCACAGTCCGTTATGTGTAACATGCTGAATCAATCCTTTCTAACAGCACATCGAGATTGAACCATCCAGTGACCAGGACAAGCGGTACAACCTGGGAAGAAAGCTGATATAACTAGAAACCTTTTAAGTTTGAGAGCGCTAAGGGCTCACTGGTCTGGAGGAGCAGGAATTAACTCCTCCGTTTGCATTTCCCACTTTTAACGCCATCCGGGCGGTCGAGCGCTGGAGCGGTTTGCACTGAGCTCCGTGGCTGTGCTGAAATAAGGGTTTCTTGTTCTACCCTAGGAACACCCACATGTCAGCATGTGCTGAAATAACTCTGTTCCTAAGTGCTGCCGAGTTGGTTATTTTGGTGCTGGGCTGGATTTGCTTGTACTGAAGTCGGTGGCAGAATCTCCTATTGTACCTCCTGGAGGCAGAGATGGGCTCGGGTGTGTTTGCCAACCTCACGGGCACTCGGGAAAGTCTCGGTGCTCCCCAGGGAGAGCATCTGTATGGCAGTTTGAGTGTGCATGGACTTCATACCCCTGGTTGCTTTGCCTTGGCGTTCCTTGCCTTTGGCTGGACCAGCAAGCGGTGACGGGGACTGCAGTCCTTGTCCCTGGCTGTGGGTGCAGCTGCAGCGTGTGCACCGTCCCCTGTTCGCTCTGAGACAGTAATGACCTGTCTGTCCTGTTGGCTTCAGCTGTCTCACTCCAGAATTACAGATACATGGCCAGGAGTAGAATATGCACATTGCAGGGAGGTGTTAGAGTGGTGCTGAGCACACTGGCAGGTGGAGTTTGCGAGGACTGTGGTAGTGGGCAGCTACGGGGTTTGGCTGGAGCCGTCATCTTTCAGCATCTCCAGGCTCTCCTGCGTTTCGCCTGGTGATGTGGGCAGATACGCTCGGCTCCCGGGCAAACCTGCGATCTCAGCTTGGTGCTGGGAGGGATGTGGTCCATCAGGGGGACTTGGCTCTACTGGTATTGACCCACAGCCATCCAGGAGATCCTGCCTGGCCTCGGCATGATTGTCATCTATCTTCTGAGTTGGTCTTCCTCTGCTGTTCCTCCAGGGATGGTGCATTGTTAGTGGTGGCTATGCTGCCTTCTGCACACTGTGCATTTTCTGCATATCGAGGTAGGAATAAGCAGTGGGGCTCTCCGTCCATTGTCTCGTCTGACTGTGGTCATAGCGAGTCTAGACTGGCACAGTGGTAAATGCTGGAAGCTGCTGATCCTTGACTACATCAAAGCTTTGGTCACTGCTGTTCTTAGGGGAACCGCACAGTTTTTACCACCAGCGGTGGAGCTGGGGCTGACTGTGCTGGTGCAGATGTGGGGTGGGAGAAGGGAGGACATCTGAAGGAGGCAGAGGGAGGTCAGTGGCAGGTGGTAAGGCCCTGTGTTCATCTGCATCTGCGGTTTCTGCAGACCTTAATTAAGCGTGCTGTGGGGCCACCCCAATGATAAGGTCTTTTGGGGAAACCATGAGTAAGTAACTTGTACTGACATCCAGAGAGCTGGCAGTTTTCAGGCCGCTAGTGAGGGGCCAGAGGGATGCATGCACGGACATGTAGTCTCCTAAGCAGTTAAAAAGCAGCTCCTCTGTCCTAAATGAACATATTTCCTAATGAGAGGCGACCGGGTGCTATACAAAACATTTTACATAACCTTCCCCCTCTCAAGGCTTCCATTTCTGGCCAGTGCTATTTGATAATAAGTCCTTTTGCAGGCCAGGGGACGATCCCAGAAGTATTTGAAGGAAGAGGCACCTTTGGGAGCCTGAGGAAAGGAGGGAGGGGAAGATAATTTAGTCTGATCCCAGGAGACCGTTGCATAAGAGCTGGGCTGTTCTTTTCTTGCCCTGTCCTTCCTGTATCAGGTCCAGTGACCTGTGCATGCTGGAGGTGGCTGGGTGGGACAGAGGACGTGGCAGGGGGATGGGGAGCGCTCCGCTTCCAGTTGTTTCTAGTTTGTTCCAGCACTGAATCACCTTCTCCAATAAGAAGGAAAACCCCTCAATCTCAAAATGCTGCTTCATTTCTCCTCTGGTTCTGTTTGACCGAAGCATCTAGACGTTGCTTCTTACATCTTTTTAGCGGCAGTTGCCTAAGGCTGGTTCCTATACCCCCATCTTCTTTTACAACCTGCTTTTAGCATGAGTTGTAGGACTTGCATGAGGCTTTGTGCTTTAGACGTACTCAGCCTTTGATCTGGCTCTTTCACAAGAGATAGCAGAACCAGGATCACAGTAGTGCCCAGGTTGTGATACCACTCCAGAAAGGTTTGCGAGCAGCAAAGCAGCAAGATCCCTTTCTCCATCCTTATCTGCTGCTGCATCAAACAGCTGGATCTCCTCTGGGCACTGACAGAGCAAAACCCCCTCCAGCCGCTCCTGGAGCTGAGGTACCACTTCACCAGCCCAAGAGAAGAGGATGAGGATGTCGCAGGAGGATGAGCAGCAATGCCAGAAGCTTCACCACCACACGTAACTCATATCGCAGGCAGGAAACTGTGTCTCATCATCCTGGTGTGGTTAGATGTGGTGGAAACAGAAGATACCCATTGCCACCATCCTCTGCCAACTTTGGGATGGTTTCTGTTGCCAAGCATCTCTCAGCACCAGCAGGTCATGGAGAAGCTCTTGCTTCTGATCTATGCAAGTCTGTCCTTTCAAGTTTTCTGAGCTGTGCATCCAAAGTCTGGAGTTGCTCTTGTGAACTGTCAGTCAGCTCTTACTTGTCCTTCAAGACTTTTCCCTTTGTGGGGGACAAATTATTATACAGTGATAGAGATTATAGAATTTGTAAGTGATTTGACTGAGGTCCTGCAGAGTACCAGCCTCTGAACCTACAAATGCACCTGGACCTCAGTGAACGGAGATACACACTTAGATATCAGCAGACCCTAAGAAACCAGGGATTTTTTTTTCAGAACAGGAAAGAGCTTATTTTAGACCTCAGTTCCTCCCCATTGTTTAAAGGTATTTTCAGGCTGAAATTCAGGCACTGCCTTGGGACGTGGATGCAGTTCGGCTTTCTGAGCCCGGGTGATGTTTGCAGCTGGCTGACACATGTCCTCAGCCTTCCAGATAACGAGGGCGACGCTGCCCTTGCCCTGGCTAGTGCTGCAAGCATGGCCAGGGTTGTGAAATCTAAGACACCCTCTGAGATAGCATTGTTGTTTGTTTTTTGGGTGGTTTTTTTCTGTTTTGGGGTTTTTTTGTTTGCTTTTGTCATGGGGCAGTTTTCCCTGGCTCAGATTCCTGCTCTCAGTGCTCTGAAGCCCAGGATGCAGCCTTTGAGGAGCCAGAGCTCAAAGTACAGCGATGTTTATCAGCCAAGGCGTTGGGCAACTTGGGCTGGAAAACCCTCAGCTCTACCTTTTTTGAAGAAGACATGAAGTGCTGTACCCGTGACCTGTCACGGTGGAAAAGTCTGCCCCGTCCAGTGCTGAAAGCAGGGCCGTAATGAAGCCCATCTGCTCCCGAGGGCCAGGCTTTTCACAAGGAATGCTTCTTCTAGTCTTTCTTGGCTTTCTATGGTTTCCTGAGAATCTCTGATATGTGTGAGGAGGGGAAAGGAGGGGGCTTAGTGCACTGGGAGTTAACTCTGTGCCTGCAGGAGAGATTCGCATCCTGGTCGCTCTGTTGGGTAGATCCAGCCCTTGCTGGCCCTGCATCCCTGTGGCATCCCAGCCCGGCTGTTTGGCAGCACATTGTACCTGCATTTCTTGCTTTGTTCCCACTCCCCAAACCCCAACACTCCTATTTATCCTACAAAAAGGCACATGGTTTAGTGCCAGAGTTAGGTTAATGGTTGGACTTGATGATCTTGAGGGTCTCTTCCAACCAAATGGTTCTATGATTCCGTGATTTGAAGGACTCCACAGAAGCATCTCCTGGGAGCAGTAGGACCTCCGCCTGTGTGTCGGTGCAGGAAGGACGTTCTGGTGGTTGTGAGGAAGGTCTGAGGCTGGGAGATGAGTGCTCACACAGTGGCCAGGGCACTCCTGGGGCTTATTATGTGCTGCATTTTCTTTGCTTCCCACAAGCATCTAAATGGAGAGCAGGACAAACTCTCCATCCTAATCCCAGTGCAAACACAGCTGTCTCTTCGAGGACTCGCTATCAGAAGCCAGGAAACTACAGAGGCATTAGGTGCTTAAGTTCCATTGCTCCCCCTTGGAGCTGAGGACCCAAAGAAGAGCTTAACTGTTCTTAACCTCTGCAGCGCCAAGGAGTGGACATCAAGGCTTTGAGGCACAGCTGGGCAAACGCCCAAAACTTTCCTTGTTAAAAGGTGGTTAAAGACTAGTGGTGATCTGAGAGGGAGGGAGCATCTCACTGAGTAGCTTTGGGGTGACCTTCGCCGTTGTCCTGCCTTTGCTTCAAGGCTTGCATCCCCCCCCTAAGACCTGGGGGGATGTTTTTCCCCTCAGTAAAATAATTGGTGGGTGAAGGGGAGTGACTGCTGTCTGTGGAGACTTGAGCCCTGTATTCCCAGCCTGTACTGTCCAGGTCAGAACAATCTGCGCTTTCCCGTACATGTACCTGCACCTGTGGAGTTTGTGCTGTAAACACAGCTTGTCGCTGTAAACTGCGACACCCCATCTCTGTCTCCTCTCTGGATCTGCAGCTTTGGGACAGGTCTATATTCAACTACTAGCCCTCTACAATTTCCCCACTGTTTCACATGGATCTTCTAATTTTTCTCTTCAAATACAACCACCCTCTTGGCAATAAAATGGTTTCAGCAGGGCCGGATGGTGGGAGGTGTTGCTAAATGTGGTACCTACACATGCTGCTGCCCTGTGCAGATCTCCCCCTTCCCTGATGCTCATCTCCAGATGCCAGGATCATTGCTTCATCACCAGCTGCCATGGTTTATTCTGGCCAGCCCAGTTTTTGCTCTGTTGCAGGTTTGCACCCAGTGTAATTCCAGTAAAGTCAGTTGTAGAGCTCTGATAAATAGGGTCCAGCCTCCAAGTATGTCCTTTGCAGGAGGCAGCACAGTCGGTTTCAGCAGCCACCGGTGCCTGTTCTCCTGTGCATGAAGCCAAGGAGACCCAGCAGCCAGATGAACCTGCAGCGACTAATAGCCTTGACTACCACCCCACCATTTAACAGCCCCCACATTTCCTCCCCGTCTCGCCGGGCTGAACCTGGCAGAGCACAGTGTTGTCCTGAAGTGTGCTCTCAAGGGACGTTGTTCGACCTACAGTCTGAGCCCCACAGACAGGACAGCGATTGCAAAAAGCAAACACACCACGCTGCCCTGTGCACACACGCTCCCCTGCACTTGGCAAATACATCTCAGCGGCAGCCCCGGCATCGCTGTGACTCGCCCTGGGCAGCTGCCTAAAAAATGGCCTTTCAGTAGAAAGAGTTTGCGAGCAGCTGTGCGAGAGCCCTGCGTGGGGTGTGGACCCCAGCTGTGCCATTGGAGATCCGTGTTGAAGCTGGTGCTGTCCCTTTGCCCACCCAGCCTGGTGGCACCTGTGGATGTGGGGACATCTTTACGCTGGCTTGCCAGTGTCAGGGAAGCTGAGCTCTCCACAACTGTTTTTTGGACACTGTTGAGCAGGTTTCGTTTTTCCCAGGCCCTTTGCAGCAGCCCTTACTGGGGTGAACACACTTTCAGAAGATCTCTGCCTCGTAACCCTTTCCAGCTCCCACCTTTTGCAGGGTTGGAGGCAAAGATCTGTAGAAGCCTGAATTTTCTTTCTAGATGGACCAGATCCTTTTTGCCTCAGAGAAGGAATTCAAAATCTGTTCAACTTGCGCAAATCCATTCCCTTGAGCTCCATGGGATGGCACTGAGCAGGTTTAGCTTTAGGGCACTGAGGTGTCCCACCCTGAGCCAGTCAGTGGGGAATTCCTGCAGCCCGGCAGAGGAACAGCCTGGCTGCCCTGCCTGCTCCTGTTTTCCCCATAGTGCTCCTCTTTATATTTGGATGAGCTTTCATTAGATAAAAGATTTATAAATTTATGAGCAGGCAGACTGATGGGAATTTGGCTGGGCAGAGCTGGGAGTTGGCCTCTCATGGGAGAAACAAGCAGTTTTTCTCCCGGTGGTTGGTACTGCAGCAGCTCTGTCACCCTCGGGTTCAGCAGCGACATCCACGGCCGAGGTGTCGTGTCACCATCTACCCATGCGTGAAAGCGTGGCCGCGTAACCCACATCCTTCGGCAGCTCCATGCTGAGGTGAAAATCACTTTTCTGTATTAAGAATGGTCGAGAACCTGGTTTTGAGGGTGCGACTCCATCTGGATTCAGTGTCTGCCTACTTTTGCTGTCCCGGTTGGACACGCTGTCCCCGGTCCTTCCCTGCACAGTGGTGAGAGCTTCTTGCACCTACAGCTGGACTCTCCGAGCACCAGCCGTTCCCAGCCCCATGGACAGCCCAGCCTGGCTCCTTCAAGCCCTGTCTGCCTCCCTCTCTGTTAGCATGTCCTGCTTTCTCTCCACCTTATCAACGATCCTCCCTGATGCATTGGGGCAATGAAAAACAAATGCATTCAGTGTTCCCAGCGGTGCCGCTCAGCCTGATGGCTGTCACCAAACCCTCCTGGTGGTGTGTCGCATTCCGAAGCTGTTTCTGCAGCTGGGAGATGCTGCAAACTGCCCTGCCCAGGTCCGAGTTTGGTGTCATGCTTGGATGAATCCGTTACGTGGCCATGTAAACAAACCGTGGCTGAGCGCAGGTGCTGAGACCTGCTGTGCTGAAGAAGCACCCGATTCTGGTGAGACCCAGCCTTTTCATAACGGGACTTAATTTTCATGGACTCCCCCAGAGCATCATCCAGCTGGACTTGAAGCTGCTTTCTCCCCAGAACGTCTGTTCTGAAGGTGTCACTGTCTCTGTGGTGGCTCAAGTGGCAGATCCGCAAGCCTCTAGCTTGGGCAGGCATTTGCAGCTCTACCCATGGTGTGTACACATGGAGGAGACGTGCCGGTGAACATTTTGGACCTGCACGGTAATTAATGCACAGGGCATGTTGTGACCTGTGGGTCTCTTCCCACCCTGTGTCACCTCTGTGGTGTGGGGGGATGCTGAGGCCACAAGTCCTGGCTTCTTGTCACAGCAGTGCTCACAGCTTATTCTTCTCTTTGTAAATGCCACTTGATTAATAGCCCTCCATCTCTTGGCTGCTCTCCCAGCCTTTTCAGGGAGCGAGCAGTGGGTTTAGAGCTGTCCCTTGGAGCGGTCCCTGCACTGCCTGGGGATTTGCAGCCTCATCGCTGACGTGAAGCCTGATCCAAACCTGACCCACGCCTGCTCTCTGGACGGATGTTGCTTCACTGGGCATTGTTGACACGAGGTTCAAAGGTGATGTTTGTTTGGAGCCGCCGGGTGTGGGTATCTCTGGGACTGGCTCCCCGGTTCCAGAGGGCTTTCTTCAATGGGAAATTAGTACAACATGACTGGAGGTCAGAAGCTCCTCAGCCATTCCCCATCGCCGTGCCCTGCAAGCGTGTGGCTCTGCCCAGCTCCCCGGCCGCAGGGGAGTCTCTGCACAGTCGTGTTTCTCCACGGCATGGGAAGGCGGCGAGTTCAGTCCTGCACACATCTGCAGAGCCGGGCTGTTCCTTTTGGCAAGGGTGCAGGGGGAGCATATTCACAGCTGGGTCTTTTCCAAGTTTACTCCTGGCAGTATCGGAGAGATTGATTTCCCTTTAGCTTAATAGGAACAGCAGACACAGGCACTCTGAGACTGTCGTGACGCTGGTGGAGTTTTGCTTCAGTTGCCTATGAGCAGCCGCTGCTGGGTGGGTGTAGATGCAAGAGTCCTTGTTCTCTTCTTCCTGAGGACTCCATTAGACTTGATCATTCCCTGTAAAATGGAAGGAGATGTCTTTAGAGCATTTGCTGCTAACAGCCATTCTCAGGGCTTGGCCAGGAGCAGGGAGATAAATCCAAAAAGAACTCAGATGAGGTGCGCCCTGTGATGCTGTATTTATTGCATCTCAGTGCTGCAATAATACTGGAGATGTTTGTACCTCCTGTTCAATGTGCTGGCTCTTTGGTGGCTTCAGGAGATGCCCACTACTAGCAGCAGGAGGAGGTACAAGGAGCGATGCAATAAGCTATGTGCTAGAGATGGTTTTCACAGCCTCCAGCAGGCTGTAATTAGCTCCTGTCTTCCTCTGCAAGCTCATGCATCTCTTCCACATGTTGTAAAGCCTCTTGCTCTGTATCTTGGGGCAGTGAGTCTCGCAGGTTGACGACCTGTGGTCACATAGAAGAGCAAGACACAGACCCTCAGCTGCTGAGAGCAGAGGGGTGAGAACTGTGAATCAAAGCTGGGGTTGGATGGCTGTGTCCACCGTGGTGCGTTAGGACTGTTTTGCTGAATGTGCATTTTTTTCCAAGATCTGCTCGTTGAGGCTTTCATCAATTCCAGATGTGCAAAGCTGACAAGATGGCTTGATGCATATTCAGCAAGCAAGTTGTTGAGCTGCATGACCTTAGAGAGACTTCATTTTTTCTTGTGTTAGAGTAGGTAGCCTATGTGCGGAGGGCACAAACAGCATCTGCCTGAACCAGACCTGACTTCAGCGAATTTTTGAGCAGATCCAGCCTCGTCCCCTAGCACCCTGGGCTGCTGTGGCCTCAGCAGCTGTGCAGAAGGCTGGTGCAGATGGGCTCATGTCTGGGTAGATCCATGTGGCTGAGCCCAAGAGGTTTTTCTGCACCTATGGCTTGCCTGAGCCTGCCCCAGCGAGGGGAGCCTGCAGGGCTGTGGGTGTGCAGGGGAGAGACGGGGCTCTGGGGCAGCTTTGCCAGTTGAAAATCAGCCCCTGTGCGTCCCGGCAGGGAGCTCTGCCTTGGCACTGCCAGCGCAAGCCCTTCTGCTGCAATTCCTGTTGAGCAGCAGACTGGAAAGGAGGGGTTTATTGACAAGGAATGGAAATGCTGGCAGTTCAGGCTTGCATTATATATGCAAGCAGCCAGCCGGGGCCAGCAGAGCGACAGGCGTAATGGGGAAGAGAAATTGCTCCTGGAGAGCTTCTAGCTTGGCTTGTGAGAGGACTTAACCATTTGAAAACAGAAGGTTGCATGGTACTTAAGCACAGATATTCTATTTGTTCACATAGGCCATATTCCTGCTGGATAGTGTTAATTTTCTGGTTCCTGTAAAGATCTCAATCGCAATCCTTGTGACAGCGGAGAGCAAGTCACACTGCTCTGGTGACATACATCCCCTCACCTCAAATGCCTGTGATCCTTCTATTAAACCTTCCTGATACCTGCCTCAGGCTGGTTCCAGGTGACCAGAGTCTCCTGCCAGCACAGGGACATGTGGGTTTAGGTGGAACAACTGAATGGGACGGAGTGTCCAGAGCAGCTGCCTTTGGCTCTGGTCCTGCTCTGATCCCCGGAGACGATGCTGTGGCATTTGGCTGGTTGTGTGAAGCAGCTGGATTCTTTCTTTCCCTCTCTGCATGATTTATTGTGAGCTAATCCTATAGCTGTCACCCTTTTCCATCACTTGATTAGAGTTTCCCTGGCTGATCCTTGACTCAAGTTGACTAAACTGGAATAAGAAAGCCTGCATTGAAAAACAGAGCTGTCATTGTCTCTGGGGAGGAGGGAGCCACACAGCCAAGGGCCAGCTGTGCCCACCCCTGTGCCCGAGTGGGGACACTGTGACGGTCCAAGAGGTGCCAGCAGTGAGAAATGAAGAAAAATGACCTTCAGAAACATGAAGGTGAAGTAAGCTGTGTGAGAAAGCAGGAGTCAAGAGAGGAAAGAGCTTCCATGAGGCTTTACAGAAAACAGGGAGCTTCTGTATGTAATTTTAGTATCTTAATGGTAATGGTAATAACTTCTTCCTAAGTAAACCTTCCAGGATCTTGAGCATCAGGAGTAATGCTCTGGTGGTTTTAAAGCATCTCCAGCAGCCAGATCTCTGAATCATAAGTCGCTGCTGGAACCAGCAACTCCCAGCGCTCCCCGAACAGGAGTCACGCAGCTGAAACCTGGGCAGACCAGGGATTTCAGGTTTCAGAGTCTCTTCCAGGCAGTTTTAAAGGCTCGGCAGTCTCCTGTTAGAGAAGAAATAAAAAAGGCAAAAAATAAAGTTAGAAAGATACTTATTCTCCTGCCCAGTGCATGTGGCGTGCAGTAGAAATCTGCAATAGTGCAGGATGTTCAGGCTCAGTCTCATGTCAGGAGTTTACTGTTCTTTTCGTAGCAGCTTAAAAAAATACATACATCTGAAAACACCCGCCTCGAACCTCCCATCCGCCTTTGTGGCTGCTGTCGGAGCAGTTGTGTACAGCATATGGAAGGCGGAGCTGGCTGCAAACCCGTTAATGCTAAATCATCTCGCAGCTCCAGCGCTAACTGCAGAGTGCTGAGTTTGCACTGCAAACACGAAGCTCTGTGGGCTGGGTTTGTCATCCAGGCACGAGAAGCAGAACGCACACCCCAGTCCATTGTCTCTTTGGACACCAAGGGCTCCAGCAGCCTGCTGGGAAGGGACCGGGGATGGGGGCTGGCAGGGGGTCACGATGGCTTTGGGGCGCTGGTAACACTCGCACGCCTGGGACAGTGAATTCAGCGCTGTGCCTTCCTGTTCCTGCGAAATCTGTAAGAGGATTAATAGAAGCGGACAGTGTAGATGACGTTGTCAGCAGTGCCTGCCGTGTTTCCTTGGAGCGCTTTCAGCAGAGATCCCTCTTTTTTTAGTGGTTTGGAGAATCATAGAATGTCCTGAGTTGGAAGGGACACACAAGGATCATCAAGTCTGACTCCTTCTCTGCACAGGACAACCCCAGAATTCACACCATGTGAATCTCAGGGTGTTGTCTAAATGTTTCTCGAATCCTGTCAGGCTTGCGGCTGTGACACCTCCCTGGGGAGCCTGTTCCAGTGTCCAGCACCCCCTGGGTGAAGAACCTTTTCCTTATGTCCAACCTGAACCTCCCCTGGCACATCTTCCTGCCATTCCCTTGGGTCCTGTCATCAGGTGGAAAAATCCAAATGGCTTTGAATATTGGACCGCTGGTTAGAACACCATGGGCACACAGGCTCTGGTATGGCAGTGGTTGGTGTCATGCAGTGTCCTGTCTCCAGCCGTGGTCTTTGCCAAGAGCATATTAGACCCCAAGGAGTGAGGATGAAGAAGCTGCCCATTGGAGGTGTACTTTCAGCACCCTTTCAGTTGAGGAGGGGATGGCGATGTGAAATCGGTCTTATTGTCACATTTCTGTAGTCGTGGCAGTGCCAGCGCCATGTGTGACCTGTCAGAAGGCCCTACCGCGGTGTGATTCTTGGTTAGGATCTTGGTCAAGACATGTTCGAGCTGGAAGAGAAGGTTCTGAAGAGTCAGTGACGATGGGGACAATGAGCAGGGGCCTGCGGTTGGGAAGGGGTCAGGTCAGCTGCAGAGCTGCCGCCTCTGTCCCGTCAGCCGCTCAGGAGGCGTTTGCCGTCGTTCCCTGGCACAGTGGCATTGCCTCCCCTACAAAGGTTGCCACAGCATTTGGGAGGCTGGACTGAGGCATTTTTCTATGAAAGTCAATGTGTCTGTGTTGAGCTGGATCCAGAAGGAGAAACCTGGAATCTGGTGGCACTTTGTGCTGGAGGCCAAATGCCCCTTATTTGCCATCTGCTGTTTTATTGCATCTGGCGTGAGTCATTGAGCATGGAAATGTTTATGGGTAGGTGACAGTCACGAACGAGGGACATCGCATCCCTGCACTGAGGGATTAGGAAGCATCCGTCTGCCTTTTGCCAGCAGGTGGGAAACGGTGTGGGTGCATTTAAAACGCTTGGTGCTCCTGGGCTGCCCTCACTCCTGTCTGCCCTCAGATTTCTGTGTGCGAGGGTACCTTGCTGGGAGTATTTTTCACTTTGTAGGTGGCATAAGTGCCCCAATATCAGAGAGGTGATGCAGCTCTGCTGCTGCTCCATCCCCTGGTGCAGCGTGCACAGGGTCCTCGACAGCAGATGTCTATGTACAGACATCGGGGATCTCACACACGGGTGGAGGGAGATGTGCCTGGATTTTGGTCTGTTTCAGTTCCCTAGAGCTGTATGTTTCTACCCCCAGACATTCACCACAACCGCTGCTGGTTCTGGCAGGCTCAGCCGTTCCCTGTCTGGCTGGAACGAGAGCAGGACCTGTACTCACCCCTCTGCGTGGCTCTTCTTCCATCACTTTCCATAAAGAACAGTTTAGGACCTTTGTCCACGCCCTGAATTAACATTTCCCGGAGGCATTGTGCCCCTTTGTCCCTCTGTCGCCCATGGACCGCTGCCTTCCAGCCAGGCACATCCCGACAAGAGTGAATGATTTTTCCTGTTAAAAGCAGCGCGGTCTGTCGAATTATCCCTTGTAAAACAGTGACTCATTGTCCCCTCTTTGGAGTGTGTTTCTTGGCTAGAGGGAGATGGTCATTAGTGCCAGGGAGCCTGGCTGCTGTTACCATCCCATTGTGCCACACAGCCCTGGTACTATGGAGTAGCTGCAAGGTGTTGATTGCTGCGGACAAGGGTATTATTTTTAGGGGATGATACCTCCCATCACCTCCTTCCCACAAGAAGTCATCTTGGACATCGGGGAGAGCCCACGCAGGGCGGTCAGGAGGTCCCCAGTATCTTCAGACCTCTGTGTGTGCAGGAACTGTGTGGTTTGAGGATGGAAATGCTGCAGAAGGGTTTGTCCTGGGGGATAGTACCTGAGGAGTGTGTGCATTTGGTGGAAGGAGGCTGGAAAACATTGATTTCCCTCTTGTCTAGAAGGTTTGTACAGCTGGGCTTCCTCAGAAGTGAGGACCGTGACCTCAGGTCACTGCTCGTGGTTCCTCTTCTGAGGAATGTGGCTGGGAAGGAGATACTGGGGATGCTTCATCAGCAGAGACGTGGGCTGAAAATGGGTGTTGGGGATGGGGTGCAGCCTTCTTCCCTCCTCTGCACCCCTCCCTCATCTTCCCCTGAAATGGTACTTTATTGCAGCAGCTAAAACATCACTTCCAGGTGACCGTTGTGTCTGCGGTGCTGCAAAACCACCTTCTCCCATATGCAGATGTGTGCAGGTTCATCCGTCCAAGCTGATGGGAGAGGAGATTTGTCTTTGGCTGCTGCAGCTTGTTGTGCCTGTTGTGTGTGTGCTATTCTCTATGTAAACCTCCTCATGTGTGTGTCCTTTCTTGCCTCGCTCAGGTTTGCCTCCGAGCTGCTTTTATTTGTGGTTTTTCCCTTAGCTTTGTGGGTAACCTCCTCACAAGGCATCTCTGTTTAGCCCTCTGCAATTCCTAAGTGCTGGGAGGTGAGGGGAGGTGGAGGGGGGGTGTTAATTGGTTTGGCTGTTTCAGAAGAGCTGGGGGGGATGGTAGAAAATGTGTAGCAGTGGAAAAAAAGCCTGAGCTAAGCCTTCAAGCATCCTGGTGCTGCTGGGACGCGGTTCTGTCTGATCCAGCCAAGCTCAAGTCACTCGGTTGGTTTAGTTTCTGCTGAATGAAACAGATGAATGCAGGAAAGCAGACGGTCGCTTACTTGGTCATCTTCTCCATCAAACAGCAGTCACTACCTTCAGCGATGTTAAGTTGGTGGGTCTGGAACTTGTTGTAGGATTTTGGTGTTTGGGTTCCCACATCACCTCAGTTTGAAAAGTATCTTTTTTTTTAAAAAAAAAAAAGGAAACAAACAAACCCTTGTGCTTAGACGGCAATGGAGCGAATGTGTTATCCACCAGTACAAGCCCAAACATGAAAGCTGGAGCTTCCAGACTTGAACTTCGCTTCATTGAGACCAGTTCTGTTCAGTCCCATAGCTCTGATCCTTCCAGGCAGGGCTGCTCCTCACGCAGACCATGGGCCACTGCCCAGGGCTTCGGCTGCTGCTTCCACGTGGGATTTCTTGGCTTCTGTGCCCTGGACCATCCTCACACAGTCAAAGTGTCCAGCCGCCAACCGGGCAGTGTGTCTCAGGCTTTGCTGTCAAACCAGGAGGGAAAGCTGAGCTCAGACGGCAGGAAATGTCTGGATCCATCACTGCTGCTCTCAAGCTCTGTTTTTTTTCCTTTTTTTTCTCTCTCTCTTTTATTTTTCCCCTCTTGGATGTTAAAATCGAAAATTGGACCCATTCAGCAGGCAGTGGCTCTGACTAGTTTGGCTTCGAATAACGCAGTCTCAATATCCTCTCTTAAATTAGACGGCAGGATCCTTCTCCTTGTCTCTTGGGCACAGTTGTTTTAATAGCGAGGAGGCTGTCGTCACCGAGCAGGGCTGATTTCTGCAGTCAGGGTCAAGTGAGCCATCACTGGTACAACCAACACACTTGCTGGTCACCCACAACAGGTGCTGGAGAAAAGTCAAAAAGAGCAAAGTCTGGAAGAGCTCATTGCTGTGCCCGCTAAGAGATCCTGGTCCTGATTTCTGGCTCTTCCAGTGACTGACTTTAAGCAAGTGCCGATACCTTTATGCTATAGAGCTCCGTGTGTTGTTTCCCCTTTTAATATAAAGGGGTAATATTGTTCTTACTTGTTTCCCACTGTAATCTCTTCTTTATCGTACAAATACGGTTCGTCTGCACATCTGTGCACATGCCATGTGTGCCAGGCAATCAGTTCATGTCACCCCAATATTTTCCTATGTTTAAAATCTGTTGTGATGCGGTGAATTCACACAAATGTGGTGGATTCACACACGCACCCCTTCCCTCAAGAATTTTCTTTCGTTCTGAGGGTGAGCATCTCTCTGATGCCCCCAGGACGGGCTGCCCTGAGAGCTCTTCCCATAGTACAACCCAGCACCCATCCCACTCACCTGATGCCCCCAGGACGGGCTGGTCTTAGAGCTCTTCCCATAGTACAACCCAGCACCCATCCCACTCACCCGCCGGGACTCGCAGGCTGTAATTAACACCCAGACTGAGCATTTTGGCACCATGGTTATTTTTTTTTCTTTTTTTAGGTTGTGAGCAGACACAACAGGAAGCAAAGCTGGGGCTGTGAGACAGCGGTGGGGTCAGGATTAGCTCCTTGGTGCCTCTGGGCTGCGGACTCACGTGCAAACACGCTCTGTCTCTTCGCTTTCTTTGGCTGGAGACCACTGCATCTCCAGGCTTTAACCCTCTCCAGTGTTTTGTATTGGAGACCACGAGTGGAGCTTTTGGCTCCTTGTGGCCCCCAGGGTCCAGCCTAGAAAATGCTCCATCCTCCAGGCCAAGAAGGGTTGGGATTCCTCCTGCTGCATCTCAGCCAAACTCCCACTGATCTGGGCTTTCTAAACCTCTTCCTATTTGGCACCTGAGCAACGAGGATGGTTGGGCTTGATGATCCCAAGGGTCTCTTCCAGTCAAAATGATTCTATGTCCTTCTTGTGGAACACCTCCCATCGCGCTCTGCTGGCCCGTTCCCAGGGGACAATCGCGTCCCAGCGCAGCCCGTACGTCCATCCAGCCTTTGCAGCCTCCCATGGGGCAGCAGGTCCTGGGGTGGCCCGGTCACCTCGGAGCTCTGGATCTGCCTTGGTCCCAGGAGAGCAGAGCTGTCAGTGCTGCAGGTGAAGGTCGCCAGTGCTATGGATAATAGTATTCATGCTTTTATTTTTCTTTTTGCTGCTATGGCAAATACCTCACCTGAAATGCTTCAGGACTTCATTTGCCTTTTTTTATGACTGTCACAGTGGCAGCTGATAGCCCAGAACTAATGCATCTGAGACCTCCTGCCACTTCCAGCAGCAAAGTAGCAGAAACTGCTGAATTCCAACATTGTGAAATTAAATTCTGTTGAATTTCCACTCCCCTGGTCCAGGACAAAGCTTTAGTTTCCCTGTTTGGTTTTTCCGTCTCTCCTGGCCTGGCAGCTTTTCTCAATGCTTTGTCCATCATCAGCATCTATTTTTATGTCAACTCATTCCCAAAGTACTGATCCCAAAGCCAACCTTAGAGATATTTTACCAGAAATGCCTTGTGTTTCCCATTTAAATGCCACCTGCTTTCCAGTTGCTTGTGTCCGTTAGAGTTCACCTCTTAAACTTCATTTTCTCTGAAGTACTTATTTCCTGTGGTATGTCCTATCGCTTGCATTACATATATCTGGGTAAAGATCTACCACATATGCTTGGTCTACAGAAATGGCTTATTTTATTCACAGATGAGGTTGCATGGGTATAAGCTGCACTTAGTGAATGCCATGGTGATTTTATTCCCCTATGCAGTTGCACCCACATCTTTTAATTGTTCTCTTTCCTTCAGACTGTTTTCTAAAGTGTCGGTAATGCTGATGTCAGCCTCGCAGGCTTGTCGCTGCCTGAATCCTGTCTGCTGGCCAAACTCTTCAATTCAGGCCCTGGATTTGCTGTTGTGGTTGCAGAGAACCTCCCTTGTAATTAAGAGCCTCTACAGCCAAAACAGCAAATTCTTTCACTGGTGCTTCCAGAAGTCTGGGAAGGGCATGATCCAGTCTTTCCCTCACCTCACACATGTCTGTCTGTCTTTGCAATCAATTAGTACATCTAAATATTCACAGCTTTAAAACCTATTCCCTTTTCCAAAGAGAGCTGGCGAGTGGTTGGAAGTGGTATCGGTGTCACAGTGCTCCGGTTTTGGTGGGACAGCACTAAAATCTGGGCTGGCAGGGAAAAGGAGGGAGGGACCGTGTTGCCTTTTTGAGCTCCAAAGGAAAAACTGAAAGCAGAGGAGACTCCAAAATGAGCCTGAGCTCCATTTCAGGCTCATCTCGGTGATTCTGTCGATGTTATTGCCTTAGCATGGGGTTTTTGGTCCCTTGCTCTGCGTCACTCCTATTGCCTTGTCTCGTGCTTTGAAGCTGCAGGGGATTTGGATTACGAATATACACTGTCTTGATACTTGCTGTCCAAATGGTGATCCAGCGGTTGCCAAGGGTTGATGTTTTCTCCCCATTAGAAACTCAATATACCTTGGCTAAGTGACCTCCCTGCTTTCAGATGCAATTGTGGCGATGCTGAATTTCCGAGGATTGCCATTGCACGTGGTGGAATCTGGGAACCTCAGTAACAAGCTATAAAGTCAGGAGGAAAGGCAGGGTGTGAAGATCTTGGCAGCCCCCCACGATGGAGGATCTTGCTGTACTCAGGGCCATGGTGCCAAAACGCAGCATGAACCATTAATTTACTCTGATGCTACTCTCTCCTTAACACTGCTATATATTTCAGTATTCCTTGGCCTTATCAAACTTCTTAGAGTCCCAGGAGCATCCCAGAGGTAGGTGAACCAGTGGTACATGGGATGAGGTGATTGACTTGCTCTCAGCAGGAAGAGGTGGAAGAAGAGTGATGTCTAAGTGCCATTGCCCGCCTGCCCCCTTCCTCCCTCCTCCTCCTCACAGTCCAGGCTTCATCCTGGGTCTGATGGAAGAAACAGATCAAGAATCGAGCCTTTCCCCAACTCCGCCAGCATGTTTGGTTTTTAATTTCCAGCTGTACAGCTCAGCCAGCTGTGGGGTCTCTTGAGCTCGGCTTTCCTAAGGTGAACCGTTACCCTCTTGGGGTAGGCGGTGAAGGTGCGGGCAGGATGAGGAGAGACCGCAGGATGAGAGCGTGTTGTGGAATGGCACGATGGGACAGCTGGGGTGGAGCAGATGTGGTTTTGTGTCCAAGGGATGGCCAAGCTGTGTTCATAGAGCGTGTCCATGAGGACTCGGGGTCTGGTGACCAGGGCAGGCCAGGGAGGGGAATGCATCAGCTGAGATGTTGTAGATGCTGGGGCTGATGGATGGTGAAAGAGGGATGGCCAGAGCTTGAGGTCATGGGGCAGAGCTGCGTTAGGTGGCAAAGCCAGGTTTGAGGGGGGCTGGACTCGGTTAAAGCGCTGGCTGCAGCTTTCCACTGGCTCTGGCAGGACACAGCAGCCCTGGTTTGCCTACTGCTGTGATGGCCAATGCTGTTCTGCTGGGTGATCCCAGATGCTTTGGGGATGCTTTGGCCACAGACAGCCAGGACTTGTCTCCATGTGCAGCCGCTCCGACCCCAGCCCTGCAGAGGACAGATGCTTTGGTCCCAGGGGCACACAGATTGGCTGCTGCCCCCTGCACGCACCGGTAACAGTGTGATGCTGTGCTGAGCTGCACACGGCTGCAGCTGTTGCCTCTCCTTCACTGCCGCAGGGTTTAACATTGGCGTCAAAAGCCATCCCCATGGCCCAGCCAGGAGCCCTTTGCTTTTCCGCTCGGGACACCGAGTGTAGCGCAAGCAGACGGTTTCTGAGCCTGAGAGAGGAGGCTTCCTGCAGCTGGATGCTTGTTACAACCCTGCCGTCGGGCCAGACCTTTGCTTTTGCTCTGAAAGCTTTGGCGACCGCCCCGGGCAGGGGATGGTGTGGTGGTGTCGGAGAGCACAAGCTGTTGGGATGCGGTGAGTGTGCAGTGCTGGCGTCTCCCCCTGCCAGCTCAGCGCTCCCCAGCTCCACCAGCTGCATGGGAGCTGCCTGGCAGCTTTTTTCCTTGTTTTTTTTTCTTCCTTCTTTTTATTTATTTATTTTTTTTATTCTGGAACTCTGTACAGCACAAGCATAGAGTGGATCCTAGGGGGTGTGCTGCTATCCAGAGGAGATGGCTTGTTCTCTGCCAGACCTTGCGTTGGGGAAAGGCTGGAGGAAATCCATTTTGCAACGTTTCTGCTGGGGCTGCTGGCGACAGCCACGCGAGGTGCAGCATCCCTGGCCAGGCTTGTTCCCCTGCCACAGCAGCACCAAAAGGCGCAGCCCAGAGCGGTCAGAGCACGGATCTGTCCTGCCCGACCTCTGCTCTCTCCCTGCTTTACTGATTTGCGTTTTGTTCACCCTAAAGAGCCTCCTGCCGAGCCAGCTCGCTCCTCCGGGGCCGTGACCTGACCCTGCGCCGGGTGCTGCCGCCTTTCCCAGGGAATGCATTTCCATCTGCCCCTGCATTTGCATTTCTAGCAGCTTCAGGTCAGCCTGAACCACCCAGGGTTTGCTTATGTCACTTGTAAGAAGGGTTCTGGTTGATGCACGTGTTAATCTCGAAAACAAACGCCTCCACGTTGCTTTTACTAAATATAGGACAAGTGTGTGCTGTGGTTCAGGGTGCTCGCAGGCAGCCCATGGCAGGGTCACACTCGTAAATCGAACAGGAGTTTATCAGCCCCAGCCAGGAAAGGGACTGGAGTTTAGTGCTCTCTGCTTGCAGATTGGAGCTGCAGTGAGTCAAGTTTTCAAGGTCGATCTAATTCCCTGTCGTTTGCAGAGGGCTGAGCCTGGAAATGTGAAACAGGGCTCCTCTGGGATGAGCAGCTCAGCCCAGCACTGCGTACGTTGGATCTTCCGTTTATCTCTCGTTAGCACAGATGCTGTTTCACCCTCCTGTGGGGTAACTGATACAGGGCATTGAGGAAGAAACTGTACGTTCTCGTTAGGTCACATCTCAATCAGTCCAGTGCTGCAGGAAGTCTCATTTCCCGCAAATGCACAAGCGTACAGGCATTGCTGATGAAATCTGGTGAGGCCAGGCAGTCATTTCCCCCTAATTACAGCTCCAAGAATGAACAGTATTTAGCTTTGACCCTGGTGACTTTGTGCTTTTGGAGCCGTTTTTATTTAAGCAAAATATAACTACAGAAAAATGAAGATGGGATTTGGATTTTTTTCTTCTGGTTATTTTGGTTAAAAATATGCCACCTGAGGCTTGTATAACAAATTTGGTTTTATTTGGTGATGGTCAGTGAATGAAAAGCTCCAGAGCCCCAAACAGTCATGCAAAAAGCTTCTGTGTTAAAACCTTCCTGTTGCCAGAAATGGATTGCGAGAGATGTTTTTCCCTCCACCACATATGTGCTTCTGACATTTTAGAAGGTCCCTGTAGGACCAGGAATTGGGAGGGCTGGAAGAACCTCCCGGGCCACGATCTCTTGAACAATAAGAAACATCCTCATCCATTTTAAATCTCACAGTGTGATTTCTTCCATGGAATCCAACACTGGGGCTGCACAACCTAATGGTTAGAAACCTTCTTGTATGAGAACTGTTGTGGCGTTGTCTGCCAATGAGGAGGGTCAGATATGAGAAGCAAAGGGTGGGTGAGAGGTGGGACACCTGCTCGGTGGTGTTACTGCAAGCGAGAGCCTGTGTCCATGTTGTAGCTGGCTCCATAGATTAGGTTTGGGTTATCCACGTGGTTCTGCCCACACTGTGCTGGAAACGAGTCCCTGGGGCTGAGGGATGGCAGCTGAAGCAGATGCTTCATAGCCTGGAAATGGTTGCATCCCTTTATAATTTATGAGCATCAGAACTTGAGCATCAGTCACCAACTGGGTGTCTGGCACCGCATTTGTTGCTGGCAAGATCCAGCCTCAGGTTTGGTGCTGCAGCAAATAATCCTCCAACATCAAACCAGATAATCTATGTGGCAGGGAAGGGGTGAGGACTGTCATCAGCTTCAAAACTCGAGGAGATGTTGCTGTTTAGAAAGGAAAATAAACCAAGGAAATAGCAAATAAGAACTTGAAATGACTTACCACAGTCAGATGACTAATTTGTCTGTTAATGACTGTGTCCCTGAGCCTGGCAAAGCAAACTCCGAGCCCGTGGGGGCTCAGCGCAGAGCTGTCACTGTTGGATCTGCTCCTCGGCACTGCCGAGCCCCAATGCCATCTCGTCCCTTGACCCGGTGCTGGTGGGGGTCCTGTCACCTCTGGGGTCATTCCCTCGCCAATGCAGCCGGCACACACGGGCACTTCCCAAATGCGTGCAGATCAAACTGTTCCCAGATGCTTTTGAAATGGTAACAACCTTTATTTATGGTCTTTTATTTGTTTAAAGGTTAGGTCAGGATCTTTTGAACCCCAGCTACAGGTTTTGTTTAAAAATAAGGGGGAGGGACAATAATTGCTCGAGCATCTTCCCCCAGAGCCAAATGGATTTGTCTCTTCTCAGGGGACGTTGCCTCATTGCAACTTGTGCGTCTCCAGAGGGTGTGAGGAAGCTGCCATTCCAACCCTGCTGATTTTTCTTACTCTTTTTGCAGCTGCAGAAGACAGGACTATGAGATCCACCTGGCAGGGGAAGGCCGGTCGCAGCCCACTCCAGGCCCTGTATGAGAGTGACCAGGTAAGGGGACAGGGAGAGGGAAATTTGGGGTGAAGAGGGAGTGGGGCGCTGGGGGTTGACCCCTTCTTCCACCCCTCTGGTGTGCGGGGTGCTGCGTCATCTCCCACCACCCCCAAGGTCCTGAACCTCTGTGTCCAAAAGATAAGACCACATTGCTTTAGGGAATAATTGTTGATAAATAAATCTGCTTACAGTCCTTGCTGGGACTTGGGCAAATGGTTTCATTGCCGGTGGGCTGAGCCATAGCTGGGCAAACCCAGGAGATTTCGCTGTCTGAATATTTCAAAGCCAACTCTGGGTCATCATAGGAGGGGAAGAGCATCATTGCTGCACTTTCTGAGCTAATAATTGATAGACAGATGCTTCTATATTGGGAGCTATATAGAAACATTCACATATGTATATGTGTATGTGTATGTGTGTGTGTATATATATATATATATATATATATATATAAAAACCTCTAGCAGGGGATGTTACAATACAAAAAGGGTTGATGGTTTTAAATTAAAAGAGAGGAGATTCAGGCTGGACATGAGGACGGGGCTCTGAGCAACCTGATCTGGGTGCAGATGTCCCTGCTCATGGCAGGGGTTGGACTGGATGGGCTTTGAAAGTCCCTCCAGCCCGAACTGTTCTATGATTCTATGATAGGACAAGAGGAAATGGCCTCAAGTTGTGCCAGGGGAGGTTTAAATTGGATATTAGGAAAAAATTCTTCCTGGAAAGGGTTGTCAGGCATTGGAACAGGCTGCCCAGGGCAGTGGTGGAGTCACCATCCCTGGAGAGGTTTGAAAGGTGTTTAGATGAGGTTCTTAGGGACATGGTTTAGTGCTAGAGTCAGGTTATGGTTGGACTTGCTGATCCTGAGGGTCTCTTCCAACCAAAATGATTCTCTGATTCTATTCTATGATGCCAGCAAACCCTATCCCTGGTGGAATGTTGTGTTGATACGTAACTTCTCTGGCTTTTAAAGAAAAGGAAATGTAGGGAGCAATTCTGCTCTGAAGTAACTGCAAGACATGCAGTTATTCCAGGGGACAGCAGTTGAAAAGTAGTCATGTTTATTTGTTGCCATGTCTGCAGACAGTGTGTCTGTATGTCTGTCTGGTCCAGCAGTTTTGAATTATGCAAGTGCAGGGAAAAATACCTGAAAAAAACCCCACATATTAAGTGCAAAAAGGGTTTCCAGTTTTAAAAGGTGATGGAGAGCCTCAAAGCAAGAGAATCTTTCCTGCTGAAAGGTTTGACTGTGTTGCCTCTTCAGCTATGGTTATCATCTCCCTAGGGGCTGTAGCTTCTTCATATCCAAGTAGCCAGCTATGTCAGATTCCACTCTTGGTGGCAGTTTGAGTCCGTTGACCCCCATCTGAGCATTTTCCCTTACCATCTCCCTTTGGAAGGAGCAGGGATGGGATGCTTTCTCCCACCCCTGCCTTAGTTTACTGTCCATGCAGGTTCCTGGAGAAAGTGGTCACTATGGTGACCTGGACAAGGTTATTTCTTTTGTGGAAATGAGATCCAAAAAAGCCTGAGTGTGGTTCATCCCTTGCGGGAGGAGCTTTTTGCACAGATGTTAGTGTCCCTCTGAAGGTGACAGGTCTGCTGGATCATCCATGAGATGGGCAGTTTGTCTCAGGATCCCAGCTCCTGACGGGAGCTTTACAAAGCCCCATCTCCACAGAGATGCCTCTCCCAGCCTCTGGGGCCTCCCCAAACCCCTTATGGGCCTCCAGGGTGAGGCGAAGGTGCACCTGAAGCTTGGCAAAGGGTGTCCTTTGTCATGGAGAAGCAATGACAACAGCAAAGCTGTAGGGACCAAGGAGGTGGCCTGCCCTTGCGCTTCATCGTGAGGCTGCAGAGACATTTGCTGTGATGTCCTGTGACACTGGCGGGACTGTCTTCACAACCCCAAAGTGGAAGCCACCGTCATCTTGTGAAACGGAGGTCATTGCACCAGGTTGGAGCAACAGCTCCGTGGGGTCAGAGCTCCCCCAGGTTAACAAACAGGCGGTGAAGTCTTTAGTGGTTGTGGGCTGGATGAGGCTGTTGGAGATTCCCAGCAGTGACCTCAGGGCTGAACACGAAACCTCCCAACCAACCCTCGTGAGGGACTGAGTGGGCAGGAGGAGGAAGGGACCTTCCCCTTCTGAGTTCCTGGAAATGGGTTCCTTCCCCAGATGTTTTAATGACATTTTGGGATTTCTGATGAAAGCCGTGACAGAAAAGGTCACATCCCCAAATCTGGAGGGGGGCGTTCAGCTGCAGCAAGGGTCAGGGGACTCCTAGGAAGCCAATGCAGCAGCTGCCAGGCCTTGGCACAAGGATCAAAAGAGAGAAAGAAAAAGGACCTCCCCGTGGGCAAAGGAGACTGAGACCAGAGCTGAGGCATCAGACTGGGGTGTGTGGAAAAAAAAATCCCTCAGGAGAAGAAACCCAAAGCTCTTGGGAAGGGCCTGGAGAGGTCAGACCACACATGCCCCTCAGGAGTGGTGTAAGGGAGACCTTTAGCTCAGTGTGTGTGGGTGTTATAACAAATATTTGGTTACTGACCCTCTCTACAGCTCCTGTTCTTCCCTTATCCCCTTTGACTTGGCTTCTCATCTGGCTCCTTATCACATTTTGTTCTGTGTTTTGCCCTCAGCAGGTCCAAGGATTAAATGCATAAAAGTTGAGTTCAAAGTCAGTGAACTGACTAAAAATCTCACTTGCGTGAGTGCCAAACCCAGGAAAGAGGAGGGGATGGGGACAGTTGTGGACCAAGTGTTGTTTGTAGGCCACGATCATCTTGGGCAAGATGGTAACCATGTCTTTTTTCCTCTCTGTCTCCCCAGTTTGAGCAGTCGTCACTGCAGGCGGTTCACCAGCAGAGACGGGAGCTGTTGAGCAACATCTGCAACCGTTACACCCGCAAGCGGCGTCTCCTGCGGCCGGATGACTTGCGGCACTTGGTGGTGGATGACACACATGGGCTGCTCTACTGCTACGTGCCCAAAGTGGCCTGCACTAACTGGAAGCGGGTGATGATGGTCCTGACGGGGCAAGGCAAGTACCGGGACCCACTGGAAATCCCCGCCAACGAGGCTCACGTCTCATCCAACCTGCGCACCCTCTCCGAGTACAGCATCCCCGAGATCAACCACCGCCTGCGCAGCTACCTCAAGTTCATCTTTGTGCGGGAGCCCTTTGAGCGCCTGGTCTCAGCGTACCGCAACAAGTTCACCCGCAGCTACAACACGGCCTTCCACAAGCGCTACGGGACCAAGATCATCCGGCGGCACCGGCAGGAGCCCAGCGACAAGGCCCTGGAGCGCGGGGACGACGTGCGCTTCGAGGAGTTTGTCTACTACCTGTTGGATCCACGGACTCAGCGGGAGGAGCCCTTCAACGAGCACTGGGAGCGGGTGCACTCGCTCTGCCACCCCTGCATCGTCCACTACGACGTGGTGGGCAAGTACGAGACCTTGGCTGAAGATGCGAACTACATCCTCCAGTTGGTTGGGGCTGACACAAGCGTCAAGTTCCCATCTTCATCCAAGACCACCAGGACGACAGACGACATGACGGCCCAGTTCTTCCAGGACATTAGCCCCTTCTACCAAAGGAGACTTTTTAATTTATACAAAATGGACTACTTGCTCTTCAATTACTCCATCCCCTCATACCTCCGCATCCGATGAGACAGGGGCTGGGGGGAGAGGCGCGGGAGAGCTGGGTAACTCTCTTCTTGCCACAATTCCTCTCCTCCCACCCTGTGCTCATCTCTTGGTTGACTTCTCCCCTATGCCTTCCCCATTACGTTTTGCTCCACATGCTGATGCCTTGGTCATGCACGGGCTGGAGGGAGGACACCTCAACACACTGGGGATGGAGCTTTTCCTTCCCTTTCCCTCCCACCTTTCAATATCTACAGGGGATGGTGGTGGGACTGGACACTGCTGGACAGGAGGGCTTGCCTTAGCTACGGACTTTCTTTTAGCTAAGAGACGCCTCTGTAGATCCAAATCTAAAGGCTCTTTTTTTCGGGCAGGATCCCTTCAGGTCTTTCTCCTCCTTACTGGGCTGTTTGGGGGTGGCTGTGGTGTGTTGGGGGGCAGGGTGGAGCATGTCAGAGACTTGCGTAGAACCAGAAATAAAGCAATAATTAATTTAATGTAAGATTTTGCTTTTGTTTAAAATTGCTCCCCTCTTTTCTTTTCACCTTGCTTTTGTGCCTCCTTCCCCATCACTATGGAAGGCAGTGGTGGTATTACTGTGACCGTGCATTTCTCCCTGACAAAGCCTGGAGGGCTTTTTTGTTCCTCTCTTTTCACATGCTCGTGGTTGGGATGCAAAATACTCCAAAGAGAGAGAGGAGGTATGAGCTGATAGACACAGAGCTTTCTGCTGAACTACAACAGCAGAGCAGGCAGTGCAGGTGCCTGCGCATCTCTGAATTTCTGCTCAAATCCAATAAATCCAGGCCCCACACCTCCTGGATTTTAAGACAGGATGGTAATTGGTTTTGCAAAGCTGTATATAGGTGACTGCACAGTTAAAATCACGTCCTCGCAGTGTTCTGGCTGGCAGGACCCAGAGGCAGCGCTGGCTCGTTGTCCCAGCACCTCGTGCTGCTCTGCCGGTGCCTCTCACGTCGCACTGGGGGACAGAGAAAGGTCCTGGGGCAGGCTGGGGTTGTAAAGCGCTTGGGTGAGCACTGTGCTGGGATGTGCGAGGTCGTTGTGGTGAGGAAAAGGTGATGCTGGACTGGGAAGGACAGAGAAGAAGAGAACGTGTGTGCAGGAGAGAAAAATGAGAATAAAAATGGGGACAGAGACACCTAGAGGAAAATTTCCCTTTGGCTGGCTGGCTCTGGACAATTCATTCCTTGAAGAAGAAAAGGGGAGGAGGGGGCAAAACACAAAAGAAAATGACAAATCCAGCCCTAGGATTTTAAATTAAAACCAGTCCAAGGAGCTGTATTTTTTTAAAAAAACATATTTCAGTCTTTCCTTTTTTTCTGTTCAGCTTTGGCTCAGCGGCTGCCTTTGTAAATAAACACACTAGTAACAGAATTTGCTGTAGAGTGTATCTGCTGGCTCGGCTGCAAACACTTGACTTATAAGTGCAATACAATGGGAGTTTTTATAAAAACCCCAGTGCTCTCAGGCTCCTTTAAAAAGAATGTTTTCATCTAACAGCTTTCGGCTGTTATATCTTAACCTTTTTCCTCTCTGCCTCTGCTCGGCACCTCTATGCTGACACTTCTCCTTGGTTGCTCTGTTTGGACATTGGGTTTAGCAAAGCCATGAACAAAAAGAAAAGTAAATAAAATTGCTGGTGATCCTGGCAGTCTGACTGATTCTCCCAATCTCGACTGGAGATCTCGCAGAAATGGCCTTTCTTGTGCTGTGTTTGTTAGTATCTCCCCGTCTAGCTGAAACTCAAAAGCACAGATTATATGATGTAACAAATTTCATTGGTAGCGTTCAGGCTTGGAGTGCATTCCTCCCACTTTCTCAGGAGTCTCGCATTGCCTGCTTAGCTTTGCCTCTGCTTGGAAGAAATCATTGTTCGAGTCACCACAAGCTCTTTTCATTGCTTTTGGTCATGAATCATAATTTGGGGTCAGATTCAGAGAGACAAAGGGATGGATTTTTTTGGGATGGATTTCTTTTCCTAAGTACTGCTCGCTGCAGGTAGCTCTTAAAGCTGATGGCACAGTGAGTCACAAGGAGAAATACACAGACTCTTTAACCATTGTCTGTGGATGTTTAGGCAATATCTGGCTGGCCAGGAGCCCCTTTGTGCTCTCTGTGGAGTGAAAGCAAAAGAATGGCACACTCTGGGCTTTGTCCTTTAGCCAACTGGTTTCTAACCTTTCCTGCCATGGTGGCAATTGGGAGACGATCCTGGTCGTCATGGCTGTCAACCAACATCCCCATTAGACCTGAGCCAATGGCCCAAACAGCAAAGCCAGGGTCTGCTGGGATTTGGATTATAACAGGGTGTCTTCTGGGTCACATAGGACCTTTAGAAATACCCACCTTTGGGATTTTTCTAAAAAAAAATATAATAAAAATCCACCAGCCACAGTCCAACCCATTTAGGTCATACCGTTGGCTTCCTCCCTGCCTAAATAACCACTTTCTGAAGCAAAACCTGCCCATGCAAACAGAAAATGGCCACTTTGTATTTTTGAAGCTACTGCCTTCAGCCTGGGCTGGAGCTCTCGGGGCCTGGCAGCGCTTTGCCCGGGCCTAGAGCAGCGGGACCAGAAACCGCCGCGGGACTGGAGCAAAACGGAGTTATGAGGACACCGTGTGACTGCTGATCCTAACTACAGGCATTTTAATTTCCTCTATGACTTCAAGTGCTCCTGGTTGCTTTTTTTTGGTGTGCGTGTGTAGGGGGGGGGGTGTTGGTTGGTTGTTTTCCTTTTTTAAACTGTTCCACTGCATCCCCTTTTCTTGCTAGAGGAAAAAAAAAATCAAGGTAACCTAGGCTACCTCTAAGATGTAATTAGATTTGGGGTTCTCCTCTATTTGGGACTGGGAATGTGGTAGCGCCTAATGTGCAACAAGGGCTTGAAAAGATGCCCGGGGACCCCGCCGGGACTGTTTCCAGCAGGAAGAGGGTGTCTGGTGATGAAGGGCATGAATGCACTACTTAGATCCTAAATGGGACCAAAACACAGCCCTGTTTCTTAGTGGCAATGGGGATTTGGTGCAGCTGCCCTGCGGGGCCACGTACCGTGTCCTGCGCTGCGTTTTGGCCAAGGTTTGGTGATGAGCAGAGGTGACGACTCTTCTCGAGCAGCCCTGTGACCAACGAGGTGAAGAGAGGATCAACCATCCTACCTGGAACGAGCACGGCTGCTGTAACCTGGAGAAAGAGCAAAGGGATAAACCTCAAGGACAGCAGGGACATTGCTACCTGTGCACGGACTTCTTTTAGTGCCCTTAAATACAAGCCTTACACTGCCAAAACAACCCCAAGTTGGTATTTCTGCAGGGTCACCCCGGCTCGGCAACGGGAGCCTAAAGACAAATGGAAAAATCCAAGTTAGATGTGACGATTGCACGCAGCTCAGCCTCAGGGAAGGAATAACCTTGCAAACTCTATTTAAAGCCTCCCTTCCTCACCCCCCTCAGTCAAGTGCTATTAAAATAAACAAAAGAAACTAACTAAATAAATAAATGAACCAACCGTGACTGTTGCCATATGAAGTAGCATTCAGACTTCTGAGTTGCCGAGTGTCCCCAGTCCCATTGGAGGCTTCTGATACCACAGGGGTCCCATCCTGTTCTCAGTCTGCAGGGCTTGGGGACAAGCAGCTCTGAGGGAACCAGATCGGCCCTGGGGTTCGGTGCGAGGCTGGGGAGCTGCTGTGGAGCCGTCACAGCTCCAGGGACACAAAAAGCAAATAAGAACAGTCTTACTTTTATATGTGCATGTGTGCACACATATACAACATAAATAATTCTTATATTATCATGTATAAAATAGAAATATTGCAAATAATTGAAATACAGGTGATAATACACGCATTATATATAATATAGATGTATAAAGCATTCATTGCAAGAACGATTAAACAGTGTTTTATACTTACATATTATATGTTTAATAGGGTGATTATATTTGTATATAACTGTAATACTTAATAGCCATTTGGTTTATGCAGGTCTACATATGCTCACGTGTGTGCAGCATCATATTTACATAAACACGTGTGCATTCCCAGACAAGAGGTGGCATCTTCCCTTCCTGCAGCGTTGAGCTTTGCCACAGTCCAACGTGGCTAAAACTGAGCCCGTCCCTTCGTGCGAGTTCCACCAACAGCTCTGCTGGCTCCAGCCTTCGGGCACTTTGCTCTGGGTATTTCACACTACGGAGCTGCTGGCCCCATCCCTGGTGGCCCATGTGAAGCTGTTGACTTTCTCCTTCCAGTGGAAGAAAACTGAGCTTCAGCAATAGGGAGGTTTCCTTCCAGAGCTTGCTGTGTGCTGCAGATTGGGTTGTTTACCAGCTAGAGGATTAAATAGACTTTCACTGAAGGGAAAAAAAAAATATGTGTTTTCAAGTATGTCTTGGAAGCAATGTCTCGCTTGAAGGAGGCTTTTCAGACTTGCTTGTATTTGCTGGCTGGCACTTCACTTGTCCCTGGTAAGGATGCTGCATCTCACACAAAGTAAGAGTTTCTGGAAAAATACTGTATTAGGATGGAGGCAGTGAAGAGAAGGTAGGGGGGAGGGAAATAAATGCTTTGACTGTTCCTGAGGACAATCTGCTCCTGTCTCTCCCTGTGGCTGGTGACAGCCCCTTCTTTGCTTGCAGAGAAACACTCCTCTGCATCCAGGAATGAGGGAGCCCTGACTGCCCCCCCTCCCATTGCAGGAGGGGAACGATGCCTGGACAACTTGGTGGCTTCTCAGGCTAGACATGGAGAAATTTTTTTACACTGAGGTTGCTGAAACGCTGGCCCAGGTTGCCCAGGGAGGTGGTGGATGAACCATCCCTGCAGACATCCCAGGCCAGGCTGGACGGGGCTCTGAGCAACCTGAGCTGGTGAAGATGTCCCTGCTCATGGCAGGGGGGGCACTGGGGGAGCTGGGAAGGTCCCTCCCAACCCCAACTATTCTGTGATTCTTGCCTTGCTGGGATGAGGACTGAGCTCAGTGCCACCACTGGGAGGGCTTCTTGGAGGAGCAGGTTCAGGTGGAGTTACAGGAACGCTGATCCAAACCATGCTCCAGGATCGCATAGAACCTTTGTTAGCAAAGGCCCTTTTTCTTGCACAGGGAAAGAAAGGAGGAAACAGTAAACAGGCTGAAAGCCAAATAACTAGCCTTTCGCTGCCCTTAAAAAAAAATCCCCTTTTATTGAAACCATTTCCTTTGGTTATATCATTTCTCTCGAGCCTGGAAGCAATTTTCAGTCTTAAGTGCGTTCCCTGCACTAAGTTCACGGGCAGGAGGCTGACGCGTGGCTGCCCACCATGGGGTACCCTGGAGAACAGCATGTCCCTCTGTGCCCTGTGTGACCTCCCCACATCAGCTCACAGCCCCACCACCTCCTGCAAGAGGGGAACCCCCAAACCCAGCATGGGTGAGGTACAGCACAGGTCACCCTGGCCCAGCTGGGTCCCACAAGTAGGACACAGATGGCATCCATTACCTGTTCCCATCCGTGTACTCTGTCAGTAGTGACAAGGAGAACAAGCCAAACTCTGCCCAGAAATCCCCCGATGAAAGGAAGCAACAGTACTCTGGTTTTGTTGCAATCACGTGGCAGAGGAGCAACTGCGGGTTGGACACTCGGAGCTGAGGCTGAAGCCATTAAAAAAAGAAAGAAAAAGAGTTTTACATGTCTGGGACCCTGCACAGGGCTGGAGTAACCTCAGCAGCTTGGCCTTAGGACCAGCCTTACCTTAGGACCAGCCTTGCCTCAGGACCAGCCTTACCTGATTCACACCAGCAGCAAAAGCACCAAGGTCCGGAGAGGACATCTCCAGCGCAGTGAGGACATGCAGCGAGGAGGAGAAAAGACAGTCTTGAGGCCGGAGGAGTTATTTTCCAGGAGTTATGTGCCAGGACTGCTGGAGCCAGTGCCAAACTGGCGCTAATAAAGGTTTACAAAATAAAACGCTAAGCTCAGGTTATTCAAATATATACTTATGTATCTCCTAATGCAGCCCCCTCTCAAACTGGGACCAGCAATCAGACGTTTGCTTTGCTTTCCCCACCAGCCCCTTCAGCTGCTGCTGCTGCAATAATCCCCCGCGGGTGCTTGGGGCTGAGGGCAGCGCGGCCGAGCGGAGCTGAGAGCACACGGGCTGCGGCGAGAGATAAAAAAGGGCCCAAGACGAGGGGGAGCGTGTGCCTCGAATGCTGAAATCTCCCCACTGAGAAGCTGGTGTGTGCATCCTCTTCGGCTCAGCCAGCATGAGATAATTTATCTGTCGTAACAGAAAAGGAAGAGCAGAGCAGGCTTGGAGAGGAGGAAGGTGACAGCTTATTTTTTTTCAGGGAGGGTTTTTCCCCAAGCCTGGTGGCCCAACTTTTCCTGGTAGGGAAGTTCAGCCACATGTCGATCCTGCGCAGGGGCCTCAGCTTTGCAGCAGCTCTGGGAGAACGGAGCAGCACCAGGAGCAGAGAAGCACCCAAGGCCAGCAGGCACTCAACACAGCTCTAATTTAAGTGTGTAACAGTGTCCTCAACTCCTGATTCTTCAGCATCTTATCTGGAGAACCCTGCTTCTTTGATTTCAGTGAGAACTGGCTGCTTTCAGCCGCACAAGCCTCCTTAATGTGTTCCTGGTAGCACGGAATAGCCACCTTGGAGTGAGGACCTAAGGAACTGTTTGCCAAATCCTCACCCAGCCCAGCACGGTCCTTATGCACACATGAAGATCGTAGACTCATTGCAGAGCAATTGTTAATTAGTGGGTGGCGACTGTGGGAGAAGGTAGGGGCTTTAATGCTAACCTGAAACATATGGGCTGCAGAAGGCTGCTCCTGGTTAGGAAACGCTGATTTTCCTGAAGCCCTGTTAAAACTGTCCTGTCCAACGATGAATGAGTGAGAAAGAAGTGAGCAAGAAGTTCTACCTGACAAGCTCATACTAGAAACAGGCAGAGCCATGGCAAGAAAAAAACACCCCAAATCCACAGCATTACCTTTTTTTTTTTTTTAACCACTTTATTTGTGCGTGTTGTTTCTATAAACATTTTAGCTACTGGACATTCCATAAACCGTAAAAACAAACCTTCCTATGCCGAAAATGCAATCAATCCAGGCTGTTGGTCAGACAGCAGTGATGCTGCCAGCACAGGTGGGTGGTATCCCTAGATAACCTCCTGCTGGGCACGAGCCAGCGAGGAGCTCACTGCGTCAGATCCTGAGTTGTCTGAGCGATGGAGAGGAGACAAGTTTAAAGACCTGGTTGCTCCCCACGTGCAGGGATGCGACAGGAGAGAAAAGGGGGTGAATAAAGAACTTCTCCTGATGGAAAGTCAGAGTCCGATGGAGAGGTTGTGACACCCACTTGCAGGATCGGATGCAGTGACCTCGGCTTTGGAGCAGCCTCGCAGGCTGTCGGTGCTTGAAACCCATCAATATGCTCATTCATTACAAATGGCCCAAACGCTCCTTAATGCCTTGTTTGTCGGGCGCAGGTGTGAGCAGCGGGCACTGCTTAAAAACGGCTTGCTGACTTGCAAGGGTGCAAGTCTGTGGGTGCTGATTCCTCAGGGCGGGCAAGCCCAGCTGTAAGGCACGGTGGAGAGGAGAGATGGGGCGCAGGGGCAGCAGGGGGGGCCTAATCCAGCCGGGTGACCCAGCACTCATCACCAGGGTACCCCGTTGTCCCAGAGGAAAGCACCGTGTCGCACGAATGATGCGGAGCAGCACTTGGTCTCTCAGTTGCCCAGGTTCATGTCTGCGCCGTGGACGAGCCAGACCAGGCGGAAACAGACGGCCAGGAATCCGGTGCCCAGGAGGTCGCCCAGGGCAGTGAGGTAGGGGATGGAGAAATTATCGGGGTCCAGCGCCTTCCTCCACATCAGGCGCACAATTAGGTCAGCCACGTAGAGCAGGATTCCCACCTGGGCAGAGGCAAGAAAACAACAGAGAGAAATCACTGTTTCTCTGCGGGATGGAGCTGCTGGGATGGGTGTAGCTGGTTCAGACTCTCGGGCGCTGCATTGCCCACGGTGCCACGGCCACACCTTGGGGACCACACCTGGACTGCTGAGCATCACACAGCACAAAATGGGACCCCGGCCGCACCAAAAGCATCTCTTCAAGCTACAGTTCCCACTTGCCATGCCATGAATGGGAGCACACCCATTCACTCCAGCAGAAACAGGGCTGCTGTGAACATGCAGGCGGCCCCACGGGATAAGCTGGTAGCCAGATTTTTTTCTCTTTATCCTTCTTTCTTTTCCATTAGAAATTCAGATCACATCTACTTCGCTTTTCCTAAAAGTCTCAGTGGACAAATGGAGTTTGAGGCAGTTTTTACATCAAAGTTATCCCAAGCAGCACTGACATATAAAAAAAAGACAAAATAATTTCTTTCTTTTTTCATCTCAACAGTTTTTAAATCTTTGTTGTGATTTCTTTTAATTCCTATTTCATTCCCGATTCTGATAAACAGATGGAGGAAAAAATACTTCGGTTAAAGATTAAAGGCTGTCTAGTTAATTGAATTAAGAACGAAGAGAGAGTTTGCACCCCACATCTGTGGTCCCTCCATGGGAGATGGCAGCACAACAGGAACCAAAGCCAGAGGCAGCATTTCTAAAGGTGAAAACTGCAAGTTGCGTGGGGGGAAGAGGGAGGAGGAGAGATGTAGGACATAAATTAAATAACAGAATTGCAGAAACTAAAACTGCATGGAAACTCAACGGGTTTTATATAGACCATTCCTCTGCCTCGATACAGGATCAAATTATGCCCACATCTTCCCTGAAGGTTGTTTGTTTAACCTTTGCTAATCCACCCCCAAAAGATGGAGATGCCACACTCTAAGCAATCAGTCCTACGGCTTTGGGTTTTTTGTTTGTTCGTTTGTTTGGTTTTTTTCTGCTCTTGTTTTTCCCAAGAACTAACATAAATCTACCTTCTGCCATTTGAAACCCCCGATTTCATGTTTCATCCCTAGCAACCACGGAGAAAATGTTATTCTGTCCCTCCCTACAGAAACTTGGTCCTTTAAAGGCTGTTAACCAGATTTTTCTCAAGCCTCTCTTCTTTGGACTAGCTAACCCCAGTCCATTCAATCATTCCTCCTAGGTCATGTTTTCTAGGCCTCTGATCTTTCTCTTTGGGCTTCCTCCAGCTGACCCAAACTTCCCCCTCTCTTTCTTTCTGTCTTTCTTTACAAAGTATAATGGAGAGGAAGAAAGAACCAGGCTGAGCATATTCTCCTCTGCTGGCCTCCATGGGAAACTTTCGGGGTCAGCGGTGTTGCTGGGATTCTGCTCTTTACATTGTCATTTATTCTGCGTATTTTCATGCTTGGCTCTGGTTGAGGAGTTACCTCTGTGCGTAGAGAGAAGAAGAAATGTTTTCCTTTACAACTATGGCTGTGCTGCTGGGCTCAGGGTTGTGCAAAGGTCGAGAAAAGCCGATTGTTTACACATGCAAGGAATTCACCCGCAGACACGAGGCTGCTTGTAAGGCAAAGGAAGAAGTCAGCTACCTCACCCTCAAATTAATGAATCACTGATTTAAAAGGGCAAGTGAACTTAGAGCCTCTGGGAGTTCAAGCAACAGCCGCATGCATTTCTGGGTGAGACAACAAAGTTTACAGGGCAGGCAAATCAGTGAAAGGGGAACAGGCAGAAACAATGGGATGAACTGCCCATTGTCTACCCAGAACTTTTACTTTTGAAGATTAACTTCTCAGGCCTGGGTTCTCCCTTTGCTTTTGACCCATACGACCCTGCTGAGAGGGATCCCTGGGTCTTTAGCACGATATGTGAAACTGGTTTTCAAAATGAGTGAGGAAACCTGCTGGCTGGGTTTCACAGCCTCTCACTTGCACCTTACTGGGACGAGCAGTGACAGTCTAGAAATACTTGGGGTTTAGGGACTCAAGGAGTGAACACTTTAAAACAAGAGAGACAGCAAGAGACATCTCCTCGCTAAGTGTGTCTCTGCACACATGATAACTTCTTCATCTCACCTGACCCCTCACTCACCCTTAACTCAAGCCATACTCAATATGGGAAACCAGACCCTGGTAATTTGGGTGAAGTAGGACTGGACCCACAGAAGATACATGATGCTGGGTAGGAAGCATGCCTGAAATGACTGGAAATGTGGGCAGCTGCTAGAAGTTTTACTGTGACTCCTGTTTAGCCTGAGGACTGCTTTGCTTTCATGTTATCTGTGAGATTCCTTTTGGATGAGAGTTCGGGGTTTACCTGCAGCAAAGCAGCAGTCAGATAGAACATCACAAAGGTGAAGGACAGAGACGTGTGGCCTCCCTGCAGCAGATGGATGGTGTAGAGGAATACCAGGTGCCCTGGGACAACCAGGAGGAACAGGACTCGGGCTGACTTGGAATTCACCTCTGTGGAGGACAGAAACAGTGATGACAGAGGCTGCAGATGGTGCGGGGATGACAGGATACAGCTGCGTATTTTCATGCTGGTACATAGACTTGGGGCTGTCCCCTCCCACCAACCACATTGCTAATGCCTTTTCTAGATCACGCAGCAATCTGGAGCGTCTGCAGTCATCAACTCAGCAGCTTTGCCTAGCACTGAAACTACGTGCCAAAGACGAGCTCCACGCTGATCCACTCTTCTTCCCAACACCCCTCTCAGCTGCTCTCTGCCTCCCACTGCTTCTGCTCTGCCTTGCTGCAACCCACCTTCCCAGTTTTTAGTTTGCTTTAGCAGTAACTCCCAGCCTAGCAGGGAAAATCAAGAGGAATATGGAATCTAAAAAGAAAACAGGCCCAAACACAGTTTTGTAGATGCTTAGCTTTATCCATTGCAGAAGATGGAGGTACTGCTGATTTTCAGCAAGGTTCACTCCTCTGTCCACAGGTGATGGCTCTAGGCTGGCAATGGTTAAAATGACTTTCTATTAGATCAAATCTGAGATTCTTTTTCAATTACTTTCTTTAGTGCTCCCTGAAGGCCAGTTTCTTTGCACACCAGTGAGCAACTACACCACAAGCTTATTTTTCAAGCTGCCCACTGCAAAGATGCTTCCGCTCCAATCTGAGCATCTTCCCTGTAAGGGGGAAAGGGAGTTCTGGCTTTAAAACCCACCTAGTCCTTCGTCAACCAGGCTTGATAAAGGAGCTATCTGTGATGACAGGCCTTGAGACATGGACACCAAGGGTTCAAGGTCTACCTGAGGAGAAGAATGTGGTGCATGGGTTGGGCCAATTCTGCCTCATCTTGTACGGCAAAACTCCAGGCATGCTCCAGAAGTGCAGGAATGTGGAAATACGGCTGGCCTGGATGGCGACCAGATTCCCTCCAACACCTGTGAGGACAAAACAGAGTAAACCTGTAAAAAACCTTCACTGTAGCAGGAAACATCAGCCTAAAACCCAGCCCAAGGTGAGTCCATCTGCATTTGCTTACAAGCTCATCGGGAGCAGTAGTGAGAAGAAGAGTAAACCTGATCCCACATGTCACGGTGATGACGTGCTGTTCGCTTGGCAGGAACAGCTCATAAAAGGAAGGCTCTAGTGATCGTCTCCTTCTGACTGCTTTATAAGAAACATGTTCCCTTGCTTCCCAGCGCCAGCTGTAAATGCCACGTGGCCTCTGCAGATGATGTAACTGCACCTGGTTTGACACAGTCTGGGAGTAACACCTGGGGAAAGCAGCAGAGGCAATGGGAGATGATGCTCATGGCCACTTCTTGGATTTACTCACCCAGAGAGACATTATTGTTTAAAAGACAACAAACATCATAGAGCGTGATTATATGTCTGTCTGAAGGCACCTAACACACTCGTTAAATGAAAAGGAATCATGTGAGAATGAATCAGAGCCCAAATATGTTAGATAATTAAAAGGCAATTAATTCCTTCCAAACTGATTAATTCTAGCAAACATGAAAAAGCAGCTATGTTTTCCAGCAGAAAACAGAGGGATGACGATCTATGGACCCAATCTCCACTACCCTGAGAGTAGAAATGCCACAGAAAAGGTAACTGCAAGCCACATCCTACAGGCTTCTCATGTTTTCCCTTCCTCGAAGAAGGAAACGCTCCATCATTACATGTGAGATTTGCCAGAGCAGAATCAAAGCGAAAGTATTCTATTAAGACTAACTCAACGCAGGTCAATAAGAGCTTTCTGAATCATGCGCTGCCACTCTGCGGGACTCCCCTACACCTGCACTACCTGTGCAGACCCAGAGCACTGTGAAACTGCCACCAGCTCTGCCAAACCGGTCACCCGCCCCCACACAGCGAAGTCTGGGTCAATCATTGTTCAACTCAATTGCTGTTGAGTACTCTCCTAATCAGGCCCATTGAGTAACCGTGCTGGAAAGAGTCTGTCAGCAAGGTGGCTGCCTTTATGCAGATCCGGTAAGGTGACAGCTGGGTGACACCCTCTGACAATGCAAGAGGACACCACGTTTTGAGGGTAGTGTCAGGCCAAGCCTGCCCTAGGATCGTGGGCTTCCCCTGGAATGAGCCTGGCCTACAAGAATATTGAAATAGCAGAAAAATAACCCAGTGGGTCCTCAGTGATGCCAGGATCCCCAGCAGTTTGTACTGGTGTGTATAAAGTACTGTTAGGTTCCAAACAAATACAAACATACACACATGAGATACTGATATATATATTAAAAATGCTTATATATAATCTTCTAATATATATACACACAGCTATAATCTTAATAAATTTATCATCAATCTGCTTAGAGGATGATTGCACAGCTCAAATTGCTGAGTGGAGAGAGACAGGCAAAATAGATTTATTGTGACATCCTTAGTAGGCTTGATGTTACGAAACGAAAGGTGTCAACGTAGCTCTCAGAGACAACTATCAGATGCTGTTAACCTTTCCCACAGCTCTGCCAGTATTTTTCAGCCCTGCCTGCTATTTTGCTCCAAAGACACTTCAAGATACAAGTAGGGATGTAATGGGGACCAGTAGCTTCACTTCCACTCATGATGGGAGCAGGGACTTGAACACAAACCTCTGTGCAGGGGCAACAGTGGATACCATAACCCTTGTGGAGGAGGGGAGGTATAAATAAAAGCATGTCTATAACCCCCCTGCCCAACCTACCGTTAATCACAGGTGTGAAAACGGCCATGCCTTCGAAGTTTGGATCAGTTACAGTTTTGTCCAAGATGAGCCCACCGATGCTGTTAAAAAAGAACAGGCAATGAGGATCAACCTCCCTTCCCAGGCAATTCCTACACTGTGCAAACAGCACACTGAGTTACTGCTTCTTCCCCATTGCCAGGGCTGGACTGTCCCCCATTTACTCCTTTTACAGCTCGGTTTTCACAAACAGATCACATTACAGTTTTTGTTATTGGCATAATGAGATCAGGGAGACCTCTTTGCCCACCCTTGAGTGAAACTGATAATATCCAAGGAAACTTTATCATCCTCCCCCAAAGTTTTGCTACATTTCTATACTGGTCTTAGCAGTTTTTTTAATTCTGTCCCAGATCTCAGTTAGGTCTGAAAGATGAAGTGCAGGTGGAATGAACTACCTGGCTCTACATTCACTGGTTTTCTGTCTTTAGAGCTGGATAAAAATGGGGTTGATGTTTAACTAGTTGTAATGGTCTTCACCTCCCTTTTTGGTTTCCTGGCTTGCACCCACACAGTGCATGGATGTGAGAGTGAGACTTAAAATGATGACAGACTTGCATTTCCAGTCATTTTGGGGGCTCTTTATCTGCTATCTCACAGCCTATTGCAGGCCCACCAAGAGCTGAGAAGCTCTGGAAAAATACCTGTCTGCTGGCCCTTCCAGTCTCGCTTTTGATGGGTTTCTAAGGGAGCGTGTTGTCTCTCTGCAGCGTGAACACACACGTGGGCTCAGGAGCAGTTCCTCAGTTTACCTGCTGATGCTCATTGCAACAATGACCGGCTGCCATCCAGACTTCAGGACTTCGGCAAGGGAAGGACTTTGCTTGGCGATAGCAACCCAGAGGGGGATCATGACAATGAAGACAACACAGATCAGAGGAGAAAGGTATTTCATATCTGGCAAGGAAAAGAAATTTTGAATTAAATGTCCCTGGCTTCACAGGTTGCCAAAATCATATTGTACCAAGTCTGGAAGAAAGGCAGCAGGGTTCTCCCTCAGGCTGAGTTACGTTAGCAGAAAAACCACATGAACCAAGATATTCCCCACACAACCACCTCACTCCACCGCAGAAATCCATAATTAACCCCTGAAACTCACTGCTAGAGGATGTTATTGGAAAACCAGCAGGATTCAAAGCAAGTTATATTTGAAGATGAGCAAGTCTCCAATTCCGCCTCCAACTAAGCAAGACAAAAAGTTACAAAATTTCTGGCTTTAGGGTACAAATCAAACAGCAGGGCAAGGGGGAAACTCCTGTGTGCAAGCTGTATCACACTTGAGACAGACACCTCACGCCTTCACCTAAAACAAGAGGTAATAGGAACTTTTGGTGACAAGCTAGCAGAATTGCTGAGCAGCTGGTCTGCTCTGTAGGAACAAATGCTCTCTTGCATATATAAGTCAGTTAAGATCCAGGGTTTCTTTCGTGCAAGCTTACATGTGTTTCCATTAGGTGCTTTTTCCATTCAGTAGGGGCATAACCTTGAAGTGACCTTTGGAAGCAAAGGAATTAAAAAATAAGTAGACGTGCAGCACTAGAAGAAAATAAACATGACTCAGAAGCATGAGAAACACCTTGAAGCAATGGGGACGATGCCAACCCTTTTGATAGAAAAATGCTTCTTCAACAAAGCTCTCCATCTGGTCTCTGTGTTGGGGCCAAAGCCAGCGGGCTGTAATGCAGATTTTGCAGGTAATCTGGGAGATGAAGCAGGCTCAAAGTTTGCATTTTTCAAAATGACATTATGGGAGCCTCGGGCTACCTGGATGAGATGGCACTGATGCGATGATATGTTCCATGAAGCAAGGGCTCTCACACAAATAGGTGCACGCTTTACACGCGGCTTTAGTCAGCACTGAAATGCAACCACTTCTGGGTGTAAATAGCTGCTGTTTTGTCAGGGCACTTTACCACCTGAAGTCATTTCAGACAGATGGGTTGTATGACAAGACTTAGTTGCTGTACTGGATCTCCCACCTCCACTCCTTGTTGTTTCAGGCAATTAATTCCTTCTTAAATAATGCAGACACAGAGCACTGGAGTCTATCAAACCTTATGAAATCCCACAGAAAGACTCCTGGTAGGATGAATGGACTTCAGTCTCCTCATTCCAGTTCTGCAACATTCCCCCGCACAGAGCCCATAAACAAGCTGTAACCCAGTTGGTATCTCCACTACCCAGAACTGGGAAGGAGCAGGGTTGATTTTTAAAGAATTGAAAATCTTCACTGGCAAAAGGGTATTCCACAGGAGATGGTGCTGCATCAGGTGGCACATAGTACTCCAAACTTTACAGATGCACCAGTGGTTTTGACTGAGACATTTTGGTAGGACCCAGAACTTACCACAGCATGGCCTGGCCCTTACAACACACTGGGGAGGGAAATGGCCTTATTCAACCAGCATCAACAGTGCCTTCCTCCTCCCTGCTTCACTTCATGCTCTCAATGACTGGGTGTTTCTGTACTGAGCATTTTCCATCTCAAAGGGCTATTTAAACTGCTCTGAAAACATCCCAGACGGTCTCTGGTCACAATCATAGAGGTTCTCATGTTGTTCTGGCATGTGTTCCTTGGAAGATATTATCAGAGACGTAGCGACTGAGAGACCAACTAACTTTACAGAGGCAGGTGTGATGGCGTAATGGAAAAAGCCTATTAAAAAAATGCACCTCTGAAGCTCATGGAGGGCTGGACCAAAGCGATTTGTGGGCCTGTCCCTGCAACATGTGCTCCTCCGCTTCCTCACTTGCTGGCATATGGAACGAGTTATGCAAACTGACAACAGCTGCCTCGCTGCTTCTGCTCACAGTCTGAACTAACAGTTTGGGTTTCAAATGGCATTGAGTTTGCTGGATCTTCTTGTTTTCCTATTTCTATTCTAGGTTAGTCTCATGGTAAATAGCCAAGCACTTTACAAGCAGCAATCAGGCATATATCACCAAGCTGAACGTGTTTTGAGCTTTTCGGTGCGAACAGGTACCCAAGTCTTTGCCAACCATCAGCACAGCTAAACCTGCAGCCACAACTGCTACTCAGAGTCCTGTGAGCATCAAACAACGCAGCCCTGCCTCCCTCCCTCCAAGATGATATCTCGTTCATTCATGACTCTCCACATGAGAAGATACAAGAACATTTTACAAATGCCAAAACCCTGGAATAACTTTGTGAGGAAGGACCTGCTATTACCCATGCACAGAAAGTGGTTATGCTTGGCTAGCGATAAATGCAGGAACAGAGTCAGTGTCACATGTGTCAGCCTTCTGTTCTGAAGCTATGCAACACACTATGGTGATTTCTCTGCCAAAGCCCAGTTGTGTTTCTTAGGCTGTGCCTTCCAGTTTGCTACTAAAAGAGAGCCTAGAAAAAACCTCTTTGGTCATTTTTCTACCACAGTGGCATGACAGCCTCCGTTCTGAAACACCCCAGAAATGGCTTAAGCACCTTGCAACAATTTCACCAGGACTGGTCCCTCCCTCGCTGAGCTGCAAATCCCCGTGAAACACTGTACCTATGTATTTGAAGAGTGTGCTGCTGATTCCCGCCAGCAGCGAAAGGGTTATCAAGTCTCCCAGGCTTGCTGCTATGGGTGTGGCGACATTGTCTGGATTGATCCCAACTTTCCTTGCTCCGATGATCACTCCAATCATCACCAGACCTAGAGAAGACAGAGAGCAGGCATCAGAGAATGCACCCTGCTGCATTTCACCTCCAAACTGCTGTTGCGATTCCCAGAGCAACGCGGGTTCTGGGAAAAGCGAGAAGCACATTGCCCAAAGCAGTATCACACAGCTGGAGATTGGACATCCCCAGGAATTTATCCTCTTGCTTTCAGCAGCCTGAAGGGCATGACTCTGCCCTTCTGAACTGCACCAAGGGCCCAGAGGCACACAAGCAAATTCCAGGGATCAAAGGAGATACCAGCAGGCAGCCCAAATGTAGAAGCTCCCTCCTGAGCAGCCTAATCTTTGCTGCCTTGAAGCAGGACCAGGCACAGAGCACACTCAGAGATAAGCACACAGCAGGCATGAGGCAGCCCCCTGGTGCCATCTCCTGCTCTAGATTCCGCAGCACAAAGATATTTTCCATATTAGACCAAAATTTCTCTGAGTTTGAACCACCAAGAAGGATTCAGCTTCCTTACAGTACCCTGAATTAGCCTTTGGGCCGGCCATCAGACTGGTCCCTCGCATCCAGGAGTCTTTGGGGCTGCTTTAAATTGCACAGGATATACGTTGATGCTGTGAGCAGCTCCAGAGTGGAAGGGTTATGGAGGTGACACGCATCACCTCTCTTCCCCTGTCCTCTGAGCGGCACCTGGAAAATTCAGCTGCTTTCCAGCATTGTTGGAAAAGAGGGAAGTTTTGCTTGACCAGCTAAGTTAAGAAGGACAAACGCCAAACCCTGATGAACATGTAGGAATCCCTTGGCCATCAGATCTTTCAACAGGCCTGTGGAAAAGCCACCTGGAATAAACCCTGCTGCAAGGGCAGCCTTGAGACGAGACACATGACATCTCTTCCAAGTCCTTCTGTGGCTGGCAGCGCATTACAAAGGAAACCTGAGAAATGGTGTCTCTCTCCAGCTCACAACCTCTCTGTGCCTGTTCACCCAGGCCCACCAAGCCAAACGTGCACAGGAGCACTGGCTCCCTGCTAAGAAATGCCACGTGTGCACCTTCTCTGCTACAACATCCCTTTTACAGAAACGCATCCTCAGTCAACATGGCATTCTCTATAAAAGCCCTCCCAGACACCCACGCTTCCCTCCCCGGTCATAAAACCAGCAGCTTCCCATTGCGCACACCCACACAGAGGCTGCCTGTGGCCATGTCCAGGGAAGAAACTAATGCCAGCTGAAGCCTGGGCTGGTACAGCAGCAAAGCCTCTCTGTATCACGCCGAGCAGGGAGATTGAAGGGAAGGGTTTAATGAAAGCTGCGCTGCTGTTTTTCCCTCTTAACAACTGCCTCTTCCCATGTTTTCCACCAAAGGCATCTACGATCACCCTTTGACTCCAGCTTCAGGATATGCACTTGCTCTAACTTATCCCTTTCATTTAGAAAACCTGCTGTATCCAACTCTGCCAGCCCTCTCTATTCAGGGTGTCATGCTGCCCTCGTATGGCAGATTTACAAACTGATCATCTCCAAGCAACACAGAGCAGCTCATACCTGTCCACCCCATCATGTTTCCATTGCACGGGGAACAGCCAGGGCCGTGGAGAACCTGGCTCAGAGTTCCTGCAGGGAAGCCACAGTGCTGCTCATGATCCTCCGCAGGGTACCGGGTGACATGAGTCCATCTCCAGCGTGCTCTGGAGCTGTCTGCTGCCAGATTCACAATAACCCTGCTCTGGGCAGGGTGTCAGCTCACTCTCCCCTAGGAAAGGGCCAGTGTTGATGGCCAATGCGTCACCCAACACAAATGGAGAAGGTGTGTGTGTACACCCACGCATAGCATGTGGCATTTTCCATGTGTCAGGTGAAGTGGGACATTTTGATCGCTGCCGTGGATGCCAAGAGCCCAGCGAACAACAGATCATGCGAGAAGAGTAGCAAAGGCAGGATGCAGAGGGGGTGAAAGCAGCCAAAACAAGACTAATTCTCCCTGCACCTCTCCTCCCTGTGCCAGACCAAAGGGATGTCAGCTGGGCCTCCCTGGCAGAAGGGACAGTTTTTTTCCGCAGCCGAGTGCTGCACGTTTAATCCGAGGAAGGAAGACAACTCACCGAGAGAAAGTGCAGCTATGAAGGCCGTGGTCACGCTGCTGGCACACAGCACGGCAGCCTGGCTCAGCTCCACCGAGCCCTTGGAGATGGCTCCCAGGATCACAGCAGCAACAGCAGCCAGAAGTCCCACCACGGTGGCCTGGACCTGGGGGCCAAAACACAGCTGGTGAGCAACCATCTGCCCCTGCTCCCAGGCACTCCCAGCTCCACGCGAGCGCAGCGTTGCCACGCAGCTGGGAGGGCAAAGCCTTGCAGGGATGCTGAGTGGATTTATGCAGCATCCCTGTAAGGGATCCCAAGAAAATGTGGAGAAAAAGTCTAGAGGCCTGCAAAGGGCAGATAACATTTCAGCAAAGGACAATGAGTCCATCAGCAAATGTATAGCCCCGGTCAACACAAAAGTGGGCTCCTCATCAACACAGCACTCCTAGCAAGCTGAAAGCTGTGGAAGGCGATAAGGGGAAGCACAAAAACATGTCGCAAGCCCTGTAGCCTTGCCATGTGCAACCTCTAGGCTGGTTGCTGGATTTTAACAGGCAGAAATAGCTACAAGAGGCACATTTCTCCCTTCCTGCCCAAGGCTGATGCCCAAACACTGCCAGTAAATGACAGGCTTTATCTAGGGGCTGTTGTGAAACAGGGATTGTGCTGGAGGTCCCCCTGCAAAAGGAGGGGTTTTCATTTTTTCAGCTTGTCCACAAAGGCAGTGAATGTCTAGATGTGTTTTGCAGCTAAACCGCAAGCTCTGAGGCCACACAGAGCTTTACTGGAGATCAAGTCCTGGGCTCTGCTTGGCTCTGTTGAGAGCACCTGCCCCAAATTAGCAGCTCCATATCCAATGCTGCTGGGAACAGATGCTGCTGGGCTGCAGCACTGGAAAAGAGCCTTTTTGCTCTCCCAGCTGAAGCGACTCACCTGGATAAGGGCTAAATTGCAGGTGGCCATTTTCCATTGCTTCTGGGCATCATCCATCTGTCCGGTGTTAGCCTAGGAGCCAAGAGAGACACCCTGAAAACCTGTTCCTGTGGAATGGAGCAGCTGCTGAAGGCAGTTTCACCTGGTCCCTGTGGGAAAGAGGTCACTAAAGCCAGAGAGAAGCGAGTGCAGGTCAGCACCTCCCAGCCTTCCCTGCATTTCCTTTTTGACACGTCTCCATTGTGCTCTGACCCAGCGTCCCGGGGACATCAGAGGCTCACATGGAGGTACTATAGGTATTGCAGAGGCATTGCAGGGCACCCAGCTGCAAGTGGAGTGGGCACAACCCGCACATCCCGCATAGACCAAAAACTGAAAAAATTAAACCATTTTTCCTCTTTTGTTCCTCCTAAATCACTCAGTTAAGCACCAGTTTCTCCCAAGACGTGCAATACAAACAGCCCAAAATAAACAGAACTGCTTATGGGGATAGGAGAGATCATATCCGGAGTAGCAAAAGCTACTGCAGGTCCCAAGGAGCCTTGGTGTCCTCCCAAGGTGGGATTGCTGGGAAGCCCTGGGTCTCTCAAGGGCCAATACCCACCGCAAAGCGATCCAAAACCGAAGCTGACAGCTGTGGAGCCCTGGCTTTGTCTCCTTCATGTGTCACAGGGCCCCAGATATCAGCAACTGGCCACCCAGGGATTAATTCACCTTCAAAGCGCAGATGGAAATTCTCTGTTCCAGTTACAAAATGAGGACACACACATTATTTTAACACTCACACACCACTAGTTTCTACTTAGCAGAAAAGGGCACATCTCATACACACAGTGTGGTTATATAAAAGCAGAATTTCCTGATGTCTCCTGCTAATCCCCCCCATCCCCACACACACAAACCACCTTGTTAACACTCACAGCAGTGGAGAGCCTGGATGCCAGTGTCATCTCGAGATTACCCTTCAGGCCAACCAAGGCAGGAACCAGGATAAAAACTTCTGTAATTGTCCGAAACACATCCCAGTGCTGGAACAGAACAAAGGCAATGACCTCAGTTTGTTAAGATGTTGCTTCAAAGACGAATGGGTTCCCATCTCGCCACCTGCTCTACAGGTGTCTGATTTACACACGGGGGCAGATGCTGCCCTGGCCTGGCTGCGTTTTGGGAGCAAAGGAATTTCTAGCTTGCAATATTCCTTCTGATTTCATGCACAGCAAAGCGCTATCCTAACAAGGAATGAACCTTCTTCCTGAGGGCAGCAGAAGATTTTGGAAAGCCACAAATTAAAATGTGCCTTTAGCATCAGCCAAGAACAACATGAAAAATAATTACGGTTCGCAAGCCAAACGAAATACAGCGTGCTCTCCATCCTTTGTACTGACAACAGATACAGGAACACCTATCGCTATCCAGACTCCTAAGAACAAACACAAAGATCTGGAAACGATCTAAGAACAAAAAGTTGTGTCTGTCTTTTTTTTACCCAACTTCTAAGCATCTAAGACTGGTGGTGGGAGGGAAGGAGACTTTTGTATCTTTTCTCCACAGGCAGTTCCCAAATCTTCCTGTTACCGAGCATGCTGCCAGCACAGCTGGAAAAAGGATTTTGAATTAAGATATCCCATAAGCCTGAACTGCTGGGCCAGTATCTTTATTGTTGCTCCTCTGAAGCTGAACTGTATGGAGCTGTTGAATCAGCTGCAACGCTAGAAATCATCTGAAACTGTAAGAAACTTTGTTGATTAACATGTCTTCTCTATTTCATCTACCATACAGCGCCTTGGAACATAATTCATTCACCCCCTGTGCCTTCAAGGATGTTGGCAAAGTCCCGCTGTAGTCAGAGAGGCTCACATCAGGATGGATGGAGCAGCTCACCCTGAAGTAAAACCAACAAGCTCCACATCTAAGAGCAGAATACAAGAAAAAAAGAAGCATCTGCAATGAGTGAGACCAAAGGTCCATCTAACCTATCCTTAGCTCCACCAGTAGTCCAATTCAGATGTATAAGACAACAATCTACAACTACGACAAGTAGATGGGATAATTCTCCTGTATATTTCCCAGCCTACGACTGTCTGTCACAGGGTACTGAGCTGCAGGGCTCGTGTTTCTACACATGAGTGTGCAAAGGATTTATCTTTCAGGGACTCACCCAATCTCCCCTTTCCAACCCATGTGCCATCCTGTGGCAATAATTTCCATAGTTTAGCCACACGTCGCGTGAAGGATCAACTTGTTCGCTAATTCTAACTTGTCACTGGCTAGTATCGTGTGACGGGGCAAAATTCTGGCACTAGAGGATGAAGCGAACAGGTCCCTGCCCGCCTTCTCTGCATCCACTGGGATTCTGTAAACCTAAAAATCCAGGAGGTTGGACAGACTTGGTAAACGTCGACACGTTCAGCTGTCAGGCTGCTGGGAAATACATACGGGGTGTTTTCTTTCCTCTGGGAAAGGCAGCAGGGTGGCTGTCGGCTGGGGAGACCTCAGAGCTCCCTTCTGCGTCAGGAGGAGCGACGGCCCTGAGCACGCAGCGCAGGACACGCCAGAGGTGCAGATAACGGGCAAAACGTTACTATCAACGTAAAAAGGCACATTTCCTGGCAGTGGTGACCTGGAAACAGGCACGTTTCAAAATGCTGAGGTTACTGTTGAGTAAATAACAGACAAAATGAGAACAGTCACCCTATTTGACACACTACAGTTTTGTTTGAATTTGCTAACATGGAACTTAAAAACCTGAGAAAATCTAGGGGCAGACACCTCTTTTAAAGATTCAAATTGCCCTCTCTCCTCTCTCTTTAATTAAGATTAAAGATCCAAACACATCTTCGACACCTTCAAAAGAAAGAGAAGAAAAAACAGACTTTATAGTCACAATGTAAAGAAACCCGATAATTTAAAAGACACAGATGTGCAAACACTCATATTTAAGACCTTGCATATTTTGCACATAAAAAGATATAAAAAAAAAGCAACAAAAAAACCTGAACTGTTTGTTTGGTTGCTTGTTCGGTTTTCGTGTTTTATCTGTGCATGTTACCTTTTGCAGGTCTCGAGCCATCATAACAGAAGTTTCAGCATATGAGGTATGATTTTTTGGGACTGTGCCTCACATATAATTACACTGAAAGGCTTTGAACAATTAATAATCACACAACTTTACTAATAAAAAAGCTGACTTAATTGCCTCCATTTGAGTCTCATTAGTGACTCACTAAAAGCCTAAGGACAGATTCATAATGATTTATACTGTGGTAGCCAGGACTCCATTGTGTTAGAGACTGCAGAAATACAGAATAAACACGATGCCTGTGCCATTGCCTTGCACAGGAGCAGGTGAATGTGACAGCGCAGGAGCTGCCTGAATGAAGACAGTGGGATTAAGTCTGAAGGAACAGAAACATTGCCTGCAGCACTGCAAACCCACACAGGAACACTCAGCCAGAAAGACTCTTCCCCACGCCACGTCCCCATAAGTTGCAGCCCTAACGCTCAGCTCTGTGGAAACTTGGTTACCCCGTGATCCACAGCAACTTGTTCCTGTGTCAGCATGATCTGCTCATGAGGTCCTCCAGAGGAGCAGATGCTATGATGCCTTATGACGGTGTCCCCAGCCGCAGTCCACCCCGCTGTCCCTCCTTACACTGTCCTCAAAGTCCCAACCATGTCCCATTACCTCTCCAGGGCATCCGTCCTGCCATGGCAGTAGCTGAGAAACCTCCGAGGTTTTCCATTGCCCTGAACAAGTCAATAGAAAGATCAAAAGATCCTGGACTACAAAACGCAAGCCAATTCAAAATCCTTTTTCAGTGCTAATCATCTCATAGGCTTTTATCAAAAAAGGACAGGCATACCGTATATCTGCGTCTTTTATTTGGACTGTGTCCCACTGCGGCGGTGTGGAAGGGGAAAATGAAAGGGAAACTTTCCTCCTGAATTCTCTGGTTTGAAATCTGATCGTGCAGCTTCAATCTGATTCTTTGACTCACTGCAAAAGAGTGGGCCAAACACTGGCAGCGCCCGCAAGGTCTCCAGCAATGCCAGCCAGCCCAGAATCCAGGTCAACCAGCTGGCCAAGGAAGCAGAAGCAGAAATGTCCAGCGGGAAAAGACCCGTGTGGTGCTACCAGCCCTTTGGAAAGACTGCATCGTCTGCACAAGCGAGAGGAGAAAATGGCAAACTGGTGTTTCCTTGGGCATCCTTTAATTACAGTATGAGAGACCCAGGTTTGAGCCTTAGAGTCAATTGTGCTAGACAAATTGTTGATTTTCTCTTTTTAAATAGTAACATGAACAACTCTTGGTTTCATCCCAGGGCAGATCAGAAACTGCTAATATCCTGAAAAGTTTGATACGACACAAACAAGCAATCTCCACTTTGTTCTCCTGTATACAACAACACCAGCCCTGCAAACAAGAGGTCCAGCTGGACTCCCAGCATAGAGCCACATTACTTCAAGATATTTTGTATGTGACAAAACAAGGGTAGCACTGTTAAACTCACATGTGTGCTCTAGACACCATCCTTGAGCTTGCCTGTTTATCTCCCTGTCAAAGGCAGACACAGTTTCCTAAGAATGTTTTGCAAACTGGAAACACGGAAAAATGTTTCTCAGTCAGACCATCCCCTGAAAAACAGGCAAATCACAGACTCCTTGACCAGAAAAACCTGTAGTTTCAGCAGTGTGAGCCCTCGTGATTACCAATATGTGTCTTCTGGAGAGCCCAGGTGCCACTTTTAGTTGGGCAGGACTGTAAGCTTCCAGCTCTCACGCTTGCAGGAAGAAAAGCGGAAAATAAGCAGCTCAAAGACAAAAAAGCACAGAAGAATAATCCAGACTTTTAAAGGTTAAGATCTCTGGACTGTTCCAGCCACTGGTTTTGTTTTTAAATAGGGGGTTGCGGCTATCATGGCAGCTCACCTCACTAACACCTCCCCTTTGCCAGTTGTGACTCTCAATGCACCAGCTCCCTCCTCTGGGAGCTGAACCCACTGACAGTTTCTATTTCAAAGCAGTTAGAAACACCTTCACCAAAAAATACACTTCCTATTATTGTGCTTCATGCATGACCCCATCTCTAAGTGTCTAGTGAACAAATGCACAACGTAGACTGCACTCTGGTATTTAAAGGACACGTGCAATGTGGGTTAACATGGCTTGTGTTTCCCACCAGTTCGGATACAATTACACCGTTGAACAAAGCTCGATTCTTAGCAAGTGCGTTTGATTCCTTTTAGACAAAGACCTATTCACCTGCCAAGGGTATGGACTGGCTATATACTATGTCTTTATCCTTCTCTGAGATACCTGGCCAAAGATAACTGCTAACTATTAACATAACATCTTGGGTAGTTTGAGAACTTCTGTAATGCTGCAAGACAGGTCTGTATCTAAGCACAGCACAAGGTGGAGATGACAAACACAGCATAGCAACAGCGTGTGCCGCTCCAGTTAACCCTTCTTTGATATTCCTCGTCTTCCCTTTAATTCAAGTCTCTGCCTTCTTTGTTTCTTCCAATACAAGAAAAAACAGCAAGGTATTGTCTTTCCAAACACTCGAGTATCCATTTTTAGCTCCTGCTGTGGTACTAATGCCAGAGAATCCAATGAGCTCAGAGTGCAGGACATATCCTTTGGAAACTCTGCCAGCCTTTTGATTTGTAAATCCACTGGCATGAGATACCCAAACTAGATTAAATTTTGCATTTCTATTTGTGCCATTGGTACAAAGGAAAGACATACAGGATAGATTCTGGTTGTGGGCACAATGGTGTAAATCCAGCAGCACTCCTTGGAAATCAATGGAAGTTGTTCCAAATTTACACCCCCCTCAGAATCCGGCCAAGAAGCACACACTTTGTAGGCAACGCTAATCTTTTTATGCTGGCATGCCGCTCACCACAGTATCTAAATGCCTTCTAGAACAAAGATTACATTAGGTTGTTTGCAAAGAAATGAAAGCCTTGCCTCTAAGTGAGACAGGTAGTTAATATCAACCCTGACCTAGATCATCTTATCAGCAATTCTTGAAGGAAAGAAATAATACCATGCAACACAGAAATATGCCACAGTCTGACCCCAGTTTCTTCATGCCAGTCATAACCCAAGTGTTTAGGTAGATGCAGCACAGGGAGCGCCCAGCCTAGTGCATTGAGGGCAGCATTAGGCAGCCTGTCTAAAAGCCACTATCCCACTTTACAAGGAGCCCGTGTGCTGATCTAAAGAATGTTGATAGTGTCTCTCTAGCAGAGGAGAAGCCGACAGCCATCTGGCTGACTGGCTGCCAGGACCACACACTTTAAAAACAAAACCACACAAATGCTCAAGGTCAGTGAAGTAGCCCACCCTCTCGCTATAAAGTTGCCTAAACAGATGTACCTACTTGAAAAACATCCATCAAGAGGCCGGCAGCCACCATGCCCAAGCCAGCCAGAAGGAAAGGCACGAAAATCTGGGAGGCAATGGAGAACGAAGTCTCTGGGAGAAATCCACTGGCTGACCTGGTCAGCTTGCAGGTGAAACCTCTCAGCTTCTTGCCATGGAAGCACAGTTCCAATTGTAACTGGGTGACCACCATGGTCAAACACCATTACCCCATGCTCAGCTGGGCAAAGTGGGGGAGATCAGGACATCAAACAGATCCTCCTGGTAGCTCTCTCCAAAGTCAAAAGAATGTTTTTCCTCAAACTATAGCAACGATGCCAAATTACTTCAGCTTCTCCTCCTCCTAGGAGCACGTCCAGAGGGTTGCAGCAAGGGTATCCTCCAAAACGGATTCAGCTGGGTTGAGCCCAGGTGGCAGGAAACTTGACGGACACTATTTCTCCGAGTTATATCCAGGGGGGAATTAAAAAAGAGAAAAGAAGATTGCGGAGGTGTCTGTGGACGAATAGAAATAAGCCCACGCCCCATTCAGCTCCCACCACCTCGATAAAAACCAGTAAGACCTGCTCAGGCTACAGCACTGAAAGAGTGACAGGTCATGCAAGAATCCCTCAGCATGCTCAAAGGCACTAGTGTCCTTTCTCCTCAGGTTACATTTCTTGTCAGACCGCAGCTCGCCTTTGATACGATGGTTTAATATGTAAGCCTGCTGTGAACCGGCCCCACTTTCCTCACTCCCACCATAAGCGACGTTGAACTTTTCTCACTGTCCCAAGGCCGAGGAGGTGGGGAGTTAACAACCAGGATCCGTTTTGCTCTCCTTCAAGGTGAAGAAAGGTCAAGGAAAACATGAGGCCACGTTTCTCCCGGCTGACGGTATCACGCAGGTCTCATCCCCAGGCAAGTGACACAGCTCGGCCGGTTGGTGAGAGAAGATCTGTCCTGCTAGACCCCAGCCCCTCTTCTCCCCTCCGTGGTCTCCATGGGATGCAAGGATCTCTGTGCCAGCTGTACCTCTGAATGACTGGCTTTCAGGGGAAAAAAAAATCCAGAGAACCAGCCAATAAGCTTCAAAAGTGAACACCCTTATCTGCTGTCATCACTTCAACTTTCTGCTAGTTTGCAAAGGCCAAGATAAGAGTCATAGCGAGAGCTTATTTAAGGTAGCTCCGTAATCTCACTACACGGCAGGCGAGAGAGAGAAAGGGTGAAGTTTCCATGCTGTGGGCTGGTCTCCTTCCTACCCTAAAGAGAAACACTCTGCTTCTGCACTCTGCCAGGCAAATTCTGTGTTTGAGAGAGGGCGTCTCACCCCAGGTTCTCCCTGGTCAAACAACTGACAATAGCTCAAGAACCAGAGATGCATCACGGCCACATACAGCCCAAGAATTCGTATCCTGCTCAGTGAATTGTATTCTTCATCTCAAAGTCAGGCATGCAGGGAAGGGAGTCAGGGTATTCTTTTGGGGATCCTTCCTGGTAATTAATTTGGGCAAAATAATTGGACCAAAGGATCAAACAGCTTTAAAAGCACAATTTTGGATGGAAGGTCGTGGGATCAGTTTAGCACATCAGCAACTGAGCTTTTCCCCTGTTCAACCACAGGTTCAAATCCAGCCATGCCCCAGTGAAGGTAAACAAGTCAAAGCAAGTATTCATTGGTAGACCCGAAACACTCAGGTTTCTCAGTCTAGTTCAAATTCAATGCCTAAATTACATTGCCTTACTAACACTTTTTGTACTCGTCAACCCCTTCCCTGACACTCTTTTCAGAGAGACATAAAGATTAATGGCTTGTGGACTCTGTCCTTGTGACAGGGTCCCCAGCTTGGAGCTTAAATGCACTGGTAGGGCTGGACAGAACAAGACATGCTTTTGCCTTGCAGACAAGCAGGGAACTGAGGAAGCTCTCAGCCATTTGGACAGCATGTTTCTTTTGGTCTGAATTCACACAAGCCAAAGCATGAAGCCTAACGGGCTGAGAAGGCACAATGGATCTTTCCGCAAGCGTGGCGGGGTGGAAAACCAGGCCTAGTTGCAGGTGGGAGACTCTGTCCTTCGCTCCTTTCTAGGTCGGTATTTTGGTCCAGCCCCCGAAGCTTCTCCACTCCCAGCTGGCTTGGTGTGACAATGGTCCGGTTAGAACTTTTCAGCTAATCTAACTGGGAAAAATAAAAAGCTCACAATAGCTGGAAGAGGAAGGTTAATAAAAGCCCTGTAATAACTACACATGACCCAACCTCTTTATGCCAGCCAGGAACTGAGAAGTGACGGCATGAGGGTGCAGTTCTGGTTAGGAACTCACAGAGGCTTCAAGGAAATAAATGACAATCTCTGGATAACTACCTTGAGTTTTCAAAGACCTGATAATGTGTGTACCTAGTCCTATACGTCATTATATCTGCCAACTGGATTGCCAAGAGGCAGAAACATTAATGTAAAGGAAATATTAATAAGCCTGAATGACTCAAATGCCATTAACAAACACAGTAGCAAGACATCCTGTACTAAAGCATCAGCCTGCAGGGTTTATGAGTTCTATCACGCTTCAGCTCTCTCTGTTTCTAAGCAAGCACCATAAAAAGCCCTCAACCGATGAGTCAGTATGCAGAGAAGGTAATTGGTTCAGGTGACCTGTGTGTGTACACTGGATCATTTCATTATGCATTTAAGGAGCCTCTGATAAAAATCTGCACCATATTTGTCAGCAAAGAGATGCATCATATTTTCCTGGCAAAGGGATATACCACAATTGTCCTCAAAGAGATGCGTCAGGTTTGAGAAGAAAGAGAGCACTGCTGAACAGCAGGAAAAAGATTATAACTAGCTGGGGAAAATCCCTAAAAACACCTCATGGCTGCACCACTCATCATGGCAAAACCCAGGCAGGTACGCTGCTGCCCTTCTCTGCTCGCAAATACACCATATCCCTGTGCTTGCAAACCATCCAACAGGTAGCATTGACACACAAACAGCCTCTTTGGTGGGCCATGACCCTGACCTAGGGCTTCCATCTGCTGCCACAGCACAACAAAAAAGAACAGAATGATGACAAGTGCCAAAGAATACAGTTTTAGATGTATCTTATCATCCCTGCAAAGAAGGGATAGAGATACCAGTGAGTGCTCTTACTCCAGCATTAGCAACAGACAGCACAATTTGGACACCTTAGATCTATGGGAGGATGATGCTTTTCAGGGACCACAAATCCCAGTTGTTGGAGTGCTATCCCCCCTGACTCTGCTACCTCTCTGTCACATCAGGCTGTGTATTTTTCCTGGTTTTTACCTCGCTCCTTTCTTCCCTGCTTTAGAAAGAACAGAGAAAAAAGCTTATGCAGAGAGACTGAGAGCAAGCAGATGGAGAGCGTCTGGGTCCCAAAGCCTCGCAGCATCTCCTGTTGCCCCACAGAAACAGCAGCAGAGGCCAGAACTGGCTTAGAAAGGAAGGGCAGCTCCTAGAAGCAGCAAGTCCACGGTGAGACATGCTCAAGTGGTTCATCATCGTGCACAAAAAGTCACTGTGCTAATTGCTAAAGGTCTGCTTTTGCTATGAGATGTTGCATTGGTTATTGCCCAGGCTCTAAGCACTAACATGAAAGCTTTTTATTTGCATAAAACAGAAAGCAGACTTTGGCAATTTCAGAGCAGTAGGAGGTTTGCTTCGCATTCTGTTTATATTAGTGGCCCAGTCCTTCCCAGAAAAAAAAATACTCTAAGGGAAGAATATTGAAAGAAAAACAACCTTCCAGCATCGTAAACCCATCTCCAACTTATTTCACACTTTAATATCTCACAGTAAGAGGTAACACGCATTTAACGTCAGAAATCCATAGGAATGGACAGGTCTGAACAGTCTGAAAAGTAAAAGTGGCTGCTCAAGACTCTCAGAATGACATTTACGGAGACAAAAAGTACTTTGCCACCAGGTTCTGGATTTGCCTTGGTGTTTTCTGATCTGACTAGATATTGCTGGTTATTGAGTACATGCTAAGGTCAGTTAAGGATACTGTGTCACTCATAAGTCTTTATAGCTCTTCACGCTCAGGGAGATCAGCCCAAGGCTAACAGCAGAAGAACAAAGCTCCAGATTTGTGAAAGTTGTCAGTGCAAGCACAGTAGTGTCAGTGTCACTGCATCAGATAGACCAGGGCAGTCTGACCCAAGAGCCAGCTAGACAAATAACAAGGGTTAACAAAAAGGCACACAATAGTGAGAGTCACCTAGAGTGCAAAGACAGAGCAATTTATAACCTGGAAATTAACTGCAGCTTTAAACTGTCTGAAATTAGGTGCTCACCATTACCTTGAGGCTGTGTACTGCTGCACCACAGGAGGAAAGGTCCCATCCTGGCTGGCACAGAATCAGAGATGGGATTGAAAGAAGACCTGAGGATTTGAGTCATCTGCTGCAAGGCCTTAGAAAAGGATGTGGTGAGCAGGCCAGGCTGAGCTGGTTGTATGAAGCATTAACAGAGTTGGGCTGGCTGGCTCCCTGTGCAATGAAACAGAGGATGCAGGACTTTCCAGGGCTACATCCACGAGTGCTAAAGCTGCATATACTGCAGGAAAGCGCTATGCCACCACAGTCCTTGGGGCTGGAAGTCAGCAACCCTTGTGCCAGGAGCAAAGTGAGATCTTTGCACAGGTCTGTGCCTTCCTACATAGATACCTCAGATCCTTCACATGCTCTTTGGTATCATTTTGTCTTTTATCTCCTGAGGATTAAATGGCCCAGATAAACAGCACGCACTGTCTCCTGAGAGCTGCACGAAAGTATATAATAGCTGACTTTGAAGGGCGTGTTGGCATATGAAACTGCTGCAAACCCTCCTTTACTTTGCTATCCCCAAAACAAATCCTCAGCCTTTGAAGAAAAGTCCCCCAGCTATCCCATTCCAGGTAGATCAGATTAGTTCCTTTCCCTTACCTGAACGTAATCCAAAACCATGCCTGCCAAGACCATGCCAAGCCCAGCTAGGAGGTATGGCAGAAGCACTTGCAGGCAAATCGCGACAGCTGACTCTTCCCGTGACTTTGCCATGGCCGCTTTCCCCTCAGCCACCAGCTTCTGCTGTGCAGGCGAAGAGACATCCTCTGCCTCCTGACTGCCAAGTCGGTTCTCTCTGTGTTTACCCTTGCTCTTTGCTTTGTGCCTGGATCGCTCGCCATTCCTAGTCCTGCCCTCTTTTTTCCTCTGCCGAACTTCCTCACCTTTCATGGTGGCTTTCTTAAATCACAAAGATTTCCTGAAAAACAAAGTCAGAAACAATGAGGTAACTAAAGGAGACATTGGATGGGTCAGAAACAGGAAACCCTTTGGTATTTTGTCCATTCCACTAACTTGAAGGCAAACCACCACCTACTTCCAAAACCCTAGATGCTCTGCTGACCCAAACAGTAGTACTTTGTTTACCTTCAACTTTATAGATCATCAAATCAATCTCCCTTTCTGTAACTGCATCTGTCTTCCCAGACCTATGTTCATGCTGGAGTACTTGCTGTGCACCCTGGCTCCCACCCCGAGAACACCTAGAAGGATGCGGACAGCGCTGCACACAGCCTGAATTCTGGACTCACCAGCTCTCCCACTGCAAGTCATGAAAACTAAGGAGCCCAGCAGAATCCAGACCTTCTCAGGATTTGACCTCTAGCCATAAAATGGGAGCAGTTAACATCCTGCAGTCCAGCAAAGGGTACAATTCACACCTAGCATAGTACAGCTAGCTGTCCATCACTCGTCAAGAACACGATAATTCTTTAATCTTCTTTCTAATCTGGATGCTTTTTCTTCCTGTTGTGCTTAAGTTGACACGCATGCACTATGTGACTCATCCATCTACACAGAAGTTGCCACAACCCCACAGCAGCTTGTAAGAAAAAAAATAAACATGCAAAATTGTTACCAGTCACCCTTTACCTGCCATTTCATTGCTTGCTCTAAGTGTCATTCATCCTGCCTGCCCCAAATCTTTCCCCATCACCTCCTGCCAGCACTCATCCAGGTTAACCGCTGGCAGACGTTCTCTGATGCTCTCATTTTCAGGATGGACCCCTAACGTCCTAAGCCCCTGCACTACCACAGGAAGGACCAATCCTCTTCTTGCCCAACATCTGGGGAGCAAAAGAAACAGCCAGGAGGCCCCAATCACAGCTGTAGGGAGGGAGGAGGAATGGACAAAACAAAGTCCCCCTTTACGGGAGGAGGAAACCCGGCCCCCCCTGCCAGCGCTTACCGACTCCTTGCCCTGCCCGGGGCTCTGCCCGCAGGGCCACGGCCACAGCTGGGACGATGCAAACGTGGGAAGTGCCCACCACATCTGGGGCGCGGCGGCGCGGCGCGGAGCCCGCCCTGCGCCGAGGACGCGGGTTCGAGCCCGGCCCCCGGCGGCGGAGGCGGTGCGGAGCCGTGAGTGGCAGCTGCCGGGCCGGCCCTGTGGGTGTACCGAGAGAACAGCCGGGCCGCTCTCTGCAGGCTGGAAACTGCTGCAACCTCCGCTATGCCATCATTTATTCTTATTCTTATTCTTATTCTTATTCTTATTCTTATTCTTATTCTTATTCTATATTCTATATTCTATATTCTATATTCTATATTCTTATTCTTATACCTCTTCCTGTCCCCCAGCAGCCAGAGCAGACAGCTTGGGGGTGGAGGGAGAGGCTGGGGGACCCTAAGCAAGGTTGGCTCCTGCTTGGGCTATAGCCCCGCTGGAGGCGGATGCTCGGGGTACCCAGGGTGCCAGAGTACCTCTTGCTGCCCCACTGGGACAAGCCCAAGCCTCTGGTTCCCCTGCCACCCCCTGGCAGACCTTATCAGAAAGGATGACAACTTTCAGCATAGGCTGAGGGAACAGGAGCCTGCAAATTTGAGTTGAGGAAAGACATTTCCTCTATGTATGGTTTGTGTTTCGTTTTTTCTTATTTTGGCATTCGCAAGTGCTCTTTGTGTAAGAGCCTGCCTCCACTGCAATGACAGCGGAACTCCCCTTAACTTGATGCTTTCCCCCCTTCCCATATCAAATCAGCACGTTAGAAGTGTGATTGCAGCATCCGTCACATTCAAGCACATAAATCCCATTAAGCACTCAAGTAACGGTACTCATGCAAGGCTCCTGGATCATGCAGCTCAAATTACCAGAACAATTGAGGATATTAAATCATACCTCAGTACCAGAGCAATCTTATATCCTGCTGAAGTCTCTCAGATGTCAATGCTGCGCTAAAGGGCTTTTACTGATAAAATGGTGTCTCTGGGCCTGCGAGCTGTGGCTCAAGCAGGGCACACCAAAGGGAGCTGAAGGTTTTTGTGACAGTAACGAAACGCTGCAGCTGGTGTGTGTTGACGGTGCGCGATAACTGCTGAATGTCAGGGCTGTAATGGCGAGGCTTAAATTTCAGCTCACTTGGTGTGATTTTATGGCTTCGCTTTGCAACCGACTCTTCCCTGAGAACAGTCAGAAAATGGTGTTTTCCTGGGAGAAAAAAGAGGGGAAGGGATACAGATTAAAAAGTAGCAACCTTGCCAAGACAATTTTAGACCTGTTAAATGTATTCTGCTATCACTTTACCACTGATCTTCACAGAGAAATATCTACAGAGCAAGCGGAAAGTCTCCTAGGGAGCTTGACTGACAAGGGTATTTCAGTTGCAGCTCAGGAATGTCACCATTCTACAAGGGATCCAACCATCAGCTCCAACAGGCGCTGCCAGCACCTGCCAGACCTCACTCTGTGTGCAGGGGAGACGTAACCATCTCACGTACCACCTCCCCGTGTCCCAGTCTGAAATCCCTGCTGCGTCCCCAGCAGGTGTGTGTTTGAGAAGGCCGACTGACTTTCAGCAGTGGCACAAAGCCGCATTTTTGCAGAAGCGCAGCAACGGTGCTTAGATAGATCCTGGACTTTGATTGCAAACAGAGCTCCTGTGACTCCAGATAGGAGAGTTCAGCTGCTCAACGCTGTCTGGAAAGTGCTTGTTGGCATGAAGCTGAGCGGCTTCGTGCTAAAATGCTTTATCTCCCCACTGAGCCCGAATTCACGTGTGCTGCTTTTCTCTGCTGTCCCACAGACGTGCAGGTAGTAGCTGCAGTTACAATGGCATTTGAGGACTCATTGCACTCATTTCTGTTTCTCTGCACAGTGCTTTTAAAGACTGTTTCCTCCAGTAGGAAAATAAGAATAAGTGTGTTTTCCCTTCCTCTCCTTCATGTTGCTTTGCTCCTGGACTTTCTTCACAACAACTGTTCCCTTCAGCCAAGCATTTAACAGCCTTTTCCAGTATTTTGCCCAGAGATATAACTTTTTTTTCTTCCCACAGTTTCCCTGTCATAAAATGACATTTCTTCAATGACTGGGGACCACTGTAGACATTTTTCAAATATAAAGCTTGATTTACAACTTCAGTTAGCCCTGGCAACAGCCCTAGTTTGACTGCTGGGCCACACGAGTTCCCAGGTCACCAGTGGGGCTGTATTAAGGCTGTGGAGGCTGCTCCACGGGTCACTGGGCTGTGGCCCCATCACGGGAGATGCCTCTGGACACCCAAGGGCTGCCATGCAGGAATGCATGAAGAAATATGCAATCACTAACCTTTCTCCTCCATAAGACAGTGTTAGCTAGTGTGGCTTAGAAGTATTATTTGGAGATCTGCGTGTAGAAACAGGCAGTGCAAATCTGATATATGATAGATACTTACTGCCTTATAAATCTGGGGTTTTAGAGACAAAAAATACAGTTGGGCAAGAGGGAGAAGGAGACATCTTTCCTTCAAATATTATTTATTATAATTTATATACTATTAATTTAGAATATGTTTTATAGATATAATTTATTATAAAATTATTGTTTATTAAATAGTATAAATATTATTTTATATTATGATCAGACCAAATAGTTTTCAGAGAGTTTATTTTATTCTAGCCTTCATCTCCTCCTCTTCCCGTATCAAAGTTCTTGGAAGTGTAGATGTTTTGTGTGCACCAGTGGTACTTGGCAAAATTAAAAGTGCCACCTCCTATCTACTTTCTCTCATCGCCTCTTCTTGCCATGGGCACCCACCTCTCAATTGCCATTGCCCTTGGGACAGATGTTAAGCCAGGTTACAACCACAGACTTTCACTCAGGTTTCACATACAGAAATAACCCAGCATAGGGCAGCACAAGCATCATGAAGATCCGTTCTTTGTAGTGGGACACCTCGACTTGCAGCACAACAGGCCTTTGCCAATCTGTTCTATAGAGAAATAAAGCCAGCCCAAATCACCATGTGCTTCCTCAGCACTCTTAGGGGCTGATGAGAACTATTTGCACAGGCTCTCCCACATACTAGACCCTCAAGGACAAGATTGCATGAGGCCTTTCCACTTCCCATCTGCCATTAGATGGCAGCAACTGAACGTGAAATGAGGACGTGCGGTTCTGCAAGTCCTATTTATCCCGTGGCTTGTGCAGGGATTTCAAGCTTTTCACTTCTAGGTCAATGGTTCAAATCTGGCCCAGGTCAGGAGGGGCCAGAGATCTTTATAATCCGACAGCTGCTCAGCATCCTGCGCAAGAGCAGTTTGTGGGTTTCCGTTTCTGATCTTGTGGACGAGTGCCCATCTCATCACTGGCACTAATTGGCACTTGTGCTTGACGCGCCAACAAAGAAGAGGCGGAAGATGCTCCAAAAAGACTGAATTCTCCTCCTTGCAGTCCAGACAATTCGACAAAAGAGAGCACTCATGGCTGCGCACAAGCCTGCCCTCTGTAATGAAGCCAGAAGAATGTGCTGGCCCTGTTCCTCCTGTAAGCGAATTAACTGCCCAAAATGATCTCATTCCGGAGAGGAGGGTGACAGTTGGGGTCTTTCAGCAGATAAAATTAATTTGTTATTAATTTGGGATATGATATTCAGATAGACTAGTGATGGCGCAATGAAATCCCATCAAACGTGTTGTAACATCTAATGTTATTTACAGCCTCTATAACTGTAGGGACAAACTCCATCCAGAACTGCCTTACAAGGTGACCTAATTTGGAAAAGAAAACAGATACAGAATTTTCTCACATTAGAAGACACCTCACCGTGACTCCTTCCCTTACAAATTTGAAATCCTATGAGGGACTGAAGCAACTGATACTCTCCAGAGAAACCCGTGAGATAAGAAATGAGCCGAGCAAGCATGTGATTGTGATATAGTTCAAGCCTGTGTGTGTATCACTCAGCTTGTTAAGATTTGAGGAGCATGTCGCTACGTAAATCCCTTTGGGCAGCTGGGCACCCCTCCAATGCACAGATTTCCCTCGCTGCTAATGAATCAGCCTCTTTTTGCTAACTTACCTCCAAAGCTCGTTTACTTGGAAACCAAGGGAGCTTAGGGAACAGGGTTCTCTCCGTGCATAACAATGACCTATTTTAGATACTTTTCCTCACGTGGTCATGGACAAGGGGCAGCGAGAGTGTTTCTATCCAAGAGGCATTTCCTGGAATCAGTCCTAAACAATGCCGGGCCATTTCCATTTTGAGACCTGACATTTCGTGGTGCCAATGCCTTCACACAGCAGAAAACACCAGTGCGAGCCAGGGATGGGATCCAGCTGCCTCATTCCACGGATGTGCACCCAGGCCCTCTGCGTACGTGGTGATTATTCTCACAAACGGGCCCATTCCCACAGAAACTGATAACACAGAATGGGAACACTTCACAATGCTCCCAGAGCAGGATGGTAAATAAGACCAAGGGCATGTTTTCCACATCTGGGTATATTTACATCGCTTGGCTTTCCCAGGTATTACAAGCAATATAATCCATTCTTCCCCACCAAGCCCTGTGCTGCTAGACTGCTACCCACATGGAATTAGTGGCATAGCTCTGTATGACTGCAGGAAGGACTCACCTGGTACCCCAACAGGGAATGCTTGAAAATAGGAAATGTTTCACATGCCATCTTGTCTCTGAGACGTAGGCTGCTTCCTGAGACCGAGAAGAAGCCAAACACATCATGGTTTTCCCACAGTTAGTGCCCTGAGGCAAAACAAAAGGAACAAACATGTTATAATGCACTAATTTTGTATCATACTTAAACCCCCAAACTCACCATCCTGAGTACAAGGCTCAGCTCCCAGACTGGAACCCTGTGGTTTGTGCTCATCTGTGGTTGATACCATGCAAGGCCCAGAAGGACCATTTTCCCATGTGAGTCAAAGGACACAATATGTCTTTATATTAAGTCCTAGTTGAGCTGCAGCATTCCTGTTAGATAAGTACCTGATCTACAAAAAAACCCAACCACACAAACAACAACCAGTGATGGGAGAGAATCACCACAAGGGTTAAGAACTCATTCACTATGCCCTTCTTCATGAGGCTGAATTTGACCAGTTTCAGCTTCCAGCCCCTGAACGCAGTTACATCTTTCTGACTATAGAAGCTCATTTCCAAACTGCCCTTTCCCTCCTTGTGGTTCTCCTTGAGTCCCTCGTCTTTAGGGAAGCAGATCAGCTCCCACTCACTCATGTGGCTTTCCTCAATGTCACCCCAATTAACTAACATCTGCCCATAAACTGTCAACGCAACTGGATAGCAGGTTAATTTGAAGGGATTTGTTTTTTTCTTAAATAAATGTTCACTGCTGCTAATTAACCAGTTATTTTCATTGATGAGTCACCTCTAGGCTGCTCTGTTATTCTGACTAACAGCACTTTATCAGCTCTCTGAAGCAGTGATTCGTGGCACAGCCTTCTTCCCATTGTCCTGGAACAACCCTGTTCTTTGCTGCTTCTGCAGGGTCTGTTTCTCACCATCACCGACAGCTGAGGCTACTGAGTAAGAAGGTGAGAAATAATAAAATAAATAAGTTTTCCTAGCTACCAAGTAGTTACTCAATCTGCTTCATCTCCCAGATTTACTCATGGCAACATCAAATATGCTCTGTTCAGCTAATACAATTTTTATTATTAAAAAGGGAGTCATCTTCCTGACCCCCAAAAATTCAATAAGATAACATGAAGAATGAGTCGCCTCAGCATGCTTAATTTAATATAACCACACCTTTGCTAAGAAACAAGATGGCTGTAAGAGGAGCATCATTTCTGCCATTCAGTTCTGCCTGGGAATGATACCTCAAAGTAAGGCAGTGATCCTTTCACTACATGTTTTTTGTAGCTGATAAAATAAACCATCTTTCAAAACCACTCAGCGTTGCAGAAGGTTGGGCACCACTGAATATGTTCAGAGCCATGTCATTGCCCCCAAGGAAGAGGAATAAAACTCATCTGGCATCCTTTCCCCATAGATAAATGTCTCTTACTTAAGAGGAATTAAATTTAGATAGTTATTCCTTAGGGCACAGCTATGCTGAAGTGAAAATTAAGTGACTCACAAACGATCATTTTGAAACATCTTTCTGGTTTGTTAGGATATTTCCTCAGGCAACTGTTTCATTCTTGCCTTTTGCTGATCTGTATTATGAATCTTTGCATTTGATTTCTTACCTGTTTGCTGCTGCAAATAACAGTAAACATTCCTGTCTGAACTTTTTCCAGAAAAGCTGAATCTTTCTGGAGAAAGGGTCTGGGAAGTCCGAGCAATATTGTTTAGCAAAACAAGGTATACAGGTCTAAATAGCAGAGGGAATTAGTCAAGAGAAGGAGAAACTGCTTCACTCCCAAGTTACCAACTATGGTTGTATCCAGCCCAGTGATGGCTGGGAATCATTAGAAGCTCAGGATTGCCTGGTGGCATCTGGAATAAGTTGTTGGTCTCAGTCCCACACTGCATCAGCTCTTTTGGGGGATGCACACTTCAAAGTAGGTTTGTCTAAGTATTTCCCATTGCTGGGAAGTCACTACATGCACCCAGCCAGGCACCGCGGTAGCTGCGATGCCCATGTGCAAACAGCTGGATGAGACAACAGCTGGATGCAGATGCTTTGCTCACAGCTGCTTCTGGAGCTGCCCTGCCTGACAACACGGTGTCTCTGGAATCAGCCTTCTGCCCCATAGCAAAAGGGCACAAAACACTGTGAGAGAAGAGCTGCCAAGATGGGTGCAGACTGATGGAATAAAGCTTGTTACGGAGAAAATGTCCCAGCTTCAGCCTGGGTAAATGATATTCTTCAAGTTTTCAATTCCATTGCTTCTTCAAAAGGTACGCAGTGCTGATCTCTCTACCCTGTTGCAACCTGCTGTGCCAGGCTGTGACAAAGCGCTGCCGTAACATTCAGTCCCAGACACGGGTACATTCCAGGAGCAGGGATGCTATTTCTGTGTGTTTCCTTCTACCCAGACCAGCTGAGCTTGTTTTGAACCTGACTTTCTATTTGTGAAAGACTTTGGGGATACTTGGCTAAAAATTATACACAGATCTCCCTTTACAACTTGGGTTGTGTTCCCCTGTGGTACATCTGAAGAAAATGAGATACAAGGAGTTCTGTCTAACTTAGGCAAAGCTACAAAGGACTCCATGCAGAAAAACAACATTTACGTTGTTTAAACTCTGTAGCCCCCTTCCATTATTCCCTGACCTCTTCTTGTCCAGTTCCTTCTCCTCAATAATGAGGAACATCTTTCCAGGCTCAGACTCTGAGATCTCATCCTGACACGGTGAGACCAGATACTCTGTCAAACCAGCTTAGAAATGTTATTACATGCAAGTATACAAATGTAACATTACAACACCAGATACAAATATCGTTCTAGGAAATCTTGGCTTTTTTTCATTTGTAGCCTGGATAAGGGGAAAAGACAGTATGTTCTTGCATGTCACCACTCATTTTGTGCATGGAAACACTGGGCTCCTGAATGCAAGAAGTGCATGTGTTGGTCAAGAGCCTGCCCAGGGCTATACAGACCATGTGCTGCCTCTAAGTCTCATACCAACACGCTGAGAGGAGCCACCACATGCCTTGGCTTTTCAGGAATCCACACCCTCAATATCACCCAAACCTCCCTGTGCCTCTGACCACAAGCAGAACTCTTGCTTCCCTCTATTAGCAGTGAGTGGTTTCTATTAGACTCAAAGCCCTTCTGATTCAGAAGCAATTAGAAGTTGCAGCACAAGATATACACAAAAATCGCTATTTAAATTGTTTATTGAAAGCTCCGCTAGGACCCTGAAGGCTATTGGCACTGCCGCACTCTTCATCGGCAGCGTGGTCCAGCTGTTGGGAAAGCAAGTTTGGAGGAGGCAAGGCAAGGCTCACATTGACACGTGCTGCTAGTCTGGGCAGCACTTCAGTCTCCACTGTCTCAGTCTTCTCATTTATGCTACCAGGATAATTACAATTAACAATGGAAGATGTTCTGTGGTAAAGCTTTCTCAAACACTTGGGTGAAAAAAGCTGCAGACACACGACAGATTGCATTTATGGATTTTTATTCCATTAGTAGCTAGCTGCTGCCACAAATAGGACCTAAAACAGCTTTGATATCTTAAGGAGAGCTCTATTTATGTATCTGTGTGCTAAGCAAAAAAACCCAGAGTCCTTGAAATGACAGACGAAGAGGTTTCTCTGCTTGGAGATCCTGGTTAATGACAAGAACCATCCTGCTGAGCATCGTGCATTTAATAATCCCCTGTGCCAGCAGAGAGAGCCGCTGGTGAATGGACCCTGCGCTGCCTGGAAACTCTGAGCTGGCAGCAAAGCGCTTCAGAGTAACGAGAACCATAATAGGTATGTGGGCCCCGAGCTTTCCATATTTGTGACGGGCTGTTTGGAGCCTGTGGCGGCGATGTTAGCAGCACGTTACATCTTGTGATCTGCTCTGTAATAATAAGCCTGAACAGACGTTGACATTAAGACCAGGGGGAAATGGTTTGCAGCGTGCGGTCAGGGATGAAGGTAATAATTTAATGAGCTTTTGGAGAATTTGCACCCTCCCAGAAAACTCTTGGCTGTGAATGAGCATTAAACAACTTCCTTCCCACCTATAACACCAGGGGACTATCACTCCGACTGAACAAATACCAGGTCACAAAACTGAAAACACAAAACAAGAGAGAGTCTTGCACAGGTATAAAAAGATCTTGCTGACACTCTCCTTACTTTTAAAAATCACTATATAATCAAATATTTTTCATTAACTTGAGCTGGTTGGGCCCTTCAAAAGTCCTCTGAAGTTTTTTTCAAGCAAACTAGCTTAAAAAAAAAAAAAAAGGTTAATGCTTCAAAATTACTTCCACAAACAGAGCGCCTCCTAAAACATCTCTTTAATGCTGCAGACAATCACTGTCTTGTCCCTGCCAAAATCTACCTACAGCTATGGCTGCAGATGTACCAGAAGCCTCCCTTCTCCTCTCTTGTCCGCTTAAACACCTTTGGGAATTTTTGGTTTATTTTGTTGTCCATTAATACACTAGTTTAATTATCAATGCTGAAATGCTAAACAAGCATCCAGAAAGACATGGGAAATTGCACTTCAGCTTAGCAAGAGCTTCCAGACTACAGAGATGATGAAGCATTAGGCCAGTACGCCTCCAACAATGGAGATCTTTGAAGGCATAAACATCTACACACAGGTAGCTGCAGCCAAAGATGGATGAGATGGCTTTCAAAGTTCCTTTCCTACTCCACAATCGGCTAACTAGCTATGATAAATATTGACTAGTTACCTCCTGAAAGTAATAAACTGTCAATACTGGGAGATACATCCGTGGGTATTCTATAAATCGCAGTTAATTTCTCATTCTTGGACACTCAGTTGAGTTGCTCTGGTTTACTGAGCACATCAGCTGAGCTACATAAATCTCTGCTTTTCACAGATAAGTGGGAAAATGTGAGTTGTAAGCACTGTTAACCCAGCGTAACTGGGCTAATGTCTAAAGCTTCTGACTGCATAGGTCAAAATTGAAACAGGCTGGATCAAACCCATTAAACATTAGGCAGGTAAGAGAGTCAGAGGGCAATTCACCCAATCCATCTTAAACACTTCTTTTCAGATGGGACCCACTTAAAGTGCTTATCTTTGCTGACTATGGAAGAAATGTGCCTTAAACATCGACTTTTAAGAGGCAGTAATTAGACAATATGAATCTTAGGAAAAATCTTCAGCACTAAACAAAGCATCACTGCCCACCTCTGCTCATACACGAGGAAGGCTTTTGTCACAAACCACAGTGACCAAGTGGTTTCTGGCTTCAGCGAAGCCTGCGGCTGTGGAGCAAGTTTGGTTTCCTCTCATCTGGCTAACAACTGTTTTGGTGTAACTACTCCTCTCAGCGCTGCAGCGTTTCACAGCAACACTGGGAGAGCTGCTCCAGCAAAACCTGACCAGCGTTTACCTGCATTAAAACCTTAATCCTGGAAGTTCACACAATAAGTGCCTTGGCTCACCGGGTCTAGCGCGTGTGCCAATGGACACTGCGCAAGGAGACGCTGAAATCTGAGTGCTAAGTATTCATTTCCCCATGCTCACAATGTTACAGCCAATGATCCTTTTAAAGTAAGGAAAAGGTAAAGCATACAATGAAGTATACTGATACAGCTTGGTAGAGTTTGCCAGCATGAAATAAATATAGATCACTGACTCTTCCTTGTCCCCTTGCTGTTTTGCTTGCCAGTATCTGCCCAACATCCTGCCCTGTTCCAGCCAGCAGAAAGTTCTCTGTCTGCCTCTGCCTAGTGGCCTGAGGCCTTTTTCTGCTCAGTGCAGAGGGCAATGCTTTGCATTTACTCTTCAGTGCATCCCTGTGGAGCACCTACTAGAGCGTGGACTGGACCGGAGCAATCCCAAAGTGCCCCTTGCACCATCTGCAGCTCAACACCAACAGGAGGCTATTCTAGATATATCAGAGCCTGGTTTAGATGACTTGAAATAGCCTTCTAAACCTCAGTAAAGTCTAGCTTCATCCATCCCCTTTCCTTCCTTTAACAGGCCATTTGCACTGATTTCTTGAGCTGTAGTCAATTCACAGCCATCTCCTCTCTGAAACTTTACTGCTGTTTGCTGCTTCTTTTCCCTTCTCCTCCCAACAGGGTGTGTAGCATAAAATGATCATGTTATAGCTGAGTCCTGAGCACTCTGGCTGGGGGCAGAAGGATGTCATGGCTTCATGGCAATTACTATAATCAGAGAGACTCACGGTAATTAAATTAAGACCATTGTAAAAGATATCCTCATAGCTCCCATACAAATAGAGGACTTGCTCCAGGAAGTTTTGGATGTGATTCCCCAGCCTATGTTATGCAGGTCAGAGGATTTGGTCATAACGGTCCCTTCTGGCCTCAACATCTAATAATCTATGAATCATTTCATTTAGTCCCATGATCTGGTCTCCATTATGTCACCAGCGTTTTCCAAAACAAAGCAAGGGGCCCTATCTTCTCTTGCAGAATGGAAGGAACAGAAAATCAAGGCAAGACCATCAAATAGTGGAGAGGCAGTCACAAGCCTGTTATCAAGTACATCTCATTATCCAAAGACAACTGGTGATTTTTTTTCCAGCACCGGAGTGAATTTCCTCAGCTCAAGTGCCAGTTTGTAGTTAACGTCACTTTCTGAATAGCTGTGACCCTGCAGCATGCTGGGTTGATGTGTCTAAATGACAGACTTGGAGGAAGCCTGTTGTATACATTGAGGCCAGCAGCTGTGGTTTATAGTAAAGAGTGTCACATGGATAATTAATTCTCTGTGGACACAGTCATGAGTGCTGTTGACAAATCACAAGGAATGGGAGCTCACGGGCACTCAGACTCACTTGATACTTAATCTCCACGCAGCTCCTTAGACCTGAATGTGTGAAGTAAATCACAGATGTATGCATCTATAGAGTGTCTAGCACAAGTCAGATTCTCCCTGACATTCTATCAATAAGCCCTTTTAACACGGTAATTTAAGAAGGAAAAGTCATTCCTTGGGAGTGATTAATCTGGTCATTGCCCCAATATGCAAAGTATGTCTTCCTTTACATTTCCTTGGGGAAAGCTGGACTTGAAGCTGGAGTGACACAGAGGTGCTCCTGTCTGCCACCTTCCTTTTGGGATCCTGTCCCAACCAGCAAATACTAAGAAACAAAGCTTTGCAATACTACTGTAAGGTAGGTCGTAATGATCCAGAACTTAAAAGAAACTCAGTCTGGAAGCTGCCTTATTTGCTGGTGCTTTCAGACACCAAATCATTCAGGACCCTGAAGTAAAAACACAGAACAGAGGTAGTTCTGGACATGGTGCTGGGCTGCCCATGCTCCTGGACATCCCTTCTACACTGGTTCTGTGTCTTACAAAGGGGTTATGTGTGCTGGTGCCTATGGGCAGAGATAGGTGCGCTCTCTCTTTGCCCATCCTTGTGCCATAGGGCAGGGACTACTAGTCCTGACACCGCGCTCTGCTAATGCATCCACATGGCACCAGGACCAGGACCAGCTTGGGTCTGGCCAGCTGGGACTCTGGGATCATGGAGAGCAGAGCTTAGCTCTGCCTGTTCCCATCTGCACCCTGGAAAAGGGAGGAGGCTAAAGATTACAACAGAGACCTTGTGATGTGCACATCATTCCACATGAAACGCTTTAGCTATTTCATGGGCTGCCCATCTTTCCCTCCTCGAACTAGGGAGCAGAAACACGCACCACTAAAAGCCCTTAGAGCTTCTCAGCTATATATAAAGTCTTACTGGCCATCCCCATAGGCAAACCACCTGGCTGGGGAGTTCATTAAATCCTGGGAGCCTTTTGGACATCTCCTAAACATTTTCAAATATCACAAAACATGAGAAATTGAAACAAAATTCTAAATGCTGGTTATTCAGATTGCACCACAACCCCAGCCCAGCTCTAGGAAAGTCATGCTTTGCCTGCTCTACAGAGATGTTTCAGAGATGCTCCTCTGGAGGCACAGGCACTAAGAAGCATGAAATAAGACACTTAGAAGCGGTAACTCAATTCCATCTTCATCAGTAACAGGGAATTAATGGCTAATGGTATTTTACCTAACTGTAATTACACATTAAGCATAGTAATAAATGAAGCTGAGAAACACGAGCGGCTTCTTATGCAAAATTATCCAAATTACACAGTCCTTTTGGTTTCCTAAATAGTCAATCAGCGACCTCATGAAAAAGGCCTGTAATACAAGGGATTTCTGCATTTTACTGCTTCTGCAGATATCCCAAGAAAGGCAGCATGCTTTCCCCAGAAGCTCAGGGGTGCGTTTGAAGCCAAGTTTATCTTTTTGCAGCTGAATCAGCTGTCTGGGCCAGTAGTTGGGACAGCCTATCCTATCACAGGGTAAGAAACACGAAGTCTGACCTTAAAGTTGACTGACAAAAAGGGAATTGCTTGTTCTACTCACAACACCAGCATAAGCTGAGGTTTAAATAGCATGTGCATGTTAAGCTTATATTCAACTTGATTGGCATCGAAATGAACAGCAGTTGATCCAACATGTTTCTTGGGGTAACCTGCTTGGCCAGGTAATAAGCCCTATATACAACTCATTTAAAGTATATTAAGTTTGCAGAACATTAAGTTAGTGCTGATTAATGTCCATCAGAAGCATCTCTCTGATGCAGTCCTCCTCCTGCTTTCCCCATAGAGATTCATGTACCACTGAAAATAGCCAACCTATTTACCTCCTGACCTGTTTATCACCTCCTCTCGAAGGCTGTATGGGCAGGATGTCACCTCTCTGTACCCGTGATTAATGGTGTGGGAGCATAATGTGGATATACCTCTTTCCTGGAGAGATTCAGAGGCCTGACACCAGCAAATATGACTGTGGGTTCCACTAAGTGTCACAGTGCAATTAGGGAATCTCTTCTCTGCAGAGACAGCAATATGCCCTTGGCAATTCTCCCACCACTGATTTCCTAATAGCAAACCAGCATTAATCAGAACATCGCTTATATTTTCTGTCACCAGCATTATGGCCCAAAACATGGTGTCACCCACACTCTCCAGGAATAGCTAGAAAATGACCCAATTAATTAAAACACAGGCTGGATGATAGGGTGGTAAGAAAGGAATTGGGTGGGTTGGTCCCAAGTTCCCAAACTCTAAACTAGTTGGAGTGGTAGTACCAGGGAAGTGGGGCTCAGGGTGTTGAGAGAGAAAAGAACAAGCCTTTGACTATGTCCAGTAAGTAGCTACAACTTGACAACTCTCATTAGTGCCACTGGAGGAAACAGAAAAGCCCCTGTGAATTCACACAACCTTCTTCTTGTTGACAGGATTTTCATGCACCACAAGCTCTCCTGCTCACTTCAGGGGCTGGTTTACCTCATCCCTCCCAGACTTGTTTGAATCTCTATCAGACGTGATCCTTCTCTCCATCCTCGTTTCACACCCACCCCTCCATTTCCTTCCATCACACCTTCCATGCAGCACCATCTGTCCAGGATGGACTTGTCTATTTTCCCTCAAACCAAATTCTTCCTGAGAAGCAAGTGCACTATTTTAATGAGTCTATAATAATAGTAATAATAAAAAAAGCAAAGGATAAAAGGAAATCTACCTTCCTTTCTGACTGCCCCCAGTTCAGATCTCCCACCCGATCGACACTTTCAAGGCACTGCCAGAGGATTGTTTCATCTGCTGGATATGCATTTCACTCCACAAGCCAATTCTTCCCCGGGTGTCTTTCATGTGGGGCCTTCCATGCCAAATTACAACCTGCCGCCTTTGTGCGAGATGGTGGCGGCGGTTCAGGGAGAATAAGCTTGGAAGCAGCAGGTTAGAAGGAACTATGCAGGGAGAGCTTTGAGATCGGAGGGGATTCATTTGAATTCCTGCCATGAAACTCCAAATGATGAAGGGGAAAAAAGAAAAAGAATGATAAATATTCTGCATACCAGATCTAGAGCCAGTGCAAGTCAGCACAGCGCTGCTGCCAGCTGGCTGGCCTGACCCACAGACCCCCGGCCCTTCAATGGGGAAAGTCCTACAAAGTACAGACCCCCAGACACACAGGACTCTCCCACATGCAGAGCAAGAAGATACCCGCTGCTTAAAACCAATGTTCGGCTCCAGTGGTGCAGTGTAAGCTTGCACTGGCTTTAAACTTGCATTAGCAAGTATATGTAATATAAAGGAAAATCTCAAGAAAGGGAATTTCAGTGAAAATCAAGCCGAGTTACAGCCAGCTTCTCAATTCCCTCAGTGCCCTTTATTTAGGCAGCATTCCAGTTAGTGTCAATGAAAGTTTTGCCTGAGTAGCAACCAAGTAAAAATAGACTCAGAATATCAGGATTTGACCCAGAGCCTCTAATATACAGAAATAGACAGACCCACACAGAAACACACACACAGAGGGTAAACCTCAGGAGTGATAATGAGCTTTGATTTTTCATCAGCCACAAAAATGTCAACTATGCTCCCAGTACATTCCACGATAGAGCAATATTTATACTTGATCTCTGCAGCGGTTTCACGCTGCACGTTACATAAGCCAGTCATTCCCCCCATCGTAATGGAAACAGACGGCACTTGCCACGGTTTATTTTTTGCATCAGGCATTCTTTGGCAGGTCCTCATGGGAAACAATGTGGCAGGGGAATGGCATAAGACTTCCCCTGTGCAAACACCAGGAAGGCCACGAACAAGCAGTACAGGACTTCTGCTCTTGGCTTTGGAGCTGTTGCAAGAACTAATGGTTCTCACCCTTTGCACATCCAGGTCTCGTGCATTACAAGAGCAGATTCACTAAATGGGGCCCCCAGTGCCCAGAAAACAGCAGTTTCTTTTCCAAAGCAAGAAGCCACCAAAGTTTTTGCTCTGCTCCTTCTACCTGTGTGAGTGGGATTCAAACAATCCTCAGGGTGAAACCACCACAAGTGCCACCGTTGCCCTGGGATCTCTACTAGTAAAGCACCATCCTATAGAGAATGAGCCCCAAGATGGGTTGACTCCTTCACTGAGCCCCAGCCCTCGAAATACATTACTAGGCAGAATGAAATGAGAGTTCAATGTTATTAAAGAGGATTGAGCAGTTAATATTGACACCAGCATTAACTACATGGAGTGGCTACTCAGTAACATCTTGCCACACAGCTTGTCTGTCCACCAGCCTGCTCAGGTTATGTGAACATCAGACTCTAAAAGAACACTTTGACGTGGAGTGGAAATGCCACTACAAGCTTGGCTTCAGCCCTGGGTTCTGACCCATTACAGACATGGAATCATCCAGCAACTTTGCTTGGGCTCCACTTCTTTTGTATCTGTGCTGCAGGCTGAGGCTTGGACAGGTTATTTCCTGCTGTTGGAGATCCTTAGAGGAAATATTAAGAACTTCACGGAGCTGGTAGTATTGTTCTTTGAGCCTTTAGGAAACAGGCTGAAAGAAAAACAGCTGCCTAAGCCATGCCTCCCACACTAAAATAGGACCACCCGAGCCTGGAGTAAAAACCTCTCTTATCAGATCTGAGCAAGACATTCTGTGCAGCGGGTACTGAACATCCCAAATCCCACAGGCAGCACCCAGGAGCTGGGAGCATTTAGTATTTGACAGGCTGGGCTCTAAGATCAAGATCACACAGAACAACATCTCTCCCTGTGTCTAATCCCACTCCTGCACGGTGCTGAGAGCTTCACACAGGGTTGGGCACCCAAGGGACACCGTGCTCCACGGTTTGCAAGTCCTGCCCAACGCTGCCCGGGCGGGCTGTTAACATCGGATTCTGTTAACATCTGATTCTGCAACAACAGGGGGAGTGGAAAAATGCTGACGGAAGGGCTTGGAATATGCCACTTGGTGAGCTAGCAGGAGCTGGAAGCAATTTGTGCAGGTTTTATTGGCAAGAACTAGAAGACAGCAATAGGCTTTAAATCTGTCTCTTCTCTACAACCATTGGTAAGCTGTTTTTCTTGGTGCATAATTGCTTACAAACTCTGATGGAACACAACAGCTCGAGTTCTAGCACGTCTTTTGCTTCCAGCAAACATGTGCGATTATTTTTTGCATCCTTGCTGGAAAGAACAGAGCAGACTGTACTCCCGGACTTTGTCACCTTAGGACATACGATCACTATCCGCATGTGTCACACTCAGACTTACGCCAGCCTGTTAGCGGAGCAGGAATAGTAAAGGCAGCGAGAAAGGAGCTGCACTTCCACAACCCTCCAGCTGTCAAGAGGAGCAGAGACTGACAGAAATAAGCTGCACGGAGGCCAAACCAGAAATAATCCATCATGTGCCACAGTTCCCAGATTCCTCAGGATCTTTTCCGAGGAATCTGATGTCAGGCGTTGAGCACGTCAGTACGCTTTGCACTTTGGTGATTTTCCATCTGTAGCTGCTGTTTCTGACATTACACGCAGGGTTACCACTGACACGTATCACTTTACGAACAGCTGGAGGAGCAGTGGCCAACTCTCTTTTGCAGACTGAAAGTTTTGCACCGTCAAAACCCACAAGACACACCACATCATTCTGCAAGCCTGGAAATGCCTTGTACAGGCAAGGACAGCAGCTCCACGGGGATCTCTCTGCTCTAGAGTGTTGGCAGCAGGCTGTGCGTGCAGCGACAACAGGCTGAGCCCCCTCCCGGTTTCCTTCCAGATAGATCTGAAGTCACGGAGAAGCCTTGAGAGCCCCACAGGCCCCACTGCTGGTGATGTGACCCAGTGCGTGAGGACTTGGACTTACGAGGCAGCTGTGGCTGCACAGCCACACAACCACCTGGACAAATATCAAGGTATTAATGAGGGGAGTTGTCAAGCAAGCAGCCAGTAAAATTTGTACTTTCTTAGACCAAGTGCAACATCTGGGCCATTTTTGAGGGGAGAGTAGCTCAGAGCTTTCAATATCTGGTTTTACCAGCGAAATGGCCCTCAGAGAAAGTATTGGCACATGCAAGGGTGCTACACAGACCTCGTCCCCACCTCGCCTGCTCTAGCCATCCAGACAATCATACAACATGGGGCACCCACTATTGCGACCTTCCTCCCTCCATCACACCAGCATTGCATTTGGCCCTCAATGCAGCCACCTACTTGTACAACTCCCAGATTTGCAGGAATGTCCAAACACCTCTCAAAGAGTTTAAGGCTGTCTGAAGGGTATCCAAGAGACAGGGACATGCATCACACTAACATGTTCAGTAGCACCAAGACCAGTCTTGCATGGACAGACCCAGCTCCTCCTTTCCACCTACCTCTGTCAACAGCTCCCCTGCATGAGAGCTAATTCACAACCATGTTAGACATTTCAACTAGTTATGAGCATATAAGGATCCATGCAAAGGAGGCAGTTAAAAGTTTACTAAGTAAGCAGAGTTAAGATTATTCTGGAAAGCAAAATGCCCTCAGGAAATAATAGTATTAACCACTAGCCAGTTTAATCTCATTTCTCTTTGCCATATGATTGGAGCTACAGCACCATAAGTGTTAGAAGGTGTGGGAAGATGCAACTCTCACATGTTCAGAAGTAAAACACTCCAGATCAGCTGAGTGGCCACTGAACAGTATACTGAACAAGAAATTAAAAGGTACCCAAGAAATGCCAACCAGCTGAAGGAAACACAGTCACATTTCTCAGCCACGTGTCCCAGCTGAACTTTCTGTTCCCTTCTGTCATTTAATCCCAGCTTTTCCCAAGTGACCAAAGTGCTGCAAAGGAGACTGCTCACCAGAGGGCCCAGAACCTGCACAGCCCTCCTGTTCCAAATTCAACACCTCCCGCCTCTCATACCATCAAAAGGCTCTTACAGGCATATTTGAGGCACTAAGCAATCCTTTGCAGCATTCACTGCAACAAGCCCAGCGCTTCTCTAGTTCTTGCCTTTACCTGAGGAATTTTGGTTTTCATTTTAAAAACCTTCTTGCCCGATTTCAGATGGTCTTCCTTCCCTTGACCACCTCCTCATTGATATTTAATGTTCTTCCACCAAGTCATGCTGCCCTCCTCTGTTGCTCCTTTCCTTTTCCCAGTGAAGTTACCCTCCTTTCCCCCCACCAAGCATTATACATTTCTCATTCAGTTGTTGCAATCAACTTCTAGTTGTTGCCAGAGTTCCTCTGGCCAACTAGATTCAATGCACTGATTCCTGCACAGGTCTCTCCTCAAATCTCAGCCCTCTCCCCGTTCACACAAAGAGAATTAGGTCATCTGATTGCAAACATACACAACAAATGCTACAACAACAGATGTTACAGCAACGCAGAACTGTGGGCTGTTCAGTGATCCACTTTAACTATGACCTGGATTTGAGCTGCTATGGGTATCACTGGTGTTCTGAAAAGCAGGGGCTTGGTTAAAAAAAAAGAAGAAAAAACCCCACATGTATACAAAGCTGCATGGCTCCGTGTATAGTTATCTGGCTGAAATGCTCTTACAGCACATTTGTGCAGGATAATACACGGTTGCAACTGCCAGCATTGATTTCAAGCCATAGTGGTAACATGTGTCACCTGAGGATTAGGCAGAGGTTCAGCACACATTGCAATACAATGACAAAAACACACTCGCTCTAGCTTGGGGTGGCCAAGCCGTGGTAAGGTGGATCATCACTGGTTTGTAGAGCGTGGTTTCACCACTGCCAACTACTTGCTGCGGTCATTGCTGCCAAGTGAAAAATGTTTGTCAAAGCCTGAACTAGACCTGTACAAATTGGTGCGAACTAACCCTGGGTGCTACACTGCTCCATCAGCACAAGTGGGTTTCAGCGAGGTGAAACCGCAGCCCCTGCTTCAGAGAGTTCTCTCATCAGTGCCTCAATCTGCCAGCAAGAATGAAGGTGACACCAGGACCAGGACTACTGTAAGACTGACATTAGAGAGCTTATTTGGCGCTTTTTTTTTTTAATGATATGATTCTTATACTTGCAGTCATAGGAACTGCAGTTTTCACTGGGCCCTGCAGGAGCAGAATGTTCAATCTCCCTCCTTGCCTTGTCCCCTGCTCCCCAACACTGCCATGGGATACACGAGCTGGACAGTTCAGCCCTCAGTATCTTCAATTGTTTATTGTCTCACGTACCACAAGCCAATAAAGATGGTCACAGAAACATAACCTTTTAGTAAAAGTAAATAATAACAAGCTATTCTATCTAGAGGCATTTTTGGAAACAATCCCTTCGCTTCTTAATTAGGAAACTCAACACCCTCTGAAGTCAACAGCACAACCTATCGCCACTAATTCCCAGCTCTGGCAAAGGAGCTGAGGTTCATATTTCTAATCAAATCCACCACCAGTGTTTGGTTTTTGAGTGAGTCACTTGGACCCAGCAGGGAACCCCAGAGGAGAATCCAGACATGGAGATCCCATAGCATCAGCATATATATATATATATATATATATATATGGGTTTTTTTTAAAAGGAATTTCATTTAACTTGCTCCCACCCAAACCTTTCTCCCTTTAAATAAAACTTCTCAGCAGTTTAATTCCAGCTCCAACTCCTTCCTCCATCTCTTATGGGGCCCTCTTGAAAGTCTTGGACTCACCAACATTAGGGATTAGACTGTACATGGCTGTCCTAGGACAGAACAGAGAGAACATCATGTAATTTCCATTTTTCTCCCGGTTGTGCTTTTTCAAAGCCCCACACTACTTATGGTTTCCACGCCACATATTCTTCTGTCCGTTGCCATGGTGCAGCCACTGGTTTGTCATTAATATTGTGGGTAACTTCAGATCCTTGACCTCAGGGCTTTCAGAGCTTTTCATGGTGTATTTTCCTCTTGATTGAATTGCTCTGCATTCCCAAGCACTGCTAAAACAAAAATAAAACACTGCTGCTTTTGAACGGGGAAAATTCATTTCACAAAGACAGGCTAGCAAAGGCTGGAAACCCATTGAAGAACAGCAGATTAAAAGGAAAACAGCCATTCTCTGAAGATGCAGCGACTGTGGCATGGATTTAAATTTACCTACAGCATCTGAGTCAAGCTATAGTCCCGGGGTCTGTGCTCAATATCTGGACCAGTTTGGACTCTAATAATATTCCGCCCCGCTGCCAGGGCACCTCAAATCCTTCTATAAATTCTCATTCATGAAGTTTCACAGCAGTCTTGAGAAGCGCAGAGCTACTTGTTCCCAGACTGCAGATGGGAAGACTGAGGTACAGAAACACGAAGCTGAATGATGGATGAGAGCAGAATTCCATCCTAAGTATTTTTTAATGCTACTGATAATTGTCACTTGAGAAAGCAGTTCATTTTTGAAGTTCATTAGAAAACAGTAAGTTCACATATACCACACTGAGCCTGTGGTATCTCTGCACTTAACAGAATAATGATATATTTTTTCCAGTCTGTAGAAAATAGCCATTAGCATGGAAAATGTGCTAATTGTCATATCAACCAATTGCCAAAGCTAAACCACCCTTCAAGTTAACAGATTTTAAAAACTCCGTGCACTTAAAGATGTCGCTTTCATACAAGCTCCTTCTGTTAAATGAGCTCCAAGAAACACAGATTTGCATTAAAAAGGCCTAAGCCATCACATTTCTGAAAATCCAACCCTCCTGCCCAGTCTGGTAGAAGTCTATTTAGCAAGGAGCCCTTCGCAATATAAAAACTCAAGGGAACTGCAGCACTCCCATATTCTCTTTTTCCTTTAAAGTAATATTTGCTAAACAGGAAAAATATGTCTGTTACCTGTTTGGGGAAGGTGCTTCAGAAGCTACAAACAAAACGCCTGAATTAACACGCAGTGCAATACTGCACACATCAGGCAAGCAGTTTTACACACTTAAAAACACATAATAGCAGGTGTGAGGATGACAATAACCACTTGATTATATCAGAATCAATCCAAACACCTGCCTGGAAAAACAAAGAGCAGCAAATGGGCAGTGAGGCGCAAAGCCTGAGAGCAAAGAAAAAGCAAAGGAGAGAAGGAAAAGCAGCACAAAGGTACATTCATCCTCCTCACACATGGGGCCTGGTTGAGCTCACGTTGCCACTGAAACTACTTCAGGACTGGTCTGACTTCAAGTCCGTCTCCCCTACTCCCCACACTGAGCACAGAGCGCGGCCGTATCACAGCATTTAGGGACAAAACCCTCTTGCTGCCACAGACGCGTCCCTCTCGCTGGAGACTTGGAGTAAAACCAATCCCACAACTTCTTCCCAGCAGAATAAGGGCTCCCTTTAGGGTTTGTTCAGTCAAGAGGACACTCCAGCTGGCTCCATTCCCGGGGATCTGCCTGGCCAGGCTGGATCGGAGCCGCTCTGTTCCCATTGAGGTGAGGGAGATTTTGGGGTAGGATCCCTCAGGCAGCCCATTTGAAAGCCTTTCATTGGGAAGGCCGGTCACATTCCACTTGAGACAAAAACACTGCCTGACAAACAGCCTTGTTCCTCAGATACCCGGCTGGAATACGGAGGGGGAAAATAACCAAGCTGTGAAATCCCACAGGTCCTCAAGGAAAAGCGTCTCTATGTGCACATCAATGTGCCTCATGACTTCTAGAAGGGCTGTACCTGACATTTATTCTTATAAAAGCCATCAAAAAAATCCTTTATTAAAAAAACCCAAACATATATACACCTTATCTAAACAATAGAAATAAGGGGTAATGCCAGATATCCCTTCCTGGGTTAAATCCCATGAGGTGCTGAACATTGCCACCTTCTTATGAATAGGGCAGCTAAAACCCCAAGATCATCATTTAGATTTCCTCCTGTTAGCAGCCCCACACTCACATTCAAGATGCTCTCTTTGCATCCAAGTACTAGCCTGCTACTTCCCAATATCACACATTTTTCCCCCCTTTTTTGAACAAAATAATGCTGCAAGTGGGATCTCTTGTCTACATATTGCAAAAAGCCACATCTGCTCCCACACAGTGAATCATGCAGAATAACCCTAATAAGTTCTGCTGTAAATCAGAATCAAATCATCTGTACTATGCTTAGGAAGAGCTAAATACAGGATACCCGCAGAAACTGAGCTATCTGGCCTTTCCCAGGCCCAAATCCGTCCGTCTGTCTGTCCATCCATCCATCCCAGAGCAGAACCAGTGCTATCACGAAGCACATGGGAACTTTCCATCTCCAGTACTGGGGCTGTGTCAGTGTCCAGAACAGGGACCTGATGTGACTCTTGAGTCCAACAGAGAACAGATCTGAACTCGAACCTTCATTTATTGTGCTAATGCACTGCAGCAGCCTCATATTTCTGCCCTTTCAACATACTGACCTAATCTTAATAGATTAATGCAACTGATAGTATTACATGGAAAAGTCACTGCAGATGCCTGTTAATGCCCTCAAGGAGCAGTTCTGTCCCAGGTTACGTGTGGCTCTTAAACACACGAGAATTTCAGATACATTTAATTTCCACATTGTATATGTTTTTGCTCCCCTCTCTGCTCCAGAAGGGTCAGGATTCAGCGCGGACATAGAACTGCACCACTTTATCACAGAAGAAAGAGATTAATGAGCTTCAGAACAGAATTTTTCACTTGGAAGCATTTCATTAGGCAAGCTTTCTCCCACACGGAGAACATGATGCTGGAATGGAAATAGCTTAACCCATTTTATAAATTGGCATGAATCAAGGTAAACAGCAGGCGTTGAACAGATTCCAGTAGCGGTGTTGCATGCTTCGCTTGCTGGATGATGATATAATTTCATCACTGTTGATTAACTAATTTTGTTAGCAGCTACAGTAGCCATCTATCAGTGCCTTGAGGTCACCAATTATTTCTCTACCAAAGCTATGACCTACTTATACATCAGCCAGTTACCTAACGGTGACAATAAAAATGACACCTGGTAGTTCAACTACAATAGTTGAACTGTTTGTGGCCAATTCACTTAAGCTACAGTTCCCTCATATCCACTAACTTGGGCAGTCCTGTTTTCAGACAATCAAGATCTCCATCTGACATCAAGAAATAACGCAGATATTCGACAAATCAATCCCTCAGTGCCTCCAAGTCCTATAAGTCAATTTTGCAATGATTCTTTAGCTGTTTCATTGGATACCACAAGCTTCATGCTCCAGCTCATTCCTGCCTGATATTCTCCCAAAAAGACACCTGAAACACTTGCAGTGCAAATCCCTCTCTCCTGATGCAGCATCCCATACATTAAACACACTGTGACAGCCACTTAGCTATGTCCCTTACGCAGAATTGAGGGGTCAGAGGTTTGCACCGCTTGGATCAGGCCATGTCACAGTCCTGAGGCCAGAGGAGCCCCAAAAAACCATACCCAGGTGCATCTGTATGGTGAAGAATCCCACAACGTGCTGTCTCATGCAATGCAGGGGGAAAAAGGGAACTCTGCAAAACAAGGACAAGCAGCACACGTGTCTCCCTCACACAGACTCTGGCAGATCTAATGAATACAAGCAGATTTTAGTTCCTTTATGGGAAAGGGCTGCACGACTCTCCATCCTCACGCTGCTTCCTAATGTAGCGCAGCAAGGTGCAAAGTTTTCACAGGTTGTTTTTAATCCTGTAGCCTGGTTAGAAGGCTACAGTGTTCCACCAGAAACTCTGGACAGCAAAGTTAAGAGCAGAACTTCGTGCTGAAGCTGGAACAAGGTGAATCCTTTATGGCACCTACCCATGGTATAATGTTCAAGCAAGAAAAATGAAAACAGATGAGTTTTGCACAAAGCTTTTGTGTGTGTGTGTCTGATGCGCTCTGTGAATCTTTTGTCACAGCTCAAATTGCTGTCCCCAGAGAGGGACAATATTTTTTTCCTTCCCTCAAGTGTGTTTTATGGTTTTATTCTAATTTTACAACACGATCTGTGACAGCTGGTCACACGGTGTGTCTGGGTTGAATAAACCCAGGACCCTTTGCCAAGCCTCTACGCAATGTGCTGAGCCTAATGAAATGTGTCAGCTCCGCTGTGAATCGTGCATTCATGGAACTGAATGAATCTGAGTTTTCAAGGAAAACTGAAGGGATCTATAACTGCACACAGAAAACCCTGAGAGGCATGGAGAGGAATCCCAGAGAAACACTCAGCAGCTCTACTAATAGCAAAATAGATCCTGATAGTGGGAATTTAATCGTCCTATTTGAGCAATGATGGCCTTGGGAGAACAAGGATGGTTCGGTGGCAGAGTTAAAATGCCAGGTCCCAGTGGTCCAGGTTACAGTGCAGCTCTGCCACCTTCATCCAGCACGACCCAAAGCAAGTCATATCATTGTGGGGCCTCTCCCATTTATATAACAGGAACAAAAGGGCTTCCTTTTGGCTCAGTTTACTTCTCTTACCAGCTCAGGAGGACACTGACCACCCCTCAGCACACAGCAGTGCCCAAATGGTGCTTGAAGCTGGTTTTGTATTTGGGAGAGCACAGCAATCTGTAAGGGTCCTGTATGCTGTGAACACAACGTTGCAAGCTACACAAAGCAAAGTGGATGGACCTTACTTTTTCTTCCCCTGCAATGCTGCAGGACAAAGAGGACCCTGATAGACATGAAAAATATTAATTTTGACAGAAAAAGAGGTTTTCAAAAGGTTTAAGATGTTCCTGCATCATGTCAATCTGTGAAAGTCATGGTCCCATTTCATTTCTCCCGCTTGTAGTTTCTTGCTAGAAGTCAATCTCTCAGTAAACTAATGGCTTGATTCTCTATTGGAAACAAAAGGCAACATGAGTGCTCAGCATCCTTGCAAATCATGCAGTGTATGCGCTGGGAATTTTTCTGACATAAGAGACTCACAAGGGGAATGGGTAATTTGTTCCCTAATTGCTGTAAAGGATTTGCACTGTTCTCTTTTTCCCCAATGTTTTCAGTTACCCATCAGCTGAGCTGCACTGAATCCAGACCCAGCTGTGCCGTATGTGAACGCTCCGCTACACAGCGGGGAAACCTCCGACAAGGCACCTGGTGTCCATGGTTGACAACAAACTGCAGCGGGGCCCAAAGTCACTCTGACACTTCTGGATCAGACAAGATGCCACCTGACCTTGTCACGCAAGCTTGACCAGGCAAACAGCAAACACAACACTTGCACAAACATTGTAAAACTGAAGTACAGATACCAAAATGCACATGTCCTTCGGGGTAGAGTTAAAAGCCAAAGACACAGCTCCTGGATGTGTGAACATTGCTTTAGCATTTTCTACCACTCACCAGTGGCTTTTATCTCAAAATTACTAAGGAATTAAGCCTTAAAATACCATTTTACGTAAGAAGAAGCTATTATTCTGTTTTACATTAAAGGAAATGGAAAGTTAAATGACTCCTGCAAACCTTACACCTGTGTTGGGATCAGAAATAAAACCCAGCTATCTTTGCTCCACTCCTTGGCTTTAGCCCAAAACCATATTTTTCCACCTCGTAACACAAGCCCTGCAGAAATGTGCTCGAGAAGAGAATCCTCAGTGCAACCAGGAGCTCCCGGCTGGAAATGCAGCTCTGAACTCTGCCAACCTGCCACGTGTTCTAAAATAAAAGAAAGCCATGGCCATTTGAGATGCACTTTCAAAGGTGGCCCAGCACCTGCTACTTTGTCTCTAGCCACCCTCTTTTTACACCTGAACCTGAACCCACCACACCATCCTCCTTGTCCCTGAACTCTCCTTCTCCTTCCACATCTGTTGCCTGCAAATCTTCCTGTCACCACCTCCTTGTTTAAATGCCAAGGCCTGCATTGCATCCCCGTTCCTTCGGGCCACAATCGCTTCTGGCTGTGGGGAGCAGCAAACACCCCTTCTCTCATGGACCTTCCCCAGCTGCCCACAACACCGACCCCACGGGGTGCAGTGTGTAATTTCCCACCTTCTCGCCCCATCCTGATCAGACATGGAGCCTCGTACATTTGGCTGCTTCAGGAACATGAGATCCCACACGTTGTGGGACTGAGTCTAATGCAGCACTAGTGGGATCCAGGCCAGGACCCACGGCCCCCTGATTTCACCAGTAAATCTTCGAACCAAGACAAGCCTTGCCTGCAATCTTATCTACACCCCATTGTTCCTGGGATCCAGTTCAAAATAACCCTTCTGGATTTTTATTCCTCTTGCTCTCATCGCTCCTTCTGTTCCCAGTTCCCCTCTGTCATGACGCAAGACCCTTCCATTGAACGCCACAGGGCCTTCCTCTGGTCTCTGCTAATAAGTTTGTGAGTCTTCAAATATATTCCATGTATTTTTAATCAAAGTTTTATGTAATTACCAACATCTATCCTCTGCCATCTTATATGTCATTCTGGAAATGATTTAGAAGTGAGATTTATCATAAGCCATTGCAGCGTGCTCCTCGTCGAGTCTAATGAAAGCAGGGTTTACCCAAGAGGAGGGATTGATTTAAGTGTCCTGTATCTCAGCTATGGCAACATTTTAAATCCATATGTTTGTAGACAAGCCAACCTGATCAATTCTAATGACCTGCGCAAGAAATACATTTCTCAAATAAATTCTCAGCAGGATACTTTTCTTCAGCATCTCTGGCTAGAAGGGGCTAAGTGAGGTGATGGAGTCCTGAGTCTCACATCTTGCTCTGGAAGCACCCTTAATGAAGGTTATGTTCTGAGTTTGTACAAGGGGTTTTAATTACTAAGGGAAAAAAAATGAAGCTAAAGCTGAGCCAGCTGCCAGAGCTTCCAGAGGACTGACTACATTCACAAATCTTGTAATCTTTTTATGTTCATTATGAGAATACTACAAAAAAAAAAAAAAAAAGGGCAATCGGATCTTGGCCAACAAATTAAATGCTTATCCAAAGATTAATTCACATCATCTGTACCCCATTAGATGCTCTCTTTTGCCAGGGAGTATAATGCAATATTTTCAGGGGGAATAGTTGCTGTTATTGCCAAGAGCTTGCAATTTACTGGCTCTTGCACCATTGACATGGGAGTCACTGGGCTATGGGCACAGCGAGAGCAGATAGCGTAGCAATATACAGTATGAAACATATGGAGCAAATCTGCTTCATTCTGGTGTTAAAAGGTGCAGATTACGAGTCCAAGATCCAGCCAAGTGACAAGGGGGAAGCAAACTTATAAACCAATAGAAGTTTATCCTTCATTGTATCATGAAGGGAACAATTTGTTGCTGCTGGGTTTGGGTTTCCCCCCTGCCCCCCAACTATAAATACATCTAGATTTCATTTGAAAAATCAGAAAATATAGCTGAGGAAAGTGTGACTTAATTTTGGTGCATCTAACCTGAAAATCATAACAGGACAAACTTTCCAAGAATAAATGCACAGTACTGCTAAAGGCAGATCCCCAGAATAATAATAAAATAGCTTCCCTGATCAATTTGTGATTCCTTTCAGAATACACAGTGCCAGAATGCAGTTCTGCTATCCTGCCTATTTTTACATTTGCTAAACACAAAGATTTTACCTTTTGTTTCCCAACACCAAAGGCCAGCACTGTAGTGCCTACCTTTGGGGCCCTTATGGATCCCTATATATTGCATTAGGTGGGTGCATACGCAACAGGGACAACCATGAAAGCCCCCATGCCCAGTGCAGAATCACCTTCATTAGCTCCTAGGAAATTGTAACATAATTTTTGCCCCTTTGGGAGCTGTTTCTGGTGGATTTAAACAGCTACAAGGACAATTGCACAATGCAAGGTGTTTGCATTTTTTACTGGATTCAAGTCCTGATCCCTTTTCTGTGCAAACACTTGTAAAGGCACCGTAGCAATAAATATCCCAGAATAGGGGTTAATTATCCAAGACTCAAATTTGTTTTGTTTTGCATCCAGGGCTGCTTATATAGTCGGCACAAAGAACCAGGAGAGGAAAGTCTCTTGTGTAAAAACTAGTAGCATCTAAACAACAAAGATGGTGCTGCAAAAGCAAAGAGAGCACATCTGGGAGAACAGGCAGATCATTCCAGATGCTAAACTGATCTTGAGAATTCAGCTGATGAGATGCAGGCTGAGACACTGCATCCCAGATTTAGGTAGACAGGTCTTGCTAAGTCGAACATATGGTCCTTTTCAGATGTTCTACTGTATCCATTGTTGTGGAAAGACATTAATTTACAGATATCACAGAATTTGCCTGCAGTTGTATTCTTTTCATTTTGCAGTATGGACAATGAACGAATCACCGTGAAATTTAGGTGCCACACTGCCACATGATATATCCCCCTCAGTTGCTTTGTCTGAGGCCCAAATCAAAATCAGATTATGTCTTTCTATCAACTTCCCTGGGTACTGGAAATGACTGTGCTTGCATTTGGCTCTCTGTGGAAGCCAGATGCTACAAGTGGCCATTTTAAATGGTTGAAAGGCAGAACTAAGTAACAAAGTTGTTTTTTCCTCTTGAAGCTATACAAGATCTTGGCTACCCAGTCAGGCTTCCAGATACAGAAGTAAATATGCAGTTTGTTCCCAAAATAATTTTGTGCAAACCATTACTTTCTAGTACATAGTTGGAGAACTAATCTCTGCTCCTCACTACAATGCACATTGCCTGTTTCTCCCACCAGCCTCTCAGAAGTATAAGAGTGAAATGCAACTGCTCTGTTTAATGAGCTGCTATTATTCTTATTACGATGCCCAATAAAAATTAAGTTTTCATTTTCCTGAGCTCTTTCCTTCAGAAAGTGTCAGCCAAACATAACCAGTAAAAGCGAACACCATGTTTGCCTTGGCTTCTGGGATGTGCCATGTTCCCAGAATGAGGGCAGAACAAAATAGCAGGGCCTAGACACACTGCCTGGCCTGAAAAATCAGGCGCTGTCTAAAGCTGGTTTGCAGATATCTGAAGCCAAACCTGTATCCTAAGCTTTGCCAAGTCTGGTGCTTTTCCTTCACTTTCCCAGGCTCGTGGTATCCACATCTATATATGTATTTGTGAAGAGTTTGAGCGCATCCAAGGTGTTATGCAAATATCCTCTCATGTTCTGCTGCAAAACATATTGAAATAACCTGTTGTAAAGGCTTCATGGACATCAACATTTTCTGATTAATTACCAAGCAAAAGCCAACAATTCTCCTGCCTTACTATACATTAATATAAATAATTAGTAGTGTCAATTTATCAAGCAGTGTAAAAAACAAAATGTAATGCCAGGTTTGTGAAAAACAATTTTAACACCATGTTCTCTGGTTTTGGCCCATGTACTGTAAACAAGAGGACACTCTTATTTCTTCACATGTGCCCCTGATGGAATAGGTTCATACTATAAGTGACTCCAACTTAAATTTTGTGGTTTTCTTTTCTGCATTAAACATTCCAGAATGTGATTCATCCTGTTGTCACCACGCTTTGACACGAATACAACTTATCTACAATCAATGGAGTCACACCAAACTGGGGCACTAAACCAGGCTTTTGGGCAACACTGTTTTTACTAAGTCCATCCTTCAAGTAACCTCTACTTGGACTAAGACGACAAGACTTAACTATAAGATTATTCCATTCCATGGTATTTCTTTGTGAAAATCTCACAATCCAAGTGTGGGATTGTACTAAACACAACCCCCACCCACCACAAACAGGGCATGAACCCCAGGATATCTCCTACCCCACCATCTTCTGCTGTGAACACAACCTGAAAATGCAGATGAGGTTAAGAACTGTGTCCCCAACCAGCTTTCTCAAGGGACAATAAGACTTCAAGATTTGATCTTCAGATAAATACATTTTGTTTGTTTTTCAGTCATATCTGTTGTTAAAATGATCCACTCCTACAAATGCAGGAACTGCTAAGGGTACACCCACTAAGCCCAAAATTTTCAGGATATACAAGCATAAGATGCTAATCCCTCTCTTTATCCCCATCTTAATAAGGATAGCAAATTAGATATAGACATGATCACAAAGTGGATCCGATTGCACAGCCAACCTTTTCCAAGGGACTCGGCAGTTTCTTGTCCCCACCAGTCACTGCTCTGTGGCCCATCGTTAGTCCCTTCTCGCAGCCATTGTCTGAAGACCGTTTCATTAATTTATGTTGTCTTCACAGATGCTGAGACTTACAGTTCCCTGAAAGCCACGTAAACTTGTGCACTTCAAAAAAAATCCAAATTGGGATGAGGTTTGAGCATCTTGGTTCTTTCTGAGCGTGTGCCCCGACACCTCTGTACGTTACAGTGCTAGACCAGAAAACTTTCAGTGTAATTACTCCTTCCTAACAGGAGAAATCTGCAGTGTTGTGATATCAGACGACTCGCACCCATATGCTACTTACAAATGCAGATATGTTTCCATTGGCATAATACTGATCTGAAACATGCTGGGCTCTTGGAAAGAATACCAAGGGGGAGAGAAAAACAGAGGAGAAAACAGCCTCATTCCTCTAACAGGTTACCTTGTAAGCAACCAGCTTTCTGTCACTGCCCAGGATGCTGGCAGGCTGGACTCTATTCTAAAGGAGAGAAGCGGATGCTGAGACCTGCATGCAAAATGCAGCCCATCATGTGGCAATGCTGTCCGTCATTCACATTCCACTACTGTACCACTGGTAACACACACAGACACTAAAGTTGGGCTTTCTCAGCATGTTTCTGTTCCCACACGTGACCATCAGAAAGCTTTGGCAATAGCTGATGCACTGAACAAGAAAGAAAAATAACCGTAATCCTGAGCTCTGTAGTTTTCTCTTAAACAGCTTTGACAGGACTTGTTGAACAGGCAAGAGAGCCCTAAAACGTTCAAGATGAAAGCAGAAATACAAGTATAACTGTCAAGCTTCATTTGAGTTAACACCTCTAACATTGTGAGCAGAAATACTTTTTCAGAAAAACACAAGCAGGAGACTAAATACGTAACTGTAAGACGTTGCTCCTGGACTGCAGTCCCAGCTCTGCCACTGACTTGTTCAGCGATTTCATTTGGCGTATTTAACCCCTGCTTACACCACCTGCCCCACTGGCAAATGAAGAAAAGGATATTGAACTTCCCAGATGAGGTTAAGGTAAGTGGATATGTTCTGCCATATGTTCCCAAGGCAAACACAGTACTTGCGTAAAATATTCAACATGCTACCCTTATGTTCATTCCTGCCTCCGTTTCATTAGTGACGGCAACTCTGCTATTTATTTCGAATGAGAAACTTCATATTCCTTTTTTCCATGGATACGCAAATTATACTACACCTCACGTGATGCTGTTTCTAATACACACCTTTAAATATGCCTCATTCTTGATTAAATCCTCACTTAAAACCAACTCTGCTACAAAATCACCCTGAAACATGACAATGACGAGGGAAGTTGATAAACTGACACTTTCTCGTATTACGCCAAAACTGACTATGTCTGCAGTGCGATAGAAACCTGAAAGGGAGACGTCTGATCTAACGCTGCTCCGTATTTTCATGAGCCAACGTGTTCCCATGTTCCTGTACACAACAACGTGGAGAAAGGAGCCTGGGTCCAAGTAAACCGAGAGTGGGTCTGAAACAAAACTGAGGAGAAAGTTTTCCATGCAACACAAACTGCGGAGCTTGTGACCGCATGATACAAGTTCAAAATGGGATTAAACGCTTTCACAGAGTCACAATGTATTAAATCTCCAGCTCAGGATAAGACTAACCTGCCGGTTGGTGTTGGATCAAGGGACAGACCACTCAACACACGCTCTGCTCCCCGATCTTCTCCTTCCAGCCTTCATTCCCAGTCATTGTCAGAGAGGACATCAGGCTAGACAAACCTTTCCCCTCACCCAGTAGCATATCAAATTTTTAGGTAAACTAGCAAGACCTGTTTTTCAGCAAGAGCTTATTAGCTCTGGCACAATATCCTGCTATATTGCATCTAGCACTGTGGCAGCCTTCATGGAGCTGGGTACTCCTGCACCGGCTGGTTATGTTCCTGTGTTTCTTGTCCCCACTTATGTGCTGATATATTTTATTTAGCACACACATCATAGGGAGTGGGACACTTGTCTGGTCTCATGGTCCGTATGACTATACGTAACTATTAGGCACAGGAGATGCTAAGATAAGCTGTCGGAAAGTCCCTGTGGGGGGAACACGTGCAGGCCCAGCCCCCTCGATCCATCACACAAGGCGAGGTGATACGATAAACACCGTCAATAGAAACGACTTGTTCTGAGCAATAGCTGTTAAACCAATAAACAGGCAAAACTTCGGAGAAAACCCACTATTTTTTCCTCATTTATCAAACAAGACTCTGTATCTTTTTCTTTCCTCCCCCTTTTTAAACAACTTGAGTTTGTGAAGATTGAAGAAAAACAAGACGTCCTTTCAGATCCCTTCTCTGGATCAAACCTCATTAGGTTTTGATGTCAATGGTGCATAGAAGGCTGACCGCTGCAAGCACAAGTATTTGGCAGCCGGACTGTTACATAATACAATCCTGTCTTTCACAGAAGAGGGATCTCTGTGCTACTAAATGTGCTAAAATTTAACCCGCTGCTTTGCTCCATCCAGCCAAAATAACTCTGTACATTTTCCATAGTCACATACGATGGTTATAAAAAAAAAAAAAGCGCCAAGGTTCTGCTTGAAAATAAAATACCCAGAAATACTAAAAACACATATAGGTATTTATTTAAGGAAGTCCACATTTCCCTTTCCCCACCTCTGACCAAAATCTGCTCTGAGAAGGGAGGTATTTGTCCCTAAATGCAAGAGGAGCATGTTTTAAAAATTGTACCTCTATTAGGAAAAAAATACATTAATGAAAAGTAGTGTGTTACTCTCAAACTGTGTCACCGCTTCATGGAAATGTTTGGATTCACAGCTCTGGAAACATAAAATGTTTTCCAAGGCTGTTTACAGTAAGCTTGAGTTTTCAGCTCCCATGAGTAGGAAGAAAATATCTAACTTCAACTCATTTTTTTTTTTCCAGAATGGTTTTTTAGCTGTGCCTGTGTATCCTGTGAAGCTAAAAAAACAGTATCAGCTTTGAGTGGTGTAAATCAGGGGCACTTTTGGTCCCATTCGTAGTTTCTGCCAACAAACTGACATGGCAATTTACAGCGCCAGATGCTGACAGGTGATATTCCCACTGAACCCAAGTTTTAAAAAACAAATTATCTTCTCTGAGCCTCAGTATAAAACAGCCCATATATTTTCACCCAGCCATCCCTGGACCAGCCCCAAAATGTTGTGTTCAGCTAATGAATACCCTCCAGCATCAGTGATATCGGCAAACCTTGGAAAGAGAAATCCCAGTTACAGGACTGACTGAAACTGGAAGAAAGGCTTGCAGAATATGCCCTGTAGGGAATTGAATGGAAAGAAGGACACAGAACTCTACCCAGTCAGTTTATAGTCACCAGTAAAGATTATCCAGTGGAGTTCTTTTGGAGAGCTGAAGAAATACTTCAGGATAAGAATCCATACTCAAGCGTAGAGTTAAGGGGAAGTGTGGAGAAGAGCAGAGGAAAGGGATGTGCAACTCAACTAACACCAAGGACATGGAGCGTGGCATGACCAGCGTCTCTCTGCTCTCTGGCCACTGTCAGGCTGACAGAATCCTTCCCAACTCCTGGTGTCAGCCGCTGCTTAAAGAAGTTAGAGTTCTAGGCATTTCTTTACACAGTGTGGACACAGGTAGCCACAGACACACATGCATGTGCCAGAATTGATTGCATCCCCTGTCCTGGGCTCCTACAATAGCAAAAACTGGTCCTGAGGGAGGGAAGAGATTCACTGAGGCAGCTAAGGAAACTGCTTTCCATGTGCACCTCTGATAGGCGAGTCAATAGAGGACAGTGGATATAATCTGGATTAGCCACTGAAGGAACCTCTCCATCCACTGAGAGCGGAAGGCTGGAGAGATGAGGGAGACCCACATCATAGGGCTTGAGCTCACCCATCAGAACATGGGACCCCAAATGCCCCGGCTCGGCAAACAGGACAAGCAAAACATCATCTCCTAGTGGACACTGGCCAAGGCAGGCTGTGTCACTAGAGCATTCCCATTAGAGATGGTGTTACCATAGTGTCCAGAAAAATTCTCCTGAGCACAGCCCAAAGATCATCTCTTGGTGCTGCTCCGAACCCCAAATGAGCCCATTGTGTTTTCAGTAGAGCTGCAGGTTTCTTGAGTGGCCATTTTATTGTACACAGGAGCACAAGAGAAGAGAAAGTAGGTGGGAAGAGTTATTTAGCTTTAGGAAAACTTAGTTTACTTAGGAATTTGTCTTTTGTTTCCCCGAATCAGGAATTAATTAGCCCACATTGCTCTCTTGGTTTAGATGTTGTGCATTATGCTTTGCTAGGCAGAGAGTGGCCTAGAGCAAGCGCTACATAAACAAACACTTGTTAACGGAGACTTGGGAAAACCTGGGGATACAAACCAGCTAAAGAGAGACACAGATCAGTCCCAAGCTGGTAAAGACACGTCCAAAAACCTCAATACTCCCCTTTCACATAACATGATCCCCACCACCAAAGGTCCCAAACGACACATCCTACTTGGAGCATGTTCCCATGGCCTCGCGCTGCAAAGGTGCCAACGCAGCCTCCTCCAACGGGACGGTTTGGGAGGGGGTGTCCCCCTCGGCAGCCCCTGTGAGCCCCAACCCCGGCCCTTTCTGCCGCCTGCCCGATCCCTCGGGGGGATGATACAGCAGAGACCTGGCTCCCACCAGCGGTTGCTCCAGCCAGAGGGCTCCGCGGTTTCTCTTGGCTCGCCGGCTGCCTTGTGTAACCAGGGTGAGGTGGTGTGGGGAGCACGGAGGATGAGAGCGCGGATCTGCGGCGCTGGGGGGATGCAGGGAAGCTTCGCTGCGTTTTACTGGGTGTGAAAAACATAATGAACGGTTTGGAGTCTCTATGGCCGTGTGTGGACAAGGGCTGGGTTATGCAAAAACAGTGACTACACTGAGGGATCGCCTCTGTGGGCAAGGACATGAAGAAACCTCGAACCAACAACCCTCGGGCAGGTTCCCCTCCTCTTCCTACTTTACTCCAAAGCAGCACGGTTCTCCCTCATTTCCAATATTTTGTGTCAGTTTACTCCTTGTGTAGGTCCCCATTGGGGCACTGCGGGAATTTTGAATAAGCATCATTAGAATGTCATCCGTGATTTCCTTATAATCAAAGGTAGGAATCAAATTTTTTTTAATGTGTGGGCATTTGAGCAGATTGATAACTCAAAGGACACTAGCCTCTCATGACACGAAGTATCTTAAATCTCACCGAAATCTAATATCTCTCTAAATCCTTATTTCCCCCCTCCTAATATCACATTGCACACAGTTTTCACCTATGGACATGTTAGGGCTGAACGCTGAGTAAAACTTCGATCTACTTATGAACATCTATGACCACACAAGTGCGTTTTTTGCATATAAAGCATTGTTTGCTGGCTGAACTTAGCATTTAAAACTCTGTAAACCTTTGGGCCACCAACTTAGTCCTCATTTAGCAATAAAACAGAAAATATGGCTTTGGCCTGCATTTAAAAACCACGTAACACCTTTGGTACTCACATTGCAGCTTGGCTTCCTTGTCTGCAATCGCACAAGAGGTTAAACTCAAGACATTCATTTAAACCCTTCTCTATGATTTAACGTGCACTGAACAATTCAACTACAGACATGTGAGCTGAGCTTGAAGGTACCATACAAACAATCATGTTATTACTACTGGTTGGTACATGTTTGTTTTCCAGGTAAACAAGTAGAGAGCAACGACCAGACAAAAGCATTTTTAAACTACTCTCCCGTTTTATCATCCAAATACTTCAGAAGCACTTTCAATTAACCACCGATTCATTCATTGCACTCTTGAATTTGGACTCCTGTTTGAGTCATGTTCCCGTATTATTACATATGCTGTTCTTTGCAGACAGCATGTTTGACACCAGAATTTACAGGGTATGAGTTACTGGCACCTCGGAGCAAGGAAACTCTCACAAAATCATTCTCCTCCTATTTTTTTCTCAGACGAAACTGATTTAATCCTAGTTTTGTGTAGACAAACAAACAAACAAACAAACAAAACCCACATCAAAATGAAGCTTAGCATTCAGGGCTTCAGGCTGGAGGCAGATTTGAACTGCACAGAAGCAGACATTGCTACATCAATCCTAGGTGAAAAGACTGGTGAAACGTTCTGTTTGACCAACATATCCAAGCCAGATCTTTAGAGCTTAAGTCACTCGTCACTATTGGTCACCAAGCCCCGCACTGTGGACTGAAGAGGTGCCAGGACATGGCCCCTCTGCCCACGTGGAGAACCCCCCCTTAAGTGCTAAAAATGAACTCAAAATTAAGTAAAAAGTTTACCAGGTTGGGACATTTTGCACAACAATACCATCTGTGCTTTGGGTTCCCCACCCACTGCCGCCCCAAAGCTTCATTTGGCAAATCAGCCCATTTCCCAACATGGAGTAGGCACCCTGCGTTACTTCAGAGATGATGTCAACAAGCCAGGTTGTTCAGATTTGCAAATTAGCTACTGCACATGTACATGTAACATTTGCAGAACAATTTCCCAACACATACATTTGTACTAAGATTCTTAATGTCCCTCTGGTGAGGAGTGATTTATATCTGAGGCGTATGAGACAGATTCATGTTTCCCATCCAAAGAGGCCGTGGTATACGCCACATACCAATTCTCAAGCTTGTTTTCTTTTCAAATTTCTCTATTAAAAAATTAAAGAAAATTAATCGGGGAATTAGGAATACATCTTGCCAGCCTCCCAGATTTTTCACAGTGGTTTAAATAAATCAAGACCATAAAAGGCCAAGACCAAGAGTAACTATTGCATTAAAGGACATTGTTCTGAATCTGGAGTGCCTAATGCAACAGCCTTGTGCCTTCATTCTTTGCGTTGAATACAAGCTGTACAGGAGCAGGGTTCAAGAAGTGAGCACAGAATTGTCTTCCTGAAAATGTATTAAGCATCAATTCTTTTTTAATATAACAACTGGATATTTACAGCTTTGGAAAGACACCACAGTGAGCCACACTGTCCCTGGCGCTTAGATGGGACAAGCATGGATGGAAAAAAGACAACACAAGGAGATGGCACCATAAAGCATCTTGTTTGAAGTCCAAAGACGATCGCAATCCCTCTACAAAATTCTGCTTGGCAACATTAACGCCAGGGCTCTGCCTACATGGCATGTTCAAAATCAACTCGCCTGCACGTACATCCAAGCGTTGCACGTTCTCACCAAGGGGCGGCCAGATTTAAACACTCCTGAGCTTTGGGAAGGTCTGGATGAAAAACCACATGGCCCAGGTCCACTTCTCACTGCAGCCAAGTGCCCAGTCCTGATCTCATTGAAAACAACGGCAAAACTCCCGGAGAACAACCCTTCTCGGAACTGGCCAACTGTCTGTCATTTTTCTCACTACATAAGCTCTTATTTTTACTATTATACCTGACCAGACTCTCCAAGCTGTGGGTTTTTTCCCACCCTGATCTCACTTGAATGATGTCAGATGGGGTTAGGGAGACAAACGCAGAAATGCAGTAAATGCCAAAGCTGGAACCAGCAAATCCAAGAAATAAATATAATAAGTCGATCCAGTGCCAAGGCTGGATACAGCAGCTGAGGAAAAAGGGAAATGTAAAACTTTCTTGGCAAAAGCACACGGATTCATCCAGCTGAAAGAGGCACATTCCAGCCCACACCATTGTAAGCAATAATCTATGTCTCCCTCGAGAAAATACAGATGTTTGTAATTTTTTTGATTTTTTTTTTTTTTTTTAAACAGCTTGTATGAAGTAACCTTGTTGTCTTGAAAAATTCCTCTAGGACTTGGTATTGCAAATGTTACTTCTGTACAAACTGTAAACTGCTGACTCAAACCAAACACACACAAAATTACATACAGGACAGTTTTGAAATGCATTCTAGTAATAACAATGTACTTCGACATTGACAGAGTCTAATGAATTAAAAATGCATTCGGACTAGAAAAGATGCAATTAATAATAACAATATAGCAATGGCAATCAGATCTTTTATTTTCTCTAGTGTTCTCCTTTGCATCATGTATCTTAGAATTTTCTTTGCAGAAATGATACCCATGAAAACTGAAAAATACTCTAATCCTTTTACTTCAGTTGAGCTGATACTGCAGTAACTTCATTGTCTTTTAATCACATGTTGCTGATTTACAGGAGTGCAAGTGGCTGAAGAGCACAATCATCACATTCTTAGGGAGGCTTACTGAACTTGGCACCAAGTCCTTTGCTGGCAACTCCTATGATCTGGGCCAGGGAAATACTTTAGCTGAAGAGGCCTGATTCTTCTCTGCTTTCTGCTCTGCATTGTTATTTACGTCTGCATACGGTAACCGTCAACCGCAGCCCTTCGGAATTTCACATCTCGTGGATGTGAACAGCTGTGTGCTCTTGAGCACGCAGGTAAGAAAAGTTCAATATGCAAACACATTTTAGTATGCAAGTTCTCAGTCACCATGATTATTCTTTCTCTGCATTAACCAGAAGTCTGATTTTTGATGTTGCTTTCCCTAGCTTAGAAGTGCCTCCTGGCTGGAAGTCAGCCTTTGGGTTTTGTCTCCTCTAGGGAAGATGATGAATTTGAGAATTTCAAATACCTCTTCACAGAAGGGCTCAAGAGCACGAGTCACCACTCAATCTGTCAAGCTCAGAACTGAACCCCAAGGCAGTCACTAGGGAGAAGCATCAAATCTGCAGCTGCCGTAAATCCTCTTGGCTTTGTTAAACACTGCCAATTTATATTAGCACAGAATCCAGCCCGAAATTTGAAATATGTCCAGGATGGACCTAAATGTGCTTATTTGTGCAGTTAGAACACTTAGAGAAAGGTGAACATTCGATGCCCTGGAAATGATAGACACCTACTACAGATCAGATCACGGACATCAAGAACAACACGTCAGCTTCTGTATGGACATCAGCACCCAACGCTGAGAGCACACGCTCCCACCGAGCAGTGCACACATCCTCTTCTACGAGCATTGCCAACGACTACAAATTCCAGTCCTTTCTTTGAATGAGCCCTAAATGGGATGATGAGGAGGCACGGAATTCCCCAGGTAGCTTATAGGTGCTTTGTATAATATTCCCTTTTACGTATTCCATATGTTATAATACCTTTTACTTGCAGCAAGTGTCTCATTAGCCACAGCAAGGCAGACCAGGAGGATGCAGGTGAGCAGAGAAGCCGTTTTCCACAAAGCCCTTCATTATCTTGCTACCTCAAGCAGATTTTAAGCATTTCATCTTTTTTATGTGAACACTTCTCTGACAAGCCCTCAGTACCCTCCCTGGTAAAACATTCTGTTGTCTAATTGATCGAGTTAAAATGCTTTTCAAAATTTATCATTTAAATCTACCTGTGCTTCATTTCACAATCTACGTCTTTGCATGCATCACGTATGTCTCTCTCTGACATCGCCTCCTCCTGGCTTTAGTTTTTTTTCCATTCTCAATTATTCATATCCTGGTCTCGCTCCTAAGCCTTGTAGGAAATTAAAATTGGCCATTTAAGATGCACTATAAAAATAAGACCACTCCTTCCTCTTAAGAGGACACATGGTTTATTGTTTTCCAAACTCTGCTGCATCAGCAGCTCCAACCAGCTATTATAAAAATGAAGCCGCCAAGGCTGGTAAAAGTCACTTTCTTATTAGTGTCTAATTATCTACCAGGAGATCTGCGTCCAGTCCTCAGTGTCACTGCAGACATCTGATACTGGCTGTGGAGAGCGGAAAATTTATGATTTCATTTTTAAGGAGTCTTGTAAATAGAAATGGAGAAAAAGTTGGAAAGCAATTAAAAACCTGATGCAAACTATTTGTATTGCCAGAATCCATCCCCTTCAATTCATCTCACTCCACGGCTCATCCCTTGTGTCTAACAGACTCACTTTTCATACAAGCTGCACATGTCCCACTGGTGTAAAGCCCCTGAACTGAGAGTGCTTTAGGGTGTGGAGCTATATCACATCTTCCCTTCACCTGTAAAATTGCAATCAGTAAGGAAGTGATCAGACTGTGTTCCTGACAGTGTTTCCCAAAATGCAACTCCAACCTGACACAACAGGGATATCTCTGGAGAAGACGCCAGTTCAGGATGGGAGGATGTGGTTTCTCACATGACAGGTAACTGGTCTGTGTGATTCCCTGCCAAGGCACGTTTTGGATACATAAAGTTTACGCAGGCTAAATGGAAGAAATTTACTTGAGGAAAAGGTTCATTAAGGATTAATTAGGATTAGCCCACCTTGAATCAGTACTAAGTGATGCCATGCTGGCAGACCACTGCGGAGGTCTCTCCAATTCCTTCACATATTTAACACTTTAAGATCATAATTCGGGAATAAAAATTAAGTATTAAAAAAGCACTATTAAAGCAGCTAGTGAACGAACTACCATAGTAATAGGTAATTTCCTTCAAAAGTCAATGCAGAGTACTCAAAACTACATGTGAATAACTTGGATGAATTCATGTAAAGCAACAGTCTCCCAGTGTACTGAGAACTCAGACATTTAACAAACAAGGTTGTTCTCTGGTACAAGTAACTACTGGCTGTTAGGACTTTTATTTTTCCACCCCCCTTCCATTGGCAATGGATTCAAGACACAGAGTTTAGATCCAGATCCAAATAATCCCCAAATTCAGGGAGCTTGGATCTAAGAATTGAGTTCAATTCAATCCCCTCTTTTTAAGTTTCATTGTATTTTGGTCTATCTTAAGCATTAACAGGATCAGAATAACTATTTCCAGGATCCAATTCAAAAGGGAGCCTTCAAGCTGCTAAGAAATGGGTTTGCCACTAAATTACCTCCTCATCTTCCAATTTTGCTGCCTAATGAAATCTGGGCAGCTGTTAGCAGTTTCTTCAGAGTCCTGATTTGTAGAGTTGCAAACTGAACAACATGTAGCTTGTACACAACGCTATATCGGAATGCTTGTCAGACACGGTTCTTATTCAAAACTAGTTAGCCATCAAAAATTATAGAGAGATTTTCCTCCCTCAGCATGAGGAAACTTGTTTTTCTCTTCTGAATTTGTTGCATCAAAAAGCCTGGCCAGCAACTGTAAAACTTAACTCTCCAAGGATGGTAAAAATTATCTACTTATTGCTTTGTAATTATCTGAAAGTTTTGGATGAAAATGCTTGGAGTCCACTATCCACATTTCATCCTGGCTGACAAAGCTGGCAGAGGATCCGGCACCAAGAACAGAAGAGCAGGAAACAATTTGGAAACATGCTCAATCTGGAAGATAATCCTTTGAAACTGCGAAGGAGCCTCTGATTAATTGGTCACTCCAAGCATTCGTGACTGATTCACGTTAGAAGAAATGGAACAAAAAGCCACCTCATTTGGGACTTGTACTTTGAGCTGAACTGAACCGAGGGTAGGGAATTGTCCTCATCCTGAGGGTGCCTTAGCAAGGCTGGATCTGTGAGGGCAAAGGGGAATAGGAAAGCCAAATATATAAAAGTTCTACTTTTCAGAGAGGAACAGAGGATTTAATCTTACAGTTTTAAATTGCCTCCAGTTTATATCGTTGCACCTCTGGGCTAAGATCTCAGACCGACTGGCCCACATTACACCCTGCAGCAATCCATTGAGGGTAACAAAAGGTGCAGCAGGTAGGGCTCTTGGAGCTGAATTTAAATATTGTTTCAAGACCTTGATTGTACAGAGCCCTTGGACATATCCTGGGGTTCAGAGAGGAGGGACAAGGTCTCCTCTTCCTCCCCACTCCTCTCCTCTGTCCCACAGCTCAGAACAAGAAGGAAAGGGGTCAGGGCAGGTATGAGGACGGGGAACCTCGGGGGGTCCAGCTCATTCCTGAGCCCCCACCTGCTGATTAGCCCCTCGGTCTTGACCGTGTGACGTGGTAGCAGATATGTGGGGTTTCAGTCTCCCTCCACCTCCCAGCACATCTGCTGCTACCATCAGTCAGGCAACTTGTCTCAGCAAGTTACACAGACACCCATCACAGCTGGAGACCGAGAACAAGCCCACAACCTGCCCTGGGGACTCTTTCTCACTTGTTCAGCACGCACATTTCTCAAGTGGTTTTGTTCCGTTGTTCCCCTTTAATGTAACGCTTCCCACATCTCAGCACCCTTGAACAAAACCATCTCTCAGCGCTCCCCAGCCAGGCTCGCTGCCTCTGCAGTGCCCACAGGATGCGTGTGACTCAAAGCACATTTTATAGCGATATTTCTTTGGTTCTGAATGGGTTCTAATGCTGCTCTCCATTGCCTCTGTCAGGTAACAGGGACAGCATCTTGCAAAGCAGCCCTTCAGCACACCAGCAAGGAGCATTGTAACTAATCATCCTGAATCTCCATCCCAGTTCCAGACTGAAATATTCACACTTCTTTGCAAGCAATTTAAGCAACTTTTTAAACAAACCCAAACTGTTGCTAAATTGTTAATAAACCGAAAGTTAGGCTCTTAAAAGTCTCAATCGGAAATAAAACTGAAATTCTGCCCCTAACTTCCTTTCCTGCCTCAGACTACTATAGTAATAACCAAAGCAGAGTTAAAAATGCCAGCTTTCCATAGGATTAACAGCTATTTTATTACTATATTTTTTTAGTAAGAAAAGAAATTTTAAAATCCCTTGTTTCAGAATTTAATTGGCTGGTGTCTCCCCGTGACGAAGTCAAAACACATTCATGACATGACATTCATTTATCTTCAAACCATTCACTTAGAGTTAGTGCCATGGAATATGGATCTCATTGAGCAGGGTGGAAAACAATCCAAATATCTTTTGGAAAGAATCATTTTATTACAATTATGTGTTTTCAGAACAAACTGAAATCTGATGATTTCCGAGCAAAAGGACTCTAAAGCATTTTCCTCCAGGGAATTAGCTTTTGTTTAGGGACATTCCAGAAAAAGCATCTGAACAGATATATTCTGTTGGCTGAGACTTTTTTGCAGACTTGGTTCTGAATGCTGTTAATTAACTGAAGAGGCCCCAAAACAAAGCCAGTTCCACATGAAAGCAGCAGTACACCAGACGGCATCCAGCTCGGAGCTCCATGATGAAACTCCTAATGCTCATTTGTTCTATCTTGTGCCATTTTGCACCTTCCATATCCACCACATTTCACTGCTGTACAGGACAAGAGATTATTCCTGAATGAGGTTAAATCCCGCTCCTTGCTCTGTTTCTTTCTTTCTACTCAACCACACTGAGGCAGCCACCTCATTGTAACCTTTGGTACCCGCATCCATCATCCGAGCTTTCTTCCACACTCAACGCTTGCTTCTCAGAGGTTGTGTTCAAGGGGAACCAAACAGCACCTCAGACCTATTTGAAAGCAATTACCATGCCAAATTTTCTGTACCTCAGTATGATCAAGGGCCCTGGGGGCTGCTGTGTCCAGCATTCTAGAGCACATGAGCCCTATGGACCCATAGGTGTGGGAGCCATAAGTCCTCTGGCCCTTTGACATGCAGGAAAAAGAAGTTGTCTCAAAACCAGACTCTCCCCTCAACAGAGAGGATTTATCCTTTCTCTCAATGGTACAGAGTGCTTAGATCAATAAATGAAAACAGTAAAAGCCCTAACATTCAGGTTTTACTCTTCCATCTTGCCCAGTCGCCGCTTCGCACCATGAACGCCACCTCCAGCCTCCCTCTCCTACACTCCCAGGACGTGTGAGCACGTTTTTCTGGGTGTTTCTGTATGTTTTTCAGAGGATGTATCAGTCTGTCAGCCTCACTGACAACTGGAATCACTGCACCACCCCTCCTCCAGGCTAGGTTATATTATAAAAGAGTTCAGTGCTTCATTTCTTGCTTTTCAACTTAGGCAAACCAATTTTACCAGGACTAAAGCTACAAAGTTTCTTCTTCCCAACTATTTAACCCAGTTACTGTACACAAGCAACTATGCATTTATTCTCATCTGTTATTTTACATTTCCTTCCTGATTTCTTTTGAAGTCTGCGAGTACACAGTAATCAGTTACAAGCCCTTAGACGCATACAGTAGCAATTCAGAGGGGACATTCCCACCAAAACCAAACATAACAACAACAAAAAGCAGAATACCCGTACTGTTTGTCACAAATCAAATCCCACTATCCTTCCAAAATACTATTATCTTCAAATTATGTACCCTAACTCATCATTAGCTGACTTACAGGCTGCATCTGCTCCTGAAGATCAAGAGCACGTTTGCAAACACCAGTGTATATGAGATTCACGCTTGCCCCAGGCCGTATTTCATTTCACATGGTGGCAGTTTCTCTTTGATCAGAGGGTACAATGGGCTCTCTGTACAGCCAATACGTTCTGTTTTTCTGGAGATAGCTACATGTCCGGTAATTTGAAAATAAATAAAAAAGGCAACAGCTGAAATCCAGATGACTTAAGTACTTTGCTAACAAAGAAAGATTGTTGGAGGCTAAATGAGAATGATCCTTCCTAGAAAGAGCTACGAACAAGTAAGTACTGCATGGTGAAATGCTAGATTAGGATTCAAATGAGTATTTCTGCATAGATCATAAATCAAACCGTGCAGTGGAAAGGGTTTGAAGAAGAGCAGAGCAGATGTGGAACAACTGCCTAAGTGTTCTGTTATGCCCCTTCTAACATAACAGGTTTCTGGTTTAAGGGCTGGAGTAAAATTTGGAGTTATCCTGAATATCATGCCAGCTTTAAAAAAGGCTGTGAACAGAAAGACAGGGGATAACACTTTAGATTTTCCCCTTTCTATTGGACGCAGCCACTTCTTAGTCACAGTCTGCAGCTTCAACCTCCTCTTGCAGTCCAGATGAGTTCAAAAAAATGCACATTGCCCTGAATTTCCTCCCTCTGACACCGATATCAACCCTGAATGCAGAGTCATGTGAGAAGGGTGCACGTCTGACCTGGAACAGATGCAAATCCATGTGAGGTCTTGCCCAGGAGAGGCACATGTCTGGTGTTTGGGGATGATGGGACTCGAGCTGTAGCCTGAGGCTGCAAGCAGGGAACATGCAGTAGGACTTCCTCACAAGTACATGTCTTGGCAGTCTGTGCACAAAAAGCAAAGTTAAAAGAGCTAATCAGGCATCTTTTTTTCCCCCAGGTAAGAGAAGCTTCCAGCTGCAGGACTACGATTTCCTAGTCAGCAGATAACTATGGTGTTTCTTGGAGATCAGTGCCTAAAAGTTGAAACACCAAAAATATATCACAGAATCACAGAATCGACTGGGTTGGAAAAGACCTCAGAGATCATCGAGTCCAACCCTTGGTCCAACTCCAGTCCATTGACTAGATCAAGGCACTAAGTGCCATGTCCAGTCTGAGTTTAAAAACCTCCAGGGACGGCGAGTCCACCACCTCCCTGGGCAGGCCATTCCAATGCCTGACCACTCTCTCTGTAAAGAATTTCTTTCTAATATCCAGCCTAAATTTCCCCTGGCAGAGTTTAAGCCCATGGCCCCTTGTCCTATTGCTAACTGCCTGGGAGAAGAGCCCAATCCCCACCTGGCTATAACTTCCCTTCAGGTAGTTATATATATGAGGTTTTGTTTTGTTTTTAAAAAACAAGATATAACTACACAAACCCAGCACCACAGTCTGAACCTTAGGCTTCACTCTCTCAAATTACAGGCCTCATTAGGCATCCATGTTCAAGAGGGCAGGTTTGTCCCATGTATTTCAGACCTCCTTGCCAGCTGCCGGTGAACAGCGCTGGGATGAGGCACTTGCCCAGTCCCTGTGGGTACTGCCTGCAGATATGTCCTTGCTGCCATAGACAAAGAACACGAGCCTTCTGCTATATTCACCAATAAAAAGGTGGGAGGCTTTTTTCTCCCCCAAACAAAACAATAATATACTGAGGTGGCTAAGTTGCCTGCGTGGATTGAATTTGGTCACCTTGTGCATGCACAAAGGAAATTGGTTAGCTATCATGTGGTCCCATGAGCCCTTTTCTTAGGAGGCCTGCGTGCAGGGCATGGTTAGAATCCAGAACTTTTTGGGGACTTGACATTTTGGGAACTTCTCAACAGGAAGCCACTTATGCACCCCGAAACTGTGCCTGCATCCTTTCCCCCTAGACCACATCAGTTAACAGGAAAATTTAAGCGTTTTGCCTCAGCCCATGTCCTTTTCACAGGGGCCCTTCATTCCCCGACTCTAACAAACCCCGGCCCCTGCTGAGAGACGGGGTTTATTAGCACAGGCTCAGTCCTGTTGTAACACAGCAACGCAGCATTGAGCCAGCTCAGGATGTGGGCACAGCTCACTCAACTTCCAGCCAAAGATCTTCTGGATGAAGCGTCCAAAATCGCTATGTAAAAATTACAGCTCCTCTGGTCTTGGTTTGATGCCGTAACTGCCAGTCCAGCGCCAGCACCTTGGACTGACCAGCCCGTGAGTTGAGGAACACACCATTAGGGGCCATCCAGAATAAATTTGGCTCAAATAACTTCCCTAATGACAAGCAAGAGTTTGGGGGCAAAGGCTGGCACAGACTCCATCACAGCAGGGTGTTATTCGTAAGGGCACCCTCCGGTATCATCTGTACCCCTCGGCCTTGCTCCAGGTCACAACAAGCTCCTGCCTCTCTGCCCAACACAAATTCTACCCCGGAGTATAACCACCCTGTGCCTTGGACAAAGCAGAGGCCTTAGGAGACTTAAAGAAAGAAAACTGAAAAGTGAAAGGCTGTATTATATGCTTGCTCCAAAAGTAGCCAAATTAACCTTTCCTATCCTAAGGAGTATATGTCTTTGCTTGAAACACTTTAATTTGTCCCATATGTCAGTCAGAAACAGTCAAAACAGATTTAGAAATAGGTAAAAGTCATGTGCTTTAAGACAAGGCTTTGAAAATCCATCAATAGAGTCACTACAGCATGAGTTTGATGGGGCTTCATTTTTTTGTTTTCTCCGAATAGCCACGTATGTGGCTGCAACATTTCTGTGGAGACAAATACATCTTTATTTTAGTTACTGGAGTCCTCTCAAAAACGCATCTAAAAATCCTTCGGGAGCAAGGAGGAGCCACAATGGAAAGACTGATGGATCTGCAACGCTAGAGCGGCTCACACAGTTCAATTGCCATGACTGTTCCTTTGTGGCCGCGCCGTTAGCTGTGTGCCACCGAGCCTTAAATACACATTTTCAACTGTCACATCTAATATAGTGGACCCTGGTGGATAGTTAAAGACAAAAGAGAAAAATAGAGCAGCATGGAAATATGATGTGAAAAGACTCACTTTTTAAATATGATAATAGAAGCTGTTGTTCAACATGGTGCCTGATGCCCAGTTTATTCTGCTGGCCTTGCAGAGATAAAGAACTCAGTAACACAGACTTTATGGGCTTACTTAGCTGTACGCTCTGCATGAAGAGCTGACAGTATTTGGAGACTCTCCTTGCTCCTTTTTTTGTGTGCTCAAGACCAGAATATTCTCCAGCAATGCAATTTCAAGCTGACGTATCCCAAGACCAAATGGAAACAATAGAGCGAGATTAATGGTCTATGAACTTTGAAGAGAACAATAGCATGATCTTGGGATGAACTAGAACACGTGAAACGTAATAATCTGGCGGCGGGGGGGAGGGCAGAAACAGTTCTGCAAACAGAAACCTTTTCCACGGCTTATTTAGCAATGAGGGTAAAAGGAAAACGTGCCTGACTGTTTTGATTTAAAATTTGCTGGCTATAAACAAAGATTTTGAAATAACATGAGTCAATATCATTTTCCTTAAAACTTGATACAAGGTCTAAAAGCCAAGTTCTCCTCTGGGCGAGGCTGATACCAGTGTCATCAAGAACACAATTTGTGTTGATTGCATTTGGCGCCTGATGACGCTCACACGAGACACAGGGGCAAGAAGAACTCCATGAATGAATGGTTTTGATCTGCAGACAACAATGGGTTTTTCCAAGAGGAAACGTGCTTCCATTATCAGTACAGAATGACTCCACGGTAAATCAATCATTTGTATTGCAACTGAAATATTACTCCATTATACATTAATGATGCATGCAAGCCCTCCAATTTTTTTGTTTGTTTGTTTCATTCTGATGCTTTTTCCAGCTTGTTAAGTGTCTCTCAAAGGATCTATGAACTAGCAGCAAGAGTTTAACAAAAAAAAAAGGCAAAACAAAAATATCCTAAGTAGTATTAATATTATACAGGAATCCATCCAAATCACAATAAAACAATACTGACAGAACACAAAAACTCTAACTAATCACCTTAAGTCGTCTTTCAGTCTCTGTCTTCAATTGCATCAGCCAAAAATCAGCCTTACAAAACATTTGTGAAGAAATGTAAGCTTTGCAGAAGGCAACCAAATCTAAGGCCAGGCTACTCAAAAAAACAAACATTTTCTAGAGCCTGGCAAATGCTTCCATGACCTCTGGAATGAGTCACACGCAGCATTCTAGAGCATTGAATCCTGATCGCTGATCACTTGGTGTCACTTAAAAACCATTTATGACATGTAGTTTCTCTGGTATCTCTCATAACACCTTCTCATGCAACTTCTCTGACACCTTTTCAGAGATGCCATAGACTTTTTCTTGTAGCTGCTTTTCTCTGAAGCAAGTAGAAAAATGGCAAATTATTACCTCTCTGCCCAGCACAGCTAAAATCACCAAAAAGTCCCAGCAGGAGGATGAAGCCCAAGGCGAAGACAAGTGCCTAAGTCATATTACTTCAGAAGCTGAGGTTAAAAACACCGTATAGGAGGTGGTATGCAAAGTTTCTCAACATGGGTGATTACACTTTACTGAATGTGCAGCAAGGAGAGAAAGATCCTAGAATATTTTTAAGTTAAGATTGGAAATACTCCTGAAGAGCTCTGAAGTCAGAAGAGCTTTTGAGGTTTTGTTCCTTGTATGTGCTCTGAATCTATTATCGTTCAAAGCATTAATGAAAAAGCAGATGTGGGGAAGGGGAAGGGGTCCCTGGTAGAGAGAAAAATCTGGGCTAGATACTGATATCCAGCTGTTGAGGCCTCCTGAAAGCCATTGAAAACCAGGTTTAAATGAGCAGTGCACTCTCTTTGTCTGGAGCAGAGGAGGAGGATCTTTCTATGTTCTACTTGCCTCTTCCAGGTCCATCAGATTGTGTCCACTTTATCTAGATGAAGCATGAGCCTGGTTACCATTAACAAGGTGCTGGAGAGATACCAGGGTTATCCTTCCTACCACACCTGTTGTGTTTGCACAATAGGGTTCAAGGCTTTTATGCGCTTTTCTACTGGCCTTGCATCCAGGCTAACAGACTCGAACTGTCTCCCAGTAACGCCGTAAAGGAGTCAGTGGGTTAGGCAGATAAGTTATCTTTAACAACTCCCTAACCACAATGAACTCCCAAACACAACCTCATTCATTTCTACTACGGTGTCCTGGTGAGCACTTCGTAGTCAGCATATCAAAGCTGATTAACAGATGAAATAAAAGGAGCAGAAGCATTATCTTCATTTATTCCCAGGAGAAATCAGATGTTCTGGTATCACCAGCGACATATCTGCCTTGGCCAGCTGAGAAGGATTTAGGAAATTTAGAGGATTTCAGAAGTGTCCCAATTGCATCTGCTATTATTTTTATGACCTATTTCCTATTACCAAGCAAAAATAATGTGGGTCAAAACAAAGAGGAACTTGCTATGTGTCACAAGTAGAAGATACAGTTCTAATATTTTCACGTTTTGGATCCAGATTAAGTCTCATGGCTGTTTCTCCTTCATGTGCAGAGACCATAGTTCCCTTCACCCATCTCCAAACATTTTCACAGGCACAATCAGCCATTATATGCAGAAAATTAAAAACAAGTGGGGAAAATTAATCCAGCCTGTCAGAGGCATACAAACAAAATGAGTATGGCCAGCTACAGAACATCTTGAGTGCTTAAACACTTTTCTTACGTTGGTATGTACTGTATATAATAGACAACTGTTGAAGAAAGTGATCTGTTCTCTGAAGAATGAACAAGTAGAACTGGAGTCAGGAGCAGAGGAAATAGCAGGAATGTTAGACATTTATCTTGCATCTGTCTGCACCACCAAAAGGAGAGAGTGTTAACCTACATTGGCCGGCAGCTGGACAGCAAGGCTGGAAGGACATGGGTTGGGAAAAAATCTGAAACCAATGTTCCAGGCTACAGTATTTTCAATTTACAAACACCTGAATAAGTTGTACAGTATGGGTGAGCAGACACAGCCCTCCTTCTACTTTGAGAAACATTTCGGGCAAAGCAATATAAAGGAACACTTTTAAAGGATGGCCAATACTCCCACCATGGTACAACCCATAAGGTTCACAGATTTCATACATTCACTTCCAAATGAGGCTTCAAAGGCAGGGATGGTTGTTTCATTCTCTTGTGCTATTATACTTTAGAACAGATTCTTCATAAAAATGTCCCTGCAACCTTTTAAGGAGAAAAAGTAATGAAGGCTGGTTCCACAGCATATTGTGATTTAACTTTAAAATTAACACAGACTAAGGAGCAGGAGACACACAGCTCCCAAGAAGGATGAGAGAACATGAGCAGTAACACAGTTGTTTCTTCCCTCTTTCTTTAATTCTTGTTCGCACCTTGCTCGTTTGAGTAAGTCACGGGGATGAAGACTCCTTGTGGAATGGTTCTGTGCTTTTCATACATCCCACCATTCCCACAGGGGAACTGGGGCAGAGACAGAAAGCAACACCTGGGTTCTTTCTGCTCCCCAAGTCCCTGCCACATCAGGGTGCTCACTTCATTAGCACCAAAAAAGCGACACCTTTCACCAGTACAGCACCTGGGCACTGGTTGTCCATTTCATGTCTGGCACCAGCAGCAGCAACTAAAAAGCTGAATAACAGCAGAGAAGACAGACAGAGATCGCTCTGCAGATACAGGCATGACCAGATGCAGCAAATTCCCAACAACACCCCAGAGAGCTACTTAAGCAAGAGTGAGCACTGACATTTTTTTGTGACTTTTGGCTTTGGGGAGGGCGAAGCTGTGACCACAGCGCATGCTGTGATGGAAGGAGAAGACAGAAAGGAAAGTGATGAAGGCAGGAACAGGAATCATTTTGCACTGCGTGGTACTGCTTGACATTTACACTTCAGAGAAATTTAACCAGTTGGATGCAGAGCCAAGAGACCACACTGGGTGGAGTGCCAAGTATACAAACTCAACCTGTGCACAGATGCCTTTCCTGGGGACTATTCTCTGCAAACATTCCCAGCCCCATCCTGAGCTCCATACAGAAGGGTCTCCACTCAACCAGCATACCTCAACATACTTGGCATGAAGAGGAACTGGAGTTGAAGGCATTTGGTGGTTTGGAGAAACACATAAGGTCTTATTTCACCAAATACCTTTGTTTTTCTTTTTTTATAGGAAACTTTTTTTTTTTTTTTTTTTCATTTTGGGGATGTTATGACTGGAATGTACAGAATCCATGAGTCTGTTTTCTTCTCTTTTCTATTCCTTTGGACTTTCTCCCTCGGCTTCTTTCTCCATCAGAGGACCTTGCAGAACAACTTCCTTCATGTGTGCCTTGTTTTCTATGTGAGTAAATATGTCTCCTGGCATCCTGTTTAGCAGAGATGTATGCTTCCTCCAACACCCATACTTACACCCATTAAAACAATTGAACCTATTTCTCTTCTAACCTTTTCTTGTTGCACTCACACACTTGGATCAGAGATCAGCTCATCCATGCTGGAACTGGATCTCCTGTGCATGTGTGAAAACAAAAAACGCCTGAAGTTCAATGAAGACAGGACACTTGGCCAGAGCCACATGTTCTGCCCCTTCCACTCTATTCTAGCACAGAAAGCAGAAATAAAGGAACACTAATAAGTAAATTGAACATCCTGGCTGCTTCGATACTTGTGTTCCCTTCTCGTTTGCTTTATAGTCCTTTGGCTTGCTCTTCCCTGTCACGTGAGCAGTACCAAAGAAAGCCAGATCCTTTTTACTTGGAAACTGATGATGTATGTACCCGAGTGTTGATCCAACTGTTTTTGTGGCCCAAGAGTAACGTGTTTATCTTTTTTTGTCCCCTCAAGCCTCTTAATATTAATAGGATGGGTCTATACAAAGCCCCAGCATTTATAAATTCCTTCACTCTAGCTTCCTTTTCCAAGGCTGCCATGCAGTTTGAACACAAGCCCAGGCCAACTGTTTCCACATCCAAGCATCCCGCCCTATTCTTACGTTTATACCACTTGCCCTGCTTATTCTAAGTTTCTCCTGGCTGATTTCCCAGAATATCCTTTGCCTCTGGCAAGATAATTGCACAAGTCTAAAATACTGTCGCCACAGACCTTAGCTACAGTATGTAGTGTTCGCAATATATCCAGGGGGCTGGAAGCCCATGGGGGAGAAGTGCCAGTTCCTGAAGAGTTAATTCTCTTTCATGTTGCAGAATCACATGGTTTAGAACAGTGACTCCAAGTATAGGGTTTAGGATTTTCTAAACCTGGGGGAAAAAGTTCAGTTTTTATCTACTAAGTAAGAAATAATGAGCAGGGTAAAAGAGGCAATCTTTTGTCAGCAATAAAAAAAAAAAAAAATGACTTAAGCAAAGTGGATATTTTCACACTTTAATTTTTATTTTTAGTACAATACCTAGTTTTCTGCTGAAAAGAAGAGCAAATGGAAAATTTTAAGCTGCTGCCTTAAAGTATTTGATCCACTCACACTACACTTTTCTTAACTATGCCCTTAATACACTAACAGAGAATGAATGTTACCAGCCAAATGCCAGTCGATGACACAGCAGAGACTAAAACCTCAGGTCAGTGACCTTTCATGGGCGCCATGGAAAAATTCAGTCTTCTTTCCAAAATTAGAGGGTGGGGATGCTGATAGACAACACAGGGACGCTGGCAGACAGCGTTTGAGAGCTGGAAGTTTCAGAGGTAATACATTACCCTCTGCAAGGGGGCAGCTGCCAGCTCCTGCTGCTGTTGGATCTCAGCAAGGTCCAGGACCCAGCTCATTTCCCAGGTCTGCTCCAGCCCTTCTGCTGCCCCTCCACATCTGCCCACTGCCATCCTTAACACGGTCTCTGTGCCAAGTGGGCACTGAACGACACTGCCACTTCTTCACAGGCAAATTGCAAAGCATCCTTCACAGAACAGAATTTTTCACGTTAGAAAAGACCTTTTCTTCCAATTTGTGTGCATTCCTGCAGTTTGTTTCAGGCCACATTGTACATCTTGGTGACACCAAATGTTAGCACAGAGAATAAGCAGTATATGGGTTTTTACCTTTACTTTTGAGGGCAGACTCTTCTGTCTTCACTTGCACTGTTTTAGTTTTGCATGTGTGGTGGGGACGAAAATGAAGGGCAGGTCTCAGCCAGCAAGGTTCCCTTGCACTCAGGGCAACCTGAGGGTAGCGTCATGAGGGTTGTTTGTGTGATCTTGGGATAGGAAGCCAGACGTAGGCGTAATTGCAAGGACAACAAGCAAGGCATGGTAGAACCTTCATGATCCAAGTATTTGTTTTCCCTCCACCACAGCCCCAGAAATCCACTCTGGTGGCTACTGAGGGAGGGCACAAGGCACCTCAAGCAGCAGGAATTGAGTTCCTCCTACCATCCTAAACATCTTTCTAGACCAGTATTATGTGCTTGTGTCTCCCAGCCTTGAGTTCTGTAAGTCATGTTGACCTTCCTCCTACCAAGCACAGTATGAAAGTGCACCTTCCACAGAAGAAACACTGTTGGTTTTGGGCTCCTGGTGACCACAGTTTGGGCCAGCGTCACTACACCAGAGCTGGATCACTAGCTGTCCACTACATCCCTCGTCATCTCAGACAACAGACCTCCAAGTTAATTCTCACTTGTGCACAAATGCTCATTCTGGTTTTTAAAGGAAAGCACTTTAGCAGCAGAGTAATTATATTGAGGGGAAAACAAAAAAAAGTGCTTTGCTTCAGCAGAAATCCCTACTTAGAAATAAAGAGGAATGTATTGCTCAAACAAAAGATGAAACAAAGATCAGTGATTGCCACGCTGCTCAGCAGCAAAGACACTGATCAAATGTGATTGAACTCTGTCCAGGATGATATTGATTATAACTGCTTGCTATCCACTTTGATGAGATTAAAGAGCTTGGATTCTGCTCACAGTTACACCACAAGTTTCAGTGAAGTCACTTTGAATCTGTACTGCAGTCACAGGACAGCACACTCCCCAGGTCTGTAATTCTGCCCCAGTTCAGTTTCTCTCACGTACTTCATGGCTGAATCTCCACTGCTCGGGTTCAACAAATACTGAATGAAAAAGGCAATTCTTCAAATACACATTCAGGAAAATGTTAACAAAGTAATAAAATATCCAGTAAGTCAGAAGCACAAGTTTTGTGGTGTGTCAGAAAAGCAAATTTTATTTGGCGTTTGGGAGAGGAAAATCTAAAACAATTCCATCAGTTGGTAGAAACCCAAAGAACAGTTTCATGTTAATACGCAAATTCAGAATTCCAAACTACACTACAGAGTCTGGCATTGCTGGCTGGGCTGAACAAAGTACAAATGGGGGGAAGGCAAAGAGGAGGGGGGAGAAATGGAGTTTAAAAAAACCAGTTTGCACACAAAACCCAACAACCCTTATTCTTATTTTACTCATCCGCATGAGCAACACAGTTAAGGAGAGTATTTCAGCAATCTGTGTAATTTTATCTTTCCTGTGTTCTTCTTGGGACACTATGTGTCATCTCTGTTTGCACAATAGCCAAGTGCCGGATCCTGCTTTCTCTGCCAGCCACACAGATCATAAATCAGAGAGCGCAGCTCATAAATCATGTGCCACTGAACACTGAATCAAACTGAAACACTGAGGCAAAGACTCTGCCTGGTAGGAGCTGCAGGACTTTAAAGGGGCTGGGGGCAGCTGAGGTGCCCCCGAATGCATGGGGACAGGCACAAGCACCGTCATTCTCAGCGGTAACCGTCCCCTGGTGGGTGTCCCGGCCACGCGGCGCTGCGACCCAGCCTGCTCCTGCTCCCGTTGCAAGCCCATATCAATTCCAATGCCATGTACATGAACTGGACAATGTGATTTTCCACCATGACCCTGTAACCCAGTTTGTAAACATTCTGCGTAAAGCATTCAAATTTCTGTGGCTAGCAATCTTTGCTTTCAGTGACATGAAGGTTGCATTCAGTTTCCTTCTAAGCCCATTTTTATGGGAAGGCAACCAGTTTGCAAACAGCCCAGTTCTGCTCAGCGAGACACTCCAGGAACATCCTTCTGAAGCTGTAACGCAGCCCCGAATGCACCACAGCTACTCAGAACGTCCAGCTAGCCTGGCTGCTCATGTGAACACTCTCCAGCCCAGGCAAACACGACATCTTTACAACCCATTCTCTTTCCATCCATACCCTCTGCAATGCGTGTTGGAACACCTGCGCAGACATTGTGCCACAGCTACAAAGAACCATGCAACGTGCAGCTACAAAAAACATACACAAGGCTTATGTGAATGGGCTCAGCACCGAGCCCACAGCTCTTCTCCCAGCTCACTGCAGCAACACATCTCTGGCTGTGGGTGGGGAACATGCTTGTGCTTTGGGGAAGAGCAAGCTTGGAGTGACTCAGTGTTGGTTTTGGCTCTCTGTTTTTAAAGACATGGGGAGGAGAAGCTAAAAACATCCCCAGTGAGCTGAGAAAGTTTTCACTGTAGGTCTTTCTCAGAGCCTGATCCCTATTGTCCTGAGTAGTGCTGAAATACATGCAAGAAGGTCTCTCAGAGAAGGTTCTGGATTGTAGGGGAACAGGAATGATAAAAAGCCGGAGGCACGGGCACAAAACCACGTGGCAGTGTCACTTTCTCCACAGAAACCTTTACCAAGCAATGGGCTACAGTACTCTCATGCATGTTTGGTGCCATTCATGTAAACACACCCTTTACCTGTGTGCCCATATAACAATCTCAACAGAGCAAGGCAACTCATGGCAATAACTATTCCTTCTATTCCACCTTTGCTCCTCTCCAGATATTAAGTATTCCAGGGAAATTTCACAGATAGAGGAGATGCGAGTGCTGAGTAGCACCCAAATACGCACACATTCCCACCACGCTGCTGGGAACAGAGCCCACATGCCCCATATCTTCTAATGCCCCCAATTTTCTAATGCCCTGCTCAAACTGCTCTGAGCCATCCAGAAGAAAATTAAAACCAACACAGTATAAGGTAAAACATGCCAAATTCCCAGCTGGTGGAGCCCCACTGAAATGTAGTGAGTTATGCAACTGCGGAACAGGCCTAAAATTGAATATAAATATTATTTCTCTAAATGAATGCAAGGTTTTGTTCCCAGTAATCTTTAGCGGTATCTACAAGCCAGAAAAATCTGCGTTTGCATCTGACTCCTTCTCCCCCACTCTTCGAGTTCAGAAGAGTTTGGATCTATGGACTTGGTTTGGTTGCGAGTTCAGATTAGGAAAGCGCTAACATTATTTCAACTGAGGTAACACTGAAATGCATACGCTGACCAATGGGTTTGGTGGACTAGCCGACAGCACTGCAAGACCCGATGTCCCGCTTAGCAGAGCCCGGATCTGTGACTATGTCCCTCCTAAACTTTGGTGGGGGTTTCACAAGTCAGAAGAAAAAGAAAAACTTGGTTTTCCTTCAAAAAGCCAGGAAGTTACATACAATGAACACAGACATCAGTCACAAGCTACTGCAGGATTACATATTTAGGGTTTCCTCACCTTACACATCCACACAACATCTACAACAAATGAAGTCACTGAACCAAGACCATTTGTTTCCCCAACAGCAAGTTAGTTAAACTGAAAAAGATGTTGGTATGGTGGACTAAGACTAAGTAAAAATTGTGATTTAACCACAGGCCACTGATTATACGCTCCTGAAGCTGAACTGGAACAAAACAAAGTCTATAGGTTACACTGAGAGAATTACAGAGTACAGGTTCTCTCTCTAGATATCAACACGTAATTTGCCACAATAGCACTACTTTTTTTTTCCCTTACCTCCCTTTAAGTAGTATAAGGTAACATTATATTTTCATGCCTATGGTCTGCACTACAAAAATCCATTCTGCTTCACAACAGACTGTTTTTTCCAGGAATTAGATATCGACATCTCAATACAACCCCCACAAAATACAGGACAGAGAGAAGGATGGACCAGAGGAACTTGGCGTCTGGACCAGCTCAGTGTGGGTTGCAGTCTCAGAACAAAGGCAGCAAGTGGGAGTTGAAAAATGGTGGTAAATTCTTCTCTTCATGGGCTAAACTCCAAACACATGCTTGTATCCACCTTGCTACTCAATTACACCATTTTGCTTTAAACTGATGATCTATAGGTTATACCAAAACCAATGTAGACTTCATACGGTTACTCTGGTACTGGTTGCCTCTGGTACAGTGTAAACACTCCAGGACACACAGAAAAGAGGCTTTTCCCTCCCTTACCTTACTTTTTAAAAATTTGGGTTTATCTACTCGCTAGTGAGAAAGAACACAAAGTAGCAGCAACAGCACAGTGCCTTCCCACAACAGTATTCTGAAAATGACACTTGTAAACAGTTCCATCAAGTAGAGAACAATAATGCAATTTGGCAGAAAGAATCTTAGAAGCCAAGTTACACAGAGAAATTACGGTTAAAATTACATTAATCAAAACCAGTTAGGAAAAGATGAGAGGAAGACTCTGGCAGAACATGTCTGGGATGTTACCAATTAAACTTGTTTTTCTTCCTAAAAGGCAATAGCATTCTTTTCAATTAGCCTCTGTCATTGTAACTCTAACAATAACCCACGGTGCAATTACTATTTGAGCTACTTGAAAACTTAAAGTATGCACCCAATTTTTTTTAAAAGAGTCCTCTGTGGACGACCAATGGGGCTGGGTAGAAAGGAATAAACATTTTACTTTTTAATTTCTGAAGCTAAGTTATATTACACGATTGATTCAAATGCTGAGAAGCCATTCTGGGAACAGTAAAAAACAACCTACAACAAATAAATCAACTAGCTAGGAGTCAGAAACGAGCAGAAAGATGTTTCTTTCCAGATTTAGCTTTAATGTTCTCTGTGGAGCAACACATTGGCATTTATGAACCAGCACAGTGCTCTGCACACGCTATTGCACGACGTGAGCTCCCACTGGCATTGCTCCTGGTCCCGCTGATGCCCTTGGCACTGAAGAAGTTAATGCTTGTAGGCTGCAGTACTAACCCCAGCCTGGCTAATCCTCTGGCATTGCTACACTTTGCAACATAAATGCTCGGCAGAAATGAGATTAGAAAACTTAAGGGCATTAATGAAAGCCTGACCTATAAAAACTCCTCAAAACACAGAGACGCTGCGTTTTTCAGGTTCCCTGGGCTGAAACGCACAGATTCTCCTGTTTGCTCCAGCGATACCGTTCAGAACTAGAAGAATAATACTTCAGATCTCCCAACCTCACCAGAGAAATCTGCAATTCTAATAAAGAAGGTTCATTATTAAGTTACATTTTGCCTTGCTGAATTTGTACTAGAATCCAGTCTTCATAGTTCCTTTCCTTCTTTCACCACCAAGGACACATGTCTTCCTTTGTACTTGCTGTCATGTGCATTATAAAAGATAGCGAGGACAGGAAAGGTGAAAGTTTGATAACAGTTACACCATGTGACATGGGAAAAATTCAGTTCAAAGACAGCTGATAAGACACGCTCTAGAAACACATATTAAAACAACTACATATTAAACTTTTGAAATACACCTGTTCTTGTTGAGAATCCTTTTTATATCCTACACACTATGCTGAAATATCTTAGTGGGGAAAAAAAAAAAAAAAACCTGCAATATTTTCAAGTTCTTTCTTGTGTGTGGAAATGAGTTATCGCTAAGAATGTTACAGAATTCTTCATATCTTTACTAGAGAACGGAATGCAACAGCCAGATGATGCATCTGCTTCCCAGCTTTTGCAGTGCTTTTCCTGCAGCAATTCAAATTCAAATGGATATTTTCCCCTTAGACAATGTGATCCTCTGAAATCCATTAAAGATTTAACGATGGCTTTTACAGTCAGGTCTATGTTATGAATGCTCATGGTTGTGGCCTTTCCCCCAAATATGTGAAATAGCCAGTTCCCACCTGGCCACTTTTAACTTCCTTCTATTGTTACAGAAGGATGAGACACAAAGCAAGATCATGACTCAGGAGATCTGAAATGGCAGAGATTATTCTTGCGGGCACAAATAATACCTTCTCCTTCCAACTGGTGAGATACTCACCCCAACACACTGTACGAGATAAAAGTAAAACAAGCACCATGAGATATAACAAGGCACATTGGAGGGTTGAGAGAAGGATTCAATGGTTGTACAGATAATGAGAAAACATTCACAGTGACGCTAAGTAGGATATGAGATATTTACCTTCAGGCTCCAGGATACAAGCCAAACATTAACTGCTAGGTATTCAGAGGAAAACGTCTTTAAGTAATGATACCCTATAATTATTTAACAGGATTTTACACCTTGCTCTGAAGCATCTGGTGAAGTATTACTCTGGATGGTGCACCTGGCTTGACAGCTTCTATTCAAAAGGGTGGAAATACTCCTACTTTGTCCTACAAAGGAGTAGCAAACAACTCATAACAAAGGCTTCACATACTCTAGTCATGATCAGTGTCCATTCGATGCTAATAGGCATTTTAAAAGCAGCTCAGCTCTTTTACAGAATATAGTCTTAAAATAGCCCAGCATAAGACTTATGGTGTGCTGGCAAACCCTACATGTTGGCAGCCCATCTAAGAGCACTGCTGGCAATAACAGGACACTTGTTGTCAGTATTCGATCAAACATGATCATTTGAACATTGGGAAAGTTTGGAATGGCTCCACGAAAACCTGTCTGATGTCAAATTAGCATCCCAGCCAACCAGCAACCCAACAAAATTTTCAAAGTGTCATCACTTGACTAATGAACAGACAAAAAAATTACATAGGCTTATAGGTGACACATAATGCATGTCAGCTTGAGATATTTACTTGCAAAAAAGGCATATGCTAAAAATAGTATTTGAAAGACGCACAGATGTAGCAAACAGGTATTTCTAGTGAAAGCCCCAATGAAAGGTAATGACTAGAAATGTCTGGTGAAGCAGTCAGAGGAATGTTTAAAGAAAAAGCCACGTCAGAGACTGAAGTCACAGCCCCAAAGCTCCTGTTACTAATCTGGGAAGTGATGAACAAACAGGGATGGAATAGCCAGGATTCCACCAGCCGGGCTGGTTCTGCCCTTTACGTGCTCTCCTGGAGTGCCTTTTTTGTATTTTCTTTTTGGAAACAAGTGCCATGACTGTTCATCTGTATGTGTCAGCGTGATGGTAGCTTGAGAACAACCTCAAACTAAAGCCAAAGCAAATGAATCTGTGAGATGCTCTGAAGAACAGACATAGTTGGTAGAAGCACCTTGCGTCAGCTCCTGCAGCAAGAGGGCATTTACAGAAACATAGCTCAGCCAGAGCAGAAATACCCTGGGCATGACACTTTCCATTCCAAGGAATCCCAGAGACAGCACCGTTTATTTATAAGGCTACCCTGTTAGAGATATCCCAAGGCCAGCATCCAGAGAACTTGTCTTTTCCAGTATGTGCGTTGCTGCAAATTTACCTAAGGCACTACTTGCAGAAAGAGCCTGAGGAAAATATCTGTGACTCAAAACCAGTGATTGCAAAAATGCATCACAAATAATGTTATTGCGATCTACCATGTATGTAGCACTGCCCAAGACCGCCAGTGTTTTTCTAACACAAATTAGACTATGGGTTTGATCAACACGACTCTGGTTCTTTCAGGGGTTATGATTAAACCCAAGGCTCCACTAAGACTGTGGATACGCTGAAATTCTTGAGAATTAGACCTGTAATATAAGGAAAGGGGAGCAGCAGAAAGATAAAAGTGACCCTATTCATGTTCCCAAGAAAGTGAGAGCCTTGATATTACGACCTTGGTACAATACCTGGTATCTGATGGGAACAGTTGTGTTACGCAGGATAAGCGGCTCTGATTCCTCCAGGTACTGGGTGTCACAGGCTAACAGTTTTACTGCCATCAGCCCCAACTGGTACCCTGTGGATAATGCTCAGCTCCCAGATGCAGACTCAGCTTGACAGGTATAACCTGGGAATGACTTCACTCATCTCCTCATTTATGTTGGCACAGGCAAAGCTAAAATCAGTGCCTTTGTAAAGGGCTCAAGAGGAAATACTCAGCAGAAGGGTAAGGCAGATCCATAACAACACTAACAGGCATCCAACGCAACAGAAAAACAAAAGGAAATTACTTTTCCATACATTTCTTTTGTCTCCTTTGTTATTAATTCAGTAGCACCTTAAGACTCCAACACGGATCAAGGCATCATTTTGCTAAGCACTGTATAAACATGCAGGGTGAAATCTGGACTCCAGAATCGAAGTACAGTTCTGTTACTAATATCAGCAGAGGCAGGATTTCTCTCAGAGCAATAAAAATACCTTAGGGCCGGGATTTTCTAGCTAAATAAGCAAGACCAGTAAAGTAGAGAACAGGAAAAGAGAAGCATACAGTTCAAAATTTGACCCAAGTTCAAAATTGACAGAGCAGATCAGCAGCAAGAGAGAAGCAGAACTCCAAACACTGTTTCATACACTGCAGTCCTTCATGATACAGCAGCAAATTCTGCTAAGCTACGTGAATTAGTGCTTCATAATGGTCTGAGCCCCCTGCAGCGGTACCTCCTCACGAGGAAAACACCATTTCCTAGGAAATAAACCAGGTCGTTTCACCTGGGAGCCTCTACTAGACTCACAAGCAAAAATATTGGGCAGGATCATAAAAGTTCTGTGATGGGGAAGAGCTCCCTGCTTGTATCTGCAGGTGTTTAAAAGGCACAAAGATAAGGTTCTTAGGGACTTGGTTTAGTGCTAGAGTTAGGTTATAGTTGGACTCAATCTTGAGGGTCTCTTCCAACCAAAATGATTCTATGATCATGAACTGGTGAGAAGAGAAGCTGGACACTACAGAAATATTTTAAGCCAAGGTGAATGAAGCACTTGTACAGTCCCAGCTACTGGTGCTAAAACACACAAAAAGAATCGCATGCAAACACCCAACACTGATCTAAACCAATTAGAGAACAGAGTTACATCTTGTTTGTTAATTTGGCTTTAATTAATTTCAGCGTTACGTCTTTCCGAGGTACTAGTTTTGTTGGAGGCCTCCACTGTTTTATAATTAGCATCCTTTAATTATTCCATGCCCAGTAGCTTTAACCAGGGAGTTTTCCACGCAAACACATAGAGAGAAGTCTGAATTTTGTACTACACCATTTATCTGCATTCCCTTTTCCTTTGGCTTATTTCTTAGGATCTGTCATACAATACACTAAGAAAAAAGACAGGGTCAGCATGAAGAAAAAATAAACCACTGTTTTCTTTGGAGAGGCAAGATCAACATGATTTTCATGCACTTGTATGTGTATTCATGATCCCAAAGTAAAGAGTCTCTTAGTCTAAGAGCCTGGAATGTAAACACTATCACAGCTGCTAATGTGGGTGAAAGGAAAAGAAGGGCAGAAAGAGATGCCGAAAAGTCTTTTCCTTTTGCAGGTGTTGTTCTTAAGCACCTGACCAGATTCAGGTTTCATTTACACCAGTGGAATATTGCAGTAATCAAGTTTAATGTCTAAAGCAATACAATCGTGAGATCAGAACGTGGGCTACGGGATTATTCCTTTGTGAAACTGTACAAGTTAGATCAGTCTAGACAAGGAGATGCTACTCTAACCTGAGGCTCATCGGAGACCTTTAAACTTTGAACCATCCCCTAGCTTTATTATAAGGAATTGTGTCCTTGCACATGAATTTTCCTTTCCGCTGGCTGACCTGCCTCTAAGAGGCTTTGTAGTGTCCTCAGGAATTCAGCTGGAAAGGAGTTTCCTCCCTTCTGCCTTCAGTTTGATAGCAGCTTGCAGCTGAAGGGGCCCTTTCCAACTTAAACAGCTGACGAAAAGTAACAACTGCTCCACCAGAATCCCTCCTGGTTTATTCCAGGGTAACTGCAATCACAGTTTGTTACGGTCCTGTAGGTTATGTAAATAGTTAGAGTAAATAACAGGTCTGCAGCAAACAAGCAACGTAGCTGTCCTCTGACACAACAGGTGAAAGTCGAGCACAGCCGAATGAGGGTGTCCACAAGAGGGACGTGGAGTCACGACCAGCATGAAAGAAACACAAACTCTGTCCTGATACCCTAAAGACAATGTAGAATGGGCTCTATTCCAGCATATTCCAAACACAGTGCTCGGTATCTACCCTGATGCCTATGAACACCTGCAATTTTGCTGTCATCCCCAGCAACGTTTGCAGCGGGCACCCACACTGCAGCCAAGTCTCACCTGCCTCTCCAACCCAGCATATTGCAAGACGTAAACGTGTCAGTTCTGGCCAAATACCAGGGAGAAGGATAAATGTGTGGTCCTGCAGTACAGGGTCTGAGTGTCTATAGACCCTACACTGTCTCCCCACGGTGTGAAACTCCACGAAGATGCGGCTGACCACAAAGACACAAGGAAGAAAGTGAGGTGGGAAGTTTGTCAAATTGGATCCAAAGATCACATAGGGCCTTACCATAGATCAGAATCCCTCGCATTTGAGAGCATCTCCCGGATTCTGTCAAAACAGGGAGCCAAGTCTGCACCTCACCTGAGCTGCCTACATGATGTCTTGAGCCAACCAAGCCACCAGAACTACGGTGGTATTATTTCAGGTGGCATCACTTTGGTATATGCAAACTATGGATAGGGCAGGACGCTCAATCTCTGCCTGGTGCTCACATCTTAGTGCCAAAAGAGCGATTTTGCTCAGGCAAAAGGAACTCAGGCTCTCAGCCCTGAAGTCCCTCCATTCAGCCCTCAGACTGCTTGGAAGACGGACAGACCTGCAGGTGTATCTCATTCTCTAAGTTTACAGCTGATCCCTCCATCAAAGCCAATTGTAGTGCTGGCCAACTAGAAAACAAACACCAAACACCACCACCATACAGAAGTGAATAGATGACAGTAAGAAAACCAAAGCCTCTGGGAAGAAAAAACAAACCAACCAACCACAAACACACAACAAATTAAATTAAATTAAATTAAAAAAAAAAAGTGAACAAACCCCAAAAAACACGATTTGTGAATTATTTAGTAATAGTGGGATGTTAAGTGGAAATAGACTGAGGACATTTCTCTTACGCCACTTTTATGCCAACATAATTCAATTAGTACTGCTTTGCTTAGAGCAACGATTTCGTTCTGCACATACCAGGTTTGTCATTAGGCATTTGTTATGTGACAGTGACTTTTTTTAGTTTAGAAGTTCATTTAACCAGTGACAATATGCCTCTCCTTTGTAGCTCCTGTTTTTTGGAAACAGCTGTCTATTGACATTAGCCTTTCAATTTCCATGTTTTCAAACCTTTTAGAGGGACAGAAATACTAGAGGCCTGTGCACAATCTTATACTTGTGGCGTGGAAGGGGCAGAGAGAAAGGCTTCAGAGACATCCAATATTGCACACTTTTTTTGGATGTGGTAAGAACAGATTTCTTGAACAATTTCTCAGACATTACGTTCATGTTCTTCACACACTCAAGGCCAAACTATGGTCCTGGTTACCTCAGTTGCTTTGGATGTAGGCAAATCTTTTGAGGTGCTCAGAGTAGTGCAGACTGGTGCCAAGAAGGACTAAATCCTGAACCACGCCTAGGAATTGTTTGAGAGAATGATGGACGGCATGTGAGGGACAACGCCAATAACAAAGGTATAGATGACTGAGCCCCCATGTTCTCCAAGAACATTTCTGACATACTTTAGCATAGACACAGGCTTAAGGACTAAAGTGATTTTCTCCTACTACCACTGTGTAAGTACCCCACAAAATAATAGAGAGAACATTTCCCTCTGGAGTGACAGCTTAGCCACAGCTTTCATGAACAGCATACATACATACATAACATTATAGATTCTCTGAAGTGATACAGACTCATTCATTGTATTCGATAAGTTCAACTATAAATACTGTACTTTAAAGACAAAACTGTTCAAAAGCAAAGTTCTAAGAGCAGTACGTGGCTAGGAAGATTAAAGCTATTAAATATACAGACGCATACATTGCCCAGTGATGTGTTAATCCACATCTATAACGAGGCAGCTACTGACAGCGTTCAGGAAGAGCCTTCACAGCTTACACAGGACTCAGCAGATACAGACACACTGATTTTGGAATCGGCTTTTTGCACTTCCATCCAAAAAGTTAAATCTACACAAATGTAGATTATGTAGAAAGCCTTTGAAAACCTCACCTGCGACATCAGGTAACCAGTGACTTAAAATACATAACATATAAAGTATTCTGAAACTATTTATTTGGGACAGGACTCCAACAAATCCTTCTTTTTTGCCTCCACTTCCTGCCCCCAAACTATTAATATCAACAGTAAAATGCTGAAGGACTAAATAACACCGTTTGGCTTCAGTCAGACTGGTGAAAACCTGGAGCAGCCCAGCTGAGGCCAGCGTAACTGAGATCAGAATTTGGCCTGGACTCAACAAACTAAGCCAAATTCATTACCACGCTTTCCCTACACGTCTGCATATTAAAGAGCACGTTTTTGGTTGGTGGTGTTTGTTATTCTTTTTTTTCTTAAGTGCACATTTCAGCCGGTCTAAAAGTACATTCTGTAATTGTGACAAAAATGCCAACTGACGTAAAGAAGCTCCACAGATTTAATAATATTTTGCTTGGAAATGGGTGTATTATAGAAAGGCATTACATTTTCTAATCCAGTGTGCCTTGGCTCCGAGCTGTAGGAAACACCTTTCTGAGAAGGAAGAAAAAGGAAACTTTTCCCCCACAAAGAAAGCCCCAGCAAAGATCTCAGCAATAACAATTCTTTTTATATAAGCTTGGCCATTTTCTTTAGTGCCTGGATGAAGACAACTTAAACAAAGCAAACAAATGAAAAGCAGACAGAAAAGAGACCTGAGGATTTGGGGCACACTATAGCAGTCCAGCATGAAAACCTTTGTTCCTGCCATCTTTTGCTGTTATCAATTAAATGCTTTCTAGGCCCCAGCCCACTATCAAAGCACTGAATGAAATTAAGTAGTTATCTGCCTGCCTCCTTGGTCTTCTTTCAAGTTCTTGCCAAGTTCTGTCCCCATATAAACAAGTTCTTTGCTATTCAGTCTTAGTCCATATTAACAAATGTGGGCTGTAAAAAATCCAGGCACAGCAGCAAGGGGAAGGGGCCATAATCACACAGCTCTGAGAGCACTGGACATAGTGCAAAAAACAACGGTGAAGGGAAAGAACATCCCTTGGCAACACCCAGCCCTGAACACCATGTCATGGTCAGACTTGGACTACACTTTCAAGCGCTAAGAGCTATACCAGACAGTTATTCTGGATGCAGACAACAGCAACTAAAATCAGGATCCAGGTCCCAAAGCCAGCACATGATTTTCTCAGTAGCAACAGAGCCGTTCGATCTGCCTCTCCAAGAATGAGAGAGAGGTCATTTATTTCATTTTCTCTTGTGGTGCAGCAAATGCTGGAGGGGGTGATCTGGACCTACAGGAACATTCTGAGGAAACATTCTGCAGAACCTTCAGAAGAACCAGATTTATGGTCAGTTTGTCTTTTCTGCTTTAGTCCTTCAGTTTTTTCCATTACCTCAAGCACTCATCCTCTTTTTAAACCCATTCTCAGGACCTGTGCTCCCAGGACACTCATATACCTCCCCTCTACATATACTCTGTCCATGCAATAGTTGTGGGCTGCTCCCCTGCTCCTTTTCACCTTCTCCCATGCATCTCCACATACCTCCCTTCCCATAATCATCTCCCAGTCTGGACCTGTGAAGCTGCTGGACTGAGAAAGAGGAGGCACCCATTGCGCTTGAGACCATTCTTCCCAGTTCCCATTCGTGCTCAAGTGGATTTTTACACAGCTGTGGCCTCCAAGGCAGCAGCAGCGACTTTTACATCCACTCAAAGGCTGGTCCTCACTGTCAGATGTTCTCATAGTGGCTACGGAGTAAATTAAGCCTGGGCTTAACAAAGGCTATTTATGCTGTCTCATTTAGCAAAGCTCATGTTTATGGGGATTTATTAGGCACTTAACTGCACGAAAGAGGAAAATATTTACTTGTCATTTCAATTGCCCCGTATGGCTCTCCGACTCAGTGGCCTCTGAAAACACACAAATATTTTCCAATAAACAAAGAACTAGTTCAAACTGCTGCCCATTGAAAATGAGAGACTGAACACAAACAGATTGGATTCAGAAGCTTTTTTTTCCCCCCAAAAAAAATGGAAAGGATCCACTTTTTTTTTTGTTTTTGACACTGTAATGTGACCCAAGTCTTCAGTTTGAATATCTACACAGGGCAGTGATTCCTTTGGTCCTCAAGGAGCAGGTGACTTCACCAGATAAGAGAAACACAGCATTAAGCTTAATGCTATAATAATCTCAAAAGTACAACAGCACACAGGCATCATTTTGACTCTCTACTTTGACTACTAACCAGCACCAGTGAAGATGGAACCAGACTTCTTGCAAGAAAGCATCTTCCAGACTGAATCCAGGTGTAGAACTGTTAACAAGTGACTTCCCTTTGTAGGTCAAATTCATATACATGCGCAGCCACATGAATAGGACCCAGAAAACAACATGAAATCATAAAACTGAGCAATAACTAAATACCGGAGTCACTGTGTCAGATTAATGACTAGGCTGAACAGGCAAAAAAATACCAAAAAAAATGGAGTCAAACTGAGCCTGTTTATATCAAGAACAAGGTGTTTCATTATCATTAAGGCTCCTTATTTTTTTGTTAACAGTGACTAAGGCAGTTTACTCTCACAATTGCTATTGGCTTTCAGTGTAAACAACTACTACCCTTATGGTTTAACAGAATATTTAGCAAGCTACATATTAATACTGGCACTAGTGTCTGCGGAACAGACGGATGTCTCCTAGGAATGGATTTCTATATCTGTTTGCTCTTAATACCACAGGGCATCTGTCCAAAACTGTGTACTAAAAGAGTGTGAACATTTTTGCATCTCTAAGAATTAGGAAAAATCTTCTACATATCAAAAGTTTTCTTCCTAAACTATTTCAATCAGCTGCTTCCATTTCTAATTTTCTGCTTCATTTCTGGTTTATTTTTAACGACAGGAATTTGATATTACATGACAACCTTGCTCATCGCATAATTGAGGCAAGCTGCCTCTTTCTTCTCCCAACTGTTTGCAGTGAGAAACACAGTTTCTAAATCAACTTTTGTGTGAAAGACTTGCTCATTAAAAATTACCTAAAAATAAAGGAAGCTTCTGGATCTAAGGCAAGAAAGTAATCATTTTTTGACAGAAAACGGAATTTCATTCCTCCCCAGTGGAAAAATTTCAAAACTCACTGCAGCAGTAACATCTTGCGTCTGTATATAGAAAGATCTTATTTCTCTGTACATAACAAGTGACATACATTTAACATTTTCAAAACAGAAAACACAAGAGAGGCTCAAATATGACCTGCTTGATGAGTGATACAATTGTCCTTGCTCAGGGCTTCTTTATGTCCAATTTCATCCCATAAATGCTGATTTGTCAGGCAGCATAATTAGTGGGGAAGCGGAATGGCATTAGGAGACTGCAGGGACACTCACCTCTGGATATCAGGAGTAACAAATATCTCCTTTGCCTCCTGAACCTATCCCACCAAAAGAACACTATCTTGTGTTCACACCCATTTCTCGCAGGTAAACCATTACCAGTAATATTTAAACCCTTTCTTGGGTTGCCATACTATTTTTAAGCCAGTTCCTGAGCTTTATGATCTGTAAGTCTTACATTTATTATACATCAGCATATTAATGTCAGATTTTCCACACTGTCCTTGGCATTATGTCAAGATGGTGTATTGCACACAACCATGAGGGAGGACTGATATACGGATCATAAAGTTGGAACAACCCAAGTGTTTCACATATTGACTTTTGATTTTAGAAGAGACTCATCATGAGGAAGAGTCACTGGGTTATTTATCATTTCTCCCCTTTCAGAGATTACGACAAACCGGGATCTTTACTGTGGACTGTGAATCATATCAAACTATGCTACATTCTGGAAAGTCCTCCATCTCATATGAGCGCAGATCAAACACTCGAATTATCCTGTCAAAGAAAGGAAAATTCTGCCTTCGCAGCATCGCAAGTCTCATGATTTCAACTTGGCGCTTGTGATCAGCTCTCAGTCTTGTGATTACCAAAAGGTTCCAGCTTCCACTTTAGAAAGTCAGTGTCTATTAGAGAACAGCATAATCCTATGGTACCCTTAAACCCAACTGGTTCCAAGACTAAGCCACAGGATGCAGCATTTAACTGTTTGTGGGGAAAAAGGCTGCTTTTCACTGTCCTTTGGAGTGAAAATCACACAGAATCACAGAATCGACTAGGTTGGAAAAGACCTCAGAGATCATCAAGTCCAGCCCTTGGTCCAGCTCCAGTCCATTGACTAGATCCTTTATTATAGTTTTTCCTGCTTTGTGGAAAACCTATATCCCAAAAAACTGATGTTAGAAAAGATGTTCTCAAATATCAAAAGCACTTCTGGATTCCAAAAGCTAATTTTGTGGGGTTTTTTCTTACAGTTTCTCCACAGTTTTTCATTACTTAGTGTTCCAATAGTCACAGCCAGCAGTATTTAATGACTTAATTTAATGACTTAAACTGACATTTTAAAATTCTAACTACTGCCCTCCCACCTACAGGAGAAAAAAAGATCACTGCATTTTCAATTTTTGCAGCAGTCACTATATAAACGCTGCATTTTGTGTCACTGAGTTACAAGGAAGCCTTGATATCTCATAGCACCTAGAAACTGTAGCTTTTAGAAAACAAGTTGCTCATTTATGAAAAGGAACAGCCTGCAGATTAAAGAGAGACAGACTGATATGTCAAGTGGCATTTATTTCCTTCCCTTTTCTGAGGTTTCAAACTCAAATCATTATTGCAAACTACAGTTGCAGTTGTTGGAACAGACTCCTCATGGAGCGAATGTGTCACTGTGGATTTTACTGACAAGGAATGACAGGAGCAGCCTTGAGCAGCAGAACGATTGGGCATCTTCTGCGTTCGGATCAGAGACTTGGGAATTTTCATTTACATCCATGGTTTTGAAGATTCCATATTCTTCTAGACAATTATTAAGAATAAATCTGACTTTTTGATTTTTTGCATGATTCACCTTTATATTAACCTAATATAACTCTGCCTACCACACTTCAGCAAAAGGGACTAGATCCTTACACTTAACCATATGTTCTAAATTGAAGATTAAGTTGCAGAAAGGATAAAATTAATTCTTCTTTCCCTTTAAAAAAACAAACAGACAGAATTAAGATAATTCCCTCCAGCTGCTTCCAGTCTAAATTCCATCTTGTGAAGGTCAGTAATTCAGATTCAGTTTAGTACCAAAAGCGATACATGGAAACACTAATGGTTTATAAAAACCATAAGAACCATAAATTGATTAACTGTATTGTACTAAATTAGACTGGGGGGAAAAAAATATCAAGTTCTGAAAAGGTCCAGATAAAGCTAGAATTCCAGGCCTGATTAAAATACATACACGAAGCAAATTAGATATTAGACATGAGAAACAAGTAGTCTGCCCTCCGAACTAGTTCAGGGATGACTCAGTCCAACGTTGTACAAAACTGACAAGATTTATACTGCCCAGAGCAGTTGAAAAGCTTTATGTTTACAACAATGGTTTGTATGCATCTCTGCCCTGACATTCCTTCTAGAGTGCTTTTGTAAGCCTCCTCCATGCAGAAATTCCTCTTCAACCTTTAAAGCAACAAAGAGCAGATCATCACCAGAAAGCAAAGAGCACTCTGACCAGCTGCAAACACAGAGGGGAAGTAAAAATGGGATTACGCAAATTACAATCTGGGATTAGAAACAGGGAGAGCTCCAAATCTCTAACCCTCTATCTGCTGATCTCATCACTGCAATTCTTCCCACCTCCCTTAAGATCTTGACCTAAAAAAAAGTCAGAGCCAAAACGTATGTTTATTTCAAAACTCTCGCTACAGCCTTTACATAAACGGTTCCTGTAGAGACTGCTGGAAATTCCACTGTTACAACCAGGAAGAAAATGCCAATATTGGACTCTCCAGTATCACATCCAGCAGCTCTCAAAGTCCCCAACTTCTCCTCAGGAAAGAACCATCTTCCTTTCCACATCCTATAATCACTGAACAGACAGGTGAATGGGCGTTTTGAGGTAGCCAGAATAATTAATTCCAGCTCCTTGACAAGAAGCATCTTTTTCCAGACACAAGGAAGCTCCAAGGTAACTCACTCTGCTTCACCAGTGGTTCTAGAAGTACAATCCTTTTCCTCTGTCTGGATGCTGATGCCTTTCAGAGAGGCTGTAAATGGCTATTAAACATTTCACCATCTCTCCAATCAGATTAATGCAAGATTCTAGTTTTGTCTGGTCAGTACCTGCTAAGGAGAAAAGTGGGAAGCACCAAGTAGAAATGGAGGAATATGTTTAGCTGAAGGGGTCAAGCCATGCGAATGGAGAATAACGCAGTGGGAAGACCAGATTTCTGTAAGGCAACGCTACTTCTTGCAAGCAATTTTGCCTCACCAGTTTCCATTAGAAGATGCTAGAAAGGTAAATTTGTTGAGTTTATTAAACTACAGGCCAAGAGTCAAAGGAAAAAATCAAAAAGAGGAGTATAAAACAAATGCTACAGTATTACTACAAACAGTTATAGAGAATTTTGTGTCCCTGAAATGCCTTGCACGCTGTAGTTCATTTCTCAGCAGCTGCCAAGGCTCTGCATGCTGCAAGGATCTGACCGTCAGTCGGCCAGAACACAGACTGACCGACAAAGCCGAATTTGTGCCCCAGCTCAGCGCGTTTTCCCCTCCCTTGCACTGCACTGGGCTGGGCAACCTCAGGAAGTTGCATACGCGACAGAAAGTCACCCGCTTCCTCCCTTTATACGCTCTCACATCGATTTCTATCACCTTCACAGTTTCCCCTGCCTCTTCCCCTGCAACACCTACGCGTCACTTCGGCTATCAAGAGGTTCAAAGGAGCACTGAAGCAAGCCTCACAACAACTGCAAACCCATCAAAACTACCGAACAGAAACCAGGAGCTCAACAATTTGACCTTAACAGAAATTGTTTCAGAGGAGTGAGACAACTCAGGCAGACCCTCAAAGCAACAGGTTAAGCAAACACTGTGTGTGATTTCTCAGCTGTTGATTATATGTCAGTGTTTGAATTAATTTGCCTAACAAAAGCCACTTGTATACAAGAGTGATCAAGCAAGGTCACAGTGACATCTGGCCCTCTGGGAGCAGCTGGTTGCTCCTCTAACCCCTTTGCTCACCGTGCTGTGCACAACGGCTTTGGTCTCAGCCACTTTGATAATCAGCTGAGCTATTCCGAGCTACAGAGCTTCACATGGAAGCAGAATCTGGCCTCAGGCTTTTAATATACACCTACGGCTGACAGAAAGCAAAACTGAGGCCACAAGCACTCTTGGAACCTGCTTTCATCAAGGGACACTGGAAAACAGAGAGACACAAACTGAAATCCAACCACACAATTCAGCAGAAATTCAGCAGGGTTACAATTGTGTAACTGTTGCCACAAGTTAACTAACACATGGCAAAACAACAAAAAACCTTTGTGTTTCATCCCCTAGCACAAACATTTCTTCAGAGTTTGAGAAGGACCCCAAACGTGTCTGTACTGAAGAGGCACTTTGGCATCTCTTTCTGCAGGGCTGAGCCTTCACCAAACAGAATGAGGGATGGAAGGTTCTGAGCCAGGACACCCTGAAGTCAGGGGGACATTGGGGTGGTTGGTACCTTGTCCAAGGCACATACACCTGAGCAGGACAGGGCGGGTTATGCAACTTCATTTTGCTGTTGGTAACTGCAGCATTAAAAACCTAAGAGCAGAGCTTTATGCAGAGGAACAACCATTTTAATTGTTTCTAGCCCCATCTGTACTTCACTTTCTCCTATCAGGCATTGCAACCTTTTTGTTGCTTATAAACTTCTTCATTCATTAAGTTTAAAGATTCAAAGTTTTGACCTTGTGTCATATACAGAGATACTTTTCTACTGTGTTAACATAAAGGTGCTTTTTAGGCATGTTTTCCCACATCTGGATGTCTCAGAAGTGGCAGAACATCTATCACATGAGATACTCTGGGAAGAGTTAGCAGGAGAATTATGCAGAAAATCTACATGGGAAAGACAGATGTTTATATGGAAAAAGAGTTGCCATTAATCACAGCTATTACAGCACTGAAACCTATCAGTACAAGTCCATGTTTAATGGAACAATATGTTATGGGACAAAACATCCTACTTTAAGATACCAAGGCCCGGTCTGACCCAGTTCACAGAAGTTGTACTTTATTAACAAGTGTTATTAACTTCAGTGCAATTACTCACAGAAGGGCATTCACAGGCAAAGCCTGATTCAGTAACCTCCATAACATGACTGAAGTTGTGGTATGTGGGTAGTCAGCACTACTTGGGATGACTCAGGTCACTCTAAACATAAGATATTCACTTTGTCTTATAGCTTTAGATGTTTTTAAACCATAGGTAAAGTGATCTCATGATGTGCTGCTTTGCATCTCATTGCTCAATCAGGTATTGCTAAACAGGAGTGTTAAGTAATCCATTATGTAGTACACAGTACTCCATAGTACTACACAGTACATAGAATCCCACTCTAATTCCAGCAGCAGTTTGCCGTGTAATTCCTGGTACAGGCAATAAATTACTGTGTCCTGTATACTTTGCATTTTTAAGGGCTGCAAAGAATGCGTTGCATAACCAATGACAGATGCTACAGGGAAGTTCAAAACAGTCTGAAACAGTCAGAGAAGCTTCTGACGTTCAGCACTCAACTGGTCACTACAGACCCACCCCTCTAATCACTTGACTTATTTCTCTCTGTCACTGGGCAGTGACAGATTTGGTAAAACTGCAATACAGCAATGTGTAAAAGGAGGAGAGGAGAGATGCATGCAAGTCTGAACTGGGTCATGGTCTGTTAGCAGAGCTGTGCTAGTTTATAACAGCAAAGATTTGGTCTTGTAGTTGTCCACACGAAGTATTAGTCAGAATATAACTCTCCCCAGATTAAGAATTCAATTCTGGTGTTAAAGCCTTCTTGACTTTAAGGAGGTCACAGTTTCAACCTTAAGAAGTGGGGGGGAGACAGGGAAGCGATGCATGGGCTGTAATTCTTGCTATTTCAGCTGCCTTTTTTTAATCTTCAAAAGTTTCTCATATCTCAATCTCCCTTGGCTGATTTCTTGTGCTAAGGGAGAAGAGATAAATCAGCATTCCCATGCTTCAGACATGCCAAAGCTTTACTGTTGTGGCTTTTTTGAGGGTATTAGAGTCTGAAACATCTCCCTTCACCCAAACCCAGCAAGTGCAACAGCTTACGGATGAGCCCAGAAGAGTTCACTATGAAAGCAGATCACCTAAAAGAGAATTATACCTCCTGATGCAGGCTGAAGTTCTACATAAACTTGTCGTCTTACCCTGGCTCTAAGGGAAATCCTTTGGTCTGAGCAGCACCATGAGGAATCCCACCCTCATCTGGAGCTGTTATTCCTTAGCTGACTCAGATTCAGCAAGGAGACCTTTGCAGTACAGAACACATGGATCTTGCCAACATTCTGCTCCTATTTGTAGCAGAGCAGGAAGGTCTTCAGCTAAGTGAAATTAGCAGAAAACCCTGCATAAATTCCCATTGGTTGTGCTAAGTAGGAAACAGGTAGCATGTACACATCTCCCTTGGGAGACAGCAAAGATACAAGCCCATCCAGGAGAGACTTTATGGATGGGTTGGTGTCTGTCACCTTTAAGAAGGGACCAGTCTGGGTTGAATCCACTCCCAGATTCAAGTCTTGTAGCTCCTTGGCTAACAACCTGTTCCTTGCAGCAAGCTACAATACAGAATAAACAGCTACAAAAACAAGCACAGAGTCTTCAAACAGAAGGCTGGAGTCATTAGTGCCGCCAAACCCTGAGGCGCTTTCATCACTTCCTAGACTCTACTACAAGAATTTGCTTTATTAGCTCTTTGTATGGGATAAAACACCCTCAGTTTTCAGAATGAGGTGAAGTACTGCCACTTCAGGTACCACTAAGTTCTGCAAACACTTTCATAAGCTGCCTTTGCTGCTGAGGACAGTCTTGCCCTTCATGCCTGATGCCTTTTTTTCCCCCACTGGGCTTTCTTAGTCTGGTTCATTTCAATAATCAGATTTACACTGGGGCAATACAAACTGTCACAGTTGCAGAAGCCAGCAGGAAAGCTATGGGAGCAGAGCAGTCATTACCTGGACTAGCCTTGCCAACCAGAACCACGTTCCTGCAACAGCTCTCAGGTGAGCTGAACTGCTATAGTATGTCGAGCCCCTTGCAGATACCCTGGCTCCCAGCCAAGGCAATAAAGTTCTTGCAAACTCAGGTTAAATTACCTTCAACTTGTATGTGGTCATTTTGCTTCTGAAATGCCAAAAAACAAACAAACCAACCAAAACCCACAACATAAAATATATTCCCCTCTCATCTCCATGTGAAATTTGTTCTTATACTAAACCCAGCTTAAAATCTTCCACCATTCAAAACAGGCCTAGACTTCCAAGCAATGCAAAGACTTCAGTAGCAAGCAGCAATACGAAGGGTTGTACCCAATAAATTAGGATCCAACCCAGTTAACAACTCTCTGTAGACACACTAGAAATACTATCAGCAAAAGCCAAGAAGAGAGATAATTTTGGGAAGGTCTTGCTGGACTTTTCTATGACTAACAGGAATTTTCCTCATTTTATGTAGGGGGAAAAAAGCAGCAAGAGACAAGCTATTTGATTATATGCAGACGGTGCAGGAAAGAATAGGTGCACTGGAAGGCAGATCGTACTTCACCTGCAGATCTATACATAAGAATTCAGATGAGACATGCACCAGCTGCAATGGTGCAGACTGCAACACAGAGATGACAGTCTGTGCTATCCCCTTACTGACCTGTGATCAGCTTTCTTGGACTATCTTGTCCCGCTGGTGTTGCGGTCTTGCGCTAAGCATAGACCAAATAAATTAATACAGGTCTCTGGTGAGTCCTTCTCTCAGTCCCATATCCAGGAGGAACCAGAAAATGTCATCCCCATTGATATAAAGGGGAATAGAACAAGAGCAACGCCTACCAGCTCCCTTCTTGCCTGGAAAGAAATAATTCCCTTTACTTGTCCCAGCCACTTAAGCACATGCTGTTTGTGTGCAAGAACTCTGTGCTTTAGAGACATGGATATGAAGGGCAGGGTACAGCATGCAGGCAGGGTAAGGGGTACAAGGAAAGCAGGCTGAAAAAAAAGCAACAAAACAAAAAAAACCCACCACACACACCAAAAAAAACCCCCACAAACCACGAACCACCCCACATCAATCATCACCCAGACCATGCTTCTGTGAAGATCTTTGTTATTTGAAAGTAGCTGCCAAACCTTTTGAACAAACAGCTCTTAGCCTGAAGAGATCACAGACTGTTTGCTGCCTTTTATTTGTGGGTGGACGGCATTATTTCTTCTCCACAGCTGAATGACACTGGTTTTTGAAAAAATGAATTACAAAATGGGAGAATTGCAAATACTTGTCTGAGCACAAATGGCTTTGTTTGCCTGAGAGGGAATGCGTTTATTTGAAGAACAATCACTCCTGTACAGGTATCCTCAGAGAACACACATTCACAAAAGCGGTTGAGTTCCCACAACAGCTAATGAGTGAGTGTGAGCAGCTCACTGGCCTCCAGTGAGGTTAACTGAACACTTTCTCAGTGCTCATCTCCACCCAGAAGCTGGTATTCTCAGCCTTGCACCAAGTGATCCACCACCAGCCACACGTCTTGCTGTTGTCCCCATTAAATTACACCTGTTTTATTTCTTACCATTTATCTCGCCTTTACACGTCACTGGAAAACAGAAGTGTACTGCTTGGGAAAATTACTCCTTTAGATAATTTGAAGACTTGTGGTTGGACATAACACATTGTAAAGAAAGCAGATCTAAAGGTCAGTGCTTCTACAAGTACTCCCTTCCATCATCACCCCAGGAGCTGTAATTGGGCAATGCAGGCTGGCCTTTTACGTTGGTGTCTTTCACACTCCTACATAAGGTCCCCGGACCCTTTCCTGCAACAGCTCCCCAGCTGCAGACACACACCACACACCTTCATCGCCAAGATCTTGCACAATTTACTTGCAAGTCTGTGAGGCAGACTCTGCTGCCCATTCTGGGCTCCGTCTGGGGAGGAAGGGAAAGTAAACGCTCCCGTTTTAGCTTCAGATTATTTTAAACACAGGATGACAGATGCTCTGCAGTGGGAAGGGCCTCTGCCTGCACCTGCAGCACAAGTGCACACAAGAACACATGCATGGGACTGCAGGAGATGGGGAGAACAGCTCAGCACATGTTCTTGCCCAGCCAGGTGACCCTGCTGCATCCTGAACAGCAGTGACACAATGTGGGGTCTGAATTGGGTGTTTCCTGTCTCTAGGTCACGGGTTTCTGCCATAAACACCTTACATTAAGAAACCCACAAGAAACAATTTAACACGAAAGTAGGTGAAAGCTCCCTCCCTTCTTGTTATTTGTCCCCACGTCTTCAGTGGTAACGCCTGGGATTGCCACAGCATAATGACACTTTCTGCCAGGCTCCAAGGAGGAGCAGTTGATATTTCTGGCACAGGGAACCATACTGTCTCTCTCTTGTGAGCTGCTATAGCTCAATCTGAACTAGATCTAAATCCCCAAATTTGGTGAAATAAATATTGTCAAGCAGATCTAAGCATCACAGTCACTCCCTTTCCCAGAGGGGTCTGAGCTGGCCTTGTCACCTTTGACTGCCAGACAGTGCTGAGCTTTGCAATGCACGTCTGTCTTCAAGTCTCCTCAGCATCAACGCCTTCCACAGGAACTTCCTCTGAAATCCAACACAACCCAACCTGTCCGGTATTACCAGAAGCAAACAAATCCAGTCAGACACCACAGTTTATATCATAGTCTATCAAGTGTCACACTTCAGCAGGCCATTGCATTGAAGAGGATTTCCCACAGCTTGAGGATACTATCGGTTTAAATCTATAATCACCTCTACCTATTAGTCAGCACAGAATAGAGTCTCAAGAAACCTGGCTTGACACAGGACAAGCTCAAAGATCAAAGTAGGAACAGGAATTACTGGAAACCAGCATTTCTGAAAAAGGCTACGGGACATTTGGCTGAAAACATGCCCACTGGCAACAAGCACTGATGAAAAAATAGATCTTCATGTGTATGGTCTGATCTCTACCACATGATCCTAACTTAGGAACTGTGGTAACTGTTCCCCATTGCTTACAGAGACAGCCAGGCACATCCAGATGTTATTTCACCAAAGGTCTTCACACTGGCTGAATCACCCTGCAGGTACATGGTTAGTTCTCATCAACGAGTCAAGGAAGACCTGAGGAGTAACAGATACCTGATTCTTGTAGCTAGTGGTGACAACTGTCAGCCTTGCAACAGTAGTTACACAGACTTCAGTCACTTGGAAATTGCAAAATCAAAGGCAAGAATGAGAATGCACAAATAGAAAGGAAAATATTCATTTTTTTAAAATTTTCTGGGTTTTTTTGAGGTGTGACTGTGACTTGTGACTCCACACGCAATAGCTTTTAAAAACAAATAATCAACACAGGGCATTATCACCACAACAACTCTATACACTTCCCAATCTACAAAACTGTACTGAAAAACCATTCTTCCCTTTCAAAGCTTGGTCCCAGATCCCTAAGCTTTCCTTCAGTGATTTTTGTAGCTCCAGAAACATTTTGAGGTACAGATCTTGAGCACACAGTTTCTCTACACCCATTAAATCCATTTGTCACCTACACAAGACAGTCACATACATATTTTTCAAAGCCTCACATTGTAGAATGATACTGGCTCCATGCCTTTATAAATTTCCTTCAGACAGGATTTGGGAGGCTCCTTCATTAGCCATCCAAAGTGTCCCCAAGAGACCCACTATTTTGCTGATATTGAAGATCTGTGCCCATAAATCCCCTGCGCACCAAGAGATGCTTGGACAAGACCTTGTAAAACAGAGACAATTACCTTGTCAAAGGAGAAATTGATCCCAATCCCTGTCAAAAGCAGCCATCACAACCTAAGAGCAAAACCTTTCTGTTCTCCTTCCTTTTCTTCCTTGCAAAAGGACTCCCAAGCAGATGCAGCAAAGTGAACGCATTTCAAGAACAAATTCAAAGCACATACACATCAGAGGGTTAAAAGTGAAAAGCATACCCTATTCTCAGGGACATTCTGCTTCGGTATTTACAGGCCCAAATTCCACAAATATACATGCCTGTACTTAATTTTAGTACAGAAACCTACAGGTTTCTCTAGCCCACTCAAGGAAACCACAGTAAGGACATTCCCATCTGCAGAACCAGGGCCCAAGGCTGTGGCCTCTGACCAGTGTAGGCTGGGGACGTATCTCCCTCCATAAGACAGAAGTCAGCAGAATAAGGTCACAAAACTGGAGTAGGAACTGCAGGAAAAACAAAAAAACCCACACACAAAACACCAAAACTGTTGGTAAAGGGCAATGCCACAGTGGATGGGTCTGCAAGGCCAGTTTAATTTGCTTCTCTACTTCAGGAAAAAACCTGCAGCCTGAATGGTTTTCCATGTCTACCTGCATCCACCTGGTCCACTTAAGTGTTGGTATAAAATAGGACATGTTGCAGCAAAAAAGTGAAAGGGTAAAGCCCCTAATCACACAAATGGGAACCAGGAAGGACAAGCACACAGAGGGAGATCACGAGCCTCAAGCATTCCTAATCTCAGCTCATGTATTGGAGCAGCAATTTAAGCGCATGCTGTAGCCACCTTCTCACTGTTGTCAGGCCAGAGTCTGTTCAGCTGCATCTTGTCTCCCAGAGGCAGCCTTGCAAAAAGACTGTTTTAACAATCTGGGAGGCAATTAATAGCGTGGCATTCATCTAGCAATATCTCCTCCCTCCAGGCTTTGATCACCCCATAGTCCATTTATTCTTAAAAGTCATAAGAATGCAAACAAGTGTTCAGAGTGGGGTCAGGGATCTACACCTTCCTTTATGTGAATCATTACAACAGGGACTCGTGTTGAAATGACCCTCAGTAAAGACATTTGGTGAAAGGTACCCCAAGAACATAAACACAACACTTGACTGTTAGTGGAGTCACCATCCCTGGAGGTGTTTAAAAGGCACTTACGACGAGGTTCTTCGGGACATGGTTTAGTGCTAGAGTTAGGTTATGGTTGGACGTGGTGATCCTGAGGGTCTCTGCCAACTGAAATGATTCTATGACTACGAGGTACCAGCCTATGGAGGCTTTTGAAACGCATCAGTCTCACCTCAAGTGCCTGGCCCTGCAATACATGACATGTCATTAGTGGGGTGATTTGGGGAGCCACTTGAACTGCTATTGTCCGACTGCTCTGTTCCCAGACAGCGTGACTTACACAGCAGAATTTTTCACGGCTTCATCATAACTTAAAAGTTTCATATCACAAACCACCATCTATGCAACGTTTTAGACTGTTTCACAATTTGATTTGCATTGCTGGTCTTCCAGAAACCTGTCATAACATGTTGACAGATGGTATATCTGGCATTTAATGAGCCTTGGTTTTTCACGTTGGTCAGATTTAGGAATTGGCCTGCCCCAGGTAGCAGCTTATTTTACTAGTTTTCCATATTGATACCAAGATCAAGGATCTCAGTCATGCACAGTCCTGCTGAGCAGGAGCTGTACAAATGCAGAACAAAAAGATACCTCACGCTTTTTACTCCACTTTGAAATAGATTTTTAGACATCTGACGACAAGATCTTCCTCTCTCAGAAGCATCACAGGGAGCAGCATAGAGGTGGCCTGCAGAAATTAAAACCTTCCATGAAACTCCCCAGAGGAAGGATGGAGTAGATCAGTAAGCAGGCTTAGATCAGAAATGGGCATTGGGACATGTCTAAAAATGGATGGTTCAGTGTGTTTTCTCCTCCCATCATTTAAAATGGCCCACACAAATGCATACACAGATTTCAGTTATATTCCCACCACTATCTGGTTAATTTTTTTAATGCATCCATCTTTTTGCTCAAACCAAGCACAAAGTGGAAAAAATAATAAAAATAATTAAAAAAATAATATCAACACTGTGAGTTTCAATCTTCCCTTTTGGGTGAGGATTTTACCGGTATTATTTCTACACACACCAAGTCTGCAGTTCCTCGCAATTCCCAAAAAAAGCTCAGAAAATGCTGACTAACCCTATTTCTGAGAACAAGTGATCATGCAGACGGCAGCGAGACGTAACTTGGTCAAAGCAGGAAATTGCAATGCTAGGAAAACAGAATGGACGCACACACCTATAGACAAGCATGTACACATGCCTTTGCATGCTAGTTCTTACTCACTGTCACACACAGGGTGTTTGTGCATCAGCTATCGCTGTAGACCTCAGATCTAAAGAGCTGCAGAGGCCATTAGACACCTAATCACCCATGATTAATTCAAATGGAGCTTTCTCATTCACAGGGACACTCCCTGACTCTGAACAAGAACAGCAGAGTGTTCTCTATTGTGTCTTAACATGCTCTATAAAGTGTGGTGAAAGAAGGCAAGAAATTTATCCCGGAGAAAGACAACAGGCTAGTGGTGTTTTAATAAACTTGCACATTAAGTTCTTCACAAACGCAGCCTCCTATTAACAGTGGTGAGCCAAAATTGCTGACCAACACGCCTCTGGGATGGTCCCTTTAGAGCTCTGAGTGCACATTAACATGCCAAACACACTAAGGTTTAACTTCTCTCTGTCCCTCTCACATCCCATCTGCTATTTCCCTGAAGTGAGACCCCAGTTTCAACAACATGCACCAGTCACATGGAGAAAGACACATTCTGGCAGGTTTGTAGCTACATCTGCTGTTCCTTACATAAATAAGCCTTTCATATTTTAGAAATGTTAAGTCATGGACTTGGAAGCCCATTCTCACCTGTGAACTTCAGCAGACAAAAGCTAAGCAGGTTTCTCTGCATTAGGCTCTAGTTTCTGGGTACGTGTAGATGGAATGATTTCCCATAGACAGACTTTCTTATTCAAGGACAAAAGTGGCTGCAAGGTCAGGATTTTTCAAAGCCATGTATTATTCCAGAGAATTCACTTCTACGACATCCAAAACTGTGCACTAGAAAGGTAGTTTATACCTTATAGATAGGAACGACCATCTAGGGTTGAGGAGACAGACAGGGATGGCACAAAAAAGAACCAAAACCAAACCATGAAACACACACACCAGGCTCTACTAAAGCTTTCACATTGTGACACCCAAAATCATTAGTTCTAACCAGAAGTCACACCCAGAATCCTTAGATGACACTCCAAGCTCTTTCAACTATTACATGTGTGGTCTCGGTCACTCCCTGCCTCAGTTTCCCCAGTTACACAATCATAGGTTCAATTCTTATTTGCTAACACTGAGAGAATGTGGATAGGAGAGGTTTGGGGGGCCTGTTTTCTTCTTTTAGTCTCCCACGCTGCCCATGATTTATTGCTTAGTTTCATGCAAAAGCTCTGACTCTATTTCTTTCTTCCAAAAAACTCCAGGGGCTCCACCTTGGCTTGGGAGATCCAGTTCCACCTGAAAACACCCAGAAATTCTCTCCCCACCCTGAAATTTCATATGGAAGAACCACGCCAGCTGCATCTGCCAAGCTCTGCTCCGTGACCACAAACTCAAAGTAAAGAGATGCATAAACCCAATGTGGAAAACAAAAGAGGCTCCAGGACTGTGCCTGGGCATTAAGAAACACATGCACATTGCAGCTGGGCCCTTCTCTTGACACCAGGTATTATATATTAGCTGACCTGTCAATACTTCAGTTCCAGCCAGAGAACAGTGCACATACATCCCCTACCTAAAATGAGTCATTGCAACAATAGAAACAAAAACAGGCACCACAATTTTCTAGGTAAGTAGAGACAAACAGGAAAATTAGATGGAAAAAAAGAAGCGTAGTCAAAAGAAAGCAATGAAACATCACAGAAACACATGCCAGGAGCTCCAAATCCAAATGACCCTATGCAGTCCTCCAAATGTACCTGGAGGGTAAAGCAAACACATGCTCCCACACACATGCTGCAACCAGTTTTTGCACCAGCAAACCAACACTATGAAAATAAATAAACCCAAAGGCATGCAGAGCCTTACCTGCCGTCCTGGCACTGCCCACCCAGCTCCACCTGGACACAACGCTCCTCCAGTGGGGTGGGAAAACAAGACCAGCACTTCACCTCTCCCACCTCCAGAGCAACCAGGATGCTTGTTCCTACAGTTCAACACAGCTGCTTTAAACAGACACACCTGCAAACTGAGCCCACACACCCCACTGACCAGAGAACACAGACATTCAAACCCCCCCACGGCCCTCAAGCCTTTTCCTCAAGGGAAAAGTAAGAAATTGGTAGAATATAGACACCTTCTTCCAGTGTTTCACACAGGACTCTTAATTAACGCTCCAGTGAGAGAACCACACTGGTCCCTCATCACTTTCTACAAGGAGGTTCTGGAGCCTGTGGAGAAATGAGAGGTCTCTGCAGGGATGAGACTGGGCTGGGCAGGGATTCGGAAACTCCTATCTCCTCCTGGTAGACTGCAATGGGCCTTGGGATCTGTTCTCAAATCAGCAGGGTGTTTCAGAAATCACTACGCTTGTACTTTTGCAGTACACAAGAAGCCACAGGCTACTGTAAAATGGCCACCAGCAGAGGCATAACATCCATTTGAGAACAGGTGATATGACACCAGAGCTAAATGGTGTCAAGACTACAGATTCTTCCAGGGTAAAAACCCTTCTGAAGCCTGCACACAGTTAGTGCAGGCTTTATAATATCACTGCACGAGTCACTGGACATTTTGCATCCTGCAGTTGCTGGCAAGCCACACATTTATCTGTCCCTTCTATTCACATCCACCTTTTCTGTGAGTATGAAGACAAAAGAAACCTTTTTTAAAAAAAAAATAAAAGGGGGGGAGAAGGTTAACCTGTCTTCTCAAACAAACCGAATTAAATGTCTGGTCAGAACTGTGAGTTCTCCTTATGCATCAGAACCATCCTCTGGCTTCATGGAAAGGACCACAGAACTGATAGAAGATTTCAATCTACTTGATTTCTCAAGAAGAAGCCTTAGAGTTCATCGGCTGGAAGGTCTATCCTCTGTCAAAAAAAGGAGCTGTAAGGCTAAGACTTAGATGCATTCCTCTCACACATCACTCCTTTAAATTACCAAACCACTGCCCTAGGTTGACACACTTTATTCAGTTTTTTTTTCACTGTTCCCAGCTTGTCCTTAGAGCTGATGAAGTCACTTGTCCTGTAATTTGATAGCAAAATTCACCAATACAATCCACACCAGCTCCCAACTGGCTGCCAGAGGACAAAAAAAGCCATGTGATTTCTATTAACATTATTGGATTTGAACCTGGGAGTTGAAGAGCCACATATCTCACGGTCAGTCCTTGGCCAAGTCCATTCCCTGCTGCTCTCCTCTCTTTGAGGATTCAGATTTCATTCAGACAATGAGACACTTGTCTGGCCAAACACCACCTCCACCCCTAGCTAAACTAAATCCAGTTATCTGCATAAATGCTGAGCACAGACTTAACTATGTGAATCTCCAAAATACAGCATCTGAGCAGACACTTGGATGTGATGTCTCCTATGACAAGTAGAGCCAAGCCACCTGCGCTGCAATTACATTTATGCACCGGCACTATCTTCCAGAAAAAGTACTTTAAATATAGTAATTACTTTGGATTCACAGCTAAGCGTAACTGCTGACACCACTTTGCAGATTAAAAACCCTGAGGCAAAGGTATGTTAAGCAACCCAGATCTATGGCAAAGCTTGGAACAAAACCCACTCTCTCTGCTTTATAGTGCTAAGCTGTAACTAGAAACACAATCTTCCTTTATATTAACACCTCCTCTGCCTGGTGTCGTCGAATAATGAGATAAATATGGCAACAGCATAACTGGAATGCAAATGAGTTGGTAGCCCTTGATAAGATTGTTTTCATTACAAGGTGATAACTGCCTTGTGAGTTTCCAGCTGACACACGCAGAACTGGCAATAGCCTTGTGGTCTTGCATGGAGCCTGAAATGGATCCATTCCCACTTTTTCAGTTGAACGTTGAATGTTGTGCATTGATTTTCTACTCAGCCCAGCTGTGTCCTTCACAACCAGGGGCCTCAGGCAGTTGGCCTGAGAGATTACTGGAGAGCCGGAGATTTTGACAGGCAAGTTCTATTAGATGCTACACCATATCTCTGTTTGAAGGGTGTGGAGGAAATACTGTCCAACCTCTTAACTGAGTAAAAGGTCCTTTGAACTGTAGTTACCTGTTGGCACAGAGTTCAGTTAGGCAATCTTAATTGTTTGTGTTTGATTGTACATATAAAGAAAATGTGAAGCTGTGTCACTTTGAACCAAGATATTTGCAAAAATATGTAGATAAACATCTCAGGAACACACTTCAGGAACACCTAGAGGTCTCTGTCAGGGGAAAAACAGATGAGAGAGCCCTCGGGACAACTCATTACCTTCATTCTTCTGCTTGTTCATCCATTCATACACTCACCATCCTCCTCTTCAGTGTCAGTGGTTTTTGATAGAAAAGTCTCAAATAGACAAAACACAAAATCAGTACCCTCATATGGTGACCAGTCCTCATATTTGGACTAGATTCTCCCACAGCATATACATTTTGGGAAAGTGAAGGTTCATGTTGCACAGAGACCAGATCTCGGACCTACACACATAGCTGCAAAGAGTCACAGCGATGGGCCATTATCAAGGGTCTTTGTGGTACTGCTGCTAGCATAAAAATACACACAAGAAAACACAAAGTATTCTAGTTACCCAATATACAGGCATCCCACGCTCCCTGTGGCCGGCTCTCCAAGGGTATTTATTATGTGCTGGGGGGGTATTGGTAATGGAGAGACTACCAGAGATATGGAAGGGCAGATAGCTTGCTTCACAGAGGGAGCACTGACTGTATTGTAGAGGAAAAATATAGTGATGACTAAGGGAGGGAAGACAGAAAAGGAAGAAGGTATTTAATGTCAAAGGGCTCCAATGCACATCGTGATTTTTAGTATCAGCCCTTCTGGGTCTACCCATATTTATATGGAACAATTCCTGGGTGGTGAGTGAGAAAATAAATGTAGTTCTGTAGGCTACATGCCAGAATATTCGTGAGAGCTGCAGATGATTTATAGCTTACCAAAGACACTGAGATCAGTGTTTGGACCACACTGGCTATTTTTCTATGACAAGGCACAGGTCTATATAATACAGAGGGATTATGACCTATCCATCCATCAGAGTCACTCATGGGACATCAGGTTTCTGATGCCAGGGAAAAAAAAGCTCTCATTTGCTGCCTCCTGGCTCTGCCCCATGAGCTGCAGTGTGTCCTGTGCACCACTAGTGTTTCAGCCTCTTTGCTTACAAAGCAGATGTTTGACAGGCACAGAGATAATTCCTTCAAGATCTGTAGCAGCTGTGGCCAGCATTCAGATAAGAGGCCCTGTATTTCTACAGCCACCCAGCCAAGGCCTTATGCAACTTGGTTAAATTGCCCTTGGAGACACTGCCTTGCCAGCTCGAGTAAGTGGCAGACACCTCTCTACGGGAGAAGAAAAAATAGGTCTTTTGTTAAACGTCAATTTGTTTTTCCTTTGGGCTCAAATTTTGAAAAACTTTATTTTTTTTTTTCCCCTTCTGAATTGTTTTTGGGAGGTTTTCATAACGTGGAGTCTTCATGCATCCAAACATGGGCTGCTCCTACCCCTGCCAGCCTTCAGTGCTTTGGCGTGGAGGCAGCTCAGCTCTGTAGGAACCCAGATCTTTCCTGAGGTCCATGGTGTTGAGTGGCCATTTTCATAACCTTAGACCTCCTCCTATCTGCCTGACACTGTTTGCTTTGCACAGGGCACAGTCTGCAGTTGACGTGTGGAGCTTAAAGGATTCTCTTTCTAGAACTAAAATGCCATTCTGTGACCATTCATTAAGGAAGAGACAAGAGAAACCAGGCTGAACTCAGCAGAATCCTTTGGGTGCCCCTCAAAAAGCAGAAGAGCGCCTCGAGAAATTTTCCACACAAAATGAGACACGTGGAGATGTATTATACAGAGGTACTCTGGACACAAGCCATCTGTGGTAGCCTAACACCGACCCAGTTAAAAAAGCAAACTCAGTGTCAAGGGTTAGTGCCTTGGTCTCAACACCATCAGGTGCTACCGATTCGTCTTTTGCTGGCTTAAATATTTTTTTTTGCTATAGTCCATATCTATGGTGTCATCACAACTCCTTGTTTCACTGAAATCCGGGGTTGGTATACGTGGTTCAGAATTTACATACAAACCCTGTGTTCCCCTGCAGACAAACCACCAGGCAGCAGAAAGTCTACTTGGTGCATTTCGCATGTGGTTTTGGGATCCCAGGAGTAATAGAATATGTGCAGATGACATGGAAGAGCTGACACCAAAGCAGCTAGAACTAATCCACTAATCTTTAAACTAGGAAGGCCTTGGAAAAATGCAAGTGGAAGAAAAACTTCCATATTCTCAATGAGGAGCTGAGAATAAAACAGAGCTTCATCAGTCCAGACGTGAATTTCCTCAGGGTTGATTATTAGTCTGGGAGTGGCCATCACAAAGGCAGATCTAGGAAACAGAATAAACATGAGTGAAGTTCAAAACAACAGCACATGACCACTCTTTGCAAAACAGGAGTCATAAAAACACAGAGGAACTATTAACACTTCACCCTCCTATTGCACCTCCCTTTAGAGGACTTCAATGTGCTTCACCAACCACACGTGTCAGATTGCGATACCTTTACTTGTGCACCTTGCTATACATGTGACCTAATTTGATTTTATGGTTCAAAGCAGTATCTTAAGTACAAAGGGATCAGACTTCCAGTCAGAAATTATTGCCACTGTCTCTTGTGTTTATGTTCAGAGTCCAACGTCACATCAGTTACAAATACAGGAGTCTGTTGACCAAGATACTAGTCAAGGAAAAATGGAAAACTACCTGAGGTGTTAAGCAGTGCTCTCAGTGGTTGCTACACTGCATATGCAGCATTATTTACTGAGTGGAAAGGTACGAAGGGCTTTGGCCTCCTCTTACACTTGCTCTTTCGGATTCAGATGGGAAATCATCTCAGCTCCTCTTTGCACATAAGTGGAAGGTCACTGAAGACAGGCCCGTCAAGCTGTGGGTGGACAGAATCAGGAACCTGTTCTGTGCTACATTTTGCCCTTGCTGACAGAAAGGTCACCCACAACGGCAGTTCCATAGCAGGTAAAATGTAATGATCATCATAGCATGACATATTGTTGTTATGGTGACCCTAGTAAAAGTATTCACAAGGCTTCTCCTGCCTGTAGCTGTCATTAACAAGGATTTCCTCTTGCAACATATTGCAGTTCAGTTAAATGATAATTCCACTAAGGAACAGTGTCTGTAGAGCAGTGGTGTGTGTGACATGATCCTGCAGATGGTCAACATTAAAAAAAAAAAAAAAAAAGAAAAAGTCTTAGATGTTTTTATGGCCGTTTCACAGCAGTGAGAAATGAATTTGGATTAGATGGGAATGAATTAGATTATTTTTGTTTTGGCCTATATTCTGGGGGATTTCTGGGAGCTTGAAATCACACTGTGAATCCTTTTTTCCAAGCGGCAAGAGCTGGAGCAGAATTTCCTAGAGCTTTTCTGCTGTTTTCCTCAACTCTCAAGTGCAAATTGTGTTGATTCTTCCCCTTCAGCTCCTTCCTCTGAATTTGCTTAAGGGAGTGTTTTGGGAAAGTCCTGCTGAGCTCTGGCCTGGCTCATTGAGGTAGGGACTATGTGCGAGTCCCCTGCTTATACATCACCTTGACAGCCCAAAACTCTCTGTTCTGCCATAACCCAACTAACATCACTGATTACTCACTAGACCCTTTCTGACTTTGTATCACGTTCAGGGTTGAAGTGCCCACTAATACCAGAGATGCTTCAGGAGGTTGCTGTGGGAATAACAGAATCATAGAATCGTTTTGGTTGGAAAAAGACCTTTGAGATCATCAAGTGCAATCACTAAACTGGCACTGTCAAGTCCACCTCTAAACCATGTCCCTAAGAACGTCATCTGTGCATCTTTTAAACACCTCCAGGGATGGTGACTCCACCACTGCCCTGGGCAGCCTGTTCCAATGCCCTACAGCCATTTCCATAAAGAAATTTTTTGTAATATCCAATCTAAACCTCCCCTGGTGCAACTTGAGTCTATTTTGTCTCATCCCATCGCTTTTTACCTGGGAGAAAAGACCAGCCCCCCCATCACTCCAACCTCCTTTCAGGCAGTTGCAGAGAGTGAGAAGGTCTCCCCTCAGACTCCTGTTCTCCAGGCTGAACACTCCCATGTCCCTCAGCCTCTTCTCATAAGACAGCACCTTAGTGTTTCAGCCGCTAGCCCATACTACTGAATCAAAGAAAGCAGCTGAAATGCTGAGCAAGGGGAATGCGATCCTCTCATTTATCTGTGGCACAGAGCAGCTAAAACCAGAGCTGCCCAAAAAGATGAGGAAGAATGCTCTGAAGTACCTGTGCAGCCCTGGGAGCAGTTTCACAGCAAGTATCTTCATTAAAGTGCTGCTCATTAATCATGTATTTCCATTTCTAATGGTTCTCATTGCTTGTTTTTTAGCTTCTTCTTGTTCTCCAGAATGGTTAAGTTCTTCCCTTCCCTTGTACAATTGCTCAACATGGTCACAATTTTGAGACAATCTGTATTAGTTGAGGGCAGAACTTGGACTGCCATGCCAGAATTTTGCATTCGCAACTTTTCTGCAAGCAGATTTCTTTGGTTTAACCCTCAGGTCAGACATCTAGCTGATATATATATAGAAATGTCTTTCCATGGACCCAAAATGAATCTGAGTGTCCACTGAGAGAATTATTGATTGCGACTGCTTGCACTCAGAGTTGCAACACAGAGGAGAGTGGTTTTTTGCTTTTTCTCCCCCTTGTCGCTTTTGGAAATTTCACAACCTTCAGTTAGCCAGACTCCGAGTCTGAGCTGAGGATCTTGCAACACTGGTTTGTCAATGCCACTGAAAAACAAATCTGTACAGCGTCATAACCTTCATTGATCCACCAGGCTGGATCCAAGCTGATAGCAGCTCAGATGAGATCTCAGGAAAATAAATGTCAGACTTGTTGATTCAAACTGACATGGAATTGCAGACTGGCAGACATAAACCTTCTGGTTAGTGGACAGACTGCATATCCCAAGGCTTTACTCAGAACAGGCTCTGACAGAGTATAAGAAGGGGAACACCTCCTGGGGTAGGATTTTCCCATCTAGGACTTTCTCTTCAAGAACACACCTCTACTCAGAGTAACCAAAAACCCAGTGGCCAGACATGTTGACAGGAACCAGAGCACAAATCTGCCCTGCCTGATCGATATAAGGGACTTGAACTTGGGGAACAATTGCCTGATATTGTCACGCGAGCAAGGGAGAATGTGCAGAAGTGCTACATGCTACAGTATACTAGTACATATATTTAAAACAAGCACACAAATATACCTCACACTGAGTCTCATGGGCCTGTGAATTTGTTTGCTGCAGGATGTTATGAGTCCAAAGCCATTAACTGTGTTCAAAAAGAGGATCAGCCCATGGCCCATCTCTGGTATTAACCTGAAGACCCATACAGACATTCTGGCTTAGATCCTCTCCAAGTTGTTGACGGCTGTAACTAGGATGACAGACCAGTTATACCCATTTCTTTTTCCCTTTCTGCAAGTAGCCACCACTGGCCACTACCAGTGAGAGGAGCTCAGGCCCTGATTAAGGTTAAGTTATAGTCTAGACTTTAGCCAGTGAGTCAGAATTTCCTGAAATTACTGAGGTTCCACAGCAGGTGCTGGAAGTATTTACCACGCTACAGCCATGAGTCTTCTTTTCATAACACAGCAACATGTGCCTGATTTTATAGGCACCTGTGTTTTATAGCCATTGTGCCTCAGGAATGCAAGACTGTGCAAACGTTACTGATTTTCTTTGTTGCTTCTCCAAATTTTGGGTTTGCTCCATAATCCAACATTTATTTGCATTGGAATAGTCAATGGAGCCTGGAGTATCTAGGGCTCTCACTTCATGGCAATAGAGCTGCTGTGTGTTCAGTGCATATTTGTTGATATTTCCACCCCCTGCAGCTTCACCAATGACCCTTGCAATGCTTACTCAGCACAACAGGACTTTGTGTGAGTAGGTTGCATAAGTGGAGGATGCCTGGGGAAGGCTCTAAATCCCCGGCCTGCTGCAGGTCTCCTGACAAACATATTTTCCAGCAGATTTGTGCAGAAATAAAGAATCATTATGGGTATGGTCCTGCCTTATGCTGAGAGTCTGGATCTAAGAAAGGGCTTAAGCTTGGGAGCCTTTTTGCAGGGTTTAAGCATGCTTGTACATGCTTTTGTTGGAGCTAGACCACAAAACTCAGCACCTCAAAGCACAAAGACACACAGCTGCAGGGCAAAAATCTAGACAATGGGAATTTTTGCTGTTGACCACGATGTTATCGGAACAAGTTTCAATATCTATCATCACCTAAGGGTTCTGCTGCTGCTGCCAGCAAGAGCAGAGGGACAGAAGCAGTAGCTGCAGCCTCTACGAGAGATTCAGCAGCAGGTCCCTAGGAATAGTCAACGTTCCTCAAACCATGTCCCTCCTTTATAGCAGCAATAGCCAACATGGCCTTGCAGCCATCAAACAGTCACAGTAGGAAAGTGTCTATGTTGCTCATACCAAAGGCCAACCCTATGAGCATTGTCTTCCAGTCTTCCATTGGATAGGTAACTACGCTTTATAGCACTTTATAACACAGAAGAGGCATTGCAGACTTGCTGTAGTGCACGGTCTTTGAAACCTATAGCACAGGGCCAGGGATCCCAATACCACCCATCCAGATAACCCCATACAATCAAGGTTCGCTAGTTCTGCTTGAGCCCGATGAGAAGAGCTTTAGGAATGCTCCCATTGATGCTTTTTGGTATGTGGGACCTGAAGGCTGTTGGTTTTGTTCATGTTTTCTTCTTTATTTGCTTTCTGTTATTACATTAATGTAAGTCCTCCTGGCATGTTCTGTTGCCTGGATCTGGCCCACGGTCTTGTTATTAATGTCACAGACAGGGTTATGACCACTTGTGATAGCACATGCAAAAATAACCCTTCAGAAGATAAGGAAGCCACTGGAAGGACTAACATACCAGGAGGCAGGCATTGTCTCATGTCAATAAACGATTAAAGAGGGAAAAAAACATGTGGCATGTAAGAAAGTCTGCATCGAGCATTAGATTTTCCTTTAGATCTCATCCCAGGCTCAACAGAGAAAGGTTCAAGGACTTCACATTGGCTTCATCTCCTTCAGTGAGAATGTGAGGAATGACCTTTCCTAGAACCTCTTCCGCTTTTCCTGGAAATAAGTTTTGGGTCACATGATAGTGTTTTGCTGCTCTTTAGGAATTCCAGATCCTGAATGAGGCAGAGTGTAAACAAGGAAACCTGATACCTCAAGGACAGAAGGAGAGAGAGAACAAGATGTCCACAGACGCGCTGGAGTGTGTTCCAGCATTGCAATGTGTCCTGTGGTTTGTTTATAAATGTGCCTGTCTCTGGGTGTACACACACACACACATATATACACACTCCTACAGAGTACATACTATCATTTTTTATCCCACGTCACTAAAAGCAGCCCAGAGGGACTCAGTCATAAACAAAATGAGGTTCTCCAGGACAGACACTGTTCTTTCAGCCCAGTCCTGACCACAGCCCTGGCCTTGTGTCTTCAGCTCTGTGTGGTTTCAAACCCAGTGATTTTCTGGCACAAGGCGGGGATTGCAGGGCCTTGTTTGTGGGTGCAAGCAGGTACATGAGCACCCACAAGCTGCCACTTGATACCAGCCTCTCTTGGCCGGCTGGTTATTAAAATCCTGTCTGGTTTCTGAGGAACACGGATGACTTTGTGGCTGCTGCGTATGAGACGTGGGGTGGGTGCTGGAGAGCAAAGGGAGGATGTTTTGAGCTAATAAGCAACGTGACTAAAAAAGAGATAGGACAGATTCCTCAAAAGGCACAAGGAGAAAAACAAAAAGAAACTTGTATAAGCAGGGGCAGCAGCTGGGCTGTTACACCGCACCACTGAGACCCTTGCCCAAAGGGAATAACCACAGGAGATGCCTGAACCTGTACACCAGCACATACTCTTTCTCCTCCCAGTCAGATGCCATTTGCAGTCCTATGCCAAACACTCGCATTAACTCCAAAGAGCTCCTTAATCCTAAGACATTTTGAGTCTTAGCATTAAACATTTACCTCTTATCAGAAAACTAGTCTTAAACCTAACATAGCTGGAACTCAGCCAAAAATAGGGTCAAAAATGGCTTTTTCTCCCTCCATTTAAAATAGAGAACTTTTAGACAGTTGGAGACAAACCTTCGCTACCAAATCCTTCCCAAGTGAGTGAATTTATTGCCATTTGCAAAATGTTGACCAAGGAGCCCTGTTTGCTTATTTATTTTTTGGAGGCATAACCCTCAGTGGTACTGTGAGGGGAACATGCACAACCATAGCAACCAGGCCATTAATTAAAGCCTTATAAAACCTCAGCTGAAGTTACTGGAAGGATTCCCATTGATCCATTAGATTTTGGATAGGGCTTGAAATACAACAACTGAAAAGTGCACAGCGACCTCTTCCCTCTTTTGCTGGGTTTCTCCTGTTATTGGTATTTTCCTGTGTGTGTCCAATGCTATCGGGATCAATGTCTCTGCCAGAAAGAAAAGGTGGGTTTTGTGTGTGGCCCCTGCAGCATTGGTGCTAGAACTTGGTTCAAGTGGCTGGGTGTTCAGCCCACTGATACGGGCTGAGATTTACTGGTCAATGCAGACAGCAATCTCAGGGTATTTAGCTGAACAATTTCTCATAACAAAAATATTGTCTAGCACTGCATGTGAGGCCACTGCCCAGAGCCATTCAAAGAAGTTTTCCTCAGTCCTCTCCATTGTTATACACTGGTTTAGCCCAGAAAGCACCAAGACCAAAATATATAGTATATAAATACTGAAACTATCAGAAAGAAAAAACCTCACTCATCTCAAGGATTATGGCAGTTTAGCTTCTTGGTTAGAGAGCTTTTGGGGAATCATTTTGTTCTAGCCCTGAGCTAAGCACCTGCCATATAACTTTTCGGCTGCAGTGTCACTTTCTGCAAAATATAACTAATTATTATTTTTATATGTCACTAATATGACTTGTACCCAGCCTAAGAGGCTTAATAAATACTGGATAATTCACAAAGAAATACACATAGGGTTGCAACACAATGACAATACTCATCACATAATTGAAAACTTCAGCTCCCCTGCTACATCAATGGGGCCATATGATGTTCCTGCTATTCCTTCTTGCCTCAGGACAGCTGCACAAACAACTCACCGCGACTCTGCCATCCTGCAAAGAGCTGGATATACCCTTGGATAGATGTCAGTGAGCTTCTTTGGCCATGAAAACATGGGGAGCTGCTTTCCACCCTCTGCAGTGTCATAGCGGGCAGCTGGGCTGTTACTGGGGAGGAGGAGACAAGCCAGAAATCACCCCCGATTTATCTCAGGCCGACTCGTTCATGCAGCCATAGCCTGGAGCTGCTGCAAGGCACTTCTGGCCCCAAGTTTTCATCTCCGAATCCTCTAGAGATAGTTCTAATGGGCTGAAACATCTCAGAGGAAGATTTAAAAAAACAGCCAACAGTGATATCTTCTGCCAATCAGCAAATTTTTTTCTGACATCCACCCGTGTGTGGATGCCTGATGGTTTACATCCCTTCTGATATTTCCTCTATCACTTATAACTGTGAATTCTCTTATTAGTCATACTGCACCACTTCCAGCACACCATTTAATCTTTCTTCATCAAAACACCATTTAAACAAAGATTAGCCTATTTGAAATGTGGCTGCTGTCGTCACTTCTCTCTGCGCTGTATTTATTCGCTACGCTATTCTTTTTCGAGGTAGTCGTGCCAGGTAGCTTTTGATGAGTAACACATTGTTCACATGTTGCTGTCACGTAGCCAACAAAGCCCCAAAGACGCCATCAGGAGTAAAAATAAAGCCCATTGCGCGATACTGAAAAAAGCTTTTCCGCATAAGAACGTGTGCCCTACCCCATCAGCCAGCTCTTTTCCATACCATTCTCTCAGTCCCCCTTTGGAAAACATCCTGCTTACTTGTGCAAAAAGAAAGCACAAATCCCCTAGATTTCTCTTGAAGGAAGCATAATGTCTCATAATGTTCACTTTATGAACAATTAAAAACCTAATTGCAGATAGAAGTTGTTAGGGAGCGTGCAGAATATTCCTGTGGCAGCTACAGCCACTTCAGAGAGGCGAATTGTCCCTATTTAGGTCCATGTGAGAGCGTGCCCATTTCTTGGCTAAATAGTCACACAGGCACCGTGGATGTTTGCAAGCACAAGCTAACTTATGCTAATGTTGCAAATGTGTTTGCAAGTATAAGTGGTCAGCTTCAGAAATCTGTTCTGTTGCCTTGCTGTGTAGAAGAGGCCAGCAGAATGCACTCTACGTGCAGCACAGACACCATTTGCATCATTGCTCAATGCCCACAGGGCCAGGGTTAATAAAGCAAAAGGGAACAGAGCACCAAAGCACTGTTGATAACTGTATGTGCACCAGAGACCATTTTATTGGCCTTGTGGAGGAGCTTTCTATCATCTAATTGCTCAACATTCAAAGCAATACTTGATACTGCTTGTCTACAGATCTACGGTTCCAACCAGAAAAATATATAGACTGACAAAAAGGGCGGTGTTGGGAAAGTCACAGCAGGAATTGCAATGAAAAAGTATCTAGCCGAAGAAAAAATTCAGTGATCAAACGCTATGAGATAAAGGTTGGTCTAGAATCTGTAACAAAACTCAAACTTTGCATAGCAAGGGTGTAATTCTGGAAGGAACTAAGAGGTCCCCACTTTAATTTGAAGTGGGCTGCATATTATTCCCATCACAAAGGTAGGAATGAAGGTTAAGGGTCTGCCCAATGCCGTATGGCAGAGGATTAAGCAACAGTGGAGTCTAGTCATTGCTCCTTACGATACCATTTCCTACCAGATCTAATCCTATACCGTTTATATGCTTCTGAGCATCCTCAGGTTCTTTGAGAAAGGTCTTGGAGCTGGTCTGAGATGGCCAGAAGTCATTGCCAAACAGATAAGGTCACTTTTACCTTGCTTAGGACAGTGGTTCAAACGTTAATTTGTGAGGTCAAAAGCAGAGGAAGAATTTGTGATAAGGAGAAGATTGTAAACAAGAGTAGAACAAGAAAAAGGAGAGCGAATACCTGCTGTGTTTTGCTCATGGGAAATGGAGAGGGAGCAGCCTGAGACAAGTGTGGAGCTGGGGGTGCAGAATGAGACCAGAGTGGAATGAGCAGGGCGGCCAAAATCAAACCAACTACCTCTGAAGGGGAGGCCTGAGAGATCCCCACATCCCCTTCTTCACCACACAGGGGGATTTGGGGATCTGAACTAGAGGGGACAGGGGAAAGAGGAGGAAAGACACACACTTGCAAGCCAGATGCAGGCAGCATGTCCTCCAGAGCCAGGTCCATCTGGGAGAAGGAGGGAACCTGGCCAACCTGGGACCCAGCTGTCATTTTAACAACCAGATGGCAGGCTCAATGCCCAGCCTGAGGGCAGGAGCCTGTATGTTCTCCTCCAACAGCTAGGTCACCTTTTTGCTTCTCACCCTGCACCAACAGCCTGATTTGCTGTCATGGAAGCCCAGAGAAACCAAGCCAGATGCTGCCAGATCAGAGAGCTTTGGGGTGGCTGCACAGTCACACTCATGTGGGTGGGAGAGCAGTCTGAGTCAGTCTTTTACAAAGGGGCATTAAAAGCCGCAGGACAGTAGCTGCTTTCTGAAGTGTCCCACTGTCACTTCTCTCTAGCAAAGGCTCCCGCAGGGTCCCAGCCGGCTGTCCTGGCTGGGCAGACTGCCCCGAGGGAGCCAGGCAGGACCTGAATCAGATTGTTTTGCACGTGTTTTAATCAGCAGAGCAATGCTTCATGACTGCTCTTGTACATGCCAGAAACAATCCTCCTGCACAGAGTTGTCAGTGATATTAGACAGAGTGAGAAGGCAAGAAGGACCAAGCTCACATGGGCCAGAGCTGCTAATTTCAGGGTCAGATTGAGAGCCTGAGGGCTGGGCTCTGACTTAGGAGAAGACTTTCCTCTCAATTCAGTTGGACCCAGTGAACAGGCTCTGTCTTGGGGCAGAGGAGAGGGGGTGACAGAACAGAAGCCATGGCTTTTTATGAGAAGCAGTTACAGGCTGGGGTTTTGCACACACGCACGGCTTTCCTCTGATGAGTTTGTGTTTGTCCTTCTTATTGTTCCACTGCAGTCCCACAACTGATGATAATAAGATAATGCTGAGTTTGAACAGCTGGAAGCTTATAATTACTTCTTTTTAAAGTCTGTACAGTCTGTATACACATATGTGTGTGTGTGTATACGTAGATGAAGCTGTAGCTCACCTGTTGATACCCTGTACATCCTCTTTATCAACCAGGGAGAGGTGAGCAATACTTAAAGACACTGAATAAAGAGACACAGATTATAAGGGGCTTAACCCTACTCAGGTTGCCATCAACAACCAAAGTCCTGCTGCCTTCAGTGGGGTGGCGAGCCTGGTCATGCTTTAGCACTGTGGTGATCTGTGCCTAAACCAGTCACAGATCAATAGATCCATATCTGAGTTTGGATTTTAGACTCTTTTGGGCAAGAAACTCTTATTTTCAGTGTGTCTTTAGAAATATGAAACCCCTTTTGAACACGATAATAAATCCATTACCACTGATAGCAATTACCATAAAGATCAGTAGCAAACTCCTCTGGCAACACACAAGAAATAGTTGCAGTCTCCCCCAAAATAGTGCCAGCGAATTGCCCAGAGGTACGCCTAGTCATATTCTCATTATTTACCCCACTGGAAACAGGAGGAGACACCAACAAAGCCAATGAACCACAGCTGAGTTGGTTGTTCCCCAAGATTTGTACCCATCACCAAATCAGACCGAGGTGTGCTGGTACACAAATGGAGCCACGGGGAAAAAGTCTTACTCCCAGCAGCTTCCCGGGACTGCTGTAATGAGGACAACATTTCTCATCTGTGGGTCTGATACTGCCCAACACCAGCAGTTTAAGCACAGACTGCTAAAGATCCCCTCGCCTTGCATGGGCTCATGATCAAGTTGTAATTGCTCATCTATTGCATCTGTTTGAGTAACTAAAACCAGCTGTCTCTGTGCTAGTATCCATCCAAATACATTTTTTTACTGTTAATGTAAAGAACAGTTTAGTGGCCTCTGCCCTAACTGGCCCTTCAAAAGTAGCACTGGTGTTTTAATTCCTTCCAAGTTCACACAAAAATGTAACTCCCCAAAACAGTCAGTTCCTGTCCTTTGCTATTATCCAGCACAAGGCCTGAGATGTTTCCCACTTGTATGGATTTATTGCCTAGTAATTATCGTTCATGAAATCCATTCACAGTAAAGTGTGTCCTGGATATTCCAACTCTTCCTGGCAAACCAAATGTTTAAGATCATGAGGGGTATAAAAACATAAGCAATCGTGTTTGAATCACTTTTGAGACAACAGATTAGTTTTCAGGGTCTGGCAGTGCTTATAGCATAAATCACACTTTAGATATGGGAAAATACTCTTAGATTATCTAGCTCAACTGTTTTTGCAAGTACATATTCTCTGCTGTCTTCATCCAAACTTAATTTGAGAAATATCTCTACGTATGAGATTTCCACCACTTCCCTTTGGGATTATCCAACAACTTGACAGAAATCACTGTTAGGAAATATATCTTGACATTTAAACCTACGGTTTCCCTTGCTCAGTTTAAGCTTTTTACTCCTAACGCTCAAACGCACATTAGTATCCCATTCTCCTCATCACCTTCTTTCAGTGTTCACAGCCTCCAGGTATTTGCAAGTGGTTCAAATGTCCTGTTGTTGTTCACCTTTTTCCCAGCTGACCCATGGATGGACAAGAACACTTCTCCAGCTCAGGAATCGCCCTTGAGCTCTTGGACATGGTGTTGCAGGCAGCAGAGAAAGGAAGAGAAAGGATTGCTAAGGACAGGTCAGTAGCCAAGGCAAACAGTCACCCTCACTCAAGGGAGCCATTTCCAGAATTTCGAATTATTTCACATTTAATAGGTGTTTTTCTCCCTCTGGTAATGGTTTGATCACCTTTCCCCTAGCTGAACCACTCCTCCGACAAGAAAACAAGAGCAACCAACCGAGACGTGTTTGGAGCTAAAGGCTGCTGCTATTTACTTGCGTATTTTGCTTTCTCGCAAAAGTGCTTGGTACATTGTGGCCTTGACGCTGAGCAAGGAGAGACCATGTGTATGGGGCATGTAAAGTACATATTCCCCTCCTTGGCAGGAGGCCCTTGGCAGCAGCAGCTCAATGCACAGCTCAGTTCCCCGACTCCCTCCTCCCCACCCCGGCTTTATTTTGCACTGGACACAGGCGAGTGCTCTGCCCTCTGCTTGCTGGGTACCCTTGTGGGGACACGAGTGGCCCTGGCTGAAGGTCAGTTCAAAGTCAGTCCAAAATTCTCACTGATTCTTCCGAGGACAGGGTTTCACTTTAAATGATTGTTCTTCAAAAGCAGTGAAGGATTAAAACTGTGCCCCATGAGAGCACTGGTTAAAATGGAAGACTTGCTAAGCAGTTACAGGGTCCAAAAAAGAGTTACAGAGGGTCAAGTTTCCAGTTCAGTGAACCCTGTCAGCTGTTCCAGGGCACTGCCTTGTTCGGGAGAACAGACTTGCCATCCACACACACCAACGAGAATTAAAGGCTGAGCTTTCCAAAGCTTGAGGCCTCGGAGGCATAGAATTTTTGTTTGTTTTTCTGCTGATTGGGAATCAGATTCCTACCAGACCTCAGCCCAGGAAGGCACACACTCTCCTTCAAGGTCAGAGAAGTGACGTTATGTGGATTTGATGATGTCTGGCATTGCCACAGCACCCGCAACAAATCCATTCAATACCATGACCCACGTGGCTCCCGGAGAGGTGCAGGTTCTGCTGAGAGCCGCTCACCTCTCCCAGCAGAGAGCCGTGCTGGCAGGTGCTGTCACTGCTCTGGGGGCCGGTCCGTGCAGGGGACCAGGCGCTGATGTGACACCAGGCTGCGGTGCTCCCTCTGCACCGCTGTTTGTTGGCACAGAGGAAGCTGGCAGCAAGGACAGCAGAGAGGGACCAAGATTATCAGAAAGGGAAGCGATGAAGGAAAGAATCCAAGGCAAAGATAAAATCTTGCCTCTCTTTTTCAGTCTCTCTGACCTTCTAGCAGTTGGTTACCAATATGCTCGTACCACCTGAATATGAAAAAGGCAACTTAGGGTGCACATCAGGCAGTTACCTGTGTTGCTTTACATTTGCAAAGATACCTTGCAGCAAGCACAGAATTGTTTCATTGCCAACAATTTATCCTGATTTAAAATCAAAGCAGAACAGAGTATCTCCCCAAAAATGTTTGAAACAACCCCCCGGGCCAAACTAGGCAACCCCTCAGCCTCTTTTACTGAGGGCAAAGCTCCTGCACAATCATCTTCCAACACACTGTAACCTGCAGCTGGGAGGGGAACAAACCTCTTCTCCTAGAGATGAAGTGTTTATAGAGCAGCAACCTGCAGCAATGGTAAGACCAACACCAGAAGATATCAGGTTCGGCTACTTTCATACCCACATTCCCTGTGTGGAAATGTCACCAAGTGCATGAAGTTGAAGCGCAGCCAGAGAAACATCTCACCCCTTCCTACAAACCCCTGTTCCTGAGGCAGTTCCCTTCTTAGTCCCCAAGACACAGATGTCCAAGGAGTTGGAATGCTGCTTCCCCCACCTTAGCGCCTACACGAGGGCCCAGGTGAGGCAGGGTGTCAGAAGTAGTACAGTCACAGAACGCCAGAGAGCTCAGCTTAGCTCCTCCATACACCTCTCGTGCTGCCACAGAGAGCCGGTCCTACCAGTGCAACACGACCACCCACATGTGCCAACAGCCCCGTTTGGAACACAGGAGACCTGGCCACATGAAGCTCTATGGGGGCAAGAGGTTGGCCATGGTGCCAGCAAGCCGAATGACCTCACACTACTCCCTGATTGTTACTCTGAACATATACCATAAAATGCCTTTGTGGTAGGGGGATCCCAAATCTATAGGGTGGGAAGGTCTGAAGGTAAAAAATTCTAAGGCTTGAATGAACAACTGCTCTGAATGCAAACCTGAATTCAGTGCAAGGTCAGCACAGTTTTTCTTGTTCAAAAATATCAGGTCATGACATAGCTTGTAGCATGAATATCGGTCAAAAGCTTCCTGACAGACCCTGACCCATTGCAATGCACAGCTCTCTCCTGTGAGAATGCAGTGTGAAGATCTACACTGTGTCCTGTCATCTCTGCAAGGTATTTCATCAGTCACCAGGCTGTTCTGCAATGTGCTTAACAGCAAAATTGTGTAAGCTCAAAGAAAGTGAAGGCAAAGAGCAACTTTAGCAATCCCTGCCCAGAACAGTGAAGGTGATGAAGGCTGCAAATGGTCCTGCCGTTCAGTCACATTACAGCTGGTGATTAGATATTTGCAGAGGGTTTTGCAGGTGTTCGCAATCCAGAAACAGGGAAGCAAAGGCTCTGAAAGGAGGCATTTGTGAGCTCTTCTATTGCATCAGGCTGGTTGACTAAATGCAGCAAACAGTGTAAAGTTTCATGTCTGTGGTTTCTCCCTTTGCTGGAGCTGATACCACAAGATAAAATTGTGGTTTACAATGCCTTTGTAAAAAAAAAAATTGGTAATCAACACTAATCATAACCAATGCTCCTTTGCAAAACAATAGCCAAGGAAAGGAGCTGAGCCTGGGTGGATTTAATCAGCTTCATTGACATTTGGTTTGATTAGTGTAACTGGAACTGGTCTCCTATCTTGTTTAACATAAGAAAGTCTTGCCAGCTGACTACCAGTAAAGCCCCAGACTGATCATCAGAACTGGTCTTCACATTAGGTGGGGATGGGGGGAAGAAAAACCACCAAACCACATTTTTCTTGCACTTCCACAGAGCTTTCTCCTGTTCTGAATGACACTGCAAGGGCTGACAGTGGCTTCCTGCTGTCCACAGGATTTCAGCTAAAAAAATGCCTTTTGCTTCTCACTGAGTTCTCTTGAAACCAATACATTAGATTAGTTTGCACTAGAATGTGAAATGGGGCTATGGTATCCTTGATCTTCCTTTCATTCCCCCATGCTGCTCTTCTGCTTTGAGGGATATACACCACAAGGATAGTTTTCCAGAATAGAGGCATCCAGAAAGGAATGCATGCGAGCAACCTGGGCAAAACACACATGTTGCCCTCAATGGGGACTTAGGACGCGTCTGGATTTGTTTCACGTTAAAGGCATGTGAGGATCATTCCAGTGAAAGGTGCTGAAGCGGCGCAGACTGAAGTCCTGTATTGATCTCCCTAACAGGCAACAGCCACGCAATGCGCCCTGGCCCTGACCTGGCAGGGACATCTGTCTACTGGCTATGTGCACCTATTGCCATCAGGAGACATTTGTGTTTTACACTGCTAAACAACTCTGAAGTATTTGTTTTTTATGGCTCATAACCTGGCATTATAAGGTACGGAGGAAATCTGCAGGGTAGGTGCTTTATAAAAAGGGTGGGATTAGAAGCTACCTCTAGCAATTCATGCAGCAGCATCTCGCCGACTCCAGGGATGCTAAAGAGAGCAATACCAGTTTTCTGATCACAGATAATGCAACCAATCCATTGAAAACCTTACTTTTAAAAAACATTAAAGCAATTAAAAGCTGACTCAAAGATGTGGTGATGAGATACAACATCTTTTTGCCTCTAGATAACTGGTGCTAATTATATAGATTTCATTTTATGATGATGTTGCAAAGTCATGATAGCTCAGACAGTTCCCAGGTGAAATGAGCTCAGTTCTTCATAGACAGGGCTTCAGTGAAAGCCCAAAAGCAGTTGCCTTCAGCCAGGCCTCCAGCTCGTGATCTCAGCACCAGGGCAAAGTGCTGGCAACGCCAGGATGAAGACTCTCTTTCAAGGATGGCTTTTCCCTCTTGAGAAGCAAACCACATTTCTGCTATCCTCCCAATAGCACAGCGGCAGAAGGTGTTTTACTGGCAGTCTTGGAGACAAGATCTCCATGGTGGCAGTTTGCAGTCAAAATAAAAACCCAGAGAAATAAGAGAACACAATAGAAGAAAAAGGGAAAAAAATTATAAAGCAAGTAGAGAGCACTGATTGGAGCCCTTTGGGATTCTCTGCTAATGCTGCCCTGGGGACTGACAGATAATCCCAGGGATTTGACTCCAAAAACTTCTGCCAGCAGCATCCTTTGGTCCTAGTAACATAATGAAACACCTCAAAAGGGGCTGCTGGAGATATTTGGGTTCCCATGTGGCTAATTATATATCTTAAAGTTGTGGAGGGAGCGGGTGTTTCCCCCATAACAAAAAGTTTAATTGTAGAACTCCACACACTCTTGCTTTCTAATGCAACACACATAGGGAATCTCGTACATCAGCTACAAAGTGCGTATTGTTCTATGTCAGCAGATAAATAATTCACCATCTGAAAACTTGGAAGCTTTTCTCTTACTTCAGTATTATTGTTCCACTTGATGCATGAAGTTGGCAGCTTTACTTTCTTCTTCCCAAGAGAACTGGATCACTAAGACTTGAGTAATTTCCAGGCTAATACCTCACTGAGATATTTTTGTGTGTGTGTGTGTGTGTGTGTGTGTGTGTACGTACATGCATGCATTCCCATGGAAGAAGTTAGGTAGAGAGGCAATTTAATTTGCCTTTTATTGTCGTTCATTCTTAATCATATACTTAAAAACAAAAACCAAAACCTATGATGTTGCAACTGCTGCCTCTTGAATTTCTTCCAGTATCTTTAAAAATCTATGGTGTTCTATCGGCCAAAAGTTTCAGGGGAGGAGGAAAGGGCTGTGTTGCTGATTGAGGGTTTGTTTTTGTTTTGCTTAAAAAAATATATATCAGAGTGAATTTGTATTAACATGTGTCTGACCAGGGTGGTCATTGCTGTTCTTTATGGCAGCCTATCCCTTGCTAGACTATCCCAGCAAACAAAGCAGCGCACACTTTGTGGCAGGCATGAACTAGTCCCATACCCCATTTTTCAAACCAAGGGGAAGTCCAGATCTTTATCCAATAGCCCCGTTCCTATTTTTCATTAGTGCAGAAAAACCAAAGATCCACACAGACCTCCATCAAGAGATCAAATTCCTAATGTGATTATGCTTTTATTCTGGTATTCTTAATAGTAATTAAAATTGTCTTGAGGAGGAATGTTTTTCATTGGTTTCAGCAGGCTTGGGATGAGAAACAGCCCGGAGGTTTTTGACAAAACATTATTTTGACAGAAAATGCAGACTCACTGAAACTGAACCAGTTCCTGGGAACAGCTTTCCCAGCGACAGCTCAGTAAAAATGCTGTTATCTCAGGTCCACAATGCACTTCTCAGAATCCGAGCAGGAAGAAAAAACATGAAGTAGCAAAGTACTGTTGGCCAGGCCATCCATCCTGATACAGGAGACTCCAAGTCAGGTCCAGACTGTGGATTTAAACATGTATCAGCTGCTCCAAGATAATCCAAATTACTTGGGCTCCAACTATTTTCAATGGGCTGCCTCTGCTCTCTGGTTTGGGAGCTGTCAGTCCATCTCAGCACGGAGCAGGACTATTTTGGAAGGTTTCAAGTGCTCTTCAGGAGAGGAAAAAGCATTTCCTGCCAGCTGTGCTTTAAAATCAGGCCATAAAGCTTTATGTTTAAAAACAGTTGTGAAACATGACTCAAACGAGATGCCCTCGGGGCTGCGCACTGAAGACAGCAGCAGCTTCGCCATCAGCTTTGATGAGCGCTCAGCTATACATCTGTAGTCCTACATTTCATTAAAATATTTATAACTCTATAAGAGAGAAGGAGCATTCTACCTAGAAACAGAAGCATGTGCAGTGGTTATACTCTCATTATGGACCTCTGCATGTATCAGAGATAGAGATGCAATTGCCCAGACATAGAAAGAATTCTTGTGTTTGAAAACTATAGAGACTCAAACAACAATGTTAAGATTGACATTCAGAGAAATACACAGAACCGAGGAGGTTTCTACTGCTGCAAATACAACTGGCCAAAACCTCATCTGACATTAAATTCATACCTGCAGTGAATTCAATAAGGTGATACTGATTTACACCAGCTAAGAAGTCATCCCAGACAGAGTATATAGAATGGGACCAGCATGCAGGGGAAATTTTGAATGCTTTATGTCTGGGAGAGGTTCAAGAAGAAAGGACCTTCTAGCTGGAAGGTGTGTTTGAAAGGGACAGAAAAGCAGTAGCTGAGATCTGGGACATCACTGCACACAAGCACCTGCTGGAATCGGGGCACAGTTTTCTGCTGTCCTTCCAAAATTCAGCTCACATCACACCTCAGATGGGCACACAGCACACCGAGGGCACGTGCACTCACGGGCCAGAATTACATCGCGTACAATCACAGCTCAGCGAGAAGAACTAACGAGTCTGTCTGCTTTCTTAAACCAACATCACAGAATGGCTTAGTGCACATCAGAGGAGGGCACAAAATTTAAGGTTTGTATGGGTTTTTAATTTTTTTTTAATTTTTTTTTTTTATAACAGTGCTCAAGAGCCGATGGATTGGGATGGGGTTGCGCAAGGATTGCATTAAACCCTGTGGTACATTTCCAAGCCTTGTTTGTCTGAACAATTGACTCTGAGCACAGACACTTATCAATAGAAGCCGAAGCAAATTTCAGGACAAGCTGCTTTTTTTTGCTGACTTGAACATCAAGGTCTTCCAGGGCGGCAGTTGCTGTAGCAACAGGAAGGAGCTCATTAAATGATCAACCTGAAGGCCAAAGCTATCAGAGTTGAAATGACCAAAAGTTAATATTCAACCTAAATATTCTTATTTGTTTAAAAACATCCAGCTCAATTTGTATTAGCAGTTGCATCATGGACCTGCTTCAGAAATAGCTATTTGTATGTGTCTAAGCATGTATTTTTTAATGATTTTTCACAATCTAACAGCGTTACATATTATTTTGTTTTAAGAGCTAAGGACCGTGATCCATCTTTAGCCTCAACAGATTCTGTCCTTTGGACAACTATTCTGGGGGCAAGTTATACTCTGCCTTGGGCCCAGCCAGCAGAACCAAATGGAAATAGATTCCTACAGCAGAATTAAGTGACCCATCCCCTACTATTGCTTAAACATGTCTAGCCTCTCTTGCTGCTGTTTCAAATGTCTGGCAGGCCACTCTTTCCACAGCTTTCAATATTAACTGCTGTTTTTCATCAATGAAATAGCATCTGTGGACAGCCAAGAGGGACCTATTAACTGGGGCTGCTTTATGCTTGTCCACCAGTTGAACAAGGACACTCTAAGCAAGAATCTCATTTGGTCAACTCCTACTTAGTATAAAACAACACATCATCTTCAGCACATGGATGCTAAAGGACCTCAGTAGACCATTGCTTTCAATAATCTCCTGTGGCTATGATATGGCCAGACTAAGTCCCACGTGTGTCTGATAACACCCATTCCAATTGAATATGGCTTTTAATGAAAATACCATGAGGAAAAAATGCCTCTCTACTTTCTACTTCCAATCCTGGCTCAAAGAAGAGTTTTGTCTGCCCTGGAAATATACATCTGCCTACAGTTTATTTTTGGGAGACCTCATTGCAGGTGGTAGCTGTTGGCACAAAATATTTGGATGCAACCAGAAACTACTAAGAGTAATTTGTCAAGTCTATCCTGTCCTAACATGAAAGAAAAAAGTATATGTGGGAGAGATATGGGATGGAAAGTCTATCTCACAGGATGTCTCCAGGCTGTCCAAGGCTTTTAATACATAGAAGAAATGACAGTTCACCATCATTTGTGACCTAATTCAACATAATTTTGTGATTCTCATTAAACATCAGCAGGTCCCAGGCAGAAAACGCACATCATGCAGCTAATACAGCTACATACACATCACTGAATCACAGAACTTTCTAATACTTCTGATCCTCCTTCTAGGTATCAAACCCAGAGTCAAGACTATGCCAGTAATTCAAACATTCAGGTTTCACATGTTAATGGTCAAAAAAATTGCCACATAAAGCTGTGGAGCATGACTGTTATCCAATAGCTTCATACAAATGAAATTATTGCTGCTGCTGATAGAGTGGGGGTGAAATCAAAGCTTAACAAATATGTTAGAGAAGCCAGGCCTAGGTGCAACTGCCTGTCATGTGCTCAAATAATTTTTAGCATGAACCTGACATCTCCTTCACGCCACCACAGCTGGAAGCTGGAGGCTTTGTCTTCATCCAATGTGAGACTATTTGTTTCATTATAAAGAGGTATCATTCTCAATTGAAACTGTTGGGTCTCTTGCGGAGCTAGAAAACAGCACACAGAGATACGAGACACCCACCCACACAGCCCCAGATTTGGCCACACATCCTAACGTGTCCCAGTTAGGCAGTACCTTGCCTGGGGGTTTTTTGCTACCCTTTTGCCCCTTGTTCAGCATGTTTCCGCTGACCCTGTGAGGAAGCAGAAATAGTAGCATGGCTGAGAGAGCTTGCAAACAGGAATAGGAAAGCAAGAAGCCATCAGGATGAATCCATCCGCTCAGGTTTTTTTAGCTACCCCCACCTCACAGCTCATGAGCCACACTCATCACCAGGTCACCCTGATCTTCCCTTCCCAGACACCCTACACCAGGACCTGGGAACACTCTTCCCCCATCTTCCTCTTGTGCTTCCTTCATCCTTCACCCTCACATTACACCTCTGCCAGTAGACAACCATGAATCCAACCAGGAGAGGTTTGCCTTGAATCACCTCTACACTGCTGCTGTCAAAGGGCCGCTCTGCAAGCCAGCAGAGGTATTTCTGCAAGGGTGAGAATCAGAGCACGCCTGAGCCACCCTGAGAAGGAACCCTTCAAGAGGTAAAACCTGGAAAAACAAACAAGAACAAAACAAACCCCCACACCCACCAAACAGCAAACCACCAAGGCTCAGCTTGGCTGTTGCGCTATCTCCTGGCTGCTTGCTGAGCCCAAACCCCAAGGAGGAAGCGCGCTTGGACTTCACACACACGCAGTCAGCATGGAAAGACGCTGGGAAGGATGCCTGCACGGCGCTTCTCTCAAATACTCCCCCCGTATGATCTGACTTCAATCTGCAGCTGTCAGAGTCAGCTCTGCACTTGGTGATCGGAGGCTCTGCTGCCTGCTTTCCTAAGGCAACACTTGCTCAGCAAACACAAATATGTTTACTGTGGAAACTTTGTACTTGCCTTACTGCCCTCGCTCTTTGCCAGGTGTTTTTCTTTTTATACCCGCAGGAGACGCAGAGCTGTGTTCTAATATAGAAATATAGGTTCGTGTGCGTGTGTTTATTAATAAACAGGTAGGCAAATCTATCCGTTTGCTGCCTCATTTGAGTGATTTATTCAGTTATTTTTAGATCTGTTAGACATACAGACTCAAAGCAGTAACATCAGGGACTGGCTACTGTAATATAACCAAGCTACATTCACAGACTGATTTTTTCCGGAAAGAAAGAAAGAGGTTACATAGCTACAAGGGCACTCAGCAACAGTCAGCCCTTTTTTCCCCTCACCGATTTTAAGCTGGTGTCATTATTGTCTTCCATGATGTTGCTGTGGGGTAAATCAGCAGGAAATTCAGTGGCCAGGTAGACCAGGATGTCCTCTAAGGGCTGCAGTACAGAACCATGCCTAAGCATGCCAATAGCATTGCTTAGAACAGCATATTTTTGTAATAAGTATGGGAAGACATACACACACGTGCAAGACATCACAAGAACAGTCCTACCCAGATCCATGAGGACACACCACAAGGAGAGGACCTAACGCAGCACAGCCAGGCAAGAGGCGGCTCACAAGATGGGCCACAAAGCGAGATCCCCTAAACAGTTACAGGTCAGTCAGGGTCCCCCAAAAGGTTTTGCTCTGACAAGACTGTTCTTGCCAGTTCCTGGGCTCTGTCTCCCTCTGAAAATTGCACAGGGCCTCCCCGAGACGGCTGCCATGGGTTTCATACCCCTCTGGGGATACAAACACAGCTGAACAGGCATTTTCACTGTTCCGAGCATCCTCCCGCTGCCCTGTTGCAATAAGCAGAGTTGATTGTCAACTTCAGCCAAATAAGCAAGCATAAATGCCAGTAAAAGAAAATATTGCATACATCCCTCATCTGGAAATTATTTTTGTTTGTATTTATGTTCCCACATGTTGTCAGGGTGATGTCTGGGCTCAAGCCCACACGTGGAAAAATCTGGACTAGGAAACTCTTCCTGTACTAAGAAACTCTTTAGCTCACAGGCTAAACTATATTTTATCCTCCTTGCCTCCCAAAAAAACAGTATGTATGCTTTAATGGTCCAGCACCATACCTTTATCCAGTGGAGAGGAAAATAAAGATTTGACAAGAAGCTTATTTTGACACTAGGAGACTGGAGCAGGAGGAAGCCCTCTCTTCTGGGCCAGGAGAAGTAAAAAAACAACAGATCCAGAAAGGAGTGTGATCCCCTGAGTCGCACTTTGTGGCACAGACTAAGCCCAGCCACCTGAACTGAACCAGGGACGTACCCTACATCCCTCAAGCGAGACCAAACACAACCTGGACCTTCAGCTCACACACCTCATTTAGAGAGCACCTCAGCTCCCTCCCAGCCAAGCACAGTTCATCACCTCCTGGGCTTAAACACCAGCAAGAAGTATTTAACCACCAGCCTCAAGCCTCTTTCACTCCTGAACGGACCCTCTTTCCTCAAAGGAAAAACAAAACAAAAGCAAACAACAAAAAACCCACCCACAAACAAACCTCAACAAAACCAAAACAACAAACCAAGAGGTTCAACCGTGTCAACCACAGCCTCCCCAACACTGTACCTGCTGAAGGTTCGTTCCTCAAAGCATCTCACTGCACAGGCCAGCTGCTCCTTGCTGTAGTCTCTTCCTTAATCACTCCCCCAAAGTAGGTGCACCACAATCATCCCCCACCAGCACCCAACCACATTCCTACACCTGAGCTTCTCCTCTTATAGGAGCCTGGATATACCCTCAGCTGACACCTGTGATTAACCCCAGACCCAGCTGAGACTCCCAGTTCCCTCCCAGATCAACCCAGCAAGCAAAGTCGTTAACCCTGAGTGGGAAGGCTGCTTGAGTACAAACTGAGAATGAAGCCGTGACTCTGAAAAATTCAGCAAGACTTTACCCTTTGCTGACAGAGCTGAGACCTCAGCGGGGTAAGAGCCCTTTTTTTGTCTTGGTCTCTGCACCCAGAGCCCCAACAGGAGAGGCTCCAAATCTATGTGCTGCTTATAAACCTGGTGGCCACAGGATTGCAGATTAAGTGTGAGACAGGATGACAAAAGTTGCAAATCACATTTCCACTTCTGCCAAAGAGGTCCACCTCTGTCCTTCTGCCTGTCCAAAACTGGGGAAGATAATATCTCTGTATTGCCTCAGCAATACTGCTGCCCAGAGAAAGCAAAGCGTGGCACAGCTTAGGAACGACTGAGAATATGACCTTGAAGATATAAACACCTTTTCTCTGCCAGAGTATTTACGTCTTTTCCTTCGTAATGGTTGCTACCATATTGCAACTCCAATAAGAAATGTAATTCTGTTGTTCATGCCTCCATCTGAAGACACTAAAGACTTCAGTTGTGTCTTCTTGCCAGTGTTACACTTCACCCAGCGTACGCAAATGGCCTTGAGATGGTTGTCATGGGTGGATTCTGTGCGCTGATCCCAGGCAAGGGGAGCAGCAAAGAGCTTTCATCATATAGCTGCATTTAGAGGTTGCACCTATGGGACTCTGAGGTGGATATCTTCCAAAGGCGAGCAGGAAACGGTGGAGATTGTCCTGTGAAAATATCTATGAACAGGAAAGAAGTCTGTTCGAGCGAGCTGTTTGTGCTTTGGTCATAAAAATCACATTCCTGGGGTTGCTGAAAAGTGATGGAAAAGTCAACTTGAAAGAAAATTGCTGAGGCTTGAACAAAAACACATAATTCTTTAAATTCGCAGTGGACAAAAAATAAAAGGCATAAAAATCTTTTACAAAAACTGAAAAAGTCTGAAATTCATTTGACAGTGAAGTTTCGACTGGTGGAAAACCTTGAACTACAAGGAGTTGGCAGCAGAGCCAAGGGGGTTACAGGGAGCCCTTCAGTGCCTTTGCAGCCCATTGTCCCAGGGCTCCTCCACTAAAATGGACCCAGATGTGGCCTCATGAGGGGTCTTCAAGGACAAACTAAGAGAAGATTCCACTCCTCGTTCTCTCTGCAGACCGGCATGACCACAGCAAGTCCCCAAACAGCACCTCACTTAAATAAACCCCAAGTTGGCTGCAATGCTTTGCAACAGAAACTTTATTTGTCTTTCACACTAGCTCATCAATAGAGTCTTTCTGGTAAAATCACAACATCCTCAGTTCACAAGGGGAGCCTCTATGGAAAGAAAATGAGGAAGATGGAGCATCACTTCAAAATACCCAACACTGGCAGGTCCAGGCATTGCAAAACCACAGAGACTGATCCAGCAGCTCTGGGAACTGAACCAGCCCAGCCAGCATCCCCAGTGACCACCTGCCACCACATTATCACGACAAAGAGTAGAGTTCATTAAATCCCACACAAGTTATCTAATTGCAGAAGTTGAATAAAAGATCAGAATAAACAGCAGAGATTACATTGGACTAGATCTTCTGAACTAACTTTCAAAATGGGTGCTCTTACACGAGCTAAAATATTTGTGTTGGTCTTATCCTATCCAGAGGGCTAAAAAGCATCCCCCCTTCTTCCCCAGTGTACTTCAATTAATTGCATCTATAGATCAGTGTGTACATGTCTCAAGATCACATCAAACAATTAAGCTGTGATTAATGCCTGAGTCTGAGAAGGGATTGGTACATTTGGGGTTGCTCTACAGCTCTGCCACAATCTCCCCAAGAACTACTGGTTAAATCGTTTAAATCCTTTTCCTACTTGGCACAATGAAGGTGACAAGTACACTTCAGGGGGCTGGAAGCTGTAATTCCCCACTGGGAAACATGTTCTGCTCCTCATCTGGAAGATGCTAGAGAAGTGTCAAATATCATTATTAATTTAGCACAGCTAATTTGTTTCACTGAGACCAGCATGAAAATGCAGGAGCAAAGCGAGGACAGTGGCTCCAGCTCTCCTTGGATTTGGAGTTCTCTACCCACCAAGGATCTGTCAGAGGGTATCAGGTAACTCACATGAAGTCATCAGGACCAACACTAATTTACTATTCATTCCTTTAGGCATGGCACAGATTGATTCGCATTAAGCTTTCATGGGTGTCACTGATCTCATGGACAAGCCTGGATTATCTGCAAGGCAGTGCCAGGGATCCTGAGTGATGGGCAAGTGCTCAGGCAACCGGGCAGTGCCTGAGAAGGGCTGTTGTGAGCTTGGTGCTGAAGAAAATCCACGCTGTCTTGAAGGCAAATGTGTTACTAATGTGTGTTTATTTATCAGTTGTTGGAATACCCTGCGAGGAGACTAAAGGTCCCGGGTGGCAGGTAAATGAACACCCTCCAGTTGCACCATTAATTCTTTGGGAGCAAGAAGGAGAGTTTACCAGCAAACTTGTCAGCTGTGACTAACTCAATTTTCTGAGCGGGGACAGATTGCTCATCACCCCACTCTCCCATTTGGCCAAAGCTGACCTTCCCCAGGAGCATCTGCCGCTTCCAGAAGGGACGAGCCCATTCCAGAGGCCATTTCCACATCAGCCGAGGCAGAATGGTCCCCACATCAGCCCTGCCCCGGGTGCCACATCTGCATCGCAGCTCCACGCAGCCACAGTGTCCCAGTCGGGCCCCAGAACTGGCACAGCGGAGCCGGGTCCAGCACAAGCACTGGCCCATGAGGCCACTTGCTACGGCACAGCCACCGTCCCCACAGCCCGGCTGTTTTTCCAGCCTTTCTGTCTGCAGAATGGCTGTTCTGATGTAACGAAATTTCCAAGCCCTTTACCCTCCCTGATGCATTATCTGCCACTAGGGACACCCGGTCTAAATGAATTTAGCTCCAGCCAGCTCTCTAAGGTCCAGGACATGTTGTCCATGGAAAAACGACGCACACCGGAGAAACAAAAAAGTGAGAGACTACCTGGCTGCCGTTTATAGACTTCTCAGAAAAAGTCAGCCGTCAACAGCCAAACTCAAACGTTTGCGTCACTCCTTCACTTATGGAAGGCGAGTTTACTAAATACCTGGACGCTTTTCAGCCCAATAGCCCAATCCTTGTATTTTCAACCGTAATGTTGCAATAATGAGCAGGACTTAAGCTGGTGCCTACTGGACTCAACAGAAAAGGCGGATGCCAAAGGCTTTTTTAGATACAGAACAGTAATTCATTGTACCCTTCTTTTTGTGGGTTGGTGGACTCCACCCTCAGTCATATGCAAAACAATTCCTGGATAGATGTTTCTGCTAAAGATCTTGGAGTGTCTTGTGATTACTGAGGCTCCCAGTATTTGGGTCATATGAATAAGTAATATTTCTGCTTTGAGAAGTGCTAAGACTCACTCGAGCCCACTCCAAGAATCAGCTACAGATTCAGGTGGAGAAAAGCTGTGTCCTTACACAAGAAAGGGGACCTGAGGGACCGACAAGGAATCCCAGCCCCTTCTCTTTATGACCACCAGCTGCCCAAGGCACAGCCCTGTGACGATCATTCACTGAACCCCCTGCCATAAAGCTGCTGTTGCCCCAGACCAGCTTCCTCCTGCCAAACAAGCAGAACCCTTTCTGCAAAAGGAGCCCGTCACTCTATCTGTGCTGGAAAAGACAGAACGGTGCCTGTTATGCCATGACCAGCTTCAGTTTCTGTTTTCCTTCCTCCATTCCCTTCCAGAAAACTGTAGGCCACGCTCACCTCATTTTCTCTCTCTTTCAGGGTGGTTATGAATCCAACATGAGCAGGAGAAGCATTACCAGACCAGCACCAGTCAGAGCAAGATGAGAGCTGGCTTTCCCAACAGTTACTTGTCGTTCATGTATTTCACTCCCATTTTACCCAACGCCTTGCCTTGCTGCACTCGGCAGAGATGCAGACACTGTCCTCTGCTCGTGATGGCCAGAGCCTTGTCAGATGTTGCTCTAAACTGCGGGATGCTTGAATAGTGAGCTGGGGCTCAGCAAGATGCTGTCCAAGGCATAAATGCTCCATAGGGCAGGATGGGAGAGCTGATGAAAGCTCTCTGCAACAGACTTCTCCAAGGACCAAGAGGTTCATCCAGTCTTAGCTCAGTAAGAGATAGAGTACTTAGATGGGTTTTGCATCAGCCTAACCACAAAACCATTAAAAAGGCAATAATTGGGTAGGGAACGCAGCAAGAGATGAAGGGTGTGCTCCAGCAAGACCTGCACTGAGCTGGCAGAGCAGATCGAAGCCCAGACCTGTAAAACACTGAGCACCAAGGAGCCGCAAACCTCACGATCTAGGATCATCTGACCAGAAGAGTCATTGAGGCACATCCCTCTAGCTGTACGCAGACACACGCTAGATATTAAGACTAGAAGCTTCTTCACAGTACCTGTTTTCACACACCACACACCTTCAAACTGCCCACCCACCCCCCAAAGAAAAAGCAAGAACAAAACCAAAACCTGTGGGATAAGAGATTAAAATCCACAAAAACACAGATGTCCCAGAAGAAACAAGCAAGCGAAAACAAGGATCTGCAGTCCCTGCCTTAGTTGGAAAGTTTTTTCCCCAGATAAGCTGTGGCGGTCCCTGTCCTTGGCTTGTGCTGGACTCAGTGGGAGTTTAGCACAACTCATTCTTTAAAAGCACTGTCTCTGAATAACAAGCAAGCAAAGCACGGCAATCACCGAACCAGGTGAATAACGGGCTTCATAGGTGCTGTCAAAAGGGGAGAAGGAAAAGACTAGCTGGCTCCAAACAGCTTTCTATGTGTGTTGGCAGGTCCTTGGTATTTCTCCCAGACGGGGAGGGCATGTCTGAGCCGAGAGCCCGCGGTACAGCACATCCAGGCTTACATAACCCACAGGGCCGGGGTAATCATTAACGCTGGCTTGTTGCCACTGCCTTTGTGCTGGAGTCACCTGGTTGTTTGGATTAAATGTATAGTGGCCATTTCGACAAGTTGGAGGCTCCTGGCAGAAGGATTTAACTGGAAACAGCCCCTCGGGGAGCAGGGAACCCTTGCAAACATCGCAGGGTCCAAGCCCAAGCGCTCCTCCAGCAGCCAGATGTGCCACCTTCCATCACACCACCCTGCTCGAAGGGCTGCTTTGCTTTCCATAGCGCTGCAGCGCCCTGAGCTCCCCCACAAACTGCCAGGGGAAAAAAATCCCCCCCCTGTAACACGGGTCAAGAGAGCAGGACCCTTTTTAGGGCATTTTACCTTGGTAATTCCCAAGTGCAACACTCCAGCAAGCAAGCTCTCCTCCTCCTCCTCCTCCTCTCCTGTCATCCTTTCCAAAAGGAGATATTATCAGTGCAGCCTGACTTTATCTTATACTCTGTTTTTACTTTTCTTTGCTTATCTGATATCTCAGTATCCTACTACTCTCTGCCTTCTATAATGCACTGTGTGTTATCGATGTATGGTCTGTGCCACTGTCTGGGGCAAAGGAGATTTGGGACTTGTTGGCTCTGTTCCCATCTCCCCTCTGTGTTGCTCTGTGGTCTCAGATGTCACTCCACTGCTCTGTGTTTAACCACAAGTCACAGAAATCAGGTCACCTTTTGGAAAAATCACTTTACAATTATTCTTTTATGCTTAGTCCTTACCTCTAGTGAACCTTCTCAGCTGTCAGCTCCTCATGTCTCATAACACTGTTCCTTCACAACTAGCTTGATGAACAGCCAGAAATTGCCAGTAAAACCTTTTAGAAACATAGAGACATCTCACAGGTGTTAGGAACCAGATAATCATCATTATGTGAAGGCTCAAACACCGCACCCGTGTCCATTCACACCTCAGAAACCCAATTATAGATGTTGTAAGTCAATGAGACTTAGGCATATGTGTAACAATGTCATGCTGTGTTTTGCCATGCAGAGTTGCTGAAGCTGGGACATAATAAACTTATATACAGTTGTGGCATCGAAGCACTAAAATACATTTTTATCTTTGAGTGCATAAAGAGTAATTGGGCTTAAGGCAAGGCCACATTTTTCTCCTGAATCAGCACAGCCCAGACAGGCCGGTAATTCAACATAGAACAAACACCAAAAACTTCTTGAAATCTCTACTTTTTCACAACAAACCTCCAAAAATATCATTAATTTGCATGCAGAACTAAATCTCCTTTCACAGCAAACATGGCCCTACTCTTTCAAGGAAAATGTTATAACTTGATATAAACTTAAGTTTCCTTACTGGTATTAGCCAGAAAAACCCACACAATCCACACTCAGAAATAAAAGAGAAAAGAATAAAGAGACAATGTGTTTCACAGCAAATATGTGAGCCTAAAACATGGCTTAGATCTCAGATTTCTGCACTGCTGTGCTCCAACAGCAGGTATTTTGCATCACTCCAGCTTTAAGTATTGCCTCTTGCAGAAAAATAACACCTTCTGCCCCAGGTGTCTTGCAGGGTGAATTGCCCAACATTACAGCAATATCAGAACTCCAGAGGAGATGGGGAGGAGACTGAGATGCTGGTTCAAATAAAGCAGCTGTTTTTATGCACGATGTCGATAGGGTGAGAACAGTAGGGAATCACAGATCTTCTTGGTGCAGGCTTGCTAATTAAAGCACGTATGGGACTAGTGCTCTTAAACAAGCTGTCCTTAGGACTCTGGTCTTCAAGCTACAGCTCAGGAGGTAACAACAACCTGGAGTGAACAGAGCTTGCTCTGCCACATCCCTCAGTCCTCTTGCCAGACTCATAGGGATTCTCTGGAAAAAATAACGAGTGGTCTGGAGGTCCCAGGCTCATCAGCTGGCGTTTTCTGGTGGCTGCTCTTCAGGGAGAGTCTTTAATCCCTAAGTGCCCATTAGTCTCAGAGTGATTCTTGCTGGGAGAAGGTCTGGACCCGCAGCACCATTGCTCCCGTAGAGCCTCAGAAGTGATTTTAACACCAATAACGTTGCTGGTTTCTTTTTCCAGTGGAGGCCAAGCAAGCAAAAGCACATAGCAAGAGATGTCCTGGCTTGCAGATCACAAGAGCATCGTTTTCACGCCCCTGTTGTTACGAACGGGAAGCAATGGTTGTTGCAGAACAGGACGTCTTCTCCTCAGGCCTGAGGCATCCTTCGTACCACAGATCCTTCACATCACTCTCTCAGACGTGGGATTTACAGAAGAGCCAACTGAAGCGCCTTGGCACCAAGACCGCCGCCGTGCCAAGCCTTTCTTTCACAATCTAATCCTGTGACTGCTGGTCTCATAGCTTGCTCCTTCCATCCAAGGACCACACAAACGTAAATTAAGTCCCACAGTTTCAGCATGATGCATTTTTATCCCCCTTTTGCAAGAAAGAGAACTGCGGCACAAGGCAATCGAGTCCTTTGTCCTGGGTCACACAGTCACCGTCACAGTCTCAAGCAGATTGAAGCCCTTCCTGCTTCACACTAACCACTAGAGCTTGAATTTCCTCAAAACCTGCTTGCTCTAGTTTATTAACTACAGTTTCACTGCGGCTGCGACCTGTTCCACAGCGGTCAGGAACCACAGAAGGCATGGGATCCCAGCACGGCTGTGCGAGGGCTCTGGTGAAGGGACAACTGAAACATCTCACGCCTCCCAAGAAGAAGAAAAACTTCTGAAGGCAACTTCAGGTGTGTTCCATCATTTCCCTGTTACCCAGCACCTGAAAAGTTACATCCAGGTGAATCAAAATTTGAAGCACTACTGTCCCGATTACAGAGCTGGCCACAAAGGAAATTAATGAATAATAATTTCAAGAAGGGATTTAAAATTTCCATTTTCATTTTATTGTCAAAGTAAATATATTTTTATGAAGAACAAAAGAAAATATACAGAATTGTAACTTATGTACACTGGCTTTATAGGTATTTTTGTTTCCAATTTACACAAATTTTGATATGTTATTAAAAGATATTTTATATAGATATGCATCTATGTACAGTTTTATTTACATACATTCATAGGATGTGATATAAACCAGTCAATAGATGATAGTTCATTTATATTAATTTCTAGAGGACAAAAGGAATGCATTCGCTTTAGCCAGACCTGCTGCTCTTGCACAGCGTGGGCCCCTGCTCTGCCTAGTGCTACAATCGCAGTTTCCTATTTCCCATTTTGCCAACAAAAAGACAAACAGATGCCGCCTGCGAATGGAAAGGAAATCTAACATCCATTATAAAATCGTGCCTAATTACTGAATTCTATTTTTTTCTAAAGCTTCTTACAATCACCAGAGTTCAAAAGGAAAAACAAAGCAACGAGAAGAAACACAAACAAAATCATTTGCCTGCTACCATCTGATTATTTGTTCGAATTCCCTTCTTAGCCAGCTACTACACAAATTTGTTTCTTTTGGCTACTGTTCTCACCCATTCGCCCACCCCAGCTGCACGGAGCTCTGACATGGCTGTTGGGAAGGGGAGGATTAGCGCTGAAGATCACGCTTGGACAGAAGATCTCACGGTGCTGTCCCACCAGGCCATGATGCCTCCCACCCTCCCCTGGGTACAGGTACACCCTGCAGGACAGTGGACAAACGGAGACAGCTCCAACCAGCGAGGTGGTGACTCGCCATGGATGCTCAGGATGCCCCGTGCTCACCAGGCACCTCCAGGGCTGGTGCTCTGGTTTCTCCCCCAAGATCACACCAGAGGACAAAAGCAAAGGCAGAAACAGAGCTCAGCTGGTACAGAATCCCAGACTGGTTGGGGCTGGATGGGACCTCTGGAGATCATCCAGTCCAACCCACCTGCTAACGCAGGGTCGCCAGAACAGATCACACAGGATTGTGTCCAGGTGGGTTTGAATGTCTCCAGAGAAGGAGACTCCACACCAGCTCTGGGCAGCCTGGTCCAGGGCTCACTTCTCAAGAACGGCTTCCTGCTGCTTTACGTGCTAGACAACAGCTCTTCTGCTAAAGACAGTGGGTGCTGCAAACCAGGGTCAAAGGAAAGCAGCGTTTCCTTCTAGGTATGGGCATCCCTTCAGCCCCACAGCAGCACGGGACAGGAGAAGCTGCACATGGGACATGCTCAGCCACAGCAAAAGGCTCCGCTCCAAGCCATTTCATCCAGCCTGAGCTTCTGGGTTTGCTTGGGGTATGCCTTTGCTTAGAAATATATATGTATGAATATATATACATAAATATTTATATATAGCCCTAGCCAAGGAAAAGGTAAACGTGAGCTGGGGAAATCAGAGAGGCACATTCCAATGCTCTTCACGCCTTGCTTGCCCCGTCCCCAGCTCCCACTGTTCCTTCTCCTATGGCCAGCCCCTACAAATCCTTGGCTCAGGCAACCCAAAAAACAAAGGAGTTGTTTTCGTTTTAAAAGGAATTTGCTGTTTCCAAACTGGACAAATAGAGCAGCTTAATAAAAACTCACAATGAATGGCCTGCACATGAGCAAAGCCCTCAGGAATGCCAGGGCTATAATTAACTAGCAGCAAGCAACTCTTACATTTTCCTGTGCAGCAGAAAACAGCTAAAAATAAAACACTGCAATTTCCAAAAGCAGCAGCAGCAAAGGAGGGAAAGGTAGAAGGAAAGGAAAATAACATCCTTAAAAAAAAATACAGCAAGGAAGAAGCACCCCCCTCCCCTGACCCAAAAAGAACTTCATTCTAAAATCTTCTTTAAAGGACATGAGACACTCAGACATGGTGGTATCGAGTAACAGCATTGACTGTTCTGTGGAGACAAATAAATTATCACTAGAAATATAGTGAACAAAGTGCTGTCATCGGCTGTTGTAGGACGGCTGGGCGGGAAGGGGCAAGCGGGGCCAATCAGTTCACGGAGCGGACGGAACGGTTGCTTCGTGGAAACCGATGCACCTTGACATGTTTGGACAAATGGTCACTTCGAGCAAACTTCTTCTCGCAGACAGGACACTGGTAGGGTTTCACCCCCGAGTGGGAGCGCCTGTGCCGGGACAGCTCATCTGACCTGGAGAACCTGCAAGAGATGAGAAGACTTTTCAGATTTTTAATTATTTTAATTTTTTTTTTACATTGCTATGTCTCTCAGAACAGGAAAAACAAGTCCCCTCAGGCCACTGAGAGACTCCACTTGAGGCAAAGCCCAAACACACAAACTGAAAGGGACACAAGGGGGCCAGTCTGGTCCCAACCAGTGATGGAAACACACAGTTATCAACCTCACTCCATATCAACTCTGGACTCAGAGCAATGCACAAAGGCAACGCTTGTACTAATCTTGCCCTAAACTCAATAACATGGGTACAGCTCAACAAAAACCAGCGCTGCTCTTGATCCTCCTTCCAAAGCCTGTCCCACATGCTCTCTCCTGCAAATCCAAGCATGGACCCTTCTTGAGGAGAGATACCAACCAACATCCTGCAGATGAGGTCTGCCCCAAGCTCCCACTGGCACCAGCACAACAAACATCCAGTAACTGCATCTAGTTTGAGATAGACCCCAGATAACAGCCCAACAGAGCTGCCCAGAAGTTACATGGCTTATCAGATCCTGCTGAAAAATTGGCTTTTGTATGTGCTCCCATAAAGAGACATTAACATCCCAATACCAGAGATGCTCAACATCGAAACAGCAGAAATCCAGGTGGGCCCCAATGGCCATTAGCATAGTCCCTTCATGGGTAAATTGAAATAAAGATTGAGCCTTTAATTACCAAAACTGTCTCCCAGAGTGATTTCAATTTGGGGTATTTCCCACTTTCCATCTCCACAGAAAAATCCCCAAATAGCCATTGCGAATCCACTGGGCTTTACTGAACCCAAATCAGCTAATCCTTTGGTCCTAACAGTGGGCCTGGTTCTATTTTCAGCTTGGACGTAACTGGGAGCCACAGGGTTAATTAATAATGTCACACTAAAACAGCCCTGTCCAGATGGGTACAAAAAATTCGCTGCCTGACAAAGGGCAATTAAGTGTTTTGTTGCCAGAGCAGTAACAAAGAGCAGCACAGAAAGAGAGCTTGCAAGAAATGGTATCAGCTGTTTATTTACAATAAATAAATGAAGTCATGGGTGCTAGTTGAATAAATGGGGGAAACAACATGTAGAAAAATGTGCCCTTCTGGAGCAAAATAACACATCACCACCAGAGTGAATACGCTGTTTTTAGGAAAGGGGGAAAACAGGACTACTGGGCTCCTATGAATAAGTCCTTCATGCAAGAAAAATAAGTTTCCACATAACGGTTTTAATTAGCTCTGATCACCGCCCGCCAGCTGAGGAATAGAGCACAGGCACTGGGAAACTAGGAATGGTTTCCCCAGTTCCCACAGCTCTTCAGTCCAGGGATGCAACCCAGAGAGTGTTCAGGTCTAATGGAGCCACCAACCTGTTCCTTGTCAGTGACACATCTTCTTCGTAAAGGCTACAACAGAGGTTTCTCTTCTCCCCCAGTACCTGCATGTTTGCTTTCTCTAGCTTCCCTGCTTCTCCCAGCCATGGCTTCCCAAAACCACAGTCTAGACCTGGGAGCAGCAGGACCAGGGATTTCTCCCAAGTCCTTAGTGAGCTAGTCCCAGTGCCGCATTCCTGGAGGGATGCTCTTGGAGAGCTACGGACAAGTGGGACTAAGTCTCTTTCTCGAGAAGGTGGGATGTTGCCTGTGCAAACTCCCTCAGCAGGACTCAGAGCTGGGGAAGGAACAAACCTGTTGCCTGTGAGGGCAACCACATCCAGGGAAAAGAGGCAGCAGTCAGGGAAAAGCACCTTTGCAAAGACCCATCCGCCTATATACAGGCTTATCAGCCAAAGGAGTAAAACCAGATGTGGCGGGGTTGCCTCATCCCATGTCCTTGGTCACTGAGGTCTGGAACAGAAGTGCAGTCGCACATGGCTAATCCTGCACAAGGGCTCTGCAAGTGCATTTTGATGGGAATTGCATGGATGGTGGGGAAGAAATGGGCACATGTCAGGAATGAGCAGCTCTGCTCATACCCCGGGAGCTCGGATGAGTTCATCGAATAAAAATACACTCTGCCTCATAACGATGTCCTTAGCTGAAGAGGCAGGAATGTTGCAATACTGTTCCCCAGCAGTCACAGAAAGATCAGCTTACAGAGCCCACAGAAATAAACCTCAAGCTGTTGGTGTGTTTACAAAAACACAACGCAAAGGTTAGGACAAGGAAGCTGGGAGGATCTGGTGGCCTGGCTCTGCAGTGAAATGATATTTGCAGCATGTTCCGGCACCAAGATCATCCCAAGAAAACTGCAAATAATCGCCAGTGGAATATCAAATCCAAGCAACAGAAAGGCACCTCCAAGGAACACCTCACTATCCCAAATCACTGCCATTTACAGAAGGATTCCTCCTTCAAAAGGAAGGTGGAGGGATCTGGGCAATCCCACAGCAACTAGAAGAGCCTCCTTCAACCTCTTATCTGGTGGGACCCCAAAGAACCCATGACTGCATCTCCCTTGGAGAGAAATTGTAGAACTCCCTGATGTAGGACATGTTCTGTGTCTCCTGGCCATACAAAGACATTGATACATGGCTCACAGGGCAAGAAAGGTCAATAGCTTCAGCCTGGTACTCCATGGTCCCTACCATGGCCACCAGCCATTGGGACCAACTCAGGATGCTCCTCTCTGCAGGGGCGAGGAGGCTCTAGATTCACCCTGCCTATCCCCAAATCAGCACCTCCTGCAAACCCCTCTGCACAGCACCAGCAAAAAAAGTCTAACGCGGGACGCCTGCCCTGATCTGTCCCATGCGTGGTCCTCCCATGCACATATTAAAAGCCTTTAAACCCTCCCTACAAACCAAGCAAAGCTTTTATCACACACTGTCACTTGCAGAGCCAGCCATGGGGAAGCACCTCCAGCCAGAAGATGTGGGACAGCACTTCAACTCTATTGCCTCATCCCCCAGGCCCTGCGGGAACAGCAGCTTTGCAAACCGCTGTGCCCGGGAGGGAAAGCGAGAGCTTCTGCTCAGCGCCATAACACAGCTGCTGGGGACCGGCCCACGCTGCAGCTCAGCTTTTTGGCCAGCCTGTCTCAGGACCAGGACTAGCCAGAGGCTGCCTGTGCCAAAGGTATAAGCTGGCGTGACACGGATCAGCGCGCCGATCGGTACAGTGGGCTATCGACCACAGCGGGTCACCGGCCACTGTGAACGCCTCGCTGCTGCCTGCAGAAAACAGCTCTTGCCCCGTGCCAAAGAAGGGCACGAGCAAGCAGGGTTCACCCTCCTCCAGGGAGGTGCTTGGGGCTCTCCAGCTGTCCCGGGGGGTTAGCAAAAGGGTCTGCTGTGTGCACACCCCTACCTTGGTGCATTTAAAGCGTGCAACTTTGTCATAGAAGGGCTGCCAAGAGAGCTGGGAAAGCTTTAACCCCGCGACAGCTCAGCTACTTTGTGCTAGGCAACACTGTGTTTTGTTTTTGAAATTGCTATCTTCAGTGAGGTCAGATCTTAAGTGTCTTTGGTGAAAAAATAAATACGCAAGCACAAGAATGCAGAGAAAAGAGAGCGAAAAGCAGAGCCCAGCAGTGTTATAGTGCTTAAATCCATCCAAGATGATATAAAACTGCAAGCAAACAGAGAGTCCAGATGCATTAAGTCATGTGAGATCACAGCTCTCGCTGAACTTCTGGAAAAGGTAAACATGTTTTATTGATGAAAGGGGACTGAGTAACTCAGCGCTCAATTGGGTCTGGCCTTTGATGTGGGAGCAGCGTGTAGGGGATGTGCAGGAATGTCAGGCCGGGGCTGATTGCTGGGAGTGAGGGAAACAGCCTCCACTGATGGCTAAACCCCCCCTCCCAGCAGAGCCCTTCCAGAGTTTGGGGGTGTTGGGGATGGGGGAACCAGCCTGGGCTGTGAAATGCAACAAGAGCAATAGAGAGTTTGAAAAGCCCTTCCAGCAGCTGTTTATGGACAAGACATGTGCTCCTCATAGCTAAGGTGATTAATTGCTTATCCCTATTGGGCTCCTCATCTTTAAAAAGTTGTGGCTGGCTGAGGGTGACGGTTCAGTGTGCTCCCGATCATGGGACCTGCACTTCTCTTATCTCACCTTACACCTGTGTCCTGCTTTTGATCCACACCATTTGCTGTACCGATGGGAAGATGCAGGGACCCCGATGTAAATTCCATCTCCACCCCTTACCACCTAATATTCTTCCTAAATGTTCCCCTTGGTTCTGCAGCCTGGAAAACACCAGCTCTGTGGTAAGACAGAGCTACAGAAGGTCACCTACAGGCAACACCTCGGGCTCCTGATCCTGAGCCACAAAAGTCACTGGCAGCGCTGGTATAAATCCCAGTGGAGATCAGACAAACTCTCACATGCCACATGCATTTGTCATGCCAAAAGAAAAAAGAGAGTTTTGCTCACATCCTAGGAAAAGCAAAGGAAAAGCAAAGGAAAAGCAAAGGAAAAGCAAAGGAAAAGCAAAGGAAAAGCAAAGGAAAAGCAAAGGAAAAGCAAAGGAAAAGCAAAGGAAAAGCAAAGGAAAAGCAGCATGACACCCACAGGCAGAAGCCACATCTGCTGCCTCTGCGCACGTACTCTGGCAACCAAATGAGGAGCGAGTGGCTCCGCTGCAGGTCAGGAGCAAACCAGCCTGCGGCTGATGGGACCAATCAGCTAAATAACGTGGCTTTAATTTCAGAGCATCCTGAGCAGCAAGACACTGAGCCCGGCTGGTGAGAAGTGCCAGCAGCACGAAAAGCTAGAAAATCACCACCAGTTTGCAGAGCCACCATAAACTGAAACGGGGAAGAAAAACAAAAATCAAATAAATCAATTGCATTGATCACCTCAATCCTGCCAAGAGGCAAACTTCAAACTGGCCCAGTTGGGGAGCAGAGGATTCAGCCCCTTTGTGACCTTTTCCCTCAAACCAATCCAGCCATCTCTAACTGCTGCATGGCTCACATACTTGCATTTTTACACAATCCTCTCCTGTTACTTTTTACCTCGTCTGTTCCCCATGCTCACAACCCATTTCCTCATTAGACATTGCTCACTGAAGCTCTGTAGGATATTATTTGAAAGAAATCTGGTTTAATTTAATAGAAAGGAGTTAAGGTTTTGTTTTCTCCCATCATAATTTGTAGTGCTTTGTATTAATGCTCATCAGCAGGCAGGCTAGTAACACAACTAATTGGAAAGAGGGGGGAAGGCTTCCACCAAAGCTTCCTTAAAATAAAAAGTTGATGTTTTTTAAAGAAGTTTTAATTTTTCAACAAGTGTTAAAAATAATTTTTTAAAAAACAAAACAAAAATCAAGAGAGACCCTCTGTGAAATGTTTTGCTCAATCAAACCTGCAATCTTTCATTCAAGCGATGCTTAACTCCACCTCAGCCTTCTGGTTATGTTGTTACATCTGACAGCTTTTAGCAACTTTGAGTGGCACCCACGCTTTTTTTTCTGAATCAATGCAGAGAATAAACCCCCAAGCATGCTGGAGTGTCACAGCCAGCACTTCCAGGAGGAGTGGGATGGAGCTCATTTTCCACGAAACCGCACAGAATATTGCTGCTCTGAACGCCGCTCGCTTGTCACAGCCCCTCGGTGATCACGTCCAGCCCCGCACACAGGGATTCTGCCCTAAACCATCTACTCCAGCTCCAGCCCTCAGCTGGGACCAGCCAAGCATCTGCTGCAGCTGCTGTGTTGCAACCAGACCAATGTGACCTCAAGGTACTGCCTGCAGTAACGAGCTTAATCTGACCCTCTTGGAATGAAACACAAATTACAGTGGGATGCTTTGAGGTTTTTTTAAGACACTTAAACAGCTGGTGCCAGCAGGTGATGCGTTGCTATTTAATTTATCAAAGCCCCTGGACCAGCTAACAGGAAAAAGGTAAGGTCTTAATTCTCAAGCCAAACGAACAAGTTATAGGAATAGAAACAATAAATCAGAGTGCAAACCTACTCGCTCGGCAAGTTAAGTTGAGTGAGCAAAAAAAAAGGGTATGGGGGATAGGACAGTGCTGCACCCCAATACTGACCTCCATCCGCAACCCGGCCACGTGCATGCAAAAGGTTTTTCTCCTGTATGCCTCCTCAGGTGGGCTTTCAAATGGCTGCTTTTCGTGTACATCTTGGTACAACCAGGAAAAGAACATTTGTGCATTTTAATGAGTTCTGCTGCAGGGTTCTTTTGAAATTTCTGACCCATGATGATTCCTGTCTGACCCTGGATCATGCCTCCTGGCCCAATTGGCTTGGCGGCGATGGGGACGGGAGCAATGCGGACAAATTTAGAGGACAAGTTCAAATTGGATGACTGAACTATCTGAGGCACAAGGGCAAATGTCTGTCCTTGGATGTTGACTAGGAGTTGTGCAATTTTAACGTTCTCTTGTGCTGGTCCTTGGGAACTAGAGCTGGTGTTGGACTCCTGTTTGATCTGTACAGGCTGAATTTGCAGCATAACCGGTATCCCATTCTCCAGGGACATTCCCCCATTTGAAGCTTGGCCACCTTCCGTTGAGCTGCTCAACTGTTCATTTTTGCTCTCTTTTAAACTAGCGCTGGGTAACATATGGTCTTTCTGCTGTAGCGAAGCAACAGAAACTTGGCTGCAAGATCTCAAGTCCTTGGTCTCACTTTTAGGTCTTTCTTTGAGCTCCAACTCCATGTTCTCCTCCAGAAACTCCTCAATTTCCTCAAGCGTGGGCTGAAATGGTCCAGAGTCTTCCATATCCACAGCAAATTCAGGCAACCTAAAGTACTCCTCTTTCACTATCGGCTGAAGTCTCCTTTTGTCCCACCATGATGCAGCGGCGTTGCCCAAAGATGCCTGGGACAATAAATAGTCTAAGATACTGTCCTGACTTTCCGCACTGGATGTGCTTCCATAGCTGGAGCTGAGCACCTGGGAGTCAGGGCTGGAACAAGAACAAAAGCTGGACGAGTCGCTGTCATCTTCCGACAGGGGAGAGGGCAACATTTGGTAGGACCTCACCCCTGCTGTCATGTCCCCAAAGTATCCAAGAGAAGATCTTGTAGATGAAAAGGATTCATCAGTAGGCAGCAAGTGATCCACCATTCCTGAGCTATCTCCTAGGGTTATCCCAACAGCATATACCACGCAGCAAAAGTTCAGGTGAGAGCCTGAGTGTAGGAAAACAAAACAGCAACAGTCAGAAGTTGGTTTAATCATTTATCTCCGCGAACTAAGGCTCATAAAGCCCTCTAGCTCACGGGAAAGTCCAAAGCAACCAGCCTCGCTGAGTACACACGCTGCTACACGCTTTGATACGTCTGTACCACCCCCTAAGGACTGCCAGGGACAAAGCATTTTGCAGGATTGCACCATGTATTTGCAAAAGAAACCTTTCAGAAATCGTTTCCCAACTGAACACGCTCTAGATTTACAGCTCCCTTCCAGAATATTATTGGGAACAGAAAAAAAAACATGGGCTTTCACCTAACAGTGAAACCCAGAGCCATGGGAGAGAATGGGGAGAGAAAACAAAAATGAAGTGTTGAAATTCTTACCATCTAGAAAAACAAATAAAAAAAGAAGTTTATTGCTGGCGGCCATAAAATGCAAATCCTTTCCTTATCTTGTAGCTTTCCACCAACCTTATTTTTAACTTCCTCGGTTCCACAAATATAGGCTAATCAGCATAATGCAAGGACCAATCTGTCAGGAGCCAAAAATATTTACTGTGCTTCAGCATTTACTAGGCGGATTTTCCCCTCCAGATGCCATGAATCAGTGTGCCAACGTCACCAGCACCTGCACTGCCCCTAATAAGGCTGGCGCTGCGCTGAGCTAATTACCCTGCCCTGGCATGGCAGCTGGCGGCCGGTTTCACTCACCGCTCCATCCTCCCCTCTCTCTGCCTACGGAGGTTGGGGTGATCTGAACCTCCTGCTAGTTCCTAAACTAGGAGGGGGTCTGCAGGGATCCCCAGCATCCCGAACCCACGGCGGGCAGCGGTGCTCCCGGTGTCCCCCGCACCGTGATAAAGCGGCAAGTGGGCAGCATCCCGCAAGCCCCCACTCACGTGAGCCGCAATCCCATTGCAACCCCACGGAGCCACCGCAGCAAAATCCATCGTCCCTGGGGGGGGGGTTGGGAAACGAGCCCACCGCGATGCTCACCGACAGCAGCCACCAACCTGCACTTTCCCAGTTAAGCCGATCAAACTTCTTAGAAAGGTTTCTGGGGAGGGGAAGGTAGGAGGGGTATCTGCATGTTTGTTTTCTTTTTTGGTTTTGCCCCCCACCCAGAGGAAAAATAAAAATTGCTTACAGAGGGAGAATATGCCCCTCGGAGAGCAATCGCAGGGACCTCCAGACGGAGCAAACACTGGCCCTCAGTCATTCGCTCAAGGTGACTGATTGAAAACAGAGCTGTACATGTGCATAATAAAACAACTCTTTCTGTGGAAGGTATGCGGACTGCAGAGATAGGAGTCATTTGATCAGCCTATGAGGTTTTGTGTGTGTGTGAATTAGGAGGCATGTGACCCAGCGTGAAGGAAATGCCAGTCAATCTTGTTACACGCTGTCATTTTCCACAGGCTCTGCCGCTGCGCTTCGGACGCTTTGCCATGAATAGTCAATAGCTCCCAGTTTTGTGCAGGGAAGGGGATGCTTGTCACTGCTATTGCAGAGCATCCTTGCTGCCTCATCTCCAAAAATTTGCCCCGTCTTTGCCATCTCTGGAGAAAAATCACAAGGCGTCTATGCGCTCCGTGCTGCAACGAACGCAGAGCGAGGTATTTTTACACAACACCCTTAAAGAGCTCCATCCCAATGGCAGCATCTATTAATATTTCACAAGGAAAAAACCCCAAACATTTCTTAAAGATACAGCTTCCTCCATCATAGGCATGTGGAGGAAGTAGAGGCAGGTTGAAAGACTGACTTAAAAGTAAGATTGCATATTTTCCTGGTATGCCTGGCCCGCCAGTCAGCTCTGAACTGATAATGAAATACCCACATGTGCCGAACACGAGGAAGTTCAAGCAGAGGTTAGCGGCTCTGTCTTGTGACCTTAGCCTATAATCATTTCTTATAGTAAAAGTGAAAAGTCAAAAGAGCCAAATGACTTCTAACACATGACTTCCTTTTTTTTTTAAATCTCTGTGTTGACAGAGAGCTCCTCCAGCTGAGCCAGTCCCAGTTTTGAAATAGAAAACACAATCTGCTTCGGAGAAGTCTGTATTGGCTTCCCGTAAGAACTCGCCCTAGCAGCTTGTTTCTATCTTGCACCAAAAACTGGTGACTGCCCAGCGCAATGTGGGGCAGAAAGGGGCACCTGCCCTCAGATGGTTTCTGATCTTCCCTCCTATGTCTGTATCGTTCCAGCTAGAACTGCTGAAGAACGGTGCTGTGAGTGAAATCTGGACTGCTATGTGTTTTTTTTCTAAGAAAAGCTGGCGTGCTCTTTACGTGCAGGGAAAGATCACGCACCAAAAGCAGTTGGTAAAGTTATTAAGAAAAAAACAGTTCAAGTTTTCTTTAAATGCCTAGGAACTAGGAAGCCACATTACCAAAATATCTTTATATTTCACTGGGAATAGAACTAAATCCTCATTTGAATAAGGGCTGAAAGGAGGTGGAAAAAACCCAACAAACTCCTAGCAACTGCTGCGAGTAACGTATCCCAGCAGCAAACAGCCAGCGTGCTTATCCCCATCTCTTTTGACATGGAGCAATGTCACCCGGTGTTACCAGAGTCATTTTGAGAAGGCAGGGGACTGTCAGAGGCAAACAGATCCAGGCACACTACGGGCCAGATCTGCTTTCTGTGCTCTCTCAAAACTTGCAGAGCAGCCAAGAAGATTTTGGGGAATGCCTGGAATGCAGGATCGAGCTGAAGCTATATTTTATCCCAAAGGCCAGGCTAACAACCAAAGGGCTTTCATCCCTATTTTGCCTGAAGACACAGCCAAAGCCAGAAGATTCAAAAACAAACAAAAAGCTAGAAATGTAAGCACCTACAGAGGGACCTCAGTGCCTGAGCTGCTGAAAAACAGCCCCTTCTGGAGTGAAATACAGCAGCTGCTCAATAGCACATGGCAGCACCGCGGTCTCCAACTTTTAAGAGTTCCCTGGGTTGTTATGATGTCCCTTCTGCCAGAAACATGTTGTTCTGTTTAAAACCTGTCCATCTAATCACCAGCTGAAAAAAAATAACAGCTACAACAACAAAAAAAAACCCAAAACAAAACAGAAAACAGAGAAGGCGCATTCTGACTCGGAGTAACATTAAAATGTTAAGTCCTGGGAAGTTGTCGAAACACAAGGCCGTATTTCCCAGCCTGTCATTTCTGGACAGTCAGTCCAGGGCAGCTGATCACACAGCGCTCTATGGGCTCAGATACGCTGACAGTCATTTCCCATGTACACTGCTACAGCTCTTCCGAGTTTAGCACTAATCTATGGTTTCCCTTGTTCCCTAAAAGATTTTAAATCTGTTCAGGCCGACTCCTGCTCCACAGACAGAGCCAGAAACCAGGGAGCGAACCAGGCCCGGTGTTTCTAAGAAATTAAAATAGAAATGCACAGGGAAAATAAAGGAAAGAAATAGGAAAGGAAAGCCATCGGCTCTCATGCCTTCTGCAACGTGGCTGCGCTGCTCCCCGGACATGGGGAGGGGAAAACAGAGGGTTGTTGAGGGTCTCCCAGTTTCTTTCCAACCCCACCGCCTCTGGGAAGCTGCAGTCACATTCTCAAAGCCTTATTCTCTGGAAAATACCCCCTCTCGACCTCCAAATCTTGCCTTCCACAAGAAGATGCACTTTACCTGCAGCGTGCACCGGCGGTGCCCCCCCTGCTACCGACAGTCCCCCCGCTGCCTCTTGCACCCCGGGCTGCCCCGAAATAACGCGGGGGCATCAGCCGGGTAGCAGAACCGGCCCGGGGAGCGGGCAATTCCCACCCCAGAACAAGCACCGCCAGGTTTCCACGGCTGCAAAGCGTTTGCTTGTTTGTTTTGGAGGATTTTGCTGTTGTTGTTGTGGGTGGGGAGGGGGGGAGGTGTGCTATTATTTTTATTGTTGCTCCTTCCATCCCTCTTCAGGAGAGTTTGGGGGCCCGAGCTCCCCCCCTCGCCGTGGTCCCCAGTTCACGATGTCCAAGAGTAACCCACCCCCCCCCGCCTGTCACACCATAGCACAGCTCCAGCCTGAAAATAGCCCCCCCAGCGCTGGCCGCAGCCCGGCCCCCCCTGCTGCACCCAGGGCGGGGGGGATTTAACCTTCTATCCCCCCCCGGGGCCGGGCAGCAGCGGCACAAACAACCACCAGCCCCCCCATCGGCCACCGGTGCTGCGGCAGCGGGGGCTCCGCTGGTGGGACGCGCACCCGCGCAAACCTCCGCGGCCCTCGCACACCCTTACCTGAACTCCTCTGCAAGCCGGGGACGGCGGGGAAAAAATGCAAAGAACGCTCAGAAGAATGCAAAAAAAACAACTGGAGTAAAAAAAAAAAATCACAAATACAAGAATAAAAAGCAAAAATAATTATGGAAATTAAAAAGTAAAAAAAAAATAGAACAGCAACAACAAGACGCAGAAGACCCCACGACAAGCAGAAGGAGCCCCGGCGGGGAGCGGAGCGCGGAGCGGCGGGAGGCGGGCGCAGCTCCCCCGGGAGGCGGGTGCGCGGCTGCGGAGCGCGGCCCCGCTCCCGTAGTACTATATCCCCCTCACAGGACGGGCTCCCGGCGGGGGAGGCCGGGGAGAGGCTCGACCGCGTCCGCCGCCCCCATTGGCCCCGCCGCGGCGGAGGCCGGCCCGGCACCGGCCTCAATGGGAACCGCCGCACCGCCCGGCCCGGCCCCCGGGGCGGTACCCGGGAGGGGCAGCGCAGGGACGAGCCCCCGGGACGTGCGGGCTCCTGGAACGGTGCAGACCCTTGCAGGCGTGCACGTTTTTGGAAATGCGCGAGCCCCTGGAGGGGTGCACACGCTTGGAAGAGTGCAAGCCCCTGGGTATGGAGGGGCTCCTTGAGACGTGCGAGTCCCCCGAGATTTGCAAACCCCTGGAAGCGTGCAAGCCCCCTGGATACGTAGAGGCTCTTGGAGGGTTGCAAGCCCCTGGAAGTATGCAAGCCCCTGGATACATAGAGGCTCCTGGAGATGTGGAAGTCCCTGGAGATTTGCAAGCCCCTGGAGGGGTGCAAGCATGTCCCATGCCTTTTGCGTGCTGCACGCCCCGGCTCCTGCCCCGTTCCCACCTGCCTGCTGGAGCGTGATGGGTGATTTCCAGCATGCTAGGAAGTATTGGGGCTTGGGGTCCCTCAGCAGCGTTACTACAGACATTGCTAGTTTTTCATGTAAATGCATATACTAAATATATATATATATATATATATATACTATTGTTATGCCACGTTTGGCATGGATCAGGATCCATGTTTGACCCCTGCAGAGGTGAAGCCCAGCTGAGGAAGCGTGCAGGGCTGCCAGGTGCAGCAGCAGCGAGGTTTCTCTGCTCAGTCAGTGGTTTTCCAAATTCCGTTTTTCATTTTTCAGGTCCTGGGGAAGGTTCACTCATGATAACAGAATACAAGCTTGTGACAAGAGGTCTGTGCACCTTTTTGAGGGTTACATGGGACAGAACATTGTTCCTATTCTCCTACTGAGAGACTGTGGGCCTCAGGGCTGCAAATTGCTGTGCTGCAGGAAAAATTAAGTATTATCCCCATTTGATGATTTTATGGGGGAAACTGAGGCACAGAGGGTCAAACCGAATGTCTGTGGCGGAACCTCACCCTGGTGGGTATCACCGAAGGACCCGGGGTGCTCAGGGCTCTGCTCTCATGCACAGACCTTGCTCTTCCTCTCCATGTTATCTCAATGAATAATGCATAAATACACGCTCATCAACGTCCTACATACTCTATATACAAAAACATCAGGGCCGAACCCTGCATTAGTGTGACTTCCCTGATGTAAGAAGCATTACATCGGTAAAAACTCTGGCCTTAAACATTTTTACCCAAAATAGATTTTTGGCAAACCTTGCTTTGCTGTTTTCTCTCAATTAAAACCCCTTTGTTCCCCGAGTAGGTGAAACTGAGCTTGATGCAATGCAAAGAGCATGGGATTTAGATGCAGCTAAAATCCCAAGCCCTCAAGACAGGGTTTAAATGGAATTTGGATTGTTTGCTGTACAGATGTGAAACTCCTTTACAATGTTTACTACTGTGAAAACAACCAAAACTTACAATCTTAATTTTATCATTGTTATGACTTACATATGCATTGGGACACATTAGAGGTTTCTCTAAATTTTCTTTTTCCACGTGAAAAAGATGATTGAATTGTATTTTAGTTGCAGTAGTTCCCAACTTTCTCTAAATTGCTGGAGAAGCAGCAAAATCCCATATTTACCTTACACAGATCTGCCGCTTTTTCACATCTGCAATGGACCCATTGGTTCGACAACCAGGTAGAAACTTGTTAAAGCAGGTGAAGAGCTTGTGAGTCTGAGCCCAAGCATATTCCTGGGATGAAGAAACACAACTTCAATTCACAGTCACTTTGCTCGGCTCAGGGATGAGTGATTTTCAACTGCACTGAACCCTACAGCATCATATCTGTTCAATACAGCGATCGCTGGGAGGTGAAATACAATGGAAATAAGCAGGCAAGTGTAACTAGAGCTTCTGTATTTCTCCAGACTTCCCTGAAACAAACAAACAAAATTGAAAATGCAGCACACAATACCTGGGAATTGAGTTTAGAGCATCCCGGATGAACCCCTGACCTGAGCTCAATCATGCACTATGTGGCAAGTTCTGGACGCACAAACTTGTTGTGTATGTCCAGATACCCTTTGGTATGCACACAGGGAACTTCAGCAAAGTAAGGACATATGTTCAGTGACTGTGCCTTATGCATTTCTGGGTGTCCAGCAATCTTGCAGAGATCACTGCCCTGACCAGGCTGTTGGCCACCACGATACATTGGACAAATATCCAAAGTGCCCTTTTTCTGCCCAGACAAAATCTCTAGCCAGAGACAAACATTAAAAACAAACGAACAGGATATATAGCAGCCCAACTTCTGATACTTGGCTTTAGCATAAGGAATTTCACTTCTACACCAACCCATCATTGTACAACAGAGAATAATGAGAAAACGTGCAAAAGCCTCTGTCACTTGGAGCCCGGCTCTGGGGTCGTCCTTAGCGAAACATGTCCACAGGTTCCTCCCCAACAGCACATACATTGAGCAGAAACTTTATCTGTCAAATTTTCTTACCCAGGATGATCACCTTGTTGTACTCGTGAGTCTGCTGGGAGGGCTTCAAACCACAGTCCTGGTTTTGGAGTCCACAGGTTCACTTTGGGGTTTAAACCCAAAACTGAGAACTACAAGCTGCAGTGGCAGGTGCCAGGCTCTGGGCTGACTTGGCCACTTCTCCATCCCTCTGGGATATCCGAATGCACTTCTCAAGCTGGGAACTGATTTACTGACTGATTGTTCAGAGCCCCGTGACAGCAAAAGCAAATTGACACCCATCTAAGTTTTGCTTTAGATTTTGGAAACACAACAAGTTTTATCAACAGCAGGGCAAATGCACAGATCCAGACAAATCGGATCACTTTTGGCTTCCACTTTTTTAATGGGAACAAGGAATGACTGTTGGGCTGGGACAGGCTTTTGGGGGTGACTTGTGTGCAGTTGTGATCAATGTCTCACATCAGCTTCTTTCCTCTAGTACTGCAGCAAAACTGAGTCCATGATTCCTGGTGCAAAACACATGTCCTTTCCCCTGCCCCATCCTTTTTGGGCATCGCTGAGAGATTTGCTTCCCTCTGTTCATCTCTTCGTTAAGTCCTTTTAAAATCTGTTATTACCTCTGTCCCTTGGTTGTGCCCGGGGATTTTCCATTCTCTCATTGCCACCTTTCGGGAAAGAGCTTCAGTCAAACTGGTTCCCCTGCCCCAGCGACCTTTCTAGCATTCCTACAGCCCAGTCAAACACTGGGTTAACATAAAGTTAAGGTCCTTTTCATTGCCTTTTGTCTGGTGACCGTGTGTTAAAGATGCAGTCAGGAAAGGCAAATAAACCTCAGCATCCAAACCTTTTAAAATTTTCCTGGAGATGATAATAGCATTGCATTATAAAGTTAAAAAGAAACCATAGGCTAAAGTTGTCCCCACGCTATTATGCCACGTAGCACAGACCCATTAAAGGTGGGAAAGGCAGCAAAAGGCTCACCTGCTCCGCACTCGACGGTTTACACCTGAGAATTGTTTGGCTCTGCCCACACTTTGCCTTTCCATCTGTGGCTGTACAGAGACTGATTTTCCCTGCCTCAGTTTCTCCCATCTCTGTACGTTGTTTGTGCAGCTCTGTGCTACAAATTACTTCTCATTTTTGAAGGGCCTGGAAGGCAAAGTGTTTGAACTTCACGGAGGGGCAAAAAGAGGGATTGAGCTGCACGGGGCAAGTGCTGTGCTGACTTTAGAGGTCACCTGTGGTAGCTCTGCTCCAGCCCCTGCTATTCCCCCTTTACTGCAGCAGCAAGCTTTTAGTGATCCACCCAGCCAACCGGCCACTTGGCAAAACATGGGTTAGTCAGGCTGAATTGATCACTTGCACATTTCCATGTGATTTAAAAATTAAGGCTGCTCTTTTTCCAATGAAAGAAGCAAAACAATCAGGTAAAAAAAAATTAAAAGGAACTTCAAATTCTCTTTTTTTTTTTTTTTTAACATTTTTTTAATTATCCTCCTGCGGATTAATCCCTTCCACTTGCCACGAAGCTGGTGGCTGCGTCCAGCCGGGCTCTGCTGGGCTGCAGCTTTCAGTACGAGAACAGTTACACGGACACAGGGAACAGAAAAGCTCGTCGGACCCTCCAGTAAAGTTCCGCTCACTTTAACTCAGCAGTCCTTGACACCCGCAGATAAGGACTGCAAGTTCTCTCGGTACTACAGAAATATTGACACAAAGAATATGTTTATCCCTGATTGTGGTTCTGCAGGACAAGGTGGAAATGGCAACAGCGATCTCAGGACTTCATTTCTTTGGCCTTGCAAGGGCACCTGTGCTGCAGGGCCAACAGCTTATTGATTTTATATTTTTTTTCTTTCTGTCACTAGTTTGGAAATTACGTTGTCTTTTCAAGTCAGAGTCATAGGCCTAGAGGGAGATATGTTGGAAGAAATTCATTTTAGGATTTTTTATGTTAACACTGGACTATTAAAGACAGGAAGGAGCTGGGGAGAGTTTCTGATTTTCTCCCAACCTTTCTATCCATTACAATCCTGAGAGAGAAAATGTCAGCTGGTTTTCTGGGTGGTATTTCTCTAAGCCATCTTTAACCAGGTCCAGCTCCAACCTCGGGTTTCGATGCACAAGCCCTGCAGTGTAATCTATTGGCCAAAGCACCCACGAGCAGAGCTGCACCTGCTAGCATTATGGACATCTGAGGGAACCAGACCCCGTTCTGCAGGGTTATGGGTGGGACAGACAAGTTGCCTCATCACTGCCTCCCCCAGCTTAATGGTGAGATGAAGAAGACAACCTGGGGCTCAGCTGTTTAAACCCCGGTCCTGCAGCTGCGCAGAAGTCAATGTCTCCAACATGACACATGAGGTTCATCGGGAGAGGTCCAAGAGCAAGGGGAGCAGCCTGGCCAGGGCCATCCCTCCTGCAGATGACTCAGGGGCAGGCAGGTCTGTGGATGTGACAAAACCCATTGACTCACTTCGGGGAGATTCAGCAGCCACCTCTGCTCATCCGAGTTTAGGAAAGCAAAAGAGGCTGAAAGACGTGCAGGAAGATCTGAGACGTGAGGAATGCTGGCTCCCGTTCAGGAGCGGATCTGCAATAAACTGTGTGCCCCTGCCCTCTCCTGGAAGGAATACGCCAGAGCTGGGTGTGCTTGTGCAGGATTCTTGTGCTGAGCACTCCAGGGCAGCGGCTCAAGGTGCTGAGAGGAGATGGTGATTTTGAAGACAATGTTTACAGGAACAAACAACCACGACCGCGTTGTGCACATCGTGCGTTGCCAACACCATGGCTGCCCGAAACTGGCACACCCCTCAAGAGAATTCAGATGATTTCAAGGAAGAGCCGCCTGCCTGTCTGGCCGTTTGCATTGAATTGGGAAACAGAAAGGATGACCCAACTGGTGGAATCCAGAGCCTTACACTGCCCTTAAATGGTAAACACAATGCCTACATGAAAACACTGGTAACCTTCGCTCAGATCACAGCGGAGCATCACCAGGTCAGAAACACAGCACAGTGGCACCAACAGACAGTACTCCTGGGGTACCAGTGCAGAATGGGCGAGTGGGACCCCATCGCTTGGCCAATGATATCATGAGAGCCAGCAGGGAGGATTACTCTATAACCTCCAGAGAGACTGAGTCGAGCTGGCGCCAAAGTATAAAGTCCTCAAAATTGGGAAGATCCAGGTCTGGGGGTCTGGTCCTGAACCTCCAGCTGTGATGTTACTATTAACCCTCCAGACACACGGTTCAGTGAATATGACCCATTTGCGTAAATTCACACCTGAATATATTAGATGTTTTTGCAAAGCTTCCTTCTTCTCCAAAGTCATGCGAACTGCATTATTTTTTCTAAACACCAAACATCCAAAGCAATACTAGTTCTGTTCTACAAAGAGGACTGGTTAGCAAATCACTGCTGTTGTGATAATAGTGGGAGTGATGAACCACAAAAACCAAGTGCAAACTCTACAAATAAGTCTACATTTCAATAGTTACAGCATAGGACTATGAATCAGAAGCTCTGGAAGGGCAGGAGCAACTGTATGTGCACTATATAACCTCAAAAGTGTATCACATGCTTCAAGTTTTCTTTGCAGTTGTATTTCATCAAGTCTTTGTAAACCCAGCAAAAATATGCCAAGATCCTCCAACGTGTTGGATTGGTGAATCACCCCCTCGCAGCTGCTCAGCAGAGGGGAAAATGAGGCTGTGCATTGTAGACCGGCTGTGAGGAAATGTTGGGGGGCATTAGCTTTTACACTTTGGCTAATTGCTGCCTTCCTGATGGGGAAGTCACTGAAGACCACGATGACACTACGTAATATCTTGACCAGTTCCTCAACTGGTTTCTTTCCCTGTTCCACCCAAGTATAAGTCCCGTTTGTTGGGTTTGTGGTATGTTCAGTGCATTCCTTTACCCTCCCCTTCACCCTCTTATCAAAAGGATGAACTTCAATAAAGCAGCTCCAGCTGCCTTAGAAAGATAGAAGGTTCCCATCTTCTGCTTCAGTACAGGGGTTAAGAACAATGTTTCTGTTCATCACAGAAATAAATGTTAAATGAAAGTTGAGTTATATCCCTCCTGTGACTAATGTTCTAACTTGTTTTCTGAAGTTAATTCTTCATACACTTTTCGCCCCCCCTCTTGTTCTCTCTTACATTTGTCCAGACTCCCGTGTTCCTGAGGGACTAATTACCCACTCAGCAGTTATTCTGAAGTCCAATTGTAATAGTTGGCAAAATTCCATTCTTCCATGCAAGCTTTCAAAATAACTCCTCAATTTATTTCAAATAGCATCACTCTCTGGAGCTTCTTCCCAATTTGCATTGCCCTGGACTGAGATTTATTTCACTGGTGTTGAGAACTGACTGCTTTGCTTGTGACAAGGCAGATGGTCTCAGCAGCATAATTAAAAACAAACAAAAAAGCTCAAAACAAATGGATTGGTCATTTAAAAAATTATCCATTGTGATGTAATCATCTGTTTTCTTATCTAATTAATCTTTAATAGCAATGTAAGCAATGGAGAAAACACGGGTTGAGACCTGGATTATTCCTCTTCAAAATACAGATGTGATCATAGAAAATGTTTTCATTCATACGAACCTTGGACTTGTCAAAAGGTTTTGAGGGAAATTAGTCACACATCCTGTGATCTAAAGAGGCACATTTTCTTCTTATGCATGTATCTGGGAGCAAAATGTTCACCCCTACTGGTGTCACAAGAGCTAACAGAGAGCTAAATTCAGATTAATACCATATATTTTTTTCCAATATATATAGTGCTTGAGAGGAAACCATGTATATTGTCTGTATAGCCAGAAGTGTCTCACCTCTTCTCCTTGCTCATCGGTGTCTCCACCTGCTCCCTAAGGATGATAATCTTTGTACAATACTGAACAAACTGATGTTCATAAAATGCACTTGGATTGTTTGGTGTAGAATATATAGAAAAATATGGTGACAAAACCTTTTTTTCAGGACACCCGAATTGTGCCGGTGGCACAGAGAATATGGCAGCTCCTATGAGAAGAATCTCTGATCACTGAATGCGAGAGAGCATCACATCTCATAATATTTAATGATTTCATTTTTCCAAAACTTCTGCTTAATGACATGCTAATTCATGTTTTCCTAGAGAAAAAAATATCTCTAAACCTCTGCACATCACCCAGTATTTGGCCAAGTGGACTTGGCATCTGCCTGCTGCAGAGGCACCAAGCAGCAACTGCCCTGGGCTCTAAAGCAGATTTACCCCAATGCCTGGGCATCCTTTAGATCTGGAGTTTATTTTTAGTCCTTAACCTTGCATTTACTTGTGATCATCCTGTGAACTAATGCTGGCAGTAGGACTTTACTAGATAGTGCTATGGCTCCTGTCAATCAACAAGTATCAACTTTCTTATTACAGTTACGCACTGGTCGTGCGAACTTACTGGTTAGATGAAGTTCACTATTCTAATTCTCTTTGGAATTCTTGTCTAAATATCACAGCCCTTAAGGTAAACATTGTCTAATTTCTGCCCTGTGAAGAGCCAAGTATCATCACACCAGCGCTTCTCCCAACCAGCACGACCAGTCACAAAATTTTGCTTTTACACCCAAAAATAAGATAGTTATCACTATCAGAGAAGACAGAAAGGCTGTTGGTTCTGGGATGTCAAGCTTTTCACTTTAAGCACGTAAAATCAATTATAATCACAAGTGTAAGTTATTTGCTGATGGGACCCACAGCAACACCAGTATAATGAGGAGTTTCACTGACGGGCTCAGCAGAGGCTAAAGAAATCAATTGCAAACTCTGGGTCTCTATCAAAATTGATCCGGTAATTAAATATTTACTTTCAAGACTTGTCTCAGTCCTATTTCCAGCTTGAAATTACATCTTTTTTAAAGCTACCTCTGCTCCTACATGTTATTATAAAAAAAGTCTCCCTTTTTTATTTAAACCTAGCAAAGTTTTTTTAATACAGTTTTCTACATCTTATTGTTTCTTCACTTAACGAGCCATCAAAAATATTCCTGTTAGCATTACAGATCATCTCTTTTTTTACTTCCCCCAGGGCATTCACCACATGTGGCAGAGCCCGGGGTGCAGCTTCACGAGCAGCGCTGAGCTACGCTGGAACCGTCCCGCTGGATTTACAACATGGAAAATCCCAATATTTCCAAAAAAATCAAAACTTGGGAGCTGTCCTTAATCTGTCAGCACCTTTTCGAGAAGAACTGCCTGGGCATTCATATAAAAATTGAAACCATCAAACACTCCTTCCTTCTCCTGACCTATGTGCAGAGCTGTCAAACCGGGACCGTAGGCTGGGCCAGCGCACAGCCGGCCGAACCAGAAATATCATGTTGCTGCTCCAGGGCTGGAAGCTGCCCGCTTCAAACCGGGGCTGGCAGATGTGAAATGTCACCAGCCACCCATACCAGTGGGTAGGTCTGGCGAAGGGCTGGTGAGGCGCAGGCAAGGCTTGTCATGATGCCAAGAGGCTGCGATGAATCACGACCTGCTGAGCAGCGCAAGGGTATTTCACAACTGCGCGGTGCTGCCGGAGCCCCTGGGGAGTGCAGCAGGTTTGAGGTGCCTCGGGGCGCGGGGAAGTTGGTCTGTACTGCCCTGGGGACCTGCCAGTCTCTTCCTTCCCTGCAGCACGGGGAAACCTTCCCTGTTGCAAACAGGCAGGTGTAGCGGTGTATCTCACATCCTTGTTTCGCCAAGGCTGGTTGGGTTCGGACCGAGTCTGCTGCTTTAACTGTTGCTCTTGCCTTCTGAAGACCGCAGCAGCAAGCGTTCAAAATAGCTGCTTATAGATAACGTGCTCCTATTCTCTTAATCAGTGGAGATGAGCGTCAAACTGCAGCCAGTGATTTACTGGCACCCTCTGTCACGCTGCCTGCTGCAGCTCCGTGATAAATGACATTTGCTTGTGCCAGCCTGACTTCCAAGCACAGGAAAGGCTGAGAGTTTGCTGGAGTTTTATCTGCTCACATGCCAACATTGGTGGATGCTCCTTTTCAAAGCAACTCCCATTTGCTTTCAGTCAGAGGTTTCTGGAGCAGCAGGAATTTGCAGGGAAGAGCCCAGCATGGAAGCAGCTCCACCGTGCAAAGCAGCACAGGCCGCCTGTGCTGCCATTTGGGAACCTGTTAATTGCACTGCACGGGGTCGAACCAGCAGCAGCCGTGCAGCTGCACATCACCAGGTCGGGCTCTGCCAGCGCCGGGACGAGGTACAGGATTGCAGCCTTTGACGTCATTCCAGCAGGACCGAGCTCAGACGTCTGTCCCGAGCAGAGATTGCGCACGGCCTCCCCGGAGAACAGACACGTTGTGCAACACCGAAACAGACTTTACCGAGGAACTGGGCATCGCAGCAAATCACTGCAGCACCCCCAGGATTTGGCCTTCGGTGTGTAGAAATAACAAGGGTTTGGCAATGAAACCGGTGCACGTCTGCTCAAAAAGCTGTTTAATAATTTGCCTTCTGGCAAAAACATTTAAAATAGAGGGGGCATTGCTGTGCAGCAGCAAAATGATGGACAAAAGACCTGTTTGCCCTCCCAAGAGGGGCTGCTTGCATGGGGTAGAGCAGACAGTTTGAACAACCCTTGAATTTTTTTCATGTTCTTTGGGTACTGCCCAATACAAACAGGCTTGGGTGAGAGAAATGAAGACTACAACAATCCCATGGTTAGTGTAGGTGCACGGAGATGTTTAGGTCTTTCTCTGGAGTAAGAGAACCAATGAAGGTTCATGAGGAAGCCAAAAGATGATGTTTTGGCTTTTCTAGAAAGAGAGGATGGGAAGGTGGCCCTGCCATCAGAGCCCATAAAATCCTCATAAGAATACAAGCCAGCAGAAGAGCTTCAACAACCCAGAACAAGAGGTGCAGAAAGGAATAAAAAAGCTGAAAGAAACCCCCACCTTGAGCAGAGGCTCCTGAGCCGTGCTGGAAGGCGGCCTCCGCATGGGACAGGGCCAGCCCAAGGACTTGGCACTTCTCGACCTTCTTTTGGAGCCCACTGAGACCCAGACAACAAACAAAAAAATTTGTCGGCTCAATTACTACAGCTGCCTCCTCCCTCAGTCCCACTTTTGAGAGGAAAATGCGCCAGGAGCCTTCTTTGGCTGCCTTCAAATCCACATTGCTGCTGAGGAGCCACACAGGCTGCTTCAAGGGGCTGTCTTGAGCAGTCGTGTGTTAATGGAGCTGCAGGATTTACCCTCTGAAAAGAGATGGAGCTGTGACTCAGGATGAGCACAAAGTCCCAGGTCTAGCACAGCTTGTGGTGAAGGGGAAGGTAAATGAGGCAAACTGCTGGAGTTTTCATTGGGCTTATCCCAAGGTGATGCTATGTAATCAAACAAGGAAACTTTAAACAGCTTAAAACACCTTCAGTGAGGAACTGGACTCTGTTCCTTCTGCTGTAACTAAATATAGATGTATTGTAGAAGTAAAACTCCTTCACCATTTAACAATGCCAACAGCAGGAGATGGTTTACAAGATGCTAGCGGAACTATCACAAAAGTCTTTAACTAGTCCTTGAGAATGGTTTAGCCATAGGCCAGGCACAGAAAGCACTGAAAGATCTACAGGAAACTAAATATAAGCGTAACAGAAATCCAGACTCTCTTATTTTACAAGTCCCTTTCCCACAGCCGCCACCTATCTGAACAGCCTTAGCAAGATACATTAGATTTTATCTAGGAAGCTTAAAAAATGGGAAATGGCAAAAAGGGCTGGATCCGAAGGACGAGCACCAGGTTGCTTTCCCTGTGGGGTACTGTCTGGGGAAACTGGGAGCAGTACATTTTAGTCCATATAACACAGACGTGTGTGGGGCCATTGGAGAGGGTACAGGATGGCAAGCGTTTTCAGTCTGCTTTCCATACCAGGGTCGTGTCCTGCAGCTGTACCAAAAAGGCCCACAGCAAAACAGAGGCTGCCAATCTGAGCTCAAACCAAAACCGTTCCAAAGAGGTCATTTACCTTGGATGTGGTGTTGCTGACAGGGGGAAAAACCATGGGCAGGCAGCGAGCAGAGTCCCTGCTGAGCCAGCCGGTGCCCGGAGCTGCCAGTGCTGGGATGGCTGCTGCTCCGACACTGGGCTGGCCAGTGGGTCTGTCAATATTGCACAAGCCCTGGGGAGATGGGGTGAGAAGGGAAACCATTGCGGTAGGCACCTGGATGCACCTGAGCCTTTCATCAGCAGAAATGGCTCTTGTCCCTACACCTGACTCAGCCTCCCGGTGTTGCAAAATCCCTGCTCATATCACAAAATCACAGACTGGTTGGGGTTGGAAGGGACCTCTGGAGATCATCCAGTCCAGCCCACCTGCTGGAGCAGGTCACACAGGATCATGTCCAGGCAGGTTTAAATGTCTCCAGAGAAGGAGACTCCACACCTGCTCTAGGCAGCTTGTTCCAGTACTCTGGCACCTCAAAGTAAAGAAGTTTCTCCTCATATTCTGGTGGAACCTCCTGTGTTTCAGTCTGTGCCCATTGTCCCTCTTCCTGTCACTGGACATCACTGAAAGGAGTCTGGTCCATCCTCTTGACACCCACCCTTGAGGTACTGGGTGGATGCTGGTGAAGGGAGAAGCTGGTATAACATGGGAGGTAAATATTAGGAGACAAATGTCCATTAATTTAATCCCCTAACCTCTAAATGTCTAAAAAGCAGACATCAATCAGTGTGTGAGCCATTCTGTGGCTGTCAGGAGTCAAGAAGACACGTCCAGGAGGAAGACAGGCATTGAGAGCTCAGCGCAACGAGAACGGAGTCAGAAGGAGCAGCTTACCTAATCCAGCGGCCTCAGGAGACACCTGCCTGCGGCTGAGCTGCGGGAAAGAAGGATTTTCCTACAGGCTGAAGGGACCCGTGGGAAACAGGTGTCATTGAGTAATGACAGCATTCACACCTAGGAGAGAAAGCAGCCAAAAAACCCCGAAGTTACATTAAGACTAGTACTGGCAGCATTGTTAAGAGAGAAAGGCCAGAGGAGGGAGACATTTTTTTGAGCAGGGTCCTGTCTACCCAAAAGGGGATGGAGACTGTGAGCATTTCAAGCGTGACAAGCTCAGCGTGACAGGAAAGGAACCTTTGCTCTGTCTTGGGAAAGAGGGTCACCTTTCAGAAGTACCCACCTCCTCCTCAAACGTTGGAGGCTTTCAGCAGCTAATTCCACCTGCAAGCAGTGATGGGCCAAGTGATCTGTAGGTTGTTTTCAGGTGATAAGCCTTTGAGTTAACAGCAAATATAGGCAGCAGCCTGCTGTGTTAAATGAACTTTATTCTATTTGCACTGCTGCTCAGCTGTCTGCCGGCCACATCCATCGGGTCAAACTGTGTTGGAGGGATCTGACTCACTTCTTGCATCAGACCTGCAAGAAAATGGGTCAGGGATAATCTTAAATATCCTGATCAGCCTCCTAAGCCTGCATAGATCTCCTGCCTAAATTCATTTCTTTCTGGCAGTCTCTCTGGGAGCCAAATTTGAGGCTCATTCAGTGCAAGTAAGGGGTGGGAAGTGACAATAGTTATCACTCCAGAGGTCAGCAAAAGAAAACAGGGCTAAGGGGTACATAGCAAGGAAGTAGAGAGGAGTTTGCACCAGGAGTTGCTGTCTTTGCTGCTTATGGTCCGCTGGAAGCCAGAGCAGGTTGCGTTTAGATGGGAGCACTGGTGTTCAGGAAAACATCGCAGGACAAATCTCAGCGAGGACGGCCAGGCCCATGAGGGACATGGTGAGCCCATTGAGAAAGGAGGATCTGGCTGTGATGGAGAGGGAAGAAACTGGGAATGAAGGATGTAAGAGGAGCCCAGGGGTGGCTTGTGAGAGAAGAGGTGGGAAAGGACGGGGGCTTATAGGTGTGCTGAGGGAACTGGAGCAGGCAGGGCAGGGAACAGGGGAAGAGCCTCATTACTGGAACGACACCTTTGCCTCATCTCCTAGGGAGGAATTGCAGATGAGACCGAGGAACTGCCAATCTGGAACAGACCCGTGGTGCCTGCAGTCAAGTACCCAGCTTCCAGTAGAGGCCAAATTTGGATGCCTTAGAGAGCAATCTTCGATAGTTTCTAAGTTCCAGGAAGAGTGCAATATGTTGAGTGTTCGGTCACGTTGGGGTAGCTACAAAACCATAGCAGGGCAGACAGGCTATTTATAAGCATATCAGATATCAGCTGAGCTCTTTGCACTTTCTATAGATCATACATCAAGTCTAATGAGAAGGAACACAGGCTGAGGGGAACAAATGAGCACAGGTTAAAGAAGAGGTGTCAATACACTACATACAGGGAAGAACAGCAGCTGGCCCCGTGTCCAACACTACTTACAAGGCCTCTGATGCTGAGCAAGATCGCTTTACTGACAGCGCTGTGAGAAGGACGGGTTGAGAAAGGTGGTTTTGATGATGATTCTGCATTATTGGACAGAGAACCTTTTGCTCCTGAAAAGAAAATAAAGGATCCAAACCAGTTCATATATGTTTCATTATGCTCCCTTCTAAGGTTGTGCTGTGCCTAACAAAATAATAAGCCAGAGAAAGGGTTAATTCTTTCTCTCTCCAAACCTACTACGAGAGAGCTAGAATACAGATTTAAGCACAGACAAAAGATGATAGTTGTTCAAATTAACGTTCCAGCTAGCATCTGCTCTTCTTAATTAGTTGAAGTCTGGTTTTGTCTGGAGACAGAACTGCTGAGTGGAACTGCGCTGGCTTATTTTCTGCTTAGCCGGCTATTCCGATCTCTCTTGGTCTTTGGAAACTTCTCCGTTTCACAGAGGCCAGGGCCTGTTGTGCATCGATACTTGGTACGTACCCACGGTCTGTGTATACGTTTCACTGCAACAGGCTTAAACCTGTGTTTCCCACTAGAGGGAAAACTGACACAAGAAGATATTTTACAGATGTTCTCCCCCCTCCCAGACACATATCTTTACATTGCTTCACTTATTGACAACTCCATTTTCTTCTGCAAGCAGGCATTATCATAGAGCAGATGCAGGTGGATGGAGCAGGGTTCCCCAGGACCTGTTCACCTTCCTGTTTTGCTCCAAGCTCGCTGATCCTTCACCTCACCCTTTGTAACAAGACCTTTGAGGATCTGTGTTTCAATTGCACACAGATGAATAATTTACAAGCGACAGCTGTTGCAATAACCAAGTCCGTCTGCTCTGCCCAAGCACTCGGTGGCTTTTCTTAAATTTCCCTCACTTTCCTAAAAATTCCACGACTTAAGCAGCATTCAAAAACCTTTAAAGGAAGAAGCTAATAAGGGTGGCATATTGCAGCAGCAACCAGCATTCACAGAAAATATTCCTCTTATCTCCAAACAGGGCATTGACCCGTTGTTCAAACTCCAGGTAGGAAAGCCACTGGCAAAGCAATGCCAGATGTAATATTTACCTAAAAGGAGACATTTCAGTGGAAAACAAGCTACAGGATCTGCTGACATCCTGATGGGGAGAACAGTGGGTATTCACACAGGTGCAGGCAAAGGAGCCAGAATGGGATGTGGAAACTTTCTAGCACTTCCAAGTAATAAAGCTGTCATTGCATGACGAGCACGTTTGTGCTGTCTGTGATTCCAGCTAAGCAGCTACAAGGAGTGGACTTGGGGCTTGTCCCACCAAAGACCCACCACACAGCATCGGCGGAGTCACTGTGCTTCTCTGTGCTCAAGTATTCCACACTTAAAATAATGATGCAAATAGGCAGATGCTGCAAGAACACTGCCAGGCTGGCACCAAACGTTCCTGAACCGTTGCAGCTTGTACCCAGTGGTGCCTCATTCTCTGGCAAAGGGAAGTGGATCCCATGAGCTGCCCTGGGGACACGAGCCACAGTTTTGGATCACAGATAATAAAGCCTCTCTGGAGAAGAAGACAGGACTGAAACAGCTCGAGAGCGAAGTGAATAACAGGGTTGTTTTTATCTTTAATCCATTCCACATGAGCACAAAGAGTTTGGAGCCGTGAAGCACGTGCTCCCTTTTGCAGGTCTTAAAAATCAGCATGACCTGTAACTTTAGTTTGGAATCCTTTTTGGTCTGCTCTGGACACCCCTGTTGAGGCAACTGTGTGTGCAGGCCTTGCAGGATCAGTCTGTGTCACTACCACAAAGCTGCAGTTTCATTAACTCCCTAAGATGAACAAAACACAGGCTGTAACTGAAAGGGGCAATTCCACCTTCCCCCGGTGCATGTGTCCGTGTCCCTCTTCCTCAAGCCATCACAGTGACCATTACAACAAGGATCTTTTCCTCAGGCAGGGTATTTTTCAGCTGGATCAGTTCCCACGCAGTCACAGCAGCTGTAGTTTTGCCACAAAGCAAGGGCCAGGAAAAACGCTGGAACTGTGCCTTAAGGGCTTAATGCAAAATCATGAAGTTGCAACCTCAGGTTCCTGGGTCATTTGTCCCTGCAAATAGCCTGGATTTATAGCCCTGGTTAGGAAAGGCTCCTTGGCTGCAGCTTTGTGGCTCTCGTTGCAATGGGCCAAATGCAAACTCCTAGGTCCCAAAAGTACTGAGCTCTGAGGGAAGCCTGGAACTAGTTTCAGTTTTTGGTTTGGGATCAGGTCTCAATGGTTATTCAGAACTGGTGTTGAAATTGCAACCATAGCATTTATTTATAACCTTACCAGAGCAAACCAGTGGGGCCCAAACCAGCCCAAGCTCAGCCTCCCAGATTTTACCCTCCATTGTCTGCAGAGTTTGTGAACTCTCCATCCTTAGAAGTTTTCAAATCAGCTGGGCAAGGCCTTGAGCAGCCTGGTACAACTTTGAAGTTAGTCTGGCTTTGTGCAGGAGGTTGGACTAGAGACCTCCAGAGGTTCCTCTCAGGTTATCTTATTCTGTGACTCTGGCATCTTCTGCTGCATTTCCATCAGGCTGTGCTCCACCAGCACCACTTGACTGACCAACAAGCAGTCCCCACATTGTCCGATCCAGAAGTCAGGGAGCCTGAGCCAACCGATTTTCATGACATGAGCTGTGTTAGCTCAGGATCTAGAGCAAAGCACAGGGCTTATCTGCGTGCAGCTGTCTGAGAGCGCTGCTGACAGCCACTGCAAGAAAGACCCCTTGCCACCACAGCACACACTAGAATAAGCTTTGCATTGCAAAATAAGCTGGCCCAGATTTTGCAAAGGTCCCAAAATGAAGATTGCAGAACATTTTCTCTTCTTCTCAGCAGGAAAGAGTCTGCATTCTCAGCAGGAACGAGTGTGAAATCCAAATCACTGAGCACTCACTGCTTTTTGTCCAAGTCATTACACAGCATCCATGTGTACCGCAGGAAAAGGACAGATGACAGAGGCTGTCTTTTCATTTCCATGTCACCCTTCAGGGATTTTAGCAGCTTTTATCCACCAGATTGAAATCAGATCTGTTGAAAGAACACCACAAGTTCGTTTGAGATGAGACAGCCCAAGAACACAGTGGGTGCTGAGGCTCAGTGGTGGGACACCAAGACCCGAGTGAGCCCTGCTCCATCAGCCTGTTTGTACAGATGAGAGTGGAGCTCACAGGTCTTGCAGACCCTCCCTCTGGGAGCAATTCTTCAACAGCCAGAGGATGGGCCATATTTTTCTTGGTGCTCGTCCAGCCTGGAGACTTCATCTACAAGGTAAAAGGGGCATGAAGAAGCAAGAGCAGGAGATATGGGTCACTGAGCCAAATCCCTAGCCCTGGCAATACAAGGTTGCTGCCATCTCCTGGCTGTCTCTGGCCGTGAAAAGGTTACAGGACATATTTTTCCAGCAGAAACATTTTGCATTGAGGTAAAATCTCTCCTGGCAGTAAGCTTCAGCAGGGGGTAACAGGAGTGCCAGTGGTTAGACACCATGGGGCCATGGCACTTGGACATCATAGCTTTGCTGTTCATGGGAGGTCTCCTGCTCACCTTCTGCACTATCTATCTGCTCACCCCTGTGTGGGATGGCTCCACCTTAAGCCATAGTGACCCTTTTTCTGACAGTCACTTCCTTGTGTTCCATGACCCAAAGTGACAGCAGACATCCCTGTTGCTGTTGAGAAGCTGCGCACATGCAGCGGTCAGTGTGTCTGGCCATTCAGCTTGGCCTTCAGGACAGTCTGATGCTGGGAAGGGAGAAGAACTGCAGAGAATAGAGGCATGTTCCAGCCCTATGCTTCATCAGATGGGTTGGACATGGTCTCCAGTACTGCTTCTTTCATTGAGCTGTCACCCTGATGCAGGAATTTATACTGTGAATGAAGTACAAGTGGAGGAGAACCACATGGACACTGTTTCTTCCCATTTCAGCCCCTCTACAGAGCTCAGCAGCACGCACAGACCATGCAAGAAGTGTGCGAGCAGCCACGTATTCCCCGTCAGATCTCCCTAATCAACTTGAAGCTGCTTTCCCTCCCAGGCAGGAGAATGACAGGAGAACAGTGCCCCAGATTTCTCCTTCTTCCTTGTGTCTAACCCTGGGAATAGGCTCCAACTTGCCCTTGTCCCTCCCAGGATGGTCCAGGTTCTGCAGCCACACAGTTCACTGGGAAACAGAGGAACAAGGGCTCCAGAAAAAGGAAAAACTGCCAACCCGTTCAGTATTTCAGTGCTGTTTGCTGGTTAGTGCCAGGTTTTTCTCTTTGTGTGGTACATATTATGTCTCACAACACAGAAACCGAAGTGAAATACTTAAATAAATTAATCCCCTTGAGAAGATGCCAGGCAATGGGGAGATGACTGCTCAGTGACCTGAGCAGTATCCTGGCTACAGGATAACGACAAGACTACAAAGGAGTGTTTATCTAGATACTTAGTCAGCTTTCATCTCTGGCAGCATTTCTCAACCAGCCATTTCAAAATGTTTTGCCAACACTAATTAACCCTTGCAGCACCTTTGTGGTGGGGATCAGCATCCCCATGTCACAAATGGGGTGACTGAATGAAGAAGACAAGTAACGCGATCACATCACAAACTGGGTGACCAAGGAGTGGATGAGTAACCCCTTCAAGAAAGAAACGGGCAAAGACATATCCTGAAATCCCAAGCCCATGTCCTAACAAATCCACCCCCTACAAGGCTCTGAATCTGCAGGCATCCTTATGCTGGAAATGCAAACAGCAACCTGCCGTTCTTACCGTGCAAACTGCCCGTCTTCCTCAGCTGTTCACCGTTCAGACATTTAATAATCCCCAAAATTGTGGTGGCCTGAAGTGCACACTATATTTACTCCATTCATTAACTAATGGTGGCTAGGAATAGACCCCAGATATTCTTGTGGCCTTAAAAACTTCTTTGGCCTCAAGAAGATGCAAAGCCTATGTGGCCTATGGCCTGTGTGGGACACAAACAATGAACCAAAGCTATGAAGAGCTTGCACATTTCAAAGAATTCACAAAACACGTCTCTGCTTTTAAATAATCTCCATTCCAGTTTGGGGAAGTGTTTAGCAAGGATAACACAGAATGGGTCTATAATTGTATCATTCATTGATATAGAGATTATGCCAGACAGAGCCATAGCTGTTCAAATGTCTTAATTTTCTGTTATCTATTTCTGTGATGTTACCACTGCTGCAAATTTGCAACTCTGTAATAAACTGGTATTTCTGAACAAAGACCATTTGACATTATGCCTTTAGAAAAATGCATCTTAAGTACAATTTATGCCTGAATTATTTTTTTGGTAATGGAAATGATTCTGTTACCTCATTTTTTATACATACTCCCCAATACATTTGGGATATTTCCCAAAGCATACTAAAGATAACACTACAGTTTTCTGCATCACTGCTAAAAATCAAAGCATTCACATTCAGAATGAAGATAAATTTCTTTCTGTATAAGCGTTTTCCTTCTGTTGCCTGAATCCAGTCACTTGATAATAAGCAATTACAGAAAAGAACTATGACAATCAAATGGGAGTTTGCACTTACAGAAAATCACGCTATTTATTGCATGACTTATTCAGATGGAGAAAGCTGTTTGGAAACCTGTCAGTAAATGAAAGAAACTGCTGTTTCAGAAAGCTGAAATTGTATTAATAGAGAGTCTAAAGAGCCTAGAGAATAACACAATCCATTTAGAACGTGGTCTTCTCAGAAACAGGAAAGAGAAAATATGGGGGTTTAAGGATCTTTGCTTCTCTTAAAATGTGTTACTTCTCTCAACTGATATTTTATCAAATCATCTTCAGAATGATATTGTATTATGGAACATGATATTTGAGATTTGATAGGAGTGTTGACTTGGGGAAGCTCCAGTAAATGACAGCTCACCCTCCCATACCACACACAGTCTCCAAGCTGCGGCCGTTCAGACTTCACCAACAGAAACACCAGGGCAGAGGCTGTGAAACGACAGCTCAAAGTCACACAACGATTGCAAATCATGGCCATTTCCACACTTAGGGGCGACAGCTCCCACTTCCTCCACCCACTGCTTTCCTTGCAGAGATGGGGTTAAATACCCAATTCCCAGGCCACGTGGACTAAAATAATAAAGAACCCAGCAAGCCAGAGAGAACTCTTACACCACACGGGTTTTCTTTTCCATCCCAAGGTCTGGTGTGAACGTCCATGCGCGTCCTGCTCAGGGCACCTGGTGTTGCCGCCAGGCAGGTGGTTTTGTGAAGCCTCCTGTGGTACAGGAGGACCCACCTGGCTCAGCCCCGCTCCAGCGTCATGGGGACACTTGTCCTGGCCACAGGGGACCCGGGCCCAGCGCCAGAAGGGAGGAATCCATCCCCTGTGCCTGCGGAGGGGATGTCGCCAGGCAACGGGCGCGGGTTTCCATGGCGGAGCAAACACCAGCCGGGCCGAGCAGAGCTGCACGGCGGCCACGGACCACGGGCCGGCCACAAAACCACCGGGAGGAGCTGTTAGTTGGGTGACACGCCAAAAATAAACAGGTGAGAGCAGTCACAGCAGGGGTTTTTTGTGTTTTCAACATTCAGACAAGCAGAGGCACTGGCACGTGTCACCGGGGACCCACAGGGATCAACCGTCTCCTTCTTCATGTGCGAGCGGGGGGTGAGTGATGGAAACAAGACACATCTGCTCTGTAGCTCCAAACCTGGAGCAATTTCCCATTTTCTGCAAGCGATGGTATTATTTAAGCATGTATAAAATACATGTTCATCGAGTGCGAACATGGTGGGTGAATTTTATTGCATCATTTTTTAGAACTGTTTGCGTGTTTACTTTGGTGTACTTTTTTCTGCTTGATGCTAGGGAGAAGCACTGAATAAATGTTTCAGTAAATTAAAACCATAAATGCCTTATCTATTGATTCACATACTACTGGCCATTGGTATGTAGCTACCAAAATGTCAGAGGCAGTGAAATATATGCCAAATAATTGTAGCAACAATGCAATTTTTTATTGGCATTATTGAGCTTAATAATTATAATTAGCACAACTAGCACTTCTGTAGCTCTTGGCATTATTTCCGAAGTGATGTACAAGCAATCTATTAAAAAAACTGACCACCATAAATACCTTGATAAAATGAATATTTGTAAGTTAATCTTAGAAACAAATTCCTTTACTTTGCTAAAACTGTAGCATAAAGCACCTTTTATCTGTGAGAGTTTCACTGATAATATTCCATATGCCGTTACCCTCTGTCTAGTCCTGCTTTTCAGTGCCGTTCCCCGTAGCATGAATTTAAATCAACCACATGAAGGAGAACATTTTTATGAGGGGGGTTCAGATTACGGCATTCAAGGTGTGCATTAGGAAGGCTGAACATCCAGGTGTTCGCTGCAATTGCTCTGCATATTCACAAAGTGTATTCAACTGAACACTGCAGGCGTTTTCTGCCTTCCTACCTCTGCCCTGATGGGGTTTACTCCAAAACTTACATCATCATCAGGGGTTATGTTGTTCCAGAACATAGATGAGGCACCCCTTGAGAAAAACATCCTGTTAAGTTACGCCAAAGCTCAGAGACACATGAAATCTAAGCAATCAGTCAAGGAGGCTTTTGAAAAAGGCACTTCAGGAACAGAAAAAGAGAGATGAAACACGTGGGGCGTATTCAATCTGCCTAAATTCTACCCCAGCCACTGGGTCTCTTCAACAGTGAAAGTCTGACACCTCCAAAGAATAAGGTACTAATTGGGCAGCTGCAGAAACCCAGCCAATAGGAAACACAAAGCACCAAGGACGTACGTGGAAATTAGGCCAGATGAGTTTAGCTCAAAATACATAAAAACTGGAGGCTATTCAGAGCAAAAAACGATGCTCTAAAATAGCCTTAAAACTAGTGCAAGCGGAAGAGGATAATTTCTGCTGTGTCTTATATCAGTGCAGACCAGGAATGGTCCCAGCAGCAGAATCGCATCAATTGAACTAACACCTCCCTGGACCCAGCTTGCTGCCTTTGTTGATCAAAGGATAACTTTAACAATTGTCTATCTGTTCCTTATAAGTGAGATCACTACAATTATGCCTTTTCCCCTAAGATCCATAGTAACAACTACAAAGAAACAAAAAAACTAAGCCTTGAGTGGTTTGCCAGCCTAAAATTAAACACGACAGAGCTCCCTGCAGCATGTCTGTGCTGTCCAACAGTCCTTCAGCCTTATCACAAGAACCAGAAATTGCTTCAGCACTGTGGGTTAAGAGCCTTAGGGACTAAAAACGTTGCTCACGAACCGGTCATGGGAGGATGACAAAGTGTGGGTTTGGATCAGAACCGGAGATGCGGGTGGAACAAGAAGCAAGGGACTTGAGTTGCTTGTTATCTCCAAATTGGTTTGTCTTTGCTTTTCCATCAGTGTGTGTGTAAGAACTGTGTTTTACACAGCTTTCACATAAGCCAGGGATGAACATGTATCTTTTGGGGGTCAGAACACAAACATTTTCAACTTTACTGAAACTTTGTGTTGATTTCTGCAGATGCAAAAGGCTCGGTTAAGATCCAGAAAGCCCCCAAGGCCATCACTGCTGTAAAACCTACTGCATCCCCTACTGGCAGTAACTGGCATTTGATTGATTTGTTTATGCTTTTCCTTGGGCCAAGGTCAAAGACACCATCTCCACTCAACATCTTGAAGTGTTTCTTCCAAACCCAGAATGGAAATCCTACTTGAACGGCCAGGTAAGGTCACAACGTTGCGCTAGCTTTTTGTTCTTAAATCAAAGGAGAGGCCCATCTACAGACTCTTCTGCTCACAGTCACATGAGACGGGTAAAATAGTTCCAGACTTACAAATATCCCTGGCTGAAATCCCAAGTGGATCAGCAGATATGGTCAAGTGACACAAACACTAGAGAGGTCTCAGTTCTATCACTGGCTTCTTACAAGCCATATCCAGCTCTCTGCTCTAGGTTCAGCATCATTAGATGCCGACAGCTGCCTGCCCACCCTTCAGCTGTGACACAGCAGATCAGAGTCCCCATGCACCAGGTCGTGATATTCTGCCTCTCATCTGCTACATCCTCATCCATTTTTTTTGCAGGAATCCCAGAAAAGGTTGAAGAAAGACCAATGGAAAACCCATTTACATTTGCTCCAGATATTGATATTTTCTCAATAAGAAACGAGGAAAGAAAACAAGCCAAGGAGGTATGTATACGTGCTTTAGTCCAATGTACACACAAGTAGTTCACTAGGGCAAGCAACCAGCCAACATAAAGTCATATCAAAATTCAGTGCACAAGAGAAACAATAGCTACCAAATTCAGCTGAAATTTCCCCAGATTAGCTTCAAGTGCACTGAAGTCCATGATGTGAGATTAACTTTACCAAGAGTAGATCTGAGCACAGGCTTGCTGGTTGCTAGCGCAAAACCTGGATGTTGGCATTTTGTTTGCTTACTTCAAGGTAGATTTACCACTTACTCCTCTTCCTGGAGAGGATACCTGCTAGTTCTTTTACCATAAAGCTTTGGTGCAAGATCTCTTGCTGTTCACTTCAACAGGCTTGGCTTCTCCTTGGGAAGCTGTGTCCCCATGTTTGATGTGACCTTCTTCTGAACTGGCAATGAAATGAATGCCTAGGAAGAAGGACGACATGGGTTTCATGCCTTAGGTTTCTCTCCATAAGATAGGGAATTGCAGCCTACCAGACCAAAGAACTGACCTCAGGAATGTCTCTTCCTTATTTCTGCAGCAAACCTTCCTTAGGGCCTGCAATCCACAGGGGGTGAGAAGTCATGGAGAGGCTGTTGCACCTCTGAGAGGTCCAATTGTCGCATGTGGTTGCAGAAGCCAGGCAGTAGTGTGGAAGCAAGAGGTGTTGTTTTCTAAATCAGAAATGAAGGCCTCCAAACAAGCTTAGGCAAGCCTCCTCAGCTCACGTTGAGGACTCACAGTCTGGTTTTAGCTTGGTTTGAAGGTCACTATATCTATATAGATATATAGATATATAGATATATAGATATATAGATATATAGATATATAGATATATAGATATATAGATATATAGATATATAGATATATAGATATATAGATATGTGTACATATATATATATATGGGGAAGGTCTTAGGAAGATGTGCACTAAGGCTGTCTACTGAGTGATGTCCTCAGCCCAACCCATGCCCAAATTGTGCAGAGAGCAACAAATTCTACTTCAACTCATGTGAAAGCACGAACAACCCTCCAGAAATCTCTGCAGTGGGTTTGAATAGATCCTCTCCATCCAAACTTGAGGGTTTACATGCCTTTATGAAAGCTGGACTGAGTTGGTATTGAGCATGGGCTGTCCTGTTGTTCCCTTTTATTAGGGGACTTGAAGGATGAACCTCTGAAAATTTCCATTCTCCCCCAGGAATAACCCAGGAAGGAAAAATGAGGACAGTGAGTAGGTACAAACTGGTACAGCTGGTGGCTGGATGCAGGATACAAATCAACAAACTAATGAGAACAAATGCTGAGAAATGAAGTGTTTCAGTTGCCTCAAGAGAAAATATCATTGGCATTAGTCAAATAAAGCAGGCAAACATGCATCAGCAGGATATCAGTAGCCTGCAAATTTCTATACTGTGAATAACCGCTCATTTCTTTAAAAAACACAGCAAACGAAGCACATAATCAATCTGTCCCCATAACTGGCTTCTCCTCATAGGAACGTGAAAGGATGAAGACCATGAAAATCCACGAGAAAATGACTTACTCCACTAAAATAAAAGCAAAGCAAAAAGATGGCAGGAAAGCTCTGCAAATGGAGGAGGGCGAGGAGGACAGAAAACTGGAAACAAATGAAGAGAGACTCAGAACTCTTCAGGAGAGTCTTTTATGGAAGACAGCCATGAAAAGAGGTAGAGAACAGTTATTGCCTTTGTAGTGCCTCTGACATGAGGAGTAGCTTCACCTTTAGAGGCTAAAGGACATTGACCTTTATAAGGACCAGACTCTCCACTCTATTCTACCTGGTGTTACTCCACAAAAGCCCATATGACCTGATCCTAAATAAGGCCAAAACCATAACAAAATAATCAGTACAGCTGGTTCCAACGCCAACCACATCCATACTGACAGCAGCCTCCATATTTACTGTGTTTTGCCTTGGTCATATTTTCCCCTCAAGTCTGATCAACTTTATATCCTCATTTCAGATTATTCAGTAAAAAAGGAGCCATTGTGTGACTACGTAGATGGCAGAAGAGAGATATTTTTACTTGAGGTACTTGACTTTAAGAATATTACTTTCTGTTTACTTAATGATTCTTTGCTGTGTTGCTTTCTTTTGTTTTGTTTTTTTCCCATGAAATCCATTGCCTACAGATCACACCGAGGGACACAACAACCACAGACCTCACAACCTGATTGTCCAAGTACTGTGTTAAAGACACTCATAGCCTATAGCTTGGCAATCCCCAACCACGAAAGAAAGGACAAATAGGTTGTTTGTGCTATCCAGTAGTAGCCATGCAACTGTTTCATTTGTGAGATGTGCAGATATACTGACCTTTTGGCTCCCATACATAAATTATAACTGGGACTATCCCCATTATTCACCTCTGTTACTGTGCTGTATCACAACTGAATCAATCTTTGTCAGCCAGAAGTTAACACAGTGTTGAGACTTCTGGATTTTGACCTTAGTTTCACTGCTTATTTGTTGTGCCGCTTCTGAAACATCTCCTGGCCTCTATGTACCTCGTTTGCACTAAGACACATACCTTGGTTTGAAATCCTTACCCTCTCTGCCAACAATTGTAAGGTAAAAAGGCAACCAAGAACGAAGCAAAACCACCTTACCTTTAAAAACAACCAGCCGAGGTGACTGTGTTGCCTTTTGGGTTCATTTCAGTATGCCATGGCAGTGAAGCGAGATGAGATCCAAAGGATGGAGGACATAATAAAGGACGAGGAAAGAAAACTGCAGAAGGCTGAATACTACCTGGAGGAGGATGCTACTACCTTCGATGAGTTACTGAAGGAGAAACATAAAAGCTCGGTTCAAGCCCTGAAAATGTAATGGAAGCTGAGTGAAGCACTTGCGTCCCCTTTTGTGCTGGACACAGGAGGTCTTTTGCTCGAGCTCGAGCAGGGTTTTGGCTGGCATCCATCCCTGGGTGCTCTGTGTCTGAGTTTTCCCAGAGTTAGTCTTGGTGGCACTTTCTCCCCACACATCCAATGAGAGAGAGGAAGGAGATCAACACCTGGGGAGTCCCCTCATTGCAAACCCCCTTGACTTGGCTGCAGCAAGGAACCTGCTGTTGACCCCACCGCTTCTATTCTTCTCACAACGCTGTTACAAGGGGGAGATGCTTCTGCCCAACCAACCCCTCACAGCAGCAATGGTCCCTAAATGAAGCAATTTAAGGATTTTGGTCCATGATAGGTTATCACAAGGGCAAAATAGTAATTGATGCTCAGCAGCAGCCAAATTAGGGAGGCTTTAACCTGAACGTGTCGCTGGGACCCCGTCTTCTCTTTGCCAAGAGAAGCAGGGCCTTCAGGCAGCAGACAAGCATCATCTGGGATGCATCTATAAGAGATTTCTAGTGCTACCCCCACGTCTCGTTCACTGTTTTATATGTACCTCAATTCACTACCCACTTACCGCTAAATTGTTTTATGGTTTGTGCATTCTTCCCCAGTTCTGAAAAAGAAACCACAGCAAAGACAAAGAAAATAAAGGAAATCCAGGCAATCACTTCCCAAATAGAGAACCTCGAAAGGTAACGGTTGCACACTATTCCTGCTGGCCTTTAACAGCCCCTACAGCGCAATTCCCTCACAGCCCTCGGGAAAAAAGGGAATCGGGGAAAAAGAGTTCTAAAAATGTTCCAACTCAACTATTTTTTTTTAATTAAATTTTTTTTAAGGTGTAAATATTCCAAATCCAAAATTAAATGCCTTGTCTGAGATTAAAAACCAAACAAAACTAAGTAATGCATTTTAATGCTGAGCTGTGAAAAGAAGGGAAAAAAAATATACGGATTATGAGTTGATCTGGCAAGATTTCTCATTCCTTTTTGAGTAAAAATTCCCACATTAGCACAGCCAGCGCCATATCGAGCACCTGGCCACGCAGACATGACCAGACAGCTTCCACGTGAGAACCACAGGGAGCTCGCAGGGCAGGTTCCCATCTGTCTTCGCATGTCCATGTAGACATGTACCCTCTTGTCCCTTTTCCGGGAGAAGATGAGTATCAAGAGCTAGAAAGAACCCATTGAAACAGAGGCTTTCTCCTCAGCTAACAAACTTTATCCACTTTTCTCACCCTAGTGATATATACAGATTCAATAACACTGTGCGGGACTACAAGAAATACAGAGACTTCCTCTATCAATTGTGTCCAAAAGAGTGGCAGGAGGAACATGGCAAAAAACACACAAAGGAAAAGGATTTGGAAACAGCATCCAAAGGTAATGAAGAAAGTGCCTCATGTCCCACCACCCCAGGGCAGGGTGAGAGCCAGGGAAGAGCTGCCCCCTCCTCACAGGGACAGCCCCCTGCTCTAAGGGTCCATCTCTTCTTGTCTCCAGCCCTGGGTCGCAAAACCAGGACAAACAGCTCCAGTCGCAATAGTATGAGTGATATGGATGCGCCAGGTCCGCTGCTGTCTTCAAGAAGTTTGAGATTAGGCTCATTACAGGACATCAGGCCACAGCTCAAAAAACTCCTGAAGCCTCTAACAGGAAAACTGTAAGTACAAGATAATGCCAACCTTGGTACTGTAGAGAGCACCCAACTGACTGGGGGTCAGTGCAGAGGAAACCTCACCTTCACTGCGAGCATTCCGAGACCTCAGTCTCACTGGAACAAATCCAGATACCAGTAGAGAGCCATCAGGTGTGCAAGTCAGTACCTGTGCACCTGCTCCAACAGAGCTTCATCCTCAAACCCTCTGCTGAGACGCTGCCCAAAGAGTTTGGAGGAATCATAGACCTTGCACATTTGTCCTGGAGCAAAGCTTCTCTGTGGCCTGTTATGGCTGAGTTACAGGTTCTCTCTGTTGATCACAGTTGCCATGCAAGGAGTTGCCTGTTCTTTTGGAATGAATGAAGGTCAAAAGTCATTGCAGACTCACACTGCAGTGACCGTTTACTTTCAGTAAGAGCCTTCAGACAGTACATGCTGGGATACAGGGGATAACACTGCAAGGTAGGCAGGACCACCTGAGAAGTGGAGAGGCAGGTGGGAATGTGATGCAAGTATGGCCAGCTCTGGATTTTTGGGGCAAAGAAGGAAATTGCCTGGAAAAGCAAAGAGAGGCTGGTGGTCTCCTGAGGCCAAAAATCTATCAATAGAGTTGGAACTAAGTCATTGCTGGCAGGGCCATTTCCTCTGCCTCTACTCAGTGTTGCAGGCACTCTTTGAAGTGGGGCTGCTGTGTGCCACCCCTTGTGAAGCCACTGCAATTACTGGGCTGCTGCCCCACAGCAGGAACGACGCAGACACAAGTGGGGCTGGCACCGAGCTGATGCAAACGGAGGTTTCTCACCCCTCTGTGGCACAGAGGGGCAGGTGCAATGGAAGGCGATGAGCGGACTCTGCTCCCAACATCAGTCCGGCACCTCCTGCCTTGCTCTTCCAGCTCTTGCACTGGGCTTGTCCCTGGGGCTGAGGAGGGATGGAAGAGGCCGCCCTGCTGGTTAATGGCAGTCGTCAGTGCAGAGGAAGAAGCACTCAGCAGTCTCCTCCCAGGGCAGGTAAACACTGCAGACTCCGATGGTGGCCACACCGTGTAGTTTAGGAGCAATACCACATCCCACATGGAGCACAAGGCTTTCTCTACACTTGCCGTGCTGCTGCCTGGGCCTTTTTGATCAAGGCTCTTGCCTCTGCCTTCTGATTGCCCAATAGCCCAGCCTTGAGCAGCAGCCCCAAAGGCAACTTGCTTGTGGACAGACGTGGCTCCCACGCTACATGTCTGTGCAACCCCTACCTTCTACTGACCCCCAAACGGCCCACAGCCATGGGGGACCAAACGTGTGAATGTGCAAAGGACAATTCAGAAGCAAATAGCAAACAAGAGTGCTCACAACTCACTCACAAGGTCTCTTTGTGCTGTTGTTTCTCTACGGGCCTGATACACAAAATGTCTTTTTCAGAGGTTCACTGGAGGATGCAGGAAGCGAAAGCTGCTTGGATGAAGATGAGGTCAGGAAGTCTCATGTTGAAATATTTACACTTTCTCTTTGTCCTGTGTCATTTATTGATGTTAATAGTTTATCTCACCTTCTAACCATTCATTATGGTATTGAGGAGTTACTGTAGCCACTAATATGTATGTTTATACGTTCATAAATGTTCATGTTTAGCAACACATTATAAACATTTTAGTTTAACTTTCCCCCTCTGCTTTGCAAAAACCTACCATCACCTCAAAGCTTGCCATCCCTCAGTGAGATAGGATGTCGTATAATCAGAGATTTTGAAATCAGTGGAGTTATTGTTTTGTGTCTGAAATCGAAGTTCTCTCACTCACAGAAGTTTGCACCACTTTTTACTCCCCAAAATGCCAGTTGTTTTGGGGGTGAGCTACGAAGGCAGCATGAAGCTACACACATGTCAGGAAGGTGGAAGACATTTGTAGGTGGATGCTCATGGACCCCTCAGTATGGGAGAGCATTTGAACATCCAGGGCTGGTGCAGACCAACCTCCATGTAGTTCAGTGGAAAAGAAGCTAAAGGGGGAAAGGAGGACAAAAACCTCATTGCATGTGTTTTCCACTCCAGAAGCCGGACTTGTATTTTACTGATCCCCAACAACTGCTGTCTATTTTCATGGAGATGGAGGAAGAGAATTTGTCCTTCATCCAGAATTCCCAGGAGACTGAGGAAAGTCTGCAGAAGGTCCAACACACTTTTGTCACCATACATGAAAGCAGGTAAGTGTGATCCTGTGAGGAAGGGGCTCTTGTGCCCCAGCTTTCAAACATAAGCGACCCCCTGTGCCCCCCAGTAGCGCCATCAGGCTGCAGACCACAGAGTGCTGCTCATGCAGCACAACAGAGTCCTTTCTCACACCCTGAGCCCAGCTGCAGCCCATCCAACTCACCGTCTTGTGAGCTCCTGGGGGAGTGTCCCATCTACATAATTTAGGAGATAAGACTTGACATGGGGACTATTTCCTTAGTCCTCGAGGCACAGGCTGAGGAATTGATGCATTTAGCATTCTGGAGCAGACATAAGCTAGAAGTATCCTGTAATTCTCAGAAAGAAAGACCAAAGGAAGAAACAAGGCATGTACTGGAGTGGTCCAGACCAGCACCTATTTTGACTCAATGCAAACCCTTCCTAGAGGAAGGCAGCAGGGAGCCCAAGTGTAATTGCGATATAGTGTTTCAACAGCAGGTAGGCACACATGATCCCATTTAAAGTGCAGCTTATCCCCTTGTGCAAGTTTTTAAATGTAATCTACTTCCCCCATTGACTTAATAAAAAATAATTAATATTAGCTATGCTTTCTCCCTCCCCCACACCAGCACAGGGACTGTTAGTCCAGAAAAATCACAAGATCCCTCTGCTCTCAAAGCTGTGGGTTCAGGCTCCCCAGGAATGCCATGAAGTGTTACCTCCATCTGCCGGCAGCGGGAGGGACGGTCCCAGGCTGGAAGGCAGCAGAACGCTCGTGTTCCAGAGATGCCCTTTTCTAAACAACCTCCTTTTCCTCTGGCCTAGGGAGAAGACGTTGGCAGAGCTGAAACAGCAGGTAGCCACCCTCAAATCCTCCATCGCCAAAGAAGAGGAGAGAGTAGCGGATCTGAAGCTCAAAACTGATGACCAAGCACATCCTGAGATCAAGGCAAGGGGGATTACATGTGTATTAAATGGTTCCTCTCCACCAGCCAGCTCCATCCTGGGAAAAAAGCGGAGGGACCAGTGCTGCTCCTCAGCAGTGGAGATACAGCATGGGCAGGTTTGGGGCATGGCCAAGGCAGCAAATTGGGGTAAATGTGCCTAGTCCATGCAGCTGCTATGAGGTGGGAATAGCGCTTGCAGAGACAACCGGGCATCTGCAACATGTCCCAGGCCACAGCAAAGCTGGGTAGTTGGTGAAGCTACAAAGCTGGTGAAGGGTTTGGAGCGGAAGCCGCATGAGGAGCGGCTAAAGTCACTCGGTTAGTTCAGCCTGGAGAAGAGGAGACTGAGGGGGGAGCTCATGGTGGCTACAGCTTCGTCACCAGGGGAGCAGGAGGGGCAGGCGCCAAACTCTTCTGTTTAGTGACCAATGTCAGAACCTGAGGGAACAGCAGGAAGATGTGCCGGGGAGGGTCAGTTGGACATGAGGAAAAGGTTCTTCACCCAGAGGGTGCTGGACACTGAACAGGCTCCCCAGGGAGGTGTCACAGCCCTAAGCCTGACAGTGTTCAAGAAGCATTTGGACAACGTCTTCAGACACGCGGTGTGAACTGTGGGGTGTCCTGAGCAGGGACAGGAGTTGGACTCGATGATCATTGTGGGCCCCTTCTAATTCAGGACATTCTGTGATTCTGTGAAAGCTGGGAAGATGAGAGCAGCAGACAAACGGCTCAGTACAACCACCTACCCCAGACACTGGTGCTAAGCAAACCCAGAAACAAGAAACTGAGTCTTGTTGAGAGAATTAAAGTGTGCTAATTTCCCTTGTTTTTGGAGGGGTGTTGTGGTTCTGCTGGGCAGAACCCAGCTGTGCTCTCACCCTGTCTCGTCTCATCGCCAGGATGAAATGCTCACAAGCCTGCACAAGAAGGTGCTGGAAGTCTATTGCCACTGCACTGGAGAAAATGAGACAGACCTGGAGCCTGTGGAGATGTTAAAGGTGATAGAAAAGCAGCTCATTGATTTACTGGACTACTTGGAGACAATCCCACCAGAAAATATAAAACAGGCCAAGAAAGCCAAAGAAAAGGAACAGAGATTGAGGTAAGACAAACTCTTCTGAAAATAGGACCTCTGTTTTTAAATGTTGACAGTCAAAAGCAAAGGCACTGAAAGAGCCAGGATCAGCCAGGACACTGTCACAGCAATCTGAAAGCCCATGTGACAATACATCCCATTTTACTTCTGTAATGGTTTCACATTGATAGTATTTGCATCTCCCACTCAGCAAGCAGGAGCCCACAGGTACGTTAGAAAAGACCTGGAAGCTGCATTAGAAAAGGGCAAAAAGAAAATAAATTAAAACCAAACAAACAAAACAACAAAACCCACAAATAAACAAAACAAATAACAAAAAAACACCCTATCTCCTGAGTAAATTCAATTATGAAAATCACCATTTTAAAGAAGATAATTTGCAGTAACAATATTTAAACTAATTAAAGAGAAAATTTCTCCTCTGTAGTTATTTGGCACACCCTGATATTTTGCCAGCGTTCAAGAGTCCATAGGAGCACTTGTCAGCAATGGCAGCTTTCAAATGTTTCTTCTACAAAACTGTTAACTTTAACTTGTATTATTAAATTAAAATAGTAACCAATTAGCACGATAAAATCAGCTTCCGAGATGAGACCCATTCCTCTTCGCTCCGTTACACACGTGAAATTTCTCCTTGCTAACAGCAGAGATGCAACTGGACAGCTGATTGTTACCTGGGCATCCCCAGGTGAGTCACATCCAGCAAAGGGGAAAAAAGTAATAGCGTGAGCATTTAAAAGCAGAACAGTGACACTTCCCTGCATCTTTTTTCACCTTTGTAGTAAAAGGGTGTGATGCTTCTTCCTGATATTCTATGAATAGTTTTGCACTCTTAACTTACTAAAGAATTAAGATGCATTTATTCTACTCTGGGATGAAGGAGAAGAATTTAGGAGGGAATCTGAGACCTCCCTTCCAACCCCCCGCCAAATAAAAAGCAAAAGCAACCAAACAAAAAAACCTTAGAAGAGCATTTTAAAACTTCCTGATGATCACAGGTTAAGAATTCATTTCCTCTGCACTGCAGCTTTCAGCAGCTCGAGCCTGTTTCTGTTCCCATGCTGCATTTCCATAAGGAATTGCAGCCAGTTCCCAGCACCAGCCTCCACGGTGCCCATTTAGGCAAAGTTTAGCTCCACAGATGTAAAACCCTCCAGCTCCCATCTGTACATCAGAGACTTGGCTGCACGGGTGAGAACTTACGACACAATCACCATCATTCTGGTGAGCACCCTGGTCCACTGCAGAGGCACAAGCCACCTGCTGAAGATGGTACAGAGCAGGTCTGTCACTGACACCAACCATCTGACAGCTCCATTAGCAAAGCCTGATGAGCTTTTTCACTCTGGAAAGAATAGAATCAACTGCACCAAGTGTTTCCCTCTTACCACCTTCACAGCAACAACCTCCAGCATCAGCTACACCCAAAGCCCTACCGGCCTTACGCTGTCAGACAAGGTGTGTGTCAAAAGCACATTCGGTGTGGCTGCACACCACATCTAACCCATCCTTTATGTGCTCCCTTCCAAAGGTTCAGAGAGGAAAAGCTCAGACAACAGAAGCAGCAGCAGGAGGAAAGATTGCAACGGGCCCTGGAAAGATCACAGGCAACCGTAAAGATAAAGGTAAGTGAGATAATTCATAGAAACATCTCATCTCACCAGCCCACCTCGGAGAAACTGGGGGTGCTTGAACATCAAGCATTTAAGGGAAGAGGGTTACCAGGAGCCTCCATACCCAGGAGGGGCTGGATCCATACTCAGGTGTAGGCCAATTTACAGGACTGATGGATCTTAAGCAACTGCTGGGAAGCCAGTTATAGTGCAAGTTATTCCAGCTCAATGTCCTTCCATCATCCTTGTGTCCTTGTATCTTGACCGCACGGCCCCCTCCATTACTTGCCGATTTTCTCATTAAGCTCGTTTCAATTTATTAACCTGGCAATATAAAAAAAGCATGAAAATCAGCAAAAGAGAAACCAGGCAGCAACAGGATGCTCCCAAAAACAGCAGCAAGCCCCTAGATCAGCTCAGCCGTACCGTCAAACCGCATCTTTCTTGGTGTATTCCGCATTACCCCAAGCTGAGCTCTGGCCCCTCAGGAGGCACAACGCGGAGCTTCGGGCCACGGCTCCTGCTCCATGTTTCACAGGACACCCCAGTTCTCAGTCACACCCCAAGCACAGGTGATGGAGAACGGGCATCACGAGTCCCTGCTAAGATAAAATAAGAGAGTTCTGCAGGCTCCCACAGATATTTCTTCAGAATCCAAACTTCCCATCCTCTTGAGATCACACAAATAAGCCTTTAGTCAGAAAAGTTACAGGTGTAGTAAGTACAAGTACCTTGTAGAAGCTGAAGCGCTAGCGCATGCGTGGCCTTCAGGTGCTTGACACTTAATTTCCGACAGAAAAACCACACTTAGACACACTGAAACCTGCTTAAAAAGCAGAGAGTGAGAGGCCACGTCCCCAGCGGCCCGGAGCGGGCTCAGGGGGTGGTTCGGCCCCCAGCGCTGACACTCGCGCCTTTTCCCTCTGCAGAGCGGCAGGAGGCTGGTGTTCCGCTCCAACCCCCCTGCCAGGAGGCAGGAGGAAAAGCACAGCCAAGAAGAAACGGATAAGGAGAAGGAAGAAGAGCTCTATTATTTCACTTGACAGCACGAGCCTGAACCGCAGCGGGTAGGGCCGGTGCTGCTCTAGAAAAACGTTTCCTAGTGCCTGTTAGCCATGCGTTAGCCTGTTAGACCAGTTCATGGTCCTGTGAAATTCCTTATCTTCTCCCACCCTGTGATCCCAGGGGAGGCTGCTGTGTCAGGCAACCATTTTTCCCCCCCACTCATATCTTTTGCCTAAGAAAATAAATTAAACTTCTCTCCTTTTGCTTCCCAAGCTCCTGCTACCAACGCTCTTCTCATTCACTTTTTGACACAAATAGCACCATCCCTACAAACCTGACTAGGGAGATTTATCACAGTCCTGGGTAAAAATCTGTTACGCCACGACTAAGCCAGACACCTGACAGACCTGTATTATAACCACAAATCTGTTGCAGAACTATAAAAAACTAAGGCTATGCTTTAATCCAAAGGATGGGTTGCTATAGATTCCACCCCACTCCTGCAGAGCAGACACAGGCGAAGGAAGACACAGCTCTGCATAAATCAAGCTGCTAACAATCAGCTTTATGTCAGATGCATCCATACAAAGAACAATACCCGGGGACAAACTGACCATAAAAAAAAACCTTTATTGACCCTTTTGCACCAACAGTTCTTCAGGCATCCATTGCCAGCAATGGAGTTCAAGCCAAGTGATCCCATTTTCATCCCAAAGAGGTTAGCACTTTACATTCACTTACAAAGCTGAGTGAGGTACATTTTAACAAGTAGAAAGATTCGGTTGCAAGTCCCATAACAAAAAAAAAGAAAAAAAAAAAAAAAGGAGTGTTCCTTGGCCATTTTAGTAGATTAAGAACTGGTGTGGTTGTTGAGAATGGAATAATCCAGGCATTGGGAGCTCAAGGTGCCTCAGCTTCCAGGGAGAGCACGGTGACCCCGCAGTCGCCGTTCAGCACGATTCCCCAACCCTCCTACCTCTCGGGATGGATGGACTCCGTGCTGCAGTCACAGGCTCATCTACCAGTTCGTTTTGGTTTGGAAACCCAGCCTGAGAGGGTTAAGAGATTCCCTGGGCATAAGCTGTAAACTCAGGATGAGAGGAACAGAGAGACCTCAATGCTCAGTTAAGCTAAAGATAGAAAAATAGAACTGGTTCAACCAGAAGATAAAATACTGCCTACAAATCAGGAGCTGAAGTTGAATGTAACCTGGATACTTTTTTTCCCCCTCCCCAAGTCTTCAACCAAAAGAGCATTTATCTGGACGTCTACATAGTTCAAAAGGCACAGGAAGTAAAAGCATTTCTGAATGACCTCGTGTGAATTCGATATAACTGTAAAATAAATAAATATGTGCAAGATTAGAAAGATCACAACGTTCTTCTGCATGACATTATCTTATTCTGTAAAAAAAAATACACATACGTGCATACACACACCTCATTGAGAATAAAAAACAGTACATACACCCTTTTATCAAACTCCTATACATAGTTTTATAGGCATTCAGTACATCACCATAAGAAACATTTAAATTACTACCTTAAAATGTAACCAAAGGTGGTGGTGTTTTTTCCTATACAACCCTATGCTTATTTAAGTGACTGCAATCCAGGTAAGTAGAGTACATACAACCTCTCCCCCGTCCTCAAGAGAAACTGCCAGTTTTCAATGGGGCAAATCTTCCCAGGTAACAATTCCTTACCCCTCATGAAAGACTCTTACAACTGCATATTCTGTAAACCAGCCGGAAGCTCCACATGCACGTGACACTCTGGGATATCAATAAAGAACAAGTGTTAACAGTGTTCAATTGAAAAAGAAATAATATAGTGACCAGTTTCTAGGTAACTTGGCAGCAGTCTATAGATGAGATAAAATCAAGGTGCTTACGTTTAGGTTATGGTCAACATTCCTCCCAAAAAAGGGAACACAAACATAAAACTAACCTCTCCGATGCTGTTGGACTCGTAGCTAAATCACTTACAGTGAGTACAGTTCTATTGCAGTTTTCAAGTTTTGCTGGAAGAATTCAGCAAAGTATTCGGGACGCAGGAGCAAAGAAAGGGAGAAACTCAACATGAGCTACGAACTGATTCACAGCTAAGTTAACATTTAGAATCTAGCTTTCTAAAACAAAGATTTTAGAGCATCTCGTTTTCATGGCATAGGACATTAATTTTGTTACTCGGGACAATTTATTCCAGTTTTCTGCCAAAACACAGGGGCCGAAAACATTATTTTTTGTGTGGAAAACACTTGCAAATTAACTCTTAATTCCTCAATAACACTGGTTCCTTCCAGAAGGGAAGTTTTAACTGTTGTAGGCAGGATTAGAAATTTGTACTTGTTAGCTGTAGAATACTTGCTTTCCTGTGAAAACAGTAAATATTACCTCAGTTTGAAGTTTAATACAGTACTTCTCCCTGAAACAACACTGTACAGCGTCTGCCTCGGCCTCCCCAGCCCCCAGGCAGACGGGGTATCTTACACAGGCACATCAAGTGGGATTTACATTTAAGAAAAATCTTTCAGCTGCAACTGTTCTTAGCAAATTGCAAAGAGTGCAACCATAATCCAGTATTCCTAGTTTCCATATTTTCCTTGGAAAAAGACCCCCACAGTTATCTCACTCTGTCGAGACATGATTGCCCACTTTGTTTTCAAGTAACTGTTCTTCGTAACGGTCATTCCAGATCCTGTAAGTTGATTGTGCTTCCAGTGAACTGAGAATTATCAGAACCTGCATCATCTTCAGCGGAATTGTGTGGTTCCTGTTAAAGCAAAGAGCAAGACAAGTTCAGTGTTTTCACGCCCACAGGCTTTTAACGCTTCTCAGTAAGATTATTTTGCCATTTATCCAACACCAGATAAATGCTTTGAATGGTTTACAGGAAACCCAAAGCTTTCCTGCTTTGGGGTCTCACTCAAACAGCATCGCTACACTGGAACATTTCAGATGAGCATTACTAATGGAGATAAATTTAAAATCATTGACTATTTGCTCATCCTCTATTAACTGTCTACCATGGCCAACAATTCTAGTACTCTTCTTGGATTTCTAGGTTTATCACAGCACAAAAGCTTTAGGTTTATCACTAACACAAAAGCTTTATTTTCTATCGCAGAGAAGCACCCTTGGTAAGAATAACTGCATTGCAGAGTTTATAAAAACTGAAGCCACACACAGTCAAGTAGAAAATGCAGTTTACGTACACACTAATCGTTCATTGCTGCTCAGTTCTCAGCTGCTCCTACATTTACACAAGAAGCCACAGGAAGCTTTCTGTGTTCAAACACCACTGATACTCAGTAGGGCAAGTACTGAAACCAAGGACTGCAGAAGCGAGCACTTTTTAATCTGCCATTCCCAAACAGACAGCGCTCTGAAATCCACGCTCAAGATTTTCTCTCCCACTTGCCCACCCTTCCTGTAGCCTGTTACATATCAATTCCGATCCTCTTTCTAGACCCACTTAATGTCTACGGGATGGGATCAGGAAAACAAGGATGGGGCACTTCAGTAATAAATGAGTAACACTTAGTTATTCATTACTCGGTAACAGAGGAAGAAAAACAACCAGCTATGATGTGTCAAAGGTTGGTAACACAAGATAAATGCTGCAGTGCAGCTCTCTGCTTACTGCTTCTTGTAAGTGAAATTAAAGTCCCAATGGAAAAGGAGTTATTTTCATTAGGCTGAATACCAGAGTCTCCACAGTAAACTCTCCTCTGTTTCAAGCTAAGCAATACAACCCAGCGTGCTGTACCTGAAGTATGTGAACAGGTAAATCCACTGTAAGCTGAGAGTGTGACGAGGAGGACTGAGAGCTCAGCTGAAAGGGCAAATCTCCCTCTCCCGGGGAATCATCCTGTTAATGCAGAGACATTATGTGATTACTAGAACTCCAAACATTCCAGCACAATATAGCAAATTTCACTCAGCCTCACAACCTAAAAAAAAAATCTGATAAAGCTACTGCACTGTAGCTTTATCCAAAAAGATACATGGAATATTAACTGCTACTTAAATCTGAACCTTGCTCAGTGTACAGCCTATTAACCTATCATAGTCAGCTTGGAAAATTGGCAAGATCTGGAAAGGAAGGAACGGTTCACCTCCCAACAAACCAAACACTCACAAATCTGCAACAAGTTTCATCGTGTTGTTTGAAGCTGATACTTAACATCAAAGTTACAAACATCTACACCCGAGAGAAAATGAGACAGATGGAGAACTCAGCCCATAGCTTCCTCCATACCATACGTTGTCAGGAATAAAGTGGAATTAACTCACCCTCTCTCTGGATACTATATATATATATACCTGGCCAAAAATGTATGATCAGCCATGCTCTGCTAATCAGCCCACATGGATTACCAGGTATTTTTAGAAAAGAAAAATTCTTAACCTTTATTTCAACAATTATGAGAAATAAGAGTTCAGGCTGAAGCTTCATTTTGAAGGTATCTTTTGTCATAAGTCTCATTGTAAATGAGACTGACTTACCTTGTAAATGAGAGAGAGAGATGGAATAACGTAAGAATTTGGGAGGGTGTCGACAAAAGCAGACTGGAGGAAGAAGTCCTAAGCCCTTAAAGGATCACAACTCTCACATGCAAAACACAAGTTTGCTAAAACTCTTAGTTCCCCCGCAGCGTTACCTGCATCGAGTGCATCCAGCCTAAGAACCTGAACAGGATGTTCCCCACCATTACAGTGCCTGTATATTCCAGGCTGGACTGACTCTAAGGACTAAACCAAATAAAAATATCTCACCCATTTCCACAATGCACCCGTTTGGGTCCTCAGCAGTTGTATGATTGAACCAGCTCTGTTTTCAGGCATTTCTAGATCTCTCTAAAGCCAGTTTCCCGGGAAAGTACATGGTACATACTGCAGATCTCAGGATTCCTTCTAGGGGCATTAGTACCTTAGTCCACAAGGAGTCAGATTCTTCCATAAATGTGCCGGTTTGGGTAACAAAGAAGAAGGGCATGTTTTTCCTCCTCTGCTCTTACCTGAAGCAGCTGAATTTGCACGTACTGGGCTCCGGTGGCCGGGTCCCTTATCGTCAGCCCTCCGTTTGGCAGAACTATGTTGCCACCCAGTCGACTGCCAGGGGTGGATGGTGAAAAGCTGGTGGGGCTTACTTTCCCACCCTTGCTTTTCCTCTGCCCAGAGCCAGATGCCCCTAAAAAAAGAGAGCGATTTGAATATTTACATGGTCAGAAGCAATTTGCCAAAGTCTCCTGCTAGTATTTTTCAATTTTTGCAGTATTTTACACTATGCAAAGGCCTGGAACACTGCAATATAATTAAGCACCATCTGATAATTGCTGCAAGGCCAGACAGTGACGAGCTGATCACTCCAACTGCTGACTGAGCATCTTTTTACATGAATGCACTTAGAACCACAGCACAAACTGCTAAGCTTAGGGCTCACTCTGGTGGCAGCACACAAATATCAGCACATTTGTAGAGTTAGGAATGAGGAAGCATTTCTATTTTTAGTTTTGCAGCTCATTTCCTGAGAAGTCATGTACGTCATTTTTCCAAAAAGAGCACAGTGAAGCTCACCTATTTCCAGAAAGATTTCAATGACTATTCAGTAGAATAGGCCACAGAAATTCAACTACCACAACCTGGAGCATTTTTCAGTTTAAAACACAACAAACTAGCTGCTTGTATCACAAGCTAGTTTTGGTTGTTATAGTAAATAAAAGGCTTGAGTAACTTCTCTTTAAACACTGAACTTCCCTCTCCAGTGTTCATTCAATCCAGTTAAACCAATTAGAAACACAAGACCCTTCACACCACTTTGAAAAGCACACAGCAGCAATAAGGCAGCAGCTGGTGAGGAGTGAACTACTGGGATGCTTGAGTAGCAACAGAAATAGGAGTTTCTGAGCTCACTTCAGGAGACATGCAGATTAAGTGCAACCATCTTTTTAAACTGACGTCCAAAAGACATGTTTAATGATACAAGCACGCTTAGAAATAGCTTCGTAAAGCAGTTATCCTTCCGTGTGACGATTCACTAACCAGACAGATTTATGCAGTTATGCCTTTTACAAGCACTGAAACCTGACAGTGCCCAATTCAGAACTAGTCCCTTAACTCACCTTAAAAATTATCACCTTGATTTTCAGAGGTGGAAGGTACTAAGAGGCACCCCAGCCCCAATGACAGACACAACTCGAACGCCTGAGCTCACACAAGTCTAATGAGCCACAGACCCCGTTTGATCTGACAAAGTAACGATGTATAATTCACATCAGACAGCTTTGTGACAAAGAAATCGTGACCTAAACCTCACCCTGCACAAGAACGCTCAACATGGCTAAAATCTAAGAGAGGGGTTTGAGTAATTCTAGATAACTAAGCAATAAATTCCTTAACGCTGTTACTGAGCGAAACATGGAAGCAAAACAAATCCAGCTGATGCTTACACTGTCTGTACTGAGTAAAAGAGAATCCACTAGGTAAGACCAAGAGCATAAACAGAAAGAAAATGATCTTTTTTGTTCTAATAAGAAAATAAAAAGCAGATGAAGAGATGGAGGGATGGTGTCTTCTAACAATCATAAAACATACGGTGCAGATTTGTCATCTTACAGTGAATTAGATATTCGACAGAATGTGATTATCCTGAGTAACAGACGGTACACCACATGCATAATTATTTTAACTAGCAATAAACCAGATGGGATGTTTAAGAATGTACTCGGGTACCTGCTCAAAACACTAAGTAATTGTATTTAGTAAACTGTGCATAATTAATGGCTTCTCACCTGTGCTGCTGCCATTCCCTTTCTGTTTTCTTTTCTTGGCCAGCTGAATGGCTCTGTAGTCTGTTCTTGCAGATCCGCTGCTCTCCTAGGAAAAATAAAAAGCCAAGAGACACAAAGTTTTTTGAATGCAAGAACAAACCAAGACAACGAACACAGACTAAAGAGTTCTCAAGTGCAGTTATGTTACACTGCAAACACTGAATGCTGATTTCCCATGCTCTTCTGATTAGTCCTAATAAATTTGCTGTATGTACTTAATATGCGCAATTCAACACAAAAGGAAGTGGGCACCACATTTAGAAGTGTTCAGATTTTAATGGGGTAAGCATTTACTTTGTAATCTAAATAAAGTTACCTCTGCAGTAACATAGTAAAGCAGAAAGGGAAGAGTACTTAAAATGGGAACGAGGACTCATGTCAAAATGCTTCAGTTACTCTCAGAGCCCAAATCTTTCCCTGGAACCAAATGCAGAAGAAATACCACATATTCTTGGGTATTCTCGTAAACCTTTGAATCGTTCTCCCTTAATTCTCCACACTGGAATTCCAGTATTTCTTAAGAGAACTTATCACCACACTGAACCTCCTTCTGACAACACACCATTCAGCATAACAATCAACATCCTTCATCAGAAAAAGCCAAAACACACGATCTGCAAAATCTGAGAGGAAAGTCTCCCTATGAGGCAGAAATAGCGATGGATAGCCCCAAAGTCAGGGTGTCTCCGTCATCCAGGGGTAAAATGAACATAATTACTGCACACCAAGAATGAGCTGCCAGTCACTGTGCCAAGATCCATTTCTTTCTGGGCACTGTAGCTCCCCGGGGGGTTGGAGAAGACAAACTGCGTCACTACTTTGCTGCCCTCTTGTTGACTGACAACGTCCGAGCCAGGAAGCAAATTCCGTTCAACTTTAGTCGTCGTTAGTAACTCAGGCACATTGGTACCGCCGAGGCTACTGGAAGGAGTCAAAGTGGCCGTGTCGATTGTTAAATTACTGCTGGACGTCAAACCGTGCACTTCTTGACTGGAATTCCTCACCGACAGAGACGCCAGCGAACCCAAGGCTTCCGCGTTGACAGTCTGTACATCATCCAAATTTAAAGTGCTTTGCTGCAGAACTGTTGTGCCGGTTCCCAGCAAGAGAGAACTGTCCAGGCTCTGTGGCATGTCACTGCTGGCCACCAGGATCAAGGGATCGACCGCCTGGCTTAAAGAATTGTTACTGACAGGCAGGTTTCCGCCGAGCGTCGAGCCCACCGAAGCGACATCGATCGTGACGATCCCCGAGTTCACGAGCGCCATGTCTGTTGCAATTCCAGAATTATTACTTGACACGTTGGAGAACAGGGATACGAGGTCTATGTTGCTGAGGTCGCTCTGGCCCGGACTGGTAAGTTCACTGCTGGGTGTGAGGGAGCTGGCTGCTTCGAGCTGAGTGAGGAGATCTGGGAAAGAAGGGGTTTGGTTAGAAGACAGACCTTCATCAAACAATGGGTAGAAAAATATGAATGGGCAAGCTTAAAACGCTAGATTCTCAGCCTACTAAAGCACTTCCCAACTTCTCTGAAAGTAGATGAAAGGAAAAGCAGTTTACTGAAATGAGAAATGAGTCACTCGTTCACTGAGATATTTCAGTTACAACAGTACTTGCCAAAAGACAACACTAAGGCAACCCTGACTCAGGTTGTAGAGTAGCAAAGGAGTACAAAAATAAGTGCTTTTAGTTCTTGATGACATGTTACAGATGGCACAGGGAAGGACAAGCTCTACCTCATCCAAAAAAGCTCCAATTTCTTACAGTTTCACAGAGGTCAAGCTCAAGTCTCACTTTCTGACATTCAGTTACAGGTCCCACTGAAAATTCTAAGGGAGGAAAACCAACCCCAGTCTCACTGAATATTCTGCCATTCATATCGATGGAGCTCAGGTTTCAACATCAGTAAATACACTTTTTCCTTAATAAAACACTTCATTTTTCCGTTGCACCCTCCTGTAGTTCGAAACAAATGCTTTACCTGGGCTGAAGTTATGCTGTTTGACCATGTGTGTCTTCATACTGTGTTTGGAAGTGAACAATTTATTACAGCTCGATACAGGACAACGAGTCTTCAATGAGTCCACATCCTGCAGGTGTTTTTTGGAGTGAATATACAGACTACTTCGTGCTGAAAATTTTGCGCAACAGCCTGCAAGAAGATATTCAAAGCTTTGAAGTTTCATCTAATTACAATTTGATGTTCATATTTAGTATCTTAATGAATCAGAGTAGCTCTGCAGAACTCTATTTGCTATTTTGCAGTGCCTGTGCACAGCCAGAGGAATCAGAAGAAAGCCAAATATAGATTTCCTCATTTTACATCAAGGACATCTCAGTGGGTAGTGCTGTTCCCACATAGGATAATTCAACAACCTGTTTCTGACAACAAGAAACTCTTAAATCATTCGGTGTAACACACAACCTTTGCCTACTGTGGCATCTTAAATTTAAAGTCTTAATGAAAACCGCTGACAAAACCATTAAAAGGAGAAACAATCACCAAGCAGAGCTGCTTTACTTTATGAAGCAGAATATTCCAGCTCTGACTATCAGAAGCAGGACTTTTCAGAATAAAACAGTCCTGTTCATCATAAAGAAAAAATAAATATCAAGCTAGAAAATGAACCAACGTTTTCTCCGCAATCCATAAATTTGAGAACGATTGCTCATATAGTTACAATGTCTTCTGTTTAGTTTTACTTCTTCAAACTCTGTTAGAAGACTCGCTCTAAATTGTTCCAATCCTGTAACAAGCTTATATTTGGGGAAAAAGCAATAAACATACCATATACAATCTTCAGGCAATATATACACCAAATACCAGTTTACACATAGAAGAGTGGAACAATACCTTCTACTGGACACTCAAATGGCTTTGTGCCAAGGTGAGTTATACTGTGGCCTTTCAAATGTTCCGCTCTCGTGAAGGACTTCCCACAGCCTTCCACTGGGCACATGAATCTCCTGTCGTCTTCGTGTTTCCTGCAAGGGAAGGAAATTGCCATCGGCATGATTAAATCCACTGCCGCTTAAATACTGGAAGAGAAACAAAGAGCATAATCAGAAAAGGCTACCTTACCTTTTATGCCTCAGCAGCTTGGACATACTGGTGAAAGACCAGCCACAACCTTCAAAGTCGCAGATAAAAGGCCTTTCACCTTAAGCAAAGAAAGGTTACATCAATAATTCAATTTGGAAATACACACTTCTACTAAGAAATCTCAAGAGCTGCTTAAACTGGATTAATTTAAGGCAAGACACAACCACGCTCTCCTGCAGTTCCTGTGATGCCCCATCCTGCTGGTACTGAGTCTTCTTTAACTCAAGCCCATCATGTCGGTGTCGGTGTGCACAGGTAATTTTCAATCCATCTCGTATCAATCTGAGCTATCTTGAAGGTGCTTCAATAACCAGTAACAGCATTATTCAAAACAGAACCACAGCTGATATTCTTTTCTTTTTTCATGACCCATGATTATATATTGATTATAATACAGTATACTATATGAAACCAGCTTCCATCATGTTCTCACTAAACGTAAGCAACACTTAAAAAAATAACAAAAACAAGAAACACCCCAAGCAAAAAAAAAGACAGAAAAGCAAACCCCACACAGTAAAGTCATGAAAACAGGAAACCAGAGGGCAGCAGAGTGTACACATAGTTGTCTTTAAAACATTAAAAGGCTGGATTTCAGCTCAGCAGTGGTCCTGGGAAGTCAGGAGTGCTTGCTTAAGTTGAAAGTTACCTTCTTGCTGTTCCAAACCTTGGTACATACATTTCACATGTTCTGAGAGTTTTTTGTTTTGACTAAGAATAGAATTTACACAATGTTTTGAATTGTCTATGAGTTTGGGAGTAGAGCTGGGATGTTTTTCGGAACAGAATTTGCATTCCAAAAGCCCCAGCTTTGCATGTCCATAGCTACTTTGTATTTTGCAAATTCACTCAGCAGATTCCTAACCCCCCAGAGGGCCAAGAATCAAACACTTTCCCTGACTCTAAAGAACTCATGTCGCCCTTTCACCCTTCATGACTTTCATTTTTTCCCAGCAAACTGAAGTCCACTCTCCACATATTCTGTGTACAAGTCACCCTTATGAATACCTGTGTGGCTCCTCATGTGGATTTTCAGCCGGCAGGCTTTGTCATACTGCTTGTTACAGCCAGGGAAGGAACAGGAGAACTGCTCTTGCTCTCTGAAGTGGGCTCGATTATGGGAGAATAACGCACTCACTGTGATAAACGTTCTGTCACAGCCTGGGAAGAGAAGGGAAACAGCACATCAGTTTGATACAAAAACAAATCAGGGAAATCACATTGTTTTCTACCTCCCAACTTTTCTTGAGGGACGTTCATGATCCTTTTTCCAAGATATTACACCCTGGCACATAGAAACGACAAACACACAATCCTAAACTACATTAGTTGCAGGGATTACAACTATTTAGCCAAGGTGTGCTATCAAAACACATACAGCACAGTATACCACTGAACAACTGCAGAATCATAGACCACAGAATCACTGAGCTTGGGAAAGATCTTGAGTCCAACCGTAAACCTAACACTGCCAAGTCCACCGCTAAACCATGTCCCTAAGCCCACATCTACACTTTACCCAAGATGATTGTTAGGATTCTTGTGCACTGAATACTAAAGAAATATACAACAAATTTATTTTGGTGGCTTCACGATTTCAGCCACAGGCAGCTTATTACAAGGATTCCAGCCTCACAACCTATGTGCTGCGACTTCAGGTGTTTCACCACACCAGCACAAAGCTGCTGAATCCCAGACTGCTTGTGGTTGAAGGGACCTCTGGAGATCATCCAGTCCAACCCACCTGCTAACGCAGGGTCACCAGAGCAGATCACACAGGGTCACATCCAAGCGGGTTTGAATGTCTCAGAGAAGGAGACTCCACAGCTGCTCTGGGCAGCCTGGGCCAGGCTCTGGCACCTCCAAGGAAAGAAGTTTCTCCCCATATTCAGATGGAACCTCCTGTGTTTCAGTCTGTGCCCGTTGCCCCTCACCCCGTCACTGGGCACACTGTGAAAAGTCTGGTCCATCCTCTTGACACCCACCCACACCCAGGCTGAGCAGCCAAGGCACAGCATCTTCCAGCACCTTCCGTCTTGCTAACGGAGGTGGCCTGGAGCGGGGACCTTCCTCCGGACTCAGCGGGCGACGAGACACGGATGGAGGGGCAGCGGTGCGGCAAAGCGAGCTGAGCCACAGCACGGCCTCAGGGCAGCGATCCCACCCGCACCCGCCGAGGTGTTTGTTTGACAAGGGTGCGGGGAGAAGGAGAACCCAGCGCCACGCCGGGCGGCGGCTTACCGGGGAAGTCGCAGCGGTAGGGCCGCTCGGGCTCCAGGTGGCTGCGGCGGCGGTGGGCGGCGAGGCGGGCGGCGCTGGGGAAGCGCTGCCCACAGGCCTCGCACTTGTGCGCCGCCTCCTGCTCGTGGGCGCGGCTGTGGGCCCGCAGGTTGTACACGGTGGTGAAGCGCTTGGCGCAGCCCGGCGCGGCGCAGGCGAAGGGCCGCAGCTTGTCGTGCGAGTGCAGGTGGCGCCGCAGCTTGTAGGCCGTGGCGAAGGACCAGGCGCAGCCCGGCACCGGGCAGCCGAAGGGCCGCGCCGCCGCCCCCGCCGCGCCCCGGCCGTCCTCCCCGCCGCCGCCGTGCGCCGAGAGGCGGTGCAGCCGCAGCTGCTGCTTGCGGGGAAAGGCCTCGCCGCAGCGCGGCTCCGGGCACGGGAAGAGCGGCGGCGAGCGCGGCCGCGGGCCGCCCGGCGGCTCGGCGGGGCTGGCGGGCGGCGGGGCGGGCGGCGTGGGGCCCGCGGCCTGCTCGGCGCCGGGCCCCAGCGTCAGGACGCCGTTCTCGATGCGCACCAGCAGGCTCTGGTTGTTGATGGTGATGGTCCCCGAGAAGGAGCCGTCCTCCGCGCCATCGCCGCCGGCGGGGGGCAGCGGCGGCGCCGGGGGAGGAGGCGGCGGCGGCGCCGAGCCGGGGGCCTCCTCCGGCGGCTCGGCGGGCGGCGGGCCGGGCGGGGCGCGCCCCGCGTCGCCGCCGCTCAGGCCGGGCTCGGCCGCGCCGCGCACCACGTTGAAGACGAGCAGGAGCCCGTCGTTGTCGGGCGCGGGCGGCGCCGGCGGCGCGCAGGGGCTGGGCGCCGGGCTGGCGCCGGGCTCCGGCTTCTCCTCCACCAGCAGCACCGGGAAGCTCACGTAGAGGCCCGACGCGGCGGTGCTGGCAGCGGGGGAGGAGGAGGCGGCGGCGGCCGCCGGCTCCCAGTCGGGCGGGCGGCGCGGGGCGGCGGGCGGCGCAGCGGGGCCGCCATGTTGTGCGGCGGGCCGGGCCCGGGCCGCCTCCGCGGGCAGCCCCTGCGTTTCCATCTTGGGGGTCCCTGTAGCAGCGGCTGAAACCGGAGCCGCGGGGCGGGGCCGGCGCGGGCCAGCGGGGAAACCCGGAGCCCGGAGCTCCGGAGCGGGCGCGGCCTGGGAGGCGCCGGGGAAACCCGGAGTGCGGAATTCTGGACGGGGCGGAGCCCCGGAGCTGCTCGGACCTGGCGCCCCCCACTCTCCTCGGAGAAAGCCCCAGGACACCTTATTGTGCCTTTCCGTCCTTAAAAAAGGCCGATAAGAAAGGTGGAGACAGACTTTTAGCAGGGCCTGTTGTGACACAAGGGCTGATGGTTTTAAACTTAAAGGAAGGGAGATCCAGGCTGGACATGAGCATGATGAGGGTGGTGAGAGCCTGGCCCAGGTTGGCCAGAGAGGTGGTGGATGAACCATCCCTGGAGACACCCCAGGCCAGGCTGGGCGGGGCTCTGAGCAACCTGAGCTGGTGAAGATGTCCCTGCTCATGGCGGGGGGGCACTGGGGGAGCTGGGAAGGCCCCCTCAACCCAAACCATTCTATGATTATTCTGGTATCTGTTTATTTCTGTTAATAGCAAGGAAGAAGCCATGCCAGACCAAAGCAATTCTAAACTTGCAGCCACATTCGGAGACTTGCAGCAGGTAAAAACTTGAGCCATATAGCCTGTGCACCTTCTGCAGAAACATGAAAATAGCATTATAAACCAGCCTTGAGCAATATAGATTTCCTGTTCAAAGCACGGCCGTGGCCCTCTGCCCCTCCACAGCCAGGGAAAGCAGAGCTGAAGGAAAGGGGGCAATGAGGAGGGCTGGGGTGCTGCACAGGGGCACGGGAAAAGGACATACAAGATGACACTGAGGGTAGGAAAGAGGCTCTCAAATTATACGCTGAAGTTAGTTGAATCCGACCAAAAAACAACCCAAAAACCCACAAAAACTGAACCAAACCACAACATAGAGATTTATCTAATGCATACTTTTTCCTTTTTTTTTTTTTTTCATCCATGGGCAAAGGTTTCTTAAGGAGCTGCCTTCTGGCTCTCCAATGTTAAAGAAAAAGGGAAAATTATCCTGTATTTGCCACCGAAGTGACACAAGCCCTTTCCTGCTGTGGGACCAACACGCAGCCCCAGCAGATGGTGCTGTGAGCCTTCCATTGCACAAATGGTGTCTCCTTTCTGCTAAGCCATTTTGCATCCAGTCTCCAGCGGCAAGGATGGGAGCCTGCTGGCCAGGCTGGTCCTTCTTGCCATAGAGCTGTAGGTACACGGGTGTACTTGCAAGGTTATGACCTCTGGTCAGTAAGGATGAAAAGATTCCCTTTTTTTTGTCTGGCATGTGAAGGTGAGCACGCTGGCAGGTACCCCAATACTAAACAATGCACACATTAAGAGTTCATAATAAATATTTCTTCAACATTTTGCCTTTGGTGGATTTTTCAACTCAGAATTAAGATGAACCTACAGAGCAGCTCTACATTCCTTAGCACAAAAAAGCCAGCATGTTTTCTGGTTGTTCCTCATGCCAAAACAGTGCCCTAGTGCTTCTGGGCTATGAAGACTAGAGTGATTTTGTACAATAGCAAGATACAAACTTGGACCCAGTCCACTGTGGTTATTAATAATAGGTAATGCATAACATATGTCAAAGCAAAGACTGTCAAATCTGGCTGACAACTACTCACATCTCAATCATAGAACTTGGCAATGTGCGTGGGTTTTTTTCCATAAAATAAAGCAATCCTGGATCAACTGCAGATTGCGCTTCACAGAAGGTTCACAGCTACAAGCAGATGCCAGGCTCTCACTGCTCATCTGGAGACACACACAGTACGTGAACAGAGTAAAGAACTGATTTGTGACTCAGAATAAATGGTTTCCTTTACTCAGCACCAGAAAGAGAGTTGCAGAGTGTGCTCACCTGGCAGGTACCACAGCTGCAGAGTTTCTTGAGCCCCCCCAGTTCTGAGGGCTCATCACACATCATCTGCAGCAGCCAGCACAGGTTTCCCTGTGTCACCCCTTTCCCTTCCAAGGGGTAACAGATATGGTGCCCAGGAGACCAAGTGACAGACCAGACCAAGGTTGGTTTGTTTGTGATTTCCCCCCCCACCATTTACTTTTCAGGGACAAAATTCCAGTTCCTTTCCTTACAAGGAATAGTTTCTTACTGCAAACAATGTTCCAAACCTGCTAGTGAAAAGACTTCATGTGACATCAGTGGATCTGTCACACACAGACACAGGTTTGCCCCATTAACAAGGTAAAGGCGTAAAAAAGAACTCACATGGAAGAGATATTTGCAAGGTTTTTATCATTTGGCCAGAGAGCAAAAGAGCACATCAAGGAAGCAACTTCGACTGTATCTGCAAGGACAATATTGCACTTGGAATACCGCTAATGTTTCATGGCTTGTTCCAAGATATTCTCATCCACCACCTTGTGAGGGAGAGTCACCTTCAACGTTGAATTCTCTTTCATTGCTTGGCAGATTGTTTCATAAGCATAATCATTACCCGACCAGCAGCGTCTGGCAACCTGTCAGACCAGAAAATCAATGGGTGTAAAAACCCTACGTTTCTCTTGCCACATCCATCTTACACAATATTTGCACAAACACTGGCACCCAAGTTAATGTCAATAAATCTTTCAACCCTCCGCCAGTTTTATGAGTAGTATTTGGGTAGACTTGGTACATTTTCATGTAGAAATATAACATCAGACATAACACTGTGGAGCCCGGTACCTTATAAACTTTACAAAATTCTCTCACTAAAAATAATTGTGCACTCCATCCCAGCGCTGTAAAATTAGCACTTGCTTTAGATAACCATATCATTTAAGCCATCAGTGCTTTTGTAGCAGGATAAATATTTAAAAAGGAAAACATCACTCAATGCATTTTAAAACCATGAAATCAAGGAGCCAGGTTCTCTGCCAGCATGTAAAGGACGAAGCGCTATGGACAGCCAGGGAACTGTTAAGAAAATATTAAAATGAACACATATAATGAGTCTTACTTACCCCATTGGAAACATCCCAGCTGAGCATCATCTTAGCCCGTTCTTCAGCTTCCTTGGACCCATCCAAAACCAGGCCAAATCCCCCATTGATCACTTCACCCCTAAAATATATAAATATAAGAGAATTAAATCAAAATAATTGAAAGCAATCCCCCCAAATTCATGGGAGTTAATCAGTTGAGTTGCACTGCAGTAAGAAGGAAGAGAACATAGACATGGTGCTGAATAAGAGATGTTATCAGTAAACTTTATGCTTACCGTTATATAAAAGGGAATTTAGCGGTGCAAAGACCTGTTTTCCTGACTTGCAGCAAACCTATTCCACCTATGCCCAGCTGGCAGGCGATATCTGCTCCAGGCGGGAACGCCAAAAACTAAGCGTGTGCAGCATCTCCTGAAGGCTGCAGTCCGCACTGACTCCAGGAACACGTAAAGAGTCACTGCTCCTGACCGGCCGGAGAGTTACCTGTCTCAGGGCGGTTTTAAAGGTTGTGCTGTTTGTGTTTGCTACTTTAGAGCCTGCCATATAGACAGGATCGTGAGGAGGGCCGTGTACTTATTGAAGCAGACAGATGGATCTATTTACACGGTCTTGGGACAAATGGGAGAGCATAAGTGTTTTATTAAAAAAGCGTTAACCACCACTTAATGCACATCTGCCTCGATCATATCAAAAACAGCAATTCATTTTGTATGAGATACAGAAATGTTTAAAGACATCGGTGCCAACTTTTCAGGAAGCAGACTTATTGGCAGAAGAACAACATTAAAACTAACAGATTATACTTAAGAGAAATACCAGTCTGGTTTTAAAAGAGCAGGGAAAACACGTAGAGAAACGCATCTTGTCTGACTGCAGAATCTCCCTGCTCACGTTCCTGTTTCGTTGCATATGGAGAATAGCGGTGAATGCAGTTGGATAATTACCCGTTGCTGTAAATGTATGAGAGTTCTGGCATTGCTCAGCATCAGCAATGCCCGAGGGATGGGGCATATCTGACAACAACATACATGCTATAAGAGACTCCTCATAGAGATCCCCAGAGGCAGGAGTTTGTCCTTTGCATTTTATAGTTAATATCAGGAATAAGTTTACAAAATTTACATAGAGTAACATGAGATATGTCCATGAATCAGACAGGAGTTCGGTGCCTTCCAGCCCAGGAAGGAATCCTTTCTTACTGTATATTTTCCAGCAGTAACTTGAGCTTCTCAGGAAATGAAGCTACACTGGAGCCCCACAGACCTGAGATCTACTTACTGAGACTGGAGCTGACATTCTCTTGTTTTCAGTGTAACGTTATTTATGTGATGTTAATTCCCTTTCACTAGTTATATACGTTACCTGTGTGCTAACTAGAACCCTGTCGCGTGGCTGAGGGAGGAACTTAGAGCTCCAGGTCTCACCATGGCAGTACCATTCTGTGACTCCCCGCTACCTTACCACTATTAGATATATCATTACTACAAATACGTTTTCAGGTGAAAGGCACAGCTTTCTTGAAACTGACAGTTCTCACAGCAGAATGTCAGTGAATGAATCGTTTCTCTTTAGCAGGAAAATTTGAAACAGTCATGTTTTCAGTTGAGGTGTTTGAATATTGTAAGCTCTGACTCTTCAAAATAAGATGTTTCCTTTTGATTGACACTGTCAACACTTTTCAGCCTGGAATTTAATTCCCAGGACCTTTTTACTGTGTGAAATCTTTCATTATGTCTGCTCTTAGTCTCATTTGGGGATGGAAACAAACACCAAAACACCTGCATTTCTTGCAAATTCTACTTTTCCAATAGCTCGTGTTGTTACTGTCATCTCTAAGAGAGGCCAGACTGGATGACAACATTACAAATGTAATTATATTAAGACCAGAGCCAGTTACCTCACTACATTCTGCTGCTTCTGTGTACAGAGACCACATTTGCAATATTCCTTACTGCCAAAGTACCAAGGTAGAGCACACTTATGAACATAATTGGGATCACAGCATGAACACACCTCAAGACCATCTATTGGCAATACCAGACAGTACGAAAACCAGACCTCGGGACCAGTGCTTTATAAAGATATCCCACATGGGAAGATGATGTTCCGTCAGTGGCAAAGATCCCCTCTGTGCCCAGCATCCCAAAGAGCATCCTTTGAAGCTTAGGCACGAGCAGTGAGCGTCTGATCTCACACTCCATAAATTTAGAGCCTCTCCATCCATTTCCATGGAGTTACTCCAGTGGAAATCAGAATCACTCATCAGAATCTGTCCTACTGTCTAAAAATCACTCATAAATTAAATGCCAGTGTTTGTTAGGATGGATTTTCTAGCAAAACCTCTCACTTTTAAAGGGGAGCTCTTTGCCTTCATTAGCATTAGGTCACATTTTCAGGTAATTAAAGAAACGTGTGGCATTTTGACCTAACCTACCTCCTATAATTTCCAGATGTCTCCTTCTAAGGTGATCAAAGAAAACAAGGCCTCTCTCACAATCAAGATGTCACACTGTCAACAGTGCAGTTCAATTCTTAAATTGCTTCTGCCTTTTTGTTACCACAGGTTACTCAGGCTCTGTGCTAATGTACATTCTCCTACAAACAAACAGGCAGCAAGAAGTGAATAACATTCATTTGCTGTAATTATAGTCAAGACTGTTAATCTTAAGTCTCTCAAACAGCACATGTGACGCAGATTCCAGCTAAATAAATATTAATCCTGCTTCTTCTGTTCACTCCACATAGCAGGAAAGAAAAATAAATCAAAGCAGGTAAAAGGCATTTCTCTAATATTGTAGGGAAGATGTGGCAGATCTGTCAGCCGTTCCAGCCTCTTCAGGGAGGACTCAGCTGAAGACAGTGAAATTGCCATTTCTGAACGCCCTGAACAAAACTTTGCCAATACCAATTTGATTTCCTTCTCATCACACGCATATTTGTTTATAAATATATATATATATATATATGTATATAAGCTTCCACGTGCACTTTCACACTTCCAAATCAGCTGATGAAAAGAAGATTTTGAGGCACATGGAGATTCCTTTATGGCAAAATCAGCTGGATTTTTACCTCTCCAGAAAAAAAAAAAAAAAGAAAAACAGGGTACTATAAACCTAAAGGCATCTGTCTCTTCCATGCAAAGAAAGTAATCTGTAATGGTTGGTGTTGGTTTTGCTTCTTTTGCTACCTTTAAATTATTCTTTACAGCAATTCTCCTCAGCAGGCAGAGGCTGCAGTGCTGTCTCCAGCCAGGGTGGTGCCAGGGGTAGTTAAGCTGAGCAGAACCACCGGTCCTAATCGGCATCTAATGACACGACATTGCTACCACGTCCCAGTCTCAGCATGGTCGCTTATTAAGGCTTGTGCAGAGCCAGGTCTAATTTTCAGGCTTTACATTCTTCACTGAAGCACAGTAATTTAATCACGGAGGGCTATGACTGCTCCCGGGAACGAGGTGAGCAGATACTGTTCCACCGTGACAAGCCACTAAGCTGCCATAGCAAGTGGAAGGTAACTAAACCCTGCTTTTCCATCGATATTTTGATTTCAGTGAATAGCCACACGCTAATTTTCTGATGCATTACGTAAATGACAGCACCTCTGCTCTGCCTTGGGGAAAGAGCTTTTTTCTGATGATATAACTCCACTTAAAGATCAAAATTGAAATGGCAGCGTGGTCGGTGCCAGTTTTCCAGAAGTAACAGCAGTCTTACAATGCAGCCAGTCTCTGAATTGCTCAGAGGGCTAAAACATGCAGGAGGGATTGGCTGTTCAGAAACCAGAGAGAGAGAGAGGGAATATGATTATTTGTATGCTTTAAACATCATCAATACACACAATATTGGTGACATAAGCAACTACTTTAGCAATTCTAATACTTATAATTATCATAAAACTATTCCAAGTGTTTTGCAAAACGTAGTGGAAAGTTATTGTCTTTGCTTGTATTTCATAACCAGACATTTTATAAGGTTGAACTCAGCTAAGGCCATTCAGACATATGTAGTCTGCTGCTGTCTCTGGAGTCTGAGATGACCAGAGTAAGCAGATATTCTGGTATATATTTTCCATTCAGAGTTAAGGAAGTTGTGAATAAAATCCTTGCCGTGGGGGTTGTTATTTCTGGAATCAGTAAAGCCAGATTTTCACTCGATGTGTCTAAGCCCTCAGAAAGCTTTCTTATCCCTCTGTCCAATTTTGCTCTCACATACCTTCTATTCTGTAGTTAATTCAGTGAAATCCAAGGTGTTAGAGTACAGGAGAGAAAATTCTCCATCTGACTTGAAGGGGGATATTTTCTAGATCCAGCTCATCTGCATGAGTAATAATTAAGTATCATGAATAACATGATAACATCTGCTAGAAGTTCTTTGGGTTGCTATTGTTGCTATTCCAGAGCTGGATGGAACAGGGAAGTGGGATTGTTCACAACAGTATTTAGGAGAGGGTTGTGCCCTTCTTGACCGGCAACACCACAAAATGAAGACATGACTGTAAATGGGAGAGACTTTGCTGGAAAGAACAAACCAGGACTAAAGACTCTGCAGTGTGGCCAGTCTCTCATGCCCTACATCCCCACCAACCCAGAGTAACCTCTTAGTGGCATATGATGGAGACCAGTTTCCCTCTCCATACACAGTCCTTTCATTCTGCTTCTGAGTTTAGACACTTCTTTTATTTCTGCATCTTATGTGGAGGTGTTTAATCCAGCCCTTACTTGGCTGTGGTCTATTATTCTACCAGGCATGAGCAAGGGGAGAAAGACGACTCGGGGGGTTTGCTGGCACCTGGGCTGGTTTGTATCAATAACCCCTCATTGCACTTTAGCACATGGGCATTTATATTGGGGTCCTAAGGTCACAGATTTAAATACAGCTTAAGGGGAAACCTAAACATAATCCATCCACTAACACTCTGGCTGTGCATGTGTGAAGACAACTCGGGAAGCAGGATCTGTTCAAAAAGACCATGGCAGACCATCCTTGTTTGGTGAATTAAGTTCTTCAAACTGTGCTGTGGCCAATGTCCAAAACGCTTTATCTAGACATATGGGCATTAAAATACACACAACACCCTGCTTTATAATACATCCTTTCATCCCTTGTCTCCAAACCCACCCTTCCCATAATTATGACACTGTACTACTCCAGTAATACACACATTTTTGCTGCAGTTCCCCTCCCCACACACATGCACAGCAGTGGTAACAAAGTTCTGAACCCAGCTTTAGAAATATAAATCAATTCTTACCAGCCAACTCCACCACCATTGTGCAGTGCAACCCAGGTTGCTCCTCTAAATGCATCTCCTACAAAATTTTGTACCGCCATGTCTAGGAGGAGAGGAAAGGTGTTATCATGGCTCTGACGTGTTGCGTTCACCTTTTTATTGTTGTTGTTGTGCTGCTCATTCCCTTCCACCGACACCTCGATTCTGGCTGTGTTGGAGGACAGGTTTACTCACAGCTTCTCTCACAAATATACAGTGAGCATCTCATTCTTGGGAAGAACAGAAAAGAGAGATTTTCCTCCTGATCTTTGCCCCTACACTGGAGGAAGCAAATGCCAGTGTCACACCGGTTTGTGAGGACTCTGGTGCTTTCTGCATATGTGATCCCATTCAAGTAGCTGAAGAACCCACCACTCTTAGGCTAGAGATAAGTCCTGAGGTGGAGAGAAATACAATCCTCTCCTTGGGGATGTCTCGGTCATGGAAAAACAAGCTGGACACCTCCATGTGGAGGGTTTCAAAATTGGGGGGGGACACCTGGAAAACTACACACCTTGAAGTTCTCAGAAGCCTGAAGTATTTTCAGCTCAGAGTGCAGAGTTAATTCAGGCCGGTGTAAAGCTAAGGAGCTACATTTTGGGAACACACTTGGGATGAAAGTGATATCAGCCATGATTCTCTTGACATAGGGGAATTTCACCCTGAATGCCAACTGCTGAAATCACACAGGTTTCTTTTGTTTGAAAAACAGTTTAGCAGACAAATGTCACGTGACTGTGAAATGTATGATTTCCACTGAAATGTTCCCTAGAATCGTGTATGTTCACTACAATTTGTGCTAAAGGATACACCCAGAGAGGTAGAAAGAGGTACACGCAGAGGACAACAGGGTAAAATTTACTGAAAATATTTGGCCAGATTTAATAGATTATTTGCTGTGCTTTTAGCAGAAAAAACAAAGAGACAAACGGCAATATCCTTGCCAGCCACATTTCTGAATATTTCAACAGATCCACAGTTGTTACATGTCTGATGGATAAATGAGTTTACTTGAGCGCTAATCTATGTTAAATCCTGTCAAAAGCCCCATTATGGCATCTTATCTGGCATTATGTCACTTTAATAACCCAATTATCATAATTACAGTGCTGTCAAGAGGGAACGGGAGAGATCAAAATCCCCATATTCTAAAAATGTACAGATTTCTTCCTCAGCCACTAGTGCAATAAGAATGGAGGCTGGACAGGGAGCATGGCAAGTGGTTTAATGGTGTAATAATGTGCTGCTTCTTGGCTTCGATAAAGGTGCAAATGTCTGTGCTGAGCTACACTTTGCCAAGCAGCGATGACCCATGTTTGCCAAGGATCAGGCTGAGGTACTTACTACAAAACTAAATAAGACAGGCAAGCACTCTGGAAAATTCCTGTGTGCTACAGAGGAGCCAGTTTCAACTGAACTGGCTCGAATGTGGTGTGAAAACAATGGGAAAGAAGGGAGACAGGAAGACCTAAGATATTTTTTTATTACCTCCAGAGGGTCATCTGGTAAAGCTGCGTTAGGCTGGTTTCAAAGCCCAGTGAAATCAGTGGCCAACAGGCTTTAGATAAGCCCTTGGAAAAGGCAAATGGTTCGTGAAAATAATAAAATGCAAAGAAAAACACATAGCATGATAAGCAATGGGGTTTTAGCAAGCCTTACTTCTATTGCCTTCTTCTGAGGGCATTGCCTGAGCTTTACTGATGTTGTTAAGCCCTTTGGTGGAGACATTACTTTGGATTGCTGTTCTCTGTGCAGCTGCACCATTTTCTCACAGCTTGTCAGAACCAAACATTATTCCAGGCATCTATCTGGCCTATTAGAACGAGCCAACAACCTCAAAAAGTGTTGAAGTGGGACTAATAGACACAGCTAAAAGCCTCATTTCATCAGGAAATTCAGTTAAGATAGCAGGGAACTTTTCTCCTTAAAATTGAGCCATAATTTGGTTCTATTATGAGTTCACATAATGGAAGTAATTCAATATGCTCAGCTACCTCTATCATAATTTCTCCTACAGCAGCTTATATCCTCCAATCTCAAACCACTTTGCGATTGTCAGTCCATGACATGCAGAAACACTACTGGGCTAAAGCTATTATCGTAATTTCCACTTTATGGTTGGAAAATTGAGGAAGATTTAAGTTAAAAATTGCTTAGTGCTTCACTCTTTTTTTTTTTCTGGCCTCTAATCTGATATTTCTTAGGTTTATTTTCCTAAAGCACCATTTCACAAACTTAAAAGCAGAGTTTGGTGAGCTCAGGTCAGGTGTGTAGAATCAAAGGTTCCTTCTGTATAGCAAACTTACAGGATTTGCCCACAGTCACACTGTAAGTGAGCAACAAGACTTGCAATCCAATCCAGGACACTTCCATCCTTATGTTTTAACTATCAAAGTATGTTCCCTTATGACCAGAAAAGTTCCTTTCAGACTCTCCAGACTGTTTACTTGAGTCCTCAGGCAATGAAAAGAACACAGCTGTGAATCTTTTTGCTTTAAGCAAAATACTATTATAAACCTGATTTGGATCTTGTGGATCCCAAGGAAATACGGCTGTAATTCTGCTTGGATCACCTCTTTGAAACAGAGATGTGCAAAATTAAAATCAAACAGAAGACACAGTCCTCTGCGATAGGTTGCTGTCTATTTACAATCAGGTAAATCTTATGCATCTTCGTTGAATTTTCAGCATTGTTCTGGACCTCCTCTGTTTAACTAGCTCCACATTCATGTCTCTATTGCTATTAAATCCCACAAAGCTTCTCAGGAAATCTGATTAATTGGGATTAAAGGGTTAAACAAAAACATTTTTAAAATGTTGCATTAAAAAAATAACTGTCTTTTAAAGCAGTTTCCTTGTTTGCCCACACAGACAAGCCCCAGCTGCTCTCCCGACCTGCACAAAAGGCTGATCCATCATAAACGTTGGACGTTTCTCTGTAAGGACTGTCGGTCCCACTCACATCATGGTGATCTCGGCTGAGGACAACTGGAGCCTGAAAAAGCCAAGGATGAGAAAATGGAATCCTTCATGGACTGTCAATGCTACTAGGAATCATCATTTGCTGAATGCACTTCTGCCTTAAGTCATTTCAAACTTCAGCTTTGTCCCCTCTCCTAAACCCCCTGGAACACCTTCCCTGCCTATTATTTCTTATAAAAATTGTTGCTCACGTACTGTTCATGAAAGCCACCATCCTTTTATAACCAAGAACAGGAGCTTGTTTTTATGCCAATGGCATCCTCAAAGGAGGGCAGGGAGAAGAGAGGAAGCAGTGTGGTTATTTCACCTGAGCATCTTTGAAATTTCAAAGACACTTGCAAAAATCTTTATTAAAAATAAATCTTTAATCTGCTCTCTGTTGAAAATGAAAACAAAGCAAGAATTTTTACACTTCTCCATTCTTTTGGAAGACTTCAAGACTGAAAATAGGTTAGCAGTGAAAATCAGTGATTTCATACAGCTCAAACAAGTCCATTCTTGATCTGGATTTTAACTGACAGTATGAATCTAGATCAGCTTGCAGGTCTTCATTATCATTTGCCACACATGGGGTTTATAGAAGAATAATTCACTCTTGGCATGATGTGACCTGGAATTAGCTGGCTTGAACAGCAACTGCTTGAAGCTTTCTCCTTTCCCACCTGCCACCCCAGTCTCAGATATTAAACACAATTACCAGATCGTATCAAGACAAAAAAGACAAACCTTAATCTTTCCTTCAGAAATTGCTTGATTAATAGCCACAGCTATAGACACACGACCCCTCTGATCAGAATATAAGATTCTAGCTTGAGAGCCAACAACCTGAAAAATAAAAATGCCAGAGCGATAAGGTTCTCTGTGCAACTGGCTTATCTTCAGGGCCCAGATAAATGGAGTCACAGGAGAAAGTGCAGATTATTTCTTCATCAACATCCGGCTTCCAGAAAAAATAAATTAAAATCCCTTTTTGAACCGAGTTATCTCCACTCAGACAATCAGTGATATGTATTTCTGTATTCAGCTGCTACTGTCCAATAAATCCCACTTTTTAAATCAACCTGACTGCTAGGCTATAATCCTCCTATCAACAAATCCCTTATCAACAGCTGAGAAGCAGAGGTTTGGACCTGGCAGACTGGAAGGGAAGAGAAATATGGAGACAAAGAATGGCAAAAAACATCTGTCCTGCACACTGATGCTCCTCTCCAGCTTTTACCCCACAGGCCAACCTGGCCGCCAGATGAGGAGAGCACATGTGAGCCCCATAGTGTTAGTGGTTCGCTTCCCAGTGAGAGCCTGCCCTAAAACAAAAACAAAGGATGCTTCACTGCCATCCTGCTTCCCACAACACAAACGATGGCGGTTCTTTGGCCTCATCACCTATTTTGAAAAGGGCAGTGGGAATTGAAGAGGTTAGGCCAAAGCAATGCCAAGAATGATGTTTTGAATAGTGCTCTGACAGGTAGTTAAAAATGAGGTGCATGGTAAATGCGTTTCACTCCAGATAGAAGACTAGATATTTGAAGATTTCCAGATGAGAATGTGAAGGCAAAGAACTGCTTCAGCTCACCCTAAAACCCTGCTGTGGAGAGAGGTTTAAGCTCTCGTCCCCAGGAGTTACAGACAGTGTTTTCATTCATGCCCATTCCTTTTTTCACTCCAGCATTCAAAACCTGCATTCTGGACCAGGAATGGACACGAGTGCTGAAGGAGGTTTTGCACTCACCAACCGGTGCCTGCCAGCTTCCCGAATCCAGCGGATGTTGTCATGGTACTGCTGCTTCACAGATGTGCTCACTTGCAAGAGAAAACAAAAAAGAAAAGAGGCTTTGAAAATGAATGCAATATGCTCTAAATGTAATTCATCTGACAGCACTAGGAAGTCAAATTCTGCTCCCAGATACAAGCACGCATATAGGAAATGCTACGCATTACAGAATCCTCTGTGCAGCTGATGCAGTAACTGGTACCGTGTATGCAGAGGAAGGCACAAGGAGGCAGCTGGAATGAAAACTCCCATTCAGATCTTTAGCAAGCTAAATTAAACCTTGAGTACTGTTCCTTTTTCTGTCACCTGGCTTGCTGCCTACTAAACACCCAATTCCTTTCCGAGACTTTGCTTAATTAGTAGCTTTAGCAAACTCCATGACATTGGGTACTACAGTTCCATCTTGCATCAGGTAGTAACTAAGTCCTTTGAGTCAACCAGCAGAAGAAGCCAGCAATATATATTTGAGGATAAGTTATACCAATGCTGGGATATAGATTTATAGCGCAGCAATTGCTCGGTACTAAATGGCGCACGTGAAGGTTTTTGTCACAAGATAAAACTGAGATCTCCTCCTCTTCTCTGATCAATCCAGTCATCAGTGCTGCATCTCCCATCTCTGCAAAAGGCCACATTAACAGCTCAGATACCTTAAGAGTAGAAGCAGATAATAAAACTACATCGGACTTTTTCCACAGTTTGTGAGGGTTAAGTGCAAAAAGTCAAGTCCACAAAAGAAGAATGTTGAACATTAGACTCAAGGCCAGGTCAAAAATTTGGATTTGGAATGCAACAGACTTCAGCTCTGTGGAGTCTTCACTCAGCCATCATAACAGATTCTTTTATAAAATTCAAAGGTAGGTTCAGATTTTAGATGTATGTATGTGTGATGATATCCAGATCCCGGAGTTTGGTCCAAGCCCAGGTCCCATAGGGAACAGAGAGCAAGTGGAATACTCAAGAACTGGAATCCATGAATGGATGTTTATTTTCTGGCTGAATTCTCTTTACATTTCTCTTTGAAATCCTATTCCCATTGTCCTGCCAAATTCAACAGCAAATCCAATTATAGCCTTGCCCTTAAACCTGTTTTCACCTGCTGGGATATTTTTAAATGTAATATTTCATTTAAGAATTCCATGCAAGAGTTCAATGCATTTTGTCTGTGGAAGAGATTTCTCTTCCCAGCTTTACATTACCACCTATATAAACACTCATATACTATAGTGCACACAGTAACTAATTCATTTCCTAGTCTCTCAATGCAAACCATCCAAAGGTCACGCATCAATTCACTCTTGAGAGAAGATGGCTGGAGATTGCTGTACATGGCAGAAAAATTACTGCAGATTTCTGAAGACAAATCCAGCACTAGACTATTGGATTTCACCCCCACTTCACTTAAGCCAAGGCACCAGGTTTAAAAACATGAGAGTTTCAATATCCATAGAACAGGGGAGGCACTTCTGGGCTACTGCATTAAAAACACCTCATGCTCCATTGCTATTTCTTCAAGATGACTCCTAAGGAAAGTTTAAGAGAATATACACCACTAAGGACCCACTCCATCAATAATTCACCTCTTGGGAGGAAGAAGCTGGACACCAGCCTTGCATTAGAGGAAGGCAACAGTTGTTTTGTTTCAAATGAGAGAAATATCTGAATATGGTGTTTCCTTCTCAGAAACACCACCCTGGATCCTCACAATGCTAACTGTTCCAGAACAAATAGGAGAGCATTCAAAATCTTCACACATCTATTCATATTTCAATGATGTTTTTCATGAAATATTTCAATATTACCAGATACAAATATTATGCTCTTCTCCCCATTAAAATATGCATTGGATTTGTGACCTGTTTCTTTCTGATCCCTTCCTTGGCTCTGAGAAGCACAAAGCTCCAATCTTTCCAAATGGAAGAGCTGAGGACTTCAGTGCCAGGGGACAACGACACTTAAGTCTTTGAGTTTGCCATCCAGCTACTGTAAAAGCAGACAAAGAAAGGGAAAGTAGCAGGGCCCTCCACTGCAACCTGGGGGACACGATTCATGTTTGCTGACACAAAATTAGCTTTGTCTCAGTGGGGAATAACAGTAACAGCCAACTTTCAAGGATACAGAAGAACGAAAATATAATTCCTAGATATAAGAATAGCATACAGAGCCATGCATATATTCCAGATTGATTCCACCAGTGAGTAGAAACAGCAGTGAATTTATTAACAAAAGACAAAAAGACCTCAAAATTGTAATCACAAATAAATGACACTGGATGGAGCACCACATGCAGGAAACCGGGGGTTCCTGCCACTGGGCTGCTTGGCGGCCTCTTAAAAACCTCCCGAGATTCCCAGGCTTCATTCACCTGTCAGACAAGGGCAAAACCATTTGAATCCTTTAAAAAAAAGCCTCTTGGAAACCTATTGATGAAAGATACTGTTGGCCTTAAAGTTTCAAGGTGATAAAGTGCAGGAAAACCTGTAACAAATTAAAATAAATGCTCTTAACCAAAATTGCAACAATAGCTTTGGGATCACTAACCTCTCCACAGAGTGGTTTTTATATTTTACCTACTGTTTACAGTCCTTATAGGAGTTTGGAGAACAGTGAGGTTTCCTGCTCCTGTAGATCAGGCCAAAGAGTGCTTTCTACAGTTTTGACCAAAAGTCGTCACGCATTCTGCACCTCTGGTGATGGGGACATGGGACCGTGTCTTACCTCCCCGACGTATCGAGTCTTCCAGCACAGACATGGCAATCGAGTCAGTGGCAGCGAGATCCTGTGGGTCACCTGAGGTGCAAACCCAGCGGAATGGCCCAAATCCCAGGGAAAAAATGTCCCTGGGAAGAGAACATGTTTCATTAAGAGATAGTTGGAATTCTTTCCTTATTTATCCTGGCTGCTAGCAGTGCTTTTCTTTCATTAGCTGGCGACGGAAGAATTTGAAACATTTTCAATGAACTAATCTAAACAGAAGCATCAGGGACCATTAATTGAGAAATTAAACAGTGCTGTTTCATGCGGCCATCAGCTGGTGTACTGAAAGACAGTCAGGCCAGAATTTTGACAGGAATGTTGGGCAGTTCAATCAAACAAGTGCATCACCAGATGAATTGGAATTTTTCTTTTGTTTCATCAAATATATTCTCCCTGATGCCTGGTCTTTTGTCCTCAACCCAGGCTAACTCTGAGTGCATCTACACTATCACACAAGTGTAGGCTCTGAACAAGTGCTCAAGTCCAGACTTATTTGCTGTCCACGTTGTTAAAAACGCAATAGTAAGACATGTTTCAACTGAGTTCCAGAAGAGATCTAATCTAGTTGTACCTTACTCTATGTTCAAGTTCTTATTCACAAGCTAAGCATATGTCAGAGGCAAAAGGTGTTATAAACCCAGTCCCTTGACAGATCTGAGCTCAGCTTTTTCTACCAGCAGTATGCACAGCTTGGGTAAGAGGTACAGTTGGCAATAGGAGCAAATGAGTGTCCTATTTCAGATATGCTTTTAACATCAGTGTAGACATCAGCCTTGATGATTTGGAACTGAGCTCTACTGCTCTGAAGAGACAAGCTCTTCATTTTTAGCACCTAGAAGTGAAGTTGTATTTAGTTACAGTTTGAGGCTGTGACTTGCCTATTCTCTGAAGTGAAGCAGAGCTGCTTAAATAAAACTGATGTAACAAGAGAGAAAATGCAGCTATTCATGTAAAGGAGTGAAGAGTTTTGATTTGGCAATGTTTTAGCTGACTGTTCACACATCTGGTGTCTGCTTTCATAACACTTTTTAATCCTAAAAAGGATAAAGCTTTACATAAAATTATCAAGACATGCTATACCTTTCAGGATAAAATATTAGCAAAACCTGTGGTGTCAGAGTTTACTTATGTTAATCACATACAACATGTCCCTCCAGGTCTGGCTCCTCTGTACACAGGAAAATGCAAGGAGTAACTAAGGAAGCCAACAGAAAACATGAGCATGATGCTCACAGCCAACAGGACATCTTCCTAAATCACACTGCACATTACTCCAGAGTGGAGAAAAATAAGACCAACTCCGAGATAACACCTGTGACATCAATTTTCCTACTGCTGTGGTTGACTCCTTTCTGTCATTTATAGTAGACTGGAAAATTTGCATGAAGTAGAGTCTTTGTAGTACTGTCCCCCTAAAGAGAGAGAGTCACAACACACGTTAATGCTTTATTCCAAGCTCTCCTCAACATACCCCATGATGTGCTGAACATAGGAAGGATATCGAAATTCTGTTTTATTGGCTCCTCTTTTCCCAACATCAGCACCTATAAAAAATATTTTAATAGTCAGTGACTTAATGAAGAAAAACTATAAAATGTAAAACCAGACTGCACCTGGGTTCCCAATGAAGGCTCTGCCTCAGCCACGGAGATGGTCAGGGCTCTCAGAGAGCAAGAGAAAGAAAGGGCAAACCCTATCCTGCCAAAATATATAGCTGGGAAAATGCATGTAGGATTGTCCTTGCTTCCACCTGACAGCTCCAGGATCTACTCACCAGCCCTTTGAGCTTCCAAGAGAAAAGCATTGCCATAATCCCAAAAAAACATGCCCTTATCAGCCAGTCTGTTAATAGCAGCCACATGTCTCCTCAGACTGAAATAAAAGAAGGAAACAGTTATTCTTGAGATGGATAAAATACCAAAAAGAATAATATCATGAACTCACTAAAGGCATGAAAGCAGGGGGAGACAGATGGAACTGAAAGACCCCAGAGAAACTTAGATATAAACCCATAAGATATCATTTGATATGCCTTCAGTCTCTGTAGCACCTGTTATACCCAAATCTTGAAGCTATTTACAGTCATTAAGGGAACTTCATTAATTAGCAGAGAGGGGTCACATCTTTCAGCGAAGAAATGCAGCCAGCTCTGAGGATGGAATGTAATAACAAAAAAACAGCCTACGCAAAACTGCAGAACAGTTTAAGAAGTTCACAGAGAAAGTGAACAGAGACAGAAAAAATGAAAATGGCTGAACACCACTGTTCTGGCCTCTACCTTGGCCCAAACAGTGAAATAAATCATTAGCGTTCTAACCTCTGATCATATACACTAGAGACTGCCCCTAAAATGATGGGTAAGTGATGTCTGCCAGATCCTGAGTGACACAAGTACCAGGTTGGGAGTTAATTAGTACTGTAGCTCTACCCAGATTTCTACTGAAATACTAAAGAACAGAAAACTCTTGCAAGAAAGACAAAATTCATATCACTTGCAGAACAACTAAACTTAAAGGTTAAAAACATGTATCACCAAAACATTTACCTCTCTTGTACCAGGGTCCGGAACTTCCCTGGATCGGTGGAAAGGAGCTGCTTTGCTTCCTCAAAGCGAAGCTGTACTGGGTAGTATCCCCCGCTGAACGGGTTGTGACACGACGTTTGGTCAGAGCCCAGGTCAACCAGCAGCTCTCCTGTTGTGTCCAGCTCGTGCACCAGCCGCTCCCTGGGAAGCCAAGGAATGGAGTGTTTGAGCCGAAGCTGTTTCACATCCCAGCTCCTCTTTCAGGTGAACTTCTTCCATCCCAAGAGGTTGTTCATAAGTTATGCCCTTGGCAGGCTAAGTCTTTGTTTTAGGATGCCAGGAGGTAGGAGATTATGGTGACAAAGATTTAGGTGAAACTTTTATACCTCACATTTTACCTGTGCAGGAATGCTGATAGATACATCAGATACCAGTTTGACATAGCAGTCTTACTGGTCAGTCTCAACCCTCGGTATGTGGTGTGACAGCAAGATTTACCACTGGATAAAGCCTTGAGAGTGCTAGAATTTCTATCCATCATCTGATTATTTTTATTCAACCAATACCTCAATACTTCGGTTCTTCACTCAAGTCAAAGACACTTTCTTGCTGTCTAGCAGGAGGTTAGAATGAAAGGGATAAATACTTTCTTCATCCAAGGGAGAATCTTAGCGATCTCTTTCCCTAAGAAATTCCTTGTTCCATAGGAAAAGAGAAGGTGCATGGGAAGCAAATGGAACACAAGGATGAAGACCCCTCTTTTGACAATACAGTTCTTCATGAGCATCTAGAGTAACGAACTCTGCACTAGGTTTAATGCCTCTTCTCTTCCAAGTTTGGGAACTAATTCCAGGTTGACTAACAGCAAGAACATTAATGTATCCACTATCCATATATATTACTTACCACAGATCGACCACATTCCCATGGTAACCCAAACTAAGGGCAATTTTATTCTTTCTTGCATCTCTAGAATAGATTAATAAAATGGTTGAAGAAAATGCACCTCATGTAATTCCATCTTGCAATGCACAAATCACAGACAAATCTATATGTGGTTTCCAACATCCATCAAGGCAACCGATCTTTCAACCTTCATGTGATTGTTAATCACTGATTCCAGAAAGCTTGAGCAATGCTTCAGGTGTCACATTATTTGTAATTGTTCTATGCATATTCATGAAACTGAATGAAGACACATTTAACATATAGAAATGATGTGAAGCATTGGTAATGGCTTGCAGTAAGCATTGGTAATCACTACTAATGACTGCTGCTGTTTGGAAGGATGGATTCACATTCACAAGCAGACCTGGAATAAGAAGAGATGCCCCTCAACTCTTATACGCACACTGAAATGTACAGTAAGGGTTAGGAAGCAGGGATAAACTCACTGAATTATCTTACAAGTCGTACCTAAGGCGAGCAATGCAATGGTCCAGGCTGTTCGAGATCTCCATCAGCCATCCCTGCTTGTGACGTTTCAGAAGTGCTGCTTCATCAACCTGAGAGAAACAGCAGAGGTCTCAAAAATCCCCTTTCCTCTATCCAGTCATTTTGTCAATTAGCCTGCAAGGCAGAGTGGCAAACAGGAAAAGGGAACAGCCCTGCCTTGGCTTCCAGAATACAGAGTGATTGTTCTGCCAATTCTAATTATTCTTATTGTTTCTTTTCATTATTATATTGAAAAAGAAAAGCCAAAATGCTTCCAATTTATTTTTCAAATCTGGCTATTTTCTGTGAAAATTTCTATTTAATTAAGGAAATATTTTATTAGATCAGATCAGAGATAGACATTTCTGCCAGACTGCCCATGATGAGGCAATGGTTTGCTGAATAAAATTGACCCTCACTTCTTTTTGACTGCTGGTTGAAAATCTCGACCAAATCTGGAAAAGAGGAAAGCATTTTCTTGACCCAGCCGGCTAATGCCTCTGAAAAATGGAATGGATCAAAACAAAACTACGTCTTTAATTCCCTCTTGTTTGAACTTGGAAGCTCCAAACAAGCTCAGTCCTAAATTTGCACTCTCTTCTGGGCTCAGCTTTTGTGTCCGTGTGTATATGCATAAGAGACAGCTGGATAAAAATACAAAAGGACAGACTAACTGTGGAGGCTTTGGCACAGATTGCATATTAATGGCTCAATGTACAAACTTGCACATCATTAATACTTTTATAATGAGCTATCCTTGGCATAAAGCAAGCGGCAAAATTAATTTAAGCCAATTTTCTGTGGTAGCAATGGATTTAAACACGCACAGTGGTGTCTGTGCATAAGAACACATAACCTGGTTAGCTTCTGGTATTCTGTTAATGCACTTTTACTTCTCTATAATCCACCCCCATCATTTTCATTTTATTATTTGTCATTAACAAAGTATTTATATGTAAATTAAATAAGTTTTGTATTCAGGAATTCCTTGAACACCAGGAAACCTCTTTCCTAATTATTCTTAGCATAAGAAACCTTCCATCATTTCCAATATCAGTAACAAAGACTGTCCTTCCAAACCCCCAGATTATGATAATATCAGTGTCACTGCCAATGGAATTATTCAATAAAGTCAGGTGCCGTGAGGAACAGCTTTGGGAGTTATTTAAATCAGCACAGGAGGAAAGATTAAATGGTCTTTATGAATTACAGGAATTGGGTTTATTTAAAGCTCAGCATAACACAGATCAGATCTATTTAAATCTGTTACCACATCCTACATATTTTACCTCAGCCCTCTCTGACAATTCTAGTCTTTCACAGACTTGCAAGCGTACTGAGGAAAACTGGCGTCCTTTGAACCACACTTTCAAAAATAGGTTCATTTTTTGATCAGCATCTCAGGCGTTTAAAAAACTGCACAAACATGATGAGCTAATGTCACCTCCAGTGTAACCTCAGAGAGCTCAGTGCGGCTCAGAGGAGATAGTCTGGCCCTCCACATAATTATTTCAGAAAATTACAGTCTGCTTCACGTCAAACAGAAGAGGTAAAAGACTTGAACCATTAATCCCTTCTGTCTGAGCTTCGGAAGCCCTGGCTGACAAAATGACATCTCTTGCACAATTCATCAGTGTCATTTGCATAAATAGTTCCTTAAATAAATAATCTATACATATGTATAGCTATCCACATGTGCTCCTGAGACTCATTTCCGACAAGGATCATCTCGCAGGAGATAAAAAACAGGCGATATTCAGTCTCCTGAACAAAATCATCTGCAGCCATAGAGATGAAAGGGACAAAGGACGGCTGTGAACAGCATTCACTGGAATCTCTCCTTTGTATTTCAGCATTTGAAAGGCCATGATGATAGAGCAGAAGTCTGAATAAAGCTAATTTATTCAATAATAATTTATTCAATAATAAACTGAATAAATTTATTTCATCTGCAGGGAGTATCTGATGAGGTCTCAAATACATTTAAAACTCATGAGCTAACAAAACCACTTTCACACTATCATTCTAAAAGAGATGAACCCCTGACCTTCCATGAATAACACCTGAGCTGGCCAGAGCAGAGTGGGATTACTGCATGCCGTCTGGGCAGACTGACCCATCATGTTTTGAAGTTTAATTATAATTACCATCGGTCAGATTGCAATGTTCTTACCCTTCTCATTGCAGCCAGTGACAAGCCCGCAGCAGAGGTCTGCCAACTAATTCTCTCTATAAATGACTTTGGCTGAGAAGGCTGAACTCCCACACCAGTCAGCTCCGACTGGAGTTTAGTTCTCAAAAGCCTCTTCCTCTGGAGCAGTACCAAGAGTCAAAAGAGCTCAATGCATTTAGGTCAATCCTTTATCTGCTCCACCAAGAACGTTTCCCCAGTGTACTGAATTCAAAGATAGTCATGAGGAAAGAAATGTATTGAAGTTTTTATTTTTACTCAATAGTCAGTATAATTAAAGATATTCACTACCATTTTCACAGCATTGCAGAGCAACATTTACTGTTAAAATTGTTGCACTGTTTCTGTCATCCATCCTTCCATCTGATTTGTTAGAACAGAACCCTCTGATAAGCATGAGAGCTGAAAAATGCAGGTACTAGGATAACTCAATGTTACTTTTTAATATGAAAACTTATTTCACTCAAAACTTACAGGCATATATACTTACCAAAATTATGATGATGATGGTGTTCTGCGTTATATATGCTACTTAAGAATATCTGTGAATCCACTGGATCCTACCATACACTATTCCGATTACTTGGACATTAACAGTCTTTGAATCACAGATCATTATTTGAGTCTTGGTTATGGGAGGAAATAGCAGGGCTACTTTAATGTATTTGGAACAGAGAAACATTACATCAGGATGAAAGTCTCTCTACAAAGAATGTATGCTCTGGGTGAGCTTCAGGGAACAGGGAAAATGGTACTACAGAAATTCTCCCTTCAGCACTTCCCCTCAGCAGAACTTACCTTTGTTTTCTGCAAACTGGGATTCTCCTACGTGCCAGTATTTAACCTCCTCCTCATCATCATCATCATGAAGATAACTTAAAATTCTCAGTTTTACAAAATCCCATTGACTCCAAAGAATCACAAGAAGAAGCAACTTCGTTAGTCCCAACCTTGATGAGTGAATCACACCAACATTTTTAACAGGTACTTTGCCTTGTACCTGATAAAGGTGCCAGAAGCATTAAAGATTAATCATAATGTAACTTAACACCTTTTAAACATGGATTGTTTTCAGCATAAGTGAGTGCAGCTCCCATGGAAATTGCCTGTGGAAGTTACACCCTTTCACACATGAAATGAGGGCAGCTCAGGCACTGAGAATGGCTCATCTGACAGCATCATTCTGCATTATTTGTGAAGCAATCATAAGTTAAAATCCATATACTCACAATCTGATCGATCCAGTGAGTGAAAAAATAAAGAGTGGAACAGCCATGGAAAATGCTCAGGAATGAAAAAGACAGATATAAGAAAAGAGTAATGTTGGGTTTTTTTTCAGTTTGGCTTGTCAGGGTTACTTGAGGAACATGTCGGATCAGGAGAATGAGGGTTCTGATTCGGCACATTGGGAGAAGACAGAACAAAAGCAGCGTTGCTCTCACCTCTGCAATGATGCCCACACAGCCAGCGATCACTGCGGCCTTCGCTTGAGCCCCACTCATCCCTCCAAGACCAGAAGTAACAAACACCTTTCCAGACAGGTCTTCTGCCTTCAAGTAGCGACGGCCCGCATTGAGCACTGTGAGCTGCACACAACACAATATAGCAATTATCAGGAGCTATTGCTCTCTAGAGTCCCTGAAATTTAAAGATCTTCTATCCCTTTTGCAAAGAGAGTTTGAAACTCTGGAATCATTGGGACCGTGAAACTCTTTTAATCTTTTTAAAAGGGAACATGTTACAAAGTGATGTTATGAAACCATCTGTCCTGATAATTTTTATTTCTCTCATCATAAAACAGGATAAAACAATCAGAGGTTACCAACATGCTGCTCGTGGGGTAGAGACACTTCTTGAGAATGGCTGCAAAAGACAGCTGAGGAAAACACCTAAGAAAACAAGCTAAGAAAATGTTTATATCCAACACATTTTGGTCAACTCATACACTTCATTTATTGTAGCTAGATACAAGCTCAGACTGAGACCTTCCTCGCAGATTCCTTCAGGATAAGATCACAGAATCACAGAATTGACTGGGTTGGAAAAGACCTCAGAGATCATCGAGTCCAACCCTTGGTCCAACTCCAGTCCATTTACTAGATCATGGCACTAAGTGCCATGTCCAATCTGAGTTTAAAAACCTCCAGGGACGGCGAGTCCACCACCTCCCTGGGCAGCCATTCCAATGCCTGACCACTCTCTCTGTAAAGAATTTCTTTCTAATATCCAGCCTAAATTTCCCCTGGCAGAGTTTAAGCCCATGCCCCCTTGTCCTATTGCTAACTGCCTGGGAGAAGAGACCAATCCCCACCTGGCTATGGACTGATGGGGAAGGACACCAAATTTTAAGCAATGAGAATTTCTTCGGTAGCCAGAACATCCTCTCACAGCAAACCATTCCACTGCAGTCACCAGCCACCCGGAGATACCCGCCTCCAGCAGGTATTGACAAATAGACCCTTTCCCAGCTTCTTACCACAGTCCCATGGACAATCCCCTGAGGCCCAATGTAGCAGTAGCTCCCTGCAGTCATCTGCCCATACCTGCAATAGCAATCAACACAACAATGCATGCTACTCAGGCTGGTATGAATTCTGTACATCTCTACATGTGTTTACAGTATAACAACAACAAAATCTCTGCTTTGTTTTGTTGTTAGAAGTTTGCTGCTATCAAATTCACAACTTAATTGAGTTTCTTCATTAGCAACGTACCAACATGTTTTCAGAGAATCATTAAGCTCTTTAAACTGAGTTCAGAAATGCTTGGATCAAAAAACTGAGTGTAAACTTGTTTTGGCATTTAGCATAGTGACTAGGACACAAGGACACTCCTTTTCACATTGTTGGCATCTCTGTGCTATTGTTTTTCAGTGGCACTGGTGCTTTTAAGTCACACAGTCACTTTTGAAGCTGTCAGCCCAAAATGGTTGTCCACATTCCTACGAAGCTGCCAGGAAAGCATCAATGGAAATTCTTTATTCAAGCCCTTCCACTTCTTCCAGCTTCCTTATCTGTACACACCCAGCTCTCCAGGTTTAATTTATTCTCTCCATGGTACACAACAGAATAACATTCCTGTGCTCATCAATCAGACGAGCAGTAAAAAGTGGGTAAATAATCATTCAAAAATATAAAAACTAACTTTCTACTTCAAAGTTTTCTCTTAGTGTGAAGGCATGGTTCATAACTTGTATTTTCTGTAGAATGCAGAACAACCACTGCAAAGTACAACTAGCCAGTGTTATAAGTAGGTGATGATTAAGGTTTCAGACTATAATTCAGCCAAGTCCCACACATAAACCTAATACTAATTCCTAACAGACCTCAATTACATCCTTATATGTGTGGCTGAACATAACTCAAACGCCTAAGTCATTCCACTTAAATTAATGCTTTGCAGCATTAGGACTTTATGCAGCACAGTTGAAATCCATCTGCATTAGATATTTTAACCAGCTGCTGCTTGATGTCTGAATTATGTTAAGTATTTGATACAGTTTAATAGTGAGGTATCTTCTTACATTGTTACTCCCAAAGCAAACATCTTCTCATATTCATCTCTGGTGGAATAGTTGGGAATAACCTAAGGAAAAAAAAAAAAAAAAAAAACAAAAGAAAACCCAGATAAGCAAATAAGACATTTAAGCAGATCTTTCCAACCACCTACATTTGTCTAACTATGGTTACACACAGAGAAAAACAGTGAAACTCAAGAGGAGTAATTCAGGTGGTTGATTCCATGCATTATAGTGTTAGAAAAAAGATGTCTGGTATTTCTGGCAGTGTGACTGTCAGGTGAGTTTTAAGGAAAGCAGCTCACGACCCACAAAACTAGGCTGTAGAGAGATATACAAAATGGCTCAAAAGACTGGCAATGAACCAGCGTGGTCACTTGCCCACCTTGCCTTCCAATCAAAGCAACCCAGATAGCTGAGCATCTGATTAAAAATGATCTGTTTGCCTGTTGAGGGCTTTTAAATCTTCCAAACTGAGCCTAGTTGAACAGTTCTGGTCAGGAACATGTACACCCCAGGCTCAGTCAGAATAGAAGTCATCTGATAAAGAGGATTGTTCCTTCCACCAATGCAGATCATCACACTCAAGGGAAGAGAGACTGTACTGGAATCAATATTGCAGAGTTCGGACCCCAGATTCTCCTGTGTGCTGTTGTAAGTTCAGGTAGCACACATAACATTTTAATTCAGTAAACACTTGAAAACTAAAGAGAAGAAGAGAGAAATGAGAAAACAAGATGCTAATACGTACCATGCCATTAGTAATGATTAATCGAGGAGCATTCCGATGGCTGGGAAAGAGTCCCAGAGGGTGTCCGCTGTACATTACCAGTGTTTGCTCTTCAGTCATCTCTGACAAATAGTGCATTACCAACCAGAACTGAAAGGAAAAGCAAGCAAAGTGAGGGAATCTGTTTCCATCTTACTTTTGTGTTTCTTTGTGAAGCTCCTAAACTTTGAGTATGAAGGCAGCTATAGAGATGAGGTGTATTCGTATCTGGAATAACAGCCAGAGCTCTCAACACATTCTTGCTTTTAATAAAGTCCATTAAGAAACATCACTCAGCAGGAAACATAATTCACCAACTAGTAAAAGCCTGAATAAGTTCCAGAATAATTTCTCCAGTAAAAATCCAGGAATCCTTCACTTTTAAAGCCTTTCTAATTTTATCTTGAAGTTACCCATTTGATTCTGGCACTTTCCTGGCAATCTTTTATAAGGAAAACTTTGCAGTTTGGCTTTGCAAAGTGATGAAAATACCCATGCATATAGTTGATCCTAACCTGAAATGGATAATTCAGAACTGTCTGGTGCTTGTTATATTTTCAAATTGATATTACAATGTGCACTTAAAAATGAAATAGTTCTTCTCAAAGAAAAAAATTCAGCTTTCACTATGGCCAGTGAAGTCCTTGAGGCAGCCGGGAGTACACAAATAAATGCATCTCAACTTCATCTGCATAATTCAATAGTTACTCAATATATGCCAAAAAGTAGGTTTTGACCATCTAAGCTGCCAATAGATTTGATTCGCATGCATCATTGTGTGTCACAAAGCCGATGTGTCAACTCGGCCCAAGAAGAGCTTTCCCATGCAATACTGGAATTCAAAAATAGCTTGAAACTAGAGTTGCTGGAGGGACACAGAGCCAATGTTTTGAGATAAAATGAATTGTTGATCAGAGACAGCAGTATCAGTTGGTGTGGGCACTGAACCTCTCTGAGCCTTTGATCTGAATTGAAAATGGTGCAGATTTGAAGCCAGTCCCTCCTAACCCAGTTAATTTCCAAGCTGCAAGTTATGTTGAGGAGGAAAGAGGTACTAGAGTTACTGCCTTGCTTTTAACTTCTTTGGTTCAAGAAAAATGCTGAATAACCAAATTCTGGTCCTAGGACAGAACAGGTAACTAGCTGAACTCCCAACTCCTTAGCAGGCTGGGAAAAACATTGTCATAAAACTAGAAGCTGTGAGACACTTAGATCTTCATGCATGGAAAGATATGACTAGCAAGGAGGAGACAAAAGCCTTTCCTGGCTAAGGAACAGTTCTGTTGTCTGCAGGCTTGCAAAGTTAACTCAGGACATGGTTCTTACTTTTAAAATTATTCAGAAGAAAGCACAGGTCTGTGCGGATGTTATAAATCAAACGGAACCTTTTCACTAGGAACTTTGCAATGACAGATTACCAAAAAACATGTTGTTTTCAAGCCACAAACAGAACAAAATGTTCTGTCATAACCAAATAGTTCATGTGATTCCTACTCTAAGTAAGAAAAGACAAAAAAGTTTTGTTTGTTGTGGTGTGAAACAACCGCAGGTCATAGCTCTGGACAAGAGAAAAGGGAACATTCCTGACTTTGGCAGCGCTTCTACTTCACCTTGCAGACCAGCAAGACCCAAGGGATGTCCGTCCACTACAGGCTGCTATAGAAACTGCTGGTGCTGCTCACATCAGAAATGCTGCAAAACTCAGATAGTTAAGAGGCATTTACTAAGTAGTACACAGAATTAAGAAATGGTGTGCACTGCCACGGTACCTCTATTTTTAAAGTCAGAACAGTTTTGCCTCAAAAGCTGCCTAAGACTTGTATTTAACTGCCATTTACCAGGTTAAGAAACTGAAGCAGGAGTTTTCTCTCAGCCACAAACAAATAAATCACAGTCAAACTGCAAGGAAAACACAGGTCTCTCGGTTCCATGTTACAGGGAGGAACCCATTCCTCTCCCCTACCCAGGAACTTCATTTACACATTAGTTTTGCTTGGATTTTTAATAATTAAGAGGCCATATTCAGGCAAGGCCCTGACAAGGAGCATACACGATCCTTTCTGACAGAAGTTGGCTCCTGAAGTCAGGTTTTGTTTGCATAAGCTACAGATTCAGAAGCAAAATTGTCATTCACAATAACATTTGTGCCATCCACACTCAGGATGATTGTTCATTAAATGTTCCTCCTGCCACCACACACCTGTAGAGGATTCAGACGCAGAGAATTGAACTCATACAAAACATGAGTCTAAATATGTTGCTGAAGTCAAATATCTCTTGAAAATGTTTCCCACACGCATTTTGCAGTACTTGGGTTCAATTGTATTTATTACCATTTTTTTCAATAGAGAAAGAGAACAGAAAACATACCACCACACCTTAAACATCCCAGCTCTGATTTTAGACAGGCTTTTACCCACCTGCCATTATTCTCAGAAGACCAGGGGTAACATTGCTAGGCGAGGCAGTGAAGTGCTCTATGATCTGACAAGTAAATATGTAAGAATTTACAGCTAATCTGATTTGCTTGGAAAAAGACTCAGGATTGCATTTTCTTTAATCAAAGCCTTTTTTCTTTTAATTTCACTATTGTTGTGAGAAATGATGCAAAAGTACCAGAAACAAGCAAGCAAAATATACACCTTTTTGTTTCCTAAAATTCGTTTTTACTCGAAAGTTGTATGTCAAAAATACACAGGCACATAAAAACGCATCAAAGGGGAAAAAAACAATACAACAAACAGTCTTTACATCATCATACGCAGCTTGGTATGTTTATGGTTTTATGTTTAGTATTTCCACTGTGTTGCCTGTGCTCTCCTTACTAAATAAAGCTCTCCCCATCTACGCAGTTCCTAACCAAGCATTCCTCTAGCCAGACAGGATGTTTTGGAGTATTTTGAGACAGCGACTGCCAAGAATGATCACAAACCGCCTGAGCAGAACGTGCGTGGGGGAGGGTGAAACTGGTTTTGTGAAACAAGCTGGGAAAGCAGCGATGTCCTACCTGCGCCCAGTTGCTGAAGACCTGCCCGTTTCCTCCATAAGTGACGAGCTCCTGGGGAAACTGAAAAATGCAATTTAACAATCAGAAGGCAAGCGCTTTCCTGTATCTCCAAGCTATTATTTTAGCCTCAGTAATAAACTGCATCAACACTCTCTGGATTCTTGAAATCAGACAGTATCATAGAAGTGGTAATCATCTGCACAAGGAGTAATTTCACCTATATGCCTAAATTCTTCAGTTTTCACATGAAAACATGCGCAAGAAGTAACTTGCAGATTTGCTGCTGCCCTACGAATCCAGGCTCTTTATTTCCACTGTACCTTACCTGAGCCACTGAGGGATCCAGATTATTCATGATCATCAACATAATGGCAGCAGCCGATTTGGTCTTGCACGGGTATTCTCCTATGGGGTACGCTCTGAAACGGTAATCGCAGCAATTTAGAAGAGGCACTTTGACTCACAAGGGCAACCACAACATGCTCCACAGAAACATCCCTGCATGCCAACACATTTGAGTTGCTGGCTTTTTATTCAGTAGGGGAGAAAAAAAAGAGTGCAGATCTGAAATTACACATGCACCTTAACAGGCAAGTCAGGATTTAATTGTTTTCAGAACTAAGCAAATAAATGTATTCAGCTTATCATTTGCTGGATCCGTTAATCACAATTGGTTATAAATATGGTAGCCAAGAGCTCTTCTTGCTTTTTAACTGCATTATTTTGGAGATGCTGCAACTGGTCTCTGTAATGTAGTTGCCAGGCCAAGGAGCAGAGTCCTGCAATGCCAAGGCAAACAGCATTGGTGGAAGGTGCCGTCGGGCTCATCAGCCCTTGCTGCTTAAGATCCTATCTAAGGAAAAACATCCAGCTTGAATGTCAGTCCCAAAGAAGCTCAAAAACTGAACTCGTTAGGAGAAATATGGGCCTTTTTCCTGAAAAAGATGCATTTGGCCAGGAAGTTGAGAGGTGAGGTACGGGAAACCCTCACAAAAGTGTTGGAGTTGGGTTTCTCGGCGCTTATGTGCGTCAATGCCAACTGCTGCCATCATCTCACTGTTATCTTCTCCTCCACCATCTGTTGGTCATATGAAATTGCTCTGAAACTTCTAGTCCTAGATTTATAGTGCAGCTCTTTGGGGCAGGGACAGTTCCTTTGCTGTGTTTGCACAATTGTGATGCCAAAAGGAAGCGTAACCACCGATCAAGAGTTTTGCACTTTCTGCAAGCAACGATGCCATCACAGATGCTGGAAATTCCTGAAGGTAGATGGGATCATTTGACATGGTTTCTAAATGATCTTCCTTTTATTGGACCATAGATCTTGGGTGGTTGGACACTTGCTTTGTAGAGGGAAGACAGTTGCACTGAAAAGCTCAGGCTGAAGAGTGCCAACTACAAAAAAGAAATTAGACATCCCCTGACCAGCTCATGAGCCAAGATCTGGAATGTATATTCTACAGATTTAGCAAATGGGCTCCTCCCATGATCATATGCACTGTATCCCCGCTTCTTACATCAGGATACCAAAACAAATACCTGGCAGTCATTGCCAAACCAGGAGGGAAAGCATCTGTGTTTTTCCACAATACTTTTTTATTAGTGTTTTCTGCTTTTCTAAGGCTGATGTGATAATATAACAGAATTTCTTTGGAATTATATCAATTCATCAAGAAGAGATATTGCCACACAGTATTGCCCAGAACATGAGAAACCCAAAATTCAGATATCAGCTGAACATGGGAACATGGGTGTTAAATGGAATAGAACCAAGTTGGACTGTGCTCCCTGGGACATACAGAACCAAAAACCATGTACTACCCAACCAAAGAGAACAAAAGGCATTTTCTTGATCAGAGACTGTAAGAATCAGAGTGATCAGTGAAACGGTCACAAAGCAAAAAATTATCTGAAGCTATCAAAGAGTCACTGATGCCAGTGATGGAAACAAGCTGGTGGATGGTCTCATCCAAGCCTGGCTGGGAAGTGCCCTCCTCTGCAGGTTGGGATCAGGGCCCTCTCAAGTCCAGCTCTGCAGTATCTTCCAGACAGTCTTCCATTTGCCGAATTCTGCAAGAGCTGACCCCAGACTAGCATGGACCACAGAAATACAGATGTCTGTGGAAATCAGAGTGCTTTCTAGTGGCTTGCTTTATTCGGTTTTCTGTATAGACATTAACCAGGCCCCTGCTGGATGCAAAAAGGAATCAATCAGTCTAAAAAAAGCAGCTAGCCCCTGGCAGCCCTCTCTAAAACCGGTCTGCTTCACAAACATTAGCCCCATCAGCCCTAGAATGAAGTGGTGCTCCAGGATCAACATGCAACAGGCACAGCACATTACAAACCAGGGTCAGATACAGGTTTGTGATGGAAAAATGTAATGTCTTAAGTCCGAAAAGCCTTCTCTGTGAGACTGGGAAGCAACCAGCCACTCATAGCAGGTCCCAAGCCATCTCCTCATCTGATCCTACCTCTTGATTCAATTGAGACTCCACTCACACCAGCTCAGGACCTCTGCAGGTTTCCTGTCCAGGTCACAACCAGAGGTCTCTGAGTAATGACTGGCCTGTAGAAACTAAGCCTTGCCATGAGGCAGAGCATTTGGGGTCTCTGGGTATGGTAAAGCCTGCAATACCAAGCACACAACCTTGCACAATCCTTTCCCTGTGCTCAGTTGTGCTGAGTTGTGCTGTCCTGGCCCTGCCCCAGCCCGTTCAGAAAGGTGAACACTCTCCCAACTTGTCCCATGGGACTCCCACGAGAACAGAGAGCAGGATGAAAGCTGGAGAAGCAGGATCACTGTTATGCAGCTTTAAAGAAAAAATACAGTATCACTCACTGGAAATGAAACCACTGCTATCTAATGACAAACAGTTCACCCAATTTATTCAGATTATGTACTTCATTGATATCTTATGACACGGCTTCTACCACAGGTAAATCAAAGCACACCAATGCCACTGTTTAAAGGTCAGTTCCACAGGTGAAAGCTGGTAACCAAATGGCAGTCAAATGCAATGTGAACCATCCAGTCCTTACCTCATCTCGATATCTGGGAAGAATCTGTACATATAGATATGGCCATACAGTCTGAGTTCTTCAGCAAATTCTGGTGCCAGCTTTTTTTGTATTTCAGGTGGGAAATAACGCAAGGCATTGCGCAAAGCCAGCTGCGAAATAAACCAAGAGAGACAAAAATCAAGGTAAAAGAGAAATGGAGGTAAGGGGGTGCCCCTGAACTTTAACCTGACCCAGCTGGAAGCCTGCCTAAGCTATCAGCAGGATGATAGAATTTAAAAGGCCAAGCTCACACCAGGGATGCCCCATTCCTGCTTTCCCATGGAACTGCCTCCACCTGCATCTTTTCTTGTAGATTCAATTGCTGTACAGCAATAACCCTTCCCTTTCCACCCCCCCAAATCTCCATGGAGAGACCCCAGAGATTTGTTAAGTGGTGCTCAATCCTATCGATTTCAGACATGGCGAATTCCCTCTCACAATGCTAGGGGGCACTGAACTACCAAGGAAAACATTGTCCAGAAATCCTTAGACTGAGACCATGAACTTATAGAGACCCTGAAGACCCTACTGTACTTTCCATTCAAAAAAGGGCGTTTTAGCCCTGAGTTACGTGACATACTCCCAGATGAGTTCTTTGGCTAAGTTTTATTAAAGTTCACTACATTTAGCATCCTAATGTATTGCAGAGGGTGGTGGTTTATTTTATTGATGCTACATGTATCACTTCCAAATTAGCTGAAGTGATCACCAGGCACTGAATTAAATTCTGCAGATGATACTACGTGGCTTACACTCCCTATTGCGTTCAAAGACATTGCCTATGGTTTGCAAAGTACAGTATGTCCTCTTGAATGAAAGAAACCATAAATAAATCACTATCTTTAGCAACAGTCTGTTAAGTCATGTCTCTCTATTCCATGTTCCATATGATTAAAACCATAACGAGAATTCTAATCTTCAAGAAGTTAACTTCACGCAAAGATGCTAAAAGATCTTGTAAGTTCCCTGACAAATGGCAACAATACCAAAATAAGTTTTAGTTGAAGAGATTCACTGATCATATGGAATTTCACATCTTCATTAAGCTGATTTTTATTGGCTGTGGAAAGGATAGAAAGTGATCAAGCTTGCTTCCAAATCTGATAACAGTTTACAAAACCACCAGGAAAGCCCAGTTTTGGAGAGGACCGAGTATAGCACGGATACTCCGTTTGTGACACCTGGCACTGGCAAGTCAGAGAGTTACGGAAGGAAGTATTTCCTGGAGAAACTGAAGGGGTGGGCTGTAGTACAGGTATCTAGAACAAAGGCATCTAGAAGCATCCAGTCCAGGTATCATCACCATCCATCCTGGTAAGAAGTCCTGAAAAGCTCTATAAGGCCCTCAGCTCAGTAATAAACCTCCTCACTCAACGTGAGGATGGTCTGGCTCATAGGTGCTCTCCAGCTCCTTCATCTGAGCATATTGGTCTCACATACCTCAGAGCACACTGAAAGAACAATATCTCTACATCTAAAAATGCCCCATACTAAGAGAGGTTTTTGGTGGTGTACTTGCTACTGAATAGGCAGACAGGTCAGACCTTTTCAGAGCAGTGATTCTATACTGATTTGCACCAGCTGAGGATCAGACCAGTAAACCCCTACAAATTAGATTCACCATTCCTCACAGAGAATGACAAGGTGGGGAGAAATCTATTTGCCAGATGAGAAAATGCAAATTCTGTCTTCAAACACTACCTTACTCTTCTCCAGTTAGATAAACAGTCGTTTTTCAAGGGCATGTTATTAATAAACACAAAAATCCCAGCTATATCAACACCATGACAAAATACATGGGGATTTTCAAAGCCAATCTCAGAAGCAAGCAGCCACCACAGTGGGTTCTAGGTTTAAGAAATTTCTAGGGAATAAAATCACATATACCCCTTACAACAACAAAAATCAAGAGGAAAACATTGCCACATTTGTCTGCCTATGAGAACTACAGAGAATTATCAAGACAAGTGTTTTGTTTCCAGTCTGGCAAGGATCACCCTGTCTTTGATCAATGTATTATTTGTATCATAATGAAACTGATGGGCAAATATTTTTCTTCGCCCTAAAAACAGAAGCAAGTGAAATCTGCTTGGGCTTTCAAATAAATTCACTTAGACTCAGCCTCTAGCCTATTAATGTTACACATTAGCAGAAGCCTGAATTTTGATGATGCAAACATTAATGAAACATGAACTTGGATGTTATATGAAGGGTGGGAAGGGCACCTTGGTTGCACAGACAATAGGGAACTGATCTTATGAAAAAAGACTAGAACAGGGGCTTGTTTAGCTTAACTGAACCAAGGTGACATTTGATTGCTGTCTCAGTGCAGGATAAATGTCAGAGCAGGAAGGAGTTTCAGGGAAATGCTGGAAAGGGAATAAATAGCTGTGAATTAGCCATTAAAAAAATGTAGTATTCAAATTAGAAGAATTTAAATACAAGAGAGTCCAAAACACTCTCTCAAAAGGAGAGCTAGGGCTCTTAAAATTGCTTAGATGAAGCCCGACTGCTTTATGAAAGGGCAATTGCCATGTGCATCAGGGAGAATTTTGCATATTCATTATTGAGTCATAAATTAAATAACCTGAGAAAGACAATCAAGAAGCGAATTCAAATAGGCTGTTCATCCTGCTTTTGTGGAAAGACAATACAAGGCCATTATTCCTTACATTTCATTAAAGCGCCATACAAAACATTATTCTGACCTCTAAGTAGGATTGATTTTACCTATAAGTCACACGTTGCATTCTGAATATTAGACATTGTGCATTTGATATAACTTCCACTGACAGAAGCTTAAGCTGCACATGCTCAGCACCTTTGAGAGAAAGAAAAACAGGTCCAGAGTTCATTGAAGATTAATAAAAAAGATTAATAAATTGCACTTATACTCCTGAGCCTGATAGGCTATTTAAAAATAAAAACTGCTCTGAATTTGCTGAGTTACTGATTCAGTTCAGCTCAGTGAGACTCAAGCATCAGATGCAAAAGTACCCTCTTAGAACTGCCAGCTGGATCTAACATCTGATTTTTGCGTTTAAGCTCTAGTCACTAGTAGGATGACCATTTTTGTATTTACTGGTATTTATACAGCAAAACAGGATCCTGTGGCTATTTAATAAAGATTCAGATGTCTCAGTGTCAAGAAAATGTAGTCAAAAGAACCCATGAAATCCTGCTCCTGTTGATTAGCTGTAAATATCTTTGTTGTGAGATCCCTTTGTTGAATAACCAGTGCCTCTTCAGAATGGCATTAATTTCCCTTTCCTAAAAACATCATCAGGACTTCCAATTTAAAAATCTTGAACACTCAAACACTAAGATTTGCAACCTCCCATTTTACTGCAGGAAAGGGAAGTGTGAGGAAAGCAAGTGACTCCTGAACTCTACAACCATTTCATTCTTAGTTCTGTGCTTTCCCAGCGGGGCTGTTGTTTGCCTCCCACTCATCCTCTCCTGCCAAATGATATCCAGGCCGAGAATCTTTACTAGCACTATTCTCCAAACAGCAACTGTAAAAGCAAGATGGTTGTTTTCATGTATTATTCCTCCTGATGGGTCCCAGTTTAGACCAGCTCAGCTGGGAAGGGAACATACTGACTTCTGACTGGCCATTGCTATAAATGCCCTATGGACCGTGAAAGTTCAACCAAGTTCTTTATCACCTAGACATAGAATAACTCCAGTTTGAAGAGACCCTCAAGGTCATTGAGTCCAACCATAACCTACCCTAACTCTGGCACTAAACCATGTCCCTAAGAACCTTGTCTATGCACCTTTTAAACACCTCCAGAGGTGATGACTCCACCACTTGCCCAGGCAGCCTGTTCCAATGCCTGACAACCCTTTCCATGAAGACTTTTTTTTCCTACTATCCAATCTGAACCTTTCATGGTGCACCTTGAGGCCACATTTCAGAACAAGAGCCAACAGGTTGGCCTTCCTAATACGCATACAAACTTTTAACAGCAGCCTCATTTCTGGATGCGTAAAGCAACCATTAAGGTCAAATGTCCCACTTCTTCGCCAGAAAGTTCAACAAGAACTTCAGGCACTACACAACTTCACAGGCTCTGGTTTCCAGCTCTTTGTACTAGGATGTCATGAAGCAGCAAGGCCCAGCAGCTCCCTAGGGTTATGGAGCCAGAGTGACAGAGCCAGCAGGACGGTGTCCAGCCTCATAGTACCTGAGGGAGGTGAGCAGGGCAGCCCAGGGGTGGCAGCCAGGTTCCACCAGGAGTCCAGCTCACCAGGCAAGGTCACGGTGATGTGCAGACCTTGGGCCAAGCTAGGAGAGCAAGTCAGAATCAGGTCTGGTGATGGTTACCACAAGGAGAAAGGCCAGAACTCACCAGGAAGGTATATAGTGGCAAAGTCAGCCATGGCTGGGCACAGAGACACCCCATGACAGAGCAACAGACACATCACCAACTCAACTAAGAAAAAAGTCCCAGGCCTGAGCTTAAATGAAGGCCCTAAGCCTATGGGCTGAGGGTGTGGGTGGAGATCTCAGGTGAGGCTCGTCAAGGTCATCAAGGCGCATTACTGACCTCAGAGCCCTGTGACAGAAACACAAATGATCCTTTGTGCAAGCAGCAGATGATCATGTTGGGGTAGCAGGAAGACTGTAACATGATTTGGCTTTAAGATAAGTAAGGGAACTACTGCATGGATGAAGACAGTACCATTTTTTTCAGATTCTGAGCAACGCCGAGAAGTGCACGTTCTTCCTAAGCTGTGCCAGCTTTACTGAAATGCCAATGAGTTTTGAGCATGCAGCTTGTTCTGCAAAGGACAGATCATGCAGAAGATTTTATGGGTGATTTCTTTACAGCATGTTTACATTAACATACAGATGCTGAGAACCAGCAAGGTAGGGTTTCCTGAGCTGTGGAGGGAAAGAGAGAGAATGTGGCTGTTTCAGGTCTCAGGCAAAGAATGCTGAAGGAAGAGAACTCAGAAAACATATAAACAGAATCAGTTTTGAGAAATGGCCTGATTTATCCAAGAAGATTAAAGTATGTATTATAGGAAGAACTATATACCTCTTCAGCAAGCCCCAAAACACAGAGAACTTTATAAATCTCACTTACAGAATTTCTATTATAACCATAAAAAGAGGCCCAAGAAGATAAAGCACTGGCAGTGCTAAGGTTTTTTATTGTGGAAAGGGCTAAAACTGCAATGAAGGCATATGAAGAGAGGGACAAATCCTGAGGAAATCAGCAGAACATTATTAACTTCTGTCAAAGCTTCGCCTGAGTACTTCAGGTAGAAAACGAACAAAGTGTCACATACAATGACAAGCCTTGCAATACGCTCAGCGTTACACGCTGCCAACAAGATCTGGAAGCTTGTCTCAGGACTTACACAACACCATACAGACAGACAGCCTTTTCTGGAGTTGTCTGTCCACATGCTTTTCTGAGCACGGAACACCTCTTAGAAAAAAAAGATATTTGACCTTTCAGATATAAAATAAATACCACCTGAGCCTCTAACTCTGTTAAGAGTTTAAGGTGGAAGATTCAGAGTAAAATAGATCAGAAAGGAAGCTTTAAAATCGTTAACAGTCTAATAAAAAACTCAGCTAGCATGACCTCTTATCACATGTGGTAGATAAGAAGGAGAGATGAGGGTAGGATGTTAGACAGTAGACTGGGACCAGGGAATCGGTCTGCTGCCATCTCCCTGCAGCACTTAAAGGAGGCAGGAAACTATTCCAGTTTCTACATAGGCAAGAGGACTTTGTCATTACCTTTCTCTCCAGGTAGAGAGTAAGGTTTGGCGTCCTTTTGAGAGACACCACCTTCTTTCCTGCAACACGGACTCCTCCACGCTATAGCAGACTTCTCCGGGGGAAAAGTGATTAGCAAAGGCAAGGGATAAACCGGAGATGATTGGCAATGTTCCGACATGCGATGAAACTCACTCCCTGCTCCTTTACCCTCACAGCCATCACCACACACCACAGCCCCTTCTTCCGCACGCTTAGTAGCCACAGTTCCACGTGTCTGAGCTGTCCCAGGCACGAACAGCATGCCTCAGCCATGAACGCTCCTGACATCGAAGTATATCCTCTTTGGATATCTCACAGCTGTTGCTCTTTCTACCCTTTGACTAGGCTCTGCTCCGCTTGTGCAAGTGGGCTTTGAAAGAATTTGCCTGCTCATGCCAGTGGGGAACTCCCACGAAGGCAAAAAAGTTGCATGCAACTTGTTAGTGGGGAAGGAACTTCTCTGTTCTGACCAAAATGGTACATTTTAAGTGATGTTACACGTGATGAAGTACAGACTTCCAAACTAAGGAACTCACCTTATCCTCTCCCACACAAATTCCTAAGGATCTCCACCCATTGACCATTATTTTCTGCTGATGACATTTTAAAAATCACTAACGTGAAATAATGCAATGATTACTTTAGTGTGTACGTAGACTATTCAAACAAAAAGAGACAGAAAAAGAATTACACAACTAAAGACAAATAATTAACTCCCTACAAACTTGCCTAAATTCCAGGATGCTTCAGACTACTAGTTAAAATGATTTATCTTTGGATCTCTTATGCAAATATACATATGTGTAGCTTGCACCATGATGTTGATTCACCACATTTGACATTTATTGTATCTGAGGGATTAGCTTTCACTCCCATACATATGCAGTGTTTTCACAACAGCAGTCATCATTTCACCTCCAAGGAACAACGCTGGATTGACAGCATTGAAGTCTCATGCCTCTTGTTTAGCCAGTCAAAGTCATGGTAGCTGTTGGGCAGTGAATTTCCTTCATATCAATCTGCTTATCTCTGGGGGAGGAAGAAAGCAAGCAAGCAGAAGCGTTTTCAGCACTTTGTCCCTTTACCCACTGAAATTATAACACCAAGGAAACACGTTTGCCACAAAGTTAGGTGAATATTCAGAAAAGCATTTCAGGCAATCAGGTCTGCTGCCCTGAGCTGCATTTATCTGAAAGGAAGAGAAGTGAGGCCCTGGGAAAGCCCATGTTACCTTTTTCTCCTGACCAGTGAGATTGGGGGTTCTCACGGGTGCATGGGGTATTCCTTTCCTCCGACCTCTGTTTTCAGGCAAAGGGTATAGAGGAAGGCCACGACAGATTTCCTTCAGGCTGGTCATAGCTGCTGAGGAAATACGAGGAGGAAAGGCTGGAGAGGTACGAGGAACAGGGAGCGATGGGCGCGAGCAACCAAGGTGCAAAGCGACTGAGATGTAGCACCACTCCGGGGGGATCTGGAAGAGGACAGCCCGTCCTCTGGCTTTTGCAAACAGGCCTGTCAAGCAGAAAGGGCAGGTGGCACAGGTGACACACCTCCCAACTTTGTGCCACGCCATTGGCTCTTCCCTCCTCCCCCCAAATGAATGATTCACAGTTTTGCTGTTTATTCTCTGGATGCTTTGTCAGCCGGTGCTGTGCCAAACCACTAGAGCAAAGCCAGTCACTTTCCAAATCATAAGATTCCCCCAATGTCCTAGTGACAGTCATGGTCTGGAGCACGAGCCTTACCTGAGATCTCAAGGACTGTATTCATATTTCCATAGTTTAGGAACTAACTAAAATTAATCGTTATCATACATGTCACTGTTCATACACACTGTTCGGCTAAGATGGGCATTCTCTGACAGCTCTAGGTATGGGCTGTTCCCCGAATCTCATCAGTTTGTTCTCTAAACAACAGTGTTTGTCAATAATAACCACAAAATTTTGCCCTTAGGTGTTAGCTCCTCTTAGCTCCCAGGCATGAATGGATTTTAGTAGTGTTAAACTAGAAATGTGCTCATTAGCACTGGTATTGGTTTTCTCAAGACAGGCAATAACAGGGAGGAGTAATTAAATCTTTCAGTTCTAAGTCACTTTTACACCCTACAGTCAACAACAACTAGAAAGTTTTATGGTACTGCCATCAAGATACCACAAATAAATGAATATATTTAACTTTGATTTTCAACTTACAGTGCAAAATTAATGTTGCTCTCCATGTTGAGTTCTTGTTTAAACTATACACAGGACCTTCTTGACCTTTATTACATCCATGGAACTACAGCTCTTGGCCTGGGATCTTCTCAAGTGCCACAGTTTAATCCTGGTGAAATTTACTGAGAGAAACATTTAAGTTAGGCATAAGACTAAAATCTGGGTATAAAAGCAATACTGCATTTTTTCTTAAAGGCAGCAATCAACAAACGATGACAACAAAGCGCAGTTATTAAATGACAGCATCTCATTAATGTCACATTGACTTTAGCTCTAGGAAATACTGCATATCCCCAGCTCCCACTGAAGATGCCCGAGTTGAAAGAACTCAGAATATCCCAGGGGAGCAGAGCACACAGCATCCTCAAACCCTCTGAAGGACACTAACTGTCAGTTATGGCAGGAGATTTTTGGGTTGTAATTATACAGTATTTTAGCTGCTTTCAAACAAAAGGTAAAGAGAAAAAGGAGAGGAAAAACTCTCCATATTTTAACATTTTCTATCGTGTTTTCTTATTAAAAACATACAAAAAAGGAAGGGTAAAGTCAGAAAATTCTACCCCAAAACCTAACTAAATAACCCTGCCTTACATAAACGTTCAAAGGGAAATAAACTTTTCCTTATTCTTCTTTGCGTGACCCACATTCTCCAAATCCCTCTGTGGTCTGATCCCGTGCACACACGGGCACAAGAATAACCTCATCTACTTTTGGGCTCCCGTCAGACCTGCTTCCCTCTGCGACGTCAAACAGAAGTGAATGGCGTCACACTGCCAGGAAAGCTGAGGAAAGGGAGAATGAAGCTGGGGGGGAACTCACCCCCTGAATTAAAATGATTTCTATGGCTGAGCACTTTCACCCCCTGATCGCTACACACTGGAGCCTCTCCAGTAGCTTTGTTTTGGAGTCACCTGAGCAAATCACGCTCAGTGTTGGCTGGGTCAGTGTCAGTGGTGGCAGAGCAGCCACCCCAGCTTCTCCGGGAGGTCACAAGCCCCCTCACTCCCTGGCTTGACCCAGCTCACGTTTGTGACTATGGAAAGAAACACGATGAATGTGGCCGTTTCAGCATCGTGTGAGCCACACCTAAACCAAACCCCAAAGCCACCCGTTGTCCCCACGCCCTGGGGCTGCCTTGTGGGCGCTCGGGCAGGGACTGTGTCACCAGGGCGTAGGGGACAGGGCCGGTGTCATGTGCCGAGCGGGCTGGCAGAGGGTGCTGCAGGGAGAGCCGGTACCAGGCGGGCGGGCGGTGCAGGCTGCCCCCGCCCCGCACACACAGACAGACAGACAGACAGACACAAACACACACAGACATAAACACACACACACGCACCGGCTGCTGGAGGAGAAGATGCGGCTGGAAAACACCGCCTGCATCTGAACGCAGCAAGGACCAGCCCCGCCGACGAGGAGGTGCGGAACCGACCCATCCTCCTCCTCCACCCTAAAAAAAAAATTAAAAATTAAAATATAAAGAACGGGAAGATCACATGTTATGATAATCCCCTTCGCAGCTAGACAGGACCAGAGAGGAAAACCGCCCAGTTAGGACCGAGAGATGTGCTAGAGGCTGAGAGATAAAACTTGGGGATAACTAACCAGGGAGGGCAGGAACCCCCCAGCCCTCAGCCTTGCGGGAGCAGGAGGGAGGAAAGATCCTCCAGCGCCACTCTCCCCCCCGACCCTCCCCTTTTTTCCCCTCTCTCCTGGGCCCTGGACATTGCACCCCCACCCCCGCAGGGCACCCCAGCCCCAGCCTTGTCCTCCTGTCCCCCCCGGCACCCGCAGCGGGGACAGCCGGGGGTTTCCAGGCACCGGCACCGGGTTTGGCGTTGGGTTTGTTTTTGACTCTTTACCCCCTGGCGCTCGCTGTGTGAAGAAGCAAATCCCTTGGAGGTGGAGGAGAAGCGGCTTCCGTGACAGCGCAGGGAGGAGGGAAATAAAATAAAAATCAAACAAACCCAAAATTAAAAAAAAAAAGAGAGAAGAGCCAAGAAAGCACTTGCTTCTCATCATCTCTCAGGGAGAAAAGCCAACTCTGTTCTTCTTATGACCCTCTGCTGCGGGGAGCAAAGGGAAAGCAGGTACCGGGGCAGAGCTCCGAACAAAGCGGGGTTCACGCTGCCCGGACCCCATCGCCACCCCGGGTAGCAGCGGGAGGGGCGAGGGGGGGCAGGGGAGGCTGTCGGGGGGAACACGGGCAAAGCCAAAAGCCAAGCTCTCCGCCAAAAGCAAGGAGCAGCAATGAAAGTTTCTGAATAGCACCCGAAGAAGCGCGAAGGACCGGACCGAGCAGCGCTCCCTCCGCGGCGCATCAGCCCCTCGATGGTGCGTTTGAGGGATGTGACCGTCCCCGGGCCGCTGCATGGAGAGGGGTAAAGCCACGGCAAATCCTTGCTATTTATTTATTTATTGGAAGCGATGTACGGGTAACACCCAGAAGGCATCTGAGCCCTGAAAAAAAAAAAAAAAAAGGCAAACAACACCTCTGGATCCAAACGAGAACAAGAAGAATGAGACAGCAGCCTTGACCCTACGCTGGGAGGAAGGTGAGCAGAAAGAAAGACAGAAAATACAGAAAAGCCATGCAAGCACCAAACCTGTAGATTACTGCAGCTTTTTTTTTGCTTCACTGAGGACAGATATTTTACTGACAGCCATGCAGCATAAAGGCATCATGCTGATTGTGTTCTTGGAATATTTTATTTCTGACCACGGGGAAGCAGGTAAGCAAAATAAAACAATATTGACATTCATGAAACAATTTATCCTAAGTTTAGCAAGGGGAAAGGGGAGAGAAATCAGGTCTGATTGTTTAAAAAAAAAAAAAAGTATGTCAATGTCTTTATTTTAGGTTGGATTTTTATAAGCAACCTGGGTTAGTCAATGTATAGAAAAATGCTTCTTATACCCTGCTATACAGTTTCATAGCTCAGCCTCCTCTCAAATAACTATAATAGGATGTACAGATTCAAACACCCTAAAAAAAAGAAAAAAGGTATTATTTTTGTGGACAAATGAAGAGTAAGAGAGAAAGAAAGAGAGAGATGGATTCAGATATGCTGAATATTTGTTTTGGGCTTGTTTCGCACTTGTAACACTGCCTTCCTAGGCAGGACCAGAGTGAAACGACAACATCCTTGGACAGCATCACTGTTGAAATCTGAATTATTCTCTGTTAACTTCATTTTGCATCATTAAAAGTCAGAGACACTGTATAGGAATTACAATTTATCCAAGACAGTCCATTCATTCAGTGTATGCCCTGATTTAACAGTTAACATGCAGTGGACAAGATTAAATTAACATTAGAGAGAAAATGGATTAGGACAGAAAGAGAAGTTGATTAGTTGTGTGTGTATATGTGGGTGTACAAATAAGCATATATAGGAATGATACAGCTGTAATGGCATTTACACGGGGACCTAAAAACACCTGGATTATGATGAAGACAAAGTCCATAAGAGAAAGGAAGCAAAGCATTAATTGTTTTCTTCTTGTTGTGGTTTAATACATCTTTAAGCTTAAAAGGGATGAGTTATGCAGATCAGGTCAGAAAAATAAAAATAGGTATTGATAAAACAACAATACGCCCTTGGTGATTTTCCCTTTGAGATACTGGCTTGGGATCTCTCTTTCTGTCCAGGAAAGCACACCAGTGGTTTGACTTTCACCTGCGTGCTCAGTGTTAGCACAGGAACAACACTGACACGCACTGATTTGAAAGCGACTGGAGAGTTCAGCTGCCCTGCAAGCCACAGTCAAGCCCAATGCACATCAGGTGCCTTCAGCTCAGATTATTCCCCAGCCAGAACCTTTTTGATAACACACACATCAGATTTCCACAACTGCAAGAGTTATTTTCTTAAAAACTGAAAACAGCTCATGAATTTACAATCCTGTCATATTATCTGGTGACTCATCTGGGAAAAGGGCTGGATATCACAACGTCACAGGGAGGACATGGTACCTTCGTCCTCTTAGTGTCTTATCTTGGATATTCGCTAGTTTTCCAGGCTAGGACTATGCCTATAGGACACATATGTTGATATATAGCACAGAAAGGTTATAGAGATGTCTTGTGAAGTTGCTGATAATGTTGCGGACAGCACTCTGTTACCAACTAGCCCACATTTGCTCTGCATCCCATTCACAAAGTGAAAATGAGTCTTCAAGGAAACGCAGCCCACAGCTGCCTGCTTGGAAAGCGAATCTGAGGGGAGGGAGTGCGTTCTGTGTGGAGCCAAACACACTTGTTTTTAGGACATAGTGAATAACAGGGAAATAACTGGATATTGAAGGCAATGACACTAAGGATTCAATATCACTTTAAATAAGTATACGCTGCTTGGTCAAAAGGTTGCACAAACCATTAGCCTACAAAGCACAAGGGTTACCCCCTATTTATTTACTTATTTATTTTTAAAAAATGTTTTTTAGAAGTAATTTTAAAATCTTGAATTAACCTTGAATGTCTACAGGTTCTGTTACTCACAGGGTCAGTACTGCTCAGACTAAGGTTAGTTCAGACAGTGTTTAGCCAATCTATGTAAAATGATTTGGAAATCTCAGCCTTTTTCTGAGCAGAGCTGTACAGGGAAGTATGTTTTTAACATACTTGATCAGCCTATACAGTAAACTCCCTTTTCAGCCCTATGGTTGATCCCTTCTGGTCAGAAGTGAAACAAATTGATGGGGAAACAAATGTGTGGGGAGTACATGGAGGGCAAGATTTGTGGAGAGGATAATATTTGCTTTCTGTCACCTCTGTGCAGAGAACACAGTCAGGATTGTCAAAATTGGCTACTGAGGTCTTTAAATATAATACCAAGGGGAAAAAAAAACCCTTAGTGGTTAGGCTGGAGGAGTGACCCAGGTTTTATATAGTGAGATGTGACTCTTGGGTGATCCTTCCCCATGTCTTACACAGGTGGAGGGTGTTATTCCCCTCAAATAAAGTCAGCCCTGGCCAGCCCAGAGCTCCTCAGTGAAGCAGCACTCAGGGAGCAGCTCCCCCACCACTGGAACCCTCCTAAAGGGGGCACGGGGTGGTCAAATATGGCCATTTCCAGCACCAAGCTTAAAATCAATTGCAGGACTTGCAGGGTTTGGTTTTCTCTGGTGCAGGGTTATTCAGCTCACCGGGAAATGAAGCTGTAGGTGTTGGAGCCCATCCTTGCTACCGGAGGGAAGCAGCATCAGACTGCAACTGGCCACCATGGGATATTGCCCAGACCTGGGACTTCATTCTCCTGTCCGTGCCTCAGGCCATGGGGGCAGCTTGGTTTCGTAGCACATTCAGAACTTCACCTTTGGGCTATTGCTGAAGGCTGGTTCATTAACTCCAGTTGTGAGGGCTATTTTAATGCAGAAATATATCATGCTACTCACAAATGGATGAAGACTAGCCAAACCTACTGCATGTTGGCCCCAGACAAACCACTTCTGTTGGAAACAGCATTAAGGGGTAAAGTTCTCAGTCTGATTAATACAAACTTGAGCAACTCATGTCCCCAGCTTAGGTAACTTTAAAAGAACATTTCAAAGTTTTTGGTTATTAAGAAAAAAAGTTAAACAGATATAGAACAAGTGAAATCCAGGATGGACATACAGGCTGAAACTGCTCCATCAATAAATGTAGCAGAAGATGCCCAAAGGTTTTAATGTTTCCATGTTGCTCAGAACTGTGAAATTCATTCTCCTATAGGAGACTTGAACACACAAAATCATAAATTTGCATATGGAAAAGAAATAAAAAATCCACTTCAAATCACTCAGAAAATATTAGGCATCTTTTCATAGATCATCAGGCTTTGACTAAGTTGCTGTATGACCTTTCTTCTGTTGGGTATCCAATGGAGGCTGAAAAAAAATAAACGCTAAAAAAAACTGAGCCTGTTTTAGTTAATGTCTACAACGTTCTGTTGCATTACAAGACCCTGAAGTAAGAGATCTCTGTTTGAAATGGTGTCCCAGGAATATCAATAGTATGACCTCCCTTGAACTGTATGATTCCCTAATCATCGGATAACACCATTGTTACACCACGTGCTGGGCAAGTGCCATTGACCTGCCACTTTGTGGCACAGCTCTGAGGGACCAGAAAACAAACAAATAAATTAATCATACCATTTACAGAACCAAGCCATCCTCCATGGAGTAACAGCTAATCAACTTCAATAACATGCAATGCCCATGCGCAATCAAACTGTTTAGTTCTTGATGAATTATTGAGTGAGTCCTCCTGGCAGTTGGGGTAAGATGTTTGTTCTCCTGGCTGCTGTTTCTCTTCTGCAGCAATTCCCTCTTGATGTCCAGATTCAACATTTCATGTTGTTTCCACAGAATCAGTGAGTGATGGACAGGCTACGCTGTCCTTGCGGCCAAACAATGTCCTGCCAATTGATTTCTTTAAACACAAAGCTTTTAATCGACTGCAGATTTTGTTCTCCAAACTCTCTCCTTCTCCAAAACTGCTTTCTGCTAATTTGCACTTTGTTCTTCTCCCATTTTCCTAATGACACAGCAGTTCAGACAGGAACTGTTTGTTGATGTTGTTGCATTAGCAGGCAGGGCAGATAAACCTTCTTGTGACTGTTGTTCAGAACAGCCATGGGTTTCTTCCTTTTCCAGGTTCAGTTAAAAACAGCTGAAAAACTCAACACAAGACTAATAGCCCATTTATGGGAAATATAAAAAGCAGCCATTCCCTTTAAAAAATGTTTCCTTTTTTACTTGTTCACATTCTTGTCTGCAAAGCTTCTCCTATATAACTCCTTAAACGTAGAACCCCAGCAGCCCATTTCCTCTATGAAAGCTTGAGTGGTGTGATCCATCAATAGAGATGGACTTTCTTTTAATTACGTGCTATATTTATCCATAATCCAATAGCATTTGTAACGTGGACCCATTCCTAATGAAAACTAAGTAACCTGACTCTTAATCAGAGCTAATGCTTCTACAAAGCTCAGCTGCAAGACCAGTCCCACTTAAATTCTCTGGAGACAAAGATGAGGCCTTTCTGCAGCACTGAGCAAAATCAGTTCATATCCAATCTCCTTTAAACACAGAAATTGCTGTGCTTTCTTGTAATTTTTACCAAATGGCTTGGACATGAACATGAACCGACATGCCACTTGCAAAGACATTCTCGATGCATGCAGTTGCAGCTCATTCTATTTTTGCTGACCTGCAAGGATAGATTTATCTTTATTTCAAGAATTCTGCATGACTCAGTGAAATTCACCCTCCAGAGCAGACAAAAATTTGGAATTTCAGATGCTCTGCAAAAAGGAGGAAGCTCTATACAACTTGTGTGGAAACTCGAGTCCTTTCTCAGGACAAAAAGACTCAGAGAAATTGCAAGGAACTTCCCAGATAGCATCTCTGAAGCTCCTGCTGTTCCCCTGTAACTGTACGAGGCTGAGATGGAATAAGAAGTTCATAATCAGAAAGAAAAGGCATTGAAATGGTCATCAAGCAGTCAGGATGGTGTGAGGATTTGGTGGAGGATCTCCAGTAGCGCCACAAGTCACCCGCTCAGTTGTAGTTTGGGAGCAAAGAACGGAACTGATAGAGCCAAATATCTCCATCTTCTCTCCCTTCTCCAGCTGACTTCTGCAACTCCTCCTCTCATGAAAATCCATCTCTGTGCTGGCACGGGGAGTGGTGGTAGGACCGAGGAGGGGCAGCTTTCATTCCTTTGATCCGAGGTGTATTAGGTGCACATGTAATCCAGGCACTATGACCCTCTAAGCTCTGTCAGTCTCCTAGAACTTCACTGGGATACTAAAAATAAATCTTGGCCGGCCCACTCCAGCCACTGGTGGAAAACAACTGTCACCAGGAGGAAACCTGTGTCTCCTACACCCCCTCCTTCCCTGAGGCTGCTGCTTACATTGGCTGTAAGGCAAACACAAATCCAGTCCAAGTTCCTTTGACGGTGGCTTCCACCTGTTTCTAAGAGTAGTCAAGAGCATTTTTGGATGATCTGCTCCCTTGATATCTGAAGCTTAAGACTACCCGATACTGTACGTAAGCTAAAATGGCGCGCGCCATTGGTCAATGGGATTCAGCGGACACAAACCAACTTCTTTTTGTGTCCTAATCCTGGGAAGCAAAATGCATGAGGTGTTTTCCAAAACAATGTCCATCTCTGACCTTTCTTTTCTAGCCTGTGTCGAAATATCACTGAAGAACTAAGGACAGAAGCAAAACCGTACCTGCTAGACACATTTGTTCACCTTAAACATTCCTTTTGGAAAGAGGGACATCAGTTTCATTTGACTATTAATTAATTACGATTTGAGTATTTTTATAGGGCTGAATTAGAGAGACTTTTCACTGACATAACTTGATCTTAAAACTGATTTTGCCTGAGGAAAGGCTGAGTATAAACCAAGTAGGAATTTTAAAATTTGACCTAGAATGTTGAACTAACAGCTGACCTTTGAACTGCTCCTCGATTACCCAGGGTTTACGGTCATCCTACGTTTCATTGGAAGGGTCATTTCCTGCAGGACTTACATCCAGTCATCTGACTTGTGACCTTTTGGATTAGATTTATGACCTTGCAAGGTCAGTTTTTAACTCCTTCTGGACTGTTAAATTGCATGCCATTACAAAAGCAGTTCTACCCAGTATGGTAGTAAGGTTTTGGAATGAACTGTAATTCCAGTGTCACAAGACACTACTGATTTCCAAACAATATTAAGAATTTGTAGTTATCCCTACCTTTCCTTAATTTAGAACTAAGTAGATATATACATTGAAGATACCAAAAATTTGCCAGTATTTGCACACTTGGAAAAACAGAATATAGTCACCTACCTCCATGTCAAGGTATTTAACCAGAAGAGAGATAGATTTTCAGCTCTGCTAAGTATTAACAACTCCAGCTGATCTCAATAGGAGCAGTAGAAACTCAACGCCCCTCAGAATTATGCGAGTAACACATAACTACAGAAATACATGCTTTTTTTTGTGTGTTTGTATATGTAATTAGTGTTTGTAATTTGCTGGGCACAAATAATATCTTATTGTATCTACAGTACAGTCTGACTTTGCTTTCTGATGACAATGAAAATAAATGTATTGAATAGATTCGGTCATCAGATACAGAGCTTTACTAGAGTGAAAGTAAGAAAACACAAGATTTCTGTGGTTAAACATAAAATTCAACAGATCGATGCGACGGCATTGTCAACCAAAATCAAAGTTAAGCGCCATAAGCATGAGTTTTCTAAAGACTTCAGTTTCTTAGTTAGGCACCAAAACCAAGGACTAGATTTATTAAGCAACTCCTCCAAACTTTGTGTGGAAAGATGAAGTAGCTCTCCTTAGAAGGAATCCTCTTGGATGTCAGTCCCCAGATGAGGACTCCAAACATCTGCATGGTCACCTGTGTTACAGTCTGAAAACTACTGAAGAAATTCTACTCTGTTGTGTTTCTTTTCCTGTCTTTCAGATCCCACGAGGCCTCGAGCCTTCCGCTGTAATGGCCGTTCTTGCAACCCTCCGGTGGGAAACCTTGCAACTGGGAGGACGCCAGTGACTCTCACCACGTGTGGTCAGAACAGCACAGAACTCTACTGCTCCTACCCCGACCAGAACCTCCTCCATCAGCTCTCCCATGGCTGTGGGCAGCCTCGCTGCACCAAATGCAACGCCAACCAGCCCGATAACTCCCATCTCCCTGCCGACATGACAGACGATTTCTTTGTAAACCCCGTCTCCTGGTGGCAGTCTGCCCAAGGGGTGCACAGGGAAGAGATCAGGCTAGACTTTGAAACAGAATTCTACCTGACCCACGTCATCGCTGTGTTCAAGTCACCTCGCCCAGCTGCGATGGTGTTGGAAAGGTCCCAGGACTATGGGCAGACTTGGAGGCCCTACAAGTATTTCGCTGTCAACTGCACAGCGACTTTTGGACTCCAGGATGATCTCGTTGAGGAGGGCTCCATGTGCACGTCCAGGTATTCAGATGCGGTGCCCTGCACCAGAGGAGAGGTAAGCGATAACTGAGGTTTGGACTTAAGTTTGACGTCAAACAGCTGAAGACTGTCTGAAAATCAGAGAGTATGCGCTCAAAGAGATACTGCGCGTATAAATTAACCAAGGTAGCCCATTTGCAAAGGCTTTGTGTTAAAAACAGAAAGGGGAAGAAGAAGAGAAATTATATATCAATGAAAATGAATGGAAATGCTTTAACAAATTTCTTCTCATGAGAGTTGCACAGGACAGAATTAACTTTGCCTAATTTTACATTGCAGATGCCAATAACTGAACTAGAATTACACCAACATAGGTGTAAGGAAATATACATTTGTAGAGTCTTATCTATCCAAACTGTTTTCCTATTTTAGGATGATGTGAACTGCATGTTCTTTATTTTTTGCCTCCATATAAAAAGCCCTAGATGCTTGGATGACTTTTAAATAAATCTTTCCCCTAAGTTTAATGTAACTGTCTCGCTGGGGGTGACCTCTCTGATTGTATCAAGCCATAAAGTCCAGAAATGAAACCATCTAGAAGCAGGTAGTGGAAGTGAGCAGCCAACTTTCATTATTCAACAGTGAGAAAAGGCCCTTCCTTGGTATGAGTATTCTGATGTGCTACTAAACATAGGCAGGAGGCTTTCTTTTAAAATAAATGTACAATTTTCTAATAAATTCCTCTGACAAGAACACTGACTGCTTAGTAAGCAGATGCTTAGTTTAGTTATAACACTTTTCACTCATCAATCTTGAAACAGATTAGATAGGAAAGATGGTAAATATAACTGGTATCATTCTATAGAGGAGATGCAAAGACACAAAGGGAGAATATAAGACATTCTTGTAGTCACGACAGAGGCTGGAGGCCTTTCACTTCCTTCTCTCTTAGAGAAGTCACACTCCTCCTGGTTCCCCTGTCTGGAAGTGATCATGCAGGTTTGGCAGGAACACTTTGCTGCAAATTAAGCTCAGGTGTGAAGTGAATGGTCCAGATATGCTTCAAAACCACAGTGGTTTCAGCAGCGCATTTCAAATTGCGCTTGAGAAGAAAGAAACTAGTGTACTATACCTGAGACAGGGAGACAGCAGAAAGGAGAGACTGAGTTCATCTTTGTGCAACAGGCTGGGAAACATCTGTGCATATTAGAAATTAGGAGCAGATCATTTGACTACTAAACTGGCTTGTTTCTGGAGTAGTAATTCTGCTGCTTAGTTACGATACATTTAAGCCAAATACATTCAAATTTCTTCTGTAGAGAGATCACAATTTGCCATGTCAATACAGAATCTAGGCAACTAATACAATTTTCCACTCGTGTGCCTTCCAATCAGAAATCTGGAAGTACTTTGCAAGGTCTATTTAATGATCTTCAGCACACATAAAATGGTCTTGTTGCCATTTCACAGATGGGGAAAGAGCAGCACAGAAAGGTGAAGTGTTTCATGGGAAAACAGGACAATTCTGCTTGAGTAAGGAACAGAATACAGGGTCTGAAGCAAATGCTTTGGCCTTGAATGCAAAACAACTCTTCCTTCTCTAGTACACTATCCCCCGTTGCCCTGCGCTATGTTGGCTTTTGTGCTTACTTAACCTTGGGGAATATCATTAAGACCATGTGTTGCTGCTACAACAAATCTGAGAAGCGGATGGCAGAAAAATCAAATAATGAAACATTCATCCAACACAAGCCTTTGTGATTACAAGTGTCAAAATGATTCTGTCAACTTGGGCAGCAACTACACTGAAAGGAATAAGTGTATGCTCAATCAATCTATGCTGTAGCAGTATATGTTAGAAAACAATAGTAGTAGTACCCTTGCAGATCCCAAATACTTTCATAAACTGTTGCATGCACTGAATATGTACAGAGGTCACTTCTTCCATGGGACAGAGAGCTGAAGCTTTGAAGCAGCACCCAGGAATCTCTACGGCAACATAACAGAGAACAAGGCAAATACTGTTTCATAGCACGTTAACCCAAAAGGATTCTGAAGTTCTGGACAGACTTTACAGAGACCTCTTAACCAGTCCACGAAATGCCACTACGGCAAGGGCGCAAAAGCATCAGGCTTTTCAGGTCAGCAATATGACACAGCGGATTCTTTTGTGAATGAAAATAAAAGAAGGCAGAGCATAGTTATTTAAAGTGATACCTGATTACATTTGCCACAGTGACACTGCTACTCTTATTACAAGTCTTGCAGGAGCTTTGCCCATGCATCTCAGAACTGCAGTTTTACAACCTTATAGTAAAGATGTCACAAATGTCACCAGGGCATCCCCTCAAGCACTGACTCACGACTAACTTGGAAAGAAGCTGATTGAATCCCCACTGCTCCTTTCTGCAGTGTTCTCTGCTTCTTTTTCACCTGCACTATGACCAACCCAATTACTGACACCGGCATAGTCTTGGATGGCTGAGGAGCTCACATCACAAGCTGACAACATTTCTGAAATGATCAAAACTGTTTCCAACTCAAATGCTAACCAATGCTCTCAAATAAATCCCAGTTTTCTCTGCTTGGGGACTGAAGTTATTTCCACTGCATGATACTGAAGTTTTTCTTGGGCACTGTCTTATTCACATTGAGAAAAGACACAAATTCTTTTTTAACAGGGCACAAAAGAAACCAGACAAGGAGATGGATTACCAAGAACACTTAGGTTTAAAACCCATGTGGGACACATCATGAAACAAGATTTCAGGTCAACTGGCTGCCAGAACTGAGAATGTAGGTGTGAAAGAAGAAGGTGGTAGAGCTGCAGTAATATGTATCTATAAACCAAGATGTTTTTCTGATTTACAGAACACTGTTCTCTATAGTCATGGAGCCTAAAGTGAACCTTCAGCTCAGCTAATGTGAATCAAAACTGGGGGCCAAACAAAACAAGAAATTACCACAATGTTGCATCAGATGTTAGTGTGACTTACAGTTCAAACATCACATGGGGGAAACAGGGACCGAAATATTCCAACCTGCATCCTGACAGCACGTGCACTAAAGGATCTGAGAGATTAAGAGTACATTTTAATAAACTGGAATATCAGGAAATGAAAACAAATGTTCTCCTCCATCGAAGATGATGTTTGCATGAAAGGAAGACATTAGCATGCAAAGTAGAGCAGAACACCGACCTACTTATAACCACCAGACCCAAGAGGAGACCCTTCCCCTATTGGGTCTAGTGAGTGGAAGGGAGTTTTGAATCAAAGGCTGGTTCATTTCTGTGAGTGTCTGTGTGACAGATGACACCAATGAAGTGTGATATAATAAACCCATTACTGGAATTCACTGGGGGCTGGAAGAATTGTGTATGCCTGAATTAAGTAACTGGTTTCTATGGCAACATGTTAAGTGTGCCTAGTGCAGAAGACCTGTTCATTCTCCGTTTTGTATCCTGTGGTGACCTCTTTAGGGACAGAAGTCCCCAGCAGTGCCTTTTGTCAAAGATGAGTGGACTCGCTTTGTAGCTGAAAGACTTTTAATCACTCTTCTAAACACACTCTGTGCATCAAGACATGTTGTGATGGGATGCGGTTCTGTCTTCTTCAAAAGCCACCAGGTTGTTCAGCCAGGGCCGGCCCTATGGGTGGCCTTTTCCTCTGCACCAGCACTGAAGATCTCTGCAGCCTTTCTCCAGCTATAGGGACTCCCTGAGCAACACTCATGCGACCACTCGCACAGACACCCAACGAGGCCAGGGACAGGGCTGTGTGTGGAATGCATGGGATCTTGTTCCAAGGACCTGCATTTTTTCCTGTCTTTTCTCAGGCTTTTCTTTAACTGTATTCATGCCAAACCTTTTCATAAACACAAGAGGATCCCCCCCCCCACCTCGTTAAGTGGCAACATCAATAATTCAAGAGGTCACCACTGAGGCTTCAGTGCCTTCTTAAAGGTCTGATCTCGTATGGCAGTGGGGTCACTGGAAAGAAACATGCTCAGCCCATCCCAAGGTTGAACTCCCAGCAGCTAAGATGCAAGGGCAGGGTCTTGCACTGCAGCGAATTGTCCAACGGTCATCAGGACCAGCCTATTGAAGTTGCACGATGCTCGGGTTGTTCCGACTTCCAGCCGGAAAGGATTCCAGGAGGGATTAGTCACTAGTGAACCTAAGTGCCCAAATGTTATGACTAGGGCTGTCTGTTCAGCATTTCGTTTAACTTGAACTGTAGAGGAGATAAAATGCAGAGGCAAGTTGAGAGGAAGCAGTTAACACCAGCAGTGTAAACAAGCAGATAGCGCTGCCAGGCCCTGCGTCCCTGGAGGAAGAATTAAGGGGCTCAAGGATTTGTCTCTGAAGGGAATTTGAACTGACATGAGACCAGTCCAGCATTTCCATCCCTGGCAAGTGAATTTCAGGAGGGCACCAAGTGTCCTACTCTGACCTGGTTTGCAATGAGCCATTCCAGGGCATTTGGAACCTTACAAACCAGCCAGAAAGACACAGCAGAGTTTTTTCAAGAGTTGCTTCTACATTTCCTGAATGTACAAGGCAAATTAATTTTTCTTCTCACTCTGTTTTATAAAACCTTGGTGGAGTTGCAGCCACGACTTTTTTTTTCAAGTCTCAACTGTTAAAAAAAATTTAAGTGCTATGCACATTACAGATTCATTGTTGTAATTTTCAAACCCCAGGCAAAATGACACTTCACTGTTTGCTCTATAGTTGTCCACACATAACTGTCAAGGAGAGATGATACTGTTAGCCAAGTCTGTTCATGTATAAGATTTCAGCCAAGACCTAGAGATATAAGCGACTCCACGTATAAGAAATGGATGATCTCTTATGAAAGTACAGTCTTTCCCTGTCATCATATTGGCAGCAATGCCTAAACATTAATATTAATGCCACACTGCCTGGATTACTGGAATGACCTCAAAGCAAATACAATCTGAAGGGACATTGACCATTTCTGGTTTGGAAAACACAGAATGAATTCAAGATGCCACTCTCTTGGTAGTAGCTGAATTTACCCAGATCAGAGAAATTTTAAAAAATCAAATGCACCATTATTTCTTTAACAAACTATCACATTCTATACTGGCTTTTAAGTTTTCTTCTCCAGGAGAGAAAAGCAATGGATCTTGACTAAAAACCACTTTTCCACGAATATCCTCTGAATGGGCCTCCTAGCAGCTAAGAACAGCTGAGCTTTCTGTGTGCTCCGATCAGTATTTCAAAACAGGGAAAAGTACTTCTTAGTACAGACTACTGCACCACAAGATGGAAGAATTCATTTCAGCCAAGGGGCTCCGTCAAATAAATCAGTGGATATTTGCCACTGGATAGGAAAAATTCTGAGACAATTGTTTACAATTCCTTTAGGAACAAAATCAACTCACATAAAAATTTTTAATGAAGAGTTTTTAGGATTGATGTGAGTTTTTATTGCAGCTTCCTTCTGATGGGCCCAGTATAAGCACACAGACATTTCTGACCTCATTAACCTGATTGTGTGCAGCATGATCAACAAAGCTTAAGAACGACTTGTAATATCAAATTCTTGTTCTGCACAAGGATGTTCTTTTGCAGGAGGCCACGTATTGGCACTGCCCTCCATTTCTGACGCATGTTTCTTGACTTGAGGCTATGAGCTTGCAAGGGGGAACCTTTGCTGTGTCCACATCTTTTCTAACTAATACTGGCTGGAAGATCAGGTTAAGAAAACAGAATTATCTGCATCAAGAATGGAGAAGCAAAACATATGGCAAGAAATCAAAAATCTGAGACACTGTCTCCGGAATGAAGATGATCTCCTGACTGGTGATAAAACATCCCCCCCTGTGAAGCTGTGCCAAGTTGTGTACGGCAAAACCAGCCCCCTAAGAGCAGCTCCCCGTTTCAGCTTTGCACACTCACAGCATTCCTTGCTCTCAGAAAGGTCAGGAGAGGACAGGGTAGCGACCATCTTTTTTTGAGGTGCAGCTGATTGACTTTTGAAAATGAGAATGACAAATATGCGCTTGATAGCAGATATGCAGATAAGCGTGAATGTCCCACTCAGCATTCAGCTCCAGTGGCAGCTCCTGATTATAAGGGAAACTCAGGACCTAGGATGTATTCCCACTAAGGGCTGAGAGTAAAGAGGTGCTGAATACCCTCAACGTCCACCCAATTCAATGGAAGTGCAAAGATTTTAGTGTGTCCTGAAGTTGTCCAGCCCTCAGCAGACTTAATCACCATTAGATTTTCCTCTGCGGCTGTGCACATGTTACTTTTATGAACGCTGCACACTGATGTGTAGAGAAATGACCGGGAGATTGCAGAGCAGTCTGTTACAGCAAAAGAAATAATAAAGAAAGAACAGAGCTTCCACAGAGCTTGATACCAGACAGAGATTTAATCAGATGAGAAACAGCTTTACAGTGAACATGATGGGAAGCTCTTTTTCAGAATGGGGTGGGAGTTGAGGGTATTCAGCAAAAATAGAATTCTTCCCTGTACCATATAAAATTACCAATCTGTCTCCTAATTCAGGATTCATTTTTTCTTAGTGAACCATAAACCCAAATACATGCATTTAAATATAATCATCTGGTTTTAGGACAGAAAAAAGTTTAGGGGACTTTTTAGGTAAATTATTAATTTATGGGAAAACAATGCAGGGACATGTAAGGTGAGATACCAGGTCTGTTTTAAAATTCATCCCACTCTACAATTATTTGAATCAATACACATAGTAGACTAATAACTTTAAATTATGGATTGTAACATATTGCTCTTGACAGCAGTGCAAGACATATGTTAAGGAAGATCTAACAACCAGTACTTTAATGTGAGAAGAAAGATGCAATCAAATATTAAAAATGAGCCAAGAGGTGGTGATTACATTATACTCATCCTTGTGCTCAAGGGTTTTAACCACCAGTATTTCAAGGAGAATGCGTCCTCCGGGAGAAAATTCCATTTCCACTTTCATGTGTCTATGAAATAATGCTGCTAACCTGATTTAGAAACCAAATAAAACTGTGCTTCCTCTGTGCAAAATGCATCTCATCTAAACCTACTTACATTGGCCCAACATATCTGCTTTGATTCTGATGATACAAAATATGGTTGTTTAAGAAGTCCTCAATATCTTTCATTTTTAGCATGTTCAGGAAGGCTAATTCCTTAGTGGTTGTTGAATCCAAGAAGAACATAAAAACGCTACTCCCAAAAGACGTCGCTAGTGTTATGCCACCCAAATCAGATCTTTAACACTTAACCAGTGTTGCTTTGGGAGACATGAGGACAAACGAATCAAGTCTCACCACTGAGCTTATTCCAGACAGAAATGTGTCATGAATTAATCATACAAACAAACCCTTGTACTTCAACTGGAATGGAATACTGTTTTTCCTTAAAAGGATGCCACAATCGCTATGGGACATCCAGGCTGTTAACATCTCTACTCACAGTGTTGAGAGTTATAAGGGGACATGGAAAATACCAAAGCAGCTCCCCTCAAGAGATGCAAGGCCAGAAATGAAAATATTTGCAAAACAATAAACCCACAGGGAATCCAATCTACTTCCAAGCTGTCAAGCAAAGAAACAAAAAACCAATACAGCTTCATGAAAGCAAATAGCCCAATGCAGAGAGACGAGCACCCAACAGCTGTTCTTTTGCCTAAAGAACTCTGGATGTCAATTAAGACATGGGGAGGCTGGATAATTGCCTGGAGATCCCAAAATGTGAATCCATCTCTTTAAACTTATCATACCATATTCAAAATAGGTTTCTAGTAGGGCAATACAATGCACAAGATTTCCTTCACAATGAACGCAGCACAATGCAAGACTATCGTCATCAAACAGAAGTGTAATGCCAGAGACATGGAGTACAAAGAAACACTTTGGCCATTATCTAGTAATGTATTTCAGAGCAGGCCAGTAAAAACTCTTCTTCTTCACCTCATTCACCCTTCTCTCTGTCTCCTGTGAGGAGATCCATAGTGGTTCACAACTGGGTGCTCTGCGGCACAGAGATGTTAAACCTCTTACCCACCCTTGTCTAGGGAGGTCACTGGCAGGGCCAGCGCAGATCTTGCAGAAGGTAACAACAAACTGATTACCTTTTGTCAGATATCTCGTCCTGGAGCAAAGTACTTCTAGCATTTATGTTCTCAAGCCAGAGATCTGTTAGGCATCCTCTGGAGAGCTAGCCTGAAAGGAGGTACCATTTTTACTAAGCATCTATATTAGAGAATCATAGACAAGAAAGACAAGTGTGAGAATAGAGCTTGTAAAAACTGCAAACTGAACAGACTACTTTACCCTTGGTTCCTCTGCTTTATGCAAATTTAAAACAGTTTCACAAGGACTTTTAGCCATTAATAGCCTAGTATTTAGTTCTTAACCCTGCTTTAAGTTTTCTGAGCTTAGAAGGCTCTGCAGAACAATTCCATCCAGTTCACTGCCTTGGTCTTAGATTAATTGACTATGTGGGAAGAAGATGTGTGTGTCTGTACACAAGCAGGTGCTTAAGACTCTGAGAAACCACTCGACTTCTGTGTGATCCACAGCAGACTGGGAAGAAGGAGACAGGGTTCCCATAACTGTTTTCCACTAAAAAGACCAGACCATCCTGGATTAGGGGAACCGGACAGAGGAGATTTGGTCTTTATCCTGTGAATCCGTCAATAAGGGGAATGCTGGGCACCTGGACAAAACAGAATGGGCCATTTGCTTATGGTTCCATTGACTGGGGGAATGTAGACACTGGGGTGGGAAGGCCTGGGCTATTTTATCATGGCTGCATTGGTCAGGGGAATGTAGGCACCTGCATTGCACAGCCTGGGCAGGCTGCCCACAGCTCTGTCAAACAAGGAAATACAGACGCCTCTGATCTCACCCAACAGGGCTGTCTGCAGCTTTCTAAGTAGCTGACAGTATAAGAGAAGGGAATTAAAAGAAAAAAAAAGAACAGAGCTAATCAAATAGAAAATGTTGCGGCCAGGTGGGAAATGTACCACGGCCAGGTGTAGCTCAGTGCGAAGTCTGGCAGCTGATTCTGTTAGTTCAAGGGGGTTCATCTCCGCATGTGCCATCAACATGCAATAGAATTATCTTCCAGGCTCTTTTCTGGCTCCTGCAAGGAAAAAGGAGCAAAAGTATTTAATGAGCTGCAAGTATTTAAATTGGTTGGTCCCTAGAAAGAAAGAAAAATAAAAACATGGAGAGAGAGAGAAAGAGGGAATCCCTATGGGAACAAAGCTTTCATTCCGCTAACGGAGTTAGTCAGACAGACACTGTCACCACTTATAAAGCAGGGCTAAAGAACCCCGAGGGCAGGTCCCTCTGCTATCATAGAAAAACTCAACCAGAGGAGAAAATAGCTCTCAAATTGGAGTTAACATATCCACAGAGGACATCTAGGCCTGGGAACTAATGCAGCCAGCTCTTTAGTTCACTAACTCAGACTGTGGTGCAGCCCTCTGTTGTCACCCTCTCCCCAAAAGCAACAGAAACAAACACACCCTGAGATACAGAAGGTAAAGCGCCGCATGAGCTGCAATACAACGTGTGTCCCTTTAGTCACTGCTCAACATCAAATTAGAACTGTGATACTCAAAACCAAACTGCTGCTGCTCTGGAGAACTATCAAACAGCATAAAAGCCGTGGTAAAAAAGTAATGACCCGTGGTCAGGAGGCACAAAGTGCCTTCGGTCCTGCAAACTGCAGTGTAGCTACTTTTCTCCTGATGAATAAATTGATTCGCTTTGTTTGGGGACAGGGTTCTCCCAGTGCTTACTCACCCTAAGCCAAGCTGTGTTTTCCAGCCATAGTTCAAGTGGCCAAGCCAAAAGTCTGATCACAGTTTTTACTTCTTTCACAGGTCCCTTTAGTGCCTTAGTTTACCTGACTCTAGAAGTCATATCAAAGCCGTGTTTCTAAAATGTTTTGAGAAATTTGGATGGCGTTAATACTGCATTTATGCCAATAAACCTTGGATTTCTCTGAGTGACACTGTTGTCACTTGGCTCAGAAACTCAAAGAAGTAACCAGCACTTGACAAGTTACCACATATTGGCTGAACTGCAAGAAGTGACTGGGCTCAGTAACTCCAGGGAGAAATGGTTAAACTAAGGCACTTCCTACCTCATAGCTGAGACAGGATGAAAACAAGTACCTGGTCACCTGCTGGGGCTTGACCAGCTGGTGTTAACTCAGCTGTGATGTTCTGGAATCAGTCACAGCTCCAAAACTGCTTAGGAAGAGTTTCTCAAATAGGAGCTATTACCTTTTTCCTGAACATCACTGCGGGTTGTTTGCTGCATGTGCTATCCTACATCTATTCCTGCATGGGAATCTTCTGTCTTTCAGGTGATTTATCGTGCCTTAAGTCCAGCTAACAAGATTGAAGACCCCTACAGTCTTGAGGCTCAAGATCTCCTGAAACTCACCAACCTCCGTCTCCTTTTGTTAAAAAGACAGGAATGCCCATGCCACGGCTCAGCACTGGTAGAGAAACCTCAGAGATTTGCCCACTATGCTATTTATGACCTGATCATTCGGGGAAGCTGCTTTTGCAATGGGCATGCAGAGGAATGTGAGCTTGCCAACAGGACAGGAGTCACAGAGAACACGGTGAGTTCTGGACATTCACCAGCTTACTAGACTTGTTACCTGCTTGTGCTTTCTCAGCCTAACAGTACATTTTGTGTATGACCCTGTCAAGCCCTTCCTAAGCCTATCTAAAAAAGGGATGCACTGTTAATCCACATTAGTGGAACTTAAATGACTCTGGGAAAAGATTTCTTACAAGCCTTGCTGCCATTCCATGTGTATTAATTGCATGGCTAGAGATGGGTACTTCTAAAAACCCTGGACCTCACAATATCTATAAATTATGAAGTGGCTTTGTAACTGGAACAGAGATCCAACCCCAAATACAGTGAATGAAATCTCCTGCCTCTATACCTGCATAGAACTGAACTAATCTCTTTGATGCAAAGAATGCCCGAACAGAATTTCAGCATGAGATCTCCAATCTCAGATGTTCTGAGTTTGTGAGACATGAGCAGTTCTGTCATACTTAGGGTTTCAGCCTTTACATTTAGGTTTGCAGCCCTCTGTGGTTTTGTTACTTTCACTAGCAGTCTTCACGATGTGAAAATAATTTCCACTCCCTCTCCTTTTACCTATTCAGCTTGATATAAGTTGGAGTATTTTTTTAAACCTTTTTTTAACCAAACCTTGTAGGAAGATTCTTCTCTAGTACTCTGACTAGACCCTGTTCAGTCTTTTATCTGCGTTTGGCCCTGGATGTGCAGAAGATGCAAGTTGTGTTTCTGTGTGTATTCAGATGTTGTGATTAAGAGAGAATGACCACTGTTTCCTTTTTGATTTAGCTGCAAGTGTTATATAGAAGAACTGTAACAACAGTAACAGGGAAATGATGTTAACCAAATGTCCAGGTACTCCTAAACACATCACAGACAGAATTTCAGCCTCTTTAAACTAGTGAATGGCTCCACTGGTTCCAGAAGGCTATTTGTCTCTGTAATGGGTTTTGAAAACCAAAATAACTCTTAGAACTTTGGTCCCTGGTGCACTCTGACATAATAGACTCAAGAAACACATCCTCATCTAATTTCTGACCCTGTAGATATAGAGTACACTTGACGTTTTGGTTTATTTTCTTCTGGAATGTGTATCCACTGACTTCCTTTCAACTTTTCTAGGTCCGGAGGTAGATATTGTAAGATAATTAGGACTGTATGAGTTTCACAATATTTGCAGAATCATTTCTGAATCAGTCCCACCTGTGATATAAATCTAAGGCTCAGCTGCAGTATTGTGGCGCTAGGTGATATTATCAGATTCTGTTTACTACAAGTATAGACTCAATACATAACAGTGTGGAGAAAAAGCGGTTTAAAGAGTGCATCATCCCTACTGCAAACTGTTAAAAATAGACGTAATGAAAACAAATAGATGACTAACATGCTAAATGAATACATCTGGTAGAAGAATAAACACTCGGCCCACCAGAAAAGGAAAACACAATATTTTGTATATTACTGGCATAACCACTGTAAACTATGACTGGACTTTTTTCTCACTAGTCACAAGGGAATAAAATCTTTTTGTGCCATCAATGACTTCATGGGGCAGAAGGTGAAATAGTTTTGATGAAATGCACTTCATGAGTGACTCATGTCCCAGGAGTCAGGAGGGTGGATACATCACATCATTTGCACAGGCACAGATACCAGCAAGGCTTTGCCTAAGCAGGGATTCAAATGCAGCAGGAAGCGAGAAGAGACTTGCAGAGCTTAAACTACCCCTAGAATCCTACATGTTGGCTGGAAAACACCATAAGTGAGCTGGTCTAAGTCCTTGCATTAAGGTATGATCAAGCATACATAAGCCACTCACTAGTGAATGCTTGTTCAACTGGTTATTGAAAATGTCTGAACAAGTAGATTTAGTAGCAACCCTGAGCAGTTGTTCCCATTTTGACAGCTGGAAAGCTGTTCCTTAGTGCCTGCCTGAATAACCTCTGCTGCAAATGGAGGCGATTCCTTCTTGGCCCCACTCGCCCAGTGATCACAGAGAACAGTTAATTCTCATTCTGCTCGACTTTCACACACACGGTGACTCAAACAGGACGGGGAAAAGCGATGTTAAAAACAAACGCTGCGTGTCCAGAAATAAGCTGATTCATTCCACCGGCCACATCTGGTATTTAATAAACCCATGGGCAGGGAAAGTCTCAGGACGCACAGTTTTTAGTGTGGGTGATATCACAGCATGAAAGCAAAACAGCTTCATGTTTACTGGGCTGCTGTCAAGTAACCAAATAAAATGCTGGAAAAATACAGCCCTCTATAGAAAGGCTTAGGTAACAGGAGTTTCAGTCTCTTAAGAGTTCTGAGTCCTTCTACAATGCCTTTATTTTCTGTAGTCAACAAAACAAAGCAAGTCCATGCAGAAAACAACTGTAGTTGTTTGCCATGGGATAGGCCCAAAAGCTGAGGTCATTCTGCACTGAGGTCTTAGAAGAGACATAACTGTGCTAACTTTTAAGTCCGTTCTTTTTACTCTTGAAAGAAATCTGTTCCATTTGTAATAGTTCTATCACTGCTAGACTAATACTATATGGAGGCTAAAAAATTGAGAAAACTGAAGGCAATTTCTTGACATTTTTGAACGAACACTTTTCAACACCATTTTGGAGGGACCAGATGATCTATGACTATTGATGATTTGTCAACAACCAATTTATCTATGGATCTGTCAGTTCAGTCACGACAACACATTCAGATTCTGACTTCTCCTCCGAGGCTGCCAATAAGAAATGCAGCTCTATGAGAAATAATGTCACAGTGTCATAGAAACTGATGGAGACAAGACAACTGCAAATTGTAATAACGCTCTCCAGACAGCACATCATTCTTCACAGCCTGAAATCCTGCATGTTCTCTCTGGTCAAAAGTAATTTGTGAAAAAACTGAGTAGAGCAAGCTTCAAAGTCGACTTCTATAGGACCCAATGGAAATGTCCTTTCCATTGTTTTGGCAGAAAACAGTAATAATTAGTCTTTCCATGTGGCTTTTTTTCCAATAAGCCATGTACCCACCTCAAGACAATTTATCTAGATTGCACTTCCCTTAGTAACTACTCAGAATATCATATCAGACAGCAGAAAAAGCTTTGAGAAATGAAGACGGGAGCTGTAAACAACAGGCAAGAACTTCTGAGGGAACTTATCTTGAATTTGGTGTTTGTTGCTATTGACAGTGATATTTTCTTGTTTTCTGTTTCCTTTCCTCGGACCAAAAGAAAGAGACACAGAGATATCACAGCTGCTTATGACAGCTAAAGACAAAATTCTCTTTTCTGAATTTCACAACCTATATTATTCAAACTCTTACAAGTACCTCACTTGTCAGTGAGGGAAATTATTGAGATTGCATTTTGCTGCAGAAACCACAGAGAAGCATTTTCTTTGAAATGGAGGACATTAATATGCCTTTATAAGGGAAACAAATGCCAGGACCTGGCTACCTGAATACACCTACTTTTTGTCCACCATTGGATGCAATGGGATCTAATCCTGCCCCAAGTCTGGTGGCTGCAGGATGTACAGTTATGTGTTGCTCTGCAGTAAATTGTTTCTTTATTAAGCTCCTACAGAGTTAGTAAGAGCTGTCAGGTTTAGGATTGGCTTTGATGACACATTTTAGCTGAGTTCGGGGGTGCATCCAGAACGAAGTTTGCAAAGCAGAAAGTGCACGTGGACAGACCACAGAATCTAGACCAAAGTCCTTTCTGTTTGCCAGACATTTCACAATTCTCTTTCTAGTGCATGAGACGTAAGTATGGACAGAGGAAAGCAAATTTGGATTAAAATGCTTTTGTATAAAGCATCAGGTTTTTTTACTTGTTAATTATTGGCGCCTACATTGCCAGGAAACTCTTACAAGTTGCCTCAGATGTTTCTTTTGCTTCTTTATCCTGTTTACAGAGACAAACTAGACTCCCTTTGGGTCCGATCCTCCACAATTAAGCAAATGAAAAGTTCTCCACTTACTTCAAAGGGAGCAGGATCTGGTCCTAAGTAAGATTCCTTGTTTGGCATAATGGAGGTTACATAAGGTAAAACTTGTTTTTCTACAGCAATTTTCTAGGTGAATTGGCTGTCGTATCCTTTGCAAATATTACCTCCTCTTCAAATATCTTGTGCAGTTCTACTGATAATCCGCAGCTAAGTTTTCACGTTATCTGATCCGAGCCGTGCCAGTCTGTTCCGTGTCCAGCACTCAGAGATGCAGGAGGGGTTCTGTGTTGTAGTGGACAACTCAAAGAGCAGGTATTGTTTGAGAAAAAGTGAGGCCGTGTACATCAACTATGTGAATTGCATCAGGAATATTACAAAAAATAATTTAAAAAATAGATAAAATATTAGAAGAGCTTCTAGATCTCATCAGACTAAAATCCCCAAGCAAATCCCTATGCTAATCTTTTTCCAAAAATTAAACCTGACTACAGATGCCAGGCTCTGCCCATAATGATCTGAAGACACAGAAGATGATGATATAAATGACTCAGGAAAAAGTAGCTATGAATTACATGAACTACAAGAAAAGACAGTGGTGTCACTGACACCTTTGCTACCCAAAATGGACCAGAGCATTTCACAACAATTCTGGTGCGAACATGCAGGTGGATGAGAAAGTTTCAGGTATTTGTGTTCAGAGATGACAAAGAAGCTGACAGGGGAGCATCAGGGAAAGGTTCTCTTTGATTTTCATGGATAGTTTTAGTGAGTTCCTACTTTCCCAGGGCAAAATGTGCTTCAAAACTGGGACTTTAGATGACAGGTAAGTTCTCAAACAATTAGGTAAAAGTTGAGAAAGGATATTGAGACTTGTAAGTCACATCTTTGAGATCCTATTTTATCACATTCTCAGAAAAGTCACCAGAAACCTTAACTGAAGAATACCTAAATAAATCTAAAAAATAGCTTTTCTATATATCCTATGCTTCTCTTGCTCATTTAGAGTGAGTGTGAGGAAGACTGGCACATTAAATTAATGCCTCCATTACTGCCAGGAATTAGTTCCTGGCCAACCCAAAATCAACGCCCTGTCCTTCTGAGTTGTTAAAAATTTGAATCCAAGGAAAAATCTGGTACATATCCCCTCTTTATTTTAGATATATTGCATCCTCCAAATTCAAGCACACCTCTCAGTTAGTGTATGAGGTGTTCCTTTTCAAAAGTGAATTCATTCTGGTTGGGTTTCTTGCTACATCAGGTGTCTCCTGGAATTGCACAAAACCTGAAGTGTATTCCTGATGAAAAACTCTGAAAGCTTTCAAAGTACTGTTCAGTACAGATTTAGACTCTGTAATCTAGGTTCCTCTCCATGGTTTTTGTGAACATGTCTGGTTTTGCTGGCTCTTCCACCACTAGACTCAAATGATAACAAGATTGTCATCATTCATACCATCAACATTATGTTTTGAGTATCTATGGTTTAGAGAATAACCACAATTTTGACGGTATGATCCATATAGTGGTTCAGTCAGCAGGAATTCTGAAATTATAAAATCGACAAGTATTCCCTACATTTTATTATTATTGTGGAAATATCTTTTACTACTACTGAAGTACAAATCAGAAAAACATGTCTATTCAGGAAGGGTATTTAAACACATGTTTAAATGCTTTCCTGAATCAGGGCTCAGTATAGATCCACCCAGGCAGACATTCATGTTACTTGTAGGAAACCATCTCTTGTTTTGTGGGATGGGGTAGCAAACAATTTCATATCTGACATTATTAGCCTTTAAACACAGCTCTTCTTAAAAGCAATGTCTATGGGTGAAGTATTCAAACGTATTTTAATGTTATTGTTCACTCACTGTGCTAGAAGGGTCCTGGGGATCAGCTTTGTGCCCTTTTGGGGTTTAGAATTCTTTTCTTGAAACGCACAAGTTTTCTGCTAAATCATGGACTTTCTCAGCCTTTTTCTCACTTTCCAGTTTCCTTGTAAATTTGGCTGGTCCTGCACCTTTCTCAGCCCTGCCCTTCCCCCATTCTCCAAGCTGGAGCCATCTGCAGAGAAGCTGCAGAAAACTATTTTTCTCTTGGCTTCATCCATTCCATTACTCAACATAATTTCACTTGAATGGGAGCGATGCATTCTGCCAAGTTCCCTCAATACAGAGGTAAACATTCAGAGAAGAGCTCCTGCTCCTACTTTGGGAGTGGATTTTCAATCACACTCCTGGAGCCACTGTGGATTAACCACTAGAAACCCAGTTAAATCTGGAGTTAGCCAGACTGATTATAAAATACATGACAGGTCACACTTCTCTGAACTGTCCACAGTGTGCTAACCCATTATACCTGACCTGTAAATCCACAAATCCTTGTCCGTATCTCAAAGGCAGAATCTAGAGCTTCTCCCATTTCTTCCTCCCCTGAAAACTAATTCTGGGTCTTTCTGCAGCAAAGTCAGACCAGACTGGTGGCATCAGGAACAAAGCCTTGGACAAGACCAAACTCACTTGTGCTGTTGACTTTCAGGAGATTTGTGGTATTTACTCGTTATGCTGTACTTCAGGCATTCACCTAGTAAAATACCAAGTCTTACTCCTTCTTCTGCTTCCTTCGTCCTCAAGACGCTCACCAAGAGCTGGTGACCTGCTGTAACTCAGGTGCTGCATGTCAGCATGACAGCTGTCACTTGCATGCAGTTTGTTAGAGATTGAGGATGGAGTTGTTGGCACTGCGAGTAAAAAATAAGAGGACAGATTAGTCCGACAATGAATAAAAATCCAGTTAGCACTAAGGGAGAAAACAAGAAGAAAGTAGAGTGGAATGTGGGCTAAATCACAGCCACATGTGTGTAAAGGCTGACGGAGGTGAATTCAGGCAGAGGATGGAGTTGTATCTTGAAACTGTCACAGGCTGAGTTCTGTTCCCTCACATGAAGCATGAATTTTGTACCTCTTCCGGCCTATTTATCCTGTTCTTTTGTTACTGTTCAAAAAGGGGCTTAGTGATGCCAGTCTGAATATTCTACTAAACAAAATCACTTATTTTTGTTCACCATTACCTATTTAGTGAATTTGGAACCAGTGGCAGCTCATTCACTCCCTGCTGTAGAGACCAGAGCCCGTATGGGCTCAGGTGGCTTTGCCACAAGTGTCCCAGCTCCACTTGTCCCTGCCAAGTTCCCTCAGACTTGATTTACCAAAGTGACCAAGGATGAGCCAGAAATTCAGATCCCTCAGAAAACACGCATTTGCATACTAGTTTTTAGACACATACACTTATTAGACCTTTTCGCAGAAATGAGCAAGCGACATAGGAAAATACTGGACTTTTTCATTCCTGATGAGAGCAGGAATTTGAGCTGTCAATCTACCCATAGCAGGCTCTGTAATCTGGGACTTACTCCCAAGCCACCCATTCTTTTAGGTCTTTGCGAATTTGAAAAAGTTGAAGGAAAAGTTTAATTTGGCCTCCTAAAAGTCATATGTGCTCTCCTCAGGACCTGATATGGAAGGATTTATTATAAATCTGCATGGATACATCTCTTCATTGGGAGAGACAGCAGAGCCCATTTGAACTGTAAGAGAAATAAAGCAGAACAGCAGACACAAGTTGGTATTTAACCACTCAAAATGACCCAGAAAGGGTCTTTTACTAAAAGCAGGTAAGGGACTAGCCTCTGATGTCATTGCAAACTGCTGCATCCAAAATTTCTCTGGCGACATTACAAAGTGAATGCAGAGCCCAAAGACAAACATTTTCTCCGGATCAGCAACAATTGCTGTGTTCTGGAAGGCTTCCAAATGTAACCTTCATTCATTAGGAAAAAAACCCCAAAACAGACTGAGGATAACCCAGGAGAAAGAGCAACAGCCACAACATTTACTGAAAGGACAAAAGGTAAAAGAAATTAAATGGGCAGAGAGAAAGCAAGAGGCTTCAGGTATTGTGCAAAGCTGAAAAGAGTTTAAAAATGATAAACAGATGGAAACTGTCCAGTCTCTCAGCTGTGGATCACAATTCAGGTGAAGCAACTATGTGCAGCCAAAGATGAATAAGTATCCTGTAATTTCTTGGAACCATTGTAGAAAAGCAGAATATGGTTCAACGCTATTTGTTATAAACTGACCAGAAATTACTGAGCCCCACGGAAGAACTTCTGGATGAAATTCATAACTTAGTATAGCAGGTCAAGCTAAATGAATGGAACTGATCCTCTTGGCATTAAAATCCATGAAGCTATAACCTGCTCTATGTCCTGATTCAAAGCTGCTCAGGTGGTAGATGTACAAATCAAAGCTTTTGGCAGCGATACCAGACTTGTAACAGCATGACTGTACTATGAGGCAGATGAGGTAATTAATCCAGATTAAAAATACTGGTGCCAAGGAAAAAAAAAAAGCTGTTTTAACTTTTTTTTTTAACATGGTTTAGTTTCACAGCCCAATTTACATATGACTCAGGGCACGATGCAGGAGGTAATAGCATAGAAAGACGTAGCAAGGAAAGCAGAAATGTCTAAAATTGAGATTGCCCTCAAAGACATTATATCATGAAACCACAGCCTGGGAATCTAGCTGTTATACCAAGAAACAAAAGCAGAGCTTGCTTTCAGGTGCTCATTAAATCCAATATGATGGTGATTGAGAGCATAGCATTTTTGTTCTTTTCCTCTAGCTGAAAGTACGTCAGCCTATAAACCTCTACCGTTTGCAAAAGCTGCTTAGAAAACTGGAAGCTTGATGTGGCCAGAATATCAGTATTTAAAGCAACAGCTTTCATCTTTCAAAGCTCATAGCATGTGCATTAGTGACATGAGTAACCCTGGCTGAATGCTCTGGGAAAGCTGAACTGCAAGAATACAAACTGTTACAGGTTATGCACGTAGGACTTCAGAGTGGTTTTACGAAATGGGGAGGTGTCTCTGATCACACAGTCTGCCTGCCTGCTAGTACATCTATTTCTCTGGTCCGTTCCCCACAATAACTTTGGAAGGCACCATCCAGTTTCAAAAAAATTTGTCAGAGCAACTGCACTCGCAAAACAATGATGCTCCAATGAATGGGAATGACCACTGACATCTATGCATCACCTTTCTTGTCTGTGTTCTACTTGAGCTGCGTCTCTGCTATCTTCTCATGTCCGGCTCCTTTCTGTCCTTCAGTGTCCCCTCATGTTGCACTCTCCTCCTGATCTGTTTTCACCTATGAATCTCTGTGATTACTCTCCATGGAAAAAAACTTCCATGGCATATCCACCCACACATAACATGCTGGCAGACTTGTTTTCTCTTCCATGACCCTTTACCTTTGCCCCAACAGTGATCAATTCTCTTTTCCTTGTTCTCAAACCTATACAAAAGAGCTAACTTCTCAGACCTAACACTTCCTAAAAAGCTCCATGCCAGCTCCCCTGTTAATTCTGCCTGTTCAATGGCTCTGCTGGCTGCTTGGCTTTTCAACCCTTTTGTCTAAGCCAGTCATCCTTCCACATATATTCGGTAAACTGTTCAATAGCGAGGATCACAGGCAGGAAGCTTTTCTTTATGCCTCTGTCCTACTCACAGCATGCCATTCCTAGGTAGCCTCCACAAACTACAGTTTGCAACAAACAGGTGGGCAATGAGCAAACTAACACATCTATGTACCCCCAAAGAACAACCGGACTCTTTCTTTCTCGCTAAATTTTCCTGTTTACTTTCTGAATAATTGTTCACGAATGTTCACACCATCTGTGCTGTGAACTGTAAGCACAGGGTCCTGTGGAATATTTGATCGTGCCATTCAAGGCTACAAGAAGATTGCATGGTTTAATTCTGCCATTTCCCAACTGTACAATCTCAGCATTTCTTTCATGTATTTGTTCTATATAGTGAATGAACAGTTTGTATATATATTTCTAAAAAATACAATGGGCCAACTTACAAATTTTGCATTGAAATTCACTAGCGTTTTCCTAAGAAGTGATTGGATCCAAGATTTTAGTTCCGATTCATTTTGGAATGAGCTCTAAAGTTCAGATAGAGTTTGAAGTTTGGGGACATTAAAACCTATGGTTTTGAGTCAGACTCATTTTCTTTTCCCACTCCTGGTCCTTTTCTCTGTTCTATGGCTTCTGAATAGCAGCTACTGTGTCCACAGGGTGGAACTTACAAGCCTGAAGAGCCAAACCCGACACTGTTGCTTATTAGTATTTTTGTCTTTGTGTCTATAATTTGTCATCCTATTTAGCGCTCTGAATGTAGATGACTTTCTTGCACAGAGGTCTGGAGAGGCATCACGTAATGTGCTCCATGCTGTACCCTCCTGAGGTTTACTGGTGCTGAGCTCTGACAGAAATGCAAACCCTGAAGTCTGTGCTCAGTCTTCCGTGAGGAGGCAGCCAACCGCTCTGTGCGCAGCGACGCTGCCAGCTGGCCGTGGAGGGACGATGGCATCAGCTGCAGCCTGTCCCTCGGCGAGCTGCATGACAGATCTGCTCCGGGAGGATTAGAAACCAGGGGAGCGGAGAGCAAATTGCTGCAGGGAGATGAGTTTGGGGGCAGGGGAACGCGTTCACGCGGCTGCTCCTTTGAACGTTTCTCTCTCGATCCCAAGTTACCTGCTATGTGAGATGGGGGAAGTGAGGGCTGCAAAGAGAGAGGCTGATTTTCAGGAAAGACTACGGAGAAACATAACTCACATTAGTGGTGAGATTAAAGGATTAGATTCAATTCACACCCCAGTCAAAATGAAATTTCAGCCTCTGCTTTTTGTGTAACGTGCAGTGGGCCAGAGCTGTGACAGAAGTTACAGAATTCAGCATCCTCAGCAACGCATGGAGGGAGAGGGGTCTAGTCCCTGATTTCTGCGCTCTAGTACAAGTGTCTCTTCGCATGTGAAATACGCACCACTAATTAGCAGCTTCTCTTGTGATGAGTGTAGAACATGACCTATGGTACCACCTTTCCCTTTCTCCAACTCTCTATGCTGGATATTTCCTCAGATAATTTCTCCAGGAAATCCTTTCTCTGAGGCACTGCAAACAGATACTGGGATCCTAATTAAAAACAAACAAACAAACAAACCCACAACATAAAACCCCTCCTGTAAAGTACTTCTTGGATGCGGCTTGATATTACAGAATCCGGTGCACCAAATCACAGCCAGGAGTGGAACTGGCTGTTATATTCCCGGTGTGTGAAATGACTTGAGAACAGAACCAGTTTCAAGAGTAAGTTTCCATTTGAAGGCTGGACTAGCTCAGTTTCCAAGGTCAGATTTCTGGTGCGAACACCTGATTCCAAAACTGACATATATGAGAATATTTCTATGATTAAAAATAATAATTGTGTTCCAATGACAGCAGATAAGTACAGAGGAGGAAGGTTATTCTTTCAGGTAATTTTTCAGGCAGTTAGTTACAGAGAGAACTCTACTATTCAGCCACTTTTAGTCAAGGCTTTTTGCACTTTTTTCTTTGCTTCCCTCTCAAATATTTTGTAGGCTGTTGTAGCTTAGGTAGGTTTATATGCTTAGTGCTTGTAGATCAGCCCCATTCTTCAGCCATGCCAGCTTTTGCTCATTTTTGTTGAACATCTTCCAGTTTCCCATTCATCTGGTAATAAGACGTTCAAATCTGAACACAGCATTGCAGGTACGATTTCTTGTCCACTTGGAGTTACAGTGCTCTTAGTTACATAGCGCAAAATTTTACTGGGCCATTTCTGCTAACCTATTATATATATGTGTGTATATATATATATATGTTAATATGTAAGTTGGTAGGTTGATGTCTACTGTAGCTAATTCTCTTCTAACATCAGTGCTTTCCTCTCACAGAATGTGTGGTTTAGATTGTTTTTGTGTGGGTGTACTGGTTGGTATTTTTCCAGGATTAATATTTTTGCTACATTTTTAACTGTGCTGGGAGAGCTAGGATTACTTGCCTATAATTTAGTTTATAATTTAGTAATTAACGGTGATTTCATTGCCCTGTATTTACTCTCTCTTTCGGACCACTGTTAATGTCAAATAAGGCAGGGTCCACCATTCTCTGTTAGACTGTCCCCTCCTGTCACTCAGCCCTTCAATCCCAGTGTATTTGACACATGCTCTTGCCATTAACTTGTAAGTAAGTCAAAATAAACTGCATTAGCTTACGCAATTTAAATAGCCTACAGGCTGTTCACCAATGTAGTAGTAAAAGAGCCAAGTGGAGAGTTAAAAATAAATTGTTGCCTCATGCATTTAAACTGGAAGATAGAGGAAAAATCTACGTCTTCAGTGACTGTGTGAAGAGATAAAAGCTCCACATTTAAGCTTTGGGTTCTGTGGGTTTCCTAAGAAAAGCCAGGCAGCTGCGTGGGAGTTGTGCACAAGTCCCATCTCCTTGTGAGACTGCTGGGTGCTCCAGCGTGTTCTTGCCTGTAGCTATTTGAATGTGTTCTCTTTTCCCCATTCCCTGACAGGTCCATGGGAAGTGTGTGTGTAGACACAACACAGCAGGTGACCACTGTGAGAAATGTGCACCGCTATACAATGATCAGCCCTGGAAGCCGGGAGATGGAAAAACAGGGGCACCAAATGAATGCAAAAGTAAGTGGGAGGGGGTTTACCAATCCAGGCGTTCAGGATGAGCACTCACCGTGCCAGGCAAAGTTCCCTGACGAAGGCTTCTGTCCATTTACACTAATGTGCTATTACAGAAATGGGGCATTGATGGAAAACTTCATTCTGTATGTTGTTTCACTGCAGCTGACCCATTTGGGCTATTGGGAAGTGGAACTTACAAGGCAGAAATCTGTTCTTCATGCAGCTACATCTGCTCATGTGTTTTAGCGTTCCAGGGTTTCGTGCAGGGCTTATGATACCATCAGATTGGTTTGTTTTACTGTAAGAATTCCACCCAAGCTTCTGACCAATTCCACCAATTCTCTGACCCTGCTGGGATTCTCAGTTGTGTTGCCATTTCTCATTTTTAGGAAAATCCAGGATTGCCGGCAGATGAAATGTATTACAGTCAGATATTTCCTCCATGATTCACAGTAGGAAAATGATACCAGTATTGTTGTGTCTATTATATAAGCCTGACTATATTGTCCTGTTTCCCACCAGAATGTCGCTGTCACAACCACGCTGACAGCTGCCACTTTGATCTGAGCGTCTGGCTGGCGTCAGGAAAGCGCAGCGGTGGAGTCTGCGACAACTGCAAGCACAACACAGAGGGACATCGGTGTCAACGGTGCAAACCAGGGTACTACCGGGATAGGGGGAAACCCATGTCTTCTCCAGAGGTCTGCAAACGTAAGTGACTATTGTTACATGTGGTGAAGACGAATGGTAGAGGAATCATTAAAAGAAAGAAGTCAATAACTCCTACAGAATCAATAACTCCTAAAGAAGTAACTAATGAGTATTACTATCCTTTCTTTATATTCTTTTCCTAAACAACAGATTTTTGATCAAAGGTCATCTTCCTGATTTTCTGTGTCTATTCCTCCTGCAGTATCACACATTTTTTTTGTGATAACTACTACAGTTCTCCAAATGCACTACATTCTGGGGAAAGGTACACTATTCTTGTGCTTGCATTTAAAATAATATGGTTCCTTTTCTCTTGAGGCACACTTAGCAGTTTTTTTATGCTTCTTTCAAAACTATGTGTGCTTATGTGTAAGCTATTGTTAAATTCTACTGTGCAACATCTGTGCACATAAATATATACAATAATAGCTGCAAGAGGTGTAGGAAGCAAGAGACCAACTCTTCCTGAGTAGATATACTCAGGAACAAACAGATCAGAGCTCACTCAGACTTATCTCTGGATTCTACAGCTGCATTATGGGGTGCTCTGCCCAATTTAATTGCCACATTAACACTTCAACTTGGGCACAGAGGCACTAATGGTTGTACACAGAGGGTGTACAACCTCTGGATCAAGGTATTTTACACCCAGCCCAAATCCTCCTTACTTAGTGTGAACATTTCCTGAGTATCCTGCCAGGCTTCGCATATCCGATTCCATCTTGCATCTATTTCGGAGGTTGCCATTTCCAACAATATACATCACTTCATTTCTCCCTTTGGACAGTTTTCCTTCCCCATAGCTCAGACATGAGTTGCCAGCACAGAGAACTTCATCCTCTGTCATCTCTACTCATGCCCCCTGGCATCATGTGCTTTTGAAGCTTTCCTGACCCTTTGACGTTCTTCATCAAGATGCCTCTTAAACACTCCGGTTATAAACGCTCCTCTCCCTAGGACAGCGTGGCCTGTGATATTGCTTAAACCTTCTGTGCACAACACGTCCTGTTTTCAGCTCTTTTGTATTCTTTCCACTGGATCTTAGTGCCAGCACAGACCATTTCCATATGACCCCTTCTTTTTGATTTTGCAACGTTCATCACAGAACACTGATCAGCAGACAGAGCTGGGGTGAGCTGATCTAACTCACCCTGTATCCCATAGTGTTATATGGTGGCCCAGTTCCAGTTCTGTTTCTACACTGAGCAGATTTGCCACAGGGAAATATTGTAATGAGAATAAATTGTTGTGCCAGAAGATTTGCTGAAAGAACCTGTGTATGAACTCTTGTATTTAACAGCAGGGTGATGATGTAGTAACCAACATCATGTAATATTAGATAACTGCTAAAGTCAAGGAGCATTGGAGAGCAGCGAGGAGGAAAAAACATGGCTCGAAAATACAGCCTATTTGTGTGGAAACCCTAGAACAGTCTGCCTGGATGAAATCAGACCTTGACTGTACCTTTGCCTCTTTTGTCCTGTCTGGTTACAGGCCTCTCGGTACCTTCTGCCAATACTCTGTTCAGAAATTCACCTTGCTGAAAGAGCTTTATTCCTATCGTGCCAGACAAGCACAATAATGTTCTTTTCACCTGGAAATGTGCTGCTGCCAGCAGAAGGCCTCCAAATACAATTGTTTCCTCGCTGACCTGCACGCTCAGGCCTAGAGAGCTGCCATCCCGCTTTAGCCACCTACAAGTTGTGTCTTTTCTAGGCTCCCTGTACAATCAGCAGAGAAACAGTGGGACCTGTAGGGAATGATTTACTGCAGTCTAATGTAGAAGACTTAGATGAGCTGAATTACATTCTATAGGATATCTGGTTTTCTTCCTTCAGAGGTATTCTGGATCACTAGCCTGCACTAGGGTTTCTGCTGGTTGAGATGAATCTAACGGGTTTGATTCAGCACTGATGCAAATAGCAGAACATGACCCTATCTGTGCATGACTTAAGTCAAAGGGACTTTTCACCAGCGTGTAAAAGCACGAGTGAGTGCTTGCCATATCCAGGCATAAGGAAAGAATATTGCATTTCACTGTAGAGAGCCTCAGATTTTACAGCAGCCTGATATGTGCACGATGCTTGTACCTGTGTGGAAACAGAAGGGATGCTGCAGATCTAACTACAATTAAGAGAAACCTGGGAGGGTGGTGGTTAGTGCCTTTTTTAATTGAGGTGAGGAGAATTCCCACAATGACAAATTTCCTTAATAGTGTTCTGCATGATGAAAGAGCTGATCCCCAAACAATTCTCCATGTGGTTTGCAGGCAGCTTGTGAGTGTGCATTTCATGTTATGCTGTAGCTGTGCAGAGAATTTTCAGGGAAGGTTTTGCTACTTCAGTTATTACCAGTGACAGCAAAACCAGAAACACCAGTGCAGACAAGCAGAGTTGCTTTGGTTAGAACAGACTCAGTTTGATAGACAGAAGATTTCACCTCCAGGACCATCATCAGCTCCTTATGCCTCGAGATAATATTAAATTGAAGTCCTTATGCAGGATCTTCTCCATCCTTTAGGTTGCAAAACTTGCATGGCTATTAAACTTAACCTGGTGTGGTCTGAGTAAGTTGTTCAGGTTTTTTGACCCTAAACCCAAGTCTGGTTACTCATTATAAAAACAGTTACTGTTTTGAGAATTGCTAATATGTAAAATTTAGAAATTAGACCACCAGGTACATTTCTCTCATACCTCAGCCTGCTGATCATAAATTGAAGAGCTGCCACTTCTGGATTAGCATGTTTGTGAGGATTTAAATGTAACAATTACAAGGCATCATCGCACTTGGAGTAAACCACGCAAGCAGTGCCAGCCTAACAAAACTAAATGAAAAACCCACCTACTGGGCAAGTGCTGAAAAGCAGTAATAAACTGCTAACAGCAGACTGAAAGGATGATTTTGGTGAGAGCAACCTCAATGGGAGATCAAAACTTGACCCTTGTGTACAGTAGATACTGAGCTGGGAAAGGAAATCTGATGAAAAAGCTGAATGAAATGCTGTGCTAATCCCTTTGAGAAAGCACGCTTGAAGAGTGCTCTGCCATCCAGAGCAAAGTCTAAGTTCAGCTGTGACATCCCCCTCAGGCTCCCAGGAAGTTAACAGGATGCTGCCCAGGCCCCAAAAAAGTCTTTAAGCATTAGTCATAATAATGAACAGCATTCCCTCTTAATCACTGCTAAGAAAAAAAAAAAGTTGCATAACAATTGGATGTCCTGGCACTACCCGAACCAGCCTTTGCTGACCCTCCAATGTGAGACTGCAAAGACATTCCCTTGAAAAGAAAAACCCTTAAAATTTGACGTATAAGTGTGAATCTGCTATTCCTTTTTGTCTGCAGGGGTAGCCTGTCTCTGATCCCTTTGCTTCTCCTGCTCCTAGCAGCTGGGGATGATTGAGAGCCAGGTCATGTGCAGAGCCTTGTTTTGACACTGCTTAGATCTATACTAAAAGAAAAAAGGCATGAAAAGAACCCCAGAGCAAGGCACACACCTGCCTGTTATTGGGGGTGACAACACAGGATTAAGTAGTTTGGATATAGAGTTGTATGGGAGCTTTGACTCGGAAGCCTAATCGTTTCCTAACCAATGGTTAGAAAAGCTGTTGTATCCTTGGCTCTTTCCTGTGGCTTATTTAGAGGCTTAAGAGATCCTTCTGAAATGGCACCATCTTTTGTACTCACCCTTTGCTTAGCTTTAAAAATAATGCAGGCATGTAGACCCATTAAAAAGAGTCTCCAGGAAAACAAGCTTTTTTACTCTAAGCACAAGGGTTGAAAATTAAAATGTGCCCAGATGCACGTGCACACACACTCTGAAAAGCTCTGCTTCTCATCCTTTTACTTCTGAGCAGAGGGAGTGAACTTTTAATTGTAATATCACAAAGGCCTGATCACGTCTCAGTTCAAAGTCTGTCTTAATCAGCCCTGACCACACACACAGCTGTCTATCTTATTTCCTTCATTTATGAAACATCACTGGCTGAGTCAATCCCCACATCTGACATACTTTAAAGACTGCCCAGATTTGGTCATACGCTTCAAAGTTGCACGGGTATGTATTTCAGATTCAAAAGGCTTTGTTTGAGTTTTTAATTTTGCCTGTTTATCATCAAACAGCCAGTCTGCTCATAGCTGAACCTTAGGCAGTATTATTAGACAGAAATTTAAGGCAAGATACCTTAAGGTCCACCGAATTACTCGGAGCACTTGCTATTTTCCTCTAAGTTGGGACCATATTGTTACAACTAATGTTATATTTTACATCTGTGTCTAATTACAGGGGAAAGACAGCTGTGCTGAGGGCAGACAGATTTATTGAGGACTTGAGTGGAGGCTGCTGTATGAATTATTCATTTTTCATTATTCCTTGTCTCCTCCTTTTTACAGTAGTTTCTGACAAAACAAACTTAGTAGATGAGTGAGACTAAAAGACAAGAGGATGCTTTGTGATACTTTGTGACCGAAAGCCAATTCTAAAGTACAGTGATGAAATTTTTCATTACACTGCTGTCAAGGGGAGAACCCAAATAAACCAGCCATCTCTGAGCCAGAACTGTCTGCACACCGTCCCTAACATAATTGATGATGCCTTTGACAAACAAGGCCATTGTCACGTCGGCTGGTGTTTTGTTAGACAGGGAGGCGGATGGAGAGAAAAATAGGGTTTGCCAAGAGAAAAGAAGCAAAAATCAGCAGGGAAAGATGCTGTGTTGTCAAATATTGGGAAATATAAAAGGGTGAGGTTTTGGAGACTTGCTTTAATGTTGGTGTTTGGTTTTTTGGTTTTTTGTTCTTTTTTTTTTTTTAATTGTGAGGTTTATCTGCAAATCTGTGGTTCTATTAAAGAGATAAAACTCAGTCATCAACAGCTGCCCCCTTCAGCATGTGACATGTGGGCTCTTATTTTGGGAGTTACCTTAGATGCACAACTGGGATTTTGGCCATAATACTCTGGAAGCCAGACAATGTACACACCCAAGCTGAAATGCTAAATAAACACAGACTGAGTAAAGCGTTTGCAAGCCACTTGTATAACTCATCTGACAGTGTCGTACATTTATTGATTCAGCTTGCCCTCTGATCCACCAGAAGCTGCCCCAGTTTCTAATGGGGGAATATGCCCCACACTTCATTTGGGAATATTAGTTTTCCTGAACTATACCCCCAAAATAGGAAGAAAAAAAAATAAAGGAGAGCACTTTTTTCCTACCTCCTCATCAGCTTCTGCAAATGCTGTCAGTCACTGTCCTGTAATACTTCCCTTAGGGATTGGATTGGAGAAGGTCTCATCTTCCTGACTCAGGATCTAGTCTCGGTGATTAGTCTAAAGATACTGATGATTTACCCATCTGTTACGTGGCCCTAACTGGTGAAACCTGAAAACCAGAAATAAAATGGGAATAAAGATGGGCCCAGAAGTTGCAGAAATAGAAGAAATTTAAGGTGAAAACTCCACAGGTAGATCCTACATACAGAGATATTACAGTGAAATCAGAAGCCTGGATTCAAGCCAACCCAGATGTTGGCAACCTCTTACTTGTGGCTCAGGCCTGTCTGTAGCAAAGGAAGCAGTTGTTTCCCCTCCTTATCCCCAAATCTATGACATCCATTTTTTTTCAGTGATGGAAGGAACTAAGTGTCTTCTTTTTTAGGGTGCTCTAGTCAGCCCTGCAAAAATCTGGGCAAAAATAATTCAGGTTGAGCAGCAACAAATCAGAACTTGCCTTTGAAACTGTCAGTGCTAATGAGTGCTTCATTGTTACACCTGCTCTCCAGAACTGACAGCAAAATCCCTGGGTTTGCTCCCAAAGTCAAGACTGCTTTGTGGCAAACAGGCGAGCCTGCTGCCATCCGCCAACCAGCTCATTGTGTTGAGTACATTGCCCATGACAGCACGCTTATTTTCTGTCCTTAGGCTATTGTGCTAGTGTCCCTTGAAAACAACGGACTGAGATCCATCTACAGCAGAGTGTAATAATATTATTAAAAATATTGGCATAAAGAACACAGGGCATGGTGAAAAAAATATGTAGTAAGCAGATCATAAGAGAAATGCACTTTAAACAAAATCGCTCACTCTTTTTCTCATATGATTTTCAATGGATATTTTATTTTCTTGAGCATCAAATATGAGGTTGCAGATGAAAGTGAATCTGTCCCTGCTACACTTAATACTCTTTATAGTCATATATTTGGAAAATGATGTGTGGAATCAGTGTGTTCATTTGGTCTCTTATCTGTGAGCTCATGAAGAAAAGTAGTTTGATTAGAACCGATGATGGGCAAACTTAAAAAGCTTTGGAGATCATGTTTGGTTCAGATAAGCATCCAAAAGGCTGGCCCCCTGATCCAAGCTATCTAAACACTTTGGGTGTCCAGCATTTAACTGAAAATCTCTGTTAAAGCAGGTCTTAGCCACAAGATTTTTATTTCTGTCCTCTTCCAGATGGATGAAGTAGTGATGCATTTCATTTTTTGTCTCTGCTACAAGCAAAAGCCAGGGCACGCTGCCTTGTTAATATAAAAAAGAGATTACATAGAAAGGCCTGGAGTTCAGCTCAGTTCTCATTTTAATCAAACTTGTTTGAATATCAGAAATGAGTGGGTATGTTTATTGCTTGTACAGGGTGTTTCAAAAAAAACTGACCCAATTTCAAAGCAAAGTGATTTCAAATTGGGTCCATCTTTTTGAAACACCCTGTATTTTACCTCTGTTGGCACAAGGCTTGACCATCTCAGCCTCCAACCCGATGGAGAGGAGTCAACTGTGTTGGATTTGCACCACCCCCTGTATATGACTTTCCACCTCACTCCCTGATGCTGTCACGTGGGGAATGTACCAGTAGTGTGGGATTATGACAATTTCTTTTCTATGAAGGCAGAGTTGCCCACAGGAGCTGTAACTATCTGTTTTACTGACAAGTTGCCTTGAGTTGCCAGCTTGGTGTCAAACTGGCCATAGTGTTTACTAAGATCTAGAATTTTTTTCCTCTTCTTTGCTCATCTCCATTTACATGGAAAATATGTCTAGTGAGTTTAGAGATCTTCTCTCATTCTCACTGCCTTCCTCATAACAAATCTGCTAATGCATTTATACAAAAAATGTCATCAGCTTCCTTACACGCATACCATACTGCATGGGGAGATACATCCCTCAGAACTCACACTGAAGGAAATTTGTGGACTCTTTGGAGGTAGAAATTGAAAATAATGTTTCAGATCATCTGAACCACGTGTTTAAGTCACATGTAGCCCCAGAGGAACCAGTAGGTTTGTGATTTCTGTGTTCATAGGAAAGACAACGTAGGCGATATCTACAATATTTTACCTCACCCATGCTAGTGAATCTTTTTGCAAAACACTAAAAGTGAATCCCCGTTATAAATAAACACACAGTGGAGGCTTCCTGACACCTCTTCAAAATGCTGTATGGTCAAGGTTTGTGCAGTAAAGAAGAACCAGCTTCACACATAAACAGGTCCCAGTTGTACTTGTTTTGCTGTGTTTAATGAGTTAAAAAGAAACAAAAATAATATTGCAAATGTAGGCTGATGATGTGATATTTACCGGTTCTGACTTGAAACTACTGAGCATAAGGAAGAGGGCACGAGTTTATCAGCCTTGCAAAAATGTCTCTTAAGCAGATGGCCCCTGGGCACACAACCCCAGTCACCTCTTACCGTATCTCCGCAGCTTGCGCCTGCCAGCCCGTGGGTTCGGCCAACGCCACGTTCAGCAGAAGCTGGCGATGCCACCCCAAGACAGGATTCTGCTACTGCAAACCAGGTGTGGCCGGGCCCAACTGCGACAGGTGTCTCATGGGCTACTGGGGCTTCGGAGAGAACGGCTGTCGCCCTTGTGACTGTGCCAGAGACTGCGACCAGCGTACTGGAAACTGTTTCAATGGGTAAAGAAGCCCCTCTTCGGGTTCACTTTGAGATGGGTTCTGTGAAATAAAACAAAGATTAACTGAAATACTACAGCAATGGTGGTAATCGGAAGATGCTGGAGGGTGCACAGTTGTTTGAAAAGGTGGCTGTAAGTCACAGAAGGTTTCTTAGATTCCATTTGGTGGCTGGCACATTTTAAGTCCATTGTATTATCCAAGGCGATCTTGAAAAGATGACTTTTTGCAGTAATAACAGGCAACTCCACAACCCCCTGGAAACATGTACAGCATCTTTAAATACACCTGTTTGCCTTGGAAATTGATGGAAGAGTCTGGAGAGCTTTCCTCTCATCTGTGCCCAGGGTAAAAAGAATTACAAGGTTTCTCTCTTGTTTCCAGAGGACAGGCATCTGTACCCCAAAAACACATTAATCAGTATAGAAATGCTATGATTTGCTGGGTGACTGCAGTTTTATGGGTTCTGCAGGTGTCTTCAGTTCCTAGTGACATTAACAAGTTGTCACTAACTTCGAGTTGCTTAATTCAGTAAAAAAAAACAAATGAAAGCAAAAAAGGCCCAATATATAGTTACCTAAAAAAAAGCTAAGTTAGCAGTGGTAAGACCTAAATAAAAGCCTAGATCTTGTGATCTCTCTATATGGCATGAGGTCTTGCACTTATTTGCACTCCCAACCTGAAGAAAGCAAGTTCATCTGGCCGGATACAGCCACGTGCTACAAACACCTGCTGCTCACCCGTCTCGTGTCCTAACCAAGATTTCTGGTTTATCTGTTTCCCCAGCTATGACAACGAGCCGTTCTTTAACATCCCCATTGGGGGACGAATCCCTGACCTTGTGCAAACGCCAACGAACGAGAGCGAAGAGGACTGGAAATGGAATGACCACGAGCAGGGATTTTCTGCACTGAGGCATCCAGGTACAGCCCAGAGTCTGGGAACGCGAGGAACTGCACTCAGTGCCAGTTTTTTCTTGTCTCCACCCTGACTTAAATTCCCTCACTCATCTCTAGTTTGCCCACCCCCCCCATCTCCTGGCAACATCTGCCAATATGAACTACATAGGTTATCACTACACTTTACATTGTTATTTTCTAAACCAAGGGTACTATCCAACTTTGGTTTCGGAAATTCATAAGTCATGAATAAGATCGTGTGGAGAAAATACACTCCTTTTGTTGTCTGAATTATAGTTATAATGCTTATGGTTTTACACAGATACTTCTCAAGCATTCAGTTGCTGTTCAGAACTTCAAATGCTACTTGTGAAACGATCGTGTCATTTATCACTGAAATGTGCTTGTGGAATGCAAGATTTTTATATTCCTCATAGCACAACAGCTCAGGAGAGAAAGTAAAAGTATACTGTACCCAACTAAAGTTACAAAGTAAGTGGGCTTATAGAATGAGGTGGAGCCTATAGTACTAAATAGTTCCTAGTCTTCTTGCCGTATATGAAGATCAACACTTAACAGCATCACTGGCTTTGTAAGACCCAGAGATGATAGTGCCACGTATTGTATATCTTGACTTTTCTGAGATGGATATTACCTTAATATTGCTTAGCTTATGAGATCAAACAAGGGTATTATTACTTACATGATTTACACCTGGATCTGATTATTACAAATCTTTTTATTAGTATCAGTTTATTAACTACAATAGATCCCATGAGTGCTGGATTTTACCTGACAGTACTGACCAGATTTCAGAACAATTATTGCATCATCTAACAAGAAATAGATTTGCAAATAGCTGAGCTCGCTCTCAGATGATGGGACGTATATACATATAACTTTTTAACTGAGTATCATTTGCTTTTCTTTCCTCTCTCATGTCCCGGCTCCTCTCCAACTCTTTGTGTTCTGTGGTTCCCCTGCTAGAAAAGTGTGTGTGCAAAGAAAAGGTGCTTGGAAGTGTCACTGACTTCTGCCAAATGAAATATGCTTATGGTAAGTGGGTAACATCCCCTCAAGGTATGACGATTTCCCAGTGTTCTCTCTATGCATGTTATTAGCTGACAGCTATAAAAAAAAAGACAAGGACTGGCTAAGCCATGAAATAAAAGGTAGGATTTCTGCTGCCTTTTTTTGTGTAGTGATATGTCCGATTTCTGATGAGAACTCAATAGCATTTTTCATGCAAGGCTCTGTGGTGTCTCCTTTCCACCCCATCAGCTTCACTCTTTACAGCAGGAGCACTGGAGTTGTAGCTCAGGGTTGGCCTCTACATCAAGAATAAATGATAAAACCCTAGCATCCAAACTGCCATTGTTTTTGCACTCATTATGCACGTTCAAATGGCCATGCTTGTTTACCAAGAATGCATTTAATATTGTGGTTTATCAACACCGGGTTCATGCCATCGCATGAAACAAGAAAGGAAAGCTCTGGGTTGCAAAGTCTGATGTGCTTGTGTCATGACCCAACAAAGCCTGTTTGTGAGACTGATCTAGATGAGACTACCCTGCCAAAAAGTGATGGGATCCTATTAAATTAAAAGAACAGAAATTTATCACGGCAACCAGATGTTGGGCCACAAAACAAAAATGCTTTTTCTGGTTTGTTGTGCAATCATGGAATTTTAGCCATGTGACTTGTCTGCAGTCTCATGGGAAACGTCTCAGCTTCCTTCCTGCAGCACAGACAGGACAACATTTTTGAGAGGCCGCTATTACAATTCAACACAAGTTTTCGGACTGCAAAATGTAAGGCCTAGAATCAGTGTGCTTAAAATCTGCTGCTGATCTGTTTTTTTCCCACCCTTCCTAGGTATATAAAAAAAGTGCTTTCCTGTGATATCCAGGCATTTGACATCAGCCCATTAAAAAGTAGTTGCTGAATAACATGGTGAAAGGATCTGTTAACTACTTCTATAGAAAAATCAAACTTTTATTCTCCAAATTTATTTAGAAGAACCATGACTGAAGTGGACAAGCATTGGAATACATTTCCTGTTAACTGCCATGTTTCTTCATGTATTCCTTTAAGGTGTTAAAATTCTACCTTTTAGCAGCATAAACCAAAATTAATTTAGAAAGTCATTGTTCTCTATCTGGATATATTTTCTGGCAGTGATAAAAGCAAGAATCCTATCAGCTCATGACAAAGGGACCCATGCAGAAGTTGTTGTGAAAGTGAAGAAGGTCCTGAAATCGGGCAAAGTGAAAATTGCTCGGAGCAACAGAAGCATTTACCCCGAATCTTGGACCAACAGGGGATGTACATGTCCCATTCTCAATCCTGGTAAGGGCAAAATGCTTATCAGGTATTTTCCTTCTCCTGTAAACAGGGCTGAAAATTCATTATGAACATTAGTTATTGCTACTTAACACTTTCCATCAGGTCTTCCTGAGGCAGAGTCCTTTGATCCATGCACACCAAAGAGGGAATTCAATACACAGCTGCACTACAAAACATCTTATCAGAAAAACAAAGTTTTACCAGGAAGCCCAAACGTCCCTCACATCATGCTTTACTTCTTTTTGGAAAAACTAGAAATTATTATGAAAATTTTGGGAAGCGGAGTGAATCTAACTTCTTCTGTGCTTTTGGAATGGTTTCAAATAATGAAAAGTCAGTCTTCTTTCTTCCACTGTAAATTCTACTGCGTTCAATGGTTCGTTCCATCAAAGCCCTAAAGCTGACAATCCGAAGCATACTGGAAAACAACCATGGGTGAGGAGCATAAATGCAAATGAATTTCAAACCAAGTAAAACAGGAAAATCTTTAATAATTAGAAAAATAAACTTCTAAGTAAATAAGCCCCTCTTTTTATAACCAGTTTAAGATTGGTCTCTGAAATAGAGAAATTCTGCATTTAGTTCTATTTTCTTCTATTTATTGACTAATTGATTTTTTTTCCCCTAGGTACTGACTATCTTATAGCAGGCCAGGAGGATTCTAGGACCAGCAAACTCCTTGTGAACATGAACAGCCTGGTGAAACCTTGGAAAGCATATTTGGGAAAACAAGTATCAGATATTCTTCGAACTGGGTGCAAATAATTTCTGCCTCAGAAGTGACAGTGCTGAACTTTGCCTGTTAGTGACACTGCAGTGGAAGGTGTAGTTAGTTTATGCGTTTCCATTCAACATGCTCCTAGCAGAAGCAATGAAAGCAGACTCACCACCCCTTCTCCTTTCACGTGCTTAGACAGGAAACATGGGACATGACTACTTTTTTATGATACAAAATTAGTGCATCATACATAGCTTACAAGTCAGTTCTTAATTTGAGCCTGATTCCGCACACCCAGAGAATCATTTTACAAGGCAAAACTAAAAATATGGATTAGCGTTTCCATACTTCAGGTCAGAGCCTGGTATTAATATGTATAAGCTGCTTACATAATGCATTCATTACTTGGGTGTAGTTTTCTTTGTAAGTGACCACTAGTAGGCAGCAATTTCTTTCAGCTTTACAAGTGGCAAAATACTAAACAAGCATGTCAAATAATACTTATTTAAAAGAGCTCAGATCAATTTACCATCAGACTGCAATGATGCCAACGTAACGGGCTGCTTTCTAGAAGGCAATATTATCCCATTGCTGAACAGAAACAAACTTCTCTTGGGACAAGGTCCTTTATAGCTGTGCATTGCTATCATGAATGCGTAGCGCTGAGGTCTGCTGCAGAAACCACCTTGGCTCAAACTTGATTCCAAATCCAGCCCTCGCTCTCTAAGGTCATTTTGCTCTTTGCTGAAGTACTTCAGTCTGGAACACCACGAAGGTTTCACAGCGATTGCCACTAAAAAGCCTCGATGCTAAGAAAGAGTCAAAACACATAAGGAGCGAGCAGCTGCTCTAATGTTGAGATTGTAAAGCTGCAAAGTTACAAGAGAGAAGCAGAAGGAGGTAAAAGGGTTGGCTGGACTGTGCATTACACAAGGTAGCTATAGTTACTGGGAGAGCAACCAGGCTATTTGAACTGCGCTCAAGACCACTGGCATTTGATGGTAATTACTGCTTTCACTCTGCTTTATTTCTCTTGGTCACACTGCAGTTTAAGACACTGAAGCCAGGCTTCCTTCCCATTGTGCCCAAGGATTAAGTTTCCCTCCACAGAATTACAGGAGTGGTAACATCTGCACTCTAGGTAAAAATAATTCTGTCTTGCAAAAAGTATTCTTTCCAAAGCAATTTTACGCTATAGGTAATTAAAAGGTAGCTACTTAAATAATTGGCTAACACAACATTTTGAGGGAACTGTAGCTTAAGATCTGTGTCCCCTATTTAAGGACTCACAGTCAAACGAAACTGGTTGGAGCACATTCCCTCATCAAATAAAGAAAAATTTATGAGTCTGTCTATTCTTGCAGGGGGTTGCGGAGAAAAAGCATGCACACATGCTACTTTTGCATATTTCTATTCCATGTCTTTAATTTTTTCATGCTCTCAGGAAAGAGGAGATATCTTCATTAACACTGTCTGGCACATGGGGTATCTAGAAAAAACTAACACTAAGGCAGAATGATGGAAGTCCCAGTCTACAACTTAGGCCATCAATTTATTCTCTTTATCACTGGAAGTCTGAAAAACCACCTGCTTTCATTCCATTTATTGCTCTTTTCCTTTTAACCTTATATTGGTTGAACAGCAGAAAAATCCTCAGCTCATTTGGAAATGGATGACAGGCAGATACTTACAAAATAAAAGCCGCACTTTTCTCCCAGCAGTGCATGAACAGTGTTTCTTCCTATACCCTTTTCAGGAAGCTTCCCCCAGTCCCTTGCCATTGCTTTCCCTCTTTCACTTCGTTATTTATTTGTTGTTAACTAAAATGGTATCCCACAAGGTGGCATCTCCAACAAGCCATTTAATTAATGCAATAAAACACTTTTTTAAACCAAGGAATTTGGCTTAATTTGAAATGTCAGCTTACAGAAATTAAGAGCATAGCAACTGCTTGCTTTACTGTCTCCAGAAATCATCTCACAACAAAAAGATTGACTAGTTCTCTTCCAAGTATCAATAAAGATGTGTACATGAATTTACAGTCTGTTCTCAAAGGGCCTCTCAGAATAAATGAAAATCAAGTGTAAATTTAGAACTAAGCTAAGGAACATGCTTTTCAACACAGGCCATTTTACCTGCAGGGGATCTTATTTAATGACAATTATATTCCATTTTGGTTTATAGGCAGTACCATATTAAAGGAAACTCTCATACTCCACTGTTTGTGCCGGATTGGTGATTTTGTGGGGAGGGTAAATAACTGCATGATGCCTTTCTGTGGATGAAAGTTATTTTTAACATGGCCATTTACAAGCATTTCTAGCTACTGCTAGTAGAAATACTATTTGCAACAAGAATATTGATACCCCGGTGCGTTCTCTTGGGGCCTACTGTAATACAGCAATTAGTGACTGACCAAATGCAAACACCATTGTGTGCAAACAAGATAGACATCAATACATCACACATTTCAGATATCTCAAAAGTAAGTGATACACACAAACACTTGAGTAAAGTGTAAAGCAAGTACAGTGGGGAAGCCCAAAAATATTCAGCTAATTTCTTCTCCTTCTAATTCCCCATTCTTTTTGAATCTCTGATTTACTTGCTGGTACCTGCATAGCTAAGTCTACTTCATTTCCCCCCATTAGTTAGAAACATTGCACACTTTGTTCCAACTACTAGCTCGTGTTTAATGGTTTTGCTGTACAGCGTAGCAGGTATTCCACAACCATGGAATTTAATGTGAAAGTGAAAAATGAAAGCATATTAAGGTGAGTAAACACAGCAAGTTGACTTGTTATTGGTGTCACTACTTCTGCTAACCGGGTATCTCCAAGTTCCCAGAGAAGAAAAATAAAAGAACCAAGCTCCCACGTGCAATCTCTTCATTCTGCAGTGCTACAACCCAGGTAGCTTGTCTGAAAATAAGTATATAAACAGAAATAAGCAGCATAGATCAAGTTGGAACAGCAATTGACTAAAGAGGAGATGAGAAAGTTTAAATTGATTACCATGAGACTTTGGAAAGGAAAAAAGTTATTTTCTTGTGCACTGGTACCTGGAATGAAGACAAGCATGACACAGTGCAAGATGACAACTGTCTTCCTAGTAGAAGCTGTTACATATTCTTCAGAAGAAGCAAACAAGGTCATACATAGTAAATGAAAAGAACCACCATAGAAGGTATGGTATTCCTGTACCAAAAGAGTCGGTTTGTAGGCCTGTGTACAATATCGCATACCTTGTGATCCTCTGTGACTGTGTCTTAGGTGGCACAATAATACAAAGAATACTAACATGGAAAAAAGGACACACTTGTCCAATACAGAAGTGGCTGGACAGCTTCTTTTAGCACATCTAAAATGGGGCCAGTCTTTAAATAAAACTGCCGCATGAACAACCCCACAGCACCCAGCTCAACAAGGTGCCTCACAAGCAGTAGCAAGCACATACCACACAGTAGCAATGATGTATCACTTGGGTGAAATAAAAGCATTTACCCACAACAAAAGAAGTCTGTAAAGCTGTGGAAAATTTATAATAGAACAGGTGATAGTCTGAAGCAGAAGCATGTGTAACTTTCCACAGGTAGGAACAAACTCAGGATTGCTGGATGTCCAAGTAGCTCTGCAACAGCTGTGCAGCACGTGTGTCCATGAACACACGATCATTCTGAACCCTCAGAGCATCACAGGAGTTCATTAAATGAACATTTGGAGTGCTGAGCCCTAACTCCAGTGGACTGACAAACTGCTACTAATACTTCCCCAGCTTCTGCTCTTGGCAAGCAGCTAAGAAGGAAAAAACGTATGCACAGCCTTTGTGCATTGCTCTTTGAGAGGGGCTCGCTGCTATAAAGACTAAGTTTTGTCTGTAGCATTTACCGTGTCTCCTAAGTTTTCCATGCTGCTTTATGTAAACATTCTTTGAACTGACATAATTCACATGATGTTCTCCCTCAAGTTCCGGACCCGGAAAAGTTAGCGTGTTATTTGTTATGTGTTGTAGCACTTTATTTTTTTTTTACTTAAAATTTCAATTAAAAATACTCAGACACTTATATTGATATTTTTCGATTGATATATTGATCTACTTTAAAAAAATGTAAACCATGCAATCCTCAAACCACATGCACATGAATTCTTTTTAAGGTAATAAACGACAAACATTCCAAACATCAGGTTCTCGCTTCGACAGTGTTAGGCAAGTGGTGAAAAGCATTTAGCTAATATGGCAACCATGACATGTTACTTTGCTCCTGAGCAACTTACCAAAAACGTACAATTGGTATGAGAAGATGTACAGATTGGAAACAAACCAAGTAGTTAATTTATGTAAATGGTATGTTAATTCAATAACTCATCAAAACCCAATTGTGCAAAATCTTGCATGTAGCTGCTTGCAGGTGCTTAATTCCCATGAGAAATATATGCAGGAAGTTTTACTCGTTTGAGATCTAATGACATGTAAAAAAAAATACTTAACAGGTCCTAAAACTGCTCCTTTACCTGGAGTTGGTTTGTGGGATGCAAAGTATGAAGATAGAAACAGATGACAGGTGGGTGGAAGATGCTTTAGCTACAAATGCTGAGGACTCAGGACTCACACACACAAAAAAACCCTAAAAGATTAACATCTGTTTAAGGCCTTGAGAACTTCATGCTCTAGCTATGAATTCACCACCAAATTAGCTAGTTTGACATTTTAAATAACCGCACACTGACCCACAAACTGTATTAGGTACTATCTTGCACTAGTGGAAAAGAATTATAACCTTGGTGTTACAATAATCACTGCTGCACTTCTCCACTCTTCCTCTGTGGGGTGGCTCATCTCTCAGGTTCTCAGTATCACTAATAAAACATCAGCTCCAGAGGGGTTAACAGCAGTTGAAAACCAATTGCAGGCAGGCTGGTGCTGTTCAACAAAATAAAGTCACATCCAATGAACAGAGCTGATTAAGAATAAATGACAAACTGCTGGTAGCTTCTCTACACTGTCCCACACTAATGCTGCTAGAATTTTAATGAGAAGTAAAACAAGAGTCTAAGAAGCATATAATATCCTTTTTTTCTTCACTAGGAATAAGAAAGTAGGTTCTACCTATTTAGGTGAAAACTTTCCTCAAAGAGATTCATTGACATGTGATCAGATAAGTGCCTTAGATGAACAGGAGACATCGCTGTAAGGTTTAACAAGGACATTCTCAATAAGAACTGCCTAGGATATAGATCTTGTTTCCAACACAGCCCTGCCAGATCCCCAGATCTAATGATCCTTAGAATGAACTGCAAGATAAACATCTCCCTCTAGACACTGTTGTGTATATCATTCTGGCTGCAGGGAAAAAGGGAGGAAAAAAAAAAGGTCATTTTCACACCTGAAACAAGGTCATCTCTCCAGGAAAGTTACTGAACACAAGTTAAAGTTCAGTCTTTGAAATGCAGGTAGGCTGTACTGCAGAGGAAAGCAAAAAAATAGAGTAACTTTTGAACACATTCTGAAAATGCTATTTGTCTAATTTTAACCACTTTTCAATGCTTAACTATGTTTTGTAATATATTTTATGTTAAAACAATCACCTCTAAGAGACAAGTTTTATATGCAATCTTTATCCACATGAGGAGATGAGACACATCCTCCACACATTCAAGTCTAAGTGGATTGCAGGAACAACCCCATCCTAGCAAGCAAGTTATCCCAAGTTATATATTAATTTGTGGCCTACATCATGCAGGGGTTCCAGCCAGCTGATAACAGTTCTACCCGCCTTCAAAACTATGGCTTGTTTCACCACTGCATTAACTCCAGAATTACAAGAGCGTACAACAACTGAATAAGAACGATTAAAACTGGAAAACTGAAGTATAACATAGTAATATTGTACAAGGCAGTATTTTAGGATCAGTGATAAAAGTCTGGAGGATGAATACCATTAAAACCACCTCTTTTTATTCTAAAAACTAAATTAATAAAATCCAATTGGGATTATACCTGCACATAACTGTTCAGGGTAAGTAATTTGTATTAAAAACATTCTATTACATCTACATGTGGCTCATGTCTTGTTAAGAGTCCGTTTGCACTAAACTCTAACAAACATTTAATCACAGTCAGTACATCAGAGATCAACTAAAAGGCATGGAATTAAATGAAGAGCATTTATTCCATAATGAAAGCTTTCTTCCTTCCCATGAATGAAGAGGAGGTGAGGAGAGTGAGAGACACTTGGGGTCTTTTTCTGTAGTCCAAGTTACATCACTTCCACTTTTAAGGGATTATGCAGAACTAAAATGCACTGAAGTGATGACACTTACGCTAGTTTCTAATTTGACAAGGATAGGAGGAAAAAAAAGTGATAATTTCCACAAAGACCTCTTTAGAAATAGAGCTGACTTCCTTTCTCAAAACACTTTAAACACATTACATAGTGTTTTTCCACAGCAAGGCCCTTTCACATATTCCATATTTATAGTGGATCTAGCACAACAGGTTACCAAGCCACAGCTGTCAGAAAGAAGCAACTCCAATCTAAATATACCTTCAAATACGTTAGATTATATGCTGCATGTTCCCTCTGTCGTGTTCAGGTCTTGAACTACTGTTGGACCAGGATTCTTGCATTTTATGTTTTGTACACAAGTGCTATAAATACTGTTACAGAGGATAAATCCAAAACCTGTAGGGAATTGAGGCAACGTGGGAAAGAAAAGAATAGTGGAAAAAAACAGGAGGCAAACCATTCTTAGAACAGAGCACCCCTTCACAAACAGCTCTTGCTTCTTCACAAATAATACACTGGATTTCCATTTGAACAACCAAAAGCTTGGGTGCTTGTGATTTTTTTTTTTTAATTTGGTGCCCAGGGTTTATCTGATTGCCTAAGATTTCATTTTCATGGGTCAATTGCCTAAGTGCCAAGGTTTATCACTGCTGCTTTTGTGCCCATTTACTCAAGTTAACTTGGCATTCGTCTTACTACACCTGAAAGAGTCACACTGAGAAGCTCTGTCACACTTTGTTTCTCTTAAAAGCAAAGAAATGATGAGGGTATCTGCTGTCCACGGCCTCAGAACTGAGTAGCTGTCAGCCTCTTAATTGCCTACAATTTTTTTTGAGGCTCCAAATATAAAAAAAAATACATCAACAGCTCAAAGACACCATAAAATTTAACAGAAATTTTCCTCTAACATTCAGAATCATCATCACTAACACTGAAATAACTTATGCAAACAAGATACCAAAACATTATATGGAAGCAATGCTGCTGAGGACTCCAGGCTGGTGCCCACAGAGACGGGCAAGTGTTCAAACTTTACCAGACCTACTGGGCTGTATTACTGCCACTACAACTTTTAATGCTTTGCTTAAGTTTAACCAACACATAAGGAGAGAAAAAAACCCCAAATAATCCTGCAATGAATGGTTACTGAAGCCACAGGTACAATTTGTTTTGTAATACATTTCTCGCAGCCTACATTTTGTTAGGAAAGAAAAACAATGTAGCATTCCCTTATGTGTGGGTATTAAGCTGGAATGAATTACTACTAAATTATTTGCACCGCTGAAGTAATTTTCAAATATTTTAATAGCTGTTCAGGTCCTCTCTAGTGCTGATTCATGATCCATACTCTACTATTGCTACAGAAAATACTCTGCATTTTTTATACTTCTCCGCCTTGGCTGGGGATAAAAGAATTGGACACGAATAAAAATCCAACAAGCTGGAACAACTGCTCTTCACAACCCACAAACCGATTAAAGGGCTGCTTAGAACACAGAAGAGTATCTCAAATCCAAGCAGTGTTAACAAAAAAATACACGACAGGAACAGAAGCTTTCAAAGAATGTAAAAAGTATTTGCTTTTTAATATGTACTTAAGTCACAGTATCTGTTTTGAGACCATTGTACCAGGTAACATTTTCATTGTGTTCTCAAAGTATTTTGCAAGAGGCTGTCTATACACTGACGGAGCAGGTACTAACTAAAGGAACCCAAAAACTGGTTTCAGAGCAAAAAAATAAACCCAGTGATCAACATTCATTCCATTCATCTTTATCAAAGGTTGTACAACACACCATTTTTAAAATGCAAAAGCCATGACAAGAAGTAAATGAAATCAAAGGAGATAAACATTTCAACACTTTCTGGCACTCCTAACCTTATCCCAACAGTAAAATGCAACCATAAACAAAAAATTGAAATTATTTTACAAATTCTAGATTTAGGCCATTTTCAATGTCCTCTATCACTCTGGCAAAAAATCTTTAAGGAAATTATTTAATGCAATTTCTATTAATAGAACAGAATATATTTTAAAAAGCAGCCATTGATCAGAACCTACTGAAATGAAGACAGACCTGGTATGCTAGTGGAATTTTAGTTGAAAGCTATTTGAAGACATTATTCAAGTCAAAACTCCAGGAGAACTTGAGGGTAAAAAACGGTTGTTAAAGTTTTAACTGTGTCTGATAGCAGGTTACACAATACACACACATACTATGCAGTATTTATTTGCAAGGCTGTAGCACTGAGATTTCTCCCTCAGCAATAATTTACTATAATACAGTGTATAGAACAATGGTGAAACATTTCTTGACGATTCAAAAGACAGACATACTGCAAAAGTCCAGGTCTCTGAAAATGAGAAATGGAGACAACAGCCTCCTTGCATCTTCATTAGCTAGAGCCCTTCTCTTCAGCAGCAGAAGCCTCCATAGGAGTAGCTTCCAAATCTTTGCTTGACTTCTCTTTTTCGTCATTTTCATCCTCTTGAGGGTAAAGATCTGGGTATTTTTGCATGCATTCCTGCATGGCACGGAATTGGTCCACACAGTCTGATCCCTTGATTTCTTCCGTGCTATAGTGGAAACAAGAAAAGGCTGACTTGAACTGTTCCCCACAGGGACCACTAGCCATTCCACCCAGACACGGGCAATTCCAATTGATATCTCCATTGGGCAAGATCAATCCTGAAGAAACGAGAGAAAAGAAAAGTTAAGCGCTCCTTCCAAAAATTGATTTTATTCAGCAAAAGCTTCTGGGTTGCTGGTGTAAGCTGAAGTACTAACAATGTCATATTAGTTCTGTAGCTTCAAGGGTGCTGAACACCTTTCTCTTCCTGGCCAGCCTGTTTCTGTCGCTGATCTGAATGATCCTTCACTGGGCAGAAGGGTGATTAGTTCTACATCTGTGCCTGAATTAAGTCTTGCTCCCTGGACTACAGACCACTGAGAATATCTAAGGAAACTGCAAAAGCAGATCAAAGTCAGTCCACTCGCCAGACGCTGTCAGGGGAAGAAGTGAGCCTTAAAACTGTGTCATACAAGTCATAAGAATTTAATTCTGGTATTAAGACTAGAATTCTTTTAAATCAAGTTGGATGGATGCATTTTTCTTCTCATTTTAAATGAAGGCTGGAATACTAACTACAACTTTCCCTCTTAAAATTTGAACTGGAAAACCAGAATTACAAAACCAAAAACCAGTTTATTTGTAAGGCACAGATTAAGTCACACACCACAGAACACAAGGAAGAGCAAGAACATGCCAGCCTGTCTGGTTCCCAGAAACCAAACTGCGCTTCAGATCACTAATGAAAGTGAATTAGGTCTCATTTTAGACTCTAAATGGGAACAGCTGTAAATTTCTGCTCTGGAACAGTTAAAGTCACCACAGAAATACTTCAGTGATGGAAGAGCAAGGTGAAGATTTATATGGGCGTATGTACTTTCAAACATCAACTGATTTGCACAATGAAGTTCAAACAGCAAGGCAGAGAACTCATTTGCTCTCAAGTTTTGGAAAAGCTTTTTAACAGTCAGGTATAGAAATGTAATATAACAGACTCAGTCAGGTGGGCTTCTAGAACCTCTATTACATTGCTCTAAAGCAACACTTCCCCACCCGCTTCTCTACTTTGCACAAGTATATATGTAATTATGGTCATATATGAAGAACAGGAAAAATACTGTGCTGTGATCCAAGCTGTTTTTTTTTCCACTTTAACAGTTTGCTCTCCTCCTCTGCAGGAGATTTCTCTAACTTTGTGTCCAGGTTGAGGTTCTGCAGAAGCCAACAGCACGTGCATAAACCTGAAGTTTAAGTTCTTTCTCTTTAGGAGCAGGTATGAAAATACCATTGTCAGAGAATAAAGTTGCATTAATTCTGACCCAAACATGAAATTGAATTTAGAGCCTGAGGTCACCTAAAATACTCCCAGAGAATTCACCAAGCCTACTTAACTGTCTTTGTCATCTGGGAGCACGAAGTTCTAGACACCAGGTTCACTCCCACTATCATCTCCTTGGACACCAGGCCACAATATCATGAATCTTACGTGCTGGTACAGCAAAAGCAGCTCAATCATATTTACTGACATATTATAAGGAATGAAAGGAAAGTTTTACTCTGATTTGCAATTCATCAGCGACGTGCTCTCAATGTGTGGTTCAGTAGAAAATTACACCAAGTCAGTGAAATCTCAGTGTTGATCAGTCTCCTTTTCATTACAGAACGTAACAGCCTCCTTAGCATGATTTAGCTAACTACAGCAATACTGTAATTTTCCATAGGTCATGCTTTAATCAGCAGGACAGTTTTGTAAAATATCTGTAATTACTGCACTGAGAAGATATACGTAGTACTGTACATCATGGTATCTCCAGTTGCCCAGAAGAAAAAAGAACTTTTGAGACACGGAAATGGATGGCGGGTGCCAGGGTCATTATTGTCAAGGATGACAAAGCAGAAAGATGTTGATCAGATAGTGTAGAAAAAATACAGCTTGATTTGTAAACTATATTTTGAAGTCCTTTATTTCTCCTCACTAACACCAGCCAGTCACTTTAAATGGTCATTTTTCTAATACTTCAAAAAGAAAAAAAAATGAATTTTGAAATGTTCCTCAAGACACCACAGCAATAAAATTACTTGTAAAATAATTCTCTTAAAAATAAATTGTTCCCTTTAGAACCAGATCTGCCTTGTAAGCATGCAAATTTTAACAATAAGAGTTATCCCATAAACAAGTCAATCTTGTACATCACATGAGCATTGATTTGCACCTATTTGATCACTGAAATAGCATCAGTTTGGGATATATTATTCACAGAAACCATGCTTAAAAGAAAAAGATTAATAATGCAAGCATTTCCTAACTGATAATTACAGCAGAATGCACACTTCAATGAGTCAGTGTATCAGGTAGCTTAGAACACAATTACAACGGAAACAGATTTAATCCATCACTCTCCCTGAATTGCAAGTTTGCAATAGACGGGATTACTATTTTTAATTAAAAATGAACTGAAACTTCTTTCAAATGCAGCCTGAACCTCACTCATCCAGTGGGTCATAATCTACTTGAGCCTGGGCTTGGGGAAGAAAAAACAATCCTGTTTACATCATAGCAGATCAAGGCTTGCATTAGCAATTAACTGCTGACATCACACAACCTAATCACTTGTCTTTGTACTTGCTGTAATGAAGTCGTCCTGTGGTTCTGAGAAGCTTCTTCCCTGTTATATGGCAAAAGTTCCAATAACCAATTTATCTGCCAATGATTCACAACGTAAGGTGACATGCACATAGGAAGCATAATTGAAAGGGGCATCAACAGTCATAAAACCCCTCCTGTACATCTGATCATTCATCAAGTTCTTTCTTAAAAGAATTAGGGTTTTTGCTTCAACAATCCTCTGTGGAAACTACTTGAAAACTGTCTCTAAAATAACACAACAGGAACAAGCCTGGAGAAACAGAGAGAGGACAGCAACCATCTGTGTTTGAGGTGCAATTCCATAAGTTTTACAGCAGGAACGCTATTTCAAAACCACTGCAAATGAATTCTTAATTTGTTTCCATCAGCCACAGCTGCTAAAAGGTACACAGAGTGAACTCATAGATACACTGCAATATGAAATGCTAACTTGAACCTACCCTGCAGAACAATATGGTTCAAATTAAACTACATACCGTATCAGCTAAGAAAGTGACCCTGTGTGCTCCAGCTGTGAACTGTGCTTAAATACTGCCCTCTACAGGTCACAGAGCCACCTGCATAACTTTCAAAATTTCAAAAAGGGTGAAGCATTTACTTCTATCTCAGCTGAGCTGAAAGCAGTGAGACCACTTCACACAAAAAGGCTAAAAGATATATAAGCATAAAGGCAATTAGAAAAAAAAATAACCCAAATTCACAGATGTTCACGACAATTTCTCAATGTAGGGCAACATTTATTTAATTATCACGATAGGAAGATTATTTCACTTACCCACCAGGAACAACCTAAAATATGCTCTGTGCAATCAGAACGTTAAAGTCTTGATCTCAGAAATATTCTGCTCTCTTAAAGGTTAGATATACTTCATACAAGAACTCTAATCTTCACTGAAAATTTAACTTACTATTTTCAAGGCAAGATGGTTACAACTGAAAACTGAGTAATTTGAACTTACCTGTCACATGCCACTGAAAGATATTGCTACCAGTTATTGATTATGTTGCTACTAGTATAGTACAGGATTGGTCAGATATAATTGTTGTTAAAATGCATATTCAGAGATCCCGAAATTAAGCAATTTCTGCTGCATGCAGGCAGGTGAGCAACTCCTATCAATGACACTGGTACGTAACCCACTTCAGCTTCTCTGAAAATTGCAATTCGTCATTTAAAACAGTGAAAGAACAACCATAAATTTCACTGGTTAAGCTCTAACTTTATTAATAAAAGAAAGGAAGGAAAGCTTTTTCTGGATATCTCTGGCTACTAACCAAAACTACAAGCCATCAACTGATGCATTTGAACAGACCACGTTGAAAGATCATTGAAAATGTTGAAAAAGAAAAAAAATCACTCTAACAGAAGCATGTTCTTTGTGATGTCTTGTTTTGGAAGGTAAAACTGCTGAGAGTTTGGGTGTTTATCTACTGAAAAAACAGCTGCCCTCAGTCTTTAAAAATGAATGAATAATTTGTTCCTACTTCATACAAGGTTTTTTGTTGGAATTGTTAGAATATGATATATGTAACATAACACTCCTTCAGTTCTACTCACTACTGACCTTGTTCTTCATAAGGGTCATCAGGGTCATCTGCAACCAGCTCAGCACTGCTGGGTGTCTCATGGTCCTCCTTGGTTGCAAATATAATTCTGTCTTTTCCTACCATATAAGAGACAACAAGCAAAATTTCAGAGAAAGCCAAGACACGAGTCATTTATAAACCTGCTGAACACCACAAGGTAATGAGATAGTATGATGCATTCATATTAACAGTGAATGAGTTCTGTTGTACTTGTCAATCACCTTCAATCAGAACAGTTGTTGGTTCAGAAGAACACGTACACAACCGAAATTCTATTCTTCTAAAGCTCCTATTTCCACAGCGACATACTGTACTAGCTGTAGATCACAGTGCAGTTCATTGAACTGTGAAATTAAAAAACTGTTTCTAAACAAGCTCAAAGTACTCCAGGACTAACCTGGACCAAGGGGTTAGACCGAAAAAAAAAAAAAGGCAGAATGAAAGAAAAGCTACACTAAGTTACAGGAAAGTGTTCAATAGGATACTTTTTAATAATAGTACCCTCCATTAAAGACTAGTGAAACATTTTCCAGTAATTATCTGAATTAAATACTGAAGAGGACCTTAACAGTGTAGAACTACTATGAACATTACCAAAGACAGAAAAACAACTCAGCATATCTTGATTTAACAAAGAAGTTCTGTGGCTGGGTTGGGGGAAGCTCGTCTGGAAACCTGAGCAGTTTTCTAACAACTTTGTGAAACTATGAAGAACACTGAGGCAGACACAGCAGAAAAGAACAGCTGGCTGAAACTCTTCTGAAAACACAACTGAGTATTAATTGAGTGCAAAAAAAAACAACAACAAAAAAAAAGGTGAGCTGCCCAAGAACTTCCTTTCATTCTCTAAATTCAAAAAGGCCACTACAGTGACTCGGCATATTAGAAACTATCTTCTTGTCCCTCAATGTGACCTCAACTAGCACATGTTCAGCAATTCCCTTTACTTTGCTCAGTAACCAATATGCATTTAAACATGTCTGAGAAAACAGATAAAACGAAGCCCTTTTTAAAAGGTAAGCAGTTTCCTGTCAACTCTGCATAGCACTCCAACAAACTTCACAATGTAACTGCCCAATCATTTTATAGAATATATGTCTAGAAATATTTAAACTCCAACTGTGCCACTGTAATTTTGCAGGGTGCCATAGACAGCTTACAGATCTCACAAAGATCCAAGATGTTGTTAAAATAAATAAACTAAAAATATAAAGGTCCATAGGTCACAACCACCTCACCACAGTTTACAATCAACAGTCAGTGTGCCAAAGTTTTTAATTTCCAAGTGGCATTTAGAGCTATAGTATGGCTTTTTTCCAGTTTGAAACTTTACTTTTTGTCACTGTACGTTAATTAACGGGGGGGGGGAGGAACGTATCTCCCAGGATATTAAGTGGTCAAGCCTCACAGATACAACCCATATAATACTTCGCATAGATACAGAAATATAACATCCCTACTCTACTCACCTTGTCCACCTACCGTGTTTGCCTTAAAAAGTTAAAAAAAAAAAGAAAACACAAAACAAAAGCCAAACCACAAACCACACCTCTGGCCACTTAAGCTCACTCGGTAGAAATTTAACCCCTGCGGGAAGATTCCGCCCCAACAGCTCAGCCGCCCCACCGCGGAGCCGGCCGGGCTGAACTCCGCGCCCCGCACATTTCGCGGGGATGTTTCAACACCCTGCAGGGCAGCATCTCCGCACCCCGCCCGGCCCAGGGGCACCCGCGGGCCCCTGAACGCCCTCTCACGCCTCACGGCCCAAACCGCCTTCCCGCCTCCCGTGAGGAGAAAGGTCGGAGGAAGGAGTCGAAGCAGCTCCTCCCGCCGCCACACGCAGCCCGCGGCCTCTTCTCCCCTCAGGGGCTGAGGTGAGCGGACAGCCACCCCACATCGCCCCCCCCTCCCACAACCGCCTCATGGAGAGCACGCCCGGCCTGTCCCCGCGGCGTGACATTGCGGGGACAGCCGTGCGCACCTTCTTGCCTGCAGTAGGACATGGCGGAGCCGTGCGGTGCCTGGCGGCGCGCGCGCACACTGACCCCCGCCGCCCTCTCCGCTCCGCTCCGCTCCTCCTCTACCGCCGCCACAGCACCGGGCAGCGGCGCGCTGCTCCACGCGGTGACCTCCCGCCTCCGGAAGCGCCTTCCCTGCCCGCCGGCGGCCGCTGACGCACCTCCTGCCGATGGCGGCCCGAGGGAGGGAGCAACCCGCTCCGTGAGGCGCTGGACTACAACTCCCAGAATGCCCCGCGCCCGGCCACAGCCGGGAGGAACTACATGTCCCGGCATGCATTGCGCGGCGGCGGGAGCGCCGGGGGAGCCCTGAGGGGGAGGGCGCGGCTGCGGCTTCGCGGTTCTTGCCGTGGCTGCTGCGGGCTCTCCGGGGTGGTACTCGGCGAGGGCAAGAGGCTCAAGATGTCGAGGAATGTAAGTGCGGCTTGGGCTGGTCGTGGCGTTACTCCGCGGTGCGTGTGGCGGGTCCCCGCGTCGGCCTGTTCCCGCTCCCTGAGGCCCAGCCCGCCTCGCGGCCCGAGGCGATCAAAAGAGAACCCTCAACCCTCTCTCTTGGCTGCGAGTGCTAATCTGAAATTACTTCTTGGTTATTTCCCACAGCCATTGTACACAGAGATAACCCCTGGGGGTTTCATGCTTTAACGTGGCACTGGCCAGGACGACAAGAGCAATTTTGTTTAAAGCTATCTCGTCTTGTTGCTCTAGATGCAATTATTTTAAAATATGCAGGCACTTACCATCGGGGAGGTAACATGGAACTTGTTATTTATAGCTATGTTTTAGTCAGTCTGGAATTCAGGAGTATTACTCAGTTTGTCAGGGGCTGGGTGTGGGGTGTGGACACCAAATAGGGAACCTAGAGACAGACTGAAAAAAGCTTGAAGGAACATGTTGAACAACTGTCATTGCAATTGTTTTTTCCGTTAGGCTTGAGTTCTGTTTATTGACTGTGTTTCCAGTATCAAAAGTGTAATGAGGCATTTAATAAGTGTAGGAAAGTTTTGGTCTGAGGCAAGAAGTGCTACCCTGTAAATCAGCAGTATTACCAAAGCTAAAAGACATATTTTGCAACATAATGCCTTTCCCTGTAACCCAAATATTGCCTTTTGGGTTTATCTCCAACAGTTCTCTGACACAGGCAGCAGAAAAGAACATGTCAAAATCACAAGTGAGGCCAAACCGGGGTTCCTGGAGAGGCTCAGCGAGACTTCTGGAGGCATGTTGATAGGACTTGTGACATTTCTTCTGTCTTTCTACGTTCTTTTTACCAATGAAGTAAGTGAAATACTGTCAGTGTTTATGCACAGCTTTAAAATGTCACAGCTGAGGTGACGTTCAACTAGTTTTGCGTTTATAGGCTTACTAAAATGGTCATGTCAAATATTTATTACTTCACACATAAGAAATGAATGCTATGTTTGGAGAACCTGGTGCTTATATTTGGGATATAACAGAGAGTAAAATCATTGGGCCACAGACAGTCTTTTTGTAGAACTGAGTGTGGTAGAGACTCTGGCAGCGTGTGATGAGAGATAAGATCCAAAACCTGTGAGCTGGTGCAGAAGGAGCCTGTAGTATCATTGAAAGAGGGTTGCATGAGCCAGACATGTTCCAGTCTTTTATCTTTTCTTGGGATAACATAACATCCTCATTTCTAGTGTTGTTATAACTGTATTAAAGGAATTCATGCTCTATGTGGCAAAACTGTTATCTTATGTCTCGAGTTTTAGACTGAAAAAATTATTAGATTAAGCAGGGAATCCTAACACCCTACTGTTGCAAACATACACACTTTTGGCAGTTTTGGAGTGGGGGAGCAGAATTCTGTGAATTTTCACTTAAGACTTCCTTTTATACCTCTAAAGAGGAAAAATAACTACTACAAATTTCAGTGACTTTGCAGGAAAAAGCACACTAATAGGATCTGGTAAGGAAAACTTCTGCCAAGTAGTGATATGGGTCTGTGGAAAAAGGACCATAATTGGCATAAGTTTTGCAGTTATTTGTGAACAATGAACAGGGTAAAAGGTGAAGAGGAATAACTCTGGACCCTTGTAGGAATAATCTATGTATGTTTGAGGAGCTTAGTAAATGTGAGTGATCCTGCTGCATGGATAAGAAGTACTGCCCCAAACTCTGTCAGACATGGAGAATGAAAGTGGAGAAGAGTGTTTTGAGAAAATGTCTTGAACGCTGAGTATATGAGCATTCCTTGTGGTCTTCAGATCACATATCTGTTAAGTTTTTTCGCAAAATACTTCTGTGCCATCGATTCTTCACAACTTGATTTTGCTTTTCTTAATTGCAGGGGCGAGCTTTAAGGACAGCCAAATCTCTTGATGAGGGACTTTCTCTTGTGATCCCTCTTGATAACATCCACAGTGTGTCTCAGCAGAATGAAGGGAGATTGGTGCACTTAGCTGGCGCTTTGAGTACGTCTAAGGTAAATAAAATAATATCTTAAAATTGTATTTCAGGCTTGGAGGGAAGGAAATTAAAGTATTTGCCAATTAAAATTATGTTTGATATCCAGGGAGAAGACATGTAGCTTCTCTCCTCCCCTGCAAGCATTGCCAGCTACCACCCAAAATTTGGTTCTTGGCCCGGAATCGGGGAGATGCTCTACAGCTTTGAGCTCCCTACTCCTAAGCAACATGCTGCCTCTGCCTGTATTTACCTTCCCACTGCCTTTGGTGGATAATTTCAATCCCCTTTGTATAGGCAACCTGTTGCATGTTCAAGATACTGTAAAGTCTTTAGGCTCTTGGAGTACAGAGGCTCTGCAAGTTATGACTTTTCAGTAGTGATGATGTTTTCCATGGTCAGTTTGCATTGCAGAAAGTTACACAGCAGCTTCCAGCAAAATAAAATCTCGCCCTGATTTAAACACTTAAACCTGTGTGCCATTAGCCAGAATTTCTGCTTTTATTCTTCACTGTGGCAATAATTTTTGATGATGATTCTTTAGGTCAGACTTACCAGTGATATACGGAGATGCTCTTTTTTGTCTTTTGTAACATTTATTCTATATTCAACTGTGTGTAATGTAGAATTAACTATGTACAGTGAGGTATGTAAATGGGTTTGATAATAAAGCACAGTGTTTGAGTTTGTGAGGTATAGCATTTATCCTGACTTGTATTTTCTTTAATTTTTAAATAGCCTTTGTTTGATCCCAGCTATGGCGTCTCCATCCAGGCTGTCAAACTTAAGCGTAATGTGGAAATGTACCAATGGGTAGAATATGAAGAGTCCACGTAAGTGAAAGAAATCCTTAAAAGTTGTTTGTAAAGCTGCTGTATTAACAGGATCCATCACATTTTCTTTTCTCACCCCCCAAAAGATCTAACAAATCTTTATGGCAGGGGAATTCTAGAGCTCTTGGGTTTTTTTAGAGAGTCGCTTGAATTTCCTTGGAGTCATCAGGTCTTGTAGATGGTCAATGCTGCAGAATTTGCATCTGATAAGATTTGGGTAACATCCGAGGCCTTTTTTTCAAATGTTTCCACTCCCTCTGATCTAGTCAACACCTCCTTCTTGGCAACCTGGGAATAAAAGGGTTGTGGCTGTTTAGCATTTTTGTGTAATCTTCTTCTTGTACAGAGAATCCATGTCTTCACAATAGGTAGTTCAGAGAAGAGTTAGTTTACTGGTAAAGTTAAGTTTGTGTTGCCACTGAGCTGTCTGTGCATTTCATGTGTGAAGTATGTTGAGCCCTGAGCAGGGGTGTGTGTGTGCACTGTTTTAATTCTCATCCCCGCCTTTTCTTTGCAGGGAACATGAAGAGAATGGTGAGATTAAGAAAGAGACAAAGTATTCATACAGTAAGTTGATCAACAGAAAGTCCCTTTTATGCATGAAACTTTGGACTTTTATGTGTGCGTACTTTGATTTTTGTTGTACACCCTGTATTTTCTTGTTCAGAAAGAAAGGAATGTGAAGAAATAAGCAAAAATTCTGTTTCCTAAACCAATATCAGGACCTCCCTTTCTTGAGGTAACGGAGATGAAAGGTTGTGTGCTGTTAGGAAGTAGCTCTTACAGAAAGTCTTGTCTTGGAACTCCTGGAGGTTCAGAGGAGCGTCCAGGGACAGGATGCTCTGGAGATCGGACCCAAAAGGTCCTCAGTGACAGGAGATGGGAACATGTTGAAAGTTGTGCCCGAGATTACTTTTAAGAAGTAAAATAATTGGGCATATGTCAGGCATGAGCAGAAGAGAATAGAGAGGGAAGAGCAGTGTAGCTCCAGCCTGTCAGCGTCTTGAGAGCCTGTTTAGGTGTCATTACCAGCTAATGAAAACCGTCAGCACCTTCTGATGTGTGCTGTGGCTTTTGCCAATTGCTTTTTTGGCAGGAGCAGAACTGCCAGCATTATTCTGATCTACCCAGTGGCAGAAAAACACTCTGAGTCATCGTATATCTGGAGATTGGTCTCTGAGCTTCGTTTATCTGTGATTAAAGCACGTGGATGTGTAACGTGGGTGTGCAGCAGTTTCTGGGTGTGATCCTAGAACCAGCCCAGCTCAGTGAAGCATTGGGCCCTGCAGCATGGAGATACATAAGGAGCAAAGCTGGTGGTTGTGAGCTGTGGAAAACTGGCAAGGAACAAAAAGAAATGCCATTGGGAAAAAAAAAAAGTGTCTGTCTCAAGACTGATGGATTCTGTTCAGTAAAAGTCTGTGTGTTAGTAGATGCGGCGGGTTAATTTTGGCCCCGAGCCTGCAGAGCCACTTGCCTACTCCCTCCCTCAGCGAGACTGTGCAAGAGACTGAACAGAACAGGAATGGGAGAGCTCGTATGTTGAAATAAAGATAAGGAGATCACTTACCAGTTTTGCCATTGTGGGCAAAACAGACTTAATTTGGGGAAAATTAATTTATTGTCAATTAAAATAAATATTTAATTGCTGATTCAGGTGTTGGGTAAACACATTGTTTCTCACCCTTGCACAGGCTCAACTTCAGACTCCTCTCCCCTTGCCCCCCCACCTTGTTGCCACATACATACTTTTATGTAAACGTTATTCCTGCAAGTGTAACTTAGAACTGATTCATTGATTTAAAGGTGTCTTCAGTAACTAAGATCTGAGTAGCGATTTTTCCTGTTTCCTCCACAACCTTCATATCATTTTCTTTAGATACCGAATGGAAATCAGAAGTCGTGAACAGCAGAAACTTTGATCGAGAAATTGGACACAAAAACCCAAGGTAATTTACCACCAAGCACAGTCCCTCTGGATTCTTTCACTGTCTCTGGTTAAAGGTGAAAGCTAAATGATTAATCTTCATGACACAGTGAAGCAGTTGGAAACTGTTGGTCTTTTGGTAGCAGGGAGAACTAACACACAGAGAGATTGGAGAGCGATTCAAAGCTGCCTGGTGGAACCAGAATTAAGCTATCCATTAGGAATTATTAGGATATTGTTTTATTACCTCTGGAGCATGTGGTCCCCACGCAGGAGAATTTCACTTGGTTTCTTTCTGACTTTTATTGTCTGTTGGTGCAGTCAGTTACTAAATCTTTCCTCTATTACAAGTACAGAGTTAGAATAACAGGCATCTCATGAGCTCACCATGCCACTTGCATGCTGCCTTTTCTAAGGTAGCATGTGTGAACTCACAGGCTTATTTGTGGTGATTGCCCATATATAATTTGTTTCATATATCTCTCATCTGCAGCATTTTAGTTACACTATGATGTGCCATTTTTAATGCTAAGTTTTAGCTTGTTTGTCATTCTCGCAGCACCTGCTTGGTTCCTTAGGGTGCAGGATGCCATCTGGCAAAAAACATCATGTGTGAGCGAAAAATACAGCTGGAGAGATAATAGGACTAGGATTTTAACAAAACCAAACTTAGCAAAATCTCCAGAACTTTGTTTTCGTTGTGTTGCCTTATCCAAATTTACTGTCCTTTATTTGGAAGTACTTCAGGAGACAAAGCAAAGATCTATGTGTTTTTGATTGTAAGTCCCCACTAGATTTGTATAGAAAAGAGATAATGGCAAAAAGGCTGCACAGATAACATACATGCTTTCTCTTTGCCCCCGATGCACGCTTCTTTGTTAATGAACATTCTCCAAGCATTCTCCAGTAAATGCAAATCTCCATTTGAGAGTAAGAAACATTTGGATTTAATGCTACTACAGTCCATAATTTTAAAAGTGCTGCAGATAAAACCATTTCATCTGAGTGATTGTTACAAACCAAGGAGACTGAGCAGAACTGTGGTGGATCCTTGTGTGAGAGAGCATGGTGTACACAGACATGCTGAACTTCAGAATTCATGCCTTGCATTAATAAGACTATTTTAAGTGTGTACTGTGTGTCTTCTTCCATCCGCCCATCCATCTTTTATGCAACTGAGAGATTCGTGAAAATAAAATTTGTTGTCTCCTGCCAAGGAGATTCTAGTAGTACTGCTAGTGAGAATGAAGTCAAATCTGTTAGTAAAGGATTCCTGAGTTTGGAGTTTAATTAACTTGGCCATGATGTAGCAGTACCTTTATATGGAGAAGGTTTATGATCTACGTTTCTTAATTTAGCAGGTAAGATCTAGCAGTTGACAGTGGAAGATAAATACGTCCAAGCTAGAAATAAAGTGCATTTATGAATGTAGATAAATGTTGCAGGAATTCATCTAGGAATGTGATTAATTAATTGCCACTCAAGAGGTCTATATTGCCACTGAACAGCTGCCCAAGAGCTGAACTCCATGTCGGCCCATTATAGGCTCAGTACCAAAAAAAAATGAAATCCTATAATGTGAATGGAAGGTCAAGCCAGGGGCTGAGACAGTTGTATCTTGTCTTATTTTAACGGCTCCAGCGCTATGAAGTCTGGACACAGTTTCTTGATGGATTTGTTTTCATGTCCTGAGAGCCATTTAGCTCTTTGAGTTTCTCCTGATATTCGACATAATACCTTTTACGTGCTGTGTATTACATACTGCAGACCAAGAGTTTTATGATAAATCTGGGACTAACTGGGCGCTCTCTCTGTTCCTCAGTGCCATGGCCGTGGAGTCTTTCACTGCTGTTTCTCCTAATGTCCAGGTTGGCAGCTTTGTTCTTTCCAAGGGTAAGGATTGCTCTGCGCTGCCTTTGTGGTCACCGTTGCATCAACGGTGGATTTTGGTTCTTTCCGCAATGACGGTCATTTCAAAGCATAATCAGGAATCCAGCCAGCAAATTGGCTGTTCCAAGTTAGACACCTGAGCTTGTTTCTTTATTCTTCTTAGGTCTTGTGGATAAAATTGATGACTTCAAGCAGCTGAGCTTGTCAAACCTTGAGGATCCACATGCTGACGTTACCCGAGGAGGAGATTACTTTTACCACAGCGAGAACCCCAGACGTCCAGAAGTAAGATGAGAAAGATAAACCAAAGTAGTGATTACTACTATGTGAAAAAGAAAGTAGGGACATGTTCCATTTCTATTTAAATACATAGAAATCGGAGTGCTTCTCTTGCAGGAAGCCTCTGATCCTGCTTCTTTGTCTTCTGTTTTCTTGAGCCTGCCATGCTTTTAAATGGAAAGACATGGGATGGTGCTGGGAGGTGGGTTCTGCCTCTGCCTTGCTGTGCCGAACAGAGTACAGCAAAGTATCTGCTTGTCAGCTTGTGCTACCTGCCCTCACCTGCCAAAAGATGAAATGACAAGGGATGAACGTAGGATCTTATTGGTGTTAATGTGCTTCTGCAGCTAAATCAGAGGGAATAGTGCAAAACAGCATTTGAGCTACCTTTTTTTTAGCTGTCAACTAGGCCTGGAAAAAGTAAAGCTTGGGAATCATTCTGGGTATCCTCTGGCTTGACATAAATGCTCACAAAAAGTGTTAACAAACAAAGGGTTCCCTTGCAGAGTTGTCTTTCCTGTGATTCTTCTTTGTAAAGAAATCTTTCCTGACTTCCAATATTCTCTTTTTTGTAGGTAGGAGACCTTCGTGTCTCGTTCTTCTACGCAGGTCTGAGTGGAGATGACCCACATTTGGGCTCTGCGGATAAGGTGAGTCTTCAGCTCTTTCTGTATTTCGCAAACTTTGTTCCCAGCTCAGTAACCAGTAAATCTTTGTCCCTTTCTTCCAAGGTGACTGTGATTGCTCGCCAGCGAGGCGATCAACTGGTTCCGTATCACACCAAGTCTGGAGATGTCCTGCAGATCCTGTACCCCGGGGATCTCTCCGCGGAGGTGAGATCCCACTGCACTGGTGAAGGGTTGGACCTGGAGCTGGTAGTGCCGAAGCAGCAGGGGGTTGAGCTCTTGTTCTCCTTCAGCCCTGCTCTAGAGGAGGAGCTGCTTGATGTGCACATTGGCTTTTCTGTCTCCTTTTTCTAGGATGACACGTTGTAGCCTTTGTTTGCCTTCCAGGTTTCTGCGCATTCTTTGTGTTGCAGCAGAATGTGCTTCACCCACTAGCAGTATATTATTTGCCTATAGTTATTCCTCATGGGTTTTTTAATTTTAAAAAGGAACTGTGGCTAAAGTAGCTATATATATGTATATATATATATTTTTTTTAATCCCCTTGTGTTGCTGCTGCACATTCTTTACTTAAAAAGCTGTTTCTGTGCCTTCTTGTTTTGCTTTTACTTGCTCTTTGGTAGTTTCCCACTTACACATGCAAGCATGTGATTTTTGAAAAGGTTGTGTGTAAAATAGTAAACATCAGGCTTTAATTAAACAAACCGTAGGAGCTATCCTCTCTTCAGCTGCTAATAACAGGAGTTTAGGCTTGTTTGAAATGTTTATTGCTGTTCTGGCTGAGAAAGAACCTTCAGGCAGAGCATTATGCTCCAATAAATCCTGCGTGCTCCAGCAATTTGGTGATTCATTTACTCCTTTTAGTAGGTTTGTTTCCATTAATGATTGTTTTGTGCCCTGCTGCAAAAATCTAACGTGTGAAGAACTTACAGGAGCTCCCAGAAGCATTTTAAAAGGCTGTTGTTTTGAGGGTAGCAGCAGAATCAGCTCTCTGCTGGGAGCTCTGAATCTTTATTAGGCAGAATTTTAGGTTTTTTTGGAAATTAACTCACTACAAATGAATAATTTGTAGAGTACGTATATGTGTGACTGACTACTTGTACGTACCTTTTCCCATTAAGTTCTTTATTATGTTACATTTTATAGAGCCATAGGGGCACAGAACCCGTTTTTCAAAAGCCTTACTCAGAATTCTCACAAACAGATGCTTTGCTTTGCCCGATGCAATATACATACACCTTTTCTTTTTTCTTCCCTGTGTGCTGCTTACTTTCTTTCATCTACTTTTCCTTCAGTCATCAGTGGACGTTGTTGCCTTTTCTCTCTTCCTCCAGAGGCAGTGAAATCAGATCGTTCCTCCTTATTACTTTTACTTATTAGTGTCTTCTTTTCCACAGTCGTGTTGAGCGATGTATCCATTTGCAGCAAAACCTGTGTGCTTTCTGCCTGTGGTTCTAGTGTGTTGAACGGGGCTTGTTTAGCTGTCTTAATTTAGAAAAATGTCGGTTTTCTTTGTGCTGCACTTTGAAATCTCTTGTAGTACGCAGTGATATTGTGCAAAAAGACCCTGCAGAATGAGCTGTACTGTATCTTCTTCATACTTCTAAAATGCTGTTGGCTCTGATTCGCTCGTAATACACTGAGATCAAGAGGATCTCAAAAGGAATTGAGAACAGGCTGCACATAACGGTGTTTGCTTGCAGGAAGTGTTTCAGAAAGAGCACGAGAGTAACGCCATGAAGACCTGGGCGCTCCGTGCCGCAGGCTGGCTGGCGATGTTCGTGGGCATCAGCCTGATGACCCGGATCTTTTACACTTTGGGTAAGTTTTTTATGGCAAGGTAAAATGGTTTAGAGATAGCATCGTAATCCCTAGAGAGGTCCTCTCTTGCTCACATATGCAATTAATTCATTTGGCCATCAGGAGGAATCTGGTTTGAACTCAGATTGCTTTTGATTTGAAAGTCACTGTAGGCAGTTGCAGGTACACAGGAGCCCAGAACCAGGTGGTTGTTTTGTGAACATTAAAAAACAAAAGGCAAATATCTGTTGCTGGTTCCAGAAGATCCCAGCCCAGTGCTCACCACAATCAGAAGCCAAAGCACACGCTGGGCTGGTTGTTTCAAGTCCAACTCAAGGTGCTGCAATCCAGTTACTTTCTACACCCGTACACAAGTGGTCCCCCCAACAGGTTGTAATTAGTAGTCATGTAGTAATGTGTATTTGTGTCTAGTTATTCTACGCTACTGTGAACACCCAACAAAAAAGGGTTTTGTTTATCCTTATAGCTTAGAAAAATGTTGGAATACAAACTTAGCTAAAAGCAGGACAGTGCCTCCAGCTTGTATAAACTTCAAACATCAAAGCTGTCATTTGCTTTGTAGCCGTATGCTCGCTTTTATTTTCTTATTTACTTACCCACGTACATGCTACTGCAACATTTCTTGTTGCCAGAAATCAATTTCTATGCTAGCACATGTTATCAGGTGCTCTGGGCTGGTTCCACAGCTGCAGGGTGTCAGCTCTGCCTCTCCAGCCTTGGACAAGACTACAGGCTTCATTTGGGATTCCGACTTCATTTTGGATTCCTTCTTGTCTGAAGAGATGAGGAGCCTGGTGTCTTAGAGGTTTAGCTGTTGCTTAATTATTATCCTTGAGGATACTCTGCTGAAAAGCCTTATCCAGTGCTCTTGATAAATAATTTGAGTCTGTCTTTTGATTGCAATAGTTAGTGTGCAGATCCTAGGTATGAAGAAGACTTTTAAACTATCATCTTGTCAACTGCTTTATCCCTTGATTCATTCTTGCTGCAGTGGACTGGTTTCCTGTGGTGAGAGAGCTGGTGAACATCGGATTAAAAGCGTTTGCCTTCTGCGTGGCCAGTTCGCTGTCGCTGCTGACCATCTCGGTCGGCTGGCTCTTCCACCGCCCGCTCTGGGCGCTGCTCATCGCGCTGCTCTCTGTGGTTCCAATTGTGGTTGCAAAATCTCGTGTTCCGCCAAAGAAGCAGCAGTGAGGAGGAGCGCTCGGGTTTTGCACCGAATCCTGGTTAGAAACTTCTCAAGCACATTTCTGTCCCGGTTACCGCGGCGTGTACAGCGTATCGCAGCAGCGTGCACCCAGAGCTGCGGAGGGGGCTTGAATGCGGTTATCGATACAGGTTATCCGTGAAAAATCAGACTACAGGATGCTGTTTGTAGGATGTCGGTGACATTGTTTTGGGAAAAAAGCATTTTGGAGTGTCCGTATTGATTATAAGTCAGTGAATGAGCAGATTTGTGCTTTTTACCACTTCCTAACTCCCTTTGCTTTGAGCACTGGCAAGGCCTCACGGATAGTTGAGGCACATTGTGTATTATAAAGTGCCATCGCGTGGGCCGTGAGTTCGTCTCCTTCGGGAATCCGCGCGTGTTCCTGACAAACCCTCCCGCTGCCGCCTCTTTGTATGTGTACAGTCATGGACGCTTCTTTGATGCATTTGGAAGTGTACGTGTTCGAAGGACAGACGCAAATTAGTCGCATTTCACACAGCGGTGACGTCAAGTGGACTGAGGATTTTCAAAGTGACTTGAAATAACAAGTGGCCGGGCCAGCAGGGCGGATTTGTCAGAAATCATTGATTTTCTCCAGCTTTTTAAAAGTCTTTGAAGTTGTTCTTGGTTAAGCATCTGAAGGGGTAGCAGGACTACACCATTGCGTAACTATTTCAGACATTTAACCTTGAATTACACTTATTTAAGGGGGTACTCAATGGTCATTGACCTTTAAAAATAAAACCTGCTGCCTTGAAACAAAATTCAAAATTCTATTTGAATGTATATTTTTAAAATATTTTTTTGCTGTGTATACTGTTTGTTTCTTCGATTTCACTTAGTAGGACGATGAACATACTCCATGAAAATGAAATGATGGAAACATTTTTGCTTGATATTTCCTAGACTGTAGTAGATAAACATTGAGCTTTGTATATTGTCAGCGGATGCTGCCCTGTAGTGCTGCGACGGCGCGTGTTGACGTATTTCTGCTGTAACCAGTACTTGGCATTATAGACTGTCTTGTTCTGGTTTTAAGTCTCTCCCCATCTTGCTAGAATGTTCCAGATGTGCCCTCCCTATACTACAGTGGTTTTGTTTTCTGTTAATTTACACAATTCAGTACAAAAATCACGTCATTTATGAAATCCAGTCGTGACCATCAGGAGAAATGTGTTCCCTGCACCGAAGGAACTTGAACATGCATAGAAGCAAGTGTTTGTTACAAACTGTACCAAAGTAGAGACCTGAGTTATAGACGTTTTGAGAAGCAGTACGGGCTTCGTGCTGCCGCCCACCACCAGCTTTACACCTTGGATTAAGAATTGCACTGGAGAGACCAGCACTGCTGCCTCACCAGGGCTGCAGGACATGAATCAGCTTCACCACGTTAGAGATGAAGGTACAATTTTCTACGCAAGTGCTGAGCTTTTGTATATTTAATAAAATACAGTTTTCAAAAGGTTGGTCTGTTGGCTGTTTTATTACATGTAAGTATTGTGTGTTTCATGTCCAGGAACAGTGTCCAGGTACATGGACAATTTGCAGCTTCCACGTGAACTGATTTGCTGTTGTTGAGAAGTGTGCAGTTGGGATTTGTTTAGGCTGCAAGTATCTCCCCATTCTGGGGAGCAGGTTCTTGGTACCAGCAGAGCTGCTGTATCTACACTCGAGGTGATGAAAGGCCAATTCCCACCTACTGTGGTTTTACTCCCCATTACTGCTTAAGTAACTTCCTTCCATAAGATTATTTGAAAACTATGATGGTTCAGCGTGACTGGATACAGCCTCTTGTATTTTTAAAGAGGCTGGGGCTTCACCTGTGCATCCAACAGCTTAAAATACTTCTATCTTTACAGACTCATGTGCGCACAGGAACAATGTAAAATCAAATATGATTCTTCTCATGGACAAGAACTTTGTGTTGCTCAGGCTGGGTGTGCTGGTGGAGCCAAAGCTCCATTTCATTGCACGTACACAAACAAGGTTTCTATGGCAACAAGTGAAACTGATATTTCTCTTGCTTCCTGACCAAAATCGGACAGAACACGTACCTGATCTGTCCATCATCCGCTTTGGTGTCCCTTAAAACATATTTACTCACCCCCTGTGTGCTTAGAGGAGAACTTGCTGCCTGAATTTTGCCTGAAGCATTATAGACAGGTCATATCCACTCCCCTAAGCTACATCTTACATTGCTTTTATTCAGAATTTGGTAACAAAGACTAAAAACTCCGAATGAAAACCCTTAACATAAATCCAATTTGCAAGCGGTCAGCCCTGGGCTTTGTGACTCCTGTCCCTTCCAGGCACACAGAAGAACGAGCAGGCTGGACGGAGGTGGAACAGAAAACATTCTCTTTCTTCCATACTTTATTTTGTTCTACAAATACAGTATAAAAATAGACTTTTTTTCTGCACAAAATTAAATGTAAGCCATTTTCTTGCATTTCCATCTTTCTCTGGGACAGTGTCCAGCAATGACTGGACTGTATTCCCCCCTATTTTTAAAGAGCCAGTGTCAGTGTAACTTAATTATATTACAAAATTATTTAATTATAAAAATACTACTAAAGAAAGAGCAGCATTTCTATTAAAAAAAACTGCAGGAAAAGCTTGTGTGGATGTAACATTCCTTAAAGGTTTTTAAATGTTTAACTACTGAATAACATTTCCAAGAGCTCTCTGGTTTCAGTCACTTTGTTTCAGCCAACGACGCTCAGCCAGTTTCAGGTGGTTTTTGCCCCCAACATATCCACATAGTCTTGATGAAACAAAACTGAAACAAATATGCATATATTTAAATGACTTAAGACATATTTCACCTTAAGTTTGAAAAGGGGACGGGGCTTCTCTCTTCTAATACACAAGATTTCTGGAAGTAAAGGGAGAAAAGGCTGAAAACCCCAACCAGAGTTGTCACGAAAGGCAGGGATTCAGAAAGTAAATGTTCAGATTCCCCCAAATCTTGGTTGTATCCTTTTTTACACCTAAAGGGAAGTATTTTGTCTCACTGGGATTGAGAGACAGTCAGAGCAGAACTCGGCCTCACCGATTTGGAAAAGATCCAAATAAAGAGCGTGCCAGGCGTCCTTTGGCCAGTTCACCACAGGCTGTTCAACAGCAGCTCCGTTCCTTAGTTCTGGGCAAGCAGGAAAAGATGGAAAGGAGAAAAATGGGCAAGGACAGTGGCAGTGAAAGGAATGGCGCAAACCCCAGAATTATTAGTGCTGAGCGACACAAAAGAGCAAAAAACCCCAGCAACACAAAGCGATGTTCTGAGAAGGTCCAACTGCACATCTGCTTCCAAGCCCAAGGGGAAAGGGGTGAACCGTGATACCAAAAGAAACTCTTGATACTGAATTAGGTGGATCCTCACAGCTCAGAAACACAAGCACAGTGCAAGATTAAGTCCTTAACTAGCAAAGGATACTTCGCTGTGACTATTGTTCTTGCATCTGGAAATGGCAAAGAAATACGTCTTCTGATCACAGTTTCTCGAAAGGGAACAACTGTGCTGCTTCTCCTTTCTTTTCCCGCTTGCTTTTTCTGGTTGTGTTGCTTTCTTTCGTTTTCTCTAACTGGCGATTCTGGGGCCAATAAATGGCCGTGTTCCCTACTGCAGTCTCTGAACTTGGACCTTCCTCTTCATCAGAAGAGAATCCATCTCCTTTCTGTGCCTCAGGTGCTGATGGCTCCGTCTGCAAAAAACAGGCCCAAAAATCAAAAAGGTGCTCTAGAAATCACCCACAACTACCCCTTTCTAAAGGGCTCGTCTTCCATCGCAGCGACACTTGGTGACATTACTGGAGTTGGCTGCTCTGCTCTGGGCTCTCCCCCAAAGTGATGTGGTTCTACTCCTGGATGTCGAACATTCTTTCAACATTACCAAAATAATTTTGGCTGCAGAAGAATGAAAATAAACCTGCTTTAAAGAGATGACACCTTTCGCCTTTCCTAATGGGGAAAAGATTAAGAACTAAACCATCTGGCTTCATAACAAAAAGCAGCCTTTTTCATCCTGTGAGCTACTTGCTTGGTTTGGAGGAATAAATCTAGGAACGGGGTGTGTCAAAACAGAAAATAATACCAAAAACCGATGCTTTAGGAAACACTAATCTCTTGGTAATTGATAATGAATCTTTCATGGACGTGAGCACATCAGATTTCTGGTGTATTTTTTTTACTAGTTGCTAGTCACATGGATACAACAGGAAAGATGATTCTTTGAGCAACTACGCTCTGGAAGTTCTACACAAAGAACTGGAAACAAAACACATCGGAAAGACTGGAAAAAAACCCCCAAAACAACCTCTTGATAGAGAAATCTCATCCTGAAAAAGAAATCACTGCTAGAAATGCAGAATACCTTGAGGGAGTAGCGCTGCTTCAGTCGCTCTCTGATGAGAAGTCCTTTTGTCAGCAGCTTCCAGTTCCCCAGAGCCCTTTTTTCACGTTTCTGTGTGGGATTGTTATTGAAATAGAGTTGACTGTTGGAAGTTTCAATGTGTTTATGCCCACAGAAAACACAAGATTGAAGATTTTAAACTGCCATTAAAAAAACCCTCACACTAACTTAAATGTGTCATGTTAAAAGATAATAGGCCAACAGGACTCTTAAAATATGTTGGTGTCCAATTATCTGCTAAATACGCTAATTACTGTCACTTTCTAATGTGCACCCCAACTGTGTAAGCGACATCAGGACCAGTTCCGAAAGTCTAACCTCATATGTGCATATTTATTTTTGTTTCCCAGCAGCTATGAAAACTCTTCCAGAGTTCACCCATTGCAGATCCCGCACTCTGGACAGCAAGCCCCAAATGGGGTATTTGGGGGATGCCAGTAGCCCCTGGGTCACAGAATTCCGTGTCTGTTCCTTACACAGCTCACCCTTGTTTGACTGTCCACAGTTACTTAATACATTTCACAATGAGGAAGATAAGAAATCACCTCCTTCTCTTTCTTTTCCATTTCTGCTTGTTCGTTCTCCCAGGCAGCGAGGAGGATGTCCTTATACTCCTCACAGACAATGTAGCCATCGGTACTAGGAAGGAGAACACAATCCTCTGTCAGCTACTAGAAGAGAAAGAAAGGGAGCAAATGCCTGCTGACCCAGCTAAAACAAAACTACTGGTTGTTCACAGAACCGTCTGTCTCATGGGACCTGCATGTGTAACTCATCACTGATCCTCCCCACACTTCAAGTCCCTTCTGTGTGCCAGGGCCACTCACTCCACCGCCACTACCAGCACAAAAGAGGACATGAACTCCTTAACACAGGGTGTAGAGCTTCTGCAGGACACCAAAATCTATCAGCTGCAGCAAAGCGGCTTTACATACACTGGGTGCGAGTAGCCGCCGTGGAAATCAAACCCCGTGATGGCCTGAGCGCAGTCGATGTCCAGCTTCCGCGCCAATCTGTTCAGGTTTGGGAGTCTCAGCTGCACACAGCCAACGGGTAACATGGAGGGCAGGAAGAGATAGACGTTTCCGTATTCATTCCGAGGAACCTGTTGTCGTAAAAATTGAAGAGGAATGGTGACACTTCTGCACTCTGGGAGGGTGAAAATCCCTGCTGCAGCTCAGGGACTCTCCTTTCCTTCTGACCTGCTACATTCCACTCTACTATTCAGTATTCACATGACAAGACACAAGCCGAGATTATAGCTGCGTGGTTATCTCCTAGTTATGTTCTCTGCCCTGGCCTCGTTACTCAGGCTGTAATGCAGAGAATTAGCAAAACAAATGTAGCGTAGGCAAATTAGATCAACAAAATTACAAAGTCAGCAGTCTGCGCTGCCAGCACGCATTACTTGTATTCAGTAAAGAAAGGCCTTGGTGTAGTTTTGACCATTTCTCCCCGGGTAGAGTTACCTCAGAAGTCTTAATCCTGAATCCAGATGTTATTGACCGATCTCACCTCTGAAACGTGCAAATTGTGGAAAAATAAAGCCCATAGCTCCATACAAACAAACACTTCCAGGCCTCTGCCTTTCCAGGTACCTTTCCATCCACTGCTATAGGTGGCTGATACTCCTCTGTCTGCCAGCGACCGAACAGCGCCAGGTCCTCTTTGTCGCGGTTTGCAGGCTCGGCCAGGCGGGCCTTCCTCGCCTGGTTGGAATATCCTTTCACCATCTGTGCAAACACAACGCCCAAGGCTGTAACACCAACACCAGAAGCTGCCAAGTGATTTCAGACTTTCTTAGGACATCAAAGGAGAAGGCTCTGGGCGGGAAGAAATGCCTATTTTCTAGCTTCAGTATCCATTGTTTATAAATGATAATCCACAACACCTGCATGCAGAGAGCCAGATCCTGCAGTTCATCTAAAATGCTAGGATGCCTTTGAAGAGGATGAAAAGGGTGAGGTTCTGCTAGATACCCTTGCAGTCGGAAGAAAAGACAGCTGGGCTTTGGGTAACGCGTAGGAGCTACAGGCACAGTAGGTGGACAGATTCATGATGCAGCTACCACAAAGCATGCAAGTGAGAAATCTTCCTCTGCTGACAGAGAGAAGGCAAAAACCAAACCAGAATTGAGCTTGAGCTTTAGAGGGCAGACATGCTGCACAGAAGGAAGTCAAACCCTCTTACTTTGTAAGGCGCTTCTCCGATCCTCACCACCCGAGCTTGCTTCAGCCACGTGTCCCTGGAGTGCAGCGTGTGTACACAGTCTCTGAAAAGGCCAGAAAGAAGGAGCATAGGAGTTTTGAAGTGTCTCCGTAAGAGATTTCCTAACTGTTTTGCACACTAGGAATTGAAAAAAAGCTCTAAGTGATACACAAGTGCTACCTAAGCAGCTAAATGCCTCACCCTGTCTCTGCACACAGCCGAGCCCACTGCTGATACCATCGTGATCTTAGAATCATAGAACAGAATCATGGAATCATTTCAGTTGGAAGAGACCCTCACGATCATCAAGTCCAACCATAATCTAACCCTAATCCTAGCACTAAACAATGTCTTTAAGTACCTTGTCTAAACTCCTTTTAAACCCCTGCAGGGATGGTGACTCCACCACTGCCCTGGGCAGCCTGTTCCAATGCCCGATAGCCCTTTCCAGGAAGAATTTTTTCCTAATATCCAATCTAAACCTTCCTGACACAACTTGAGGCCATTTCCTCTTGTTCTATCACTTACTACTTGGTAGAAGAGACCAACACCCTCCATGCTCCAACCTCCTTTCAGGCAGTTGCAGACAGTGATAAGTTCTCCCCTCAGCCTCCTGCTCTCCATGCTGAACAGCCCCAGTTCCCTCAACTGCTGCTCATCACACTTGTGCTCCAGCCCCTCACCAGCTTCATCGCCTCCTCTGCGCTCCCTCTAGTACCTCAATGTCCTTCTTATGATGAGGGGCCCAAAACTGAACCCAGGATTCAAGGTGGGGCCTCATCAGTGCCGAGTACAGTGGCGCAATCACTTCTCTAGTCCTGCTGGCCACACTATGATTCACAAATCAGCTCTTAAATTTGCTACAAAGATCAGAGTCGCACAGGACAAGACGTGCAGCACTCACCTGGAGTAGACGGCCTCCCCCCTGCAGTACCCCAGGACAGCGGCCGACTCGGGATAGATCGCCTGGTATTTCAGGAGGTGCCTCTTCAGCGCGTACAGAGGGTGGTTTTTGTACTCTCCAATTGCTGTTGGCAGAGGCTGATCTTGAAGCTTAACTTGAAACTGTAGGAATGACACAAAGAAGAGTGATTTCACAACTCTTTTGCACTACCCTTTGTAATAAAATAAGAATGATCACAGTTTGGATCAAAGGAAAAAAACACCAGAAACTCACATGAGACAACAGACCAAACCATTCTTGTTGCAAATATGTACTTATACGTGTACTCAGTTCTACGCATTTTAAAGACTGAGAATGCTAAACTGCACGGAAACCACACTAGCAAGCTTCCAGCATGGGCTCTCTGGTACTTTTGCTACCCAGATTTCTCTGAACAGCCTCCATGTGATATTATTTTAATCTAACATTGTATATTCCCTTTAAAACATGCTCAATCTGAACATTTCAAGCTCAAAGACAACTTTCCTTTCTCATGGAAAGATGTTTGCCTGAATGAGAATCCAAGGACTGGACTCCTGGCACTAAATGTCCTGAAAGACCTATTGCCATTTACCTCGTTTTCCTCTTTCTTGTCCCTTTCCACATAGGGAGTTTTATAGGGCTGCAGTGTCTCCTCCCACCACTCAGGGTCCACACGACTCTTCCTCGTTGCCGTCATCCATACCGGGTCGTATCTTTGCGTCACATCCCTCACGCTCCCATCGTTGTCGAACCCCACGATATAGAAAAGCGGCTTTGTGGCGTACGTGAAGCACAGCTGGGGCTGCCCAACGTTCCCGTGAACGCAGTCTACACACACCCACTTGTCCTCGCATTCAAGGAAAACCTCCAGCCACTGGTCTGTGCCCGTCTTCCTTAGCTCCTGCTGTCCATCATCCTCATCACTAGAAATTATTTTGTTTCTCTTTTTCTGTGTGTGAGGCACAGGTGGAGCTGTACTTTCCGCTGGCTTATGATCAGCTTCCTGTGAATTTTTGGATAGCCTTGATTCTGAAGTCTCAGTTTTTGGGCTTTTTATAGCTGTTACCTTTGACTTCTGGGAGCCCAGTGAGCTCCTTGGTCTTTTAGGGACAGTTTCAAAATCCTCATCAGAGACATCACTCTCCTCCTCTGAAACCTCAAAGTCCGAACCGCTGCCCTCATCGCTTCCACTGTCTTCTTTGTAACACACTTTGGAGGCCACTCGTCTCCGGCGATCATTCTTGGGCCGGACGGGCACATCTTTTTCTGCTAAACTGCTTTCCCTGTTACTAGATTCCTTCTGTTTCTGGCTGCCTGTAGTCAGCTTTGACTTGTGTGTCCTTTTGGTCTGAGCAGTTTTGTGTGTCTTTGGCTCCTTATTGTCTTCTTCACTCTCTGAGGATTCTTCCTCGCATTTGGCTTTTCTGCAGGGGCGTTTTTTTGCCACGGCCTTGGGTGTTGTGGCAGAGCTCTTCTTACCCTCAGAGGTACTGCTGAGAGACTGCCTGTTGGATGAGCTTTTTCCCTGCAAAGAAAAAGCCTACGTCACTTTTCTTACCACAGCTAAGAATATGTTAAAAGAAAGACTGGAATCAGCGCAAGGTACGTGCAGACCAAAGGTTGGCAGGCATGGTCAGTCTGCATGTCTTGGGGACTTGAAAGCTTCAGGCAAATGGCTGAAGAGAGTTTACTCAAGCAGCAAACGTTCACTGTCTAAGTTTTAAAGAAATTTAAAACCACTGAAGCATAAGAAGTCTTTGCTGAAACACTTTTTTTTTAAGGAGAAACCTAAAGGTTAAGGGTTTCTGTCTTGTGTGTTACAGTCAGAACAGTCATCACCCTGGTTAACGCAGTAAACAATTCATCTCAAGCTGCAACAGTCGGAAAGTTTTTCAATCCTACTCTAAACCAGTAACCTATTCCTTATTCCACACACTCAACAAAAACTACCTTTGCGCTTGTCTCCTTGAGAGGAATAGGCTGAAAAGACAACACGAGGCGACACAGCAGCTGTAATGCTCGCAGAATAATTAAAAATATCTGCAAAAGAAAAAACAAAGCATTTTTAACTACTTCTTAAGGTATATGAAAAAGAATCTTAAAACTCTTACAAGATGGGTTCTATAACAAATAATTGCTTGCTTTGTCCCAGAGGTGACACCTCTGCATTTCCACAGCAAGGCACAGCAGAACACAGAGCGTGCAGTGACACTAACCAGAACTACTCTGTTTCCCCAAAAATAAGACTTACCCCAAAAATAAGCCCTAGCATGATTTTTCAGGACTTTTGAGGATGCTTGAAATACAAGCCGCACTCCAAAATAAGCCCTAGTTACAGTTCATTAAAGAAGTCAATTTGAATAGTGTCCAGGCAGCTATACATGTAAAAAAGTAGTAAGTTTTGCAGCAAAAATTAATATAAGACGCAGTCTTATTTTCGGGGAAACAGGGTAGAGGCTCCAGTCAGGCACAATTCAAACTGAAGAACTGAATCACAGAAGGACTTCAGCTAAAAATACAACAGAAAAAGCCATGGAATTACCTCAGTCACCAATTTGTTTCCTCCAAATCCATCCCTCAGACACCACTTTGCGTGTGACCTGACAGCACTACAGCAACGATCCAACCTGCAAACCCAGCGACCAACCCCGCGCTTCCCAGTCACTTACATGAACCAACTCTTCCTCATCTCGTGCAGCATAGATGGCAAAACGCTTCTCGAAGGTCGACTGAAGGGACTCCCCTTTTTCCATGGAAAGCTCAGCATTGACAGTGAAGGTTCCAACAAACCTGAAATACGAGACACCTACTTACTGGCTGGTGTCTGTGACTGCATTCTTAAACTTCACAGTTTATCCTTTCCTCCTGTAAAAAGGACTCTCACCTTTGTATTTAAAATCAGAAGAAACGCTGAAAATTGGTGATTATACTACATTTACCCCCCTTCCTGAACCCTGATTCTACATTCTATGCGACAGCATGATTAGGAGAGAGAGTTTTACCATTTCACCAAGTTGGACAGGTAGAGAAGGTTCACTTGGTCTGCAGGCACTTTTGTGAAGCGCGTGGGGATGATGGACAGACCGATGGCATGAAGATCTGTCTGGCTGCAGATCCTGTTCCGATAGAAACCATTTGCTAATAAACACAAGAGGTGAACCTGAGAGAAAAAAGTTCCTGTAGTGAGTTCACAAGAGATTGTTGGAACTATTGTCCCTGGTACAGATGAGGAAGGCTTTACTGCTGCTTTTAACAGAAACAAGCAACAGTGAAGCCTCCCGAGTATACAGAGGGTGGACACAGGGCTTCTCCAGACCACAGCTTTTTTTTCATTCCTAGCCATGGCCCCACATGATTTGCTCAAAATTAGTTTCTTCTTCATTACAAATCAGTTCAGACACCTTTACGCTCAATTGTTTCTCTGCCAGGTTTCTCTGCCATCAATACCTTGTGTGTGTCCTCACGAACCTCCTTGCTGAAACGTTTCATCATTCTCCGAAGATACGTCTCAAACTCGGCTTTCCTTTTTTCGCTGTGTGAGATTACAGAAGAAATGGATGTTGTGGGTTTTCTATGGACCTGCTTTTCTAGATTCCTGAACTGGCTCACTTCTCAAAGAGAATCCATCCCAGAGAAGCTTCTGTGCACACTTAACAGAAGTTTAGTTACTGGCTCTGTGAACAGACACGCAGGCTGCACACAGCTAATCAACTGGGAACTTCATGTACCAAATTCCTGAGATCTCGAGTATATTCAGATAGCCTAAAACTCCACCTGACTTTATGTGCGTACAGTGTCCCACCAGACAGCTTTGGATCGCTCCATTCTAAATTTGTAGTTCACTGTCTGATCTGTTTGATTTTCAGATTACAGCTAGCATTCCATTCAGATTCCTGGAAAAATGGTTTTCTCTTCATTGATGAAGTCTTTCAACTTATAGGCAACTGACATTCTGGTTTCTTTGTTATGAAGGGTGGCCTCCAGCTGCCACACAAAGCAAACCCTCCTTGCTATAATGCTCCCAGATGCCGAGGGTGTTCATTTGATCTATTCACACCCCAGCTATGGACACAAAGAAACTTCTACCTGAGCTGTTAAGACATTTACAATACAACGATGCCATTCACCCACAGCTCTCCTTGAAGAGAGCTACTATTGTTTGGAAAAGTGGATATTAAAGCACGGTGATTTACACACTTGATTTTCAAGGAAGCTGAAAAACCTCCATTCCCACAAACTGAAGAGTTTTGGTACAACTGTCAGTGTGTGAACTGTTCTCCATTCCATGACCTCACATCATTCCCACTCAACAGTCTGCACAAAGTGGGGATTTCTACCCAGAGCAGATCAAGTCAGTGACAGCGAGGACTATTTTTAACTTCATCCTTTAACAGCCGTCCATTGCCTTCCCTGTTCTTACCTCCTCTGTCTTTTCTTCATCTGCTCTGGGGTTTCAATCTCTATCTCGACAGGATTGCTTGGCAGTGCCATTGCTGGAAGAACAGCAGCTTCTTCTAACTTATCTGTGGCAGGTTCCTGGAGTTCTGCAAAAAGAAAATATTACTAAATGACAAGTAAACACGGAATAGTTCCCCCAGAGAGGGCTGGCAATAGGATAAGAACCTACCCATTCATGTTCAAGTGTTCAAACCACGTACAAGCAGAATGTACCCAGTAATTACCAGCTCCTGCATCTTCCATAAGACTGTGTATGCTCCGTTATTTCAAATAACTGCGGGATTCCAGTCACTTGCTGTTGAGGAATCAGCTCAGCACAGTCTAATGGCAAGTGGCTGTCACAAGCAAACTCAATCAGGAGAAAGGTGCATGAAGCAGATGTGATTTGAAGGGTACTTGTAGAGTAGCAAAGAAAAAACTGACAACTGTTCACTTTAGAATGCATAAATCTTTAGTGGAAAAATACGAAGATTACGATCACCATGATTCTTATCACAGTTTGTTGATGGCCACCTAATCGAAGAGCTCAGTTGGTTGCATCTTCACTCTCCTTTACCTGGAAATTGCAGTTTTGAATCTTCAAATCGTCTCATTCTTAGCTGCTCAATATTAGACAACACAAACACCTGAGAAGGTGCTTTGTGCATTGTAGCATAATTTTAACATATGCCAACAAATCAGGTCAGTAGTTGTGTAGGTTTTTTTGCTTTGGAACCATTCTAGAAGCATTGTGAGATATGAGCTTTTAAAAATACAGATAGGCACATGGAGCACGCTTTAGGTATACAGAGTATATATATTTACCAGAGAAATGGTTCAAAAATCTAATTACAAATGAAAAGGTATTTAAGAATATTTACTCCCTAAAACAGATAAACATATAACTTTTACCTTCCACATCCTCCCATTCATCTTCGCTTTCATCATCATCACCAGCATTGTCTTCATCCATCTCTTTTTTAACAGGGGATTCTCTCTTCAATTTTATCTCCTTCTGAGGGGGCTTCAGTGAGTCACTGTTAAAATTATCAAAATGGCTTTAGCACCAGGAAGTGCAAGTGCTTGTTTACTTAAGAAAAACGGAGAAAGAACACACTAAAAATAGGGAAATAAATGAAGCATGACCTCTGCATCAGTAACAACTGATTGAGTGTTTGACAATTAAACCACAGACACCTTCTCTGTAAAGCAAACCATCTTTGCCATAAATAACCATGGGCTCAACAGCACAACACTTTTTCAGTGCAAACTTAGGTCCTGCTTCTGCAAGGATATTTAGGAAGGAAGATCCCTGAACCTACAAAAGGCCCCATCCTTGAGAACAGGTTGTACAAATGGAGAAATGGTTCACTGAATCATTTGTTCTTACTGAACCTGTAAATCATACTGAAATAGGAACTGTTTCTTTTTCACTACACTAATATGCAAGGCTCTGGCTGGCCAGTGAAATGAGACCAATCACTTTAATTTCTTTTTATTAATTCAGTTGCTATAGCAATCTCCATGGGCAAACTGTGCTGATATCATCATGCATTTGTTTCCCATACAGACGATCTCCCTCCAGACTGACTCTGCAATGAATAAGATGCTACTTCGGATCAGCTGTTAACACAAATTGTATTGACAGCCTAAAAAAAACCTGCTCACTAAACAAATAACATGTAACCATGAAAAAAAGAGCTCCTATAGACTCGAATGATAAGTACACTTACCTGCATGTTTCCTCTTCGTTGTCATTCTCTTTATTTCTAGTAACTTTCTTGTTTTCTTTTATTAGTGATTTTGCTCCTTGTTTTGAAGGCTTATTTTCTGAGTTGGAAACTGCAGTATCACAATCTTCTTCCTTCTTCCTAGCCAGAGCTTTTGAGTCATTCTTCTTTATAATGGGCTTCTTTTTTACAATATCATCTGCATGGGACAGAAGAAAAGAAGATATGTTACAGGATGAAGTTGCATCTCCATGGAAATCAGAAACAATACTGCCACGGCCTTCATTAGAGCCAGCTACAGATGAAATGAGCACTGACAATGTCAAGCATGTAGTTGTTTCTGAAAAAACAGGTAAGAAGAGAGAGTGCAGAGGAGGCCATAACGTTGATGAGGGGCTGGAGCACAAGTGTGATGAGGAGTGGGTGAGGGAGCTGGGGCTGTTCAGCCTGGAGAACAGGAGCTGAGGGGAGACCTTATCGCTGTCTGCAACTGCCTGAAAGGAGGTTGGAGCATGGAGGGTGTTGGTCTCTTCTCCCAAGTAACAAGCGGTAGGACAAGAAGAAATGGCCTCAAGTTGTAACGGGGAGGTTTAGATTGGATATTAGGAAAAAATTCTTCACGGAATGGGTTGTCAGGCATTGGAACAGGCTGCCCAGGGCAGTGGTGCAGTCACCATCCCTGCAAGGGTTTAAAAGGCGTTTAGATGAGGTACTTAGGAACATTGTTTAGTGCTAGGGTTAGGTTAGGTTATGGTTGGGCTCGCTGATTCTGAGGGTCTCTTCCAACTGAAATGATTCTATGATTCTATTAATTAAGTGAGACACGTGTAAGAAATATATTTATAATAATGTAACACTCAAGAAGTACATAAAGATTCCTATGGTTTTACCAATGGGGTCAGCTGAGAAACAACCATCGCACTTGCCACTCACAAGAAATTATAACTCTGTGAATCTGCTCTCTGGAGCTTTTTCTCCTGGGACAGAGACCCGCAGGTCCGGCCACCCCAGCCCGCAGCGGGGGGACGCTGAGGTGACACCAGCCTCGCTAAGTGACAACAGCCCTCAGCGGCGGCTCCGTGCCTGGTGTCCAGCCTTTGCCAGCGCTTCCAGACAGCGTTTTGTGGCCAATTTCACACACGGATTTAAACCCCCGATTTCTGCGCGCCAACCCTGCCAACCTCTGGCGCTGTGGAGAACAGTTCTCCGCGCCTCCAGCCTGAGGCACCGGCTCTTTCCCTCAGGGCGGCTGCCGCGGTGCAGAGCTCACACCCGCCCGCCCGGCCCCGCCGAACACCAGGGGCCTGGAGCGGCCCCGCGCCGCGGCGATGGCGCAGCGCCCGGCCCGCCATGGCGCTCACCCTCCTCCTTCTCCTCCGGCTCGTCCCGCGGCGCCCCCAGCCTCCCGGGGCGCCTCTTGCTGGCGGCCGCTGGCCGGGGCGATGCTTTGCGCTTCTTGCCCATGGCGCTCCCGGGCAGCGGGCAAACCGCGGCCCCTCCGCCGGGCCGCCTCGCTGCCCTCCCCGCCGGGCCCCCTTCTCCGCCCCCCGTCCCGCCCCCGGCGGAGGGGAAGGGGAAGGGCCATAAAGTCTCGCGGGAAAGCGCGGGAGGCGGTTTGAAAGATGGCGGATGAGGTGGACCAGGTGAGCGGCTCTCTGCTTCTCTCAGGGCGGGGGGCACCGGCGGGGCCCCTCCCGCCACGGCCGGGCCCGCCTTCCCTCCGCGGGGCCTGGGGGAACCTCCGCGGCTGGAGGCGGCGTTGGGCCGCCTGGCTGGGGCTGGGAACCCCCCAGCCCGGGCAGCCTTCCTGGGCCGCGCAGCCCCCGCCGGGAGCGCTTGGTGTGTGGAGTGAGGGGGCCACAGGGCGGCCCGGCGCTGGTGCTGCCGCCGGGCGGTGAGGAGCGCGGGCAGGGCCCGGGTCCCCAGGAACCGCCGGAGGAGCGAAACGGAGGAAAGCTGCTGAGGAAAATACCTTCGGCTTTGCCTCACTGCGTAGGAAATAAGTAGCATGCTGTGGGATATGCGGAAAAATGCTCACTTGTTTTGTTCAGCTTGGAGAAGAGGAGACTAAGAGACCTCATGGCGGCTCCAGCTTCTTCACCAGGGAAGGAGGAGGTGCAGGCGCCAAACTCTTCTCTTTAGTGACCGATGACAGAACCTGATGGAATGGCAAGAAGATGTGCCAGGGAAGGATCACCTAGAGATGAGGAAAAGGTTCTTCACCCAGAGGTGCTGGACACTGAACAGGCTCCCCAGGGAGGTGTCACGGCCCCAAGCCTGACAGTGTTCGAGAAGAGACTGGACAACGCCCTCAGACATGCGGTGTGAACTGTGGGGTTGTCCTGTGCAGGGACAGGAGCTGGACTCGATGATCCTTGTGGGTCCCTCCCAACTCAGGACATTCTATGATTCTATATTTTAGCTGTAATCCTGAAAGTAGATCTTTATCATAAAAAAGAGACCTCAGCCCGGTGTGTGTTCAGGTTTCTGACCTGCTCCAAGGCCTGGTGTGGCTGCTGTGTTGTCTCCCTCAAGGAGGAGTGTTGGGGGTGTTGATCGGTAGTGACTGAACATGAGCCAACTTGTGCCCAGGTGGCCAAAAACGTTACCAGCATCCTGGCTTGGATCAGGAACAGCGTGGCCAAGGTTGGAGCATGGAGGATGTTGGTCTCTTCTCCCAAGTAGCAAGTGGTAGAACAAGAGGAAATGGCCTCAGTTTGCTCCACAGAAGGTTCAATTGGATATTAGGAAGAAATTCTTCCCGGAAAAGGTTGTGAAGCAGTGGAACAGGCTGCCCAGGGCAGTGGTGAAGTCACCATCACTGGAAGGGTTTAAAAGGCATTTAGACAAGGTCCTTAGGGACATGGTTTAGCGCTAGAGTTAGGTTGTGGTTGGACCCCATGATCTCGAGGGTCTCTTCCAACCAAAATTATTTCTATGATAATCTGAGAAGGGTGTTTTTGGGGCAGGATGGGCAGTGTGTACCCAGGTGTGTTGGTGAAAATGGCAGCATGTGTTTGGTATTTCTAACCTGTGCCATGTGAGCACAGGTGGGGTGCTGGTCAATAAGCTGCCTGGTTCATGCACATCAGGCTGTCTACTGCAGCATGGACGCTGGTTGTTGACAAGGAATAAAGTTTATGCAACAGTATGCGTGAAGCATGATTTGCTGCAAACTAAACTGAAGTCTTTGAACTCATTTTGCTGCAGCTGGTGAATATCTGTGGAGCAGTAATATCAGCTGCACTCAGGTTCAACAGGAGGTGAAGGAATGATTTGTAATATTTGAATCTATGTTCTTAATGGTTTTGTTTTCCATGTCTTGCAAACACTGGGGAGTAGAAAAGTTCACCGTTTTCTTCTCTACTAATGAATTTTTTAATTTTATTTTTTTTAGCAACAAACCACCAATACTGTAGAGGAGCCACTTGATCTCATCAGACTCAGTCTAGATGAGCGAATCTATGTCAAAATGAGGAATGACAGAGAGCTTAGAGGCAGACTACATGTAAGTAAAACTTTCAGAACACTTATACATATTCAGCTAAGCGCTGGCCAGCCTTTTTATGTACAACAATCTACTACACAGATACTTCATCCCTGCAAACATTCAAGATCAGGTTGGGCAGGGCTCTGAGCAACCTAATGTAGTTGAAGATGTCCGTGCTCATTGCAGGGAGGCTGGACTAGATGATTTTGAAAAGTCCGTTCCAACCCAAATGATTCTATGGTTCTTCCATTGATTGTTTAAAAATATTAGTTTAAAAGTGCAAGTAATCGTATCTAATGGTTAAAAGTGCAGAAGTGGTTAGAGAAGGTAAGTTAAAGATCATCTTAACAAGAGCTGAACCCTTTCTATTATCAAAAGTGTGATGTGATTGGTGGCAAAATCTAATTTATTCAGTACTCAGTCTGCTATTAAATGTTTCTCTAGAGATTCAAGAGATGTATCTTGTTTTTCTTGTTTTTTGAAGGATACCAAGCAATGCATTCCACTGCTTTTGGCTTCTGTTTCTGTGAAATAAGCAATAACACTCCAGGTGTCTTCTTGTGATATACCATCATGTCTCTTTAAGACTAAAATGAGAATATAGTTATCAAACAAGTATCTTCTAAGGCACACCCTGTGAGGGTATTATGTCATATGTACTCAACTGGATCACATGTGAATCTTTTTTGTCTAAGTACTTTCTCCTGAAAGTGATCTGTCTCCTGATGAGACAGATTTTTTTGCTTTCTATTAAGTCACTCATCTTTCCTGAGTGTTGTACTGTGTTGGGGAAGGGATCCAGCTGCCCCATGTGTTAACTGCGCCTTAAATCCTTTGAGAACATGAACATGAGGAGAAATCTGCGAGGCACACGTAGTTTGCAACATGCTTTTTGTAAGGTGGTTGGAACACGTGCTTCTTTTCAGTTTTTGTAGCGTTGTATTAATTACAGCTTTCATATCACTTGGGTTGGCCCCAGGGGATTGATTCCAGGAGGCTGAGCTGGGAGCGGAGAATGTGTGGCTGGTTTAATGTTAAGGAATAGTGTCTGTCTCTGAGTTCTTGCATGTGTTCCTACTGGAAGCTTCAGAGCTATTTCCTGGAAGAATGTTTCAGTGAATATAAAGGTCTTTTTTTTTTTAATGCTGCAGAGTACTGATTTGTTGGCATTTGTGTTTGAAATCATAACGCATACTACTTTGTTTTGACATGGTGGCATGTTTTGGTTGAAATCAAGCTAAAATATAATTATGTCTGAAAGTCTTGATATAATTCTCATTTCAATGAGCTTGTGTTTGAATATTGGAAGAAATAATAAATGAACTTCATTCCTACAGGCTTATGATCAGCACTTAAATATGATTTTGGGTGATGTGGAAGAAACTGTAACTACAATAGAGATTGATGAAGAAACTTATGAAGAGATTTATAAAGTAAGGACTTGAGTGTATTTATCCCCATAGAAAGCTTTTTTTAAAACTAAATTATGTTGTATTGTTAAAGTAGTTTATTGCTGGCTACTTTTTGAACCAAGGTCTAAAAAATTGTGGGCAAACTGTTACGGAAGTACAAAAGATATTCAGAGCCGTGGTGTTAGTTGTATTGATCTCTTCAGCATGCTGGAATGTTGTATGTTTGAGCTTATTTTTATTGCAGTTGGTTCTGGTGGTTTTTTTTTGTGATTGAATTTGGTTATTTGCTTAGCAGCTTTTTTTTTTTGTAAACTACGCTTTTGTAAATGTAAACTTTTCTTTCCTTCTTCATAGTCTACCAAAAGGAATATTCCGATGCTCTTTGTCAGAGGTGACGGCGTTGTGCTTGTAGCTCCCCCATTGCGGGTTGGTTGAAGCCACAAAGTTGGGAAGTTTCAGACTTTTGGACAGTGGTTCGTGTTTCGATCATGTGTCTCAAAATTCTGTATGTGTTTTTTACAGGATGTTTTTGTCTGTTCTTTTGGAAAGGGGAGGGAAGGGGAACCGCTTTGTCTTTCAGAAAGTACATGTAGTCAATTGAAGCAGTGTAAATCCAACCTGATTTTCTCAGAATTAATGTAACTGCTGTAAATTAGCTGTCTTGTCACATCAGTAAAAGAATCTATAAGTTTTTCAATCTTGGCAATAGCGCTGTTATAATTTTTTGTTTTAAATAAATTGGGTTTATCTTTCAGATTTGACTCGTCATGTTTTTATGTTGAAGACATGATTCTTACGGTCTTCTATAAAGCTAGTGCTATATTAGGTTGTAGTATGTAGCCTCTCTGAGGAAATAGTAACTTTTGTGTGTCGTATGTTAATTTCTGTCCTTACTAATGCCTGAGTCTTGCACATTGAAGTTCAGTGGGGGGCAATACTACATGAATCTACTGTGTTATAATTTATGGCTTTTCTGTGTTCAAATTTTTGATGCGCATCCTTGTAGCAGGGAAATAGTATATCTATGCATCTTCCACAATGCTTTCAGTTGTTTTTGTTGTGGCTTTGTTAACAGAGCTATGGTTTACAAGGCCATAAGCAGAGACTGAGGTTGTTACCTCCTGTACTGTTGAGTTGCCTGCTGCGTGTGTTTATTTCTCACTGTCTGGAGCCTGTTTCAATTCTTGGGTACATTAAATTCTGCTGAATGCTTAAGATACTCATTAGTTTTCTGCAGTGAAGGTGCACTAGAACTCCAAACAAAGCTCCTCACTTTCTCAGGCCCATACTGTTTGTAATTTATTCACATTGTATTAAAAAAAAGGCACTTATGAAATGTTTTAATAAGTATGCTTGAAAGGCATATGAGAGATATAGGTCTACACTGGGACACTTCCTAAAGAGCTTGACTTGTGGCTTAATAAACTTTATCTAGATTTTTAGGCATGTTCTGTGAGGCTGGAGGAAGCAGCTTGTTCTGGCACTTTCTCCTACAGTTAAAATCTTCATAACTTATGTCCATAGCTTGTGACAGTGGTGAGGAATGCAAGATCTGCCTTGGTAAACCAGATTCTCCTTAAAGAAAGAATAACTCTCTTGGCAGTAAAATGTATACACTCCGAAGATGAATGTATACTTCAGGCTGAGTGTGAGTTCTCTGAAGAAATAGTGGTTTTGACATTGTCTGGTTTGGGCTTGGGTTTGAACTTGCTGCCTGTCACTTCTGTGTGTGTGTGACAATGTTGGCTTGGTGGTATTCAGAGATAGCAGAGTATACATTTATCTTTCCATCATCTTTGCTCCTAATTGTCCTTCAGTTTTCTCTTTTCCAGGTTGCAAACAGATTTCCTGTTCAATCATTTTTGATGAAAGCTCCTCCATTCCTTTTTGTACGGTGTTTTTTGTAATGAAGGACTGACCTTGATACACAAGGTGTTGGTACATCAGGATCTTATGACTTGGTAACTTTTAGCATGAACACCTGCTCTCCAAGAATGATAATAGAGATGTGAGGTCTGTATTTCCTTTACTTGAGCCATATTTGCCAGCATAACACATATATCTAGTAATTCTGTATTACAGAGTATTAGCATGGTTGGTAGAGCTCAGCTCACCTCCGTAGCTCACCTGAATCCCTGTAGAACTCTTTTAAAAATGGTCTCATTTGTCACTATCTGCTTCTTTTGAAGTTTTAAGTGAGAGATTATGCATGGGTTTTGCTAGCTCAATTATTTTCTAATTGATTTATTGGGTATTTACCATCTGATTATAAAGATCTATTGTTTTTTATATCCCTGAAATGTCCAGTAGCATGTTTTACTGACCCTCCAACTTGAAATGAGCTCTCCAGAGTGGGAGCCAGTCTGAGCTCGTCTGTGATAAATATGGATTAAAAAAACCCATTTAAATAGCTTTTCTGTAGTCTTGTCTCTTTCTTACTGTTCTTTATCTTTGATCTGTTGGCTGTGCTAACTGTCAAGATTCCCACTCCTGATGTGTTTGAAAAAGAATTTATCGTTAATTTTCCTCAAATAATTTCTCAAGATTTCTCAAATGCCTTTTCATATTGAGTTGTGGTTTCTGGCCTGCCAGAATTTTTAATATTACTCTGCTTCTTGAAGGTTCCCTTTTTATTTCTAGTAGTTTTTTTATACCTAGTGGTAGCCTTTCATGTAGTTTTTAGCCTTTGGACTGCATCTTTTCAGTAGGTGGCAGAGTAATATCTCCATTCGTTTTCAAAGAATTTCTGGTCTGCCTGCAAACATTTGACTCTCAGCGGCTCTTTAACAAGATTTTTATTATGTAATTCCCTTTTCCAGAATGCTGATACAGTTGGAATTCCGGTGTCTTACTACTCGTGAGTGTCGGCTACCTGGGCAATTTCTGTGTGGACTCATTCCAAAATGGATTTTTGAATCTCTAACTGATACAGGACACTAGATGGTGCTGCATTGCCTCAAATCCAGGCTGGGTTGGCTTTGCCTGCCTGATGTATGCAGCCTGTGTCAACAGGCCCTGCAGTTGTGCATTTAGTCATTTGTTTTTAATTAGGATGGCACTTGCTGACAGTTTTAAATTAACTCTGCTGCTCACCCATAAGTAGAGATCAAAATAGGTTTTGAGGTTTATGTAGGCACAGACCGAGCCCCCAAAAGAGTTAAAGTAAAACAGTATGTGTGCCTTCATTGTCAGATTTTAACCTGTGTGAACTCCCGACTCACAGCTCTGCTAGTAGCGCTAGCTGGAGAATGATGCCATATAGAATAAATTGGGGTTAACCGCTTTGCTGTGAAGCACTGCGTGGAGGAGAACAGCACCTTGCTGTGTGTGGTATTTAAAGCTGCTTCTGCACCCAGCAATTCCCGTGCTACTTGCATGGCTGTCCAATAACTTCACTGGAGAATTGCCTTGCAGTTAAGATTCAGCAGGAGGAACAGCCGGCACTTATGAATGCACGTCCATTGAGCTGAAGTAACAAATATTTCAATTAATTTCAAGTTGCCAACGCCGCTGCCTTTTTGAATCTACAGAAATAGATTTTGATCCAGTCTATGTATTTGAACAAGATGGAATTTTGTTCTAGGTCATGTTGAGTCTGGGGGGATGGTTTTTTTAAAGTTGAACAACGATTCCATTATGTCTTTCACTCCTATTCCTCAGCACAGGACAAGACCAGGATAATATGTTACAGTAAGACTTGAGCAGTGTGAGTAATGGCAGCTGCTGCAGGGACTTGGGGCTGGAAAAGCAGAACAATATTGATTACATTGGGACTTCTGCAGCAAAACTGTCTCCTCTTGATGCTTCTGTTCTTGTTCCATATGCACTGGAAACCTATAGTTTGAAATATTTAAGAGAAGGAAGCTTGTAAGCCCCTAGAATTCTTATTAGAACTGTAGCTCTGGCAAGGGAGCTGATTCAGTGCAAGATGACAAATGTTGTGCATTGTTTTCTGGACGGATGATGACATGTCCAGAAAATCCCATCAGGCTTATTAAGGTTTAAGGCATTCATGCCAAGATCATTGATGGGCTGAATACATCATTACTGAGGGTGTAGGACTGTTTCTAAACAGGAAGCCGCTTTCATGTGCTAAACAAAAAGAATGGAAAAGAAAAATAGAAAGTTCTACAGAAAATTGAAGCACTGTGTCCAAACCCGCCTTTTTGGGGGGGGAATAATGGGTGGAAGGAAGAGAATAGATGATGTGGGTTGGAGCGGAAAACAAGAACCACTGACGGAAAAAGATGTAGTCAGAAACCTTGTTTATGAGTGAGCTTTTTCATTGTTACCCAAATTAGTTTGAATGGAAGAAAGGCCCACTCCCAAATGATGGAAACTTAGGCCAAAAGGCCTATTTAGTTTTACAATGGCATTTGATCAATTTATGATGTGATTGCTTGCAGCAGCAAGGGACTAGAGGTGCTGACTGTCTGCGTGGGTGACAAACAATTGCAGAAAACACTGTGTATACCTTTGGAAGAGTTGGGTAATAACTGATCATGAAGGGGGAGTTTAGCAATGTTTTCCTCTGTATGGTATATGGTAAAAATAGGGATTTACTTACTGAATGTGCATACAGAAATCTTCAGAAGAGATCAGAATATTCCAATGTAAGCACTTTTTGTGAATTAGAAAGGTGTTCTTTGACCCACAGTATGTGTATCCTAGTCTTATTCAGTTTCATATTCTGAAAGTAAGGGATAGCATAAACCTTAAATGGAAAAGATAAGTTTTCTTATTTGTGAAGATCATGAAGTATTCATATGGCTACCTAAAATAGTTATTGAAAACTGGTAGAGTTGCAGAAATTTCAGTAAGGGTAATCTGTGTTATATACTTCAAGCATTAAAAAAACAATATCTTTAACACCTCAGATATTTGATGTATTTCCATTTTTTCTTTGGTTTTAATGCTAAAATTTCTCTAGGTTTTTAGAACCACTTTTTAAAATTGTCTGTTGAAGACCTCTGCTTTATGCATCTGTGCTGGCTGAACATGACCCTCTTTGATCACAGTCTGTTGGTTCAGGGCACCTGAAGCCCATGTTGGTACAGAGTTGCACTCTGCAGTCAATGATCCCGTGTTTTCCCCAGCCTGTTTCAGGATGATTTGAGCAAGGAACCTGGACCAGTGTCTTTAAACTGTTTGACAAGTGGAAGCCTCAATTCCATAAACTGTTGAGATAGTGGATCAATTTTAGCCTCTGAAGGAGACCTTAGTGCTGCAGCCGCCTCAGTCCTGTTCCTTTCTCACAGTGCTCAGCTGTAGCACAGCAAAGTTTCTGTCCTTGTTGGTAAGGAGGCTGTAAAACCTTTGCTAGCAACAGCACAGTTTATTAAATGATTCATAGCCAGATCACTACCTAATAGAACTCACACTTGTGGCACTTTTGCTGCAGTAAATTTTCATTTGCTCTTCTTGAATCTGCTAAACTGTTGGGCAGTAAAACCTCTAGTTTTATCTAAATTATTTCGTCAAATGTGTGTGTCACTGGAGTGTGTCACTTAACACTAAGTGGTGTGAAATGCTGTGTAAAACTTTGACCAAGGAAGGCACACAATCCCTTCCCCAATCTGTTCTGTGGAAATCACAAAGAACTTCCAAGAAAGCAAATTTTTTCCCTTAAAAAAGAAAAATGCTACTTTACATTTAAAGTTAAAGTATGTTTAATATTAAGTGTAAAGCCTATTGTTGTCATAACTGGATACATTACTGAATTCTTCCAGGGCCTTCAAATTTCAATGGCAGGGAAAAAATCTGAAACAAGTAAATGGTGCTCCAAATCTTGATTTCTTTAAATAACCTCTGCAACACATGTCTGTAACTTTGTCACTCAACCTTAGCATATAATTGCTCTGATTAAGTTGGCTTTTTATGCTGTAAAGGGTGACACAGGCCAGGGAGACCTAATTGCCTTTTTAGCAGCAGGTGTCTGTTCCTGGTGCTTCCTGTGCTGCAGGTGATGTGTGTGGTAAAGCAGCATGTTGTAATTTGTTCCGTAGCACCTATATTTAGTACTTTTTTAGTAAAACAGTTGCCTCTCCCAGCTGCCCAGATGTTGCATTCCAGTGGTTAGCAAATTCTGAGGAAGAAATGAGATATCAGCAGATAATGTCTGAGAGCTAATTTGATTTGTTCTACATTTGTAATGCATTCCTCCAAGTTAAATTCTTGTTGACTGAGGTGCTCCTTATAAAAGGTAAGACATCTAAAGCTCTGCTGCAGCCTGGGAGAATATGCTATAAATTGAACATAACTATTTTTTTTATACCAAATGTTCTCATCATTATTGCTGCCTGTTGGTGTAATTCAAATATTGAGTGGTTTCTATATTAATGCTGTCCTATCCATAAAGCCCAGACTCTTATCTCAGTACCAGCTAATGGAGATTTTCCTCATCATTAAATGTTAAACCTTTAGAACTTAGCTGTCCTGCACTCAGTCCCTGAAAACCAACTTCAAACCAGCATCTCTTCTACTCTGTATTTTTTCAGTACAGTTGTGTCTCTTATAATCTTGAATTCCCAGGGGTTATATGGAAGGTGTCCCCACTCATCATACATTGCCTCAAAGTTTTAGACATTTAAAAAAAAACCAAAAAGCCCCTCAGCTAAACATGTGACATTTAAAAGGCTGTTCAATTTAGCTTTGAGATGAGTGTTCAATAACTTGTTAGGATGTTGTGTGTGGTTTTTGTTTTGTTTCATGTTTCATCAGATGATGTTCACCCACATCTTATACAGCAGAACTGAGAGATTCCTATACAGAGAGGCTGTAAACAGAGCATGAAAATATATGATGCAAGCAGCCAATTTGCCTTGAGCTTTTTTCTCTTCCACAGTGTCCTGTTGCATAACTGTTCCCTTCAGTCTTGGCTCTGGCATTTATGGGCTGGATGGTTACGTGAGATACTAATCAGAACATTTTTCACTTGTGAGAACTAGGAATTTCTGGAGAAATCTGGAAGTTGTACATGTAATAATAGCATCCAGAGAAGCAAGGGTTAGTTTACATAAGATTCCTTCCCAGTGTTTTCTCCAAATAAATAATCTTTATGTTAGGAATGAACTTAGTATTTTGTGTCCTTTGAGCAGTAAGTTTGGGACAAGAGGCTTTGTCTTTTTTTTTTGCTGTTCTAGAGAGTTGTGTGTGGTGGCTGCTAATCCTTGGTGTGTGTCTAAGAGCAGCAGAAGCAATTACTGCAGGTCGTGCTGACCTCAGGCGAGGTGCCTTTTGTTTTTAGGTTGCTTATTAGTTACCCTTCTAACCCACCATCCTTTGTGTGAGACAGAAAGTCTTTGCAGGAATGCAATAGCAAGGGAAGGAGGAATGCTTCATTCATAAATCTGAGAGCATGTACAAAGGAGGCTATAAATTATTATCTAATTTCTTTCATCTGAAGAAAAGAAAGCAGACGATTGCAATTAAACATTTGTTCAAGATTGCATGCCGAGACTGTGGCGGAGCTGCAAACAGGGTACATTGCTCTTCTTTGTAAAGGATCTCTTAAATCCTGGAGTCCAGTAACATAGGCTGCACCATGAATACACAGACCATTGTTTCCACTATTATACTGGTAATGTGGAGGAAGGAGGAATTAAACTGAACCTACGGGGTAAAATTTAGTTTCCTTCAATAGATAATGTGAATAGAAGTCAGTAATGGTAGTAGAAAATAAGTTTTAGTTTTAATATTTCTATGTGGGTTTAATATTGTAAAGATAAAAATATATTTTTAAGTGTCAGTCTTGAAAAACAAGTATATCCTGAATAATTTAATCTGTTTCTCTACAGAGAGCTGATAGTGGTTGACCATACTGCTGTAAAGTTCAAGTCAACAAAATGTAGCTGAAAACACAGAATGGAATGCTATGCTAAGAACCAAGAGGTGATCCTCAGCTTTGGTCCAAGATTTGGCAAAGAGAAATTACAAATTTAGCCTAATCCTTTCTTATTCTGTTGCCACAGCTAAATAACTTGGGTGTCATTAGCACAGTTGATACTTTTGTACTGATAGCTTTGGATCTACACTGAGCAGTGAACTGACTTGATGGAAACTCCTGGTGTGCAAACTGTGTCTCTGCATTTCAGTCTATTATTAGCTATTTCACAGGTGTATTGAACTTGTAATATGTCACGATTACAACTATTACAGACATCTGTATTAATTATAATAACTTTCCACTGGCAATCTTGGAAGGTAGATGATGCTAGCAGGCCTCTTCATCAGGATTATACTGTGAAGCCCTGTTAACGTATTACAGAGATACAGCTGCAACTACAATTTATTCAAACTTTACTTTTCTAACATTGCTTGTTATTTAACATTGGGTCCTATGGTATAAATTATCTATTGTGAAAATTCCTTTGTTTATATGAAACTTTGCATGACCTTCTTCCTTGCTGTCTTTTCAGACATCTTTACAACCAAGCATATACTCAATTTCTGTATGGTTTTGATTGTCTATCCTTGGATTTTGGTGAGATAGGAGAGAAACACACTTGGTTTGTAGTTTTTTTAGTGACTTGTAAATATAGGTGTGGGACATCAAGAATCAGCAAACTGATGGGTATGTACGCTGTCAATGACTTCTGAGCAAGTAACAGCCTTGTAGGAACCTTGCTGGTTGTGAAAGCTACACCTAGGTCTCACCTCAAAATCCAGACTAAGCCTCCCATGCTTTGAGTACTTGAAGATACAGTGAGCTGGGAGCCTCCTCAGTTGTGGTGTGACGGTACAGCTTGTGGAACACACAGGCCCTAGCATGTGATATGCATTAGGTTGGAGCGCAATGGAGCTCTGCGTGTTGAGATCGTATAGTCTCTGTGGGCCGTACCCCAGGGGGCTGAAGATGAAAGCTGCAACAGTGTGAAGCTCTGCGTGGGCTGTGTTTGGCCCACAGGCTATGTTCACCATCCCTCATGTTCACTGGAATGTAGAACTTCCCAGCCTAATACAGATTGTGTTTGTCTTTTTTTTTTTTTTAACTGTTTAACAAAATAGAACTTGTAATTTTTTGTCCCGAAGTGGGAGTCACTTAAAATGCATTAGTTGAGGCCAAAGGAATTTCCATTTCACCCATGGCTCACACTAGCCTGCATTCTAAGCTCTTCTATGTTGAGAAACCGCCAACTCATCTGCGAATGAACCGTCTTTACTGGCGTGATGTTGCTCAGATTTGATGCCAGGCATTCTCACTTTAAACTTCTACACAGTAACCCCGTGTATCCCTCGGGTCCACTTGTATACAACCTGTGAACCTGCTTTGCTCTGTGTCTGCTTTGAATCTTGAGGCTGAATCGATAAACCATCACAGAACTGATAAACCACAGCAGTGATAAACCCAGCTTATCCTCTGTCCAATTTAAGGCCAAGGGGACTTAAATTCTGAGTGAGTTTTACTTTTTAGAGAAATGAGGCAAGCAGTTGAGAAGAACCTTGCAGCTGGACAAGATAACCCCTCTAAATTAAACTGGAATGCACTGGATATATGGATTACAGAGTGCAATGTCAAATAATTTTCAACAAGGGTTCAGACCATGAAGTTTGTCTCTGGTAGATTTCAGTTTCTTCAGCATACTGACAGTGGCTTCATCCTTAACTCCTGTTATCTTTAAAGGGTCTCTCTCCATATTTGTTAAAAAGTCCCTTTGAAGGTGGATGGGAATTCACTTTTAAAAGTCAGTGTTTGATACTCAAAATTTCTACTGTTTCTGGCAAAATATCTTGTCTCAGATGGAATATTCCATTCAAATCTGTAGGTGACAATGTACAGCTTGGGTTTAGCTGAATGTAAGCATCTGCCTGTCTCCTTATCTTCCAGACCAAAGAAAATGAGACTTTCTTTTCCTTGCCCTTACAGAAAGCATCTACGAAGGTGATGAGGCATGAAGAGCAATTGTAATACAAAACTGACTTAATGTGGGGTTATGAGAATGACCCAGATGCCATGGAGGAAGGAAAACTGGATGTGTGCAGCAGCTCTGCCTGGCTGGCCTTGTGGCCTTAATGACTTGGTGATCTAGGGGGTGGAGGGAGGATTTTTCCTGTGCTTTTTCTCCTGGAACTTTGCTGATCAATAGACTTTCCAATAGTTACGCGATGGAATGGCAAAAATGGTCCTGTTGCCTAAGAAATGTCTCTGGTGGCAAAGTTTTTAAAGGTCTGGGAGTTTCCCTATTGTATTTAATGGGGCCTTTGGCTCATAAACACATTAAACAAAGAAACAATAGATCCCTAGGGGAGTTTTAAAAGCTGAAGTGCAGGAACTTTAATAATATTATGAGGACCTAATATGTCTTATGTGGGAACTTAATTCTGAGGCAAGAATTATGAAAAGAATGTTCGAAGTGAAGATTTAATTACATGATTTATTGTTAATCATTCATTATTATATATACAGTGCCAGGGGCACTCCTGGTGCTTTATAGATGATTACAGAATAGCAATTCCCAGATCAAAGATCTTGATCATGCAATCTTTATTCATGTAAATATTCCCCATGGTGCCTGATCTTGTTCCATGTTAAAACTCAATAATCCCCCCCCAACACAGCCCATCACAGACAATTAAAAGAACTTCAGCAAGAGAATGCTGATTAATTATCCTCCCCAGAACACTGACTATTTTGGTCCCGTATATTGTATGGATAAAAGATATCTATTGTGTTTTAGCAAACCTCACATTTTTCTGCAGCTTTAATTCTTAATTACAGTGTCAGCAAGCATTAAGATTATTGCCATGATAGAAGCGGCTTATTTCTGGAAGAAAAAAGTCCACTGGCTTGCCCCCATATGTTTCAGACCCTGTTGAGTTAATGGAACCAATTTACTTGCATGTAATTGTTCCCTCAGTGACCAGTATAGAAAGTTTCACCTTCAAAGACAGATGCTGGATGTGAAGTACTCCTGTGAGCTACGCAGATGCTGAAATCTCCATTTGCAAAAGGTTCCGCTTTTCTTTGTTTCGTCCTGTGATGCTTTGCACTCCACTGGAAATGCCACCGATGAGCAATGCACTTAAATGGTTTTCTTCTTCCTCAGCTGCAATGGCTGTTGTTTAGCAGGGGTTGCTGGAGGCAGCCACAGAAGCGAACGCAGCTTGTGCAGCCGTCTTTTGGCTTCTGTCTTTGGGACACAACGGCTCTGGTGGAGAGAAATGGAGGCGATTGTGCGCAGAAGGCAAAGGAGGCTTTTTTTCCCTCCATCTGTTACAGGATTTTAATGGAGCTTTTTGCAGCATGCTGTCCCATTGCTTGAAAAGCAGTGCCACGTAGCACAGAGAAAGGTATTCTGGCCAGCGATGTGTGATGATCCACATTCTGAAGATTCCAGTGTAGTGATCAGGATTCAGATTCCTATCTGAATATCGTCTGTCTAGACAGTGGGTAGGGAGTATTGCTAGAGGAGGTGGTTTGGATGATAACCGGTGTTGCCTGCTCTTGAAAACACTTTTTCTTTCAAGGTTGTGTTTAATCATTAAGATTAAAACAGCCCAAGGTGTTATGTAATTAACTAGGATGTTAATGAAGTCTGATACTTGGTGCAGGAATGAGCATTGCTGGATGGCACTGACCAATTTTGTGTTTACCGCTAATGATAGTGAAGGGCTTTTTCATATTGACTCCATTTAGAAACTTAGTGCCACAAGATGGTGTGGACGTTGGAAGTTGATGTAGGTTGAAAATGGGGGTAGTATAATTTATGGAAGGTTTGTATACCAGTCAGTTAGTGACTGGTATACACACCAGTTCTGATGGGATCTCTCAGTTCTAAACTGTTGATTGCTGGAGAGTAAGGATGTCCCTGGGGAAGAATTGCTCTACATACACACCCTGTTTCTTATATTCCTTACCTTACTGTTGAGAACAATGCACTGGGCTATAGGGAGCTGTCAGCTGCCTTGGCGTGATTGTTCTTACATTCTCATGTGTTCCACGCTCTTGGAAACTTGTCATTTCTGACCCTAATTGTGTGGCTCACAGTATTATTAATTCTCCTTGTATTGTCCTCATAGCCACACAACCCCTTCTGAACTGCCTTAGTGTGCCCAGGGTTGAATTCTCAAAAAGGGGCAGGTCTGTAGTTGCTACCAATTCTACAGGTAAAATTCTGACTCTCCTTCAGAGGGACTGGAGATTGACTGCAGTCATGGATCCCTTGGACATTGCTCAGATCCAGCAGCAAACAAATGCTGAGTGACTGACCTTCCCAGTTCCCCTTCAGCTCTCTCCTAAATGCTTTGGCAACAGCAGTTTTGATGTGCAACCCTGAAGTATGGCCATGATATAATTTACTCAAGGTACAAGTGAAGGAGTTGTGAACCAGATTTAGGATTATTTAGACACAGAAGGTCAAGTTCCTGGCTAAATAATACCATAGCACTTTTGAAGGGTTTCTAAACCACGTAATATTATATTAAGGATCAGCTTTACAGTCACAGGCAGGTTTGGCTGTCAGCAGCAGACATCCCCTCTGTCTTCCCCCTTTTCTTTCCTGGAGCGATCGCATTTCCCAGACTAACACATTAGCGAAGACTGCAGCTAATTTTAGTTTACGTGAATAAAACAAGCTATATTACATGGTAACTGAATAGGGCTACGTATACCATTCAATCCTCCTTGGGAGACCAGTGAACTCTGGCATAAAAATGGTGTAAACGGATGGGAATGATAACTGCTTCAGCTCCTGCAGCGACGTCCACCTCTGGTCATAAACCAGAGGCCTTATGGTGTAAAATCATTTGGGAGTGGGACAGACTCACCCCGTAGGTCAGATACAGTCTGTAGGCTGCTGCTTTCTCCCATCTGAACAGCTGTGGTATTCATGTCTAGTTGGAAGGTCCCTGAATGTGCTAATTTTTGTTAATTATTCTAGTGCGTTTTCTGGTAGTGTTTGGAAGCACAGAGGGAGACGGGGTTCTGTTGTGTTAGGTGCTGTGCTGTCGTAGAATCACAGACATCATGTTTCATCATGTTTCTGTTTTTAGTCTGTCTTTTGTTCAGCGAGGAGCATCAAAACAAAAATGGAAATTAAAGGTAAGATACTACTGATCTGAATTGTCGTAGCTCCGCTGAAAACAGTGGACATTCTCAGGTTCAGGTTTTTCCCAAAGATACATTTTCCCAGAGACTGAAAACATTCTCTTCACTTTTAAAAATAACTTTAGACATGTTTTTTATCTGTAATGTCTTATGTCGATGTAAAGCTTCACAATAGAGCCTGAAACTAGACAAGTGATCCTGATATGATTGCAATGAATCTTCAGCACTAAGTAGAATTGAGATTCACTTCATCCAGAGCTATAAGTTTTCTAGCTTTACTCTAAATGGATGCTTAAGAAACAAGTGACCTCCTGAAGACCTCAGGATTCAAAGAATAACTCAGAAGTGTCCATACAGGTTAATGTGACCCACAAAATATCCATTACTCATTCCGCTTCAGCTCTGAAACAGCAATGCCTTTGTTTCTCTCTCTCTTTTTCTCTAACTTGAAGGCAATTACAGGACCTGTGGCTTTGCTCAGTACATGTCACTGCTTGCCAAGAACAGCAGGCAAATGAGTAATGCTATTCCTCCCTTGGAATTCTTTCCTTGAAGTAAAATTAATGAAAATCTTTACCATGAAAGAGAAGAATCCAATTTTGTGGAGAGTCAAAGGAAGGATTTAGACTTAGATTTGCTTTATCCCATTTTCAGTTGTTTTACAATAGTGGTGGTGGAAATAGCCAGAAAAACAATGTGAAGAGGAAAAAAAATGATTAAAGTATGTGTGTGTGTGTATATATATATATATATATATATATATATGTATATGTATAAAATCCTTATCTTCTGGTAACTGGCCAGTTAAAAGCTAGTAAAGCAAACTTAGGACAGCATTGTGATCAAAATGGGAAATACACCCAGCCTCTGGTGCTGGAAGAGTCATTGTTAACCTGTTTTTGCACCAAGAACCAGGAGCTTCAGGACAGGGCTTTGTAAAGGCCATCAGCTGTAAGAACAAAAATTGGTTCGCCACCGAGTAAACTACTGTGCTCATCTTCAGGGCCAGGAGGTAAATGTATAAACAGTCTCAGAGTAGCAGAGGAGATGAGCAGTAAAAGGATTTGCCTTTTCTTTCTTGTCCTTAAACAGCGTTCACCAGATTTTGGTGGTGTTATCATCAGACAAGTATTCTCTTGTAAAATTGATACCTCCCGGCCTACTTTTTATTAGTAATGTAATAGCTGTGTTGAAGTCATGGTGGTCTAAGGATAGAATGGAAGCGCGGCATTCAGAGAGAGATGATCTCTTTTCTTAGATATTTCTATGTACATTCTGCCTTCCCTGAGAGACCTTAAAGGGATTTAGTGGGCAATTTTATAACGTAAGCTGATGAATAGAAGAGATGCTTTCTCACCCTTAAACTTGTTCTCTCTGGGCATGGTGCAGGGTCATGTAAAGAAGCAGCTCCCACTATTGTTGTCTGTGCTGTTTGCTGGGTGAATAAACAAAGGACTTCAATCTCCAGCCCTGATTTTCCTGTGATGAATGCTTTGTAAATGCTGATGGATGGATCAGGGAAGGATAGAAAGATAAAAGTCTGACACATCTTGCCAGTACTGAATTCATATACGGATTGAAAGTGAAGTGTAATTACCACCCAGATCAAATTCTTTCAAGAGCCAGAGCTGTCTAGTCCAACAGCAGATATTTATTTTTAGGGCTGATCTTTGTGGGTTTTATTAGCAATGCTGCCTTCCCTGGGGTAAAAGCAGGGGAGGGAAGAACACAAAATCCTCTTGAGCTTCCATTGTTACAACAAGCTATGGAAAGCTTACAGGAGAAACCTTAATTCTGAGAGCAAGATATATTTTTGTGATGTTCCTTTTGAAATATTCTCAGCTTTAAATTGGCTTGAGGAATCAGTGTAATAAATCTGGCATTTGAAAACTAAATGATGTATTTAGAGAAAACGTAACTTAGTAACTCAGATAAAGGGTATGATAATGAATGTTTTTCATCAATTGAGACAGTCCCGGGCAGTTAATTTTACCAGTAATCATGATGTATAGATAAAGAGGTTTGTATAATGGGTCAGTTCAAACCTAGATATGTCTCTGTTCGCTATAGCTACACAAGAGGAAGGAGTTGGACCTGTCCTGCTAATAGGAACCCTTGTTTAGCAAATTTGAAAACCATTGCCAGGCTGTGACCTGCATTCCTTCTGTATTTGGATAACAAGCAGTAACTTCTTTGTTACATTCAACTGGGTTGTAGGAATTGAGCAATCTGAAGGTGAGTTATGGATTTTTTTTTTTTTGCGTGGGCTACTCAGATCGTAAAACTGAAGAGATGAACTTGGATGTGTTGTTAAACAACAAATCGTCTAAAGAACCCGGAGTGAGATCCCAGCAACGTGATTTCACCACCTCTAAGTAGATGCTCATATTTGTCTTTGCCATCTGGGGAGAAATCAGACCTGCATAAGACTTTCAAAATATTCTGAGGGTTTCAGCTGAACATCTCTATACAAAATCAGGTTTTATTTCTGCAGCATTTTGTCTGAATAGGACTGTTCTGCCCAGCAAAGCTTAGTAACTGCCTACTTATTATGTGCTAACATCCTAGTGCTGGAAGGTATTTGTGCTTAAACACGTTGAATCACAGACCTCTAGCAGTTGCTCTGAAGAACCTTCCAGTTAAAGCAGAAATAAACATTTCTTTGTAGTATTGTTTTTCAAAATAGGTTTATAGGGAGGATGAGAATAAAAAAAGAATGAACAGCATAGAATTCCTGGTTAATATTCACAGCAGCACATAAATGAGAGGAAGCAAATGGATATTTATTTAGAGAGAGGTGGCCACTTTTCACCCCTGGCAGCCCGTCCTTGGCTGTGTGGGCGCTGTGGAATCCCAGCTCCTGCTCTCCAGCCTGGGCTCCACTAGATGACGCTGTTGGACAGAGTTTGCTGGAGAAGGGCTGTGCCCGACCTCCTGCAGCCCTGGCTGCTTTGCGGTGACACTGGGAGCAAAACCAGCGCTTCTGTGTCAGACAGGGGCTTTGTCTCATGGATTTGCTGTGTAACTGCATAGGGAGATGCTGAGAATGAAGAATAATAATAATAATAAAAAAACCACTCTGAGAAGTACTGTAAATGTGTCAACTGGTTGATCTGGGATTACAGGCAGGATTCAGGATTCCTACAAGTCCAAATGAAGAGGATGGAGTTTCAGCTTTGCTGTGATACCTGTAGTAGCAGTTCGGGGCTCATGGCTGTGTTAACAGCTGAGTTCTTTACATTCTTGTGCATATATATAATGCAATTATTGCTTACAGGTGGCTCCAAGCCTATCATGACCTGTCTGTAGCTCTGAAAACACAGAAATTTTCATCCTGGGAGCAGGAATTAGGTCTTAAGCAGATGTGGTATCCCAGGTGTTAGAAAGGAGGATTCCCCCCTATAGGGGAAATGGGATTCAGTGGCCAGGGTTAACATGTTGAAGTTTGTGGCTGCCAATCCAGTGGGAAGAAGAATATATTAGAATTGATTTTGGTTTTTTCCCAGCTATGTCAATACGCTTTTCCTCTGACATGCTGTTTCTATCATTTCTGGACAGATATTGAAGTTCTTATGTAGTAGTGAATAAAACAAGACAAGTGGATCAGGAGCTTCTAACCTCTGTCTCAGGACTTAAAAGCAAACGTCCATATAATTTCCTGACAGTTGACAGGTTCATACTGGATAAAAGCAAATGCTTTCAGCCATCATAAACCAAAGTTCTTTATTACACAGTGTGGGAAATGCTGCAGTTGATCTTGTTTCCAGGTTCTTTTCAAGACATTTGGGATAAATTACTGTATAAAAGAATGCTTTTACAGTCTCTTTACAGTTTGTTTACATTTTTAAGAGTAAAGGCTTCTTAAAGGCAGCCCTTCAGGAGCGTGCATGTGTGGAACGGTGCGATGCCACTGTGATAACTCCCAGTGCGGAGCCACCTGCGTGCATGTCTTATGTATCCAGATGTTTAAGAGCATACAGCCTTGAGGGTGACACAGGTAGAGATGCTTTGGTTACATTGTGAACTGGCACATGGGGTGTTGTCTGTGACCTGGTACAGCTGAAGCAGATGTCAGGGTGACGCTGCAGGCTGTAATGGCAGGTGCAGCTGGATGGAAATGGGACCTTCTGGTTGCACCCCCTGATTTTCCACTTCTTTGAGTTTGTTTTTCCCATATTCCTGTGGGCAGTTGGGTGGCTGTTTATGCCACCTGACCTCTTGATATGTTGGTCAAGACAAGGCTCAGAATGCAAGGGAGTGTCAGGAAGATGTGCCAGGAGAGGGTCAGGTTGGACATTAGGAAAAGGTTCTTCACCCAGAGGGTGCTGGACACTGAACAGGCTCCCCAGGGAGGTGTCACGGCCCCAAGCCTGACAGTGTTCGAGAAGAGACTGGACAACGTCCTCAGACACACGGTGTGAACTGTGGGGTGTCCTGAGCAGGGACAGGAGCTGGACTTGATGATCCTTGTGGGTCCCTCCCAACTCAGGACGTTCTATGAATCTATGACATGGGAACGCCTGCAAGGCTTCAGAGCTTTCCTGTTCCAACAGGGCCGTATCCATTCCTGCTCCACCCACCCTGTTAGGATGCCCTCTTCTGGTGTAATAGCTTCTCTCTCCTATCCTTTGGCTATCGTCTCACAATGAAAAATACATATTCTGTATTACCCAAGTTGCTTAGGAAGACCTATACATACCTTGCTTTTTATTTTTTTTTTTAATGATGTTGCTAAACAAGACCCTCTATACTTACCAAGAATAAGTAGAATTTAATGGCAGGATGAGCATTGCAACGTTTGTAAAGGTCAAGACAATGAAGAGGTCCATAGAAATTCTCTCCCAACTTAGGAGAACAAATCGCAGTAGAGAGGGTGCCAAAGCTGAACCAAGTCTTGATTAGCCCTGAAATTCAAGGACATCTGGATCCAGATAAAAAGCTGTGGTCAGCTTTCTTCTCTAAATGAACTGAATCCAGACACCCTTGGACTTTGTGTTGAGCCAGTTCTGGAACCCACCCCCCTCTCTAATCTTAATTGATCTATGTCCCTTTTTGTGTGGAGCTAAATTAAGAGAATTTGGCATTCTCATAAAGTGGCCAAACCAAACACTCAAAACTTGGGAAATGTAAGAATTTAAGTTGTTGCTGCACATTGACTACAGCCTTTATGCATATGCATTATGGTATTGTCTTTAATCACAGGCTTGCATACTATTAAAACTCAGCCCTGCTTAAAGTGCGGGATGGATATTGCTCATTTAATGAGCAGCTATTTAATATTTTCTTTTATCTTCATTGTTCAGTATGTACCCCATGGCTTATTTACTGCGCACTATTCAAAGCCTATTCTGAATACAGAATTATTAATTTCCTCGGGAGCGTTCCTTCAGCAGGCATCGTTATTGTATCTGGGTGCTTCACAGACATGAAATAATCTATTTTCACATGCTTCAATGAAGTGAGGGGATACTGCACCCCTACTGACAGATGGCAAACAGAGATATGAAGATTAAAAGGAAACTTTGCCAAAGCTTTTTGAGTGTTTTGGGACTTTTTTTTTCTCCTGAGTTCACGACTCTGCGAAATATTTTATATATTCAAAGCATAGTTTCTACCAATTCCAGTTCTAGCTGTGAATGCTCAGCAGTTTTGTAGATCAGGGTCTCCTGTTGGGTCCCTAAGAGGATGAATGACATGCTGTGAAAATGTGAGTTGATTTGCTTAGCAACACGTACAAACACTGTGGGTGGCATACAGTTCTGCAGGAGCTGCTTCATGCATCTTTAGGAGAGGCTTGGACTGATAAGCAGAAGGAGAAGAGGCTCAGTTCCCCTACTCCCAGGTGAATTCCCAAACGCCTTTCTCCAGCTGAACCCTGGCCATGAATCATCTCTCACCTTCGCCTTTGTCACAGCTTCTCTTTCCAAGTCTGACTTTCCCTTCTGGAGGCTCGTGTCCCTGGTAAGAGAGGTTTCCCCAGAAGGCAATCCAGCTTAAGAGCTTAGTTTGGTGATGGTGACCAGCAATCCAGTGGGGTAAGTGCTTTCCCCATTGATGACAGAGGCACCTGAAGGACACCACCCTCACTAGGCTGAAGTTACTCCTGGTAAATGACCTACATTTCCATCTCTGTAGCCGCTCTTCAGCCCCACTCAGTGCATTTCTTGGCTGTATTGTCTCCTTCCCCCTTCCTCCATCCCTGGTTCTTTCACCCTATGCAGCCCTGTGCTCAGTTTTTACGCATCGTCCAGTCCTTGCCTCAAAGTGTTTCAACTGGTTTCTTCCCCTTCCCATTAGTTTTCTACTTTTTACCTTCTGCATCAAGACAGTTTCACCATCAGTCCCACTGGCTTGGCAGCAAGCTGCTCATTAAAAACGTGACCTGTGGACCTTCCCCTGCCTTTTAATGCCGGGATGTATCTCAAACAGGTGGGAATGAGACTATACAGAAGAAGTTCCAAAACCTAGTCCTGAGTGCTGCATGCTCAGCTTAGAGATGTAAGTGCACACGTGCACATCTTGCCCATATGAGTGCTGCTGGGAAATGGAGATTCGTAGTGAAAACAGCTTGTTTTTACAAACTTACCCAGTATTGTAGATCTTTTCCCTTTCAAGAAATATTGATTAAAGTCTTTGAAACACAGTTTCTGAGTTTCCCAGGAATAGCATGAAACACTGAAACGATAAAAACTCTTTTCTCCTTCAGGATCTTTTTTAAGTATAGAGATTTCTAGATTTTGTCTTAAACATGACCAAAACAATGTATTTTTCTCCTGTCTCATTTGGGCTAAAATTTTCCTTTAAATAAATAAATCAGCCTAAGAGAGATACTCAGCATGGAAAATTTCAGACTGGATAGCTAAAGGCTGGCAAAGTTTTCGGCAATTGAAAAGAGGATTTTCTAATGAATGGGAAGTGTCAAGCAACCTTAGTAATAACTGATGCTACCATCCCTTGCTTATTATAAGTACAATTATCAAATGTTTCAGTAAAATAGTCTCTGTCCCAGAAAGAAGTTCCATTTTAGTGCCATATCCCTCAGGCTTAATACCTTTGTTACTAAATGAAGCCTTGATTGCCAAGCTCTAAGTACTTCAAAAGGAATGTTCTACTTAATTCCCATTCACAGTTGTAATTCGTGACGAGTCTGAATGTCGAGTGCACCTGTCAAGGTGCTGGTTGTGTGTACAGTATTGCTGGCAACAGGGACTGTAGTAAAACATGTAGAATAAATGCCACAGTTCAAGTGTTTTCCTGAGATAATGGGAATATTAGTCAATTAGAGCAATCCAATCAAAATCAGAGATAACAGGGCAATGAGGTAAGTGGCACCGCTGGTACCTGCGCAGTGTTTTCCAGAGAAACAGCCAATGTCACTCCCCAGTCTCAAGTGACACTCGTCTGGTGGGGAGAATCTTAGCAGGGAAAATGAACACAGCGTATCTGTGGGTAAAGGTTATTGAAAGCTGAGCCCGTCTTAATTTTGAGGGTGTGTGTGTAGATGTGTAGGCGACGATGTGTTCTGAGATGGGTTTTCAGATATAATTCAGAGATCAACTGCAAGGAAACCAAAATCAGGAGCTGTTTTCAGTTAAAATGTCTTGTAGGGGGGTATGTCAGGATGGGATGTTCCCCCTCAACTGACTTCTGGCCTTGGGAAAATCAAACACATTTTTCTGCTTTTTGCCTTGTTCTCTCTTTAAAAGCCAAAGCAGCATAGAGGGAATTGGACCAAATTCCTCTTTTAGGATGCTGCTTATTAAGTTATGTTTGGTTCCACCGATGTATCAATAGGGTTTATTTTCAAGGCATTGGAACTGGGTGGCTGTGTTTGAAAACCTGGCTTGGCTTGCAGAATCCTTACAGATGCTAAGAACAAAAGGATCTAGTCAGAGTCCAAAAACTGCACAGTCCATTTGCAGAGTGAATTAAAAGGTGGTTCATCCAGCATTTGATTTTTAGTCTTAGAAATGAGAACCGGTAAGGAACAATTTACAAGAGACATTGCCTGCAGTACTTCATTCATAGGGGCAATGCAAACCAAGTATCTTGACACTTCATCAGATCTTTAACTTGATTTCATTTCTCCATCTTGTGGCAACATGCTAGATCGCTTATAAGCCATCAGCTTCCAGCACCGAATAGAGCAAATACGTAGGAAAAGTCAGGAAAGACAAAACAGACACACAATACAGGAGGATAAAATGGTAAGCTAGGAAAATGGGTTGGCAACAGTATAAGACCTAGAAATCTATTGTGTTTTTACTATATAGAAATACACGATTTTTTTTCTGTGCGGTTTATGATTTTGATAGACTGGTTCTGCACGCCATGGAAAGTTCCTACCATCAACAGCTCTGCTGCTTCCCAGGAACCCCAGTTTGCAACACTTCCTTTGATCTGGATTTGTCTAAGAAAATGACTTAAAGTTCTACCTAAAGGGATGGCTGCATTTTCCTAGAAGTACTCTTCTCAGACCAGAACAAATTACCAATAACAACCTGAATAAATGTCCAAACCACTTTCTGATGGTTCCTTATATGTCTTTCAGTGGATTTTCATCTCTCACCTTAAGATTTCCTAACCCACGGCCTTCCCTGTAGGCACCGAACTTTTAGCTGATTATGACCAGCTTCATTCTATGTAATACTTTCTTCTTTCAGTAGTTTAAAAAAATATACCTATTGATTTGGTTTAAATTGTCAGGACACTTATTTTCTTCTCCTGAAAACAGATACTATAGATTTTTACTTCAAGGTAGTTATAACTGTAGACTAAAGTAACCCTGTTCTTCAGCTTTAAGTAAAATTCATTCTCCTCTCCAGACTCAGAACTGAAAGTACATATTTAGAATCAACCCAACTTTTATTTGACCAACCCCAAATTTGCATAAATTTTAGGTATGGATATGAATCTAGGATTTAATTTTGTGACTCAGATTAATCTTTAGAGGGGAAAACCCTGTGTTCCAGGTTCAATTTATGGTTGATGTGAGATTTCAATAATAATGACTAACTGAAGAATAGAGTAGAATGCCTCTTGGGTTTTCCCGCGAAGAGCTTTTCTTTGTTTTTATAAATATATATATATATACACACATATATATATAGTAGCAGTGGACAACAGAGGCCCTGGGCAGGAGATTTCAGGCACCAAGTGGAGTTTTCTCCTAAATTACTGTCGTTTTCAACACTGTTTGCCAGCAGCTGGCAGAAATACTTCATGTAAATATTGTTTTAAACTGCTTTAAACTCTAGGAATGGCGGCTTTGTTGTCTTTACCGACCAATTTCATGTGATCTTAACAAAATATTGACTTCAAACACAATCTTTGTCCCTGAGTTTGGACTCCCCTGACATTCTGTCCGTGACTCCTGCACTGTAAGTCTAGTCTCAATGCATCGGATCCAGCTGCTTTTCATCGCATGATGACAATGATAATGATTTGTTTCTAGGGAAATACTAGTAAAAAACAAAATCAATGTAATTTTTGGTACTTCATAGATTACATAAGAGTCAAGAAGGTCCCTTTGTGAAAGTGTTTAAAACATGCCGCTTCAGACACGTGGTCACGTTCCTGTTCAAAAGCAGATTTCTCTTGTCCCACAGCGATCACCCATGGAATGACATTCTTCCCTCACTGACCTCCAACAACTTCATGTAAGTGGGTAAGGTGGAGGAGTTCCTGACCCTTCGGTTGACGCCTTTGTCATTTGACTGTGCTGGCTGCCGCTTAGTTTGTCAATGAAAGTCCGAACACCCCATGTTGTGCTGGAGGAGATGACATCTCCTTGTCATTCCCACAAAGCATTCAGGTCTGTTCCCCCAGAGCACAAGGGCAGCGCTCCCAGTGAGGGGCAAACAGGCCTAGGAAGCGTTTTCTTCACCAAGTATCTGTTCAAACTGCTCTCCGGTGTCTCCAAATACACCGCTCATTTTCATCACACTATTTCTTCTGTTGCCTCAATACACAGGCTCCTGCAGGGACAGCACCAGCTCCCTGAAAATACTTAGAATAATATATGATTTCACTTGATATATTCTGTAGGCATATTTGTCTATTTGTAAGATACCTCTGGCCTCTTACTTTAGCATCTTCACTTATGTTTTGAAATATCTGGGTGTTCTTAAATATATATATTACATCTCCTACGTTGCTTGGTTTGCTTGGCATAAGAGACAACATTGCAGCTGTTGCTGGGTAGGACCCCATTTATGATCCAATTTTTAGATGCGTTTGATGACAGACAAAATTGCTATTTAAAATCAAACTATCCACAAGCACGGGAAGGATTTGAACAATGAATGTATCTCTTTGTATATAATTTCTGTATTTTCCAAACAGCAATATTTTTGTTGTTAAAGAAGATCAGAAAGTTGTTTATAGTCTCTCAATAAGGACGAAAACACCTGATGTTTTTCTCCTGTGACCGATACGCTCAGCTCTTGGGTGGTAGGTGTTACAGATGCTACAGTTAAGTACTTTTAGGGGCAATCCAAGGCATACTTGCTTTTATTTTAAAGACAAACAGCATCTTTTCTTCTTTTAAGGTGATTATTGAGTGCACCCTGTGTGACACTTCTAATGTTTAATTGTCTACATGGCCATAAACAACCCTGGAGTTGTGATTCATTCCCATTGCTTGCTGCTCTAATGCTTTGTGATATACTTCTGAAGCCATCAAATGCAGAACTGGGAGCTGGACACTATGCAGTCTTGTGTCCTGTTCTGTCCACACCTGTTTGTATCCTAAATTGTCCCCATGGTGTAATGTGTCACCTGGAAATGTGCTACTGGGAAGAGTCTGAGCGTGATGTTTTGCTCCATAACCAAATTTGGGGTTTTTTGGTTTTTTTTTCTTTTTTAAATCTGCTCTGGAAGGATATTTTTTTTGGTAGTATTTTAAAGACAAAAGAACATGCCCATCTTTTTAGAAGAATAAATAGCAATATGGCTAATTTATAACCCATTTTAATAAATCAGGATCAGAGACTAAAACTGAAAAGTTTTCCAGTGAGCACAACTGTGAGAACCGAGTCCTGTAGCTGCCAAGGGACACACATGCATCATTTGCAGCCTACACTTGTCTACCCAGCCCATCCACATCTGAGCTGTGTCTCCGCAGAAATAATAATCCCGGTGACTTTCAGACACTTAGAGCTTTGTGACGCTTTCTGTAAACAAAAGAAAAACAGCCAGCCTGGAATGGGCTAAGTCAGATGAACTAAAACAAAGACATCATCAACAGAATGGTACTTTAAAAATTCATTTCGAATAGACTAGAGTGTTATCCCAGATTTATGGTGATTGTGACCCTTGAAGCTCTCGCCAAGTTCATATGCAGTTTGTGTGTGGTTTTTGAACGCTCGGCACAAAGTGACATTGAGAGGGGTTTTTTTTCACATGCTTTGCTTCTCCCACTCATTCAAACACCCCGAGGCTTCTCACAGAATAATTTCAGATGCTGTTAGCTAATATGTTCATCTGCATAATTTCATCTTTAAGATTTTCTCCCTATTAAATGTGTGATTGGTATGAGGTTTTGGGGAGGTCATTATGTGAAATGTGATCTTAATGAAGGGGATGAAGGGGACTGGGGATTCACGTGTACATCTTGAAGAGCCCCACCGCAGTGCTGCGAGACTTAGGAGCTGCCTAAGGTGCACTTACGCCAAGAGACGAATGACTGAGGGAAGTGGGGGCAAATCGAAGGGTCCAACCAATGCGTACAATGCAGAGGTCAGGATGAAACTAAAGGTTTCCTAAAGCGCAGCAATTGGATTTGGAAAACTTTGACTCATGTCTTTGCGAGAGTGTTTCCCCCACCAGATGTATTACACTAATTACTTTGCTTTTAAAAGTAGACCCGTCTTAACCCAAGCTTAAGCTGTGCTCTTGCTGTGATGCCCAGGAGGAATCAACCAAGTCAAGTAGCATTTAGAAAGAAGATGACATTACTCAAAACCATTAAGCTGAACAGTAGTAACTTGTAGTAGTAACTTAAGGAACTTGTCAGGAGCTTTCTGACAAGACACTTTTTCTCCAAAAATGTTGATTTGTGAAGAATCAGCTGGAGCAGATGTGGAAGTCAGCCCTACCACCACTTAGCTTGCAGCAAAGGTGCTACAGAACTCATCTGCAATAAGACTGAGCCAGGATTCAACCCAGCTCTAATTAGCAAGAGGGACCTGAGCCTGGCTTTTTGCTGCCAGGCCATAAATCGATGGTCTCCCATGTCTGCACATGCTCTCACTACTTTTGGCCCAATTTGTATTAAAGTATCTATACAAAATAGAAACTCCCAAATAGAAAGACTGGGTCAGAAACTGATTAAAAACTAATAGTTGCGACATTTAACTGGAATGACCCAGGGACAAGTCCTAGGCCTGAGTCACGCAGAGCAAAGGCTTGAGTTTGTACTTTCCCCGTTCCTTGTGAGCACACAGGGTGCTGAGCAGGTGGAGCTTTCTAATATAGGCATTTTCTTTCTCAGCCCCTGGCCTTGGCTTTTTGCAGCTTGTTTTTGCACCTTTACAAAGGCTTGGCTTAACTCCCGCTTTGTAGAGAGCCAGCTACGGCGAGACCCTGACCCTGAGCAGGACCTCTGGCTGGAAATGAAGCGCGTGGGCAACGTGGGTCGTTGCCCTCTGGAACTCAGCGCTTGCCAGAAAACAAGCAGCTGCTATCAGGTGAGGGACTCGCACCCGTAGTTTCAGTGGAAGAGGTCAGTGCCGTGGATTTGAGGGCACCCCGTTCAAATCCAGAGGGGTTTGACTACGGACCTGAACATCACCCTTAGGGATTTAAGGAATAACAGGCTGACTGAAGCCCTGTGTCAAATAGTTGCCGTTTCAGTGCTCTCTGAAGGGGTGTTTGATACAGGACAACCTGTAGTAGTACCTGTGTGGCTGCATCAACAACATTTTTCTGTCCTAATGTAGCCTAAGGGACATCAGCATTAAGGGCATGGTGACATACTGAAAGACATGCTGGGGGATGCAGCCAAGGTGCTTTATTCACCCGGAAAGAAATCTATTGATTCTAGGAAAGAAGAGAAGGTTTTATCAGATTTTTCACCTGTCTGACATGTAGTTCAGATTTTGAGGCTTAAACAAGCCCGTGCTCCTGCTTTCTGCTCTCCAGGATTCTAAGGGTTTTGACTAAGACAGGATTATTAAGCCCAGGGTTTCATGGAATTGTAAATAAGGGTAACAATACCGGAGCCAGCGCAGTACATTGTGTGCTCCCTGCATATGAAACAGGTGGAAACTTTCTAACCATATCGGTTATAGGCCCTGCAGAATCACTTCTCATTATGTCCTCAGGCTGCACTTTCAAGATACTTAATGTTGTTTTTAAGCCCCTTAAGCCATGTAATTTGTGAGTTTTGTATGTCTTTAATAAAAATTGACATTTCTAGGGCCTAGTTTGAAGAGAAAAATCTCGGAATTAAATCTCCTCAATGGTTCGGATAAGAGCAGATTGAAGGGGGGGAAGAAATAAACACAAACAAGCAACCTGAGGGGTCCTGATTTTTAAGCCACATCACTGGTTTTGGCAGACTGGACTTGGTGTTTCTGTAGGATAGGCTGATATAAAAACTGCATTTAAAATGACATAGATGATAAACAGTAGTGGGAGAAAGTTGCATATACAGCACAGGAGGGAGACAAATGAGGGATCAAAGGCATCATAGTGAGGGAAAGGATTTCAGGAAGCTGAAAGAATAGCAAAATAAAAAAAGAGGGCAAATTCTAGCATGATAAAAATGAGAACATTTGGAGTTAACAGCCTGGCATTCCGACACTATTGGTGAAGCTGTTGCAGCTTTGCCGTGTTGGCCACGTCCTGTGTCATTATGGATGTTGTGCTGTAAGGGTCAGTGTGTTGTCCATTTAGACTGGCACTCCTAAACAGCACAAGCCGCTGAATGGCAATTTCTAGTCACAGAGGTGTAAATTGTGTGCGACATTAATGTAGCACCAACAACTAAAATGTTTCCTTGCAATGTCATTAGAATGGGAAATGGATTGTAATGCAAGTCTGGAGGGAACTGAAGTGATGCTGCTTGAATGTGAAATTTTAGCGGGGGGAACAACTTTGTACTAGTCCAAGGTTATTGATTATAGCATTTAAAGTGTGAAATTCTGCGGAAAGCAATTCCTAAGAGAGTTGGTGTGTGGAGCCCAGCAGCACTATGATATGTGAGATATAACAGGAAAATTGTTTCAATGCAAGTCTGCAGAGACAAGGAACAATGTCACTTTACACGGAAAAATTATTGCAGCACAAGTCCACAGAGACCTGTAACAATACTATTGGGTGTGAGATTCTGTGGGAAATGAATTTCAGTAATGCTCTGTTGGGCTGAATAAGGTTATTAGATTATAACGAGAAAATTATTGGATGGAAAGAGGGCTCAAAGAAAAGCCACAGAACAGATAAGCGTCAGTAAGTTTTCTTTTGAGGCAGCAAAGATACACAACCTTTCCTGTTTCTCAAGCAGGGGAGGCTCAGCTTGGGTTCCCAAGGAAATGTTGTGGATTTTAAGTACTCGATGATCCGCTGGGCCCCGGGATGGCTGAGGAGCAGGTAGAGGACAGGACATCAGCCTCTTTTCCTCCTTGGGCCTGTCTGCTCCCCGGTCTGTGCCTCTGATGGGAGCACATGGATCAGTTCAGAGAGTTCACACCTCGGAGGCAGCCGCCGATCTGTTTTGCTCTGCAAAGCTCAGCACAAACCAGTCCAGACTGCAGGTATGGGAACGAGCAGCATGTCAGGGAAATTGTTTTCTCTTACTCACTTCCTCCAGCACCGTTGTAGCAGGCCCGGTGGGGCGTGCTTGATCCAGATTTGTTTCAACAGCTCATGGTGTGTTACACAAGTCTGTTACTCTCCCTGTGTCCAAACATAATCACAGTTTAGGGAAATTTGAGCTCAAGTCATCCTGGCTGTCTACGAACCTCAGGATTTCAACAGCTTATCAGGTAGCTGAGGTTTGCCTTCGAATCTGAATTTCATAGTAGCAGCCAAACTATCTCAGCATGAGAGTACACCAAAACAAGATTCTCATTTTAAGAAGAGAAGGACAGTTTCCAGGCAAGTGATTCACCTCAAGTCCTGTAAGCACCAAGTTTTGGAAGACAGCATTAAGTAACATCTTTAGCAGATGAGGTTATGATGAGACAACCGGAACATTAGGTGTTCCCGATGTACCATGGATATAGAAACAGCTTTTAACTGCCAAGGTCATCAGCACCCAAGAAATACCATAGATAGGTGGGAACAGGAGGTGTGAATGAGTGGTCTGATTCAGTTATGTGTTTTGAGAATAAGCTCTTAAAGCCACATTTTATATAATTTATAAGTAGGACTTTCCATAACATGACTGTAAGAAGCTGTTTGTAAATTTAGTGGTGCTTGTTATATTGATATGAAGACAATAGCTACAAATAGGACAATACCATAAAGCATTACTGACTTGCTAGCCAAAGTGCAACCTTTTCTGCAATGACAGCTCTGCATGGTCTCGCCGTGTTCATTATAACATGGTTGGTTTCTCTGACTGAAGCTTGCTGAGCGATCTTCTTCATGGCAATCCATTTGTTCACCAGTTCCTTCCCCCGTTATTCCAGCAAGAGACCTAAACTACTTCTCATCTGTCATGAATTTCTGTATAAAATCATCCATGTTCTTGGCAAATGTCATGTCCCTCTTCTTCAGCAAAAATAAAGAATTATTGCTCAGAGAGCCCAGAAAGACCTGTTTGTCTGAAAGGAAGAAATCAACATCTCCGAGACAAATAAATTGTCTGTGTCACAACCTGTGTCTCACATTTCTTCTGAGGCTGGGGAAGTATAAAGGTCCAACTTTGGAAGGACGTTGAGATGCAAGAATCAATTCGTGTCCGTCTATAGTTCTCAAGATATATTGATGTAAAATTTAAGGAAGGCACCATGCAGTGGTTTGTGGTTTTTTTCTGTAACTATCAGCAGAAGCAGTAAATCATATGAAGAAGCATGTAGTCATGGCAAATGACTCAGTCCTTTCTGCTAATGAAAGCAGAGGCTTCAGTTCCTGTCTTACAGGGTAGCTGATTGATTTACAATATAACAGCTTCTCTTTCAGGCTTCCCAGTATTTGTGTGCAAATAGATTTGGAATGAGAACTGATGAAACCTGAAGATAGGGACTAGATTGTGATCTTAATTGCTTCTGAAAACGGTCTTTTCAGATTTTCTAGATTGCAAAGGTGGAAAAGCCCACATATAAAACCTTGTAACAATTCGGTGGAATTTTTTATTGTTGTTTGAATTAATCGCCTGTCATTAATCTTGATCCTTTGGAGAAGATGGACAGCCTGTGCCCCATTCTCTTCCAGCAGAGCTCCCTGGGCTTTCAAACTTTCTCTTGAAAGGGCAGAGGAAATCTTATCTGTTGCGTTTCATCACAGCCACGTTGGCAAAGGATCTTGGGGACGTTCACAGCATAGTTGGAAGCTACATAAAAGCAGAACCTCTTATTATTATAGATGACTTGGGTTTAGATGTATCCTCCCAAGATCTTGGAGCCGCAGCAGCTTATTCTTGTTTTGATCAGCTTTGAGCTGATTCTTGATTGTCGTGGATGGGAAAGCAGCAGCAAATCTGCCTTCCCTGGGGATGTATTGGGTGGATGCTGCATGTGAGAACCCTGGGAGATTTTCCTCCCATGTACTCTGAGCCAATGGGCCCCATTTACACAGAGGGTCATTCTACACAGAGAAACTACACAGACTTAACAAAATTATTTCCCAAATCCCTACTGTAGATCGGTACATATCTGTTACATGGATGTACTTACACTCATTTAACTGAGTATCAGATCGACTAGAAGCTCACTAGAGGAACAAAGCTTTATAAAAAACATCATCTCTGTGTTTGTGTACAGCAGTTGGGGCTGTAATTCAGATTTTCAGCCTGGCAAATCTTCATCTCAACTCTTTGTATTTAAAGGAGTCACTGAATTTGCATTCAAAGAAGGGCAGAAACAGAATTTAGTTCGTTTAGAATTCCCGATTCTCTGTTGCTTGATTTCCCAGTCTTTACAGTGCATTAATATTCACTTCTTATCTTAAATTGTTCATCGCTCTTTATTTTAATAGCTAGTTAGCCCGCCGTATTACAGCACAGTATATTCGGAAACAGTTTATGTGACCTTCTCTTAATACTGAGAAAAGCAAATGAAGAATCAATTATACTTGTTAGTCAATGAAGAGAGAAGAAAAGTAAATCAACTTAGGCTGTAGCAAGGTAATTGAAACTAAACATGAGCTAAACCTTTATGTAGAACACTTCAGCGTGGATCAGGATGCCTGGGGAAGTTGTGGAATCAGCGGAACAGGAGATCAGAGACTGACCAGATACCTGCGGCTCAGAGAATATTGGGAGATAAGGAAATCAGTGATGCTGTGTGTGAGGAAGCACTTTGGACTAGATCACAGGTTAATATTTCATTTCAGCTTAAACAACCATATGTCCATCCCTCTGTAAAATAAAATGTCCTTGGGTTCAAAAAGGAGAATGAATGTAAAGAAGGGAAATTGGGTGAAGAGCAGAAATTACCAGATCATCTCAGTGCTGGAAACATCCCATTTGTCCTTCCCCCCAAATCGGAGCAACGAGAGATCTACACTTTGATGTTAATTCTCATCTATACAGTCTAGAGCACACATACAAATCCAGTAATCCTGTGTGCTTCTGAAGCGCAGATTGCATCTCAATTCCCAGCGGTGGAACAAAGAATCTTGATGGATGTCAGAGACCCATCAGAACAACCCTACAACTCAGGCTTCTGAACACCACACGCAGGCATCGCACTGAGAGCACACGCAGCCATTGCTTTCCTCCAAAAAGCCAGCATTATTTTATTATTTCAGAGCCTTACATAACTGCGTGGTGAAAATGAGAACACAGATCGGGGCCACAAAACATTCAAGCAATTCTCATTGCAAAAGAAACATAAGCTTCAGCATCCATCAAACAATTCTCCCTCCAAATGAATAGTGAACGTACAAACCCACCATCTCAGCTTGTGTTCCTTTGCAAAAGAAAGCCCTCTGGGGTTATTAAAAATAATAATAAAGTCATCCAGGCTCCCAACAGACAGCATTTGAACATCATGTCAAGTTCCTATAAAGTAACGCAGCAACACCTCCTTTTACTAATTTCCCTAAATCCCTCGTGGCTTCTCACTGCTGCAAATTAAGCCCACATTCCTTTTTGTCACCCTAGCAAGAACTGCAGTCCCAGTGTCCCCTGTGTGCAGCTCTTTGAGGTCGGATGCTTTGGGCTGTCTGGTTGTTCCTCACGCCTCCCGCTGCGGGGCCCGATATTTGCCCTGCCCCGTCATTCTGCCTGTGCCCCCCAGCCTGTTCCAAATGACTGTTCCTCCGCAGGGTGTCTCGGAGGATGACTTGGTTGGGACAATGTGGGGTCAGTGACAGCATCAGGCGCGTGTTGAGTGATCTCATGGGGAGGGAGCAACGTTCTGCTGAAGGCAGCAATCTTCTGCTTTTCGTTTTAATTGGATCTTCACTCTCACGGTTTGGCAAAGCCCGGCCTGAGATCTCTGCCGTGCCCAGCGCAGATGTGGCCATCTGTGTTCAGTTTCTCTTTGGCTCTGTAGTTCTTTTAATCCCAGTTTTACCTTCCCTCTGTGCTCATAACTCCATCTTTATTTTGTTGTTACCCTGTTCCCTGCATATTCCCAACCAGCTCCTTCCCATTCCTTCCTTTATGGAAAAGCACCACGCTCACAGAAACCCACCAGCTTTTCAAAGGTGAGTCCCCATGTGCTTCTGAACCGAATCCAGAGAAAGCAGAGAAGTGTGGCTAATAGCGGGGACACGTATCATTTCTCATCTCTGAGAGCCACGAACGGTCGGAGCAGGAGCTCAGTCTTGGCATTAGACAGGTTCTTAGGTGGCTTTTGGGGAGCACAAAGCAGCTTCTTTGCAGTGAGGTCTTTCCTGTGGGATGTGAGCGAGGACTAAATCTCAGTCAGCCTTTTAGTTGTCCTAATTAAGGACCTTGTGGTCTTTGATTAGGGTAACAGCCACAGTACTACTTGTATTTCAGTGGCAGTGTTGGGGTTCACCAAGAAAGCCGCACACTTTGAGGGCAGGTCTGGGAACATCCATTATTTCATCAGCTTTGGGAGTAACATGTAGTGGGTAGAACCAGAGGCTGGCTATGTTTCCCTGCACCATTGTCTCCACCAATGTCTTCTGCAGACGTATTTCACCTTGTTGTACTTCGATTTTTCCACACTCGTCTTCATAAAAATAAAGATAAATAAATTTGTCCCCCCATGTGAAGCATTGGCATGGCATTGGGTGAAAGACATAACATTAGCATGAAGTGTTATGGTCATTTCTATTCATTCAGTGAGCACATTCAAGGGAAGTTTGTTTAAACAAGTGCTGCTTTGCCTGATTGAACAGTCAGCCAGGAATTAAGCCGCTCAGAGATGGATCTTTGGCCTGGTGCCACCATCATGAAGGTCACATCAAGGGCAAGTGGGGCTCCTCTTTCCCCACGCTAAGATACGGCACGGCAGTAAATACTCATCAAAAATTAGCATTCCACGTACAGACAGGTGGCAAATGTATGTAAGAAACCCAGCTTCCAGAACAGCGTGGTTTTCAAAAACCCTTGGTGACAGAAAAAATATCTAAAGTGGTAGGAAAAGAGACTGAAAGAAAATGTTGCAGCTGTTAGCACACTGAGAACTGGTGGTGACTCAGGTGTAGCTGAAACTGAAGGCACAGAGTACGTTTGCTGATGGTTTTGTATGAAAGCAATCTGCAGGTGAGAGGGAGAATGTCCATACATGATTTCCCTTTCTTTATTTTTCTCGACAGGCATGTTTTTTACCTGTTTGTTTGATTCCCATGAGATCTTCTGAAATGTCTAGAGAGCATCGGGGTGAGCAGCTCTGTGAACCTTTGGTGAAATGGGGCTGCAGTAGAGACAGAGCTGTGCAGACAAGGAGGGCCAAACCTTTCAGAAGCCGTCAGGAAAGCAGATCAACACCTCCCCTTTGCTGGGAGGATTGGCCCATGAGCACTTTCTGCACTGCGTGCCCACCAGTAATCCATGGAAGGGCATTTTTTGGCTAGATTAGAGAATGCATCATGGTGTCAGCAGCTGTGACTGTTTGGTGGGGTGAACTAATTTGGGCTTTTCTCCCCAAGCTAGAACTTGCAGTGGGGACTGTCACCAGGAGATGCTTCCAGATAAAGCCTGGCCCTTTTTGAGGGTTGGATGGCAGCAATAAAGCTTTGCCACCCCTCCGACCATCACTGCTTAGCGCCTGCAGGCTCACCGTGCCCCAGCACACCAAGCTCTGCTTTGTCAGCAGTAGCTGTCACTTCATCCTCCTGCTCCGAGCCTCTGAGGGCTTAAAAACAATTATTCTAGAAGTGCATGAGCAGCCAAGGGAGTCTGTGTGTCTCCTCCTCCCCCTCTAGCCCTCTTGACACAGGGCAGGACATACTTTCATCCTATAGCCCCAAAGCTGATTTGCTGTGTGAAGCGGCTCCAGTCAGATTTCTTTCTTGGATCAATTCCCTGGCCTGACTTAGGTGCCCAGAATGTGTGTCGTATGCTCAGCAGATCCCACCCAGGCAGTGATTTAATCTGACAGTTATACTTATTCATGGTGACATCCCGGGCAGGCAGCAGCGGCACAGAATGTTCAGGCAGCGCAGGGAGGAGGACGTGGGACCGACGGATGGGTGGATATTGGCAGCACCGCACGCCAGAGCCCGGCCGAACTCCTGTCCCCAGCGGGTCCCCTTCCTTTGCCTGCTCTGCTCCGAAAGGAGCTGGGCTGGTTTTCCATTCAGCGCATCCCGGTCCAGTTGCTCCCAGAAGGAGCTTGTTACACACAGATACACACTCAATAGGCTCCCTCAAGCAGAGTAAATGACGTGTTTGGAGAAAAAGGGGAGGGAAAAAGAAGAATTGCAAAGCAGCCAGCATGATGGGGCTGTCGCCTGGCTGCTTTTTTGGGGGATCGCAAGTGTGCAATTAGCATGGGGAACCATGGCATTTTTTTAAAGACACCCACTGCAAGTTCCTGGTGGGAGCCTGGGCTGGTAATTTATTTTTCACACGAGCGGTTCCATGGCCAAGTGAGCGGCTGTGGGAACTGAGCTGTGGTGGGGCCGCACTGACTGAGCCGGGAGACCTGGGAGACCAGCTGCATTGAGGATTTTTCTGTGTTATCTGTGCATATTTGCAAGGGTTTTTTTAGATGTTGCAAATTTTTAGAGCTGGTGATCTTTATGTGATGTCTGGCCAAGTGACACTTGGATGTGCATCTCTGGGGTCAGAGTCAAGGTCAGGTTCTTCTGAGGTTCTTTACCCAGGGAGATGGATCCCTAATAATCCTGCCTCCAATCCCGTCCCTTCCCCCTCATCTTTATCTCAGGTCCATGATGGTTTGATGGTAGTTTCCTCCTTCTCCTGGCTACAAGGCGACTGTCCTGAGTCCTCCCCCTTTACTCTCAACAAGATCACTCGTGATTGCCATTCAGATCCTCCGCTGACCCACATAGCAGTTGGCATCTGTAGGTGGAAAGATATAATCACAGGCTGAGGATCAAACTGGATACAAAAGGCTGGTGATGGGGAGGGCTTTTGGCACAGCCATGGAGCGTGTGCTCGCCCAAACAGCCCAAAAAAGGACAAAAGGACATTTTTGCTCCCCGAGACCCTGTTGTCCCGCTAGAAAATCGGTTCCTCCAAGTTATTATTGAATTGAGAAATTAGATCATTCAAGAAGAGTAAAACCAACTTGTTTCTTCAGAAGTTGTTTGGGAATGAGTTTATTTCATTGACCTCAACTCCCAGCACTCAGGGTATAGGGCTCCAGGAGATGGTGAGATTTGCATTCACATTTTTAAAAGAATAAGGAGCTGGTACTTTCTGGTGTTGTCACCTCCAGGGTTCATAACTTGCAGCTGTACTTTGCAATCAAGACAAGTAAAATATTTTCTTCCCCCCCCCCCCCTTTTTTTTACCCAAGTCGAAATTCCCAGTTTATCACATGAATTTAGAAGCTGGGGATTAGACAAACTGTCAAATACTAAGGTGGCCATAGAGAAAGCCCCGACGTTTGGCAAGCGTGTATTCTGCAGCTGTAACTGCCATCAGTCTAAGTGGGAACGATCAATGAGATACAGAAATTGTCTCACAGGGGGAATTTCCCAAGTTTGGGTGTTCTGGAACTGTTTGAAAGACTTGTGTAGAAATGTGCAGGTCAAAAAAAGAGAGATTACTTTTCACAAATCATTCTGAATTCATAGAAATGACATTGCTTTGCTAAGAACAATAAGAAATTTGATAGAATACTTTTGGCTCAATAATGGACTGATTTGGCAATGCAAGTAGGTCAGTCCAGGCTTCTTTTTCTATCCTTTTCAGGGAGCTGGAAAGAAGATGTATTTTTGATATTCAAAATACAAAATTGTGAAATCTTGCTCTGGCATAGATCAGTTGTGCTTGATATTTATTGAACAAGCAATCTAGTTTCAGCTTCCAGAATTCATTATAAAACCGCCAAGTTAAACTTTGCTGTAGAGTGAGCAATTAAAAACCGCGTATTTTATACCTGAGAAAATTACTGTTACTGGTCTTCAGGAAAGATGCCATCTCCAATATTAAGGTGCTAAGGCCTTATAAGGACTAGTTAGATAGATACTCTTGGAACGTTCCAAAAAGGACTTGTCATTCCGAGAAAAAACGTTAAAAAACAGGTGGTTAATATGAGCTAAAATCCTATTGAAGAAGACAGAATTATGTTTCCTATTTGTGCATTAGGAAGCCAAGTACAGGCAGTTGGAGACTGGGCTGAGTCATGACTTGTCGATAGGTGAGAATCTCAACCTACCTTCTCCTCGGTAATATTTTTCCAAGGGAGAGGACTACATGTGCCTTTATAGAGGAGAGTGAATGCACGATGGACGATGCACACGGTATCTACGTTAGGCTGCTGTAGCCGTACAAACCAGATGTTCTGAACAAAGGCTGGCCCCTCAGGAACATTGGAGGAGCTGATGAAGTGGTCCTGAGTATGATGGCCTGACATAGTCTCCTGAATGTCACCAGGTGTTGTGACCATCATGCTTCTTGGGGCACAGTCCAGTTGAGCTCTTTGTGATGGCAGAAGGTGCTTTTCTCTCCCCTGCTTGAGTACCTATGAGGGAATATTTTCAGAACCCATGTGTTGGATGTCTTGTGCTAGTTCTCAAACTGAGTTTGACACCATGAGATCGTCACTCTCTCCCAGTGTCCAGCCTGGCCTGTAGCACTTTTTTATGGCTCTGTTTCAGCAATACAATCCATGCTGCCGTTCTACCTGTTGATGAACCAAAGCTCTGTGTCCTTTAGGGCAAGACATGCTCTTTGTTCCAGGACAAGTGCCTCTGAGACAAGAGACACTCAGGCTCTTGTCCCTTCTTCTCCCACTTGGCCACTTTTAGTTTGGATCACGCTGGCTCCTTTCTCCCAGAATTGTCCAGATAATTGTACACACTCCCCAGAGACAGCCAGGACACAACACTCCAGCTCATCCTTTGTATTCATAGGGCTGGAAATGGGGATTTTGAGGGTAAATGCTGCGCTGTGGGAATGAGAGTGGGCTACCACCAAACCCAAACCAAGGCAGTTCAGTTCATGGTCTTCCTCCATCATCCTGCTTTCCAGGCTACGGGTAGTAATGTCCTGTTGCGTAAAGTGCCTTTGTGGTGAAGAAATGCTTCAAGCACCCCACGTTATGTCTTTGAAGAGCTGTACCCAAAACTATTAGTCTGAGTGATGCGATGTAAGTATTTTCTAGGTGGTGCTTGGTTTTCCCTGGCATGTTTTGGAGATGTCAGGCTACACGTGCTAGCAAACCGCATCTGATGCTGCAAATCTGTCATGTGCTGCTGCATGTGTTGCTGCCCAAAGGCTTTGATATCCTGGGTGTCCACGTGAGCATTCCTGCTTGTCTGTGAGTGGAACCTGTGCCTGTGGACTTGGCTGGAGATCTAGAGTAAAGGACATGTTGCGATTTCAGCTCTGCTCCTAATTGCCACTTTGAAATAGGGAGGCATGTGTGGAGCCAGCAGCTGTCCAGGCAGCAAAATGTATCCTTTTACTTGTTATAAGAACAGACTTTCTGGGCCAGGCTAAAAATCTGTGTTGTTCTGTATCCTGTTTTTATGTCTAGGCAGTGGTGGAGGCGCAAGATCGGGAGAGGTTCAGAGCGATCCTTTGCCTGGTACGTCCTCCAGCCTTCCAGCAGGGTGAGATTAGAGATCTCCTGAGTCAGAAGTGCGATTCCAGCAGTAACCTGGGAAATGCTGGTCCTTCTTAAGCACTTCAGGAATGCACTATCCTCTTACTGTATCACAGTATCACAGTATGTTTGGGATTGGAAGGGACCTCAGAAGATCATCCAGTCGCTTTGGAATATCCCAAGGTGCAGGTAGGGAGGAAACAAGTACCAGAGCGATGAAAATACCAAACTGCAGCGTTGGCACAGTACTGCGGGTGAATTGCAGAGCTAGTTCGCTTTGCCCCAGATGGAAAGTCCTGGCTGACATCTCTGTCTACACAGCTCCAGGCTGTGAAGCCAAAGGAGAACTTTGAGGGATAGTGCACTTGGACAATGTGTGTTTTACTTGCACCTGGTGGTAGTGAGGACACATATCCCTGGTCAGCAATGTCTCAAGCCCACTCTTGATGAGAACCATCAGCAGTAGCTGTGCCAGTGTCTGTAGTGAGAGCCTGCCCAGAGCTCAGGATCCAGCCCTTAGAACCCAAAGGTTCAGAGATTAAAACAGAAAACGCTAAAGCAGATCTCCAGATATAGCACCGTGCGTCACCATCTCTTCTGCCCCAGCTGCTGAACCCACTGCTGCCCTCGCGCCAGCTGGTCCAGGGGGGTCAGCGCAGAGCTGCTGCTGGTGCCACAACGCATTTTGTGCCTTTAAGAGATTTGGCTTATCCAGGCTGGGACTCAGTGTAACGTGTGGGCTGACAAAGAGCACTTGTCCCTTCCCCCATCCGTGCCCTGCCAGAAAATGAATTTGTGAGACGTGAGCTTCTGCCTCCAATCTGCTGCCACGGGGGAGCCTGGCACTCGCAGGCACGGGCACACACGCACGTGTGCGCGCACACACACGCAGACACGCTCGCAGGAGTGCTCAGGGACACAGTGGCCCTGGCAACGTGCGATCTCACACGGACGGTGGCGAGCAGACCGGGGTCCAGGCACACAGCGGGTGCTGGAGCATCCTGGCTGTGCCCAGCATGGGATGGGGAGCTCCGCTCAGCGAGACGCTGCGGGGGTGATGGGTTTGGGTCTCTCATGGGTAGGTCCCAGCCTGCAGAAACTCCTTGAGAAGATCAGCTGGGAACATTTTGCTTACCCTGAGAGCAACTGGGGATCTTAGGTCACCTGGAGGCATAAGCAGTGTGGTTAAAAGAAGAGAGCCCAGCTGGGAAGGGACCCTGGTAGCCCTGAGCATCTGTGAGCACAAGGACCACTGGAGCTCGGCGCTGAGCTGCCTGTATCCTTACTGGGCATGGGTGGCACTGGGAGGGCAACAGAACGTTTCTTCAGTTTCAGTGTGAGGAGAATGGCACCATGCTTTGTTCCTCCTATTGTCTTAACACTGGCTGACCACTTGCAGATGCTTAGGGATTGGGGTTGGGGAGGATCTAGAAGTCCTGGGAGTCAGGAGATGTGGATTGTGTACACAGCTTGTTCATGGTGTAAGTGCTGGCAAAGATAACAAGGCAAAGCACTTGCAGCTCCTGGACAAAATATGGGATGTTTCCTTGAAACTGAATTAGTGTAAGTTGGCTGGAGCCAAATCTTGAAGTCCTTCCTCTACACTTCCATAGTTGTTCTTGAGATTGAAAAGTGCTAAGCTTTCATCTAGAGCTTTGCTGGTGTTATTGGCAAAGACTATAGGACAGGGCCCACTATTTAGTTTGACTCAACGACAGCTACTCCCCCATCAACACGCACACAAATTGAGGAAGGGCTTTTGCTTGAGGTACACATTTCAGGTCAGATGATTTAAGAGTATGTAAAATCAACTGCTACAGAAGAGGTAATAGTGAGAGATGTGGAGGGGAGAGGGTCTGGGGAAAGTCACAGTATCATGTTATCCTCTCAGGGGCTCTCAGATGATTCTCAGCCATGCCATCAGCCAAACGTCTCCTCCCCAGTAAGGCTGAAGATGTCTGTCTTTTTTGACTCAGCTGCCAGAGTCATGTTGCAGAATTTGATCCTCCTGCCTGTGTCCCTTCTCCTCTCTTCTGATCGGCCTCTGCCCACCGCTCTTCTGAAGCCCGAAAGACTTCAAGATCATGAAAGTGCAAGTGATCTCCTGTGGCCCCGTGGGCAGTGCGGCGGGTTCTGTCTTCACGTCCGATACGGTTTCAGCCTTCCTGCTGTCCTCTGCTGTAATGCTAGATGGGCTGAACAGATGGGGAGGTTGGGTGGCAGGGCACAGGGCTGACAGCTGCTTTGCAATTATAAGTCTGGAATGCGATTTGAGGGGTCTAAGATACTTAGTGCTGGGGCCTTAGTGCAGGAACATGGATCAAGTAGGTCAGGCTCTGCACCGGAGGAGGAGCGCAGGGAGGAGCTGTTGTGTGACAGCTCCTTCCTTAGGAGGTTTATGTTTTGACGTCACTTTGATCACTGAGATTTTAACTCCCTATTTTTTGGCCATTAACTTCTGTGGTTTATTCCTAGGTTTAATTTATTGTAGAGACCAAGTGCTCGTGGAATGGAACTGAATTTCTTAGGCATTTTACGACTTCTGGCCATTGGTCCTTATTGGGAGCATCAGAGGGTTTACCCTGCGGCCTCTCTCAGAGGAAAGGCAGCATTTACACCTGGTTTCTTATGTGGGAAAACAGAGGTTTGTGGAGATTAATGGGTTCGTCCAAGCTTCGGGCTCACCATGTAGTCACGTGGAATTCAGCAAAGCATCTCTGTTCCACAGCATCCTCCTCCTCCCTGTAAGCGCCCAGGTTACACTGACTTTAATTCATCTGAACTTGATTTTTCACTATGAAGGACTGTCTTCTAAGGAGATGCATGGCATGTCTATTTTCATGCAGCAGCTGAGGTAGTTCACTGCTGCTCCCTTTTTATGGCTTTTCAGTGTTGGCACAATCATGTAATTAGGACCTGGTTTATCTGTGGATATTTTTGCTTTGTCGATCTGTCTCATTACCGACGAGAGGTAATCAGGGACTTACACATCACAATATTCTATGTGCTTTTGACTTTTGCAGGTAAAGTTCATGTATGCAAACCCAACTGTATCTATATTAAACTGACGTGGAGTTTTCAGCTTCCATCCTTCTGAGCTCAGAGTGTTGCTGTAGCTGATCTCAAAGAACAGCGAAAGGAATTTTTGAGAATTTTTGCCTTTTCTTGTAAACTTTTTACCCCTTCAAATTATAGTAATTGTGTAGAGTGGCGAGATTTCCTGAGTCAGTGGTGAGTCTCTGTTCTCCGAGAATAAATCTTCTAGGGGATTGTGTGGGAGACTAATGTGGTCTAACTTATGGGGAGAAGTTGGCTTGTTGCCCTTATCCTACATGAATAGATATTGCTGTCTCACAGTAATGGCATCTGTAGTATTAAGTGACCTCAAGTATTTCAATCATATATGTTTGGCCTTCACCAGTGTAATGAAGTGGACACAAAAATCACTAATTTGTTGTTAAGAGCACAATTTGTTATTAATCTTACGACAACTCAATTTTAGGTTGCTTTTTCGAGGTTTTCTTTCCAATCTTTTCAATGGGAAAATTGCTTTTAGAAAAAAAGAAAAAAAAAGGGGATATCTTCCCAAGAATTGGAAGTGTTGGCAATATAGAAGCTGGATTTCTGTGTTATTTCTGGCCATGTTTTGCTGGGTAGCAGTCCCAGCAGCATGTGTAGAATGTGCTCACCTTGAACCCTCAGCCTGCACCTCATGTTCTTATGTAGGAGGGGTTTTCTTTAAAAGCTTGAACCTCAGGTCAGGCTTATGATAAAACAATGGGACAAATCCCAATTTTAGCATGTGATGAGATATTGAATCAGAGCATTGACCTCTTATTTTGAGGTGGGTGAAAGAATAATGTTTGTTTCACAAGAAATACTGAGGCTTTTGAAACATAGATCCAAACCGGCCTGGCTGACCGTGCATGACCCAGATCCAACTTCGGGACATTTAACAGGGCCACAATGTTTAGCCTGATCAGCTTTGCTTTTCAAAGTCAATTTTCGACATACTCAAGGGTTGATCTCACTGTGGTTCTGCAGATTGGGCACCGAGTGCCACCACTGTCCAGTGTCTCTGCCAGATGGCCCTGGACCCCGGATCAGGAAAACAGCTTCTACAGTGGAAATGTCTAAACAGACCTGAAAGTTCTGCAGGATTTTTTGCCATTAGGAACAGCAGATGGTGCCAAACCTTGCTGCTCATAGGCTTCCCATCTCTTGAGGAGTCTCCACACAAAACCTGTACCGCTTTTGCCATGGTGATAACACCTTCTTTGAGTCTACCTGATCCAAAGGATTTCCCTTAGGTGGTCGGCAACAATCTAATCTGCATAGCTGGCAGCTTGGAAGTTTGAGTATTAATTCATGGAGGTAAATAACTAGATTGAAGCGTTTGAGGTCCAGCAAGATTAACAGCACATCCCCTGCCAGTATGAAAGACTGAGCTTTATAGGGAGGGCATTCTCAGTATTTTTGTGAACTGTATGAAACAGTAGCTGCTTACTCAGCCTTGAACACAGGATGGTTTGCTTTCCAGTATCACGGGAGCAGTTCATCTCAAATTAGATTTCATGCATTAGCACAAGTGCAGGGTGACCAACCTCCAAGCTTTTGAGTGGCCCCTTCCCTCTCACAGCCCCTACTCTTCCTCCTCCCGTGCCAGCCTCCATCTCTCCCTGCACACCTGTGTGTGACGGGAAGGGGACACTGGTTTTTGCTCTATGGTCTACAGAGCTGAGCTGCTGCGAAGTAGTAAGGAAGCTACGGGGTGATGGCTAATATTGCTAGAAGAGATCTCTATTTCACCTCTTGCTTTCCACACGTTTTCAATTTCCCTGGTCAGCAGCAGTCCAGGTCCTCGTGGTGTTGTGGCAGACACTGAAGAAATTGTTTGTCTGTTCAGGTTTCTGTTCCATCAGGCATTCCCTTCCCTTCCCTTCCCTTCCCTTCCCTTCCCTTCCCTTCCCTTCCCTTCCCTTCCCTTCCCTTCCCTTCCCTTCCCTTCCCTTCCCTTCCCTTCCCTTCCCTTCCCTTCCCTTCCCTTCCCTTCCCTGGGACTGACTCCATGCTCCCTCATCCCTGTGAGACCTGCAGACAGCAGCACCAACTGGTCCTTTCCACTTTCTGTTTGTAAACTCTTTGACTCCATTCTCACCATCCCTTATTCTTGCAGTAAAGGCACCAATCTGGTCTCTGCTCAGTGCAGGGGGATGCGATGCGCTTGTTTGGGAACTCTAAGAGCTCTTGGTAATAGTCAGAAGTAGGGCTGGGAATGTCAGGTCACCTTAGGTAAAGTCAAGTTCTCAGATTGACTTTTTATCCCTTTGTTGTAAGCTATCCGTCCTTTTCCCTCCTGTAATGATCAAAGGATTTTTTTCCCACTGTCAAGAGATCGCCACCTTCTTACATCAAGTCCAGAGGGAGCGATTCTTCTCTGTATCCTCCCCCGGCTCGGAAATCTGGAGTAGCCCCATTAATTTCAATGAGTCTGCTCATGATTTGCATGGATGCAACTGAAGCAAATCTGGTCCAGCGATCTGAACTGCAGTTCCCATGGCAACCAGCAGCCGCTTCAAAAGCACAAACCACCAGGCAGAAGGTGCGTTTGGCGTTGAAAGGGGGGACTCCAGCGTTCAGTTTTCAGCCACGGGATGAGAACGTCGGCTATATTTGGAGTGCGAGCCCGGGGATCTATTTCTGACTCTACCAATGAACCCTTGGGAGAACTGCCTCCCAGTGCCTTAGTTTTCCTTCCAGTCAAACGGGGATAGGATTACACAGGAGTGTTTTGAAAATTGATTCAGCCTCCTAAAATGCTTTGGGAGAGATCCTTGGATGAAAGGCGCAGTAGATCACGAGCTATTAATAATATCGCTTTATGCCAGCATCGAATAAAAGAGGCTGCGTTGTCAGTGAGTGAGTCCTTACACAAACACAGGCATTTCCAGAGGAATGCAGAGCATCGCGTGGGGAGCAGAGGGGGCTTTTCTTGAGGTGTGCTGACGTACCTTGGGTTATTTTGGTCTGACCCAATGGAAGGTTCTAACGCAGTTTAGTCCCAGCTCAGGTTCAGAAGCAGCCAATAAGCAAGCTAACTGAGTTCCAAATCCTCTTCTTAAATTGGATAGAGCTGTAAGTATTAACTGCGTCCTCTGAATCCTTGTCTAACAGCAGGAAGGAAGCAGTAGGTTTGCAGAAGTATTAACAGCTGATGACTTAAATTCATTATAGGAACAGTCTAAAGAACCGTTCACTGAGGGAGGCTGGTCAAGTGCAGGTCAGGCCCAGGTGCGACCTTTGGTCTGAGTCGAAATAAAAATGCCTTAGTCCAGGATCTTGATTTGTATATTCACAAGAAGAAAATAGACTTTTTGACAGATTGCATGGAAAACAACAACAACAAAACCAAAACTAAACTAAAATAAAAACAAACAACAAACCAAATCCACCTTGCCCTGCCCTGGGCACACAAAGCTCTGTTTCCTTGGCTATAGGAAAGCACAGGTGAAGGATTTCAGAGCATGTGCTTTTGCTGTGTTTTAGTTACAGCGAAGATTTGTGGTAACAAAGGAGATCTAAGGAATCGCAAAAGGGAAAATAGCAGCAGTGGTTTCCAACGAATGGAAGCAGCTTTTGGAGATAACCAAGTTTTCATATCGGAGGGGACCATTCTCAATTCTGCGGAGTTTTCACCAAAGGACTTTGCTGCTGTGCTTCCCAGCAGAGCTAGAAACGCTATTTAAACGTTTCCTACCGTTGCTGAATCTACCTGAGGTCTCTTTAGTTATACTGTTGAAAGCTTACTGGATATTTGAAAACCTGCTTGCACACTGTTGTTATGATGGGCTGTGTTAGACTGACACTGGTCTGTGTTACAAAGAGAAGGGTTATACAATAGAATACATGTTTTGAAGAAGGTTTATGATTTTTTTGCTATTTTGATAGAAATTTCGAATTAAAAAAGAACTCCTTTATTTCATTCTAATGAAGAAAATCACTCCCTCCTCATCTCTTTTTGTTCACTTCCCCCAGTCAAGAGGAAGGCAGGGAATGGGGTACCCGCTTTCCTTTACTCACCACCACAGTTTTCCTAAAAAAAGCACAAAGTCCCTAATATCTTCCTGATTAAAATATATATATATATATATATATTTAAAAATAAATGAATTTGGAAATGCTTACTCAAAGCAAGCACATTAAAAAAACCTGCAAACCCACTTTTCAAACACATTTTTGACCAGCCATAGTTAGATGACAAGTGTTGGTGCCAGACCATTTGCTCTGGGGTTCCCATTGTTAACACTGCTGGAACTGCACTGGTAACAATGGAGGAAAATATGTAGTAAATTTTGCTAATGAGAAGGCGACATTCTCACACAGTCATTTTTGAACATTGAAAAGAACATTCAAAAGCACAATATATAAAGCGAATTCCAAAAAGATTTATCCTGGGAGAGAAGGCTGAAGCAGAGAAGAAAGCCTTTCATTCCACCAATATTAATTCAGATAAATGCAGTTGGCACCAGGATTAAAAAGTTCTGAATGCTGAAGGAGCGCAATTCTTTCTTTTTTTCCTCAGCAGAAAATACTGTCAGAGCAGCCAGCCAATTCGCTTCCCTGCTTTAGAGGATAAATATAGTATTTTTACAAGCGGAAAGGACTCTTTTGGATTGTTTCCCTGCATTTCCAAGCTGTAGAGTAGGGTGAAACTCTTTCCTCCATCACCCTGTCGTGCACCCTGAGGTGGTTGCTCCCCTGGCTGAGGGTCATTGATGCTCAGACAGAGGGGGAAGGTGGAGCGTTATTTGACGGGAGCATCTTGCCCTGCACTTTAGCAGCTAAATAAAGTAAGGTTAATGGAGCTAAGTATAGCGGCCTGGCTCTCCAAGATGATTAAAAGGTGACTTCGAAACCATCTACAAATGTTTGAAAGGAATCAGCGTCAGGAAAGGAAAGAGGTATTGATAAAAAGGAAAACAGAACTCAGGGCCTGACGGTGAGCAAAGGAAGATATGCTGGGCACCAATACCTTGTTTGCTGGACATACAGCCAGCCTAACTAGGGAAAACCATAAATATTTGCTATGGAAGTTTGAATGAGTCAGGTCTGTCAGTTTTTCCTCTGACACGCAGAGACTGTGTTATAAACAATACCATGGGTGATCTTAAAGTTTTTTTCCCTCTGAAGCTCCAACAGTTCGTTCAGACACAAACATAAAGGAACACATCAGCCCTACAGATACACCTCTATGAACACAGGGAGGTTTGCAAGGTCTGATGGACCATGAGTCTTTACATTTTGGTTGCAGGGACCACTGCACAGCATGTGAGGCATCCTGGGAATGGCTCAGATGCAACATCTGGAATGTCCGAGCTTGGTATCAAGATGAAGTGCACACTGAGGTTCCTGAGCATCAATCAAACCCGATCAGGCAGAGCATTGCCCAGGGCTGTATGGCCAAGGCTTCTGCAAGTGTTTGTACATTTGTACAGAACCATCTCCATATTCTTCCTACTATTTGCTTGATGTCAGAAATGCGCTTGGTATCATAGAGGAAAAAAATGTTTTCAAGTCTTGTATTAGTGTGATAGGCTCTTTTCTTCCCTTGCCTTTGTTGTGTTACCCAACAAGGCAGCATAGTTCTCCCAAGCTGTCAACTCCAATCACTTAATTCCACTTTTCTGTGGATCTGTAGGTGAGGAAATGCTTCTGTAAGTCCTCTGGTGCTTCCAGCTGGAATCTTTTGGCACATCAGCTTCACCCACAGATCCCAGGGTCCTGGTTTTCCTGGGCACAGCTCCTTGCTGTTTGTTTGGCAAGATTCCCACAGCGGCACTTGTGGAATGCAGAGCAAGGGGACCGCAAGCACCAACAAAAAGCATCAGGCGCTCTGATGAGTCACAGACGTTCAAGCGTGGCTGCCTCGGCAAGTCATTTTATAATGACAGGTGTCGTTTATTTTTGGATTCTGAAAATGTTCCAGTACATTTGCTTTCAAATCCTGCCTCCGAATCCACAGGTGCAAAAAAGCCGACAGACGGGAGGGCACCAGCACACAAGGGCAAGGCAAGAGCACCTGCGGAGGGACCACCAACACCCCCGAGATGTGCTGCTGGAGGGCTGCTCACTGCGATCGGCATCGGCTAATCAGTCACAGCATCTTCCAGCATGTTCCTGCTGTGGGCTGTGATGGTATCAGAGCGGTACCCACCATAAGACAGCGAAAGAAGGCGCTCCTGGGGCTGGAATTAATTCCCCTCTGCCTGTGGAGTTCCCTTGTGCCCAGAATAATCAGTAGGGCCAGTAGCATTTAAAAGCAAACACACATGACTGTGTCTCTGATAATGACATTGGAAAAGTAACAGAATCTAATTATAATTAGAAAACAGCCCCAGCAATGTCCCAGGATCACAACGACCATCCTGACTTTGCCACAACAAATGTAAAAATATATCAGCATATTTATAGCTTGGTATCTCTGTGCACTTGCAGCCCGGTGACAGGCCCCTCTTGCCCTGTTATGTGTACCCTGCTGTGCTTCACAAGTGGTAAATAACAGTGACTGATGTGACTGATGTTTATATGGTGTCATTACTCGATCTACCTGTTAGTCTAATCCGCCTGATTTGAGAGGTGATGTCCCAGCTCTGCTGCCCGTCCCCTGTGCCCCTGCCCCAGCCTGGACAGGGCAGGACTCTCTTCTGCCTCAGTCGCACTTTAGTTTAATTTCCCCGTTGCTTCAAGATTCAGGTGAACAAAGGTGTCAAGTGACCACAGTGTGTGTGTTTCAGGTGAACAAAGGTGTCAAGTGACCACAGTGTGTGTGTTTCCCCTCTGCGTCCTCCGGTGCAGCAGCCTCAGGTGGAGCCTGGATTGTGAGCGGACACTGTTCCGCTCAGGTTTAGGCTGTCACACCCAAGTCACTTTGTGGAGAAGAAGCAATTCCAGACAAGAAGCACTGAGATTTCTTTTCCTATCTGTCCATCCAGCAAAGCAGAGCCACGGTTTTGTGTTGTAGAACCATCCAGAGAGCAACACATAACTCAACATTGGCAGCAAACAGCTTTTGAGCACTGCGAGCAGGTACATCTGAAACATCAACCAAGATGGGAAAAGCCTGAAACTCTTAAGCACACAATTTACCATCTTATGCAGGTAGAGGCAAATATGAGTAGGCTTATATAGTGATTTACTTTGGTTGATTCAGTCTCATCCAACTTTCAGAATCATTCCTTCTAGCCAAAAGCCAGCTTGGAAGCAGCCAGTGCTGCCCGCGGGGCCCTGGGGTGAGTTGCTGAAGAGGAAGAAGGAATATTGGTGTGAGGGAACGCAAAAGCCAGGAATGCTTGCAATTTTAGCGCGTTCTGTGTTTTCCATGTAAGACATTCCCCAGATTTTGAGGGCAGAGGTTACAAAAAGCTCAATCATAAAAGTTCTCCATGTAAGCAATCAGGAGCCGTGCCAAACAGGAACAATTCTGGGAAATAACCGTTTTATCTTTGGTACCTAACTGTATTTTTAAAAATTTAAAAGCCTTTTATTATGATTAATTTCTTGTGCTCAGGAAGTTTATGCAGCTGTCCTTGATATGGGGTGCTTGGCCCTTGGTTTTTCAGACCCTGTGAAGTCCAGCAGCCAAAGAAAAATGTTTTTCAAGTACAGCTTTTTTATTTCTCCTCTGGGTACCTTAACTCAGTTGCAGAATTAACCAAAGGAACTTACTGTGAGAAATACAGAATCCTGTAAAGGGATTTAGAGGGATTTGGGAGATTTAAAGATTTTTCATCATCATGATTTGGAACGATCAATTTATCTTTTGAACATGTTTTCCCATGTTAAGCTCATGAGGAATATGAAAATCCTATTAGGGGGGTGAAGCAGATATTTCTGTTCTTAGAAGATGCACCAACCCACCTCCTGCACGACACGGGCATTGAAGGCCACCTCATTTCTCTTTGCTCGCTCCTTCCACTGGAGTCATCAGGCTCCAGTTACATCAACCATCACATCTGTACCTGTGTCCCGCTAAGTGACCAACATCGCCCTTACTCTGGCTTTGAAAGCTGTGATGAAGCTGTTGTAGGGCTGGGAAAGTGCTGTGGATTGAAAGTGTTCGCCTGTGGACCGAGCTCCTGTTTGTCCTCAAGCCATCCCTCTGTGCTCACATTGCAGAAGGCTTTCCTTCTTTGTTTTAACCCCTCTTTATTTATTTTGTGTGAAACAATCCATTTTATTATCTACTACTTATTATTTACTATCTCCTATTATATTTTGTTCATCTACTATATATTATTTACGATCTGTTTTCTTAATCTAAATGCCATTCAGCTGGAAGGCAAAAGAAGTCCTTCGAGTTGCCCCCACGCTGCAGCTCAGTGCATTTCTAAGCAACCTTGATTTGAAATGGAAATTGCCAGTCCTGACTGCCTGCTTTCCACACCTAGAAGACCATAAGCTGAGTCTGTCTCAGTTTTGTTTATAGGTACATGGAAGGTCCAGGAGAAACAGTCTTAAATCCCAGGTGTCGATTTTGGAATTGTCTCCACTCATCTCCTGATGTTCTCCAGAGACAAGCTCTGTTCTTTCTCACAGAGGAGAATATGGAAAACATATCATGAAACAAAGCTTGGAAATAAGCAGATCTTCCCAGACTTGGCATTGCTTTTCCCCATCAAAAGACAGGTGGAGCAATGTGGAGCTATAGAGCTCATGAGCAGGGCTGGAGCAGAGTCCAGGAGTTAGTCAGAGGAGTCCAAGCCACAGTCAAATGTAGCTGGCAATGTAAATATCAAACTTAGAAGGTGGAAAGAAGGAATGATTGACTTCGGTCAAGGAAGCTGCCGGACTGAGGAACACGGGGAAAAATGACAGATATTAAGTCAAGGTAACAAGAGAATGGGGTAATGCTTTATAGACTCTGTGCAGAAATGGCTCTGTGTTTGAGCCATCAAAAGACCTGTAAGGTAAAATAGGGTTTACCTGTTCTTAAAAACTACAGAGCTGGTGGTGATAAGCAGACGCACTCAAGCAGGCTGCTTTCCAGGGACTGGTCACCAGCAATCAGTCCCCTTCACATTCCAACCATGTTCCTCTTCCAACAGTGAAAGGCTGCGCAGGACTTCTGGTTTTAGCATCCACAAATGCCGCAGATTCTCTCTGTAATTTCAGGTCATGAAGATTCTGGGCTGGGATGTGAAGGTGAAAACGCTTGCATGTGAGAGGCTCACACAGGCCGAACTCCTTACATGCCAGGTGTGACACAAATTCTCATTTACATCATCCCAGAAGGTCCTTTAAGAGAGGAATGCATGTATTGGGGTGACACAAAGGCAAAAATTGTTTGAGGGAACCTGTTTATTTGAAAAATGTGCCTTGCTGCTCCAGTCTGAATTGTTTGTCTTCCTTGGAACGAAAGAATGTAGGACATGGAGGAGAGGCTTGCCAGAAAAGCCTTTGGAATTGCAATGAAATGGCTGTGTTTGTGCTCAGAAGGGTCTCAGGCTTGTTGCGCTCACATCTGCTTTAAGTTATCCTGATGTTGTTTTCTTTTTTTTATTTTTTTTTTTATTGAGTTTAACATACTGAGAAACGCACAAAGCTCTCCAGCCCCCAGGCACAAGAGGAAAAACCTCAACAACATCCACTGACCCTGCCACCATGTGCATCCTAACAAACGTTCCCAAACAAATGCCGGCGATGACAAATCAGCCCGGAAGCAACTCGCTGGTGGGCGCTTAATTGCGCACTGAGGCACTCGGCGCCTCGGAAGGACGAGGGCGGAGGGCAGATAATGAGGGCCGGGTTTGCTAACAGTGGGCACCGGCCACAGTTGGCAGATTTGGGGGAGCACAGATCGAGACAATTATCGCGTTTGGCCGCGTGATGGATGTTGGGCTGAGTCAGCCAGCTGCTAAGCAGGACCAGAGGGAAGCTGTTCTCGGGTCTTCAGTCCCGCTTCTTAGCAAAGGTGGCTCTGAGCGGCCTTTGAACTCCTCCTATATATAGAGTTTCTTCAGGCCTATGTTATTTCTGTAGTAAACTGCCCTCAGGCTCTCTGTGGTCCCCAGGCAGCTGAGAACGGCTGCAAAACGGCGTGTTGTGACCGGGCTTTTCCCTCCCTGCCTTCTCCATGCCCCGTTCCCAAGGGGCAGGGGAAGCAGCCATGAGCCGCTCTGGCCTAAAGATACCAGAGATTTTCACTGAGATGGTTTCTACCCAGTTCAAAGGGGAAGAGAGCACAAAAGGGATTGGGCCCTGTGGGCCCTGGTTGGCCTAGACAACAATTCAGTTGGCTTGGGCCTGGTGTGTGGACGGCAGCTTTATCATGGGAGCCTGAAAGATGACAAGAACAGTAGTGCCTGGATGTCCTGGGGGAACCTAAGGATCTCCACCCTTTCCTTTTGCACGTGAGCACCAGTGGACAGAGACTGAAGAGACACCCTTCATGCTGGGTTGATGGACCAAGCACTGGTGCTGGTGAGAGCTCGTGGATATCAAATCCTGGCAAAGGGCAGGGCGAGAGATGTTTTCATGGGTAGATATGTGGTTGTTTGCATGCAAATGTGTACAGTGAGAGGGCAGCTACACGTGTGTATCACAGATCCCGGGATCTGATACAAAAAGGACACAGGAAGGCGGATATGGTGCCTTCCCCTTCCAGCTTTGGGATGCTACTCTAAAGCGGCTGTCATTTAAGGAAAACCGGTTCCAAGTTTACTTGGCTCATCCGGCTGCAAACTGCGGAAGGATTTCCCTCCTAGTTCAGCTGCCACAACTGGCACACGGCAGAGAGCTGGAGGTGCCGCACGGTGTCACCGCAGGGTGACAGCAGCACGGAGTCGGTCACCTCTGCCAAGCCATTGCCGTGGGGGTGCGGGGAGACGCGGTGGCAGCTGCCGTGCTGGCACTGCGGGCCTGCGTGTGCATTGAGGGTGGCTTTGTCACTGCGTGTGTGGCTGTTCGTGCATGGCCGCTTGCTGCAGACACGGACAGTATTTTAATTACATCAAACGGTGCAAAACTGAGCACCTGGCCAGCGTGGGCAGAGCAGGGTGTGCACCCATGTAAGAGGAGTTCTGGGGTACACACGCGTGTGAGCGTTTCCGTGCAGTCTCCTCACTGTGTCCGACGTGCCCCTGGAGGTTCCTCCTGCCCTGTTTTGCACGTTGTTGGACTCGCCGGGCTGCTCACAGGTGTGCGGAGTGTTCGCCAGCCAAGGAGACTGTCTAGACACCATGTCAAGCTGACCAGCTTCAAATCTCCCTCAGCCCGAGGGGGCAGTCGCAAGCCCAGGAGAGGCCTTATCAATAAAACATTTTCCCTGCGGGAGGGTTAAGAAAATATGTAGCAGTTGATTCAGGTTTGTGAGAGAGAGGGGGAGCTCTGTCCTTCTGTCCTGCCAGGCTCGCCCTCATTTTCTGTGTCAGCAAGGTGCCCACTGCTTGCTGCGCCTTTTATGCCGCATTATTTGTTGTTAGTGATCGTTTATTTTTAGACAGCAAATCTCAATCTGCGATGGTGTTTTGGTTTTGCTTTGCAGGTTTGCTTTTCTTTTGGGGAGGGTTGCGATTTACCGCTAAGCTCTTTTGGCATCCGGTGGACAAGTACTTCAATCAGCAAATAAAGCAGGATGTTATGTAAGGGGAATAATATTGACACAGGGCTCCCTGGCCTCGGTGCATCTCCCCCTCCGTAGGTGATTAAAGGCTTCAGCATCCCCAGGGAGGGGGCTGGCATGGCATGAGCATCTATTTGCTTCGAAGCATTTTCCCTTCTTTTAAATCCAAGGGACCCAGTGGATTTATGACCAGCCTGGGCTTTTTAAGCAGATGGCTGAGTTTGTTATCATTTTATTTGAATGGTAATAATAACTCTGCAGGCTGAGAGGATTAATGCAAGAAGTGGAAAGCTCTAGCACTTCTTTTCCCGCCGTGGAGTTTCCCACACTCAAAGGGTAAAACACACAGCACCAAATCTTTGCCGCGGGTGAAGCAAAGGGTCTGCGCTCACAAGTGCTGTAGCGCTGCTGTGTATTTCCATAGGACAGTGTTAAAGAAGAAAACAGGCTCTGGACTCTTTTTCCATTTCTTCTTTGTGAACTAAAAAGAAGCCAAAACTATACTGTTTTTTTAATTATTTTTTAAAAGGTTTTTTAAGCAAATACTAGCAGCTCATACCCTGCCTACCTTGTATTTCATGATAGAATTTAGACAGCTAGAGAACCTGTAGGGAGAGAAAACCATGAACCCTGAGAGAGGGAGAGAGTTATATTCAGTTTGTATTTTCTGTTTGTATTAACATCTCCTTTTGTTAAGCATCTTATAAAGAGCTGAGCAAAAATCTTTGCTTTTTAAAGAATTTAGCAGTCTGCCATCATAAAAAGAGAGTGAGCTCTCACCATCGCTATTGCCGACTGTTTAAACATGGAGAATCTGCCTCCCTTAATGTGGGAAGTCTGAGTTCAAAATAACGAAATGGAAAACAAGAGTTTCCATAAGCACAAGAACTAAAGTAACCTGGTGGATTTGTACCTGTGGTTGAGGGTCACTGTGGATGCTCTCATGTCTAATATGGTTTGAATGCTGCCACTGCTTCCCCTCAGAGAGAACTAACAGCATCTCTGCCCCTCACCATTTGCTTATTTGCACAAACTATGCAAGAAGTTTATGTCTTTGAGACCTTTTTAAGCCCAGTTTCTTTAGACTGGCAGGCTCAGGACCTGGTGTTCTTTCTTTTTTCTTGTCACCTTTCAATTATTGCATCTTTTTTCTACTACCACGCGGGAACAAAAGTAACAGAAAGTGAGAATTTGTATTAATAACGTGGGTCTGGTTGCTGGAGCTGTATGAAGACCAGTAGATTTTAGAATCTTGTGACAACACTTTTTGACTTTCGAGGTCTCCAGGCAATTTGCCACCTCAGGAAGGAGCAGGCCAGCCGTGCCAGTGTGCTTCTGGAGGGACACAGAGGAGAAAATGATGCTTTGGGGCTTTGTAATAGATGCTGAAGAAGAAGAAGTGATGGAACGAGCTAAATAAGCTAAACCACAACCAAAAGGTGAACCATTCCTGCTCTCCATTGGTGCTGTGTTCTCCGGTGCCTTGGCAAAGGCTGTTAAAAACTTCATGTGCAGAGGCGAGATTGAGCATCGGGGCTGATTTTGAGTTTCACAGCCGAAATGTAGAAAGTGAATCATGGGTAGAGTTCTCTGGGAATTCTCTGGCAAAATGTTTTCTTCATCAGAAAGCAATCATTAACTGAAAACAAACAAACTCTGTTTCATCCAAATTAATAAATTCCCTCTGAAATACAGGCTGAATTCCCCTGGATCTGTGCCTGGTTGTTGGGTGGCTGGCAGAGGGCCGGGCAGGCGCGGGGGGTCTGCAGCTCCCAAGTAGCTCTGCCGTGTGGAACTGGGGCTCCCAGAGCTTCCACGGTCCCACTACACATCCAGGACACCACACAGGTTTGGGTTAGGGCTCAAACCTTCTTCCCTTCTGCAGGAAAGGCAATTCACTCTTGTTGTGGCACCCAAAAAATGACTTACTGCGTTTCCAAAGTGTTGGATCGGTGCGAAAAGCTTCTAGTATCCTGGGTGTTGGATTGTCCCTTGTTCACACATAGTCCTCCAGCAGAGAGAAGTTGGCTGGTTGATTTGAGCCATCAAACCTTCCTCGGGAAAAGGTCTTTCCTTTGCCAGGATGTACGAGGCACAGGCGCTTTGCAAAGATGAACTTAATCCCAAAGATGGCTCAGCTCCAGATGGGGAACATCTCCTTTGGAGGAGTAGTATTGCAATTGGCAGCACCAAGGTAACCTATCGTCACAAGTTCTTAGGAGAGCTCTGAGGGTTCCAGGGCACTCCTATCACACTTTCTTTTGGATAAGGAAAATCTGAAGAAGCCGAGCCTTTCACTGCTTTACTTAAGGACACTGAGGGCAGCTGAAATCAGTGCCAGATCACTGGCAGTGAGCAAGAAGACTATTGTGCAGGATGATCTTCTATTCTTGGTCTTCACTGAAGCTTTTGGACATATGCAAGGAGCAGATAGCAATGTAATGGAATCACTGTATGTTAAGTAAAGCCTAGCAGGAGAGCAAGGAAACTACTATAATATCGTCCAAGGGGATGTTTTCCCGTGTTTTGGTGGCTCCATAGAGGACATTTGTAGAAACTGCTCTCTGTTGGCTGCACAAGATCTCAGTAGAATCACCACAAGCTTGGCAAAGGCTATTAAAGATGAGGTTTGTCCTAAGATATTATGTAGGTTGTCATCTGTTGGAAAGGCAAAACTATCCCATTGTATTTATATTCTTCCCAGCATTAATTTTCATCTGCTATTACAAGGTTAGAAACAAAATTTACCAAATTTGTTCTCCATTACTGTTAAAATGCTCAACATATTTAAAACACTTTGAATTCCCATGCTGAAAGGTATTGTGAAAGCAGTGTTCGTATTTATTATTAGAATGAGGTTAACAGGCAGTCTTGCCTGTAGAGACATCTGGCAACAAACCCTCTGAACTGAGCAGAGGCCACTTACTAATAAGGTTTCTAAGTAGGGAAAGGGACAGGGTGTTCTCAAAGATCCTGGAGCTGGAATTAAAACAGGGAGGTTGGGCTTATCTGTGTGATTTGCCTGTCTCACTTTAGGACCCTTTCTGGACTTTACTACACATAGAGCTGAAATCAAATAGTCGGCCACTCTAACACTGGGTTCAACTTATAGAACTACAAATGAGCTGCCTATAGGCAGTTCAGGAGAATTCTGGGAAGGCATTGCCAGCAGCCAAAATATTTCTTTCCTTTCCGAGTGGATAATCAGAATCAGTTTATTCTGCTTGCTCTAGCAGGTATTCTATTCTCTCTTCAGACAGCAAAGAAGTTTGCTAGAGAGGTAAAGAGGTTTCTTTTCTTGCTTCTTATTTTAAAGACAGGAGGAGGGAAATACAAGGGTGGCAGCTGAGGTGGGGAGGAGAGTCAAAGGTTTGCAGACACAGTAACAATGATTTGATGCAGAAAACGGTGGGTGTGCCCCCCTCTTTTTTAAGTGGATACCTGACACAATCTATGTGTACATGTGGCTCATTAGGACTTAGAGTCCAGGGATGACCCAAACTTGTAATAGGTCCTTTCCATAGGTACTGAATTTGGAAAAAATGCATGGAAAGGGAAACACAGGGTACTCAACTGACCTGTGCTGGCGAACCAAACTTCATTCTCAAACTTTAAGAGACCCGGGACGTGAAATCGGAAGTTTGTTAGAAAATACTTTAATTAATCCATCAAGTTAAAGGCAGTAGTATATGATTAGAGAACAGAAAATGTAGTACCTATAGTTAAGATGGAGGGAGGCAGCGATCTGAACAATTATAAACCTATCAGTAGGACTGTAAGAGCGTATAGGGTTATCAGAGCAATGTTTGAAGGAAACAATAATTAAAAACAAGCAACTAATGGAAAAATGGGATAAAATACAAATGTTTACCAAGGATAAATCACGTCTGACTAACCGCGTGGTTTTCTTTGATAAGATAAATGATCTAGACAAAGGAGACGTGATAGATCACATATGTCTGGATTTCAGTGAAACAACAAAGGTATAAGGTCACGATGGGGAGTTTTTAGCAGAGCTGGAGAAATTGGGGATTACCACAAGGTGAAAAATGGGAAAGGAGCAGGGTAGAGGGGACGTGACAGAGGGTAACATTAAAAACGGACAGGAGGAAGCTACCAGCACAATTCTTCAAAGAAAATCTTGATGTCTGTCTTAAGAGTTTTAGGAATAACATGTTTTTAAAATATCCCAGTGAAATCTGGTGATAACACAAAGCTGGAAAAAAAGGTCAGTGCAAAATGGGAAATCAAATGGGAATGAAGTGGTCTGTTAGGCTGCTCCTTGTTGAGAAGCTACAATTTAAAAAGTTAAAATAATCTTTTCTTATTATGCTTAAGAAGATAAGGCCAAGAGGGGAAACAGTTGTTCTGGCACACAGAACCAGGGTGTTAAAATCTATTTAAGCCGAAGATCAACTTTGGCACGGAAATAAAACAGCATGAACTGGCCAAGAACGCTGTTATATTCTACTGGAAATATATGTTTAACCTGGGGATTAGGGATGTTTTCAAGCTTTCTGGAGTGACTGTTTAATAGGAGTAAATAATTTGTTTCTGGGGTGACATTTGATCATTTTATGAAAGGATTTCTCTGATGCATGAGGACTGTTGGTGTTCATTTGCCCATATTTTCTGTCCTTGCCTCCCGTCCTAGGGAGACTGAAATTCTGAGAAACTTTAGGTCACAGCAGGTCTGGAAACATTCCTTCATTTACTGGGGTGTGTGGGTTTACTTCTGACATTGTAGATGTGAGTCACATGCAACGTGTCTGTGAGGAATGACAATCTGGTAAATAGAGCCCTGGGACACAGGGAATCTGGGTTTCATTCCCATCCTATTCCAACTTGTCTGCACGCTCTCGGATAAACCACTGGTTAAGAATTTTAGTGAATCAAAGGCTCAGTGCTGAGCCCACTGTCATCAGTGGGTGGCCACCTCACGTGAAGAAGCAGTTGAACATCTCTTTCTTGTTTGATCTGAGTACCTGAGATGGGATGGGAAGGGAAGGGAAGGGAAGGGAAGGGAAGGGAAGGGAAGGGAAGGGAAGGGAAGGGAAGGGAAGGGAAGGGAAGGGAAGGGAAGGGAAGGGAAGGGAAGGGAAGGGGAGAAGAGGAAGAGGAGAGGAAGAGGAGAGGGAGAGGAGAGGAGAGGAGAGGAGAGGAGAGGAGAGGAGAGGAGAGGAGAGGAGAGGAGAGGAGAGGAGAGGAGAGGAGAGGAGAGGAGAGGAGAGGAGAGGAGAGGAGAGGAGAGGGGAAGAGCCCCCAGCATTGGACACCACAGTGGGTTGGGCACTGCCTGCTTTGAAGCACTGGGACACCTTCATTGTGAGATACTGAAAGAAAAATGCTACAGCCTGGTTTGGAAAAGCTCCAGCATCTTGGGTGTCTGCCCAGCCACAAAGACACTCACCTGGGATAGGGTCTCAGCAAAGGATCAACTCATTTTCCAGTGAAGATTTACACGTCAGTTCATTCTTGTACAGAACAAAAATAGTTGCTGAAACCTCACTTTTTTATTTTAAATTTTTCAGTTTTCCACCATTGTTACCTGAGGTCCTCCTCCCTACTAAGAATTAACGGCATGTGTGAGGGCTGCCAGTGAGTCTAACAGAGGGAGCAACTTGCTTTGGTCCCCTCCAAGGGGTCAGGGAGGCCGAAGGCAGCAGCTGTTCTATCTGTGGCTTTTCATTTCGCTCCCCATGCTGGAAACAGAGAGTCTGTGATTTCCTCCGAGTCCAGCCAAACACTGGCTGTGAGTGACAAACCCCACAAAGAACAGCGAGTTCGTGGCATGTTTTTGCAGCTGTCAGCTTTAACCCAGAGCAAATGAGAGTGAGGCAGCTGCAGCCTCCTGGGGCGGCCCAAGCCCCAGCATCCTATCCCCTTCCCAGTGGAATCCTTGCATTGGCTCTGCTGGTTTTGCTGACTGCACAACCTGATTTACCTTGACATTTCCAGAGTCCTGCAGCACATAGGGTCCCTGCAAAGTTCGCCGGGTGGTGTGGTTCCTTATCTCCCCCTCCTCGGACTGGATATTCAGTGAGTGCCCATAGCTGCCTCTTCCATTTGTCCTTTCATCATCATCATGATGGTCATGGTCATCATTATGGCTGGTCACAAAGCGGCTTGCTGCCCCACTTTAAAGGCTTCCAGCCTCTTTCAGGTCAAGCCAGTTATTTGGGATGATGAGCTGAGGACTGGTTTTCTTTATGAAACATTGCACAGTAGAAACACTTAGATTTGCAAATGGTGATGCACACAGCAGCTGGTAAAGGCTCCCAGCAGCCTTGTGATATGTTGACCTGCTTCTGTAGCTGGAGAACAGCAAGACCAGAATGGGATTCATCTCAGGTGCTCAGCCAAGTGCAATACAAAATGTTAACATAGATACGTTGGTACTAAGCTGAGGAGAAATATCAGGCTTTATGGTACCAGTTATGCTTCTCTAACCATTAGGCTGCTCTGCAAGCCCTAAATGCATGGGAAATTTCAAGAAGGGCCCTGGAAATATCCTCTAGATCTTGGTTATTAATTGACTGCTCTTCCTAAATACTTAATCCTAACGGCCAATTAAAGTCACTGATACTCCTGCTTGAGTGCCTATGAGCTTGCTTAAGACGTGATGCAGGACCCAAGATAAGACAAGTAAAACTGACAGAAGCAAATAATTTTTTGTATGTGTACTAAACATTGTAGGAAGGATAGAACATCAATGAAGCCCACACATGCATTTCAGAGAGAAAACAAATGTATCTTTCCCCTGTTGATGAATAACCACATGAATCTGCTTCAGAGATTATTTGACTTTGGCGAAGAATTGGGTTTGTCAGGACTCCGAGCAGGACGTCACATCATTGTGTGTATGTATGTATGTATGTATTGTATGTATGTATGGAAATGTATGTGAGAGAATGCAGGGAGCATTGCCTAGAAGTCCACGCACAGCACTTTTGGATCAGTCTTAGTTCCGCCAGTGTTTTGCTGAAACACCTTAGGAAACCTCACCTAATCTCTCTGCTTCTGCAGCAAAGAAGTTCAATTACAATCACAGAGCCCCACATTGTGTCAGTGGTTGTGAAGCCTCAGAAATGACGGTGTGCAAAGAGCTCAGAGGGCCTGGAGGCGTTGAGAGCATCGCCCATGTGGTACATATTAAGAGAGGCAGAGAAAGAGATTCCTGTGTCGAATGTTCATTTGTAGAAGCTGAGATGAAGACAGGCGAGCTGACTGGAGCTGCGCTGAGCCCCCAAAGTGCTGCGGCACTTGGGGAGCCCTGGGCTGGTCGGTACCATGGAGGAGACAGGCTGGCTGCGCTCGGGTACGCGAAGGGATGTTCTGAGGGACAGCACACATCAAATACTCTCATTAGTAAAACGACACAAAATGCTGTTATGGCTTGAGGCTGCAGCAGGGAACATTTAGTATAAATATTAGGAAAAAAAAAATCATAATTCCAAGAAGAGTTACAGCAATTGGAACAAACTCTCAGGGGACACTGTGGCATCTCTTCTAAGCCTCCAGTCGTCGCTCTGGGAAGATTAAATAAATAAATCCCAGTCCGTGGCAGTAGTTGGGGTGGTCTGCATGATCCCCGGCACTCCCTTCAGCCTCAAACAATTCTCTGAATGGGAGGAATGGCTCGTTCGCAGAGCCCGCAGCTCGGGTAATGCACTGACTGCTCTTTCAATTATACACAGCTCTCCAGGGCAGGGCCCATGTTTTCTCTCAGCCTTTGGAAAGCACCCAGAACATATTAGGCAGCACCACAATATAAATAATAACAACCCACTGTCCCCATCTCAGCAGTGGAACAGCCGCTTTCTTCACATTCCCTCCTGCCCTGCGAGCTGCAAGGCCAGACAGTAGCCCGCTCCAGCTGAGCAGTCATTTCAGAGCCAGCCCAAGGGCAAAATCCCGTGGCTACAGCACATGACACGGGGAGCTGGTGTCAGTCCAGCTCTGGCAACCCTCCATCCTCTTCCCTTTCCGTTTTCTCAAGCAGGTAGCGGCTCCAAGGACGGGATTGCCGCTGTCCGGTGGACACGTACTGGTTGACCTGGGGGAGGAATGCTGCCCTGCCTGGGAGATGCTGTGCTGGACAAGTCGGGATGCTTGCAGGTCATGGCAGGCACAAACTTGCTCACCTGGAGCTGGACCACAGCATGTGGTAGAATGGGTGCAGTGACTGCTGCAGGTGGCAGCGCAGGTTAGTTAGGCCAGGCCTAGGAGGTGCCACGTTGTGTTTTTTGGCATAATACTAATTACTGCAAGAGAGCTCTTATAGGTATTCCTGTCACTGCAATGCTGCCACCTGCTCTACAAGAGCTGTCCTCAGCGGACTGAATTGCACTGAATAAATTTGAGTTCCCCTTGCTAAAGCAGCTCCCTTCCCGCCAGACTGCGGGGTTTGAGAGTCAGGGTAGCGTCTGAAGCCAGAGCTTCTCTCATTCACACCGAGCAGGAGCAGAGCAGCCAGCGGAGAACCTGGGAGGCTGCCAAGGAAGAGCATCCCCAGGGTTCCCAGCTCTCTGCTGCGGTTGTTGCACAGATGGGAAGGTGGCTCTTGCAGCACTGCGAAGTCCCCTTTGGTCCCATCAGCTTGGATTGATGTTCCTTTCTCTCATTCTTGCCTATAAAGGGGCTGCTTTTCCTGCAGTAAGCAGTCTTCCAGCATGCTGCTACCCTCTTTGTACTCCAAAGGAAAGTAAGACTGGTAGCGGTTTTGGCAGGGGAGAAAACACTGGGAACACCCAGATGTCCCCAGTGACTGCCTCTTCTGGGTATAGCTCCTATGAATACTAATATGGAATGTGTACTGTTTATTTTTCATTGATCAGCTCTAACATTTGAGCAGCCAAGATAATTTCAGTTGAGAGACACAGAGAAGTCCATCTGCAGTCGCTGAGCAGCTTTGTCAGGTGTTCAGTGGTTCACATCTGTCCAGCTGGATCACTCCAGCCTGTGTTCCCAAACTGGAAACAGAGCAGGCAACTCCGCATTTTTTTTGGCACTGCAGAGTGTCTGCAGATTTATAGAGCTATAGAAATAGTATTGGCCACAAAACAATACTGGCTACAAGACACACGGTGATACCTAAATAAGAACAGCTTCAAGCCAGAGAGGACATTCCCAGGGTTGTCAGTAGAATCTCATTTCCTAGTTGGAGGGTGTTGAATGACTTATGGCTTCTGACCTGGGTGCCAACAAAGAACTCTTAAAGATGTAGGTTTACCAAGCACCGTGCAAACGTGATTCCTCCTCCACCCCTGCAGGGTGGATAACTGAAAGCATGGCTTTATTTTCAATACGGAGATGATGATCTTCAAGAGAAAGCACAGAGACATTAACTGATTTTCTCAGCGATGCCTTAACAGAACATGGTGAAGAGCATAGTGCACTTCATCCCCAGCACTGTGCTTAGACCACAAAGTCCAAATTTCTTCCTGCTTTTTCTGTAGCTAATGCAGGGCAGGTTTTCCTGACTACTCTGATGAAACTACGAAGCAGGAGCCACTTTGAATGGCAGATGACATCTGTCTGACATGCCAATAACAGACAGGTGATAATGCTAATTAGAAAAAGACAAAGAACCTGTGATTGAGATCTGAATGAGGTGATTCAGAGTTAAAGCCAGGGTTTCGCAGGTTAGGAATACACAGCGCTTTTCCACCAGACCCACAGCCGAACTGGAAATAGCGTACAGGTTCCTTGTGGTTCCATCTCTAACTGCAAATCACAAAGCCCCACAGAATACTTAGCTGGGGATGGAGACATCTACTGAAATCCACCTCTGCGGTCCCCCTGGTCCTTCTGGGGCAAGGTGGGAGCCCATCTCATCAGCCCAGTGATGAACACCTGGGCAGCCTCGTTAACCTCATGAGGTGCAGCTGTAAAAGGCCCTGCCCAGAAAACCTCCTGTTTCTCTGATTGAGGCTGTGAAACTTTCTTTTGTACACTTGGCTTGAAGGAAGACACACCACTAAATGCTGAGAGCTGGCTGCATTGTGAAGGGTGAGTGATATTGAGAATTGGCTATTTTTTTTTAAATCATTGTTATTTTTTATTAGGAAAGAGGTAATTACAAGCTGTGTCTTGTGAGGGAAAGGTGTCTTAGAGTCTGAGCAGAGCCTGGTAGCTGAAGAAATGTCCCTAGTAAGTAAAAGGGACTAATTGCCTAGAAACTGGTGTTGATGGTCATGGTGAGGCCTCCAAAAGTTGTTTTTCACTGTTGTGCCCCACAGCAGCTTTCCCGTCTGTGAGCCTGGAAGGTGTTGTGGTCTGACATTCAGGTTTGAATTCGTAGCTGTTTGTGGTTTGTTGCTTTCTAGGGGGTATTGATGTAAGACCATAATATTGCAGTCCGTAATGGTTTTAGTGGTAACTGATCACAGCCTTTGGACAGTAAAAAAAATTCCTACTGAAAACCTTGTAAAAAGAGGGAGAAGAAACTGTGTTTTGTGGCAAACTGCGTAAGAAGGAATGGGTTTATGTTGCTGGAGGGGAGGTTTTGATGGGATTTCAAGGCAGTGAAGTCCTGGGACTCGCTGCTTGGTAGTGCATGGAGTCTCTAGTGCTGCAAAGTTTTGAGGGCAGTTGGGGAAGAGCTGGTGAGGCTTGACAAAGGTGGGGGGTATGGAAACGAGGTGACCTGGGTCTGGGGTGGATTTTTTTGGTATTACTTCTGGCCTTGGAATATAAAGATGAGTGTTTCAAAAGTGCTTCTTGTTGATTTATATCCTTTTCTACTGAAATCTATCTACATCTCGCTCTTGGTGTCAGTGGGAGCAGTGTCAAACTGGTTTTGCAAGTCTCAGCCTTACTAGTCAGTTCAAATGACCACTGGGATGCTGAAGTTTTTGGCCTGGGCTAAGTTTGTTCCCTCTAGCACAAGGGAGTACTGCCTGAATGGCAGATTGGCTTTTCTTCTGTTCTTCCTTTCTTACTCTTTTTGTGGTTCTGAAGGATAGTGACAGATGTTAGTGTTCCTCTCTTGCTTATTAATATTCCCATACTATTCCCTGGCACGTTTCTGCTGCTCCGGCGCTGCCCAGCAGCTTACACTGGCAGTATGTTGAGCCAAGATGTGTACAAGTCCTGTCTGGCTCCATTCCTTCCTTATGGCCTGATTCATGGGGAGCTTTAGCTTGGCAGGGGGAGGAGGAGAGAGGAATAATTACACCAAGACAATGTGTTTGGCAAGAGGCTTCTGTCTTCCTCCCAAACAACTACAGAAAATACTTGTAAGTGAGCAGGAGCTAGTATTTTTATTTTTTTTCTTCCTATTTGAGCATCTTCTTTTCTCTGGATGCTTTTCTGCAGCTGGGATTAAGCTGAGCATGTTTTTTTGCTTCTCATCAGGACTGCTGTTTCCAAAATGAGGTGGGTGTTTTGGAGGGGCAGGACACTGGCTGTAGGAGACCGGACAGGGCACAGCCAGCTGACTCGGATATTCACCTTACGCCAAGCAGAATAGAAATAGCTGAAGCATCTGGATGTTTTTCCGAAGTGTCATCCTTTTGAGTGACAGCTTGGAGCTGAACGGGGTATGGGGAGGAAAGTCAGAGCCCTGCTGGGTGCAGGAGGGGAACTGAAGCAGGAGGAGGAGGCTGAGCTGGAAGGGGAGCAGGGCTCACTGGTGCTGGACCTGCCCATCAGCGTGAAGGGACCTGTCCCCCGTCCTCTGGGCACCCAGGGCTGAGGAGCTGGCTATGGGCCACCCGATCTAATTCTGGAGCCATTCTCAGGTTTTCTCTCCTTGGTTTCCCAAGTCTGTCAGGAGCGGCACGCAGGCATCTATTAACCCTGAGACAGCTGCCGCTTGCCAGTCCCAGCTGTGTGTCTCGTTAGCAGAAACCTCCAGACTGCTGACCCTCTCAGTTGAGGAAATACTAGTGGTCTGACGACAGGACCCCACCTCCGAGTGCCTGGAAATGGAAACCTCCCCAGCGCTGAGGTCGGGCCTTATGCCCATCTGTTTGTTTGTTTGCCTTTCCGAAGGCCTTAGCGGGCGTTTCAGATGAGCCCCAAAGAGGGAGAAAGACCTTGAGCACTGACTCCCTTCCAAGCTGACCTGTCTGTTCCGAGTCACAGAAACTTTCCATGCTGTATAAAGCAACTGCCTCTCAGCTTGTTTACAGGTTTTCTCATATGTAACTCCACATGTTGTGTTTTACAGGACATAAATAACAAACGCATAGCAGGCTTTCATCTCCAGCTCGGTGAGGAGCTCTGTCCCGGCCACTGCTGGATCCACCTGCATGGGGAACACCTATTATGTGTAGCAGAGGTGGGGAGATGAGAAAGGAATAAATAGGGCAGAATTAGTCAATGTGCGCTCTGAGAGCATGTCTGTCTTCATCCGCGTGTTGGATGATATCATTGAGTCATTTTGGTTGGAAGAGACCCCTTAATACATATTTATCATATGTATGGTAAAGTGTGGGAATGGAAGGAGGTGGGGAAGAAAAGATGTGGAAATGGGAAGGGGCAAGAGGGCTGGGTGTAAACAAATAGGTGAAAAAATGAATCTGTGGGAGATGAAGAGAGCTTGTTAATTAAGATGCTGTACCTTCAATCCTACAGTGTCTACTTGAATTTACTGCAGAAAAAATTGCTGCTGAAATCGATAATCTAAATGTGTGTTATCACTGCCAAATGACTGCAGGTTTTTCTTCCTCTTCATTTATGAACATTAGCATATTATCTTGTCCCACCCTGCCTGAAAGAATTTGCTGGGGCAGGCTGATATTCAAGGGGTGCAAAGCCACGTGAACACGCTGTTGATAGGGGAGATTTCCACCCAAATTGAAGGTGGTAGGTGGTGGCAGCTGGATCTTTGACTTCTTTCCTGAAGAGCAACCAGTTCCTTCCTCCCAGTATGGAGCAGGGACTGCCTGCCCCTGAGCCTATAGCTGGCTGGAAACTGCACAGGTGTGCTTATCTTGGGCTGTAAAATCCTTTTGGCCATCGAACAGGCGGCACTGTGGGTGACACTGTTCCTCGTCCTAGGCTGCTGGGCGACTGTGGGTACCTAGAGCCTTTCACATTTTGTCACCAACTTGGAATCTGGATGGGAGGAATTATAGGTCAGCACTCCCTGACAGCTGTTTAATGGCCTGTGGAAATAGAAATGTTGGGCGCAGTCCAGTTTCTGTGGGGTTATATGTCAGCACTGCAGATCCTCCCATCGTAACTGACACTAATTGTTGCTTTTATTGGTAGCAGAATGGCCAGGGGTGAGGACACCTGGGAGGCTGGAGCTCAGGTGTGCTGGCGGCAGGAGGTTGGAGCTGCTGCAGCTATTTCTGTTGAAAGAAGTGGTCAGGCTCCTGTGTTGCTGCTCATGTGCCTCTGGGGAGCCTCTGATTTGCTGGACTATGAGATGTAGGCAGGTGGCTGGCTTGATGTCTTCTGTATCTTCTTCTTGGTGAGTGAAATAAGTAAAATACCTGGAGCAGAATAAGTGAAACACTGAAGTCCCTAGGCAGAGGTGGGATCACACGCTCTTATTCTGGGGAGCTTTGGTTGTAGGTGTAAACCAGGTACGCTCAGGTCAGTTGGTGGTAAAGGTGGGAGAAGGGCTCCCAGCAGACTCCACATCACATCCATTTCCACCACGTCCTTTCTCTACAGACTGCAGTGCGATGCAGGTTTAGTGCCATTACACGCTTAATTTGCACGTGGAGTTACTGGGACTTGTGAGCGAGGAGGATAATGCAGTGTGCACCATTAATTAAATTCTAAAAGTTCTGTCAAGTAGTTGTAACAGATGGTGTGTACGGTCTGTTTGGACCTTTGATCTGTGGGTTTCTACCATAGAGAACTGCAGAGTTATGCAGTTAGAAAGTTGCTAATTTGCTCATTAACTGTAATATTACAAGAGAAAAGATGATGGATGGAAAAAACCTGGGGGCGTTTGCCTACAGGATGGCACTGTTTTCGCACTGCGAATAGATGCTTTCAAATGGTTGTGTGAAAAATGTTTATTTTCTGCTTTTATTTACATGAAGCTGCTGAGGAAAAGCCACACTGCTCTGTCTTTCATGAGGATGGGATTTATTGTCTCATAGCCATCTCAAATGGATGCAATAATTATCTGGGAATGCGTGTGCTGTGACGTGATTGGATGTCAATAATTAATCTACAGATTGGATTCGCATATAGCTTGATTCTACGAGTCCTTAGGCTTCAAACTTGTAAAGGTGTAACATATGCATATTCATATGCTTAAATGCTGAGGCTTTTGTTTGGGGGGGCGGTGGGTGGTTTTCCAGAGAATAGGAAAGTCTCCGTTCTACTCTTCCCTGTGTCTGAAGTTTTCAAGTTGTTGTTCACAAATTATTTCTGCAGAGAAGAGCCGTCAATTTAAAAAGTCTCAATGTTCTGCTTCAGTGTTTTCAGGACAAAATATTAGAGAAATGCTGAAACATCTTGACATTCTTGATATTCAGTGATGAGTTGGTCTAAATTTAGAACGAAGAACAAACAGCTCTTCCATCCTACCGCCTGTTCTGTCATGTGCTGTGTCACCTTTTCCTCTGCTGTGTCAGCTCCAGTGATGCTCGTGAGCTTGCACTGCGACTCAGAATCCACTATACTTAATGTGAGACCCTTCAAACTACTGCTGTGCACAGTGCAGTACTGCTGTGCACAGTGCAGTACCCAAGCCCAAATTGGAAATATGTGAGATGGTGTGGCCACGGCTCAAAAGGATGGTCGTAATTATTTGTACTGGAAACTTCCCACACCATGCAATTCTCTTCCTCAGCACAATAAACATCTTGAACATCAGCTCTAGGTTTTATTTTATGATGTCAACAGTTCTTAACCATAAAAGTGCGGAGATGCGATAATCTTACACGGCAGAAGATCCTAATGTTCCCATCGAATGTGGTGCTTAGGCTCTAAGTGCTGGCCTTGTGGTGATCTGCTTCAAGTCAAGAGGGTTGTGTTTCATAAAACAGGGACCAGATGAGAAGGATGTGCTGTCTGTCTCTGATGAAACACTGTCAGATGCCTCCTGGCCCTTGATGCAAGTTGATGTCAGAACAGTAAATATTCCTGGAGAAGAGAGTGCTGAGAAAAGAATGAAAGGGAAGGGGGACGAAGATCGAGCAGGTTTGTTTTCTTCAATATGAAATACAGGCAGTGCATGTTGGCAGAAATTTTGACAGAAGCAGCAGGGAGGTGTCCACAACAGCCTATTGCAGTGTTGCCAATAGTTGTGCTGGAGAACTAGACAGAGGTTGTAGTTTTATCTCCTCCCTTGCAAGTGTGTTCTGCAGTGGAGCTATGATTGCAGTTGCTGTTCTACAGTGGATTCACAGCAGCTGAGACCTTCAGCCTTGGGAGCCCAGAGTCACGATTGTGATGGGGCAGAGCTAGTTCATTTGTGGGGCTGGCAGGTATTTAAATGAAGTCTCCCATTAGCTCTTGGGCCGCAAGAACTGAACCTTGAGAAGCAGCTTTCAGACGATCACTGAGAAAGCTACAGTCACGGTTTCTTGCAGGTAACGCACTGTGGCCTGTGGGTACTTTATGCTCTTTGGGGTGCTGGTGATGCAGAAGACAGTGAACTCTGACATAGTCATTTCAAGACTCATAATGCATTTTGAAGAACAGAAATTTTGAAAGGATCATTCTAATATCAACAAAAAGCCAGGAGAAATGCCAGTGATGGGGGAAATAGCTGATGCTGGGTCAAGATGTTCTAGCCTTCCAGGGAGGGTTTATAGACGGATACGGTAGAGCCGCTTGTGCTAATATATGGCTTGGGAAAGGTGCTTGTGAAGGAAAGGGCAAAGCGGGGTGGCTGTATCTCAAAGCAGTTCCAGCCAGCTGATATTTTCATCTCTTGCTGACAAAGCTGTGATCTTTGCTAGAGCCACATGTGGGTCACTCTCCTGCCTGCACGGTCGCATGATGGGACATTTACTGCTGGGGCGTTCTAGGGTGGGTGAGGGTGGCGTTGGGGCGTTCTAGGGTGGGTGAGGGTGGCGTTGGGGCGTTCTAGGGTGGGTGAAGGTGGCGTTGGGGCGTTCTAGGGTGGGTGAGGATGGCGTTGGGGCGTTCTAGGGTGGGCGAAGGCGGCGTTGGGGCGTTCTAGGGTGGGTGAGGGTGGCGTTGGGGCGTTCTAGGGTGGGTGAGGGTGGCGTTGGGGCGTTCTAGGGTGGGTGAAGGTGGCGTTGGGGCGTTCTATGGTGGGTGAGGGTGGCGTTGGGGCGTTCTATGGTGGGTGAAGGTGGCGTTGGGGCGTTCTAGGGTGAGTGAAGGTGGCAACGGGAGGCAGCTACCTGGACCTGCAGCTGAGGTGGCCAGCAGGCTGGCCATGGGTGTGAGGAGGTGACATGTCACTCCATGCCACTGCCAACAGATTTATAGTGAAGACTAAGCTTGGCTGTTGGGGATATTTGCTGTCTGAGTTTTCTTTTCTAACCTGAATACAGCGTGACTGGACCGATCGCCATCCCCAGGGCTGCGGTTCCCACTTCCCCTGCTGCGACACGGCTCTCCAGCCACTGGTGTGGTCAATTAAGACCCATCAAAACCAGTCTGTTTAGGCTGGTTGTTCCAATGCAGTCACGAGGCACGCAAGCCGTGCGTGGTAGAGATGACTCCCTGTGTTTTCAGGCTTAATTAAAACCACATTACATGCCACACAGTTCTTAACTGAAATCAAGTCCAGTTTGAGTCTTTAAGCTGGAACAGAATGAATAGACCGCATCTTTAGGGAGTGTGGGCCAGCCAATGGCTTAAAACCCAAAATAATACAAAAAACACAACCAAAACACAGCCAAAAAACTCTAAACCAACTCTGCTTTGTATCCAGAGGCTGAGACGTAATTTGAAGTGACTCGCTCAAAATCCCTTGGTGGCGTGGGTAGCTGAAGCCATCGGGTATCTTGTTTACTTGTCTATAGAACGTGTTTCTGTTGAGTTCTGGCACTGCTTGTTTAAACACGCCTGGGAGCAGAGGCAGTGTGAAAACACTCTAAATCAATAAAAATAGTTGTAAGGCTGAACAAACACTCTAGATTGGAACAGTTGTTGATCTTCAGGATCAAAATGTGAATTTTTTTTTAGTGAATGGCACCTACGTTGGTGATCAGGAAAACATGCGTGGCTATGGAGGGAAAACTGAGCTCTGCACTAATCCAGGTCTAAGAACGCAGTCTCTCGGACCTGTTTCCATCAGGTTCAGAGCGGCTGCTGATGGGTTTGCCAACAGACATTTTACTGTTTAAGGAAACGTAGAGGTTTTCAAATTCTTAATATAATTTTTCAGAGCTTCTGATGAAAGATTGATTTAAAATATTTTATTTTGGTAAAAGCAGTTTGGAGGCCTAGAAAATAAACTATTTTTAAACTGATTAATTTTTAGGACATCTTGGAGCAAATTAATCTTGTGCCTTTTTTACTAAAAATATTTTAATGAGTGTTTTCAATCTATTCATTTATATACAGTCTATACACCTTGATAACAATTCTAATGTAAACTAGTGATGTATGATAAAGCTTTTTTCAAAACACTTCCCAGCATTTTTAATGATGAAACTTCAAAGCAACAAAACAGGGATAACTTCATGTATTTTACCAGGTTTAAATTAGGGAGATCATGAAAAGGATTTGGAAGGTCAGAAACCTTTCAAAGAGAAAGGGGTCACTTTAAAAGACAAATTTGAACTTGCATTTTTCTTTAGACCCTCTTGTGATTTTCGCACTTGCTGGAACACTTTCAGATAATTCCACGTTTGAAGCACCGAGGTTTGCTCTGTGTCGTGTTTGTGTTTTCCCCTGTACTGAGCTTTGGATGTGAACGATTTAGGAAGGAAAAGTAGAGGAAAACCAGCAGAAGTGTGGAATCTCCACAGACAAACCGCCGTGCACCACACAGCGCTCGCCAGGCCCAACAACCAACGTGAGACTTGGAGCTGGATCCCGAGACTTTGGAGCTGCAAAATTGCTTCTAATTTGCTCCTCCTGTGCTCCCAGGAAGGGGCTGAGTGGTGGGTGCTGCCATGGGCAGGGTACAGGCTGGGGCCGTATGTGCAGCATGAAGAAATAACATCCTGGGAAATAAAAAACCAAAGAGAAGTCAGTCTTGTCCATTCACTACCAGCGATACAGTTATCAAAATACAAAATTAAGCTAGTTTGCTTGATTTATTTTCCCACAGCCGTGCATTCCCTTTGGCTTTTGTGTAAATAAACAAGAAAAGATAAATTCCCTGCCTATGAAGAGCGCCTTATTCTAAGAATGAGAATAGCTTGGTCACCTCACACTTTGAGCTGGAGGTGTCCGTGTCCAACCCACCTGGTGCATCTGTGGAGCACAGCACTGCTGCAGCACCCTGTGCTTTGGCAATAGCTCTTGATTAACAGTGTTCGGTGGAGTGGAAGCAAAAATAATGAGAAAAAAATTTAAAGCCTCTGTGAATGTAATCCATGGGGAGGGGTTTTAAGCAACCTGTCAGCCTCAACCATCTCCAAGATGACTCATGCAAGGAGAAGTTCAAGGGCAGCGATATCACTCTGGCACCTGGTGCTGCCATTAGCACGAGGGATGATCTCTGTGTCTTTAAACAAGCGTGTGCTTTCTTTCCCAGGAGCTATAACTTGTCTTTTCAGTTTGTTTTAAATGAGCGTGAAGAAGGCACTTAGTGTTAGATCCTTAGTTGATGAAAAAAATCATATCTGTGCTGATTCATCTCCGGCAGATGTCCCCCAGTCCGTAGTTTGGGCTTTGCCTGACTCTAGTGGTGTGTCTGCACTGACTCAACAGGACCAGTCCTGAGTATTGTCTGTGCACACATACACAGGCATTTATCTACAGATATACACGTGTGCATATATACCTCTTAAGTCTGAAGCCAGGTTTTGGGGAAAAAAAACAAACAACAAAGTCTTTGTCCCAGAGGGACACACAGAGAATACCAAGCTGGACTGTGTGTGCTGGAGGAAAGAGGGCAAGGCAAGAAAATATCGTCACTGTGCCAAGCTCAAGGGAGGGTCCTCAGCCATAAGACTGGGAGGTAAATCCAACTTCATCTTTCTGCACCTCAGCTCTGTTTCTAGGAGCAGCTGACTCTTCCTTTGTGGTGGTTGGAATATATAATTTGAAGTATGGTGAAGCCTTATTCTGTGCATCAGAAGTGTGTCATCCTTTCCTCTTGTGCTTTTTATATGGACTGAGTAGTTGTGGTTAATCCTGATTTAGTGAGTGCCAGCTCCTTCTGCTTTATTCCCCTCCCAAAGGAAATTCTGTGGGTTTAACTATTAAGAAACTGTTGGTGAGGGTCTGTGTGAGCCAGATGTGTTTAAATGTGAGCACAAATGTAATGAGGGGAGATGCCCTTGTCATGAAACAGGACACATGAGGGGGCTTTGGGGACAGCTACTGGTGATATTGTGGTCACATCATCAGTGCCCCCTATGAGACCTGATTCTGGGAGATGCTGAGCTCTATTGAGTTTATGCCTTGTGTGCAATCTCCATTTTCACTTAGTTTTAGGTGTACATCTCATTGCCCTTAGTAGAATGTTAATGTGCTAATACTGACACACGGTCAGGTATTGGAGATATGCAGAAGAGGAGGCTCAGGAGTTGTTGGGGTAGGATGCAGGGTAAACAAGGCATCTCTAGAGAAAGAGGAACAACTAGGGCTGCTAGAAGCAACTCTGGGGGCTATAGGAGTTGGAGCTGAGAAAAACAGCCTACGGACATAGCCAAGGACCCTCTGTGGCATCTAATTACTGCTCGGTCAGAGAGGCCTTTGAAAACAGAGATCTGCTCTTCAACCTAGCTTTTAGCAGTGTGGAACACAGAATTGCTTTCAAGTATGCAGTAAGTGTAATCAGCTACATGGTTTTATATTTGCTTTTGTTATGCCTTTGCTGTGAGGAAAGGTTGGGAAGGAACCGCCAGCTGATGATTCTATAAATGGTCCCAAAGATGCTTGAGATGCTCCTGTTGTTAGTGTCTGGTTCAAAGCGAGGTGTCTTCGCACAGTGACCTATGACTCGTATGCGCTGCCATGTTTCTTCCTTCAGAGATGGATTAGAGGCTGTGTCTAAAGGTTTCCGAGACGACTTAGTCATTGGAGTGCTTGAATGGAGCCTTGCTGACATTTGTTCTGCTTTGTTTCCGAGGCAGAAGTCAGGCTACCTTTAGCCAAGCGAGCTTCTGACTTATCGCCCTCCACCTGTTTTGCTTCAGCAGAAAGCTGAGTGCTGGCTTCAATAACTCTGGCCAAGCAGCCCCGGGGGAACTGGGTTACTGAGAAAATATCACCTCAGGTTCCTCTCTATTTCTGGATCCTGCATACTCAAACGCAATGAAGTGTGGGTTTGTGAATACGACTCTAGTAATCGAGAGATCTGGATTAACTCCCATGCTCTGACCTTGCTCTCTTGAGAAGACTGGAGACTCATTTCTTACTGTAGCTAGCAGTTTTTGCTGGTCGTGTTGTTGCTCCGCTGCCTGTTTAGGCTGTAAGCATTCGAGGCACAGTTTGTCCGCGTGATGTGCTTGTGTAACGCTGGCCTGTGGTTACATGGCCACATCTGTGCCCAGTCTGCAGAGGATATTGGTCTGTCAGAGCTCCCAGCTGGCTGGCCTGGCTTTCCGCCTCCAGCTGCAGAGAATCCTGCTTTTATTGCTCCGCTGGTCCCTGTTTTCACCCCTGGTACTTGCCAAGGTGGCATCTGCCACGTTTGTACAGAGCAGGGCAGAACTGGCCCTGACGTCTGTGAGAAATGTTACGGAAAGAAAAATAATAAGAGGAAAAGTAGAAAGTGAGAATATGGCCTGTGAGGCTTGACTTTCGCTCCGGGTCACGGGTGGGCGGGTGCATCATCTGCTCTGACAAGTGGTATTTTTCCAGCATCCTCTGCTACTTTTTTTCCTTCCCCCTTATCAGTGTTACACCGCATTTAGAAGAATTCCATCCCATTGCCTCCAATGCTTCCAGACATCGGCTCATCCCCAGCCCCTTCTGACAGGCAGCTCCTTTTATGTTTGCTCTCTCAGCCTTACCGTCTCAGCAGAGCAGAACAGCGGTGTTGGTTTTCTCACTGGGAGTGACTCGGAGAGGGGATTTGTGAGTGGCCGGGTGCCAGGGACAAAACACACTGTCCGTGTGCGTTAGCGCGGTGCCAAGCCCTCCCTGCGCACAGTAACTTTCCTCTCCAAGCTGCTGCGTGCCAGGGGGGGAAGACACACTGAAAAAGGGAGGAGGCGGCAAACGAGAGGAGCTTGTGCTAAATCTGACCTGGCAAACTTACACCAGCTACGTGCCCTTGTGCTGGCACTTGGAAGGTGCTTCTCCAGAAAACAAATAAAGGTCTCCGGTGTTGTCTGGCGATTGTTCACATCCCACCTGGTAACTAGCAGATTTCATGGCAGATATCTTTATTCTCTTGCACGTGTGCACTTGCAGGGTCCTGGAGGTGCTTTAGGTGGACAATAGGATAAATTACCCAGATACAAAGCTGTAGTACGCTGGATTAAATCAGGCTGTTTCACCAGTCCGGTTCTGTCCTCCCATCACACAACCATCAGGACTCCTGGGTGGGAATAGCATGAAGAGCACGGAGGTTAAACAGCAAAGTGGTCTGTGGGGCAAACGAGGCATGGGAATTATGGCTGGTGTTAATGGTGGATTTGTATCTGTCCTGTCCATAAGTACCACGTTCAGAACACACCATGGGGATGTTAATGCTATTCCTAGTGTTGTGTAAGGTGGTGTAGTTTCTTACTAGGAGATGTGTGTTTAAGGAGCAAGGTAATTCATCTTCATGCCACCAGTTACCGTTCTATGGATACGTGATCTGCCTGCTGGAGGACCTGTGAGTTCATGTTTATTATGGGTTACACAGCTGAGTTTAAGCCATGAGTTTTCCTTGAGGTTAGTCCATTCATATTCAGGTCCTGGGTGTATGGCATTCATTCAGGGCCAAATTTGGATATTCCTGTGGACCCTGTTCAGTGCCTTGGTGCAATGGCAAGGGCCTGTTCTGCATGAGCCAGGGCTCAGGCTGCGGCAGCTGGTGCCTGACACGGCCAAACCTCCCACCTGCGCACAACATGTGGCGGAGGAATTGCTGACAGCCCCATGGGAACAGTAGTTGGGAAAAGAACACGTTTCTGAGCGAGGAGTAACTTGTATTTCCAAGTGTCGATAGGTATAATTTGTGGTGTCTACAGATGCGATAGAGACAAGGCCAGGAAAGAGAAGATGATGTTATTCCCTGAATCCTGCTGGGAGATGGGCAGGGAGAAAAGTGGGGCTGTTCATAGTGCCTCACAGGCAGCAGAAATGATGCTCTACACTCAGGGGTTTTCTCACCTGTGCCAAGAATATGTATAATCTTGAACCAGCTGATGAACCTCAACTTGCACATCTCAAAAAAAGGTGTTCCAACATTTACCAGCTTCAGGAATGATGAAGCTTAATGATGTTTTCAAAGCTCTTAAAAATCCTCAGGGGGGAAACTGCCATGTACATTCCTAAGTACATAGCATCTCGGTAGCAAAGTATGTGCGAAATGTTTGGTTCTGCTTAGATTTAAAGCAAACATAATCACAGGTAGTGTGTGTCCAGCAAATAGAGGAGTGGAAAAGAGAAACTGTGTTGGTACCAATGGATCTTGGTGCTGTAGACTCTGAGGAACGGGACTGGAAGGACAGAAGGAGCCAAATGTAAGCACTCCAGATTCTTATAGCCCAAGAAAAGCATAATAATTGCAAATAGCAGATTCTCAGTTGTTTCATGCAGCTGTGAATACTTGTCTCTGAAACCAGCCATGAAATGAAAGTGTGTGAGAAACAAGTTTTCCAAAACTGTTGTCCAGCTCCTGCGGAGGGGAAACGCACAGTGTGTTTTAGAAGCTGGCTGAAGGAAAAGTTATGACATTTCTCCTGCTTTTCCCCCTAGTGGCTTCTTTCCTTTAAGAAAAACTCATGTTCTAATGTAACAAAAATATAGTTCCTCTCTATTTTTAGAAATTGCATAAACAAGTCTAATAAACAGAGAATGATGGTGGTGAGGGAGCTCAAACTGGCTTTGGATATTGAACAGAAATAGATATGGACTTAACCAACCAAAGGTCCCATAAAGCGTGTTTCTTTTCCTTTTTTCTCTTTTCCTGGAACTATTATGATTGCAGGATTTTGGGATCATGTATAAATAAATCTGGCCAGCAGACTTGGCCAGAGGTTTGGAAAGATAATTTCTTGGACTTTTTTTTTTTTGAGGAATGACTAAAATTAAACATTAAAAGTTTTACTGATTAACTGTAAAATGTTATTGGGTGATTTTTTTTCTCTATTAAGTTTCCCAAATGTTAAGCTAGGGTCCAGTAGTTATTGGGAAACCAAGTCCCACTGTGATGAGGGAAAAAAGAAAGTATAAAAGAAATCCTCAAGGGATAAACAATTTGAACAAGAGCAGCAAGATGGTAAAAATGAGGCAAAAGCAACATGTAAACTGACTTTTGGCAAAGTGATTCCTAATTGCTGGCTTGTTGGTTTTTCTAAGCTCAAGGAGCTTCAGTGCTCAAGGCATTTAAAGCCAGACTGCACAAAGCATCAGCAGATAAATGCTGTGCAGGGTTTGGAGGGAGGATGGAAACTGCAGGAGCCAATAGATGTTCCTCCATTTCTAAGCCAGCATCGCTCTCAGACCAGCTCCTTGGTTCAGTTTTTCTCCCCCAAAAAGAAATTTTAAACCCAATTAACCACATCAGGTGATGTGGCTCTACTAGAGTAGAAGCCAAGCTTTTCAAACACCCGAGTTTTAGTCCTGCGGTGTGTGCGCAACATGGGTTTGACTCATGTCCTCTGTGTGCTCTTGTTTGTGTTGGGCAGAGGAAGGAATCCCAGGGTGATGAGCACAGAACTGTTGAGTCCTGATAGAAATGGATCTCTTCTAACCATCTCTTTAAACTCTCTTCCTTACCTAGTTATATGGAGATGATGGGTTCCTCATGAACTCTGGTCCTAAACTACTTAAGATGTTTTGAAGACCTCGATAGGTAATCGAACGATGTTAATAAAACAGAGGAGGTGAACCGTCCTTATGATAGTAGGATCGTGGGCTTCTGCTCATGCCAGAGAGTAGTGTCATGATATATTTATACACCACCAGCATAAACAGTATTTTCCAGAGAGCTTTAATACTTGAGGCAAAAATGTTTTGGAAACAGAAGTTGAAGTGTTCAGAAACATTGAGTTCTTATTCATAGGGTTTAAAGTACCCAAACTTACGATCCTTTGTTTTTCCAACCTCTATTGCTTGTTTCTGAGTTATTACCCATGTGTCTAAGTCTTGGTTTTGGAAAAGAGGAAGATAATTTTACTTTTGACTATGAATAAATGCTGCTATTGTCTGCTCTGTACAGCTCTGCTCCCTGTGGTTTGTCTTCACCTTGAACTGTGTAGGACTTTCCTTCGTGCCTTTGTGTGTAGGAATCTGTCTCACATTTTCATTGCCTGTTACCAGACTCTTTCCAGGTTTGCCACAGGGCTGGAATGTGATATTTTGGGCAGGGTAAACTATTGCTAAGATTGAAGCTTCATTATTTAATACAGCGATAAATTGAACTAGGCAGCAAAGAACCAAGGAGAGAGAAATGCCAGTGGTTGTAGTAGTTCATACCAGCTCTAATTACTGATATATCCAGATGGATCAATTTGGTCTCTACGCCAAATCTATTCTTTGCATAATCCACACGAAGGCAATGAAGTTATGCCTTGTCTTGACCCAAAGTGCTCTGCAGTTGGCAAGATGTCTCTATTTGTCTTGCATGTTTGCCTTGTCTCTCTGAGCCCACATTGCTGGATCCTCCATGGTTCTAAATGGAGGAGGGGGGAAAAGGATGATGTCACCATTCAGGGAGTATATTATATACACCTCAGAATCCAGAGACAAGATTTGGTGGAAAGGGAGCGATTGCTGTTGGTGCAATCGTGGAAATCTGGGTGGGTGTGCACCTGTTAGCTGCCCAGTACATGAAAGGAAGGAACATGCAATTATGTGGTAGTTTGGGGCAACCGAAGTGTATAATGATGATTGCTTATGACAACAATTACATTTTTTCCAGCAGATAACTTAGTTCTGGATAGCTGGTTGAGTGTGCAAAGGCAGCGCCTAGTCCGAGTTTCAATTCTCCGAATCTCTCTTGCTTCCTATCCAAGTTTTCTTTCCTCTGCCAAGAATGTATTTTGAAGCAGCAGATGCAGTCCTGTCTGGAGGAAAAGTAGCTCTGCAACCTGTTGGGCTCCTGCTGGAGAGCTGGTGGAGCTGGCAAGGAGTCTCCTTCCTCCCTCCTGACCTTCCACAGGGGCTGGCCAGAAAAGCACTTGGCCTCCGTTCTCCTGCTAACAACGACTGGGCTCTGTTAATTCTCTTTTGGTTGACAGCCGTTCCCTAGAGAAAACGTTTTCGTTATTAAGGCCAGCCCAATCTAGTAAGAGTTTTCTGCTTTAAAATATGCAGGATGGATCCCTCACGTGGTATAAGTTGATGTGGCGGTGTCCAAGTCACACTGCAGATCTGGTCCATGTGTTTTAAGTGGTTGCCCTTTGGTTTGTCTCCTTGATTTACAAGTGGTCTGTGGATTTTTACTCCTGACTTTCAGGAGTTGGAGGGCTTTGATTTCCCCATCATCCTACAATAGCAGCAGTTGTTTTTCCACGACTGGGAAAACTTGTAGTTCTGTTGAACCTACCAAGTTGAAACCCTTCTAGGAGCGTCTAACATGTAAAAATCAGAGTGGCAAAGGAGTCATTCTTGCTGCCAAACAAACTCTAGATCTCCTTTCCCACCCTTTCACTGTTGCTTTCTGCAGAGCTTTTGTACATCTTCAGGATTTAATTTCTACTTGCTCTTCTGTAGTAGCGATGGCCCAAAATAACTGAAGGACATCCATTAATTCACAGCAGGTTGGAACAAGCCCTTGCTTGAAGACCAGATCCTACTTTCAGAAACCAGACCAGGAGTCTTTGGAAAGGGGTGATTCCCTCAGGAGAAGTTTGCCCTTCCAAGCTGCTATTTTGGCTGTGTGTATGAATTATTTTTCCATTTATATCCAACTTTTCAGGGATGAGAGAGGGAAAAGGTAGAGTTCATCCCCAAACAAGCTCCAACCCCTATCTAACTGCTTTTTGCTTTTAAGGAAATGAAGTAATATTTATGTGCAGAGGTAATCCAGAAACGGGAGCTCCTGCCAAGACACTCGTTTACCTGAAGCTTAAGGGAGGTGATGTTTGTGTGTGCCCAAAGCTTGAGCAACTACTTTACATTAGAAGGAAGGTGGCAAACATGTCAGCCCTGATCCTATCAAGACAAAAGCTCATCACCCCCAAACCCAATATTCTTTGCCATTTTGATGTGCCTGGGAGCACACAAAGCAGCCTATACTCACCCAGCCTGGTTGCTGCGATAATACTCTGAATTTCTTGTCGTGCTGTCCAGCTGAGATGGAAAAGTGACTTAAAAACACCTTTTGAACTGTTGCCCTTCCATTCTGGCTAGTTTGTTCCATATGGCTATTTTTGTTTAAAAGAGAAATCAAAACAAAGTTCTATGTAGAAGTTGCAGCAGAAACATGAATCAGGGCTGTTGATTTCTGGCTCAGTCCTGTGTTTTATAACCATTAGAACATTGTTCCTTTTAACCGCTGTTTCACTTGATGTATGGGAGCAATGAAATGGGAAATATGTTGCAGTGGCTGAACAGCCATTGGCATTTTTCAGAGACCTTTGGAAACTTATGTGTTAGAAATATTTGCTTTATTTGGATTATATTCTTTTTTTTGCTATTGGGAAATAATGGGATCTACGCATGATTATGGTTGTTGTTATTGCTTTTTTAGTGTTTTACTGTTGCTATAATGAGAGCACTGAGAACTGATGTGTTGTAACAACATCTTTCCTGCCTCATTATTAGATGTACCACTGTTTTATTTGCCTGGTACTTCACAACTGAACTTAAGAAATTAGTGATGTTCTCTTTGTCTCGCTGTTGGAACCAGATAACATAGCATCAAAGGCCTAGGGGTTAATTTTTATGAGGTACCGCTGACAAATGAAAAGCCCTGAATGTAATTTTAGGACTGTATAAATGTAGGAGTAGTAGAAGTATCTAAGATCCTCACCTGTTGGAGAACAAGCCGAGATTTAGTACCAAGGTGAGGGAAAATGCTGTGGCTGTGAAGATGCTTTACTCTGAACACCAGGACATGGAAGACAAATTCTACAGCAACTCTAAGGCCAAATCGTAAACTATATTTCCTTGCTGACCTCGGCTTCTCAAATTCCACTCTCAGCATAAACAGCTTCAGGAAAAGCAACTTGCCCAACATGTATTTACTAAATCAGCATCTGCCCATTGCTTCCTTTTTGGTAAACTGAGAAACAAAGTGCTCTGAAAAAGATGCTTTTGCTGGAAGTTGATTTGCCTGGGGGTTTGTTCTGGACACCTGAATATGCAAACTACTCCGTACTTAATAAATGTGGCAAATTCATTCCCAACTCTTCCTCATGTCAGGCTGGCTTTCCCAATTCATCTACATGACCCCTGCAGATTCAGTAAAGGCAAAAACTCTCATTTAGGAAGTGGGTTGTGCTTCTGTAGAGGAAGTAAGAGTTGATTTCATAACGTTGGTGTCACTCGCTGCTTAGCTCGGTGGACACATGAATCTGGGAAACACTAAGGCTGCTTTGCACAAAATGGCACAAAAATGCTATTGCTAAAACCTGTCATTGCATCTTCAGAGCTTTTTCCTTATTTCTCCCTATACCATCAGCCCCAAAGCTGAAAGCAATTAAAACTTCCATATTTTTTTAAATGAGCAGTATTCAATTGACTACTATTCGGTTAAGGAAATTTCTGCTATGTACTCTAGAGCATTTAATGGGAAAAGAATGGCACTGAGATCAGGGAACGGTCAGCAAAGAGACTTTAGCCCAGCAGAAAGCTTTAATAGTAGGAAAAAATGGTTTCTAAACAGAATAGGAAGGAAAATTTGAAATTTTGAGCCATATAGTAGAAAAATATTCGAAAGAGGTTTTCAAATGAGAAACATAAAATGTCAACATTGCCGAGCAAAATAAAGGTGCCCGATGCATCAAAGGAACAGTTGCTCTTGTGCAAATTTTGCTCTTTCTTTTATTCTTCGTAAACGAAATCAACCTTTATTATAAGCTGAATGTCTGCACTTTGCTCTTAAAAGGAGCTATTATAAAGGTTTGAAAAAGGAAAAAGGGAACAGAATCTCCAGATGATAAATACGAGTTAGTGCTAAGTGGAAAAAGTCAAGGGGGGAAGAGGAAATAGCTGTGAAAACACTTTTTGAACAAATAGCCGTGCTGTAACTTTGTGTTGCGAGGTCGCCTGGATACCCTGGAAGAACAGGGATCCTTCTATATATATATTAGCTAGTTTAGTGTGTACTGCCGAAACTTGGAATGTAACTCCAGGCACTATTTACAAATGTTTGGGATGAAATAGTTCCAGAAAACCAAACAAAGAGGGGAGGGAGAGAAACCATCCCCAAACTCATCTTTTCAGTTTTCCCCATCACATTGCTATGTAGAATCTGAAATAGTCGGTAGGTGTTGGCTTGTAGAAGCTGAGGTGGAGGAAAGGAGTGACTTAGAGTAGATATTGAGTAGAAGCGGCTGGAAGGGTCCTTGGCAGATGAACTTGCACACGGAGCAGAGGTGGGCGAGCGCATTGGGAAATTCCCAGTCTAGGTTTGGGATGGGGTCATGGAAGTACGTACCCCCCCTGGACCAGGAGCTGGACACCTCCCGCTGATCCTGCTTGGCCATTCCCCTGCCCCAGGCACTGACTGTGCCTTGCAGTGATGTGACATGAGTGTCACCCGCTCTCCCTTGGTGCTTCTTGCAGCTTTGGAAAAGGATATCCCAATCCATCAGGAATGCAGATTATGAAATGTTTTGAAGGCAGGAAGCAATAGTCATTTAGATTTTTTTTTATTATTATTATTTTGATGGATGCTTTGCATCTTTATGTTCTGCTCTGTGATTTGTATCTAACTGTAGAGGGGTAGGGAGGTATTTGAGATACTCTTTTTGATCTTGGCATCACTTTTCTTGGGCTTGGAACCATTCCACTCAGTGTTTCATTTAGTCTGATTTTGTTCACTGATCTTCCTTGATCTGTAAAGGAACATATTCTTCCATCTAGGCCTTAAATTCACACTTGAATTGAGACTTTCTCAGTGTTGATACACTTAGGAAAAACAATCAGGATGATGTGGGAGCGTCACGATTGCTCTGAGCTGTGTATCGCAGCCCTGCGGGATTTCACAGGCGACAGGGCTGTGCAGCAGATGGAATCCTCGTGCTCTGAAGCCGCAGATCCCGACCTCCTCAGCTTGGATGAGTCACCGTGAGCTTGTTTCTTGTAGTGGCTGATGACATGCAATGAAAGATTCTAATTCTGCCCAGTATGGGGCAACAAGGCATCTTCACTGACTATTTTATTGCAGTTTTGTGTAAATCTCTGGGAATGCTGTTTCAGGAGCCTCCAGACAGCCAGACTTTAAAGTTCCTTTGCAAGACAAACTCAGTCAACATATTTGGTGATCATATTTTAATTTTGACTGTTGCTTTTGCTTTGAAGAGTTAGCAAATGGTGTCAAATGCGTTTAGTGTGGAGAGACAGCCCACTTTACTCATCACCGCTTGGCCATGTTTTACATTTAGGACTGAACGTTATCCTCATAATGAGGCCTCCTTGATGCCAACAGAAATTCAGAGTGAATTTCTGCATACGGCACAATTTTTAATTGGATGTCGGTCCCCTTGCGCCGGCTGAAGAGGAGGTTGCTGTGTGGTTAGAAGGGCTGCCCGTGGCTTCAGGGGTTTCTCATTGCCAGCCTGTTGGGATCAAACCCCTTAAAGGTCTGTCGTAGACTCTGAGTGATCCCCAGATCATGCAGCCTCCACTGCTGTCTCCAGTTCTCTGCCTGTCTTGCATGTAAAATGAAAGACTTCATTTTTCAGACTGTCAAAAATGTTTTTCATCAATCCCTAGGCTAGAAAAATTGGTAGCCGGTGAAAGCCAAATATTTGAGATGTTTACCTCTGATAAGGAAGCACACACCGTGAAAAGTGACGCTCGCCAATGTTGTCTTTGTGAAAGCAGAAGGATGTTCTGGGGTGTTGTAGGTATGTGTCACCTACACACCTTCCGCGTATCTGTGCCACCTGCACTGTGGGCAGCAGCCTCGGGATGCCGAGTTATGGTGACACGGAGTTTGCCGTGACCTGATTTACCCTGCAGAGCTTTCCGCAAGAGACCTGCGCCCGGGGATCCTGCAGGTGATCACGGCTTTACAAACCAGCGGGCTCTCTGGCTTTCTGCTGGTGAACGCCACGTCAGCCAGAGATGTGACGTGGGCACCTCTTGGGTGGGCAGAGTTCTGTTGGCAGATGCCTCCAGGGCAGGTGAAATCATCCTGGTGAAAGTGTGTTTTTAATGGTAGGGCCTTATAATGCTGTAGGATTGGGATTGTAGGGAGAGGAAGGGATGGTTTGAGCAGCTCGATGCCAAGTGCAGCTTTGGTATCACCAGATGGGCACGAGCAGCGCTCGACCCCTACGGCACGGGGACATCTTCTGCCAGGGTTACATCTGCCATCTCGACTGATATTGCCCTGGTAATAAAGTGTTTCTTTTTATTTTCATCTCTGTGTGGATATTTGTGTCGTGTGTTGTCCCAGCACTAGCAAAGATGATCAAATTAAAAATACAGAAAAGCATTGCAGGGTGTTTATTCACTAGAACACTATGGTTGGTTTTATGCCACGGTAACTTACTGTTTGGATGAGTTAATTTTGGACAGTGGCAACACAGGTTTTAAAGGGTACAAGCAGTTTAAGGAAATAGGAAAAAGAGGAGCTGGTAGGAGGTAGAGCAAATAGGCTCTTGTTTAATGCCTGGGGATTTACTTCAGTCATGTTCTACTCTTCAAATTAATTGTTTGCTCTGATCTGAATAGGTATTTCCCCTTCACTGTATCAGCTGAAATATTTGCATCCCTCAAAGTTCATATCACCTTGCAAGCGAGTTCACCTAAAGAAAACGTCAGCCTTAGCCAAGTCAGAAGGGAAGAGAAATAAAAAGCGGGGTGGAAGGGAAGAAACTAAGAAAATAGAAAAGAAATGTGTTTGGGGGAACTCAGGAGAGTGTTCATTGTGTTAGCCAGTGAATCTTAAACAATATTAACTTCTTAGCAACACTGATTGTGTTTTGTTTAAGTAACAAAGGATATTGTACACAGATACATTCATCCAGGGCAGATAAGGTTTGCACTGGACAGTTCTTTTGTTGGCCTGGCACTTGATAATTCACTCGAATTTAGCTATGGGACTAGAATTATGCATATTTGCTTCTAATGGAGGCAGAGGTTAGACATAAGGCTCCCAGTAATTTTCCAGCTCCTTGCTAAATTTAAATCTTAATAGAATGGGGCCCGGCCTGTCATCTTTGTGTTTTCATGGCAGTCCCAATGGAGCGGGGAAGCAAAGGGTAGAATTTAACCTGTCTCTTCCTCTCAATAGCAGGGTAGCACTTTTGTGTTTGCATCTCTCTTTCCATCGGAGATTTCAAAGCATGCGAATATTCTCTTTATGTCGGTGGAAAACCCAAGGCATGGAGCAATTTGGTCGCTATTCAGCAAACTGCTTCGTTGCACCCCACATAATGAATTGTAGGAATACATCCTTTGCAAAGCCCTGCATTTAAGTACTAGAACACCCTATAAATATGAATAAGATAGGGAGAAGGTGTTGAATGATTGCTGACCTGCAGTTATGCGTGAGGTCAGCATCAAGGATGGGGGAAAAAAACCCTGGGAATCCTGGATCCCATCCCCATATTAAATTGCTAGATATGCCTCCCTTGCTTTGAGCAATTATTTCCCTTGCTAAGGTAACTTCTTGTGAAGTCTTTGAATTGTCAGCTAAAAGTCAAGTATGGATCAATTGTTTGGTTTTATAGCAGCTGGCTGATTCCCTTGGTTCTGCGGTGCTGATCTCCTGCCACAAAGGATTTCATAGGGTGGGAGGCCAAACTTCTTCTCTTGCCTCTTCCCCTCAGTCTCGTGGCTTAAGCAGGAAAACAGTATAAATCCGGTCATGTCCTTATTGCCAATGAAAGCCTTTTCTATCAAAAATGGAGAAAGAAAGCCATTTTTCTGTGCTGACCAGCTTATATAAGAAGTGGAATGAATTCCTTGGTAATCAGGGAAATTAAATAAAGCTGAGGAGACAGCATAAGGGTGTAAATTTAGTTATTGAAGCGCTGGATTAAGTTTCTGGATGAGGCAGGCAAGGAGGGCATGGCTTTCGTGGGAAAACGCCTTTCGGCCTGGCAGGCCTGGTGCTGAGAATTCTCTGGAAGGGGAATTTCTTTGGTGCCCGTGTGAAAGTGGCTGCCACACACCCAGAGTTTACTGAGTCACACCTGGACCAACCCCAAAATTCCCCAAGCTGAGCTGAAGCGGACAGCTTTTCTCTTAGCTTCTCATCCTAATCCTTTAAAACTGAGCTCCTCCTGTAATCCCAGCACAGATTCCCATTAAATTTGAGGTCCCAGCTTGTCTGACAAAGGTTGAACCTTTGACATGATATTGGTGATTTTTAATGCTGCTCCCGAAGGCAGAAGGGCTGGAAAGCTTTCCAAGATGTGTTTGACTGATCTCCTTCAGTTCCTGAATCCCAACCAAAGCACGCAGGCAGGCTCTGGACACTCTCACTGTTTGCTTGCATCCATATAAATGGTTTATATTAACCTATCTCACAAGGGGTTTGTGAGGATTAGTTAATATTTGCAAGACGTTCGCGGACATGAAGTGTATTAAGTATCGTGAACCAGTTCCTTCCTATTTAACTTGCATGACCTGGCAGAGGATGCTGGTTTTCCTCTCTGATCTACATCTCATAACACGGCAACCGTCTCCTGTTTGGATTCTCCCGTCCTCAGCTGTCGGACAGCAACAGCAAAGCCTGAACTCCATTATTCATAGTGGTTTTCCCTTTTAGAAGAGAAGGGGAAACCTGTGTGTGATGCTGCGTAGGCCTTGGAATAAGCAGAAAGTTGCCCTACAGGACAAAATTAATTCGGGCTTTTCAAAAATGCGAATTTCTGAGCATAAATATAAGCTCGGAGTGGCTTCCTCAGCCTATGTTTAGTGTTAAGTCAGTGGCTTCTGCTTCAGAGTCAAAGGGCTCCTTTGAAAGCTTGTTTGATTTTCCAGATGTATCAATCGATCTGTTATTATTATTCCCCATAAATCTGTTGGATTCTTGTGAAATACCTGGTTTGATAATCTCATCGAAACTGGGTCTTTGAAGATACCTGGCAGGGAAAATCATTATCGATAGCCCTTTTTATTTCCTCTTATACTGTAGGGTGTAGTGTCAAAGGGTGAATTTGCTCTCGTTTTAATTGCAGTCAACTTCTGCCCCACCAGGTAAAGCTTTTCCCGGTCCATGCAATTCTTTGCATATAAAGTAAAATGTTTCTTCTAATTAAATTTACCTTTCATAATCTGGGGTCCGATTTGTTTGTTTGGGGTCTTTGTTTTGGTTTTTCCCCTTCTCTGGGGTGGGTGAACTCAATTTTCCTGGGACACTGCGGTCAGGCCGGTCTCGTGAGGCTCTGGCTCCCACCGCTATGAACTTAGTTCTGTATTTCTCTCTCTGCGTTAATGCTTTTTGGAGCTTCTCAAAATCATTAACCCCGTGAAAAACCTGTTGCCGATGGCCCAGGGCAACTTGGGCACCACTGAATGTGGAGGACGGTGTTCAGGCCTGGGGAAAGGTGGCTCATTTTTGCCTTCAGAAATGATGCGGGAAGGCTGGAACAGGGAGAGACAAGAGCTCTTGGCTGGTGGGAACCTCAGATTGAGGAGGGATTTGGGGGTATGTGCAGCAAAATCATTGTCAGTGGCAGAACTGATGCTGATTTCATCAGGGTTTCAGTCTGGTATCTCCAGCTACTCAATACTGTTGATTTGCTGAAAAGAAGTAAAGAAAACATTGTCATGACTGGTCCTGGCAATCATGGCCATCCTGGGGCTACATGACTATTGACTGGTTCAAAGCATCACCTATGGAAATGACCATGAAGAAGTCACTTTTCCTTCCGATTTATCAGCTGTAATTAGAGGAGGCATTTGCCCCTTTTCATTATGGAGAGGTGAATGCCAGGGTAGGAGGAGAATTGTGTTAGCAAAGAGACAGCTTGTAAACTGGATTTAGTCATTTTAGGCATAAAGTTAGGTTGTTTAAGCCTCTGATATGAGGGTTAGAGGGGTCTTTTTTACAAAGGACAGTGGGAGCAAGCAACCAGGGTCATTTTATAGTTCAGCAGCAGGAGTGGGAATCGCTCACTGTAATAGCAAAACACGGCATTGGACAATCCAGAAGGTTCTTCCAACCCTGTATTCCCAAAACATGTATTGGGCAATAAATATAAAGGGCAAGGAGACTCTGGTGGGTGGAGGCAGCGTGGTGAATCGCAGCTGGGAACTCAGGTTATGAACCAGGATATGTAGGCCAGACCTTGGCTGCTGTAAACCAGCACAGGCTTTGTTAAGCTGCAGTGGTCTAGCTCAGGATTTGCCCCTTGGTGCTTAAAAATTCAGCAATTTTATGCCCAAAATTCAGTAATTAGGTGTTTGGGGGGGGGTTTTGTGTGTTTGTTTGGGTTTTTTTATTGCCCTTTAGCCCATTCCTGGCTTATAGACATCAGTTTTACTTCCCTGGGGAATATATTTCAGGCCAACAGATTTATAGACTTCACCATTTTCTGAGTAGTAACTTTAGACCCTCCTTTTTTTTTTTTTTTTTTTCCAAAGCTTGACTTCTTTTTTCAATCTCAGCTGAGCCCTCTGAGCTTTTGCAAATTCCTATTTTCATGGTAGTTTTCTTAGCAAGCTCTTGCCAGCCCTTCTGTTCCTCCCCCATCCATCTGGCTGTGCCACTCACATTTAGTCCTTTATCCTTCTCAATCACTTTTGGTTTTCCCCTCACCCTCTGGCTTTTTTTTTGTTGTTGTATTTGTGGCCTTCAGCATCCTGGGAGTAAATTAAACATAGAGATGCGTCCTGCCCCTGCTCAAGGAAAGTTGCAGTTTCTTTAGCCATGTGTTGTTTTCATTAATGCCATAGTCCAAGCTTTGATCTGATTTCCTTTCTACAGTCCATTTAACATTAACATTTTGCAGTGATTCTGCTACGCAAGTATCTTTCCTGTTATTTGCCTTTTCCCCAAACATTTCTGTTTGCATTCTCCCAGACCTCACAGGTTTTTCCATTTACTCCCTAGGTTTGCAAACTCCCTTTGAATTGTGTTTTCCCTGCCCTCCCGGGTGTTTGCAGCACTTCCTGACTTAGATTCGATATCTGAATTTAATTAGTATGCTCTCTGCTCTCATTCAGATCCATAATGGGTCCACCAGGAGCAAAGTGGAAGGATGAGCCCGGAGCAACGTGTGTCTCTGCACAGGATCAGGCAAATGAACGGCAATAAGCATTAACAGGGAAATTGTTAATATCAATACACTTCTTTCCTGGAGAGAGTGTTGATGGGATCTAAAGCAAAATGATACATGAATGTTTAGTCTCAGGTGGCATCTTTTGCAGATAAATTTGAATTAAGCTGTAATAAATTCATGGCCCTGCCTGTTAAAGCTGTCAGCAAAATGCGTGAGGAGCCCAGCCAAGATGTAACACAAGCACGGATTAGCATCCCACAGTCTCCCTGGGATAACACAAACTCTAACTCTAATCTAGCTGCATTCCTGGGATGGAAGTAGGACATCTAAATAACGGAATGCAGTTTGTTATCAAAGCATAAGCCTCAATTAGAGAGAACCCAGAGGTTCCGGACCAACATAAATTAATGCACTGAATCCCCTCTGCATGAGAATGACTGAAGAGATGGAACCTGAAAGAGTCTTAGCTGGGATTTGTCATCATTTTGGTCTTTGGGGCCCGGCCGGACTGCTGCCAGTGGTAAGAGATCGGTGTTTAGATCAAATTCCATGACAATCAATAGTTTGCAAGGACATATTTTGTATGTTCAGCAAATCAGCAGGTGCTATTCAGAGATGGATTACTCCGTGCCATCTATCCACATGTGCTTGGCGTATGTTCCATTATTTATGTTCTCCTGGGATAGATCAATACATCTATTGATCTACTGAGCGGGCCAGTTTTTTCCTCCCCATCATCATCAGAAAGCTGACTGATGACTGTGTTCGTTTTGCTGTGTTATGTTTTTAACTTCTTTAGCTTCACCCAAGAGTTAAAGCAGTAGATAATCCAAGCTCATCTGTTTTTCATCTGGAAGTTTGGATGTATATTTTGTGAATGAAGACACAGCCCCTGACTGATAACACTTGCTGTATTCATCAGGAGGCACACGAGGCCATCTCAAAAGTGCAGCATAAAGACTCACATGTAGGTAGAATATAAAAATCCAAGGCACAGGGAAATATTAATGATACACACAGCGTGGCCTTGTCCTTCTGATATAGATGAGAGCGGCGAGTGAAAACGTGAGATCACGTGAGAAAAATCCCGATGCCCCAGATTTAGTAGCCGCCAGTTTCCTGTACAGCAGCAGCTGCTATGCCGAAGTCACTGTTGTTTTGGGAACTCCAAAACTCAAGTGTTGTTTACACCTGCTTTGCCCAAATGCAGATGATGGGGCAGGAATCCCGTGGTCCTGGGTCAGCAAAGGGGATGGTTTGTTGTTGTGTGGGGGGGAAAGGAATTGAGGGCACTTTGGAAGACCTGGGGGCTTGCTGAGGGAGCCAGTTAGAGGCATTAGTCCAGGTAATATCAAAAGTCTACAGTGTTGATAGAAGGAAAAAAAACTAAATTGGGCTGTTTTGTTTGGCTGTCGGGTGGAAATGACTGAGGAACGACCGCTTTCTGTGCTGCTTCGGAGAAGGCTGCGGTTAAGAAAGACACTGTGGCTTGTTGGAGGTTCAAGTGAGGAAAGCAATGGATTTTTTACTCTGTGGCCGTGTTGAGAGAAGGACCTGGCAGCAGACACACGTGCTAGAAAACTGTGAAGTGAGGGAGACAAAGCTACACTGGCAACATTGGAGTGAGTTATGTCTCTATTTGTCTCTTCTGTAAAATGCATTGCTTCTTCCTCCAGAGATTCTGCAAAAGATCTAAGCATGAGTAGCAGACACTTCAACTGCAAGTTTAGAGGGCAAGATGTCTGCCGTACAATTCTTATTCTAGAATCAGTAGCACAAAGTACCCACTTGCAGAGAGGCTTCAGCACATCTAACTTACCGTCGAAGAGAACTTCCCAGGCTCGGCATTCAGTTTGCAGCACAGCTGAGAAGCCGAGTAAGAGCTGAAGGGGAAAGTGTGATGTGTGTAGACAAGATGAAACAAGTCAGAGACTCTGCACCTGCCTGTTATTAACTTACATAATCGAGCAAAACCAAAGCACCACCAACATATAGAGACTTGTAGCCTGCAACGCTCCATTTTTTTTTTTTGGTTCTCCCTAGATTTTGGAGAGACTGCACCTGACCTTTGTATGAGCTGATTCTAGATGTGCCAAGCAAGCAGTTCAGTAACAAGCTAATTGGAAATAATGATTTTAATTAGTGTAATTGGATTATGCCAAAGTGTTTTTTTGGGGGGACTGTGCCGTTCTGCTTCAGATAAGTTGTTCAAACTGTCCTGTTTGTACACCGCTCCTAAACCAGCACATTGTGTAGGGGTTTAGGCAGGGAAAAGGGCACTGGCCAGAAAAAACGCTTGATTTACTTCAGATTTGGTATTTAATAACACAAGGAATGTAGCAGGGATTGCAGCGGGTTTTTACTAGAGCAGCAGATTGTTTTTGTAAGCTGTCGTCACGTGCACCTTGCTTTCTCAGGGAGTCAGAAGGTTATAGGTATTTTCTTAACCTTTGTGTCTTGCTTGTCATTAGCAGCTGAGATCCTGTCACCATCGACTGTGGACAGAAAAAGCAAAGCTCTTCATTATATGGGATCTTACCTTTTAATGGGAACAGGTCATCAATCAGTTCTCCGAAGTGCCAGAGGCCTCAGAAATTATAGGTAGTTGAGATTAGATTGAGACATGCCTGAAAACTTGAGTATCTTTGAAATAGTTGCATCTCAAAAGGTACTCGTCTGCAACTAATTACGTCTGCTTTCAATTAGCAGAGGAAACAACTAGCAAATCATCAGTGTTATTTCCCTCCACAGCACTTTTTTTGAGGCAGCCTTCCATAACCTTACGTACTTGAGAGCGTATTTTAGCACTAACACTCGATATGGATGTTTCTCCTCCTGAGAGGAGCTGTGATTCTCACTAAGGAAACTCACAGAATGCAATTAATTCATTTACTGCAGCATGGTCCGTTATACTTCAACAGATCAGCATTTGCTGCTGCTTGTAGTTGGTGGCTGAGTAAACTCTAAGTAAACTCAGTTTCAGAATTTCAGCATTGGTTTAATTCCTTGGCATCTCTCTGTGCGTTTTTCACATTGAGATGGAATTTGACTTTCACGTGCACAGTCCTTTTCATTCCTGTAGATCCTCTACATGAGATTAAAATGGTGATATAAATAATGCCCCCTGCCCTCAATGAGATCACGGCAGGTTACTCAAACACTACCTCAAAGTCAGATTATGATGGCCAGAGTAGAATGTTTGAAGATAAGTAACTGGATAATAAAACTAAATGCTCATTGGTTATCCAGGGAAACTGAACAGAAAAAAACAGCCTGGGAGAAGTTGTAAGAATGATTTATTCACATGGTATTATATTAAACATGTTAAGTTTGGGGTGTGCTGGAGCCTCTCTTTTATTACATCCTTACCAGTCAAGTGAACATGGGTTTAGAAGAAAGGAATGTTTTAAGCAAACAGTGCTGACCTAGATTTTCAAAATGGGTGAGCTTGAGGACACCGTCTTCATTTTATGCCTCGTTAACTTAGCCTGTTCTTCAGGGTTTCCATGGAAACTACCTCTTCTTCGGTGTCAGACAAACTTTTGATGGCTCGAGTAAGAAGGCAGCAGGAGGCACTAGGGCAGAGAATGTGTTAGAGCCCTAATGGAAGACGGCAGTGAATGAACTTCGAACGTAAACAAAGGAGCGGTACTAGAAGACCATAAATGTCAGTGCATTGACACCTAGGATGATTCAGCACTGCTAGGGGATGTGAAAGTACAAACTTAACAGAGCATGACCTTGTTCTGATAGTTAATGAAGTTAAGCTGGGCTCAGCATAAAATAACAGATGAGTCTGACTTTCTCATTGTGGATGAATAAGCAGGGCTCTGCCCCAAAATTTCAAATATGATGCTGCTGAGGGAGGATTCAAAGTGCAAAAGGCACCTGTAGTACAAACACACTTCTGCCATATGGCTGTATTGCACCCGGTGCATTTCTAGGCTATTGTATGTACTGCACTGTCCCTGTCAGTCTGGGATGAATCGTATGAAGTTATTATTAATTAATATAACATTATTGTATTACAAATTGAACTATTCTTCTTGGCTGATATTTTGAAAGGACTATATAAAACACAGTCAGCACTCATTCTGCATTGATTCTCACTTGGTGTTCAGCTCTTAGCGCGTCTTTAAAAATCACAGCCATGAAACATGGTAGAAGCCAAGCTTTTCCGCAGTGCTTCCAAGCAGGTGCACGTGGTTTTTGCAGGCTCAGTCACTTATTTGTACGAGTGTGCTGTGTCATTGGCGTTGGGTTATTTGCTATCGCTAGTGCCCAGTAAGGAAGAGGCGCAGCACAAAGTACTTAATCTGGTTCATTATGGGTAAGGGGTGAAGAACAGAAGTCAGAGCGGACAGATCCATCACCAAGCTGAATGGATCTTTATGCTGAATACAAATTACTTTCTTCTTCTTGATAGTGTAAGGCCACCCTATCTTTACAGTTTCAGACTAAAACATTTCCATTCTGCTTTGAGAAAACTTTTAAGCTTGGATGTCTTGCTCACAGTTTTACATCTTTCTATGTGATCTCGTAGTTTATAAGTCAAAAGTGATATAAAGTGTTTAGATTCTTGTCAAAACAGAAGATTTCAGCAGAGTCAAACTGAAAATTATGCAGAGAGTTGGGCATTAATGAGCAGGGAGCTGGAGGTGTGATTCTAGGCTCTACTACCATGGGATTCAGGACAAGTTCTCTGATCTTTTTCTCAAGCCTGTGTTTCCCAATCTGTAAAGTAATACAATGGTATCTGTCTTTTTATAAGTAGTTCTTTTAAATTCTTTAAGGTCTGCATATGTACTGGGGGATCTATAACTATTTTTGGACCAACAATTGGGCTAATTGCAAGTCAGAAGCCCTTGAGTGGTGCTGTTGTTTGGAAGTAAACGAGCCCTACTCTTTTGCTCTTCAGCTTTGAGTACCTTTTATGCCTGAATACAGAATTCATTATAAACAGAGCTGAACTGGGCTCTTGAGAGGTTCACAGGATGTCAGAACTCGTCTTTCTCTGCCTCTTTGCTCGCAGGTTTAAGTTGTGGTCACGTAGTTGATGCATGGGAGGTACAGAATGGAGGTAGGTCAGGTACAGTGGCCTGTGGAACATAAGCATCTATTCCGTGCGGCACAGTGGGTGTGAAGACTCAGTGCTCAAGTTGAATTTCAAAGCTGTAGTAGTAGTTTAAATCTGGCAAGCTTCAGATTGGCATCCTAGAGTTTAAAATAGTGCCAGCCCGCTGCCCTGTCATTGTGCTCTGTTGAGAACCAGCAAAATACAAGATGATTTGTGGAGACTTATAATGTGATGCTGGGGAGGCTTTGGTTGGAGCTCTTGGCTCGCATTTTGTGATCCATATCTCCAGGTAGCCCCACCGTCCACCGAAACAAAGACCGCAGACCTGGAAACCAGTATGCAGCAAGTCAGCTTTGCTCCTGGGGCTTTACTTGTGAGATGCTGTTCACTGCGACGAGCATCCTTGTGAACTCACCATCTACCTCACCGCAGAACTCAGTCTTGGGTGACAAGATGAGCTGGGCTGGAGCGGGGGAACGCTGCCTGGCTTGTACAACAACAGAAACAGTTGGTGTTATCAAAAATAGTGGCAGTTCTCTCCACTTTGCGTGCAATGGCCTTGCTGTTGTACCTAGCGCAATGGTGAGCTTACACCTTAGGTTCTTGTATTGGTACATTAATTTCTAAAGCTGTCTGGTGCTTAATGAAAACATACAATAAGGAAACTAGGGCTACTCTGCATGAGCTGGTGTCATGCGAGGTGGATAAGTGAGGGCAGACCTGCTTTAGGGACAGGTTTCTTGCAGCCATAGACAGTTAGACTGGCTTAACACTGCAAGGGTTTTTCTCTTGGCCATTCTTTCGTCTAGTGTAGACAGGTCATTTCAGGGGACTCTTGTTTATCTTTGAGCTTTCAAAGGATCGTGAAAGCACAGAGCAGTACAGAGATAAAATAACATGCATTTGTTTAATGTTATGGAGTATGTGGAACAGAGTTACCTGGACAGCATGGAAAGGCCTCTTTCAGTTCCTGTTTTCATAATTATGTGGGCTTTGTAAAAGCTCAATTTCTCTATGCAGCCTTGAGGATCAAATTCTGCTCTCAATCCCGTAAGCTTAATTAAAATATAGTTAGGCTGATATGATAAAAATGTTGCTGAGGCGGCTCAAGTTCTGCAGTACAACGTGCCCGGGTGTAAAAGGAGAGACAGACGTGAAAGCACAATAAAGGGAATTGCTAGGCCGGGAGTGCTACAAATGGCTTGACCCTAACAGTGATCTCAGTGTCTGTGTTGCCACATGTTTTTCCTGTGTTTTGAATCAACCTTTCTATAGAAATCGCTGAACTTGCCTGAGCACGGGCTTGGCTTGACCACAGGCCAGCTGGGCTCCTCTGGCCGCTGGTCTGTCACCTTCAGCATCCTGCCCCTGATGGCACAGGACACATGTTTCCAAGGTTTCTTCACAGGGATGGGAACTGTTGTTGCTCTGATTTCTTGGAAATTGGGCTTTTAGGTGCACAGGGATTGTGAAACAGAGGCTGGAACACGCTGTTTCAGCCGACCTCCTCCTGTGTCAGCTGTCACATCCATAGGCAGAATTGATCATGCAACACACGTCCCTCCAGTCCCCTTGGGTGGGGAGCAGTGGGGACTTTCAAGAGCAAGAATTAGTTAGTCCCAGCTTCTCCACTTTGCCAGCAATGCAAATGTTGGTTACCTGAAGGCTATTTAGGAAGAAGCCCATCACGATAATAAGTGAATATTGAAAACAACATCTTATGACCAAATATTATGAAATCAGCAGACCACAAAAAAAAAAAGAAGCAGAAGTTGCTGGGGCAGATTCCTCCTTTGCTTTCATGTGACTATCTAATCTACCCTGACCTGCCAAGTTATTTGAAAGAAGGATGCTTTTGTCTGAGCTCAGGACACAAATATCATAGCACCTCTCTGTGTTTGCTAGCATGGGTACATTGAGGAAAATGTTTACCAGCAGGAGATTGGTGCTGCTAATGCAATTCACTGTTATGGCTTTTTAGAGGCAGAACTCACTGCGATGATCTTGTCTGAGTTTTGAGGGTATTAGATCCTAAAGGTTTCCTGCATTTAGATAGAGGGTTTTATTATTATTTGTTCTGAGAAACAAGTACCTGCTATTAACGGCAGATGTGATGAAGTTAGGCAAGGAAAGAGAGTACCTGACCTTCTTTGTAAGATGCCTAAAGCAGAGATTATCCTTAATTATCCTCAATATTTGTCCTATAAATTGTCCTGTGGCGGTCCAGGCGTGCCCTGCAGACACTTCCCCGGGGCGGCCCTGGGCGGCAGTGTGCGCCCGCGCCGGCTGGGACGCGTCGCGGGGTCACAATCCTTCCTCGCCTTCCCCCTGGTTTCCAGGGATTAGTAATCAAGTTGCTGAGCTTTACCACAAATAACCGGTTACCGTCACCTGCTCCGGGCGCCGCTGCTGCGCTCAGGAGCAGGGCAGATGCCAAGTCTGCCCTTCGCTCTCGTGTGCCACAGGGGACAATGGACGTTTCCTGCACCCCAGCCCAAGGTCCAAGGGGGAAAATGGGGGTGGGGAGGGAGGGGGTGCTGGATTTCCCCATCCTCCCTTGTTCACGTGGAGAGTCCAAGTTACAACTGAGTAATCACAGCCACCCCCAGACAACTGACTCCTGCTGTGAAGCTCTCACAAAGTGTGATTAATTACATGATTAAGGATAGAAAATGGGTCAGAAGTGAGTAAATAGCTTTGTGCAGGGGTTAACCGGGTGTGTGTGTCCTTGGCCTGGCGCAGTGCTGCTCATGTTCTCCATATGCCACAGACTCGCACCCTCCAAGACATCACCAATGTCAGGATAAGATGGGGCCTTACCAAACTTTTGGACTTGGTGGTGTAATTCCCTGGAAGTGCATGGTAACCTGCTTTTCTTTTTGAAGATGTGGTGTTTTTAAAGTAGAACTGTTTTCATCTGCCACCACCGAATGACCACACTTGGTGCCCAACATGGGTGAAAGATGGGGACAGGCAACAAGAAGTGAATGTGTGACCACAGTGTAACGAGTTGTCATCATCAGGGGGCTATATCATTGTATTGATAGTTAAGATTATGAAGATATCCAGATTTTTTTTACCTTTCTCAGAAGGTATTTCAGTCACTAAAGAATCTGTCTGGAGGCATTTAATTTCTCTGAGGTACTATCTTACCTGATTGAAGAACTGTCCTCGCTAAACATCTGTTTTCTCATATTGCTATAGATGTTTTGGAAACGTCTTCTCCTAAGCTACCATGCAAGCATCCTTCCTTTCCTGTCTGGAATTCAGCCCTGGCCTTACTGAGCAGAAAGTCCCATTCTTCAGAGCCAAGGAGGAACGGTTTTATTATAAGTTTACGTAACTTGAAATACTAAAGGGCCCTAAAAATTGGCAGCGTGGAAAACTTCACAACATTATAAACCACCCAGGCTTCAGCACAGAGAACAATTTATCCTTGTCATATAACTCCACAGCGCCAAAAAAAACAATGCACAGCTCTGTCAGCCTTTCATGAACTTTTTGGTCAACATGATGAGTTTCTTAAGAAACAAAATGTCCCATCAACACCCAGGAATTGCAGACCAGCTTTGAGACACAAAATCAGTTTACTGAGTTATCTCTTCAGCTAGAGTTGTGTGGTAGGGAAAGGGTTTCCTTACAGAGCATTTGCACATGTCTAAGTTTAACTGAAGATTGTATTAAGATATTCAAGTTGTTTCCTCTTCAGGTGTAGAACCCAAAATCCAGCTGTCAACTTGCAGTTGAAGTAGAAGCTTTCAAGGGCAGAGGGAATTCCTTTGTCTCTATAAAGCTATTGCCATGTGTCCTGAAGCATGAGGTTTTCTTATTAGACTACTTAATTTTTACTAAGATCTAGTGAGTTAGTTGTACCAAAATCCACTCTTTTTCTTGAGCAATTTCCTCAAAATTTTCTTATATCTCCTGAGCTCATGGGGTAATTTTCATCAAATCCTTGTGTTTTTTTTACTAAGATGTGTTGAGTTTATTTTGCCAATTATCTCAGCATGAAAGGCATCATGAAGTCCACCTCTGCCAGGCCAGGCAGCGATTGCCTTAGACTTTCATGTTGGGAAGAAAGTAGGAAGTGTAGGATCTCCTGAAGAAATGAGAAATGCATTTTATGCTCTAGGACAAATACAGCTGAGGCTGGACTAAGGGTCCCACCCTTTTGAGTAGCCACGGCTTAGAACGTATTTTCTCTAAGTGTCAGTGTTACTTAGAGTAAATAAATACCATCTTGTATTTGGGAGGGAGATGAAAGCAGAGGCCTAAAAAGGTAAATTCTTCTCTTAGTGTAGGGAAATTGCAAGGGGTCTCGGTGCTCTGAGAGACCCTTCCAGGTCACCAACTCAATCCATCCTAACATAGCGCTTCTGTTATCGCTGTTTCCCACAAAATAGTTCTGCTGCTTACACCACGCTGCTGTGCAGCCCTCAGAGACCCGCTGGTGCCGTCGCTGTGTTGCTTGGTAGTAGATGTCCCCCATCAGTGACCACTGTCTGCTGGAACCCACCTCCTCAGTGGCCACTCGAGCAGCTGCCTCAGTGGATGCCGGAGGTCGGGTTTTGCTCCTCAGAAGTGCAGGTCTCTACCTCTCCTTGCTCCTCGTGCTTCAAACTAAACTAACAGAAAGAAGAACGGGACTCGGGAACAGGGACCGTGCCGTGAGTTCTCTGCATTTGTGAACTCCTGGGACAAACCCCGAGACACGGTCCCTTTGGATCAGCTCGACGTGCGTGCGCTGGCGAAGCATCTGGATGCTTAGGCAGCTGTTATCAGATCTCTGTTTATAAATACGAGATTTTGGATTTGGCTTGAGTGCTTGAGCTCACTAGCAAGCAGGCTTCCCCCCCACCCCAACAAAAACACAATAACAACCACCACGAACAATGACTGTTTCACCTCTCCCACATTAGCTATTAATAATGTTAATTTACTTCCCTTGAGAGATACCATATGTTCCCCTTCCTGATCTCTCTACAGGCATAAGAAAAAACTAAGGAAATTAGAGAGACTCCATAACACTGATGGCAACATCCAATGTCTTATCAGGCTTCCTGTTGTTGGGAGTATTGTTTTCCTTTAAAGATTAATATTTACAATGGTTACTTAGTTATCTTAGTTCATTTGGTGACCATTAAAGATTCCAGCCCTGAATGCGATGAATGAACCTACTTTTATTTGTCCTTGATGACTTATTTGTCTTGTGCCTCGTCTGGCTGAAAATCAAGGAAAATAATAATTGGGTTGGGCTTTTACTGCCATTTCATAGGAAGGCTCAAAGTGCACGTTTTTGTTTGTTTTAGAATGGGAGCCCTTACCCGCTGTTTCTGCTGATGTATGCATATTTAAGAATATATGTTTTGCGATTAGTAGCAAAGTTAAAATAGGTATTTTCCTCTATTTTTCTTAAGCTGCGTGCCCAGTTTCAGTGCTCCTTGGGGGGAAAACAAGGGTGTTTCACTTTTCATCCACAACTGCAGCCTTACAGGCTCACCCAAGGGTCTCCAATGGGACAGAAAAGCATTGTGTGCCCAGGCTAAAGAAATAATGCTCCAATCCAGGGTCAGTCCGTTGTTTTCTTCCCCTGTGCATCAGCTGAAGTTCAGAGGGGTTTCTCAGCAAGGGCAGAAGACACAGTTGTTTTGCTCTTGTGTTTTTGGTTATGAAAGCCCGGGGGCGCAGCGGGAAGCAGTCACTCAGTGTGGCACAGATAGAACACTCAATCCTGCCTCCAGAGCTACAGAGGCGTTTCTAGGGCTCTTGTAGGCATGAGGGATTTTGAAATCACCTTGAGTTGACTTCGTCCCTGCTGAAGAGGAGCACACGAATGTCCTTGTACTCACAGGGGTATTAGATGCAGCCCTGGAGAACGACACCAGAGACAAAAGCGGCCCATATTACAAATCTTTGCGTTCTAAATTTGTACCAGGTGCAGCTTTACAGCAGAGATGAACACGGGCGCATGAGTGGTTTTCAACCTGTCCTGTTTTTCTTCTCGGCATGGACTAAAGATGCACCTTACCTTCCCTGGAAGGTAGAAACTCCTGTCATCTCTTCATCGTCTGCCCTTAAGATGGGTTCACTTCCATCTCTGTGAGTTGAGCTCCCACAAACACCCTTCTGATGGTGACCCCCACCCTGGCCGCCTCCCCCTGCATCCTTTCTCCCGCAGCCCGTTGGCATTTTCTCAAGTCAAGTCCTCTGGACTGTTAAGACCAGGGTTACAGTCGGGTCTGTTCGCAGCCCAGAGGAGCGGAGGGCTTGTCGTGATGTGATGATAATTTTGCAGCGTGTCCGCACGCTCTGCGTGTGAACCACAAACCCATTCTCAGACACAGTCAGCTCTCAGAGAAGGGATAATTTATAATAATGACATTTCCAAGGTTTCTCTCTCTTTTTCTCCCCTTTACCCCTCCCGGTGTTTGGTGAATATGGCACAAACCATCTCAGCTTTTATAGGGGGAGGCTGGTTTTCTGGTTTCTTTGCAGACTGCTGTCTCATCCTGAAACTGCAGATTTGAGGTGCTTTTATAATGAATTCACTTGCACCGTGACAGATGTTTCTGATACGATAAGAAATGTGGCCCAGGAGCCAGTGGCGCTGTGGAGCCGCTCACGTTCCTCACCTGAATTGCAAATGCAATATTGCGTTCTTATCTGTTAAAAAACACGAGCAACTGCACATATAAATAATACGCCACCAACTGCCAGCTGTTTGTGCCAATGACATTCGTCTTAAAAGAATCGCTCCTTCCATCATCTGCTCTCTTCCCTCTTGCAGAAAATCTGCAGCTCTTTTGCAAGTACAGCAGGAGAGATTTGTTTTCTCTTTAAGCTGCAGACAGAGCAGTTACTTTAGAATAATTATGTATGAGCAAACCTCGCTTCCATATTTATGGCACAGGTAGTACCTGTTGTTGTTGTTGTACTTGTTATTTTCTGCATCTCCCTGGGCATAAAAGTGTCAGTGCTGCTTTCTCTTTCTTGGCAAACGCTTTTTACAGCACTCACTGTCTTTCAGTGGTTTCAAGGTTTCGGTGCTGAATTATATGGAAGAAAGTGTTTAAAAATAATTCTTCTTTTAATGTGAAAGAGAATGGCAAATCACTTTTGTGTTAAGGTTTGTAAAAGGTTGTTTTCTAGATATTTTGAATTTAGGTTGAAGGTACAACCACCCCTAGAATCCCAGACACAGAAGCAAGCAGGCCTGATCGCTTGGTAACTTTTACTATTAAGTCTTGCAATCAACCAAACTTAAAAATACTACCAGGTGAAGTTGTTCCGGTAATTGCTCTGCTGCATGTTTTATAAGGGTATAGCTGGGAAACACTTTGCAGCATTTTGCCAGCTCTGGGCAGGGATGTGTTTCTGTTACAAATGACCTTCTGGGAGAAGTTGACTGGGGCCGTGATTCATTGGCAGCCTGCTGGTGACAGCCTTGTTCCTATTGTTCTAAAACTCTGGTTTCACGTTTCTCCAGTTAGATAAGCTGCAACCATTATCTACACAGTGAGCTACAAATAAAGTGTGATGTAAGGATTAAGCTTATTATCTGATTGGCAACGTGGGACCACTTTTCCAGGTTAAGGGTTTGAGCAGATCTTTAACAAAACTCTGTCTTTTATTGCTTTCAGCAATGTATTGTCCTCCCAAAAGATAAAATATGCTTTTGGAAGCTGCAGTGTGTATATATAATGTGAGCTATAAATAGTCTGGAGCTGGTTCTGCACAGCACTGGTGCGCAGAGATGTTAAGGACGGATTCTTTGCAGCGACATTGGGGCTACTGAGAATCATCATTTGAAAGCAATGGCTTTTAAATGTAATTCAGTATGTTCAGATTCACACCAAGATCAGAATCTGGCTGGGAACGTCATATGTGTTTTGAGAAATGATGGAATTTGGTGGCCTCAGCTTAATCTTAGTTTTAGTTGGAGATTATCTATCCATTTTGAGACTAATACCAAGGCAAATGAATTCACTTGTAAATGAGGAATGCTTGATTATTGTGCTAGCTGAAAAACAGGTCTATATACACCCACAGTTCAGCTGCTGTAAATGGATGTACGTAAGGATTTAGAAATGGTTGCTATTCAGCTCCTTCTGATGGTAAGATGACTTTCAGCAGTTGAATGATATATGATAATGTTGATATTCACACAGGCTGTTCCATTACCAGGATAACGACCACAATGGCCGATCAGTCTCTTTTTTCTTCAGGCATAAGCCGGTTACAGGCTGACATTGGAAACGAGTTCTCTGGCTGAAGCGTTATCTTCCCTGCTACAAACAGGGTAGGGGCCATGGGGAGGGGGGAGAAGAAGAAAAGTACCTGTTCATAATGGGTTATCGACCGTGTGTTATCTCTTCTGCTGTAAAATCTTAATGGGACAAAGCATGGTAGTATTACTAAGGGCATACAAGGCAGGGTCAATGCCAGAGTATTAACCTTACTTAGCCAAGTTTTGATAAATATAATAGATCTCTTGTTTGCAAAAGGATTTTTACAGCAGTTTCTGGTCACGCGTTAGAACTCGCTGCGTTGCGTTGCATCCTCTCTCACACTCAGCCAGCAAAGAGAAGGGATCTTCCCACCGTTTTCTTGTGCCCTTTAACTTCAGTGCAGTTTTGAGGCCCAGTTCTGGGTGCTTAAATCCTCTTTTAAGTCTATCAGGTATGCCTAAGATAATGAGTCAGGCCTGAGGTGGAGACGGAGGCCGCTGGGCCTCGGTGGGGCATGGCAGATGCTGTGTGATCACCCCTAGCGAAGCATTTGGGGCTTTAGTTCTGTGGCAACTTGCTGTGGGCTGCACTGCAGGGTTCAGAGCAGCTTTTATTCATACTAGTGACTTCCTGGTGCCTTTTGGAGTATTTGCTTGAGGTCTGTGGTGATTTCAGATGTAACTAAAGGCGTGTAGTTTCCTTCCGAGGATGATCCATCCTGTAAGGTTGACACTTAAACGCATCAGACTTTCCAGTCGCCTTTACTAACCAGTTTATTTGACAAACTTCACAGTCACTCTTAGGGCAGGACTTGACCCCTACTTATACTTAGTCTCTTATATGTTGTCTTGAGAGCTCTCAGAGGCTGTAGAAAGGGGGCAGGAGAGCCAAGAACAACCTGTTTTGTATATTCCTTCCAGCTCATGAACCACTGTGCGGGGACACTGCAGATGGGCCGTACTGAGATGTACCGCGGTGCGGGGCCCATTGTGGGCACTGGGAAGTAGAGCACATCTTAGAGCTGCCTTCAAGGTGCTCTAGTTCATGCCAGAGAAAAGGAATGGACCTGCAAGGATCCAAAAACCACTTCGTCCATCTAAAACTGCTGTGCCACCCTTTCTGTCCTTGGTATGTGTATGCAACTAGGATAGCCAGGAGCAAGGAACTGCCTTTCCACAGATACACTGATGCTCCCAGACCAGAGACACATAAATCTGGAGATGAATAAAGCACAAGATCTAAAAGCAAACCAGTGCGGCTCAATCACATCGCGTTGCTGGGAGCTCCTTTCACACCACCTTCCTTTCACATTCTGCACCCTCATGTGTAAATGTCTTTGCTTGTGTCAATCCACAGACCATTGACCTCCAGGGCTGTTGCTAACAAGCAGAACAACCAGAATCAAACTTCCAGGTGAGCACTTTTCACTCCCTGATCTTAGCTCTGGTGCTGACTGTGGAAACATCTCCCCCTGCCTTCAACTCCTTCAGGCAGAGAAGGGAGTTTCTATAACAGACATAGCCCTGTTATTTATCTGGGCAAGTCTGAGTATTTTCCCAAAGAATTTGTGAAATACTCTCTGAATGATCAATGGCACAAGCATGTGACTCCAAGTCACTGGACAAGCAGCTACTTAAAAAAGCACCCACTGAAAAAGCAAGTCTGAAAGCCTGTCTGGTGTTAGAAAGCACTTAATTTAGAGAAGCGCCCATCTCGTGAGCGAGTGTCATGTCATAAGGCAATACTGCAGCGTTCCTCAAGGACAGCGCACAGAAATAGGTTCTGCTTTTCTGCATGACACACGGGTAATGCTATGCTGAATGTAAACATTCTAATACCCATGGCCTGTGATTTTTTGTTTTTAAATTTTGTTTCTTCCCTGGCCATTTGACCCCAGCATCACTGAGCTGTTCCATTGATTCATATAGTCTTGTGCATTACTAGTTTCAGGTTCCCTGGTCTCGTTCTGGCACTCAAACCTTTTCAGCACCTCCGCAGTTGTCTTAATTTCATCAGCCTCCGAGTTTGTAAGATTACAGCCATTTCCCAGGTGTGGATAACATGTTTCTATCCTTGGGATGGAAGATCTGGTGTCTCAGATGCGATCTTATCATCATACGTTGTAGTTAAGTAAGACTCGCTGCTCTCGTGTTGGTTGCACTCGTTTTCCATGTCCCTCTGTTTTCTGCTGGGCTGATTTAGGGCGTGCTGTGCCAATGAAGGGCAAGAAGTAACAAACTGTGGTGAACTATGCCTTTTGCATCTTTATTATTTCAAAGAGTTCATCCCCTCTTTTCAAAGACTATGTGGATTTTTCTGTTTCACAAATAAGGTTGTGTTTTGTCTAAATCCTCTCTCTTTGACAGGCACAGGAGGCCCCATGAGCTTCCTGACAGTCGCTCTTCCTCAGAATTACAGATATTTAGTGAATTCCCTTGCCACTTTGCAATATTCTTTCACCAGCTGTTTTCTCCCTCTATATAGTTTATATGGCTAATGGGCACAGATTCAGAACTGTTGAGTAAAATGACCAAATGTGATTATCTTCCCTGTAATAAATTGTGCAGAATGGGTCCCTAAGCATCGTTTTATGTACAGTCCTTGGCAGTGGGAGCCGCACCAAGACGTGCCAGCTCAAGTCTGGTTCCCCTGGGGGGGCTGTCAGAGTGGTCAGCAGTTCACTTCAGGCTTTCTCTTCATCCCTCGCAAGGTTTCTCTATTTTCAAAAGCACTTTCATCTTTTACATACCTTCCCAACCTCCCCTTGCCTCCCCCACTAATTCTTGGTTAGGGTAGACCTTCTGGTACCCAAAGTCTAAACCATATACATTGAAGATATGAACCACTATGATTATATATCTTAGAAAGATATGATGGAGGTGTAGCTGAACTCCTCTCCCTTATCCTTTCACATCCACCTTTTCTAAAAAATATTTGCCAGTGTCATATTCTAGTGGATCAATAAAGCAAATGACCTTGCTACTGGAAAAAAATCCCGAATATATCTTTGATGTGATTGAATCTCCCACCTTCCAACACTTCCATATGCTGTTTGGTTTCTTTCGACCAGCAGGAAGAGCCCAGACATCAGCTGGATGATGTTGTAACCTTCAAGAGAAGAACCTTCTGTTCCAAGGTGGATGATCATCTTTCTTAAAAGACCCCTTTGTATTTTCATGGATACTTTACAGATGTTGCAACTGTGCATGAGAACCTCATCCAGATATGAAATATGCACTTCAAAGTGTGCTTCCACACACCACTGAAACAAGACCTTGTGCGTTTGATAAATGAAATGGGAGTCTAACCTGGTTGTACAGATGCCACATAGCTACAATGGCTATGATGTGATTAGTTTTTCAGCCATGAACCTTTGACAGCGAGACTTTTCTTCAAGAAGAGGGTTTCTTTCCTATACCGGTCAAATAATTTTCAGTTGTCCATCTGTTTTTTTTCTTTTAACTAAATTACATCTAGTCTCTGCAGAGTTAGGGACTACCATCCCTTCTCTAATGTACATTACCAGGATGAATAAGATTATATTGGTTTTGGTGTCTCTTTCCCATTTAACAGTAAAGTTTTTTTCTTGATGCAAACCATTACTCATGAAGATGCATGTTTTCTAACCATGATGTTGGATCAGTATCTGCAGATTTGGGATCTGTCCAATGCTCCATCTTCTCTGCCAGAATTTTGAATTCCATCCTGGTTGAAGTAAATTCATATATATATATATATATATATATATATATATATACATGTTGTTTTTTAAAGGCAAAATTCAAGCACAGCCAGACAACTTGCTACAAATCTGAAAATTTCTGTCCATCTGACCTTCCATGGCTAAAATTGGAGAAGTCTGGGGCAGAGATTTGTAGCTCGGTAGCAATAACCACAGCAACTTCTTGAGCCTGATCACTTTGGCATCTCCACCAGTTGCCCATTTCATAATGGCACAAGAGGAGGTGGAAGGCAAACCTGACCTTGGTGCGCTCTTACGAGCACAGCATGGCAACGAAAGACAGGAAGAAAGAGAAAACAAATTGTAATTCAATAGGGATCAGCAACCCTTCTGAAAGTGCTGTACAGTAGCAAACAAGTCGTGGTCTCATGCAAATCGTTACAGGATCTTCTCCTTGCTGCTGATGTGCTCTGGTGCTCACCAAGTTTCATTCTAACGAAGCATGACTTTGTTGTCCTCGTTTGCTGGCCTGCGCTGCCAGGCTGTGGGGCTTTGCCCTCATTTTTGAGGGAAGGAGAAGCCCTAATATTGGCTTTGCTGGTTTCCCTGCATGCTGAAACATTTTCAGCCTAATCTCTTTTATTGGCAGCAACCAAAGCTGGATGCTAAAACCTCATCCAGAGACTGAATAATCGCAAAAAGGGGTTGTACACAACTGCCTCATGTGCCTGAGTGGTGCAAAGCCACAGACCCCAAATGTCTTTCTCCTCTTCTTGTCTTCAGTAACTTGAGCCCCTCAGCTGTCTGGGTGGTGGTGGGTCCTTTCATACACTTGTATTAACTGGTTCCCTTTGGATTCGAGATTTATATTCTGTGTTTTCCCAAGGCAGGTACGTAGGTTGGCTGCTCCCAGTACTGCTGAGCTTCCACTTCACATTCCCCAAATTCCAGCCTGGTGTGCCTAGGCAGGTATCTCTTGGCTGTTTAAATTGAAAAACAATAACATTGAAATACACTGAGGTCGAACAGAAAGTCAAACAACTTCTTTAGGCTTAGAGTAAGAGGGTGAGAGAGATTCTGTGGGCAGCAAAGCTAAAGGAGTTGGTCTTTAATGCAGGAGCGGAGCCGCCGCTCAGAGACATGTAGGCTGAGCAGGGATATGATGTGAAAATAGGAGAAACAGCTGGTTGAAAAATTCCCAATTATTTTAATTCTAGGGAAATTCCAAAGCAGGAGGCTTATGCATATATATGTAGCACATCTAAACTGCAAATGCTCTAACAGCTAGGATTTTTAGTGGTGTTTTCAAGATCTGTTCAAACCACTTTGCCATTGTTTTTTCCACCCACCCTTCCACCAGTGAGCAAGGATGACAAAGCAGAGTTAGAAATCTGCATATTAAAATTTTCACTAACCACACATTCTCAATGACCGTAAAGAGAAAGAGACAAACTGATGTGCAGAAAAGCAGCTATGAGAGCTCATATAATTTGCATGTCTGTTGATAAAACTGTGTTACTGTATAAGGAGCGGTTTGGGTATAGTAACTGTTATCTGAATAATCATGATGTGCAAGTAGAGAAAACAATGATGTTTCTAGGCTCTGTGGAGAAGCAAAATCCCCGCTTTAGCTCAGCACAGCTGAACTTTGCAGCCAAGTGCTTAATGCCATACCAGGTCAGTTGAGGTAGAGTTGTCTGTCACCGGAACAGTCAAAAGTTACAGAGCTCGCTATCCGCCAGCTGAGCGACACCCAGAAATTCTTTCCAGACTTATAAACAAGCAAAGAGGCAAGTTTGAACCCGAACTTCAGGGTAATCGCGCCACTCAGGAGCGTAAACAAACATGGCACCGACTGGGAAATTATTCTTGAGGTGTCACTTTTGACTGATCCAGACAAGAGGTTTCCAAAGTTTGGGTCGTGCCCCTGAGGAGCGCTGATGGAAGAGAGGTCACGAGCCTGGAAATGAGGTTGCGAGCCAACGAGCTTGGGAACTGCTGATGTAGAATGAATGGTCATGTCAAGGGGGTCCCCTTGGAATACCCTTTTCCCCCCCTCTCCTGCCTCAGAAACAGTAACTCAAGCGAGTTTTAAAGCTGACAAGACTAGCCTGTTTATAGCACGCTGCTGTATTTTTAACAGTAGATCTCTGGAAATGAGCCCATGATAATTAGGGAGATGGGAGCAAGGAAAGCTCTGGAGGGAAGGATGTGGGACAAAGAGAAGGGGAGGAGAGGCGGGTCTGTGGGAAACAGGATCTACCAAGCAAAAATAAGATTCAGTAGTGTTGATGGGAAGAGATGGATGCTTTTTAAGGTTGTAGCGAAGTTTTAGAGTGTGATGTGGAAGGTCAAATTCCTCTCTCAAGGGGTCTGAGGGACGTGCTTGTGATCTTCCTCTGTGAGAAGCCCCTGGTGCTGAGCTGGATACCTTGGTGTGAAAGGACTGAGTGGAATTAATGTGTGGCCAGAGTAAGGTCTGTACATTTAATGTATATACAGAAATAAGGTAGTTGTCTTTGAGTTGATAAACAGCTTCCTTTATTGTCCTTGTGTTTCCAAAGATACCAAAGCTAGGCCCTGAATTTACATGTGTTGAGAGTAAACCACTTATTCAGAACTTTGGTGATTCACTTTGTAATATTTATAGTATGAAAAAAAGTGGAAAATAGAAGCAGACCAGAAGATTAGTGTAGCTTGCGCTACTAATTTTGCATCTTGTCATTATTAAGAAAAACATCTTAAGTTTTAGGAATGTTTGGTTAAGGTCTCTAAATGTTGAATATTGGAGATTTTCCATGTTAGCAATAATAAGCAGCTGTTAGCGTTGTAAATGTTCAGCCCAGAGCAGGGACTCGCGGGGCCTCTGTTGCTGATGGGAACCCTATTTCTTGGAAAGCCCTGCAGAAGCACCTTGTGAGCAGCGGATTGCTGTCGTATCTCCCACGTCAGGGTCTCTGCAGTCCAAATGTCCTTATCGCCAGGCCTCTGAGATTCGTGGAAACCTGCTGAACTCTCCTTAGGAAATCACAGAAACTAAACCTGGTGCTGGTCAGTCGGGTAAGTTTTTGTAATACCAAAGTAGTATCAGGACAAGAAGAATATCAGCACTGTTAAGTGGATATCTTGAGCGATCCCAGAGCACAGAGGAGAAAAGCGATAGCTTTTGGGCAATTAGGAGGGAGTATATTGACAGCACAGGTTCAAGTTAAGGGTGGAAATTGGGCCTGGAGGTTAATAAGCCAGCACAGACCATCGTTGAAAAGCAAACATTAGGTCTGTGTGGCACAATACTGAGCTGCTACATGCTATGTACAATGCAGAGGTAAAATGAATACCGTTGTGTGGTATTTATTTAATAGTGTTATGTGAGATGTGTTCACCAACAGGGAGATTTTTGCAGCCGGTGGGTTTCCTGGGCTGTGTCTTCTTCCAGGCCCAAAGATGGAGGGACCGATCCCGCTCCAGTGCTGAGCAAGGTGCTGTGAGCCAGCGTTGGCCACAGGGCAAGGCAGATCCAGGTTGCTTGTTTGCCTCAATTACCACTACAGGGACTGAAATATTGACCCAGAGCCATTGATGGTAGAGAGAGGGGGAGTGAGGGGATGGTGTTGTGAGTGAGACCCTGAGAGCAAGGAGACGTAGGGTTTCTTGAGCCTTAAACCCCCTGGCAGGGCAGACACAGGGACTGCTGAGCAAGGAAACTCTCTGCTGCCGCTCATTTCTAGCAAGATAAAGGCTTTGTGACCATTTGATGACTAGATGAATTTATGTCAGTTTCAAAGAGAGGCTAATCGGTCAAACAAGTGATGCTTAATCCTCAGGCCCCTGTGTCAAGGGCCCTGGGAGCTTTGCTCTTGAAGGCACCTAATTTTTCAGGATGGTCCAGACTGAATTTGTAGGTAAGACTCAATTAAGGCTTTTTATGTGCATATCTCTTCAGTGCAAGCCATAGCGCTTGTTCACAGACGTGCTTCAGACGTGACCAGATCCGTGCAGAACAAGCCCGTATCTCCGGTGCTGGTGATCCAGCATGGACCAGTCTCCACAAGTTTGTTTTCATGGTTTAAACCAAGCCTCTTGCTTGTTTGAAAAATTCAAGGTTTTATTTCCTTAATTACCTTTAGTTTTGGAGCTGCCCTTAAGGCTATTTGGAATCTATTGAAACATGCCGAACTCTAAATCAGAGGTTCCTGTATTTCATGTGGAATTCACAGAAATCAAGTATGAGGTTTCTGCTTCAATCATGTGGAAATTTATTTTAACTTCCAAAGCATACTGTGTTTTCTCTCAAGAAACAGATTATTTCTGTTTAATGTTGAGCTCAGAATATATAATTTCAGGCAGACTGAAATACCTTTTTCCAGTCTGCAAAATAACCTATGGGGAAAAAAGTACAGATCTCATTGTGATGCTTGAGATTGTCGTAGTTCTGATATGTGACTGGTGACGGTGCAAGGTAAAGAAAGGCTCTAGGGACATGCTACAGGATATTCATGGCCAGTTTGTGTCATGACTAAAGTGACTGGTGGCTTTAGTACAGAAATAATCTAGTCCTATAGCCGACCCTGTGCATCTCTTTGGGTACATTAATCTCCAATGTACTTCTGTTAGTAGATTTTTGTTTGGTTGGGGCTGTTTTTCGTTGTTGGTTTAGGGTTTTCTGTGTGCTGGGTTGGTTTGTTTTTCCTTGATACCATCTGTAAAAACCTCAAGGTATATGGCATTTTCTTTGCAGGGAAATTTTTCTAGAGGACTGGCAAGAATTTTTTATTCTAATGTGCAGTCTCTTCCTATTCTTAATTCTTCCTGTTATTGCTGATTATAGAGCTCATCGCTGCGATGGCACCCTTAAAATAAACTGTTACCAGGTTCACAGGTCAGTCGCTGATACATAATGTAAGGGCTCGTTCCTGTCCTCTTAATGGAGCTCCTAGATATCAAAGGGAACTTTTCCTGGACACACACACAAATATTCAGCCTATCAAAAGTCTGTAAGTCCTCAGAATAAGTGCTTCACCCAAAATGTAATGCTCCCAGTTGAAATGCAGACATGATAAAAATGTCAGATAAAAACATGAAGGGGGAAAAATTGGGGGGGGACTCTTCTTGCTACCGGCTGCTGCAGAGCGGAGCTGGAGAAATAGATCCATTCACTTAAGTGCCTTTGAATTATAAGCTTTCTGTTTGCAGACAGCAGACTTGTTTTCTTTTTTTGCATTTCAGCGTTAACAGGGCTTCTCCTAAGGAACTGTGACTTTTAATGTCATTATGTATGGATTTGTGTATATGTGAATGAGACATACAAATTGGTTACCAAGATACAATTTGAAGCAAACATCCTAGGGCCTTCCAAGTTGGCAGGTTGGTACTGATTACTGAGTCATCTCAGCCCAAAATATTAGCTTGTATTTTTTCATTTTGGGCTGGAGAGGCAAACGTCAGCCATCTTATCTGACTGATGCTATCAGGTGCTTTCCACTCGTTTCCTAATGTATATCCTAGAGACAGCCAGACACACGCAAGTCTGAGTACGAATGGCGCTGAAATTAAGCAGGATTCATTTTAGTTTATCGGAAAGGTGGAGCAGCTCAGCGAACTCCAACAACTGCTCTATAGTGGGGTAAGGCCTTGACAAGCTCTTTCAAGCTTGATTTAATTTGCCTCATCTCATTTGTTGCTTTCCTCATCTTCCTTTCCTCTTCCCTGTGTGTTGAAATTCTCTGGGTGTGGTCTAACATGTATCATGGTTTGTTGTGTTGTTATTCCCTTGTTTTTAATTTTATAGAATAGTGACTGCTAATTAACAACCCGTTAGCTAGTTCTGAGAGTTGTGCTAAACATGGCCTTTAATAATAGGGGATTGATAAATGGCAGGGGAGCCGCTTCCAGTCCTGCGTTCCTTCAAAGAATCATTTAGCAATGCACAATATTTCTTGATGCTGCCTAATACCTGTTTGTGAATTGGAGCTGCTGCTGAGGTTTTCTATTTTGTCCTGCTGGAGTTGCTGAAATGGTTTCATTTGACAGGAGAGTATGTTCAGAGGAGAAATACTAAGATACGTGGAACAAAAGTATATTTAAAGTCTCTCCACCCAATCCAAAACGGGATTTCTCAACATCTTGTAGGGTGTCTGTAGCATAGCCAGCTGCAATATTAATGGCACTTTACTGCAAAAGTACCAGAGCCCTGTAACTCTCACATAATAAATGAATTGTAGATACCACACTCAGCAGAAATAATTAGCAGGATTTACACTGTGTTCTCCTCATAAGGAATGAGTCAGTTCTTCCACGCTCCGAGCATGTGGAAATTCTCAGAGAAAATGCAGCCGAGTGCAGTTAATGATTATAATTTAATTTAGGTATTTTTTTGCTGTCGATGACAATGTCGTAACAAATAACTTACGAAATTTCATACCTTTGTGTCAGTGCGTCCGAGCTTGTGAAGAAGCTTATGGCTGAATATTGAAGTTTTAGAAGATTAGCGTAAGTTAAGAGAACTATTTTCAGGAATGTAAATTTTCGTAGGGCAAACCTTTTCCTTTCTAGTTCCCGGTGATCAGAAAGCAAAATTCTTACACATGTTTACAAGCAAGATAAGCTGAACTTCAGGAAATCACATGATTTCCACCAACACCCCATATTTAGGCATTTAGATGAGGAAAGCAATGAAAAAAACCTTCCCGTTACCAGCCTCCCGAAGCTGACATATATTATCTCTGCGTAGCCACGCTCCCGTATGTATGGCATAAGGCCCCTTCCCGCTTTGTTCCAAGAATTTATATCGCCACATACTTCGGAGAAATCGAAGTCACGGTCCTGACCTGAATGTGTGGCGGCTGATACAGGGGGGACTTTGCTTTGGAAGCTCACAGCAATGTGTGCAGTAGAAATGAAAGTACAACCCCTTGTGCACCTGGCTGTTAATAGCTAAGTAAATAAGCAAATCTGCAGTAAATAACAGCGTAACAGAGGGAACTACTTTATCAGAATCAGAAAAGTAGAAATCTAGGAAAGAAAGGGTCTACTGTTAGCATTTCTACCAACTCTTCACCTCCTGTTCTCTAATTACTACAAACCTTCATTCTTCCATTTTCAATAGAGGAGAGTATAGCTAAGAAGAGAGATCGTGAACTAATGTGATGTATGTTTGGTTTGGGATAAATAATGTTAAAATATCCTGCTGTTGTTAATCCTGAGGTCTATGTTCAGCTCCAATGTAACAGGTTAATTCCTCAGGGCTGAGATGTTTCTGGGTGCCTCTTCAGACTCTTCCCTGGTATCTGAGTGAGATCCCGTGTCCTGAGGTGTGTGTGTTCCCAGGAAAGTGTGAAAAGAACCATTATATCAGATATAGTCCAAAAGTGGTGTGTGTTCTCCCTTCAGAGAAGAGAGCTAAGTTGCAATAAAAGTAATTGTGGGATTTTTGGAAGGGGGTAGATGGCATAGGGAGAAAGCAATGTGTTGCAAGTGGGTTAATGCAGCCCATGGGTACCGTATGTTTTGAAATCCTTGTGGTCTGGGTAGCGACCAGACAGTTATTTTAGCATGATTCTCGCAGCTCCACCCCACTGAGCATGGAGTTTCCTGCTGCTGTAGAGCCCAAAAAGTGCCTTTGCACCCTGGAGCCCCTCTGTCACTTATCCACAGAAATACAGAGCACCTGCGCAACAGGACGTTTGCAAGGAGAACTGGAGGTCACTGTTGCCCATACCTGCTATTCTGCAGGTTGCTGCTTTGATACGTTTCTGCATCATCAAACTTCACCAAAATCCATGTTTGAAGTGCAGATTTCCTGGTGAACTCTATGGAGGAGGGAGCCGGGCCTGTGTAGAAGTGCCAGAGTTGACTGCTGGATACAGAACGAGACCTGAAATACAGGGGTCTGGAAGGTAGAAACCTTGTGTTATGTAGCCTTTCAGTTCTTTTAATTAAGATATTAGTATGATTGAGTTCCTGCTTTCATACTACACCCCAGTGATGCCTACTAAAGCTACTCCTTCAGAGAAGGCCTGCAGCTGGTTATCCAGATAATGAATAAGGGCAGGGAGAGGGGGTTACCCATAGCTAATACAAAACATGTGCCAGTCAGACAGCGCCTATTCAGTGCATTCATCTCTTAAATGTGATACATGCATCTCCTTAGAGCACAGGGATAGCCTGAGGCACCAGGACACTGCCAGCGGGTGTGGGTCTGTGTCCTGGCTGCCATGCAGAGTGGGTCAACCCATGGCCCAGGTGATCCATCCATAGGTAATCAAACACTATGTCCAAGACATGATTTCACTGTTTTCTTTGTTAATGTAGTGGTTGTCAGTCTGACGTAATCAAAAGTTTTGCCACTTACATTGATATTCTTCCATATTTTAATTAGTAACTGGGCTTGGAGGGCATCTTAAGATCAGCTGAGCTATATAATGTAATATGTAATATAATTGTGTACATAAAATACAAAAGTAACATTGAGAAGGAAGTGAAGAGACTGTATAAAACTATGTAGAGTGCATGGCAATGCAGCTCATAGTCATCTTTTGAAGATCACTTGATGTGAGTGGAAAAGGCTTATCTTCCTATAAGTAGAGACATCCCTTTGCTATGACATAATCTCACTTTTTAATCTTCCATCTCCTTTATTCTTGCTGGAGAAAACAGAGAGAGAAAGATAAAATACACTCTGGTGACCCCTGCATCTCAAGAGTCCTTAATGCTGTGAGTCTTTCCTGGCAGGTACCTTTCTAATGACTGTTGCTGGAGGAGCTTCAGAGTTGTTGTTAAAATGGTTTGTTGCCTTTAGGACCTAAACCTGCCAGATGAAATCCCTCACCATACAGGAGATGCAGAGCCTTCAAGAGGCACTTATCAGTAGAGTCATAGAGTCATTTTGGTTGGAAGAGACCCTTGAGATCATTGAGTTCAACCATTAACCCACCCCTGGCACTAACCCATGTCCCTGAGAACCTCATCTCCGTGTCTGTTCAACCCCTGCAGGGCTGGTGACTCCAAGATGTGTCCTCCCTCTCTCCATCCAGAGGCTCTGCAGCTCCAGGGAAAACTCCTTTGGAGGAAAGTGTCTGAAATGCTTCTCTCTGACAATCCTGAACAATTTCTGTACCCTGTGCAGTAAATCTTTTACTCAGAGGATGGCAAGTGAATGGGGAGATTGACCCTGGAGGGACTGACAGGCAGATGGAGCCTTTCTTACTTCCTGGGGCCAGAAAGGAAAAGACATCACTTTTTTTTCAGTTAACCAGTATTAGATAAAATCATTCACAGCAGCCATCAAGCTGATAATGAGACAGGCTCCATTTCAGGGAGATTATTGCTTTATTATGGAGTGAGCACTTGGCAGATGCCTTAATTTTACAGAATTCATTTCACATTCAGAATCAGTCCCTTCCTACCTGATCCAGCACTGTTGATGCCAGGGGGAGTTTTGCCATCGATTTCAAACCTCATCAGGCCTGAGGATTCTGGTCCTTTCTTTCCTTCATCCTTTTGGGCAGTTAAGATGCTTGTGCAAGGTGTGCGAGACTGTGAGATGCGGGGACCTTTGTGCCACATATGATGGGAGCTTTGCCCCAAAGTGCTGACAGTCAAGGCGTAGATTCGGCATAATGAATGAAAGTAATTAAAACCAATTGGGAATAGGCACGGCAGAGGTCACGGCAGCGAGAGCAAGGGTTGCTCTGATTCAGTAGATGAATGTCCTGATTAAATCGAATGCGTCAGCAGCTTGAGGCTGGGAGGAAGAACCGGGGTGTTCGAAGGATGTGGCTGTGGGGAGACCTCGTGAGCAGAGATTAGGAGGGACAGTTCATGCCCAGAGGACTAGAATAGTTTGTCCACTAGTTTCATTGTTTTAAGGCATTTAAAACACACTGGGTTAAGCACTAACAAAGGTGCCCAAGGGAACAATGTTGTATCAGTTATCTTCCTGAGCATTTGACTGTTTTGGTTCTATTTATTCTAGACAAAAGAGCCTGTTTGTGATGTTTCATCTTTAGCATGAATGTCTCTAATTTGGACATCCATTTAATTTGGAAGGTTTCCACCAGCCACTACTGCGACTGTCTGATTAAAGTCATGACTTATAACCAAACGTCTTTCTCGCTCCATGTTGCTGACCGCAGCTTTGGTTATGAATCGTGAAAGAATGTTAAAATCCAGTGTATTTTTCATTTTGTGGGATCTGTTTATTTTTGTTTTTAACATTTTGATTGGACAATAAAGAATGTCAGCGATGCCAGTTACAAGTGTTTAGGTACAAGTTTGCCTTTCAGCCACTGCGGGGGAGTGATTATTTGCTTTTTAGAACTGACAGCTGTGGATTTTTAGTTCTTTTTTATTTTTAATCTCTGGAAAAACATTGCCTTATAGAAAAGCCTGCTGTACAAAAGGTAAAACCAGGGCCGGGTTGGGATGATGACACCTCCATCATGTCTCATTCACCTTTTCAGAGAGCAGTAGCAATGAGCTGAGCGGCGTTTGGAAGCAGCAGCGTTGTTGCCTCTGTTTCCCTTTAATTCCTTTCATTGGTCCAGTGACTACACGTGTCCCGATGACACATTTCTGGGTCACATGCCCCAGAAAGATGGGTTATATGGAGATACACGGTGTGGAAAGTATTCCAGCTAGAGACCACGCTGACAGGTTCCACACATGATGTAAATCTGTGTATTCCTCACATGGACGTTATTAATAGCACAAGACTGAGACAAGGAGAGACAGTTACATTGCTCTTCGTGTAAATAAAACAACAGAAGTATATTCTTTCTTGTTCCTTATCATATCAAACCCGTAAATAGCTAATTGCCCTGCAAGGCAGCTTAGGCAGCACATGAGACCATTGGGAAACGTGGAGCAGCGGAGTCAGAGCACAGAGATTTCCCCAAGTTTGGGCTGTGGGCACGAGGGCACAGCATCCAGAACTGGAGAAAGAATAGGACACCCAGATAAGTATTTAAAAAACTAGTCTCAAGCGTAACCAAACTGAAGGCTTGTTTTGTGTCTGGCCCGGTGGACACTTGGCAATGGAGGGGTGAGATGGTTTTCTTCCTCAGCTCTGCCATCAAAGGGATGCTGCTGCCTTTTCCAGTCAACTCTCTCCCATTCAATGGGACGTGGGTCTCTCCCTGTGCAGGATACAGCCCTGCGTGGGAGGTCAGAGGGAGAAAATGCTGTAACCGTAGGCTTTGTTCTGATTCTTCTCAGGTACGTAGTCACTTCCACTGTAATTCTTTCAGCTCATGGTAGTAGCAGCGAGCTGTTGCTCTGGTATATGAAATAAATACAGATGGAGGCACAAACCAGAGTGTTAGGACATTGCGTATCCAGTTCTCTGTGTTCCCACCGACAGGAAAAATCTGAGAAATGTGTCTAGAGAGACTTGATCCAAGTATTTGCATCTTCTTCCAGACTGAATAAACACACCTGCATGGAAAGGACTTCTATTAGCTGTGACCCTCCTGTATTAATCACAAACAATTCATTCAATCTTTGGCAACGTGGAGAAGTACAGAAAAGCTCTCCCAGTTTGACCTCTGTGATGTGTATGAATTAAACTCCAAATTTATAGGGTTTATAGCTGTACAAAGGGGTTCGCTGACACTCTTAAGTAATGTGGTGAATCTGGGTGAAGACACAGATTCTAGGTAGCAAATAGGGTGAATTAAAAAGGAGAGCTGTCTTACAATACAAGAGACTTAACTTCTGTCTGCTAGTGAAATTATTACCCGAATTAGACAGTAATTCACACATTTTTATTTGAAGAACAACTAGAAATTCTTCTTGGGGGCTCCAAACCATCCTAGGAAAAAGAGTTGTCTCCCATTCGTGCACCTTTTATTTGAATGGGACACTCAGATAATCTGTTCCTAAATGTAGGCGGGGAAAGGAATACTATCAACCTGGTACAGCAGACAACTAGGAATCTGAATCACCATTTCTCTCCCTAGCTCTGCACCCAACAAGCATTTTGACCTTGTTTTCAATCCTCAGTTTAACCATGCTTGTAAAATGGATAAACCAATATATGTTTTCTATGAGGATACTGTAGAAGTCAGGGTTTTTGTCCATGAAAGATGCTTAGTGCGTTGGGCTGCGTTTTTGCAGGTTCACTCTCAGAAAAAAAGTGTAAAATTCAAAACATTCCTCTGTGTCCTTCGGTTCAAATGATGGAAATAAATTAGAAAAATGTTTTTTAAGTGCTAAGCAGGACTATCGCATTTACATTTGCACTGTGAGCAAAGAATTCATCATAAATATGCCAGGCCAACACTGTTTTCTATCATGTTTGGGGATGATTCACCTCCAGTACAATCAAAATAAAGACATATTAGTGGCTAAGGATATTTGCTAAGTCTCCCAAGCCGATACAGTTTACCTGTAAGGAAGAAACAAATTTCAAATTCTACTGATATTTTTTTCTCTGTGTCTCAATTAAACACTCAAAATTAAATTCCTGAAATTCTTCTGCTACTACTTGTAACGGGTCAGAAATGTCAGGGTACCCTTCAAGTGGAGCACTCCTCTCCAAGGCACTTTGCATAGCTTAATTAGTGCACTTATTTCTTTCCCTGCGCCTTCTCTAAGGGTTTGCCTTATGTCAGATGCTTCTAGTTATTAAGAATCAGAGCCAGAGGTCGATTGATGAGCAACTGATTGCTCAGGCTCAATGTAATTTAACGCAGCAGTTCACATGAGCAGTCTGCACAACCCCTCTGGGGACCATATGTGCAGAGGTGCTCCTGGATGTATGGATCTATAGGCTCTGTGCAGTGCAGCATAAGGTACACATGCATCAGGGATGACTACAGCCATCACCATGACACTTTCTTTTATTCTACCATAGCAAAGAAGCTTTCAAGCTATCAGAAATTAGCTGGTAGGTGTTTTTTCTCAGCAGGCAGTGAAGGATGTTTCTAATGTCTGCAAGTACCTTTGTTGCCCCAAATGCCCAGCCCTGGCTGTATAATTCTTATAATTAGACAGAGTAGCAAATGGTCCTTTTTTAAGGCTTGGAGCCAGTTCAAACCTCAGAGTCACTGGTTGAATGTTTTTCTGTCCAAGGTAACTGCCTAAGCAGAACTAGTTCTGATTCTGGCTGGCAATATGTCATTGAGTCCTCTCAAACATTTACTTGTGAAAGGTGAGACTTTGACCCTGAGATACCAAAAATCCTTCAAACTAGATCACACATGAACAATTCATATAGCAGGTGGTGAGGTCTCTTACCAAACCTTTTTGGCACATAGCCATTATGTGAATGTCACCCACAGGCATACATGTTGTATGGGGTTTTTCCATTGGCTTGGGTTCTGTGCTGATCCAATTATGGGAGGAAAAGTGGACTTTGAGGAATGCGATTCAAAGGACTTGCGCTATTGAGCCTGTGGATGAAACCTGTCTGTGTAAGTCATAGTAATGACCTGTGAAGATACCATAAAATGAAGACAGCCCATGTAGGAGCAGCAAATGTATTGCTCATTGGTGGGACAACTGAGCAGGCGGAGCCAGACAAGGGGGATTACGGAGTGGAAGGCAGCAAAGGATGCTGTAGGAAACAACAGTCACTGCAACGCTTGCTCCTCTGCCACCCTATAGAGGTCTTGCTAAGTTACAGTTCTTACATAGGTTATCCCAGCCCCTGAAAAGACTGTGGGTGTGTTTTTAAAGACCTGGTGACAATGTTACCTGCAAGTTCTGAAACACTCAAGGAGTAAGGAGTCACTCAGGTAAAAATAAAATCTGTCCAGATTGATGGACCTTATTCTATGAGAAAGGGTGGTAAGCTATATAGCAGGAGAGTGCTGGTGCAGTGGAATGTACGCTGAAATTGGTCCAGGTTTATCACTGTATTTAATGCAGGCGCTGAAATACGGAGACTCTCTGAAGAACAGCCTCAAGGTTCTTGGTATATTTTACCCTACGTGTTAACAGTGCTGTAAAACATTGCTGGTAGACATCTTATTCAAAAAATGCCTACCTTCTTCCAAAAAGCTTTGTATTTCCCACCTGTGGTGCTGTAGCCTACCCCTTTCTGCTAAGGGAAACCTGATAGCCCCGTATATCAGTTCAAAGATACTTTCCAACCCCTATATTGTCTACTCACAGTAGCTTTCTCTTTATCAGATCCCCCTATGTATTCTGGCAGAGCCCCAAACATTACAGTGGTTTGAAATGCTCAGCTTTGGAGTGCGAAGGCCGGCACACGTGAAGTGAGTGGTGGAATCTCTTTGTTCCTGTGGTGCTTTTTGAGATTTCAGATTTTGTGACCTGTGAGGGTATTCCTACTTTAGCTGGCAGGCTGATCAAGGAAAACCAATTATAGATTATGCACCTTTTTTTTTGCTCTTAGGGCCAAAAAGCTATTCAACCCCGAGCACATCTTTTTTAATCAGTCTGCTGGTTGCCTGTGTTTCCCTGTGTGCTCCTCTCGAGCTGCCTAGAGCACCATGTGGCACTTCTCAGCTTTGGGGATTGTAAAGACCTTCCTGGCTCTAATGAAAGAGAGCGGCATTGTAAGGCCTCTTCATAAGGTTGAACTCTATGGAGGAAAGAGCAGGGGACAACTTGTCCTGTTGCCTTCATTTTATATATTGACAAATGGAGGTTTGGACAAGGCAGGCGTTTTGACCTAGTTTACCGAGAGAGCAATAAGGAAGTAACCCAGAAAACACCCAGGAAATTCTCCAAGTGAAATAAGACAATAAAGTTCCAACTTGGCTTTCCATCAGGAGAGCTGTCCGCAGGGCCATCCACCTCTGTTGGCTTTGCACAGCGCTGGATTTGTCACTTAGCGCTTTTCAGAAAGAACAGTTTAAAATTTGCCTTCTGGTGAGTGTAAGCAGAGGAAAGGTGATTGTTTGCGTCCCGTGTGTTTTGCTGTGGATGGGCTTGGGGTTGGCATCTCACGCGGCGCATGACGTTACATGCCGAGCGGGTGAAGGGTGGGTGAGGTGGCTGCCAGGGGTGCCCGGGCTTGTCGGGAGGATTCTTGCCATTCCTGCCCACTTCTTTCTCTGTGGTCCTTCTGAAACAACACGAGCTATTAGCAACGGTTGCGTTATGTAATTCATTTAGGCGGAAAACTCCCTCATGAAGTTTATGGTCCTGTTCTCCCTGAGGCAAATGGGTCAGATGGGGGGAGACGAGCAGCTGAGCTGAGGACGCACATGGACACCATCACCTGCCCTACGATCGCAGCATGAAGCTTCAACCAGATCCTCCATTTGAGCATCCCGGGACTAATCTGTGCAGAAGCACAGCCCCTGTAGCAGCCTCTGTGCCCTGGGCTGCCTGTGCAGGGGCTCCGAGGGGCTGGCATGGCAACACTAGCTTGTAGGAGCATCCCTGAATCCTGGCTCTACCTGCACCCCATTGCACCTCCTGAGTGCTGGGAGGGGAGCATCATGGGAGCCAGTGAAAGGCTTTTCCTCCCCCAAAATAAATGCTAAGAAAAGAGAATACTTATCTCTCGCCAGGGCCTGCTATTGAAAAGCGGATCTCAGTTCACATAAGCAGGAAAAAGACATTGAGGCTTATTTGTATTTCTGCCCCTGAGCACAAAGGGGCTAAAAAGCAGGCGGATCCCACCGATTGTGTGTTCCTCCTGTTTGGAGATGTAATCGGCATCCACATACTGTGCCACAGCCTTTCCTCATCTCTAGGGGTTGAGTTGGGGCTGGGATGATGTAAAAGGGTGGAGAACCTCCAGTGTGGGGGTGAAAACCTCCAGGATAGGGTTGGAGGAGCAATGGTTCCTGATTCAGCATCTCTCCCCCATACTGTGAGGTGTTGCACACACAGCTCAGAGCAATGTTCATGGGGGAAGGAAGAAAATACAGGGTCACCCTGTTCACTCAGTCCCAACTTATCAACTGGAGAAACAGGCTAAGTGTAAACACTACAAACGAAATGGATGTTTCACTCTGCTACTGATAAACTTATCAGTAAAGCCAATGTGCACTCTGGACCCCTAGGAAAATATACAGAAAATGTGTTAAAGAAATAGAAGTTGAGGGTCCTCAGCTAACCCCCAGTTTACCATGCCCTGGGTGTCAGTATCATGTCACTCATTGCTCCAGCCAACGTGACTCCAAGGTTGGGATGTTGTCAGTCATTGTCACAAGGCCCAGTCTTACTTGGGCTCTTGCTGCTGTGAGTGCTATAGAGATGGATGAAAAAGGACTGTTGCAAAGGTGCTGGGAATAATGGATCATGGTGGGGAGCACCGTCGTGAGGCCCTGCTGGACCTTGGGTGGGAGATGAGGCAGTGGCCTTTCCAGCTGGTATTGTCCATGAATAAGACCATTGTCCTTTACAAGGAAGCAAAGAGAAAACTGTCTCTTCTGCTTCCTTGACTGTGGCACTGAGCTGGTATTGCCTCACCGAGGGCTCATCCTCCAGCTCGGAGGTCTCAGAGCCCCAAAGTGCCTTGTCCACATCCCCTCAAGCGCCTGCTCTGGTGTCCTGTTACACACAGACCACTTTGGCCAGCTGGATTTTGTTCCCTGCAAGTGAGTGGCTGGGAAGTAGGTGTGTTTCGTGGAGCTTATAATAGAAAGCTTGCTTTGACCTCTACGACAGAGAGATTAACACCATTCCAGAATGATATAGTGCATTTTTTTAAGGGTCCAAAGGCAATTCCCGATTATAGAACCTTGTAGCACTCAGGATACAGCAGCGGCTGAGAGGGATTCCTTCCTCCATCGCTGCTTTTTCTGGTAGACTTCAGTGCTGCTGAGGAAGAACTTGAAATGCCTCATGGATGACTGAGCCAGACTCTTGCAGTTCTGCAAAATCACACCGCATGTCTCTGAGACAAGAGAATGAGGAAATTCTTGCACCTATCCCTACCCCTTCTCATCAAAGGAAACCACATCAGAGCTGCTTTGAGGTGATTCTTTCTGGTTTGGGATTTCCAAAGTTTCTTTTAGAAACTGTTTGGCTGAGATCCACAGGAAGTTTGCCAGTCCTTATGAAAAATTTGTCATCGACATTAAAGATCCGTTTGCAATAGCCTCAGACTTCCTTGAGTTATTCGGCTCTGCAGATGCAATTTTAAATGCTTTGATCCACAGTGGTCTAACCCGCTAAATACCATTTATATTCTTATGCCCAGCACTGTTGCTTTCATTAGCGCACGGGCACTGAGAGCTGGGCCTGTGGTTCTGCTCTCACCATGCCCACTTTTCCAAGAAGTATGAAACGTTGATAGCACTCCGAACAAGGAATGTATCGATCTGCTAATAGTATCAGGCCTTGCATTTTTAGTTATCTTTCTGGAAATGCGAAAGTATAAAATCTTCTTGCTGGGTAAATGTGTTCTCGTGCCCATGAAGAGCTTGATGCAAGTCAACCCTCTGAGCCTTGGTGAGCCAGTGGGGATGGACCTGGACACTTCCTTTTACCATATTTTCTGGCATGGGTCCAAAGAGAAAACACAATAAGGCCATAAACCAAAGGGAGTAGATTTATCATTTCACTGATTTGCCTGATTCTTCTGTGTTGTTACTTGTCTCCTTAAATTGCAGCACGTTCCTCTGAATTTTATTTGTCATTTCTTGACTGAAATTCTTCTCAAAACATTTGTGTTTCTTCAAATAGAACCACCTGATCTGAGTTACGTGCCTTTGGTTAAAAAGGAGTTATGCACTGACCCATCGTCAAGGCCCAAAATTAAAGGTGCTTTCTGGAAAAGTGGCCTTTAGTAAGTCCTTGTGTTTTCTTCTGTGATTACAGACTGGTACTCAATGACCCGTGGATGCTTCTCTAGGTGGGACATGTTTAGCTTGTTGTTAACTATTACCTTATAGAAGGATAGTCAGGCTCATACGCTGGCAGGGAACAACCAAGACTAGAGTTGGAGGCAAAGATTTTAGATGTTTTTGGAGAATTAAATGCGGATTTCTAGGTGCCAGCAGCACCGAAATGAGAAGATATATGAACATGGAAATCTACCATCTAGGATACTAACAATACGGAGCTCTCTTTGAAGGATGTGTGTGGCATGGCTAACATATGTAAAGCTGTATTATTTACTCCAGAAAGATCGTGCTGCAAGTCGATGACACACTTTCCTTCCTCTCTCTACTTCTCCTTTTCTCTCTGTATTTCGGCCTTTCCAATGTCAGAAGTAATTTACATCTCTACTGCAAACTATGCCTGTCCTTTTCTCTCATGCTTTTGGTGTATTTCATCCCATTCGCCTTCAACATTCTCCCACCAACACGCACAATGGGTGATGGTGCAAATCACCGCTGCCTTTACTGGCACCAAGTGAAACCCAGGTCTGTTGACCTGGGAATTTCCAAGGGCTCCCGTGGCAGAGCAGGTTGCAGACCGATTCAGACACGTTTGGTGGTTCAGCCGCGTTTGCCACAAGAGGGGGTGAAGAACAGCAACCGTCTGTGGAAATTTACTGACTCGCTGAAGATCTCGTGACTTCTTGCTAAATCGGAAAATTCCCAGTACGAGAAGAAGAATTGTTTCTAAATCACCTGTGCGGCCTTTCATCATTTACCTGAATATTGCGTGGTCAGTGATGGACAACAATCCATCATTTGCCAAAGGGATGGAAGATAAGGAATTCATTAGTCAAGACATTAGTTTCTAGTACAAAGAACTTCCGCACAGACGGTGAATTTAAAATACATATATATTCAACAAATCAGCACATAGTGTGCCAACTCTTGTGAAATATGTGCACGTTAGGAGTATGAGTGGGAGCAAATACGGTTGTGAGGAATCTTTCTGCAGCTTCTGTTTTCAAACAGTGATTTGCAGAGAAGTCTTTTTCTTTTTTTAAAAAAGGTAAATATGTACAAAGCTCTTCACATCATCCGAAGGGGATCATGGTTATGATGACTAAGAGATAAGGAGGGATTTGCCTGTCTGAAAAACTTGCCCTCCATTTTTCGAGAAGACGGGTGTTTTCAGAAGTGGTAAAATACCACTGAGTGCACAATGCAGGGCGTAGCGTCAATTGGAGCTCTGCCATTTCACGGGCCAATCAAAAACTGTTGAAATGCAAGATGCTTCAAGGCCCAGCTCTGCGTCCTGCACAAGAAAAGCCTCCAGTGATGTCTCCAAGTAAAGCTCTTAGTCTTCAGCTCGCAAAAGATCAGTGTAATACCTACTACAAAGCCAACAGGAATTTTGCCGTTGGGGCAGTTGATGTTCCTAGTCATCTTTATACTGGACTCTATCATCTACCTATCGGTATGAATAGCGTTTGTTTAAAAAATTGTGGAAAGGAGATAGGAAAAAATCAGGAGAAACCATAGAAAAATGCCCTGAGTCTGCATTGCGCCTCCAAGTAGGGCACAAAGTGAATCTGAAATCATGTCATTTCTAAACAAGCCATGGCTAGAAGTAGAAACTGTGATGGTGATAAGAGACAACCAGTACAGGCAACTCAAGCACCAGTAATGGCAACAGCCAGCAGAGCCTGCAAAGCTGCTTCAGTGCGTGGCGCAAGGCCCCGGTGCTGCCAGTAATGCTGCCCAGGCTGGTTCTGCTTTAATATTTTTCATAAGACTTTGTAAAGACAAGGGACTGGCTCATGTGCAGCTGCTTTTAGGACTAGGGGGGGAGGAACGGGGTAAAAAGGGGTATATGTTGCGTTCGGTGTTCCTTATAGTGAGGCCTGATTTCTAAGCCTTTGCTGGGGCACCACAGTATTGAAACACAAATTCAAATACTAACAAAACTGTAGCAATTTTAGGCAGGAATAGGCTATTTGCAGGTGGATAATTAGCTAACTGGATAACAACCAAAGACTTGGTTCGGTACAGCATTAAGGCAAGATACAACATACTGGGACCTGACACACTGAAAATTCTCTGGATGTGTCCAGGAAACAGTAAAGAAGATAATCCTAAAGATGCCCCCAAAAATTAAAAACCACTTAAGATCAGAAGATGGAACTCACAGGGAAAACAAACACATTAAAGGCAGCAAAACTGTAGCCCGTACGTCATATAAAATGAATGCAGCTCATCGTGCCGAATTGTTCACGCTCAGACCATATATGCTCAGCCCTCGACAAAGTGATCTCTTCACAAAGCTCCGTAATGCAGCAGAGTCAGCTAAGGAGCGATCAACAAAGCGGCCATTCAGCTGTCAAAGCGATTTTCAGCTGTATTAAAGCAGAATAGGACGGGACGGACTCCGCCGAGCCTTGTGCCGGGTGCGTGGTGCGGGGACGCTGCCCGTGCACACACGTGTGCGCACACGTGCGCGGGACCGGCGCCCGGCGCCTTCCTGGGCCCGCGTTCCCATTGCAAAACGCTTATTTAAGTTGCGTTTTCACTCTGCACGTGAGGATGTCACCAAGTTCTGTCTGTTCCAATGACGTGTTTTGTTTCCATGGGAACCGGTGCACTTTGGGGAGAGAAGAGCAGGAGGAGACTGAGGAAAGTAGGAAAATCAAGCAGCATGAGAGAAATGTGTAGCGTGAATAGATCATTTGAGTCATAGGGCTTTTAACGAAGTGACTTGTGCCTTAAGGCAGCAAGATGCCTTGTTTATTTACGGGTGTGTCATTCCAGAATAATTAAAATCTGTTCAAATATGTCAATTAAATGAATGCAGCATCCTCATTCTTCGTATATACTGTCCACCATCAGCTAGGCCGGCTGTGCTGGAGAGGCCAGGCTGCCGGTGTGCTTCCTGCTGATGGGACTTTTGCTCTTTGCGATGTCTCTGGTGTCGTTAGCAGGTGTTCCCCATCTTCATCCCCAAACCGGGGAAGGAGGCAGAGCCTGGGAAACTGCAGATTTCAGCGAAGGTTCAGTGAAGTACCTGTCAAGCCTCCCATAAAAAGCTGTGTATGATCTGAACCTCCCAAGGGGCAGGAGGGGCAGGGAGAGGCATACTGGAGCTGTTCGATGATTTTTTCCTTCTTAAAACAGCCAACTTGCCATTGAATCATTTAATCGCTAATTAAAAATCCTGGATAAAACAAGCTGTCTACAGCTTTCTGGCAAACATCCCACTGACTTCAGCGGGGCCCAGATTTTACCCTTTCCTTGGCTGCGGAGCTTGCTTGTTGCCGCTGCTTTTTCTTTAGCTGTTTCATGCCAGATTTTTTTTCCCTTCACTGAATGTTTTCTTTTCATGTTCTGAAATATTATATCACCTCAGCTCCAGCATATAGGGTCTTAACACAATGGACTCCAGGATGTAGTCCATGCCCAGGCTAGCTGTGTTTCACCCATGTCCTTTTCTGTTGAACCAGAACTTTCCATACGTGAACGCTGTTGGTAACAGCATGAAATTCCCATTTTATCAGTGCGTATTCTCTGGTACACGCTTCTCCTGTCTTCTTTTTTTTTTTGTATTTACCAGCTGTATCCTCTTTAATTTTGCTTTTAGGCTCTGCTTTAGAAGAGACCTGTGCCGGTTTTGCCTGGCGCTGAGGGACTCCAAGCTGCACCCCTGCTGCCTGCTTGCTTGAAGGTAGGGATGTGCCTACAAACCCTGCATCCCGGGGGCTTTTTGGCAGAGCACGCTTGACATTTTGCCCTGTTCTTCATGAGAAGCTACTCTTGGTCACACGTGGCCCATGTACCAGGGACTTGAGCCCACAAAAATTGCCAGGACCTACTGCATTCTTCAAAGCTTTGGGCAGCAGGGTGTGAATCTACGGCAAACACCATCAGCACGTACCAACAGATCAGGTGGCAAAACCCACAGCCTGTAGTGTTGATATGTTTCAAGCCTATACTGTTTAATTTATCTTTGTGCACCCAAATCAATGATATCTAACAGTACTGATAGTTAAAAGTCTTATTTGCTGGTTCACGGACAAATCATAATAGTAAAAAGAAGCTATGTGAAGGGAGAAATTATTTTGCTGATCAGCTCTGCTCTTGATGGCTTTCCTTCACTTTAAGCTTTGAAGTGTACAAGTTATATGCCGAATGCTCTGCTTCACTTCTTTGTATGCAGACAGAATAAGTGGTTTGTAAAAAAGGTGCTTTGAGGATAATGTAGGATTTTTCTTCTCTGGGGAATCCATCAGTGAGGGTGTTTACTACGTATTTGTGAGACACCTTGCAGACCTTTAGACTGGGCTCTCAGATGTTCATTCTCTTGGACTTTTTATGGCTAACATTTATTCTTCTTTTAACGGTGAGCTCTCAGAACAATGCAGAAGGCCCAGTTCAAACTCCCAGCAAATCTTACATCGCTGCTGGTTTGCAACTGGGCTCCACACAGGCCTCAGCAAGATTTAATCCAGCCTTTTCTATAGCGTTCATTACAATTCTCTAAGGGGGCAGGGAAAATTACTTTTGTCTTTAATGTTCTGTACTAGTTAATATGTGATTTATGTGTTCCAGAGGCTGGATATTACCTTTCATGCTGTGTCATTCTGTAAAGCAATGCTGAGTGTGAGAGAGAGTGACGGAGCATCTCTCATGCTGTGCTGATTTATTGCATGTACTTCTGCAGGGTGATAAAATACCTCGATCACGTCAAAACCGCGCATTTCTAGATAGCAGCTAATATCTAAATACTAGATATTACGTGACAAGTTTGAAGGCCAGAAGATAATGTTCGGGGTTGATGTCTGTGCGCAAAAAGCAATCTGAACGCAAGTGTAACTGCGTGTGAGTGAGGAGAATTTACATGACTGTAAGCTCAGGAATGGGCTGTTAATCAAGGACAAGGATAAATGAGAAAGGTTAAAAAAACTTAAACCAAAAAAGCTTGTGCAATCCGAGTGTGCTGTTTATCATCCTGCTGTACCAAAACAAAATTTGCGATGTACTTTGACAGGATTTGCCAGACTCATCGATGCAGTTGGTGCTGGTTTTCATCCTCTCTCGTCTTGCTGTTTCCTGACTTCCTTTCCCAGCCTTTGAAATGTGTATCCTAATTTCGCTCTTTTGCTTTTAATGAAATAACAAAATTAGTGTTTTGACCTTGGAGCCTTCTCTCACAGTAGAGGATTTAAAATTGTTAGGTGAGAGTCAGCAGGAGATGATGATACTTGGTATTTTCTTAGACATTTTCCTTAGAAATGTTATAGCTGAAGTATTTATAATAATAAGGCTTTGTTGCTGAATGCCAAGGCTCTGAAAGAGGTAACTGAACCAGCAAGGTCTGGAAATAGTTCCTAGATAGAAACTCAGGGGGAAGGAGAGGAGCAGGGGAACACCAGCAATGTAATTGTATAACCGAGCATGTAATTTTCAGTAAAAGAATTTCTTTGTCCAGTTCAGTGCTTTTTCTTTTGACAAATTACTTGTGTAGAAACTGAAGTTTTTCAGTCTCTGTGCTGTTCCAAATTTTAAGTGTTTGGTTTTGTTGACGTGGTTATTTTTTTGACATGACTTAGCGGTGATGAGTCCGTGTTCGAGCGGCGCGATTGGTCAGCTCAGTCACGCTTAATGACTTAAGCCTTAGAAACTACGTTTGACTCAGGAAAGTGTCATCTGGTTGTTGGAAGGAGAGTTTGCCACATTACTCAAAGTCAGTGAAATTTACTTCTCATCAAGAAGTTTTGCTGTGGTAGGACTTAACAAGACTCCAACAGTGTCTGATCCTCCTGCTCGTTTGTTCTCCAGGGCTGAGTCTTGCACAGAGCGACAGCCACGAGCAGATTTTTAGTCATGGCTGTTCTCAAAAGTAACTGAAGATCCGTCTGATAACGACCCAGGATCTTCACAAATACTTTCTCACGATTTCTCTACCATGCGTCAGCCGGCCCTTCTTTTCTTCTATTCCTTTTATTTCTTCTTAGGTTTGTGGTTTGGTCATGCCTATTTTGTTCCTGGAACTAATCTTGGCATTTAGAGTAGATGGTTTTGAACATTGATGAATCTATGTATAGAAATGTAGATATATTAAGCGGTTGCTTTTTTAATGGAGGCTGATTTCTTTTATTAAGCGAAACAGCAGACCTGGATACACAAGTTTGAGGCGTGTTTGTGATCGGGCTGTGCAGTTGCACCAAGTGACCTTATGATATAGTTCATGCTGTGCTGCACCAATTGAGACTTGACCCAAGTTCCTGCCAGGTGATGATTTCTTGTCATTAGCTGGTGAGATGTTTCCCTTATCTTAAGTGAATTTAGGGTATATTCATTGATTTCTTTTGTTGAAAAGTGCTGGTTTTCCATAAGATCTTTCTCACTGGGTATCTCCTTCACCAAAAGCCTGGTGCCATCTCCCAAGACGTTACCTCTGTAGTATCTGGCAGCGGGATTAAAAGCAGGTCACGGCGCAGCTCGTTTGTGTGAACATTTCTAAGTCAGCCGTTGAAAGACATTTCCCTGAACACACAGAACCTGCGAGTGTTTCATCAGGAGGTGTTTTTGTTAAAGGATTGCCAAGGACAATACAAAAATTAATCTTGGTTATAATGGAATCCTGATACAAAATGCATAGTTTCTTCTTGGCAAATGAGGTGTTTGGCATCAGCAAGTATTTACATTTACGTTGTTTTTAAACTTGTGTGTGTGCTGGCAGGTAGGGCGAAATATTTCCTAGATGACCAGACAATTCCTAAGAAAAGATACATCACAGAGCAGAAATTTAGAAACATTCTCTTTTAAAAGGGTGCTATACGATCAATACACTTACACCGGGGTTTTACTGGATGTCCAGAGTACATCTTTAATTGTCTTTACATAGGTTATGCCTCAATTTTGTTGATGTTTTATTTCAGAGCTTTCCAGTTTTCTACTGTATCAGCAGTTGGTGAGCTGCCCGTCCTTGCGCTCCTGCTTTGGTATATTCCCATCCATCCATGTCCTTAACAGATTATTTTTCTCTGTGCACAAGAAAAAGTAACAGAAGTGACTATTGATTAACTCACCACACTGTTTTGCTCCTTCTCTTAGCTCACATCACTAAGTAAATGTAAATAGTATTTATATGTCGTCGTAACTGTAAATGCTTGGTACTTCCACTTTTCCCGTGTTCCTGGTGCTTGGGTGAAGAGAAACCACAAAACACGGAGAAAATGTTGATGTATGTGATTAGACTTGCGTGGACCTTGATTCCAGGAAGAACATACACGCATGCTGATAAAAAGCTCCTTATCTAAGAAATAAGAGAGTGTTTCTTAAATGAAAGTCCTTCTCTGAAACGGAGCATTTGGTTGTTGGGTTGTTGTTTTGCTTGTTTTTAAAATATTTCAACACCCTGCTTATAGTGTTGTGAAATCCTTGCTGGGCCTTAGCCAATTAACTGAATAATCCTTTACTTGCTTAATGATTTTATAACTCTTCTATGTAAGATAAACTTGTCATTAGTTCATTTAACTTCTCTCCTGCATTTTGTGCATGAATAGCATCTAATCTCATGGAGATTCCAAGTCTTGGAGACTTAAGTTCTTGCAATATATAAAATATGGTGATCAGAACACATTTGGACAATTAAAGTTGTCATAATGTTTTTCACTGATATTTTTAGTATTATTAATAATAATTACTATTATATTATTAAATACAGTGAGCTGTCTTATATCCCATGATGTTGTTTTCCACTTTCATATTTACATTTATTAGTAAATATTCAATTAAATTCATCTTTCACTGCTTCTTATGTGACATATTTTGAAGAACTGATTTCAAATCTGCGTCTTATAATCTGTCTGCAAAATAGTCCTTTCTGCCTAAAATTCAACTGAAAGGTTAAGATCAAAAGTACGATAATATTACTGAAGACATCAAATTACTGAGCGGGATTTCTCTCATTACAAAAGGACTGAATAGGAACACAAGATATTCCCTACATACTGCAGACTTTCTCACTGTGTGATTGTTGATATTATAGTTCATGTTTTCAAGCATTCAAGTAATGGACACGAAATTGGAAGCAGGAGGAAAGGTACAGAAATCATACCTGGAGGCAGTGGGGGAATGAGAGAATTCTCATTCAATACCAGTGAAATAAATTCCTGTCCACAGGGCATAGGCATTGAGAGGAAAATAACTTATATGAAACCAAGGGCTGTAACAGCCTAATTTTGTTCTCTGGACCCGGATAAATTTCATCCTAACGCAATAAATAAATATATAATATAAAGTGTAATGCTATTTCCTGATTCATGATCTTGTTAGACTCCAAATAAACATATATCATGCTGGAATTGTAATAACACAGGCTTAGTACATATAGACAGAATTGCATCCAGCTGCTAAATATGAAGAAAAGGTACCAAAAGGGAATGATTTAGAGGAGAATAAAATTCTCCTTTAGACTCAGTGATGATTCTTCTGTGTTTTCCCCTGGAAGATGGTCCTTCTTCTGTACAGATATTCCTAAATAGTTTCTTTCTTGGGCAAAAAAACACCCCTACTGATATTAATTTCAGATTTTTCGCTATATATTACCATTATGCTGTAAGCTGAAAAGTAACTTTAAAAATTAGAAAGTTCAGCAAAAGAATTTAATATGACATCACTATCTAATAATATGCAGCAATATTAGCTATCCATGTGTCTGTAGCAATATAAAACTGTTTTCTCTTTGCACCCGGTGTCACCTGAAAATGTTTTTTTTCAGGCTCAGGAACAGTGTAGAGTCCATATTTGTCACATATTGTAGGAACAGGAGAAGGAATAACAACAACAACAACAGATTTCATTATTACTACCATTATTGTTGCTGTTCTTATTACGAATATCGTTTATTGCAACACCTGCCATGTGGCTGGTGATTTTCAGACACTCCAGCGCTCTCACTTTGCTCCACAGAGCTCATAATCCAAGGACACAGAATCACAGAATGCCCTGACTTGGAAGGGACCCACAAGGACCATCGAGTCCAACTCCTGTCCTGACATAAGTCAGGGAAGAAAATATCAATAAGCAACTTATGGAAAACATATCTATAAATCAGCAGGCTCCTTTATAGCAATAGAAGCAGAGATTTGGGTGAGCCCTGGGAGGCTGGAGAGGGCTGAGGGTTTGGCGCCTGGTGCGGTGGCCTGAACGCAGAAAGAAGGAGCTCCAGAGCTTCGAAGGCTTGAATTTGCTCCATGCGGGATGGGAGACTGGTTGAGGACTTCAAACCCTCAGCAGGGGAGGTTCTTGGTGAGCCTTTGTGAGCAGAGATGTGCTTTGAGATGGCAGCAGTGGGGCAGCCGTGGTGTAAATCCATCCGGCTGTATGGATTTCAGCGCCGCCCAGCTGAGGATTTGGCTAGCAGCTTACAAATCCCCAATGTTTCACACATCGGAGTACAAAACAACTGGTTTATTTTCAAACTATTGTGTAATCGTGAGTCATTAGCCTCTGCTTGAAGAGGATCCAGCTACCTTGTCAAGGAACCAGAACAAAACTGCGCATCTCAGGTGACTTAGTTACACAACGTGGAAAACAAACTCCTTCTGCCAGCGTGTCTTGGGCAGTCCTTGCACATCCCGAGGGACGTGTTTGGTGCCACGGCCTGAGATTCTCCCCATAGCAAGGCCAGATCTGTGAAATTGCTTCTCACCCAGCCTTAAATCCCATTTAAGTCCTCAAAATAGATTCAGGAGGATTGTGCTGAAAGGGCGATTTTCACCCTTGATGGCTGAATCACTGTCACATCTGTGTTGAGTTGCAGTACAGCTCAGTCTCTGAGGGAAGAGGATGAGGATAAGAAATAAATGGCCAATGCCTCTTTAAGAATCCCTAAGACTAAAGTAATAAAAAGGAAATACAATAACTCAAATAATAAAACCATTATCGTACAGATTTCATCCAAACTTTCCCACAGGGAGGCCACCTGGCTTGTGTTTTACTGACACAGCTGTTCAAACTGGTTTTACCTTTGCTACAGAAAAAAGTAGAGGAATCTGAACAGCTGTTTGGGTTCTTTTTTTTAATGCCTTCAGTAAGCAAAAATAAAGGCAGGTGACATGAATAAGTGATGTGAAACTGCCTCCAAAGATGCTTTAAAAACTTTCTGGGACCTCATCCGTAGTGAATAAAGGTCTGTTGGGTGTGGGAGGAGCTGAGCCGGACGAGCAAGTGGGACATTGGCGCTCACTGCTGCCCAGGTGGAGCATTAGCTGTCCAGCATCTCTTCTCAGGAAGGAAAGACTCATTTAGATTGGGACAAACTTGGTTATATTGGAATCAGTCCACATTAACCCCACTGACTTCACTGCAGTGACTTAAAATTTCCATAACTGAAAAGCACCCTCCAGAACTAATTTTGCCTAAAACCATCCATAATCAGCTCCAGGGAACTACTCCTGAAGGAGGTAGCTGAAGGGAGAAAGGAAACAGAGCTTGTAAGGATGTCTGAATAGCCATCATTTCCCAATGAAAAATGACATTTTTTTTTCTATTTTCAAAACCACAGTGTTGGGGGGGGTGGAAGAGTTGGCGCTGATTAGTCCTGCCCCTCCTGACACCCAGCGCACTCAATAGCATCCCAGCAGGTTCATGAAGCATCTGGGTTAACTGGGTGATGGAATGAAACAAGTGGGAGCCGTTTCGCTTTGGGTCGCCCAGCGTTTCACACACCTCTCGCGGCAAAGCCTCTGCGTTGCCAAGACAACCCCGAAGAAATACGAAATCCAGAACAATACCCTGTGTACAAGAAGCCTCCTATTCTTTTAGTGCACGCGTTCGGTTTGAACGTCAAGAGCAACACTGCCCTCCGCATCAACCCAGGTAAGCCCAGGTAAAGCTATAGGTGATGTCTGTAGGATTATAATGACTTGCATTTATAGCTTGTCTTTTGTCCTGATGGCTGCCAAGGCTCAAGGGCTGGCACTGAGAGCCTGAGCAGTGTTATTCCTGCAGTGCAGCGTTACCTAGAGCCGTACAGATGGAACCAGGAGGGTTCCTGACAGCTGTCGTGAATGTAATTTGGGGCTGGGGAACTGACTGCTCTCCCCAGCCTGGCTGCGTGGGAAGGTGTCTGCGGCGAGCAGGGGATGCCGGGCTGCGATCGCCTGCCTTTACAGTGGTTGCTAAAGATTTCTCAGGCAGCTGAATGCAAGGTAGTGCAGCCATAGAGGTCTTTTCGCTCAGTAATTGGGATGCAGCGAGCTGCCCGCAGTCTTTAGGTCAAAGGAAATATAAATGTGACTTAAGCCTCTTTACTTAAGGACCTGGCTCAATGCAGGGCAGTGGAAGGTCTGGAGCTTTGCGTATGTTAATGCTTATTTATTTAACCCAAATGAATGAACATTGGACAAAGGTCCGGGAGGTCAGAATAAACATCTTCAGCAACTCTTAGGGCATCCTCTTGCAGGCACCAGGAGCTTTTCTGTTTCTCAGAGAAAGGCTATGCGCACTTTGTAAATATAACCTTCGCTTTTCCACATTCTCTCCATATCATCTAAGCTTCCTATTTTATTCCCAGTGCTAGGTAATAAGTGATGCTTTTGTTCTGAAGAATGCTAGGAATACTCATTTTACTATACCTGAAGTTGGCACTGACCTCCTCATTAGGAATGGCTGCACCCTTAGGAAGTAATCTAAGATCTCCATTTGGTTAAAGCTCTTTAATAAATAGAGGAGCAGCACTTGGAGGAGGGGACACCGGATTCTGCGTAGTGGTGCATCCATTTTACTGTGCACCCAGTGTGAAGACAGACCCATTTCAGCCTGCCTTGAATCATAGCAGCATCCCAAAAGTAAGCAGGAGAAACGCCATCATCTTTTTCATCCTTCCATTCCTTGGCTCTCCATTCCCTTTGTTCTGTCCTTTGGCATCAGCTGCCTGTCAGGATGTTCCCAGTAGGAAACTTGGCAGCATTCCGGGTGTATCCTGATGAACTCGGTCTTTACACAGAGAGGGATCCCTGGGGGGAATTGTAGCCTCCACTGTTCTGCTGCACCCCTAGAACCGCATAATGTTCCTCCTTTTGCAGTTGTGTGCTGGGATGCAACAACTCCAGGACGTTTAGCTCCAGAAGGCGAGTAGCAAGCAGTAGTAGCTGGTACTTTGGTGTAACAGGAGCACCAAACCAGCAGAACAAACCCGTTGATGCTGAGGATGACATGTCTGTACTATTGACATTCAGGGTTTTTAACCTGAGATAGCACTAGCTTAGTCCTGTAGGGTGAGCTCTGAAACTGGTGCCGTATGAACCGAAGCACAGTAAGTCTGGGGTTCACTTTGGAAGCACAGACCTGATCCAGACTGAGACACAGGTGTAGACTGGCCATTTTAGGAGCAGAGGATCAACCAAGGCAGTGCTGAAAAGCGAGTGTTGCATTTTGAGCATCATGGCAAGGCACGCTGAGGCAGAGCTGGTTCTGCTCTGATGGCTCCACCAGCATGTCCAGAGCTTCAGCGTCCACGTAGGTGACAGTTTCTTCCTGAACTGTGGGAGAAGGAGCCTTGTGAATGAGATGCGGGGCTGCACTTCCAGCAGCAACCCTGGAAACGACAGTTCTGCCCTGTGCCTCCTTTGTCTCCTGAAGAACAAACTCTGCATCACACTGAGAACCATCACACCTCCGTTCTATTAGAAGACACATCGCCGAGGTGAGGCAGCCCTGAGCTCAGGCCACTCTGTGCTCCTGTTTTAGCACCATCGAAACAAACTGGAAACCCCTCGCTGCTCCGGAACAAAGGAGGTGCATGGTAGAACTGCAGTTTCATAAACTGTCGAGTGGGAGTTGGAGCTATTATAGAGAACATCCCGTTCCAAAAGGAAACAAATGACAGCCCGACGCTGCCGGGTAGCGGTGACGTGCGCGGTGCAGCGTGAGTCAGTCTGTGCGAGACTCAGACACGGACCTAGAGGGAAAACATTTGTGGCAGCGGGACCGATCACATGCTCGTAGATGGAATTACCTCAGCTCGTTTTTCATGGGGGTGTTAATGTATTTGCTGCACTTCTTGAGCAAAAGGCAAATAGCAGCACAGAGGAAAAAGTCGCGTGTAGGAGCCGTTCTATCTGTCTCTTCTTGCAGCCTCCTGCTTCCCACCCACACTCCTGCACAGACGGTGATAATGTATCACGAGCCTTTTGGTATATCACTGTTTCGTTCAGTAAAATGGAATGTGCTGTTGTTATTGTTGTTATTTGTGTTGTTTAGAATCCCCAAACATGTCCCATTCCAAAGGCACAGGTCCATGAATGGGACAATCAAGTGAATTATTAGGAAAATATTTTGTTTATCACTGAAGTGGCGTCTCGCTGTGATAGTCTACAGCTCAGCTGAATGCTTGTATTCATTTAAAAATGAAAACTGAAGCCTAAGGATCCTTTTAAGGCCCTAAAGGAGTCTGTGGAGCTAATTCTCTGGTATGTGGGGGATGTGTAATGATGTATAAATTGTGAAATGAATTGGGCGTTTACTGGAAAGTTATGGTGATCTCGGGGGTAATGTCAGAGATAAGAAACCCTGGCCATGGTTTGAGGACGAGGAAGCTTTAGCAGAAATACTACCTTGAGGTTTTCCCATCCCAGATGTTTTTCCCACCATTTCTCTCCTTGTGTGACTCTGCAGCAAGCCGCATCGGGAACTGGTGGGGGTTAAAAACCAAATGCCCTGTAAAATAGGAAGGATTTTGTTTTCTTCCTCCTTTTTTTTTTTTTTTTAAATTTGTTTGGTTTGGATTGTTTTTGGTTGGTTTGTTTGTTTGTTTCAGTCTATTGCGACTCCATCAGTTCCCCAACCAGCGTGGCCCCGGGAGCAGCATTGTTGGCCCAGCTGAAAGGCCTGAGTGTTGTGTGTCCGGGGGGAAATGCTGGTGGGGCTGATGGTGGGAACTGCGACAGCTTTGCCACCAAAATCTGCAAATCAGTAAACCGTAACCAGTAAAACATTGCTCCATTCAGCGGCAGAACAGAACCACTGCTGTGCCTCCAAGAGGCTGGAGTGTTTCTTTGCCAGGGTCGGAGGGACAAACCGAAGGAAGGATTTGGTTGCGCAGGGTACCGAAGTCTCATGGTTAAAAAAGGCCTCAGAAAGCAACAGGAGCCATCAGGTGTTCCCCATCTCTTGTGCTGGACTCTCATAAATGTATTTGACCTTTTCACGGAGGTTGAGTCAAATCTGAAGCAGGACTGCGGGTTGGAGTTGTAGTCTAATCCTCAGCCAGGACCCAAATAGCGTGAGCTCAGATCGATGATTCAGAGCGAAAGCAGAACTCTCCTTGCACCGGAACGGAGAAGTTTGGGCTGCAGCTTTCTGTGTGTAATTGCCTGGTTGACATTTAAAAGCAGTGGAAGCTCACCGGGCACCCTTTGCCACTGGCCACGGAGAAGGCCTTGCTGGTGTAGCTACAGTGTGTCCATAGGTGAGGAAACGGCCCTTGGTTGGCTTTAATCTCCAGCAATGCTAGCAAAAGCAAACAGGTATAAAAATGCTTCATTACACATTTTGCTTGTAGCAAAGCCCTGGCAAACCAAGCTGGCTGCTCCTGCCACAGGGGGGTCTGGCTTGGAGCCTGTGGGTGCCTATCTCCTCCAAACGGGGAGCCCAGAGCTGGAGCAGTGTCTCCAAGTCATCATTATCTGCTGCATCCTCCTCTGCCCTGGCACGGGCACCCTCCCCTCTTATCGCTGAGGTGGCAACGTTTTGTTTGCACAGCTGAGCACTCTTGAGCTGACTCTGCACCCACCAAGGTCATAAAGTCATTTGATCTCTTGACCAAAATACCTGTTGTAGCCTCTGCTCAGAGCTACAGGACTGCTGCTGGTGTAGCTTAACTTTCTGCGGTACTACAAAGGCAACCTTCCTGGAAGAGGGAATGGTTTGCCAGTATTGCAGAATGGTAATTTTATGCCCATAAAGAGCTCTTAAAGCAGTTTTGAAAACCAGCCGCGCCCTCGCTGTCCCGCTCTCAGATGAAGTGCCAGCACCATCAAATAAAGAGGTGTTTGGGGTAGCAGCCAGCGAACAGTTAGTGTGCGGCACCGCGCCGGGGATGACGGGAGAGGGTTTGCCTGCTAGTGGGCGTGAAAAACAGGGCTGCTGCTCCTCCGGCTCGCCTGTGGCATCCCCCACGACGGATCGCGGGCTGGAGCCCCCTGTGCCAAGCCGTGGTCTCAGTATCTCGCTCTCCCTGAGGAACAGTCCTGGCCATTATACTTGGCACAAAGCTCCAAAGAAACACCGAGGGGCAGCCGGCGAGCTGGGCCCCGCCGAGGGGCTGATGTCACCGGCCAGCTTGGCTCTGATGGGGACAGAGGGCTCTTCATGGGCCGCAGGAAAACACGAGCTGCGTGGGAGGCGACACGTCGCTCCAGGAGGGAATGAGGCGAAGGTGCTGGAATGACCCTGGGAGCGTGTGGGGGGCCACACCTCGGCCCCCAGCGCCGAGGGTTGGGAGGAGGTCACCTCCCATTTGGCTTTCTTCCCTTGGGTTGTTTTGAACAATTCTGCCCTTGTTTTAAGAAAGGATGGAGGCGGGGGAGAATGGTTTTATTTTAGAGGAATTCCCTGTGACTTGAGCTGCCTGAATTAGTAGCAGGGGAGATGGAGCAGAGGAGGATGGTACATGTCCAGAAGCGAGGGAGGGAGCTCAGGCTCACCCAACAGCGTGACCAGTCGTGCCTGGAGCACGTCCGATCACCGAGGTACCTTTGCTGGGGTGTCTCGCTGCCCCCAGCCCGCAGTCGGCTGTTCTGTGTCGGCGAACAGCGTGGCAGAACTGACAGAGGCGCGTGGCACCAGGGCCATATTTTTAGCAAGGACGAGGTGCAGCGCATCACACAAATGAGCACAAGTATCATCGAACCCGCTGTCACCAGAGCAGGGAAGCACCTCCCAGCACCTGCTGCAGCTGTTACGGGGGAAAAGGGGGATGCTCAGGGTCTGTGTGCAGCGCTCCCTCTTGGGGAGGGGGCTCACGCCATCGCTTCTCTGTCTGTAAAGTCAAATTCCTAAAAGTGGCAGCACTTGTGATCGTGCTGACACAAACAGTGGTTGCTGAGCATTTCTGAAAGTCTTTGAGATTGCCTAAAGAAAAGTGTCGAGTACTGATGATGATAGAGTGCATTATATCTAATTATAAAAACCCTGGAATCGGCTATTTCCCCTTTCTTCCGTCATTCTGATATAATTGGAAGCAGGAAGACATTCACAAAAGAAATATTGTTTCTGTGAGCAACCCATTTTTGCAGATTTTCGCTGAAGGTTCAGAAAGAACAAACTGAAATAATCCTACAGACTTTGGCTCGCTTACATAAAGCCTAAACTGGCCACTGCATCTGATTTTTCTAAATGGTTCTTTTATGTCTGCGAGGAACTAAGTGAAACCTCCAGATTTAAATATCATTGAACTGTAGGACTTTGGAAATCCAGATTCAGTGGTGGGTCAGCTTCAGAGCCTGAAGTTAAGATCTGTAATTGTGAGTGGACATGCTGGGAATCAGGATGAGTAGCAAGCATGCAAATTCAGTATTTAATTAGGAGTCACAAGGAATCAAAATAGACAGCGAGTTCCATTAATGGAGAGGCAGACAGAAGCACTGAGCGTGATTTCCAGTAGATGCGAGGTCACACTTGACTAAGTTGATATGGTTGTCAGGATTTTATGAAAGTGCTCACGAACTGCAAAGTTTCATGAATTTTCTCATGACCAGAGACTCACACCGTGTTTACTATTTGCTATTCACTACTGTCACTTTTCACTAATAGAGGCAGGAAAACAGCATCAGGTGACTGGTACGATCGTCAACATATCTAATGAATAGCCAGGACTGAATGGCTGGAGCAAAGGATGGTGAATGCCTTAGAGTTAGAAAGTGATGGGCCGTGGGGTTTTTTTGTGGGTAACAAAGTTTGAAAAATATAAGCTTTGGTTTTCAAATGATTTGCTAACTGAGATAGGGATGTGTGCTAAATTTGCAATTAATATTATTTTAAAGAATAGATCAAACAGCTCAAGCAGATTTCCTCTAACTGACAAGTTCCATTAAACAAGAAAGGTCATTCTTAGTAGGAGATTTTAATATAACACTGAGAACAGAGAACAAAACAATGAATGGAAACATATCAGCAGTCAATTTCCTGAGAATTCAAGCCTGCATTATACTTTGTTCTTTGCTACAGCCACGGCTCTGTAATTATCAAGCGTATTCATAGGACTTTTTCCTATTGACACTCAGCGTGAGCGTGGCTGGAAAGAGATTAAGCTTTTGTGGCCACCATTTGAATTTGTCGAACTAAAAACAACCTGCAAGGCTGTGGGGCACTGGATGTCTCGGGGGATTTGCGATGGTCTGCGGAGCCCGTGGGTCACAGGTTCAGACGTGGGCGCTGGCGGGTGCAGGACCCGTAGCTCTGTGTCCCAATCTGGGTGGCTGGCTCCGGTTGCTCCTTGCTGGAAGAGCTGGCACCGTCATGAAGTGATGACTGATGATGAGGCAGATGCTTGAAGTTGTTCTTCTGTTGTATGACTAAGATATGCTTGTTGGACCATAAATGGGGATCGCCGGGTAAGCCATCACCCATCTGCTTTTCCTTGGAAAAGGACCTTCGTTCCTCCAGGACTCCCATCTAGTCTATCCCATAGACACTATAGCTGCCTCTCAAGCTGGCTTCTAGGTCACACCAGGCTAGGTTATCCCCACCAGTGCTACCAGTGGAACCTCATTTTGCTATTATGCATTGTCTTCATGCTTCTCATGTGCCCCATGCCTGGGAATCCACCACAGTGTGGGAATGATGTCTCTGTGAACTGCTCCCTGGCCAGCTTGCGTCCTTGGGGAGGACGTGGTGGGCATGAGGAGCAGGGCCCGGGGGCTGCTGGTGGTGGCTGCGAGGAAGATGCGGGGATGGGGATGTGGCCATGGGCCGCGGGGGGGTGAGCGAGGCAGGTGTGGCTGGGGACAGGGGTCCTGCAGAGCTGCGGGACAGGGCGCTGGGAGCGCCTCCAGCCTGAGGTTCTCCAGAAGGTTCATGTTCATACTCATGTAAAGAGAGCCTTGATTTCATCTGCATAACCTGGCGTTTCCTTTCCATAGCACAGATGCACTGGCCAGGCAGGACGTGTCTCCCAGGGAGCACCGCATCTATTTGCTGTTTGGTGCAAGTGTGGTGGCAATTCAGCCCCTCAGCTTGCAGCCTCGCTTCATTCCCCAGAATCGAGCACGCACCACGTCTTTTCACACAGGTCTCTGTTTCTGTGTAAACAACCATTTTAGCCAAAGATGGAAAACCAAAATCCTGTTTACTCAGGCTCCTTCACAGTCCCATAGAGCAGGAGTGTTAGTGTTGGTGTTCTGGCTCAACCCCAACTCAGGTAATTACTGTGCATTCTGCCCTACTTACACACCCCCCATAGTTTCAATTAGAGCAATTGTTTTCATTTTTCTTTCCTGCCCTGTCAAGTATTAATACAGTTGCTGGTAAGCTGCTGGTGTGGTCCCTTGCTTAGGTGTTGTGTTTCCATGGTAAAGGCAGACATCCTTGTATGCACACCTGGACCGAGTCCTCATTGGCACAAACTGGTGTAATTCCATAATGGAGCTGCATTGATTTGCACCATGTGAAGATCCAGCCTTCCTACGCAGCCACCTTCTTCCCTCTCATTAAAGGCTCTGTATGAATGCTCATGATCTGTTTATTTTTCTACTCACTCTTCCGCTCGGTTTGCAAATAACCTGAGTTTCGAGTAGTCGTTTACACTTATGGTCACAGTGGTGGTATATAGAGAATACAGCATGCAACTTTTTAGTGTGCTTTTCCCCAGCTATTTAAAAGTGGCGCCATAGGGATATCTGAGCTCTTTCACTCTTGGCTGTAGTCGGGTAGATAGAGTTCATAATGAGTGATGGTTTATGTCATGAATTGCTGGAAAATATGTTCTTTGGAAATACATCTCTCTAAATGTACCAGGAGCATTAAGAACATGGAAGGATGCCTGAAAGCTACACAGCAACAGGAGATTACATGCTTGCAGCTTCAGCCACCTGGCATGTGGAGCATTAATGTTCGCAGCTGAGGGCTGCAGCACTTACTGTGCTGTTTATCTGATCGACTCAGCCTTCCTTTCATCTGGTAAAGAACGTGGCTTGAAACGGCACGTGTTTGGGCTGGTGGGCTGTGTGACACACGGTGGGGTGAGGTTTGCTGGCTGATTCTCTAGTCTGTCATGTGGCCCTTCGGATGTTTTTGACCATCATATGTATGTGTTGGATGGACGGATGGTTGGGTGCATGGAGGCTCGAGCAGATCATGGCTTAGGCTGCTGAGCTGCTCAAGGCTGTGGTCGTGGAGAGTGACAGGGACCTTTCTAGTGACCTCCCACTAGAATAAGGCCCACATGCGGAGGTACAAGTAAGCTGGCTGTGATTTTCTACATAAAACAAGCAGGCATTACCTTTCCCAGCACTCCCGTTGGACAGTTTCCTGAAATGCACAAAATGCATTTGTGGCTCAGTTCTCAGCAGCAAAATAAGGTGGGAGCAGATTCTCTGCAAACATCTGGTTGATTCATGCAGGAGGCAGTCGAGTTGCCTTCCCGTATGCGTCTGGCACTGTGTAAGATACTGTGATACACCTGAGAGTCTCCATGTGTCACACGAGCTCTGTCTGTCCCTAAAAGAGGGTCTTCTGTAGGTCCTGTATTTTACCTGCCAGCTCCCTGCAGGTGCCTTAGGTGATCACAAGCTTTTAAAATAGCTCTTCTTAATTTTTTATCCATATGGGGAGATATTTTATGTCTTCAAAAACTTCCCCAGGCTTCTGTATTTCTAAAATGACGGTGGCCCTATAGGTTTAAAATGACAGTCGGCGTGACCCCAATGCTGGCCTGCCAGTCTCTCTTCCTTATACATGAGCTGTTTGCAGAGTCAGTGCAATTCTTTATATACAGGGTTTTTTCACCCCCTTCATGCAAAACAAAAGGGTTTGGTTGTTTTCCCAAAGCAAACAGTCTGTGTCAGCTGTCTAAAAATCTCGACCAAACAGCACGAGCTGTTATATCCACGTCCATGAGCGGCAGGTCACAGGTTCCCCGCAGAAGTGCCGGGGAAGGTAAACAGCTCCGAGCACGCCGTGTTTGCCACGCCATTCCACTGCACAGCAAAAGCTGCCCCCAGCCTTTCTCCCTCTTATGCAGCAAATCACATACCGCTTTGTAACCAGCAGTTAATAAAAAGAAGCCAAATGATCGTTCTTTACAAGACTCTTATTACAGCCCACCCAAGACTTTTCCCTTGCACGAATAGCCTGTGGGAATTTAGCCACCATGAGTTAATTCAGGATAGGTTTTAACTCTTGGGCTCAATCTAAAAACAAATCAAATACGAAGGAATACACCTTTCGTACCGTGCTCTTCCAGAAAGAGAAAGTTCTAGGAAGACAAAAGCCCTAAACAGCGGAAGGTTTATTTGTACTGGTCTGTATGAAGCCAGTTATTATCCTATCAATTGTTTGTGTAGCCGCTGTTTACACAAGTGGAAGATGGCACAGCAGAACACGTACCAGCAGTCTGCGTTGTCTGATGACGCCCCTCGATGACAGAAGCCGGAGTGGGGTGTCCCCTGGGCAGCTCACGCTGGGGTTAGAAGGGATGAGATTTGCCCCCTGCAATGTGGGAGAGCTTTAGGGGTGCGCTGCATTTAGGTGGGGTCAGGCGGGCATGGCCGTTCCTCCCCAGCCGTGCCCAGGGGAGGGCTCTGGTTTGCTGCCCGATGCCTGGGGGTAGTTGCTCACGGAGAGAGGGGTCTTTGGTTTTGCAGTTTGGCTGCAATAAGAGCAGGAGAACCAATCGCTCCCCGACACCCTCCTCTAATGTTTGCAAAGGGTGTAATTGTGGTATCCCACCCGGCTTTTGCTCAGGCTTTAGAGGAGAGCAAGCAGATGGAAATCGGGTTTCAGCTACCGTCACCTCCAAATCACTCCTCAGAGAATTATTTACCAGGTAGCGTAAGCCTGGGTATAGTGCTCCGGACCATAACGAATCATGAGGTTGCTGACAGAGACCTGACCTCAACTGTGTGCAGGGGGAAAAAGGATGTTTTTGCAATCAATTTGCTGTCTAACCAGTTGCCAAGGTAGAGACTTTAACAGCATGGATGATACTGTCCCTTCTTAACTCAAGTCCTGCCGGCCACTTTTCACACCATCTGGAGTTTGTGCAGAGCCCGCTTTGGGAAGCCGGCCAATGAAGAATTACAACTATCTAATCTTGCCTCGATAAAAGTGTGAATAAGCATTTCAGAGCCTGACTGGAAAACTACCGCAACCTGTCAACGCGCCTTAGATGGTGCCTGAGAGGGCACCTGATGACACACTGAACAGCGCGTCTCAGGAGATAAACCGGAGTTGGCTCGTACCAGACACGGGGCTGCAAACAGTCAGGTTTTCATCAACCAAAACAAAGGGCACAATGAGAATGTAACTGCTGAGCTTGGGGGAGGTGACAGCCCCATCCACACTGATCCCCATGGAAACCAAGGCACTTTTTTGAGGGCTGGGACTGTGTTTTTACAGCGGTTACTCCAGAGCCACTGTCTTTTAAGCCTCTGCAGCAGTCTCTGCTGGAAACCTTTGGTTTCACACTTTTAGTTGTTTCTCAAATGGGATGAGAGTTGGTCTGGCCTTTGGTTTCCAGTGTTGCAGGGTTCCTAGTGGTGAATTTTTTTCTCCCACCTTGATTGCCACATAGCTTTCCCCACATTGCATGTGGCAATATGGATTATTTCACTGTAGTGGGCACTAAAAATTGTAAATGGCAGCTTTTCCAACTCACCAGTGCCTGGGCGACAAGGTATTTTCTTTAGCAACGTTCATGGCTTGACATAAATTTGCTTCTTAGCATCACCTTAGAAAGAATCCCCAGACTCACCAATATGAGCATGTGTGTTACCACCTCTGAATTCTCCTTGCACTGCGCTTTATTGTTGCTTATCCTGGTGCATCAGAGATGTTTTCTATGTCTGTCATGTTTTCTCTTTCAGTCTGGCTGCTATAGGGTCTGAAGGTTAACTACAGAAACCTGTGTCAAACTGTCTGAATAAGAACCTGCACCTCACGCTGCTCACAGAACAATTCTGCTTTTTTTTAATTATTATTGTTTCAAGGAATGTTCCGAGAATAGGCCCAATTTGAGGCAAACCAGAATGATTCTCATGGACAAACAGGTGCCTTTATGCTGCTTTGCAGCACTGAAGAACACTGTTCTGTGGCCTTTTTGCACATACTCACAGGTAAAATCCGTGGGAGTAACTTGCCCTAAAAGCCCAAAAGCAAAAGCTGGCCAAGCCTGGCTCCATCTCTATGCAAGTGTTTCATTTTCTCTGTAACTCTCCCATAGCCCATAGCAGGCGCTGCTGCTGGATCCGTGTTGTCAAAAGGTCTCCAAGCAGGGCTGGCTGTTCCTCGCTGTTCAGGTGAAGGGTTTTTCCCTGTTGTTACTGGCATTGAGCTGTATGGTCGCTTCCAAGGCAGGCTGCTCCCTACAGAAGAAGTAATGTGAGCTGTGGATCAATGTGAGGGGCTTGTTGTCACTTAAGTGCTGGAAAAGGACCATTGCTGGGGGTAAATCTCTTAGTTCCAGCCCACCTAAGCAAGTCTGGTTCCTGCTTTGTGCTCGGAGTTGGTGTTTTGTATGCCTGGACATTGCTGTGGGGTGAGGTACAAGGACACTGACGGGATTAAATCACTGATTTCAACATTATTTTGCACCTCTTTCATTGTTATTTCTAGCCCCATGGCCTGTTGGAGTCACCTTTTTGGCAGCAATTTTACTAGGATGGGGACCCGACTTTTACAAACCTCATCCTTTGTTTCAAACCAGAACTAACTTCTGCTGGTTCAGGTCAGTGGAGCCACATCCCTAAATCATGAGGAATCAGGAGGAGAACAGCCCCTGGAGCACGTTTTCTCTGCGGTACCTTGCACAAAAGCAGGACTCACAAAGTAATTCAGATGAAGTTTCCTGAGTGGTTATCATCAAGTCACACACTGATGGGCTGGTGGTTTAAATCCATTGTAGAGCAGGGACTTGAGAGGAAACAGTCCCAGTATCACTGGCTGGGGCTCTTAATGAATATCATCACTTAATACCCAAACACCAGTGGCAAACTCCTTGGCTCCTTTATGAAAGAGTGTGCAGAGCCACCTCCATCATTTAAATCACCCATTTTGGGTTTCTCTGTGCTTCAGAAAAGAGCGGTTTGCATGCATCACCCGGAGAAAGAAGATGAGCCCTGATATGCCATTCAAAACCATCGTTTTGGCCTTTATGGTCCCAGCTGTAGGCAAGGGCTGGGGTGAAACATGTCGTGGGAAGGCAGATAACGCAAACATGAAAGCAGCACAAAACATGAGAGCCTATAAATAGCAGGAAATAAAGAACAATACTGTGATAAAATCCATAAGACAATAAAGACCAATGTGGCAGAGACCGTTTCCCCCCCACCCTTCTCCAGAGTTTCTCCTATTTCCCAAAGCTGCAGAGATCATCTGACTGCTCTGTGGTAAAGTCCAGTCAGCTCAGCACCAACTCAAGTTCTTGGAGCCTTACACAAAGTATTTCAAAACCCTGCTCCTTTTTCTTTCTTGATGTCCTGCCATGGCTATTGTGGTATTTTAAACCATTCCCAACTCACCAGCTTGTCAGAGCAAGGAGACAAGAGGGAAGAGGAAGGGGGGAAAAAAGCCCTATGGAGATTTAGAGTCATTAACAGCCTTTATAGGGTTTCAGACATTTTTGTGGTAATTCTTTGGAAAGGACACATCCATGATGAGCTGAGGTTTATTTTGCCACTGGCATAAGAAATGAGACTGTTTCCAAGAAAATGTTTGCTGTTTACCAAGAGGAGGGCAAATGTAACTAGAAAATGGCAATGGATGGGAAATAGGCACCTCGTTTAAATTTCGGGTAACTACCAGCTCCTTACCTGGCCCCACCGAAGTGGGTCAAGAACCAAGCAAGTGTCTGGTGGCTCCTCCATAGAGTGGGCACTGCAGAGCTGCTTCCCTTCTCTGGCAGCAGCAACTGAAGACAGTTAATTAACCGGAGAGATACCCATCACTCATAAGCCTGGATCTCAGAGGAACATGTCCTGTCAGGAGGTAACCGCTCCATGGGCCTACAATGTCATGAGAACAGCAAACAAGTACTCCTTGCTGTTTCGGACTGTAAACTTCTCTAGAAACCAGATTTTGCTGAGTATTTCTGCAGGACCCTGTGCTATGGTGCCCTAATTTCTGGACCGAATCTTCAAATGGGGTAACGCTGACTTACGTGAAAGGAGTTAGGCTGATTTATAGCAGTGGAGGCTTGAGACCTTATTGTAGGGAACAAGAGGATTATATTGGTTTCAGAGTTAATGTCAGAGCTGGGACTGCAACACAGGAATTACTGGGCAGGTCTCTCCATTGCTTCTGTTAACTTAAAAGAGGGAGTTGTACTGAGGAAAACCTCCAAGAATATCCGATTTAATGGCAAATCCACCCTTTTTTTTTTTTTTTCCATGGCTGGTTCTAAGATGCTTGCCTACTAATGAACGTGGCTTTTTGTGCTCAAACAATGGAGCTGCTCCCTCCTGGCCACCCAATCCTCTTACAGGACCCCACCAGGGAGATGCAAGGACAAGTTCGGAGGTGACACAAAGAGCAAGGTGTGTTATGCAACAGGCGACCGCTTTGGTTCGCAGGGATCAGAGGTGACAGCAAGGCTTTAGGAGGTCCAACTAAAAGGTTGGCTGGGCACCACTAGTGCTACATCACACTCCATCGTGAGGCATGGCAAACAAACGGGGGATTTATGTCCCTCCACAGCTGGGCCTGGCTTTCTGAGCACATGGGAGCACGTCCCACACTATGCTCTTCAGCTTTGTGTCCCTTCATGCTTTGTTATGCCGTTTCCAACTCTGTTTTGTGGGGGCAGAAAGCCTCAGAGGATCTCCCTTCAACCCCATGGACTGCTTCTTCTGTCTGAGGCCATATTTTGATCCTAACGTTTACAGTTTTCTCCTGTAGGGTAGTGGGGCAGATATTCCTGTTCTGCTTTTTTATTTTGGACAGACAAGAACATTTAGAGCAGGGAGATGAAGCAAATCAGCCAATTCTTATCTTCTGACTCCTGCTCAGTGCTTTAACCCTCACCCACCGTCTTTCCTGGACACTACAATGTTTGTAAGGGGTCCTGGCGGCTAGAAATTTGACTTCATCTGGTTTATGAAATTCTGCTTGTTCTGCCTTTCTTCATCATTAGCCCACAAGGCAGCTCATGTGCTTTTCTGTATCCAACCTTTCTTTCTGCCTTTTTTTTTTTCATGTTTCCAGAAGGACTTGTTCCTTCGAACAGATGAACCACACACTGAGAAAATGAACAGGCCAGATTGTCTGGTGCTCAGCACCCACCACTGAGGACAGATTTTCCGGAGATCTCAGTTTCCAAGGAGGCATCTAAATAAGTGGCAGATACTCAAAAGTGGAAACGTGCCCACTTATTTTGGTGCTCAACTAGTGCTATGGCTGCTTTGAAAAACTCACTCTGCTATGGCTGTTCTCTTATGCTACAAGACCTCCAAATCTCCCTCTTTTGTACCCTATTTATGTCTCTCTGCCACGCTCATCCTCGTGCCATGCTCCATCGTACAGGTCCCAAGTGGTCTCCTCCTGCATGTTGCCGTGTCCTTCTGCTGTCATTGAAAGGTCAGGACGTACATACACTCATATTTCCTTCAAGAGGTCCATCAGGGATAATGCCCCAAACGCAGAACATATGTGCAACATAAATTAATTGTTAAAGCTAGTGCTGATTGAAGTTTGGTAATTCAGCCTGCGGGATATACCATATGTTTGAAGTGTATTGTCCAAGTTTAGATGTTAAACTCCCAAGGGCAGGGACCACTCCTTCCTCTGTGTTTACATAGCATCAATAAGACCAACAGTGCTTGGGTCTGAAATACATTAACCTCAGCCAATGCATTGTTAAGTTTAATAATGACTAGTTAACATTAAAGCACAATGGATAAAATATATAGACAAAGACATACTTTGGCAGAGATTTTTGTCATGTTTTTGGTGCCAGATTCCTACCCAAGTAAATGGTCACTGATCATCTGAATCACTGACATTGTCTTGGAAAACTCACCCTGCAAATTGCATCATCCCGCTTTTCCCTTTTTTGACAATTGACACTAAGCCATGGATCACTATTTTAGTCAGAGCCCACCTAAGTAAAAAGTCTGGAATAAGAAGGGATCTAAACGAGATGCCAAACAGTGAACTCTGGGAATCACAGACCCAGGGTGTAGATGAGCAAAGGAAATAAAAAGGTTTTGAATGCAAGCACTTAATGTCATTTCTTATTATTTACCTCATTAATTTGTAGTCCCCAGAAACCACACTCAAAGGTTACTGTGCACAGGCCCTCCAGCGAGAGGATAAGCGAACTATAGGAATAAATCCAAACCCTGTCTGAACTGACAGGCTGTTTTTCAGAGCGAGTTATGCAACATGTTAGTACCTCTAGGTATAGGACCACTGGGATTTAAACTTGTACAGCAGATGGTCCGTGCATCATTGCTGGAATGCGCCCGCTGACCCCAGGGCAGAGCCTGAATGGACTTCAAAAGAGAGACTGAGCATGCTTCAAAGTGTTATTGTTTAAATGTTCCACTAAATGGGGACTCCGGAACAAAATATCTAGCTGAGGTCAGTCTGAAAAATGTCAACACACATAATGAGAAAACAGTGCGTTGTGTGAGAAAGAATATTTAATAGGGGTATTCTGGCTATTTTGAGTTGAAAAAAACCACTTTTATCATGTGTGTCAGCAGGTTGTCATCATCTAAGTGTCTTTCCTCATCAGCTGGGAGCTTCATTTGCTTCTGTTGGAAAGAGCAAGGTCTGTATGTGAAGGTCATAAAAGCCTTCAGAACGCGTGGTTTGTCCATAGGCAGGTACGCTGGGAGAACCGTCAACCCGAGTTATGGCAAAGGTGTGTTCCATACAGCACTGACTTATCCTTGACAGCCTCCCTCCAGCTCGTTTCAGAGGAAAGCTTGTAAGGACCCCATGTTTGGTTCAAGAGCATGATCCTGTGATTCATAATTGTGTACTGTGTTGTGTTCTGTTCCTCCCAAAGTCCTTAATGCCCACACATGGCATATACTTTCACCAGTGCAATCCATGAGTTTTGGCTTCTCCTCACTCTATTCGGGGGGAATTTCAGTAGGGAAAGGATTGGGTTAGTGTTCAAATCAACAGGATTAATATTATGAAGGAAGATTTCTTCTGCAAGTCAAGCTTAACAAGGCCAAGCCTTGAGTAAGAAAGTTGAGATTTGGCCTTTGATTTGCTGGTCTGGCTGGGCTGCATCTTAGCTGTTGTAAATATGAACAGTCCAGTAGTTTTTATTCTAGAAAATATTTTCCATGGTGGCCACTGGCAATTCGACATGGGTGGCTGAAAAATAATTTCCTTTGCTGGAAGCTAACAGCACCAACCTGAACTTTCCCAGCACCTCGTCCTGCCGGAGCTTGCCTGTGTCTTGATGGAGACACCTCACAATAACACGCAGATTAAAAGCGAACCCTCCCTGCAGACGTAATAATGATCCAGTGCCAGGAAGAGAAAACAAGCCCCATGTTAAATAAAGAGAAGGCTGGTTCCTTTCACATATCAATATTCAATGAGATCAGCTGACTTGTTATGCTGGGGTGAAAAAAAAGCCACCAGGCAAAGTAAATGGCTAAAGGAGACCTGTAGGAAAGTGAGGTGTCCTGAAAGAAGATAACTTGGGCCTGTTTGTAGTCTCTGTATCTTTGCGGCTTGTTGTAACTGACGCAAAACTTGAATAGCAATCAATTTAAGTGATTCAAAAATAGCATTCACACCCTTCCCGGAGTCCCCGTTACACTCGGTATCACTACTCAGCTGTTAGCTGTGGCCCAGATTAAGCAAAAACTGCCAAACCGTACCTAACTGAGTAGGAGTTCAGCAAAGCTTTCAGGCTTATGCTTATCTACAGTGTATGCTTAACTTCAGCAAGTATAGAAACTCTTTGTTAAATAAGACTTTTAGACCTGCAGAGAGCTGATAAAAACATCATTCAGAGTTTCACCTTTTTTATTCTGTTTGCAGAGTGCTACAAATAGCTGATACTCGGTGTGCAGATTGTTGCAAGTATTCAATGGTCGAGATTCAAAGTGTGTCAGTAAGTTAAAGGTGACCTGTTACCTCAGTGTTCCCAAAGCAGAGGAGTTACAACACATTTCTGATTAACATAATTGGTTTTAGGAATCCTGGTTCCCTGGAAATAATGTCACTCCAAACCAGATGCACTCTGCAGACTCTCCAAACTCGAGCTTGTTAAACTGTTCATGGAGAATAAAAAGCATGAGTCAAGATGAATTGAATTTATTTTAAAAATCCAGACAAAACTTTGCACAACAGGGAAATAAACTCCAGTAAACTGAAGGAAAAGATATTACATCCATTACTCAGCTCACATTTTTTTACTCAAGTATAATAGGACTATAAACATTTTCTGTCAACAGCTTACAAAGAAACTTGTTCTGAAAGTGATGCATGGTGAGAACTTGCATCTAAATTGGGTACATCTAAATTAGACTCTGAATACAGAACATTCCCAAAGGTGACTTTTGGTTAGAGCTAGTCAAGTAACGCAAAAAAGGGTTCACAAATATTGAAAGAGAAAACACCCCCCAAACCTCACAGGAGTCCTCCCTTCTTATGTTTATTGTGCAGGAGTATTTGGGGGACAACGTGTTTATTTGGGTTTGCACTTTGCGGGCAAGCAGCCCCCAGTTCTTGCAGAAATAAACGCTGTTTGGTGTTCTCCTCTTAGAGTGAAAAACGTGGCCAAGTGTTTTGCTGAACAAGGAAGGACTTGTAGATGCACTGGGTGAGGCCTATAATATTTCAGTTCTCAGCTTTAGTAGGTGGCAGAGATTCTTTCAATTCTCTTGCTCATTTACATTAAGCAAACAAACAGAATTCCCAAACCGCGAAGCCCACAAATTATGTATATAGCTAGTCTATGTAATCACAAGTTTCCTTTATGGTTACTTTTATCTTCCCTCTCTCTCAAGCTTTCCTCTGCCTATATTGCTGCTTGTCTTTATTAAGCCCCACATTCTACGAACATTTATGTGCATGATTTACTTTATGCTTTTAAGCAGTTGCAGAGAGTTCAATAGGTGTTAAATAGATAATGAACTAGAACACAATAGAATGGCGTATCTGCACAGATCGGACTGAACTGAGCGAAGCTGCAGCTGTACAGAGAGTTCAGCACACGGGTAAGAGTTTGCAGGGCCCCGGCTTGTATGATCCCCCAGAAATTACATTTGTGTTTGTGCAGCACCTGGCACAGAGGGACTTTGAATCTGAGTGGGATCCCCAGATCCCAACGTGCTGTAGGTAATTAACTGCTATAGGGACTATAATTAGGCACCAAACAGCAAGTACTCAGAGTTCAAGAAGCCTCTAGCACAGGGTTTTGCCGGTACATCTGCTGACGTTTGCATCTGTGGATGGGTCATCAAATGCTGCCTGTTTTGGGAATGCTAAAAGGTTCCCATCACCCATCAGCTGCTACCTGACCTCTTTAAAATAAACTTGTTTTAATGGGCATGTGCCTGGATCACCAAAGAGACTATCAAATTTGGCACCGTGCTGCAGGGGGAAAGCCAAGCCTGGGTGAGAGTCCCTGCTCTCAGATACCCGATCATCAGGTCAAGGTTGTGGCACAGTGACATGGGGCAACGAGCCCCTTGCCTGCCCAGCGGTTAAATCATCATTATTCCAGCCATTTGTCACACACCGTTATACAGGGGTATGCTTAATATCAGCTAAAGGAAAGGTGAATGACTGCAAGCACTCTGTCAGGGCTTGAGCGGATATTCAGCAGCGACAGCCGCGTGCCAGGCGAGGGGCCCAGCCAGCAGCTGGCAAGGCATGTTTTGTGTTGCTTTGTGAACACAGACTATGCAAATGTATTCAAAGGATGTTCTAGAGGCAAATTGGTTGGAGCTAAATTTGCCCAGATGCTCTTGAGTCTGCTTATTAGAGCCCTTAGCTTGAAAATGAGCTGGAACTGATGAGTTGAATCAGAGCTGACTTTGGGATCTTTGCATATTAAGAAAACCACAACCGGATTAAATGTGTGTATGTCTGTGTAGCATGGAAATTCAGCTCTGATGTCTCCTCCCGCTACTCCCAAGATGAGGGCTTCACAATGCTAAATCTGTGGGAAGCTCCTGTAGCGGACTGAGCAACTATTTTGCCTTGAGTTTTTAAGTTAAGAAAAAATTTAAAAGATAGTTTTCTCTTTCATCATTTGATTTTTGTACCTGCATTTCATTTTGTCTGCGGAGACACTCCTTGGCAGCGAACTCACGCCTTCCCTCTCCTCTTACATGTTCCATTACCAAAGGTGAATAATTAAGACAAATATGAAGAGAGAAGTATGTACTCGTTTACTGAGATAATGAACATGGAAGATGAAATCACCTCAATCCTGAATTAAAAACAACTGCTCGAGGATCCTGTTATAGAATCACAGAATCATTTTGGTTCAAAGACACCCTCAAGGTGACTGAGTCCAAATGTGGCAAAAGACACTGGAAGGTGGCGAGATGTGTTGTGTTGATAGCAGTGGTACTTTTGCTTCCTTGGACTTCTCCCCCTATAAATGGCAACTGTTGAAACCTTTCTTTCACCTGAGTATTGACTTTCTACTCTAATGCAAGAAAACTGTCTTGAGCAGCGGCGTAAGCCAGTTTCTCCAAGACAACTGGTGGAGCGTATCTGCTCGGCCACAGGGCATTTTCACAGATTGACCGTACGTTTGCCCTATTTTGTGGCCACCTCTGCAATCGTTTGGAGAGCTCCAGGGCAGCGACTCTGCCATGTCACCCTAGGCCAGATATTCGCTGGGATCAGCCTTGTCCGTACCCCCGCCTGGGTGTACAAAGGTGGGAAAAGGCTGGGCCGTTTCCTGCGCTTAAACAACCCTGCACTGTTAGCTCAGGGACAATTGAGCCTCTGGTGTTTATACTGTCTTTGTCTGGATAAACTGTATGGATACAGTCCCAACACAGTGGCTAGGAGATTTTCTTGCTGATTTTCGTGGTGCCGGCATTTCACCCTCAATGTGTATTTTAGGCATCCCTGTCTTGAATCAGTTTCTTAAGCCTCTTAAAACTGTGTTGAGGTTATGCTTGGATTTCTTCTTTATTATAGTACTTGTCTTTTGCTGAGGAAACCAAAACTGGGCACAGTTTTATAATGTGTGGTCTTCTTGGTGCCCTATAGAAGGTAAATGTCACCTCTCTGTGTGACACATTAAGTGATCCCTTTGCATAGTCTCCTCACGTATCCCCAAAGAATTTGACACCAAGGATGTCCCAAGAGATTGTCCTCCCAATGGCACCCTCCAGGATTTGAGCACTCAGCTCAATGTAAAGCTCAAAATACTGCTGAGACACACACCGATACTCGGTATCTTGCACTTCACAGAACCCAGATGCATTTTACACACTCCAGCTAGGAACTGGGGTCAAATCACAGAATTTATCTTCTTTCAGCCTTCAGCTTTTCTAACTGTGTTGTGATGATTAGTCTCCAGCTGTGAGGAAATACAGAAAGCTTCTTATTCAGTAAGTTTTCAGTAATCCTAAAGAAGCCACTTCCTCCTTCCCCAGAATGGCACAGCCTGTGCTCCTTCAGAAACATCTTCCTAAATAACACCAGACGCTGAAAATACCTTTCCAGCCCCATATAGCACTTATAGCATAGTTGCACTGACATTCAGTTCAACGTGTTTACCATTTCCTTCTGGATTCTTCCTCGCCTAATTCTTTATGGTGTGTTAGCTCAGCTAAGCGGGGAGGGGGTCCTGTAGAGGTGAGACTGTCTTGTGCTTAAGAGAGAGATGGATCTATTTGTATTTTTTGCTTGCCTTTGCATTCGATTTGTGCATCATCCTGGGACTGTGTGCAGTTTTTCAGCCTGAGAAACATCTGGAAAAAGTGTTCAGTAAAAACTACAGATTTAAAATAAAAACAAAAATAAGCCCTACCAAACAAACCCCTGTATTTGTCCCTAGAGCTTAATGACTAAACGATGATGGCATAGAAGGTTCTGGGGTTTATCCATCCTCAAACATCCTCAATGACAATTCTACTCCTGAGAAGAAGTCAGAGCTGGTCAGATCGAGCCCTGGCATCTTTCAGTGGATTATTCCTAAAATAAAGAGGCTTTTCCAAGCCTGGTGGTTTCAGATGTTGTGATCGGTGTTTATTCATTTGTCCTCTCTTTCCATGGAACTGGCAATGGCTGCTGTTTCTGTATCCAATACCACTGTTATGTCTGTTCCTCTAATCTAGCTACTTATATGGTCTCCACCGTCGTAATGTTTGAGCACATCCCAAGAATTAAAAAAGTACTCCTAGAACAATAACAAACTCTCTCATTTTTCCTTCCCAGCCTGATCTTGAGGTTTTGTGCCTGTATGTGTGTGAGGAAAAGCTGAATTGAAGAAATGGGTCCTACCTTCAGCTGTGAAACCAGACGGGGAAGGGCTGGCCAGGAGAAGCCACCCCAGTGACCAGGGCTCTGCCAGGACCCTTGGCCCCTGTTTTCTATGATTCTTGGAATCTGACAAGCGGTGAAAGTTATGAGGAGAAAAGGGTAGACGTGGGTTTTTATTTTGATGAGGAAAACCAGTATTTCTGCCTAGAGATGAGTTACCCTGAGGAAGTCTATTTATTTTGGCCACGTTTGGATCAAGACCAGAGTTTCTGTGTGTTTCTTCTCCATCTTTTTCTGGGGATTGGTGTATACTGTTCCTGTGGACACTGAAGTCACCCATGGCAAAGTTTATCCTGCAAATTCAGCCTCTGTTCTAGATGGCTTTCCCTCTAGAAGGCCGTGACTACTTTTTAATGGCTTGTTGGGAGCCTGGTCTTATCTGCTCCCTATGGCCCAGTTGTGGTGCTCTGGACCCACAGCCCTGGGGAAGGAAAGGCTGATGAGCCTTCAAGTCCATCAGCTTTGGGCTGTATCTATGGGGAAAAAGTGAATCCCATGTGCATGAGATGGGCTAGGTCTGTGGTGAAGGTTTAAGGGCATTAAATCCTACCTGAATAAGAACAAGCTGAAGCTCTTGCCATGTGTTCTGAATCCAAGAGGAGCAAATGGAAGAATTACCAATGTATAAAAATATAAGTAAACACATGCCAATGTTAATTGGAGGAACGTGTCCTTCCCACTGACCTTAGCCCATGTGACGGTACCTCTGCTGCAAGGGACATGAGCCCTTGATTTCTCATCCGCAATCAGCAGACAAAAACCTCATTTCCAGCTGAGGGATTAAACTGCACGTGAGGAAATGATTGCGTGCGTACTCGACACACCTTTTTTTAGACCTGGATCAGCGAAGAGAAGTATCGTTATGTCTCATATTTGGGCTGGAAACTGAGCAGTTTGCGTACTTGCAGGAATGAGATACAGTTGTCTCAGAAGTTTTTGTTGGCAATAGGACAGGCAGCTGTCAACACTTCAGTCTAGAAGTAGATGCAGCTTATTAGGACAGTTGGATATCATCAGATTAGCTGGGCTTGGAGATAGGGTGAGACAGGAAAACATATGACAAGAACTGGCATCGCAAACCCTCCCCCTTCAGAAATACTACCTCAAAACCAAGGAATGCTGTGGTCCATCAGAGCCAATATCAATAGAATATATCCTAATTTAAGGGCAGACTTGCCAAGTATTTCAGCATGAGTTTCAGTGCCCCTGGTACACATAAAAGTTATGGCATCAGTTCTAGATTAGTTACTGGGGCTCTGGTAATGATGTTCCTGGCATAACACTCCTTGCAAACACATACTTTGGAGGAGTTCCCATACATATTTTATTGTCCACCAGAGCTGTGGTGGCAAGCTGTGTGAAATCTATCCAGAAAACTGGAAAAAATCAACATCGGAGGGAAAAAAACTACAAAACCCAATCAAAGATGGCAAAGCCTTTCTTGTGTAGACCTAAAACAAGGTGGCTGGCTGTGGAAGAGTCACGGAGGACAGAGTTTTGGACTTTCTTTCAATACTCCTAGATGACTGTCTGAAATACACTGTTCAGTTTTGGTACCAGAAAGATGCTTGCAGACTGGAAACAATTCAAAGATGAATGGCAACAAAAGCAATAGCAAGAAATACCTGAGTGGCAGCAGGGACTAGTTTTGAAGAAAGCTTAAATAGACTTGGATCGGTGACAGACAAAGGTAGCCAAGGTCCTCAACAACACTCCACATGTATTCGAAAAATGTAAATTTTCGAATCTGCATCTGCAGCAGGCAGATGAAGTGTTTGTCAGTGTGCATTGCCGTGATTTGTTTCTTTTGTTCGAAACGTTTTTGTTCTGAGCTCGCTTCTTTTTTCAGAGCTTGAGCCTTAGCTTTGCAACCCAAGCAGCTGGGATAGAATCACAGAATCATCTTGTGTTTCTTTAGGACTTTTCATGAGATGAAGCCCAAATGGTTTACAAGGGTAAAGGCCCTTCATGGTAAAAAACTTGAAAAAAATAAAAAGGAAGAAGGGAGGAGGAGGATTAATTTATTTCTCCCAAAATGTGGTTGGCTCTGGAGTTAAAGAAAATAGGACCTGGGTTGTCCAGTGGGTGAGATCCTTCTCCCTTTACATTACAGAGTCACAAAGGATTTGTTATCCACTCTTAGTTCATACCTGAGGACACTGTGAGCAAAGAACAGAACAGCTCCCCAGTCATCAATACCACACTGCGACAAGCAGCACCAGGACTAGACGTTTTATCAAAATACAGGGGAGGAGTAAGAGACAGAATCGCAATTTCCTTGAAGGGTATTAGGCTTCATCATCACAACTGCTGCCCCCATTCTTAACCGTGAGGATGTGCAGCTTGAGTTTGAGGTTATTTCCGTGCTGAGCGTCACCCCTGCTTGCTCAGGACCGACTGGAGGTTGCCAGAGCAACATCAAAACCACTTCCTATGGAGCGTGGACGTGCTGTGCAGCCTCCCGGGACTGCACCCTCAGCAGAAGTGATGAAACTGCAGGCAGGAAATGCAACGCAAAGGACTAAGAGGTGTGGAAACCATAAATGGGGATGTAACATCAACCACTTCTTAGTCAACACTAAGGGAAAATAGGAGTGTGGTGGCCTTATATTTAAAAATCTATTCCTTTGTTGAGGCAACTTTTATTCTGTTGGTAATCAAGAGGAGACTGCTTTATAAAGAAAAGAAACGATTTTGTTTTAATTTGAACAACTCCCTTAAAATACTATTTATGTGCACACTGGGCCTGTGTGACATTGTTTTAAGCCTTATGCTTGTATTCACCATTCATTTAGTTTTCATTACTGCCAAAATCTTAAATGCGAGGGCATATGCAAAACCTGCTGGGTGATGTGCAAAATCTTTCAGTGTTGGAAATTTTTCTAATGATGAAATACTTTATTAATTGCTTCTATTTTATCTGATTACTGGCTATTGCCACATGAATTCTGAGGGCTTTGCAACAAGGAAGATCTGCACTCCTTAAATTGTAACTGTGGATACACTAAAATACTGTGTAAACACCAGTATTCATTATCGTTCAGACAATTTTCAGTTTCAAACAAACCTTCCATGAGAATTTAGCCAAGAAAAAGACAATGGATTCACATCTGGGCTGTTTACTAATAAACCCCCAAGCATTTCCGTGGAATTTGATTTATTCCTCAACTGTACTGGTGTGATCCTGGGAAGGAAAGTTGAAGATCTGCTTGACCTGGAGGTTCTTTTCCAATACACTTCCTACTGGATTCTGTGAATTGGGGATTGCTGGAGCAGTGTTGCTGCTCAAAGTGTTCCCAGTGCTTTGGTGTCCAGCTCGGTTGTCGCGTCTCCTTGGCTGTAACAATAATACAGCAACTTCTACTCGTTTCCCCTCATATTCTCAGAACCATTCAGATTTTGGTATATGCCAAACGGATCATAAAAACATGGACCAGGAGTCTGGGGCGGTTATTTCTGCACCAGTGTTGGTGAAATTCCTCCTGGAATATTGTAGCTGGTTAAAATATCACCTTGCCTAGAAAGCCTGGGCAGACTGAGAGGAAGAGGAAACACCAGAGAGTTTGAGAGACTCACCTATAATGAAAGATAGAAGAAGGGCTTTTGAACCAAAAGACAAGCAGTGATTTTGACACGAGCCCCAACACAAAGGTCACTGTTTATACAGAAACATGGGAAAGATCTTATTTACATTACAGCTGAGCCAAGGGGTGTGGTTACTATATATGTATCCCCTGATTTATTTACAACATGGCCAAAATGATGTGTTGTGTAGCTGTGATCCAACCAGGTCAGAGTCCCACTTGAGCCATTGGCTTAAACTGGTTGTTGTCACCAAAGCTCCCCGGCCACAGCACTTCCCTGGGCAGCACCCAACGGGGGGCAGGTGTCTTGTAACCACCTCCCCTGACCCAACAACAGTCACAGGGAAGTGTTGGGCTAATGGTGTGGAATCGGTGAGAAGAAAATGCCCTTTGACTGCTAGAAAAATTCCAGCAGCGTGACCTGTTAGGCTGGCAGGAAGGTACCCACAACAGACCCACTGCGAACAGCTGGGCTGCGGTTAAAACTGGGTTGTGCAAAATCTCAGAGACGATGCAGGATGGAGCACAGGTAGGGAGCCAGCTGGCTGGCGAGATGCTGGAGATCTGCAGAGATCTCCGTGGGTCTGAGGCTTCTCTTCCATCTCTGGTTTCTGCCCTCCTGACGTTTGGGTGCGTTGCTGCCCTGCCATGTGATTTGTTTTATAACCCAGAGGGGACAGCTGAATTCCTTCTACAGCAACAATATTTTTTTGTGGTGCCAATGCCACGACCTTTATTCATGACAAACAAAGCACAAATGGGGAAAGCAGGGTGGAGCTCCATCAGAAATGTGATGTAAACAGCTAGAAAGACGTGGCTGCGCTCCTCCAAAGCCATTTCCCACCAGGTGAGAGTCAGAGCAACACCGCAGAGATCCTATCTGATATTTTGTTAAGCTAATTGCCTATACCTAAAAGTACGGTCTAAGGAAAAATGACAAACTGAACTTTCACTCAGATTGGACAACAACATCAACAACAACAATAGCTTCCAAAGGTTTTGATGGAAACAAGCTCCCATTCCAGGTGTCTGCTGACATATTTTAAAAAGCCAGCTGCTTTTCTAGTATTCATGAAAGTAACATGAACAATTCAGCAGGAGAAGAGCTCCCGTTTTGTTGTGGAAACAGTCTCTGCAGTACCCTTGAAAATTCATCCTGGGGCAAGTTTGAAATAATTCATGCTTTTGCTCTTACAAAAATATCTTCATGTTTGGACCAAACAGCTGTGATGCTGCTGGAGAGCGGCAGAAATAGAACCTGGATTCTAAACCTGTGTCTGACTGGGAGAACTGGGAGCTTGGTCTCCAAGGAGGAAAGTGAAAATCAGGCAGCAATATTTGCAAAGCATGGAGGGCATCCCAAACCCGCTTCGGCTGCTCCACAGATCGCTGGGATGTGCTTCCCAGGGAAACGTGGGAGCATGAGAACAAACTTTCACACTTGCCTCCATGAAATGATCTTTTGAGGTCCCTTCCAATCCAACGAGCTCAACAGGCAAACATGCAGGAGTAAAAATAAGAAAACTTCAGGTCTTTGGCTGACAGAGACAGTAAAATCGCTCAGTGCTACAGGCAGTCTGTGACAAACTCTGCACAAAATAATAACTGTTTGTGGGCCGTTTAACAATCAGCAAGTGATAAGATTGGGCTTTGATACAAACGAGAGATGACTAGCACCGGCCAAACAGATTTAGAGGCACAAATCTGGAATTCTTGTGTTTCACGCTGAGCCTGTTCCATCCCCCCCACTTTTCCACGTTCTCCTGTGTAGAGACAGCAGAGCAGGATTGCTCTGGCTGGGAGACACAGGCAGCAGCTGCTCTGCAAAGATGCAACACTGGGTTCGTATTGCTCTTTGCTTTCTTGATCACAGGACCAGTACTGGGTACCTGGCAGGGAAAGCATGCCTGGTTTGGGGGCAGTCCCAGCTGAATGCTTGGTTACCAGGCTGGAAGGATGCGGGTGTGATCTCCTGTGTCGGTGGATCTCGGGGAGGCAGAGTCCCATCATTGCTGGTTTGCGTTGTGTTTGACACAACAGCTGCAGGGCCAAGCAGGGCAAAGGGGCTCCCGTGCACCCCCAAACCGGAGCCCAAGGTAGCTGAGAGTCCTGGGTAGGTTGGGGGAGGCATTACAAGCTCACGTTGTGTATTGCTTTACATTAATACAGCTTTGTGATTACACACTACTTTGCTTGGATGGGCATTTAAAATAAAGTGTTAGTAAATGTTATTAGCCACGTGTGAAGGGAAGATCAGATGTCTTTTTTTTTTTTTTCTTTTTTAAGGAACAGTAAATAACCCACAATTTTCAGAAAGAGAAGTGTTTCTAAAACCAGGAAGGAGCCAAACACAAAGCGGTGACTGCTCCTGAATCCCAGGTTGTGTCCATCAGTCCTGTCAACTCTCCTTATCTCTGGCTGAGTTTATAGAGAGGAGAAACGTGGTGGTGATCTGCTGGGCCTCCAGGATGAAGGCCGGGAATGCCACGTGCATGTGTGTGCATGGGCCAGGCAGGGTGAGGCTGCCAGTGCATGGGGTTTGGGGCATTTTTGTCTCCTTAGCATCCCCCTCGTTCCAGCTTCTCTTCTTCCTAAATGGCTCAGTCTTTCAGGAGGTGGGGAGGAAACGCCTTTTAAAAATACCGTTGTCAGGGCCGCTTCTGAACAACACAGCAGATACACATGCTATTAAAACACGGGGACAGGCACGAAAACTCCCTAAAATTCTGCCTTTCTCATAACAACACCAAGTGAGTCACTCTGGCCCCCGGCCAGGACGGCAGCTCACTGCTCAGGAAGCACCTGGGTAAAACTTTCCAAAACCTGGATCTGCCCAGGTTGGGAGATAAGAATCAGGTATCCCGTAAGAGAAGTGCAGGGATGCCGCACGGAATATTGCTGGATTTATTTTAGGCAGCGGAGATTCTGGCTGGAAGATCACTTGAGAGCATGCCAAAGGCCCAGAAAAGGTAACTGCTTCTGGGAGGCTCAAGGTCACCCGAGCCTGCCAGCCGCTCCTCGGTGACATTGCTGCCCTGCGGAGCCACGCGCTGCCGCGGAGGGGGAAGCCGAGGCATCCTCCTGGGAGCACGTGGGCAACGTGTAAAGTGTTTGTGCCCAGCGGACGGCGGACACGGATGTGCCAGCAGCTGTCTGGCCACCACAACGGGGTAGCCCACTGGTTGCTGTAGTTTTAGTCAGTGTTTATTTCAGATGAAATTGTGGCCTGAACAGTTGATTTTTCTTAGTTTAAATCATATATCAATAAGATATCAAACAGAAATCAAAACAGGGCCTGTGGTTTTGGCACATTCCCCATCACTGAACCTGCCAGTGATGGAGCCGGTTTACAAGCCAAATACAAAGACAACTAAAACCCACAGGTCTCCTTGAAGAGGAACCCCAATGGCTTTAAATTCTAGGAAGAATGTGATTTTAATGCTACGGGTGGTCCTTTCCTTACATCAACCTAATTACAGACGAATGTGAGGCATGTCTGATTCCTAAAGCGAGGGGCAAACCCAGAGGAACCAACCAGCCTGGAACCCAAGTGGTCTCGCTGGCTTTTGGACACAGTGGAGAGGCCCAAGTGAATTGCTGGTCAGCTACCTGGGAAGAAAAACCACTGACATATCCAAAGGTTTTCACTGGGATTTTCAAAGGCTTATGAGCAATTTAAAGTCAGTGAAAGGAACGTACTATAGAATGAAAAATATAGGTATTATTAAAGAATGTCTCCAAACTGAAACCCAGCCAGTTGAGCGGATGCTGCTCCGTGGCTCTGCCGGCCCAAGCGCAGCTCCCGCGGCTCTGCCTCCCCTGGCACCAGATGCGAGCGGTTTCGTTTGCCATTTGGACTGGTAGCCTAAAAAATTGAAGCGCTGTGTCTTTAAGTTTGTATTACATGTTTGCTTCCCAGTTTTGTGAATTAGAGTCATGTAACTGGATGAGCAGTTACTGGATAGCTTGCAGGCTTCAACTGAAATTTTCTGTTTTTTCTGGATGCTCAAACATTTGATGTCCTTTCTCTGCACGCACTGCATTAATTCACCTGGCCAGAAACTCTGTCTGTCTGAACTGCTAAAAGCAGACATTGGGGAATGGTTTTGTTTCTTACAGTATTTTCTCTTAGCATTGGCCTACACCTGCCAGTGTAATTTGTCAGAATAAACTAGGTACTTTGAAATCATTTTTTATACACTCTTGGTAAGTGTTTCACCATCACTTCGAGAGGGAAGGGAGCAGAGGGACCCATAAGCAAATAAAAAGAAATATGAACATGTATGAATTCACTCAAGTGATCACTCTTCTTCCTCTTCGGTGAGTTTAATCCATTGGCTTGTCTGATCAGTCATGTACGTTGAGAGGGCTCGGTCGCATCAGTGAGCTCACGCCACAGATTTCTGGTCTATTTTCCACTGTGCTGTCACCCGGGATGTGGTCAGCTCGGTGACCAGTTCCAAATGGAATGGAAGGTGTTCTGCATGGCAGCCCCTGACCCTGCTGACCTTCTCTATCTTTTCAGAGCGGGTCTGCCACAACTTCTCCCCCATCTCCTCACCTACATCTCCTCTGGCTTCCCAGCTTTCATATCATCTTTGCAGGACCCGTGTAGCCATCTCGGCTCTGCAGGAGCTGCTCTGCTCCTGGGGCCAAGGAAATCTCTCTGCAGGCCACGCAGCAGCACAATATTTAGCTGCAACACGACAGGTGTGTTATTAGCAGGGAAAGAGGCGCGTTCAAAATGTGCATTGTCTCCACGCGCACCTTGTACTACTGGAGCAGCGCTAGCAGAGGACTTCACCGAGCGAATGTTGAGCTGCAGGGACTTGAAGCTTTACTTTCAGGACTGAAAATGTTAAGTCTGGCCATGTGCAAGGACATGCCAACATAAGCAGGATTTACTTTGGTCCGCGGGCAAAGCTCTGAGCAGCTCAGCGAAGCACAGACGTGCTCCGGTCCTGCGAGAGTGAACAGCACCTGAACCCAGCAGTGCAAACCCCAAACCGTTCTACATCGTGTCAAATAATGACGCCAGAATTAGATCCAACAAGATGACTTTTTAATTATTATTATTATTATTTCCATCAAGTGCATTCAGAGGCGTAGCCTTTTCAGGGCTTGCGTCTTGGTTACTAATAGAAGCATTTGCCTTCTTCTGGAAAATTGAATTCATGTGATAAAGAGGAACTTTAAAATCAGATTCTGATGAAGAACTTCTGGTATGAGTGCTCTTCTGAAATACAGAAGTGGAAAATGCAGATTATGGGATAGAAAAATGTTTTGTGGGGCTTTTTTTGCATATTTTATATGATAGAACAATGCCAACATTAAAAAAAATCCATCACCTGTTGATCTTGTCTCATTTTCAGAAAATTTAGGCAGGAATCACAAGATTTGAAAAGAACTGTTATGTAATAGTTCAGGCAAAAAAATGATTAAAAGAGATAAGTTACCATACATCCAGTACTAGGTAAGCAGATTAAAAAGAAGAATACTGGGAAGTACAATAACTGGATTTAGTAATGCCACATAAAGTAAAAAGATGAGCATGAATCTGAATTGTTGCACAGAGCAAGTGCTGCAGGATTTCCCTCGGGGAACAATCCTCGATTGGCAAAGCGTGGTCAAAGAGAACAAACCAATCTTTATTGCGTTCAATTGTTGTGATTCTGTTTAAAAGTTCGAGGACGTCAGTTTTAGCATGTGGAATGCAGTTGTGAAAGAAAATGGGTTTCCGGAATTTTTGGTGATTGTCTCAAATCCACACACATACTGGTTATTTTAATTTAAGGAAAAAGGATTTTGTTTCTTTATCCTGTTACATAACACGGGATCTATTCTCCCTTCAACACACAAGTATGTTTATCATTAATCTTAAAGGGAAACAGTCGTCTTTCAAAATCCTTTCTGAATTTTTTATCTGTCTTTTTTTTTTTTTAAGTTCAATCCCAAATAACTGGATATGAATTGAAGATGAAAGCACTTTTTAATTTTTTAAATTAGATTACTTTAACCTCATTTATGCATAGTTCTTATACTGCTCTTCCCAACAGTAACAGTCAAGAAAACAACCCCATTTTTTTAGAAGTTACTTCAAAAATGCAAAACATACGGTTCATACGGCATCCAGCAGGAGCCGGAGTACCTGTTATTGGGTTTTAGATCATTTTTATGAAGCTGGCTGGGTTTCAGTTTGGAGACATTCTTTAATAATACCTATATTTTTCATTCTATAGTACATTCCTTTCACTGACTTTAAATTGCTCATAAGCCTTTGAAAATCCCAGTGAAAACCTTTGGATATGTGAGTAGTTTTTCCTTCCAGGTAGCTGACCAGCAATTCACTTGGGCCTCTCCACTGTGTCCAAAGGCCAGCGAGACCACTTGGGTTCCAGGCTGGTTGGTTCCTCTGGGTTTGCCCCTCGCTTTAGGAATCAGACATGCCTCACATTTGTCTGTAATTAGGTTGATGTAAGGAAAGGACCACCCGTAGCATTAAAATCACATTCTTCCTAGAATTTAAAGCCATTGGGGTTCCTCTTCAAGGAGACCTGTGGGTTTTAGTTGTCTTTGCGTTTGGCTTGTAAAACCGGCAGGTTCAGTGATGGGGAATGTGCCAAAAACACAGGCCCTGTTTTGATTTCTGTTTGATATCTTATTGATATATGATTTAAACTAAGAAAAATCAACCATTCGGGCCACAATTTCATCTGAAATAAACACCGAGTAAAACTACAGCAACTTAGTGGATTGCGTGGATTAGTGAAATATCCTGTACGTAACAGCAATAGCAACAATTCTATTCCCTGGTTTAGTAATGCTTAAAATCTGCAATCCAGAGTCACTGCGTGATGTGCAAATCCCTCACAAAATCTGCCTCTCTTTTTCAAGCTCAGGATCCTTTGCCATACAGGGGAAGCCCAAAGGTTGCCCCATATAGCTTGGTATAGATTAGGGTTTGGAGAATCGTTAATGTGATGAACTTACTCAAACCATCTTTTTGCCGTTCTCACTTATACCCATCTTTACAGACAGTGCTGTCCACTTGTCCCCTAGATTGCTGCTGGACTTTGTGCCTGGATAAGTTTTGCCTTTTTGATTTTAATGGTTATATCTAAAATCTCCCCAATCCCTGCAAAACCTGTTCCTTGTTCGTGCCCTGCCTTGGACCTGAGTACTGAAACATCACATTCCCTTTGGCAGCCACACGTTGAAAAGAAACGAGTTTTTGTCCTGAAAAAGGAAGAAGTATTAAATCCATTTCTATTTTGAAATGCATGAGAAGTTGCTGATGTGCACATTTTAGATCGTGGTGTGATACTTGTCCCCCCACCCACCTCACCTGACAGAAATCAGATCTAACTCTGCCATTTGCTTGTGTTAATATGCATCCACCTGCAAAACGAGACACTCTCATCCCTGCCCCTCCAGAGCTCTTTCACAGGGTACAAACACAGTGAATCTTCCCTGACTTTCTTGCCTTCTCAGTAGATTTCCACACGTTGTAGCCAAGCTGGGGATTTGGCCCAGTGTCTTTTTTAAACCCTGTGACCCAGACACGGAGATTAAAAAAGAGTTATGTTATTGGATTAAACAGATACAAGAGGTGCTCACTGTATCAGCACCCAACACCTTAAAACTCCAGAGAGCAGCTCAGCATGTTAATGGTGAAAACAGTCTCTAAGAAGGAGGGAAAAAGCAAAATAAGGTGATTACTTGGGCTGGGGGGCAAAAACCTGCCGCTCTGCCTGGTGTGCAAAGCAGCCACAGGGACGTTATATTCTGCTTTCTATAGCATCGTAATATTGGATACATTCAAGATCTGGGCTACAAGTAATTTGAACTACACTTACCTGTAACCAGGGTGATTTTGGCCTGTCTTGGTTAAGTTTGGGTTAATGCCTTTATGGTGCAGTTTTTAAGGGGTCAAGCTTGATTACACTCTGAACGGCACCAGCGCTCATTGAAATGAATAGAACTGCAGAAGTAAAACTACTAATAGATTAAAGCCAGACCTACAGGAAAAGGATAGTAATTTCAGGCACCATTTATGTGCCTAATATTATACACATGCTTATGCTTTGTAATTTGGACTCTAACTTGTGATTTCAGTTACATAAGAGAGGCGGAGGAGCCAGAGGCATTAGTGCTCCCACAGCTGAGGGCAGAGGTCCCCCAAATATTCATCAGGCACATTCTCAGTAGTTGTGCTGTCTCATCATGAAACAGCAGACAGCGATGTACATATTGATGACACAAAAGGATTAATTATTATTATTATTATTATTTCACTTATTCTAGGTACTGTTTACATGCTTCTGACTTCAAAACAGCTTTGGCTGTTCCTTTTTTTCCCCAAAATGTATTTTTTTTTTCCAAACACAGGGAGCAACCATGTGCTTTTTGTGTGGCTGACTTTTAATGAGTGAGAAGCAACAGGAGACAGAAAATGCAGGCTTTGATTCCTCTAGAGAGCTTGAGCAAAATATTCCGCTGCTGTCAGTGGTACAGCTGTGCGGGCAGGATCCTGAGCACAGACCAGGCTCCACTGCTTAGATTGCACCGATGTGCCTGCCGGTTCCTAACCTGCGTCGAGGCATCCGCGCTGCGACTGAACAAGTGGCTGTGCCGGTGAGAAATGTTTTGCTTCGTTCCCTAGAGTGGCCAGAGCCACCTGTGTTTGTGGTCCCTCGTGAAGTCCCACAAAATTCTAGCTGCCTTCAGCAAAAGATGCCTCCCAATCTGAAGCTGCAGCACACAAGAAACCTGACCCAGAAGATGCAGGTGGCAGCGTGCGCTACATCATGTTACTCGTTTAAACCAGGCTGTTTAGTGGAAATGTGTCATCAATTAGCTGTATGCATCCCATACCTGCATCTATTTTTCAGTTAAAAACCTATTCACTTTGCACATCAGCTCGGCTACTGGAAAAATCACAGAGTGACTGTGGCAAGCTGTATCGGGCACGCTGTGCTGCCAGCACCGAGTGTGCGGGAGGGGTGCAGCTCTCTGTGCTTTTGCATGAACCAGCTGGGGAAACCAGCCCTTTCTAGAGACCCCCTGGACGCTGCTGTGATGGAATTTGATCCCCCGGCAGCCTATGTATAGATGATGGGCTCCAAAGGTGCGTTGACCAGTGACTGCTGCCCTAGTTTATGGTGTAGGAAGGCAGGGTCTTTATTGTACCTGGGAAAGACCACTGGGACTGTTCGCTCTTCTCTGGTCCATCTTCACTGTTCCCAGTGCAAGGTTAGCACCGTGGGACTTCTGCGAAACACAGATGGCCCCAAAATCTCCTTTTCCCTGCCGCTCTGCCCCCCACAATGCAAACAGTATTTTGCGGTACAGAGCATCTTACTAAGTCTTCAACAGGGGTTATATGCAAATGCCTAGCGAGTCTGTATGCTGCTTTAACCTTTCAATAACGGAGCTAGAGGAGATGTGGGTAGGAGAGCAAAGAGTCTTATAGCCGTTCGCCTGCAGGAGAAAAATCACCGGCTTTCAGTGCAATGAAACCCAAAGCCAGACAAAACGCTGCCCTGCTCATTCCTCCTGCCGATGGCCCCGGCCGCACTTTGTTCTCAGGGGCTGAGCGGTGCCGGGAGCTGCTCTTCTGGGAGGAGACGGAGAAGTGCGGAGACATCCCGGTCTCCCACGCACCTGCCAAGCCACGCTGCTTTGTGTTCCCTCCTCCTGCAGGAGCCGGTTGCCGAGACCGAACGCCTCAAAAGCCTTAATGAGCGACACCGGGGACAGAGCCCGAGCTCCCGCCGCCTTCCCGGGGCTGGTAAAGTGGCCGCGGAGGAGCAAAGCCGGGGCCCGGGCGCAGGGACGAGAGCGCCGGTGACAGCACCATGAGATGCTTTGTCTGCGAGTGGGGCGCTCTTTGTGTAAAGACAAAAAATAATAAGTTGTTTTCCTTTTTTTAAATATGTATCTATATGAAGTGAGGAGAGCCGCGGCAGGCAGCCCTCCGCTCCGCTCCCCGCCCCAGCGCTCCCCGGGCCAGCTCGGGGGCGGCCCCGCTCCCCGCGGGGGAAGGAGGGCGGCCCGGGGCGGCCCCCCCGGCGGCAGCGGCCGCTGCCCCGCACCCGCTCGCCCCTCCCCACCGCCCCGCGGCCGCCTGCCAGCCCGGGCTCCGCCGCCGTGTCTGCGGCATGGCCCCTCCTCCCCCACACCCCTTCCTTTAGGCTCCCCCCTCCCCAGCAAAGAAGAGGCCGTGCCGGTGTTTTTCCACTCAGCAGGATGGGTGATGCTCAAAGCTCCCTCATTAGACAACAGACACGAGAGGTCAGGAAGAAAGCGCTTATAAATTACCGTTTCCTCCCGCTCGGCGCTGCTAGTCGCGCCGCACCGCTCCGCCGGACGCGCCGCAGGGGCGCAGCGGCGCGCAGGCACCGCGGGCAGCGGACGCAGGTACCGGCGCGTCCCGGGCGGGCGGGCGGGGAGCGGGGCTGCTCCTGCTCCGGCTGCTCCCGCCTCTGCTGCGGCGGTGGGGCTGGCGCGGATCGAGCCCCGCATCGAGCCCCGCATCGAGCCCCGCTGCCGCGGCCAACAAAGGGGCGGCCGCTCCGCGCCCAGCGGAGCCGAACCGAGCCGGGCCGGGGGCGGCGGCGTCTTCCCTTTGTCCGCGCTACCTCGGGTGCGCTTTCCCCCCCCCCCCCTCTTCTATTTTTTATTTATCCATTCATTCTTCTTTCAACCTCCCTCAGCTGTCTCGTTACCCCCGCGGGTTTTTTTCTCCCCAAGGGGTTACTTTCATTCCCCCCCCCCTTTCCGCACCTTGCGTTAACTTTTTTTCGCGATAACAGTTTACGGCAATTACCCACTTGCTGGCGGCCCTCCAGCGCATCTGCGGAGCACGCTGCTCTCCCCGGCTATTTTTGCCCGTTTTCTCTCGCCTCCCCACCCCTCCCCGCTGTATTTTTTCTGGCTGTCGTGCGCTAACCTCAAGTGAAGAGGCTGGTACAGGCAATGCTGCATCTGATGTTAATGGGCCTACCTGGTTGGTAATACCGCTGGATGCTTCTTCCTTTTATCCCCCTCATTTTCCTTTTATTTTGTTGATCCTTGGCATGCTGAAATCAAAGTTGTGATTGGGGCTTGGAAGAAGAACACAGTGACTACACAGGGCAGGTTACCGAGGTCAGTTTGGTGCAAAGGGGTCGTAATTCTGGGTTCGTCTCGGAAACTTGGATCCAAAATTCACCCGTTGGCTTTAAGGTAATGAATGCCCATCTCTGCCTGATATTGTAACAGGCGGCATGTGGGAGGACTTGCAAGGTTTCCATATAAGAACATGGGAGAATTTATTTCACGCTGGTGAAGAAATGTGCAGAGTATGTGTTATTTATGAAATGGAAGGCAAGCTGTGTTTCCCTTAGGCGGCTCTGAGAATGGCAAAACTTTGTATATAGAGATTGTGAAAGCTGATTTCTGCTCTTTAGTAAGAGGTACGTTTAAAGGAAAGCGCTGATGAAGAAGTAGTGGTGGGAGAGGATTCAGATAAACACAAAGAAATACAACGCCCCGTGTATTCTAGCACGGTTTGTGCCAAGGTGTAAAGATGGATGGTTTTGGTCAGTTCCCATTATTTTAACCGTATTGGGAAAGGCATTAAGAAAATGTGCCGAGAGGAGCTGGTTACGTTGATAGCGCTATTTTGGTAACTGCGTTTTTTTTTTTTTAATTGCTTGCATGTCAAAATATTTTGAATTTTGGACTAGCAAAAGAGTGAGACAGCCCTGATCGGGGGACATGTCATTGGCTGTGTAATTCAGAGCTCGGGTGTCAGTTGCTACCGGTTTAGATTTTATGGCTTTTGGTTTGAGGGTAAATCAGCCCATTAAAACCTGCTGCTGTGGAATTTGGAAGGGAGAGTCGCTGCTGAAAACCCTGATGGTTTTTGACAGCCGGGTGTTTACCTCTGGGTCTGCGTTTGGGCGAGCTGACTGCTTTTTGGCATTGCCTACCTTTGCGCGAGTACTATGGAAAGATTTCCCTGAAGGCTGTTGGGGTTTTTGGAAGCAGAAGGTGCGAGGCAGCCAGCAGCGTGACGGCGACGGTGTCCTCGCTGGAGTGAGTGGCGGCTGAAGCCGGAGTGTGGCGGGAGGACGTCTCCGTTGCCTGGCTTAGGCTGACACTGGAAACTTCATTTTTGGCACTTTCAGAGATAGCATCTTTGTGTTTCCTCTTCAGCTGTCTGCTCTCTGCTTTGCATTTTTTTTCCTCTCTCTTTATTTTCCTGTGTCTCACCTCTGTTCCTTCCCCTCCCCACCTCTCACGGTTTGGGGTGCGTTGAGGCTGCACCCACTGGAGGGCGCAGACACCCTTCCCTGCCCGGGGGCACCCGGACCCCCAGCCTGCGGGCGGGCGGAGGGGGGAAAGGCCGTTTCTTGCTGTAATTTATTAACCCGCAGCTTTTACCGTGCGGCGTTGGGGTTCTTTTCTGTCACCCTTTGTACGACGCAGGAGGTTGCAGATCACACTGTGATACTTGGAGGTACTGAGAAGGTGCTTGAATGCTTAGGGGTGCTACATCAAAATCCCGGGGGCGGGGTTGTTTGTTTGTTTAGGGGTGTTGGTTTAGAATCCAGCAGAAATTTGGAATGCTTCAAATGATTTAAACACTAGCAATTTCGATTTTATTTGCCTTTGCTGTAACCAGGAGCAAAATTAGGTATACTACTCTTTGTTGCTAGCTGCTGGTTTGTAGCTTTTGGGTGGGTTGCCTGGAGGTTTCTTAAATCTCAGTGGTGAAATGTTTGGGCTGTGGCAGGAGGCTTCGCTCTGTGTGAAATGCCCTATGAAAAGAGGTGCAACATTGTCATGGAAAAACATGAAGGCACTTTAGGTTGGCTCACTGTTGCTGCACAGTGCTTGGGAAACCTGCCGTGCCGGAGCAGGGTTCTGTTTGTAAAGCCTCGGGGAGGATCTTGCCTTACACTCATTGCATCTATTTCAATTAGGTTTTATTTTTTTTTAAATCGGTATTATGCCTAATGGAGACTGAGCTACATCTCAGTGGCTTCCAGCCAGGTTCTGTGGGCTGGGTGTTTCCAAAGAGACTCGGGGATACAAACCTTCCAGCAGGCTGCCGTGCTTCACGGACAGTGATGCTCCCAGGATCTTCATCAATGCACCTCAAGATTAGGCAGCAACCCCCTGTTATTTTAATTTTACCCCTTCTGGGTTTTCTAATGCCTGATAGTTTTGCCCCAATGGGCAACAGGGCAATGGCCCAAAAGCGATGTTGCCAGTTCAGTTGCAGAGGGGTCTGTGCAGGCTTTTAATCATGCTGGGCAAATGATTCTGAAAAGATTATGCTGATTTGTTTCTTTTAAATTTAACCATATTACAACACATAAAAATGGATGGGAAAGTCAGGGTAGTTAAAGACTTTTGCAAGTAATGCTTATTTGATTGGTCATACTAATAAATTGTAGATCGTTTAAGAAGTGCAGCTTTGAATAGATTACCCAGTAGGATTAGTGCCTTCGACTTCTTCTCATCACTAACTTAATTTATGTGACCAGAATGGATCAGAGTTATGGTTTTTAAATTAGTCCTGAGTCCAGTCCTCTTAAGTGCTTCTGTACACAGACCTCAAGTTTATTGTAATGCCACTGGGGGGAGGGCGGCTTGCGGGATTGAGTTCTTGGCATTTGGAAGAAAAGCGTGAGGATGAAAATGCAGTGATTGAATATTTGTTGAATTTCTTCCATGCATGTGTATTCACTTGAATCCTCAGCTGTTGCAGTGCCACGGATTTAATTGATTCGTGCTAGCTGAGTATCATCCCAAGGCATGTAAATCTCTTTAAATTGCTTACAGGGTAGCTAACAGTGATGTAGAATGTGGTAGAAATTAAGTGAAACTGCCACTCTTCATTGTCCTTTTTCCCAAAAAAAACTGCCATTGGAAGGGCTACCATGCAGCCAGTGGCTGGTATCCTCCAGCATCTTTTGTGTTTATATCAGTCTTTCTCTTTGTGTTCTCAACACGCTCAGATTTACACCAACACAAAGCCGCTCAGTGCTGACCCTAAACCCTGCTCCAAGAGCATCCATCCACCAACCCCACGGGATGGTGGAAGGGGAGCGTGGATCAAATCCCCATCCTACCCGTGAGCGCTGGGCGAGGGGCAGGGGCTGTTGTGACCCGTGGGCTGTCGGGAAGACTCGTGCATTGCAGCAGTTACTGGGTTTCCTGTTGCGGTTGTTGTCACCCAGCACAGTCACAGCCTCGAAGAACTTTGTGGCTGCCTGACCTGGGCTTGAACAGTCAGTGCTGGAGCGCTGGTGTGGAAAACGCAACAGTTACACTGTGCCAAAAGGCAGCAGGAGCGCCTGGCTTTGGGGTGTTGGGGTCCGTAGGCTGCCCGTAGGTAGGAGAGAAACTCGTACGTTGCGGCACAGGGTTATCAGTGAGCTGAAATGTAGTTAAGAGTTCTTCCCTTTTTGCTTCAGATCACGTGGCGTTTGCATTTTATTTTACTGCTGCAATGTAATTTCTTTGCTCTTGAGATGGACATAGTAAAATTCTCTGTCATGTTTTACACAGAATGAAACAGATGAGAAATGCTCTCCTGTTTCGGCATTGGTAATGTGTTCAGTGTCTTTATGTTCTTCAAAATATAAGTTAATACGGATGAAATTCAGAGAACACTATGCATAATAACATGGAAACATGTCTGACTTACCTTGCTAGACCCATATTTTTTCCTTTAAAATATTTTTTTGCCTTTTCTTTTTCTCCTTTTGTTTTTTTTCCCCCAAACAGGAAGAGAAAATCCATTCGGGAGAGCCTCTTCTTCATGTAAGTGTTATTTATCCTTGTTTATGAAACTACAAAAGGGTTATAAAACTCATTAAAACATTCAACTACTGAAAAATTTACCATCTGTTCATAGAAACCAAGTATAGCGCGTGTAAAAATAGGCTGTAGCTATACAGTAATAATGCTCAGCAACTGTTACCTTAAATCTAGTTCAGTTCTTCTGTGCATATTACTGCAGAATTTAGAAACCATTGCAAAGCACTTTGCAGACGTTTAATGAACATGCCTGTAAAGCTGGCGTGTAAATCCTCAGGGATGATATTAAAGTGGTTTGCCCAGAGCAGGGGAGACCCATAAGTGAGAGCTCGTTTTAGCCCCCCAGAGTCCCTGAACCCCAAACCCTGTGACAAGACTCAGCTTCTCTGCCTTGGATCCTCCAAAATCCAAGTACTGCCTATAGAGCCTGTTTGTTTGCATGCATGTTTACTAGCGTGTGGGTAAGAGAGAGTGTGTATATGTGTATTTGGCCTCAAATAGCCTATAGATATTTCAGGCCTATTCTACAACCTATGGTAATAGCCATTAAAACAAGAGTAACCGCCAGCAGCCATTGGTGAATACTGGTGCAAATGTTCTGTGAAAGCATTTGGCTCCAGACTGACTGAGCCCGCTGCACTATTTGTTCTTCATGGGACCAAGAAAGCTGCATGTCATAAAAATACATCAGTTTTTTCCACACTATCTCGTGACCTGGTTTACTTGCAGATCCTCAGATCTGAAAACTCTCGAGTACCATAGGAAGCTCTGCTTTGGGATTTCTTCCTAGTAAACAAAACTGATGAAATGTTTTAAGGGGCTGCATAGATGAAGACTCTTGTTGCCTCAATGCAAAATTAGCTTAGCAAGGAACACAGCTGCATTGTTCCCAATGCAGAGCCCGCTTTGCGTAACTTCCAAGCATGACCTGCCCACGAGCGCTCACCTCGGCCTCATCTCACATAAGTCAACTTTTTGTGTCCTTTTTAAAAGAATAACCTATATCTCAGAATTGCATCACTCTCATTATGCTTGCGTAGCAGCTGCTGGTTAATATGTAGCAAAACGCCGTGTGGTAACAAATGTTTGTTTCTTTTATTTAGTTTTTTTCCTTCGCTATTGTTGAACTGGAATGTTAGTTCAGCTTGTAGATAAAAGCGGCTTGCGCAAGGTGCCCCGGTAGACCATGGTTTCTGTGGCTTGTACGGTAGTTCTGTAGGCAACCGTGTTCTGCTCTTCCTCTCCCTGTGCTTCCCTTCATCTTCCTCGCGAGGACAGGGGTGGGCTTGGGGACAGGCAGGGACCTCGCAGCCCTTTCCATCCCGCAAAGCATCAGTGGGGGGTTTTCCTGAGCCCATAGCCAGTCAAGCATCTGTTGAAAACACTCTTTATTTGCGTTGTGTTGCTAGCAGAGACGTTGTAAGGTGCTTTATTTAATAGCTTTAAACCACAAGTGTTCTTTGGCTGGTTTTATGAATAGCATAAGACAAGCTTTCCAAAAATAAAAAAGGTCAGTAGTAAGTGAAGAATACCCCACAAAGGCTTAAAGAACTGTCCTTCCCTGCAGCTGGAATCTGAGCTGAGATTAGCTTAATATTTGTATCTTTGAGAAGGTACATCATCATTTTTTTAAAGGTAACGGAGAAGGAAAAATTCCAGAAGGCTTTTAATTATGACCATTTTCAACATTTGTAGCCCATTATTATTTCATTCTAGCGTAGGAAATTAAACTGCTTGAAAAGCCTGTGAAGCATATGCTTCCCAGAGATTTTACATGGGAAATAGTGCAACAAAACTCCCAAAGCTCCCAAATACAGCAGAATGCAAACGGGCAAATGCTACAGCAGAGACCGTATGGTGTCTGAAAACTGCAGAATAACCACGCAGCGCAGACCTGAAGAGATTTGTCTGGAGATTTCAGTATCACAAATAATCGGGAGCTTTCTAAGTCCAATATATTTACTCCAAAATTAATGAGCAATGAGAAGTTTGTGGTCCAGAGGCCATTTGCGGTGCAGCCTCCCATCAACTGCTGTGGCTTTTCAACAGCTAACGGCAAGCTTGGAGCATCAGAGCCTCATCCTTCTGGTTCTGTGCATGAAATATTACGACCTTGACTCGATTACTCTATTTGTGGCGGTCTGCGCATTGGCTCCCCTTGGCTTCTTCAGCTGGCTGAGTTTCCGAAAGAGAGTTAATCTCCAGGGATGGGGATGACGAGGCCATGGTGAAATGGCAGGATGGTGAAGCATCCAGGACAGGGACCTCTCCCAGACCCTCTTCAGAGGGGGTTGACTCCTGTGGCGGTGAATGCTTGGTGGGGATTAACCCCCCAGGACTGTGACTTGGACCAGCCACCGTGACAGGAGGTGACCACTTTGAGGAAGGACTCTTTGTGACAGTAACCAGCCATATGTAGTCGTAGTGATAAGAAAGGGACCATCTTATTGTAGTCACTTTGCGACAAATACTACCACAATTCATTACTTTCCATCAGTGCCTCATCCTATGGAGGAATCACCACTGCCCATCTACATTGAGGAGGGGACAGAAGTCCCGATTGGTGAGTGCAGTTGGGATGGGATATGTTTAAGGGGGGGGTGAAATGGTACTTGGGTTTTATATTCCTCACATTTACGTATACCCGTTTGTCACTGAAAATTGTAAGGCTTGTTGCAAATGTTTGGGGATTTTTCTTAATGCAACTGTATTGTAGAGCTCCTGAGGATTGTTAAATACTGCTAGTCTTGGGCGTCATCTAATCATAAATCAAAGTATGTAATTTATGCAGTGACATTAAAAGCTTCTGTGCACGATCTCTTAACACAAGGCTGGGGAGGACCATGACTGTCACAAGAGGTAGTTCCCGCTTCAGGCTTTGACCTCAGTGTTGAGATACTCAGAGTGATCTGCCGGTTGGGTCAGCGGTCTTTGGCCTTCTGACACTGCCCGGCACCCAGCACTCACATTGCACACACCACTGGGGGGCCAGAAGAGAGCTGGAGAGGTTTGCCAGTACCTGCATTGCACATCGGAGTGCTCTGCTGTGGCTCTCTTGTCACTACATGGATATATAGGTTTGGGTGGGTTTGGTGGTTGGTTGGTTGGTTTGTTCGGTGGGGTTTTTTTTGGGTTTTCTTTTGGTTTGTTTTTTTGGGGGGTTGTTTCATTTTGTTTTTTAAACAGAGGAGCAGTCTTTCAGGTAACCCATGAAGAAAGAGACTAAAAACAAATCAGTAAGTTGGTTTGTGGTGATCTGTTTGGACTGTAGAAACCTGTGACAGCAGCATTTCCCAGAGCCCCTTATTCACCCTGTTCTTGGTTACACATACTAAGTGTGCCTTGGCTACCACCTTGGGAGTCTGCCCCGTTGAGCAGATGTGGCTCTTCAAATAACTTTTTCTTATTATACATCCTGAATTTTTCCATTCCTAAATTCAAGAAATTAATTCTCGTCCTACTGTCTTCTGAGCTACATGAATTCCCTTCCTCTACACACAGTACCCTGAAGGCATTTGTAGCTGGATCTCAGCCCAGGAGTCTTCTGATTTATAGACCATATTAATTTAGCTCTCTTATTTGTTCCTTAGATCATTTTTATTGTCCTTATTGGTACTTCCTTTAATTTTTTTATCTCTTTTCTAATTTGTAGAGGCTTGAACAGCTCATATGATATCCACTGTGGTTGTTTCAATGCAGCATTATGCTTTAGATTTCCATATCATCCCTTCATATGTCCACATTCAGAAATAGCGTAGCTTTTGACCCTTCTCCTGCATCACCCAGTAGCATCACACAGAGGAACTGTATTACCTGGCTAATCTTACCTGCAATCACCTTTAAGTTTTTCTTGTATTCATGGCTTTGCTAGCTGCGCCTCAGACAGTGTCACTGCTCTCCTGAGATGCAGGGCTTTATATTAATACTTCCTAGCACTAAATCCCCATCTCATTGCATGCCACTTGCTTATTTTACCCAGGAGTTATTCAGGACAGTATGCCTATGTATTTTAATGCCCTGGGATTTTATCATTTATGTATAAGTTGTTGCTGTTTTGTCATATACAGAGCAAAGAAGTACTTACAGTTTTATATTTTGATACCTAGCACAACTGTTTTCTGCACATGACTCCAGACTCCTTTCCCATCTCCATCAGACCAGTTTGCATACCTCCCCATACCTTTCCTTCCTCTAGTTATAAAAGTTCATAATGTAAAAACTGGCAGGTTTAGCCTTCTCCTTGTCTTCATTTTGTACCTTTTCTCATCACACAGCTAGTGTATTGTTGCTGCATCCCTTCTGTGCGTGGCACAGTGTGGTCCTTGCCCTGGTAGATCATCTTTTCCTCACCTCTTCTGGGGTTGCAGTCAGCTGAACATCTGCGCAACATCAGTCCCCTCTTGTAGAACCATTAAGGCTGAGTTCTGTCCTGGCCCCTTGTGTTTCATCTTTCCCATTGCACTGAGGAAACCTGAGCTGCTGGGGTGGTGGTACCTGCACCAAGAAAAGCACTGGAAGGCCGATGAATCACAAAACTGGCCAAACAAACAAAAAACCCCAACCTATGAGTGAAAAGCTTTTTACAGGATGTTTGTTTGTTGCTGTCATGAAGCACATTTGTTGGGTCAGGCTCTGAAATGCAGCAGTAGGTGGGAAATGGCCAAATTGGGTTGGGGAGGGCATTGTGTTTATTCATTTTAAATTAGTATCTGGACTGTCAATACAGCAAGCTGTGGTTGAGGGGGAATGTGTGGAAAAAGTAAATGATGCAGACATGGGAGCAAACCACAAGCTCTGAATTTGGTATCTGAGTGGCTGACATGGGTCAGGGCATTTAGAGCAGTTGGGTGCAGTATAAATTGTCGAGCTAGGAAGTCAGACGCAAAATTCTGATTTGGGTCTGGCTCTCAGTTTTGTTCCTACTTTCCATTGAGCTCAGCAGTGTGGTCCAGATCCAGGGTACCCATTTGCACCTGCAATAGAACAGAATAGGACTAAAAATAAGTCCTGCCTGAGTTTATATTGGACAAGAATAACACACGGTGTAGTTGTTAAAACAATTCAGCACAACCATCATTTACTTTTAAAGGGTGTTTGGAGAACTTAGATTATTTCCTCATCTAAAACACTTTTTGGATAGTATACTGTGGTGGCCCAAGCCTGACTGGTGGTGGTAAATTGTTTTATAGCTTCTCTATTTATTAAGAAAAAAATGGAGAAATCAGTAGGTTTCTTTCGGAGTCTAAATTTAACAACGCTAATTATTTCAAGCAATTTAAAAAGGAACATAAATCTCACTTGTTTATTACAGCTGCTTCATGAAAACAGCAGCTACAAATAATACCCTATAATGAAAATCTAGCTAACACTGTTATGAATTAACCAAAAAGAGAGTGAGAATATGGAATCTGGACAAAGGCAGCGTTTCCTTCTCTGAGGGAGAATCTTTGCATTGAGGAGAAGGTGGTTATTACCTTAATACTGGTTTTATTTCCTTGGGCAAAATGAAGACTTTGACATTTCTGCGTAGGTGAATAAGAATTTCGATTGGAAAAAGGTTTGAGCTTTACTAAATTTTGATGTACTTTTGCACTTTCTTGAGTACATTCCTAGAGGTAGGTAGGTTAGCGAGATGCAACAAACATGTTAATAAATCAAAGATATTTCTGTGGAGATGGAGAATATTTTGTGAGCATTAGCAAAGAATCTACAGAATAACAAGGAAAGAGCACAGGACTCCCTGGGAGTCTTGATTCCGGCACAATTTCAACTGCCTTCCACACAATTAAACAGTTCAGGAGATTCAAGGTGAGGAAACAGGCAGAGCGGGTCGTTACTCACCATTGCCGTTCAAGCTAAAGTCATGGCCATATTCCCCAATCACCATTTGGAACCTGTTGTGTTAAGCACTGCAGAAAACACCTGAGGCCACACAGTCCAAATTTACATTTTATAAAGCAAAAACTCAGGAACAAAAGATTTATAATGCCAGTCGTTGTATTTGGCCCATACAGAACACAGCCGAGGGAATAATTGCCTCCCTGGGGACTGGGGAGCAACAGAGCTGTAGGCTGTGATGTTTGTGTTTTCCCTTCCAAGTCATATTTTGAGACATTAGTGTTGTTTAATACTTGCAAAATTAGCTGCAAATACATACAGATTCAGGGTCTCATTCTCAACTGATTTACACCAGTGTAGCTTTGTCGATTGCAGTGACATTTCTATTGCTTTGTCATTGTGTAAACAGCCAGAGCCTCTTTATCAGGAATCAGTCCTGCTGACCTTGAGACCTGAGGCACTTCTGCTGTACCTCTGAGTCCCTACGTGGGCAAAATCCCCATGGCCCACTTGTCTTACTGATCCAGTTCTGGTTATCATATCACTGGCTTCAATGGACTTGTGTCACGTGTATACCAGTATTAGGTAGACCTTGCCTATACAGGGCTTTTTCCCCCCATTAAATCATCTTGGTGTGATGGAAAGCTCCATGAGTACCCTGAAGCCATATTCTCTTGGCGATACTCACAAGTCATGGTGTAGCCCAGGCTCATTTGAGTGATCTTGATTATGGGACATTGAGTGATCTTGATTGTGGGACATTGAGTGATCTTGATTGCTCTCCCAGGCTGGGAGAGCATTCGGCATCTTAGGGAGAGCTGGCTCTGTGTCTCTTCTAGGCGTTTGCCTTCCCTTGTTAGGGAAGAAGAGCATTTCTGTCATAATGCACATCAGGGTTTGCTTTTTCATAAGGTGCTGGCACACGGAAAGCTTGATTTTGCCAGGCACCGAGTGCCTTGTGTAAGGTATTGAGTGCCCTCCTATCCTTTGCAGCCAAAAAGGAGTTGATTGCTCTTGGCATCAGGCGAATCTGGACCCAGAAGACCACAGGTAGTATTTGCCAATTATTTACGTGCTTTTGCATGCCAGGGGTTGTCTGAATTGATTTCCCTAGCATACCAGAGATTTCAGGTGTTAATGACACTTGTGTGCCACTAAAAACATTATTTTATTTTGTTTTAATAATAATATAGGAATAAGCATGACACTCATTGCATTGCCGTGGGGAAATTAAAAGCCCCCCAAATTATCTACAGTCCAAGTAACTATTAGCTCTTCAGAGCTATTGCAAATGTGTGAGTTATACCCTGAATGAGCACCATATGCCCATTTATTGTGGCACCGTGAGTCACAGGACCCATTGTGGAAAGCAATAATTGCTTGGCATGCATTATAACATTCAGCGGGGTTTTTTGTTTGGTTTTCTTGGAGGAATATGTTTTTACTCTCACAATAAAATGAGTATTGTCTGATATGCTGCCACCAGGGACTGTTGCTTATTTTGTACTTGACCTGGAGCTTTTTCACTCACTGCACACACCCTCTGCATCTTTTCCTTTCCAACTGCGTGTGCGCTCTGCATGCAGTATCACAATATGAAGATTGAGCCTTCCATTCGCTAGTGTCTTGTCATTTTGTGTTAATCCTCCACTCCCTTTTCTCCCTCATCTTCTGTCTTTGTCTAGTAGGGAAATTTAGATTGGTTATGAGCAAAAACTGTTCACCCTGAAAGGACTGAAGCAGTGGGACAGGTTGTACAGAGATTGTACGGTCGCCACTCTTGGATGTTTTCAGGGCTCGACCAGATAAGGCCATCAGCACCCCGGTCTGATTTTGATGCTGGCCCTTCTTTGAGCAAGAGGCTGTGCTACGTGACCTCCAGAAGTCCCTTCTAACCTAAATTATGTTATGGATCTGTTTAATGCCCAGTTCCTGTCTGATTCAGCTGTGATGCCAGGGGTGTCATTGACTCCCCACTGCTCATTGGGTGGTTGCTCATTGGGGTCACTCTCATTCACACCAGCATAGAACAGGAGTGACCTCCTGAAGGTCAATGAAGTTACAGTGGGTTTACTCACTTGGGATCAAAATAAAGATATAAGTGGTAAACTCAGATGAGATTGGTAGATGAAATTTGGGTATCTCTGAGAATAGTTGGAATTTTATCAGGATTTCACTTGAGATCTCTTATCAAAGAGCTTGATGCATAATTATATCAGGATGATAAATATTTAAAAAATAAAGATCACTTTTTCCCCCCTTCAGTCACAAATCCCATTCTCTAGCAGCCTTGAAGGGAGCTTTGGGGTATTTAGGGTTTAGCGAGTCACCGAGTGCCCCCGCGCAGCGGGACGTGCTGGTTTCCTCAGGTGGCTGTAACCACGGGAGGGAGTTAATGCTGCTCAGAGCATCTGCTCAGCTCGGCGCCTCCCACCCCGCAGCCACCGCCAAACAGCTTCGGATACACAGAGACGCGGCCGCAAGCTCCAGAGAGTCGCACGTTTTCTATGGGGTGGCCCATACGCGAGTCAAAGAACACCCTTTGTCATTAGCACAATTGTGCCGAAAGAAAGCAAAACGACACTCGGATTCCCCGTGTCAGTCTGGGGAGTTTTCAGCAATGATCTAGCTGTTATAGAGAAGAGGGGAGGAAACAAACAAATAAACCAACACACCAAAATATACCACTCCCAGTTGATAGGAAAAAGAAAGACAGGAATAATTTTATAGGGTTGCTTTTTCAGGTCTGCCAAGATAAGGTGATTTTTCTCCGTATCTCTCCGTTATCAGCAAGAAGTATATTGCTAACGCAAACACCTTATTTCCCATCAGCCTCTGTCAAAAGTAAATTTTACAAATGGGGCTACCATAGTGGATTGAAGAAAGACTAAATATGAGCAACCAAAACCCTTCTTTGTCTGTTGTTACACAAGGTAGTATCCTAAAATCCATCTTTAACAGGACAGATTTGCTTTTGTATACTTTTTCTAGTGATTGCTGCCCTCGCTCTTCTGTAACCACATTAATTCTCTTTCCTCATACAGATCTTTAAAGGATGCAGAGGGTTGCTCTTTTCGGGGAATATGGCAGCAGAAGATAGTGTTGCTTAGGAGGGTTGAAGGTCCCTTCTGCTCACTCTTCCTGCAGTACACAAGCTATAGATTATAAGTCGAATTTAGCAGACAGGATGATATTCACATGATGAATTTAGAGCGATACGTCTGACTTTTATCACCTGGGTTTCTGCTGCTGCAAAACTATCCGAAGTTCATGTAGCTCGTGTCACCTGCTTACAAAAATCCAGAGAAGTAAACCAAAGGAAGTTCTCTTGCTTTCTACCATTTGTTTACATATGGAGTGTTTTTATGGCTATTTCAGCTGTTTGTCATGAGCTCATCATTTATGGTGAAACTGCAAACAGTTTCCCACCTGTCTGTAATAAGCTTTTGCACACACACACACACACACACACACACACACAAGATCATGAAGAACTATTGTAGTTCAGCTACAATGAAACAGCTTTAAATATTAAAAGTTAATATGCCAGATTGGTATCCAGTGTAAGCATGTTCATTTACATGAAATTTCACTAAGAAATAATTTGTCATCACCTGTTCAGCTTTATGAACTGCATCTCCGAACCGGTCAACAGGAGTAGGTTCAGTTTACGGTAGTCAAGCTGGGACTGTAAAAGCAACCTGCAATGAAAACCATCAGCTGGTGTTTGTTCGAAAAGATAAGAGATGGAGAAAAATACTCCGGCTGTTCATAGATTGTCGTGCTATATTTGGAGATGCTTACCTGCAAAAGCCAACAGAAAAGCAAGTACCTGTAGCGTGCGTGATTGACGCTGGTGTAAAGGTAGGACTGCAGATACTTGTTTCTTTTATTGGAGTCAGCCTTGCTCTTAGGAAATTCCCTTCAGAGGCAGCGACTCCGGGGTGAATGCAGTGGGGCTTTTGTCCGAGCAGTGCGTGGGATCAGGGTTTTGTTTGTGCTTGGTGTGTGCTCTGCACTCTGCAGAGCGCGGTATGCAGAAGCGGTTTATACCTTAGTTTCCTTGGAGAAGCGAAGTATTTGTTCTGGTGCTGTTTGGTTTTCATATCTCTTGACATAAAAACGAGCGCAGCTCTCCGTGGATGAAAGCTGATGTCGGAGGTCTGTGGTGAAAGCGGACTGACTGGGAATTGGACTGAATCATGTTATGTATAAAAGCATGTTGGTTTAATAGTCAGTACCAAAGGTTCTACTTCCCATTCAGACCTTCAAAACAGATGGGTAATGATTAAAGAAATTGTGACTTTTGATCAAGTAATGCCCATTGAGAGGCCTGTAGGACATAGTGTTATTCCTTCGGAAACATCATCCAGGAGCCCAGTGAGTGGCTGCGGCCATGGAAACGCAGAGGACGGAGCTGCAGCTGGAACCTGAGCCAAGGCTGCTCTGGGATTTAACAAGAAATACCCGTGTCCAGCCGTGCAAGCCAGCACCTGGCACCAGCTGCATGAAAGCAAATGGATACCATAGTGTCTACACAGCCTCGCTTTGTGTGTGCGGGTCTGAAAGTCTATAGTTTACCAGCCTGTTTTGCAAAGTTGCGCTCTCCGTGAGCTTGTTCATCAACTTTGCCACTTCTTTTGGCAGATCCTCTGCAGAACCCCCCCACTGCCCCCCGCTGCTCTGTTTTGCTATCAGTAGTTTCAATTTCATTTCCTGTGTGAAACTTCATAGGCTAAGGTTTCTGTTCCATTATTTTTTTTCGTGAAGGAAAGAAAACAACAGCAGTAAATTGAACCTTAGGGTGCTTAGGCAATCTCTGGCAGGGGAAGGTGTGTGGGCAGGGGTGCCCCGGGCGAGCGCCGTGTCACCCGAATGCCGTGGTTTGGCAGAGAAGGTCATTGCCCCACCTTAGCCCTACATCTTAAAATTCTACAGCTCATTTCCATCACTGCGTCACATTTTTGCTGGTAATTACTGCTGGCATAGAGGAGAAGTGAAGACTAAAATGAAAAGTAACTTGCTCTTATCATTAAGATTTAGAGCTTGTGGCTCTGTCCTCAGGGCTTTGTAACCTCAGACTTTACAGCACTGTAATGGGGCTAATGCTGCCCATCGTGTGCATGTAATAGCTGTTTTCCTGGTACAAGTTGGGCTGTTTTCCACCCACGCTGCCGTTGCACAACTCTTCCTTCCATTAATGTATTCTAGAAACAAAAAACAATCAGGTGTTCTGCAAACGGGGCATGGAAACAAAGAAGAAGAAAGCATTGCTCTCCTCCACCGATGGTGCTGGGATCTAGATTTGTGGCAGTAAGGTACCGTATGACCTGTTTGAACAGCTGCCACAGGTGGGATAGAAATCCGTCCTCAGTTATTGTTTAAGATGAATGGATAGAGGCAATATAAACACAACTCCGGCTTTGTGTGGAGGTGGCCTAGGCAGGTAGAGCAACATTCTGGTTACAAAGCTGATCAAAGCCATCAGTGAGTATGGAAAACTGCTTGTTTTTCCAGAAGCACATAATCTTATATATATATATGGTGTTTACTTAGTTGGAAAACAAACTGAAAAAGTACAGTAATCTTCAGTTACGAGAAAATTTAAGGCTAAATTAAGAATTAGTTGAAAAAACAGGTGAAGTTGGAATGAGTTGCCCGCAAGAAAAAATTACCTTGAAATAATGAATTCATGCATTTTATTGCACATTTGCTTCAGTAAATGGCTACTTTATTGTTTCTCTTCCCTGCACTGCTCAGTTATCATAGCACGGAGATTGCTGCGTGACGTTAACATCTTGTAAGTGCCTTGCAGATGTGTCACATAAAATCAATACATTATTAATCACATGCAAAACATCCAATAGGCACAGTGCACGCCACTGAATATTCAAGTTCATAAGCTTTGTGGGCTTTAAGGCTTTTGCTTTTTTATAAAGCAGGATGAGAGGCGTCCCTTATAGATTTTGATGTGGTTTATTTATGGCAGTAGAACTAGTTTAATCAACACCAAGACTTATTAGAGAATTGTTACCCACTCAACAGCAGAGCTTCAGAATCAAAAACGAAATTTGAACACGCTTGTTCCTTTAGTCAAAAGTTGTACAACGGCATGATACAAGGTGGTTGAGGAGTTGAGGATGTGCACAGTTTGTGGAATCTTCTTCAACAATGCGTATCTCTCTTGGAAAGCCATCGCCTTTCCCAGGCACTTGTATATACACCTGCATTTTGTTAAGGGCTCGTTCTTAAACACAAGGGCCTCGAGAGGCGGTGTCACCCTGTGAATTAATGGTTCTTCGCCTTCACAACGGGCGAGCTGGTTCGGCAGAGGCCGCGTGCGGGGAAGGCAGCGCGAGCTGGTGCTGTTGACAGTCAGGAGGCCGTTAGCTGGAACACCTGGAGGCATTGAATTAGGTCAGCAGTTGGCTTCACGTGGACAAAACCAAGTATTAATTGGATGTTCTCCCGTACATAATTACCAGTACAGTGTACCAGGAATGAGCAGTTTCCCTTCGTTCTCCCTGCCAACCCTTGTTTTCACACTCTCCTTCCCTGTGGTCCTCTTTACAAGAGTCACCCTTGGGCTTCCCTCTTTGAGGAGGGGGCAGAGCAGGAGGATCACGCCTCTCCCATGCAGGACACTTGGTTTCTCGGGATCCAGGAGACACTGTGCCCGCAGAGGATTTTGGTAGGATGGAGTTGTGACCATCGTGGTGCGGTGTGCCATCCTCTGCATCGCTGCATCCCGCACTCTTCCTCACTGATGGCTCTGGGGACCACCTCCCTGGGGAATCAGGCTTTGTCCCCCTGAGGCTGTGAGGGGGGAGGCTTCGTCCCCCTGAGCCCCCGTGTTTAGGGTCAGGGTCATGCTCCCTCTGAAACCCACTGGGGTTTGTGGATATTCATTCTCCTCCTTTCCACCCCACACAATGGGAAAGGAGTTTTTAATTTCCTCCTGTTCTGGGTTTAGTTGTAGCTGCTTTGTCCTCTCACACAAATAAGTAGAACAAAATGAGCATCTAGAGTATTACGTGACTGCAGAGTTTCTGCTGCTGAAATCTGAGCAAAGATGCAGGATTTTATAACAGCCCCGTGCTGTGACATGGTACCTATTTGAAGAGCATGAATGGAAACACCAGCGAGAAAAAAGCATATGGGGAAAAAAAGATACCTTTTGTCCAGAGGACAAGCGATGAAGAAGAAATTGCATTAAGCCCAGGGCATTCCTTTCCAAATAGACTTCAGATTTATAAAGGGCTGCATTCTGCTCCTAGAAAAAGTTCAGTAGCAGGTTTTCCAGTCAATTGTAAAAGACTAAAAAAAAGCACAGTAATGAAAGAAAAGGAAAAGAAGTGAGAAGGGAGATGGGTGAAGCTGGAGAGGAAACTGAGAAAGAAGTGGATAGATCTTTAAATAACTACCTATACCCAAGGAAAAGTAACAAAAATAAAAAAGAGGAGTCTGTTAGAAACAAAGAGAACAGTGAGATGTAGTTCGGGGAATTTTTAGAGGCACTTTTAAGAAGAGAGGCAACATGTGCAATAAAGGGAGCAGTATTATTTTTCAGAAAATGTATGTATCTTGTTCAATGAAGCAGAAAGAACTTGGATGTGAGTTAAAGACGATAAATGAAGTCAGGTGCTCTTTGGATACTCGGTGTGGCCTCGAGGGCTGCCAAACATAAAGGCTTTTTCTTCTGCAGATCAGAAAGACTTGCACTAAAGCCGTAAGTTTGATCAAGGGGCTGTTTATTTTAATAATGTATTGATTGGCTTAACCACACTGCTCCGGGAGGGAGGGAAAGCTGTCAGCATCAAGAATTACAGCTTTCAAAGTTCCAAGTAATCCTAGGAAATGAGCCAAACATAATAAATGCAGTTTTATTTGGGACCTGATCCTACTACTGTTGAAATCAATAGCAGCTTTTCCATTGCTCTCAATGGGAGTGAAAGCTGCTTAATTGAAGAACAGCTCTGATCCAGCAATCAGGGCAGCTAATTTTGAAATATTCATGAATATAGAATAATAAACATTTCAAAAAGGTTCAACCCACAAATAGATTGGCAGATCTAGGAAAGTTCAATTTTTTTTTGAGGAAGGTTGACTTCAATTTCCAAGATACAAAAGAGAAAAATGGCAGAAGAATAAGGCAGATGGTGATATCTAAAGAGGCAGTGAGCTGAAGCAGGGTTAGGAAAATTAACTGTGTGATAAACAGATGACTTTCAAAAGCCATTGAGACAGGAGAGAAGAAGAGAGCACTGAGAAACTTACAATGTACAACCTACACAGGTTAAGCATAGTAGCAAAGGGTCCTTGGAAGCAAAAGCAGTGGTGGTACATACACATCATGCTGCAACGCTAGTCCATAAAATCAGCAGAGCGGCTGTACAGTCGTTCTCAGGCAGCATTCCCACCAAGGTCAGAGATGATCTTGAGTGTGTGCTTTTGCTTTTAGTTTTCTAACAGAAGAAGGAGCTAGAAAGCAAATGTTTAGTTACGATTATAGCTACAAATTCAGTATGTCATATCCCTATTCTAAGTTTATATGCATTGACCAAAAAAGACATAGCTCCTTTGCTGTGGTTTCTGATCTTCAGATGCAAGGCATACATTTTAGCATGTGTAGATATTTACAAACGCATGTCTGTGTGTACAGATGGACTTTGATTTTTGTGTGTCCATCAGCATTTGGCAAAACACTGTTTTGAAGACTTGATTTTTTTTAAAGATTATTAAGTGAGGCAGCATCCACAACGGATTTGTCTTCGGGCTCCTTCTGGCAGGTGTTACCCTGCGCAGGTCGCCTGTCTCTGGCTGTGAGAAGCTTGGGGCGGATCATTGCTGTAATCCCAAAGCAGAAATTGGACAGTGTATTTTCAGATGGGTAATCCAGCGGTTGTCTGTCAAAAAAAAAGTCAGTAGTTCAGCCATAACGTGAGTTGTGTCTTTTCTGACAACAAGCAGGTCCTGTCCATGCTGGTGGCCTTCTCCCGTCTGCATCTCTCGCTGTCTGATCCCACTCACCAGTGCCTCCCCCTACCCCTAGCCCTCATTTTGGTGCATGTTACGACGGATTACATTTCAATGCCAGTATTTTTGAAAGGGTATGGGTTATCCGAGGTGCAGGCTGTACGTGCAAGGACACGATAGCAGCAGTCCAGTCGATGGCCCAGGCCAGGCTGGCTGTCAAAGCGCTCTGCTTACGGCTCATCTTTTGGTATTTTCAGCTGTGCACCAAAGACTAATCAGTCACGGGGGGCAATGAGGGAGCTTGGGTTGTTGCAGGGCTGTTTCACATGAGGAGATCTGTGCACCAGGCTCAAGGGGTAGATGCATGATTCTCCTGCAGGAGGACGGGAGCCCTCAAGGTGCTCTGGTGGTACCAGGGAGCAGATGCTTGAGAAATGCAAAGCACCTGTGCTTGCTCCCTTGTTCTGCTTTTCCACATCTTGCCAGTGTTGATTTGACAGTCAATAACTTCATCCTCAGTTAATTAGCATTTGTACTGAGGTGTGGGAGAGCACATCCTGGGCCTGGCTCAGTGCGGATCCTTTCTCCCGTTGCTTTCGGATCAGGCTCTAGCCGTTTGGCTGGACTCAGCGCTGTAAACGGCAGGCTTGACTGCTGCTTTTTATTTATCTGTATTAAGTTCATCAGATGAAGCCAGAGCTTCCTGGGGCCGTCCGAAGCTTCCTGGAGGGGGTACTCTCACAGGGAGATGTGGCTCCTGGAAGGCAGACGTGTGGCTCCGGGAGGCAGACATGTACCTCAGACTTGGATCATTCCTTTTGGACTGTGTGGTTGTAAGAGCATTTTCTTACAATATATTTCCTTGGGGGAATCAGATGGACTTAGATCTCGGATACCATCCCCACTAAGTGATACAGTAAAAATAACCTATTATTCTCTGGTTCTGACCTGGGCGGTGACAGCATATTGTTTCAGCATCTCTGTCAGACTATTTCCCTTAAGAGCCATTTTAACCTCACCCAGTGGGACATAACTGAAGGAAATGAAACTCCAGCCCCATTAAGGAAAAAGACAATGCCTTTCACTAAACAAACTTGATTTTCTTGGCTTTTCTTCGCCAAGGAGAATCGCCTGTACCCCCCACCCTTGCAGCCTTTGTAGACAGTTCCTGTAATTGGGAATGGCTGGGTGGACACCAATGGTTGGCAGCGAAGGGGGATAAATCTGACATCCCTTGAACGTGACACAGGCTGGGACCGCAGTCCCAGGTGGCCGCTTAGCGTCAATTCCTATGGTATTGGTCAACGGTACGTGCCTGCCAGCCACAGCTGCCGGCCCTCCAAACACAATTGGGATTTTAGCAAGACCAGATAAGATATACACAGAAAGACTGGGCTGCTACTGATTTGTGCAGGTGCTGGATGGGTACTGGACCACTCCCCACCAGCTGCAGCTGGTGACTTGCAGCAAAGTCGTGGTGGTCCATCTCCTGGCTCCTGTACGGTGAAACAGCCACCCAAAAAGCAAGCGTGACCTTGAAGATTTGTCATTTGCGGGCTAAGGCAAAGATGACAATCCATCTTCACGCTCCAGCTAAGGCTGAAACAAAGTTTACACTCAGTAATTAGGTTTTCAAACGTGGCCATTAGTTTGGGGTGTCTTCAGACAAATTAGAGATCCCTTTTTAAAACACAGTTACACACAGTTGAAAAGCAGGAGGCTGAAAAGATGCCATTTCACATTGTGTGGGAGTAATCAGGACAAACCACAGGGTGGTCACTCTGTCCCAGGGTCAGTTTGGGTTTACAGAATGCAATCAGCTGGTCAGGCTTGCAAATTCTGGGTAGAACTGACCAACACCTGGGTCAAAGTAAATCTGTGGGCAAGAAGATTAGAGCTGGCAGAAAAATGAAGAACTCTGTGTCACGAGATGGAAGCAGATTGTAAAACAAACTGCAATCCTGGAAGATTGTTTTCATCTCGGAGGTGGCTAATGTCCATAGGTCCCCTCAGTTTTTTGACATAAAGGTTGCGTGTGTGCCCAGTGTTCTGTTTTGGAGCGTTCCCAGTAGCAATCCCCATGGGGAGCAGTTAAGCTCCTGTTTCAAACTTTAATCCTGCAGGGCTCTGTAAATCTATATATCTCTGTGCCCTCTTAAGCAGGTTTATGGCTGTCCCTGGTCACTGAAAAATTGTCTGGAAAACAAGAGCGTTCCCTAAACACTAGGTGTGAGTTAACTCTGTACATTTTCTTCCTCTGTTGATGAGTATTTCAGTAACCCCTGTGAAGAACAGCTTCCATGAGAGACAGTCCAAATGCCCTCCATTCCTCAGCCCAGAATAGCCTGTTGCCTGATGGTTATGACATTCTCCTGCAAGATGAAAGATAGGGATTCAGGCAGCACAAACAGCAAAAGAAAATGAAATGGGGCTTTCTCCGTGCCCGGTTGCTGTTGCAATGAGAGCAGGACATCAGCCACCTTGTAGGAACCTCTGAGAAGATAAGTGGTTGTACCTACATACATTTTTTTTCCTCCCTCAATAAATTACTTCGGGGGATGATGCAGAGTGGTACCTGTTTGGGTCTTGGAGTGAGATCATAGAATCATGGAATGGTTGGACAAGGGGTGATGGCTTTAAACTGAAAAAGGGTAGATTCAGATTAGATATATGGAAGAACTTCTTCCCCATGAGGGTGGTGAGGCCCTGGAACAGGCTGCCCAGAGAAGCTGTGGGTGCCGCATCCCTGGAATTGTTCAAGACCAGGTTGGACTGGGCTTTGAGCAGCCTGATCTGATCTAGGGGAAGGTGTCCCTGCCCGTGGCAGGGCATATGGAACTAGATGATCTTTAAGGTCCCTTCCAACCCAAACCATTCTATGATTACCTTTCTCCTTCTATGAGCTCTCTCTGCTGTTGACCAGGAGGCATTGCAGTTGCTCATATCCATGCAGTCAGCAGTAGCCTTTTTTAAAAGCCAGTAGAAAGTCATAAAGATTAGCATTGTGAAGATTAAAGTCCCTTCTTAGATCATGGCCTGATAGGTGACTGCTGTCGCAATAACTGCTTCGCAAAGGCCACCAATATGTCAGTGGGGCAAATATCGAGCTGCTGTGGTTTGCAGAAATGTTAGCCTTCTGAAACTTTCCGTGGTGGATGGAAAGATTTACAGGTATCGTGATGCATATCTATCTCAAAAATCATGTTCGGATTAAAAACTTCCTGCAGAGCTAATGTCAGCTCAGGTTTCAGGTCACTGCCACAAGCTAAATCAGGTTAGAGATCAAAACCAGCAGGCAGGTACGAGGGAGGCTGGTAGCTATCAAACGAGATAATCTGTAGCATGGTTTCTTTATGACCGTGCACCCACAATGACAAGTATAAGCCGGGAATGGTTGTGGTCTGGAATAAACTTGCTGGTTTGCCTGGTTCTGGTGAAAAATTTCACCTGCTTTTCAGTATCAAAACACTATGTGAAAGTAACTGGTCAGATCCAGCTGAAGTCACCCGGGTTATGTGGGGAGCGAACTGGCCTCATGTGCCTGAGGTCTAAGTTAACATAAAAACTAAAAGTTAGTCCAAAATTGTTTTCATTGGGAAATCCGGGATAAAAAGGTGCTTGTTAGAGTAATTATTTCTGTTATTATTTTTACACAATCTATGATTTCTGAACATCATTAATTATATGTATAAATGTTAAAACCAGCTATGCTTTAATATAATTTGTCTTTTGCATCAGGTGACTCATGCCACTGACTATTTAATTAACTAAGGAGCCATCATTCTTGGCAAAGTGTTTGATTGCATAGGTGTGTATAAGACAATAATTGAATATAAAGGCTTATTTTTGTCCCTTTATTGATCCCAAGGGAAAACAGTGCAGTTGTGAAAATGGAATAAGCTGAAAAGATTCCCTCAGTTCCTGCAGGCTGATTAGGACAAATGACTTTCCATTCCAGTTTTTATGAATGTATAGTTTTCTGAAAGCTTTACAGTACATGAGGGAAACGAAATCGCAGGCAATAAATGACACAGGATGGTTCAGGTTATTGGGAAATAGAGGAATGGGTTTTATCTGGAAGGGTGAGATTTACTGTTGGGCTGTATTTCACTTAAATGTTTGAGAAGGAATCGGATGCAGTGATTTGTTCCTTATTATGGGCATAGAAGCAGCGGGAGACTCTTGCTCAGTAACACCATTCGCTGCTGCACCTTTTGTCTGCAGCCAGCAGTGGTGACAAACCTTTGCTGTCCCCTACACTGTGCTGGGCACAAAGAGGTGACCACAGAGTCCAGGGATGGTTTGAATCTTGTGGTCAGTGAAGGCAGCAGATGTATTTTCCCAGCTCAGCTTGATAAACAGCACTGGTTTTTATGGAACTGAGCTTGGTTAAACAGTGCTACCAGTAAAGATTCTTTAATAAACCCAGTGTGTTTTCTTTTTTTTTTTTCTTTTTCTATGTAGAAAGCAGAAATATGGCGACAAAGGAAAAGCTTCAGTGCTTGAAGGATTTCCACAAGGACATCCTCAAACCTTCCCCCGGCAAGAGCCCGGGGACACGGCCCGAGGATGAGGCAGAGGGAAAGCCGCCCCAGCGCGAGAAGTGGGCGAGCAAGATCGACTTTCTGCTCTCCGTGGCTGGGGGATTTATTGGTTTAGGCAACGTCTGGCGGTTTCCGTATCTCTGCTACAAGAATGGCGGAGGTGAGTGTTTCTTCATTTCATTCTCGTGAATTGATCTCTCAGTGCCTTCATCCCATTTAGAAAAAGAATAATCACACATCTGTGTTCTGCCTTCTTCACCAGTGTTTGGGAGAGATCGTTTTATTGCTTAATAGTTTTTGTTAAAAGTTAATTATGGAAAAACAACAGCAATTTAAAATTTTCTGCTACTGAACCTTTCCTGCTCTCATACTTCTGCTACGATTCAGTCTGAGTTCTAACCAAAAGATATGCTATTAATATAGACCAGTAGGATTTCAGACCAGTGCATTTCAGAATAGGAGCGTTCTGAGCCATGTGAAACTGTTATGTGCGTAACCCCATTGTTATTGCAGATTTTCACTTCAAAAAGGTAAGAAAATGCCCTTTCCAGCCTTACATACCAATTCCGCTTACAGAGCTTGAATATGAGCGAGAATACCCCAGAATCAAATTATTGTATACTGATACTAATGTATCAAATATGTTTATTTAAGTCTGTTAATGTTTTTTAGACTATCCTGTGTAAAGTCACTCCATCTCAATTTTGTACTATTCTATTTTCTCAACAGGTGCATTTCTTATACCTTATTTCATTTTCCTGTTTGGGGGAGGTCTTCCCGTATTTTTCCTGGAGGTGGTGCTAGGACAGTATACCTCTGAAGGTGGAATTACATGCTGGGAAAAGATCTGCCCTATTTTCACTGGTTAGTACATCTTGTTGTGCTTTACTGCTTCAAGACACCTCTGTAAACCACACGCAGCAACACTATTCCCCTCATGTCCATTAATTCAGCTATTTGCTGTAGTAATTGAGGGTATGATATTGGTTCCTGGAAAGGTAGAAGTCAGAGAGTCTGAAGGACAAAGTAAGGTATTGATTTTGATGTTATCATCTTGTTAACTGGCAGAACTGCTGATAAGCAAGAAAGAAATTGCATATTATGCCTTAAAAAGGCAATTGAATGTTTTGTTCACAGGTATCAGAGAAAGTGCTGGTTTGGAAGGCTAGAGTCTTTTATGTGACCTTAGTGAAAGCATCTTCAAAACATTATTCTGTTCTGGAAATCAAATTCCTTCTGCCATATGAAAGCTTATCTTGGGCATCATCCCTCTGGTACTGATACAGCCACAACCTGGACAGCACTTTGTGGTCAGATTCAGGAACAGGACTTTTGTTGGCAAACAGGCGTGTTGGTCTGGTGTGATTCAAGGGCCTTGGCCAGCAAATGAAGAATCACCCACCACTCACATGAATTATATGAATTATGGGAACGCCACTCTGCAAGTTACCTAGAATGAAAAATCAAAGACAGGTTAGAAAAACTCCTGAGGATGACTCTTATAGATAGATTATCTTCTACAGCCAGACAGCACAGGCAGAATTGTGTGCAATAATTACACTGAACAGAGCGGCACTCTTCAAATCCCTTTTGGAAAGAGTGGGCACTTCACGCTGAGGTGTCTCTGTCACTGTTCAGACGTCTCTCTCCCCTTATGTCACCCCAGGCAGAAGTGGGGGCTCACACTCCCACCTGGTACTTGGAATACTGCTGAAGTGGATATAATTGTGCTGCTTTAGCTCCATTTTCTTAACTCCTCTTCCCACTTTTCTGCAGCCTTTTTTTGAGGAGGAGGAGGAAGGAATGTTCCTCATTTAAATACCAATCTCTCAGGCATCCATAGTGAGAAATTGTAGCTCTAATAATATGAGCAGCTGTATATCCTGAACGAAATGCAGCTGTACAGAATAAATAGCACTTGCTCTTGTTGTTTTCACCTGGCATAAAATTAATGTCTGGTGGTAAAAAATATTGTTGCAATAAGATTTGTTACTATAACATTTGAAGCAGGTATCCCAGATGCTGGGGAAGCTGTCAGAGTGATGTTAGGGGGAACCTCACAGGCTTTTTGTCCTCTTGTAAGAGACTGCTCTAAGTTTTTAAAGGAAATATCTTATTTTCCCTGTTATTCCTAAATGGCTAAATTCCTAAAATTCCTAAAAGTTCTAGCTTTTTGGAGCTAGAAGATTTTCAGGAAAGAGGATTTTTTAAGAGTCCTTTCATTTTGTATTTAAAGAAATAGCGACTGCTGCTGACTTAAGTAGTAGTATGAACCTACCACTGGAGCTGAAGTGCCGAGCTAGGAGAGAGATACCAGACTCAGGAGCACAGTTGTGATATTTAGTTAAAACCTCCCCCGAAACAGCGTTCTGCCACCTCCTGAAGTTGTCTAGGACTCACTCTTATCTGCCCGTGACCCCGCTTCTAAAAACAAACAGGGAACATTTTTAATCGGCAAATATTGATAGCAGAGTTAAACATTGATCTAATTAACCGTAACAGCTACAAATATCACGCTTCCTTTGCACAAGTGAAATTGGGGCAGAAAAAGCAGCTTTCACGTTGATAGCTTTGGAATTTTCCTTTTTAATTCATGCAAGAACTGTCTTGCTTCCTTGCTTTTGTTTGTTTGCACATGGGCTGGGCTGAGCCAGGCGCTGAAGCTGGCTTGAGGGACACTGTGGGGAGAATGAGGTTGCCCAAGAAGTGGGGTGGTTTAGCTCCAGAATAAGCAAAGCATGATGCCTTGACTTCCCTCTAATAATACCTGAAATAGCTAGGTTAGTGTTAAATTGGGTAGACACCCTTCAGACCTCCCCTGCATTGTCAGCAAACCGTAGGCAGGAGCTCAGCCCTGAGTGCCGTTGCCAGTCAGAGCTGGGGGCAGGTCTGTGCTTATGTGTGATTGAGTTGGGCGTCCAACAGTTTGCAGTAGAGCAGGATACAAGTCCATGATGCAGCAGGAACAGCACCAGTTCCATGAGATCACAAGGCGCCCGAGCAAGAAGCATCTGTCACATCTGCACGTATTTCTTTCCTCTCGCCAGGAATTGGTTATGCTTCCATAGTGATTGTGTCCCTTCTGAACGTGTACTACATCGTGATCCTGGCCTGGGGGCTCTACTACCTGTTCCAGTCGTTCCAGAGCGTCCTGCCCTGGGCACACTGCCACCAGAAGTGGAACACGCCGACCTGCGTGGAAGACACTCTCAGGAAGAACAAGACGCTCTGGATATCACTGAATGCCACTAACTTCACCTCTCCTGTCACGGAGTTTTGGGAGTAGGTATCCCCGCTTTGTGGTGCTTTCAGGGTGCTTCATTGGTGTGCCAGAGGTCAGGTTTTATGGTGGCCTTGTGGGGAACGTTAAACAGGAAAACTGGATGTCAGTTCATTGACTGGTGTTTGCTACTGTCCTGAGACAGACTGGCTGTGGAGGAAGGTGTTAGATGTATAACCACATTCATTCTAGAGCATACGGGGAGCCCTAAAAGCCCAGTGTAACGTCTGTTTTGGCAGAAAACTTGTTTCATTCTAGGTTGGGATTCTCTAAATGCAGCACAAGAACAGAAACAAGTCACTTCAGATGCCCTGATAACATGGATTTACAACAGCAAAAGTGACAAATCACCCCCGTTGCCTTTCCCTCTTCCCCAATTGTTAGCATTTGCAGCACACTTTGTGAAGCTGTAGAACACCTCCTATCTATCTGACAACGAAGCAAGGCATTCATCTCGGCAATAAAACTGACAAGGTGTTGAATATTGTCCCATACTGTAGGTTTCTCAGGTCGTTGTTGTTACCTCATTTTTCTCTGTAACTCTGAGGAAACTCTGTTTTGCCAGATGCCTGGATTTCATCAGGCCTAAGCTTCTTATTCCCATTTCTGTTATTTTTCAAGTTTTAAATTACATTGCATAACCTGATTTCTGAAAGGGCATGACCTCAAATCTCTGTGTGTTTATATAGGTGTCAAAACAGCAGCAGAGGAAGACACCCGTAGGGAAATTTAAATCCAAAGGATCTACAAATAGCTTAGAAAGATTTGTTTTATTTTGTTTTGTTTTGGCTTGCTCAGATGGTCATTTAAGAGTAGAATTATTTTCTGACCCAGCTTGGCTTTTTCAGTGTGTTTAAAGTCTAGTTTGGTCCCTTGGTCAACTTGTACCTACTTCTCTATTTTTAAAAAGAGGCGTCAGCCAATAGCCCCAGCAGGAATGGTGTTCATGCTGAAGATATTTGGCATGCATCAGGTTTAGAAAAAAATACTCTTGTGAACTGTGCTAAAACTTGCAACACAAGAGCCAAAATACAAAGGGCAGGCTGGATCTTGGACGAGCAGTTTGTCAAGAGGCACCGGTGACTGGTGCGAGAGACGGGGTGCAGGCTGCAAGAGCAGCTGTTTTCACCGCGCCATGAGCCCCGCGTTTCCTCCTTGAGCCACAGATCCATTCCCAGGTGACTTTCTCCCTTATAAATAAAGAGGGAGTTGGAAACATCTGTTAAATTATACCTTGGGGTACTTTAGGGAAGCTTGGAGGCAAATTGCGGTGGAAGAGGAAGCAACTTTCACTCCTGTGGACTGTCCCACAATAACTTTGGGACTGAGGGCCTTGAATCCAAATGAGTGGCTGGCTCGGTAGGATGTTCCAAGGTCTCCGCAAGGCCTCCTAAAGAAGCAGGGGTCCACAGTGCTGCCCCAGAAATATTCTCCCAGCTCTGTGTTCATCTTTAATTTTGTGCAGTAATTTCGCTCACAGGTCCTCTTGTACCTGACGGCCACCATGGGCTTAGGAGCCTCCTGATATGGCCATGGGCTTGCCCTACTGCCCCAGAAGCTTCTGCTCCTGTAGCACACAGATTAATGGGCCAGGTTGTCTCCCTGGGACCCTAAGTGGCACATCCACTTCAACAGGCTGAAGATACCACAGCGGAAGGAGATAGGGCGGGGAGTTGGAAAAGGGATTGTGAAAGAAAGAGTGTGGGGGTTCCAGGACCAAAAAGGGTGCCAGAGCTTCCCATGGGCTATGACATGGTAGGTATGTGGTGCAGAGCCTTCTGGCCGGGCAGGCTGTCCATAGGTTGGGGGAATGATAGGACCGTATTTGGGTTGGAGCTTCTAGTTAAGTTTCCTCTAAAGTAAATCAAGTTTCTATCCTCAGAACTCCTCTGGAAGCTGAACCAAAGAATCCTGTAGGCACAGCCTGACAGGTTTAGGCAGGCTGGAGGAGAAATCCTCAGTCCTCACAGCGCTTTCCCCTTCCCATACTGTTTCTGTAGCTCAGCCGGAGCAAAGGTTGCTCAGCGATTAGCGCTTGTGGAGGCAGCTCTCCTTGCGCTTCGCTACCACTTTAGCTTTTGTCCTCAAATAACAGCTCTAAACATCACAAACTGAACTCTTCCCTGGAGTCGTGCTAGGGAGGAGTTTGGCTCCATAGTACTGCTCATGCAGACATACTGTCCATAGCTCGCTGTTGCATCATGAGCAAAACTGCCCTTAGCAGAGCAAGCTGCCTCCAGGACTTGTGGCACTTACAGAAGTATTAAAAATAGCTGTTCTCTCCACATAAATAACTATTGGTATCTTAAAGTAAGGACAGAGATCACGCAGCACTGTTGTAGTTAAAGTCATGTAGCTTTTACGTGGCACAAGTATTTAATATCCCCAGTTTTCTCCCAGCCATGCTACTATTCTTCACAGTTCTGAAATGAAAAATAATTTCAACAAGTTTCAGGTACTTTGCCATTGCAGGCAGTGCCAGCTACCGCGTCAAAAAGACAGGTCAATAAATAGTCTTTAACTGAAGACATCCATCTGCTTTGTGGCACAGTTAATTCCAGTTCAATTCAGGGGTTTGTGAGTATTTGGTTTCTGAAACCCAGTGCCATTTTTGTTGTAGGATATTTATGTAGTGTCCTTACCAATATTGCTTTATAAAACGCTGCCCAGATATAATTGAGCACATTGATGCATTAACCTCTTCATGTTGAATAACGTGTGTCCTTCGCAGCCTGGCCTGACATTTCGGTTCATTTGAATTAATGTTCGGTGCAAATCACATGCTTGCTTGAGCAGCAGTAAAAGGGGTTTAAGCAAATCTGGCTTTGCATCAGGAGACTTACCTCTTGGTATCACATGCTTCAGGTCTTATTTCTGAAGATTTTATTTTAAAGTCCAAAACCTTCAAGGCTTACACATGTACAGAAGGGATAAGTGTTATGGGGTAATTATGATTGAACAAAACCTCTGATTGTGTGGCGCTGGCCAAGTGTTTATAAACATTTGGTAATCAGCAGACTTTATTTGTCCAAATCCCAAGAAGGGCCGTCACATGCTAGTGGTGTGTAATCCCGAAGGGAGCAACACAGAACTAAACAATATCTGGGGCAGCTGTCTCTGCCTTCCAGGGCAAATTGAGAGTTTTAGAAATTGTTTTATATTCTTCTTATCATAGTCTTCTGGTCCATACTGCTTCGGCACTGGTTATTCTTGTCCATCCGACATGAAAGGGTGCATCGCCTTTCCTGGTATGAAAGGTCCTTTCTGCATTCAGTTGATTAACGAGCTGGAATATCCTTCAAGGATTGCATAACTCTCCTCATGTTATTTTTGTTTATGCTCTAGAGCCAGTTACAGCTCCTGTGGCATTTCCATATTGCACACCACTAAAACAAACTAATGTATGACCAAGGTTTAAGAACACGTGTTTACAGCAAACTCAGCCCCAGCCTGTTGTCCCATCGATTATATATGAGTGACAGTTACTGACAGCATCAAGGCTATAAATTAGAATTAGTAACAACTTCATGCATAAATGGTGTGAAGGTAGTTGAGTGGGCTTGGCTGAATTTAAGCAGCAGTGGGTTGTGTAACAGAACTGAAGAGCTGTTGGCTGAGGCCCCTTCCTGAACTTGAATTTTCAGGGTGTTTTCAGGTTGAGTGCTTCTGCTGCAAAAATATGTTGGGTTAGAATCCATGAAGCAGTTTTAACGCTGAAGCTCCCCTGGTAGTTTTGAGCGGATTCCTTGAGGTAGTGGGTCTTTGTGAGAACAAGCCAGCGCATCATTTCGTACACTTGCTGCCTTACCATCGAAACATAATGTATCTGGCTCTTAATAACCCACTAGAGTGTCCTCCAAAAAAGCTTGAAAGGGTTGATGGGACAAACTCTAGGTGAGATGACCATTTGCTTTTAGTTCCCTAATAAAAAGCAAAGAAAACTTAGCTGAATGCATGTATAGAGCTCCCTCTTCCAAAATATATTTGCAATTAATTATTCACGGCTTCCTGAGAGCGAGCTCTATAGGCTGCCTTTTTAATATGAACTGCCCCTTAGATTGGAAAATTGCCATTTATATGTAGAAGAGCCACATGGTTGCAGCTGAAGTTTGTCATCTTATAAATGTATTTTCTTCTTTTGTATACACACAGCGGGTTTTTCCCTGGTTTCTTGAGGCTCAGGTGAACCAGGACTGCAATTTTGTGCCAAATACTCATTACCGAGGGGTTTCTCGTAGCTGTTGAATAGCTGTGCTGATTAGGGCAGACTTACCCTGTCTGGTGCCATTAGTCCTTTTCCATAACAAAATACACGTTCAGCGAGAAGAAAGCACTTGGTGCGAGAACACATTCACACAGGTAATCTGAGTGAATTTGGCAAACAGAGGCACAAGAACAGGTGGGTGAGGGTTTGAGTCCTATTAAACTGGTCAATCCAGGGGTTTTTTTTCCAAAAACTAAGTGCAAATTTTCCATCGGTGACTTCATGTGCTGTTATTTCCTTGGTAGTAGGAAAAGGAAAGAAAAAAAAAATTAATTCAGGGGGAAAAAAACCCACAGTGTTTTTTCTTGTACTGGATCCAGATACAAAACCGCACACCCCACATGTGTGGTACGGCACCCCAGAACGCTGTGGTTTCTGCTCTCCGCGATGGAGGTGAAGGAAAATGCCTGATTTTTGTAGTTGTCTGAAAACAGAATTTAATGAGTGTTTTTTTTAGGTAGCAAGTTCATTTCTGTAGTCTCAGGGTCAGGCATTTCTGTTGTGACTGAGGTCAAAGTTCTCCTTGACTTAAAAAAATCTTGTAGAAGGTCTTCAGAGTTCAGTTGCTTCGTTTGTGGAGGAGTTTTATCTAAGTGAACAGTAAGAAACAGTTTGTTCTTTCATACGTATTTGACAAATGAAGTAAGTGTCGGGCGCGATAAGGTGTGTCCAGTGTGTGAGGACACAGTATATTGCAGGAAAGTAAAATAAAAAATAGTTTAAAATCAGTATTTGACAATGATTCATGGCAATTACCGAAAGAGAGAAGCCTTAATGAATTTCTTCCCCTGAGGAGCAGAGTATTTTTCTGGTTGAATGTTGCTCCCTTAAGACGCCGTTTAGGAATTTCTTTTTATTTATTAACCTAAGTGACAGAATAAAGTTTACCCAATATCTGGAGTTAGCTAAACAAGACCTTGGTGGCGGCCGTGCTGGGGACGGACAGTGTTTGTGTGGGGGGGCCACAGGGACACCCGATCACGGCTCCAGCCTTCGCCCTGCAAAGCCGCATAGCATGATGTTCCCTGCATCGCTTTTTCCCTTTGGTAATGAATGGAAATGAGGAGAAAGACATGGATGCAGGGCAGTTGCAAGTGTCCGTGATGGAGACACCGTGTGCGACGCTGCCATGTGGCTTCAAAGGCGGGTTTCATGGCAATGCCAGGGTGAGCTGGTCTTGTGTCTTCCAGGGAGCAAACGTGAAAGCCTCAGAGCTTTGTTCACGCTTTCTTATCTCTTCCTGAAGCAGTCACAGGCTGCTAGAAAGAGCTTAAAATGAAATAATGTGCCATATATTGAAAAAAAAGTCCCACAAGCTTAGGGAAGGTGTAGGGCTGCAAAGCTCAGCTTTGCTCCCATAAGCCGCACTGACTTAGCAAGCAGCGTTCGGGGGGCAGGGACATATACGATACCACGCTATACTCGCAGACTGCACAACCAGGCTTCTTCATCTAATTTTGTTTCTTTTCAACTATTCAGGCGCAACGTACTGAGCTTGTCCTCGGGAATTGAACATATTGGTATTATCAAGTGGGATCTAGCACTGTGTCTTCTCCTCGTCTGGGTGATATGTTTCTTCTGCATTTGGAAAGGAGTCAAGTCCACTGGGAAAGTAAGTGCTCTTTTACCTCTTTTCTAATCATTGCAGTTAGCAGATGTTAGGAATACGAAGTAGTGCTGCTTTTAAAGCTATTCACTATGCCCTTGCAAAAATATGTATTTTTTTCACTGAATAAAAGAGGGACTTGGATTCAGCTGACATTAGAAAGTGATTGCCAGTTCCCAAAATGCCCATGAGTCAAGTAGCCGTTACTGGAATGGCATCAAGAGGCAGATACCAGCACGGTTCGAGTGCCACTTCATCTCTCTGGGGACGAGCATCCCGCTGGTCCATGTCATGAGCCTGGAAGGTCTTGGGCTTGCGGCGTGTGGTGCTCTGCGCACCCTGGCCATGCTCTCGCACCGGCCAAGTTCATTCTCAGTGCAGGGGGCTGGATGTTAACATAGCTGTGGTAGGGATGTTTTAAGTCAGTGGAAACTGCTGGATGCACAGCATTTTTGAAATGCTGCTCGCTTACAGAAGAGCTCCGTGTAGACACCGAAGACTAAACTTCATTACTCGTTTAGAAGCGCTGTCATTTACAGAGATCTTGGATAGTTTGTGTTTTTAGTCTCATCGTGTGCTCTTTAGTAGCATGTTTTCCTTTAAAGGATAACAAATCATTCCCGAACCTCATCCTACTCCAGTGCAAGAAACAAATAACAGAAAATCTTGACCAATCACTTAACAACATGAAGCACAATATTATTGCCCCTTGCTTACAGTAGTGATTTTAAATATGGTTTAATGAGAAGAGGCTTTTGAAGCCATTGCACGTGTGTGGCTCTTAGCTTTCAAACCTGTTGGCTGAGGCAGCATTTCAGATGAATCTAACAGAGACTGAGAGGTCTCTAGACACTAAGCTCCGATACATTTCTTGTCAAGTGAGTGGAAGGGAGCAACCCTGTTAGTGTCCCACCTGAGAGAAAGGCCAGAGCAGGAGCCCATCCTTTATCAGCCTCCAGTGAAGCCCAAGAAGAGCGAGCAATTGCAAATGCCTCAAATGCAGAAAAAGCATCATTTAGCAGTTTTATTTTGTTACACGCTGCAGAATCAAGCAGGAGACAAACCTCCATAGGAAGCCAGACCTCATTAGTTCCACAGTTGGCTAAACTACTTGATTTACTGTCTTTTCTCTCTTGCTTTCCCTGATTTTTATCATGGAGCCTCATTAAAATCACGCTGGTAACTTACCCTGGATTCCCGCCAGCTTTGCCCCGTAGAACACCTCCCACACCTCTAAAGCATACGTTGACAAAAATATTTGCTTCTCTTTTCCCTCTGATTGATGTGACCCAGTGAGGCGATTGTGTAAATTTCATTATAAAGGTGAATGCAATAAATCTCCTTCAGCAGCCGAGTCGCAGCACATGTTCCTGCAGTACCTGGTGTCTGCTTGCGAAAGGTTGCGGTAGCTCTGAGAGGTTTTTCCGAGCTCCCCATGGTACACTATTTCCAGCCCTTCTGAAGGTAACAGGTTGAAAACAAGTCTGTTAAAATCGGTTGTCTAAAGATTTGTGTTTGCTGGGCACCCAGCAGAACGGTCTCATTTCTAAGACAAGGCGGTTGGTGGGGATTTGCTGCCTCCTCTCCGCAGCATCGGAGCTCGTGCCGAGTCAAAGCCCGACAAAACCATTGGAAAGTCTCCGGTTGACTCCGTTAACTTTGGGGTCAAACAAAAGTAAACTGTAAACTCTAACGGAGGACTCGAATTATTTGAGAAGTCTAGTTTACTTTAGTGGATGGTTGTTTATAGCACTTCCCTGCTTTCCAACGTGTTAATGGCTCTTTGGAGAGCCGGGGGAAAAAAATAGCCACATAGTTTTTAAATCTCGTAGTAGCGTATTGGACAAATAAACACAAAATCATGAGGAAAAATAATAGTTGTGCTTATGTTTTGGATGTTGTGCTTGATCTTAAAAATTCCTCCAGCATTACGAGAGAATCCGTACCTGCAGTGCGAAGGCCACTTGTGAGTGTTGTTCACTCAGTTCCTGCAAATCTTGCTTGTAAGAAAATTTTGATTTTCTCATAGAAAGCATAGAAATCCCCCTTTTATCCCTCCGGTTTTGGTGAAACTAGGCTCATGTGCCATATATATTGTCAGTGGAAAATATACAGAAAATTCAAGGGGAGAATTAAAAAGCATGTGTATGAAAAGGTTTCCTTGCGTTTTATGGAATCAGTCTGGCTCCATGAATGATTATGGCAATGCAGTCTTTGATTTCTCCTCATTATTCTCAGAGGACGCATTTAAGAAGAAAAATGGTACATCCCACAAGCTTTGCTGTAGTTAAACAAATTCTGGAAAACACCAATATATTTTAAGTCGTGGCAGCAAACTAATTACCTGGGGGGATCATCTGACTCCAGGAAAAACACCCTTTCTTGGAGAGTAGTGATTCTTGATTGCAACACAGCAGTTATATAAAGAATGAGCAAAAGAAAAATGTTAGAGGTCAAAAAGTGTGGGTCTAAAGATAGAACTGTCCAAACGCAAGCTCAATTAACCCTCACACTGGGGATTAAAGCAAAGGGCTCTTTCATCAAACGAATGAGAAGATAACAAGAAGTGGGCTGTTGTTCAAAGAGAGTGGGAATAGAGGTTAAAGATAATGAAGACATATTCTCAAAACGGGATGAATAGATCCTTAGTTTCCAGTAATGATGTTGCTGAACAGGCAGCAAGGGCAAGAATGAAGTTAAGGGACTGGAAATTACCAGCGTTGAGGCTGATGCCAACCTGAAGGGCTTCATGCACTCAAGGCGATGGGAAGGGAGATGCAGGAGCATGGACCGAATTATCCTCATCTCTGACAAAAGTGTGCCGTTGCCTGTAAGAGCAATTTAAGCCCCCCCTCGATGTAAGAGTTTCTGGCTGTCTCAGGGTAGGGCTGGGGAGGGCGCAGCGTTGTTTGCAGATAAGTCTTGCGAAACACTTTGCGGGTTTTGAGTTCAAATAAAGAATGAGGTGCTTCGGGCACCCGCAGCCAGGGGATCTCTCCAGCTGCCCCGGCCAAGGCGATGTCATGTGAGCAGGACAACCAGGGCAAAGGCAGATTTTCTGACCGAAATCATGAGTTGTATAAAATCCTGTGTGTCTCTGCCTGACGTGACCTCTGAATCCACTTTGCCTCAGGCCTAAGCAGTAAGATGGTGAAGACCATTATACTAAAAGTCAGTGCAGAAACACTCAGGTTGGGTCCTTTTTAGGTATGAAGGGGCTTTGAATTCCCATCATTAGATCTCTTGATCCTGGTGCCACAGACTAAACTTACCTATTTTTTTTATTTAAATTGCCAGGTAGTGTACATCACTGCCACATTCCCATTCATCATGCTCCTTGTTCTACTCATCCGTGGCGTGACCCTGCCTGGAGCTGCAGAAGGCATCAAGTTTTACCTTTATCCCGATATCTCACGGTTAGCCGACCCACAGGTACAGAACTGGGACTGGGGAGCGGGACGATTTCCTATGCGAAGGAGAATGGTGGAGGGTGATGGTGGTGATATAATGGCAGATTTTTTTTCCCCACAGTCTTTAGAGATATAAATATAGCATGAACATTAATGCTGGGTTATATTTTCCAGAGATCTGCTTGAGAAGGTCGCTGTTAAATGTGTTAATGCATCTTTCCGTGTGTATGTACGTGTGTGTATGCGTGTGTACTTTTTTTTGTATCAAAGGACTCTGAGGCTGTAGACTCTGTCCCGTTATACAATCTCAACTTTCTTGTTGGTAAGGTAAGGGAGATGCATTTTTTTTAATGAGGATAGTCTTTAGTTTCAAAGCAGAGACACGTGAGCTTCACAGATGGAACAACAAGCGACAACTGTGAGTACCAGTGTCACTTAGTGTCAATAGGAGGAGACTGGGAAAGAAGGGAATGAAATAATAGAAGAAAGAAGACCCGTGGAAAGGTGGAGAAAAATGCTTTCAGTCCTGGCTAGCGGGAGCTCGGCTTGCTCTTTACGTATAGGCTGTGATGAGATTCATGTCTGTGCTCACATGTGACACTCGAGCAGACCAGCATAATTTCTGCAAATGGTGATCACATGAGAAATGAACAAAATTGCAATATCCCCCCCAAAAATAGAAAACAAGGGATTTTTGAAAATAACAAAATGATGGCCACAGCGAGAGGGAATGTCTTTCTTTGCTATTTCTTTCTAACGAGTAGGTGGTTAAGTAGGAAAAGTATAACTGAAAGAAACATTGCAGAAACTTGGTTCGTTCTCTACTCTTGCCCTCTTTGTACAGGACACCCGCTTTATAGGAGGCATTATATTTTACGAATGAATCACCGTTTATGGGACTCTTATCATTTTTATTATCTACTCTTAGCCCTAAGCCCAGTGCTGAGGTGGTGGGAGGGAGGAAGGGACGATCTACATTCTTAATTCTTGCTTACTTAGACTCCTTAGTGTTTCTACTGGCGTTAGCAGAGTTGCATTATCAGGAAGAAGCGAACAGATGGGATTCGGTGGATGCATTTTGATAGCTTTCTATGTATTTTCTAACCGAGAAGTTGATGGTGTACTGTTATTTCACTCTGTATGTTTTTTTAATGTAATCAGGAGAATCATGAGACTGAGATCAGATACGTATCTTATAAAGTGCATTGTATTTTACTTGTTTTTCCCCTACCCCTATCGCTTTTTATCCTGCTTTTGAACAGATACAAAACAAACCAGAAAGCTAGAAAAATAAACCAAATGCACAAATGTGTTTTCTCAAGCTTTTCACATCCTCAGTTTAGTCAGCTGATTGTAACCGAAATGAGTTACCACAGATATAAGCAATGTTATAAATACTTCTGCATTTCCTATTGCTCTGAAACACGTTTATTGTCGCGCCAACAGGAGGGATCAGCTGAGTGACTAAGAAACTAGAAATACTGAGCATCTCTGGGGAGGTGATATGGGAACTGTTGTAGAGATGATGTTCTTGTGGGCTCTGACGCTAACAGTTTTCTTTTCCTATAAAAGCCAAACTTGCAAATGTGATGTTCTCTTTCCCTCTCTCCCCAACCCTTTAGCTATTACCCCCAATGGAAGCAATTATTGTGTTGATTTTTGCATAGTTTGAACTGTGTGTTTGTGTCGAGTGTTGCAATGCAACAGTGCCAGTAATAACAGTCTTTCTGTCTTTCCCTTCAGGTCTGGATAGATGCAGGGACACAAATCTTCTTCTCATATGCAATCTGCTTAGGAGCAATGACTTCCCTGGGGAGCTACAACAAATACAAATACAACTGCTATAGGCAAGTTTCCATCCAAGGGGGTTTAGTGTTTTAGCTAAATGATGTAAATAAAGTAGGGACAATGGGTTAATTTTTTTTTAATTAACTTGCTCCATGACATATGTGTGACTTAGGGACTGTTTGCTGCTGGGATGCCTGAACAGTGGTACCAGTTTTGTGTCTGGCTTCGCAATTTTTTCCGTCCTGGGCTTCATGGCACAAGAGCAAGGGGTGAACATTGCTGATGTGGCAGAGTCAGGTACGATGGTATTTGTGGCAGTGGTGGTGGGCACTGCCGCCCAGCGTGTGAGCAAAGTTCTGCAGACTCAATCAGCTAACATCTAAGCAATAAAAACAGGACAAGGTTTCCCATAATCTCCGGAAAAATAAGCACATTGTTGATTTGGGCTTTCACGTAGAGCAGTGAGGGTTAGCCGGGGTTGTATTGTTTACTCTGTCTTGATTAACAGGGCAGCAAACACATTTCCTAGAATGTGCTAATCCATTAGAGTTGAGATTAGAGTTACAGTAACCACTCCATTATCTAGGGTCATTGATTCAACAATTTATTCCATCCTTCTTTTCAGACTACCTTTATTTTCATGCAAATAGCCAGTGTTTATGTATATTTTCATACCTTAGTTTTGCTTGCTCACAGCGGAGAGCTGCAGTGGGAGCGTTACCTTGGCCTTTTGCAGGGACATACACGCAGACATTCCCAAATCTCCCTGAAATCCAAGAGAAGTTGGAGAACTCCATCTCCTTGGTTCTGTGGACCATTTCATCCACGTGAACTCCAGCTGTTGCAATCCTGTATGTGCCGTCTGTAGCTTCAGGGTGAGGTTGTCAGGCCCACGAGAAGCCCGTTTTGAAACTGGCTGCACACTTAGATTCCTCCCTTGGTTCAGAAACGTTCTTCCCATTAACGTCCAGCTGCACACTTGCAGCTGAAGGAGGCTGAACCCTCAGAGCAGGTGAATGTTTCTCAGACAAAACAGAAGACATTTTTTGCCCCGTGCATGTCTTGTCCGTGAGGGCAGGTATAACCATGTGTTCTCATGTAGAACCGATTAGATGGGAATTACCGTTCAAAAATAATGAGTCAGGCCTCAACCGCCAAGAGGCTTAAAGCTAATCAGATTCAAGTAATAACAATGTCACCTGACTGCACTTTTGTCATTTCCTTCTGATTTTTTTTTCTTTCTGAGCAATTTTAATTCACCCACATAGTATTTGACAGCTTTCCTCTGCTTTCCTCTGCAAACAGGCTATTGAAATGCAAAAGTCAATAAGTCTTCTGATCACATGGCTCTGGAATTAAGTCTTTAAGAAAAATATCTCACTTCACAAGGGCTAATGACAAACTAATGGCATTGGTGGCACCGCTGGATTCTTGGGTGGCTGCAAATGGCACACCTCTCGCAAGTGTAATTAGTTAACAGTCTTGGCCAGAATGCTTATTTTGATCAGAGGTTGATTGCTTTGCTTGAAAACAGGAAGCAAGGGAATAATCCTATTGAATGAATCATAAATAGCCCCTTTTTTTTAATATGTAGGTGGATCAATTCCAAGAGTAGCATTTTTAAGTATTTCCACATGAGGTTTTTATCTGGTCAACATTTATTCTAATTTTTATTATTAAATCTGTGTGAAACAGGCAGCTATATCCCTGTTGCTTTACATTTTTAGAATTAAACCATTTTCTAGTCACGTTGGATTTTAAGTAATTTTAAAATGCAAATTAACTAACAAACTTAGTGTCTACATAGCATTTTTTCATCAAACAGCTCAAAAAGCATTTTTTTAAAGGAGGGATTTTTTTATCTTGCTATAGGGACAAGAAGGGCGCTGATTAGCTTCCAAACTCAGTTTTCAGTGTCTTGCATATTTTGCTGTTGATTCCTTCAGGTTTTCTACTTTATTTAAATTCAGCCCCAGTTGCTAATAGCCAGAGACTTCAACCATCTCACTGTTCAGTGGGTTGCCCGTCATCACCGCCTGTCCTAAGGGATATTTTTGCATGGCAGTAAACATTACCCAAATTATCCGAACCACTCCCCATGGGTTTCCTCGCTGCCTTTCTCAGCAGAGATTGAGTGCAGAGCCACCAGAGACCATTTGGTCCCCGTGGGATGAGTGTCCCAGGACCCATGTGTGGCCATGGGGGAAGCTGTCGCTGCTGACTTCTCAGTGCAGAGACATTCAGCAGGAGCTCGAGCCTCTTTTTTTTGGCCTTGCCTTTTTTGGTTTCTTATGCTGGCAGGTCAGAACGGCTCCCCTGGGTCGGGAAAGGTGAGCAGAGTCACTGCCACTTGGCCGTGGCACCGGGGAAAGGACATTGTCCACGGGGCCAAGACCTCCTGCTCCCCCCGTCTCGTCCCAGTGAGTTAAATCCCTCCTGTTTCCTTGTTTACCCTCTTGCAAGCCAGAGGAACATCAACAAATTTGCTGACATCAGAACCTCATGGCCACATCTTTTTTCCTGTGCCAAATTCAGCCTCAGCGCAATGTGCCCAGGACACGCTTGTCAGTGAGCGGTGGCTTCTGCTGGCCCTTCACCGTCTCTAAAGGGTTTACACGACAGTTAAATTAGACCCCTGTGGCTTCCAGGATTTTTAATAAACAGCCCCTAGATTATTTTTTTTTTCAGAAATACTTTTAAAGGGAGCGAGGAAAGCAGCAGAGTCTCCACAAAGCCATAGTGAGTCCTGCCCAATCTGTGCTGTGTCTCTGGCTGGATGAAATACTTGACTGCCAGTGCAATTTGTAGCAGCGTTAAAACAGCACAAGATTTGCCTTTATTTATTTATTTATTTATTTATTTATTTTAATCCCATTTGCAAACAATTTCCAATGAAGCGGGCCTGACTATAGCGCCTTGTGTTTCCTAATGCCGGCCCGCTCTCTGCTCTCCAGCCAGGCCGCAGGCTTTGCCGGCAAACGGCCAGCGAGTGGGCCGGGATTGTGGCAACCTTAATTAGCTCTTAATAGCAGCCACAAGTCCTTCACTTTTGCAAAACACCCTTCAGAGCAACAGCGTTTCACCTTAAATACAATTTTTAGATTATTTACGTTCAGTCGAGGGGATGCCAGGAACATTTTCTTTCACACGGGCTTTTCTACTCTTTATATTTCAACACTTTGTTTCAAAGGACAATCAAAGCTAGCGCAGGGCTAAGGGCACAAGGCTGTGTCACAGTGCAAGGACAGTGTCACTGGCCAAAGCGTACAGAATTGCAGCAGGTTTTGAGGAGAGCAGTTTTACATCTGTCTCATCTGTTGCACAGATCAGCTGCAAATACCATTGGTAGCGGTTCTTCCTTAGGAAGGATCTACTGCATCCACAGAGTCAGGAGGCAAAAAGCAAAGCCCCCCCCAAATTTGAGACATTCACTATTTTTTTGGTATCTTCTGTCATATAAAATTTTAGTTATGTTTCATTTTAAATAAAATTAGTTGCTCGATTGTTGGCTAATTTGTATTTATTTCTGCTCAAGTATTTTCAGTGACCTAAAGTTTTCTTTAGTTTGGAAAAAAAGTCATCTTTTTTTTCCCTCTTTCTCTTGTTTCTTTTTCCATCTTTCTTGTTGGAAAGGAAAAGCAGGAGGTAGGAAGAGCATAGTTCCAGATTTTTCTGTCCAGATGAGAGATAAGATTTCTGTCCCCACACTGCAGCAGTTTAAAAAAAGTTCTTTTTCCTATTGAAAATTACTTGAATCCACTTGAAAGTCCTGTTTTTTTTGAGGCTACTTAAAACAAGCGGATGAGCCAAGCATTCCCAGGTTTAATCTGAATTTCAATCTGCCCTCAGAACTTTTTGGCGGCTTCACCAAATTTCTGCAACCACTTTGAGAGCTTGCTGTCCATGCTGGGTTGCCAGTGTTCCCGTGTCCCGCTCAGAAAAGGATCTTTTTCTCTCGACAGAAGCTCTGATGAGCGATAGCTGGTACCTCCCGGCTCCAGATGAGCGTGCGAGGGCTCTGCCCCTGTGTCGGGGTGTGGGTACCAGGGAGATGCCATCTTGGTCCATGCTGCAGATAAGACCCAGTCTAGTGATGAGCCCTCGCATACAAGACTTGGCTTTCCAGACCGGAGAAGCTGGACACTCAGTCCCAGCCCCGCTGCTCCCAGCCTGTTTGTATCCATCACTTGGCGCTGATGTTGGTCGTATCAGTGTCACGGTGGCAGGTCTGCCGAGGCTGGCTGGATAGGGGCAGATGATGTGACGGCACGGGAAAGCCATTTTACACAAAGTGATTTTACACACCAGCATTTTTTTTTAGGGACCACAGCTATTATAAGTAGGAGTAGCCTGATCACCTCAGTGCAGCAGGGAGGGTTTGCAGAAGCGAAGGAGCAAACTCCCGGAGTGCAAACCCCGCTTTAGAAGAGCCGTGCTGGGTTCGGAGGTTGCATACAGAGGGAGGCAGTGGTTGTATTTAGCCAAGATCCCAGGGAGCGTTTGGAGCAGAGCCCCTTCCCTGCATGCAAAAGAGTTTCATCATCATCATCTTCATGGTGGCCATGTGGGCTAGCGGTGGGATCCTGCCATTCCCCCGGGTCACTCCTCCTCCCCTGCCCCCAGCCCTGCCCCGTGTCTGCGCGGGGCAGGTGTAGGATCACCTCCATTATTGGCATGTTTGAGACAGATGTTAAAACTGGTGATCTGTTAGCAATGGCCTTGGGGGTTTGCCTGTGGTTTCTGCTGTAGTCATGCGTGCTTCGATTTCAGATAAAAGAGCCAAACTGTTTCACTTCTGGTATTTCCAGCCGCGTTTGGATTTATCTGAACGGAACCAGGCATTCCTGCATTTGAGGGTGGCTACCTGTGTCAAAGAGCTGGTACTTACTATTTCTCTTCCCTTCCCCCTTTCCTATTTTCTCTTTCTCTAGGTCCAGGCCTGGCCTTCATTGCCTACCCAAAAGCTGTGTCCATGATGCCGCTGCCCACCTTTTGGGCAATCCTTTTTTTTATTATGCTTCTGTTGCTTGGACTGGATAGCCAGGTTAGTATTGTGGGTGAGAGATGGGGCTTGTTGTCTCAGCACTGCTGAGAAAAGCTGGTTTTATGGGCATGAGTTAAGAGGAAAGTACCTCTAATGCTGCTTAAGAGGAATTCGCCTGGGCTGCTTTTTAGTACAGGGGCTGCAATTTGTTGGATTTCTTGACTGATAGTATGTTATTGCTCCATAAGTCTTTGTCATCAGGAGTTAATGGAGTCCACAAGACCAAGGTAGTACAACCTAACCTAAATATGGGTCCCAGTCTGGCCCAAAATACTACCGTTTTGGTCATGATGTAGTGTTTTCCTACTTCAGAAAAGAGCTTAATCATTTTAAAATCATAAAAGACTACAGCAATCTGTTCCACAGTGGACTTTGGTGCCATTGCAGTAACCTGCAGTGTGTCTACCCCATCATTAAAACACTCTGTAAGAATTAATAACTATTAGGAGTACAAGCTTTCATAGTTGCCAAGTGTCAAAAAAGAAAATCAAAGCCATTTTGAGGCACAAAAAGCACAAAATGTTTTGTACCGTGTATCCAGGGCGGCTCCATGAACAGTCAGAGGACAAAGCCACAGCCTTTTTCAGTGGCCTTAGTCTCGCAGCAGCTGAGCAGCCTGAGGTTCTGTTGGTTTTCACTTCACCACTGCACATTCATTTCCTCCAAACAGGCCAGAAAGCGTCTCGGGTTCCAGCTGTACTAATTTTATAGCACACAGTGCTCTTAATTAGTGAGCATGGAAAAACTAGAAAGTTCAGTCCAAGAAGTTAGGTTATTTTTCCCAGTGGTTACTTATAGGAATGTTGGGCTGAATACTGCCAAGGAACTTGTAAATCATTTCTAGATAGTCCACTTGAAAGGAAACATGAGTGACCAGGGATTATGCAGTAACTACACATTCAAAATTGCTGAAGTTTTCAGCTTTCTGCACTCAAATGGAGAGTCACCAAGAGTATAAAAACCCAGTTGTTAAGGATTAAATGTTCACTTAGCCTAAACGCTCTCTCATATGAGGAGAGATCTCTGAATGGATTTTTACCCATTTGTTGTGTACTTAATCTCTTACATTTTTGATATTCAATTTGCCCTAAATTGCTCTTTACGGCTTAATCTTTGAACTCCAGCGAGCAACTTTCAATCATTCCAAAGTAAATGTGAAAGCGCCCAATGCCGTGGTTCAACAACCCTGTGCTTATGCAAATTGGAAGCTGTCTAGTAATTTTATAAAGCTCCTCACTGCGTAGAATGATTAAAACTAATTGGAGCGCTTAATTTCTCTCCTCCACCCCTCAGTTATTTTGGAGGGCAGTCAGGCAGGTTTCTGGAATGCTGGAGCAGTTTGAGATCAGATCAGCCCAAAGGAAGGGGTTGCATTTAAAAAGAAAACCAGTTTTGCGGAAGTCGAAGTAACAAGTCAGGGGCAACAAAATCAGGTGGAGGGTTTGCAGGAGGGGCTGTATTTCCAAAATGAAACTTCAGCTCACGGTCAAAGAAGGTGGAGTTGTTACAGGGCACTTTTGGGCACTGTAAGAGCGATATAGATACTGGGTAGGAAAAGGTAGCTTTTCTTGAAATAATGCTACTTCATAGACTCTCCGTGATAACTCATTAGTTATAGGATAATGTATCCACTTGAAGTGAAGGTCATTTCCACAGAGGCAGCCTTGGTTCTCCATGGTATCCTCATGTCTTCAGTGAACTTGGTGCTTTTGTACCTTGCTGGGCTGGAAGTGCAGCTCAGCTGAATGATCCCGTCTTCAGATTTGCTTGGGCACAGCTCAGTGGTTGCTTTTCTCCATCTGGTTTCTGATTAACTTTAAACTTTTGTTCAAATCCAGTTTGGGTTATTTGGTTATTCAAGTTACACACCTTACATGTAGTTTTCCAGTGGAAAGTTAGTACAAATACAGTTATCCGGAAGCTAGATAAAGAAAGATTTTTAGCTCATCTATTCAGAGCTTCATTTTTGGTTTAGACATGCAAATAGTTTATAAAATCTTCGTGTGGGGACTGTGTCAACAGCACCATTATTGCAGCACAGGTCCCCAGAGCCTCAGTCAGAGCTAATCTGCTCACAGGTTCAGAACAGACAAGTTCAGTCAAGAATTGCTGCTATTTCCCATCAAAGTTTGCTTTCCCTCAGCTGGATTTGCACTAGCGAACCCAGGAGGAGAGTTTTATCCAACTGTGGAATTGACCCAACTAGTACTGTGAGGTTTTCTGACACACCAGAAAGAGCCTGGGAGGTACTTTCTTAGCTGAGGCTTTTTTTGAGTGATTCCTCTCTGCCTCTTTTCTGGCGTACATCTTGTATTCATCTGGAACAGCTACAACATAAACCCCGCATAAGTACCTTCCTGTCATCGAATTAAGTTCCATCATTCTTGCAGCTTACATTTCCAGAGCCCCTTTGGTAGTTCCTAAGGCCGCTAGGAAATGAACAGCAATTCCGAAAGCTTGTTCCAACCTGAAAACAGCCCCCGCGCTTCATCCTCCGGGTTCCAAAGGAACGGCAAAGGAATTTACTTATCCAGAGCAGCATTTTGCCGCTGAGCACATTTCGGGTGTTCCTGTGGAGCGTTCTTTCAAGCACGAGCCTGGATAAAACACACAACGCATGATTTTCAACTCACATTTCTTTATTGTTGTTTTTCTTTTTTCCCTCTAGTTTGTTGAAGTTGAAGGACAGATCACGTCATTAGTTGATCTGCACCCATCCTTCCTAAGGAAGGGTTACCGACGGGAAATCTTCATCGCTATAGTATGTTTCCTTAGCTATCTTCTGGGACTAACTATGGTGACTGAGGTGAGTAGCACTGGTGCTGGAATTTGCCTTCTTTTTTAGCCAGTTTTTAGGCGAATTTTGCCTGCACAGAATCATCCGCTCAGAGAAGCGCTGCTCTTTAAATCTACAGAGTACCTTTCATCCCTAGATCTGAAAGGATTTTGAAAGGGAGCTCTATGTTGCCCCCCTTTTCTGTCAGAGGAACAGAGAAATGAGATCTCATTAAATTCAATCTGATCTCAAGTACTCATCAACAGGAGTATGAATATTAACATCTGTCTCCAAATGATGAAACACATCGGGAACCTTCGGCAGAGCAGATTAAGAATCCATCCAGTGCATGCAGGGAAAGAGATTTTTATCTTAGTTACACAGATTTGAATCGATTAAATACCCCTGGATTTATTCTTGTATAAACAAGACGGGAATATGTTCCAGTGGCTGCACTGTTGTGATATTTATCTCCAAAATAAAATCCAAGCCAGGTTTCAAAAACAACTGGAAGAGCATGATGGTGCAAATTAAAATAGCACCTGCAACAGAGGTGCCTAATAAACACAGTTTTTCAAGTAAAAGTGCAGGTATATGTTGGTCAGTGTAGCGAGAGCAAAGATTCCAACATTGTAGCATAGAATTAGAATGAAATAATGAACTATTCTCATAAAGTCCTTCCACTCGATTCATAAACAAAGACCTTCCTGAGGAACTGGCTTCCATTTTTAGTATTTTGGAGACATTAATGTTAGGAGGTGACTTATTATTTCTTTACATCATTTGTTTCTATAAATGCCCATCCTAAAATACTTTTAAGAAGGAAAGATTTAAGTGTCTCAGTAGCTTAGACTAAGTGGCTTAATTTTGTTTAATCGTTGTCTTGTTTGGAATGCTTCCTGTAGTAAACACGCATATTCCTGGGGGAAGGTAATGCCAAATATTTACCTTACCTAAGTGCTTGATATTTCTTCTTGTTAGACTGTAATCATTAAGATATGTTGATAAACATGACTGGGACCTGAGCCTGAAGTACTTATTTTTTCCCTGTTGGATCCTAATCCGTTGTGTCTCTCTTTTACAGGGTGGCATGTATGTTTTTCAACTCTTTGACTACTATGCAGCTAGTGGTGTATGCCTTTTGTGGGTTGCATTCTTTGAATGTATTGCTGTAGCCTGGGTTTATGGTGAGTGAGAATCTTTTCATCTGATACCTTTTGATGAGTCAGTGACAATTTTGCGAGCCAAACCTTTCATCTTCAGCCACCCCAGCATCTTCTTCCCAGCAACAGACACATGCCATTCATATAAATTTGCACTGACCTCTTGGAGACAAAATTGCAGCTGGGATGAAGCCAACCTCCAGTGTTTTTCCACACAAAAATGAGTATTTTTCCATTGCCAATTAATAAAGACACAATTAGGCGTTTACGTTTGCTATGCTTACAGATAAGAGTTGAAAGTCTGGCCAGCCGTGAAAATTTCTGTTTGTCTCTCAGAGAATTCCTTCTCAAAGCTGCCAACCAAATGGGAAATACAAAAAGCCGACAGAAAAGTGTATTCTGTCCCATTTTGTTCGGGCGATGCTGAGTGCTGAGGTCTGACAGTGGCCTCTGTATCTGCCTGAGACGGCAGCTCAGGACGGATCAGATGTTTGCTGCTCAGAGCTGGTCATTTCCCTGATTTTTCATGTACTCCATCTCCTTAAGAAAGCAAAACACACAAGGCCTTCATTCTGCATCTATCAAATCTCTGTAGAAGCAGGGTGGACCGTTGGGTGCATGACGGGATTGGGAGGGATCAGCATCACACTCCTGCATCCGGATAATGAGGGGTGTGTGGGATGAGAGAGCCCCCCAACCTTCGAGCTTCTCAAGGAGAAAATCACCTTGAACTTCACACCCAAGGGAAGCACTTGAGGAATGGGTCTGACACCCTCATCTTCCCTTTAAATACCACTTGGGGAGAACGGGAAGGCGGCTGTAACCTGCAGCTTATACATTCAATTCTGATGAATGCTCTCACTCTCTGTTGCAGGCGCTGATAATATTTATGATGCCATTGAGGATATGATTGGATACAGACCTGGTCCCTGGATGAAATGGAGCTGGATTGTGATCACACCAGTTCTCTGCGTGGTGAGTAGTGACCTGTGCTGTTTCCAGTCTTCACACAGCAGCTCTGAGCCACCTCTCGCTGCTTCTCCTCAAGTGAAGACTGTTGCATTCAGAGGCCAGTTTGCGGAGAGCTGCTGGGGGCTTGAACATGCCCCTCAAAGACATCATCTTCTCAGATGTTAGCTGGTAGCGGGACAGCTCTCTGCCGCGCAAATTGCAGTTGGCTACATTTGAGTGGGTTTTTCTTAGGATTGGTAAAGTACTACATTCGTGACACAGAAAACTCACTCTCCAAAGAGCAGTCCCTACTTTAAGTGAACTGCTAGGCCATTTTAACCAGAAGAGTTGTGCAGTCTGAGGCAGACACTCAGCTTGAAGTGCTTCATTGCCTGGCGGAGAACATCCCGGTAAGCTCCCTGCAATGTACAGCAAATATTTGTGCCCTGAAGAAGAACAGGCAGTGCTACAGCTGTTCAGCACCATTGCTTAACGCCCTATTGTCAAGCAACAGTTTACCTATAAGCTGATGCTCTTTCAATTATTTAAATCTAAGAATAGTGCCCCAAATTTTTTAAAATACACATGGTATCCATCAGCTCCATCTTTCACTGCCTCTCTTCCTTAGGGCCAGCGATAGCACCAGAGCCATACTGCTTTCAGCATTTTTGAGCCTCACTTGGTTTTCCTTTCTCATCCACAGGGGTGCTTTATCTTTTCTTTGGCCAAATACAAACCACTGACCTACAACAAGGTCTACACGTACCCAGACTGGGCAATCGGCCTGGGCTGGGTTCTTGCCCTTTCCTCCATGATCTGCATCCCTATGGTGATGGTCATCCGCATCGTACAGTCAGATGGGTCGCTCATTGAGGTAAGAGCAACCGGTTTTCTGTCCAGAGGAGAAAGGAAGCTTTAACTTGCTTTGTTTTATACAAAATAAGCACAGTGCTTGGAAAACTGCCACCTTGCCCAGGTAGGGCAAAGTTGGGTGCCTCTCCTGCAGCGAATGCAAATAAGACTGTTAAAGGTCACCTGTCCCTTGGGCAAACAGTAGAAACTGAACAAACATGAAGCCTTCTGTCCTCAGACAAACACCAGGTGATTTTACTTCTACAGTTTCTAGCGTGGCAGGTCGCTGCCTCCATGTGTAGACAAGCACTTAAGGACCGGGGTGCTTCCAAGTGCCAGATCTCTCTTCTCCAAGGAAGAGGGGGACAGGGGAAGCACCATCCTAACAATCACTGAGAAAACAGGAGGGAGAGAGAGAACTTGGGTCAAACACGACCGTCTAAGAGCTCATTGAATTTCAGGGAGATTCAGATGCACCTGTGCACTGTGGGACTCTCAGGCATGGCCTTTGCTCTGGGGAACTGGAAAAGAGTCAAACCTTCTTGCCAATGGGCTTCACTTTTGAGCTTTTTTTTCTTTTTTATTTTGTTTTTAATTCCTAATTAGTCAAAACACTGAACTGAGATTGCTCTGATCTTTGGAAACGTTTGGGCTGGATTCAGACAGCGCAGATTCTCTCTGGTTTTGCAGGCTGTCTCTTGCCCTTCGCAGTTCAGTGCAGGTTCCCCTGGTTTGTTTTCCTTCCAGTGAAAAGTTTTGAGAGGCTCCGCAAGCATGAACCAGCAGTTCTCTCCTAAGGTTTCAGATTAGTTTTGTTTTTGCCTAATGAGATGATCTTCAGTGCAGCCCGGGGTGTTCTTGGAGGAGAAAGTGGGACGCTTTGGGTTAGGAAAAAAGAGAGAATGGAATAAAAAAAGAACATTTCCCAGAGAACAAATTCTTGCGTTTGTTTTTCTCCAAGTGTTAATGGTCTTTTTCAGCTGTGGCCAGAGCACTTTCATTAGTGTTAATTTTCCTGCCTACATTGTCAGCATCTATTGAGAGAGAAGTCTAAAAGTAGCCAAAACACTCCACAAAGACCATGTTAGGGAAGGAAAAAGAGTAAACACTGGTCAGATGCCATTTAGTTCTTCCTTTGTGAACGGAGATGTAGGAGAGCAGTTGCCACTTGGCAACGAGCGGCTGGGCGAAAAGGCAGAGCTGTTTCTAAATGGGGAAGGAGGACGTGCATAATTTGAGCAGCAGCTGTGGCGCCGAAAGCCCCACGTGCAGGACGCTGGATGATGCCGTGGGTGCCCTCTCGTGTCCGCCTTGTCCACGTCGGGTCGGGCTCTGCAGCTGAGCAGAAGTCGAACACTGTGCTCCACAGCCCGGGTCCCCGTGTCCTCACAGAGCCGCGCGGTGCACGCGTGTCCCTGGTGGCCACCAGCCCCATCCTTGGCTTGCCACGTCCTGCACGTGGAGATGCGGGGGGCGCCGCTTGCTCTTCTCACCTTTGTTTTCTTATTTCCTTCCAGAGGATAAAAGCGGTGGCCGCCCCCAAGGAAGTGAATCGGTGGTCCAAAGAAACGGAGAGCGGCACTCCCTTCTGCCCCAATGGAACTCCGAATGGCGGATTGATCAAGCCAACTCATATCATTGTGGAAACCATGATGTGAGCTCTCTCTGTGAGAGGATAAACCTGCTTTAACTGCCGTTTACTAACCATAGATTCTCATAGGACCAGGTTTACAGAGCTTTATATTTGCACTAGGATTTATTTTTATTTCTCACAGAGAAAGTTATTTTTTGTGTGTGTTTTTTTTTTAATATTTTGTAAGGTAATCACAGCAGATGTCTCTCTGTAGGGGGAGAGCTTTCATATCAGACTAGACATATTACAGGAATTTACTATTATTGGGTTTTTTTAAATATATATATCTTTATCTCTAAATATTATACACCTTACCACTTGAATTGATTGTCTTGCCAGCAATACATTCAAGTCTCAGAAAGCAATTAGAGGTGCTGGTGTGGTTGGGAGCAGGGTAACCTACAGAACACACAAAAGGAGCTCTGTTGAGAGATACGACTGAAAACAAAAAGACGCTGTTTCAAGAGCATTTCCAAAGGTGTAGTATTTCCACCCTCTGGTTCATTTGTGGTAAACGACAGGCTTCAGGGTCACCTTAGGGGAAGGGTACAGTTAAGTTTAGCACAGTCCCTGAATAAAGATACAGGCGGGCGGCTGGAGCGGAGGGTTTGCCGGGGGGCAGAGCAGTTGGGGGTGAAGCGCCCTGCAGCTTCCCCGGGACCCCATCACATGGATGAGAGGAAGGCGTTTGCAGGTTTTGGCGTGGTTCCCTTCTTTTTTTTTTAAGATTTTTGTGTTTTTTCTTTCTTATTTTCACTTAAGCGCATTGCGTGCTGTCTGCACACGAGTGGGGAGCTCGAGTACCCACTCTTGAGTTTTGCAGCCAAGCACATTCTAGTGCGGTGGCACCGAATTGTGCAAACTGGGAGAGGCAGCGGGGGCGAGTGCTGAGGAGCTGAGAGGGGAAGAGCAGCACCTGCGCTGCAGATTTTCTTCGCTTGCTCATTTGTTAATTATTGGACTTTGGTTTCGGGCAGAAAAATAAAAGAACTCGTTCTGGACTCTGACTGCCCAAAGGTGAACGCGAACCAGGTCATCCCGACGGGAGGAGCAAATCGCTCACCTACACCTGGTGTAACTGGTGTTTATAACAGACATGTTGTTAATAATAATAGTCATTAAGATAATAATATCACTGAGCAAACAGGTGCTTTTCATCCATGTATCTCAAAAATGCTTTGCCAAGTTCAGTAACCGGGATTTGCTTTGTTTATTTATTGGGGTTGGGGTTCTTTACTGTTGGAGGAGCAGCCAAAAGGACTCAGTCCCTTGTCCCATGTTCCTAAATAGCAGCAGTGGACCTAGGGCCCCCAGTCTCCTTGCCCATCATTGGGTTAAATTGTAGTTTTATTTTGTTTTAGGGTGTGTGGAGGGCACAGACATATTTATGAGGCTTGTGAATTTTATCTGCTGAAGAAACAGGGCTTTTGGGGTTTTAAGTTAAAGCAAAGGGAACATGTAACACTGAAATGTGTTGTATTTGGTCAGAGGGAATTTTGTAGCGTTCCAGGTTAGACTGGGGAGCGAAGAGAAACCACTACAAGGAGTGTAGGAATGGGGGTTCTGCTTCGTGTGGGCCAGGCGGGTGTTGCCATGGGCAGTTGCTCCCTGAGGACTGTCCAAAACATTAAACTTGAGCAGGTTGTGCTGGGAACAGGTTCTCTGGTGAAACTCAGCCTATTTCTTGTGGGCATTGTGTTGGGGGGAGAGGGTTTTTTTTTTGTTCTTATGATACCACAGATAGGTTATCCAAAGGTATTTAGATAAAATGCTTGATAAAAGCAGAGTTTGTATCTGCTTATTCTACTGTCAGCTTAGTTTGTCAGGGCAGAGTTTGACATTTCAACAGGAACATATCCAGTTCTTAACATTCCTACACAGTAGTTTTACTTTATTTTTTCTTGACCCATGGGCTAACTGGCTGCAGCAGCATTAACACTTGTTGATAAGCTTGTTGGTTTTCTCGTAACAGAAAAGGGGTGATTTAAAAGTTAGAGATGGACCAAATTAATTTTTAAATAAAGAAAAAGTGGCCGCCTCCATAACTTTCCAAATCTTTCCAGTTTGAATTTGTCCACATTTCTACATCAGATAACTGAATCGCAGCAACAAAACCAGCCAGGGCAGAACTGGTTTTGTTTTCTTTTTCTGGTCGCTGTATTAGGAGATGAAACTTTTCCACTGCAGGAGATGGCAAACATCTAATGACACCTGCTGGGCCGGTGGCAGGAGCCATCCAGAGGTCACTGCAGGAATTCTGTGGGCCAGTGGGTGTCATCAAATGTGCCCAAAATAAACATGCATACAGCTTTTTAATTTTTTTTTAATACGCTTTAAGCATCAAAGGCAATGAAATGTAATCAGAGATAAGTCTCTTAGTGGGCTTTGGCTTGGACCCCCATTTTTGAGTTGCAGTTGGTGTCTGCAGTAACCAGGCGCGCTTGCCTGGGGGAGGAGGGAGCAGCAGGTTAGGAGCTTCAAATTAATGGCTCCTATGAGTGCAGATGGAACACTGATGCTTGATTTTTATTTTCTTACGTGTATACATTGTCATACAAGTGCTTTGGAGATATAGTTTGCACATCACCTTCGTGCTGAGACGAGCTTTAGTTAGGGAAACAAATGGTTTGGCTCCATCAAAGCTGCCTCTGGCGAGTCAGCCGGGTGTTGGTTCGACCTTCTCCCGCGTTGTGGAGAGCGTGTGTGTGTGTGGAGAACCAGAGGGCCAATACTACACCTTTTGAAGTACAACTACTCGCGAACCAGAGCCCAGCCCCGTTTCTAGAGATACTGTGCCATTCAAATCAGTCGCTTCCATGTACCAAGGGAAAACGTCTCGCGCGTATGCAACGGCCTCCTTGGGACGGTCTCCGGCCTGCGTGACCGCCAGGAGTCACCTGGTGACCCACTGGGCCACCGGGGGCTGAGAAATCATTGCTTCTGGAAAACAGTTCCCCCCATCCCTTCTTCCCCTCAAAAAAGAAAAAAAAAATATATATATATATATATATATATTGTCTTGGTTCATCTAAGGATTGAGTTCCAATGATAACACATTTTTACAGTTTTGGGGTTTTTTCCTAACACTTTTATCAGATTTTTGAACTTTTCTTGGTGATCAACTTGTGTTTCAATATGATCCTCTGCCAAATTTATTAAACAACAATTTTTTTAAAAGACTCTGTGTTTTCTACCTATTTCTGACTGCAAATACAACTGATTTTTTTTTTCTTGATTTACTCGTTTTAACACTTGTGACGTCTTTTACTTGTTTGATGTAAATGAGGAACTCTATAGTAAAATATCATGACTAGTCATAGAGGAACTGGTTTGGAAAAGTTGGTGCAGTTTTGGCATGAGATCTTTAGAACCAGATCCAGAATAAAACAAGACAAACCCCCCCCACCTGTTCATATTTCATTTCTCTTTGTATTCTTGGGTTCTTCTGGGCTTGAAAACGGCAGATTTTCAGCAGTATTATTTCCAGCTGAACTGAGATCGCACGATTGTAAAGGGGAACATTTACCCCACACGATTTTCTGACCTGTTCCTTGTTTTTCTCAATTCTCCAAACTTTTTCAGTTCATCTGTCACTAGTTATGATCTCACCGAATGGGCATCTATTGTAAGGGACTTTACCAGTAGTCTGTATTTTGGTATTTAAACAGTATGGTTTCATAAATAGAACTGTTTTTATTGTCGTTGTTGTTGTTCTCGTTTTCCTTCTCAGCCGTAGCTTTCCTTTCTCATCTGGTCCAAACAAATCCACGCGCTTAGAGAAGTCCTTCAAAGTGTGAGATAGCAGGTCCACGATGGATTTGTTCTTGTGTTTGTAACTGAAAATACAAAAGCCTGGCAGCCGTATTTGCCATTGAGAACAACGCTGGTGGTCGCCCTGTTGAAGCACCACGGCAAAACTGATTTTCGCTGTTGTTCTTGGGGAGAGGAGGAAAACAAACAAACAAACAAGTGCAGCCTTACGGTTGCTTTAACACCAAAAAAAACCCCACCAACCATCAGCAGAGCCTTTGGTGTCACTGTCAGGAGAGCATCTGTGTTCAGTCCTGTGCACATCCTCCTTCCTCAACTGCAGCTGCTCTTGGCTCCTCTTTGTCTCAGCGTTAGACAAGTCGAGTAGATCTGAAGACACATGGACATTTCCATTCAATAGACCTTTTATAAGTCTCCTCCCACTTTATTTTTTTTTTTTTCGCTAAGGAAGCATCACAGTTTAATTGAGGTCATGCTTGTCACTCTTGGGTTCAAAGCTCCCACTTGTTGCGTCCATGACAAAACTCCATCCGTGGGAGAAGGATTTGAACATTGTTTTTTTTAAATAACTGATGATTAGTTTCCACATCTCGTGGTCGCTGCGGGATCACGTGTGGAGGCATAATGTATATAAAATGTTAAATAAGCTGTGTATTGAATGGAGTGGACAAGTTTTAGTTAAGCAGCTTGAGCACACTTGGAAAAAAGATGACCCTGATGTAATTTCCAGGAGATTCAATGGAAGTTGCTCACATTCAGTAAAAAAAAAAAAAAATAATAATAATAAAAAAAAAAATCTATGTTTAAGTAGCTTAAAACTTTTGCCTTCGTATGCACGTACACAAGTGAGGACATTGCTTCTATTTGTAGGTTGCAAACCGTGTGTCAGTCTTGCAGAGCTGTTTAGGATGAGGATTGCGAAGGTTTAGGCACCACTTGCCTCCAAAGAGCCAACGTGCCAGGGTGTCCAAATGGCCTTTCCTGACTTGGGGTGATGGAAGAGGGAAAGCAATGACAAAATCCCGGACCAAAAGGCCTCTCCAAGGAAGCCTTAAGGTTGGACTTGAAAACTCGCAAGTGCCACGTGGCTCCGGGTACGGGAGGGTGGGTGTGGGTCAGGACTTGGACTTGTTTTCTCTAACAATGAGCATCCGAAACCTTGTGGTTCGGATTGACGTGTAGTCGTGTATTTGTATATTTGCATGAGCAAAAGTCAGGAACTGTCAGACTCTAGTAGCTTGTTTTAGTTCTTGTAATCAAAGCTAAGCTTAAGAAAGAACGAATTCCGTGACACTTGACACTAGAGAAACACATGAAGTAGTAAAAGAGAAGCCCCAACCCCCCAAAGCTCCATATTCCATCAATTTGAATTTATGGGAATGCTGGGTTAAAAAAAGACTTGAGCATAATGAGCAGCAGCTGGAAAACCTGCCCATTCCGGCCCTGCATCCCCTGCTGGATCACGGCTCTTCTCTGCCAGCCCAAAAGAAACCTGGAGTGGACAATGCTGCTCTGCTTTAAGAAACAAAAGATTAATAATTTAAAAAAAAAAATTGTTGTTGTTTCTATTAAAAAATAAATAGAGGAAAAAAATATGTTTTTCTGTGTGTTTTTCTAATAGTGTGAATTGGTGATTTCACCTGTATCCCAAAATGAGCAGAAAAAGCTTTAGACACTTAACGTTTTGCAGTTTGAAAAACATTAACAAATCAAATCACGGCCACATCCCATTGAAGGTGGAAAACTTCAGTGACAGGGCTTGTGACTGGAAAAGAGCCTGGTCCTGCTGGTAATGCACAAACAGCCTTTTGGTGTCAATGCTGTGGATGGATTTGGAACAACCAGCACAGTGTCAGAATTGAGTCGAACAGCCCTGAGCTTTAGTAGTAAAACAAACAAACAAACAAACAAAAAAAAAAAAAATATATATATATATATTTTTTTTAAGGGTGTAATTTTTGAGAGGCTTTGTCCCCACGATGCACATCAGGAGGATGCTTGTGCTCCCTTTGCAGCAAAGGGCAATGTGGCCAGACCTGGGGAAAAAATAAATAAAAATAAAAAATAAAGGGAAAAAAAAGGCAGAAGAAATAATGAGGAAAAATATTATATTATTTAAAAAAAAAATTAAAAGGTTGGGCTAAGGAGCTGTGCATGTGTGCTTTTGTGTGCGTGCATATGTGGGGAAAGCTTCGTTCCTGTAGCGTAGTACAGATGAGCATGACACACATGTTTTTTTCTATCTGCTTTCTGCAGTTGAGATGTTAAAAAGATTTGATTTTTTTTTTATTTTTCCTTGATATAAACACTGCAAAATCATGTTGAGAGGCTGGAAAATAATATCCTGAGGGGGCGAGTTGACCATGTGTCGTCTGCTCCCATCCCATTGCTCCCAGCCATGGGCCCTCAGCAGCGCAGCATCCCGGTCCTGCTCTGAAGTGCTCATTGTTCAATAGGGTGTTGTTTTTCTCCAGTGTAATGTTGTGATTGTTACCTTATAATGTTGCCAGGGACTTTGCGTTATAAAAGGTGGTCAATCATGTTTGATGTATTTGGCTAAAAACAGTGATGTATTTTTGTTTTAATGACTATTTAAATTCCTAGCAGCTGTGCCGACAGTAATGTGATGAGTAGCACATACAGCGAGGAGGTGACGGTGACCGTGACCTCCTTAAAAATGTCATCTGAACTTTTCTTTTTTTTTAAAAAAACAACCTTAAAAATATTTTTAAAGCATTTTAAAACATTTGTGTGTTCCGAAACGGAATATTTGTATTAGGAAAAAAAAAAAAAAAAATCCTGGAGTGTAATTTAATCCTGAAACCCCAAGCCTTTGTGTATATGGTAAATGTTTGTATTTTGCAGTTTCTGTCCTGCTTTTTAGATAAATAAAATGTATATGGATATTTTTAAGTCATCTTTGCTTTTTTAGATGAGTTTGTAATCACCTTGTAACTGAAAATAAATCTTTCCTTTATAAACCAGTTATGCTTTTTGACGTTTGGTTTGCTTTGCTTTTTCTGTTTTGGTCTTTGAGCAGCTCACTTCTTCCTTTAACACTCTCTATTGTGGGGTGGCCACGGTTTATTGCTGCCTTGCCTTACACCATAATGGGCTAACAGGACAGGGGTTGTTGTTAGGGTGGGGGGGTTGTCATAAAATATTAAATATATATTTTTATATTTATATAATATATATAATTTTTATATACTATATTATATATTATATAAATATAATATATAAAATATATATAAAAATAAAAATATAAAATAAAACTATAAATATACTAAAATACAAATATAAAATACAATATATTTTAATTATTATTATTATTAATTATTATTAATAATATATTATAATATTAATAATATATTAATATTAAATATTAATATATTAATATAATAATAATAATAACAACAACAACAACAACAACAACAACTCTGGGCAGCAGCTCAGCCCCACACAGCTGCTCACTCACTCCTCACCCAGTGGGATGGGGAGAGAATTTGAATGGTAGAAGTGCAGAAATTCGTGGGTTGGAATAAAGAAGAAGGAAAGACACAAAAATTATGCAAAAGAAAACCATTTCTCAGCATTAACAACTCGTCCATCGGCGGAGTTGGCAATGCCTGGCCTGAGCAGCCCGATAGTGGCACAAACAGCAGCTGCAACGTGTCTCAGGTTAAAATAACATTAAAAATAATTTTTAAAGCCACTAAGCATCGAGCTGCTGCCAAAGAGCTTCATGTGCACATGCCATGGGTGGCCGTCACCTGCCCTGGCTGCAGCCGCTCCCTCAGCCAAGGTCTGCGGGACACAAGGGGACATTAATGGGAGGACGCTGCCCGTGGAGGTGACAGGCAGCACATACCGGGGGAGCAGCACCGTGTGGACCTTGTACGTGCTGCCCGCGGTGGGACCCCGTCGGTCACGTTGTTGAACCTGCCATCGCCTCGCTTGGCTCCGCGGGGCTTTGGCAAGTCCCCGCTGCCAAATGTGTGACAGGCCTTGCTGTGAAGTCTGCGCGCCGGGAGGGCGGCCAGAGATGGCAGATAAGGCTTGTTTGTGTGGCAATGATTCCCCAGGTCTAACCAGGAGCGTTTCCACACTGTGCTGAGCTTCCGAAAATTCCTGCGCTACCCACTTGGCCATGAAGAGTTGCAAAACGCAGCTCGCCCTTTCCCTGACCGTGAGCAGATCCCTGCGGCCTCAGCCCAACGTTTTCTGCCCATGCTGGGAGCACAGAGGTGCCCCAAACCCCTTTGTAAGAGCAAAGGCATTAATCCCCAACGCAGGGACACAAGGAACTCCATCCTGTGTTCACAGCTGTCATCTCACTGGACATCTGGTTTCAGAGGTGAGCTGATTTCATCCTGTGTTCACAACCGTCATCTCACTGGACATCTGTTTTCAGAGGTGGGCTGATTTTAGCTACCTGTCGAGGTTTGATTGTGAGGTGACAATAAAACCGTGGCAGATGTATTGTTAATCCCCCCCCCCCGTCATTTCCCCCTTCAGCCCCTCCCTCTCCCCACTCAGGACAGGCAATTGGGAGGGAAAGAAGGACAGAGAGAAGAGAGTTGGAAAAATTAAAAATGTTTTACTAATGCTACCAATAAAAATAGAGAAAAAAATACAAAATATACAAAACCAATCTTGAAAGTCTCAGCAACTGCAGGACTGGCACCCAAAGTCCTGGACTGGACTCTGCAGCCAACTGGAGCTGGATTCAGTCACTAGGCCTCAGTTCGCAGGGACGACTCGCAGGGTCCTCTCCTAATGTCGGCCATAAGGAAAAAAAGGGACGAGATCCTCATGATCTCCCACTTTTATATGAAGTGTTCACGTGAATGGGATGTCATACTCCACTGGTCGGTTTCTGGTCACCTGTTTCTCGTTGCCCCTCTGGTGAGATGTACAGCCATCCTTATCAACGTCCTCGCATTCCATTGCTATGTCTACCAAAACACGTAGCTGTTTTTCCAGGGAAACGCAGCTAATATGAAGCTTTAGCTGACAGGCAAATTCACTAAAAGAGAAACTTGTTTGTAACAAAACCAGGACGCTACCACAACACCACTCCCCAGGGCACCCACTGGAGCTACCGGGTTCTGAACATCGCACGGGCCACCTGCCAGCACCTTGTCCTCCAGCAGTTTCCTAACACACCTCCAGGGATTAACCACGGCTTTGCAAAAGCTGCCACAGCCACATCACAGCCACCATGTGCTTTTCTGGGTCTCCGTTCTGTCGTGAATTAGCCAAGGTTTAACCCAGCGAGATTTAGTGTGTCACCAAAGTGAAGCTGCAAGTGATGCTGTAACCATTGTCCTGCGAGGTGTCTCCTAAGAGGGGCTCCTCTAATGAGTTAGGGCTACAGCAGAGTGCTGCCTCACTACCATCCTCCAGCACAAAGAGACACGAGCCAAAACAAACGCATTTCATTTGCTTTTATTTAACTAAAAAAAAAAAAGTCAAAGTCATTGCAATCCCATTTAAATACAGAGATTTACAAATAGGTCCAAAACAGGACTAAAATATTCTTTGAAATGCTGTACTTTTAAATATTGTGCTTTCATAGATACATAAGAAAATTAGCATATAAAAATACTTTACAAGGAATACACTCTAATATATGGATAAAAATACACATTTAAGTAATGCATTTCATCTTCATTTCATTCAAAATGCATAGGAAGGGATACAAGGACCAAGTTTTTCTTCCTTTTTTGTTTTTAAAGCCTTTAATAAAAGTCTTCATTAAAAACCTATGAGAAGCCCCAGTGAGCTTCCACTGCTCAGAATATTGCATATAAAAACACTTTCGGCTGCACTGTCAATGCTCCACAGTATCAATTATGGCACATTATCTAGTTGTGGCAGCAATGGTATGGGATATTGCATACTTGAAGAGAAAATGGCTACAACAACAAATAGCTGGATGGGGCCATACGTGTGTCTGGAAGAAACACCCTGAAACGTTGCGCTATTGCAGAGGGACAGAGTCGCAAAGTAGCTTGGGGACGGACAGTGGGGGGACAAGTCCTGGCTCAGCAAAGTGACAAACGTGTGGCACATACCCATCCGACACCCTACACAAACGACTGGCACGCAGGCAGCGATGGAGGAACCAAAAGGATGAGCAGGGAATGGGGGTGGTGGGCACTGGGTCACCAAGCAAGCTCCTCATCCACACCATGCCCGAACCTTCCCAGACGTGAACATCATCATAAAGTGCTAATCCGTGAAACGTGGGGCAGGCAGATGAGGAAACCAATGCAAACATCACAGTCCCTCTTCCCCATGGGTCTGGGGGCTGTGGGGAGGGATGGGAGTGACCACAGGGCATCATGCTTGCAAAGCAACAGGCAAAGGCAGGTAGACCTGGGGCCAGCAGCCAAACCCCCATGGACACATACGCCACCCAGGACACAGGACACAACCTCCATCTAACGATGGGCTTCTCATGCCATGGCCTGACAGGAGGCGACAAGACGTTATTAGTTCAAAGCATCAGGGACAGCCCAGGGAAGATGGTTAGTCTGCCATTTACGTGTGGGCACAGACCATGTTGGCAAGCATCTCCACAAAGCCCAGATGAACAAGAGGGCTGGGGATTTGGGCAGGTATTCAGGGCCTTTAGCCTCTGGTATGGCCACCTGCTCCGTAATATCTGCTCCAGCACAGGTAACCACATCACTCATGGGAATCGATGGCAAGACGAGGCGTCTCATCCCACTGCAGGCAAGCCAGCCCTGCCGGGGAGCGTGGATGAGGATGGCGGGAGGCAGTTGCAAATATCAATTTTTGCACAAGAATTGCATCGAGCCACTCTCAAGTACATTTTGAAATGTCTTTTAAACAGGGCTCACCACAGCCCTGCACTGGGAGTGCAAGGGGTTGCAGGAATCGGTTTATGAGGAGCGTGTAAAAGATGGAGCTGGGCACAACAGAAAAGGAAAGGCGTTTCAGTCTTTCTGTATGTGATTAACTAAGCAAATAAGAAACATAATAGCACCATGTGTGTTTATAGGATGGCCAAGGCCTTCAGGGTGAGGAGGGTGCCAGAGGCCGGACCCCCCGCACCCCGACAGCCGCAGGGGGTGCCGGTGGACGCTCCTTCCTCCCATCGGCAGCTCGTCCCATCACCAGCACTGCCCACGGCCTGAGATGCGCATCCAGCTCTGACCTTCCCAGCAATATTTAGCTGTCTACAGATGACAGCTCACTGGAGACCCGCCTCCCCACTTGCAGGTTATGGTACACACAGCATTTACAAATACCAGTGCAAAAAACAGGAAAAACACCCCAAAGACCACAATAGCTCAGCAGAGGCTCCGGGCACCGTCCGCTCTGCCCCCGTGGCTCAGAGTGTCTGGACGCTCGCCTTGACCTCGGTGCCGCGGGCCGCCTGTGCCGGCGGCTCTCCCGTCCCCTCCAAGGGAGCGTTGGCAGCCAGTGCCAAGGGGTTTCGGCTAATCACCAAGTCCAGCTTATCTCCAGCCTCTGAAATCAGGGGAACGGCCAGACAGCAGTCAAAGTCTCTCGTTCGGATGCGGTTTACCTGCCGGGATGGATTTAGGACGTGCCATGGGGAGGAACAACAGAAAGACCATGTTTGTTAGTCAGAAAATGCAAGGTTGGTGCTAAACCCACACCTGTGAAAACACACAACTCTTGAGGGTCCCTGATTTCAGGTTCAGGGCAGAGCAGGGGCAATCCCTTCAGGCTGAGCGCATCCTTGCTTAGCTGAGAAATGATGCAATAACCATCAGAGGAAAGAGAAAAAGAAGCCTGGATCAGGAAAAAACCCTGATCCCCAGTGTCTGGGGCAGTATTACAAGTATTAAATACTGCAGGGCTCAAAACTAGTTCTCCAGTTCAAGCCTGAGGGGAAAGGTTGCCATTTGCCATTATTTGTTTTGCCATCATGCCTTTTACCGGCCTTAAGTTTGTGATGCGGGGTATTCAGCACCTAGAAAATGAACACAGCTCAGACCCTCAGGCTTCTGCCAATTGTTTTCCAGCTCAGCCAGCAGTAAATTGAGACTATACTGAACAGTTTCTGCTTCTGCTCTCTCCATTTACGTACTTCATTTTGGAGGAGCCCGGATGCATTTCATATGGACTCAGAAGGCAGCTGCAAATCCTCTCTGCAGGATTCAGCAGTGAAAGCTCTTGCATTGCTGTGTCTTGCAGACATTCAAGCACGTTTCTAGGCTGGATCACCCACAAGAACCACCCCAGCTCTCTCACCTACAGCTACCAGAGCATCTGGGCCTGGTGCCACGACAGCTCCGGAATGGAAGGGGCTGGCGAACAGCATGGGGAGGAGAAGCAGGGAAAGGAGAGAGGAATTTCCCACCCACCTTCGGAGTGAACATAACCCCTGGGGCCAGGCGCTGCTTCCTTCTCTGGGTAAGGGCTGGATGAGTCCCTGCCATCCAAAACCCTTTCCCAGCATTAATACACGTCCACGGAGCTGGGCTCTGTGACGGTAGCAGTGTCCCCCTGCCCTAGCTGGTGTCCACACAGTTGACCCCAATACTTAGTTACTTAGTTACCCAATACTTAGTTACTACGTACAGCGTAGTAACTAAGGACAATTCCTAGACCGCATGTGGAGAGTTAAGCCAGCAGCTCGCTCTGCCTTTGCTCTACGCCAGCCGGGCAGTTCCACCGTACAAGCGCCATTAGCGCAACGCCGTGCTCCAACAAATCCATCCAGCCAAGAGTCAGGGGGTCTGTTCCAGCAGGGCCGAGGTGTTTTGCTGGCCTCCAAGCACATCGTCATGCCCATATAATCAGCAGTGCTGTGAAGCAATGCACCTCTCTACTTCCTGACAGGAGTCTCTTGTGCCGGGTCTGCGATCCCTCATTCACAACTCCGCACATCGCCGTGATGGCAATCACCTTGTCTCCTCGGAGGTGTAAGCCGTGCAGCACAGCATGTGGAAGGGGGGTGTCCAAAGTCTCCACGCCGCTCTGTTTTAAGATGTCGGGCACACCTCCCAGAGCACTTGGCACTCGTCAAAAGCGACACATCGAACATTCAACAGAAAGGCAGCCCAGAGCCTAATTAGCTTCTTGTTCATTCTTGCTCCATCTTTTATTTGAAGCTGAGAAGGAATAATTGTATAGCAGCCAACTGGCTGGAGACCATAACAAGCTTAAACAAGGTTCCCCACAGCGCTGCCAGTTCTCCAGTTACCTAATGTACATAACATACTGGCTCTAATCCTACTGCTAACAACCCCCACCTATAAATTAGTAAAACTAAACATCTTTCTGAGTGTTTCCAAATATGGTCACAATATCTGCACTTCCAAATGGCGGCAATTTTTCCATTGGGGTTGCAGTTTCTCAGTTGCTGTTTGAGTTGCCCCAAAGCTAAAATAGTTGTTTCTCATCCATATAAAGCTTCTCTCCAATCTCCGAAACTCATCGTGCTCTTACTGTCCCTCTGGTGGTGTGATACACCCTGGTCACATTTATTACAGACTGTGCTTTTGACCAGAGTTTTTATTCTGTTTCTGCATCAGCCATTTCAGATCAAGTATCTTTCGAAGAAAAATATCCATGAAAAACACTTTGCTTCAAGGGTGTGTCTCCTAGAAAACTCTTCTAGTTGTCAAAGGCATGCACGGAACTTCATGAACTCCACAGGGGGCTTTGCAGGAACACAGATTTGTCAACACAGTCTAGTTCATCCAAAAATCACCCTCTAACACGGAAGAAAAAGGACTGAGGGTGAGAGGGGGAAGCAACACAGCTTTTCGGTTGTTTTGAGCTACTCCAGCTCAAAAAGGCCAGTGCCAGGCAGGCTGTGTCCTGGAATAGGTGTAACCTGGGGGTACTACCTAGTGATTTCTCATTATAAAACACAGTTCTCATGGAGCGCTTGGTAGCTAAGTGCTCACCTAGTTGGCTAACTATTACCTTTCATTAAAGTTAGTGCTGCCATGGATGGGTCTCACTTCTCTCTTCCTCTCAGCCACTCATTCACTCCGTCCCAGCCTCCAGAACTGCATTTTGCATTTATTACCTGAAGCACTCTGTCATATGGCTTGAGGCCACACTGATCTGCTGGCCCATCCGGACGGACCATATTTACATAGACACCTTTTTCTAGCAGGCCGTCTGACACACTGAATCCAAAGTCTTCACTCTCCGGGTCTTTGTGGAGTGTCATCTGAAGGGGAGAAACAGAACACGTGTTTTAATGCAGCAGAGGCAGGAGGTGATGTACAGGGTTGGCAGGGCAGGAATGGCACAGTTATTGTGTGTGGACCTACAGCAATTCTGCTCTCCTGGGCAGATTTTTCTCAGCCTGGGCAGCTAATACAGATTGAGCCTTATTTATCAGACACCATCAGCTTAGGTAGATCGCATGGACAAGTGCTTTGGTGACTGGTATAAAACCACAGACATGACAGGCCCTCTCTCTTGGACGTGGAAGGAAACACAAGCAGTGTAATACAGACTGAGCTGCCACATCTAACCCAAGAATCAACAAAGTAAGTGTTATTAATAGAGCATCACTTTCCCTGGCCCAAGTTACGCTGGGCATCCTCTGTGTATGCTAGACCAGCACATGAAAAATGATCGCATTCTCAAAGAATTTTCAAAATAGTGTGTCAAATGTGAAGACAGCTCATTTTTAACACATCACTCAGCAAGATCATCTACATTTCTCCATATTATTCATAAGTTCTTTTCAAAAAATTTGTATCAGTAAGTGCTGACGTACTGAGGACAAGAACTGGGTAACTTCATCACTCTTCCTTTGAGCACATCACGTTTTGGCCTTGTCTAAAGGAGGAGTGCACTGCTGGAAGTGAGGTGAGGTGAGCACTGGGAGCAAGGGACAACTGATTCCTCGCCCCCAACAAAATCTCCCTTTGCCTCCCATGAACTAGGAGTGCATTTCTACCACACTCTTGGCTGGGTGAGCCTCGTGGATGTGCGGTCCCTGGGAAGAACAGTGCCCAGGATGATGTACAGGAGCAGCCCGTGTGGCCTCAGCCTCACCTCCAAAGACAGTCAACACCAGATGCCCCAGCAGAATGAAGCGTCACCCTTTAACGTGCCTAATTACACATCTCTCCCCCTTCAGGTACAAAGGAGTTTTATTTAAAGACAGATTTGCCATGCCCTGAGGACAAGAGCAGATGAAACATGAAAAAGTTGTTTATTCCATCTACCATAACTGCAGGTTTCGTTCTAAAGTCACACTAGGAAAGAAAAAGGCAATCAAATTTTTTGAAACCTCTCCAGCTCCCTTCCCTGCTTGCATTCTGCATCAGCAGCTTCTACAGTTAATTACTTCTTCTAATTACCATTGCCTTGCACCATGCTTAAACTGGCTTAAACATTCAGCTGGGTACTGAATTCAAACTACTATCCCAGCTCCAAGTCCTACCATTTGCACCCCTTCATGAAAGGCTGGGGATGGAGTGGAAAGAGAGGGAAAATAAGTTATTTTTAAGCTATTAAAAGTGGAGTTTTTATACAAACAGTGGCCCACTGAATGGAGCATGCTGGTGGAAAAGGGTTGATGGGTCTCCATAGGGCGATACTTTGAGCTCTCTTGCTTGTATCTGTAGCATCAATTAACAGACTCCAGAACACAAAGACCTCAAAATCTCATATAATCAATGGAAAGAGCAAAGCACAGGTTTGAAGCCCACTGAAGCAGGGTGACTAAACCCTGCTACTCCTCTGAAGCTGTCCCTTTCTCTTAATCTGACCCTCTGGAAACCTTTGCTGCAGATCTTAGTGAGGGACAACTTTAACAAGGAACAAAGGAGATTTTCTCCAGGGTTGCAAAGCTTCTATAGCTTTAACCGTTGAGATACCGCAGTGCCACAGCCGGACAACCCTGGGCAACACAGACCTTGTGGAACTCGAGGGGGGTAGGAGACATGATTTCCTGCATCTCCTTCTCGATCTTCTTCATGTCCAGGTTCCTCTCGCTCTTCTTGGCAGGGGAGCTGCTGCCCTTGGTCTGTCCATCGTCACAGCTGGAGTTTTCTTTCCTCAATGGGCTCAGTCCTGAGGGGTTGACAGAGTCCAGGAGCACCTTGCTGCCCTCCAGGCCCAGGTTGTGCACGCTCCCCGTCATGATGGACGCCTGTAAGGTGAGGGCACAAAGTCACTAAGACACTCTTCTGAGCTGGCAGCAGGAAGATACGGGCCACACAGCAGCAAAAGTGGCACAGACAACAACAGGAGGCCACCGTTGTTCTCATTAATCAGAAAAGTAATTACCAAGAAGCACTTCCAGTCAGCTATAAAAGCCATTTCCCAACCTCAGGAGTCCGCTGCCAGGTCTGTCGCTGACCTGCTGTGTGCTCTCCCACCCCAACATGCAGCTTCTCCTTATTTTTTTTGTGACTTCTTCTACACAAAGAGGGCCAGGCAGGCTGCATTGTGTGCTTCTTGGTAGTCAAGAAGGATGAACATCCTGACCTCAGGGGTCTCCCAGAAGAACCGTCGGCTGCCTGGCTCTCCAGGCTGCAGCTCACCATCAGCATTGCTCACTGCTGGCAATGGCCCAGCACAGTTAACCTGGGACTCCACTGAGGCCAATTCAGCGGAGAAATTAGGATTTCATCTGTCAGTAAATGGGAGCCATCACTGAGCAAAACTGAGTTAAAAATATGAAATTAAGTAGTATTTAAGCCTGGTCACCCTTGATAGCATCCATTAAAAGATGCCTCTAAGTAGATTCTACTCCATTTGGCAATGCTTTTCGCTAATGAGATTACACTCATCAAAGCTAACGAAGGAGTCAAGCATCCAGTCTGTAGAACCTCAACTGGCTCCAGGTCACAAAGTCCATGTAAATAGCGTAATGAAAGCTGTCATTTCAAAGTTCAGGCTCCAAGGGTCTGCAGTCCCATTAAATGTCAAAAGGTAGAAGAAAGAACAGGAAAGGTAGGGAGCAGATAGTAAAAGTCAGCAATGCTAAACGTGGCAAGCCAAAAAGCAATTGCTCCTGTGCACACGGGAAATATCATCTGACCAAATCTCTAATCAAGGCACTCCAGCTCTTCGCTCCAAGCTGGAACAAAGGCAAATAAAGTGAATTCCGGTGGTAGCATGAAAATGCCAGCACCATCCGGGTTATCCCAAATATTGATAGATAAAACACAGAAAACCTTTTAGCAAATGCTGTAACCAGCTCGTACCCAATGTCACACTGTTCCTACAGCATTCGACTCCTCCTCTTTCTTCAAGGTATTTAAATACTCCTTGCAGCTTCATAAGCAATTTGCTAGGTGCTGTGGATGAAATGCAAGCAGCAGAAAGGGCAAATCTGGACTTTTCCAGCTTGTGGCTGCCCCACATTATTTTTCCTCATGTCTTGGCTGCCCTCAAAGAAAGCAGGGACAGATTCTCCCCCAGACATACAGGAAAAATCCAGTTTCTACTCATACTGTGTAATCTGGGAGTGGATTGTTTCTGTGCAAACCTGCTTCCATCTTGCAGGACTCTTATGCTCTTTCAAATGTGGAGTGTGAAGGGTCAAATAAAAAAAATAAGATAAAATTAAAAAACAAAACAGAAGCAAAAACCCCAAACTGTGACTGTCATAAAATCACAGGAGGCCTGGAGCTGGGGTGTAGAAACCTGAGATACAGCGAGAGTCCCAATGGGCTTTGCACATCCCACACCAGGCCTTGGGAAGGATGGGCGCATGGAGAGGGAAGAACACATCAGTGATACTTCACATTCAATTAAAGGGCAGTTGACACCCACCAGACTTATGCTAAAACACAGCACTTTTGCTTTTGTCAACAAAACTTTACAAAATATTCTAGAAATGTGCCAAACGCACCAAAACCCTAGAGGGGCTCAGCTTTTGGTGAAATTTCTTTACATTTCTTAAAGCATTGCTATAACTGTCAAAGCTCCACGGCCTTAAAACAGCGTGAATCAAAAGTACACAAAACCCTGCACCACAGATCGCTGGAAAAGGACTGGGCAGAAAGATATTTTCTCTGTCCTGGCATTTCACAGTAGCCCAACAAATCCCTCTTTTACATTTAGATGCCAGCCATTATACAGAAGAGAAACATCTATGCATCATTTCAGAGAGATACTTTATCCCAAGTAGTCAACAACAGTTCAGAATAGTTGACAGCGGCTGCCTAAACCGTTTCTAAATACATTCAGGTCCATAAGATAAGTGATCAAGGGAAAAAGTTACTGTTTGTGGAGGCTGGGGGGGTTGGTTTTTGTGTGGGTTGTTTTTTTTTGAGTCAGCATTTTCCTAAGCAGTTAAGATAATAAATATACTCTTTCATGCTTCAGCACCATAAACTCGAGATTTCCTCCCCCACCTACAGTTGCTAAGGAGCAAGGAGGAAAGAACAATTAGTAAGTCCCTTGTCACCCATATTTTCACATATAGACCAAAACGGGACTTTCCTTTTCCACTTCCAATTATTCAGAAACTGCCTTTTCTCTCCAAAGCCAAAGCAATATGAAATTGTGCATAAAAACAGGCCCACTGGGCTGATGGAGGGAACGACCCAGCGAGTTCTCCCCAGCCCTCTGCACCCAGCAGGGGAGGGATGAGCTCGGGGGGTCTGGCTCCTTCTTTTGGAGATGCTGAATGGGGGAGGGGAGCAGCACGGGTCCCATCCTGCCACGCAGGTTTTGCTTCCCGCTGCTCGACAGTCGAGACAGAGGCCTTTATTTGCATCCCACAGCTCAGAAATCCAGGCTCCTCATCCTATAACCGGACACAATAACATGACCTCCAAAGTATCTTGGATAAAGAAAAGAGAAAGTGGTTTGTGAAGAGAGGAAACACCTTTATTTCTGCAGGAAGCAATTACTTTCTCAGATTTTTCCATGGGGAAGGCTGGCTGAAAAGCTTCCAATTACCTCCTTCACTCAAACAGTTTCCGGCAGAGTGACAGCTGAATGCAAGATAGATGTTGGGCCCGTCTGTATTTGAAGTAAGCCAAGGCTTTAGTCCCAGTGTGGTTTTGGGGGGATCCTTTTGCTTCACCTTTAAGTGCTTTGGACAGACAATGTCTTTCCAAGTGGAGTGTTTACCGTTTGACCGGCAAGGTTTGCCAACAGTCACATGAAGATTGTTGGCCAGCAATAGTTTGCAAAAAGAGCGTGGAGTTCCTGGTGGGTAAGTCATCAGCTCGGGGAAAAAGTGCACACAAGCAACGGTCTAACGAGACACAGTTATCCATTAGCACAGACACTGGCATGGATTAAACTCAAACCCTTCTTCACACCACTGGCAGCACAGAGATGCTACGGACAATTAACAGATCTGAGGAAACAGTCTAACATTTATGGTAAAACAATCAGATCGGCAGCAAATTCAGAAAGTGATTTACCTCAATCTCCCTCAAAAGTTCAGACTGGCCGCATGTTTCCAAATCCTCCAAAGCTTCTCCAAAAACACGCCAAAAACTATCCTCGTGAGTGGTCTCAAGGCCATTTTGGCGGTTGGGGTATCTGTTGTAACGTAGGAACCAAACATTGTCAGCACTCTTCTGCAGCGGGATGGAAGCCGCAAGGCTACAGCAAGTGTCTCACCAGTAAAAGCAGAGACTTGAGGAGTCTTCATATACAAAAGCAAACAATACGAACTTTTCAGACAAGAGTCCGAACACGAGACCTCCATGCATTTACTAACAGGGCAAGTGTCCTTCAAAGGAAGAATTAAGTTGGTGTAGCAATGTCAAAGTTCAAAGGGTAAATTAAAAAGTGCCTGTAGGAAGATTGTAGGTTTAGGAAGACGTTTTGGTGAAATAGAGAAGTGAAAGAAAAAAGGATGCGTTATGGGTAAACCAGGAGCCTCAGAGACTGTTAGTACAAAGGCTGATGGGATAGAGCTCAGATCTGAGACACAGAACACCTGAGAAGAGAGAGAAAAACACAGAGGGTAACAGACATGGTGAGAAAATGATAAATACATTAGGTCTCTATGAGAGTAAATAATGCAAAGATGTATATAAAAATGATTCCCCTGGGCTGGGCAAGCAAACGCACACTATAGCCAGCAATAGTGACCGTGTCACGTATAACCCATACAAACCAAGTTTCATTTGCTTGGGGATGGCCAGGGAACTGAGCTGTGACTTTCAGGAGGTCTCTCTTTTCTTTTGCTATATAACAGTCATGGCACTTACACCTGTGTAAATATTGCCACCAGTTAGTTCTCTCTACAACAGAGAGTCAGGGTGGAGAGAACCTCTCTCAAACACATGTTAACATGAACATTGTGTGCCTCTTGCTGGGGGTTCTGCAATTTCCCACCTTGGCAGTTTCAGCATCTCTTATCTCTGACCACAAGGCAGGGTCATTATCTGACTTCTCAAGCAAATAGCAATTAAAGACACTGAAGTCCTCTGAAAAAGCCAGAGAAGTGGGTGACACTGAACGCTGCTCACTGAGCACCAGACAGTGCAAAACAGAGGCCATCAGCACTCAGTTTAACAGGACCCTCTTGAAGGAAAAGCTGCAGTGCTAAATCACGGTCACTATAAACCCACTAACGTGTCATGGAGATAGACCCCAAGGAGATAGTGACATTACAGGAGCCCTAATGCACTTTCTACGCATCTTATTAGGAGCTGCAGGGATGATGCACCACCTCTGCAACATCTGGCAGCATCTCGCATGGCTTAATGGTCATCAGCACCCCAGAGGGGAAGCGATGGTCATCCACCAGAGCCACGTCACACAGGCACAACATTTTATTTGAGTGCAAGTCAAAGAGACGTTGGCCTCCATTAAATATATAATGACCCCTTGGGCTATTAATAGAGCATTTTCCAGATCTCTGTTAACTGCAAAGCCTTTAGCACATGCTTTGCTTTTCAGCCAATGGGTTGAAAGGGAGTCTGTGGCAGACATCAACTCACACACACGCTTTTGCTCCTCGCTGGATTGTGGCCTGCCTGGAGAGAGCAGTATCTGACATGGCTTATTGTCTTTTAAATTCACCCCCTGCCTTTTCATCAGCTTTTAAAGGACAGTAGCCTTTACACCAGGCAGAAAGGTCAAAAAAACACCCAGCAAGACTCTATAAAAACAAACCAAAATTTCCCCCCAAAAGGAATTTTCAATTCTTTCCCCTTACTCATTTCCTTCCTCTGCTCTCAGGTTCCCAAAGCAGCCAACGTCCCTTCCAGTTACCTGTTTCTTGCCTCTCAAATCAGCAATATAACAAACACATCCAGGACATGGATGTATCAGCATGGGCTCTCGCACCACTGGGTCAGCAGGGTTTTCCAGGGTAAAGGCAGCCAGGGTTAGAAACATTTTGTTTTTCTCCCTAATAAAAAAGGCTCAGCAGCATGAACCATTTCACTTGTACTTTGACATCAGGGCTCGGAGCCCTCATTAGGGACATGCACGGCTTGGAGTGCTCAGATTCGCTAACTTTGCCTCGCTGGGAGGGCCACGAGGGATCAGCGACCTCAGTGAGCTGGCTCTCGCTGAGAGGCAAAACAAGAACAAAGTCTCCGCTGCTGCCAGCCTTCCTGCCAGTTTGATCATCTTTAAATAGGTGGAAATGGCCATGAGATGTTCTAAGGGTTTTGTTTGGACAAACAAAAAGTTAAGGGAAAAAAAAAAAAGAACCGACAGTAACAACACGACACACACAACTATGGGGACTCTGGAGGATGTCGAGGGGAGGGTGAGTTACGGAGCAACGAGGCTTTTCCACCATGTGTGGGCTCAGCAGGGGCAGCCTCCGGCCAGGGCAGATCCAGCAGGATTTTCACCCAAAGCAAGGGACAGATGCAGCCTCTATATGGGCTCAGGAGCTGTTGCAGGATTTCTCTCCCTCTGGCTGAGCTGGGGGGTTAACTCAACCATATTCACTCGGTGTGGCTTTGGTGGTGGTGTTGGAAATGCCAAAGTGTGATGGAGAGACATCCAGCCACAGCTTTGGGGGATTTTAACTTGAACATGCAACCTGGTCATCCAAGAGCTTTGGTTGGCCTTTGTGATGCTGAGCTGTTGTGAAGCTGCATCCTCACTCAATAAAGTCTGGCCAACACATGTGGGGACAGCCCTGATCGTACCTACTTATTACACCTGAACTACAAAAATACTGCAGCCTTTACATGGCAGGAGTATGAGACATTGTGAAAACCTGTGGTCCATGCAGCTGAGACTGCCCTAACTCCAGACACAAATGTCACCTGGCCATGGCAGAGGTGTCACAGAGCTGTACCCAGGATAACCTGGCAATGTGGTGGTTCAACAGGGCAGATCACCAACCCAGCACCCCTCCCCATGGCTGCCTGATGCTGAGATGGGAACAACGTTGGCCACTCCATCACATTCCCATGCCCCCTTGTCCCTACACAGTGACACCCACATTAGCAGATGTGCCTCCCTGTCTCCTCCCACTCCTCCGTACCTGCTGGGCTTGTCCCAGTCATCTTCACTGAAGCTTCCATCCATGTAGGGGTAATTTTTCCTGGGGTCCCCCGGGGGGGTGCTGCTCTTTTGCCTGCTGTGTCTCCACTCGTGTGGATGGAGTGCTATGCCCGCAGCCTGAGGTATGTACGTACCTAGGGAAGGCAAAGAGGGTGGAGAGAGAGGGGGTACTACCTGGTCAGAAAACCCAAATGGAGTAAGTTACGCTGAGCCAGGAGGGCCTCCTTCCCCAAGTCCCAAACCTGAGGTGATACGGATTGCATACTGCTCCCATCTCAGGCATCCGACAGGTTGGTCTTCCCATCTCTTCTTGCTTTAACCAGGATCTTGTCATAAGGTGTCTCATTTCTCCTTCGCCCCTCCACTCCTGACTAGCTTTGTGGTGCGGGTCTGGGATCCACAGACCTGGCACTACACATACCCACAGATGCAGATTCTGCCCCCAGCCAGCTCCAGCCATAGTTAACTGCTCCATTTTGCACACTGAACCCAACAGAAATCGTGCTGTTGAAGCAACCACCTTTAAATACAGCGAGTCCTTCAAAGGGTAAAGAGAAGATGCTGCCAAACCTCCCTCAGCATGCCCAACCCCTTTCATTCTGAAGGATTTGGAAGCTTGATTTCTATTAGGAAAAAAAAAAAAACATATTGATTTAGATTCTCAACTGTCTTGGGGACTTAATGGAAAGCACAACAAAAGTAATAGGATATAGAAGGATGGAAGCAAAGAAATGACATCCACAGCAGCCAGAAGCAACAGCCACCCTTCAACAAGTGTGCTGGTGCTGAGGGTACCCGGTGGTGGTCACCAGCTCCATGTGCCCAGCAGTGGTAAGTGAGGAAGAGCTACCAGCCATTCCCACAGCCAGCAGAGCCCTCCTGGGATCAGCCTTTGGGATCAGCTGGTGCGGGGACAGAAAACTGCTCCATGGACATGTGTGTGAAAAGCAAGGAACAGGAGGAAAAACTCAACTGGCCTCAGGGAAAGGGAGGCTCACCTATATCATGTTTGATAGGAGATCAATACAGACTGTTAGGATGAAATCAGGCAAGTTTTGCTATGTCTGCCCCCAAGGACTCCTCTGTACTGTGGCGTCTTACTCTAGAGATGCAAATCCAACGCTACCAAGTCATAAGATCCCCAGGTCTCAGGAGGAGCTGCCTGGACAGAAACCTTCCAAAACAGAGCATTCCTCAGCAGTGTCAGTGCCATCTGCAGTGGAAATTAGTTTCTTGAGTCCGCTGCCCACCTCCTGCTGCCCATTCACCGTTTCAGAGAAATCCTCACAGCCTTTCCAAGAAACATTGTACGCTTCCATCGCACGCTGTGCCAAGCGAACAGGAAGAGGTAACGGAGAAACACATAATTAAGGGAGACTTGACCTCCCAAACAGCTAAGAGCGCTGGAAATACCCAAAGACAACGCCAGAACTTTCTTTGAAGATGCCAAGGCCTGTTATTTCACTTAGATGAGTGTTTCCTCTGTGTGTTTTTAAAGGTTAGACTGCTCTGGAGAAAACCCCAGAAAAGTGCTTGCCAACACCTTACAGCAGTCAGGAGCGTTCGTCGCCTGTCAGAGCAGAATGAGGTCGCTGGGTGCAGGTCCCTGCAGCGGGTTTGGGCAGGGCACAGGGGGACAGGTACCACAGGGGTACCTGTGTGTGCAGGGCTGTCACTTGGGTGCCACCAGTTTCGCCTCCTCCTTCCAGGGAGACAGGCTGGATCCCTGGGATTCAGAGCCACCTGGTGGCACGTTCCCCGCAGGCCCAGCACAGCTCCCTCGCCCAAATCACAGAATCATAGAATCATTTCAGTTGGAAGAGACCCTCAGGATCATTGAGTCCAACCATAATCTAACCTAACTCTAGCATTAACCCATGTCCCTAAGAACCTCATCTAAACGCCTTTTAAACCCCTCCAGGGATGGTGACTCCACCACTGCCCTGGGCAGCCTGTTCCAATGCCCGACAGCCCTTTCTGGGAAGAATTTTTTCCTAATATCCAATCTAAACCACTCCTGGCACAACTTGAGCCATTTCCTCTCATCCTATCACTTACTACATGGGAGAAGAGACCAACACCCTCCAACACAAATCCTTCCTTGCCCCGTTTCCTAAAGCCGTGGATGAACCTAAAACCTATAAGGCTGCACAGCCCAATCTATAGTTCTCCATTTGGGGTGTCAAGTTCAGTCTCCAGGCTCTGTGCATCCCCCAGGCCTCCCTGCATCCTGCCTTCCATGGCCGCCCCACAGGAGATGCTGCATGTCCTTGTCACTACCTTCCAGCTTCTGTCTTCCCAGCCAGCACCGGCATGTCACCGTGCAGCCACATGCAATTACCAGGGAAGACGAGCGAGCCCCTGAAGCCAAGTTGCAGTCTGTGGATGTTGGGCAACTTGGCAACAGCCCCGCTCCCCAGGGTTCTGTGCTCAATTACTCGTTCTCAATTTACCGGTAAAAGCAATCACTTTGCTAAATCCAGTGTCCAACTTGTGTTAACATTCAACTAGATGGAGAAGGATTGCAGCATTAGGAAGGCCAGGGGATGCCTCCTTAATGAAGCCTCCAGTCCCAACTGCACTCCCAGATTAAGACCTCAGACCAACAGAGGCTGAAGAGACAAGAGACTTCTCCAAGTCAGAGTGCAGTGGGCACAGGTACATGCCTTGCTCAGCACACTTAAGGTGCTTTCCAACACTACTCCTGCATCATCCCTCCCTGTTTTCACATTCTGTTCCGAACAGCAGTCTTTTCACTGGTTTTCTTTTACAGCGGTGATTCAGGGTTTTGGTTCGTTCCAACATGGGCTAAAACTAGCTTACGTCACTAAATCTGAACTGGAATAACTATTTTCCAGTGCTTTTCTCCAAGTAAAAATCTATTCCCATGACTAGAAAATCCTCCATCCCAATTCCATATGTCTGCCAGAAGCCACAGCTGAATAAACCTGGCCTCGAAGACATGTGTTCATCTGATCACTCACTAGAGAGTTAGAGATACTTCTTGTAGTATTACCTTAATTATTTTGTTAAGTAAGTGCTTCTAGTCACAAGACATTCTTGTGGATTTTAAAACATCCTGAAGAGGATTAATATGTCCTACACGGCCTCTCTGGAGAATTAAAAGTGAGCTATGGACTCTGTAAGACATATGGAGAGTGAATATTTCCTCTGATTATGTGAATTATAAAGTACTGTAATGGTTTTGAAAACGCTGTGAACAGTATGATGCTGTATAAGCCAGAAGTAATGTGCCAATAAAAATCTAAAACACAGACACCAACCCCGAGCACCACATGAGTGCATCTTAAAATACATTTTGTTCCTTGCTGTAAGTGAGAAGCCATGCAAATGTGGTCAGACCACAGGCTTTGGCTCATGTTCAGTCTCCAGACAGGCTTGGAGGCTCTGCTTATCTTCGTCTTGGCCCAGAGGCCTCTGAGAAAAGACAACCCTGGCTTACCTTGGCTTCCATACCCGGCATCAATGCCAGAGCCATCCCAGGACTCCATAGCACTGTCCACGCTAGGAATCGTGGTGGAGTATATCTCAGACAGCTTGCTAGTTTTCTGGGAGTCCGTCAGTTCATCTTCTGGGTCGCTCACTTCATTTATACTCCCCGTCTTCTTGGGATAGGGTTCTGAAACCAGAACATGTTGCTTCAGCAGGCACAAAGAGCAAGCCTGGTGGAAAGCCTTACGCTGCCATGGGAACAAGCCCATGGAATGTAGGGAGCAATCATGGGGGCTTGAGGATGCCCAAATATGAGAGAGTAGGGACCAAACCTCAGTTCACAAGAACATCTTCCTGTGCTTTTGGAAGCTTCCTCCAAACAGTCCTGCCCAGAGAAGTGTTGGCCCTTGCACAAAACAGCCCAAAGCTCCTCTGCTCTCAGAGGGCCTAGAGCAGCTTCTAGTCGGGGTGTTGGCTGCAAACTTTCTGTTACAAGCAGTTGTTTTAATGCATTCCAACAATAATGCAAGCTGGTCACAAAATACCCCAGCTGAAGTTACAGCCCCCTTACAAGATTGTCCAACCTGGTATCAATTCAAGGTTAATCACCACCTCTCCAGAAGCTCCCATGCAGTCTCATGACAACAGTGGAATCCCTGGGCCTGGTATTTTGAGGCTGAATTTCCCCTGATTAGTGGAAAATGGAAAGCTGAATGTGGATGATGAAGCTCAGACATCCCTTTCATTATTTTAGTAATAACAGGCCCTTATTATCATTATATCAAATTCCATTTCAGGAAGAAGCTACGCAAGAAATAGTTTTTCAGCACAAGCATTTCTTTGTACTGAATATTTTAAAGTCCTTGTTGATTAGAGATGCTGTTAGCCATCCAGCCCCTGGATCTCCGATTCGCAGCAGCTGGGTTAAAAAGCCCTCTGAAAGTCTGCATTTGTCAATGAGGACAGATTATTTTACCAAACAAAGCCCAGTGTCCTGAAAGTCCCTGTTTTCTGAGTATTCAGAAGATTGCTCACCATGATTAACTCAAGATTACCTTGAAATTTCAATTACACCTGCTTCATTCTCAGAATGATTAACGAGTCTCCAACTGGCACTTGCATGTCAATTATTTCAGCGAGTGGCTGTGACAATGCTAATGTCAGCAGGGGAAAAAAAGAGCATTTCAGAACATGGATCAAGATGCTTGGGTGCAGGGAACAAGACTGGGGTTTCTTGAAGAGGAATCAATTCCCCTGTACTACCACAATTTAAAAAAATAGACAGAAAATACTGGGTGTGGGAAGAGACAGAAATTCAGTCAGAATTCACCTGCTACTTGCTGAACTTCATGGACAAATCTCTGGCTGCAACTTCGAAGAAGTTGGGGAGAAAACTTCGCATGTTCCTTGATTTTGCCAACACACCCCTCTCCGTCCCCCAAAAGAGTGGCTCGTCCGTACTAAATACGCTACTGCTCTTTGATACTGTGTCAAGAGGAACAGCTTCACAGCCACAGGGAGCTTGGCAAGGAAATGAGAAGTGGATTTCTAGAAGGACAGGAGATGCTTTGAAAGATGATCTTAGGGCCAAGAACCAGGAAAAGGGGCATAAAAGATTTATTGTAAACCACTTTCAAAAAGTTGAATTAAAGGGTTTTTTTCCCATGGATTCTATAAGCTCAGAGTCCCCTTGCTCATTTTGGGGGATTATATTTAAAAAACAAAACAAAACAAACCTGCACTCTTCTACTTTTAAAATCATCTTCTGCTTCACTTCTGTGTGAAATGCTCACACAGAGAATGGTACCAATGGCACAAGGTGTCAATCTGAAAATAAATTATCATTTCCAATAAACCTGCTGTCTAATCTCTCCCCAGTACCACAGAGAGTTGCCTTTTCAAAAATCTGTAAGCAAAAAAAGTCCATGTTTTCCCTCTATCCCAGCCTTGCCACTGACCATGCTGCCTTGTCTCACCTTCCCCAACACAAAAAGGTACAGCGGTACCTGCTCCATCGCCCAGGGTCCTACATGGGGTGCACCTTCGCCCCCCACCCCAAACCAGACCCCCCAACTCACTCTCCGTCTGCTTCTTGATCTTCAGCGTGACCGTCTCTCCCGCCATCTGCAGCAGGTGAATGGCTTCGCTCAGCGGTTTGCCCTTGAGGCTCACGTTATTAATGGCCAATATCCGGTCACCGACATGGATGGCTCCGGTTCTGGGGAGAAAAGGCACCATTAGAAACCTCAGAGAAGCAATTTGCCTCTGCAAGACATGTCATTAAGTTGTCGCTTGAAGCAATAGCATATTAACTCTCAGTGCTTTCATATATGTCTTGGTTTCCCCTTGGTACACTGTATACTCATGATTCCCTCTTCATCACCATTACCAGGAATCCGGGTTCCCCTCCCATCTTCCCCCTGTGTATATACATAAATATATGCACAGCAATGTATGTACTCCTTGGGTCCCAGGCCCCTTGGAAACTGATGCTGCAGACCAGCTTACAGTCAAAACTCTTCAAAGCAAGGGGGTCTGTATGCTAAAGCACAAGTATTTCCAGTGTGTGATGTTCATATTGATGGAAAGAAATGATGAGACAAACCTAGAAACCCATTAATTAAAAATAAAATAGCCCAACACACACAGATTATGTGTTCAAGCATGAGATGAACCAGTTGCAGATCAGCTCATGATGTGTTTAAAGCTCACCCCTACACAGCTGCACCACTGTGACTTTCTCCACCAGGACCAGCATTCTGGAAGAGTTTACCATGTTTTAAGCACAGGCACGTTACAGCACTGGCTTCTGCTCTCAGCTAAATAAATCCTCGGGCTTCAGCAACAGCCAGGGAAAAAAACCCAACAAGTTACTGCAATTCTCCTGCTCTGCTCCATCCGTCTGTGTCTACCTCAGCACCGTGAGGTTTAGTGATCAGGAACCTGTGTGATCGAGCCAGGAGGAGATTCAAATCCGGACTGTAATATCTTTTTGTCGATGGCAAAGCGCCTCTCCCAGGTTACATCTCCAAATTGGACCACTGCTCCTGCAGGATTAGGATTTTATATACTGTCGCAGGCAAAAGAGCTGCTTGTCTTTCCCTGAAATGTGAAACTTTTGCAGACATGCTGCTGTAAAACATGTACTATAAGGGCAGCAAGTCGGGAAACATAGCCCAGCGGCAGGCAGGACTGCTCAGTCTGCGCTCCTGCTGCTGCTGAGATGCCTGGGCAGTGGCACAGCCATGCCAGACAGCCACTAGATGTCTGTCTTGTCCCACCCAAACCAGCCTGAACGAGCCCCCAGGGAAAATTTGAGCATTCAAATAAATTACAGATCAAACTGGAACAGGGGTATTAGTCTTAAAAGTTTCATTTACGTAGTCAAAAATAAAAAAAATAGAGCTTAACTGCTGGCAGTTTAAACGTGATGCTTTGCTCACTACAGTGGTTCAGCATTTGAGGGCCTCCTGCTGTAGCCCTGAGCCCAACATGGGGTCACATCTCCTACCCAAGACGCCGGCCTGACCACCTGCCCCTGAACACGACTGCTCTGCAGAAACTGGAAATGCAGGGGAAAATGCAGGAACCATTAAAGACAAAGGTCTCGTTCAGCCAGGTACTTTTCTTCAAGAGAGGAAAGTAAATCAAAGTCCAGTCCTCTCATCTGGCCATCTCCAGGCACCCCTGTGAGGACCAGCAGACAGAAGCCAAGTGGGAGAGGCAGAGAAAGCTGCTTCTAGCTAATGACCCTTGTGCCTCTCCATCCGCACTGACAAGTCCTTAATTCCCCTCAAACACAAACCAGCCCAAGGAGCAGAGTGCTCCATGTCCCTTCTTGCTCAGAGGACACGTGCAAGAGCAGAACTGAGCAACAGGTAAGTCACAAGGTGGAAAAAGGTCTGCAGGCACTTCCCAGGAAGCACTGGAGAAGAGGTGGCTGTACACATGTAGTAGGGATTTTCTTGGCACATAGGCAGGGTCACCATCACTCCTCCCCTCTGCCAAGACAGGATGGTGCTGAGCACTCCTGGATAAAACCCTCCTGCAGCCACCCCCATTCTACTTGACCAGGTGGCACTAGAAGAGTCTGGTCAGGCACTTTAAAATGCCAGAAATAACCCAAAATTGCTCTCGGAGAACCATTACACCTCAACCAGAATTAAACAGTATTGTTCAGGCACATCACCAAGAAAACGGAAACCAAGTCCCATGGTCCAGGCCAAAGCCACCAGCAGGCACTGAAGGAGGAGAAACACAGACTAACATGGGAGAGAGGGAGCCACCACTTGACACCAACCCAACAGCCTGAGCTGCCTCTGTAGGTTTCTATAACATCAGACATGTACAAGGAGAAAAACGTTCAAGGTCAAGATCAAACCCAAGTCGTCTGAATCTGGAGCCTTTTCAGCTTAGATGGCCTGTCACCTGCTGTGACAGACGTGTGACAGATCCTAGAGGACACCTTGCCTTTCCCATCGCCGCAGCACAGACCTTCCGCCCTGCCTCTATGAGAGCAGCCAGCGTGTTCCCGTTACCAGATGCCAGGATCTGGTCCACCCCGTGCCACCACTGCTGAGACATGTCCTGTGCTCCAGCAAAAAGTCAGGCACAGATTTGGGTTAAATCCCTGTCCTTCGGAAACCTGTCCCACCCTTCAGAGCCTGGCTAATGGCACCTGTGGCACAGGGAAGGGCAGTGATGGCAGGAAAAGGACAAGTTAGGATAACACTGGGACCACCTCTCTTCCCTTGACAAGGTCAATCCACTCCCTTCTGTTGCTCCCAGGAGAAAAAAAATAACAGCATCTTTCCTGCAGGCAGCCTTCATCGTCACCCTCCCCGCAGCAAGACAAGGTTACCCAGAGAAGTCCCCGCGCTGCTCTGTCCCCACACTGCTCCTCCGCACAGCCACCGTCATTTGTCACTCGGCCACAGTGAACATGCTGAACGGCTCCATTGCCCTTCTCAAAAGGCTTTTCGTTCTTTACTGCCTGCCAGCTCCTGATCAAAATTCAGTAGTACCGCAGCACTTGCCTGCGCAACGCTTCTGTGGAGCAGTCGCTGATGTGTATCTGAGTTCGCAGGAGGAACGGCAGCAGCATTACAAAGGAAACTGAGAGCAACAAGGGCACGAGACTGTCTTCTGACACCTGACAGCGTCCGGGCTTTCTGTCCTCGCCCTCTCTCACGCTGGGCTGCAGGTACAGTGCAGAACTGCTATGCAGAAAAATCTCAGATCCTCTGTGGCTATTATGTTCTAGGGAAAAAGGCTAAATCCTACAGTGGCAAGCAGTGATGTAAAATCCCCAGAGACAAGAATCACTAAGTCCATCCCTCTTCCGTACTACTAGGGAGACACTGATGTTCTGCTTTCTGTACCAAAGGAAAGCAATGGAAATGTGCAGCAGCAGAGTGTCGTGAGAGCTCGAGGAGCCCAATGCAGAAAGAGGCACTGAGCTGTTTTACAGCCCAGCTGAGTGTTGCTTTGTAACAGAAAAAAAACAATCAGCCAGATCTGCAGTCAAAATGTCCCCAAGGTCTAGCACTTTCCACCTATTTCTTCAGGGGTGTTTTGCTGCTGTTCTCCCTGTCAGGAAGCACAGGGTAAAGCAACCTTATGAGAAGCATGAGTCAGGGCTGCTGAAATTATCTACTTACACGTCACAGCTACCGTATAGACAGATTAATTAAAATACAGTGTATGACTCAGTTCCACCTTATATTCTCAGCAAAGTCCTGATCCTTTAAATCCTACACGTGCACATACATTCAGACACAGGAACAAAAACAGTCAACCTCCCCGGTTGCTGAAGGTAAATCTGCACCTACACGTCCGCTGCTTGAGGCACACCAGCCCTGCACGGAGATACATCCACCTGCAACAGACTAAGCAACCAGCAAGAACAGGTCAGAAAACTCCTGAATTTCTGTGGTTTCAACAGGACACACCGCTGTCGTGGTTGTAAGCCACAGTTTACCAATAGGCAGGTCCTGGACCGAAGTCTGTGGTGGTTTTGTGGGCAGGCTGGGCACTCTCCCCACACAACACATGCCCAGTAAATCACAGACCAGGAAGCATCTCCATGGAAAAGGGGCAGATAAACACATTTTCCTGGCTGCTGATTCAACTGACACACTGGATGTGATGTTTCCAGAAGGGTCCTGCGTTGAGCCTCTCCCATTGCACTGACAACTCAGTCCCAACCACCCCACAGCTCCTGCACGTGGGTCTGCAGAACCAGAACAGGGCTGCCCCTGCTTTGCAGCGCTTGGTACCTTCATAGCACCTTTCCTTTTTAGCAGACTAAAACACCTAACAAGAGTTAATGACAGCAGAGGACATTTTGCAAAGTTCAAGGTCCCTTCCTGCATCAGTTCAACCCCTCTGCCCCCAAACCTCACCTTTCTGCCAGTCCTCGCTTAGTCAAGCCTGAGATGACAATGGGATCGAAAGGTTCCTCCGTCCCGGAGATGGTTATTCCCAAGGGGCCGCCGTATCGCTTCAGTTCCACTGTGTAGATAATAGCACCGGTTGTCTCCTGCTCATCTGAAAGAGAAAAGAGGAATGCTGAATTTTTTAATTAGCCCTATAAAAGAGGTCATAGGAAAGGCTTGCAACATTTAGAAGCAAAAGCCTGAGGTCGCCAGCCACGCTCATACAAAATAGGATTTTAACCATTCAGACCCTATTTAAGGGCAGAATAACAAAAATAGAATATAATCAATTGGAAAGTGATGACCAGACAGGCAGCAGCCCTTATCGTTGTTGGTTTGCACTACCTATTGGGAAATGTCATTACACTGGATAGGCACAAGTTTGCATCAGGATTTCTGTACCAGAGTTATCTTCATCCTTCCTAATCTTCAATTTGACCAGGTCTTCACATTGCCTTAAAATCTGCACAGCATCCTCCATTGAGCAATTGTCGAGTCGGATGTTATCAATGGCTAACAGCTTGTCGCCCGGCTCCAAAGTTCCAGTTCTGCGTGGAAAGGAAAAGAAAACTAAAAGTACATTTGTATTTGCCTTTCAGATCCTGTGACGCGTTCAGTCCTGCTGTGGCGATGACAATATTAACTTTTTATTGCCCTTGATCTTTCCTGAGAAACAACCATGAACAGAGTCGGGGATAATTATAACTTAAAGAGAGGAAGCTTGTGCAGAGGGTGCATCAACACAGAACAAGGGAGGAAAATTAGATATACAGCCTGGGTAACCTACAGCACTGAAAAATGCCTGATGTTTAACTGATGGATATTCTACCTTTTATGGAAACTCCTGTATGAGCACTCATAGAAATGAGCCCTCTGGCAGCACTAAATTCCTCTGAAAGCCTTGCTATGAGGTGTTGAGATCAGAGGTGAAGTCAATAAATGCTGAGTTATTTGCACAGTTCTCCACCAGTGCCCACAATTCACTCACCTGAGCAGGAGCTGAGACAGAGTAAACTACCTGATGAGCCACAGCACCCTATGGGATATATGAAGCCCTTTACCACATGCCCTTTAATGCTAAACATCTATCTCCTATGGAGTTAGCCGACCTGTGAATCGGTGCCCCGGCCACCTTCTTCATTAGCTCAACTCTACTTGCTTCAATATAGATCATTTTTATCACAAACCCTACTGTGGTCTAAGACAAACCTCTAGTTTGAAATCTCCTTGGATGCTGCCAAAATTCAGACCCAAGTATAATACTGCTGCTTGGGCTTCATTCTACCTCTCATTACAGGGCTGGACACTTTGTGATGGGTTTGGCAGATGGGGAATTCTGCACTCACCTGTGTGCTACGCTCCCCTTCTTGATATCAGAGATGATCAAAGGCTCCCCAGGCTTTCTGCTTGCAGCTGCAAAAGAGACACATGGGTAAAAAGCTTGGTATTGAGTCTGCTCTCTAGGACAGGGGTGGTTAATGGGGAGAAGGAGTTGAAAAGAAATGGAATTTATATTCCTTTGACAAAATGATGCTTCACACTCAAACTCTGGAAGCCATATCAGGAAAAAAAAAAAAATTGAAACCCTGCAAACATGTTCTGGTCGCCTTTTGCCCAAGTTAGCTAGCTGCTGCCTTTTGCCTCCTCCCGAAGTGTGTCCAGCAGCAAAAGGTGGGATTGCCCCATCCCAGCACTGTTAAACAGCCGCTCACCCACGTCTCTGATGAGAGACAGCAAGTGGCAATGGCTATGGTGGCAGCTGGACATCAGCCCTGCTGCCAAGGGAGCACCCAGCTCAGCGCCGGGGTTAATACAGGCATTGCTGTGATCTTGAAGTAAAGTGGCTTGGGAAGTTTTCCAGATGGAAAATAACCCAAGAAGAATTAGATAAAACACTGTTTTCCAGCTGATTCAGCTTCCCAAGCCACTTCATTATACAACAGGATAAATCAGGGCTGGTCCCAGTGCTGGAGCTGGAAGGGGTCACTTCCAACTCTTCTCTCCTGCCTGGCCCCGATAACTGTTTCAGCCCACGAGAGATGTGAGTACACATCTCTGGGAGCATTTGCATTTCCAAATCTGCCTGCAAGACCTGCTGCTCTCTTGAGAAACCCAAGTGAGATTTATGACTCAAACCCCTCCTGACCTCCCTGCCATCCGCACACCAAACACACACCAAGAGCGTCCCTTTCACACCGTGTCACTCCCTCCTGCCTTGCTATGGGAATCGCATGCTCTCATGTAAAGCTGACAGAGCTTCTCAGCAAAAGCTGCGTGGGAAGGAAGAAACTTAGGGCGTCTGAACACATCAGATGCAGGTCAGAGATTAAAATATCTGTGATGCATGTGGCACCGAGGACGCAGAGATCCACCTGCCTGAACAGCAGTTAGAGAGCACTGCAGAAACTCAGACATCAAGGAGTAAGTGCTTCCTCTTAGCAACCTCTCCGCTCTGGCTTTTCCTGTTTTTTATTTTCATTTATGAGATTTTACAACACATGTACTGACCTGTCACCTTTAAGGATACTCTCTCTCAGATGTAACTAAACCTCCTGTACTGAACAGAGCAAAAAACACGGCCAATCTCAGTCATAGCACAGCTGAGTATAGAACTTAGGTCAGACCAGGACTGATTTTATAATAATCAGATATATTTGTGGCTGAGAGAGGTGTACAATGTGCTGGTCCGAGCAGTGGTGATGGGAGACCCCGTTGGCACAGCCTGAGCCCTGGGTCGGGCTGACATTGCTGCATGTTTAATCATTCCCTAGCCTGGTTCTGTCAAAGCGATCCAGGTTAGCAAAAATACTTTTCAATGCAAGGTTTGTTTACTAGTTTCAAAGCAAAGGTGGCGTGACAGAAAGAGGTTAGGGCAGATCTCCATAGTCCTGGTGGTGGGTTATAGTATTCAGTATAGTTATTTCTCTCCAAAGGACGTTGTCTTGGCAATTTGTTTGCTCCAGGAAGACACAGTTCAGGTGTCCAGCCTTGCCTCTGGGTCTTACTTTCCCATCTATAAAATGAAGACAGCAGCAAAGGGAGTTGAGAGAGGAGATGGATGGAGAGATGGAGGCAGAAGCTGCTGTGCAGGAACCCGGGCTTGCTCTTGGCCACCGCTCTGGCTGTGACCTCCATCTGCCGGGGCAAACCACTTCAGGAGGGAAGTAGGCTCGTTTTCAGACACATCTGTATTTTTGGCAGCTTTACCAGTACCAAAGAGAGTTTAAATCTGCTCCAGTGGCCCAGAGAAAGCTCCATAAATCAACAGCTGGTGAAGGTAAAAGCGTGGGGTGGGGGAGAAACTCGCAACGAAAACACTGCTTGGCCGTGGTGACAGGGCAGTGATAAAAAAAGTGAATTGATCAATACTGTTATTTACTTTTTATAAATTGCTTTCAGTCTCTTGCCACCTCTGCTGTGATTCTGGCTCACTTGGTGTTTACTCTGTGATGGATGATGAGGCCAGAAACACATGTCCGGTTTGTGTTTTTGATAGAATGCATAATGACTTGAATCGGTAAATTATTCCCCTCCAAGGAGCACGAGCACATATCTCACAGGCATCAACGCTTCAACCCGTCATAAATGCCCTTCGTTATTGACCAAGCCGAAGCAGCACCTGCCAACGTGTAATTAAAAAAACTGTAACAATGCCATAAGAATATGTTTCAGAAAGGGGGCATTTATAAAGGGGAAAAAAACAAACAAAATCAGAAACCAAATAATCTTGGGATAACTAAGGAATGAGAAGAGGAATAAAAGCAAATCAGAATCTATTACAAGAAGCAGCAGTGAAAATCAAATCCCCAGTACCCAGCTTTTTCCTCTATCATTCATTAGTTTTAGCAGCAGGCGCATATATTATCAGTCCCTCCAGCAGGATATTTATTGCGCTGTAGATCTCTTTCCTTTCAAAATCTCCAGGTAGCAAAACCAGGATAGAATATCCCACTTCGGTGAAAGCAGCAGAGTGAATCAGCTGCAAATCTCAGTGGAAGCTGCGCTGCTGGTGAGGGGATACGACAGGAGACTGATGGCAGGGCCCAGGTTAATCCAGCACCAGCAAAGCTGGAGTTGCTCAGCCCACAGATCCATCTTCTCGCTAGGACTGTGATTACACTGCTTAAGCAACTAAATCGAAGTTATCTATCTATCCAAATCCCGTTTTTATCGCCTGCAAGCAGATATACTACCTACTCCTTATCTGCAGTACTTCATGCCAAGGGCACAGGAATTGATTTGTTAAGTTATATAAAGGTAATTTGATAAACATGCTATATAAAGCATTACTGCATATCTAAAATGAATGGTAATTTCAATATCTGTTTAAAAAGCAGTAAGAAAAGACCTATACCCTGCAGCAAATTTCACAACTAGACCTTGGAGAGGATATTTGAGACAGACAAAAAAAACCCCAACAAACAAACACCACCACACCACACACACACAAAACGGCCACACACCAACCACAAAAAGCAATCTTTTGTGTAATCAACTATCATTTTCCAGAGGCTAATAACAAATCCATATCTTATTTTAAGAGGTCAGGTATTGAACATACAAGAATACACAACTATTAGCTTCTCACTGCTGGAGATTTTAATTTGTAAGAGATTTACAGAAAACCTGCAAAGGCGTAACTGTATCATTAGAACTGAATGCAGGCAGCAAGATCAGAGCACTTAAGGCGCATGTTCTGCTAATGGAGATGAGTAGTTCAGGCTGACAAGAGCGGAATCTTCACATCTCTGTGTCAAAAACCTGAGTTTGCACTGAGTCTTTGCGTCCTCACCATTCTGAGCACCTCGGAGGTCTCTGCAAACAGTTGAGCTCCACAGCCCACCCAGCTCTCTGAACCTCATAGAGCAGAAAGGAGAGCACGCTTTGCTCTTAAAGGAGAGCAGTTTTTCTACAAACAAATGCAGCTTCTCCCTGGGACAGAACCCGAGGCACCGGAGGATGGAGAAAATCAGGGTGATTTTGCTGGCTCCTTGTCCTGTCACCCCCCGGACGAAGTGCAAGGAGGCAGCACACACAAGGCAGCGTTGGTGTTTTGCTTTGCTAATTTTCATTTAGCAAATGTAGGAGACTGAAATGAAACTTCAGGGCATCGTGCCACAGAAATACAAAGCGGAATCAGTGAGAGTCTCACCCCCTGGATTTCCTATTCATCCTTCAGGGAATGGAAGGGGAAATAATGCTATATGCATATATTTCCATCATGTGTCTTAATTTGCTGCATCCCTCTGCTATGCTGTGTTTGAGCAGGGGGAAGAAACCCACCTGTGCGCACAGATCACAACCAGGGGCTCACCCGGCCCAAGCTTTCTCTTTCTAGAAAACCGTGAGACCTCGGCGATGAAATGTCCTCAGCAAACATCTGCCCCTCACCGGGAGCACGCACAGACCCTCCACGTTCATCCCAGACCCGGCAGCGCCCGCCCTCCTCCCACAAAAACCTCCTGGGTCTTCAGCCCTTCTATGAACCTTTCCAGCAGATTGATGGTTCCTCCCACAGCCAGCTCCATTACAAGAATTCGTCCAACGCATCCATCAAGAATCCTGCTCTCCCCACTTAGCCCATCTCCCATTTAGCTCTGAGAGCCACAGCACAGCAAGGACTTGATCAGTTTTATTTCTGTAGCACTCCTCTAATGAGGTCAGAACACTTTCTGCCTGTGTAAGAAGGCAGCGGAGGAATTAACTACAGATGAACCTGCTGAAGCTCAGGTAAAACTCAACGAAAGCAACTCATCTTTCATCGACAGTGTAGCTGAACCACCAAGTTTATGGACAAACCCAATTCTGTGGCCACAACAGTGCAGGAGGATCTTCTACTGACTCCTCTGGCTTGTCTTCTATTTAATCTGCCCGAGTTCTACAGAATAGGGAACAGGAATTGAACGTGGGAGGCCAGTAAGCCAAGTCCTCTACTATAGAACAGTAGTTACACGCTTTTTCCTTGTCAGAAGGAGAGCTGTAAAAGCTGCTTCTAGATCTATACAAGCATCCAAATTAGCAGAACCAGGAGGAACTGAGCATAACAGAGTTATTTTTACCTCTATTCTCTTGCATCACACTCCCGCATGCACATCATGTCCCTGCAGGAGGTACCATAAGGCTGCTTGCTTTGGTTTTCATGTTTGGTATATTTATCTGCCCAGTCAGAGGCAGAGTGACAAAGTGATGATCTAATTTGCTAAGGGTCATGTGGACATAGGCTTATCCGAACTAATATATGAAAACAGAATTAGAATTCAACTAGCATTTCATCCTTGCCACCGCATTTTCTGGCTGGCTTTTTGCTCCAGTTGTAAATATAATTTTGGCTTTGATTCAGCAAAGGACTGAAATACATCTTAAGTTTATGCATATGGATTACTTCAACAATGTCCTGCAAATGTGTTCAACAATCAAAAATCTATTATATTGTTCAAAAATTGCTTTGTAGTTAGATAATGGGTATCTAACTATTTAAAACCCAGGGGTTAGTTTCTTTTCATTTGGAAGTGATTTCCAAAAAGTGTGTGAAATCAATTCTTTAAACAAATTTCAAATGAAAATATTTTCAACATAAAAATACATTTGAAGTGTAAATGCACACCTGAAGAAGGTCCCATTTAAGTGAGGCTGCACAATAACAACTGGAGAGCAAAAAGAACCTGGGAGTTGCTGGCAAAAACTAAGCTTTGAAGCTGAAATGAGGTGAAAGCCCTGCTCAAGCCAGCAGTTTTTTGCTCCCAGATCCATCATCCTGGGTTGCTACGTGCAATGGCGATGCCAACGCAGCGGGCTGGGCTGCTGCACCGTGCCCCACTCCCCCACTGAAATGTCCTTACAGGCACCCTGCTGCTTTCTGAAAGCACTTTGATGTGTTCAGATAGTAATTGCTACCAAGCTAAATGTTAAATACTGTGCTGCTATTTCTGAGGATTATCCTTGTGGCACAAATAGGGGAAGCTGGGAAGAATGAGAAGAAATAAGACAGGGCGCAAAGTCGTCACCCTGTCGATGTTCGAGTCACTCCTGAGAATCACCCCACTTAGACCAGAACACCTCCAATTAACTCACTGACTAATGCTGTAAATGCCAAGAGGTAATTATAAATTGCTTATCTATTTTAATGAAACCTCTTTTTACAGTGTCCCTAGCAACTGCATTCCCCATACACAGCTGGGTCCATGCTCCCGGGAGCTCAGACTCAAGATCCCATTACTGCAGTCTCACAAGTTTCTCTGTTTCAGCTGAGAGGTGGTGGCAGCCTCTGGGCACAGCAAATCTGAGATGATTCAACCCCGTTTACCCAGCAGGGAAAGTGGGATGAGTGACGCAAGACCTGCTCATATTTCATAAATGAAATGTTAACTGATGCAAGACAAGACTCCTGGCCGGCCAGAAATTTGGGATGGATCTGCCTGTATCATCCCCATACAGCATCCCCTCCAAAGAAGCCAAAAGGTCTTCACATGAAAAACATGCTTTAGGAGAGAAACAAAGATAATTAGAGAGAAACAGAAAAGAGAGAGGAGAAAGAAAAAGGTTTATGTCCTGTTCTCTCAGCGCCCACCAAATTGTGGCACAGGGATCTCCTCTTCCATGGTTGGGGTTAGTCAAAGCAAGGGCTCCTGGCAAACCCTGCCCAGCACCTTCTCCTGCCACTAAAGTGCCTTCCCCCCACCTCTAAGACCACCCACCCTTTTCATCCTCCTCCTCCTCCTCTCTACCCTTCAAGCTGTGGGTTCACCTCACTCTTGCTTTATTCCCTCCACCCTCCCCTGCAAGAGTCCCACGAGACCCAGACAGGAACATGATACGAATGTGAGCAAGGAAATAAAAATAATATTACTAATAATATACTGTACTATAAGTCGTGGCACAGACCAGCTGATCATTTCAGATGTAGAATGAGAGGAAATGGCCTCAAGTTGCACCAGAGAAAGTTCAGATTGGATATTAGGAAACACTTATTCACAGAAAGGGTTGTCAGGCACTGGAACAGGCTGCCCAGGGAAATAGTTGAGTCACCATCCCTGGAGGGGTTTAAAAGACATGTAGATATGGTTCTTAGGGACATGGTTTAGTGCCAGAGTTAGGTTATGGTTGGACTCGATGATCTTGATGGTCTCTTACAACCAAAATGATTCTATGATCCTTTGCCCCAACCCTTCATGCAGCTGCTTTTCTCTGCGGCAGGCAGGGACCACACATCTAATTCAGTTTGGGATAAATCACAAGCACTGTGAGCACTGTCAGGAATCCCTACAGAATCTTCTCTCTCTCCACTGGGCCCCTCTGATGTGCCAGGGTGGAAAAGCAGCAGCTCTTGCAACTGCAAGCACAAGTCTGAGCAATACTTACAGCTAATTGTAATTCCAAGCTCTACACCCCTTTTCTTGGGCAATTTAACATGGAAAGTACCGCTGCTGGGTATGACAGACTCTATAAAACCAAAAAGAGACAAAAAAGAAAACAGGAGAAGAGAGAGAGTTTTCAGTTGAATGGATGGTTTCTTTGGAACCAAGAAAAACAAGCCCATAAAACCCAGTTTTATTGATTCAAATAAGGTTGCTATTCGAGGCCCTGCAGACTTCAGGTTAAAATTTGGATTCTGATTAAAACTACAAGCTCTGAATGTCAAGTGAAGAGCTCATGTCATGCTGTATTTCAAGACTGAGGCAGCTGTCAATGTAAAAGGAAAAGTTTTTTTGGTTTTGGGGTTTTTTTTGTAATACCGAGCTGCACATTAGCCCCAGCCAATAGCTTTGGCTTCCTCCTTGTTTTCAAGGCCATAAATTAACATAAATATTATTCATAGTAATGGGCAAATAATTAAAGTGCAGGTGGTCTCTTCATCTACTCCTTACAGCCAAGTGGCAAGAACAAGGCACTTATGAAGGGATCAGAAGAAGGACCCTCCATCTTAGTGCATATTAGAGAACAAGAAATGGAAAAGGTCCTCACAGGGTCCTCTTGCTCTTCCCTCTGAGCTCTAGTAAATACCTCACGTATTTGTGTGAATACACCCCCTCCTACAGGTTAGTAAAGGCCCTGGCAGAGTCCTGCTGGCAGCGAGGAGCAGAAATTCCTTTGGCAACGTACCTGCGACGTCAAATTCGATCTCGAGCACCACTTTGTTCGTGAGCGCAGCATCACGCAAAAGCTGATTAGCTTCCTCCATGGTCCCGTCCTCAGTCGCAATGCCGTTGATAGAAAGGACTCTGTCTCCTACTTGGAGCAGCCCACACCTGCAGTTCATGTTGGGAAAAGAGGGAAAGGGGACAAGGAGACAGAGGAAAGGAGAAAAACAACCCCACAACCAGGCATGAGTTACTTTTGCCAGGAAAATCTATTACTACACACACAGAGTAGAGACAAATCTGCAGAAGTGGCCCCAAAGACAAGATAACTCATTCTGCACTGCCCATCCCAGTGCTGAGCGGCCCTGGAAGGTCACAAGGCAGAAAACCCTCGTGGTTTGCCTAAATTCAGACATACTTCGCAGTTTGGTTGTATTTCCTGCAACTTGCAGGAAGAAAAAAAATGTAGCTCGCACCTTCCTGAAAGTCAACACCATGGCCAACTGGTGCATGGTAAGTGCAAGGGCACGCGACCTCCTACCCTATATAACAGTATACGGCTCTTTCCATGTGCTTGCACCCTCTGAAACCCAAGCTAATGGCACTGAAAATTGCACAAATTCCTCTGTTTAATACATGGCTAATACTGACTGAAGCTACAATCCAGTGAACTCACTGAAACATCTCAGCAAATTAGATAATCATTTATCCCTTGTAATTGCGTTTCTGGAAGCCAAATGTACATGGATACTGTTTAACTGCCTTGAAAGGTCAATATTATTCCCATGCGATATCCTGCCAGTATAACCACAACTGGCACTTTGGGGTTTTTGGCTTAGACATGCGTTCTTCAAGAGCACAGATCAGCAGGTTTTTTTACTTTGGAAGAAAAACAACGATGGCAAGGCTATGCTGGAGATACACTGCTGAAGCATGGCTTGTCTCTTGGGCCCTCTCTGTATTTCTAAGCAAGTTTTTTTTCACACATGAACCACCACATCCAAAATGCAGCCTCCCCCCCATATAACACCAGCAAGACAATCTTCCATGTCACTGAACTAGCCCATGGCTCTACAAAAATCAAGAGCGCAGCATTCCCCATGACTGGCCATGGGCAGTGGGTTGCTCATCCTCCTCCTCCTCATCCTTCATCAGTTGTTTGCTATAACCACATCTTTCCAGATTTTCTGCTCACATTTGTAAGGCTGTCCACTTGAGCAGAGCTTGAGAAACCATTCCTCATCCATCATTAACATAAGCTACAGAGGGGTCTCCAGAATGGGTCAAAGGTTATGAGAACAAGTCTAAGGTCCACCTCTACATTTGTAGTTATTTTACCATAAAGATTTCCCAGAAGGCATCGACTATCCTGTTTTGAGCCTTCTCCAAAGAATCTTTATTCCCTTGCTCTTTAAGGATCAAGCACATCCTTTGCCCTCTCCTTTCTAGATGTCACCTTCCACTGATATTTCATGGAAGACAGCTTGGTTTTTTACTAATCCTTCCAGCCACTCTTCATCACTGACACCCATTCCAATTGTAAGAAAACATGGTACTGCAGCTTCTGGCCACGTGAATATAACATGAAAAGCAAGGGACACTGGCTGTATTATTCACCTCCAAACAACAGGACATACATGAAAGGACAGGTTATCAAGAAAAAATACACACATTCAAATTCAAAAGAAATGCACAAGCACAACAGTTTTTCCCAGTGGCCCATCAAAAGCAGAGAAACGAGCAAATTTGGAGAGAGCCCAGGGAGGTTATTTTACTGGTAGGAAGCTATTAAACTTGCAGTATATTTATGCTGCTGCCTGAATTCATGCCACCCATGGAAAAATGCCGGTTATTTTATGGTATGTAAATTCAGAAGTGTTTGTTCAAGGAGACTTGGATTAGGACAGACAACTCTATGGTGTACAAATGAATCCACCCTTGCGAATAAATTGCATCAAGTTTAATTACGGTCCTTTACTGGACTTGTGGCTATGCAGCCACATAGTCGTGCTTGGACATATCAGCTTATAAATATGAAGATGGCAAGGAGTATGACAGAGATGCCTCCTCCAGCACCAAGAACCCTCTTGCTATGGCCAGAGTGCACCTTTTGGAAAGGAAGGATCGACACCAGCATCACACAGACATCACTTTGCCATTTCAAGGTCTCACAAGGACACAATCCATTTTGGCACCACCATTTCAGCCACAAGGGCTGAGAGATCACAGGACACTTTTACTCAGCATGAAAACAAACACTTTCCACCCTTCTCACCAGAGCTACCGTCTCACAAACAACTATTTCTTTTGTTTCTTCACTCATGGTGAATTTGCCTGGGTATTTTATAGCCAATAGCTCTGTTAGGTCAGAAGTCTTTTATTTCTTTTGCATCTGTGTATGCCTGCACATCTGTATCTGCATGTCAGTGGGCAGGTCCCAGCCCCCAGGAGATCAAAGCTTTGCTGACAGCTTCACCCAGCTGCCAAACTTCCCTCTTACAAACTATTCATACTCAAAAGCCAGAAACACAACGATCAAACAACTGTGTCTGAGCAGAGCTAGAAAACATGTAACTCAGCAGGAAGCATTGATTTTGGATACCAGGATGGAGAATCCAGATAGTCTCCCACTGCTGTCAGTGACAGCTGGGGGAGGAAGGACACAAAAGCTGTGTGTTTCAAGGCAGCCAAGAAGGGATGTCAGGCATCTTCCTATTCCACCCTCCCTGCTGATAACAGGGGCTGAATCACTGTCTCATTTGGAGCCCAAAGGCTTCATCTTGCACCCAGAAAACAACAGGTGGGGAGGGAGATCTATTAGAGTCTATTGGCTGTAAAACAAATCACGAGTCAGGGAGTTTAGAGCTTTTGCTTCAAACCGCCTTCCGCAAGCTAGCACGAAGCAGATAATAAATACGAGGCAGCCCAACCTCCCTGAAAAGAGGGCAATGCCATCCTGCTCCCTGGTAGCACTCAAATTTGCTGGACACCCAAGAGGCAGCTCCGCCAGGGCAAGCCAGACGGACAAAGTGATTATGGATCATACCCTTGTGCAAGAGCACATTTAGATTTGCAGGTCTTGCACGGGAGTGTGCAAACAATGCAGAACAGAGCCCGGCTGCTGAGCCTGATCCCTTTATCTCCACCAAACTCCTGTTTTGCAAAGGGCAACAAGTGCAGCACAAGAAAAAGTGTAGCTCAGCCAAGAGCCCAGCTTGGTAAAGGGGAAAAAAATGGTTCTAATGTCTTGGGCGGCACTTATACAGAACCTCTCAAGGGCATGGTATCTAGGAAGGATGGAACACACAAGCTCTGTGGGACAGCAAGAAACAACAAGTGAAATGAAAACATAAAATTGCCTTTTTCACCTTGCTGCAAAGCCAGCGCACTTATCACTTCAAGCTGGGGAGGAAAGACGCATGGTCTAAGAGATTTAATCCCCAAATCAAATCCAGGCTGCAAAAGCAGAGAGGATTGCTCCCTGTCGCCAGAAAGCAGCAGCCAGGAGAGCGCGAATCCTGCTGGGTGGGCAGCCGAGAGGCAGAGCGGAGTGTGTGACACATCAGAGCCGGGCAAGACCGCACCACGAGGCTTTGCTTTCACTACAGGCTCGGCAAGAGCATAAACCAAAGGATTTCGCACATCTCCCTCCTCCCCTGGGACAGCAGGCTTTGTTGCTGCCTGATTTATAAGAGGAGTTTGGTGCTTTGCAATGTGAGCCAAATTCACCCTGGTAATAGAGGATAAAATAAACCAAACCAACCAACCGACCAAAACAAAATACCATCACTTTCCTTTTTAAACTCTGTTTGAAAACAAACAAAAAGCATAAAAGGCTTTTGAAAGCTCTCTTAGCTTGCATCACGCAGCATAACTCTTTCTCCTGTGCCAGCCCCTTGTCCCCATCCTCCCACAGACACAAGCACCAGGCACCGGTGCTTTCCCCTGCCCCTGCATCAGCTGCCTGGGGGAGCTCCCACACCAAGACCACTCTGCACCTCAAGGACTCTCATTTCCTTTTGCAGGTGCTTTCCCAGATGTATGACTCCCCGTGGGCTTGTGTCGGGCTGGCTTGAGGATACCAACCATCAGCACATGCTGATGAGACCCTTGGAGTCTCCTCCTCCCCAGGAAGGGTCTGCAGCAGGTGCTGAGCACTGGCACATCATTGAACCTCAGGCACCCTCGGCAGGATGGGCCACCAGTGGAAATCACAGGTGGGAAGAGGAACCAGTACGAGGCTTTAAGTGCCATCTCACCCCTCACTGTCACATCTAACAAAATCAGCTCCCCTTTCCACTCTGCAGGAGCTCAAGCCATGCTGGGACCTGATCCCTTTAGTGAGAAAAACTTCACTACAGGGCATCTGCATTGTCCTGCACAGATATTTGGGCAGACTTTACATCCAGCCAGCAAGGGTATGGGGAGAAGTTTAGCCAGAGCAGCCAGAGCTCCTGAGCTGAGACTCGGCTGCTGGAGCAGCCACTGCTCCCAGCGTCCCCAAGGGGTGACACGCAGCAGTTAATGACACTCCTCCATTCTGCTCTTTTCCCAGCATTATTGAGCAAAAGCAAGAGTCCTTAAATGCAGCACCCACCTGCTTCTCGACCAGAACCCTCCTCTGCAGTTCAAAACCTTGGCTTTAAAGCCAGTTTATACTGCTACAATGAAACCTGGCAGAACACACTTTGCTAGGCCCACTTACTTAGATATTCCCCCTTTCTGCACCCAGACAAAAGCTTCATCTTTAAAAAAGAAATAAAAAAAAAAATAAAAAGGAATGGGAATGGCTGTCTCCCACAGATACACGCTCCCTTCCTCCTCCTCCTCCCAGAACAGCCGCAGCCTGGTGCCAAGACGTTCACCTGGGATGCGAGGGAGGCCGCGGTCAGCCGACGAGTGCAGAAATGGCAGTGACAGTAAACCATGCCCAGTGAAGAATGGGAGATATTACAAAGATGATAGTAAATATCTACATGAGCCTCTGAGGAGAGAAAACAAACCAAACCATGAAATGTTCAGCAGCAGCACCATCAGCATCCAAGGGCAAGGTCTCTAACCTCTCTGCCGGGCTCTCGGGCTCAATAAAACGGACGAGAGGTGGGGAAGACAGGGTTTCAGTAGCAAAGATGCCTCCCTGGAGCTGAAGTCCGAAGCCATTCAAAGGGTCTCCCCTGAGCACCACCTCTGTTGTCTCCGTGTGGACTATCTGCCCGCCAGGACCCACCGTGCTGGAGGCCAGCGACACTGAGGAAGAGAGAGGCAGAAGGTCAGGGAGGTCACAGTCAACATAGCAGGTCTGGTCGTGGACCTCAGTCTGGCACTAGTGGGGACAGTGACCAAGGATGAGGCACTGACAGTGCTGAGATGAGCAGTCCTACCCCAGCTAAGTCAACAATAAGGACAGCAAAGCAAGCATGCACACCCCAGCCAACTGCTTCTCTTACGTGAGCTCTTGTGCTCCTTCTTCTTCTGCCTCCTCCTCAGCATGGTGGTGCGGGGGCTCATGGGGTGGGAGCTGCGAGGTAGCGTGTTGGAGTTCTGGCACGGGAAGCCCTGCGCGTTCATGGTGGGAGACGAGAAGTTGGCAGCCACCAGAGCTGGGGAAATAACAGACCACGTTAAGGATGTGTGCAGAGAAGATGGCAGCAGGTTCATCTAACGGGTGTTCATCAAACACCTAATGTGTTTGGACTACCTCCTTCTTCCCGGGCTCAGGACAAGGTGAGAACCTTGTCCTGGACTTGCAGCTCCAGGAGAGCTGAAAGTGGGCTTGGACTCAGATGGACACTGCTCACTGGTGTGCGCTGACTCCCGTGGCTGGGCTGCCTGTCACTGTGGCACCCAGGCCACCAGGTGAGAAGCATATCACGGATGCAGGGCAGCCAACAGCAGGTTGGCACCATGGCACTAATGAATCTTAAATACTCACAAAGAGAAACCCCAGCTTGAACTTGAGCTGCTGGGCAACTGGGTTGCCCTGTCTGCTTCCCACAGTTTGGACACAGTGCGATGATTCCTCCTCCCTGTCTTACTGTCATAAGACAAGAAACTTGGGGCTGAACAGAGCCTATTTCTTTCAAGAGGTGTGTTTACAGATTCTGAAGCAGCCATAATCTGGCTGCTAACATGTTGTGTGGCACCAGAGCTGAGCTGGATGCATCGCGTTACTACACATCACCAGAGACGTCCTCCTTGTCCCACAGCAACTCGTTTTTGCCACATGAAACTGGGCACTGGGTGGGGAGTTAGAGGATGGGAGACGGAGGCTGCCCAGCACACGGCTCTCAGTGCTGTTACCGGATCTGCGTGTGCTGGGCTGCACACACTGGTTTTGTACTTCAGCACTGGACCTGTGGAAACAGCCCCCAGGCGACCAAGGACGAAACGAGTGACAAGCCAGGTTACAGAGTTGGGTATTAAAGAAATGGAGGGCACAACATGAATGAACATGCGCAGGGGTGGGGGCAACATCATGTGCTGAGGTTACATTTGCAGTAATCCTGTCCAGATGTCTGGTTCCAAGTGGGTGTCTTGCAGTGCCCAGGATGGTGGGTGTGACAGTAGTTGACACAGGGGTCCCAGCAGTGGTGGTGGTCACTCTTCTGCACCTTAACTGATGGCACCCAGGGGAGCAGCAATCACCACAGGCAGAGAGAAGTTAGAGAAAGAAAAGGTGAGAAGCATAAGCCAGGAGATTGTAGAAAAGAGCCTCACACTGGCTCTGAACAAGTCAAGACCCAGCCACAGTGTTCCAAGCACCAGCCACAAGTTTCCCACCAAGGCCATCAGCGTTCTCCGACAGCACCGGGGAAACCTCCTTGCGCTGTTTCATACCTTGCTGCCAGAGCTGCCCTCCCAGGAACAAGGCTCAACGCCTTCCACACATGCCAAGGACTGCTCTGAGCACTGCACTTGGCTTCAGCAGTGGGTTGTTTAGCGGCTGCTCTTGGCCAGGAACCCATGGCAGGGTGCACACATGAATGAAAGACAGGAGGAGCAAGGGGCCACCTCCAGCTCATCAGAACAAAAGGGATTTTATACACTGCTGCTTAAAGGCAATTACAGAGGGCCACCAACACAGGAAAAGATGCCAATGCTGTGGCAAACAGCAAATAAAAACATGGAACCAACATGGAAGACTCTATTCAAGGCCATGTAACTGCTTTAGCTTCAACCCTCATCCCAGCCCAGTGTGTGTTGGCAGAGATCTGTTGCAGTGTGACACCCATCACCCCAAAACCCCCTGTCCCAGGACCTTTGGCTCCAGTCACAATGTCATGAGTCTCCTCTGAACTGCCTCAGACACCTCTCCAGGCACAGGTCCCTTGTCTGTTCTCACCAATTCCTCTTTTGCCCTTGGCCAGCACAGAGTCAATCATTTTTCCTCGCCCAGCAGCACTGGGTTTTCTCTCCCAAATCTCTGCACCACACTGTTTGAATCTATTTTCTTCCATGAGGAATTGCTGGTTAATGAGCAAGATTGCTTTTATTCATAAACATGAACAGCATCCCACAGCGGAGCATCACTGCAGCCACGAGTTATCCCAGACCTCTGCATCTCGCAACCACTTCCAGTGACTAGCAACCACCTTTCTAGGACGAGATCTCCTCCAGGCTCTGTATCCTCCAAATAGGCAGAGACTCCACCAGCACTGGCACTACCGGAGCTTTCTGAGGGTGCACACTTGGCACAGGGACTCAGTTTATTCAGAGTCCACCCAGAGATCTCATCTAAAGGTCATCTGTTAGTGCCCTTAACAGTGGAAACCCATATTGTGTGTGTGCATCACAGGCATCAAATCATTTAGGTCAGGATTTCCAACCAATATAGTGATGGTATTTAGTCTTTGCTAAATACTTAGTGAGTTTAGCACTTATTGTATCAATCTCTTAAAAAATCCATTTCCAGCTTTGGGGTTTCTATTTTGTGAATTCAAAAGTAAATTCAGAGCCAGGCAGCTCTAAATTTAAAAAAGTAGCTATGTCTAGACAAAAAGGAAAGTTCTTAATAAAATGAAATACTTTGAACATGAGGGATAGAGCTTATGGGCATATATACAAAATCATTTAATCCATTTATACTAATTAAAACTCTCCCATTTGTCTATAAATACTTAGCTCATATCTGTGCCTTTGAAACTCGGCTGTCAGCGCATCAGGAAGGAGACAAGATTTTGGAAAATTCTGTGATAAAAACCTGCAGCAGCCTTCCCCATGCTTTCATACATCATCCCTGCCTGAGGAAACCCATCCGTCCCAGTATCGCTCTTGGGCACCATCCGCTCCCGCTGATCTTGTGAGCAGGGCGTAATCCTCCCACAAACTCTCCAAACGCGCCCGGAGCCACAGAGAAAGCAAACTCAGTTTGACAAATCCCATGCTTCAGCATTAGACTGTATTTTTGCATGGCAGCTGCAGCTTCAGATCCCTCTCTGCCTCCTCAATAACCGGATTTTGGTTACACGAGAAGCCACACTTAAAAAACATCCTGAGTAGCCCCACACAGGCATGTGCTGGAAGGACTCAGTAACACAGGCGCTGAGCAGGGATGCGTTTGCACCGTCTCCTCTCTTTGGCTGCTTTTCCCAGGCTTCACTCCCTTGCCAACCACAACAGTTTGCTTTTGCATGGCCCATTTTTTCCTTACTGCCCCTAGTTTGTTTCCCTAAACTTAGAAGAAGGAGCCTGTGGAGCTGGCACACAGCACTGGGAGCAGAAGGCAGCATCTCTCCTAAGTCCAAACACGGTTTGTCAACTTCGGTGCAGTTCTTCGACTGCTCACCATAGGCTGCACGGGGCTGTGGCTGGTTACGCCAGAGGAGCACTATTTTGTGAGCTGCTCCTCTTGTCCAATGTGCTCTCATAGAATCATTCTGTTTGGAAGAGACTGTCAAGATCATCGAGTCCAACCATAACCTAACTCTAGCACTAAACCACATCCCTAAGAACCTTGTCTATAGGCCTATTAAACACCGCCAGGGGTGGTGATTCAACCACTTACCTGGGCAGCCTGTTCCAATGCCCGCCAGCCCTTTCGGTGAAGAATTTTTTCCTAATATCCAATCTCTCCTTCCCATCCCCACCACCACCTCCCTTACCCATCTCCATCAGCACTGGTGAAGGTCCAAGCCCAAGCACTGATCTCCAGCCACACACCTCTGCTTCCTAACAGCCATGTGAATGAACAGCATCCTTCCCTATGATCTCCCATGTGTTAGAGTTTGATCAAAGTGGGAACAATTCCTATATCCCTTATTTTTTCATAATAAAGCATTGCAATTACTCTGCCAGGTTGGTGTTCTGTATTTCTGCCACAGCAAACTGATAAGTGTATGGAGGTTTGGGTAAAAAGGCTCTGAACGCATCGAGCTGTCCTGCCACAGATCCTCCTCCTCCTGAGCTGCTTCTGAATGCACATATTGTGAAAGAAGATTAGGACCAGGGCACTAATGGAAGGAGGAGAACAGTTCATTTTAACAGCCATTGAAAAAGGATTATAGCTTTCCATTTTTTCTTGGGCACAAAGGTCAAGTCATCCATTCCCTTTGCTAAACTGCTTTAATTCTGCACAAATTGGACTGGACATGTGAGAGATTTCTTTCTAGACATGGAGATGTTATTAGATTTTATGTTTCACTGCATTAAGTTAAATAAGACAACACAGATCTTTTCCTCCTTTCCCCAAACTGCCCTAGAAGAGAATGATGAGCTGTGCCCAGGGCTACTGTGCACCAATATTATTAAAATGCATATCCCCAAGAGACAAGTGATTGAAAATGGTTGCAAAAGGGGCTGGTACTGAACAGTCATGCCTGAAATACCTGAATTACAAGACCACCAGTATGGACTGTAACAAAACTGCAGGCAGGATTTGCAACAAATCTGCTGGTACTGAGGCTCTCTTCACAGCGAGGTTCACATGAGAGCCTGAGTCAGCCTCTCACGTGGAAGGAGAAACGAAAGGTGAGCAACAAGGATGCTCACCAGGGTGAATTCCTGATGACATTTACAGGCATTTGGGGCTTGATTTCACTGGAGACAGATTTTTTTTTTTTCCCATTATTTCTTTATGGGGGTGGTGGAAAGCAGCAGTTACAGATGCATTCACTCTACCCCCGGCTGCTCAGACACAGTGGCCTTGGAAACAGGCTGGTCCAGCAGATGAATGCTTGTGTTACAGCTTTGCTCCCAAGGGAAGTCCAGCAGGACCCTACCTAGATACCCATGTGTCCTTTACAAAGCCTTCCCAGGCACCAGCAAACGAAAACTGAGCTTAGAAATATATTTGCCAGCACCAAGGTTGTCTTCCTCCCTCTCCATTAAAATCTCTTATCTGAGGTACTAAGAAAGCGCTTGCACAGCACTCAGCACTGCAAAGCCCTGGGATTCCCAACTCCAGTTTCTCCATTCAAGCACAGATGTTACCTTTTTTTTTTTTTTCCTATTCACACCCTTGAAGAACATCATCTAATCACACGCATTTCATCAAAACATCTTTTTTTTTTTTTTCCCTTCACAGATGTCCCTCTTTGGAGTCTCTTGCCAGCATTCAATAGTAGCAAAAGCCCCAGCAGAGACCTCAAGTGAGTTTTAAGGGGAACCAACAGTGTCTGCACAGAAAACACACCTGTTTCTGGAGGCTTCAAAGGCATCCTGCTTTGGTGAACAGGTAATATCTCCAGCTTGACGATTTCTGAAGTGGCAGCTAAAAGCTGAGTTGCCTCTAATAAGGAGCAGTGCTCTGTGCTCGTGCCATCAATGGAGAGAATATGGTCGCCAATGTGCAACGCACCACATCTGCAAAGGAAACAGCAAGTGAGGTAATGATACACACAGCCAAAACCCACGTCCTTACAGTTGGGAGCAAAAATATACAAAATCCAACTGTGAATTATTGTGTGAATTCACGTGGGTTTTTTTGTTTCCACATGTCTTTTTTTTTAACTTCCAATTTGAACCTTAGGTTTAAGTGTTGTCAAAACACCAATTAAGATGGTTCATGCTTGAGTCGGTGCTGCTGGTGGCTTGACAAAGATCTACTAAGTTTTTAATAGTGCCCACTCCCAGCTAGTCTGCATTGTTGAGGGCTCACCCAGCCATGTAGTAAGTCCTACTACCCAGCAGTTAAGCTCAAAAATACAACTAACCACAGCTAGGGCTGCATTACGGTCTGTCCTTCTGCATCCCCGTGTAAAGGGTGAGTAGCTGATTTGCCCATCAGGAAAAGGCTCTAGCCAGAAGTCTCCAGAATAGGTATTTGCTATTCCAAAGCTGCAGGGCAGTCAGAGCTGAGGTTTTTAAAACAGAGCTCAGCTTTCACATGCACTGAGTTACATTCATTCCCCATGAGGAGAGTCCGCTGGCGTTGGGTTAGATATTTTTAGTACCCTTAGCGCTAAAACCACATGAGCATGGCGATTTCAAGGCAAGGCAGAGAAGAATAGTATATAACTAACACGAGAGAAAAAAGGCAGCGGAAAAGGAAAAAGCCAAGCTTAGAAACAGCCTGTTCAGATCTGTACCTGTCCACCACGCTGGCCGGCTTGATCTTGTCAATGACAATGACCTGCTTGTTCCGGTGTGTGGTTGTTGTCAGCGTGATTCCCAGCGTAGATCCCGGAGTCTTTGCTATTTCAACTAGTAAAGGACCTGAAGCATTTGCTACAGTATCTGCAAAACAAGAGAAGCATCTGAAGACACATCTCATACAGCCTTTCTAAACACAGGGGGGAGGCCAACAGCACTGACTTGCCATGTGTATCATCAAACCCGTAGTTTTGACATCCTACAGGCTGTATCACGAGGTAACTTAACGAAGAAGTAAATTCAAGAAACAAAATTGCTTTTGCACTAACTATATATGATAATGAAGAGATAATACAACAATTCACTCGTGAACACAAGCCCCTGCCTCTTTTCTTGGGGTTAAATAGCAAGACCAAGAGATTGCTCAAAGGCTGTGTAGCAGTCACATCGACAGTATTAAAAGCACAAAAAAAGGAAGAGGGACCAAACCAACAAAAAAGCAAAGGCACAGAGAAACAGCATCCCACTTTCTGAAGTAACCAGAAGTCTTGTGTGTCAGTCAGCTCCTGTGTGCTTCAGCAACAGCTTCGAAATATCGCCTCGGCTGCTCATTGCAGCTCCAGTGTGACAGTGGGAATGCGGACACAGAGCTACCTACCTGCACGCTCACAAAAGCCTTCTCTCTCTCATCAGACAACACAGGGGTAACTCATGTCTAAAAGATGCATTTCTGCAATAAGCTTAATAGATGCTGAAAGCGAGACCATGAAACTCCTACGGAATTGCACCTGTTAGCATAAGCCTGCACCATAGCTATTCATCTCTTCTGAGAAACAGGGAGGAAAGAGAAAGCCTGTGTCTCTGGCTGATTAGACAGAAATTCCCTCCACCTCTCTTATACATTTGCTTCCAGATTACCTAAAGCTATTGTGAAAGGGCTGGATTCACAAATGTGTTATTACCAGCACTCAACCCACAACCAGCACCCCGTGTGTAGCTTGACCACCCACAAGAGCACTTCACAGAAACCCAGCCATCCGCTTCGAAGGAAAGGCCAGCAGAGCCCTCTGAGAGCTTGATGCCTCCTTGGCGCTTAATTATTCATAGTAAGGCTTTTCTCCTCCAAAGCTACACTCCACTAAAAATGCTGATGCTACTTGGCTCCAAAACTTGATGCATGGCTCACTCTTGCTCTCTGATAAACGGGAGCGCTGATGCAGATCTCAGAAGCTAAGCCACAGAGAGGTCTTTCCTAAGATTTGCTGAAGATTCTGAGTCTCTGGAGACAGAAGTTTCCCTGGGGATCAGCCAGGGGACGTTCAGGCTCTGGTCTACTCAGTGCCCTTTTTCCCAGGGGAGGAAGGAGGAGGAATGAGCCACACTAAAGTTTACACAAAGCTTCAAATAAAACACTGCTTATTCTCTGTTGAGAAGAACCGCTGGGGAGACCTGCAGGCGCTGGCAAAAAGCGCAGCCCCAATTCCATCAAAACACACAGAAAGCACCCACCTAAAGCCTGCGGAAGGTGCACTTAAGCCTTTGGTAGCAAAGGAAGCACCAAGAGACTGAGGATCGATTCCAACAGCAAACAACAGCTATATCTTGGTTTTGCAACACATACCCTCTGAAGCGGCACAGAAACCTATATTATACCAGCTGAAGGGAAGGAGATACGAAAAAAAGTAATGGAAAAAAAGATTACTGGAGTAGTAGACCTTTCTTTGCAAGGAAAATACCCAGGTTCTACCTGGCATTCAAGTTCTTCAGCTTTACCAAGTGTTTCCCAGAGTGGGTCTCAGCGTGGTGATGAGAGGAAAGGGCTTTGGGTACCTTCTCCCATGGCAGGACATAAGTATCAATAAGACTGTAGGATATCACAGTCCTGCCTCCAACCCGCGGTCCCTCTTCACACAGTATGTGCCATCCCACCATCCCTTTTCATTCCTACCTCCAGTGGCATAAATGACAATCACTCCAAATCCATTTTATAGAGGCACTTGTTGGGGAAATACTAGACAAGCCTCTCTTTATTATTGTAGGGAAAGATTTGGCTCAAATCAAAGGTCAGGAGTCTGCAATTTAGCAATATTTGTGAGGCGTGATTAACATGGGGCTATTACACTCAATCTAATTTAAAAAGAAACACAAAGAGGCCAGGGCAGGCCATGCAATAACCTTACTGTAGGGAGTCAATTTGTGTTGCTGCTTTGGCATCACGAGGTGGTTTTGCACCATCACGCACAGCTGCAACCTCACCTGGCATGGAAAAGGTATCCGCGGCTCTCCTGCATTTCACAGCAAATCTCACCTTACTTAAAGCAAGATACTTTCTCTCAAGCCAAGAGCCTCTAAGTATTTGTTCTGAAGGCTCAGTATTCATGAGATATTCATCCCAAATGCTGCTCAACATGTGCTGAGGGCCAAAAATCACATAGTTGCAGAGCAAGCATCACTGAGGCCAGTGACATGGAGTGTAATATGGATACAGCAGCTTGCATCATTTCTCTAGGGTTTTGTTACCAAGGAACAGGAAAACCACGTATGCTGCCTCACGTGGCTGTGCAGATTTTCATGTAAGGGTTTGAAAGTGTTTTGCAAGCAATGAATCGTGCTTCCCAGAGGAGGATGGTACCATTTTACAGATTGGGAAATGGAGGGAGAGAGAAGGAGAGAGAAGAGAAGCCAACCTCCTTGCAAATGCAAACAAAATAAACCAAAAACTACTAGAAGAACCAAACCAGGGAGCTGCCCCCTTCCTGACACCGCCCAGCAACTTGTGATCCCTCCAACTTCACAGGCTGCCTTTCAGCAGATGCCAAGCAGTCACCCATTTGCCACCATTTACCAGCCCTCCACTCCATCAGCAGGAGAGCCCCTCAGCCCTAAAAAACTCCAGCCTAAAAGCAAATGGGCAGAGGAGCAACCAGTGGAATGGAGAGGAGGAGAAGGACACGGCAAATCGCTTTGCTCATTCATCATCTCTGGCAGAGAGCTTCCCCTCCATGAGTCAGTCCTAAAGGCTTGGAGCCCAGTGCCTGGTGTGATGGCACACAGAGTTTATCCACAGCCTAACGAAATTCCACCAGTTTCTGGCTGATCAACTCATTGGTTTTGGGTTTTTTTTTGTCATTGTTATTGTAGTTTTGTTTTTCTTTGTTGGTTTTTTCTTTGGGTTTTGGTTGGTTGGTGGTTTTTTGTTTGTTTTTACCTCCCCCCTCTTTTTAAAAGGCCCGTGAGATAGTGTCAGCACAGGAAAGCATCTGTTCATTGCAACGTTTATCTGGCAAAGGGCAGCTATTTTCCCGATGCCCAAGGGGAAGTGCATGCCCAGTTCGCGTTTCTTTTAAATGCAAATGGCAGATTAATGTAATTCCTTTGGTGGCCTTGAGAAATAGCAGCCAATCTGATTAAAAGCCTGCCGCAGCCCCATCCCACGCTGGCCTCCCCAGTGACAGCCGGGGATGCTCGGTGGCGATGGCAAAGCAGCAGCCGTGTCCCTCACACTGAGAGTGGGGTGGCCCCATGCAGCTCATCCTCAGCACACAATTTTGGCTGGGAAACCACGCAGACAGCTGGGGAACGCTGTGATTCAACACTCCCCCACAGCAGCCTTGGTCTCTCACCAAGGACAGATGCAGAAAAACAACTTTCCCTCCTCGAGGGTCGGCCCGCACCACCCCACGTGTGCGGCTGCAGCGGAGTGCAAGCACAATGTAAAAACCCCCCTTTTTCCCTAGGGATGAACAGCTTCATGGTGTTGCCAGCTCTTATAATGAATCAAGGGAACTGTGTGACCACATGTCCCCCCTCAGCAAGTTTTCAAAATCGGAATTAAGAGTGTTCCCTTCAGGCTAATAACATCCCTACACTACTTCCAGCACCTGTTCTTCCCTTCCTTCATCATCTTCCTGTGGCTGGTAAAGAGAATGTCTGTAATAGTTGCGATTTGGGGATGATGCACTCATCTCCTGATGCAGTTATTAGCTGTTGCCTGGCAAAACTGTCTGCAGAGATTGTTTTAAGCTACATGTTCTGCGTCATCTTGCCTTAAAAGAAAGCACGGCAAATCTATCCCTTCACGGGGTTGGGGAGAAGCACTCTCAACGCAGAAATTATCTAAGAAAGGGGCTGTTTTTACATCTTGGGAAGTATCTGGTTGTGGTCCCCTGTACAGCAACACAAGATAGAGAATCACTGCATAAAACCCTCCCATCACTCTGTGTTCATTCAGCCCTAACCGTTTTACATGGGAGAGTTACTCAAGAAGAAATACCAAGACACCTTCGTGGCTATTTTTGCTCCAAGTCAGGTTTGAAAACAATCAGCTTTCTGCAACATAGGCACCAGGGGATTGTACAAACAACAAAATCCCAAAAAGACAGCCTATTTCCCATGCACCATTAATTACTTGCTACTGTTCAGACTTGACAGCTCTGTGCAAAATCCCTCCGCAACTCCGCAGCCCAGCCAGCCTGCCAGGAGAGGAACAGACAACTCCTACTGACCACTGCAGCGTTACCACGCTCACAGTCATATAGAAAAGTGGAAAATGGAGTTGGGTAGTTCCTGGTTTCCACCATTTCGGTGTTTCCTCTTTTTCACGAATACCAGCCCATTTCTAAAGCTGCTCCTGTAGCGTGGCAGAAGCCGGGCAGCACGCAGGCAAAGGCCGAGGCATCAGGTTTTCCTTCCAGCTCTCCCAGTGGAGAACATGCCCGCGTGGTACCCAGGTGCCAGCAGCCTCCTCCCCTAGGGAGACCCAGTATGTCCACGCTTGTGGAGTTTGTGCTGGAAGGAAGGGGAAAGCTCGGGGGTAGGAGACTCAAAAGGAAGCAGAAAGCCCTCAGGGCAGGCACAAGGAGCTGCCTTATACTGGTGCAACCCTCTTGCACATTGCATGGAGCGAGTTCTGGTGTTCACAGCTCTCTTTCCTCAGGGGTTGCACAGTATTAAACTCTCTCAGCTGCAGATCCTTCTTATTTCCCTCCTCACTGACAAATCAGAAAGCAACCTGCTATCACAGACTCCTATTCCTCACCTGATCCTAGGCTCAGATATGCTGGACTGCTTTGCAAGATTTGCAGAAAATACTCCAACCTAGTCCAGCTTATGGCTCCGGTGGAGGCAAAAACCCCTCTGGAGATGTATATGCAACATCAAAATCTAATGCACAGCTCAACAAGTTTCCAGAACCAATACAGCTTCGGACTCTGTGGTAACCTTAAACTCATTAACGACACTCCCTGCAGTAACAGCTGTGTGTCACAAAGCCAGCTCAAAATGACTTTACAGTAGCTAATAATAAACCCTTTCCCAGGGCCTGAAACTGAAAATCAAATGAAAAAAAAAAATAACACCAGCCCTTCAAACCCTCAAACTTAACAGCTACAGTGTAGAACACTTTTTAGAAATATCCATCCTCAGTAAATTCTGTCTTGTTTGGGGTCAATAGGCTGATCACCTCTCATTTATTTCAGAAGCAGGTCTGAACCAATGCTTCTACGAAAGGGAATAGCTCCGGAATTAAGCAGGGTCAAAATTCAGAACCGAAGCCACAGCCACATCAAGTCTTTGCCTGCTCGCAGCTCAGTCCCCGCACACATTTAATAGCGGCATTTGCGGTACTGGCAGAGCACTCCAGTCCCCTTTAACTCTGACTTCTCCTATGCCCTCTTTGCCTACATTAGAAAAATCCCCTTTCTCCTCCTCCTCCTCTAAAACCAGTCATCACTCCCATCGAGACACATCATTGGATAAGGACACTTCAAATACATTCAACCAAGCCGGCTTTGAACTTGACGCCCTGCACCCACGTTGGCAGCGCATAGTTCAGCAATTTTTCCACAAGTCTCCTGGTTACTGTGTGTAGTCTCACATACTTCCCAGGCAGCCAGAGGAAATGTCACCGCAACCCTCTTGGCCTTACCCATGATGGTCACGTCGTACTCGATCTGGAAGAGCGCCTCCTGGCTGCACTGCCGCAGGATGTTGAGGGCATCGGCGTGGGTCATGCTGTGCAGGGGGATCCCATCCACGCTCAGCAGCCTGTCCCCGATTTTCAAGGACCCCTCCCTGTAGGAAGCCACAGGCAAAAGGAGTTTTTGTGTATATGTGTATGTATATATTTCTATTAAGATATATTTTCTACATATATTTTTATATAGCTATCTATATTTTATATATATTTCATATACTTGTATATTTAGTGTGATAGATGTGTGTCTGTAGATATAGATATTAAAAAAAAAAAGTCAATTACTTTGATCCTGTAGGAACTGAACACTCCTTGGGACAGCAGTTTGGGTTATTTATAGTACCAGGCCCATCATATTAAATTAGCAGTATGAGAATAGATAGACTGCCTCCTGCTTTCCACCACAGCATCAGCTCTTCATCTGCACAAGGTTAATTAAATGGTTGCCTCCAGAAGAGGAATTTCTTCTTATAACTATAACACCTACACATGGGTCAAGCCTATGAGCACCAGACCCATCCTCCCCACACACCACAGGTCCTACACAACCTGTGACATTCCACACCACCAGCATGAGAAGCCTTGGGGGCACCAGCAAGGAGAACAAGAACACGTGTCCAAGAGCACGGCGAGAGTTGCTGGGCTGTCTTGTGAAAGCAAATGCTGGAGGTGCAAGATGAGCATTACCTGTCTGCTGGGCCACCCGGCCTCACGTAGGTGAGCACCAGAGGTCTGGACTTATGCCAGTCTTCGTGGGCTCCTCCTGTAATCAAACCGGGAAAGCCGTAAGTCACTAGAGGTTTCCAAGTCTGAATGAGAGTGCTGAGAATGGAGAGACATTAATCATGTAACAGCTGACACAGCCTGAAAGCAAAAAGACTGTCCTGGATTATGCAGCCAGCAGCCCTTGGAGGCTGCATGGGATGCTCTCCAGGACACACTTCCACTTCTCAGCAGAGGTTTATAGAATCACAGAATGGTTTGGATTGGAAGGACCTTAAAAGCTCATCCAGTTCCCCCCTGCCATGAGCAGGGACATCTTCACCAGCTCAGGGTGCTCAGAGCCCCGTCCAGCCTGGCCTGGGATGTCTCCAGGGATGGGGCATCCACCACTTCTCTGGGCAATTACGAAATTCATCTTCTTATTTTTCTTTTCCCACTTCCCAAACCACCCCTGCCAGTGATTGTCCCCTTCTCGTTTTTCACTGAAGAAGCCACTAACCTCTGAGCACAAAGCCAAAGCTGTTGCCTTCTTTGTAGAGGGACACCTCTATGGTCTTGGGAATAATGCCAGCACTGCTCTCTGGCACTAAAGGAAGAGAGAAAGATTCAGTTACCCCCAGCCAAGCCTTTTCCACTCCACTCTGCAAAATGATACCAAAAATCTATCCAAAATGCATGAAATGAAAGTCCAGCCCTATACCTATATTGTATTTTCCCTGTCTGGAAGTTAAAAAAGCCTGACCCAAACATTTGAACCAACCATCCTGTTTTGGGATGATTTCACCGGCTCAGTGTTGTGCATCTGCCCTCAAATTTGTCTTGGTTAATACTCTGACATTCAAGTAAAACCACCTCGTTTATCAACTGTCTTTAATGTGTTCAGCATTGCTCAAAAGCCAGAAGCTTCTGCCGCAGATGGAAACTTATAAAAAAAAACCAACAGCAGCAAAGGAGTGAAGTCACTGGCTGACCTTAAAGAAAATGAAAATCCCAAATCCTCAGCGCAAAAGGTTGGAGTATTTTTACCCTGCCTCTCATATTTTGACTTTAAAAAAGATTAAGTGAATCCTTTAAACTGATCCTAGGGGTGATTCAGTAATTTTCTGTTAAATACACAGTACTATTTAATGTACAAAAGTAAAGAGAAAAGGAAAGAAAACTGTTTCTGTCCCTCGCCATCCCCTGCTATTTAATGATTTATTGAACTACCGCAGTGAATATGTGACAATTTCCCAGTCTTCTCCATCCTGAACAGCACATGGCATTTACGCCTGGTCCACTCCGAGAAGATCAATTCCTAATCTTCAAACCAAGTGCAATGAATGGCCACAAGGATAATCAGAAAATAAAAATAAAGAAAATCAAGACGGAGAGCTTGACTTCAACCTGGCAAATCGGAGCTGAAGTCTGCACCAACATTTCCCCTTGGCTCAGGAGGGGGTTTTTGAAGCCAATCTCCCCACCATCCTCACTGCCACCTCAGTCCTCACAGCCAAGCACCCAAATTAAGGTTAAACTAACCCTTAAACTAACCCAAAAGGTGTACATTGGAGGTCTGATACTGCCTTGCATGCAGGCAGCCCTGGGACCAGGCTACAGCGAGGCCAAATAAACCCCCAGAACACTGTGTCCCCCCCCAAAAGGTGCTTTGCTCCTGCTGCTATGCACAGGCTGCTGACAGGGACAGCCCAGAATTGGTCCAGAAGGGACAAGCTCAGGGGACAAGAAGGCTCCCAGCTAATGGGTGTTACTTACATATCAAGTAAAGAGTATAAAGCATCCGCAAATGAGGTCGGAAACTATTCCACTTCTGTCCTAAGCATCCAAGCATGAAGTTTTGCAACAGCCTTTTTGTAAGATCAGTGGGCAGTGGGGAAACCTAAGCTAAAGTTTAATGCAGGACTTGGCTTGTTTATGAAAGAGGTGATACGACATACTGGCCTGAAAACCAGACTTGGACTTGCAAGGTCTCTTCCAAAGCAGGAAATTATAGAGTGGGGAGAAAAATTCAAACCCATGAGCACAAGTGATTGAATTGCACTCGATTTCTTCTCTTTGCCCAAGGAAAGAGAATGAGAGAGGCGGTTGCACGCAGCAGTAACAACCCCTCACCGCAGATAAAAGCCCACAATGAACAGGAGCACGGCAGTAATTGACAATTCTCTGTAATTTGCGGTACCTCTTTGTTTGGATTAGTCACAAAGAGCATCAATAATCTCATTGGAGTCACTGCTTCAATGTGCTCTTCCCCGCTCACTCCGAGGTGGGGACGTTTTGCGCCGCTGCTATTGATCGAGCCATGCGGTATTGGCACCGCTCCCTGGCTGGTCAGCACAGCTCATCAGATTCCTGATGGCCGGGCTCACCGCTGAGGAGCAAGGTTAAGAGCTGCCATCTCTAGTGAGCATGAAAACACGGAAAACTTGAACCACAGAGGTTTTGTTTGTTTTACCAGGGTTGTATGCAAAAGCTAACTAACGTTTAGTTAGCTAGAACAGAGAGGGATGATGGACAGAGGTTCAGCTAATTCAGATTTAAGTTTTTTCTTCTTAGGGCTTTATATAGTCATTCATACACTCAGTACTTTTCATGTAAAGGCAGGAGCTATAGCAAAGCTATGAAGCGTAAGATAGCTTCCTACCTGGGGCAAAATATTTAGATTTCATTAGTTTTGTTTTTCCTGTCATCTTATTTTTAGTTGTTCTATTTCTTCTGCCCAATCATCTTCTGACTGATCTGGGTAACAGAATGAGTAATAACTGGGGAGATCATTTTCACAATGGAAAGACTGTGATGAGAGACTGTATCGAGGAATTTGTTTCAATCAGTACAAACAAATCAGGGCAAGAGCGCACAGTCCCCCACGCCGGGACACAAGCCCTGGCTGTGTGCATTGGGCTTGTCAGCTTCTGCCACGGACCCTTAGCTGGCGAGCAGATTGCTTCAGCTCCCCTTCTGAAAGCACATCACATTTCAAAGCATCTTGAGGAATAACAGCACTTGTCACCGTTCAAAAAAACAGGATCACAGAATCACAGGATGGTTGGGGTTGAAGGGACCTCTGGCGATCACCCAGTCCAACCCACCTGCTAACGCAGGGTCACCAGAGCAGATCACACAGGGTCACATCCAAGCGGGTTTGAATGTCTCCAGAGGAGACTCCACAGCTGCTCTGGGCAGCCTGGTCCAGGCTCTGGCACCTCAAAGTAAAGAAGTTTCCCCTCATACTCAGACGGAACCTCCTGTGTTTCAGTCTGTGCCCATTGCCCCTCATCCTGTCGTTGGGCACCACTGAACAGAGTCTGGTCCATCCTCTTGACACCCACCCTTGAAATATTTATCAGCATCAATAAGATCTCCTCTCAGCCTTCTCTCCTCCAGGCTGAACAGACCCAGCTCTCTCTGGCAATACGTGCTTAGGACTGAATAAAACCTCCCATAGTCATGCTCTAAAAGGGAAAAAAACAAGCCGAAGCAGCATCAGGAGGCAGATTGGCCTGTGCTACACTGAGTCACTCCGAGGCAAGACAGAGCTAATCAGCCATCTCCCGCCGGTGTGCATGAACAGGCACCCACTGTGCTGGAAAAAGCGCTCTGCTCCCGCTGCACACAGCTCCGCAGCATCCCAGCGCTGCGAGCAGACCAAGGCAGAACGGCAAAATGCCCCCGGACTCTGCCGTGGCCATGACGGCTAACGCACGAGCAAGCCCATGTGCACCCCAGGACAAAAAGCAGCCAAGAAAAGGGAGTAGTGTTATCGGAGAGGCACCCACCGGCTGGCGGGAGCTCATACTCGACTTCCAGCACTACCCTTTCGCCCACGTTTTTCAGCAGGCTGATGATCTCGTCATGCCGCAGCTTGGTCAGGTTAATGCCATTCACCGACTTGATGTAATCCCCGACGTTCAGCTGGTCGCTTCTGCGAGTAAGGAAAAAAAATCAAAGCAGTGGTAGCACAAATTCTCTACTACACTCAGCATGGATGTGCCTGGTGAAGCTTTAGTAAGTGGGGGATGTCCTGAACAAGCCACCAGCGCTGGGCTGATCTCAGCTGTCTGATCGCATGTGCCTACTATCAGAGAGAAGTGCTAAAAGCGACGCTATCTATCCTTCCCAGTGGCAAGCGTTCAGATCTGTACATATAGAAACAATTGCGCTGTACGTGTTCACAGCCTCTCTTTTTGTTGCTCAATTCCCATTCATGTAGAGCAATCAGTCAAAGAGAAGCACACCAAGAGATGTCTGAAAAAAAAAAATCCAGCATGGAATAAGAAAACATCTTTCCTCTTGTCTGGTTTCTGTAAAATTGTTCAATTACCCCTTCCTTTTCTCTGCTTCTTGGAGTCTTTCTTTCTCATTCCTTTTCTGAGCCAATAACGTTACTTACACACTCAGTATTCAGAACAGATACAATATTAAACCACTTAGCTTGATCAAGATGTATTGTACCATGCAGCTCTCCTGACAAGGCTGCCTAATTTCACAGAATCCCAAATATCCCTACACAAAACTTCAGAGCATAATTACACAGAGCATGAGAAATAACTCAAAATAGATGTTCTACTTACTGAAGCAACAACTTTGCATTCTTGGGCACTCAAAAAAAGGCAGTCGGGTACCAACTATTTTATCTATGATGATATTCAGTAAGAACGTGCAATTATTCCTCTCCAATTTTCCTGTGCTCTCTGCATCCCATTTTGGTTTCTCACCTTGCAGCCAGTCCTCCCGGCCTCAGATTGGAGACTCTTGGCTTTCCATCTTTGTCTGTGCCACCTGAAATGGTTAACCCGAGGGTGCTTCCTTCCTTCTTAATCAGCTCCACGATGGTGACCCCTCTGAACTCCTCTGAAAGATCAGGAATGAAGACAAACATCTCAGCAGAAGACACATTCCTCCCAGTCCCGAGGACATCATTTTCCTACAGGTGGTGGGAGAGCAGACCTGGGATGATTTATATGATTAGTTTCATTTTATTGAAAATGAAATTGTGAAACAGAAGTTTGACCTGTTGGACCTGCAGCAGTGGAGGGAAAGTGTTGCATGCATGTCTTGCAGGCAAGACAAAGCAGGACTAAGCAGAGGAGTGAGGGCTTCTGAAAGGATCAAAACTTGGTGTTTCAAGGTGCTGGTAGCAGTGGAAGAACTCAAAACCAAGAGCGATGGCATCTGGGCAGTGGTCTAGGGACAATACCTAGAGGAATTATGTTTGATATGGAGTGGGGTGGGTGGTAGGAGGGCTGCATGACAGGCAGTCACAGTTACCAGGTAGGAGGATGCTGTGGACCTGCAGTAGCTGCCTGGATGGACAGAACAGGGTGGCTCTTAAAAAATTGTGATTTAAAAAAATACCACGAGACATCAATACAGTCGGGACATAAAGAACATAATGTGGAGAGGGGGTGGGAACCTGCCATCAGCAGGGGAAGGAGCGGGGAGGCATGAACACACATTCACAGCAGTTTCCCACCCATCTGCACCTGGTCTAAGTTAAACTTCCTCCATATCGCCCACCTCATCTGCAGCTGGAACTGAAGACACAAGTCACTTTTAAAACCTGGTTCCACGTGCACTGCAAGCCATCATGTGTATGGCAGGGTCAGGCTTAGGGGATGATCCCTAAACTATTCCAGCTTCTGGATTTGACAGGGAGGAGGGGAGCACGTTAGCAGGAGAGCCAGCACCAACTCGAGGAAAGACCAAGAGCTCTGCAGACTTGGCATAAGGCATCTCCATGTTAATCCACACGACAGCACTCATACTCTTTGCTCAAAGGAGGACCAGCATAGGACAAATCAGATGACTTTCATGCCTTGCCAGAGCCTCCTCTAAGAAGCTTTCGCAGAATTTGTCTACAACAAGACGCTCCATCCACCTTGATACCTCTGGTGCGTTGAAATCTCCCACAATTTTACAGGAGGAGAACAGTTTCCCTCGCACAGGGTGCCCTTCTCCAAGGCTGTGGCAGGGGAAGGTGGTGATGAGCACACAGCAAACAGCAGAACTGCAGCTGTGGAATAAAACCCACGCAGCAAATGGCCCAGGGGGTTGTTTGCATAGCAAACCACATCAGGCTTAAATGAGATGTTCTATTTGGAGAGGGAACATTTGAAATCTCTTCCACACTATGATTTCCAGAGCATGGCAGGGTCTCTGAAATAACATATTGACACAGAAGATCCATGCTCGTGCAGTGCTTCCCCCTTCCATCCTCTTTCACTGGGAGAAAACACAGTGTCATTTGGCACTAGCACTTTCCTCCTTGTGTGATGCCACCAAGGCACCAGAAATTTCCCCTCGCTTTGAGTCCTGCCATGCAATACCTGTTCTGTAAAACACTTCCAAGAATAATCCATATACTTGATTAACGCGAGTGGGGAACCTCTTTGCAATCTAGCGCCAGTCTGGAAGGCATTCAGGCACTGCTGGAAACCTATTTAACGTGGCACTGGCAGCTCGTTGTGAGACGTCAGGTCCATAATGCTTCTGCTTTTTAAACGCAGTTTTGATCCCTTGCCAACTACAGTAACTTAGTTTTCAATTCACCAGCCCAGGATCCCAGGGGCTGCCAGAAACTTTGTGGGGGCTCCCCACGGTGCTGGAAGGAACACCATCCGGCACTATCCTGCAAATTTCCTCTCAACTACAGACAGGACTGATCAACACAGATGGTGCCGCAAGGGGAGATTATTAGCTCAACAGGATTTAATTTTGATCCTTGATAAGTGTTTAAAATGAGAACTCCCAGAGTGCAATTACCCATTGTTATGGGTTCAAGGAGAAATCGCTGCTCCGAAAAAAGGCAAGTCCCCAAGATCTATCTATCAAGGTATGCAATAAGGGGTTTTGACCAATGCCTCTATAAATCTACTGCTGCTATTATAGACACACACACACAGATGTAAAAGTGAACTGGTTAAGCAGCAACTGGTCCTTCAAGACACAGTCTTTAAGTATGATAACAGCCTTGTATTCCTTCTATTGGCATATAAGCTTGAATTTTGCTGCTCAAAGCATCCCAGGGCAGGAAGATCACACCTGAATTTTGCCCTTGCCATTGAGATGCCCTGAGCTGGGGTCATTGGATATATTGGCTCTTACGAGTGAGGACTCAGCTTCTCTCCATCAGGGCTGCAGTACAGTGGCAATGTATTGTGGCAGCCCCAGAGGATACAGAATATACCCTAAAAAATTGCTGAATGATGAAGCAATGGCAAAAGGGTCCTGTTTCCTCCCCATCCCCTACAACACACCAAACCAAACCTGTGTCTGGGCCAATTAATGATCAGAAGTCAAAATCAAGCCCCAGGCTTTATTAGGAAGGACACGAGCTGTCCAGAGCAGCCCATCCAAAGCTGCTGGCAGACAAAGCCCAGCACCCCCAGCAGCAAACGTACCCCATTTCTCCACTCCCTCTTCAGCTCCCGGGGCTGTTTCTGCACGGGAAGGTTTATCTCACAAATGTGCTGTGACTGACTAAATAGCAAAACAAACTTAGTCATATGTGGGAAATACGAAGCTTGCCAAATGCTGCCAGTCTCCCTCCCCACCCGGCGAGCTCGGATGTGGCAACGCTTCTTCCCTCTCTCCTTCGCTGCTCTTTTCCTCTTTGTGGGTGTCATCACTGCCCAGGAACCAGTCCTTTCCCAGCTCCCTGTAACCACCAGCAACAGCTCCACACCAGACTATGATTGCAGCAGTAACATACCGCTCACCAAGACTGGTCACTACCACTGCCTTGCTGATAGATGCACCAAATGGGTGGCTTGGGGGGTTTCACCCACTTCAGGGGTAGCCAGGTAATGTGTAATGGATGCTTTGGAGCAGGAGCTGATTCCCGCCTTTACCTGGGATGCTTTGCCTCCTGGAGACCAAGGCTGCGTCCATCCCACCAGAGTCCTTGCTCCCCTTCGAGTAAGGGCCATCGTCTGCGAGCAAAACCAACACAGAAGCTGAAATTAGTACCAAAAAGCAAAGAACAACAGAACCAGAGCACTACAAAAAGTTTGTCCTGGTGACTCCAGAATTGGGATCACATCCATATCACAGACTATAGGCAAGAAAAAGCAATACCAGCTCTGGCTTTGCACTGCACCATGTGGGCTACCTCACTTTTTAGAGAGGGAGGGAAAGAAACAAGAAGGCAATAACATTATCTGATTTATTCCTCTTGGAGCTAATCCATTAGGAGAGAAAAAAAATTCCCTTACTCCTGTAATTATGTGGAACAGCTGAGGACAGAGAAAGCTGCGGCATTAGTCTCACAATTTTTAAGTCTGTCATTATGCTTGTGAAGAAACTTACGGTCTTTGGAAATGGAGTTATACATCAGGACACTAACAGGGCACTAAATCACTATACTTGAACAAAATTGCCTATTCTTATAGATCCCATTATTTCACAGTCACATTTTCCTGCTGCTCTTCCAGCCTCTGCACAATATAGAGAGCACCTTCTAAGTGATTTAAAAAAAGAAAGTCAAAGGAAAGAGAAAATAGTATTAAGCACTGTAAAGGCACCATCCAGCATAGGTTAAAATTTTAATTTAAAAGTATTACAACATCTTTGTATTTGCCTGTTGGAAGACTCTTACATGGCGTAGAGGTTATCTGCAGAGAAGGGAGCATGCTTCTACAGATTTCATTGCCATCCATCTAACATGTCTATTTTTATGGCATTTCCTAAAAAGCTGATGCTTTTCCAATCAATATTTTCCAGTAACCATGTAGTATCAAATAACTCCCATTCTCAGTGGCCACATTCCTGGATTGCCCTTCCCAATTTTCCAGTAACTGTGAAGGTTTAGAAGTTGCGCATGATGGTATAAATATGGTTCCCTGAAAATCTTATCCATTTATTCCTGTTCACAGCCCTTATTTACATTTAAGTTACAGAGAAAAGTTTTTGTCTCGCTGTGTACAAAGGGAACAACGACCTTAGTTCAACCGAATTCAAGACACTGGTCTGATGGTGTAAATTGAACCACATGGGTTACACTTAACCACTACGAGATGAATTTTGCTCAAGGGTCTGAACATTTTTAAAAGTAAAATGAAATAAGATCCCCCCCCACAAAAAAAAAAAAAAAATCTGGTTTTAATTCTTGCACTTTCAAGCACAAAAGAGTTTTGGCTGAAAAATAAGCACCAGTTAGCTTTTCATCCCAAATTTTGCAGCCCACCGAGGGACAATGCAGATGTCCAGACCCTGGACTCTTCTCCTGCATCACTTCAAATGCTTCTGCATTGCAACTAAACTGAAGATTTCCAATGAAGCAAGAACTGGCACTTGACACTAGACCATCACCAAGCTATGCCAAGCCATTGCTGCCAAAACACATTGAACCTTGATAACCAAGCAGCCAGGACCTCTGTGAAACAGGGGAAAAAAGCTCTGACTTTCAAAAAATAAGGGGAAGAACATGCTGGATCAAACAGCACTGCCCTGACCGCAGAGATCTCGCTGCGTTACTCAATGCTGACACTGAAAACAGCAGCACTTGGCTATAGAATTACAGCAAGCACCACAGCGAGCCATTGATTTCAGATAGGTGCTGGAACAGCCTGGCATCAGCTCTAAGAGAAGAAGACTTGAAAATAAAATTTGCCTTTTTCACAACAAAACTTCTTTGGGTGATGGGGAAGCCAAGGTCAAGGTTAATCTAGGCTTAATGACTATGGAAAGAAGTTTAATTTACTTGGGACAGTTTAGCTCCAGCATGCCAACTCTTCTTCAGTAGGTGTTTGATAATGATGAAGATTCAGAGCTTTCAATCTCTGCCACTGTTGACCACATTCATCTCAATTTCTCTCTCTGAAAGGTTTTCGCTAATATCCTACCTTACCCTCTCTCTGTCATCCCAGGCCATACAGACCTGCAAAGTCTGAAAACAGGGATGGTTTGGGAGTACAAAGCAAGGTGGTGTTTCCCAGGGGAGCTGCAGGACAATACTGATCCCGCTACTCCTTGCCCACATTACTCAGCCCAGCAGCTACAACCTCCCAAATGCAGCAGCACATTGAAGGAGGAATCCCAAACCCAAACTCAGGATACCCTGCGTGAGATGAATCTGCAAAAGGCACCTGCAAAACACCCTAAGACATCCAGGGCTGGATCCTCTCAATGTCACCAGAGCATCAGTGTCACTCTGGATGGTGAGGACCACCCCAGCATGCAGCTGCCTTACACGTGACAACGTTGCTGCCGGCTCTGACCCCAGGTTCACGTGCTCAAGGCAGCAACGCTCTGCCGCGGACGGGATCCCTGCATTCCCGGGAAACCATGCAAGATGACTTGAAGCCAACTCCATAATCTGCTGGCAAAGTAAAGCAGTCAACCATCTGCTTCACATAAACACACCGCCCTGAACCAGACAGCCACCAGCACCCTTCTGTGCTTCATTTCCCCAGCACAGCCCCAATCATGATTGATACAAAACCCCAGCTCACTAACGCTTACCCTCCCCACCCCACTAGCTGTTGGCAAATGTGTCCTGGCTACCATTTCAGCAAGCAACCAGGTTGCCTGCGCATTAACAACAGCTTCTTCCACCAGCCAAAGGCCAAGAGCAGCAACTCGAGCTGCTGCCGGCAATTAGCAACGTGTCCCCCAGCACCGTCCCGCGCTGCTTCGGTGACAGCCCTATCAGCCAGCAATTAATTAGCACTGCATCCCCCCTCCTCTTATTGCTTTTCCCTTCCCAACTCAGTTGATTATGCAAAAAATGTTTGGTTTTTTTCGCTCATTACCTGGCTAAAACGTTTGAACAGGAAAGGAAGCTGCCACACGCCGCCTGCCGAGGTGTGAATTGGCATTTGCTTGCATTCGCATCCCTGCCGCGCCGCTCTTTGTTCATTTTCAGCCGATTCCCTGCTCTGCCACTCAAGCTGGTATTAATGGAGTCACTTTATTCGGAGTTGTTGATGGGTTTTGTTGGTGTTGTTTTTTCTGGAGGTCGTGATGGTGCTTTGTTTTTTAAAAAAGTAAATTCCTTCTCTTTGTTCTCTTAGTCGTTTCTCCTGCCTAGCGCAGCATCGGTTCAGACGTGAGCCTGGTAACCACCCTGATTGCTTAGCTGGCCCGAATCACAGCCCCAACCCAGGCACTGAAAATTCATGACCCCTCTACTCCCTAAAATGGGGAAAATAACCTTTTTCTTTTTTTAAGCCAGTGTGTGTTCTTTTTTGCGAGCAATCAATGCTGGAGCCATTAGAGGTATATTTTTCAAGCTTCTTCTCTCACACCAAGTGGTCCAAAAATTTTCCAAAGAAAAAAAATGGTGTAATTGCTGATTTTGAAGTAGTGCTGTTAATGCTGGCTCTAGATCTTTCAGAAAAGCTCGCCAAGAACACAAAACGCTCAATAAAACCAAGAGTGCAACACTTTGCATATATTGATGCCATGGGAATCTGTGACAATATACAAAAGGTCCTGTAAGTTCTCTGAGAACAGTTTTTTCCGTTTGGATTTACTAACACCATGGAGAGAAGAGCTCCCAAGTCCCTGCCCCTACACACACGGCACTGAGGTCCCATCTCATTCCCTCAAAAACAAACTAGACAGATGAAGAAGTAAGAAAAACATCTCCTTGCTTTAGCTGAACTACCAGGGGCAGGAAGAAGGGAAGGTCTGGGCAAACTCCAACATCTCATGGTGCTGCAAGGGTGCAACATGTCACCTCCAGCCAGGGCACTGTGTGTTTTACACTGTCCCTGGTTAATCAGGATTGTGCCAGTAGCATCCAGGTTTCCAGGCAAGACAACCCAGGAGCTAAAGAGGCACTGGAGGCACCGTCCCCTTGACAGACAGCACAGAAATTGGCTCAGGTTTTCCCAGGAAGGATGAGACGGGGGAAGAGGTCAGCAAAGTATAGGTATTTCCTGGGAACTTGCACCTAAATAGAAGAAAATTGGCAGATCAAGTCTTTCTCTGCCTCTTCCTCAAGGGAAACCCCAGCTGGGATTTGGGGCAGCACACAAGGAGCTACAGTCACAACTGCAAAAGAGATGGCGCAAAATAAACATAAAATTAAATTTTAAAAGAGAGGGAGAAAGGTGAGGGGACATTTGAACAGCTCTTGCTTTACTCCGGTGTTTCATTTTTTGTTGTGCTTGTTTTTTGTTGTTGTTGGGGGGGTTGTTGTTTGGTTTTTGTTCATTTGGGAGGGTTTTGGTTTTGTTTGTTGGTTTGGGTTTGGGGGGGTAGTTTGGGTTTTTGGTTTGTTGGTTTGGTTTTTATTTCATTTTGTTTTCCATTCCCTGTCTCAGCATCTCACCACTAAGTGTATTATCTGGGAAGTGGTGTCCCCAGCGGTGAGGTGCAGCCATTCTCCCCTCCCTGTCCGGATCAGACTGGGAGGTATCAGACAGGCAGTGACAGCAGCAAGGAGAACAAAAACTGGCCAGAGATCAGTCTCTCGGTGGTTAATCAGCATGGGGTTGTGTAGCCAGCGCTCTGCTGCTTCCCTCATACATTCCATTTGGCACCTCAGCTCCAGCGACAGCCATAAAAATGTCCTGTCACCTGCTCGGCCACCAGCACAACCACTTCTTCCTGCTTTTTCACCGCTTAATGTTCTGGGCATTCTCTACTTCTGCCCACTGCTTTAGGGGAGAAGACAAGAAAGGAGAAGAGGTAACAGTTGTCAATAACTGAAATGCAAACAGCAAGAGAATAAACCCAGTTAACTGGGGGCATGGGGAGAAGTGGATCTGTGCAATGTCCCCATGCTCTGTCCTTCTGAGAGCCACTTCCATGTCTTTGGGTTGGGTTTTGTTGCTCTTTTGGATTAAGAACTGGGAAACCGATAGAAAACACAAGTTGCTCCATAAGCAGCAGAACCTGGTCTCCAGATTCCCCATGGCTGTGTCCGATGTGGATTCTCTTAGGTCTAATAGTAAGGTTGAATTTACCTCCTTCTAACTGAGGGTACAAACAGGAATCTCCCCTGTAACCAAGATGCTTGTTTGCCCATTAATCACCCAGCTGGTTGATTTGCAGGGATCAGCTGTATACACGTAAATCAATTGTAACTCCTAAGAAATCCACAGCTTCCCTAAATTAGGGATCCCTGGGCTTCCTGAACAGTTTGACCCATTTGTTGAACTCTCACCAAGGTTGACTTGCTGCCTCAGACACCCCAGCTTTCACAGAGCCAGTGGGGACACCCTGGGCCAAATTCTCTCTCTGTAGCAACCAGCAGCAAAATCAATCTCAATACCACCATGACTTTTCTTAGCTAAATTCCCAAAGGGATGTGAGCACAGGCACGAGGATCTCCTGACATCAGTTCGGCCTCAAGCCAACCTCTGGTTAAAAAAAACCTTACTCGGAAATAGCACTGATTTAGGAGTTCATTATCCTTGCCGGGGGGGGGGGGGGGTGGGGAGGGGGAGAAGGGGTTTTTATTTCATTTAGAAGAGTTATTAGTCTATGTTATTAACAGAGATCACCTCTTAATGAAAATCGGCATTGGCTAAATAAGATTCTGCAACAATTAGACTTGCTGTCTGCAAGTTGCTCGGATTCCTAGATTGCTTTAAGACAGTTCCTGCAGAGAAAGTGCATTAATCTTGTGAGAAGACCAAGAGGTAAAACCTCCTATTTGTTTAATGGAAAAAAAAGGCAGTTGGAGACAGTTATTTTGCCATAGGGTAATTGCACTCCTTGTTTAGAGAAATAAATACTAAAACAGCGTCAAGAACCAAAAAGCTGCTCATGGCAAGGCAAGCTGGCATTTTTTGCTAGAATAAAAGCACGAGGTTGGAAGCAGAAACCCAAATGACTAAAACTAAGTGTGATTTGATCCATTTTGAGGCGAGTAATCTCTGTAGGGCAAGGAAAGAGCAGTCGGGGTATGTGAGGGTGGGTCAGGCAGCCAACGATGCTTCAAACACCAGTTGCCTCGGGGCTATAGTCTCCAGGTCTCGGCATTTTAAAGATATCTGGGTGCCTGAAGATGCAGACGTGTACTTCAAAAACAGGCTGTAACCATCTATCTGTATCTTTAGGCACCTAATCACCTTTAAAAAGTTGTTACATTACTAGAAGGAGAGGAAGGGAAAAAGATATATTCACGTGCAGCTGTTCTGAATCTCAAATTGGCGTTTAGCTCCCAAATTACACAGCCCCCGTTGTTGGAGGGGGACAGTAACGCGATGCTTCCCACCTCTCTCCAGGCTGGTGCTCTGTGTGGCATCACACCTAGTGGCATTTTATGCACCAGTAATGGATTTGGGTTTGATTGCAAGGATCTACACAACCAAGCCTCCAGCACATCCCCCGCAAAGGGAGGTTTGGGTTATTTTAGCACCCTCGCAGCAGGTCGGAGATGGCTGCATCAGCAGCAGCCTCCCATCTTCAAAGCACTTGGCCTTTAACACAAGAAACAAGAAGATCCAGAGAGGCTTGTGGGAAACAGCAGCAGGTCTGTGGAATCCTTGACAGAAAATATGGGAGTAGAGATCAGCCTTGAAGATATTAAGGTTTACCCTTGAGAAGGATGGGAGTAAAGGAGTATCCGGAGGTATGGAGTTGTACCCGTGAGAGAGGAGAGATGTACCCGTGAGAGAGAAGGGGATAGAAGAATAACATGGATGATAGCAAAATTAACCAATGAGATGTTAGTGCTGTAACTTGTAACCAATAGTGAAAAGACACATGAACTGGTAGAATTGTATAAAAATGCACTTGTAGCAATAAATGGCACCCTATTACTTTCATCTTGAAAGAATTTGGTCCATGTCGTTTGTCCGTCTCAACCGCGACAGAGGCTGGGACAGGAAACCAAAAAAGCCCATTTGGAATACTGTTACAAACAGACTGCATGATTTTCCTGAAACTACTTAATCACGGAGTCCACCACAGCCCAAGAGCTCCTTCCACATCTTCGCTTCAGGCAAGAGACTCTGTTTCCATGAAGATCCCACCTCCCTTGAGCCTTCCTCAGCAGGTGGCTTAAGTTTTCTTCTGCTCAACTAAATCCAAAGCTCCTTAGGCCCTTTTGTACATGAGTTCATTAAGCCCAATACAGATGTTCAGTTCTTTTCCCATCTCCAGAAATGCAATGTTCCAGCTCTGCATCAGAAAAGTGAAAGAAATAAGTACATTGAAGCCAAACAAACGGATGAAAACATCTGCCAGTAACCTCCAGACTGTTTTCCCAGAATACTGCAAAAGTTGAGCTACGGTTCATGATCCTGCCCTACATAAAACTGGCCCAAGCGTACAATAACAAATATACTAAATCCTCAGGCAAAGCAGCCTGTGCTCCTGCAAAGTGCCCAAAACCAAGGAGAAAATAATGTCACTTTTGCTTCGTGATTCCGCAGCACAATTTCATTGTCGTGACATTGACTGTTTTGCTCGCTGCATACAAAAAAATCCCTGACCTTTAAAAGGCCCAGGGTTTTCTGGCTTTCTGTTCTCCAGAAGGTGAAGTGGGGCATTGGGGTTATGTGGGTGAAAAACTTAGTGCCCTTCACAGATCTCATCTCCACCCCATCAGCACAGGGCACCCTCAACACGACCCTCCTATGGCAGCCTCCCAGACCTAAGCAGGGCTTTGAAACTCTTCTTTGCACCAGGAAGATTCTTTAAAAAATTCCCTTTCCCTTTACCATTGAGCTCAGATTGGAATGGACCAAGTTATACTAGGAACAGCCCCTCCCCAATTTCATAAATAGATGCACCAGTAAGTTTGTGGTACAACTGGCAGAGGCTGTTGTGAAGAAGAGCCTCATTCTTCCCTTCACTGGCGACAAACCCCCTCACCGCACCTATCCGTGTGTTACACAGAAGATAAGGGCTTGTGGAAATGTTTTCTCTTCGAGGTTATTCCAAGAGGAAGTTGTACTTGCTAACTTGCTCTCCCTGACACACGCAACGTGAAATGGATCTCCCCACACCCTCCACATCTCCCCTTCTTTTCTTCTTATCTACCAGCCCTTCTAAGGCATGTGTAATTTCATAACCACTTGCTGCATTATTCACAGGAAACAGATCTATAGAAGATACAACAGCCTATTGTTCAACAGAAAACTCCATGCTTTGTTCTTGTATTTTTTTTTTTTAATAAGAAACCAAAATTACTTTTAAAGGAACAATTTCTTTCGAGCAACCATTTTCAACCAGAAATGATGTAGATAGTTATTTGCGTAGCAGTAGCCTTTATGAGACCAAGATAAGAGCCAGAACATGCCTGTGTTATCGAGCAGGTTGCCTTCCAAGGGATAACAGAACACATTTCTTCTCCTTTGCAAACCTTCAACAAATACATAACATTGACAGAAGATTCCTGCTTCTTATGGAGAAGCGAAGAGAGTTTCAGCATTTAGTAAATGAGCAGAAGATCTAATTTTGTGTGTGTGCACACAAAGCCCATTTAAGTTGGTTCTGCAGAGAAGCCAGGCTTTGGAAAGATTTAATTCACACATCAACTTTCACAGGATATTAAATACTTTCCAAGGACTGATCTAAGTCCCATCTGATAAGAATAAAAGCTGGACCCGGCTTGCAATGCCAAAATGTGGTACCCCTCATGCTTTCTTTAAATACATGGCGTTCCATAAAAAAGCATAAAAGGGGAAGAAATGAAAAGGACATGATTTAAGAATCTGCAGTCAAGTCTTTAATATACCTGAGACATTGCTACAATGCATTGTCTGTCACCATTATTGCTTTGGAAGCCAGTGCAGAGGAACTCTTACTTATCTAATCAGCGCATCTGAGGGAGTGTGCGATAGAGGACCTGGAAGCAGTTCTTAATTTCCACTCAAGCTGAACTGAGAGATATAAGGAAAAAATATTTGAAAAAGTCACTAGAATTTTTTTCTTAAATCCAGCTCAACTTTTTTTCCTTGGTTTTCTGCAAAAATTAACTTCATGTGCTGTCTATACATCCATCCATCTACCATCCTTTTGCATCTCTGGAAACCAGTGGCCAGTATCCATCAACCTGGGGGAAGAGAGAGCTGCCTGAAAGAGGGTTATAGTCCTGTAACGTTCATTAAAATTGAGGTTTGAGTAGGAAATACCCAAATTATTGCTCTCAGCAAAGAGCTGCTGTGCAAACCAGCTCTCGACCAGCTTCACCACTTGTTTTCCTTTGCATGGTAGCAAGGAGAACAAGGGATATTTGTTGCAATACTGTTAAAAAAGGGTTCTTTTGCTCTTCTGCTCACAAAGGAGTGCAGTATGTTCTTCTGAAGTAATCTGTGACTTCTTTTCTTTCTTTAGTTTAAAAATGTCAGGGACAACGCTTTTTCCATTCTGGTGAGGATATGCTTTTGTGCATTAAGTTAGGCTTATTAATTGCTGCTTGAAGATAGCACAGCATAGTCTTCAGCACAAAAAGCTTTTCCCAAACAAAACCCAAACATCTTCACTTTTATGCACCTCTCCCAAAGCATCCTCTAAAAACGTCAATACCAAAAAGGTCCCTTTTCACTCACTGAGCCCTCTCCAGTTCACTTTTCTTCAGCACTCCCCAGATAGATTGGAATTTCTAGTGTTATAGAATAAAAATAGAGAAAGGGAGAGAGACTTCCTGCAATCCCTCTCACCCTCCCAGGCATTTTCAAACAGCTTCCTCAGTTTATATTTAGGAACGACCCGGTTACAGGGGAAACCACGCGGCTCCGCACCCCCTTACAGATCACATTTGCCCACACGCTTTATTTGCAGTAATTTTGTACACGAGGGACAAGAATAGTGCAGAAGCAAACTCAATGAGATTATTACCTCTCCATAGTTCTAGTGCCTGAAATGATGTTATTGAAGTTACATTTTCCAGACAATCCAGCAATTTCTCTTATTAAGCAGTGTAGCCTGTACTTGGGAGAGTCTAACAATAAGTTAGGAAGATGAAATATTGCTGACATGCTGACTGTGTTGTCTGAAGAAACTACCTTTCAAGAGTAAAAACTAAAGAGGAATAAAATACATTTTCAGACTGATCTCTCATGACAGTGAGCAATTGTAATGTGGTGAGAAATGGCCGATAAAGTCTAACGCCATTCCCAGGGAAGAATGCCTCTCTAGATACAACCGGGTTTATTAATCTACGCAACAGGCAGCAGTAAATCCTAGCTGGCAAAGGAATACAATTTTCCCTTTTAACTCCACACAAGCTTCCAAACTTTCTCTTGACTATGGAGATGGAGGAGAGAAGCAAAGCAGCCTGCTGAAGAAGAAAAGACAGCTCTATTGTGGCTTTTAAACCAAATTAAACTAAATATTGTCAGTTTATTAGACTTCAGCACTCAAATCACTGCTGCCACCTAAACCTAGAGGCCAATATTACCTGCTTATTTAAAAACAGTTAGTCAAAAACCAAAAACAAGCTCTACCAAGAGCATGCATCAAATTTTAGCACCTGTGTTAAACTTAGAGCATACAACGTGGAAAGCAACTAAGAATGGCAAACCAGTCTTAAGGAAACCTGCTAGAAAAGAGAACTCCTTAGATGAAGGGCTGGGGAAAACCTCTTTGTACAAGGAATCGCATCCTGCTTCCCTGCTGATCGCCATGAGCAGCATCGGTTTGACAAGGGCAACCCCTGCACCAGCAAGATTTAACAAGGGGGCAAGGGGACCCCAGCGGGGTTGCTCAAGGAAGGTCACCCCATCACTCATCCAGGTTGGCACCTTCTCTCTGCCCCCAATTACAAACCCGCTCTTGCTCAGGAAAAAGGCCCAGAAAATGAGATGAGGAATCAAATCTGGGAGATACACTGGGCCAGGTCAAGAGGTGCTGCGATTGATACGGGTCCACGTGTGGTGTGAATCAATCTCAGTGCCGACTGCAGTAAGAAAATCCATGCAAACCACAAGCAAACAAACCCAACAAAACAACAAAAAAAAATTAGCATATCAGGCAACAGAAGAGATGCACTTCAGTGCAGTAACATTTAATAAAAGCATGAGGCAGGGATCAAGGGGTGAAGCAAGAAAACAGATTTATATAAAACCTAAAGAATGCCATCAGCACCTGTATAAAAAAGTCAAACTATGAGAAGGAGATCTCAAAGCTGTCCACAACCTCGTTTGCTGCTGCACTGATCTTATCTCAACTAGGCTACAGCTTTGAAAAGAGTCACAAAAAATCAGAGCAGTTTGGTGACCGAGGACAACCCTGGGTACCTGTAGCTGGCACAGGGCTCAGGGGCTTCCCTGGCTGTGGGCACAGAATAAACCAGCCAGAGCCAGCAGAGAGCAGATGTACCAAGTCCCCAGCCTTCTTTTGAGTGTGTGTGTGGCTGTATCTCCCACAGCTTCTTCCATCATCCCATGGCCCAATGCACCAAAGTATCTCACAGCCAGGGTCACCATCGATGTTGCAATGGGGAAATCACCCAGCGGGACCCCCAGCTCGCAATGCAGCCCCCAAGGTTTGGGAACCCCTTTTAGGAGGACTGCAAAGACAGCTAGTTCTGCTGCTAGATGGCACCGCATGAGAAGACATTCAATACAGTGGGTTGCAAATCAGGTGTTTTATACCGTATTTGCACTGCATTCTGATGCAAAGTGCTTAAAAAACAGTGGGAGTCAAGAAATCAGGAAGAAGTTCCAGACAGCATTAACTATTTTAAAAGAAAGATTTCTGGCACCCCATTTAGACTTGTTTCCAGCTTATCCACGCAGCTCTGCTAAATCTTACTAAGACTTAATTCCCGTAAATGTGATTCTCCCCTCAGTGTTCAGTTAGGTAGCAATGTTTCAAAAAAAGTAAATACCAAGTCGTGGGAGTTGGATTATTCATTCATGTGGTAAAAGCCATTATATATGAATATATACAGATGTTCCCACTTCATGACTGTCTAAACATATGTAGATTTTAGACTCTGACACACAAACCATCTATTATGCAATGGCCCATGTACGTGGCTGGGCTGCTTTTCTCCTCAGCTGTGTCAGGAGGATTCACAGGGGCTGTGTGAGAGATGGAATAAGCTTATAGTTAAAAGACTAAAGAAAGTTTAAGCAAGAACCTTACTTAAAACGAAAGGAAGGAGGGAGAAGGAGAGAAACATAGAAGAGCTGGGGAATATCAGATTTAGCAGGACAACAAGATGAAATAAAGTTTTAAAGCTCAAAGTTATTTAATATTGGAACTGGTGTGGTCTGACTCCATCAAACCTGCGGTTAAAAATTTCCTTGAGTTGCCCATTAAATGTTGCTTCCAACAAGCTCTGCTCCTGGTTTTGCCCCACTTCTTGCTTCCCATCAAGCCTCGGCTGCAAGCTCTGCCAACACCCCATCCTCCTAACGGGCTGGTGTCCAAAGATCAGCACAGCACCACCCTGATGAAAGCAAACATCTGTTTAGTATGAAAGACGGATAAGACCCCACTCCAGCAGATTTATTAATGCACTCCAGCTGCTTTATGTAGCTGCCTTCATGCAATTGGTTGTGCTGGTTTCCGGTTGCTTCATGTTACATGGGTGATGCAACACAGGTGAAGAACTCAATCTCAGCTACAGCCAGCACAAAATTTCCCAAAAGGCATAGAAACTCATGGTGAAAATCAGAACAAATTGCTACAGGCTGGGCTGTGCCACTCTCTGGAAGGCTCACAAGAGATACTTATTCTTGTAAGCACCTGTGAGCAAACAGGGACAGGCTTAGGATTTTCACATGTGCAGAATTCGAGCCTCACAGACCTGTAGGTTAATTTTATTATCAGGAGAGGGATGCCAGCTGCAGGAGCCATGGACTGGTGAACAGGGACACTGGTTAAAACAGTATTCACCATTTAGTGAGAGCCTGAGCTCTCCTGAGCACCACAAAAAGCCAGAGGGACTCACCTATGGCAGACTCATACCCAGGACTGGGAAAAAGTCATTTTTGCTTTTTCCTTAGGCAGATATGTGCTTTCCCTTTGAACAAGGAAGGGATTCCAGTTGAATGTGGAAGAAACAGTGCAGGAAACCCCCAAGACCTGCACCCCCAGGCCCAGCATGTTTATATCTGAACACGAGCATTCATCTGAAAGTACCCAACACACATCTGAAAAGATGCAGCTGGGAGTTTTACAGCTTTACAAAGGATAGGAAGCAGCGATGAACTCAGGGAAAATTCAGGTGTAGCTAAAGACTGCAGAGTCTTGGGGAGAGAGGGGACCGGAGCGAAGCGTTTCTGCACTCAGGAACACAGGCCATTAAGTGTAATGCTGCACATTATGCTTCCCAAATACCCACTTCATCTTGATTCAACAAGGCACTTGTGCTAATAAAAATTAAAACCAGCAGGTTCTGTCGAGTGTGTAATAGATGCGTGGAAGAGCAGCATGTGCAGGTATTTCTAAAATTAACTATGAATACTAAACCTGACAACTTTTCAGACCTCAGAAGCCTGGGGAATGCTGGATGTGTGCACTCTGCAGGGTGCTGTGCAGGTACCTGCCCAGGGTCCTCAGGATTAGCATGGGGAACGCCCCCACACCAAGCATCTCCCATTTCTACCGTGCTAACCTCTAGACGGAGTCTGGATGCCTCCAGGAGCAGATATTGCCACGTACTTACCTCTTGCACTGCCTGCCAGAACCAAAGGAAGCTGCCAAGTAATACATCCCCACCAGTTTTGCACAAGTGTGAATGTCTATGGGTCTATACTGGTGTGAGAGAGCTGAGATTGCACACAGGGGAAGGAGATAGGAGAGATCAGCTCCATGAATGTTACATACAGCAGAACCATTTAATGATTAAACACACGTGATTGTTTACAAAAGGCAGTGTCACATAAATCTGCTAGAAGCTAATTGCCTATTATAGCTCATGGTACCACTCAAGTTGGCTGCTGAAAGATAAAGGGACTTGTAGAAAGGAGAAAAGAGCAGCAGAGCTCTGCTCGCTCACCTCCAGCACAGCCTCCGGAACGTTTTGTTCTCCAGTTCCTGCAAGGTGAATGTTTATCCTCCTCTAAGCGAAGGGGTCCCTCTGCCCAGCTCACATGAGTAGGAAGGCAGGGGGTAAACTGAAACACAATGGGGAAGGGGAGTTGCTTTGATTCTTTTTAAAGTTGTTGTTATTATTATTAATAACCGACTTCTCTTTGTTTCCTCATTCCTCTTGCCCAGCCTCACAAATCACAGCAGCTCTCTGGACCGTTCCTGGAGCCAGCCCGGAGCTGGGTGACGTTTGCCACCATCTCCACAGCAGCAGCTGCCTTGCACAGCCCAGCTCCAGCAGCAAAGATGGGGGAACATCGGGGAAAAGGGCCCCCTGGTACCAGCACGGGCAGGCAGGGAGCCATGGCCCACAGGGTAAAAGCTTGTTTGGGAACAACATAGGAAGTAATGAGTGATGTGTGCACTCTGTCTCAGAGCTCTTCTAACTTTACCCTGATTTTAACTCCACAAGTAGAGGCTTTACAAATCACCTGGGCTGTTTGATCCAGTTCTATATGTACCTGAGCATCTTCTCACTGATTTCTGTGGATTTGAGGCATATCTCTATGGCCGTATACCCCAGAATCCCGTCTGGCCATTCCCACCTCATACACAAACACGAGGCTTCATTGCAAACTGCAGAGGAGTCGGCTGAGGACGGACCTGCAGAGAATCTGCCCCGAGATCCCCCTGCACCTGGGAGCTGCTGGGCTGCAGGTTCAAGGAAATTTGCAGCATGAGCAACAGAGCTCAGTGTTTCACACACATTAGGTTAAAATGGAAGTGCACTACACTATTGAAAAAAAACCTTTAGCAAAACATGTACATTCATCTTATGCCAAGAGCTCAATCCTACCCAAACGGTGCTGCATTCCACAAAGAAATTACCTTCTATAAATCACTGGGGCAGGAGCAGGCCGTATCCCTCACCATCAGGCTCAACCATCCACTGCAGTCACGACCCCGTACGGATCAGCCATCGTGCCAACAGCAGGAAAGAAGGGGATCTCCACCGAGACCTCATAGAGAAGCAGATTTACTGCCGGGACAGCTGCAGCGAGGCTGGTGGAGCAACGTTGGGGACCTGTTAGAGGTTTGACTCAGACCATCATCATTTGTACGGTGGCGCACACGGCTGCTCAAAGACAGCAGAGCAGATCCGAGACTTAGCTCAGCTGTTTGACTGGGAAAAGCCACTGACTGGAGCTGTGCCATCCCGCCCTGGCGATGGCGAGAGCTCCCGCAGGGCAGGGGATGCGTGTGCTGGACCTGCCGGCTCCAGGGACACTGAGGGGGAAAAGTGATTTGGGAAATCAAGCAGGTTGGGTCACTCAATAGCTGCAAAAAATTTGGGATACAACCTCCAAAACAGCAGCAGACGCCAGAGACCCACTGGCCTCCTTTGGGAAAGAGGAGGATGCAGTGAAACAAAAGGATGCAGCAAATCCCATTTTCATCCACACGGCACGGCAGCAGGGAGCCAGATCTTCCTCTTACCAGCAGAAGTTCCTGCCTCCCAGGACAAAAGCTATTTATTCTCTTTGTAACTGCTCCACAGCCCTTCTTGCCTTCATGCCAGCACTGTTCTCCCCAGACCCAAGACAGCTCTTAACTTATAGCTTCATTACAATATACCACACAAGCGTTAATTATACATTGAGACTGGAAGCTCGAGTACTGCTGGGAAGAAAACCACAACTCCTTCCACCTTTCTAATGTGATTTCACGAGCCCGCACAATAAGAAATAGACTAGTTGCGAGACATGAATAAGTGGGATCATCTCATCATCTCTCAGCCATACTAAATAATTTACAAGGCCATTTTGGGACTGACATGCAAAGCAGTTTAACAATGATTTAACAAAAAAAGTATGATGTTGCATCCTTTCATGGTTTCCAGGTGTTGGGACCAATTTATTTCACTGTAATTTTCAATTCAGGGCCTTTTTTTTCTCTCCTCCCCACAAAAACCTGCAGCTGCCAACGATGCTGGCATCCACAGCAGCTAGGAAATGAATTTCCCTGTGAAGCAAATTCTTCCAGGATGAATTGAATGAAGGCAGAGCTCATAATTGCACATTACTGAAAACATTTCTGATAAAAAACTGGGAGATATTTTTAACTGCATCTCCAGTTGAAAATTGCTGGGAAAGATGCTTTTGAAAAGCCATCATCTCCAAGCGTGTAATTATCAGATCCTTGAACAGAAACACACGGTCAAAGGAAAAAAAAAAAAAAAGCTTTAATGGAAATTAAAAAAATCAGGATGACAATTGTTGGAAATGGAAGGAGCGAAAATCTTAATCCTGTGTGATTTTGCAGGTCTCTTAAGTTAGCGGGCTGATTTGTAAATCCACAGATTAATAAATTTGGCAGCTGAGAACATCAAGCGTGGTGAGGTTTGCGGGTTCTTTTGTTATCAATGGAATAATAATGATAATATTAAGAAGAAATCGGAAGCAGACTGGCAGTCAGACTGTCACAGAACCAGATTTCCCGTCTCCCCCTTAAGCACGCTTGTCTTGAAACAGTGTTTCTGCCACCTGGAACAGACAGGCGAGCCATGACCTGGGGGTCCTATCCCATCCAGGCTTAAGCCCATGCACACCCTGATGGGATTACTCACATGCTAAAAACTATGCGGTAGCTGAACTGACAGCTGAAAAGAGCCTTAAATGTTCTTATGCCTGGTGGCGCTCAGTTGTGAATTGATGAATGTTGCTAAATAGTTATTTTTGCTCTACTTTCTCTCCTCCAGTTCTGCGCCAACACCTCTTTCTGGTTATTATTACTTGTTAGTTTTAATTGTTTCTTTTGTTTGCAGTATCTGCACATGCCTAAACACAAAAGCACAGGCACCCTTGCCTCCAAGTTGCCCAACACCTTTTTCTGACCTTCTGGGTAAAACTGTATACAATTTCCACCCTTGAGTTAAGTAGATAATATCACAAGCGATAAACATTGGCATCCACACACAAGTATCGTTTTTAACAGTCCGTTTTGAAAATAAATCAAATCCTACGTGCCCTAACATATACAAACGCTTTGGCAGTGTGGTTATCCTTGGCTTATGTGGATTAACAAAACGCAACATACATTGTAAAGAATAATGAACCCGGACATAAAGCCAAAAGCAAGACTTAATGCACCACATGAAGTTCAGTCCCTTACTATGGGTCACTCAAAGCCAGGGTGCATCTCTTCGTGATAATGAGATTTGCTTAGGCAGGCTGGCAGGGAGACAAACATCTGGGTTGGACACTGGACTCCAACAGTTACTGCTGGAGAGAAAACCTCAATAGAAATTATTCAACTGACACTGCGGACTGACGTTTTTGTTAAATCTGCCTGGCCTTTGCCCTGAAAAATATCCTTTGACTAACAAATGTGTGCTGATGAGATGTGCACAAGCACAATCTCTTAAGAGAACAACCTCTGTAACCTCCGTACAGGAGGGCAAAAACGGAATCAAAAGAGAATTCTTTCTATAGGCCACAAAAAAGTTGTAGGAAATTAGTCTTTTTTCTTATATAAAAAGCAATTTTGGTGGAATGGATCAACTGTAGGAACTCATTTCCACTGTATAGATCATTTATACTTAACACAGTCAACAGAACTTTAGAGACCTGGCCACTGAAGCCCAAAAGCCATCAGTGGGTATTCTTAAGACCTTATAGAGGATGGGTAAGACATCACAAGACTGCAGGAGAGCAAAATGCCATGTTCAGCTCGGGGAGGGGGGCAAGTGATTTCAAAGCAGGGACGAGAGAATTACAAATCCATCACCTTCTCTTTCAGTTCCTGGAACTCACCATCTGTGTGTGAGCTGCTAAAGAAAATGAGGAGGACTAACCCCAAACCTGGATCTACCACAAGTCATGCCCACTCAATTTCTTTCTATGACAGAGCAACACTTCTGGCTAGACAGAAAACACGGGTTGTTGTATCTCAGTTCTAGAAATGCCTCTGACACTGTTTCACACGCTATTTTTGTACGTATGTTTGGGAAGCAGGATACAGATGATTATGAAGTGTATGCAAAACTGATTGGAAAACCACACACTAAGAAAATTCATCAGTTGTTCACAATCAGAAGGGACGGATGTATTAAACCAAGACTGGTAAGACTCCAGGTTCTCATTAAATGACCTGGATGATTGCAGAGAGATTGTTCTTATTGAGTTTACTGACAGCCACCAGCTATGAGGGGCTAGAAGGAGGCTGGAAAGTCAGCTTTGAATCCAGAATGATTCATACATGTTTGAAAAAAATATAAATACACAACTCAGTAGAAGTGCACACAAGCTACCACACCTGGGCGTGAATAATCAAATAAATAAAGGATGGAGAAAAACTAAGTGACAGTTGCAGAAAGACTCTTTAGATACAGTAGACTGCAAAACCATATGTAATTCCATAGTGCCATGTCATATGCAAGAAAAGCTGACACTGTGGCACATATAAAGGTGGGTATATTCTACAGATCTGTGAAATATTCCTTTGCATGGGTAAAAGCCTCAGTTGGAATGCAGTGCCCAGGTGTGGGTACCACAGCTCAAGAAAGATGTGGTCCACTGGAATTCATTCCAATTGAATCAGTTCATTCCAATTGATGATCAGACATCTAGAAGACCATAACTTCTGAGCGTGAGGGGAGGAATGAGATCTCTGTGTTAAAGAAAAGAGAGGGAGGAGAGAGGAAGGGTTGTTGCTGTCTTCAGACATCTGGAAGAGTGATGCAAAAAGGGAAGGAGCAATCTGTCATCTGTGTCAGGACAGGAACCAATGGCACCAGAACTGCAAATGCAGAAAGTTTTTACTTAATATTTAAGTCTAGTGAATGAACTTGAGCTGGTGTGGTGTTTCAAGCTTGGATGCATTCAAATGCAAGACGGATGGATGATAACACAGGAATGGCAAATACTCAGGGCAGAAGAATGGCCCAGACAAACTCTCTCTGCCCAGTTCTGGCTCAGGTAAACTAAGATTGCCATGATTCAGCTCCGGTTGCAGAGATGTCTCTTGGTATGCACAACCCCATTACTTTTCTCTTAATCTTTCATTTTGCTGCCACTGAGGTAACGCTGACAAGTGACGTAAGCAGCTTGATGAGCAGGAGTTATATTAAATAGCACCATTGTGATATATTCTTCAATAAGAAAGATAAGATCTTTCTTCCTAGGAGATTTATCTATGAAGATTTCCTCCTGTCTTATTCTAGCTGCTCACATTAGTTTTCTATCCCTTTCAGAATATTTTTTTTCTCTATTTCTCCCCCTGCCTATTTGGCAAGCTGGGAAGATCTGGGGCTATGGCAGAGAGAGCACAGCTCAGAACAGGGGACCTAATCCCCTGGAAACCAAGCAGGAAGGGGCACAGACCTATTAACAAGACTTTCTTCCTGACCATTCCCACCCTGCAAACCAAGAGTGCAGCTTGTTGGTCTGAAGGAAGGCACAAGAAAATCACACTGGTCTCCTTGGTCTGCAGAGTCTGTGTTGCTTAAACTAAAAGCACGGCTTCTAACAGCAACAAAAAAACACCCTTAAACCAAACAACAGAAAAGCACTTAACATTCTCATCTACTACCTCTATTTTTCCTTCGCCTTCTATACAAACAATATTTTTAAAAATAAAAAAATAAGTCATTCAAATGCATACATTTGAAATACAAAAGGTCTTATGAAGTTGCCTATGCCATAGTCAATTAACCATTTAACTTGGGCTGGTTTGTGATGGGCTCCTCAGCTGATCACTCGGAGCAGCACGAAGAAGATTCAATGAGCTCCATCATCCTGCCCATCCCTGCAGTGATCCTGCAGTAAGGACTAACTGAACATCAGGTTTACTAGAGCGAAACATAGAGGGTCTTCCTGGACTTAAGAAAGGCCAAAAAGCATTTCAGGTAAGTCCTCCAACTGCAAGATTACGAGGTCTCTTGTGGAAACACACCATCACACTGGTACCTGCAGAGCCACACACACGCTTGCTCTAACCAGAAGATCAATGCTTTCCCCACCTTCCACAAAACATCACTGCTGGTTTGCATTCTCTGACCCTTCTGTTCTGAAGGACAGGCAAAAGCTCAATATTATTGAAATGTGCCACAGTAAACTTTCGAGAGTAGCTGGTGGAGAGGAAAGAAATCAAGACTCTAATGGTTGTGGGCCAGGGAAGCAGTTCTGAAACATCTGGATGCCTGTTTGAAAAAAATCCGTTTTTTACTTTTGCCCATCACACTTAAAGTGCTAAAATGAGTCATTTTATTGCTTCCATCTCAGATGATTTCCAGAGGATGAGATGAGTGCCATGAAAACAAAACAGGTTGACAGGAGAAAATCCCATTAAGAACCCAGGTTAAGTGACCAAAAGACAACTTTGCTGAGCTTCAGCAAACGCAAACCGAGTGCATTGTAAGCAGCCCCCCAAAGGTATTCTCAATGCAGTAAAATAATTAAGAAAAAAAGGGATGTCAGACACAAATAAGATGGTCACCCACCCCTCTGTCCTTCCTCTGTGGCTGGTGCAAAGGATGGTCTGTGGGATGCTGAGGAAACCACTTCCTACTGGGTGATGAAAGCATGGGCTTGGGCCTCAGGAGCACCACCAGCACAAGGTCCAAGGGTATGATACCAGGGTGAAGAAGGCTTCCTTACCAGCTCAATGATGCACCATTCCCTGGTACATGACAGAGCTACACATCACATTTTCCCAAAGTTCTCCAAGAAAGGTTTAGGGCTGAGATCAGGAATACTTCTCCTTTGGTCACTCAACGCCCAGACAACATGACCATTTCCAGCAACACTGCAATCACCAGGACTTGCATGAATGAAGCACCAGATGCATCTGGTGACATGTTTGAGGAACTGTAGGAATGATCCATCCCCCTGTGGCTGGTGGCATCCAGACTCCTGCAGCACAGCGGTGCCAGCCACCTCTGAGCCAGGGGCCCAGCTTATGGCTCAGCCCCAAGAGCAATGGGAGCTCCTGCCAAGTTGTCTTTTGATCTTTTTGTGGAACAGCTGCATTCCTGCCCTGTTAAATCACACGCCCAGACTCCCTCTGCCTACCAGGACTCTTCGCCATGTCTCAGGCAGCTTTAAAATGAGCCCCAGCCCCTTAACCACTCTTCGGTATGCTGCTACATTATGTGGACATTGCATCTAGTCACTGTCCATGGAATAAGGCAACACAGCCAGGTTAAGCTGCTTTACACCTGGTTTATTTTACCTCTCAGATTTAGGGAGGAAAACAATTGTCTAAAGTTAGGTTGATGCTTTAGGACATCCTGGGGCCAAGGAGAGGACAAAGTCAGTCCCAATACGTCACTTCAGGCAATGTAAAATGATTCAGAAACCATAAATTACCTCTGTACTTCCAACTCAGATGCCTCAGCTTTCAGAAGGGAAACGCTTGCATCAGAGCAGCAGGGTGAGCTCCATGCAGTACATTTAGCTGCAACAAACAGAGCTACAGCCTGCAAAGTACCTGAATACTGCACCAGGTTAGAAATATCAGAGCCTGTCCATCCTGGCAAGATGGGGGCCAGGGTTTGGTGTCTGTGCCCTTTGTAAAGGTGCCCTTCTACACTCTTTTGCAGAGATGAAATACATTTCTCATACTCCATGGTAATAGTGGATTGCTCACCTCAGGTTTCTAAAACAGAGCTTAGCGCCTCATTGAAATGGCAGATTTCCAGGAGGAGCTGAAATATTTATTGACATGGCAGCAGTAGGTTACACGGGAGACGGGGGCGATGGCAGCGATCCCACCATGTTTCGCAGAGTCTCTTACTCCCACCTTCCCCCCTCAGCCCCGTATTTACCATTGCTGAATGCCCAAGCCCATTCACACGCTGATCTTGAAAAATAACAGTTACATTTAGATATTGTTAAAAGTAAATACATTAAATAAAATAAAGCTGTAAAGGCTCTGGGGTGCCTTAAGAGCAGCCCCTGTGTCTGCCAATCTTCCAGCTGGAGAAGGGGAAGGGGGGAGCAGCCTGAAGGGTACTCTCCAGTGGTCACAGGGAGAAATTCCTTCCGGAGAAGCAGAGAGATATTTTGCAAATCAAAGCAATTAAGTCACAGTTTGTATGCAAAGGCTGGGATTGTGAAACCCCCTGCAAAGTAGCACATGAAATTGTTAATGATTTTTAAGGTGGTTAAAGGAAATGTGAGTAAACAAAAGTAAACTACTGAAGGAGGGGGAAAAAAAAAATTAGATACAGACAGGCTCACTCACCAAAGTCTGACTGCAAATCCTTTTTCAGTCCACAAAGCATGTCTGCTGTTATCTATCAAATCATTCAACTAATTGCAACAGCCGCTCCTTTCTCTCCCTGCACTGGAATCACTTCCCAGGCAGCTCAGGCCGCCTCCCAGAGCCCAGCGGCACACGCTGCTCCGCACTTCACAGCACGAAAAGGAAAAGAAATAGTCCTGGGCACTCCAGTTTAAGAGGACTCAAAAAACGCGGCGATCCTTCAGAAAGAAATGTCTTTACATGGCTGTTTAAAGTGTGACTCGTCAGTCCCGTGTGAAAACAGGAAAATGAAGGGTATAGGGTTTTTTAGCTAGTCCTAAAAATCCCAGTGCTAGTTCTCTCGGCTCGACTGGCCATCAGGCTTTGCAAAGCAAAAGTTAGAAGCGCAGTGATTAAAGGGAACAGCTGGTGGAAGGGGAGGCAGCCACTGAACCCTGACTCCCCGGCAGATGCAGCAAATGTCGAGCGTGCACTTCATTCCCAGCGGTATTCCAGCTCGCGCTCCGCCCGGCAGCGGACATCATCCCGCGGAGATGCGCTGGCCCCTTCCTGCCCGAACCCTTCGGTGGCTTTCATGGGGATTTCAGGCAGAGGGGAAACAATAAATAAATAAAATTAAATAAAAGGAACCGCGGGCAGCTGGTGCTGCAGCAGAGCTGCCGCTGCCCCCGCGCCGTGCCCGGAGAAGCCGCAGAAGTTGGCCGGCAGCGGAGCCTGGAGCAAAGCTCCAAGTTGCAGCAGCGGCAGCGGGGCTGAGCGAGCGCCAGAGCAGGCTGCGACTGCAGTAGTGCCTGACACACTTTCCTCCCCTCCCACCCCCTCTTGGCAAGCGTTTGCAGAGCCTCCAGCACCTTTCAAGGCAATGTCAAGCTGCTGTCAAAGCATTTGCTGCCTCCCAAGCACACACACATGAAGAGCGTAAGGGAGGATGAAGCCGCAGTCTTATGTCCTGCCTACAGCGTTTTCTAAAAACTCAGTTTAACCCTTTCTTAGGAAGGGCAGAGGAGCTGTCAATGGCAAAACGCCTGCAAGTCCTGTTCCGGGATTTGGGCAAGCAAAGGACTGCAGCAAGGCTTTGGGGGCAATGCTGGTCACCAGCTGGCTCACAAGGAGTCCTGCCCTCTGGGACACGATGCTTCACGGCTTACCCCAAAACACCGGTCCTGCACTGTGGGTGGAGATGGGGGACTGGTCTAGGAATAAATTCTTGCAATAAACCAGTCTTTGCTTCCTTTGCTATTAAAATGCAAAATTAAGTAGGCTGACTTGTGTTGGAAATACAGAGCATGAGGGTGGTGGTACCATCCCAGCCCGGGGGTACAGGGAGCAGCAAGGGTGCGTGCAGGGCTTGCACCCCACCTGCAACACCACCTACGTCCCCATTTCAGCCAAGCTGTGAGACAAACTCTGTTTCTACCAGTCAGCCCACAGCTTATATCCAAAAGTCAGTTTTCTCCATATTCACTATATTCCATTTGGAACTGGTATCATCTATAATGGCAAGATTATACCCACAAATGGTGAAGGGAGAGCAAGACAAGCATGATCTGAGGCACAAAAACACAAAAGCCATCTACAGTTTTGTAGGAGGGTCCAGTTGTGCTTGAGACTCCTACTAGATTTGGCTGAAAATGGTCAAGAGGTTCAAAATTTAGAAGGTGGCATCCAGACTCCTGCAGACTGCTGTGGAGAGGCAGCACAGTTAAGTCTTGTTTCTGTAGGAAACAAATCAGGATAAATCAAAAGGGCCTGAACACATGTGGATGTGCCATCAGGAAATTCTGTAGACCCTAATTCTCTATAGCACACGTGCAGAAGGAGAACTGGGTTTCAGCCTAACATCAGAGTTCTTCCTTGGACTGAAATGCAGCCACATCTCTATTTTGATTTGAACTCAGCTGTTTCATCTGCGGACAACTTATACAAAAGCAATAAAATTACTAAGTAAGAAAAACCTACTTACAAAAGAGATATTTTGGTCCATAATTTGTTTTTAAGAAGTTGTTCGGTCAGACAATAGACTTAATTAGTAATTGAGCTGAAATTTGTAATTAGAAATCTTTTCACACAGCTATTAATGCTTTTGCTGCAGAGGAATCTCATCTTAAAGGATAAAACCATCTCCAGTTCCACCACAAACACAAGAAGCAGCTGCTAATTTGAGAATTGCCCATTGCTTTGGATGCCATGAAACGGACATCTCCAATAGGATGTTTTAAAGAAAGCCTCTACGCAACCATTTATATTTGTGCTGTGTTTCCCAGAATATCCACTGTGTTGAGAATGGGTATGAGAGGGCAGGTCTACTACATAGCTGAAGATGCTTGTTTTTGTGGGCAAGAACTGTATGGTGCTGCCCCATTCCTCTGCTACTGGTGAGAAAGAGGAGGCCCTTATTTTGGCACTTCAAACCCATAATTTATGGTGGCATTCACTGAGTTGGTTGGCAAGAGCCCAGTGTGCCAAGAGCCTGGTGAGGATAAAGATGTTTACTCTAGAGTTTCTGGCCAAAACTCATAAAGACAACATTTTCTTCATGTTTCAGGTAGCACTACATTAAAACCAGTTGAAGTGAACAGCTTGAGTTTCTAATGGAGAAGGAAAAGGCTTCACTGCATACACCAACAAAATCAGGCAGCCCAAAAAGATACGTTACAACATCATAATATACATGTCATAAAAGAACATGAGTCATCAACTAAGCTATAGCTTGACAACCAGTATGTAGAGCTTTGATTTTTTCATGAACAGTCTGTACATCCTCCTGTATCTCTTGACATCAACTTTATGCTTGTGTGCTCGGAATTAGCAGCTATCCAAAAACGTTCTGGCAATATCAACTGCATGTAAGCCCCACCTAAAAATGTCTGGTTTTTACCCATGCACTGTGCCCATCGGAAAAATAAGTTGATCACACACCTCAGTTCTGCTTTCCTGGCATGTATTGATCTCCTGTTACCATTCTAGCAGTAAAGAGGGTGTAGGAAACACTTCCTTGGTCACCACCTTCAATCTAAAATGCTGAGTTGAAAGACAGTGTGGGCTGAGGACAGTCCGTGGCTGGAACAGCTGCTGGGTGGTCCCTACTGGAAACATCCATCTGCACAGGCTGTTGGATCTCATCCACGCAGCTACAGGGTAATACCAGTCAACAAACCACCAGGATAGACAAAAGGGAGTTGGCTCTTCTTAGGAACAGGCTGACCTTAAAGCAAAATCGTTTGTTATAAAGAAGGAGTAGCTACCCTTACATGTACACACATGTACTAGCACTTAGTTTATAATTTCTTGTACCCAACACTTCATATACTTTTCCCCAGAGCTAACGTACAAATCCTCCCAGAACCTTGGTGCGAGCAAAGCTGCAAACCTTACATGACTTAAAACGGTTGGGTTGACATTTACAGAATACACTTTTATGCAAACAAGACAGGGAGGACAGCAGAGGGAAGATCACAAGCTATTCAGGATATCAATGATTTAGTCCACTGCTTGACGGGTATTCGTTCCTGCGATTTAAACCATTACTTATTTAACCACATCCAAAAGCATCCACGTCAGAAGTCACAGGACTGAGGAACGCTCCAGCAAGACCCCGAAATGGACCATTTAGCATTGAACATACTCTGAGCCCGGGAGAACATGGAAAGGATCTCGCATCGCTCCGCAGTGGGAAGCCCCAGGAGGCTCTCTGAAGACAGCTGAACAAACGTAATGAACTGTCAGCCACAGGAAAATGATGAGGAAAAACACCAACCACACGCACTTACTGTGAGCAGAGAAACACCGAAGTTCTAACCGCATATAAAAATCATATTAATAGCAACAGAAATTGCTTTGGGTTAGGGAAGGTTCAGAAGCAACTAATGCAGATAGTTCCTGTTTCTTTTAAATTCAGATCTTAGATTAAGATTTTACATTGCTATCCCCCGTTACCCCCATCCTACTTCTTCCATTTAAAAAGAACCTGTGCACATCAAGGGTGCGCCTGGGGCTGGGGACCCTTCTCCCTGCTCATCCACCCTGCCAAGGCTTGTTACTGGCACAGCAAACCCAATGCTTCCAGCATCCTACTGGGAAAGACAGTTTTTACTGGGAACAACAAGTCTGCACAAAATCAAGAGGTCAGGAGAGCCTACACTCCTCTATTGATTCTTGATTGCAGCAAACGGGGAGGAGGAGGAGGGCCATGAGGAAGACTCATCACTCTTGGTGGAAGAGACTTCACAGCCGATTACCCAGCTATCCACCGACTGCACATTTCCTCCATTTCATCTGCTCCAATTTTACGTAGTTGGACTTATTTAGAAACCCCAGACAACTGCACGCCAGCCCGAGGCCTGCAGCGGGGCTCAGCTCTGCTTGAAGCAGATGCCCTATTTTTTTTTACACACAGACCCAAAACACAACACACTATTTTATTGGTATATTTTTATGGGAAAGGCAGAACAAACTAAAAAAAAAAAAAAAAGTTATTTAAAGAAAAGGGTATTTAAACAGTTCAATAATGGAGCCAGAGGAAGAAGTCCTTGATTATTCCTTCCTTTAAGTGCAAATTCCACCAGCCAGTCCTAAACATTATTTATTACAGGTAATGAACACTGAAAGATAAATTAACCCATCCAGCAGGCAATTAGAGCCTTTGCTGCATGCACACACACAGAGCACCGAGATGGCGAGCGCTGCCGGAGCTGCTTCCAAGAGCCACATCCACTCCCTCCACCACCAGAGCATAATAAAAAGGTTGCTGAACATTTTTTCTGCTTAACCATTTCAGAAAAGGACATCCACATCCGTCACCGCCTGACAGCACCGCGGCGGAGCGGTGGGGATGCAGGATGCCTCCCGGAGCTGTGATTAATGGGAAGAAGGAACCACTGCAGTGACCCCATCTCCATGTGACACCAGCACTTCAGCGTTCCCCAATTATGCGTTTTGCCTGTACACCAGCATTCATAACTGGGCTGAAATGCACACTAAAGTCATAGGCTTTTAGTTTGGAAAAGAACCAAATCTCAAAACTGTAGTGACTGGAAGTTGCAGATTTTAAGAACCTGAAACTTTTGGCTGTTGCCAGTGACCAAACATCAGCAGATCTCCTTCCCGCCTAACAGCGTGGGATGTTTCCTCCCTTATTGCAGGTAGGTGCAAGCCCACGCACTTCAATATTCACTTGCTAAATTCACAAACAAGTCAGCGAGTCTGTGTCTGCGACAGCACGGGTCCTTTCTCTCCAAATCAGTCCAGCCTTCTTCATTAGACACCTGGTAAGAAATTAGAACGAGCAATGGCTCAGTCCTTTCCTTTTGTAAGCAACTAAAGGCCAAGTGAGTTACCTAGAAGCTTTTAGCTAAGTGGAGGAGAGAAAACATCTTTTCTCAACTTTATATACACAGAAGACACCACACTCCACCAAAATGAACAATGAACTACATTTAACTGTCACGACTATCTTCACTAGCTGGTCTCAGCCAGAGGTCCTCTGAACTTTAAGGGTCTATACGTTCACCTTCCAAATACATATTCACTGATGCTTTACCTTTGGTTTCTCCACATGTGTTCATGGCAAAAACTGTTGTGTGGAACAAGAGGAATAAATGGGCACGAGTAAAACTCAAGGGTCAAGTCACTGGGCTGACAAACGAGATAGGATATATGATCTTCATTACTAACAGCAGCAAATTTAAGGGGCTGGACTACATGAAAGGGACTGTCATTGAAGAGAAAGAGCTACAGAGACTTGGGAATTAAAAAATTCTAGCCCAAAACCTAAAAGAGAACAGCATGCTGCCATTTTCAGTAGTCACAGGGGTTTCTTTTAAGCATTTTAGGTACAATGTCTTTCAGATCCACAAAAACATTCGTCACCATGGTCCCGAAGGTGACTTCATGCACACCTCTCATCCTTCTCCTGGCCTCCCCCATGGTTTGTCTTGCTACTGGGGCTTTTCTCATTGAACCATGGGGTCAGGTCTGTGCTTTCTGCAACCACCTGGCAGAGGACGTCACACCGCTGGCTAACACAAGCATTTCGAACGGCAGTCACGAGCCTTAAAATACAGTCACCATCACCAGAATCGTGTCTGAAAGCCATGCCCCCACCAAGGCACAGTCTCACACCTCTTGAAAGCATTTCTGGTTTTAACCTCCACAGTTCACCCACCTCCTCCAGGCAGCTCCTCCTTACTGAACCCTTTTAGCCAATACAGTCATGAAAACAGGTCCAAAACCCTGCTAAAAGGACTTGTAATGCTCTGTCTGCATGGGAGGAAGAAAGTGCTCTGAACTCTGGGGAGCTATTGCATTACAGGTCCTTCAGTTGCACATCAGGTTATGCACAGAGCAGCCCCAGCCCCATTGCCCTTGCTGAGGCCACAAAGAGTTGGAGCACACCTTTTTCCCCTCAATACTCTATATATGCTATGCCCTTTTTTTCTGAGTCACTGAACTTTACATGAAATCGTACAATTTACCCCAAGCTCTGGATTTCTGGATCTCGGTAATCAGAAAAGGACACTACAGGGTTGGGGATTCCAGTGCTGATAAGAGAAACAGCGGAAGACAAATAGGCTGCAGCAAAGTACAAGACCTTTTATTCCCCAGCCAGCTCTAATGATGCAAAAGAGCTCGTTCAGGGACCTTGTTAGAAGAGATCATCCCAACAAAAGCAATTCCCAGCTTTCCAATGTGTTTTTTTAAGCCAAATGGAAATGAGCTTGACAAGACACAGCAATAAGCAATGCAGCAGGAGGTTAATGATCTATTGGCAACCACCAGCCATGCCAGGGCACGGTGGAAGTTTATGACTTGCTCCAAAAGGAACAGAGTTCTGAAAGCTGTATGAACAGCACCTGAAAGCGAGTCCACCACTTTCATCTAGACAGAGCACATTACTACCATTTATCTCTGCTCCTGTGGCTGCATTGTACAGAACAAGCACTTTTTATGGGCAAAGCACACACATTTGGGGATGTTCCTAATGGGCTTTACTTTTTTCCACCCATCTTTCATAGCAATGTAGCTAGGAGATATTAAACAGCCTTGGGACACAAGTAAAATCCTCTTGAGCACACACTGAACCAGCTCAGCAAAGAACAACAAGTGAATGGAGGAACCATGCAGGAATGGAGACCAAAAGCAGCGCCATGCAGCTGGGTGAAACCCAAATACCTAATAGCTCTCACCTTCTCAGCTTTTAGTGACCAGTGCACTGGAATGGTGGCAAGTTGTTTACAGCTGAAAAACTGGAGGGAAAATAAGCGTCCCAAGTTCTTCAGTGACAGGACTGGTTCCCGGTTTTAAAACACTCCAGTTTACAGTGAGTACATGGCAGCTGCACTTGGCACCTCAACATCAGCACCAGTGCTGCCCTGGCAGGGCCTGGCCATGATCTCACCAGCAGAAATGCTGTTTCTTCTTTATATTTTATTAATAACATCCATAATGAAAATAGCGATGGGTCTGTATTAGCAGTCAGCCAATATCTACCCTCCTTCCCCTACTATGGGTAGGCAGTTTAGATGAAAAAAGCTCCATCCCATAGACCACGTTAATCAAAAACAGAAGAGAGGAAACATCTCTTGCTGTAGAACTTCGGGTACAGAGATAAAGTGGGGAACTGGCACTTCAGGCCTCCAAACCCAGGACAGCAGCCCCAGCTCTGCCTGGGGGAGCACAGGTGTGAACGCATTGAGGGGGCTGCAAAGCATCCCTGAACCCCTTGCTACCTTACATGCCACAAGGTTTTTGCAATAGTAGGGACTGAAGACTTATTCCTCTGGCTCCAAAAGGACCTGGGTGCTTAAGCCACACCAAAGGCCCTTCCAGCAGCAGGGATGTGCGCCATACCACATCTCACCCCAAGGGAGAGAGCCAATGCTACCGCTTGCCTGAAGGACGGGTCTTAACGTTTAGTCAGCATCCAGCTCCCACTCCTCTCTGTGGGAAGAAAAACCTCCACATCTTCCCCTTAAAAGATTTATCTTGGCACTGGTCTTTTCAGAGGCAACGCTGCCAACACAGATGGAAAAATAAGCAAGTGGGTCATCAGTCTTAGCAGTTGTCGCACGGTTTCTTTTCAGTGAGTAGCAGTGTAACAATGCATTAACAATAAATGAAATGCCATGTTAACACTAATTTGCATAGCACAGAGGCACAGTGCTTTGCTTCCTCTATTCTCCTTCCAAACTCTCCTGACCTGCATATGAATCGAGATGAAATTTAATTGCTGGGGCATTCAGCAGAATCTCTGAATTCCTGCTTAATGAGGCTTCATTTGTACTCTGTTGCATCAGATACCTTCTCTCCAAGGTGCTGTATTAACTAGTTCAGATGTAAAATATTTTCCAAGGCATATTTTCATATGCATTTCAACAAAGCAGCAGCAGGAAAAGCGCTGACTGCAAAAAGACAGTGTTAGTATCATAGCATGATAAGGCTAGCAAGGTCCCAAGAGCACCAAGCCATATTCCTTACCTTAAAAAGAAGTTTTAATAGATTTTATATCCGCTCTTGCGTACTACCACACTGTACCTATGCCGTGCAAACCTTCCAGAAGGGACAAGGCAAAGGAAAGTGGGAGGTGGGACCTGGCCATGGCCCGCATGGGAGGCAGCCAAGAACAAGGAGCAATAGCGGTAATTTTGGTGACTCAGAGAAAGCACAGCCCACGTTGCACTCAGAAGTCAGAGCTCCGGCTGGCTTTGCATTCAGACGGCTCACAGAGCTTACCTCATTCAGGAGTCCTTGGCTGTGGCCAGAGGTACCTCAGCCTGCAAAGCTGAGCAGTTCCCTGAAAAATCAGCCTTTTTTATCTTTTTTTTTTTCTTAAATAGAGCCTGGCCAGTAACAGCAGCACAGGCCCCGCTGTGTTTCAGAGTGGCACACAGTGACAGGGCACAACAAGTCCCCTGAAGCACAGTAGATCACGTTAACTTGTGACGGCACGGGACACAAGGGTGCATGGGCGGTGCAGGCAGGGAGACCCGGTCAATGGGAGACGCCGCAGTCGCCAGCGCTGGATGAGGCCAGGAGCGGCTCTTGGCTCCTGCCCGAGCCTCTCACCCATGCGGGGTCTGCAGCACCGGCTGAGCAACACCAGCATCACACTCGTGCAGTAGCTGCAGGGGACACGGGGGGAGCAGATCGCCATAAGCAAACAGAGATGACCCAAAAGGCACGGCAATGCCGCAGTGACCGGCATGCAGCTTTCCGACACAGGGTGAAACCAGGTCACGCTCTCTGCCTGCTGCAAGGAGGCTCCCGGCTCTACCCACACGCCCCGAGGAGCAATGTGGCTTTGAGAAGCGCTCGAACACGCAGACGCCTTCGGACAGAGTTGATCAGCTGCGTGTTTTGGGGCAAGGCGTTCCCATCTGCTGGTTTGGCTCTAGCTCCGGCTTGTGATGTTTTATCTCCCAAGATGGGACACAGCGGAGCCACACACAGCTCCAGGTAACCCCCAAGTGCTGGGACCAGTGATACATAGTGAAGTATTTTGGATTTAGAGCATGCGGAGCTCCCCAAGGGATTGCAAATCACTTATTGTTGTAGGCTTGCGAGATGGGATCAGCCTCTCTCCTCCCATCCAGACTCCCCAGAACTGTTACAGCATGTTCAGAGTGGTAAGGAAAGGTTTATCCTTGAACTTGTGAGTTACAGGAACCCACAAAAGTACTGCTCACAGCTCCTCACCAGCCTGGTCCAAACAACAAGTGGGTTTGTACGAGTTGCAACAGGCAGAAGACAGACCACAAAGTCAGTTTGCCATTTGCATTACAAGGGGAAAGACTGGGGAGCAGGGTATGGCACGAGGCAGTTCTAATTATCCCAGGGTAGCTAATTACAAAGGATGTAAATTAACAGAAATAAAACCACATGGTCAATAATAGTATTTTTTAAGAGCTAGAAATTTTAGCCCATTATCTTTCCAGCTGAAAAGCTTTAATTGAAAATGGCTAATCTTCCAGTGGGTTCAGGAAGGGTTTACAAGCTAATTGCTCTCTTTTCTTTAGGATTAACACTGTGTTCTGCGAACAGGGGTGGAGGGCAGCAGATGTGCAGCCTTTACTCTCTTTAATCCAAATGCCCCCATTGCCACAGATGCTCCCAATGCTGTGCGGTGGCATAATGGACTCGCTTTCTCGCACATAAAGTGGTTGTTCCGAAATGAAATTACAGCCATCTATTAGGAAGGGAACAATAAATTTCCTCCACCACGCTTCCCCATCACGAAAGACACAGCATTAGCTTCTAACAAACCCCCAATGGAAGTTAATCTTGCAGGAGAGAGAGCAGCTAACAGATACATTTACCATTCTCCTTTCGTAACTGGTAGCTGGTGTCATTTGGACGTGGGCAGTAAAGTCATTATCCTGCAGAAGTCAGAGCGTGATCCCACAGCCTTCAGGGTGGCCAGGACCTGGCTGCTGAGCTCGGGGCTGGGAGAAGATTCGAAGGAGCTGGTGGGGAGAACGACTGCCTTCCATTTCAGCACAAAGAAATTGCTTTCGTTTTGCTAACCACAATGGCAAATACAACCTATCGCCCTCACGGGCTGCGAGCAAAATTAGTTGATAATCTCGACTACCTGGAGTAGATAGGATTTGCGTTACATGAGAAAAAGCAGTTGGGTTGATCGTGTGATCTCTCTGGGAGAAAGGCACTTAAGGAGGGAGAGGAAGATCCCTAATAGCAAAGGCAGAGTAAACCCTAATTCTCTGAAATGGGACGGGGAGAAAAAGCATGTTCAAAGACACCTGAAAATGAACAAAATCAAGTTGTGACCACTCAGCTCTTACTGCGAAAGGGCAAGGAGGACTGATTCTTCACAGGAAATCTGCACCTCCCTGGGCATCTGGCACCTCCTTGCGAGGTCCTGACTAGCAGTCCAAAAGGGATAACGCACCCGTCAAAGCATTTCTTCATATTCCCTTTCTCAGATTGGTGAAGGCCACACCATAGGAACAGCACGACAACCCATCCTACCCCTGTAGCTCAGAAAAGCAACAAAGCAGCTGGGGCCAAGAGGGATGGGGAGAAGGATGAAGCATTTGGTGTCTGAATCAGAAGGAAAGTAAAGCTAATATTTTATACCATGAAGTCTCAGCACTACTGCTCAGAACAAGAGTAGCACCTTTCAGGAAGGTGCCAAGGAAGGGACCCATCCCTACCCACATGAGCTAACGAACCGGAAAGCATCACCTAGGCTCCCTCTAGTATGACTAAAGACATCTTTTCCTAGAGCACAGTTCATCTCAAGTCCCTTGCATTAAGTTCTTAACTTTAGCAATCTGTAAACCAGAGAGAAAATTAATCTCCTTCGAGAGAACAGCAAGTACAGCTTGTTAACTGCTTCCCCAATTCCTTCTTCCCCTAAACCCTAAAATTTCCTGCTGAATCAAAGGGAACATACTAAAGCCCAGCAAGAAAGCAGTGCAACCACCACCCATACAAGAGCACCTCAGTCAAACCCACGGTAGCAGGAGACACAAGAGTCCAGGGAACATGTACCAGACACAGAAACAACAAAAGCTCAACTAGTTTTTAAAAACTGAGTTTGTGTGAAGTTTAGCTGAATATTTGCCTTCTCAAACCCTTGCCTAGAATAGTCACGAAGCCACTATCCTAAATCAAGCTTCTTGCTAGCTAGAGAAATGGAATATTTCATGTTCAAATGAAGATGAATTGTTGGCAGTCAAAGCATCACACTGCGCTCAGCAGCGATCTCTATCACGTAGAAGATTTCCTCGACTAAGGGAGTAAACTTTCAAAGCAAGCAAATGACAGACACGCATATCACAGGCATATGACAGTATTAAAATCTAGATGGATACTGAGATATTAACAGCATGAGTTAGAAGGGGATATTTTCAAAACTCTATTAACCCAGTGACCCAGTTTATGAAAAAGACGTCTTCTCATTTGTACTTTTTGATTACACATAAGAGGCAGCAAGTGCGCACTCTCTGCTACCTCAGCACCGCTTCACTTGCTGAAGCACAGTAGTCACGTGCAATAAGGCATTAAAAGTTAGAGATTTATTCATATTTTTGCCATAGAGTTTAGAGCAGAGCTGTTCCCTCCACATTTTATTTCCCTGTGCTTCCCTGGACGTTATTTCTGCTACTCAACTGCACAGGAACCTCAGAAGAAGTTCACTGACCAGAGCTACACCTCCTATTCCAAGAATATATTTCTGTGCAAGGGCCACTGTGAACAATATTGAAAGGCTCATGGCTGCAAACCTTATTACTCCACAAAGATAAACGTACAGAATCCAGGCCAGAATCAACACTGGATGAATTATTGCCAAGAAAACCAAGTTTTGCTGTCTCCCACCTTCCTATTAGCTGACATTCTTGACACACAGTAATAACCAGACCTACTGCAGAACACATACTAGCATTACAGGTTTTAAAGAGGTCCCTAGAAAAAGTTTTTCATAACAGAAATATTCTCTCTAACTACTTACAGAATAGTAATTTAAGAATATTTATTCTCTAAAATATATTGTACTATAAAACCCTTTCACTCAACTATTAATTCATTGCTAAGAAGCAGTGCCAGGCTTAATAGGACGTTGAGATTTGAGTGAAAATCATTGGGTTTCTCTCTATATGGCTGGGAATTGATGCATGTATGTTGGCTGGGGAGGAGACAACAAGAAAATAAGTCTTGATCAAAACAATCAGACAAAGCAATAAAGCTCACAGGTGCTCTGAACCAACAAGCAGCACCTGAGGGATGGATTGCAAAGGGGGCACTATAGCTTCCTTGCAAGATTTCAGGTGTGTCCTCGCAGTAACCGCACTCTCCTGCGTGCTGGGCAGATGGTGGTCTGAGCATAACTAGCTGACAATTACCTCATTTTTTCTGTGATTTTCCAAGGTAATTAAGAACTTAATTCCTTTAGAAACAGCATTTGCCTCAAGCCTGCTGGGGTGGTTTTTTAGGCAGTAGTCACACCATTGCAAAGGATGTTTGTGATCTGAATTGCAGCCGTGTTAAATACGCCATTAAATATACAAAGCACCACATAGCCTTAATTATCCCCAGAATGACTAATTCCTGGAGTGAAATGCTTTAGCCAGTGGAGAAGGGTGCTGGAGGAGGACAATGCAAATGCTCTTCACAAGTCATTCCTGTAGCTGCCACATCAGTCCTCTCGTACAGCCACTGTCTCCTCTCCCATCTTCTCTGGTGAAAGCCTCCGTCCATCCTCCTCTGGAATAGCATCAGAGTCATTTTGGTTGGAAAAGACCCTTAGGATCATCAAGTCCAACCGTTAACCCAACACTGGCACTAAACCATGTCCTTAAGAAACTCATCTACACATCTTCTAATCTAAACACCTCTGGGGATGGTGGCTCAACCACTCCCCTGGGCAGCCTATTCCAACCCTTCCCATGAAGAATTTTTTCCTAATATCCAATCTAACCCCACCCCCCTGCAATTTGAGGCTGTTTCCTCTCATCCTGGTGCTTGTTCCTGGGGAGCAGAGCCTGACCCTCCCTGGCTCCAAGCTCCTTTCAGGCAGTTCAGAGATCAGAAGGTCTCCCCTCAGCTCCTGTTCTCCAGCTGAACCCCCAGGTCCCTCATCCGCTCCCATCACACTTGTGCTCCAGCCCCTTCCCCAGCTCCATTCCCTTCTCTGAACTCACTCCAGCACCCCAAGGTCTTTCTTGTCATGAGGGCCCCAAAACTGAACATAGGATATGAGGTGCAGAAGTGCTGCCATGAAGGAACCCCATGGATAAACACAAAAATATCCCCCTTACTTGAGAGGCATCCAACAACATACATCTTTAATGGGACCACTCAGGGTGAAGGGCTGGGAAGGTGGATACCCACGGCCATACCTGCTCCCCACTGGGAGAATGGGGGTGGGCACATCCACACTAGCAGCCCCCACATGTGCTCATCCCGCCTCGGGCTGGCTGGCTTGGCCTCCTGGCCAGGATTCGCCTCTGCAGAGGGCGATCCAAGCACACCAGCCTCCCTCGCTCTAAGAAGAAGGTATTTGGCAGGATTTGACAGTTGAACATAATTCCAGATGAAACAGGCCAGATTGAAGGATTTTTGTGTAATTAGGAGTATAATACTGTATTTCAGAGCCTCCTAAACACTCACAGTTAACAGAGGGCAGAGTGCTCGGCAGAAGCCCGTCTCTCATCACAAGGGACTAAAGCTGGCACCAAGTGGATGCAGATCTTCATTTTCTTTAATAGATCAGCAGCCCAAGAGCAGTGACAGACAAAAGTCTGTCCCAGAGTGAGCCAAGTCCAAAGCAGATGTCCTCAACCAGATGCCGCAACTCAGAGGCATCTGATGTTCCCAGAGCAGCTGTGCAGGTACCCAGGCTTTGGGGAAGTTTCTATAGCAGCGGGATGCAAAGAGAATTTAAGCGTTTACATGGTGCAGCTGATTTACAGCAGCGTGGCTACATTTAAGTCATTAAGGCTGAGGGAAAAGCCTGAAAAAATAAGGTGCAATTCCCTGCTGGAGGACTTTTGATGCTCTTCACTCCCACAACAGTTTATAAGTCTCAGATTTGGGGTTGATAGATCACCTCCCTGTTACCTCTGCCAAGGCAGGTGTGTGGTTCCTTTATACTCCAGCTTTTAAAAGCCCATAAAACCCCAAATTTCCAACTTTCAGAAAGACCTAGTCCAGACAGTACTGTGAGATACACTCTTCTCTAACCAGCAGGTGAAAGTGTAGTGGTTACAGGGCAGCATCACCTCTTATTGAAGTGGAGAAGAACAGGACAGCTATACATGCACATTTTCTAAATATACATGCAGATTTTCTGCAAGGCTGCCAGGCAGCACCACCATCAGCTCTTTCTCCACAGGGCACCGTGGTGCTGGGGGAGCTGCAGGGGTACGAGACCCCTGAGACCAACACCATCCCAAACAGCAGCTGGAAGCCAAGAGGTGACAGATTTCAGGCTGGTGGGGACCTTCCCAAGCGTTCTTGCCAGCCAGCAGACACCTCCATGGGATAAGCTTATCCTTGCACCACTACAAGAAATAGACAATTTTCTTCCCTTGGGCAAACCCCAAGGCAAAGGTGCCAGCACCACCTCCTCAACAGGCCAAGCTCAAGGCTCAGATTAAAGGGGAAACTTCCCTGTCACCCCAATTCTACTCTACAGCAGCCACTCACCCGCACCCTATCGCTCCCTCTGCCCCTGGCCAGGGAGCCACTGCTATTCCAGGAGGGATGATTGTGTGCAAGTGAGTGCTGCCAACACACAACACACCTGCCCCATGGAGGCACTGTCTGGGGTAATATTTGAGGTGCTTTCATTGCTGTTTGCAGCCCTGCATGCTCTCATGCGACAGCACTGCCTGTCACCAAGCCCTAGGGTGACAGAGCAGATTTATGAGTTAAGAAATGAGATGTATGCCTATATCACCAGGATGGGGGAAAATCACAGCTGCAAAGTTGACCCTGCCATCGGGGCAGCTACAACTTTTCCTATGATAATATTGCTGCCTCTTTGCTGTCACAGCCCCCTCCCGACTCCTTTGCCTTCCTGCAAAAAGGGGCATCCTTAAAGGCTAAACTTTGGTTCTTGCAAATTTAAGAGTTTCACATTCTTTGAAACAGGAAAAGTTTCAAAGCAAGTGAGAAGCAACTGTGTGGGGCTTTCTCTCACCTGCCTTACAGATGAAAAGCTCCTAAGGGACATTGCCACAACACCTTCCTCTCCCTGCAAGTGCCACCTCGCGCCCCCTCCCTGGAAACACTTGCTGGAAGGCAACTGAAACTTAAGAAAAAAAATAGTGAAAAGGACAGGCAAGGAAAGGAAAGCATGGGGATTGAGGAGACAGCAGATTAATAGCCTGGCATTTATGGCAGTTTAATAATAGAGCTGTCACAATAGGAGAGATTTACTAATTGCAGAGTCATTTGCTATGGATTTCCATCAAGCTGCCATTTAAATCGCTGTGCATTTTTTAAGATGGCTTTCGAAACAGGGGAAGAAGGGACAACACACACAGTACTTATACAGCTAAATTTAGGAAAGCATTGTGTTTTCTTACAGATGTACAAGTCGATGAGGACAGCAAGGAAGGAGCCAGCATTACTGTGAGCCCAAAGGAGTGGAGGGGCAGGTATATATTTGTGTCTGAGCCCCACTGTGCAGCAAGCGGGTCTTAAACCTGGGGACAAGTTTCTGACCTCAAACTAAGCCCTGGCAAGTTTTACATCTCTTTAACCAGTGACCTACTAATACCTCCAACATCTCCCCAGGCACCAAGCTATAGCTCCGATCTGTCTTTTTGTGCAATCAGTCAGCACCAGTTTTAGTGGCAAAAAGTCATGTTAAACTACAGATATGAGAGTCATGATCTCTCGGGGATGGCAGCAGGGAGGATCAAGTTGGTCCTTCTTCTAACTGACTTCAAAGTGAGCTGAAAGCTCTTAATCCATATGTTCTCATCAGGTCCCTGAGGCCACCAGTGCCCACCCAGCAGCGACTCACAGAGCTGCAAGCACTCAGGTCCTCCTGGACTTGCAGCATCAGGGCTGTAGGACAACTGTACAGGTGGAAAAATTGCTCCAATAAAAACCTTCATGGAGAGCTTTTATCTGGTGGAAATACCTCATTCCAGTTAAAGCTGGTGTTCCTCAGCCTTGACCAGAAGGCTTTCCAGCACAGCCTGGCATGAACCAAAGCCAACCCAGGTGTAAGCACCTAGTGAATGAGAGAACCACAGGATAGAAAAGACTGTCAGGCAATTGAACTTGGTGTTCTACATCCTAGAAGAGCACCCTCGCTCTTTTGGGAAGGAAAACAGGGTCTCAGCACAAGCAGGAACAGTTCTGCATCCAGCACTCCTTTGCCCCTCCAGCATCAACCCCCAGGACTCATTTCCCCCCAGAATAAAAGGGGGACTACTATCCTTTGTACCCTGGTTCTTGCATCTACAGCACCACAAACCACCACTGAGGCACCGCGACAGCCACAGACCATCCAGGCAGCCGCACACTGGGCTTGGCTTAGTGCGCAGGAGAAGCTGGGGAGATGTGCTGGTCGGGGGCCCAGGGTGAGGCCACTGTCCCATCTCGGCCAGGAGCCCAAGGAGAGGCAGAGCCTTCTTCATTGCACATGCTCTCTGACAAAAAAGGCCATTTTAATCCTCTTTTTCTTGAGGGAAACAGGGCTCTCTTGGAAGTTTGGTCAGGGCTTCGCCTTTGCAGATCATCAACAATTAGCAGCCTACACGAGTGCACAGTTGGGGCTTTTGAGGCATTTCAATTCTGCTGTCATTTAATAACCACCAGTGACTCAGAGGCTGCTTTCTGCCCACACGCTGTGGCCTAGCACTCCAGATCTTTTTCATGCCTTTGAATCCACTGGTACAGAAGATAAAAATCTATTAAACAAGACTGCTTTAGCATTGCATCTGCAGCTAAACTGACACACCAAGGGCGTGATTTGATCCGTTATTACATCTGGGGCTGTTCCCAAGAGTGTTGTGCAAGTGCATGTCCAAAAAGGATGCTGTATTAATGCAATATAGGGTTTATCCTATATCATCTTTGAGGACAGAACAAGCCAGCACCAGCTCCCATCCAGCCCCAGCATCTTACTCTTGCTACAGCTGTTTCTAAGATGTTTGGGTCTACCAGGAACACATTTAGACATAGATGAGATATGTTAAATGGCATTTTTCTTCTCAAAGGCACAATCAGTCCCCGTTTTACACTTAGCAGAGATAAGATGGCTGATGCATAATTAGTTTTATTTTATAGAATGCTTTGCCATGAGCATCCTTAAACAGAATTCCGCTATAATGAACATACTGTACAAGAAGAGTCTTCACTGAAGCAAACGTCATTGCCTAGGGACAAAAGTTAGACCTAAGCAACTTTAGATGCATTACTCTACATCTTAGACAAGGCTCTTCAGTCATGTTAAGACAAGCCAACTGTGCCAACACATATGTTCACTATACATTCCCACCAAGTTGAGGGCAATGTTCACCCCCAGCTCCCTTGCTAACTGAATATCTCCTGCTGTGCCTACTTCACTCAGGAAGGCGCAGAAGGAAAAGGGCTTCCCAGTCACCTTACCCATGGTACCTTGGGAAAATCTCTCATCAGGTTACGGTTGGACTTGATGATCCCCAGGGCCTCTTCCAACTTAAATGATTCTGTGATTCTAAAACAAAGCTGGATAAACAGGAGAAGTTAACACCAGGATGCTGTGCAGAAGCAAGAAGTGAAGAGCTGCCCCAGTGCCCAGGGTTTGGGATCCCACTCGCACTGCCCTGGCTTGGCGCCCAGAGCTGTCAGCCCCACAACCAGTCTGTCCTACATCGCCATAATACATGGCACAGCCTCAGGACCACTGCCCGGCTGTACCTTTCCCCATGACAGGCTTCCATAAGCAAAGTAAAAGGTAATAGAAGCGAGCAGTGCTATTTCATTTGTCCTGCAGACAGTCTACAAACTCCCTCATCTTGAGGCTGATGCCAGCGGACAGCTGGTATGGTATCTCTTACCTCCACAGATCCCTCCTGGGAAGCGCTCAGGAGCCCAGCAGCCTGGGGTGCTGCTCCATGGGACAGGCGTCTGTACAGCCAGGCTGGGAAAGCCAGCAGTGCCCATGGGGAGCAATGACCCGCGTGTTTTCTTCAGCCAGACAACACTGTGCATGCTCTGAGACATGGCAGAGCCTCTGGCTATTTCAAATTTTCAATTTCAAGTTATTTCATCTCTCTGAAGAACTGGCTTCAGCATCTAGGCTGTGTTTGCAGCCCAGATGCCCAGTGTTGGCTTTGTCTCCAGTCTAGGATCCAAGTGGCCACAAGTCAGGGACCTCAATGTCTCATGTGTGGGCACTCGTGTATTGACAGATCTGCTCTTGATGTGCTTGCATTAGAGCACAAGCCTCCCCCATCCTGGGATGCTCTGCATGGAGACAGGACCTCAGAGGGAGACAAGAAGCTCATTCCTCAGTAAGGATGACGTCCAAAAAGTACCCACACCATGCTACACTTCAGTCTCCAGGCAGATGCCCAGAGGCAGTGGCTGAACTAACCTAGGTAATGGTTTTCCCCTGGAATTGAAAGAGACTATGTAAGACTGTCTCCTCTCATCATCTCAATCTAAAATTTGTTTAAAAGCCTCAAACTCCACATTTCTGCATTACCTGAAAGTGCCAAGAGCAACTACCGACAGGTGACCAGGAGGCAGTTCTCCCACTGTGATCATTCCAGCTCCTTCCAGGCAACGTCACAAAAGATCCTCTCAAAATGTGCCTGTACTAGTAGCCTGCTGAGTATCTGCTAGGAAGATGTGTTCATTAGCAATGACACCTCTGCTATTTTAAATGCAAACAGGACCTATGATCTGCATTTATGCCATCTGTGTGCTTTAGAGCAGACATTGCTTGGGAAACCAACCCATATGCATAATTACCAGCACTGCTTGAGCCACGCTTCAGCTGCTAATTAACAATCAATTTATGTTTTCAATTCTAACATCAATATTAATATGAAGTTTTTATTAATGCCATAGAGAGACACCCACAAGTATACAATGAGTATAGCTGACCTTTCAAAGCAACTAGAGAAGAGTCACAGGAGATATTCTTGTCTTCTTTATATATTCCCCCCAGGTGGTATCGGTGCTGGAGGGCACAGTCAGAGGGATGGAGCCGCATTTGTGTCGACAGCCCAGCAACCGCTGGGGCTCCAGCTGCAGCCCAGGGCAAGGCCAAGTCCCCCTGCCCCTCGGTGGGTCCATGAGCTGCAGGAGCCATGAGCCAACTCTGCCCTCTTGTGATCACAGCCGGGCTTCAAACCTCTCCCCCCTCCCTGTGCATCAAAAGGGAACGGGGCTTTTGTCAAAAATAAATACTTCCAGCAGACATGAGAAGGACCATTTATTTATTGAGCTCTGTAAGAGTCAGAAGCTGTTGGTGGGATTTAGCAGATCCCTCAGCACTCAGGGCAATTCCTGCTCCTCTCTGGGAAAAGCCAGACCTCAGGTTTGCCCCATCACTTACAAAAGGGATTCAGCCCCCCAGCACCTTGCCCTTGCCTTAGGCTGGGGCACTGCAGCCACAGGGCTGCTTGCAGGGAGCACGCTGGGCATGCTGGCAAGCCTCTCAAGTCCCAGGCCTTTGGAATGGCTGTGCACACAACACCAGATTCTTTGGGTCAAGTCATCTCTTAAAAAAAGGCTGGAGAAACCTCTCCCCACTACAACATCTCCCCCATCCTTCCTTACTCATCCACCCTCCAAAGCCAAGCTGGCTGCACAAACTATTCCCACACATTTCTTCCCAAGGCAAGGGCTGGCCAGAAAACAAAACCAGGGAAAAACCTTCATCTCATCACCTGCAAAATTTTCCCTTCCTAAAAAGGAGCATCACTTGTTTCAGAGGCTGTTAGGCCAGCTCGTTTATAGGCAGCGCTCTGCCTGAGGCTGGAAGGCAAAGCCTGCAATGCGTGGTGCTCCACGAGAGAGCAGCATGTACCTGCAGTTGAGTGTTGGACTCCACAACTGCTTTTAAAATGGCTAATGCAGAGCTGGAGGAGAACGGGGACAGAAAGGGATGCAGTTCAGTATTTTTAGTCTCACACGCACACATACAGGGTCACGACGTGACCCTGCAAGAAAGAAGGTGCTGTGCAGTTGATTGTTCCTTGCTTTCGTGTCCCTATAAGCTGACCTATCATGGCAAATAGGTGCTGGATGGTTCATAACAAAACAACCAACACCAACATCATACCACCAACAACCAACACCAACATCATACCACCAACAACCAACCAACCCAAAAATCACCACCCCAAAACCAAACAAAACCCAGGTGTTCGGGAGAATCAGGCTTCAGAGCCAATTTCTACTCAGTTGCACCAGGCTCTTCATAGTCACAAGTTGGGTATTAAAGGCAGGAGGGCCTGACTTGGCCATCATAATAATTTGTTGGTATTCCAAACAAGTCCAATAGAAGCTCTGGATACCCCTTATCTCCTTTCACAGCTTTTTGACTGGAACTCAGATCCGGTTTTGACATCTGTCTTTACTGCTCCCCTCATGTAAACGCAACAAGCCACAAAAGTAATGTGCTAACTTGAATTAAGTCTCACAAAGAGCAAAGAAATTTAAAAAATGAATATACATCAGCCTCTGAAGCCAGGCCTTTCTGAAGGCACAGACCAGCCAACTAGAAGGAGATGGGGAGGGGGTCCAGAAAGTTGCTGGGTAGTGCAATGGGCAGTAAGAGTATAACACAGTGCAAAGCAAGAGCGGCACAGGTTATTTGTTGTCAAGATAATACTATCAAGAATATTTAGGTGGTATATACTGGAAAATGAAAAATGACCAGCACCTTGCAAAAGACCTTGTAACTCTGGCTGAGAATGGAAAGGGGAATATAAAAGAAAGCTGCGATGTGCCTACCTGTGAGCTTGGGAAGAGCCTACAAAATCCCCACCATAGGTTGCTGCACTAGCAAAGGAACACGGGAGAAACTGGTAATACATTTAAGTGCTAGTAAAATATATGTACACACATATATACCTATATATGTCTTATCACAGAAGCTTGTTAAATACGTCTCCATCACATTATGTCACCACTGCATGTCACTGTTTAGACAAACTGACAAGGAAAGATTTGAGAAAGGGTTTAAAAGTTCTGTGAAGGATGAGGGGATGCCATCAGCAACCTTGTGAGGGCAAAGCAAAGACACAGAAATATATGGAGGGAAAAAAAAGGTGAGAACTTGCCCCTCACAATGTGGCTACAGGAACTGCCTGAAAAACCCAACCCCGAGGGACATCACCTGCTGCAGGGGTTACACTTTAGGGAACACAATGATTTCTAACTGGGATATTTCCCCAGGCTAATTTGTGGGAAAACTGCTCAGATGGCTGCACAGTCCTGTGTTGTTCAGGCCGGGCACCGAGTCCTGCCAGGGCTCACCATGGGGAAGGGAACTCTTCAGGAAGTGTAGTTTGGTCATTGGCAAAACACCTTTTCTCACCTTCTGCTGTTCTGATAGCTAGCGCATAGATTTTTTTTTAATGCATAGATTAATGTTGATTTTTTTATTTTTTTTTTCTCTGGGATATTCATTAATCTCGCTGAATTTTGTCAGCCTCCCTCTCCCATTGCCCTCCACCCAGATATACTGGGGGGAGATGGAGCAAGAACTCAGACTGACAGATGATCACTTGCTGGCTGCCCTGCCCCTAAAGACACTCACACACGCATCACACAGAGCACCATGAATTAGCATCGAGTCTCAGGTCTGTCAAACTCAATGAGTGCTGATTGATGTAGCCTTTCGATTAATGGATTTTGTCAGGGAAAAGAAGGAAAATTACAACACTGCCCAAACTACTGCAACAGCTGATGTAGACTGGAGAGTCAGCTTCGCTGGTCGCCCCACTCGCAAAGCCAGCCTCTGACAAAGCCTTCCCTCTGTTTTCTGATTTCAGTTACTGGTATTAAAAATATATATATAATAATCAAATAAAGCCAACTGTGCCATCTCACTCCATTGAAACCTCTCTCCCATAGCAATCAATTGAAAGGCTGGCTGACGTTTACAGGAGAGCCTTTCAGATCAAAGCACGCCGGGTCCGCTCAGACACACCTGCTTGCCTGTGTATCTCCCGATTAGCTCTGAGTCCAACCCAGGTCAACAGCAGAGGAAAGGCAGGCGTTTAGCACACACAAACTGCTATGAGCCATCAATGCCCAGCTTCCTACCCAGTCCTGTATTTGCAGTTCCCTTGCTCCAAGCCTCTTTAGTCATATCCCAAAAACTGGGATATCAGCAGGTCAAGGGCAATGGGTCTCTGGTTGGGACTCCCCTGTATTAGACGACCTATGTGTTTTTCCTTACTGCACACAAGGTTGCACAAGGCACTCCAGGTCACTTAAAGAGACTATATTTTGAAATATACCTATTTTTTATTATTATTACCACAACAGTGGTTAACATCGCTAGGATGCATGTTGGTCACCCTCTCCAGACACTGAACACACAAACACACACACACACACAAACACACACACACACACACACACACACACACAAACACACACACACACACACAAACACACACACACACACAAACACACACACACACACACAAACACACACACACACACACAAACACACACACACACACACACAAACACACACACACAAACACACACACACAAACACACACACACACAAACACACACACACACACACACAAACACACACAAACACACACACACACACACACACACAAACACACACACACAAACACACACACACACACACAAACACACACACACACACACAAACACACACACACACACACAAACACACACACACACAAACACACACACACACAAACACACACACACACAAACACACACACACACAAGCACACACACACACAAGCACACACACACACAAGCACACACACACACAAGCACACACACACACAAACACACACACACACAAACACACACACACACAAACACACACACACACAAACACACACACACACAAACACACACACACACAAACACACACACACACAAACACACACACACACAAACACACACACACACAAACACACACACACACAAACACACACACACACAAACACACACACACACAAACACACACACACACAAACACACACACACACAAACACACACACACACAAACACACACACACACAAACACACACACACACAAACACACACACACACAAACACACACACACACAAACACACACACACACAAACACACACACACACAAACACACACACACACAAACACACACACACACAAACACACACACACACAAACACACACACACACAAACACACACACACACAAACACACACACACACAAACACACACACACACAAACACACACACACACAAACACACACACACACAAACACACACACACACAAACACACACACACACAAACACACACACACACAAACACACACACACACAAACACACACACACACAAACACACACACACACAAACACACACACACACAAACACACACACACACAAACACACACACACAAACACACACACACAAACACACACACACAGAGCAGTATCAGCTCCCAACACCAAGCACTGAGCGGACAAGTTGCTCTTGGCAGCCGTGTCACTTTCCTTCCCGGGGACAGGAATGAAACCAGTGACAGCTCAGTCCCCTCCGTCCAGGGCCAGCACTAACCCAGGCTACAGACATGCTGAGCACAGTGTCTGATAGGCTTTTAAATTGTTTCCCTACCAGCATGGGCTTAATGGAAAAATCCAATAATAGTTAAGAGTTCTCCCTTACCTATACACTCGAACACTGATAGAAGTAGAATTAAGGGACACCAAAATTCATCAAGGAATCCCTTGAAATGGACATTAACTGTAAGGGATTTTCAAAGTAAATTCTGCTCCTGCAGACCCCCACGCTCAGAAGGTCTCAGTGAGAGCGATGCACTCGGTACCATATGGAGTTCTTACACAAAGGGATGTGCTTCCCTCATTACAGAGATCACAATCTCCCATGGCCTTTGGTGGCCTCCAGAGCACACTCCTCTGGGGCAGAGCTCTCCTTGATGACAGCAGCACACCATATTTTAACCCCTGTAAAGCAAAGATCAGGTCTACAGCCCAAAGATTTCTGACCTCCCCAGGCAATGGAGTTGAACTACTCAGTGACACGGGTACAAGAAGGTCGCCACTCATTTATAATCCTGCAACAAACCCACCATGAAGAATAAACTGCAGGCAGAGAAGCAGCAAGCGCTGCTGGCGGTGCAGGGGAAGCTCGCTATAGGAACACACAAAGGTATATTAGTGTTCTATGACAGCATTATTTAGGAAGTGTTTGGAAGATCTAAGGTCCATAGGAAAGCAGTAAGTAGTAAATAGCTGGATAATGTGAGCTTACACATAGCTTGGGAACAGAACAGCAAGGATGAATCTGTAATTGTCAGAAAATATGGGGAGAAATAAAAAATAAAAATAAAAAATAAAATTAAATAAATAAAATAAAATAAATCACTGCACTTTGGCCAGATACCTTAGGAAGCAAAAAGGCTCTTAATTTTTACAGATTTCAAGAGAAGTAAAAATTTGCTATCTTTAAGGGATCCAGATTTGAATAGACTAAGTTACTAAGGGTTATTTCTGTTGTACCACCAATGTAAATTTGGATTCCTTGCATTCTCGAAGACATCTAGTGTTCCAAATAATCAGCATGCAAAAGGCTTAGGAAACTACAAGTAAACCTTTGGCTCGGGTTCCGCAACACAATACTTGTTAAAATAGCAACCCAAAGCCCTGACCTCTTTGTAAATCCAGCCTTTCCAGATACAAGGAACATCTCCTCCCTGTCCCTGTCTCCCACCCAGCGGATGGGGATGACCGTGGTCCCTGCAGCAGCAGCCCTTGGTCTCTACCTCACGTACTTGAGCTAATTCAGGAAGACGATACAAGCACGGAAAGCCTCTATAACTTAAGTAAGTACTAAAACATCCAGATGAAAACATTACTCAGTACATTAAAATATAATTATGGCCAGTTAGGAAGTTAAAGCACAAGATAATAACTTTAGACCTCCAGAAGAGAAAGCAGTCCAGTTTGGCTTTCAGCACAGCAAGCGGCTGCTGTTCATGAGGTTGACAGCAGAGAGACCTTTATAAAAAGGACAGAGGAGCATTCAAAGGTATTTTGCAGGGAGCAATTCCTTCCAGTTATTTTGTTAATACCTGCATAGTTCATGTCACCTATGTGATTCTTAAGGTTGTTTTTCTCAGCCTTAAGACAAGAAGGAATCAAAGGCTTAAGAGAAGAACAGAAAGATCAACAGAAAACAACCCACACCGCAGTGGACCGCTCATCGCTGCACTGACTCATGCGGAGATTAGATACCAGGAGCCGTTTGCAGCCCTAGTCAAGCAGGACACACGGTCCTGCTGTTCCAGGAAAAGTAAAATAAAATAATCACTTCTTAGAGATGACTCAAGTCCTCACAACAAGCTCCCACCTCACCAACTCTTTGGTCACTTTGGAAGAAGCCAGCGTGTTCCCTCCCGCTCACAGTGCACAGTGCACCACCATCCCCGGACCGCTCCAGGGATGCCCAAGGAGACAGCTTCCCACAGCGTATTCCCACCAAGTCCCAGCTTCTGCAGCATCCTAAATTTCACCATGCTGCTGCCCTCAAAGCACTGAACCAAGACCACCACACTTCAGATGCCCTCAGCCACCAACGAATAAGTTTTAAATCCATTGCATTTAACAGGCAAACCCCAGATCCGGTTACAAGAATTAGCCTCAAAGGAAATCATCCTTATTATTAAAAGCGCATAACTAAGGAAGAATACAGACACAGCACCTCCTTTTCCTCTTCCTAACTCAAAAACGCCAACAACGAGGCAGTCAGGGGATCAGAGAAGTTTTTGTTCAGTTAATGAAATATCAGCTGCAAGATCTGCAGAGGAGCTTAAACACAAACCTCAGACATCTGTATCACAATCTACCCTGCTCGCTTGTAGGGAGATTTAAAACAAAGCAAACCAAAATTTATGAAAGGTTAATTGAGCCACAAAACAAACCGAGGCTCCGGTCAGCAGTACAATTACCTCGGAGCACCCGCCACCGCAGGAAGGTCTGCAAGAAGTGCATGCTCTTCTTTCTTAGTCCCAGAGGAGGTGGCAGCATTGGCAGGACCGGGTCTGCGCCACCACTTGCTCACAAACCCTCCGGCATCCCCAACCTCCTTCCGTCCTCTGGTGCTACCTCGGTCCAGCTGTAGCGAAGTGCACCTGGTCTGCTCTGCTAATCACTGATGTGGAGTCTGGGGCTTTTCTCTCTCATTCTCTCTCCCTCTCCAAATAAGCAATTAGCATGAATAATTACAGCTCTGATGATAATACCCAGCCACCTTTGAGCAAGAGGGAAAAGACTGTAATTAACTCTTTCTTAGTGATCAGAGGAGGTTGAAATAGCACAGGGCTAATTATCTTCTTCTGGGACGCCTCCTGGCTACGGAGGAGCTTTGGAAAGGGTGAGCAGCAGAGGTGAAGTCGCATCCTTTTGGAAACATCTCCATCCAACCTGATTTTGTGTGTCTGCTACCCAAGCAGTCATTAGACATGCACACTGGGGAAAAGAACCCACAGTTTCCCTGTTGCATGCTTGACCAGCAATGGGTCATACATCCAGAGACCACCGGCAGCATTACCCCATGATGAATCTTTGGCCACCGAGGACTTTAGGGCCGTTCCCCCATCGGGGAACACGTTGTGGCGATGCATGGATCCCCCTGTGTGCAATGCAGAGATGCACCAGCAGAAGGGTTGCCACCACCAACCCTGCCCGGGGCTCAGGAGACCCGACCCAGGCTGGAGAGGGCACCGATGCCCACCCTGCTGTGGGCTTCTGCCATAAACCCAGCGCAAAGGTGCTCCCACTCCAGCACCTTCTTCCTGCCCCATCCCCCAGGCTGCAAAGAAAAACGTATAAATAATGCAAGTGAAGACATGAGATCAGGAGGGAAGATGGGATGATCATGTTTAACATGCCTTTGCATCAAACGGGCTTTGTCCCCATCCCAAAGCCAGGCAGGTGGGACAGTTGCACAAGAACATCCTGCTCCCACGTTCCTTCCAAGAAGCAAAACAACTACACGCACCACCCAAAAAAAGAGAATGTGAGTCCTGAGACTAAACGAAGGGTCAGTGGTCCTCTGCAATAATTGCCCCAAATGTCCTGCAACACTGAAAGGGGGCAGGGTTAGATGATTGCTATAACATGCTCTCTTCGTGTTACTGGAAAAGGTGATTAATCGAGTTATTATACAATCCTGGAATGCTTTCTTGCTATTGCAGCGTCTGGAGATGTTATTAGACAGCGCTGCACTGCAACAGCTGGGTACGTTGCCCTCCAAACACTCCAGTTTTTATTAAAAGAGTACAAGTTTTGTTAACATCTCCTCTTGTACTCTCTTGACCTGAAATGTTTCAGAGTGGAAAAATTAGCGTGTCTATGAACCCTTATCACAAGCCTCAGAAAACCTGCTGAAATTTTTATAAGTCTCCAAGCATTTAAGCATTCATTTTCATATTGCAAAGACTGCGCGTTAATTCTTTTATTTATGAAGTCAAGGTGCTCAGGGCACTGCAAAATATAATAAAGCAAATTAAAATGCAATAAAATATTTATTTAGATAATAATTTGAGAGACTTAATGATTTTGTAAGCGGGACTTCACCAGGATGTTGTATGTAATGTGTATTATAAACTTCCTTACTCCATATACTCTTCCACTACAAAACTATCTTTTTTTGCTAATTTCTTGAAAATTAGAAGGTAAACATAGTCTTATATACAGTCTGAATCTGACAAATTATTATGTATGTTAGTTTCCTGTAGCACTAATAGTTCCATGGACATTAGGCAGACTAAGCAATGGTATAAAGTGAAGCTTATATGTCAAGACCCAGCCTTTGAAATGGTAACTATTAATATGACCAATATGGCTCAATGGTTATGATATTGGGGCCTTAAAATGTTGTTTTGTTATGACAAAAGTACAGCTGGGATACCTACACTTATGGTATGGCCCAGTGTAAATTCGAGAGTCGGTTGGGTTTGAAAAAGGAAAGGGCATTTGGGACTTGAATTTTATTTTGAGTGTGGTTTAATTACCGGAGCAGCGAGTCCAGCCTCTGCTCTGGATTTTTTCCTCAGCATCTCTGGCCCAAGGGGGCTGTTTATGTGCTGTTGATGGATACTGGAGGTGGAGGCACACGCCATCGTACTCCGGTTGGAAACCAGACGTCCTTCCCACAAGCTGAATCTGGCTCCAGTGGCACTGAGCACTGTGACAGTGACAGTCCCCATCACGCCCTGGGGGCAGACGGGGCTCACAGGGACCCGCTGCCACCCCCCTGGGGGGTGTTGGATCTGCATGTTGGAAGTTTTCTGGCGAGGGCACGTGAGCAGAGGCCATGAGCACACGTGCCTTTGTGCTCCATATCTGCTTAGGCAGCCCCATAGAAGATTTTGCACAGATTTACACCACAGTACAGCCCTGGAGGCCAAGCAAAACATCCTCAATTGATCTGGCAGGGATGAGACATTCAAAAATTATAACCTCTGGGGAAACTGCAGCACAGATAACATCTGGAGAGAGTAAAACGATCTGCAGGCAGAGGTCTGAGCTTTAAAAACAAAGACACGGGGACATTTAGAGAATCAGGGCCTTGTAGCTCAGTCATCTGGCTCAAAGCCTCAAAGATGCTATTTGATTAACACCTTTTGGTTACTTCAGGCTTCCTAAACAGCGAGTTTGTGAGTGATGCAGCCTGTCATCCTCTGCTCTATATACTCAGTACTGGCTGCCTTCAGGTGTTACTTTGCTAAAACTTCCAATGCTTTCAATTAACATGTAGCAAAGCCATCAGTCACTATGTCTTCCTGGCAAATAATTACTCTCCCTGGCTCCTTTCCTCATCATTGTGAGCTTCCATTTAATTTATGGACCCTAATAAAACATAAAGAAACCCAGGCTAATGCTTCATCAGCTTCCTAAGCATAAATAACCAGCTTTCCCAACATCTTTGGTGGGGAAGGAAGTTCGCACTTGACTATTTAACAGACCCAGAGGACGGGTGGCTCGTCCAAGTTTGCGGCAGGGTGAAGGACAGACTGACACCCTCCGTGTCACATCTGCAGGGCTGAGGCACGAGCAGCGGTTCCCGCGGCAGAGCCCCCCACGCTTCCCACGGCTGCCACAGAGGCGTGAGATGAAAGGAGAAGGATGCGAACATCAGAGGAGGCAGGGAGAAAACATAAGCTAATTCCTTGCTAATTATTCAGACCTCAGGCCTCACCTTATCCAGCGGTTGGGGCTTCAAGCAGGCAGCACAGCCGAGGATGCTGAGGATGCTCAGAGGGAGGAAGGTGCTTTCCTGAGCCAGGGGGACCTGCCAACCCTCCCTGGGCCACTGGCTGCACATGGATCACAGGCCCTGATGCCCCATAGGACACCTGATGGTTCAGGTGTTGCAAGCACTCAGCTGACCCATTTTGAAACACAACCTCAGTAACACCACCACAGCACCCTACACCTGTCCATGCACACAGAGCGTGTGAACTCAAACCAGCACCCAACCACCATGTCAGGCTTGGGGGTACCCCAATACCTGCCCCACCATGGGCACAAGTGGGTGCCTGAGCACTGGGTGCAGAGAGCTGGCAAACTTCTTCACACGCATGGCCTCAGAAAGCAAATCAAGGCAACAAAAACCCCCAAACCAAACAGCTGAAGAAGCTATGCCCGGGTGATTACAAAAACTTGAACTGAAAGCTGATCAAAAGGCATCCAAAAGAGAAAGGGAAGAGGGCTGCCAAGCCTGACTCCCCAAATAAAGTCTCTCTACTGACAAGTTCACCTCCGATTTGCGATTCCTGTGTCTGACTGCATCTGGAGTCAACGCCGGCTACATCCGATATCTCGCCTCCATGCAAGCACCCACTGGAGTGAGAGGCTGTATTTGGAGGGACGGGGCGCTTGGGGACAGTTGTCCCCATTGCTCCCCACTGACTTTGGTTCATGCAGGAGCTGGGACTGTTGGCCGCCCACAGGCAGAGCCCTGGTCCTTGCCCAGCTGCTGCAGGATGGGATCTTGAAGCACCAGAGCCCAAAGCTCCTCGCTCTGTGATCCAAGGTGCTGCAAGGCACTTGAAGGGAAAAAGCAAAGAACTGTGAATCTCAGCAGAAATGGGGGTTGTGCTATTCTACCCCACTACTGAGGGAGAGGATTAAATAATTAATCACAAAAGCAACTGAGTGTTAACAAGCCGAGCAGGATCAAACTGCATGAAAGATGCAAACCCCCCCCGACCCTCTTCGGTGTGCTGACAAGCCTCATTTTAATAACTCGACTACCAGAGCCGAGAAGATACACCACAGATAAATAAATGGATCCCAGCCCTCGATGACTTGTGCTTGTCCTGGGGATCAGCTTGAGATCTCCTTCGCCACCAGGCACAAAACCAGTTCAGAGACGTGTTTTGCACAGGGAAGAACTGGGAGACCAAGGTGTCCTGGGCTTTGGGTGGTCATTGCAAGCACAAGCAAGGAGGCAAGGGGGTTCTTCTGCATGTGTTGCCCCACTTAGTGGCTTTAGGGGGAAGGGGGACACGCATATGGAAGGGAAAATGCAAACAAATAATGCTGCTTCAGTGCCACCTTAAATAGCAGAGCACGACTTTTCAGAATTGAGCAGCAGCACCCAGTAAACAGGAGCCAGCGGGGACAACAGCCCCTGCACGAGTTGAGAAGAGAAATACATGAACGTGCCTTAGTGTCTCTCCTGGGTGCTCTATCATGTCAGACATGCTGAGGACAGAGATTTCAGTCATTCGAAATTTGTATTATCCTGCACACAATATATATCCCTGCACAGGCTACAGGGCTACAATATACTACTGTTAATAATACTAACACACAACTAGTATAATATAATTTACCCAGTACCAGCTCTGCAGTACATTGCACACCAGACCAAGGCAACCCAGGGAAGATGCTGTGTTACACCAGTTTGTTATGGAGCGCTTAATTACTTAACCAGGACACATTTACATCACAGTCCCTTGATGTATTTTCATCAGTCTTTTTCCATCTTACAATAGGAAAGGATTGTGCCAGCTAGCGTGAAAAAAGAGCATTTGGACTCTAACGCACCAATAGATACAGGGGTAAAAAAAAAAACAACCAATAAAACAAAACCACAAACCAAAACTTCTTTGTTTGGCTTCCAAAACATCTTTGAGAAGTTGAACTGATAGGCAAGCAATAGGCAGAGAGTTGTGCAATCCTTCGCTCAGATGTGACAAAACTCTGTATGAAACAAAGCCCTCTCTCCTCCACCATGACATAAACATCCCAAACTTTGTTTAAATTAAGTCATAACCTAAAACAATAGTCACACTTACTGAATTTCCAGTCTCCAAGCATTATTTCATAATACTATGGGCATCAAAACACCTATATTATCTTGAATCCTATGTATTTTATCAGAAAAAAACAACCGACTACAAAGTTAACTCCTCTGGCTGCAACTCTTACTAAGATCGGAAGAGAGCAAACAGAATCTTGCTGTTTTCCCCACCAAGATATAAAAGCCACACGATGCCAACAGGGTGAAGATTTACTCTGGGACAAGAACCCTGCAAACAACGGGAAGCTGCAGGACGTGTTTGCAATTGTGAAAGATGGGATCATAGCGCACGTTGGGGCACAGAGTCCACAATTCAGAATTCACACAGGCACTTGCTGGCTAGAAGTGGCTTTGCTGCAACATTTTAATGATACATGGGCTGAATATTTTGCATTTCTGTGCATAAAGCCTCACTTCACCAGAATGAGGTTGTGTCCCTTGCGGTGTATCATTTACATTAAGATCTCCCCCGCTTCTCAGCATGACTTTTATGTCCCCCCACGATTTAGACAGCAGAGGCATATGTATGTGTGAGGAGAGACAGGAGGAAGAAATATCTTTTTTAAACATTCATTGAGCTGGAAGTGTGGAAGATGCCAGCATTCGAAGGGTTCAACTGATGTGGAAATGTGGCTCTTTGAAAAGAAGGAGTTGAACACCAAAACTGGTTCAGTGCAGCTAAATTGGTCCCCTAAGGGCCAGTGGTAACAGAAACCTTCAGTCCAAATAAGAACAAGTGAAATATTCAGCAAACAGTATTTGATGCTTACGTGCAGGGGGGAAAAAAGTGGTGAAACTGTTAGAAAAATGAAAATATCACATTAGTGATAGAGGTTGTTCCACATCACGCCAAACCACCAGTCATGTTGGGCTCCCTCCAGGGAACGTTGCTCGTGGCAGTGGTGAGGAGACACTCGGCATGGATCTGAGAAGGGTACCCAACGAGTGACCACAGAGAACATGGGTTCTGACCCATACAAGAGTGGGACAAGCATGAAGAAACTTCCCCTGTGACCCAAAGCTGCCTCTGGAGACCTTCAGCTTCAACAGGATTCCACAGCTCCTTCTGGGGAAAAGGCAGCATTGGATGGACAACCTTAGACCCAGCTCAATACTTTAAGGCTTCTAAAGGTCCAAGCCAAATTACAGGTGTCTACTATGGGGTTTGCAAAGAAGCTCTAAACAAAACAGGTCTTGGAGCAAATCCCAGACCAACGCAGTCACAAGAATTTGGTACCATGACACAGCTCATGGCATGATTTCATATTAGTCACCTGATGACTTTATGTCCACATCCACCTTCCAGGTCTGGTTCTTCTCAGTCTTCTTGGACCCAAGCACTCCATCCCAGGGCACCTGTGACCTGGCTTCTGCCTCCGCGGACACAAAAGCCATGTACCCTCTGCCTGAAAAGCGGCTCCTCAACACACCCAACTTGCACGAAGCAGGACTGCACGACTTGACAGCAAAACCAACACAGCAATGGCCTTTGTTTTCCATTGGTAACATCGCCAAGTCTCTCAATGTGCGCCCCAAACACCTTTTACTGGCTGGTGATATTCAGTCCTTGGGTTGAACTTCATCTGATGCCTGGAAATAAGAAAGGGACCAAGCTCCTGTTGTCTCGTTGGGTATATCCCAAAGCAGTATAGGGAGCACCAGCCCAAGATTACAGCTAATCCATTTGCATTTACCAGCAGCAACATGGACATGCTGCTGAGGCAGGGGCTGCACAGGCTTTAGTTCAGGCTCTGAGGTTCCCCAAATCAGGGTATACCTGGCCACTAAGGCTTTTTTTATCATCAGCACATCTCCTGCATCGCCTGTGACCTGAAACCAGCCTACTCCCCTGCACAAAATGGTACCACGTTAGCTAGACAAACACACACAGCCTGAACTTACTCAAGAAAAGCTCAGCTCTTGACCGTTTTCCAAGAAAAATATATCAGAAATACTACAGTAATTTAAATTTACTCTGTGAGGGATGCTAGAATTGCTTTTTGTTGTTCAAATCAGTCCGTTTAATCCCCTCTCTGTATTTCTTTGGGTTTTCTTCACAGAAAGGAATGTATAAATGCTCTAGTACCTGAATTTCTTGAGTCATTTGAGTATCTATTATTACGATCATTGCTTGAAGACAAAACTGTAAGCAATAGCTGTTTCTGGGGCACGAAGGGAGTTAATCAGTAAACATGAGAATGGATTCAAAGAAAGAAAATGCATAAGAAATTAAGTGCTCAGGGAAGCAATGCTTGCTTTAACGGAGGAACACAGTGTATTGTTACTATTTAAATTCCTTTCTTTCTGAAAACGTTTCATTTTCATGAATGTTCAGCTACATATCATAGAAACAGAAAGAAGTTATTTCTTCTTGCTTTACCAATCTAGGATGAGTCTGCCAAAGAAAAGACCTTGCCGGTATGTCTGGGATATAAGACCATAGGTGTTGCTAATATATGGGTACAGTGGCTTATATACAAACTAAGTGGCCACTATTTTATTTTCCAGCTACGATCACTGAAGAGAGGTCAGATAAACCAATGCTCAGCCTTGGAGTCTTCACTTACTAGCAGTGGAATTACTTCATGGAAAAAAAAAAAATCTGTGTTACTGCATTCACAGCCCTGTGTGCACTCCTTGTTGCACTGGCAGCAGATCTGAACTCTCTTGTCTTGCAAAAACTGGACTATTTTTTTCCCCCGTGATGACACAGAAGCTGTACGTATCATAACCAATTATCTAAACTAACCTGAGATGCCAATTCCAGCTCTGGATCTAAATCAGACACACCAGGGATCTGAGCCGGGATCTCTGCTCACGTGAATGTCATGACCAACCCGTCAGTGCCTATTTCTCAGGGAGAAGTCTCTTCAGTCTGACTGTGATCAGAAAGTTCATCCTGGGCTCAGGAAGGAGTTTCTAATGGCAGGTACATCAAAATACAGATCCTAGAGATGGGTTTGAATCTCAACTAAAAAACTGCCAACTACCTCCATTTCTTGGACCACTCACATGGGTTGCAACAGACCTGGGAATAAATTCGGTGGGGAGAAAGACTCTGCCTTCCTCACTACTGGATGTGTCAGCTACATTTCTGATTTCCAAAATTTTTAAAGACAAGCAAATATATTTTAAGTAAAACAAGATATAAGCAAATGGAGAGGGGGAAAAACCCCAAGACTTATGTGCAAAGCCTCTGACTGAAGAAGGATGGTATTTTCTCTTGGTTACATGCCAGTCAGCAGAGAAAAGGCCACATTTTCTCCTAGAAAAAGCTGAGCCTCTGGTAACTTCACATTAAGACAAGGTATGCTCACACAAAGCTATCTTAGCAAGTGTTGTCTTTTAATCACTTTTTTATTTGGTGTTTGGCCCCAGTGCAATGGATGCTGATCTATCCAAGGCAGCTCAGTCACAGCAACAGCAATAGTACGAATCAAACCACTGCAAGATTCTGGACAAAGGTTCAAAGCACTTGGTTTTTGCTCATATGTTTTCTCAGTGGAAAAACAAATGTGTATGAGGAGCAAATACGATCTCATGACTGCTCCTATACAGTCCAGCGCACTCAGATGGGAAGGGGCACGTTGGTTGTGAAGACAGACGATTGATTTGAAAAGGCAGTTTGTTTCCTTTTGGTTTTTTTACTTCCCAAAATAGACTGCAAAGGAGGAAATGCAGACAGATGTCTTGGGGATTGCCAAATCATGTGGCAATTTTGTAGGGAGCACAACTCTTCCCCTGCGCCCTCCCACTATGAGTTATCAAGCCTTGAATTACACACTGCTGTTGATTTCCACAGCTTTGTGTGATTAATCTGGCTACACTCTGTAAAGCAAAAAGAGCAAGAGGGAGAGAAAGGGAAATCACTCCCTAAAAAACTAGGTTACAATAACCCTCAGGATGTGAGCGAAACCAAGAAGAGGAGGAAAGTTCCGCATCAGGCTGACAGCCTGGGCAAGGATACAGCCCCTGCTCCAGCACATCGGACCCGCTGAGCCTTCAACGCACAACACAGCACTTTGAGAGAAGAGAGTTTATAAAGCCTCATTAAAAGAAAATCATGAAAATAATTTTTTCTAAGACCCAAGAGTGAGGCACATGGTGCTACTTTCCTTCCCCTGTGTATGGTGGGATGCAAGTAGGGAGCAAAAAGCTAGAGAAGCACTTCTTGTTATTAGCTAACTGTTGCGTTAGGAGAGAACAGCTGGTGGCCACCAGATTTGTTGGAACTAATTGAAAACTGACCCTAATTTTAGCCTACAGCAAGAGCCAACCTTGTTTAGCTTTCTGTTTGTATCTAACTCATTAAAACTTTTTTTGCCAGGTCACAAAAATATTAATTAAAATACAGACCTTTATACCGCGCTAATACGTAGCCTTATGATCTCAGGACTCCACACCATTTTTATTCTCCTACTCTTCTGCAATGCACTGTTAAAATATTTTATTAGTTAAAAAAGCCATTTCAATTCATCCATTACCATGCAAAGTAATTCCATCAAAGTACAAAATGAAAACCTAGTTCCTGACCAGGTACCTACAGTGACACAGGAGAGAAAGCCCAGATCTGCCAGCAAGGACATAAAACATCCTGTACTGGTATCATCAGTCTGTAGATAACTTGAGTTCCTGCCTTTCCAGCAGCTGATTGTTGGAAAATTTTTTAATATATATTTTTGTAGGCAAATATAGGAGAAAAGTTAAGAAAAAAAACCTCATTTGCACTATTGTGGGGTTATAATTTTGTCTAGTTGCTTCAGATGTCATGCTGGAGGCACAGAGCAGCCTGGTGGGAGCCCTGAATTTTAAGACTTTCACAAGGAGGGAGAACAGCATTATATAAAATTTACTGGGGGTGCCCATGCAGTGATTTTACGCTTTGAATTCTGTCAATTTGGGTGGATTTTTCTCAATTAAAACTAAAGTACTTCCTGCCACGCTGAGAGAACAGAACAACTGATAACCTAATAAAAACTCCACCAATTTCCTTGGCGTAGCCCTGGGGCACAGGAGCAGATTGGCCTCCAGACCGACCTCCTGCAGATCCCGTCAGCTCCAGCACCCATGAAGAAGTGATTTGGCACATCCCCATGGGGGTGCAAAGTCAGCTGCCTGCACACGAGGGAGGAGATGCTACAGATAAAAAGCTCTCCAGGCACAGGGGAATAAGGAGATCAAGGTCTTTCCTCACCTGTGTTAAACACTGGCTTCCAGGCTGCTTCTCTTATTCACTGATTTAGAAGGAGTAGGTGAAAATCTCACATAGCTGCATGTAAGGAATGGAGTCAGGAGGAAAGTATCTCAATAACTAAACAGGGAAAACAACTTTCTTTTGGTTTTAAAAGCCAAGCCCTCTCCAGTGAGATGTACACAATGGAAACAGAGAAACTTGACAAGCAGAATACTAATTCTGAAATAATATTAAACAGAATTGTTTATATTGACCCTGAGTTCACTGCATCTTACAAACTTTGGAGAACTATGTTGTATTTTAAAAACAGTTAAATGGCAATTGTCAAACCACACTATCATCTGAATTTGGATTTCTCTGTCCCTCACATTCTGCACATTGGCCAGTGGTGACCTCATGGACCTTCTACAGCTTTGCAAATTCAAGGTCTGATTTTTCTCTATATGATAAGGCAGACTAAATGTCATCTGAAACAAGGGTGGGTTTTGTTGTTTTGTTTCATTTTCTCCAAAATCATCTGGCTGAACTTGCAAGGCAGTGATGCAGCAGCACTTCCCAGCTTCAGGAGCTGCCCATGTGTCACCAGGACATGCCCTTGTGCCAGGGGACACATGGGGCAAGGGTGACGTTCAAGGACCTGCATCCGATGGGCAAACCCAACCACTCAAAAAAGCCTTGATAGATAAGAGGATCTACAACATTTTGAGACCTCTCAGCAATACAACAGCAAACGACTTCCACATGCCATGCCCCATTCATATCTCTAAGCAAACAAGAAGCCTAAGAACAAATTTATGAGCAACCTACAGTCAGTACTATTAAAATTACTCCTCAAGACTGCTTTTGAAGGTCTCGACTCCATCATCCAGGCTGCAACACCACATCCCTTCGCCAGGGAACCCATCGACTGGAGCCACGGGAAATGCTCCCAATGCCATCAGCATGGCCTCCACGTCCTCCTGTCAAGTTCTGCCTTTAATTTGCAAGGCTGTCAATCATGCACAACCCAGGATCAATAAAAAACCCCACTACCCAAGGACAGAGGGAGGATGTGTCTGGAGGTGAGTTATGACAGACCTGGAGGGTAGAAGGGGCTGAGATGAAGTTGAGTATAAAGTGAAAGTCAGTGCTCAGGAGTCACGTCTCCCTGCCCTCCCTCCCATATTTAGCTTAGCATTAAATCACAGTCTGCCCACAGAAGACAGGCAACCATTTCCTTTCCCTAGAGAAAGCATAAACTGCCTTTCTTCTGATTTTGAAAGCTCTTTACGGTGAAAATATTCATCTTGACAAAAAACAAAACACTTTTTTAGACAAGCAGCAGCTCAACCAAAAAGTTCCTGGTTGGGATAAAGGGGGTTGGGGGGAAGCTAAAGCACTGGATTTTCTCACTTAGTGAGATGTTTAAAGAAACAGGTATATGTAGGTGGGATGTTTTTAAGCGTCTTGGTCACCAAAGAACAGCTTTGCAAGCCTGCTGAGGCTCCTAGCTTCTACTGGAATTAATGAGGTGCTAATTCCTACCTAGTGTTAGAAATCTCCCAATTCTTGAAACCGCTGGTCATCAGGACATGGTAGGAAATGTCCTTGTCCAAAGAACAGAAACCCCTCGGTTGGGTTTACCAGCCTCGCTGGAGACATCTCCTGCCTGTTCAGGCTGCAAGTCCATTTATCTTGCCAAGGGGCTGTGAAACCAAAAGGCATCAGGCAATGAAAATCTTTAAGGAAATTCACCCCGTTTTTGCAGTGGTTTACAGCTAGGGACAAAAACACCCAAATTTTCCAAACTACTACACAAACAGCTGGGGACGCATTGTGCATCTCAGCAAAGGGACCATGTGCCTGTTTAATGTATTCACAGCAAGGCAGGGAGGGTTTTCATTCTTGTTGCCACCAAAGCACACGTGTGGAATCTGGCCAGGATTTGCCCTCAGGACACCAGCACATGCTGTACCTTTCCAGCAGGAAGGGTTAATGCCACTTTAGACACTCTGACCTGCACCCCGACTTCCCTGCAAGGATTTATCACCTGCCTCTGGGCTACAAGGGCCCCTTTTTCATTCAATTACCCCCCTTAAGGGACCAATATCCTCTCTGCCCTGGAGCCCAGAGGAAGATGAGGGATGAGCTGGGGCTGAGGAAGCCGCACAGTGTTTAGAGTAGGTGACAGTCACCTGGGATTCTACGGCATCAGGCTGAAAAATGGGCTTCATTAGGAGACATAAATAAAACATGCTTGATCATAAGTTATTAATGAGATCCGGAAAGGGCTGGAGCACAGCCATGCTGACAGGAGAGGAATTGCGGCCATCGCCAGCTCAGTGGTTTGAGCTTAGGGAGTTTCCCTAAGCTTTCACTGCTGCAGAAGGAACAACCCCATAAATATTCACTGTAGGAGCCTCGGAGAGTCTTCTGCTATGAAACATGCTGGTGAGGACAAATCCTAGGAGGCAACGATCATTGTAAAGAAAGGTGGCCAAGTGAGGGCTGTAGCATTGCACTCAGCCTTAGGCTCAACCTCCACAGCACAGCTGCACTTGCAATTAAATTACAATCAACTTGGAGCAGAAAGGGCATCTCCCCTCACAAGCATCCAGCACAGCCAGGCAGAGCACAACATGTTCTGGGGACACGAGGTCACAAAAATGCCTGGACTAAAGGACAGATACTTAGGCTGGGTTATCTGCCACTCTTTTACACATCCCTCTGCCAGCCCTTCGCTACGTCTTCCTTTCTCTCTTCAAAACAAAGGCGATTAGGATTTTTAGTGCCAAATGACAAATGCTTTTCCCAGGCCTGACCATCTCCTGAGATGCAACAGATGGTTTGTTTCTGAGCATTTACAGACGGGATGTGCAGCAGAGTTCATTACTCACTAGCGTAATTCATACCAGCTCCCATCCTTGGTTGCTGCCCGCTCACAACGGGCTCACATGAGTAGCAACAGTGCCTGGGCATCAGTTATTTTTGCTCAGTCTTTTGAGGATGTACTTTAAACATCAACTATCCCAAAATATAGAAGACAAGTAACAACATCCCTCTCTGCCTGTTCATTTTAAAGCTCTAGTCTCAAAAGCCAATTCCAGCTCAGTTTAATCCTTGATCAAAGCAGTACAATTTAGCATTGGATTAGTGATTCTCTCATTTAAATCTGTCACTAAGAAATGCAGGTGATCTAAGTAAATTCTAAATATTTCAACCAAAGCCACTGCAACTGTATCAGGTAGTACAGGGATAACACTTTAAACTTTCCTTACAACCTCGGGCTGCATTTTCAGTGTCTTGCAGCCACAAATACACTCATTCTACCCGTGTCAGAACAGTCTTTTCAACTTCTCTGCAAAGCTGCAGAACAAAAACCCCTCATGATGTAAAACTTTTGCCAATTCCTTTAGGATGCTTGAGCAAAAAAGCACATCAAGGAAAAAGAACTGGAAAAAAACTAACAAAAGCACCAAATCTTCTCCTGGCATCTCCCAGCTAGAAAGGGCCCTGGGGTCGTGTTTGATCCGAGCATTTCCAGGCATCCCTGTCAAATGGGATGTGCCATGCTGCTTGATTGAGACTATGAAACTCCGACCAGCACAGAGAGAAGCCCATGAAGCCTCCAAACCAGGGAGGAGAAGAAACAAAGAAGCATCAGCATAAACTATCAAAGGCGAACGATGCCAAATACAAATTCATACACCAGAAGCAAGCTCAGTTCTGGGGCTGCCACATCAGGATGGTAACTCCGGGGCGAACATGCCCTTGTGAGCGGCAAAGAGCACAGAGACCGTCCTGCTGATGCCTCTGAGCACCCACCAGAGGAAGCAGCACGGCCAGGCAACCATCACACACGTGCTCTCTTGCTCTCAGCATCTCGACACACGATATCAAGTGTAGCAGCCCTCAGGCTCCTGCTCTATACTTGGGTCTGTCCCATAAAATCACAACCTTGATCCCAGCACATACTTTTTTTACTTACTAGGCAAGTCAGGCATAGAAATTTCACCCCAGACTTAAGGTCTAGCTCGTCTCAGAAATATATACGTCATGTTCAGGCCCTTCCCTTCGCTACCCAAGTTTTGTACCTGCGAGTGTTCTCAGAGCTCCTGTGCATCAACACACAAACCCCTGCGCCACCAAGTCTCTCTCCCCTTAAGTGAGACTAAAAGCTGAGTTTATGCATTCAGTGCAGCCTGAAATCAATAACACCCAAATTACATCAAGACTGTAAAAGCTGTTGCTCTTTAGAGGTCCCTATAAAAACACAGGTCATCTTCCTTTATGCCAAAGGACTCTGATCTGCTGCAGGAGCACAGGAAAGCAGAGCTGCCAGTGGTCAGCAATGGCTCCAGGTCCCATTAAAATGCAAACCTTTCAGAAATCAAAGGCGGCAGCGATGGGACTGAGCAGGGGCTGTGAGCCGGGGGCTCTGCAGCCACCAAAACCTCCGCCGTGGTTCCGAGACCCATTTAACACTCACACAACTAAACCAGGGGCAAGGGACCCAGGGATCACAGTCCAGCACAAAGAACTTCTTTACTTCTCATCACATGCAATGTTGTGGGACTGTGAGAAGAGAAACACTGTGCTGTCTCAGATTAATTTACTCTGAGATATATTTAAAATATTACTGCTTCACAAATCTCCAAGTTGGTTTTCTCCCCGCTGCCCTCCCAGGTTTCTCATCCTTTCAACCCACTCCCCTCCTGGAAGAAGCACAGGGGTGGGACAGACATCAGGACTCCCAAACAGTCTCATGGAGTCCGGCAATCACCCAAGTGCCTCTTCCTGCAAAGTAATATCTCCCATATGGGAGGAGGGAAACCTTGTGAGACACTGAGGCAAACCTAATCTGCTTTACCGCAATAATAACCGTGGCAGACAGATAGAATAAAAATCCAGAGAGTCAATGGGGAAAAAGAAAATATTCAGCCTTCAAAAAATATACGACATGCAATAAAGTAAAATTATCCTACTGCCCCCGCCAACACACACAGAGGGTGAAAAATCAATCGCAGACCACGTAGCTTCTTTCCTCCTGCCCAGCTAAGGAAAAGTAAACACACGTCCCCTCCAAGTCCCTCGTGGGCAGGAGCGAGCCGCCCCACTCCGCTCTCCCCGTACCTTTATTCCGCCGTCTCACCACCCCGAGCCGGCACTTGAGCGAAACAGCGAACATCTTCCCAGCGCAGCCTCCAGCGCTCGCTCACATGGCTCTGTGCGCTTCTCCCTCCGCACCTCTGCCTGGCTCTGCGAGGGGCTGCCGGCTCCAAATTAATTTATGATTACTGTGAAACGGAGTTCTGCTTTGTGGAGTGGCAGAGGGAGCGAGAGGGAAGGGTTTTGGGGGGAGGATGGTAAAGACTGAGCTAGAAGGGGGCACAGACCCTTTCCAACAGTACTTTCAGCGTGGGGCTGTTCCGTCTCGTTATCTTGTCCAAATGAATAAAATCACTCATTGATGTTCATAAACCTATTGCCAGTCTCCTGCTTTTAAGGGCTGGAAATCTGGTACTACATTAACATATTAATTTGCAAAGTAATATTATTCCACAGCACATAAGGGTGCACGCTTGTACTTCACCAGAAAGCTAATCCAGACCACACCAAAGCAAAGGAGGTAAAAGCCCCTGATTTTATGGGACCAGTTCACTATAAACCAGCACCAGTCCACTTACTGCAGGATTATGTCCTGGCTACAGCCCCAGTAGCATTAAGTCTTGCCAAAGAAACTTTTCTGTAAATAAAACTTGTATCTTGAGAAACTACCAACAATGTCCCACAGACCTGAGAGCAAAGCCACCGCCCCAGGGACACATAAGTCACCTGTTGAACATCAGCTCCCCACATAACACATGTGATGTATCCCAAGTCCCACCTCCTACTTACAGGAGTGGGATGATGGACCATCTGGAGATTTGTGCTGGGGATGGAGCAGCCTTGGGGCAGTTCAGGGCTTCACTTTCAAACCAGCTGGAGAGCTTTTGTTTTTATAAGGTGTTGCATGTAGCAGAGGAGGGAGGGCAGGCCCAGGCAGCATCCCAGGACACAGCTGGCTCTCTTATTGAGCAAGAAAAAACATCGGGCTTATTTTGGGCAGAGCTACCAGGGAATTTAGGGGAAGGCAAAACTGATGCCTCACTCTTGGCAAGGGTCCCCATGAGGAGTCAGCCCCATACTAACCCTCACCAGGAGCTCGTGCTATGGGAGGAGACGGTGGTTTCTTTTCAGCTGTACCACCGGAGGGTCTGTGTGGGTTGGGGTGTTGGTGAGACCCAATGCACCCACCTGTGATGTCCAACAGGGCCTACCATGTGGGATAAAAAGGAGTTTGAGGGACATGCACAAGGACTCAAAGCCAGCATGACAGGGTAGATTTGGTGCATCTAAAAAGGTTCCTTAGTCCAGCCAGGTCTGGTGACCAAGGGGACATGAAAAACCAAAAGCCTGTGGGTTTTTCCCATCCAGTGACAAGACGAAGTTCATAGTGCCCAAGTTACTCTTTGTCAAATACAGGCAGCACAGTGGGGTGAAATACCTATACAATGTATTAAACACAGTGAAATAAATCCAACCCAAGGAACGGCCATTTGAGATACTAGATGAGATGATACAGTGCTACCTGTTCTTTTATTCAGCTTACTATTCTGATAACAATCTCATTTTTTCTCACATGCTATCACCAAAAAGCAGATTTCTAAAGGAATAATTCTCTGGAGTTTAGAATTTGTGGGAGAGAACAACAGTGGAGGTTTACCATTAAGTCTTTAAACAGCTTGGTCATATTCATTTGCCTTTTTAAGCTGAAGTAAACACAGACTTGTACAGCCTGACAGTGCCTCAAAACAGTAATTCGCAGAGCTTCCATAGGCAGAGTTTTCTCTGTGTTCCACACACTCTTCTGAGACAAAGACACTCACTGAGGACTCTGTCTGACCAATGTTACTACTCCCTATCATCTGACTTTTAGACCCAAATCACGCTGAGTGCAGCTCACAACCCTTAGCTGGCCCTTCCCACTGGGCTGAGCCTTATCCTGGGCTTTTGGCAGCTGAAGACGGAAAATATTCCTCGCTCTCTCTATGGGAATTCAGACGATGGTAGAAGCTCTCAGCTGCTTCTTACCATGGCCCCGGGGAGCTCAAAGGTGACTTCCAGGAACTCACTCCCAGTTTATAGAACAAACCCCCATTGCCAAGTCAGTCCCTGAGGGCTCAAGGCTGACCACAATAGGTGGACACTTGGGAGTTTACTAACACAAAACCTCTGAGCACCTTCTCAGCCAATATTTCTGCTGACCCCACAGGTGACTTAGGAGCTCACAAATTGTTCCCACAGACCAACTGCTCCGCTGCATCTCTTGAGGAGGCCCCCAAGAGACACGGCACAGAATCATGCACCCCGATGCCCGATCACAGCAGTGCTTTGCCATCCAGTCTTTGCACTTAATTTCCACTTAATTCAGGCTGGAAGGACACACACAGTTCGGTAAATTTAAACTCAAAGGTGTAAGTTTGGAACTGAATGAAAACGTAACACAGAGTGACCCAGAACGTCTTCCAGCAAGGAAAGGGCTAAAAGAGAACTGCTTTGAACGCGAGGCAGCATTAGCGGCACAGCAAACTGCAATCCCAGAGGAGCTAACACCAAATTTCAAATTCAAGAATTCCAATTACAGACCCTCAAAACTCAATAAACCCTCGGTGCTTTAGAGAGCAATCTTCACGTAACAGCACTAGAGATTTCCTTCTTGTCTCCATCTTTAAAACAGAGTTAAAAGGATTGTTGAGTGCATACATGTATATTAAGTATAGATAAATTTAGATGTAATGTATGTATGTAAAGGCCCGTACAGAAGATGAAAAGCCTGAGCGTGTTTGCATTGTGTGAGAAACAGGCATGTGGGGCTGACGATGGGATGAGGGATGGGGCCAGGCAATGGATCTCCAATTAATTTCGCTGAAGCTGTAGCAGAGGAATCTATACAGTTTTCCCAACCAAAACCCCATTTTGTGCCAGATTTCGCCTGCTTTCACAACGCTGAAGTCCCAGTCTACACATTAGACTGGAGGAACCGGTGCCATTTCATCTTCTCTCTAGGTTCATCACTGGGATTTGAGCACATTCAGGTGTAAACCTGAACATTAAGATCCAGTTGACTCTCCTCTGAGAGGCTCAGAGAACTTCTTTAGCCGGGGGAATTGCCTGGATGTCCCAAGAGAATTGGTTTTACCTCAGAGGAAATTCTAGTTGCAAACAAAACACAGCTGCTTCTCTTTGATACTGAAACAAGTGTGTTTTCAGCTCTCCCGCATATAAATCCAATCCTCATTTCAGCTGAGGAAATGACTGTGGGGACGCTGGTCATCAAGAGCACACAATAGAAGGAGTGAGAAATGCAGCAATTAAACTAAGAGGATAAAAAAGCATTTGTATAATGGGAAATCTATTACCATTTATCATGGCTGGTATTTGAAGTGGCTCTGCCAAGCCATAGAATCCATTGCAAATAGTGCAAGAGGATAATGAAAACAGATATAAACCGAGTATAAGAAAAATAAAGCAAACCACCATGTGATTAATGAATATACAGTAATCAGAATATATGTATGTACTGCTGCGTTTATCTCTCTGGCAATTACTACAATTTTATATAATGGCGAACTGTGGAGAAATAGTAAGGAAGAAAACAGTCTTCTATTCATGAAAACATTTAAAATAAGTATCAGAACAAAATTAAAGGAGCAGAAACTATTCAGAAGTAGAGCTCACGTTAAATTAGCTCATGTTCCTCTTGAAGTTGCCATACAGTTTGTTCCCTTCCTCAGGAATAATAATGCAAAATCCCATGTGTCTAATACATATCCCTAAAATTACACACTGTACTAAAACGTATTTTAAAAGGCAATATTTCCTTACCAACAGGTACAGGTATGGCTGAATGCATTAATGTTACAAATACTGATAATAATGCCTTTGCAAATTTGTTCAGATTATTCTCATCTTCTCTTCACTAGTTTAAAGGATGTTCCAACCTTACTTTAAATATGCTCAATTCTGTGTGACTATAGGTACGGTTAGCGGGTAGACCCATAAAACAGGTTCTGGGGAGAAAAATGCACATTTATATAGAGAGGTAGACTTCTCTTTTTTTCTTTACATTTGGTATTTACACATTATTTGCAAAAAATAAAAACAGTATTACCAGATACTGGCTAACAGGCTTTTTATCATCACTCTAGATCAGACTACAGTGAACTGGCTAACCGGTGTATGTCTTCCATTTAAAAAGAAACCACAATAAACACAGTTCACTATAGATAGTTTTGCTCTATAAGCAGCATGACTAACTTCTGATTGGAATAATTTCTGGTATCAGTAACAAAAGGTATGAAACAACTTGCCTTTTTACCACAGCGCTGTGTTAAAATCTTGCCCATGGTAAACAGATTTTGTTGGATAACTCTGTCCAGTAAAAATAGACAAAACAGACTGGCTAACAACAGACTGATGGTTTCTCTCAAAAATATTCATTCCATAGTGCATGTTAAGATACACCATTGCAATTAGCAGACAAGAGTCTGGGAGCTCTTTGAGAGCCACAGAAGAAAATAACATTGGCCAAGTGTGGCATTAAAGCATTTGGAGACAAAAAGCCTGCCTTAGATAAGCAATTAGGAGCAACGCTGAAACAACAAATTCAATACAGTTATGCCTTGAACCAAACCCAGGATGAGTTGATCTGTAAAAATCAGATATCCCAGAGACCCGTGGGATGCTATCAGTGATGAACTCTCCTACCCAATGCACAAATTCCTGCAGAAATACCCGTATCCCCGTGTAAAGCGGAACAGCACCAGTGAGCCAGGTGCTCACCCCACAGACTGAACAAACCCCCGGCTTCAAGTGTATTGCCTCTCAGTGCCTGTTAAATCAAACACGCTGCTAATAAGCGCTGTTAGTTCAGGGCAGGGGGTCACATTGAACCTGTTTCTCTTTGTGTGTTGACACTGTCAGTCACAAAAGGTTTGGGAGAAGATGCTCAGCCCACACTCACATCTGTCCTGCTTTAACTGATTACCCTTAATAAATTATTCCGGTGACAGCATGAACGATTAACAGTTTCATTGCAGCCATGCTCAATTAGTAGACAATTCCCAAAAGGAAATGGTCTAAATTACACTTTACAGGTACCTTGCCTGGTCCTAATTAGCACGGCCACAGTCTCCAATGGAGTAACATCAGGGGGGAAGCTTGATGTGGCACTATTAAGTTTAATTACCCTGACAATAACTTACAAAGTTGACAGTCTGTCATGAAACTGTGTCCAACTAACTAGACAAACAGGCCTCAGTCATTAACCTTCACCCTTGGAATTTTTACAGTTTCTTATATTCTGCATTCACGACTGACTTCTCTGACACATGCTCCGAGCATCCTGCGCAACTTTTCACAAACCCACCAGCTTCACAGAAGGCCATGTCACGAGAAATGCCACGTTTAATTTTTAGCTATACACAATCATTTCCCTGAATTAGAACTTCTCCAGACTCTTGACCCTCTGTAGCATCAGCTACAAGAAAACAGCAAGAGGCTCTCTGGAGAAATGCCTGGTTCTCACTGTTGTATTTGCTGAGACCATGAACGCAGCCGCGTGGAAGCACCACGGTCCCACAGTTTCAAAAGTACCACTCGTGGGGACTGCACCTCAACATAAACTCCTGAGATGCTAGTGGTTTATATCTAGATTAGGCTGAGACTGGAAACCAAGGAAGATGCTTTAAAGACAAGTGAAGGCCAGGGTGATGATGTCTTGCCACTTGTCCTCTCCATAATTCACAGCCCAGACTGGCAGGAAGGCTGACCATGTAGGATTTGATGGGCACTTTTCTGCAATTCAAGTGGGTGAATGGCATTTCGATTATGTCCCAAAGCTAAGAAGGCAGCTAATTTAAACATTCACATCTATGGTCCTTTCTTGAGCTTTCAACTTGAGCCCTATCAGTATTACTTTGACATCTCCTCCTATTATCATTATTTTATCAGCTGCCAAGAGCATCTCAACAATTCATGTGTAAAAGTATCCTTACATATTCTTCCCTGGTAGCATTTCAGTGGTGATGCTGCAGTCTTACCAGATCCACAGCAAACCAAAAGCTCGGGTGCTTGGTGCTCAGCCCATCTTTTTTTCCTGCTTCTGCACAACACAGAGTGTAAGAGAAGACAAGGCCCTACTTGGAAATGCTGCTGCTGCTGCAAGAGTAGTAAATAACAACTATTTAATAGGAAGAAAATATTGCATACATTTGGAAATTGGGTTACCAGAGCTGTATTTTCCCAAAGAGCAGTGACTGAAGTGGCACATAAGAAGCGTGGTTTTGCAGGTGGAACACTGTTGCTGAGATTCAGCCCAAGACTGTAGTTTATTTTGCTGGGAAATGCTGAAGTCATTCTTTAATAATTAAATGGTACAGCATGTTTGTTCAATCTGCGAATCCATGGACACGGCATCAGTCTTTCCAAGGAGACAGCTGAGTCTCCTGAAGCAAGAAATTAAAATAGTCTTATCTCCATGTGCTGTATTGCCACTCGCTCCGACTGCCAATTTACTTGGGAGAAGGAAAGTGTCTTGCAAATGCTGACTGCAGATGCCAGCCCAGACGGGGGTCACGCTGCGCCTCCCCAAATGTACTCCCAACAGTCTTCTCACTGTATTTTACATTGCTGTTGTGGTAATGAAGCAATTAGCTAGTAACAGCCAAGGACGAGTTAGCGTGCCAAAGGCCAAAAGTCATTTCCCTCTTAAGCGGGTTCTCATTACCCAGTTTAAGTGCCAGCCACGGCTTTTACTGTGAGCACAGTTAAAAGATAATTCACAAATCTGTTACTTACAGGGCACTGTAACCGCCCAGCCCCAAGAAAGAGCACAGGGAAGCTGCAGTCACTGCAACATGCAGCGTCGCTTTGCAATTAAACAGCCTCACTTTAGACATGTTATGTTGGGAATTTTTAAATAATCATGCAGAATCAGTTCCTGTTTCTGCTAGGAAATACATGTACCTTTTAAAGTAGCTTGTTCGTGCTGGTAGACTTGCTGTTATTGATATTTAGCAGCCAGTAAAAAAATACTTTGTTTTTTTTTAAGGAAAAGACTGAAAGCTCCAGGTTGCACAATTATTTAACAGTAGCAGAGTGATCAAGAGATCATAAGGACCCATGAACTGAAATTTATTATTACCATTAAACAGTGCAGCAATATTATGGTTGCTTTTATAGACCTCATCTGGGGACTTGTTTTGCCTGCATTGTACAAATGCTCTTGTATCGCGCTGAGTGCGGTTTGAGAACAAATGGGCCAAGAGAAGTAGAATTCTGTCTATTTTAAACTGTTACAGACAAGATTCCTTTTCCAAAATAATAGTGATAAAGGTGTTTCACCCACAAGAACAAAGCACTTGGGGAAAGAGTACATTTTCCATGTTTGGTCTCCTTAAATCAAAACCAGGTATCTGCCTTCCAGAAAGCCAGCTAGAAGGTTTGCTTTGGTCTTGTCCAAGTTACTAGGGATACACAGATAAAGGTTTTGGCCTGTTTTTTTACAGGACATCAAGCTAAATTAGCCTTGTCCACCATCAAATCTAATGACTACATCCACTGCCATGGATAACTGGCATTGCTTTCTTGTTTCGAAAACAGCCACACCAGTTTACTCTGGTAGAAAACCTGCCCACCAGTGGCTTGCCCAGTATTGGACTGGGGGCCAAGAGCAGAATAGGGAACTGTGCCCAGTCCTAATTAAATGCACACATCCACCTGAAAACTCGTCAGTAGTTTTTCCTACTTTAAGCATTTTCCATTCACAGAAGGCCTGATTTGCTCACCCTGTTTGACAGCAGGTGCCGATTTACCAGCCCCTATGGTTATCAGACCCAGAGCTGCACCATCACAGAGGTGACCCAACACTCTTCTAAGACTTGACTGCACCCAAAATTAACTAGAGACTTGCTTGGAAATGCCTAAATTGTAGTAATTATCATCATGATGGCATAATTAAAAATGGATGAATCTCACTGACAGGTGGTATTTTGGAAAGCACCATCAATTTCATGCTAAGGGAGATACTTTTCTTTTGCCGTCCAAGGGAGACTTCAAGAACTCCAGCTCTCATGTCTACTCTCTTCAAACCTCATTTATTATCCCTTTTTCCAACATAATTTCCTACCCCGATACTCTACACTTCCCTCATCCAGGAATTGCCACGTTCATTTGTCTAATTAGCAATGCCAAACTCAGCCCTTCACAATTCAGTTTGTACCTTATTTTACGTTGACATCTAAAGACAGTATCAAAGCTGCATTCTGTAGTCAGGGAGCCTGAAACTCTCACACTCTGTTTGCATTTCCTTATTAATGGATTAGTCCCATCAGCACGTGAATGAGCTGGAAAACTCTTTGCTCTGAAGTCCATGTTGATGCACCCTACGAGTGGGGCTTCAGATCGACCAGAGGACAGATGGTATAATGCACGGAGTTTTCTAAAACTCCTACGCTGCCCAGCTTTACTTGTTTTTTATTATTAATCTGGCCAAAGCGAATGTTGCAGAGAAGTTAATTCAGTACATGCCTCTGCTTCCCTCTGGCCTCCAGGCTCACCTGTGCTCGTCTCATCCACAGACTAATTCCAGATCCTGATGCAAAAAAAAACAGACTAAACCCAGCTTCTGCAGCTACTTGATAAGCAAGCGAGGTGCGGGTGGCATCTCTAACCATATGAGCATTTACATACTTACCCTTGAAAAAACCCGACTGTCTGTACCCTTACAGGTGTTCACTCTTACTCATTTCCTCAGTGCATATTACAAGGGACCCCAAGATGGAAGGACTGCACTGAATCTGATCGCTCCAGGCCTCTGAAAGCTGGAACCTGCAGCTTGGATTTAGCTGCTCTCTAGAGCTCAGCATCATATGAAAGGTGAGAAAGACGCAAGCAGAAATTCATGGAAAGCTTAACAGTAAGGAAGTTTATTTATAAGGGCAAGATTATGCAGGTTTAAGGAACTCATCTTTTTCTTTTTGCAAATATTAGCCTTCAGCAAAGACATGAAAGCATTTGTCTTTAGTATAAAGAGGATATCACCAGCTAATTAATTTCTAGCACCAAACAGTCCAAATGAAGAAGGTTTAATTGCTGAAAATGCTGAAGCAGAATATTTTCCCAGCAAAATTTATGTTTGGTTACAATGGATTGATACTGTTTGATCAGAAGCTTCCTCTGTACAATTGCCTTTGCTGGAAGTTAGAGACCCCATAACCATTCATGATCGTTTTGTCACCTTTGGATCTCCAGCGTGTCCCAGCAATCCCCTTTGCACAGCCGCCGCAGGACGTGCAAGTGGGGTGTCCACCAGGAGCTATGAGCAACGCAGCTCCGTGAGCCTGTTAGCAAAGAGGGAGATCAGAAATGTTGAGGCTCCTCTTAGGAAGCACAGCTTTCTCCTTCTGCTGCTCACCACAAGGGAAATCACTTTGAACGGCTGAAAAAGGGCAACTTTCTAGCTCAATAGACCAGTTTATATCTTGTGATATGAGCATAACTGCTAATATCTGCTTCATTTACAGTACACTCACTACCGTAGGGCACAAGCGGGGAGAGGATTATTAGGGTCTCCAGCCTGTTGCCTTTCTCAGGATCCTTTGCCGTTATATATCTATTTATATATCCCTGCCTCAATGCTATTAACCCTGACTTCTTGAGAGCCACACATTAATCCCTGCCCTTAGGTTTTCCCCTTTCCACCAGCAACGACACTGTTCCCATTAGCAGAACACCTGGGGCAGTCTCAGAGCTGTCCCAGGACCTGCAGCAGCTTAAATCTCAGCTGCTCCACTGCCCTTTGCAGTCCAACCAGCACAGTCCTTAGACCACGACCAGAACCACACGGCACAGCTGACGTACACCCAGCCTGGTGCCAACGCTCTGCCAAAAGGATCTTCTTATGCCTTTTCTGTCTCTCTGCCTTCCCTGATGTACAGCCTTGTTCAAATCCCTTCACCTCCTGCATTCCCTTACTAAACAAATACATAATCTCAAGCATTTATTTAGAGGTTCCTCAAGACACTATTTTAGTTATCACCGCTTTTACCACACGACATCTTCACACTTGGGTGACACGGAGCTCTATGAACAGTCACATTTGAAGAAAAGAGCCATAGGAATACACAAATTGCTTTTTTCTCCAGCATCTGAATTTATGGCTGGAAACTAAACTATCAGCTTTACAACAATTTACAGCTGTACAACGAGACCCATGGGATATAAACAGAGGAGAGAACCCTGCAGGACAATAAATTGCCACAAACAAAACTGTCATCATGACACGCCTATGAGCCATGTGAAAGCAGCCCTGCTGATGGGACACAGTGGGGGGCATTTTGGCAGCTGCTCTTCTGCTGGCACGAGGTACAGGTGCCTCTTGCAAAGCAGGCAGGGGGGAGATGCCTGGCCCTGGTCTCCACCACCACCTGCAGGTCCTCCCATCTCCATACCAGGGTCTGGGACACCCTGCTGGCTTCTCATGATGTCCAGAGCAGCAGCGCCCAACTCCTGGTGATGAGACACTTCTGAAAGGTTATAAAGTTCCATCGGGTCCAAAGGCACCTAAAGCATCCAAACCCCTTGGACAGCCCAGCCATGTAGTTTTAGACTCTTTTATTGGTGTGGCACCACCCTGGGCAGGCACCTAAGATGTTTGTCTTCACCCCAGGGATCAGGTGGGACAAGACTGGTTCCAAGAGGAGCCTATTATCAATCCCTGCAGCTCCTGATCTCCTTCACCTGCCCAGGTTGCATCGCTGTGGGTCCCCATGTACCTCCAGGCCCCAGTGCTCGTGAACTTCAAAGCCAGAAGAAATGCAGAAACAATTCTGGAGAGCTCAGCCAGTGGCTTTACAAGGATGGCTTGGTTTTAATTATGTGCCTGGGGGATTTCTTGTGGGAGGATGAAGCAACTAGGTCTGGCATCACTTAGCAATGGAAAGGTAGGAGTTTAACACAGATGATCTGAAAGGCTGAGCAACATCCCTTGGAATGTATTTATTTAACCTAGAAGTTGAGTAGCTCTGTATTTCTAAGGTAGCTGATCCTGAGTGGAAAATCAGAAGAATAAGTGTATCTTAGCTTTCCAAGAAACCAGACCAAAAATAAATAAATAAATCAAATCTCCAGTGTAAATTTAAATTCCCCACAGCATGACACGTGGCTGGGATGTGGGTTTATATTCAGAACCGTGGTACAGTGCAAAGAGATCTGTGACAAACTGCATACACATGTAGGTCACTGACAATCCCTCCTCTCACACCAAATTTCTCCCCCTGTTGAGGACAATGTGAGATCTTCCCTTTGCTGAATCTGCCTTTCTGCTGAGACATCACAAAGCCAGGCAACTCAGCACTGCTTTGAAATGGGGGGGAACAAAACAAAGAAATCCAGAGACACTGTCCACAGGGAAATCCAAGGAGCTACAAGAAGATAAAACGAGATGCAAAGAGGAATCCTTATGAAAATGCATAAGATGTGAAAAACTGACAGGCCAATTAAAGGTGCTGAAATACAATCAGAGATTATGCCACTGCCGTGCCCTATTGTTCTCCAACCTCCTTTTGTTCCCTCTCCCCAGCATCCCTCAATCCGTCCTGCTCATCCCCCAACCAGCGACTACCGCACACATTACAGACCCACCACTGCTCGCCCTGTGTCTCTGCACAAATTGCCTGTTTTTCACCCGTCCTGAGCCAGCTGATGGCATTTCTGCTCTCTGTGTGCTGCTCCCGAAGAAGGCACGTGAATTCCGAGAGCCTGCGGGGAGCCGGGGCTGCGTGACCCTTCTGTAAACACCACGCTAATCTGTTTAAGATATTAGCCTCCCATATATGTGTTTTTAATAACAAAGGCAACATTTAAATGCTGCCAAGGTCTCAGAGAGACGGTAGCAGACGCAAAAGAGCCACCTCTACCATATAAACAATGGAAAATGCTCTCTTATCGTTTCATACCGCTAGGCCTCCAGGCTGCAAAATAAATGATTGCATTCATTTACATTTTATTGTGGAGATATAACTGGCTGGAATAACTGCCAACAGAGAACCCGACTGCAGGAATGCACTATTTTTCTCCCCATTTGCCTTAACAGATGATTTTTTTTCTGGCGATTCATCTCTATCACCATTGTCTAGATGGCAGAAGGGGCATTAACCTATTGCCTATCTTGAATTTAGGGGAAAAAAAGCCATTGGTTCAGCATTTTACAAAGCCTCAGGCTAACAAACTGTTACAGAGACTCTGAAAGAGGGGCCCTTCACTGAAAGCATATCCAGGCACTAAAGCCCAAAACTTTCTTACATAGTCACACATTCATGTGACACATCCCTACAAGCCACGTGGAAGTCAGCCCATGGGACACCTTCACCTTAGCCAGTCACTTGTACATCCCTTAGAGTCAACAGAGAGGAACAGGCGCTCTGAAGAATTCATCCTGCAGGTTTGAGATATCTATTTTGGATTGAGAAGCATCAATACATAGAATCATAGAATGATATGGGTTAGAAGGGACCTTAAAGATCATCTAGTTCCAAACCCCCTGCCATGGGCAGGGACACCTTCCCCTAGACCAGGTTGCTCAAAGCCCCAGCCAACCTGGCCTGGGACAATTCCAGGGATGGGACATTCACAGCTTCTCTGGGCAGCCTGTTCCAGTACCTCACCACCCTCATGGGGAAGAAGTTCTTCCTCATATCTGATCTAAATCCACCCTCTTTCAGTTTAAAGCCATTACCCCTTGTCCTGTCACTACATACCCTTGCAAAAAGCCCCTCTCCAGCTTTCTTGTACCTTTAGGTACTGGAAGCTGCTCTAAGGTCTCCCCAGAGCCTTCTCTTCTCCAGGCTGAACAACCCCATCTCTCCCAGCCCTTCCTCATAGGAGAGGTGTTCCAGCCCTCTGATCACCATCATGGCCTCCTCTGGACTCGCTCCAACAGGTCCATGTCCTCCTTATGTTGGAGGTCCCAGAGCTGAAACAGTATTCCAGGTGGAGTCTCATGAGAACAGAGAGGCAGAATCCCCTCCCTCGACCTGCTGGTCACACTTCTTTTGATGCAGCCCAGGATACAGTTGGCTTTCTGGGCTGCAAGCGCACAGTGCTGGGTTGTGCTGAGCTTCTCGTCAACCAACACCCCCATGCCCTTTCTCTCAGGACTGCTCTCCATCTATTGTCTGACCACCCTGTATTTGTGCTTGGGATCGCCCCAACTCATGTGCAGGGCCTCAAGCTCAGAGGCCAAGGTCCAGCCCTGGCCCAATCTGTGTAACCCTGGGCAAGCCCAGTAACATCTCTATGCCCCCCCATCTCCAGGTGTACGTGAAGCCATCCAGCCACCCAGGGTCCTGCAGGGCCGCCAGATGCTCCAGGATGGGGTCAGAAAAGCATCTCAACAGAATTAGGTGGGTGAGAAAGAAAAAAGAACAAGCCCATAAAATGTTCCAAAGCTGCAATAAAACTATTGCAAACAAACTACCAAATGTGACAGTGACAAGAACAGTGACCTACATTAGTATTTTCATCTTAAGTATGGTTTCATAAGCGCTTCATATCCCTTGGACACTGGCAACGCAGAATGAAGGAAGCTGAGCCTGAATGGCCGAGCACACAGCCCTTCACGTTCTCCTTTGCCGGGTCACAGCCACCAGCAGAGAGTTCAAACATGCTGGGGAGATGAATGCTGCAAATGCCCAGTTTTTATGTTCCAGGCTTCTCTCATTTGGCTTTTTTATAGCTAGACTAAAACTAGAATAATTTTCCGTGATATTGCAGCCACAGCATAGTTTGCTTGGAAGATAAAGGCAGATACAACAGACCTAGGTCCAGACCAACTTTGGCCCTAGCACACTTTTGCAGGCAACAACATCCCTCAGAAAAATGGAAACCTAAATTTGTCCATCTCTTATTGCTTTTCTGTTGCACAAGTATACATAATAAAAATCCAGGCTTAAATACAACACGACTTATCAAACAAAAATCTCAATAAGCTACACGTTCCCCCTGCCTTTTTAGGAACGCCATGGCACCACACACAGTCCCTGCTGTCCCCATTCACAGATGTGCAAAATGCAACCCTCGCAAGCAAGGAAAGGTTTGTAAAGGAGACCCAGTTCTCTGCCCTTACCGCTTCTCCCACCAATATTTTTCAGCCCTTGGAAAGCACAACAGCCATCACTGGCTGTAGGAAGCTCTCCCATCACGTAAGCAACGGTATCAAACAGGCACGTTATCCCCAGGCAAGCCGGAGCATCCCTGTTTCCTTACCACCAGTACAGAGGTGCAGGTGGCACAAACCACCCCGGTCACAGAGTTCCCGGCTCTCCCCTTCCTCCTCCTCCTCCTCCTCCACCCTCAGCTCCTCTCTCCATCTCTTCCTCCTCCTCGATGACTTCTTCAGGATCTTCAACACCTTGTTCACTTTATTCATTTGGTCTCACGGCTGCAGAGAGGGGATGGGATCTCCCCAGCTCCTGTGTCTCAGCAGCTCCAGTTCCCCGGGAAGGAGGGACAGGCAGAAGCAGGCAGGTCACTGGGAGGCACGAAAGCGCTCGTGTGTGTGTATGCGTGCGTGTCTCTGTGTCAAAAGCTTCTTTCCACCCAAAGAGAGTTTTGTGGGAGGGGGGAAGGAGAGAGCAGGCATTTCTTCTGCCTGATGACTTGGGAAAGCTCATAACTCACAGGGGCAGCAGATCTTGAACAGGGTTTTCAATTTCTGTTTTCAACAATACATGCATTCTGGCAGATTTCAAATGCTCCTCAGGCAAAAAAAAGCCAGCATCAGCTCAGAAAAATCAGTGACTCTGAAAGAGTTCTGGCTCCATTTCAAAGATTAGAAGTAGCTAATGCAGATAGCAAACAATATCTGCATCTATGAGAAACACTAAATATCTGGGCGCTCCATAGGAAAGAACCTGGACTTTCCTGGACTTACATAATTACATTTTCCAGCACCTTTCAGACATCACTTTCTCACTGACATCTTTGGAAAAAGGCAAGTAATATCCCGTTTCCTGCAGACACAGCAAGGTGAAGTCGCTAGTCAAGACACTTTTAGTATAAGCACTGAATACAACCCTACAAATAGCATCTTTATTTCCAAAGTCTAGACTCTCTAAGCTTTCAGGATACCTTAGAGCCTCTAAATGTCTTAAAATGACCCTCTGATGTTTTTAAACAGACTTTAAGGGACAAAAATGCACAGCCTCCAGTGTCCACCCAGGGCCATAGTTGCCCTCGGACACCCACCAAACCACTGAGAGAAGGACGCAAGAGCCCCATGTGAGAAGCTCCGACGTGACCTCCCATCCATTGCAACCTCCAAAGATGGAGCTGAGTCCCTTCCACTACTGCCATGACTTGAGATAGGTACTTATTACCCTGCTTGTACCCAGAGGAATTAGCAGCAGAAGCAGGTTCACTGATACTCATGTCAACCCTGGGCCAACCTACAAAGGTATTTGGATGCCCAGGTCCTGTTTGCAGGATGATCTTCCCTTGGAAAACTTTGAGAGTTGAGGTAGCTGGGGCTACATACAGATCCCACAGGACCCCTTTGCCCTCGGGTCCTGCAGAGCAACTCATCATTGTCCTACCTCCCACACGGATGCCAAGAAACTATCCACCATGACTGACTCCTGGCCATTTCAGGGAAGAAAGGTGATTTTGGGGCAATGACTGTCAGCTCAGGAAGAGCCCTCTCCATCCAGTAGGATGGAAAGGTCCTTCACCAAGCAACCACGTGAGGGACAGCCACAGCTGTGCCCAGCAGCAGGACTGGGAGCCCATTAATACGCCTAAAACTCCATTTAGAGCGATGTAATCAAGAACAAACCCTGCAGTAGACAGTATTAATGGATGTACAAATTAAATTATTATGCACTTCATTTAAGGCATTATAAATAGAGTCATTACCCTCACCACTGAGCAAGATGCAACCCACCCCCACCGCCCCCAGTCCGAGGCCAGCGCAGGGCAGACTGGCCCATCACTGATTCCAGCTTTAGTTAACCCTGTCAGGCCTGAACTCCCCTGCCAAGACATGGCCACAACAGCAAGCTTTGGCAGACACAGGCTTCTCAGCCCATTAAGGCCAATATTTTAATGAGACGCAGCCCCAGACAAGCAGTGCTGCGCAAATTGCACCACCCCAGGAAACCGTGCTGTTCCCATGCATCCCTCTGGGGCACAATTCTTCTTCTTCCACCTTTCTCCAGGGCATGAGGTAATTTGCACTACCTCATCTCAGCAGTTTACCACAATCGGAGCTGGCTCGGCTGCCCAGAAGCAAAGGCAGCTCTTCTGCTGAGCAAGGATCTGTCTGTCTCCTCCCCAGGGCAGGATGGATGTGGCTCCTTCCCCACACTCCTGCCCACAGGAAGCAGCCAAATCAAACCCTGCTCCTCATGAGTGCTCATCCCAGTTTGCACTGGTCTCTTCCACTTGTGATTCCCTTGTTCTTCGCAAGCGTTAAGGCTTTCACAAGCGCCCTGGGAAATGGGCAGGGTGCTCGCCCCAGACTTGCACAAGGGAGAAACCCTTTGCGGTGGTTCCCAGGTCAGGTATCAAGCTGGCAGCAGAGTCCCAAAGCGAAGAGGAAAACGCTGTGCAGGCAGCAGGGCTCAAAGGTGATGGGTCTATAATTCCTGCTAACACACAGGAGAACCCGACAGACTTCACCCCTAGTCCTGCTGCCCTTTGCTCAGGCTCCTTCTTTGCACAATCTTCAGCATCCTGGTATCCTTCCCCAAACGTTCCCTCATCTCCATCTCTCTGCCATCCCAGACTCCCTCCATTTCCTCTCCTTTCCTTTGGAGAACAGCTCTAATCCTTCATGTATTCCTCAGTGAGATTTATGAGTACAATTTCATTTTATTTTGATGGTTAATACTAGCACTAATGCTGCTGTCATGTCTACATAATTAATAATGAGACTAATAATGCCAAAACAATCCAAGAGTCACTTTATTGGTCTTCAGTGTCATTAGTTAGAGCTGCCATAACCAATTCAAGTTGTCGTCCATACTGAGTCACCATTACAACTTCTCCTATAAAAAACATGGATCTGGGGCTGTAATGCAGCCCAGACTCTCAATCCACCAAGCAACACAATAGAGGATCACGAATCAGGGTGATCCCCTTCTCATCTAATTAATATTTCAGAGACCTGCAGCAATACAGTGAGCTGCAGGGAAACAAGACAGCAGGGAGCAACATAAAGCATTCTGCTGAGATGAGCTCTCAGGGACAAAAGATGCAACTTGCACATCTCCCATGACCGTAAATGCCACTTGCACTCAGCCCATTCTGCATTTCCCTACCTGCCACAGCATTGTGTGGCCCATCACACACATGGAGAAGGAAAAACAGTCTGTGACGCAATGTCACTGTCTGCCTGAGCGTGCAAGTACCTGTAGAAATGCTGCTGCCTACAGCAGAGAGGTTGGTGCCCCCCATTCTTAAAACCTGGTTTAGCTGGGCACTACAAAAGGCAACAAGCCACCACAAACCACCCAGGCTTAGCTAGGCTACTTTTTCATGATTAAGTAATCACGAGATCTCATAATAACCTGGTTTGGAAGGATTTCTGCTTTATGGCCAGCCTGGCTGTTAATCCTATAGATTGCGCTCACACTGCTTTCAAAATTTATTCCGCAGTCAGGGCAGCAAGTTGTTCTCTACTCATGTGAAGGCTGAAATCACTGCCTCAAAGCACTAACAATTTACAGGGTGAAAATCCTTCAAAGCAACTCACTAAATACTGTGAGTACTGGAAACACTTTGGTTTCCATTTGCGTAATCGCACACTCTTTTCATGTCCTGTTCCCACTTAGCTTCACCACCTGCTTCTCACAAATTATCTGAAGTTGTTTGATTTGGTCAGAATTTAGGAAAGTTCAGTAATAACAGTTTAATATTGCTAAATTAATCCAAACTATTTACTTCTCCCTCCTTTTCCAGTCACAGTCCTAGAGTTAAAGTATAGCAGCTATTAAGTGTTTTCCAAAGCAAGCCACGCACGTTTCAAATTGGTCTCAATTTAGCGGTTTTATTTTTGTGTTAAATGATAGGGAACAGCATTAGCACAAGGGTCATTACATGAGGCAGAGCACGCAGCGGCTGCCTCTTGCCCAACAAGGCTGGAAGAGCCTCGTGCTCTGCTCCAGCCCAGGCCTCCTCCTCCTCTCTGTGCTCCTGTTCCACCCCAGCCCTGACAGCAGAGCTGTCCTGTGCCCCATGGAAGAGTCTGTGTTATTAGGTATTTCTCAGCACTGGAGCATCCCAGGTGATTTCAAACAGGAAAGCAGCCAATGCTCTTATCCTCAATTTTTACAAAACGTTGGTGCAGCGCATCCACCACAAATACAAAAGGGAGGGAGGTTTTCAGCAGGAAGACTAAGGGATGCAGAAACACAGCCCTATTTACCTGTGCTGGGCTGCCCAAGTCACAGCTGATGGATTTAAGCATACCCAAACCTCCGGCCTGGCTTTGGCAGGCAGCCCTCAGGTAAAACCAGACACATCCTTCTCCAGAATTGGTACTTGGAAGTAAGTTCCCAAAGCCTACAGGTCAATCCCCACATCACCAATGGCAATCACAGGTCTGCTGCAGCATAGAGAGATGCAACAGAGATTCCGTGTCCTTGTTCAACACTAAGCAAGTGCCTCCAAAACAAAGGCACACATCCTACTCCAAGCACTTGCCTGATCCTTCTCCACCACTATATATTTTGCTTGTTGCGTAAATCCGAGTTTCTGCTCAGCTTAGTGAAGCTGGCAACAGCACAAAACTCCATCTCACTTGCTGCAGTTATTAATGACACCACACAGCACTGCTGTTAGGCTTCACACCATGAAGTCTTCAACTGTTTTAACGCCAATCTGTAGCACTGACCCGCTCTACGCGTTTCTGCTGCCCCCCTGCCGTTTAGCTCCCTTCACTTGGATGTCTTCTGGTTGTTTCAAAGTCCACGAGAAGCTTTTGTGAAGGCAACCGCTTGGTGTCTCACAACTGCTGCATTTCAAGCAAATCAGCCTGGGCTTTTGGCTTTATTACAAAATACCGAACACGACAACAAATCAAGGCAACAAAGAAAGAGGATAACACTGGTTGGAGGTTCGCCACCTGTGCACAGCACCTCACCAGCTTGACTGCAGCTACAGAAATGAAGGTTGGGGACTTCAAAATCTTCAAGCAATGGAAGAGGGCAGGCCTGGCAGAGCAATTAAGGATTCTGTTACTTCCAACCACACATGCTAAACTCATGCTTAATTCAAGGGAATGTTGTCTCAGAATTAAAATTGCCACCCTTCCTCCCTTCCAAGGAAAAAAAAAAAAAAAAAAAAAAAGGCTCAAATGGCTTTAAACGTCTTCCCAATATTGAAAGCACCAGATGCAGATTTGGCTTTTTGTTTGTTGGTTTTGTTGGGACAAAACCCCACATATCTATTCAAAAATATCTGTGGATGAATAAAGGGCTGTAATCGCCATAGCGACAACAAAAAACATACTAGCCACATAAATATATGTCAGTGCCTGACAGCAGCCACGGCACTTTCACTGTAACAATAAGAACACCAAGACCAGGGAACAGACGGTGGCCATTTATCATGGGAAATGATTAAACATGCCTGGGTAAAATGTGGACTTATCTGACATGCATATTTTCTTATTTAGGAGGAAAACCAATTTCATTCACTCCTCCAGATTAAGGATTCCTGCGGACAGGACTCAGCTCCGATGAGGGCTGCAAGGGGAAGGCTGTTCCCAAATTCCTAACTGCTTTGCCCCTCTTCCCTGAGCTTCCACCCAGGGTCTCGTCTTGTGTGCAGAGCATCCCAACTGGCTCCTCACTGACTATTAATGAGAGTCTCTCCTGACCCTGAAGCTGCCATCCCCAGGGAGAAGCAGCCAGTGCTGCTCCTAAAACCCACCACCTTCTTCTTAATGTTCTCAAGAGACAGCACATGGAAATGAGGTCATGGGCTTATTACAGCTGCTCTGAGGCTCAGATTTGCCGGTCGGGTACTAAGGAAATTGAAACAAAACTACTCTGAAAAGCAAAGCACAGCAATGTTTCTGGTACAAGAATGTTACCGCACCAGCACCTCAGACAGTTAAGAAACAGAAGGAATGACATTTCTGCACCAAAATTCCCTCTCTCCTCTTTCTCCAGCCCAACTCAAGTCAAACCCAAACCTTGGTGTGATTTCCACGTGCTCTCCGCCACCAATCTGCCTTTGCTTCCACGCTGAAGTCATGCATCAGCAGGATGGTTAAGGAAGGACATTTCCACACCAGGCACTGTCAGTACAGATTATTTCACTCCTCCCTTAAGCTCCTCAGGGGTGTAATTTGCAGGAAGCCCAAATAAAGCAGATGTCTGAACCCCTCGGCTTGCAGAGGTAGGTATTACTGACGCCTGTCACCAATGGCACTGAAGTTTACCATATTCTCCACAGACATTTAGGTTCTGACCTGTAATCACTACAGATATGCCCAGGTGAAGTTGAAGCTCTTATTAAAAAAATAATCACTGCACAGCAGCTCCAGACAAACAACAGTTCCTGCTAAAGAACTTCATTATAGTAACAGCTTCCTGGATTTTATCAGGACTAGGTCTTAGCTCCATATTTCCACATTCCCATGCTGTTTCATGAGCTTGTATTTTCCTAAAACATGTCAACCCTGGCTGCTGGTGAGGGGCTGGCGGCCCAATACCAGCACTTGGTACCAGAACTTCAGGATGGAATAAAAGGAAGAGGTAAAGAGAATAATGGGAATGAGAAGATGGGTAAGTAGAGAGAGGAGGAACAGAAATAAAAGGGGTTTCTAATGAAGGATATGCTCTTCCAAAGGAGCGGCAGGTTCTAAGAAATCTTTTGATAGAAGCAGCTCCATTTTCATGGGCATCTAGAGGAGCCTTGGCACTGCCTCACTCTGCTGTGTTTCTCCAAGGTTTCCAAGTCCATGTAGCCACAATATAGATAATGCTCAAACAAACTGGGTTGGGGATCTGTCAGGACAATCTCAACAGTGAAGAGAGAGAAGAGGAGGGATGAAATCACTGTCTCATGGATCAGACGTGCAAGGACTCAGGATCAGATGGATGCTGAAGACTGAATGAGAAGCACATGCAGTTGGGTTTTCACTTCATATAGTACAAGCACCCGCCACGGTGGCCAAACTAACTGCGCGGTTCAGCAGTTTGCTCAGCCCTGGCTGACACAGGCACACGGAAGCACAGGGTTCCACGGAGCCACAGAGGCTGGATGCCCCAACAACTGCAAACTGGACATGATTTTCTTTAGTCTCCTACTGCCTCTCACTGAGGAGCTCAAATGAAGCTGACAAGAATAAAGCCAAGTTCAGCCAAAGTCCCATGGAAATGCCAGGCAGCAACTTACTCTCCTGGAAACACATTTCAGTGTTTGAATGAGGAATACTGTGAAATTTCAGCTTCCTGGCAAAATTTAAGTTTAGGTGTGTCATGATTCAGAATGCATTTTTTGCCCCACAAACCTCAGAAATGATTATGGAAATCAACTTCTCGGTGGGCTTTAATGCAAATAAACTTAACTCCAAACACTTCCTAAATCTCACAAATATCCACAGCAGTGACTGCTGCAGGCAAACAGACAATGCCACATCCACTTCAAGAGAATCTGAAGAATGCCCTTGTCCTGATGAAGAAAAAGCTCTAAACTTTTGGGAGAAAAAAAAAAATAAAAATAAAATAAAAAGGAATAAAGCCTGTGGCAGTTGAGACTCATTATCACCAAACAGCCCCAAATGGCTATTTCAAGGTTTCTGGCTGACTCAGCTGTCAAAACCTTCCATCCTAATCAATGTTTATAAGAGCATTTGCACATAGTGGGGCTTCATCCAAGTCAACAGTCCAGCTCTTGGTAATTAAACAGAACCACCCGTGATAGAAAAAATGCCAGTATTGTCTCAGTTAAGGAAAGATGTGCTGGGTGAGTCAGACCTATACATGGAAATGCTGTTTCCAAAAATTTCATCCACTGGAAGTTATTATGGAAGAGGATAAGGAGGAGACAGGGCTAAGTGAAAAGGAACAAAGCAATATTCCTAAACTTGGGTTGAATCCAGAAATTAATTTAACTGGGACATTCTAAGAAATGGAAAAAGTAAAAGGAATTTATTTAAAACTGGTATTTTCTTTTTTATAGGGCTTGGAAAACAAATGCAGCGCAATGAGGTTGTTTTTTTTCTCTGTTTTTGGAGGAGTTATTCTGAACGCCTGGGTGGCTGACAGTCTTATTTAACATTCAAGACCTACAGAATTCTGTCACTGAAAGCAGAGGATAGTCCTGTATCTCTCCATCGCACAAACCACCAGCTCAAGCCAGGAAATAAGAGAAGGCTCCTGTTGCTTATGGCTGGAGTAGCAAAACCAGCCCCAGTGCCAAGCGAGCTCGCTTTGCCTCGGCTGTGACATCTCCACATGCTGTACCCCTCTCCAAAACAGATGAGCGGCCTATTCGAGGCATGTTTATTAAAGACCAATCAAAGAATTAAAAATAGCTCCGCTATCCTCAGCTGAAAATTAACCTGTGGGTTGCAGAGTTTGGCTTTGATGTTACCGACCGCAATCCCTGTGAACAGCTGATGGACGGAGCCTGGAAGGCACCATCAGAAATCTGTGATCTTGACACCCACCCCAATGCACAACCGCAAGAGGGTCCCCTCCCTCCCTGCGCTACCAGCACAACATTAATTCCTGGTGGAACAACAAGCCCATCAACTAATCATGACAAAAAGCATTAATGACCTTGCCTTTCCTCATGCCAAGGCATTCTTAATGCACATAACCACTGCGAGTGATCGACACGGCTATAAACACAAGCAAGAAAATCCCAGTCAAGTGAATATCGCCCCATTATTCCAGAACTTCTGACAGCATCCCATTATGTCAGATTGCATTGGGTAAGGTCATATAATCCATCATAACCCGACTTAATGAGGCAATTAAAAACAAATGCATTTCATGGACAAACGGCTTGCTATATAGCCCTTCCCTGATTCCACTTGGCTTCACATTTTCTTAGGGGTGAAGAGTCCAAGACAAACTAAAAGGAGTAAAGGAGTTATTTATTTAACTTCCTTTCAAGTACACGAAGCATAAAAGTGATACTCTCCTTCAAACAACAGGTAAATCGCTATGTATCTGAGGGTGACAGCAGAAAGGTTTCCTCAGGGCTGAACAGATAACAAACAACAAAAGGCATTTTGAGCCTTTTTTTTTTGAAGTAACATAAGAGCAGCATGACAGCAAGACTTTACAGAAGGACTGAAATAAAACACATTCCAAAAGCATCACCACGGACTGGTACTGCAAACACACACAGTTCTGCATCACCGCAGCAGGACTACCCCAACCTGAAGCCACAGCACATCTGGAAATGCAGGGGTTTGCCTTTTTTGTTGTTAGGTTTTATTTTTCAGTAACGATAGCACAGGACACCCTCCTCGGTTCAAAAGGTTCCTCCTCCACCTGCACAGGAGATAAAGCTTCAGGCTAGAAGCACTTTGGCTACTTGGACACACAGAACCTCCCCCCTTCACACAGCACCCCTGTGAGTCAGTACATCTGCAGGCAATCTGTTTTTCCTGTAAAGCACGGATTATTAATCAGTGCAAGAGATAAGGCATCAAGCTGGTTGGGCTGACCACCTGGGATTATTTGTACTTTTTCCTCTTATTTTGAGAGAGAGAGTTGCACTTTTTGTTTTATTTTATTTTTTTAAAGCAGCATGTTGGATCTGGCTCCTTTACCTTCGCATCATCTGGTACCCTCAGGCGATGCACCCCTCACCGCCCGGGTCATTTGGAGAAGCACAAGCAGCCGCGCAACTGCTCGGCTTGTCCGAAACACCAGAAGTCACGTTACAGGCAATTAGTAGGGGAAAATTTAATTTGTCACTGAGGAACATGCACCCCCAGGTTCATCCATCGCTTCAGCAGGACACGCCAGCCAGGGAGCACCCGGGGACACAGGGACCTCGTGCAGCTTTGCTGCTGCTGTGGAATCACTGGTGAGAGTTCCCGGTGCTCTCAGTCTAATTTCCCTGATCTCAGAGGTGACACTAATGCACTGCTGGTGAAACCTGAGAGCAGAACTCATCCGAGAGATCCCCGACTCCTTCCTCATCCTGAGCAGCTTCAAAGAAGCAAACCTGGCACTCGCAGCTGCCAAAGCAACACAGATACAGAGTCCAAAGAGCCCTCAGGGCACGCACAGCATCCATACGTATGTGACACACCACAAAGTCACATAAACAGGGTCATAGCCATACTTAATATCCACTCTCAAATATAGAAGAGATAATTCTGTGCTGATACAGACCAGTAACAAACTGGGATTTGCTCATCCCGCAGAAAAGATGAGCGCTTTGTAATGATTCCAAAACCGAAACTTTCTGTCTCAGGGAAACAGAGGAGCTGAAATGGAACCCTCAGTCCCCTCCAAGGCTGCCTGTCTGTCTGTCTGTCTCCCCACTCCGAACTACGAGGCAGGAGGTGCTGGGAGGTCAGCCTGTGCCTTGCAAAAACCAGGAGGAGCTGCAGCTTTGCACAGAGTGCAATATATTTCTGTGGATGTAAATGAAATAGGCAGAAGCAGTTGCACATGCAGTGCACAGGGACTAACAGCAAAACAGGCCGTGGAAGAAATGTATTCCTGCTTCCTAGCAAAGTAGTTACTGCATTTATTTTGCCCAAAAAAAGAGAAAACTACAGAACTTCAAATGAGCAAGAATCCCTGAGTCCTCAAATATCTTCAGAGCTATTGAATTGGGTGACCTGAAAACAACTGCTCACTCAATAAATGGGATTTTTATAAATACATGTATCAGCAAATGAATATTTAATGTTTTCTGTACATATCAGTGTTCAGGGCTTGCAATATTTAAGCAATAAGACTTGTCAGAAAATGTAGTGGCCATGAGATAATTACATCTCTGGGGTATTTTGATGCACAAAGGGCAGACAAGCACAGTACTATGTCAGGATTGTGATTATGTCATGATTATAACATCTAGAAATATGTTATTGCCAGTAAAAAAAAAAGAATAATCTATACACGATGACCACTGCACGGCTTTCTTGGCTTAAAATAAAATAATGGTATGTTCTTTATCAAAAATAATAATGACACCACTATACTGGCAATGTTGTCATTGCAACTGACACAATATTTTCATTAGAAGCTGCTTTCTACCACTAAATATGCTATTAAACATACAAGAAATTCTCAGCCTATAACATATTTTCTCATGTTTGCCCCTGAATTTAGAGTCAATTATACTTCTTGTCAGAAGGAAACCATTTCAAAAGTGTTCCTTTTAGCCCCTTCTGATATTTCTGAATAAAAATAGATGTCCCCTGTCAGCAAAATGCTAACATATGGGCTTTAGGAAGAATTCAGTCACGCTTAAGTACTTTGATGAATCAGGACCTAAGACATTTTTTAGATACCGTAAGCCTAATTCTGCCCTCCTTTTATGCTGGTGTCAATCTAGACTAACCTCATTCCCTTCAACACAGCTAAATCCAGACTGACATCAGCACAGTCAGACCTGGCTTCCTGCTCTTTTAAAGGCTTCCTCACTGCAAAACCCCAATAAAATTTGTTGCTAGGGCAAACATCTCTCTTGAAACTCCTGATGTGACACAGTCCTACCTTGCAGGTCCAAGGCCTGACCGGGGCTGCACGTAGGAGAACATCAGGAGACACCATCCATGTACAAGGTTTGCCAGTGCTGCGGACTATCAGCAAACATTTTACTTTTTAGGACCGCTGCCAATCTGAGCCTTAGGGAAGGCTTATTTTATGCAAGAGAAAAGCACTGATGTCCAGGCTTTGCCAAGCCTGTTTTTCATGGTGGATCTAGATGGAAAGGGTCTGCACAGGAGGTGGCAATGGACCCTCCACTCCCCCTTTTCTAACCCAGGTTTTTGCAGGGACACGATCAGCCATCCCACGCCAGAGGAGAGCGATACAACCAACACCAGCGCTATGCCATGAGGAGTGGGTTCAGCTGTTCAGAGGAACAGAGCTGTGATTTCCAGGAGTGATTCTCCCTGCCCTTATAAATAAATGACTTACTGGCTCTTTGACCAACAAACTGGTACTTCCCATCCCTTTCAGGGTGATTTTCACCAACCTTCTGGTGAGTTGTAAGTCACATCCTGAGCAGGTGAGAAAAGATTTACAGGAGCTGCGTAGGAAAAAGCAAACAAACCAACCACCTACAGCTTCCTATAGCAGCACAACAGATTGCAAGTCACAAAAGAGAACAGCAAGTGTGCCCGAGATGGTTTGGAGACCACAGTTATTGCTTTTTCAAAACCAAGAGACTGGGACAAGCCATCCTAGAAAACGAGACTGGAATCTCAGTGGGTTTCCACCCAAATAAATAGAACTAATACAAGGGACCAGGCAGAATCCAGGAAATTTTGCAGACAGACAAAACAACTTAGTGCCCTGTCCCTCTCAGCTCTGTCCTGTTCCTTTATCTTTGATTCAAGATAAGTTCCCAAGAGTATCTTGCACAGAGAAGAATAATTTTGCAAGATACCCTGCCAAAACAATGAGCAAGAACAATGGCAACACTTTTTTTTTTCTGTGAGAAATCACCCCAGAAAAATAATATTATTGCAGAAAAACATTCTCTCTTAAAGCTATTTTGTATGGGGAAGGCATAAGATGACACACACACACACACAAAAGTAAAACCTTCCTATCTCCCCCCATTTGCAGTTTGCTCAGTGCTGGAGTTGAGCAAGTTGGGGGTTAATCCTGCAAGGCACTGAGCAGCTCCTGCAACACACCTTAAGACTTCACACCCCTAATTAATGATTAATTAGGACAGCAAAGTGCTTTGCCTTCTCCATTGAAGTGAAGAGAGTCCAGCTGAGATTCAGCTGAACAGCTGATGTGCTCAACATGCTGGAAAAACACGCCTTGCATGGAGCGGGCTCAGATCGGGACTGAGGAGGCACCGCAGCACTAGGCCACGGGGACACGACCCGCTGGCAGCCAGCTGGCCCCGAGCAGCTCTCGCTGCCCATACCCCATCCCTGACCACTCCAGATTGCACATGAACACCACACAGAAAAACAGAACCGAGTGCAAGAATATTAGAAGTATAAACCGAGTGATGAAAGCCTTATGAAGGGCACATTTAAGAGTGGTTTTACTATCTTAATTCAGCCTCTGAGTGCATAAATATGAAGGGGCACATTATTAATTATAGGATATGTCCTATTTTTGACTGAGGATCTCTTCTTCCCCTTCAGTGGTTTAATGGTGATTAACCAAACAGGCAAGCCCTTCCACACACTGATGAAACCACAGAGCCACAAGCTTCTCAGTGTCCAACTCTCCTCTCCCCAGCCAAAGCTGCTCTAAATCCCGGTTCCTGTGTTCCCCATGGCCACGCCACCCCTACAGCATTAATCACCGCAGCATCCAACTGCCTCACAACTTTTGAGTGATTGACCTTCACGATCCTCCTCAGAAGCGAGGAGGGGGTTTCTGCTCTCCTCCAAGAGCATCCCGCTGCACATGGCCACAAACAGCCAGAAGAGATGGTTCTTTTTCAAAATCCCATTTTGACACTTGAGAAGAGATATATAAGAAAGTTCAACCTTGCCCTTGTTCTGGCCAGCAGCGTACAAGTCAGATAAAAACTGCTGCATGTGGAACAGAGCAGGTTTGGAGACCCTGCGCTTGAGCAACACTGAGACCGTACACTCTAAGAAATCTTGGCTCTGTGCATGCAACTAAACAAGTATTTTTAGTCTGATGGAATATAGGCCAATGCGTTCCCCTTGCTCTCCTCCCCAAGAGGCACAAAACATTAATTCAGCCATTTCATTAATTCAGATTTTACACATCAAAGTGAAGTGCTCTGGGTTTGTTTCTGGATGGGACTGAAGATGCTCCCAACATCAGACCCTGGTGGGAGAGGACATCTGAGCCCCGGTGTGAGCCCAAACACCCATGTGGGCAATGACTGCTTGAAGATGGCAAAGGCTGCCCAGGTGCACATCAACCTCTTGGGGATCCTGAGCTGAGGAGACATTAAGGAAACTATCCACTAAAAAGAGAGCGAATACAAGTTCATTTCATTTTCTTCTCCTTTTTATGGTTCTCTTTTATTATGATAATGTCAGGTAACGACATGCTGCAGGCTGCTCATGCCCTGCCATACAGTGAAAGAGCCCATGTCCACCATGCTGTTTGATTTCCCACCTCTGCAGAAATACTGCAAGAGTAAATGCACACACCACTATCCCGTCCTCTCCTCCCAGATCACGGCTCCCCTGTGTGCTGGGAGATCCTGTCCAAAGAAAACTTCTCCTGCTGCTGCAAGGCTGGGCGAGACTCAGCACAGGAAGATATTAGGAGAAGATACACAGGCAGATCTGGAAAGCAGTGAAATCCAAGCACAGGAGACTCATCCGTCACAGAAAGCATTCAAATACGTATGTATATTAAAAAAAAGGCAACTTATTCATCACACCTGTGTACCGTCAAAAGGACAGGCTCCTTGTGCCTGCTGAACATCCTGCATGCTCTGCAGTAACTGCACTGCTCAGTGCTCAGATGGGACAAGAAACAAGAAAGGCTGAAAAATACCTTGAAATGGGGCAGCTGCTTAGAAAGCGAGAAAACATGGTTTCTTCCAGGAGACTCCTGAACTCATCATTTACTTGTCTGCATGAGGGAGAAACCACAGCCTGTTGCCTCTGTCGCAGGAGAATAAAAATAAGCTACAAAGATTATGTTGAAATGATCCCCTTTTTCCAAGCTCCCTCATCTGAGTTTCCCAGCTTCTCGCAGGAACCAAGAAGCCCTGGGCTGCAGAGCTGAACTGGAGCAGAAACAGAGAGGACATCTCGCAATGCAAGAGAGGATTTTTAAAACAAACAAACAACAAAAAACAGGGAGAAAAAAAAAAAAAGTAGAATTGGGAGAAGTAATTAAGCATTTTCCATCAAACTTGACATTTGGCATCTGCTCAGGTGTCTGCTGAGACTTGCTTTGTTTCCAGTTAATATGTATAACATAATGCGATTTAGCCTTTAGCTAAATAACTCACAAGAGCCCAAATTTGGGGAGGCAGAAAGGCAGGTTTAGGGGTGGGAGGGAGGAGATGGGCAGCATCTTATTTACTTCACTTTGAAAAGTGATGCAGGGCATCTGGTTGCACATGTGTATACAGACATATCAGAGAAGCAGTGCAGCCACATCTGACCTGGGTTAGACCTGGCTAAACAGCACAGCCACTAATATGTACAGCACTGCATACAAGGCTCAAACCAGCTTTCTGTTACTGGGCACATTTGTGCTTCTATGACATGGTTGAAATGAAGGAACTGGTCCCACAGATGATTATATACATGCACATTTAAGTGCAACAGTTCTCTTTGCTGTGGAAAGCCCGACCATTTCTACCGTCTAGTACTGAGCTTTGCAAATGCAAGGAGACCCAAATTAAGGACCCTTTCAGACCCACAGTGGAAAGGAAGCAAGCTGGTCATTTCCAAGTCACCTAGGAAAGCCTGAGTGTTGTCACCCTCCCATCTCCCGTAACTTATGACCATCCCTCTACATTCTCGGTTCAGCAGGTAGACCCGACCCTGCTGCATCAGCAGCAAGTGCTGCCTGTTTGCTGGAGTGATTCCAAACACACAGCGAGTTGAGAAAAGGGCACGGAGCTGGGGAAGGGGCTGGGAAGTGTGATGGGAGCAGCTGAGGGACCTGGGGGTTCAGCTGGAGACCATGAGCTGAGGGGAGACCGTCTGATCTCTGAACTGCCTGAAAGGAGCTTGGAGCTTGGAGGATGTTGGTCTCTTCTCCCAAGTAGCAAGTGATAGAATGAGAGGAAATGGCCTCAAGTTGCACTGGGGGAGGTCTAGAATTGGATATTAGGAAACATTTTTTTCACAGAAAGGGTTGTCAGGCATTGGAACATGTTACCCAGGGCAGTGGTGGAGTCACCATGCTTGGAGGGGTTTAAAATACACTGACATGAGGTTCTCAGGGACATGAGTTAGTGCCAGGCATGGGTTAATGGTTGGACTCTACTATCTTGCAGGTTTCTTCTAACCAAAACGATTCTATGATTCTATGAAATCTCTCCCAGCTACAGCTCACCAGCTACATCTTGCAGAGATCACAGCTTCCTGCAGGAAGATATATAGGTGCTTTTGGGTGCAAAAGCAGTGACAGAGTCATGTTCTGACCTCATGAGGTATCCAGATGAAGACTGCCTACCAGTCAAGAAGATTTCAATTAAGGCTCTTGGCATGAGGAATAGAGATGAGCCCTTGGAAGTCACCTTCCTGAGCAATTCACAGGAGACAAGTCAGGAGCAGAGCCCGGTGCTCTGGGATTACTGAACTGAGGTGTCAATCAGCCGCTGGTCCCTGCACTCCTGATTTGTGCGATGGAGATAACAGGACCATGCAGCCCTTTACAACCTCAGCTCTACTCACAGCCCCGCTCTGTTCACTGTATCTGCTGCCCAGGCCACCAGCTTTGCAGGCAGCTGTTACCAGCCACACGCTCGCAGCAGGAAGGTCATGAGACATCCCACATCCCCCTTTTCCAGGCTGCTGATGCATGGGGTGCACATTCCCCAACACAGAGACAGCTCATTAAAGCAGTTTTCCTCCCTTCCTGCTCATACCAATAAATTGTGCCACCCGTATTTATGACTCCAGTTGTCCACAGACACCAGAGCTGTGGGAGAAGTGCAGAAGCATTTTTTCTGTGGCCATGACTACACAAAAGGAGCCAAACACAGACCCAAGGTAGATCTAAGGCACAAGTGCCCAAAACAGAGATGCATCTCACAACAACAGTATTCACCAGAGATGTGAAGGAGAAAGGAATAAACCACCATAAAAAGAAGTGCAGGATTTGCTCTGAGGTGCTTGCTGCAGGCTGATGTCTGCCCTGAGCCCTCCTGAAAGAGTCTTTTATCTGGGTTTCTGTTAAATGTGTGATTCTATTTACATACATCCAGCTAATTCAATCAAAACTGAACTCTAAATTGGTCCTCAAGGGAATCCTCAAAAACACTTTTTGCGCAGAAATGAATATCAGAAGGCAAACTGGGTGGGAGAATGTCTCCCAGCAGCTCAGAAATACTGTATAGATTGCACACAGCAAACCCCACCTGGGCTTCAGGCAGGGACACAGCCCAGCACGCAGGTCACTGAGCACCCGGGAGGGAAGGACAGGGCTCTGAATTCATGGAGATCCAGTGAGGTGACAAACGGGAATGAACATCTTTGTAACTAGTGAGGTCCTTCTCCAGTGGGGCCCAGGTGAGACACCTCTCTTGGCTTTCTAGGCAACTCGTCTCCCACCTGGCAAAGAGCTTCAAGACAAAGGCCACAGAAGTAATAAAAAAGGAGACCAACCACAGTGACTTAAATCCCACCACTTTCCTTCACTGAGCTTTGCTCTAAGTCTCGCTAAGCTGGTCCTGCTCTTCTCAAAGCCAAAGTGCAGATTGTAGTATTTTCCCTTCATCCATAGCATGCTAAGTTACACAAAAACCATCCTCCCTTGTCTGCTTTTTTCCTTCCTTTTAACACTGAACTAATCTTCAATATGTAAGAACTCTACCGGGCTGGCAATGTGGAGAGATAAACTTTATCCTATGGCACATGTGGTGGAGGCACACACGCCTCCTTGGTGCCCCCGCCACAGCCAACGCTTGGCTTCAGCACCAAAATCCTCCCATCTGTATGTCCAGGTATCACATGTGGATTTGTCCATAAGGGAACAAATGGAGGCCACCATGTCATTGTACACAAACCACCCAACAGCCATGTTATTGTGAGGACCTTTTCCTGCAAATAAACTAGTGATCTAGACTGAAAACGCATCAATTCAGCAACAAATCCCTTGAAACAGTGATTATGGTATTTGATTATATTCATATGTTAGAAGATGGCCAATTTATGATGCAGATTTCCCATCCTTGTGTAGATATATACTTAGCATTTCAGTTTGCCTTCTCAAAGGACAACTTCTGGGTCACAGGGTAATTTTTAGAGCAATTTTGTATAGCAACAGCAGCATTTCCAATGAAAAGAATACAGAGATATTAATGCTAGAAAGACCTCAGTCAAAAAGCGGCTGCTGTGCTAAGCACTGCTGTATTTGGGCCAGCTAAAAAACATAACAGAAAGAAAACTTCAGAACAAAAAGGAAAAACAATACTAGATGAACAGAATTCATACGGGAAAAATTCATCTGCTTTTTTTCAGACATGCTTAGTGTAGGGTTTTTTTTCTCTGAGTTGCTGATCAAAAGTGCTATTGACTGACACAAATTCTCCCTTTTTCCCAGTTCCTCCTAAGAACAGCCACCAACCAAGAAGAACTTGACATCCAAACAACGGCTTCACACTAACCTTAATCCTCTACCGAGTAAATCAGCAAATCTCCAACACTTTGAGCTTAACTGACCTTTCCCATTGCCTCTCACCAGCAGCGAGGGGGAAGCGCAGCTGTGAGCACGGCCAGGGGGGCGGCTGAGGGGGAGAGGGACACTGCTGCTCGGTGGCAAAACTAACAAATTAAAAGTTAAAAAATAATAATAATTCAAGAAATCCTAAACTCAGTCACCAGTTTAAAAAAAAAATAAAATAAAAACATGTTTCGCAGTAGCCGAAGGTGACAGAGCATCAGCCACGGTGACCTAGGCTAAGGCTCCATCTAGCTTGATGTGCTGTCTTCAGCAGAAGACACAAGAAGACATCCAGTGAAGACCAAGAACAGGGCAGGGCTTATATGACACCCCCAAGCAGATTCCCAGGCTTCAAAATACCTTCTGGGTTCTCCTGAGCCTGATCTTGATCAACACATCTCTCCATCAGGCACTTCTCCTAGGGGAATGGAGAGGAGGTCTGTGCTGGTCTACACAAACCTGCATTTACAACATCCTTTGGAAAGGATTTCTACAAGTTTACTGTGAACCACGTCTTCTTGTTTGTAGAATTTGGCCCATTAGCATCATAAAGCACGTATGGGTAGAGGTGGTATATTCTGAAATGGCTTTAAGCAAGACTGGTTATCAAAAAATAGTCAGAGTCAAGCAAAATTTGCAATGCTGAAATTCTAAAGGAAAAGACAACTGCATTTAATGAAGTACAACTGTTTTACCATTACCATTAAATTGTTATTACGTTTCTTTGAAAGTTAGACTGACACAAAGCAGCTGACTGTTGCGGAAAAAAGTATCATATGACGGAATTTTGGGACTGAAACCTTATAACGCACAATTTCTGGTCATTAGCTAAATGGAAGCATATTGAACTCCTTAATCACTACGAATAAGTGCAAAGAAGACAACAAATTGGAACAGATCTTGTCAGTTGAATCCAAACAAAATACAATAAACCAAACCCAAGTCTGCAGTGGCAGCTGCTACAGGAAGCTAAACAAATAATATTAGAATAGCAAAAGGCTTGAAGCCACGATCACACTAAGAATTTCCACTCACTTTAATTGGCATAAAAATTGACTATTAAAAAAAAAAAATTAAAGGTACGCCTTCTCAGAACTTCCTTAAATCAGCTCTACCCTAATTTTAACCACATATTTACTACCAAGCAGTCTAGACAGAGCAACCACACACTGTTTACTCCTGTTCACAGATGCTAAGATCTTCTTGGTCTCCTGGTTGCATTGATGAACATTCAACCCAAATTTTAACTTTCCCCCATGTCACCTTGTTAAACAGGCTGGGAGATTGCACAGAGCACTGGCCATGGTGGTTTTTGGATGCAGCACATGAGTCTTTCAGCTGGCCTAAAGGAAACTGGGGAAAAATGTAGATGACATCTCTCCACGCTCGGCATCGCTCCTCTCCCCCCTCCCCTTCTTGGTGGCCTTTCCTTCTATTTGTAGGGCTTCTACCCATGCCCAGCCCACCAGCACACTACCCCATCGCTTGCCAGTCATTTTGAATCAGGAAAGGCTCCCAGGTTGAACTTTAACAAGCAGGAACGTGCATTGCTAATGAGACACCCTCCCCAAGAAACTTCCTTCAGGGAACAGCGCACATCCTCCCTTCTCTAAGTGGAAAACTTCAAGCAGAAAGTCTACCTCTTGTCACATTTGATCTTTGCACTCTGTGCCCATATCCCCACATGCTGTACGAATTTAATACTGACCCCTCAAGGGTTTCCTGATCATCTTGCTTGCAGAATAAAGGTTATTCTTGGCACATTAAGGTAAAGTGGCCAGACACTTCAGCTCACCTCTATAAAGGAGATTTTTGCTAGATTTCCAATGAGCCATGAGATAAATGCTCCCTTGGACAACCACTGGTCTGTTCCACGCAGCAATTCCGACAAGAAATTTATTTTGCTCCCTGATTCTAAAAATCAGAACTGATCAGAGCAACTTTTCAGAAATAACCCAGGTGATGTGCCCACCTCAGAAACATCATGCCCTGGATGATGCGGCGTTTCAGTGCTCACCCTCAACACAGCTCTTCGGGTATTCAATTCTGTGCCTTGATAATCAGCATCCTCCAAATAATTAATGAAAAAATTAACTAAAAAAATAAAACCACCCCTCAAAACCAAGTTTCTTGTCTTAAGCAACACACTGAGCAGCACTGCATGGAAGCTTTAAAACGATTCTATTTTAAAACTAAGTCATTCCCCTTCCACTGTCAAACAAACATCTCACAAAAGCCCATGTGAAGGTCTAGAGGAGACGGAAGTCATGTTATTTTTCTCAATCCAATTTTTATCTGAACACAGCTCAGAGAACACAGACCAGTCTCAATCTCCCATGGCAGGCAGTGGGAAGGCAGATTGCTTCTGCTGGCTCTTCAGACACATTTGTTGCTGCAGAGCTGTATAGCTGTATTCAAATAAAGATAAATTGGCAATTATTTTTATTTCTCTTTTTAGTTTTAGGAGGCACAGGAATAAAAAAAAAGCTATCTATATTTAGAGGATCAATTAGACCATCTTGGATAAAAAATAATGAGAAAAGATCAAATTGAGACATTATTTTTTACAATTTCTCTGTATCTTTGCTGTTTGTCACCGCATTAATTGCTGGTTTCAGGTGTCTCTGTTCTGCCATCTCCTCATTCCAGACCCTGTTGCTCTGCCACCCAATGGGCCCATCACCGTTTCACAGGTTTGCAAACCTTTTTGAAGACATCTAGTTTCACTTTAAAATAATGTGCTGACACGTATTAAATAGAATTCCTGGGGAAGCGAGCAGGAGCTCAATCCAATGCATCCCGCCATCCACTACCCCCTATTCCAAGACTCAAGTCCCCCCCACCAGCGCTCTGCTCCCAGGACAGACCCCTCCCCAGCTAATTGCCCATCCTCCAAGTCCCAATTCCGTTAAAATTTTCAAATGAAAACGCTGCTCTGGCCACATGCAGATGACCTGTCACTGGGAGAGTTGTTTACCACAGCTGTAACTCCCAGCATCCCTCTCCCATCACTGCCATTCAGCTACAGCTGTTATTCAGTTACATTCCTCTCCTCTGAGTAAAGTTACCCAACTGCTCTTATATCAAAATTCAGACCCTCTGACTTCTATATTACACTTATATTGTGGCTATTATTTGTATGTTTATGCTTTCCTGTGGGTATAGTTACCTGATACTATTATCTGTGTAGTTAGTTATACCTTCCTAAGGGTATACTTACTTTGACGGCTGTATTTAAATCGTCTTCCACGGCTGTAGTTACATTGCCAGGTTCATATAAATAGTGCGGTTATGCCATACAGTCAGCAGGCAACGCTTGCAATGCTGCAATTATTTATACAGCATGAGGATCCCACTGGTATAAATACCTCACTCAGAGTTACATTGCTCTCCGTATAAATAATCAGTGGGAAGCTTTACATTTACATTGGAGTAATGCACAGTGCGGAGATGGGAGGCAGCAGAAAACCAGACCCTGTGCAGGCACCTCCATAAGATGTGTTGACTTTAGAGCTCAAAATTTCCCCAAATTTCATTTTCCAGACACAAAACTTCTCGCTTTGTTTCAATAGCATCATTTTCCAGGTGAACTGCTGTACCTGCCTAAAGGACTTGTACTATTTTCCATCACTGCGATATCTCAATGCCAAGTCTCATAAGACAAAATTCACTAAAACCCAGGTCTAACTAGGAGCAGAGAGGTGTGGTGTGACAGCCAGCCAACACCACACACCGGGAGCACAAAACGGACTGTTTTCTCATGAAGGACAATGAGTTTCACTGCTGTTATATTACTAACTCATCAACAAAAATTATTATGTCAATGTAGCAGGTTAATACACAGCAGATCAGATCAAAGCTCCACCTAGTTCATCATCACTTCTTATACAGAAACCGCATGACAAAAAGATGAAAACTGGACAGACCTATATGGAAACTAGTCCTCTCCATCTCTGCATTCAGTCCCACTCACTCCTCCCCAGCATATATTCATATATCCACCTCAATTAACATCTGTTCTGCAAGGGTCTAAGAGGGACCCGTACTGGTAGAGATGTCTGGGATAGGAGGACAGTGCTGGACTCCACAGGCAACTGCCATCTCATCATATTTTAAAGGCATAGAGCTTGTCTTGCCTTCCACAGGGAAGATTGTATTGAGCAATACCTACTGCTCTGTCAGAAGCATTTTCCACTAATACGTATCACTGTCCTTTCTGACAACATTCAGATCCACGTGTGTCCCAAGAATTGGCAGAAAGGATTGCTACAGCAAGCAAAGCCGGTATCTCTGCAGAGATTTGATAGTTTGACATGGAATCTCCTCAAGGGACCATCTCAGTGGAAAAAAAAAATACATGTGTTCAACATGATGGGTCTCAGGAAAGAGGGACTTCAATGTTCCACTGTGAAACAGTGTGGAAATGGTTTGGAGGTGACATCCTTGGATCAGAAGGAGCCTCTACCAGCCTATGACAGGGCTCACCTGCACTCCAGTGATGCCACCAGTGGGGCACTTGGCACTGGGAAGGAGCATTTGCAACCTTCCCATGCAAGGGTGAGAGAAGAGTCCTTCTTCAGATAACAGTGGGAGAAAGTCCCCCACGTCCCCCTGCCATTGCTTAAGTGCAAGTGTAAAATTCAAGCACTAGTCAAACATCTAATACTCTCTTTCTTCTAGTTTCCCTACATCTTTCCATTGAAAAAGATCCCTAGGGACAGACACCACATGCTGTGGCAGATAAGATTTGGTTTTTTTACCATGTAGGATTTTCCCTCCGTGATGCCTTCTGCCTATATGAGATTTTATATTAGAGGATCTCAAAGCAAATAATATTAAATAAAATGGAAAAATTAAATCTTTCTAAAACAGAATAGCTCAATAAAACTTCAAATTACAAAGAAGTCGTAAATATTTCAAGCAAGACATAAGTCTAAGTGATTAGTCCGGGCTCATCAGGTTATAATCACAACTCGGATTATCTCTAGTTCCAGTGTTTAATTTTAAGCACTAAATAGGGTGGGGGTCATTGTATTATTGGCAAAAAATACACATCTAACTCTTAAGGAACAGTGGAAGTATTCCTCCTCACCTGTCACACCGTACCCCCAAAATCTAAGGAATCAGAGTTAAAAGAAGAAAAAGTTGAATGGAAATTCCATCCAACTCTTTTTTAAATGTGAAAACATTCCCCCCTCTCCAGAGCTAACTCTACCTGCACTTTCAGCCCATACAAAAGTCCTGGAAACATTATAAGATGTTTCACAGCCAACTGAACCGCAGCCACCACATACCAAGCACTCAAGTGCCTCAATCCATAATGGCTGAGGCCAGGAGGCACCATTCGATAACTGGTGACAACTCTCTAACACAGACCATTACTTTTTGCCCAGTTATCTTTATACTGAGCTCAGCAGTGCATAATTACCTGAAAAATATATTTCAGGAAGGCATTCAATCATGATTTGAAGGTATTGAGAGAAGGTAGCTTCACTCTATTCTTTACCTGCCTTGGACTCAATGATTATTTAAAATTACTCTTCAAACCATTCAATCTCCCTTCTACTATAGCTTCATCTGGCTCCATCTTCCAGCCATTAGTCCTATTATGCATTTCTCTGTTCGATTCATGAGCCTTTTAATATCAAGTATTTTCCTGTAGAAGAGTACTTATTTATATCCTGTAACTAAGCCACCGCAAAATCGTTTAGATAAGCAAACCCAAAGGATTGAAGGGGTACCCAAGCACCTAGATGCTTTTTTGCCCTTGAAAAAACAAAGTTTGAAGCTTGTCCATCACTAAGGGGAAAAAAGGAAAGAAAAAAAGGACATTCTTGTACATATGCTGCAGGCTGAGCTACTGCCTAATATAACCATCTGAAACCTGAAACGGAATCTCTCCCTCTCTCTCGCGTGTTCATGACAAATGGCCAGATGAGAGATTTATACAAAGAGTTGGATAGTCCTGAATCCTTCATACAAAGCAACCTTCTCTTCTTTCACAGATGCATATATGACATTTTCTTGTCCTGTCAAGAGGAGCCATTAGACCCCTCGGATGCAAACTGAATGTTGCCTCAATGTGTTAAGATCACATCCACCTTCAGATCAGATAAATACTTTTTATGCCTATAGATCTTGTGAAGCTTAGGCAAACAGATGGATCAGTCTCTCTGTGTATCTTATAAGAATCAAAGACTTCATGATGGAAATAATGCCCCCTTTTTCTTTTTTTTTTTTTTTTAAGAAAACAACAATAGCAATTGAGAAAATTGTTCTTCCAGGTCTCTGTCCTCACAAGGCAAAATATGTCATGGGGGCAATCACTTAGACAAGTTAATGAATCACTAGACCCATGATCTTCAGGACAGAAAATATTGGCCATATACGAGGCATAATGAATATGGTGACCAACCAGAACTTCAGTATTAAATTCTACCCTGACCTTTGGTGCATAGAATGTGTTGATGGGCTTTTCAGCCACAACTTTTCAATGGCCTTGTAAAATATGTGCTACATTTTTCTTTCCTGGGTCATATACTGGGCTTCAGGAGGTATGTCAAAGACTAAGCCTCGATTCCCAGAACATCTGTAAACAGGTGCAACATTTTATGCATCTGTAACAGTTTTCATGTGTTTCTGTGTTTGCAGGACCAGATAAATAAAATAAAAATTTAAAACAAAAAGATATAAGTTATGTGGGGTTTTTCATTTTTAATACAGTTTTTGTCCAGACCTCTAGATTACTTCAAATGATACTGCAAGGACATGCTTAAGTACCAAAAGATTAAAACAAAACAAAACACACTCCAATCTTTCAAATTTTCCAAGTTTTGGGAAAAAATGCATATAGAACAACTATTTGCAGGAATCAGAGTAGATAACTATGGTGATTAGGAAATAGAAGACAATTTCCTCACCGGTACAGCTGTAATCTGTGTCGCTCGGCAGCCCACGCCGTGTCTCAGGTTCTGCTCCGAGCCAGGCTGGCAGGAAAAGCTCCTCTGGCCGATCACCCTCCAACACACTTGAGCTAACACCACACGTACAGATGCAAATTCGAAGATCTGAAAATGAGCTGCACTTCAGGCCTGGCCCCTCCTTACAGGGTCTCCACAGCCTGATTGATCCAACCATGAGTAACAGCCACGTGTCGCTGCATTTAGCCAGTTAAGCAGCAATAGAGAAGAACACGAGTTTCATAAAAGCTTCTTAAGCCTAGAATGAACATACAGCTCATACAAAATGAAGCTACCGTTTTACAGGTCCAAAAACCCAGACGCGAGATCAAAGCCACCATGGACCATGCTCTGCAGCACAAAGGTTGTTTTGGGTATGGGACCGAAGTCCTGGACAAATCCCAAAGCACACGGAGCTCCCCGAGGCGGTGAAGAGATCCTCACTTAAACTACAGCGGCTGGGTCACACACTAAATGCCCAGTTCAAACACACCAAGGCTGTGGGGCCATTCCTAGTGCAGCCATTGCCACCTCGGATAGTACATGACAACGCGAGAAACACGATGTCACATGTGATGAAGGCAGCAGATGCCAACAAATGACCTAATACAAGGCAAGTGAAAATAAACAAGCACATGGGAAGCTGTCAAAACAGCCTCTGTATTTAGGTCCTCCCTATTGAAACACAATACACAAACACAAACTAATTTCACAAAGTCACTGTGAAGGCGTCTTAGTTTCATTTTTGTTCAACACCAAGGGAAGCAGCTCCTGACTGCTGAACTCGAAAGCTTTTACGTACGAAATGTGGAGGCGGCAGAGAAGGCTGACTGATGTCTGTGCTCCACTGATGCCCACAGGGATTCTGACATGGGCTGTGATGAAACAACAGTTGCCCCCAAAATAAAAATTATTGCAAGGAACAACTTGTCAATATTCAGACTGCGCAGGCCAGCACCACATGAATTCACAGGTTACTTCTCAGCTTGGCTTTGTTTCTCTCTCTGCTGACTGGACATGCTTTTCCTACATGAGAGCTTATCTTCACAAGCGTCAGTGCTTGCTTTTGGAAAAAAACAACGTACAAGCCTCTTAAAATTAATGCCTGTTGGATGAAACACACCACTTGGAAGACTGTCAGCGCTTAACCTGTCAAATTAAAAATCTGAGGGTATTCCCAGAGTGGCCAAGCCTTGTGATTTTACTGGAACTCTCACAACATTTGCTGTTTCTTTTAAATCCGCAGTTCCTGAAGGCAAGTAATTATGTGAGAATCTCAGGTTTTGTTTTTGAAAAAGCCACGCTTTTAAACTTCACAATTACCAACAAAAAAGCTCTGAAAACAAACTGACTGTGGCTTAAAGGCTAAAGAACCATAATTCACATCAAGAACTGCAAATATATTATTTATAAAGAAAAATAATCATTCAACATCTAAACTCACTTTTCGAGGCACTAGGGACGGCAAATCTGGCTGAAGAGAATTAACTCAGGAGAATATTTCAGTACTGAAAATCAAAGGTGGAAAAAGAATCAAAGACAACTCAATATTGCATTGTGAGTGAACAGCTTCAAAAAACATAATTCAAAGTATTTCCCCAGCTCTAAAGGTAATAATAAACACATAAAGATATTAGGGAGACACAAGGCAGAGCAGAACAGCGGTGAGGGCAGAGGAGAGACAGACACACCACTCGGCTCTTACTCTAATTCAGAACAATACAACCCATAAGGATCGCTGTTCCAGGCAAAGGTGAACATGGAAAGACGTTTGTAAAGCATTTGTGCAGTGACACTAGAGCTACAAGAGCCAGAAAAAGCTACTTGTGGGCTTCAGCAACTACATGTCCAGAATATTGATAGGAACTAATTCATTATTTATAACTTCGGTGTTCTTGCAAGCAAGGGACTAATTAGCACTGACTGAAGATGAGGTGCTTTCTCAGTTTTGAGTGCACTGCTCCATCTCTGCCTCTCAAACAGCTCCACTGCTCCAGTTCTCAGCTGGTGTTGCTGTTGCACGTCACCACCTTCTTGCACAGACAGCTCCATCCTGTTCACAGGTCTGCAGAGCCAAACAGTCCTCAAGGGCCACCACTGACTTTGGACACCGCTGTTTTCTGGGTCCCCGGTTCAATGGGCTAAAGACCTTGTTCCTGCAACACAGCACTTTTCAAAAAGCATCCGCCAAGATAAGCATCCAGAAGTCCTTATCACTGCCATATTTACCGGCAAGATCCTCACTTGCAGCCAGAGGATAAAACATGTCAAAACCTCTAAAATGTCTTTGGTGCCTGCAGCCCTTTGCCATTCAGGTTCATAAATCACTTCTGCAAATATTGCCTTTAAATCAGGATTTGTGGCAAGGTTCCAAACACAGCAATAACCCTTAAAACCATCCATTTCTTCTCCATCTCCTGCAGTGACTTGCAGGAGCTCCAGCGAGGCACTTGCCCCACGGATGGTGCCAACGCCAAATGGGTGGGATGAAGCTCTTCAAGTGTTCAACCTCTTCTGATGGCACAAGGAAGGTACTTTCAGCTTTCAAATATGCTATTGCGTGTTCAGGCTGCCACCTTGTCAGCTTGAAAAGAGCTCTCGAAGTAATGAATGACTCCTGTTGTTCCTACCAAAACAGGGTATCGCTCATCCTGACAGCATAACGTATGTGTTCCCCACAGCTATGCAATGCACGGCAGCACCCGTGCAATTCATAGCCATTTTACAGTGGGGTGCTAAGGGGTTTATATCTTTATGTAGTTAAAGTAAATTCCTTATTGTTCATTCAACACACAAACATTTAGCCATTACCCAGGCCTACTTGCTTGTCACAAAAAAAAGAGGTTTATCCTCCTGGGCTCCCTTCTCTCCTGAAGAATTTAAAATGCACACAAGCAAGCACAGCGGTAGAAGGAAAGCTGCTTCATTAGTTAGTTTTCAAGGTCAGAATCAGATAATTAAGGGCAAAATTAAGGTATCAGGTCTCATTCAGATCTGAAGCCCCTCCACACTTGATCCAGCTATAACAATTAGCACATTCCTACCTGTAAACCCCCATTTCACACTGCAAGCTTACAGGGAGCCAGAGGTGGCAACAGAAACATCTATAATACGAAGTGCACTTCAGTTTCCCTAGCACACAAAACCCAAAAAAGTTCCGTAACCTCCAGGGTCAGCTTTCCCAGAAAGGTGTTTGCAACAATACTCACCAATCTGAATGTTAGAGTTGGTTGTCAAGAATACAGTAAATAACGGCTAATAAATTAGGAAACGGTTCTCTACAACAGGGTAAGAGCAGTGGTTTGTCGCACAGCCATCATGTCCTGAGCTCCAAAAGCTTGCCCAGAGAGATGGGCTGGGAGTTTGATCAAGCCTCACATGGTCCTTGGGCAGCCATGGACCGTGCCGACCGGAATAACAGCAAGAACAATGCAAGGGAGCATGGAAGGAATGAAAAATCCCATTGAAAGGCAGGTGATTATGGTGCTTTATCTTCTATTTCTCTTTCTCTGTCTCTCCTGATTGCCCTTCAGCAAGCGCTGTGACTGACAGGTACACTGCAGCTTTCCTGCTGCCCTGTCCAGGACCGTGAAATTGTGAAAAAAATTGCAAAGAGAATGATGAAATAAATACCTTTCTATTTGATCTACCACGGCGCTCACGTGACAGCTGCTCCTCTTTGTACTTCTGGCAACAGACCTTAAAGGAGCATCCTGGAAATTAAAGGCAGCTGAGAGATATGTTGCACAGCTGGGAAGGAGCCCATGGCAAACACAATCCCAAAGAAACCAGATAGCACGACCAGCACAAAATCCCGGCTGGCACAAGAGCTGTATGGCCAGCTGAGCTCCTCTGACCCCATTGCTTTGGTCCTTCAGCATCCACACCACTGCCAGCACAGGATGGGGACAAGAGCATCACTGTGTCCCTGTGTTTTGCTCAACGCCCCCCCCCTCCCCGAGTACATGTGTTTATCAAAGAAATTAAAATCTGTGTCATTTGCCATTACTGCTCCATTTACACCACATTCAGAACATTAGGCTGTTTTGTTTATTCAGCAACACATGATTATGTGATTGCTCTGACGTGAGGGGAGGCCGGGGGAGCCCGAGTGTGGGGAGGAAGACAAGAAGATGGAATTGCATTTATTTTCACAATGCCTCTTGGACAGAAACTCATTAAGGTTTAACTCGCATCCCTCCAAGCAATCATAACACATAAACATAATGCAACATACAGTGCAAAGGAAGCTCTTTGGGGGAAAATAGCCTGGACTTGGCACAAAGTGGTTGGCACCAAACCCGCAGTCCGCATGCAGCTCTTCCGTACACACAGTGCCCCCTCCACACCTTCCAGAAGCTGTGAGGCCAGAGCCTTGTCTCCCATTAAACACTATTTTGACTTTGGCCTTAGTCATTTTATATTGGCTGAGTAGACAGCCCTCCACACTGCAGAGAATAAAGTCCATACTGATGAGAACACAGGATGTCTTGCTGCAGTCAGGGTGCAAGGAGAAACGGGGGACCCAGACAAAAGTACAACACTGATACGCTGAATCTCTCACTTGATCTGCAGCAAAACGTAGCCCTGAAACTGTTCAAGTTTATATGTAACACCAGATGTAATGGAAGTTTGCACCAGTGAGACATTAACCTGTTGGAGGATGGAGGCAGAAGGCGAATTCACACCTGTGTGGTTTTAGTTATTGCACAGGGAAAGGAGAGAGAGCAGTCACAGGGAGCTTTGTGTGCCAAGGTAACGTTTGGGCACCTCAATCAAAACCAACAATCCCCACAAGTGCCATTCTAATTTCTTCTGACCTTAGAATGGCCTGAGAACACCTTCATTTTTGACATTAAGGGGAACACGTGCAAAATAAAGGTGCTTTTGAGCTAAGCGTAGTATTTTCTCCTGTTCTCACTGCTGAAATCCAGCGAAGGCAAAGCAAAGCCTCAGCAAACCAGACCCAGACACCTAGGGTTGGAATGTCTCATCTGTGTACAGGTAACCACAAAAAGAGGGGATGGAAATGAGAACACCTGGGGTCCTGGTGCAGCTGCCAGCAATTTGAATGCATCTTTACAAGAATTGATGTTATAGAGCTTATAACACCGTGGAAAAGCCCATTCACACTCTGTTCATCCATCCAGGGAGGGAACAGCAGCGGGGAAATCCTCTGAAACACCTTCACACCCAAACCCAGAAGGATGGGATCCTAACTCTTGTTACTTTTACTTGCATGCATCTTAAAACTACTGAAAGGTTTTGGTTTAATTTATTTATTCCTCCCTGTCACTAAACAGTTCATTAAATCCAGGTCTTGGAGGGTGCAATTTTAATTAGCCCTTAGCTGTCTCTAGGTGAAAAGGGACCTCTCAGAAGTTGGCAGGGACAGTCGCTTGGCTCTGTGCAGGCTGAATCACGGAATAACTGATGTTGGAAGCTGGCACATGTTTATTCTTCTCCTCCTCTAGCATCAGGCCACGTGGGGCACTTTTAGGACTGAGTCTGCTGGGTATGTGGAGACACCACCTTAATCAGGAGCAGCAGCAGAAATAAAGATCTGCCCTTTGCCTGCCTTGCTGGAGGTTGGATGCCCAACTACTTGTGAACCTGCCCTGGCTGCCACAGGGGTGAATAAAACGAGCTACCTCTGTTGATAAAGCTTCGGCTTTTTTCCCTAACCCTAAAGCTCCCTCCTAACCTTCACCTCCCCATCTGCTGTTTTAAGCCTGTTCCTCCTTGACCTGTTTACTAAGGACACAGAGAATACCCAGAGCCTCTCATTCGCCATCGGCAAACCAGACCTGATGTGACTGAAAGACTACACAGCCACAGACTGGAGGCAACTTCAAAATATAACTGGAAAATTTCTGTTTATATGTGCTAATAACAGCATGGCTCCACTCTAAAAATGCATACAACAGACTTCATCATCTAGTGAATACAGACATCTTATCCATTACTAAGTAAAAACATCAAAGAGTACATGGAAAAAAGCAAACATAAGCTATCTGCTCCCTTCAAACTAATGAACACTCTTTCCTGGCCAGAGAACATCTGCCATGACCACAGCAGCGAACACAAACATCACCAGTGGAACATTCATAAAACTGCACCTTTATAAATAACACCTCGCTCGTTAACACAGGACAGAATAAAATATTAGGAGCCTTTTATTTAATCCTTATTTATTATGGATGTAAAATCTGGGTCTTGTACTCAGATCCTTCATTCCCGAAGGCATTTCCCAAGCAGACAGCAGAGCCCAGCAGCCCTGGAGAAGAGACATCCTTAGCCGCTCCTTGCTTTGCTGAGCTTCACATACCGTTTCCTCTTAAATCTCACCCAATTTCTGGCTGGTGACACTTAGTGTTTCTTCAACAGCATCTTTAAAGCATTTCAGCTTGTCAGATGGCACAAAGAATTGGGAACGCAATTACCTTCAAGTTTTAAAGAAAAGAGAAAGAATTCAACTACCAGGGTGCAAGAGCACTCGCTAGGCTCTGTGTAAATTGTGGTGCTGGTTCAGCTCAGATTTTCTTCTTTGTATTCCACATCTTTCATTTCATACAGTTGAGCCTGAATGCTTTGGCCTCAAACTCCTTGCAGAAGCACACAGGCCCCCCTACACAGCTAAACCTCTTTTCTCCTGTTCCTTCTCACCTTGAAGGAAAAAGCATCAGCTGTTATCTAGAAATCAGCAGCACTGAAAAAATAAGCATCCTTTCAAGTCAGGCAGTCCGCTGGTACTCACGTCCTTCCCTGAACTCAGCCTACTTTCACCTCTTTCATTCCCCGCAAAGATTGAAACACCTCAACTGTGCGCTGACTGTGCAAACCACACGCTGAAATGGGAACGCTTCAGAATAAATTACACTGAAAACTAACAGGTAGGCAAAGAACTCAAGGAACAACTTAGGAGCATGTGAACGAGTAGGTCTGTTAAACCGGGACACTGCAGACCGTAGTTTAAAGCCACACGATGCCCCCTGAGCATCCCAGTGCTGGGCTGTGCCTCTTGGCAATTTGCAAGGCAGAAGTTGCTTTTCCCTGCAAGGTGCCACGTACAATACCCATGGATGGTAAGTGGTGTCCCTGTTACACCCAGGAGACAGATGCCCTGGGAGGATAAAAGCAAAAATACTGTAATCAGTTTGTTGGCAATAAGAAAACAAGAAATCAATGTTGTCCTATTCCCTTCCACCCTGAAATGTATGATTTGCAATTCTCCAAGTCCATGTTCTACAATTTCTGCCTCATTCCCCACAAGCAACAATTACCGAAACATCAGCCCATTAGTTGAATCGAAGCTTTTAGAAACTCAGGGGCCAAGCAGGGAGCACAGTGCCCAAATCTTTCATCTTATTTCTCTTACCACTGAACTAACAAACAAATGACACAATGAAAAGGCAGTGTCAGATACCCGATCAACTCCCAGAACCCAGGTAGCAACCAGGGCTCTTTTAACCAGAGACGACAAAAACCCATGTGTCTTAGCAAAACAGAGCTGTTCTTGAGTTGATTTGTGGTTAACCTTTGAGCAGAGCCCATTTTCCAGGCTCCTAGTCCAACTCTGAGCTGTCTGGACAGAAGGAAAAATCTGCTCCCACTAACACTAAGCAGATGGCTTTCGATTTTTCCCAGGTGCTAAGCACACACGGTTCCCATTAAAGTCTGCTCCAACTGTAGAAGTGCAGAGCTAAACCATAAATCCTACTTCCCGGCTTCCCTCACGTCCAGCTTAGTTATGCTGCGGCTTATTTTGTTGCAGTATTGACCTCAAACAATAATTGAAAAAATAAATCAGTGTGGCTAAGCCACACATTCAGTCTCACTCCTGCTCTGTGCTCAGCCCAAGCTGGATGTCACTGAGCTCTGCTTCCCAGGAACACTCGAGCTGCACTGTTTCATTAGGTGATCCTGAAAAAGAACTAGCGAGAGGAGCTTTCTCGAGCCTCCTCTTACTGCCACAGCAGGGTTGCTTTTTGCTCTGCAAGGCGTGCTGCTGTTCCCTTCAACTGCAGGAGAAACATCAGTCAACAGCGTCAGCCCAGGTGTGGTGGAAGCCTTGAGATGCTCTAAGAAAACCAAGAGCAAAGGGGCTGAGGAGATGCAGGAGGAGGGACCAGGGAGGTTACAAAGAGCTTGTAAAGAGTTTCATTTGCCTGGAAGGAGAGGATAAAACAACCAAGAACAGACCCGATTGCCAGCATCCTCTAAATACAGGTCCCAACCTGCATCACCAGGGAAAATCCCTCTGAGGGATTCTGCAGAAAGAAGAACAGAACCAGACACCTCCTGCAACAGCACATGGGAGACACAACCCCTCTAATTTCTACAGTAGGCAGGGACTTCAAGGGACACGCTGCACTAAGTTTGCATAAGTCTGGAGTTTTTACCTCCTCGATCTAAAAACGAGAGTATGTTTGTATGAATACACGAGGTTACGCAGCTGTAGCCGCTGCAGATGTGCAGGCAGAGGGGGTTCTGCTCATCTCAGTTGCTCTCCGCAGCTTTGGAAACCCATTTGTCAGACTCATTCATCTGCCATTTAACATGCACCAGGAGAGGTACACGGGCGATTTAACAGAGCAGTGAAATGCCAAAATATGTAGAACAGGAAGCAAAAAACACCACTTGAAAGTATTAAATAATAGGATAAAGTTTACTCAAAGTGGGAGCACTCAAACAGAGGTAGCTTCATCCATGCCACCTTTTCCTCATGACCCACTCACAATGAGGTTGGTGCTTGCTTTGGCATGGAGCAAAAGCAGTAGTTATCCTCAAAAGTTTCACAATTTCCTGCCAAGTCAATGCAGGGAGAGAAATTTCTTTGAAACACTTAATTTCCCTTCTAATTTTCAAAAAACATTATTAAACAGAATGACCTCCTAAACACCAAGGATTCCCACTCTAAAAAAAAAAAAAAATTTACTGATGTTATTTTTCTCAAAAAAACCTAATTTCTATCAGAATAGTGCACTTCTTGTTGCACCAGTTGCTTTTATCAAATCAGTGCTTGAGGCATAAAAATAACTGTCATCCCCAAGCAAACATTTCTTTCCATATATGCTCCAAGCACAGTACTACTTCACAAACTTCACAGTAACAGCCAAAAGTCAGTGTCCCTGGAGACTTGTCCACACCAGGATCACTGACACAAATATTCCATCTGCAGTTTCAGTGCCTCCAATAGCTTTGTGCAACTTCACTTGCATCCACATCGTTCCTGGATTATTCATCTCTGGCCTCTCCTCCAGGGTTTACCCCGATCTGCTGCAGCCCACCCTATATAGAAAACACTTGGACCAGAACGAATGCGAATCCTTCAAGATCCCACTGGAATCTGGGTTTGCAGAGACAATGAGACTTTGGGGCCACCGATAATTGCCCAGGTTGTGCTTCTGCAGCCCACAGTGGGGTTGTGTTGTTCCACCTATTCCCAAATCACCTGGGGTGTGAACGCAGACACCAACCAAGACCAAAACCTCCTTTAACATCAACTCCTGACACTATTTGCATGGAAATAAAGAGATATTTTTGTGCTACTTTTCTGGTCTCCATCAGCCACCAGCACAGACCATCTACAGGTGCCTTTGATTGCTGTTGCTTCCCAAATTCTAAGTGACTGGCAATCCCAGAGCAAAGTTTACACTAATTCAGCAATCACACTGTATTTATTGAAAGGCTTCTAATCCCGTGAGCAAAGGCATTCAAGAGGCTTAAGGAAGGGAAAAGCTGCTGACAGGAGAGCGTGTGAGGAGTTACTCATAATGACATCTTAAGAGGGTCTGTAATCAACAACATACACACGGCACGGGGAGTCAGATTAAGCACGGCTGTCTTGCTAAAATGATTTGAACTGTGATGTGGGCATGAAAATGAGGCAAATAAATGCCTGTAAAAAAGGGGGGATAAAGAGGGAGACAGGTCCGCATTATGATTTTATTCAGGTCACCAATGAACATTTCAAGGCTGAGAGTCAAGCTGTCGGTTTCCTGGAGGTTCCTCAGATGTTTTGACTAAATGGGAATTTTCTTGTCATCCGTTGACATTCGGATCTGACTCACTCTTTTTTTTCTTCTTCTCCTATGCACTACACGCACTTTCATGTGTATATGCAACAGATGTGCGTGCCCAAGCACACATTTACACAAGCCATTTATCCATGTATTCTTGGTATACTCTGGTTATTCCAAGCAGAGAAAAGAGCATTCTGGCCATAAAGTAGCTGCAGACTGTGCCTGGCAGTGCAATCTTTCCCCTCTCTGTCCTATCAAGGTACCTTACATTTGATATCATGAAACCACAAGACATCATTACCTGTAGAGCTGACAAGAGAACAGCCTTCACAGTCCATTTAACCTCTCTATTCAAACAGCAAATCAATTTTTTTTTGCAATGCAGACACCTGTCCCAGTAGGGACTAAACCAACACTCACCAAATTATTCTTCCCAGATTACAGAGGAGCTATCGGATGGTAAAGACTTCCCACCTAGTGACTCAAGCTTTGAGTCACTGATGGAAAGATTAAAGTCTTCCCACTTTCTGAGATGAAAATGAGAAAAATCATCCCCTTGTGAAGGGCAGAGCAAACAAAATGTCTCTGCTGGCTCCCAGGACACAGGCAATATCTGTGCACTGGCTGGGAGGTGAAGGGCTGCTCAGGAACACTTGTACTGCTCCTGAGGTTACTGCCAGCATCCCAAAGACCTGGGACCATCACGGTGTTCGGCTCCCCTGGGAGGTTCTCTCAGGCTCACAGAGCAAAATTTCATCCTTGCTGCACCTAGAGGGTGAAAAGCAAAGCAAGACTTTTCTCCCCTTTTTTCTTTTTTTTTTTTTTTTTTTTAATTTAAATAAGCTCTACCTGGAAACTTCACAGTTCAGGGAGAAAAAGCCACATTGCCTCTTGCCCACAGGCTGAACAAGCACATTTCCTACACAGTAATACTCTGTGGTAGCCAACAAAAAGACAAGCGGATTTCCCTTAGAGAAACTTTCTCGGGACTTCAGGCTCCTCAGAGCTCCCCAGTTGCCAAAAGCCAAAGCTCAGAACAACCCACACCAAGCAATGCCAGCACCAAGGGCAAGGCGCACACATGAGCATCCACAAGTTAAATGCATGGAATGATGAGGTTTTTGACTGTCTGCCCTCTACAAAGAGTCTTGATTTATCTAAACTGCTGCTCTTTCTTTAAAAAGACAAAGCAAAACAAAAAAGCAAAAATCATTTATGTATTGTAAGGATTATAAAGGAATTTATCCAAACCTGATATTTTTCACAATATGAAAGAACTTTATGGTACCTTAATTACTCAAACCACCAGCCACCCACCAAAGAGAAGCGCTGTCAGTCTCATTTTAGACAGGAGATTAAGGCAGAAATTCATGCCCACCACAGAAGAGACTGGCAGCCTTTTAGCAAACACTGCCAAGAGCGGAAAACTGCCACGATCCATGGCAGTGCCCTCCGGCTGGGTGATTTCAGAGCACCCCACAAAGCCCTGCAAAGTACACCCATCACAGTAAAGGATCTATCTAGACATGGCCTAGGTGGAACGGGGGGCTATCCAGACACATCAGCTGCATTTATGTCCTTCCTGCTCTCACTTAGGATTTTAAAGTGACAAAAGGGAGGGGAGGAGGAAGCAAAGGTTGCTGGAGCTTGAACTCGAGATGAGATGCTCAGAGCAGCGTTTCCCACAGCCCCAGCCCCACACGGGGACGATTGCTCAGCAAGTGCTAAAAGTATTTCCAGCGATTTCCTACAGTCACTTTCCTGCCTCAGAATCATAAATTACCACTGACTCACTCTGTACGCAGTGACCGGAGGAGATAATTCTGCAGTTATGAGCAACAGGGAGCTGGCCTGTCTGCTCACAGAGATAATCTACAAGCAAACATCTGCATTGATATGCATCCCAAATTTTTAACTTACATCTCAATTCTAAAATTGGTTTTCTGGCGTTCCTCTAGCTCATCTCTATCAACTCTCTATTCTCTGCAGCATCATCTCTCTCCACTCACCATCTTAAATTAATTTACCCTCCCAGCATTCCCACAGGAGCACTGTTACCTGCCATCCTTACATTGCCAACAGGTAACTGAAACACAGAGGCTCAGACCTGGATTCAGCTCTACAAGTTTTGCTTTCCTGAGGGCTGTGTGTCCCCAAAGACACAGATCCAGCCAGGAACCACCTCTGGATGCAAAATCTCAGGTGGGGCTGAGGTCTCCCTGCATAATTTACTTAATGTCAGATGGAACTTATGAAAAATGAGATAATTAACCCAACATCTTTCAAATACCAATCAAGCAACCTCTCTAATTGACCGGTCTTATATCTCATGGCCTCAAGTTGCACCAGGGGAGGTTTAGATTGAATATCAGGAAAAAATTCTTCCCGGAAAGGGTTGTCAGGCATTGGAACAGGCTGCCCAGGCCAGTGATGGAGTCACCATCCCTGGAGAGGTTTAAAAGGCGTTTAGACGAGGTTCTTAGGGACATGGGTGAGTGCTACAGTTGGGTTATGGTTGGACTCTATGATCCTGAGGGTCTCTTCCAACTTAAATGATTCTATGATTCATACAGCTGGTGCTTCTGTAATGTGTCAGTGACCACTGGTGTACTGGTCTCCTGACAGCACAGGATGCACTAACAGAGCCTGAAGCCAGCTTGATCCTCCATTACCACCTAGATATCAAACACCTTCTGGAGGAAAACAGTGTGTTTCACCACTACACACAGCTACGCTGGGACTGGAACCTCCTCAAAATGTTTTTATAGTCTCAGGTGATGCAAATTGCGCTCAGAGTTCCATCCAGCAAAGGAGATGTGGAGCAGAGCAGCTAATCCCACTAACCCAGGGGAAGCCCATGTGGAATTGGCAAATCACAGGTTTCATTCTCAAGAGGGTTCAGCCAAAATCATGATCAGCAGCACCACGACCCTTGAGACCCACACTCTGCCATGTGCCACCCAGCACCGGCACATTTTCCAGGGCTACTTTGTTTTTTTTTTCCCATCTTCCCCTCTCTCATTTAAGCTTTTACAATAGATTTAATAATAGAAATGTTAGTACCACATGGCACGGCTTATGAAATCATTTGGGAGCAGGACTTCATTGGCAGGCAGAGACAGTTAAGGGTAAGAGCTGAAACGTGACCCTTCTATGTCTAAAAGGGATTAGCCTGTCATCAGAAATAAATAACCAACTTTTTCACCATCTCTTGAAAGAAAATTTCATAGACTCACTCAGTGTCAAAGGTCTAGGTCAAAAGAGATAATGATAGTAATTCGATCAGCTCTGAAAAGCAACAGATCCCTAAAGCCTGTGGGGTTTTTTGCCTTCTTTTTTTTCTCCCCCAAAAGTTTAAGCATCTCAGAGGTGGACTTGGAAAACTACAACATCTATTTTGAGCCAAAAGCAGAGACATAGGATTCGCTGAAGTAGTCTGCAGACAAGGGGATTGCTTTTTTACTGCACAGTTTATCATCATATATACTTGGGGAAGAAAAAAAAAATATATATATATATAGAGAGAGAGATTTAAGGAAAAAATATGCTAATACTTTTGACACTGTATGTCAAACACTTCCCTCCAGTGGAGAGATTCAGGATTGCTCTCTTTTTTTTGTCATATACCCTCTCCAGATATTTTAATTCTAACAGCACCTGCTTGTTTTTCTGGTGAATACAGAATCTCACCTGTACTGCAAGAAGTGACTGGAGTATCCAGTTACTGAAAGGGTAAAGTGGTGATGGGTTTAATTCACAGATTAAACAGCTAAAATAAAAAGCCAGCTAACCAATCAATAATTTTGTCACATCTCTGCTGTAGCAAATGTCACCTCTCCTGGACACTGCAGGATGGGTAAGTTGCCCCAGGAGTAGATAAAGCCATTATGTCAAGGGCCTGAACATCCAGCCACCAAATGAAACGTACTCTGCAAAGGAGACACCTGCTGCTGCTGCAGCTTGAGCTTCTTGCCCAGTGTAAGTTTACACCACAGCCCCAGTGTTATTTCATTGTAGGTTTTGCTTTCAAGTGTAGCCTTTAAGCAGAGGTGCTCTGCACAATCTGCCCTTTGCTTGTACAAACTAATAGAGCGTTTGTGTGCTTGACATTTCACGTGGCATTACCGCCCTGTTCCCCGTTCCCATCACGATGCTGAAAGGGCAATCGATGCAGGCAAGGAGGAGGAAGAGCTGTTCCGATGGGTTAGGCCCTCCAGCTGCCAAAACAAGCTTCACAGAGTAAAGCGATAGTGAATTAAACCAAGTTAATGAACTGGTAGAAAAATGAATTTATATCCCTGCTGCCTGCATCCTTTTGAATTAAAAAAAAAATCTTCCTAGTCAGAAAATTGACCAAACATCAAAATTCATAATCTCTCTAAAACAACATAAACAACAGACTGGAGCATAAACCACAGATCAAAGTCAGTGGGAGTTTCTCCAGCCTTTTCTGTGAGCTTTCCATGGAGCAGTACATGATGAAGGTTCAGCTCAGTTACAGGTATGACCTCCACAGAAAACTAAGTAAGAAACTCTGAACACCTCTTACAAGTTTCAAGGGCCAGAGAGTGCAAAGAGGGGCTGGGACAGAAGCCATGTTCATTTCAGTGACTGACGATCTAATAACAGATGAAAACTCAACTTATTTGGACTGGTGGCTTCTTGCGCACTGCTGACCACACTGTGCTCCTGAGAGCCACCGGTTTGGTTGAGGACCAGCTGGTTTCTGTGAACCCCTGCTCACAGCAGCATGAAGGCTACAGGGAAGCCTCTAAAACGTTGCTGGCCATGGTGTTTCCTATGTCAACCACTCCACCGATCCCTCAGGATTACTTACAGAACAGTGCCAGCAAGAGGCCTTCAGCCTGCAGTTGGCCCCCTCAGATTTTCAGGCCAACAAGGGCCTCCTTGCTCCTGCAGCCAACAGTTCAGTCGCACCTTGAAGAGACTGGTACCCACACCAGCACCACTACAGTTGCCATCTCACGTTCCTGCAGTGTCTCCCACCCAGTACTGACCACAGCTGATAAGACATCACCACTGTGCAACTCTAAAACCAAACACAAACAGCTTTAGCATTCCTTATTTCTCTCCCTCCTAATGAGTCTCATTCCATTTGCTCAGCCTAAAATCTCAACATGATTTTTCCTGGGCTGACAGAATGCAAAAAATCTAAGGATGGTTATCAGGGTGGAGGGGGAAAGGAGAAATCAAACTACTTTCTTTCTGCTTCATGCATCGTTACCAAACATTATGTTTAACAATATCAGAACCACACTGGCTTTGACATTAGCATTATATATAGCACAGAAGCCGACCTACTCTTGCACAGCTCTAAGACACCAGCCCCATAGCACTGATAAGCTTGGAAAACAAGGCCTGTAATTTTGCTTTAAACACTAGCTGGATGTTTATTTGAAGTTCAAGACTAGCTTAAGACTATTTGTTTTCTTGTTGATGTTTGTGCTTCCTCTTCCCCTGCATTTCCTGAGACTATCTAGGAAAGGAAATGCAAATTTACAGCGTACAGTCTCCCTAGTTAATCCTTCACTGCTTATTAGGATCGGTTTTCCACTCACTTTTGCCTCGCTGGCCACCGAGACTCAAAACCAATCATCCATACAAAGACAGCCCTTCCACGTGGCACTGCAGGGCTGTTCGGAGAGGTCAGCAACGAGAGATGTTCCACAGCTATAGGTTGAATGTCACACACTCAAAAAATCAGTAATATTGAACTGAAATGACCAAATCCTCCTGGCAGAGCTAAAAATAACAACATAGAGATCACAGACTTCATCCACCTTCAAAGAACACAGTGGCTATGAAAGCAAAGTAATCTTTTGCTCCTCTCTTAAGAGGATGGGACACTCAACACAGACAGAGAGATACAAGCTCCTTGTCTCTGGACCAGGTTACTCCACTGTTAAGATACAACACTATCTAGGAACAAACAGCAATGACTCTTCATAAGTCACAGCAGGTTGTGATACAGCGCGTCGTGGGCCCACAGGACACGTTATCTCAGTTTCTCAAGGGCACGTCTCTGTATCATGGAAGCTGCTGGCACGTACGGCCTTAGCAGCCACACAAAATAAAAAAATAACTTTGGATCTGAACTACTTCAAGACCCAAGGAATGAAGGCTGGATTTAAAGCTCCAGGTCAGCTCTAGTGCCCTGGTTTCAATCTTTATTTAGCATTCAAAGAGACCTGTCTCTTGAGGTTGAAATTCATACAGCTTCTCAACTCAGTGTGCTGGGTCTTGCACATGGAAAGCAAAACCCAGGGCAGCAAGCTTACAGAAGCGATATGCAATATTTTGGTGTCGCCGACCACAACACCTAACAAAAATACCTAAGTTTGAATACTACAACCCCAGCCCAGCTCTTCTTAGGCACATTTCAGCTGAGATTTAACAGACCTAACCACAGAGCTACGTTTTCACACCTCCCCATAGATCACCTTCATCAGTGCCTTTTGCCCAACAGAAAGTCAGGGGATTCCAGGACTGTGATTGTTCTACGATTCAAAAATTCACAAGATAGTAAACTCTAATTGAAGGTCAAATTTTATGATCTTTCATTACAGAAGAGAAGAAGGGCTAGATGACAAAGGACAGCCAATATCGGAATTTTCCTTCCTTAGCCTTGAAATATGTTCTTCACCTCAACCTCCACTACTCCACTGAACCCCTTTTTTTCTCAACACCCTTCCCTGCAAAAAGGGATAATACTGTTTTGGTTTTGCTACTTTGAGGAAGATGGAGTTAGGAAGACAGACCAGAGGAGCTCAACTCTTCTGCCAAGGACTGGGGGTCAGAGGCTGCCCAACTAAGCGGGCTGGGGACAGCCCTTAGTGGAGATGGGAAAAGGGGGAATTCATAAAGCACAGCACTGATTCCAGCCTGCAGCAAAGTAACGACAGCGACAAAGCTCTCAGCAAGCTCTTGGAAGCAAATCCAGCCCCCCCAACACACACACACTTGGAGAAAAGGGTATAAAATCATCTAGAAATTGAGGAACAAATAGACAAAACACTCCTTCCTTTCTTTGGCCATGGAAATACAAACTAGCTCTTAACGGAAAAGTCAATAATGGCAAGATGACGGTTCACCGCAGTTTCCAAAGCCCGGGGGGATGATGTTTTGTGTTGGGTGATGCACAGGAACAAGGAGACAATGACAGAGGCAGAAAAAAACATCATCCAGCTCTCCAGCTATCCTAAAGCTGCAGAACAAGAGTCAAAGCAATTACCTCCACAGCTTCACAAACCTTTGCACCTCTCTGTTAATGTGTCAGACTTCGTTACATTAATTGTACCTTATTTTGCCGTGGGAAGAAAAATAAAAAATAGTGATTTGTATAGAGAATAGATAAGAATACACTTCTATTTCCCTCTTCATCTTTCAACTCTACTGCTTGTGTTTCACTCTCTGACTAAATATTCTCCTGCATTGATATCTCCTGCTCCATTTACCCTCTTCTCTCCAGAGACCCCACAGCAACAGGCCAATATTCATCATCTTCACAAGTGCCTTGTATCATTGTAGTAGATGACACTAAAATACATCCTGAAAGGAGAATCAAAATTCCTATCCATTGTGGGGAAACTGAGGCATGAGATTGCTAACAGACATGCCAAGAGAGCAGAGGCAGCCCGTGACACAGTAGCACAGATGCCCCAGTTAGCTTGAAAACATCCTTATAAACAGGATGGAAATATCATCGATGAGTGGATATAAGTGCCAGAGATCCCACTCACTGGTTTGTACATTTTAAAAGGTCTCAGTCCTTGAGGCCTCTCCAGCCTTCTCCTTCCACTTTCTGCTTTCCAGCCCTGCACTGCTGGAGCAGCAAAACCCAAGCTGCTCCCGAGACACTCATCTACTCCTGACAGCCAATTTGTTCTCTGTTAAAATTCGATGCGCATGACTAAATGCAACAGAGTCGCCACAGTTTAGAGTCACCACAACTTCCCGTGGTTCTGCTGATCTCACGCACCTTTCTTGCCCAAGAAAAAGGTGAAAAACCACCTCCTGGTGTGGGTAGCGAGTGACAACCCAGCCAGCTGGAGAGCTGCAGGACCCCAAAGCTCCCCATTACATCCAGACCAGGGACACACAAAAGAGCTGTAATAAAGTCCATTCTCCCTCTACACACCCTCATTTCTTCTACAAAATCCTCACTTTTCATGACTCCCCCTCGCCCCCTCACCTGTAAGCACGGCAATGCTCTCAGCACTAGATGTTTCCAATAACTGATCTGAACCATCCTCTTCCTCCCCCCTGTCCTTCCTTCAAACTTCAGTCCTTCTCCTGGTACCAGCTCTAATGCTTGAGCTTTACAGGTGTGAGCACTCAGGCAAAAAGCAAATTTTACACTCAGCCACTCAAATATTTGCAGGCTAAAACAGTCCAGCCACGCGGCTATCCATCTGCAAACATGTCCAAATACGCCGTTCCAAATTCACGCTGCCATGGTCGCATCCAGGCAAAATGCAGCACCGCCAGCTGATGGACACAGCGAGCTGCCACAACAGGAATTGCAAACACCTTTAAGGAGTTGCTCAATTAACTTCAGGCCAAGAATTACAAACTGTCAAAAGTTTGCTATTAAATGTGAGCACTGAATAAATATGTGAAATTCACAATTTTTTGGCAGAGAAAAGAAGGACAGAAAAGCTTTGCATATATTCTGTGTTAATGCTGATGTGCTCCTTTCTCCTTCTCACATCTTCTCTCTTGTCCCCTGTTGAGATACATAATTTGTTGTTTTGGTCCCTTCACCCTTCCAGAGTTCTCCCAAACTCCTGAAATTAGTTTCTTGCTGAACGTCTACAACACAAATTCATTTGGAGAATGTCACAGAGATTGAACTGAGCCATCTGGTTCCTCGGAGAAAAAAAAAATTATTTCTTTTATGCTTCCGCCTATGGTTTGCGTGTTGCCAAATTGAGATTATTCAGGCACAAAAGCATTTAAGGATTTGTTATTTTTAGATGAACAAACACAGATTTCTTTTTTAGGATAATTATCAAGCTAATATTAAAACAAACAAACAAAAGGAACAACGGAAGTCCAGCTGCAAACTTCAATACAGATGGAGACGTTCCTCCAAGAGGGGCTGTCCATGTTTAGAACTCCTGGCGACACTGCTCATCTGGAAGGAGAGACGGGAGCTGCCATATCCACAGCAGGGTACAGTGCAGGAATGACCAGCCGGCTGGGCTTGGAGCGTCGCTGGACATGGGGACACCTGCACCAGCCCTGCGAGTGGCAGCCTCCTGCTTCTCTGCTAACGGGGAGGAACATGTGCAACAGGATCACATAAAACTTCAACAGCATGTCCAGGGGCCTTGGTCCTAGACAGGATCATGCATTCTACAAATGGTCCAAAACGGACTAAAAAAAGTAATCCCATCACTGTTCAAGTGAGGTTACAGTCTGTATGGCACCCCTGCCCTTCACTGATGGACGGGCTGATCATCCTCCCCCAAGTACCTGCAAGGGACCAGCACAGGACGGCGAAGAGAAGAGCTCCTGGATTTGGGGCTCTTTGGGTGAAGTCAGGGCCAGGCTGCCCCAAGAGGTTGTGGAGTCTCCTTCTCTGGAAACATTCAAAACTGCCTGCGTGATCTGCTCTGGTGAACCTGCTTTAGCAGGGGGGTTAGACTAGATGATCTCCAGAGGTCACTTCCAACCCCAACCATCCTGCAATTTTCATCCAATCCCTTATTTCTCCACTGGGAACATAAAAGCAAGTCCCTCATGTTCATCTCTTGCTCTACAGCCAGCATCACCTTTGGGCTCCCCAGCAACAGCTCTGGGTGTCTCCATGTCCAGTTACAAGACCAGGTCTTTACAATGCAGAACCTTTGTCCAAAACCAGGCAAACAGAACCATCCTTTGGCTCAGAGGGAGCAGGGAGACAGTCTGGTGAAAGACTGTAGAGAGCTGAAAAGCCACTGCTGTGATTAACAAAACCATATCCCACTGCACTCACACTTTCCTCAAGGCCACCCACAAGTGACTGCCCCACGGCAGCCCTTGGCATAAGGCAAAGGGACACAGAGCTGGAAGACAGCGCTTCCTATTCGTGTTTCCCAAAAGGATATTTAATGTACTGGAAAGCTTCAGTCTTCACAATAGAGACAGAAATGAGAGCAAAGAGTCGAGAAATCCCAATTCAGCATCCAAACAGCAGAAAGGAGAAAAGAGGGGAAAAAGCCACAGAAGAGGAAAAGGCAGCTGCAGAGAAAGCAGAGCAGCAATCAGCGTTACTGCGCAGTTCCCTCCAACAGAATGAGGATGGGTAACAAACTGTAAATAAACGGTAAAATGTGCCATTCAGAAGAGACAAGGCAGACGTTTGCACACAAGCATGTGCACACAGAACACCTGGGGACAGAACCCAACCCCTGCTCTGTCAATAAATATAGTGTATGTTTGCAAAGAGAGAAAGGTGGTAATAAAACCACAACACGGTGTTGGTTTTTGTTTGGTTTGTTGTTTGTTTTTGTGTTGTTTTGGGGTTTTGTTTGGTTGCTTTGGTTTGCATTGTTGGTTTTGGGTGGGGATTTTGTGTGGGGGGCTTTTTGTTTGTTTTTTGTGGAGACCGACATGTTCTATCTAGTAAGAAAAAATACAACACCGAGCAGTACTTGAAACACAAGGATGAGTCTCCAACAAATTTCTAAGGGGTAGAAGTTCTGCTGAAAATTACTGGCAGGTATCTTCATGCAACATTGTAGCTCAAAAACCTTCAAAGATCAAGGATGGAAAAATATTTAATAGAATTCAAAATGCTCTAACAGTGTTTTGAAAAAGCAGTGACTCTTATAGCCGTATGAAAACACTCATGGCTAGTCAAGCTCATACACTTCAATTAGCACTTTGTTCACTCCTTAATGACTAATAAATAGTAATTAATGAGTTCCACTCTATGTATTACCTCCTTCCCCTCTCATTACTATTATTTATACGTTATGCCCGTTAAAACCAGTTAACTAAGCACTTGTAAAGCACATCCCTTCTTCTGCTGATAGGTGGAACACAAAATATAAATATGTATCAGCACCCTAATCAAAACAGAGATGATAGTGATGCTCACATGCAGGAAAAGGCTGTTTCAGAGGGGTTATCTGGCAGCTGTACAAACCGCAAGATCGCTGCTGTTGTGTGCATGTGTAATGTACTGTACAGAGGAACCATACATTATTCTGCATCTCTTTTTTTCCTTGCACATCGTGCCTGAGGCAGGCTCAGCGCTGCGGGCAAGAGGCTGCATCCAAGTCTGCAGAGAGGCGCAGAGGTGAGTCGGTGCTATTTCTCATCACAGCTTCCATTACAAGATCCACAACCTGGCACCTTTCACAAGCAATAAATTCATATGCAAATTGCATAATGGGCAAAGATTAAATGAAAGGAGAAGGGGAGAAAGATAATTCAATGAGGCTTAAGTTCAGTGGTTCACACTTTCAAAAGATACTGATCAATAATGATCTCACACCTCAGCTTCTTTAACATCACCCTGACAGCAACATGCTTCTGGTCATTAAGACACCCCTCCCAGCATGTACCTGTGTTCCCTTCAGCTTCCCTGGGCAAAGACAAGGTCCCTGGGACAGACAATGCAGCAGACAAAGTATAACCCCAAGTACAATCCTGCTCTACCTGAGCAGGGCCAGGAGGGGCAGCCCAACAGGCAGTCTCTGGTCCAGCAAAGCGGGAGAGCCTTGTCCAGGTGGGAGCGTCACCAGCCACCAAGCAAGGTGGGCTCACGGCTCTTGAGGTTGCAACAAATTGAGTCAGGGCATGGCACAAATATGATTTAATAGTTGATTGAAGACTCAAAACTTGTGTGAGGGTCTCTGCAAAATCCCCCTTGAGAAAGGCTGAGATGGGTCACATATCTCCAACATCGAAATCTTCCTGATTACTCTCACATTTACCTCCTTTACTTTGTATTCCTTTCAGACACAGCTCCAGAGTCCTAAAGCCCACCTAGACATAAAGCACATATATTCTGATTTGATACTATTGCAGCGGCAGGGTGAAAGCTTTCATGCCATTAAACCTGCCCTGCTGATCTCTTTATCACTTTATATACTACAGCCACATTAACAAAAGGACAGCAAAGTCATGTTATCTGGGTAGTTCGCATCCCTCCTCCGCAGCACTTGTGCAGCATCCAGATCCCAAGAGTCTGCAGAAAGAAGGGGAGGGGACAAGCTGCCCAAAAATAACACTGTGCAACTGTATTCCTGCATCTGTATGTGTACAAGACAAAAGCAAAGGGGTTGGAAAGCTTTATGGCTTAAACCGAAGACAGGGAAAATGCAGAGGAGAAACAATCAAGGGGTGCAACAGGAGATTGTGACTTCTCCTTGATGACAAGCTTGAAGAAAAGTCATCATATCTCATTCCCTCTGCTCAGTGGAAGGTGGTGGCTCCGCCAGGTCCCTATACCTTTTGATTTCCCCCATTTGAAGTGTGGTGAAAATGCAGGTACCATGTTCCCCACTCAGTGGGTGCATCTGCACCACCAGCTTCTCTGTGCCCAACTCCCTGCCTTGCAAGAAGGTGTTTGGAAGCAAGACAGGTAGGACATGTCCTTTAAGAGTGTCATTTCCCTACCCCCTAATAATGGTAACCAAGTCGCTGGTGCAGAGAGTTAGGCTGTCATCTAGTGGCAAGCAGGAAGCCTGCAATTAAATCTCTCATTAAGCAAAACCAAAAATGTGTGATACTGTGAAACACTTCAGTTCTTTGCCATTCCCAGCCCTCTCCTCTTCCTGGTGACCTGTTCATGGGAGAGACAGCAAGTCCTTTCAGTGTTACTTCTGCAAAGAAAATTAATGTTTTAGTACTGTTTGGTGTTGCAAATGTGGAGTCACCTCCCAGCTTGTCAACATCCTCGTAACCAAGAGGCATTTCTCCTTGGGCTGGGAACAAGAAGAGGTGCTGACCCTGCACGTCACTCCTTGGGAAAGAGCAATGGCCACACACAGCTTTAAGGTGTTCTCATGGTCCCTTTGTGGAGGAGCAAACTGCCACATCCAGCCACAAGCATCCCAGCTCAGTTATGTGTAAAGCAGCCTAAATAAAGGGAGAAAACAGGGAAATTTTCCTCATTGCAACTTCAGCTCACCCTGCAGGCATTACTCAAGTCATTAAATGAGTTTCTGGTGCTGCACGTTAAGCACAGGTCAGCCACACACCACCTGGACCAGCAGCCCCACACCATGATCTTCAGTGTCCTTGGGGAACAAGAGCATTTTCCAAGAAATGTGATGGATTCACTGCAGTTCAGATTTTCTTTGCGGTGCTTCTGAAGACTGAGCCTGGCTGAGATGGCACGAACAGCAGCCACATCTCCCCATGCGCACACCGGCAAAGGGGTTAACAGTGACCCACGGCAGAGCAGAAGAGAAGGGTGTTCATGAGAATAGTTGCAGTCTTCATAGCAATAAAACCCAGTGAAATGGAGGAGCAGGCAGAGAAATGAAGCAATCCTCCCACATCTCAGGAGCCCATTCCTCCCTGCAATCTGAACACATTTTGCTTCTCTGAGCCTGGCACCCTTTTTCCCCCATCACCAAGGGGTTTCTCATGCCTTCTCAACTTGCAGACAAGTCAACAGCTCTGGGGTCAGATGCCACCTTCACTTTACAGAAACAATGCAACATGCATTAGATCCACTGCTCCCCTGCAGATCCTCTTGCATGTGGGTCCAGTGGCTTACAGCAGCAGAGTGAGCTGAGATTGTTGAACCTCCACCTCAGATGAATGAAGCTGCTACCCCGAGTCACACATGACGAAGAGCCAATGCGCTCGGCACACATACAGCTCACTAAGTTAGGGGTTTTTCTTTCATTTTTCCAGCAGCACCAAACTTTCATTTCCCAAATAAAACAGATTTCCCAACCTCCTGCCCCAGGAAGGAAAAAAAAGTTATTTTCATTAGGGGAAAAGGGAAAAAAAAAATTCAAATTCAGGCTCATGAGGGAAATGAAAAAAAGTAGATAACTTCTGTGGAAAACACCAAATAAGGCATATCTCCCATATATTGCCCCATCTTCCACTGTCATTTTGTGTTGGAAAAGAGAATTTCCATCCAGCTCTAGTCATTTTGTCCCTGTCAGGTCAAATTGGATCAGCTCAATGAGCGGCGCTTTTATTTGCGGTCATGTTTGAAACAGATAAATCAGGCCAGACATCAATGGCAAAGTCCCAATCAAGTGAGTGTCTCGGAAGCGAGGCGTACATTATTGCAGGGCAGCAGCATTGGAACAGATTGGCAGGTTTCTTGCTTCTTACACAGAAAAGTGGATATTTCTTTATTGAAGTGGGAACAGTGGGGCATCTTATCAGCCTCAGGGGGAAGAGATCTTTGCGATGATGAGCAGCAACAACTATGGGAGGAGTTTGCCGGCCCCGCTGCTGGGCACAATGCAGTGAATTAGATCTTTATGAGGGAGCAAATCCTATTTAGCCCTGCTCTTGTACTGCTTGGGACAATCCTGTGTCTAACAGGACACCTCCAAGTCCCAAACCCATGATAAGAACACGGCCTTCCCAGCAGAGCTCAGCATTGGTACCAGTTACCGTAACCTTCTCTCCAGAGCCAGGAGCAATCCCAAGGGATAACAGCAGCAGTTTGCCAAAACAGGTACTTGACTTCATCTGTCTCCAGAAGAAATGTCTGATCAACAGAGCACTATGTGACCTTCAACAACACCTTGTTGGAAGACACTAAGGCTGCTTTTGCACTAAACCCTTGACTGGATGAAGAGAAGCTGGTCAGTCTCAGCAGAAGTCCTCCAAAAGGCACTAGAGATCATCCACCTGCAGCCATGCAGACTAGCAACACAATTCAGGTTTAGCTGCCAATCCTAAAGTATATGCACAGCTGAAACAGGTATCGTCAGAGCCCCTGGAGATCTCCACAGCCCATAGGAGAGGAACAGTCCCACTTTTAAGGCTCTGGACCAGAGATCTCAGCAAGAATGAGGACATTTGCCTCTTCTGTGTTCCAGCTCTCCTTGGCTGAAGTGGAGATAACACCACAAGTTGCACAGGAGGGCTGTGCGGTCGCACAGCATTTCCCAAAGGCTGTAAGACCTCCTGATCAGGGACCTATATACACTTCCAACACCTACAACACAACACCACGGACGTGGTTTAGTGACAGAGTTAGGTTAATGGTGGACTCTATGATCTTGAGCGTCTTTTCCAACTAAAATTATTCTATGATTCTATCAGGGACTAACGTGACACAGGTAGCAAGTGCAGGACATCAGCCACCACCACACCTGAGCGAGTCCTGTGGTCACCCCATCCCAGCTGGAGCTGCACGTCTCTCTATGGAAAGCTGCTCCTTGTGGAGAGAGGTCCCTGTGGCTCCACGTGCCACAGGGATGGCGAGGGGAAAGAGAACTAGTTCTGCATGGTGACTGCAGTTTTCTTATCAAATAGCCTCTTGTTCCTAGTCATTCTCTCCTCAATCAAATTAAAAGACAATGGACTGAAAATAAAATCCATACAGAAAAAAAAAAAAAAGCACTTTTCCAATGAACACAATACAAACTCAATCTCCAGAACTCAATAGTGTCCAACACTACAGAGTGAAAAGCTTAGCTGATTCTTTCAAAGCCTCATTGTTTCCAGTAGCAGATTTACATCTGTTTTCTGGCTCCTGGGATGGAAAAAAAATCCCATCATGCTCTCCGTGCTCTGGCTGCAGAGTGCTTGGTGGTCTCTAGCTGGCGTGAGGCCGACATTCCCTCTGAAATATGTAAAATCAAATACAAGGTGCTTTGTAAGGTTTCTGCAACGTCATAGAGAAACAGTTTTCAAGCTCTTCCAGGCATCACCCAACCAGCTAGACCAGGGCTGGCAAACTCATTTTCACCAGGGCCACATGAGCCCCATGGTTGCCTTCAAAGGGCTGAATGTAATTTTAGGACTATATAAATGTAGGAATAGTCACATTTATACAGCCAGACCATGAGTCCACAGTTCTCTGGTGTATCACCCTTGTGTACACTCCCAGCATTAAACGCAAACACATTTCCTAACCCAATGTGACTGCAGAGGGCCGAGCTACACGCTATTTCTGGAAACATGCCTTGAGCAACACTTTCATTAATCTACAGCTGTTTGAGCAAATTATTAAGGCTACAAAGCTACAGATCTTTTCTCTTTAAATCAGACATAATCGTAAGTTAATATTTCTTGTGGGCTTTGAAACTCTGCTCCTGGAGCAGGAAATGTGTAACAGTCACTCCGAATACAATTTTATGGTTGGATTTTAAGCATAAGTAAACAACATAGACACCCTACGTGTAGCATAACTGGAGCAGCCGCCTTAGACATTCAGCAGATGGTCTCCTCTGTAATTTGCACACTCGCTGCAAAGCACTCCAGCCAGGTCTAAATCCCAACAGCCACACCTCCAGAGTCTCCCCTTGCATCAAGCATGCTGATGGTCACTTCCATGAGATGCTGCACCGACAAATACAACAATCCCTCTATTTGAGGGCTGGTTTATCCCATACTTTTTTTGCAGAAGAAGTCTTCTCAGGACAAAAACTATCCCATATCACATTGTCATGTAGCACTTGCCCATAAATTTTAAACAAATTGTCTGTTGTGTCATCTCAACTATAAAGAGAATAGACTAGAGATTCCTTCACAGTGGGCCCTCCATGGAGGTGACAAAAAGTGACACCTGGGGAATCCAGGAAGCCACCCCAAAAGCTGAAATCCTCTAATGTCTCAGCTAAGGGCAACCACCAGTTCCTGGAGAATAAGAGCCCCAATTTGCCACAATTCACCCTAACTGTGAAGCATCCTGAGTGACCCCAATGTGAAGAGCTGAACGTGAGTCTTGTTCTGGGGTAAGCCTCCTACCACCTACTTCAGAGATCTGGGAGGACAGGAATCTCTGGGAGGAGCTCAAGGTCTGGAAGTGACACCAGGTCCATCCTGTAGCTCCTTCAGTCCTTTTCCTGCTACTGCAACCTCAGCTGCTACCCACACCATCCAAGTCTTGCTGTTTTACACAGTCTGTCACTGAGAACACTCCTCCTACCCATATCATACTGCTCCCAACCTAATCCCTCTTGCTTTTCCTGCTTCACACCCAGTTCTTGCCTGCCTGGTGTGACTTTAATCTCTCCTACGCAATGTCACACACAGTAATCCTTGCTCTCCCAAATCAAATACCGTGGGTGTAATCCTCCTTTCCACATTTCTAAGGAACTACAATCTCCATCCTGCACCCTTGCCTTTCCCTGTCCTCCCACAGTCACAGACGCTCGTCCTGAAGGGCCTGCAGAGCCTGACACAGCACTCACAGATGGATACAGGGGATGTCTACCCTTCCCAGCACACTTGCAACAGTTCACTGCAAGTCCACAGATACGTTTAGCTCATGCAAAAGTTGTTGTCAACCTCTCCCAAATAAAGCCAAGGCTCCCTCTGAACTGCAATTTGGAAAACAAAAACAAACACCAAACCAAAAAAAAATAGGTCTTTGTTTTAAAAAGCACCGTAACCATTTCCTTATGGTCCCAGATGGACTGTTGGGTGCTGTGGCTGCTGCTCTGCAGAAGCCACCCCAGCTGCTCCCCTTCACCATCAGCAATGCCTGGAAGCAACACGGCATCAACAGGATTTCTATGGGGATGAAAACGTTTTCTTATTTTTTTAATTCTTTTTGTCCCCTGCTGCTTGTTCCATCATAAGTTTTTTCCTGGGTTTGCCATGTCTGTCCAGCAAGCTGCACATCATCTCAGCCCCACAGAGCTGCAGCCAACCAGCTCTTCCACAGCACCTCACACCCAGGGGCTGGATGAACACCCAGAGCTCCCGGCAAGGGCTGACAGGGCTTTGATGAGCTGGGTACAACTCTTCCCCCTGCTCTTTTGCAAGCCCAGTTGACTCATGAAGGATATTACACTCTCAGGAAGTGTTTTGTGCTTTCTGTTTCCTATCTGATCCAATTGGTTGCTGTTTAATGAACTGGATGAGAGATATGCCAATGGAGACCTTGATCTAAAGTTCACTGAATTTAGTGAAGTCATAACAGCAGAGATTTGGGGCAATAACTAGCAAACATCCTAATAGCCCAGAAAAATAAGATATTTATTCTGATCCAAGCTATGCTAACTTAAATCCAGATTTCTTCCACTGGATTAATCCTGTAAGTTGGATGGGGAAAAAAATACTCCTAGTGTTTTCTACAGTCATTTTCAATCAGAAAGGGGAGAACGTGCATCCCATTCTTACTGATGATGGTATTCTCACAACGTTACTGACACTTTAAGCTCCCCAATGTCACTGGTTATGGTGCGAGCAAACACCTCCAAACCCCCAAGCCTCTCACATGGCCGGTGGGAGAGCAGTCAAGCAGCATCACTGACCACCTTACGTACTGCTGAACGGGACCAATGGGTGCGAGATAAAGATGAGGTCTGAACCTAATGCTCCTGCCAACAAGGAGAGCTATTCCCTTGCTCTGCCAGTTCAAGAGCATCTCTCACACTTCTGTTTGACTGAAACAAGATGCATGAGGCCAAGGAGAACCCATATAACTTCTGTTCTCATCACCACCCCCAGCCTGAGCTCAAAACTACACGTTTCCCCAGCCAGTCCCCCAGTCCTACAGTACAAAAGACTTAAGTTTAAGTAATATCTCACATTGCTTGACTTCCACCCTCCTGTCTGAGCGACGTGCTTGTCCCAAGAACTGCTCTGCAAGCCACTGATAGAGGCCAACATCACTACCATCCCATGAAATTAGTTCTCATTCCTTCAGATGAGACCTTCATTGCTATGCTACTGTGACACATGAGCACAGAGACAAGGTTGGTAGGATCAAGCCAAGATCTCAGTCAAGTTCAAGACTCTTAGCAATTTATTTTTCCCCCTAGATAACCAAAGACAAAGGCCAAACACTTTCAGAAGCACCTTGCTGAAGGAGCAGGAGCTTTCTTGACAAATGGTCTTTTCACACTTGATTAAGAGCATTGTACAGCACCTGGATGCTCTGAATGAAGAAAACAAGCAGCAATTAGATGTTAATGAAACCCTTTAAGATGAAAGGCAATTGAGATGCAAGCCCAATCTGCTCACAGGTACATACCACACAACAGGCAATCATGAATACAACCTACTTCGATCTAATGGCTCTTTCCATCACTCCTCCCTCTCTACTTTCTGGCTGCTGGTGGTGGGAAGATCAGTTAAAAGATTCTTCTACAGCCCAGGTGGAGCTCAGAGAATTTTTCATTATCCTGAGTCTTCAACCTTGAGCTTGCAGCTAAGGATGCATTCACTGCCTTTTGTTTTTTTCTCCTCTCTAAACACTGTCTAGAAGGATTATTAGCAAGAGCAACTTGTACCACCTGGGCCTGAATTGATCAATACACCTGAGAAATGAAAGACCAGCTCCAGGACCCTGAATTCCACCTTAATTGTCCTCTTCTTCCTCCATCTGCCTGTTCCCCCCTCACTGATAAGCAATACCCAAATGGGGCTTTTCCTGGAGTCATCTTTTGGGGGCTCTCTCAGGAGGGTGCAGGTCACCCACGAGCCCACTCGGACACCCTGAGACAGGCTCGTCCTTCATTTCCCACATCTTTTATTCATAACCCATGAAGGAGGCTGAAGAGTCCTAATCCGAGCAGCGAAACCAACGTGCACACCCTGCAGAAAACAGCTCAAACATCTGCCCATCTTGGCCTTGACTCTGGCCACAGCCTGGTGTATTATGACTGTTATTTTGCAATAAGACTATCAGAGAGAATAACAATAATTAGGGATTTATGGCTCTCCCTCCAATGCAACAGGAGTTGCAGTCTTGGGCAGAAGCTGCATTACCCTGGACAAAGCATCTCCCTGCTAGTTTAAGCCCCCTTAATCCCTTAAATTATTGCATTCTGCCCCATAGCACCTTACAGACCCCCAAGCAGCACAGCGCTCAGTGCCTACTGATAGCCGAAAATCCCATTCAGTAGCCAGTGGCAAGTACCAACAGCCTCTGCGCCATACGGAGGTACTACTGCTTCAGGCTGTGCACATGGTGCTCTGCTTTATGACAGCTTCTGAACCCTGCTGCCTTGGAAGAGCACATCAAACCCCACTGTCACAATTCAGAAGATGCCATCAAGAGCTGGCCAGGAAAAAAAAATTAACAACAACAACGCGGTTTTGTTTGCTTAATTAAAACTGGCTTCCTAACAGCAATTATCATGGTTCATATCAAATGGCAATTAAGAAAGCAGGATGTGACTGCTGGCTTTGCTCAAAACATGACCTAAGCCTTTTGTGGACTCCAGCAAATCCAAATAATCATGACTTAGCCCAGTATGGAATTGTCAGTCTAATTTTATCCCAAGTTCCACTATATTTACATTTTCTCTGTAGTCTTCAATTCAAGCACATACAAGAGAGCTTCTAGTTTTGCAAAGGAAGTGACAGTAAACAAAAACCCTGAAAACATGACCCAAGTGCATAGAAAAGTTTTGAAACCACTGGCAAACAGAGAAACTTTTTTTCCTTTAAATACCTTCATTTTTAATCCTGTCTCTTGAGTCTTTAACACTCCAGCTATGAGTTCTGAGCTGGCAACCCAGGGGATGATGGAGAGAGACTGAGGAAGGCAGGAGCTCGTGCTCCCCATTAACCCCATTAGCAAAGGCTTCAGCCTAAGCCAAGGAAATCAAAGCTGCTCTGAAGCCCCCACAACTAAGCTGATTTACACTAGGTAAAATCCAGCCATAGGTGCTCGTGTACCTGTCCACAAATTTCCAGATCCTTCTGCCTCACCTCTCTGAAAGGCCCAACTGGTCACGACCAACAGGTCATGCTCATGCCCTGGAAATTACGCCCTCGGTGATGCATTTGGCTCCATCCGTGATCTGTTCAATACATGATCTGTTCCATATGGCTCAAGAGGCATTTTGTTCTATTCACTGGATTCTAAGCTGTGCTGGGAACACTCTGTTTTCCATTATAAGACTCTGTCTTTTATTGCTTTAATCTCCACCAAATTTGGATGGATTGGGATGACATGTTTCATGTCAGGTGTTTGCCTCAGGCTATACATAACTCACATATCCGTGTACATAAAATTTGGGAGGAAGGGTAAGATTTCACATGAAGCAGTTCTGCTGTTTCTGAGGCCAGCGATGGGAGGGCCGAGTCCAACCACATCCCACACACGTCCTCCCCACCCCAAACAGCTCCCATCTCCTGTTCTCCTGACACATCCCCAACTTCAATTTTGCACCAACTTCTTTTGAATCACTTTGCTCTCCAACTGTCACATATCACAGTGCAGAATTTTGGACACTGCCCGTGCATTCTCTGTATCCCCATAACTTGTTGACTAGCCATAGTTTTGGGGTACAACTGAAATCTTAATTCTGATCAGCAGCTGACAGCAGAAACAAAACTCCAGATTTGCATGTCATTCCCTGTGACCCAGCCGAAATATGACAGTGAGTTGGCTGGAGGATGACAATGGTGACAGCCCAAGATCCTTGTAAGAGGTGGAAAGGAAAAACAGCACAGAGGTGTAAAACCCTTTGCTAAAACATCATTTGGGTCTCCAAGGGTTAGGGCAGTCTGAGACAAGAAAGGAGATGAAATAACCTATGGTGGCATCCTCTCCTATAACAGAGCTAATAACAGAGACACATTCTGCTTCCTCCCAGCATGACGAGCCACACGCCCCCATCGACAGGACCATCAGCACCCCTCCACTGCTATGGGAACACTATTCAATTGCTGCTCAATAACAGGAAATTACTGTCATTTAAAAACAAATGGCTGGTGGGGGTGAGGAGATGTGTAGAGAGGCAGATATAATGAAAAAAATGTGAAAACTTCTCAATAGTGAGGAATCTTGGAAAACATTATATATAATTGCTTCAAAAATGAAATCATTATAACTGATGGAATCAAAGCAACTCTCTCTTCCACAGTATCAATCATTGACCCAAGGTGCACATTCATCTAACAATCTGGTCTTTTTGCAGGCTGGGAAGAGGAAAGCAATTACTTCCATAGCCATCTGACACACATCGCGGGAAGATCCCCACTGGGAGTCTGATCTTGTTCACAATTCTTCGGGAAAGGGTCCAATTTGACAGGCAACTATGCCTGAAAGGGTGAAGGTGTTCTAATGATGTCCCCGTGCCAGAAACTTTGCATCTTTCACTGAAGGACAGACACACATCAAGAAGATAAGACTCCAAGTGCTGCTGATACTAATACAATCAACTTCATAAAGTGTGAACAAGGATTTAAAAATCTTTTCCAGGGCACAACCACCCCCCTTCTCATTTTCCTCCCATGTGGTCCCCAGGACACGAGGCAGCACCTCTGACTCTGTTTGTTGCTTTCATTACATTAAGCTGCAGCCCTAATAAAAAAGCAATTGTTCCCACCTCGCTTCTCTGCTGCCATCAGGACCCACCCCATCCCCTTATACACACACAGGCAGAGCAGAGCAGGCTTCAGACACGGATATTGAAAGGAGATAAGATAAATTGCATAAAGAATGAGGAAAAAAAAGCAGGCAATAGCTTTTGACGTGATTTGACTAGAAATAATTTTTTTATATTTCCGTATCACTGCTTACAGAAAGCTTCACCTTTTCAAAAACCTATGGACTTGCTAGAAATTGTTAAGACGTGCCCATCTCATTATAGCATCCTAGTTAGTAGAAGAGAAGCAGAAAACACACATGTTCAAACTTCAGTCTCTTAATACATTGGTGGAAAAAAGTTTGAGAGAATGAAAGGATTTCTACACAGCAGAGACCAGAATAGAGTTTCTGTTGTTCTCTTTGTACTTTACTTACTCAGCCTCTACCTCAGTTGCACCGCACACAGACAGAAAAAACTAATCATTTTGCTTAAATACTCTTTACCTCCCCAGGCCTTCAATCAAGCATTGCAAGGGATGGCATCAGATGGGACTGAAATAGCTAATAAGTGTTCAGGTAAAGTCAAAGAAGGTCAGATGCACCACTTGACAGTTCTCAGGTCAACCAAAATACACAGTAAAATGAAAGGAAAGATTTAAAATAATTAGTGGGTGCCCCTCTTGATTTAAGAAAGGGCAAAAAGCAGAGCATCTGCATACATTATGCCTTCAGGGAAGCTCATAACTTGTCTCAGCTGCACCGGGGTCTCTGGTCCAAGGAGTCACCCCAACCTGTCGTTGCATGTAAACCTTCCTACCTTCCCATCACAGGATAAACTGTCCCGGTTGCACATTCCCCTCCCATGTGTGCTCTGCCCAGCACTCCTCCCCCTTTCCAATTCCATCAGAAATACTAATTACTGTAATAGCCACATCAGGCAGAAGTCTTGCAAATTTAAAGGAAGGCGCCTCACATTCTTCATCTTTTCCCTTCCCATGTCAGAAATATAAAGTAAAAAAAAAAAATGGAGCCAATCCTATCACATTTTTCAGACCCTTCAAAATCCACACAAGTTCATCCATCATCCACTTTAAATGACCAAAGCAAAATGGTCTGAGACGAAGCAGCGCAGGGCAGTCCTGTCAGCTCTCTCCTAAACCCCAAAGCCCAGCAGTTTGGGGTTGGCACCGTTAGCGATGCCGGACCCCGATGCCTGTCTGGGGTGTCTCTCACCCCGCTCCATGGTCAAGCAGCAACAGCCTGGAGAAGATCAGGGCAGGGCTCATCAGCTCAGTAAGCACGTTAGAGGCCACATGTTTCATTAAGGTATCGTCAAATTCTGTCACAAGCCATTCCTCCGCTCCCTCTTACTATGTTAAAAAGGGTTATGCTTTACCATCAATTATTCTGAGCCTGAAGCGATGCTTGCGAGGCTTTGCCTCCCTCCCGTGGTCTGAGCACCAAGCCCTTTGATCAGAGAGCGGCAGCTGAGCTGGGAACTGCCACTGCCTTTCCCTGGGAGCTCCTCTTCATGCCCGTCACCTACTTAAAAGCAGGCGGTGTTCAGAGCTCCTTTATTCGTTAAGTGACAGGGTTGGATTTCAGCCCACAATTGGCCACTGGTTTCAGTTTATGGGAGATCTGTCAAAATCTTTGCTGTACCCAGTGCGAGGTTAAATAAGAGACCTGTCTCTATCATCTGACCATTTGGGAACCTTACAGAAGATCATCTCCTTTTCTAGGTACAGACATCCTATTCCAGCTGTTCCACTTGTCCCCAGGAATAGGGCTGCACAGGGATAACCAGCACAAGGGACCAGAGGCGCAGAGCAAGCACATCACAACAGGTCACGTTTCAGCTCAGTTGAATTATAGATGGAAATAAATCTGATGGACTCTGAGTGTAACATCCCCAAACAGGTATAACATCGTCCTGTTCTACTCTGCCAGACACAGAGAAGGAAAATTGCAGCAGGGTTGCTCCAGTAAAGGGGAAAAAAGGGGAGAGAAGAGAGAGGGAAGGAAAAAAACATATCTATATCTATATCTATATATCTATATCTATCTATATATATATCTATATCTATCAGCAAACCCCCATATTGGAACACACTAGCAGGACACCTCAATGCTCTCCTCAACTATAGATAGAAAAATATATTTCCATAAGTATTATAGACACAAAACCAACATCAAAACACTGTTAAAGGATGTACGTGACTCAGCAGCACCCTGCAGGCTGCAGCCACCCCAGCAGGAAACCTGGGCACAGCCAACCAAATGCACAATTTGGGGAGAACATGGTCCTTGTTGCTGCTATATTTTGAATATTCTCATCATTAAAAAAAAACCCACACAATAGGCTTCCATAAGAACAGCAGCACTAACGGAATCTCCCACCACTAGCTGCATTATCCCCAAGGTAATTTTGGAATAAAGATTTTTTTAGAGTTGTTTTTTTTTTAATTGTTATTGTTTTCCTTTTTGAATGAATTTTCAATGAAATGCTATTTTTATTGAAAAAATAATTGCATCATTATTATTTCCACTTAAATTTGTTCTTGCACAGCTTCAGGGCAGCCCTATTTTCTTCTATCATCTTCTGAGGCCAGAGTAACCCCGCAGGTAGGACCTGTGCGGTTGTACACTGGACTGAGGCAGAACATCAATTCCTTCCACTTGTTTTGTTCTGCTTTTTATGGAAAAAAAAATAATTCTGGTAGATTGTGTACAGGGTGTTTCTCTGTGCACCAATAAGGAACAGTTAGAAAACCAGGAAGGACATATTCTACAACTAAATCAGTCCTAAGTGTTTCACATTTTCCACAGATTTCCTGAAAAAAAGGAACGAACAACAAATGTGTCTTTCAGTAAAATATGAAAAACTGAAATAGCAAGAATTCTCAGTAATGCTTGCTTCCTCTGAAAAAAACGTTTCTCCTAGAAAAAAGTATTTTTATGAGAACATTTTAACCAGACAAATGGCCTTTCTGTGAGATACAAGCCATGCAGTACATTAAACGAGACCAACTCATGGCTTTCTCACCGGGGCTTTCTACAGTTTTCTTTTGCTTTCATTTCAAACAAAGGTCAACATATAGTGAAAAACACTGGAGCCGCTCTCTGCATGTGGGAGAATGAAAAAGGCAAAAAGCACAACAGCTGTCAAGGTTCTGGCAGAACAATCAATGAAATAAACACTGCTCTGTGTCTGACAAGGGCCCGCCAGTCCTGGCCTATGATCCGGGCTCCTGTGGGATACCCACAAAAATATACAGCAAGTAAAAACATCCCTACCCTGACAGTCCGAATCCTTCATTTCTGAATCTTTCTTGCAGGTGCAAAGAGTCAGCTGCCAACAAACACCCTGTGCTTGTCACCAGGATCCTAAACATGCCCAAGTCCAGCAGAATCGGAGAATTCAAAGTATGGGCAGCGTTGGTCAAAGCAACAGCTTGTTTTGGCTGCCAGAGATGGGCACAGGCAGCCCCAGATCTGTGTAGGAACTGGGAGGTCTCAGAGTCAGCTCAGTGTCATAGAATCACAGAACGGTTTGGGTTGAAGAGACCTTCAGAGCTCATCCAGTTCCCCCCTGCCATGAGCAGGGACATCTTCACCAGCTCAGGTTGCTCAGAGCCCCGTCCAGCCTGGCCTGGGATGTCTCCAGGGATGGTTCATCCCCCACCTCTCTGGCCAACCTGGGCCAGGCTCTCACCACCCTCAGTGTAGAAGATTTCTTCCTCATGTCCAGCCTGAATCTCCCCTTCTTTAGTTTAAAACCATCACCCCTTGTCCTATCATAACAGACCCTGCTTAAATAGTTCATCCCATCTCTCTTATCAGCCCCTTTTAAGCACTGAAATGCTGCAATAAGGTCTCCCCAGACCCTTTTCTTCTCCACCTTGCTTCTGTCATCTTCATCCTGCTTCTGCAGATGTCAAGGTAACGTGCTACCAAGCAGCATGTGGAGAGCTCGCAGGGGTCTGCATTTTGGGCACCAGTCAGATTTTGTTTCCCCTCAGTCAATTAAAATTTTAATCGGAAAGTAAAACATCCCTAATGAAAACATCAGCAGATTTGGCAAGCCAGCCTCACCTGGCTGACCCGAGCTGTTAGTGGTTAGATCATTACCTATGCCTCTTCAACAAACAGAAGAATTGAGGTGGTGGTTTGGAAGACTGAGCCATGCCTCTTACATAAGCTCAGTTTTCAACAAAATTCAATAATTAATTTCCACCCTGCAAACAGAGCTCTTTGCAATTCCATCCCGCATAAGTTCGATACCACTTTCCATTTAATTTCCTCCATGCCCAGGATGCCCCTCGCTTTCTTCACCCTGCAGTTAATGACTGTAATACATTCCCCAGAGACACAGGTTTGATTTTTTTCCCCCCTCCAGCCACAACAAGTCCCAGCAAGTGCAATGCAGGCAGCTCCTCCTGGTCGAGTTCTCAACCAAGAGACTGAGATGTGTCAAAACCCTCTGGGAAAGTCTCCAAGCACCATGCTGGGGCACTTAACCAAAAAACCCTCCTGTTCTCTCTCCAAAGAGCCACAGCCTCTCCATCACAAGTTTCCCCAGAGCCACAAATTCCCTGGCAGATACCACACAGGCAGGATGGAGGCACAGCTGGAATATGGGATGCACATCTGGCAAGGGCTCTGTGAGGAGCTCACCAATTCCCTGCCACTGGCAGAAGCACACTCAAGTCACGACGAATTTTCCTTTTGCACTCACATTGACAATCACTTGAACAGAGAAGGATGTGACCACTCTGGCTGGGTCTGCAGCACCTCCAGGACCCAGCTCTGCTGACCGAGCCCCCAAGATCAACACCGTGTCTGTAGTTGTGACTACCCGAGGAGGGGTGATGATGGGCTGTGCTGCTACCGTGGCATTTTACCTCCTCCAGCCCAACTTCATGCTGGTTTCCCAGGTCTCCGAGAAGTGACAACTTGTGCCTGTCTGTGGCAGCTCCAGAGAGGATTAACCCTCCCAGCAGAATTGACCCCTGCTCGCCCTTATGCCATCTCAGACCTGCAAGAAGTAGTGGATCACACTGATCCATTCAGGTGTTTCTTGTAATGTTACAGATCAAACTGATTTAATGTTATTGCAAATGTGAAAAGGTAAATTGCATTGCCTCATCTCTTGCTTGTAACTTACCCCTTAGGTGATCCAGCAGGGAAAGGTGGCCTTTCAAGGAGGATTTAAGCTCAGCCTGACCACACAAGACAGTTACTACCTACCTTTTGCAAGCTTGGACTTTGTTCCCCGTGTCCACTCCTTGGCTCCCCTTCTCATGCAAAGTCCTTCCTGCACCAGGCACCATCTCCCTTTCCCCAAGCTGCCTTACAACAGCCTCCACAGCCCAAAGTTAGACAGAAAGAAAAGGTAAGAAGGCCCAAATGTCTGCAGAGAGAATGCTCTCAGCACCCCTGGACACAAACACACAGCCTCCCGGTCTGGGGGTGGCAGGGGACCCCCACACCCCTGAGGTCAGACACATCCCCCGTCTGACTTCTTGCACTGCTCTGTTGAATGCACACAAGGAATGCAGACTTCAGCCAGGTACACCCACCAGTTACACACAAAACCAGCCAACTCCATCCTCCTCTTGCACCAAAACAGATCTGGGGTAAATCAGCCAGTATCAAAAAGGCAGATTTTTTTTCCAGTTTCTTATATTGGCTTGGCATACAGGCAAGTTCACCAAGCTCAACAGCTATGTCAACACAAAGAAAATGAGAAGCGCAAACCCCAGATTCTATTTTTAAACAGGCAAAATACATCAGGATATGGGTCAGACTTGACATCTGATCCAAACCACCCATGTCTCTCTCGGCTTCCCAGCCGTGGATTAGGGACCTGACACTCCAGCACTTCTGCAGTAAATCAAGGTGAGCCCATAGGAGTCAGAGGGCGAAAACTGTTCTCAACAGCTCCTGAGCATTTCAGCACTGTCCCCAAAATACTTGTGGCTAGCATGCAGCTTTAAACATAATCCATCAACTTTAAGGGTTAAATGTCCAGAATTTAATTAAACTCAATACCAAGCAGCAAGGAATAATACCCAGAGAACAAAAAGATACTATCTGTCTTCTATTTCTCTTATGCCAGGGAAAGGAGAACCTGTTCTTTATTACTTCGGCACCAAAATTCCTGTAAAGGCACACAGGTATATGAAAATATAAAAACAACTGATGTCTTTGAAGGAATATAGCACTTATTCTGATATTTATTAAACAACTCTTCTGTGGTTTCTGTACAGCATAAGCAAAGGCTACTTGTATGTCAGAGGTACAGAAGGGCCAGGATGTTAAAATGCCCTGCGGCTGGGGACACAAGCAGCTTGTGGAAAAGAGCAACACTTTCCCCCTTGGGGAGGGGACATGGAGCCAGCAGGCAGAGGTGTCCGTGTGGGCAGGGAGCAGACGTGCCCAGGAAGGCAGGTGATGCTCCCAGCACAGGATGCACAGCTGAAACCCAGCAGTGCAGAGCCCAGAACTCTGGGTTTTCCAGCTGGGAGGGAGATTTCTGCACAGCACATGCCTGTCTCAGCTTCAGCATGGTGTTAACTGCCAGCTATGTCAGATAACTCCTGGGAATCGCCACGCACGGTGCTCCCATCCTACCTGGGACTTCTTTTGCTTGCAGAAGAGAGAACAACTTGTTCCCAGGTACAGTCTCAGCTGGCATCTCTGGCTGCAGCAGACTCAGACCCTTTTGATGGGGATTCCAATAGCTACAGACACACACTGCAGCTGTAAAGCAGAGGACAATTTATCAAGGGAACGGGTTGACTCAGCCACAGAGGGGCAAACCTGCACAGCAAGAACAGGCAGCAAACACATCACCCCAACAGGACACGAACTCCTCACCTTTTCTACCCGAGGCAATCTCCAAGACATAGCTATGCTACATCTATGCACAAAAATCAATCAAAACAGATAGTTAAGCTGTCAAATTAGCCACCAGAGGGAGTTATGGCAATACAACAAAAAAAAAAAATAATTAACAATACCAAAATAAAATTAAGCACTGTAGATACTGAGATATGAACTCAAGCAAAGCACCTTTACTGCTCCCCTGCACCAATACTTCCAAGGCTGCAGATGACAGAACAGCCATCCTGACCCACCAGCTGCAGTCTGGAGTGCAGGTTTGCAAAGTATCTGCACAGCCACGGAGGTGTGGGGCACTGCCTGCCACGCACACAAATACCACAGCTGCAAACGCCCCAGTCCGCAAATAAAACCCTGCAAGGGCAAGTCTAGCTAGTCAGGACACCGGCATCACATTAAACCCTGCAACACTCTCTTTAGTGATCTTTTTAGCAAGAGATCTTTATCACAAACGTGACGAAAAAAGAAGCTGATGCCACCAGGAACTCACTGTCTTTAGCAGCTCCCTGCTCTGGTACCATGCATTTCTTCTGCCTGACCCTTCATCCTCATCCTGAGCCACAGCTGCCCTCTTCATCATATTCCTGATTTCACATCCCAAAGGGACACTCTGAACCATGCTCAGCACAGTGGGAACCTGATCAGAGGTCTCTAGACACTGCTGTGGTAGGGCTGATAAATAATTAGTTTACTACATTAGCTAGCGAAGAGAGGATAAAAGGGATAGAGATTAAAACAGAGGAAACATGATTTTCCCACCACTGTATCTATGAAACAACACTCAATGGTGCAGGTACCATGCTGCTCTATAATACCCACCTCATGATATACCCCAGAACAGAGAAAGGGAGATGTAGAATATCAGGGAAGGAAGAAGAAAGAAATGTATAATAACACACATGGTGGCACTGCATCAAACCTTTGCCCAGTAATGACATATTTTGCAATTACTTAGCATAACAAATCAAAACACACAACAATATACCCTTTGGGTAAAATCTAGAAGAAACACAACTCGTCTCCAAATGTCATCAGCTGTAAGATTATTTGCATCCATATTCTCTCTATCTTTATCAGCAAAAGGACCTTAAATTAAAAAGACCTCTTGCCCTACCATAGCTCTGCAGGGAATTAAAAGAAACGCTACGCTGTTTCATGTGCCCCCTGATGTTCTTTGATGCACTCATTAGCAACAGGGCCCTTCTCATTTCAGAAGCAGCTTTTACAGGGCAAAAATGACTGTCACAGGGGATTGCAAAGAGCAAGGTTTGTTTTCTTGAGGACCTGCCTCACTTGGGGACAGGCTCTGGTAGCACATAAGCTTTGACAGCATCTCACTCCTCTCCTGTGTCAGTGGCAACCATTAGCCCCATTTCATAGGAAAGCCAGAGGCACAGGCATCATGCAGTCAGTTGGCAGCAGGAGGAATAATCAAGCTAATTCTGACTCATCTTACACCTCCTTAACAAAATTTCACAGCCACCATGATGCAACAGGCACAGGGATTTTTGAATGACGCTTTTACATTGTCCAGACCAACAGCAGCTCTTGGGAAGGCACACGTGTACACCTCCACCGCTCAGGAAGCGACAGGGCTCAGCGGTCCTCACCAATGGGAGGTGGAGTGTTCCCAAGGACTTGCCCCCATGGGCTGGAGGGAGGCCCCTTTATCTTCTCTTTCACCTCTACCTTGGGACAAGGAGGTCTGAGCTCTACAACCGCTTGTCCCACCAGGGACTGTGGAAGGACCCCAGGTCTTCACTCCCAGTGCTGATGTCTGAATTCAAACAAGTCAAATTCCATTCAGCGCCAACAAAAAACTCATGTCTTGCACTGGGGTCCAGCAGCATCTCCCACAGCAACCCACCTCAGAGGCAAGGATCCCAGCCATCCTGCCTGCAGCCCTTTCAGACGGCTGTCCCTGGCCACGCTGCCTGTCCCTCATCCCCCATCTTCACCTCTGCCTGCCCCCCAGCACCCCACCCTGCCTGCCCTGCACGGTCCTGTACGGCTGACACTGCCTTCCTCTGTAATTCTCGCACCTCCTCCAAACAACAAACAATAGAAAGTCATTTAAATCACCCTCAACTCCCTGTTGCAGGGGAGCAATGCAGCATTAACAAGGCAGGGCCAGCAGCATCAAGAACAGTTCTATGCATCAGTGCTGGTCCAAACCAGCACAAGGCTTTCCCTGAAAGGTGCAAACAATCCGTTCTCTTGAAGGACCCAGCCTGTCTCTGAGGATTTTCAGAGGAGAGACTTCTGCATACCTTGTGTTTCCAAAGTCTAGCACAGAGATGGAGCTGCTCATCACTGAGCCCCTGGGGACACATCAAACTCCTGGCACTACAGGGCTGCAACACATTTAAAGCAATCTGGTGCCTTACACTGCCATCTGAATTATAACACTGCCTTCCAGGCTGAGACTCAGCAAACGCCTCTTCTACACCTTCTGCTGCAACTTTTCTACTCCTCCTGATAGCCAACATGATTTACTAGTAGCTTGGGACCAACTTTATCACCTTGTAATAAAAACTTAATCTCTTACTTGCAATCTACTAGTAACCTTCACAGTCCCTTGACATGAGCCACAGATGTCAGAGAGCAGTAACTGCCCTTGGTAAATCAAAAGGTCTCAAGACTTTTCCAGGCAACATCATTTTTAGCAGCCACCTGTATTTTGGATTTGTTAGAAGGCTGGAGTTGTTTCACATGGCTACTCAACCATACATCTTCAGGCCATTTTGGGATATTTGTGTTCTAAGCAGTAAAGTACAAAATAAGCTCTGATTAATACACTGTAATTGTTGGATGATCCTGGTGTCTCGAGCACACCAGCTGCTCCCAAAGTGACAGAGAGAAATGGGAAAGTATTTCCATCTGTGAGGGATGTGGTGCTTCAGAGTGAGCAACCCATGGATTTACAAAACTGTCCATGGGGGAGTTCAGCGCAGGGATGAAGGATAGCCCAACAGTCAGAGAATCTGCATTTCAATCTCTCCCCAGCATTTAACATGACTGGAGGTAAATCACCACCAACCTTTATCTGCAACAGAGAAACAACTCTTTCCATCCATGAAAGCTGTACGTAGCCAGACATTGCACAGTGTTCAAGGTCAGACCAGTGATGGAGGCCATCAGCTAGATAGATAATTATTTGATTGCTCTGGGTGAAAAGCACCAGGCACCACCTTCTCTCATAAGAACGGCTTAAGCAACAAGTACCTGGCTGCACCACATCACCTGAAGGGCAGATCAGAGCCAGAAACCTGTGTACACGGCAAGCTTCATGTACCTTTCCAGGAAAATTCAGTTTACAAAACCTATTCAAGGAAGGCTGGCAGCTTCACCAGAAATCTTTCCACAAGTGCTGGTTTGCATGCTGCTTAGGTTTTTGCTCTAACCAGATTTTTGTTTCTTCTTGCAGATGAACATCATAAGTGGATGCACCTGAGGAAAATACAGCTTAAGCATTCACAACACTGGTGTTTTCAGTTTAATCCCAACAAGCATCAACACCCCAAACATGAGCTGGCCACAGCATAGAGAAATGAAAAAAAAAAACCAAACACCCCCACACAACAACACCCATGTCACCACTCACAGTTTGGATCCACAAACTAAAGAAGCCAGAGAAAATAATACCATAATTAACTAATGGGATTAATTCTGAGACAGTGCAGTCTCTTTAGCAGAAATAAAGCGGGGTGGGATGGAAGGGCAACCAAGAGATTACTGGCTAAAAGCTAGTAAAAAGACCATTTACAACAGACAATTCTACCCATCAAAGGCACGTGTAAGTCAATGAACTGTTGATCCATCACCCTTGTTTTCACATTCTTACAATGCTTTCAGCTTCTTGCTTCAACACACCCTCAGAGCTATAGCTCCAAGTTCCCCAGAGATCATCTGCTGTTCAAAGCAATCACATTTGTAGAGGACTTGGAGCTTGTCTGCTCGATTTTTAATGATGTGTGTACCTGTTCAGGCAGATTATAAACCAGTTTCACCATTATCAATCACAACAGTAAGTTATTCAGCCCGGCAAAGAAACATCAAACTCTTTTGTTTAGTTTTGCTGCACTTGAAGGAAAAAGCCACTGAAGTGTTCTCAAAAAGCACTCAGCAAGAGGGATAAATTAAACCGTAAATAGAAATGGAAATGTGAGAGCAGAGTCGTCAGTTACTGCGGCTCTTACAGTGGTTTATCAGTCAGCTCATGGCAAAGGTGCTGTGCGAGAGAGCAGGGGAAACAGGGCAACACATGAGTTGTCATGCAGTTTCCTAATCAGAGAGCTTCAGCAGGAGGAGGCTTGAACTAAAACAAGGGATACTTGCACAAGAAAGAGAAACCAAACCAGTAGAAAGGCAGAGATCCCAACTTGAATTGCGCTTCCCAAGGTTGCCACCAACTTTCTGCCATGCCCTTCTAGAAAAAATGGCAGAAATTATTCAGCTCCTCAGCTCAAAGCCCACCTGTGAGACTGAGGTCTCTGTGAGCACCAGTGCCTGGCTCACCGCCACACCAGGATGGGAATTATTTGAAGAGGGTAATAAAAACCTCCTTGCTTTTATACCTCACCCCACCACAGGTCTTACACATCACCCTGATGCTCACCCAACCCCTGTGGGACTCAAATATCTTCTCCAAACATCACAGGCAGGTCAACCCCACAGACTGTAGAGTCGGCAAGGTGCAGAATCTATCTGCTGCCCATCCAATGCTTCTGTCAGTTCACAGCAGATGATGGTTCCGTATCCCACCTTCACCATGGCCCATGCCATCGATTCCCCACTTGCTTGGGGTTTGTCTTTATGACAGAAACAGCATTGTACTCACACACAAACCACTGCAATCTCCCTTCCCTCACACACACACACACCTTTGGCTTCCTCTCTGCAGAAGCACAAGCCCTTCCTTAAATCTTTCCCCAGCCTCTAAATGATTGTCTCTCCAGGAACTTCAGTTATACCAAGAAATCCTCTTTATTTCATGCTCTGCACCTAAACCCAGCCCTGCTCCCTGCAACTCCACAGCTGCATGTGGATGCTCCTGCAGGGAAGCTCTCGCACCCATCCTGCATTTTGTATGAGGTGCCAAGTGTTTGGGAATAGCCTTCAGTGAGTCATATTATATTTATGATAATCTCTTTAAGCTTTGCAATGTTATCTCTGTGTCACATTCTTGACTTACAGAATCAGGTTGCTTTTTAAATGTGAATCAAGGCAGTGTACAGCCCAAGCTCACTTTGAAGCTTTGATGCATGTTCCTTGGAAGGCCAAAGTACCAGTAACCATGAGGTACAGTACAGGGCAAAAATAAAGAGAGGAAAAGCCATGAAATACTGCTCCCCCCGGAGCTCAATTACTTCTGACTCATCCTCCCAAATGAGTTCTTTGCCTCCATAAATCAGAGGAAACAGAAACATTCACACTACTGAGAGAGGGTAATTATTCTTGCACAGTGTGAGGGGGAAAACACACACACTAGTAGTGCCAGCTCATGAGACCGTGGTGTCGACAGCGAGAAAAACACGCTTTGAGAAAGGCAGAGCATCCTGATGAAAAGGGACAATATCGGTTGTTTTACGATTTTTCTAAGGCTTTTCCTTCAAAGCAGGAAACTTAAAATCTAGGACATTTCTCTGACCTTTTCTAAGGCGTGTAGCTTTGGATTTAGGAAATATTGCTGGTCCACAAGCAGCACAGAGGAGATGACATGACTTCAGTCATGCAGATGCACTATCAATCACACAAAACCATATTGTTCAGTGTCATCTTCTGCAGTATCCCATACACATCACTAGGCCAAACTTTAAATCCAGAATAAGAGTTCAAGAACATACTCATTCACAGATTTAGTTACTGATTGATCAAATTCTGCCCATCAGCTTCCCCCCTCCCCCCCTTAAGGTTGTTTTTTTTTCTGTTAGAGTAATTCAGAAAAAGCCAATAGCAGACAAGCCTTTGGACACATACAAATATTTTTATTTTCTTTTACAAATTTGGCCTGGCAAGGTTGCTTATACTGTGGTTTGAAGCTTCTATAGTGGTTTTCTCAGACAGCAGAACTCAGCCTTTCTTGGGAGTACTGCAGCCACAAAGCTCACGTTGGCTACCCCAGCTGCTCTTCAGAAGAACACTGCCGTCTGGCCAAGCCTAAAAAGGGCATTTTTAGGCTTGCAGCTGTTAGCAGCAACTCACGGAGCTAGCAAACAAGAACAGGGAGAGCGCATTTCTAATGGACACTAATATTCGAAGTTTCAAGGCCAGAAAAACAGCAATCAACCAAAAGTAATAGATCCAAACCTGAATAAGAGTCATATGTTTAAAAGTGATTTAGAATCTAAACAAAGGGCTGATGTTCTGAAAAAATGTCACAAAAGCACCGTTCCAGCCCTCTTGCCTTACCCTTCCACATCACCAAAGTATTTCCGGGAGGAGTGTTAACAGCAATAAGAAAAGGGGTAAATCCAAAGCATGTAAAGCCTAATGGAAGAACAGTCACAGTCTCAGCCTTGTACAAAGCCAGATGCACAGAATGTTCATTCAGTCTAACACTGAGGTGAGCGGACACACATACTAATTTCTTTTCAGGACAGTCATATGTCCTTATCATATAGAAGAATCAACACAGATGCCTCTACTGTGCTTGAATGCCAACAAAATGCCAGGCAGGAATTTCTAAATAAGATGTGGCATCTACCTGGCCAGTTTTGACCCAACCCAACCCTACTTGATCCTCACTGTCAAGCCCCCAATCTGTGGTGGAGACAACAGAACTACTCCTGGGGCACCTAATGAAGAGCATCATGTTGGTCATGGTCCCACAGGGTGTGCCCCTCAAGCCTCCAGAACAAGGGCCCTCACAGATGTCAGGTGGCACCAAAAGACAGGACAGCATATGGTCACATTAATAATTACACAGCCATGCTAAAGGAAGATTTCCATAGTAATCACACAGAGTTAAAAGATCAGAGGCTGAGCAGCAGGCAAAAGAGCAGCGTGCATGGGGTGTAGCCTAGTAACACAAAACTACTGCAGCAACCTCAGGGATGATTCATGAAATGCAGCCAATTATATTAGAAATAAAAGACTTTAAAAAAAAAAAAAGCCTGACAGGGTCTGCAGCCCTATTGCTGGCAGGCACACAGATCCCAGAAACATTTCATTCTGACAAGGTAACACTTGCCTTGAGCAAGAGGAAAGATACCAGCACAATTTGACCACCAAGACCGTCAAGATATCTGTCCAGTTAGAAAATGAAATTAATTTGAAGATTGTTCCCCCTTCCAAGAGCTTCCTTTAACCTTTATCTTTTTATTAACAGACAGAAAACCGAGGTACACTTCCAAGAACAGGATCTCATCAGCTTTGCTTCTTCAGTGCCAACATGCCATGACGTAGGTGGTGATGAAAAACAAGGCCAGTGGAATCCACTGCTTCCCAGCCCTGCTCTGAACAGGCCTCAACAAGGTTAATGGGGACAAAGCTCAGCATCACACATGCTGCACAATAAGACAGGTCTGTGAGACACCCAGGTCTCCCAGGGCACAGTCCTCCCAAGACCTACGTGCTCCACTGGGCTGAAGTCCCATCAGACTCCAACTAAGCCCAAAAGGAATGGCACATGTTGGCAAAGGACCCATCTGCACCTGTGCCATGACAGCAGGACACCCATGGGTTGAACAGTAGCCTTGCAACCTCAAACATCAGGTAGGGAACAGCATGGATTACCATCCTACTACAGTACACAGAAATCAATTGTCTCCACTCAAGCCCTCACCCTTTCCTCTTGACAACACCCACCCTGGGCACCTTTCTGCTGATCCACCACTCAATTAACCTTTCATTAAAGGATTCCCAGGCATTTACAAAATGCCATGGCATCCACGATTAGCACTTTATTCCACATGCATTGCTTCAACTACACATCCTGGTCTACACTCCCCTTTGGAAGCACGACTTGAAGTCTCACCCTCCATCCAACGCCCCTTAGCACCAGGATGGAGGTGGCCCACCAGAAATCGCTTTCTATTTACCTTCGCCGTCTCTCATTGTTTTCATAGACCTCTGCAAGATTTCCTCTTAGTCATTTCTTTCTCGGCCTAAGGAATCCTGGTGGTCTTAACTCCTGGTACAAACAAAAAAACCTGGTGCTTATCTCTGATTTTAATCCTGCTCTGAGCCTCTTGCCAGTTCTCCTGACTGTTCCAGAGCCAGGAGATCAAGAGCAGCAGACAGTGCAACCACAGCCTACACAGCTGCGTCGTGTTTTCTTCCCAACACCTTTGCTAGTAACTCCTAATGTTCAATTTGGTTTTGATCACTGCTGAGCACAGAGTTAATACTACCAGAGCTCTACATTATAACCCAAGACCTCAAGGCCCCAGAGCCTGTTGGCATCTCACAGCTCATCATCTCATGTACATGTAGAATTATTTTTGTCCCTCACTTCACATCTTCCTACCCTGAAATTCATCCGTCGTTTTCAGCCTCCTGCCACTCTGCCTCAGAACATCCTTCTCCACACCTTCACACTGTGTCTTTACTACCCCAAATAATTTCCTGTTCTGACAAAACTCATTTCCTTCTTTCTTGTTCCTTTTTCAAGTCCCTGATGCATATTTGAAGTATCCAAGGTCTCAGATTGAGACCTTACAGTACTCTGCTGGTGACTTCCTTCCACCAGGAAAACTCATTATTTACTTCCACTTTCTGTCTCTCTCCTTTTAACCAACTATTTTTTCCATTAAGACCTTCCCTCTTTTTCCAGAGTAATTTCACTTCATTAAGCATCTTCTGTTAGGAACCTTGATGAATCCAAGCAGGCTTTATCAACACACTTGTTAACTCCTCCAAAGATGCATTTTGTCCTGTGCCTTCCCATGTGGGTGCTTACAGATGTCTTTGCACTTGAAAGCAAATTCTGAGTTTCATGAGAAGCTTTGCTAACTTTGGCCATTCTAAAAATTCATGCAAAAGGAAAAATTATGTCCCAAAGTGCCTCTTCTGTCATCTCAAACACTTCCTGAATCCATCTTCCATTTAAAACAAAAAAAATCCTTGCCCAAACATAACTATCAATACTAATGGTCTAATACTAATAGCAGTGGTCTGCAGATCATAATTTGGTAATCGCTGGTCTGTGGGAAGTTGCTACAGCAAATAAACACAAGGGTTATGTCACCCTTTATTGCCTCCCTCGGGGAAGATAATGCAGAGGAGGAAATGAGGCTTCCAGTATTGACAGATTTCTTTACTGAACTTCTGTCTTTGACAGTTTCCCACAGGCTACGCTGCCACAAATGCAGTATTGAATAATTACATTGCTTCTATTGCTTCTCTTCTCCCTTTTTCAGCTAATCACAGAAACTCTAAAAGCAAACAAAATCTGCGTTTTTAGCAAAGTTGTCCTAAGTGTACCCTTCAGACTTTGCCCTTGTTTAAATATTATGATAATTTGCATGTTCAAATTCAGTAAGTGACAGCACACCTGTAACTCCGAACATACAGACTTCTGTGCTAGATGCCTCACAACCACCAACAGCAGAAAACTTCAAGCAGAGCAAAACCTCCATGTGTCAATGAAGTGAGAGCTTGAGACTTCACACACACACACATTAGAAAGGAAAAGAGTCTCATCACAATCTCATCTGAATATAGTCTTTGAAATTCACTTCTGATACGTGACCTTTAGCATAGAAAGCACCTCATCCACACCCTCCCTTCTATTTTTAATATCATCCCTTTCAGGAAGTTGACATATTTCATGTGCTTTCATCAAGAACAACAGAAAAATCCAAAAGAAAAAAAATTATAGATAACATAATGTTGACATTTGATGTTGGTATTTAGCCATAACGTCAACTTTGCTAACTTCACAATTTGTCAGCAGGGATCAGCAACAGGGATCTTTCTACATTAAGTAGTAAATAACATTATTCAACGAGACTTTGAGAGTGTATGAATACACATGGCTCTCAGACTGAGAGAAGAGGGAACTTTACCTCATACCAGTGTCTGCAAAGCTTTGGGAAAAAAATGGATAATTTGCAAAGTGTGGTAATTAGGTCCCAGGCAAGGGCTGTGAAGACCTCACTCATATGGCTTCAGAAACCAATGTTGCATATCTGTTAGCAGTACAAAAAGCCCACTAGCTCTGTATCAAGGGTGAAAGTACACCTGAACCTCCTCCCCAAGAAGTGACAGTTCCAGCACTTCCCGCAAGAAGTGACACTTCCCAGGCTGCAAATGCAGATTACAATCAATGGTGCTGATGGCAAATTGAGGAGAAGAGGGGCAGTTCATCTGCCAGCCCGTGAAATTGCACACTGCCATCAGAAGCTATTTCCTTCAATTCAGAATATCCCCTCCCTTTTTTCCCCTCTAACAATGGGCCCAGAAAAAGCTGGGGACATCTGTCAAACCCAGATGGCTCACTTGGAAAATGACTGCGCGTCTGTTTATAAGGAAAGCGACAGAGTCAACAGAGAAGGGCTGGATATTTATGTACACTGGAAGCTGCTCATCTCTGTGATGACAACTTGAACCGGCTCCCAGCTCTGCCGCAGGCGGGACCCCAGAGCTGCTGCTCCACAGAGGGACCTCGGGTGCCCTCTGCAAGGGGCCACGTCCAGGGAAGGTGAGACCAGAGGGTTGAACTGCTCCTCGCCAAGCTCTCACAACCCTCTACCTGAGAAATTCCCTTTGGGAAAAGGAGATCCAGAGGAATATTCAGTGTCTCTGCACACAGAAGGAGCAGACTATGGGTTCTGGGCTCAGCTGTAAATAAAATGTAATTCTGCCCGTTAAAAGAAAAGCAGGGGGAGATAAAAAGGAAGCATAACTCCATACTGAAAAGAGTAATTTCCAGGGGATTAAGCTATTGTGCTATTTGCTCTTGTCTATTTTAGCTGCCGCTCAAGATGTTAACCTCACTACTCCCAATGAAGCAATGAAAACAATTATCGTGCTGGCAATGGGATTTGCAGCCGAGAAGAAATGTGTATTAAAGGAAGAAGTGAGGAGTGGTGCTATGAATAACCACTGCTAATCCCAGCAGTACCCTAAACCCAGCAATATCCGCAACATGGCACTGCAGCCTGGGACACACAGGGACAATACATCTGCAAACCACAAACCCCCCAGAGGACAGAGCATAGCTGGTGCGGCAAGGAGAGCCTTACAAAATAAAATTGGCATGAGGACATGTGCCTTTGCTCAGAAACCTTCATTTTTACTTACCAGTAGATGCTACCAACAGAAACAGCATGAAAACAAAAACACCCAGAGGAGCAGCTCAGAGCCCTTGGAGCAGCCCTGTGTGTCCTAAAGTTACTTTTCTTCTAACCAAAACTTGTTTGGTTTGCTGGAAAATGGGGGAAGAGAATCAAATGCTCCATTGGATCCCGGGAGGTCCCGGCTCACTGCAGTGCAGATGCCCACATGCTCTCTAGCTCCAGGCACCACGCGAGCAGGAAAAGCATTTGGTGTTCCAGAAGGCAAAGGAAGGGGATCTGAGCCTAACACAGCCCTCATGGCCTTTCGAAAGCCCTCACACTGTCAGCCTGCAGCACCCAATAGCCACACCCACAATTCCATCGCAAAATTAAGTGAATTTAGCACTTGCAAAAAGCGCCACACTGGCAGAGTTCGAAAAGTGAAGCAGCCTGCTTAAGGACAGAGAAATATGGCAAATACTTACTTTTTTCCGTGCAACCCCTTTCCACTAGTTGTATGCCTTGCTGGCAAGCGGGTACTAGGACACAAATCCTTTCTTACATCATTTGCTCTTTAAGTAAATAGAGAGGTAGCTTTCACCGCTTCCACCAGGCAGGAGATATTCCTGCAGCACAGCCAGCCCCCAGCACCCTGCCACCCCTGGGGAACCACAAGGCTCAGCATCTCCCAGCCAGCCCAGGCCAGTGACAGGCAGGCAGGGACCTTCCACTACATCTTGCCCATTTACTTGCTGATTACAAAAAGGGTCACAGCAAAAGACGACTTTGGTGGCTTTGCCAAGTCCTGTGTAGCTTTGCAGCTCCCCATCAAGTTTGAAGACTGCTCTAAGTCGCTTTCGTGCTCCTATTTTTGCTGCCTGTGCTGAGGATTGCTAAGGGACCATGCAAGACACTGCCTCTATAAAAAAAAAAAAAAAAAAAATTTACAATATCCTCTTCCCCCTAATCTTGACAAAGAAACAGGTCCTACTGTATTTCCAGAAATCCATCTACTTTGGAACAAGAGCATCAACCCAGCAGGGCAATCACTGGAGTTACGTGTCAGGTCCCTGCTCCGTCCTTCCCCCTTCTGCAGGATCAGGACAAAGGATTGAGTTCCTAATAGCAGAATGAGGCAAACGTTCCAAAGCGCACTCCAACAGAAGGTATTTCTTCTGCCTGCTTTGCTTCTGCACTGGGGTACAGCAGCTGTGGCATGGGCTCTGTCCTAGCTGGGGTCACCCAGGGCAGGAGGGACACAGCATGCAAGTCCCTTGAGGCCACCCGATGGCCACCAAGAGCAAGCACTGCAGAGCCTCCTCTCCCAGCACCAAGTTATTCCCAGATCCCCAAAACTCACCAATAAACTGAGCTTGGAGTTCAGATCCTGGACATTAACATCTGAGGTCTGAGGAACTCAGGCCTGCAGGGTTAGGTCAAGTCCAACTCCAAGAAATATTTATTTTCTAGGTAAACTAAAGATTAACTGTTCAGAATTACATTAAACTGAGAAGATGAGAATTCCATTAGCTAATCTAATTTAATCTGATCTGTTTGAATTTCATTAGATGTGGCTGCCCTGGAGACTCAGTAATGAGGCTCCAGTACATTGGGATCCTGACTGCTTCTAACTCAATCTCCCACCCTGATGTGGACAGCTGTAATTGTGCTAATTAGCTGCAGAACCTGTGATGTACTTCAGCTGAGCTCAGGGTGAAGAGAAAGATTAAAACAAAGGCTAATGAATGAGAAAGCGCCAGTGTACTTGCATACAATTTACAGGACAGGAATAACACACCCTGTGTGTGCAGATGCCTTGACTTGGACAGGGGAAGGCACCGCATGGGTACAAAGCATCCCTGGGCAAGATCAGTTAATTAGCTTGATAAATTAATGGATGAGACTGAAGGAAAAAAAAAGTTTTCTTATTTAAATAAACCCCCTACAAGTTCTGCCAGCCATTAGAAATTACACAAAGCTATTTTGGAAAATAATCAGAGCATTATTATTTCTAAAGTTAGCCTACTTAGTTGTTTTACATATACAGAAGTTGTTGCTTTTTAAATTAGTCAGCGCTCCCATGGAGATGAAGAGGATGCGGTTTGAATGAGCAGTGAGACAGCCTGGATGGCAGCGCTGGGTCCCAAACCCTGCTCAGGGGAGATGAAGGGCCCATACTGCTCACATTGCAGGGGCACAAACTGGGTCCAAGCTCTTGATCAGGGCACATATCATTTTAGATTTTTGTGTCAAAGAACCTTTGAACTTCAGCACCACGAAGCTGTATCCATAAATGAAGTCGGATTGGAACAGGAGAAGCACAGGCAAACCACAGAGAGTGTTCAAGCTCCCAGCTCTCACACCATCACATCTAAGGAGGGCTGGCTCAAAATCTATGGTCCATCTGACCTGCTTCAGGAAGGGACGAGGGTCCTCCAGCCACCAAGACCAAAACCAAGATTTACAGTGTCAACACTAAGACACTGGATGCTGCTGAGGTTTTTACAGGTGTGTTTGGGTTGGGGTTTTTTTTGCCAAGCTACTGATATTTGGGAAGAGGAAGAGAATGAGATGTTACAAAATCACCTGGACTCTGCCAAAGGAGAGGTTCTAAGGGCAGAGTCAGGCCACTCTGATAAGTGTATTTGCAAGACACATGCTACAGCCCCTTCACCCTCTGGCTGCCTTTCCAGGTCTCCTGTGTCTCCTTAGGAAGACAACCAGGACCATCCCCAGAGCCTCCCCAACCACACTGAGGCCAAAGCCTTTAATTCAGGCAAAGTTTTCTGACACCTGCAGCAAACACACATCTCAAAGATTCAACCATCCCAGCCAGCCTCTTTGCTTCTCTACAGAGTAATTACAGAAGCTTTAACAACCTGAGACACTTTTCCAGCATAAGCTCTTGTACTTTACCTTCACTGCAGCCCCCAGCAAGCGCAGGAAGAGATCATTGCAATGAGCTCATCAGGAAGACACGGAGGTACAAATCACCCCAGCACGCTCCTGCCTTGATTAACGCCTCCTTTGGAGCCTGCAGCCATGGGGAGCCAGAGCTCAGAAAGCTGTGCAGGAGCAGGTTTCACTGTGAAAAAAGCAGGATTTAGGCAGGTAGGAATTCTGTAATCATCTCCTGGCCTCTCACACAGCCCCACTGGCACTCAGAGCAGCCTACAGGACATAGAGGACTTGAGAGAACCACCCAAAAATCTAAGAAACATGACCTCACTCCATTTGGAAACACTAAATGCATCCAAGCAGTATGGGGAAGATCTTATTTATAGCTGGGAAAAACCTGGGTAGAATTAAACCTGATCTCTCATGGAACAGTGGCTCCCACTTAAATACTGAACTGTTTGTGGTTGAACCTATTCCAGGCTTTCCCATTCCATGCAAAGTCACATTGATATTGATTTCAGAATTACTTTCAAATTACAAGTGCTAGCAATAAAATTAACTGCATGAATTTCAAGCATTACACTTCTATTGCGATTTCAATTATCGATTAAGTACCATGGCAGACGCATTAAGTCTTGAAATGTTAACAGTGATTATACCCTCAGTAAGTCTTCAGAAAACACCAAGCTGGGCAGGAGTGTTGATCTGCTGGAGGGTAGGAAGGCTCTACGGAGGGATCTGGACCATCTGGATTGTTGTATGAGGTTCATCAAGACCGCACACTTGGGTCACAACAACCCCAGGCAGCGCTCCAGGCTCAGGGAAGAGTGGCTGGAAAGCTGCCTGGTGGAAAAGGACGTGGTGGTGTTGGTCAACAGCCAGCATGTACCCAGGTGGCCAAAAAGGCCAACAGTATCCTGGCTTATATACAGAATAGTGTGGCCAGCCCAACCAGGGCAGTGACTGTCCCCCTGTGCTGGGCACTAGTGAGGCTGCACCTCAAATCCTGGGGTCAGTTTTGGGCCCCCTACTACAAGACACTGAGGTGCTGGAGCAAGTTGAGAGAAGGGAACAGAGCTGGAGAAGGGTCTGGAGCACAAGTGTGATGGGAACGGCTGAGGGACCTGGGGGGGTCAGCTGGAGAACAGGAGCTGAGGGGAGACCTTCTGATCTCTGAACTGCCTGAAAGGAGCTTGGAGCATGGAGGGGGTTGGTCTCTTCTCCCAAGGAACAAGTGATGGGATGAGAGGAAATGGCCTCAAGTTGCCCCAGGGAAGGTTCAGATTGGATATTAGGAAAAAATTCTTAATGGAAAGCGTTGTTGGACAGTGGAACAGGCTGCCCAAGGAAGTAGTGGAGTCACCATCCCTGGAGGGTTTAAAAGACACATAGATGTGGCACTTACAGGTGTGGTTTAGTGGAGGACTTGGCAGTGTTAGGTTAATGGTTGGACTCAAAGGATACTATGATTACTTTGCTACTGTGGGGGCAGGTGGGAATTTCTTGGTGTTTTCTTTTTCCTTTTTGTTTGTTTGTTTTAATTTTGGAAACAATGCTTATGCTGAATACTCTGCAAGCTGTAGTTCAAATGCTACCACATTCCATGTGAGTGCATTAAAGATAGAAACTGTTTATAAATCAGGCAAATACAGCAAGTTTTGATAGCAAACAGTGAATAAACCATCATGTGTTACTGGCCTGGTTGAAACAGCTTTCTAATTAGCAATGGATGGCCTTCATGTCTTAAGTATCCTTGTTGATCAGCTGGTATTTATCTGAAGAAGCTGCACATCACCCTCCAGAGGCTTCAGTGAAATGAGGTGTCAAGGGTTTATTCATACAGAAGCAAACAAAATTTACAATCAGCCTGCTATGCCAAATATATTACTGGAGAAACTATGTTGGCTACCATGGATTTTTTTTTTTCCTAGATGACAGTAGCCCTGGATTTTTAACCATTAAAAAAAAGCAGATTCATTATCATCTGTGATCCCCATTTACCATTGCACAAGCCACAGAGAGAGCAACAAGAAAGGGTGACGGGCACATCCCATGGAAACAACACAGCCCTGTAACTCCAAGGCTGATCAAATCAAGCTGGGTACAATATTCCCTTTGCAGGGGTCCACAGCTGCTTGCACTCATCACCACAAATGCCCAGCAGCTTTCAGCTCAGGCACCTCCACCTCCCTAATTAACACAGAGATGAAGCCCAGATGAGGAGCAATCACAGCAGTGGTTTATCTGCCCTCGCCTTTTATCTTTCTGGAGCAGAAAAGCTGAGGTATGGGGATATGCTTACCAAGAGGGTTTGCAGATGTGCCTGCAGACAGATGCGCACATCTATGCCAGAGGATGGATATGGTCAGAGGGTTGAGAGTTTATCTGCAACAAGCTACTTAAAGTTGGAGCCATAAGGATTTCCACAGTCTTGCTCCACTGCACACAAGTCTTGTAAAGCTCTGCTTGGCAGCTGCCTTCTCTGGCAAAGCTGGTCTCTGAAGGTTGGCCTCCATCACTCCTCTAATTCATTATTCCTCCTAAGTTAAGCTGATAAGCTGTGCTGAGCATCACTTCTCAAATCACTCAGCAAAATCTCACAGCGGAACAAGCAGTTTCAAAATTCTCAGTGACTTAGATTTTCCCTCGTCCTTTCCCTTGTGCTGTTTCATTGAAAACATTTGCACAAAAATCAAGAGCCCAGTTCTCATTTTTGTACAGTTGAAGTTTAATATGAACACGAGCCTGGTCACTGAATGCAAAAGCCACTCCACATATGTGGCGGCAGCAAATAGAAGCCACAGGTGCAGACCTGTATCATGCCCCTAAGGGCACACATTGAGCTGCAGCCCCAGCACAGCAAACCAGCACCCCTCCAAAGAGTTCAATACCACTCTCCAGTTTGTAGGGTAAGAGACCCCATATGCACATGAGGGTTCTAATGGGCTATGCATTATAAAAATACACAGCAGAACTGGAGCAGTTTAAAAGAACATCCCATCTGAAGTTAAATTACAGCTTTTAAACACAAAAACCCCCATTGCATAACTCCAGCCAGCAAACCCTCACTACTAGTGAGGATGTTTCACCAGCCAGACCTAAAGACAGGACACCAAGAGATGCTGCAGCTGCTAACGACACCAGAAAGCTTCATGGCTTCCTCACAGCAACGCAGTGAGAGACCACATCCTAGGAAAAGGCCATGTACCAGCAAGGAGCTGGGCGATAACTCTGCAGCATGGATAAGAGGCAGCACCCAGCATCAGGTACAGGAGGGGCCCTGGACTCCCACTTCACACTTGCTCCAGGAGGGAGGAGACGCGGCCCATGCCAGGACTCCCCGCTCTGCACTGTCTCTCACGGTGGATGGTTTGACTCTAATCCACAAAACCTCAGCTGTTTCTTCGTGATAAATCCAGTCCGGAAAACTAGCACTTTAGAAATTAGCAGTGTCAGATCTTGAGGGGAAGCTGTAAGTCTCCAAAGAGCAGCAGCACGCATTGCACATACACCCACAGCAAGTGTAACAAGCAGCAAGCATTCATTCAAGAGCTGGGTGTTGGATCACGAGTCAGATCTGAACCTGCGCACCTCTTGCCTCCTTGGCTTTCACACTTCGCCTACTCCACAACCCGATCATTCATGCCTCAGCTTTGCAATATTTCCCTCCTTCCTGAGCAGTTTGACCTTTTAGCTGGAGACACAGGTACCCCAGTGATGTAGGGCACATGCAAGGACATGTCATTTAACCCAAAGGAAGTGGGGCTGTTGCTCTCACACAGTTTACAGCTGCACTGAGAACCTCACAGCTGCAGGATGGGAGGGAGGCCAAAAAGCACGGGTGGGTTTCAAAAGGACATCACCCAACTCCCAGCCAGTGCTCAAGGAGTGTGAAACTCAGCCAGGACTGGGAGGCAGAAGCAGGGAAAGGTTGAACACAAGGAATGAGCAGCCAATGCACACACTGACCCCATCCCACTGCTCTGGACTCCCTTTAGTGGGATAACTGTGAGAGATGGGCTGAGAGTGTCTTACCGATACCTTTCTCTTACCAGTTGTCATCATTTGCTAAGTCAAGCTTAACCCAGCACACCACAGTTCTCTGAAGACAGCAACCGAACACTGGAACCCATGGCTGGCTGGCTGGTGAGCTACAAGATTGACCAAAATCAAATTTAAATCAACTTAAAGAACATTAGAGCTAGGATGCAAGTCTACCCTATAGCTAAGCTTAGCAAGGGGACTTCAATTTGATTTATCTCTGGAACATTAATGAACTAGTTAGCTCTGTTTCTCTGGGGAAACATCATCTCATAATTCACATATTTTAGTCAGACAGCAGGGAGGGGAAAAATTATGAAAACAGTTGTGAAGCATTTGGATGTGCTCAACTACCAAAGACTTTATAATGAACACAGTTGTGACATTAGATTAGTGTTTCCCAATGCAAAGAGGATTTTGTTTCAACTAGAAGCATAACAAAGAATTATAGCAGCTGTGCCTGTCATTATTCTGCTTAGCCTGTTAATGGAATTGGTTTGCTAGAACCAAATTGGTTCAAAAGATTAATTAAGAACAGGTGTTTCTGTGCAGTAACTTCTCCACACCACACTGAGAACTTTTTGTGGCCAAACCACCCACACTCTTCCTAATGACCTGCAGAATTTCCATTTGCTCATTTCTGGGGGCAATAAAATAGTAATAAAATTAAATTCAGAACTCTGCCTGTGTGACAGCATGTGCTGCAAGGCCCAGCTTAGGAGAAAAGCCATGTCCAATGAACTAGCAAGGCTGGCCCTTGTGAGCCTTCTCCTGAGGATGGTGTTCCCTGGGAACGTCTCCTACCTCACTGGATATCTCCAGAGGGATGGTCTTTTACATCCCAAGGGAGCTTAGAAACAAATTTTTAGTCAACAACAGCTGAAACTTATTAGCTTCAAAAAAAGAGTGGTTTGAAGAAGTCTAACTATAAGCAGACAAGTTTTGTGTTCGGAGGGTTTGTCACCATCTCTGCTGGCCACACACAGTCCAGACCCCAGCCAATGTCAGAGCCACGCTGGCGAAACATCTTCTGCAGGCCAGGGCTTCAAATACTGCTCATGCAGCAAAACCCAGTCATGCAGAAAAGGTCTGTCTGTCAATTCAGGAGAAAGAAAAAAAAAAGATTTTTGGATCCAAGAATTAATAGGGAATCTGAGAATCCTGCTAAAAATCCATGAAAAAAGTTCAAAGCTTACTGCACTGAATATTTGGGTTTGCTTTTAAGAGGGTTTTTTGTTTGCCTTTTGCCCACCCCCCCACCACGTACAGACCCAAGACAAATATTGTCTCAAGTTAGAAGGAAAAAAAATGCACTGAGTATTTGTGAAGGCACAGAACTCATCACCCAAGTCGTCCTCAGAGTAGATAAGAAACACAAGTACCTGAAGCAGACAGCTTAGACAAAATATAATACTTTATATGACAAAGTACTAAGAGCCTACAGCCATACGTTGCAGTTGTACTACCAGAGGTGGTAGCAGTGCCTTTTAGCAGCAGAGGGGCTAACGGAACTGCGTGATTGCACATCAACTGCAGTACAGCCGGTGCCAAGCGATGGGGACAGCGAGGACCAGAGCACAGATCAACACCCTGAGGATGTGAAGACACAGGAGGGAGCACTCAACCCCTGCACATGCATATGTGAGCTCTTTGCATTGCTAATTCCTCAGGTCTCCTTACATTAAACAGGTTTACTCAGAGCCTCCCCTAGTTCAGTTATGGCCTGACCTCAGCTCCCTTCTCGTTTGTGGAGGTGGGACAAATGCAGCTGTACAGGGAAACACAGCCGTGCTAGTTAGAGGCTTCAATATTATTGGCCACAGCAAGGTATAACACACCAGCGTACAACAGCCCCAAGTAGATATTTGCACGGAGGTTGTAGAAAAGCCAGGCAGCATCATTAAGTTCGCTGTATTTGAAAGCAGGAGATACCACACAGCCAAACCAGAGTTTCACAAAAGAGCAGCTCAGAGTCACACAGCCAGGGAGGCTTCATTCACACACTTATCTCTTTGGAGAGCACATCAAAACCCCCTTGTCTGTGATCCTTCAAACACGGCTCAGTCACAAGCAGTCAGGATTACAGCAAGGCCAGACTCAGAGGAAAGCAGACTCAAGCTCAATATTTTGTCACGTCCTCTCTCATTTCAACTCCCAGAGGAGCAGAAGAAAGTGAAAAGAAAGCATATCTGAAAAGTTGTTTTAATTTCATTTCTAAATGTAGGCTCAAGTGAGCTCCTGTTTTACCAAACAGCTATTATGTTACCTCAGAGCTAATTCCCATGCTTATTCCAACTTAGCTCTGCTTTGTTTCAACCTCTTTGTTGATTGATATAAAATCCTGAGCAACAGCAGTGTTTGGAAGGGAAGAGAAGTAGAAGGCAGACGCACATTCCTAAAACAGTTGCTACAACTCTGTACTATCAGCTGCCTCAAAACCACCCCACAAATCACAGCCAAACCAAACAGCCCATGAGACAACTGTGGTTTTGTTCTCTCTATGGGTCAGTGGGGCAGCCACTGGCCATCGCAGGGGGGAAGCAGCACCCTGGGTTCACTTCCCTCCTGTTATCAGCATGTAAATATAAAACTAGTGCTACTGAAACACTTTGTCTCTTCTAAGAGGTAAGACTGTAAAGTGAAAGTGAGGCATGATACTTTTGTGTTTACAGCAGCAGCTGGGGACTGACATGGAAAACACCTATTAGTTTTGCAAAATAGGAAGCCAGACTAAGTGCCTACTGACTGGTGGATGTTAATAAACTCCTCTGTCCGATGTTACCTGGTCCCCAGGCACAGGGCTGAGCAAGGCTGCCTGTCGATACAGCAGGATACAGCCCTGGCCGCTCTCACCTCCGCACCTCTGCCTGCTGCTTTGCTGCATCTCTTCTGCCAGATCACCTCTCCGCAGAGCAATTACATCCCTACCAATACAATCTCACCAGTTCTGTGGCCCCTGCGGGATGTAAAATGAAAAGCGCTTGGCAGCATCCCTGGGCAGGGGAAGCCATCCTTCACAGCTGAACTTCAGGCTGAACGACTGATGCTCCTGGCGATTCTCATTTCAAGAGGGAAGTGGGGAATGTTGAGGCAGCCATACCAGGCCAAGGAGGCAGGAGATCCTGGTTAATGCAGACAGCAAGGTCCTCACAGCATCCTGCTGCAGGGCAAGCTGCTCCAGATGAGCGAGCCCTGTGTACCCCACTGAGGCACCCCCCAGCTCCAGTGCCAACAGTCTGCAAGATGTTCAGAGCTCTGAATCCTCTGGGGTTTGCAAACAAAGTCAAATGACTGCAAGACCATGGGAACACCTTCCCCCACACACCCCTAGTAGGGTTTTCATGCTATGCTAGTATTTCCCCAATGCAGGTTTAGGTCTTGGGGTAAGCACAATGCGTGGGGCTCTGGATTTGGTCAAATCATATTGGTCTAGCAGCACTGCTGCAAGAAACCTAGAGCTCTCCAGAGAGATGCTGCAGACATGCTACAATGGCCAAGTCAGGATAGTTTCCCCTATTGAACTGCAGCCTGGAAAGGGGTATTCTGGACAGCTTATCTTTAACAAGGTTCTATCAGTCGGCTGAATTAATTGGACCTGCTCTGCACAACACCTTGCGTAACATCAGGGTAATGTGGATTCCATGGGTTGGGAAAAAAAATCTCCTTGCTTACAAGTCTAGGAGAAAAACTAGCTGAATATTATAAAAAACATGGTCTACCCTGAAGGCAAAAAGCTGTAGAGAACAAGCTCTGTGCATGGAGCACACAGGACTTCCACAACTCAAGAAGGAGCCAGGGTAAAGACTGTGTAACAGATCTTGTACTTACAGCCTTATTCTAAGCATGAAATCCCACCAATTCAGCCTTGGCAGTGGAGAACACACAAAACCACTGAGCAGCAGTCACACAGCGCCTGTGCCTCAGTTTCTGCAGAGCCCGGTCCCCAAAGGTGACAGCATCCTGCAGCCAGCGCTCCAGGGAGGAGCGGGACCTCCCCTGGAAAGACACTGCACAGATCTGCCCTGCCTTCTGTTTTAGCTTTAAACCCAGTCTTACGAATCCTGGGAGCACAGAGAGAAGAACGAAATTACTGCCCAGAAATAACAGAATCGTGCTGGAAATATGTATTTGCTCCCATTCCATGGGGAATGAAGATGTCAAGCTAAAAAAAAATTAGTATGAGATCAGAATGATTCTGTGATCAAGAACAGAGCACTGTGATTAAGTACATTTCATAGTCTACCAAGCAGTAAAACATGAAGATGTTTGCCACACAAGCTCCATAAGGCTGAGGAAGGTATCCTGGAAAATGCTCAAGTTTAACAGAATAAAACTACATTTCAAAAATCCACCCACTTGCTCTTGTATGACCATACACTCCCTTCTCGCACAGGCTACCCTCGCTTTGTGCATGTATATGATTTGTGTTCCATCTCCTGCCCTTTTTGGGACTCCTTAAATATTGTGTTTTGCAGATCCCCAGATAAGATATTAATAAATATGTTCCCTTTCCTTCCCGCCATTAGAAACCCACACAAGACAGCAGGAGAATGGGCCTCATCGCTCTCAGGATCCCATTTCCAGACTTTCAAGTGCCTTTGTCCTCCCCAAACCAAACTGATCCATTTGCAACAACAGAGTGGAGACCCCCCAGCATCACCAAGGATATTGGCTGAAACTGTTCTCAAATACTGTATTGAACTCTAAAAAATATCCCAAGGGACAGTTTTTACAAATAAGCTCAGGTTTGCACTGAATATTTGTTACCAGGCAGCAGATGAGGGTTCATAGACAGCCAGGTCAATGTTAGTGATTTTTATCCACTTCTTCCATGCAATTGTTTCTTTATGAAATCCAGAGTTGCTCACTACATTAATATCAGTATTCAGAGCTCACATCCTATCCCTCTCCTCAAAAACATCCTGGCATCAGAGAACTCCTGCTGGGGAACACAATAGAAGAAGAAAAATAAATAAGTGAAACACCATCTACTGGCACACCAGCAGTGGTTCCTTCATGCATTATTTTCCCCTGTATTTCTATAGTGCATCTCCATCCTTTTCTCCCTCCAGCTCCAAATTTCCACTGCTAAAATAGGAAATATCTTACTGAGTGCACTCGAACATGCAATCACTGATTTCCCTGATCTTTTCCTCCACAGGATGTGGCCATGTTTTCCAGATAATTAAAGATACACTCACAGTGACAAGAGGGTGCTTTTTTTTTGTTTCATTTGGGTTTTTCTTTCTTTGGTTTTTGGAGTTTGTGGGGTTTTTTGTTGGTGGTGGTTGGTTTAAGTTGTTTTGTTGTTGTTTGAAACATAAAATTCCCAAACCACAACCTTTTCATGCAAGATCACAGGATTTTACATGTTTTTTTTCCCCTCCAATTGGAACATCTTGGCCAACCCACTCTCAATTTAGGGTTTTTCATGGCAAAGTGATGTTATTGGTTTTCTAGGAGTTTTTCTTTAAAAAAAAAAATCAGGTAGAAAGATGTACAGAAAAAGGAAAAATACGTTTCAATAAAGAGAGTTTACAATAACTCCCAAGTGTTTCACACATTGCACTTAGTGCAGGAGGATTTTAATCCCCTTCCCCCTTCAGTCTTTCTCTGGGCTGACCATAATTAAAGGGTTTTTTTGCCCTAAATGCTGCAAATCTCTCAGGACACATCTCTGCACCAGCAACCCCACTGCTTTTTCCATGTTTACCGTATTTTTGTGTTGCTTTCATCATTTCACTGCACCCTTGGCTTGTCATACAGGTGCTACATCCACATCACACAAGTACATACCACACCTGGTGCATCCTCACCTCCAGCCCCATCATCTCTGCCAATAGCTTCTCTCTCCACCTTGATGTTTAGCAAGACAGTTGTGATCCTGCTGTACAAAAACACTTCCTGGTACTAGAGAGCACTGAGAAATGTTATAAACCTCCTTTTTTCTCTCCTTCATTAACTTCCCTGCAAGTAATTCTCTTTCAACAAGATGAAAAAATAAATCAATAAATCACTTCCCAAGTTTTTTTTCACTCATTAAAAATCTAAAGGCATTTTTTATGGGCGAGCAGAGCAAACTAAAAAGGATTTTGAAAAAATGAACAAAACAAAGTATTTTGAACTCATGCTTTGAGATAGTCTTTTTCAAAATGTTATTTTTAGGTGCAAACAGTCTGATCTGCTCTGCCTAACACCCAGTCCAACGTCAGCGCTGTCTCTAAGGTTATTTTCCTTCAAATTCCACAGATGTCCATTTTTGTGTTCAGTACCTTCCAGAGCATCCATCCTCTATCGCTCAAAGGCTTTCAACATCCTCATGCCAACTGGTTCAGAGCTTCACCTCTTCCTTGCTCAGCCTTTCTTGGCTATTCTGCAAGACGTCAGCTTCACTTCAGCCACCCAGCCTGGCTCATTTCCAAAGGTTTCTTTAAATACATCTGCTAAAGGCTGCCCTATCTCTTTTGACACACTACTCAGATCTGGGACTCACCAGCCTTCAAGACAGTTGAATTTCACAGTCAGCAGCTCTAAAATGACCCTTATTTCCACCACTAACTCCACCCAAGAAAAGCTGTTCCTGGGATGTCCCTCACTCTCTATGATCATGCAAATACATTATTTTTAAGCCAGACTCTCCCCTTTCTGTTCACAAATTTCCCTCCAGTTAATGCTCTTCAAGCTCTGCTGGCTTCCCCCTCACCTCCTAAATAGAGGAGCTCATATCCTCAAGTCACAGATGCACCTTCACACCCCCTGCATGTGCCTTCTCCTTGGCCACTTTCCCCTTTGTTTCCTCTTAAGCCAACAACTCCGCTCAGCTCCCCGAGCGCTCAGTGCCGCTCTCCCACCGCTCCCGCAGGCACAGCACAGCTGGGAGGAGAGAGAACAGGGCACAAGAGAAATTCAGGGTTATCCCAGGCTACAAGAGGTGGATGAAAGGGAAAAGGGAGCCTAGAAGCCCTTGGCCAAGGTGAACCCCCATGGAGGGCTGGTGCCCCTGAAAAGAGCCACCTCCATCTGAGCATCCAGCAGCAGATGCAGGGCAAGAGCCTGATTTGAGCCTCAGGGGCCAATGCTGATCTTGGAACACCATGGGAAGGAGTAGCCTTGAGCACCATGGTGTGAACAGCCCCACCAAACACCTGCGGGTTTATTCCTTTACTCATGGGGCTGTCAGTGGCACATCCACACGTGGCACCTCCACTCATGGACAGAGCGCTCCCAGAAATGAGTGGGTCCAGTAAGGCAGGATGCCAACAGAGCACGAAACTATCATCAGAGGCTATTAATGTTTTCTTAATGTATGAACTGAGCTGGAAATGGAGCAGGAGAAAGAAAATTAAAAGCTTGCGTGGATACGGATGGTGCCTCCCCTGCCACGCAGACTTTTGGAGACATTAGTAGTGGCGGTGGGAAAAGACAGATCCTCCTTGGCTTTCTCTTTGCTGCTGTCACTGCAGCACTGTTCATGCTAGAAAAAAATATGCTACAGCCTGCTCTGGCTGCTCTCTTATCTGGTTCTCTCTTCTCCTAGAGCCACAGAAATTTACATTAACACAGGATCTTTGCTCCATTGAATACCAAGACTCCCTGCAGGAGATCAAAAAGCAGCCTTTGTGGTGTGGGATCTGCCTGTTGTAGGAAAAATTACACCATTATAGACCTCTGCCTCCAGTTTGAGACTGAGAACAGTGAACTCCCAAGCAAAAAGCCAATATTCAGAACAACAGAACTTGTAAGAGGTTTTAAACACCTGGAAACAAATAATAGGACAGCAAAATGCTCCATCAATGAACCTGCACAAGCTCACTCTGAATATGAGCATCCTGCATAAGGTACCTTGCTCCAGCCTGTACACACATCCCAAACCCCTGCAGACCAAGCTTGTCACAGGATGACTCCAGATGTCACAGACAGGAATAAACAAAAACACACAAACCACAAACAAAATATGCCCACCATACACATAGCAGGCAATGGGGCAAACCCATAGGGACGGGTTTATCCCAAATGCAAAGCATGGCCTGAGCTCTGCTCTGGGACAAGGAGCAGAGGCAGTAAATTGTGAGCAAACTCCTCTTCAGGGCTAATGGGAACATGAGATGGGATTTCCTTACCACCCTCAGGGTTTGTCTTTATATAAAAGCTGCTTGCATTTAATTACAATCAGTTACATTAGTTACATCAGTCGATTTAATTAAATTGCAAGGACACTCGTAAGTTGATTTAACTCTGTCTCAAATGGATTTAGCAAAAGTTGGCAAGAAACTAAATCAACATAAAACAAGATTAAATCAACTGAGGAGCATCCACACAGGATTTTGCAGAAATTTAACAGAAATCGATTTGAAGACTCATTTTAAATGAAACAGAGCAACTCAGGCACAGAGAAAGATGAACTTTTGGGATGAAAGTGAAGTGTCCAGCCTTTCAACAGCCCTGTCCAATAGACTTGAGCTGTGAGAAAAGCCCCCCAGCCCTTTTCTCCATGTTCTAGAGTTGGCATTTCATTTTTATCCACATAAAATTTATTTTATTCATGATTTTCAGACATGTTTGCCCAACAGAACTCAAGCAAGCAATTACCATTTCCTGGCCTGGCACACAAACCAGTGGCCACAAGCCATACACCATACAGCTGCAGCCTGAACAGGGAGAGCGTTGGTATTAGGACAATTTTTAAAAGGCAGTGCATTTCTGAGCATTATTTAATCCACCTCAAATTAACTCCCAGCTCTGAATGTACACGTTAGTATAATTGCAAGCTTTCAGCACTGAAATTTTCAGTACAAAAGGGGACACATGTAGGCAGCGGGTAACAAAACAGGCCTGTTGCAGGCAATTGTTCCAATTTGCACTGCGCTGTTCCTGTCCAGCAGCAGCAGCTCCAGTGGATGCAACAAACACAGCACAGGTCTTCAGCATGCACCCGAAACATCCTGTTCTGTACCAAGAATGGAGGGATAGAAGGGTAGAAAAGTACAACAGTCAGCTGTGGGAGCACTTGGCTCCGTGCAGCCAACACCAAGGGGGTTACAGCACTCCCAGCAGGATCTACCCCAGCTACCAATCCAGAGATGCTTGGAAATAGCAAAGACTGTTGAGGATTTACAAACTCATCCACTCGACCAAACTGCTCATTTCAGCTCCAGATTTGCCGGTGCCAAACCCTTCCAGCTGATACCAACCTCTTGCTTACACTACACAAGTGGCCTTTTTTTCCCATAGCTGCATTTAAACTTGCCCTCACAATCCAAGCAGTTTTTCCATGGGACTGAAATGGTCCTTACAGCTTTCCCAACGAAACAAGTGATTCATGACCAGTTTAATGCCACTTTTTATACTGCTCTAAACTAGGTTTACAGTTCAGTGACTAGCAAAGAGTAAAGCCGCCATGGTTTCCTTGGTGCTGTGATGACCATTATCATAGTATTCTAAGCAATTATGCAGCTGCCATAAAGTTTCAAGATCGCTCTTTATTTAGGTGAAGAGCCATTTCCACATCCAAGCTCTGTAGAAGGGAAGAAAGGAGAGAAAACCCACAGCCCAACAACTGCAGTTTGGGAAAGAACAAGTTTCTATGCCACTTCAAACTATTCCAGCCCAAACCTGCCATGAGGATCAAAGCAGCAAAACCTCCTTGCGCTAGAACCCCAGAGGCTGCAAATGGGATCTGTCATCCCTGCAAGGTGGGATCTGTGGTCAATTTAACCACCAGAGGCCAGGTCCCATTACAGTTTGGCAACCTGGGCACATCCCTCCAGCTCTCAACATCCTACCTGTGGGATGCATCCTACTGCTTGTTCATAACAGAGCACAGCAGAAGTGCTGGGAAGCAAGCAGTGTTAGAAATAAAACTCCGCAAGCTGGTTAGATTCAGTTTAAACATTATGAATGCCTAAATTCTAACATATACACACACATCACATTAGAAGTTACACTTCCAAATGCTTCCATATTTACTTTCCTGGGAGTTTAAGTTTATAATTAAAGTAAAACAAATACCAGGAAATTTTGTAATTAGTTTATTGCAAAAAAATCGGTAAGATCAGGTGTGCAGAAAGGCAGCAGCAGCGCTGCACTTTCTAACCACACAGAGCTCAACTCTGCAGCTGGTGCTTTGTCAGTCCACAGAGTCAGTAATGACAAACCTGCCTCTGATGACCATAGTTCCAGCAGCTTTGCTTTGTTCGCAGCACCCTCCTCACTTTCTTGCCCCTGATAGCATTTCAAAGGATTGTGAAGTCCATAGCCCCACTGTTTGGCTAACAAATTTCCCTTTACCAGCTTCAAGCATTTTACATCACTTTTGTTCTTCTATTGCCAAAACAGAAAGACTGAATGCTCCCATTTAGCCTTTGCCAGACTGTCCATTCTGGTATGTATTTTGCTGATGTCCTTTCCTATACATGTCCTTTTTGGAGTAGGCTCCCCATCTTTACTTTCTTCCCAATAAATTTTTTCCATGTCATTAATCCTTCTTCCATCCTCTGAATACTCCCTAATTCTGAAATACATTTTCTCATATGGAGTGACCATCACCCACTGGGGTCCAAATAAGATGACCGACATATTACACAATGACATAACAAGATGAGCCATTTCAGATACCACCCACTGCAGAATGTTGTGTTTCACACCCCAGAAACCTGATCCAGTAAAGCAAATATTTCAGGAAATCCTGGCAAGCCAGCACCAGAGGACCAGACTGCTGCAATTAATAGCGATTTCACTCCCACAGCATTGCCCAGGGGTCATGCTCACCCCCACAAAGCTGCCTGATGGAGCTATGGGGGAGGCCACCCCGTGACCCAGGCAGCTCCAACATCCTTTTCTGCGTGGGCCTCATGCCTGGCACCTTCCCAAGGGGCTTGATTTCTCCCTGCCCTCCTTGTGCAGTCAAGTGTTAAATATCAACCAGTGGCCTTCCTACCTCTTTCCCAAGGGGCTTATTTCACTGTTTCAGCAACCCTTTAGCAGAAAATGTAAGGAGCTGTCAGCAGCACAGCTAATGCAGTCATCACCCAAAAGCCAGCAGCCCTGCTCTATGCAGATATTTGGAGGTTATTAAATAACTTGAGACAGGATGCGAAGGTGGTGAGGGACTGAGATTTGCACAAAAAAAAAAAAATCATACACCCAAAAATCCTGAGAAGAAGGAAATGAATGATTAACAGTCATGAAATGCACAAGAGGGAGGCAAGGAAATTTGCTGCCGTCTCCTGCAGAAGATGCCAAGCAGGAATGGCAAGCTGCTCCCTGTGCTGCTCACACGCAGTGCTGAGGATGGGAAGCACCAGCTGCCCCTGCAGCAAGCTCTGTCACTGGGAAATTTATCCCAGGACACTCGGCTTGCACTTTCCTCAACAGCTCATCTCAGCTGCAAAGTGAATGCTCTGTGGACCCAAATTATTTTCCAGTCCCACTTCCTGCAAATCCAATGAGGTTTTTGCTTTTGGCTCAGAGCAACAGTAAATCTCAACAGTAAGCCCAAAGTTACCGCTTGCCCCCAACCCCTCACTGCCCATGAATGCCTTGAGGAGCACAGGGGTGGAGGAAAAGCACATAGCATAAGCCAGGCATCAACACACAGCACCAAGCACAGAGCAGGGCAAGCCAGCCCCTCTGCACACTGAAATCCCCACAGCATCACCACTGCTCATGCTGAGCCGGACATCTCAGCCCACAAGCCAGATGCTCAGAAACACTATATCCCTGTCCATTTGCAACTCTGCTTTATGGGATTCAGGAGCAGCCCTAATTTCAGCAACATGTCCAGCTCCACAGCACCCCAGGACTCTGATGGTGTCTTCCACTTACAGGAGGGACCCCAGGAGTTCCATTAGAGCTGGCACAGAAGCAAACACAACAGCCCTTCTGCTGCCAGCACGCCTGATCTGCTCTGTTCCTACTGACCACGCAGGAGCAGCTGGGTGCACAACAGCTCCTGTTTCTCCTGATGGATGCGTCTATTTTCAGATAAATTTTCATGAAAGATATAACACGAACAAATCTACTACTGTTACAGAGACTCAGTATGCTACCAATAGAATAAAAAAGGTCCTCATCTGCCTCCCAGCTAATTGCATGCAATATACTCCTAAACCCTCTCTAACCTTCTCTTTTCATACACACAGACTTCCCTGGGGCATAGAGACAAGAGAAGTGTATTCAATCTTCATTTCAAGGTGGATTAAAGCTATGGGTTACATATATATAATGGGGTTTTTTAGCTTGTATATATACACACACCCCCGGTAGCTTCCAGTGCTTGGACATGGATTTCCAACACAAGATAAAAAGATCACAAGGTTCGTGCATGCAGTGGTTTAGGTTCAGGCCCTGGCACAGCCCTGACTCTGCCAAGCACTGCCAGGGTCAAGCATCCAGCTAATGGCTCCTGGAAAACCAGCATCACCTGAGCTAAGAGGCTCCACAGCCACAGCAGGCTCAGCAAAAGGAATGTGCGACATCAGAAACACTTGTCTGTGGGTACCTGGCTAGACATCAAGCAACCTGGACTCAAACTCTTCCTGATATTTGTTCCCCTCATCAGCTTTTATTACAAAGGAAAAGCCAAGCTCAGCTTTCAGGAGGGAACAGAGGTGACAAGGAAGGGGAATACATGACACAGAGGTGGTTGTTTACCAGATGTCACTTCTGACCTCCTACTGACAAGATGAGCTGTACAGCAGCATTTAATCCCATGTAGCAATGCCGAGGGACTCCCAGTTGTGCTGTGTGGGCATGTTTCTTCTTTAGGCGAGGTTCTCACCTCACACACCCTTCTCATTTAACAGAGCCAAGATACACACGTAGCTCTGAGGGGAACCCAGCAAAGCACATGGACTTCTGTAAATGGAAAGCAGAAGGAAAGGATGACAAGCACTGGATCCACCAGCAGACAGACTGCTTTTCCCACTACGCCAATACAGACCTAGATCAATTCATTTGCCATCACAAACAAACTAAATATAATACTGGAATGAACTAGAGCAAAGCTCCTCGGTGCAGCAGCATCCTGCCCACATCCACTACAGTGAATTACACCCTGGAGATGCAAAGTATATTTTCCCCAAGCAAATATATAACACTGACACATACTACATCTGTGTAGCCAGAGTGCCATTTACAGCTTCCACTAGGAGCTAAACACTGGGGATTTCCATACAGAAAGCTTGTAAGCATGACTGTGACACTCTCAGAGAGAAAAAGGGTTAAAAATAAAGACAGAACCAAAAAGAATAAACTTCTCCCAGGTAGTGGGCTCTTCTACCAGTCTCCTCAAGAAGCTGCCACCCACCTGCCCTTGGACAGGGCTGGCTCATCTTCTGACCAGGAGGCTCAGATCAATACCCAGCAACATTGCTGATCAATTTTTAAGAGGAGTAACAGCCATCTCACCCCTCACTAAACAGCTGCACACACATTATTTGCAGTTACTGCCAAACCTCTGAAAGATCCACTAGAGACCACACTAATCAATTTTTATTTCTAATTAAACTGTTGCCTGCAGTATGCTGGAAGAAACAAGCAAAAAGGGACTACCCTAAATGAACATCTTTAGGAGGCAGGAGAGGATTTACACCAAGTGGTTGTTTTTTTGGGTAGGCCAAAGACAAGAGGCAATCTGCCAGGCAGCCAAGACACCGCTCCAACTTGGGAGAACAAATCTTTCCTTCATTCTTTTCTTCCTGCTCTTAGTCACCTCCACAGGCCTTCTGCCTTGAACAGGAGGTCTCCAAGGACTTGGTGAGGTTCAGATCTCATGGACTGACCAGCATGTCAGTGTCACTAATCACAGCCTCCACTGAAGAACAAGGCAAATTTCACTTTTATTGAATCTCTGGTACCAATTCCTCCTGCCTTGAAGTCAAAGGGTCTTCCTGGCCAGGTTCACCCAGCATCTCCAGATGTCTTCACCTGCCTCATTAAAACACTCCTTGTCATAACAAAGGGTATGGGCCCTGTTTATTACACCCATCATTTCACATGGCTTACACTGGGTATCCAAACTGGGGCTAAAGGAGACAAACCACTGATTTCCCTCCAGCAATAAAGGAAGGAAAACAGGGAGGCAGACTGGCTAAGTTGGGCAAACAAATCCCATCCTACAGCAACTTCATTTGGAGTTTGCCAACAGGGAGAGCCTCCAACCATCTGCTAAAAATGAAACATTAGGGAAAAATAAAAGAACCTGAGAAGTGTTGCTGACAGTGAATGAAAACCGCCAGTGCTGTAGCTAACATGCCTCCAATGAGCTGAAAGGGTGCTGGTCTCTGTGATGCCTCAACACCTTACACAAAAAACCACAACACACACAAACACCACATAGCTAGAAAGTGTTATGGGAGGGCAGACAAGCTCAAACTGTCTCAAGGATGCTCAGTCAGATCCAAGGACAACAGTATGGGCATAGGAAAGAAAGGCCAAGGCAGGCCTGGAGAGTGAAGAGAGTGTGGGTGTGGGGGGTGAGCAATCCTCACACATTCCCATTTCCTTACATCTGAACTGAGATATAACTGTATTTTGCAACACTGGGTTAAGAATTTTACAATTCTTGTTTGGGCAAGGAGGCAGGAAGAGGTGGTCCATTTTCAGAGGACAGAATAACTAAATGATCACAGAGTTGAACTCTAGGAATCTGTAAAAAAGATTCCTAAAAGGTACTCCACCATCTTTTTATCTTAAGATAAAGCCAGCAGCTTGGACTTAAATTCTTGTGTGCCTTCTTCCATTACTCACAGCCTTTGTGTCTTCTGTTGCCTCCTTTCTTCAAGTCCCAGTAAAGCTCTTGAGAAAGCTAAATGGCCTCTTCTTTCTGATCACAGTGTCCTTCAGGGCTTGGGACACTGATAAAGATGACATAAGAGCTTAGCAGGTAAGAAGCCATAAAGATGAGAGAACTCCCCAGAAGAGTTCAATAACAAGCTGGAGAATAATGTGGGCTGAGTCACATTAGACACTTCAGCAGCAGTGTCAAAAGCTTACCCATCTTCTGCTCTCAGGTCTATTGTGGACAGCCAAGTATCTTGCAAAAGTGCACACCCAGAGCAGTGGGACAACCTGGCTGACCAGTTGCTTAAGTCACAGTGACCCTGGAAGGCAAAGGCTTGATCCATGCAGTAGATGCTGCTGTGCACAGATGGCATCTCTGGTGCTCACCACAGAAATGATAAATGCTACCAAGGTGCACTAGTTAAAGAGACTCTGTGGACAGGGAGGATTGAAACACCCACTGAAAGGCTTGATCAGGCACAAAAGGGACAACTGTCCTGACATCTACTTGAAACTCCAAGTGACAAGAGACACATTGCACTGCTCAGTCTCCCCAGCCAAATCAAGACAGCCTCAAAATGCTATTTCCTCTCTCCACACCCAAATCTTACTACCAGATATAAGCAGTTTGCTGCAAGACTAATTCACAGTGGGGAAAGTACTTCAAGTTATTTTAGTGCTTAAATCTTGTTTCATTTTCCACCTCCCCAAACAATCCTGAGAACTAAACAAGCTGTTGCTGAGCTACTTGCAAGGATTTATTGAGTTTCACAGCTTATTTTGGCTCTCAGGAGCAAGCTCCTCTGTTAGTTTTGCTTGTTTGCAATGCAGTGATTTGTGCTGCTAGAAGCTGTATCCACTGCAGAGGCAGCACTTGGGAGTAGTTTGGAGGTGCTTTACTATTCCCTTTCTTCTTGTTTTTCACTGATTTCTGGTGTTTTGTCTGAGACAGCCTACACATATAGATAAAGTAGAACAACTGCTTCAAAAGACTTCCTGCTGTAGGTGTTCAGGATGGAGGTAAGTGGAGTTGAGGGCTCACAGAACAAACACACCTACCTGACCTCATATTCCTTACCCCAGGTTCAGCTTCTAAATTCCTCCTTGCTCAAGAGCTATGCACTTGCAAGAGCTCTCTGTTCTCACCAGCAATCTTTCCCCTCCAGAATTACTTTGTATTCCCTCTTGAGATGTTACAGGATTTCTATCACAGCTCATTTACAAACATTTTGCCTAGTACAGCTCCTGGTTCTGGGCAAGAGGATCAGTTACAGCTCTTCCACTCATCCCCTTGCCTGTGGCCTCTTCCCCTTCTCCAGCACTGGTGTATATCCCTCTCACAAACATTTGCAACACCCAGGCAAGCACTGTCATTCCTACACAAACCCCACAGTGAGGTTCCCAGTGACCCCCCAGGCTGGGGAAATCCAGGGCATCTCACACACAAGATGCAGCTGTAGTTTGAGCAGTGATTGCAGGCACAAAGATACAAGAGCAACAGCATTTCTGTGTGCACAGGGGGTTAAAACAGAGATGGGTTTATGCTTGCTGTGTCCCTTGGGATAACAACTGATGACAGCCTTCACTGCTGCCAGAAAAGAGGATTTCAGGATTGCCTTCTGAAACCTGTCTGTACCCACGCAGCTACAGTCTGCCCACACCAGCACAGCACCATTGGAATAAAGCTGGCAGAACACCCATGCTGTTTGCAGGAGTGCTTTAATGTGACCAAACAGTTTATATCCAACTACCAGCTACTAAGAGAAAAAAAGCAGTCACCTCCCAGATGACTCAAGTAGCCTGGGAAGAAGGGACAGACCTTGTAGTTTACAAGATCACAGCCTGAATAACACAGTTCTTCACATCTAAAATACTTATGCTGGAAGACTAAACTAAAAGCTCCTTGTTACATTCCATAGACTATTCCACTGGGCTTACAGCAGTGGAAACTCATGGTGCCCACAGGTTTCTAGCTGAGGAAAACCAGAGGAGCCCCAGGCAAGCCCTCACCCTGCTGTCGAGAAGCATCGCTTCCCCTGCCCTGCTTCAGATCCAAACATCACCACAAGCTCTCAAAACTAATCTGAGAGCCTGTAGCACTGAGGCAGTAGAATTAGACAGAAAAGAGATTTGCTAACATTGGGAAGAGCTGATAAAGCAGACAGGCTGTCCTAACTATTTAAAGGAGCTTCTTGCAGCAGCTGGAATAATCTTGCATAATGGGACTCAGGGATGAGTTGGGGAAGAAATGATAGAGGCATTTGCAGAAACACTAAGGAGGAGGATAAGCCATACGTATCTGGTCATGCATCTCTCACAGCAGCTTTGCAGGGAACTGATGAAGAGCAATAGATGCTCACTGCCAAAAAAAGTGATGAACCAATGGCAGATGGCCCCAGCACCCTCTCCTGCTCCTCCTGTCCCTGGGGACAGCCACACAATGGAGAGCAAGGTACACGGCACCACTCAGATCCTTTGCCTTCCACGTAGTCACAGTGCAGCCAATAAATTTGCCGCTGATGACAGTAAGATTCCACATTCATCAGGCAGGGCAGACAAGGAGAGTCTTTCATTCAGGTGACAGGCAGCTCCTGCAAATGCTGGTGTCCGCAGGCAAGGATTTTAAAACATACATCCACATGCACTAAAGAAAAAAACCACACACAAACACAACATTAATTCCTACTTCCAACCATGCAGTATTTAGATGCTTCAAAAGTGTCCTCACAGAATTCAGCTGCTATTGGGGTAGGCATTTCTTCAATAACTCTGATTTTGTACCAACCACATGTAGCAGCTACTGCATCCTCCTGGGAAGAAACAAGCTGGCTTTTCTCAAGGAATGCATTTTTGTAAATATTTCCCTCTTAGAAAAAAAAAAAAAAAAAAAAAAAGAGTACCACACACAAAACAATCTTTGCTTTCTATTTGGTAATTAAAAGATACTGGAAACTAAGTTACTCACACAGAAATTAATTCTAAAAGCACTGATTCATATTAACATGCAACAGAATAGTACACACAAGTTCAGGCAGCAATTTTGGGATTAAGTGTTTTCCTGACAAGACAACTGGTGGGGCAATAATGGCAATGGTTCACTTATACCACCACAGATAGTACTATGGAAATAGTTCAGTCTTCTATTACAATTTCTTCCACTCTGAAAAACAGCAGGAGGAAAAACAACAGCCAAGCCAAAAAGAAAATTTCCAAGTTGCTCCCACATGTGGATTTGGGGCATCAGATACGTTACTAAATTAAAATGTGTTGAACTTTTGGCTGCAAGAAGAAAGACACACCATACAAACAATGCAATTTAACTTCCAGGTTTCCATAACTCCTTGGTTCCTGTGGGACAGGAAACATGGGGAAGGAGTCCCAGGACACCTGGAAAGTGTGACAGGAGGCACAGATAGCTCAGGTCTAAATGTAAAACTTTGAGGGATTTAAAGTCAAGATAAATTACTAGATAAGTACAGTTCCTAAAATTTTCTTCACTGATTGGTGCATTTCCAAGCAGCAGAGAAGTCTTTTCTCCCTTCACCCTCCTTTTCTCTTAAGTGAATACTAGGGAGAAAACAAGAAGCCCTAATTCATACAATGATCACATGCAGTCCTCAAACATCCTCAGTATCATTTACTCCTTCCCCTTCCCATGAAGTCACTGGAATCAGAAAATATTCCAGAAGGTCTCTTAAGAGATCACCAAGACCATGCTGTCCTCACCAATATTTTTGTGACAGCTTACAACTTGGTGCCATTTAAAAAACATAATGAACATATTCTCTCTTCCTTCAATTGGTGATTAATGAAAGGGTTGACTTTTACCAGGTCCCCAACAGATGCCAAGGGAATCTCAATCTGTTTGTCCTCAGTAACAAATCATCACACAGATAAACCCAAGTGCAATTTTCCAGCTGCTGCATAGCAGCATCATCTAGTCCACCCTTCCATAGCTCATCTTCCCTAATTCTTCAAAAGAGGTTAAAGAATTAACAGGAGAACGAGCTCATGCCAAGGGAGAATGTTTCCAGTTATTTATAATCCCAGTTTTGCTCCTAGTGAGTTGGCCAGTATTTAATATACAACCTTATCTGAGCACCTCCACAGCAGAGCTTTATAAAAACACTAAAGATAATCGTAAAATTTTGAAAACATAAATTACAGACCTATAACAGGAGGTTTAAGTCTTCAATTCACTTGGAAAAGGAGCAGCTATAAATTACGAAAAATACAAGCTCCAGAAGAATACCTCCGTGCTAGATTTCACTTTATATACCCAGAATAAATTTCCATTGTAGACAGGGGGACATCTGTTTACTCATTTCCCTGAAAAATTCATGCCACAGAATAGATCTATCTAGAGCCTGGTATATTATTTCTTTATGTGTCTTGGTGGATAGAAAGAATAATGTAATTAAAAATAACTCCAAGGTCAAGATATAAAACATCAACACACTACAAGTTGCCCCACAGGCTTTTTGCTAAGAGCACAGGTAACTGCTTAGCAAGACACCTTGGCAAACAAATACAAGGATCCAGATTCCATGCAATCATTTAGCTGAGCCTTATTGGGAATTCCCTTCTCCACCTCCACCTGGACCTCTAAAGCCAAGGGCTACAAAGCCATAACTCCATGGCTCATGTAGAAATTAGTTGCCTTGAAATGCAAATAGCTTTAAAGCAACTAAATAGTTTAAACTGCCAGCGTGTGGAAAGAAAGTCATTATTTTATAGTGATCAGAGGTGTCTGAGGTGCTTCAGAGAGCAGACAAAGGCACAATCCCCATGGACCTTACAATTTGATTAACTTAATTAACCATGTTATTTCCCTAGTTCCTGGTAACTCCTTAAATCAATGAACTAAGACTTAATAGCAAAGTACATACCTAGAAGCTTTATTGATCATATCTCCACACAACACTCACTGAACTCCTAAAGTCACGGCTTGGCATAAAACCTATAAAATATACTTGGGTAGCAGACTTTCACTTGATTATCCCAAAGTTCCATGCAGGTACCCGAGATAGGAAAGAAGCTATCAGGAGCAGGGATTGAAATTTTAATAGCAAGAGAGCCACTAAGCTCAGTATTATATTAAAAAGGCAAAAGAATCATTACAGTATTATTCAATTTTAAAAATCAAAGTTTTACATTTGTTCATCACCTCTCATAAACACGGACCCCAGAGTATTTTACAAATGCACAAGGAGGGCAGACCTGCAGTCACACGTTTCTCCACACCTCCTCTGGTGACCTGGAGCCCAGTACACACCAGCAGCTCCTCAGCCCAGGAAGGGAGGAGTGAAGAAATCACTGGCTTTTTTGTGCTGCTTCTTCACTGGTAAACAAAATTGCGACTGCAACAGCTTTCACACACAACATAGAACAACAGCAGGCACGGGGGGACCCCTTAATCCCCTTTCACTAGCCCTTGTCCAGGTTGATCTATTACCAGCTGCCAATGACACCGAGGAAGTTGTTCATTTTCGAATAGGTCAGTGACTCATCATTTTAACTCACTTCCCTCTGCTAAAAATCAATGAGCTCCTGAAGCAGTATCATCCTGGATGACCAGTGTTTTAACATGCTCAGCCATGTACTGAGCAACACTGTGCCAGATAAGACATTTTCTACCACTTTTTGGTCACTTTTTCCAAATATTTGGCACAATTAGCTTAATTTCAAGTATGAAGACATTAAGCAGAGAAGGGCAGCCATAAACATCTCAGCTGCAAGGAAAGCAGAGCCCAGAAGTGCCTTCCAACATCAGGTCACCACAGTCAGCCATGGAGATGGACTTACTCTCTTGGTGGGAAGCAATCACCTCCTAGGAAGAGGACACCTTTCCACAAAGGAGTTTGTGTGTGTTGGGCAGATCTCTATTTGTCTTCTCTTGCAGTGAAATGGGAATATCAGACACTAGAAGAGAGCTGCACTGTACTAAACTATTCCAACAATGGCACAGTCCAAACAACCACCTCCATTCTCTTGCTTACTTGGCTGCATAAATAAGTTTTCCTGCTCCCCTGTCCATACCCAAATTGTTCTTTTCCACTCCAAGTCCCTACACATGAAAAGAAGGGAATATCTCAAAAAAATCTTCAATGAGCTCTGTCCCTTTACTCACAAAATGTTCCTCAAAACACCATCAGCAACACTCTCACAGCACAAATCAAAGCGGGGGTGTTGCACGATAAAATCTCTCTCACCTCTGACTTGCAAGCCCAACTAAGTCACTGTGTCAGAACTATCAAGGGTCGAATAGCTTGCCAGGGGCTAAGCTCAGCCTGCTGCTAACCAGCCAGGTTGGAGGCGACAGGTAGACAGGGAACACGACTCACACACCGGCTGTCACATCAGCTCAGCGCAGTGGGACATCACAGGAAAGCTGCCAGGCTCCAGCAGGAACTGCTGAACGAGGAAAGCTGCAGATGGGGAAGAAGTGAGGCAGTGTGTCCAGAGAGGAGCTTGCAAAACTGGGGCTGTCACAACTCCACAGTGTTTTCCTGGCTTTCACCTACTTGGTATTGAGGTTCAACAGGTCAAATGCCAAACTACCCCACTGTGCTGGGGCACAGCTAATAATGATATCACATTATACTGTTAAACTATGACAAGCCCCTAGAGCCAATTCACTCTAGAGTTACATTCACTTAAAAAAATGCATATGTTCGTATACATAGAGGGAATTCCTCAGCTGTTTTGCATCACAGCAGAAGCACCATCACCACCTGCCCTGTAATGCAAAGGCTGCTTTGTCAGTGGTTCTGCTTTACACCCCGCTGAAAACAACTTCCACTTTGACACGGGGACTTGGCCAGCATGCCCACCATGCCAAGTGCAAGACATCTCCCTGCAGTATAATTTAAATTTGCTTTCCCTGCACACTGCTGAAGAGCATCTCCAGCCTATAGCCAGCTGTGCAAGAGCTGGATTTCTATAAGAAACTCACAGCTGCAGAGGGAGATAACAGTGAAACAAGCCCCTCGCTCAGCACTCCAGCTCCTGTCCCTCACTCCCACCACCACATTGAAGCCAAACACCAACATCACAGCTCACAATTAAACATCATGGCATGATTTTATGGGAGAGAAAAGCAGCACAAAAAAAATAGCACCCTGAGGACTTCAAGCTCACAGATAAGTCAGTGGCAAGGCAATGAGGGGTAATCAGGAATCTGTGTCCCCCGGCCCCGCTGGGAGCCCCCAGAGAGGAGCAGCTGCTTTGAGCAACACTCAGAGAAGCAGATGGGTGGCAGAGGACAGTGCTCCCTGGCCAAAAGCCACAGTCCCTCTTAATTATTCAGAGGCAGAAACTGGATGGCATTTGTCACAGCATTGCCTGTCACTGAATTACTCCCAAGCAGGACGTGACCCTTGGCGAGGGGCAGCCCTGCAAGCCTGGCACTGTGAGCTGGAACGTGGCTACTGCACAGCCTGCCCCCCCTCACCACAAGCCCTAGAGAAACCAAGCATCACAGCCCAACTTGCTAATTCTTTTGCTTTCCACTCCCCAGCCCACTTATCAAGCCCCATATACGCGCACCAACAGAAATTATATTCAAGTATGACAGGATATGCCAAAAAGTCAATCACAATGGTTATTTAAAAAAAAAAACAACACACCACCAACCCAGGAGCCATCCCTATACATGACCAACCACTCTTGGCAGGTGGTAGGGGAGGAAAATCAGAATAAATACAATTAAACAGCCAAGACAGACAGCTATGCTCTGTGTTACGTTTGAAATGCAGTCTCCAGAGGCTGAGGAAGCAGCATGACTGACGAGGGCACATTTTGAAATTCCTCAAAGGCAGGTTGCCTGGATGTGCAGCCAGACCCAGGCTGACAGAAATGCTGCTAACAGCACCTAATTTGCTAGAGGATTATCACTTGATGTAACAGATGGAAACTAGATTAGATAGCTGGTAAACTCGCAGAACAGATCATTACTGTAGAGGGAAATTTTTACCCACTTGAACAGAACTCTTCTGCTCAGCCATGTGCTGAGCAACACTGTGCCAGATAAGACATTTTCTACCACTTTTTGGTCACTTTTTCCAAATATTTGGCACAATTAGCTTAATTTCAAGTATGAAGACATTAAGCAGAGAAGGGCAGCCATAAAATTGTACTCAGTAACTGCGCTTTCCTATCTGTTTTGATCTGAGTATCAAAACCTTCTAAAGTCCAGTCCTTACCCACTTTGTGCAGATGTGAATAATCTCATGCAGAGGTTTGCAGACTGGTTTTCCAGGTGGCACACAACTCCTCAGTCCTGTTAATATCAATGGACAGAAAAAACTCCCCACCACTGAGAACCTAAATGACTATTTGACTTTGTTCAAAGCCCTACACCTCAATCCCCAACACTAACCCATTAATTAAAAAGTGCCAGCCGCACTGGAATGGCTTTAGTTATCACTAGACTATAAGCTGATCTGTTGGGGAACACGACAGCTATTTAATGCAACCAGGTGTTACTGCACGAGGTGTTTGGATGGGATGTAAAGAAGGACATGAAGCCCAGGAAACAGGCTGGAGTAGCAAAATATGACCAGTAAGTTGGAGCATGTTCACAGCATCAACATGTCAAGACATGCCAGGGGTTTTGCAGCATGCCTGTACTCTACTTTTGTTCAAAAGAACGTAGAGGCAGCACACACACCAACCTCCAGCCCCACATGGGGACACAGCCCAAACACAGTATCTGCAGCCACCTTCCAACCCCCTGAGAAGGGACCTCCACAACTTATGGCTTCTGTGTTAAAGAAGTTAACCAAGTTAGCCAGTTAACCAAGAGCCAGTTAGCCAGTTAACCAAGAGCTGTTTGCAAATGTTATTTAAAAAAAAAGGCAGGAATACAAGTTCTTTCATTCTCATTCACTTTCCAGCAACTTCTATTGATTTCTGCACTGCAGAGTTAAAACAACTTGCCTTCCATGTCCTCCAGTGCTAACAGCTCTGCTGCTGGCCATTCACCAATTTGTTTCTCCACTTCCCATTCCCTCTCATTGTTCTAGAAATATTTCCTTATTTAAACTAAAAAAATATGCAGTTTAAAGTACTTCATCCATCAATATGGTTAAGTAGGCAAGTGAAAGCTTTGACAGCATCCACAAGACCACATCATCTCTGGATCCTGAGGTACAGAAAAGGCAAGGAGTTGTCAATTATGTCCAAATCCTACAAAGTGTGTAGGGTCACCACATACCATTGCTAAGGAGCGGTGTCCTTCAAGCACAGACACCGGAGCTGCTCATCGCCTGGGACCCACAGGGATGCATCATGCAGAAACACGATGTCAGAGCATGCTGGCCACCAAGGTTTATTCCTAAACCACTGAAGATCAAAGATACCTTAAATCACCAGCTTGAAGAGGAAAAACAGAGATAGAGGAAGGGTGAAGAGATGATGCTCCCAAGGAGGATGGAGACTGAGGCAGCACTGTTCCCTGCCCTCCCATCACAGAAGAGATGCTCATAAGGATTTTTTAAGACGTAGCTGCTTGTACAGCAAGGAGATTGACTGCTTCCTATTCCAAAATGAAAGTAAGCAAAAGAACACTTAATCTAGAAACAAAAGTATTCATTCCCAACAGAGCCCTCTGTTCAGGATTAACACATAGCCCTGAGACAAGCTGCCACAAATATTTATAACTCATCCTCCCAGCTCTTCGCTAAATTCATCCCACTGTGACAGCCCCAGGGAATTTCTCCAGATTCCCAAAAGCAATGTATCTGAGCAAACTGTTTAATGAGGGAGTCTCCACTCCCGGAAACATCATCATTTTCTGGAAAACACACAGTAAGCACTGGATCTGTATCAGGAAAGCACACTGGTACCAAGTGAGGAAAAAAGGAAAAAAGACACTTAGCGTCAATAATTTCTGTAATACCATCACACTGCCTGACAGTTTGCCTTATTCTCTTACTTTTCTCTCTCTTTTTTTTTTTTTGCATTTCTTTTGCTGCTAAAGCTTCAAGGTCTCTGCTTGCAAGGGGGTGCAAATGAAAACAAGCCCTCCCACCACCACAAGTCTATGCGCTGGTTCAGGGGTCCCCCATGCCAGAGACTCCACATCACCTAAGCTCTGCCCTAAGAACAGAGCGGAATTTTTTCTATTCAATGTGAGACAGGAGGGAAAATAATTTCAGAGGCCAATCTCGGCTCCATCCCACAGGACCCAAGTAAGATCTCTCAAGCTTGACCTAATCCTTGCCTCTAGTCGCAGCTCCCCTCTCAAATTGTATGAGGCAATACTCAAATGTGAGCCAGGACCTTTGCTTCTCCGCACAAATGAATGAGGTGTCACCGAGATGACTAACAGCATCACACGTACAAGAAAAAGTTGATAACACCAACAATCCAAATAAATACTCAGAATAGCCTCCAACTCTGGCAACAGAGCAGCATTGAAGGTTAATATAACTGCTAAAACGAAAGCTCTGTAATGCCTTGTTCACAGTGGAAATAAAGTTGTTAAGCAAAAAAGTGTGTTACTTTATAGACTGACATTCAACACCTTGAAGAGTTTAGAATTGGATTTATTCTGCAGCCTTAGCAAGAGGTATCTACTCATCAAGATGCAGCAGTTCAGCTGGCAGGGTCACTGATACCTCTCTTAAATAGAGGTAAGACACAGATCTAACCACACCTGAACACAGTGTTCCCTTGATCTCCAACAGCACATGGTAGCCCCCTTCTCCTTAAATGCAGAGTGGTCTTCATGCAAAATACCTGGAGCTGTCAGAGGAAAATACATTTGATTGAGCTAATTTCCTAGTGGAAAACAGCAGTCCCAATGTTATCAGTGGAATCAGCAAATTTTGCTGGAGCCAGAAAACAGTTCCGGCTCAAAACCAAAAGCCAGTAATTACTAGATGCCAAGTTCATTTAACATTAATGAGGGGGAAAGTCAGTAACAGGGAAAATTGCCATAATTGTAGAATTTATCTGTTTTAGTTATTTTATCTGAACTCCATCTTCCAAAGACAAAGGCGAAGGGAAGGAGAAAATAAAAATAGATAATTAATTCTCTTGACAAAACAAGAATGTGGAAAAAATTATCCTAATTTAAAATTGAAGGATTCATTACTTTTCCTCTCAAAGAAAGAAGTCCATGGGAAGGTCCAAGTATAACTGAACCAAGTGCAGACCCTTCCAAGAAGAGAGGGTTTATATCCCCGTGTGTGGTTCACCAAGGACTGCAGAAGAGGAGCTGCCGTTTCTGACAGGCACCATCAGCACAGGTTTTATTTTCCACATTAAATGCTGCCCATGCTCTGATCCCAGTTACACCAGTATCAATCTACAGTAGCTCTACTGGTTTCAGGGACAGAAAGTGACATTTACATGGTGTGACTGCATTTGGCCCATGATGTGTGTGCAAGAGCAGCACCCGTACACATGGGGTACACTGGCACTCAGTGGAGCAGGAGATATGTGGCTCCTCTGGGAAAAGAGACCATTGCATGAAAAATATAGCAAGTTTGACTTGATCTAGACATTACTCAAGCCTTTCAGGCACAGATCACTGCTCTGAGCTTCAAGGGTTAAGACTGGCTTTTAAGAGAGATGTCTCCATTCACGTAATGCAGAGCTCCAAAATGCCCAATTCACTGTCTAAGGGCTCATCTATGAAGGGATAAATTTTAATAGAGCTATAGCTTGATAATTATTCTACTTCAGTTATACCTCTGTAAATTCACATCTGTTTTAAAATAAGTTCTTTATTCCACTATAACAAAGTCAAGTAATTAACAAAATAGTCACTTTTATTCTGAAACTGGGCACCCATAGGAAGGCCTACACAGTTTTAAACACAGAAGGAGATGACCTGGCATAGGTACTTTGGCTCTGCACCCAGCAAGGGCCTGGTTGTGGGTATAATAACCAAGCAGCTCCCCTACGCTTGTGTCTGCTTAGAAGAGGCAAATGGTAAAGATGCAGAGCAAATCATCTGCCTCTTAGTCTTGCCACAACCTCCATTTAACCCAAGCAATGCTCATCTCAGTGCAACTCGGAGCATCTGAAGACCTTGGGTCAGCAGCTGCAGTCACAGCTCGGGACTGGAGCAGTTTCAAATGCCGCGTCCACTCCCTGGGAACTGCCCACGTGCGTTTCCACTACGCTTGGCACAAGCCCACAGTAGCACCAACAGGTTTGGAGAACAGGCATGGCCTGAATCCAAACAGATCTGGCAGTTCTTTTCACTCTGAAATTCTCCTGGCTCCCACAATTCATGGTTTCCATCAAGGTCTTGAGCTTCCTGAAAAGTTCCCCCCACGCTTTCCAACCTTGGCACCTCTAAGGGTGCCAAACCACTGCAGCTGATGCATTTGCTCAGCATTAAGCATCATTATTTCATGTTGCTGATAAAAACTATTTTGCAAGAAGCCCCACAGAGTGCAACAGCTTGAGAGAGAGAGCAGAACCGCAGAGTGTCCATACCGTTTCATACAGCCAACTTCTGTGTACACAGGATCACATTTGGGTTGTGTAATCCAGCAGGCCACTTCAAAAAGCAAAACACTGATCAGTCTGTCTTTAATCAAACTCCAGCGAGGCTTTAGAGTCATTCTGTAAAACCCTCATGGCTTCATCCCTGAGTTGTGCAGGGCTTCAGCAATCGTGAAATTCAGCTCTGATTGAGAAGCGCAAGATCAAAAGCAGCAGCCCAAAGCCGGCGCAGCGTGACAGTGTGACAGCCAGCGAGAAGGGAGCGGGCACAGCGCTGGCTGCAGCTATTGCCGCCTCACTTGATGGGGGCCAAATCCACATCAACATATTAATGAAGGAAAAAGACCCCATCAAAGTCTAGCAGGATTTGCTCTGGCTGTCCCATCAGTTTGATGAATGAACATTATCCCTTAAGCTTCACCACCACAGCCTTCAAGCAATCCTAATTCCCCACCACACTTCACTGGAGGGTCAGAACCTCTAGCTTTACATTTTGTTTAAAAGCAGTGGCCTGTATAACGAGTATTACCAACAAACAGCAGCCCATAAGTTCCTGAGCACTGCATGTGCAAGTCCTCATGTCCAACAAAGCCTGAATGCACTGTAAAGAATCACATGCAGGAATATGTTAATAAATCGCATTCAGCAGACAGACATAACAGCCCTTCAACAACAGAGCAGTTCAATTGCACACTAGTTAAGTGACAGCTATCCAGCTGAATTTCTTTACTGAAAGTAAGTGCCAGTACAATAGATCATGTTATTATAGGTTTGGACAAAAGGACTCTGTAAGGCAATGTATTAAAACTGAACAGACTGAGCCTGGCACTGAAGGATGGTTCTAAGATGACTTGATAAATACAAAAACCTCCTTTCTGAATGACTGAGTTATTTCTGATGTGGCAAGAACAAGAGCAAACACTTAATTTTAAGCACTAGAATAGTTCAACTGATTTCAGGTAATACACACCTCAGTTTGCAAAATCAAAATGTTTATGGGTAAGCAAACAATTTTTTTTATGGTTACTCTAATCTAGTTATTCTACACATAACACGTGCATATCACAAATAACATGGAACACAATGAAAGATCTTCTCATTTTCTGCTAATCACACAAAACCTGCGAACTTTCATCTTACTGAGATGTTTCTTATTGAGGTGTGGGATTAAGTAAAGAAGAATCCCATTTCCAGTCATAACCATAATTTCACAGCTCTGGAGCAAAAACATCCCAGTACACTGTTCTGAGGACAGAATAAAAAGCTGATGTTTACAGCCCAGCTGTTATAAACCCCCTCAAGACAGACTGCTGGGATATTTTTACCTTCCCATTATAAAAAATTTAAATAGCTCTGCCAAAGCCATGAAAAAAAACCCACCCCACTGCTAAATTTTCCCCAGGGTCCCAGTCCTGCCAAATTGTACCTGCAGAAAGCTAAGGCAGGCGAGAAAGAGATCTCGCAATGGTTTTGGGTTTTTTGTTTTGTTTTGGTTTTTTTACTTTCTTGCCCTCATCCTGTAAATCAACCTGCACTACAAAGGATTTTCCTTTCCCCACACACCACGGGACACCTCTGCCCATGACTGCACAGCAGCAAAAATGCCCCATACGCTCCTACAGCTGTTTCCAAGGTAACCAGCAAGGAACCATATACAAGGGAAGGAAGCAAACAGCAGCTACGCAATCCTGCAATATCGGCACTTCTGGAGCAGATCTGAGTTGCCCTTTTCCCCTCCAGCCTTGCCAGCTGCCTCACAGTTCATGCAAAGGGTGGGTAACTCGCTTCGTATTTTATAATCCCATCAGACAGTCTTCCTTAAGGTTTGGGTTTTTTTTTTTTTAAAGGCATCATACTGGAGTTTTAAGGTTAGAGTCAAATTTTCCTCATTTTACTGAAGTAAAAGCATCTGGGGGAGGAAGCAGAAATATATCAACAACCTAAATTTACACTCAAACCTTGTATTCCCTCCCAGTAGAAGCAGAAAAACATATCAGGTTTAGCAAAGGGTGCCTGCCCACTACTGCAACCCATGTTACACAAGTTATATGCAGCTAGATAAGTTATTTCATTACAAGGATAACAGCATCTCCACTGCTCTGTCTACAGATACAGTTTATCCTTTCCAGGCATCTGGTTTTCACATCCACTCAGATATGCCAAAATCCCTAGAGACTTTCCCACCTACCCACATACATTCATGCTCCCAAAGCAGAAATTAGACTCTGCTGCTTTTACTACTGAAAGCCTGGGAGCAGCAAGGATACAGCCCAAATCCTGCAGTACTCACAGAAAGGACAGTGGGACCAGGGGGAAGTCAGGACAGGAAAGGGTCTGGCATAGCCAACTAGTTCACTCCACTGCCCTGAGAGAGGATCAGCTATCAGGGAGGTAAATCAGCAGGAGATGTGGCCACACAGCTCTGTCTACACAGCTATAAACAGAACTGCCTGGCTGGATGCTCCAGCCTCTGCTCCCAGGTCCACTACAACCCCACAGCCACATAGAGCAAAGTAAATCAACCCCCTGACTGGAATAACTGGGCTGTTATCACTACAGGCTGGAAAGAACACATTTTCTACCAATAAATTTCCAAGCCATTAATATATTTTTTTTTTCTGCATGAAACAGAATAAGGAATAGCACACCCCATGTACAACCCTCTTGTGGCTGGGAACAAAAATACCTTACAGAATGAAGCATTTCTGCACAGTGGTCAGGAGTCCTAGCCCATCCCTCAAGGGATAGAAGTTTTAAGCAAAAACATGCATAAGGAAACTCACTGTTTTGAAATGGCAATCATACTTCAGTACAGTTCACATGTGTCTTGCGTTTCCCTATGTGACTTACAATGGCTGGCCTTTTAAATACCGTGATTAACAAAGCACTGAATGGCTGCAAATTGCAGGAGATGTTCATCACGTTAATATTCAGTAACCAAAATATACCACCCTTCTAATCACAAATACCCTCCTGATGAAAAACAGGACTAGTCCTCGGAGGCAACACACTGATGGCACAGAGCACACACACCTGGGGGAAAAGCTCCCCAGCTTTGATAGCCAAAACAAAACCTACCACATCTGCATAGCCACGGAGATGCCAACAAGGCAGACATAACTTGTTCTGAATAAGAAAAACCAGAAGTCAGTATTTCTTCATAGACTGGTTGGAAGGGGGTTTGCAAAACTGAAATCTGAACTGAACCCTGCAGAGATTTCTTGGCAATGTTGTACATGATGTGAAACCTTCTGTAGCATCCAGTTAAACCTCAGACCATATTTGATAACACTGCAGCACCACAAGAACATCACCAAATACGTTCTCTGCTACCCCTGCAGAGTTATATGCTGTAATACAACCATCAAACTGGTCACCTCAGGGAAAGGGGAAAAGTTCCATACAAACTCAGCACATCCTTTAGCAGGTACATACCTCCTCCTCTACATAGCACATCAGCTCAAGCCTGCAAGAATTATTCCTCTAGATAAACCATTCTGTGATTAACTAAATGGTAACTTTCAAAGACCAACTACCGCTGAGCCAGCCATGGAAATAAATACAGTGTCACTAAGGGAAATGCCCAGTGTCCCTGAAGGGCTGCACACCAGCCACAGACTCACTGCAGCACTAGGACTGGAGTCAGAGAGAGGGAAACTGAGGCATTACATAGTCCCAGGGACAAGAGCCAGTACAGACAAATGGAGTCACAAGGAAAATAACCTGGCAAACACATTAACCCAGGACAGCAGGAGCTCACTGCTGTAAATGACTTATAAGGCCCCTAAAGCCACCCCAGTCCAGCGGTCCCAGAGCATCCCTATGAGCTGCAGTGGTACAAAAACCCTGCACCACAACAGGGCTGAATTCACACCAACAGGTCTCTGTATGTCGAACACAGGATCAATTTACTCTTCAACAGGATAAGATTTTTAACAGCTCTGTCTCAGGTGGATGGAGTCTCTGTGTGGAAGCTGTGGTCCCAGAGCAGTCAAACATCAGAAGCAGGTGGTGTTCTCCCACAGAAGCAGGGTAAGAAAGACTCAGCAGCTTAACAACTCTGTCCTGACACCTTACAGGGCATTTAACACCACATTTTCTCTCCAGCAGGATCAGAAAATTCCCCGATTTTCACTTTACTCACACCAAATAATGCAACAGTGCCACTTCAGATATTTGGTAGGTCTGCTTACCAGTGTGTGATCTAGAGAGGCGGTCAGGTGAAGGGATGCAAAAGAAAAAACTGCTGTTAACCACATGCACACACAGAGTTGAGGTTAATGAGACACACATTCCTGCTCACTTCTGCCCATCCCAGATCAGCTGCTCCACCTGAGTCTTAAGGGAGCACAGAAGAACCGCACTTCAGAGACAAAGTTTCCCCACCACTCCAAACCCAGGAGCCGGCGCGGAAGGTTTAAGCCCCGCTTTCGCTATGCCACCTCGTGGATGTTTCTCCTGACTTTTATGAGCTGCAGATCCAATGTTTATTTAACATCACACTCTTGAGCATGTAAACAAAATAATTCACAGCCACTGTGAGCAACAGAAAGCAGCACAATAGGAATCAGATTACTGCGACGTGCAATTCACGAACCTTTTGATCCCCAGCTGCAGTTGGGCACTGGGAAAAATTACCAGGTGAAAACAGCAGCACCAACAGCTTTAGAAAGTTGGAGCTCAGCCGCTGCAAGCCCCTCTGCACATCCAGCGAGGACCGCGCAGCCACCTCTCGCCCAGACTTGCCCCCACCACTTAGAGAAGAAAAAATAAAAAAGCAGAGCCCAAGCGAGCCGGAGGATGGAAGGACAGATTTGCTGCAGAGAAGTTTACCGGTACCAAGAGCATCCCCCCCTCCAGCCCCTTCATTCGCAGAGCTCCCTGGTATCTCCCTTCCAGGAAGACCCTTTCCCCACCACAAAAAAAAAAAAGCGAGGTGGAGGGTAGATCCGAGAAGATCCAAGCATCCCCGTGCACCTCCCGCCCTCCTCCCCCCGGCCGCACTCACCGTCCTCCTGCATCCTCTGCAGGCACAGGGCGAGGCTCTTCCTCCAGCCCGGCATGGCGGCGGGGGCAGCGCTGCCGCCCCCCGGGGCAGCGGCGCGGCTGGAGGGGCCCGGGGGGGCTGGCGGGAGCGGCGCTGTCGATCGCGGCCGCGCTCCCCGGCGCTTTATTGCCGGGCGGTGCGTGCGGCGGCGGCGCCGGGCGGGGCGGGGGGAGCGGTGCTGCCCGCCCCCGCCTGCGCACACACGGCCCCGGGGCGCTCCCAAAGCGGGGCGGGGGGTGCTGAGAAGAAATTATGCGCATATAGATTTTATATATTTTTCCCCCAGTGGGGTCTGCTTAGGTAGCGCGGGCCCCGCCTGCTGCCAGACAGCGGGGACTGACCCGCACCGGCGTTTCTGCGGTTCCCAAATCACCAGCTGATGGTGAACAAATGCGTGCACGGGAAGGGTATGGAAAACGCACTATTCATATTCTACATTCCCTTTACAGCTTTAACCTGGTGCCTTTTCCCTTTAATGAGCAGCAGCTGCCTCGTAGTCCTAACACAGGTGTGTTCATTGAGGCGTGTATTTATTCCAAAGTTGCATTCACTGGTAAATAAAAGTTGCACAGCAGTTTGGCTGATCTATTGCATCTTTTTCACCACCACTTGCAAGCAGTTGAAGCACAGGAGAGACTGAAAAGCATCTTTGTCATCTCTTAATATTCCAGAGGTTTTCAATGCTTTTACATGGACACAAAGGAGATGTTTATTGCATATGCCAGGGTATTCATGTTTTTAATTTCCTGGGGGAAATATATCTCTGCAGTGACGAGCAGTTTTGTTTGTTCTTCATTAGGTGTCTTATTAGCTGGCTGGTAGGTCTCACTCTGGGTCTCTACCTCCCTTTGTGAGAGTGATAATATTATGTGTAACAACTGCTGTAATCTAAAATATTATGGATCAAGCTCTCTTTGGAATAGCATGAGCCAGTTCCAGTTTCAGAAGGCACTGATGCTGCCAGGGTTGGACAGGGCAGCTGCAATGCCAAAGGAAGAAATTCATCCATATGGACTTCAGCTTAATTTTCAAACCAATTTTTCTGTCCCAACCTGAATGAAAAGCAGTTGCCACAGGACAGTGGAGCAGCCTGCACAGGGGCAGCAGCCTCGCCCTCTGTGCTCTGCCCACAGCTTGTGTCTGAGGAGCATTTGCCATTTCGGGTGCTGGCAGCCAGGGCAGCCAAGGGTGACACGGCACATGCCGAGATGGGCAGCAGGAACCCGGAAACCTCTGCAGTGCCTGGGGAAAACTGAAGTGGCTCAACCCAAAGGCACTTGGGAGAGGGTCCACTTGAAATAACCTCTTGCAGCTCTGTGCACATCAAAGGGAGAAAACAAGTTTCTGCAGAAAGGGGCTGAAAGTGGAAACCTACCAAAATCCAAGGCTTTGGAGGAGTACTAGAGGATGAGGCTCCTGAGGTACTTGAGTTAAAGACCTATGGTTAAATTAGCTGACTTTTTTTTTTTTTTTTCCCACTCACAGGTTCTTGAAGAGCAACGTGGAGAGGTTGGTTTGAAGTTACTGATATCAGTCGCGTGTTTTCCCAGTGAGTTAAACTGAGATGATCATAAACTCATGAGAACAGCCTTCTTCATTGGAGTGTAAGAATCTGCAACGCTGCAGAGGGCAGACACGCAGCAGCACGCAGCGCCTGAGAACTGCATGAGAGTTTCCCATCACAGAGCACAGCTACAGCTCTGGCCCTGCCTGTCCCCCAGCAGCAGCACAGAAAAATTCGGAGTAGAAACATGTATGGATTGACTACACACACAGCTGCAGCTTCTTGAAGAGCTCCTTTCTTTATACTGTTATTGCTCCTCATGGGGAAACACAGCCCTCCGCAATTTCATTGCAAATGTACCCGGTTTGTTTGGGACTCGCAAGAAATCACAACTCCATAGCTGGATTTGATCAGGGCAACTTCTAGGAAGTTGGTGATATGCACCAAATCTTTTAGCTGACAGCAAAACTCAGGAGCTTTTAAGAGAAGGACTAATGTGAAGCCAGCATACATCCTGGTAGAAGGAGATGATGCTGGTTCAGTAGTTAAAACCCAGCACACGGAGACAAGTGCTCTTGAATTATATGACTGACTCAACCACCCACACAGGCAAATCACCTGCCCTTTCTGTGCCTTAGTTTCCTCAGCTGTAATTTGTAATTGCTTGATGATATTCAGATTCTGGGTATTAGAAAAGGATTCCCAGAAAACTGATTGTTATTGATCTAACACTGCTCTCAGGAAAAGTAATGAGAGTCTGAGGAAAACGTGACATAGGAAGGGGTTTTTAAAAGTAAGGTCAAATCTACACTTTTTGTACCTAAAAAGCTCATCTATTTTTGCCATTTACACTGGCTGATCTCATAAAAGACTCTCTCCCTTAAATCTCTTCAGACCATAGTGGCTACAGCAGCACTACTTTTAAAGGACACTGGTGCCCCAGAAATAATTAAACATGAAAACAGCAAACACATTACTAGTTGAAAACATAGCTCAGGGCTTCGAACAGTTGAATTTGACACATACGTTTTTGTAGAAAGAGCTAAAGCTAATATGGTGAGATTTTCTCAAGCACTGCATGTTAGCCTAACTTCAGTACTCAGATGGGAAACTGTGTCAGAGAAAACAAAACATAGCTAAAAATACTGGTAGTGAATTCATAAGCAGGATCAGTATAAGACATGCTATGGGACACTTTTGGAGGGGGAGTCATGGAAGGGATGTTTCAAGAAGCAGAAAATCCATAGGAAACCTCACAAGTGAATATCCATGTCCCTGAGCAATGTCTAATCTTTCTGTATGCCTAAAATATCCAACCGTAGGATTTTAGGCACCACGGTGACATGGATACTGCCACAACTTCAGAAAGTGCTGCTGTCCTCCCAGCCTGTAGAAATGGTTGTCAAACAAAATTTGTGAGGCAGAGATTCCTCTTAGGCCACATGCCCTGGGACAGGGCGACCGGTTTTGATCAATTGGTGACTTAACCATGCCCTGTCCATTGACTGTTTCTCTAGCTGGGGGTCCTTGCCCTGCTGAGGAACACATACAAAGTACAGCACGACTGAAGTCCCAGCTGGTTGTAAGTTGGGTAAAAGGTGAGGTGTCTGCACTGCAGCGCCTGCAGCCTAAACGGGCATCACAGCTCAGAACAAAAAGCAAATTTTCTGTGCATGTGTATTGGGGTGTCTCTCTAGGGCTGAAGGGGTGACAGTAAGTCTTGAGTTGCAGGTTTGCTCTTAATGGGTTTGTAGAAAACATAGTCTCTGTAGTCCTGGGTAGCTTCAAGCTGTGCAGCTCCCTCCCAGCAGCTCCTTGGCACAGGAGAGAGTTGGATCCACTGTGCTTTAGGAGGAAGCTGGAGGAAGAAAAGACGAAAGCACCAAGTTTTCCAGCCTCAGGAGCTGGCTACTGAGCAAACGCTCAGGTCTGTCAGCAAGGATGCAAATCAGGCTTTTCATATCAGATGAATCTCACACTTTTTAGCTTTTTAGCTTCCCCTTTGTCCTTGATCTGTTTGCCTCCAGACATCTCCAGCAAATTCTCCTGTCATGTGCTCCCTCACCTTGAAGGTCACTCCATCATCCCACAGTGAGAATGAGGTAACTCCCTGCAACCAGGAGCATTAGTGAAAGGAGACAATCTTCACTTTCAGCCCCAAACAAAGTGATTGTAGAGTTTCCCTCTTGCCATTTCTGAGTCGGTGTGGATGTGGCACTTGGAAGACCCTTAGGAGTAGTGTTCTGGCCTCGCACCACTCCCAGCAGCCTGAGTGACAATGTACCACTGGTGAGGTGGCAGCCTCAAGGCCACACCATTTCAACCATGATCTGGAGGCATCACAAAACCCTCTGCAGAACAGAGAGGACTGTGGGCTTCCCCCTCCCGTATTGACCTACTGCTGCTGCCTGGCAGCATTCAACAGCTAAAATCAAGTTAGAAATTACTTTGACCTATGTAATCTTGCACAAAGGAAATCTGTTTAGGTATCTAGAATAATCTTTTCCTTTCTCTTTCCCACTCCTGGAGTAAAAGATATGTTTGTACCAGGGCTTGGCTACTTTGCTGAGTGTTGAAGCAGTGCACCCTGTATCCTTACAGCTGTACCTGGGGCAGGCAGGGGACTATGGGCGACCTATTTCCATCCCACTGTGACATGTAAATAGCACACTTTCTAGCTGCTTTAATGAAGAACTAGTCTCTACTTTCACCTTCTAGGCACATGGAATGGGCCTGGGGATACAAGGCATAAATCTCTGTCACAACACAGCGGCAGGATGGGTTTGTCGCACACTGCTGCACTCTTACCTATGTGCAGCTGTGTGTCCCATAGCCCACAGGCAGCAGTGAACAGCATGGAGACATGGGAATTTGAAAATAATCCTGTCACGTAGAAGGTTAAAGGCAGTTTTAAAATGGATTATCTCCATTCTGCTACCACCACCAGAAGTTGATTAATAGCAAGTTTACTTACTAATCCAACTTCTTTCTGTTTTGCCTCAAATGCAAGCAGTGCAAACAGCTTACTCACTTTGTTGTGTGCTTCTTGTTAGGAACTTCAGGGCATACATTCCTCCTATGGACTTTGCAGAATTGTTCATGTCCAACTAGTTTTTGCAGGCTGGAAGCAGTCTGTCATTCTGCCTTTTCCGGGTGATACTTATCTCTCTGAAAGGCTGAATAGCTTTTAGACAGACAGAGTCTGTCTTTGGATTTCATTGACACAACTACACACCCCATTTATGGGCACCACAGGGATATGGTCACAAGTGCTCCTTGTTTCTGTCCCAAAGGCACACTTGGGGTCAGCTCCAAAGCTGGTTCCTCAGCTCCTTCTTTGGAAATTACAGCATAAGCATGAAGGGGCTCAGACAAGTTCCTCACCTCCTTCCAAAGACATCTTCATTCTGCAAGAGCCCTACAAATTAAGTGTGCAACAAGCTCTGAGTGCTAAAGCAGTGAGGCTGCCTGCCAGGCAGCAAACCCAGTGGTATGAGGCATCTCCACTTGGCCCTCCTCCTCCTGCAACACCATTGCCATCAGGCCTCCTGTCTTCGCTGACCTGACTGCTGGGCCGATGCTACTGCCAAAGCTTTGGCTTTGCTTTCTTTGAGGGTTCTCAACTTGTAGATGCTGTGTAGAGCAAGCTCCAAACACCAGACACCTTTACTGCCACCAACACCAGACTGGATGTCCACCTTGTGTTCCCGAACAAACACAATCTTGCCACTCATTGCCAATGCCTCACCACAGAGGTTCTCCACATTCACCTACAAGTGACCCAGCAACACGCAAGATGCTGCTGGAAGGACTACACAGCGTAGCAAGACAATGCCAGAGAAGCTTTGCATCTTTCTCACTGCTTGTCCAAAAGAATCAGTGTTTACGCAACACTCAGAGGTCTGTGCCTCTTCCCGTGCTAACGGGGGGGTTTAGGGCTGTGCAGTGCCCAGATCTCAATTGCAGCTGCTGCCTATCAATTTCCAGCCTACTGAGGCACGTGTTAGAAATTCAATACACTGGGATGACCGTGTATGTTATGTGTTCTTCTGTGTACTCTCCACATCCAAGCAGTCGGCACTGAGCCTGAAGCACTATCAGCTCATACAGTTGCTTAATGCTCTTAATATTTGCTTATAACTGTACGACATAAGAGACAACGCCATTTGGTCCTGTCTTGTGTGAAAGCCTCCTCAGGACGGCCAGCGGACAGCTTGGTCTGGGTTACTGTGAAGATGCTGTGTGATCTGAACTGTTATTTAGGAAGACAGGAGAATTTGAAAACAAGCCTGAACCTACTCAGTCACAGCAACCTAAGAACCACTTCTAACTTGCGATTGAAGATGCTGTTGCTGGAAACATGTTCTTTCTCTTTCAAAACTGCCTTCAGGACTCCTTCCTCCCCCTTTTTCCTTCTGTTAGCTTCTCCCTCGCACACACCAGCTTTTCCCTTAGACACACACATGCAGCAGCACTAATAAATGTCACCCATTTGCACCGTGTCCAAGTGCTCAACTTCATGGAGTTACATAATCTTCTCAAGCAAGAACAGTGCTTATCACTATTTCCCCACAGTACAGATCCCCACACCACCCCACTGCTATAGAAGGGTTTTAATTCCAGGCATTCACTCAGCAGCAAGATTTGCCTCTGGCTACACAAGGTTTCATCTCTGCTCCTCATTGCAGAGGTGCCTCAGGGGAGTTTTACAAATCACTTAAGTGAAAGAGTTACCAGGCAGGGGATTGTCAGCTCTGCACCAAGAACCCCAGCAATCAGACAGATATCAGCCTGGCAACGTTTCCATTGAGGGCATGCTCTACATTTTGCTTTGATTTCTCTGTTGATAAACTTTTCTCCATGGGGAAGGATCTCTAAGCTGTCCCTACACTTCCAAACTGCATCTTTCTTGGGTAGCACCTGTGCAAGTAAAAAAATGTTGCTCGCCTGGGATTTGTCATTTCTCCCAGGAATAGCTTTTAAGAACCATGGAAGAAATATATAGCTGAAGTACTTCACAGCAGCAGGACCTGCCATGCCCAGAACTCCATTTACAAGTACACTGGAAGGAAAGGGAGGGCAAGACCAACCATCCCAGGTGCTCAGGGCAGCAGCTGGCAGGTTGGACTCTGATCTGTTTGGTCCTGCTGATCCTGCTCCATCCAGACCCCCTGTACTGTGATAAATGAGTTTATGAGGTGACCTTCACTTGTGCATCGGTGGCAGATGGCTCAAGACACGAAGATGGGCTTGGACCCCACGCTTCATTCCTGCTACAGTCTCAGGATCCCTCCTGAGTGTCCCTTAGACTAAAGCTGGCATTAAGCACTCATTTGTTCCACCAAAACCCACTCTGAACTACTACACTTGACAGCAGGGAAACACCATCCATCCATCTTTCAGTAAGAAACATCAGCTTTTGCACCTCATGAAGACTATTTTCAATATTGCCACCAAATCAAATTCAATGTTTTCCTTTTTTTTCTGGTCGGTGAACAGAAGCAGTTTGAAAAATGAGCAGGATGCAGAAAGCAGTGCCATCGCTCTGTCAACATATGTTAAAAGTCATTACTATGACTGTCTTGCTTCCTCGTCCTTCTTATTGTGACCCAGCTCCAGCTGTCAGTAACACATTAATGACCACAGCCTATTTCAGATCAGGGAAGGAGGCAAGACAGTTGCACATCATTGAGATTGACTCTTAGTCTTAATGGAAACGCTCTGTACTTTTCCACGTACATTCAAAGGGGATGGAAAAAGACAATCATTGCCATTTCAGTGTTCTGATCTCTCCCGAATGAGCTGGTAGTGAAAGAAGTACAGCGGGCAAGAGTTTAAAAATGCAAAGCCTCCTTTACTTCCATGTAGTGTAGGCTCCCCTCTCCACTGCTTGATAAAATACTGGAATTTATGTTTTGTACAGCTCCTTGGTATAGCTGAGGAGTTGCTTGGCACTCATCGAGGCTTTAATAAAGCAATCATTGGACTTCTGCCTGATGTAGTTATTCATTTTGAAATATTACTCTATTTCTCATTCCACTTGTCTATATTTGACTAATGGCAGCAGTGCCACACACACTTCCAAGCTCTCTTTATGTACAGCGACTCAATATTTCTTTTCTCAATTATTTCTAAAATAACATCTATAATCACTCTAAGCTTTCTTTTGTGATACATATAGCAACACTTTGGTGCCTTCTGGGCTTCTATTTTAAGTAGCCTTTGTACCAGGAGGCCTGTCCTGAGGGCTGAAGTCCTGTTCAGCAACAGGACAGGAATCACTCAAGCAAAATAAACGTGGATTTCCTCAGGTTGTGTGTCTTGGTGCCCCTGAAAACCTAACAGCCCTTTTGGAGAATTCCTTACCTATTTAATCATTAGTCTTATCCCTAGCAAAGCCATTGTCAGCTGTGAATTTGAAAGGGTGGCAGCTGCTATGTTTGTGCTACTTAACGTACAAGCACTAGTCCAACTCTTATTTCAGAGATCTGGTCAAAGCAGAAGCCAAAGCTTGAATCCCACTAACCCCCGCAGAATTTGAACTGGCAGCCTGAAATCCAGGCTCAGCTCTTCTTGCAGTTCTGGCTTCTTCACTTGTCTTATTTCTCACCTAATTTTCCAGGTACGAGACTGAGGGAATGGGGAGAAGAAACCAATTTACTCCTCAAATGCTGGAGAACTGACAGGGAACTGCAGGCGCAGAGTCTCATCTGTGTGCGGTAACCTCTGCTAAGTGCTCACAGCACCGCTGACATATAAACTATACAGCTGCACTAACAGTCTCGTGCTGCCATCTACTGCGTTAGGATCCCGTCACTAGCACGAGTGACACCCCTGTGACATTGCTGCAGAGGGAAACTGGGACTGAGCCATCACCAGCTCTGCCTTAGATGCTGCTATCTGTTTTCCTGGCAAAAATTTTGCTGTACAGTCTTTTGAGCAGCTCCTCAAATACCCACGATGCTCAACCAATTTGTCCAGAAAGACAACTTACCTCCCCCATTTAATGTTTTGGGGGCAATAGATGGGATGATGAATATTGAGAAAACTTTATTGTAGATATATCTAATGGTTGAAAATAAAGAGGAATCCAAACCAGAACAGATCTAGATTTAGAGCTGGGTGGGTGCGGGAAGTCCCATTGTTCTAAAACATCTAACAGCAGCTTTTCACGACCACAATATCAGAGAAGGAATACATATACAAGATAGTTTTGTTCCCTTAATAAATTAATCATAGCTTCCACTTAGACATCTACATGGGCATATGGAAGATGACTGCTAGGTAACAAATGCCCATATGGTAGAGAAACTCCATACCCAATTATGCTGATTTCAATCTCTCCAGTGCATCAAGGTAAAAATTATCATATGTCAGAGATATGTCCTGCCCAAGTGTGTGGATTTAATCATTTGTATGCATCAGGAAATCACATACGGAGCCATATTTTGCTCAATTATGCCAGCCCATCTTCTGCTCGGTGTCAAGTACAAACAGAAAGGGTGCAGAAGAGATGGCTTCATGTCGGCGTCTCAAAGTGCAATTCAAGGATCACTAATAACCAACAGAACAAAGATTTTACATGTATGCATACGTATTCTTTAAACAGACACATGCTTTAGCATTTATAGCCTCAGAAGACGAATGAGAAACTTCTGGCTTGTTTTCTGTGGTTGTAAGGAAAAAAATGTGCTGTTTTGTACTGGATTTAGACCCCACTCAGTTCACACTTTAATGACACCATTCAACATATGTTTTAAAAGCACCAACAGCAATTCAATGATATTGTGCTAGGGCTAGTAAATATAAATTATCCCCCTCCTCCAAAGGAGTGTAACAATGTGCTACAGGACCCAGATTCCTGCCACCATGTCAGAAAACCTGAATTTGCTGCCGTGAGCCTGCTGGTTTAAAATAATTCAGCTCAAACACCAGGATATAAACAGAAGCATTTCACAAGCAGTGAAGGTGTTATAAATACAGCTCACATCATCACCCTGACACTAAATGAACATAAATAACAGGGTTTATACTCAGAGCTAGAAAGTAGCCTCTTTGGAAAGTCACAGCTGCAATGAGCATGTGTCTATCTACCTGACACAATCAATATCCCAGTGTTTTCTTTAAAAGAAGAAAAACAAAGCAGGAAGTAGGTACGTGAGCTTTAAAGTTTCCAACTGTTATGCTCTGTTAGCTGTCTTTTAATAGACACAACTTTACCACTGCAAAAGCTGTATCTTCTAGGCCAGGTTCAGATTAAAGACAGGGCTGTAAGCATGAATTCACTGACAACACCCTCACGCAGATCTGGACCAGCACTTTGGAAGAGGAACAGATTTCAAGATAAAAATGTGCTTTCTAATGGGAAAGCTGTATTGTGGTTTGGGGTTTTTTTAAATAAAAAGTCACAATTTTTGGGATGGATCCTGCAGCTACAGCAGTATTGATGAGCAGAAAAAGGAGCATTGAACCCAATCCCTTCTCATAAGCATCCCCTAGATTAAAGCCTGTCATATTGCCCTCTTGCCTTACCTCTGTCCTGCATTCTCTGCAGACAAAAAACAAGTCTCTTCTTCCAGCACGGCATCCCAGACCTAGAGACAAAGAAATACAAGTCTGTAGTGTCTCAAAGGAGCTTGCAGATGTGCCGCTGTAATACAAAACACGTCTTCTTTATTGGGCTGCACCTTGACGGAGAGACAAGTCCATCTGTGCTTGCCAAGACAGGGAAACTCTGCGTCATGCGAAAGCCCGACTGAGAACCATCCCGGCTGCGTTTTGCTGCAGGGATGGAGCAACTTCACATGTCCACAGCAAAAGAAACAGATGGTGAGAGAAGGGTGGACAGATGAATGGGTAAATCTCAAGGAGTTGAGCAATTTCTTAAAGGGCATGTTTGTCTTTTATGCCAGCTGCACAGAAACCACAGACAACAATATATTCACAACACAATGTAGTCCAACAGCTTCGAGTTCTTGTTCAGGGCATGAAAATATCCACAGCTGCCCTCTGATGTAATCAATAAGGCAGTTTTCTTTGGAACTTGCTTGCTTCTTACATCTCCAGTTTAGAAAATGTATTTATATCCCTTGGTACTGGAAAATAGTGAGAAACCTCTCATCTTTGGAACTGGTACGCAGTTTTTTCTTATGACTGTCAGGCTTAAGAACATGCACACAAGCTCCCCAAAGGAGGGATGGTCATTATGCCCATTTTCATCAAGGCTTGCTAAAATGAATCCTAAAAAATATCATGGCTATTAGTATCCGTTTTCTAAGCTAATTTCAGTTGCGATAACTATGTCCCTCCTACAGATTCTGTTGTAAGATGGCATTGAGCCTATTTCTGATCTAAGTTGTTGGATGCTTTTAGGGAATTCCTACTTTCTAGCTGTATTTGAGAGGAACTACAATTTCTACACAAGTAGCACATAACAGCGCTCCCTCTCTCAGAACACTTGCAAAAAGAGGAGAGCAATATTGTTGACACAAAACATGATTTCAAGTTCATTATAAAACTGCACATAAAATAGAAGTTCCCATAGAACAGGACAAGGCTATTTTAGATCTCATTTCAATTTCGCATTAAGTCACAATCAGATTTGTCCCCACTTTGGAGTTTGCAAGCAAAAATAAACTAGCACAAAAGCAGTCTGGTATTGCAGCTTGTAACCCAAGAGGGAAAAAAACAGAGAGCCACATGTGTGCCAGAAAGGGGTTACAAACACTGTTCGTATGCACCACTTCTAGTTTTGATTTTTCTGCCTAGGATAGCGGGAAAAAAAGTCAAACATTTATCAAAGAATTACAATTTTATTCCTAACCTGCACATCTGCTAATTACATACCCAAACATATTTAATTTTTAGTCTTCCTGAAAAAAAAAAATCCATGGTGTCCAGCTAGACTTTTGACCAAATGGTTCTCAGATTTTTGTTGTTGCTTTGCTGCAGCAATTCAACACTTCTGTAAATGCAGTGCTAAAATACAGAAACATACAGCCTTTAGGAAAATGTACAGAAGTAAGCAAAAAATATATGTGCTGAGACTTTATCTCAGGAAGAGATGTAACCTTTGCTGTGGATGAAAGAAACACTTCTGGATCTCGCGTGTTACAAGAATTAGTTTGCAAACAGTTTTGCTTGTGGCATAGTCGTTTGTGGCCTCACACACACTGTTTGGGCTGATTTCTCAGTATTGTCGCTAGGTGAGGTCTGAACAGGCATCAATGCATGATTTGTTGAAGTGAGGTTTAATTAGAACAACACAGATGTTTTCCTCCCTTTGTCCTATTTTTCAGTAATGCTCGTTTATCTTCTTCCATTGAAGATTAAAATAGTAAACCTTATGGCTCTATATGAGCTGCACTTTTCTGTATCTGTTGTCTCCCACCATTTTCCCTTCTTCCAAAAGCAAGACAGCTTCACTAGGGCCACAAAGTGCTTCTTTTGGAATTGAACACTTCACACTCCCTGGAATACAGGTGTAGTTTACTTAACAACTGAGGATCTCTGTCAGATTTGCAACTCTGTGTCCATAAACTATTTAAATATGGGCCTGATCCAGCTTCCCGAACACAAAAGCAATACATTTAAAAATCAAAAGAACTGTATCTGACACTTCTATCAGCTGTCATATTGCCAAGCAACAACATCAGAGCACCTTATATTTTTCCACTTTATTAAAGACAAGCGAAAGGCAGATTCCTCTTGCAGCTCCAGATAATTATGATCTTCAGAATCGCTTTGAATTAAAACCTATCAGACAGTCCTTTTTATTTGTGGGGATGATAACAATGCAATGAGCCACCCAGTAAAGCACTCAATCTTGCTCCTGGAGAGTGACTTGTGCTCATCTCTGAGGTTGAAGGGCTGGCTCTGCCACACATAGGTGGGTTTGTATTTGGGTGTCACGTAGGTGGGTTTGTATTTGGGGATCATGTAGGTGGGTTTGTATTTGGGTGTCATGTAGGTGGGTTTGTATTTGGGTGTCACGTAGGTGGGTTTGTATTTGGGGATCATGTAGGTGGGTTTGTATTTGGGTGTCATGTAGGTGGGTTTGTATTTGGGTGTCATGTAGGTGGGTTTGTATTTGGGTGTCATGTAGGTGGGTTTGTATTTGGGTGTCATGTAGGTGGGTTTGTATTTGGGTGTCATGTAGGTGGGTTTGTATTTGGGTGTCATGTAGGTGGGTTTGTATTTGGGGATCATGTAGGTGGGTTTGTATTTGGGTATTATGGACCACGCTTGTCAATCCTGCCAAGCTGTGGCTCACCAACCCCAAGCTCCCTCAGCACCGACCCGTGCGGGCAGAGGGCCAAGGCCAGCAGGACGGCCACCGCACTTCAGCCGAAGTGCTCGGCTTAAACCAGGCAGCAGTCACAGGGCTAAACCCAGCCTAGCGCTGGAGGACGTGCCTGTCTCCAGCTCCTAGGGGCATTTCAGGTCTCGTCTCCCCAGCACTGAGCCGCCCGCAGCCTGCCCTGCGGCCGCAGCTCCAGGCTGACCGAGGCCGGGACAACTGGGGGTGCCGGGGACCGCGCACCTTCGCTCCGCACCCCAGCACCCGCTCCCTTCTCCGCCCGCCCCTGACCTCCCAAACATGGCGGCGGGGAGGGCCCGCCTGCCCTCAGCCGCGCCGTCGCAATAGCGCTGCGCTTTACGGTAAAGCCGCAAAGCGGGGAAGAAGGCGGGTTAGCCGGGGGAGCGGAGGCCGCCATGGACCGGAGGAAGAAGCCGCTGGATGTGGCCGCCTCCTCGGTGAGTGAGCGAACGTGGCCACGGCCGCGACGAAGGACAAGAAGCCCATCCCCGGGAGGGTCTGTCGTTCGGGTGTGAGGGGGCCAGTCGTGCCCTGTTAGCGGGGCCGGCGCAGGCCGTGCGGCTGGGCCGCTCCCATGGAACCACAGGGCAGCCTGGGTTGGAAGGACCTTCCCGGCTCACCCAGTCCAACCGCTGCCATGAGCAGGGTCATCTGCACCCAGACCAGGGTGCTCAGAGCCCCGTCCAGCCTGGGATGTCTCCAGGGATATCAGCACATCGGGGGCTGCTTTGTGGCTCCCCCACTGCAGTGCCCGCTCAAGCCAATGCGGATGTAAAGGGTGACGCTGTGCTCGTAGTCTGAGTGCGCCAGGGCAGAGTCCGTTCCCATTTCTGCTGTGATGGTAAAATAGGGCTGTGAGAGTGAAATCCCAGTTTATTTCCTGGGTTTTTGTAAGGAACAGGAGGCAAAGGGCCTTGGCAAAGGGCCAGTGAGGTGCTGCTCATGTGCACGCTCCAGTAGCCCCTTAGAAAGATGTTGCTGCCAAACACTTTGTTTTTCCAAATAAACAGTTAATATAAACTGTGGGTTGTTGTATATGAAACATTTAAAATTGAAGTTTTAGGTGATCACTTCAAGGCATTCAGAAAAAAAATTTAAAAGGTGTTAATTTGCAACACTACATGTCATTGCTACAGGGACTTGAAAAGCAAATGCTTTAGTGGTTGGGACAGATATTAATACCAGAGTCCACTTTCCTGATTTAATGTACCTGGGTGAAATTTGTCTTCCATAGGACCTGCAGTGATGTGATATCCTCTAACAGACTTGTTTTTTTAATGTAATTTCAAGGCAACATCCTGGCTGCTGCTGTTGTTTCCTAATAAAAGATGAGATGGGTGTTGGTTAAAGATGGCAGTGCTGCTTATATAGTTATTAAAAAACAATCTGAAACTAGATAAACAGTATGCAAAACCATGGTAAAGTATATGTACTTTATGAAAGCAAACTTTTATCAGTTATATTCTGAGACAGGATTTTAATAATTACCTAATGGTTAGAAGTTTCCTTTTCAAATTCAGTAATGTTATGTCATTAGTCCCTCTTTATTTGCTTGCCATCAGGGGGCTGGTAAAATCCATATGGAATTATGTCTCTCTTAATCCCATTATGATTCAAAGGATCAAAGATAGATAAATAGATAGATTTAAATCCTTAATAATTATTTGTATTCTGTGGTTTTTGTATATTGTTTGCTGTAAACTTAAGAGTGAACTTTGTGGTTGGATCAGTGCTTCCAAGTTCCACATAAAAATGCAATGAAATGCTCATATAACTGCAAATCCAGACTGTTTTACTAGAAATACAGTTATTACTTTATTACAGTAACTGATGAATATCTGTGTGACATGTCTTGGTTATTTATTTGCTTCTTTTGCTGCTGATGCAGTTGGTAGATCTCAAAGCAGAACTCTTCCGAAAGCAAGAAGAATTCAAGAAAGAAAAGCTGTTGAAAGATGCTGGCATCTTTGCAAAGCCCAAAACTTCTAATAAGGTAGAACTATTTTTCCATTAATGTTTTTGTCATTCTTTATCCTTAAAGTAAGAAAGTTCCTATTCAGACCTAAGTAAATAAATATTCAGAGCTGTGTCGCTATTCAAATGTGAAATCTTCTGATGAGAATGTTCTTTAAATTTAATTTCCAGGTGGGATTCTTGTGCACAGCAGAAAACTTATCTTTCTGCCCATCTAAATTGCCACTTAATCTCTGTTTCCCAGGAAGCAACAGCTTTTGTAACGATAGGAAAAGATGTTTCTTGTTTTTCTCTGAGATTTTGTGTGCTTCTCTGAAGGACGGAGGATGAAATATGGAGATGAAATGTTGTTTAATCATTACCATTTCAGTATTTCTATTGGTTTCTTTATTTGTTGTTATAAAATTGTGCTCCACAGAAACCAAGCATCTGGAACAAACAAAACACAGGAGTTGCCAATCGAGCTGAGAAGGATGTTGAGCAGAAGACAGAAGAGGATGATATATTAGATAAATCAAGGTAACTCTTTGGGTCTGTAAGCAAGGACTGCTTTGTAGACCTTGTATTTCCATGTTTAGAAAAGCACGTAAAGCAAGGTATGGATGTTTTGGATGAGCAGTTCTCATTAGACCAAACTGTAAGACCAGCAACAATTCCATGGTCTTTACCAGTAACGTACAAACCGCATCCCTGCAGCCTCACACTCGAGGAATGCCCGTCCTCACCTTATCGTAGTTGTTGAAGTATGTCAGGTTGCTGATTTCTGAAAGTCATCTTTAGAATTAAAAGCCAGCAATACATTATAATTCTATGGCAAAGTGTTTCTTGGACTTGACAGAAAACGGCTCATTTTTCTGCAAGATTTGACTCATCTTCTAATTGGGTTAGTTGTACAATAAGACATGTTGAAAATGCAATTTATACGTCTTTTTCTATTTTTCTATAAGCAGTTTCTAGTTCTTCAAAATTGTCTTCTACCATTCCAGAAATTAGTTAAGGTTTTCAGATTTTCTCTTCATTTTTTAAGAATAAGTGTAACTCCATGTTATATCTTTCATTTTTTTTTTTTCCCTGTGAAACAGTATTTCAGTATCTCATACTTGCAAATAACGGCCTAGTTCCCAGTATTTATCTGACAGACTGTAGTAGTTAGATAGAGCTGGAATACTTGTAACATCATCTTCCTGCCTACTTGACAAATTACACTTAAGATTAATTCTGTGACTACACTAAAATTATTTTCAGGATCAACTCTGGAACTGGGTATCTCTGTATCTTCAGAAAAGTCAGTTAAGCTTCAAAACAAAAAACAGGCATAAGTCAGCTTCTAGTAAACATTTCAGGCACCTTTGGTACTTTCCTGTTCCCTTTATCTAAGGCTAAATTGGTCATTTTGAACTGTGTTTGGAATTGGTGGGATTGCAATGTTGGGTTTTTTTATTTTTCAGGAAGAAACTGGAAGAGAAAGCAAAGCTGTATGAGAAAATGACAAAAGGCGACTTCCCAGGTGAACAAAACTGGTCTAAAATGACTTTTTGATATATATATATATATATGTATGCATATAAATACATATATGTAATTTGTTTGTAAAGTTCACGCTAAAAGTTGGTATTTTTGTGATTTACAGGTGATTTACAGCAGCTACAGTATGAATTCACTGCTTTTCTTACATTAGAAATTTTGGGGGGGAGTTATTATGCAAAGTGTCTTACATAGATTATTCCTCTTTGAAAGGGAGGCAACATATAGGTACTAGAGGAAATAAAATTACTTTCTGAAGGACAGCCTGTTCTAGTAAAGCACTATGGCCTTGTTCCACTCATTCATTAAGTGGGTGGAATATATTCTAGTTTTTCAATAAAGAATCTTAGAGAAACAAAATCAATTTATTCTCCAATATGCAGTCTTTGGATTGCGTTGCTGATATTCCGTCCTGCATTCTAATTCTTGGACCTTTATGAAGAGGAGAACGAGAGGAGTCTGGCTGGTCCATATGTGAATGCCAGTCGTGCAGCTGCTAGGGTTGGAGAATTCTAATCTGTCCCTTTCTTCTCTCATTCAGTCCCTTGCAAGAAGTAATTATTAAATCTTCTTGCGATTAATCTCTATTTTCTTTACCATATTTTTTTCTGTCTATATGACTTCACCACTTTACTGGTTTAAGAAGTACAGTAGTGATTGCTTAACTACTGCCAACACACCGAATGTCAAGCATCAGAAAAGTTACATAACAAACACTATACTTCTGAAATAGTTAATGAGCAGAGAATATTTTAGTGCAAAGATTACCACCTTTTCTGTATTGTACACAAACGATTGCTTTAAAATACCCTCAAACTTCTATGCAGAAATAGAGCTTATCACTGTGGAGTTTGTTGGGTACTGGATGAGATTTAAGTATTCCCCAATAGTGTGGCCAAGGGCATTGCTGGCAGCTGAAAAGCCAATTGTGGCTATTTTGTATGGATTTTGTGCTCAGTTCTGTTCTTTTCATGGCTGTTCTCTAAGAATCGATTTTCTGCCTTAGATGAAGAAACTGAGGATTTATATCTAGTGGATTTCACTCAGAAGATCATAGACAAACAGCACGAAGTACAGGAGCTGCATCAGAGCGAAGCTGCTAGAAAGACTTCAGAAAAAGAGACAGATGATGAGGAAACTCAACCTGAAATGGAAATACCACCACCCGAGGACCCAGACGAAGAATGGTTGGTACTGCTGGGCGATGGGCTCCGACTGCGTGGTGCTTTCATCAGTGTAAAGTGTCAGAAATTTACACTGACATATTTTACCATTCACATGGTGCTTTTCTGTCATTGCTTATGTCTCACTTCTGTGACACGTATTAGTATTAATATATTGTCTATCTCAGTGAGGCCATATCCTAATGAGGATATTTGGGTGCTAGCATAATTAATGCTAATTATTCAGCAGCCATAGTTAGATCTTGACTATAGAGAATGTAGACTTTTTTCCTACTGATCTTACTTTATTTAAAAAAAAATAAGTATTGAGCATGTACTGAGTTCTAGATATCCCTAGAAATTATGTAAAAGACCTTACTAAAAGCACAGTTCTTTAAAAGTTTGGGGTTTGGCAACTAGCTTGCCAGTCATACTTTTTCAGATGTAATATTAATTCTTTAGAATGGGATAATTGAGGCGGCTGGATGCTGAGGAACTTTCTAGCATTACAGGACAATAGTATAGCTCTTACCGGCTTTTTGACAACTGTAAATTAAGCATTCAGTACTACAAAGAGTTGAATAAGAAGCACAATATGTGCTTCAAAGGAACATTTTGCTTGCATTTTAGTCAGCCTTTGTTATGCCAGCTGAGTGAACGCTATCAGCCTATTCTAAATGAGTTTTAGACTGATAATTGAAGTATATTGTACCAATTCATATCCACAAGAAGTCAATGCTGCATCATTATTTTCACCATGGGAAGCAAGTACTAGGCTCAGTTTCATTTTAGTGTGAAAACTGCATGACATTGTAAATTTTGAAGATATTTTTACTGCATTGGATTGTCAAGGCAAACAGCCGGCACGAAGTGAGATTGAGTAAATGTCTGTGATAAAACTGTGTGTGCCCTGTTCAGATTGTAACCTCTGTTAATTGAAAGGTAGAATAAACTGTCACAAACGGAGAGACTGAGAGGGGATGAATGGAAAGTGTCACTGCTTCTGTCCTCTGGTTAAGAGTTCTCTAAATCTGCAATTATAAGTTCTGCATCAGATTTCCTTTGCTTTCATTACAGGGTTGATTATGTTGATTTCTTGGGCCGATCTAGACGCTGTATGAAGAAGGATTTGCCAAGTCTGCTTAAAATGGACCAGGAACTTCAAGGGAAAAGGTGTAGTTTCTCTAATGGAAGTGCATGCTCCTTGCAGTATGTACAATATATGTTTTTAATGAGAAGGAAGAGAGGTTTTGCTTTGTTACCCCATTCTCAATCCGGAATTGTTGATGCTACTTCTTTCTATAGATTTGCTTTAGACAAACTTCTGCTGGTTACATCGTTTTGTCTTAAAAAATAGAGTAGCTACAGAGAAATTGTGCATTACTGTGATTTTATGAAATCTTTCTATTATAAATTCCTGTGGTATTCCGAGGCTTCTATTTTATTCCACCTTGGCAGCTGGCAATTTGAAATAAGAGACTGGTGTATTGGTTTTAAATTGCAACAAAATGGAGACCATGAATATCAAATAAAAGCCCCAATGAAATTTCTAATAAACTACTACGGGACGCTTTTTGATGTAAATGTTGACTAAATCTAAAACATCACTTAAGGAGCATAGTTTGCACAGAGAAGTTCTAATAAATTGGCATAGCAGTCTCTCAGATACTTGATGCATCTTTTAAAACTGTGGTACCTATATGAAAATTGTATTTTATTGTAACTTCCAGAAAATCCCAGAGAAGTGATTCCTGGTTCTGTTTAACCTGGAAAGCGATGATAGTCCTTTAGTCATTCCAAATTCATCATGATACTCAAAGTGAATATGTTAGATCTCCATTTGTTTGGTTTTGCTTTTCTGTTAAACAGCTGTTTAAGAGCTCTTCTGTTAAAATTATTATGGCAGAATTGTTTCCAGAAAATAACAAAGTGACCTCAGCTGAGCCCTTACTGTTGCTGAAGTGAAAATTCATTCACACTAACAACTCATTAGCGTGTTCTCTATATTTTAAACATAAAGTGGACACGAGTGCTTTGAAATTGCAGTCTCTGCATTGATACAGATGATGGTCAGCAAAACCAGCTTTTGGTAGACAATAAAAGAAAAATATCCTGCTGCTTCTCTTGGGAAAACAAAAATATTTCCCGTATGGGGTGTTAACACTTGGCATGGACTTCCAGGGTAAATTAATGGCTAGTTTTTTGCTATTTCAAATACTTTTCGTTTTCTTACGTTAAATCTGAAATGTTTCTATATGTGATTGCTAGAATCCCAACAGATGCTAATAAAAGTGATTATTTCGTCTCCCATTCTGTGATTTGATAATGATTTCATAAAGCCTGTGAGAAAGAATATGACTCTGTTTAAGTCTTTCAACAACATGTTCTATTAGTACGTTGTTTCAGAGGTAATTTTGTATTTCTGTCTTCACCATGTATGATAGTCATCAATGCTGCATCGTTAAATGGTGCCTACAATGATCTGTGTTATGTAAAAACTGCAATAGTGGGTCAGACCCAGTCATACTTTTGCTGTTCAATACCATAAAACTAGCAAGTTCTGCTCTGTAATCCCTAACCTTGTTTGTTCTTTTTTTAATTAGGCAAGGCCCTGATGGGACTACTCTGTTATCTGAAGACATGAGAAGAGAACTTCAGAGACAGCAGTGGGAAAAAGAAGAAGAAGAAGCCCTCAGAAAACCCATAGGACCCATACATTATGAGGACATTCGAGAAAACGGTATACTTCCATACTTTATACCACTTCTCTTGATATCACCAAGGAGATTAGTTTTAGAGGAAGCAAAGGAAAATTACTTCTTGTACCTATATGGCAAAGTGTAGGTGTGTGTTAAGCCACGTGTAATAACCATTCAAATTGCCAGTATATAAATCTAGATTTATTTTTCCTCAAATTGTATTTTTTTCAAATCTGTTTTTCAAATTTCATTATCCCCCTCCTGTGTTCTTCAGGAATCTACATACATCATCTAAAACAAGCGCTTTTTAGCCATCTGAAACTAATGCGTTGTGCATTGTTGGGAGTAATTCAGTGCGTGAAAGCAGGGTGTATGGTCCTTGTAGTTACTGTCAATTTTAAATTGAGTGTAACTTTTTCTTTTCAGAGGCCAGACAGCTTGGCGTTGGTTACTTTGCCTTTTCTCGTGACAAAGAACTTAGGGATAAACAACGGGCAACACTGGATATGCTAAGAGAGCAGGTAAGAGTTTAAAGAGTAAACATCCTAGTTTCAGTGGTCACTGTCTTCGGTTGATTGTATCTGTCTTATACTAGGAGATGCCTGTGGCTGACTCTGAAAATAATTGTGCCTCTTTTTCTGTGTTGAAACATAGTACTTGATATGGATTGCTTTTAGTTGTTTAGTGAAGGAACATTATTATAATAATGAAGATTAATTCATGTTTTCCTTTGCTGTTAAGACACTTGATCAGAGAACTAAACGTGAACAGTTGAAAGAAAAAAGGAAGGCAGCTCTAGATGCAAGGCTGTCTAAACTTCGAGCACGGAAGATTAAGAAGTTAAGGGAAGCTGGATTAGAAGAAGAGGCAGAAAAACTGGAGAATGCAGGTATGATCTGCTGCCTTTTTAAGTTAAGTGCTTGCTATTTAATCTTGTACTTGATTGATGGACACATATACTCTAATTGATTTAGGGTTGGACATTCAATATATTGGTATTATGTATCCTATATATACAATTAGTATGACTGTTAAGATAGTGAGAGTTCATATGATTGTGTATAGATGTAAAATCATGCCAGAAGTAGCTTAATAAGGCAGGTAGAAATGTGGTATGTAAATCGTAGGCTTTTTTTCATTCACACCTGAGAGCAGGAATTATGTGTGTTAATTATGCGGGTTGAGGTTAGAGTGGCTGAAATGTTACTGTTTTTTTGGTTTTTAAGATGAAGTAGAATAGAGGTAATAACAAGTTAATTTTGATATCATATAATATAGACTCATAGAGTTTCAGTGCTGTCTGAAAATTGGACATCCAGCTGACTTTAGGATTTAGGATTATGAATTTGAGTTCTTATCCCATCTCTGCACTGTCTCCCATATGACACTGCCTGTCACTCGTACTGTCTCCCCCTGTAAAATGTGGCTATTATTTCATTATGGCATAATTCTATGCAAGCAATTAACTGTGAAGAGTTCTGGAAATAACAGTAATGTGCCACTGCTGTTACTGTTGTTCAGAATGCAAATTGTTTTCTCCAGTTAATGAAATGGAGATAACACGCTAATGTTCTTATTTTTACTTGATTTTCTAATTTCAGTATAACACTCAACACATTCCTTTTTGGTTTATTATGCAATAGATTTTCAGCAGCCTTTCTGGTACAACTACAAAGATAATGAAGTGTCTCTTGGCAGATAGGTTTCCTGATTGTTATCTGGGTTACCCATTATCTTTTCTGAACTAATATGCAATAATTAAAAAAAAAAAAATCACCTCCCAACTCAGATGCATTTCATTATTAGAATGAAATTAGATAACTAGTATGAGCTCTATAAATGCAAATAACTCTTGGTTCCTATTCCTCCTATGAAGTTCATATAGATTTTATCCCGTTACTAACAAAAACTACTCTCTCTTTCTGTAACATAGAGCTGAAAGGTGTTACTGAGGAACCAGAAGCTCCGAAAGTTACTGCAGCAAGTAGAAAGGTTGAGGTTGTTATTCAGGAGAGAAGAGATACAAAGCCTGGCGTGCCTTATGTCCGAGAGTGGGATAAAGGCAAAGGTAAGGAAATGTAGATTCAGAAACATTTATTGGAAGCGTGTGCACAATGCTACTTCATTTCTATTTTGTGACAAAGTATGGTACAAATGAGAAGCAATGAAATACTCTCCCTTTGTACTGATGACTATCTAGTGTGCAGTGCAGTGATTGGCAAGGTTTGCCTTAGTGCCAGTAGCTGCTATAATGTCCCCATAATTTTTTCTTCTATATGAGTTATTCCATTTCTGGATGATCCAGAGAGCTTGACAGAATGAAAAATTTCATTCTGTTCATAAGACTTACTGTCTTTCTTGATGTGTTTCTGTAGTTTGTGCTACATGATGACAAGAAGAAGTTACTGGTTTTTTGCCACTAGAGATCATCTCATCATCTCCATCTTCTAATAACTAAGCTATTAATGCTTTGCTTGGTTTGTATTTTGATTCACCCCTAACTAATTAGTTGTTTTTCATAACCAATGACCACATTGTTAAAGGATCTTAAAGTGACTAGGATGAGTTATATAGAGGATGGTGGTTATCTTTAATGCTCCATGCTTTCATTCCTGCTCTGTCAGGAAAGTGGACTGTCAGCTTAGCTAGCAATCTCGTCCTAGATGGAAAAGGAACTTCAAATGGCTTCTCACAGCTGCATCTTCTCTGCTTGCTAATTTGTTTTCCCTCCTTTCTGACTGATCTTCAGACCTTGAATTCTATATTCAATCTACCTTTTTCCCTGTTTCTAACAGAACTGATGTTTGGGCAATGGTCAAAGAAACAGGAAGAACTCAGAGATGAACGAGATCCAGAATTTGCGCCACCTTCTGATTACTTTCTGGGACAAAAGAAAGATGATAATTACAGAAGTCGGAATTCAAGCAGTCCTGAAAGTTCCTCTGAAAAACTGGAAACAGAGACAACACAAAACCAACAGACGCCATCAGCGCAGGTCAATGGCAGCAGCACTGAAAACGTGCCGCCATCAGCGCGGGCTTACAACAGCAACGTTCAAAATGAGCCGGTGTCAACCGGGGCCCGTGGCAGTGACACTCAAGCGCCATCATCAGAGGAGGATGACAGCAGCGAGGATGACGATACAATGCCGTCAGCACAGGCTTATGGCTATGGTGTTCAAGGTGCACCGCCGTCGATGCAGGCGTACGGCTATGGCACTCGAGGTGTGCTGTCATCAGTGCAGGCTTATGGCTATGGCACTCATGAAATGCCATTTCCAATGCAGGCTTACGGCTACGGCGCTCAAGGCATGATGCCACCAATGCATGCTTATGGCTACAGCACTCATGATATGGCATATCCAATGCAGGGCTATGGCTACGGCACCCAAGATGTGCCGCCAGCTATGCAGGCATGCGGCTGCAGCACCCGAGATGTGCCACCAGGGATGGAGGGCTGCAGCTGCAGCACCCAAGATGTCCCACCGGGGATGGAGAGCTGCAGCTGCAGCACCCAGGATGTCCCACCGGGGATGGAGGGCTGCAACTGTGGCGCCCAAGACATGCCGCCAGGGATGCAGGCCTGCAGCTGCAGCACCCAAGATGCGCCGCCGTCAGCGCAGGCCTGCGGTTGCAGCGCTCAAGATGTGCCGCCAGGGATGCAGGCCTGCAGCTGCAGCGCTCAAGATGCGACACCTTCAGCGCAGACTGACAGCAGCGACGCTCAAAATCAGGAACCGCTTTACCAAAGTTTAGATGATATGCTGTCTTACTACAGACAAGTGACTTGAACTGAGCAAAACGATAAGGCAAGAATTGTGATTTAAATAATTAAATGGAATTATCTTCTTGGCCAGAATATTTTTTCCCACATCTGGGAAAAATAAGTTCCTGTAAGTAGATAAAAATAAGTCTCCTGGAGAGCTAAGCTATTTGACATCATGGCTGTACTTTTGCCCTGTTCTTTTTTTTCCCCCTCTTTATTAAAATTATGTGACTTTTTTTTTTTTTTTTCCCATTACTTACTTTAGTATGTATTTCATTTTAACTCTTTGCCAGTTACACCTGAACTCTGGAGTATATTAATGGCTTTCTTTCAAAGGAGGAACCCTACCCTGTTGCTCCCCAGCTAACTTCTGGTTTGGAGGTACAAGTTCAGTGATATCTGTACAAACAGTATTGAAATGGCAGACCCTCTGCTCCTAAATACAGAAAGATTTTAGGACATTTGTTACCTACCTAATCTCCTGCCTTTGGGAGGTGCAGAATATTATCTAGTGAACGGTGGTGCAGAGTAGTTCACATGGTCATAATGGCTTCTGCATTCCTGACGTCAGTATATGGCTCATAATTCTGTGAAGCAAATTAGAGCAGAGAGAGGCATTGCAGAAACCAATAGCGATAGTTAGACTAAGAATAAACACTTCACTGAAGTAGAAGTCTTGATACCTGAAATTACTGGCTGGAATATGCCTAATACTGTGCTGATGGAAGTGACTTAGCTGTCATGTGTAAGCTGTTTAATTAGGGCAGCCTGGTTGTTACAGCACAGGAAATAAAGGGCCTCATTCAGCTTCCTACCATCAGTCTGGGAAAGCTTTGTTCAAACGATGTAACTTTTGTGCACTTGAGCGAATGGTAAGTTTGGACTGAAAACAGCTTAGCTTTATGTTGGAATAAACATCTAAGATTTCAGTTGTAATTAGCAATTTTGTTTTGTGAGGCATGGTAGAATTGGTTTCCAGCGTAGAAAAACTGCTTTTTAAAGCAGGTAATGCATTTAGAAGTATTTTATGAAATCTATTGGAAAAACAATCCCTTTTGACCAGAAATTCTTTAACTAATCCATATTTAAATTTCATAGCAAGAAAGAATTTAGTACTATAGTTTCTTAGTTCCGACAAAGGACAGACTAAATGAGTGGTTCTGCTGTTTGAAGGAAATCTAAAAAAAACAACCAAAAAAAACCACAAAACAACAACAAAAAACCCTGGCATGTGTTTTATATCTTTGGAAGGTCATAACTTAGAAACCACTATAATGCCCTTGGAAGATGGGGGTCCAAATGCTGCCATTACACTTTGGATAAAAGGAAATTGGAAGATTCAGATTGGCAGAGCTGCTAAAGGCTGCAAAGGAATCACTAGTTCATGCCGACCCAGGAGCTCTGTGCTCAAACTGCTGTTGTATCTGTGTTATATTGTGCCTCTCTTTCTAATTGTTTAAGGCAGCTGGGGGAGGAAGGATCAGCTGGAACATAAAAGCATGAGAAACTCCCCCAGCAACTCCCAGTGTTTTGAAGCTTGCTGGGGAGTGCAGTGAAGCATTTTAGGATGTTCTGGGTTGTGTGTTCATGCTTTCTTAGCCACTCTCAGTCTAGAATCGTCGTACATTACAATTCTTTATTAATTAAGCCTCAGAATATTTAATAGCACTATCCACATTCTGTGGAAAGAAAAAAACTAAAATGCAAAATGTCTTATGTGAGGTCACAAAGCAAGTCTGTAGCAGCGGTTCCAAGCCAGTCCTCCAGCCTGGCTGACTTAAGCCAGAGAAGTTTCATATTTAAGACCTCACGTGAATCAGTATGTGGAAGTTGTTCAGAGTAGGGTGTGATTTCCTTGGAGCTGAAATAACTCAAAAGAGTAGACAAAGTACTTTAAGACATTAGAGCTTGACTTGAATTCATTATAGCAATCATATCCTTCAACAGTTTTCCCTATAAACAATATTTGCATTTATTCCGCTACTATTTTAATCATGGGCATTCATTTCGTACTGCCTTCTGGGCTTTGTTTTTTCTGTGCCCTTCAGACTGTGGGTAATTTTATGTATATATGTGATTTAGGAGCTATAACGTCTTTGCATTAGTTTAACACTGAGCTGGAGCTGCACTAAGGAATGAAATGCCATTTATAACATAGTATTATGTAAAAACATACGATCAAAGTGTTCCTTTGTTCAGCTCCATTTCCATAGCCTGTATTAAACACAGGAGGATTCTTGGCCAGGAAGGCGGTTCAATGTCTACGTTAAACTAAAGCCTATTGAGAACAGCTCTCCCACAGCAGCGATCTGTCACTTTGCCATTTGGTCTCTTTCCCTCTTGTCTTGATTTTTGGCTGAACCGCCTTTGCATATTCTCTCATGCTGCAGAGCCCTGAGGATTTACTCCTTTTTGTCGCAAAGGCATTACGCGGGCACAATCGGGACAAGCCGCAACAACAGATCGAGCTTGTTCCTCGGTAAGCGCAAACTGCTTTCGGAGCGATGCTGAGGATAGATGGAAGTACACGTGAGCCTGTCTGGCTTGTTCGTAAGGAGATACATCTGTCACTGCCTCAAGTTGGTCTATAATGTTGTTTCCCTCAACTTGAACACCTGGTAGGTTAGAGTGGCTTTTTATATGCATTATAAATACTGGCACTGTCCTATAATCTAACACGTTCCACAAATGTAACAATGCTTCAAACAACAAGGCATTGGAAACTTGCCGCGAAAGCGAATCTGCTACCGGACTCATTGGGCAGTGATGCCATTTTTGTAATGCCGCTAAGCGTATCGAGGGCAGTTTCTTTTAAGGTGTCCCGTCTGTACGCAAGTAAAACACGCTAGGCCACGACAAGAAGGGCTTCGGCCTTTCGTTGCAGGCTAAAAACGCTGCAGCCAAAGTCTCAGCGTGGGCTCGAGCCTGTATTTTTGCCTTTTCTACCTCCCTTTGCATAATCGGTACCCGTATACAAGCTTCCACCATCTCTGCCCGAGAAGCTGTTTTTCCCAAGCTGGCTAATATCTGTCAGTATTGGGTGTTTGCATTCGTCGTGGCCAAATCTTTCCCCACAGCAGCTTTTGCCTCTGGAGTCAGGTTAGGAGAAGCATCTATAGCTTCTTTTAAACGGTCCACAAACTTCATATATGGCTCCCCAGGATCCTGCTTTATTGTAGAATAGGGTGGCACAGGGTTACCTATATTTGGTAATTCTTTCACTGCCGCCACAGCAAGCCCCCGCCACAAAATCCTCGGAGGAAGCGCCGCCCGAGCGGCACCATCCGCATATCGCCACGACCCGGTAATCGATCCATGCTAGCTAATCGTAATGGATCATCAGCTGGTAAATGAACGTTTTCTAATACTGCCAATTCCACCTTCCCCTGCCACTTGTCCAAGAACAGCAAATGCCCCATTGGGGGAAGCAATAACTCTATCAATGCCTTAATATCGGTTGGAGTGAGTACTCGCCCCTTGAAAAATGAATCCATTAGCTGCATCACGTGCCTATTATCCATACCATATTGCATAATTGCTGTTTGCAATCGCTTAACCATTTTCCAATCAAAGGGCGACCACTGCCTTTGTCCTCTGTTATTGATGTGCAGTGGCATTGCTGTAATACCGCCAGGTAACATAATCCCTTCAACCGTCGCACCCCTGACTACCCATTGTCAGCGTTGCCCTGCATTATGAGAGTCATCTCGAGGAGTGTCTCTCTCTACCCTGACGCATAGGGGCAGCCCCCAAATTATCATTACTATCATTCCTATACAATTTCCTTGTCTTTCCCTGCAGATCAGTAAGTCGACGCATATTTGTAAATAGATCTGCTGACCCAGTCTCCAGCCCTTTTCCATATCGCACTCTCAAATATTCATCCGCTTCTCTTACAGAAGCACAGAGCACATCCATCCTCTGCACATTGTCTAGCCCATTTTTGTATTTGCTCCTTTTTAATACGGAGCTCCTCAGGAGCGAGGTCCAATTCCGCCCCTCCCCTTCCCGTTTTTACCCGTTTTTCACATTCCCTGCCAATTGCCTCTAACCCGTCCTTAATTGCATATGATGCCTTTTAAAAGCTAAGATACCATTAGATGGCAGTAAATGTAAAACTTCGTGGTTAATAGCATATAAAAACTTGCTGCATCTGGCCCTCCTGCCGTTTCAGTAAGTCCCTCAGGCTCTGCACACGGCTCTCCTCCCAGAAGTCAGGGGGAATCTGTGGCGCTCCATCCCGCCGTTCCATCAGGTCCTCCGGCAAAGGCACGTCAGCCGGATTAACTCGTCCTGGCTCGTCAAAACTTGCCGATTGCTGCCGTTCATCTTCGTAGGCAGGCAATGGCTCAATGGGCGCAGAGGGTATAACTTGCTCTCCGCTCCAGAACTACAAATGTGATACGGGACATACCAGGGGTATCGATTTTTCAGAGTTCTCAGAGCAGGGGCAGCTCACGGCAGGCGGCTCCAAGGGGACGGCACACGCTTCCGGCTCTCCCGAGGCATCGTCCATTGGCCGACTGACCTCCCCCCGCCAGGGTCCGGCGAGGTCGCCCGCCTCGCGGCTCCCCCTCGTGACCACTTCCCACGGTTCAGTCCCGATCTCCTCCCACGTACCAGGAGAAAAAAATCTGTCCGTCGATCGGACACAGCCCTTCCGCAGGGCCAGTAGTAAAAGACGCCCCACTGTGTCTTTTTCCAAAAATCTTCCTGTTTGTGCAGCCAGCCACAGAACACGTTTCACTATTACTTTTTCTTCCGCAGGTGCTGCGTTTCCCACGCCACCCGATTCCCCGTATATCTTTTCCTTTTAACACTTGGTCACGGCTGTGAAGAATCTGAGCGAATGTGTCATATTAACTTGTCCAATCCTTCGGAAACTATTCAGAGTACTTTAGGGTTTGACAAACGGTTTAACGTGCTGTTTTAGTGACCTTTTAACCTCGAGTGACCTTTTGACCTCTGGTGACCTTTTGACCTCTGGTGACCTTTTGACCATTGGTGACATTTTGACCTCTGGTGACCTTTTGACCTCGGGTGACCTTTTGACCTCGGGTGACCTTTTGACCTCGAGTGACCTTTTGACCTCTGGTGATCTTTTGACCCCGAGTGACCTTTTGACCTCGACTGACCTTTTGACCTCTGGTGACCTTTTGACCTCAGATGACCTTTTGACCTCGAGTGTCCTTTGACCTCAGGTGACCTCTTGACCTCTGGTGACCTTTTTGACCTCGGGTGACCTTTTGACCTCGAGTGACCTTTTGACCTCGGGTGACCTTTTGACCTCAGGTGACCTTTTGACCTCGAGTGACCTTTTGACGTCTGGTGACCTTTTGACCTCGAGTGACCTTTTGACCTCTGGTGACCTTTTGACCTCGAGTGACCTTTTGACCTCGAGTGACCTTTGTACCTCTGGTGACCTTTTGACCTCGAGTGACCTTTTGACCTCAATGTAGTTGCAATAGCAGTAATGAAGTGCAGGTGCTGTTGCTTCAAGTGAGATTCCAGGTAATTTGATATGGGTTGTGGGTGGGGCCTGGGGTGATTGATCCCTCCCTTTCCAGGGGATTGTGGGAAGGGGTGGGCGGGGCTCAGGGTATTTAAGCCCCAGTCCCCAGGTAGTGAGCTCATTCAGCTCTGGGACTGCTTCGGTGCCGGTTCTCTGTTGTTCCTCAGCAGCTTTTGAGCTGTTGAAGCTACGTGGGCAGACGTCTTAGGAGAAGCGGAGGTGTCCCTTTGAGGTAAGAGCTTTGGGCACAGCTAAGGTTCAGTAGCAGCTGTAGTAGAAAGGTTGTTTGTCATTATGTTTCATTTGTTGATTCAGTTCCAGGTGCTTTGCATTTTCCAATAATTCCTGACCACGATGAAGATGGAGTGTTGTTTTTTGGTTTGTATTGCTGTATTAATAGCTGTTAATATAATCTCCTCTCCTAGAATAGTGTCTTGTCTCTAGAACCTTTGCAGCATGCAGCGGCCCCCCGTAGATCATTCAAATGTACCTCCCGGAACTCAGCCAAGGTGAGCAATGACTCGTAGGCTACTACCGATAAATATTATTCGGGTGTCTAATCGTACGCCTGTCCTTGTTTTCCTTATTGTAGGTGACGATGGAGAAAGTGACAACTGCAGGAAGATCCCCGTTAGCCCACGTCATGTTTTCCTCTGTTGAAGATGGATTCGGTCCCTTGGCCCTCTAGAAGTTAAGTGGAGGCACGAGGGCTGGGAAGGGGCTGGGAATCGCAGGGCCGGGGTGTTTAAAGTTCTGAGACAGAAAAGGGCCGTCCAGGAGCAGTCCCCTTTGGGCAGATGAATGGGGTCAGGGAATTTTACAGTGTCATGCTAGCGTGTGCCGGGCAGGGCAGCTCCAGCCTGTGTCTGCATTGTGGTGCAGTTCGGGAAGCCTGCCTTGCGCCTGTCAGTCGATCCTGGGGTCTCGTTGCGTTCGAGGGACCTGAAAGGCATCTCGGGTGCCGTCCCGGGATCTGGCTCGAGGGCTGGGGAGGGGCTGGGAATTGCATGGAGGGGGTTTAAAGCTCTCATAGGGGCAAGGGCCGTCCAGGAACAGTGCCCTTTGGGCAGTTAAAGGGTCCAGGGAACTTTACAGACTGATGCCAGCTTGTGCCAGGCAGGGCAGCTCCAGCCTGTGTCTGTTATCGTGTAGGCAAAGGTTGTAGGCAGAGGGACAACTTGGCAAGAAAGAGTGAGAAAAGAGGCGAGCCGAGCACTGTAAGCAGGTGTGTGGTGTCAGAGGGAAGATGTGCCTTGTGCCTTTATACTGTGTGTTTGCTCTGCTTAGTCAGCGTGTGTTTTCTTGTGTTGCTGTAGATGTTGAGGAGGAACCTGGCGATGCTGGAATATCCCTGTCAGCGCACATGGTGTTTTCATCTTTTGAAGATGGATCCGGTCTCTTGGCTAAGCGGAGGCTGGGGGGCTGGGAAGGGGCGGGGAACCGCAGGGAGGGGGGTAAAGTTCTATTTGGGGCAAGGGCTATCCAGGAACAGTCCCCTTTGGGCAGGTGAAGGGTCCAGGGAATTTCACAGTGCGATGCCAGCGTGTGCCGGGCAGGGCAGCTCCAGCCTGTGTCTGCGTTGTGGTGCAGTTCGGGAAGCCTGCCTTGCGCCTGTCAGTCGATCCGGGGGTCTCGTTGCGTTCGAGGGACCCGAAAGGCACCTCGGGCGCCGTCCCGGGATCTGGAACGCCGGTGCCGACTGGCGTAGCGCCAACTGGGCGCTGGTTTTCTCGTATCAGCAGGTGAAGGCGTGGCAGGTCCTTGCGTTTCGGACGTTTCTGGTCAGTTGTGTTTTATGGTGTCGTTGAGGGCTGCGGCGGCAGCTCTGCTCTCTACCCATCCGGTCTCAGGGACTGGCACGTCTTCCCAGCATCTTGAAGTTTTTAAGCCGTGCCGCCCTCTCTGTGTGTTTGCGCCAGCACCGCCGTCTCCTAAGGGGCCATGCCCTTCGGGCTCTGGAGCTTGGAGGAGACTGAGGGGTGACCTCATTAATGTTTATCAATATGTAAAGGGTGAGTGTCAGGAGGATGGAGCCAGGCTCTTCTTGGTGACAGCCAGTGATAGGACAAGGGGTAATGGGTTCAAACTGGAACACAGGAGGTTCCACTTGAATTTGAGAAGAAACTTCTTCATGGTGAGGGTGGCAGAGCCTGGCCCAGGCTGCCCAGGGGGGTTGTGGAGTCTCCTTCTCTGCAGACATTCCAACCCGCCTGGACACCTTCCTGTGTAACCTCAGCTGGGTGTTCCTGCTCCATGGGGGGATTGCACTGGATGAGCTTTCCAGGGCCCTTCAACCCCTGACATCCTGTGATCTGAACGGTGCCCGGGCTCTGAGGGGACCTTCCGGGCTCGCGCGCGCCGCCCCGAGGCGGGAGGCTCGCGCGCGCCGCCCCGAGGCGGGAGGCTCGCGCGCGCCGCCCCGAGGCGGGAGGCTCGCGCGCGCCGCCCCGAGGCGGGAGGCTCGCGCGCGCCGCCCCGAGGCGGGAGGCTCGCGCGCGCCGCCCCGAGGCGGGAGGCTCGCGCGCGCCGCCCCGAGGCGGGAGGCTCGCGCGCGCCGCCCCGAGGCGGGAGGCTCGCGCGCGCCGCCCCGAGGCGGGAGGCTCGCGCGCGCCGCCCCGAGGCGGGAGGCTCGCGCGCGCCGCCCCGAGGCGGGAGGCTCGCGCGCGCCGCCCCGAGGCGGGAGGCTCGCGCGCGCCGCCCCGAGGCGGGAGGCTCGCGCGCGCCGCCCCGAGGCGGGAGGCTCGCGCGCGCCGCCCCGAGGCGGGAGGCTCGCGCGCGCCGCCCCGAGGCGGGGCGCACGCGCAGCGCGGCGGTTCCGCGCGCTCCTCCGCGAGCTCCGGAGGGGAGACCCGCGCCGAGGCGGGGAGGGGCCGGCAGGACGCGGTGCGCATGCGCAAGCGCACACCAGCGATAATGGCCCGCGCGAGGCCCGCGGTGTGCGCGGCTGTTGGTGCGCATGCGCCAGCGTCATTCTTCGCGGACCCTGGGGGGGCGCATGCGCACGGCTGCGGTACCGGCCCGCAAGGCCGCCTGCAGCGCCGCAGCCTGACCGCGGGGGGGCGCCAGAGCCCGCGCGCCGCTCCCGCCCCGGAGCCGCCGCCGAGGGGCCGGACGGGGCCTGTCCCCGCCCCTCCGCCGCAGGGGTCCGGTTCCGTTCCTGCCCTGCCGAAACGTGCTTCAAGAGCACGAAGAACGCTGCGTCCCCTCGACAGTCACCCCAGCCCTCTAGAAACAAGGAAACCTTTGGAGCACTGGCGTCTGCAGTCTCGTCCTTAGGAGCCACCAATGTCTGCAGATTTACCATGTAACTGCACACAGACACGAAGTGCCTCACTGTTTCCCGAAGCAATCTGCCTGTCCTGTGGGAGCAGCCCAGATCTCACCATTACCGTTCACTCAGGTAAGAATCACAGAATGTCCTGAGTTGGGAGGGACCCACAAGGATCATCGGTTCCAGCTCCTGTCCCTGCTCAGGACACCCCACAGTTCACACCGTGTGTCTGAGGACGTTGTCCAGTCTCTTCTTGAACACTGTCAGGCTTGGGGCCGTGACACCTCCCTGGGGAGCCTGTTCCATGTCCAGCCCCTCTGGGTGAAGAACCTTTTCCTCATGTCCAACTGACCCTCCCCTGACACATCCTCCTGCCATTCCCTCGGGTTCTGACATTGGTCACTAAAGAGGAGAGGTGGGCGCCCACCCTCCATGCACCCCCTGTGAGGAAGGTGGAACTGCTGAGCTCTCCTCGTCGTCTCCTCCAGGCTGAGCAAACCAAGAGACTTCAGCCCCTCCTTAGTTTCCTCTAATGCAGACGCACTCCGCATTCATTCTTTCCCCCTTAACTCCTACCTTGCGAATGTCACATTCCTACCTTGAAGTTTCCACACCCAGTGTGCTGCCACTGCTGTTCATGCCAAAAATTTCTAGTTCCATAAGCACTGTTTCCCTCCCCTCTCCCCCACAAAGGCATCACTGGGATTGTAATGATGTTGGTACACAGAAGTTCAAGGAAAACAAGGTATAGGTGATTATTTGTAAGACAAAGGCAAGTTCAGCAGCCACTGGGACTACAGGGCATAGTACAACAGTGTACTTAAGTAGTAATATGAAAAGGAATATTGATTTGGATAGTGGCTGATGCTAAGGCAATCACTTTGCTGGCAATGGAAATATAACTCAACCTTTTGTGCAGACAAAACTTCCAGCTCTTACGAGAGCATGTGCTGATATCATGACACCTTGGACGGCTGCAGCTAAACCTCAGCCTCCAGATTAAAACTGCGGATTTTAACACTAAAGCCTGACTCTTGTTATCAAAAGAAGAGCAGAAGTTGAAATTCGGTCTCATAAATGACCAAACCAGCAGATGCTTTCAGGCTTCATAAGGTTGCAAATGGTCTTCAGTAGAAGTTTAGTTTCCAGTATAAAACAGTAATGCAATTTTTAAAACAAAACCTACAGGTAAAGAGATAAAATATTACATCTTAACAAAAAAGATTTATTATGACTTAACAAAAAAGATTATGACTAAACAAAATGTACAATGTTTCCCAAGTGACAGTGAGTTTTCATGACTCTCTGAAGTCTGCAGGTCCATTGAGTAACTCGATCACTTCTTACCCTGCAGTTTGATCAAACTACTTTTTGCCAGACTTCTTTATTCCACCACTGGCTGCCAAAAGAAACAACACAACTTGTTAGAAAACCGTTAAAATTTAGTTCCTCATAAAATCAAATCCCCACTAGAGTGCCTGTACAACTCAGATCCTCACTGGTTAATTGTTTTTGCATGTGTTACTCTTCTGTATTTGTGGTCTCACATACTTTACTCCAAATGAATAACTTAAGAAAGGGTTTCTCCTGGAACCAAATATCCCCTACAAATCTACAATAGAAATAAGTATTTCAGCAATCCCTTTGTTCCTTTATGGACACTGTCCATTGTTTATTTCTTATACAGTAGGTGTGTGGTCTGGTCAAGTCAAATACAAGGCTAAGGGAAGAAAAGCCTCGGTATCCCTATAGCAACCAGAGCCCCTGCTTGGGATCAAAGCTCCACAGAAGCAGGTACTGGAATAATGAGAATTCCAGTTCTCTGGAATTAGCTATTCTCTGCAGCCCCTATTATTGAAGAGACCAAAGCAGGGTGGAAAACCACAACATATTAACACAGCAACAAGTGCGGCATTCTTTGCAAATGCTATTTTTTACAGCATGTGTCGTGTATGATGAGTGGAAAGGAAAAAAGAATAGCAAGGCTACAGCAAGACAGGCTGCAAGGGCTGATGGTCGACAGCAGACCTTACACTGCAGTGAGACTGACTGCACTGCTGAGGCTCTAGGGAACAGTCTAGCCTTCCCACAACAACATAATAATCGCTGTCTGCTTTGGCAAGCATTGGACAAGGACCAGATGACTGAAATTCAGCCTAGAAGCAGGCAGAGTAATGTCAGGAAAGAACTATGAAGAAATCTGTAAGCTGAAGTGCCCTACACAGAACAAGTTTAGGATGGTAAGGACACAGAAGAGAACTGTTTTGCATTGCTCTGTAATACCAAAGACATTCTGAGTCCCACACCCGGCACATTTTTTGTACACCGCTAAACCAGAGGAACTAGATCAATTTGAGATAAATAAACAAGAAATATCCCAAGTCAGTGGGGCTGGATGGCACTCCCTCCAAGAGCACTGACAAGCTCTAACGTGAAAACGCAGAACTGCTGGCTAAGATTTGAAACTTATCATTACAGCCACCGTATCAGAGGACTCACGGACTGTCAGCACAGCTCCCAGATACAGAAAGGGTTCTGTGAAGAACTGGGGAAATACAGACCAGTGAGTCTGACCTTGATCTCTGAGAGGATAACAGAGTCTGTAATAAAGCAAATGGATAAATCGACCCCTGTAAATAGTAAATCCTCCCTCACTGCTCTGCTGTAACTCTAAGGTCATCATTAAGTGCACGGATAAAGTGAATCCAGGGGATTTCATATTTTCAAACAGCATCTGACAAGATGCCATAGTAGAGCTTGTTAGTGCAAATAAGTTGCTACGGGATTGCTGGAAAGGTCTTTCTGGAACCTTTCAAAACCGAAGCTTGCTGAAGAATAGGAAGCAAAGTGTAAAGTCTAACGGTCTTCACAGAATAGAAAAGTGATTAGTCACATTAACGAGCCACAGGTCAAAAATACCTAGAGGGAACAGGCAGGGTGCACCTTTAATGTCTCTAATCCGACCACTGCAAACTTGAGTGCACAGGCTCAAATTAACACATCTGCTCACTGAGACAAAGACTTGGCTCAATGCACCATCAGGATGCACCCTCCTGTGACACAGCTGACTTTACAGTCCTTAGGCAAAAGAGATGAAGCCAGACTAATTTCCAGCCACAGTTTTCTTTTTCTGCCAGGAATCTACTGCTCTTGAAGAAATTCATCCTCTAAGAGAACAAGGACTGGATCTGATAAACTTTCAGGACTGTGGCAAAGCCTATGTGTAAAATATCTTGAAAGAAAAGGACGGTGTGCTAAAATAAGAGTAGAAATGTCTCTGCATGATCCCACTGGAATAGGTTACCATGCCAGACACACACGTGATTCCCGTGATGCAGAACCTGCATCAGGAATTTGGGGATAAAAAGGCATAGTGAAAGAAAAGAAAAAAACAGCATCTGTTACTTATCATGTGCACCTGCCACTGACTTTCTGGTGTATGTTCACTAACACAGAAGTTCATGCCTTTTTATGTTTCTCAAGCAAAAGCATTAAAATTTTGAAGCCAGCAAGCCCTCCATTTTTCCTATCAGGATGGCACCTCACTTACCAAGGGGCCCTTTTCCAGCAGCCTTTGCTTTCATCTCCTCAAGTTTCTTTTGCTCCTCCTTCTGCTTTTGTTTAAATGCCAGATCTGTCTAAAGAAAAGAACAACAGTGTTTGTTAACATCTCCTCCCCCAAAAATTCAAAAACAACTGACAAGCAATGAGAAACAAATGTAACGTTCTAAGAGCAATAAAAACCTGACTGAACTGATCAAGATGGCTGAATACTACACAATGGGCAAAACCTTGCAGAACCATGAAAGATTTTTTGCTGTACCAGAACACGACTAAACTTTTAACTTTGTATGTTTCACCTTTATGAAATTAAACAAGTATAATTTCCTATGGCATAATCTCATTCTGCCCTCTGAATGACTGAGGTTTGCACTAAAACCACTAATTAACATGCCACCAGTGTCACTGGGAGCCAAGCAAACAAGTGCTGTCTAATAATAAAGGTGGCTTTTACCTAAAAAAAAGGATTAATTAAAAAAAATATATCCTTCCGCACATATGTCAATATTTTTGCCAGGTTTAATACATTTGTATCAGTTCCAAGAAATCCAATGAGAAGTAGTCTTTTTCCCTAGTGCTCAGGATTTTGGGATAACTAATCTGAGGACCCTGACAATTGAGATTCTAGAGATTATTCACCAGTCCAGTCCATGGCTCAATTACCTTTATAATTGAAAAGTTTTCTTCTTTGTTAAGTTACAGCTTCCCTTGTGGCAATGTAAGCTTCTTACTTCTCCTGCCTACCCCTCACAGAATAGACTATTATGTTTATTGCAATACTGAGAGGAAAATATATATGATTACACCATGTTTGACACCCACAATTTCATTTATACATCTTTTATCATTTTCTTTTGCAACACTTGATTTTCGAGGTTGATGTTCAGTGTATGATCTACATCCCAAATTCTATCAGGTGGACCTAGAGTTTAGCCAGCCACTCTCCTTGTGTAAGTTAATTATTCTTACTAAAGGAAGGGACTTAGCATACATGCTTAATTAAATTAACCCATTTTTTTAAACCTCTGATTTAGTAAGATAACTTTGGCCTCTGACAGTCTGTGGCCCCTCCAAATTTTCTGTTTTTTACCAAGAGAATAAGCCACACTGTCAGTCAGTTAGCCAGCCGAGGCACTAACCAAAATAAATAACACTTAAACTCCAAACAAATACAACACTTCACAAAACCTCATTTGGTGTGTCCGTGCCATCAGACACCAAATTGTCAGTAACTGCTACCAGAGCGTGGGATCCCAGAAAGTCGCACGTTCCCCTTCAGCTCCTTTTGCGGTCCCGTTCCTGACTCGTGGTCCCGTTCCTGACTCGTGGTCCCGTTCCTGACTTGCATTTGGGAACGTGACCTGTGCCAGCAGCCAGAATGTGCACCAGCTGCTCTTCTCCACACACTGAGCTCTGCCCTGCTACAGAATACAACTGCCTTTGTTGCCCACACCTTCACTCAAATCCATATTGGCTATTCATTCTCACACTATTATAACCTGGATCCTAGCAAGCACTCAACTAGTTCTACCATTTCTTATTTAGACAGCTATTACTTTTTTTTCTTTTTTCAAAGAGACATCATATTCATCTTTTTCCAGGCACTGGTGCCTCATCCATCCTCCACAATCCTAAGAAATTACAACTTATGCCCATACTCCGACCCTTACATTTAACTATCTTTAACGTGAGATTCACTGCTACCCAATTTATTTTAACTGCTCGATAACCCCCGTTTTTTGTATCCCACTCCAGGCTCTTGTGACGGTGTTGATTTGTCAGGACTCCCGATCCCAGCCGCTGCTTGGGGAGGACACTCCGGCCTCCTCCGCCCGCCGGCACCGCCGCGATCACCGGGATCACCCGGGGCGGCCCTTGGTCCCTTACAGTGAGTGCTACCGTCAGAACGCCGCCTGGCACAACGTGCCGTTTAATAAACAGTGTATTACTGCGGAAAGCGGCCCAGGCCAGAGCCCAGCGGTGCCCGCCCGGTGCCGCGGGCCCCCCGGCGCTCGCCCGCCGCCTTACCTCGTCCAGGTCCTTCGTCTGCTTCTTCGGCTGCTTCAGCGGCTTCTTCTTGCCGCCTGCAAAGACAGAGGAGACAGTGAGGCCCGGGAAGGGGAGCGGGACCGGGGGCCCGTGGCCCGGCCTTACCCTCTCGGCCCGACATGGTGCCCGCTCCGCCGCGTCGCCCCACGCCCGCGCGCGCACGGGAGGCCGCTTCCGTCCTGGCCCCGCGCGGCTGCCGTAGCGCTTCCGCCGCCGCTTCCGCCTGAGGCGCCGGGCCGGGCCCCGGGCAGGTTGGCGGGGCCGGCGGGGCCGGCGGCTCGGGGGGGGCTGCCCGGGGCGAGGAGCGGCTCCGCTTGGCTCGGCTCGGCGCTCCGGGCGGGCGCGGCGCAGGCGAGGTCTGGCGGTGGAGCCCCCGCGGCGGCCGCTCCGTCCCGCGGGTCGCCCTCTGTGTCTGAGGTGAGGCCGGTGCTGCGGCCGGGCCGGTGGTGGCTCCGAGGGGCGGTGACCGTCCAGCTGCGCTGTCTGTAGGGACCGGGAGTGCAGGCTCGTAGCTCTGCGTGCGGTGGAAGGGCCCCCCCGGCTGGGAAGGGCTCAGTCGTCTGTAAAAATCAGAGGTTTTTTCCCTGCAAGTATGAGAAATTGAATTGTAAGCGTGTGGTGGTGTGTTGCAAATTCTGTTTCTATGTTTTGGCCGTGACAAAAGAGATATTGCTATGAAATAAGATTGTTATTAGTCTTATTTGTGTGTCTAGTGTCCAATATGTGTAGCAACTGTGGTCTCAACGTTTTGACAGAATGTCAATGTCTGCAGGCAGAGGAATGTAATTTTCTTACAAGGGAAGCAGGAGAGAGCCAAAGCGTTTTATCTTGGATGAAGCTTTCGTGACTGTCTTAGGTCCTGTTGGCTCAGACTGAGATTGCTTTCTTTGCAGTCTGTTTGCAGCTGTCTATATAGAAATCATTCTAAAAATCTCATCTTTTTCCTTTTGCTGTGCTGTCTCCATAGCCTGAATATTTGGTAAAGCTCTTCATGTAGTAGTGGAATTAAAATTAAAAGAGGGAAATCTTGCAGTGTAGAATGGACAGAAGTGAGCTGAGGTTTTAGTACATGGCCTGCGACGCAGAGTACGTGTTGTAACAGCAAAATGTATGAGTGATGTTGGAAGGAGACAATTTGCTTCCTTTCCATTTACATTTTGATCTACCATATTATTATGCATATGAACTGACTGGTAAGATTTGCACAGTGCTCTTTGGTGTTACTACAGTTTGTTAGAATATATACAACAGGGAATGAAGCTGTGGCATTCAGAATCAGTAACCAGCTAAAAGCTGATAAAAAACATGTTCCAGTAGGAAGAATCCTCTCCTGTGGAAATACCCGGATTTTCACATAAGTGACGTCATTAGCCACCTAAAATTATCATGGAAAACTGTTTTCAAATAATTTTTAAAAACTGTGCAGCAACTATCAAACCTTCTCAATAACCCATGTTTCTATATTACTTTAGTGAAAACCTAATATAGTCATACTGAAACTTCATATAAAACCTTATTTGTAAGTTTTCCTGTTTAGAGTTTTCAGAGGAATGCACTCACTTGGGAATTAAGATCTTATTTACAAATCAACAGACAGAAAAACATAACTAGCAGTCTGCTTTTGCAGTGTAAGCAAGAATTTTAGGCTCATTTTAAAATGCAGCCCTAGCTGTGCATTCACTACCTGATATTTTTCTGATCTTATTGCTCTTCCTTATGTTTTACTTTGTCTTCAGTTCAGCGCTTTGGTGCTTTCTCTCTGTCATTTATGTTTCTGCATTCTTCAACACTTAGACTTTGTGTATCTATGGAGTGTAAGGTAAAGGGAATGATCAAGCCCCATTTCTTATCGAGACTTTTTTCCCCTCTCTGTCTTTTTTCCTTTTCTATTCTTTTGCAGAATTATTGGTGCCTGTGACGTGGTATGCCAACCTCAAGTGCAAAATCTCACACGGCAATCACTTCTGTGCTGAAGCATTAAATTACTCTGAAGCTGCTCCTTCTGGTACTGGATCCGCACATGGTCACTATTCACGCAGTGAGAGAATTAGTAATCAAGAAGCATGGTGGAAGTACTTACTAACAGCAGAAGTGCAGGAATCTGTGGCAGAAGTGCCCCTTGTTGAAAATTGTGCAAGTTCTCTAGGTAAGTAGTGGTGTAAAACTAGTGATGGTTTAGCCATTCTTGAATTTTATTTGTTTTGGTACATGTGTAGTTTGAAGAGGTATTAATCAGCCGTACTTCAATAATTGTTCTTCTTCCTCCGTGTAGCACTTTTATTCAGCGATTAAATTCAAGACATGGGGCCAATGAAATACAAGTCAAGTGTGTCCTCGGTGTCATGTGGTCTGCAATATCACCATTCGTTGATAAAGTGGAGTCCAAAAATTAATTTACACATAGTACAGACTTACTGCTCATCAGCACCTAAGAGGCCTGAAGCCAGGTCTGCAATAGAAGTGACCATGGGTCTTCTGAATCGGCTGACAGAAGCTGGGACTGTTTTGGGAAAAAACTCCCTTCAAAAGGTGTCTGCAACATGCAAGAGTTGGTGGGACAGATATGAAGAGTTTGTTGGAATTAATGAAGTTCGAGAGGCCCAGGGAAAAGTGACAGAGGTAAACATGGAGATAATGTGGAAATTTAGAAATTCCGGGTTGAGCTATTTGAAGTATAAACACTGTGAGGCAAAAAAAAAAACCCAAGAACTCTAAGGAGTCGTGTCTTCTACCATGCAGATGCTATGAGTGTTCTAGTGTATGCATGTTAGTTAATATAGCTTATACCTTAGACTGAAATGGAGTGTGCTTTCTTCTGTTGTTGGTTTTGTTTGGTTTTGGGTTTTTTTCCCTAAAAATTCATATAATTAGTGATTTAGAACTGTCTGGTAAAACGTCTCTAAAATAAATACTCTTTTTCTCTCAGGCTGAAAATGTCTTTATGGTAGCTCGAGGGATAGTGCGAGAGGCTCGTGAAAATGTAGAAGCCCAACAGATGAAACTGAAGGAAATTCGGGACCGGCTGGACAGGGTCTCTCGGGATGACAGCCAGTATTTAGAACTGGCTACTCTGGAACACAGGCTGCTGCAGGTAATTTGTTGGTACTTGAGCAAATACGACGAAAATCTCTGTGCTTTGCTTCCATCACTAGTGACTGTTTTTGCAGATGCAGTTCAGTTCTGAAGTTTTTCTGATGATACTTGTTTTAGTTAATTGTCATAGATTGTTTGATCTACTATGCAAATCATATATGTTAATGCTAAAATAGGATGGTGAATTTAGGGAAGAAAGCTGAAGATAGTGAGCCTGGAAAGACGAGTGGTGGCTTGACATGACTCGTCAACAAAAAGCTGGGATTCAATGAATTAACCTCCTCTGTGATGGGAGAAGCTCCTCTCTGGTTGTCAATCTGTGAAGACTCTCTCAGCTGCCTCCTATGTGCCTTCAGCACCCAGGCAATTTATTAAAGCTTTTGTCAGAAAGCAGCAAGAGTGAGGCTGCTGTATGTGGAGGAGAAAAAGCAAGACGATGAGGCTGGGGCAGTACCCTCAGCAATGGGACACCTCAGCTGGATAAGCCAAGCTGGGCTGGTGACACAAACATGTTTATTAACAGCCCATCAATTGGAGATAAACACAAGGTAGGAAATCCAGATGAAACAGCAAGAACAGCAGGGAAGAGGCCTGGAAGCAGGTACACCTGTGGCAAAGCCCATGCAAGGAGGGGGTACCTGTGCCTGAGCTTAAACTGAGCTCCCGGATCAGTGGGTGGAACATCAGGAAAGAATTAGGGAGCTGTAGTTGTCTAAATAAGGGATTGGGTCTGTGTGGATGAGACTTGAAGGAGAAAAGAGCTCTGTACATCTATGAAGAAAGGTAGAACTCAAGTCCCTGCTGTCCATAAGGTGGTGGTGCCATCTCACAAAAGAAATATATGCTCAGAAAAATTAGAATATTTCTGGGAGATGCAGCGAGCTGATGGACAGGTTCACCACCACCAAAAGCAGTGATTCCTTTGCTAAAACAGTGGAATTGTACTGCGGGAAAACAACTGGAAAACTTTCTACTATTTTTCTGCGATAAAACGGTTTACAACAGGAGCTGCCCTGCTGAAGCCAGTGAGAAAGGAGAAAGGGAAACCATTTATCTGTGAGCAGGGTAAGGAAGAGAAGGCAGAGGAATAAGAAGTGTCTACATTCATGCAATGAACACGTCAGAGACATCCTTTCCAGTCCTATTTTCAGTTCTCATTTAAGGGGTTTAGAACTGGAAGGAAGAAATGTGGTAAAGGCAGCGTTTGGAGAAAAATTAATGTAATGGCGAGAGAAAGACTTTCCCCACTCATACCCTTTCTCTGTCATCAGCATGTGACAGATTCTTGTGTAGAGGATCATCTGTAATTCTCAATGACCTTTTCCTTTTCTCAGTTTTCACTTAAAATGATGTCTCATTGACTTAAGTAGGATTAAAAGGAACATTTTTGAAACGGCACTAATGGACACTCTTCATTTCTATTCCTTCATCTGCACTGGGGTTTTGGGGGATTCTTTTATTATTTTTTTTTTTAGTGTAGAATGTATAGCTTCGTATTATACCTCATATTGCACCTTCTCCTTCAAATCACTGTGTTTCTTGCAGGAAGAGAAGAGGTACCGAGCTGCCTATTTAAATGCAGAAGAATCTGAGAGAGAAAAATTCTCTCTGTTCTCTGCAGCTGTAAGGGAAAGCCACGAGAAAGAGCGAACAAGAGCTGAAAAAACGAAGAACTGGTCTATTATTGGTTCTGTACTGGGAGCCATTATAGGTGTTCTTGGTTCCACCTACGTTAACCGAGTAAGGCTGCAAGAATTGAAAGTCTTGGTGCTTGAAGCGCAGAAGGGCCCAATAAATCTGCAAGAAGCCATCAAAGAACAGGCCTTCAGTCATTCCTTACAGCAGAAGGATCTCAGTGACATCATAGCAGACCTGAAAACTGTGCTGGAAACAAGGACATCACAGGAAATAAAAGAAGGTGCTTTGGTAACTAGAAAAGACAGGAATGACTCCGTAAATATAGATGCTCTTCTAATTCCTTTAAACGAACAGCTAAACTACACTAAACAAGTCAGTTCATGTCTAGGGAGTTTGCAGCAGCAGTTTAACAGTCTGCAGGAGAGTCTGGCGCAAATGACTTTGGAGATGCAGAGTGTTAAACTTGCGGTTCATTCCAGACCTACAGAAAGAGCGATGCCGAGGTCTGCAGTGGAGGGTAAGGGCCAGGTTTCTGCCATCAGAGATGTGATTTTAGAGTTGTGTGATACTGAGCGGAGACTGGAAACACAAATCAAGAGAAATTCTATTTACAGCACGGCAGTGACATGTGCTATGTTTGCTGTTACTCTGCCAGTGCTATATATTATACTTAAAGGGAACTGATCTCTAATTAATTGCCACAGTTTACTAGATTAATAAAAGTAAACTTGCACTCTAAGTACTCAGAGTACAAGTCTGACTAAAGTTGCGTTAGCATTTCTCGTTTTGCTTTCTTCTGTATATTCAGAGAACTTGTAAAGACTTAGTCCAGCCACTGCTGCAGGCTCCACGCGAACAGTCTTTGTCATGCCTTGTGGTTTGAACTTCTCAAGTAAAGGAAATTCCACAGTTTCATCTGATGATTTCATTCACTGCTTCACTCTTTTACTATCCAGTCTTCTATATCATGCCAATCAGTGACTCTCACTCTGGAGCTGTATTTGTGATTTTCTGTTCAAGTGATTCTTTTAATCTATCATTGATCTAAATGCTAGATTTTACCATATTTGCCCTGAATTTTTTGTTTTATTTTGTTTCTTTTTTTTTCTTTTTTAAAATTCTAGCTCCAATGCAATGACTTGCAATATGACAAATAGTAGGGGCCATGCAAATAAGAAGGCTTGAAGTTACCATGATACAATGTGACTGTACATCCAGATGATGCATTTAAAATACATTTAAGTTACATGCGGTAACATTTTCCTAGGATGGTTTATCATGAGGTATCCAAAAGCATTTCTGGAGCTTGAGCTATTTGATAGTTCCATGACCTGAAGGCTTGCAGGCAGGGAATAAGGGTTCAGATACAGAAATGTGTTAAGTATGATGACGTTTATTATGCAGATGCAAGACAATTGTCCTTTCTCTACAGGCTTCTCTAGGTATTTTGTGGGTTTAGTAATCATTTATGGAGCAATCACTTTCTTATCCTTACTCGCATCTCATTAGAACTTTCTCTGGTTTTATTCTTTTTCCAATTTTGTCCTGTCTGGAATTGAAATGCTGGTCTACAACAGGTGCTTTTAAGCCAGTACGTTAATGGTAACAGGGTTATTCAGACTACTCCAAAATAATATTTGGAAAAAAGTGAAAGGTCCAGCTGCCTGTTTTTCCTAGAAGGGATGGAGAGTGTCTGGTTGTGGAAAAACGCCGTTTGTCAGTATCTGTGTGCGGCCTAACACAAAGTTGTTGGTATCTCTGTGATATGAAGTAGTTTTCTCTTCAGAATGACTAAGTTGTGTTTAGCATACAGTCTGAGAAGTGGGGGGTTTTGGTGTTTTTTGTTTTTTCCCCCATTGGCTCTTTCTAGTTTCTTCTGCCCAGTAGCCATGTTAAAAGAGCTTGAGGTTTAGATTGTGAGCTCCTAAGACCGGAACATCTTTGGGACAGGGACATTTGCACTGACTTCATTTGGTATTGTTAGGTGCTATTATAACACAACTGAATAAACAAACAATCTTAGGAAAGATCTGTGATGATTCACTGCTTGTAAAGGAGAGGAAATATGCAAAATGGTTTTGGGAAGGACCACTGCTGATTTATACATTGATAAAAATAGAGTTTGTAGTATGAAGTGAATAACAAGCATCTGTCAGGGAAGCTGTTTGATGCGATGCCTTGAGAACTAGGATAAAAATTCCCATAGCCTGGCTGTATCAAGAAGTGTACACATAAAACAATGCAGTTTTATAAATCTGTAATATTTCGTTTTCTCATTTCCCAAATATTTTTACAGGTTTTACTTCTTGAAGGAGCTTGATGAAAATCAGAGACAAGTGTGTAATTAAAGGGGAAGGGATAATACAATGGTTCTATTTGTAATTTGGCAACACTAGTCACTAAGAGTTTTGTACTGTTTAGTTTTTTGCAGTTTTGTTTGGATTATTTTTGTTTGGTTTGTTGGTTTTTTTGGGTTTTTTTCCTTTCCCCTTCAATTTAACTACATAAAGTTAGGCTGCCTTATTACATAAGTAGCTGAATTTTAGATACTCAGCATTGCTGAAAATTATGGATTGTATATACATGAGCATGGTTTTAAAATGCTGCATGTTAGGCAGCTAAACTTCAAAGTTGGGGCAACTCTCACTGAATTGTACTTGGTGGCATCAAAAATGAGTAGAGGTCCAAGGCTGAGCTTGTATACAATAAAGAAGAGAATAAAAAACCCAGGAGTTGTTTATTGTCCTGAAGAGATCTGCTTTTTACCCGTTTAAAGAATGTTTGATGGCAGGTAGCTGTAACGTTACCTAGAGTTACGGGAAGAAGTCAGTCGATGAGAACAGTAGCAAACAGATCTGTGATAAATGAGTTTGAAATACGTGACCTGAAATTTGAGAAGAGCTGGATGGATGGTGTGATGTGTTTGAAGATGAGAATAACTGGATCTCAGCCTGTGGAGGGAGTTTGGAAGATTCAGGAATAGCTTCTGTGTGTAGAGCTGGCAGAACTCACAAGTGATTACTGAGGTTCTCCTATTTCTGCTCTTCTGTGAAATCCTCATATGTGAAGTGACAGCACAATAATTTCAATTAGGAAAAAAAACCCCATAATTAACTGTCTATATAATAATTAGGAGGGCAGATTTGTGTATTCCCTCAATTCTGGGTTAATCATTGCTCCATTGTGGAAATGATCTAAGTCTGTAGTTTGGCGCGGTGCCGCACTTGTACCCCAAAGCCAGAAGGCGCGGCTGCAGCAGGAACAGCTGTACCTTCCGCGAGCTGAAGGTGATATCCAGAAAGACACTAAAACACAGACTATACGCGTAATCTGTTCAGTACTTCATGCTAGATCTTTGTTATGGTAACGCAGGCAGCAAATACACGTTTGAACAAAACCAGCACAACTGTACGGATGTGTTTGCTCACAGTAGTTCAGGTACTTTTGCAGTACTGAGAGTGATTTACACCAAGCACATGTTTCCTGACGATTCAGCCATGGCTAAATGAATAGTTAATTGCCTGTGCTCTTCTGGGCTATTTTAGTTTTTTTTGGGGAGTGGTTGTTGTTATGTTTTTTTTTAAAAGGTTAGCTGTTGCATACCTATGGATTATTAATGAAGTTTATAATAATTAGTTGAATTTTGCTTTTGGAATGAGGTCTCCCAGCTGAACTTTTCCTCAATGCTAAAATTCTGCCTGCTAAAGCCTTTTGAGACTTCAATTCTTGCTCTTTCTGTGAGCAAAGCCCGCTCTGGGCAGGATGGCTCAGCCAGGCCTGTGTCCCAAATACTTGTCAGGTAGGAGGGACGGTGGCTGCGATAGTTTGTACAGGTCTAGTGAGGCCAGGGACTGACCTAGGCATTGTGTATTGGTCAGAGAACACCGGGGCCAATTGAAGCTAATTCCACTATCAATCAAGACATGGAATATAAGTTAAAGAGGGAACCTAGTAACAGCAACAGGAAGCCCTTTGACAGACATTAACTATAGAAAAAGAGGTGGCAGTGGCCTGAGCTTGGCCCGTGTTGAGTTATTTTGAGTTCTTACTGCTCCGTGAGAAACCACGAGTAACTCAAAAGCAAACAGCCTGGTAGCCGTGGAAATAACTCCTAATGCGGTCACCGCAGACTTCTAACAGTAGGGGTATTCTGAAGAGAAAAGTTGCCATTCCTTCCACTCATGAAAGAAGTAGCAAATGTTACTTATGAATATAGGACAAAACCAATTATATGTGGTATCACAATCAGGATATATATATATTTATTCATTAACACTAGAGTTCTGCATGTTCCAACATCCTGGTGAAAAATTGCGTTGATTTCATTGTAACTGTCTGTTTGCAAAAGATGCTTTTTTCACAGAGTATCTTCTAAAAACAAATACTTCCATCTTTAAGGAGCTGAGGAGTGGTAGAGATGTCCCGTTTACTTCAGAAGCAGGACTGAGATTTACAGTAGGTGTGAGGTTCACAAGCTCAGAAAAGGGAGACAATGCTGGGTTTGTCTAGAATATATTTAGAACTGTATTTTATTGCCAGATTTTTGCTAGCAAGTTATATTTGTGACCTTCCTCATAAAACAGAGAGAAATGCAATTTCTGGTGTTTGGCACTTGGTGGATAATCTAAGAAGGTGTGAGCTTAAATAAAGCAAAAAACAGCTGGGCCACAGTTTTTATTTTTGAGGAGAATTAAGACTTCAGGTAATTATGGTTGTGGCAAGGTTTTGGAGTTTCCATCGTGGGAAGTTTTTAAGAATGGTTTAGACAAATATCACTAGGTTTGGTACAGATACAGACAGATCCTGTCCTGGGACAGGGTGGATTCAGTGAAGAGTTTTCAAACTATACTGTTTGCAGTGCTTTTTCTTTTTTTAATAAAGAGGGAGAGTCTATGGATAATTTGATGCCTTAGTCATCCTAGTGCAGGTTATCCTATAGTGCAAGTTATAGCAGGATGAGAGATTGTTGTTCTGGGAAAATAATTGCTCAGTTTACTACAGGCCATGTGGCATTGGGTGCCAGGACAGAGGGAGAGCACGTGTGTGCACAGCTGCAATAAAGTATGATCCTAAAACTATCGCCTTAGTAATTATTTTTCAGAATCAAATTTGTAAAGTGACTTCTTGACCAATTTTTAAATACTATAAGGAGGTTTTTTTAAAGGCTGTTTTTCATAGAACTTTGCACACTTCTGTTGTGAGCCTCTAAATGGCTGCAGCCTACACTGGCCTTCCTGTCAGTTTGCCTGAAGCAAGCTGGCCCATTAAAGATTATTTTATTGGAATACTGGCATATCACAAGCTCTCAGGAACTTTCCTGTGCTTCAATACTTGTATTTAAAAAAAAAAAACAAACATCTATGTTGATTCAGTGAGCTGATCACCCAACCCTCCATATTAGTTTTGTGTATATAATCTGCTCCATCAAATACATCCAGTTCTTGGTCTTTGTGGGGGTGATTGTGACAATCTGTGGCTGGAGCCCCACATGCAACGTTGGAAAACTTGTTCATTATGACACTGGACATGTCGTGCAAAGGCTTGGGCCACAGAGTTCCAAGATAAAGGGATTGTCACAAGCATCCTGAGCTTGTTTTGCTGTGTCTCACCGAAAGAAAAGTAACCGTGTGCAAATCGGTGTGTGACAAGAGAGGCTCTTACTCTGTTCCTGCAGGTTCTGGGACACTGGGTTCAGACCGCACTATTTTTGAGGCACGTTCAAAAGCAGATCCCTAAACGCTGACAGCGTGCTGCTAGCAAACCTGGGGGTGCCCAATTGAGGGTAATGAAAACCTTCATGCCATTTCTAAATGTTCTGACAAACTGAAAACTTGAAAGCAAGAGAGTCAGATTTCAAGTAGGGTGGATGTAGTCAGCATCCCGTTGGTCCCTGAATTACTGCTCTAAATGCAGTTTATTCCCAGAAGCTACAGACAGTATTCAGATATCCCTCGTGACTTTCTTAACCCATCTCATCTCCTGCTTGGAAGGGAGGAAGAGTAAGAAGAAAATCAAAAGGAGCATAAGCAGCTGCTAGCCTTGTGATTATCATAATAGTTACGTAAGAAACTTAGCTAACCTGCTTAGAACCAGCCACGAACAAGGGCTTTTATAGAGGAGGATCCTTTATGGATTTAAATATGCATTAAAAAAAGCTTCTGAACAAATGGAAATCAGAAACTGTTTAAATTTGTTCCTCAGTACTTGTTCTTTGTGTAACACAGTTTTCAGCTGTGTGATGTTTGATAACTAGCTTTTTCTCTAGTTCATTTTTAAGAACTGCAGAAGATTTTTGTGCAGACCAATCAAAACTCCTCCATGCAGAGGGAACGTGTGATCCTGTGGTGATTTTATGATATCCTGATCACTCCAGAGGGCTTTAAGTGCAGTAAAAGGGGTAGGAGGGGGGAACTGGAACATCCTTCAAGTGCACAGAAGCTCTTCTCGTACTGCTGCCAACACAGACCCTGACATGGACAGGAGGAGAATTTGCTTTTTGCTCCTTTTAAAGTGGAGCTTGCAGATGTTTTTTACCAGATGGAAGGGGCTGCAGGTTGGGACTGGCTCTGGAGAAAAGGCACAAAGGGGATTAGTGTTTTGAGTCAGGGATGTGTTGGAGCAAAGAAGAATTTGGGGTTTTTTAACACTTAGTCACCAAAACTGGATTTTGGTGGAAGCTGCTTGAGTGCAGTTAAAATGTCTCTGATCATATGATGAGGTGATAATATTCTGTTCAGTGAGCTCTAACCTGAAGAGCAATTCAGTGGGTTGGGTGTGGTAATGGGATGGGGTTTTTCTCTGTGTGATGAAAGGAGCAAGTAAGGGATCATCTCCTGATGGGGGTCCTTACAGGCTTCTGCATATGGTGGGTCCCAAGGATTCCCCAGAATAACAGTGCCAAGGAGCCAAGGTCCAGGGAGGCAGCTGGCATCTGTCTCTGAAATAATCCTTCCTCTGGAGGACTGTGATTGTGCTGCCAGATCCTGGGGACTGTTCAGCATCTCTAAACTTTCAGACATATTTTTTTCCTCATAAAATAGTCGCTTTTTGGGCCAGGGGTGGGAGTGTGAGAGGCTGATTGATTGTAACAAAAAGAGTAGATGTTTAATGACACTTCTGGACATGGGACTTGTACCAACTATGTTCCTCTGAAATGCCAGAAATGCACGTGGGAGGGAAGCCTGATTCAGACTTTCAGAGCAGCTTTGTGTCTTGAGTGGAGCTCTGCAGCTTCATCTACCCAAAAAACAAGTGATGGGCATCCCTGGCATACAGCTAATTCTGTCCTTTGCACAAGCCTGGCCAGTGCCTGTTTCCTCTTCCTCAGAGTCTGCTTTGACCTACAGCTACCGTATCACTTCTGCATGTCCTCAGGTATCTCCTCTTTCTCCACACAGAATTTGTGGCCAAGTGATAAAGGCACAACTTCATCTTTTGTCTGGGGTTTTCGAGCATCTGGCAGTCAGCTCAGCAGGGAAATGGGCACTGGGCTGTGTAATTGTATTCAGTAAATAGAGTTGGTCACTGTGCGTAGATAGCAAGTCAGTTGTTAGAATAACTGTACATTTGCTGATCAACAACAGAACAGAGAGCAGCACATCTGGAGAACACAGAAGTTACAGTGTCAGCAAGAAAAAGGGAGCATTAATTCTGTCTGTCTGTAGAGCTTTTACTGACAGAACTAATTCAGAGAGAGGTTTTTATGCAATCAGTTCTTGGGGGCAAGAAATGCCTCTGTTTGTTATACACAGCACCAGCCTCTGCTTTTCTCATGACTGGACCTTCCAGCTTCGCAGGAATAAAAATCACAAAACCAGCAATTGGTTTATATTACACATATTACTCCAGGCGCTTCTGCTTTATGATGCTTTTGTCTCCACTGACTTTCAGCCGGAATGGTATGTTCTTCACTGTTCTCTAACTAGAGATAACTACGCTTTTGTCACATTCTTGAATCTCGCTAATGTCCTGGTTCCCACATACTCTGCAAGTGGGAACGGTGCTGTATCTCAGCCACCCGGCGCTGTGTTTGTACAGGATGATTCCTAAATAAGTAGAAACTGGTTTTGCTATCAGATTTTGCTCGCTGTGTGTGCTGCACCGCTGTCAATTCCCACTCACCCACACCTCTTGGCTGAAGACAAAGGCTTGTCGAACCAAAGTTACATTGCTATGAAATTCAGAGAAGAGAAATGCTGCGATTTCTTCCAGAATTATAGAACAGTTTGGGTTGAAGGGACCTCCCCAGCTCCCCCAGTGGCCCCCCTGCCATGAGCAGGGACATCTTCACCAGCTCAGGTTGCTCAGAGCCCCGTCCAGCCTGGCCTGGGATGTCTCCAGGGACGGTTCATCCACCACCTCTCTGGCCAACCTGGGCCAGGCTCTCACTGCTCTCAGGGGCAACAATTTCTTCCTCATGTCTGCCCTGAATCTCCCTCCTTTAGTTTAAAACCATCGCCCCTTGTCCTATCACAACAGGCCCTGATAAAAAGTCTGTCCCCAAATATATATAGTATACATATGGAATACATAGTTTTTAGTCCAGATCTCAACACTGGCTGCAAACACCTCTGCAGCAGCAGTTTGCCCGGCTGGCACCTGCCACTTCTTTTGGCGGCAGCACCCAGAACGCCCGCCGCAGCCAGGTCCCTCACCAGGCCTCGTACGGCAACGGCTTCGTGCTGACTCGTCCAGCGCAGCGGCTCGTTGTCCCGAGGCGGCAGCGGCCCCTGGTCCGCCAAGCGCTTGGGCTGACGCCCCTTGGAGCGGGGAGCGCGGCCCGGACCCGTCTCCGGCTCCCGCGGCGCTGAGGGGGCCGCGGCCACGCCCCGCCGGCGGCAGCCAATGGGATCTCGCCACTGGCCGCGAGCGTGGGGGCGGGCCTGCCCGCCCCTATCGGGTGGGGCGGCCGGGAAGGCGTGGCCTCTGAGGGGCGGCCGGCTGCTATTGGAGGAGCCGGGCCTGGAGGGGCGTGGCGGCGAGGGGGCGCGTGCCCCCGCGGGGCGGGGTGCGGTGGGCGCGCGGCGGGGGCGGGCCCGCGGTTCGGTGCGGGATCGCTGCTCGGCGGCGGCGGGAGCGCAGCGGGGCGGCCGCCGCGGCAGGTGAGTGGCGGCGGGGATGAGGGTCCTGCGGCGCGGGGGGCAAGAGCTGCCGCCGCCTCCTGCCCTGCCTGGGGGGCGCTGGCGGCGCGTTACCGGGGGTCAGCGGCCGGCGGCAGGTGCCGCCCGGGGGCCGCGCTTTGTCTGTGTATGGGGGGATGGGCGCGGCCCCTCTGGAGCGGCGGGGCCGCGGCTCAGCGAGGCTTCCCGGGCGGGGCGAGCCGGGGGGGCTCCGGTGGGCAGGGTAACCCCCGAGCCCGGAGCCGCCCCCGCTGGGCAGCGGGCGGCGGTGAAGCGGGGTTGCTGAGCGGGGAGTGCCGGGTTAGCGGGACCGGCTGCGGCCACCGCGACCTTGGCAGCGTTCGGAGCGGCGGGGGCGGCACCGGGCGGGTGGCGGGGCCAGGGCCGGGCAGCCCTTCAGACACGGCCGGAGACCGCCCGGTCCTCGCCGCGCTCTTGGGAGTGCAACACTCAGTGTGAAACGTGGAAAATATTACGCGTGGGTCTTTAATTGATGCTCAAATAAGGGATTGTGAAAGAGCTTTTCACCTGTGCCGTGCGGTTGTGGGGCCAGTGCTGGAGTGTTGTGTTCGGGTGTGATGTGGATGAGGTTTTCAAAGACTGCTGAGAAGTCTTTAATGCAGCCAGAAGTTATTCGGGGACTTGGTTATTTGAGGAGCTCATGATAACTTTTTAATCAGCAAAAATCAGATAAATGACTCGAGTGTCTTCAGGGAGCAGCCTCGTACCAGGGTTTGAGGGTGGGTAGTGAATGGTACAGCAGTAAATAATTGCTGGAGTCAGGCAATGTTTAAAAAAAAATAGCATTACAAGTCAGTGTCATCATATTCCTGAAACTTCATCCTCAGAGGCAGCAATGACTGCCTTTACAGAAAGCAAAGTTGCTTAATAATTTAATCTGTTTTGCTACCTTAAAAATGCATTTAAATTATTAACTTGGGTGAGACTGTCTTGTCTGCCTTTTTCACTCTGTTCAATGATTTTTCCAGCAACAGCAAAAAATGTTAGAAGGTGGCTTTCTGAGAAACACAATACCTTTAACTTCAGGAAGGCCATGTGTTCACCTTTCCCCCTCAGCACTGATTTTACTGTCTGTACTGAAAGCGGGTGGTTAAGTCCTGTTGTTCTGGAGAGCTCATTTTCCACCTTGAACACATTCCTTTTCAACAGTTTGCAGCAAGTGTTTGGGCCCCCCGAGCAGGTGTGTTTTCTGTTACATCGGTGCAATTTGAGATCTTTCTTTTCTCAAACCTAAACTTTCTGTGGCTGCTGCTTTATCTCAAGGCAGCAGCCTGGAACAGGAGTAGTCCTGAGAGAATATCCGCACTGCTGCGGGACCTGCAAAGAAAGGGGCTGCAATTCTGAGTGTTGTAAAACAGCGGGGTCAGTATTTTACTAAACAAGGGGTTTATTCTGTGTACAGTGGAGTGCTGACTGAGGTCTGCTCCTTTCTGGTCTCACTTCTTGAAGGGGGGTCACAGGAGTCCTGTGTGACGCCTTGCACATAAAATGCAGAAATTGATGAGCGTTACATTAACGATGTGTCTGTGTGTGACGTTGGGAGCTGAGCCAGTGATGGAGGCACTCGAGAAAGCCGATGCGCTGAGCTGTTGTGCTGCGTGGTTTTGCATTCTAATGGGGAAACTGGTGTTTCCCCGTGATTGTTACAAACCATGCATGGAATTGCAGGGTTTTTAATAGGGTCACTTTGAGAGACCGGGAATAGCGAGCAGAATTCCAGGAGAAGAAAGCAAGCAGGTTATGGACAGAGAAGAATCTGGCAGGGAAGGTGACTCGTCGGTAATGTGGTGCTGGGCAGACTGTTTCCATGCTCGTCCACACCTGTGTGTAGCAGAACTGGAATCTGCAAGCCAGGAACTTGCCCCGAATTGAGATTTGGCTAGAAAGCATTGAACACAGCGTGGTCATATATGGAATTTTCTCTTTAAATTTCTTCCAACATGTGAAAAGAGTTAGGTTAGTAATACGATTAGCGATATTTAATAAGATTAAAATTACCGGCATAACTCCCTTGAGGAAGGTGGGCGCAGACTGTCAGCAGCTGACAGCTCCCAGACTCCGCTTGCTTTTCAGAAAAGAAACGTTCTGTCCTCGTGGGCTGACAGCTCAGGTGTTGCTTTACCTTTCCATCCGCCAACAGCATCGTATTCCCGGCGGGGCCACGGGATGTTCCCATATAAGGGCAGAGGGAATAGCTGAGAGCGGGTTGCGAGGAGCGCGGAGCCGTTCCCTTCGCGGCGGTGCCAGGCTCCATGCAAAGCTGGGCTGTTCCTGCGAGCGCTGCTGCTGGCACGCTTGGGCTTTCCTGGCAGCGAGGGCTGGACGAAGCTGGAAAGCGAGTGTTGCTGCCGAGGGTGGCCCCGTGTGCCTGGACAGCCTGCCTGCCAAACAGGCGGTGCCAGCTGTACCTCGGGTGTGCACCGGGGGAAGAACAACCCACCCAGCTTCAACTGCAACAAAAGCAACTGCCCTTGCTGTCTTCCACTGTTGCTGTTTGCTTTCTGGAGAGGTTCATGTAGCCGGTGTTGAGTACAGGGGGACATGGTAGCTTTTTCAGTAGAAGTGCTTTATGCATTACTGTCACCAGAGGAGGGAGAAAAGTGGATGAAGGGGACTTTGGAAGAAGGTGGACCAGCCACTTCCCGCAAACGCGTGGTATTTTTTCTGGTAAAAGCTTTACCTCTGAATCAGTCAGATTCATGTTATTTCTCTTCTGTCACCTTCCTCTCTGTCTCAGTCCTTCCTGCTGCCTCTCAAAGCAAACTCACAAGGATTTCAGTTTTTCCTCCTCCCTGGCGGCCTCTCCATCTGGGTGTTTGTTTGTTTGTAGCTGTTGGGTTTTTTTCCCCTGAAACTTCAAATTGGCTGTTGTAGCCAAGTTCTGAGCTGAACCCTCCCAATCTTGCATAAGGGCATCCTGGAGGAAGATTATAGGACTTTGATTCATCCCAGCTCGCAGGCTGTGCAGGGTGGTAGCAGTCAGAGGAGGCATGAGCCTGCCTGCTGGAGTGGAAGAATTAGCCCTCCAGATACGAGCCGGTTTCAGGAAGCAGAGGTTGGACCGGTGCCCTTCTCGCTCACCTGGATCGTCAGTGAAATGTCTTTGTGCTCCGAGTGCTGGAAAGCTGGTGCATTCTTCTGACTCCCCTTTGCATTCCCCACAGTCTGTTAAAGCCCTGGATTTGATTCGCATTTATTTGCGGCTCTCGTGAGTATCTGGTTGCAAGATTACTGTATCTGCAAGGATTCATCTTCTGCTGTTCATCAAAGCCACAGGAGGGCTGCTTCTGCCTTTGTGGGAATGTGCCAGCTGGTCTTTCATTGTGCTGGTATCATTTTCCTCATGCTGTTATCAGCAGCATCTTTAATAGCCTGATGGTTTTGATGATGTATTTAGGGAAGATTCATATTGATCATTACTTAAGCATTGTCTGATTTGGTCTTGGCGCTGGAATAAAATTCTTAGAAAATTCTTGCATGTGTTTTCCAGGGACAAGTGTTTGAGATGTCAGGAGCATGAGCACGCTCTGGAGACATTATTGTGTTGTTCCAGGAGGCAGAGTAGGTGCTTAATTAAATCGGGAAACAGTAATCTCGTGTCTTCATTCCAGCGCTGACGTGAGAGCCCAAAGACCTTACCCCTCAGCACACTAAGTCTAGGAAGTCTCTAAAAACCATTTAGAGGGATTTTTGTGAACTAGAAACACATAGGGTCTGCCCGCATGCTATGGTTTGCTATGGTGATAATCAAAATGTGCCCCTGGCCTGGGTTGGAGTTGCTGGAGCTCAGACTTGCTAAGCTGCAAAGGTGCAAAAACACGACGCAGGATGTTTCGACCTGTACGGACACGCAGCCTCGACTCGTGGAGGAACCACAGGGCTTTGCTCTGATCTCTTCACGGCTCTGCTTTTTCTCCCCAGCTGCTTGAGTAATAAATGTGGAGGACTTGTTTTCGCTGCTAATAATTCTTTTTAGCCAAGTAGTAACTAAGACACCGGAGCTATTTTGAGGTTGCAGGAAGCAATTTAGGTCTCCTTTTCTTTAAGTAGAAGTAAGCACTGCCTTCCAGTGTGTGGGGTGGGGGGAGAAGAAGAAACAAATGGTCTCAGTTTAGGTGGATTTGATTTTTTTTTTTTATTTTTTTTTTAGAATGATTTCTAACATTCTACATTTAATGTCAGAATTTTGCTTTCAAATCCTGCCTGCCACCCCCAAGAAAGAAAAGCAGGGGGGGAATGATGTAGAAAAGAACTTTGTGTTAGCGTGGTCTGATAAGAAAACTTTAGATGGTGATCAAAATGTGAGGTGAGTCTTCAAATGATAGAGATCCCAGGGAAGTTCCCAGATGCCAGACTTTAATAGCATGTGAACTTTAGTTATTTACTTGCAGTATAAACACTGCGAGTACTGTGAGGAACACTTATCCTACGCCTGGCAAACGTGTGAGATTTCTCATTGCTTTTGGCTTTGAAGTTTAACTACAGAACAGTGTGGGGCTGGTGGGTTGAGTTTCCCCAGCCTCTGCTCTCTAAATTCCTGCAGCTTCATAGCTACTACCTTTTAGGAAATGATAGTTCCTCTTGCTTCTTGAAGTATCTGAATGTTGTAATTTTATCTTGCTACTTGTATCTGTTCCCGTTCCATCTCATGTGGAAAGTCTTTTGTCCCTATGTCAGAGGGGCTGTAGGTGGATCTTTGTCCTGGGTGTTAGTTTAGCTGGGCTGCTGCTTCTATATCGGGGGCTGGAGCTGAGGAATTGTGTGAGTGTTTGCTCCAAATACCCACCTACAATATGTGGTGAGCCATGGGGTTACACAGCTGTAAGGATTAACTAAATGATTACTGTTGCTAGTGAGCATTATATCTGCAGGTGCAGAGAATTTCGAGTCATCACCATTTTCATTCTCTTCTGCACTGTTCCTTAATTCTGAATTTAAAGGCAGTGCTGCCTTTAGAGCCTCCGGGTTCCAGTGAAAAAGCATGCGTGTCGGCTCGTTTCAGCACAAAGTAGTATTGCCTGTCAACTGGGTTGCAACAATGGATTCATGCTGCCGGTGAAGTTACCAGGAGATCAATATGGTGTTTCTTGTGGTCTTTTTTTGGGTCCTGCCCTTTCCTGCAGCTCTGTTATGGCAGGAGAGTAGTTGTGCCTGGAACTGTACAGGTGGAGAATTTGATTGCATTCAAGCATTGGTATATGCTGATGCAACTAGTTTTCTGACTAAATTGCATGTTGTGCTGTAAACAGAATGGGTATATTTGACATCTTACTCTATTATAATAACTCTGAAAATTACTACGTACAAGTAGCATTTTCAGTGTAAGGCTTCTGCCCATGTATGCCTCTTTCAAAATTCTTTTTGTTTCAGTCTCTGTTCCTTGAGCTCTGCTGTACCGCAGCGATTCACGGTTCAGTTAGGTGACCTCCCTGTTCTTTGTGAGGAGCCCTAAGAGTTGCAGCGCAGCCTGTTTCCCCTCTCTGACCCCCACTCCTGAGTGATGTGCACTCTTGAATCCCTCTGTTGCTTACAGAAATCCCTCTGTGCCCCAGAGGTCTGATACACTGCGGAGTCTCTGGGCTCTCTAACCTCCATAAGACCTGCCAGGCTCTGGGAACAGCTGGCCAAGCAAATGCTCGAGAGTGTGCTCCTACAGTGCCCTGCAAGTGCTCCGTGCTCAGGTGGAAGCCCTTCAGGTGACAAGAATGTGCAGCACAGGAACCAGGGCTCCTGAGAGGCTCCTGTACCTGCCAGACCAGGCTTTGTCAGAACTAATGTTGAATCTGGTGTAGGGTTTTGGATGCCTTGGAGATAATGGCTCTGAAGAAACTCTCTCTTTAGCACTTTCAGCTTTGATCCCAAGACTTTTTGCATCAACGTAGCCTTCTTAAAACACCTGAGAGAGCAATTCTGTTAGTGAATTACCTAAAAGTAAATTATCTTATGTGAGAGCTTTTCCATAACTCTTCTGGCCTCATCTGTCTGCTGTGTTCTACACACCAGAGTCATGAGCAATTCTCACCTGTCCTACACTGTCTCCTACCTTCAGTGTGGTCACAAGTGAGACCTCTGGTGCAAATGCAGTTCCTGGACTTGTGAATCCCGCTGCCATCAATGTTTTGATCCTTATTGAGATACTGCTCAACTTCTTGCATGCAGCTTGCAGTCCATTGCTGAATGATTCCGCCCAAGAGCATGGTAAAACAGGAGTGCAGATTAATTAATTGCATGGGAGCTGTGTGTGCCGCTGTGGGAAACAGAGGAGTAGTAATAGGGGGCTCTGTTTATTTGCAAACTCTTTTTAGCTAGTTTAGCATTTTTGAGGGAAATTACTGAAATGAGACTTCAGAAATGCTGAAGGACCTAGGGAGAGTAAGGCATTGGTGAATTGGCGTTCTGATCCTTGCTTAGCTGAAACGTATTTGGGTTTGTATTTCATAGAATCATTTCCATTAGAAGAGACCCTCAGGGTCACTGAGTCCAACCATAACCTAACCCTAGCACTACACCATGTCCCTAAGAACCTTGTCTAAACACCTTTTAAACCCCTCCAGGGATGGTGACTGCACCACTGCCCTGGGCAGCCTGTTCCAATGCCTGACAGCCCTTTCCGGGAAGAATTTTTTCCTAATATCCAATCTAAACCTCCCCTGGTGCAACTTGAGGCCATTTCCTCTCATCCTATCACTTGTTACTTGGGAGAAGAGACCAACCCCCTCCATGCTCCAACCTCCTTCCAGGCAGTTGCAGACAGCGATAAGGTCTCCCCTCAGCTCCTGTTCTCCAGGCTGAACAGCCCCAGTTCCTGCCAACCTGCAACTGTTGAGAGAGATTTAAGGCAAAGATCGCAAAGGCTTTTTGCTGCTTGGCCTGCGTGTCAGTGGAGCTTTCTTGTGGCTACAATGAGGAGATGTGGTTCCCTTGCACGACTGTGACTTCAGGGGCACCACTGTCCCTGTGGTGGGTGGCGCTGACTCTCTTACTGATTCTTTGTTTCCTCAGCCTAGATTTTTCCTGTCTTTTGGGGGTGTACAAGCAGCAAATATTCTCCAGATGTGTTAACAGCCAACAGAGGTGCATGTGCACTGACAAGATGGCCTTGGGTAAATTGCTGAGAAGGCAGAGCAGTCCCGGTGGCACTGCCATCCCCTGGTGACACCGAGCTCCTTGGCCACTGTAACAGGCGGTTGGAGTCCCCATGCTGGAGTTGTGCTCTGTGCCCAGCGCTGCTGAGGTGATGTAGAGCTAAAGGAGCAGTGAGGAAGAGCAGCTGTCCTGCAGGCGCTGTTCCTGTTCTCTGCAGTACCGAGGGGGCAGCGACCTGCGAGGTCACTCTCCACATCCGCAGAGATGGGCAGCAGGGGCTGTGTGTGCCGGCACTGTGGCCGTATGAGCAGCTGCGCAGGAACAGATGAAAGAGCCATTTAGCCTGTTTTGCTCTTTCTGGGCTTGGGACAGTCACGTCTCTGTCCTCATAGTGCCCGAGTCCCCATGGCCCTTCTCAACGCTGACCTGATTTGCAGGAGAAGGGAAAGCTGGTGTCAGTGGCTCAGCCAAGCACTACAAATCCAAAGGCTTCTGGGGTAGCTTTGACAACCACGCTTTCCTCCTTATTGTATTTTAAAACTATTCCTGTGTGTTGTGGTAACAGTACTGTGTTCTGGATACTTAAACCTTGTAAATGCATTTTCTGTCCACAAAACACAGAACGCCTACTTGCCCTCGGTGGTCTGGTATATACAGGATGGTGGCATCATGAAGGTTTCCTTAACAACCCATATTGAGACTGGCCACTGTTCCATAATGCGTAACTGGGCTTCACAACACTATGGAGAGTTGTCTCTGTTGGAGTCTGTGAGCGAAGGTTGTAAAGAGTAGGAGGAGTAGGTGAGCTGATGGCTGCATTGCAAACTCCTGTTATTTTGGAGCTAAGCATTCAAATACATCTACAGCACCCCACCATCACGGACCTGCTACAGCCACAGCTCTTGTGGGGTATCTATGGATGTCAAACTCATTAGCTACAGACAAATAACAAGTAAGTAGTGTTTACCTTCCGGATGACGACAGGGATGGGCATCCTGCTGGGAGGAAGCTGCACGCTGGCGTTCTGCTCACACAGCCCCAATAAATTGGAACATTTCTGGTTAAGTGGTTTTGTAGTTTGATGTTCTGCTGCTGCTGAGGGGTTTGTGTCTGTGCCTGGCACAGGTGTTTAGCAGCAGCATGTGAGTCCCAGGATGGTGCTGCACTGAGCAAAGCTCTTGTGGGAGAGTGAGCTGTGCGGTTTCATCCTTTTCCTTTGCCTGAATTGCCTCCTGAATGTTTGAAAGGCTGTGCATCTGTTCACATTCCTCCCAGTGCTGCCAGCACAGTGTCATCCGAACGGGTGCCGCAGCGACAATTACAGGCTGCGTGTTCTCTGCAGCCTGCCAGAGCCTGTTGGATCATCAAAACACAAATGGCACCTGCCCGTTCAGCTCCAGGACTGTAATCTGCATCCCCAAGTGCACCGGGTAGGAAGCACCAGAAGGCACAAGGTCCTAATGGTGGAACTTTGCCTGAAATGCAATGAGTTTATTTTAAGCAGGTAGAAATCATAAGCATGCAGCGATTCACGAGGGAAATAGTTTCAACAAATATAAACTCATGGGGGATCCTTGTTATTCCACTAATAAAGAACACATCTCAAAACTCTTTTCTGCGTAGAGAAACCCTTAAACTTTTTGTGCTTATGGAACGGTTATGTCTGTGCTGGGAACTGTCTTCTGTGATGCTGCTTCTCTTGTGGTAGGATTGAAATAGAACTGTTATTGTACAAATTGGTGCTGATTTCTTTACCACTCACGGGCCTATAGGAAGGTCTGTATCGTGTGTTTGTCTTCAGGCTGCTCTTCTGTGTGTGCTCTGAGAAGTCATGTCCCTTTGGCCTGTTCTGGATAGAAGGGTGAAAAGCCCCAGTGTGGAAAGGAGAATTGATCTCTTGGGAACTGCAAGGAAAATGAACCAAGGAGTATTACAGAACTTCTATTCTAAGGGAGCAAACCACTTCCTTTCAAATGAAGACTCTGTTTGCATGTGTTCATTCCCATTGTTTTTTGTGGGATGGAAAGGTCACTCTGTCTCTGTCTAAACTATGAAAAAAATCAATGGTCTAATCAATTTCTAAAGTAGATTTAGTCAAAATGACTACTGTGGTGTGGCTTGGGCTGTGATGTGTGAAGGTGTCCCAAAAAGCTGGTAGAAAAGTCAATGCAGAACATCACTGCAAATAAACTTAGAGAATTTGTTGGGGAATTTCCTATCCCCTTCACTATGTCCACAGGGTGTTTTTTTTTTCCCCTTGCCCAGTCCCAGCGTGTTTTCCTCCTACTGAAAGAATAGATTGCTGAGAGCAGATCAACAAAAGCAGTCACGCAGTTCACTTGAGCAGTCATGCATAAATATGAGCAGCTTTTCTGCTGCTAAAAGCCATGGGCAGCCCTCCCTGCCGCCGCTTTTCCACAGGCTCATGTTCTGCTTCTTGGAGCTTTGTTGAGGACCTCACCCAAGAGGACAGTGTCCCTGACAGACAGGCAGGTATTAGTATTGCTGGCAAGTAAGTGTCTTGCTTTGAAAATAGCAAGTTAAGGATCGATAGAAGCCACATGTCTCATTCTACACTATTCCCTTGGCATTATTTTGTTTTGAGCGGTATGATGGGCAGAGCCCTTCCTGCTGTCACATCGACCTGCCCCAAACCTCGGCCTGTCCTCCTGCCTGCACACACAGCGTGACCTCTCTGCCTCGTGCTCTTTGGGATCTTACATGTGTGTTTGACGTATAACACAAAATGAGAACTGTCACTAAATGGAAATGCTGGTTGGGGGTGGAAGCTCAATGGGCCTCCTGCTAGAACAGAAGTAGTAGGAGGTACTAGTCCTCATGATATGAAGTGTCTGGTTAATATCTACAAGGGATTAACGCTTTTTATGCAGTGATCTTGAATAACTTGGGTCTTCAGGGAAACTGAGGTGGGTGGTTATTGGTTTTGATGTATACTTGAGAGGATATACACCTCTGAAGGGTTCAACTGTGTTAATAGTAAGAAAGAGCAGCTGGAAAGAACCAGGTGAGAACACGGCAGCAGGTGATTATGTTCATGTAATGTGTTTCTTGGGATGTTTGAACTGGAACTGTACAATGGTATGAATAATTGATCTGTGCCAACATCAACAGCGTACCTCATAATTATTTAATTAAAAAAAAAAAGGCTGAGGCATCTGAAATCATGGATTACTAGGGACATGTTGGAAAGCAGTATTCCTAGTGGGTGTCTTCAGCGAGCATCAGTGCTATACTCTGCACTGTTCAGTAGGTCCTCAGTGTTCTGGAAGTAAAACTAAAGCCACTGCTAATGTTGATTCAGCAGAGAAGCAGGCATTGCTGAGGGCAAACTCAAAACCGTGGCTGGAAGTGACAGATCTGTTGGGATTTTCTTTCTTGGAGATGCTGAATAGCATGTAAATCTTTGACGGAATGGGGATCAGGTAGTGAAGTTTTCCATAAAGCTTTTGGAGAAATGATTAAGTGATGACTAAGAAAGATACAAGCTCCTTAGGTGCAGCAAAGTCAGATAATTGACTGTTAGCTGACTGATAGGATCTTTGCAGGCTGTGAGTTCTGCAGCTCCTCCGTTATGCTGTAAAACGGGTCTAGTGAAATAACATCCATTTGATACGGGCAAGTATAGACTTCTGTGTGCCAGAGATGCTGATCATTCACCGATTGTGTGTTTCACCAAAGCAGTGACCCTGAAGAAGGGGGAGGAGGTGGGGGGCATGGCAGTCAAATTAATATTTAAATAAAGAAAAGTTGTTCAAGCACTCAAGAAAGCACCTTGTAATGAGAGAGTGATAGGACTGATCTGCTGATGGCCAGAAAAGCTGTGGAGAGGTGACTTGGTTAAAGCACATGCATAATTGACTCTGAGGAGCTACTCTTTAATCCAGCAGAGAAGGAATTAATGGCTCAAGGCAGAAGGCAAACAAATAAGAAATTAGACTGGCCTTGCTGCCAGAAAGAGTGATGGAGCCGCTGGAGCAAACCACTAGGAGAGCGGGGAACTCATGTTCCGACCTCCAGAGGCTGCTCGGCTGGATGCCGTAAACCAGCACATCTCCCAGCACCACTTAATGCGTTTTGGGGCGGCGAGAGTGGGTGACCTGGACCAGCGCCCGGGTGGTGGGCAGGAAGGTGGAGTGGTCTCACCTTCAATTATGTGACTCTGGTCCTGCTGTGATTGATTTCTGGTTTTCTGTGCTCTAGAAATAACCCCAAGACTAATGCAGTTGTGTTTCTCATCGCTTTGTTTTTTTCCTCCCAAGTTTTGTTCATGTCTAAATGTTTTATGCGGTGTAAGTGCCACATCCTGGATATGAGGAATCTTGTTCATGACAGGAGTGTTCGCTTGAGATTTGTACTTCAGGTGTCTCATAAGAATTAAATCTTTATATTTCTCACATTTTTTTCATTGTTATGTTGATCTTTCTATCTGACCTGTCTTGTGGTACTTATTTTACTGATTAAGCTTTCTAGGAAAGTAGAGTTTCATTAAGCAGTTGGTGTGTAAACCCATGCACATCAAGGAACAGTGGTAAATTCCAGTTGCGTTTAAGTAATTTCAGTTACTTTCATTAGTCTTCTCTTGTACTCATTGTGAAAATCCTGTACAAGAAGTAAATCTGATTAATCTTGTAGTTTAGTTTATGATTGTTTCGGAATAACTTGCAATTGTTTCCAGGATGGAAACTAACTTAGAGTTTTAAAGACCAGACAAATCATTGAGCTCATTCACTGTGATGCTGTGTAAAGCAAGGCAGAGGGTTTCCCTGAATTTAAACTAAACACCCGACTTGAGCTGCACGTTAATAAAGAGAAGAATGCGAGTGATGGAGAGCTTGCCATACCAAATACATTTTAAGATATCTCTGAGAAAAGAGGTTTGGAAAACAGACCTTGGTCTGTTCATTCCAGAAACTTGCAATTAGCAAATTATTAACTTTGTTCACAATGGGTTAACTAATGTGGTACTTGTTCTGTTTGGCTTCTGATTGACTCTAACAGCCAACATCAGCAATCTCTGTCCTGTGCTGGATTGTGAAGTCTGCTAATTAACACATTAGCTTCACGTTGCTGCTGCCAATGTTTGCACTGAAGAACTTCGCTTTTTTTTGGCCATATGGATGGGTGGGAATATCAAGATGATATTGTGGCTCTGTGCTCATTCATGTGTGATGCTTTGTGCTCTGTTTTTCCCAAGACATCTAATCAGGCTCGGGGCTGAACCGTGCCTTTTCGAAGAATCTTTAACTGAAAGGTCAAAATACGCACAAGGCTTGGAGACAAGTCTCACTGTCTCGCTCCCCAGCCCCCTCCATCCTTTGTGTCTGTCTCTCTCCACATACACATATGTCAGAGTCCTTCACCCAACACATTCATCAGCGAGTCCTTTCTTGAGACCGAGGTTTTCTAAATGCTGGGCTGCCACTTGGGGGTCTTCCCAAGGAGCACACGGTTCTGCAGGCTGCATCTCCGCACCAATCTGAGTTTATTTGTTGGGGATGATCCTGGCACTCACCTGCTGACAGGTCTGCTGGTTTTCCACCAGTTACCCACGTGTGGGGAGACCAGGATTTCCCTTGGAGGAAATAGTTGCTTATAGTGGTTCTTCAAGGGAGCGGGGAGGAAGAGATGCTTTATGGTGGTCCCCAAGTGAGGACTCCAGGTGATGCCCTGGGAGCTGAAGCCTTGGGTTTGTGGTACAGATGAGGTCTGATGTACGTGGGATTCGTTCACGCTGATCCCATCCGTGCACTGAGGGCTCACCCTGCACACCCCTGTGGGACAGCAGAACCATTGGGAGTGGGAGATGCTGAAATCTCCGGCTCTCAGTGTGCATCGGAGGAAGATGCCTTTGTTTTGGTAAATTAGCTTTATTTTGAAGGTATTTATGCGTTTGTGCCCATTGTAAGAGCATTTGAGGCAGTCAGCTCTTTTGCTTTTTTACTGTTGCTGTTTCAGGCCTGCCTTGGCTACTCGCTAAGTGCAACTGAAAATGGGGTATTGAAGCAGCCCTTGTAGGTTTTTTTGTATGCAATCTAGCAAATGTTAGTGCTGGAAGTTGGACTCTCGCTGCTGTTTGTCTGGTAACATTGGCCTCTGTTGTTTCCTTGTGCTGCTTTTGAAAAAATACTGTTTTGGTTTCTCTCTGAGATGTGGTTGGCCCATAAATGTATGCCAACCCACCTAATAATTCTTCTTGAAAATCCTTCATCAGGTCTTTTCTGTTATGTAGTTTAAAAAGAAGGAGAAAAAAAAAAAACCAACCCAAACACCTCCCTTTAACCCTGGAAACAGCAGTCGTCTTGTTCTGCTGAGCTGACTGCTGCTCATACTGATCAGCGCTGTTTCCTTTGTCTTCGTTTATTTTAGAGTTAAGCTATAAGCTGTTTAAAACTGGGCTATTTTTGTTCTGGACTTTTGCAGGATTTTTTTACATGCGTCTCCTAAATGCTTTAAAAAAAAATGCTTTTAAAGGCAAAACTACCATCACGACAGGGGCAAGATGGTCATTGCTCCAAAAATGAAGTTTTGTGGGTTTGCTCGATAAAATGTTTTGGCAAGCACGTGCCTGCACGGAGGAATGTGTAGGTCATGGCCATCCTGGGTTTTTAAGTTGGATTGCCTCTTGCCAGCCAGATGCCCGATGGTCTCCACCTCCTCTCTCCATTCCTCTTTTGACAGTAGCTGTGGGGGCTCAGCAGGAGCTTTGCTGCCGGGTTTGCTTTAGCTGGGGAGGTGTTTGCCTTCGCTGCACAATTCCAGCTGCCGAGGAAACCTGGAGCGGCCGTGTTGATTTATTAGGGCACAGGAATTTACTAAGGAGCTGGGAGTGATGGAAGGGATCCTGCCTGATGCACCGTGAAGCCGCCTTGTTTCTTTTCACAGCAATGCAAAGCAGGAATTCCCCAAAGCAAGGTAAGAAAAACAGCAGATCGCTGCTTTGGAGAGCACCAAAGTGAGACTTTGGTGAGGTTTCCCTGGCGTGGAATCAAGGAGGTGGATGGTAGCTTCAATTCTAAGAGTGCAATTTTAAGTGAGTTTTTTGGTGGGAGACAATCCTGTGAACTGCCCGACCAGAGCGTTTGTGTGCTTTTGGTTTGTGTTAATAGAGCTGGCATTCCTGAGCTCCTGACTAGGGCTTTTTTCTGGGACTTGGCTGTGGGCCATCGAAATGTTTTGCACTTGAAAGAAGCAAGTTTCAACCTCTTTGGATTTGCAGACTTCTAAACATTTTCCTATAGAGATAGGGCAGTGGATTTGCTTTTTTAATTATCTTTGCAGACAACAAAATTCAATGGACTACAAGTTAAAATCACCGACACAGTGTCTTCCCTGTAGTGAGTTCACTCCAACACCTTCACCTCTCTGTAATTTGCCCCAGCCATCTGACATGCACCCCTTATTTTCCTTTCTTGTCTGGCATGCACACACAAATACATATTTCTTTCTTTTGAGATTTTAGTGGCTGTTGCCTCAGCTGATCTGAACCCAAAACCTCGTAAAACGTTGGGTGTTTGTACAGGGTGGGGTGGACAGCCGGTCATTGTGTGTTGCTCAGGTATTTGGTAGTTGCAGAGTAGGTTGTGTTCATGGGGCATCAGTGCTGAGAAGGAATTTCCTTTCCTGGCTGAGGTAGAAAGACCGTCCACGTACAGCTTTCTTCCTTTGCTTTAGCATTCCTTGGGGTTGTTTCCTATTTTACAAATGCATCTTTTGAGAACTGCCAGGAAAATGTCTCTCTCAAATGGAAATGGAAATTTCGGAGCTCACAGCGCTGAAAACCTTTGGGTCTGTGCTCACTGAGTGAAAAGAGGATTACCAACCGGCCATTCTTCAGCGTGCAAAGCGGTGGAGCAAAGTCTGCAGAGACTCTCCGAAAGTTATTGGCTTTCCTCAGCAAGGGTGCTTGTGAATAGAATTGAATGGGGCTGGTCCCGTCCTCCTTAGCAAGTACAGAGAACAGTGAGGCTTTGAACTCGGTAGATGCTTGAATAAAATGAGAAACGTCCATGTCTTGCAAACAAGCCTAGAGCCAGCATTCCTGTGTTGCTGTAAATAAAAGAATTAATAGGTTTGTGACTGCGTTTGGGCCTGATAGAAAGCAGGGTAAGGGAGGCAATGCTGATTTTTCTAGAACCATTTGAAGGGTTCAGAATGAGGATGGTTTGCTGGAGTAGATGCAGATGGCTTCTTTTCACTGGGGATTGTAAAACCTGCCATAGTGTAAACTGCATCTCAACAGAGAGATGTGAGACAAGGCTTGCACATCCCTTTCCTCCTAATTACCGCAGCTCAGCTGCTGCTGTCTCTTACCCTTACACATCTGAAAGGTGACAATGACAATGTCTTGAATGGCAAAGTAATTGCAGGAAGATGCCTTTTTTTTTTTATTTCAGCTGTAGTCTGGAACAAAGAAGTTACTCAACCAATAGGCAAGAATATTCTCATGAAAAATTGTCGTCCTAGAAACCGCCCTTCGTGAGGGAACCGGAATTTTTGTAGATCTCGACAGCTTGTCTCTGGAGTGACCGCAGGTAGAACAGCAGCCAGTTTCACCCCCTTTCCCACACTGGCAGCCTTGGGAACATCCACCACAGCAGCAGCACTTCCATTTTTGCTGCACCGAATTGCCTTTGTACACACCGCCTTTTCCAGAAGACAGAACACTCTTCTCACCTGTTCTGGCCAAAATATCCAGTAATATTTTCATAGCAGTTACTTTAGTTGCCAAAACCCCGATTTTCAGATCCTCATCAGTCATGGCACACACACAAAACCAGAGAAAAGATAGTTTTGAGTATGACCTTCTCTTAAAGGAAGAGAGGCTTGAGAGGAGGAGGACAGTGCTGTAGTTGCGACTGCATTCAGTGGTACAGACGGAGCAACGGCAGCTCCCAGCTGGGCTGCCGGTGACAGTTTTGGTGTTTCCCTGTAAAAATCTCTTGCAGGTTGTGGTTCCTCATGGTGATCTCGCTGGGTAGCTACGCACTCATTCCATCTCACCCATCACCCTGCTCAGTTTCATTGTGTACTTCTAGATCTGTTTTAACAAACAGCTTTGTGAAAGCTTCTCTTCCTGCCTCCCCTCAGGTTCTGTTGGGCTCAGGAGAGCGTGCTGGCAGCCCAGCCTTGCCAGGCACAGTTTTAGTGCCCTCTTTTGCTTCTGTCCCTTTACCCTTGGAGCCACCCCTGGAGGAGCAGGCAGGACTGATCTGATCAGGTGCTGTGCAATGGGCTGACAGGATTCCTCTCAGCTGGGAAACAACATGGCAGAGAAAAAGCAAAACAGTGCTGGAAACCATTGCTTTTTTTTAGCTGAGAGGAGAACATCCTTCATACCTGGCCTGCTCCCCATCATATAGCATTTTCACTCACAGCATCAGGGCATCCAGGCTGGTGCAGATCTGAAGGAGCAACTTATATTAAGAGGTTATTCTGCAATGTTATTTGCCTTGTTTCTGGAGAGCTTTCCCTTCTTTAAGTCTTCAGCTGCTTCCGTCTCTTTCCTCTTGTAAGGTGTTTCATCGAGTACGCTGCTTGCAACTCTGTTGGACCCTACAGCTCTTGAATTCCCCCTTGTAGCAGCCAGCTCCCTCGGTCTTTTCACAAATCGGGAATAAAAGTTGAAGCGAGGGGATGCCTGTCCATTTGTATCAGCCTGGGAAACGGTGGATTTCTCTCCTGAGGCCTTCGCCTCAGGCGTCTTGCCGAAAGGCATCTAGTCTCCATTCACTTCAAACGCATATGGTTCCTAAGCCAGAAATGTGCAGAAAGCTCATGAGCCGTGATCAACCCAAGGCCAGACAGTGTGACCTGGTGCCTCTTGAAAAATCGATGAATTGAAGAGCTGTGACTCCTGGGTGCTCGGGAAGGATGAAGAGGCTGCAGGATGAACCTGAAGAGGATCACAGGATGATCAGCTCAAACGTGGATCTAACCTCTATTTATGGTACGAAAATATCCTGAAATCTGTGCCGAAAGGATTAGAATGTGCGTAAATGAAGTGTTTTGGCGAATGCAAGTGGTTGCCTTCTTCGTAGACGCTGTGTACGGGCTTCCTTTCTTCAGAGCATGAGGAATTTAAAGCAAATTTTACTTTGGAGCTAAAAGGCATGTTTTTAGCACAGGCGGTGCGAGCAGCATTGGGACGGACTCCAGGCCTTTGGTGTTCCCGAAGAAACGCAAACACTGCAGAGAGGGGTAGAGCTCAGATCCTCTTGCCAGCGTGCTTAGCAGGCAGCCCAGTACCAGACCTGGTTCAGCCCTCGACAAGTGACCTCTGTCACTGAACGGGAACATAAAGAGCCTCAGTGAGCTTGGGTTGAACTGGGCTTTTGCCCGTCTGCTCCGGAGAGAAACCTCAGTGTTCCCTTCCCTCCCTCCCCGCAGTGTGTCTGTGAAAATACTGAGTTGATTTAGCTGCCAAAAAAAGACATTTGAAGAAGTCTACATTGCTCTCCTGTGTCTTAACTTCCTTAAAATATGGGTTAGGGTTGGTTCCTGTGTATGGCGCTCAGTAATTTTACAGAAGAGAAAACGGCACCACTACAAGTATCGTACACAGCACTTAATACAGTGAGGTCTTAGTTTGTACTAGGGCTCCTGAGTGCTATTCTGAGCATTATGAACCTGATTATGTTACATACAGAGCTCAGATGGCTCAGAGCCACGCTTGGGATATTAACTGTTTCTATTAAGCTTTGCATTTGGAGATCCTTCTGGTAGAGGAGCGTGATGCCGAATGAGCTGGCATTCCCACCACAAAACTCTGTGTCTGCACAGCTAGGGAGTGGTTTGTACTTGATTTGCACAAGGGGTAACCTGAATTCCAGTGCTTGCGACACTTACCGATGCTCAGTGTAATAATCTTTTCAATGTACTAGTGTTGTAGCTGCAGGTGTTGTGGAGGAGTCATTTATTGATGTAGATGTATAGGAGTGCAAGAGAAACCCTACAAAGTGCTACAAGCATATCATAAGGCATAAATCCATACATAGTGTGGTATTTGACAGAGTACGTGATAAAGTGGCACTGAATGTGATTACGTGTGATTCTTGGCAGCCTCTGTGTGCCTGAAAGAGCATTTTTAAGGCTTGTTTTAGTTTGTGATGAAAGTAGCTTTAGGAATAGTGAAGGTCCTTCCTGCTTCTGTTTTTGGTTTGTTTTTGTTTTTTGAAGAGAGTTTCTTTTCATGATTTACATTTTGTTTTGTGCTGTTCCAGATTTTGTAAAAACAACCCCCCTGAAAACCCAAACAACAATAATAAAACTCTCTCTGAATGCTTGGGTGACCCAAACAAAGTCGATGAGTTTCTTGCTGTCTGAACACACATCAGCTGCCAGGTGGGGACTGTGGGACTCTTCCTTCATCACCCCACATGTGCAGGAAAAGATAAATGTATATAAACCTTCCTGGCGCTGGCTGGATTTGAAGCACAGTACCAGCAGACAGGTGCACTGAACTCGGAGCCTAAATGGCCACTTTACTGGGGGAACGCGGGGTAGACAGTGTTGTGTGGCTGTTTGGGATATGGGGCAGGGGGACAGGAAGGTTACGGATGTGCTGGTGGAGAAGAGGGGTGATGTTGGGATGGCAACCTCTCATCTCTCCTTCCTTAGAAAGCAAACAACCAACGTATTTACCTTGCGAAGGCTCTGCTCTCCAATCTCAGGCCTGTAGCACAGGGACCGCATGCGATGACCTTGGTGTTCCTCTGTCTTCTCAGCTGCTTTTTTTTCATCTTGGGCTCCACCGACCCTGAGATTTGGATGCATTTCTCTCTGCTGCTTAGTGTTAAAAATGAAGAGTGAAATCTAATGTGGGGAAGCAGTTTGTGTGGTGGAACACACCCAAATAAACATGAGGTGGTGGTGGTTGGAAGGGCTTGGATAGACAGGGTGCTTGGGCTAGAGGTTGTGGTGGGGGGTGGAAGAAGGACTAGGTAGGGACTGCAATGGGAATCAGTCCCTGAAATAAATATTGCACGAGTGGGGCATGAAGGGATAAGCAGGATCCTTCTAAATCAGACTCTGTGCCTGAGCCTTCCTCCAGAATTTCCTGCAATTTAGACAAATGGGCAGCATCAGATGTTTAAGTGGTGTTTGTGCTGAACACTTGCAGGAGTGCGTTCCCATCCAGCTGCTGAGCACAAACCCTCATTCTTCCGTCTTGCTGGGAGCCGCTTTGCGCTTTTCTGTGGCGGCAGCTCTTGCGATGGGAGCCCCCTCCCCATCCCCCTCGAAAAGGATGGTGGTTTTTTTCTGTGAAAGAAGCCGGCACAGCCAGGCAGACATTATCCCCTTGCCGGAAGGAGGGATCCAGCTCCCTGGGGAGGAGGGGACCGGGGGGAGCGAGTGATTCATTGCAGCTGCCTGCAGTTTGGCCTCCGTCTCTCTCTTTGCCCTGGGTGCCAGGGAGTGACAGCTCGTGGGCAGCGGGCCAAGCTCTGAAAAGAGGAGTGTGTGAGGCCTTCAGCTTTCTCATGCTTTATCAAGCTGCAAAGAATAGCTCGATATTCAGCCAGCGTTGGTGCAGGTCAAGAGAATGGAAATGCTAACTTAACTCCTGACATGCCGGCTGATTGCTGACCGCAGGCTTTGTATGGCAGCGCGGCTTTCCTGCGGCAGCAAAAGGGAGAAAACGTGCTTTGACGCAATGATGAAGGTATCTTTCTGTTCAGTGGGGAGCCTCTGGGAGTGGGGAACGATGGAAAGAGCGCTCTCCTCTTGCAGCTTGCTCTGTGTGTGGTGGTGGAGGCTGGAAGTGTGGAAAGCTAGGGCAGCAGGAGCGATGGGTGGACTGGGAAAGCATTAAGGTGGGTGAGTGGCAGGTCCACCCTCATATGTCTCACCCCACGGCTCTGGGGCTGGCTAGTCAGGCTACCTCTGTGGTGCCGGGCAATGCGGGGAAGCCTGGGGAGCAGGATGGGGCTGGTCTGGGGCTGTACCCCTTGGCCGGGGGGCTGCCGGTGAGGCGTCTCAGCCGCGGGCTGCCCGCCGGCGCCGAGGGAGTTAAGCGTTCCTCGGCGGCCGGGGGTGAGCCTACCTCGGGGTGTCAGCTCCATTCCCACGGCTTTTCCTTTCTGACCAGGGCTGGGGGAGGGATCGCTCCTGGAACAAGTAAAATGCCCCGAGGCTGGAAAACAGCACCCCGGCCCCTCTGGCCTTGTGTTGGGCTGGGAGGGATTTGAGCTTCATGGCAGGCTGGGCAGGGGCTGCTGGCCAAGGCCGGGGTCTGTCGCCGCTTATCTGGTCGCTGGGTAAGACTGTGGCTTTATTTCCCTCCTTTAGGCAGCCCGAGGTGGCTTTGCAGGCAGTCAGGTTCCTGAAAGAAATGATTTCCCAGCTGGAAGAATGTAAAGCAGGAATCAGGTCCCTTGAGCAGATCACAGCACAGGTTTGAGAGCAGCAGTGTCTGAAGGAGCGTCGTTCCCTACAGGACATGCGAGTTTTGTCAAAGGCATAAGATATTATAGTCCTTTCCTGATGCCGACTCCACCTTCTCCTCCTGCACCATCTGGAGCTGCTGAGTTGAGCTGTTTGAAGCCCCAAGGAGCAGGAAGAGCAGGTGAAAGTCTGAGGGCAGGGGGTGTTTGGAGCCTGAATCCACCTTCTGGGAGAGCGAGAGGGCTCTGCCAAATCCCAGTTTGCTTTGGTGTGTCTCTGCGAGGGGTACTAACCCTGGCCAGCACCAGTTTCCCAGCAGAGCAAGGAGTCAGGCTACCTGTTCCACCCCCAGAAATACTCTCTGAAGTCCTTTCTGAGGACTAAGGTGTGTGGTCCTTATTCTCAACAGCTTCTGAATTCAAGGCGAGGCGAGTTGATGTGAGGGAATGGGACTCAGCAGCAGCGTAAAGGAGAGATGTAGAACACCACGGGCCAAGTGCAATTCTGCAGTTTCATTCTGCTGGGCTGTGCAGACTAGGTTATGCCAAAAAAAGATGGCAAATGTGTGGCTGGAGACTGGATCTTTGTTTGTGCTTAAGATATTTGGCTTTGCTCCCATCCCAGATCCTCTTTGCAAAGCCCAAAATACTGTGAATCTCCCACTTGCTGTGCTGGCCCCTGTGGCAGGAGGATCTGGAGGGGGAGAGCAGGATTGTCTGCCTGGGGCAGAACCTTTTGCTTCTTGCAAGACCAAGGGGGTAGCCTGGGTCAGCACGTAGATACAGACGTGAGCGATGAAACAACAGTCTCTGTGCAAATATTCTGCAAACACCAAAGTATATAGAGATTCCTCCTGGTGGATCTTGCTGATTGTTAGATGCCAAAATCCTAATGAAGACTTAGTGGTTGCTGAGCTCTGCTTTTGAGTGTACTCCAGCTCTTTCCTCTGTCCGTTTACTTGCCCAGCAATGGGCAAACGTGGCTGGAGTGGGAGCCAGAGCCCTGGTCTGATCCTGCGGTAGATGGATGCACAAAGGGAAACTCTCGCCTGCTGTGGCGGTCGCTTGGGACCCAGGTGCGGATGCAGCAGCCAGAGCTGCTTTTCTGCCGCGCTCCTGCAGAGACCGGGGTGTGTTCCCATTGTGCCTGCTCTGGTTTCCTCCTGTCAAGCCTCTGCTCATTATTCTTGCCTCGAGCTGTCTCAGGCCCGAAGGCAAAGCGCTACCGAAGGCTCTGTAGACTTGCCCTTGAGAGACGTGCGGTCCTCCGAGAGTGGCTGTTCAAGGGAAGCGCTGCCTGGGCTGAATTGAGGCTGTTTCAGGCTGCACAGCTCTGAGCTAATCTCCCAGAGGCAGAGACATTACTCACCAATCAGGAATGTGTCTGTATTTTTCCTAATGAGAACAAAACATTTTATCCCTCTTCATTAGCGGAGAGTTAGGGTGTATGGTTGTTATGCCAACAGACTCCTCTCCCCTGCAGACACACTGGGGGTGTCCTCCGTGCCATGGTTAGAAGGGTGAACGGGAAGGCTCGTTCTGGCAAGAAAAAGATCCCATTGTTTTCCCAGGGCTGCCTGGACTTTGTGCAGCTGGCCAAGCCCTTTGCCTTCTCCGGGGGAAGGGAACCACAGCGGGAGTCAAGTGCAACAGAGGTTTAATTTATTGGAAAAACAGCCTTTGCATTTCATGTTATGTTGTTTCTTCCAGCTTGAGGCACACTCTTCAATAAGAGAAATGAAGGTGTCTCAACGTTGCCAGGAGTCCGGATGGTGAGCACGATGCGCCGGGGCTCGGCACGGGGCCGCCCGTGGGCTGCTGCAGCCCGCCGGGCTCCGCCGCGCTCCTGATCGACTCGGCTCGTGCGGCCGGTGTGATGCTGGGCGGCCTCTGGATGCTGCTGCGGAACGAACCCACCTGACGAGCCGCGCCACCTCGCTTTAGCTGGACGATTGGGTTCACCAGGCACGTGGTCTACTGGAAAGAGTGAGTGGCCATACGTGAGAATATGCGCTTGTTCCCTTTGCAAAGGGGATGTTCCCTTGTACACAGGGAAATCCTATGAAGGAGGGAGGCATATCTTCAATAGAAGCTTTGTAGAGTTCTGCTGTAAGCAGATGGATTTATTCCAAAGGTTGCCCTTACATTTGCTTGATATTTTTGTCTTTGTCTTGGTCCTCCTCCCCAGCTGCATCCCCGTTTCCTAAGGGACTGGTTGGGATCTGTGGGCTGCAGTGGTGCCCGAGTTGGGCCACTGGACACCTTCTGCAAGAATCTTCTTGGCACCTCTGGTGCTGCCGTCTCTGTTGCAATGTAAAAAATTACTTTTAAACTTTGAATTTTCTGTATGAGAAAATGAGTTTAACCTACAGGCAGAAACTAACAAACCAAAAAAGCTTCTTTCTGATGGTGATCTATGGCTAGAAATGGGCCGGTGAGTGTTGCCAAAGCTGAAGACAGTCTCCTGGAGCAGGGGTGATGTTCGTGTCGGGCTGTCAGTCACCAGGCTGTGTGATGAGCTGCTTTGTGCTGGCTGAGCTCTGTGGTGTTGACAGCTCTAGACCCTTGAAGAAATGTCTCCCTGAAACTGATTTCTCCTTTCAAGCTGCTTCCTGCAAAACAGGATCGTTACAACTCCTATTTCAGTTTGCCTGTCAAAGCGCTCAGTAAGTGTTGCGTGGAATTTGAATACGGGAATTTGAATATGAAATATGGGGTGGTACAGCACAGATCCCAGACTGAGTGAGCTGCTGGAGATCTGCAGATCTGCATGAACTTCTGGTTGGGGAGTGAAACCCTGACACCTGGACACAAGGTGCTGATTTAGATGAGTCACCCGCTGCAGTGCTGGGGAGATGAGTATCATGGTAGAGCACCAGGAGCCCTTCGTCAGAAGGATCTCTGCTTGTTGGACTCGCAGCTGTAGCAGTAGGAGGACTCAGCAGAAATAAAAACCATTAACAAAGCCAGAGAGCAACCTCTAGCCCAGACTTCTCTGTGTGTGCAGCCTGTGTGGTTTCAGTTTGGTGGTAGACCTGGACTGAACTCTTGGATGGTAAAGAGTAAATTTTTGGACAAACCTATTTCAACCTGGAGCCTCCGAGAATAAATCCTGAGTACATATAACACAAGGACTGGCGAGTCTGGTTTCCTCAGCTTTGCATTGCTCTGGGTGGTTCAAATAAAACCAGTAAATCCAAAGCTGTTTGAAATAGGGAATGAGTAAGTACTTGAGATGACTTGAATTCAGGCCAGTCTCTCTGGATCCATGCTTTCAGGGTACATAAAAATAAAGGGGAGGACAGAGGTCTGGATGTTGTATTCTTTGAGATACCGAACTAATTCTGTCCAGATCGTGTTGAAGAAGTGCTCCAGCAGAAGTGCACTAGATTACATGCTTTTTAGTACCTTTGATGCGAAAGATCGTGGCTGAACAAACTAACTTCTGAAATGTGAGTTACGGTTATTACCCGAGTCGCGCTCTACTTCATTCTTGTGCAGCCGCAGTAGCCGTTTGGTGTTACCTAGGAGAACGTTACTTGCTCCCTCCTCTTCTCTCCCATTTTAAACAGTGCAGGGGCTGATTTTCTGCCCTATTTTCAGTGAACCACCGCTTTTTTGTTGTTGTTTAGAATGAAGATAGACATGCTGTGTGCAAGGCAAGAGTTCTTCAGGAGAAGCCTTCACCTTCGGTGGGAGGAGGGCACATTTTTTCAAACTGCGGTGATGTGTTTGGCTGTAGATGTTTCTTTCTCATTGCTTCCGAAGCCCGGCAAGCAGTTCTGTACAGTGTGCTCACTGCAAAGCGGTCACAGCAATGGGGGATTTCAGTATTTCTAGTCCTGGGGCCACATATTCCTTCATATGTGACATAAAGCCTCCGCGCAGCTACCTCGAACTCCAGCTCCAGTTCCAAATGTGGTATCTCGGTCAAAGATTGGTCCAGATTGCTCTCTGGTCTTGCATCTTGTCCTGCAATTCTGTTTCCGAGATGTCTCCCAGTACACGCTGAGCTTTTCTTCACTAGTTATGTACATATGCTCCATTTGATTAAGTATTTAACCTTGTAACAACTAGATTCTTGGTTTGGTAGTATCTGAGCTTCTTTCAGTAGAAAAATAATGCAGACCTACACATATCCACAACAGGGTAAAGAATACATTTCCAGAACTTGTTTTTGCCTCTGGAAGCACCGCAGGTGTAATACCTGGAGCCAGGTGAATGCCTTATGTGAAAATAAGCCCTGGTCAGCTCTCCAGAACTGTGTTCTAGGAGTTCGGTTTCCAGCAATAGCCAAGGGCTTTGCCCATCTCATCTAGAGGAAGAGCTGGGCTCAACTTAGAGGGTCAGTTAGCTGAATTTTTGAGTCCTGTGTGATACCCACCACCTTGAGAGGAGGATGAGATGTTCCTTCTAACCCTTGAAGAATGGTTCCAAGCCCTAAATCTGAGCTAGGTTCGTATTTTTTGAAAATGCTGTTAGCACTGAGTATTGTAACTCTAGGTAATACATCTGTCATCTGCCCTCTCTTGAATTCTGTTGGGTTTTAATGGCTCTTTTTTGTTTTAATTCCAGTTACACTTGTACATCTCTGCATCTGAAAAATGCTTGTTTAACTTCTAACAGTGAAACTGGCAAAGGACAGAGAAAAGACAGATATTTCAGCCTAACAGGAAAGTTAGGTTGCTTAGTGAGCTAAGTGTGTATAAGTAGCAAAGTCCTATATCTGATAATCAAGAATGTAGGAAGCAATTAGGATCACTGCACCTGTGGAAGAAATCACTCAGGATTTGGGGGGAGTCAGGATAAAACCATTGTCTAAAACCAAGTATTCCTGTATGACTCTGCAAAAGAACAAGGTCCCTTAAGTATATTGTTGTTATATGTAGCATCAGGAAATCACTAAATACTGTACCCATGCTTGAGGAGAAGAAAACCCCATGGATTGAAATGTTCATAAAGAACGTAGAACAGAACAAAGCTCTGGCATGCAACTTGTGTCAGAAAGGATACATCCTTCATAAGAGCAGGCAAAATCAAATATAAGGATGTTATTTGTATTTTCAAAGCACTAATGGGGAGAGAATGTTTTTGAAAACTACACCCTATTGTGGAGGAAGAAGGTGTAGCTGGATGCTGGGGCTTGAAAGTAAACTTGGTGTTGGGCAAACTCGGTTTAAGAAGTTAGGCTGCATATTTTAACATAGAACTACCTGACCAGCAATTCCCTGTAGCACTTGGGAGTCCCTCCTGTGTTTAAAATTATCACGCTAGTTTCTCCAGCTCATATGGAACTCGAGTTTTCTGCAGGTTCAGGAAAACCATTGTATCTAGGGAAAGGTTTCTTCAGTATTAGAAACAGAACAGCAGCAACAGTGACCAAAGGTGAGGATTAACCTTCCCTGCAAACAGCAGCTGAATAAAGTGGGATTCTTGCACCTGAAAAGCAATGAGTGATAGTTATCTTCAAATCCTGAATGGCATGGAAAGGTTAGAGGGGGAGTAAACCTTTTTTCTTACCTCTTCCATTATGAGTATGAATAGGTATTGAATGGAGCCAGCATGTAGCAAGCTTAAAAACAAATAACAGCTTAGTCTTTGATGTGTGCAGTTAACCTGGGAAGCTTCTTGCCACAGGATGCTGTGAATGCCAAACGTCTGTGTGTATTTGAGGACACAGGGCAGCTCCATAGAAGCAGCAGCTACTGAGGGTTACTAAATGCATGGAAACCACCTCTATCCCAAGAAATCCCTGAGCTTTACATCATTGAAACCTGGGAGAGCATTCAAGGAGGTAAAGTGCTACTATGTGCTTGCTTCGTACTTACGTTTCAGGCCATCGCCAGGCAGCTGCACCCTGGTTTGTCAGCATGGAGGGAGGAGGGGGAGACAAATAAAACTTGTGACGACTGGGAGAGCTTGTGATCTGGGTTGGTTCTGCGCCACTTGTGATGTGCTGCGTGCGCCTCTTATTGCTAAAGGCATCGCCTGTGGATGTTCGAGCCTGCAAACTGTTGACTTGAGTTTGAAGAGAGGTGGCGAGTGTATTTCTGGACACTACACAGCTGGGAAGGGTGGTGTGAAGACAAATATTCTAAGCCGAGAAGCTGACTTTCTCCCTTTCTCTGTGGCTTATGCTGTTCCTGCTGCTCTGAGGTGGTGCGTGGTTTATCAACGTACAGAGACTCTCTTACTGCTGGTAGCATAAAACTTATTTCTGCAATTTTTGTTGTTGTTGATTTTCTCTTTCTCCCCTCTCTCCTCCACTTTAAAAGAGTGTTTCTTGCCTGGTAATGAACCGTAACTCAATTTGAACTAAAACGGGTGATAAGCAGATGTATAAACAATACAAGCCCTGTTCCAAAGCATTTTCAAACTAAAAATGTTATGGCCTACATGAGATTCCTACTCTTCAGAAGTACTCAAAGCACTAGTCTTATTTTAAGCCCTGTCTAAACATTTAAAAATAACTCGAAAATAGGGCTCACTTCTAGATGCTTCACCCTTGATAGCCTGGTCTTGAACTTAGTTTTAGATGCTTACGCAGATCCGCAGAGGGCACAGTACAGAACAGCCCTGGTTGTTTCTTTGAACTTTTCCTTTCTCTTTCAGAAGGAAGAGAACAGTGTTTGGCTCTGTCTTTTTCTCCCTAGGGACATGGTTTCTGCTGTTAGGTAGTGTCCCTTTTTTTTCTTTAACCTTTTGTAGACTGGCTTTCCTGCTGTGGTCCTTGGGAAACAGCTATAGAAAGCAGAACTAAGATGACCTATTAATATATTCTTGGAGGCATGTTCTTATAGCTGAAAACAGCTGCATTGATGTGTCGTGGGAAATTACAGCCTCTTTGCAAGGATACAGACACCGACTTGTCTGTGTCTCCTGTTCTATAGTGACAGTCACTCCATGGGCTGACTCAGAAGTTGAGTGCTCAGGTGACAGATACGAGGAGACAGACACAGACAGATGTGGGGCTGGGACAAGAAGCCAGATGGAGAGCACACGGGATTAGATGATGTTGGAGCAGATTGGGACCAGGTGGAGTGGGTTTAAGATCTCTCCTGTTGCTTGTTTTGACGTGTTGCACCTATGTAGTCTGCTCTCTGCAGGAAGATGTCCCTGTCCCAGAGCGGAAGTGTCACCACTGCAGAGCAGCAATGGGCTCAGTTGTTACACCATTTAGAGAGCATCCTTCCCATTTCACTTGCAATTATTCAATTATTCTTTTCATCAGTTATTTTGTTCTGGCAATTATTCTCTCTCGGCCTGCTGGGAGCGTTAAGCCTGTCTGCCATTTTATATGTATACATATATGCCGTTATATATCCAGATGGTCTGTCCAGATTAGATTTAGTTGGAACCCATCTTTAGCCTGTATGATCTTCTCTATTCCTAGCTGGTCCATTATTTTAGTTAGTGTATTTCCCACTAAGCCCTGAGAAGGTTTGATTTAAAGCATTTTTACGATGCTAAACTTGCGTCAGGCCCACTGTGGCCTCCTGGGTTGACATCAGGTGGCCGACTGTTCGGTTTGGTCCACGTATATGTCTGATGAGCGCTGTCTGAGCCACGTTTTTGTAGGGGCTTGATTAGTTTACTGATTTTGTGGCAAAGTTGAACAGTTTCCTTTCCCAGAGAAATGCACAGTCACTGCCATGTGGAATACAGAGCTTAAAATGCCAGAGGAAGGTGCCCGGGAGTGGGACAGTCTGCACACAGAACGGTGCTGACTGCAGGCTGTGGTTTATCCGTTCAGCACAGACATGTGTGCTTTTTCCTTGTTCCTCTTGTTCTCTGCTCTAGCTGTTCCTTCCAATAAAAAGAACAGCCACTCGCTCAAAACTCAGCGCTCTCCCTAACAAACTACCATAAATCTGTTTTTCCTGTCTTCTGTTTGGATTTTTTTTGGCAAGGTAGCGTTCTCTTGAAACGCCAACAGCCAGCCAGTTATACTGGCTGCAATTCCTGCTCGTAGCAGTTTGCATTTCAGACGAGCGGTGCAGTTTATGCAGCAGACCTGTCAGAGCATCTCTGTGGCCCTGGGGTGAAGGTCTGGGCTTCCCTGAAGGGCAGGAAGGGAAGACCCAGTCGGTCCTGCCCAGCCAGTGGCTGTCAGACTGAAGGTGGGTGGGTAGCAAACCAGATGGAGAACAGTCTCAACCGAAAAACCTTTATCATTCTTGGCTGCCACGAACAGGTAGTCAGTTCTGAACCATGGTGCCTTTAGGACAGCACTGAAGAACCTTTCTCAGCACTGATCATGACCAGGAGCTCAAATATTTTGCCGGGAAAACTTAGGATCTCCTCAGTCTGAGTGCATGAACAAGATCAGAAACTCACTTTGCAAAGCCACTTGATGGTGCTGGAATTTCTTATGGTGAATTTTGTCTTGTAATAAAATTCCTTGTTCTGAATCAAGTGTGACTAGACATCTCCCTGTTAACAAGGTGACTGGAGAACTCTTGCTCCAAGTGGTTTTATTTCTCCGAGTACCAAATCTTGCAGCGTCCCAGCTGCTGCTTCCTTTCTGCTTAAATTTCATGTTGCTTGTTTTCACTGCTCTAGCCCATGGACCCACAGCGGTATGACCAAAGAGCATTGCCTGACGGCCCATGCATGGCAGGAGTCCTCCCGCCCCTGTCAGTCTGCGGTCTTTGCTTTGAATTTTATCTTTGAAACAATAACTTCCAAGTGTGGACAATGTCTGGGGTGGAGGGCTGTGACTGTAGGGTGGAAGAGGACTCTGCATCGCTGCTGCCAGCCTGTGGCTCCTCAACCACCGACACCTTGAGAGCCCCTCATTCCTGTGCCAGCATTGTGTGTGGGACTGCATTTGGAAGCACTGGGTATCAAAGATCCCAGCCCGTGTGGGAAGGACATTGCTCAGTCATGGAGAGGGTCCAGAGGAGCCACAGGAATGATCCGAGGCTGGAACAGCTCTGCTGGGAGGACAGGCTGAGAGAGTCGGGGTGTTCAGCTGGAGAAGAGAAGCTCCGGGGAGACCTTATTGTGGCCTTTCAGTGCTTAAAAGGGGCCAATAAAGATGGGGACAGGCTTTTCAGCAGGGCCTGTTGCGATAGGACAAGCAGGGATGGTTTTAAACTAAAGGGGGGGAGATTCGGGCTGGACATGAGGAAGAAATTTTTGCCCCTGAGAGTGGTGAGAGCCTGGCCCAGGTTGGCCAGAGAGGTGGTGGATGAACCGTCCCTGGAGACATCCCAGGCCAGGCTGGATGGGGCTCTGAGCAACCTGAGCTGGTGAAGATGTCCCTGCTCATGGCAGGGGGGCACTGGGGGAGCTGGGAAGGTCCCTTCAACCCAAACTATTCCCTGATTGTGCAGCAGTGCAATGGGAGCTCTCGTGTTTTATACCAGTTATGAGCGACTTGGGAAGGTCCCCTGGCTTTTTAAATGACCTGGTGTGTTACCATCTGTTCTCAGCCTTACGAAAGCCTTGATACTGCCTTGCAGAGGTGGGAGAAAATGTCTGGCCACCTCAACTTGGATGATTATCTGGCAAACCTGTGTAACCTAATTACCAGAATATTAAACCGAATAGTTTGGAGATGACTACTGATAGCCTTCTAGGCTTAGGTACTAATTTATGGAAGATAAATTGATTAAAGCTGCATTTCTGATAATGCTTTAAAATGAGTTGAGTAATACTAGATAGAATGTATCTCAACTTGGTTTGAAGGCAAACCACAAGCAGATTGTGGTAGTGATGTGGAATTCTCTTGATTTTGCTGTCTCTTCTGGATGGGAGGAGATAGATGCTACTCGTGTGGTTGCATTGCATTAAGTTTATTTGCATGTTGCTGCCTGTGTTCATGGCTGTAGCCAGAACTGCTGACGCTATTGGAGTGGTGGGGAGGACTGTCAAATTGCTGTCAGGCTGTTTGGTTTTCCAGAAGGTAACTGGGGAGAGCACAAAAGTGAATTTTGTTTGAAATGAAGGAAAACTCCAAGGATAAGAATTCCTTCCTGTACATCCAGGTTGTATTAATTCTTTATGGAGCTGTTGTGGTAGTAAAATTGAAGACTTATAGGGTGTCAAGGAGATGCTGTTCTTTAACAGGCCAGAGCTCCCTGCGCTGCTGAGTGTCTGCAGGGTGAAAGGATTTATTCGAGGCAAACACCAGTGTTAAAGGGTTCTGATTTGTGTCTTGACAGCTGAATGGTGGAGCTCAGGATGTGGTGTCCTTGTGTGTCTGTGTCTGCTTATGGTCTGTAACACGGCTAACAAGAACCTCTTTTGTGGTAGGTTTTGTAGAACTGTAGAACAGTTTGGGTGGAAGGACCTTCAGAGCTCATCCAGTTCCCCCCTGCCATGAGCAGGGACATCTTCACCAGCTCAGGTTGCTCAGAGCCCCGTCCAGCCTGGCCTGGGATGTCTCCAGGGATGGTTCATCCACCACCTCTCTGGGCAACCTGGGCCAGGCTCTCACCACCTTCAGTGTAGAAAATTTCTTCCTCATATCCAGCCTGAATCTCCCTCCTTTAGTTTAAAACCATCCCTGCTTGACCTATCACGACAGTCCCTGCTGAAAAGTCTGTCCCCTCTTTCTTATCGGCCCCTTTTAAGTACAGGAAGGTCTCTTTGTTCTTCCTTCTGCTGTCCTGCAGGGCTGGTGCTGGCATGATGACCACAGATCCCTCTTGAGGACAACTGTAGGACTGGCTTCCTTTCACAAGGGTTTCACAGGAGGTTGGAAGCTCCTTTCCTCTCTTGCTAGGTTACTCCAAGGCCAGGCTATATGCAAAAGGACTTTCCCTGGGAGTGTGGCCTTTGCCTGGGGGACGTGAGAGCTTGGTTAGGGGTCACGGTGCTGTCCTCTGGGAAGCTGATGGCAGGAGCTCTCCTCCCTCCCTCCTGCAGGGCACCCTGCCAAGGAAAACAGGCTCTCGGGCAGAAGCCATGACATTGAGAAGATCGTGTGTTGTCCTGGCTGTTTCTGGAGGAAATGGTTGGGCATTTCTGCTTGACAGAAATCAACACAGACGGGCTGAGGCAGCTCGAGCAGAGCAGGACTCCGGCTTTCATGGGCTTTGGAGCCGAAGCTGGGGATGGGAGGATCTGGGGAGAGGTGCCCCTAATGACAGGGAGGGCGGCGCGGTTGGGAAGGTGTGCCGTGTTTGAGGTGGAGGCTGCTAAAATATGAATCATGTCTGTTTGAAGTAGTGATAAAATCCCAGCTTGAAGGTTTTCTGTAATACCCGGCCAAACAGTCTGCTGTGCTTTAGCTTCCCTCTCACCCCGCTCAGAACGGACAGTCCTGACCTACTTTTAGCAACAGCAGCTCTGTTGAACGCTACCCGGTGCTTAGCTGTATACACGGCAAACACGTTATCTGTTTTGTTCAGGCTTGTGGGGGAGAAATTTCCATCAAATATTTAGCAGAGAGGGAAGAGCTGTTCCAGGAAAGGAGGATTTGGGTGGGTTAAACCCAAACCCAGCCGGCTCTGGCCTTTGCTTCGGGTTCTCGGTGTGCTGAGGGTGATGCTCGCTTGCTGTGCTGGGCATTAACTTTGTGCTGCGCTGTCAGGATTCAGTTAGATGGTATCTAAATGTTAATATGATAGATAATAATGCCTTTAGTCAACGAGGTTAAGGTTCCGGCTTCCTAAATATGCAATTAGGCAGGGCTAAAGTTACATTCCTAATATTTAAAAATAAATAAAATCTATAATGGTGCCATAAAATAAGTTTAAGTAGAGCTGTCATCCCGGGGCAAATTGCAAAGCTCTGTGTAGCTCAGTATCCTGGCTTTGACAAGAGCCAGAAGCAGATGCTTAATGAGGACTGTAAGAAACAGGGCATGTATAATGCGGTGGGTTTGTTTGTTGGTTTTGTGTTTGTTGTTTTTCTTTTCTTTTCTTCCCCCCATCCTAATTTGACTCCCAGCTTATGACCATCATCAGTTAGGGGCCCTCTTTGATCAGGAGTTGTATCTAATAATCTGATCTTGACTACATCTACTCTCCATTAATTTACATAATCCTTCTTCTAACTTGTTTATGTTTCCAGTCTCCATGACATACTAGAGCAGCGAGCGCTACAATTTCATTATGCATTTTAACTACTATTCAAAATATTTTACATCCAGTCATAGTATCCTTGAACTGGCTTAGAAGAGTTGTCTGTAACTTTGTAGGTGCTCTCTTGTTTCTGTATTACAAGACATGCTAGTCGATCATTCCCTGTTTTTCATCTTGACACCATCATGTTTCAGATCTCTTAAATTTTCCCTGTCTTCCCCCGGTTGTTTCTTTGTCCATCCCAAGTCCTGCTCTGCCTGGTCTCTCCTTATATGGAATCTGCTCCATGTTTTTGATCATCTTTGTTGTCCTTTTTGTCATTCTGTCTCCTTTTTCAGATGTGGGAATCGGAGCTGCCTGCAGCATTCAACATCATCGTGGTGATCCCTGTTTTCTTTCCCAATCACTCTGAACGTTGCCTTTGCCTTTTTGCTCGGTACTAAATGCTGAACTGACCTACCAAGTTTCCAGAGTTTTTATTAGTGGTAACTGCTAGCTTGGATCCTATTGTGTTTACGTAATTAGAGTATTTTGTATTGATTTTGGTATTTATTGACATCTAAGATATTATGTAGTTACTTAAGAGTGCATGAGTTCTGTTACTTTTTGTAGTCTTTTCTGAATTTGATTGTGATTAATTTCTTAACAGTAAAATTCACCACTTTGGGACCTATTCCTCCACATATGTCTTATGTAAACATTGAATTGCACAGGTGGCAGAACAAATTCTTGGCAGATCTCACTGATAACCTTCCTCTGACGGGAAGCTGCTTTCGTTTCCTGTCTTTTAACTACTTATTAAATCATGATAGGTACTGTAACTTTAATTGCACAAGAGCTTTTTTTTTTTTCCCCAAGAACCTTAGCTGACGGTTCTTTTAAAATTAGTTTAGTTCATATTAAACAGATTAAAATCTGGCTCTTAGTTCTCGATTAACTGGAAATTGGAAATCTGCTCTTGGAATTTCGTAGGTACTGCGGGAATTGCTCTCTGCTCCAATACTAGTTTGTATTATGACCAACAGTTGGGTTCCTGAACTTCTGCAAGCAGATTTGTTTCTACAGAGCCGATGGTCTTAGATTTATGTGGATTTGTGCAGAAATGGTGGATTTGCTCAGCAGGGTGATTTGGGTGGGTAACTTTAGCGAGCAGGGTTCTGTTACAGCTGGGTTAAACCTGTCCAGGCTCTCTGGATGTACTTTACACATTAAAGGCTACAGAACTGGATATATTTTTTCCTAGCTAGTTGACTGAAAGAATATTTGTGTCATGGATGGTATCCGAGTGGATACAGGCTTGGAATGTGGTATGGTACCTAAAAGAGCAAGAGGTTCTTGAGCAGGTAGGTGGGTCGAAGTGGAGAAAGTAACGTTTGCTCTGGTTCCAGCACTAGAAAGCCAAAGGGATAGAAAACCTGTCTGGGAAAAGGGGATGCTCATCCAGGTACCTTTAAAGAAAAGAATATATATATATATATATATATATATATATATATATATATATAAATAAAGATGATGACAAACTGGAAAGGACTCAAGGAGCTACAAGAAAGTCTTTCTGACTGAAGAAGCTCAAACCGCCTGACGTACCCATTGGAATAATTACACGTGGCTGCAATCTGTGATTCAGGAATGCCCAAAGCTGCCGGGACGCACAGGGCAAGGATTGCCCGGTGCTTGTCTGCCCTTGCACTGCTACTGAGGCATCTATTACCGTCTGTTGCTGGAGCCAGGGTTCTGTGTAGGTGGACCTCTGTCTGAGTTAGAAGAGCTGTCGTTATCTTCTTGCCCAAGGAGGATTAAGAACAAGGATTAGTCTTCAAACTCTTCACAAGAAGCGACCAGAAGCTTCTTTGACTCAGGAGATCCTTTGACAAGCAAAGTGCGACAAAATGACAAGGCATTTTACTTGTGGTAAATAACCCCTGGGGATCAGCTTGCTGGGTTAAGGTGGTAGTTTCTGTAATTTAGGAGCCCTAAGAAAAAACTCTGCTTTGATTTGGAGACCTTAGGCAGGAGCTTATGAGCTATAAGAAGAGTTTTGTGCTACTCCTTGGTTTAATTAAACAGAAAGCTGGAGCAGATCTCTAACACCAGCCGAAAGTTGTGTTAAGATACTGAGAAACTAAGAAATGACTTGATTTCCCCTTTTAAAAACATATATACAACATGGTGCATGGGTCCACATTTTGTCAGTGTTTGAGAGTTGAAAAGTCAACCCTCAATTTACAGTGACAAAATATCTATGAAGAAACCTGCTTTTAACAGCAAGCAGGTTGTGGTTGCTTTGTATTTCTTGTAAATTTGTCTTCATTTATAAAAAGCTCACTATTTGACGTTGTATTAATCATTAACTGCTAAGCATTTGTACTGGAAGCTTAAACTGGTGTTTATAACACATTTTCAGTGGTGCAAGAGAAAAGGTCGGTTGTGCAAGAGCTGTTTAGGGGAAATATCTGTCCACTACCATCCATTAATTCCAATATGGCTAAAATGAATATTTAGGTAGGCCCAGGGCTGTAGAAGCACTTTTTACAGCTTTTCTTTGGAAAAACTGTAAAAACAATGCATGAATATCATTGAAATGGCAATACTATCACAAAGTCGACAAAATATTTTGTGCAGCGTTTTTTCAGTGCGGCTTCTTCAACCCCATCCAGAAAGGTCCATTGTAATAGTCAGCAGGAACTACCAAGGGTTTAAGAAAACATCATTTTCCGAAGTGTTTCACTAATAATGCTGTTAATTCTGTAGCCTGAAAATACAGGTTTCCTGCCACCCTCCCTCCCTGTTTCAGGTTGGATATTTTGTCTTTAGAGGGGTTTTTTGAAGTTATTTTGACCTCAGCTTCGGGGTTACTCATGTCTGGTATAACAGAGCCCCCTTGTCCGTGCTGGTCCTGCTCCCACAGGATGCCTTGGACTTCTTGGGGTCAATTTTATTTGGAAAAACAGAGGTTTGTGTTCATCTCTGCCAGAGCTGCAAGTGTTCTGAAGCAGCAGAGCAGGAGCTGGCCTGCTAGTCATAAATAAGACTCAAAAAAAGAGATTTATTTATTTAATGGGAATGTCATCTTTCACAGCAGAAAACAGCAAGTCTCTGTTGAGCATATGAGAAGGGGGGTGGTAATTTGGGACTTTGTGCAGAAAACCCACTGCTTTTCATTTGTACATCTTTCAGTGCTCTCACTGTGCTCTGCGAATGATACAGTGGAAAGTGCAGGTGCAGGGACCTACTTTATTTTATTTTATTTATTTTTTCCAAGGATAATTCTGCTGGGATTGGTGTTTAGTATGAAATCTAGCTTAGAACTCAGAACATTATCTGACCTCCCCATGTTTGGGGGATAGGATGTGGTATTAGGGAAATAATCTGTGTGGATTGAAATAACCTTTACGTGTTGATACGCTGTTAAAATGGGTCCAAATGGGTTGCGTTTGTTTCTTTAATAAATGAGTAAAGCCTCTGAGAGGGATACGTGAGGTCAGGGAGGTAAAAATAGTGCTACAGAAAACATGGTCTTATTTCAAATTCCAAGTAACAAAATAGTGCCATTGCTTCTACGTTCTCGGTTGTTGTTTTGTGGATGTGATATAAATATTCTGTGGCAGAACTGACTAATCCTCTAGCCCTTCTGTTGTGATCCAGATTAAATAAATGAAGCGCAGAAGTATCATTTGGATATTAATATTTTACAGTACGTTACAGGCAATGTTCAGCGTATTGTCTGAAGCGTTTTCCTATTTAACGGGAATTCATCAAAAAAAATGGAATATTTGAAAGGAATCTTTAAGCCTTGGCAATTGCTTTCAGAATTAATTAAAGGCTACACACTTTTAGTGCAATCTGTGTGTAACAGCTGTGTTTTACCCTCGCAGTGAGCGCAGGAAGCAGAATGGTTCAGTAAATCCATAAAGAGCTCAGAAGTGGAGCTTGTCATGAAACCATCAGATTTAAATGTAGGTTATCCTCCTCCTGTCCTCCCAGAGAGGTTGTGATGGGCTTAACGGAAGAGCAAGAAATAAAACAGGCAGCGATGCCCTTGTTTGAGAAACAACTTGGAAAACTGAATCAAAAGACACTGCTGGCTTTTTTTCTCAGATTTTACGTAGAATACAAATACTTCTAACTACCGGTAGGCACACAGGCTCATACTCATTTCTAATGTGTGTTTGCTCACCTAGCAATAAACACAAGTTCATTTGCTAATGGCTCTTCAGCAAAGAGCAACAAAGAGCGCTATATTCAGTGTTTACCCGTTGCTCGGAGCGATCAGAACCAGCTCGCAGAACATGCTGTACCACCTCTTTCTTTCTTTTTGCTTTTGTCTTTGCAGCTGCCCTCTGTTTTCCCAGTGTCATGAGGACTAGATAGTAACTTCTCACCTGGGACACCTGTGAGGACCAGCTCTTAGCAAAGTAACTTCCAGGGGGATATTGGTGAGTGAAGAATAGCTCAGGTCAGAGCTTTGACCACGGCAGGATCTGGTTTTGATCGTGGTCTGTTGGAATGAAAGGCCAGTTGATTTTCCATCTCTTTCCAGTACAGGTGCTCCAGTAGGTAAAATGTGTTCAGTGAATTGTTAGGGGTAGATTAAACTACAGGTCAAAGAGCTTGTAAAAAGATCGGTGTTGCTAGAGTGGTGTTGTGCGCTGGGTTTTAAGTTCAGGGTCTGGTGTCGTGTTAGTTCTGCGCTGGGAATCATCAGTGATGGTGTGGGGTGGACAGAGCAGAGTCTAAGAGCTTGTAGGCCTGAGCTTAAGCCAGAAAGCCAGTATTTCAGAATTCATAGATTCTGAAGACACACACTGATTTTACCGTGCAAGTGCTGGCATAGGAAGGTTGCATTAGCTAGAAAGAAGATGATTCCTTTAAGTGGTGTAATGTAATGATGTCTTGTGATCCTCAGCTGCTCCCAGATCAAAGCCTGTCTCCCCCATGTCCGTGTGGCTGTCACGATGCAGTCAAGCTCCTGCTGTTGGGTGGTCATCAGCCTGTTGTTTGGTTTGCAGGCATTTTGAGCTTTGCAACTGAGGAGACTCCAGACAGAGTTGCACAAGAAGCCATAGTGATGTCTGCATGATGGCAGTGCAGAGGTACCCAGACAGCTGTGTGGTCACGGAGTTCCTTGAGTAAAGTTTAATAAAAATGGTGAGGATGCATTTGAGCTGGGGCAAGATCTGCTATGCTGATGTAAACCTGAGATGATAGAGTCAAGTTGGAGCTCCATCCTTCAGTCTTACATGTATCTACGTGCTGGCTTTACAAATACCCTTCATCATGCTACACAGATAACATCTCCCACATGATGAGGAGCTCGTTCAAGTGCTTCACCACCCTGGAAGGAGATTCCAAGACCAGTGCAGTGCTGTTTGCAAATCGGGTGAGGCAGAGTGTGTGAGTAGAACTGAGAGCAGAAAACACCCAGTGGGGCAAACAAAAGCCCCGTTGTGCACAGAACCAGAACAGGGTGCTGGTTTGGTGTGAACCGGCGGCTGTGTGCTCTGAGCTGGTGTTCCTGCCCCCGGGTGTATCCTGACAGTACTGTCTGCTTACCTACAACAACCATGTGAAATGGAGCTTTTCCAGAGCTTCACAAAGCCTATATTTATTAATGTGTTGTATTTATAATACCTTCCATCCGCTGGATTTCACAAGTAGACTAATCCTCTCAACTGGTCTTTTGGTAGGGCAAAGATGCCAGTTTTACTGACAAAGGAGCTGGAAAGCAGACTGTTTGGTTTGGTTTGGTTTGCAATAGCAGTGAAATAAAACATGGATGTAGAGTTATCATTCTCACCATTGCTGCTGTGTTTTCTGCACACCGTGAGCTGCATGTTGTACAGAGAACTTGTAAGACACAGTACGTGTGGTGAGAAGTTTGACCTAAATAGGTTAATTCCTGCAGTAAATGCTGGGTTAGTCTTCTCACTTCTGACCTAGCAGCACTTTGAGCTTACCAAGAAGACCCAGGAGGGGTGATGCTGTAGGAGGGATGCGATGATAGTTTTCTTAGCTTTAACTAGAAAATTAACATCAGCCCTGAGGAGCTGAGTTGCCAAAGTGAGCGCAGCAGATGACAGGCTGGTTTTGGAGAGGTGGTGTACCCGTCAGCTCTCAGCTGCTGGCCCAACTTGGCATATGTGGGGCTGTGTGTAGCTTTGGTACCTTGTCTGCAAGAGGGAGGGAGGGAAGGGAAGAGATTTACAGCTGCATCACCACCTACTTCTCAATTCAAATAAGGTGGTACTCATAGTAAATCATGAGTACTTACAGCTGCTGCCCTTTCTCTGTGGGGAAAGCATTAATCTAAGTGTTGCAGGTGCTTATTACCACATTTCCACCATGCTGTGGGATTCCCTGTGCTGCTCAGCACAGTTGTTCCTGTCTGTGGCATGGTTTGGGTGGGTCATGGTGGATTTCAAGTGGGGTTAGTCTAAAGATCCTCTGGAGAGGAGCAGAACCGGTCTGGTGGTTCCCTGGGTCTGACCAGCACTCACCCCATCTGGCCTTGGCTGCCCGTTGGGCCATGGGACAGGGAAGGAGTGGAGCAGTGTCCACAGAGCAGGCTTGTTTCCATCACCTTTTACAGCGCTGGCGAAGTTGCTGCAGAGAGATGAGTGCCAGCAAGAGACTGCTCCTCCAAAGAGTGCGGTGACAAGCGAGCAGGGCAAGGTGGTCGCTCCAGCTACCCTGGACATGCTGCATCTGCCCAAGGAGATGGGGCCCACCAGGGCTGGGGTGACTGGTGTCCCCAGTTGGGTGGCCAGGAGCTGCTGTGACTGAGTCTCTGGAGGCCTCGTCCTGGTACCTGGGTCATGCTTGGGTGGGTGATGCTCAGTGGCAGAGATGGCATGGAAAGGTTTCTTCTGAGGCACTGATAGAAGAGCCTTAGACCCAAAAGAGGCTGTTGATCGCTATAAGTGAAAGACAAGGATTAATTCTATCTAGATCAAATACAGAGCAAAGGGGTTATTAGTTTGTTCTGAGTTGGATCCCAGCTACAGTTTATTTAAACAATGGTTGTGCAGGTGTATTTGTCTTGGACAGTGGTTTATTTTACTGTGGTGTAGCTCATTAACAATGTCTGCGGTGTGTTGGCTGCTATAGGAATGTGGTCCTGCCCTGGAGAACTTCCCAGTGGAGCATCATAGGGAAGAGTTGTGCAGGAGCTGGGTTAAACACGGCTTTTTCTGGTGTTATAAGAATAACTATCAGCTTCAATGCTTGAAGCACCTTCTGTCACAACATACATAGGACTTTTCTCCTTAAGTTATGTCCCTGGATTGATGAATCTGTGCTTTGGACTGTTTGTTCAGCAAGTTTAGTACAAGTCCCAGGCTTGCGAAGAGCAGCTTTCCCCAGTACCACCCAGCAGCCTCTGGGAAAGCCCGCAAGAACATGACCTGCAGTATTGCAGCTTCTCCTGAAAATGCTGTGCCTGTTGTCTTGGTGCGGAGGTGGTTGAGTAGAGTCTGATACTCCTGCAGGCTTCTTTCTGTTGGTGATTTTGCAAATGTCCTGTGTTGGCTCTTTGTGTTTCGCTCTCTTTGCCCACTTCTCATAATAAGAGTGATATGGAAGGATTTGGGGTGTTAATCTTCACTCCTGGTTTCCAAGAAGTTGTAACAGCCTCTCCTCTCTTGCAGAGTGTTTACCATGCCTCTGGGAACGTTCCTCCTTCCTGTTCTCTGTTTCTTGGGAGCAGCAATTCCACGGGGACTGCAGTACGTCACGTTCTCGCGCAACGCCACGAGATTCCTCCACCTCTCTATGGACTTGGAATCCGGGACCATTTACTTGGGGGCCACCAACTTTCTCTTCCAGCTGACATCTGACCTGCTGATGGAGAACGTGGTTCAGACTGGGCCAGTTCTGGACAGTAAGGATTGCCTCCCCCCGGTCTCCAAGCTGGAGTGCCCTCAGGCACACCACACCGACAATCACAACAAGCTGCTGCTGGTGAACGCCGTGCAGAAGGAGCTCATTGTCTGTGGCAGCGTGCACCAGGGAATCTGCGAGAAGAGAAGCCTCACATCCATCGACCACGTCCTCTTCCGACCGGAGAGCCCTGGTGACACTCAGTATGTTGCTGCCAACGATCCCAACATCACCACTGTGGGACTCATCGCCTACTCGAAGGATGAGGTCCCCTTGCTGTTTGTGGGACGAGGCTACACTAGCCGAGGAGTTGGAGGAGGGATTCCTCCCATCACCACCCGAAATCTCAGGGCCCACGGAGGGGATGTTCAAGCAACAGACTCTCACTCCATTTTCTCCTATGAAGAAACAGCAAAACTGGCCGTGGGCCGTCTCTCGGAGTACAACCACCATTTCATTAAATCCTTCACTTACCGCTCAAGCGTTTATTTCCTATTCTACCGTCGGGATCTCAAATCTCAGTCACGTGAGTACAAGACCTACATCTCACGAATCTGCCTAGATGACTCTCACTATTATTCGTATGTGGAGTTACCGCTGCTCTGCCAGAGCAAAACCAACACGTACAGCCTCCTCCAAGCGGCCTATGTCACCCGCCCGGGACAAGACCTGGCCCGGGGGCAGCTGGACACCGAGGGAGAAGTGCTGTTTGCATCCTTCTCTGCCTGGCAGGCTTCCTCTAGCAAACTGAGCGAGGAGTCTGCCCTCTGCGTCTACGCAATGGAGGAGGTGGATCGCCTGACCAACTGGACTAGGGACGTTTGCTACATGAGAGACGGGAAGTCAGAAGAAGGGACAGAAGTGGCGTATATCGAATACGATGTCAGTTCCAACTGTGTCCAGCTGCCAGCGGTAAGTGGCTTTTGTACCTTTGCCAGGGTGAAGTCTCCATCGTGTCCTTGTGTTGCTTTGTGTTCCTGAACGCAGCTTGTTTCCCACAGATGGAAGTTGAAATCTCTTTGGGTTAGAAGCCTTTGGGCTCAGGCTGTTTCTTTGCTACCGCAGTGATGTGTTGTGTCCTGTTTAAGCACAGTCTGTGTTGTTGCTGCTGCAGCTCTCTGCCCCACATGGGCAGGTGTCTGTGCAGAGGGACAGGACTGTGTGTCTGTGGGGAGGGCACCTGGTGTGACCTGGCCCTGAGGTCTGTCTCATAGCCATACCAGGCACTGAAGCTGCAGTTCAGGTTGTTCTTTATCAGTATCTTCATCCCCTGGGCTGCACTGCAGGAAAGGAGAACATGCATGGGAAGGGGATTTAAGGGCTGTGCTGTGTCCCTGTCACTTATGGTGAGGTGCACCTCACAACAGGAACGAAAAAGAGCAGAAGCAAAAGCAAGCGTCAGCAAAATCTTAATTTCCTACAGACTGCGTTAGTGCTGCAGGTAGAACTTTTCCTGACCTGGCTCTTCTCTGTCTCCAGAGCTGTAAGAGTTCACAATCCTTTAAATTCTATGACAAAGGCACGATGGGATGTTGCAGGACAAAATGTGAACTGAAGTGGCTGTGACCCTGAATCCTTGCAGTGTGTCAGCCACGCTGGCTGGTGCTGCGATACAGGGGATGGTGACACAGACACTGTTCTCCCCGGGCGGTGCTGGCTGCGGTGTCCTGGCAGGAGGCTCTGTGGTTTTCACCGAGGGCGTTGCTAGTCCTTAGCAGAACAGCATGTTATCTTGTGTCCTCCTTCTTCATACAGAACAGGCTGTCCAGATAATTGCATCTTCCCAGCCTTGTGCTACAAAGAGCTACCACAGAGCTTTGGAAGTCTCCGGGTTTGGGCATGTGGTCCAAAACCAGTTTTAAAATTATGGTTTTCCTTTCAGTAGCTAAAGTTGACTGTAGAATACTTGTGGGAAGAGGGAAGGGTGAAGAGCAGACTTGGAGCAGGACAAATGTGAGGTCAGGAAGGGTACGTAAGAGTTGGGAAGCAAGAGGGTGCCCAGCTTGATGTTCTGCTTGTATTTCTTAGCTGTGTCCCTTGTGGGCCGCATGGAAGGGATTGTCACAGGTGCTTTTTAGGCTTGAGGGAGTTAAATCTCAGAATCCTTCATTTAAAATGATGTCGAGTCCCCCTGTACTGTTTGATCTGGTGGAGAAGTGGGTGCGCAGGGTGGGAGAAGAAACCCAGTTTCTGCAATGTGATCCGTGGTATGTGATCCCGGGGTCCCAGCTGCACGTTTTGGCACTAGTGAGCCGACTAAGTACTGCATCTTATTAACAAGTGTGTCCAATGATATGTAAATGTCCTAACAAAGTTTATCCGTCACCATTCGGTACGTGGTAGCGGTTGTCATTAAGATTGTATCTAACAGCACGTAGGGGTCCGTGCCAGCTCCAGCCCGCTCCATTCAGCGCCGCGTGGAAGCGGCTGTCAATGGACGTTTTATGCAGAAACAGTTTTAACTCGGTTTCAATGGTAGCAGCTTGTGCTGCATGTAAGGATAACACTAATTAATTTCACGTTTTTCTGCTTCCAAACCAGAAGGTATATGCCCTTTTCCCTACTTAGCGCTGCCTCCAATTTTCACTCCATCAGGAAAGGCTCAGACTGAGTTTTACAGTTCAAGACAAGCTCTTCAACTGGAAAGAAAACAAAAAGCTTGTTTTTATAAGAATTTCAGAATCTGTTTGTTCAGTTAGCTGGAGATCCATTAGCCTTGAGACACGGGAGGCTGCATAGATGCTGTTAGACAGTTGATAATTGGAAGTGTGAAATGTGTTTCTGCAAGGCTTGGCAGGGCTGCATATCTTCTGTGGGTGTAGTTTTCAAGGTGTGTAACTTGTCCTTTTGCACCGAGCTTTCAGTCGTCTTCTTACATAGACACAGATTTGTCCTGTTGTTGCAAAATTCACGGCAGGAGCTTCATCCTAACTTGCATCGCAGTAGGACACTGGATGATCCTTGGAGTGTATTTTCTGCTGCATCGCCAAGATGTTATTCACTGAAAACGATTCAGACAGCTTCTATGTAAATTTATATAAGCGCTTTATACAATTATCATGGTCTTAATCCTGTAGAAGGGACGCAGTTTCAGCTCCGGAGGCTGCGGGGAGGCTGTGCCAGTGCTGGGAGAGCTCGCACAGCTCACGTTGGTTGACGGTGGATAAATGTCATGTGTGAAACGACTTGCCCTTTGGAATCACACATAGGCAGCAGTGGTGCTGAGCACAACTGGGGCACAACTATTTCTGACTTGCATGCATTTTTTTTTAAGCAAACTTTGAAAAATCAGCCTCACTAGTGAGGTTGTGAGGCTCTAGAATTTGTCTGAATTGATACAAGGGTTGCGAAAGTTAAGTAGAATCCCATTCAGAATGAATATTTGATGCTTTTGGATATGGGAATTTAGCTGTGGCCCTCTTCCTGATAAATCTTATAGGAACTAGACAACCAGAGAAATAGAAACCTTTAAGTTACAAGGAGGTGGTTGAAAGAAGTTTAAGAATTGAGCAACAGAGCTAATAAGAAAAAGGTATTTGTCACTAAAAATTAATGACAGCTTAGAGTATGGTGAAAACTAAACAATCGTTAGAAGTTTAACCTCTTCTGAGGCTTTAAGTCAGAGCGTTACATCCAGTATGCAGAAAATCAGTTGAATTATTAATAGTACTTGAAGGGAAAAATAAAGCATCGGAATGAAAGTAGTGCCAGTCTAACTGGCAGCTTTTCCCATGTGGAACCACCGTGTCAAGCCTTGGTCCCCGTGAAGATAGCAACACATTGGAGAAGTCAATAGAGGTCAGCAGGTTAAATATATTTTACTCTGAGATTTCTGTAGACTTTGATCGCTTTAATTTCTCCACTTTTAGTTTCTTCACTTTTAGTTTCTCCAAGAACCAGCAAAGTATTAAATTTATATATATATACACACATGCATATATATATATATATATATACACACACTTTTAAGTATAAAAATAAATTTAAAAATAACTGAGAAATGGCAGAAGAAGGGAGGGAAAAGGGTCAGATTTTCCATGTGTTTGGGGAGGGATGCTGAGCAGATGCCTCAAGAATGCCACGCTGTGCCGTTATCGCCGACCCCGGCGCGGGCGGCTCCGTCGCCTGGTGCCGGGTGGTACCGCACAGCTCAGCGCTGCCAAGTGCAAAGCCCCGGACGTCAGACAGAAGGAATACGGACATCAGACAGAAGGAATACGTAACCCTGCTCACAAGGAGTGTAAATTCAACCGCATTGCCCGAGGCAAGAGAGGGAGCTGGAGTCAGCACGGGCTGCGCAGTTCCTGCCGCTGCTCCACGCGCAGCCTCCTAAGAGTATTGGAAAGGAGGGAGCAAATGTTATCCATAAGGGATTCCATGATGAAAATCGTTAGTTTGCACAAGTCATTGTTTGAAGACAAGCCACTCATCAGTTAAAAATGATGTTTTTAATAGTAATGGTTGATGAACAATCCTGCATTCGGTCTCCAAAAGGATACTGTAAAATTAAAGTGGGCACAGAACAAGGTGTCGAGAAAGATAAAGCAACAGAGGAACTACCCTGGACACAACTGGGTTTGTTACTTAGGAAAAAGATGAATCATAATGGAATATCTTCTTTCTACACATACAAATGGTCAGTGAGTTGGCAGCTTTCATTCTCTTTCATTTAGAATTCACTAAGTGGAGGTTTCGTGGAACTGGAAGGGATCTGAGTGGAACAGAGGGATGAGTGGTTTTGCACAGCTCCGTGGAGTTAATTTTCAGAAATTTCACAACATTCAGAAGAATTGAAGCCATGTGCAGAGCTGACTCTTGTTTTGACCGTTTGTGGGTCTCTGGTTGTGTGTGCTCCATGATTTCTGTGTGTAGTTATTCAGCTCTTTGGAGCAGGCTGTGCTCCACCCTGGCTTTATCTATGTCCTGATGCTTTGGGGTTCTACTTCAGGCTTACAATTTGTAGGTGATATAACAAAACCATGGTAATTGTTGGAGTTGATGCTTGTGACAATGTGGGTTTGCAGTGGAAGCAGGAATACTTCATTTTATTCTGAAAAATACAATTAATCATCTGCAAAGCTGTATCATGGCAGCATGTAGCCAGTAATGTGTTTTGGAGAACTTAAGAGTTTAGTAGAGTTTCGATGCATTTCGTTAGTGATGCTGAATGGACTTGCTGAAATGTCTGCAGGATCTTGTGAGGGCACAAAGCACCAACATACCTGAACTGATTATTAGAAGCTGGTTTTGTTGCTCTCAGTCAAAAAGCTTTGAGGGGTTCAAAGCTGAATTTGAACTGGGGCACCCATTTATGAAATTTGGGCGGAAGCAATGGCTGGAAGTGTTAAAGGTGCTAATGTTCCTTGTATCCTTTTGTTGTTGTTGTTGTTGTTGTTCTGATTTCCCTGTTCTTTCCGCTCCCCCAAAAAGGACACCCTGTACGCATACCCCTGTGGCTCTGACCACACTCCCAGCCCCATGGCCAGCCGGGTGCCCTTGGAAGCCACCCCCCTCCTGGAGAAAACAGAGGCCCGGCTGACAGCTGTGGCCGTGCACGTGGAAGATGGGCACACCATTGCTTTTCTGGGAGACAGCAGAGGGAGACTGCACAAGGTATGACCTGGATGTGACAGGACGCAAAGAGGATAAAACTAATCAGGGGTGCTCAGGTGGAAGGGGAAAAAAAGGCAATTTCTCTTGTCCCTGGGGAAATTAAGTTCCTTCTAAAGATCATTACTGTCAGCTGGTCTGTTCTCACACTGTATTCTCAACAATGCTGAGAATGTGAATGCCGCAAACAGTGGTCACCTGCACTAAGCCAGGGTCAGGGCTGGTGCGTCCTGTGTGGATACTGCAGGTATTGCCGGGCACACACTTCATGTGGCAGAAGTCACCGCGTTGAGATTTTGGTGAGAGGTTGAAATCCTGGCACACAGCCCTGGTTCCAACTCATTTCTGATGTTAGGATGGGTGCCCCCAACTCCTGCTGTGATATTTTCCCTGCGTACAACTGTGACTCTCTTGCAGGTGTACCTGGGAGCAATGGGAGATGCACACGTATACGCTTCTTTACCTATCCAGTTAAACAGCATGGTGAGTGGAGACCTGCTGTTTGACCAGAGGCAGGAGCACCTCTTTGTCATGACCCAGTCAATGGTAAGAGCAATAAAATCCCTTCCACACAAGAGCTGAAAGCATTTGAGGTCCAAACTACTGATGGGAATGGGGGGAGGCAGAGAAACTGTGTGTGTGCAGCTGAGCCTGTGCTGGGCAGCAGCTGATGCCAGCCTGGTTTACAGGGATGGGGACTGGCCTTTGGCACAAACTGGACAAGCCTTGTTGCCCTAAACCATGGCCTTCATGCTGTGTCCGTTTCCATAAGTCAGTCTGCATCAGCAGTGATGGAGGAATGTGAACCACAGGCTGTAAAATTCTGCTCTACTGGCATGAAGTCAAGGGGCTGCAAATTCCTGAGTTCCTCTGTGTTGAGCAGGAACTGTTTGGACAACAGTTTGCATCTCCATCTGAGCAGAAGGAGCCTTCTGGGTTTGCAGGTGATGTGACCTGTCTTGGTTTTGCAAAAGACTAAAGAGAAAATGGGAGGTTTTGTGTAACCGAAACTGTGGCACGTCTCCTGGTTTTAATCAGTTAAAAGATTAAGCTGTTCTCCTGTAGGTCTGTAATCTAAAAAAACAAATATGTGTGGGAAGCATCTTCAGATAGCAGAAGTGCACTCTGACCGGGTATATAATAACAGTCTTGCAGATGAAATCAAGCTGTATAAGGAACCATGTGAGACACCTTTCCCTCTTCTGCTTTCTGTAATTGTGTTTGTGCCCAGTTACAGCTGGAGGAGAAGAGGCATCACGATGCCTCAGGCTCTTGGGATATTGGTGTCTGCTGAGTAGAAAATCCAGCTATGGATACTTGATTTGAGAGGATTTGTGCAACACCACTCAAATCAGCTCCTTGAGCTGGAAAGAAAAGGATCCTCCTCGCAAAGGAAAAGCAGCCATTGAGTTACTCTGAAGGAAAGAACAAACAGCAAATGCTGGAAAACCTCTGCTTCCCTTCACCCCCCCCATGCACTTTGAGATCCTCAGAAATTTTATCGCACTTCAAAGGAGGAGTTGAAATCTGTGAGTGGAAGAAGATTAGGGAAATCTGAAATATATCCTTAACATTAATTGTTCTGTCAATTAAAAAAAATCCAAATTACTTCATGTACTTAGCAAAAGTAATAGGTCAGGGATTAGAAGTTGGTGTTTTAAAGTAACTGACAGTGTATTAGCAGATGAAAGAGAGGGCAAGAGGCTGAAGTCAGCAAGGATAGTAAGTTAAAGCAGAAGAGTTTTGCAAGTAAAACTTAACCCCAGACGGCAGAAGCTTTTTGTTCCACATTGATCAAAGCTTCTTGTTCTACTTGCAGTCAAAATGATGGCTCTGCCAGACAGAGCTGGGCAATAGGGCAGATGTTCAGAGACCTCAGCTGGAGCTACCATGTCCAGCTTCAGTCCCCTGCATGTCAAGAGAGATGATCTCCCATGACAGAGTCCAGACAAACAAAAAAGTGAATGGTATTCAGTCTGCTATTCCTTGATCCATTTTGTTAAAATACAGTTTTGTCACTACGTAAGGTCTCCTCCTTGCAAAAAGCGTCACAGATAACCCATTAATAGCAACACACTTTGCTCGCCTCGGTGCCTCCGTACAGCTGGACGGTTAGATGTCCTTTGCCGATATGTGAAATGGACATTCTGATGCAGGAGAAGCCTTAGACCTGGGGCCTGTGTCGCGTGCTGTGTTTTCACTGGTTTCTTCCTGTGGCAGGTGGCAAAGGTTCCCATAATGGAATGTTCCCTGTACTCGGACTGTGAATCCTGTCTGGCACTGAAGGATCCCTACTGTGGCTGGTGTGTCCTTCGGGGACGGTAAGACAGATCCCTGTTCACCTGCAAGGATTTTGGAGGGATAGTGCTTAGGGATTATCCCCACTTACTCTCTTCCTTATGTCTGTGTATGTCTGGATTTAATTTATTTTTAGTTCCTTTATAGGATATTCTCTCTAATGTACCGTTCCACGCTCTGCCTCCCTAAAGCACCAGCAGCAGTTGCACACGAGGGTATTTTCCCATTGCTTTTTGGGTCTTTGGTCACCACTCGTGATGCTCCCAGCCCGTGGATTTCAGCCTGGTTTTAGACTGACTGCAGCTCAAACTGCCTTTTGACAAGCATAGAGAAATTCTCTCTTCTTCTGGTGTCGCTCTCTGCTAGCACTATTTTACACTTCTTGCTCCCCTACTGATGTTGTGTAATGTGATGTCGTTTATTCCAGTGTGTCTGTCTGCTTGCTGGCTCTGTCTCTTTGCAGAATGCCATAGAAAATAGTTTATGACTCTTGAATCAACAAGCGCCTACTCATCTATATATTGGCAACAATTCATCCTCTTATTGAAGGTGATGGGAGGCTGGGACTTTTGTGGTTTGTGTAGCAGCTTCCCCATGGCTCTAGCAAGACTTCAGCCAGCCGGTGTTGGCTTGGAAGCCGAACGTGTCCTGCTGTGGCTGCACAGATCTCTCACGGGGCTTCTTGCTGTTTCCCTGCAGGTGCAGCCGCCGCTCCGAGTGCTTGCGGTCCAGGTTGAGTGAGCAGTGGCTCTGGAGCTTTAACTCTACCCAGCAGTGTCTGTCCGTCCAGTCACTGACTCCAGCCAATATCAGCAGAGAGGAAAAGAGAAATGTGAGTGGTGATGATCCTCTGATGATGCTCAAGAAGTGTAGAAAGTCCTCTGCGAACTCAGAGGAGTCACAAGTCTTGCTGTTGCTTCAGCCTTCAAGCCCGTGTTGTCTGCCTCACATAAGAGACTTTGGCTGTACCAGAAGATATTTGTTTTTTTTTTCCCCATAAAACTAAATGTCCTTGCCTGCTAAGACTTACTGGGTATTCTGGAGTATTTGACGGCTGCTCCTGTGGAGTCCCTCCTTGCTTTAGTATCTATAAGGTCCCCACATATGTGTTTTCAGTGTTTCTGACACTTGCTGTCAGGAAGATCTGGAAGGAGGTACCCAAAATTATGGCTTCAGTCTGGCATCTGAGAGCTGGGAGGAAAGGGAAGAAGGTGCTGCAGTGTTTTGAAGTCTGTCGTTATGTCAGGAGGTGGCAAGAAACCTGTCTTTTGCTGGAGACTTGAGCAAAGGGGGAAGTTGCCACATGCTTGGTGGATACCATTCAGAAAATTCTGAATGGAATAGTCAGTTTTAGGAGGCCTTATAAGAAAATAGATGTATGTGTAGATAACTACTTTTTTGGGGCTCTTTGAATTAGATGAAATAAAGAAGAATGTGTTAGAGGGCAAATTATTTACTGGATATTATTGAATTGGTAGGTATTTCTGGCTATCTCGGACTTACCTTCTCTGCGTGAGGAAGAATTCTACTCATGTTACTTTGAAGATTATGAAAGCCCAGCAGTTCTGACAGAGTCAGGAATCATGTGTCCTTCTCCAGATCCCAGCCAAGCACCAGCTCTGCCAACAGGAGCAGGTCAGTGAAATGCTTTAAATGAAGCACGATAGCTCTGATAACGTTGTTAGGAGAAAGCACGTTGTAGGTCCGTCACATTGCCAGGATTAACAGCCATGAATGTATCTGGTCTGTCAGCAGGTGTTCATTTCATTCTGTCATAATATCTGTTTGCTTTCTACTTGCATGTCACATACATCCTGTGCTATTTTGGGGTGTTGCCAAATTCCGATGCCAAATTCTGGCAGTTGGAAAGGAGATCCTGCTTGAAGGGTTGTATGCAAATCTGAACATGATCTGAAATGCAGTCTAGAGTGGTGGCTGGTTTGGCAGCTTTGTCATAAATCTGGAGAGAGAACTCTCTTAAATGCTGCTTTATTATTTAAATCAAACAAAATGCAAACCTTCCAAAGATCCACGTAGTAGTGGGAGAAGGAAGTTCATGTAAGGAAAGATGAGGCCCATGGTACTTAAAGTTAGAAATGAATCTGCAATGCGACATAATGTCAGAAAATACATAGTCAGCTTTCTATTACTGTGAACAATAAATAACTGGCTGAGTGTTGCTCTAACTGGCCACTCTAAAGAACCTGGAAAGTTCTTGGTTTATAGTCTTTGCATTGGATTTTATCCAACCTGTCAGTGTGAGCTCCAATGAGTTGATCTCTTCAAAGAGCTTGTTTGTCTGAAGTAAAAGGCAGGTCTCGGTTGGGAAACATTCCACACGATTCACCTGAACAGCTAAACAGCTTTTCCATGCAAGTCTGCACCTCTCTGATAGGTCTGAATTAATCTCCATGGACATAACATGACAGCAGAACGTGGCTAACACACTCATTCAGTCTCAGACTCATTAATTTTCAATATTATTTTATCTGTTGGCTTTCACGCTGCTTTAGTCCGGAACAAACCGACCAGGTCTCCATCCAGGGTGGTCAGGCACAGAGGGAAAGAGCTTCATGCACTGGCAGGCAGAGCGGCAGGATTGGCTTCCCTGGTTAGTTCTGCAAACGTGGGCCTGAGTTTAAGCACAGTTGTAAAAAGTCATCGTAGATAAAGCCACAGTCTAATTCTTCTTTTTCCACGCTTCAGATACTCTTCTTGACTCCTTCGTAAGTCAGTCTTGCTTTTATTTCAAGACTTCATAGATGCTTCACCTGCATTATTTTCATATTGCTCTGAGGCTTAACGAATTGCTTCTGGTTTCTAGCCTAAACCTGCTCATGGATGGTTTGTCCGTTTGATCTATTTGTGTTGTCCTTTTGCTTCCACAGCTCTTCTCCCACTCAGTGAACTATATCCAGGCATTCTTAGCACAGAGTTTTGCTGTGTTAGATGTGCCAATTTTTAATTTGTGTTCTTTTGTTACCCAGACTTCCTCTCTCCTTCGCTGTGTTGCTGGTCCTTCTTTGCACAGCTTTTGTGTTCTGCTAAGATGAATTTCAAGCTAGTAACCACAATCATACACTGTTTTCTAAATGAGGTCTCCTCCGAGCCTTAGATATTGGCACTTTCCTATTCCTACTTATAATACTTTTCCAAGCTCACTAAAATATTTGCCTTTTTTAGCTCTGTTTTGAAGGTTACATACCAGCTCATCTGTCACTTTAAGCTGATGAGTTCCAAACTGATAGTAGAAACTCTTGCTCTCAATTTGCAAGTGCTCGACCTCATCTTCTGTACTGTTGAGCAGCATTATTGGCAGTCATGGGAAATAATGGCCTTTTTGGAGACAGGAATATTTATAAATATGGTGTCATAACCCTGAAATCCTGGGAGGTGTTAGCCCTTTCACCACTGCCAAATGCACTGCCTCTGTGACAGTGATGGGAGCTGGCAGTACCGCGGTCACTCCTGCCTCCAGCTGCATATGATACCCTTATTTTCTCCTAATGGGTTTGCATACACACCTCATCAGCAGCTATTTTACTCGCATGCTGCTTTACTTGTCATCCTTTCAGGAAGCCAGCTTAGGCCTGACTGATCCTCCAGACATGTGAATGGTTTTGTTGTGAATACAGCTAGCTTGCAAGAGGAGGTCTGATTTCTGTGAGAGGAACGATAGACGAGCTTCTTGTTACTTATTTTTTGGTTTTTAGCAAACTGCATCGGAGAAATTGCAGCTCCTGGGTTTGAGCAGAGCATGTAATATGTTTCTGTTATTTGGAGAGTTAATGCCCAACTCTAGGGTTAGGGGCATTTTTCTGGAACAAGATTAATTAGCTGTTTTAATACTGTCATATGCAAAATATCTCCTTCAGGCTCATGCTTTCAGCAGTAGTAAGTTTTGACCATCCCTGCAGTTATTTGGTCTATTAGAAAACAGTGACAGTCTCTTCCCAAAGAGAACTGGGCTGTCCTGAGGCTTATAGTTGGCAGAGATGTGGATTTAAAGCAGGTGAGCCTTCAGTCATTGCAAGTGAGATTACAAGTCTGGTAAACCTCTTCACTGACTCACCACTTAGTCTGGACATAGAATAAAGCTCTCGAGGTGAAGGCAGTATGTGAAGGGCACGTCAGTTCTGAGGGTTTGGTTTTCCCTTGGAAGACAAAGGAAGACAATCATCTTTGAGCCTAGAATGTTATATCTTCCTCTAATACAGTGGATGACAGTGGAATTATAGCAGATATAGATGGAGGGATCTTCAGACTAGTCTTCCTGCCCATGGGTTGGCAAGAACTGTCATCAACTACTCCTGACAAACTTGTCCAACCTGTTTTTAGTGTCCGTAGGATAATCCAGTGATTGAGATGCTAGAAACATGGTAGGAAATCCATCCCCGTGTTTGACAGTGTCTTTCCTAAAAATGCTGTGTCTCTTAACAGCACAGCGGACTTAGAGTTGCTCCATTGCTAAGAAATCTTTATTTTCATTTTCAGATCATGTCACCATAAAGCTCGTAGTGCGTTTCCATGACATCTTCATTGCTTCCGTGGACTTCTCTTTCTATGACTGTGCTGCAGTGGCCCTGCTGTGGAAATCGGCACCGTGAGCACCTGCTTTTTCTTGTCTGTAGGTACAGGGAGGGTGGCTGTCCCTGCCTGGGTCATCCCAGCAGCTGCTTTTCTATCGTTGTTCCAGGTGCCAGAAGTGTGTGAGCAGTCTCTGGGGATGTAACTGGTGCATCCAGCAGCACCTCTGCACCCACAAGGCAGCCTGTGAGGAAGGAACCATTATCTACAACGAAAGGGTGAGTCTCCTACTCAGTCCTAGTGCCATGTGCCTCAGTGAGTCAGATCTATTCTCGGGTAAAACAGCAGCTGTCAGTCACATCAAGCACAGAGTGAGCTGCTGGAGCAAAGCCGCCCCTCGGAGCCACACAAGGCTCCGCGTGCCTGGTGTTACAAGACCTTGCTGGGTTTCTGGGCAAGTAGAGGCCATCAGTTGAAGCAGGTCACCTTCCTCCTCGGTTATCCAGCCTGGGTGTTCAAAGTGAGGAACAAGAGCAAGCTGGCAGGGATGCTGCAAGTGGGGAGGTAAAAAAGATGCCCAGTTTGATGCCCGGTTTTGCTGCCACAGATGGTCTTGCAGTTTTGTGGGGGTCGAAGGGAGGCAGACTTCCCTTGGAGTACAGGCATCTTTGGGAAGAGGGGATGTTGCTGGATCTTCTGCACCGTGAAAACTCCTCAGTCCTGTCCCAAGACAAGGCAACATGAGATGGGAGCTCTTATTGAAATCCAGAGGGTGAAGCAGCTTTTTGTGAACAATGCTATGAGAAGAAATATAGAGTATTTTTCTGCTTGGGCTTTATTCTGTTTTGTGTCTTTTTCTTACCCTACCATGTTGTTTTTCTCTAGGCCCAGATCCCAGCCTCCAGAGTGTTTCCTTCCTCAGCAGCTCCCCTCACCAAGTCCTCTACCACAGCCCCAACCGCAGCCACCAAACCCATCACCCCCCTGGTGCATGTGGTACCAAGCACTGTGCCCCCCACACAGCCCAGCCACATCACCTTCTCCGCAGCCTCAGATACGACAACCAAGCCTACAGAAACCCTCAGCTACACATACTTGACTCTCTCAACTGAAGCAGCCTCTCTCCAGGCTGTCACAGAACCACCCCTGCCACCACCAGCAGATAAACCTGCTGTCACTGTGCCAGAGACAACTTCTCCCCCTGCATTTGTCCTCACCAGCCCATCCAAAAACGTGGATCATGCAGCCTTACCCACCGACGGACCGGCCACAGCCCAGGAGCCGCAGCACACCGAGCCCCCCACCACCCCGACTGGTGGTCCTCTGCACACAACTGCCGCACCAGTAACACCTTTCCCTCCTGTCACCGGTTTCAAGTGGCCTCTGAGTTCTTTTCCTACCACAGAGGTGCTGACATCTGCCGTCCCATCTCCCCAAACCCCCAGCCAGGTGCCGGGGGGCCCCGCTGCCTCTGATGAGTCTCCCAGGTTGCTGGGAACTGAACGATCTGCTTCAGAGCTCCCACCATCAGCTCCCCCAGACTGGCTGCTGGGGGAAGGCACCGAGCTCCAGGACACGGAGGACTGGATGGATTTGCTGCAGGCTGAGAATGACACATCCCTCTTCTCTGCTTCTACTCTTCTGTCGGGTGATGGCGATTCTTCCGAGAGGGATATCCCTGACTTTCCCAGGATCCTCCACCCTGACCTCGACTATCAGTATGATGCCCTTGAGTTTTGGGAGGAGGTAAGTTGCTGGGCTTTGCAATCCACACTCTAAGGCGGTAACACTTTGAAATTTTGATACAGATTGCTGATCTAATATTTCAGCACACAGGAGAAGGTTGTGCCCTCTGACAGTGTAGAAGCTGACTGCTGTAATGTGTGGGGTGAGAAGTGGCAGCCTGCGGAATAAAAACGTGTGCGAGGTTCCCAGGTGTAAAGGTGGCAGCTGCTGTGATGTCCAACATATTCACAGCTTTCTGCTGCTGAACTTGGGCTCTCACATTGCTTTCTTGTAACTTCATGGTAAAGAAGCACCGTTGTGTCTTCATTCTGGCCGGGTTTGTTTCTCTGGTGGCATGTTAAGCTTTGATTCCCTGTGTCAGAGCCATGGAGGTCTCTTTCTCTAAAGACCTGTGTTTGTTTCCAGAACGAAGAGCTTAGTTGGGGTCCAGATGCATGTCCCTGTGTGCAGGGAATCCAGGGATCTTCTCTGTTTCCCGTCAACGTGGCGAGGAAGATAACCCTGCTGGGAAAGAACTTCCACCTCTATCAGGTAGTCAGCTCAATGTCATCAACATTGAGAAACTGTATTAATGCAGAGCACTGGACTGCTAAAAATATGTTTAGTTGTGGCTCTGCCAAAGTTTCTCCTGCTTACAGAAACATTTAGAGGAATGACCTACTTCTGTGAAGAAGGAATTACATAGCTGGATTTATTGGTGGGTAGGAGGTCACGCAGAGAAAGGGAGCGTACAGGTGTGCCCCAACCTGCTGGAGAAGATCTGCATGCCTTTGGATTAAGTTGCACCTGTGCTGCACCATAGATGGTAGTTCTTGGAATAACGTCCTGCTGAATCTCTGCTGATTGTTTTTGTCTCCATAAGCGAAAGATAAGCCATCCATTCCCTTTCCTTTCTGGCGTGCTCATGCTAATGTGGCTATTCCTGTCATACCTGAAACTTCTGCAATGGGAAAACCACCCTTGAAAGCTATGTTTCTTGGGTGTGCCTCTGATAAAAAATTCTTTGCTTCTCGAGACAGAGAACTGATTTAGTTATCTTTCACAAACAATCTCCTCAGAACATGCAGCCCACAGACTAATTGTTAGTGTATATGTTAAACCTGATATACTGCACTGCTCAGAGGAGCAGAGCTGGTTACATATGCATATTCATATTTTTTACAGGAAGTATCTAAGCAATTCAGTGGTAGAAGATTTACAGGAGAGAGAGAAGAAAAATACACTTGGTGTTTTTTGATGGGCACTGCCTTAATCTGTGTGCTCCACTCTTCCAAGCGGGTGTTTCACAGAGATGTACAGGCAGAACTTCACAGTACCACTGGTTTTTCTTTAATTCCTCCTCCTGAGCTGAGTTGTCCCCACACTGACATCCACGTACTCCCTTCTGGGTGTTTTGTTTTGTGTTGCTTTACCTTTCATACGTGGAGACAGTGACAGCATAGAGAGCCCTTGAATATAACGTAGAGTTGGCATAAAGAAGCTCTATCCAGGTGAGAAGTGGTGCCACAAGTATTTTCTCTGCAGGACCAGCACTGGGACTATGAGTGTGTCCTGAATTTGGAGGGGAGGACAGTGGTGATGGACGCTTATGTGGAAGGAGAAGAAACAAACCAGTCCCTCTGTTATATCACCTGCCAGATGAACCAGGTGAGTACTTAGAATACGATGCCATTTCAGAGTTCACACTGGTAATGGTTTTGCTCAGCAACACAGCTGGCTGGAGAGCAAACCCTTTGACAAAAAGAGCATATTTTGCAAAAATATTTGTAGAATATTTAGCACTGTGGGGGCCTCATCTGTGATGCTCCTGCCTGGCGATGTTGGTGTCTTCAGCTTGCACAAGGATTGTACAGTCTGAGCTGCACAACCTGTTGCTGCATTTGTTGTAGCACAGGATGATGCTGTCCCCAAGTCACTGCTCATCGCCAGGACGGTGCCATTTCTGCTTTAGCTTGAGGCACTGTTGTCCATGGTTCTCTGGATCGTGACTTCTTTTGTGATGGTGGTTCTTCCGTGAAAAGAAAAATGCTATAAATACAGTTTTGTTCTTAGCAGTGGAAACTAGCCTGTGGGTTGGGAGATTAACAGGCAAAACAGCCACGTACATTTCAGGATGATGCGTAGATTTTCCTTAGGGCAAGATTTGCAAGCAGAGGTGATATTTTTAGTTCACAAACTCATATAGTTAAGGGAAAGGAACAACATAAGGCAGTTTTCTGAGCAGATGGCTTGCAGATAGGAATTAGCCATTTGGAAATGCAGTTAGGAAGTTAGACAAGTATCATCATGAGCACACGTTTGTTCTCAATGTTCACCCTCATGAACCAACGCCTGCTGAAGCCTGCTGCTCTTTCTGGAGCGCAATTGTGACTGCATGAACCAGCAAAGTCAGGTCTGTGCTGCCGCTGCCTCAGCTAACGCTGCCCTGTCTGCATTCCCAGGGAGCTCCATATAGGCTGTATGTGCCAATGCAGGATGGTGCTGATGTTTTTTGCATATCCAGCTGGCTTGTTTGTGTCTCTGAGTCCTTTTTCTTGGTCGTCTTTGTCTTTGCAGTACAGTTACACAGCGCCTCAACTCGAATTCAACGCTGTGGTGTTCGTGCAGAGGCGGCGACACCTTCGAGTGGACAGTGCTGCAGATCTTCACGGTAGGAGCACAACACCTCCCCAGCAGAAAGGCAGCAAATGAGGTGGAAGAGAACTGAGAAATCCTCGAATGAGTCCTACCACAGGGAAACTAAGGAAAACATACAGCCTCATTCTTGCTGCTTGTCACAGGGGAGGGAGGAGGAGAGGGTTCTGTGCAAGATGCCAAGTTGCTGGATTATTCTGTGCCCTAGGGGATGTTTGCAGACGCCTCTGAATTTTTCTCCTTTGCAGTGACTTTTTACAACTGCTCGGTGGGACACGCTGATTGTAGCCGCTGCCAAACAGCTGACTCAAAGTACAACTGTGTGTGGTGTGGAGGTGACAACCCCAGCTGTATCTTCAGGGGCTCCTGCAAGGAGGAGATAGAAGACCTGTGTCCAGCACCTCTCATTCACTCTGTGAGTAACTTACTCGCTAGTGTACTGCACCAGGGGCAAGGAGGGCTCCGTTCTCCACTTGAAATCAAAGGGCTGTGAACTCAGAGCACGAACAGTGCAGCTCAATAATACGTTGGCCATTTGAAGAGCAAGTTACTCCTGTTCTCCTGTGATCCCTCAGCATTGTGAGGATGCTAGACTTTCGTGCTGGGTTTTCAGTTTGTTGATAGAGAACAGTGGAGAAAGATGCATTTTTATCTCACGCGAGCTGAAAACTGGCACTTCAGAAGGAGCAGAATCATTCAGGAGCTGGGAAGGGGTCCACAGATTGGATCCTCCAACTGTCCTGAGCCAGAACCTGAAACGGGTTGGCCTAACCGTACCTGGGCCTAAGGAGGGCAAAACCTAATGAAATCAGCACAGCAAGAATAGTAAAGATATGACAGGTTACTCAAATTAATTATTTTTGTCTGTTTATTTTAAATGTTTCTTGCTAACTGCCACATGACCAGTGTCTGTAGCCATGTGTCCCTTTTGCTGTCAGCTTGTCCTCCCTCTGGTGGCACACAACATCCATGTGCTGCATCTTGTCTTAGTTTATCTTGGACGCTGCTCAGGGACAGAGCTTTGACGTTTGTGCAGCATGCGATTCATTGTCGTACTGATGCTGAGGGGGGAATGGTGCTTGCTGCTTCAACACTGGTAACATGTATTGGCTTGTGCATCCCCACTCTTCAGCAGAAATGCCCTGTGGAGTGGTCAGCATGTTGATGAGAAGGCCTTAGAAGTCTATAGTGGATTATCTCTCCTGGGGGGGACCACTGGCAACAGTGAGGTATGGGAAAGAGAGCTCTGACTGCAATGTTCTTTGCTGCCTTTCTTCTGCTGAGGGTCCAACCTGGTACTAGTCCAAGCCAGTAAAAGGAATCTATAGCAGTGACCTGAGCAGGTAGAGTTTGTCATGGGGCAGCGGAAGGACCCTGTGCTGTAGCTCAGCTGCCAAACTGCAGAGCTCTGAGATACTGTGACATTTACACATGCGCGGATGTCTTTGCAGGTGTACCCCCTGTCTGGACCAGTGGAAGGTGGCACTAGAATCACCATCACTGGCTCAAACCTCGGGCAGAAACATCAAGACATTGCAGAAACTGTCACTGTTGCAGGAATTCCCTGTGCCGTAGATGCTCAAGAGTATGAGATCTCTAGCAGGTAGAGTATCTGCGAAACCTCCGCCCAGAGGCAGGCGCTGGCTTTGCCCTTGGCTGCTGACACCAGCCTGAGATGTCATTGCCTTTGCTGTAGCAGGTGTTGAGCCTTGCCTGTTCCCCAGGGCATGCCCCCAAGTGAGGTCACTGTCTGATTAGTTACTCGGGTGAGTAACTAATTAGTTACTTAGAGAGATAAGGTCGTGTACAAGGCGGTGGCCGAACAGTGCTGCCATACAGCAACCATGCTGCCAGCACAGAGCCCATGGGCCAGCCAGGTCAGGGAGTCACAGCCTTGGAACCAGACAGTTTTGTGGGTGTCTCTCCCAGCCACACGGTGATTTCAATAAAGTGAAGGACGTGGCTTGTGCAAGTGACACTGCTAGCAAAATATTCTGACCACGTTAACACGGGGTGAGGATGGGAACGGTATGGTTGGAGGTACGGCACAGATTCTTGCCTCTGCGCCCCTAGACTGTCATTCTTCACTTGGCAGCCAGACTTCCACCTCCCAGGAACAAACCAAATGAAAGGACCCTCTCAAGCAGGGACAGAGCAGGGAGTTCTGGGGTTCCTATGCCACTCTCCTGGTGGCTGGGAGTGCCTGGCAGGTGACACAGTGCTTGTAAAAGTAGTGGTGAAGAGGAGGATGAGAAGCAGGAAGACCTGAATCCAGCTGATGTCAGTGATAGAGAACTGGGCATGTGGTGTGTCTGGCCAGGGCTGGACCATATAACAAGGCAGCGTAGTCAGGTGTTGAGAGGTGTGACTGGGGGAAGCAAGGAGAAAGGCAGTATTTGTGCAGATAGCCTGTGGCAGGGCAGGCAGGTGGGACCCTTGGACAAGGGAGGGAGAGGAGCCCAGCAACCAGCAGGAGAAGAGGAGAGCAATTGTGAGTAACCTCTCATCAGAGCTATCACAAACCCATTTTTCCATTCCATGGTAGCAGTAGTTGTAGCACCCTTCCCTCTGGGAGCCAGGTAAGATCCTGCTGGGAAACGGCTGCTGTGTCCAGCGGTGTTGTCCTGTCTGTGCGCCTTGTTTGTCTGGATCCATCTGCTTTCTGTTTTCATTCTAGAAATTAGAGCACAGTCTTTCTGGGGTTAGCACCGGCTTTGTTCTGTATCTACAAATCACCCAGCATCACACAGTCCTGGCTTGAGACTCCACTGCCTGAGTTCAAATTCCTGAGCCTTCTTGGTTGAGGGAATATGGCTGGGAACATGGAACCCACTCCTGAGCAAGGCCCAGACAAAATTAATCTCCTACTGTGTAAGAAGGCTGGGAAGTCTCCTGCAGAGTAATTTTTCTGTTAGCAAATCAGTGCCATAACATGGGATTCCTTGCTGCCCTCCCTGTTCTAAGTACAAACCTGACTTTTAACCTTTTCAGTATCTTCCATACCAAATTATGGCTGGAAAAAGGGCTGGGAAGAATGGGAAGTGCAGATCAGGGGAACTGGCTGGTCCCAGAGGCCAGTGGCCAAAGACCACTGCCAGCTAAACCTCCAGTCTTGGGTTTTCCTCTGCGTCAGACACAGCACTAATGTGTGGATTGACCGCTGCTGGCCTGGGGTCACTCCAGATGTGACTGATTTTTGTCAAGCACTGGAACAGGCTGCCCAGGGCAGTGGTGGAGTCGCCATCCCTGGAAGGGTTTAAAAGACAGGTAGATGAGGTTCTCAGGGACATGGGTTAGTGCTAGAGTTAGGTTATGGTTGGATTCCGTGATCTTGAGGGTCTCTTCCAACCAAAATGATTCTATGATTTGACCAGCTCTGGACAACAGAAGAGTTCTTGGACTCTTGGTGTAGCTGTGATACAGTGGGCTCCATCCTGCCAGTCCCAGAAAGAATAACATTGGATAGGATGGACCTCTTTGGAACCACCCCCTGCTTTTTTCTGCTGCACCTAATCCAGCTTTTAAAGGTGTTTCTCAATACCCAGTTGTCTATTCTGAACATGCGATAAGGCTGAAAGAAGGGAGCTGTGGTTGCTGGGTGGTTTAGGCCGCGATGCGATGGATCCGGCTCGTCTGCTCAGCTGTGGCGTGACTCTGTTCTGGGGTTGTCCCGCAGCATCGTGTGCGTCACTGGCGGGAGCTGGACAGAGAGATTTGGGCACATTGTGGTGGAAGTACCTGGAGGAGGACGTGGAGTTTCGGGGCACATTTTCACCTATCAGGTAACGTAACTATCACTTCTTTAATACCTCTCCCTGTTCTTCCAGTATCTCTGCTAAGTGGCTGTCTGGTGCATGAACTTAGGGATTCTACCAGGCACTTGCTGCCGGTGTTTTTATCTGATTTTTCTGATGCTTGTCGTGTGTGGTGTTATTTGGGAGGGTTGTTTCTTTTCTTTTTCCCCCTTCTTCTTCTTTTTCCCCCTTCTTCTTCTTTTTCCCCCTTCTTCTTCTTTTTCCCCCTTCTTCTTCTTTTTCCCCCTTCTTCTTCTTTTTCCCCCTTCTTCTTCTTTTTCCCCCTTCTTCTTCTTTTTCCCCCTTCTTCTTCTTTTTCCCCCTTCTTCTTCTTTTTCCCCCTTCTTCTTCTTTTTCCCCCTTCTTCTTCTTTTTCCCCCTTCTTCTTCTTTTTCCCCCTTCTTCTTCTTTTTCCCCCCTCTTTAGATTATAACAACAGCCGTACTGGGTAATACTAAAGATACTGTAGCCTAGTATTTTTTTTTAACAATGATAACTATTAAATGCTGAAAGAAAGAGGAAAAATATAGGGTACCTTTCTGATTTGGGGATTTTGTTTTTAATTGATGGCTTACCGTCTTACTAAGACTTCTGACTTTACTTTGATTTATTCACAAAGTGCTGCTTGAAAACCCTTTTAGCTTCTGACCTTCCGCAGTTAGTGGCAGTAAGCCCAGAGTTACTGTGCGTTGCATGGAAAATGTTTCCTATTATTTTAAACATGTTTCTGATAACCTTTCGATATCTTAAACTCAGCAACTATGAATTAATATTTAAGTGTTTTTAGAAACAGTTACTGGCTTTTCATCCTTGCTGTGCAAATTGCAACATTTGTTATGTACCTGGTTGCATGTCTCCCCCTCCCATGGAAAGGGGAAAGAGATACCTGGAAAGTCTTAGGCATTTGTATACCAGATTATGCTTGTTGCCCTTCTCTTAGTTTTGGTTCTATTATCACCATTTGAGGCAGGATGACAAGAACCGCATGCTGTATTCAAGATGCGACTGCAGAAGGAATTTTTACTCTGACATAAAAGTATTCTTAATTCCCTTCCCAGTGATTCCTGCCACTTGGTGGGGGTTTTTGTTGAGATCTGTGCTTCCAGCTGGTAGAGTTGTCACAGGTACCAATGCCCTCCTGAATGGGCAGGAGCTATTTTGAAACTCACAACTGTGTTCACATGTTTGGGCTGTTTTTTTGCTGTGCTCTCCCTCCTCCTTCTCAGTCCATGTATCTTGCTCTTCATTTATCAGCGGTGATTTACTCGTCCCACTCTGCCTGGTTCCTCTGAATGCTGCTGCAGCTCCGCAGTGGTACTAAGTTTTTGTTACTCTGAATAATGTATCAAATTTCATTTCCCCTTTCCAGGTCACCCTCCAGGTCTGTTTAACAGCACAAGTCTCAACACAAATTCTTAGGGCTCCCTGCTGGTAATCTCCTCATCTACTAGACAAACAGACAATTTATTTGCTACCTTGTTTTTCCTAACCTGAGTTATTAATCCAGTTACTGATCTGAACAATCCCTTTGAAACGTTAATCCTAGGGGTTTGTTTGTGAGGCTCATGGCGCTGCTGTTTGCAGTGTCCCTCTGCCTTTTGCCATCTGTGGAAAGGCTGGTCCCTGATTTATGGCTCTTCAGGTGACTGATGCCTCCTCTGATGCCTCTGCTCCATCAGGGAGCTGCTGCAGCCTGGCTGAGGCTGTTCCGATGGGGATCTATAGCACTGGAGGTCACCGAACTCGTTCTGCTCTTTTCTTTCCTTGCCTTATCCTTTGAGGTCCTCGTCACTCACCTCCTGTTCATTTTGTTTTGGTTTTCTTCCCCTCTTCTAGAACCCAGAGCTGAAATCCATTGTTCCAACTCAGGGCCCCAAAGCAGGAGGAACCTGCCTGACCCTTCTGGGCTCAAAGCTGCTGACTGGGCATCCTAGTGAGATCAGCGTCCTGCTTGGAGATCTCCCCTGCCACATGTAAGATCACTGCCCTGGGTCCTTCCCCGAGCCCTGCGGGACGTGACACTGCCTGGCTCAACCCTTAGCACGGGCTGCGGGAGCTCTGCTCTCCTCAGCGTTCCAGGAGATCCTCCCCTCGAGGGTCATGGCACAAGCTTGGCCATCTTAACGTTCCTGACCATGTTCCCATGGATGTGAACAGTGCCACATGGCCTCCGTTCTGCGTGTCTTTTGACAGGACTATACCCCATGCTGACAGCTCTGCTTTTGCTGGTGGGGAGCTGCAGTTGGCCCCCGCAGGCTAATACTAACGGCTGGTTTTGTTCTCTTGCGTTCCGGGACACGTACACCTGGCAGCTCTGCTGCTGAGAAGGTGCACTTGCCTTGGTAGCATGATTCCAGTGTCTTCAGTCAGGACAGAGGTTGTACCTGCTTTTTTGTCCACATGCTGCTCGCTGACAACTGCCCAGCAGTTATTGTTTGTTCAGATAAGGCACAAGACCTTTCAGCATTAAATTTAGGAAAATACCAGGAGAGGTTTTCAGACTGTCTGCAAAGAGCAAGGCATAGTGCTATAAAATCTGTCTCTGCAGGGGCTGTATTAACCATGTGTTCTTTCTCCTGTCTCTCCAAGCCTCTCTGAGATGACGGAGGATCAGCTGGCATGCCAGACCAGTCCCAGCAACGTGTCTGCAGAACTCCCAGTCACTATCAAATACGGGGACCAAGAGCGGAGACTGGAAGGGTCCCTCTTCAGATACACTCTGGATCCCAACATCACTTTTGCAGAGCCACCTAAAAGCTTCCTCAGGTAGAAAAGAGTGCACCTTCCACGGGGCAGCATGCTGAGGCGGGTACAGTGGCACCAACAGCATCTCTTTGTCGAATTGCACTTTGGAGTAAAGCCAGGCTTGTAGGAGTGAGCATCAGCAGCAGGGTGGGAGCATGGGCAAGACAGAGCTAATGAATAACAGGTGGGTGAGATCAGCTGCTTTTCTCTTTCAGTGGAGGGAGAGTGCTCAGAGTTCATGGATACAACCTGGACGTTGTACAGAAACCAAAGATCCGAGTTACGGTTTCTCCATCTGAACGCCGCCGCCGAGGACTGGGACGGTGGCGCAGGATCATCCCGGACACCGAGTGCCCTGAGGACACTCTGTGCAGCATCCAGCAGGTAGAGTGTCCAGTGATCACTGGAGCTGAGGGTGCACAAGGGCTGACATGTTGCTCTGGAAAGGTGGATTTTCTGTCCCTAGGGCTTTTCAACCCCACTTGCTGTTGTCTACTTGGATCGTACCAACAGTCTTGACCAAGTGGAAGCATTCTCTGCCAGACTGAGAGGTTAAGTGCTTTCACAAACATTTCCATGAGTTGAGTCTGCCTCTGCCTAGCGATGCGCAGGACTTGTGATAGACAGAAACAGCGGGGCAGCAGTGTGGAAATAAAGAAATCTACAGCTGAGCCAGAGAGCTTGTGTGGCTTAGCATGTCCATGCTCCAGACTCCTCCTTTTGCACAGTTCAGTCCACCTTTGGTAGCCCCTGGGTTCTGTTTCACTCTGAGATTCAAAACCAGGTGAAGTTCAGTGAAATTACTGGTTCCACCAACACTTTCTGCTCTCCTGCTGCCAGTGTCCTGAAATGGGTCACCACAGAGGTTATTGATGTGTGACCATCAGGGTCACATAGCACGCAGCAGAATTTGCAGAGGTAGAGGGTGTTTGGCAGCCAAAGCACAAGAAGGATTTGCTTTTGCAAATGATGGAGAGTGAACTGTACATGAACTGGAAGAGTGTGCTCCTTGTGCACATAATATCAATAATAGCTGGATTTACCCATCTTCTTAGGAAGGCATTTGTCGTTGTTGGGGAGAAAAAAATTACTCTAATACTTTCACCAAATATATAAAACATATCCAGCCACATGAAGGAACACTTCTGTCACAGAAGCATTCAGGCCAGGAAATCAGCTTTGCATTGAAGATCTTTGGTCCCATTCTATCAGAGCAGGGAGACCTAAAGCTGATGCCCCTCCAGAATTTGCTGCCAGGGGCATGTCAGAGCTGATTCCCACTGCTGAGACCTAAGTGCCTGCAACAAAGCCAATGCTATGAAAACTGTCTTTAGAGGAGCAAGGCAAATTCCTTAGATCTTGGATTTTTCCCTCTACAATTAAGCAGGGTTCCTCTGGCATTGCTCCAGAGGAGAGGAATGCAGACTGACCCCAGGTTGCTCAGGGTTGGGAAGTATTGCAAAGCCGTAGGAGAAGCATTAGTGTTTCACTACTGACACCTTTTTTGCCTTTTGCATTTAGTTTGAAGAACCATGTCTTGTTAACTCCTCCTACCTGATCCTGTGCAAAACTCCAGCCATTAACATGCTGTTGCGGAATATCCGTATCAAACTGGAATTTATTCTGGATAATCTGAGCTTTGATTTCAACTCATTGCATCCCATGCCCTTCTCTTACGAAGTCAACCCCATCCTAAAACCATTGAATGCTGAAGACCCTGCCAAACCCTATCGTCACAAGCCAGGAAGCGTCATCTCTGTGGAGGTAACACACAAAGTAGCTGAAAATAATGTTCCTTATACAAATTTATTTCTGACCTGAGTGTTTTAAATTGGCGTCGTGTGGCACCCAAGGTTTGAAAGCCTTTGATAGGATAACAACCTGTCCCAGCATATCTGCTTTGGCCTGTGAGAAATGGTACATAAGTAGATGGAAAAGGGAGCATCAAAAAGCCTCTTGCGTACATAAATCATTAAGGGTTTCATCAGGCTTAGGGAAACTTCCGTGCTTTTTTATTTTTAATCCTAATAAATTATTTTATATGAATTATTAGTACTAAATAAACCCTACATCCTATTCTCAGCTGCTGGCTCTTTCCTAACTTCTTACAGTTCCTCTAGAAGTAACTTAGGAGTAAAAGAATTGTAGCAAGTAGGGAAGACCTGTTACTAGGTAGAGGTAGGAAAATCACTTTAAGAGTGATGCAGAGGGGCAGAGTGTCTAATGTTTTTTCTATACATGTGAGAAAAAAATCTCAGAGATATTTCTTTGGTATGGAAAAGTGCTTTCTAGTCCTGTACTGATTAAGAAAGTTAATGGCTGCAACTGGAGATGCGCTTTCTCCACTTGCTCTTTTTTTGTGTATGAGTGAAAACTGTGAGGATGCACTAGAAATATCTAGACTGATGCCATGGGTAGTGAATGCATAGCAGGGCAATTTGAGGAGACTGAAGGAGAACTAACAAGGTGCAAGCTTTCCAAGAGCAAGGAGGCTGATCTACCAACCTGTCAGAATATCCCGACAGAGCTCTGGGTAAAAGCATGAAAATGCTGCTGCAGGATTCAGCTTAGAAAGCGTTAAAACATAGAAATGTAATTAACATCAGTCAACATTGTTTTGTTAAAAAAAAAAGTCTTAATCCCCCCAAATTAAAGCAAATTTATATAGTAAATAAGAACATTGGCTTACCTGAGTGTTTAGGTTAACTGACATGAGACTACCTTTTAAAAAAAAATAAATATATATATATATATATATATGTTTTGTTTGTGTGTCTGTCTGTACACAGAGTGAAGAGTTGAGCTTGGTTGTGCTGTAGCTAAAGAGCCTTAAGAAGACAGGTTATCTATAACTGTACTTATGCAGCATGGTATGGTTCCTAAACTATCATCTGCATCATATGCAAGTGAATTTTTTAGCTTACAAAATGAACTTATGCAGCCAATCCAGATGTGAGCTTAGTCAGAGAAGAAGAAAGCTTTTTCATCCTATGGTGTTCGGTCTCCTCCGTCTTCCCTAGAGCTGTGAAAATGCAGAGTTGTTTTTTCCCCAGTTTGATGTGCTGTTCCACATCTGTTCCAGGGGGAAAACCTAGATCTGGCTATTTCCAAGGATGAGGTTATGGCTATGATTGGAGAAGGAATCTGTGTAGTGAAGACACTAACAAGGAACCATCTGTACTGCGAGCCCCCCTCCGAGCAGCCGGCTCCGCGGCACCGCACCAAGCGGGAGGGCACGGACGTGCTCCCAGAGTTCACGGTAGGGAATTGGCAGCACCGCAAGAAATCCTGTCGTTGGTTGAGTTGAAGCACAAGCAAGAAGCAGTGGTGGAGACAGGGAGTGGGGTGGGAAGTGGAGACAGGGGACAGGGAAGGTGCCAGGGGTGACAAGGAGCTGCTCTTTGTTCTCAACTCTTACAGGCCAAACATCGCCTGAAAGCAAATGGTATTGCTGGATTCAGGAGTTGTGCTGTGGGACAGCTTTTGCTCGGCAGAAAGGGATGTGGGGGTGTTGATCAACAGCTGGCTGAACATGAGCCAGTGTGTGCCCAGGTGGCCAAAAAGGCCACCAGCATCCTGGCTTGTGTCAGGAATAGTGTGACAAGCAGGACTAGAGAAGTGATTGTGCCATTGTACTTGGCACTGGTGAGGCCCCACCTTGAATAGTGTGTTCAGTTTTGGGCCCCTCATCATAAGAAGGACATTGAGTTACTAGAGAGAGTGCAGAGGAGGCGACAAAGCTGGTGAGGGACTGGAGCACAAGTGTGATGAGGAGCGGGTGAGGGAACTGGGGCTGTTCAGCCTGGAGGAAAGGAGTCTGAGGGGAGACCTTATCACTGTCTGCAACTGCCTGAAAGGAGGTTGGAGCATGGAGGGTGTTGATCTCTTCTCCCAAGTAACAAGTGATAGGATGAGAGGAAATGGCCTCAAGTTGTGCCAGGGGAGGTTTAGATTGGATATTAGGAAACATTTCTTCATGGAAAGGGTTGTTGGACATTGGAACAGGCTGGTCAGGGCAGTGGTGGAGTCACCATCCCTGGAGGGGTTTGAAAGGCATTTAGATGAGGTACTAAGGGACATGGTTTAGTGCTAGAGCTAGGTTAGGTTATGGTTGGACTCAGTGATCCTGAGGGTCTCTTCCAAGCAAAATGATTCTGTGATTTTATGCTAGAGAGCTGGATGCCACCTGTACCCATTCTGGAGAAGCCCTGTGACTTTGCATTTCGCTACTTTGCTGAGCTGACACCGTGGCACGTGCTTTCTTACAGGTGCAGATGGGCAACCTGAACTTCCTCCTGGGCCGGGTGCAGTACGACACGGAAAGCCAGCTCACCTTCCCGCTGGAGGCACAGATTGGTTTGGGTGTTGGCGCATCCTTTGTGGCACTAATTGTTCTGGTTATCGTCTTCATATATAGGTAAGAAACTCTGGCGTTGTATGAGGTCTTTAAGTTCTTCTACAATATTATTCAGTGAATGTGGCCAAGTGTGCATATCTTGGGCCTAAAGTAGGTCCCAGTTTTCTTTATTTTGTGCCAAATTCTGAGTCCCTGGTGTTGTTGGATGTGTGAGGCATGTTGTACCTGCTGGTCGCAGCCTGCACAGAGCCCACACCTCATGGGTGCTCCAAGAGACTTTACAAAACACTGGTATCCTGCAAAGATGATGTTCAGCACCAATTGCCCTGGGGTCTTTGGCAGCAACACAACAGTTGGCAAGGACAATCTCTGGGCTGGTGCCACTGGGAACAATTCTGCTTCTTACTGCAGGAGGAAGAGCAAACAGGCCCTGAGGGATTACAAGAAAGTTCAAATCCAGCTGGAAAATCTGGAAACGAGTGTTCGGGACAGATGCAAAAAGGAATTCACAGGTCAGTCACTGAGCTCCTGGTTTCTTGCAGCTTCACAGGGAAGCTTGAAAAACCGCTCTCAGCCCAACCTCTCTTTCCTTTCCTGCATACTTGTTTGGGTAGCACAGAGCAGGCAGTAACTTTATCCTGTGCCGATGCATTGAAACATACAGCCAAATTCTTCCATTTTGTAATTCTTCTCTTCAATTCAGAGCACAGTGATCTGTACAGCCCCTCTGATTCTCCAGTTCATCATCCTTCAGACTCAGAGCTAAAGGTCAATGTGCCTCTTCCTGGCAGGAAACATCCTTCCTCTTCCTCAGCCCCATCCCGCTGGCCCTAGTTCCTGCTCTCACCTCATGGTCTACACCACTGGTTGTGTGATCGTGTAGTCAACCTCATGGACATTTCCTTTCCCTCAGACTTGATGACTGAGATGATGGACCTCACTAGTGACCTTGTGGGCACAGGAATCCCCTTCTTGGACTACAAGTCCTATGCAGAGCGCATCTTCTTCCCGGGTCATCGTGAGTCACCACTGCAAAGGGACCTGGACATCCCTGAGTGCCGGCGGCAAACTGTGGAGCAGGGCTTGGTCCAGCTCTCCAACCTGCTCAACAGCAAGCTCTTCCTCACCAAGGTAACGTCCCTCTCTCTGCTTGCAGCTCGCTGCAGGCTCAGGGCCACCTCACTGGCAGCTCATTACAGGAAGCAGCTGGTGTCTGTTAAAGCTCACAGAATCACAGAATGGTTGGGGTTGGAAGGGACCTCTGGAGATCATCCAGTTCATCCCACCTGCTAAAGCAAGTTTACCTAGAGTAGGTTGCACAGGATCACGTCCAGGCAGGTTTGAATGTCTCCAGAGAAGGAGACTCCACAACCTCTCTGAGCAGCCTGTTCCAGGGCTCTGGCACCTCAAAGTAAAGAAGTTTCTCCCCATATTCAGATGGAACCTCCTACACTTCAGTCTGTGCCTGTTGCCCCTCACCCTGTCATTGGGCACCACTGAACAGAGTCTGGTCCATCCTCTTGACACCCGCCCTGGAGATATTTATAAACATTGATGAGATCCCCTCTCAGCTTCTCTTCTCCAGGCTGAACAGCCCCAGCTCTCTCAGCCTTTCCTCATAAGAAAGATGCTCCAGACCCCTCAGCATCTTTGTAGCTCTCTGCTGGACTCTCTCCAGTCATTCCTGAGTAGCTCCATGCAGCACCACTTCTTCCCAGAGCCAGTAGCTGTGACTGCCTGGTTTTCAGCAGATTCACCCAGTGGTTTCTCTCTCTCCCCACCAGTTCATCCACACTCTGGAAATCCAGCGCACTTTCTCTCCGAGAGACCGGGCCTACGTGGCGTCATTGCTCACGGTGTCGCTGCACGGGAAGCTGGAGTACTTCACTGACATCCTCAAAACACTCCTGAATGACCTCGTGGAGCAGTATGTGGCCAAGAACCCCAAGCTGATGCTGCGGAGGTGAGTGAGCCAGCCGTGCTCCTACACTAGCCACCTGAGGGAACAGAGCTGGCAAGTTCTGAAAGTCCTCTGGGTAGGAAAACATCATGGCATGGGCTGCAGCTGTTAGACCAGTGCGTGTCCAGACAACACACATCAAACGGGAGGAAGCAGTAACAACGATACCCCTCAGGCCAGTCAGTATTGGCAGGGCATATAACAGGAAAGGCATGAAAAGAGTAGGAAGATGGAGTTGCCCACCCCAAATTCCTCCTCTTTTGAAGCTGCTGTGTGTTAACTCTCTCCTTGTGCTCAGGTACCAGGGCTCTGCCAAGTCTGCTGATCTCACTTTGCTGTTTAGAGATCCCTGGGTTCACAATCATGCCATGTTTGGAAGCTAAACAGAAATATGTCCTGTGTTTGGATCCCCATTAGCCTCCTGTCTGCTCCATCCCTCTGATCTGAAGAAATCTCCCTTGTTTAAGACCTACCAGCAGCTGTCCTTAGTCCCCTGCTTGCTTGTCTCTCCAATTCTGTAATTTGGTGCCTCCTTCAGGCTGAAAAGTGCTTCTAATAAGTGGTATCAAAAGCATGAATCTTACAGGTCTCTAAAGTCCTTTTATTTTTTTCCTCTCCCTTGATCCTGTATCATATTTAGTGTACTCTTTTCTCACGGGGAGTGATCTGTATCTCCAGATCCCTCCCTGCTCTGCACCGTATTCCTGTGATCAACCTCACGCTCTCTTGCAGGACAGAAACCGTGGTGGAGAAGCTGTTAACCAACTGGATGTCCATCTGCCTGTACGCGTTTGTGAGGGTGAGCTCTTTGTCCCTTTGCGCTGCAGAGAGGCCAAAAGAGAGGGCAGACAGCCACAGCTTTGCTTTTGTGCCTCGCTCAGAGCTGAAATAGTGCCAGGCTCATCCTGTATTTCAGACTGGGAGATGAGAGCACTAGACACTTCACTAGGGACAGAGATGCTTAAATCAGCATTAATGCCACTCATTGTTTCCAGGGTGTATCACCAGATCATGGAGGGCTCAGTTTAGCACCTTTATCTTGAGTCACAGGCTGGTCTATGTGTGGGGGGACAGATTCTGATCTAATTCCTTTCCTAGAGAGGGGTGGCAAGGCAAGTCTCTCAGATTAGCAATGCCTCGGTCTTGTGCATCCACCAGGTCATTGGCCCGTGCGCTTTCCCCATGCAGAGCCTGTGCCTGCTGGGGTTTAGCTGCGGAATCCTCAGTCCCGCTCCTTCTCTGCTCGGGTCTCTGTGTTTCCAAGCTGAAATTCCTCTCGGTTGAAACTCCTTCCTTTCTGTGCAGGATTCTGTTGGGGAGCCCCTTTACATGCTGTTTCGAGGAATCAAGCACCAGGTGGACAAAGGGCCAGTCGACTGGGTGACAGGGAAAGCCAAATATACCTTGAATGACAACCGGCTTTTGAGAGAGGACTTGGAGTACCGGACTCTGGTAAGAACCAAATCTGTTGTTCCCTCTGGGCTCCCTGGTATGACAAGTCTGAATGTCACCGCTCCCATTACTGAGGCAGAAGTGCAGCATCCTGGGATCCAGGTTTATCCCAGCAGCACAACTCTGTAGATGAGCAAGAGCTCTGCTAAATCAGGTGCTTTTGCCCTAGGCTGATAGGAGCAATCTGGTGCATGTGCTATGATCTGTGTCTAGAAATAAGGGGATGAAATTGCTGGTGGCACATCAAAGCCCCTCCCCAGTGCTGCTGAACTGGCTTCCAGCTCTTGACACAAGACGGAGAACACAGCGTTGAACTTTCTGAAACTCTTCCAGTGAAAGGAGTAGCTGTTCACTTGCCTTAATGCCAACCACCAAAGGTGTAAATGTGTCAGATGTAATCTTATCAGCTGTGACCTTTTCTTTTCTTCCTCAGACCTTAAATGCTTTGACCCAAGCAGGAGTGGCTGCAGGAGCGGCAGAGGACTCCCAGGGGATTTCTGCCAAAGTGCTAGACTGTGACACCATAACACAGGTGAAGGAGAAGATCCTTGATCAGATCTACAAAGGGACGCCGTACTGTCACCGACCAGACCCAGACACCCTGGACCTCGGTGAGCAGAACTCCTTGGTGCCAAAACTCAGTGAGGAAGTGCAAGAGCGGTTGTTTGCTGTCTGTGCACAACACCCTGGCAGGTGTGATGTGTGTTGTTCTCTGCCGAGTGTGCAGAGACCAAGGGTCTCACACTCTGGTTGGATCCAACAAGATGTGATGCAGGAAAGAGGCAGTTGGGTCCAGCCCCTTCCATTTCATGGTGTTCTTTGCCACGCTTGGACCCATGGCAATGGCTTGGGCAAGGGGACATGGGAATAAAAGTGGGGAGAAATGTGTAGGGGGGGAGGATGGTTTGAGTGTGGCGCAGAGATGCTGTAGTCACAGACTGGCTCCTTCTGCCAGTGAAGTCAAAAGCAGCATCTCAGTAACGTGTCAGGGAGGATTTTGCCCACAGTGGTTAAAGGAAGGTAGGACTTGCATTGTGAATCAGTTTTCCATTTTGTTAATTCTTTGGCTGTTGCTGAGTAGCGTTGATGTTTATAAATGAGCAGGTACTGGGAGAGTAGGAGCTAATAAGGACTATGGGTCCATATTTGTGGTTTGAATCACCTGCTTGAAGAGTCACAATCTGACTGAATTTGTAGGAACTTGGTGCGTGGAATCTGGGAGGCCGTGAGGCCACTTGTCCATGTGCTTGGTGAGACTGTCCTGTGACTGCAGGACTTGGCACTTGCTAAGGCAATGTCTGTGAGACAGCATGGGTGAAGGGTGGTGGGGACTGGTGGGCTTGTAACAACGTCAAACAGGTTGAAGCACAGCAGACTTCAGAGATGCCCAAATTAACAGTTCATCTTTTCTGTGTTTTAATGGCTGTAGAGTGGAGATCAGGGCTGGCAGGTCATCTGATACTGTCCGATGAGGATGTGACGTCTGTTGTTCAAGGAACCTGGAAACGCCTGAACACTCTTCAGCATTACAAGGTCAGAACTCAGTGTACCTTTACCATGTCTCTTCTCTCAGCATCTACACACTGTTATGCTCTATTTGTGGCTCTGGCTCCTGGTGGATCACTGTCAAAAGGTTGGAGCTTTCTTGCAGAAGCATAGTCAGATTAATTCAGTGCTGTGTCTTCAACAAGTTTAGTCCCTTCCTTAACCTGTACCTGAGACGTCGGCAGGTGCTTGCGAAGAGATGCACAAGTTCATGCCTGGTGGCTGTCACAATGAAGGTGATGCTTCTGGATCTGTTAATGTTCCAGTCCAAATCAGTTAGTAGGGGATGGTGCATTGATCTGCAAAGTAGCTCCTAGGAATGGAAAGAGTTTGGGTCTTTTTTTAACTACCTTGCACCAAAATGTCCTGCTTTGCTGTAGCATGTTTTAGGTGTGAATGACGGTCCCTGATTATTATCATCTTCATCATATTTTGGAAATTAGATTGTCTTAATTGGTACAAATAAGGTTCTCCCACCATCAGGAAAAGACAGTGATGGTGCCCCAAAATCCCTGTTTCTGTCCCTATGTCTAGTAATGTTACACACTGTTCAGTTATAATACTGATTTTTGCTTGTGTGCAGGTGCCTGATGGAGCAACAGTAGCACTGGTCCCACGCCTGACCAAGCACATCCACCGGGAGAATCAGGATTACATCCCAGGAGAGAGTGAGTTTGATGTCCTGTTCTCATGAAATTATTTTATAGTGCTTTCCAGTTAGTGAGACAAGACTCTTGCCGTAGCCCCAGCTTTATGCTGCTATGGAAGGCTAATATGTGATTTGGACCCTCATAGGTGTGATAGGGGACGTCTGTCTGGGCAAGTTTCCAAGACTTTGAAGGTTTTGGGTGGACAAAAGCAACCTGCTGTAGTGCCAGCAACAGTTGTACTCCGTGCAGAAGGCTGGATAGGGCCCTCCAGAGGTTCCTTCCCATTTGTGTTTCTATCGTACTGTGAAATCTTGCTTCCTTGGGACTCATCTGGCCAAGTTCTCCTGTGAGAGAACTGACACTCACCTGAAAACACTTGCTTGTTTTAGAAACACCGATGCTGGAGGATGCAGATGAAGGTGGCATTAAACTTTGGCACCTGGTAAAACCAACAGAAGAGCCAGAGCTTCCAAAGCATCGACGTGGGAGCTTAAGAGATCGGGAGCGAGCCAAGGCAATCCCAGAGATCTACCTGACACGTCTGCTCTCAATGAAGGTGAGAAGGAGCACAGATTGTGTTGTGCTTGGGATCTTGCCTTCCTTCGTATCCCCTGGCGGATGGCAGGGATGTGCATGGAGATAAGAGCCCCTTTGCCTGGGTTGACACGTGCTGGTTGTTTCCCCTCTGATCCCAGCGCTGCAGTGCAAAGCTTCTACTAAGGGGTTAAGTTTTGCAGAGCCTCTAGAAGACTGAAAAATGGTTTTATCCCTGTGTCCACCCCATGTTTGTCTTTGCGTGTCCCACAAGAAAAACTGGTACCCTGTGCTTCACAGCAGAGTTTCTTTGGCGGCAGTGCCCATGGTGTCTGCTCACCTTCCACCCCACCTAGGGCCAAGAAGATAGAACTGACCTGTGACCTGCTGCAGCAAGATGATGCTAATAGTACAGATTCATAAATCAGGCATAGCACCTGCTCACGTTTCTCCTTTTTGCTTCATTCCAGCATCATTGTTAAAGAATTGAACCAGGAACTTGTCCCCCTGCTCTGTTCTCAAGAAAAGAACAGCTTTTGGCATCCAGGCTCCCCACCAGTGCCCTGCTTGCAGAAGCACCGTTCCTGAAGTGACAGCCCGGGCACTTTGCCAGGCAGTGCCTCTGTTCTTCCCACATTTACTGAACTTTTTGGGCACTGAGCAAACCCCTTCTTGTCCCTGTGTGGCTGAATAGAGCTCCTGGCAGCCAGCAGTCCCCCTCCCCGGGGCAGTCTCTATGGTTCGGTGCCATCCCATCGTGTTTCAAGCTCTGGAGCAATCCTCATTACCTGCAGTGGCTCTGTGTCCATCTGGCTCCTCTCCACATTTTGCTTTGTTTGGGGCCTCCTTTCTCCTTTGCCACTGCTCTGTGCAGCTGGGGGTAACTCTGGACCAGTGAGGGGAGGTTGCTGAGCAGAAGAAGGTAACCCCTGCTCCTCAGGAGGCCTGTGCTCTGCTCTCCTCTGCCTGTGCTGACTCTGTCCTGCTTGGTTCTCCACAGGGCACCCTGCAGAAGTTTGTGGATGACTTGTTCCAGGTGATCCTCAGCACCAACCGCCCCGTCCCTCTGGCTGTCAAATACTTCTTTGACCTGCTGGATGAGCAGGCGCTACACTACGGGATTGCAGACCCTGAGACCATCCACATCTGGAAGACAAACAGGTACGGTGACAACCACTTTTGCCTACCAAAGAGAAGCAAAATTGGAGTTGCAAGGCAGCAGAGCATGGTGCGAAAAGCTGGTTTTGCTGGGAGGGCAAAGCTGGGAGATGCAGTCGTGCAGAATATCTTTCAGCACTGCAGCTGCTGCATTTGCTGATACCCCACTGTGCTTCTGTCTCCTCTCCAGCCTGCCCCTGCGGTTCTGGATCAACATCATCAAGAATCCCCAGTTTGTTTTTGATGTGCAGACGTCAGATAACGTAGATGCTGTGCTCCTGGTCATCGCGCAGACCTTCATGGACTCCTGTACCATAGCTGACCATAAGTTAGGGCGGGTAAGTATGGGGGGAGAAGGGGCTGTGATTGGCACAAATATTTGAGCAGTGCTGCCCCAGGAAGGTGATAATGTTTACACAGCACCACTGGGACAGCATGCCAGGCCCATCGTTGCGCCCATTTGCCACTGGAGCACTGGAGAGTGATGGGGACTCCTGGGAAGAGAGGAGAGAGGAGCTGATTTTGTTTAGTGCACAGAAGTTGTTGAGCAGGGCTCTTTACAGCGTACAGCTTCTTGGGGGACAGAGCTAAACTCTAATCGGCTGTGGCAAACAGTGTAAGTCATAGGCTGTGTCTTGGGAGATTCAAGTTGGCCATTAGAAAAACTTTGTAGCCCCACTAGTCACCCTGTGGAACGGGGGTGGAACGGTCCTGCATGGTTCACCAGAGGTGGGGTGGGTGGATCTCTGCAAGATTTGGGCAATCAGCTCTGCGAAGCCATGGCCGATTGGTCTCATACAAGTGATCACCCAGCTCCAAGTGAAAGGCTGGACAAGAGATCCCAGAGGTCCCTTCACCAACACACCTCCCGGTTCCTCAGACTAGCAGGGAGCCTGGTATTTGAAGTACCTCTCCATGCAGAGGCCATAAAATCCCCATCCCAAATGAATATCAGAAAATAGCAGTGATGGTGTTACCTGCCAAGGGTAGTCCACAGCATGATGGAGCTTTTTCTAATCAATTCTGGTTTTGGATGTTCAAGGACTCTCCGATCAATAAGCTGCTCTATGCCCGGGACATTCCTCGCTACAAGCAGATGGTGGAAAGGTAAGTGATGAACTTGAGGAGTTGTAGTTTAAGCAGTAAGAAGGAGACTAGGAGGAACAAGACACCAATTGCCTTTGTACTGTTCTATAGGTATTACGCAGACATTCGTCAGACCATCTCTGCCAGTGACCAGGAGATGAATTCTGCCCTGGCTGAGCTATCACGGGTAAATAAAATTATTTCAGAAGTCCCCCTGGCCCCTCACCTGTGCATCCAAGAGAAAGTAATGCAAAGATGCGACATTCCAGCTGAGCGTGCATGTGATTATTTTTCTTTTCCTTTGCTAGGTGAATTCCCTTTCCTGTTGCTTTGTGCAACAGGCACATTTCCTAATGAGTTGTGAGGATGCAGAATTTTTAAGGGCAGTTGTTCAGTGTCTCATGGTTTTGTTTAACTTCCTCTCTTATTCAGAATTACTCAGGTGACCTCAATTCCCTGGTGGCTCTACATGAATTGTACAAATACATCAATAAGTACTATGACCAGGTGAGTCTGGATTTCCTGCAGGTATGAACATGCCCTTCTCCTTTTATCATCCAAAATTAATTAAGAACAGCCAGACTATTATGATGCTGTGTATTGTTTCATTGGCGTATGCAACTTCCATGTCTTAAGTTTCAAATAGGAAGGGAGGAAATCACAAAAAGGGACTCATCACTAACTTGGAGGCTGTTGAGATTTCCTGTACGCTTCTTTTTAAAGCTTCTTCTACTTAAAAATGAAATTCAGTTAGTTCAGATTAATTTACTAAAGTTATCATTCTTCAGGTGAGAAGTTTAGCATTCTTTTTGCACTATGAAGTGGATAAGTTATTAGGACAGATCTATAATACTTATTTTGTGGTTAATTTGAGATTAATTACTACATACCTGCTCTAGTCTTGAGCACACTTCGGATTCCAGCTCAGGGCTTTCCACTGTGCGTGGAGTTGAGCTGGTTGCCGGCGTCGTGTGCTGGAGAAAGGGGACCAGTGATTTCTGTCTCGTTGCAGATCATTACTGCCTTGGAAGAAGATCCAACGGCACAGAAGATGCAGCTCGGATACAGACTACAACAGATCGCAGCAGCTGTGGAGAATAAAGTGACGGATTTGTGACAGGCGCAGACAGACTGCTCTCCCTGGCTGAACGGGGACAGTGCTCGTCCCAGCGACACACAGGGTGTCCTGCTGCCATTGGAACCTGACTCTCCGAGGAACCCGCGGGTGACATGTGCAGGGATGGCCAAGGCAGTACAAAGTACAAGCGTCCTTGCATCTCAGAGAATATTTTTACAGGTTTTTTTTTTTCTTCTTTTTAAAAGCAAAACAAAAACAATAACAAAACAAACTTGGGGTTTCCTCTGGCAGACAGTCAGGGAGACCACACAGCTCCTTCCTACGGATGTTACATGAATGTGCCAAGTTTCCAAACACCGTTGTTGAAGAGCCAGGTGACACAGCCGAGCACTGGGCTTTGCACGATGCCCTTGCCAGTGCTGGGAGACTCCCCTGCTGCAGCCACTCACTTCAGCGGGGACCAGGACGCTTTCCCCAGGCTGACAGCTCTGCTAAACCTCTGTCCCCAGCTGGCCAGCACTCCTGCAGTGTCCCACCTGAGAAACTTCCCTGCAGCAATGTCCCCGCTGGTCCTGGATGTGGGATGTAGAAAGGAGAGCATCCAATGGCGACGGTTTGTTGCTCCCCAGTGTTCTGGTCTGCGTGGCATCTCCGTGGATGTGATGTGCTCACCAGCACATGCTCTTGCCTGGGGCCCTGCTGTAAAGGGACAGTGGCCCCTCGCCCTTTCCCTCAGGACAAATTCAGCGTGTGAGAGTCGCTGCCTGGCTCGTCTCAGTCTCCACTGACCTGGCTTGGGATCCGTCTTCCCGGTTCCTCACGGTCAGAGGTTGCCCTGCTCTTTGGAAAAGCACAAATGCCTTGTGCCACTTCCCCTCCCTCCGGTGTCTCACTGTTCTGCTGCTCTGAACTGGACTTGTAAATACCCTCAGAAAGTTAATGTATTTAAATGCTAAAGGAGAATGTTTAATTTTGTGGCTTTGAGACAAAGCTTTTCTTGGAGAAGTATCTCTGTGCACTTCTACTGACAAACGTCTGTCAGCACTGGAGCAACATTTTCTCCACTGCTTTGTCCACAGGGATGACTCGTAGATGTCTCTGTTGTCGTAACAGCAGCTCACTTTTCCCTGCAGCTCAGTTCCAGGCTTAGCTGTGTGCTCTTCAGTTAGGCTCGCCTTACACCTTACCGCCGTTTCGCTTCACAGACTCCTGTTGCACACACAGAAGGGTTATTTGTTGAGCTGTGAACTCGAGGAAGCCGGGAAGCACAACTGTGTTGTTCCCAAGGAGCATCAGGTGTCCTGCAAACGGGGATGGTTGGTGTCAGGGAGGAGAGGCGGGAGCAGGCACAAGCCCAGTGAGTCACCAGCTGTCCCTGGGCAGCTCCTTGCTGCTCCTTCCTCTGTTCCTATGCCTTGTGCACAGAGTGCTTTGCCCTTCTGGGAGCAAATTCCCATTTATAAGGGTGCCCTCCTCATTCTCACCCCCCTGCTGCTAATTCCACGCTGATGTCCTGCATTGCCTGGGGCAGGTAGACACCTCTGATGACTCTGTCACTTCCCCGAGGCAGTGATTGTGTGGGACAGGATGGGTCGGAGCTAGAACAGAGCAGGATGCTGTCCCTACCTCTCTTTATGTTGCATATAGCGGTAATTCAGATCAGCCCTGTGGCTTTGTGTGCGTGCTGCACCGGTGCAAAACTGTTCCCTGGGCAGTATAACACGCTAACGCTGGGCTCTCTCCTGCAAAGGTCCTGCGACCCTCTCAGCAGCATTCCCAGGTACTCTGTGTGCCCAGAGTGCGGCAAATGTCCCTGTGCCACCTCCACAGAGCCGTGAGCAAGCTGGCTGCTGCCGGGTGGAAAGGAGGGCGCAGAATTTGCCTCTCTCCCCGAGGTGGGCACCGGTTTGGGTCTCGCTCCTGCCTGCCCACCTGTTTCCACTAAACTTATGGGAACTTAGCATCTCTGAAACCTGTCTCAACCAAATCTGATTAAATCAGCCCCACAAAAGCTAAGTGGAGGGAAGGACTGTCAGGTGGGAGAAAGCAGATAGGATGCACATCAGTGAAGCCCATTCCCTTAGAACTGCAGGAGGTGATTCCCTGGTTTGCAGCAGGTTCAGGTGTCGTGGCAGGGCCGCGTTGTCCCCATGTGCGTCGATGGATGGACGTTCTGCCCCAGGCACCACGGTGCAGTTTGTGGCTGAGCGTCTGCCAGGAGCCCCAGGCTCCCTGCTGGATTTAGGGCTCTGCAGACTATTAACGTCTGCCCCTGTTATTTGTAGAATTATCTCTGCTCTTTCCCAGAAGAGGGCGGCTTGGGGCTTAATTCTGAATCCAGCTCACATGGGCAAAGGGAGGAGGACTTGGTGGCTCTCCTGGAATCATGAGCTGCCAAAGTGTCTGGCTTAAGTTGTTGGGTGAGGAGACTCCACGTCCTCTTTGCTTTTCAGTAGTGCTCCTGGATGTCAGAAATCATCTTCTTTCTCTGAGTGTATCTGTGAAAACCCACTTTTATTAGAGCAATAATCAAGACTTGAAAATAGAGCTAAATGTAGGTGATTGACTTATTTAACACCTGGAGCTTGTCCTTGCACAGCTGGCACAGTGAGGGTTGAAAGCTGGTGGTGCCCATCACCTCCCATCCGTCCGACCTCGGTGTTGTAGAGACCGGCGTCGTCCTCCCCGCGGACACGCAGCGACAGCCCCTCGCTGGGATTAGCGGAGGTGTTCGGGCATGGCCCCTCTTCCCTCCGTCCATGCCCCTCTCCTGTGGCAAAATCCGTTACTACGACAGGGTTCTGTTGCTTTTTTAAATTTGCACAAAACAGGTTTCGTTATGAAAATTCCCTCTCGTAGGGAAGAACTTATTTATTTATTTCTCACGATCCTTCCGAGTTTCTTCCATTCTCTGCCTGATTCCATGACCAGCTTGTCAGAAACTCTGGAGACGGACACTCCTTCTGAAGGATGGAGAATCCTCCGGGGATGTTCCCTTTTTCTTATGGGGAGCACGTTCTGTGCGCAGCGGGGGGACATCACTGATTTAATCCTATTCTCAGAAAGGGGACGTTCTTGAACGGCAGGCGTGAGCATTTATTTAATGCTGCAGTCAGAGAAAGAAACTTGCTTCCACCTGGTCTGGGCGAAACGCCGAGAACTGATCAGTATTAAGATAAATATCCGTTAGTGTATTTAAATGTCTCTCCTGTTGGCATGACCGGGAGCAGCTGGCACCCATGCCACGTCGATGTGAGAGCACTTGCTCTCATCTCTCTGCTGGCAAATTTTGTGCTGTACCTGGAAGCCTCTTTTTTTTTTTTTTTGGTGGCAGAAATGATGGCTAATTTTTTTAATGAAAACAGAGGGTTCTCAGAAGCTGCTGCCTCAGTGGATGCCGTTTCTTTTTCAGGGGATGCCCCGGTTTAAGTGAGATGCTGCTTTTTTGGTGCCTTTCTTGTCGGGATGATTCTTTTGGTTTCCAGAACACCCAGCACGTTTGCTCCAAAAGTCTTTCTCCTGGTCCCCTGTCCTGGTGACTCTGCCCTCTCCCAGCCCTGTGACTTGGTGTCTGTTACAGTATGGCCTGACCTGCATTCATGCCCTGCCACACCTTGAGTTCTGCTCAGAGCACCCGAGGTACTGTCTTTCTCAAATTGGAATTAATAATTAATATAAAGAGCTTGAAAAAAAAAAAATCGGAATTTTGTTACATAGTGTAATAACTGTTTGTAGATACTGTTCTGAGATGTAGGAATCTATTGGTGATATAAGAGTTTTTGTCTGTAAATAATCAGTTTAGAGTCCAAATGATTTTAATAAAGAGAATTCTTACACGATAATTCAATAAATTTTAATATGCAACCTGCGTGTCATGCTCGTGTTGCACAGTGGTGCAATTGGCCCAAATCTGTTTGCCTCTTTTTCTCCGAAGCGGACGCTGATCCGAGCGCCAGGACCAGCGGTGCAGGAACCAAGGGCTTTTCCCTCCTCAGATACCGGCTGTGAGATACCGGCTGCGTTTCTTCAAGATGATCTTGTGCCACCTTCCGCTGATGACGACTCCTACATCGTGGCATCTCTGCTGTTCCCGGAGCTCTGGTTGCGGGAGTTTCCATCTGCTGTGGGAGCTGGGCTGGGGCATGGGGCGCGTTTTGGCTCTGGTGGTGGTTTTCCATAGTGGGGCTGCTTAAAGTACGGTTTCTGCTGATCACTGTTGTCCACCAGCATGAGGCAGGAACCAGTCTTCCTAAATTAGTCAAATAATTCCTAAACTATTTGTGTAGTTCTTTCCAGGCTTAAAGCTGTCTCCCATCTCCCCTGTCCTTCCCCTCCACCCCCTCTTCTTTCACCAGCAGAGCTTTGGGTTCATCTGCTTCTCCCTGCTCTCACCCATCTCATGTCACCGCTTTAGTCCCCTTTTACGCTATGTGTGTGTTCTTGTTGACCTTTTAAGGATTATGAATATTTTCTCCCCGGCTCCCGCTCAGCACCCAGCCTGGTGCAGCCTCTGCCCGCTCCTTGGTATTTTTAGTGTGGGGAGGGCAGGTGAGAGCGGAGGGGAGCAGCACTACAGGGGCCGAGCTGGCTTTGGTAGGCTGGGTCTGCAGCAGAGCTCCTCTTAGACAGGGTTAACCCTTTGCTGCAGGGCTGGGGCTTGGTCTGGGCAAGGAAACCCGAGCTGTACAGCACCGGGGCCCCAGCGCGGGGGAGGCCGGGGCATGCCCAGCTCTGCTGCAAGGCTGTGGCAGCCGAGAAAATATGTGATTTTATTTTTTAATTTATTTATTTTCGTGTGTGGCTTGTTTGCTCCTTGGTGTTATGTGGTGCCGGGATGCCAGGGTTCCCACTTGGTGGGACAGGGCTGCCGGGAGGATGCTGCTGTCGTGGTTACTCTCCAAGAAAAAGGAACAGGAGACGGGTGCTCTGCGGTCACCAGTTCCAGGGTGGGTTGTGTCCCGCTGTGTGTGGGCTGCGGTGCCTGAGTCAGGCAGCGTGGCACTGGGGTGTCCCTGGGGAGCTTGTCCCCTCGGCCAGGCACGGGCAGGAGATGCTGGGTGACACTGGGAGCAGTGGGAAGCACCGGGCAGCCCCACGTGTCTGGGGACAGTGGAGAAGGGAAGGATTTCTCCATTTCCATCTCTGTAGAGCTGTGGATTTACCTCTATAAATAGTTGCTGTGGATACTGCGGAGCTGACAGACAGGGAGGAGGGCAGGGCAGGGAGAGGCCAGCAGTAAAGTGAATCCCCGGCAGCTGTCCCAGGTCTCCTGCTCTCCCGCAGCCAAGGTTGTTCCCAGAAGCGGTGCTGTGACCCGATACCCAGCCCCGCTCCTCACCACGGCTGCCCGGCCACACACAAGAGCCTGGTCTGCTCAAGGACACCCCTCCCGGGCAGCGCAGACTAAAAGGGGAGCGGGACCAGCTGGTACCTCACTTTGGGCAGCTCCAGAAGGAGCCAGATGACAACGGGAGTGGCGCCTGCGAGCGGCTGCACCGTAAGTCTGCACAGGGACCCCGGGGCTGCTTGAATCCTGCATGTTGTGACTCGCAGGGATGCTGCGCTCAGCGAGTGCTTCCCAGGTCTGTGTTCGTGCAGATGATGTGTTGCTCTGCTGAGTTCTGCGCATCCAGAGGTCCAGGCGCTGACTGGCTGTGGGCAGGTCCCCGTGCAGGGCAGGGGCAGTTGTCCTGGAGCGTTGCTCCCTGCCTGTGGCTCTCACGGACCAGGCAGGACCAGTTTGGGTTTGGGCTGAAGTTCTCTGACCTAATCCAGGCCTGCAGCAAGCCAGTATGTTCTGGACGACGTAGCTTTGAATGACAAAAGCAAAGTAACAGTTGTTTTTAATGTGAAGACATCCAGCAGTGAAGGACTTTAAAGCACTGATGGTTCTTTATCACAAATCTTAGAAAAGTGCGTTTGACTCTCCTGTACCAAGCTGCATAGCAATGCTCCTCATCTTTTGCCAGTGCATCCATCTAACGAGGGTGGACAGAGGTAAAATCTTGCTGCTTAAGGACAGACCTGCCTCATTTCTGCTCCATCAACCCTAATGCTAGGATGCAATTTAGACCCTGTGTCTGTGTTCAGCTCCTACTTTCCCACTGAAGTCTCCTATTGCCATAACAATCCACTAAGAGAAGATGCTGGTCAACTCCCACCTCCACACCCTCTTGAGTTGTCCTTTGGCAGGTGAATAGTGAGCGACAGAATAAAATCTCGAAGGCTGTTGCCCGGCTCTCCGATCAGTCCCTGCCATCCTGATATAGTGTTAGTGAAGAAGGCTCGGGCAGATTCTGGTCAGGCAGGAGCTTGTGAGGTTAATTACATGTTCAGTCTGTGCACAAATAAGGAAATTTTTAATTTCACCTCTGTTTCGTAGATAAAGACATGAGTATTTGCTGAAAAGAGTGGCCATACAGACATGCAGCATCCTGGAGGTTTATGCCTAAAGGAGACTGATTCTGAACAGCGTAAATGCCACAGTTAGAGATGTAAAAATACGATGCGGGGGGGCGGGATTTTGAGCCCCTTTCAGACTGCTGTGCGGGTGTAGGTGACCGGAGCAATGTCAGCTCAGGTAATCTGGTTTGTCCGTGACAGAGTCAGTCTCTCAAGCCCAAACTCACCCTTAATTAGACCTGTGCTGAGAGGGGAGCAGCAGCATCTGGGATGAAACCTTTGTCTTTTGAGGAAGTCACGGCTCTGTCTCAGCACCTATGAGATGTTACTGTCCCCGAACAACTCCCCGTCATGTGGCTCCTGCTGCCACCACCAGCCCACTATTAATAGCAGCTGCAGGCCAGGCAAGATCTCCTCCCCAGACGAGGTCTGGCTGTTGGGGCACTGGAATTGCTCCCCGAGGCCAGTGGCTCGACAAAGAAAAGCCCAGAGGAGACCTTCCCAAGGTAGAATGCCAGCAATGGAGAGGTGATCAGCTGGAGAATGGGAGGAGACCTGTGAAAGAAGAGAGTGCGAGGGTGCATCTGAGCAATGGAAGAAGAGGGGGAAGAACATGATCTGGCCCAAGGCCTTGAATTGCATGAGGATTCCTGGTTTGGATGAGGTTTCTCCTGCAATGCTCTGACTAAAGGCTGGTACTGACTGTTGTTCTCACTACTGCTTCCACCTCACTTCCCTTCCTGTGGTCCAGATTCTTAGAAGTTATTTTTCGGGGCTCTATTTATCTTCCCATTTGCCCAGTAGTGATGGGAACATGATGGTACCTGGGGCTCAATGGAGGAACTGGGTGAAATGGTGCAGTGTCCCACATTGGAGTCTGTTTTGTCCCATGTTGGAGTCTAGTTTTGATCTTTTCAACAAAGGTTAAATAGAACCAACTCGTACAGTGTCTGCCAGAAAAGCATTGCATTGCATTGCATTTTCTTGGTATTGTTTTGGGTTGGAAAGCTGAGTTGAAAGACTGTGTCTCTAGGAAGGTTTTTAACCACTGGACATATCTCAAAAATGCTCACTTATGTTTGCTGTCCTTTTCTACAGATGTTTTTAAATGATGTGTATCTATCTTATGTTATTTTGCTCTCAGGGCGGTTTAGGGTAACCCCCTTCATTGAACAGAGCCATACAATGTTCAGTGGTATAAATCATGTTGAAAAAAGCTGGAGTATTTACCAAAGGCTTATAATCTAAATATATCTGGAAGATAAGAGTAATAGTCAGAGTATCATAGAATCATACAATCATTTTTGTTGCAAGAGACCCTTAAGATCATTGAGACCACCCATAACCTAAATCTAGCACTAAAGCACGTCCAAAACCACAATTACTTTCTCATCAATCTAATAGAACTATTTCTGAAAATCCTCTGGAGCAGACAAGCTCTTAGCTTTAGCAACCTGATTTGAAGGATTTAAAGGTCAATATTTCTACTCATGTTAAAGTTCTGCTGGGATTATTATCACCTGTCACAAGCTCTGGGAATGTGTGCTAACCTGAAGCTTTGGCCATACAGCAACTGACATTTCCAAGTTACAAAAGGCTGGGTCGGGAGTGCCCAGCGACAGCCGCTTACATCTATGTTTCCATTAGCAACGTGGGCTCTGGGCTGCGATTTCAGGTGGCTGCTGCTGAAGCCAATTCTACACCATTGCTGCGGGGTGGGGGGACAGCAGTTGCATCCGTCCGTCTGCACTGTCTCGGTGTTTGTACCTTGGGCTGTCATAGTAACAAGCCCCGGGAACAGCCTCCCCCTCCGTCACAGCCTCTTGCTACAGTGTCATGGGATGGTCAGTGATGAGCCCAGTGATAAACCCCTGCTCCAGCCCCGGGGTTGGGCTGCGGACACATCTGTAGTGTCTAAAATGCAGGTTCTGCTTCATACCCATCTGGAGCACAAGGATCCTCCTGCCAGCAAAAGCCCAGATGTGTCCCCTGCCCAGCTGGGACTGGGATGGGAGCGGGAGGGGGTCCCCCAGTCCCTGCTAAGCCCCTGAAAATCCACACTGGGCACAGGGAAACCTGAGACTCCCGCCCGGCCCCAGCGCGGCCGCACACCCAGCATCCCTGCCCAGCCTGCCAGCTTTCCTCTTCTGAACTCTTAAAATAATCCCTGCCTGCACGAATTGCCAGAGGCTTTTGTAACAGCCCGGCTCCCGGGGCTGATGTAGCGGATGGGAGGGAAGGAGACAAGGGGACGGCAGGGATAGAAGAGGGGGTCAATGTGGGCAGCCCGCAGCAGATGCACGGCCACCCTGCAGCTCCGCACCTCTCTTTCAAGGAGTAAAGTGCTGAAGACCTCACCACTCGTGCCCCACAACCCGGTTCCCCGCTGCTTCCATCCCCTTGTACCGGGATCTGCTGGGCCATGGATTTGGGGGTGCAGGAGGTGCCGGCAGCCCAGCGCACAGGTCAGTCCTTGGAATCGTGCCAGGCTCTTCCCAGGCTGAAGGAGGTCACTGGGACGTGTCTGGCCATTCCTCCAGGAGAACGGCTGTTCTCAGCTGCTCTCTCGGTCTAAGAGCATATAGAGATGTCAGTGTTGTCTCTCAGTGACGGTCCCCACAGGAGGCCACCACCCCACTCGGGAAGGAGAGGTCTTCAACATGCGATACCAGGCTCTGTGCAAGCTGGGCTGCGGAGCCTTTGCCACCGTCTGGCTGTGCCAAGACATGAGGTGAGGGGCTGACCGCTTTTTGGGGAGGCGGGAAGGGCTGGCTGATCCCCTGGGCAGAAGCAGCAGGGCACAGGAGCACATTGGCATCCCCGAGCACAGGGCACACTTGGCAGCGAGCCTGGTGGGGTGCAATGAGCAGAGCTGGTGCCCAGAAACCAAAGAGCACACCTGAGGTGGGATCAGCCCTTGCTCTGCATTTGCTCTTCTCATTTAGACCCTGCAGTGTCCGTGCTCTGCCTTTTTCTCTCCGGTCCCCTGCTGGTCTCTGGGTCACTCTGCTGCCAGCACTGGGAGGTGCTGCTGGTCAGGGACACCCTGGCACACCTCGGATGGCAGCTGTGATTTGTTTCCCAGGAGGAAGAAACACGTAGCAGTGAAGGTCCTGAAAAGCAGGGAAGGCTTTGCTGAGGCTGCCCAGGATGAGGTCGCTCTCCTGCGCTGCGTATGTATATCCTGGGCTGTGCTCCATGGGGATGGCCACTGAGTTCAGGTCTGAGTATCAGCCTCATCATCCTCATCGTCCCTGTGCCCTTCAGGTCTCAGTCTGAGGATCCAGATTTAGCACTGGCCTCTGGAACAGGCACCTTCTCCTTCCTCCTGTCACACTGGGACCTGCTGGTTGTGTCCCACTTGCCCTCTCAGCCCATTTCTTCCAGCTGAGACCAAAATCCAGTAAATAGGAGAAACCTGTAGAAAGAAAAGGCAGATGATTAACAGCAAAATGTGGTAACGATGTTAGGGAAGAGATGGGAGCGTGTCCGCTGTATTTGTGTGGTGCCCAGCTCAGAGGGCATTGCTCACAGCACTGATACTGAAGTAAAAGGATACATCTGCAAAGAAGAATGCAGGATGAAGCATAAATTTAATAAATGTCTGAAGTCAGAAAGCTTCCTCCTGCCTTTGCTAATGGATGTGGTAATTAGGTGCCTGTATCTGGGTCTCAGCCTTTGAAGATGGCTTGACCTGCTAGTTCTAGAAAGCTCGTGGTTACAATTCTTCGAGTTTGCCTAAATACAAAATTACATCAGCTTTAGATGAGTAAAAGCCACTACATTTTGCATTTCAAATTACGCTGAGGTCTTTCTCCAACAGGTCTGAGAAAGGTTTGGTTCACACCTGTAAATCTCTAGGCCCACATCCAAAGGGACACGAGCCAGACTCCGTGATGCAAGAGGAAGCACCAAGTGGCGCTAATTTAATGTAATCAGAGGGCTGCTTTTCTGTGCATCAGCACAATCCTGCACACAGCCAGAGCCTTACCCTTGATTTATTACTAATTCTCTGTAAGACACGCCTTCCCATTCAGCAGAATACAGCTGGTTCCCAGGGCTGTTCCCACCAGCACGGGGTGCCCGGTGCCTGCAGAGCTGCCCGCACAGGTGACCTGGTCTCCTGGGCTTCCACAGCTGCTCACCTTGTCATGCCAGCACAAACCTCCTGGTGCTGGTGCAGGTGGATCTGGCAGCTGCACAACGTGCCAAACCGAAATCCTGACACTTATGGCTCTGAAGAGTCAAAAAAAGTATGAATTGCTGTAGCAGGACCAGTGCTGTGTGAGAGCGAACTCCTGAGACACCTGGCCATGCAGGTGTGGGACCTCGGGGTGATGTAGCACCCGTGTGCAGACAGACCCGGGGTTCCCCAGCCCAGCACCCTGGGCCAGCAGCAGGTGTCCAGAGGGCTGTAAGGTCAAGCTAAGCACAGGTTGCTGCTCCCACCGAACACTCCCCTGGCCTACAGCAGTTTCCAGATGGAGATTTCTTGGCCCAAGGGTGATGTCTGCGTGGGCAGTAATTCTCCATAGGTTTACTTTCGGACACCTGCTCTGCTTTGCTGTGAGAGCATGCAGGCTTCAGCACCTACAGCCCCCGTCACAAGAAACGCCCCTGCTTAGCCACATGCTGTGTGAAGAACCATCTTCTCTGCTTTGTTTTTGAACCTCTCAAGTGCCCTTGGTCCTTGTATTAAAAATCTGTCTTCACCCACTCCACCGCCACTCCATATCTTCTAGATCTCTGCAGTACTTGCCCATAGCCAACCCTTTTTCAGCCCAAAGAAACCCACCTCACTGGGTTCCTCCAGGCATGGGAGCTGCTCTCCAGCCATTGCTGCTGGGAGCAGGGAGCTGTGGGCTTGGGGGAATCCCCTCCCAGCACAAGCAGGAGCACTTTCTGGGCCTGCATGGGATAGAATAAGTAGTGGAAAGTGTGCTAGACACCATTAGCAGGTTTGGTTTGAGTTAATCGTACACTGTGAGGGTGATGGTCCCACCTAGTCGAGAGCTAGACAACATACAGAAACTCATTCCTTGGTAACAGACTTTGCTTGTGTGTTTGGAGCCTGATTTTCCTGATGCTGTTTTCATGAGATTTGTCATGGAAGTGCCAACTCCTGGAAGGAAGGTCTGTAGAACGGGATAAAATGGGTGCAAGGTGTCCTTGTGTGTATATATGTCTCTAACTGCACCTTTCTTGGAATCCTCCCCCTCAGGTGAGTAGTATGAAGAAGAAGGACCAGGCAGGAGAAAACATTGTCTGTTTGTTAGATGACTTCAGGATGATTGGAGAGAACGGCTTCCATATCCTTCTGCTGCAAGTGCTGTCAGCAAAGCCTTGGGCTGGCCTTGGAGCGCCGCAGGATGGTGTAAAACCCAGGGCTGGGCTCCTGGATGAGGATGAGCAGGGCAGCAGCTGGACCGGGGCACACAGAGGTGGCTGGAGGGGAGAGGTTTGGAGGGGAGATATTTGGCTACTCTGGTGGAGGGCAAAAGGTTGGTGGTAGCATCTTCTCTCCGTTAGTGAATCCCTGACTCTTTGCCACATGTGTGCTTGGTATTTGAGGCACTGGGTCCTTCCCTGCGATGTCTGATGGGGAACTACGCAGCCCAGGGACTGCCTTTGCCTTTTGTGAAAAAGTCTTTACAGCAGGTGAGAGCTCAGCTGGGACGGGGTGAGGGCACCACAGGACTGTTGTTTGGGGGACATGCCATAGTCTTAATCCTGGGGTCATCTGCCACAAACCCCATGACTGCATCTGCAAAGAAAGGGGCAATGCAGGGGGAGTGCCCAAGGCACGTGGGTATTTTTTTAAGGAAAACAGTAACTATTTATTTTGGGTGTAAGGAGAGAAAAAGTTAATTAAAACACAGAGTGGGAAGTCATCGCATTCCCATTAATACAGCAGCACATACTGCCCAAGCCTGCAGCCTCACTGGGTTCGGGAAGAAGTCGGGGCCACCGGCATGGAGGGTCGCAGCCCAGGGACACACGGGTGGCCCTTATGCTCCCGTCATCTCCGGGATCACCGAATTCCCCCGCAGCTCTGCTGCTCACAGGAGGACAAACAGCCCGACAGAACGATGCATCTTGTGGGGAAACCACGTGTATCTCTGCCCTGAGAAGTCCCCTCGGGCAGCAATGCGAGACCATTGGTGATCTCCCCAGCACCACCAAAGGTGCTTGAGATCCTCTCAGCGCTCATGTCTTTCTGAAATGCTGGGTTGATTGGCTGGTCCTGCACCCGTGTTGAGGTTTTCCTGCTCAGAGCAAACTCTTCCTTCAGCCCCTGGAAGGATGGGGTGTGCCGATCGAACAGATGGTGAAAACTGAGGTTCTTATGTGTTGGCTGGGAATGGGAAACCTGAGTGAGGCCTCAGAATAGTTGAAATGACATTTTGCCCCTCATGCCGAGATTTGTCAGAAGTCTGCACGCTTGCCAAGATTAAGATTTACAACCCTGATTCCTGTGCCCTTCTAGGGACACTAAGAAAGAAAACCGCATCCTCCTCCCATTTTCTGGAATAGCCTCTTCTTCCTCTAGAGCAGCTCCACTAACACCTGGATAAGTTAAACAAAAAGGTAGCAGCATTAATTGCTGTGTCCCATTTCACACCCAAGCTTTTTGTGGGTCTACTCCCTTATCTGCTTTAATTGTAAAGATCTCAGAGCCTTTTTTACCCCCCTCAGATTAGCATTGGGGCAGTATTTGCTTCTGGTTCATTCCTGTTTAGCTATTTAAATCTTTCCCCACGTTTCACAGTTACCATTTAAAGTTGGTATTTCCCTGGGGCTGGTGTTCATCCAAGAATAGAATTGGATAATACAGAGAATATTTGCCAGCCCTTTATGACTGTCCAGAGTGTTTAAAAAGCATATGTAACTCTCCCAGCGGCCTTCTTGCTGTTACTGATTTCTGATAGCGACTGTTTCTCTCTGGTAGCTGTTGTTTATCTCTCCCCGCTCCATCGCGAGCTGTTCTTTCCCTACATGGTTCTCCTGCGCTGCCCTAAGTCCTCTCTGCACACACTCACTCGTGGTCTCTCCCTCCTCCTGTCTGGGTTATGCTGAACCTCCTTTACTTCCCTAGTTCGATGGGACACCCTCCCGTGCCATGTCACCCTATAACCACCTTCCGTTTGAATAACCAGCTGGAAGGCACTGTGATCTGAGGATGTAACAACGAGCATTTATTTTGGGAGAAAGTTCAGTTTTGTGGTTGTAATGCCTCCCCGTTGCCCTGTCCTCTTCCCTTCTCTCTGTGATATCTGTGGATTTTCACGCCACTTTCTGCTGCATATCACCTTCACCTCCCCCAAACAGCCCCTTCCCCACCGGGCTCCCCCGGCGTGCTGGGCACCTGCTCCTCCTGTTGTCCCCAAACGGGGGTTTTTGTCCACTGTGCATAGAAATGAGCCAAATTTAGCACACAGACACGAGATATAGTTTTATTGCAGAGTTGCACAAGTCTGGATGCTGGAATAAAGCCAGCGTGCCAGCGAGAAAAGTAAAAGGCTTCATATACAAAATCTTATCGCTACATTCACACCCTAAAGAGCCAATTGGTTACACATTTGCATATTGCATTACATAATCCTTTTAGTGCATAATGAGCAATGTTCAGCTAAAGGACACTTTGTCCAACAGTCTGGGTATCTCTGTTAAAGCCAGACTGAACTAATTGTGCTGGCCTCAAAAGGTCTGAAGCTGCAAGGTCAGTAGTGTCTGTTGTTCAGCATTAGGTATTTTGCAAGTGACTCTTTGTTATATGAGCAGACTGACTTAAACTGAAAGGATTTATATATCTTTAGGTTAGCAACTGCAGAGAGGATTCATTCTTTTAAATGATGACAGCATTCCTGCCAACACCATGTGATGAAACCCCTCATCCCTGTTCCCCCCAAGGCCACCTCAAACCTCGACACCTCTTTTCTGGCTGCACCTCCCCCCTAGTTCAGAGCACCCACTGCACAGACACAACTTATTGCAGACAGTTTCCATCAGCGCCCCTTTCTTCAACACTGGAGCATCCACAACCTGCACAATCACTGTGCCTGACCCCTGGGGCAGGGGGGCGGTGGGGACCCCCACGTGGCTGATGTGACGCGCTGCCTGCTCACCCAGGTGCTGGAGGGGCTGCAATTCCTGCACAAGCGCTGCCGCATCATCCACGCCGACATCAAACCAGAGAACGTCTTGCTGTACGGACGTGACAAAAACCTCCAAAGGCTTCTGCTCGGTATGCTCGACTGCGGACAGAGAACAGATTTGAGGCTAAAGGGGACAGGTGAGTGCTCTTTTTTTTTTTTTTTTCAACAAGAAAAGGGACTTATGATTTTATTGCCAGGAGGAAAACGGAGAGGCAGCAGGGACAGACACCTCAGGAAAGGTTCCTGTCTCCTGCAATGGCCGGTACGGAACAGTACAGTCAGCTTATGCTGCTGAGAGGCCTCTGCTGTCTCTGCTTAATACAAATGTCAGGTTGAGCAGTTAAAAGCTCCTCAAGGCACCTACAGAAATGTGGTTTGGCAGGGAGGTTTGCACGGAGGACAACTACAGATCACGGGCATCTGTGAACAGCCCCACCACCACCTTGGAGCTCATTCTCATGGCTCCAGGTACAGAATAGTTCCTTTGTGTCCAGTGTTTTCAGCCACTGAAAGGTTTACATACAAGATAGTTTGATCAGAAAGCTGTGCAACACTTCTACTCTTTATTTCCTATATTTCTGAGGTTTATGGGAGACTTGTATGTTTTGCAAATCTTCAAGGCCCTTTGAGACATAATTCATTTGTAGACAATGGTGTGAATATCAAATAAGACATAGGGCTGAAGTGCCTCTTGAGAGATCAGCGCACCTCCCAGCAATGAGACCCTTTGCATCATCTTTGCACAACATTCTCCCCTGAGCATTTCTCCCATGACGGTGCTGTTTTGTCTCTCAGACTCTGGGAAACGCTAAATTAGTGACTGAGTCTTTTGCTTGGAGCAGAAAAGCATATTAGGCATAGACTGACAGCTCACTGTAAAGCAGTAAACCAAAAATCACTGTTTTTCCAGGGCCATATTAAAGTGTGACCTTTGCGGCGCTTGCCAAGCAGGCTGTGTCCGAGGTCTGTGACAGCCAGGATTGCTGAGGGCTAAGGAGCCATCACAGATGGTTTGTGTCTGACTAGTGCTGGTAGGACGTGCTCTCCTCTGGGCACAAAGGAATTTAACCTCAGTGCTGGAGGAACCTTGCAGCAGGACCCACGGTCACACCGCTCCACCCCGAGTTACTGTCCTCCCAAATGTCCTCTTAGATTTTGACTGGATAGCAGCTCTTCTTTGTGTTTCCTTGGAAAAAAAAAAAAAAAAAGAAATAAAAGAAGTAGTATTTTATTCATGATAAAAAGCATTTTTAGGACCTTTTAGGCTGAAAAGCTTTAAAGGCGGGCATACATCCCTCTCCTGATTTAAGTGCTGTGTACCTGTTGGTTTGGAAAGACCTGATTTCTCTCTGTCTTTCCACCTAGCAAGTGACCTCAGCCGTCGATTGGAAGAATCTGGTTTAATGAGCATAGAAGTGAAAATCGCAGATCTGGGCAGCGCGTGCTGGACAGTGAGTCTGCTCCCGGTCTCCATCCTATGACCATGGGGGACGCTGTGTGCTTCTTTCCATCCCACCCCATGCATCTGCCCTTTTACAGCCAAATAGCTGTTTCCATGTGCTGAAGAGATGCTGATTTCAGGGGGTTGTTATATTCAGCACTCCCAGCTCAGAGCTGGGCGCTGTAACCCTAGAGACACTGTCAGTTTTGCACGTTTCTTCAGCTTGCAGCCAGTCCCTGCAACTAGAAATTCAAAACCGTGTTCAGTGTGAAACGCTGAGGGATAAATTCTCCCCGGTGTCAGCGGGGCTGGGAACGTGCCTGGCGTGCCCCGCGCAGCGTTCAGCGCACGTATTTGGCTCTGACCCCGCGTCCCCCTCGCCGTGCGGGAAGCTTGTGAGCAAAGGGTCGCTGTTAGTCCCTTGACGGAGTTTGCTTCTGTTTCAGTACAAGCCTTTTTCCAAGGAGATCCAGACCCAGCCGTACCGTGCGCTGGAAGTGCTGCTTGGGTTAGACTATGGCACTCCTGCGGATATCTGGAGCACGGGCTGCCTGGTAGGGCTGGGGACAACACTGGGGACAATGCTGCACATGCATGGGAGGGGAGTGACACTAACGGGTTGGGGACAGTGTGTCCTCAGCACCCACCTGCACTGGCTGTGTGGGGAGCAAGACTTCCTTGAGAAAGAGAAAGGGGCTGTGTGCGCTCATTCACTTTGAACTGAAAGTATGCTGTGACCAAATTCACTCTTAGTTTATGCTACAAGGCAATTTACATTCCACGTGTGTTAACTCATGGGCTTGAGTGAATCAGGCACATACTGGTTTTCATCCTGACGGGTCTAAAGGTGCTGTTTCACCACAGAACGGATCAAAGCAGCACGAATATCTCTGTGTTTTAGGGTCAGTTTTGTGTGATAGGATGGGAAATTGGTATTATCACTTAATAGGGAAGAAAAACTCCAGGTCAGTTAGTGAATTAACAATGCTCCTCCATTTCTAGGCATTTGAAATGGCAACTGGTGAGCGTTTATTCGATCCTCAAGCCGGGAAATACTTCTCCAGAGATGACGGTAGGATTCCATCAGTTTTATTCATTTCACAGACACAAGTGTCACAGTCTTTGAATCTACACATATTTTCCCTCCCTCTGTCTAGATCATGTTGCTCGTATTATTGAACTCCTAGGAAGAATTCCTCCTCAAAATGCTTTCTCCTGGAAGAAGTCGACGAAATTTTTCAGCAGGCCAGGTAAGAATCGGAGTAAGGAAGCTTACTGTGAATCTCTGAAATACTCCTACTCATCTCACACTGAAAACCCCAAAATCTACATTACACAACGCAGGCTGCAAGCAGGGACAGGACGCAAGCGGAGGTTTCATACAGAGCAGCAACACTCCCTGCCCTGCCTACCTTTGCAATCCAGGAGCGTTCCAGGGATGAGCGCGAAATCCTGAAAACCAGTCACAGCAAACACCCAACAGGGAAAAAGTTTCTATTCTTTCTCCTTTGGACTGGGAGAGAGTGGAAACGTGGACAGGCAATAGCTACACAGCAGGGAGGCTGAAGGGCGCGGAACGCTGGATTTCACCCGTTCCCTGGCAGATAACAATGATGATCAGGAACAGGACACTCGTGTCCTTCCAGCCTGGCTGCTATAGTTAGTCTTCAGACCCAACTATAATGTCTCTTCTGTTTTATTCTCCCCAGTTCCTTTCCCTTTGACTCATTAGGCTTGAAATCCTTGTCTTGGACTTCAAGACATCACACCTCCATCCTTTGGCAGCTTAGCTCAGCATCCTCTTTCTCTGCACTCATGCTTGCCAGCCACCCCACAACTCACTCAATGCTGGTCCCACGCTGTAGTTCAGCAAGCACCTCCCTGCACATTCACAGCCTTTGCTCACCCTTTGCTCTAAAGAAATGAGTCAAAACTGGTTCTTGTTCTATATTCATTCTCCATGTGAACCAAACTGGCCTGACCACATGTGCCTAACCTGAATCACTGCATTTACACCTGGGGACAAGGACAGCTTCTCGGGCACTCTTCTGGTCTCCACGGATCTAGCAGACACCAAATAGATCAAACATGAGTGTTTTGTGAGCTATGGCACTGACACGACCCAGTGCGTTCTGGATTGCATGTGGCCAGGCACAGGGAACAAGCAGCAATGGCTTTGATGTGGCTGTTCTAGGAACACTGTTGGCATCTTCTTGTTGTCCCCCAAACAGGGTTCTGGTGTAAATGAGCCAAATCAGCACACAGAGACGAGATATTTATTTACAGAGTTGCACAAGTCTGGATGCTGGAATAAAGCCAGCACGCTAAGAAGTAAAAGGCATTATATACAAAGTCTTATCACTACGCTCACACCCTAAAGAGCCAATTGGTTACACATTTGCATATTGCATTACATAAGCCTTTTAGTGCATAATGAGCAATGTTCAGCTAAAGGACACTTTGTCCAACAGTCGGGGGATCTCTGTTAAAGCCAGACTGAACTAATTGTGCTGGCCTCAAAAGGTCTGAAGCTGCAAGGCCAGTAGTGTCTGTAGTTTATGATAAGGTGTTTGCAAGTGACTTTGTTACATGAGCAGACTGACTTAAACTGAAAGGATTTATATATCTTTGGGTTAGCAACTGCAGACAGGATTCATTCTTTTAAGTGATGACAGCATTCTCATGTAAGAAGTAACTTAATAACGGGGAGACTCCAAACACGAGCTTGGAAAGTTGACTTCTGAGAAACACTCAAGAACAGAACCTGCAAGGGACGGGTGGATCTGACACAGACGAAGGGAGGGACCTCCGGGTGCTCTGCATGAACCGCAGGAGGGGCGGTCCCGGTCTCGCCCGTCTAACGAAGCCGCTGTGCTCTGTCTCTGCCAGGCGCTCTGCTGCGGATCTCCAGGCTGTCCCCCCGCAGCCTCCACAGCGTCCTGGCCGACAGACACCGCTGGCCGCCGCACGAGGCCGCTCCCTTCGCCGCCTTCCTGCTCCCCGCGCTGCACTACGCGCCCGAGCGCCGCGCCACCGCCGCGCAGTGCCTGCAGCACGCCTGGCTCGGCGCGCCCTGACCGGCCCGCGGCTCCCGGGACGCGCCGCAGCGGCCGGGCCCGCCCTCCCGCGGGGGGCGGCCATGGCGGGGGCGCCGGGCGCTGCGCACAAGATGGCGGCGGGGCCGGGCGGGCCGCGGGCGGCTCCGCGGGCTCCCCCGGCGCCGCTGCTCCCCCGCCGCACCCTCTGCCGAGACACCCCGGGAGCGGGCAGCGCGCCGACAGCGCCCGTCCGCAGCGTCCGGCTGTGCGCCGCTGTTCGGCTCCGTCCGCCTTCCTTGAACGTCCCTTTAGTTGGTGTAATCCGCGCGCGGCGTTAATTGGGATCAGTAATTAACGCCCCACGGTCTCCCCGGCTGTTGAGGCCGGGGGAGCCTTCCCGGCCGCCCGCCCGCTCTCCGGCAGAGGCGGGGACCGCAGCTGCCTTCCCGCCGGGCGGCAGGACGGCCGGTAGCGCCGCGCCCAGCGCCCGCGGAGCCGCCGCGGGTGGGCGGCCCCTCCTCTCCCCGCAGGGGCGGTACCGCAGCGGGGGCGGCAGCGCTCGGCACCGGCCCAGCCCAGCGGGGCCCGGCTCCCGCAGCCTCCGCCCCGCGGTCAGCGCCTCACGCCCTTTGTGTGGGGCCCCGGAGACCCAGCCCGCTCCGCGCTCCACCGCCGCGCTGGCACCGCCGCCTGCGAGAGCCCAGGAGACGGCACTGCCGGCACGGCCGGCCCCCCGCCTCAGGACGGCCCGCCGGGCGGGGGTGGCAGCGCGGCCGCCGCCGCAGAGCGGCCCCGCCAGGCCCGGGACGAGCCCCTGCGGGGACCCCGGCCCGGAGCCGCCCCCTCCCCCCGCGGCGCGGACGTGCCGAGCGGCAGGCCCCGCGCATGCGCCCCGCGCCTCGTTCCCCCTCCCTCCGGCCTGCGCACGCGCCGTGCAGCGGCGGCTGCCGCCCAGGAATCCCGGCCGCGCGCACCGCCCCTTCTTTCTGCCACGTGTCCCGACGCGGGAGTTACCCCGCGGCGAGCGGCGCCTCGGCGGGGGCGGTGACGGGCCCCCGCCGGCCCCGCCCCTCGGCACGTAGCGCGGCCCGGCCGGCAAGCACTGTCGCAGCCCGCCCGGCTGCACAGCGTCGACGCTGGCGGCCGCCTCTTCCCCCCCCCGCCTCTCGCCGACGAGCAGCTCCACAAGCCAATGGCGCGTCAGCACCGTGGGGCGAGCGGCGGGTCGGACGTGCGGCTTCCAATGAGGCGGGAGCGCAGGCGGGCCCGGGCAGCTCGGCCACCAATGGCAAGCATAGGCGGGCCAGGCGTTGGCGGCGGCGGGCGTCTCGGCGAGGTGGGGTGTAGCGCCGTGGCAGCCAACGGGGAGCGGGAGTGGGCGTGTCCGGGGCGCCCCTGGCGCCGGCGCCGGGGATCCCCGTGCGCCCAGTGCCGTTTCCGCCCGGCCTGGGGAGAAGCTGCCGCTGCTGCTGCCAGGGGGAGGGGCTGGTGCCGCGGCCGCCGCTGAGGGCTTGCGCTCCCGCCGGCTGCCCAGGAGACGCCGTGGCGCTGAGCCGGGCCTAGTGCCGTGCGGGGGCCCGGGGAACGGGCCGGCCAGGTAGGCGCGGGCTGGCGGGTGGGGACGGGTCGTGCCCGGCGGCGGCGGGGCTGGCGGGAGGGAACGCCGGGGCGGGAAGGCGGGAGGCTCCCGGCGCGGGTCGCGTCCCGGCGCTCCGCTCCGCCCTGGCTCGGTGGTCCGGGTGTTAAGGCCCCGCCGTGCCGGTTGGGCAGCGTCCCGGGAAGCCCGGCCTGACCTGACCCGGTGGGGGAGGCCCGGCCCGGCGGCGCGGGCCATCATGGCGGTCTCGGCGGTGCGCGCCGTCCGCGGCGGCCGGGCTGGGCCCGGGGTGGCGGGCCGGTGCGGGGCTGGGCCTGGCCGCGGGGCTTTGTCGGTGGAGGCGAGCGCCGGGGAAGCCCCGCCGCAGGGTGGTCGGTCCGCTCTCCTTTTCTCCCCCTTATTGTCCCGGTGGGCCTTGGGGGTCGTTGTCCGTCTTGGGGCAGCCCCCTCTGGGTCGCCTGTGCCCCCGCCGCCCGCCCCTCACCGCTGGCCCCTCCGTGCCTCGGGGGAGGCGGTGTTTGACCTGCATTTTCTGCTTTCTCATGGTGCCCGCCCGGCGTCTTCCCCCGTAACCCCCCGCCCGCCCGGCGCCGGGGGCTGCAGCGCAGATTCTCCCGCATTCCCCCGTCCGTCACGCGTGGCCGCCGCGGGGGTGGGTTCTCGGCTGCCCTGCCCGCGCCCCGGCCCCACTCCGAGCCCCACCGCCTTCCCTCTCACAGCACCGGCAAGGTCACTGTCGCCCGGCGGCTCGTCCTTGGGTGCCGGTGACCGGAGTTCACCGCCGGGTCGGGCGGGGAAGCGGCGGCGGGCGGCGTCTGCCCGTCCCGGGTGGGGGAAGGAGCCGAGGTGCGAGGCAGCGTGTGGCCCCGTGGAAGTGGGTGCAGCAGGCGGGGGGGGCGGTTCACAGCCGCTTCCCGGCCCTGTCCTTGTGTTCCTTTGCCAGGAGCTAGGATCCCCCCGGGTGGGCTTATTTTTGGGAGGGGGAGGGTGCTCCGCATGTGTGTGGAGGGCACGGGTGCTGCAGGGCTGCGGTGGCTGCTGCGGGCTCTGGCCGTGATGTCATGGGAGCAATGAGGGCATGGCCAGGGCAAGGGGGCCGAGGCTTCTCCTTGTGTGAGGGGTCTTGAAGAACTTGATGTTGACACCCGGTGGTCGTGGATTTCAGACAGTTGTCCCACACCCTGACTGGGTGTTACGGCCAGAACCTAAACCCAGAAAAAGAATTTTCTATTTATTTTTTCAGTAGAAACAAGATTCCCCTTTTCACTTGTATAGGAAATACTAGGATTTTTTTTTTTTCTTTTTCCTTCTTGTGGTTGACCCAGGAAGTCATCTTGTCACCAGCCTTCTGGGGTTTTTTTTTGCTCTGGACGTGCAGGGAGGAGGGTGTTGCTTTGCTCTGGATCCTGTGGGTAAGCGTTGAAGGCAGTGACAGCAGCTGCTGTTGGCTCTGGAGTTCTGGTTGCTATGAGAGAAGCTTCAGTAGACTTGGCTGCTATCTCCAGGGAAGGACAGCAGAGCAGCCTCCATTAGTGTGGTGGTGGAGAGATGGCTGGCTCACATTCAGCAAAGGGCTTTACTTTTTGGGCTGTTTCCACAGGTCCAATACAGAACCCAGGGGTATGTTTTGATCCCGTGGGACAAAAACCTACAAGGTGGGTTTCGCTGCTGTTCTGGAGTTAATAGAATTGCATTAAAGCGTGGGCTGGAAACCTCAAGTTGCCCTTTCCAGATATTTTGGTCTGTGTGAAAAGTAGGACAGCGAGAATTGATATGATCTTCCTGTGAAGTGAAGGCTGCAGTCGTGCCTCTTTTGAACTCCAATCTCCTTTCCAGCCAGTAACAGAGCCAGATGCTTTTCTTATTGTTTGTATGTCTCCTTCCTCCCCTTCCATTGCCTGGGCCCCACTTGCCTTATTGACTGGAATTTCTGCTGTGTGCAGTGGGTGTGTGCAGCAGACACCAGCCTGCTAGTGCTGAGGAGGGATTTTCCATTCACAGACCAGGGAACAGTCAACATAAAGGCCCAGCTCAACTTTGGGACTGGAAACAGAAAGCAGGGAGAAGAGTTTCCCTCTGCTGCAGAGTGAAATCCGTCCCCTGCGCTTCTGTGCGGTTGTATGTCAAAATGTGTAGAAAATGCTGCTCTGCTGTGGAATAGGGAGGTGAAACTCCTGTGAGTAGTGGGGACAATTCCTCTCCTTCGGTTGACTCAAATACTTGATGAAGGAACAGTTTCCAGGAGGCCATTTTTGACGTGACTGTGTATTGTGGAATCTGCCAGCTTCTATCCACACTGTCTGCTTGACTGCAATAGCTTCCTTTTTTTTTTAAGGAAGAAAGAGCGCCTTTCTTATCTGCTTAACTAACCATTTGGCACTGGCCTCTGTCGCTATGATATTGTGTTGTCGAGGTGGAGCTATCAGCATATTCCAGTGCATTTCTTAGAGATGAAACTGTTAGTTGAGATATGCAGTGTGGGAAATGGGAACAGATTAGTATTAGAAAACAACTGCCATCTTTGCAAAGTAACATCTCCAGTGGGGAGCCTCTTGCCCTGGCCTGAGTTACCAAACTCAGAATTACTGTGAGCTTGAAGCAAGAATTCCAGTATCAGAGTAACGTGAGAGAGATTAAAATATGCCCTTAAATCCACTTGACTGGCAGCAATCATGTGGTAGATGCCAAACTCCAAGCAGCTTTTACATTTGAGGATCTGTAGCACACAAATTGTTTCACAAGGTGGGGTGAGCAACTTCTAACCCCTATAACGCATCTGTCACGGGGGCTGAATGTGGTTCTGCTGCCTGGCATGGAGTGACGTGACAACAGTAAGGAACTTAGGATGTTGCGAGTATGAAGACCAGCTCCTCGGTTTAAGAAAATACAGCAGGTGATCTTTGTGGCCCCTTAGTTTTTGTTTACAGTCCCTGCGTACATTGCTTACAGCCTCTCTGTATGTTATAAGGGGGAAATGGTCCAGGGCCTCGCATCCTGAATAACCAGCACCGCTCTGACAAGGCCCTGGCTTTTCGTTTTACTGTCATATCCCAAGTGACCTGAAAGTGAGATTCCTTAGCTAATGTTGCCTGAGATTTTCCCACCCCAAGGTAGGGTGGTGAAATCCCACATACATTTAAATCCCTTTTTAGAAAGAGGACTCAGAGCCAGATCTTGTTTTAAAAGTAATAGGCCAGAGTTGAAAAAAACACATAGGAAAGAGATGGCATTGAACTGGCATCTCAGAATGTGCAAAAGCTCGTGCTTTTTTTTTGGGGGGGGAACAACCATCAACCATTGATTTAAATTTTCCAAATGTTCCTTGAAGTAAAAGAAGCATTTTAAATTCAGACTTCCAGGTGCAAAGTGTGCAAGGGAGAGCTAAATGTGTGATGTCCCAGCCATGTCATTTATTAGTCTGACCAGTCTATTCTTTCTCCTATTTTGGATGATCAGACTTTTACAAACTTGTTTTGAATGATGTGATGAGATAAAAATGTTTCTATCTATCCTGGCAGTAGTTAAACAAACATACTGAGTGTTCAGAGGTTTGAAAATTCAAAAATTGTTGTTCTCATGGCAATCTTACTGTATTACAGATGCACATTTGTGTTCTTACCTTGGTGCCACTTGTGTGTGTAACTCTGTAATCTTGCCAGTGAAATCTTGTGTCATGTGCAGTATATAAGAAAGGTTGCAATAGATAAAGTTTGTTATACATATACACGATGTCGTAGCAGTGCTTGAGCTGAAAGTGTTAAATGTGTGCTCAAATGTATAGCACGTGAGATGTTAAGTCCCAGTTGCCCCATGAAACTTAAGCTGCTATTTGATTTTAAAATAAAGACTTTGTTGCATTATACTTGTCTACTTAGTGTTTTTTCCTCTTTCAAATGAAAAGAAAAATAGCTATGGATGTTAAAGCTGTTAGAGATTCTACAACCGGTCTTTGGCTTCCATGGCCGAGTGGTGGCAAGAGTTAGTGCACAGTAAGTTTGCACTATATTATTAGAGACAGTTTTCTATAAATCTGATTTAGCCTGAACCTTTTGCTCATTTCAATAATGGAAAAAAGCCCCAGACCATAATGTAGCAAGACTTCAACATCTTGAACTGTGGGAGCTGAGATTTCTTTTCCAATTTTAATTCCTTATTGGAGTTGCTGGGGGTTTCTTGGTGTATTGTTGTTTGTTGGGTTCTGTGGTGTGTTGTTTTTTTTTTTTTTTTTCCCACGAGATTTGCTATTTTGGTGGCAATTTTCCAGTATTCCTGTAGCAAATCAGCCGAGCAGCGGCCCCGGTTCCTGCTGATCAGGGAGAATGTGCAGCGCTCCTGCGCTCCCCGCTGAGCTCACGCAGGGGTGGGACTTGCTAAGCTGCTGAAATCGCAGCTAATGCCCACTGAGCATGCTGAGAAACAGTTTTTCAACCGCCCCTAGTTTAAATTTTTTTTTTCTTCTATAATTAGTAAAGATGCTCTTTGTCTTGGAGGATGATCTGCGCAACAAATCAGGAGATTCTTGTTCATCGGCCCCCTTCCCCCCTGCTCGAGCTGGTGGTGAAGTATTATTTTCCTGTAACAAAAACAGCTAAAGGGATTTTTCCCCTCACTTCAACTCGATGAGTCTGAACTTCAAAAGCTGTAGCCCAAAAGAAGAAATCTGCAGCGAATAATAGCCTTCGTGCTAGTTTTTGTTGCCACAAGCCCTGTAGGAGCGTCCATATTGTTTAAATTGTAAATGTGCAACTTTCTGATCCTTAAGTCTAATTTAAATGCTTAAACAGTAGAACAAACAAATTACCTTGTGAAAGAATAAATTTGAGAAAGAAAAGCTTTCTTGGCGAGTTTTATTTTCCTCCCACCAAACACACACAAAACTCACTTATTGTAATGAGCAATATGGGAAATATTCAGGAGAGTGTAGTGGTGTGCTCAGACTTCAAGGTGGAAAAATGTGGGAGGACCTGTCAGCAGTTTGAGTGACAAGCTTTTAGTGAGCAGAAGTAATTTCTTTTGTGGTCAGGAGCCTAATAGTCCCACGTTCACCAAAAAAAAAGGGGGAACGAAGAGAGAACATAGAGCGGCATTGAGAAATAGTCAGGAATTTGGCTCTTAGAGTGAAGTTTAGAAGTGATCTGTTGTTTATGCTAAAGTTTAATCCTTATAAACTCGATAACGTAGACAGGTCTCGCATTCCTCCCCGAGGGTCACGGAAGGGCTAAGTTTAGCAAAGGGGAGGCAGCCCAGGCACTCAGGTCTCTGCAGTTTTCAAGGCAGCAAACTTTTTTGCTTATTCATCCTATTCTAAATGAGCTTAGTTTTTGTTGTCGGTTTTGGTTTTGTGTGTTTTTTGGGTTTTTTCGGTTTGTCTTTTTTTTTTTTCTTTTACTTACAAGCAGCCTTTTGAGACAGAATGTGAGTTGCAAAAACAAAATGCTTAAGCCCTAAAATATTTCAAAGTAATTTCAGAGTAGAAAGGTCACGGTGCTTTTGATGTGTTCATATTTAGAGCATGGTTACAATTGCAATCATCCACATTGACAAGAAGATATTGTCTGGATTTGGTAGCTGCTCATTTAGTGACTCAGGCTTATTGCTGTTGTCCTTACGGAGCTCCTGCCAGGGTTTTCTTCTGCAGCTTTGCTGATTTACAGGACAAAACTTTCTCGGTGACCGTTCCAGCAACCCAGAAAACGGTTTGAAGTTCCGATACCAAGAAGAATCCTCTTGACTTAGAAGTGAGCAGTTTGAAATGCAAGTTGTTGATAGGGAAGGAGTGCGAGACCCCTCCACCGAACTTTTAACAGAACGCGCCTGCTGAATGTGATTTGGTATAAGAAAAAAACCAAACTATCAGGATGCAGCTTGGAGTTTTCGTTTGTCGGTGTCAGATAATGCAGTCTCTTTGTTTTGCATAGACTTTGAGTCATGAAAATAAGTGGCTGGAGGATTTTTGAGGATTGCACTTCATGGAAATATTTGGATAAGGAAGCTCAGGCAGGAGGAGGGAAAGACGTGGCTTCTGGGAGCAGAATGTAGGAGCTGCGGGAGGATGGGACCGCGGCTCCAGGCTTCTCATCCCAGCTCCAGGTAGTGCAGAGAGCAGGAGCGGAGGAGGGTTTTTCAGCGTGGCCCTGTTTCCTGCCTCTGCCCAAATTACGACTTGCTGGCAGTGCTCTGTAGGACCGGTGCCCCTTCAGGGCGCTGGGGTGGAAGCTCCTCCCAAGGAGCAATTCTCAGATGTTTTTATTGGAGAGAGTGAGGAGGTGAGAATGCATCCTTGCTTGTAGGCAGGAAGGAATACACTGGGAAAAGTTTGAGAACCAGTGATTTAGGAGACCGAAGTGCCCTGGGGGTTCAGCGTGGAGCCCTTAAAATAGTCAGCATGTCTCAACCTGAGTGGCAGTATCAATTTATAGATACTGGGAAGAATATGTGAGTGAGCCGTTTGCATTCATGTAGCCTTTAACTAAAGACACTGAACCAAATTGTTTCCTGTGTTTTGGTGGCATTAGGTTGGAATAGCTTATAATCATGCAGCAAGAATGCTTTCAGTAATGTGGCTGTAGATTAACTTTTACCACAGCAAAGATCTGGAAGCTTCCTGTATAAATACAGCTAAAGTGAACCTTTAAAGGAAAGACAACTGCTTGATCAAGTTCCGTAGGCTCTGCTTGACTGCGGAGGAGCCTAGCTTTCTGATTCAAAGTTCTCTTGTAGTTTCATGAATTACAAGGATGTTGGGGTTCAAGATGGCCTGGAGGTTAATAGGGAACAAGAATACTTGTAGAGTGAAAGCCAGGTTCTGAGCTTACCACAAATTCTTTGTTGTGCAGGTCTTCTAATATCCACCTCAGGGTTTGCTTGTATATGGAAATTGGTGTGTTAAACTGGAATGGGTGTTTGTGATGCACTGTGTGCAACTTTGTGCAGGTTTTTGGTGCACTCTAGTGATACAGTTCCATGGCAATTGAAGCTGACCTAACGTGCTGCTGCCACAGTCCTGCTCCCCATCCCACCATCATCGCTTTTGCCTCTCTTCTGGCCCATGCCTGCCGCGGTAATGAACTATTCAGGAAGTTTACCATGGCCAAAACAAGTGCATTTCATTTTTGGAAGTGAGAGTTTTCTGCTGTTTTCCCCCTGAACTGCTGGACTGTGGGGTCGGGTTTGCACCAGTGCAGAGAGGGCCGGGGAGGCTGCGCTGAAGCGGTGCCAGCTGAAGTCAGCTTGAAACTATTGCAGAACTGCACCCTGCGACTGAGGTTACTCCGGGTGAAGTTACACGAGACAGCTGAGTACATCCAACAGCTCTGCTGCTCGATGGGGGAAGTTTTGCTCCCCCTTCCTCTCCGACCCAACGTGGAATTCTGCATTTTTTTGTTTGTCAGCTCTGGTTCTTGCTGGATCCCTCTTCTGAACTCCTTCAGCTTGTGAACCCAGCAGAAAGCTCTGCTGGGCTTATTTTGTGTTTTGGTTTTTGCTGGATTATTGTTTTTTGCCAAGACAGTGATCTGAATCAGCTCACCGAGAGATTTGACAAGCATCCAGAGCCCTCATAAAATAAATAGGGGAGAGCATGTGGGTGGAAGCACAGAGGATGTGGTGGGGAGCCGAGGGGGGAGCGGGGGCTTGGGACATGGGGCGGCCAGTTGGGGCTGTCCCTGCACCTTCACCCCCCTCCGAGAGGAACCCTGTGGTAAAACACTCTGGGTTTGTACCCCTCGATGACTATGCATGGAGTAGTTTCTTTAGATGAACATTTAGTTTTCTGCTTGAAAATTGGCTGTGTAGTCTTTCCTTCCTCCGCTCTTGTTTGCTTGGGAAGTTGGTCAGATGTGAGGTTTAACGTAGGCTTGATCTGCGGCGTTGGAATGGTGTTATAACCTACACAGGGGCCTTAACTGTTTCAAATTAACTAATTCTTGTAGGTATATTTTTGCAGAAAGTACATACAGCAGGGAGCCAAAGTGATGTCTCATTTCAGAAGATGGCAAAATGTTAATTAGTATACAGTTATTACAAATCTGTGTAAATAAATGTACCACACAATATTCCTTATCCTTTTTTTTACCTGGTAATTAGAAAGTCTTTATTTTGCCTTTACTTGCCAGTTGTTATGATTTGTAAGATATCCAGACATTTCTAAAATGGTGAATTAGAGCATACATTGTCAATCAAATTATTAAAACTATAGCAGTAAAAAAAACTGTAACATGAATTCCATATAGCTTTGGTGAAAATGTAAAGAGACATGAGTGCAACTGGAAGAACACAAACATGTAATTCAGCCAAGCTCAGTTGCAGCAGAAACTTGAATCCTATTTATTTAAAATGGAAAACTTGGTTATAGCAGCATATACTTGAAGCAGAGTGATTGTCTACATACTGCAAATCCCAGTGTGTGCTGCTCCGTCTGCTCGCTGTGTGTGGAGGCTTTTAGTTTCGTACCCAGTGAGACTATTTGGTCTGATACAACTAGAGGCAGCGTTTTGGCTGTTTGAGGTTGAATAAAGTTATTTAAATGTTAGCAAGTCATGACACCTCCAAATGCATATTGCTGTGCAAAAAAATCCACGTTGGGCGTGAGCGGTATGTCTTACGAGCAAGAAATCTCACCTGCCATGAGGCTAACCTTTTATTTAATGAAAATTTTCACAAATAGGCCCAAATCAATCGTGTTGGTCCTGTTTGGAGAGGCTATTGCTGTGCTGGAGGTGGGAGGCACTTGGATGCTGAAGTCCCAAGCTGGTGGCACCCGTGGAAATCGCCGTTAGCGCTGCTACAAGAACAATACTCGTTCCCTTTCCAGCTTGGAGCACGGGATGCGTCGGTCGGAGAAGGTCAAGAAGCCGAGCACAGAAGCACTTGCATCTGGCGGCACAAGTCCGCTGTTTGCTGGATTCTCTTCAGCCACTGTGGGTTCAGAGTATCCTTTAGGAAAAGTCCAGATACAGAATTTATAAGACAGTGAAAAATACGCAGACTTGGAGAAGACTTTCCCCACAAGCTGCCAGAGAATGTAAGAGTGAAATTGAAGTGTCGCAGTTCCTGTTTCCTGCTCCTGTATTTCTAAGTCTTACCTACACAGGTAGAAGCAATGATTTAGTCAATAAAGCACTACCATATTCTAAAAGCGAAGCTATACCTTAAAACCTGCAGTCACTAGTGAGGCCTTTTCCTGGGCGTAGCTTGGGACTGTCAGCTTGAAAGCGGTCAGCAGAATTTCCTTGAATCACACGTGGAGCAGACGCTCATGAAGGAGCAGCGAGAATGAAATGGCACGTCCAAGCGTTTTTTGCAGAACTGTATGAAAATGTAGCCAGAAGCCTTCAAGTGAGCTCCTTTGGCTGGAAATGCCGCCTTTTTTTTTTGTAACCGTGTCACGGAGCGGAGCTGGATGGGGTGATTTAGGGGAGCTGGCTGTTCTTGGAGCCAAGTTTGTAGCTTTCTGTTGCTCTTGCGGTGTCAGAGTTGAAGGCGTCGCTTCTTTTTCTGAGCGATAGTCAAGTGGGCTGTTCCCGTGAGAGTCACAGTGTTGGGGCAACATTTGCAAGGAATTCTGATATTTTCAGTTTTTACATGAAGAGAAGGTTGTGAGGGAGGAAATAAACGGCCTTGACATATATTTGAAAAATGATGGAAACTTTTCAGCATTTTGTAAAACAAAATTACCTAAGTTGCTAAGAAAGATGGTTGTTACTGAAATGGTATGTGGGTTTAAAATGTACAAATTCATCTTGAATGATGAGACTTGCTGTTGGTATGGAGAAGGTTTAATTTAGCTTAAAGTCTCTGCAGTTAAACTGATAATTCCTGCTTTTTGGGAGGCCGCTGCTTCTCTCCTGGGGTGCGTGTGTGGGTCCTAAGCCCATACTGACCGTGAATGAAACAACTGACATGGCCACAGGGATTTAAATGTTTTTTCCACCCAAGTGTTCAAGATGCAATTCTGCCAGGGCAGTTTGTCCCCACTCCCGTGCTGGTCAAATCTATTGAATTAGCTCTAGCTATCATGTGTATGACGCGAAACACTGTGTGTAACGTTTCAGAAGTAGTATCCTGTTTTTACTGGTTGGAAAATTAAGGTGCAATAAAGAGCTTGTGTCGCACATCTTATAGGCAGCACGGAGCATGGTTTTTTTGACTCCTGGTCTGGTGGTGCCTTTCAGACTGTTTTAGGTAGCCATCTCACCCACGCCAATCCTCACCTCTTCCCACGTATCTGTGTTCTCTAGTGATGTGTTGCTTTCGCTCCTTTGATTTCTTTCAGTAAAGCAACCAGTGTTTTTAATACTGATGTTAATAGGTGTGGTGGGGAGGACATTGTGTAGTGGATACAGGTGAAACAAAACCTCCCGTCTAGTTGTTCACCGGGAAGTACGGTACCATGAACCAGGGTATTTTTCCTGCTTGTTTTCACTAGCATTGTAATGCTACAAGATAATTTGGGTTAAGAACAATGTTGCTACTGATTTGTACCATCAGGACTGATAAACTATGTGAAGGGGCTTTCAGAGTATCTTGGCAAACTGTGTTTGGATGTTTAGTGCGCACAAAGTCTATGCGTGTTGTTCAGGGAGATAATTCCTGTCTGTGCTCTTTTGCTCCTGTGTTGAGATCATTCTCCTCCCCAACTGTTACCCAGCTGAGGTCTTGATAGTTCTCAGTTTTTTCATAATGACAAAATCAAATTAGCCCTACGATAACTCGTGCATGTGAAATTCCTCTTGGTTAAAGCACATAGTCCTGAATATTTTCAGGCTGTTTTTTTCTTGGGAGAATTCAGTGTCTTGCGTTTGAAAGATAAAGGAGAAAAGACGCCGATTAGGAAACGCTGGTGTTTAAGGTACAGGGAGAAGCGTGTAGATTGCTTCTAGAACATAATCTGTCCAGCTGTGACTTAGTCATCTTCAGTCTTACATAAAATGCATCCAATCTAAATAGCTGAGCATCTCCCTCCTGAATGCGGCAAACCAGCATCTTTTATGCTTATGTGAAGCCGTAACAAGCGCAGCCCATCTTAGGAGTGCCTTCATACTTGTGAACCTGCAGCATCCATCATGCTGTCAAGCCTCATTTACTCATGTGATGGGATTTTTTCTTTTTTTCTTATTCTATTCCATACTTTTTCCAAGTTTAAAGAGGTTCCTTGCTGTTGGCAGAGAATCCAGCGTTGATAATCCCAGATGGGAGAGTAGAATACGTAATGTGAGAACAACAGTGACTCTCCTGAGGCAGACTCAAGGTTTCGTTCATCTCTGACAGGGCCAAAAATTGATGCTTAGGGAGGAATGTAAGGTGAGAGTATCACAGGATCTTGGCTAAGATCTCTAATTTCAGTGGAGTAGTTCATGCTGTTACATCGAATCCAGCCCCGCTCTCAGTCGCTTTGATTTCCCTTAACTCTCCTTAAGGAAAGCGGGATCACTTGACTATCATGACATGCTTTTGTATGGATAAATATATGTCCACATTAATCCTTTGTTTATATAATTATGAGGGTTTTGGAGGGATGGGTAGATTCTTGTTAGTAACTGAAGTAAGAACCGGTAAGCGTTGTAGGACTGGGCTGTGTGTGTTGAAAGATGTTCTGTGTTTGTTAAGGGATGATGGACATTCTCGCTTGGGTAGTCAAGGAAACCGGTGCTGCGCGTGTGGTGTTAAATAAAATTATTGATAAAGATAGGTGCCGATGAATCTTACCGCTGTGAACATGAAAGATAACATTTAAAATTATATATTTATGTAATTTGCCACTAGCACGTGTATGATGGAACTGTGGGGAAGTTAACGACTTAAGTCACCTGTGCATGTGATGGAAGAACAGTCTCCTTTGGAGGTGGAGTTAGAGCTGGAGCTTCACTTGGGTAGTTCGAAGCATTCTTCAAAGGCTTCGCAGAAAGTGTTTGATGTAGTTTCAGTTTTAAAAAAAATGCTTTTTCATAAAAACTACAAATGTGCTGACTGTGAAGACTTAATGTCTCGGGCTGATGCTGCCTGGGGACCTCTCGTCTGCAGTCTGGTGCTTGATTTTGAACTCCCCTCAAAGAATTTGGATTTTAGGTTGTACTTGACCAACATGGTCTAGCTCGTGTAAGCTGCATTGCCAAGTGTAAAAATGACTAGGTGAGATTTTCCAGTCTTTTTTAGGTGGAAAGTCAAATCATCAGAAGGTTATTTTTGGCCTTAAAACACGTAGTTACGCAAACACTTAGTGGCCCTGGATAAGAAACGAGCAAAGCCCTGGGCAGCCTGATCCAAGTTGGTCCTCATTTGGGGGCAGGAGGGGGTTTCAGTCGGTTAAAAATCAGGGGTCCCTTCCAGCCTGAGTTGTTCCCTACTTGTCTGGAAGTGGGACTGGGCGTAGGGGGTGTGGGGGATGTGTCTGTTTTGGGTGGGGAGGGCAGGAGTTAGGAGGAAGAAGGGCAGGTTACTCTTACACTAGAAATGGTCGTTATAGATAAATTGCATTAGCAGTGGAGATCTAAAATATCTGGGTTTGCAACTTGGAAGGGACACAGCGCTAAAGAAGGTTGTGAGATGGAATCAGCTTTTCTTTTACTGTTCCTCAGAATCTTTTCATCTGGATAGCATAAAATATTTGATAAAGCTTCTGTCAGAGAGACAGTAGTGGGGTAATAAAGTATGTTTAGGGAGTCTGGAATTGTTTTGCCATGTTTCAACAAAATATATGAAAACATCCAGTTGCAAGGTGATGCATTTGTTAGAAAAACTTCAGAATGTGTGAAACCACATTTTGGAAAGCGGTAGCTCAAAGGGCTTTAAGGTCTTTACAGGTAGTTTCCTCTACATGTTACTTGGGCCTGTATTTTTTTCAAAAGGGTTAATGTGATTCTTGGGCATATCGAGGGTAATAGAATAGTGGGGGAAAGGAATGTGGAGCAAAAATAAGTAATCTTATAAACACAACAACGTCGAGACTGATACTGGAATTGAATTTTGGTTTCCATGCTTCAAGAAGAATGCCAGTGTATTTGGAGAGGATTCAAAGGACAGCTGCAGAAATGATCCAGGGACTGGAAAATAAGCCTCATGATGTGAGGCTTAAAGGAGCTCAACTTACTCAGCTTATTGAAAAGACAATTGAGTGAGGACTCGATCTTTTCCTAAGAGGACTTGTGAGATTTGCTGACAAAGGCATAGCAATATCAACCGAGGTTAGACAAATTCAGTCGTGAAGTACAGTTTCTTAGCAGTGATAACAATTAAACGTTGGAACGGTTTACAGGGAAGGGGAAAGCAGCAAACGTTCATCTTAGTCTTTTAAGACAGGCCTGACTCATTTCTTTCCAGAGAAAATATATTGTGATTTTTAAAAGAACGATGTCGGTGCTCCTTTCCTGACACCAGAGTTTCAGAATCTTTGAAGGTTTTGAGCTGTGATCAGTTGGCACGAGTTCAGATACAGGCACCCACAGTCAAAGCCAAGATCATGGAATTAAGATGAATTTAGAGGAGATATAGTTAACCTGGTGCTAGAATAGTGCCTTGCATGAGACACATAAGATGTGAAGGGAACTCTGAAATTTAATGCTTTGTGGCTGCATTGTTGGAACTCGGTTCTTTCCCATACTGCGCTGCTTCAGATGTTTCAGATATGGTTAAGGCTTTCTGAAAGCCTCTGCAGAGGAGCCCTGATGTAACTGTGTACACTCACTGTATTCTGATGAGCGTTTCTGAATTCCAGTTGACCGCAGCAGAAGTCTGTAAATCTTTCTCATCCTTTTTTAGAAACAGTATTAAGAAAATTGCACAATGGCAATATGATGACAATTCCTCTGAGATGTGAAGTGAGTGCAAGCTCTCCTGGTGGGTTTCATTCTTAAATTAATGTAGGATATTCTCTATCTCTCAAGTTAACTGTACTGAGTTGGAAAGTTTATCCATGTTGGAAACAATAGGAAATAATTGTCAGAAGCAGTATTCTAATGGCACTTGTTTGCTGGTTTTCGTGCCATCAAAATGAGAGCACTTCAGTAATTCTGTTCCTCCCTCGCTTTGTAAATTCACCTGGGGAACTGAGTGACTCAGTTTGGTAATGACTCCGGATTGTGCTTCTACTTTTTATTTGTGTTTGTCCGTTGTACCACTCCCCCGGTGCCTGCTGCCGAGTTCCTGGATTTCCACGGATTGCCTTGTTCCAGATGCCTTTGCAGACATGCAGAGCTCTTCAGTTGCCTTCTGGTACCCCTCAGAATCTGGTGCTTTGTGCAGGTGGAGCTCTGGCAGGTCCTGCAGAGGAGGAGCTGGAGCTGCCTGGGCTGCTCTGCCTCTTCTCCTGCACGGCTGCGTTCCTGCTTGTCCTCCTCTGGGACCAGCCGGGTGAGCCCCGTTGCTCCCATCTCTCCAGCTGTGCAGCGGGGGGGCCATTCTGTCTCCTAAGGAAGAAGAGGCAGCTCAAAAACTCTGTAGCTTTTTAAAGGCCGAGCCTATTGATTTGTCACATAAATTGAGCTGGTTTGGGGATGGGAAAGGTTGTCTGGCGACTGTGAGTTTCCTTGCTTAGGGCTAAAGGGATAGCGAACTGCAGAAACGTGTTGGGGCACTACGTGGTGCAAGGCAAAGGCCTCCAGCTCTGAGATCTTGTGCAGCAGCCTGTGCTGCTCACCTTGTCCAGACAGCCCTGTCTGTCTTAACCTGCAGAGCTACTCACAGCGCTACACACAAAGGAGGTTGTAAAGGCTTGGCAGTAAAGAAATCCACCCCCTTCCCTCTCTGCTGTGTCATCGTGCCCCTCTCCCTGGCGTCGAGAGGTGGATGGAGACGACCGCCCTCTTCCTCAGCATGAGCAGCTCTCATTTCAACCTCTTTTTTTCATCATCTGTTTGTATGTTCCTGTGCTTAGTTGCATTTGTGATAATCACGAAAACTTCCTCGATACGTTACTCTGCTCGTAATTCAACATTCAAAAACCCCAGCGATTGCAGTAGCAGATAGTATTTCATTATTGATGCGTTAGAGAACTACTTGCTCAGCATCGCTTTCATGTGAGCTCTACAAGGAGCACTCCTGGCCAACTGTTTGATGTCAGTGCTCCTGTGTTACCACCCCGGTGCATTTAAGGTGGTTGGTTACGGTGTCGTGTGCTCATGGAGGATCACTTCTCAAAGGAAGAAATTACTAATTTACCTGCAAGTCAGCAAACTTTTGTCTTTGTTCAGTCATCACTGGTTGCAGGATTTTGACTGCTGATTTCTGGTCATCTGCATTTACTTTGAAAATGTGTTCAACAGGATTATCTGCTTTTCGTATCGTTAACAAAAAATGGGCAAGTCAAAAAAGTGACTGTGGCTCTCAGTGCTGTCTGTATGTACCGCCGAGCTTTTCTTGCTCATCAGGAAGCAGGTATTGGGAGCTTCCCGAGTAAATATTACACATTCATCTCTGTGGTTGTAACAAGCCTTTGATTACCTTGTTTTATCAAAAACCTATCAAAATAACTTCCTAAAATTTATATTCCTCAAAGCTTGTTGGTCCAGTATGTTGTTGACTGATGATTTATTCTGTAAATCTGACCACTGTAACATTGCATTTGTGCGAACATTCACCGTGCCCTGGGCATGCTGTGCTGCCGTGCTGGCAGTACCTGCATTTTGGAATCAGCATGTATGTTGTCAGTGCTAAAATACAATATAACTTGAGATGCAGGTAAGCCAGAAAAGTGAACCGCAATAAAGAACATCCCTTGAACTCTAATTCAGCATTGGCAAGTGGGTAGAAGCCCCAGAAGGGGAAATAAGGCTTTTTGGCTGATATGCTGGCTTTCAGCTTTCATGATTGCTCTCCACCACTGTCCTGCTCACTCTGTCTGCAATCTTAACAGGTTTTGTCCTGGAAAAAGTAGATCTGCAGGAGATGTGTCAATTTTCTAGTGGTCCCAGAACCATTTTAAATGACCAGGAGCGCCACTGGGCACCAGTGCTCTGGTTGGTGGCATTTCCATTTCAAAGACACCCCTGAGAAGGGGCAGCGCAGCAAACTGAGCTTTGAAACCTGCCGCAATGCTGGAAGATTGGAGAAATCCTTGTTAACCATGTAAAGTTCATTGGATTTTAATGCTTCTCGGTGATCACATAGCTTAATTAGTAAGTGGATCTGACTGTCTCGCTGTGCGCGGTGCAGGTTGCAGGTGTTTTTGTAGCCCGGTTTCCCCCTCGAGGTGCATCGGACAAACCGGTGTTTGTTGGGACAGGGCGCATGAGTGTTACATAAGCCTGGAGTAAATTCCCTACAACGTGGACAGAAATGTATTTGCGTGATCTTGAGCCCAGGTGCAAGGCTGCAAAAAGAAGGCTGGTCACAAACCACAGCGGCCAGACTGGAGCCGGGAGGGCACTCAGTGATGGTTTGAGCCAGGGGGAAGGATCAAAACAAGTCCTATAATGGAAAGCAAGGCTGAACCTTAGCTTGGGAGCCACGGCTCTGTAATTGCCACACTGTGGTGTTGCCATGGCTGCCCAGGCTGTCCCTGCGTGGTTTCCTGGTGTGTGAGAGCAGGGCCGGGGCTGCCGACGAGCCGGGAGCTGCCGTACGTGTTTGGGGAGCTCGGGCGTGCGCTGGCAAGCCGAGGTGCCGGGAGGATCCCCGGCCCGGAGATTTGAGGCCTTGAGTTCAGTCTCTCCCCTGACTCTTCCCTCCAACAGAGCAGAGGACGAGCTGTGATTTTTTTATTTTGCAGGATGTTAAAACCCCTTTTTACTTTTTCTCCTTATCGTAAGGTCTTGCGTTCTGCCTGAAACTGCAGTTGCACTAGGAGAGGGGCCACAATGTGAAATGGGGGGGTTCTGGAGGGTACAAGGGGAGAATGGACTTGCCAGGCCTGGGGGGGGCTCCGTTGTGTTTTGATCTGAGCTCCTTTGGCCGTGTTGCCATCTGCATAGTCTGTGAATAGTTTTCTCTGGCACAGACCTTGTTCCTCAGTGTTGCATCATCTCTGGGAGAAAAGCCAGGTCCGGAGCCCCAGCACAAAGGCTTTTCTGAAGCCGATGAAGCTTGTTCTGTGTGCGGAGCGTCTCTCTCCTTCCTGTCGTCCTTTCCACGGGATTCCTGCAGCGGCCTCCGTCCGAGAGCCCCTTCGTCAACAGCTGCTTTATCTCCGCCGCTTCCTGCACACCTGGCTGATGCAACGTCTGCCTCGGAAGCCGCTGCCGAGTCTCCTCTGGATGGAGTCGGGTTATTTGCCCCGGCTGGGAGTGGCTGGGCAAGCAGCCATCGTCACGTGGGGGCCTTAAATAGATGTATAAAGGACGTACAGCCAGACCTGCCAGGCAGAGAGTATTTAGTGGGATTACGGAGAAATTTTTTTCCAACCCCCCCCCCAATTCTAGGGCTAGAGGTTGCAATCCTACTCCTGGCGACTTGTTTGTGGTTAGTCTTCCACTGGTTGCGACTACGGGACGCTGCTTCGTGCCAGTAAATTCTGCTGATTCCCCTTCTATATTCAGCGACTTCCCATGACTATGGACTGCCCGGATTCTCATGGGAACTGTAATTCTCTGGGTTTGGATGTGATCCTAGTTATTGCCCTTTATTGCTCTGTTTCCCTCTGACCTTGCATGTGGTATAGGCTTTTCTCTGAAACACCTTTAGAACAATATTTCAAGGTCTAGAGGTGTTTTTTTTCTCTTTGGGGAGGGGTTGTCTGACAACCTTTTTAATTTAGGATTTGTCTGCTTAGCAAGGTTTAAGAGTTACACAGGCACAAACCATTCATGTGAATGCTATTGCATTCACAAGCAACAAAATTTAGAGCAAGGAAACACCCTGTTCTGCTAGGATTAAACCAACATTGTTTATATTATTAAAATGAATCTCCAGTCTTATTTTAACCATAGCCATTTTCTGGTGTAGGCAGGCCTATTAAATTGAATCTGAAAACAGGATTTCTACAGACAAGGTGTGGTGGACCGAGCAGCAGCGTTTCCAGTATTTCTGTTCCTAGTTGTCTGCTTTGCCCGACTGCAGAAATCTATTGCCCCTATAATTGTATTTGAAAGGAAGTACGTATTTTACCTGCTTCTGCTTTTAGTCCCGTCTTCTTGGCATCAGCTGCACTTGATGAGACGTGGCACCGTTTCCTTCCTGCCAGCTGTTTGGGCAAAGGCTTAGAGGGGACAATCGCAGCAGTAACATCAGCTGCCACAGCTGGATGCACTGGAGGGTAGTTGTCCAGCCCTTTATCTCAAAATATCGGTTCTGAACCTTTTTGTTTGCGTTTTCTTATTTTTGCGACAGACAGACGCTTGACTGTTCTTCACCCCGTGGGAAAAGAGAGCAAGAAACTCTCAGTATAGAACTGGCATAGCAATTAGGATGCGTTCCCCTCGCTGCAGAACAGCTTTGCCCTACGACTCTCCCAAATCAAAAGTTCGTAGAACTGGAGGGAAAGAGAGGTGTTTTTCTTCTTTCCTGTTTCATTTACTTCAGTAATTTTCGTGTCACCATTTCTGTGGGGTTTTATGTGTAATTCTTATTTTTCTCTTACATTGTTGTTTATCTTTCTTGAAAGAATGGAAAAGAGTATTTGCAAAAATAAAGATTTTTTCAGGGGATTGCCTTCTTTTCATTTTTCAAAAATATCATTTTAAATGATTAATTTTTTGAAGAATTTGTCATCTTCAACAACAACTGGTTATGCAGAGGCAATGTAAACCAATGCTCTTAGTATAGAAAGGGGCCAAGAATTATTCTTCCAAGTCTGTAGGATTTTTCTGAATTTCTCCACTATGACCATTATTCTTTAAGTTTTATTTTGATGACTAATATTTTTAAAGTGTTAGCATTTCATATAGGTTGCTAGATTTTCAAAATATTGTCTTGTGACGTTTCTTGAAGATTCCCTCTGTTTGCAGCCCTTAAAGGACTTTGATACGAAGTCCTTGGTTGGGATAGTCTGTTTCCCTTTATGTTGAGGTTGTTATTCCTTTAAAACATCACCTCTCTCTCTTTCCTGCTCAGCAGACCATGCAAATGCAGCCGGGTCCCTTGTCATTACCATGGGGTGCAGGCAAAGTTTCTTGGTGTCTGCCGGACACTTCTTCATAAACATTTAAGACCTCAGAATAATTTGGTCTGCACAGATCAGTGCTGCTCTGTAGTTTGCTTCTCCTTTCTAATTTGACATGTTTATAGGATTATCCTTATGTATGACTCTTCAACCGATTTCAGATCGATAGGAATTAAACTTTCCAGTAAGGTTCCATTGATGCGAATTAGATGTTATAAGAAAGTCCAGGCAAGCCCTTGTCTGATGTCTCCGGAGTGTGTTGGACTGTAAAGAACGTGGTTGTATTGTCCTGTAGAAGGTATTTCTGGAAGCAAAGTCTTATCTGCCCTCCCTTCACCTCTTATTAAACGTTTCTTCTATTTCTTATCATAATACCTGAAATCCTTAGTGATTCCAAAAGAAAAACACAGGATTTTTTTTTCATCTGCAAAACAAAGAGGTTTTGCGTAACTTCTTGACTGATGAAGCAGCAGCCAAGTTTTGAGGTTTGTCTCCTCAGTCTTGGGTCAGTTGCTGAGAATACTTGACTGTGCGTTTTGTAATTTCTCTGCCTGCTGGTTTGATTTCTTTCAGCTGCTCACTGTCGTCCTTTGTAGCCCCTTAGGGTGTACTTTGCAGAGGAGTTAAGCTAAAATTGATGTTTTCTTCGTCAGATATAATGATGGAATCCAATCCCATGGATGGACGTGATAAAAATTGCCTTAAAATAGCTTAAACCTGGTTTAGTAAATTTAATCAAAATATTTTAAGTTTCCAGCTGTTTAAATTTTATCAAAATCAATTGAATTTTTTGGTACCTCAGTTTTAAACGTGGCATATGTAGCCCTCACTGAATGGCTTTGTCACACTGACTTGAGCTAAGTAGCTGTATTTGTAGACATTACATGTCTTAAGGTAGTTTCTAGTGCTTCCATCAAGTACTTTAAGCTGGGAATTTATAGTATGATTTCATATCTTGTATGGAACAACTCGACCGATGCATAGGCCCGTGGATACCAGAAGCTGTTGGAAATCGCCCATATCCTAAAAGCCTCTGGCCTTTCCCTGATCCTTGACTCCAGGTCTTGTGCAGTGTGGTGAGCATCAGGTCTCGCTGGTTTGTTGCTTTTTAACACACTTAATTTTGAAATGTTGTTATTCTAAGGGCTTGTTGGTGCTTTATCATGGTTCTCCGCATCCCAGAGAGCAAGGTGAACTGTGAACTGAATGTATACATACAAGCACTTCTTTTTGCATGTAATCACTTATGTATAAAACAGAAGAGAGTCTTAAGAAAGCTCTAAGATAAATCTTTAACCATTGCACTATATTTGTCAATAATTTGGTTATCATCTTATGCATACATAGCTAGTGATGGATTCTTGTGTTGCCAGTTATTTCATCCTTTCAGTTGTAGACGAGAACTGAAATCTCCCAGGCCCCATGGGATGGATGGATCACTCACTTGCTTTGTCAATCTGCTAGCAGATGATATATGGCACTAATGATAATGGCAAATACGTCAATATTTCATTTTTTAAAACTGGCATGTTGTTTCTTTGCTTAGTGAACCCAGCTTGTTTTCAGAGCAGAGGTAAGCATTTGTGTTGGTAGACTGAGGCACAATTCAAGTACTTTTAGGAATGTTTCAGAAGAAGTTGGGGCTAAATGACTTAAGGATTTGTCCACTCTGCCTGTGGGGGTGTCCTTACAGAACAGTGCATCTGAAATGCTGGGAACTGGGTGCATTTTTCAGCTAAACTTTTGAAACGCAAAACCCCTGGACCTGATTCTGTTTGCACTAAAGGTATTCGCCCTTCTGTGGGGTTCTGCCCTCGACATGAGGTTTGTGGGTGTGCTGGGAAGAATGAGCAGCGCTTGGTTGGACTCGGGTGGCACCAGCTGATGAGACAGGACATTTTCAGTGTGATTATTGAAGCACTTCATGTGTTCTTTAGATGCCCCAGAGATTTTGGCTATTCTGAAGTTTCCAGGGGAAAAGATGAATGAATAGGATCCATAGTCTGTTAGCATATTTTTTTTTTTTTTTTATAGTGCTCCGCTTGCAGAGAGATTTGCTACTGATGCACATGACAGCATTAAGTGTGACCTGGTCAGAATTTGCTGGCTCTGTCCCAGATGAGGCTGATGGAGAGGATGCCAAGGAAGGCTGCACGGCCCAGATGGTGTTTCCAGTTTGCCACCAGCTCTGGTGTATGGCTGTGTGAGATGCAGGAGAAAAGCATGCTTTGAATTTTGTGACTAGTAATGGTTTGGGAGCGTAAAGATGTGCAGCTTGTTATATGTGGAGCTCATCCTATACAGGTGACCTGCAGGCCTGTCACTGAGCACGCAGGAGAGGATGGTGGTTATCATATGGATGCTGGCAGTCCTGGGTTGTCAAAAGTCTCGGGTCTTCATCCAGTTCTGGGAATTCAATAACTAGAGTTGTTGGGAGGTGTGGGGAGTGGTACAGGAAGCACTTGTTTTGCCCTCTGCAAACAAAATATATGTGAGAAGTGGCCATCGTCAGTGCAGGCAGAGGGGATTTCCTCATCCTCCCTGCCCTGGCACACGTGTTGAAGTTGTATATGAGCAGAAAAAGCTTCTCTCAGTTTGTCCAGGATGTGTTTTGTACCAGCATTACCTTCCCAGCAGTTCATGAGGCACTGGATGCACAATGCTAAAATAATTAAAGTCCTCTGTAGGCACAGACCTACAGACGTGCATTGACACTGCAGAGAAATGGGCTGAATTTCTCTGTTTCCCCCGCCCCAGCTTGGTAAATGCTTTTCCCTTGAGCCTGTGATGGTGGGAGGACACAAGGGGAGAACTTCCCCCCCGCAAGACAATATAACAGCACCAAATGTTGATGGAGTTTGGGCATCCGAATTCAGGTAACGCATGCAGTCTGTGAGGCTGTGCCCATGGTTTTTGCCCAGGGGTGAATTTTTCGCAGCTCTCACAGATATTTTGTACAGTCCATCACCAGGTGTTGCAGACCACGGGTGCCCAGAGGTGTCTGTGAGACCAGGGCACTGGTGAAAATGGGAACAACCACATCTGGAAGGGAGGAAGCTCTAGCGAGCTCTTTGACTGACTGCGCTTGATTGTCCCTGTTAATATTGACTTTTAACACCACAAATAGTGAAAAGAGTTTCCACCAGTAAGTTTTCTGCATCTGCTTTCTTAGTGACATGGCGGGCAGTGGTTGTGGATGGGAGCCAGCACAGCACTGCGGCTCTTGCATCAGAAACAGAACTTCAAAAATTAAATTCACTGTTCTAGCAGGTGTTGCCTCACCTTTGCTTGGCCAGCTGAGATTTATTACAGTCCTTCCCAATCAATACAAGATGTTACCTGAAATAACTGAATAGCATATATTTACATTTTAGCTAAGGCAACCATGTAAGGTTTTGGTCTGGAGGTGGGTTGAGTCCTTTGGTGTGAACTGAACCGTGTGAGAATGGGGGTACCAGTGCTGGGTGACTGTGCAGATGGGTGCTCATCTGGGCTGGTTTCATGATGTTGGGGAAGACTAAGTGTCTTTATACTGGTCAGGAGGAAGGAGTGAAAATGCCAAATGTGGGGAAAAACATCTTTAAATCCAGCATTTTGACAACCAGCTGTTATTTACCTGCTAGACCATCAAAATTCCTGTTTCTCTTTGATTTCAAGAATTGTATCATGAGGAAGATAGGTTTGTGCTGTGGTCCAAAGCTCATCAAACTTTCATTAAGTAAGACTTCGGATTTAAAGCAAATTTCTTCCAGTGGCACTGGTGAGAACTTGGTGCTGCTTTTTTCTCCCATACAGCTGTATATTTGATGAGAAGAGGTAGGAAGGAGCTTGGGGATTTTATATACAGAAACCAGCCAGTTGGATGGGTGGACATTTTGATCTCAACCCCAGTGTTTTCTGAGCAGGTTGATGTTCAGGGTGTTACCAGGCCACGTTTTGTGAAGACCAAACTGTACCCTAGCCTGAAGGTGATGTGGTCTCAGACAGCACTCGAGATCAGTCTCAGCAGTTCATTTTGAACGTTAAATTGTCTGAGTTGAAAGTACACGTGAAACAGCAGCAACAAAGAGCAAAATCTGAGCACAGGTGATGGTTGGGCAAGTACCGTTGGTCAACATGAAAGCGACTGAACTGGAATTTGCCTTGTCTAACCTTTCTGTTTGGTATTTCACGTTTCTCTTGTAATCTCTTTCCCAAAACCGGGAGTTAGTGTTGCACTGGAACAGTCTGGTGTTTGTACAGCATGGATGGAAAGAGGGTTTCCTATGAGAAGTGGCTGAAAACTCGTCCATTTAGCCCAGGACTGACCAGATACCCTGTGACTGCCGAGTCCAGAAGTTCCACCCGAAATCCTCTGGTTCTGCTGAGTCACGAGCAGGCGGGAGGCTGGAATTTGTCCTGATGAAATCTCAGGCTGCTGCCAGCTGCCTATGGGCACGGCAACGGCAGGAGAGCAATGGGGGGCAGGGGGGAGTCTAAGTAAGTATTTAAAAATATTATGGAGGACAATAAGGGTTTCTGTGTCCCTTAAAAGGGGGAAGGGTGCTTCAGATAGTGAGAAAGCCATCCTGTTTCTTTTAACCTCTTGCCAGTTTTCTATGACTCTGGGTTGAAGCAGGGATTGCTGTCTGTGGCTTGTAGCTGTATTTTAGCAGCGGTTCGTCTCATCTGCTGTCAATGTCACGAGCATGAGAAAGGATAAATGAGACACTTCCTAAAGGTCTTTTTATTTTTCTTTTTATTTTTCAAAAACCAACACCCTCAAGGACACCTGGGCTGTCGTGGGTTTGAGCTGCTTGTGAGCCGAGTCCTGCCTGTTTCCTTTTTCATCTCCCACCTCCCTGCGAGACCATTGCTTTGGGGCATAACAGGGAATTGCCACAGACCACTTAAAAACCTTTACGTGCTACTCCTGTAATTGGCTGTACGGCTGTCACTATCAGAAAGATTTCTCTTAGGGATGTATACTGAAGAAGGAAAATATTTCCTTGTACTAAAAGAAGTGGCCTTTTAAGACAGGAAAAGGCAATATAGTGTGTGGCTCTCTTTCTTCCTTCATTCACCCTGGTAGTGAGTGTGTGTTTTGGGGGTTTTTATTTGTTGAACAATGGCTGGACTATGGTGCCCAAATGTGAGACATTCACTACCCACAGGAAAACTTGGCTCCTGGCCCCTCTGGTTTTTCTGGCAGAGCCCGCGGTGCTGGGAGCGCAGGACGGCTCATCCACGCTGCTGCACAGAGTTATTCCAGGCTGCCCTTACAGTTTCATCTGTGGAGAGGATGGCTAAATTATCGCTGTTTTTCTTTGGTTTTGGAGCTGCCTTTGCTCTGTGCTGAAACGCAGCCTGTCGCGGGGGTTTTCCTCAGAGCCGCGTAGAATAATAGCTCCTTTATGAACGTCTGTGTTATCGAGGTTATTTACATAACGAGGAGCTGATCCCCTTTTACCTCCATCTGCCACCCAACCCATGGAAGTTTGTGTTCATGGGCGATTTCACCGGGCTCTTTAGTCGGCGGGGAGGGAGGAGCCCGGGCTGCGCGGCGGCCCCGCCGTGGCCGGCGGCTGCGCCCCGTGATGCCGCCGTGACTCGCCCGGCTCCCTGAGCCAATGGCCCCACCACCAAAACGTCTGATGTGGCTCTGCCGCGGGGAGGTGTCAGCTGTGGCATTTCTGGAAAGTCGCAGCTCACCCGACTGAGTAATCGCTGCAGAATCCAGGACGGGCCTTACTTGCCGAGGGGGGCGGCTGTTGGTGGCCACTCTGCGGGTCTCGCTGGCCCATGACCTGGGCCCAGTGAATGCAAATACAAGCGGGTCTCATGTCTCAGCTCAGTCCACCTCGGCTCATTCTCGTTGTCCTCCCAGATGGGGCTTTGCCTGCAACTTTTTTTGGGGCAGGAGTCAGGAAATGCTGATGAAGGGCTGCGGGTGATACATGACAGCTGCTCCCTGTATGCAGAAGGAGCTAATAGATTGCTTATCTGATAATTAGTCCTAAGTTTAGTTGGGGGGGGGGGGAACTATTATCAGCTTTATGGCAGAGCAGCTCATTGCATGTCAATCTAAAACTCTAAAAAAAAAAAACCAAAATACCCACAAAACTACCACCATTTACCTCCTTCCTGGCCCCACATATGAAAATGAAGTAAAAATGATGCGGCATGTCACTGATGGAAATCTATTTCTGCTTTTCTTTTGCTGTGCAAGCCTTCTCAGGGGATCTAGAGGGAGACCTCATCCTGTAACGGAGATGCAATGCTTTGTTTCTACCCCGGTAGGTTTCCCCATGTCCGTGACGTGTTGGCCGAGGCTCTGCGGCTCCTCTCCGCCCTCGGAGCGGCCAGTCGCTGCCCTCTGGACTCCGTGATCCCCGACGGGCGTCATGAGCATTGCAATCCCTCTGGGAGTCACCACACCAGATACGTCCTACTCCGACATGGCTGCAGGATCGGAGTGAGTGTTACCCCACGGAGGAGGAGGGAGGGTGTCGGAGGGCTGGCCCTGGAATCGGGGCTGCAGGATCTTTTGCCACTTGGGAGAAAGAGGGTGCTGGTCGGCTGGCTGTGTGAGAGTTGAACGTGGAGACAGAGTCTCAGTGTTTAACAAACGCGGTTTTGTGGAAATGGGTAAGTTTGACACAGGAAACAGGGAGGAGGAGAATTCCAGCCGTATGAGGTGCTCAGCCATGGGTTTTATATCGGCTTGGCTAGTAAGTCTATACTCAAGTGCGGGCAGCGTACACTTGCCGTGCCCATGTTTGACAAGGTGCAAGCCAGCTCCTTTTCCAAAAGCTGTGTTATGTGAGGGATCGCTGTGCTGAGCCTCCCTCTCAGCAGAGCCTGCTAGCTCAGACTCTGTACCAATCTTACATGACTGATTTCTGGGCCCCTTTGGAGCTTGGCCAGGGATGTGAGATAGCGTCAGCCTGTGTAGACACCTTGATGTTGTTTGTGCCCCTGAGCACAGACAGCACATCTCAGAGGACAATCCTTCAATCCTTCAGGGTCCCGCCACAGGACCCTCACCACAGCCCTATCTCTGAGGCCCTGCTGGAAGGGACTTACCATTTATTTTTTAAAATTCTGCTTCTGCAGGAGTCAGGAACATTTCAAATCCAGAAAATATTGCGTTGTGATGTTTTCTTAAAACCCTTGTTAGAATGATGTCAGCTCAGATGAGTACTATGTTTTTCTCGGGGGCGAGAGGGAGGGCTCAAGTTATTTCTGTGTGCTTCTACCTCCTGCTTTCTTGCATCCTTCTTTGAAACAGACTGTAGCATCTCTTTACAAAAATTTACAAAGGGCATTTTGGAGATAGATTCCCCCATGTATTATTTAAAGGTACCTACTGTGCGAATACCTGCCTGTCAGATTGATCAGTGTCGAGCAGATATTGCTGCAGACTCTATTAATTTTGAGTTGTAAGAGCAGTGGGCTGTTGTTTTTCCCTTCCATCTTGTTCTGATTTGACTGTGCATGGAGTTTGACCACACAGTCGCACTCTCTGCGAGACTGCTAATGCTCTATTTGTCTGTCTTGGCACTGGCCCCATTGTAGGCATTCTTCTTTGTGATGCTTCATTCCATCCTAAAGCCCATATTTTTACATGTTGTTTTTGATCAGGGAATCAGAATCTAGTAAGTCACTCATCTGCAGTAGGTATATGATTCTTCACTTTTCAAGATTGAACATTCAGTATTGCTTGTCACTGTGCCTCTCCCACACCAGCACTTTAGAAACTCAGCATGCAGGAATTTAAAACTGTTTGTGACAGGAGGAAGAGTGCTGAAGAGGTTACTCATGTATTAGGCACTTTGCTTTCAGAGCTGAGCACGGTAGAGAGCCAGATATATCTACACATATCCCTTGTTAACACTCAAACATCAAAAAGACTGTCTGTAAGCCTTCTACAAATCATTTTATTTTTCCCTTGTTGTAAGAAATTTGTAGGTCCAACTTGAGGCTAGGCCGGAGTGCTTTGAAAAAAGGCTTTTGAAGATTTCTGAATTGGTTTCTCTGTTTTCTGAAAATTGGGAATGCCAGGACTTTATTCTCCAGGCTTCGCACTGATGCAGTCACTTAGTGCTCAAGTGTCCTTCGCGAGTCTGTTCAAAGTTAAGGCCGTCCTCTGCTTCTCCTTTGGAATTCTACTAGTTTGATGCATGAAGTCTGGGGCACCTAAGCTTCTTGTCTCTCACAAGGGGTCGATTTCGAAGGTGTGCATCACGGAGGCAGTGGGAAGGTAGAAGGAAAACAAGCTGGCCCTCTTTTCAGACTGAACTTCGGCATCTTCCCCGGGTCTCTGATGCTGAGGGGGGAAGAAAGCGCTGAAGCGTGTTTGTGCTGGTCTGAGGGTGACGTGGAGGCTGCAGGGCAGTTCTGCTGTCTGGGTCCGGCTGCATGTTGGAAGTTGTTGAAGCTCCGTGGCGGGTGCTGCTGAGGAAACACGGGCCCCAGCGCTGTTGCCCCTGGACACCGTTGCACCAACAATCTTGAAGTTTTATTGCTAATGTTTGCAGCAGCATCGCTGGTATTCCATACTGACTGGAGTTAGGAACGTGGATGACTTGGACAGAGGACGGATCTGCTGCTTAGACTGTTTAGGCTCTTTTCTTTCTAATAGTGTTTCTGCAAATACGATTAAACCTGAATGGATTTGACTCTGTACCAATCTGGAAGGCCTAAAGGACTGTTGCAAAGATCCAGGAAGGCTGGGTTATGTGGCAAGCTCTACATGGTGTCCTTTTATAAGTAGTGTATCCTCTGAGACATATCGCCACTTGTATCTCCTGCTTTTGACTATTTAACTGGTTGTAGTTACATTGAAAATGAACTGAATTAATCATGTGATGCGCCTAAATCCTGAGCTACAGAAGTGTGGTTTGTGTAGTTCAAGGTTTTCCATGTTCTGCAGTTCTTTGTACAATGAATTATTCCTCCTTTACGTTGCAAAGGTAGATCCACCTTACTTCAGAATCAGCCAGAAGCTCAGAAGGTTTTAGTGCATTGGAGAATATATCAGGTTTAGTGCCAGGGTGGGGCAAACTTCAGTGCAGTAGAGATTTGAGAGCTAATGGCAAGTCCAAAGGGCAGAGGGGTTAGTGTTCTTGGGTGGTGCCTTAACACAGCCCCACGCGTGACCGTGTCCAACGGCCTTCGATTACTGCCCGATTCGTGCTGACAGTGTAGGATCCACTGAGAATCCTGCGAGATCTCACCACAGCAGCAGAGGTCCAAGGTAAAGTTCTCCTTTCCTGTGTTTTTATTTCCTGCTTGCTATAATTTTGAAGAAAATTTCATCTGCAGACACGATTCAGTAACATTCTGCCGTATTCTGATAGGGGCCCTACCTCTGATCTGTGCAGACGTTAGCTGACTCGTATCTTCTGTTTCTAACAGACTGTGTTTCCTGGCTGGTATTCTGCCTGTAGCCTCATTATCTAATATTCCCTGCATTGAACTGCAGCTCTCCCTTCTCTGAGTAGAGTTTCTGCAGCTTTCTGTTAAGGGATATACCTTTCATTTTTAGCTGCTTTTTTTCACCACCATGTGGTGGAAAAGCGCATTGTACCTCAGCAGCGAACTCCCTGTTCAGCACACTGCACACACCATGTTGCTGCATAGAAAGCGCAGGGTGAATCTCATTTGTCTGTGGCCGCTTACTGTCCAGGTCACAAATTTTTGTTGCCTCTTCATAAGAGGGAATCTCCAGCTCCTGGTCGTTGTTGTCAGGATAGCTACAGGTTTCATGCAGGCTTTATCACAGGTCATTGGACTCGGTTGTGTGAGGGAGAGAGAAACAAGCACAGATGCAGGAAAGCTGCTTCACTGCTGTTGAAAATAAATGGTTGCAGAGGTAGTTCTGTTCAGTGGCTTTGAGATCAGGCTGGCTGAGTTCAGACATGAATGCTGAACTAGACCCGACTTCCTCAACTATAAGGAAACTGAGCTTCTTACATGCTAATTACCTTTGTAACTTCCCAGATTGAGACCCAGTTTAATGAGTTATCCAGGGTGGCCCTTGCTCAGTTGCTTCCCGCTGTTGAAAGCAGGTTCATCCTGCACAACTTCTGCACACATGATGCCTGGTGAAGCGCATAATAACACCTCGATTTCATGAAGTTTCTTCATTTTGAGCTCATGTGTCGAATAGAAAAGAGCAGTGAAATACTGGCAGTAAAAAAAAAATTAAAAAAAAATTAAAAAATGATGTTATATTGATGGGTTTTACTTCTGGCCCTTTCTGCAGCCCAGAGTCTGTGGAAGCTAGTCCAGCTGTCAGTGAGAAGAATGTGTACTCCAGCCACGGCTATGGGGCCACCCAGAAACACAGCTATCGCGGGCTGCCTTACGCAGTGAGTACTCTCTCTGCAGTGAATCAGCTCTTTACTGTCTACTTTATTATTTTCTCCTTGTTCCGTAGTTCTTTGCCTGTTAAGCTGTAGGAGTTTTGGCTTATTTATTAGGGAACACTGAGTTACAGCTGAGTTCTGTCATACACTTTGCATGTGTGTGTTTATTGTTTGTGAAGTCTTGCGTACTCTGTAGCAAGCTTTATTAGTGTTCTAGGTGATAGATTTTTAATGGAATGAAGTGTGAATATATATATGAATATATAATATTTTCCTGGTGGCAACTTTATGCCCCATTTGGTTTATTGTCCACTATTTCTATCGTTTCAGCTGTGCAGATTTTCATATTGGTAACTTATAACTATGCGAAACAAGGAACAGTCAGGAAGAGTGGGAACATGGCTTGAAACTAGGGGATGAACAGAACATTCAAGAATTATTGGGGTTGGAGGGGACCTTTGGAGATCACGTAATCCAGCCCCCTTGCTCAAGCCAACTCTGCTTGAGCAGGTTGCCCAAGACCACATCAGGTTGGGTTTTGAATATCTCAGCAGACAGAAACCCCACGACGTCTCTGGGCAACTGGTTCCAGCATTTGGCCCCTGATGTCATCTCACATTATTAGCAATACAGCAGTTAATGTTGAAATCTCCTAGTTGTTTTCATAGGTTTTGAATTTAATCCAATGGTGCAGAAGAAAACCATTCACATCTTTCAGAGCTATCGCTTTACTTTCTTGGTAGATTGAGGGATTCAGAGTGCTGTTTTACAGCAGTTGTTAAGCAATAACCTGGGAATTGTGGATTTGGGGCTTCAGTTTCTAGGCATAATAATTTCACCTTAAAAGTAGTACTGCAAATACTCGTTTTCAGGATCATAATTATGGAGCCCCTCCTCCTCTAACACCGCCTCCTGTCCAGACCATTATACCTCGTGCAGAACTGAACGGCCTGCATTCGCCTGATGAGGAGAACTCCGGGGACAGTGAGAGCTCCTCAGAAGGAGAATCCATTCCCGCCTGGTGCCACTGCAGTGTCTCCCAAGATGGTTTCCTCCTCAAGTGTGAAAAGTGCAGGTAAGCTTTGGTGCAGTGCAGATCTGGACTGCTCCTCGTGTTGACTTCTCATACCAAAGCGTGTCACGTTTGGGCTGTGGGATGGACTTCGTTTTGCTAACTGGAGCGTTCTTTGCGGTACTTTACCTAGTATTGACCCTCCTCCTTTGCGTTGTCAGCCTGACAAGTGTTGGTGGCACCAGGAGTGGAGATGAGGCTGTTAAATTGATGTTCTTATCATCCTGGGCCCCACTGAGGGCACGCATCTTGTGACATCCTGTTGAATTTCAAGTGACTTTACTCCTACAAACCAGCTTCAATTGTGCATTCTCCTTTGGCAGAGGAATGAGCAGGGGGAAGGTGATAAGGCTCCGCCGTCGGAAGCAGGACAACGTGTCAGGTGAGCTTGAGGGTGTGATTCTGATAGCGGTGACTTTTGCTTTCTTTCTACAAGACCTTTGTCCTTTGGCTGCTGTAATCATCTCACTGTGGTCAGTTCCTGCTAATATTCTTTACTCCAAACAACTGGAATTTTGTCCTCTCCTTCTGCCTCACCTTAGCTCTTGGGAAAATCAGACTAGACTATCTTTTGAACAGAAAAGGAAAATGTTCATGAGTGCCATTCTGTGAGATATCAGAGGTTTGAGAGACCTGTTCCCAGCTGGGTGGGAAAACTGGGAAGGTATCGTTTCCTCAGGAAAGAGCTATGCAGGGTCATCAAGTCGTCTTGATGAAAATAGACATAAGGGTAAACTGTTCTCTCTTCGATGAATAATGTTGCTAACGAAGCGCACCTCTCTACAGGTGGGGAGAGCAGTGCAACCGAGAGCTGGGATGAAGAACTTTCTCCCTCTACGGTGCTGTACACAGCTACGCAGCACACCCCTACGAGCATCACGCTGACCGTCAACCGTGTCCGTAGAAGCAAACCTAAGAAGAGGAAGAGAAGTACAGAAAAAGCTCGCACTGCTCCAAAGGCCAAAAAGATCAAGGTATGTGGAGTGAGACAAGGTTGCTGTGCTTCCTACCAAATGCTGTGTGGAGTATTGTTGAGAGCAGGCCGACGAGCTGGCAGCAGACAAGAAACTTTTGTCCTGTCAGGAGTTGCTCTTTCTGGTGTAATAATGTGACGCCTTGTATTTGTGACCTGCTAGAGTACGTGGCTGTTGGTTTAAAAATTACCTTGCTGGAACTCCACCCTTATTTCTCAACACTGTCCATTCATGCTCAGAGCTTGGATTCAATTACATATTTTCTCTTCTGCTCTCTTAGGATGTGGGGAAATAGCTTTTGGAGTCTATATGTTTTGTGGCAAAGGGGCTGTTTGTGAATGGAATGAAAGATGAAGGGAGCATGGCATTTATTACCAGGCTGTGTTAAGGAATCTGAGCTGCAGAGCTGCTTGGTACTGTCCTTCAGGGACAAAGATAGTATGGAAAACTATGTAGGTAGTGATAAGCGTTTGCTGAGGGATGACTTTACTGTCTTGTTTGTGTTCGGGGACTGAAGTAATTTTGGATTGCTTATATTGGAATGCAAGTCTGTGAGCAGCTGGTTCTTCCCCATCATCTGCTGGCTTTACCGTGGTTTTCCCCAGGTTAGATTTCCCTTGAAGTTCTAGTAGGCACTGACTGATTAAATAAAATACTGGGAGCAGGAGCCAAGTGAGGTCTTCAGGGGTTTTGTGGGTTTTTGTTGTTGTTGTTGTGAACCAGCTTGATTCTATTGCTGGCCCTTCTGTCAAAGCAAGTGGGGTTAGTCAGGATAGTTTTGATCTTGAGATTTTTACTGAGTACGAGGCGAGGCTTTTTAGTTCAGAAATCCTGACCATCAAGCTTTTCAGCAGTTTCCACTGGATTTGCATTGCAGAGTCTTTTTGTACAAGTCCATTGCTGTTTGTGTAGATCTTCCTGTAATTCTCGCCATCTTTCATTACGGGTTGGTTTGTTGGAGTAAGATCTAGTGTGGTTCTGGGACACCAGTTCTGAAAAAATATATAATACTTTGTTTTGTTTTGTTTTGTTTTTTCTCCTTGTTTGGGGGATAGGCTTTTCGAGAGGGCTCCCGGAAGTCTCTGAGGATGAAGGTGAGTAGAACCGGGAACATTTGGTGGTGGGAGGGGGTTTTTCTCCCTGTATTTTGTGCCTGTCTTGGTTTGCCTGGTGAATTTCTGATTGTGGTACCAACCTCAGTAATCTCAAGCCTTGCCCTGCACCACAAGCAGGCCTGTTCAAAAGGGAATTGCCCCTCGAACCTTGCTTTTGCTTCCAATAACTTTCTGTAAGGTAAAAGTCATCCAGTTCCAGGAGACCTGACTGATTCATGACACCTGGGAGTAGGGTGTTTGATGTAAGGGATGTAGAACTGGTTGTGGCCACTCTTCTGTGAGGTCAGTTATCATTTGATTGCATCAAAGTTATATGAAGCTTGGCCATCAAAGTAGTGCACAGCTTTAATGTCAGGAGTCCCTTGCAGTGTCGCCTTGTTTCTTTCCACATCCTCTTACTAGGGATGGATGAGTTGATAAGTTGATCTGTGACCTTCTGCAATACTGGTAGGTGTGGCTATCTGATAGAAAGCTTATTTGACAAAAAAAAAAAAAAAAAGAAAAAATAGATTTGCACTTAGAGCTAAATGTTCTCCTAGAAACATAAGAGGTGCCTTAAAGTTCACTCAGTTCCATCTGCCCCTGGTGCTGTAGCTGACAGTGGCTTCTCACAGGTGGCTCAGAGGAAACGGGACAACCCTGTGGTGTGTCTGTCTCTACACACCTGTCTCCTTAGTGTGAAAGTGCTCTGAAAGGGTAAAATACATGGAAACTCTTAATGCTTTTGATATATATATGATGAAAAGAAAGATGGTTCTTCAGTTGTCCTTGTCACTAATACCTCAGTGTCGCATATGTGTCAGTCCCTTATGAAGTCACTTAAGTTACTGATCTCTGGAGTATCGTTTGTTGAATTACTTCAACTGTTGCCAAGTAAAGAATTAAGTTTAATGTTTTGTTTTTCCTACCAGTTTCTTCTTTTCCCTGCCTTACAAGATGGTATAAATGGGCAATCTGCTTTTGTCCTCATTTCTTTACACTGCTTTAGGACGTGCAGTTTTAGCCTTCTGGGTACTAGCTTATGCCTTACGTTCAGTTTTGTGAAACCTTGGTGACCATTTAGCTAGAGGGTTCAGCATTATTTTGGGATCAATCACTACAAAGATTGAGATGCAATCAGCACCTTCTAGCATTATGTTGGGCATGGGTAGGTTGACTATGGGACAAGCCTACATGAGATTTATTTGCCTTCGTGTGTTGTGTGCATTTGGATTTTTGATCTACGTAATTATTTTTCCAAAGGGACTTAAAAAAGCTTTTTCTGGCCATGTGCTAGCTTAATTTTCTTGTGTATAACAGTGCCAAGTGCCAGCTCTCAAGAGGTCTTAGTGCTGCACAGAGTTCTCCATAAATTCCTAAGTGTTGCTGTTGTGCAATGTTATGGTGGATGCAAGTTCTGAAAACGGTGTCCTCATAAATTACGCTTTCCTAGCTTGGAACAGATTTGCCTTTTTTGCAGTATATTCATACGCTCAGAGAACTGTGGATAGTTTTGTCCTTGTTGTGTGCTAGCTGCTCACCCTTTGCTGTTTGGTGCAGAATTCCCCTTCTGAAGCACACGCCTTGGATGAAAACACAGCCGAAGGGTGGGAGAACCGAATACGACTCTGGACGGATCAGTACGAAGAAGCCTTTACGAACCAGTACAGTGCTGATGTCCAGAACTTGTTGGAGCGTCATCTAAACTCTAACAAAGACTGTGTGGGCAAAACTGTGATGCTAGACACGATCAACAAAACAGAGCTGGCCTGCAATAATACCGTCATCGGGTCCCAGATGCAGGTAAGAACCATTGGGACAGAAGTGGGGTACGGAGACTGGTCCTTTGGTTTCTAGACATCAGGTGTGGGCATGAGGGAGCAATATCATAGCTGGTCATGTAATATCAGGCCAATAGGCATAGGTTTGATATAAAAGGGAACAGAAGAGATGCCAGTGCCAGGATAGATTCAAAACCACATTCAGCCAAATCAGTGTTGCTAAGCTGGGGATATTTTGTGCAGTTGTGTGATACGGTTCACAGGTGTTTTACCTTAAATTGAACAGCTTGAGGCAAAACCAGATCTATCACTTGCTGGAGATAGGACATTTCTGGCTTTCCAGAAATGGAAAAAAATCTTAAAAAATCCTTTGACATTATTTCAATATTTTGTATGACTATTTGGACTTTGGTAACTTTCAAATACTTCACAACTACAGCTGATCTTAGGGAATTGTCTCTCCCTAACGTCTCTGTTCCAAGATGTGCAATAATTGGTGTCTTACCAGCTTTATAGAGTGCATGTAGACAAGGAGAAACAGAAAAAGGATGTGTTTGTGTGGTGTATGTCCTCCACGGTACTCTTCTCAGATGGTGTTTCATCTGGTCCATGCTTTATTGAACAGAGAGCAGCATTCCCACTTAGTTCAGGCTTTGTAGGGCTTCCTTGTCCAGGAGAACAGAGGTAGGTGCAACCGAGAAGGATGGACTCCAAACCAGATGTGGGGCACCTCTTCTGTAGAAGGGGAGCAGAGTCAGAAACCTGAATATCAGGTCTGTGTTTGTGCTTGAATCATTCTTGTTTATATCAGTTGACTCACCGCTCTGTGAAGTTCACCTGATCCCTCCCACCTTTTCCTTCTGCTTTCATATAGGTGAAGCACATCAGGCAGAGCACAGATATTGCCAGTAAGGGAGAGTGCAGAAAGAGGACTTTGAACCCAACTTCCTTCCACTCTTGCCTCTAATTCTGCAATAATAAGACTTCTGTGGGGGTTGGCTAGGTGAGTGGCTTTCCTAAAGAGAGCAGCTGAGGAAATACAGAGAAGAAAAAGTTCTGCTTCTCTAGTAATCTTAATATTTTCTGGGTCCAAAGATAAACTTTTCTGTCTCCTTCAAATAAGGAAAAGTTCTGAAATAAGTAATAAAACATGTTTCTTTTTATGAACTTCATAGAGTACAGCAAAACAGATGATTATAAAAGATACCGTGCATAAATGTGCTTGTTCTTGTCATGCTTTCTTGCCCTCTCCCTTCCCTGTACAGACATAGGTTTTCCCACAGGGAAAAGTGGCCAGCATTCCAACTCGGAAGACTCCAAATGCGATATACCCTAAAGAAACAAAAATATAGAAAGTTGCAAAGCCTCATAGTGAGCTGCAGTTGTTCTAAACAAGCTGTAGGTAGGTACCCATCATTCCACATGCTGGGAAAGTATAAAGGGACTTTGTGGCGTTCTAGTTCCTTTTGGGTACTGAGGCAGGACCAGGTGGCCATCCCGGGCTGTGCTGGTCACCCCTCCTGTCCTTGATTTTGCTCAGCAGGTGGCTGTGGAGTGTTGCGAGGAGGTTTTCCTGATCAGGTGTGGAGTGTGTGCTCTCTCATCCTGTGCTTTATATTGTCATTCTACTCATTTGTCTCCTCTATATTAGACAAACTGAGAAGGCTTCTTCGTTTGCATCACTTGTCTCCTAACTAGGTATCATGGCTGGACATAAAATTAGCTTTTCTCGGAGATAAGGAAATAGGTACTTTGAGGTAGAAGAAAAATTAGGAAGGTTGTGTCAACATGCAGATGAGAGCTGTGTGTAGAAGGTGGGTGTCAGAAGTGCTCTGTTTGGCCATGAAAACGCTGAGGAGAGTAGAAAAGAGTGAAAATGTTTTATATGCCCTGCATGCTGTCACAATGGAGAGAGTTGTTTGACTTGGGTAAGCAACAGTGCAAGTGTCATCTCTGTATACTTTTTAAAAAATAAAAAATAAAATTGAAAAGGAAAGGAAAAGGAAAGACAAAAGTGGGACGTAACAGCTTCCCCAAGCCAGGAGGAGTAAGGAAAGATGGATTAAGGAGTTATCCATGCAGGATATGGGATTTTGATCATTTAAATATTTCAGATAAACCCCTTTTCAACTGTCCTAATGATGCAGAGGGAAACTTGTGAAAATATGAAGCTAGTAAATAATAAAAACAACTGAATAAAATAGCATTGGAAGTCATCTTAGTACAGGCTACTGCCAGATGCTTGACAAACTGAAAGCTGGGAATCACTTCTCTGCCTGCTGTTACCAAACCAAACCCAGCGTCAGTATTTGCCCTTTGTCACCTCTGATAATTGCTGACTTGAGCTCAACCCCCTGATTGATTTCACATTCTGAAGTGCAGAGTGAAAAGACCTTTATAAAATAAAGCCACTGAGTATTATGCAGATGTTGCTCTGCAAACATATCAGAACGGTTCTGTCTGATTAGCAGTCAGCAATCCCTGGCCTAGGACAAGAATAAATCATTTTTTCTTTTCACGCATGAAAGCATAGCAGCTAATCCTCTTCATATTTCTAAAATCGGAAAACGAAAACAAGCTGAACTAAGGTCTTGCCAGAAAAGCTGAGAGATCGTTCCTGTTTTACCCAACTTGTTTGCTCGTTGTCACAGATGCAGAGCTTCTGATTCTTTTGTGGATTGTCTTCTCCCATCACCCACCTCAGCCCACCCATGTTCCCCAAGCTCTTCACCAGTATCAGGTGAACAGTAATACAAGTCATGGGCCGAAGGTGAGAGCGAAGGCCACCAGACACTAACATCTCTGAAAGATACTAAGAGAATTTCATAGAGTAGAATAATTTAGGTAGAGAGGGACCACTGAAGGTTGTCTGGTCCAGCCTTCCAGTGTAGGGCCAGCTTTGATGAGAAATTGATTGTAACAGCAAACAAGTGGGAGCATAGAAACAATATTATTCATCTAGAGACATGCTTATGTCTCAGTCCTAATTTATCTACTAATTTCAGATACTTTCTCCTTATCTCCTGTCATACACCAACAAATTAATCCCGTTTATTCCATCTCTGTTACCACAGCTGGATAGTACAAAGTGTATCCAATGATTTTAAAATATATTAGCAGCAGAAAGCTCCTGCTGCTCTCGGCAGTGTACACAGTCTTACCCTGCAGTTCACCTGCGTCATGGATTTGTTGATCAGAAATCAAGGCCAGCAGTGTGGCTTCTTAGTCTGGGAATAACGTGTTTCTTCTATGCCAGTTCAGTTGAGCTGGGGAATCCTCTGTGAGCTCCCATCAGGACCTGAGATATGAAGAGACAAACGATGCCTTGCAAGGTTTTTAGAGTCTCCGATACACACATGCAAGTTTTTTCCAGTTGCCAGCAGATACAGCAGTATGAAAAAGAGATATATACCCTGTAGACGTGATAAAAGTAGCATTGCATGTACCTCTAAGAGGAGATCTGAAATAGCAAGACTCCCATCTGTGTAGGTTCCTGCATTACTCCCATCTGCATAGGTTTCAAGTTAGTGTTTTTATAAAGCTATCTTTATTCTGGACCTGAACGAGAGAAGTCAACAAGTAGATCTGACTTCACTGGCTGATTCAAGATACGAAAGCAATCAGTGTCATGTCCTTCCCAAAGAGGTTTAGTTCAGAGCATGTAAAGATTGCTACAAAAAAAAAGGTTTGTGGTTTACTACTTACCTGTGATCAGTACGGAGAGTTTCCTTTGGTTCCCAGTGCCGAGTGCTGCATTAACTTCATTTTCACGAGGTCAGAATGTTACACATTCTGTCATTGTCCAGACCAAGCCCCTTCTTAAAGTACTGTGATTTTTACCCATTTGAGCAGACTGCTGGGTAACTGTTTCTAAAAAGAGGGTTTTATCAGGACAAGTTGGGATCTTGCTTTTAACGAAATCTTGTGTTTTACTTCTAATTTAGATAGATGACTGTGATTATAACTGAAGTAAGAACACTTATGCCTCAGTTCACTCTGGAGAAGTATCAAAACCGGCTCCTTATAAGCAGGGAAGAGCAGGCACAGCTCTCCTGGTGGGGCAGACAGCCATCTTCACAGCATTTTTACTTGCAGAGAGGTTCAATCTGTTAAACAAGAAAAGTTCTTTGTTTCTATTGAAGAAGTCCTTCCTATGCCCTAGTGCTTATAACATCGCTTCCATTAGTCTGCAGAATGTGTTTTGTTTGGAAGTCTGTGCTTAAAGAATGTTGTGGTTTCGTACTGTCAAGACACATAGTTGTGAAAATCCATTGTAATACAGCTGTAGACTTTAACAGAAAAAAGATACAGCAAACTGTCACTACTTAGTTAAAAATGTATTTCTTCATGTTAAAAGGAAACAATCCACAGTGCTAGTTGAGCGGGCAGATGAAGAGAAGTTTCTGGATGGAGTCGGAAATTGCCGGCTTAAATCTTTGGCCTGTTAGCTAGAACATATCATCCTCTGCAGAGGGAAGAGCTTGTGCTTTTTCCTCTGAATGTGTGATAACCCACAATTTAGGGAGGATTTGAGTTATTCTGTCTGTGTAAGTGCCCATAATTGCAGAGCGGTTCCCTGTTAGCAGCAACTGACAGGTCTGGTTGTGCCTCTTAGCTGCAAAACCAAAATACTTGGTCTGATAGATTTGTAAGACTCCCTCTTGAAGGAAAGGAAAAAATACTTTTTGCTTTTGATAAATACTGTCGAGGTCATTGGTCATTATTAAACTGTTACAGAATAATCAGGATATTCACCTGGCAGAGTTTGTGTGTTGCTATTAAGAGTACTTTTCATGTAGGTAGAATGTTCTTCATGAGTTAGAGGCATTTGGTTTAAATTCTCATATTTTGCTCTGGTTTTTGTTACAGCTGCAGCTGGGAAGGGTGACTCGGGTTCAGAAGCACCGGAAGATCCTGAGGGCAGCAAGAGACTTGGCACTTGATACCCTTATAATTGAGTATCGAGGGAAGGTTATGTTACGACAGCAATTCGAGGTCAATGGGCATTTCTTCAAAAAGTAAGAGTACTATGAAGTGATTAGTATGAGAGCATCACAGCGCTGAGGGACTCATGTCTCTTTGGGATAATGCACGTTGACAGGGCCCCTGTCAGCTGTGCCGTCCATAGAAACGTGAAATCAAATATCCAACCTCAGCTCGATGCTCTGCTTATGGGCTAAAACCCTCTGAATTAGATCTTTTAAACTGTGATGACAGAAATACATAAGTGTCCAGAGTGATAGCACTGGTGGAAGCGCTGCTTCCCATGGAGTCAGGGATACCTGTTTTAAGTGCTGTGGGAATTGGATAATTTGGGATTGAGACATTCTGTTACTTCTCCAGGCCATATCCCTTTGTGCTGTTCTACTCCAAGTTCAATGGCGTTGAAATGTGCGTTGATGCCCGCACCTTTGGTAACGATGCCAGGTTCATCAGGCGTTCCTGCACTCCAAACGCAGAGGTAAATTCTCTCTTCACCATCATCATAGTCACAATGTTTTACATGTTTTACACAGGCTTAGTGCATTCCCTTTTTATGAGTATTCAAACGTAAATGCAGCAGAGGGAGTAAATTCTCTGCATGTCTTGCTTGCTTAATGGTTTGTGCTTGGAAGATGAGAATGTTTGGGAATGTGAGGTTTTTCTTTGGAAGGGAAGGTTTATTTTATGGCTTTCCTTTGGCTGCAGAATGATAGGACAAGCAGGTGGTAGTAAGTGGAAAAGCACAGGATGAGACAAGAGGAATGAAGCAAGCTTTTCCCTGTGGCAAATTTGGGATAATTATTCATGGAATAGATAAGAGCTACTTTGCAGAAGAAGGCTTCCCTCTTGGAAGTAAGGAGTGCAACTTGTGGAGATGTTAGTTTCTCTCTACTTTGTTTAACAAGGTTCGTCATGTGATTGCTGATGGGATGATCCACCTGTGTATCTATGCTGTTGCCACCATTGCCAAGGACACAGAGGTTACCATCGCCTTTGACTATGAGTACAACATCTGGTGAGTCCTTCACCTCACCCAGGAGCTCTCCACTGCCCTCCTGGACTGGACATCTTCCTCCAGCCCTTTCCTCGCATTCTACATTTTGCTCCGTTTTCTACTGAAATGCATTTTCCGGCTATTCTGTCCAGTTCTGCTGGCATATTCTCCAATAGAGGCCATAAGGTAGCCTGCTGTCCTTGCTTTGGCACGTGGTGAGATGTTTAGTAGGAGATGCATTGAATGTCTCTGTACGAGGGTTGAGAAATGAAGAGTGACACGAATTATGTTTGTGTTTTGGAGCAGCAACTATAAAGTGGACTGTGCATGTCACAAGGGGAACCGGAATTGCCCTGTGCAGAAACGTAGCCCAAATGCTGCAGAACACCTACCTCCACCTGTTTTAGGCACACTGATTGGGGCAGAAACACGCCGGCGAAAAGCCCGTCGAAAGGAGCTAGAAATGGAACAGCAGGGCATTGCATCGGATGAGAACAGCAGTCAACAAACGGAGGAAGTTCCTGAGGGACCTCCAACAGTCAGTGACAATGAGGTAAAACCCCTGACACTTTGTTGTCAATATTTTTATTGTTCAGTGGTGTAGAATCTGATCCAATACAGCACTGGGATCTTCAGAACAGTAACTGCGGGAGGCCTTTTTTAAACCTTTAGCACCTTAGAGTAACATAGGAATCTTGATAACTTTAAAACAGTACCAAATATTGTTAGACGTACTAAGTCTGGGCTTCTCTTTCAGGTGGTAGAGAAGGAGGAGAAACAAGAAGGGGAGAAAGAGGAACCTGTAGATGAGCAGGGAGCCTTGGTCCACGGCCGACGGGCAAGTACCTTTTTCAGTCTCTGGGTATCATCCCCCTTAGGACTTGCTTCATTCCAACAGGTCCAGTTGATTATTTCACTTGTTTCAACACAAATTCCAACTGTCAGTGGTCTTCAGTAAACCAAAAAACCACCCAGGTTGACTCCACATCACAGGATTTGTGTTCAGGTACTGCAGATTAGAAGGTGTAGGACAGATTTGTTTGCTAATTGAAAGATTTAACTGTTACTTTCAGGGCTGTTCTGTAGTCTAAACCACACCATTAACAAGACAATCAGCACCAGATTCAAAAGAGTTCCTGCTCCCCTTCCTTGTTGCCAGTACAATTTATGGAGCCATATAGAATCATAGAATAGTTTGGGTCTAAAGGGACCTTTAAAGGTCACTTAGTCCAACCCCCAAGCAATGTGCAGGAACATCTTCAACTAGATCACAGCATGAAGCAGATTTTTGTTTAAACTTAACCCATTTTGCTGGGTTGGGTTTGTGAATAGGTATCTTTTCCATCTATGGGTTCATAAACCTGTTGCCATGTGGGAAAAAGGTTGGATCAAGTGGCAAAAGTTAGTGAGGGGTTAGATCACTGACAGCACTACTGGCAACAAGTCAACAGAATTTGGTATGTCCTTTATTAGGAAATCCCCTTCTGCTCCCAAATCCTTGTTGTCTTAATCAGTTGTCTTGATTAAAATATTTCTTAGTGCTCTGGGATGTTTGATAGCACAGTCCCTTCTCAGCCACTTTCTGTACTGAGCAGAGCTGTGGGTTTTCTTTCTTGTGCTTCTTATGGCACCAGCTATTGCTCCCTGGGTGAGAATGTTTTATGCATGTGGATGGAGCTGGTCTGGTTCTACTTAATAATAAAATAAAACAAAAACACACACACCCCAAATAAATTTAAAAAACAAAACCAAAACAAACAAACAAACAAGCCCACCCAAAAAGCCCAAACAAAACTGACCAAAAACCCAAGGAAGAAAAAAAGTGCTCCCATCCTACCAACCAACACAGGTATTGGAGCTTAATCACCCGTCTTCCTCTAATTGGTGATATGGATCTTCCATGTGCAAATTTCTTGTAAATGCTTTAAGTGTTAAGACAGTGCAGCAAATTGTGGAGCTGAGGGCTATCCAGCTGAGACATCCTTGGATTATCTCATGGATTTCTTTAGAACAGGCGAGGTAAAAGTCAGTTTCTGCTGAAATTTGACTAAGAGCAGTCACCCATCGGGCTGGCCTCAGGCTCGCAGGGAAGATTTCGTTTCAGTGCAGGGCTGCTGATCTCTTTCTGGGACAGTATGGTTCAAGAAGACTTAGTGAAGTGTTAGTTCCCCATGAACCTGTAAGCCCTGTTCCTGTACGTTGCACCAGTTAATCTCCTTTAATGGGATTCAGTTTTCTATACATGGTGCCAGGTAAATACTTATATCTGTAGTTTTCCCGGTCTCTTTTTTTTTTGTCTGTATTAAATATTTTTGAACAGGAAACGGTAAAGGCCAGGCTGCTGTGATTGAGCACTGCTGGGTGCTTCCAGATTCTTTCTCCTTCATGACAAGGCTCAGAAGGCGCTTGACCCCACTTCTTAAAATTCACTTGGTTCAGCCTGGTTTTTGCCAGTCACTGCAGCATTATTGTACTGGGCCTTTTACATGCATAATTACCAATTATTTCTGACACAGCCAGGTGTTAAGATTTCCTGTGCTTTCTGTTTACCTTACAAATACCTTTGTTTTGCCTCTCTATTCTCTCACGTTCTGTTTTTCTTATCCACTATGTAAGCTGCTTAGACGAGGGGTTTTTTTTGAGCTAGGTGATCTCCTTCCATCAGGGAAGGAATGAATCTGGGTCATTTTAGTCAGCCTGTGTGACGTGTTATAGTTGCTGCAAATTACTGATTCACTTTTGTTGCCTCTGGCTTCTCTTTGCTTCTAATGTTTGGTCATTGGCAAGTAGCTCTATTTGTTTCCACATCGTCTCTTCACTCTATTTATTCTTTCTTATGGTTTTTAGTTCTTCAAAATTATGCATTTCCTTGTGGCTGTTCTATAAATACAACTCAGTAGTATCTAAGTGGCCCTATTTAAGGATAAAGTCTCGTTCTTGTAGTTACTCTATGAACACATGACTGTTGTTGTTATTCTGGGAAATTTGCCATGTTGAAAAATGCAAATATCTGAAAAGAACCGCTTCTCTCTGTCCTCTTTTTGGCTCTTGCCATTGCTATTTGGCAAGTTTGTCTCCTTCCTGTGCTGCATCCCATATCTGTTCCTGCCTCCTCCTCTTTATGTGTGTAATTTGCAGTGCTGACTTGAATTTCCTTTTGTGTTCTAGTCCCGGGAAGACAGAAAGGTAGAAGCCATCATGCATATGTTTGAAAACTTAGAAAAGAGAAAGAGGAGACGAGAGCAACCGTCAGACCGTAACAGCACTGATGCTGAAATCAGCATCAATTCTGAAGCTCCCGAGTCGGAGGAAGTAAAAACAGAAACTCCTGAAGTTGAAGATGGAAATTCAGCACTGAGTGCTGCTGCTCCCAACGTGTCGAACAGTAACAGCAGTACTGGGGTGAACACACGGCGGTCTTCACAAGTAGTGGTAAGACGAAGATAGGCCTGTTTAATAGCTTGTACCCAGCTCACATGCAGCATGTCCTATCGTAAGATCGTTCAGGTTGAGAGGAGCTTCGTGGGGTCTCTAATCCATTCTGTAGCAGGCATGGTCAGCCATGAGGTCAGACCAGCTTGGCCGGGGTTCTACCCAGTCTGCTCTTGAATAGCTCCAGGGCTGAAGATTGCACAGCCCCTCTAGGGAACCCCGTCCAATTCCTAACTGTTCTCATGGTGAGAAAATTTTGCCTTGTATCTGGTATATACAATGATGCATCACTGCATCTCCTTGGTGGCTTCAGTCTGAATGCAGAACGACTGCCATTGGGTCCCCCTGATTCTTCTCTGGACTGAACAAGCCCAGTTCCTTCACCAAGTGGGCCCCTTCCATACTGGTGTGAACTTAAGTTGGATGCACAACTGCAGTGGTTGAGTAATTCTTTTGCTCTTTGTTTTTTTTGGCCTGCTGTACTTTGGATGCACGTGTATGGCAGGGCCTGGAATGATACATGTCCGCTCACACCAGGGGTAAGAGCAGTTACCTTGAGACAAGTGGCAAGTTTCGTATACTGCTGCTTTTTTCCTTAAGATGAGCATTCTGGTCGACACCTTTAAAAGCGCAGCAGACAAAACAATGCACCAGTGTTTTAGAAGGGTCCTCAAAGCCATCTTATGAGCCGATACAAACAGGGTCCAACTAGATTTTACGATTCAGATAAATAAATCTCGATCATTAATCCTGTATGCAGAGAAAAGGAATACTCTTAGAGGTCCTCATACTAATGACAGTTTATATTGTAGGATGCTGTCGCCGAAAAAACACTTACTAAGCCAGCTCCAGCAAAACCCTCCAGGCCCCGACCAAAAAGTCGCTTCTCTCGATACCGGACAAGTTCAGCCCAAAGACTGAGAAGGCAGAAACAAGCCAGTTCCCAGCAAGCTGAACTCGCACAGGCTGTCCCAGAGGAAGGAAGCACTGCCAGCTTGGTAACCGCAACAGATGTCAGCAATGTGGAAGGTCCGGGAGAAGGCAGACAGTTGACAGGATCTGACCCAACTGCTGTCCTGGCTGCAGGATCTCAGACAAATCGAGCTGCAGTAAAGTACCCCAAAACGAAAAAGGTAAATGTGATTGAGTGCTCAAACTGAAGAAGGGGGGAAATGACATTTTGTGCGGCCTTGAGGGAGAGGTTGGCTCAGGGGAAAGTTCTTCAAAATAGTTGGAATTACCTGACTTTTTATTTGCTGTATTATTTGTTTTGTAGTGGCTGAGAGCTGTCACCGTGGGTCAGAATCTGGCTGCTCAGCCCTGTATACACAAAGATCAGAAACAAAAAAAATAGCTGATCTTTACAGCAAGTCTCATAGACCTTAGATATCATCAGGGTGTACAGGTGCAAGAGGAAAGGTCTCACTTTTGGGTATGGCAAAGAGTTCTTGAAAGAGGCAAATTATACAGTTTTGTGGGGATGAAAATGTGTCCAACTTGAGGGGTCCTGAGAGAGAAGGGTAGGAGGGGCTTGGCAACATAAGAAATTGCAAATTTTTGCACTCAAAAGAGAAAATGCGTGTTAAAAAAGCTTGGATGCATACGATCTCAAGAAATTTTATGTGTATTCCCAGTGTCTTAGGAGCAGGGAGAAAAAGATGATCAGCCAAGAAAGTTACCTTAAACCAAGCAGTACAGAGGTGTAGTGAGACTCGCTTAAAACAAAACCAAGAAACCCACCTTGAAATAACCAGGGTGTTGCATCTTGTAAAGCGTATTAAAACAAAGGTTCTCTTATGTACGCCAGCAAGAGAAGGAAGAGAGAAAATTGGAGCCATGTAGTAAAGATTAGTTGGAATTTAAAAATAAACTTATAATGGCATAAAAATGTGTGTTTGTGTGGGAATTGTCAGAATCTTTTTGGGTTGAGGTGGGATGGCAGCCTGAGGGTATTCGCTAGGACAGAGTAGAAGGGGTTAGCTGTTAGCTTTCGGCTTAGAATTGGAGATCAAGAGGGAACGTGACTGTGGACTAAAATGTACAAACTGGGAGAAACTTGTAAGGGAAAAAAGGAAAAATTGCAGAAGCTACCGGGCAGCTGCCACATTAACTATTAATACATTTAGCCATGCAGCTAGGAACTTGTTTTGAACAAAGTGATCAAGTTTTGGGGGAAGCTTCCACTAAGGTTAATGGTCCATACAATCAAGCTACTTGTGTAAAACTGGATTAGCTGTTGTGCCTGCGACAGGTGAGAACTGGGTTTGCCGCAGGATGTCCTGCTGTGTCCCTGCCTGTTGAGGAGGAGGTTTTAGCACACGGGCTGACCTGAGCATTGCTGCCCCATACACCTTTCTGCCGTATTGCCTTTCTTCTTCATCTGTGCTGGTTGCGGTGACATGTATGTTTTCTCCTTCAGTATCTTGTTACCGAATGGCTGAATGACAAGGCGGAAAAGCAGGAGTGCCCCATTGAATGCCCTCTGCGCATTACTACAGACCCGACAGTTTTAGCGACGACCCTAAACATGTTGCCAGGTCTCACCCACTCCCCGCTGATTTGTACCACGCCTAAACACTACATTCGTTTCGGTTCACCTTTCAACCCCGAGAGACGTCGAAGGCCATTTCTGTTGGATGGAATTTACAGCTCCTGTAAAAAGGTATGTTTGCTCATGTCTTATTTTCAGGGTTAAGCTCATCAAGATCTTACTGGCACGCCTGTGAAGCTGTTGTGTCCTCTTTGAGCCCGTTTCCACGTGTTCCTGCTGAGCCGGCCGTGCCTGATGTGTCGATGCAGGCTCCAGGCGATGTCTGCTGACCCTCTCCTAGCCACTGTTCCGTTTTCATCCTCACCTTTTGCCATGGTAGAACAACTGTTCTGTGACTCTGCTCTTAGAAACATGTACTTACAAATCTGCAGTGGCTGTTTGTTATCCAGCATATGCTATGAGTTTTAATTTTTGCCCTTAGAAAGTTTTTTGTTACTGTTATACTTTCACAGTCAGAGGATGGTTGGCATTGTGGCGATCAGACAGTGTTGCAAAAGATCCACAGAATACAGTGCCTCAGCAAGATCTGTTGTCTTTGAGAGCATTTGTTTCTTAGCAAAGCTTTTGAATTTGTTCACAAGAGCAAGCCCTCAGCCCTTTAGGATCATAGACTGTCTATCTACAACAGATACTTGTGGCTGTGCAGGAAGAACTGAGCCCAGCCAAGGACTTCATCCCTCCAGAGATGCTATGTGGCCAGTAAATACTGGTATTTACCCATCCACAGGGAAACAGTAGTTCGGGTTAGTTTGCTCAGTCAGATTTCCATCAGGATCCATCTTGCCCATTGCCTGTCAGCCTTGTTCAGAGACTCTTGTAGTTCCTGTCACTACATGACAATTTTATGGAAATCCATTCTGATCTTCCAGTCTTGGTAGCTTTCAAAGTCAGGTACCATGTCCTGGTTTCTTTGCTTTCCTTTGAGGAAGCTTTTCCAGAGGCAAACTTTGGACTTTGCTGTTTCCACCCTCAGCCAGTTTGCTGTTGTGCACTAACAGGCACCTACAAAAAGAAGCTAAGGTCTCTCATGGGTATTTTCTTCCTCGGTAAAGCTCTTGATGGTTCATACGCACATGTATTAACAAAACCATGTTTGTTTCCGTGCGCCTGGGCAATCTCCCCATGTATCTTTAAGCTGAGAACTGTAAGGTTTGAGTGACTTTTTCAGACCCTTAATACAGTGTCTTTGAGGCTCAGGGCAGAAATGGTGAAGTTATTCAGAGTTCTCTGCTTGGTGCATTTGCTGCACAACTGGCCAGCAAGCTCACAACTCAGTGACAACCGTAATTGTGGAACAAGTCTCCCAGTCTCTTGTTACCTTTGACTGTTTTCTAGTCATGTGAAAATTCTCACTGCGGGAGAGGGAATGGTCTGGTCTCCCTGTGGACAACTTCCACAACTTACCTGAGTGTCCAAAACTGGATGTTGTGTTGCAGCAAGGACATTTTCAATACAGAAAGATGATCTGTGTATTGTAGCCTACACCCATTTTTTGCATCCCAGTATGACGACTGAGTCTTCTTTGGCAGGTTGATTTAGACTCCTGTTTAGTTTGTGATTTTCTGTGCTTGGTAGAACAACTTGCTGCTGTTTCTGGCTTAATGTGGTGTTTCGTTCGAGCCCGTGCTGAGCCGTGTCCCGTTTGTCCCCATCCGTTTTCCAATTTAGTAGGAAAATCTTGAATACTGTCTTGTAGCATGTTGTTCCTTCTCCCAGGGGGGCATCATCTGAAAACTTAAATACGCTGCCTGTTCCCTTCTCTAAATAATTAATAAAACGCTGAAAGCTTCTGTGTCCAGAACAGATGTTGCAGAAAGCAATTTGTTAGATTCTACTTTTTGAAAGTAAATAATTAATAACTGTTCTAGTAAGGTTTTTTATCCACTTTGTAGGAGTTCCCCAGCTTTTTCACGGAAGATGCTTGCTAACATTCAGTATTTTAATCACTAACAGTCTGGAGATGTAAAAAAAGGTCTGCTTCATATGCTGAGGAATGCTTAGAAAACTGTCATGGGGAAGACGTCCTTTTCAGCCAGCTGAGGTCTAGAAATGGTCCAGAACTCAATGACATCGCTGTCTCAAAAACTGATCTTTCTGTCTTGTCTCCTTCTGACTACTCAGTCAGGAAAGTTGATTTATAAAGGCTGTTGAAATAGATCCCATATTTTCTTGGATTGTCAGCAGGCCTCTTCCTTCAACTACTGAGCACTGTGCCAAAAACCCCTCAGCCGATGATCTCAGTTTGCATCCAAAACATGCCAATAGCTGAAGCTGGTGAGGTATCTGAGCTGTACGACCCGCTCACACTAATCCCATTGTGCAGCAACCTGGGGTCGTGGTGCTCCAGGCTGGCCGGCACTTCTCTGGTGCCCATGGTGGAATCCTTTGAGATATATTTGAACAAAGAAGCATCTGCCATACAGTAGCGAGGGCCATCAAAAATAGATCCTGTCACCTGCTCGTCATCCTCACCTCGAAGTTTTCACTTTGACGATCATGGCCACTGAGTTTCTTGCACTTTCATGGTAGCATTGAGGAATCATAAGATAAATACCCGTATTTCTAATCGGATACATATTGCTGGCATGCAGATGAACTGTGGATTACTAAAAGGTAAACTTATCATTTTAAACCTCTTTAGGGGAAGAAAAGGCTGGTAAAGTGAGTCCCAGATTACTGTTTGTGGCTTTTTTCAGCAGTTTGCAGTCGTTTTACTGAATCACCTGGGTGTTTACCTTTATACTGTGTCAGTTATTTTTATAGTAAAGTAAGCGAAGGTTTCCTGCCTGCCATCAGGAGTCAGTTTGTATCGAGATGCAGGCCTAGTAAACCCGCTGATTTGCTGAGGCTTCAGTTCATGTTCGCTTGCATGAGATGTGAAACATTCTTCATTACTGGTGTTCAGAAGACCACTGTGACTTTTATCTCTTTTATTAGTAGCCAATAAAAAGATTTGCCTTTATTATTCTCTTTTTGTTTCAGCTCCCTCAAAAAGTGCTGCTTGCATTTCATTTTTGTTCTTGGTCTCTGGCAGCGAGCATAGTCCTGGAAGAATTGTTATGTGATTAAAGTCAAATATTGCTCTGTTGTAATTGTTAGAGCAGAATCTGTGTTAAGCTCTAATATGCTTTAGTGGAGCAGGGGGGACAGTGTGTTTGTGCTCATGGGCAGGAAACAGCTTTGCGGAAATTAGGGGGTCAAGGTAGTTTTTCATACTTATATCCCTTTTAATTAAAATTGCTTTTAATAGCTTTTAGCTGTAATTTGCTGTAATTTGCTCTTATCTTTGTGTTGCCGCTGAAGATTGCTGATCTCCAGAATGCATCAAGAGCGCGTAGTCAGCCCGTCACAGTAGGTGTTAGACTCAGCGCTAACAGCTGCGTTCTAATGAGTTCCTGTCTGAGTGCACGCGAAGGAGGTAAATCAGTGTTCTGAGCAGATTGCCCCGCTGCACAGAAGCGTAGGAGTTTGAGAACATCCTGCAAGATTACATAGAAAGTACCAGAGGGGTTGCACGTTCATGTAGTCTCGTTCCATTTCAGCGCTGGATCAAACAAGCCCTGGAAGAGGGGATGACTCAGACCTCACCAGCTCCGCAAGAGAACAGAACCCAGTGTCTATACCAAAGTAACGAGAACAGCAGTTCTTCCAGCATCTGCAAAGATGACACAGGTAAGTGCTCAGCACCAATCAGGGCGGCGTGGGTGCTTGAGTGAAACTGGGGAAGCTGCTGAATAATAAAAGCAGCGGCACAGGATGCTGACAATGTGCACTGCTGCTGGATGGCACAGCGTTAGGGCAGGTGAGAATGTTACTTTGCCATTCATTCAAATTCCTGCAGACCCATTCTAGCTTGAGCATGTGTAAAGTTTCTCGGTATTTTCCTGTGAAAAGATAATCACTTTATCTTGCATCATCAACCTCAGTGCCGTGTGATCATTTGTCCGATAGAGGGAGGAAAAAAAAGAGTACAATATCGTCTCTTTTCAGCAGGATGCTGTTAGATGGACAACTAAATATCTGCTGACTATAGGAAGATATATCAAAGTCTCACAGGCACGTATGTAATAAGCGAATGATTAAGTAAGTCTCAAAGATGGAGAAGCTAAAATCTGTGAGTAAAGCAGCAGAATGGTTAAACATTTTGTCTGAATCTTTCTACAGAGAAAGAGGGTGAAGATCTGCTCAGTCAGGGATCTGTTTTCCCAGGACGACAGACAGGAGATTAGACAAGACACAAATTTACAGAATTGATCATTGAAAAGTTAGATGAATAAGAAATGAACAGAGTGCCAGAACCAATAAACTTGCATCTCCGAGCAAGACCTGAAGAAGCAAACAACTGACCTGCAGAATTTACTGAATGCTTTCTTTTTGTTGTTTTCTTCTTTTTTAAATTGAGCATCAGAAAACGTATTATTTTGAACAGGGGTAGGCCCAAGGGAAAGCTGTTAATCATTCAGGGGAGTGAAATGTGTTTGGGCTGTATTGATGTAGCCTATAGGGAACTATAGGTAATGAAGACAGAGCTCTGGTTTGTTTGTAGTGACAGTGACATGTCCTCTGACCCCTCTCCTTTTTTTGTCCCCTTCTGTCTTCCTTTCCCCTGGCTCCCTCTTATTCTTATTTCTAGTTGAAATATTTTCTTTCCTTGTTCACCGTATGTTCCTGATTATGGATTGTTTTGTTATCAGTCGTTAGATCTTGTGTACAAGTACTTCAGAGGTACTTAATTTTCAGGAATCTTTCAAAGTCACATTGGAGACTCACGGGCTCCATTTGGGCTGGGAGAAGGGGGAAGCAGACAGCGTGTGGTTTGCACATGGTTACGGTTGATGGTTCAGCCCTGTCCTTAGCTCAGTTTGGTTTTTCAGACTTGCTGAGTCCCCTGAAGAAATGGAAATCTCGCTACTTGATGGAGCAGAACGTTAAGAAGTTGCTGAGGCCGCTGTCTCCCGTCACCCCTCCGCCTCCCATCCCTTCGGTCCCCGGCTCAGTGAGCCCACAGCTGGCTACACCCTGCTCATCGCTGCCGGGAGAGGAGGAGAGTCGCAACGGTTACGGCGTGATGTTCTCACCAATTCCTTCTCTGGCTGCTAGTCGCTGCAATACTCCACTACAGTTTGAGGTAACTCTGACTGGGGACTGGAAATGCCAGAAGGGGAGGAACTGGAATATTTTTAGCAGAGAGGCAGCACTAGGGCCACCTTCTTTTTTGAGTATGTGGCCGTATTTCCAAGCAGCATCACAGTGTCAGGCTCAAGCTCCTCTACTCCACTTCTGGCCAAATCTCCCACTCTATTAAATGTCAAACCTTGCTGCAGCCCAGCCTCCTCTCCCTTCATAGCTATCAGTAACATCATTCTAGTTCTTTTCTCCATTTCTGCACAGTAGCTCCCAAATTTTGCAGGCTTTTCAGTGTTCTTTAGCCATCTTCCCTTTTTCAGATCTCTGTGCCAATGTGGCTTCCAATCTGTGCCTCCTCCCAAGTGCTCTGCTTCTCACAGGCTCTCTGACATACTTGGCTGCTCTTTCCCTAGAGAGTTTTCAGTAACCCAGAGTATTGTAGAAATACTTTACATCAGCTTCCAATTTATCCTTTGGTTTCCCTGTCCCTTGACTGGGTAGAAGGAAAATACCTTATACCTCTGATTTCTTGATAGTTTCCTTTTGCAGAAATGTGCAGAAGCACTGAGTGGGCTGTGTCAGTGGTTTCCCTTGCTCTAAACTCTGTGGGAGAATTATCAGCATCCATCCAGCCAGGCCCTTCCACTTTGTGTTGCTGCTCTGTGCCTGTGAAGAGGGATCATGCTGTTTGCATTTTCAGTTTTATTTTCTAGCACTCCATATTTTCATACTTAACTCCGCTCACACTCTGCCAGTTAAAACCATTAAAAACAAATTTTTGCGCAGTGACAGACTGCTCTGTACCAGGGACTGTTTTGCAGGAATCCCTCATCTGGTTTGCCACAAGGCAAACAGTCCTTTGTTGTATTTTTAGCTTAGTGTGCTTTTCATTATTTTCTTTGAGAGCCCTTTCTTGTAAGCTGAGAGGCAGATCTGTAGAGGTTGGCAGGGAAGATTGTGGAGCGCTGAGGAGATAAAGGACAGTTTCAGGCACAGAGACTGTATTATAAGCTTCTGAAGCTCTGGTTGGTCGGGTTTTTAGACTGAGGTTTTTCAGATTCAGTTTGGGGATTTTTTTTAAATTGGAAACATAAATTGGAGGATGCTTAGCCCTTCCCATGGTGACAGGAGTGACCAGCAGCGTGATGACATGCGTCTGCTTTTTCTGAGGAGTTTGTCAGAAGCTTTTTTAGTGAAGAAATTTGAGATTCCTCAGTTTTCGCACAGAATCACACAGAATGTCAGGGATCGGAAGGGACCTGGAAAGCTCACCCAGTGCAATCCCCCCCGCAGGGGCAGGAACACCCAGATGAGGTTACACAGGAAGGTGTCCAGGCGGGTTGGAATGTCTGCAGAGAAGGAGACTCCACAACCTCCCTGGGCAGCCTGGGCCAGTGTCTGTTACCCTCACTGAGAAGAAGTTTCTTCTTGTATTTAAGTGGAACCTCTTGTGTTCCAATTTGAACCAATTACCCCTTGTCCTGTCATTGGTTGTCACCGAGAAGAGCCTGGCTCCATCCTCCTGACACTCATCCTTTAGATATCTGTAAATTAATGAGGTCACCCCTCAGTCTCCTCTTCTCCAAGCTCAAGAGCCCCAGCTCCCTCAGCCTTTCTTCATAAGGGAGATGCTCCGCTCCATCATCTTTGTTGCCCTGCAGAGACTCCTGCCATATCCCTCTTATGGCAACGTACCTCTGGGAAACCTTCCTTTCTGATGGTATTTTAGGCCTGCTCAGTAGCGTGGAAAGGAAAGGGCTTGGGAAGGCGGCCTTAGCCGTGCCATCACAAGCACCGGTGCTCAGATATGTGGTGACATTTCATAACGCTCTCCATTCACACCTGTTCTCTTGGCTTTAGCTGAAAAAGTAGCCCACAGTGGATTGAAAGAGTCATCTTTGTTCTGTGAAAGTTTGCTGTAGTGTTTGGGGGATCTTAGCTCACCTTCGGGGCAAAACCAGGCTTTGCATCTCTCCCATGTTCTCCATAAAAAGCTTTGTATTTCATGGTGCAAACTCTATCTGACAGCATCAAAGGTTTAAAGAATAAGATGTTTCTTTTCTTAATATTTTTGTGCTCTCTTTTGGGTACTAAGTTATCGCACGAAACACAGTAACCCAGTCCTGTCCTTGTGCTTCCAGGAAGCTCTAGAAACCACTTAACAGTGTTGCCATCCAGGCTGGAGCCAGTTCCTGGGATAATCTTCGTTTAGAACAGCAAACCTCTGCTCTTGTTGTTTGTTTTTTTTTTTTAGTTGATTTTTGTTTTGCTTCTTGACTTTTTAAGTATATGAATAACAAGATGTTTTTCCCTGCTTCCAGAACGTATCGTCCCCTGAGAGTTCCCCTGCGCATAGGCCCGAGTCCATGTCACCCGAGGTAGTTATTGCAGTGTCTCCGTTGCGTTTGGGGCCGGGAGTGTGTGTGTGGACAGGGTGTTTCAAAAAGATGGACCCAATTTCAAAGCAGTCTAACAACAAATCGGGTCTGTCTTTTGAAACACCCTGTATTTGAGGCTGTGGTGGGAGGGGAGGGAGACGAGTCAGTGGGAATAAGGGTAGAGCATTAGTCACAACAAGGCCAAGGAGAGTTTTCAGGGTTATCACAAGAGAGAAAACAAATTGAGGACTGGAATTTGTTATTGGTTTGTTGACACTGGTGGGAAACAGGCAGTGTGAAGATCTGGTATGTCTTGCTACAGAGGTGAAGGCAAGAGGTCTGGGGAACCTGGAAACACAAAATCAACTTCAGCCCTGGCCCAGCAGATCAGTGGTGTGTGGTATTTACTCAGTAGCAGCAAAATGACTCCTGGGGGAAGAAAAGGAAGAGCATTCACCTGGTGTTTTGATTTTGGAGGCCACAGTGGGGCACCTGAGCTGTTCTCTTCAGCCTTGGTTTATCACCTGTTCACCTGCAGACTTAAAATATTGAAGAGGTGCCAAAAAGTAGAACTTTGTTTACCTGCTGGCCCGTTGTAAAATACAAATGGAGGTACCTTGCTCAGAGACTGTTTCAGAGTAGAAAATTCACGCTCATCTCCAATGTGCCAGATGACTTGGAGCTGTAACAGCAGAGGAAACTTTCTCAGCAGCAGCAGGAGGGCAGAGCTAGTGCCGGGTGCTGCTCTGGTTTTCCCTTAGCACTATAGTCCTGCAAAGAGGATGAAATTGTGTCAGTTATGCTCATTGTCTGAGATCCTGACATACTAACGTGGTGAAGGAGACGATTATGCCGTTGCCCTGGAGGTTTGTTGGCACTTAAAGCAGATAAATGGATATACCATTGTGTCAGTGCCTACTGCTCCAGAAACTCTGACAGCGCAAAAATGGTTTTGTTTGAGAAGCAAAATGTAGAAATGCAGTATAAATTAAATGAATGTACTATTGTTAGAGATTTCTGAAGCTCACAATAAGTGCAAACAAATGGCTCGGAGGTCCCGGACATTTTATTGTTAGGAAGTTAGTAGTGGCTGACTTGGGACAGTCAAGAACTTGGCTAACAAAACAGCAAATGGACAGCAGATCTTTTCTCTCCCCATAATGAACCTAGCTAGTACTATGTGTTAACATCAGCTTTGAGGCAATTGAAACTGCTGGTTTTTGTTCATTGACTGCCTGGGGACAGTGCTGAGCCTCATCCTGCAGTGAGAGTGCCAAAGGGGAAAGGGCGTCTCGTACGGGACAGCTAAACTGATTATTATTTAGTCTCATGTCATTTCTCTATAGAATGGGCAGAATGGTGCAAGAAAGGGACTGGAAAGCAGTAAGCTAGAATTGTACAGAATGCTTTCTGACTTCAGGTTCTCTCCCCATCCTTGCCTGATCCTTTTCCTGACTTCCCATCCCTGTCCTCCGTCCTTGTTGGATTTTCCAGCTCAGCCTCCGATCCGACCAGGATTTGAAGGGTGGGTACCCGGATTCTAGTGCAAACACCTGCCCAGAACGACCATCGCTGCTCAGCTTTGGCTCTTCCGACCTGGCTCCGCAACCCTCCATAAACTCAACTTCAGAGACGAACTTCCCAGGGAAAAGTGGGGAAGCGCAGATGCTGCTACGAAGCTCTGATCAGGCTTTTCGGACAGAGTTTAATTTAATGTATGCCTTCTCCCCATTGAACGCTATGCCACGTGTAGACGGGTTGTCGCGGGGATCTGCTCCTTTGGGAGAGAGGAAGCCAATAAATTCGGAAGCGGGATGCTGCAGCTCTCCTGCCGAAGGGTATTTCAGCAGACACGAGTCAGGGCTGCTGAAGGAGCCAGCGCATGGATCCATGTCTCCCTGCGGCGAGAGGGCTTGTGAAGGCGTCAGGTCTGCTCCCCAGAATCCGCCACAAAGGAAGAAGGTAAGTATTTCTGTAAAAAAGTAACTCTTAGATTGCAGGAACCTGAGTGGGAGCAGTAGGCGCCATGGGAAAGACTTGCAGAGAGGATGAAGAGAGCAGAATACAACTAAAATATAGACTGGGCAAGTAATCCAAATGTCCCGTGCCAGGATGAAAACAGTCTAAAAGTTGTTAAAAGAGAGCAAGCTGTGCTTTAGGCAAGACTTCGATGGGAGAGGTGGAAGGGAAAAAAAAAACAAACCACAATGCAAATAACTCTTCTGGAAGCACAGAAAGAAGAGGGTGATGCTGGCAGCCTTCATCAGCAGTTGTTAAACTGAGATAAATCCCAGAGCAATAACACCACGCAACTGTGCTAATTGGTGAAGGTGTTAATTAGCAGGGTGAAAGGGGTCCTGACCAGGAAAGAGGGTCTAGTGTTTCAAAAGGAAACACTGGTGGTTTATTAGAAGGTATTGGAACATTTTCATTAATATGGAAGCATAGTAATATTGTAAAAAAAGTAGATTAAGGTTGTTACTGAAATTTTAGCCCTTTGAAATTCAAAACACTTGAATATTGTTTAAAGAAAACTAATGAGGTTGGTTTCTTACAGCAGGCCAGTGACCCTTGTGGAACTAAAACTGAGTGAAAATGAAAAATCAAGCATCGTTATGATAAAACTAATTGCGGGACAAATAATTATCCGCTGTGTAGATGCGTATCCATGCTTTTTCCTGTACTTGGGTTATTTTTTTTTCATTGCAAGTGTGGTAACTCACTTGTGTAAGTGTCCAGCTGGATGGAATATCTTATTTCCATTCCATTTCTGGAGGATTTCTGTTTTTTTCTTTTGATTTTCTTTTAAAGTTACACTTGTCTTAAAACCTTCATAATTTGAGTGACTTTTGGGAAATAATCCCCTTCAATATTTTAGCATTGTAAAGCTTTCTGTCCAGGCATTGGGTCACAGTTGATAAATTCTTCAGCAGATCTGCCTTCTGCGAGTCCTTTATGGGCTCTGTACCCCCTAATAACTCGTAAAGGCTTGGCACACTGGAAGGTGAGTGCTCAGCTGGAAGTATTTGTGTATTTTTGTTCCTGCTGGCCCAGTGTTATGAGACTGCATTATCTGGCACCTTTTTGTCTGTGTCTTTGACAAACATGAGACTGCTTTGCACAAAATACGCTCTACCTTTGCTAAAAGTCATTTGTTTAGGTGGTAGTGCTGGAAGTTTGCAGGAACCAGCTCTAAGCGGGTTAAAATTCTGTGCAAGGCTTTACCAAGTTTTTAGCATGAATGTGGCTGAACTAATACAGGTGGACAGGACTCTCTGAAGATACCACTTGTGTGAAGAAGTCTCTGTCTGTTTTTGAGATGGACGGATACTGATACACATTTTATAGAATGCTACAAACCAGAGAGCGAGGGAAGGGTGTTGGGAGGAAGAGGGTTTAGAAGCTTGATGCAAGTGTATGTTGAAGTAATGTGAAATTCCAGGTTGTTAGAGAAGCAAAAAACATGGGTGAGCATTGCAGTGGATGAGTGGTTCAAATTTGTACCACTTAGCTCTTTGTCCAGAGTGCCTGCAGATTCAGGAAGATTTTATAATCCAAATATATCTTTTAAAGTCTTATCTACCTACTCAGATAAATAGATTTTTAAATGGCGTGGGGGTGTGTTCCTCCCCTGTCCTGGTCCGTCGCGTTCCCTGACTCACGGCTGTATTTTCCTCTCACAGGTGTCTCTGCTGGAATACCGCAAGCGGAAACAAGAAGCCAAGGAGGGAGGCGATTCGGGGCGATGTGCAGGGACTCCGACCCGACAGGGCAGCAGCGGTTCCGGGACTGACACAGACGGCTCCAGCCTGCCGGGCTCCGCAGCACGAACCCCGTCCTCCCCGCAAAGCGGCTTCTCCCCTTCTCATCCCTCCCTGCCTCACGTCGAGGACGTCAGCCCGCCGGACTCGAGGGGGGTTGGTTCCTCATCGTCACTTAGCAAATCCCAGGAGAGCATCAGCAATAGGTGGTGAGTGTTCTCCTTCTGAGCAAGCCCGAGGTTGCTCCACAGAGAAGGATCAACCTCTCTGGGGGGCATTTCCAGAACAATAAGTGCAGTTGGATGGATTTGATCGGGTCTCTTGGCATTGTTCTCTTTTGCAATTGAACCGTGAAGGATACCAGCAGCCTTCTCAGCCTGCCTTTTAGTTCTTAGTTTAGATATCAAAAATCTGTCTTGAAAGATAAGAAGTTAAAAGCTCTCTGTCTCTTCCACCAGTTTCCTTTTGAGGTCTCAGGTTTGAAAGTCTTGCTCCAGTGATGAGAATTTAATCCAGGTCTTTTCTTGCTGAACCTCTGCTCTTTTTGGACATTTGTGATACTAAGTCAGCTCCTGTTCAGAAGTAAAGCCAACAGAGCCCTCTGCAACTTGGCATTTGAGAAGGAGGATAAAGCAGCTCCAGCTTTCATAATGCCTTGCACATAGAGTTTGCAGCCTGCCAGTGGCTTGCTGAAGGCTTGGAAAAAACACCTTCATTGTGTTACCATGAGGAGCTTTGATAAGGGGAAGAGTCTTCAAAAACTCTTGAGCCTGATAGTAAAGTCCAAAAAATTAAGTACCGCAGCACTGAAATGCAGATTACTGCATTATAGTGTCAGTGCAGTGCTGGTTGTTCTGCATACCGGAGCCATGTAGTAACTGGCTCTGCTGCTTTTATATTCACATTCTGTTCAGGGACACTGCAGGCAAAAAGCCATCACTTTCTTAACGCTGGTTCTGCGCATACGCGGCTGTGTCACTGCCTGTGTGGTGGCAGGGGATGGCAAGGGTGCTGAGCAATGCTGCAGGCAGTGAGGGGTGTGGAGTCTGTGTTAAAAGTGCACGAGAAACACTGGGTGAATTTGCAGGTGTAATAAGATCTCTTTCCTTTTTCCATCACTCTTCAATCGGAGAGGAATAGAAGGAATTGGTGTTGTCCCTGTGTCTGCCTGGTGACCTCCCTGAAACTGGGAGTGGCCACATCTGGGGCTCTCACCTCATCAGCAGTTTATAATCATTATTTTGTAATCAACTGTTATTCTATGCAAGTGTTGATCCCGTGCCTTTCCCCTCCTGTGCCGCTTCCTTCTGCCTGCAAAAGGGTGAAAGGGAAATTCAGCTGAATTTTAAACAATACTCAGCGGTGAGGTGTCTGTGCTGACCCTGCTGTAGCACCACGTTTAGACAGATTGTGTGAGCTTCATCTGCTGCTCCTCAGCAGGTGCCCTGGCTTCGGTTTCTCACGTGGTTTCATGAGTAAATGTTGTATGGGAATAAAGATCTTATTGTTACAGGACACTGGAGATAAAGCTGAAACCACGCCGATACATTTTGAAATGGGATTACGCAGATTTGCTGCCTTTTAAATTCTTGTTCTCCTGTGTTTTAATGGGCAAGGCTAACAAACATACAGTCAGCTTCTACTGTAAAAAAATACATTAGAAACTGCATGTTACGGAGTTAAAGTTGTGACGCATTTTCACATTTAACTCCAAGTACTTACATCTCAGGTACATTTCCGACATTCCCAATAATATAACATTAGGGACAGAAGAAAATGGTGGGAACTAAAATTAGGTACTATAGTTTTTAAGAATTGTCCAGGTTTTTGCTGAATTCTACAATATTTGCCAATAGCTTTCGTTTAAAAAAAATGAAGTTTCTGTCTCTTTCAGTTGCCAGGATACAGCCATCACAATGTAAACAGATGTGCTGCTGCCCAGTAAACCCAGCCTTGCAGAAAACTGTCTCCAGCAAAACAATAGCAGCAACGAAGGTGTGAATTCACCCCCTCACCCCATTCACCTCCGTGAGGTGTGAACTCTGGCCCCTTTTCCCTTCTGCTTCATTGAGGGGTGAACATCAATGTCTGGGCTATTTAGTTATTAAAAAAAAATAAGCCAGTGTAAAGCACAGGTTTAAATATATCTTTAAAAAAGAAAAAAGTTAAATACAGAAATCTGTTAATATGGTGTTAAGCTGCATACTGATGTGGTATGCAGTGCATTTAATATTATACTAAATATTTAAATTCAGGCATTTTTAAGGCGCGTGTTCTTCGGTGTCTAGCAGAGAAGCATCGTGAATCCCTGATCAAGGTGCTGCGATCTTGTAGGTTAAAACACGTATTTCCAAAGAGATTTGGATGGTCCTGTGGATGGTAGATGGAATATTGACCGAGGGCTCTGGGATTTGTCTGTGGCTTTCTTTTTCCTTCTACAGTTTGGCTTTAGGAAAGCCACTTCACCTCCATTTTTTCACCCTCAGACTAGACACTTGTCATATATAATGGAACAAGATCTAGCACTGATCTTGAGCAGAGAATTTTCACATTACAGAATGAATGGGACAAAGTAGCATTAATGGCCAACCTAGCTCTGCTCCAGGAACGTCGCATTAGCTGACCGCACTATCTTGACACTGTATTATCGTTAAGGCATTGGGTTTGCTTCTTGTTAGTTCGAGTAAAAGTAATCTATGCAAAATAACTGCGTTTAATTTCAAAACAATACCAGGATTTTTGAAATGCTGTTGAATCTCAGAACAGTTTTTCTGGGAGATGGTGTCCTGTAATCAGGTGATTTACTGAACGGGATGTTTGTACCGTGTTTTTGATAAGAGTGAAGATTCTGCATTTCTGAGGGCAGTGCTGTCGTGGCAGCCGGTGACCGGCAGGCTGGAATCCCACAGGAGATATTTACACTGCCAAAGCAGCTCAGAAGTTTATTCCTCATCTGCTGGTCTCTGATCCCTCCCTTCTGTGCCGGGGCTTTGCGTTTGCACTAACATCATACCAGTGAATTTAAACAGAAACGTAAACCTGTTCTTTGATTATACCAAGGACCCCACAGACCCCTTGGGCGTTGGTGACGTTGCTCTGGGCTGTAGAAGAGCAATCCTCAGCTCTGACCGGGTTTTTGTTGCAGGATGGTCCCCACGTCGGTGGAGAGGCTTCGAGAGGGACGGGGAATCCTTGAGAAGGTGCTGCGAAGCGGCGCGAAGGTGTCGCAGAGACGTGAATCCTCGCCTACCTGCGACAGCGCCGTCGAGAGAGATGCAGGTAGGAGGATGGAGCTTTTGAACACTTGGTCGGTGGGAAATGATGGGCTGGGAGAACTTTGCGAACTTGTCTATGAAGCTGGTTGTACCTTCCTCTTTAGCATCAGCAATGCTTTACGAGAGCCTCCTGCAAAGCATGCTTTGTTGTTATTCAGATACTGCCCGAGCCCGTATCCCTCTTCTCTTAGACCCGGATGATCTCCAGCTTTCTCCGGGGTGCATCAGGTGTAGTGTCAGAAAACGGAAGGTGGCACAGGACACGTGCTGGAAGCTTCGTGCCCCGGTGTCTGTGCAGGTCCTGTGCCCCGAGGAAGAGGCTTCTGAACCTCAACAGCAGATGAGACAACTCCATCCAGATCCCTGTTTAGCTGAGCCAGTGACTGTGGTGTCACGCAGAGGGGACAACCGCAGCAGAGCCACAGGCACTGCTGGCACTGGGGCTCGTGCCCGTGTTTCTGGTGCAAAGCCAGACCCGTCTGGCAGAAGCAGAGAGCAGGCTAAGGCAGCGTGTCCTGTTTCATGACCGAGACACATCTGTCATACAAATTTGATACTAATACCAACACTATTTCACCGAGGCATTTCAAACGCGGCTGCTGAGAATCCCTGAGATGCTGCAGATAAACAGCTCTGTCTCGTTAGGCTGCAGCAGGACTCTGATGTGAAATCTTCTAGTCTCACCAGTTTCACTCCCTGCTAAAGAAAGCACAGTCACCAGCTGAGCCCCGTGGTTATGGTAGAGACAAGTTGAAAACACATGGCAAAGAGGCTGGGTTGCTGGCAGGGAGTCCTTGCCTGCCCCACTAAAGGTTCAGTTATTTGGTAGGACAAGAAGCTCACCTGCTGTGTAAGGTACAGGTGCTAGAAAGGCTTGTTCTGTCAAAAAGCAGCTTATTCCTCTCAATCTCTCACATAACTAAGGTGGATCAGTGGGTACTGTGCTGCTGTTACACCTCAAACATCAAAGCATTTCCATCATCTTGCCCTGTTTCTGAATCTGGCATTTCTGAGGTGTGAGAGTAACTATCTGGAGCAGCTCCACTGGTGAAGCGCACTCCCCAGAGCAGCAGCAGGGTGCCGGGAGCCCCGGCAGCGCGGTTCTTCAGCCTTTGGCAGCGTCCGGATCTGCCTTTGAGGGACAGCGGCAGCAGGATCCTGCTGGCAACACCTGCACAGGGACAGTTCCACCTCCCCAGCTGTAGCCATAGCCAGCGTGGATTCCTAGGACCGAGGCTCAGTGGAGAACTGCTGGCTCCTTAGAAACTGTCTCCTGCCTCTCAGATCATTCTGGAAAAGCCAAGGGAGCACCAGGTGTCTGCGGTGGTGTCCCCAGCTGCAGCTGTTCGGACAGGCTGGGCCGAGGCAGCTGAGCTTTGTGCTGAATCAGAGAGAGCTGGGGGAAGAAAAGCAGCAGTTCCTGACGCATGCTGCTGATTTGTGCATGTCAGTGTTTTCCAAGTTGCCTTTTACCAAGGTTCTTCACCTTTGCTGGTGGCTGGAGAAGCTTCTCTTGTCTGAGCTGTAGCCGGGTGCAGAACACAGTGGCTGGGGTGTGTGCAGGTGTCATTTGGGAGGGAACTGCTGTGGCCTCAGCCCGGGGTGCGTGAGGTTTAACATGTTGCCTGTACATCGCAGACACAGCAGAAGGAGACACTCCAGAAGCCCACAAAGGACCAGCAGTTTACAGTCCTTCCCGATACAGCTACCAGGTAAGCCCTTTCCCATGTTATCTGCCCATTCTGAAATACAGCTTTTATCGCTGTTAGGGTGAAAACCAGGTTGGGCTGCCAGTTTTTCCTAATCCTGCTGCACTAACTGCCTTTGGCATGCGGAGGTAGGAAATGGGGAAGTCAGTCTGACATGCATTTTCTTTTCTTTTTTCTTTTCCTTCCAACTGGTTCAGCTCCTGCAGTCTGACAGTCCCCAGGCAGAATCGCAGACCCTCCTCCAGCAGAGTTCGTCCCCGTACCGAGGACACCTCGCTCCGTCTCCTGGCTACAGCTACCGAGCAGCCGCGCAGAGGACGGCTCACGGCCTCTCTCACGCCGCCTCGGAAACACCCCTCTCCTCCGCCTCATACTCCAGCCCTGCCCACTCGGCCTCCACAGACTCCTCTGCCCTGTTTGCAGGGAATTCGGGGTATTACGGCAGCCAGCAGCACTCTGGCAGCAGCAGCCTCCTGAAGAAGGGCTGTCCTGCTGCTGCCAGCCCAGCACAGCCTGCGGCTGGGGACTCTCTTTCCTCCGAGTCGGGCTCCCAGCCCTGCGCAGGCGCGTCAGGCTCCACCTCCGCTCCCCAAAGCTCTAGGTCACTACAGTCAGACTTGCGGACTATCAATCTGCCCAATTCGGGGCAGTCTGTTCTCTACCAGGGCTCCCGGGGGGCGGTGATTTCCAATGCACAACACTATCCGCACCGCGGGGGAAGCAGTGTCCATCAGTACAGACTTCAGCAGCTTCAAGGTTCTGGAGTAAAGACTCAGACAGGACTTTCCTAGGGCTGCCTGCACTCCAGGAGAACAAAACTGCCCATAGCTCCTTCCAGTCACCTCTGGAAGTGGCTCCTGGGCCGGTGTTGGGAGCTTGCACCCAATGCTGGGGTGCCAGGGGTCAGAGGCTGAGGTCTGAGACGCACGGGTGAGATTTGTGAGCAGTATTGGCCTCTGGCCTTGTGGGAGTACACAGATTTCTCTGAGGCAGAGACTGTAGCAAAGCTGTTCTGAGGCGTGGGTACATTGCAAAAAAAAAAAAAAAAAGAAAAAAAAAACGAAAAAAAACAAGGCAAATGGTTCAAGTGCAATGACTGTGGCGCAGCCTCTGCCTCTCGTCTGTGCCCGTGGCCACAGTCACTCGCGATGCAGTACGGACATCGTTTTGAACGCGAAAGCAGTTTCAAGAAAACATGGGGGGAAGTTGAACTCCAATCCCAAAGCTCTCTTTATAGGTCAGGTTCTCGGTGCGTTCTGGGGAGGGCTTGAATCCCTTACGATCATTCCAGTCACGAGCAGACGAGCGCGCGCGGCTGCCTTTGGGCCTGGGTCACGGCTGCCCTGGTCGGAGCCTTTTCCAGGACAACAGAGTCTCCGCAAATGTGAACGCGGCCGGGGAGGGGTTGGAGCGCGTGTGCCTGTCGCTGCCGAGGATCTGCAGGGCTGGGAGCGGTGCCGGTGACACTGCGGGGCGCTCGGGGGCTGCGGTCCGTGCCGTGCGGGATGGGATGGGGCGTCTTTCCCAGCCGCCGGCGCCTGCCGAGCGCGGCAGCAGAGCCAGCCCAGACACGGTGCGCTGTCTGTTCAGTTCCATACGATTGCCAGCTTCTTTCTCACTTGTTTACTGTAATATCGGGCGTGTTTTTATTTATCTAATTTTATATTCAGTTATAACCATAGTAGGTTAGCTAATATACGACAGGTGTCATCCCTGGTGCTGCAGTGGAACTTCTCCTTTCTCTTGGATAACATGATGCTGTGAGTCTGTCTCCCCTGTCTTTTCAGATGCACAGTCTTCTTTTTTTTTGTTTTGTTTTTTTTTAGGACTGTTACAGGTTTCTCTAATTCACAATTGAAATCAGGTGTTTGTTCAACCTAGGGGAGACTTTTAAAATATTGAAACAAAGAGTAACTTTCTCACACTGTCTGGCTGTGAGCGTGTTGGGATGGAACTTGTCACCCGCGCAGTCGGGTGTCTGTATACTGTATAAAATAGGTGTAAACTTCACTCGGCTTAGCCCTGGGGGTGCAGCCTCCCCGTCCGTGCTCTGACCAGCACGGGGCAGGCGGGCTCTGCCCTGCCGGGCGGCAGGAGGGGGCCGGGGGGGCCTCGGCCAGAGGCTCCGGCACCTTTGGGCGCAGCAGGGGGGCAGGAGGGAGGGACCCTGGAAAGCTCTTGGAAAGGTGGGGGCTGTAGCTTCTTACTCTAGTGGAGTTTTTACACCATGCTGTAACATTTGAACTTTCACAAGAGATGTAATAATTTTGATAATAAAAATACTTAACTTGAAAAAGTGGTATTTTTGGAAGTGTCTGTTTCCTTATACCACCTTCAGGTTGCGGGGGCGGGGGGGGCGTGTTGGTGCCTCTTCCCTGTCCCTGCAGGGTAAATGACAACCTTGTAGGAGCAGCTGCAATGATCCCCCTTTTGCTGGGATTTTGGGGGCTCTTTGGGAGCCACAGTTCCCGGGAAAGGGCAGTTCTGGGGTGGTGAGATCGTGGCTGCGCTGCTGCTCTCCTCACTCACGCTTGTTCAGGGAGGCGATGTGCTGGAGGATGTGCCCCGCGCCGCTTCGCCTGCTTCAAAACCTGGGGTTTGGTGTGTGGATGCCACGGGCTTTTAGTTTTCTTGCTGCTTTTTGCCTTTTCCTTAGGAAGCCTGAGATGGGCTGAGCCTGGAGCGGGGCAGATGAACCTCCCGGTGCTGCTCCTCAGAGCTGGCACGTCCCAGGTGCCCGACGCCTCCCGTGTTCAACTGCCCTCGCCGTGAAAACATTCCCCGGCACCTCATGGGACTGTGGTGTGGCTCATCCTGTCCCTGCACGTCCCCCAGAAGGGCCTGAGTCCTACACCATCCCAAATCGGCTGTGGGCAGTGACAAACTCCCCACTCCCCTCCTGGCAGCTGCCTGTGCCCGTCCCTCTGTCTCTCGGTGCCGTGGGGCTCCCCGAGGCTGTCAGGTGTCCTGTGCCCGGGGCCGGCGCTGGCCAAAGCTCTGCAGGGGTACCGGAGGTGCCCAGGCTGCCCGTGCGCTCGCACAGCCCCTGCTCCTGTGCCGGAGCGCCCCACCGGGCTGACGTGCCGTGGGAGTTTTTCCATCAAGATGCAGAAATTTGCTGAATTTGGGGAGGGGGAGGCTCCTACAGAGCAGACCACCTGTGGTTCACCGTGACTGCAGCCCCGGGTAACCCCCGGACGGGCAGAAGGGGAGGGTTGAAACGCTCCCAGAGATGGATGGGACCCCGCTGCTCCCACCTTGCCCTGGGTGGGACAGACGCTTTCCCTGGGGACCTGTGGACAGAGGCTCAGCCCCCCGGGTGCAGGGTGGGGTGGGCTCCCACCCTCCCCTCCCAGCCACTCTCCCCGCCCCGTGTGACCGTGGCTGATGCCCACGCAGGGTCCTTCATCATCCTCCTTGCAAAACCCCTTGTCTTTACCATCCATGCCCAGAGGAGCCCGTCCCCCCATTCCACACCACAGGGCTCCGAACTGGTCTGGTTTGAATTATATTTTTCAATAAGGTTTTGTGAAACACTGTATCAAACTTTGTACTAAAATACAGATATATTACAGCTACTGTATTCCCTTCTCCACTGATATTTTTTTTCTTCCTTTGTTTTTTTCCAATTCAGCCGGCAGCAGCGCTCACAAGCTGGCGAGACCCGGGCGCTGCCAGGGCCGGGCGCGGGGGCTCCTGCCGGCCCCGCTCCAGGGAGGAGGCTCTGGAGGGACGCGGATGCCACCGGATGGATGCGGTTGCCACCGGAGGGATGCAGATGCCGCCAGGCTTGTCAGAGGCTGTTGGCATAAGGAGTGCCAGCACCCGCGCCGTCCCAGGTGACTCTGGCTGCCGGTGGGTGTTTCGGCACAGCTCCGTCCTTTACCGCCACCCCACAGAGCAACTTACCAGCTCCCACCAGCCCCGGGCGGGTGGTGGTTCCTGCAGGGCCCCTTGCTGCGTCTCCAGCAGCCTCCCCGTGCTGTGACCCTGCTCCTCTGCCCGTCCCAGGCTCACAGTCCCGCTCTGCTCCCTGCGCCCGGCTTGGCCCTGCTCCCAGGCTTTGCCCAGCCCTGCCAGGGCCCTCGCGAGCTCCCCAGGGAGCTGGGGGCCCTACCCTGCCTGGGGCCCTGCAAACAGCCCCCGGACACTTGCACCCAGACGCGGCCAGTGCTGAGGACTTTATTGCGTTGCTGGCCCACACGCACCGGCCTGGCCAGCAGAGCTGCGGCTGTGCCGCGGCCGCCCGTGCCAGGGTGCCGTGTGTGTGCGGTGGGGGCCGGGTCGTGCTCAGGGGCTGCTGGGCTCAGTTCTGCCACTTCCCCACGGGCCATTGCCACGTGGCAGCAAGGGGCAGCCAGGGGACACGGCCAGGGTAGGCACAGCAGTGCCCGGGTCCCCCCAGCTGTGTGTAGCAGGGAGAGCCTTGCTGTCACGAGTGGAGATAAAGCACCGTATGGGGAGGGAAGGTGTTTGGCAACAGCCTGCGGCCGGCTTGGGGAGGGGGCTGGTGGGGGCTCCTCCTCTGCCCACCCGGGGGGGGTTGCATGTTCAGCTGCTCCCACTTACCAGGGTTTACATTCAGCAGCGGCGCGAGTCGGGTGTCCCAGCGGCCGGCAGCAGCGAGACCCCCGCGGTCCCCGCGCTGGGGGCAGCGAGCAGCAGCTGCGGCCACGCGCCAGGAACACCATGTCCCGCAGGGGGACGAGGGGGCTCGAGTCACTTTACCCTGTTTAGAGAATATGAATTTACACATAAAAGTAAAGGCTGGGCCCCGTCCTGGCCACCAGGTCTCCCAGCCAGGAGACAGGATCACGGAGCTGTACAAAATGGGAGCGGGGAGGGGCTGGGGCCCGGAGCAGCCGGCACAGGGCGTCAGTGGGCGCACGTTCGGATGGGAGGCAGCGGGTCAGGAGTCCTGGGGATGTAGAAATCTGTTAAAAACTCTGTTTTTTCCTTGAAACAAAACCGCAGTTGGATGCTGTTTTTGAACGAAGCAGGTTTGGGGCATCCTCCCGCGGCGGCAGCGGTCTGCGGGCGGTGAGGGGCGCGGGGCTGGCAGGGTGCGTGAGATGGCGGTGCCAGCGTGGACATGGAGGTGGCCGTGGACGCGGTGGGCGGCTGGCACGTCTCCGGCGTGGGCGGCAGGGCCCGGGGGGCGGCGCGGGGTTCTGCGTGGCCACTGGCAGCAGATGGAGGGCAGGATGGGGAGGGAGCGCCCAGACTGCCGGCCGTGGGAAGAGGGTCCTGCTGCGGGCGCTCAGCCTTATATCCTCTGTGGGGAGAGCACAGCGGGTCGGGGCCGGCGCAGGGCAGGCCTGGCTCCACCGTCGTGCATCCAGCACATGCCACGCACATACCCGTCCCCAACGGCCCCTTGTCCCCACTGCCCTGTGCAGGCAAGGTCCCCCATCCCATCCCATCCCACACGGGGCCACCCAGCACAGACACGCCACACAGGGTCAGGGCTGGGGGACAGGATGGTGACGCTCAGGACTTACCGCGATGCCGACAAAATCTGTGGAAACAGAAGAGAGGGTGTCAGGCAGGGCAGGGGCTCGGCCGCCCGCTCCCCCGCAGCCTCGCTGTGCCAGTTCAGCCCACGAGACCCTCACCCGGCCGAGCCCCCCGGCTCTTCGGTGCTCACCTTTGCTCTCTGTCTTGAGCTCCTCGTGCAGCAGGTCGTTCTGCCGGTTGCCGAGGACGAAGGCCAGGAAGGAGAGGATGAGGGCGTTGAGGATGCCGATGATGGCCAGGATGTACGCCCAGCGCACGGAGCAGTCGCCCAGGGAGTATTTCCCCGTCTTCTCCCCGCACATGTCCCGGATGGTCTCTGCATCCCAGCCGTCGGGAAAGATCATGCAGCCCAGCACCAGGCAGAGCGCTGCGGGGGGCAGAGGAGGGAGAAGCGTCAGGGGGTCCCAGGGGTGGTTGAGCCCCCCGGTCAGTGTGTGATCACAGCCCGTGGTCGGCAGCACAGCAGGTGACAGCCACCGCTGCCCTGGGGACTGCGTTTGCACGTGGCTGCCCCAAACCTGGCTCATGCACAAGTGGGGACATCAGGATCTGGGTTTCTTGGAGCATCAGCCACAGGATCGGGGATTCCCCACAGGTTTTCCTCGTCACCGCAGGATCCTGATGCGTGGGCAGGAGCCACCGGCGCGCTGCAGGCAGGGACGCTGCCTGCCAGGGGTCAGCATCCCCGGGAGCACCCGCATCCGAGCACCTTGCGGCCGCGCTGCCGCCGTCCCGCCCGCGCCGTGACGAGCAGGGGGACGTGGGGAGCGCCAGGAGGAACGGGAGGGAAACACTGAGACAACGCCTGTGAGTTTCAAGGTAAGGAGGTGACGCTTTTTCTAACTACAACCAGTACAATAGCTCCTCACCCGCTGTCAGCTGGGAAGGCTAAACATATTAATGCAAAAAAAGGCAAAAATAAGTAAAAAATAATCGGGTGCCAATTTTACCTGCACCAGCGGGGGCTCAGGTGGGCTCCCAGCTTTGGCGCTCAGTGGAACAGCAGCCCCTGGGCTGTCCCTGGACCCTGCAAACATCAGTATTTCCCCTGCATTTCTGAGCATTTGGACTCCAGGTGGATCAGGCTGCCCTGGTAAAGCAGGAGCTTGCTGAGCACTCGCTGCTCTGCACTACCACAGGTGAAGTCTCCCAGGACATCAGCAGGTCCCAAACATGGCAGGGCACTGAGGACAGGGATGCAGGAGGCAGGAGATGGATGTGCTGGAGGGCTACAGCACTTGTGGAGGACATGAGAGAGGGTTTAAGGCAAAAGCAGAGAGAGGCTTAAAAAGGTACAGGAAAAAACACACAGCATGTGAGCCACCAGCGCAGCGGGTTGTCACGACACAGCCGCAGGCGACAGGCAGTCACAGCCACTGCCAGGGCCACCGGGGTTGGCTCTGCCCGGTTCCTTCTCTACCTGTGTGCCCACTCCGCGCTGGTGCCAGGGCAAGGGCAGCCCCGGGAGCTCTGCCCGAGAGCTCACAGCCTGCTCAGCAGGGAGAATCCAGCTACACATTTACTGCCCCGGCAAAGGAGCGCTCCCGAGTCACCACGTTACCCAACACCTGTGCCCGAGGGTGACCGGCCTTGTCCCATGAGCCCCTCGCTGAGGTGGCCGTGGTGAGGCCGTGCCACCCAAGGCAGGTCTCCTCGCAGCAAAGGGCAGCGCTCCCCTCGTCCCCTCTGCCGTGTTCCCAGCTCAAGCCGCGTCCTCAGCTCTGTCACAAGTAATTCCCTTTGCTGCGTGTCCCCAAGCCCCCCCGATGTCCTAGAAACACCTTCCCGTGCCTGGCAGCACAGAGTGACATTGAAGCACAGAGCGCAGGGGGGATCCCCACCCGGGCCTCACGCCACCCTGTTCAACCAGCCCCTGGCAGCGGGGCCAAGGGCGGCAGGATGGGATCTGCCCGTCCCTGTGCCCGCAGCACCCGCCTCCAAACGCCCCGAGGCCCCTCATGGACCTGCAGGAAAACCTTGGGATTTGTTTAAAACAGCCTATTCTACACCTGGCAACCACAGTAAAAACCACCGGGTGATGACTCCAGAAGGAGCCACTATTGAAGAGGGAAAAAAAATAAACCAGCTCCTGTCTATTTTGCTTTTAATTCCCATTCTTCTGAGGATCATGGAATCATTTTGGTTAAAAGAGACCCTTAAGATCGAGTCCAACCATAACCCAACACTGACACTAACTCATGTCCCTAAGAACCTCATCTAAATGCCTTTTAAACCCCTCCAGGGATGGTGACTCCACCGTTGCCCTGGGCAGCCTGTTCCAAAGCCCCACAACCCATTCCATCAAGAAATTGCTCCCAATATGCAGTCTGGGTGTGGTGTCAGTCCCCGCTGCCGGTGGCACCAAGGACAGCCAGACACTTTGCCACACACACCTCTGCCATCCCTCCCGTGGCCCTGGGCTCCAGCTCCCTCTTCCAGAGCTTTCCCAGCTGGACGGCAGGATTTCAGACCGGGTGTTTTGGTGTTTGCAGAGGGAGGACAAAGCGGCTGCGGTTTGCAGGGCTGCCCGCGGGATCGTGCCGAGCTCTGGCCCCGGGGAACCCAGCATTTCTCAGCTCGGTTTTGCGGCTGGTTCACGGCTTCCCGCTCCCTGGTGCTCCCTCATCAGGGTCCCCCAGAAATGAAATGGACATCTCAAGGGCTTTTGATATCCTCACCAAATAAATTAATTGAAGGCAATTGTTAGGACTCAGGCTGCAACACTGGAGTGAGATTTTAGTGGAGGGAGATGATGAGGCTCCTCCTGGCAGGATAACATCCTGGCAGAAGGTGCATTTAGCTAATAGGGACTATCTGAGTGACCTGGGTGTTTGTTGAGCCCCACTCCAATGCAGTTGTGCCTGCAGGGTTCAAATCTGATTATTTAATCGCTTTTGCTGTTGAGTTTAGTCTGCAGGTTTGGGAAGTCTGGCTTGGTTAAGGACATTCCCTGCAGCTGAGATGTGGGTCATTCTCCCTGGCCACAGGTGTGAAGAGCATCCCATTGCCACAGGACACACGAGGGACTGAAAATTGGAAAATGTGGGGGTAACTGGGGGGAAAACCAGCAACTGCTGCATCCCAAAGGGGCTTGATAAGCCTGGCTTGGGGACAGCGAGCTGTTGGCCCCGTGGGCATTTCAGTGACCCCCCCAGCCCCCCATGTCTCCCTCATGGGGAGGAAGCTCTGGGTGCTCTGTATCCTTCACTGTGCCCACGGACACTCGCCGCGATGCTGGTGGCACACGGGGGGTCCCCACTAGAGATCCCCAACACAGCGCCCCTGGGCACTGCAGACCCGGGGACAGGGAGGTGCGGTGACTCTGGGGTCTGGAGTGGCTGCTTCTCGCTAGAAAATCTCCCGAGAGCTGAGCTGAGGGAACAAACACGTCCCCCCCACTCCTAAAAATAGAAATGCCTCAAAAATAAATGAAAATTAACGGCAGCGTGCTCAGGACAGCGAGCACCGGCCATTTACACAGACAGGAGCTTCCTTACGGCGTTTTGCTCCACAGGCTGTTTCTGAGCCAAAAAAAAAACAGCGGGATTCAGAATAGAGTTACGAGTTGGTACGAATCAGAACTGACAGGTACTTTATCTGGAACAACAGTGAAGGGATGTGAGCTCCAGGACACGAGCGGCTCCAAAACACCCAGCTCGGGCACCCCCTCGAGGGCCCACGGGCACATTAACAGCTACGGGAGGGGGTTACGTTGCTTCCCAAGCCCGGGGCTGGTGGCTGTGGAGCACAAGGCACCGGACAGACATGATGTCTGTGCCACCCCGCTGCTCCTGTCCCCCTGCACAACAGGAATGGCAGGGGAAGGAGAAGAGAGATCTTCAGGAAAGGTTTTTTGGGGGCCAGAAGCCAGTAATTCAGCAAATGCAAGGGGTTTTTGTGCAGTGATATCTTTTTTTGCTGCAAGGTCAGCAGGTGGAAGAGGTTCAGCTGGGAGATCATATATTGGTAATATTTCTCCCTGTTTCATCCTCATTCCCAGCAGTTGTCCCAGTTATGCTGCTTTGGAGCAGTGATATCTGTCTCTCCTTTTCTCATTAAGAATTTCAATCCTTTACTTTCATATCCATGAAAACCTTTTTTTTTTTTTGAAACCTCAAACTCTCTCCGAGAGGTGCTGTCTCTCCAGCAAGTCCCAGATGGGAAGATGAGCCCGTCCCAACGTGGCTCAGTGTGTTTTGGGGCTCTCTGTGGATGTGCCGAAACGATGCCGTGCCAGGGGCCCCGGCTCAGGCGGTGGCAAATGCAGCTCGGGTGCAGAAGATGAAGCCGTCGATCAAGGCTCTGTCTTTGCTACCGGTTCACACGTTGGTGGGTGGGAAAGGCCCATCCGAGAGGTGAGTATAGCTCCCAAGGGGTCTCCCAAAGGAGAAAAGGGCTGAGATGGACACATACTATCACATTCTTCATCAGGCAATGTGCCTGGATGGGGTATAATTAACTCCAAAGTGACAATGATAGAGACAAACCCCAGCCCTGTGGGCAGTGACACGGCCCTGGGTGTAATCACACCCGCGTGTCGCATTGTGCCTGTCCAGAGCGAGCTGGAAGGACACACCACACTGACTGCTGGGCTTGAAGTGTGGGGAAACACCTTCAAACAGGGCCAGTCCCTTTCCCTGTGTGAGAGGGGCTGTGTGCTCAGCTGGCTGCCTCTTTTGGCCCTCAGTAGACCGTAAGTTCAACACGGAAGCCCTCATGAAAATAGAGCCCTGGACCCACTCGGGGTGACTGTCCTCATGGGAGGGACGTGGTGTGGTGACACACAGGGTGGCTGCAGTCTGGGGTCTCTCGTGCTGGTGTTAGTGCCAGACACTGGAACAACTTTGTTCAAAGCTCCGAGTTAACTCCCAGGGGGTGCGTATCTTATGTGACAGCAGAGAATTGGGGAACCAGAGGAAACACTCGGGTTCCCAAGCAGCCTGCTCGGTGTGTGGTGCTGGTGCTGGTGGGTGTTCCTGTGTGCTGGTGCCCAACAACAGGGTGAGGGGCAACAGACACAGGAGGTTCTGTCTGAATATGAGGAGCAACTTCTTTACTCTGAGGTGCCAGAGCCCTGGCCCAGGCTGCCCAGAGCGGGTGTGGAGTCTCCTTCTCTGGAGACATTCAAACCCACCTGGATGTGACCCTGTGTGATCTGCTCTGGTGACCCTGCGTTAGCAGGTGGGTTGGACTGGATGATCTCCAGAGGTCCCTTCAACCCCAACCATCCTGTGGTTCTATGGTCTCAGCACACGACTGCTACATGGTCACTGGAACAGGGGAACCCACAGAACCAGCCCAGCTGCCTTCAGCTTGCTCCGGTACGTGCCCTCCACGGAGGACGGATGAGAGGGATCACCCACGGCTCCTCCACGGTAAGTGTCATCCCCTGGGACTTGCTGAGGGAACTCCGATGCTGATTTTGAGGACTGGGGTGGCATCAGGGTGCTGTCAGTCATGCAGCTGTTGACGTGCTCATGTTAAAGACCCGTTTCTGGTTTTGTAACAGAAGGATTTAGCGAAATCTCCAGTTTTGCGTTACTGGGATTTTGAACAGGGCAGATGGCTACGTTTCTATTTGTGATAAAGCAGAGTCTTTTCTCTTAATTAGATCCAGTTTCCTCCTAGGGGGGCAGCAGCTTTTGAGCTGGAGCTTTCTGCGAAGCTCTAATTAAACCTTTCCTTGATTGTCGTCCACTAATTAGACATTGACGATTTAAACTTTTAATTTTTCTGAAAGAGATACTGAATTCCTGATCCTCTCATCTTCCCCCACCCTCCTGCTCTTGATTTTTCTCCTCTCTGTCCATGCCCTCGCTCAGCAGCTCTGTCCTCTGCACCGGCCACCCCGTGGGGATGGGGGGACCCACCTCTGCCCCATCTCTCTGCCTTTCACCTTGTTCACCAGGTTTTCACCAGTGAAACCATGAAACTTTGGGTCTTGCTGTTGCTTCTGCCATAGCGGCGCAAGTCCTTCAGCTAAAATCCTCCCCAGGGCAGCAGGAATGCCTTTCCCTGCTCTGCCCCTCCAATCCCTCTGCTCTGGCACGACCCTCCAGGCTCCCAGGTGGGTGAATCTTCAAAGTCCATGGTCACACTGTGCCGGAGCCTGCGTTGGGCCACATCCCCACCCCACACGCAGGATTTGGCCCCTGGTGTCCTCTCCATGGGTCACAGCAGCTTCTCCTCCATGTGCAAGGTGACACATCCACCTGTGGCTGCCTCTGATGTGCCCAGGGCAGTTCAGTCCTGCCCGGCCCCCCAGACGAGACTCCCTCTTGCCAAAATGCGCCACCCCACTGCCTCTGCGTCCCTGGTGGTGACATCAGCCTCTCCTGCAGGACGCCCTGTCTCGGGGCAGGGTGGATGGCCAGTCTCAATGCCACCTTGGACGTTCCCCAACACAGAAAGGCCGCGTCGCTGTGCTGATTTGGGAGAGCTCCAAGCCAAGCCTGGGCTGGCCCGTGGCCCCAGCAGCTGTGAGCAATACAAGTACAGCCACAAGGTGCAAAGTGTGAGCAGGAACACATCCCAGGACAGGGCGAGGGGTCCCGGAGGTGACAGCAGCAGGGTGCTGCTGTGGCCACCCCAGCCTGAGCTGGGGACAGGAGGCACTGGGGACAAGCCCAGAGCTGCTTTTGGTGCTGTGTCCTCCGCCACGCAGCTCCCTGCACGGCAGCAGCACTGGCCGGGCGCTCCAAGCCACTTGATTAAGCTGCTGACAATCAGTAGGATTTGGGCTCTGAGCTTGCCTTAAACCGGTAAATCTTCGGGACAGGGAAAATTAAAGATGAAGGAATTTCCTGATAAGCCAAGGCAGTTCCAGGTCCTGATCTGGGTGAGGAGAGGTCAGGCTTTCCAGCCCAAAGCAGCTGCAAGGGAGAGAGCCAGGCGAGCTGCAAGCCCCAGCATGGAGGGCTGTAGCCTCTCACATCAATGATTGGGGCCCTTCTGCTGGGGGGGGACAGGCTGGGGTCCTTTCTTTAGGAATATGGGGGGCTCTAGGTCCTTCTGGTGGAAGCTCTGGGTCTATTAACACTTTGTATGCAGTGGGGAGTAACACAATATCTTTTCACACACAGTAAAAATTGAGAGAGAAGGAAGTGAAGGGTCCTGCTGCCAGGGGAAGCTCAGCATCTCTCCTCAGGGTCTTTCTCTCAAAAGGACAAACACTCTGTGAGGACAGCATGGAGGTATGCACACAAGGGGACACTTGGGATCCTCATCAACATATGCATCAGATTTCCTTCTGGGGAAAACTTTGGGTCATTGGCATCCCCTTGAGGAGTGAGGACGTTGGGGTGCATCTATGGTGGGGTTTGTTTTGTGGAGAAAGCAAAGGAGGATCTACAGACAGGGACACTTTTGGAGGGAATGACCGGGCTTGAGCCTGGTCAAGCCTGGGGGCGCGGTGAGCCTCATTTCTGAGGAGACATCAAGGTAAATATCTGATGTCCCTCTGCGGGAAGCGCTGTGCTCAGGGTGTCTTCATGCGGAGAGCAGGGGAAGGTCTGTGCTCACAGCCCTTTCATGATGCTGGAGGGAGGGAAGGGGACTGGGCACGACATCTCTTGAAGGGGGAGGTGGTGGGTCTGTCTGTGCACAGGTGCTTTTACAGGGCTGGGGGCCCTTCAGGAGCTGGGAGTTCCCCCAAAGTGGGTACCCCCCAAAGTGGGTACCCCTCAAAGTGGGTACCCCCCAAGTGAAGGCTTGCTCAGGGATGCTCTTGGGGCTGGGCAGACAGGGAGACTAGTCCCTGATGTGGGGTGGCCAGGAGCTCTAGGTCCCCAGGGGGCTTCTCGCAGGTCCAGGGTGTCCCAGGGTGCTCCGAGGCCAGTGCCTGGCCTGGCTGTCCTGGGGTGCTCCAGGCTGTCCAGGTACCCCCAGGGATGGTGCCTGTTCTGGGGTCTCCTGATGTGGATCCCTGACCCAGCTTTCCTGGGGGCCCTATGGTTCCCTGGGGTCAGATCTTGCCAGGGAAGCCTGAGGTGCCAGTGCTCAAAACAGGTGCCCGTTCCTGGTGCTCTGTCAGTCCTGGGTGTCCCAGGAAGCCCTGGAATTCCCTGGGGACAGTTCTTGGCTGAGATGCCTCGTAGCCTCACAGCATTTGCACCCTGCTCAGCTTCCCTGAGCAACCCTGGTGTTCCCTCTGCCCAGGGAGCCCTGGGTGTCAGTGCCTGGAGCTGGCACCTGTTTCTGGTGCTCTGTCAGTGCTGGTGACTGGCCCAGGTGTCCCAGGAAGCCATAGGGCTGGCTCCTGGAAGTGTGATCCTGCAATGCTTGTACCCAGCCCAGCTTCCTTGAGCAATCCTGGTATTACTTGTGGCCACTCTCTGCCCTGGGAGCCTTGAGTGCCAGTGCCCTGAGCTGGTGCCCATTCCTGGTGCTCTGTCAGTGCTCGTGCCTGGCCTGGGTGTCCCAAGAAGCCCCAGGGTTTGTTCCGTAAACCGTGGTCCCACAGTGCTTGTATCCAGCCGAGCTTCCTTGAGCAAACCTGATGTTCCCCATGGCCACCCTCTGCACAGGGACCCTTGAGAGACAGTGCCCTGAGCTGGCACCTGTTCCTGGTGCTCTGCCAGTGCTGATGCCTGGTTGGGGCGTTCCAGGAAGCCCCGGGGCAACCATGATCCTGCAGTGCTTGTACCCAGCCCAGCTTCCTTGAGCATCCCTGGTGCTCCCTATGGCCAGCGACCCTACCAGCAGCGCCTGGGGTGCCAGCGCCCACTGCCCGCCCTTGGCACCGCTGTCCCGGCGAACCCCACACCCCCCACACCCACCCCCCGCCCCAACGCCCGGAGAAGCCCCGTCGCGGGGGACGAGGGGGCCGATCCCCGGTGCCGGCGGGTACCTGCCAGCAGCTGCATCCAGGCGCAGATCTTGTAGACGGTGGCGGTGTTGCAGAAGAAGAAGAGGGCGAAGCAGGTGATGCAGCCCAGCGTCAGCACCATGGAGAGCAGCACGAAGAAGGCGGCGGCCTGGAAGGCGCCCGAGGGGATGGTGCTGAAGTCGGTGAAGGAGCCGCGGCACGACAGCTCCCGGCCCGCCAGCCCGCTGCCCACGCAGTAGTGGAACAGCCCGAAGTACCCGGGCTTGGGGGTGTTGACGCTGTCGCCCACCCAGTAGGGCTGGATGAAGACCACCACGTTGATGATGGCGAAGCAGATGGTGAAGATGGCCCAGAGCACGCCGATGGCGCGCGAGTTCCGCACGTAGTTGTCATGGTAGAGCTTGGAGGCTTCTTGCGAGGGCAGCATCCTGCCGGCCGCCGCAGGGGGTGTGTGCGGGGGGACACACCGCGACGGCGGAGAGCCCGCCCGGGGCGGGGGGGGGGCAGGGGGCGGGGGGAAGGGGGTGCCCGCGGCCTAAGCTCGCCCGGGGGCTGCCGGCCCCTGCGCCACCCGCGCCGCCATCTTGGCTGCCGCCTCTGCGCCCCGCGCGCGCCCCCGACACGCGCGGGCGCGCGCCCCCCCCCCCGTCCCCGCCACTGCGGAGCCGAGCGCAGCCCGCCGCGCGCGCCCCGCGGGGATCGGGCCGCTTCGGGCGCCTTCGGCTCCGCCCGCCGAGGGCTCGGCCCCGCTCGGAGCGGGCTCGGCAGTGCTCGGCCCGCTCCGCGGCGGCTCGGGAAGGTTCGGAACGGGCTCGGCAGCGTTCGGCGAGGCTCGGAATGAGCTCGGCAGTGTTCAGCCCGCTCCGCGGCGCCTCGGAAAGGTTCGGAACGGGCTCGGCAGCGTTCGGCCGAGGCTCGGAAAGGTTCGGAATGAGCTCGGCAGTGCTCAGCCCGCTCCGCGGCGCCTCGGAAAGGTTCGGAACGGGCTCGCAGCGTTCGGAGTGGGTCGGTGAGGTGGACCTGAGGCAGCGGCGGGGCCCCTTCGGTAACCCGGCCCACTGAATCCGCTCTCCGGCTCGCCCCGGTGCCGGCTGCTCACCCACGTCGTGGCCCGCACGGGGTTAACGCCCGCAGGTACACGCGTGGGCGTGCCGGCCGCAACACAACGCGGGGAGGGCGTTCACCCTCCCGGCTCCTCCACCACCCCGGGGGACAGCGGCGGGTTGGCGGCAGAGCCCCTGGGCGGGCAGGCAGCCCTCCCGACCCGCCTGGGGCCAGCGTGGGCTTCACCAGCACTGGGAGCAGCAGGGGCCGATCCAGCGCCCCCCGTGTGCGCTGGGGTGCAGGGCCTGGGCACACGCGTGTGCAAGGCCAGGCGTGCCAGGCTGGTGGCCTGAGGGATGTACGCGCTGGCAGGTGCCCTGCAAAACCCACTGATCCCAAAACACCAGCAGAGACCAGACTATCCGGGACCAGTTTTCTTCTCAAGGCACCTGGGATGCGGTGTGTTGTCTGTGCTATTGCTGCTTTCGGCTTTATTTATAAAGTGCTCCAGCAGCCTCATTCTCTTCTGAGTCTTGTCAAAGTTCTCAGCTGATTTACAAAACACACGCAGATGAAAAATCGCCTTTACGTTCCCCTGCAGGAGCAAAGGAGCCGCCAGCCCCGTGCTGAAGGGAAGTTATAGCCAGGTGGGGATTGGTCTCTTCTCCCAGGCAGTCAGCAATAGGACAAGGGGGCATGAGCTTAAACTCTGCCAGGGGAAATTTAGGCTGGATATTAGAAAGAAATTCTTTACAGAGAGAGTGGTCAGGCATTGGAATGGCTGCCCAGGGAGGTGCTGGACTCGCCGTCCCTGGAGGTTTTTAAACTGAGATTGGACATGGCACTTAGTACCATGATCTAATAAACGGACTAGAGTTGGACCAAGGGTTGGACTCGATGATCTCTGAGGTCTTTTCCAACCCAGTCGATTCTGTGATTCTGTGCGGTGTAACGGCGCTGCCCGTTAACGCCGGTACAAACCCACGGCCCCGTGCCTCTGGCGGTGTAACGGCGCTGCCCGTTAACCCCGGTACAAACCCACGGCCCCGCTCCCACCCCGGGCACGCGACCACCGCTGCTCGCAAGCACGGCCCGTGCGGCGGGGCCCCCGCTGCCGGTCACCGCGCAGCCGCCACGGCGACAGGCTGTGCGTGCGGCCACACCCCCGGCGGCGCTGCTTTAATGAACACCCGTTCCACGATTCCTCATTGAGAGCCGTGACTGCCAGCGCTCGCCCCGTCCTTCCGCGGGGCTAAACGTGGCTTATGCAAAACCGCGGCGTCCTCTGGCCCAGTGCTGAGCAGCAGCGCCCCACGCCTGCGGTGCGTGGCCGGGTCCCGCTCCTCCCCCCGCTCCCGGTTCACACCGAGAGCCAGGCGGCTCCTCACCCGCCGGGGCTCAGCGCGGCCGCTCGCTGCCCGCAGGTGGGTCCGGAGCGGCGCTCGGTGGCGCATGGCGATGACGCCCACGAAAGGGCGGAAAGGGCGTCGCCCCTGCGCGGCGCTGATTGGCTGGCCGAGCGGAAGCGGCAGGCAGGGCGGAAGCGGCGGGGCCATGGGCCGGTGAGCGGCGCGGCCATGGCGGCGGCGGCCCGCGGGTGCCCCCCGGCGGGCTCTGGGGACCGCGCCCTGGCCGAGCTGCTGCTGGAGTTCTCCCGGACACAGTACCGCGCCAAGGACGGCGGCGGTGCCGCCGCTAAGGTGAGACGGCCGGGACTGGGGGTGTGAACACCGGGGAGCGGTGTCGGTGCGGGGGGCGCTGACCGGTGCCTGTGCGCAGGTGGAGCGGATCGAGCGGCGGTGCCTGGAGCTCTTCGGCCGGGACTATCGCTACAGCGTGATCTCCAACGCGCACGGCGAGATCTGCGCCCACTACCCGCGGCACATCGTCCTCCTGGAGCGCGATGCCGGCCGAGACCCGTAAGGCCCCCGGTCCGCGCGGTCTCCAGCCGGTGGAGGCGGCCCGGCCTTCTGCCCCGCGGAGCTTCCGCGGCTGCCGCTCCGGGACTCCCGCCGGCTGGGGAAGCCCCGTCACGCTGCAGCTGTGGCTAATTATACCCGGTGGTGTCCGGGCTGCGCGGCGCTGCCGAGCTCCCTCGGGCTTTCCTGGGGCTCCCCCAGCTCCACAAGTCTCTTGGGCTTCCTTGGTAAAAGCTGCTGAGTTCAGCAGCTCCTGGGAGTGCAAAGGACAGGAGGTGGTGGGGGCAGCTCCAGCTTGGCATGTGCTGTCCTGGGGTAGATCCAAACCTGGCTGTGCAGCAGCCAGCCCGCAGCCTCAGGGAGATCGCGGTTGGAAGTGCCCGTGGTCGTGCTGGAAGGCCTCTGATCAGAGGAATTTTAGTTTAGAAAACATCTCTGGTGGGAGGGGGAATGCTGATAGGGCCTGAACAGACAGAAGTAGTCTGACCCCACCATGGTACATGGATCAGTGGGAGCTGATGTTAGTGAGTTATTGAGAAACACTTGCAGTTTAGTGCAAGTTTAAGCCAACGTGGTTCTGGACTTCAACCCACAAGCTCAGAATCGCGTTGGTCTTGCTTCTGGTTGAGCGTTGGCTGTGCCCTGTGGCTCTGACGACAGCCTCTCATTTTTTATTTTGTCTTCCAACACGACATAATGCAATTTCGCAGTCTTAAATGTGTCCGTGACAAGAATAACACGTTCAAAAGGACGGTGGTCACTGTGCTCCCCTCACAGCGGTGACACGTCCCACTGCTTTGCCCAAGGAAGGTGAACCGGCTGCTGCCACACTGGCATGTGGACTGGGTGCTGTAGGAGAGGGGGTCTTTGGAAAACAGCCCAAACTGATTGTCAGCTGGGAGAATTTCTGCTTAACGCTTAGATAAGATTAGAAAAAATTAAACGCCTTGCTGCAAAGAGGGAAACTGAAGTCTGAAGCTGTAAATGTAACTACGAGGTGTCTTTAGGGAAGGGAAACCAAGTGCTTCTGCTTTTCCTGTTTTTGTAAGAGCAAGCAATGTTTAATTTTTCTGACAGGTGTTCAAAACAAATGTGCTTACACTTGGTGCCCCATTTTCTTCCTGGACTTTTGCAAGCTGGCAGTGGTAATTAACATTTTAAATGATGATTATTTCCAAATCTTGATTTGCTATCCTAAAGAGTCAAGAAATCAGACTACCCATCAGCATCCCTCTCCTCCTCATTTCTCAGTGATAATATCTGTAAAAGCTGCTAAATAATTTTTAGTCTGGTTTCTAGTTGCGTCATTGTACTCTACAGAATAATTATGAAATAGAGACTGTTGCGCTTGTGTTACAGAACGCAAAAACCTCATCCAGAAAATGAGACGCTCCCTCTAGGCCTGAGTGTCTTTGGCTGCCTTTCTTCTTTCCAATGTTCTTAATCAGCTGGTAACATCTCCTTGAAGTGTGTAGGACAGTTCACACCTTTGGGAATACCAAGGCTTTTTGGAAGCATTTCTTGCTTATGCCGACTCTGCTGCCCCGTTGATTCTGCTGGTACAGCTGCTTCCAAAGCTGTGTGGGGAACCAGCGAAAAATGGATACTTTTAACCCAGATCAGTTTCCTGATCCTGTTTGTTGTGTGGCTGGGCAGCTGGGGAAGAGAGGATGTTGCTTCATCACACTTTGCTCGCAGCTCTCTGACATCCAGGCAGGTGCAGGAGGCAGCAGGAGGAGCCTGGTGTGTATTTTTGGCTACCACACAAGGTGCTGCTCGTGAGGAGCCACAGAAAATAGCAGGGGGTGTCTGGCAGCCGGGAGCACCTTCCCTGTGCTGGGAGAACTAGGATGTCTCTGCAGAAGGAGCAGGGAGATGCTGCAGGGAGTGGAAACGGAGGGACACACTCGGTTCTTTACTCGCTGTCTTAGAGATATTGTGACTGCGCTTAATGAAAATGCCTAAATCTGAGGCCAAGGCCATGTCTTTGGTTTTCTCTTGATGATCCTGTTACGTGTCTACTCCGAACAAATATGATCATAGCTGTATGTAACATAACCATGTGAGAGGAACGATTTGGTTCAGCTGTTACAGCTACCCAGAGAGAAGCGCCTCGGCTTCAGGCCTATAGAAAATATACAGTTGCCAAAACAGTTGCTTGCTTTTGTAGGAAAAGTTTCCCTTGCATTTAAAAAGGTTTCAGGTTTATGTGCTGATTTGATGGACAGGGCCAAGAGGATTAACACAGAGCTGAGGTTGCCCAGTAGTATCTTCTGGAAAACAAACTTCTGAAACAAACCAAAACACATCTGAAAGTCAAAAAAACTGAAGAGTTAAGATACACGTAATTCCTTCCACTGCATCCCACCTCAGCTTGTCCCAAGCAGCCTTAATGATGTTCTTTCATGCTGCTATTGAAGAGTGTTCTGTTTTCTGAACCCTTTTCAGGAGAATTTCCTCCCGTCTGTGCTGTATTTAGTCACTTGCCCCTCTAAGAGTGTTGCACCCAAACAAAATCTAGTTATGCAGATGCAGCTGACATTAATCTAGCTACCCTGCTGAACTCATTAGCAGATTGACAGGCAGTTGTTTAATCATCCAGCAACACATACGCTCAAGTGACCAGAACTGAGGTTCGTTGAGTGTTCAAGCATAGATTCTCTTATTTATTTTTGCTTGCAAAAATATCCCCTGATAATGAATTCACCTTGATGGCAGTGCTGAGCTGCTTTTTGGTGGAAAGGTGGTGGGGAGGAAAGCAGAATGTATATTTTTGCATTCACAGACTTAGTCTGGTAGTCCTTCGTTAGCAATCCGCACGTTGGTCCATAGCAAACCACTCTGACAGGACTTGTATCATCAGCTCCTGAAGATGCTGTCAGGTACCACACAGCTGGTCTTTCAAAATAAAGGAGACAGAAAAGCGTCCAGACATGTAGAGCAGCAGAAGCAGTTATTAAAGAAGTGTCCTCTTGCTTGCGAACTTCAGAGCCGGATGCTGGGGAAAAGAGATGGGGATTATGTCTGCCTGGGGGATCTGTAGCAGCTTCGCTGGAAGCCACACAACGAGATGCTCTGTGTACTGACCCGAATCTCTGTCCTTTAGGTTGGAGGGCGCTGTGCAAGTTGGCAAACTGCAGGACCTTATCAACCGGAGTAAGATGGCGAGGTGTCGAGGACGATTTGTTTGCCCTGTCATTCTGTACAAGGGGAAGGTAAAGCTTCATGGGTTACCTGTCTTAACTTAGAAAATAATCTTTCTCCCTAACGTCTGAACCGCGTAGCCATGTCTTCAGTCAGTTGTCACCTGTCTGAATGCTATAAAAATCTCTTATTGGGTACAAGCAGGCAGCCTGCAATAGTAGGTGGCATTTGCAGCCTAGGCTGCATAAATAAAAATAAAAAGGGCTTTAGGCTGTTTTACCCTGCCACATCATGAGCATTGCATGAAAGAGCTGACATTTTCTCCATATGTATGTCCCTTCTGAAGGACCAAAGATATTGGGTTTTTGAGAGGGCAAACACAGCTGCTGTCACTTTCTGCTCCTTCCTCTTCCAGCAGTGAGCTCCCTTTGAATAACTTTCCCCTTTAAAGAGAAGTTTCCCTTGTCTGTTCCCTGGGGAAGCAAGATTGCATAAATGGTGTTACGCATGTGTGGGCTTGTCTGCAAGGGAATCTATAAGAAAGTGAAATTAAATTCATTTTTATGTGGTTTACTTAAACTATATTGAAGCGCTGTAGGAGTAGTCTCATTTAGAATTTAAGTAGCTTAATTCATTTTTTTTAGTTCAATTTAGAAACTATATGAATAGCAAAATCATACCTGTGACGATCTTAATGTAGCTGGACTGAAGCTGTCATGAGCTGAACCTGCTGACCTTTTTCTGCAGGAGTGAACTCCCTGGAGTCGTACTGGGACCATCCTTGATCTTATCCACGGGAATGTGGAAATAAGGGTCAGGCAGGGTATTAACAGAGCATGGACATTGCTAACTTGACAGGAATTGACTTTATTAGTGAATTGAAGAACTGGAGATGAAAATACGATTTTAAAACTAACTACAGATAAAGGCGCTTGGGAATTCAATGTGTTTGGAGAATTTGATCTGCTCTGGGGTTGCAGGGGAGACTGCAGAGAGGTGGCAGCTGCGGGTACCAGCCTTGGCTGCGTAACGTGACAGCACATGGGCCAGAGGGAAAGACTTTCCCGTAAGGGAAAGACTCTTGGGGCGTGTGTGGTTAATAACAAAATCTTCCTCCAGCACATTTGCAGATCAGCAACGCTGGCCGGCTGGGGAGAGCTCTACGGGCGCACTGGCTACAACTACATCTTCTCAGGTGAGTGAGGAGCCGATTGTCGCTGTCTGCTTGGTGAGGCTGCTCAGTGCAGGAACAGTGACCTGCTCACCAGAGCCAGCTCTTCCCGAGAGCCTCTGCGCAGCTCCGGCATGGACCTGCCTGTGTCCGGCCCCGCATAATAGAGGGAAGATGGAAATCTGTGCATTTCCCAGTGCCGTAGCTCACAAGAAGCAGTGGCAAAAGCACTTGAGGCTGAAGAGTCAGTTACGGGAAGCACGTAGACAAGTGAAGCAGCCCAAAGGATTCGGGGTACTGGTTCTCTAACATTGGGGTGGGAATAATGGAAGAAAGAGGATAAGAACTTGCTGTTGCTTGGCTTATCATTGGGAATCAAATCCTGCTACTGGACTCCAGGGAATGCTCTTCAGGGGAGTATTTGGCTTCTGTAGTGTGGAAGCTGAAGCTTGGCTTAACAAAGCACTGTCTAGCACTATTGGGATGTTCTTCTAGCTGTCAGTTATGGGTTTGATTTGTTTAGATCCTTCGTAATGAGAAGGGAAGAGTGGACCACATTACAAAAGGGACTTTTCAGGAAGAGGAAAATGTGGGGGACTATTGAGAGGATTTGTGTGGAGAGAGGGCACCAAACCATGGCCTTTTTGGGTGCATGCGTGTCTTGTCAGGTTGAGCTGTTTTACACAAGCTTCAGTTCTAATTGCCTTCCTTGCAGGGGGTTCTGATGATGCTTGGGCAGATACAGAAGACATTTCAGAGGAGGATTCTGCACTTAGGTTTGTATGCAGCACTGGGATGGGGAGAAGGGAGTCTGGACCAAAGCTGACTGGCTCAGCCACTCAATTCTGCTCTTGCCTAGGCTGGGCTTTGGGTACAGGTTGGACATCATCACCAAACTCGAAGTCTTACTTGCCTTACTTTTGAAAAATAGTCTTGAACGCTAATGGCTGGCTGCACCCAGCATAACTGCAGCCTGCTGGTCTATTGCTGGAGGGAAGGGGTGGAGATATATATATATATCTCCACTTAAAAAGGTGTTTGAATTACACAGACATGTTTACTTCATCAAAAAAGTGCATTTCCAGGCTGGAGAAATTGTTCTGTATCTTATGTGCTTGTTACAACATGGAGCGAGATGTCGGGGGAGGTGGGGGACCCTAAGCATGAAGTTTTCAGTATCAGTTCATTGCAGAGTCTGACTCTGCCTCATGGAGATGAGGCTGATGCTCCACAGCTCACGGCCAGAGCAATTCAGGGAAAGACCGTGGCAGTGTTGCGCAGAGAATCAGACTCGGCGTGCTCAGGCATCCACGCTCATCTCGCTTGGTCTTGTTCTGTCTTGCAGAAACGCAGACTCCCAGCTGTTTGACAAGGTCAGAGGGCACGACATCAAGCTGCTCCGATACCTCTCTGTCCGATATATCTGTGACCTGATGGTGGAAAACAAGAAGGTGAAGTTTGGCTTGAAGTGAGTTTGGGTTTGTTTGTTTTTCTGCAGGTTTTGGATTGCAGCCGGTGTAGCCCTGACCTGTAAATCGTTATTGGGTGTGCACTCAGGGAGCAATCCCTGAAAAAGTCCTACAACAGGATCGGTTAGCCAGTGCTGTAAAGAGAACCCTGAAGTTTTAGGCCAGAGAAAGCTGCATCGATGGGCAAGGCAGCTGCTTTCATCTTTCCTCTGCAGTCTGGGCAGGTTTTTTCTGTAGAGTTTGTGGTGATGTGACAGTCACCCCTTCAGAAAGGGGACGGTAGAGCAGCCCTCTGCTTGTGTATAGGAACAGACAGGGGTATTTCTCCTTTCCAGAGGAAAGCTTTAGTATTTTGTGGCTATACCTGTTTGTTTGGATGCATTGAATAAGTTCTGCCCCTGCTCACTCTTGAGTCAAGTCATTGTACAGGGAAATGTGACAAGTAGCTTTTTGAGTGCTAATGTCGCCATGAAAAATACTCTACAAATGTTTCCCTCTTATCCTGTGCAGTGTGACGTCTTCTGAGAAGGTGGACAAAGCCCAACGTTACGCTGATTTCACGCTTCTCTCCATCCCATATCCAGGTACAGGACTGATGTCCAGAGGGACTCCCAAGGGACAGGTGACAATCCGTTTCTGGGGACTGGGAACTACCTGTGTGTGTGTGTGTGTGTGTGTGTGTGTGTGTGTGTGGTGAAATGACTGTGATTTGCTGAATGTTTCCTGTGCTCCCTCTGGAGAGAAGCTCTTTTAAGCTGAGAACTCTGGCGGTGTGAGTCAGCGTTAGGCACTCTTTGAGGTGGCAAAATAATTTCTCAGCAGTTCTAATGAATTCAGGCGCAGAGAATAAATCCCAGAGGTGGAGCTGGGGTTGAAGTGGCCTTTGACACCCCCGCAACTCCAAGCTACTGCTTTATGCAAAATATATACCCTGCTCTGTGTTATGTAAAACCCCAATTCTTAGGAGTATTTTCTAGTCCTGGTGTTCCAGAGCACCGCTGTAAGATATTATCGGTGCTGGGCAGAACTGCTAACCTGAGCCTGCAGCGTACGGCTGAGATGCCGACCGCTCCAGCCCGTCTCCCTGGCTATATTCGTCCCTGTGCCTAGCAACCGCTGCTGGGTCACTTGCTGCTGCACTCTTAACGAGGAGCAGAATATTGCTGCCTGCCTGCTGATGTCAGGCTCGGCAATGGGATTGGATGTGAGACCGCTGTGCTTGAGTTCTGCCTGCAAGATTTCGTGCACAAAGAAAGGGAGAGGAGAAAAAAAACCACACCAAAACCAAACCAACCAAACAAATAAACCCCCAAACTAACAAAAAAACCCCAACCTGTTGTGAATGATCCAAACCCACATTTTTCTTTGGTTAGTTAGTTGTTGCCCTTAAGCATGTTTTCCTTTCATTCATTTTTTTTTTTTTTTAAAGGATGTTTTTTCCTTTCATACAAAAATTGGTGACAATTCAGAGAAGCTGCATTAAGATTTCTGTCGAGTTTGCCCTGCAGATCGCAGAAGGATACAGAAATAAGAGTATTACATGTTTCTGCAGCACATGGCACAGGTATATGCTGGTGCCATATGCCTCACCAAAGTTAGACTGTGGGCAAGACAATGTACACAGGTCTTTTGTAGGGTTTGTAAAGAGTGAGGAAGAAGTGACTCTGGAGTTAAGCTGTAGAGTTGTTGTCGTATGGGGATCTGCATATTGTCTGCAGTACTCTGTGATGGCCTTTGCTCTCCTGCCATCTGCAAGAGCTGCTATCTTTTAGCAGCTCTTCCCTGCTATGCTGGAGGTAAATCTTATAAAACTGGAAATTCTCCCTGCAGATGTTGCCTGATTCCAGCAGTGTAGGTCTGGAGGGGAACGTTGTCATTTTGGGAGATCTAAGGCATGTGCATCTAAGGGTCAGCAACCCCTCTAGTGACTGGCCACACACCAGGATATGCTCTTATTGGTGTTCCTAGGTTTGCATTGAAAGAATTTCTACTTTGCAGTTTGTCTTTAAAGTTATTCTGACATCCTGTTGTCTTAGGTGAGCGAAGCAGTGTCCGGACACAACTATCTAGGGTGAAAAACTTGTGTTAAAATGGGGTATCTGCAGAAGCTTTTGTGCTTTCCAGTGCCAAAACCCTCTTTTCCATTGGACTGGTAGTTGGCGTTTGTAGATGCCAGTACTTACTGCCATAATCCCCCGTTCTTTGCTCTGAGACGCTGTTTAATTGGAGTTAAATCTCGGCTGACAGATCGCTTCCTGACAGCGCATTTTCGAGGGCTAGTCCTGTCCTTGCACAAAGATTGTTTTGGTTTTGGTTTTTTTTACCATTGGAGTTATTTGTGACTTGTATGGTCAGAATCAGTCCTTGCGCCCAGTGCCTGGCATGGGGGTGTCTTGGTAAGACGGGCACCGTGTCGCTGCTGGGGTGCACATAGCACATTGGGAAAGGTGTTTGGTGCGACCTGCAGGCAGCTGCAGCGCTGATAGTGCTGCTCAGCTGTGACTAACAGGCTGCGGTTTGCAGCAGAGACTTCCAATAGTTGTTGGAGACGAAGGACAGAAACTTCAGGAGGGGAGGGTTTGGGGGAAACCTTGGAAGTGGTTATGTACCTGTTTTCTTCAGATAGGGCAATTTGCGTGTTTGAAAGAGAAGACTTAAATGTGAGAGAAACCACAGCTGCCTCTGACAGAGCCCTTTCCTGTTACCTGTGGCAGGTGCCTCATGAAAGTTGCCTTTCCCCAGGGCTCTGCCAGCACCTTTTGCTTGTTCCTTCTCACTAAGCAGACGGCTGAATATGGGCCAGTGTGTGCCCAGGTGGCCAAAAAAGCCACCAGCATCCTGGCTTGTATCAGGAATAGTGTGGCCAGCAGGACTAGATAAGTGATTGTGCCACTGTACTCGGCACTGCTGAGGCCTCACCTTGAATCCTGGGTTCAGTTTTGGGCCCCTCATCATAAGGAGGACATTGAGGTACTAGAGGGAACGCAGAGGAGGTGACAAAGCTGGTGAGGAGCTGGAGCACAAGTGTGATGAGGAGCGGGTGAGGGAACTGGGGCTGTTCAGCCTGGAGGAAAGGAGGTTGAGGGGAGAACTTATTGCTGTCTGCAACTGCCTGAAAGGAGGTTGGAGCATAGAGGGTGTTGGTCTCTTCTCCCAGGCACCAAGTGATAGGATGAGAGGAAATGGCCTCAAGTTGTGCCAGGGGAGGTTTAGATTGAATATTAGGAAAAAAATTCTTCCTGGAAAGGGTTGTGAGACGTTGGAACAAGCTGCCCAGGGCAGTGGTGGAGTCACCATCCCCGCAGGGGTTTAAAAGGCGTTTAGATGAGGTTCTTAGGGACATGGTTTAGTGCTGGGGTTAGGTTAGATTATGGTTGGACTTGATGATCTTGAGGGTCTCTTCCAATTTAAATGATTCCACGATTCTAAGCGTGTCATGCTGGTGCCTTAGACCTGTGCAAAAGTCCGCAGCCCTGGAAAGCGCAGCTCCTTGATGAACGAACGCAATCAGTCCCTCAAACTCCACATTTTCCTGTGTGTTTGGAGTTTGCCCCTTTCCTGTGTGAGCGTGTTCGCTGCTGAGTGCTCTGGGTTGTTGCTGCTGGGAGGCCGTGCTGCTCGCTGTGCTGATGATTACCGCTCTTCTCTTCCCGCAGGCAGCAGTTTTGATTGGCGTTCTGCAGCCTGGGGCTACCAGCACTTCCAGTCCCACAGGGCACCTGAGCTGTTAGATACCAGTTAGCTGAATGGTTGTTCCTTATCTCTTTTTCTTGCAGGGTGTGAATTTTTTAAGGAGTACAAAGACCGGGATTATACAGCTGAAGGTCTCATATTTAACTGGAAACAGGTACGCGGATGTTACAAAATGGAGAGCTGTGGGCTTTGCTGGGCTTAAATCTTGCCTCAGAGTTCCTGAGCAAAGGTGTTCATGCCATGTGCTGATTTCTGATCACAAGGAAGAAAACAACAGAACAAACAAAACAGTGAATGTATTAAATTATGAACTGTAAAATTTTTATGTGAAATAAATGAATCGTTATCCTGTAGTCCAGGATGCTTGACCTCTCATGGGGCTTATGGTTTGCTCCTCATTTTGAATACGATATAGATAGCCTCTGTTCTCAGTTTATTCTGTCTCCGGCTGAGACAAATGTTTGAGTGAGTGGAGCAGCCCTACAGGAGTTCAGAAACAAACATGCCTTGTCCCCAGCTTTCACCATTGGGAGCACAGAAAAGCTCCGTTTGTCCACTAATCCTTCTAAGAGGCCGTGAGTTAATTCTTACCGCTGCAGGTTTTTGCATCCAAAAATACTTTGCTGAGACATTTTCTTCTAGATGGACCATTTGTCATGTGTTTTGTTTTTTTCTGAAACTCACTGCCTTCAGCTCATGGCTTTTCTCTGATCAATCGTGTTTGGGTTTTTTGCAGGATTACGTAGATGCTCCATTAAGTATCCCAGTCTCTCTGAGCCAACCTCTGAATATTGACTGGAGCGAGTACCAGGTGAGCAAAGCAGGTATCTCTGTGGGAGGTCAGAGATTCACTCAGGAAGGATCAGTGAAGACCTGAGGTCCGCCTTGCTCCGGTTGCCATAATCTAGCTCACTTCATTCCATCACAGTGGGAGCGAGGCTGCTTCTTGGTTGTTCAGAATGGTGGTGGAAATCCTGTACCCAGAAGCTCCGTGGCTTGATGTGTCCCACGGCAGCTGACTGTAACATCAAATCTTTTTCTGTGGCTTGTGTAAAGCTTGCAGTCCCTTAGGGATCCTTACTGACTGCAGTGCATCTCCCTTCCTTATTACCGTGACAGCATTGCAAATAATAATTGAACTTTTATGTTTGCCGAAGCTTTGAGGTTTACCTTTGTTCATACCAGGGAGCGTCACCTCACGCTGCTGGTTAGTGTGCTCCATTTCACACATCAGCGCACCTCCCTGTCCCCCAGGTTTTGTGATGATTGACTGTGCTGGAGCGTGTCGTGCTCCCACGCTCTGCGCCACAGAACCATCAGAGCTCCCCGTGCTGGGTCATTGCTTGTCAGTCAGCGATGTAAATAATGTTTAAGTGCCAGCATAAGAGGAATCGCAGAAAAGTAACTTGCAGTGAAGAATTAGAACTAAAGGAACCACAGCTTGTTTATGGCTAGAAACTTGTTCACTAGAATACTAAGCACCTGATATTTTAAAAAGGATATTAAAAATTGAAGAGGATGTAATAAATAGATGCAGAAATGATCTGAGGACTGGAGAAGGTGCTTCAGTTAAGGCTGAAGTTCTAAGTCTGTTTAGCTCATCACAAGGGCGATGGAAGGTTGACTTGATTAATGTATAAGTACATTTGCAGGGAGAAAATACTAATTCTAAAGCACTCTTCAATCTGGGGGACAAAAACTGCACAGGAAGTAATATCTGCAGTCTGAAATCAGACTTCAAATATGGAAAAAGAGTCTTGCATGTTATTTTTGAGGATAATCTGTTGGAACATGCTGCCAAGGGAGCGATGAGCTGTCACCCCTAGTTGAGGTGCTTCTCTGGGCAGAGTTGTTGCCAGGTGCAAGCTTCGGGCTGTAAATGGGGCAACTGAACAAAACTTTCTGGTTTGTGGCATACAGAGGTCAGGCTGGATGATCAGCTGATTCCTTCTGGCATAAGCGCAAGATCGGATTGAACTGAGCAGATAAAAGCCTTTGGAAGGATGTGCTTTTCTGCCCCAGGCTGAGTGTGTCCCCCATTTCCCTGCTCTTTTGTTGCTGCGCAGGCTTCACAGTGGGACAATATGTTCTTTGTCTGACATAGTCTTAAGTGTGGCTAAGTGCACGCATGTAAGCACACGGCAAGTGTTCTGTCGCTGGGGGTCAAATGTCACTTACACCACCAACACTGTCACGATTAAACATGTGGCACTCTCCTTGCCTTTTCCTTGCCAGTGCTATCCCTTTTTCTTTGAGGTAGTTCTCATAGAATCATAGAATGTTCTGAGTTGGAAGGGACCCACAAGGATCGTCGAGTCCAACTCCTGGCTCTGATAAGCTGCTGAAATTCCCCATGTCTTCTCAAGATCAAGAGTGGCACACTTGAGCTTGTTGTGATGTTTTTCACCTGTGTTTCTTGTAGTGCTGGGAGGTCTCTGAGTTTTTTTGTGCTACAGCTGTTACTTGGCGTTAGTGCAGAAGTCCCGTGCCTGTCTGGAGCAGCTGGGACAGGCTCCACAGGCAGCCTGCTGGGGCCATTGACAAGAGCCAGAGTGTTTTAGGCAAAGCGTTTGGGTTGTGCGAACAGGGTGCTGAGCTGGTTGGTGAAGCATGCACATGTGTGTGGGGCTGCAGAACTGGGTCAGTGCTCCGCAGGTGTTTGCTGCCTCATGTTGGTCTTCCTGAGCATGGTCTGCTCGGTGCTTTGGGGCTGCAGACAAACAGGTTCTGTGCCAGCAGGCAGACAGCAGAGATGGCCTTTTATTTATTATTTTTGTCTTGCCTGGTCTCTTGTCCCCGAGTGCCTTTTGCAGAGGACGGGGGGATTGATTAGAGCACTGAGGGAGTCTGTCACTCTGAGGAATGGCCACAGGGTTATATCTGCTTCACCATTCTTCTGGAGAGAGAAGCCAAGAGCGTGGTGGGCACTGAACTGCAGAGCAGCCTTTTGCTGTGGGCACACCCTTACCACCAATATTTCTTTTTCTACACAGAGCTGGGACCTCGTCCAACAGACACAGAACTACCTGAAGCTGCTGATCTCCATCATCAATAGCGATGGTAAGGAAAACTCCTTGCTCCTAGTGGCCTAACTGGAACAGCTGCTTTCTCTGGAAGAACAACTGATGCCACTGTGGATCAGTTCCCAGTACAGAGGAGTTGCTTTATAGAGAGTTTCACTTCTCTCCCTTCAAAACAGGGTGATGGTACTAGCATCTCAGGGGTCCAGCTCCCCTCTTAGAGTGGGACTTGCTGATCCCTTGAAGACCCTCTCTTCCCAGGGGTGGAAGAATATCTGAAAGTTTTACCTAAGGTTTTACTGTTTTAAAGCTGAAGAGAACAAATCTTTGTTCCCCTCCTTCTTGACTCTTGCTCTTTATTTGCTGAACATCTGTGTTTTGTCCCCCCAACCTGAGGTCTAATTAGGTGCCTGTTTAAAAGCCCCTTCCATCCTGTGTCATCAGAGCCACCCCAGCTCTGGGGAGGGGCTGTATTGCTCCCATTCCCCCTGGGCTCTGGGACTTTGTACCTGGCACTGTTGGACAGATGAAGCCATCAATAGCTCTGCCAGCGCAGCCAACTGCAGACTCTCCTGCAGCTCTTGTGTTGGGACACACTGCGAGTTCTCTGCAGAGCATAGGAGTTGTGCCCTGTGTGTGCCTTTGCTCAATGTCTATCAGTAGAAAGGCTGGTGAGACTGAAAAAGGTTGGGTTGGAGCGGGTTTCTATCTAATGTGGGGATAGATTGTGATAGTGGGTTGCAACTGGGTAGGTACATGTTCTGGGTAGCGAAGTGATGTTCATACCTAGTGACTTCATGTCCTGAGCAGCTGTCAGGAACAGGACGACACATCAGCTGGGGCTGCTGACAATCCAGGACACCTTGAGCAATTTGTTGGCTGGTGCATTCAAGACAAAATGTTCTGGTTTGGTGGCTGAGCTCTGCTCTTCAGCCCAGGCTGTGGGAATGGAGGGTGGCTTGTCGCTACAGATTTGCCATAAAGAAAAACCACTGCTGTTGTTACAACATCCTTTTTCTTCCTTCTCCTTCCTGCCCCCACCTGAAACAGATGACAGCGGGCTCCTGGTGCACTGTATATCTGGCTGGGATCGAACTCCTCTCTTCATCTCCTTATTGCGCCTCTCCCTATGGGCTGTGAGTACCTGACCTGCTCTGCTCCTGGGGGTGGTTGCCGGGACAGTGAGTGACTCTGTCACCAAGAAGTGATGGTGGAACCGTTAATGTTCCTTTTGGCTGTCTTGGCTTCAGAGACGGTGTGGATTGGCTTTGATGTGGAGCCCAACATGCTGCCTGCCGTCAGGCACAGTGTCCCAGACAGGCAGAGCAAGCTGGACATCCTGGATCATCACGACAGTTTTCAGTAGATGGTGAAATCCTACATCGCGATCCCCGGGGCTGCTGCTTCAAGGCCATTCTTCTTTGTTTTGCAGGATGGGCTGATCCATGTGTCCCTGGAGCCATCTGAGATCCTCTACCTGACAGTGGCCTACGACTGGTTCCTCTTTGGGTAGGCACACTAAGTTTTATTTGCCTGTAGAACCCTGCGCAGCAGGGGAGAAGCCTTCAGGGGCTCATCTTTGGTGTCTGCTTACAACCAAAGGTGGATGTTGGAGCAGCTCCCAGCAAGCTGTGACAAGAGGGACTGGGGCCTTTTTTTACCTGGAAGCTCAGGCATCCGGTTGTTCTTGACAGCTTGTGCTTTTCTGCTGATTCTGACGTCTGGCATGTGACCGAGCTTCCCTTGCTCTCTTTCCAGGCACATGTTGGCTGATCGACTCAGTAAAGGAGAAGAGGTGAGTGTCTGGTCCGGAGCAGTGGCTGAGCACTGCTTCATGCTCTCAGGGTACTTGGTTACAGTAGCAGCGTTCACTGCCTTCTTCTGCTAGCACCTGTGGTCTGGGTGGGCTCTAAAAAGATTGTTCAGATGCTGGAAATATGAGGTAGGAGCCTTGTCCCATCAGTTCCTGAGGCATGAGGTGTGGGAATGTTTTTTCACTCAGCCTACAGTTTGTTTGGCGAGTGCTGGTCCTGCCAGCTCCCCACTGTGCCACTAGTGTTCAAGCCCATGGTGAAAGGGTGGACTTGCTCTTCAGCTCAGCTTGGGAGCTTGAAAATAAAGCTGTTTAGCCTTGTGTGCTTGTCCCAAGTGCCAGCCCTCCTGCCTGGGCGCTGCAGCTGCATGTGGCTGGCATGTCATCGCGGGCTTGTGGGGCAGCTGGTGCTGGGTCCGGTGTATCTGTGGGTGCACAGATGGGTCTGGGAGGCAGTTAAAATCAGAGGAACTGATCCTCTTCAAATCTTTCGTTTTTTTTTTTTTTTTAACAGCAAAAAAATGATTGCTCTTACTATAGTTGCAGTACTCTGCAATATTGTTTTTGGATAGAGATCAAGAGGTGGGGAGTCTGTCTAACCCTCTTGCTCATCCCTGCTCCTCAGACTCTCACCTCGCCAGGGAATCCCCTGCCTCTGAACAGCAGAGCCAGGACCCCGGCCCATTTCCCACCTTTTGGGGGTCCAGGACCCCTGTATCTATATAATTCCTCAGCTCTGTGCAGATGTGGGGGTGCCAGTGGCACAGCGGGCTGAATGCTGCAGGGCACAAGCTCAGGACCGCAGAGGCTACAGGTACCACATGCTTCCAGATGTGCTACAGCTGTGGTGCTGAGGTGGAACATGCAGCTCTAACCTGCCAGTCCTGCTGGTTTTGCGGCTTACCTGGGTGTACTCCGCTGCAGGCCATTTCTTTTCCACTCTGCACTCATGGCATAAGTACCTGCTGTGTGCTTGTGGTATGTGTGCAAGGTGTTGATAAGCAGACTTGTTGTACACCTTCCTTGCTGGGCCTCCCCGTGGCAGGGAGCAGAGGGCTGGTCTGACGTGTAAGAGAAGGCCCAGGACGGGTTGGTGGCAGCCCGTGGCATGTTGGAGGCTGGTAGCTGCAGATTCCTCGCTATCTCCTTCCTGCCAGCACGTCCCCACCAAGATAAAAGGCTGCATGGAGCCTCGGGTTCATTCCTGAACCGCTCTTCTCTTTCCCTTTGCTCAGATTTTCTTTTTCTGCTTCAATTTTCTGAAGCACATCACCTCTGAGGAGTTCTCTGCTGTGAAGTCGCAGAGGTAAGGAGCCTGTGCCTGCTGCTGCATGGGCTGCAGAGCCAGGGAGCTTGTTAGTGCTGTTCCTTTGGGGAGATGGAAGCCCTGGCGTCCTGGCCCAGTTTTCTTTAATTTATTCTGCACTCTGAAGGCTGCAAAATGGGGCCGAGGCTTGTGAGGTGCCACGTTGTGCTCTGAAAAACTGTCCAGGCTGAAATGTGCTCTCTGCTTAATGACCGCCCATGGCTGCTTTAGCACAGACAGACCCAGAAGCTGCGCAGCAAGATCGTCAGGCGCTGCTGAGGGGAGCGGGGTGGCTGGTTTTTAACAGACAGTGAAACATTAACCCCTTTCTATTTCAGGAGGGGTAGAAGGAAACAAAGCCCAGTCTGCAGGCTCTGAATAAGCACGTGGCTGCCCACAGCCTGTTGCCACGCTCCCAAAACACTGGGTGTATGGGCTGGGACTGTAAGGAGAGTCAGAGACAGCACACCAGCCCCATCCCCTCTGCCCTGCACGGTTAACCCCACATTGTTCTGATCCGTGTGTGCCACAGAGATGTGGCTGTGCCAGCCTCCACGCAGCTCTGAAGTGTGGCTGAGGTAACTTTGTCTTTCCTTCCCCAGAAGGAAGAGTTTGCCACCTGGCTTCACCCTGGAAGAGATCTGCATGCTCAGTGAGTGCTGCTGCTGAGTGTTGGCACCCCTGGGTGCTGGGGATGGTTGATTGCGTGGGGTTCTTGGGTTCCCAGCGTCAAGGTGACCACAAATGGGTGTGCGGCCCCAGGGCAACGGGAAGTGTTCTACTTAACGGGAGAGAAAGTGTGCGAGACCAAGCTGGTCTTCAGGTTGCTCTGTTTTCTTTTCTCTAGAGCAGAGAGACCGAGGCAGCACCACGAGTCTGAGCAGTGACTTTTCCCTGGGGATGGAAAGTTCTCCTGGAGCAGCCGGGAGCTTCACCTATGAGGCAGTGGAGCTGATGCCGGCAGGAGCGCAGGCTCAGGCAGCATGGTGAGGAGATTACCACTCGGTGGGCTGCAGAACAAAAGGGGCAGGCTCTGAGGACAGTAGAAAAAGATACCTCTGAAGTCCTTCACCCTCCAGGTCTGCTCATTGTGCCGCAGGTTCCTTATGGTGGAGGGAGGAATTTGGCTGTCAGAGGCTTTTCTTAGGCTAAGTAACCTCCACACCAAGAATCACAGAGCACCTGGGGTTAATGACCATGTCAGGCTTCTGCGGCGACGCTCCTGAAGTTTGTCCCCTGATGACAGTAAGGCAGCTTTGTTTCATTTTTACCATCTTCACTGCTAAACTTCATCCAGAAAGGATTTCATTACTTTTAAAAGATGGTTCCAAACTACCAGAAAAATTGCGTTTGGCAGCAGCCTCCCTGGGGAAAAGTAGAGACAGAGTTTAGCTGCCCTAAAATGAACCTTTAATCAGTTTATGGAAGAGATTGTACAGGGGAGTGTCTGCAGTTAGCGGAAGATGGGCTGGGTGGCTGAGAATCCCCTCTAAACTTCAGCCCCTCTAACAGCACAAGGGGTGTCAGCTGAGAGCTGGTTGCTGCTTAGGGACACTTCTGGGGGAAAAGATTAAATTCTCAGTGCTCCCTGTTGACAGAGGGTGACAAAGGACTCAGCTGGGGACGTAGGTGGCTGTCAGGAAGCGGGGACTGGGAGGGTGTCTGATGACTCTGCTGCTCTGCGACCGGCGTCATGCTTTGCTTGTGGAGTTTCTGGTGCTGTTTGGGGATTTCAGAACCTTTCTGTAGGGCTGCCCCTCTTAGTTTAATTTTTGTCTCCTCTCCCTCAGCACATGTGAAGATGCTATTTTATATTGCAATTATTTTAAATTAAATCTGGGTTGTGCTGGAGGCTGTTGGAAGTCCTCGGGGACTCAGCCTGCAGCCATGCTGGTGGCAGAAGCCTTTCTAAAGCATGTTGTGATTCAATTTATAGAATGCTGAAGGGGGGAAGAGGGACTCTTCCTGCAGAACCACAAAATGAAGATGGAGAGCCCCAAACTGTGTTTGCCAAGTGAGCAGTGCAGAGTCCTCTTTAATGCACAGAGCCTGCCTATCCACAGCAAAGTGACTGCAGCAAGTAGAGAAAAACTACCCTGCCTGGCTGCAGGGTAGTAAAATAGAAGTATTTACATTGCTCTGAGTGCTCAGGGCGTACTGACTGGATCCTGCAGCACAGAACCTACGTGCGATTTTCACAAGCTGTGGAGTGGTCGAGCACACTGGAAGAGATCTGCTGCACTTGTGTGTGTCAGGGCTTGATTTTTGTGACATGTTTTCCAACTCTGGTTTGCTTTCGTTCCTGTTGGAGACAGCAGGCTGCACTGGGGTGAGCTGCTGCTGCCACAGTGATGGTTCTGGCCCATGCCGTGGGTGTGAGCCTGGGGAAGGGAAAGCTGTGAGCTTTGCTGTGAGCGCTTAGCGAGGGAACGGGGCATGGATGTCTTGCCACAGGCTGTTGTGGCTATAGAGTCTGGAGAACAGGTGGGGCTTGCTACAACAAGTCCAGTTCTGGGCTCCCCAGTTTAAGAAGGACAAGGAATTACTGGACAGAGTCCAGCAGAGAGCTACAAAGATGATGAGAGGCCTGGACCATCTTTGTTATGAGGAGAGACTGAGAGAGCTGGGGCTGTTTAGCCTGGAGAAGAGAAGCTGAGAGGGGATCTGATCAATGTTCGTAAATATCTCCAGAGTGGGTGTCAAGAGGATGGACCAGACTCTGTTCAGTGGTGCCCAACGACAGGATGAGGGGCAGTGGGCACAGACTGAAACACAGGAGGTTCTGTCTGAATATGAGGAGAAACTTCTTTACTTTGAGGTGCCAGAGCCTGGACCAGGCTGCCCAGAGCGGATGTGGAGTCTCCTTCTCTGGAGACATTCAAACCCACCTGGATGTGACCCTGTGTGATCTGCTCTGGTGACCCTGCGTGAGCAAGTGGGTTGGACTGGATGATCTCCAGAAGTCCTTTCAACCCCAACCATTCTGTGAGTCTGTGAAGTATAGAGATCGCCAGTGAGCTGGGCTGTGCTTAGTGTGAGAGGGAGAGGAGAGGATGTGCTTCACTGTGTTGTCCTGAAAACTGGTGGCCTCGAGGTCTCCTCACAACAAATATGGGCATTTGTTTTATAACTTCACAAGCCTGTGCTTGAAGATGCTGGCAGCTCTGATAGCATGAGATGAATAACGCCTGAGAGCGGCTGTGGTGTGATGTTTGAGGGTGGGCACACTTCAAGAAGTGAAGAGAGGATATTGTGCTTCCCACTGCACAACGAGCCTGTCTTTAGCTGCACTTGCTGACAGTGCTTGTGATCTCAGTCAAAGCTGAGGTGCCCTCCTAGATTACAGGAAGAACAGCATCTTTTCTCCTTGAGTTTATTTGCTTTAGTCTTTTCCTTTTTACTTGTGACCATAGGGATGTCTTTGTCTAATTCCCTGTGGTTTTGGAAAGGGAAAAATTCTTGGGACTCTTCTAGAAAAAAATAAGTGATGTAAGAAAGAAACTGTCCTGAACGTGAAGCAGCAGTAATGTGAATTAATCCCAAATACTTCTGCCTGTTTGGCATGTGGCTGGATGGTACTGTGAGCTAAGGCCTGATGCAGTAATGGACGGTGAATCGTGCCCGATTCTGGATGTGTGGGCTAGAAAAGACACATCACAGCAGACAGGGAGAGGGCTGAAATGCACCTACATCTGGAGCGATTGTCAGCTCTGAGCACACGGTCAGAACTGTGGTCAGTGGTATCTGAATGGAATTGCTAAAAGGGAAAATAACACCAGTGGTGTGTCCCTTTCACCCTCTTCTGTGTGCACACATGCCCACCTGGGCTGAGCGCTGCAGCTGGTACACTTTGTAGAGCTTAGAGCAGATTGAAATGGTCTTTCCCTGCTGGGAGGCCCCTTGCTTGAGGCATTTTGTACAGCCAGACTAAACAAAGCGGTCGCTGTATGTGTGTGGGCTGATGCATTCTCCTGTCTGATTTCTAGGTCACGTGAATGGGGATCTATAAAAGAACGGGCTAAGATGGGTTGAGCTCAGCGTACCCCCATCACTGAACGGTTACTCATGGCTCCTTGGGTGGGAGGAGGGCAGGTTCACTGGGAACAAGAGCTTGTAGCTGCTGGGGTAAAATCCACCCTGTTGTGGAAGGGCTTCCTAGTTGCAGTATGCAGGGATAGCCGGCTTTCTCACCCAAATCCTCCATCCTGCAGGAGGAAGAGCTGCGCATCGTCACCGCAAGCCATGCTCTGGAGCAGGGCACAGCAATCTGAAGACAGGCTGCCTTCCGCAGGGGTGGTTGAAGTCAAGTCCTCCAGCTCCTCCTCATCCACCCATTCTGATAACTTCCTGAGGATGGGAAGCAGCCCGCTAGAAGTGCCCGGGTCCAGGTGAGATGGGACAGAGCAGAGCATTTATCAGTAAAATGAGTGTCTGGTACGGGGAGTGCAGGGCTGCACTTGTGTGGCTCTGAGAACCCTGGAGCCCGTGGGTTTGTATCTGCAAATGGGCCTCAGGAGGCCTATTCCTGTCTAGTCTGATGTGAAATACTGGCCATTAAACACACAGACTCCCACCTCAGCCCTTTCAGATGAGTGAGGAGCCGTGCCAGTAACAGTAAGGAGTTTGTTCTGCCTGTGCTCAGCTTATGCTTCAACTCCACGAGCTCTGGCCTCTCTGCATCTTGCATGCTTGGAGCTCACATCCCTTTATCTGTCGAGTGCATCCGCAGGGGTTGGAAATGGCTCTGTTGTGTGAGGCAGGAAACCTTTCAAACCAGCCAGACTTCACTCTGCATCCATCCTGTCCCCCTTTCCACCTACTGATCCTTCCTGACACTGCAGGGTGGAAAAAAACTCGGGATGCTGGTAGCAAACAGAGGGAGAATCTGCTGGGAGCGCTGTGCCGGCACAAAGGATTTTGCCCGGAAGGTTGTGTGTTCCCACTGGGCAACCGGGGAATGGGGACCCTGGACCTGAGCCTAATCTTTGTGCTGTGACAAAGGATATTCTGGCACCCTCATGGAGTCTGGTGCTGCGGTAGGGCAAGGCAGAGCGGCGAGCAAGGCTGCGGAAGAAAGAACAGAGCCTGTGGAGCAAACACCATGTGTTTAGGCCGACAGGGGATAAAGAGGCTCTGAGATAAGAGGTTGCTGTTAACAGCATCAAACACTTGTGTAGTCTCTGCAGGTTTTCAGATGAGTCTTTTTTTTCTGGTGGTTCCCTTCAGAAGTAGCCACCATCCAAATTTTAGCACTCTCTCATCACATGGAAAATAAAAGGGCGAACAAGTAAAGCACTGAAAATTTGTAAGACTTTCTTACTAAGTTTCTTGATTGCAGAGAAAAATCACTGCCTGTTTTCATAAACGATGTGAACTGTTCTCCCTGGGGAAAGAGATCAATAGAATGTTTTTGAGTTGTTGCTGGGGCCCACCTCTGCATTCTCTGCAAGATGAAACAAGTCTCCCAAGAAGAGAAGAAAATAGAGAAAGCAGCTTGTCGTGGGGGCCGCTTTTGTTCACGGTGGTAATGCCACAATTCCTGTGTGTGGTCTCATGCCGTTCCCAAGACTTGACAGGCTGCTCAGCGCTGGGCTGGTAGCGAGCTGGCAGCACTGCTGGGGAAGAAGCTGTTTTTAACCCTCCAGCCAGACTCTGCGAGAGCGAAGAGGAGAAACAGAGAAGGCAGGAGAGCACCACAGGAAGGGGCTGAGCACACAGTCCCTGGGATTTCCATTCCAGGGGCTCTGAGTTGGTAAAACCAGCAATTGTCTTTCCTTTGGCTGTGTCTGAGTGAGTTTAGTTGTCTTGGGTGATTAGTGCCCGTTGGTGTCAGGACTCGAGGCAGCAGGCAAGCGTGGTGGGGGAACCTTGTTCCTTCCAGGCCAGAGTCCCTGAGGATGGCACTTCTCAAAGCCCAATAAATATCCCTGAGGAGATGCAGTATTCTGTCATCGTAAGAGGTAAACTTCCTGTGAATTCCACTGTAAACATTTTTCTGACCTTTATAATGGCTTCTACCACAGCAAGAAGCCTTTATGACCCTTCAACACAGCAAGGTTGCACCAGTCCACTCCCAGTCCTTTGTGAACAAGGCAGTGTGAAGGGCTGGGCTAGAAAAAAAGTATATGATGGGAAAATAGGGGATAAAAGGGCGGCAAACCTCTTTCATGGTCTAAAACCAAGGGAACAGGAGAAGAGAATCAGTTGTGAAGCCAGAGTGGTGAAATCAGGTGCACATGAAGATGGTTGATCTGCTGCACTCGAGCTGGGTGCAGACTGTACACCTGGATGCTCCCCATCTCGGAGGTCACCCGCGTTTGCCCTGTTCTTCCATGTGTGTGCTGGAGGAAATAAGCCCAGAGACCCTGAAGGGAGTGGGTGGAATTATCAAAGCTGCGGCTGAACTGAGCTTCTCTTTCAAATCACATTTTCTGGCACGTTTGAGCTCCTTTGCCTCCTCATCCATTGCCGGATCTGTCGGGATGTGCCCTGCCTGCCTTCATGGAGTGACATTGCTCGCAGCTCTGCTAGTCAAGGACTTGAGCAATGTGTTGCCTCACATGGCTTCTGCTTTTTGGGGCTGGAACATGGTATGTTTTCTCCAGAGAGAGAGAGGGGTTTTGTCACTCCACTTGGCTTTGGTCTCCATGCTTGAACTATGTTAGTCTGAATTTGCCTGGTGAGCTCCACACAGGTAATGGATATCACGGTACATTCAGCCACCATTTTCCATCCTGAGGGAAGGGTCCCATTTTGGGTGGAGGACTGTATCTGTGATGGAAGGAAGAGGTGTACTCTGTCCCTTCACTCCCTGAAAAATGGTGCGACTAGGATGGAAAGGCTGGAGCACAGAGACTGATCGGGGTGCCAGAAATACCATTATCTCTGCAGTGCTGCTGGCAGGTTAACACCCGAGGCTCTTAAGATGAAGAAACTACTGTAGTTGACTTCCTAATCCCCTGGTCGTGCGGCCATAGCAACAAAACACTTAACCACTGCAGCAGCAGTTGGCGAAAAATGGTTGCTTGAGAAATGCCAGCAGGAACCCTTCAGGTAGTTCATGTAAACAGCCCAGTCCGTGTGCTGGCAGGCAGGGAGCTGCGGAGGGAATGGGAAGGTAAGCTGGCAGAGAGAGATGAGCATGGCCTGGGAGGGAACAGGGGTGTCCTGAAGGAAGGGGAGATGTTGATGCCAAGTCAGCTGGTGGGAGAAGAGCCCCGCTCCTGGCTGGGCCGTGTCAGCCGTCTGCTGCTGCCGTGGCCTCACCAGCCCATCTGCTGCGTCCTGCCCTGATCCAGAGGTCCTGGGTACCTGTAAATCCTGGGACCGTTCTTGTTAGGCAAAGTAGTACAAAGGCAAATTCCTAGCAGACTTTCTAGTTTATCACAATGTGATGAAGATCACATCTGCTGGGGGCAAATGTGTATGAAGATGCTGCATAGAGTAGGACAAGGTGCTTCTTGTTCTACAGAGAGCTCTGAGTACAGCAGACAGTGCATGGAACAGAACTCCCTGTGTGTGAGTGGGTAGCAGCTTCCACACCACGTCTTGTGTTTGCATTTGACGCTAATAGTCTCAGCATCCCATGACGCTGCAGAAAAACCCTGTATCTGTGTCAGGGATTTAGTGTGGGTGCACATAGCACTAATGTGGATTAGCAGCTGGATAATCTTTGGTTGAATGTGCTTTTACTAAGTCAATTAAACAAAACCCAAAGTACTGTGATCTGAAGAGTCGAGATCTGCAGGAGTTAAGTCCTGGAGGATGCACTTTGGTCAGCAGCCACAGAGAACTCCTGCACTTAAAGGGCTGCAGAGGGTTCAGCTGTGGGTCTGGAAGGAGTGCAGTGAGCAGAGAGGGACGGAGAAGCTGCTGCTTTGGGTGTTTTGTTGATCATGACGAGCCTACACGCATACCGTGTGTCTTGCCCCTTACAGCCACCTGGCTTGGAAACCGTATCGGCAATGTGACAACTTGGGATAGTGACTGCAGCAGGAGAGTCACAGGAATGTTTTCGGGAATTACTGCACAACTGTGCCACAAAACGGGCTTGCGGGCTCACACACGAGGTGCAGCCAGAAAAGGTTGTGCTCGCAGAGGCTGTCACGGCACTGACACAGCCTGCAGATCGCTGCCCAGGACCCAGCCAGGGCTCGCAGTGCAGCTCTCCGCCACCTTCTCCTTGCCAGCATCTCCCACGCAAAGGTGGGAAGGGCTGCCCTGTACTGCAGGTTGCACAGTCTGTCTGTGTGTACAGTACATACCTAACGCTTCCATCTGAGGCACAGAGCATATGCTGGCCACATGAGCTGCTTCTAAAATATCCCAGGTGTGCAGAAGCACAGCAGGTGAGCGGGGGCAGCGCAGGGCAGGATGAGAGCCGGTCTGTTGGCACTTGGCACTCGTCTCGGTTACGTATTAAGAAAAGGAAGGATCTCTGGCTGTTGCTCTGTCTCCGGTATTGGCTTTTCTCTGGTAGGCGAGTGTCCATGTGCTCTGAAATACTTTGTATTGTGCAGCATGTTGCATGAGAAGCACTGACCTAATTAAAAGGAACTGTTCCGGGCTGGGAGTTGCCATTTTATGGCCTGCTAGAGGTCCTTCCTCGTGTGAAGGAACAGCTTGCAGCTCATCTCTGTTTTGCCAATCTAATTTTGTTATTCTTGCACTTTTGAGGGAGTTTCTTCCCACTCGTGGACCTGAAGAGGTGGGTGTGTGAAGCTCACTTTCCTTCTCTTTCTGTCTGCCGTTAGATGTCTGTGGCAGAGACAGGGACTTGAAGACTTGCTGTACCTCATCTCCCCAAACCACATGAGCTTTGCTGTTATCGTCCGGCTGCTTCCCCAGACCCTCCACGCTGCCCTCGCAGCCAGTCAGCCCCTGGCATGGCTGTCATGTTGCAAACGTGTTGTTCTTACAGATCTCAGGACCAGTCTTGGTGCCCAAACAGCTCCAACTTGCTCTGGAGCCCTCACTGAAGCCCATTTTGAACCTCTGCAGCAAGACTTTACAAGGAGCCTTCAGGGGTAGTAATAACAGGAAGAATTTCACCTCTAGCGTTGACTGGATTGCACTGGGATAGTGGTCTTGGTCTCAAGCCAAGCTCAGCTTTTAAGCAGCTCTGCTGCCCTTGCAGTGCAAACACAAGATTTCCTATGCTGTGCCTTCCCCACTTGTCTTGCCCAGCCTTGGCCCCAGCTCTTTTGAGGCTGTTTGAGATTCTTTGTGGTTGTGACACTTCCTCAGGAGCCTCCCTTTAGAAGGTGTTGGGGAGGGTCCGCCACAGAGCCGCAGTTCTGCTGGCTGTGCTCAGTTATCTCCTCCAGGAGAGAGAGATAACCTGGAGTCGTTGCGGAGTCAATCAGTTTATTCAGCTAATTGACAAGTCTTTATTCTGCTGCCTGGAGGTGAGACACAGAATTGGCCGCCTTGAACTCCAAGGCTCTTGTGCTATTAGGTGAAATGTAACTTGACTAATTCCCAGCTGCAGTCTGATGGGAAGCGTGGAGCAGCGTGTGGCATTTCAGCACTGGTGAACTCAGCAATCTCTGTGGTCTGTGCTTTGGGATCATGTTCCCTGTTGTTACAGGTGGATTAAAGACGAGAGACAGGGAGCCTGGGAGCACGTGGCCCTTTTTCTCAGGGCCGTCACAGAGCCATGTCTCCTGTGCACCTGCCCTTCTCTGCCGCGTGGCCAGTGCTGGGAAGGAATTCACCTGTTTGTGTGGTTTCAGCGTTGCCAAGTTTGTGTGGCTGCTTGACAAGGTCAGAGACCCCAGGATGGGTTATAAAGCCACTGAGCCAGGCTTACTGGAAGTACACGGTGCTGTCCAAGAGCCTGCCCAAGAAAGGATTCAAGAGATTACTTGATTCACCTCCAAGAAGTGGTGTAAGTTCAGTCTAATCTTAGGTGACAGCCGTGGAAGGTGACCGGCAGCTGGAAGCTGAGGCCATACACCACAGCAAACATTTTTTTAATTCACTTTCTTTAGCACAGACTCATCTGACCAGTGTGGTTGGGGATGGTGGGCAGAGGGACGTTTTTACTGTCCCTGGTGCCTTGGATCATGTCTTGTTCCTTCGTTTGCCACATGGACACTCTTCCAGGGGGACTCCCGATGCTGTGCTCTCCCTCTGCGAGAGCTGCAGAGCTCCGCTCAGTTCTCTTCACCTGGAGATCCTGCCGTAGCCCAAGCCCTCCTCTGCCACCCAGACTTAGCCTTTCCAAAACCTTGGTTGCTGCCTGGCCCCAAATCTATCTTCTGTTCAGGAACTCATTACTTTTACTGGCAGCAATGATGTCCATGTCTCCTTTCCCTCTGCCAAAGCGCTCTATAGACCTCTTCCCTGCTTTAGCTCGAATTCTTGTCAGTGTGTGTGACAGTCCTGTTTTTCCTGGCCGTGCCGTGCTCTCAGGGAGGTGACACCCTCCTCTTCCCTCTGTCCTGCTGCAGTGTTCCTCTGTGCTGCTCCTGTGCTTCTCCCTGGCTTCCCGCGCTGTTCCCGCGGTGCTTCCAGCACAGCGCTGTGCTCTGCGCCCAAACTCCGCCTGCTCTCCTTCCTCCCGCCGACTGCCTCGGCTTTACCTTCCAAAGGCAGGGAGAGGCATAGATGTCACTGAGCAGCTGCTCCCTTTATGAATTCCTTGCATCCCAGGGAAGGTTTATCCCTGTCTTATCTCTAAAAGGTCTTTCTAAGAGTATATGCTGCAGCTCGGCTTTCAGTGCCATGCCCTCCTGACTGCAGTGCTGCGTGCTCTAGGAAAAACACCTTTTGCAAGAAGAGGTTCTCCCAATACTTCACGCTTGCAGCACCTCTCTGGACCTCACTCTTCTTCAGGCAGCCAGAGAACAAGAGCTGCACACAGCAGGTGAAGCTCTGCTCCTCTCGTGTTCTGCTGTGATGTCCCTCCAGAGCCTGAACTCTTCCCGACAGTGGTTTTACCCCAGACTGCAGCTGCGGGAGCGTCAGCACTGCGATGGGAGGCTGACGGGCAAGGAGCTCTGTGACACCTCCTTCTCCGCTTGTGCAGCCAGCTCAGGACCACATTTCAGACTTCTCCAACTTGGCCGTATTGATCAGGCTAGTTAAATGGCAGGCGTGGGATTAGATCGAGATTACAAATAGGTTTCCCGCTGCGCATCTCCCCACACCCTCGCCTGCCATTCTTGCCGAGGTCCTTGCCGTGGGAGATCCTGTCTTCCTGGCTGTTCTCCTGGTCTCTTGGGGAGCAGCTGCAGTGCGCCACTGCTATTCTTAGCTGTGAAGACAGCGTGCGAGTACCTGGCCCAGCAGAGCTGGAGCTGGTGCTCTGCTATCCACCCAGCAGATCTCAGATAAATTATCCACAAGATCTTGGTGGTGTGTAATTGAATTGAGTAGCTCTGCCACAGGCTGTGCTTCCAGCTATGTACACTCCGCCGTGCAGCGGGGCGCAGTAATTACTTGTTCCCTGGAAGCTGAAAGCTCTGGGTTTGTCTCAAGTGATTGTGTCCTCTTCTCTGAGATTTTGGAGGGACTCCTCAGATTCGCTTATCAGATTTCGTGCTTCCTCCTTCCCTGATGGAAGGAACAATAATCAAACAATTATCGTCCCTCAGCTGTTTTGCCAGTCTTAAAGATGTTTCACCACCTGGCTCCTGGCGCAGTCCTTTCTTCTAACATAGGAACAAAAGGATCTTCAGGTGCTGGGGAGTGGGTGCCCTGGGGACGTCTTGAGCAGTGCCTGGCTCTGTTTGGGTCTGGTGTTGACACCTCAGGAGTGATCTGCCAGACCAAGGATCTCTAAGTCTTCCCCAGCACTAATCAAGCCACAAACTTGATTTGCATTCAGGCCTTGCTGCTGCCCTGCGATGTGCTAACAGCTACAGCAAGCAACAAGGGGATGCCCCTCGTACAGCACAGCACCCGCACCTGGGAAGGATTCAGGGCAGGACGTGCTGTTGCGTCTCGCTAACAGGTTTCACAGTTCTGCATGGCCATCTGCTTCTTGCTGGCTCGGTCCTGCCCAGCTCCCGGTGCGCTCCTGCTGCTTTGTCGGCCGCAGCCAGCTTGGCTCTGCCCTGGCTTTCAAAGGAAAAGCTTGGCCTGGGGCCCAGCCAGAGCCGCATGCTGCACCCTGCTCCCAGGAGTGTCCAAGCTGCCGGTGCAGGCGCTGCTGGCGCTCAGCCCGACGGGTCCCTGGCAGCGGCGTCGGTGAAAGGCGTGTGGCTGAATGACATGACTGATCGCGACGTCTCCCTCTCTCTCTGCCCCAGATCGGCGGACCATTCTCTGCCTGGATCTTCCGTTTCCACAGACTTTGGCAGCTGGCAGATGGTGACAGGGTGCGGCAGTATTCGGGAGCAGGCAATCCTGAGCGCAGACGCCTCTCTCCCGTGCAGCCTCCCGGATGAGTTCCCTAGCACTTGCCTGTAAGTGTATCAAACGCAGGATCTCTCTCTGGGTCTCCTGGCTGGCTCCGAGTGTCGGAACTTTATCAGCCTGGCATTCTCGAAGAAGCCTGGGAGCCCGTAACAAGCTGTCCTGTCTTCCTTGCCTTGATGCTTTCCATCCACAAATTGAGTCACTGAGCACTCTTTGCTTATGCTGAACTCAGAAACAAACAAACAAACAACATTTTCTCTGCCTAATGACAGGGAGGCACTCTGCTTTCTGTAGGAAGAAGAGGCTTTTCTCTCTTCCCTGAAGATGCTGAATTTGGGCATAATTGAGTGCATTTGAGGATGCATTCGTGTCAGGACAGGACTGGTAACCCAGATTTCCTTGTTTTTGGATCTTGCTTGTCTCCATCTCCCTGCTGGGTTCAGATTCTTGCTGCAGTAAGAGAGGGGCTTTCCTTCTGTCACCCCAGTTTTTATGTGACCATGCACAGCATCATTTGTAGGCGCTGCGTCTGGCCAGTGCAGATCAGCAGAGACCCCATGTCTCACCATGTAAAATGGCCAGGAGGCAAATGTTCCTCCCCGAATAGAAAGCCACCTCTGTGGAAGCTAGAAAGACAGGAGGTGCACTTTAATTGCTGTTAGAAGAGAACCTTGGTTTGTGCCTTTAGGCTGCAAACTCTCAATCAAGAAACTGAAATGAAAATGAACAGAAATGAATGAAAACTTAAATGAAAAGTCTTAGGAGCAGCTGAAGGAACTGGGGCTGTTCAGCCTGGAGAAAAGGAGGCTGAGGGGAGAACTTATCGCTGTCTACAACTGCCTGAAAGGAGGTTGGAGCATGGAGGGGGTTGGTCTCTTCTCCTAAGTAGCAAGGGATAGGATGAGAGGAAATGGCCTCAAGTTGTGCCAGGGGAGGTTTATTTGGATATTAGGAACATTTTTTTCACAGAAAGGGCTGTCAGGCATTGGAACAGGCTGCCCAGGGCAGTGGTGGAGTCACCATCCCTGCAGGGGTTGAACAGACGTGGAGATGAGGTTCTCAGGGACAGGGGGTAGTGCCAGGGGTGGGTTATGGTTGGACTGGATGATCTTGTGGGTCTCTTCAAAGCAAATTGATTCAGTGACTCTATGAAATGCAGATCAGGGGCTGCTGCTCACTGGCTGTGCTGGAGCTGCACTGCACTGCACTGCACTTGCTGTCCTTTACTGGGATCTGAGGATGTGCTTTCGAGGCAGAGGGCAAGCAGCGTGAAAGCCAACATCTCCTGTGAGACAGGCTTAGCTGGCCCAGCTCTCCTTCTCCTGTGGCTGAGTGCTGTGCTGCGGAGCAGAGCAGCCGCTCCCAAGGCATGATTAAGCTGCAAGCTCTATGAGTTGGCAGATCGAAGAATTGCAAGGGATGTCAGACATGGCCTGGCTGGGATTTGCTCTCCTCCTTTGACAAGGACACGCTGTGCTGCTCCTGCAGTTGTCTGGAGATAGCTGAAGGAGCAGAAGGGACTGAAGTGTGAGTGGCTGAAGTAGCAACTGCTTTACTCTGCCCTGAACCTGGCTGTACTTGGTGGCTGCTGGTTGCCAGTGAGTTGTTGCTGTCCTCTTGGAGTTGGATTTAACATCAAAATAGGGCATTGAGCAGGGAAATGTGAATTACAGTTGAGCTCTGAAGCACTGGATCTGCCTGTCTGAGACCGCAGGCTTGCGCTGTTTGGAGTCGGGCTGCTTGGGACAGCCGGGTTCAAAGGGAAGGGAGCAGCAGTGCTGCTTCTCCCAGGTTCTGTCTGGAACGGATTAAAAGTTCCCAAGGATGTTGTGTTGAGCTTGACCTGGCGCCTCCACTTTCTCTCTGCTCTGCATCAGCTCTGTCGCTTAGGAGCCCATTGTGGTTTTACCCCAGTTTTTTTCGCAGCCCAGCACAGTATGAATTTTTGGAAAATTAAATTCCATTTAAGTTCCCACTTTACATCTCAACTGGCAGCAGCTCGATGAAGGTTCGCTTGTCACAGCCTACTTCCTTGCGCTTGTGTGGGGCTTGTCGGGGCTTTCTTAGAGCTGGGGCTTTGACAGCCTCCTCTCATCCTGCACCCCAAGCTGCAGACGGGCGGGCAGGCTGTAGGAAGTGTGGCGGGGCAGAGCGCTGTGGATTTGGCGAGGAAGCACGACCTGCCTCCCTGGTTGAGCTGCTCGGAGTGGATGGTGCAGCCACTTGGTGTTGGGCAGTGGCGGCCGCTTGACCCTGCACCTTGGAGTGTCTCGCTCCATGAGAGAAACCTACATATCTAAATACAAATTCTGCCCTGTAAAGAAGTGCGAGAGCCAGAAGACGCGAGACCTCTCTGCTGCACACCCTCACTTACCTCCGCCTGTGACATTTCAGATCACTGTACTCAGGTGCAACTAAGTCCTGCTTTCATGTAGCTTATTTTTGATGCTTGCGAGTTCCACATCCTCATTAGGTTGCCAAAAAACATCTCTTTAATGTGTTTAGATATGTTGCCTTTTTTCCTTTGCCCTCTGGCTTCTCTTTATTATCAGACACTGTAAACAGCGGACCGGTTGGCTGCCTCGGCATCGCTTGCTGTTTATAGGCCTCCCACCATATCCTCTTGCTGCTGTTTCCGGACCGAAGCTGTTGGCTGTGGGTGGTTAACGCTTCCATTCAAATGAGCTGTGCCAATTTATAGCCAGCCCAGGCGCTGGAGAGATTAAAGAGAATTTTTTATGGGGAAGGTTTGCGCTGTGCCCTTGGAGTGACCTTTGAGGAATGTCTTATTCTCTCTGCGAACGACCGGCACATCGCAGAGGCACTGCAGCAAGGACCGCTTGAGGCCAGAGCGCTTGGAACAGCTGCCTCTGAACCCTGGGCTTGTTTTCCCCTGTTCCCTTGGCTGAAATATCGCCTTCCCCTCCTCTCTCTTCCCCTCGCCCCCAACCAGGTGTGTGGATCAGCTGGAGAGGAGAGCAGGTCCCGGGGGAAGCCGTGCCCTACTCTGCAGGCAGCCCTCCTGCTTGCAGAGAGCAGCGTGCAGGGAGCAGAAGTAAAACGCCGCTCAGCTCTCTTCTTTCCACAGCTGGAGCACTCCTTGGGGTTTTTGTCACCTTGCCTGCTCCCTCCCATGCTCTCCGTCCCCAGAGCTGCCTGTGCTGGCTCAAGTGCAAGACACTGGGGCAGTGGAAGTGAGGGACAGTCACAAATTGGTTGGAAGTGACTGTCCGGGCACAGCACAAGTGGACAGGCTCTGTCTGGGAATGCTGTGCAGGGAGGGAGCTGGCATGGGGCTGACGCCAGCCAGCGCCTGCTGGGCAAAACCAGCATTTTTCTGTGTGAACCGTGGCCTTGTAAGCAGCGTGGTGGTGGGAGAAACCAGGGTGGTTTGGTGAAGGAGAAGACCCAGAGGAGAGCAGGAGAACTGGGGTGGTGAGAGGTTCCACGGGAGGGCGTTGGGAGGCAGTGGCACCAGTTCCTGAAGCCGGAGCTGGCCCTGCCTTGGCCACTGGAGCCAGCTGAGCACCACAGCCCTGTGAGCAGAGCCCCAGCCATCCTGCCACCCTCCTGCCCCACATCAGGAGCGAGAGCTGGGGCTGGGCGAGGGATGGCTGCAGTCGCTGACCTCCCCCTTCTCTCTCCTAGGCTGGTGTCGGCGAGTGACCGCGAGTCCCGGCTGGAAGAAGTGCGTTCCGCCTTTCTGGCCAGCTACAGCCGGACCATTGGCCTGAAAGCTGTGTCCCCCAGCCCCTCAGGGGCCATCGGTGGCCTCTTCGAGCAGTTCGTGCGGGGTGTGGGACTGAGAGGCAGCAGCACGCTCTGAGCACGGTGTTCGCTGACCACCGGCTGGAGAACTGGGGCTGGCAGGTCCCCCTGGCCGAGCCAGGACCCCCCTTCCCGGTGTGGGCACCTCTGGCACCCAGCACCCACCCCCGGCCCCCCGTGCCTGGGGCTGGGGGAGCGCGGGGCGCTCCGGCGCGTCTCTGCAGTAAAGACACCCGAGCTGTCCCCTCTCCTGCCTCTGTCCGGGCTGCGGGGGGGCGGGCGGCGGTGCGGAGGAGCCGGGCGGCGGGAACCGCTCCGCCGGGGGCGCCGCTCGCTATAAATAGCCCGGCCCACGCTCCGGGAGCGGCGGCACCGAAATAGCACCGAGAAGGGACCGGGAGCCGGAGGAAGCTCCCGGCGGGGCGGGAGTTGGGGCTGAGTCTCTGCTGCGCTGGGGCGCGGAGCTGAGCCCGCACCCCTGGACAGGAGGTCCCGGTGGGGCTCAGCGGTACCGGTGGGGCTCAGCGGTACCGGGAACCGGGGCTGAGTCCCCGCCGGCTTGGGACGTGGTCCCGGGGCTGAGCCCCCGCCTCTCGTGCCGGTCCCCGGAGCCGAGCCGTCGCGGGTCAGGCCGGTGCCAAGCCCCTCGGTGCCCGGGGCGGCGCTGCCGTTGGGGCCGGGGCCGCCGTGCCCGTTCCCGTGCCCGCCCCCGGGCGCGCCCGCCTCGGCAGCGCGGGAGGAGGCGGCGCGGAGCGGAGCAGCGGCGGCGCCCGGGCGGGGATGGCGTCTCCGGGAGCGCTGGAACCGGCGGCCGGCAGCGTGCCGGGAACCAAGGTGGAGCTCACCGTGTCCTGCCGGTGAGCCGGGAGCGGGGCGGGGGAGCGGGCGGGGACCGGTGCTCTGACACGAGTGGGTGCGAAACGCGCGGGGATGCGCCGCGGGATGCCCGTGTCCCGCAGCCACTCACTGCCCGCCGGTCAGCCCCGGGAAGGGCGGGTGGGCTGCGGGTCCCCCTCGCTGCCCGGGCACCGCTCTGTGCCACGGCGGGTGCGCAGCGCCCCTCTGCCCGGCTGCCACCCGTGGGGAGCGGTCCCGTCCCCTCCGCGGCGTCCCAGAGGATGCCGGCACCGGGCACGGCTCCGCGGCGCCGCTGCTCGGAGGAACCCGCCGCCCTTCCCGAGGCTGGGGTGCGGGACGGCCCTGCTCGGGGTGCTGCTGGCTGCAGACAGGCCGCCCGGCTCTGTGAGCCCCGTGGGGAGGCAGCAGGTCCGGCAGTGGGGGCAGCGTGGGGCCCGTGGCGGGACGGGGGCTGCGGAGGGGTGCTGCTCGGTGCCCCCGGCTCCTGCCAGGGTCTGCGGGGCAAGCGTCGGCTGCTGAGACGGTCTGTCGGTGGCTAAATATAGCCGGGCAGAGGCACCGCTGCCCTCGCTGCCTGCAGCCTGGGGGGTCCTCTCCGCAGGGACCGGCAGCAGCATCCCCCATGCTGGGGGGGTCAGGAAAGGCCTGCGGCCAGTTCCCCAAAGTCCCCTGCACACCTAGACAGCTCTGGCATGTCCCCAGGCCCTGCAAAGTTCAGTCTGGGCTGGGGGCTGCCATGCCCCCTCCCTGCGGCTGAGCCCCTGCTCTCCCTGCCAGCCCCTCTTGGCAGCAGGCAGGGGAGCCGTGGGGCCGTGGGGCCTGGTATCTCCAGGCAGGGGCTGGGGTTGGCTTCTGAAGATGGCCCAGAGCAGGGTCAGGCTTTGGCTTGTGGCTGCCCAAGAGCTCAGCCCCGTCCAGGGCTGCTGGGGGGGGCCTGGGTGTCTATCTGCTGTGGCCCCATCCCTGTGTGCTGGGGCCAGGGGAGCTGGCTGAGCCCCACAGCCCGTGGCTGTGCCCCAGCCCACCCTGTGTGGCCACCCCGGGGATGAGGGAAGGATCCCGGCAGAGCTGGTCACAGCCCCCAGCACTTCCCGGTGTCACACCATGCAAAGGATGAGGATCGGTCGCTCTTCCCGCCGGCTACCCAACCCCTGCTCTGTCTCCTTTCTTCTCACTTCTGGACCCCACCATTAGCCACGCTTCTGCTGCCGGGGTGCAGCGGGCACTCAGCCCGCGCCGGCAGCATGGAGGAAGGTTTCATCCTCTAAATGGGTTCCCTGTCATGTTCAATCACTGTCAGTACTGGAGATGCTACTCCCTGCTTGCCCCATTGTCCCCCCAAACCCCGCAATGGGAGCCAGCGTGTCCCCCTGAGGTGCTGGGGCTCTCGGCCCTGGGTGCTGGCACAGCCATGATGCCGTCCTGTGCTCGGGGGGGAGGAGGACATGGTGACCCTTTGCTGGGCTGGGTGTGTGGCACACAGGGTGGCTCATGCCTTGCTCCGTCCCCCAGGAACCTGCTGGACATGGACACCTTCTCCAAGTCTGACCCAGGTGGGTGGTGGGGCTGGGCAGCGGGCACAGCGTGGCACGGGCATGGCACGGCGTGGCAGCCCAGCTCTGCTCCTCTCTCTGCAGTGGTTGTCCTCTTCGTGCAGGGCTCAGGGAGCAGCGAGTGGAAGGAGGTGAGCTCAGCCCCCCTTGCTGGGTCCCTGGGGCTGCTTCCAGCCCTGTGCTGGGGGAGCTGCTGCCTCCAGCGCCACTGCTCCTGGCTAATCCCTGGCTGAGTTAAACAGGCCCATATGGCCACCCGTGTCCACGCTAATGATCCCTCCACGTCCACACTAATGATTCGGTCCCGCCGGCAGTGCTAATCCCCCGCTAGGATTAGCACCAGGGCAGCTGTGACAGGGAGGGGTCCTGGGGAGGTGGGCAGGGTGAGGGGCTGCCCTCACTCCTCTCTCCGCAGTTTGGGCGCACTGAGGTGATCGACAACACCCTGAACCCCGACTTTGTCCGCAAGTTTGTCCTCGACTACTACTTTGAGGAGAAGCAAAACCTCCGGTTTGATGTGTGAGTGGGGCAGCTGGGGAGGGGTGGAGCAAAGCACTAGGTCAGTAACAAATAACAATAATAAATAGGGATAATAAATAACAAGATAAATAAGGATACAGTAGCAAAAGCACAGATGGGTGGGGAAGTGGGGCTGCGTGCCAGGGCACCCCCGGGCACTGGCTCAGGGCTCTGCTCTCCCACCACCAGCTACAACGTGGACTCCAAGAGCTGCTCCATTTTAAAGCAGGTGAGCGCAGCCCGGGCTGGGGGGACGCATGGTGACACCCCAGCATGACGCCACGGTGGGGTGCCTCGAGGCTGTGCCCCGTGCGGGTGCTGTCGGGGGGGACAGATGCCCCTTGAGGGGCTCTAACCCACTTTCCATCTCTCCGTGCCCCGTGGCGACTGCAGAAGGTAGGTGCTCACCACACTCCAGCCTCTGCTCTGCCCTGGGAACTCAGACCTTGTGGGGATGCCTGCTGGGGCAGGATGGGGCCAGGACACTGCACAGGGGTGGCTTTTGGGGTGCAGGATGGCTGTAAGGTGGCCCAACAGCTGCAGGATGGCTTCAGGACACATGGGGTGGCTCTGGCAGGGAACAGGGTGGGTCTAGGGCTGTGGAATGACGCAGATGGCACAGGATGGGTGCAGAGCACATGGAGAGGGCACCTGGGGGGGGGCCTGGATGGGTCCCAGGCTGGGAGGTGGCTCTTGGGACACAGGGTTGGTTCAGGGCACAGGGGGTGGCCCTAGGGCAGGGTGGCGGTCTCACAGGCGCGCTGGGAGGGCAAGAGGTGGGTGTGGGTGGTGAGGTGGCTGGGACAGGAGCCCCGGGGGTCTCACAGTGCTGTGCTTGGGGCACAGGACTTCCTGGGGCAGGCGTTTGTGGCACTGGGGGAGGTGATCGGGTCCCAGCGGGGCCGCCTGGAGAGAGCCCTCACGTGAGTCCTGCCCCGTGGCGGGGCGAGGGGGGGTCCTGCACCGTGTCCCCAGCCACCCGCCCCAGCTGGGACCCCTCCCTGCATGTCCCCCGCTGGGGACACCGGCCACACTGCCGACCACCAGCCCTGTGGCATAAGCCCCAACTCCAAATCCCCCTCCTGCCTCTGTCCCATCTTTGTCCCCGTGCTGACCAGGCACCTCTGGTCCCAGGGGGGTCCCGGGGAAGCGGTGTGGGACCATCCTGCTGTTGGCCGAGGAGCTGAGCAACTGCCGGGTGAGTGCCCGTGTCCCAGCAGCAGCAAGGTGGGGCTGCGTGGCCCCCCCGGTGCAGGGGGATGGGGGTAAGGAAGTGGCCAGAGGTGACAGTCCCCATCCCCAGGACATCGTCACGATGCAACTGTGTGCCAACAAGCTGGACAAGAAGGACTTCTTCGGAAAATCCGACCCCTTCCTCGTCTTCTATCGCAGCAATGAGGACGGCACGTGAGTGCCAGGCCTGGCGGGGCGGGCAGGGTGCCGGTGTTACCGTACGGCACAACCCGACCCTGCCCTGTCAACGCAGCTTCACCATCTGCCATAAGACAGAGGTGGTGAAGAACACGCTCAACCCGGTGTGGCAGCCCTTCACCATCCCCGTGCGCGCCCTCTGCAACGGCGACTATGACCGGTACGGGCACAGGGATGGGGACAGGGGCAGCCATGGGGCCAGAGCAGGGTATGAGCACCTTCTTTGCAGGTTTGGCCCCACAACGACAGGCAGCTTAGAATTGGGTCCTTATTGGTTTTTTATTTTCTCTTTTGCAACCCAAATTACATAAAGGCATCCCCCTCCATTCCAGGGCCTTCGCCATGACCCAAATTTACCGCTTCCCTCTCAGCAGAGCCGCGGGCCAGGCTGGCAAGGCGGCTCTGCCGGCAGGCAGGGTGCTCGCTGCCATGGTGCTGTGGGGCTGGGTGTCCCCAGACTGGGGGTGCTGTGCCAGCCAGGCTGGCTGCTCACCCTCCTCCTGCCTTTACTTTCAGGACAGTGAAGATTGACGTGTACGACTGGGACCGGGACGGGAGGTGAGGCTGTGCCCCTGGGGTGGCGGGGACCACCACGGTGCCACTGCTGCTTCCCAGGGTGCCCCTCACCGGGGTGTCTGGCCGTGCCAACCCTGTGTTCTTCCCGTAGCCACGATTTCATCGGGGAGTTCGCCACCAGCTACCGGGAGCTCTCCCGAGCGCAGAGCCAGTTCACAGTGTACGAGGTAGGGTGGGGGAGCCAGGGCGAGGGGCTGGGGACACCCCACACCAGGGCCAACCCAGCCCTGCACCCACAGGTGCTGAATCCCAGGAAGAAATGCAAGAAGAAGAAATACGTGAACTCCGGCACTGTGAGTGGGGCTGGGGTGCTCCTGGGGCTCCTGCCGGTGGAGAGCTGGGTCTGACCCCACACTGTGCCTGTCAAGGAGGAGGGGGTCTGGATCTGACCCACCCCCGTGCCCGCAGGTGACACTACTCTCCTTCTCCGTTGAGTCCGAGTTCACCTTTGTTGACTACATTCGGGGCGGGTGAGTGGGGGCTGGGTGCCCCCTGGCTCCCTGAGACCCCCCCATGGGCGAGGGTCTTGGGGTCAGGACAGCGGTGACAGTGCAGGTGCAGCCTGGGGGTGACAAGCGGGTGGTGGAGCTGGGGAGGGGGGCAGGATGGCAGACCTGGGCTGTGGGGTGGTGGCTGGGGAATGGGGGGGCCCAGGTGATGGGTCCTGGGGGAGACACACCACGCCGTGGGGCTGGCAGCCTCCCTCGCTCTCTCCCTAAGGACGCAGCTGAATTTCACTGTTGCCATTGACTTCACGGCCTCCAATGGTGAGTGTGGCTGGCGTCGGGGGGGTCCCTGTCACCACAGCCGTGGGACGGGTGCCAACAGGCGCTGTGCCGCAGGGATGCCATCGCAGCCCACCTCACTACACTACGCGAGCCCCTACCAGCTGAGCGCCTATGCCCTGGCGCTGAAGGCGGTGGGGGAGGTCATCCAGGACTACGACAGTGACAAGCTCTTCCCTGCCTATGGCTTTGGTGCCAAACTCCCACCCGACGGCAAGATCTCCCACCAGTTCCCCCTGGTGCGCTCTGGGGTTGCGGGGGGACCACTGTAGTGGGGGTGCCCACGGCAGCTTGGCAGGGTGGGGAAGCAGCCGCCCCGGCATCCTGTAGACAAGGGGGGACACTGGGAGCTGTGGTCACCCTTCAAGTGCCCATTGCACCCTCCAGAACAACAACGTGGACAACCCCAGCTGTGCCGGCATTGAGGGCGTGCTGGAGTCCTATCTCCAGAGCCTGCGCACTGTCCAGCTCTACGGTCCCACCAACTTTGCCCCCGTCATCAACCAGGTGGCTGGGTGAGTGCCAAGGTAGTCTGTCCCCTTTGCTGTCCACAAATGCCAGCAGTCTCACAGCAGGGCCAGCTGCCCCACACCGGTGAGACTGCTGGAGGGAGCCCCATCCCCTTGCTCCACAGGGTGGCTGCCCAGGTGACTGATGGCTCGCAGTACCACGTCCTCCTCATCATCACCGACGGCGTCATCTCTGACATGCTGCAGACCAAGGAAGCCATCGTCACCGTGAGCGCACCCTCATTGCTCTGAGCTCACCCCACGCCAGGTGATGCCCTCACTGTCACTCTGCTTCTGCCCCACAGGCTTCTGCCTTGCCCATGTCCATCATCATTGTGGGAGTAGGTCCGGCTGAGTTTGAGGGTGAGTTGGGCCTTGGGAACACAGGGGATGGGGGATGGAAACACTGACTCTTCCTCTGGGATGCCTCTGGCCTCTTGGAGGAAGGGACGGTGTATCTGTCCCTGGTGGCCACCCCACTGACGCTTGGTGATACCGGCTGTCACCCCCAGCCATGGAGGAGCTGGATGGTGACGAGGTACGGGTGTCCTCCCGGGGACGCTACGCCGAGAGGGACATTGTACAGGTAACACTGGTACTGAGCCCAGTCCCACCACGAGCAAGAGATGCTCTTGCTGACCCCAAGTAGCCGCAGTTTTGTTTCCAACGGAGCTGCAAACTTATTTCCCTCAAAGTTTGTGCCATTTCGGGATTACGTGGACGATTCGGGAAACCAGGTGCTGAGCATGGCCCGCCTGGCCAAGGACGTGCTGGCTGAGATCCCCGAGCAGCTCCTCTCCTACATGAAGACCCGGGACATCAAGCCTCGCCGAGCGGATCCCCAGTAGCTCCTCTGTGGGGGCGAGGACATGTCACCCTTCTCCTGCCAGGGCTTGGCCGTGGACATGTGTCCCTGCAAGGGCAACACGGGGCTGCTGCGGCCGCTGAGCGTGGCTGGGACCCTCCTGGCAGCAAAACCTCGGGCTGGACATCCCCAGCTGCCCGGCGGGCACAGCGGGGCGGTCCCGGGCACAGGCTGTTGGGGGACGCGGTGTGTCCCCGCTCGGGTCCCGTCCCCGGGGGGGCGGCTGGGGCTGGGTGAGCACCGGGGGTCCCGGCTCTTTGGGGCAGGAGACATCACCCCGCTCCTGCCTGCGCCCGCAGCGCAGCCGAGCGCTGGTGCCCCGGTGCTGCGGTGCTCCGGTGCTGCCCTGCCTGTCCCCTGCCTGTCCCCCGCCGGTTCCCCAGTGTCCCCTGCCTGTCCCCCCGCCTTCCGCAGGGCCCTGGCCCCACAGCCGGGGGGTGCCGCGGCTCGGCGAGTCTGTATCGCGTTACCAACTGTAAATAAACCGCCCGGACCGGATCCGCTGCCGCGCCGAGGGGAGCGGGGCGGGGCTGCGGGCGATGTCTGTGATTCGCGGCGGCAGATTCGCCACTATCGACGCAGCGTGGCCTGAACCCCGCCGGCCTCGCCAGGGCCTCTCCGCTCCCACCCGCTGCCTCTCGCCGCCTTCCGTTGCCTCCCGCCGTTGTTCCACGCCCGCTGCCGCCGCCCGGCTCGGCCGTGCCGAAAGTGCGGTTGCTAAGGGCGGCGCGGCGCTTTACCCAGCGGCCGCCCCGCGCCAGGCGCCGCCGCAGTCTCCATTGTTGCGGCCCGGCCCGGGCCCGCCGCCGCCGCCGCTGCCGCCGCCCATGGAGCCGCCGCCCGCGCCCGCCCGCTGAACACGGCCCCGGGGCCGGTGAGCACGGCCGGAGGGAGGGAAGGAGGGAGAGAAGGGGAGGGCGGGCCGCCGGGGCCCGGGGAGGGGGCGGCGGGGCGGGGGGTTCGGCCTCGGCCTGGCCTCGCCTCAGCCCCCTCGGCCGCCCCCTCAGCCCCGCTCGGGCGGGCGACGCCATGGGCGTAGACTTCGACGTGAAGACTTTCTGCCACAACCTGCGGGCCACCAAACCCCCCTACGAGTGTCCGGTGGGCACCTGCCGCAAGATCTACAAGAGCTACAGCGGGATCGAGTACCACCTCTACCACTATGACCACGACAACCCCCCCCCGCCCCAGCACACCCCCCTGCGCAAGCACAAGAAGAAGGGCCGCCAGGCCCGCGCCGCCAACAAGCAGTCGCCCAACCCGTCCGAGACCTCCCAGTCACCGGGCCGGGAGGTGATGACCTACGCCCAGGCCCAGCGCATGGTGGAGGTGGATCTGCATGGCCGCGTCCATCGCATCAGCATCTTCGATAACCTCGACGTGGTGTCCGAGGATGAGGAGGTGCCCGAGGAGGTGCCGGAGAATGGGAGCAATAAGGAGAACACGGAGACCCAGAGCGTCCCGCCCAAATCCGGCAAGCACAAGAACAAGGAGAAGCGCAAGGACTCCAACCACCATCACCACAACGCCTCGGCCGGCACCACCCCCAAGCTCCCCGAGGTGGTGTACCGGGAGCTGGAGCAGGACACCCCCGACGCGCCACCTCGCCCCACCTCTTACTACAGGTATTGTCTGTGGCCGGGGCGCGAGGAGGCTCCCAGGCAGCTCTAGCTTGTGCCTTGGGTCTGGAGGCAGAATTGGCCCCACTCTGTGCAGGCGGCTTGTCCGTGGGTCGCGGAAACGGGCCCTGTCTGCCTCTCCCGAGTCCCACGGAGCTGCTCATCCCATGGCTTTTGGCGCTCTGTCTGGCGTCACTCCCTGGTTTTGGGGGGGTCTGTGAACCTGCAGAGCATTCAGTCGCAGTTTAGGTCGTTGCCAGTAGTTGTATTGCTGTGATTTTTCCTTGCTGGGGTGGCAGGTACAATTATAACAAAAAGTGAATGCGTCCTCCTGCTTTCCCCACCACTCTTCAGAGATATTCTGGGACAGCTCTAGAGCCCCCCAGCACCAAGGTTTACCCATGAGATGTGTCTCTTTGCAGGCTTAATGTATTTTTGTTGTCCTACAGTTTTCCCGTGTGTAGTCTGGGGAGTGCAGTGGCCCACAGTAGTGCCTGAAACAGGCAGTTAATACGGAACTGAAGTCAGGCTTGTGCAGCCACCCTTGCCATCCTCGTGGCCACGCACCCTGAGAAAGCGGCACTGTGTTCCAGGGACAGGATAATGACATTTGGTGCCAAAGTGTTGGAAAATAAACCTCCCCCTGAGAGTTCCAGCTCTTTGCTCTCTAAATAATATCCCCTTATCCGCAACTGGGAGTGAAAGAAAAGAGGGCGCAGCTGCCCTCTCCAGAATTAACAAAACATGATGCCTCCATGCCTGCTAGTTGTCATGTCTTGGGCAGAGGCCACCGTCTCCAGAGCATCTGGCACCTGCTTGGTGACTCGTGCAGGCTCCCATCCTGCGCTAATGAGTCCCCAGGGCCTGTACCTCGCCTGTTAGACGAGCACTATTTTGTGTCATGCTCAGTGCGCTCTTGTGCCACTGTGCTGCTTAGGGTGCAGCAGCACCTCCCGCTTCTGCACGTTCCTGCCTTGTCCCTGTTTTTTATTTTGACTTGTGGCTTGGCTGTAATGTTTAAACATTCCCTCAGCCAAGGCCTGTGGGAGTTTGGGTTCAGCAGCTCCGAGACCCCACTGGCTGTGCCCTTACCCTCCTGTGCTGTCTTTCCAGGTACATCGAGAAATCGGCAGAGGAGCTGGATGAGGAGGTGGAGTACGACATGGACGAGGAAGATTACATCTGGCTGGACATCATGAATGAGCGACGGAAGGATGAAGGTGTGAGCCCCATTCCTCAGGAGATCTTTGAGTACCTGATGGACCGGCTGGAGAAGGAATCCTACTTTGAGAGCCACAACAAGGGGGATCCAAACGCCTTGGTGGATGAGGACGCCGTCTGTTGCATCTGCAATGACGGGGAGTGCCAGAACAGCAACGTCATCCTCTTCTGCGACATGTGCAACCTGGCTGTGCATCAGGAGTGCTACGGGGTGCCCTACATCCCGGAGGGACAGTGGCTCTGCAGACGGTGCCTGCAGTCACCCTCGCGAGCTGTGGACTGTGCCCTCTGCCCGAACAAGGGAGGGGCCTTCAAGCAGACGGACGATGGGCGCTGGGCACACGTGGTCTGTGCCCTCTGGATCCCGGAGGTGTGCTTTGCTAACACCGTCTTCCTGGAGCCCATCGACAGCATTGAGCACATCCCACCCGCGCGCTGGAAGCTAACCTGTTACATTTGCAAGCAGCGCGGCTCTGGGGCTTGCATCCAGTGTCACAAAGCCAACTGCTACACTGCCTTCCATGTCACCTGCGCCCAGCAGGCCGGGCTCTACATGAAGATGGAGCCCGTCCGGGAGACGGGGGCCAATGGTACCTCCTTCAGCGTGCGCAAAACCGCCTACTGCGACATCCACACGCCACCAGGCTCTGTGCGCAGGCTCCCTGCCCTCTCCCACAGTGAGGGGGAAGAGGAGGAGGAGGAGGAGGAGGATGAAGGGAAGGGCTGGAGCTCTGAGAAAGTGAAAAAAGCAAAGGCCAAGTCTAGGATCAAGATGAAGAAGGCGCGGAAGATCCTGGCAGAGAAACGAGCCGCAGCGCCCGTGGTTTCTGTGCCCTGCATCCCCCCACACAGGTACGACCTGTTGCTCTCCCTTGGTTGTGGAGGACCTTGTCCCCTTCTCTGAGCCTCGTGTCCTGATTTCCACGAGGGCATTACGTTCTTCCTCTCCTTAGCTTTTCACGCACGTACTTTTCGCTTTATCCTTGCAAGGGCCTGTTGCTGGTTTCCTCTGAGAGTCCTGCTGAGAGGCAGAGTGATGCGCTGCCCCACAAAGGTGTCTGGGCCCTCAGTGGGGCAGGAAATCGCTGCTGTTAGTTTAACAGCAGAGAATGAACTTGGCCGGATGCGTCAGGAAGCAGCTGGGGGTTCCCAGCGCTCCTTTCCTGTTGCGCTGACCTCAGGCACCACAGTAAACGGGGGAGGGAAGAGGGGGCTGCTTTCTTTTCTGACCAGGTTTGTTTTCTCCCAGGGCCGTGCTGGGGAAAAGACGAACAGTCCTGCTGGGAAGTGTGGGAGTGATTCAGGGCTGGGAAGCGGGCTAACTCATGGCTGTTTGGGTCTGGAGTGGAGATGTCTCGTATCTGGCTCCCCGGGGGATCCCTGTGCCTGCCGAGCACAGCTCATCTATCCCAGCGGCTGCTCGCCCCTCCCTGGGCTTCCTCAGCCTTTTGTGCAGCTGGTCGTGAAACAAGAGCATCTAAGAGCCTTTCCAGAATTTGTCAGATGGGTTTATAACTCTGCATGTCCTTGGCAGCGTGCAAAAGCACGTAGAAGCATCTTAGGGTGCTTTTGCATCTTGCCATCGCTCTGCAGCAGGCATTGCATGGTTGAAGTGCAGGTTGGGCACAGAAAGTTTGCTTTTGTGGTTGTGAACCCCCACTCCTGAGCTGCTGAGCTATTCTCCTCCCTGCCGTGGGACGTACCGGGGCTGTAACCCCGTGGAGCCCCAGCACCACGCCTGCCAGCATGCTGAGCTGTGACACCACAGGGACATGGGACTGCTGCTTCCCTGCAGCCCCGTGAGGCTCCTGTGCAGTCAGAGGGGAGCACGCAGGAGCCACTGGTTTTGCTCTCCAGGCAGCTTTCTGGCAACTTGTGGAGGCAGGTCCCTGCTCCATGGCTGCTGGCTTTTTGCCATGGTCTGTACGTGTCCCAGTCGTGTGTTGTTGCTCACTTTGGGCTCTCTCTGTAGCTGTAGCCTCGTTTCTCATGTGTGGATGTGTCGGCAGGCAATTTGTAGGCTCTTGCTGCTATCGTTGCGCTTGCAGCAAAACCCACACTGAGCTAGAAGCTGTTAACCTCTCCCCAGGCCTTCCTGTTGGGATTAATTATTCTTTAAGGGCTGTTGCCAGAATGCCAAATGTCTTCCTGTGGGAGCTGCGCTTGGCCAGCGATGCCACACGAGGTGTCTCTCCTCAGCCTCTGCAGCTGAGGCTGGTTGGGTCACCTCCTGCAAAGAGCTGTCCCTGTGGAGATGTGGGGGGGTTTTCCCTGCAGCTCCCCACTTGCAGGAGATCTCTGGATGAGGCTGTCCCAGCCCCTCCAGGTTTTCTGCTGTTGCAGAGTAGGAAAATCCCTTCTCTGGTGTTCTGGGCTATATAGGGTAGTCCTTCATTAGCTGGCGTAGGCGTTTTGTTGTGCTCCTGCCTTCTGTCCCCTCATCATGCTTTGCCAGGTTTGGTTGAGTTATGGGCTCCCTGGGGCTCGAGTTTCTCTGTTAACACTTGTCCAGGGCCTTTGTCACTGTGGGTGGCCCTCAGCCGGGTAAATCATGGTTTTGGGATAGCAGCGCTGTAACGCTCACCGTCTCATGGACTGTGGAAGCTGCTAACGGTCCAGCTGCTGATGTGGCTGTGTTGCACTCCGACCTGGCACAGCCTACCCCAAAACTTGGCAGGAGATGGAAAGGAAAAGTCTGTTTTGGAGAGGCAAGGCTGGACGTTTCCTGACATCCTCCATTGTGGTTGTCTCAAGGGTGCTCTGCCCCACACGACTTGGTATTACAGAAATTCCTGCCATGGGAAAGCTGCTCAGCTGCTCCCAGGTGGCCTTGGTGCCCCCCAGGCAGGGCTTCCCCACAGCAGCCAGCTTGCCGTGCTGATGGGCTCTCTGGTTCCTCTCCCTTCCCCAGGCTCAGTAAGATTACAAACCGTTTAACCATCCAGAGGAAGAGCCAGTTCATGCAGCGGCTGCACAGTTACTGGACTCTGAAGAGACAGTCCCGCAACGGTGTCCCTCTGCTCCGCCGCCTTCAGACGCACTTGCAGTCACAAAGAAACTGCGACCAGGTAAGGGCTGCTCGGTGGGGGGCTGCGTGTGTGCTTCCTGCACCTGCAGAGCTGTGGGCTCAGAGCCTTTGCTGCATGTGGTGCCTGCGGGTGCAGAAGCGGGGCCAGGGGATGAGGGAAGGGCAGCCCCAGCTGCTTTTGCTGCTTCACCTTCTCCTCTGCTCTCGGCATTCAGAGATTTGCCAGGCAGTGACGCCGCTGGCAGCCTGCCCTGGGGAGGGAATCCTGCCCTCTCACACTGCCATGCAGAAGTTAGCTCCTTCCTCATGCCCGCATTTAGTGGGTAGCGATGGCAAACCTGTCCAAAATGGCTCTAGTCTGAGGCTGCTGTGTCAGTGGGTGTTGAGATGGCCGGAGATCTCCAGAAACAGCCTGGAAGGAACCAAGGCCTCACTTCCAGTTTCTGAAACGGCTCCAGGAGCACTCCCTGGGAGTGCTGCTTCCAGCCCACTGTCTGCCTCAGCGCTTAGTCAGTGCTTCACAGATGTGGAGTCCCTGGTGCCAAAGAGGAAGATTTTTCTTCTGGCTCCACGTCTGAGCTCTTAATCTTTCTTTCTGAGCCCTTTGAAGACACTGACCAAGTGGAGTTTTCTCCTGCTGTTGCCCCCTGTAATTTTTATTTGCTGGAGAAGAGTTGAGGCTGCTTCTGCTCACCTTTGGCTATGGCAGAATAAAAGTTGGCATTTTTTTTATGCTCCGGAAGTGAAAGAAACTAGAGCCGTGTTCCCTTTTTGCCCTGTTGGCCTTTGCCAGAGCTCTGAGCAGCAGCACAGACCCTGGTGTTGTTGATCTGTGCTCTTGGGTAGCCTCAGGCAGTTGGTTGTGTTAGACAGAGTGTTTTTGGAGGATATCTGCCTCCTGGCATCCTGAGGGCTTGTGCCAAGGAGCAGATATTCAGCTCTGGCCAGAGGTCTGACTGTTTCTGAGTCACCTGCCTCAGTTACAACAAGGCAACTGGGACCTTTGCTGAACCAGTGGGTCAGGCGTGCCAGTTCCCTGTGCCAGGGAAGAGCTGCGGCACGTGGTTAGGAAGGTGGAGACAGGAACATGTTTCCTGTCAGCTCATGGTCTCTGATGTTCCTGCAGAGAGACACTGAGGATAAGAACTGGGCCCTGAAGGAGCAGCTGAAGTCATGGCAGCGCCTCCGCCATGACCTAGAGCGTGCGCGCTTGCTGGTGGAGCTGATACGCAAGCGGGAGAAGCTCAAGAGAGAGACGGTAACAGTTGTTTGCTCCTCCTTGGGGAGCTGATGGGGTGGGCATGAGTGTGGCCTTGTTAGGGCCAGTGCTGGTGTCCCGTCAGCTGTGCTGTCCCTTGCCCGGTGGGTCTGAGCAACGGTGGCTGCTCTGCAAGGCTGAGGTGGGATGCTCAGGTGCTGGAACTGGTGTTGCACCTCCGCAGTCCCTGTCCCTGGCTCAAGCAGAGCTGTTGCTGTCCCGCAGGGCTGTGCCACTGCTCCCTGGGGACTGTCCCCACCACCTGGCTCCCGGGCTGGGGGCTCAGCCCCGCTTTGTCCCTCTGTTTCAGATCAAAGTGCAGCAGGTGGCACTGGAAATGCAGCTGACTCCCTTCCTCATCCTCCTCCGCAAGACACTAGAACAGCTGCAGGAGAAGGACACGGGCAACATCTTCAGCGAGCCGGTCCCTCTGTCTGAGGTAACAGAAATCTGCGAAGTAAGAACCCCCTCCCCCAGATTTCTGCTTTACTCAAACTCATCCCTTGCCTGTGCCAAGGGCTATCCAGGGCACTCTCTGGTCCGGAATCTACCCTGGGCAGCCTGAAGGAGGCTGGCGCATCCTGGCACCTCTCACCCAAGGCGGGGGTGTGCGGTGATGCCCCTCCCGGGCAATCTGAATGCGGAACAGCTGAGCTGGTGCCGCCTGGGAGCATTCAACTCCTCTTCTGTGCCTGGTGCTGGTGACTCCCCAGTGTCTGTGGGTGGCTGGGGATCAGCCCTTGGCAGGTGGCACGTTCTTCCCTGTCCTCTCCTGAAGGCCCCTGTGTGGTGACAAACTGAGCACAGCACAGAAACGTGTTTGACCCCCAGACTGTCATGGATGGGGGTGAGAGAAATGATTCCTGTGACCGTCATTGAGTCCTTGTCTGGGGAGAGGGGGAGAGGCCGTGCTGGCTCTGCGTGGCTCTGGCAGCAGGTCGGCACGGAGGTGTCTCAGCAGAGTTGGGCAGGAAGGCTGCACGGTCCCACTTGCCACCCGGACAGTTCTGTTTTACCTGTCTGCATTCACCCTTGTCCCTGGGGACTGCGCTTACAGCTTCCCCCCGTGGGGAATGCCCTATAGCATACTGGATCCCAGGAGGAGAGGATAGGACATTGGCATGTGCGCTGGAGCCATAAAAACACTTCTGAGCGCATCTCTGCTCTAACAGGTTGAGCGCAGCACATGGGCTCCCCAGTCTGGAGGCACTCCTCAAGCTGCAAAAGCAGTCGACAGTCCCCAGTGTGTGTTTGGGCAGAACACAGGGAGTGATACCCGATTCCTCTAACGATTTTTCTTGGAGCAGGTAACACTAACTGACGGCTCCCACGCTCTTAGCTATGGTACTTTTCCTCACGCAGGTCCCAGACTACCTGGATCACATCAAGAAGCCAATGGATTTCCAGACGATGAAGCAAAACCTGGAAGCCTATCGCTATCTGAATTTTGATGACTTTGAGGAAGATTTCAACCTGATTATCAACAACTGCTTGAAATACAATGCCAAAGACACAATCTTCTACCGGGCAGCCATCCGTCTGCGGGAGCAGGGAGGTGCCGTTCTCCGGCAGGCTCGCCGGCAGGCGGAGAAGATGGGCATTGACTTTGAGACAGGCATGCACTTCCCCCACTGTGTTACAGTGGAGGAGGCGCAGGTCCAAGACATCGAGGACGGTGGGTACTTGTCCCTTGTCCTGGGGTACGAGGGCTGCTTAGGAGTGATGCCTCATCTCCATGTCTGTTCATCCCCTCCAGGGATGGTGACTCCACCACTGCCCTGGGCAGCCTGTTCCAATGCCCGACAGCCCTTTCCGGGAAGAAATTGTTCCCAATATCCAATCTAAACCTCCCCTGATGCAACCCTCTTTCTTTTTCCCTCTGTCTCCTTGTCTCAGCCCATGGGAGCCCTGGTATTCTCCAAGCTGCTGCTCAGCCTGCCTTCCCCAGCAATCCCAACTGGCTTGCTTAGCACAGGGCTCCTTCTCCAGGTCTTTTAGGGTAACTTCCCACATTCGCAGGTGTTTGGTACTATGTCAGCTACTTCCCTCCTGCAGGAAACCTGGATTGCCCCATGCTCTTTCACATAGAGGAGCTCCAAAGAGTTTCTGATTTCTGTCATCCATCTGCTTCTCTTTGTTCCTCCAGAAGATGTGCGGCTGCTGCTCTCAGAGAATCAGAAGCACCTGCCCTTGGAGGAGCAGCTGAAGATCCTGTTGGAGCGGCTGGACGAGGTCAATGCTGGCAAACAGAGCATTGGACGGTCCCGCCGGGCCAAGATGATCAAGAAGGAGATCACGGTCCTGCGGCGGAAACTGGCTCACCCGCGGGACCTGGGCCGGGATGGGCTGGAGCGGCACAGCTCCTCTGCCCGGGGCGTCCTGCAGTCGCACAACCCCTGCGAGAAGGACCTGCAGACAGACAGCGCTGCAGAGGAGAGCAGCAGCCAGGAGACTGGCAAAGGTACCTGCAAAATACTGCCAGTTTTGGGGAGCGGTGGAGAACCTCCTCTGGAGAGGCTGGCTGGGAGGCTCCCGAGGCAGGAGGGCTGTGCAGGGGTCCCTTGTTTCCCATGGTGCCTCCCGTGAGGGTGGGTGCAGAGTTAAAACGTCTGCACCTCCCTGCGCTCCCTCCCCGCATGCCCACCCGAGGACAGTGCCTCGTGGGCAGTTTGTAGTGAGCCATGCCCACCAAGCTGGGGGGATCAGCAGCCGAAGGAGGCCGCCTTGGCATTGGGAAGGGCTGCAACCTGGTCTGCGTTTGGCTCTGGGGAATGTCAGTGGGGTGAGCTCGCCTTCTGTGCGGCTGAGGAACTGGATATTGTTTTAGAGACTGGGAGTCCTAGCTGTGCCATGTAGAGTGTGATGTGGATTGTTTCCTTCTGCCATGCTGCCTGCTCTCTCTAGGGGTATTACAGAGCAGTCCCTGCTTGTGGACACAAGATGAGTTGCACTGACAGCCGAGCTCCAGGCTCTCTCCTGGGGCTGGGAGCCGAACATGGGGCAGCTGGCAGCTCCCTGGGCTCCTGGATGGAGATGCTGAGCTGGGCTGTGTGGGAATCGCAGCCAGAGCTCCAGGCAGAGCTGCCAGCTGTCACTGGGGGATTGTCACCTCTGCAGCCCAGTTCTGTCCCACTAAGCACTGGGAAGAGCAGGCTCTTCTGCAAGCAGGCAATGTTTTAGGGCCTTTGTCTTTCAAGGGTGCATTGAAGCTTCTCAGCTGTTGCATGTTGTGGGAAATGTTTATTCCTGCCCCCTGCTCATGACTTCTGTTTTGGTGAGGTTGCTGCCTGGGAAAAACAAGCGTCTCTGGCTGGCAGGGTGTTCTTTGATGTTCCCATCTCACTTTTGCTGTCAGCAGACCAGATAGTTTGACCTCACCAGCACAGACATGGCAAAGCTCAGGATGGAGGATCTTCTGAGGCAGATCCTGAGAAGCCAAAGCTGTTCTTGGTGTTGCTGTCCTGTGGTCCCTGCCAGGTCCCGTGGGCTGCAGCTGATGCCTTCTCCTCTGCCTTCCAGGTCTGGGTCCCAATTCTTCTTCCACTCCAGCCCATGAAGTTGGCAGGAGGACCTCAGTGCTCTTCTCCAAGAAGAACCCTAAAACAGCAGGCCCTCCAAAACGTCCAGGACGCCCCCCGAAGAATCGAGACAGCCAGATCACTCCTGGGCATGGGAACAGCCCCATCGGACCCCCCCAGCTCCCAATCATGGAGTCCTCCCAGCGGCAGCGGAAGCGAGGGCGAAGCCCACGCCCCAGCTCCAGCTCAGACAGCGACAGCGATAAATCCACCGAAGACGCTCCCATGGGTGGGTGTGGGGGCTCCCCCTGTGCAGCCGGGTGCATGGCGGGATCCCCATGGTTGTAACTCCTGGTGGGGTGTTTTTTGCAGATCTGCCAGCCAATGGTTTCAGCAGTGGGAACCAGCCGGTGAAGAAGAGTTTCCTGGTGTACCGCAACGACTGCAATCTGCCCCGGAGCAGCTCCGACTCGGAGTCCAGCAGCAGCAGCAGCAGTAGCGCTGCCTCGGACCGAACCAGGTACCGTGCCTGGTGCCAGTACCGCTGGCGCTGCCCAGCGTGGCTGTGGCTGGCTCTTGGGCTGGAACCAGCATGGTGGTGCAGCTCGGCTGCAGTTAACCATGGAAAGCTGTGGGTTTTGTCCCTTTTTTTTAATATAAATCTGAAGGTGTGAGTGTGCAGGAAAGGGGCTGGCAGGGAGCACGAGCTGGGCACAGACTGAAACACGGGAGGTTCCATCTAAACATGAGGAGAAACTTCTTTCCTTTGAGGTGCCAGAGCCTGGCCCAGGCTGCCCAGAGCGGGTGTGGAGTCTCCTCTGGAGACATTCAAACCCGCCTGGACATGATCCTGTGTGATCTGCTCTGGTGACCCTGCGTTAGCAGGGGGGTTGGACTGGGTGATCTCCAGATGTCCCGTCCAGCCCCAACCAGTCTGTGATTCTGTGATTCTCTCCTGGCACAGCGGCTGCTCTGACCCTTCCAGCAGCCGACTCCAGCAGGTTCCTGCCTGCAGCGCTGGTCGGGATCAGCGCGTGACTTCTGTGTTCTCCCGGGTGACACCGGGTGAGGGGCTGGTTGGCACCTGGGCACAAGCACCATCCCGCTGTTCTCTGCCGAGTCCTTCCCGGTGCCAGGGCCAGTGATCGGAGCCCATGAGCCCCGGTGTCCCACCAGGCTGCTCCTCTCAAAAGTAGTTTCTGGAAGCTCAAAGTGGCTTCTACCGCCAGCCCCACTCCTTCTCTCCACAGCACAACGCCCTCCAAGCAGGGCCGAGGGAAACCCTCCTTCTCCCGCGTGAACTTCCCCGAGGACAGCAGCGAGGACACGTCGGGGACGGAGAATGAGTCCTACTCCGTGGGCACAGGGCGAGGCGTGGGGCACGGCAGTAAGTACCGCAGACATAGCGTCACATGCCTGGTGGGTGCTGTCACCTGCGGGGACACGGCTGACCCCCCTGTCCCCTCTCCTCCGGCACAGTGGTGCGCAAGGGCCTGGGCCGCGGCGCAGGGTGGCTCTCCGAGGATGAGGATTCCTCCCTGGACGCCCTGGACCTGGTGTGGGCCAAGTGCCGGGGTTACCCCTCCTACCCGGCGCTGGTGAGTACCGCTGGCTGTCAGGGCATCCAAAACCCACGTCTCCCCTACCGCAGAGCTGTGCTTGGGGTCCCTGTTCCCCCCTCAGCCCTCCCCTGCTCTCCCACCAGATCATCGACCCCAAGATGCCGCGGGAAGGCATGTTCCACCACGGCGTCCCCATCCCCGTGCCCCCCTTGGAGGTGCTGAAGCTGGGGGAGCAGATGACTCAGGAAGCCCGCGAGCACCTCTACCTTGTCCTGTTTTTCGACAACAAGCGCACTTGGTAAGGCCGGGGCGCACGGGGCGGGGGTTGGTTTAGGGGGTGCGGGGGGGTGTCTGGAGACGATTGTAACCCTCAAACGAGGTGGCCCCCCGCTCCCCGCAGGCAGTGGTTACCCCGGACGAAGCTGGTTCCTCTGGGGGTGAACCAAGACCTGGACAAGGAGAAGATGTTGGAGGGTCGCAAGTCCAACATCCGCAAGTCGGTGCAGATCGCGTACCACCGCGCCATGCAGCACCGCAGCAAGGTGCAGGGCGAGCAGAGCAGCGACTCCAGCGAGAGCGACTGAGCCCCCGCCACGGCCGCTCCCCCCGATCTCAGGGCAAACGGGGCTCGGGGACCCCCGGTGCAGCTGGTCTGCACTCCCCGGGGACGGGCAGCGGGAGGACGGGGGGGCCGGTTCCCCCCCGGCTCCCCCGTGGCTCCCCCGTTCCCGGTGCCCGCTCCCCCCGCCCGCGGCTCCCCGGGGTGTTCTGCCCAGCCCCCGCCCCCGGCCGGCCCCCGCGCTCGGACGTTGTTTGTATTTATTTTGAAGGAAGAAGAAAAAAAAATCTATTGATTCTTAGAAAAATAAACCTGCGCTGCGGAGCCGCGGCGGGCGGGAGCGGACACGTGTGCGCGCCGCCGGGCCCGCGCTTCCGGGGTGGGGCTGGCCGCCGGCCGGAAGTTATGCTAGAGCGTCGCCGGCGCGCCGCGGGAACGGGTGTGCGCTCTGCTTGTGCGGAGGGGAACTCGATGGTGGGGGGAGCAGCGGGGCTGCGGTGCGGTGTGTGGGGGGCCCAGGCTGGGGCTGTGGGGCAGGACGGGGCTGCCCCGCGGCAGCTCTGGGGGCGGAGGTGAGATTTGGGGCTGGGGGGCAGGCGGTACCTGACTGCCCCGCCTCCGTGGGGCAGGGCGGGCACAGCCGGTCCCCGCCGCGCCCCCCATGAAGCTGCGGGACGTGCCGTCCGCCTGCCCGCGGCTGTGGCGGTCCCTGCCCGTCCCGCCGGCCGAGCTGCGCCTGGACCTGGTGCTGTCGTCGGGACAGACGTTCCGGTGAGACCCCGGGGGTCCCCGCCCCACCACGGTCGAGCCCGGCGGGGTCAGACCCGGTCCCGACGCTCCCGTGTGCGGCAGGTGGTGGGAGAGCAGCCCCGGGGCCTGGACGGGGGTGCTGGGGGGGCGCGTCTGGACGCTGCGGCAGGAGCGGGACCGGCTCTGGTACACGGTGTACGGGGAGGAGGAGGATGGGGACGCGTGTCCTGAGAAGGATGGAGATGTGTGTCCCACCGGGGCAGCGCAGCCGGACAGCGCCGAGATGGAGCAGATCCTGCGTGACTACTTCCAGCTGGACGTGGGGCTGCCAGCCCTGTACCGCGCCTGGGGGGCGGCCGACCCCCTCTTCCAAAAAGTGGCCAAGGACTTCCCAGGTGAGGTTGCCCCATGGGGAACATCCGCGGCACCCGCCCGGCGTCCCCTCACCACGTCCCGCTGCAGGGGTGCGGGTGCTGCGGCAGGACCCTGTCGAGTGCCTCCTCTCCTTCATCTGCACCTCCAACAACCACATCTCCCGCATCACCGCCATGATTGAGCGTCTCTGCTGCGCCTTTGGCCGCCGCCTCTGCCACCTCGATGCCCGGCCTGTCCATGCCTTCCCGTCTCTGTCGGCGCTCACAGGTCCGCCACCACCCCACCGTCACCGCCACGGCCTCGTCTGTGCCCACCCACATCCCTGCGCTGTCCCCCGCAGGCGCTGACGCCGAGGCCCGTCTGCGGGCGCTGGGCTTCGGGTACCGGGCCAAATTCGTCAGCGGGAGTGCACGGGCCATCGCCGAGGGGCTCGGAGCTGAGGGGCTGTGCCGGCTGCGCACCGTGCCTTACGCCGAGGCCAGGAGGGTGCTGTGCACCCTGCCCGGCGTGGGCACCAAGGTGGGTGCTGGGATGGGGGGCACGAGGCGCACGGACGGCGGCGGCGGCTGACGGCGCTGCCCGGCCGCAGGTCGCTGACTGCGTGTGCCTGATGGCGCTGGACAAGGCAGAGGCCGTGCCGGTGGACACACACGTCTGGCGCATCGCGCGGCAGCGCTACGGCGCGGTGCTGGGCGGCCGGAGCCTGACCCCCCGTGCCCACCAGGAGATTGGTGAGGGCCGGGCCCTGGTGAGGGACCCCCCAGGATGGGGATGATTTCCCTGGCGCTGGTGGTGACCCTCTCTCTGCAGGTGACTTCTTCCGCGGGCTGTGGGGCCCCCGCGCTGGCTGGGCGCAGGCGGTGAGTACCCCCCTCCCGCGCCCCCTGGGCTCAGCCCGTGCCCCCACCCCAGCCGTGCCCACCCACCCCCTCTCCCCACGCCAGGTCCTGTTCTGCGCCGACCTCCGCAAGGGCCAGGAGCCGGGCAGCCGGGGCCGCGCCAGGGGGTGCCGGGGCCAGGACAGCCACGGGGACGGGGTCCCCTGGGTACACCCCAAGAGGGACGGAACCCCTGGGTCAGTGGCTGGGGGAGAATCACTGTGACTGTTCCCAGCCTGGGGTGTCTGGGGGTCCCTGTCCCCTGCCCACTGTGTGCTTGGGAGCTGCTACCCTGGGCATTGGGGATGAGGGGGGTCAGGGCTGTCCCCCCACCCAAGGCAGGGCAGAGCTGAGCAGTGTTGGCCTCTTCTCTTTATTACAAGCAATAAAATAGAAACATCCATTTGGAAAATTCTCCTTGAACATGCTGGGGGGGGGGGCAGTGCTGGGGCAGGTGTGGGGTGAAGGGAGGGGTGTGGGAGGGGGCCCAGGACACTGCCCTGAGCTGGGGGGGTCCTGGGGGCTGCCCCTGCCCCTATGCAGAGCTCCACTGCGAGCCTGCGGCGGGGGCAGCCCCACACACCCAGGGCGAGCAGGGCAGGGTGCCCCTGCACTGGCCCCCCCGGCTCCAGCACAGCAGGGCCCCCACCCCACGCTGTGCCCACAGGAGGGTTGGGACCCCCGGCCCCCCCCGGCCGTGGCCATACGGGACTGTGCTCAGTCTGGGGCGAGTCGCTGAGCTCTGCTCCTGGGCAGGTGCCCACAGTCTGACCCTGCGGGGAGCGGAAGGTGAGCGCCTGGCAGCAGCCCTGGGGGTGCAGGGTGAGGACCGGGGGGTCAGAACTCACCGTTGCTGGTGCCCCCTCCCAGCCGCTCGCCGGGGCTGGTGGGAGTCGTCTGCCCGGGGCCCTCCTGGCTGGTTCCCAGCTGCAGCTTCCGCATGTGCCTCACCACCGCCGTGGCGTTGAAGGCTTGCTGCCGACCCCAGAGTGTGTGTCACTTGGCACAGGGTGCCTCCTGGACCCCCCTGCAACACCCCTTGCACTTCCCCAACACCTCCTGAACCCCCTCGACACCCCTTCACCCCCTCGACACCCCTGCACCCCCCAACACCCCTGCATCTTCCCGGCACCCCACGCTCACCTTCCACTTGCTCTTCGCAAAGTTTTTCTTGATCTGCTCACTCACAGACTGGTGGATGTTCTTGTCCAGGGCTGTGTCCCCAGCAATCCTGAGGTGGGAAGCGGGTCACTGGGGGCCCCCCGCCCCATGGCTGCTGTGGGGTGAGCTGGGGGGGGTGCAAATGGTGGCAGGTCCCCCCTTACCAGGGATGCTGCAGGGCTTGCTCACAAGTGAAGCGCTTGCCGGGGTCTTTCTCCATCAGGTGCTGGATGAAGTCCTTGGCTGGGATGGGGCGTGGAGGAGCCGTGAGCACCTGCACTCACCGCCCCAGCCCCGGCTACCGCGACACCGTGCCGGTGTCCCAGCCGTGGTGGCCCCAGCTCACCCGAGTCCGAGATGTCGTCCCAGTAGGGCGAGTCAAACTCGTACTCGGCCCGCAGGATCTGCTCGAAGAGCTTGGCATCATTCTCGTCGTAGAAAGGGGGGTAACCGCAGAGCCTGGGGATGGTGGAGATGGGGACGCTCACCTCGGGTGACCCCAGGGGGCTGGTCCCCTGTGGAGGGGAGGCGGGTAGGCGGGGGGTACATACAGGATGTAGGCGATGACCCCAATGGACCAGCAATCCACTGCCTTGCTGTAGGGCTTCTGCGCCAGCACCTCGGGGGCTGGGGGGACAATAGGGGTGAGGGGGGACCCCAACCCTGCACCCAGGGCATCAGCAGCCCGCAGCAGGTGCTCACCCACGTAGCCGGGGGTGCCGCAGGCCGTGGACATGACGCTGCCGCAGCCCTCGATCTTGGACAGCCCGAAGTCACTGATCATGATCTTGGAGTCCTCGTCCAGGCTGTAATAGAGCAGGTTCTCGGGCTGCGGGGAGGGGGGGGTCAGGGAGGGGTGACACCGGGGTCCCCTCCCAGGGACTCTGTGTGTGTGTCCCTGGCCACCGCTCACCTTCAGGTCACGGTGGACGATGCCCATGTCGTGCAGGTACTTGACGGCGTCGAGGATCTGTCGGATCAGGGCACTGGCGTCCCGCTCGGTGTAGAAGCCCTTCTCCACGATGCGGTCGAAGAGCTCCCCCCCCGACACCCTGCGGGACGTGCAGTACCAGTCAGCATGGCCCCCCCGGACCCCTCGGGCCCCCCTGGACCCTCAACGTCACTCACAGCTGCATGATGAGGTAGAGGTGGGTGCCGCTCTCGTAGATGTCATCCAAGGCCACAATGTTCGGGTGCTTGATCCTGTCGGGGGGAGGCACAGGGGGTGAGGGGGTTCCCTGCTGCCCCCCACCCCGGCCCCCACCGGACAGGGAGCAGCCAGGCTTGGCCCCACGGGGCATCACGCGCTGCCAGCTATTTTGGGCACTGCCGATAATGCCCGGTGATGGGCACTGGCGGCGGGGAGCCGTGCGGTTGCTTGTGCAGGGGGGCGTGCAGAATGGGACCCCCCCATCCCCTTGTGCCAGGCCAGTCCCTACTTGTGGAGCACGGCGATCTCGTTCTCAATGCTGGTCTCCTTCCCCTCCAGCGCCTTCTTGGCGATGCACTTGATGGCCACCAGCTTCCGCGTCGCCTTCTCCTCCGCCAGGACCACCTCGGAGAAGGCCCCCCTGGGAGGGCGAGGGGTGAGGGGGCAGGGGGTGCCACTGGCCGGAGCTGCTGCCGCCATGCCGTGATCACCATGGCAACGGGCAGAAAGTCCAGCTATTTATAGGAGGAAAGTCGAGCAGGAGCCGCCCGTAGGGACGGCCGGACGTGGCTGGGGAGGGGTGCCCAGCACCCCAGCATGGCTGCACCATCACCTTATGGGGCAGGATAACCCCACGGCGCTGTCGGCAGCCGGGGCACAGCCGGGTGGGGATGAGCCACCCCATGTGAGTTTTGGCAACACCCAGAGTGAGCAGGGCCACCCTGCCTGGCTCCGCGGGGGCCACCCAAAGGCCAAGGTGGGAGCCATCCGTGGTGCCCAGGTGGGGCAGGTGGCGGGCAGCGTGCGCTCGCCCTAAGCCTTGCTGTAATTAACCCGCTAATCCAGCCTAAGAGCCTTACGGTGCTTGGGGCACCGGCAGGCACCCCTCTGCCCGCCAGGGGACCACCGGTGGGCACCCTTGGGTGGGCTGGTGGTACAGGGGACCGGTGACACGGGCAGGAGGTGGCAGGCAGCACCGCAAACCCCTGCGTGTACCGTGCGACACCGTCCCTCATCTGCCAGCCCGGCGCTGGCCCCCGCCTTGGGCCAATATTGGAGCTGGCACGGTTCCACGCGGCGGGTTTGGCAAACGCGGGGTTGGGTGGTGGTGGGTTGGGGGGGGAGGGTGGGGTGCGCGGCCGGATCCAGCACCACGAGTGGGTTATCACGGGTGTCCCCCTGCCCGTGCGACTCACGTGCCCAAGACCTCTCGGAAGTTGTAGATGCGCTGAATGTCCTCGGTCCTCTTCTTCCAGCTGGGCCCATCCTGCCCCAGCGGCATGGTGCCCCGTGGAGGGGGGGTGGGTGCGTGGAGCGGGGGGGTGGCACCCACTCCCACCTGCGACATGAGTGGGGAACAAGGTGTCAAGTGTGGTGGGGGGGGGAGGGGGCTGGAACGTGGCCGTGGGGCTGACAGGGTGCCAAGGGGATGTGGTTGATGGTTGTCATCATGAGGATTCCCCTCCCACCCCACGGGAGTTTTGGCGTGGGGTGCGGGGGGGGGACAAACGCTGGGCCCCTCCCGTTGCCCGCCCGCCCCGCGCCCGCCGTACGGCGGGCGCGGGGCGGGCGGGCAACGGGAGGGGCCCACGCGTGGGTGCGTGGGACTCTCGGGTGGGCACGCCGCCCCCGCCCCGCCCCGCCCTTACCGAGGGAGCAGCGGAGCGGCGGCGACTCCTCCCGGCGCGGCGGCGCCGCCGGACAGCGCTGACGTCACGGGGAGGGGCGTGGCCGCGCCCCACCGGGACCAATAGGGAGGGCGGTGGGCGGTGCCGGGCGCGGAGTTGGCGCGGGCGGGGCAGGCGGGAAAACACGCGTGGCCACGCAGGGGGGACGACAAGTGGGTCTGTGAGCAGGTGTCTTGAGAACGCATCTGGAATGTTGTGTCCAGTTTTGGGCCCCTCAGTTCCAGAAGGACAGGGAACTGCTGGAGAGTCGTGCGCCGGGCAACAGAGATGATCAAGGGACTGGAGAATCTCCCGTGTTTTTAAAGGCTGAGGGAGCTGGGGCTCTGGAGCTTGGAGGAGACTGAAGAGTGACCTCATTAATGTTTATAAATAATGTAAAGGGTGAGTGTCAGGAGGATGGAGCCAGGCTCTTCTTAGTGACAACCAATGACAGGACAAGGGGCAATGGGTTCAAACTGGAACACAGGAGGTTCCATTTAAATTTGAGAAGAAACTTCTTCATGGTGAGGTTGATGGAACCTGGACCAGGCTGCCCAGGGGGGTTGTGGAGTCTCCTTCTCTGCAGACATTCCAACCCGCCTGGACACCTTCCTGTGTAACCTCAGCTGGGTGTTCCTGCTCCATGGGGGGATTGCACTGGATGAGCTTTCGAGGTCCCTTCTAATCCCTGACACACTGTGATTTTGTGACATGCGTGGGGGACACATGTGGGGCACCCCCACAGTGGGCTACAGGACAGCACCAAGCCTCCCCACCCAAAGGACGCCCCCAGCTCCCCCCACCCCAGACTGAGCCCAGCACCAACAGGACCCCACACACACCCACCCACCCCACGGTGTCCCCAAAGGCCACCACACCACCACCTGCACCGGACTGCCTTTATTGACCACACACGTGGCAGCAGAACACACCGGGACATGGAGAGTCTGGCGCCCCTGCCCCGTGCTGTGCCCCCCTCCAACCTCCTTCCCCTCCCCGCACCCCCAACCCACCTGTGGGGGCTGGGATTCCCCCCTGGGGCTGTGGGGAGGGACAAGGGCCCATGGGAGCCACGCCGCAGCAGCTGCCAAATCCAGCCCCCACAGTGGTGGCCTAATGTCACCCTCCCAAAATAACGGGGCATGCGGGAGCAGAAGCCGCCGGCTGGGGGAGGCTGGTCCCAGGAGGGACCCCCACAGCCCCACAGGGTCCCGAGCCTGGCTTGGTGACAGCTCCCTGCAGGCAGGGGACAGCGAGGGGACAGCAGCTGGGACCTGTCACCCAGGCAGGGAGGCTGAGCAGGCCCAGGGTGTGTGGGGGTGCCGCACAGCTTTGTCCCATGCAGGCAGGGCACAGGCAGAGTGCAAGCATGCCAGCGCCCTGTGGGTGACAGTGGCATGGCCACCACCCCCAGCTGCCAGGGTCCATGATGTGTGAGGGTCTGCGGCCCCTGCTACCCGTCCAGCAGCTTGAGGATGCTCTCCCGCTCCTTCAGGGTCTTCCAAGCCTGGTCCTTCTCCTTCTTGGTGGGCGTGCGCTTCTTCTGCCGGGCGGCCATGATCTTGCGGAAGGCGTCCATCACCTCGTTGTCGGCCATGCGGACGCGCTGCCGCAGCTCCTGCCGGTGCAGCTCCTCCTTGGCCAGCCTGGCATGGAGCACAGGGGTGTCAGTCCCTGCCGGGCAGCCCCCCGCCCACACCCGTCCCTGCCTGTGCTCACCGCAGCAGCTCGTGCTTCTTGGCGCGGTTGTGCGCGCTGAGGGCCTTCAGCTCCGCCTGCCTCTTGCGCAGCTCGGCCAGCACCTCATCCTCCGAGTCCTCAGCTGGCCGGTCCTCCGACTCCAGCAGCCCTTGGGCCACCAGCTCCTCCTTGATCCGCCCCTCCAGGGACTTGGTGTGGGGGACGCTGCCGGGGTGGAGAGCGGCTGCTGCCCACTGTACGCCCCTTTCTCCCTGCGACTCGCCGGGACAGGGAAGCCACCGGCGCGTTCGGTGTCCCCGCGGGCAGCACCAAGCTCTGGGGTCCACCCCAGCTGCTCACCTGAAGGGCTTGTTCTGGCTGCGGGGAGACGTGCCAGCACCATCGGCTCCCGAGTCCTTGCCGGCGATTTCAGGGATGGGGGAGTCCTCGACAGGGGAGATGATGTTCTCCTAGTGATCAGAGCGCGAGGGCAAGGTCACAGCACTGGGCCGTGGTGGCACAGCCCCAGGGCATGGCCGTGCAGCACAGCCCCACGGAGCCGCCTCACCTCCACGAGCGCCTGCAGCAGACGCTGCGTCAGGGGCCCAAAGGGACACCCGTCCTCTGGCTGCTCGTGCTGAGCCTCCGACTTCTTCAACAGAGCATCGACATCTGGGAGGAAGCAAGAAGGGGAAAAAAACAACCTCAAACACAGAGGTGAGCAGCGGAGCAGGGCAGTCTCTACCTTGGGGGTGTGGGGTGAGGGGCAGGGGCTCACAGCCCCCCCAGGGCCTTTGGTGTAAAAGGGGCAGAGGCAGGTGGGGACAGAGGCACCTTTGGTGTCCAGTTCGGTCAGTGGCCCCAGGACGCCTTTCTTCTTGTCAGCAGCAGCTGCCGCCCGGGCTCCATCCTTCTGCTCCTCCAGCAGGTCCTCTTGGGCCCAGCGCTGGGAGTAATGCTTCCCCAGGGGAGGGATCTGCAGGAGCAGGGCTTGGCACAGCTCCCGGAGCCCCCCACCTCACCTTCCACCTCCCCCCGGCACCACCCCCCCAGCAGGAACACTCGCTGTGAGGCGCAGCAGGGGACAGGGGCAGAGGGCAAGGGATGAGGTGAGGGAGGAATGGGGTGGGCTCAGGAGTTTTTCACCTTGTAATGCTCAGCCTCATCCTCTGGCGGCTTGAGCAGCTCCTCCAGGACTCGGACCTCCTCGTTGGTGAGATCAGCACAGTACGGCTCCACCGATGCCCAGAACCTGTGAGGATGGAGTGGATGAACTGCAAGGGGGAGCTGCAGGGGACCCCACAGGAGATGATACGTGCCCCTCGTCCCCCCAGGACAACTCTTCCCTTGCACTGGAGCAGCCTTTGCACCAAGTGCTGCCAGGAAGGAGAGGGATGATCCCAACAGCCCCCAACACCCCCGCACCTGTTCGGAGCGTCGTTTTTGGGGATGCGTGGCACATCAATGGGATCATCCTGAAACTCATATTCCTGGATCTTGGGCTGCAGGTTCTTGGACTTGGGCCGGCCGGGGCCAGGCCCGGTCCCGTGGCCCCCTTTTCCCTCCAGCTTCTGCTTCTTGGGTTTCCCGTGTTTGACGGAGGCGCCCACATCGTGGTCCTTGCTCAGCTTCAGGAACCGCCGGTCACCCTTCTTGTCCTGCCAGTCTGTCAGGATCTGAAAGACAGTGATGCTCCGTTGGGTCCCGCATCCAACGCTGGGCAGGGACGGCCCAGGCGGGGAAGGAGCAGAACGGGGGAAACCACCCTACGGCTGCGGTCCCAGCACCTGCGTCTCGGCCTCCAGGACGCGCAGGCGGCGGCTGGCGGACGAGAGCAGCGTCTCCAGCTCCAGCTGCAGCGTGTCCAGCTCCTCGATGCCGATCCCGTCGTCCTCGGAGCGGGCCAGCACGGCCGTGTACCGGGGACACACCTTCGCGTGGTCCACAGACTTGAAGTCGTGGAACTGCAGCGGGCAGTCCTTCAGCTCGCTCATGGTGGCAGGGCCGGCCACCGCGGGCACCGGGGGGGCTGTGGGGAACCGAGGGGAGTACGGGGAGTACAGGGGAACCGGGGGGATGCGGGGGAACTGGGGAAGATGAAAGGGAACGGAGCTGCGGCGAGTCGGGGGGCAGCGGAGTCCTGAGGGGAACCGGGGGGATCACCGGGGAGCTGAGGGGAACCGGGGAGGGGGATCACCGAGGAGTGCAGAAGAACCGCGGGGGGATCACCGGGGAGCTGAGGGGAACCGGGGAGGGGGATCACCGAGGAGTGCAGAGGAACCGCGGGGGGATCACCGGGGAGCTGAGGGGAACCGGGGAGGGGGATCACCGAGGAGTGCAGAGGAACCGCGGGGGGATCACCGGGGAGCTGAGGGGAACAAGGCGGGGCCGCTGCGGGCCAGCGGGCGGCTCTGCACCGGGCCGCGGGAAGCCCGGGGCCGCGGGCGGGGCCGCCGCGGGGCGGGTCGGGCCTAGGCCGCTCGCCCCTTCCGGCCCCGTGGGCGGTGGGCTCTGCGCTCCGCCCCGCGCTCTCCCATTGGCTCAGCTGCGCCCAACTCCCGCCGCTCATTGGTTCGACCCGCTCTCCATCTTCCTTCCCTAATATGGAAGCGCTGACGGGAGCGTACCAAGTGCGGCGAGGCGCGGGGGGGATTGTGCGGGATTTCGCTGCCGCGGGCCGCCGCCACCGTGACCGCTCTCCAGCGCTGTTGCGTCCCCGCTCGGTGCAGCGGTGAGCCCACTCCGCCGCCGTTCGTGTCCTGAACGCGTGGCAGGAGCCTCCCGCCGCCCCCCTCTCACCACAGTGGGAATTCCCGCGCATCCCGGAAGAGGGAACCGGCTACTTCCGCCTGCCGGGACCGGACCGCAGCCGCCACCATGGTAGGGCGGGGGGCGCCGGTTGGGGATGAGGGGCTGAGGGGATGGAGGGGCCGGCAGAGGCGGGGGATGGAGGGGTCGTGGGCGGCGGGGTGAGCGGTGTCGGGGGGCTGCGGGCCGGGGGCAGGCGGCGGGGCCCGGGGACTGACGCCGCCGCTGTGTCCCCGCAGACAGCCACGCTGCGCCCGTACCTGAACGCGGTGCGCGCCACGCTGCAGGCCGCGCTGTGCCTGGAGAACTTCTCCTCGCAGGTGGTGGAGCGGCACAACAAGCCCGAGGTGGAAGTCAGGTACGGGGGCGCTGGGGGGAGAGGCAGCGCTGCCGCTTCGCTGGGCAGCCGGGAGCGGAGCGCCCCGGTAGAGCGCTGGGGAGGGGGCTGTGCAGCCCGGGTGCAGCCGGGTAGGGCTCCACACCCACCGGCTGCCACCCCGTGGTCACAGCGCTGGTGCCAGCAGGGAGCTGGGGAGCGGCGGGGCTCTGCCTTCAGGAGGCAGAAAGCATCACGTAGCAGCACGAAGCAAAAATGTCCATGTCTCTGCGATCCCCATGGCTCCGCAGTTGTGTGTTTCCCATTTCTGACTGGTAAATGCTTCCTTCTGAGTCAGTCCTGCCCTTCTTCTGGTTGCAGGAGCAGCAAAGAGCTGCTGTTGCAGCCGGTGATCATCAGCAGGAACGAGAAGGAGAAGGTCCTCATCGAGGGCTCCATTAACTCTGTGCGCGTCAGCATTGCAGTGAAACAGGTGAGGTGGGGGCTGTGGGCAGGGGGCTGGCAGCTCGCGCCTGGCGTGGGGGACGTCTCACTTCCCTTTCCTCTCCCCAGGCTGATGAGATTGAGAAGATCTTGTGCCACAAATTCATGCGCTTCATGATGATGAGGGCTGAGAATTTTTTCATCCTGCGCAGGAAGCCTGTGGAGGTGAGGTGACAGGGAGGGGCCGGAGCAGCTCCTGGCACTGGTGGAGTCTCCAGTGCGGAACTGGAATGTGAGGTTGTGTGGTCGGTGGCCTGGGTGCTCATCCCCAGGGCGCTTCTCTCTTCCCCAGGGCTACGATATCAGCTTCTTGATCACAAACTTCCACACGGAGCAGATGTACAAACACAAGCTGGTGGACTTTGTCATCCACTTCATGGAGGAGATTGACAAGGAGATCAGCGAGATGAAGCTGTCTGTCAACGCCAGGGCCCGCATTGTGGCAGAGGAGTTCCTCAAGAATGTGAGGCTCTGAACTGGGAGCAGGGTGTGGTGCTCAAAGCCAGCGTGGCCCTTGTGCCCAGAGCCCATCTGTGGGGATGGTGGTGGCGTTCTGCCCAAGGAAGCTCTTGGAGATGGCAGGGAGGTTACCCAGAGGTGCTTGTACTCTCAAAGTGCCAGCTCTGGGACCCCAGAGCGTGCTTGAGGGTGGGCAGCAGCCATGGGGGACGTGGCCCTTTCGGTGACTGCTGCAGTGGGTTGCACGGTGCCAGTTGAGGCAGAGGGAGAAGCTGAGTCTGGGTCTCTGTGCGTGGCAGCTGCACTCGGCCTCCCTCCCTGGGGCCAGGAAGGGTGGGCGAGGGCCAGAGCAGCGCCCGGGGACAGGGACTGACAGCCATGTGTCTTCTCCTCTTGCCTTCCAGTTTTAGGCCGTGGCGCAGGACCCCGTGGCTCCCCGACGCTTGTGCCCGCCGGGCACCGTGCCTGCGCCCGCTCTGCTGCCCCGCGGACGGCTGGGCCGGCGGCCGCGCTGGGAGCAGCCCCTGCTTGCGGCAGAGCCGCCCTGGTCGCTGCCGCTGTCTCGTCTCGTTTTTTAAACGGTCTCGTTTGCTGTAACCGCCGTCTCCGTCTGCTCTGTCCGTCCCGCGGCACCGGGGGAACCTGCGGCACCGGGAGGGGGGCGGGGCCTGGCGGGGAGGGGGCGGGGCTTGGCAGGGAAGGGGCGGGGCCGGGAGGGGCGTCATGGCAACGGCAAACAGCGGGGGCGGCTCCGAGGGTGCGGGCAGGACTGGGGATGCGAAGGGAGGGATTTGGGCGGGTGGAAGGGTTTGAAGAGGAGCTGGGGGGCACACCAAGGGGCTGGGGAAGTCTGGGTGTGGGGTATGGAAGGATTTGGGGGCTGGGGTGGCTGGTGCAGGGGGGGCTGTAGGCTGGGAGGTGCAGGCACAGGGGGCTGCACACCTGTCGCTGAGGGGCTGGGGTCTGTCCCCGCTTTGGGGTGGTGTAGCCAGCGTGGTGGCCAGGCCCGAGGGTCTGCTGTCACAGCGGTGCTGGGGCTGGGGGGGCTGCACTCTGCACTGGACCCCCCACCGCAGTCCCCAGCAGGGACAGGGGACCCGCTTGGCACCTGGGGGAGGCAGAGCCACCTGCAGCTCCCCATGCCCTCTGGCTGCTGTGGGATGATGCCACAGAGAGAGCAGCACTGTGGGTATGTAGCGGGGGCAAATGTCCCAGCTGTCCCCTGGCCTGAGGGTGGGGACAACAGCACAGTGGGGGAGTGGGGCATTCTGGGGGGTACCAGCATGAGGCCTGGCATACCGGTGGATGCTGCAGGTGGGACCCCCACCTTGCTCGGGCAGGGGCAGGCAGGTACGTGCCATCCCCCCCACGGGGCTGAGGATGTGGGGTCAGCTGGGCGTGTCCTCGCAGGGCAGGCAGCACCTGCCACCGCCAGCCACCGCGGCTGCCGCCACCCCTCGCTTGACCTTGTGCAGTTGAAGAGAGCCAGGCTGCGCGTGGAGAGAGCCATCAAGGTGAGGGGCCTGATGTCACCCCCCGCTACGCACCTGCATTTATTGCATTGATGGCTCAGGGTGACAGCTGAGCCAGAGGGACACCGGGGCAGGCTGAGCTCTTGGGTCCCTCCGCAGGAAAAGAAGATCTTCACGGTGCTGGGCCCCTACCCTGTCATCCGCAGCCAGCTGCGGGCCCGGGGCTGGGTGGAGAGGAAGCCCCCGAGCACGGGCAGCCGGCCGGAGCAGCAGCGCGGCAGACGGGAAAAGTGGCTGCAGGATGAGGAGGGGAGAGATGATGCTGATACTGCTGATCAGGGGGACACAGTCCAGGGCCCACGGCCGGGGTCAGCATCCTGTGGGGCATGGCCTTCCCTGGGGACCCTAGAGCCCCTGCATTCCCCATGGCCACCTGAGGAGGAGGAGGAGGAAGAGCAGCAGGATGAGGACCCCGATGACATCCACAAGCTCATGGTTAGCTGAGGGGGCCAGGACTGAGCTCTGCCGTGGCACCTGGGACCCCCAGGTGCAGCACACAGCCTGGGGCAGGGGGTGAGGGTGGGACGGGGGGTCCATGCCTCACTCCAGCCCCCCCCGTCGCAGTCCTGCCTGCTGCGGGACCAGATGCCGTACTTCATCTGGACCACCCGCTGCAGCGCTGTCAACCACCGGCTGCTGCAGCACGACCAGGTGGTGAACCACTACAGCGGGGTGGCCTCCTTCACCACCAAGGTGGGAGCCTGGAGACCCGGGGGGCAAAAGACGGGGCTGGGGGTGAGGTCCAGCAGGGGCTGCCACCCTTCTCTAAACAGGAGGGGCTGTGTGTCAACCTGCGAAACCTGACCTGGTTCTATGAAGCTGACCCTGACACGTTCTTCCCGCGGTGCTACCGGTTGGGGGCCGTGGACGAGCGGGAAGCCTTCATCGGTGAGTGTGGGGTAGCATGAGTCCCTGGGGGCTGTTGCCCTCCTGCCCTCCACCATGCTCCCAGTGCCCTCCACCATGCTCCCAGTGCCCTCCACCATGCTCCCAGTGCCCTGCGTGTCCTGAGTGGAACAGGCAGGGACGATGCGCCCCCCTTGCAGAGGATTTCCGCCTGACGGCAGCTCGCAGCCTGCTCAAAGTGGCCCTGGAGAGGGCTGGGGACACATCGGTGGGGACAGAGCAGCCCCTGAAATCTGGGGAGGGGCCAGGTGAGCATGTGGAGCTGGGACAGGGAGATTGGGGTCACGGACATGTCTGGGGGCTGTGGCTTGGGACTGCCCCCCCTCTCCCCTCCCCATGTGCCCAAAGCCACCCATCCCATGGGCAGGCTCTGTGTGTGGCCCCAAAGGTGGCAGAGCAGGTCCCCAGGAGCCACATCTCTCACCACATGCCATCCACAGCGGGGTCCCCCCGGCCCTCCCAGCTGGTGGAGGCGGCTCTGCAGATCTGCAGGCAGCACCTGGACAGTGTGGGGCACCAGGACATTGACAGGGACACCCCGTCCCCCTGCACGACGGCCATTGACTGGGACCACTTCCTGCAGGACTACTACCGTGTGGTACAGTGAGTGCTGAGCGGGACGGGGGGACACAGCAGAGGGACCGGAGCTGAGCCCCCCACGTCCCCCCACAGTGAGGGGGCCGGGCTGGCGCTGAGTGCGGCGCAGCAGGATCAGTGCCAAGCGCTGCTGCAGCTCCTGGCCGGGCACCTGCCCCAGCTTGCCATGGAGGGCAACCGCAACGTCTGGATCCTCAAGCCTGGTGCCAAATCCCGCGGCAGGGGTAAGGCTGGGGGAAGTGGGCGATGTGGCCTCCCCGCCAAGGAGCGGGTCCCAGTGTCACCACGTCCCCCAGGTATTGTCTGCGTGGCGCGGCTGGAGCAGGTGCTGCGGCTGGCGGGGGGCTGCACGTCGTTCTCAGCACGGGAGGGCGAGTGGGTGGTGCAGAAGTACGTGGAGCGGCTGCTGCTCATCTTCGGCACCAAATTCGACATCCGACAATGGTTCCTGGTGACAGACTGGAACCCGCTGACTGTCTGGTTCTACCGAGAGAGCTACGTGCGCTTCTGCTCCCAGCCCTTCTCCCTCAGCCACCTGGACCCGTGAGTGCCCCACACCCCTGCGCCCCGCACCCTGCCGCCCCTGCGCCCCGCACCCTGCCGCCCCGCTAACCCGGCTCTGCTCTCCTGCTCCAGCGCCCGGCACCTCTGCAATGTCTCCATCCAGAAGCGCTGCAGGCCGGCGCAGGGCCAGCACCCCCGGCTGCCCCCCGACCAGATCTGGTCCTGCCGGCAGCTCCAGGCGTACCTGGCGCAGGCAGGGCGGGCAGGGGCCTGGCAGCAGGTGATGGTGCCCGGCATGAAGGCGGCGGTGGTGGCCGCCCTGCGCAGTGCCCAAGACCTGGTGGGGTCCCGCAAGGGCAGTTTCGAGCTCTTTGGAGCCGACTTTGTCTTTGGGGAGGATTGCCAGCCCTGGCTGCTGGAGATCAACGCCAGCCCCACCATGGCCCCCTCCTCGGCGGTGACCAGCCGGCTGTGTGCCAGAGTCCAGCGGGACACGCTGCGTGTGGTGATCGACCACAGGGACAACCCTGCCTGCCCCACCGGTGCCTTCGAGCTCATCTACAAGGAGGTGGGCTGTGGGGGGGGTTGTGGGGCAGAGACCCTCTGGGGAACCTGAGCCCCCACTCCCCCATGTCCCCTTGCAGGCAGCCGTGCCCGTTCCCATGCACAGTGGGCTGAAGCTGATGGTGGAAGGCTGCTCCGTGAGGAAGCCCCGTATGGCACAGCACCGAACCCAGGGCAAAGCCCCCACCACTGCAAACGGTGCCTCCCAGCGCCCTGTGCCCCCCAGCTCCTGGGGCAGAGCCAAACAGGTCCCCCAGCCGGGAGCAAGGCGGGGGGAGCCAGTTCCTCTGGGGCAATGGAGCTGCCACTGCCCCCCCGGCTCTGCTCCCCCAGCACCCCCACAGCCCCACATCCCACAACCCCCAGCGTGCTGGGCCAGGAGCCAGGGGCCACCGCAGCTCAGCCGCCTGCTCGGGCAGCCCCAGACGGCTCTGCCCCAGCTCCGTGTCCGTCCCCGGGCCAGGGTGTCTGTCCCACCGCCCCGGGGACCTCCTGTCAGCCTGCAGCCACTGGGGACCCGCAGGCCAGCCCCCCTCGGCCCCTCCTGCCGGGGCACTGCACTTGCCAGGGCTGGCACCCAGCACCTGGACCCCGTGGTCCTGCCCGTGGTTCCCAAGCCCCATTGCAGGACAAAGACACGAAGTGGCTCCCAGAGGGACAGAGAAGAGCTGTGACACTGAAGGACACCCAGATGGGGACATCACCCTGCTGGGGTGACATGGTGGCACCTGACTCCCCCCGCTCCGACTGCACCCCCCGGGGGCATATAGCACTGTGGGGGCTGCAAAAACACGTCTGTGACAGGGAGCCTGGCTCTGCCCCTCTATGTGGGATGGTGTGGGCACAGCTGGGGCTGTACTGGGGACGGGGCTGGGGACAAGAACCGCAGCCACTGCGGCAGCTGCTTGGCCAGGGGCAGAGAGCAGGCAGGAACAGACACCTCCACTCCTGCCAGCCTCACAGAGTCGTGGTGCTGGTGACACCGCTGTAGCTGGCACTGGGGACCACGTCAGGCACCGGGGTGGCGGCAGGGGCTGCTGTCTCCAGCAGCACTGGGGATGGGGGTGATGTGTCCTGTGTGTGCCATGGAAAGAAACAGGCACTGAGCCACCCTGGCAGCAGTTGTGGATTTAATGGGGTGGCAGAGGGGGAGCAGGTTGGGGTGGGGGGGTCCCCGTGGGCACTAGGTGCTCCGGCAGCCCCAGGAGGCGCAGGGTGCGCAGGAAATGGGGGGGGAGGGGGGCACAGAGCAAGCCCCCCCGGGGCAGCATCAGCTGCTGCAGGTGGAGGTGGAGCGGGAGGCGGCGGAGCTGCTGCGGGGAGAGCCCCAGCCGGGACAGCAGCTCCTCATCCAGCACCTGCGACAGGCGGGGGCAGCTCAGCAGGGTCCCTGGGGTCCATGCTGAGCCCCCCTAGCGCCTCCCCCACCATGTACCTGTGTGTGGGTCGGGGCGGCCTCGGGGGGCAGGAGGAAGGGCACCCCCAGCACCCTGCCCACGCGGGACGAGTGCTCGTGGTCGCCCAGCGCTGGGCACAGCAGCAGCGTCAGGTGCACCGGGAGCTGCTCCGGGAAGGCTGTGGAGGCACGTGGGGGGTGGGACTGTGCCGGTGGTGGGGGACACAGCGGCGGTGTTGGGGGGTCACCCACCTGTCCTGGGCTGGAGCTGGAGCAGCGCACAGCCCCCCGCTGCGCCCAGCACCCGGTAGTGTGTCAGGGTGCTCTTCACCTCCTTCCTGGCCAGGCTGTAGCGCCCGGGGGACAGCACCGGCACCACCTGCGGTGACACAGCCCTCAGCACCCACTCAGGGTGACCCCCCTGCAGCCCCAACCCCCTGGCACCCCCTTACCGCTGTGGTGTCACCCTGCTGCTGCCAGCGCAGCCCGGTGCGGATCTCACCCTCTGCTTCCGCTGGGACCCCCACAGTGACAGCGCTGCAAGGAGGGTGGGGGTGAGGAGGGGACAGACCCCCGTGCCGGCATGGGGGGCGCTGGGGACTCACCAGTACGTGGCGGGGAACTGGCCCCTCCGGCGGGCAGTGGTGAAGAACCGCTGGAGCTGCTCGGTGGTGCGGCGGCAGCCGGACAGGAGGACGAGGCCAGAGCACTCCCTGGGTGATGTGGCAGCTCTGAGCCCTGGGTGGGGGCTGACAGCTACTGAGACCCCCCCAGCGCCCCCAGCTGTACCTGGCGGGAGCTTTCACCACATGGAGCTCGGCGGGGAGGTCCAGGCGCCGCCGCAGCGCCGGCAGCAGTGCCGACAGGCTCAGCTCCCCGGGGTGGCCTGGGGAGTGGCGGGGGTCAGCACCTGATGGGTCCCCCAAAACACACTCCACACCCCCACCAAACCCGCAGCCGGACCCCCACCCGCACTCACCCAGGACGGGCAGCCCGGGGGGTTTGCTCAGCGCCAGCAGGGCTCCTGAGGAAGGGACATCCGCTCAGGATTTGACCTCCCCTGAGCCCCCTCCCCAGCAGCCCCTGCACCCCCCGGTACCTTCCCGGTGCACCACGGAGGCCTCCAGCAGCCCCAGCGCCTCCTCGGGGCCCAGCGGCCGCCCCGACCTGCGTGGGGTGGAGTGGGCAGGGCGCACGGGTGAGACCCACGCCCCTGCATGTCCCGATAGCCCCACACGCGTGCCCCCAAATCTGACCCCACGCCCACCGCCCTGCACGCCCGTGCGCGCCCCTGCGCCCCCATCAGCCCCTCCGCGTTCACGCGCGTGCAGCCCCACACGTGTCCGCACTCCCACGCCCGCCCCATGACCCCTCTGCCCCCGCGCGCCCCCGCATCCCGCCGTGCGCGCGAGCGCCCCCACGAGCACACGCTCTCCCCCCGCGTCCCCGCGCGCGCCGCCCCCACGCGCGTTCCCGCTAACCCCACGGCGCGCGCCCCCTTCCCGGCGCGCGCCAGGACGCGCGCGGCGCTGCCCCCGCCTGCCATGCCGGGACTGCGCCTGCGCGGAGGCGGGGCCCAGGGGAGGGGCCACCGCCCCGCCGCGACCATAGAGATGAGCCTCCGGGCGCGCAGAGCGGCCGAGTATGCATTCAGAACGGGCGGCCGCGGCCATAGATAAGGCGGAAGTGCGGGCAGAGCGTCCCGTTGGCAGGTGGGCTGCGCCAAGGTGCGGCGGGGAAGGAGCCCCGGGGGGTGCGCCCGAGGGGTCGAGCGGGGGTAGGGCAGGCACGGGAAGGGGGGCCCGGGGCTGTCACGGGGGTCCGTCGCCGGGAAAGAGAGGCCTGGGGAGTGGTCCCTGGGGGGCTGGAGCCTGCGGGCGGGGGCCGGGGCTGTCAGCGGGGACTCCCGGGCAGGGCCCCTCACGCTCGTGTCCGCAGGCAGCTCGTGCCGGCGCTATGGCCTCCCGCGGGGGTCCCCGCGCCGCCGGCACCGATGGCAGCGACTTCCAGCACCGGGAGCGCGTGGCCTCGCACTACCAGATGAGGTGAGTGTCCCGGGGCTGCCGGGCCCTGCCCGGGCTGTGCCCCGCAGGCTCTGCCAGCCCTGTGCTCTCTCCCCAGCGTGGCGCTCAAGTCGGAGATCAAGAAACTGATCTACACACACGTGGGCATCTGGCTGCTGCTGTTGGCCCAGATGTGCGTGGGGCACCTCAAGCTGCTGCCCCATGACCAGGTGGCCATGCCCTACCAGTGGGAGTACCCCTACCTGCTCAGCATCCTGCCCTCCCTTCTGGGCCTCCTCTCCTTCCCTCGCAACAACATCAGCTACCTGGTGCTCTCCATGATCAGCACCGGCCTCTTCTCCGTGGCTCCCCTCATTTACGGGGCCATGGAGATGTTCCCCATGGCGCAGCAGCTCTACCGGCATGGCAAAGCTTACCGCTTCATCTTCGGCTTCTCGGCCGTCTCTGTCATGTACCTGGTGGTGGTGGTGGCCGCCCAGGTGCACGGCTGGCAGCTCTACTACAGCAAGAAGCTGCTGGACTCCTGGTTCACCAGCACGCAGGAGAAGAAGAAGAAATAAGCAGGGAATGGGTGGGCTCTGTGAAGGGCTGGAGCTCCGCAGCCGGGCCCCGTGGGGCCGCGCTGGCGCAGCTCCAGTGGGTGGGGGTCCACGGGGACCAACGTCCGTGTCTGAGCCGTGCCACGGCTCTGTGCTCGCATGCCGGGGGGTGCAGGGGACTCCCGGGCCGTGGGGAGACCCTGCTGCCCATCCCCCCTTGCTCTGTGTGTCGCTCCATGGAAATAAAGTTCCCTCCACGCGCCCACGCGTGTCTGCGCCTCGGGAAGCGCCACCTGGCAACGGGAGGGGGGACGGCGGGGCCGCACGTGCCGGCGGAGGAATGCGGTGGGGCCGGCCCGGGGCGGGGCGGGGAGCGGCGGCTCGGCCATGGGGCGCCCGCTGCTGTTCGCCGCTGCTGCCGTGTTGCTGCTCCTGCTGCCCGGTACCGGGGCCGCCGTCACCCGCCTCCGGGTCTTCGCCAACTTCGTGAGCACCGGGGGGTGCAGTGTGGGGAGGCGGGGGCGGGCGGGCGGCGCCGCGCTCACCCCCGTGTCTTTGCTTGCAGGAGTGTCGGGCCATCGGTGAGTAGCGGCGGGGCCGGGTTGCGAGCGCGGGGCTCCCCCGCCCGGGACTCCCGGGTGCGGCGGGATGGAGGGGCTCTCCACAGCCCCCGGCTACCGAGTCCGGGAGGGTGGCGGGGACTTCCCCCGTTCCCAGGGCTCCCGGGGCTGTCGGTGCCGGCGGTAGGCGAGACCCCGGCGCACGGCCGCCCCCTCTCTGCTCTCTTCACCCGCCAGCCGACCGCACGCTGAGCTCCCCCCGCTGCCGCCGCCCGGCCCGGCCCGGGCCCCCGCTGCAGCCGCCCGCCCTGGCGCTGAGCAGCGCCCGCCTGTGCCTGCCCGCGCAGCCCTGCCTGCCCTGCCTGCGCGTCCGCCTGGCGCTCCCCGCCGCAGGTACGGGCAGGGGCGGCGGGGCCGGGCACGCCGCCCTGGGTGGTGGGGGGAAGGGAGAGGTTCGTCCTCCCACCCGCGTCAGGACCCCACGCTGGTTTCTCGCAGAGCTCGGTGATGTCCGTGGGCTGCAGCTCAACTTCCTGGAGCTGGGCTCCAACCGGGCCGGCTGGCTGCAGGTGTGGCAGCGGCGCAGGGCGACAGGCAGCTCACCGGTGAGTTCAGGGAGGACCGTGGGGACGGACGGTGGAGCCGTGGGGGGCCCGCTGACCCCCAGCTCTCCCTGTAGTGGCAGGTGCAGTTCGACTGCTTCCCGGTGGAGAGCGGACGGCAGGTCCTCGTCTCCCTCCGCACCATCCCTGACCGAGGCTTGGCCATCAGCCGTAGCCATCTGGTTGCTGCCGAGCCACCTGGTGAGGCTGGGAGGGACCCGGGGGGTGTCCCGGGTGGGACACCAGTGCTGGCTGACCCCTACCTGTTCCACAGGGCCAGTCTTCACCCACGCTTGGGTCCCTGAGGCACGGGCCATCGAGGTGTGGGTGCCCGAGGGTCCTGCTCTGATGGTGCGGCTGTGCCACCAGTTGGCCCTGGAATGTGAGGAGCTGTCCTGGCCCTTCCACCAGCAGGTAACAGCTCCAGCCCCCCAAGCCACCCCCATCCCAGGCTGGGGGCAGCTGTGTTCCTGCCAGCTGATGCTGCCTCTGTGCCCACAGGTGCTGGTGCTGGGAGGCAGCCATGTCTCGCTGCCGTACGAGTTCCTGGTGCCCTGCCTGTGCATCGAGGTGTGTTGCCTTCCCTTGCGGCCACTGGGTCCCATTCACTGCCTGGTTTTGCCTGTGCAGCAAGGGTGGGCAGGAGGAGCTGGGGGCACATCCTGCCCTGACCACCCTGCTCTGCTCCCCCAGGCCTCCTACCCCCACCACGACAGCCCACGCAGCAAGCACTGCCCCTTCCATGATCAGCCAGCCGCCTGTGAGTCCCCATGGGGAGAGGAGCCAGGTCCCGGGGCCCCCCTGGCTGTCCCCCCAGCCTGCTGATGCTGTGTCCTGCAGATGGCCCTGAGCTATGGTCCTCCGTGCGCTTCCATGACTACAGCTCAAGCAGCAAGGACCAGATGGCGATGGTGCTGAGTGCCAGCTGCCCTCTGCACCCTCGGGCCACCCTGTGCTGGAGAGAAGTGGCAGCTGAGACTGCGCCTTGCCATGATGTCCCCAACTCCACAGCGAGCGAGGAGGAGCAGGTGAAGGGTCGTGGTCTCGGGGTGCCACAGGGCACCAGCTTGGAGGGGCTGTTTCCCTGGTTGGGGCACCTGCCAGACCCCAGGGTGCCCTAAGGGTGGCAGTCGGTTGCTGGGCTCTCTGTGGGCTGTGTGAATCAGGGACAGTGACATCCTCTTTGCCCATACCAGGCATATACGCTGGACAAGGTGGATGTGCACCCCCAGCTCTGCTTTCGGGTAAGCCCGCATGGACGGGTGGGCACGGCCTGGGAAGGGGCTGGGGGGGGCAGCGGAGGGCTCACCCAGCTCTTCTGCTGATCCCCACTCCCTTCAGTTCTCCTTTGGGAACAGCAGCCATGTGGAGTGTCCCCACCGGCCAGGTGAGTCTGCGGGTGGGGGGACACCCTTGGGTTGAGCACAGCCTTGCCCTGGGGTCCCTCGCACCCTTCATCCCCTTGGGCATCCCGTGATCCCCCCACTCTCCGGTGGCTGCAGAGACCGCCTGGAACGTCTCGGTGAGCGCCCGAGGGCTGCAGCTGCACCTGCGCCTCACGTCCCGCATCCCCGCGGCTTTCAGCGCAGCCCTCTGCCAGCCCCGGGGCGGGCAGTGCGAGCCCGAGGCTCCCCTCTACACCGTCACACAGGTGGGTGGCACGGGGCTGCGGGGACACGGCAGGGAACAAACCCATGCTGATCCAGCCTGCCCTTGTGCTTTGCAGCCGGAGGGCTCTGTCCCAGGGGAGCTGGCGCTGCTGCTGCCGGTGCAGGTCCTGGGCAGCTGCGTGCTGGTAAGGTGACCCCCACACAGGCACCTGCACTGGCTGGGGGGACCCCAACCTGTCTCCCCCTCACCCAGTCCCTTCCCCAGGTGTGGCGCTCGGACGTGCGCTTTGCTCAGAAGCAGCTGCTCTGTCCTGACAGTGAGTGGGGGTTCCAGGGTGGTCTGTGAGGGGCAGTGGGGGTGGGCGGGTGCCCCCATGTCAGCACCTCTCTCCCAGTATCTCGCAGGCACTTTGGGCTACTGGGGCTGGTGCTGGCACTGGGGCTGGTGGTGACCATGCTGCTCCTCAACTGCCGCAGCGCCTGGAGGCCAACCACTGGTGAGGGGCACCCTGGGGGCTGTGGGTTGGGGGGGCAGTCGCCATGGGTGGGGTGCTGGGGGATGCTGGTTCCCTGGGATGCAGAGGGTCCTGGGGCAGTATGGTGGGCGCTTGGATGCCTGTGGGGGGTGCCAGGGTGTCCCCGGGGGATGCCAGGGGGACTCAAGGCAGGGCCGTCACTACTGTCCTCTCTGTCTGCAGGTGCCCCAGGTGGGCGCCCCGTGCTGCTGCTGTATTCGCCAGACTCGGAGGAGCACCTGGGGCTGGTGTGTGCCCTGGCCGAGCGGCTGCGCGCGGGGCTGGGCTGCGATGTGCGCCTGGACCTGTGGGAAGCGGGTGGCGTGGGGCGGGTGGGCGCCCTGCCCTGGCTCTACGCCCAGCGGGGCCGCGTGGGCCGCCAGCGCGGCACCGTCCTCCTCCTCTGGAGCCGCGGCAGCACCCGGCTCTTCCGCCGATGGAGAGTGGGGGCCGCCAGTGGGACCCCTGAGGACGCCCATGACATCTTTGGGGCAGCCATGGCCTGTCTGCATGGGGAGCTGGGGACAGCAGGCCGTGGTGGCGGCTGGGTGCTGGCTTACTTCAGCCGGCTCTGCAGCCCCCGTGATGTCCCCCAGCCCCTCCGACCCCTGCCCACCTACCGCCTGCCCCGGCAGCTGCCCGGGCTGCTGGGCGCCCTGCGGGGCAGCCCCCCGGCCTCCCGCCGCTGCTGCCGGGGCCGGGCAGGGGGGCTCCTGCACCGGCTGCTGGAGGTGGGGGCTGGCGAGGGGAGCCCCCCGCCCCAGCCCCCCGAGGCAGCCACTGGCACCTGAGTGCCTGCGCTGGGGCTGAGCTGGGCATTGCTGCGGGGCCGGCAGGGCTGGGCACAGCCCTCTGGTGAGGGCAGGGGCCCCGTCATGTAGATGCAGGACTTGGCTGAGCGTGCCGGCTGCGGCGGCAGGAGGTGTGCCCGTGGGTGCCCTGGGCAGGGCCACGGGTGCTGTGGGGCCCCAGCAGGGCTGGCCCCAGCCAGGGGTTGTGCTGCACGGGCCAGGGCAAGCGTCCTGCAGGCCCCCGGGTCCGGGAGCGGAGGTGCTGCCCTGGGTCTGGGCAGCTTTATTTCCACACAGGCACCTGCTCCAGAGGAGAGCTGGGACCCCAGGGAAGCCTCTTTGTGGGGGGTACAAGAAGAAGCCGGGCAGTGGGGGAGCTTCCTGCCCTGCCAGGACATGGGGGGCAGGGGGTTCCAGGTGCTGGGCACAGCGTGGCTGCTCCTCGCTCCCATGCTGCCAGCAGTACCTTGTCTGGGGTGGAAGCAATAAAGTCACCATTTCACCCTGCCCTGCCGTCCATCTAGTGTGCTGGGGCTCGTCGGGTGCCCCACAGGGGGGTAGGTGGCTGCCCAGTGCCCACAGGGGACTCGCAGCCCTCCCCGCCACAGCCTCACACCGCGTCACGCAGCCGCTGCCAGCTCCCCGGGGCCAACCTGGGCACTGTGCCCACGCCCTGGGGCAGCGCCAGGACACAAGTCCAAGCCATGGGGCCACCCTGGAGCCCTGAGCCCTCCTGGTGGTGTCGGTGCACAGAGCCTGGCCGTGGGTTGGTGTGGGAACGGGAACAAGGAGGCCCCACCCCGGGGCGGTCGTCAGCACCGCGTTAGGACCCGGGTGTCCGGGATCGGAGCAGGAAGCGGGAGCCGGCGGTGGCGGTGGGGCCCGTGGGAGTGGGAGAGGGGCTGTCAGGAGTGGGCAGCGTGGGGCCGGGGCACCCCACGGCCCCGGCCCTGCCATGCATGTCCTGGGGCAGCTGCTGCTGCTGCTGCTGGGGACAGCAGGTGGGCACGGGGACCCCCACGACACCCTGAGCTGCTCCCAGGTGGGTCAGCGTCACTGGCACGCGGGTCAGTGGGCACCCCGGCACTGCCACCGACCTCACTCCCGCCTCCCCCCAGGGCCTCGCCTGCCGCCTCCTGGGTAAGTGCCACCGCCACGGCCCCCAGCCCAACTGGAGACCCGGGACCCCATATCCACGGCCGCCCTCTGTCCCCCCCCAGACACCAACATGCTGTGCGGGATGGAGCTGCTGGGGCCTGGCCATGGGCTGGCCCTGGCTCGGCTGCGGCTGGAGCCGGCACTGCGCTGCACCGGGCCTGCAGCCTGCTCGCCCTGCCTAGAGGTGCGCCTGCGCCTGGCCCTGCCGCCCCGCACCAGCACCAGCCAGCCCCGGCGCCCCGAGCCCCTGGGCGCCCCGGGCCCGGAGGACAGCGATGAGGCAGGACAGTGGTCACTGGTGGATGGGACCACCTCGTCCCAGCAGAACGTCACCGGGCTGCTGGTGCTGTCTGGGCACGCATACGCCTCCTCCCGCTGCGTGGCCATGGAGGTCTGGGCACCCCTGGCACGCGCGGTGCCCGGCCAACCCCTGGTACGTAGGTGTGGGGTGCCAGGGATGGGTGTCCCAGGCACAGGGGGGCTTGGCGAGGTGGATGCTGGTACTAGCACATCTCCATGGCACGGTGGTCCTGTTCCCCGTGCCCTGGGGAGGTGGGTGCCAGCAGAGCCAGTGCTTTGCCGCAGTGTGGTGGTGGTTTTCCTGCCCAGGGCTGGGTGACCTTCCGGTGCTTTGAGGCGCCGCCGGGCTCGGAGCTCCATGTCGTGGCGTACACCAACTCGCACAGACGCCGGAGGCTGAGCCAGCAGCAGCGGGTGCCAGGTGAGCCCCCGGCATGCCCTGCTGCAGCGTCCTCTGTCTCCCCACCCACTGACCCCCTGTCCCTGCAGACTGCTCGTGGCCCGCGGCACAGGCTGCTGTCCCCCAGTGCCAAGGTAAGTGCTGGCATCCTCTGGCCATGGCCGTGCTGGGATCCCCCTACCTTGGCACGTGTGCCCCGGGGAGCTCTGGGTGGTCAGTGCTGGGGGTGAGGGTGACCCCCAGGGTGCCATGCCCTGTGCTGTGGTGTCGGGCGGGTGGTGCTGGATGCTGTGTGCCTTGAGCCGCCCCCGGCGCAGTGCCCAGGCTGCAGGTCTCCCCGGGGCCAAAGGAGGTGGTCGTGGAGGTGCAGGGAGCTGCAGCGGGGCACAGCTACACCCTGCGGCTCTACCGCAACCAGAGCCATGGTGCCAGTGCGTCAGGGCGTGCGGTGACCACGGTGAGTACAAACACCTACCCCACTCCCCACCCTGACCAGGCTCTGGCTGTTGCCCCCTGCAATCCCTGGGGAGCCACGTCTGTGTCACAGGCAGGGAGAGGGTCCCCCAGGGCTGGGTGATCCTGCTGGGGGGCGATTTGCCACAGGGTGACCCATGTCTGGTTCCTGTGGCAGAGCGGCCCCATGAACTACAGCCTGCCAGCCGATGAGGTGCTGCCCTGCCTCTGCATGCAGGTAGGTGCCCGCTGGGCACCAGGCGGGTGGCAGGGATGCCACCAAAGCAGGGGGCTCTGGGTACCACGCAGCCCCCTTTGGCATCCCAAGGAGCCAGCTGGGTCACAGTCACAGCCTGAGTACCCCAAATCCTTTTCCTCTGTCTCTCATTCTCCAAGGTCTGGCCGGAGACCCAGGACCCACCACGGGCCACACTCTGCCCTTTCTCCAATGGTACCTGTGCCTTGGGGCTGGGGCGTTGGGGGGTCGGGATGCAGGGGGATCTTAGGGGACACTGCAGGAAGTGACACCTCTCTTCCTGTGTTGCCACAGATGCCGAGGCCTGGGAGCGGCTGTGGGCACGCAGCCGGCTGGTCCTGCATGCCAGCGGACAGGCACTGACCTGCTCCCTCTCGGCCCCCTGCGACCTCCCGGCCGAGCTGGTGCCCTGCTGGCAGCCGGTGCCCGCCGGGCCCTGCCAAGCCCTGCCTGGCCTGCGGCAGCCCGCGGTGGGGCAGGTGAGTGAGGCTCTGTGAGGCATTGGGGAACTGGGGGGCTGTGGGTGACACTGACAGAGCATCTGTCCTGCCCACAGGCACCCCAGGAGTTTAGGGGGCTGCGGCTGCACCCCAACCTCTGCGTGCAGGTAGGAGACCTCCCTGCCCTGCGGCTGCCCCACAGGCAGCCCTAGTCATTGCTAACTCACTCTCTGGGGCAGGTATGGAGTAGTGGGCAGGTTCGGCTGATCCAGTGCCTGCGGGACAGTGAGTATTACTGGGAATGGAAGGGTGGGGGCAACCTGTGGTTCCAGCTGGTGGTTTGGCACCCCTTGTGCTCCTTTTGTCACCCCCCTGAGCCCTCTGGCACATTCCCAGGAGCGCTGTCTGGCCACACCGATGATGTCCTGCTGCTGGAGCACATGGGGAATGCCTCACTGTGCACCCTGGAACGAGGCACCTGCACCCCCCTCGCCAGCTTCACCAGCACGGTAAGACGCAGGGACCCCCACGTCCTGGCAGTGGTGGCACCGATGGCACAGCTGGCTCACCTCCTGCTGCCTTTGCAGGGCGGCGGGCGCCCCGGGCTGCTGGAGCAGGAGCTGCGGCGGGACGTGGCGGCGGGGCAGTGCAGGCAGGTCAGTGCGGGCAGCTGGTGGGCAGCAGGCAGGGACCGGGCAGGGTGTGACGTGTCCCCATCCTCATCCCCACAGGTCTGGCACCCTGAGAACGGCACTGGGATCATGCTCTGGGCCTGTCCCCTGCATAAATGTGAGTGTCCTGGCTGCGCTGGGGGAGCGATGTGGGTCTGGGGGAGGACACCCACCCTCAGTGGGTGCCAGGGACCCCCGGTGGGCGCTGACCGCTGCCCTGCAGACCTGCATGCCCACTGGGTGCTGGCGTGGATGGGGGTGCTGCTGGGAGCTGCCTGCATCCTGTTCCTGCTCCTGCTGAAGAAGGAGGACCTGAAAGGTGAGCGTTGCCTGCCCTGGGATCTGTGCCTGACCCAGGACACCCCCAGGACCCCATCTCACCCTCTCTCTTCCCTGCAGACTGGCTGAGGTCCTTGCGGGCTGACTACGGCTCTGAGGGTGAGCGTGGGGCAAGCCTGGGGTTGTAGGTGGGGGGCAGGAATGTCAATTCCTTCCCACTGAGGGGTCTGCCCCATCAGGGGTCTCCCAGCTTGCTTCCCACTGTGTCTGCCCCACAGAGTGGGTAGGGATGTAGGGGGACGGAGGGTGGGAACCCTATCTGGGGGGGTCCCAACCTGCTCCCTGCCTTGACTGTCACTTAGGATGGGTAAGGGGACCCAGGGACTGAGCAGAGGCTGGGTGTCCCATTGGTGATAGTCTCAGCCCGCCTCCCACTGTGGCTGTCCCTTAGCAGGGAGTGCCGCAGTGCTTGGGGGACAGAGACAGGGGATGGAACCCACCATCATGAGTGGTGCCAGCCTGCCTCCCGCCCCATAGGCTGGGTACAGGGTGCCAGGGGGCTTTCGGGCACTAACGATTCCCCTCAGGTCCCCTGCGAGGCCGGCGGGTGCTGCTGGTGCACGCAGCGGAGCCGGTGGCAGAGCGGGCGGCGTGTGCCTTGATGGCAGCTCTGCGCCCGCTGGGGCTGGCGGTGGTGGCAGCACCGGGAGGCGGCAGTGGGGTCGCAGCATGGGGGCCACTGCCCTGGCTGCATGCCCAGCACCGCCGGGCACTGCGTGACGGCGACACTGTCATCCTCCTTCTCTCCCCGGCGGCTGCGGCTGCTGCGTGCCGCTGGGACACAGGGACCAGGGCCATGCCGGGGGCCGGGCATGGCCCTGGCCCTGATGCTGTCCCCACCACGGCGCCCTGCGAGGTGTTCGCAGCGGCTCTGTCCTGTGCTGTGCCGGCACTGGCAGCGGGCAACGGGCGCTATGTGGTGGCGCGGTTAGAGGCCCTGGTGCCGGCGGTGCCACTGGTGCTGCAGGCAGCCCCTGCCTTCGCACTGCCCAGCAAGACGGGGGGTTTCCTGCGGGCACTGGCGGGACCAGGTCGGTGGCAGGGCTGGTGGCCGGAGCCGTATGTGGCCGCGGTGGCCGAGGAGCTTCAGCGCGCGGTGGGGGAATAAAGCAGTGACAGTGCCTTTGCCAAACCTGAATCCAGCCCCTGTGGTGTGGAGGGAGAATGGGGAGTGGGATGGACTGAGAGGTGATGGGGAGGTAAGGAGCGGCTTTGGGAGCAGGAGGGGGGTCTGGGCTGATTAAGGGGTGAACGGGAAGTGGGCTGGTTTGGTTGAAGGGTGGATGGGGAACCGGAGCAGTTCAGGTGGGGTGATGGAGAACTGGACCAGCTCATGGGGGATAAGGGGGAACTGGGCCAGTCTGGGGCTATGAGAAGGGAACAGACCAGTTTGGGGGAGATGAGGAAGAACTGGGGCAGTTCAGGAGCACGAGGAAGAACTGGACCAGTTTGGCTGGAGAGAGGAAGGTGAGCTGGACTGGTTTGGCTGGGGGGTGGTTGATGTGGAGCAACCCAGTCGGGCCGGGGGTCGAGGGCCTCGCCCAGGCCAGGCGGGAGGGCGGCCCGTGCGTTCCGAGGAGCCTCTGCCGCTCCGTGCGGGGTCACCGAGCACGGCCCATCCGCGCTGCCCGCCGACTCCGGGTACCCTTGGCCGCAGCCCCTTTAAGCCTGGAGGAGGCGGGGCCCGGCAGGCGACGCGGATTGGCTGGAAGCGGGGAGGCGGTGGCAGCGGGAGCGCGGCCATTGGCGGGGGCGACGGGCGCTGAGTCAGCGGGCGGAGCCCACGTGGTGCGGGCGGGGCGGAGGATGCGGCCGCGGCGGCGCCCGGGGGCAGCGGTGCTGCCGCTGCCGGCCCGGCGGGGGGGCCCCGGGCTGGGGGGGGCCCTGCTGGGGGCCGCCCTCCTCGGGGGGGTCCTGCTGGCGGCCGCCCGTGCTCACCCGGAGCGGGACGCGGATGGGCCCGAGCCCTGCCGAGCCTGCCGCGGCCTCGCCGACAGCTTCAGCAGGGTGCGGGCCGGGGGGGACGCCGGCGGTGATGGGGACCGTGGCGTGGGATGTGAGGCCGGGGGGGAACACGGGACCTGTGGCCTGAGCGGGGTGTGGGGGGGATGAATGGAGCCTGAGGGCTGTGGGGTGACACTGCGGGGAGAGACGGGGGGGGCAGTGGCGTGGGGGGCTCAGGGGTGACAGGTGTGGGGGACACACGGGTGACAAACGTGGGGGCATAGCTTGCGGTGGGGGGGTGGCCCAGCACACGGTGATGCAGTCTGGGAGTGACACGGACCAAGGGCATCTGGGTGGGGGTGATGTGGCTGGGGGGCTCAGGGGGAGCACAGATTGGAGAGGCAAGGAAGTGACAGGGCCTGGGTGGCCTGGGAGGACGTTGGTGGGGTGGGGGGTAATCCCCACAGCATCCCCCACAGCATCCCCAGGGAGTGGAGGGGGTCCTGGGGGGGCACAGCCAGTGGGCTCTGGGGAGGGGAGAGGGCAGCAAATCCCTGGAGCGACTTGTTCCTGAGAGGAGAGGATGGTACAGTTGGGGGTGACCCTGTGGGCGGGTATTGGGGGTCCCATGCCTGCGCTGCCCCCACCCCTGTGTGCCCAGGGCCTGGAGCGGACAGAGCATGAGGGCTTTGGTGGGGGCAACACAGCCTGGGAGGAGGAGAAGTTGGCCAAGTACCAGCACAGGTGGGTGTCCCCCAGCTCTGGGGTTTGGGGGGATCCAGCTGCCCCAGGGGGACGTGTCCCCACACTGACCCCCTGTCCCTGCAGCGAGACGCGTCTGCTGGAGGTGCTGGAGAGCGTCTGCGCCCCCTCAGACTTCACCTGCCACCAGCTGTTGGAGCGGAGCGAGGAGCACGTGGAGCGGTGGTGGTTCCACGAGTGAGTCTGGGGACAGGGACATGGTGGGGTGGACAGGGGGATGGCGAGGAGCTGAGCACCACGTCCCCCCCTCCCCAGGCAGCACCAGCATCCCGACTTCTTCCAATGGCTGTGTATGGACACGTTGGCGCTCTGCTGCCCACCTGGCACCTACGGCCCCGACTGCCGGCGTGAGTAGCTGTGGCACGAGTGGTGAGCTGGTGGGGTGCTGGTGGGGTGCCCAGGCTGGACGGACCCCCTGCCATGCCGCCCCCCGCCCAGGCTGCCAGCCAGCTGCTCTCTCCCCGTGCAGCCTGTGCGGGGGGGCCCCAGCAGCCCTGCAGCGGCAATGGGCGATGCGATGGTGACGGCACCCGCCGTGGCACCGGCCTGTGCGTCTGCAGCCCGGGCTACGGAGGCCCCTTCTGTGCTGAGTGCGGCGATGGCTACTATGAGGCCTCGCGGAACAAGAGCCACCTGATATGTGCTGGTACGTCAGGGGGTCTGGCTCGATGGGGAGTGGGGCTAGGGGCTGCCCTGGCGCTGGGTGCAGGCAGCTCCCCCCTGCCTGTGCCCACCCCGCTCTCCCCTGCCCGCAGAGTGCTACCGGGCGTGCGGGCGCTGCACAGGGCCGGAGGACTCCAGCTGCCTTCGCTGCAAGAGGGGCTGGGTGCTGCACGAGCACCGCTGCATCGGTGAGGACTGCGCTGGGACCCGGGCGGGCAGCGGGCAAACTCGGGGCTGCTGGGGGGGCTGTGTCCCAGGTACTGGGGCTCAGCAGGACTGTGTGTCCCCCCTGTTCCCCAGACATCGATGAGTGTGGCACGGAGATGGCGCACTGCCGAGCCAACCAGTTCTGCGTCAACACGGAGGGCTCCTACGAGTGCCGAGGTCAGGCGGGAGCAGGGGGAGGGTTCCGTGCAGGTGGCTCCCCCCTGCTTGGGGCTGTCTCCCGCAGCCCAGGCTGTCTGTGGCTGGGCTGGGAGGGGGCTCTGGCAGTGACGCCAGCTCCTCTCCCCATGGCAGACTGCTCCACGGCCTGCATCGGTTGCATGGGTGCGGGGCCAGCTCGCTGCAAGAAATGCAACAAGGGCTACTGGCGGGATGGAGCCAAGTGCCTGGGTAAGTGCCGCTGCAGGTGGGGGCGCTCTGACCCCTGCCCAAACCCTGCCTGAGCCCTGCCTCCCCCCGCAGACGTGGACGAATGCGCCAACGCCGAGGAGCCGGTGTGCACTGGGGCACAAGAGGTGTGCGAGAACACGGAGGGCAGCTACCGCTGCGTCTGCGCCCGCGGCCACATCCGGCGCGATGGGCAGTGCGTGGAGGACAAGCCCCCAGGTATGACGGGACGTGATGGGGTGGGGATGGGCTGTGGGCAGAGGGGCTTGAGGGGGCAGTGGGGGACTTTGCTCACCCTACTGTGCCCTCCCCTATGAGCGCCGTCCTTGCAGATGCCCCGGAGAAGGGCTTCTTTGACGACGTGACAGAGGACGAGGTGGTGGTGCTGCAGCAGATGTTCTTCGGTGTGATGATCTGCGCCCTTGCCACGCTGGCTGCCAAGGGCGACATGGTCTTCACTGCCATCTTCATCGGTGCCGTGGCCGCCATGGCTGGCTACTGGCTCTCCGACCGCAGTGACCGTGTCCTCGATGGCTTCATGAAGGGCAGATAGTGCTGGGGCTGCTGGGCGCGGGTCGGGGGACAGGCTCAGCCTGGGGTCTGAGGTAGCCCCCAGCAGGTGCTGGCTGCTGAGGCCGGATCCTGTGCGCGGTGCTGTGCCCTGCATGCGTCCCCCAGCCCCTTTGGCGCAGGGTGTCACCTCCCTCCTGCAGAACGAGCCATGGGGGGTGCCTGGTCCCCGGGGGCTCCCGCGCAGCCCCTCCCGCCAGCACAGTGATGCTGAGCAGTGCGGCACTGCCGGGGGGCACAGCATGCTGCCCCCAGCCCCGCTGCTCGGGAGGGGAAGTCCCGCACCGTGGCGGGTGGGAGGGCATGGGGGCAGGTCGGGGGTGCTCTGGCACCACCGGCTGCTGAGGCGGTGATGCTGGCAGAGCTTGGCCCTGCAGCCAGACCTGCTGTCCCCCCGTGAGACTGTTCTCTGTGGGGCATTGTGGGGCTGGGGTCCCCTCTGCCCTGAGCTGTGGGGCTGGGAGAGTTGCCCCCCCCAACCCCTCCTCCCTGCACCCCTGGGCAGAGCCCATCTCTCCCCTCCCAACCTGGGGGGACCAGGGAGGGGCTCCTGCGGGGAAGGGCATCCCAAGGATGGGGGGCCCTTCCGGATGCATGAGCGTGGCTGTTGCATTTGTCTGTGGTTTGTCTGTCGGGGTGTGCCCATCTGTCCGTGTGTCCATATCTCAGGAAATAAAGCTCTGCACACCCAGCCGGGCTGCTCAGGGCAGGGGGGCTGGGGGAGCCGCTGCCCATTGCTGCCTCCGTGCGCCAATGGGGCCACCTCCTCCCAACATAAACTTTATTTCTCTGGTTTGGCACAAACGGAGCTGGCCCAGCCCAGCTCCCCGCTCCTGCCCGGCCCCACGGGGGTGCGGGTTCAGGCCTCCAGACCCCCACACAGGGCTCATCCCCCTGCGCCCTCCAGTCTCTGCCCAGCCCCGCGTCTCCCCAGCTCAGAGCTCGATGGTGTCGCTGGAGAGGCTGCGGGCGTCCACCGCCTTGCTGAGGGCTGGGAAGCTGCGGGGACCATCGCGCTCCCAGCCGGGGGGCACAGCGGGCACCAGGAGGGGGGCCCGGCTGGGCGCCTCGTCCAGGGGCAGGCTGTCTGGGGAGGACAGCCCATGGCGCCAGGGGTTCCAGCTGATCTTCAGCGAGCTGCTGTCCAACGAGCTGGCTGAGGCGGTGACGGTGACAGTGCTGAGCGGCTGTCGGGGGCCAGGCAGCTCCGTCAGCGAGCTGCAGCGTGCCATGTGTCCCAGGCCGGGGGTCTCGGCGGGGGTTGGGGAGTGCAGTGAGGTGCCGGAGCCGCGGCGGGGCCGGCTGAAGAGGCTGTCGTGCAGGAGGTGCCGGCGGCAGAGCGCCTGGTCGATGCTGCGGCGCAGGTCGATGGGGGACGGCGGGCGGAAGGCCAGCTCCCCCAGCGAGGGGGACGAGCCCTGCTCGAAGGTGGCGCAGGAGCGGGCGGCCACCAAGTTGGGGCACTTGGGGCTGAGCCCCGGCATCCCGGCAGTGCCGGCGGTGGCCGCCCAGGCCTCGTTGCTGTCCTTGAGCGCCCGCAGGGGCAGCTGCTCCGCCGGGTTGCGAATGAGGCTTTTCGAGATGTCGCCGGTGGGCGCCCGCTCCAGGCCGGTGCTGCCGGTGCTGCCGGCCCAGTCGTAGCAGTTGTTGGGGTACTCGGGTGCCTCAGCTTTGCGGCTGGCACAGAAGTACCGCAGCGCCTTGGCCCAGCAGGAGTGGCCGGCCGGGCTGCGCCGGCGGCACCGGCAGCACAGCGGCTCGGCGGCAGCCAGCAGCAGTGCCAGGGCCATGCCCAGCTCACCGACCCGCAGCCAGAGCTGTGCCACCCAGCCAGGCCGGGAGAAGTGCTGGGGGGAGGCCAGGACCCCCCGCAGCCACAGGGCGCTGTAGAGCTGCAGCCCGCAGACCGGCAGCCCCACCGCCGCGGCCACCAGCAGCGCCCAGGCCCCCCGCCGTGGCCATGGCCCCCCACCACCCCCAGACCCTTCCTGGGGCACTCGCAGCACCCGCCAGCACCCCCAGAGCCCCCCCAGCAGCAGCAGGACCCCTGCCCCACAGCCCAGCGCCTGCAGCCCCAGCGCGGCAGCGGGGCCCAGCCGGGGCGGGAGCAGGTCGGCCGCCCCCAGCACCCCGCTCTGCAGGGCGGCGGCGGCCCCCAGTGCCGGCAGCCCCCGCAGCTGGGCCGGCAGCAGCCGGAGCTGGGCCAGGCGCTGGAGCTGCTGGAGCAGGAGGGCAAAGGTGCTGAGCAGCAGGGGAAAGGGCGCTGTGCTGAGCAGCAGCAGGGCCCGGGGGGGCAGGCGGCCCCGTGCCCCGTAGGGGTCCAGCAGCAGGAAGGTGGCCCGCAGCAGGCAGGCGGCCAGCAGCACCCCATGGGCTCCTAAAACATGGGGTAAATGAGGCGGACGCAGGGTGGCCGCCCCCACCAGCCCAGCCAGGCAGCCCAGTGCCAGCAGCAGGAAGATGGCAGCCACCCCGTAGACATGGGCCTCCCAGGAGAAGCCGAGTTGGTGCTGCAGCTCAGCCCAGTGCAGCCCGGTCCTGTTGGTCCCCGGTGCCTGGGGGGGTCGGCTGGGCTGCGGCTGCAGCGTGGATGGATGCGATGGATGCCGGGGTGCTGGCTGTGGTGTCAGCCCTGCCTGCCGCCACGTGGCCGAGGGGGCTGCAGTGCCGTGGGTGGGGGGCTGCGTCCCCTGGGGGTCTGTGGGCAGGAAGGAGGTGGGCGGTCAGTGGGACCCCATGTATGCAGCTCAGTGACACCCGCTCCCCCACCTGCACCCCATGACCGGGATGCATCAGCCATGGCGCCCCGGCACCGCGCCCATATGTGTGCCCTGTGCCCACCAGCACCTCCTGAGGGTCTCTGGCAGAACCAGGTGCATGGGGGTGGCACGGACCCGGGCATGTCGCTGCCCCCCGCCCGGGGCAGATGCCACCCGCCGGGCACTTAGCACTAATCTTAGGAGTAGATTAGGGCCGTCGCCAGGCACAATCCTGATTGAAGGTGTCACTGCGTCCTGGCTGGGCAGCCCAAGATAGCTGCTGTCCTCCCCACCAGCCCTGACGCTCCAGGGATGGGCTCTCATGTCATCCCCAGTGGTGACCGACCGCAGGGGCTTGGCCACAGCCCTGCATCACCTGAGCGTCTGGTCCCGGGTGTCCCTGTGGCAGAATGTGCCGTTGGCTGTGGAGTGTCTTTGGTGGCGTTCGGGGTGCTCACAGCGCCCACGGCACCCCGGACCCGCTGCGGGGAGCCGACGTCCTCGTCGGGCAGCAGCCCTGCGGGAGAGGGCAGAGCCAGACCCTGGCACCCACAGGGGCTCGGTCCCCTCTGAGGAGGTTCCCCGTGCCATGCCAGCTCCTACCTGTGTTGGGGGTGCTGGGGGGGGCTGTGCTGGAGGCAGGTGGCTGCACGGGGCTGGTGCTGAGGGCAGCTCTTCGGGTGGGCTGGGGTCCCTGCTGCCCGGTCAGCCCGGGGTCTGTGCGCGGGGCCGTGTCCCCGGGGCTGGCGGCGGCGCGGCTGAGCGGGGCCCTGCGGGTGCTGCGCTGGTGGGTCTGGAGCACCCGGGTCCAGGGCTTGGACAGCCCCCAGGATGGGGCTGAGGGGAGCAGCTGTGGGACAGAGCTGGGCAGAGCTGGGAAGGGGCTGAGGGGCCCTCCCAGAGCCCCCTGTCTGCCCACTGGCTCCATGGAGCCAGGGCTGGCGTGGGGACCCTGGGCTGGTCCCATGCGTGTGGGGTGGGGGACGGGGACAGTGCCCAGCAGGGCCAGCTGGCTGCCAGCTGGAGTGAGCGGTGTGCCCTGAGCGAGGCCTGGGGCTGCTGTGGGTCCCTGTGCCACCGGCTGTCCCCCTGCAAGGGCATCTGCTGTCCCCGTCCCTGTTCCCACTGCCGACATGGGCGTCAGGGCGATGGTAGACACAGTTGGCCGAGGGCCGGGGGTGCTGGCTGGCCCGGCAGCACTCTGCCCGGCTGGGGACGGACCCTGCCCTGCCCAGGGCGGCCCCGAGGAGCCCACGCCCATATGTGTGGGCACCTTGGGGCCCAGTGTCCCCAGCACAGAGCTGTGGGGCAGCCAGGTCCCCCCTTTGTGGCTGTCCTGGCCTTCAGCCTCGTGTCCTCGCCAGGCGACAAGCGGCTCCTCTGCCATGGCCATGGCTGTGCTGCTGTCTTGCCAAGCCCCGGTGCCAGCACCTGCCACGGTGGTTTCCATCTCCAGGGGTGCCGCGATGGCATCCCCTGCCTGCAGCGGTGGGGCCCAGCGCACGGGGGTGCCGCCCCCCCAGTGCTTGCTCCCAGGGTCCCCGGCACCACTCGGCTCTCCCGACGCCTCCCAGGTGGGGACCAGGGCTGGCCAGGGCTGTCCCCAGGCAGGGCCATGCAGAGGGTCTCTACCCTGCTGCAGGGTCCCACCTGGGGGCAGCTGTGCCAACAGTGTCCCCCGGGCCACAGCAGCGACGCCGGCAGCCAGGAGCAGCACCCAGGTGACGAGCCATGCCACAGCCATGGTGAGTACCCAGCTGGCCCTGCGGGAATGGGGGGATTCGGTGAGCGGGGACCCGTGGTGGCTGCCCGGGGGGGACTCACAGTACTGGCTGTGGGGCCGCTGTGCCCACGGCAACCCACTGCCCAGGGAGGGAGCCAGCGGCTGGGCTGACGCTGCCCAGGCTGGCCCTGGACCATGTTCCCAGCTGTCCCCGTCCCCGCAGGTTCCTGTCTGTCCCCTGGTCCTGGCTGTCCCTATTTCTGCTATCCCCATCCCCGGTGTCCCTGCTGTGAGTGGGCCCATTCCCAACCTCCCCATCCCAGTCCCCGCGGTGCTGGTGGCCCTCGGTGCTCCGTGATCCCTAACGCCAGCAGCCCGACGTCCCCCTCCCCGCGGTGTCTCTCCTCCCCGGTGTCGCTGCCGGCGGCCCCGCTCTGACGCGCACCGTTCACCTTGGCGCATCCCCGCCGGCCTCCCCGGGGATGCCCGGGCCGGCGCATCCCGCCGCGCACGCGACTCAGCCCCGCCGGGCCGGGAACGGCAGCGGCGATTCCGCGGTGCGGGAGCCGGCGGGGCTGCGCCGCGGGCCGGGCAGCGGCCGGTGCGGGAGCGGAGCGGGGCCGGTGCGGCCGCCGCATCCCGGGGAACCCGCCTGCAGCGCGCCGGGCCGGCCCCGCCGCTCAGGGCTCGGTCCCCGGTGCCCGGGCCGCGGGGCGGCCAAGCTCCCTCCCGCCGCCCGCCGCAGCCCCGGTGCCGGCCGCAGCCCCCCCTGACCTGCCGGTGCCGGTGCCGGTGCCGGTGCGGGCCGGGCTCTGCGGCGGAGCGAGCGGCGGCGGCGGCAGCCGGTCACGCGCCGCCCCGAGCCGCGGGCACCCGCGCGGGAACCCGCCCGCACCGGGAGGGGGGCGCGGGGCGCCCGGGCGCGGCGGGAACGGCAGCGGGGGCAGCGCCGGGGGCAGCGCGGTCCCTTGGGTGGGTCCCCCTGGGGCTCAGCCGGCGTGGGCTCACCTGGGGCGGGACCCGCGTGGGGCGAAACCCCTGTGGGGCGAGACCCACAGGGCAGGACAGGGCAGGACAACGGCGGGATGCTGCCTGTCGGGCAGGCAGGACAGGCGGGACCCCCGGGGAGAGGGCAGCCCCCAACGCAGGGCTGTTGCCAAGGCCGGTCACACGGCAGCCATGGGGCAGGTGGGGTCGCTGCTGACACCCCGCTACCCCAGCAGGGTCATTGGGAAGGTCTGTGAGCATCCCTGGCACCCTCCTGCCCCCTGCCTGCCCCACACACACCCTGTAAGGGGCACGCAGCACCCTGGCAGCCGCTGGGCTATGGGGTCCTGCCAAAATGCAGGTAATTAGCTAATCAGCTAATTGTCCATCTGGAAAGCTGCCTGCCCTGTGAGGGCTTGGGCTGGCACAGCCACAACACCACAAAGTCACAACGGCGCAGGGCTCTGCCCCACACAGTGACGCATCCCAGCTCCCACGGGCAGCTCCTGAGCCACCGCAGCCCTGGCAAACCTGTCACCTCCATCACCCTCCTTCTGCCCAGGCCAGGGGGACATGTGGCACCTCAGGCCCCTATGGCAGCGCCGTGCTGGCAGCACTGCGGTGTCCCCCTGCTGCTCCATGCCACCTCTCCATCCCTGGGGCATCATGCCCGGGCTGGGCTCTCCATGGGCGCGTGGGGCATTCCTGGGCCCCCTGTCCACCCCTCCCTGTTGCTGGGCTGAGCACAGACAGTGGGACCAGGGGGGCTGAGCACTGGGGCTGGGGAATTTGGGCAATGCTGGCCCCCACGAAGCAGGCAGGGCAGGCAGCTAATCTGGGGATTAGCGCTGGGGAGGCCACATGAGGGGCGAGCCAGGCAGTGGCAGAGCCCTGAGGGGCAGCCGGTGAGCCTGCACTGTGCCGGGCACCGCCAGCACCTGGCATCACCACAGCCGGCTGGTCTCATCCTGTGGCTGGGGCAGCTGTGGTGCTGAGCATGTGGTGGGGCCGTGGGGAGGGAGCCGGCTGTGCCCCACACACCGCCCCACACCCCACAGCCATTGGGGTGCATCGAGCACAAGGCAGGGGCGCAGCAGCCACCTCCACAGCGCCGGTGCCATCAGCGGTTTCCTCCTCTGCCAAGTGACTCACTGGCAGATGAAAAGATGACAGTCCCGCTCAGCTGCCTGCACAGCCGGGGATGCGGGGCGGAGGATGCGACCGCATTCTCACACCTCCCGTGCCTGCCTGGGTTTCACCTGCTTTTGCCCACATGCCTTCCTCTTCTCTCAGGCTCTCCCCAAGGAAATAGGATGAAACCCCAGTTTAGGAGAACTCTGTCCTGATTAAGTGCCCACAGACGGGCTGGAGCCCAGCTTGGCGTTTTCATGACCACTGTGTTTTTTGCAGCGCTGCCCCATGCCCCCCGCAGTCCCCCTTGGCTGCACTGCTGGGGTGACCACCCCCAGCATCTTCCCTGGGGGACCTTTGGTGAAGGGTGGGACGAGACCCCACAGCCACAGGCACCGTCAGCACCACATCCCCGGGGCAGAGCTGGCAGCACGCACACGCTTCCATTTTTGTCCAGAAAGGAGTCGCCATCGTCACAGCCATAGTGGGACAAGTATTGTTGTTGGCAGCAAAAACCCCAGAGGAGACCCCGACAGGGAAGAGGTGTGGGGCCAGGCCGTGGGGGCCAGGGTGGCAGCTGGGGTTCCCCTGCTTCCCCAGGGAGGTGTCTGGCATGGGGGGAAGCACCGCTGGCTGCCCTTGCACCTCCTTTCTCTGGGGATTTGGTTTTGTGCCAGTGCGTGTGCTGGCGGGGGCCGCGGGGGTCCCCGGGGCAGCCCTGTGCTGCACCCCATGGCGTGGTTGCTCCATCCTGGGATGTCGGGCAGCCAGAGCTTGCACAGACACCTCCAGAGGTCCCTCCAAGCTCAGCCATGTGCTGCCGAGCCGGCGGCACAGCCAGGGTGAGCGGCCAGGCCGGGGGCAGTGGGGCCTGTGAGTGTCCCCACCGAGCCCAAAATGCGGGGGTGGCGAGCCCCACGGAGCGGGCTGTGCCCAGCAGACGGTGCTGGGATTGCTGGGGATGCTGGTACAGGAGGGGAACGAACGGCTGCTGCTGCCGACAGCCGGCCCCTCCGCTGAGCTGGGGGTCTGAGACTCTGGGGGGTCCCCACACCCATCCCCACCGCCTTCTCCTTCCTGATTAATGTTAGACTGGAAGGGCGGAGGTTTCCTTCTTTAAACATCAGAGAGAAGCTGAAAAAAACTAATCTTCCCAGTTGCACAATCCAGGGAGTTGAACAGCTAAAGAGCAGCCGCCTGCTCACCCGCTGCAACAGGATCTCGCCTCTCCCAAAAAAACAGTACAACGACATTGGACTTTGCTGAAAACACAATGAGTTTATTAAAGCCAGGAAAAAGGGATCCCAGTCTTCCCCCTTGGGTGGACAATGCTGGACTGGTTGGATTGTTGGCAATCAACTTGCTTTGTCAACACTGAAATGCTGCTTTTGCCAGTAACAGATGAAAAATGAACCGTGATGCAAATAGGTGAAGCAGTGGGAGCTGCCAGCACAGCTGGGTACCCCAAAATGAATGACTCTGTGGTACCATGGCTGCCCAGCGACCTCGCTGCTGTATCCGCCAGGCTGGGTGAGCAGCCTGGTCCTTCTGGGCTTGGAAATTTTGAAGTGACTCCCCAATAGAGAGGTGCAGGTTTCAAAAGGACGAAAACTATCCCTCAGTGACTTCACCTGCTGAATGTGACCATCATGTATTTTGGCTTCTGTTTGAGAACCACTGCCCTTGAAATCTGTATGTTGGAGAATTCTCTTGATTTGTTAAGAGATACATGAGACAAATAAGAGAAAAACAAAATAATTTTCTGAAACCAGAGAACCTGAGGTGCTGGGTTATAGCTTTCCTTAGCTAAACCTCTCCCTGTCCAAAGCTCACAAACAACTCCTGAGACACATCTGAACCATATTGAAATCAGCTACAATAACACTCCCACTGCCTAAGGAGCCAAAAACCTGAACTTTTAGACATAAAAACCAACATAGAGACTACGGCTGAGAAACAGAGTAAAGCCTCTGGCCACAGAGATATTGTTACATCTATGGAGTGGAAAAGTTTCAAGTAAATCTCAGTGCTAAATGTGCTTTAGCTGTGCCCTGCCAGCCCTTTCCGGCCTGGGGAATGTCTCAGCAGACTCCACAGCTGCTTCTCTGCTGTGGAAATACAACTGGAGCCTCCAGCATCTCTTCTGGGAGGCAAAGCAACACGGCTCCCATCAGCTTTCCATGCTGGGGAGAGCTTCCCTCAGATCCCACCGCGTCCCTTACGACGTATCGAGGTGGGCAATAACACTTTGGAGCACCCAGGTGTGAGCCTTGTCTCTGACCAAGCAGGTGACACATCTAGAGGAATAAACTGTGACTGTGCTGACTCCCCCGAACACGAAACAAACCCCCTCAGTCGGAATAATCACTGTCAAAAACTAAAGAGCAACAGGTCGTGTTCTGCGGAGCCAGCGTGTTGCCAGGACTTGGTCCCTCGGAGGTTGCAGGACTGCGGAGAGTGAAGCAGCTCACCTGGCCTTCGCCTGTTGTGCTACGCAGGGTAAATATATTCTCCTGGGGAGAAGAATCCCAGAAATTCCTTTTTACACTGGAAACATTTGCTCTTTTTTTAATTTCCAAACTTTTCTTTCTTTTTTCTGCAAGTTGTTGCAGGCTTTTATTGGAGCGTGGCAATGGTGGGAAATTCTTCGTAAGCCTCGGCTGAGCACTGCTGAGGATCTGCGGATTGGGAGCTGCAAAACCTGGGTTAGAGCTTCCTAAAGTGGTAGCAACCATGTATCTGGGAAAGCAATTTTTTCTGGAGCTTTCCAGCTCAATAATCCCGTTTGCCTTCCTTTGCTTCAGCCCACCGTCGGCACATCGAGAGAGCTCGCCTTTTCTCACAGCATGGCACGTTTTCTTCCCCATCATCCCTTTATTCCAGGGGATCCTTCCCGGCCACTGTTTTGCTTTGTTCCCTACAGCTGCGTTCTCCACCTCACAGGCTGCGGACAGGTTATTGTTTCTTTGGCCCAGCGTATCTTTTGGTGCGGAAAGGTGACAAACTTGAGGCTGCCTCTGTTGTGGCAGCGTCACGGTGTCAAACCCTCGAGTGCCTCTCCTGACCGCCTTCCTCAGCGGGGTTGGGAGAGGCAGCTCCTGTGGTACAGGACAGCATTTCTTCTGGCTTCCCCCCAAAACGTGACTGTTAGAGCAGCACACACAAGGGTGATTAGCACAGCTCTGTGTTTCCAAACTGTCTTTCTCCTCCTGCAAAGAGGTGTTTTCTCTGTTGCACATGGCTGCAGCGGTGGGGCTGACTTTCCCTCCTGAAGGTGTGTTCAGGTCACCCCCAGGTTTGCCATTCCGGGTGACCTGGTTCCCCACAGGGGACTGTCCCTGCTGCTTCCCGCCTGTCACGCAGTGGGGCTGAGACCAGCCCCGGGAGCTGCAAATCCCGCAGCCTCGGCAGCACGGCCAGTGCACGTTCTCCTCACACCGAACACCATCCCAGCACGGGCCGGGTGAGGTCTGGGAGGAGTTATCTGCCGTGGGGGGGGCAGATCTGGCACTAGAAATGAAGGTGTGCAGCTCAGCTAAGGCATGAGGGACCTTCAGGAACCCTTGTTCTTCACACAGCTTCAGGTGTTGATCTCTCAGCTGAGCTGGCAGCGATTCCAGACTCTCCTTCAGCAGCTGGATGCTGGATTTCAGATCCAAAATCTCTGCATCTTTCTGGGGAGAGACCAAGCAGAGCAGAAGCAGTAACCAGCACATTAAAAGGTGCAATAATAGTATTCAAATGAGAAACTTTTAGGTACTGTGTGTCAGTTAAAGCCCTTAAGTTTGGTATGGACCCAAAGATCAGCGGTTTGTATCTCCCTTTGGAGAAACCAGACCTGTCCATGAGGTCTCTGACAGTTCATTCTTTTGTCTCTGACATCCACCAGTTCTTTTTTTCACCTCTCTTTTATTTTTTTCTTCTTTCCCTCATCATTATAACAGGAGCAGTCTACTTTATAATACACTGTTCGAAGGCAATTTAATATTAAGTTAATATTTTGAAAAAGCGGGAGAAAATTCAGAACGAGGATTCAGAATAAAAGATTAATTTCTGCACTTACGGCTGCAAGTCTCCTCTCCATTTCCAGCAGCGCCTGCTCCATTTGGCTTTTATCTGTCAGAGCTTTCAGCGTCGAGTCACAGTGACTTTGAAGAGCATCTTGCACTGAACAGGGAAACCAATAAAAAATACATTTGGTCTTTCATTTGTAAATGTGAATAAAGCACTATCAATACTATTGCTAGTTCCTCCATGGCTTGGCATGAAATACTTCACTGTGCTGTGCAGCCACAGTGATTCACCCGCTGAGATCTCCCCGAGCCCGAAGCGATGAACAATAGGGGAGATGTTTAATGCAAAGCACTTGAAAATTATAAGATGCTTCGTATAGGCCAAACCTCATTTGCTGTGCGCGATTAATATGGCAGCTAGAAATGAAAGGGCTACAAAAAGCTGCAAAGCTTGGTTCAATGCAAGGAAAGCTGAGGGTTCTGGAGCTGCAGAGGCACGGCCAGGGGAGAGGGACCCAAAATATCTGACCCATGGCAGTGTAACTGACCCTCTTCTGTCACCAGGAGCTTGAATGTGTGATGGGAAGAACAGTGTTGCTGATAACAAGCAGGAGATGCAAGAGGTTCATGGCTAAGAAGTGCAACCAGGGACCAGATGACAGAAAATGCTGGAGGTGGGTAACCGAAGGAAATCTGCCTGAAGGGACAGCGGGAAATTGTGAAGGATTGTGCAAAGAATTATGATTCCCAGCTGCTGGGCACGGGAAGGGATTTGGGTCAGAACTTACTGAACCAGGCAGCTGTGCACAGTGTGGAAGGCAGTGGGGGTCCCAGCAGTGTCCTGTGGGGGCACGGACCCTCTGGAAGGGCTTTAAATTGAAGCGAGATGCTCTTGGCTTCTGTCAGTCTTGTTGAAAAAATTTTGTTATATGATTGGACAATAATAAACACTCCCCATGCAGCTGTGAGCATTCTTACAGGCACCACTGCTGTGCCTAAAGCACTACAGCGCGGGAACAGTCTGCAGAGATGAAAAACCCTTAGCAATCTTACAGAAGTTTTCCTTTAAAGTCATAAATTAGGATCCAGAGGAAGAGCTGTTCGTTAAACATGCCCGGTCTTTGCTGTGAACAGCGCAGGAAGGTGTGTACAGGTGGTGTGGCTGAGGTGGGACGCTGGCAGGTCAGGACGAAACAGGATGCAAAGCACTGACGAGCCAACGGGCCGGGATAAGTGCAGCTCTGGAGTCCTGGTCGAGCACTGCCTGCTTGAGAAGAATCAGAATACAGCCTGTGTTCTGACAAGTGGCTACAAGAGCTCTGCAATTTATTAATCCCCTTCTGTTACAGCCCCAATGTGTTTGATTGACTTTGGTGTCAGAGGAGCTGAGAGCTCGGCTGAAGCTGTTCCTGCCCGCAGAGCATTTATCTCAGCACCTCTCGCCCACAGAGCGCTCGGGATCTCTCCTCCTCCTGCCCAGCTATTGTCATTAAGCTTACGGGACTTAATCATCTTGGTGAGCTCTGCTCTTCTGTCAGACTCTGGGTGGAATTGGTCAAAGAGTTAAAAACTATTAGGGAGAGGCAGGCAGAAAGTATAGGCTTGTTTCTGTAAAAAAAGGGGACGTTTTAAAAAGGTATATTTGGGAAGAAAGAAAGGCAAGAAAGCTGAGCAATTATGGGCTTACTGGTTTGTTCGTATATTGTGCAAGGTTTTAGAATAGACCTTAAGGGAAAGAGCACTCAAAGACACGGAGGGAAACGGAATAAAATGAATAAAATGGAACAAGATTTTATAAAAGGCAGATTGTGCCTCACTAATGTAACATGCCAGGATAAGACAGGTGACTTCCTAGTCAAAGGCAGCGCAGTGGCCTTTATGTAGATTCAAACAAAGCTTTTCAGTGGAGGTTGTCATGTAATATGAAAAAAAAAGCCGAGAAAAATTAAGTGGATTGCCTCAATTAAAGGGAAAACATCAGCTCCTGAGAGGGGAGGCGTGAGGGGACAAGGCGGCTCTGGAAAGTCCTCAAGACCTACTCAAAATCTGCCATAGTCTCCTGGGTGAAAAAGCCAGTGGGCATTTAGGTGATGAGCAGGTGACACGAAGACGCAAACGGCAGCACCAGGGGCTCCAGGTGACAGGGCGTGCGGTGTGTGGCCGTGCGCAGGCTCGGCCGATGGCACCGCTGTGCACCCCGGCGGGGCCGGGAGCCCGTGCGCGGTCCCAGCCCTCCACGTGCAATGAAAAACTAGAGACTGAACTGGGACACGTGCGGAGAAAAGCTACAAGATAATTAAGTACTTAGGTGATAATCGCCTCTTAGGAGCTCGAAAGCATTTGGCTTATCCAGCCACGCAAAGCAGAGGTGTCTGGTGGGACGGGGCTGGAGGTGCCGTGCAGGTACAGGCCAAGAGGAGCCCCTGCGCCAGGATGTATTTTTATCTTTGCCTTCCTCCGAAGGAACATGCTTTGGCACAGCACCTACTGCTGTCATATGGGAGAAGGAACCCTGCAGTTGCCTTGTCCATGCACCTTCCTCGAGTTAAACCACCTCCCAGATCCAGGCTCGGGGGGGATTTCTCCATTTTTTAGAGTGCCCATCACCACCAGGCTTTGCCTTGTTCTCTGTCGGAGCGTGGCCGATTTCTGAGGATTATCTGCACGTATTTCAACTCATAAGCTCTACTGTTGCAGGCAATTTGATTGTCCCTGCTCTCTCACTGCCATTTTTCAGCTTTTAGTCATTTGCTCTGACAGATTTAGACCTTTTTCTTTATTTTTACAGATCGCTGGAGGAAAGCTGTGGCTGGCAGAATGGCTTTGTGACAGCGGAGTGAACGTTTGAGTGGCCTTTGCATCTGCCTGGTTAGACCCAAGGGCTACCTGCAATCTGAGAGTAGGTTTTTGGGGAGCCTGCCAGCCCCTCCTTGGCCCGCCAGCCCATAAAGAGGAGGAGACAGCAGTGACCGAAGGAGAAAACTCCTTTCGCATCACTTCATCACCTTCCATCTCCACATAGCGAGCACACAGCATCAGCAAACTTAGCTCGGCTTGCTGCTCTTCCCCAAGCGCTTAATTTTAGTTCGGAATTATTTTTAAAACTTTGTGATTTCCCTAGTCTGTCTGTTCTTCTACAACATGGTATCCTCGGCCTAAAAATAGCCCCGCATCCACTGGGCTTGTGATCTGCACATACGTTTGACTCAGCACAGCGTGCTGCAGGCAAGCAACCGACAGCCAGCCTTTGGAACACATTTAATTTGTATGTGTAGGAGTATTCTGCAGGAAAAAAACCCTCAGTACAGAGGAGGGGCACTCTCCTTCTCTCTCTGGCTTCCATACCAGAGGAGTGTTCAAACTTGTCAAACACTATTAAAGAAAATAAAAATGAACGTTAATCTAGACTTAAAAGAATAGGCATTGAGATGGCCAAACCAGATCACATCAAGGACTCTGTGTCAAATTTCTTGTCTTTGAAAATGATCAAGAACGGCTGCTTCAGAGAAAGTTTTCTTCAAATAAACCCCACAGCAGATAGTTATTGAATAATTTTATCATAGAGGGAAAATCTTTAGTTGGTTAATGAGTGGCTTATGCAGATTCATGCCTTTCCTAAAGTATTTTACTCTAAACAAAACAGCTTTTTACAACCTGGAGCATCGCTGTGTTTTGATTTGCTGTTTTCTTTGGGTGCTGGTGGTTTACGTTAATAACATACGGAATGTGAAATCTGGCATGAGACAAAAGGCTGCAGGACCTCGGGGCAGGTCTGCCGCCCTATGCTGCAGAGGCTTCCCCGCAAACCAGCCTGCGCCTGGGTGCAGCTGTGCTCCCAACAGCTGGAAACCACCGCCTGAGCAGCCCAGGGAGGGAGCGTCAGCTTCCCAGCCCAGGGATGATAAACGGCAACTGCTTCTGATGCTTATCGATCATCATCTGTGTAACGCCTCCTGAGATTGGCACTGACAGCGCGGAGGCTTTAAATAACACTTTGGAGGGAGGTTGGTTCCCCCGCACCCGGGTTCTGCAGGAGAAATAAGAGGTGGTGTAAACCTGGTGAGACAGGAGCGTGCAGAGAGCTGTGGAGCTCAGCAGAGCGCTGCGTGTTCTCCCTGGGCCAGCGCGAGGGACGTTTGGGCTGTCACGGCATTGAGGGGTGTCAGTATTCACCAAGACAACCACACACACCCTCAGAATCTGTGCCCAAGTGTTTTGGAGTCCGGTTAAGTCCCTCATCTCGACGACTTTCATCACCAGTCGCTGCACAGCGAGTGAGCAGCTGCATGGGAAAGGCATTCCCTTTATCGGTTTTAATCCACACAGAACATAAGGGAGTCTGGACTGGGTGTCCCAGTCTGGACCCTACTGGTCAGGGTAAAAAAAGCTCAAATCCCACCATTAAAAACACAGCAAAATCTCTTAGAAACCATGCCAGCAGCTACTGGGGCTTGAAATCTCAATGCAGGTCATGTTTGAAAACTGCCCACTGGGCACTGGATTTTGTCAGAGAATTGCATCAGCTCAAACCTCTGTAAGGGACACATTTTGCATTATTTTGTCACCTTTGCCGGCAGGAGTGTCAGAAGCTTTGCCTGTGGTTTGCTGGCTGGGAATACACTTCTCATTTGCAATGAAGTCAAGGTGGTGGGGAGGATATGGATGTTATGAGTTGTCACAGCTGGAACTAGCAGATACCAGCAAAGCAAAGCAGTTCAGAGAGGGCCAAGCTGTGAAAATCGGGATTTGTATTGAAAAAAATAGAAACTTTTGATGGAAGTGTGGGTAGATAAATGAAAATGAGAAAAATACAAAAATGTAATGAGTTAAAGGACCTGAAATTGGAAGGAGAGACCAAATGATGAGTGGGCAAGTCAACAAGAGAAACTCTATATATAAGGTGCAAGAATTGAGGACACAGGGTCCGCTTGCTGCTTTACAAGTGTGCAGAGCACACTGAGACTTGAGCAAGGACCAGAGCAGCTCATGCAAATGTGATCCCATCTCCAGTGCCAGACACAGCTCCATCCACTGTGTGCAAGCACATACGGACAAACACTCCAAAGAGAATATTTTTTTATCTTACTGCATAGAGCTTGCCAGCCCAACAGCATTTGGAAATGCTTTGGAAATATATTTTTGAAAAATATTTTCTGTTTTGTTCTCACCTAGTGGCTGTGCAGACTGTGCCAAATGTGCTGTAAATGAGGCCTGTGGTATTCCTTACGTGCTTTTAATGAAGACAGACTTGATTTCCACCTTTTCTTGCCATTCAGAGCTCTTTGAATGTCGTGGCGTAGCACTTCTCTCTTTGAAGAGAGCACCTTCACCTTCTGCATTCCTACATGTGAAATCCTGCACTGCCAATGATTTAACATGTCTCTGCCATGTCACACATCCCAAACTACTGTGTCATCAGCCACTGGCATTCAGTGCTTTATCAGCTCTTAATTTAGCTCTTTATCACCTGAGTTTAGGAATTTCATACCAGTTTCTCAAGGAAATTGCCTCAATTGGGATCTTTTCAAGGCACTAGTGCAAGAATTTATTTAGTGGGAACTTAAATATCCATCACTGTGATACCAGTCAAATGGCAGTGTTTATCAGCAATTAAGCAGTGACAGATGAACCTCCCAGAAATATAAAAAGAACAACATTGTGGAGTGTGTGATGATTTTCATTATATAGTCGACATTCTGCAGCATGATACATTACGGAAAGTGCCAATTTTTCTTTTCAATTGCTTTGAAACTCTAGCAGCAGGTACCTCTGGGAGGTTTCTCATTTCATTCAAGGCACATTTGTTTGAAATGGGTATGTAGAAGAAACAGGACAGCTGAGCAAATGGTATGGAATGAAGAAGGGGAATCGTGAACAATAGATTTGATTTGCAGTGCCATGACAACCATTTCTGTGCAAGAGGTATACGAAATTGGGCAAAGTTCTGCTGCAGAGCGGACAAGTTGAGGCACTGAAGTAATTAGGAGATGGGCAAACACATAAAAGGAAGATTGTGCTGGCCAAAGCAGACAGATTCTTGCTTACGTTAAGGTCCCACCAAGCGCACTTGCCAAGCACAGCAAGGGAGTGTTCTTAGTATAACAAGCTTGGTATTTCCAACGTACAGGCTGTCAAAGCCTGGAGCAGAATGCACCACACTCCACTCTTCTTGCCTGAGAGAGCGGTGTTGACTTACAGGGTATCTGCCAAAGCTGTGCTTTGTGGAAGCCTCATTTTACCGTGCAGTAAATATTATAGCGCTTTTGTGAAGGTTTGCTACCTTGAACTCGCACGGTGTAACTCACTTCACATGACTTCCATGTGTTGAAGTTGGCCTCTTGTTCTTGCACAGAGCAGGGCAAGCACAGAGCGGAGTCCTGACAGGGTGTTGATAAAAAATAATGCCAGCATTAAAAATTAATGCGCTCCCAAGGGCTCAGATCTAAGTCAAATCAGAAGCAATTTCTCTGAAGCACTTTCCCTCAGCAAAGGCTGCTGTGACTAGCGGCTTTAGAGATGGAGCTGTTCAAAAGTATTCTATGTTATTGGCTTTTTTGGGAGGTCACCTTTTTATCATGGCAGTAGTGCGCTTCTTTATGTTCTTCCTACTTAAGAAACTACCAGTACTAGTTTTGCTCATATCTAATATATAAGCACTCCAAGCATAGAGAAGAGATGGAAGACTTCAAACTAACACGTGAAAAATTGAGAAGGCCCTAAAACCTGAAACTGGATACTCAGGATATAAATATCTAGGTTATTTTTACCGTATATTCCATTAGTGCTCCAGATAGTCTAAAAATGACCGTAGTCCAGGCAGAACACGAAAACATAGGGGTGCATTTATCTATGCGTGTGTGGCATGTAACCATGCAACATCTAAGTTCTTTGACACAGGGCAAGAGAGGAAAGGAGAACAGACCAGAGTAGGAATGGAAAAATTGACAAGTCTGTACTACGGGTGAGTCTTATTTGTTCTTCTCCCTTACGAAGAGCAGCACAACTTGCCCGGGTCACCCCAGCTTGGAGACAACACGCTGACATTCGGCAGTTTGACTGTGCCCTCTGCTGTTAACAGAAACACAGAAAGGACTCACATGTCTTGGAAATGGTTTCTAGGTGAACTAAAATGGTTTTGTTTCTTGAATCGAACATTTCTCCAAACTTGTCCAAGCATGCTTGCAGCTGCAAAAACAAAGGTAAATGAGAAAATTAGTATGTTGTCTTTTCTTTGCTTGCAAAAACACAGCCCCAAATACCACAGAACAATGACTGCAACTCATGGCACGGAACAGCCTGAAAATGGTTATTTATCTGTCGCTTGAAAGAGTTTGTCCAGCTGTTGGTTGTAGCCCCAAAGGAGATCTGGAATGGCTCAAAAGGCTCATGAAACGTTGCAGAAGCGCTAACAGATTTTGAAACAGAGATACTGATCTGCAAAAAAAAAAAGCATTAATGATATTAATAAAATTAATTATAAAAGTGTTAAGGGGCAGGCCTTTACCTTCAGATGGTAAGACCACACTGACTTATTCCTGAGAGTAGATTACTTCCTTCAAGCAGAAGGAAAAAACCTTGATATTTGCAGACAGCCATTACAGCCTGCTCTTGCTGCCGAGACGCAGAGAAATTCCACTGCTGACTCTAAGGCAAGGCCCTAAAGACCTTGACCCTTAGGACAGGCCACGAAGACAATAGTATATGCAATTAAAAAATTGACAATTGTTGGTTTAAAGTATGAATGCTCAAGACAAACAATATAATAATTCAGATATCAGCGCAGTAAATTAGAGAAGGTGATTGTTCTGTAGCATTTTTTTATTATTCTGTACTCTGAATTTGAATTAACTTACCCCTTGAAGCTTGTCTTTGACATCGGAAATAAAGGTGCTTAAAACCTCACTAAAATGAAGAAAAACAGCATGGTATAAGTTACTGAAGCAGCCAGAAATTGAAAAGATCACAGTAAACATGAGACATGAGACACTGTGAGGCACAGATTAGTGCGCAATGTAAGCATGGAAACCTGCTTACTTCAGGGGGCATAACCCTCTGAAGTCACCTTGTTTTAAGAAATCATGGGTTCTGCTATGTAGAGTAAGAAAAAGAAATATATATACACATGTACAATGTATCATATATATGAAATTATTATTTCCTTTAACTCTCCCACTTTTGGCCTGGTGTTTGTGCCTCTCTTGACAGCTTTGGTTGGCATTTACACAACTGTCCACATTTGCTGGGCTGTCACCACGGCGCTCTCGGCTCCGCAAGGACCCGGCCTTGGCGGAGGTGACGTGCCAGTTGCTGGGACACGGGGGTATTGTCTGTGGACTGAAATAACTGTGGGGGAAAATATGGGAAAAGCTTCAGCATCAACAAAGCCCAAGCCAGGAAGAACAAATACTGCAAATCCTTTTCTCCTGAGATTGCGCTTGTGGCTTCTGTTATCCACCCTTTTAAACTGAGTGAGACTATCAGGAACCAGGATATATTCTCAATTAATCTATCAACCCCAAATGCACAGACTGTTGCTAAGCACAGCGGTAACCTATTTCCTCTCTGAAGATGTGGGTAATTTAAAATCAATCATTTAGGGATGCAAATTGCAACAACCAAAAAGGTGGAGGCCAGGTAGAGGCTGGTTACGAGAACTAAGCAGGGCTTCTGAAATCTTGCTAACCTCACGGAAAGGAAGGTATTCATTTTATTAGTCAAGCTTGCGGGGGGCTACAAACTGATAAATTATACGTTTATCTTTGTAAAGATAATACTGGAATTCTATAAAAAGACTACTGATCTGGGAGTGAGTCTGAAGTGTAGGAAGGAACGTAATTAATTTAAAGACAAAATAAAGGATAATGAAGAGTTCTGCCTGAACGTTCAAAACTATTTGTTCATTTCTCATAATTCACTTACAAAAATCCTCCTCTGATGGGCACTAGAGAATCAAATTTTGCCTTATCAGAAGCATAGTGCCCATTGCAAAAGAGAAAGAGATACGTGGGCTGATTTGATCAAAGGCTTTTAACAAAAATGCATTTCACTTTGGATGTCACATTAAAAAATGTACGGAGCTAAGAATTATTTATAGGTGCGCTGGGGAGTTTTCCATCTTTCATTTTTGAGCTTGAAACTCTTAGCGTGTTCCGTAAAGTCCTTTAGGACCCACACATACATTTAATTTGTAATATCTGACAAAAAGCAGATGCAAATTACATTAGTAAATTACACTCATCTGTTACCAAAAAACCCACAAAATATAAAAATTGGGTATACAATTAAAATTCCAGAGGAATGTGCAGATTTATATCGTTGTTATCAACATTGCATCTTCCACTGCACGCAGGTATGTCTGGCAATCTCCTCATCTGAGGCCGTACTCAGTGCCCCTTTGATCAGTCCCAATGCAGGCTACAAAATTTTGAGAAATACAGGTTTTTGCAGAGAATCAACATAGAAAAAAACCCCAAACCTGCTGATTAGATAAAGAAGGACAAAGGTAAACTCAGGTTAGAGTTTTGTTGTTCCTTGTGGCTTATAGCTCAGTGTGTTACATAAATCACATTGCAAATAAACCCAATTCTCTTATCCTGTTACTGTTCTGATCAGAGATTATTTTAAACCTGAAAAAATACTTTTCTTGGAGAAATATGCAGCTCTGTCATGTATAACTTTTAAGAGGGGAAGAAGGAGCTACAGGGAGTGAAAACCACTAGCATAAAAAGAATTTCAGTGGATGTCTACATACCGATCATATTTGTCCTTTATTTTGTTCCTATTCACTTCAAAATTTTCCAAGACACTTTTCACTCTTCCCGCACCAAAATTAAGCGGACCTTTTTCTTTTGGCTCTTCATCAAATAACTGTGGTTTTGTCTGGTATTTGGTAAAAATACTGGGCTCGCTCTGTTGCACAAAAGAAAGAAACATGTTGAAGTTTAAAAATAACCAGAACATTAATTAGCAAAAAACATTTGTGCACCAAGTGCTTTGCGGACTGAGATCACAGTGATTGGACGTGACGGATTAGATCGGGCGAGGAGATTAAGAATTCTGTGAGATTACGGCTCACTCAGTGTGCCTAGTTAGACTGACTCCCCGTGGAGCTGAGATCCAGCCCTAATTCCTCCAGACTCAGGCTTTTCTCTCATCTTAGAGGATTTTCTCTTGGTTATGACCATCAGGTGTGCCTGATACAGGTTTTTTTCCTGTATGCTCACCACAGAGACTAAAAATGAATTCCATTGTTCTGGAACTGTGGAAAAGTTAAAGCTGTCAGTGGGAGCTCCCAGTACCAGAATCTAAAGAAAATCCTGTTGAGTTTCCTGTGGATGACATCATTTTGTTGCCAACTGGCAACATCACCAGACTGCAGATGAGTTTTTTTACATGCTTCAATATGCACTTCAGAACAATAAATATAATGTTAATATGGAAGCTGTAAAGACCTTCTTCATTCTACAAACTTCCCAGACACTGTGTGACCAAAATGGAAATGCCTTTTCCTTAAAACAAAAGAAATGCAAATTCCATTACATTTTCTTCTTGCATCGTGAGGAGTGAATTTCCTTCTTTGTGTCTGATGAAAAGCTGTTGCAATCAATGGGTAAAATCCTCTGCAAAATGCAGAGGACAGCAGGCAGGATCTGGAGCTGAAGGACAGCCTAGGGCCACTGAGCTGGCACCACTGGTCTTTCCTAATCTTTGCTCTCAGGCGTGTTTATTCATATCTGACTGTATCTGTTAGCGGTGCAGGAACTATTTCAGTGAGGCTGGTAACATCAGAAACCACGTGCTGTAGGAGAAATATTTCAAGTGCAGAAGCTTTTCATCCAAAATCATTCAAGCATCTGCGATAGCAACGATACAGCAAGGTAATTTTCAGTCAATGGAAGTGAATACTGAAAACCTCTGTCATCCTTTCTCATGATGAGAAACACGGCATTTTTCTAAAAGATGCAATAGTCTACCTTAGCTGGGTGGTCTAAAGGCTTGAGAAAAAAAATCGTATTATTTTAGTAGTCAAAATAATGTGATTAAAGGAAATAATTCCTATCACAATAATAATTTATAGAAACCTGTTATAAATACTAGGTTTTCAGTCAACCAGGCTGCTACTTTGTCTAGTCATAGTAAATATGTATGTGTATCAAGAAGACAACTCGATTTCAGCAGTTACTAACATTTCCAAATGTTACCCTGTTTCCCCAAAATTAAGACGGGGTCTTATATTAGTTTTTGCAGCAGAACTTATTACTTTTTTACATGTATAGCTGCCTGGACACTATTTAAATTGACTTTTAAAATGAACTTTAACTAGGGATTATTTTTGGAGTGGGGCTTATATTTTGAGCATCCTCAAAAATCCGAACAAATCATGCTAGGGCTTATTTTCAGGGTAGGTCTTATTTTCAGGGAAAGAGGGTACCACCCGATTGCAGCATTTTCCCTTAAGTTCGGATGGTGTCTCGTGACCGAGAGCGAGACTCACGTCCTGGGAGTTGTGCTGTCCCAACTGGGTGCCCAGCTCCAGCGGCGCCGCTGCCGACTGCACGTTCTCCGGGCAGAACTGGGAGCCGAAGAGCAGCTGAGAATCACTCAGGCTGGAGTAGTCGCTGTGAGAGCTGCTCCGGATGGAAAGCTTGTTAGGCCTGGAATGGAGCAGAGCGGGTTGTGGGTGAGCCTTGAGGAATTAAAAAGCCAGAGAGAATTGCCGATGTGACCTGCTGGAACTGTTCAAGCATACGATGAGAGGAAATGGCCTCAAATTGCACCAGGGGAGGTTTAGTTTGGATATTAGGAAAAAATTTTCCCGGGAAAGGGTTGTCAGGCATTGGAACAGGCTGCCCAGGGCGGTGGTGGAGTCACCATCCCTGAAGGGGTTGAATAGACGCGGAGATGAGGTTCTCAGGGACATGGGTTAGTGCCAGGGGTGGGTTAACGGTTGGACTTGATGATCCTGAAGGTCTCTTCCAATGAAAATGATTCTATGGCCCAGGCCAACATGTTTGTTTTCACTCTCCAGTTGGATAGTACCACCGTTCCTATAACTGCGGAGTGTTTAACAGCGTGGTTTTCTTAGGCAAAGCCAACTGGCTGATCTTAAACTGCTGCAGCGCGGCCACTCTGCATTCCCCTTGCAGGGGTGAAGGTGTTTCTCCAGCAGGTCCTGCAGACACAGGGCCAAACCCAGGACTGGCCACCTCACCAACCTCACCCTGCCTGCCCAGTCAGTCTGTCCTAGTTTAAGGGAAACCTTGGGGTTTGCTCCTAACCAGTGCTGGGTCTCTCCCTTTGCACTGCTCTGGCTAATAATTTCTACTGTAACTCAGATGCTGCTCAATTTAATTGGAAGAGAGTAAACCTTTCAGACTGACAGTTGATATTTCTTGGGCATTTATTCTCCAGGTACCTTAAGTCTGACATGCTGGAACGACAAATAATTAGGCAGCATATGGCTGGACAAATTGATCTGAATTGTTAGATATGTTCCAAACATCATAACCTGCTACTCAAAAGTTCTGTTCTTTCTCTGAGCATCGCCCAAATAAACCTTTTCCAGCTCGCCTTGACTTTGTGCTGTGTTGCTCTGTTTCTACTCCTTTTCAGACAGAGCTTCCACTGCATTATGGATGGGATCGTGGCACGGTACCAGTTTCCCTTGGCCAAGGGTGTCCCTGCACAGCTGCACCGCTTCTCATTCTCTCAGAGACTGGCTTGGGTGTTTTTCTAGCAAAGATACAGACCTGTTGCATTTTTCACACGATGAATATTCCATTGTTCCACATCCACAAGGGCTGATGGAGTGCTCAGGCTAGGTTCAAATGTAAGAAAAGTTGTGCCAGGTTTATACTCTTAGTTTTTTCTGGGTTTTAAGCTAACAAAATGGAGAGATGCTGCCTTTGGAACTGGGAATTACAGACCAAAATTAATGAAAAAGACTCAGGGTTTTCCTTTAATATCAAATCATATAAGCAAATGAGAAGGAACAGGAGAATAATTTATGAGTATAACAAAAGATGATCACCCCAAGATTTAGTAGTAGTGACGTGTTCAGTTAATCTCCAGTTTTGGAAGGAGCCCAAACATCACATACACAACAGGGAGGGGATTTAGCAGCAGTACTTGAACTGCTCAGTCTCCCTCTTCATTATATAGTGGTGTCAGTGACAATATCGTATTAATACTTTTGGTTTTGAGCTCACCAAGTACACTGATCCGCAGGCAAAAATAGATGCAGTATGGGTTTCTGGATTCTCAAAAAGCCTGATAAATCTGTCTGAATTCAAAACTTCTCCCTTGATCTGTCTCTGAAAAATATCTGAATACAACTTTTACTAGCACAGCTTCTTGTTTCCATCTCAGCTTAAGCGTTGTAAAGAAAAATAAATGTTCTTAATCTACAGGCAGCATGTCAGGCAGAGATGTGAGCACTGGGATGCATGATGTCGCACCCCACACGGGCAGGGCCCCTGCTTGCAATGTGAGTGTCACATCTCCTGCACCAGTTTTCTGAATCCTCCTGTCTTCTAGCAAAAAAAAAAGCACCCTCTTGGCTTAAGGAAGGGTTTTTATAATCCCTAAGTGCTTTCCTGTCCTGTCAAACCCCTTTGAAAGTGTCTGGTACAACTGGTGAATACCACATCCCACAACCTGCTCATTTTCTCAGTCCCTTCTCATTTCTTAATGCCCGAAGTACAAGATTCCTATAACAAAGAGTTTTATGACTTGTATTTTGATGAGTACTGAGCTGAAAGGACTTTATGAGCCAAGTGACTTTCTGGGCTCATTCTGCACTGACATTATGACCAAAGGCAGCTGTTGGCTGCCGTGGAGCCTAATCTGTCTGTTTTAAGTCCGTTGCCTCAGTGGTTGGTTTAGGAACGATGACACTTCTGCAAATTAGGGGGGAAAGATAAAACGGGTGTCTCTTTTGAATACACTCATCCCCCCTGAGCAATGCATTTCTTTCTCCCTTGCTTAACTCTGCTGGTAATTCATTTACTAACAAGACCACCTGGGCAAGATATGAGCTTGGCCACATTTGGGCCAGGCCTATCCCTGATGGGGAGATCAGACAACTGGGATCAGACCCGTGATCAGATCCATGATCAGGCAACCACAGCTCTTCTAACCAGCTGCCCATTCCCTTCAGGATGCCTGAGCTGCAGGGATGCACGCTCTGTCCTAAATATAAACCCTTCCTTATAAACAGTGAGGAAACATCCCAGATATTTAATCCCAGTTAGAAGCCCCTCCTAGGTGATGCAATAGTTTACCTCAGGAGAACTTTTAGCATTCTGCTTACATGAGCCATTCCCCGAGTGGTTCATACACTTGTGCCCACAGTGTTCCTGTGGTGTTTGCACCAGCACTTGTGTCCAAAGCAAAACCAGCTTTCGATATGCAAGACAAATGCCGTCGCAAGTTCTTGTCAGCTAAAAGAAGTGCTAAATCATCCTCTGCTGGCTGATGGAATGGTTTATTTTTCCCACCTAACTTTATGCAAGGTATTGCAATACTGGCAACTCCAACCCCTTCTGTAATATGAGCGTGATCTGAAAAATCTGCAGCCCTCTGCATATCTGGGGAGTCAGTTCTTTGCAGGCTCAGTTTCTCTCTCATCAGTGGGAATTCCGCCCCACAGAAGTTACCTCTTTTGAGACCCTCCTTCATTTTTCTAAACTCCAATTTCCACTTCCAAATATTGTAGCACAACCATATGCAAATGTTCACCTTTCATTCCAAGGTTCTGCTTTGCCCCCAAACAGCTCTCGGATAAAACAACCCAAGGGAAACACGGCATGCAATAAATACCCTCTTCTTGTGTTTCCTGGGTGTTTCTAGGGCATTGACAAGCTAAAGATTCATAACAATAAATTAGTATAGGCCCTATCAGTCTTTTTTTTAAATTGGTAAACTTTGCTGTTTGGATGCATCCTCATGTGCCAATGCCAAGGTTTAAGAGTCAGTCGGAAAAGCAGCCTTGTAGAGCCTTCTACAATTTGCAAAATAACATTTGCCCGTGGTGCTGCTGTAAGTGATTTTTTCTGGTTTCGTCATCCGCACTGAACCTGTGCCAACATCCCTCTCCTTCCCAGGCACTGTGGGTGAAGCTCACTTACGCCTTCCTGACACATCTCTCCACAGTGCAGTAAAGCTTCCTTCCCAAAGAAGAGATCTTTTGCTCCTGGTAGTGATCTTGAGTAGGATCAGTGCCAGAAAGTTCCTCTTCTCCCAATTCCCCATCAGAAAATCTCCCATCCCTTTCTGCTCCTCCTCACTTAGTGACCAGGGCTGCATCACCACAAATCCAACTGAAATTCTGAGCTGCCCTTCACCTGTTCTTCCTCCTGGCTTTAGTCTGTATCTATAGGAACTATCTCTAGCTCTGCTACGCTGCTCTTGCCGTCACTATTTGCTGCCTGCTGACGCGTTCAGCAAATGAGCAAGGATCAGCGCTGGCTTTGGGAGCAGAGCAACTTCAGCATCCAGGCGCCTGGAGGAGTTTAAATCACAGAGTTTTAGCTGCTATTGCCGCTTCCAGCCATTTGCCATCTCTTCACTGCGAACAGCCACAGCATAAAATTATTATTCTGATTTCTGTCCTCTGGAACGGCACGACCTGCTTGCCGCAATCATTTGCGCCATATCCTAAAAGGAATTTCTACAAAACAGGTTTTGGCACCGGTCCTAATGCATTAACCACAATGAAATCCCTCTCAGTTATTCAGCTCAAACACTGCCCCCAGTCTCCACATTCCAGTCTCAAAGTCCTTCTGGTCTTGTTTTAAACCCTCAAGGTCATTTTTACTTTCTATGAGCTACTCTATTATTCATTCGGCTGTGATTCAATACTGCCCAGACATTCCTCACCTTGGAAACCATGTCAGCCCTTTGTCCTGAGCCGGTTGCAGGGGCTTGTAGGGTCTTTTCCTCAGCAGGAGATTGGGATTTCCATGGAGCAGCCTTATTTACTTACAGAAAATACATCCCTGGCCATATTAAGAATTAGACATCTGAAGACAGGAGTTTTTGCCCCCCCCATCTGAAACTATCTTCCAGCCTGAACTTACAGCCCTGGTTTCTCACTCTTCCAAAGCTCTGGATTTTTACAGCTGCTCTCCTGGTCTTTGTGCTGGAGGTCTCCTTCATTTTCTGCTTATTCCAGGACCTTAAGATGACTTCAAAATATGTGACTTTGCTCCATGGGATGGAATTTCATAGGATAATGGATTGAGTGAGGATGTTAAATTTGCAAGATTTTTCTCAGCAGCAGAAATAAGCCACAGAGAATAGTGGCACAAGTAGGCCTTAACTGACAGCATCCCTTCTGAATGCCTCTTTAATATTTTCATCATACATTGGCCTTACACACTCTCTGCCAGGCTTTCTGCTTCTGAAGTCTTTGGAAGTAGGTATATTAATAGCTTTTATGCCTTTAGCAAGTTACAGCTTTTCTCACAGAACAAGAAAATTCTTGTAACTTCAATTTAAAATCATAATATATTGGTTTCTATTTTCCTATTTGTTATTGTCTTTCATTTCTTGAAGGAAGCAGCTGTCTTTACCATGTCAGTCTGGTATGGGTCCTTCTCATGTCTGATCTGATAGCTGGTACACATTTGTTTTGAGCTTTAACGTGAGGTCTAACTAATCTCTATGCCTCAGGCAAGCATTTAACCCTTCTGGTTGTCCAGTTTAATTTCTTTTTAACAAGCTTCCTTATTACTATGTCAGTGTCTCTTTTTGAAATTTAACAGCAGTTGATGTTTTTTGCTTCTGTTGCTCATGCAGAGATGCTGACTCCAGTTCCCCACTGTTCCTTTCACGGTAGCACTAAGAGAACAATAAATACCTTGAACACGGGTCCTGTGCCCAGCTCAGGACCCAGGTGAGACGTGTCTCTTCCCTGGGGAGTTCTCTGGCCCAGGCAGGTATTTATGGTGCGTCTGAAAATGCTCTTGCAGCATCACGCCCCAGTGACGCTTACCCAGTCGATAAAAGGCTGATTGAAGCATCGCTGCTTTTGCGGCTGCTGTTCTCACATCCCCTGTGATCTTTCTTTGCCTGCCCCTCTGGCTGGGCAGGCGGCAGCGCTGCTCCTACGCGGCACTTCCCCTAATTGACTCTGGCATTTCAATCCACAGAAATTGCCTCGTTTGTCAATACTCTTAAATTGAGTCCAAGTTTTCTCCACTGTATAGCTGTCATTCTATCCGCGTGATCCTCTCCCACCTTCTTAAATAATTGGCACCCTGATATTACAGTGTCCAACTAAATAATTTGCCTTCTCCTGTGTTTCTAGGATCTCTGTTATGTCAATATCCATACACAAAACCAGGAAAAACAGGGACTTTTGTTCCCCCACCCTATTTCTCAGGCTGCTGGCGGTTATGAAGATGCATGGGTGCGTATGACAGACAGATGATAACAAATAAAACCCAGAGCAACCTTGGGCTTCTGCAGAACCGCTGCCATGAGGATATTGTGTCACTGGAGCTCTGCATTTCTCAGAGACCTGGTGGCAGCTGCTCTCAGAAGTAACACCCTGACTCAAACTTGCGAAGATCTTGCAGCGTGATTCATACCCTGCCTAGATTATATATTGATTTATGTCTCATTTTTAGAGCTCCCTGAAAGACAGTGTTCCGGAGATTATGTAGAATACCCTGCTGTGGTGAGAAAGGGTTCTAGTAACAGAAGTGAGACAGGAAAAAGTAATCAACACCTCTCCCCCTATTTCAAATAAACACACATGTACACACTCCTATGAGTAAATTTTTTTTCTCTTTAGAAAAAGTTAATTCTCCTCCTGAGAACCTTCTCCTGCTTCTTAACTCCTAAAAAAATCCAGCTGTATTTTCAGCAACGTTTAGTGCCCTATTTGAACCCCATGAACTCACTTGCAAAAATGTGGAATGCTGAGGAGTGGGTGTTTGGATCTGGTCTGTATTTTCATCCTGTATTAATAAATGAGTTAAAAGGGAAGGCTTTGTAGCTGACAGGATACTTTGGAGGAGGAAGGAATTCAAGTGATCCCTTTCCAAACTGGCACCTGTACTTCTTCCCCTCTTCTCCTTCCCTGTTGGACGACTCCACAGAACGATTCATATATTAAAAAACTCTATATTATACATGTTTATATATAATATAATATTCTATATCTTTTAAATGCATTCCCCTAAATTACCCCTTCTCGGTCTCTGACCAGAAAGAAAGTCACAGGTTTTCAAACTACTTAAAAGCAACTTATAGGGAAAAAATAAAGAGAGAGAGAAATCTACAGATACCACAAAGCCAATAGAATTATGCAATGCATATTTACAAAGACAAAATTATGACAGATATAAACATGTTTTTCCCTGAATTGTCTCCCCTTTGGCCCCTGCATCTGTGCAAAACTCAATTAATTCATATCTATATGACAAGTATTTTTAAAATGGGCAAGGAAACTACTATTATGTTTTCATCATCATCCATCATTGTGGTAACATCAGGACAAAGAAATAGTACCACTAAAACTGTGAATTTGAACAACAGTTAGTTATGTAAGTGGGTTATTTAACTAACAGGCTCAGAGGACCAAATTCATCAATTAGCTTCTTCAGTGTTAAACAAGGGATAAATCTCACTGTCTTTTTTAGCCAGGTGATGCAAAAGGTGATACTCAGCTGTAAAAAATTCAGCCGGTCTTACATATTTGCTATCCAGATATTTACATCCAATTAATATTTGTTGTTTTGCTACGTACTGTAGATGTGGGGAGCTCTAACTGCTCGTTGGCTTCTGCTGGGAAAAAAAAATTAAGCCACGCATATAAATGCAGCATCTGGAATAATTTTAGAGTTACATAATGTGTAACAATACTGCAAATCATGACTCATTTTATCTATGCTCTGCACAAGGCAAGAGGGAACATTTAACTTATCTAATTAGCCGTAGGACAGGGCTTCCCTGCACCAAACCCCATATAAACCAGCGAGTGGATTTCGGGCAATGCTGGTTTTAAATTCCCAGCAATGGTGGATCTATCAGTGCCTGGCAGGCTGGGAAAAATGCAGGATCACAGAGTAGGCTAATTAACCACCACTAATTAACGATGGATCAATTCAAGATGTGTTTCACCCCATCACTATCAAGCACCCAGAGTGTTTCATTTTATACACGATTTCCTCATGATCTTTCTTCCCCAAGCTCACCCGGCGGCTGTCGGCATGCTCAGCATCTCTTTGATATTCCAGACGTTAAAATTCATCTTTTGTTCAGATCTGATGCCTTCGCTGGGAGCTGTCGGCCCTCACCGTGGCCTCAGAGTGCTGGGCCTCTGCTCCCGCCTCTCCTTCCCCATGGCAGCCATGCTGCCCTGCACAGAGGGAGACAATGGAGAGAGACAATAAGCCCTGCTTGGGGGGGAATGTCCCCCTGTGTCCCCTCGCTGTGGGGAGAATCTAAGGGGGGCACACGGCCCTGCAGGCCTGGGGCAGGCCCAGCTGACATGGCCACCCCAGGGCTGGGCCTGGCGGCTCGCCATGGGGCCCACTGAGCCTGGGGGCTTCCCTGGTTCTCACCTCAGGGACATGGATCCCAGGGTCAGCCCCACAGCTCAAATCTCCCCCCAGGCTGCCCACGGCCCCGGGGAACACGGGGCCATCACAGGGCAGGGGCAGGAATAGGAGGCTGCTCCCCCGGGAGCCCATTTATTATACTTTGTGTCCAGAGGCTGTGTGGTCTCCTGTGTAAATACCTCTCCCTGAAATGCAGAATGATTTAATTTCAACCATTAGAAGTACGACAAAAATAACCCGTCATCTAAACACTCCCTAGAGAAAGATTCTCAAATATGGTTTTACGGGAATTTTTTCCTTGTTCTTCTGTGTCCTCCATCTTCAGGAATGGAAAATGGGCACACTTGCCTATTTTTTTTTCCTCCTTTAGTTCAAAACAATTTAAATAACAGTTAAAATGTCTGGTTGCTGGTTCTGAAGATACTTCATAAGCACTAAACCAGAAATAAGGTTGATATAAATTCACAGATCAGTTCGGGGAACTACTCACATCCCCCTTTATGCTCTTTTGGCTTTAGTACTAAAGGCAACCTGGAGCTCAGAGGTGTTAAAATAACAGCTCTCTTGATGTAAGTATCTGGTTTCCTACTCAAATCCCACAGTAATAAAGCTTTCACTTAAAAAAAAAAAAAAATCTGGACTTTTAGCCATAAAAAGCTTATTGGAGTGACTTTGCTGCATTGTTTTTTCCTGTCACTACAGCATTAGTGCTCATATAAATAGCTCGGATTTATCACAGCAGCTCGTTACCTCTCAGCTGCATGACGAGCCTCTAACAGGTTGGTTTTTCTAGGACCAGAGCAGGGAATCACGTCCTGGATCAAGTTTCTGCTTCGGGGATGGGATAATGGCCGGGCTGTCCATGGGAGCCGAGGGCTGGAAGGCAAACCTTCCTCCGGAGAGCTGTGCTGACGGGAACATTAGCGTTTATTGCGCTCGTTGAGTAAATAAAAGCCTTGTTCTGCTCCTGAACTGCCTACAGCTCTGTTGTACAACCTGGCGCATGGCGCTGCTGCCAAGAGCCTTGCTGTGTGTCCAGGTCCTATACAGCCTTGCATCATAAATGGTGATTTTCCATCATTTTATTGCTCGTAATTGGAAAGTTGGCTCAGAACACCCTTCAGAAGAGACTGTAGAGCCCTGTATCCATTTACAGCACTTCCACTGCCCTTAGGAGAGGATTTTCTGGTGCTTTGCACACCGGTGATAAGGCTTGGCATGTTATTTTAGGTTATTATACAGAGCTATTCCTATTTCTGGTGTGGCTTGAGCTTTCTGGTTTGAGCATCTACCAAGTTTGTGGAGTATGATAAACGAGATTTTTGTATTTCCATCTCTCCTGACAAAGGAAAGAAATTTCTATAAGGAAACATTTTTTTAATTATAGATTTGACAGCTACCTCCAGTTCCAGTCTCCCCATCCATAATGCACTCTGGGGAGATTAGCCACGTTGCCAGGCACTGGCTTGTAGCTCTCCTTATATCTGAAGTAACAGGCTGTGCTTCTAGCGTTAGGGAGCATGGCCAGATACTTGAAGCCTTTCATTTAGTAAAAAATTAGCAGAATCTGCCAGGAGATAGCAATATATTTGGTACATCCCTCAACTTGTTTTTCTTCATAGCGCGTTTCATTAGAAACTCACGGAAACTCTTTGGTTAATAATGTGTCAGTCTCCAAGAGTGGTCAGGATCATCATCCCTTTGCCTGAAGATTTCTCCATACACTCCGAGATCTCCTTGGCCATCATCCTGGCTGTTCTCCCTTCATTTGGGTGGGATCCTGGTTCTGTGCCCAAAAGCAGAGAAAAAATTGAGCAATCCACACTTTTATGAGAGGTCACAGAATGGTTGGGGTTGGAAGGGACCTCTGGAGATCATCCAGTCCAACCCACCTGATAAAGCAGGTTCACCCAGAGCAGATCACACAGGGTCATGTCCAGGTGGGTTTTGGATTTGGTAAGAGCTGTGCTGGGCACCCTGTCAGCAGCAGGGAAAGCAGCAACGTTGGCACTTGGGCATGTCAATTTGCTGGTGACTCAGTGTCTGATTTATCCTGTCCATGAGATGCTTCTGGGGGAAAAGCTTATTAACCAGGTGTGCATTTCCATGATTTAGGGTCCCTGTGACTAAAGTTTCGGTGAGAGTGAAGTTATTACGTGCCCCAGTGGCTTCTGGAAAGCACTGTCAGGCTGCGGGGAGGTGCCCCAGCCTGTGGCAGCACATGGGGTCTGTCACCTCCCAGGACCCCAGGAGTGAAAACTCCACCAGGGCTGAGCGCAGGTGAGGGAACACTGTGAAAATAGGGCTGTGAAAACAAGGCGCTGCTGTGATATTCGTAGGAGAAGGCTGGAGCCACATCGTCCTCAGAGGAGGGGGTCCCTCTGCCCAGCCCCTCCAGCACAGCGCAATCCACTGAGCTTTTCCAGCTGCCAGCTCAGCCCCCCAGCTGCCGAGGTACAGCTCAATCACTGATTTGGGGCTGCCTGCTGATGCTGGCTCCGGCACAGTGGTGGTTTCTATGGCAACTCCAGAGGCAGACGCAGGGATGGATTCAGCCAAGGTACCGCCAGCCCAGGTATCCCAGGATATTCCTCCCAAAAGGCAGACAAATGGCCATGTGGTACGTTGGGACAGACCCCACGGTCACTGTGCCAGACAGGCAACAGAGGCGGTGGGCAAAGACACTGAAAACATCTTGTGAATGCTCTTCTCTACGTCATTTCCAACTTTCCCCATGCCACGACACCCGCGGCAGACGGCACAGCCTGACCCAGCAGTGTGCCGGATGCTGCTGCGCTCTGCCAGGATTTGTTCTCCCATCTCCCCGGCCCTGCTACGTATCTGAGGATCACGCCAGATGTCTCCTCCAAAAGGTCAGGCATCACACTTGATATTTACCTGGACCTGTGAGATCCTCCTAGTGTCATATCATTAAAAGATCGAATCCCTTGCCTGCATTTGTCACCATCACTCTGTGCTGTGGGGCGCATGACTCTGCATGGAACAGAGACCAGTGAGGCTCAGGCAAGCCCACAGCACCAAATAATTGGGAAGTTACCCCCACCAGTCTTCGCTGAATGTCACCGACAAACATCACCGGTACAGAGCTCACCTTCCCTTCCTGGTGCTGGTAAGTGGGAGATTATGTGTTCCTGTCCGGGAGAGCGGAACACAGCCAGATCCGGCTCTCCCAGGCACCAGCCACCCTCCATCCTTTGAGACAAGGCTGTGGTGCTGGATGAACCCCAGCATTGTTAGGCATCTCATTTCTCAGCATCCTGGCAGCCCTCACCATTCCCTGCCCTCTCTTGCATCCCATCTCTTTCTGGCAAAGCCCCTCTCCTGCTGCTGCCTTCACCCAACTTTGTCCCTTTGCCGAGGGCCAAAAGGACAGCTGGATCCTTACATCCCCCCGCTCTGCTTGCCGTGGCAGCGGGGAAGGAGCAAGAGCCGTCCCTGCCCCATGGCACAGGGCCCTGCCAGAGAAGGGTTCCCCAGGCTCTCCCTTGGGAGGGGGTTTCTCAACAGGCTGTGGCACATCCCTGCTCAGAGCAGCATAACCAGGGATGACACAACTCCCAGCAGCGGTAAAATTCCACGTGTTTCATTTATTCGAGGTGCTACGTCACCTCCTAGGCACTGAGCTACAGGGCACCTCTGTGCTACATGAGACATCAACTGGGTCTACGACGACACAGCACTCACTGCTACACACAGGGCACGGACACGCCGTGGCACAGACCGGGCTGGACGGGGCAGCGCAGCCAGTGACAGTCCCGTTGCTGCTGGTCCCTCTGTGCCACCAGCCGCGGCCCTCCTGACAGGCAGGATTTTGCCGGGGCTCCATTACCACAGTGGCGCAGGAGCTGAGAGGGGTTTCCAAAGCACGGCAAGAAGCCATGGCTGCTCCAGCACCCGGTGTTATGGGACGGCAGCTCCCAGGAGCTGGGTCACCCACGCACGGGTTTGTGCACACCCTGTCCCCATCTTCAGGCACTTGGTGCTCGGCTGGGGCTGGTCCCCGGGGCCCCGCTCAGGGCACCTCACGCAGGCACAGAGCCTCAACGGCGCCGCTGGGGCCCTGGGCCACCCCACCGATGATGAAGAGCAGGCTGGGCGCCAGGCAGCTGGAGCAGGAGCAGCGGCCGGTGGGCATGGGGGGCAGCGGCTCCCACTTCTTTCGCGAGAGGCTGAACCCTTCCGCCGAGCCCAGCGGGCAGGACTGGTTCCCTGTGGGAGATGGATTGGCATCAGCCCCCCCGCAGCTCTCTGCAAACCCCAGGCACTGTCCTTCCCCCTACGCATGCCTTTGATGCCCCAGCTGGAGCCCCCAGAGGCAGTCAGTCCCTGAGCCCCATGCTGTGGAGGCTCTGTGATCCCAGATGCAATTAACTGGGGCACAGAAGGATTAGCGGTGTCCCCACAGACAGAGCTGCCGGCACCGATGCTGCACTGTGGGCTTTGCCCCTGCAGCCATCACCAGAGAATAAAGGAGGGCAGCTCCCAACCCACAGGGCTCAGAAACAACGCCACACTGCAAGGATCTGACCAGCACCACTCAGCCTTCCCCATCACCTCCTCCTCCCTGCAGCAGGAGGTCTGGCTCACCATGGGTGATCTCAGTGGGGTTTGGCAGCTCTTGCTGCAGGGCTGGGGTGCTGCGGATGGCGCCAGCCCTCTGTGTAGCCCTCCCCACCACATCCGAGTGGCTGAGTGACAGCACTGACCTTTCCCCAGCTCTCCTGGGAAAGGGATGTGGTGCTGCAGCCCTGCACAGCAGGGCTGAGCGAGCCTGGTGTGCTGCACATGAGCTGTGGAAAGCCTGGCCGGGGGGTGAAAGGGGCGAGTGGCTCGGTGGGGGCAGCCTGTGGGGCAGGGCAGTAGGGTCACCCCAGCACTTGGGGGGCACAGGAGGGACACAGCTGTAGACAGTGTCACAGCACTCCCGTGGTTTCACACAGCCGACCTCCCCACTGCCGCGCAGGTCACTGATGTGCCACAAAGAATGGGGACAGGAACACGGCTACAGTCCTACCCCTGGCATTACCGAGGCCACCCACGGCCACCACTCTTCCTCCCAGGCAGCCAGCCACGAAGTCAGCTCTCTTCTCCCTCATGCGGATGGCACGGCTCGACTTGCTCCATGCACCTGGGGATGAGAAGGTGTGAGCATCGCCCACCAGCAGTCCTGTCCGCACACGGAGGTCAGGACACCCCTGGGCCAGCAACTCCCCAGCCAGGGAGCGTAGGGCAGGACTCGCCATGGGTGTAAGGGGCTGATGGTCAGAGCCTGGGTGAACTGTGTCCCTTGGGCATGGACACCCCTCACCGAGCCTCAGGGTGGCATCTGGGACCTGCCGGGGATGCTCCTGCCCCACCCAGGGACATGGCACTCACCCTGTGCGGGATCAAACATCTCCACGGTGTTGACAAAGTGGGGACGGGAATAGAAGTTGTGGGGCCCTGGCTGCTGCAGCCCCCCCAGGCTGAAGACGATGCCGTCAGCCATGGCGCAGGCGGCGAAGGCGCGGCGGCTGGGCACGCTGGGGTAGCGCGTCCAGCTCCTTGTCTCCAGATCGAAGGCCTCAAAGGCGGTAACGGGCAGCTTGCCCTGCCGGCCCCCTGTGCACAGATGAGATGCTGCGGCTGTCGGTGCCCCAAGCCAGCACCATTGGTGGGCTCAGCAAGCAGGATGGGGCCCGTTGGCTGCAGCGTTGTGGTGGGAGGGCAGCATGGAGCCACCCTGGGGTGCACCAGGTCGCTCCCTGGCCCGGGGAGGCAGCAGAAGGAGAGGGCAGGGGCGCAGAGGGATGCTCAGCTTGCCCCAGCAGCACCTACCCAAGACAAAGATCTTGTTGCCTTGCAGGAAGACAGAGGCCCCGTAGCAGGGAGTGGGCATGGAGGGCAGTGGCTGCCAGTGGTCCTTCGCTGGCTCGTAAACACGGACCAGGGCCTGGGGAGAGGTGTCTGCACCCATTCCCCCCAGCGCGTAGATGGCCCCATCTGCAAAAGAAGCAGTGGTGAGGTTGGGGTGACTGTGGGCAGTGTCACAGGGTGGGGAGCCCTCCCATGCCCTCCAGGGCAGGCAGCATGGACGCTGCTGAGTCCCATGGCTAGCTGCCACCCCAGGGTGGCCAGGGGACAACGAATGCAGCCAGGCCTTAGTACAGCAGTGCCCTGACCCTGCTGAGACCCTCTCACCCCCCTCTCCATCCCATCCATCAGGCACAGAGCGGAGCACAAGGCCATCGGCTCTAATTATTCTCGGCAGTACCATCTCCCTGGAGACACCATGGCAACTCAGTCATGCTGCCAAATCCTGCTCCTGCTCCCGGCACGGCCAACACCTCTGCCCGCTCCCACCACTGCCCTGCTGCCCCCTCCGCCCTGCCCAGCCTGCTGCAGCCTGGAGCCGTGCCACAGCATCCCCAGCCAGCGAGCAGAGATGGGCACCACATGTGAGGATCAACCCCAGCTCCTGACACACAGGCTGCCAGGCTGTGCAAGGCTCGGGGGCTGCTCAGCAAACTTTGAACAAGAATCACAACATGTTTGACGCACAGCACGTCGAGCTGGGCTGGAGCAGGGTGCGTGGCTGCCCCAGCACGGCTCCCAGCCAGGGCAGCTGGGGATGGCTCCTGTGCCCAGAGGGGCTCCGCATCAACCAGCCTTGGGCTGCAACAGGGTTGCTGGGGCTGGAGCACGACCCTGCCATTCAGCAGCAAGTTCAGCTGCTGGATGAAAGCCTTGTGCTACATCCCAAGCAGCAGCAGGATTCAAACCCCACTTGAGCATCCCTGATCCTGGCATCCCTGCTTCTCCAGGCTGTGGAGCCAAGCCTCACACCAGCCCTCACCTCTCTGCACAGCTGAGATGCCCATAGAGGGCTGAGCCAGCGCCGCCTTCTTCTCCCACTTGCCCTCATCCACATGGTAGACCTCAACGGAGGCAAGGGGGCTCTGCGTCGCGTCCACGCCACCCACCACCAGGATCTGCTTGCCCAGGGAGAGAGCAGCGGCGCCGGCCCGTGGCGTGGGCAGCGGTGGGAGCGTGGTCCAGCGCTGGGCTGCGATGTCGAGCACCTCAGTGGCACCCAGGGCTCGCCCACCGCCCCCACAGCCGCCCAGCACGAAGAGCTGCCCGTCGCGGTGCACAGCGCTGCAGTACACACGCCGCGTGGGCATGGCAGGGAAGGCAGCCCATGCAAAGGCACCCGCGCCTGCCGCCATGGGCCGGCTCAGCCACCCCAGGTGTCCCCGGGCCCTGGGCCTGCCGTGTCACCCATCCGGCACGGCTCGGTGCTGGCCCAGCTCTGCCCACCGCCTCCTGTGGGGAGAGCACCCAAGTCAGCGCCCAGTCACCCACCACTCCCCCCAGCCCCAGTGAGCCAGCCCCCCTTGGTGGTGTGACAGCTCCACGCAGCTCCCCACCTGCACCCACCTGGGCTCCCCACCTGCACCCACCCAGGCTCCTGCTCCTCGGGGCTCCCCACCTGCACCCACCTTTACCCACCACCCCAGGGGTCCCCACCTGTACCCACCTCCCTGGGGCTCCCAACCTGCACCCACCCAGGCTCCTGCTCCTCAGGGCTCCCCACCTGCACCCACCAGCTCTCCCATTCCCTGGGCTCCAGCTTCCCAGGGCTCTCTGCCCATGCTCACCGGGGACCCTGCTCCCCGAGGTTCCTGCACCCGGGCTCCAGCTTCCTGGGGCTCCCGGTGCACAGCCTGCACCCACCGGGACTCCCGCTCCTCGGGACTCTCTGCCCGCACCCCTCGGGGCTCCCAGCGCATGGCCCGTATCCCCCGGAGGCTTCCGCTCCCCGAGGCTCCCGGCACACCGACCTCACTCCCAGTGGCTCCCACCCGCAGCCCGCACCGCCCGGTGCACCGTCCGCACTCACCGGCTCTCCCCGGGCTCCCGCCCGCACCCCCCGGACCGCCGCTCCGGGGCTCCCCGCGCCGCCCCGCTACCGGGAGCGGGGCAGGGACCGCGGCCGCGCTCACCTCTCCGCCCGCTCCGCTGCTCTCCTCGCCGCTTCGCGCCGCCGCCCGCGCCGGGCCCGCCCGCTGCTGGTGGGGGCGGCGCCGCGCCCGCCCCGGCCCCCCCGCCGGGCCCCCCTCCCCTCCGCCCGGCCCTCCCGGGGCCCCTCGGTGCTGCTGCCGACCCGCCGTGCCCCTGCCCCGGTTATCCCGCCACGGGAGAGGAGCCGGAGAGACCCCCCCTCCCCCGGCTGTGCATTCCCCAGCTGCACGCTGCTGGTGCCGCCCCAGCACTGGGCTCGCAAGCCACCCTCCCGCCCCGAAGAGCAGCCCCTGCTCGTCTTCCCTGTGGGGCTGCCGGGGACAGGACGTGAGCTCAGCCCCACTCTGAGCACAACCACGCTGCGGTGTCTCAGCAGCGTTAGGAAGGTGCTCACGGGTCCGAACCCATTACTGTCACCTTTGCCAGCCGCCAGCATGGGCAGAGCCAAGGGCAGGCAGGAAACACACACCAGAAACAAGCTAGAAAGGTCTGCTTTAAAAACAGGCAGAAGTGACATGGCATCACTAGCTCTGCCAAGGACAACACCGCAGTGCAATCAGTGCCCGGGTGTGCCACCGGTAACACTGCGCTTACCCCAGCACCCACTCTGCATCGGCCACCGGTACGGGAGCAGGAAGGGAGGTGTGAGCACTAGTGTGGCTCCTGCCCTGCCAGGCAGGCAGCCAGCTCCCCACAGCACTAATGAGGAAAGGAAAGCTGTTTCCTCCAGGGATCCAGTCATACAAGCTCCCATGGTGCTTGGGCATGGAGGTTCCTGGCAGGACTGGGTGGGCGCATCACACATCGGAGAGGGGACAGTTCGAAGCAGCAGCCCAGCACAGGACTTTGCCTGCATGCAGCAGGAAGCAAGAGGTGTCCCAATCCAGAGCCCCTCAACTCTGCGAGGTGGCATTGCTATCCATCCCCCTGCTGGCTCAGCGTGTCCTCCTCCGTGCAGGCCAGGTAGCGGTCGTAGTTCTCCTCGCACCTCCTCACGCAGCGCAGGAAATAGTCCTGGTCAGCAATGGCCTCCAGCAGGTCGGTCTGCACCAGGCAAATGTCGTACAGCTCCGAGGTGGGAGCACGCCTGGGGTTCCTGCTGCCCCGCTCCATAAACACCTGTGGGGAGAGAGCAGCGCGCAGAAGTACTCACACCCTCTGCAGGCAGCAGTGCCAGGGCCATGCCCAGCATGAGCGCAGGGCCTGGCAGCAGCGCATGCACCCTGCAGTGCTCCGTGCAGCGCTCCCTGCCCTCCTCCTCAGACGGGAGCCTTCACGTCGGCTATGGGTCGGTGGCAGAGGGCAGGGGGTCCCATCTCCCCTCCAGCAGCAGAAGGTGAAGTTTCTCCAGATTTCCCCTCCCTCCCAGAAAGCACATTTGGCTCCAAAACAGCGCGTGGCTGGGGCTTCCCTAAGGAACAGGCCACACCATGTGGCTGAAAGAAAACGGCTCTGTGGAGCAGCCGACCCCAGGAAAACCTCTGCCAACAGCTCTTCCTCTGGCTGACACAGCTTGTCACACAGGAGGTAAAAGGGACTTCACCTACTGATCTTCACCACAGCCTGAGTTCACCTGGCAATCTGTTTCTCTCCAGCGCTGCTCTGTCACTGTAATTGACACTGGGACAGCCCTGCAGAGCTGTTGACGCAAGAGGAGGGGAAGCTGGTGTCCACCCTACCGATCCTGGTTGCAGGACAGCAAAGTCCTGGCAGTGGGGACGAGCCCCGGTGGTGAGATGCTCAGCTGCCGCCCAGACCCCAGTGAGATCTGCTGCCACCAGAATGTGATCCTGCCTGTCTGACCCAGGGTGGGGGCAGCCCTGGGGGTGGCTGCACACCTGCCATGAGTCGAGCAGCCCAACTGACCAGCCATGCTGGCTACAGATGGTGAAAGGAGGAAATCCTTGATTAGGGAAACAGCCTGAGGCTGAATTGCAGCAAGTGGAGCTGCATGAGCCACGCTCCGGCGGCTGCAGATACACAGGCAGCAGCTGCTGCACGCAGGGGCCTCGGGCTCTCAGCAGAGCCATCCACAGGAATTCCCCCGAATCAGGCAGAGCGCAGACCAAAGCCTGTTCCTGACAGGTCTGCTCCAGGCTGCGACAACTCCTGCCACCAGCTATAAATCTGTGAGCTGAGAGAGCTTGTATGGAAGGAAATATTCAATGAGAACTCCATGCCCTGCCACTTCTCAGCTGTCAATTGGCAAATGCTGCCAATCATTCACTGGCTGCCGCAGGTTCCCTCTGCTGTGCTGTCTCCTCCCAGATGGAAACGGTCAGGGATTCAGCCTTGCTTGTGGATCTGTGGCTCTTGTTAGAGCATCGACAGTTGCCCAACTGCCAGGTGCATTTCTGTCTGCACAAATATGCTCTTTTCCAAGTGTCCTCCCCCACAAACGCTTCCCTTCCGATTCAGTGCCACAGACGAGTTGCGGCTGTGCCCAAGGCTGGCTGCTGCTGCCACTGCTGCCGGGAGCAGAGCCGACTCGTCCAGCACAGCAGAGGTGCTCAGCAGAGAGCACAGGCAGCCAGCACCTGCTGTTCTCTGCTGACGGCCGATCTCACCCTTCCCGTGCTCTCACAGTTATGCAAAGGGAAGAAAACATGTCCCCACCCAGGGACACCCTCCAGCACAGCTGGCACTGGAGGGGCCTTCAACCGCATACCTGGGGATGAACAATGGTGTCTGCATCGTCCAGCCGGATGTTGTCATCGATGAAGATGTGGTGAACGCTGGGATCATGGGGGTCGATCCACAGGGGCTTCCCACCTCGGGAAGAGAACTGATTTCTGGCCCACCTGAAACAGCAAGTGTGAAAAGGAACTGTCAGGGCAGGAGAGGGTGACAGCTCTCAGTGACAGCTGGCCAGGCTGCACTGCGGGCTCAGGGCAACCTCTGAGCCAGGGAAGCAGGATGGAGATTGTCCTGTCCTTCTGCCCATTGCTGCCTCCTGGGAAAGAGAAGCATTTTGGGGCACGGTGAAAAATCAGAGGGTCTTGGGAGAAAACCAGGAAGTATACCAGAGGACGAGGACCTGAGGAAAGATGTGAGAGCCTCATCAGGCTTCCTGTAGGCAAAATGGGGAGCAGTGACAGGGGCCGCCACAACTTAAAGACCTCAGAGAATCATGGGACAGGAGAAAAGCTCAATCCACTTCCTCAGTGCCCTGTTTCTCACCAGTCAAAGTGGTCTTGGAAGCCTCTGATTCCCTCCAAAGAGCTGAAGTATTCGTAAAGCTTCCTTGCACCTTCCCGGCTGGTCAGCCGCTCCGCTCCCCTCGTCAGCACCACCTCTCGCTTGCTGCAGCGTATCTGCCCAGGGGTGAGGTCCACCGGGAGCTGCAGGACCACAGAAAGCAGGAGAGGAAAGGTTTCCAAAGCAGACAGGTTGCTCTGTGCACTGGCACAGACAACAAGCAGCGGGTGGGGCTCCCCACCACCACAGCATGGGAAGATAGCGTTGGAGGGAAAACAAGATGCCCTCCCTGGGGACGGAAAGGAATGAGCTCCTAGCTGCACGCTGCCCCTGTTGCAACCTGTTTCAATGCTCCACAGAACAAGTGAAAGAGCTTCTGAAGCTCGTTCCTGCCCAGTGTGCTGCCAGAGACAGAGCACGGCTGTGATGGGCTCTGAGCCAGCAAGCCTCGCTCTGCTGCTGTGGCCCCTCTCTGGGAGAAGGGATGCTCTGTCCCATCCAGGATACCCCAAAGCAGACCTTTCCCACATGTGCTCCCCCTTGCTAACAGCTTCACCCCGAGAAGCCGCTGCATTTTCTCTCCGCAGAAACCAGTATTTTTAACAGCAAGCTGGCTTGGCGGCTTCAGAGCAGCCCGGCACGGGGAGCTCTGCACAGGTCGCCCTTCTGCAGCCTGCGGTGTGCTCGGGGGATCACTCACCGGCACGTCCCGCAGGGCGGGGAACTGGGGGTGCTGCCCGGCCAGGGCACAGCTGACAGCCTGCAGGGCGCGGGGCAGGTCGGTGCCGAAGGTCCTGAAGACGACGGCGAACGCTCTGGCGTCCCGGTGCAGGGCGTCCAGGAGGCGGAAGAAGGCAGGCAGGAGCAGGTGGTAGCGCTTGCCGGCTTCCCCCTGCACCGAGAAGACGTCGTGCGACCGGCCCGGCCACTCCAGCAGCTGCAGGTGTCGGGCGTGGAGGCCGCTGAAGCGGCGGCCCGGGCCGGTGTCGGTGAAGGCGGGATCCCGGCCGTGGCGGCTGTAGTAGCTGAGGGCGCCGGGGCAGGGGGGCCGCAGGGACGGCCGGTCGCTCACCCACTGCCACTCGCCTGCAAGAGAGAACCCGCTCAGCCGCCGCCGCCCCCGCCCGGCCCCGCAGCCCCCGGCCCCGGCGCTCACCGGCGGCCCCGGCGCGGCCCCAGGTGACGGTGCTGAGGAAGGTGTTGAGGGCGGCCCGCGGGCCCTGTCCCGACACCGCGTCCGCCGCCACCACCGTGTTGTTCAGGTCCACGTGCAGCACCAGCCGCCGCTGCTGCCGCCCGGACCCGCCGCTCATCGCCACCGGAACCGGCCCCGCCACCGGAACCGGCCCCGACCGCGCCGCCGTTACCTGGAAACGGCGTCGCTTCCGCTCAGCGCCACTTCCGCCCGGCGCCCCCTGCCGGCCCGGGCATGCGCCGCGGGGCACCGCCGGCCACCGGCGCCCCGGCCGCCGTTGCCATGGTCACGGCGGGGCCGTGGTCAGGGGGCGTGGCCGGGCCGCCGCCGCCGCCGAACCCGCTCCGTGACAAGTGGGCGTGGCCCCGGCTCGCGGAAGGGGGCCGGAAGCGGAAGTAGGCGGTGCTTCCGGCGCTCCACGGGCGGCCATGTTGGAGCGGCGGTCGCGGCGCAGCGGCGGGTGCGGGTCTGGCGGCGGCCGGTAGGTTGGGGCCGGCGGTGTCCGGGCCCCGCGCTGCCGGGCGAGGGCGCTGCCGAGCCGCCCGGCGGGGCGGGCGCCGAAGTCACGCGGAGTCACGGCGCTGCGGGCCCCGCCCCCCCGTTACCCCCCGGGCCCGGGAGCCGGCGCGGGCCGGACGGGGGGTCAGAGCCGCTGTCTGCACCAATCACCTCCCGCAGCCCCGTAGGGCGCACCGGCCCCGGGCCGCTCTCCCCGCCGCGGGGCCGCTCCGGCCGCTGGGCCGGGGATAGCCGGCCAGGGAACCCGCCGGCCCGTCCGTACCGGGCCCGGGCGGGGCTGTGCGGGGAGAGCGGGCGCTCGGGGCGGCGCGTCCTCTGCCCCGAGGGTGGGTCGGGAGAGGCCGAGCCGGGGCTGCCCCCGCCGAGCCCTCCCTGGGCCTCCCCACCCGGCCCCACCCCGCAGGCCCCCCCAGCCCCATGTCCCGGCCCCGGCCCGCCGGTGTGCCCGGAGGAGCCCTGCAGAGCCCGTTCTGAGCCTCCGAGCCCACGCTGGCATCGCCCGGGCACTGCGGGAGCGTCCTGCCAACCAGTGGCCTGTGCCAGGAGCGCTGCGGGTGCCAGCACATCCCCCAGGAGTGTGTCCCGTGAGGAAGCTCGCTGTGGGGTGCACAGGCTCTCTGGGCTCTGCCTGTTTGCAGCCGGCTTTCGCTTCTATTACAACTTGCACTGCACAAAACAAGACCCAACGGATCGATATTGGGATGTCCCATCCCCGATGAGATGCCACGGCCTCTCCGTTCCACACCAGAATACCCCCTGAGGTGTCCCAGCCGTTCCCGGGCATTCTGCACCCTGAAGTTGATCCATTTTTCAACCTGTTGAGTGCACTTTTGCTTCTCCTTTGGTTTCTCCCTCTCTACCAGATCAGGATTAAGCTTTACGCCCTTGTTGGCTTCGCTGTGCCTGCTGCTGCTTGTGCACTTTGAAGGTGGCATGTCTCACCGCTGGCCGCGGCTCTGCCGGAGTGCTTCCCCACCTGCCTCCCCTGCTCCGTGGGAGACCCCGTGCCTGTCGCAGAGCAACTGCATTATCCTCCTCCAAATCCCGTTTCTGCCGTGACGTCTGCAGAACACTTGACTGAGATTAGTCTGTCATGTGGAGGCTCTTACCCCCCCGCTGACCTGTGTTTCTCCTTCTGCGGCTGCTTTTGGCTTGTGCCTCTTCCCTGCTTGTGCAGCCAGTGGCACAGACACCGGGTCGGCGTCGGCACTCCTGGCCTGTGGGGTTGTGGCGAACCCGTGGTTCTGGGGGATGTCGCACATGAGTATTGCCTTGCTGTGTCTGCTCAGGCACTAACTTTTCCATCATGGCTTTCTTGCCTGCACACTACTCTCTCTGACATTGTCTCTGACATCTTCTACATTTTTCTGAAAAAGATTAAAGGATTTTCTCTGAATCCTCCTTATTATTTTGAGAGTTATCAGTGAAGCTAAAGATTTTATAACTTCTCAGCGCAGCATCCAGCTGTGGAGCTGGCGAGGCCACCAGCTCAGCGTGACGGGATTGGAGCTCTCTCAGGTGCATCACAAAGTCCTGCCTGGCTGCTTTTCAGTACCTATTTTTAATTTAAAGCAATAATTAGTGCTTTTGTCAGACAGTTGCGTAGTGTCCTGGGTGTGATCCCAATGTTGTCCATCAGGTCGTTGTACCCTTGGTCCTGGAGACGTGTGTTTCCTTCCTGACGCCCTGCTTGAATTTCCTGCTTCCTTCTTGCTCGGCAGCAAGCGCCCTGGCTCGACAGCAGTTTGTTCTGACAGCGAGTTGTTGGAGCAAGAGGACAGCGAGGAGCGGTGTTGCCACGGCGTTCAGCATCAGTGCAGCTGAAATAGCCTCCGGCTCTTGCCATCGGCTCCTCAGCAAGATGCTGCAGCTTTGACTGGGACTCGGTCAATTTTTGAGCAGAATCAATTAGGATGTTGGAAGATTGAACGTGACGGGGCTGTAGGTGCTCAGGCTGCTTAGTGTTAAGTTGGCTGGATTGTGGTGGTCTCTGCATGTGCAGGGAAAAGGTTTGAGGAAGGGCTGCTTTAGCCAGGGAAAAATAAAACCTGGCTACCCAAAGTTGGGGTGTGTTAAGCTTAAACTGTAAATGAGCTGCAGATTTTACAGAGTTTACCACTGGAGCCCTTCATCTTGGGATAGGTTGGATGGGATTGTCCAAAATCTTTGTTTAGGTTTTGAGGATATTTCTGCGAGAGATGTGGTTTTGTTTCAGAGATAAATCAGTGATGGGATTTTCTTGATGATGCCTCTGATGTACGTTGTGCCCAGAATCTGACCCAGTGTTTATGAGTAGCCACACCTGGGCTTAACAGTTTCAGGTCCTTGCTTAACAACACAAGATGATTTCAGTTGCTGTAAAACTAACTATCTTCTCTCTCCTTTTGAGGTGTCAAGGGTTGTTTTTCCAGTAGTTTGGACCTTTTTGAAGCACCCGCTTGCCTAATGCCATGAATATTGCAGTGAACAATGCGGAAGAAAAAGCTGTCCATTCCTGGTCGAGAATTTCCTCTGCGGGACAGAAGGTGCTGGAGGAAGCCCTCCGAGTCTTCAACCCCATGTCCAAGGACCTTTCGGACACAGAGACTCAGCTGGTGGCCTTCATTCAAAGCCTGAAGGAGGAGGGCTACCAGCCCACGATCCTGAGGAGTAAGGATGTGTACGGGTACAACTCGTGCACGGCAGACACCCCTGATCAAACAAAAGAGAGTGCCCCGAACAGCCGCACCAACGAGACTGCCGGGAGCGCGGTGAGAACCGCCACAGCCGTGGCAAAGGTGTCCGCTCCACCGGCCGGTGTTTCCCTGAACTCTTTGAAAGTCTCTGCTCAGCCTGTCTCTAAAGGGGCTTCCAAAAATCTCCTCCTGAGCTCCTTGAAGCAGACGAGATCCCGCACGTCCAAGGCTGCGGCAGTGGGTTTCCCCTCGAGCACGTATCCCGACGTGTATCCAGCCATGAGACTGTCGGTGGTTCTGGAAGCTCTGGTGCCGCTGACAACGACCGTGTCCTGCTTGGAGTCCAAGTACACGCGAGGGGGTCTTGGGATCTCACCCTCTGACCTTAAACTCCTCCAGGCTTCAAGTCCGCTGAGGCAGTTTTCTTCAGGCAAGACCACTAAAATAATAGAAGGTAAGGGGCACAAACATTTGATAAAGAAAGCACCAGATTCTGCCACCCTTGCTTTAAATCTTCTGAAGGTGCCAAAGGGTGGTGTCCTGCAGGAGAGCAACGCTTGCAAAGCCTCGGGAGTCCTCAACGGGAGAGTCACAGGCACCTCCTCCCAGGGCTGCACTGCAGCACCGCAGACCAAGGCCTTGAAAATCAAAAATAAGGAAGCTCTGGTGGGGAAAACAAAGCGGAAAGACAGCAGCACTTACCGGGAGAGCACTGGGGAGAAGAAGAGAAGAGCTACGGAGGCAAAAGAAGCACCGCAGAGGAAGAAAGCAAATACCGTTCCTGTCCAGAACAAATCTGGACGGGCTCAGAGCAATTTGAACCTGCTGAAATTCTGGGCCATCAAGGTGGGCAACTCTTCCTCCGATGATGAAGTAAGGAGGAGAGCACAGAAGATTCTTAGGGTCAACCTGTCTCCTGTGATCCGAATTCAGCCCTTGTCCCACTCTCACAGCGTCCCCTGACTTTCTTCACTTCGTCATTTTTTTTTTAATTTGTAAGTAAATAAACACAAGCCCGGCACCAGCGTGCGCGGAAGTTTTAAGAGCAACTCTGGTGCCTGGTGACAATATGTCAACTAACCCGCAGACGGAGCAGCCTGCTCTCATGCTGCTCCTGCCGCTGCTGCGCAGAACCCACTGCAGAAATACAACCCCCCTTCAGGAACACGGGTGGGGACTCTGCCCGCGGGGAGCCGAGCAGGTCGGGGGGCTCGCTTCCCGTGGGTGCTTTTCTGAACGTGGCCGTCTGCGCTCTTGTGTGCAGGGGGAGAACACGGGACTTGCTCATGACATTGATGCACTGTGATATTGCTCTTTTTCCAAGCTATACGTTTACTGGTTTTATTTTGATCAAATTTTATAACTTTATTATCTATAAATCTATATATCCATATATGTGCATATGGCCCAGGAACTGTGGGAAGACAGAATTCCTCCCTCCCTCTGGGATTGGGTTCGATAGCTTTTTTTCCCCCTCTCCTTCAACCAGTCTTTTGTTGAAAGGTGCCAGGATTTCCTTGTGATTCAGTGTTGTGACAGTCTGTTCTGGGCTCTCGCGAGCAGCTCAGAGATAGAGCCACTTGTTCGTCTCCAGAAATGCCAAGTCATTTGGAGAATTACCAGCTGATTGACGATAGTTTTGATCATACTTTTGGTATTACCTCTGGGTTGGAGCGGGGGAGTGTTACGGGGCCCTGCAAGTCCGCCTGATGTCTCTAGGTGCCTCCTCTGTTCGTTGGGAGCAGAAGCTCTGAACTTCTGGTAGGAGTTTGCTTCCAAAGAGCGATTCCTCCTCCGCACCCAGCGTTGCTCCTCTCTCTTGTGCCCCAGGTGCAAATGTAGAATGTGAACTGTGATTGGTAGAGCCAAAGGGCTGAGAGTTGTTAATAAGAATTGCATGAACTGTCCTGCCCACCCTGTAACTGCATTGCTGTTGCTGGATGTTTCAGGAGCAGGTTTGAGGTTGTTGGTAGAAGATACGGGCTGTGTTTGAATGTATTGGTTACATCTTGCTGGTCCCAGAGCTCAGTGGGGTATTGGAGCCTGAATTAAAGCAGAAAAGTGGAAAGGTTGAGAGGATTTATGCCAGCACTTATGCATAGAGAGTTTCTTTCTGTCAGTTTGTGGGGGTGAAGCAGTAGGAGGGGAGGTGCGCACTGTGTTATGATGGGTGACAGCTCTGCTGTGCTGTCCGGGATGCTGTGAGGAGGTGTGTGGCGGGTGTCAAAGCTCCCAGAGCGCAGGCTGTCCTGTCCCCAGAAGTCACTGCAGAGCCGCTGCAGGCAGCTGTGCTGACTTTCCTGCACTGGGGACACACTACCGGGTGGGAGCACAGGCTGTGCACTGGTGGAGGTTGCACTGCTCTCTGCAGGGAGCAATTTGCAAGCTCCAGGAGAAACACCATGTTGGAGTGGTCAGTGCTGCAACTGTCATCCACGAGGGACGATCTTTGCCCTTGGGGTACTGCAAAAGCAGAACTTGGTGGCTCGAGGAGAGGGAGCAGTGTCCAGCCAGGTGCAGCCATGGCGCTGTGCTGCCATACGTTCAGATCTCTGCAGCAGTGGGCCGGTAATCCACTCATTCTCTCGCCAGCTCAAAATACCAGTTGTCTGACCCAGTAATCTCTGTGGACATTGGCTGAAGGGATGATCTCCCCTGGGCAGCCCCAGCTCTTTATGTTTCAGCCCCTCCCTAGCACCTGGCTGGATTTCAGCACTTTGGAACGGGGCTCAGCATCTGATCCCCTGCTCAGAGAGGAAAACTGGCATGGAAAGGAGAGTGAGAAGGTGGGGAAGTTGGGCATCCCAGGGCTCAGCCAGAGCTCTACCCCCTCACCCAAGTAGAACACGGTGGAGGTTCTCTCTCTGAGGGGATTATTGGAGGCTCTGAAACACACACTGGAATCCTGCGTGGCTTTACTGTGCGTGTCTGAGTTGCTGTCAGAGATCATAACTTGCAGTGTTTGAGACTGACCTGTGAATGCCGCTGGTTGGCTGCAGAGGAAGAGGAAATATTTTCTTCTTCTTCTGTGTTTTAAAATGCTCTGGCAGAGAGTTCCCTGTCCTGACATGATGCTGGACAAACAAGGATCCTCCGTCACTGTTAACTGGCCAAAAATTGCTTTGTACCTTTTGTTCCCACTCCTTCAGACCTTTCTCATTCCCACGCTCTCAAATGCCAGGTCTTGAAGTCTTGCACTGGAGTTTCTCTTTTTGGCTGTTTCCCGAGCAGGGCTCTGAACTGCTGCCTGCGGTATGGCTGTCTGACAGGCCGCTCAGCGGCTTCCCCTCTTCCCAGCCCCTTATAAGGGCACTGAGAGCTCTCTGGAGCCTCTTCGTGCAGTGCAGACATCCCAGCTGAGTGCCCGGCCTCCGGTGGGACAAACAACCGTGCACCAACACGGCTGAATTCGGGTTGAGGTTGCGTTTCCTCCAGCCTGGGCAGGAAGCCGAGCACCTGCAGCTGCATCCCACCTCTGCGGTGTGTTTGTTCCCTGGCTGCACTGCTGCCTGCCTCCCCGATCTCCATCACCTCTCATCTTTCACAGCTTGAGTCTTTGCCAGTCAAAGATTTGGCTTGTGCTGTTGCTTAACCCATCCAGCACAACACACTTCCCACTCTGTGAGAAGGGATGAGCATTACAAATGCTTCTGTGTCCCTGAGGCTCCTGCCAGGGAAGTGAGCACCCCATGGCTCTGTGCTCGGGGACTTGCCTGTCATCAATCCAGTCTCTGTCAGCTTCTTTGCACATTTCTGACTGGGCAGCGCTGGAGGTCAATTCTCTGCCCTCCTCATGTCTCCTCTTCTCCCTCACAGGTGATTTGGGAATTTGGCTGGAAGGATTATCATAGAGTCACAGGATAGTTTGGGTTGAGGGAACCTTCAGAGCTCCCCCAGTATCACCCCTGCCATGAGCAGGGACATCTTCACCAGCTCAGGTTGCTCAGAGCCCCCTCCAGCCTGGCCTGGGATGTCTCCAGGGATGGTTCATCCACCACCTCTCTGGCCAACCTGGGCCAGTGTTTTGCCACCCCCATTGTAAAAAAATTTCTTCCTCATGTCTAGCCTGCTCCCAGCATCCTGGGCCTTAGACGCTGGTGTGTGGAAGGCTGCAGAAGGGGCTGTGCTGTGGACGCTGCTGTCTGGTGTTTAGGGAAGGTGAAGGGTTTGATCAAACCAGACCTAAGACCTGATCTAATCAGAACTCTCCCGCCAGAGGTCCCTTCCACGCTGTTTATTCTGGGACAGCAGAGAACCACTTGCCTGCCGGGGACCTGCGCAGCAGGAGGGCAGTGGTCTCTGCTGAGTATGCTGTATGCAGGTTGTTCAGACCTGTTTCTGTATTAGTCACTTTGAATTCATCCAAGTGCCTCACCTGGCCTACGCTGTTCCTGGGCACTATGACAGCTGAGAGCTTTGGGGACTCTCTTAGGAATTCTTTTACTGCATGGATTTGTGCCACTGTCACTTTTGAGAAATGATTCAGCCAGCGGTCAAAGGGCTGTTCTTCCGACTGAGTTTGTGGAAATCATTTCTCCTTTTATTCAGCTGCCAAGAAGCGAGAGTTTATGCTTCGCCTCCACCAGACAAGGTCCTCGAGCTTCCTGCATGCCTCAGATGTCCGTCAGCGAGGTCTGTGGGGAGAGCAGCTTGGCCAGCAGGCAGCCGAAGGGCAAGCTGACATCAAATGCCAGTTGGAATCACATTGTTAATTGGTAGAAATGTTTTGAAGCTCATGTCCACTGTGATCATATTTCACCTTCTGCCACTGCTTTCAGTTGGAGAAGTTTCTCCTCGGCCTCTTCCCTGCAAGCCATGGAGCATTATGCTGCTGCTTCCAGAGGGTTTTCCCCATCCCCACAGAACCTGCTGCCGTAGCGATCCTTGTACAGAACTTTGTAAGCACTTTTCTGCAAAATAAGAAGGGATTATTTTGTTACTCCTGTTTTGTAGCCCACTGGTGGTATTTCAGCGTGGGGAGGAGGTGTGTGCTCTGTGAGCATTGTGAGCGCTTACTTGGCTGGATGATTTTCAGACCTGAACTGAAGCTGCCCCTGTCCTGCCCCATGTTCCCCAGGCCCCTTTCGCACACCAGCAGCACTTCCCCACTGGGGGAGCTGGTGGGAATCCCCCTGCTCCAGCTGTGGCAAGAGGGGCTGGCCGGTTTGGGTTTTTTGGGCTTGAGGACAGAATTTGGGCAGTTTCAGTTGTGATTTGTGCTGTGTTCAAGGCCAGACCTTGCCAGCATGTGGTGGGGTGCAGCCACTCCAGCTGCTCCCTGCCTTGGGTCCGTGTTCCCTGCCCTGCGTGGGAGCTGGGCCTTTGGCCATGGCACAAGGGACACATGGGGACAGGGAGCGGGTTTGTCTCTCAGCTGCAGCTGGACAGGATGACGCGAGCTGGACAGCTTCCCGGGCAGGAGGGCAGGTTTTGGTGGGAGGATCCTTGATTCGCTGTGGTTGGAAGAGTTGGTGCTGAGCTGTGCGGAGCAGCTCCCACTCAGGCAGGTTGGTTGGTTTGTGTGGGAGTGACGGTTTCTGTGTTGGTCTCCAGAGCTGCTCTGGCCTGTTGGCTGCTATGGTCAGATAGGGATGGTGCTTGGGAGCTGAGGAAAGGAGAACTGTTCTGGGTTACCTCGGACCTTCTTGATGGTGCTGCAGCCCTTGGCTTTGCGAGCTGGGTGGGCTGGCACCACCCGTGGAGAGGTTCCAGGGCAGGTTGCTCCCTGTTCGGGGCTCTGTGCTAGAGTGCACCATGCTCAGGTTTCCTTTCACAGCTTGCTCCTGCCTGGAGCTGGATGCTGGTAGAAAGTGCCAGGTGCTTCACTGGCTGGTGGAGCAGAGACCTTGTCCCAGAAAGCAGGAGAGCCAGCCCTGGTCACTGCCTCGCCCCCAGTGTCCAGTGGACCCTGTTTGTAGGTGTGACTGCGCTAGCACTCACAGGCCAGCTGCTGCCTCCAAAGCCCTGCTGCTGAGGTCAGACTGCTCCGTTTGCTTAGGAAAACCAAGGAGGTCTGGTAAAAAAGTGAGAAGCTGAGATTAGAGGAAACCAAAGATGCCAGTGGCACATGGCCAGACAGCTTCTGCTCCGGCTGCAAGAGATCTGCCGAGAGAGGAGCCAGGTCAGTGCTGTCCCGTGGCACTGCCTGGCTCTGTCCCTGCCCACTGTCCCAGCCCGTCCTGCCCTGTCCAGCAGTGCTATGCAGGTGCTGGTGCAGCCGGCTGGGGGCACGGGCAAGTGGGGGCCCTTTTGGAGCAGGTGCCCCTCCCAACCCTCAGTGTCCGTCCATCAGTCACACACACTGGCCCTGCTCAGTGGCCGTGGGGCAGGTCAGCCGCTCCATGGTCCTCAGAGCCCCCTGTGTGTGCTGACTGGTACCCCTGTCAGGGGCATAGCACTTCCTCCCTGAGCATCCAAAATACCTTCCCCTGCGGGGATGATTAGGCCTTGCCCCAGGGAGTCCCTTCAAGGCCTTATTATTGTCTGGGACTTTGTCCTTCTTGTCTTAATTAGCCCTTTCCGCTCCTGTTGCTACAGACAACCCCTGTGAGAGTCCGGGGATTCCCATAGTTGCAGTCAGGCGTGTGGTGCTGTTGTAAAAGAGAAGGTGCTGCAAAGCCACCCCAGAAATACCTCCCCTGCCCCTGCCCCGCCACGCTGCCCAGCCCTGGGACGGGACAGTGTTGGTGGGAAGGCGCAGTATGCGACACTGATCCCTCCCAGGTCCTGGTGCGGCACAGCAGCTGCTCTGGGTGACCCGGGGGCTGTGGGTGGGCACAGCCCAGCCCCTTGCACTCATCTCTGCCAACCATTGTTTCTAAGAGCTGTCCCCACACCGCAGCGTGACCGACGTGCTCCGGCTGGGACTGGTGCTGCCAGCTCAGCCGCAGGTGTACCCTGGTGTTCGGGGATCCCGAGCGATGTGGGGAGCAGCGACTGCAGCCCACAGGAGGGCGAGTAACAAACTTTTGTATGGTGAATTTACAACAACTGACCATCTTGTTCTTGAGTGAACTTTTTACTGTTTGATTTGTTTGTGTAGAATGTTTCCGAAGCTCTATTAATATTTAATGTTTAATATGAGGCTGGGCTGCTCCACACTCAGTGTTGTATATTTTGGAATGGCATTGTTTAGTGAAAAGACAGTGTTAGAATTACTCTGCTCTCTGAAGGGAATCGGACAAAAACCAGACTGTCTTTTTTCTTACATGAAGTGAACTTTTTGTTATGAAGTCCTAGCAGGTGTCCAGCCCTTCAGTAAAATGGTGCTCAGAACTGCCCAGTGTGTCCAGCTTTTCTTTGGGTCCCGCCAGACGGCTCCTCCCGGCACCGTGTGAGCTCCGTGGGACAGTATTACCCATGTGCCCAGCCGCTGCATGGGGCACGCTCAGCTGGAGACCACCTCCCCAGTGCCCCCAGCGAGGTTTGGGGTTACCCCATTAAAGAATGCCTGGCTTGGGATGGGAAGTGCTCCACACGAGTCCCACTGGTGCTAAACTGGTGTGAACTGGCGTTAATCTACATTCCAGGTTAGTTTCTAGAAATGTGCCAGCTCCTGTCTGCCCGCCCTCTGACTTCTCTCTGGATCTGCCCAGTCTGCAGCCGGGACTGTGGGGCCGCTAATTCAACAGACACGCTGTTGTTCACCCATGTGCGATCCGGATCTCCCGGTGCGCTGACCCAGCACTAATGGCGGTGGGACCATGGCCCCGGGCAGACACCAGCTCCCGTGCTGGAGCTCATTCCTGGGGAAGGGAAGTGGTTAAGCGGCTCTCCCTCTCGCTAAGGATGTTCAGGGAAGTGTTGTCCACCCGCTGAGCACACTGAAGTCGGTCCAAGCGGGGCTGGCCAGGCGTGAGAGGCTGCCCCAGGAGCTCAGAGGCTCCACTGAGGCTTGGGGGGGTCCCTCCTCTGTGTGTCCCAGAGCAGCGAGCGCTGCCAGGTTCCACTGCCACCCCTCCGAGCTGTCTCGCTCGGTGAAAGTTCTCCGACCACTGCTGAGGGGGGCTGGTGGAGCCCGGGGTGCCCAAGGGAGCGGGGGGTGCTCAGCAGCTTTGAAATGCTCATGACCAGGACTGCAGAAGAGCTGCCCCCGGACACGTCACCTCCATGGGCAGACGCAGGGCACCCCCACACATTCGGCTGTGGGGCGGCTGAGGGGATTGCAACTCAGGGTGGGAAGTCTGAGAAGCCTTCAGGGACGCCAGGAGGTGCTGGACATGGGCTGGGACACCTCACTTGTCCCTTAGATCCCGCTGAGGATCCCTCCCTCCAGTATTACCTTGCTTTTCAAGGCTGGAGATCCTGTTACAGTTGCCTTTATCAGGCCACTTTGGGTCTCCTCAGAGCAGATAAGGTTTGCTTGGCAAGGTCCTGCGGTACAGACAGTGCTGGCCAGTGCTAATGGCTCTTTATCAGCTCATCTCCGAACAGCTGAGGAGGTGGCAGTGCCCAGCCACCCCCCTGTGCCTCGCTGGGGACAGCCCTGTCCTTCCTCCAGGTTTCCCAGCACCTGCAGTGACCTGTAGGGAGCTGGCAGGGCTCTGCCTACAGCATCCCCTGCCCCGCTGAGTTGTGTGGGACCAGCCTGTGCTGTGTTGGGGTGTCCCTGGGGACGCAGGTTTTGGCGTCCCTGTGGCCAGCACTTGGGGAGCTGCTGCTTTGTCTGCCTGTGACCTTGCTCACCGGCGGGCGGCCAGAGCATGGCCTTGGCGTGGGGAACACGCAGCTCCTCTTCCTTCCTTCGGCCTCAGCTAATAAAAGGCACCATCCCTGTATGACAGTGAGGTCTCCAGCGAGCCTGGCCCCCACGCGCGACCCTGTGCTCCCCGCAGGACTCTGGGGGTCAGTGCCCAGCCCGGCCGGTCCGAAGGATCTGAGGCAGCACCAAATTGGCACAGGGTGAGTGTGGCCCTGGCTCGGGGCACAGGGGGGAGCAGGATCCATCGGGCAGGGGTGCTGGGGGAGCACAGCTGCCATGCCACCCCGGGGCTCCCAGTGCTGCTGCTGGAGACGTACCCTGAGCAGGCACAGATGGATTCGCACAGTGCAGGGCGAGTCCTGGCCAGGCTGCCCGACTGGGTGGCCTCATGTGCCACATGACTGGGCACGGCAGCCTGCGGAGATGCCACACCAGCTCCTAGCCAGCTCAGGCACGGGGCACTGCTGTCCCCCAGCTGGGCCACCACCGGCTTGTACCTGGCCTCTGCCTCACCTTGGTTAACGCTCGGTGCGGGCAGGTCCCTCCCCTCTCCTGGCACGCTGCTGGAGGAGGAGACAGGCACCGGCCGCCCTCCTCCAGGAACAGCCGCCGAGCCCAGCGGGGCTGAGCTGGCCAACACCGCAGCCCACCTGGGCCATGGCCACCTGCCCGGCGCCCAGGCCCCACGGGCACAGGTAGGAGCCGGTGCACTAGCGGGGAGCCCCAGGCACAGCAGAGCTGCGGGGCACGGCACAGCCCACGGCACACGGCACAGCCCTGGGGCACGGGCCAGGCGCTGGCAGCTGGCACAAGGGGGCACACAAGGAAGGGGCCATAGCGTCCCTTGGGAGAGACGGGCTGGGTCCCCTCTGTGCCCGCCGTGCACTTCCCAGGGCTGGTGCCTGTTGGACTTTGCTCGGGGAGCCGTGGCAGTGGGGAGGGCCGCGGGTCCCTCTGGAGGAATGCGCCCAGCCGGTGGCACCATGGCTGTGCCCAGGCGAGCTCCCGGTGGGGCAGACTCTGGGTGTGGCTCCACCCTGGAGCCACACCAGCACCTCTGCCACGGGGCATCCCTAAGCGGGGCAAACAGCGGTGCTGTGGGCCCCATGCAGCCGTGCCAGTGTTGGGTGCCCATCCCGCTGTGCCGCCCTGCAAGCGGCGGCAGGCGCGTTCTTGCCGTGCTGTGCCGGGAGCCCTGGGAACGCGGCGCCGCTGGCTCACCAACCCACGAGGTGCCCTTTTGTTCACCGGTGGAGCCCGCCGTGCTGCCCGCGGGCCGGGGCGTGCCAGCGCTGCCGACGCCTGGCTGGTCTGGCCTCTGCGGGCAGGCAGGCAGTGGGGGCCTCCAGGCAGAAGGAATCGGCAGTGACATTCCCGTAGCCTGGAGACCGCCGTCCCTTTCAGCGGGCAGTCCATTTGAATAAGAATCGTGCGCGGGGAAGGGGGGCCGCCGGCCGCCGCCATCCCATTGCCGCCCTCGCCCCGGCTCATTTCTGCACACCCAGCCTGGGGGTCAGTGGGTCCCACGCCGCCCTCACCCTTGGCCTTGGCCCCGCTGGACGCTGCAGGACGCCAGGTACCAGGGGTTCGTGGGGCTTGGGGACCCCTCGCCGGCATGTAGCCCTGCGCCGCCTTGCCCGCCACTTTGGCGCGGCTTCGAGCGGGCGGGTGACGGGGCAGCGTCGTGGCCCCCCCGCCGCCCCGAGCCCCCCTGCCCCGGCTGGCTCCCACGCACGGACAGGAAAGATGTGTTTGGGCAGCGCCGGGGCCAGGCTTTGATCCAGCGCTTGCAAGGCTGGGAGCGGGCGGTACCAGGGGAGAAGGAAACACAAAAGGCAGCTCCAGCCTAAATTTAACAGCGAGACCAGGGATGCCCTTGTCCAGCCGGCTCCAGTGCCCCTGGCTCCCCTCCCTGGCTGGCCCTGGCCCGGCAATGGGACCCCCCAGGGACACCAGTGGCACTCGACACAGGATGGGCACGGCACAGCTTGTGCAGGGTTTGGGGGTGCAGGGCATGGCTGTGCACCCGGGTCTGTGTGCTGTAGCACCCCGGGCCCGTGCAAGGCTGGGGCATGGCTGCGGGGGTGGGCGCTGGGTGTCACCCCAGGGGACTTAGTACCCAACTGCCCACCCGGCCTCACTCCCCCCTGCTGTCCCTGGGGTGCACTGCCATGCCAGAGCTGGGTGGGTGCACTGTGGGGAGGGGCTGGGCCCTGGCCGCCCTGTGCCCCGTACCGTACCCCACGCCCTGCCACAGTGTCGTCTCTGTGTCCCCACAGGCAGAGCCCCTGGCTGCCCATGGACCTCCTGGCACTCGCTCTCCTACTGGGTAAGCGCTGGCTTTGCTGGGGCACCATGCATGGCTGAACACCCTGTGTACCCACAATGCGGGGGCTGCAATGGCCCTGGGACCCAGCCCGGGGCGGTGGGTGCTGGGCAGCGGGGGCGGTGGCGATGGCGATGCTCCCTGGCCGGCAGCAGCCAGGGCCCGATGGCCACAAATCCCAGCGAGGAATCCGGGCTGCGCTGAGCCCCGGCAGGATTAGCGAGCGCCTGACCTGGCTCCCGACTCTCCCCGGCACCACTCAGCGCCCCGGGGGCTGCCCGGCCCCCCAGGAGCACAGGCAGCCCAGCCCCCCGCTCCCTGCCCCCCGGTCACGAGGCTGCGGCGCTGCTGCCAGCACCTTTCTGGGTCACGGAGCTTCGTGCTGCATCAGTGGGTCGGGACACGGCGATGGGACATGACGGGATGGATGGGGGTGGGGTGGGTGCTGGGCAGGCATCTGGGGTGCACGGGGCAGTGGGAGGCACCCAGGGGGGCCCTGGCGCAGCCCCCAGCCCATGTCCTCGTGCTCCCTGCAGCAGGGCTGCTGGTGACGGGGGCCTGGCAGGAGCCCGACCCGAGTCACGGCTGCGCCCGCGGCAGCTGCTACCCGGCCACCGGGAACCTGCTGGTGGGACGAGCCTCCCGCCTGAGTGCCACCTCCACCTGCGGGCTGGCCGGGCCCCAGGAGTTCTGCATTGTCAGCCACCTCCAGGTGAGCCCACGTAGCCCTGGCACAGCCCTGGCACAGCCGCGGCACAGCCGGGCACTAGTGTAGCCTCCAGCCGCCTGTGCCTGACGGTGCCACTCCGCGGCACAGGACTCGGAGAAATGCTTCACCTGCGACTCGCGGGATCCATCCCTGCCTGAAAGCCACCGCATCGAGAATGTCATCTACCTGAGCGGCCCCCACGGCCAGCGGACCTGGTGGCAGTCAGAGAACGGTGAGACCAGGGCTGCAGTGGGGCTGCCCCCGTGTTCTGTGTGCCTCAGGGCTGTGTGGCAGTGCGATCCAAGGGGTCTTTTGCCACCGCCTCTCTGTGTCCCCAGGCGTGGAGCACGTCAGCATCCGCCTGGACCTGGAGGGTGAGTTCCACTTCACCCACCTCATCATGAAGTTCAAGGTGGGTCCTGGCGCATGGGTGCCTGGGATGGGATGGGATGGGATGGCTCTGCAGGGACTGCGAGACCAGCTCTCCATCCCATCTTGGGTGTCGTGCAGACCTTCCGCCCCGCTGCCATGCTGGTGGAGCGCTCAGCCGATTTTGGACACAGCTGGAAGGTCTATCGCTACTTCGCCTACAACTGCTCCAAGCTCTTCCCCGGTGTCCCTAGCCAGCCCTCGGGCTTGGTGGACGAGGTGCTGTGTGACCAGCGCTACTCCGAGATCGAGCCCTCCAGCCACGGGGAGGTGTGTGGGGCTGCGGTGTTGCACAGGGTGGGCCGAGGGGCTTTAGGGGGACAGGGTCACCCATCACTTCCTCCCTCCAGGTCATCTTCAAGGTGCTGGATCCCTCCATCCCTGTGGCAGATCCGTACAGCCCAGACATCCAGGGTGCGTGGCCAGGAGTGCCAGGACTGCGGGGCCGCGGGGCGGTGGGGCGGGTGTTGATGGTGTTATTGCCACCCCCCAGACCTGCTGCGTGTCACCAACCTGCGGGTGAACCTCACCAAGCTGCACACGCTGGGGGACAACCTGCTGGACACACGGCAGGAGGTGCTGCACAAGTACTACTATGCCGTGGATGAGCTGGTGCTGCGCGGGAGCTGCTTCTGCCATGGCCATGCTGCCCACTGCGCCCCGGCACCCGGCGCCCCAACCTCCTCCATCCCCAGCATGGTGAGGTGTACGCAGCCGTGAGTGCAGCACAGTGTCCCCTGAGGCCTGGTGGCCACACTGAGCTGGGTGCTCCCCACCCAGATCCATGGGCGCTGCGTCTGCGAGCACAACACGCAGGGGCTGAACTGCGAGCGCTGCCAGGACTTCTACCACGACCTGCCCTGGCGCCCGGCCGAGGGCTCCAGCACCAACGCCTGCCGCCGTGAGTGCCCCATGCCAGCACCGTGCTGTGCCCGGGGACTTGGGGTCCCATACGCTGGGTTGGGGGAGTGGGTGTCCTGCACGTTGTGTTTAGGGACTTGGGGTTCCTGCATGTTGTGTGTGCGGGGTTCAGCATCCCGGGGCTGTGGCTTGGGGCTGGGGATTGAGGGTCCCACGTGCTGTGCTTTGGGGTTGGGGGTGCTGCATGTGGAGCTGGAGCTTGGGAGGCTCAGGATGCTGCAGGCTGCAATTTAAGGGGGTTGGGGTACATCATGATGGGATGTGGGGCTGGGGATTCTGCAGGCTGAGGCTGGAAGAGCCGAGATCGAGGAGCTGCACCCCCGAGTTTGGGGTGGGGGTGCTGCCAGGTGGGGAGTTGGGGTTCTGCATGCCATGTCATGTCACCGTCCCCGCAGGCTGTGACTGCAATGAACACTCACAGCGGTGCCACTTCGACATGGCCGTCTACCTGGCCACGGGCAACACCAGCGGGTCCGTGTGCGATGGCTGCCAGCACAACACCATGGGCCGCCGCTGCCACCTCTGCAAGCCCTTCTACTACCGGCACCCCCGCTCTGACATCCGCTCCCCCACCGCCTGTGCCCGTGAGTGCCGTGAGACCCCAGCCCCACGGCTTTCCCCAGCCCCACGGCTCCCAGTGCCACCAGTGCTGGCCCCACAGCTCCCAGTGCCGGCAGCTCCAGCTCCCCATGGTCTCTGTCTCTCGGCAGCGTGTGACTGTGACCCGGCGGGCTCGCTGGACGGAGGTGCCTGCGATGGGCACACGGACGTGGCGCTGGGCATGATCGCAGGGCAGTGCCGCTGCAAGGAGAACGTGGCCGGTCCCCGCTGTGACCGGTGCCGGCACGGTGCCTATGGCCTCAGCCACGGCGACCCGCAGGGCTGCCAGCGTGAGCCGGGACACAGCAATGGGCACGGGAGGATGTGGGGTGGAGGGATGGGGATGGAGGGATTGTGGTGGAGGGATCGTGATAGAGGGGTCATGATGGAAGGGTGTAGATGGATGGATGGTGATGGAGGGATGTGGGATGGAGAGAAGGGGATGAAGAGATGGGTATGGAGTGATCATGGTGGAGAGATGGGGACGGAGTGCTGTGGAATGGAGAGATTGTGATGAAGGGATGTAGGATGGAGGGATGGAGATAGAGGGATGTGGATGAGGGGTAAGGGATGGAGGGATGTGTATGGAGGAATCATGAAGGAGGGATGTGGAATGGAGGGATGGAGAGTCAGCAATGGGGATGGGGGCATGAGGGATCGAAAGACACAGCACGGGGAGAGAGGGCTGTGAAATCTGTGGGCTGCGGTGCCACATGGCAGCCCCTCATGTGTGGGGGTGCGTGTGTGGGGGGGCAGCATGCAGATGTGACCCGCGGGGCACGGTGGCCGGCAGCTCCCCCTGCGACCCCATCAGTGGGGACTGCTACTGCAAGCGCTTCGTGGCCGGGCGCTCCTGCAGCCAGTGCGTGGTGAGTGCCCCTTCCAGCCCCACAGCCAGCCCCACACCACGCTCCCTGCCTCTGACTCACCCCAGCCCCACGGCACCCCCAGGGCTGGGCTGGCCACACACATGCCCCACACCCCCCCACTCTCACCGCAGCCTGAGTTCTGGGGCCTGAGCTACGATGTGGGGGGCTGCCGGCCCTGCGCCTGCGACTTCGGGGGAGCCTACAGCAACCGGTGGGGCACGGGGATGGGGGGGGGCGGGAGTGGGAACAGGGCTGGGGGTCAAGTGTGGGGGGAGGGAGGGTTGAGGATGTCAGTGGAGGGATGGGGACAGGGCTGGGGAGATAGAGGGGTCTTGGGATGGATAGAGGGATCTCCATCCCCAGAGATGGAGGGATGGGGATGGGGATGGATGGAGGGATGGTTGAGGACAAAGACAGACAGAAGGACAGACTGAGGGACAGGATGATCACCGCCAGGTGCTCCATGGAGGATGGGGCTTGTCCCTGCCGTCCTCACCTGATGGGGCGGCAGTGTGACCAAGTACAGCCCGGCTTCTTCTGCGCCCCCCTCGACTACTACACCTACGAGGCCGAGCAGGCCACCAGCCATGGCCACGACCACCCTCAGCTCCCAGTGAGTCCCAGGCTTGTGCATGGCTATCACTGTGCACCGTGCTCCATGCATGGCTGTCACTGTGCTCTGTGTGTGGCTGTCACCCTATCCTGCATGTGGCTGTCACCAAGCCCTGTGCATGGCTGTCCCCATGCATGTCCACCTGTTGCCTGCCCTGTCCCCGCAGGGCGCCATCCGGGCTGAGGTGGCCCAGGACTGCCTGGAGTACGACCCGGGGGAGCCAGGGGGACGGAAGGGACGCCCGCGGCACCAGCGCAGCCCCCCTCGCACCCCCCAGCCCCGCGGCCCCTCACGTCGTAGCCGCCAGCAGCCCCCCAAGGTGAGCCCCAGGGGGGCAGGGTGGGGCATGGTGGGGTGCTGTGGGGTGGGGGGCAGAGCCAGGGGAGCCAGCGCTGAGCTGTGCCCTGTCCCACCCAGCCGGACGTGGAGGAGGTGGTGCGGGATGGCACCGGGCACATGGTGACATGGACAGGCTCGGGGTTTGCCCGGGTACGCGACGGGGCTGGCCTGACCTTCCGTGTGGACAACGTGCCGTACCCCATGGACTACGAGCTGCTGCTGCGCTACGAGCCTGAGGTGAGCGTGGCCACAGCCACAGCCATGGCCATGGCGGGTATGGCACAGCATGGCCCTGATGCCACCTCGCCTGTCTCTGCAGTCAGCCGAGGACTGGGAGGCCGTGGTCAGCGTCAGCTCCCGGGTGCTGCCCACCAGCCCTCGCTGTGGGAACCTGCTGCCCTCCGAGCAGATGTACCGGGAGAGCCTGCCCCACAGCCAGAGGTGGGCACGGCGTGGGCTGGGATCATGGGATGGGATGGGATGGGATGGGATGGGATGGGATGGGATGATGGCATGGCATGGCATGGAATCAGGGTGGGCTGTTATGGGATCAGGGTGGGATGGGATGGCATGATGGTAGCATGGGATGGGATGAGGATGGAGATGGGAACAAGGATCAGCACAGGACAGGTACAAGGACATTCCTGTCACACTCCCAGAACTGAGGGATGGGCACGGGATGGAAACAGGAACAGTCCTATGGCCCCATGGGAGGACAAGGGATGGGAACAGGGTCAAGGAAGATGGTTGGGTCCTGCTGTTGTCCCATGGCTGTCCCCATGGTCCTGCTGTTCCCATGCCCTGATGCCTGCCTCTGCACAGGTACGTGCTGCTGTCCCGGCCCTTCTGCTTTGAGCCAAGCACCCCCTATGAGGTGACCGTGAGGCTTCAACGGGCTGGTGTCACCCAGCGCCACCCCAGTGCCTTCATCCTCATAGACTCGGTGAGCAGGGTCCCGCTGCACCCCATGCTGGGGGCTCAGCAAGGGTGGGGTGATGGACAGGGATGGGGGACCATGGGCATGTGAAGTGGGGATGGGGCTGGGGATGTCAATGGGGCTGGGGACATTGATGGAGTTAGGGTTGGCATTAGGGATGTGATTGGGGATGGGGACAAGGAAGCCTATGGGGATGGCAATTTGGGTGGGAGCATCAATGGGCTTGAGGATGTTGATGAGGTTGGGGATGTTGATGAGGTTGGGGATGTCAGCGGAGCTGGGGCTGTTGATGGGGTTGTGGGAGTCGAGCCCCCAGCAGCCCCTGGGAGCAGGGGCTGGGTCCTATGGAGGGTGGTGGCTGTGCCCGCCCCCAGCCCCATCTCCCCTCCTGCTCAGCTGGTGCTCCTGCCACGGGTGTTGGAGCTGCCAGGCTTCCATGGGGCAGATGGAGCAGCTCGCCGGGAGGAGCTGGAGCGGTACCGGTGCCTGGAGGCGTTTCGCATGGCCCCCCCGTCCCCCCTGGCCCAGGCCTGTGCCCGCCTGGTCTGCAGCGTCTCGGCACTGCTGCACGGCGGGGCCCTGGGTGAGTGGGGGTGCTGCGGGTGGCGGGATGGGAAGGGGTCAGGGGATGTGATGGGAGCAGTGGGTGGAGCCAGTGTGGTGGGTCACGATGGGTCTGTGCCCATGGCAGGGTGCGGGCAGGGCGTGGGCAGGACAGCCTCGGCTCCATGCTGGCTCTGCTGCCCGCAGCCTGCCAGTGCGACCCACAGGGCTCCCGCAGCAGCGAGTGCCAGGCGCAGGGAGGGCAGTGCCAGTGCAAGCCCCACGTCATCGGCCGCCGCTGCGACCACTGTGCCCCCGGCAGCTACGGCTTCGGGCCCCTGGGCTGCAGCTGTGAGTAGCAGGATCTGTGCCTGCCAGGCATCCCTGTCCCTTCTGTCTGTCTGTCCACGCAGCTGTCATCGCCCCATTTGCTGCCCGTCTGACCGTTCACTTGTCTGTCCATCTCTGCACTTGTCCATCTCAGCCCTGCTGTCCTGCAGCCCGTGGGTTGGGTCCCAGTTCCCCCTCAGTCCATCTGTCTTTCCATCCATCCATCCATACACCCAAACCCCGTGCTCCTGCCTGGCATGGGCACTGCCCTGCCTTGCACTGACTCATCTGTCCATCCGCTTGTCTGTCTGCCCACAAGAACCCTCCTGTGCTGTAGCCTGTGGGCTGGGCATGCCCTGGGTGCTGGTCCCTCATCTGTCTGTCTGTCCCTGTGTTGCTGTTCCCCTGTGCCTGACCCGAGCTGTGCCATCCCGCAGCCTGTGCCTGCTCCCCGGAGGGCTCGGTGTCCCAGCTGTGTGACGCGGTGAGCGGGCAGTGCCGGTGCCAGCCCGGTGCCGTGGGCCGGCAGTGTGACCAGTGCCAGCCCGGCCACTGGGGCTTCCCTGCCTGCCGGCCCTGCCAGTGCAACGGGCACAGTGAGGAGTGTGACCCCCGGACGGGCAGCTGCCTGCACTGCCGCGACCACACCACCGGCCGGCACTGCGAGAGGTGAGCCTGGTGATGGGGATGGGATGGGATGGGATGGGATGGGATGGGATGGGATGGGATGGGATGGGATGGGATGGGATGGGATGGGATGGGGTAGGGTGGGATAGGATGGGATAGTAGGGTGGGATATGATGGGATAGATGAGGTGAGACTGAGATTATGAGAGATGAGATGATGAGATGATGATGAGATGATGAGATGAGATGAGATGAGATGAGATGAGATGAGATGAGATGAGATGATGATGAGATGAGATGAGATGAGATGAGATGAGATGAGATGAGATGAGATGAGATGAGATGAGATGAGATGAGATGATGAGATGAGGTGGGGTGGGATAGTAAAATAGGATATGATGGGATGGATGAGATGGGATATGATGGCATGGCATGGGATGACATGGGATGGGGCAGGATGGGATGGATGATGGGATGAGAGGATGGGATGGGATGGGATGGGATGGGATGGGATGGGATGGGATGGGATGGGAAGGACCCCTGGGGCCACTCACTCCTTGTCCTTGCAGGTGCCAGGACGGTTACTATGGGGACCCAGTGCTGGGCTCGGGGCAGCAGTGCCGGCCCTGCCCCTGCCCCGGCTACCCTGGCACACGGCACTACCATGGCAGCGCCTGCCACGCTGACGAGGAGACCCACCACATTGTCTGCCTCTGTGCACCTGGATACACTGGTGAGGGGCAGAGCGGGCACCGTGCAGTGGGGACCCCCCAGCACCGGGACTGCGGGACCCCCGGCACCCATGGACCCTGTCCCCACAGGACCCCGCTGTGACCGCTGCTCCCCCGGCTACTTCGGGGTGCCGGAGATGGAGGGGGGAGCATGCCGGCCCTGCCAGTGCAACAACAATATCGATGCCAGCGACCCAGGGGCCTGCGACCCCCACACGGGGCACTGCCTGCGCTGCCTGTACCACACCGCCGGGCCCCGCTGTGCCCACTGCCAGCCTGGCTACTATGGCAATGCCCTGCAGCGTGGCTGCCGGCGTGAGTGGGGGGCTGCAACAGGGCAGGGAATGTGTGAGGGTTTGGGGATGTGGGTGGATTTGGGGTGATGCAAAGGCTCAGGTTGTGGGGTGAAGCTTGGGGCTGCTGTGGGGTGTGGGGGCATTGGGCTTGTGTGGAAGGGTTGGTCAGGGTTTGGGCGTGTCTGGGGGTTTGGGAGTGGGTGGGGGATTTGGGGCTGTGCCCGGGGTTGGGGGTGGGCAGGGGACCTGGATCAGGGTTGGGATGTTGGGTTCCGGGGGGGCTGGGGCTGTGTATGAGTTTGGTACTAAGCCAGGGATTTGGGGTGCTGGGGCCAGGTGCCAGGAGGGCATCGCCTGGGTGGGGGGTACAGGCTGAGTCCCACATACCCACCCACCCCCCTGCAGGCTGCGGCTGTGACCCGCAGGGCACCCTGGCCTCCCACTGCACCGCCGGCACCTGCGCCTGCGACCGCGGCACCGGGACCTGCGCCTGCCGGCCCAACGTGCTGGGCAAGAGCTGCGACCGCTGCGCACCCCACTTCTGGAGCCTGGGGGGGCTGGGGGGCTGCGAGCCCTGTGGCTGCCACCCCACACGCGCCCTGCACCCCTCCTGTGATGCGGTGAGCCCCGCCAGCACCCTGGCATGGCTGCACTGCCCTCCTGGCACATGGTGTGCTGCTGGCTGAGCCCACTGCTCTCGCTGCAGGTGACAGGGCAGTGCCAGTGCCGGCCCGGCTTTGGGGGTCGCGTCTGCTCCCAGTGCCAGGAGCATCACTGGGGAGACCCCGAGCGGGAGTGCCGAGGTGGGGGCATGTTCCAGGAACTGGGGACGTGAGGGCTCTGGGGACCTGGGGTGTGGGGAGAACCTGGGTACATGGTGGGACTCCAGGGATGTGGGGGAACCTTAGGGACAAGTTGGGACCCTGGGGATATAAGCGACCCTGGGGACATAGTGGTAGATTCTGAACACGGGGGCACTGGGGAGATAGTGGGATGCTGAGGACACGGGGGACTCAGGAGATCCTGAGGATATGTTGAGGTCGTGGTGACATGGTGGGACCCTTCAGACATGGGGGACCATGGAGCTGTAGTGGGATGCTGGAGGCATGGTGGGACCCTGGGGACGCGGGTGACCTTGGAGACACAGCTGGATGCTGGGGACATGGAGGACCCAGAGTACCCTGAATACACAGTGGGATTGTGGGGACATAGGAGACCCTGGGGACATAGCGAGGTTCTGGAGACACAGGGAGGTATGGTGGGACGCTGGGGACATAGTGACACTCTGGGGACACAGGACTCCCTGGGGAGGCTGGGACATGCCACCGCCTGTCTCCACAGCATGTGAGTGTGAGCCACTGGGCGCGGAGAGCCTGCAGTGCGAGCCAGCCAGTGGGCAGTGCCTGTGCCGGCCGGGCTTTGGGGGGCTGCGCTGTGACCGCTGCCAGCGGGGCTACCAGGAGCCCTTTCCCCGCTGCTCGCCCTGCCACCCCTGCTTCGGGCGCTGGGACCTGGCCCTGGGCAGCCTGCGGGACGGGCTGCGGCGCCTGGGGGCACAGGCACGGGCGCTACGGGAGGGGGGAGCTGCACCCCAGCTCAGCCCCCACCGCCTGCGGGAGCTGGAGGAGGCCCTGGGGCGCCTGGAGCAGCTGCTGGCGCAGGGGGGCAGCCCTGGTGGCCCCCTCCTCAACGAGCTGCCCCGGCAGCTGGACAGCACCAGGCAAGTGTGCATGGTGAGCTGGGGGTGGGCATCCCTGTTTTGTCACCCAGAAAAGCTTGAAACCCCTCTTCCTCCCCAAAGGACAGAGCTGGATGACTTCTGGAAGCAGCTCCAAGAGCTGGAACAACATCTGGATCAGCTGTCACAGGCAGATGCGCGGCACCGCAACCGGCTAGCCGGGCTGACCCATGAGCTGGGGGGTCTCAACCGAACCACCTCCCACCTCCAAATCCTCCTCAGCACTGTGGCAGCAGCTGGATTTGACGGTAAGAGTATCTGGTGAGGATTGGGGAGTTCTGTGGGAACCATCCTGGCCACACCCTGACACCAGCACCCTCAGAGTCGTACCGCAGCATCCTGGCGTCAGCAGAGAACTCGCGGCAGGCAGAGGTGGTGGCCAATGGCACGGTCAGCCAGCTGAACAGGGCACAGGCTGCACAGCAGGCTACTGAGAAGATGCTGCGGCAACGGGGCGATGCTTTCCGCCGCGGCACAGCTGCGGCACGGAAATCCTTGCGGGAGGCACAGAAACGGGTGATGGGACTCAGTGTCGCTGGGATCAATGAGAAGGTGAGAGCAGGACAGGGTGGGGCAAACTGGCTCATGGGAGGAGACCCCCATGCCGGGGATCTCCCCCCATGCAGTGTTGAGCTGCCATCTCCACCACTGGCATCACCACAGATTTGTGGGGTGCCTGGAGACCAGAGCTGCAAGGAAGCGCCTTGTGGAGGAGCCTTGTGCCGGGACGGTGTGGGGACACGGCGCTGCGGTGGCACAGGGTGTGCAGGGGCACTGCCCGTCTCGGTTCGAGCCCTGAGCAGCGCCCGTAACGCCTCGCTGCAGCTGGAGGTGGCCTTGGGGCAGCTGGGGGTTGTGGCGCAGAAGGTAGGGGTGGTGGCTCCATGGCACTTTTTGTTGCCCCCTTGTACTGTGCATGGTATGTTTGTGCCCCTTTGCATGGACATTCATGCCCCCATGAACATCCCACTAGTTCCCTTTCCATGCCACTATGATGTCCCCTTACATGTCCCACACTGTGCTCTTTCCATGCCTCTTTGCATGTCCCCTTGCATGTCACACCTGTGCCCTTTCCATGTTCCCAAGCACATCCCGCCTTTTATGTCCCTCTTATGCCCCTTCACACATGACCCTTCTGCCACTTGCGTGTCCCTCTGAGTCACTGCTGCACTCCCTTGTGCACCCCGTTTATGTCCCCTTGTGGGCCCCTTCTATGGCCCCTCATACCCTGTTGCACACTCCGTTCCTCCTGTCTGCTTGCACACCCCCCATGCCCCTTTGCACACGCTGTTACCATCTTGTCCCCATGCATGTCCCCTCATACACCCTGCCCACCCTGCTGTGTCCCCTCCCTGGGGATGCCCCATAGCCCCGCTCAGCCCTGTGCTCCCCAGACACAGGAGGTGCAGGAGCTGGCGCAGGGGGCGCGGAGCCGGGCAGAGGAGGTGCTGGGGCGGTCACAGGCTGCCCGCAGCCGCTCGGAGAAGGCGACAGCTCAGCTGCGAGACTTCATCCGCCGAATCAAGGCCTTCCTGGCAGGTAGCACCGGCTCAGGGTGGGCACACGGGCATGGCGGGGGTCAGTGTGCCCACCCTGAGCCCACCCCACTCCCCTGTTTCCACAGAGGAGGGAGCTGACCCGGGCAGCATCGAGCTGGTGGCTCGGCAGGTGCTGAACATCTCCCTGCCCAGCAGCCCCCGGCGGATCCAGGAGCTGCTGCAGGAGATGCAGGAGAGCATCGGCCAGCTGGAGGGGGTGGACGCGGTGCTCAACAGCACGGAGCAAGGGCTGGCCATGGCGCGGGGGCTACTGGTGCAGGGACAGAACGCCAGGTGAGTGGCAGGGGACATGCTAGGGTTGGCAGGGGCTGTGGGTCCATCCCCCAGTGCTGGCAGCGGCTGGAGCTGCCCGTGCTGCTGCAGGGAGCGAGCGGAGGGCGTGAGGGATGAGCTGGCGGGGACACAGCGAGCGCTGGAGGCGGCGCGGGCACAGGTGACGGCAGCGGCGAGTGCCCTGCGGAGTGCCAGGGATGCCATCCAGGTGACAGAAAGCAGAGCCAAGGAGGTGAGGGACACTCAGGTTGACAGCGTGCTGGAGCTTGGGAGTGCGGCCAATGCTGCTGGCACAGCTGGGGAGTGGGGATGGTGCTTTGGGTGTGCTGGGGGCAATGGGGTCAGTGCTGTGGGGGCATGGGGAGTAACAAGGTTGGGGCCATGGGTGCACTGGAAGTAATGGGGTCGGTACCACGGATGCTCTAGAAGCAATGGGTCAATGCTGTGGGTATCATGGGAGTAACTGAGTCGGTACCATGGGTGCACTGGGAATGGTGGTATTGGTGCCATAGGGGCACTGGGAGTAGCAGGCTCAGTGCTGTGGGTACACTGGGAGAGCAAAGCCGATGCTGTGGGCACACCAGGGGCAGTGAGGCTGCATCAGGGGCACATGGATGATGTGGGGCGGGTGCCGAGGGTTTGCCGAGGCAGTGGGGCTGGCAATGTGGGCGCAATGGCAGCCGGTGCCCATGCATGTCCAGGCAGAGCGCAGGCTGCAGGCGCTGGAGGGGAAGGAGTCGCGGGCGCAGCGGCGGCTGCGGGAGCTGGCACAGCGCGTCACTGCTCTGCGGGAGCGGGGCCGGGACACTCGCCGCATGGCCCAGCAAGCCAAGGATGGGGCACAGCGTGCCACCGCCGCCTCGGGGACACTCAGCCAGGTGAGCCTTGGCCCTGCCTGGCCACAGCACAGCACTGAGAGGGCATGGGGTGCTGGGGGGTTTCAACCTCACCATGTCCTTGTGCCACCAGGACCTGGCACAGGTGACGCAGCGCTACGTGGTGCTGAAGGGTCGAGTGAGCGGGCTTGCTGGGGTGTCCAGCGGGGCCCTGCAGCGTGTGACACAGCTGACAGCGGAGGCCCAGGACCTTCTGGACAAGGCCAGCAGCAGCAAGAGGAAGCTGGAAGGTAGGGGGGCAGCATGTGGTGAGGGGCATTCCCTGCCACTCCCCATCATGCCCAGTGCCCACCTCTCCATGCACACCATAGAATCATAGAACAGTTGGGGTTGAAAGGACCTTCAAAGCTCACCCAGTCCAACCCCTGCAACGAGCAGGGACATCTTCACCAGCTCAGGTTGCTCAGAGCCCCGTCCAGCCTGGTCTGGGATGTCTCCAGGGATGGAGCATCCACCACCTCTCTGGCCAACCTGGGCCGGTGTTTTGCCACCCTTATTGTAAAAAATTTCTTCCTTATGTCTCCTCTTGTCCCCCTGAGCATGTCCCACATTGTGCCGCAAGGGTGACCTCGGCTGGGGACATGGCAGGGGGCTGATCCCTGACCATGGCCTCATCCCACAGAGCTGGAGCAGCACTTCGGGGCCAACGAGCGGGCGATGGCGGCGAAGGCGACGCGACTGCAGGCGTTGGAGCAGCGGGTCTGGGGGCTGCTAGAGGAGATCCGGGAGAGGGCCAACGCTTATGCCACCTGCTAGGGACCAGCGGCGGGACCGGGGGCTGGAATCCGGTCCTGCCCCGCAGCCCTCCCCGGTTCCCGCAACCCGGGGGTGCCATCCCTTCCGCGGGTTCCTGTAGCACGGCCGCGCTTGCAAATAAAGCCCTGAACAGCGGCTGCCCGTGTCCGGTGCCTGCCCGCGTCCTGCCCGCCTCCTGCCCGCCCGTGGCCGGCGCTCCCCGCTCCGGCCGGGATCCGCCCCGCGCTTTCCGCGCAGCCCCGAGCGCTGCGCCCGCCGCCCAGCTCGGAGGGGGGAGCGGGAGGGAGCGGGACGGGAACGGGAACCGGCGGGACGGGACGGCACCTGCCGAGCGCCCCCTTTTTGCGCCCCCTTTGCGCGCCTCTTGCGCCCCGGTTGCGCCCCCGCGATGCGGAGCCCCGGCGCCCTCCTGCTGCTGCCGCTGCTGGCCGGTGAGTCCGCGCGCCCCCCCGGCAACGGCGGGGCCCGGGGGGGTCGGGGTTCGGCCCGCCGCCCTGTTTCCGGGCGGCCACGGAAGGGGCCCCGGGCGGTCGCGGGGGCAGCCCCGTCCGGGACCCCCACCGCCAGCGCCCTCAGCGGCTCTCTGCCCCGCAGGGCTGGGGGGGGCCCCGGCCCCCGACTTCCCCCAGGTCTGCGCCCGCGGCAGCTGCTACCCGGCCACCGGGGACCTGCTGGTGGGACGAGCCCCCCGCCTGAGTGCCACCTCCACCTGCGGGCTGCGCCGGCCACAGCCCTACTGCATCGTCAGCCACCTCCAGGTGAGCGGGACAGGGACGGGGTAGCGACCAGGGGACACCGGGTGGGGACCAGGGGGACAGGACAGGGTTGGGGACACACTCCGCCGAGCCTCCCACTCGCAGGAGGAGAAGAAGTGCTTCGTCTGTGACTCGCGGCGACCCTACGATGCCCGTGCCAACACCAACAGCCACCGCATCGAGAATGTTGTCACCACCTTTGCCCCCCGCCCCAAGAAAGCCTGGTGGCAGTCGGAGAATGGTGAGCTGCAGGCGGGGGCGGCAGGGTGTCCCGGGGGGGCTCGCCTTCCCTTCCTCCCACGCTGAGGAAGTGTGACTCAGCCGGCGGCCACGGCCGCACCCCTGGACCACGGCCGGGTTGGGGGGATGAGCCCCGGGGACCCACAGAGTGGGTGCTCCCTACAGTCACACGTCCTGTCCCCAGGCGTGGAGCACGTCAGCATCCAGCTGGACCTGGAGGCCGAGTTCCATTTCACCCACCTCATCATGACCTTCAAGGTGGGTCCCAGCCCGCGGGTACCTGGGATGGGATGTAGATGGGACAGGGTGGTGCAGGATGGGATGTCATGGGACAGGACAGGATAGGAAAGGAGGGGATGGGATGGGGCCTGTGGGGCTGGCCCCATACCACCTGCATGTCACACAGACCTTCCGCCCCGCGGCTATGCTGGTGGAGCGTTCGGCTGATTTTGGGCGCAGCTGGAAGGTCTACCGCTATTTCGCCTATGACTGTGCCACCTCCTTCCCTCACGTCCCCCGTGGGCCACTGCGCCGCATTGATGATGTTATCTGCGAGTCCCGCTACTCTGACATCGAGCCCTCCACCGAGGGGGAGGTGAGGCCCTGGCAGTGCCCTACGAGGGTCATGGGACCCCTCTGCTCTCCCCTTACCACCCTGCTGTCCCCCCCAGGTGATCTACCGGGTACTGGACCCTGCCATCCCCATCCGGGACCCCTACAGCCCTGCTATCCAGAGTGAGTCGCCCTCCTTGGGCTCCTGCCTGGCTGCTCTATTTTGGGTGCAGCTATTTTGGCCGCTCTCTCCCTGCTCTGAGCCCCACAGTGGGGCCAGGGCCAGATCCAGCCAGTGGGGCCTCAGGTCTCTCCTGCACCCTACCCAGTGGGAGCAGCTAAAGGTCAGGCTGCATCAGACCGAGCGGAGAGGGATGGCTGTGTCAGAGCTGAGCCCAGTGCCGAGCGGCAGCCATGGTGCAGGATGGGGTCAGTGATGGGCAGGGGAGTCAGGCCGGTGCAGTACGCAGTGGGTTAATTGCCCGGGGCTAAATTTAGCCTGAGAGCAGGAGGGGAGGAATCTGCAGGGCAGGGCTGCTGGAAAGCTGCTGTCCCCAGGGGAGCCATCCCATCCTGCTGGGGCCCCCAGGCTGCACCCGCCTGGATCAGCCGTCCTCTGGGCACAGCCCTGGCAGTGTGTGCCCCGATGCCCAGGAAGGTGCCCTCGCCCGAGTGCTTGTTCTGCACTGGTGAGGTCCCAGCCCTCATCTGCTGGGGGGGACCTGCAGAGCCCCAACCCTGCACAACCACATGCATGAGAACTGAACCACTGCAACTACGCACAGCCCAGCCTGGCCACATGCAGCCACGTGCATGTGATCCAAACCACGCACAGCCCTGTGCCAGTAAGCCAGGCCATAGAAAGCCGTGCCCAGCCCGATGGTGCGTAGCCCTGCCTGGATACCCCATGCCACGCACAGCCCAGAGCAACTCTGCACAGGCAATCCGAGCTGTGCCCAGCTCCAGTGAACCACCCACAGCCACCATAGCCATGCACAGAGCTGACCTGTGCATGGACAAGCCTGGCCACCCCGTGCCAAGGCTGGTCTCTCCAATCCTGCAGACCTGCTACGTGTCACCAACCTGCGAGTGAATCTCACCAAGCTGCACACACTGGGGGACAACCTGCTGGACACACGGCGGGAGATCCGGGAGAAGTACTACTACGCGCTCTATGAGCTGGTGCTGCGTGGGAACTGCTTCTGCTACGGGCACGCCTCTGAGTGCGCCCCGCTCAGCGGGAGCCCCGTCACCACCGACGGCATGGTAAGGCCAGCCAGCCCCACGTGCCCTGCCGGAGCCGAGTAGCTGGATGGCCTGGCCCCACAGCCCCTCATCGTGACATCCTGGCAGGTGCATGGGCGCTGCGTCTGCAAGCACCACACGCAGGGGCTGAACTGCGAGCGCTGCCAGGACTTTTACCACGACCTGCCCTGGCGCCCGGCCGAGGGCTCCAGCACCAACGCCTGCCGCCGTGAGTGCCCCACACCGACACTGGCTCCTGGCACAGAGAACCCAGTGCCGTGGCTGGCAGGCTGCACTGTGCCGGGGGTGCTGGGATGTGCTCGGGTCGGGGCTGGCAACCTGCAGACCAGCTGGAGGGGTTTGGGGTGCTGCTGGCTGTGGTTCGGGAAGGTTTGGGGTTGGGATGCTATATACCAAGGGGATGGAGGGCAGAGCTGGAGAGATTTGGCACTGGGTTGGAGTGCCACATGCTGTGTCATATCACCATCCCCGAAGGCTGTGACTGCAATGAACACTCACAGCGCTGCCACTTCGACATGGCCGTCTACCTGGCCACGGGCAACACCAGCGGGTCTGTGTGCGATGGCTGCCAGCACAACACCATGGGCCGCCGCTGCCACCTCTGCAAGCCCTTCTACTACAAGGACCCCAGCAAGGACCTGCGGGACCCTGCCGTGTGCCGAGGTTGGTGCTGGTGGGTGCGTGGTGCAGGGTGGGTGGGGGGGTCAGGGCACTGACCCTGCCTGTGCCCCCCCAGCCTGTGACTGCGACCCCGAGGGCTCTCTGGACGGAGGGCTGTGTGACAGCGCTGACGACCCAGCCCGGGGGCTGATTGCGGGGCAGTGTCGCTGCAAGGAGCATGTGGCTGGTCCCCGCTGTGACCGCTGCAAACCCGGCTTCTTTGGCCTCAGTGCTGCCAACCCGCAGGGCTGCCAGCGTAAGTACCAGGGAGGCACCCCTGGGGTTAGCTGTGTGGTTTGATCCCCCAGACACCACTGCCTTTCTGTGCAGGGTGCCGATGTGACCCCCGTGGCACGGTGGCTGAGGGCAGCCGGTGCGACCCTGTCAGCGGTGACTGCTTCTGCAAGCGGCTGGTGACCGGGCACAGCTGTGACCAGTGCCTGGTGAGTGAGGGTATGCCGGGAGCTCTGCGTGGAGCTCAGGGGGCCTGTGCACAGAGCTAAGAGCCGTGCACAATGCTCGGGGCCATGGCACCGCAGCTGGGCGCTCCCTGACACCCTTACCCTCTGCAGCCTGAGCACTGGGGGCTGAGCCATGACCTCCGCGGCTGCCGGCCGTGTGACTGCGACGTGGGAGGTGCCCGTGACAACCTGTGAGTCTTGGTGTGGATGCAGGGGGTGAGGGGTGTTCCTGCTGGCATCGGGTCTGACAGTGCTGCTGGGTACCAGGTGTGCCACGGAGACGGGACAGTGCCGGTGCCGCAGCCACGTGGTGGGACGGCAGTGCGGCCAGGTGGAGCCTGGCTTCTACCACATCAACCTGGACCACTACACCTATGAGGCTGAGGATGCTCGGCTGCATAAGGTAGGAGGTGAAGGTGTCCCTTGCGGGGCACATAAGGCAGAGCAGGGCCCTGGGTGGCTCTTTGCAGGCTCTCCAGGCCAAGGTAATTTTTGGGGTCCCTTCTTACACTCTCCCCTTCACACCAGGGCTCAGTGGTGGAGCGTGAGCCCCCCACGGACCACCCGGCTTCATGGACTGGGACGGGCTTTGCCCGCATGCTGGAGGGTGGCTATGTGGAGTTTCATGTGAGTGATGTGCCTTTCTCCACCGAATACAACGTGATCATCCGCTATGAGCCCCAGGTGAGCACCGGACGGTGAAGCCGACGGTGGGATGTATCGCCAGATTGGGAGGTGGTGGTGGGGAGTGCTGGATGGTGGGGCTTTTTGGCACTGCCTGTTCTCTGCCGGCAGCATCCAGAGCCCTGGCAGGAGGTGAGGGTGAGGGTGCTACGCCCCAGCCCTGTCTCAGCCAGCAGTCCTTGTGGAAACACCATTCCAGCTGACGACCAGCTCTCCGCCAGCCTCCCCTCGGGTGCCAGGTGAGTGTCTCACCAGGAGGCAGCTGCGCCAAGGCCCGCAGGAGGCACCTGGCTGCCCGTGCTCTGCTTTGTCCCCCCACTCAGGTACGTGGTGCTGCCCCAGCCCATCTGCCTGGAGCGGGGCGTCTCCTACACCCTCCGCCTGGAGCTGGGCTGTGCCGCCACGCAGCAGGACCCCTCCGCCAGCGTGCTCATCGATTCGGTGAGGGGCAGCCAGGCAGCGGGACGGGGACGACAACCCTTCATGGGGGGCAGGATGCAGGCATGGGGAGAGACAGGCGTGACATCGCACTGACTTGTCCCCCGCAGTTGGTGCTCCTGCCCCGTTACTCCTCACTGGAGATGTTCATCGCGGGCGACCCCAGCTCCATGGAGCGCCGGGAGACCTTTGAGCGGTACCGCTGTGCCCAGCCCTTCCACACTGCGGGGCCCTCGCCTGTGGCTGAGCCCTGCGCCAGGCTCCTGCACAGCCTCTCAGCCATCCTGCACGATGGGGCACTGCGTGAGTGTGACCACCCCGTCCCACACCGCGTCCCACGCCCCACAGCCGCTGCTCACCCTGCTCTCTGCCCGCAGCCTGCCTGTGCGACCCCCAGGGCTCGCTCAGCGCCGAGTGCCGGCCCCAGGGCGGGCAGTGCCGCTGCAAACCCAATGTCATGGGACGGCGCTGCCACCGCTGCTTCCCAGGAACTTTTGGCTTTGGGCCCGGCGGGTGCCGAGGTGAGTCCTGTGGGGCTGTGGCAGCCTGGCCTGGAGAAGAGCCCAGGCACCCCAGGTTTGGGGGAACCAGGGAGGGATTCTCCCCATGTGCCAGGGGCAAATGCCATGGGTGTTGTGCCTTCCAGCGTGCCAGTGCAGCAGGGAGGGGTCGGTGAGCACCGTGTGTGACAGCGTCACAGGGCAGTGCTCCTGTCGTGAGGGTGCCCATGGCTCGCGCTGCGACCGCTGCCAGCCGGGACACTGGGGCTTCCCTGCGTGCCGGCCCTGCCAGTGCAACGGGCATGCTGAGGACTGCGACCCCCGGACGGGCAGCTGCGTGCGCTGCCGTGACCACACGGACGGCGAGAGGTGCCAGAGGTACATGGGGTGTGTGCTTGGTGCAGGGCAGGGTGCTGCCGGCAGCCCCGGCCCTCGCTGAGTGCCTGCATGCAGGTGCGCAGCCGGGCACTTTGGGAACCCAGCGCTGGGCTCTGGGCAGCACTGCCGGCCCTGCCCCTGCCCTGAGGGGCCTGGCAGCCCCCGCCACTTCGCCGCCTCCTGCTACCAGGACCCCCGCTCGCGGCAGGTCGTCTGCCACTGCAGCCCTGGCTACACAGGTGAGTGCCCACCACTGCGTGCTCGGTGCCCTCGGTGGTCCCCAAGTCCCCAGGCACTGCCCAGCGCTCTGTGCCAGCAGGTCCCCGCTGTGATGAGTGTGCCCCTGGGTACTACGGGGACCCACTGCAGCCCGGCGGGCGTTGCCTGCCCTGCCAGTGCCACGACAACATCGATGCAACGGACCCAGAGGCGTGCGACCGGCGCACAGGGCGCTGCCTGCGCTGTCTCTACAACACGGCAGGGCCGCACTGTGCCGAGTGCCAGCCAGGCTACTACGGGGATGCCACGCGGCACAGCTGCAGGCGTGAGTAGCCATGGCCATGCCAAGACAAATGCTTCCAGGGCCCACGGGCCCTGGGGGGCCACGGTTGCCCATACCACTGGGGTGCCCGCAGCCTTGCCCTGCTCTGGGCTGTCTCCAGCTTGGCCCTGGCACTGTAGCCCCAACCACGTCATTGTCCCTGTGCCCAGCTTGTCGCATCCCTTCTTACATCCTCATCGCATGCCCATTCCTGTCCCCATTCCATCTCATTCTTACTGCCACCCTGGCTCTGTCACCATCCCATCTTCATCCCATCTCTCTCTGGTCCCTGTTCCATCCCATCCCCATCAGTGGTTCTCATGCTCTTCCCATCGCATCTCCATCCTGTCCACACCCCGTTCCTGCCCAGTCTCTGTCTCCGTCCTACCTCTGCCTTCACCCATTGCCATCCCCATCCCATCCCTGCTAGTGTTGCCATCCTGTCTGCACCCCCAGTCCCATCTCCATCCCAATTTCTTGCCAATCCAGTCCCTTTCCTCATCCTGTCCCCATCCCCTTTCAACTCCCCTGTCCTTACTCAGCGCCCCTCTGGTTTCAGGTTGCTCCTGCAACGCGCTGGGCACCGACCCCAGCACCTGCGGGCCTCAGCAGTGCCAGTGCGACGGGCGCAGTGGGCAGTGCCACTGCCTGCCCCATGTGGAGGGCCAGAACTGTGACCGCTGCAGCCCCAACTTCTGGAACCTGGGCAGCGGGCAGGGCTGCCAGCCCTGCGCCTGCCACCCACAGCATGCCCTGACACCCACCTGCAACCAGGTGTGATGGGGATGGGGACGGGGCTTGGGGTGCTGGGCTGGATCTGGGGACACACTGCGGCAGTGCCAGCGTCAGCCGCGACATGTCTTTTAGTTCACAGGGCAATGCTCGTGCCGGCCAGGCTTTGGGGGCCGGACGTGCGGTGACTGCCAGGAGCACCACTGGGGCGACCCACAGCGGCAGTGCCGAGGTGAGAGCTGGTGCCGGCGGGGAGTCCGTGGTGGGCCTTGCGGCGCCCTGACCCCACTGTCCCCACAGCCTGCGACTGTGACCCACGTGGCGTCGCCAACACCCAGTGCCACCGCAGCAGCGGCCACTGCGAGTGCCGGCCTGGCATATCTGGTATCCGCTGTGACCAGTGTGCCCGCGGCTTCGCCGGTGCCTTCCCCGCCTGCCAGCCCTGCCACCCCTGCTTCGGGGACTGGGACCGGGTGGTGCAGGACCTGGCTGCCCGCACCCGCGCACTGGCACAACGGGCCAGCCTCCTGCAGCACACCGGGGCTGCCGGCGTCTTTGAAGGCACCTTCCACCGGCTAGAGGAAAGCCTGGCCACCGTGCGTGACGTGGTGGCCGCCCGCAACACCACTGCCACCGCTGCCGCCCACCTGACACACGCCACAGAGGGGCTGCGGTAAGCACCCAGTGCAGGGCACAGCTCCTCAGGGTGTCCCCAGGAGTGGGTTGTCACCCTGTTCCCTTGCAGGCAGCAAATTGAGGATGCGACAGAGAGGCTGACGCGGCTGGAGGGGGAGCTGACAGCCACCCAGGATGCCAACTTCAATGCCAGCCATGTGCTGAGCGCGGTGGACCGGGGTGCCCGTGCCCTCAACCACAGCCTGCAGGACCTGGAGCACCGGCTGCACACCCTCAAGACCTCCAATTTCCTTGGTGAGCCATGTCACAGAGCCAGGTTGGGGCAGTGTGGCCGTGGCCAGGGCTCTGACAGTGCCCCTGCCACCTCCAGGCGCCTACGACAGCATCCGCCAGTCGCATGAGGAGTCACGGGAGGCTGAGCGCCAGGCGGACGCCTCCACCCGCGCCGTGCCCAGCCCCGTCAGCACCTCGGTGGCCACCCGGCACCACACCGAGCAGCTGCTGGCCAGTCGGCGGGACGACTTCAACCGCCAAAACGCGGCCAGCCGGCGGGCCCTGATGGACCTGGCGGCAAGGGCACAGGCACTGAGCCTGCACCCACTCAATGAGAAGGTGGGACTCGGGAAGGGGACTGGGAGGATGCTGCCAGGAGCCGCTCTGAACCCACGCTGCCTTGCAGGTCTGCGGTGCGGCGGGCGACGTGCCCTGCGCTGAGAGCCCCTGCGGGGGAGCCGGGTGCCGGGACGAGGACGGGGGACGGCGCTGTGGGGGCCTGAGCTGTGGCGGGGCCGTGTCCACAGCTGACAGCGCGCTGGACCGGGCACGCCATGCCCAGGAGGAGCTGCGGCAGGCTGCCAGCGACGTGGCCCAGCTCTCCCACAAGGTGCATGGCACATGGATGCTGGTGGGAGCAGCTGGCACGGCTGTGTACCCCAGCCCTCAGGGCTGATGCTGAGGATCTCTGCCCCTGCCCAGGTGGCTGAAGCCAAGGGGAAGGCGGATGAGGCCCGGCAGCGGGCGCAGGCAGCCCTGGACAAGGCGAACCAGACCAGGGCTCGGGTGGAGAGCTCCAACAAGGAGTTGCGGGAGCTCATCAGCCAAGTCAAAGCCTTCCTGAGCCGTGAGTGCTGGCATGCCGGGGGGACTGGCTGCCCCCACCCAGCACTGTGTGGCTCTGCGCCTGCGCTGCAGCTGCATCACACTGCACTGATGCTGCACTGCACGCTCCCTATGCTGCATGTGGGCTGTACCACCCTGTCACCGCACTGCGTTGCATGGTCCCTGCCTCAGCCCGACCACCCCATACCCCCTATAGCCATCCCCTGATCCCATGCCCTGCCCCACATTCCCTCCCTATGGCTGACCCCCGACCTCCACCAACCCTCGGTCCACCCATCCCCTCTGTCCCGGGGTGCTGTGAGGGGCAACACTGATGGCTCCCACCCGCAGAGGAGGGAGCCGACCCCGAGAGCATCGAGGTGGTGGCCAGCCGGGTGCTGGAGCTGTCGCTCCCCGCCGCGCCGGCCCAGATCCAGCGCCTGGCTGAGGAGATCAAGGCACGGGTGCACAGCCTGGCCAGCGTGGACGCCATCCTGGAGCAGACGGCTGGTGATGTGCGCCAGGCCGGGCAGCTGCTGCAGGACGCCCAGCGGGCCAGGTGAGCCTGGGGACATGGGGACACAGCCTGCTGGGAAGCTATCAGGCTGGGCTGGCGCTGAGGCCGTGCCACCCCGGCTGCAGGTCGCGGGCAGAGGGGGTGCGCGGCACGGCCGAGGCGGTGCGGCAGGCACTGGAGGAGGCACGGCGAGCTCAGAGCATGGCCGAGCAGGCACTGCAGCATGCTGCCGGTGACATACAGCACAGCGAGAGAGCCCTCGGCACGGTAAGGGCCCCATCGCTGCTGCCTCAGCCCCACAGAGACGGGCAGGGACCCGTCCTCGCTGTGTGCACTCTCTGATCGTGCCTGCCCCCCCGTGCCACTGCTCCCCAGATGCAGGCGCAGACGGCGAGCGCAGAGCAGCAGCTGGCAGATGCCATGGGGCAGATCGGGCTCCTGGACGGGCAGACAGATGCCCTGAAGGTGAAACGTGCCAACAACAGCCTGGCAGCCACGCGCGCCCAGGAGGCAGCCAGCACCGCGCGGGACCGCGCTGGCGAGGCCAAGCAGGTGGGTAACGGGGGGTGCATATGGGGGTCTGGTGGGGGGGTCCCTCGGGGGTCCCACTGACCATCCCTGTTGCCTGTCAGGTGCTGGAGGGGCCACTGCGGGACCGGTACCGCACGGCGCAGGAGCTGGTGGAGCACCGGGCACAGGGCGCGCAGCAGGCGGGCAGCCGGGCGCAGCGGCTGCGGGACGAGGCTGCCGGGCTGCTGCAGGATGCCCAGGGCAAGCTGCAGCGGCTGCGAGGTGAGGCCGGGGTGGCGATTCAGGAGGTGGGGGTGGCGGGGGCCAGGCTGACCTGTGTTCCTCCCTGTCCCCCCTTGTCCCCACAGCGCTGGAGGAGGCGTACGAGCGGAACGAGCGGGTGCTGGATGCCAAGGCAGCCCAGCTGGGCGGGCTGGAGGCCAGGATGAGGGAGGTGCTGGACACCATCAACCAGCAGGTCCAGATCTACAACACCTGCCAGTGATCACCTGGAGGGGCCCTGGACCCCCCTAAGCCCCCAGCCTCTGCCTGCCCCGGAGCCGTGGGCAGCGTGGGGGCTGCGGGGCATCCCCTGTGTGAATAAAGTTACAGAGCAAGACAGCCTGAGCTGCCCCGCGCCGCGGACCCCCACGCGTGCCCCGGAGTGACCTCCCTGAGCCCAGGGCGTGGGAGCTGCCGGCCGTGCCGTCCCGGGGTGCAGGACGCGGCAGGGCCGGGGGACAGTGGGGCGGGCCGGGGCGGGCTGTGGGGGGCGGGGAGGCCGCGGGGAACACGGGTGGGCTCGGGACACGCGCGCCGCCCGGCCCGTTGCCATGGGAACGCCCCGGCAGCTCCGGGCCGATCGCGCCCTTGCCCGCCCTTGGGGGCGGAGCGTCCCTCAGGCGCCGTGATGGCGTCACGGCGGCGTCGTTGCCATGGCACCGCCGGGACAGGGAGGGAACGAGCCAGCAGCCGGCCCTGTCTCGCGTCACATGACCGTTCTCCCCCGTCGCGCTTCCGTGTCACGTGGGGCTTCTTCGCCGGCTTCCGGAAGTGCGTCACGGGCTCGGGCCTGTCTCCTGAGTCGGCCCGCTCGGAACTTCGGCTGGAAACGGAACAGACCGGAGCGGCGGGCGGGGCCGTGAGTGCGGGGCGGGCCGGGCCGGCCGGGCCTGCGCGACGGCGGCGGGGCCCGGCGGGGTGGGGAGCGGCGGCCGGGGTGAGGGCCGGAGCTGCGGCGGCGGGCAGGGCCCGGAGGCGGTGTGAGGCCGGGCGGGCAGCGAGGCGGGGCGGGAGCAGGCAGCGGATGGCGGGGCGGTGAGGGGGCCCAAGGCGAGAGGGACGGGGGCGGGGGGCAGGAGGCGGGGTGGTCATCGCAGCGCTGGGCACGGCGGGCGGGCCGAGCTCGGTGGCCTCAGGCGGGAGGCGCGGGGCTGGGCCGCTGCCCGGGGGATGATGCTCTGCCTGCCTGGGCCCGCGGGCGGGCGGGCAGAAGCACCGTTCCCCGGCGCCTGCCTTCCTCCGAGTGCTTGAGGCCGGAGGGCAGCAGCGCAGGAGGGGCCAGGGATGCGGCTGCTGCCCAGTCAGACTCATCTTCCCTGGAGACTTGTGAGGGCTTTGGGAGTGGGGCTTGCCAGCTCCCCACCCAGCGCAGCTCTGAGGGCTCGCTGCTGTCACGGTGCTTTGGGGACACGGTGCTTTCCACGTGGGTTGGAAGCATTGTGTGTGGCAGCGCTGGGTGTCTGCCCCGCACCTCTGCGCTTGTCCTGGCTCAGCGTGTGTGTCGGGAACACCGAGAAACCGAGCTAAGAGACGAGCTTGAGTGTTGAGATTTTTGATCCCTTGGGGGAGACGAGGTGCAGAAGGTGATGAAAGTATTTGTACGCACCAGGGAACTGTTTCTGTCAGCTGAATTCAGGGTGTGGAGGAGCCAGATGTCTGTGGAGGAGGAGACTGGGAGTGGTCAGGCTTCTCCACAGTTACGCCAGTAAACCCCTTTGGGTGCTGAGCGGGGGGTTGCTGCAGGCAAGGGGCTCTCTTCCTGCTAAGTGCTAAATATGCCCCAAATGTGGGGGTAAAAAATTGCATCTTGTGCACCTTCTACTGTCATTCCCTGAGCATTTACACTAGCCTGATGTGGTGCTGCCATGGGTAAGGGCAGCCATTCTCCCTGGGCTCTTGCTCCTGTTTCCAAATGCTCCCTTCTCTCGGGCCAGTGAAAGTGTTTGTGCAGCCCCAGCATGAACTGGGTTGGGTAACTATTCCAGGGTAAGGCAAACTTAGCAGAAAGTCGTTTTGCTCCGGCTTCTTGATCCAGCACATGCTACAGCCATGTGGGTGCTCGTGCCAGCACAAAGACTGGGAGAGCAGAGGGTACAGGAGGCACCTCCTCTCTCAGCAGCGTGGCCGGGCTTTCCCAGTGCAAGGAAAGGTTGCGTAAGGTTTGGTGTGAGTGCCGGGCTGATCAGGTGTTTCTCAGAGGTACACCTGGCATCTGGCCAGGGCAGCGTTTCACCACCGCTTCCTTGCCATGGCTCCCACAGTGCTGATATTCTTGTAACTACGATGCCAAAACCTCTGTGCTTCTGCACACCCGGGGCTGAACATCCCGCCTCGGTGCACGTTTCATAGTGGCAAACAGACAGAAAGTCTTGGGGGTTAGGACAGATTAATGGGAATAACATGTGCCTTGCCTGCACTCCTCTGAAACCCCACGGTGCCAGCAGTGGCCTCGGGCCACCATCAGTCTGGCAACTGGAGCTGAGCAGAGCCCCAGCCCCGCTCAGTTCCTGCCTGCCATTAGAAATAACTGTCGGCAGAGCGCCCGAGTGAGCTGAGCCCTCAGCGAGGCATGAGAGCAGCAGGCTTCTCACAGAGGAGTGGCAGCAGACACGCAACCCTGGCTCTGCTCACCCCTTCCTGGCCAGAGGATGATCTTTCTCAGCCCTCCAGGACCCCTTTCAGAGCTTGCTGTCGCCCTGCGCAGCAGTGACCCTGTGCCACCCCTCTGGAGATGCGGGAAGGAGGCAATGGAGCCTCACCTGGCCGTGCGCGAAGCAGTTGCTGCTTCTTGTCTTGTGCTCCTTGTGGGTTTCTTACCCTAGAGGCAAAAGAAATTCAACAAAAAACACTTTCCTGTGTTTGCTGAGCCTGGGTGAGATTTCTCAGCACCAGGAAGCATCTGTAGCCAGCCTGTTTCAGTGCTGGTGGAGACTGGAGCTGAGCAGCAGCGTGTGGCAGTGGCCAGCGTTGGAGGCCTAGTCTTGCAAACCACAGTTGCGTTCGCTGCTGCAGGGGCCCCTTCCCATTCCCTGTGCAGCCAGAAGTGCAGCTGCCTCCTGGGTAGACCCAGCACAGCTTGGGGACAGCACTGCTGTCCTCCCACACTACTTCAGATTCTCGGGGATGATGTCTGAGACCTCTCAGCATCTCAGTCTCCAGGTGGTCTCAGGCCCCTCCTGCTGCGGGTGGTGGGAGTTGCCTGTGCCAGGCAGCCAGGCTGGACTTAGCACTTGAGCTTTTTGCGTGGCCTTGGTGGCTCTTGGCTACGAGGGCGGGTTGGCCTGCACAGGAGCGGTTTAGGTGCAGTGCCTGTCATGGGGCTTTGCTGGAGCTGAGGGCAGGGCAGGATCGCTTTGCTCTCTGAGGTCCCTTGCAGTTTGTGGCTATGACTCCGTGTTTGTGACTACTTGTTGCCCTGAGTGTTTCTAGAACATAAATGCCCTGGTGATGTGGTGCGGGCAGCACAGAGCTGCTAGCATGCTCCCTCCCACCAAATGCTTTATTGGAGGTATCTTCTGCCCCCGGCCATGCCCAGCAGAGCTGTGGGGTCTGTGCTTGGTACAGAGGTGGGGGCAGGACGGAGGGTTTCCCAGGGCACAGCAGGCTCGGTGGAGCTGGGCTAGACCAAGATGCTGTCAGGCTCAGCTCTGTGTCCTCAGATGGGAACGGAGCTGCGGGATGAGGTGTGAATTGATGCACCCGGAGCTGTTTCAGGCTGCTAGTGCGTGGGGTGGGCAGGATCTGTGCGGCTGGGGCAGTGAGTGGGGAACCCTTCCCAGATCTCTGCTTTCACCATCTCCACGAAGGCACCTCAAGTGAGACTGTTTTCAGTGGGTTGTTCCAGCTCTTTTCTGTCAAAGCTGTGAACACTCGAGGGTGAAACCGGAGAGCGAAACTGAGACCAGCCCTTGGGCCAGTAGCTTCCAAACCCTGTAGGGGAACTGTCTGTGCCTGGGAGGGCATGTCTAAGAGGGCAGGGGCAAACACCCTGCCCGCCCTGCTCTCTCTCCAGGGCATGTGGAGCAGAGGTGTCCTGTTTCCTGGCCCCGCTGACGCTGTCTGTAAACTGGCGGGGAGATGAATATGCAAGGTACAGTCGGTGCTGGTTGAGCTCTCATCTGGTGGGCAGAGGAGGAGGAACGCTCCTCTCGCTAGGGAGCTCTGCTCTCATCTGTCACAGGAGACTGTCCCAAGCCTGCTCCTGCTTCTCCTCTTTCTTCCTTCTTAGGGTGTTGCTCGCTCCTGTTCCCGCCCACTCGTATAGGGCACTGTTTGACTGAAATATCTGCCCCGTAAGCCGTTGGAGGGTGCCCCAGGTGACCCTGCAGAATGTATTTTGCAGGTCAGGGCCTCCCTGTGTCCTCACCCTCAGCTCTGCCTGTGGGTGTTGTTGGTGCTGGTGGCTCCCCTGGGCTGGTGTTGCTGTAGTGGGAGCCGTGAACGTGACAGTTGCTTTCCAGGTTTTTAATGCACACCACATACGGAAAATCCCTGGTTGTATCTTGTGAGCTTTGACAAGCCTGTGTTTTTGGCAGCAAGCGTTGGGACAGCTGGGATGAGGTTGGTATCCTCACCAAGCACTGCGTGGGGCTTCCCGTAAATGCCACAGTGAAGGTCATGTGAGGGCACTGGCACTGGGAGGGCCCTGTGCTGGGGCAGAGAGTGGATCCTGGTGCTTCTGGGCCTTCTCTACATGCTCCTTCTGCCATGCTCGCTCTCTCCTCTCTTTAGGCCACTAGTTCCTTGCCAAAGAGTTTGACCACAGAGAGTCGCCAAGATAGCTGGGCCAGGAAGAAAACGTCGCACCCCTGACCCAGACTCCATTACCGACCCCGGTGGGCCGTTTGTGTCCTCCAAACGGCTGAAAATGTCCAGCAGCACCAATGCCCCTGGTCAGAGAAGAGTGTCTCGGGGCTTGGACGATGCCGCCAACAAGAAGAAGCAGAAGGATCGAGCCAACCAGGAGAGCAAGGAAGGTGAGAGCCCCCTGGCAGTGCTGTGACCAACAGGCCCGTGGTGTCTCGGGAGCTTCACAGCCATCTGCTGCGGGATAAGCAGATTTAACTAATCGCTTCCTGCAGCTGATGGTAACCCGTGTGATGTGGGATCCTCTTCGGCACAGTGTCCTCCTCAGACCCGTAACCTTCTTCCTTTAGGTGCTGCTTAGCCCCAGCAATGTGAGGAAGGTCAGGCCCGTGGCTTTGTTAGCTTCAGCCTGGAGTTGTTGGTGGTGGTTGTTTCTACGCTCTGCTTTCATCTGGGGCTGAGCTGGCCCAGTCCAGTGGCAACTGCATTGAAGCCTGCGGGTGTTTTTGCAGCTGGAGGTGTTGCTGCTTCCCCACTGGATTGCAGGGGCCAGGTACTGCGAGGAAGTGACTGGGTGCCTGCAGCACCCACTGAGTGCAGGGCCCATGGGTGGGGCTGGTGTTTTTGTTTCTGTGTCAGGGCAAGGTGTGGCTCAAGTGGAATAGTTGCTGTGGAGTAATTATCTCTGTAGCTGCTGTATAGCCAATGACAAAACCGATGCTTCAGGTGCAGGCTCTGGTGCTGGGCAGGGAATGCCTGCGGGCAGGATGCAGGCAAGAGTTCCTGCAGCACGGGAAAGTTTGATTGCTGTGCCTGCTCCGTTATGACTGTTGTAGCCTTAAAATCACAGTGTGTTTTATGGGGTAAGGTACACAAGTGCTTGCTGAGGCCTGTGCAGTGCCTGATACAAAACCCCATGGTGCAGAGTGTGCAGCGTTGTGCCTTCCCTCACGTGGGAGGTGTGTTCAGTCTCCAGTAAGGCCTGACCTGCTGCACCCCCTGATGTGGGGGGGTTCTTGGGGTTGGTGGTGCAGCTGTGCTGCCTTCATCCTCTCTGTGCAGGGATGGCGGGGGCTGGAGCAGGCCGTAGCTCCTCCAGGCAGTGCCGCTGCAGCGCTGCTCACGCTGCCCGCCCCACTGGCACCTCCACACCAGTGACTGGTGGTCATCAGAGGCTTCCTGCTGGTTTGCAGCTGGTCAAGGGAAGGCAGTGACAGCCTTCTGAGTGCTCCAGGGTGGACACAGCTCCTGTGGCCACTGGTTCTTTCCTCCAGGCTGTGACTTTGAGTCCCTTGCCTGGCAGAGCTCACTGCCCTGTGGGGGTGGAGCAGGCCCGGAGATGCTTCTGGCAGTTGGAGGTAATCCTGCGGGGAGCAGGGATTAGGTGTCAGGTCAGTTTGGTTCCCCGGCCTGATCTGGAAGGAAGTTTCAGCTGCAGATATTGGCAGCCTTGGCAGGAGTGGGAATGTTAAAGTGCAGCTGGGCCGCGTGGTTCTCTCATTACAGCAGAATTGGTTTGAGCACACCCAAACAGTGGGTTCTCTCTGCCCCATCCATGCTGGACTCCTCTGCATGGTTGGAGGCTGAGGGCCTGGTGTGCGGAGCCTGGTTACCACAAGCTCCACACTGAGATGTGCTTTAAAGCAGTGCGGTAATGTTGAATTGCTCTCACTGTGGTGCTGGTTAGACTGGGACATGGTGGTGTGGCCCAAAGCAACCATCGTGCGGTTCCACAGACAGGGCTGGGGGAAGGGAGAGGTGTGAGAAAGCCGAGGAGAGAAATGGTCAGCATGTGCAGGATGAAAGGTCCAGGAGAGAATGAGGTGATGTGTGAAATTTTGGGCGTCAGAGTGGCAGCCCATGCTCTGAGGTAATGGAATGACAGACCTGCCCGTGCTCTGCTTCTCTGCCCACCAGTGTCTCGCCCTGAGCTCGAGCAGGCTGAGACCACCCAGGAGAAGGACTCAGAGGAGGGTAAGTCGAGGTGTGCGCTGGCTGTCAGTGCATGGCCACAGAGTGCCCTTGACGAGGGATTTGAAGCTCTCACCTTGTCGCTGTCCCTTGCTCTGGCATTGAGCAGAACTAACCTGAGCGCTCCCTTGCCCCAGTGTTGATGTTAACAAGACGCAGCCTTCCCAGGGCAGAGCAGGGTTCATGTGGATGGGAAGGGCTGTCTGCAAGGAAGAGGGCCTGGGCGCATGGCAGGCTGCTTCCCATCGCGTGTCACAGTGCCACTGAGCGCAGCGCTGGGACATCTTGCTGCCAGCATCTATCCTTGTTTATGAGCAGGGAGCTGGGCCAGGCTGGGAAGATCCTGAGCTGAGTCAATCAATGGGCGCTGATGGCTGGTTTCTGGTTTGAGGACTAAGTATGACACTCTTGCACCGCAGAGGATAGAACAAATTGATTGAAATTAAGGTGATTGAATCACCTTTTTGCCTTGAAGATATCAGGGCACCACAGGGCCAGACCTGGAGCCTGGCAGGCACCTGACAGAGGTTGCACCTGCAGCAGAATGATGCTGCTGCAGCATTTTCTCCCTGGATGCAGCGCTGTTACCAGGCTGGGCAGCCTACCCGTGTTTCAGCCGTCTTAGCAGTGCTCACCTGGCAGAGTACAGTGCTCATGGCAGTTACAGCCGGGCTGCTTGGTTTGCATATGCAAAGGGGAAGTGGCAATTTCTGGTTGTGGTCAGAATCCACTCAAATCCCCCAGAGTAATTCTGTGGCTTCCTTGTTCCCTGGGAAAGTAGCAATTGCTTTGTAGTTGGCAGGAGCCGCCCCTTCTTCTCAGCCGTCTCTGCTGCATGTGACGGGGCCGAGAGCAGCACTGCCTTTCTGATCTCTCCAGTTCCCACCGGGATTCACCTGCCCCTCTCCAACGTGCATTCATGTTTGCAGCCTGTCTGATGAGAGCAGGTTGTGAGCGTCCCGTTTAATTGGCATGATCTGTGCTCTCATGTTGACCTTGAACTGAGTGTGTCTTCAGGCTCTTTCTCCCCAGCCAAAGCGTGGGCACCACAGACTCATACCCCAGCGAGTGAGTGACACTTCCCTCCCTCTTCCTAGAGCTGCTGCTGGACTGGAAGCAGAATGCCGACGAGATCATCGTCAAGCTGAACTTGGGCAGTGGAGCTCTGAAGGTGGAGGACGTAAATGCTTCTTTCACTGACACGGACTGCGTGGTCAAACTACCAGGTATGGGGAATGGAGCAACTGCTGCAATTGTTTCTTCAGCAAGCCTTGGCACAGCTCTGGGCTAGACGTGGGGCCTATCCAGGCAGGCATAAAACCTTTCCTTCAGAGGCAATGCCCTGCTGTCAGCTGGCACAGGTTCAGCCGGCAGGCAGGGCCAATCCGAGAGCAATGTAAAGAAAGAAGGATATAGAGCTGGGGAGGACAGGAGTGGCCTCTGCACCAAGTGAACAAGTGCCTGCTGGTGCATCTCTGTCCCTGACTCGCTGGGATGACTGAGTTGGCCCTGGGTATCCCTTGGAAAAGTGACTGTTCCCCTGAGGGCAGGGAGGCCCAGGGCCTTCCTTCTGGGCAGGGGGCCAGCCAGATGTACAAAGCAAATCCAGGGAAGCTGGCTGAAGCTCTGATGGCTCCTGGGGTGTGGTGGCAGCCTGCCTGCAGCCTCCTTGGCTCAGGATGAGTGTTCCCTTGGTGCTTGGGGCAGGTGACAGGGGGCTGTGGGTTAGGTGACAGCTGCCTGGAGCGCTGCCTGAGGTGCTGTCCCTCTCTGCTTGCAGACGGGCGCCAGTGGAGCTGTCAGTTCTATGAGGAGATCGAGGGCTCCTGCAGCAAGATCCAGTGCAAGAAGGGCAACTTTCTACATCTTGTGCTTCAGAAGAAGATCCCACTCCATACCTGGTCTTCACTTCTGGTGAGGAGAGGAGGATCTGCCTTTAGAGCGAGTGGGGTTGAGGGTTTCACTCCCTGCTTTTGAGCTGCCCAGGGAGTGATGTTGGGGCACATCCTGCATCCACGTGCTGCATGAGGATACTGAGCCAGCTGACTCTGTCCCAGGGAGGGAGATGTCATTGTACCCTGCTCCTGCCTGCCACGTAGCCTTCAGGTTCCAGAACAGAGCCGCAGCATGCTCTGGTAAAGGGGGGAGTGAGTGTGAGAGGCTGGCAGAGAGCATGGGAGATACTGCTACCTGGATACTTCCCAATGTTCTGTGCTTATTTTTACAGAAGAGAAGGAAAGACGGATCCAAAGAGGTAGCCAAAGGGGCCACATGCTGGGAGAACGGGAAGGAGAAGGCTGCTTCCTCAGAGCTGACCCCTGAAGAGCCGAGGGCTGAAGGTACAGAGCTGCCGCGGTCCCGGCGGGAATCCTCCAACCCCAAACGCACTCCAGGAAGAAGCGAGGCCCTGGGAGGGAAGAGCCCAGCCAGCCCAGGGACGCAGAGTGGCCCCAGTGCCAAGCGGGCAGTGTACCTTAAAGTGGCTCCCACTGAAGAGGAGCTGAATGCCAGAGTCACCGGGAGCGTGGAGCCCAGCAAAGGGCACAGTGGGAGGGCAGGCAGCCGCCGTAATGGCAGAGCCAGCCAGGTCGATGTGCCCACAGCCCTCACGGACCTTGCACCACCACTGGAGAAGGTACCTGGGGATGCAGGGGAACAGGGCACCCCTCTTTTCCTCAGCCCACATGCAGCAGATGCTGCTCACACAGACACCCATCCCTGCCCATGAGATGGGTTCTGCAGGTGGTGCTGGGGCTGGTGTGGGCCTGGCTGTGGTGGGGGAGAGGGGGACATGGGGACCCTGCAGTCACTGGACTGTAGTGCTAACGGGGCCAAGCTGAGCATGGACTATGTTGGGGACATGGGCAGCATGGTGCAGGATTCACAATGGGTGGGTTGAGGTAGCTTGAGGATGATGGTGTCTGTTTTTCACCATGTCCCTCTGTCTTAAAAGGCTGTGGCTTTGGCCAAGGAAGCTGTTCCCGTGGAGATGCCACCTCTTGCAGCTACCACTGAGGTGTTCCCCCACTGTGTTGCCACCTGTGTGGAGAAGAGGGTTTTGCAGCCAGGCAGCCCCGCTGAGGCCTTGCGGGGCCGAGACTGTGCGCCTGCCCTGGGAGAGAGCTCTAAAAATGTCCCAGTGGCCCCCCCTCCCATGGGCAGAGACGGTGAGAAGAGGGACTGGTCCAAAGATGACGTGGCTCTGGAGGCAGCGGCTGATGGTGAGTGACTGGAGCCCCAGGGGTTGGCCTGGTCGGGAAGGTCTATCTGCTCAGCACCCTTCCCAGGTCACCCTGAGGTAACGTGTCTCTCCATGGCGTTCCTCACTCAGAGCCAGAGCCTTTTGTGAGCCTGACCTTTGTCAAGAATGACTCATACGAGAAGGGCAATGACCTGGTGGTAGTGCATGTCTACGTGAAGGAGATCCACAAGGAGACATCCAAGGTGTTGTTCCGGGAACAAGACTTCACGCTGGTGTTCCAGACAAGGTACAGGCGTGCCTCAGGACAGTGCCAGGCTGCTGCAGAGCTCCTGGCTGTGGCCGGGTTACTTGTTTGTTCACTTTTTCTCACTCGTTCCCAATTTCTTTGCAGTGACACAAACTTCCTTCGCCTCCATCCTGGCTGTGGGCCCCACACAGTGTTCCGGTGGCAGGTGAAGCTCAGGTGAGGCTTCTGTCGTTGTGGCCCACATTGGGGTGAGGGAGCTGAGAGTGCAGAGCTGGAGCAGGAGCCAGTCCTGGCTGTGGATCTGTGCAGGGAATGCTCATTCCTGCATGAGGGCCCGTCTTACACTGTGCTGCAGTCATGCCCCAAGCCTGGGCTGCCTTGGAACTGTGTGGTGGCTTGCAGGGGAGGAAATCCCAGTGCATCCAAGTGCCTCCTTGCCCACAGTTCTAGAGCTCTTGGGGACAGAGCCAGACCAGCCTGTGTGACTTTGGGTGGGATGTCCAGTAGGATGGGCATGTGGAGCCGAGCAGAACAGATCTGCCAGGAAAGGGCCCCTCTGTGCACAGGGTGGCCAGGCTCGAGGGTTTCCACCCTGCTTTGCCAGGGAAGTGTCGGGATCAGTGCCAGATGGGTCCCTGCTGCCTGGAGGCCACGGCCCTGCCTTGCAGAGGCTTCGGCGCGTCTGCTGGGGGGGTCCTGGGGCACCGTTGACTTGCTGTGTTGTTTTCCAGGAACCTCATTGAGCCGGATCAGTGCACATACAACTTCACGGTGTCTCGCATCGACGTCTGCCTGAAGAAACGCCAGAGCCAGCGCTGGGGGGGGCTGGAGGCTCCGGCCACACGAGGTCTGCACCCTGCCTTCTTGTCCTGCCTGCCTGCCACACCCTGGGGAGGGCACGGGCCCTCCTCACCACTGGTAGTGGCCAGATGATGCCAGATCCTCTGGTGTGGGGTTGTGGGGAAGGAGAGGGGCTGAGCGGGTGCCGGCATGGGGGTTGTGAGGCAGGATGAGCCAAGTGCCGGGGAAGGGCGCCGCTGTTCCCCTTGCTCACCAGGAAGAGGGGTAGGAGGGAGCCTGTGTGTGAGCATGTGAGCTCAGCCCTGCCTTGGGCAGCGCGTGGTGCTGCTAACCACAGGCCCACCCTTCCCCCTTTTTAAGGTGCAGTGGGTGGTGCAAAGGTTGCCATGCCTACAGGCCCTACCCCTCTGGACAAGAACCCCCCAGGCAGTAACCAGCACCCCCTGTCCAGCAAGGAGGAGGCCCGAGCCAGCGACAAAGAGAAGCCACGCGTGGAAGATGGGGGTCTGGATGGTGTGGCAGCCCGGACAGCCCCAGAGCATGTGGCAGTGAAGCAAGAGCCACACATCCCCTCAGTGAGTGGGGATACACCTGGTTTAACTTGGGTGGGGGGAAAAGAGGACCTTTTTGTTCCTGTCATGGGACCCTGCCTACTCAGTGTTGCTTTGGGGACTGGCAAACTGTACCTGGAGGATGTGGTGGTGCTTCTTAGTCATAACTATCAGGACTGGGGAAAGTGGTTGGCCTTTCTTTCCCAGTCTTGGTGGGAGATGGTGTGGTGACTCCAGCCCAGCCACATCTGAGGGGTGCCTGGTGTTTCCAGAGAGCACCCCCCCAAGTGCAGCATTTTCTCACCCACCTCTGTTTTGGCAGCCCAAACCAACATGCATGGTGCCACCAATGACACACAGCCCAGTGAGCACTGAGAGCGTGGAGGATGATGAGGATGAGGACGAGAAGAAGAAGGTGTGCTTGCCTGGCTTCACAGGGCTGGTGAACTTGGGCAACACCTGCTTCATGAACAGCGTCATCCAGTCCCTCTCCAATACCCGGGAGCTGCGGGACTACTTCCATGGTGAGCCTGCGGCCGGGAGCCTGGCAGAGTCATGCCGCTGGGATGATGCAGCTAGCGGCCACCCTCACTCTGCTATGTCTCTTACAGATCGGTCCTTTGAGTCGGAAATCAACTACAACAACCCACTGGGGACGGGGGGACGCCTGGCCATCGGCTTTGCCATGCTGCTACGGGCGCTGTGGAAAGGCACACACCATGCCTTCCAGCCCTCTAAACTGAAGGTAGGGCCACCAGCGCTGCATGGGAGCTGCTGTGGGTCCCCAGCACCTCTCTCTGGGCACCTGGCTGCCCTGCCAGTGCCTTTGAGAGCTGGGTGGGTGCAGCCATGCTTTGTGTGTGGGGCCGGCGGTGCTGCTCAGGGGGCTACTGGCCAGCCCTGACTACTCTGCCCACTCCCCAGGCAATTGTGGCCAGCAAGGCCAGCCAGTTCACTGGCTATGCCCAGCACGACGCTCAGGAGTTCATGGCCTTCCTGCTCGATGGCCTGCATGAGGACCTCAACCGCATCCAGAACAAGCCCTACACAGAGACTGTTGACTCGGATGGGAGGCCTGATGAGGTGAGGATGTCCCTCTCCGAAGCTGCTGGGAGAGCAGCCCTGGCCCTGAGCGGTTCAGTGTCACACTGAGCCCTTTATCACTGCAGGTGGTAGCTGAGGAGGCCTGGCAGCGACACAAGATGAGGAATGACTCTTTCATTGTGGACCTCTTCCAGGGCCAGTACAAATCCAAGCTGGTGTGCCCAGTATGTTCCAAGGTAGCGCAGCCCTGAAGGCTCTGTCCCTGTCCTGGCTTATGCCACAGCAGGTTCCTGACCCTCAGAGAGCACTGGTCACTTGGGGCTGCTGCCCTGATGATCTCAGCCACAAGCACTTCCCACAGCTGAGTGTACTCTCCCATCTGCAGGTGTCCATCACCTTCGACCCCTTCCTATACCTTCCCGTGCCCCTCCCGCAGAAGCAGAAGGTGCTGACTGTCTATTACTTTGCAAAGGAGCCGCACAAGAAACCCATCAAGGTAAAGGACACCTTCTACTCTGGGAAGATATCCTGAGAGAACTCCTGGAGGAACTCCTCAGGCAGCTGGTCATGTGCCAACAGCCTGAGCCTTGTGATAAGTATGGGCCCGCATGCCTTGGTGTGCTGTGACTGATGTGGCACTTTCTCGGTGGCAGTTCCTCGTGAGTATCAGCAAGGAGAACTCCAGTGCCATGGAGGTACTCGACTCGGTGGCCCACAGCGTGCGTGTGAAACCAGAGAACCTGCGTCTGGCAGAGGTGAGAACGCTCAAGCTGGGGAGCAAGCCGTGGGTTGCTCTTCTGGGTACCCCAGTTCCCACAGCTGTACAGGGAACATGGCCACTGACCATCGCTTGCCCATGTCCAACATGTCCATGGGTTGGATTTTGTCTGTGGGTGGCTGTGTCCTGCACGGGCTGCTGCCGGGTAGGTCCCTGCTCAGAGTGCCTGGGCCACTGCAGCAGGGCAAGGGATGTCCATCCTCCCCTGGTGGGATGGTGAGCTAAGCGCAGCATCTCTGTGGTCCTGCTGTTCCCACAGCTCCCTGTGGGGCTGAGATCTGGGGCTCTCTCAGGAGAGGAAGCATGGGGCAGCCTTCACACGGCCCCGCTCCGCTGCTTTCCTGGCAGGTGATCAAGAACCACTTCCACCGCATGTTCCTGCCGTCCAGCTCGCTGGACACGGTTTCCCCCACGGACCTGCTGCTGTGCTTTGAGGTGCTGTCCCCAGAGCTGGCCAAGGAGCGGGTGGTGGAGCTGCAGGTCCAACAGGTAAGGGGCAATACTGGGACTGCTGGGAAATATGTGGGAAGGCTGAGCCTGCAAGTGGAGCTGAGCAGGACGGGGAGAGCTGCACATACGGGTGATGAGCTGCAGGCAGCATGAGTGCCCACTGAGGCTGCCTTGTCCCACTGGGGTACCCTTCCCTGCCTGATGGGTCTTTTCTTCTGCAGCGTCCGCAGGTGCCCAGTGGCCCTGTCGCCAAGTGTGCAGCCTGCCAGAAGAAGCAGCTGCCAGAGGATGAGAAGCTCAGGCGCTGCACGAGGTGCTATCGAGTCGGTTACTGCAACGTGTGAGTTGGCTTGGTGCCTAGCAAGAGAGAGAGGGTCTCCTGCCTTCATGGGCATGGGGAGAGCTCAGCCCACTGGGAAGAGATGGGATGGGCCTGGCCCTTGGTGGGGAGTCAGTCCAGCTTGCGGTGGTCCCCTTGTCCCCAGCGTACCCCTCTGACCCTGCCATACTCATATCCGGGGTGGTGGTGGATGCTGGGTTCAGCAGGGGCTGTATGTGTTACAGGGCATGTCAGAAAACACACTGGCCAGACCACAAGGCTTTGTGCCGCCCAGAGAACATCGGTTTCCCCTTCCTCATCAGTGTGCCGGAGTCCCGCCTCACCTACGCCCGCCTGGCCCAGCTGCTGGAGGGCTATGCAAGGTGAGGGTCCAGGGAAGGAGGGTGCATCTGCCCCCGAGCTGAGCTCGGCCCTGTGCCTCTCCAGCTCTGATTGCCACCTCCTTGCCCAGGTACTCGGTCAGTGTGTTCCAGCCTCCGTTCCAGCTGGGTCGGATGTCACCAGAGCAGGGGCTGCAGCCTCTGCTCCCGGACAAGCTGGAGCCCATGGCCAAGAGCAGCTGTGCAGCAGCCACCTCTGTCCCTGAGCTGGGGGATGGGGACAGGGCTTCCAGCCTCCTGCAGGAACCCCCACTCTCGCCAGCTGTGCCTGAGCTGCACCCTGAGCTGGGGGACACCGGCACTGTCCGGAGCAAGGTCCTGACAGCCAGGAGTTCCCTGCTGAGCTTGGATTCAGGCTTCTCTGAGCACATGGAGTCACAGGGCGACAGCTGTTGTGAGAAGGAGCCGTCCTATGAGAGAGCCCTCAAGCCAGAAGGTAAGAGGTTCTGCAGTGCTGACCGCGTCGGTGCAGGGAGCCCAGGCAGCTCTCCCTCCTTGGGGTCACCTCCCACCACAGCATCTGTTCTCTCCTTGGGAGCAAAGACCCTTGTGAATGCACATGAGGCCCTGGGAGCTGTGTTTTGGCAATGCTGCCCCACCTGAAATGCCTGCCTGCCCACGCTCTGCCCTGCCCTGGCAGGGCCCGTGGGGCAGAGCACAGACCTGACTAGGAAAGAGTTTGGAGTGTTGCGATGTTGTGGGAGAGGCTGGGAAGGCAGGGGCTGGCAGAAGCCTCCGAATCCTGTGGGTGGGCAGAGCCTGGTGTGGGCTGAGTCCCTCGGGGCTGTGAGCGCAGCGTTTCCCTCTCTCTGACTCAGCTGCACGGGAGCAGCTTCTTGCGCTCGGCTGCCTGGCTGTCACGTTTCCAGACACTCGTCTCAGGATGGCAGCAATGTGCAGCGAAGGGGCAAGGCAGGCAGAGGAGCGCAGCTTGCCAGGGGCAGACGCCTGCTAAAAATAGTCAAGGACATGGGACACGTGGTTGTGTCTCTGCAAGGCCGTAGCATGTGAGGTGGGGGTGGGGGCACTGTAAATTCTTGGCCCCTACGCAGGGCAGACAGGCAGTGCCACCACAGATCTGTCCCTACTTGTCCACAGCTGCCATCCCTGGGTACCAGCACACTCCAGACTCGCTGAGTGCTCGCGCAACGCAGTTCTACATCAACAAGATTGATGCTGCCAACCGAGAGCACAAGCTGGAAGATAAAGGTGAGCCCGGAGCCCTGGAAGGTGCCACCTTCATCCCTGGTGGCCTCTGGCAGGGTAGTGGATCTGCCAGGCCAGGGTGCCAGAGGTTGCCTGGCACAAGGTGAACCCAGATGTGGTGGTGGCCCCAGTCTGGACAGTGATAGCTGCATCTGGCACAGGTTAGGACAGGGCTCTGCTGCACAGAACTGCTGCCTGGAAGCTATTCTCAGGTGTGACATTCCTGCTTTCCTCAGCAAATAAACCCATTCCCTCCAACCTCCCACATCACGTCTGTGATCTCTGGGTCACCTCTTCTCTGAATGGGATGCTGGCATCCAGTGCTGGTTCTGCAGGCGTTGCTGAGAGGGGCTGTGCCAACCTTGACCCCTGCTACCCTGGGGTGATTAATCTGGCCATGGGCTCTTGTCCCTTTCTGGCAGCACTGTGGGATCGCCAGATCAAGCCAGGGTGGGCAAGACTGCTCCTAGCCCCAGCCTAGTGGGGCAGATGTGTGAGGTGTGTGCCCCTTCACAGGTGACACCCCCCTGGAGCTAACAGACGACTGCTCCCTCGCCCTGGTGTGGAAGAACAACGAGCGCCTCAAGGAGTTTGTGTTGGTGGAGTCCAAGGAGCTGGAGTGTGTGGAGGACCCAGGCTCAGCCAGCGAAGCAGCCCGAGCTGGTCACTTCACCCTGGAGCAGTGCCTCAACCTCTTCACCAAGCCTGAAGTCCTGGCCCCGGAGGAAGCGTGGTGAGGAAGGCGGCAGGATGGGTTCCAGCCCGTGGGCACAGGCAGCAGCGGGAGTTTCCCAGGAGCTGCCTGGGCCTGTATGCTGTTTCTTCTGGCAGCCGGGAGTTTTGGGCTGGCCTTGCCTGTGCACTGGGGAGGGAGGCCCTAAGCCAGCAGGGAGCAATACCAGAATCTCTTGCGTCCCCTCTGCCAGCCCCGTGTGTGGGGCTACACCTTGGGGCTGGGCTGTGAGACTTGAGGCTGTCTCCATGCTGGTAATGAGCACACTCTGTCCCCAGGTACTGCCCCAAGTGCAAGCAGCACCGCGAGGCCTCCAAGCAGCTGATGCTATGGCGGCTGCCCAACGTCCTCATCATCCAGCTCAAGCGCTTCTCCTTCCGCAGCTTTATTTGGAGGGACAAGATCAACGACATGGTGGACTTCCCTGTCCGGTGAGAGCCTGGGGAACAAAGTGCCTGTGCTGCCCTGCAGCCTGGCCTCTCCCTGCCTAATGCCAGCTGACTGTCCCTGTGTCACTCCTCAGGAGCCTGGATCTGAGCAAGTTCTGCATCGGGCGGAAGGGTGAGCAGCAGCTGCCCATGTACGACCTGTACGCTGTGATCAACCACTACGGAGGCATGATTGGGGGGCACTACACGGCGTACGCCCGCCTGCCCAACGACAAGAACAGCCAGCGCAGCGACGTGGGTGAGGACCTGCCAGCCTCGCTGCCCCTCGCCCCAGCTCCTGCAGCCGTTTCCCCTCTGCTTGCTTAACCCTTGTCTCCTCTCAGGCTGGCGGCTCTTCGACGATAGCACAGTCACCACCGTGGACGAGAGCCAGGTGGTAACCAGATACGCTTACGTCCTCTTCTACCGCCGGAGGAACTCTCCTGTGGAGAGACCCCTGCCAGGGCACCCCCCAGACCACCGAGCTGAGCGCACCCCCTCTACCGAAGCTGCTGCCAGCCAGGTGAGAGCTCGTGCCTCTTCCAGCGCTTTCGGAGCCACAGAGCCTCGAAATGTGCCCGTGTGCCCATGCGCAGGGCCTGCCTCTGCCAGCACCCGCGGAGCCTGCCGCAGCTGCGTTGTGGTGCTGGCCCCTCATCGGCACTGAAGACCTTGTGCTGGCCGGGTGTTGGGGCATATCCTGCCCTGTTCTCACTGTGAGCATGGCGTGCTCCTTACCCTGAGGGACCACAGGAGAGCTGGCTCCAGCTACTGGCATGGGGAGGGCATCAGAGGAGCCCAGCCTCACGAGGGTCTGCACCAGGGCCAGGCTGGGAGCGGTGCAAGAGGAGCTGGCAGTGCTGGGAGCGGTGAGGATCTGCTCTCCAGGCAGGGTGGGGGACGCTTTCTGCTGGGGCCCAGCTCAGGGCCAAGCTAGGTGCAAAAAAGGCAAATGCCAGCGCTGAGCGAGAGGCCTGGCAGCCTCCGCAGGGTGCTGAAACCTGCCAGAGTGAGCTCTGCTGCCGGGTCACCCGGGAGGGAGGGGTGGGTCAGCCAGCAGGGTGCTTTTGGCTCACACCCACGGGGGACTGTTGGGCTGATCTTTGTGTGAACATCAGAAAAGATGACCCAGGTTGGAGCATGGTGCAGCTCCCACCTTGCCGGGCCGCCCTGCGTCGCTGTGCTGCAGCCCTTTCCTCCATGCTGGGCTCTCCCATGTTCCTGCAAGCTCTGAGGTTGATGTCCATCCTGTTGCTGGCACGGTATGTGCCCTGGGGGGCCCTTCTACCCTGGTCTCCCAGCCCCTCTGGCTTGTGCTGCCCTTGGTCTGGCACTGGTTAGGAATATCCCAGCTCTGCCCTTGCAGCTGGGGACAGGAGCCACTTGTCTCTGGGGACAGGGGCCGTCCGGCACCGTGGTGTCCCCCTGCCCAGGCTGATCCTGTCCTGGGGGCTGCACGTGTCCTGGAGCAGCCTCACTTGTGTGAGTGGCCTGGGCCACAAGAAAAGCTGCGCTGCTCATCCTGCACCAGCTGTGGGAGCCTTCAGGGGCTCATGCAGCGCTGAGGCTCCTTGTCCCCACACAGCACGGGGTCCATGAGGTCCCCCCATGGCACAGGGACTCATGGGGCCCCTGCCAGCACCAGATCCCCCACAGCAATTGGGCTTGTTGGATCCCACAGTGGGGTGTGTTGGATCCCCCTGGGGCTCAGCGGGTCCCCAAGCACCTGGGACCACCCTCACCCCACCTCAGGCACTGGGTGACCTCCAGAGAGCTGTGCCCTGCTTGGCTGCCCTGTGATCCCCGACATAGCAAAGGGCCGGGCTGTGATTGGCTGCCTGCGCATAATCCTCCTGGAAGCTGGGCTACAATTGGTTGTTGGAGCATCCCCACCCACTGAAGCAGATCTGTGACTGGCTGTGTTGTGACTACGCCTCCTGCTCCTGCTGCCCCAGGATTTGCTGTCGTCTGAAAGATCCTGTTGGGATCACAAAAACTCAGCTGTGATTGGCTGCTGCCTGCCTGCTCCCCGCCTGGACCCACCAATGCCGCAGCATCGGGATCCAGCTGCCCGCTCCCCTGCCCACAGCCCCACGAAGACGCTGCCTGGCAGCTGCCCACACCGAGCCGCCTGCCGGAGCCCCTGAAGAGCGGCGGGGGCGGGTGTGACCGCGACGGTGCTGCATGGGGAGGCGGGCTGGCTGGGCACGGGGCGAGGGGTGTTGCCCATTGTGTTCTTCGAGTGCTGACGCAGGTTTCCACATCGCAGGCTTCTCTGATCTGGCAGGAACTGGAGGCTGAAGAACAAGAACTGGAGCTTGAAGCACCCCAAAGGCCTGCAAGAAACTCCTGGAGGCCCCGTGGCCAGAAGCGGAATCCAGACACCCCCCAGCACCCAGATGAAGGCTGCATCAGATATTTCGTCCTGGCCACCACGGCCGCAATTGTGGCTCTCTTCCTGAATGTCTTCTACCCGCTCATTTACCAGACCCGCTGGAGATAGGCACAGGCAAGCGGCCAGCTGCGGGAGCAGGGCTCTCAGGACGCGTGCCATCGTGGGACACTACGCAACGAAGACGTTGGGCAGCAGGACAGAAACCACTGGGAAGGACTCACTGAGGGACGCGTGGGGCTGTTGGCTCCTGCCTGTCTGCTCTGGCATCTCCCATGCCAGCTGGCAGAGCTGCCCAGCCAGCCTGCTGCTTTGCCAAGACACAGCCCAGAACCAGGAGCCCCTCAGCCCTCCCTTGCCTTTGCTGCCCAGCAGGAGCAGGGCAGATCTCATGGGTACCTGCTGCTCAGGGAGAGACAGATGCTGCTGCAGCATGGCTGGGGCCTGGCGCCCCTGGGAACATTGACTGCTTCTGCTCGGCTCCCAAAAGAGAAGCGGAGACCTGCTGGGAGGCTGCAGCAAGGGCAGGATGCCCTGACACAGGTCCTGGCTGTCTCTTTCAGCTGTGCTGCCGCGGGAGCATTGTGCTCCCCGCAGCTGGCAGGACCTGTGGCTCCTGAGCCAGGCCAGCCCCGTCCCTCCTATTGAGCCTCCTGGTGCCCGTGGCCCAGGCACTGGGAGCCATGTGTGCTGCACCCCTGTGCTGGTGCCCATGGGGTTTGTCACCGAGGGCTCAGGAGCTTCCCTGCTCAGCCCTACCATAGCTCCTTTCTGCAGGGCAGCTGCTGGGGAGCCTGGTGACCCGGGCTGGGGTGTTCATGGTGAGCACCTGCCTCCGTGGGCTGCCAGCTCCCCTCAGCAGCGCTGTGGGGCACGTGGGCTGTCCCCACTTCTCGGGAGCCGTTTCTCTGCTGGGGGAGCATGGCGCAGCACCTCATTTGCAAGGGGACTGGCTGCCCTTGCTGCGGGGTCTGGAAGTGCAGGTAGGACCTTGCTGTGTTAATAAAGCCGGGTTTTTCAAAGAGACACAGCATCCCTGTCCTGTGTGATGGGACCCCTGTGCAGGGGCAAGGACTCTGCGTCGGACCCCTCTCCAGCATGTGGGCAGGTGTCAGTGAGGTAGCTGCCTGCGGGGTCCCTGGCTCAGCCAGCACGGGGATCGTGCCCCAGGCTCTGCAGGGTGCCTGGCACCCCCTGTGTAGCAGTGGGCTCAGGGCAGAGCTCTGCCTGCCGGTGCCGTGGAGCACAGCCTCGGCTCCTGCTCCCTCGCCGTGGGGCGGCAGCCACGGTGGGACAGGTGTAGGGTGCGGGGAGCCCAGCGGTGCCGGGGCACAGGCTGCAGCTCCAGCGGTGTGTGACATTGAGACGTGTTGCCCTTGGCTGAGTGTGGCTCAGACTGCTCTGGCGTGTTTGGGTGCGAGAGGTGACTTCAGAGCCCTGTGACTTCCTTTTCCGTCTCCGTCCCTCTGGCGGTGCCCTTGGCTGGCTCGGGAAGGATGCTTGGCAGGGAAGGGGATTGCACGGGCTTCTGGCTTGGCCTTGAGTTGCACAGCAGGGAGCCCAGGGCTCCCCCCGCCTCAGTCCCCCGCCCCTCTTGCACGTGTGCTGCGGTATCTTCCCCGCCAAGCGGGTCCCAGCTGGGGAGCCTGGCGGGGCCGTGCTGCGGTCATGAGATGCCCGTCCTGGAACAGTCGCCTCATTGTCTGCAGCTCCGGGGCTCGGCGGCTTCCCCCACTCGCCCACAGCGCTGGCCTCGTGGGGCTGAGTCAGTGCCCGGCGCCAGTGGGGTGACCTCTGCTCCCGCTGGTGCTGACGCCCCAGGGTTGGGGCGCACAAGTCCCTGCCTGCACCTGCCTGCCTGCCCTCCCCGGAGGTGGGTGGCCAGCAGCAAGGCCCAGGCTAAGCGCTCTCAGCTCTGGAAATCCCCTCTGGTGCTTTGCCGTTCCTCAGCAGGCACTGGCAGCCTGCCCCATGCCTCGCCGCTGCTCCCCGGGCTGGCTGGGTGCCCGTGCCGGGGCGCAGGGCGCTGCCAAACCAACCCTGGCCACGGCAGTCCCGGGGCTGTGAGTGCCAGGCCAGGGAGAGATGGCAGTGCTGGGGACAGGCTGAGCGTGTGGCAGCCTTGCTCTCCTCTATGCCAGGGGCCCTGGGCACACTGCCTCCCCCCTGCCCTGCTACTTGGGACTGCTGCATGGGCTTCCCCCAGCACGGGGCTGTGTATCTCCAGGAGCCCCACAGCCTCCCAGGAGCAAGGAGGGAGAAAATGGGTGGGCAGGGTGCTGGTCTCCCTCTCACACCCACCTTCTGCTTGCAGGGACTGCCCCCCGTGCCGTTCGGATCCAGCCTGGCCACCGAAGGAGCCCCGGCGCTGGCCGCAGAAGGCCTCCCTGAGCGCTTTGCCAGCCCCGCCGAGCGCCCGGCCCCCTCCTACAGCAGCATGGAAGAAGTCGACTAGGGCGTTGCGGGGTGCCTGCCCCGGGGAGTGGGGGGACGGGAGAGTTGGGGTTTGTCCTGCACTCATTAAACTTGCTGAACTCCACTTGGCCTCAGCTGCTTGCTGTCCCCTGTTGTGCCTGCTGAGCCACCCCAGGGCACCGTGTCCCCCAGCACCGTGCTGTCCCCGGTGCCCTTGTGCCCTCTGTCCCCTGGTGCGCTGGGGCATTCTACAGGTCTGTGTCCCCAAGTGCTCCTTGCAGTCCACTGTCCCCCTCAGGTCCCCTGGCAGTGCACCCTACAGCTCCCTGTCCCCGCAGGGTGCCCCTGGTGTCCCTCAGTGCTGGGTGTCTCTCAGTGTTCCCTGCTGCCGGGTGCACCCTGCTATCCCCCAATGCACCTTGGTGTGTGGACTCCCTGCTGCACCCCATTGCCCAGTGTCACCCAGTGCAGTCCTGCCACCACAGTGCCTGGTGTGTCCCGGTGCTGGTGGGCAGGACTGCCCGTCCCGGTGCCTTGCAGTGTGCCCTGCTAGCGATGCGGTAGGACTGCGAGTCCCAGTGCCCAGTGTCCCCTGGTGCTGGCGCGCCCCGACTGCGAGTCCCGGTGCCTCACCGCCCGGTGTGTCCCGGTGCCGGCTGCTGTGCCGCGGCTGCGAGTGCCCGCTGGAGCGCCCCCTACCCCGCTGTCCGCGCTGTGCCTTCTCGCCCGGTGTCCCTAGTGACGGGGGTATCCCCGGTGACGCCCCGTTCCCTGCTGTGCCCCGTCTCTTGGTTCCCTGCCGTGCGCCCTCTGCCCCGCTGCCCCCGCCTCGCCCCCCGCTGCCGGTGCCGGTTGCGGCGGGACTGCAAGTCCCGTCAAGCCGCGGGCGGGCGGCGCGTCCAATCGGGCTCGGGGGGCGGTGCGGCCGGTCGCTGCCTCCGCCGCCGCCCGGTGCCGCGGCGCAGAGAGCCCCGGAGCGGCCGCGCGGCGCCGGCCCCGCAGCCCGGCTCTGAGCCGCCCGCCCGGCCCGGCCCGCCCCGCCGCGCCCCGCCGCCCTCAATGAGGTTCTTCCGACTCACCTTCAAGTGCTTCGTGGATTGCTTCTGAGCCCCCCCCGGCCACGGAGCCGCCCCCGACCCGCCCCCGCTCCCCGGCCCCCCGCGACATGACCCCCGTCCCCGCCGACACGGCCGCCCCGCAGCCGCCCGCCGCCCCGAGACGCGACGCCACCGCCGCCGCCGCCGCTGCCCCCGCGGGCTCCGGTAAGCGGGGAGCACCGGGGAAGGATGAGGGTGCGGGGGGGCAGAACGGGGACACCCACGGCCACGCGCGACCGCGTTGCGCCCCCTCCCGCCGCCGCGGGGTGAGTCACTGCTCTGCATTGTGACGTCACGCACCGGCCTGACATCTGACGTCACGCACCCACGCGCGGAGTGGGGTGCGCGGGTGGGGGGGAAAAGCGCGGCCCCCCGCGCTTTTCCCCCCCACCCTCCGCACCCCCACGGGCGCGCGTGACGGCAGCGTGGGTCCCCCCCCCGTCTCAGCAGAGGCCCGCGGGGAGGCGGAGGGCACGGAGCCCCCCACGGCAGGCGAGGAGCGGGCGGTGACGGCGCCACTGGTGGGACCCCCCGGCCCCCCGAAAGCGGCCGCCCCCGAGCGGGAGACATGGACCCGGCAGATGGATTTCATCATGTCCTGCGTGGGTTTCGCTGTGGGGCTGGGCAACGTCTGGCGCTTCCCCTACCTGTGCTACAAGAACGGCGGAGGTGAGCCCCGTGCCTGCCCCACGCAGGGGGTGCGCAACAGTGTTGGGGGGGTACCCCACGGCACGCTGGAGCACCCTGTTTTCCACTCCACTGCGTGTGAGGGGGTCACCCAACAGTGGGTCAGCCCACCCCGCGCCTTCCCAGGGCAAGGAGACACCTCTGTGGCTTGTGAGCCACTCCACGGGTGTCTGGTGTCACCCACCGGGATGAGGGTCCATGGGGGGTCCCCTGCCACCTGCCTGCCCTGACCTACATCGGCGGCGAGGGGAGGGCGCGGAGGCGCCTTCGCCATTCGCTGCGCCCAGGCGGGCGGTGCGGGGAGGGAAGGGGGGGCCGGGGGGGGCGACGGCGGCTGAACTTGCCCCGTGTCACCCCCCCTTGCCCCAGGCGTCTTCCTCATCCCCTACCTGCTCATCGTCTTCGTGGGCGGCATCCCTGTCTTCTTCTTGGAGGTGGCCCTGGGGCAGTTCATGAAGCAGGGGGGCATCGCTGCCTGGAACATCGCCCCCCTCTTCAAGGGTAACGCCGCACCCTGCCTGCACCTTGCATGTGCCCTGCCTGCGCCCTGCCTGCGCCCTGCCCGTGGCCTCTTGCAGCCTGCCTGTGGCCCCAGCACCCTGACAGGGCCCCCCCCAGCACCCCACACGTGGCTGGCAGCACCCTGCCGGCACCCTGCCCGAGGCACCGTCTGCCCGCAGCCTGCCGGCGCCCTGCCCACGCCCTGCCCGCTCCCGTGCACCTTGTTCCCCGTCCCGCTGCCTCCCTGCACCCCAGCCAAGGGTGGCGGTTGCCTGCACCGGTGCCCTGTGCCACCCTGCGCTGCCGTGCCTGTCCCCACCTGCCCCCGGGGCTCCCTCCCTGCCTACGTGCTGCCGGCTTCCCTGCCTGCTGCCGGCTTCCCCGGGGGCTGCCGGATCCCCACCGCGGCAGCGTCGTGCCGGCTTCCCTGTGCCGTGCCCCACAAACTCCCCCCTGTCACTCCTGCCCTGTGCGATGCTGTCGGCTGTCCCCACCCCATCCTAGCCATGGCTGTCAGCTTATCCGGTCCCGTCCTGTCCCTGCCGGCTCCTCCCGTCCTACCCTGGGCTGCCAGATCCCTGTGTCCCTACCGACACCCCATGTCCTGCCCTGTCCCTGCCAGCAGCCCCCATCCCACCCCAAGCTGTCGGCTCCCCCACCCTGCCGGCTCCCCTGGGGGCTGCCTGGCACCCATGGGTGCCCGTGGGCTCTGACCTCCCCATGCCGCAGGTCTGGGCCTCGCCTCTATGGTGATCGTCTTCTTCTGCAACTCCTACTACATCATGATCCTGGTGTGGGGGCTCTTCTACCTGGTGCACTCACTGACAGACACCCTGCCCTGGGCCACCTGTGGCCACTCCTGGAACACCGACCAGTGCACCGAGCTCTTCCACCTCGAGCTCTGCCAAAACATCACCGTCAACGCCAGCGCCGTCATCGGGCCCTCCAACTTGACCTGTGCTGACCTGGCCAACAAGCGCTCGCCCGTCATTGAGTTTTGGGAGTGAGTGTGGGGCTGGGGGAGCTGTGCAGGGCCGGGGGGTCGTGCCAGCGCTCAGCATGGCTCCGCTCTGCAGAAACAAGGTGCTGCGGCTCTCGGGGGACCTCAGCGAGCCGGGGGAGATGAACTGGCAGATGATCCTCTGCTTGGTCACCACCTGGGTCATTGTCTACTTCTGCATCTGGAAGGGAGTCAAATCAACAGGGAAGGTGATGGTGGGGGGGGATACAGGTTGGGACCGCTGGCGTGTGGGGATGGGACTGCGGTACACGGCACTGCCAGCTCCTGCCCGCCCGTGCCGCAGCCCTTGGGTGCAGGACCCCTTGTCCCACGTCTGTCTGGGAGGTGCCACCAGCCACTGGGGACACCCCCAAGTCATGGCCCCACTGGGACACCAGCAGTGTGTGATGGAGAGCCCCAGCCCTGGCCTGGGGGGTCTCACTAACACCTGCTCCCCCATAGATTGTCTACTTCACGGCGCTCTTCCCCTATGTGGTCCTCATCCTGCTGCTGGTCCATGGGGTGACGCTGCCTGGGGCACTGGGTGGCATCGTCTACTACCTGAAACCCGACTGGTCCAAGCTGGCCGAGGCGCAGGTGAGGGCAGCAGGGGCAGCAGGAGCGGGGTGAGCGCTGGGCACCCCCCAGCACCCTCCCCACCCCCAACACCCTCCCTCGTGCTCCAGGTCTGGATCGATGCTGGCACCCAGATCTTCTTCTCCTACGCCATTGGGCTGGGTGCCCTGACCGCACTGGGCAGCTACAACCGCTTCCACAACAACTGCTACAGGTAGGGCCGTGCTGGCTGCGGGATGTCCCCCTCGGTCCCCCCAGCACCCCCTGACCCGCTCTGCCTGCAGGGACGCCTACATCCTGGCCGTGATCAACAGCTCCACCAGCTTCTTCTCCGGCTTTGTTGTCTTCTCCGTGCTGGGCTTCATGGCCTCTGAGCAGGGCGTGGACATCTCCAAGGTGGCTGAGTCTGGTGAGTGCTGGGCGGTGCGGTGCCATGTCCCCTGTGTCCCCCAGCGTGGTGGCACCACTGAGCTCGCTCTCCCACAGGCCCTGGACTGGCTTTCATCGCCTACCCCAAAGCTGTGACACTGATGCCCTTGTCCCCGCTCTGGGCCACACTCTTCTTCGTCATGCTCCTCGTGCTGGGGCTGGACAGCCAGGTGCAGTGCGGGCAGGGGGATGGGGATGGGACAGGGTGACACATCCCTCGCTGAGCCCCGCTCTCTCCCGCAGTTTGTCGGTGTGGAGGGTTTCATCACGGGCATCCTGGACCTGTTCCCCCAGCCAGGGGCCGGCTCGCTGCGCCGCGAGATCACCGCCGCACTCTGCTGTGTCGTCTGCTGCCTCATTGACCTCTCCATGGTCACACAGGTGGGGGACGCGGCAGGGACACGGGCCCCACGCCGGGCACCCGCACCTGACCCCAGGATGTCCCCTCCCACGGGGGTCTGGTGTGGGGTGGGGGCTGCACGGGACTGGGGTGCCCATGGCTGGGGGTGCTGTGGGAGCACAGGGTGCCCACAGCACATGGGCTGTCCGTGCCGGGGGGGCACCAGGGCTGTGCCAGCGTGGAGGTGTCCGTGCCAGCACAGCCCCAGTGACAAGCAGTGTCCCGGCAGGGTGGCATGTACGTGTTCCAGCTCTTTGACAACTACTCGGCCAGCGGGATCACGCTGCTGTGGCAGGCCTTCTGGGAGTGCGTGGTCATCGCCTGGGTCTACGGTGAGGCCAGGGGACACAGGGGGGACACAAAGGGACATGGGTGCCACGGGGCGCCCAGCTGACGCCCCTCTCCCCACAGGCGCTGACCGCTTCATGGACGACGTGGCCCGCATGATTGGCTACCGGCCCCTGCCCTTCATGAAGTGGTGCTGGGCACTGGTGACGCCGCTGGTCTGCGTGGTGAGTGGGACACCGTGCGCTGGCATGTCCCCATGTCACGGCCACCGGGCTCCCCCAGGCGGCTGCTCCAGGCACAGCAGCCATGGGGTGACACGGGTGGCAGTGCCATGAGCTGACACGCTTGGGCGGGTGGTCTGGGGCCACCAGCCCCTTGCCCCACGAGACCTCACTCCTCTCTCTCCACCCAGGGCATCTTCGTGTTCCACGTGGTGAACTACAAGCCGCTGACCTACAACAAGACGTACGTGTACCCGTGGTGGGGGGACGCCATCGGCTGGGTCCTGGCGCTCTCCTCCATGCTCTGCATCCCCTGCACCGTCCTCTACAAGCTCCTGCGCTGCAAAGGCTCCCTGCGCGAGGTGAGGGCAGCGCGGCGGGCGCCCTCCTGCCATCCCTGCCCCATCCCAGCCACCCTTGTCCCTGTCCCCCTCTTGGTCCCATCGCACTCCCATGCCCAGCCAGATCCCAGCGCTGTGCACGTTGCCTTCTCAGACCCATCCCCAGCCAAATCCTGTCCCTGTCCCCATCCCTGTCTCACTCCCAGCCTCACCTGCATTCCATCCTGGCTTACATCACTGCCTCACTCCCATCCAAATCCCATCCCTGTCCCCATCCCTATCCTTGTCTCCCTCCCTTCCAGCTAAATCCTGTCCTGGTCGTCACCGCTGTCTCAATCCCGTCCCCATGCAATCCCTGTCCCTCTCTCAATCTTATGTCAATCCCTTCCCCATCCCAGTGTCACCCCCATCCCCAACCAAGTCCCATTCCTGTCCCCATCACTCTCATTCCCATCAGAATCCTGTCCCCATCGCTGTCTCACTGCCAGCCTCACCCAAATCCCATCCCTGCTGACATCACTGTCTTAATCCCATCACCCTCTCAGTCCCATCCCTGTCCCCATTTTATCGCCATCCCTGTGCTGTCTCTCTCCCTCTCTCAATCCCATTTCAATCCCTTCCCCGTCCCAGTCTCACCTCTATCCCCACCCAAATCTCCCTCTGTTCCCTGTGCACTGGGGGGATACACCAGGCTGGGTCCAGGCAGTCCCTGGTGCTGCCATCCCTGGGTGCTGACAAGGTGTCCCCGCAGCGCTGGCAGCTCCTGACCACTCCGATCTGGGGCCACCACCACCTGGAGTACCTGACGCCCGAGGCAGAAGCCAAGCTGCTGGCCCCGGAGCCTCCCAAGGAGAAGGCGACGCTCTTTGAGACTGTGATCTGAGCGTGGGGAGGGTCGCGCTGCTCCCGCCTGCCATAGCAATAATGCCAGCACCGCCTCCCACCCACGCTGTCCCCTGCCCCCCGCGCCGCCCCGGCCCGCCAGCCCCACTGCAGGGGGGTGCACGAAGGCAAGGTGGGGGGTTGCTGGGGGCTGCGGGGCCGGGGCGGCTGCGGGGAGGGGTCCCCGGTGCGGGGGGAGCGCGGGGGCTGGCGGGGAGGCTGCGGGACGGGGGAGCGAGCGAGACAGCCCCTCCCTGGCCCCCACCCATGGCTCCCGCAGCCCCCCACTCACTAACCGCTTCCTGTAGCGTTCGTCTGGTGTAACCCCGACCGCCCCGACATCTGGCAATAAACTGGGAGACCCTGGCAACCCCGGCACTGAAGGCGGGGGACGGGGGCACTGGCGGTGGAGAGGTGTGGGGTGGCACCTGCCTGCAGGGGACAAGGCTCTTGGGACACAGTGCTCAGGGATGTGGGGACACCTGGGTTCCTCTCTTGAAATGTCTCGGGGAGAACAGGCTGCCAGAGCAGCAGGGTCTCCATCCTCCTCCATGGCAGGATGCAGGTGCCCGCAGGCTGTACCCCAAACTCAGGTTCCCCCATGGGATGGGCACACCTCACACAGCCAGGATGGGGTCACCCCACGCCACTGGGGCTCCCCCAGCCCTGCACTGGCCCCAAGGGGCAGGTTTCAGCCCAGAGATGTGGGGGTCCCGGCTGTCCCCAGCTTGGCACAGGGGCTGCTCCTGTCAGCTCTGGGGCTCCCCATCCCGTACGCTGTGCTGCAGGGAAAACCTCAGGCTTAGGGGGACTATGGGTACAGGGTGGACAAGGCAGACCCTGGGCACAGGGCTGGGAGAAGCCAGAGGCTCGACCTGCCCCCCAGAGCTTTGAGCTGCCTGAGCCCGGTGCCAGCAGGAGGGGCATGTGTCCCACACCCCACACTGGCAGCTCCAGGGGGCTCAGCTCCAATCCATGCCATGAGGGACCCTCGCCGTGCCCTGAGGAGGCTCCCAGCACGCTGTGGGTGCCAGCCACCCCTGTGTCCTGCCTGGGAGTCAGCATCAAGCCGTGCCCAGTGCTGGCACCCAGTGCCATGGCCGCCCTGGGAGGTCTGTGGGTGTCCTGTCTGTGGAGGGACAAGGGGGAAGAAATACCTCCCCTTGCCCCAGCCATCCTCGGGCAGGGCTGGGACAGCAGTGCTATGCCAGCGACACAGCAGTGCCATGCCAGGGGGCTGCATCCTGCGCCCAGGGACACCAGGGTGCCGGAGGGGCTTGTCTTGGGACACTGGCTCATCCCGCCACAACACGCTCTCACCCCACCGGGCCGCGCCGGCAGTTCCTGCCCCACCGGCAACGCACACCATAATTAGCGCGGGCATGGCGGAAGCATGGGTGATAATTGGTGGTGACTCGTTAAGGCTGGAGAGCTGCGCACCCTAGGCACAGCAGGACTTTCCGGCAGGGCTGGTCTTCGGGACCGGCCCGCACCCCGGTGTTGCGGCTGCTGTGCGGGGCCTGGCTGGTTCCACGTCACCGGAGCGGGGCCGGGTACGGGGGCGAGCGCTGTCATCACCTTCGCGTCGTGCCGCGGCATGTCCTGGCCCCGCCATCTCCTTGTAACCAGCACAGCTGCGGGCTGGTGTCGGACACCATCAGCACAGACGGTGAGAGCACAGAGACGGCAAAGGAGAGGCAGAAGGATAAGGGGGTGCCAGGGGGCCTCTTTGCTGGCCAGGCTTCCCCCGCGGGTTTCCCGTGGCCCCCAGGTGAACCCACAAGAAGGGACTTGATGTGGGTTGTGCCCTCCAGAGGCAGGCGCCCGCGGCACCATGAACCGGATCACGGTGTATGAGCGCGCCGACTTCGAGGGGCTGAGCCGGGAGTTCACCTGCGATGTGCCCGACCTGCATGAGCTGGACTTTGGGAACTGCATTGCCTCCCTGAAGGTGGTGGGGCAGCCCTGGATCGCCTACACGGACCCCAAGTATGAGGGGGAGCCGCACGTCTTTGAGGAGGGTGAGTACCCCTCTGTGGAGCGGCCCAACAGCTTCTCCGCGCTGCGCCTGGTGCACCACGACCTGGGGGACCCTCAGATCACCCTCTACGAGCGCCCCAACTTCCAAGGTGCCTTCAAGGTGGTGACGGAGGAAACCAACTTGGCGTACGGGTACTTCAATGACCGGGTGGCCTCCCACGTGGTGCAGCGAGGCGTCTGGCTGCTCTACCAGCACCCCGGCCGGGGCGGGTGGCACTGCCTGGCATGGCCCGGCGAGCGTCTCGCTGACTACAAACCTGAGCTGAACTTCCAGGCTCGGCTGTCCCACCTGCGCCCGCTGCAGCCGGGGCGGCCCCTGGTCTCGGCGCGTCTCCTCTGGGAGCAGAAGCGTGTGGAGGCAGAGCGGGAGGTGCTGGTGGATGAGATCGAGGGGCTGAACGAGACGGAGTCGGAGCAGGTGCTGGCGGCCAGCAGCAGCCGGGAGTACAGCACCATGCTCTGGCAGAGCTTCCACTTCAGCAACGCCACCAGCCTCAAAGCCGGGCTTGCCTTCACGCTGACCGTGGAAGCCTCCAACATCTTCACGGTGCAGAAAGGACGCAGCGAATCCAGCACCCGCCGGGAGCGCGTGGAGGTGCAGCTCCCCGCTAAGATCCCCCCGCGCACGGCGCTCAGCATCCAGGTCTTGCGGAAGGAGGTGACGCTCTCCGTCCCCGTCCTGCTCACCATCACCCAGAACGAAGCCGTTCGTACGGAGATGGGCGAGTACCGCAGCGTCTCGGGCACCAACATCTGTGCCCGCTATAGCCTGAAGCCTCTGCCGGCTGCGGGCAAGGAGCAGGCGGCCACTAAGGGGACAGAGCCAGCGTGCGGTGCACAGAGGGAGCTGTAGCTGTGGCTCTGCTGTATCACCGCTCTGTCCCCTCGGCGCTGTGCGACACCAGCGCTGTGCCCCGCTTGCCCACAGAGGAGCCGGGACCCGCCTCGCCTGGCTGTGCCGGTGGCTCTGACTGGCGGAACCTGACGGTGCCTCCTCCTGCTACGTGTTGCCAATAAACCTCCTTCCGCAACCGCTTGTGTCTGCTGCTGCTGGGGTGTGGGGAGCCGGGGGACACGGGGGAGATGTGGGTGAGTTGCGGGAGTCAGAACACCAGGCTGGGGAGACACCGGGCTGGGGGAGCCAGGGAACGCTGGGCTGGGGGACACTGGGGAAGCAAAGCCAGGGGACGCTGGGCTGGAGGGGACGTCAGGCTGGGGGAGTGGGGGGACACTGCGCTGGGGGAGCCAGGACTGGGGGAACGAGAGCTGGGACGACACGGGGGAACGGGAATTGCAGGGGAGCACTGGCCTGGGGACACCGAGGGACACCGGGCTGGCCCGGCCCCGCACACACGGGGCAACCACCACGACATGTGTGTCCCCAGGGCCCTGGGGCACGGAGCGTCCCCGGGGACGCTGGGGGAACCGGGGACATACGGGGACGCGCGTGCGACGGGCCCGGCTACGGCGGCCGGGCGAGGACAAAATCCGCGGGGCGGGGCGCCTGGAGGGGCGGGGCCTAGAGCCTGCCCTTGCCCAGGCCCCGCCTCCAGCCACGCCCCCCACGTGGCCGCCGTGGTCGCCGGTCTCTTTAAATGATGCAACCGGCAGCACTCTTGACCCCGCCTCCTGAGCGCCTATTCGCGGAGCTGGAGCCGAGCTCCCCCATGCCATTGGCTGAGACCAGCCTCTCTCACTGCCGATTGGTTTCACCTGTGCCGTCGACACGCCCTCCCGACTCCGATTGGCTGAGCGCGGCCCCGCCCCCCGGACGGGCGGTGGCGGCGGCAGCAGCATGGCGACGGCGGCGGCGGGACCGATGGCGGCGGAGGAGGCGGAGGAGGCGCTGGGGCTTTTTACCGGCATCGGCCTCAGCGAGGCCAAAGCGCGTGAGACGCTGCGCAACGGGGCGCTCAGCGCGCTGCTCCGCCAGGCCGTGCTGCAGGTGCGCCCGCCGCGCCCCCCGCCCGCTCTGCCCCCCTGGTTCCCCGGTACCCGGTGCGGCGGCATCACCCCCGGGACCCCACCCCCTCCTCGGAACTCCACCCCGGTCCCGCCTCCCCCGGCCCAGCCCAACGCCCTCCGCCCTTGGCACTCTCCTCCCCGCCCCGTCCCGGGGCCGCCGGTTGGCCGGGGCTCAGCCCCGGGCCGGCGCTGACGCTCCCCCGCGGCGGCGGCAGGCTCGAAGCGCGCTGGGCCCGGCCCTGGACAAAGCCACCGGGACGCTGCTGTACAATGCAGCCGCCCGCCTCAGGGACCCGAAGCACCTTGGCTTCCTCGTCGGCTACATCGTCCGCAGGGAGATCCTCACCGACCTGCAGCTCAGTGGTACCGAGCGGCCCCGGGAGCCCCTGGCCCCTGCGGGGACGGGGTGGCCCCGCTCCTCACCCCCCATCTGTCCGCAGCTGCCCTGGAGTATGTGAGGACCCACCCCCTGGAGCCCCTGGACACGGCGGATTTTGAGCAGGCCTGCGGCGTGGGGGTGTGTGTCACCCCCGAGCAGATCGAGGAGGCGGTGAGTGGGGATGGGATGGGCTGAATCATAGAATCACAGAATGGTTTGTGTTGAAGGGACCTTCCCAGCTCCCCCAGTGCCCCCACTGCCATGAGCAGGGACATCTTCACCAGCTCAGGTTGCTCAGAGCCCCGTCCAGCCTGGCCTGGGATGTCCCCAGGGATGAGACATCCACCACCTCTCTGGCCAGCCTGGGCCACTGTAAGACTTGACAAACATCAGTCAAGTGTATGGAAATATACAGAGATAGAGCAATCAATTGATGTTTTTTCTTACTTTGGAATTTCTTGCCCAGGGATTTTCAAAAGTATTCAAACTGGGAAACATGAATGAATCTTTTTTATCCTGTCCCCACATCCCTGTCTTGCTTCCCAGGTGGAGGCTGTGATCAGCGAGCACCGAGCGGAGCTGCTGGCGGAGCGCTACCGCTTCAACATGGGGCTGCTGATGGGTGAGTGTGGGGCATGGGGCAGCCCCCGCCTGGCGCTGCCTGCTCTCCCCGATCCCGAGAGCGAGCCCTTTGCCATGTGCTGCCCCGGCCGCAGCTGCAGCATCACAGTGCTGCAGCCCACCTGACACAGGGGACGCGTCCCGTGATGTCCCTGGCGCAAGCAGGGCTGTGGGTGGCAGCTGCCTGTGGTGCCCTGCGCCAGGGACAGCCCTGGGCCACTGGCCGCCTCCAGCCGCTGGCCACAGTGTCAGCGGCAGCAGCTGAAGCCCCCAGGGCTGGCCCGTGCCCCTCACCCACGGGGTGCCCTGTGTGCAGGGGAGGCGCGGAGCCGGCTGCGGTGGGCAGACGGGAAGACCATCAAGAATGAGGTGGACCTGCAGGTGGGTATGAGTGCAGCGGGTCAGGTGGTGTCACCTGTCGGTGCTGTGCCTGGCATGAGACCTGCTGACCTGTCCAGTGGGAGGGTCGGCACTGGGGACAGCCTGTCCTGGGCAGGTGTGGGCAGGGTGAGGGGTGTGACAGCTGGACAGGGCCACCTTCAGGCCTTGGGGCACCGGGAGCTTTTTGTGTTCCTGTCTGCATCTCTGTTTCCCAGGTGCTGCATTTGCTGGGGCCAAAGACAGAAGCTGACCTGGAAAAGAAACCAAAGGTGATACAGAGAGGGAGGCTGGGAACTGGGATGGCATTTCCCTGCTGAGTGTCTGGGCAGGATCCCAAACAGCTGCTGTGGGCCTACCCGCCGGCACGGGTCCAAGGGAGGGCTGGGGGCAGCAGGCTGAGCCAGGAGGGGAAGGTGCACACCGGGGCTGGGCACTCAGGGTGCTGTGCTGGTCTCTGCAGGCTGCGAAGGCCCGGCCAGCCCCAGCAGAGAAGCAGAAGGCGGCTGTGGTGGAGAACGGTAAGAGATTGTCCTCCTGTGGGCAGCTTCCCCAGCCCTGAGGTCCGGCCCCTGCTCAGCGCCCCCTCCTCGCAGGTGAGGTGGGCACAGAGACACGGTCACTGCTGGAGCAGCTGCGGGGAGAAGCTCTCAAGTTCCACAAGCCGGGTGAGTGCGAGGAGCTGCTGCCACATGTGGGGCTCTGTGCCCGGTCCCAGTTCTCTGTGCTGCAGAGGACCAGTCTGGCCCCTCGTCCTTCCCTGCGGGCTGCTGGGCTCGGCTCGGTTTGGGCAATGCTGCAGCCCTGAGCGTCATCTGCCCACAGGAGAGAACTACAAGACCGAGGGCTATGTGGTGACACCCAACACCATGGCCCTGCTGAAGCAGCACCTGGCAGTCACGGGTGGGCAGGTGAGGCCCCAGCCCTGTGGTCCCTTGCGAGGGTGGCTTTGCTGTGTCAAGCTCCAGCCAGGCTGGTGGGGCGGCAAGGAGGCTTGGCAAGAGGTGGCACTCTGCTGGCACAGAGGGGCCTGGGGGTTTAGAGGGGGCTCGTGTCCTTGCCCCCACTGCCGGGGAGCGGGAAGAGTCTCCTGCCGCAGAACAGGTGTGTCCCCTACCACCCCTGCAGGTGCGGACACGGTTCCCTCCTGAGCCCAATGGGATCCTGCACATCGGCCATGCCAAGGCCATCAACTTCAACTTTGGCTACGCCAAGGTGAGGAGCACCAAGGCCCCACTGGCAGCTCCCCCTGGCCCCTGTCTCCTTCGGGGAGCGGGTGGTCACTGTCCCCTCATCTCCAGGCCAACAGTGGCATTTGCTTCCTGCGCTACGATGACACCAACCCCGAGAAGGAGGAGGAGAAGTACTTCACAGCTATCCGGGAGATGGTGGAGTGGCTGGGTACAGCTCAGGCTGGGGAGGGCAGGATCAGGCCAGGCACTGCTGGGGACATCCCTGCATGCAAGTCCTGCTGCCGGGCCAAGGGGGTGGCTACGACCCGCTCTGTCACCATGTCCCCACAGGGTATCAGCCCTATGCGGTGACCCACGCCTCAGATTACTTTGACCAGCTCTACACCTGGGCCCTGGAGCTCATCCGCCGGTGAGTGTTCTGTAGTGGTGCCAATGCCGTGGGGATGGTGAGGATATCCCACACCATGGCTGGGGCTCTTCATTGTGAGGGGATGAGCTGCTCACATCTGGTAACCATATGTGTCCCTCACAGGGGCCATGCATATGTCTGCCATCAGAAGGTCGAGGAAATTAAAGGCCACAACCCACCGCCCTCACCGTGGCGGGACCGGCCTGTGGAGGAGTCGCTCCTGCTCTTCGAGGTACCCCTGGCTGGGGGCAGGCTGCGTGCCCGTGGGGCGCGGGTCTGTAGCTGAGCTGACAGCTTCCCCCTGTTCCACAGGACATGCGCAAGGGCAAGTTTGGGGAAGGGGAGGCCACGCTGCGGATGAAGCTAATCATGGAGGATGGGAAGATGGACCCTGTCGCCTACCGTGTTAAGTTCACTCCGCACCACCGCACCGGAGACAAGTGGTAGGGAGGGTCTGCAGCGTCCCAGCACACGTGGCAGGGGTTTGCCAGTGTCTCCTGGGAGCAGGAGGGCTCTCAGGAGGGGAGCAGCACCCCAGCGCTGACTCTGTCTGCCTTGCAGGTGCATCTACCCCACATATGACTACACACACTGCCTCTGTGACTCTATCGAGCACATCACCCACTCCCTCTGCACCAAGGAGTTCCAGGCCAGGTGAGCACCATGCACAGCACGGCCCAGGGCTGGCAGCTCTCGGGGGGAGCAGCTGCCAAAGTTCTGAGAGGCTGTGCGGGGTGTGGGGCTGTGTCTGTGCCTCCCTTGCAGACGTTCCTCCTACTTCTGGCTGTGCAACGCGCTCGATGTCTACTGCCCTGTGCAGTGGGAGTACGGGCGCCTGAACCTGCTCTACACCGTCGTCTCCAAGAGGAAAATCATCCGGCTGGTGGAGACGGGTGCTGTGAGGTAGGAGTGGAGCCAGCAGCCAGGGTGGGTCCTGCCCGGGTCACGCCTGGCTGTCACACCCGTGTTTTCTCAGGGACTGGGATGACCCGCGGCTCTTCACGCTGACAGCCCTGCGCCGGCGAGGCTTCCCCCCCGAGGCCATCAACAACTTCTGTGCCCGGGTAGGTGCTGGGGACAGGATGGGATGTGGTGGGTGGATGCGTCCTCTGGCTGGTGTGGTGACAGCAGGCTGTCCTGCAGGTCGGTGTGACAGTCGCCCAGGCAACGATGGAGCCGCATCTGCTGGAGGCGTGTGCACGGGAAGTGCTGAACGAGCAGGCCCCCCGTGCCATGGCCGTCCTGGAGCCCCTCAAGGTCACCATCACCAACTTTCCTGCCCCGAAGGTGAGACTGCCACGGGCTGGGGTGGGAGTGGGTTTCCCCAAGGTCAGCTTTCACCCCCTCTTTCTTCCCAGGCACTTGAGGTCCTTGTGCCCAACTTTCCAGCTGATGAGAGCCGGGGTTTTCACAAAGTGCCCCTCCAGCCCACCATCTACATCGAGGAGACGGACTTCAGGGAGGTGAGCTGGACCCACTGGGCTGTACGGCCCGCACTCCTGGGAGCTGCGGCTCAGGCAGCAGGAGCCTGGGAGCGGCACTGGTGCTGCCCAGGGCACAGGTGGCTGTCAGGCACCCAACTGCAACTCCCAAACATGCCAGAAGCTTTGATGGGCACCGGGGAAATGCCCCCAGCCTGGCTGGGATGCATCCAACCGACAGTGCTCACACGTGGCCTGTACGCTGGGGAATGCTCCGCAGCAACACGGGAGTTCAGACAGCCCTGCGTGCACTGATCCCTGCGCTGGGTGGGGGCACACAGCTGTGGGGACAGAGACCTGCTGGAGGGGGACCCAGCGCCTGTGCTGGGACCCCTTGTGCAGTCATGAACTCTCTTGCAGGAGGTGGATAAGGGCTACAAGCGCTTGGCCCCTGGGCAGCCAGTGGGGCTGCGCCATGCTGGCTATGTCATTGCTGTCCAGAACATCATCAAGGTGAGTGGCTCTGGGCACAGGTGACATGAGGTTGGGCTGTGAGATGTCAGGACATGACCAAGCAAGGTTGTCCTGACCTGGGGGACTGGTGGTTTGGCCCCAGGGCTGCCCTGCGGGATGGGACTGCTGCCTGACCCCTGTCTGGCGGCTTGTCTTCTCTCATCCAGGACGCCAGCGGGCATGTGATTGAGCTGGAGGTGACCTGCACCAAGTCAGACGTGGCAGAGAAGCCCAAAGCTTTCATCCACTGGGTGTCGGAGCCACTGGTGTGTGAAGTGCGGCTCTACGAGCGGCTGTGAGTACATGGTTTCCTGCAGAGGTGCAGGCGCACGCTGGGCGCTGCCAGAGCAGCAGCGTGGCCACATAACAGCCAGTTCTGCTGTGGTCTGCCTGGCTCTTTGGTGGTGAAGATTCTGCTGTGGGGTCCCATGATCTGCTGCCACATAGCTGCCATGGGGCAGCACGTCCCCTCGCCTGGCAGCTTTGGGACAAGACTCCATCTCTTGGCAGGTTTTTGCACAAAAATCCCGAGGACCCATCGGAGGTACCTGGTGGCTTTCTGAGTGACCTCAACCCTGTGAGTAGCAGCAGGAACCGGGCTTACAGGCCTGGTAGGGGGAGCTGAGGACCTCCTGCACCCATGCCAGAGCCACCCACTTCCATGCGACCCCTACCCTCCCTGGGCAGGGCCCTGTGATGTCTGGTGGGGGGAGCGGGGCTGGGGCAGAGGGGCCTGGGGTGCCAGCTGAGCTGCCTCCCCCTGCCAGGATTCCCTGCGGGTGGTCCGCAACGCCCTGGTCGACAGCTCTGTCCTCTCCGCACGGCCCTTCGACAAATTCCAGTTTGAGCGACTGGGCTACTTCTCCGTGGATCCCGACAGTGAGGAGGGGAAGGTGAGCCCTGGGGAGGGGGCTGGGGAGCTCTCCCTGCCCACTGTGTGGCTCAGTGCTGACCCTCTGCCTCTCTCTCCCCAGCTGGTGTTCAACCAGACGGTGACGCTGAAGGAGGACCCTGGCAAGGTCTGAGGGACCCGTTGCTGCCATCCCACCGTGGTGCTGCTTCCCCGGGGGGTCCCTGCGCACCCCCAGCGCCACCGTGCCTTGGTGCTGCCCCCTGGGCGACACACAGCATCACCTCAATAAACGGAGCATCCCAGCCCTGTCCCTGCGCTGTCACTGGCTCCTGTCCCCCAACTCAGCCCAGGGGTGCCAGGGTGGGGGGTGTCCCCGGCTCTGCTCCTGCAGGGCTGGTGCCCCCGTGGAGCTGCAGGTCGCCCCACCCGCGCCCGTGAGGCTGGGCTGGGGTTGGGGGTGTGATGGAGGAGGGACCCCCGGGCCCTGGGAGCGGGCAGGGTGCGGGCAGGCGGGCTGTGCGCACTGTGTACAAACACCGCCGGAGCACCGGCCCCGTTAAGGTGGACTCGAGGGGGGTGGCCCCTGCCTGGCCCCGGGCTGGGGGACAGCGAGGTGCCCCGGCGGGACCGGCGTGACCCCCCTGCCCTGAACCGTGTGACCGGGACCCCGGCCCTGCCGGGGGTGGGGGGAGGCTCTGCCCGGCCCCACGGGCCACCTTAACCGGCAGCGGGGCCGGGGAGGCCGCGCCGAGCACATGGGCACGTTAAAGCAGCCCCGGCCCCGCGGTGCGGGGAACCCTTCACCCCCACGGAGGACCCTTCCCCCGCGGTCCCGCCCGGGGGCAGGGGCGGAGGGCGGCCCCCGCCGGTACCGGCCGCGGAGGGCACGGCGCCCTTCCTGCGGAGCCCCTGCACTGGGGTCTTGTTCAACCGCGGGGCGGCGCGGGGCCTCGGCCCGGCTGCTGCGTGGGGGTCGCGGCCGGGTCGTCCCCGCGTCGAGTGGAGCGGCGGGGCGGCTGCGTGGGACCTCCCGGCCGGCGACACCCCACGGCCACGCGTGCCGGTGGCGTCCCGAGCCCCACGGCCGCGAGCAGGGGCTGTCCCCGCTCCCGTCGCGGTCATCGACCCCCGCGTGTCGCCGACCCACGCGCGTCCCCCCGTGGAGGGCGCCCCCGGAGGCTGCCCCCTCCGCACCAGGGCGCGGCCCCTTTAAGGTGGGGGCGGGGCCGGGCGCCGTGCTCTCGCGGGACTTGGAGGCTGCGCTCTCGCGAGGTTGGAGCCATGCGCTGATTGGCTGCGGGGGGTTGAATGTAAGATGGCGCCCAGGGAGCTGTGAGGGGAAAAGACTCGGGGCCGAGGCGGCGGCGGCGGCGCGAGGCGACGGCGGCAGCGGGGCCGGGGTGAGGCGGAGCCGGGCCGGGCCACGCCGCGCCGCAGCGGGGCCGCCGGGCCGGAGGGGTGCGGGGCGACGGGGCCGGGCGGGGCCTCCCGTCGGGCGCGGGGGGAGGCGGCGGCGGCGGTTCCGGGGGCGGCGCGGGCCCGGCAGGGAGGGGGGAGGGGGCGGCCCCGCCTGCCGGGCGCGCGCATCCCTCGCCCGCGGGGACGCGCAGTTTGGTCGTGCACGCGCGGGGCGCGCCCCCTGCTCGTGTCCCCCCCCCTTGCACCGGGCGCGTCCCCGCCCTCCTCCCCCCGCGCGGGGCGGCCCTTTCGCCGCGCGGGCACGGGCGGCGGCAGCGCGCGCCGGAAGGCGCGGCCTCCGCTTCGGCGCGGCCCTCGGCGGCCGCCGTCCCCGGCGGAGCCCCCAACATGGCTCCTGCGGCGGGGGGGCGGCGTGGCGTCTCCCGCGGGCACAGGCCCGGCCGCCCCGCCGGGGAACAAAGGCGGCGGGGAGCGGCCCGGGCGGTGGGACCGGCCGTGCCGCAGGAGGGAGCCCCCCGGCCGTGCGGGGAAAGGCTGAACCGCGGCCCGTGATCTCTGGGACTCAACACGGAGCGTCGCGGCCGAGCGGCGGGGCTGCCTCTGTCGTTCCCGCCTGTCCCGGGCCGCGGCCGGGAGCACCTGCGGGGGGAGGCGGGGGCACCTCTGGATACAGTCGCTGCTGCTGCCTTGTTCTCAGTTCTGCCTTCCAGTCACTCCGGTGTCACTGGCACCGAGCTCCGTGCCCTGTGGCAGATGTGCTTACACACTCCTTCCTAGCTAGGCTCACCAGGTTGAGGGATGGTCAGGAATTGGGCATCTCGCAGTTCTTCAGTGGGAGCTGCCAGCTGTGTGGATGATCATATTTTTCCTTTCTATTTTTTATTTTTCTTACCGGAATACATATTAAAATAAAATGGCTTTAATAAAGAAATAGGAACTGGGGATGGAAAGGGCTTCTTTGTTCTGTCTTCTCCAGAACGTTACAAGTCTAAGAGCTCAGGACAAGAGCAGCAGAAATACATGCAACATGGTGACTGGTGAGTCTAGATTGTCCACATGCTGCGAGTTGTGTGTGTGTTCTTAGTAACCTCAGTCTCAATTTTACGAACTAACCGTATGTGCTCATGATCTTCAGAGGGTTTCTTGAACTTATTTCCTGGAAAAAAAATGCAGTTATGCTGAATCAGGGAGGAATTATCTCCCTTTATCAGAGAAAGCTCAGTGCCTGGATGCTCTCTTTTAAATTTTAAAATGCAGTATTAAAAACATGTTGCCGAGCTCTAGTGAAGATGGGTGTTTGCCATTTCTAATGCGTGTCTATGGGAGAAATTGAATGCATAAACAAATATGTTTTAATAACTAACAGTAAAAGTGGCTGCTGCAGTAGCAAGCTGTGTATATTGTCCTACAGAAGCCCGTTGAATGCACACTTGAGCCTTAAAGAGGTTTTCTGTCATAAATGCAGGTGGGTTTAGTTTTAATCAATAAAATTTCTGGGAGTACAACGTTACTTTCCCAAATCTTCATCTAGACCTGGTACTTCTACTGCCGTGTAGGATTTTTTGAAGTGCAGTTTTTCATGGTTCAGTGCTTTTATCACCCTTCAAAACTGACAGGAATGACTGGGAGAAACTTGGTCCAGCCTGCTCTGTTACCTATAGTGTCTTTAGCTCCCTCAAATTTGGAGAGCTGTAGAGAAAACAGAGATCCTGCTGCTGTTCCGGAGCAAGAACAAACACCATGTGGCACAGTGGGGTTCTGATCCATGGTTGGGACTTCAGCTGCTGCAGTGGCGCAGATGAGCGTTGCACTGTTTTAAGCGTTAGTGGCTCTCAGTATAGTAATTTTTTCCATTCAAGAAGAGAGGAAAAGAGAGATTCCTTGTGATGGAATATTCACTAGTAGGGGAAGACTGGCCTCGTGGGCTCTTGATATTTGATGCTTGCTAAAAAAGAACTAATTGAGATGGAGCAGCCGAGCAGAGTCAAGGATTTGTATCTAAGGAATTCATGCTGTGTTTGTTTGCCTTTCTGGTGGTTGGAAGAGGTGGGTGGTGATTTGGTGGTGGACCTCTTCTTGATCTGTGTGCCTGCTGCTTATGCGTTTGGGTTTCTGGTGGCTTCTGGTCTCTACTGCACAGGAGCATGATGTACATGAGAGCAGCTCTTGATAGAAGGGTTGGAGTTCCAAAATAAAAGTGAGGGCTAATGGATGGCTGCTGTCAAAAACAATGGCCCTGTTGACCTCCCCGCTCTTTCCCTTGACAAGAGGAACAGAATGCAAATAGCTGTTCCCTGAGTTGTTACAACATAATAAGCGCCAATGCAGGGGCAAGGAAGAAGGCAGGACCTTTGCTGAGAGGTGAGCCCGTCCCATTTAGCAGCAGGTCGCTGTCAAGGATCACCTGTACTGTTCACGTCTGCATTCCCAGTGTGGCATTGTTGAGGCTTATTCCTCAGAAGAATCTCCCCTCTGAAAGCTGTGTCTGCTGGTGCACCTCAGCGTGGACGTGCAAAATGATTGTGTTCCGAAGCCCTCACTGTAGTATCAAATATTTGCAAGTTCCAAGTAGGAGATCAGGACCGTTTAATCACTCAATCTGTTTTCCAGCTTCAGGGTATGGAATGGAGCCTCTAAAATTAGATGTATCGGAGTGTGCCAGGTGTAGGTCCCATCGAAGTCACTGAGTGCGCAGTAACAAGGTTGTTCTCTGTTGGTTTCACCCTGGACATGTGGTCACCTGGGAAAGGGTTAATAATGTGTCCTGTAGAGGTGTTGAGTACTCTTGGGTGGCTCCTCGAGGACACTTCACTCTAAGCTAAGTGAACAGTCTCACTGCCTCTGTCATGTGCAGCTGGCTTGAAAATGTGTTGGATCAGAATCTCTGAAAGGCAGGAGAAGTGTTTTTCTGTCCAGCTGTGGGCTCTGTGGGAGCTTCTCTATGCTAATTTTTACAGAGTTGTTTGACTCACTAAGCGAACACTGTTAGCTGGTGCTTCTTACTAAATGTTGATGCATGTTATTATAAAGAATTTTTTCTGTAGTAATCTCACACGGCAACTAATGTTGCTTAATAACTCCAGAAACTATAGATACAGTGCAAGTTGCCTCACGTGTGTTCCCCTTACCTTTGATATTCGCTTTCTCCTGTAAGCCTGGTCCAGTGCACTAGCCATGAACCTCCTCTGTGTAAACAAAAACTTCTGTGTGTTTAGACTGCTGTCACGCAACAGCGAAGAGTGGTTAGGATTTGCTGCAGCTCTCACTGGTTTTGGTGGGAATTGGAGCTGGACTTGTGGAATACGCTTGGTTGCCACTGAGACCCTAGAACTAACTCCCATTTTCACACAGGCTGTTGCGGTCCTACCACGTATTTCTTTCTTGGCTTCACTTCATTAAATCATGGGAAAAATATATAAAAGATTCTGCCTCTTTAGAACTACAGTGATAATGTACATATAGCAATGTTTGTTTGTCCCTTTTTCCTCCTTTCCACAGCTGGATTTAGTAGTACCGAATCACCTGTTCTAGTCCTACTCTTGTGCTGTTTCACATCTTTTTCACAACCGTCTCAGTATCTGGTAGTATTATAGCTCAAATCTGTTTATCCTTTATCAAGACTAATTAGTGCTTTGCAAACAACCAGTACACTCGCTGCAGAAACAATTTGTGGGTTTAAACAAGATAAGTCAGTAAGAGAAGAATGCTGTCAGAGTATGCCCTAGGGCTTTCTAATGTTCTCAGGTGGAGTCATCTTTGTTGTTGTTTCTTTCTTTGGTTGTTTTTTTTTCCCCTTACTCTCACTTCCTGATGATCTGATTTCTTTTTCTGTTGCTCTTTTGTCTTCATACATGGCATGCTTCATGTTAACCTCTTCCTATATGAACAGGGCATCAGAACTGATGCTGCTGATGCCTTTGTCATTTCCAGAGCTCTGCTTCTCCATGTGTGTAGTTCCCCCTTTGAGGAATCTCTTGATTCCAGCACTCTCCTTTTGCTTGCTACGTTCGAATCGATAAGGCTGTCCTAGTCCTAATAGCAGTGAGCTGAATGCTGCATCTGATGCTCTTCCGCTGTGCTTCCCATTAGCTGCCCGGAATAGAACTGCATGGCCTGATAGAACATACTGCTGGGTTCTTCCACCTCTGTGGCTGTGAAGCAAGGCCACAGATATTGATTTCTAAGCTTCTCTCGCTAACACTGCATGCTGCAAACGAATGAAATTTATTACTTGATTTAATCTGTTATGGGACTTGCCTGGTCTGGGGGAAGTACAAGAACAGAAGGTTTTACATGGCAGTGAGCTCTTTGAATAGTTACACCTGGTTGTCATCCAGACTTCCCTGAGCCGCTAAGGGTTAATCTGAGAAATGTGTGGTACTGCAAGATGCCTCGTAAAACTAAAGCATCTGTCTTGGGCATCTGGCTGTGCACATTTACTAGTTTTCATACAATGGTCGGTATGCGAAATTGGTGACTGGAGTTAGGAATAACCTTGTGTCAAAGGAGTGCTGTAGTTAAGACTTTCACTTTCTCTTTCCTTAAGGAACCCTAAGGAACTTGCAATATGAATAATTCTCTGGAGAACACCATTTCCTTTGAAGAATACATCCGTGTGAAGGCGCGAACAATCCCTCAGCACAGGATGAAGGAGTTTCTGGACTCCCTTGCTTCCAAGGGGCCGGAAGCTCTGCAGGAGTTTCAGCAGACGGCCACCACCACGATGGTGTATCAGCAGGGTGGCAACTGCATTTACACGGACAGCACAGAGGTGGCTGGGTCTTTGCTTGAACTTGCTTGTCCCGTGACAACCAGTGTCCAGCAGCAAACTCAGCCAGAGCAGCAGATACAGGTTCAGCAACCCCAGCAAGTCCAGGTAAGTGTCTTAAATGATTTCTAAATGTTACATATGACTTGCTAACCCATGGAGGGGTGTTCAGAGCCAGCTACTGTCTAACTTGAAACCACAGGCAAGCACTTAAGAAGCAGGGCCAGTAAACTTTATATAAAATAACGCTATTTCTTTCTCATTTAAGGAATTTGGTAGTAAATGTCTCTTTTGACTGTGCCTCCATTGAGCCCCACTGTAGGAGGAGTAGCACACATAGCAATGTAGTGGTGTAACCTGTTGGAGAAATGGTTGACAGTTCTGGCATGTCCACAGCTCCCTGAAGCCTCGCACTCTGTGTGAAGCTGCTATAAATACCACTCCCCTCTGCTGGTCTTGCTTTATCTGGTTGTTCAGAGTGGTTGTGGGATCTAACTTGCCTTCAGTTTTTTTTAATGAAAACAATTTAAATGATTTTGTTTGAACAATCTGAAGGTTGTAGTTCTCAAACTAGCCGTAAGTTGGGGGCAATGCAGGGGAGTCAAATTACAATATGAGCTAGGGGAAGATACCTTTCAGGAAAGGAATTCTAAAAGATGCGTGTGTGTCAAGGTACGTTGTCCCTTTGCAAAGTGGAAAGAGTCTTCTCCTTTTTTTTTTAATAGGTGTTACATTAATTTTTCTTAAGTGTTAAATGAGCAAATCCAGCACCAGAGAGGAAAAAAAAAACATATAACTTTGGATAACTGCTTTGGTCTTAAAACACATTTCATAATTTTGATGAGTGTACAGGTGGTAGGGCATTTACTGAGGTTTTCTTCTGATATGTCTCCAAAAAGCTGAATTATGTCTACAGCTGTAATTCTTATACACTTCAAATATGAATCTTTGTGCCTTCTGTATCATGAATGTAAAGTTGTGAGCTCTCTTCTTTTGCAACAAATGAGGGTATGGAGGCACAAATGACTGGAGATAAGGTAGTGTGAGCTTGTTGCGGTACAGTCAACTTGTGCTAACAGCTCACTGGCATGCTTTTATCCTACAGCAAAGACAAACTTGCCTCTCACTGGGTAACTCATCTCCAATTACTCTCTCTATTGAGTAAATGAATGCTTAACGGGGATTTCTGTAACCTGTTGCCCTACAGTAACTTGTGTTGCAAGGCTTTTGAAGAATAAAAGCCTCTCGTCTGAGAGACATGACTTGGATCTCTGCATGAGTCTGTTAAAACTGATCAAGGGTGCTTTTGGGTCTGGCAGCTAGCACATTTTTTGGGAGAAGTTACATTTTTCAGTAGAAGAACTAGGAAGGCTGGCTTTTTTGGGTGCCTCAGCCTTGAAGATGTGAAAGGCCCCCAAACCAATTGTAAAAGTCAAAAGGATTTTTTTTTCTTCCTGCTGCTGTCTCCTTTCAGAACTACACAAAGTTCAGGCTTGACCCCTGCAAGTCTTCTAGTAGCAGAGATGAAGAGGGAGGCTGTATATCGTATGCTCCAGAGAAAAGTAATCTGCTGATCTTCTTGAAAATAACCATAAAATTGCTGGCAGAGACCTGGTTCTGTTTTTTAAACTGAGTGACCTGCTGCCTGAACATGAAAAATACCTGATGAAAGTCAAGATTTCAGGAGCTTTCCTAAAGAATGTTGTCTGCTCTCTCCCCCTTATTTTTGATGTGATTCTGCTTTAAAATATCTGCTTTCACATCTGTCAGTACAGATTATAATAGGTGTTTGTGTTGCCTACCATGCTGCTTGCTGTAGGATGTTACAAACCCCCAGAACACTCAGGTGGCACATCTGGAACTAGATATGGCTGCAGCATGAGGGCACCATCACCACCATCAGCAGTGCAGCTGGATTCACGTGTATTCGAGCAGCTAGTTCAGAATTATATTGAAGTTTTTTTGCAAGGATGGGGTAGATAAGGGGTAGATAAGAATAGATAAGAATGTCTTTACCCCTTTGCAAAAGTGTTTTTGTGTTTTTTGAGGTTTCTTATCAAGAATGTGATTATGTTAAACCTGTGATTTAGCATTCACCTGTCTCAAGACTGTCTCTGTGGCAGCACAGTGTCTGAACAAAGCTGGATTTTGTTGTTTATCTGGGGGTGACAGTGTTCCCCTAGAGCAGTGCACCTGATCCAGCTGACTCACTGCTGAAATACTACTTGTGTTGTATTACGAGGAGGTTTTGGTCATCCACTGAAGCCTCTTAGCTTTTGATCAAATTTATGTCACCGCAGTACTTGACTTGATAATCTGTTTAGTTCTTGCTAATCCAGTTGCAAATCAGTGGAAGACCCTTTGAATGATTCTGCTGGTGTCTGGCAGTGTGACAGTGGTGCTGAAGGTGACTAATAATATGACCAGTCAGATGACCTTGAGGTTGCAAGTGCTGATGACAACCTTACGATCGTAAAGATAGACAGTGCTCAGGTTTCTTCCTAAATTTTACTTGCTGTGAACAACCAAAGACAGTCCATGACTGCTTGCTGCTTTTATTTATCCTGGCAAAATACATTTCCTCTCTGAAGAAGTTGCTGCCTTGGGGTTTTCTTGCCTAAAAAGTTCAGCATACTATTACCAAATGTTTATTTTGAAGGCTGAGAGGATGCAACTGTTGGGTTTTATATGAGTCAGTGCTACAGTACAGGTGACTTGGGGCTCCTTCCGTGCCCAGTATCACAGCAGTGCCATCGGTAGTGTTAGAGTTCCGTATGTCAAGTTGTCATCCCTTGTGCTGTGTCCAGGGGTGGCTGGGAAGGGCTGTTTTGCTCCAGTCAAGTGAGAGTTTTATCAGCTCTGCCCTTGGTGAGGTTGTTGCTAGTTGGTCTCATGCATCAAGGCCATCGAATTGATGATGCCAGTGACATGTTAGCGCTGACTTGCTTACACAACGAACCTCTTGCACCGCTTCCCCTTCCACAAGAAGATTTAACAGAGAGAGTATTAGAGGACAAAAAAAATCTTTGCTTAAGGCACATGATGTGTGTGTGGGGAGGATTCTCAGTTTCAGCCTTCTAGTAAGGCAAAGTCTGGCTGGGTGGCAAGAGCTTCTTGGGCAGGGCTTGAAGGGAGGGTGCTACAGGTGAGCAAGATTGCAGAACTGTGTAGGGGATGGTTAGATGCCTGCGTAAAATGTCTTTCAGTTGAGGCTTGTGCCTTTCTAATTGCTCTGTTCTTTATGTGTTGAATGTTCAGCTTTTTCAGTCTTCCTCCAGTCTGTTCGGTGGTTTCATAGCCTGGTAGGACACTGGGCATTATTCACAATGTAAGGCAGGGAAAAATGCCCCTAAGTAGCTCAGAAGAAAATCTTTGGCTCTGCATAGAACACAACTTTCCTTCACTTCTGCTGGACTCAGCTTCCCCCGTCCCAATCTTGGTTCTGAAGTTCATCCTGGAGGTAGGGCTCCTATTTACTTACCTTTGAAAAGCATCCTAGTAAGATATTAGTGTAGCAGCCAGCGTTAATTAGCATTTGCTAAGGCTGAGTGTGACTCTTCAAAGAATGGTTATAGTCAAGCATGGTGTTTTCAAGGTAGCACCTTCTTGTATATTGGCAGTAGGTTCCTTCTTGAGAGGTAAGCTGTTTTGTTTTCCTTGCTTCATGTGTTTTAATTGTCTTAGGCCTAAGTCCTGCCCTAGTGTACAACTTGGCAACTTAATATTGTAACTGTTCAAACACACACAAGGCCTAATTTGGCCCATGGAATTCTCTCCCTGATGTTGATGAATGAACAGAGGGAAAACCAGGAGTGAGAATCTGTCTAGCAGCTCTGAAAAGCTGACTTGTACACTCCCCGTAGACCTTGTTTACTTAGATAGATAGCAAAGGACTTCCTGTAAAGGAGTTGAATAACAAGTTCCAACATTTCCTGCTACTTCACTGATCAGTCTTTTCACCTGCTCTGTACTTCAGGTCTGTTTCGTAATTGTGTGTATGCCTTCTGGCGTAACGTTAGAAGAAACTGTATTACAGTGTTAGTTTTAATGCTGGAGTCACTTTAGCTTGGGACTGTTGTTGAGGCAAGTGTATTTTAAGCCTTCTTTCCCTAAAGTTGGCTAAAAAGCAATTGAGATTGCTCTTCTGCTCTTGCATTTTGTCCAAGTGTTTGACTTCTGTTGGCTTGCTCAAGTGTGGAAGTTTGAGTTGCACCTACATTACTTCTAGGGGGGAATTGGAACATACTTAATGCAGCAAGTTTGTCACATGCCCCCTGCTTACCTCTCCTACGTTTGGAGCCTGTCATTTGGGATTCCCTTCAAATTAAACTAAGCCATAAAATGCAGTTTTGATGTGTCTAGGTGCTTGTCTAGCTTGGCTAGTGGGCAAGACTAGACCTACATTTGAGATAATCTTCTGGAGTGTTTAGTGAGGACACCTTAGTAGATCTTCAGTCTTGCTCTGAAGGTCTGATCTTGGTATATCCTACTGCTTGCCAGTGTTAACATAGCTTCAGAAACCAAGATGTGTTTGTGAAAAAAGGCATTTAAGAGCCTGTCAGGTGCACCAGGGCAAGCTTGATATCGGAAAAACCATGCAGGAAAGAGTTGGTATGTGTGTTGCTCATTTGGAGTTAGGTTTTAGGAAATGTTAAGTAATCCAGTCAATCCATAGATGAGATTTTCTTTGCTTGGGTATTCTTTCAATTGAATTGTTTTGGAACTCCAGTTCTGCAGTCTGATTCCTTTTGTTAAAAATCTGCACAGAACAGGCATGTTATGAATCTTACTTGAAAGTTTGTTGGAGTTAGTCTATCAACCATGAGGGACAAACAAACCTAAAAAACAAAACACAAACTTTTGGAAACCAGGCTTCAGCTTTCTCATGCTCATGGAGTGACTTATATTCTCTTTGCATGTGCTCAGTTCTAGACAGAATATGTTTTTGAGCGTAATGTGACAGAAGGTTTCCTTTAAGGGAACCTTAAAAATACATTTCTGCCCTCCTGTTATGATGCAGGGCTGACTTATAACACTTTTGATTTCTCTAGTCGGCTAGTATTTTGTCCAACTTCTAGCTATTTTATGGTAAAAAGGCATTTCTTTGTGTGATGGTAGCCTGCTGGGAAGTGATTCTTTTCATGCTGTTAGATCCAAACTTCTGGCAATAAGCAGTTTTTCAGTACTGGTAACTTGGCCTTTCCTCTCTTGTACCAGTATAACCCAGGAATTCCCAGCATAACATGTTCTTGCTTTAATCTTCAGCATAAGGTGAAGATTTAAAGTCTTCCCTGTTGGTCTTGGCTTGTAAATTTAAAGCATTCCTCTGTGCACAGAGGCTTTCAAAAAGTCAAATGCTGATGATGTTTGTTGTAATTCTTTGTCCTTTTTTTCTCAGATAGCAAGTTAGACAATGAGGTCGACATAAGAAATGCTGGTCTCAGACTGAGTTGAAGTCTGTAAATCTGAAATGAATGCTTGTAGCACTCCTGGGTACAACCTACTTGAAAATAGGCTGGGATCTGCTGCAAAATACGGTTGTTAAAAATGGATGTGTAATTCACAAGGGATGTGCAATGCACAGTAGTTAGAGCTCCAATATTCTTTTAAATAGGAGCAGTCTCTAGTCAGAAGTGCGATGTTTGCAGCACAGAGAACTTCCAGTGATTCTGGAATCGTGACCTGTTTGCCTTGTTTGGGTCTGGACTCATTGTTTGGGTGTTAACAATAGCACTGTGTGAACTCCAGAGCAGTAGCAAGACAACCTGGGTGTCAGGGTTTGGATTTAGTCCTGGGGGAGTATCATAGGGCCTTATATCATGATTGCTTATCTGCCAAAAGCCATGGAAATTGCCTGTGACTTTTAGAGGCAGTAGGCTCAGGCTCTAAAATGGTTAATGGTACAAAGCTGCACCAGGTGATGTTTAGGCTGGACATTAGGCAGCATTTCTGTACTGAGAGAGAGCTCAAACACTGGAACAGGTTCCATGGAGAGGTGGTCGATGCCCCAAGCCTGTCAGTGTCTGGAAGCAATGCCTCTAAATAAAGGACAATGACCTTAATATAACATCCTTTAGCTTATGGCTGGCCCTGAAGTGGTCAGGCAGTTGGACTAGATGGTGACTGTAGGTCCCTTCCAGCTGAACTATTCTGTAAAAGTGGAAGGCATAAAATACTGCCATGTCAGGTCTGTGCTTAGACCATGCCTCTTGCTTAAACCTGTTCCATTACCTCTCTAATTACATGTATGTGATAAAATTGTTTCAGTGCATGAGTGGACTTTAAATTCTTACTGCTAGCAAAAAGAAAAAAAAATGCTCTCTACTTTGTATGTGTTACAACAGTAATAGGAAATGTCATGTAAAATTTTGTGTGGACAGCAGGTGGGGGTACTTTTAAGGTGTTCTCAGTCAAGCTGTGCAGATTCCAAAACCACACTGTAAAGTACAGGATAAATGGTGAATTTACCTCTTTCTGTTACATGAATTTGAATCCTAGCAGATAAAGCAAATATTTCTTGTGTGAAACTGAAAATGCATCAGTGGAATGATGCATTTTAGTTTGTCCAGTCTTGGGCCTTTGTCTTGCAGTTAGCCTTTTGAACAGAGTTAAACTAATACTAAGGACTATATTAGTGTTTTTTAAAATCGAGTATTTTGGAGAATACTTGTCTTAGAGGTGTAATTGAAACTGGCTTTCTTAAAGTGGACTCTTAACTAGGATCTGTGCTTCAGCCTGTTTGCCCAAGGCAGTAGTCGTGCTGTAGGGCAGTATGATAAGAGTATCAAATAGAATTCAAGAAGTATCCCATAGGTGACTTCACCTTTTTCAGATAACTGCCTGATCAAATCACTCATTGGTGCAGCTTTTTAAACTGTCACGCTAACACAAGGTCATATGTTTCTTGTTACCTTGCAGGAAATTATTATAGAAAGTCCACATCATCTGGATTACAGTATATTACATACAGCTCCCAGCCAGGAACCTGTAAAATTCCTTATTCTTCCTGGAAATAGAATTGGCTCTTAACAGGAGGTGACTTATAAAACTGCTCTGCAAGTGGTGCATTTTGCTACGCCGCGTTTTTCCTTGGCAGCTCTTAATTGGCTGCAAATGAATACTTAACATTTTTAAAGACTTCTTGGAGGGGATGTTGGGAAAGGAGATTTCATGTATTTGCACAGTGCGGAACTGCATGGTAGTTCTTTTTGGTATTGTCAAGCTGGCTAGTGAGGCGTCTCCGTGCAAGTGCTACGTTAGCTTGACGGACTTTAGAAAGTGAGGTAGAAAAGGGTGAGAGAACATGAGTAGCAAGACATAATTTTGCAATTAAATAAATCTGTGTTGGCTTCAAATTTCCTGTGGCCCTCACAGGTTCCCCTAGTAAAGCTCTGCATCTCTCAGTTGGATTTGAAATGGGGTGTTGAGTAATTAATTCCCTCCCTTAACATGTAGTGTTAAGGAAGCCTGGAAAAGCAGATGATGATGGGAACCTGGGATATTGCTTGTAGGACAAGGCAAATGCGACAAAGTGGCTGTGTAAGTGTAGGGGACACGGTGTGAAGTGTCTGGGTGAGGCGACCAGACCTTGCTGGGTGCCTTGGGAGTGAAGATACCAGCTAGATTGGGTTTGGGGACACGAATGTGAAGTTGTTGAGACCTGAACTTTGTGTTGGGAGCTACCTCTGACTCTGGGTTCTAAGCCTGCTCCTGGGCTGCTGCTGGATGGTGTGAGAGACCTTGCACAAATGAGCATGGGTGTGAGAGGGTGTGATTTAATTTTTTTCACTAAAATAAAAGGAACTGTTTGGATCCAGGTCTTGACGTATTTTGCCCATGTTATTCAGCATTGTGTAAGTGCATGAGCTAGAAAATACAACCGAGTAGTTTGGACAATAAGTGGAATTAAATGGAATACATAAATAATGAAAAAATAGCTGGTTTTAATTATCACTGCCAAATAAATACTTCTAAAGTTCAAAAATCAAATGCTGCAGTGTTGCCCTTTAGTGCATGACAAAGTTTCAGGTTGAACTTGCAACTTTCTGTGTTGACGCCTGCTTGTGTAGAGTTACTATTAGCAGTTGGTTTCGAAATAATATTTCTGTGCTTTATGTGGAAAGGGCCAAGTGCTGGTTTCAATTTACCCATATTTCTTACCGCCTGACACTGGCAAGTGATCCTGTGGCTGTTTGAGGGCCTGGGGTTGAAAGCAGTAAAATAATCTTTAGCACATAGTAAGAATGAGGCAAGCTCCTGTAGTTTGTAGTAAGATAAACTTAACATCTGAATTGTAATGTGTGTGACCTTAGTCTTGCTGTTGCAAGGGCTATACTGAAATAACATTTTAGCAATGCAAATAGCTTGGAAGACTCTTTCGGCTTCCAAGGATGCAATCTGTCGGCTTGAGCCCACAGAGCCTTGGTGATGGAGATGCAGCTCATGTACTGTTCTGTCCATGCTGAGTGAGGTCATGTGCAATGCTGAGCAAACAGGTCAGCTACTGTATCACTGTTTTCAACTATGTACTTCTAAAGTAACTTGGTTTCATTTTCCTGGGATCTTTACTAATGGATTAATATATGGAATTATAAAACTGAACATTAAAGTCCTGGAACATAGACCTTCAGTGATGGACCATCTTTGGTGGCCATCCTGTTGAATTGCTGACGCTTGCTGATCTCTAACTGCGCAATTGGTGTCGTTGCAGGTTCAGGTCCAGGTCCAGCAGTCCCCACAGCAGGTGTCCGCCCAGCAACTCTCTCCACAGCTCACAGTCCATCAGGCTTCAGAGCAACCGATACAAGTCCAAGTGCAGATCCAAGGCCAGGCGCAGCAGCAGGCGTCCCAGACAATACAGAGTCAATCTCTGCAGAGCCCCAGCCCGTCGCAGCTGCAGGCAGCTCAGATCCAAGTGCAGCATGTGCAGACTGCCCAGCAGATCCAGGCTGCAGAGATCCAGGAGGAACACATACAACACCAGCAGATCCAGGCCCAGCTTGTGGCAGGACAGGCCATTACTGGTGGCCAGCAGATACAGATCCAAACAGTCGGGGCACTGTCACCTCCCCCTTGTCAACAGGGCTCTCCGCGAGAGGGAGAGCGGCGGATCAGCACTGCTAGTGTCCTTCAGCCGGTGAAGAAACGCAAAGTGGATATGCCTATTACTGTATCGTATGCTATTTCGGGGCAGCCAGTTGCCACAGTACTGGCCATTCCTCAGGGCCAGCAGCAAAGTTATGTCTCTTTGAGGCCAGACTTGTTAACAGTGGACAGTGCCCACCTGTACAGTGCCACTGGGACCATTACTAGCCCCACTGGAGAGACCTGGACCATCCCTGTTTACTCTGCTCAGCCACGTGGTGACCTTCAGCAGCAAAACATAACCCACATCGCCATCCCACAGGAGGCCTACAATGCCGTCCACGTCAGTGGCTCGCCAACGACGCTGGCTACCGTGAAGCTGGAAGACGACAAGGATAAGATGGTGGGAAGTACTTCAGTAGTGAAGAACTCTCATGAGGAAGTGGTGCAGACTCTTGCTAATTCGCTCTTTCCAGCGCAGTTCATGAATGGCAACATCCACATTCCAGTGGCGGTGCAGGCTGTGGCAGGGACGTACCAGAACACTGCGCAGACGGTGCACATATGGGACCCGCAGCAGCAGCAGCAACAGCCCACACCCCAAGAACAGGGGCAGCAGCAGCAGCAGCTACAAGTCACTTGCTCAGTAAGTTAAAACTGCTTCTTGGTCTCCATGATTAACAACTTGCACATGTTGTGGAGAGGGAGGAGGTCACCTGACAGCTGGTGTCAAGGAACCAGAGATGCGTCTGTCCCAGTAGCCTGGACATGATGTTTGCCATTTGTCTTCTGATAGGTGTAGGACTGCAATGTGTAATGTTGGTATGTAATTATAGGATGCTGAACTTCCCAAAAGAAAATTCAGTTCTCGTCTTCATAGTGTAAGTTAATAGATACATGCACATTGCTGGCTTCTTCATAGCGATTGTCCTGAGGTCTGCAGTCTTCTGCGCTGTTCTCAGCGTTGCAGTGGACAGGCAGGGATGACTGCAGCAAAATAAGGTGTGCAAATACACCAGTCACCTAGTTATCAGTTACTTGGTGTTATGCAGCACGTGAAGCCCACAGCAGATCCAGTGTCCAGATAGAGTGTCAAATCTGGCTAGTTGTAAGCCAACTTCATGGACAGGTGCCACCTTTCTGTGACACCGTGTCCTGGTTCTGGAAAATGTCTGGTGTGCAAGAGCACAGGAACGAGCCGTGGCAAGTCGGCATCTCTTCGTAGTGCTTAGCAAACCTGACAGCCAAATCTGTTGCTGTTTTTTTGGTTTTTTTTTTTTTTTAAGTGCTTTGTTGCTGACTTCAAGCCATAGCTTATTTTGAATTTGCTTTTAAAACTTGAATAATTAGGGCTATTCATGGCCTCTTTTATATGTGCAAATGATGTAATTTATCTTTCATTACCAGAAAGTGAAAAGTGATTGATCTGTCAGAGCCTGTTTTTGCTGAATGGAATGAGGGCAAAAATATCCAAGTCTGCGAGCATAAATGTTGTTATAAATTCTTTCGAGTTTATAAATAACACTGTTGACTTTATAAAGGCGTATATGCCCTCTACTTCACCAGTAAGCACTGAGACAAAGAGCATTGCATTCTGTAGTAATGTCTGTTTCTGGGTTGATTGTGGGCTATAGCCCACTGAGGTCTTCACTGAAAAAAGGTTCCCTGCATCTCTAGATAACTTCCAGGTGCTGGATGCCCTCTTTTATAAAGCTGTACTTTAAGCTACAGCTTATGGGTCTTTGTAATGCATGGGGTTGTATTGGGTCGGGACTTTTTTAGTTTATTTTGTCATGTTGAAAGAGCCTCCTGTAGCTCATCTTTTCCCTGTATTGGTACTTCAGAGATCACTTAATCACTTTCAGCTACTTGAACAAAGTAAGTTGATAGAATTTTTTTGCCTTTCTGCTAAGCAGGACATTCAGAATTATTTTAGGGTCTTGTTAGAACATGAGCCCCATTCTTGGGATCCTTTCTGAGATATTAACTCCGTAATTTCTTTAATGGTTACTTGGAAAGCTTCTACTAACACTGCGTATTACCCTGCACAGTCTTCTGCAAGTCTTGGGTATCAGACACTTTTCTGGTCCCAGTTCTCTGGGGCACTGGGTGTTGCATAAGCCCCTAAATACAGAGGCGAGTCCAGGAGGTAGGTATGTGGTTCTTCCTCTAAGAGGACAATAAAGCTACTGGAGGTGAACATCTAACTTCTGGGGGTTGTCCTTCTCACAGCTGTGAGACTGAGAAGGAATTCTCCTGCTCACCTCACCCTGTCCACTGGCACTGAGCTGCTGTGGGATCTGGGCAAGTTGCAGCTCTTTTGCTTTATTTGTGAAAAATGCAAGTCAAGAAGCAACTGGCAGTCCAGCCTGTGTGCCTGGCCTCACACTGGACAAGGTACCTGCGAGATCAGGGCAGAAGGTTGTGTCAGCATCAATTGTCACGTTTCAGTGTTCGAGGGGAGACCAGAGATCTGTTGTTGAGAGGACTTCACTCCCTTGGAGATCCTTGCCTTTGAAGGTACCAGTGAGGTTCTTAATGATACTGCATCAAGAACAGCTCGTGGCTGTTAGGTGTCCTGTGATTTCTGTAGGACTTCTAAATGCATCAAACTGCAAGTTGCATGAATTTGCTAAGGGACCTATAAATATGTCCGTTCAAACTAAAAGTGTTCTTGGTGAGGCAAATACTCTTTCACAAGCAGCAACTCAGGTTAGACAGCAAAAGTTATGTTCCTTGGAGTAATTTTTTGTTAATGTTGAAGAAGGCTCATATTCTGGGGTAGTGTGTGGCATTACTTGTTTTTTTTTGTCAAACTGTTGCATATCAAGGTGTGTGTATATATAAACTGAAATGTTTTCTTTCATAGGCTCAAACTGTTCAGGTTGCTGAAGTTGAACCACAGCCACAGACTTCACCTGAACTTCTACTTCCAAACTCTCTGAAGCCAGAAGAGGGACTTGAAGTGTGGAAAAGCTGGGCACAGACCAAGAATGCAGAGCTGGAAAAAGAAGCCCAAAATAGGCTAGCACCCATTGGAAGTATGTGTCATGGCAACATGGCCTTTCTTTCTTTTCAAGTAGGATTAGGAATGACTAAAATGTTAGTGATTTACTGCTCTGGAAAACACCTTTGTTTAATCAGTGAGTGTTTTTAAATTTCAACTTGGATTTACTCTGCAATACTAATTATTGCACGCTCTCACTGCCACAGGACATGTTCCGAGGGAGGCATTGGCTCCGTGCTGAGCCAGCTTGAGCACTTAGCCTGGTAGCTGTAGGAAAAGGTGCTGTATGACACAGATGTGGACAAACCAAATGGCTGTGAATGGCAGCCTAGCTGGTACGGCAGTGACCGAGCCGCTGTTTTCCTTTTACCACAGGGCAGCGTTTCGTCGTGGCCATGGTGGGAGAAGGCAACAGTTATACAGATGGCAGGGCAGAGAGTCTTCCTGTCGGATTCTTGCCCATTTATCTTTTAGTAGATCTGACAGCCTAAGATCTGTGTTTATTTCAGCTTGTTTTATTATGCTGGGAGAATGAGGTGGTACTGGGCCTGCCAGATAGAATAGCAAAGCTGGAGATGTGGGAAATCATTCCTGAAAGACTGGGAAATAATATGGCTTTATGGCTTAAATAATATGGCTTTGTTTTGTTTTTCCAGGGCGTCAGCTGCTGAGGTTCCAGGAAGATCTCATCTCTTCAGCAGTGGCTGAGCTGAATTATGGTCTGTGCTTAATGACACGAGAAGCTCGAAATGGTGATGGTGAACCCTATGATCCAGATGTGCTCTACTATATCTTCTTGTGTATTCAGAAGGTAGGGGTAGGACAGCTGTATGTGCAGCAGAGCTGTGCATGTTGTCAGCATGTACAGAGAGGATTCTATTAAGCTTCGCAACAATTTCATAAGAAAAAAGTCTCTTTGCTTAAAAAAAAAAATCAAATTAAATGTAATGAGCACACAGCAATGCTTTCACCTATTGAGTTAAGTTTGTGAAGAATTGTTAATAACTGAGTTCAGTATCATGGTTAGAGTAATAAATTCTTTTAGGGTTTTTTTGGCAGGGAGAGGAGGGTTGGATGATATTTGAGAAAGTTCTCAATCTCAAAACTTGATCTAGTTGAAGCTTTAACAGTCAAGAACTTGGCTTTATTGTTGTGGGAGGTCTGAGCTGGTAATATTAGCGTGCTTTTTGGAAGGGCTGCAGGAACAGAGCTAAACTCTGATAGGAGAATTGGGCATCTCTCTCCTGTATCTGAAAAATTCTAATGTCCAAAGGATGGTTGTGTAAAATAACTTGCAGTGAACACACCTGAAATAAAAGGTGAAATCCAACCAGCTTTACTTTTTAAGGTGTTTTTTCCTTTGTGTTTTAGCATTTCTGTGGTAGCAACTGAGATTACCAACCCTGTACTGGCCTTGATGCAAAGGTCCTCAGTTTTCTAAGTAGAATGTACGTCTTCAGTGCTATGCTGTGAAATGCTTGACTAACCGAATATGTGGGTTCTTGGGATAAGGTCTGGTCTGAGGAATATATTTGCTGCCACTGTACTGGACTGTGTTGTGAATCTCTTACAGTATCTCTTTGAAAATGGCCGAGTAGATGACATCTTCTCAGATCTCTACTATATTCGGTTCACCGAATGGCTGCATGAAGTTCTCAAGGACGTACAGCCCCGTGTTTCCCCTCTTGGTAAGGACTTTTGTTTAGGAACTTTGCGACTTTCTGGAGTTTGGAGTGTTAAAACTGAACTGCAGTGTAAGTATAGTCTGAATAGAAACCTTTTGAAGTACTTAATGTCCCTAGAACAGCTCATACTGATCAGGAAGAAAAATGTTGCACCTGCATTGAATACTGGTGTTACTGCACGTCAGGCTCTAGCCCTGATTGTCGTAGAGTATTATTTGCCTATCGCTTGTCACCCATCAAAAGGCAGATAGTTTGGACTTTGTAGTGTCACAAGATTGGCTTACTTGGAAGCCAGCTGATCCTTGATCTGAATCAAGCTTTCTGATAAGACATCTTGCCTCTAATATGTATTTGTACTTTGGGAGATAATACAACACTGCCATGTTGCCATGTAGCCAGATGGATATGGTCTGCAGGACCAACTAAGTGTCCAAGGAAAAACAATGCGTGATAGAGCCTCGAATGCTGCAATCAAACACGCTCATCTCAGCCTTGTTGTTCAGAAGATGATGGCAACAGGGTTGGGGAGGAGCAGTTCCAGAAGAGACAGATTTTGACAGAGTCGCGTATGAGAACTAGATTGAGTTGCGTTTTCGGAGCACAGAAACCTGGTTTCTCATTACTTCATTCCCTTTGATCTGATCAGATGTCAGTGAAGAAGCTGTTGCTCGTGTTCAGTAAAGTAGCTGATGTTACAGGCTGGATGGCTAAGTAGCACCCTGAGTTTTGGAATCCTTTTGTTTTCACTCTGGCTGTTTGATCTGTGCTTTGTCATTCCACAAGCCCCAGAGTTCATACTGCTGTCTGTTATTCTGTTTATCTGTGTATTTGGAGTATAGTATTTCTGTTCTACACAAAGGAAAAAAAAAATCTGAGAATCAAAGGGATTACTCATGTGTCCAAATACATCTCTTGGCACTGTGTGCTGACTAAAGCTGTGTGCAGGGCCAAGAGCTGATTTGTTACACTGGCCTGCCTGCTCTCACATATTATTGGATTAGGAGCATCTGCATTGGAGTCGAGCCATTAATTGAAAGCTGTTTAAGTGCATATTTATTTCTCTCCGGGCTGGGATGTATAGGCATATTGCAGAAGCATACTCTCCTCAACTAGAGATGAACGTATGTATACAGGTGTTTTCTAACAGTACCTGCTATTTAAAAAGTTATTTGCACAGTAGTGAATCTTGACATCAGCAAGGATCTCTTCCTCCTCTTCCCCTCAGGATTTATGTTCTCCAGTACTTACAGACTGTAAAATGCTGCCTGTGTTCCTGTCTCCTGGCATGATGCTGACTTCTCATTATTGCAGGTTATGTCCTCTCCAGTCATGTAACAGAAGAGATGCTGTGGGAGTGTAAGCAGTTAGGAGCTCACTCCCCTTCCACCTTGCTCACTACACTGATGTTTTTTAATACAAAGTAAGTACTTAGGTCTTTGGGAATCTTGGGGAATAGAATAACTTCAAATGGATTGATGGGGTTTGTAGGAAACTGCTGCACAGGATTAGGGCAAAATAATGAATTTCGAATGGTTGCACGCAGAGCCCTCTTGCAGCACTGCAGGCAAAGAAGATGCAGTACAAGAAAATGAGCTAGCGGAGGGAAAACTGAACTTGTGGCTGCTGCATGCTCTGCTGCTGGAACAGCCTAACTCAGTGTTGGTTTGAGACTCGGCTGGCTTGTGATGAGTAATGATAACTACCTCACTGTCGTGACCATATCCTTTCCTCGCCTCTGAATGTCCTGTGTTCTCTTCTTGCTGCTCAGATACTTCCTGTTGAAAACAGTAGACCAGCACATGAAGCTGGCCTTCTCCAAGGTGTTGAGGCAGACCAAGAAGAACCCTTCTAATCCCAAGGATAAAAGCACGAGTATCCGCTATCTGAAGGCTTCTGGCGTACACCAGACAGGACAGAAAGGTAGTGTCTGGAAAATTTTTGGGGGAGTGTTTACTTACTGGGCTTGAAGGAGGTGGATGAACCTGGAGATGTCTGCAGGTAGGGCCACAAGAACCCCAGGCTCTCCCAGGTCCCTTCAGCCTGGCAGCACGAGTTTTCTGTGCGTTCTGTCCAAGAGAGCTTAGTACCTTCTAACAGTAAGCCTGGGGACATACCTTACCTGAGGTGAATAGTACTTCATCAAGAGCCAAGGATAACATTTTTGTTGCTTCTGTGTCTTATGGGCGAAGAGGGATATTTGGTGTGAGTGCACATGGACAGAGGGAGAAACTTCTTTGGGAGTTTTTTCTTACCTTGACTCGTGTGAACCCGTATAGAATCCATATGTAAGTACAATCTGTCCCCTTAAAAGCACAGACCCAGGATTTAGCTGAGGCATTGCAGTCTCAGTAGTAAGATACCTTTTGTTTTGGGCACAGGTAGGGGAGAAACAGAGAGGATATGGATGGGTTGTGTTGTTCAGTAGCCTTGGGATACAGCAAGCTCTCCATTAATGCTTTAAGCATTTAAACCAGGCGCCTCTGCCCTGGGATGGCCGTATGTCTGTCGCCAGCTGTTGCCTGGTGACAAGGTGCTCTGGAGTGCTGAGGCTGTACGGCGCTGCTCGGTTTGCTGTGCTTGTACCAAGTGTCTGACAGACTTTGGGGGCGGGGTGGGCTGGTTTGCAGTTACAGATGACATGTACGCAGAGCAGACTGAGAACCCAGAGAACCCCCTGAGGTGTCCGATAAAGCTGTATGACTTCTACCTCTTCAAATGGTGAGAGCGCTCGTTCGTGTGTATGAATGCTTGTCTTCCGTGACTGTTAAGCTGCATCTTGTAGCTGGCCTAGTTTTCAGGGCTGTGTTATATTACTGGCACAGTTTCTATATTTGCATAAATTTACTTAAATGGGGAGGGGCGTGGTTGTGAGAAGGTGGGATTTACTCTGATGGCATGTAAGTTGAACTTCTGTGGTATTTAAAGAAACAAATCCTGATTTGTGACCTGGCTGCTCGTAATCTCGTACTCGCTCCGGAGGTTTGCTGTGTTGGCAGGAGCTTGCTGTTCTGCCTGTGACTTGCAAGTCCTCTGGAAGCAGCTGCTACTTGAGATCAGATCAAGGTCCTATTCAAATTGGCTTCTGAACAAAAATGACGACTTTCTGTGGAGATTGGAGGGAGTCTCAAAGGACTTGCCTCTAAATTATGATGATTCTGACGAAGTTTCTCTGCACAGATGGGTCTGCAGTTACCCTGGATGTGCAAACACCCCATCCTTGCTTAGCTCTGAAAGACCCCTGAAGCCATGTGTGTGTTATACTTACCAGTGCTAAATAAAAATTACTTTCTTGCAATCATCACCATGGCTTTTTAACCTTGATGCAGCCTAAAAGCTTTGGGACCGCTGTTGCCCCTAGATGTAACTCCATACCGTCATGTCTCATCAGCCAGAGGTTCACTGTCAGGATTTGTGAAGCCTGGGGTGAGGACAGTGGCGGTCTCTCCCTCCCAGGACATTCTTGTTAGTCTGGTTATTTCTGATCTTCCTCACGCAGCCCCCAGAGTGTGAAAGGCCGGAATGACACGTTTTACTTGACACCGGAGCCGGTGGTGGCCCCCAACAGCCCTATCTGGTATTCCATCCAGCCGATCAGCAGAGAGCAGATGGAGCAGATGCTCACCCGGATCCTGGTGATACGAGAGATTCAGGAAGCTCTTGCCGTGGCTAACGCCAGCTCCATGCACTAAGGCATCCTCCTTGGCTCAGAAGGGGTGGGGCGGGGCGACAGGGGAGGGACAAGCAAAGATAAATTGTACAGACTTTTACACTAAAGGATATGCCTAAGTTTTTGGTTTTTTTATTGGTGTAGTTATGAAGCCCTTTTAGGCTTCTTCTCTTTAAAAGAATCTAAAGGAAAAACCTACCCATTGTGTATCCTACCCAACACACCAAACTGTTGGAACCATTGGAGGCTGCATATCCCCTGCAAGCTGGGAGCTGTGGAAAGCTGCTGGTTGACTCTGGCTTTTTTTTATGATGTAGAAAACATGAACTACAGGATTGGCCTGGATGGCTGGGGCCTCTGTCTCCTTGGAGCACGTGCAGCCTAGAGGGCACAGAATGATGGATGGACCTGCTCAGCCAGTGGAGGAGAGGCAGGCATCTTCTTTTCTTGTGCTTGGACATTAATTTGCTGTTATCTTGGAAGGAAGAGGAGAGAGTGAACTGCAATTGTGATTTATACAAAAAAAAAAAAAAAAAGACAAACACCACAAGCCAACAATTTCTATTCAGACCTTTAAGTGACATTTTTAGATGTTAAAAGTACAAACTTTACCACACTCTTCTTTTTTGGCCTAACATTGAGGCCTTACACCTTGAGGCTCCTGTGCCTGATGGAATTCTTGTAACATACACTTGTGTATCATATAAAGGTACCACCCTGTTTCTCTTATGTATTCTTACTCTAGTTGTTTATTAAGAATGACGAGCACGTCTTTTCAACATGCCATTGAACAATGTGTCTTTATTTGGGGAAGAGTGAGCTGTGAGGGTGGGGGGGTCATTATACAAAGATCAGTATGCAAACTGGTTGTTTTCATCCCTGTTTGTGCTTTCCAGCTCTGCTCTGCTGGACTTCTTTCACCCTTACAAATTAGGAAGGTAGAAGGGGATTAACTTCTGTTGAAGGACCTGACTGTCTGCTTGCTGATGGAAGCTCGGTCTCAGGCGAGGAACATGGGATCTGTAAGACCAGATCAGACTGTCCTGACGTTCTGTGGCCAGCCCATGAGGCTTCACCCCCAGGCAAATCCCCCTCTCCCCACCTTTACAAATGCATCACACCAACTGCAGGATGAAGGGGTGTCAGAGGGAAAAGGCCTTCCAGGAGCAGCACATGGCTTACTCCTGTCACTAACAGCCTTTTCACAGTTTTAAACACAGCTGTGTAGCTTCTGACATTGTTCATGATCATAAACCCCAGCCCAGTAGCCTTGCCTTGCTGCATCTTAAATGGTTGCTGTATTTTATATCATTAACAAATAGTCTGCTCTTTTGAAGCCAGCGGGTAACCAACTGTGCTTGAAATGGGAGATCACTCTAGCCGGGCTTGTTATTTGTGCCACCAGCTTCTTGGATGCAGAGAGGTGACTCTGCTTCTTGAACTTGTCTTCCCTGCTTCTCCATGTCATGCCCCTTCCCTGTTCCAAAATATAGAGGTATATATATTCAACCATATATTACAGTAAAAGAGCTTAAACTTGTGTACAGGCGAGCAATTGTTCTGAAGCTTCTGTTGACCAGCACCTGTCTGTAGTGAGAAGGAAGGTCTGCCCTCTCTGTTGGTTGTGCACAGTGTAAATGATGAATAGCTATAATGTTTTCCACCTTCGTGCTCCTGAGCAGTGTTGAGGCGTGTGGGCCTCTGATAATTCATATCGATGTTGGTGTTCAGCAGAAGGCAGCTGTGCTTGAGCTGGGTGTCAATATGAGCAGTTTGTTCCCTGCATAGGAATCTGTGCTCAGATAACTGCAGAGAGATGGAGTAGCAATGTGCTGTTTGTTAATACCTGTACTCTAAAGTTGATTCTTAGCTCAGTGTGTGCCCTCGGAGTTATGCCGGGGGAAAAACAGCCTGGGGTTGGTGCCCAGATCCCGGGGGTAAGTTCAGAGGACAGTGCCTGGGTGATGTGTAGCGCTGGTTACATGTTCCCTCAGGCAAGTTCAGCTGTTGGAAGGAGGCCTGTAGTCCCTTTACCATATATTAGTGACTGGAATGTCCGTGTCTGGCCCTAATTTAAGTATTTAAGGATGTGTTTGGGGCAAGCTCCTGCTGTTTCAAGCAGCTGGGTGCGCTTGTTGCTCAGGGTGCACAACAGGCCTGCACAGAGCGGATTTCCTGTTCTCTTGGGTAGTTTGCAAAGATGCGAGAGAAACTGCAGACACCTGTGTGCTCTGCAATGCTGTGTGGGAAGCCGGCTCCAGCATCGCCTCAGCATGAGCTGGCTGCTTTGCCTGTCCCCCTTGGAAATGCAGTGGGTGTTGAAGTCATCTGCCAGATACCCGGTGTACAAGTCGCTTCAACGGGTGGCTTGGGGAGTCACCCCTTACTGCAAAAATTGACAGAAGCTCGAATAACAGAATATTAGGGCAGTGCCAGGTTAGGGATGCGCAGATGCTTCAGCCGAGCTTTCTGGGAAAACAGAATTCCATGTTACCTTAAAATTCTAGATTGTGCACTTTCCTTACAACCCTTAACCGCAAGATGGTATAAAATCTTTGTAGGGGAAAGAGTTCCTGACCTTGGAGTACAGAGCTTCAGAGTGGGGGAACCTGGCACATGGTGAACTGTGGTGATCTCCTCATGATTGATTTTGTCCTGACAGACTGAAGCGTTTCCATTATTTTCTCATTGTTTGGATGTGCACAGGAGAGGGATTTGCTGACACAGAAGTGGACGGCCCTACCGTTCTGTACTGTCTCATCAGAATGTCCACTGTGTTAACTTCATTCCCTGTTTTTAGAGACAATCGATATACTGTGACTTAAGGATTCTTTTTCTGGACCTGGCTTCTAGTCTGGCTCTCTGGAGCTAGTTTAAAAGGTACAGTATTTCTAGGATATAAATACTATGTTCTTTGATAGTGAAGAACACGATCTGCTCCCTTTTAGGGGCTCACAGGAGGACATGCACAGAAGAGTGCTATGGCTTAGGGTTGCTATCCAAGTTCTGGGAAATGTTCCCAGTCAAACATGTAAAATAGCTTTTTAACACTTTCCTATAACCAGCTTGACTGCTGCTTAAAGGGCATTTCCTTCGGCTCCGAGAGTGCCAAACTGCTAGCTCTTGTACCTGTGTATATATTAAACGAGAAATGTCCATGCCCTATGCCATGTATGAGACAGGCTGAAATTGCATTGATCTCTAAATAAATAAAGCTGAGAACAGGCAAGCTAGAGACCCTGCATTGTTGGTTTCAAACTATGCCCATCTTGTCTCTGTGGTATGAAAGGAACCACAGAAAGCAGAGCACGACTGACAATGGTAAAGCCCCTCACATTCTGAAGTGACACTCGCGTACTGTCTCTTGACACTAATAGCATTGCTTCCTTAAGGAATCTTGTGGCCTCTCACACACTTGTCTGCATAACCATTAGATTTCCATTTACTTTCAAGAATTCAAGCATTTCTTGTAAGTGGTGCTGGCTGGAGCAGCAGAGAGCAGCCCAGAGAGTGGCTCTTCACTCCTGTCTAGAGTGGTGAGTAAAGGGAACAGTCTAAGTAACTTAGCAGGGCTCTCATCTGTCAGGTGCTTCACCCCTGGAGATCTGGGTTTTAGATGGGAGACAAGGTCTGAAGTAGTTCCTGAACTGTTCTGCCTTGGAGCAATGAAAAGAGACTTAATCTGATCCCTAAATAAGAATCTTCTTCTGCACCATTGATCCTTGGGCAGAAATTAAGCCAGTCTGGTTCTCAGCTGCACCAGGGCTGCTCTCTGCCTCAGTGTACGCAGAATGGATTGGGCCATCTTCAGCCTCCCGTGCTGCTGTAAGAACAGATGCGAAAGCGGTAGAAAAGAGCTGACGTTCTCATTGCTCATCCTCTTGCTGGTCGCTGACTGACTCTGCACAGTCCAACTAAACTGCGTTCTCATCCAAGTTTAATAGTGACTTACTTGCAATTAGTGTTTGGACTTGTAAATCACTGTTAAAGTGGGATATAAACTGTCTTCCACCCTAGATGGGGCTTTTCTCCCAATCTTCTTGCTGGGGCTGCTCCTCCCAAGTACTACAGAGACTGTACCTTACCCTGTTGTTTTAGCCTGTTCCATTTCACTGGTGCCAATGCATAGGAAAGAGCTCTTGTCTGCTCGAGCATCTTCCTACCTTAGGGAGCATCTCAAATCTTCTTCCAGAAGTCTCACTGACCTGCTGCCCCGCAATCTCTGAGGTGATTGCTGTGACCCCTACTTCTCGGTTCCCTTCATTGTGCAGCTGCAGCTCAGCTCTCAGCGCTGTGGTCGCTTTCCCTGTGTAACCTTGTGCATGGCAGCTGTGTTTGCCAGCTTCTCTGTTCTTGTTTGAGTTCACCAGAATGGGGAGGCAGATCGAACTCACTCACAGCAGCAATAAACCGCACCTAGAACTTGAGAGGGAACTGCAGGAGAGAACAAGGTGGAGGGGATGTCTTGGAAAGGCAGGGTCCTGTTGCAGCCCAGAGCCTCGCTTGATCATGAGTGTGCAGCCTATATGCAAAATACGTCTTGTCTGTCCCTCCCGTGTTGACCCTGGTCTAAACAGCACATGTGATTGGCATCCTGCAAAGTGACCTTCAGAACTCTCCAGTAGCTTTGCCCCGTGAGTAACTCACACTACAAATCATTTTAAAGAGATGCACTCAACTATTTTTTTAATTTAATTTTACTCTTATATTCTCTGCTCTTTGTAATCTGCTTGGAAATAAAATGTTTTTCCCTGCAGCCTCTGTTGTAGTCTGTTTGAGAACCATTAAACTTTGCCTGGTGTTGCTGTTGGAACAGAAGCCAACTTGCCTGTTCACTGCTGTACTCTGGCGTAATGGCCGAGATCGGTGTGTGCCTCCCCGAGAGGCTTTGCAAACCTTTGTTAGCGCTGCCCTTATTTAAAAGAAAGGGTAGAGAGACCTGTTAAACTGATCTAGGCCTGGCACGCCGCCATGCGATCTGCTGATCCCGTGACAGGTAATGCTGACTCGGGAGTGCGTGTCCTTGGCCGGCGGTGTTTCTGAACCCTGCCTCCGGGATAAGTGTCTTGGTGCCCTTACTGGTTTTGGTGGTGTAAGCCTAGGTGCTTTATTTACTGCAAATGATGGTGATTTTCTTACCGCTCCTTCGCCCAAGCAAACTGCAAACAATGGGAAATCAGTGTCTGGGTAGGTGAAATCAACTCTTAGCTGAGAATCAACCCAGGAATTATGTAAAGAAGTAAACCCAGGGTGAACTGCAGTCTTTTGTAGCAGACTGTCTGGGAACAAGAATGATACTCTGTGAAGCTGAGAGCATAGCATACAACAACCGCTGTTAATGTGTGGCTGTAGGAAGATGGTGTTGATGTTGGTGTTCACAGTAATAGCAACAGGATCACTCCCAGTCTCTTGGCTTACAGTTTTAAGTGCCATTGTGGATCCTTGTTGCTGGCTTTTAAACAGGGACACCTTAGTTATGTGAGAGCCACATGTACCCTTCCTCATGGCAAAGGGAACATCCCTGCACTGAGGCATGCGCCTTCCTTTTCCACCACAAAAAAAACCCACCATCTGATGGGAAACAACTGGAACGTAGAAACTGCAACCTCTGTTCTGTGTGGATTACTGCTGCTGAGAGCAAACCAGCCACCCGAGTCCTGCTTCTATCATAGCATGGATCACTCGTTTGGGGTCTTTTACCCCACCATGTAAAAGTCAACATTAGCATCTGCCAAAGACTAGCTTAACTGGTCTCGCTCTAAACTCCATTCTGTCTTTTGGAGAACCTCATTCAGACCAAAACATATCAATCCAAACCAGAGGCTTGAACATGACAAATGACCCTCCCACCACACAAGGGCCATCTGCTCCCCCAGTACTCAGGAGACACCTCTCTGTTCTGATTTCCTGTGTCCTGTAGCTGGATAACACGAGTGGCACATTTTCTCAAAGCTACTCGCTGATCTTTGGACAGAGATGTAATCTACTGCAGGAAGATGGTTGGTACAGGAACACCATTGTTGAGTTCCCTGAACGTGTTAGCGTTAAATAGTGCATTGCCTTGGAGAGCCCATCATACAAGAGCAGGGTGAGGAAGAGTCTGGTCCTCTCATTTCCCTGCTGCTCCGAGGCCACATTTGGTATATCACAAGCAAACCAGCTGTCAGAGGAGGAGGTTATTCTGAGGCTGCAGTACAGGAACTTTTCCTGATGCCCAAATGGAGTGGGACATGTCATCCTGGAAGCAGCCGGTCGCTGGTTCCTGCAGCTCTCCTCTACAGCGGATCTGTGTTTGCGCCCGTTCTTCTTCAGGCACAGTCCTCCTGCCACTGCCCTTCTCCAAAATCCTCCAGCCATCCTCCGCGGTGCTGGCAGGACAGTGCCAGCCTGTGACCCACAGTGTGCAGCACAGTGCAGCTCCTCGGCGTGTGTGTGCAGCCTGGCACGGCGGCTTAGGGAGGAGAGGGCTTGGGTGAGCTGGGACCAGCTTGGATCCTCCCGGCGGGACATTGGCCTTGGCGCTATCCCCTCTTCCCCCAGTGCCTTTCATTCCCCTCCCATGCTGGACTGTCGCTTCTTGACTTCCATCCTTCTTGCAGGTCACTTTGCCTTACAAAGGTTGCTCCTGGGATTTGGGTGGCATCTTCCAGCTCTGCACCCGCCACTGATCCAAAGAGCACGTTCTCGTCCTTCTTCTGAAGCTGTTGGAGTATCTGGTGTTGAACTCAACGCCCAACTGCCAGGCCCCACGGGCAGCATCTTCTGATGCAAGTCACCCATGATTTGTCTTTTTTAGGTTGTTTTCTAAGCACATGTCACACCGCACGGGTTGTACTTGTGTCTGCGAAGACAGGGAGTGTCACACAGAGCTATACCTGCAGTTCACAGAATCACAGACTGGCTGGGGTTGAAGGGACCTCTGGAGATCACCCAGTCCAACCCCCCTGCTAACGCAGGGTCACCAGAGCAGATCACACAGGAATGTGTCCAGGTGGGTTTGAATGTCTCCAGAGAAGGAGACTCCACACCCGCTCTGGGCAGCCTGGGCCAGGCTCTGGCACCTCAAAGTAAAGAAGTTTCTTCTCATATTCAGATGGAAACTCCTACACTTCAGTCTGTGCCCGTTGCCCCTCACCCTGTCATTGGGCACCACCGAACAGAGTCTGGTCCATCCTCTGACACCCACCCTGGAGATATTTATGAATATTTATGAGATCCCCTCTCAGCTTCTCTTCTCCAGGCTGAACAGCCCCAGCTCTCTCCTTATTGCTTCCTTCCTATATATTCAACTACCTTCCTATGCATTGAACTATCTTCCTATGTATTGAACTGCCTTCTTACGCATTGAACTGTCTTCCTACACATTGTACCGCCTTCCTATACATTGAACTGCCTTCCTATACATTGAACTACCCGCCTGGATTCAGCAAACAGGCAGCCCCGGGCTGGGCAGGGGACAGGTCCGTCCCTGGCGGGGACACCCACACGACCGCCGGTGCCCCGTGCCCTCCCGGGCGGGTCTGGACGGTGCGCGGTTCCCGGGGCCCGGGGCCCCGCCCCTTCCGGCGGCCGCTGTCGCTGGGCGGGCCCGGGCTGAGCCCTGGCGGCCGCCGTCGGGGCGCGCGTGCGCTCGGGGGCGCGCGTGCGGTGCGGCGGGCACGCGTTGGCCGGCGCCATGGCCGACTACCTGATCAGCGGCGGCACCGGCTACGTGCCCGACGACGGGCTGACGGCGCAGCAGCTCTTCAGCTGCGGCGATGGGCTCACCTACAAGTGAGTACCGGCGGCGGGGCCGGGCCGGGGGCGCGGGGCCGGGCCCATCACTCACACGTCTCCCCTCGTTCCCCCCTCAGCGATTTCCTCATCCTCCCGGGGTACATCGACTTCACGGCGGACCAGGTGGTGAGTGGCCGGGCCGGGGGGAGCGGGCTGGGGACCGGGGCTGGGACCGGGGCCGCCGCTCACCCGCCGCCTTCCGCCCCGCCAGGACCTGACCTCGGCGCTGACCAAGCGGATCACGCTGAAAACGCCGCTGGTCTCCTCCCCCATGGACACGGTGACCGAGGCGGGCATGGCCATCGCCATGGCGGTGAGTGCGGCCGGGCGCGGGGACACAGGCCCGGCTGCTCGGGGTCACCTCAGAGCCCCCTGCAGCCCCCGCGATGTCAGGACGTGTCTCCCCGGGGCTCCTCGAGGCAGCGGGCAGGGGGGCCTGTGCCACCCAGAGCAGCGTGGGCAGCGGGGTGGGGGGGGTTGTCCCCATGTGCTCTGGGGAGACGCCCCTGCAGTGCTGGTCCAGCTCTGGGTCCTCAGCACGGGACAGACATGGACCTGCTGGAGAGGGGCCAGAGGAGCCACAGGAATGATCCGAGGCTGGAACAGCTCTGCTGGGAGGACAGGCCGAGGGAGTTGGGGTGTTCAGCTGGAGAAGAGAAGCTCTGGGGAGACCTTATTGCAGCCTTTCCATACTTAAAAGGAGACAATAAGAAAGATGGGGACAGACTTTTTAGCAGGGCCTGTTGCGATAGGACAAGGGCTGATGCTTTTGTACTAAAGGAGGGAGATTCAGAGCAGACATGAAGAAGAAATTTTCTACCCTGAGGGTGGTGAGAGCCTGGCCCAGGTTGGCCAGAGAGGTGGGGGATGAACCATCCCTGGAGACATCCCAGGCCAGGCTGGACGGGGCTCTGAGCACCCTGAGCTGGTGAAGATGTCCCTGCTCATGGCAGGGGGGGCACTGGGGGAGCTGGGAAGGTCCTTCCAACCCAAACTATGCTGTTATTCTAAGAGGTGTCTATGGGCAGGCACCCCGCCCGTCCCCCACTTTGCCGCACTGGCTCCCTGAGGGTGGCCTGCGTGGTCCAGCTGTCCCTGCTCAGCTGCTGGATCCGGCCAGTGAAGGGCCAGGCGGGTTTTGCAGGGACTTACAGACACCTTTGTGTTACCAGCTCACCGGGGGAATTGGGTTTATCCACCACAACTGCACCCCGGAGTTCCAGGCCAACGAAGTGCGGAAGGTGAAGGTGAGTGTCTGGAGTGGTGGTGACAAATGGCATTCGCAGGGCGCGTGGTGGAGGTGCGCACCAGGGTTCGACCCTGCTGAAGGAGCTGTGAGTGGAGACCATTCAAGTGTGCCAGACATTGGTGTTTGAGAACAGCGGTGCTGCCGCGGTTGCCTGCACAAACCTCTGGTTGTGTGTTAGGTGCTGTCACAGCCTGGGATGTGAGAACTGCCAGGCCTCCTGGTGTGGGAGTATCCCCCATAATTTCAGGAAGGAGATTAAGCCTGGGAACTCCTGGGAATCTCACCCTACTTGGGCAAGCCTTGGTGCTGGTTTGGAGTCACCCTGTTGGTGAGCACGTGGCCAGGCTGGGTGGTCACAGACCTTTGTGAGCGGCTGCAGTAGCCACCAGGCACATGCCCCAATTCTTCTGAGTCTGGCGGTGCCGCTGAGCCTGTCCGCTGAATCTCCTTCATTTCAGAAATATGAGCAAGGATTCATCACAGACCCCGTGGTGCTGAGCCCTAACGACCGAGTGCGAGACGTGTTTGAAGCGAAAGCTCGTCACGGATTCTGTGGGATTCCCATCACGGACAATGGGAAGATGGGGGGCAAGCTGGTCGGGATCATCTCATCTCGAGATATTGATTTCCTGAAGGAGTCGGAGCACGACTTGCCTCTCGGCGAGGTGAGGAGGGCTCGTGAGCACCCGATGGGTGCAAGCGTTGTGTTGGGAAGCGACGTGGCTTGTGATGAGGAGAAGGGCGAGTGCTTGGCTGTGAGATGTTGCGCCAGCGGGAGGGAGCAGCTCCACGTTAGCGCTGCGGGTCCATCGCTAACTATTTCCAGGGGAGGGCGTCTCGTTCCTTTACGCTCTCTCTGTGACTCCTGCAGTGCAGATACAAGAGTGTGGCCGTGCAGTTAGCATCTGCATGGCTCCTCCTGCGGCGTTACCTTTCAGTGCTGTAGAACCCGTCCTCTGTGCAGCTGGTGGTCTCCCCTGCTTCAGTAATTAATTCCCCGTGTTCCTGGCTGCTGCTATGGCCCCGTGTGCTGGCACTGGCCAGGGCTGCAGCAGACGCACTGTGCCCAGCCAGCCCTCCAAGCACTGGGCTGCCTTTCCCTGTGTGCCTCATCTTGGCTACTTGCTCTTTAAAATAACACCCTGAACTTGGAGACCGGCAGTTCAGCCTTTATAACGCCACACCATCAAACTCCCCTTGTACAGGAGAATGTTCTCTGCGGTGGTGACGCTGATTCCCGTTGGTTCTGGCGTTCCCGTTACACCGTGTAACCGTAGCTCTGCGGCACTGTGAGGTTACACCACCACTGCCTCAGCCAGCCGCTGCTCTTGACTCATGGCTATTTTTAGCTCTTGCTGACCAAACCCGGTATCACATGCTCATCCCTGTTTCGTTTGAAATCGCCTATAAATACCTGTAACAAGAATCTTAAAACAAGAGTAGGTCACTAAAGTGCACATGGCCCTTTGAAGTGCCCATTCAAAGGAGCCAGATAAGAATCTCCTCTCATCCTTTTTGTGGATTGTTCAGCAGCACAGAGTCAGAAGTTTGGTGCTTGTCTCGGTCACCAGGCAAGGCTGGGGAAACCAGTGGTTCGTTGCCATCCAGTTAAACACGCAGGTCTCCTGCAGCTCGGGAAGTTCATGGATCCTGCAGGCTTAGGGAGTGTGTTGGGATGTGTCTGTGATTCCTCAGGCTTTTCCTGAGGTGTGGCTTCTGTCACAGACAGGATTTTGGGTGGGATGCAGGCGGGGTGAACCTCTTTCCTGAAGCAAAATGTCTGTTCTTATGGTATAAATAACTAAAGCATTCCCTTTTATTTGTGTGCAACTAATCTACCTTCATTTAGAGAGTGATCCCTTGTAGCTTTGCCTGCCCTTTTCAAGTAACGTTTTTGAGAACATCCCACATGAACTTTGGGATTGCAGAGCGCTGCGGGTGGCGAGGGACCTCCAGGGCACTTCTCATGGGGCTGTGTCTCCAAGGATGGAGATCTCGCTGCCTCTCTGGGCTGCTCTTCCAGTGCTTGACCACTGCATGATGAAAGCATTTTTTCTGTGTACCACGTCAGATGTTTCCGTGTTCCAGATTGTGTCCGTTGCCCCTTGCCTGCCCGCTGTGTTTTGGTGCTTGTTTGTCACAGCGAGCGTGGGTGAGCATGTTTGTTTGGATTGAAGCGACCTCTTTGCCCCGTTGACCTTGCCAGCAGCAGCAGTGGGTTATTCTGGGCAGAGCACTTCCAGAGCCCGTGCGCTGGGGATCGCTGCCTGAAAACAAGCTCGGGGGGGTAGTGTTTCTGCCAGAACAGCATGGGACTCTGGAGGTGTCTCCAGCCCTTATTTGCCTGTGCTCTATTAAAAGGGAGGGCTGTTTGGGTGACATCCCAAACAAGGGTCATCTGAGAGTTGTCCCTCGCTTCTAGGTGCTCTCCCTCGGCTTGCTGAGGCCCTCTGCCATCTCCTGTTTTCACTACACTGATGGGCTCGGGGATCGATGGCCACTGCTTGTGTGGGGACAGCACATTGGAGGCTGTTCCTGTGTGTTTCTGGAGGCGTGTTGCTGTGCTGTGGGCTCCTTTGTCTGGAGATACTCCCATGCCAGTGCTGCGGAGCGTTTCACGTGGGCAGAGAGGTTCGGTATTTTCAGATCAGCGCGAAGGAGTTCTTGTGACTTTTTATCTTCTCCCTCCCACTAGATTATGACAAAGCGCGAGGATCTTGTTGTGGCCCCGGCTGGTGTAATGTTGAAAGAAGCGAATGAAATTCTGCAAAGGAGTAAAAAAGGTACCCGCAGACGTCTGCGATGCGAGGGAGAGCTGTGGAATCTGGGCTTGGAGCAGCGGTGGGTGGATGTGGGCACACATCCGTGTGCGGGTGGAACGTGGGAGGAACACACTGCGTTCCAGCACGAGGGGACAGTGCGTAGAGAGTGCCCGCAGCCCTCTGCCAGGGTACAGAGTTCACATGCGTTCATCTCAAATCTGTTTGAAGCTGAGGGATTCTTGGCAGCTCAGGAGCTGAAAAGCACCCGGCTGTCCAGCCACATATCTTCACATTTTAGCAGTTGATTCAGCTCTGCCAGGGTTTGGTAGTTTGACTTTTAACAGTGTTGAGGGTCCAACTGTTAAACAATATGCACTTTTTTCTGTGGTCAGTGTGACAATACTGAGTCCTTTTCCAGTCCTGCAAACCGTTTGCTCTGTTTCCCGAGCCAGGGCCGCTGGCATCTGTGGTCAAGCAAGATTTGATAACGCACCTCATGAGTCTTCCCCTTGTACCATCTGCTGCCTGCTTGATGCTCCTGGTCTGCCGCACTGCTCCAGGCTGAGGTCTTTCTCCTACAGAAATCTGCAGTAACGTTCTTTCTCTTTGTTTCAAGGCAAGCTGCCAATTGTTAATGAAGATGACGAGCTGGTGGCTATAATTGCCCGCACCGATCTCAAGAAGAACCGGGACTACCCTCTGGCTTCTAAGGATTCCAAGAAGCAGCTGCTCTGTGGTGCTGCTATTGGGACTCACGAAGATGACAAGTACCGACTGGACCTGCTGGTGCAGGCCGGTGTAGATGTGGTCGTGCTGGTGAGACACCCGCCAGCATCACACTGGCCGGGGGGGTTTGGGTGGGCTGAGGATCCCGTTGGAGTGAACCTCCCTGACAGTGGGGCAGCTGCACAGCACTCACTGTCTTCGTTACAGGCCCTTTTGTGTTAGAATACAGCAGTTTGTTGACCTCTCTGTCTCGTTCAGGTTGGAATCCTCAAATGAGAGGGATTCCTCTTGCCTGGGAACTTATTTGACCTCAAGGGATTATGTTGAGTGCATCGAAGCCCTGAAGGCTGAGAAGAGAAACATTGTCAGTTAATACAGAATCTTCTACAAATGCTTCTTGCAGCCTGCAGCTGTCCCGTCTGATGTCCCTAACTAGTTTTGAATATTTGGCTTTTTACAGTTTCCCTTCAGCTATTTGCTGTTTGTTACTGTTATTCTCTTAACCTCCTGATGTTCAGGAGTGGTCAGCCCGGAGCTGCTCTGCTTGTCTCCCCTTCTGGCCTGTAAGCTTTTGGGTACAGCAGTCACTGCCCAAATTCACACGTTATTTACTCATCGATTGTTGGCCAGTGAGTCCACTGTGCTGTGAGGGCGCAGCTGAGCAGCCCTGCGGCTGGAAACGTTTAACAGACACCACGAGTCAGCCTGAGCACTCACTGCTTGACATCTGGTATTTCTGCTGCACAGCAGGAGCGATACATCCCCCCCACCAGCCCTTCTGAATTTCATGAGGGACAATCACCCTTTCACCTGTGCTTGGAGACAGGGCTGACGGTGTCCTGGTGGTAGGACCAGATGGTTCTTACCTGCAGCCAGGTGTGCTGCTTGTTGTCTACTGTAGAAGCCGCAGGGTTTAAATGTGAAGGATATTTCTGAAGTCTTTATGATAAACTGCCTTGCCCAGGGAAGGTACGTTACTGTCTTGGCAGCAGCTTCTCCTCTCCTTCTGTGCTCAACTTGGGGTCATTCTGCCCACTTGGGCACGGCAGCAGAGACCCCAAGAAGCAAGAGCAAAGATCTGGAGCTCTTCTGGAGCTGTATTTGTAATCTGTTGCAGAAATTCTGATTGAAATCTGTTTTCTTTCTGTTGCAGGATTCCTCTCAGGGGAACTCCATCTTCCAGATCAATATGATAAAATATATTAAGGAGAAATATCCCAGCCTGCAAGTTATTGGAGGAAACGGTAGGCTTGCCATGAAGACCCTTCTAGTCTTTAAAGTATGTTTGCTGCTTAGACATGGAGGGAACTGCAGGGATGTGGATGAAATGATCCTCCCTGGTAGATGTCTGTGAAGTTGAAATGGTTTCCTCTGGCTTGTGGAACAGAGCAGGACCACTCTGCAGACCCAGGGCGTTCCTTGCTGCTGCTACAGCTCAAAGTATTTTGAAACCTTCGTTTTGCAGCACAGTATGCTGCCATCCTCTGTAGTTCATTACACATTAGCTTCTTTTACACACCAGTTTACAATTTCAGATAATAATAATAATAATGAATATTGTTTAATCTGATGGAAATTTTCCCTGCCTCCAGGCAGCAGAGCTCAGCAGTCCTTGTCTTATCTGGCCAGTGTGTCACTGGTGCTGCTGTGAGCCTGTGCTCTGCCCTCACTACCTGGTGTGGCCCAAAGAGCTCTTGGCACCGTGCAGTGACCTCTGCTCCCTCAGCATTTGTGTGTCAGTATGTTGCAGGGCAGCCTAAAGGACCAGTGTCACCTTGCCCGCTGGGGACAGCTGGGGTAGAAACTCACTGCTGCTTTTGCAGATATGCCCGGTGGCAGTGAACAGCCAGGCCTGGCTCCAGCACGGGTGTACGGCTGGTGCCCTGGGTGGGGAAAATGACCAGGGTAGAGCTGCATCATGCACAAATCTGCTTGTCTCTCTTCAAACCAGTTTCTGCTCCCCACAGTTGTGACGGCGGCTCAGGCCAAGAACCTCATTGACGCAGGGGTTGATGCCCTGAGAGTCGGGATGGGCAGCGGCTCCATTTGCATCACGCAGGAAGGTGAGAGAGATCAGCTGTCTCCTAAATAAGCTGAAGACATCTGTTCAGTAGAGGTTCCCTGCTGAAAAGTAGCACAGCCGGGATGGATATCTCCTGGTATAAGGGCAGAGTCCAACAGCAAAGCTGTTTTTTCACCCCCTTGGTCCAGGATGTTCTCATCACCCGGCTCAAACCTTTGGGGCAGCAGCAGCAGCAAAGGCATTTCCCAGTACTGACCGAGACTGAGTAGAGCAGCTGTGGCACACACGGCTTTGCCCGAGAGGAGCCACCGGTGCGGTGTGGGATGGGGCTGGCGGCCAGTGCTGCAGGGAACGGGGCTTTACCGGATCCCTAGAGCTGCGGGTGATGTGCACTGGGCTGTCTGTCCTCCCCTTCCCTCTGGCAGCGGCGTGCGTGATGCTTGAGAGTTGGTCTGTTGGGCTCGGTGCCTTTCTGCAATTCCCAGGCTGAAATGGGACTTCTGGCCGTTGTCTCTGCAGTTAGCTGGAGCTCGTGCGGGGCAGAGGCTGTGTCACCCTTAGGTGAAAGACAGAGAGGGGCGTCCCCAGGGCCTGGAGAGAGGCTGCCTTGAGGACAGGCTCAGTCCTCACGTTTTGAACCCAGCAGGTGAGGTGCAGAGAGGTGGTGTCAGGTCCTGCAGCAGATGAATGCAACCCCTCTCTGCGTTGCTCCATGGTCCTGTGGGAGGCAGCAAGAGCGGGGCTGATGGCTGAAGATGCTGTGTTAGCTCTGATTCCAGCCTGGAGCAGCCCAGCGGTCCTGCTGTGCCTGCCGAGGGAGCGCTGGGTGCGGGGCGTTTCCCAGACAGGGTGGTCTGTCTCGGGTGACCTTTCTAGGGAGGTTGCCGCATCTTTGGGCTGACGCTTCCATGGCCAGAGCAGAACCGGGACACACGTGTCCTACTCGAGCTCTGCGGCAGAGGACCTGCTGACCTGTGCTCCGTTCTGCAGCGGGGTGAACGTCTCCAGAGGTGCTTCTCCCGGTTGCCACGGGAGGTGGGGTTGGGTGCTGGCTTTGGGGAAGGAACAGAGCAGAGGTAGAATGTGGCTCTTTCACAGGAGGTGTGGTTGCAAAGCCACACCTCTTAGCCACAGCTCCACAGGTTTTTGTCCCTCTTAGGGCAAGAACTCTGGCCTTTGGGATGGGGGGTCACTTCTCTGGATGGCTGCTGGGGTAGGGTGAGCATGTGCTGTGCACAGCCAAGCCTGGCTGGCTTAGACCTGGCCTCTGGCTTGGCTCAGGCTAGGAAGGGTTTGCAAGGTCAGCTCTGTCCCACACCGTATGCTCTGCCTAGTAGCAGGTCACTGCTGGGGTCCTTTGTTCTGCTGCTGTTCTTCTGTCTCTAAAATGTGTGTGTTTGTTTTTGTTTAGCTGCTCCAAAGATCCCTCCAGACCTAAAGTCCCACAGCCCCAAATGCCCTTCTACTGTCACGGGCACCTATAGTAAGTCACTTGCCCTGTTCCCAACCCTAATTATGTGTCTTGAAGCAGGACCCTGATTTGGCTGCACATGGCCCTACTGCTTGTTTGAGAATAATTTAGCTGTAGATGCACTTGGGGTTTTGTGGCTTTGGATACTGGTTTTTAATCTGAAATGGAAGCTGAGAAGCCTTTCTGAATTCCCAAAGCAGAGTATGAACTGTCAAAGCTGAGGGCCCTCAGGCTTGTCCACCCTCCACTCCAAAATCCAGTTCAGGAGCCTAACTAAGCTCTCTGGTTGTGTTTCCTGGAGCTCCAGCTGGGCACAGCTCCGCTGATCCGGTGCTGGGAGGTGATGCCAGAGCTGTCCTCCATCCTGCTCCAAATCTGGCCCCAGTTGTGGGGAAGTTGTGCACTGGTTAAGCTTCACTTGAAGCTGTCTCCCCTGGGTCACAGAAGGATGTAACTGCGTACGGCTGCCTCAGCAGCTGCGTAGCAGAACCACATCTTTCCCCACTGACACCTGTGGGGGGAAAGGGCCCTTCCCCTGCCCAGCACAGGGTGCAGCGGTGTCTGCTCTGCACTTCTCTGATGCTACCAGATCAAGCAGCCACCCAAGCCTTGGGTTTTGCCTTTCCTCCTAGTTTTGAGACACCTCAAAGGGAAAAAGGTTTATGTTGAAGATCCCGGAAGGTTTTCTCTAGCAGATGATCTTGTAGGGCCACCTTTTGCAGATACGCTAAAAAAACAAAAGGACAAACCCTCACCCAGACCACCCGGTGTGTGTGTGCTCTGGACCCTGCTTTGGAAGCCTGCGCTCTGAAGCTGTGGCGCTGGGTCAGTTGGGACTGTGATGCTCCCAGGGGCCCTGAGCCAAGCTGTTCCTTAAAGGGCTGGTCTCCAGGGTTGTTATTGTGAAGTTTCTACAGATCCTGCACTGCCTACAGCACAACCCCATAGAGCGTGGACTCTGAACCCTCCAAAATCAGTTGCTTCTCTCCACAGAGCTCTTCCCTTGCAGCGTTTTGCAGCCGCAACGTGGCCTTTAGCAGTGTGGTACCGAGCGAGACCATCTCTTTAAGACTAATGGCATTCATATTCTAGCTGGCAGACTCTCCCTGGTTGGCTGAGCCCTAGCTGAACGCTGACTTTTGTTCGATTAAAATTGGTTCTTTCATGATCTCAGCCTGGAGTCTGGCTTCCCTCTCTCAGCAGCTGCTGCTGAGCGCTGGGAGTGGAACAACTGCAGACTCCGGCCTCGGCAAACCTGTGCCAGGGCTGCGCGCTGCCAGGCAGGCTGAACCACACCTGGAGTTCACGCTCCAAAGTACTAATCCTGCATGGACATAATCTTATCCGGTGTGTCAGACTAACCATGACTGGAGAAAAGGCTTCCCGTTAATTGTGGGGAAGGGAAGGCTCCCTAAGAGAAGCTTATCTCGGCGTACTTGCATGCCTGCAGCTGACAAATGTGTTAAAAGATGTGCCCTGTGCTGGTTTTCCCTCGCACAGTAGGAAGCCTCTAACTGCTACTGACTGGGACGAGCAGGTAAATCCAAAGCTAATAACTCCCTTCCCATGGGGCAGCTAAACTTGACAGAATCCTTGCGGTGTTGCAGGGCAGGCACATAAATTATTTCCTGTAAGCCATCAAATTATCTTGCCTGTTTCATTTTTCCACTGCTGCATGTGTGTGTGTGTGTGTGTGCAAATGTGTGTGTATATATATATAGATATGTGTATATATATGTATGTCTATACGTATATATACATCCCTGCTCTCTCCCAGGCAGCTGCCTTTCTGTGCAAGAAGCACATTGTACAGCTGCTGGGTATATAGAGAGGGGTCTGGCATCGCTAGGAGGGAGCGAGCGCTGGGACATGGCTACATGCCGGGGATGCTCTGCAGAGGGGCTTTTGGGGGCTGCTCTGCTTCCTTCCCGAGCTCCCCACACGTCTGCTGTGCGCCAGGACGAGCTGTGAGACTCGGCTGATCCCAGGCGTCGGGTCAAAAACCCCTGTCCCAAGGTCACCCACAGCTTTTTGGAGTCAAGGGCCGTCAGGATGTCCCAGCAGCACCTCCTGGGCATCCCCTTCTCTTGCAACTCGGCCCTAGGGAAGGAGCATCCAAGGGATTTGTGTGTTCCCGGGTGCTGGAGCATGTGTGTGCTGGGGTCTGCTGGGGAGAGACCGCGCTGCTGCGGAGGGGCTGACCTGCCGCTGCCCTCTCCCTGCCCGCAGTGCTGGCGTGCGGCCGCCCCCAGGCCACAGCAGTCTACAAGGTCTCTGAATACGCCAGGAGGTTCGGCGTCCCCGTGATTGCAGACGGAGGGATCCAGACGGTTGGGCACATCGCGAAGGCTCTGGCGCTCGGGGCCTCCACAGGTGGGTGGCATTCATACAGTGTTCTGTTCTGGGCAGGAGGGCATGGGTGGGGACCCAGCATAACGCTGCACCCAGGGACCCTGAGGGTGTTGTGGCTGCAACCTTCTTGCTGCTGACATGCTGTTCTTGGTGATCTCTTGTGCCAGTGATGATGGGCTCGCTCCTGGCTGCCACCACGGAGGCCCCAGGCGAGTACTTCTTCTCGGATGGAATTAGGCTGAAGAAATACCGTGGCATGGGCTCACTAGATGCCATGGACAAGAACTTGGGCAGCCAGAACAGGTATTTCAGGTAAGAGATGGTGCTTTGGGGCAGCAGACCAAGCTTTTGGGGCTTCTGTGATTCACAGACTTCTTTGGTTGTGCTCCCATGCAGTGAGACAGACAAAATCAAAGTGGCCCAGGGGGTCTCCGGCGCAGTGCAGGACAAAGGCTCTATTCACAAGTTCATTCCATACCTGATTGCTGGGATTCAGCATTCCTGCCAGGATATTGGTGCCAAGAGCCTGACCCAAGTCCGGTGAGTGCTTCCCCTCGTTTGTACTCTGGCCGGGTGCCGGTGCTGCCATTTGGGGTCTCTGGGCAAGCTGTGTCTGTGCTGCAACATGTTCTGCATGGTCTGGTTTCGCTGTAGCCTTCTCCCCTCAATTCCAGCAGGCACTGTGGCAAAGATTTGCCAGTCCCAGGGATGCGGGAGCACAGTCTCTTGTTGCATATTCAGCTGGCTGGGCTTCAAACATCAGGCTTACCTTCCTCTGCCTGGCTCTTGAGAGCACAGCAAAGCCCATTCTGGCCACAGCTGGGGGAACCAGTGTCCCTGTCCCAGCTGCTCCAGCTCAGTGTGTGCCAGAGCTCTGCTTCTGGCCCTGGCTGGCAGGTGACAGGTGTCCTTCCCCCTCAGAGCCATGATGTACTCGGGAGAGCTGAAGTTTGAGAAGAGGACGACATCTGCCCAGGTGGAAGGAGGGGTGCACGGCCTCCACTCGTAAGTGCTTTGGGCAGGACCCTTGTCACCCTGGGGTGGGCGTGTGGAAGCGCAGCCGTCCTGTGCTTCAGCTGCTGTGCCGTGGGCTGGGCGTGCTGATGGCATCAACCCATCACTGTGCAGCTGTGCTGAGCCGCAGCAGGTTGTCTGGCCTGGGCCACCTCTCACTGCCAGTGTGCCAGGGCTTGTCCCCGCCGCAGGCCAGGAGCTGTTCTGACCCGTCTTTGGTCCGTGGGTGAGGTGGGTCAGTAAAAGTTCTCTCCCTCTGGTTGCTGCTCCCCTCACAGGTACGAGAAGCGCCTCTTCTGAAGTAGGTCTGTCTGTGTCTGTCATCGTGTCCCTCAGCCCTGTGCCACCCCGTGTGGGAGCTGCTCTTGCTGCAGAAGTGCCATTACTCTGTGGGCTGCCTGGAGCTCCCCATGTCCCTTGGCTATTTCATTGCCACCAGAGAGGGCCCACCTGCCGCCCAGGAGCAGCGATCCTGGGCTGGCGCCTGGAGCCCTGCACGCGTTGGCCGTGTTTTACAATAAAAGAGGAAAAGATGTGCAGTTGGTGTCAGCCCAGAGCCCCTCTTCCTTCTGTACTGCGCTGGTTCTCTTGCCTTGGCTCTGTCCTTTGCTTCCTGCACCCTCAGGGACACTGAGGGACACTGTGTGTGAGAGGGGACAGGGAGGGGACAGCCCCAATTTTACAGGGCTGTTAGCTATTGCCGGGAGCTGCCAAACCCAGCAGCAGCTGTGCTGACACAGGAGCCTGTGCCTGTGCCAGCTGCTGCAATAAGCACCAAGGTGTTTGTGTACGTGTGTGCACACCCACCCCCCCGCCCCTGGAAACGCTCTGCAGCTGTTTACGCACACCAGCCCCTTGGACCTGTATTCTCCCCTGTGTGGGGAGAATTCTTCCTTTTCTTTCTTCCCTAAACATCTGATACTGTCCCCACATCGCCCAGCAGCCCCTGGTTGGGTGGTGCAGGTGGCACAGATCACTTGTCCAGGCTTCACGTACAGTTCGTTCACCACACTGCCTGTGGACAATGACATTGGAAGGGCACAGGCTTACAGAGGAGCTGGCACTCGTGTTTCTGGATGTATGAGCAATGCAAAGCCCCCTGGCTTGGCCCGTGCTTGCCACACTAGGTGACAAAGGTATTTTACACCTGTACTGGGGACTGTGTGTCCCAACACATGCAAATATCATTCCTGCCAAAGAGCGTGTGTTTACCAGCAGAGTTTGGTCTGTAAGGTTGCTGACTGGAAAAAAAAAAACAACACTCCGAAGCACAGTGCTGTCAAATTAGATTTACAGATACTAAAACCAGAGTCGTGAATTACTACATAATTGTGTCAAATGTTCATTAACACAGCTGCCTTGTTAAGCAAAGCCACCCCATGACCTGACTCAGGGCTGGGGACTGCAGAGGCGGCAGGGTTTGAGGCAGGAGGTTGTGATTAGGTGCACAAACCCCCTGCCCCAGGAGTGACATCCCCAACCGTGAGTCAGTGCAAGGGGCCAGGACAGTGTGTCCCCTGCTTGAGCTGAGCCTGCAGGAAGACAGGGTGCAGCACCCAGGGACCAATGGCAGCTTCACGAGAACACTTGTGCTGAGGGGCAGCACTAAACCGCACCGGAGAGCCCTGGGCAGGCCAGGGCCAGCTGGGTCACAGCAGCTGTCAGTGCTGGCCGTGCCGGGGGGGCTGCTGGCAGGTGGCAGCTCTGGCACCACACATGCTGCCCAGGGAGCTGCAGCAGCCAACCCACATTCCCCCACCAGCTCTGCAGGGTGACGAGCACACATACCTCGGGTACATTACAGCCTCACTCTGTGCATTAACTACCATGCAATTCCTTTGTACTTCCAGTTTACATGTATTTTCCTTGTAGAGCCCTAAATGCACCTGGGCGGGGGGCGGGGGTGTGCAGCTCATCCCACCAGCCTTGGGGTGACAGTTTCTTGCTGCCAAGGCACCGGGCAGCACCTTGGCAGAACAGCCGGGCTGTGGGTGTGGAGCTGCCAGCAATGCTTGGACTGGGCAAGGAGGCTGAGAAGCCAGGGACTCTGGGTCACAGCTGAGTCCATGCATGTCACAACACCCTCCTTTGTGCAGAGCCAGCAGCTCCAGCAGTTTAGTCCAAAGCATTTCCCGGCGATGAGTGGTGAAACACGGGGGCTTCAGGCAGGCAAGGGAAGAGCCCCCGTGTAGGTGCCCCGCGGAGGGATGAGCCCAGCAGCTGCCATACGTTTTTCACTTGTTAGGAAGTTGAAGGTTGCACACGCATTCGGCTGTGAAAGAGAAAAGGGAGGGAGTGAAGTCCCAGTCCAGGGGATGCAGCCCCTCCCCACAGGGCACAGAGCCCCCTCCCTCCTGCCCAGCCCTGGGCAGGCAGAGCCCCGTGGGGGGGACACCCAGTAGCCATCACCCTCCCCTTCACTGGGGTGCTGCCTGTGCGCACCCCATCCTCACCGTGTCCTGCACCTCCACGGCGATCCCGCACACCCGCATCTGCTTCAGCACGGCGGGGTGGAGCCGCTCCACCCTGTCTCCTGTGCCCAGCACCAGGATCTCTGCAACCAGGATGTGACCGCAACAAGGGTGGGCAAGAGCTGCACTCGGGCTGCTCTGCCCAGACCGGCCCTCCCTGCACGGACCGACAACACCCCCCACCCCAAGGAGCCCAAACGACGGGGAAACCTGCCCTGCGGTGCCCCGCCCCGCCACCGCTGTGCCCCCCGCCCCGCTGTGCCACTGCAGCTGCTGCTGCAGAGCAGAAGGATGCTGGAGAGCAACTCCTTCCCCCAAAACCCCGGCAGCCCCGCACAGCTCAGGAGCCAGCTTGGGCAGGCTGCGACAGCGCAGGGCCCCCGCCACCCCACGTACCTATTCGGGGCTCCAGCAGCCGGAACAGTGACAGACTGTCATGCGTGATGTCCTTGTAGGAGCCGACCTGCGGGACACCGAGGGCGCTGAGCGGGGCAGACCCCGAGGCGCCCCCCCCCAGCGCCGGTGGGTCTGACCGCCCCTGCCCCCCCGTACTCACGTTCCACTGCAGGATGGCGCGGGGCAGGATGGCGCAGGGTCCCACCACCAGGTCCCCGCTGACGGTGAAGCCGCGGCTGGTGTAGCCCTCGATGAACATGATGTTGGGAGACTCCGGCTCCAGCACCGTCACCCGCGTCCGCTGGTAGAGCTCGTCGTCCGCCGGGGTGAGGCGGTGAGCCCGGCTCGGAGCGCTGCGGGGACGGGGAGCGCTGCGGACACGTGGGGCACACGGACACCCCCCGGCAGCCCCACGGAGCTCCCCACGGTCACGCCACACCGTGAGCCCCACGGCTACCGCCCCACCGGTGTCTCTCCCGCCCAGCCGCAGGGTGACCGCCCCGCTGCCCGTACCCGCTCGCCGCCCTTCGCGCCGCCGGGCCCAGCAGCCGCAGCGCCGCTACCGCCATGGCCGCCCCGCCGCCGCCGGAAGCGACGAGAGGCCCCGCCCCCCGCGCGCCCCGCGCGCGCCTCCTGGCGGCCGTCGCTGGCGCCGCTGGCAACCGCGCGCGAGCGGGCTGGGACAGCGCGCCGGGGGGGAAGCGGGGCCGGGCGGGGCTCCCACCAGGAGGACGGCGGGGCGGGACCTACACGCCCCCACAGCTCCGCCCTCCCCCGGGCCCGCCCCGACCTGCTGCGCCCGGGGCGGGCTGCGGCCGGCGCCGGAGTGAAACCGAAAGCGGCGGCGGGGCGGGGAGCGGCGCGGCGGGTGCGGGGCGCTCGGGGCACGGAGGGCTGCCCTGGCCCTGCCCCGGCCGTGCGGGGGTCCCGCCCGGGGCGCCCCGATCCGCGCCGCCGGGAGGGCCGCACGCCGGCCCGGGCTGCTGCGCCGGAGGCTGCGGGGCTGGAGGTGAGAGGGGAGCGGGCGGCTCCCGATGCCGGGTCCCCGTTACCGGGCCGGACGGCGGGAGGGAGCAGGACCGGGGTTCGGCTGCGCTCCCGTCCCGCAGCCGCGGGGCGCCCGCCGGTCCCCGCGCCCGGCCCCGCGGTGCAGGGGTTCCCGGGGGTCCCCGCCGGTGCCCCGTGGCTGTGCTCCCTCTGTGCCCCTCGGCACGGTGTGTCCCGCCGTGGGGCGGCTGCTGCAGCCGGGCTGAGCCCCCCGAGCCGCCGCCGTGGACTCCCCGAGCACCGCGGGCTGCGGGTCCCGCCTTCCCCTCTGCTCCGTGTCGCGCTCGGTGGGGCTGGTGGCAGCGGGGCGCAGGGAACTGGGGGCTCGGGGGGGTGCCCTGGGGCAGGGGACGAATGTCCCACCTGGGGCCAGCAGAGCCTTGGCACCGGGAGAGTTACCGGGAAGCTCCCCGGCGACACGAGGGGACTTTTCCCGCCACCGTGCCGTGCTGTGCCAGGGTGCGGAGGCGTCAGGAACCCCCAGCACCCACAGCCAGGCGGCCAAGGGCAGGGTCCCGGGTCCCCTCGGCGAGCAGCGCGTGAGCAGCGCGTGCAGCCGGTGGGGTTCCCCGGCGGGTTTCACTTCCCCCGTGGCGGGGCCGGTGGCGCTGGCAGCAGCAGGGCCGTGCTGGACCGTGCTGGGCACAGGTGCCGGGCGGGTGCCCTCCCTCGGGGACAGCTCGGGTTTCTGGGCCTCGCCGGGGGCGCCTGGGCTGGCACCAGATGCTCCAGCCCCACCGGGGCTTTGTTCGGAGCCGTTTCCTTTTGGCTCAGCCGCGTCACCCTCCCCTTGGCACCCAGCCCGCAGCGCGGGGGGAGCCTGTGGCACAACCCCAGCTGCTGCCGGCACCCCCAGCCACAACCAGCCTGGCTCCCGTGCAGCTCCCTGGCGGTAAGTCATCCTCTCTCCCGCTTGGCCCAACGGCCACCCCGGGGTCGGGGTGGTGGTGGCCCCCGTGCCCGTCTCTCCATGGCGCCGGCGTGGGCAACGGAATCCCAAAAGCAGCTGTCCCTGCTGCACCCAGCTGCCCTGGGGTTTCGTTACCCGCGCTCCCGCCCCTGCCTCGCCCCATGTGCCCCGCGCCAGGCCCAGCACCGGCCAAGAGCCACTTGCCCCACTCCAATTCCCCCGTGGGGCTGGGGCAGCATGTGGGGGCCACACAGGGAGGAGGGGGGTGTTGGGATGGGGGATCACGGCTGCCCAGTCCCCCACACTGGGGTTTGGGGCTTTCCAGCAGTCTCATGTCCCCAACAGCTAAAACCAGCAGCTTACTTCCTGGGGACCCGCTGCCGGGGTGAGCGTGCTGAGTGGTGGATGTGGCCACCTGCGCCAGGGTGGCAACGGTCACGAGATGCCGCATGAGCTTCCTGCCGCTGCCAGCCCACGCCAGGCTCTCCCTGTGCCCCCAGCAGCCCCCCAGTGCTGGCTGGGGTGAGCGGTGCCTGGGCAGCACCTGTCCCTTGGGAGAGAGACGGCTTTGGAATGACACGATCACTCCCGCTGAGCGGGCAGCCTGAGGCCATCGGGGATGTCGTGTCTGTCCAAAGCTCTTTCGGTGCCTCCGAGAGCCCCCCAGGGCCGCTGCACCGCCAGGCCTCGCGTGGGCTGCCTGCGGGGACCCTGGTGCTCTGTGGATGGGATGGATCCAGCCCGGACCCCTCCAAGCAGCGACACAAAGCCTGAGCGTGCTCCTGCCCTGCCGGTGTGTCCCCCCCCAGGCAGGGGTCCAGGACGGCTCCTGCCCTGCGGACAGTCAGCAGTTGGTCTGGTGTGAGCAGCGATTCTCAGATCACCTCTTGGCTGTGGGTGGTGCAGGGAGCGCCCCACTGCAGCACGGCCCCGCGCTGCTGGGGGGGTGACACAGGCACCCTCTGAGCTGGGGGACATGTCCCCACTCCTGCCCCAGGGCTGTGCGTTCGCACCGGCTGCAGCCCCGAAACCAGCCGCGGTGTTCCCGGCAGAGCCACGCAAGCGGCCGCGCTGCCAGGATCTGCCCTCGCCCCGGCCCCCCGTGCACACGAGCCCTGGAGGAACCGGTTTGGGCCCTGTGGGCAGAGCGGCCCCCCCGGCCCCGCGGGGCGGGCAGGAAGGGAGCGAGGTCCCCAGCTCCCGGGACACGTGCTCCTCGCTGCCGCGGGGGTGGTTTGGTGCTTCCTGGGTTCCTGCTCCCCGCCAACTGGGCTGGTGTCACGTGCTGGGCCCCGTCCCCACATCGGAGCGGCAGCCCTGGCTGCACCATTCGGGGACCGGGCAGCAGCGGGGGCCCCTTCTCTGGAGACACCGCAGCCACGGAGCAGCTCAGCTCTGCAGATGTAATCAAGACCACAATGGTGCAATCTAATCATTTCCACCGACTTCCTCCTGGTGCTGACGAGCGGGACAGGTTGCTATGCGCTGGGTGGGAGGGCAGCTCGGCGCCCCCGTCCTCTGCCAGGTCCGGCGAGCAGGCTCGGAGGAGAGCGTGGCAGGCATGGACCCAGCATGGAATAGTCTGCGTTGGGAAGACCTTCAAAGCTCCTGCTCCCGGTCGGTTTGGGTTTGCAGGAGCGGCCCTGGGACTGGCGGGTGCTCCCCTGCTCTGCGCTGGGGTGGTGAACCACGGGGCATTGGCTGCTAACAGGTGCCAAATATTAAAGCAAATGGATCAAACACGGGTCATTGTGGTTGTGTATTGCAGTGACGGGCTCATTTCTTCTTGTTTCGTGTCCCATTGCTTCTCTTATTTAGGTAAAGCTGATTTTTCCTTATTGTGCAAATGATTTATCTTATAGTTCTTACTATTGTTTTCTCTATGCTTTAAAAAAAAAAGAGACTATTTCTTCTACAGGTGCTAAATTGTTTCTCAATCTTATTGTTTGGAGGTGGCCCAAATAAATTCAGAGGAGAACTCCTTCTCCTTATTATTATTACTTACCTTCTTAAAAACAGAACAAAGTGGAAAATACACCCTTTGTGCTGTGTGACCATTTAGAAAAGCAGTGTTTCATTTTAAACTAGTTATTTGCCTAATGGCTTGTATTAGTTGAAAAAAAAACCCCAAACGATAGAAAGCTCTTCCTCTGTGCTGCCGCTGAAAGTGTTTAGAGTGACTGTGCCGGTCTGCCCGCCCCGCCACACCCATCATGGCGGCCCCGCCTCGCTCCCCGCCCCGCCACACCCATCATGGCGGCCCCGCCTCGCTCCCCGCCCCGCCACACCCATCATGGCGGCCCCGCCTCGCTCCCCGCCCGCCACACCCATCATGGCGGCCCCGCCTCGCTCCCCGCCCCGCCACACCCATCATGGCGGCCCCGCCTCGCTCCCCGCCCCGCCACACCCATCATGGCGGCCCCGCCGCGCTCCCCGCCCCGCCACACCCATCATGACGGCCTCGCGCTGCCCGCCACTCCCATCATGGCGGCCCCGCACCCGTCACCTCCAAGATGGCCGCGGGGTCCATCCAACCCGCTCAACATGGCCGCCCGGGAGCGCTGCGCGCCGCTCCCAACATGGCGGCTGCGGGCCGGGGAGGGCGCGCGCGTGGGCGACGTCACTCGGGCCCCGGCGGAAGGGGTGGCTGGGCTGCCATGGAGACGGGCGAGGAGCGGCCGGGGGTGGCGGCGACGCTGCGGGCGCTGAACGGGGCGCTGGGGCGGCCCGCGGGGCTCTGGCGGAAGGAAAGCGGCGCCCGCAACCTGCGGCACCGGGACTTCCTGGCGCCGCAGGCCGCTCTGAGCGCCGCGTTTCCCGGCGGGCAGGTAGGCCGCGGCGGGGCGGGGAGCCGCGGGGCGAGGCCTGCGCCGGCCCTGACTCGTCACCGTGTCCCCGGCAGGTGCCCGCTGACGTCATGGCGGGCCTGACGTCACTGGGGGGCGCGGGGGTGCTGGCGGTGCGGGGCTGCCGGCAGACGCCGGCCGGGCTGGCGGTGCAGCTGCGGCGCCCCGAGGCCTTTCGGCGCCTGCTGGGGCCCCCGGCCGGCCCGGCGCCCGCGGCGGAGCCCCCGGGCCGCTGGGTGGTTCTGCACTGCCCGGCCCTGCGCGGCGCCCCCGCCCTGCGGCCCCGCCACCTCCGCCCGCTCCTGCTGGCCGAACACCTGGCCCGGCTGCTGCGCGCCCAGGGGTGAGTGCCCGGCCCCGGCCCCGGCCCCGCCGCCTGGCCCCGCGCTGCCAGCGCCCTCTTTCCCTCTGCCGCAGGGTCGGTGTCCGCCTGGTCCCTGCCCTGGCCGGTGAGGGGAGCCGGGAGCTCCTGCGGCAGCTTCGCGTCGACTGGCCCTCCGGCTCTGCCGGCCCGGCCCTCCCCGATGCCGTCTCGGCCTTGAAACGAGCGCTGGGCCGGTGCCCCTGTGCCGCTGGCCGTGAGCAGGGCCCGGGCACAGCCCCGCTGCCGGATGCCGTCTGTGCTGTGCGCTTGAAGAGCTTCGTGGAGCAGCAGGGCTTGGTGGGCTACGACCCCAACCTGGATGTCCTTCTCGGTGAGGCTCACGTGTACAACACCTCTGCTGCGACAGCAGGGAGGTGATCAGCTGCAAACAAGCCTCTTTCCTTTTCTTCCTGTTGTTTTCACGGAAAATAATTGGGATTTAGATACAAATTGCCTTCTCTTCTTATTCCTCTTCAATCTGGTTGGAGCCAGACATGCAGACAGGCTGGGGCAGACCCGATGGGGTGGGATGGTGGTGGGTGGCAAGCTCTTGTGTCCCGCTCTGAATGTCCTTCCTCCTTCCAGTGACAGAGGGGAAGCTGCAGGCCTTGGCTGAGCTGCAGCAAGCCGTTCTGCAGTGCACGGTGAGTGACACTCACGCTTTCCACACCTCATTTCCTGCTGTTGCGTGATGGTGTGTGAGCTCCCTGCTGTGCTCTGCTGCAGGCTGGAGGCCAGGGGAGCTGCTGCAGCATCGTGCACGTGGTGAGCTGTGAGGAGGAATTCCAGCAGCAGCAGCTGGATCTGCTCTGGAGGATTTTGGATCCAGGAGCCCACACAGCTTTGCAGGTGAGGAACCTGCCACCCTCCTCACCATGGTCCCTGGCATCCTTGCGCTCAGCCAGCCTCCTGTGATCCCCACAGCAAATGCTGAGGCCCAGCCTTGGGAGGCTTCACTTTGCCTTGGCGGCCCCTTCATGCTCTGGCCCGGGCGGTGGAGCAGCCTCTCTGCCCTTGGGATTTCAGTGCTGAAGCGCTGGCTTGTGTCAGGAATAGTGTGGCCAGCAGGACTAGAGAAGTGATTGTTCCACTGTGCTCGGTGCTGCTGAGGCTGCACTTTGAATCCTGGGATCAGTTTCGGACCCCTCGCTACAAGACACTGAGGTGCTGGAGTGAGTTCAGAGGAGGTGATGAAGCTGGTGCAGGGCCTAGAACACAAGGGTGATGGAAGAGGTTGAGGGACCTTGGGGGTTCAGCGTGGAGAAAAAGGGGCTGAGGGGAGACCTTATCGCTGTCTGCAACTGCCTGAAAGGAGGTTGGAGCATGGAGGGTGTTGGTCTCTTCTCCCCCGTAGCAAGTGGACAAGAGGAAATGGCCTCAAGTTGTGCCCGGGGAGGTTTAGATTGGACATTGGGAACAATTTATTCACAGAAAGGCTTGTGAAACAGTGCAACAGGCTGCCCAGGGAAGTGGTGGAGTCACCATCCCTGGAAGGGTTTAAAAGGTGCATAGATGAGGTTCTTAGGGACATGGTTTAGTGCTAGAGTTAGGTTAGGTTATGGTTTGACTGGATGATCCTGAGCGTCTCTTCCAACTGGAATGATTCTGTGATTCTATGATTCTAAGTGGGGGTGGGTGCAGAAGACTGCAGGGACACAGCTGGAGTGGGTCTGGTTTTAGGGGTGTTCTCCTGCACCGCGTTTTGTTGAAGCTTCTGACTCTTTGACCCCAGCACCGGCCTCACCTCTCTCTCTCAGAAACACCTCGTCTGTGGTCCAGTGAAGGTGACAAACCCCTCATCGCCCATCGGAGCAGACCAGTACTTTCAGTAAGTTGGTGTGTAGCGAGGCTCCCTGCTCTCTGCCCGGCCCCGTGGGCACCCAGGCAGCCAAGCTGCAGCGCTGAGCGAGCTGGTGGCACGTGGAGAGTTCTGTGTGGTCTCTCCATTCTGTTTTCTGTGACCTTGGGGCTGTTTCAAGGACTGGAGGTGCAGAACGGAGGCCACAGGGCCCTCCCCAGCCTTAATGCTGCTTCTGGCCCTCTCAGGCAGCAGCAGGAGATGGGTGGTGCAGGGTGGTGTCTCCCCGCCTTCATGCATTAGTGCACGGCCCTGGCATGGGGCTGGCTTCCTTGCAGCCCTCTCCACGCGGCGCCCACGGTGCAGCTGTCCCTGCCCAGCTCCTGGAGCTTTTGTACCACTTTGGCTGGGTCGCTGCTGTGGCTGGTCTGCCCTGAGCAGCCGGAAGGCTGGGGGGAGCCCTGGGATGCTCTCTGGGGCCGGCTCAGGCAGGGACAGTGACTGTGAGTGTCTGTGTTCCTCCCAGGCTCCGAAGGCGCCAGATGTACGAAGCCTCCGTGATGAAATACGGGGAGCTGGCGCAAGGTGAGAGTTTGATCTGCAGCTCCATGTGCGCAGATGCCGCTCCATCCCTACCTCTGCTCCTGTGAGTGCCCCCTCTGTGTCTGCAGCCAGCGGTGCTTCCTCTCCCCTCTGCTGCAGAGCCAGGGGCTGACCTGGCGTGGAGGAAGGTGTTTAAATTGCCAGGGGGACACAGGCACAGAGCAGCACCTGCAGCTGGGGGTCAGGGCTGGGGAAGTGGAGTGGTCCCCAGCTTCCACTGGATCACCCTGGCTCCAGGGGAGGTGCCCTGCTGAGGGTGACATTACACAGGAATGGAGCGAGCTGTGTGTGATGCCACTTGTGTTCTCCACAGATGAGGCCTGGACTGAGGTGATCGACACCCTCACAGCAGCTGCCATCAGGTTTGAGATGCTGAGTACTGCACACCGCAGTCAGGTAGGATGGGGGTTTGTGCAGAGCAGAGGCAGGCGAATACCAGGACGTCTGGACTGCGACTTCTCCCTGCCCTCAGATCACCCTGGACCTGGAGAACAGCAGCATTTCCACAAAGGGAACCAAGAGCGGTGCCTTTGTGATGTACAACTGTGCCCGCCTGGCTACACTCTTCGACACCTACCAGCGGGCCGTGGAGCAGGGTGAGCGCCAGCCCCTCCGTCCTCCTCTCAGCCGCTCCTGGGCTGTTCCTCATGCCTGAAGCCACAGGGCTTCTCTGGTCGCAACAACAGCCTGCCACCTCTTACCAGGCACGTACCCGCCTCTGCCGCCACCATCAGAACTGGACTTCTCCTGCCTGCGGGAAGAGGCGAGTGCCTAGCAGGGGAACGCGGCGACCTGCGTGCCCTCAGCTCTGGTGATGGGTGCTGCTGGCCCGCGAGGATCCACTGCTCTCTGACACGAGTAATCCCTTCACAGGGTGAGTGGCTCCTGCTCTTCAACTACCTCCTGCCCTTCCCTGAAGTCCTGCAGCAGGCAGCGCAGCTGCCCCCACCCAGCAAGGGGATCCGGATCACAGCCAACACAGAGATGGTAAGTGCCACGGGCCGGAGCACCCATGGGTGCTGCTCCAACGGTCCCAGCCCAGGGCACAGCTGCACACCCACAGGGTGCTGCCCACCAGTGAGTGACACGGGCAGTGCCGAGAAAAGAGGCCACAGCACCCTGGGGCTGCTCCTGCTGTGCGTGGGGTGGAGACGGGCCCAAGAGCAGCCCGACCCTGCCATGCCAGCAGCAGCTCGCTCTGTTGCAGGTGTGCAAGTTCCTGATCCAGCTCAGCATGGATTTCAGCTCCTACTACAACCGGGTCCACATCCTGGGGGTGAGTCGGATATTCTGGGTCACGGAGAAAAGGGTGGTCGGGGAGACCTTCTCACTCTCTACAACTACCTGAAGGGAGGTTGTAGCGAGGAGGGTGTTGGTCTCTTCTCTCAAGTAGCAAGGAATAGAACAAGAGGGGATGGCCTCAAGATGCACTTGGGGAGGTTTAGATGGGATGTTAGGAATTTTTTTTTCACAGAAACGGTTGTGAAACACTGGAACAGGCTGCCCAGGGAGGTGGTGGAGTCGCCATCCCTCGAGGGTTGAACAGACAAGACAGATGAGACGAGACAGATGAGATTCTTAGGAACATGGTTTAGTGATAGTGTTGGGTTAACGCTTGGACTCAATCATCTTGAGGGTCTCTTCCAACCAAAATGCTTCTATGGTTTGCTGGAAGGCTGTGGCCCTGCTGCCATCCCCAAGGCTGGATGGTAGCTGTGGGGCTCTGTGGTGGCCGGGATGTGATGCAACCCCCCCACCAGCCCCTTGAGGATGCGTATGCAGGGCATGGAGACAGCAGTGCCTGTCGGGCCAGCCTGGTGAGGGGAAATAGGGCCACCAGCCTCAAGTCACGGCCGTTCTCCCTGCAGGAGCCGTTCCCTCACCTCTTCGACCAGATGTTTGCCCGCCTGCGGCTGCTGGGAGCAGTGAGGGACGTGTTCCACAGCGCCCTGGCCACTCTGCACCTCGCTCCACTCAGCCAGATCTGAACCTCTGCTGAAGAGCTGTGCCATGGTGTGACAGGCTCCAGGACAACGTGCCATGAGGGGAAGGACGGGGTATGTCCCCTGGCAGGGTGAGGGGCTGCCCCGCGGGCAGGCAGGGAGCCAGGGACCATCTCAGCCCCACGCAGACTCTTTCCCTCCCACTGCCCACAAGTTCTGGGGGTTTGGCTATGCGCACCCCATGGCTGTACCCAGCAGGAGCCGGGCTGGGGAGCATGGGGGAGGTGGCACTGGGGACCAGGACACCACAAAGCCAAACACCAGCCTTGCATCCCTTCACCGTTTATTGACGGTGGCTCCGTGCTGGCAGGGAGCTCCTGAGGCTCGAGGCTCCCACACCAGAGTGTAATACACGTGTTACTGGACAAACATTGTGTGTTTCTGACCCCATTGCGGCACTTTGCTCCACACAGGGACCACGTGCAGCTTCTTGTCCTTCCCTGAGCTGCAACTGTCCTGGGTCCTGCTGCTGTGCGGAACAACTGCTTGGTGTGAGGCAGGGTGGAAGGGCTGCTCTGAGTCTTGGCCCAGGCTGGCCCTGCACATCTCCACTGCTGTGGAGGATCAGTACCCCCACTTATTTCTGCATGGTCCCCAGCACTGCAGGGTCAGGGTTGTCACACAGGGCCCTGTCCCCAGGAGCGTAAGGCTGCAGCCACCAGTGCCCAACCAGCCTTGGGGTCCTTCTGCGCTCACGCTCCCAGGGCTGGGCATGATGCTCAGCCCCCTCCTGAGCAGTTTCCTCTTGGGGCCAGGCCTGGAGAGCCTGGATGTAGGTCCCTCAGCGTCGGGGAGGAAGAGCTTCTCCTGCACAGGGAGCCCCGCTCCTTTATTGCCTGGGGAGCTGTGAGCTGGTCCAGGATGGGCCACATCTGCCTCCTACCCCTGAGACACCGGCCTCAACTGCCCCAGACGAGGCTGTGCTGTCCCCAAAGGGGCCGAGCACACCTGTCTCCTCAAGAGGGGACACATCAGCATCAGGGCTGTGGTGATGGGCAGGATGCCCTCCCCAGACCCGGGGGGAACAGGATGTGCTGGTTGCCTGCCCTGTTACTGGGGAGCCTCTGGTGGAGGGGGCTCAGGGGGGCACGTGCCACGCAGCACCTCCAGCCCCTGCCCGCAGAGCACACAGCAGTAGCTCAGCACCCCCCTGGCCTCCATCACCTCCCAGCAGTCCAGCTCTGCCAGGTCGGGCACATGGAAGAAGGTGGTGCTGAGCATGTCCAGCCCACCCGGGCCCCGGCGCCACAGCGTCAGGCGCTGGTCCACCGAGGCCGAGAGCAGCAGGTCCGGCCGCAGCACCCGTATCCCCGTCACGTGTGCGGCGTGGGCGCAGGGCCTGGCCACCCGCTCCAGGACACGCAGGCAGGTCCCTGCTGTGCCCTCGCCCAGGGCCACCTCCAGCAGGCAGACATGGATGGAGCCATCGTCGCTGCCGCTGGCCACTAGGTACGGTCCCTCCGGTGTCAGGCGGATGTGGAGGCTGTTCACGCCGCAGCTGTGGGCCATGATGGTGAGCAGTGGGGTGCCCAGGGCTGGGAAAAGAGGCTCGGTCAGGAGAGAAATGCTCACCCTGGCCAGAGGGCACAGAGGAGCCACCAGTGTGGCTGCCCTCAGGGACAGAGCTGAGGTGCCAGCAGCTGCACCCACCCAGGGGCTGCATCTCGCCCTCCCCTCGGTGCAGGGCGTCCACTGCGTCCTTGATGGGGCTGGTGATGTCCCAGAAGGCGACGCTACCATCAGTGGCTGCGCTGCACAGGAGGTGTCTCCTAGAAGGGAGGTAATGGGGGAGCCTCCGGCTGCAGCCCTGTGACCAGCAGCCCCAAGAGTCCCCACTGAGATCTGAGGAAGCAGCAGAACAGCCCCCATGGAGCGATTTCTCCTCTTTCTCTGCCCGCTAAGCTGCCATCCCTGGCTGCTTCTCCCCAGTGGTCACAGCACAGCATTCGGGGCTCACCTCTCCCCTCCTGCCCGTGTGTGCAGGAACGCCTCCACCTTCAGCACACAGCGCTGGTGGTGAAACGACTCCGCCACCAGCACCAGCTTCCGAGCGGCCTCCAGCAGCCCAAAGACCCTGCGATGGACGGGGAGCAGTCAGCCACGGGAGAAGGGGCTCCCAGCACCTCAGCCCCCGCTTCCCACCACGTGCCATCCCGCTCCTCCGCGGATCCCGCTCTGCTCCCATCCTCCAATACCAGCCCAGCTCCTTTCTCCCTGCCAGGCCCCAGCACGGTTCCTCACCGGACTGATCCATCGCTGCAGGCAGCAGCCAGGAACTCCCAGGGTGTCGGCAGCTGCTTGGAGCTGGTCCCAGGTATGACGGAGAGGGACATGTATCTGCGACAAACATGTGACACTCACCAACACCTCGGTGACACCTGCAGCCCCAGCCCAGTGTGGGACACAGCTCTGAGCACTCAGAGGAGGCAGGAAGAAAGACTCAGCCTTTCCCTAACCCCTGAAGTCCATTGAGGCCCAGCTGCTGGGCACAGGACACCAGTGACATGTGCCTAAAGCCAAGCCGGCTCCTTCTGCCTCGGCTGAGCCCACAGCCGCACAGAGCTGGTATCCCCACAGAGACCAGCGCAGTTCCCAGCGCCCTCCCAGACCGCGGTCACCACTAACCCAGCCTTGGGCAGTCCCCAGACATCACCTCGTCTCTGGGTCCATCTTGATGAGCTTGTGCCTGTTCTTCTTCCGCTCCCAGTGCTCATCCAGCCGGTGGGAGGCCACATGGGTGACCTGGCAGGCCACGGCGCTCTCAGAGGCCGGGTCCGCAGCACACAGCAGTCGGTAGCACTCGATCTGTGCCCGGCCGCCCGCAGAGAAGAGCAGGGTGGACGCGCCCTCGGTGCTGGGTCCTGTGGGCTTGGCCAGCGCCAGCGCCCTCACGCTGGAGATGTGGTCGCTGAGCCGCGTGAGAGGCACGGCTGCCCGGGAGCACTCGCTGAGCGCCAGGACACAGGCCGTGGTGTCCTCACTGCCGGTGACGAAGACATTAAGGGCGGCGTGGCCGGGCACCTCCACCGTCCCCAGGCGCCGCACGCAGGTGATCTCCCGCCCGTGCAGGGACGACAGGAGCACCTGCTGCTCGCAGGGCTCGGGCTGGCGGTGGCACAGCATCACGTCCCCGCACTTGACAAAGGCGAAGGTCTCAGACGAGGGGCTGCTGCAGTAGCTCCAGGAGCGGTGCCCCCCACCGCAGGGGATGCAGTGGAGGTTCTCACCAGTCCTGCTGCTCCACACCACAAAGTTATCAGCATGAAAGCCCAGCACAAGCAGGTCCCCATCTGGAGTGAAGCGCAGCTCCTCGAGCCACTGCAGCCCTTTGCAGGGCCTGTGTTTCTGCAGGACCTCCAGCTGCTGGTCCTGCAGGCGGAGCTGGCGGTAGCAGCCGTCCCGCCCGGTGCTGTAAATGTAGCCACCATGGCAGGTCACTGAGGTAACCCCCGTCTTCCCGTGGAGGCCGAAGAGCACGGATAGTGGGGCCTCAATAGGAAGAGCCTCTTTCTGCAACAAGCAAGAGAGCTCCAACTCACTGCCGGAGTCCTCGTTTGCTGGGCTGGTGCTGCCATCGGCGATGCCGGTGCTTCCCGCAGCCAACCCTGGGGAGCTGCTACAAGGGAAGAGGAGGAGGGAGCCCCGGCGGTCCCCGCAGACCAGGAGCCCTCCCTGGGGCAGGAAGGTCGCACAGGTGTGCCAGCGCTGCTTGCAGGGGGGCAGCAGGTACCGTCTCATGAGCCGCACACAGGGTGCCTGCCCAGGGCGGTGGGTGACATCCAGCCAGAGCATCTCCCCATCGGGCCCGGAGGCCAGGAGGGCAGCGGTGTCAGAGGGCAGCCCAGGACGGGTGGCCCAGCTCAGCCCGCGCACGGCCCCTTCGAACAGCCTCAGCTCGGTGGTGGCCCCGGGGTGGCCCAGGGTGAAGATGAGGAGGCGCCCGTCACCACCGGCCAGGGCACAGAACGCCTCGGCTCCGCCGGGCAGGGGGGCGGCCGCCAGCAGCCCGCGGGGTCCGACAGCAGCGGGGGGCAGCACCTGCACCCAGCGCCCCGCCGGCACCTCGTACTCCGCCAGCCCGCCCGCCTCGTCCAGCGCCAGCACCCGCCGCGGCCCCGCCAGCAGCACAGCCCGCGGCCGCCCCGGGGCCCCCAGCGCCGCTGCCACCGGGGCCGCGTCCGAGATTGCCCGCCGGGGCCGCCAGAGCCGGACGCCGCCGTCGTCCCCACCCGTGGCGAGGCAGCCGCCGGCGGGACGCAAGGCCAGGGCGCGCAGGGCCCCGCGGTGCCCCCGCCGCGCTCTCCGCACGCCGCCGCCGCCGTCCCACTCCAGGCAGGCGCTGTCCTCCCCGGCGCTCACCGGACACGGCCCCCGCAGCGCCACGGCCGCCACCCGCGCCCCGTGCCCATAACACACCAGCAGGCAGGAGCCGTCCCGCTCCCCGGGCCCGCCGCCCAGCGCACCCACAGCCCAGAGCCGCACGCTGCGGTCCTCGGAGGCGGAAGCGAGCAGCCCCCGCGGCGCCGCGTAGCACAGCGCCAGCACCGCGCCCCGGTGCCCCAGCAGCCGCCGCCGCGGGGTCTCCGCCGCCGCCGCCCGCCACACCACCACGGCCCCCGCCGCCGTCCCGGCCGCCAGCGCCAGCCGCTCCCAGCCCGTCCCCGCCAGCACGGCGCAGCGCAGCGCCCCGGCCCCGCCGCAGCTCGCCCGCCGCAGCCAGCGCCCGCCGCCCCGCCACTCGTACAGCGCCACGGCCCCGCCGCCCAGCGCCAGCGCCAGCCGCCCGCCCGCCGCCCAGCGCGCCTCCCACACCCGCGCCCCGAGCTCCCGCGCCGCCCCGCCGCCGCACGCCGTGAGCCGCGCCCCGCCGCCGCGCCGCACCGCCAGCACCGCCAGCCAGCGCCCGCCGAACGCCACCACCCGCACCGCCGCCCCGCCGGCAGGACCGGGCTCGGCCCGCAGCCCCTGCACGCTGGTCTCACGCAGCACGATCCGCCGCCCCGCCGCCGCCGCCGGCCCAGCGCCGCTCAGCCGGAACGCCGCCACCTCCGGGCCCGTGCCTGCGGGACAGCGCGTCAGCAGCCGCCGCGGCCCCGCCGCCCGCCCCGGCCCCTGTCCCGGTCCCGCGCTCACCCGCCAGCAGCACGTCCCCGGCGAACTCCAGCGCCGTCACCGGCGCCACCAGCGCCACCGACTCCATCTTGGCGGCGCCGCCACCGTCGCCGGGCTCCACGCGCCGCCGCTGCGCCCGCCGCTCATTGGCTGGGCCCCGCGCACCGCCCCTGAGCCCGCCGCTCATTGGCTGGGCCTCCGTCTCCCCGCCCCCAGGTCACGCGGAGGCGGCGCCCGTCTCTCCACGCTTTATTGGCGCGCGACGCGGCCCCGCCGCGCACGTGGCCCGTGGCCCCGCCCCCCGCCCAGCGCGGGAAAAAGCCACGTGTGCGCGGCCGGGCCCTGCGCCCCCTCCGAGCCCGGCCCTACAGCTCCAGGTGCACCCCGCTGTAGGCTTTATCCACTGTCCACTCGCCCGGGGCTCCGGCCCCGGCCCCCGCGTAACGCTCCATCTCCTGCTGGAACTGCAGCTGCCGCCGGCGGTTGGGATCCACGTTGATCCAGTTGTTGGCAATCCACTTCGTGCCTTGGGTGACCAGGCAGCCCCCGTGCAGGGCAAAGTCATCCAGCTCCCCCACCCAGCCTGTGGAGCAAAAATCCTGTTAGGAGGTGGCAAAGACTGCTGCAGCATGGGTAGGCACAGCTGGGACTGCGCAGCCAAGTCAACGCTGACACACAGCTCCTGCTTGGATTTTAGCTCAGACACATCCTACAGGAGTTGGCTTCTCGTGGCACCCCTCCACCTTAGCGCTACCCCACCCTAGCACCTATGAGGAGTTCACCAGGGCAGGCTCTCTGTGTGCAAAATGCTCAGTGCCTCCATGTTTCCGCTCAGCACAGGGGGCTCTCACGTTCTGCATCACAACTGCTGTTTTGCTCAACTCTTCCCAGAAGGGGAAGGTGGCATGGAAGAAATGGGTGCTGCTGCTAGAAGCCTCACAGCCGTATTAGAGATTGCATTTCAGCAGTTCTAAATGACCCTCTCTTCACAGAGGCCCCATGGTATTTCTGCAGCAGACTTGCATGAAGCAGCCAACTTCCATTTAGGAACCATTTATTCATAAAACTCAACAGGGCTCTTCTTACAGGAGAGTGATGCTTTTGATATTACCATTGAACAGCCCAAATGCTGGTCCTGTGACCTCCTCTGCAGATTTTCTAGAGATGGAAACATGGGCTGCTCCCAGGAGAGTTAGGATGCTATACTCCCTCCTCCCACCAGCACTCCAAATATGCCATTGAGACACTCTGGAGTCACACTCACCAGCAGCCTGGAAGATTCATGTCAATCCCCCAGCCCGGCTGTCAGGGAAAACTGTGCTGTGCTTCACGAGAAAAACAGCCCCAAGCACACATATTATCAGGCTGCAGCTGAGCTATAAAGCAGGAGTCGTCCCCAAGCACGGCGGAGCCTTGCACGGGGTGGGCCATGCCTCCCTGCGCTGCAGAGCTGATCGCCGTGCCTTTGTCTATCTCCCCTCCCCACCCCTTTGGGCAACACCACATCAGTGAAACATTTTGAATTGCAGACCAAGTTCCAGCAGGAGTTTCAGCTCGCACAGCGGGATGGGAGGCAGCTGGCGATGGCTAGTGCAGCCAAGGGCTTTGTTTGCTCGCTAGTCCCGTCCCCCAAAGACATCAGGAGCCACTGACCTACTGCCTGTAAACAAAGGCTTTTCAGAGTCAGGAAGCTCCTACCCAGTTGGTGACAAGTAGACTCCACAGTTCCCACTAGCAGGCAGCTACCACCCTTTGGGTCTCTTCTGAGCTCCCACCCACCACAAGAAGAAGACGGCTGTCACCTCCTGCAGTCCTACCCCTCCCAAGAGCCGAGCCTTGAAATGAGACCGTACCTTCTCCGTCTGACAGGTAGTTGTACCAGAAGACCGCAGTGCCTTGCTGAGGTTTCACTCGCAAATTGCCCTTGTCACAGTTTTTCCGAGTGTCTCGCAGGTCAACATCGTTCTGGATCAAAGACTGGTGAGAAACCACAGAGAAGGTGTCGCAAACAGGGATGGAATGAAGCGCACGCACTGGGCTGCCTCTGCCGTCAACCATCGTCCTGCCCTTTGCCTGAACAGCCCCCAGGGACAGCCCAAGGCTGATGCTGGGCAGAACTTTCACAACCCACCCTGAGCAGCCAATTTCAGCTGCCTGGAGGTCCATAACCTGTTTCTGAGCAGCCGCCCATTCCTTAACACATTGCCTGATGGGAGCACAGCATTCCTGTTGAGACTTAGTCTGAGGAAACCTGCCCAGACAGAAGCAAGCAGGAGCCATGTTATGGCAGCAGGGCCAACAGACCACCCTTCACACCTCTGAGCTCCCAAACCCCTGTGCCTCTTCCCTTGCCCTCAGAGAGGAAAGACCATAAGCAAAGCACAGCTTTTCCGTGCTCTAGCTGCGGAGGTTAACATCCACCAACCTCATGCACCACATCCCTTCTGCTGCCACAGCAAATAGAGACATTCAGAGAGGGACTCAAAATCCCCAGAGGTAACATGCAGGTGAGATTCATTTACCATTTCTTCATACGTCCTGTTATCAGCTATAGGGAAGACTGTTTCGCCTCCCCCAGTCACATTGTTCAGGTAGAACAGCACTGTCACGTACCTGCAAGACAGAGCGGCTGTCAGGGGACACATCTGGAACGGGAGGAGACGCACAGGGCTGTCTGCACCCCGCGCCTCCACCACGCGTACAGAAGTTCCTCCAAGACATCACAAGACACGGGATTTACATCATCAGCTTTTCTCCAAGAGGAGAACAAAGAAAATCCCCCCCCATTCACAATGGGTGAGGATTTAGCCTCCGAGGGTGCATTGCTAGCCTCTGGTGGGGACAGCCCAGCCACGCTGCAGAATCCCTCTGCCCTCCTCCTCACACCAGCTCCGTGGCCTTGCAAGATTCACCCACCTCCCCCTCCGTGCCCCCTCAGAGCCGGTTTGCACGCCCACAACCCAAGCACTGAGTCCCACGCAAAGTGAGGCGCGTCGACTCTCCACACCCCTTCTGTGACGTGCTCCAGCTCGTGCCTGGGCAGCCCTTACCGACAGGAGGTCTCGAAGGGAGCGCTCTCGTTGGCGACCAGCTTGGTGTGGCTGCAGGCGGTCTCGGGGAAGACGGGGCCGCTGTCCATGTGGGCATGGTAGTGCCCTCCTTGGTCATACCGCACTACCTGGAGGGGCTCGCTGTGCTCCACAATCTCGGGGGGCAAGCGAGTCAGGCGCATTACCCTGGGGAAGAGGAGAGGGGAGCAGGTGAAGGGAAAGCACCGTCACCCCGGTCAGCTGCCACTCCCGAGCACCGAAGAAATCCAGAGAAAGAAACCCCCAACAGACTGAAGAGACGATGGGCTGCAGCAAGCACGCCAAGAGATAACTATGTCCTTACAGATCTGTTAGACCATCAGCTCAGAAAGTCCTTGTCATGGTAAATAAAAGCAAAACCAAAAGGTGCATCTCCAGCAGGACTGCTCTCAGGAAGACTTTCCTTGCTCAGCAAGATCCCTTCTGTGTTGTGTCCCTGGAGCCTTCGTGTGTCATCTCATCGCTGCTCTGGACTCCTGCACACCACCTACAGACCTCGAGAACAGTTAGCAAAGCCCAGGGCCCCAGCTGAGAGCGAACGAGAGAGACTAGCTCTAGGAACATTCTTGTCACCTAACTCACCTTTCCCTGTTGCCTTTTCAGCAGCCTCCTCCCAGGGCAGAGGGGCAGGGAAGTGGTCAAGGAGACTGGAGCCCTCCTGCTCTGGGATTTTTCCGCTGCTACATCTGAGATCATCCCCAAGGCAAGCAGGTACCTCTGGAGACCTGCCAAAGAACACTCAGAGCTCTGAGAATCCAGACTGGTGAAGCCCTCGGAGCAGGTACGAGGGGAAGGCGGCACCCGGGCAGGATGGCAAAGCCCCTCCAGGCACCGCACGGGTCCCAGGGAGGACTAACAGCCTCCCTCAGCGATGTCTTCACGTCTGCAGAGGGCTCGGAACAGCGGCCAAACCCAAGTGTAAAAGCAGCATGCTGCTGCCTGTGCGCTGGCTGGCACGGAGGGGCGGCAGCCCCAGTCTGCTCTAATCAAGGCAATATGCGACTCCATTCTCCCGCTGGAATGCGCTGAAGAAAAGGAGTGGCCAACAGCCGTTTGCAAGCCTGGGGACAGATTTTACCCACCCATGTCCTGGGCGAGGACCAGCACCAAGAACAAGAGAGCGCCCAGCCAATTATCTGAAATTCACCGCAGCTATATGGTTTGGCCTGCACGCCGGGTTTCAGCGCGTCCCAGTACCAAATCGGAGGTGCAGAGAAAGGTGACAGGTTCTCCCATCTGCTGTGAGCCGCCCTGTGATATGTGTGCTCGGAGGATTAAGCTAACTCGGCTTACTTGAGATGAAGTCGTGCTTGTTAAAAAGTCAGCTCTGAAGAGCTAAGACAGATTTCAGTGAAATGCATGAGTAACTAAAGCAAATGACAGTAACTACTGGCACCCAGACAGCATTGGAAACGGGCAGTTTCTCCCAGTAAGCTCATTTACTAATTAGAATGAATTACTTCGTACAATGCCAAGTCTTCGTGGTTTTATAAGGCTGTTCCCAAAAGTGAATGGAGACGCTGAAAGGTTTGATTTTTCTTTTTCCTTTTCCACGGGACAATACAAATTCTTGTTCTAATGAAAACCTCCCTCTCCCCATTTCGTTGTCTGTGCTCATTGCTCTTTATACTCCAAAAAGACTTTCACGCAATTAGTAAGCGTGAATATTAGCAAGTCTGCCACCACCTCTCGCAGCACAGGTGGTCCTCGTGCCCACGAGCCCGCCCGCCGGCCGCCTGGCCCTCACCTTTGCCGGATGGCTCTCATCACCTGGTGTGCCCCCTCGCCCTGGTACAGCCAGGTGTGCTGGCTGTTGCGCACCAAGTCGCTCATCTTCACTTTCTGGCTTCCCATGTACTTGTGGAAATCACGGATGTTCAGTCGTTTGAACTCCTCCAAACTCAGCACCCCTACGGGAAGAGGGGAAAAGCCAGTTGACTGTGGTGCAGGTAATAAATAGTTCTTGGCGTTCTGTACTCGGAGAAAACACCAGCTGAGGGCGCTGCAGAAATTGCCCCATTCGGGGTCCACCATGGGCTGCACCCCATATGTGCAGCGTTACAGCCCCCAGCAACGCTCTCGCCTTTAGGTGAGCAGAGGGTATACAGCAACCTGCAAGAGTGAGCTGTTGGCTGCCTTGCAGGGTCACGACTGGGACGGGCAAAATACCATTTGAAACTTTAAAAAGCTCCTAAGACATGCAAACCAATCCATCAAGAGAGAACTTACAGCTCTAACATATGCAATGCCACAGCTAAAAAGCCTGTGCCACATGATGCCTTGGGACTTGTTTAGATATTTAAACAGAGAACAGAGTGGGACACTTCAGATCACATTTTCTACAAGACCTTGCAGGGTAATTTAAACAAGCCAAACCCCAAACAACAAGCAGTACATTCTTCTGCATTTGTGTAAGTGTGAAACATGAGTGAGAAACACAACAGTATGACCTTGCGTAAGCAGAAATAACAGAAACGTGAGAGGTAAAAAGTGGTTTCTACTAAAAAAGGTATTTCTTGTTTGGACTGAGCTTGGCTCAGCAAGGGACGGACTTTGGCCTTTGTCACCTTCGGAAAAAATCCTCAGGTGTTGTTTCCCGTCTGTGGAGAAGCAGGATGCCCGCACCGGGGCCCAGGTCCCCGGGGTGCTCTGCGGGCCGCGGGCCGGCAGCCGGCACACCCCGCGGGCCGCCAGCGGAGCTCGCTCAGGCGCAAACCCGGGGCTGCGGTGGTGCCAGCTCCGCTCCCCGGGCACAGCTCCCTCCGGCGCAGCCACCGGGGTCAGCCGGGGACAGTTCCTCAGGTGCCAGTGGTCATAACCAAATTATCCAGACCATTATTATTCCTAGCGTGTCACTGTCCCCGCTTCCCCCCACGCAGCCTTTGATGACGCAGTGCCACATCCAGGTTGTGACCCGGTCTCTTGATGTCATGTACCAATGTAATCTGGAAGCAAGGTCCTGCCAGGAGGACTTTAACAGGACCTTTCATTTATTAATGGCCAGGACAGTGGAAAAGCCACTGACGACTCAGTCATACGCTCCTACCCCTGCCAAGAATGCCATCGGCCTGGAGGAGCGGGGCACAGGGTGCCCTCCGGATATTTCGGCATTCACACGGGTACTGCTTCAACTCCAAAGCGGCTCCTCCTGGGCAGCTCTCAACGCCAGGTCACTGGAAGACAGCGTGCAGAGCCTGTGCGTTCACTTAATTTGATTAGGAAATGGAGAGTTGCTTAATTGAGGCCACTCTAATTAGAGCAGCAGAGGTTACAGTGCAATTCCGGACCAGCGGAAACCCTTAGGAGAGCAGGGGCAGGAGGGGCAGAAGTGGCCTCGTGGAATACAGAGAGGGGGGTCAGCAACAAAGGCTGCCCAACAAGAGCACCCCCACCTCCACACATTCCACCCCCCAGCAGGGATGCAGCACTCATAGCCCGCAGCAGAAGTCTTCATGAAAACGGGGCGGGGTGCAGGATGCACCTTAAAACAGGTGTCAAGATCTGTGTAGTCAAAACCAGAGCAGTTTCTAGAACCATGGGAGCAGAAGTGCACCCTGAAGGTTCTGTTACAGCAGCAGACAAACCAAGGGAGGTTTGAGAGAGGAGAGGGAGCACAGGGTCATGTTCTGGTCCTGCTTCTGCAAGATCCAAGCCCAGGTGGTGGAACTATGCTGCGAGATTGGCAATGGAGGGGCAGGAGTGCTGCGATGAGACATTCACACTGATGTTACTTTTCTGCGAAGGTCTCTCAAGCAGCGTTATTTTCCTTTGAAGACCATAGCTAGAGAAACAGGCAGGGACACGGCTCCTGCTCCGCGCTGCAGGGCTGTGTGAGGTGCCGAGGGGATTCCCATGAAGATGCTCTTACCATTCCCATCGGGATCGGCCTTGACTGCCGTGTACATCTCCCGGATGTTTTCGGGGGTCATCCACCTGCCATTCCCAAGCCGGGTGTGAGTCAACACCTGAAATTCATAAATGGATCAATGCTGGACACTGGTTTCTTGTACTAACGAAACAGATTCCCTGCATGAGGCCTGGCGGGCTCCCTTCTCTGCAGAGCATCGGCCAGCCAGGCGTCAGCACGTCTCTGCGGAAAGACGACTGCAGTGAGAATCATCCGGCAGCCACACACAGCGTGAGGCTCGTGAGTGCTCTTATTTCTAGTTTGGGTCACGGCAAATGACTGCTGGGACTTGATTAACCAGTCACGGGATGGAGGGGGCACAGCTCTTCCTCTTGAAGGAAACATAGAGCTACTGATGATAAAAGTGAATACTTTTACTTGTCCCAGATAAGGGCTCGGAACAAAACAGTTCCTTTCCATGTGCTGTTAGTCCCCACAGCAGTGTCTGTGCTACAAACTCCCTTCCCTGGGACACCCCGCACGAGGAAACCCACAGCACAAGGAACATTTTACCCAGTGTGTTCAAAACTCACATCTACTGCCAAGGACCACTGCTACATCCCAACAGGATCACAACTGTTGCATGTTTCCCTCAAAACTTGTATGCTGAAGGCCAGCACAAGCCTTGAGACGTAAAATTAAGCAAATGCTGATGAGTGCATACTAGGATCTGGCCCTACCCGAGCACACTGAGTAACCAAGAGACCATCTGAGGAGAGGACCTGCCAGAGGGTCCCTCAGAAAACCTCCCCCAGTCTGTCCCCACTCTACCTCTTTGAGCTGCAGCTGCCCATCCTGATTGTGGTCCAGCAGATTGAAAATGTCCATCTGGCTGATTTCTATCATTTCCATGGCTTCCTCATAGTCGTCCGTTGGTAGGATCTGGCTCTTCTGCAGCCCCTTCAGCTGCGCCAGATGGATGATGAGCTTGCACTCCTCCTCTGTTAGGAAGTCGGGAATTTCTGCAGCAAAAGCGTGAGCAGCAACAGAGACTGAGGAACTGTTAGAGTGGGAGCCTGTGGCCACGCAGGCCGCTTGTAAGAGGAAAAGAAAAATAAAGAGGTGTGGGGGAAATTTAGAAACTACTTAAGTTTGGGACATTCAAAGGCATTCAGTGTTCTACCAGAAGATCTCTAAAAGAGCATACGCCACACACCTGAGCTGCTGCAGGCGGGTATTTTTACAGCAGTAGTTCCTAAATGTTTGAATCCAGGGGTCAAGCCCTTAAACTCTCTCATGGATACCACAATGGACAAAGGAGTGAACAAACACGTGCATATCACCTCATATTATCACTTCAAAGGTGACATGTGGATCACAGTCTGGGAACTGTGGCTCTACAGGAAAAGAGGCCAAAACCTTTCCGGCGGGTGGAGGTGACGGCTGGGGTTTCAGGCTTCCGCGCGCTCACGTGGAGAGGACGACACTTCGCACAAAACCAAACGCCTTTCAGGGGAACCCGGCACAGTTCTCTGCTATGAAACTCGGACAGCAAGGAGACAAGTTCCAAACTTATTCCCTCCCTTGACTTCTGACTAAAAATGGTCTTCAAACAATTTTAAACAAGACACTGCATATGGTGGGCAGGTGCCATGCTCTACACCCAGGTAGCATCCCAGTATAACCAGCTTGCTTTGGCAGCACGACACCAGCAGCGATCAGGCAATACCAGGACCCCAGAGGAGAGGAGAAAGCTCCATGGAGACCTTATTGCACCTTTCAGTGCTTAAAACAGGCCGATAAGAAAGATGGGCATGCTTTAGCAGGTCCTGTTGTGATAGCACAAGGGGTGATGGTTTTAAACTAAAGGAGGGAGATTCAGGCTGGACATGAGGAAGGAATTGTTGCCCCTGAGGGTGGTGAGAGCCTGGCCCAGGTTGGCCAGAGAGCTGGTGGATGAACCATCCCTGGAGACATCCCAGGCCAGGCTGGACAGGGCTCTGAGCAACCTGAGCTGGTGAAGATGTCCCTGTCATGGCAGGGGGGGCACTGGGGAGCTGGGAAGGTCCCTTCAACCCAAACTGTTCTATGATTCTGTTCTATGATCCTTCTGGCCGATGCCTGTCACTGCTGTGGGGAGCGTGTTACAGCTGCTGAGACTTTCAAAGAGGGAAAGAAAAAACACCCGAGCAGGACAGGTTTAAGTGCTCCTAGGCCCAAGGTCCTGCTCTTCAAGTCGCAGCCCCATAGAGCTCCTGCAGGAATGTGCCAAGGACACATTACATCTCCAGCACTCCTCAAAGCAGGGGGCGGGGGGGCGGGAAATGAATTACTTCCATGACCTTAAATCAACCCTATCAGCACAAACTGTCAATAAGCAGTTGGCTTCCTGCTTAGTACGGACCAGAACCAGCCCTGGAGATAAATGAGATATTCCTGGGAAGCCCCGGAAACACAAATCAGCCAGTTGTATCCCTAACACCCTCCCAGGAGAAAATCTCTGCCACAGGCAGCACTGGGTCCTGGTGCCAGAGGAAACTTCAGAGCCAGAGATGCCGCCGGACGGTCTGAACCTTGTGGCACAGCACCAGGTCCAAATGAACCCCGAGCGCTGGCAAGCAACACCCCCAGTATTTCTAGTTCCCCAAACTGGGCTACAATAATGACGGCTTCTGGAATCTTAATTATGTGCTGGAGGAAGGACACTCCCACTCTTCAGCGGTTGTAAGGGGATTTTGTAATGAAGGAAAGATTCTGTTAGCCAGAAAGCGCACTCTTGTCAGGCAGGTTGTAAGGTGAGGGGGTTTCCAGCTAATCTCATCTGCAAACAACTCGGCTCCACAGCTGCAAATTAGTTCCCTCCGCTCTCCGAAACAGTTAACTTCTGGCTGTGAGACCATCCTATCTCTCTGCCCGCTCAACAATAGATCCAGCTAAACAAATGTCTCCTAATTGACTTTGAGCAACACTTGATTGCTTTTACAAAAAACAAAAGAGAGGAAAACATCGGGGTTTATGAAATAATGACTAATCCTGGAGCAAGAGAAAGGGGATGGGTTTGAGCACTGGTGTCAAACAGAGATTCAATCTCGGCTGAAAGAGCCCCAAGACACACGGGCCAAGTCATTCATCCCTCCCCAACTGCCCTCATTTCCACACCTGCTGATCTAAGCCAAACCCCTGCTAAAATCCAAACAATCGGGGCCGCTGGCAAACGAAAATTGGACCATTGTCTTCCCCATGAGGGCTCTGAAAGGGCTGCAATAATGAGGATGGATTGACAGAGAGGTGGCTCGTAGGCTATAAAAAGGCGTCCCGCAGTCGGGAGCAGCTCAGTCCGGGGTGCACAGCCCGTTCTCCCGTCCCAGCTCGCTCCAGCATGGTCGCCCCTCGCTCGCTCCACCACAGGAGGTCGGGTGGCCCGTGGCTGCTGGGTCTCCTGGCGCGGCTGCTGCTCTGGGGCTCTCCGGGAGCCCGGGCGAGCTACCTGCGGAGATCCTCCAGCTGCACGCCCATCCCGCACCGCATGGCCTTGTGCTACGATATCGGCTACTCCGAGATGAGGATCCCCAACCTGCTGGAGCACGAGACCATGCCGGAGGTGATCCAGCAGTCCTCCAGCTGGCTGCCCTTGCTAGCCAGGGAGTGCCACCCGGACGCTAGGATTTTCCTCTGCTCCCTCTTTGCACCGATCTGCTTGGACAGGTAAGATGTTTTTACTAGTTGTTTCAGCTGTAGGAAGTAACAATCCCCAAGAGCGAAAGTGCATTTGCCTCCCCAGAGAAAAATGCGTGCAATGTGATGAGCGCGGTCCCTGAAACGCTGCACTGCCCCCCTCGGCGAGGGGCAATGGGATTACCCAGCAGGGACCTCCTCTCTGAAAGTGAAACATGAGCATTTCATCTTGACAGAGCAGAAACATTATGTCCCTCCTCTGGATTTTCCTGCTCTCCTACCCCAGGCAAAGTTTCCATCTCCCCTCACACGCTGCGGTGGCTTCACCTCCCACCTCCCCTGAGCCCCTTCCCAGCTCCTGCCCCGGCCACGCAGGGGCTTCCTCAGTGTGACCGTAAATCCTCAGTTTTGAGGTGCAGCCGTCAAAGAACAGAGCTGCTAAGGAAATCAGGTACCTGATTAGGCACCTGCAAAGGTAAGCAGCCTTTGCACAACTAGAGAAGATCCTGGGGGGGCATGGAAAGGGCTTCTGGCAGCAGCCTGTATCGAACAGCCTCATCCCTCCTGCCTTCAGACATTTGTTTGCATCGTGGGTATGTTCAAAACACATGAAAGACCCCAAACCAGCTCTGCTAGCGCTGGTGTGCAGCACAGCCCTGCGCAGACCCCCGGCCTTGCTGCCCCGAGGTGCCGCAGCCCCTTCCCCTCCGCAGGCTCATCTACCCCTGCCGCAGCCTGTGCGAGGCCGTCAAGAGGAGCTGCGCGCCCGTCATGGCTTGTTACGGCTACCCCTGGCCCGAAATCCTGAACTGCAACAAGTTTCCTGCGGATCACGAGCTGTGCATCGCAGCAGTGTCCACCGATGAAAATTCCTCCAGCAGGAGAAGTAAGGTTTTGGTGTTTTTTCTTGTTTTGTTTTGTTTTTCCTTTGTATATTAATGTTTATCAATATGTAAAGGGTGAGTATCAGGAGGATGGAGCCAGGCTCTTCTTGGTCGCAACCAATGATAGGACAAGGGGCAATGGGTACAAACTGGAACACGGGAGGTTCCATTTAAATTTGAGAAGAAACTTCTTCATGGTGAGGGTGGCAGAGCCTGGCCCAGGCTGCCCAGGGGGGTTGTGGAGTCTCCTTCTCTGCAGACATTCCAACCTGCCTGGACACCTTCCTGTGTAACCTCAGCTGGGTGCTCCTGCTCCATGGGGGGATTGCACTGGATGAGCTTTTGAGGTCCCTTCCAGTCCCTGACATTCTGTGATTCTGTGATTTTCCCATACGTAACACTCAAAAGGATGGGCCTATGCCTTGTTTCTATTCTGAATATTTCCAGGTTTAAGCTATACTAAAAAAAACCCACCAAAACAACACACTAGTTTTGTTCTCTCTGGGAACTCTACCACGTCTAGAAAATTAGCGTAAAGTTAACTGCAGCTCGTTCCCCTCTCTGCTGTATTCATGAGCTCCCCAGGCGCTGCCGAGCACACGGGGTTTGGGGCAGGGGGAAGGGGCGGCTGTAAAACCCAGCGCCCGGGCACAGCAGGAGAGCTGGTGAGACGAGCTTCCCGCTGAGCCGAGGAGCTGCAGCCCTGAGCCTTCGGCTGCGCCCAGGGTTTAAATCAACACGCGAGAAGAAATCTTTTGCAAGACTTCTCTTTAAACATTAGGAAACGCCACAAAGGGGTATAAGCCTCTGCAGACATGAGTTGCACAAGAAAAATAAAATCTTTAAGATCAAAAGACTAAATTAAACACTCAGATACTGGTGAACACTGGGGGAGATTCGAGGGCAGTTAAGGGGAGAACAGACGCCTCATTTCAGCATCACCGGATGGAGTCTGGCCGTACCAATTGCTTTACTGTTTCACCCAAGGTAGGAGATCTTCATTTGGCATTTTAACTGCTGCTTTAACACGCAACAACACACACAAGCCTAAACAAAGCACAACGAGCAGCGTCCGCCCCAGCCACAGACAGGACAGCTTCACATCTCCCACCCTGTTTCTCTGGGGACTGGGTAGCCTGGGAGGGAGAGCCACTCGGAAACACCAAACCACTGCTCAGAAACAGCAAAACACCACTCGCAGGTCTCAAAATCGTATTTCGCCTTTTCCGGTGCAGCTTGGCAAGGGTGTTATAACCAGATTTCTGTTACAGCAGTGCCCCGAGCCAGCTGCAAGGACTGCGAGCTGGAGGAGGCCAGCACTGCCAGGGAGATCCTGGACAACCTCTGCGCCAACGATTTTGGTGAGTAACCCCTCTCATTCTAGCAGTTGCTGCCGTTCCCTCCAGCAGCCAAGTAGCGGCATGGACAGAAAATGGCTTTTCTGTAACAAACTGACCTGGAGGAACCGGAGCTTTTACAGCAGATGGCAGGGATTCTCAGGTCCAAACTTACCTGTTAGGTAGCAGGAGGGCCCAACTGTAGGACACCTAAAGGCGAAGACCTGCTTTATTTCTGCGGGCTCTAATTTGGTTTTGGTCTGTGGCTGCTAAATACAAGCGCTGCTCTGGTTTTCCCTCAGAGAACATTTCAATCGATGCCCACAAAAACCTTTAGCAAGCTCCACGTGATTTATTTCAAACTTCAATACTGTTGTTCTAGTAACGTGACTCTCTCGTAGCCCAAGCAGGTGGCAGCACTGTCGCTGCTCCATCGAAGTTTTCACGATACTGTCCTGAATTCAGGCACACAGCCTTCATTAAAAATAATAATTAAAATAAAAAATTAAAATCCTGGGCAGCTGGCAGCCATGTCACCTCCTGAAATCCCAGCTCAGAGAAAAGTCAAGTCATTTGCACAAGACCAGGACTTTGATGCACCCCCTCGCTTGCGGCCCTGCTTGCCGCAAGGTTTCTGCCCACACAGCGGTGCAGGGAACGCTGTCGCCACTCTCATAAGAAAAGCAGAGTGAGAAGAACAGCGCTCCATACTGGAAACGAGTCTCAAACGAGAACTTTGTACAAGTTCACTGCAATTACAAGAGCTTGGATGGATGCATCATCACATTACAGATACAGCAAGAAAGCCTTAGGTTGGCTGTATGTTTAAGCAGGTGAGGGCTATTAAGACTAAACGGAACTAACAGCTCTTTTTCCAACCCCTGCAGCAGTGAAAATCCGGATCCTGAGGAAGAACGTGACCACCACCATCTCGGACTTCGACCTGGACCCCTCCAGGGTGGAGGTCCTGAAGCACGGCCCGCTCCTCCGGACTGAAATCCCCGGCAGGCTCCAGCAGTGGCTGGACATCGACGCCACCTGCGTCCACAACATCATGAGGGGCACCCACGCGGGCGTCTTCGTTGTGAGTGGTGAAGTACAGAGCGACAAAGTGGTGGTGAACACGGCCTACGCCTGGCAGAAGAAGAACAGGAACCTGCACCAGGCGGTGCGGAGGTGGAAGCATCACCGCTGCCCCGAACAGGCCGGCCGGAAGGTCTGAAAAAATATCTCCATTGCAACAATAAGAAACTGCTCCTTTCCCCATGGCTAGAAAACTCCTTTCCCTGGCAGCTGGCGTTTTGGAGATGTACAGTCAATATTTTTAGGCGATTCAAAGCAGTCATAGTCCACAGATAGGGCCTCACTACAGATTCCTGGTTGACTGGGGCAGAGCTTAAGGATGGAAATTGAATATATTCCTCTCGCAAGGCTCTGCAGATCCAGGTCTTGCGATGGACGGCTTTGTGTGGGATCCAACATCACAACAAAACTGAACTGAGCTCCGCAGGTGAGTTCTAGAGGTCTAGAAGAGACCTGTCATAATAGTTCCTTCTGGTTCTTATCGAAGTTGATAGCCCCTTCAGCATTTTATTTGACCCCGAGACACTGACGCTGTCCAAGCGCCTGCTTGCTTTCTGTCCAGAGAGGTTACACGAAAGTCTCCCTGACTGCTAAGAGATGCTTTTTTATTTAATGGAAGAAATACTTTACTTTTGAACAGTCCGAGGTTAATGAAAGGGGAGAGGAACCCACCCACACTAAGCCCTATCCCCTAAAATGAATGCTAAACTCCACAGGCTTTCCGTTCCCCTCGCTGCACTGAGTGTCGATGAGCATCCGCACAGGTACACGGAAAGAGCCGCTCTCGAGTGGGAAAGGCCCAGAGTAAAGAGAGCTGAGGATTGCTGCCTAACGGGGAAAAAACATGTTTTTACTTCACAAATTAAGTCTGGATCAGAAGATTCTGGTAACTGGGGAACTACCGAAGATATCACAAGAGCCCTGAGAAAGCAGAGCAGGACATGAGCCTTTTAAACCTCTCGCTGGTGGAGAGCAGCTTTGCTTGGGGCTCGGGGTGAGTCCCAACCACGGCACGGCAGGAGACACCCACAGTTCTGATATGGGGGGGAAGAAACGAGGGGGAAGAAACATTACATGTCTGCCCGGCCTTCCCCCTGCACTAAAGGGAGAGAGAAACGATGGCAAAACTCAGTCTCACCAAGTTCTCGGCAGCTCACACTCTCACCCAGGTGAGCAGGGACCGTAATTCCCTGCAGGGGTAAACACAGCGACAGCTCCGGCACTCCCGACTACAGAGCAGAAAACAGCAAATCCCCACAGAAAACAAGTTGGATTTCTACTGCATGACAGAGCACTGTCCGTGGAAAGTTTTCTACACTGGATTAGAAGTGGGACTGGAATAAGAAAATAAGGGGAAAAACGGCTTTTGGGAGAAACGCGTTGTGCCTTGCTCAGGAGCCTGCAGCGTGGGTTGCGCAGAGAGCCGCTCGGTGCGATGGAGGCGCATTGCCTCCCTGTGCCCGCCAAGCACACCAGCACCCCGCGATAACATCTCCCCTTCGCCTTCAGCGTGGGCTGAGACCAGCGCTCAGACACTCAGGCTGAAATTCAGCTGCGCCCTGACATTGGTGCAGCGATTCCTTCTATTCCCCGAGGCTCTGAAGAAAAAACACAAGAGATTTCCTATTTTTATTTCTCCCTACTGCCTTGTTTTGCAAACTGCCGCCCCGTTCACAGAATCTGCTGCCAGGTGGTCCCTGCTATGGCAGGATCTTCCAAACAGACTGCGTTTGGAAAACACAGCAGAACATCTAAAAGCTCTGAAGGTTGAAAAGGCTTTGTCTGATATTTGTCTTCCATTAATAGGATTGTTTGATCACTAGTGTTTCCTAACTAAAAAGTGCACAGATGGTCTGACAAGCTTTAGAAATGACATCTCGTAGCCAGAGGGGGGGGCGGTAAAAATAGGGCAGGGACTTTTTCACAGCTCCATGAAATACACTTGGGTTCAATGCAGATGACTTACCCACATTCCAAAAGTTTCCCTGCGGTGCCCAGTGCCCTGCCACAAAGCACAGAGCTCACAATTAAATCATTAACGAGCCATCCGCTGCTGTAGTCCCATACAGCCTGCTCTGCTGAAAGCAAAAAATCACAGACCAGCCACTTATTCCCTTAAACTGTCTCTCGCAAGCCACAACACTTTGCATTAAGGAAAAGCCCCAAAAAATCAAGAGCCCTTTGCTAGCAACCTCTGGGCTTGCCTAATGCAAACAAGTTAAATACACACTTCCACTAATTTAAACAACAGAGATGCAATGAATTAGTGTTTTTTAAACCAGTTGATTTAGATTGGTACTGTTCGCACAGCCAGCGAAGTCTCTGGAAGTCTTTAAAAGTCAGAGCTGGCTCCTGGCAGGTTCATCCGGGAGATAAGAGCTGTCTTGCGACTTGCAGTTTCTAAATAAGTGACTCCTTATCAGAGGACAAAGGAGAAGAGACTCGTGCGGCATCTCCAGTGCTGAATGTCCGCGATACCATCCCCAAGGAGCAAAGCTGCTCTTGGAGCCGACAGAGGTGCCGGAGCGACGAGTTAAAACTTGTGGGATTAGTGCTGCTGGGACCAACCTGCCTTTTCTCAACTTCAGCACCTTCCTCGCAGGACAGGATCAACTCTTTTCACTTAAGCAGTACCAGCAGGGCAGAGAAGGTGGAAACTGGAGTTTTCCTGAGTGAAAATCAGAGCAATTGCTCCAGACCGTGGTTCTGGTAATGATGTCAGCTTTGGGAATGCTGTGGGATATCAGTTCCAGGTTGGTGTGTCTGTTTACTGAATGTCAGACAGAAATCCACTTTGAAACTTGCAAACCACAAGTACCACATATGTAGAAATTTATAAAGAACTTTGTGTATTTCTTCCAGATACTTACTGCATTAAAGGAATTTAATAAGAAACCTATCTGATTCATGGGCAGGCTTTCAGTGTGTATAATCTATTTGGAATCAGAAAAAAAACTATTAGATTATTGAGAAAGCATCTAATGAAGACTCTCAATGCTGTCTTTTCAGAGACAACAGGTATTCTCCGACTCTGCAGTAGCAGGAATTTTGTAATCATCTGTCCCAAAAAGTTAATTTGTATATTCTCCGTGGACTTCTAGAACGCAGAGTTCAATTAATGAGACTTTACCAGTCACAGCAAGAATCACAGAAAGGTAAAGAAGGTTTTAAAGTATCTGAAAGCCAGACGGTTGTGTATGAGAGCAGCCAGAAATAAAGATAAATCTAGAACAGGACACAAAATCATGGAAGGTATTAAGTCTGTTGTGTTAATCATTTCCTCAGTACTGAAGCACGAACACTAAATTGCTTTATCATCATTTATTACCAAAAGTTTACGGATCTCTTTTCCCTTCCTAACACTGAGCAGCTTCTTTGAGGTCCTCTTCAGCGATCCTCGTCTCTTTGCAGCATTTTAAAGAGAATCTGAAAAACCTGGAAAGGTTAATCCTCCAAATCCTTCTCAACGGGCCACCCAGAACGAGTAACCTCTGTAAACACTGTACATCCAAATACCTTAAACAAAAATCACGCTCTTGCTAACGCAGCCCCAAGGAAAAGCGGCACGGGGAGGAGAAGCAAACAACCCACAAGTCATTCTGCCCCGAGCGGGTGTCAGACAGACCGACCCCGGCCGCTGTCAGGCTGTGCCCGCCCATCGGGGCAGCGGAAACCTCCCGGCCCCGCCCGCGGGACCCCCGGGCAGCTCCCGGCGCTGCCGCCCCGGCGGGCGGGGGCCGGTACTCACCGAAGAGCAGCGGCTTGAGGCTGAGGGTGCGCACGGCGTGGGCCCGCCCGGCCACCAGCTCCACCCGCTGCGTGTGACCCACCTGCGGGGAGAGCGGCGGTCAGCGGCGGCGCGGGACGGCCCCGGCCCCGCTCCCCCCGGCGCGGCCTTGCCTTGATGCCCTCGAGGCGCGGGAGGGCGCGGGCGGGCGGCGGCGGCGGCGGCGGCGGGGGGGTGGCGGCGGGCGGCCCGCCGGTCTCGCCGGCGCTGAGGTGCACGAAGAGCAGCAGCCCCAGCACGTTGAGGACGTAGAGGTGGGCGAACACCATGAGGACGAGGAAGTAGGGCCGCGAGCAGACGGGCCGCGGGCGGCCCCCCGGCGGGCCGGGCAGCGGGGGCCCCTCCGCCCGCGACGCCGCAGCCGCCGCCGCCGCCATCGCGCCCCCGGCCCGCCAGGCCTCGCGCGTCACCCCGGCAACCACCCGGCGTGCTGCGTCACACGCCGCGGGGCGGGGCCGGCGGGGAGGCGGGAGCGAGCGACGGCGCCGGCGGGAAAACGCGCGTGTCCCCCCCCACCCCAAGAAGAGCCGGGAGACCTCCGAAGTTAGAAAGTCACAATTTATTTCAAATAAACCAAGGGCACACCTCTGGCAATCGTCTCCTTCCGCCGCCCCTGCCCCTCTCCAGTGCCCGCGAAGAAAAGCGGGGGTGGCAGCAGCTTCGTGGACCCCCAGGCGCGGTCAGGGGGACACCGCAGCCCCCCCAACACTTAACACATCCCGAACCACGTCGGGGCGAGGAAAGGAATTCCCAGAACAAGTGCCTCATTTAAAAATAAAGTTCTATTTTTTTTTTTCCACCCACTTAAAAAGTCTAAAATTTAGAGTGCAAGACTATAGTACAGAAACCTCCTGCTGCCCCCATCCCTGCACGGGCACAGCGCATTGGGCAGGGCACAGAGCAGCAGTCATGCAGTTTATATCATCAGTAGAAAAGTTTTTGTTACAGTCTGGGAAGCCTGAGGACTACTAGAGATGAGGCAGCCAATGCACTAACAGAAGCGAGGCTGAAATAATAGCATCCGGTGCAAGGATGGAGAGGTGTGAGGTGGGCGCAGAACTGGTAACAAGTGCAAAAAGAGAAAAAAAAGCAAACATTCCACAGCTGTAGGAGAATCGCACCAAAGGGAAAGTGGTACCTCAGAATTAACAGCTCCCAAGCCACTCTCTATTCACCTACATTCAGGTAACCTTGGTGATTCGAACAGGGCCCTGTACCTATGAGAGGGGAAAAAAATTGGCCTTGTCTTTTGGTGTCGAGAACTCCAGTTTCCTTCCTGTCACCTGCCTCTCGGTGTCGGTCACTTCACACAGAACCAACAGTCCCTTGCTCTGCAGGCTCTGTCTTGGAGTCTGACCCTCCGTACAACAGCAATACCGGAGTCATCCTGCCCGGGCTGCAAAAGCAATAAGTCCTGTTGTTCACCAGAAAGCACAGAAATAGGATCTGTGCGTGCAAACCAGGACTTTCAACACCTTCAGAACGGGTGTTTTGTTTTAAGATAAACAGAACTGCTGCTGAAGCTCTAATTTCAGAAAATTTGAAAGAACTGGGGGACACACTGTGCAATATGCATTAGTGTTTCTCAGCCAAGAATCTTGGCAGTCTGTGCAGTAAGTCTGGCCACAGCTATCCGGGCTAGTTTGCCTACAAACAAGGATTCCTAGCAAAGCATTTTGTGGGGGCACTGGAGAGGGAGGAGGGGAAGAAGGCAAGGGTGGGAGAAAGAGACAGAACCCCATTCTCATCTAGCTCAAAGCTGGACAATTATGTAACAGAAGTGAGAGCTCTTTGGATTAGGAAACTCCACACACCTGTTCTGCAAAGAGATTAAGTGTTATGCTAGTTACATTTAGACAACAAGAACACCAGCTTTTATCCTAATTAGTACTTTGCATGTTACATTTTTTTAAAGAACAGTTTAAACACTGGTTCTACACACTGCAAACTGCTGGGTCTCAGTCAGCCTTCCCCCACGCTATCCCTGTCCCAGGGCCCAGTGTGCCCACACTTGGCCAATCATTAGGGAAGGGAAGAGGAAGGGACTGACCTCTAGAATATATCACGGGGGGGACACAAAGAGGCTGCTGCTGGGAGCAGAGGAGGTAATGAAGTCAGGAGACAGCATGTGGAGCAAGGATGTATTTATCCCTACGGCTCCAGCCTAGAGGGGAGCAAGGACAGAGCAGGAACACAAGGAGCCGCAGTTCTGGAGATCTCCTGCCCAGCAAGCAGCACTGCACCCTGAAACTACGGACCCCCTCCCTGCCCCACTCCCCGGCTCCAGCCACCTCTCTGCAACCCTCCCCTGCCTCTGTTTTAACCCCCATTCCCCTGCCAGCATGTTCCCCCGTTCCCTGAGGATGCATCCCACAGCAGGGAAGGGAGGAAGGGAAAGGAAAGGCCTCTCTGTTTGTAATTTTCTGCTGTGTACAACAAACATGGCCATAGGATTAGCTCCTGTAATAGCTATGCCTCTTAAACTGATGCACCTTTCACATTAAAATCCATCTGCCCAATTGTACTTGCTGCAAATACTTGGCTCACATGTCTCAGGTACACGAAAAAGGCTCAAACAGCAGAGTTAGCTTATTCTGACATGCAGAATTTAGCACTTTCCCCCCACCGCTTTAACTTTTATCAAGTGACATTGTATAAGAGGAACAGAGATACAGGGATGCATCAAAGGCAACACTTCCACATACAGCGTGGAAGAGAATCCCATGAGTTCCTCACAAAGGTGAAGATTTCCTCAGCTCAGACTGCACCTCCACGTTACTGGCTGCAAACAACGTGTTTCTGGTGCAGGTGACATATATCCCTGTGAAATCCGGACCTGTGGCCTGCTTCCTCCACCAAGCAGGTAAGCATCAGCATTTCAGTCACCTTTTTCATGGTAACCCCTACTAAATGAACTAGGTTTTCATACTTTTATTTTAGTGTATATTTTACATTAGAAAAAAAGAATGTTAATAAAAAAGCTCCACATGCTCCTAACAATCAATTTTCTGATAAGTCCCCACCAGTATCAATACTAATATACAAATAAATTAATTTTGCTAGTTAGTTTTCTGCCTGGCTTTGTGCAGGCTCTGTATTCAAGTGCCCATCCACATTGCCAACACGTGGCAGGGAGTGTGTTGTACACAATCTCTCCTCCTCAGAATGCAGCGGTGTTTAGTCTCACCTTGATGAATGGGATCAAATTTTCTCAGCCATGTCGCCCAGCAGGCACAAATAATCTCTACCAGGCTGCACGGCACTGTTATAACATGGATTGTTTCACTCTGCAAAAGCCCCCAAGCCTTGATTAACAACTGTATGCTACTATTCCCTCATCACTCACTTTGGCAACACAACACCCTCCCCACAAAGAAAAAAAAAAAGAAAAGGCAAAAAATCTACATGGAAGACCTAAAATTCATCAAATGCAGAATCTGACCTGACTCAAGGCATATCCCCCAGCATTAACCTGGTCTCTCCCCTACAGTTCCTCTGGTTGCTTTTGTTTGTGCAGCAGGATTTTGCACAGATGATTTACAAGAAAAGAGATGCCACATGTAATCGTCCCAAATGACGGCCACTGCTGGTACTGTCGGGTCAGACACAGCAGAAGCCACTCTTAACGCCAGCCAGTCTCCTCCTGCAACGCCAGGGCTACAATGCCCCAGTTAAAGGAGCATCGGGAAATCTAGCCGAGATATTTTGTAACCTCCTTCAGTGCCTGGGAGGATTTTTGGGTCAGAGGAAGGGAGAGGGGGGGGAAAGCCCATTAAATTTACAAGCAGATTAAGGAAAAACACTCCACTGCCAATTTATTTTTAAAAAGGGTTGTGTGTTATTCTAAGGTTTGTCTGTATAATTGTACAACCGTTGAAAATTACATAAATTGTAATGATCTAATACTATTAACAGCCATTCAGAGAAAAACTCCCTCGCTTTCTGAATCCACCAAGGGCAGGAGGGAAACGCCCCAGGAAATACGCCAATCTGAACTCTGGCCTCTAGCCTGGCAAAAACAGAAACAGAAAGATAAGAGAACAAACTGGACTAAGATGTGGTGTTTGCATGTGTCTGACTTGCAAGGGGAGGGGTGGCTTTGTCCTTGGCCGTGTTCTCCCAGAGGCAGTGCCTGCTCATCCCGGTGAAGCTGCCGTCACTTCACTCGCTGCTCTCACCCCTGCACTTTGTCATTTCCTCCTGTCTTATGTGTCGTGGAAGTCTTTCAGCAGGGTCCTCCGTCTCTGCTCTGCTATGTGCATCTGATTCTCTAAGTCCTAGTAAAACAGAAGATAGAAACCGTTAGCATGAGCTCCCCAGAGAAGAGTTCATTGTCTTTACAGAGAGGCTGAGCTCCAGCCTGAGAAGTACAGACAACCTTCACACGTCACATGTGCTTGGGATGACAAGATCGCAGATTGTTTCCTTTTGACCTGGGCTCCCTCTGCAGTTACCCGGCTCCTGCTCCGTCTAAAAAGCTACATGCTTAAGGTATCTGCTCTTCACCCACATGCAGATTCCTTCAGAGCTTTGTTGGTCACGTTTCAGTTTGCAGGACTCACTGTGGCCCTCCCTCCGCTCCCACAAGGCAGCAAGCACTCCACTTCTACAGCATCTGCTGGCTAAATGTGACTTTCTGGATCTAGTTTTGCAGAACCCTCACTTGACTGCCTTAGCACTCACGCAGAAGTGTTAAGCCCAACAAACAAAATCTGTCCAGCAGGCTCAAGAGAGCAGAACACTCACCCCTCTGTCGTAGCTGTCTGCTCGCTCCACCTTCCACGAGAGATTTTCGATTTCAGCTTCCAGCTGGGCCTGCTGGTATTCAAACTGCAGAGAGCAAAATTAAGAGACAGCAACAAGACACTAGTTTAGCGGAACAGTTTCACAGCACACACTGCACTCGAGGAGCAGACAAATGTGTTCTGCAGACAGCTGTGCTGGCAGAGCAGGTTTGTGCCTCCTCCTTGTTCACCTTCAGGCAGACAGCATCACCCCTTCCAGGAGTTTCTTGTGTAAGCAGTCCCCAGCCTGCACCACTCAAAATTCACTGCAAGTGAGAAATATCTCCTAACTCAGCTCATTTTGCCTTAAATAGGTCACGAAATACTCTCGTGAGCAGCTCTTCAGGCAGAGCAAAGAGACTGTCAACCAGTGCTGGGAGCAGTAACTTGTTCCACAGTCAGATCCAGAGGAGAAATCTGTCCACAGCCTCAGAAACTACACACATTGCTATGGAGAGAGACTGGATAAAAGGTTTTACTGGACAACTGAATCAAAGAAACAACTTCTCCAGTGAATTCAGGGCTGTTGTCCAGCCTGTTGGATGCACCAAGCCAGCAAGGAACTTACAAGAAAAATAGAAAGCAAAGCTAAACCCTGATCCAAGGCTGGAAAAGCAATCCTCCAGCAGCTCCCCACATGGGATACGGCCTGCAGAACTGTGTTAAGTCTTACCAAGAAAAAAAGGCACATCCAGCCTCAAAACTGGCTGGGCAAATTGCTTGTTAGTGAAAGTGCAGTTAAGTGCCCTGGGAAAATAATGTCATGTATCAGAGGTCTGAGCTGCTGGTCAACTCGAAGTGAAGAGGAAAGGTGCAAAACCACCTATTATTTATGCTGTCCTTATCTCACACTCAGGATTAATATTTCAGACATTGCCAAGCTCTCGAATTCAGCCCAGCATGCTGCCAGCTGCACCCCAAAACACTATCAGCAAAGAAAAGAGCAAAACATCTTACCAGTTTCTTTCTGGGACCAGACTCCATGTAGTAGGCATATGGATATGTGTACTGCAGGGTGTAACGACACTGTCGGGGAGTGGAAGAGAGAGAAAAGAAAGACAAGAGTCTTAGACTTGGAAGTCAGCACAGTCACATCTGTGTGATCGCCAGAGGCTAAGAAGCCACTTTCTGACACAAAAAACTGGATGTTTCATGGTGGAATTTCCTACACCTTCCTTGGAAGAACTTGTGCAGTTAAGTATGACTTCATATAGGTCACTTCCAGATGATTTTTGGCTAGTTCATGTCCTAGACCAGAGGTACTGCCCCACATACCCACAATTCCTAAATTCCCCTCCTCACTTGCTGTTGTGAATTTAGCATTCTGGTGTGTATTCTCTGTGCCAAACAACACACAACTACCCACCTTTGCAAGTAGTTTTGCAGCATTTTGTAGGTATTGCCAGTCTATCCATGTTCCCAAGTTGTTCATAACTCTTTCTTGGATTTTCTCCTGGATTCGTTGGTATGTCTGTGCCTCCAGCTGTAGGCTTTTATTGTGATTCTCCCACTGCAAGGGGTGGTGGTAGGGAGAAAGGGAAAGAAAAAAAAAAATGCGTGAGACCAGAATATTGCTGCTGTAAAAGCACAAGCTCTAGCAAGCAGAAATTGAAGTGGGGCAGGAGTCCAGCAAGGCAAGACATGCTGTGGGGAAGAACAGCAAGGCAGCACCACCATAGCAAGTGGCGGAGGTGGAACACAACAGACTGAGAGTGGCAAAGAGCAGGGAGCAAACCCAGCTCCTCCGAGTGGGAATGCCCTCCGGTCACACAACGACCTGGTGTCTAAGAACATGGAAAGTAACGGTGATTCCCCTACTTAAAGGATTTGTATAGAAAGGTCAAGAGTTTAAATTAACATTTCACATGGGCTCAGTGAACTTCAACATCCATGTGCACATTGTAAACATGGCCATTTCCCAAAGCCTGTTGGTCTGGCTAGTAATGGACACATTTATTTTACCACAGGACCTGGCTCACGATATGAAGAATAAACTCATTTTAATGGGGAAACTGAAAGGCAGCAGCATTTAAGCTCTACCACGTTCTCTTCCAGAGGTGCTTCTCTAGAATTGCACTGCATAGCCAGGTGCATTGAGCCTGCTGTGTGGACAAGGATGCTCTAACGGCAATATTACATGATTACATTAAATTTTAGGAAAACTTTGCGACAGCCAATGGAGCTTTGAACATGGCAGAGTTTATACAATCTTTGTCTCTATAGAGACATACCACAAGGAACTGAAGTTCCCTGGTCCTGCAAGGGAACAATTGGAGCAACATCTATCTATGCAGCAGCACTCAGCCTGCAGGAAAACGGTACAGTGGCATACAGGTAATGCTGATTTTCTCTAGCACAAGGAAATACAGGAGTGAATATGATTTGCTTTGGGTACAATACTACTGGTTTGGATGGGACTCGAAGGGCAGTATTTTGAGTGAAAAACAACAGGGCCTGAAAATGCTGCACAGATTGTCTTTGGGCAGTTTCTTGCACGGAGATTGCTGGCAATGACCTTTGCACCAGGCAGGGAGCATTAAAAGGCTACAGCAGCTCTGGCCAAGGAGATGTCTCCTACCCTCTCAAAATAGAACAAGTACTTCTTAAGGGCCTCCCTGGCCTGTGCTTGCTGACTCTGGTTTACAATATCAGGATTCTCTTTGTACCGACTGCATTCGTAGTACTCGCTGCCGTGAGTCTTCCAGTCTCCCAGACACATCCAGCAGAAGTCTGCAGAAAATAGCAAAAAACCCACTGTGATGCATAGAAAAAACCTCCCAGAAAGGAAAGCTTCAGGAGACACAGCCCATCTGTTTTCAGATATTTCTGCTAAGCCAAGAAACATACATTTTGTATCATCTTGCATAACGGAACACAATTGTGAGCCAAAAAAGAGCCTGTCTTGAAGATTTTCATTGTACAGCCTCCTGTGCAGCTATAGAAAGTAAATCCTGAAGTGTTGTGCCCTGTACACCAAGAGCAATAGGCAGAACTGAACTTGCGCTCTGCACAGGCTGCCACTCGCGATTAAAGAAGAGGCAAGGCTGCGGTCTTAGTTGTGAGCTGCATCCTCCCCACCACGGGCACACTGCCCCATGCAGACCTCTGGCTGAATAAAGCAGTTCTCTCGAGGAGGGAACTACCCAGGTAACTTCAGATGTCAGTGGTTTATGATGCTTCAAGTTGGGAAGAAAGTAGGGAAAAAGAGAGCAATAGCAAAACCCACACGACAGCTTCTTCATTTCCGAGCAAGGCTGTGAGTGTTCCACTGGGAAGGTAAAAAGATGGAGATTAAATTGCTACAGTAGGAATCACTTCTGTGTTATTCAAGAGACTGAAATTCGTATTTCCAGCGTTCACCAGCCTCTGTGAGTGCCTGTCACCATGGTACCTTGGCGCTTGCCTGCTCACCCTTGTCACAGAGCTCCATCAAAGCACGTCCAGTGCTGCTGAGAAACCCAAGGCAAAGGAAATGATAGAGGACAGCAATCTTTAATCATCTTCCAAATAAGGTTCTGATACCATAATGTTTCCTAGTGGCACACTTAACTTAGAGGGCTGAATACAAGATATCCCATTCCAAGGCAACGGAGATGAATTCTGCCATGAAAAGATAAATGCAAGAACAGGCTGTCATTTTGTAGGGCCACACAATGGGCCAAAGACACTCAGGCTGCTAATTGCACAGGGGTGGACTGAGAAGTCCAACAGATAATGTTACACAGAACAATTCACAGCTCCTGCAGTTTCATCTGGGTTGAAGCTCATTATTTCCATCCCTAAGCAAAAGAACTTAAGCTGATTGGAGTAAATGGCTCAGTTCTGCCAGTATTTTCAGCTGATGACAAATAAAATTACATGGAAAGCACATAATACTCTCCTCAGAGATGGACTCCACTGTTAATACTATGGCAGAGATGAAGACTTCTCTATACAATGGACATGACAGGGAGAGGGAGCCAAACCAACAGTGAACCAGAGCCCAGCTGAGATCCCAACCAGTGGGGAAAAGGAAAAATAACACTATCACACACAACCATGTAATTCACATCCTGTTCACCTTTTACTAGGGGGAAAAATATTTCAGTCAATGTTCACAATTTGTCTTCATATCAGAAAAAAAAAAAAAGAGAAAAGAACATCCCCACTAACAAACCCTGCAGAGAAAACCACTTCCAAGTCCTACTCACCATGCTTGCATTTGGAGCATTGCTGAAAAAGAAGAGACAGGAGGCACCAGTTAGTGGAAAGTGGGGAAAAAAAATTCTGCTTAGAACAAGGAAGGTCTGATGTGTTCAGGGAATTGCTCACCATGTGATTGCAGCCTCCGTTCTTTTCAATACAGATATTGCACTTGGGACACTGGGGAAACAGAAGCATTTGTTAGATCCAGCTCTGTCTCTAGCAGCCTTCTAGAGAAGGACACCACTTGTGGGATTATTCCCCTCCTGTCTTTTTTTGTTTTAATATGTATACATGTATATGAGAATATTAACATATATACACCCTGCCTCACACCAATTCCTGACAGCTCCATTTAAAAAGGAAGTAGAATGGCAAAGCCAAGGAAATTGCACTGCAGCACTGGGCTGCTCGCTCAAGAAAACAAATTTGCTGTTGTTACTCCGTGTAAAACTGAAGGTCTCCCTGAGTTACCATTTGGCAGTTGCTCAGGCATAGGGATGTAATTAGTCCACATACGACAGTAGCTTTCACAGCTACTTGTACTACAAGATAATCAGCACTCTATCCCGCCTTTAGCCACTAACAGATGACAACCCGGCTACAGAGAACCTGGCTGACCACAGTGAGAACCGCTCACTTCTCCACTTCATGGATGTCCTGGAGTGTCAAGTTCAGTTACATTTTTTGGGTTGCACAGGTACAAAGGATAGAGCGGGTTCTGCTGCTTTTTATAGGTTTTAATGGCAAGCAAAACATATGCCAGGACAATGCTCACGATAACAGAACCTTCTACAAAAGAGCACGGCGGAAACAATCCCGTCACTTTCCTTTGCACCTTTTCCAGAGAAAGAAGGGAATTTAAGATCTCTAGTCTAAGTACCCACTTTGCTAACACAACTGAAGCTTGCAGCTAATTAGCACTGTCACAATTGTCATTTGCTATGGTAGAACGAATGCCAGCTAAGCACTGGTTTGAAGTCAGGCCACAAAATCAAAAAAAACCCCATTAAAAGTTCCAGTCTGCAGACAGCTAATCTGGAGGATTAAGGGAGTACATCTATGACTTTTAAAGACAATACTATAAGGAGACTAGAGTGCACAATATGCACTACTACTTCTTTTTCTTCGGTCTAAAACTCCCAGAAGTACTTAGATGTCTAATTTACAGACTTCATCTGCCCCATTTTGCTGTCCTTGCCAAATCAAGACATTATCTCCCTTGCCTCCCAGTTCACAGTAATCCATGCAGTTCAGGATTAAACACCACTAGTGCCTTATTTGGTACAGACTCCGCACTTACTACACTCTCTCCTTCCATTTTAAATACATCTCCACTGCTCCTTTCAAAGCAGCCACAATTCTTTTGCCCGTGGGAGGGCAGCACACCTGGCTGCCAAAGACATTCACACCAGGTCTGGAATAAGGACCACCAGGTCCTTACGGCAGGGGGCAGCTGGGTCTCCCGCACAAAACATTCCCAAGGCATCCTGCTGTGGTCTACCCCAGTCCCCGGGGAGCTGTGAGAATTCACGCTCTATGAAAAAGCAGCACACAATGCTATGTATGTATAGAATTGTATCTTGCTTCCCAGGCAGGACTAGAGGACAAAAAAAACAAGCAGTTGCTTGTCCTTACATCTTTAGTGTGAGCGCTGATGTAGTTGGCTGTTTCGGAGTCATCTGCACATTTGGTGAGCCATTTCCGAATGGTAGCACAGTCTGTGGGTGCGTGGTACATCTGACGACACTTAAAGCTTAATGTGGGGGAAAAAACCAAAAAGACATATTGATTTCCGAGAAGTGGCTCTAGAATTGAGGTTTTCCTGATGACCAAAGTCTGAAAGGCCAAGGTAAGGGATGCAAATGCACATGTGTATGACCAGAGTGCAAAGAGCAAGGCTGAGCTCCAACAACTCCCCACCCTCTTGTACAGAAGCTGGTGTCAGGATGAGTGTAAAATGAGGTCTCGTCTGCCAAACCACATGTCTGAGGGCTGACACATCCCTCCTAGAGTCCACCTACGTCTGCTCCAACACAGCTGCAGAGGCCTGGGCTATACCAGTGGCTTTACAAATAGCCTGACTCCAGTGGTCGATACCAGGGAGCTGCATTAGCATAACCTGATCAGCCCCAGGTGAGTTAAGCCATTTGCCTGGAGATACCAGTAAGCTGAGCTTCTAAACCAGTATTGCGCTCCATGGACATTTGCAGCAGCAGTAATTCTGCAGATCCAGGAGCAGAAGACACTCTAGCAGCCCCACAAGCTGAAGTCTTTTTTTCTCTGGTTCCACACACGCTTGAGGTCAGACAAGGTATATCAGTGTTTCTGTTCAGCAGAAATGTATTCTCACATGAGCCTCAAAACACACCAGACAGTCTGGGCGTCAAATACTTGTAATAAACTTAAAAATTCAATACCAGCAGAGAGCAGTGAGGCCATATTAGTAGACACCAGTCACTATGTCTGTATCAAAATATGTAACCCAGCCAAAAAATGAGAACAGTAGATTTGTAACCCCTTCCTTACTCAAGCCCTGCATTCCCTGGTTATCAGAACACCCAACTCCCAAGGAGTTTAGGGAGCAAGAGGACAGCTGACCACCTGCAGAAGTCAGACCCCAGGTGTCCAATTACTCAAGCTAACTCAAGTTACAAACAACTCTAGCAAAGCATTTGAGATGCTTCTCCACTCTGAACCTGTTGGAAGGCAAACAGAGTAGCTCTGAGGACAGCAGACACTTTTGCCGTGACCTTTAACCTTCTCTGTTGCTTACCAGAAGACCTCATTGCAACGATTGCACTGCACTCGCCGGGCTTTTGGCTCTTGTACCTGTATGACCATAGGACAATCTGCACCAGGACACAGCTGCAGCTGATAATGGCTCTGTGAACATACCAAGGTGGGAAGATCAGCAGTGGCTGCGGAAGAGCATTATCTATTCAAGTTTAACCACTGTTATCCTCAAAAACATACAAATCAGCCATTTCTTGTTGAAAAAGAGTGAAAACCTCTTCCACATTAGGAAGGGGAACACCAATTACTTACAGCTTTTATAGAACAGGGAATTCAAATGGAGAGTTACAGACCAAGCACAGCAACACAACCATGAGACCACATCGAGACACTGAACAAGCAATTTTACTCCATTTGAGGTCTTTGCCCTTTCTCTCCTTAAGCCACAGAATGTATTCAGCTGCTCTCCTGTGGTGGCTGTTCCCTCCCAAATGATCTCTTATTGAAAAGAGGTGACACCCCTCTTTCATACTGCTTTCACTGCTTGAGTATTCCAAATCACCAGAATACTCCTGCACATTTAACCTTAACAATTGCTGCTTTAATTTAAAAAAAAAAATCTCACGTAAAATGTTACTGAGCAAGCCAATTCAGTTGAGCCACGCTAAGATCAGGGACTTATTTTCAGAACCTAAAATCTCTATACTAGAGCAAGAAGGGCTTTAAAACTCAGATTGAAGTTCTGAGCTGCAACATTCTGAGAATACTGAAGCACCAGCCAAGGAGTTACTGGGTGACCTTACAGTAGAAGTTACTTTGGCAACCTGCTAGGGCATTCTGTCAGCGAGGCTGTCCTACAGGAGCAGCCGCATCATGTTTATCAGGGACAATTTTGCTGCAGGTACTGCAGTTCTAATCAATGATGCAAGACACTTCAAACGAAATTTCTGCAAGTCATCGGTGAATTGATCCAGGGTACTTTAAAACCGAAAAAAAGCAATACCTCCACATAGTCCCTGAAGAGGTAGCGCCTATATTTGTCTTTCAGCTCTTCACTAGGCAGCAATGGAAACACAAAGTCTTCTGGTGTCCGAAGCAGGCAGTCCTGAGCCATACAGGAGACCCCTGAGAAGAAAATACAACACTTGAGCACGGTGCAACTTATAACGAGCGAATGCACAGAGAGCATTCAACAGAGTTTCCTAGGTGCCATCTGTTGTTGTGGTAAGAGAGACACAACTGTGAAACAAATCTACCAGGGCTGCTGAAAAGCAGAAGCCCAGCTGTCTTCACTGAAAGATGACGGGGCACATGTGCATCCAGGACCAGCTTCAACCAGTATTCAAGTGCTTCAACCAGTATTCACAAGGTCAGAAACTTGAAGTAGAAAATTGCATGTTACTGCCATGCCAGCATGAAGGACAGGCTAGGAAAAGCCCGAAGCAACTCCTGGCAGCTCTTGGCTTCCACCCAACAAAGGGAACAGATGTTTACATCCAAAAGCACTCCAGGGGCAGTGCAACAACACATCATGAGAGATGCAAACTCAAAATGCAGCAAGTCTGCAGCTTCTAACTTGTTACAGTCATGCTCTCGAGATCACAACAGGAGAAAAACAGCAAATGGATCTATGGACTTGCACGTTTTGTTAGGCAGAAGCAGCGCTCTCCTGGTAGCTATGCCAATACTAACCAGGGATCCAGGTAAAAGTACTACTTCAAGTTAATACTCATTCCATGCTCCATTTTCTCATTACTGAGATGTTTTAAACCAATTCAACCAGAACAGCCAACAAGGCAAATATGAGCCCAGCACCACCTTGAACTCACCAACTCCGACACCATCCTTGACGAGCACCGTACAGTGCTGCTCCCAACAGCTGCGACAGAACTGGTGTTGACAAGCCAGAGAGAGCAAGTTCTCCTTCCGCACAAACTGCATGCACACTGCGCAGTGATGGGAGGAATGTACCATTGCCTGGCAGAGAGAGAAATCAGCGTTACGGTGAAAGCATCCCAACTCTCCCAGTGCATTTCACCCCATTTGCAGGCACCTGCATCACTGTCCTTGTGACAACTGTCTCAGGTGAGCTCCAGGCCAGAACAGGTTCATGAGCAGCTGGTGTGTTGGGGTGCAGCACCACCCCGACGTTTGGTCCTTCTCATGAACTCTAATCTCATGGAACACAACAGTCATGGAACAGCTCCTGCTTCTAATCTAGTGCTACCCAGAACTCACCTTTACTTTTTTGGTTCTTACTCTCACCTTATCTGACAAATGAGGAAATACACTGTTGTGCTGATCCCTCCTTGAATTAACTGATATTCTCTGTTAGCTGGGCCAGACTGTCGCTGCTCCACAGGCCCTGGAGAGCCGTTACAGCGGGAAGCAGGCTTAGCAGCGCCCTTTTTCTGGACAATGATTTTTGGTAAGTGGAGAGGCGACTCAAGGTTCAGCACGTAGTGTTTATACAGAGAGAAAAGAGAGTTCACAGACCATCATCTCGCATCTCATATCTTCTGCCTATGCTACATTTGGCAAAGCAGGCATCATCCCTTCAGCTGAAAAGGATTAGAGGGTTTGTTTCAAGTCAGGCATAATTAGGCTGCTGCTTCACCAAACCACTGGGAAGCAGTTTGGATCTCCCCTTGGGGAGCGCAGAGCTAATCCCCAGGTGACAGATCCAGCCCTCGGCACGTCTCGGCTCACCCTCGGGACCTGAAGATCTATGTCTAGCACAGCACTGTCCAAAGCAAGGCTCAACAAAACTGTTAGCAGGACTTTGTGATCCTATTTCTCCTCTCACAGAGAAGCCATATAACTGCCTTTTACCTACATAAACCTTCGCTACTCTTTGAGAAGCTTGTGCAAGGCAGCTGCTGCTTCCAGACCCGGTTCTGCACGCTGGAGACGTGAAGCAGCAGTACAACACGCAGCCGCGTGACCAACAGAGCTCCGCTTGTAGCATGACCACATGGAAAAGGAAATAATGCAACTTTGTTCTAGGCAGTTTCACTTACGGACCAACACAAGATTCACCGAGTCTGCAACTGCATTGATTGCCCGGATCAACTGTGCAGCCTGAACAACATGCACGCCACTGTGAACCTTCGCATGCTGCCCTCGGAGCTCAGCCCTATAGCTTCTCCCTATAGGGGCAGTTATTCTACAGACTCAGTATGAGCATCTGTCCCCAAAATATCATCATTCTGCATTGGTACAAAAAGACTATAACTAATTGGCTAGCAAACCGAGTTTGTCAAGAATTAAACTAACCTTTTAACGGTAATACCTTTCTTCCCAAAATCAAATCACCATTGCAGTGGGGAGCGCTTAAGTGACAGCTGATATAAGATTCAGACAAATAGTAAAATACACGGACTAACTTACAGGTATGATAAATAACAGAGATTTTTTTCTAGCATCTAGGGAGATAATTTAGAGTCCATGAAGCTTACCCCTGTCAGCTGCTTTAGCATTTTCACTCTCTGCTGGTTATGAGTCAGCTCAGATGCCAAATCAGGCTTTTAAAATCTCCCCTCCCCCCCCCCCCCAAAGAGTGTTTCTCAGATGTAATATTTTATCACTCAAAAGCTGACACATGGCAACGTGTTCCTGGAGTAACTGTGGATTGTACCAAGGCACCCACTGTGAATGAAACCTGTAAACATGCAACAGGAAGCTTCTATTTAAAGGGGAAAAAACCCCAAATCTAAAGACCTGTGTAGCCCCAGCTGCAAAACACAAGCTGTTGGTTCAAATATCACTATCGACTGGCTCAGCAGCAACACCACTGGGAGATTTGGCTTCAGCATCTCTGAGCAGAGCAGTGCAGCAAACAGTCGTCTCAGGAAAAGAAAAAATGTTAAAAAAAAAAATATCTCTGTTCCAGGCACAGACAAGCTCTGTTCACCCTGTGCAGCCAGAGCTTCCCTTGAGCGTCTTTTACAGAGAGCAGAATTGGAAGCAGCCAAGCCCATGCACTCTCCTCCCTCCATCGTGTACCATCACTCATGCTAAAAGAAAGAGCTTAATTTTCTTAAGGCAAATAATTCTTGAACACTACCTGCGAGACAATAGTAAAGCTGCTATTTAAATGTTAGACACCTCTTGAGTGCATTCTCATTTAAAAAGTAAGCGCAGCATTAAGTTAGGGTGTTGGACTTGAGTTTGCAGAGGGTTAATACAGGACAGATGATGCCATCAGTAATGCAATCCTCCGACGAGGTGGGTCGGAGGTGTCTGCCAAGGGAACAGACCAAAATAGTGAGCATACTTACATGTTTGGATGAGGTGGGCTGAACTCGTGCTTCTACTAGCAACTGGGCAGCATTTGACTTGTGCCTGAAAAGGCAATTGAAGAACGATCACATTGATTTCTGAAGACATTTTGCTTTGTTAAATTGATCCTTCTCGCCTGATTAAATAACAGGCTCTGTGCAAACGGTAGGGTAGGTTTCAACAAGGAAAGTGGAAATGCATCCTGTGTGAGGCTTCTTCATATAACGAGCTGAAGTCTCATCCACAAAACTTTATGAGAGTTTCTTCAAAATCAGAAACAGAAACAATACTTCTCCCAGTAATGGAGTAACATTTCTCTCATGCTCCTCCATGAATATCTTCCTACAACTCTCTCCCTCCCCCCAAAACATTATTTTTGAAGCTGAGATTTTCTATCCACACTCCTAGAGCAGTCCTAAGCCACTTCCCATTATAACACACTCCAGCAAGTGTCTGCCTCCTATCCCTTTGTAAAAATAAATACATTTAAAAAAAATAAAATAAAATCAAGCTATCCTGGTTAGGTCTCACTTTGACTCCAGTCTATTATCTAGTTAAGTATTTATTCTGTGATAGATTATCACCCCCTAGGCATACAAAGCTTTAGAACTAAACATGTTTTCCTGTTTGCGATTTCCATTCCAGAATAATGTTTACATCTCAATGAATTCTGAAATAGTGGCATCACAGTTGTGCCCATGCTGTAAATCCTTCCTCCCCAATAGCACTTTTTTAGTTGTATGAGGGAGCTTTTATTTGGCAATGTCATTTCACACCAAGACAGAAGTTTGAGGGCCAAATCAACTGGAGAACAACTTGCAAAGTCGTAGCTTTAGAAGTAAACCCTTCCCCAAACTTTCTCTTGCTTAAATCTCATTAGTTAACATGCAGAATTGCCCTGAGCTGCTATGCAGGAATCTCACCTTCCCCAGAGAAAAGCTTTCAAAGGATGCATGATAACCAAAGATGCTGCAACAATATCCATACATGAGATGCATTTCCCATATGTGCTCTGGATGAAGTTGCTGGCTACAGGGCCAAAAATGGCACAGCGGAATGAGTCAGGCTGATATGTTCTCTATTTTCAGACAAAGCTCAGTTCTGAGCCAGTATTAACTGAAGGGGCTGCCAGACAGCAGTGCCTCCTGACACACTTCCCATATATGTTTGGGCAGAGTCCGAACCTTCCTTCTGAAATCAGCTGGAGGACTCTGTTACGGTGACAATGACCAAGCAACAAAGGGGCTGCACTTCCCAGTTCTCTCTCACCATCTTCCCCTGCTCTCCAAACATTAGTCAGCTTGGAAAAAAACATCACTTATGTTCAGAAGAGAAAAAACTTCAATGTGAATGTACTACTAAAGAATATATCAGCAGAAGTTCAGTGCTCCTTTATGATTTAGGGGTCATTTGTTCAAAACAGAACATACGTTATCTATATATTGGGTAAAATGAATAAATATAGATGCAGCACTGTCAATCTGTTATCTCAAAGTTTAAGCTAAATGCATCTACAGTGTTTCCAGCATGGCAATAATCACTCAGACTGAAAGACATTTGCCACTGATACCTTCTGCCTGTTTACAAATGTCTTACAGACAATGCAGCCTCAACAAAACAGTGGTTTTCCTCTGCTCCCTGGAATGGCCTGTGTGGCCTGCTTTCAGGTTCAAAGGCGCTTGTCAAAAAGACACCTATGGACCACGCTGAGCATTCTTGCAAAGCACTGAGCACAGGAAAGACTATTTACACTTACCTTTCCAAAATCTCTGAGATTTGCCAGTGGAAACTAACTAATACTAGTTTTGCGACAGCATGTGATACCTAAGTGGGGAAAAAAAAAAAAGTCAAGTTAGGGATATTTTGAAGCCACAACTCTGCTTAGGAGTATGATCTTCTTCCAAGACTAATCAGTTGTACAAACTCAGTACAATATCTCAGTGATACTCAGCTCCCATTACATTACCAGACACAAGGTTCACAGTCAGTGCATCTGCAATATAAATGAAACACGGCTGTACCCCAGCTATCTCACATACTTAAGTCACAACAACTCAGAGAAGAAGGAATGAAGAATTCACTGCATTAGTTTCACTGCTCATGGAAGCCCCACATCCAGTTCTGTGGTCACCACTTGAGAGGCCCAGACCAGACGGGATCAGGGTCCTTGATATGTGTGCAAAGTTGGCACCATGGGGCAGACAGATCCCACATACTGAGCTGGAGAAGCAGTAACAAGCTGCAAGGCAGGCACGTTGTAACGGCAAAGGGTATAGGGGAAAAAAAAACATTTTCCCTAGTCTTCACTGACAAGAACAAAGTTACATGCTGGCCTGGAATAGGAAGATGGAAAGCTATTGTGACAGGGCACATTTCCATGCAGAGTTGCTTGCATTACGCGGACTCCTGGCAAGCACCAGCGCAGCCTGTGCTAGCCCGAGCACTCTCTAGAATACTGCAACATGACATTTAAAGTCATGTTACAAGGATACAAGCAAACAAGTCCTCCTTTGCTTCTGCATATTAGTTTATTTCCAAAGAAACCAGACTGGTCTGCTAGCACAAAAAGGCTTGTACCTGCCACGACCACAGGTGTCTGCTGAGCTGCTGGACCTTCAACCTGCCTCTACACCCCTTCATGCCTTTATCTCATGGAGTTCAAACAAAGTAGGTCTCCTGCAAATAAGACACCCCTTCCAGGGGGATTCGAAAGGCTCCCGACCCCCCTCCTTACTCCTCCCTGTGCTAGGAAGCACCTGGGCAAGCTCAGTGGTTTGCACATTCTGCATTTAGACACCCACTGATGTTAAGGGCTCTACCTCCTGCACTCCAAGACACTCTCTCTACTACACAAATAGAAAACAGAGCTCCTTCTGTTCGAGCCGCAGGAAGAGCTCCCTTTTTCCCCTAGAGAAGCTGTCAGTCCCAATCACCAGCTGAAAAGCCATTAAGCCTTCTTGAATCCTGCTACAAGTGAATCACAGGATCCGATGTACTAGTAAACCAGATACACAGCAACCCTGAAAGGAAAAACAAGCAATGGTCACTCCTACAAAGCAGCCAGGCTCTGCACACCTCGGGGCAGAAAATCCATGACTCATCTAAATCTGCCCCAGTGAGGAGGTGCAGTTTCACAACACAACATAACTGACCTATTCCTGCCACACGATCCTGCCCCGCTCCTGCACTGGCATTTCTCAGCGCTGGACGGCTGGTTCAACGAGTTAAACCCACGTAGCACCAACACACAACGCAGCTGGCGTTTCTCATTTGTTCTTATCCACCTTCACTTTCAGATTTTCCCACTTTGCTGGGCACTAAAAAAATCCCAGCAATAAGAGGAATTTTCAATGTTCAAATAATCCTTTTTTCTAGAAGAACCAAAGCATCAGGTCGTGTTGTGTTACGATCTGGTATGTCACCTTCCTCGACCTCACCGGTGATGAAACGCCACCGCTGGCCTCACATGGGTTGTTTTCTTAAGCCTGCAGCCTGGCAGACCCAGGCAGACACCTCTGACTTGCTCGTACAAGGAAGATATTCGCATTTTGTCTTTGTAAAACAAACAAGCACCAGGAATGTGGTCCCTACAAGACCAGCTTCCTGCAAATGCAAACCACATGCTAATGAATCATTCTCTAACAGCAATGATATTATTTCTCGGTAGCGGTGAGGAAGAACTGCCATCCTGACAAGAAACAAACAAAGCACCAGATTTAAATGGGAAGTTCATCTGCAACATACAAAAACTAGTATTTTTCAGTGGGATTTTCAGAGCCTGAGGTGCAGCATCATGACTCCACGTACTCCATGAAGTTACTTGTTCCCAGAGAAGGAACCAAGTACATTCAAGAATGAAGATGTATAGAAAGAGAAATACAAATACTGGCATATACATTTCTGAAACCTAACAAACTACCCTGACAGAATCAAATGCTTTTGAGTCAAACTGGCAGGCAAAATGTGGAATTAATGCTCCAGAAAGATGCCAGATTAACAGATCTAGAAGAATAACAACGCTTCTGTTACCATTCCTATTTTGCTCCAAATGCAAGCACTGATGGGATCATGTGTAATGCTAATTGTATTACTTTCATCGTAAAAGCTCCAAAGAATAAAATGTTTTCAATTGATAAAGCCAGGTTCATGACATGAGTCCACTTTCATAAAAGCCCTGAAGCAGAAAAGTTTTTGATACAACCTGAGTGGAGGGCAAGCGATCTCGCAAAAAAGAAGTCTCAGAGTCAGCCAGTTGCAGCAATGTACCCAGAGTCTGCTTGGCATGGAAGTCCTAATTCTTACATGTTAAAGATAAATAACATTCAGACTGTAAGAAAGAGGGATGGGAGAGGAGCAGGTAAGTTATGAGGCTGGGGCCGTGCCTGCTGAGCGGAGTCTCATCACACTACAATCTACATCCTGCTCACGAACAGCAAGGCTGGTAATTCAGGAGGCAAATGTGAACAACATCGGGGTCAACACTGCTGGAGAGATTCAAGAAAACAAGCATGAGAAGAAAAACAAGTGTTTAACAAAAGCCTGCTTCTATTGATTAGCAGCGCTCCCCAGACTCTTCAATGATTGTGCATTCACAATGAGTGAATGATTGTACCAAGTCAGCCAGTTCTTCCACAGTAACACCCCAGAATAATTGAAGTATTTCTTTGTAAGCAGGAGCCAAAACATGCTGAGCACAGAAAAATACACACAGCAATCAGAAGTTGGGTCCATACGTACATAATTCATTACCTTGCAGTACTGGAGAAGCAAAGAACAGAAGCTGATACTGCTGAACTGTTCAGCCAGGAGACACAGATGCCCATGCCGTAGGCAGCCACTGCAGCTTAGGGAACAAACCTTGGTTTCTGTTTGGACACACTGTCCCATACAGCATTTCCTGGACAGTCCAAAGCTTCACACAACGAAAGATCTCAAACTTACAAAACATTTCAGGAAGAGCTACAATTCAGTCCCCTATCAGTCACTGGGTGCCAGAAGAACAACCTCAAGTTATTCTGGAATAATAATGCTTTGTCTCAAACACAAAACAAATTAGAAAAGAAGCCTTGGATGAACTGTCAGCTTTGCTTAAACTTCCCTATTCTCTTTTCAGAATACTAAGACCCCCAAAGACGGTGAGATAGCTCATTCGCTGTCTTGCAGGTCATTTCAGTAAAATAGTTCTACAGACCAAAGTGCAGAAGGGAATGTATATTCTAGATGCTGCACTTCTATTTTAGTTTTTGTCTGCAATTATGAATTGTGCCAATGCTTCTACACAGCCTGACTTCTCCAGAGCTCTTCTACCTGTGGTTAAATTTATTAAAGCTCAGAAGATGAAAGCTGAAAGCAGTAGTCATACTAAAAACTTTCTTTCCCTCACTCTCATTTCCCCATTTTCTCACCATCAGCTTAAAACTTTAAGATCAAAGATCAGCTCAGTCCAAATCTGAACCTGGAAAATTTCTGACTGAAGACCAGGCTTCTTTCTTCACAATGGGGTGGCAAAGCTGAAGAGACAGGAGATCTCATCCAATCTGCAATTTCCAGCTTCACCTTAACACAGGAATTCAGTCACAGAAGCCTCTTCCAAACCTCCAGCAGCTTAGTTTTGACTTCCCACTGATAGAAGGCTGCTGATTGCCAGAAAAGGACACCAAACACTGAGGTTCGTCGCGGCACTGAACAAGAGGCGCAGTGTCTGTGCACACAGGAAAGGTGCCAAGAGGCAGCTGCTCTGCACAAGGTAAAGACTCTATAGGAGTTGTAAAAAAGTCTGAAAAATGTACATAGTGCTGGACAAAATTAGATTCTGAAAGTAGAACAAAGTAAGGCCATCACATTAAATGCACATCTATTCATTTTCTGAAAGAGAACATAGTCTTTTTTTTTTCTTTTTATTTCTACCTCCATTTATCTCCTGGATTCTTTACTCTCCAAGATAAGCAAAATTCTCACACTTTTGAAGTGTGAGAGTCTGGCACTCCCTAAGACAGAACAATATCAAAAGAATTTGCAAAGAAGCTCTGCAGGTACCTTGCTGAGTTTGGAGAGCTCTAAGACAACTATGGCTCAACTTGCTTCCCTAGATAAGCTGTTAGAATAGCTGAAGTTTCACCTCTTCTCTACGGGAGAAGATCTTTTCAACCATGTCGCTTTGACAGCCGCTAATTCAGACAGAAATGTTTCCTAAAAGCTAAAAAACCACTGTCTTTTGTCGAGCTTACATTCTACAGAAATTGCTCATGCATATTTATGTGGCATGCATATCTCATGAGTTCATTTCGCTTTTCTCCAAGGGATGGCCTATTTTTTGGAGGTGTGTTTCCATCCTCACTTTTGCAGAGATATGGTGTCTAGAATTTAAAACAAGAATCATCATATGATTCTCGGAGAGATTCAGTTCAGAATGAGTTGGAGATATTATGATCTGGTTGGAGCTGACATCCATGGCTTTGCACCAAGCTGACAATTCCTGTTAAATCAGGGTTGCACTGAAATATCTGGCTGAGATGAACACAAACCTGGCATAAAGAAATGCAGCTCCCCTTTCTTCTGCTTCTCCCAATCAAAGGTTTTCATACAAATAGATTTAAGCAAATAGGATTAATATTGAGAAGCCTTTCTTTTAATCCATGACTAGTTTTTTGTTAGTTCTACAAGGTAACTAAGAACTTGGGAAGATATTAGTTTGTGTGTTGCATCAAAACTTCTAAAAACACACTCTTAAATTCTTTACAACAGTAAAAACACAAAGCAAGAGTCTCTGAAATTGTTGTTGTTGGTGAGAAATGACAAACAAAATAGGAGACTGAATTGACTTTGCAGTAGAGAATAGTAACACCTCAGGAAGAAATTGTACTTTCTATCAAATAATTTTGCTGAAGAAGAAAATACCTTCAGACATGCTTTACTTAAGGATCCTGAGGTAAAGAAAGTGACCCACAAATGGAAAAAATACTATTTTACACTCATTTCTCATGTGCAAAGTAGATCTGACTCCCTCCAAACCCCACTGGAAAAAGTGCCTGACTGCCCTGTTTTTACTGGAGGATTTCTCAGAAAACTGCAGAAATATCAAGAATTAAGAAGAAACAAAAGGGCAACCAAAAAGCTTTTGGCGGGCCACATTTTCTTCTTTGGTTTGATCTACCCATTTTTTAAGCAGAATTCCAACATGCAGTCCTGGTAGAAAACTCATGGGGTTGCAGGGGCTTGAGCTGCGATTAACATCACCTGCCATAAACACCCTGAGTGTTCAAAGTCTTGTGGCAAAGTTCTCTGCACCTGTTACCGGTTTCTGAGCATTAAAAGGCTGTTTTGAAAACCAAACTCAAATTAATTTCACTTATCAGAAAAAAAAAGACACCACTGCAAAAAAAAAAAAAAAAAACAGCCAGCCTGCCTTTTTTTTTCCTGGATTAAGTCAAGCTTAAAAAAAAAAGTGAGAAAAAGCCGTCCATCTTTAGGTTTCCCTCACAGTATTGCTTACAATTTGTCTGACATTTCAGGCACTCTCCTGATCACAGAGTTCAGGCTGCACAGGGAAAAAACCAACAATTTAGAGTCTGCAGCTGCAGTCTCGATACCACAGAAAGGTTTTGACAAAGAGCACTACATGAGCTCTGCTTCATCGCAGGGTTTTAATCTGCACCCTGTCACTCACCGACCTGGTGTCGGTCCACAAGATTAGAAGCATATTTAGGAGACAGAACGCAGCTTGGGAATGACAAATACTGCTGGTGTTATACACAGAGTTTGTGAAGCTGTCAGTGCACAGCCTAGTTGGCCACACGCTGGAGAAAGGGGATCTCGGGTTAAATTCTAACTCCTTCTTTGCACGTACATGTTGCTTTAATCCATCTGCTCTCCTACACAGGAGAGCAACAATTTCAGCTGCAGCTGCCAACAAACAGGATCAGTAGGACTCTGCTAGGAAATCTCAACATACGTATTTCTCAAGCTGTTAGGCTATTCCACTTGAGGAGATTCAGAAATAAATTAAAAATAAAAAAAACAGACTTAAGCAAGATAGTATGCCAGAAGGCATTATTACAAAATAGCTATGAGATTCCTTCTTTGAAAGATTTAGAGCGATAGAAACGCAGTAAGAAAGCTGTAAGACAGCACACAGATAGGAGATTGACAGGAGACTCCCCAGCTGGACTCATGGGGTTTTTCTTTCCGACGTGGCACAGGGTCTGAGAGCATCAACACCCTGTGCGTGCTGCACCGCATTCCCCACGCGCTGCCGCAGCCCCAGCAACAAAACATGGAAGATGGGGACAATTCCTTCTGGTGGACAGAAAGGAGGATAAGGAGGATGCACAGGAAGGTAATAACCTGCATGCACATAATGGTGAGCGGTGGCTGAGGACACGCAGCAGCGTGCACATGTAGAGCGTGGGCCTTCGGTGACTCTGCAGCGAGTAATCCCCGCTCAGCTCCAAACACCACAGTCCTCGACTCCACAATCCCAGCTTTGAAGACCATTTTCCTTTTGTTATCAAAAGATGAAGAGGAGGGACATCTGCTTTGTAAAACGGTGTTCCATGGTACAGAACAGCTCATCTCTGCTGTGGCGTCCTCAACAGGCTCTGCACACAAACTTGGCACCACGCTTGCTTCACGCTGCTCCTGTGATCCCGCTGTCCAGCTGTAAGCTTGCAACATGGAACACTTACTGGAAGATTGTTTCGGCATTTTTAACGACTTGTGTCTTGCCTCTACCTCCCACCAAGTTCATACCCATCAACAGCTGTGAACACATTTTTTTCGCTCGTTGCAGAGTCATACTGGCTCTAAGATATACTTAAGGCGTGAATCACAAAGAAATGTGTGGGCTGTAATCACCCTCCACATTTATGGCTCATTTTTCCAACCAAGTTGAGAATTTTGGCAGTTCTAAGCACTAAGGAAAAAAACCTGATTTCTCTCCTCAAATGACTTTATGAAGTTGTCACAAGGTTGCAAGGTCCAGGCCCTCCAGCCAGCTCCCTTATCTTGCTAACCAGAAGTCTACAAAAACTTACTACACTTAAAAAAAAGAGATGACTTTTAAGAGCCAAAATAAAAAACGCACTGAAGCCACTTACAGAGATATTCATGTCCTCTTGATGTTTAACACTCTACTAAACCTAGCAGGCAACAACACAGCTTTCATATAGCAGAACTTCCCAGATCTGTTTGAGAACAAAAAGTAGGTAGAGGACAAAGGTACATCCCAAACTTGTGTGCTCCTAAGGGTTACAGCTTCAGACTGGATGCCCCACATAATGTTGGCTTGATATTAAAACACAGAACATGGTACAGATATAAACCTGCATTCCTGACTAATCTAGGGTTTACAGGTACTTTGCAACAGCGTGTTATCACACCAAACAGTACCATGGTGGTTCTGTGGAGAAGTTAAATTTGTCTATCAGGGTCTACCATTTCTAATAAACAATATTTAAACATTTATTAACTGCTTACTAATATATACTAAAATTTACCAGTGTTGGTTCTTATGGACATTAACTGTGAACACAAAGTTTTCAAACCCTGCTCTTAGACACAACCATTTTAATATTTCAAGGGGCTTTAAAACCTTTCCTGTACTTGAGGTACTTCGGTACAGCCAGTCTTTTACGGCTGCCATTTTATGTTGCATATAAGTTCCATGAAGTCATTATGGCATCGAAAAGGACAACTACGCAACACAGCAGGTTTGTCCCCATAAGCACCCCGTACCACACGCGTGGCTGCGGTTTGCACAGCAGCACAAGGAGGGACACACGCCAGCGTCTCGACATCTGGCTCCAGATGGACTTTTTGCGATGGCATTGGACAGGCATCTTGTGAGTGCCGGCTGCTTCGGACAGAGCCGCTCGCAGGGGCTGCCAATCTCCACGCACATGACTCCGGATCTGCTGGAGATGGTATTTGCAGAGGATCGCTGCCAGCGTTCACCGAGCGGCTCCACAAACTGACTGGCCTGTGTCAGCGCAATTTGAGTGCGCGCAACAGTTTCAGAGGGCTGTGTTCTTATGAGCAAATACTAACTTGGTTGTATTAAAAGACAAGACACCAGTAAGGTGAGCAAGAATATATGAAAAACTGGTTTATCTCTGAAAGATCAGCTGTGATAACATGGATTAATAGATTCAGTGCTATGTTACAACATCAAATACTTTTTGCACCTACCAAGTTTTATTCTTTGCAGGGCAGGGCTAAAACAACACACTGCAAGTTGTTATTTCAAGGAGCAAGGGAAGTAAGTTTTAGCTATCTGGTAAATAACAGGAGATTACTCACATTAGCAAACTGAAAATTACAAGTTCTTCAGTTTTGCAATTCCTTTGGTTTTAGTGGAAAGACTACATCAGTATCGACTGCCTGTAAAACAACACAACTATCTTTCCTTGTTACCTTCTATGTGCTGAAATAGCCTCCTCAGGACTGACAATCAGCTTCTAAAAAGACCTAAAGTCAAGGTGTTATGATCAAGGTTTAGATCACCAGTCTAAAGAATATGGTAAAAACTAAAAAGATCCATCTCATCATTGAGGCAGTGAAACTACTGCTAGTTATTTGGAACACTGCAGATATTCCAGGCTTGTACAGAGACCCTCAGCAGAGCCAGGAAGTGTCATTCACAAACAAAACCAAAATGACATCATCACACACTTAGTTGCTCGCCAGTGACAGGGTCAACTTTGTTTGTACAACTGTCGAGTATCGTACTGTTTGTGTGCATGTGCTGATGCTGCCACTCCAGGACTTGAATCACTCGATGATTTGACAGAGTTATCTTGAAAATAAACTTATCACCATACAGTTTTAATTCATTGTTTTTGAAAGATATTGGATTTTATAATTATATCTACTTCTTAAAAAGAACTGTGGTAAATTCCTTTGCTGGTCTGCAGGTAATACCTGCCATTCTGCTCTCAAGAGTCTTGTCCTTAACAAGTGTTGACTGTTGGTCAAGTGACCTTTTGAGGAATTAAAAGTGATCTGCTTAAATTCACAGACCTTTTGGTCAGAGAATCAAAGTTTTGGATAATATTAGTTTGAGATTTTCTTCTGGCATGTTTCAACAGAGACGGCCTATCCTAATTTTAGTCAGGGTATTAGTTGAACCCTCCACAAACAGATCTCCAGATTAACAGCACTAATGAAGAAGCAAACATTTCCTCTTCTTCTTGGAAAGCAAGGATCCACTCACAGTTCTTCCTAAAACCAAAATGAGGACAAAAGTTCTGAGTACCACTTATGAAGTCCCTATATCTTTTGTATGGTTCTGGGATAACCACGACTACACTTGCAGACCTGACACACAGCACAGCTGGTTGTACCTACTGACACCTTATTTGTACTCATTTTTCTATTCAGAATCCTTCACCTGATAAACAGCAAGTCAGAAGAATTCAAGGTAAAAGTTTCCTATGACAGGAAGAGACACAAGGGCATACACCTACCTACATGCTGGGTTTACGCTTTTATCAAACTTAGGTTTTTAACTGATTTTCGTCTATACCTGGACTAGAAAAACAAGTGCTCTGTTGAAGAATCTGCCTCTTCTGATGTTGTATTCAAACTTTTAAATGTATCTGGGGTGCTCACACCTGATCTGAAGTTAGCCAGCCAACGCAAGCTTTGTTCAGGTCTCTGTTCAGCTTCAGGAGTGAGAACAATGTCAGTTGTAACTCAGAAGGAATGAGAAAAGGCACCAAAAGGGTTTCCAAGGAAGACCACCCTTTACCTCAACACTTGTAAGAAAACTGGAATTCAACAATCAGCCTGAAACAGCCGAACAAAACAGTTTAAAAAACAAACAGTGAGAGTTAATGAGCAGAGCAGAAGAAATACTAGTTATTTAGACTGGTATCAGCTAAGAACAGTACAGATTGCAAGTATGAGGGCTTAAAGCTCTGAATACCTGTTTCAGTTTTTTAAAGCATGTAGACAATATGTCACGGAGAAAAAAAAATACACTCAATACACCCCCCCCAATTTAACCTTCAGAAAGTGAATCACCTAATGACAACACACAGTGAAGAACATTCAAATGTGGCTCTGAGCCCACTTACTGCATTAATTTTTCTTCTTTGCTTTAGGGAATTGTATTGGTATATTCACTTCTAATAGCAAATTGCTCAGGCACCATGTCTTCATTACAGCTCCTAAAGACAGTCTTTAATTTACCTTCATCTTTCCCTTTCAGGGAAAACCACTTCACCTTAAATATAACCTAATGCTGAAAAACACAATATCACCATTAGCTTTCGCAAGCAAAAGGAGATGGAATCAACAAAATATGAACTAGTGTAATTCAAAAGAACAATCACCATTGTCCAAAAAACCCGAGACATTACGAAAGGTCAAAAAACAGAACCACTTCAAAGAAAAAAAAAAAAAACCAACGAACAACTTTCTAGAGCTCAAGCAAATTAGAGGAAAAAAGTAAACACAGTTCTTACAAAAGCCCGTCCCTGTTTATTCACAGCCATTAAGTCAACGGAAAATAATGACAACTAATAGTTCAACACGTTCTATTCAATTTCCTTCTACTCTATGCTTATTAATTCAATGCAAATTATTTCCACTCCAGTTTGTCTCAGAAAACTAAGAAAAATGACAAGTTTCCTTGGGGGAAGAGAGGGGAAGGAAGAAATGGGGTTGCTGAAATATCGTAAGTAGGGGTGCCAGGAAACAAAAAGCACATGCTGCCGACAGACAACAAATTTCCAAGAAAAGAGCGATTCTTGCATCACTGTTGCTAGCGAACAGAGAGTTAATGTGGCACTTCAAGACCTAGAGACTTCGCATGTGGCGTACAAGATCACAGTTTTTCACATTTCTACCCAGATATATTTTTATCTTCTCATGCACAAACCAAAACGTGTAGCACTTCATTTTAAAGCAAATATGCAGGCATATTCTTGATATACAAGGAATCTAAAATATTCTCTCCTTGGGTCATATTTGGGGCCAGATTCATGCTAGCAGGTTGGTATTATCTGGTCAACTATAATATTTGCTCAATGAGACCTTCAGGATTCTTAGAAAATTTATTTTAACTTTCAAAGCCTGATTTTAAAGACTAAATAAAGTATTGCTTTTCTTAATTTAATTCAAGAGAACAATATGGCAGGGGTCACCTTTTTGAAGGCAAACAGCAAAGAGTAGAAAAGCCATTCCAAGTCTTTACTTAATCACTAAGAACCAAGAGCAACTGGCAGCTGGATGAAAAGTGCTGACCAACTATTCTCACTTATTCTTTTCTTTTGCCTCCGTTTCTTAGAACCCGTCAGGAACAGGGGGCGTTCAGAGCTTGAACTGCACATTTTGAAGAAGTCATAGATGTGAGTCTAACAGTCAAGAAAAACTGAGGTAGTGAATGCTGGGAACAAGCACAATAGATGGCAAAATCAGCTAGAGATAAAGCAAAAAGTGTGGGTGCACGTTAGAGCCTGTTGTTTTATAGGCTTTGCGGTCCTCAGGCTTTAAGGTTACACTACTGCTATAAGACACTCCGATGTGCAGATGGGGATCCCTCTCATTTTTTTAAATTAGGCTTGATTCAGACCAAATGAATAGGAATCAAACCCCATCCAACTTGGCTTTTACAAGCTGTGGTCACCAGTCCTGCTTTCGGGGGTTGCTCCAAAAAACAATTAATGCTAGGAGACCTGTTACAAAGTAGATGCATCTGTAATTTCAACCCAGTATCAACACCTAGAGCTTCCAAACTGCTTTCCTCTGACCTGCACTGGCACCAGAGCACATTGGCAGCTTAGAGAGGGAAACACTTCTTATTACTAGTTCGTGCTACAGTAATCAGTTGCATAAAGAGAAAGAAAACTTCAGAAAAGTCTTATTGAGCACAACACCATGGAGCTGCCTTGGAGTGGGACTCTTCTGCAATGAATTAGTCACTACAAGAGCTGGCAAGTTCATTGTACTTTAATTGCTGTCACTGCAACAGTAGGGTTAATACCCAGCATGACAGCTGATCTGTCTTTTTGAAAGTCTATGATTATTCTTTCAGAACCAACAAAGAAAGGTGTTTTTGTTAGAATTACAGAGTTTTAGCATGTCTTCCTATCTGTCAGTTATCTTCTCAAACACAGGTGCACCACTCTACACCATTTATGATTTGGTTTGTTTCTTTTCTGTATTTTTTTTCTATTGTGCTAATGCAAAGAGTTATAACTCAGGAATTTTGGTCATGAAGCTCAGCTCTGTAAAACAAAATAATTGTAAGAATCAACATTCAATAAGGAAGATTTTTCAGGCCCCAAAACCAGTATGGAACAATTTTAAATGTTTGAGTCAGCTCTGAACCAGGGACCTTCAAGAATCTTCCTCCAACCCCCCGTAACAGCAACACCACAGGTTTTATTTCAAACTGTATGCTCAGCATCTGCCTTATTTTACCCCTGTGTTAATGCATAAACCTTTCCTCACCTTTAACGTGGCAGCCAAGCTGGCCATGTGTTCGTTCAGAGTGCTCTCCGACTCCTTGTAAGTCAGGCAGGTGAACTGATATTCCTCTGGATCAAAGGCATCTGCTCCCTGCTGCTCCACGTCGTTAGCTACCCCATCATAATAATCCTCAATATCCCCCGGATCCTCATCCTCTTCCTCCTCCTCGCAATTAGGGTCATAATCCTCTTCATTGCTGTCAGAACCCTGGCTGTTCATGTCCACGGACATCTTAATGCCCTGTCAAACTGCAGAGCAGGAAACCAATTGCAGCTTCTTTTTCTCCTCCAAACTTTATCGTTCTTTTGATTTCATCTGAGCTCTGTCTCCTAAGGGGGGAAAAACAATTTTTTTCTGTTGCCTAAAAATTGTAAGAGAGGCCACGTCAACATCATACAGGTGATCAAACAGCCAGGAACAGACTGACCCAACGGCCCAGATAAAGAAGATTCTGGTGTGCAGGTTCCTTGGTTTGGATCCACTGTGGCTCTTGCACCAGCAAAGCCCAGTCTGCTCTTACAAGGCGAGGTCTAAAACCTCGGAGATTGGCTTACTACATTGCATCCTAGCCCCCAGATGACATTTGACATTTGGAAAGCACTTCCATAACCTTTAATACAGATATTTTCAGAGATACACGTAGATTTATGACATTAAGATTTTACCAACAGCCTAAAGTGCTGCAGAAAAGCATCATATCCGCTTCACCAAAGGAAATAAACCCAAACCCCTTAGCTATGACCACAGCAGCTAGAAAGGGAACCTGTGAAACCCTGTCCATGTCCAGATTGCTTTAGAACCACAGCCATTAAGTGGGACTTTGGAAAATACGACAAACGATCTCTCACATATACCCATTTTAACAATCTTCAATATCATCTCAAATGGTGAAATTAGTTGATGCCTTTAAGCAGGTTCTGCTGGATGTGATGGGGTTACATCCAATGGGAGGAAGTAAAAGAAATTAACTCGTTTTATTTTATCCAGTACCTAAAGGGACCTACAAGAAAGCTGGAGAGGGACTTTTTACAAGGGTATGTAGTGATAGGATAAGAGTTAATGGCTTTAAACTGAAAGAAGGTGGATTTGGATTAGGTATAAGGAAGAATTTCTTCCCCATGAGGGTGGTGAGGCCCTGGAACAGGCTGTCCAGAGAAGCTCTGGATGCCGCATCCCTGGAATTGTCCCAGGCCAGGTTGGATGGGGCTTTGAGCAACCTGGTCTAGGGGAAGGTGCCCCTGCCCATGGCAGGGGGTTTGGAACTAGATGATCTTTAAGGTCCCTTCCATCCCGAACCATTCTATAATTTGTTATCTTCTGAATGTAGAAATTTATGCTAAAGTGTTGACAGTCGCTATTCAAAAAGAATCAGAGCAGCCTTTTTTTTTTAGATTCTCACTGATGTTAGAAAATTCGCATACTTAACTTTACGTATCAGAACTACAAACCTTCTGCTTATATAACTAAATCAGCATGAGTCCAAGTTCTAAGAGATTCAGCAGCAGAACATGTATCAACCTTGAACTATGGTCACCACATATTTAGTCACAAATTTCCATTTAACCCAATAATTTAGTTTCAAGAGAGAATATATTAAATAGAAAAGACTTCAAACAATGCTGCAACCAAATTTTACATATTAAAATACATACATGAAATCAAAGCTATATTTCCACACGCAGCTTGTACTGGGTTTCTTACGTGTTTGCATTTTGCATTACTACGTTGTTAGCTCTGTTACTCAAATATTTTCCCTCAGTATCACAATTTGTAGCTGCTGGGGAAACCGTAATCAAGCTTTGAGAATCCTGACTTTAGAGCACAGGAAATCTCAACCATAAATTTTCATTATTCTTCCTCAATCCGATTGTTTTCTGTTTCAAATAACCTGAGAAAGCAGCACAGAATAACCAGGGATGTACAATTAATTTGAGGAGCTGCAGTGATTTCAGCAGATATAAACCTCCAGTGAGAGAGGATGAAAGCTGGGAGCTAATTATATTGTCCCCTGAATTCTAGTCTCCCTTTCTTTCATTTTCCTTTTTATTTCTTAGCTATCCACAATATAAGTAGCACACAAATATTTTACAGCACTGCTTCCCAAAGAACTTTGGTGGAGCAGAGGCACTGTCTCTCCATATTAGAAGGAGAGAGATGTGAAATCTGATTTGACAGACACAAAGCAAACCTATATTGTCCCTCCCTCTCCCCTGCTTAGAGTTAACGATTCAGTTCTGAGCTTAAATCTGTATCGACACTGACCTCTTACATAAAAGTAGTAACGAATCTTTATCTGTTAAACCTTATGTTAAAGGAATAATTTATTTGAGAATCCAAAAGCACTGTGAGCGTTACTACAGGGATATCAACAGTCTCATGTGCGACAGCTCGTTCAGCCGAACTCAGAGCATCGCAAAGCCTGAGGAGGTTTCACCAGTCAGGAAACTTCTCAAACTCACTCAGATGCCACACCCTAGAGACAGAAAAAAAACACCTAGAATGCTGGGTCCATTTGCTGTCTTAACCCACAGCGAGTCCTGTCCAAGCAATGAGATGTTTTTAGACGTCTAAGCAGAATGACAGGCCTACCCGGTCCCTCAGCAGTCACACAGCAGTCGCTGGGGAGGAAGCTCAGAAGGGTGCAGACCTGTTTCTCTGTGCCACTAACACACTTATTTGAGCAAACAGAGGAGCTGTTTGCACGTGCAAACGGGATATATCAGGCAGAAAAGTCTGCAGACTGGATGACTTTTGTGAATCCTGTCACAACGTTCAGAGAGAGCAGACTTCCAGCATAACTGAACGTCAGACGGACATGCGTGAAGACAGAGGAAGACAAAGGCACAAGCTCTGTGGACAAAGCAAAGCAGGGTTCTAGGAAAACGAGGAGCAGAATTTGCCTCACCTAACACTCAGCCTAATGCCCTCATGACCCAATGATGAGCTCTTTAAATACAAACCAAGACACAGCTAATACTTGACAGGACTAGTTTTTAAGGCAATAAAGATGTTAAGCTCAAAAAAGAGGGTAAAAAACCCAAAGAGTATTTAGATTAAATAATTACCATAATCCTAAAAAATCAGATTATAAAATTTTAAGCCATATTTAGATCACTTTCCTACCCAAGGGAAGATGAGGTACTTCTTTACCACCTTCATCCAAGATACTCCTTCGTCTTCCCTAACACTAACAGAATTGAACCCCCTCTCTTCCTCCAGCCTCCTCGCAGGGCTCATAAACACACCCACCCCTACGCTCTGCTGCCCGTCGGCTCCAACAGGGATGCTCTCTCACTGAGTCCTGCTTTGCAGCACAATTCTTCTTAACAAGGTCTCTGGAAACAAAATGCCTCCAAATATGCCACCATCAGTCTGTCTCTGACTTCACCACCGTTAGACACAGTAAATTACATTATCTCACCTCATACCTCGTCCTGCTACATCATTATTTTCTGATTTCTTGCCCTCTGTCTTTGTGGGATTCCTCTAACAAGTTCTTTGGAGGATACTCCCATTTTTTCTGTTGATATTTCACAGCCATTTGAGATGGCTTTTTCTTCTCTCACCTCTTTATTGATAATTCTGAAGCAGATGAAGTCTAACTTATCCATGTAAACTTCCAATGGGCTGACACTCTATCTGTGACCATCTACAACCCAAACCCCACACCCCACACCCACTATCGATGCTAATCGCATCTTTGTCTATGTCACTCAAACCTGTAACCCGTAGATCATCCCCAATTGCTTCCTCACACACATAGAACAAGCTCCTTGCCATTTCCTTCTCCAATGAGCTTTTCAATAGGACTTTTTTCATCCTAAGTGTGAGAAACTAGACCACCACCCCCCATGCTTTTCACCGCAGACGACTCTGCAGGGACCTCCTCGCCACCTTCTCACACATCCCCCGGGGAACCTGCCCGCTCTCCTCCCACCTCCCAGCCTTTGTTCAGACTATCACGACTGCCTTGTCCCTCTCAACTCATCTAACCCATTTTGCTCCCGTCCTTTCTAATCTACCATCACTTTTAGCAAGTCACTTTACGCATACCTACGCGAACGTTCCTTCCACGGTAACCCTGAGCTTGGGCAGAAAGATACCCAGTTTAAATTACCTCAGCTCCATCGCTTTTGTAATACAAGACTAAATCCTGTGCTTGTCCCAAACAGGCAGAACGCTGCACACGGGGAAGGGGGAAGCCCGGGAGCACCGGAGCAGGGAGCTGTTGAGGAACAGCCCGGGCTGGAGGGGGGAGACCCGGCACAATCGGGGTGCCCAATGCCGGCCCCAGAGCTCCCGGGCTGCGGCTTCTCCCCCGGGCAGCGCGACCCCTGGAGCTCGGCGCGAAACTGAGGTGAAGTTACAGAGAAGCGGCCCCGCGTCCCTCCCGCCGCGCTCGCCCCGCCCGGGCCCCCCGCCAGGAACACGGGCCCGGCCGGCAGCGGCGCTCACCGGTCGCCCCCAGCTCCTGCCACCGCGGGACGGCGCGGCACAGGCCGCCCCACCGGGAGCCCCCGCCGCCTCCCCCGCGCGGCGCGGCCCAGCCCCCCGCACTCACCGGGAGCCGCGGAGCGCGGGCGGGGTACACGGGGAGCGGCGCCCCGGGCTCCTCCTGCCGGGCCGCCACTGCCTGCGCGCCGGAAGCACCGGCCTCCGCCTGGCGTCACTTCCGCCGGGCGGGGCCGGAGCCGCCGCCGGGCCGGTCCACTGCGTTGGGCCGGGGGGGAACAACGGAACCACTGTTGGGACAGGGGGGGCTGGCGGGCGGCGGCTCAGCACTCTCAGGAGACGCTGGCGGCCCGGCGGCCTCGGCCGATGCCGGCGCGCGATGGCAGCACTCACCGCCGGCGACCGGCACCGCGGCCGGGCAGGACCCGCCACTCCCGCGCGCAGCGGCCGCCGCGCTCCCGGCCTGCCCCGCGCTCACCTCCCCCAGTATCCCGGCGTGCCCCGCACTGGGGTAAAGGTTGCGCGGCGGAGAGGGCGGCACTGGTTCGACGGGGACACGGCGCCCCGGTCCCGTTCTTCCCCCGCCACCTGCCGCTGCCGCCATGGCGGAGCAGCCGCAGCCCATCAGCCCCGTGAAGAACTTCTTCGCTGGCGGTTTTGGAGGCGTCTGCCTGGTGTTCGTGGGGCACCCGCTGGACACCATCAAGGTGAGACAGCGGCGCGCACCGGGGAGCGGCGGGGGCGGGGAGGCGGCCGGTGCCGGGCGGTGCGGGGCAGCCGGGGAGGACTACACATCCCGGCGTGCACCGCGCGGGAAGCCGGAGGGAGCCACCAACTCCCGGCGTGCACCGCGCGGGGCGGGGCTTAACGGGCTGGCCGTGCGGCGCCCCCTGCCGGCGCGGCGGTGTCGTGTCGCGTCAGCGGGCGGTTCACCGTAAAAATCGGGGAACAAAATAAATAAATAAAATAAAAAAAGGGGTCGGTGTCCCGGGGGTGACGGGAGCACATTCGGGTCCGGAAGGAGGGTACCAAGGGGCTGAGCGGTGACACGGGGTCACCTCGCAGGTGTCGACGAGGGGTTGCCATCCTGACGTCATCCCAGCAATTAATTAGTGAAATATATTAACTATTAAATGCATTAAAATTCTGTCTCGGTTGCCAAGGGCTACAATGATGTTAATATCTCTATCAATATCGTAAAGTCTGGTCACAAAACTTAACTTTGCGATAGTCATATAGAGGTGTCCTCTGAATCAAACTTTAGCGTTTATTATATTTCATTAATTGTTTATTTATTATCATTATTATATTTATAACTTATATTACTATCAATAACCTTATTATATACAATGCGTAATTATATACATTATGTTGGATATAAGTATATTATTTATAATATTAATATGTTGTTTATGTTATTGTTTATTTTTATTTATTACTTATCCTTAAGTTATATCATATTACATTAAATTAATCTGTTTCAATTACATTCGTATTATATTTAATAAAATAACATTTTCCTATCCCGACTTACTAGGTCAGACTGCAAACCCAGCCTAAGCCGCAGCCTGGGCAGCCTCCGCTCTATTCTGGGACCTTCGACTGCTTCCGAAAGACTCTCGTTGGAGAGGTAACTGTTCACCCCTCAGCTGCGGCGCTGGCCAACAATATCACTTACCGCCCTGTGTCGCCAGAGCGGAATCACATGGGAATGTTGCCCCCCAGAGACTTAGCAATTCTTGATTAAAATTTTTAAGCATGTTACAAAGCTTGGGGAATGGTTAGAATCCACCTGCTCTAGGTGCCCATCTCTTTGTTTTGTTAAGAAATGGTTTTGGTTCAAATTGGTAGTGCAATGTTAGTATCCGACGTTATAGACTGGAGTGGATTTTGGCAGCTGTTCACTGGCTTTGTTGTTGCGGTCGGTGGAATCTGTTGTCTTTGGCATTTGGGGCTGTGTCTGGAAATCCTAAAATAGGGAATGACTTTTGTTGATACAAGTAGTGCTTTCCCTTCTTTCTATAATGTGTTTAATGTGTTTTGCCGTCTATGAGAAGGCAGAGGAGTATTAATTTTTTTTTGAGAACAGAGAGTCAGTTACGATAGTTTTGTTACGATAGTTTTGTTCAGTCTTCAGAAGGTGGACAGCGGTTCTCACCCCTGAATCACCCATGTCGCGTGATAGAACTCCAGTCTGGTTTGTATTTAGAAAGGCACGCAGCCTTGGTTTAAAGACTTTAAGTGACATAGAATCCCATTTTCTGCTTCGTGAGTTTTCCCAGCAGCCGTTTACCATTTGGAAACAACGAGCCTGAAGCCCGACTTTTTGTTTACGAGCCTGAAGTCTATTTTCAAACCGCTGGATCTCGTTAGGTAACTCTCCGTTAAATGAAAGATCTGTCTCGTATCTGAAATCTGCTTTCATGATGGTATTAACGGGTTGTTACGTAACCACGGCAAATCTCCCTTCCCTGGTCTCGCCCATGAAGCGCTGAAACACTTTGCTGGCTCCAAATCCCTCGCGGTTTTTCACACCCCTGCTGAAGCGCAGATGTCAGAGCTGAACCACAGCAGCCTCGTGATGTAAAGTTCCAAAGTAGCTGCTGCCTCTCTCCTCCTACTCAATACTCATGGGTTTCTATAAGGAAAATGATTAAACCTCCCTGCCAAGGCCGTTTGTTTCCTGCTGCTCATGGGAAGGTTGAGCAGGAGCATCTGATCTTTGTCAGCCGGATACAATTTCATTAGTCAGTCGTGCTCATAAGCGTGTAGACATGTACTGGGATACACTGATAGGGGTGGACGGACCAGCAAATGGTTAATTTGTGCATCTAGCCTTTATCTAGAAAGATAACTCTAATTTTAATTTTTAAAAGTTCAGTTCAAAGGCGAGATAAATGAAATAAATGGTGCTGCTGGGGTCCACATTGGAATTTTTTCATGTGTGTTGTCTGATGAAGGGAAACATCAAGAACGTAAAGTTGTATAGTGAAAAGTTTTGACTTAGGGAAGGAAACTAAAAGGAATGTGCTCTTGAACTTGTTTCAAACTGAGTTTTTGTGGCAAGTGAAGTAGTTCAGATTAGCTCTTCATTTTTCTGAAGAGTGAATTCAATTCAGCATTCTCAGGCTCAGTGTCAGGATTTTACACTACTGCAATTGATGACTTATTGATAAAGCACATGTACGTTTTTGTCTGTATTTGAGAGAGAAGACTTTTAACATAATCTATTAGGACTATTATTCAGGTGGGTTTTAACTTCCTCATACTTGAGATATAAGTACAGGATGAACAGAATTGGAGCAGGAGAGTGTAAGTGGTGCCGGTGTTTTCCAGGAGGGCCCTGAGCCTCAGCTAAACATGTATAATTGCGAATAAATGACAGACCCCGTTATTCCTCTGATTAATTTGACTGTCTGATACCATCCTGTATTGAAGCCTTTCGCTTCTCAATGAGTTGAAACGCATGCAAAGTCTATGCAAAATCAAGTAATCCTTGTGATAACTTTTCTTGCAGGGAGTCCGAGGCTTATACAGAGGAATGGCAGCTCCTATTGTGGGGGTGACACCCATGTTTGCCGTGTGCTTCTTCGGATTTGGCTTGGGAAAAAGACTGCAACAGAGAAAACCTGATGACATTTTGACGTGAGTTTCTGAGTTAATCAGTTGGAAAAGGCACCCCAAGGCTCCTGCTGTATTGTCGCACACTGCGTCGTGGTGCAAATTTGTCTCTTCTCCTGGGTTATAAATATAGATCTAAAAAATAAAACACTCGTGTGTTTTCATGCTGCTGGAAGCGTGGGACTGATAGCACAGGCTAAAAACAGACCGCATGTGGGCAGGTGCTGTGCACTTCCCTTTCTGCGCAAGAAAGAGCCATTAAGCAACGATTCCGTTTTAGATGAGTACAGTGTGAGTTATACAATGGTCGCCTGCCAGCAGTCTCACTATTAACTGAAACTACGGGAGAAATAAATTCATGGTCAAGCAGGCTTGACAACGTTCACGTCCCAGTTCTCTTTTCCCTGTTGGTTGTGACTCTTGCTGTGTCCTTATGTTAGGATATAATGATAGCCATGCAAATGTTTTATTATTCATTTCTGAAAGAAGGTGTTTATGAGCAGCTCTCCTCTCCGGCATGTCTAAGCTTCTGGAAAAAAGACAGGGAGCTAAGAAAACTTTGTGGCTTTCTACATACGCTTTCTACATACTAACTTATGCATGAAGCAAGACCCCAACCCATAAAGTGCTCCCTTAACACCTTTGCTGACTTGTGATGTATAGCTCTACAGGAACAGAACCGTAGCTTAGCAACATTTTACTCTGTTATTTGAGGAGTACGTAGGATCCGTGTTGGGAAGCAGGAGGCCGTTGTGTTGAGTCAAGCGTGGTGGGGTGGGGAGCTGCGGCTTCTCCCACAGCCGTGGCACGGAGCGAGCTCCCTCTGCGCAGGCCGTGCCGAGCTGCTGGTTTGCCACTGCCACAGCAGCGTCCGCGTGCAGACAAGGCTGAAGGGTAAGGCCAGGGGAACAATAAGGAGCGGAGAATACAAGGGGAAAAAATGAGCTGTGGGGTTATTTCCAGCAGCCTTATCACCTCAGTGCCTTGTGTTTTATACACGTCGTACCAAAGAGAAGTCTTTATGCCCAAGCAGAGCAGCAGGAGAGAAAGAACAAAGGTCAACAAGTAGATGATGGAACTGTCATCGTGGCCAACTGTGCTGTACCTCAGGTGCCAGACTTTACAGTGTACCCGGGACATGATACCCAAAATGAAGGGTCAGACCCTGAGCACCATGGCTGTGGATGCAGAGGCAGGCAGGATGGCAGTGATTTCCCCATGTTGCTTTTTAAGGGAATTTTTGGAAGGAAGGAGATGGGAGAAACTTGAGTTAGAAAACTCAAAGCTTAGTTTGAGTAGGAGGTGCATGTGGAGTGGTGAGGGAGATCTGAATGGTCTGGAAGATTTAATGGGAATTTAAGAGTAAAGAAAGGTGTAAGAATTGGAAAACCTGAATAGAATACCATCTCTTGGGCAAGTGGAGAGAAGTGGGAGGCATGGAATTTAATTAAATTGATATATTAGGATGTCTTACTAGAGAAAGTAACAGGATGTTGGATGTAAAAATAAGCTTGTGATAAAGAAACTCAGTCTGTTTCTGCCATGGAGGCTTTGCCACATGAAAGCAGGTGCAGAATGTGTGGGATGATGGCAGGTTGGTCAGACAAACTTGATGATGGCAGAGGCTGAAGAAGTGAGGGACTGACAGGTGACAGAAAGGAGGCTCCTGGCTGCACAAGCAGGAATATACGTGGAAACTGGGGTCGCTGAGAAGACTGTGGGAGACTGGAGGAGGAAGAGACTGTTGAGTGTAAAAATCAGTGGGAAATGGTGTAGCAAAACATGCAAGTACAAGGATTATTAGCAAATGCAATGCTGAGTTATGGTTGCTGTGGGAACCAGGGCTTTGAATCCCAGAGATCTTAGATGTTTAGCTCTGATTATGCATTGATGGGGCACTTCTGCACTGATCAAAAGCAGTGGATGCATCTCTAGTTCCACTGCCGGCCTTGTGCAGGGCAGCATGGCCTGGTGGTACCAGGGTCTTTCTTGCCTTCATTTCCCATGTGCTATGTTGTTTCAGTGTCTCTTCTGTTTCCTCGGGGCAGATATCCTCAGCTGTTTGCTGCTGGCATGTTGTCGGGAGTGTTCACAACAGTAATCATGGCTCCAGGAGAGAGAATCAAGTGCCTTTTACAGGTAAGGTGATGGGAATTTAATTTTAGGGGTCTCGTCTCTCCACACCAGGAACTTTGATTAGTGTATTTACTCTGTTCTGGTTTTTAACAGGACCGAGACAACTGTCATTTAATGCAACTGTGTCACAAAGAAGCATTATACAAACTCACCATGACAGTATAAGAACATAGAGCAGTCATTGCCTTATTCGTTTTACAGAGCACAAGCCTTATACCATGAGGCATCAGTGGATGCCTCAGTCCACATCAAAGTATGGAAAAGTCAATTTTTTTCAGAATGAAACTGTTTCTAAAAAATGCAAAACTCTAGATAATCAGACTCTTTCTAGTGCAAAGATTTTCTGTTACCTTGACAAGTTCCCAATATATAACTAAAGTATGCATTTCAAAGGACATGGAATAGTTTTCTAATGTTTGGGTGACTTAGTTCTATACCTCCTGCAGGGTTTTGAAAGCATTGTTGGAAAATGTAAACCTGAACAAATGGAAACACCATCTTCAGCAGAGATGGGCAGCTTTGCGCCGTTCAGACTGCGCTGAGCTCTGTTAGTGTGGTGGTGGGTGGTCACATTAGTTGTGACAGACGTGGTGTTACTGTGAAAGCTTTTATACACATACAAATTGTTTGAATTTCACAAAAATATTTGAAGGCTACTTTCTGTCAGTGCAATGTAGAATTACTGAACTGAGTTCAGTTGTTTCAAACTTACACTGGGGAAAAATAAGGGAGAATGTAATCACTGCGTGGAACAGTAAATATACCCTCAGCTTGAATGGGAGAGCACTGCTTGAGGAAGTAACGCTGAGGTTTCATGGGCAGGAGTGCCTGTGGAATGAGAACATGCTCTTTCCCCTGTGGAAATGTACGCGTGGCTTTGTAACTATCAGCTGAATGATTGTTCACTAGTCATAAACTATCACTTTAATCCTTCAGATCCAGGCAGCTACAGGTGAAACTAAATACAGTGGCTCTTTGGACTGCGCCAAACAGCTGTACCGCGAGGCTGGGATTCGTGGCGTGTACAAGGGGACAGTGCTCACCCTCATGAGAGGTAACTGCTGATGTTCTGGTGCTTCTGCTGCATGGGGTGCTCTAAGATAAGAAGCCTGATACAGTATCGTAGATCTCGCTGTCCCTTTAGGTACTTGGAGATGCCGCACCACCCTTTGTTTTTTTTTCCAGTCTGCAGAGCTACTCCAATGCCTCAAAGGGACTGAGATATAAACGTGAGATTCTCAGTGAGCAAGGAAGAGATTAGATGACAAGGATCAGAGGGATGTAGGAAGTAATTAAGATCTGAGAAGCCAGGAGGAGTGAGATACTTCAGGAGAGGAGCAGAGAGAACAAAGAGAAATACAGAAGTGGGCGCTTTTTTTTCATTTTCTTGGAAGAAGGATTGTGACTGTGAATGCTGCCATATAATACTGACTGTTTTAAACTCTGTGATTGCATCAGTTATGCTTTCTACCCACTTGAGTGTGGGTTATTTTGGACTGGGATGTTATGACCCCTCTCACAACAACAACAACAACAACAAAGGAATTGTTCCGGACACTGAATCCTTTGCATGTTTTGGTACTTTCTCCTTTGAAAAGCGTTAGATTGTTCCCCATAATGGGGCAATGTTTTCCAAGGGTAAGCTGGAATATCTGTATTTTGATACCTCAGTTTTGGAATTTGTTCTATCCTCTGCTTCTCACAATAGCATAACAGCTGGCAATGTAACTCTGGCAATGTAACTCTGGCAGCGTCCAAGCCAGAGGCTGGTTCTCCATTTCAGGCACAAGCTAAGAATGGGCTGCAGGAGTAGCTTAAAAAAACAAACCCCATCAACTACAAAAATAAAACAAACCAAACCAGCACCAAAATAGAATCATTAGAACAAATAGTTTGCAAAACTCATGAAGTTCCTGTACTGCTCTGGTTTGTTTTGCAGCAATTAAGAAAGCCTAGAGCTGTCTCATCATTAGTTTAATGGCCAGCAGGCAGGTTACAGCCTGATTTGAAGGGCTGCTGACAGAAGCACTGGAGAGCAGATATTTTCCCAGCTCCTGCCTTTCGTACCTGCTGTTCCTGGGAAAGTTCAGGCTTCCCTGTCTAGAGCAACAGAAGATTTTGTTTGTAGAGGAGTTTCAGAGAAGGAATCTGGATGTACTTAGCGATGTTGCTGAGCTGGCATGGGGCTGCTGTGCCTCTTCCCACTACTCACGGTCTTTGTTGTTTACCCAACAGACGTCCCAGCCAGCGGAATGTACTTCATGACGTACGAATGGCTGAAGAACATTCTGACCCCTGAGGGAAAGAGGTTAGTGAAATCCCACAGTCATCATTTTCTAGACTTCTCAGACACTGCTGGTTTATCTCTCCAGTTAGGAAGAGATTTAGAGTGGTATCATCAAAACAATGTTTTTAAAAAAAGGTCGCTGGTCTGGTGAGTTGACCTGTTTTGGTCTGGAGTTAACTGACAATTAAAATAGTACTCGGTTTCTCTCAGGTTATAGCATTGGATCTTATTAGCCAAGTAAGGAGTACTTAAAGTAGGTATCTTCACTTTCACTCCTGGGTGTGCACAAAGAGCTGGGGGGTTTGTAGGTTTTTGTTTGTTTGTTTGTTTTCTCCACAGAGCATTTGCGTGTGTGCTGCTGAATGAAAAGCTTTGAACCTTTAGGCTGGAGTTAGTACATTTTGCCCACAAGGCTCCAATTCTCGGAAATCCCGCTCAGATACTGCACTCTGTGTCTGCAGCGTTGTGCTGCCTTCCGGCTGTCAGCGAGGCTGCCTCTTTGCTTGTCGCCTTAGGCAATACAGATGGCGTTTTACTTTTTTAATTATTTTCTTCTTTTTTTCTCCTTTTTTCTTCCACCCGACTCGTGCCAAGTGTGAGTGAACTCAGCGCGCCCAGGATCCTGTTTGCTGGCGGCCTGGCTGGGATCTTCAACTGGGCGGTTGCCATTCCACCAGATGTGCTGAAATCCCGTTTCCAGACCGGTGAGTTGCATCCCAGCTCATCACGGCCGTGGTCAGTGTGGTGCTGCGGGGAGAGGGCTGGGCAGCGATGGAAGATGCATCTGGGACGTAGCATGTCTCGAGCACAGCTTGAGACAAATATGTGAAAAACCCAAGTGTGTTCCTAGCTTTTTAGTTGGTTTCCTCACAAATTTTTGGCACATCAGGATGCACTTCTGTCTCTGCCTCCCTGCTATAATATCGTGATCCTGATTTGAGATACTTGTTTTGAAACCTAAGCATAGAGGTCATATTAATACAACCATATGTCATGACTTTTAGCACAAAAGTATTTCTTTGAGGGGTTTTGTTATTTCACATCAGACATAGTTGTATAAATTGTAGCCTGTGCTATCTGATATTTATATATCAGATATATATATATATATATAAACTGGGCATAGCTTGCTGAGAGCATTTCTTTCACACTAGCAGATCTACTCTTGAGTATCTGTGACCTAGTTATTGTGAGGAGGTCCCCAACCCTTGAGCTTCAGCAAAATTTGACAGGTTTTTCCTTGGCTTGTCCAGGGGTCCTAGTCAATGAATATTTCTGTTAAGGCTCCTTGTATTCTGTCTGTCTCTCTCCACAGGACAGGCAGTAACCATTTTTCTTGAGTCACAGATCATGATAATCTAGTGCAGGAAACTTTTTCTCTGAATGACGGCTGCTGTGGTTGTTCGATATCATACCAAGGACCAAGTGTGAAATACATTACAGCTTTGCGTCCTTGTTCCACTGAGCCAATCTCCAATGTTGCCTTATAGATGAAGTGCTTTAGTGGTGGCTGTTTAACCGGGTTGGTTTGTGGAGTATGTGTTCAGAGGGCTGGCGGAGGCAGCGCTTTCCACAGAAGTGTCAGGAGAAGCACGAACTTGTTCTTTGAATGAAACAACTTTTTAAAAGCACCTCACCCAATCTGTGTAACATCAGCATTAAAACAGCCTGTGCTTTTCACCTTTCTTATGAATAAACTTCATTTTTTATATCTGACCTTCCTATCTCCTAATTGCAGCTCTTGTGGTCAGTGACACAAGTAATAGCTCAGACATCCAACCCTGACAAAAGTTATTCTCCTTTCTTCCCCGCCCCACAATGACTTGATTAGATAAATTCTTTGTGGTGATGGTGAGTAAACCTTCTGTTTACTGAATCTTTAGTAAGGTGTCCTTTTTGTTTGATTGCATTTGACTGAAATAGATCATTTTTCCAAGCAGATGTTTTCACAGCGGCTTCAGCAATGCGTGGATTCTGGTGTCACCCAGACGACAGAGCAACGTGAACCTGTTGAAAATCCTGGGCTGTTACATACACCACATTCTTCAGCATTTGTGGCTGCCACATGTCTTAGCACATGTGTTTTGTATCTCTTTCAGCTCCTCCAGGAAAATACCCGAATGGCTTTAGAGATGTGCTGAGAGAGCTGATCAGAGAGGAAGGAGTTGCATCTCTGTATAAGGGCTTCACAGCTGTAATGATCAGGGCATTTCCCGCTAATGCGGTAAGTAAATTGTGATTCCAGATGGGTTTTGGGGACCCAGCCACACACAGTGAATATTCATAGTCTGTGACCTGCTGGTTACTGTTATACCATTTCAGTGAGATTCTTGTCACTGCAGGTGCTTGTGACTGCTGGTGTCCAGGTTCTGAAAATGTTCCTAAATCTGTGGGGAACACCAAGTAAACCTTCCTTAAAGATTTGCATGAAAGCTCTTTGACTCATTACGATAGTATTTCTTTTCTGATTGTACATCCACCAGTAGAAGACAGAAATGTGTGGATATGTTTGGACTGGCTTTCACTTCAATAAAAAATGAACCTAACAGAGTAGAAATTCTGCCTTTGTGTGGAAGGATATAGTAGAATTTTTGCCTCTGGTCTAAGACCTTTTTTTGTTCTCTTCCTCCTTCCACATCAGCTATGTCAGGTGTTTATAGTGCTGCATTTCAAAAACCTTGTTTGGAATAGGTTTTTAGAATCCTTATTTGTTCTCTTTTCCAGGCATGTTTTCTTGGTTTCGAAGTTGCTATGAAGTTTCTTAACTGGGTTGCACCAGGTCTATGAAGACTGGGAAGCCTTTGGAAATTAGGAGAAGGAAAAGATTGCAAGTCTGCCTCAAAGGAATAAATTGAAGTTTCAGGAATGATTGCTTGCCTAATACCTTTCTGCCTTCCTCACGTTCTTCAGGTGGTGCTAGGTGCTGTTCGGAAATGTAAGCTGTAGCTCTGAAGCAGAGGTAATGAGGAAAGTTAGTGGTGATAAACCTGTCTTCTGAGCCAATGTTCCACAGCAGTCATGCTGCTAACATACTGCTGTCACTATTACACTACCTTAAGTACTTCCTTATGGAAGAAGGGGACACTTCTTAAAATGTAATTCTTTATTTACTGAAGAAACACGTAGCTATTAATGCTGAAACGCTTCCTTAAGATGGTTGTCTGGTGATGTGTACTTCACTCTCAGCTGCACGCACCGGTATCAACACGCAATGTCAGATAGCGCTCTCATCTCTTGTCGTTTTTCACTTGTGCCTATTTCTATGTTGACAGCGGTTTTAATCTTACACGCATGCAATGCAGCAAACACCGAGCTGGGCAGGGGAGGCCAGAGCTACGTTTCAGTGGCCTGGGAGGTATTACAGGTCTTTTCTGAGGAACTAGGAGGAAAAATGAATTGTGCTTAACGTTTCTACTGAGCTTTACTGAGGCAGCCATTGAGGAAAGGTGTTTGATTAACCGCAACTTTTCTCTGAAATCCCTTTCTGTCTCACTGAAGATATCCCAAATGTGATTTCAAAAGGACAGCGCGGTTTATAGCAACCCACGATGTGTTTGATTCATCAAACGTTGTGTCCTGGGATTCAGTCTCTGACCCGAGAAAATTCAACAGGACTTCCAAGAACTCAGTCCCCCTGACACAAGGGGGATACTTGAAGTGGACACTGGCTCTGCAGTCTTGTCTAACTGTATTCTTGCTCCTGTTCCTTTGTTTTCTCTTAATATTGTTAAACATAATCACATTTTCTTTTGAGAAATTACTAATGCTAAGAAGCAAAATGCAACTTTAATTTCTTTTTGGTTTTGATGCAGTATTGTTGTAACTCAATAAAGCTGGTTGCTGCTTGGCCAGAGTGTGTGCTTCGTTTACTTTTTGCATGGTCACGCATTGTTAGTTTCGCAAAACTTTTCCAATTCTTAATTCTGAGATAGGATTGGAAGTTGCGCTGTGCTGTCTTTAGTTGTTAACCCCTTGCCTTTTAGCTTTTGGATTTTTGACTGTCCAATGTGAGCTGTGGAAATGAATGTTCTGCACTTCAGTGTTTGTCCTGCAAGTCCTCTTAGGTGCTGTGTTGTGGCTGCAGTTTTTTAACTATAAAACTGGAAACTAAATAACAAGTTGCATTTTCCAGGAAGAGACCTGGACACAGATAGAGGGGAGCTGAGGGAAAGCGTCTGTCCTGATGCCCCACAAGAAGGGCGGCTGAGAGTTTGTCCTGGGTCTGGCATTGTCTCTTGGCCTCTGCCATTAGGAAATAATCTTCACCTTGGCTTTCCAAGGCAGGGTCAGCCCTGGGTACCTCCCACCCAAAGGTGCTGCAGAAGCCTAGAATCCTACTTTCCTTCCCAATTATTTGGAAGGACCCGAAGGGAACCTGCCTTCCCCAAAGTCCACCCTTTGCGTTCTACAGGGTAGGGGCGTGAAACCAATGAGGTAGCCCCTGGTGCGTGCAAATCTCAGCTACTTGGAGCTGCCTTTGTGATCTTGCTGCTGCTGCTTGACCCACCATGGCCTGTCCCCGCTCCTCACTGCTTGGTCACCTGCTGCTGCTCCTGCTTCTCCAAGTCACTGTGGTGATGGATGAATTAAATACTAAAGTATGAACTCAGTTAATACTGGTTCAGAGAAGTGATTAAAGGACATTAATCTCTCCAAGGGTTGCCAATACAGCTCCAACCTTGTTTCAAGAGGACCAGGTCTGCTTTCACGGCGCTCTGCTTCCCGGCCACCAAATGCTGTACTGCTCTGGCCACCTTTCTGACCTCTGTGCTTGGGCTCTGATGCCTCAAAGCAACTTTCATTGGTGTTATAAAGCTGAATTTTTTCCTTCCCTTTCATATATGTATTCAAGAAATACCGACACTTCTTGTGAGGGATAGACGTGCATCTTCTTTCCTAAGATTCCAGACACTGATGCTTAACTCTGCCCATCCCAGCTGTTCTGCCCAAGATGCATTCTGATGAGCTCCTGATCTCCCAGGAAGAACTGAAGCAGAATCCTCCAGGTTGGGAGCGCTGTTCTGGGTTGGTTTCTGACGCTGCTGCCCAGCAGATGGCTGTCTGGGGCTGTCAGCCAGAGGGACAAACCCGCAGGTCCCAAGGCAAGGTCAGAGGCGAGGAAGCTGCTGGCCGGGCTCTGCGGCCGCTCGTGGCAGCTGCAGCTTTCTGAGTCAGGCTGCAGTATTCCTACATCTCTGACAAGGACAGACAGACAGCTGGAAGGCAGGAGCCTCTTCTGCACATCTGCCAAGGAAGCCTGTGATCCTCCACGCCTGGTGGTGAGCTGCACATCGCACCGAGTCCTCCCTCCCATCCCAGTTCTATTAGGCTGGAGTGCTGCAGTTTGTGAAAAAACATTTAATTATTGGAAAATAAATCAGGGAGTGGTGATGCCCTGAGTTCGGTTGCTGGGGTTAAGAGCTCAGCTCTTCCATGAGGGCAACAAGAAGCCCCTTAGTCCGTGTGCTGGCCTGTTGCTCGGCGCTCCAGCACTTACCTTGGCTGCGCCGGCACCAGCTCAGGGTCACCTGTCTGTGACCTTAAGCAGCATCTGCCCTGAAAGACTCAGAAATTCGCTACACTTTCTAATACTTCAGTTGTTACTGGTAACTGTAAACTATCTCTTTTCTGTCAAACAACCCGTTTCCATACTTCTCTTTTTCAAAAGCATTTAAGATTTTTTTTCCCATTTAAATTATCCAAATTATATTCTCCCTAATCTGAAGTTTTTGCAGAGCTCTGTATTTTGCCTGGTAAATTTCTGGCTGTTTAATATGCTCGATTTCATTTGGTGCTTTTAGATCAGTAAAATATGGAAGAAGGGAACCAAGGATGAGAGGCTGCTTTCCAAAGACAGTGGTGGGAGGAGAGCAGCTTTGGCAAGGCCGATCAGACACATCTGCTTATTTGTTCAAAAACTGAAACTCACGCACCATGGAAATGTTTTAAAAGCTGCTCCTGTCTCTCAAGATTCTGCCACACAAAATGTACCGAATCCTTGCTCCCTGGTGTGTGCAGCCTTAGAATGAGAGAGGGATTTAAACACAGGTGCAGTTTCCTGCACACTGAGGACTCTTGCCCAGATTTGCATTCAAATGTTATTTTCTAATTGTCCAGCTCTTTGTGGGAATCGAGGCAGCACAGACATTAATGGGATGCAGCAGCAGCTGGTAAGCTGGGTCTCTGTACCAGCACAGGATACCGATAACATTTGTCTTTATGGTCTTTGTGACAATAGTACATGTTTTTCCTATATCAAAACCATCATAGAGTTCCACAGGATTATTTGCTGTACATCTTCTTGGCCCATCCTGCTTTGATGCGGGTGATTTTTCCAGTGGTGATTCAAGGTGCCTGGAAGTATTGCAGAAATAATCCATGATACAGAAATCTTCCGTGCTTGCACTTCAAATCTTCCATTTCTCTGCCCGTTGCGTGCAAATGGCTTTTGTGTACACTCAGCACTGCTATATCGACAGCAAGGTGCTTGGAATACACCTGAAGCTGGGGCTGTTGGGATTGCTGGGGTTCCTGCTCCTCCCTGCTCTCCAGGATGCATTTTGGGGGATCTGTGCTCATTCTGTGATCATTCCTAAAACCAGGCAGACCACTGGCTCAGCAGCCATGGACGTGGCCCTGACCGTGGTTTTCACTGCGCTTTTTCCTTCTGGCCAGTAGACCCAGCCCTGAGAAGCCGCCCGGCGAAGGAGAGCGAACGGGCTGCCTGATGCTGGGTGCTTGGAATGGAAAACCGTTTCTAATTCAGGGAGATTTGTGTATAAAACTGAGGAGATTTTCCATTACCTCAATGTATTAGAATAGTTCTGCAAGTGTATCTCAAATCTGGCAACAATGTAAACCTGAAATAGAGATTGGACAGGATTTTTACTAACGTCTGTCTGAATTTAGACGGTTCCGCCTAAACTCAGGCAGCTTGGTTTAAGCAGTTTATAATGCATAGGTTCTCCGTAGGCTTACTGGCTATAAAGACTGCTATCAAAGCTACAGCAATAGGCTATAGATAAACCTCACTTCCCTTTGCAGGTCACAATTTCTATGTGGATTTGCTGAGGTCCACGATGCTGTTGCTAACCCTCAGCATGGCCGAGTGGAAGCCTGTGATGTTTATTTGTGCAACAAACTGAACTCCCTTCTTCATTGGAGACCCGAGCTCGAGCTTCTCTAACGGCATCGCTGCTGCTCTGGGTCTGGGAGAAGTTGCACACGAGCTCTGGATACCAAAGTAAATTTTGAGCTGCCTGGTTATGGATCCCCCAACACTGAAAGTGTATCCTAGCGGCAACATTTCTTCTTGGTACTATTTCCTAATACTGTTTCCTAATAGTTATTTATTGCTGGCAGGTGCTTGCTCCTTCCTCTCTCCAGTTATACCATCAAAAAATTCTGAACTGTGATTTAGCCTTGAATATTTGTCCTGGTAGACTGCAGGCAAGGAAATAAATTATCTGTCCCTTCCCATCTTTAATCCCTATGCAGATTTCAGCAGAACCAGCTGAAATGCTGAAAAGGTGTAAAATTACAGCAAGTACTCCCACTCGGGTTATGCCCATGTGATTCAGAAAAGCTCCCAACCGCCAGCATGGACGAACCCTAAAAAAAAATTTCCCTCTGAAACATAATCCTCCTGCCCATCCCTCCCCCTCCCTCCCCACTCACCCTTGACTCCCCATCCATCACTGACAGGCAATTATCTGCTTCGTTTACGGCCTCCTGGCCGGAGCCAAAGTTCAGAACTGGCAGTTGATGGCAAGAGATCACTCGGCGGAGGGAACTTGCTGTTCTCCCAGCCCGGCCACCCGTGTCCCAGGCGTGCTTGGCCGCGAGGCGTAGTGAGCTTCTGCAGCATGGTCGAACCTCAGCTCCAACAGCACCGGCTTCCCCTGGAAAGGAGCCTGAAGCTGCGCTGGGCAGGAGGTGGGAGCAGGGCGCCAGCACCCTGGGGAACGGGCTGGCATCTGCCACCCCCGGGATGGGGACAGAGCGTGGATGAAGAGCCCTGGGTAGCTCTCCTGGTCTCTGTCCTTGCCCGCTGCCCCAGCGGCTTCAGGCTGGGGAAGCTGAGCTGTCCCTGATCTACCCCAACTCCCTTCAGCAAAAACTGCATTGAGACAACAAATTTCAATGTCTCCTGGGCTGGGGAGGTGCCTGGAGATGGTTTTTGCTTCTGCCAGGGGCATCATGGATGAGGCACCGTGAGATGGGGCAGGTGTAAAGTTTGTCTCTCCTGAGACAAGCAATTGCTTGTGATATGGATGAGTTCTCTTGTGTGCTGATGTTAGACTGTTGGGCTTTTCCCCATTTTCCTCCCTGTGGGTCCAGCTAAGGGGATAAAGCACCCCTCTGTCCCACTTACTGTGTGGCACAGATCACTCCTGCGTTTCACTCATTAATGCTCGCAAAACAAAGCGTGCAGCTGTCCTGCTTACCCGCAGGGGCATGTTTAGAGATGCCAGAGCCGTTTGCTGGAAGGGGAGAGCAGCCCTTCCCAGGGATGGGTCTGTGCTGCCCGCTCCTCCCGCCCCATCCCACAGCCACGCTACGGGCGCAGGGGCAGGTAGAGGGGATCACAGAATCATAGAATATTGTATAATCATAGTTTGGGTTGGAAGGGACCTTCAAAGCTCCCCCAGTCCTGCCCTGCCATGAGCAGGAACATCTTCACCAGCTCAGGTTGCTCAGAGCCCTGTCCAGCCTGGCCTGGGATGTCTCCAGAGATGGTTCATCCACCACCTCTCCGGCCAACCTGGGCCGGGGTTCCACCACCCTCATCTTAACAAATTTCTTCCTCATGTCCGGCCTGAATCTCCTCTCCTTTAGTTTAAAACCATTACCTATCGTAACAGGCCCTGCTAAAAGGTCTGCCCCAGATCTGCAGGGAAATGTCCCACTGGGAGCTGGACTGAGAAGCTCGCTTCCCCCACCTTGCTCCCTCAGACAGCGACTAGAATTTCATCCGGCTAAGGTTACACTTTCTGGAAAAGACAAAAGCACACTGTGTCACCGAGATCTTCCTTGCTCAGACCAAGGGTGTCTCAGCCCAAAGCTCTGCCTGGCAAGGAACACAGGAGGCACAAAGCACCAGCTGGACCTCCCCAGGGTGCCCCATTGGGCTCTGACACCCACAGCTGCACTGGGATGTACTGGGCTGGAGGCTGCGTCTGCACCTGGAGCTCTAGACATGGTTTTCAATGTAATCACCTTTTGGACACCTTCCCGGTTTTGGCCTCCACAATGTCCAACGGCAGTGACTGGCACCGTTTAATTATTATGTTTAATTATGTGCTGCTTTGTTTTAGATTGGCTGAAAGATGATTTCACTGGTGGCTCTTTAATCTTGTATTGTGAGAAACAATAACGGATTGCTTTGCCTTCATCTTTTCTGAAATGATTTGTGACTTTCAGAGCCCTTGTCCTTTGGGTCCTTTAACAAACTGACGCCTTATTTAACCTCTCCTTGTATAAAACCATGAACCTCCTTTCATCCTTTTTTGTATTTCTTCTAGTTCTACATACCATTTCTTATTAAAAGACAATAGTTTCTATACAGTCATATTGATATTTTCTATTTTATTCTCTATTATTTTCCTCTGGGCACTGGCACAGTCAATTAATTAAAATTGGTATTGATTTCTACATACGCTGGAAAGATTCTTTATTGAGTAGTTGGTTAATATTCTGTCTTCTATAGTTCTTCTATAATTAAAACCCTCTGCTCCATCATTTATGGTAAATTTGAATTATCTGGGAAAAAAAACATACTAAATTCACAGAGCATTCTTTGCTGAAGGTGGTGTACACATCGGGAAAGGATGGGATTTTTAATTTAATCCACGTAACCTAGCAACATTTACACCATCAATGAATAAGTACTGTTTTTCTGAGCAGAAGACTGCTCAGCCCTTTTTTTATCCTGACTTGGTTGCTCATAATGGTAACATCGACAATGCCCATCCCACTGCATAGAGTGTGTCTTCTTCTTCATGTCCATCTTATTCACGCTTCAGTTCACCTGCTAAAGCTTTGCTCGGAATAATAGCAAGTTCTTGAAGTGGGCTGTCCATGGAAGGTGCTCATCTTGATTTCTATGGGTAGTTTTACTTGCTGAAGGACCTGCTTATCATATTAGTCATACGGCTGTTCTAGAGTCTCTGAAATGCAATTGCTAGGAAACTTGGTATCTGTTAAGTGTTTGCTCACAAGTATTTTCTGAAGGAAGATCTTTGGCAAATGTGTGTAATTCATTTCTGAAATTTGCCACAATTCAACTTAGAAGGGGAGGATCTTCCCAAAATCACTGTTTTCCTGGGATGTTTGTGTTGAGGAATGTGAGGGGAACAGCGGTGCCACCCTCACCTGGGTGACCATGGTGGTGAAAATGGGAAATCCAACCTCATTATGAGACAGACACTTTCAACTGGACATCAAGAGTAACTCTGAGGTTCAGACACTCCCAGACCCACAGAACATCTGGTCGAAGGGTCGTCCCCTGGTGATCCCCAGCCCCACGGCAGCTTTCCCCCAGCTCTGGGTACATCATTTAACAATGGGGAGGATGAGGAGGAATTTCCAGCTGGAGGGGACTCTGCTCCCAGGTTCTGCCCCATCCCTTCAGAGCCTTTTCTGTGCCAAATGACAACAGAAACCTCTCTCTGCGATGGGATGTGGCACCACGAGCAGCTGCGAGTCATTCACGGGGAACACCTGGCATCTGCCCAGGCTCTGCAAAGCCGGTCTGAGCTCTGTTTGTTTAAACCCGGTTAATGGATTACAGCTTGTGCAGACGGAGACGTGAACACCTGCGGATTCAGTAGCGATATCTGACTCTGGCAGAACCCGGTACTTTCTAAGACACCTTAAAGGGCTACAAGAGAACAAGGGCATTACATATATGGGGGAAAAAAGGCTCATTTTCACATGTTAGGTTATTGCACACAGGATACAAACCCAAGCGCCTCCCAAAGAATTGTAAATGCTTGATAGAATCCAGCTGGGAAGGCATCACCTCTTCTGCTCTTGCTATTTGGTTTTTCTTTTTTTTTCCTCTGGGATGTCTTATTTTGCTATTCTTTATACATTTAATTAACGTAATAGTTGATAAATTGTTACATATATGGTTTTTTGTTGTTGTTGCATAAAGGCTTTCTTTTTTAATAAGTAAATAACACAAGTAGTACACAGTTCGCTACAACATGTATCTCACTGAAAACACTGGTGCTCCTGAATTACTATATATTAAAATCAATGGTCCTTACCACTTGATTTTCATTTTCATAAGGCGTCAGACTTTTCTGTCATATGCTATGAAATTAAACTTAATTCTAAATATATACTTTTAAATTTCTGTTCTTTAAAATTTATTATTTAATGTTCTGCTTATTTTCGATTACTCCTTTTTTTCCCGAGACTTTCTTTGCCCTAAATATTGCTTAAGTGACTTCTTTTCAAAAATAAGTAAATAAATACCTAAAGAGGTTTCCATCTACTGAAAGCACAGAGCAGACTTCTTTAATCCCACTAACTTTTTCTAGCAACCAGAGTATTCATGTCCAAAACAGCGTTCCCTGGGACTTCACCTGGTGATCAAATACCGCCCCTAAGGTTTGGTCGTGATTTTCCTCCTGTTCCAATAGCTCTTGCCTAATCGGTTTCAATATGAGTTTAGAGATGAATGAGAAATCTGTTCTTATATATATGCCATCTCATTTCCCTGAGGGCAGTTCTCCTCAGCAGCCCGGGAGCCTGAATTGCTCATACAGTGAGTGCTTTCCGCCATCTCTATTTTACTTTCTTTATTGGGAATTTTCCTGTAAAAATATATATTGGCCAAAATTCCAACTAGAATGTGACCTTTCCCAAAGTACTGGCATATTTTAATGTGCATTTTAAACTATTTGCTTTTGACTGCAAGCAGAAGCTGAATCCTGTGATAGTGATAACTGGGCAAGCAACTGTGTCCTTTAATATGAGATACCATCCCTTCTTGTTCTTCTATTCAGCTTCAGTCTGAGAAGACATGTGTTTGATAAAGACACGTGTTTAATAAAGACACGTGTTTAATAAGGAGTGCAGCTTTCCTTCTAAACTATCACCGTGTGACCTTCATACTCACTAACTCCCAAAAAATCCTCCCCTATAACCTTTTGCTTTTTCCTCACATATTCAAATCATCTATTTTAGCTGCACTTTTGCTACAGCAAGAACATTTTCCATTATTTCATCCTTTCTTCTCTTTCACTTTCCACCCCTACTGAGTTTCTCATCTGCCATGGCTTTTTTCAGTAGCTAATTATTGGCTTCTCTCTCTGGACTGTTCTTCTGTGTGTCTAAGACACAGATTTTGATCCCAAGCGACTGGAATACATTTTCCTCTTGTTTAAAGCCTCTCTGTAGGTAAAAACAATTTTTCAAACTGAGAGAAGATTTAAACCAGCATTCTTTCTGTAACAGATTTATTTCCTTTTGAGCACCGCTTTGATTTCCACGGTACTTCTTTTAAAGTTCAGCAGCAAGGTCTTGAGAAAATAGCAGCTCATTGCTTTTGAGATAAACTCTTATCATTTTTTTTTTTTTTTTTTATAATGTAATATCCCTGCCACTAAGTGGAAAATTTCCCTGTCAGTCTCTGTGCCTGGTACATAGTCCAGGAAGCAGCAGTAACAGCCTGTCAGCTCCTGGGACAGCTCAGATTAAACAACTTCGCAATTAAAGTTTTTACATATTACAGCCTTTTCCCTCCTTCATCATTTTGGGCAATTCCGTCGATCAAGTAGCCTCTCATCAGCTGTTTTTTCTGTAGCTTTGGCACTGCCACACTGCTCAGGCTCCGGGGGTTTCTCCTTGTTTTGGTTGAACATCACCCCTTGCCACCAGCATCCCAAACTGGCTCTCGCACCACCCGAGCCCTCGTCCCGGGATTCATGTGGGTCCACTCATCCCTCTCTGCATCTTCCAGTCCTTTCTTAACTTTGCTGTTAAGGTTTCATTTCAGCCTGAGGCCAACTACAACAGCAAGCTCAAAAGACCCTTTTCAATTAGACATTTCCAATTTTTGAAATTCTTTGGCAACAAATCTTCCGTAACCCTGTGCTGAGGTGTAAAGGGGTTGATAGTTTTAGAGTGTAAGTGCTTGCTATACAAAACTAAATAGAAAGTAAACAGCTAAAATTGCTAAATAGAGGGCGAAAAAAGTCTATTTCTGAGCCAAGTCCCATTTTGATCCTGTATCCTCAAAACTAGTAACTACATAAAGGTGTTTCCAGCTATTGAGGGGAAAGGCGAAGCAATCACAGTCTGACAGGGCTGTCAAACGTACAAAGGAAACCCAGAGGAAACACTGTGCTTCCAGCTTGGATCAGGTTTGGTAGTTGCGATGCTGTTAGTAACGGCCACGTTCCTACACACGGGAGAAGGCTCAGCAGGAAACCATCGTCAAATGGAAACACTTCTGATCTGCTCGGGGATGCACTCCGCTGCCAGAAAACGCTACATTCCCACTTGCCTTTAACTCAAAGAGTTCAAATACTCCGAGGTAGGGAGGAGATTGAGGGAGACAGGCCATAATTACATTCTTCTTTCTCGTATGATTAAATATGAACAAAGGAACAACTGCAGCGCGCATCCCCTGCACCGAGATCCTCCTGCAAACACACAGAGCCAAATGCTGCCAGCGATCTTCCCATTTCATCCGCCAACCTGTGTGCTGCTCATCAAAGATTGCTCAGGGTGACGAGAGAAATAAGCTCCACAAAACCTGAAGAAGGACTTGACTGAGTTCAGCCAGACAAGGGGCTTCATTAGTAATTCAGAATAATACTTCAAACGCTAAATGGTCTTTTATGTTCCTGTAAGCTGTAGTATAAATCTAGGCTGAATCTTTTCCAACAAGTTTGTGTTAGCTGTGACTCAGAAAAACCAGTCACCTTTAAAGGGGTGTGAGGAAAGAGAAGAAACAGGTTTTTTTCTGCCTGATGCCTCTAGTTTCTTGCTGACTGCAAATTAATCCTTGGGGAACAGATACCACTGCTGTGTGTTTGAAAGGGAAACCCCTGCACAACTGCAGATAATGTGGAGCATCAATGTGGGGACCAAGCGGCTTTGAGGTGACATCAGAATCCAAAATGTGTGGGTTTGGGATGCAATCCTGGCTGTTGTTTTTTGGCTTCTCAGTGTGCTGAAGCAAACAAAAGGCAGTCTGAATTTAAATATTAGGTGAAATATGGCAGATGAACCCCTCCAACGGGAGAGAATGAGAGCTGGTGTGGCTGAGACACAGAATAAAGGAGGGACTGGATGCGTGATTCAGCTGGGAGGGGGTAAGGAAAGGTTGGATCTTTCCTAGATGTGAAAGGAAAATGTGACTTAGAAGGCTACTGATGCAATTGCCAGAGTCATTGAGAAAAAACAGCAAGAGGTCAGGGAAAGCAGAGTCCTTTCAAAGTTAAATGATGCAAAACCGCACACTCTGAGAAACATTTATCACAGTTCAGGTTTCCTTTGCAAATGCAATTAACCACAGTTTTGATTGTGAGAAGAAAGACCGCTGATGTCTTGCAGAAAATGCACAAAGAATGGGTCGGAGAGGGTAAGGCCAATATCAGAAATACAAGGATAAATCAAGTAGTAGAGCTGTAACGGTAAGTACGGGCGATGTTTACTTAAAACCAGATATGTTAACATCATTGAGACATAGCTCTGCAGCATATGGTAATGTCTCTAGAGGTGAAAAGTAACACTAGACCCCCTGAAGCAGCCTCTGCTCTTCTGCAAGAATCAGTGTAAGGCTTAAAAAAACCAAACCAAACACTACTATGACACAAAAACAGGACACAGAGATTTGTATTTAAGATATTCTATTTATTCAAAGGATAATTACTGTAAGCAAGAGGCTTCTTAATCCCACAGTGTAAAGGGAGAAAATACTCCTACAAGAAGAATGGACAAATGACAAGGAAATTACCTGTCTTCTTGAATAAATCCTTCTGTCCTTTTCTATCTTCCTTGTTCTCAAATTGCCTGTCATGTGCTGTGGAGAACTGATGTCCACGCACCAAACTTGGAACCCCCTCATCTTAGCAGCAACAGACGGCTCTAGTGATGTCCACAGAACGCTTTTGGTGCTGATCCCCGTGAACACGGTTTTGGGAAGGGGTCTATGGGCTCTTAAAAACTTGCCAGTGTGTTGCCCCGGGTTGCGTCCAGTGGCTGGGGCGCCTGCGGGCACACGGGTGGGAGGTTCTGTGCCTCACAGTATTAACACGGGTACTTGCCTATGTAAATTGATCTTTAATCCTCTGCCTACATGACGCAGTGTACTGTGTGTGACACAGCGTAATGCAGCACCGGACTATCCTAAAATGAACGTGCAAGATTACCTCCATTTCTAGATGCATTGCAGAACAAGAGACTATTTCTGATGTTCAGTATTTTTGCAGGTCCTGATTACACAAACCAAGAACAGTAGCCTCCGCACCTGCTCCCTTCAGCTTATCCTCTCCTGCTGACATTGTCTTTCCTGCCGTCTTATTTTAACACGCTAACTGGTAAGCTCCTTTTGTCATAACCTCATCTCAGTGCCTGCAAAGAACCAGGCACACAGTCACCCTCTCCTAATCCAGACCCAGGCGGTGAGTGCATGGTCCTACACCCATCTGGTCATCTACCCCCACACGCTCATGTCCTGAAGGCCAGGGCTGCCTTGCTTTTTGGGGGGGCAGCTGCTTTGAGACCATTTGATGCACCGGTCCCTGCCCGCCTGACGTCGCCGAGGCAACGGGGTCCCCAGGGAAGTGGGATGTGTTGCCATAGCAACGCGATGCTCTTGGCTGCAGCCGCTGCGTCCTTCCATTGACACCGTGGAGGGGGAACGGGGGGTTGCTGGAAGCACCGAGTCCTACCGGGCATGAAAAGCTGGGTTTGCTGAATGTTCATGGTTAGGACGGATACAAATGTATATTTGTAAGTCTCACTGTAAAGCAGTTTCATATTAAAGGCTCTGGCTGCTGCAGCAGCAGCTTTGCCAGTGCTGGCACTAACGTGCTGCTCTGAATGAAATTATTTATGTCACATTGCTTTATTGCTCATGATCACCTGTTTTCGCTTTATAGTTAAATCATGAATAACCTAAGCAGGATACATCTTAATGATGCTTTCGCTCCTATTCTGGATGTATGGATTCAGCAGGTCCTTTCAATACAGATTCTCTGACAGTTGGGCTAATGTATATTTTTAAATAACAGAACAGTGAAAGGAGAAAGAGGAAAAATAATTGACTGTCCACAGAAACTGATGACAGCTCCTTTTCTAGAAAGTGTGGGAAATATCGTATCACCCTCTTCTGACCTTCACAGAAAATGTTCAAGGCTCTTTTTCAGTGGAAGTTTCCTATTGCTCCAAGGCAAAGATTTGTCTTTTGCACACTAGCAGTTTCCACTAGCCAGCAAGGACAGGACCCCGCTGCATCAGGTATCATCAAACCAAGAGAGAGCTCTTCTGGAGCTTATATTGAGGAAAGGGATGGATCAGAAAAGCACTGTCAAGAAATGGTGGAATCCATGAGTCCCTCGGAGCCGCAGAGTCAGCCCTGGACAGGAGCCATGCCCGGTGTGCATCCTCGGACATGTCCTGCTCTTCTCCTGAAGCTGTAACACACAAATATTAGGGCAATAAATCTTGTTAAGCTTTCATAACATCGTTTATTCAAAATTATTGCCTTTGAAAACAGATTCTAACAATGGAAATGCTCGAAATACGAACCTATGGGGAGTTTTCAGAATAGGGAAAGATGTTTCCACCCTAGCTGAGGACCACGCATGGGGGGGCACAGCTCCTGGGTGCACAACCCCAACACAAGCACTTCAGGCTGACTGAGGGAGCAGGAGGAAGGACTGAGAAGGTGGGGCCGCTCACAGAGCAAAGGATACAGGAAAGACATGATTCATTGCTCGCTGCCACCATGCGAAATGCTGCAAAAGCAAAATAGGAAATCCTTTTGTAAAACCTTGGAATTTCTACAATATAAATAAATCAATATGAAGGTAACTCATCATCATTGTAAGGATAGTTCTTTATTAAATAGATTTTAGTGATATAATTGAGTGTAATAAAGAGGTTTCTATTGAGAGAGACTCTAGTTTACTTAAAGAAAATTAGAATAATGCCTGACTACAGAGGTACAATACTTTATAAAATCTGTCTCGAATATTTATTGGTTCACAACTGCTTGTATGCTCTGAGGAAAGAGACAGAGATTGACAGTATTTTGCAGTATTTTTGAACTGCAAGGCATTGAAATGGTTTCTGGAGCCATTCAGAACGTCGACTTCTGTGGATGTCACTGATATCATAAAACATTGTGTGTAGGGAGATTCCTGTGTTTTCACCATCAGTCTCACCTGCTGGCTGACCTGGTTTTATCAATGAGAGATCTTAATAACTACAGATGGAAAAAATCTTCAGACACTTAGAGATAAATATTGCCAGCACGGCTGTGAAGAATCTAAAGATCTTTCTGCATGGACACTAGATGTCAATGGAGAGACACTTCAAACCAGCTGCAACAAAAGGCTGTGCAACTGCATTCTCTGAAAACAGATTCTTCTTTTACTTTTATTTTCTTATTTTCTTTTATTTTTTTTCCTTAATACAACTCTTGGGCTGATAGCCTTGGGAATTAAAGTCAGCCAAAAAACCTCAGTAGAGGCACTGTACATGGAACACCCATCCAATTAGTTTCTGATAGTCATGATTTAAGCTTTAGCTGAAGGCAGCAAGGGTTTGTCAGCCCTACCAACCAATCGTTTTTTTGCACGGACTGACAATGAGGGAACATGGTGAGGTGGCCTTATAACCCTCAGGCCTGGGGGACCACCTGTTTTCTTTAATGTAGACATCCAAGCTGTAGACAAACACCAAATACTTTTATAAAACTTAGCAACCTAAACTAGGTTGGAACGAAGAGCCTAGAAGTAAGAAGTTTCATGTCCCCATTCTCCTCTCCTGAGAGATATAATCCCCTAGGAACATTTTTATAATGTATAGCATGTGAAGAACAGCAGAAAAATGCAACTGGAACTGCTTACTGATTTTCTCTGAAAACTGGAAAGTGGTTAACTGAGCTGCATGCTGTGCTGTAAGTTTAATTAAAACAAGCACTAACAGCTATAATAGAGCTCATAAAAGGGTTTTCAGAGTAAAATATAAAATGTTGTTGATTTGATGGATAAAGCTCATTTATTACTGTTGTAATTTACATTTAATACTGCAATTTTAGTACCAGGAATTAGTCAACATACTGTGCCGAGCTGGAAGGACTGGTGAAATGCATCCATCGCAGGACTGCCCTGTGTTCTGTGCGTGGGGTGGATCTGTGGGCACCAAGGGGCAGGGACATAAACACCGGGAACAGTGAAATGTGTTAATGGCTTCTTGCAGTTGCCATGAAACGAGGCCAAAGAGTGAAGCTGCCATGAGTCCCAGCTCGAGAGACGTGGGCTCCGTCTGGGGAGAGGTTCCAAGTGCCCCATGGGGAAGATGGGCAAGATGGGGCAAGGAACACATTTGGGGTAAACCTCAGGGGTGAAGCTTTGGGAATGGCAATGGTTACTTAACAAGAAGCTGGTGAAGATACGTGATCAATAGGAAAATGCTGAGGTGTCTGCGTGGCAGATCAATTGTTGATAATATTTGATGGACAAAGGTGACAACGGAAGATGGGGAAACAGGAGCAACGGCAACAGAGCGATTCATGTCTGAAGGGCTCCATGGGACGGGCAGTGGTGGGTCGGGACCACGTTACAGAAACATGAGAAGATAGGGAGGGAAGGGACAAGTGTGTGCATGCAGGAAAACACAATCCCAGATTTACAAGCAAAGGCTCAAGGAAGAAACGGATTTCAGAGCTTTTTGTGGGACACCTCCCTAAACTCCAACAAACTTCTTTTTAATAGGGTCTGCTGGAAAATGTAGAAAGAAATCAATAATTCAGATTCAGTCTTTGACCAATGTACAGGCAGGTTAACTTGCTGTCTTCTCCCAAAATAAAACAATCTAAAAACCTTTAGCCTTTATTTGGTGTTAACGTCCATGAAGTGTAACCCCAACACAGCCATTCCAGCAGGGTCAGGACTATCCGCTGCCACGGGACTTGCACAAAGGTCTATTCCCACCAGATGTGGGAAATGTGATATTTTCAGTGCTGGGGACAGAAAATCAGTCCAATCAAACCAGGTATGGTTTTCACTTTGTATTCAAGGGAACCAAATGATTACCTAAGTTCTTACTTGAATATCCCCCACTTACACATCAGAGTCTAGGTGCCTATGGCCTCTCTGATGTGGAACCCATAAATTTACATCTGCCATGTAGTGTTGCTCAGAGTAGTTTAAATGACGTAGTCATCCCACGTCTTATGTCGCAGAGACTACTTTTATCTAGATTCATACATGTGACATTTTACATCGTAGGTACAACACAACTGATATTCAGAGATACTTATTTTTACACCTAGGTAACGGCTAGGACATGTTTGACCAAATCAAGCATTTTAAAACAGATGTTTTCTACTGTCTGAAAACTTGTAATTGCTGCCAACAGAACCAGTGTTATATGTGTTCATAAACTAAATCATACCAACAAAAATCTGGACATCTACACAGATGTTTCTCCTAGCTTAACATTTATCCATGAATACTGCAAAGTATCTTCCCAAGAATATCCAAATAATGTTTGATGGACTGAAGGTAGTGGCAAAGTAACACATTTCAGCTGACACCAGTATTTATGTACATCTATTCAAAAGGCTGTTTTTTTCCTCCTGTCTTTGTATTAGTGACAGACAGTTCTGTATCATTTCTTGAAATAAGGAGTACTCAAGCTACTCACTCCAAATTCAACAAGAAAAATATATACTGAATTGTACTTACTGCCACAAGCAAACTGGCTCATTACAGTACCAAAGCTTTGGTTTCTGAAGTTAAGTACTTTCCTAAGGAAAAAATCAAACAGAGGCAGGAGAAGCAGTTTTTTCCTGTGTGCTGCTTTGAAGGTTCTCTGCATCCTGGTAGCTAAGCCCAGGATTTCTCTGTCTTTTGTTAGAATTACTTCCTCTGCTAAAAGGAAAGCTCAAACATTTTCTGTACATTATGCATGAAGTGACATTTACAGAGACAGGAGAAAGCAGCAGACAGAAAAACAAAAAACCCCTGAAGTTTGAACTTGAAACAGAAAATTTCAGATACAAAACTCGTCATATACTTTTTACAATGAGGGAGATCAACCACTGGAGAACAGACCAAGGGAAGAGGGAAATTTTAAATCTTTTTATGTCTTAACATGAAGACTGGATACCTTCAGTTCATTATCATGTGGCAGCCAAAAAACCCCCAAACAAATCTGTTAGAGAACAAAACACTACGGTTTTTCTGCTGTGTAAAACCGCGGATTTTGGGATGTGCAGACCAGACCTGCACACAGTGCTCATGGAAGGCACAGCAAAGTTGAGAAAATACAGAAAAGAGCATTTAACGTGACCCTGGAGATGAAGCAGCTGCCTTTAGAGGAGAGAGTGGTAAGACTGTGGGACATTAATTTGGGGAAGGCTGAAGCAAGATAAGATCAAGGTTTACGATGTCACAAAGTAGCAAATTAAACACATGCAGAACCACCATTCACCAAATCCTGCAACAGCAGGAGCAGGGAACATTTGGTAAATCTGGGAAGAGTGTTTCAAAACCGAGGAAAGAGAAATGGCGCTTTATCTAACAGGTATTTAACTTGTGGAACTTGCTGCCGTGAGACACTGTGGAAGCTCATTGCACTTGTGCTTTCCAAACGAGATGAGAGAGTCATGAAGAGCAGTCCCGGAGCTGGAAATCGAAAGAAACACCCTCTGACATCCCTAACAGGACAAATGGAGATGCCACAGGACTACACGGGGACCAGGCTGCAGGCCGTGGACGGGCTCATGTCCCCTCCACGAGCAGAACCTCCTCCTGCCCTGGTTGAAACAGGGACAAACCCTGGTCACCGGCTGCTGCACACGGGGGATGTGGAAAATGTGATGTCCTGAGGTTTACAACATTTTGCATGAGATTATCAAACGGTTCTGTTTCTCCTCAACTCTGCAGCTCCATGATGTTGGCTTTAAAAATGTGCAGTGAAGTGGTTACCAGGCCGGAAACACAGGATAATGGCAAGAACTGACAAATAATTTAAAACTAAAGCAACCATTGAATTTCAAAGCCACTGCTGAACCCACTCCTCCTCAGCTCAGGGTTTTTTGTGCCAAAAGCATCCCACGCGGCTGAACTCCACACCTCGGCGGGGCAGGGAGGGAGGCGGCGCTGGGACATGCCCGGCCTGAGAGAGCTCGCTGGGGTGACACCCCCCACAACACCCAACAGCCATACCCGTGGTAATTAATCTAACTTTCCTTAAACAAGAGACAGTGTTTTCTAACGCCAACCACCAGAATACTTAGTGTTTTCTTGTACTGAATTACTTGCAGTGGATTTGGAGGCAAGTGTAATTAATCCAAGATGTACGTATGTTTATATAGTGTCTGAGGTCTGGCTGGTGCTGACAGGTTTATGAGAAGTGAAGTATTACTTGTTATAAAAAGATTTATTTTACTTTTTAAAGAGCCAGTCTGGAGGTTTAGTGTGATTATTTTTCCCCAATGCAAGACTACACAGACTATTTTGCTCTTTCACTTGCAACTTCGCTGCTCCTGCTAGTAGGACAAGCACTGAAGCTCCATCATAGTTTCACCAAAGGTGCATCCAAGTTACACAGCCCTGGACAGAGCAAAGAGACCTCAACATTTGGGAGCACAGACACATGATAAATATGGGAATAGCTTTCAGATACTAAGAAAGTCTTAGGAAAAAATACGATGCCGAAAAAACCTATACATTTTGAAAGGAATATTGTGAGGACCAGCTTCACCAGTTACACAAGTCTAATTCCATACTGGGTGCTGAACACGCCACAAAGGCAGCGGAAAGAAATTGCATTGGTCACGCTCCATGAATTAAAAACATTATAAAAGGGATCAAATTAATGGAAGTGCATTTCCTAATTTCTTCCATTCTTTTACTGTGGATGCTTATTATAGTAATAATTTAAAAAGTGATGCAAATTTAGGGTGAAAGAAAGTGCATGATGAGCTATAGGTATGCACAGCAGGGAGTATTATGATTAACTTGACAAATCTCATGCATATATGCGCCATCAGCTCTGATGCTCACAAAATGAAAAGTTATCTAAAGGCATGGAAGAAACTGTGGTGTAATCCAGCTTGAAAACGTGCTTCATGTGACCTTGGATGCTTTTTATTTTGTCCGTTGACCTTCAGAAGGAGGCTAAACACACTTCTGCTGTTTACTTTCCTCTGAAGCTGATTAGTTACATGTGGACATATAAATACCAGAATGCTAACACACTGTAGCTCTTTAGAGACTTAACAATATTTACTGGTAACACATTTTTTTTCATCCAAATAACCAGATTTATATCCACAGGCACAAATGAGAGAAAACTATCAACAAACGTTGAAAGCTAATACAAGAGCTGACTCATGCCAAAAGCAGGCAGTTGTCAGGTGGCTGGCTGTTGTGCAAGAGAGTGGGAAAGAAAAATAAGTGTATTCCCTTGCAATTAGACTTTCTTCCTCTGACCCTACCTGCCAATGCTTTTTAATTTGGGATTTTACCTTTTTTTTACAGCATTTTTAAAATCGCATTTTTACCTCTTCACCAACAGTAGTATTTTCAGCAACCAACTGGCAGAGGAAAGATCTCATCAGAAATCTTACTTAATTTTGGGGAGAACTAACAAAATATGGTTTTCCCGTTGACCAAAATCATTACCTTGTACCAGTGCTATCAGTAAAGTATGTACATTGAGCAGTGAAATGTGCTTTTGTATTGTTTGAGACAATTTATTATCAGAAAAGTAATATGGTAGGAGTGATACATAAAAAAGCAGTACCAATTATCTTTGCAGAAGAGGGATGATACAGTAATTGTTGTGCCTGCTGGAAAAACAAAGTCTACAGAGAAACTTACTAGATGTGGCAAAGCTACCTCCTGTGCTTGTTTTTAATTAGTTTTGTATGGATACAAGTCACAATCTTACCCTGCATAAAAATATGGGAGCCGTATTACAAAGAACATCTTTTACCAGGGAGACTGGGTGCTGTAGTAAGTGGCACAAGATTTCCAGCTGGACCCCTCACTGAGAACACAGTCAGTAAAAGCGCTGGATGGGGTGTTGTGGGACCCACAGTTGTGCCCTGTGCTGATGAACAGACTATTTTTGCCTGGGAGTGTGGTGAGAACCATCTGGATAAAGAATGGGACCCTTTGGCACACGAGCAAACAAAACCAAAACACACAACGAATTCCCTCAGCCGACTCTGGGCTTCTAAGTGAAATTTCGTATTTTGAGTACAAGTTGATTTCTGCTTTTTTATTGTCGGAACAAAAGAAGAATTAAATAAAAACATTTACACTGACAACATGCAGTGGCGTCACTGAGCCAACATCCCGATTCTCCCGACCCATGTTTGCACAGGCCTGTTTTCTTCCAAGACTTGTTTTCCAGCAACGTCAAACCTCAAGGGCTGATGGCTCCACGCCACGCAGCCAGTCGCCAGCTCCTGGGCATCTGCCAAACCTCCCTCGTACACACAAACAGATAACAGGTTTTGTACAGAGAATACAAGCAAAAATCTGAATAAAGCACACTTAACCACATACAAATGGGTAGCTCCAAAGCTTGCACATAGAAGCAATAAATCAGATGCTTCACTTTTCTGAAATTCTTCCTTTTTGACGCTCTCAGGTGTTCAGTAGGAGCTTAGCAGATCAACACCATTGCCACCATTTCACAGATGACACTATGTCACAGGTGACATTATGGCTTTACATGGGTTTTACCAAAAGGTGTGAAGACCTGCACGCTTCTTCTCTTGTGCTCATTAGTTTTAAGAACGTTTATTTAATGACTTAATTCTGACAAGAAACCAGAGGGGTCAGAGGGCCTAAATATAATTGCGACCAAGACTTAGATCAAAATTTAGATGAGATCTGATCAAGATCAAAGAAAACTCCTTTCTCCCACTCGTGTGGGAGCTGTGAAACACCCTCACAGACACCGTGGGGAAAGAGAAGAAGAAATGAGCACACGAGGTCACTGTCTGAAGGGGAAAATAATGAAGAATTCAAAAGGCAGCCGTGAAGGCTGCTCCGTGCTGCGCAGACACTGCTGACAGTCCGGGCGCTGCGGGACCAGACACAGATCCGCACGACCGTCCACCGCTGACCCCTGCCCCTCCCCACACCAACACCGGCTCCGGTCCGAGGGTTTGCAAACAGCGCACAAGCCCGTTCCGAACCGCCGTGACCGGGCCCGGACGATTCCAGCCCGTTCCGCCCGGGCAGACGCCCGGACCCCGCTCAGGTTTCCCACGGGCTGAACCGCCCGCACGAGCGGCTGCTCCGCCGAGCCGCTCCCGGGATCCCCGCTCCTGCCGCGGCCCTGCGGTCCCGCCGGACACCGGGTGGCAGCGGGTGGCACCGGGGGACACTGCAGGACACCGGGCTCCCCCGCGCGCCGCCGCCACCCTCGTGCCCGGCGCCTCCGCTCGCGCCTCGCAGTGACGCGCGCGCGCGCGCCTCCCCGTGACGCACGCGCCTCCCCGCTCGGCGCGTGCGCGGCCATTGGACCCGCGCCCGCTCCCGCGCCTGCGCAGCCGGAGCCGCTCCCGTCCCCGACTCCCCCCTCCCCTCCTCCTCTCTCCTCCGGCGAGGCTCGTGTGACCGGAGCGGCGGGAGTCAGTCAGCGCCCGCGGAGGGAGGCCCCGAGCCCGCCACCGCCACAGCCGGCCGCGGAGGGGGGGAGAGGCGGCGGTCTCCTCGGTGTCCGGCACCATGAACATCGAGATCCCGCCGGGCCTCACCGAACTGCTGCAGAGCTTCACGGTGGAGGTGCTGCGGCAGCGGCCGCCCGACCTGCTGGGCTTCGCCGCCGACTACTTCGCCCGCCGGCGGGATGCCCGCGAGCAGGAGGCGGCCGGCGGCCGCAGGGTGGTGAGCTTCGACGGGGAGCCCATGCAGACGGAGTCCAACGGCGAAGAGGAGCCCGACCGCCGCGACGAGGACTCCGACTCCGACTTCGAGCGTGAGTACGGGCGGCGAGGGGCGGCGGCGGGAGGCTGTGCGGGGCTGCGCGGGGCTGCCCGTGGCGGCGGGAGGCTGCGCGGGGCTGTGCGGGGCTGCCCGTGGCGGCGGGAGGCTGTGCGGGGCTGCCCGTGGCGGCGGGAGGCTGTGCGGGGCTGCCCGTGGCGGCGGGAGGCTGTGCGGGGCTGTGCGGGGCTGCCCGTGGCGGTGAGGAAGGGCCGGGGGCCGCGGGGTCCTGCCCGGCGGGGGGAACGGCCCGGAAGGCCAGTCGGGAGCCTCCGCCGCCCCGTCCTCGGTGCCGTTGTCCCGGCCGCTGCCGCTCGGGGCTGCCGGGCGGGATGGATTGAATGGGGGAAGAGGCTCCGGCCGCGTCCTCTGGCAGCGCGGGTGCTGAGGCCAGGCCCGTGGGCTCCAGGAGGAGCCTGGTTCCCCGGGTGGGGTGTCAGAAAGCAGCTGCACAGAGCTGCCGTGTAACGGCCGGGGTTATCAGTGCATTGAGCAGACTGCCAGGCATGTGATAGGGAAGATCATGTGTTATTGTGCAACCTCTTCTGTGCTTATCTTTACGTTTCTGTCTTTAAATCATTGCGGGCAAGTGTTTTTTTCATTGACAGAGGGGATGTTTATTGCCACCGTTGTGTGTTTAAAGTGGTTATTATAAGGCACTGCAATAACTTTTTAATACGTTGCAAACAAGCAAAAATTCAAACCCACCTGTATATTCCTGCTTATAGTTTAGCTTACCTGATCTAGACAATGAAGTACCGCTTGTGATACTTCGTTTTTATTCTGTCAAAATATACTGTGTGTGTTCTGCAATGTGCAGTGTTTGTAATTCGAACTGTAATTGAGCGTCAGTGCCAAAAGTTATTTAAAATGTTTGTGAATGGGACTTCTTGGCACATCCAGAATTTTGGACCTGAAATCACTGAATACTCTCTCATAACTAGAAAATAACTTAAGGGGAGAGGGCAAGGTGAGAAAAGGCATGCTTTCCGTAAGCTTTCAATGCCCTCGTTTGGAGGTCTTGTGCCCTTGACCTATAACTTGAGTAAAGGTTTCTGACTTTTATTGACAGAGGATCCTCTTTTAGACCAATTACTGTGTGTCACCTTGTGGATGCAGAGCGTTCTTAAATCTGTGCTGTGGTTAACAGTTTTAAAGAAATAAGAAGAAATTAAACCATGGAACAAATATTTGTATTTATTAAAGAAGAATGGAGAGACCAGCTATTTTTTCAGCCCTTCTAGGCTGGGAACTTCACAAAGTAAAACACAGCTTCAGCTCTTGAAAATATACCACCTAACCAGGACATGAAATATGTGAGAGGACAAGAATAAAATGCACTGTCAGAATGAATTAAAAAGCAGTTTGCAATTACTGCTTAGATTTGATTTTTTCCCTTTCTATAGAGAGAGGGGTTCTGTTTATGGCATGGAGAAGATGGAAGGGTAAAGAGGTGGATGCCGGTAGGGACTGGGTTGAAGTTAAGGGGATGTACTATGACAGTAATTACAAGTGATTTCGCTTGTCCTGCAACCCAAGTCAGCAATATTTTCAAATATCTTTAAAGATAAAAGAAGTTATAATTTTGTGTAAGATGTATTATTTGAAAATGAAGTTCTAGATTGGAAAAATTGCAGTAAATAGTTGGATGTAATTTTTAAAAAATGTTCAATATCTTTGTATATAACATTTTCCTTTTTTAAAAACAAACAAACAAATTCACAAAAAACGCCACTCCACCAGAGCTTTTAATGTAATTGAAAGCAACTTTTCTGTTTCTTGATCAGTTTATCTTCTTTTAGGGTTTGACAGACCTTCTCCAGGGAAGTGTAATTTTCCTAGTGAATGTTGGCAACTGCAGCTGAAAGGATCCTCTGAAGTTATATGTTTTCAGATAAAAATCTAAAAACTTGATGGTGGCAAACAACATTGCAGTTACAGCTTTACGAGGTGAGGCTGTCCAAAGCAGAAGGGTGGTTCCTTTGCTTCAAGTTTCTACTCATCATCTTTCTATCTTAGTCAGAGAGAAAATTAATTTAACGAGGCCAGTCAGTATCACTTGTTGTAGTCAGAGCCCTTCGGCAAGTGGTGCTGTCAGTAGTGCTTGTCTTGCTGCCCACCTGAAAACCTGAACTATTCCCTCCTTAGTGTTTCAGAGACCTGTGGAGGAGAGTGTGGTGATCTGTGCAACAGCAGGCGAGGGTCTCTCTGCAGGGTCAGGGAAACGAGTCTTTCTTAAGGTGTTTACTGGTGTGGGTGGCACTCAGCTGTGGCTGTATGTTTTTTAGATTTATAGACAGCTTTATTAATGAGAAAATGTTCAGTCAGAGGTTCTGGTATCTTTGTCTTCGGTGAATATTATAAGTAGGACAATACATCTGCCTTGTTCTGGAAGACCAGGTCCTGTGTGCTTGTAGACTGCTTAGCATTTAAATGACACTTAAAGATAGAGAAAACACACAAAATGAGAGAGTTTCAGATAATCTCATTGGCCAGGCCCTAGTACTGTTTATTAGGATTGCATTTTTTCATCCTGGGCAACTTAGGAAAGACTTGAATTAATTTCACCGTGTTTTCATAGGTTAACTATTTTTTACCTCTGAGTTGCAAAGACAGGTCAAATGGATGTTTTAAAAATGTTGCCATAGCTGTTTTTAAATATAAAGATAAAACTGAGCAATTGTTTTTGTAAAGTACTATGTTAAGAAAAATTTAAAGATAGTTAAAATAGTTGTATTTGTTGGGAGTGTGAAAGATGTCTGCAAAAATGTGCTTGTATTCGTGTTTCTGCTTCTGGCACAATATTGAATTTGTGCGTCTCACTAAGCTGCATCTACATGCTATGAGTTAGAAGACACTTTGGATAAGTTTTCTGTCTTTTTGGTATGCTTTGAGTAGATATGGCAATAGAAGTGAGAAATAACTTAAAATCAGAGTGAGTTCTTGGCCTTTGGTGTAAACCATGTGGGCAATGTCTTCATGTAGTCATAGTGACACCAGTGGTTCCTTGTCTGCCCTAATGACACTTATTAATGTGGTAAAAGTCACTGAAACTAACAGGACTACAAAAACCCTTCTGTTTTCTTGTGACACTTAAGAAGTTACTTCCAGGTTTATGTTTATTCTCTGAACCCCCTGGAGTTTCATCTCTCATTTTAAGTGGTTTTATAAATGTGATCAAAGGACATCAGGATCTGGCTGTTCAGCAGAGAGTGGTGTGTAAGGAATGTGTAGAAATAAAATGATCATAGTGGAAGGAAAACCTCCAGAAACATTTATCCAATGGGCTGTGACAGAGAATATTTACATACGAAGCTTTCCTCAGAGCCTTTATTTGATTAGTATAACTGCAAAATCAACAAGTTGATAGAGCTGGGAAAAGATGCAAAGTGACAATATAAAAAATGAGGCTGAGGACATAACCAAGGATGACTGTGTCTTCTCAAAATGTGTCCTTGACCGCGACACTTGTAATTTTAACAAGGAAGCTCTGAATGGATGTGTTAAGGCTGCGAAATTAAAGCCACAGAAATGGTCCATCCACTGTTTGAGACTGAGTCACGGCTTTTGGAAACCAAAACCTCCTGTTGTGAGCAGCACATCTGAAGGAATGCTGGCAGCTTTCCTCCCATCAGTCGAGGCCATTGCACAAAGGTGCAAGGTGCTGCACCGTTAGCTTTCCATTTATGTCCTTGTTTGTAACGGTGATCAGTTAATTAATAAACCACCTGCATTTATTCTTGGAGATACTAAACATGACTAACGGTGGAACTAAAATGGTTTTGGGATTATATACTAACTTGAGCAACTCAGATGTTTTAACTAATGGCAAGTATTTTAGTGCAAATCAAATTTTTCCTTCCCAGGGTTTCTCCTTGACACTGAGGCAAAGATTATGTGCTTTTCAGCTGCTCCCTGAGCAAAAGAAAGCACTTCTCATGATATTGCTTTTGAAATAATCCTCCTCAGTATGCTCTATTGTTATGAAGGAAAATGGTGCATAAGAATCTGGATGAAGAGGTGAAAAGATCCTGTCTAGTTCTGCACTGAGCTTCTCAACTAAAATTCAAGGATTTGTGAAATGTCATTTCTAAAACAGCAATAGGATATCTGAGCAGAAGAGATGCAGGGAGGAGGGAGTAGGCAAGTGGACTTTTACATCATCAGATCTTGGACGTGGTACAGAGTAAGAGCTCAGTCCATCCTTGAAATATTTCTCTTTTTAATTGTTAACAGAGGTGCTTAATATTAAATTAAACCTGTTTCAGATTACTTCTCTTCTTAAGCTTATGCTTTCTTATTCTGTACTTTGCTGATGTGTCCTGTGGAATTCCTCAGGAATTACCGTGTTACATCAATCACACAGCATTAGTGCTCTGCCTACATCAGTTCACAGGTCAGGCATAACTCTTTGCTGTTTTCCTGAAATAATTCAAGGAAATTTATCGAAAGGCAGATGTCAGATGATTTTAAGACGTTTGAAGGATAGCATAAGGAGAATAGTGGTCCTTCTGAAGAACACTGTTCAAGTTTTCAGATGTAATTCAGATTGATGGCTTATTGCAATTGTTTCTGTCACCTTTAAAATGAAAGTACTTTTAACTTTTTAGTGGTACTTTCACCTACATACTTTCTCCATAATTGTTAATTTACTGGGAATAAAGCACAGTAGCTCTCTCCTCAATGTTTTGTTTGACCGTAACATTAAAAGAGCTTCTCTTTGCAGAACATCTTTTTTGCAGTATTATTGCTTTGTATGATGCAAATTCAGTCCAAAGAATGGTTACTGTATTTAAAATCTAGGTAGTACGGTGGGCACTTTCATAATCTGATAATCACTATTGCCACATTTTAAAAAATTGTTTTACTGACTCATGTGGCTTAATTGCTTAATAGAGTAATTATAACAAAAGTGTTTTATGCTCTACTTAAGTAGTTACTAGATTTTTAGGGAGATGGATGAAGAAGCTTTAGATTATGATTTAACTGTATTAAGCATTTGAGTTTAGTGTACAAAGGAAGAAATATGCATGATTTCTTTGGAATATGTTTTAAAATGGTGTGTATGTGAGCAAGCCTAGCAACCTGAAGGTACAGAAGAAACTTTAGAGTTTTATTTATTCTTTTACCTCCATCAATAACATGATAGCAATTATAAAGCAAAGTATTAGTGACACATCCATGTTTTAAGAGGAGTATATGTCTACACTTAATTTTCTAATTTTGATAGGTCTTGGCAGCATAGTGTCTTGAACGTGTTTAGCATAAGAAATACCAAGTGAAAGACTGCCGTTGTGCAGCTGCTGTCCTCGCACATCTTTGCTTTTGCAGAGAGTTCTCGCTAACTTAAATCTGAAGGATTAAATAGAGTGACTGCTGTTAGTACTAAAGGAACTTCACTCCCTATATTTATCTTGTTCACACAGTGGAACTTTGCAGATAAACTAAGTATTAAGGAAGACTGAGGTAACTTCTCTTTGGTTACTTGGACAAAATATCTAAAGCTTTTTTTCTGGAGGTCTTTTTGCGTCTGTATTTGCTTATCACAAGAGACTTGCTTTTCAGCGTTTGTTCTTAAGATTGTATTTACTCTATTAAAAGGTTAGACTAGGACTTATTTTGCTAAGTGATGTCGTTCTAAGAAGGTCAACATTTGTATCAGTGGAACCCGAAGGAAGGTTTCATCAGTAATCTTCAGTACAAACGACAATTAAAATACAGGTGTAATATGCTGTTCTTACCTGAGACAGTAACAGAACTGAAAGTATGAAGTGAAGGGATAAAAGCTGCTGGCTGAGGAACAGAGAACTGTAGATGACTTGGCTGAAATTTGCAGGTATCACTGGATGTTGCTAAATGTCTATTGATCTACATCAGGAAGGAAGAACTTCTATGTTAATTTTAAAATATGGGTTTCTTGCAATTTTGACATAGTGCACTCACAGAGTTATTTGTAACATCCGGACATTGGCACTGTTATTACTGCTATAGCATCTACTAGACAGTCCTTAGAATCTCTCAAGAAAAATATCCTCTTAATCTGGTTTACTGTTAGTGGCTTGACGTAATTGTTCTGCTTTCCTTAAGTGATCCATAAATTCTAAAATGTGAGGAAGCAAGCAGTACTTTTTTGTTTAAAATTTCTTTTAAGTTCATATTTGTGGTCTGTTGCATTTTTGTTTAACTGTTAAGCTTGATATTTCCTGAAAGAGCTTTTGGTACTATATATAACCATATAGCTAAATTAAATTCTAGACTCAGTTTCTGCTTTTTAAATATCTTTCTGTTACTTTGGGCAAGTAGAAACTGCATTACTCTATGTACTAGCCTATGAAAAGAGCATCGCTATAAAGGAAGCGGATAAGTAGCCTTTGTGAATAATTGCTGAATTCTTAAATGCTTGTGATTCCATATTGAAAAAGTTTATTGTAAGAAAAATACTATGGAACTTATAAAATTGGATTATTCTAGCCGGTTCTGAAATTAAACTAAAGGAAATGGTTGTATTGCAATAGTAGGTATTGTACTGAATACCAGCTTCTTTTTAACTGTGCTATTTTTTTTTCATTTAATAAACTATTATTAGAGTGCAGAGACAATTCCGCCAGTGTTGCAGAGTGCCATCTTCCCCTTTTGCTAATACTGGAGTTTAGTTGTATCCTCTTACCTAAAATAGAACAATGGAGATCTCGGGGAAGAGGAGGAGACAACAGAGAACAAACTTGCTTCAAATTATTCACCAGTCAGTCATTAAAAAGCATTAATGTTTAACAAAGAGCAGTTGCTCATTATTCAAATGAAGACTGGAACTGGAGCCAAGATGAGCTATGAATGTTTCTTGCTGGCTTCAGTAACGTTTTCAACTGTGTGAATGATCATTCATATTTTTTTGTGAAAGAAGAGGGAGACAATGACAAATATAATTCTAACAAATGTACCGGTTCCTCTTTTAGAGGGATGTTATTCTTGCCTTTGTGTAGTCCTTTAGATTCATTCAGGTATGCCGCTGCACTTGCATCTTTGTGTTCCATACCTACCATGGTCGGTATGTAACAATTGGTTGTTTTTTTTTTTTTTTGACACATCAGGATTCTTCCATTCACGTAGGTTTCATTTTTTTTCCTGAAATACCATCAGTTCCACAGCAAATGATGTGCACCCTTCTGCACTCTGCATTTTCAGTATGTTTGTGCGTCACTGTAATATGAAACAGACAAGATAACACATAAATGATAATGTCGGTTAGAAAAGTAAGGAATCTGAGTGTGGATGGAACACTGATGTATAAAAGTCTCTTGCACCAAGATACTAATTCTGCTAAAGGGTGTGTGCTTATGAGATCTTCCATGTAAAAGGATCCTTTTCTTTTAAAAGTATGGATCTAAAAGAGGGATTATCAGGTGGAAACTCTAGAGGTCTGGTACACAGAATAAGCAGCAGTTTTGTGGTCATTTGTGTTTTGTCTGTGAGGTGGTGAAAATTGTGGTGATCATGTCATTGTTCTCTGTGTGCTTTAATGAGTAGGATACTTAGAAGAGAGATGAGATATAGAAAGCAAGCCTTTTTTACAGTTATTATACTACTAGGATTTGGCCTCTGTTTCATAAATATACAATAAATCGTATAATGAAGCCCAGTGTTGTATTAGTAGCAGTTATACTATTAGCCCTTCCCATCCTGGGGCATTTCTTTTTTATGTGGAAATTGCAAATGATTTATGTGGCAATTCTGCATGGACTTGGAAATTCCCTTTAGGAGGGAAGACATGTCTAGGAACAGCCTGCCTTCAAGGCGTGTGGGAGGGACTGCAGGGATTCCTTCTGCAGCATTGCTTTTCTGATCATTTAAAAGCAACAACAAGCAAACTTGTTTTTTACTTTTCTAAGCAAAAAAAAAAAAGCCACTCTGTTGCCTCCCTCTGTTTCCTGTTGACTTTCTGAGGGTGGCTTGAAGAACAGGTTTGCTTCTCCTCAGAAATGATCTCCAGCCTGCAGGAACTCCATTTCTGAGGTCGTTTTACAGACATCTGGAACCCCGCGCTCCTTTTGGCTATTGGTGAAGTCCAAACCAAGATGGTCCATGATCACGGACCTTACCTGCAAAACTGAGCAAACTGCCACAAAATCTCTCTCTAACCTGCTGTGTGAAGGATTAGGATTGCAAGCTGGAGATGAAGTGCTGGTTTGGGTAAAAATATGTTCTTCCGTCTACAACTGTTTCTGTGTTTCTCCGAGTTGGAGTGGTGTGCAGTGAAGGGTTGCAAAGCTTCGAGTACTGCTGCTCTTGTTGCAGAGCATTTGAAAAACATGCACGGAGTTTGTGTGGGGAGCAAACGGCGTGTTTTTTAGATGAGGGTGGAGAAACTGCTTTGTAGTTTTCCTGTGTATTTTTGAATAAGCTGTAGTGCCAAGTTCCTTGTTCTTGGTGATTGTATATTGACAGACGGTTAGAAAGCAGGATGTCACAATGGCCCTTCGTTTCCATTTTGGTTCTTCCTCCCTTGGGCTAACATATTGTTTTTTGCTTCCTACTGAGAAAGCTATATTCCACAGAAGACATTTTAAGAAAAGAAAAATACAAATATTTGTGGGTCGTGTGTGTCGTGTTTTGTTTTGTTTTCCCCTGTAGGGGCTCCAATAAACGCTGCAGTTCCTGTGGCAACACTTGTGCTAATCCTGATCATTCAGGAAGATTTGCTTCCTTAAGGACATGCTGTAGTGTAAGGAACTGGTCCATCTCAGCTTGTCATGGATATGAGGAATAGCTCTCTATGAAAGGTGTCTCATGGACAGCCCTGGAATGAAAATTCAAAGATGATGGAGTTGCTTTCTCAGGGATAAGTTATGAAAGATGGCTCATTAAAACAGATTAACATTCAGTCTTCTGGCTCTGACATCGTTGGGGGCATGATTCCACAAGTATTCTTGTTCTAAAATGCTGAAACTTGGTATTATTCAGAGTGGCATTTTTGCTTTAAATACTCTAGTTTCTCAAGAATATAGAAGTTAAATATCACTGGATATAATTTGTATGATGATTTTAGTTCTGATTTTGAGATGGTAACTTTATGATAAACTGGGCTTCAGTTTCTCTTGTGGTCTGTATGAGCATCTCGTAGAGCCCTGTGAAGTAATTTTAATTTCTTGCTGCTGAAGACATTTAAGTGTTGTATCTTGTTATTTTTATAGCACTATGAAGCAATATCACTTTGTATGGTGTATATATTGGTTTTGCTAGCGTGTGTCAGTTTTTTTTAACTTTCCATAGTTTCACATGCAGATACTGTTAACTTTTCATGGCTAAAAGATTTACTTTGTGTAGCATTTGTTTTGAAGTAACAGTGACTGTGCGGAGCTTCAGACTAGAAGTTCTACTAAAGATCGGTTCATGCAGAAGCTGAACCGTGTAGGACTTGCCACCTGCTGCAGCTCACTCAAGTCAGGGAATTTCTGTTATTGTCACTGGCATATTTATATTAGGATGAATGCTAACATGTACACTCTTGCAGGGACTTCAAACATTCATGAGTATAAAAGAGGATTTTCCCTGCCCTGGGGAGAACACACAGGTTTTTTTACTATTATCCCTTCTTGGGAAACAGGACAAATCTGTCTTCAGCCTTCCTCTTTCCCCAGAATCATCTTCCCGTGAAAGCGCACAGCATGCAATTACTGGAAGTGTATGTGTGTGGGGGTTGTCTGTCAAAATACTTTTTTACATGGAGATTACTCTTTTTACAACTATATGGTTTAAGTAGGGTTTGCTGAATATTGACTTAATATTGTTAAAGCATAAATTTGATGGACTAAAAAGTATAAAATACATTAATTTGAGATGTGGTAGAGAAGTTATTTTTTACTCATAATTTTGTTGTGTATCACAACGTGAAGATTGCCTTGATAACAACTTTCCTAAATTTTAAAACATACATATTTAGAATCTACTCAACTTTATGTATACTTGGTTTACTACAAGAACCGTACCAAGTTATATCTGAATGGAACAAGATTCACTTGTGAATTATCGATGGATATAATTTTACTGGCAGTGAAGTAGCAGAAGGGAAGGACCAGCTCCTTTGACCTGCTGGTGACGCTGTTCCTGGTGAAGCCATGAAACCAGCCTGGCACACACAAGTGTACTTGGTGCCCCGATTTAAATGTGAATGTGTGAAATTAGGCTCTGAATCAGCTTGAAGTGACGCTTGATGCTGGTCTAATTGAAATTTCTCTTGTTCTTTCATACAGATCAAATCAGATGACAGCATACGCCATTCCAGCTTTGTCTGATGTAAAAACATGCTATGTTTCATCATCCAAATCAGTAATGACAGGAATTGGTAATGAAATTAGAAGCGACCCAACCAAAGAACTCTGGGCTTTTATGTGCCTCCTGTTTTAGCTATAGGATGGATGCTATTCTTAAGTCCTACCTATGTAAGTGTAATTATACAATCCTGAACTGAGGCTGACCTGGCAAGTATAGCAGTGGAACATCTATGCTGGGCATGTAAAACACTCTGCTCTTTCAGTGTGGCTCTTTGTTTCTGCTGAGCTTCAGATCTTCTTGTCTGTATTTTTCTTTGGAATTGCTCTCTTTTGTAGAACCAGTGCAGTTCCAGTTGTTTCTTACCGTCTGCCACATAGTACCAGACTGTGCAGTGACTCCAACCTGTTTTATCTGAGACTGTAAATAGCTAAGAGGCAAAAGGAAAAGCTGCTTATGCTGCATCTTATCCGTAACTGCCTGTGTTAGTTCTTTCTGTTCCAGTGCAAACTTGAGCAGACCAGCTGTATATCACTGAAAATCTAAGACTGACCCTTTTTTCTTTTGCACTGAAACAGATTGGAAGTGCTGCTGCAATCGGGCCATCAATCCTCTGGTTGTGTGCTCAGGTTTGGGACTGAAAACACACTCTGTCCTCTGATTTTTCTTTTTCTTTCCCCCTTTGTTGCCATTGCATTATGTGTTCTGAAATGGTGGTGGTTCTGCAAGTACAGACTGGAGACTGACCATGTATTACACCCTGAGCATGAACAATTGTGTCTTCCCTTTCTGTGTAACTCACTTCTCTTGGAAGCTGTGCTGGAGCTAAGCTGTGTCCATTAAGCCCATTAGTCTATCAGAAGAAGGGCACCAGAGTTATAGTTGGATCACCGTGATTTTCTGTTCTTACGTTGCCTCTACTTGTGTAATTATTTTTGTGGCAACATATCTATATCTTAATGAGCTATCATCTTGAAGTTTCGTTAGATTTGTGAAGAAGTGTTTGTTACAATACTATGGCAAAGATAGCAGAAGGCCAGTTCCCCAAGAAAACATGTATTTCATGAAAAGCAAGTGTTGTTCTTAGATAAAAGGGATGTAGGAACTCTTTGTTAAGATTTAAATAAGTTGAAAAATGTATTACATCAGTTTGAAGGTGTAACAGCTAGTTGCTTGTATTGGAGAGAGAACTTTACTTCGTGTGTGTGTGTAATATGCACACATACATACTTTTCTTCATATAGATTGCTGATGACTGCCCCATTTGTCAGAAACTTAGAGATGGGTACAAGCCGAAAACACATAGATGATTGGGAAAATGTAAATTTATATTACCATCATTTGGTAAGGATTTGAAGCAAATGATGATGCTATTAACTTAGCGTCATTTTTATCTTAAAAAATAGGTAACTGTATTGTTCATTCAAGAATAATCAGTCCGACATAGTAGGAAAGTATCTTAAATCACTGAGCACACCTGTTAATTGAATTATTTTATTTGGGTACTCTTACATGCTTAGCAATGGTCACGTTTTAGATTTTTATGAATGCTTTGAGCTTCACTACTCAGTTTCAGTTGCACTAAAGTTCAGTTTTCTTTGTCCTCTTTTGTTTACTGGTTAGATTTGCCTAAATCTGTATCTTAATGAAAGATGTGAGCATTCAGTTTTATCAATTCATTGTCTCTCTGTGAAAATTGACTGAATATAAACCGTTTTGCTTATAAGTAGTTTAAGGTGCTAGTAAACTATATTACGTACGGATGGCATTGTAGAACTGTTTCATGATAGTAAATATTTGATTTTTCAAGATACCTTTTATGTCCTGATACCACATTATTTAAAGACACTATCAGTCTCAGCAGGACTTTACAATAAGCCTGCCAAGCAGCTGCCAAGTGCAGATAGCCAACATTTACATTCAGTGTTGTGTGATGGTAGCTGTGACATGATTCCAATTAAAAGCTTGGTCTGCACACTGCAGATGTCTTCTGAATATTAATGTGTACTACAGACAGAGCAGATGGAATATCTTTAAAATACAATGCAGTGAGTGTAAAATTAAGGTTGGGTTTCTGGTGGAAACTGAGAGGCAGTCAAAATAATTCCTTTTTTCTTTGTTTTTCATTAGTCAACCACAAGAATATCTGTGTATTGTTGCCATCTTTCTTTATATATAGGAGGAAATCAACTCTTCACTAGGCATCCAAGTAAAAATACAGCATTATGCCTTATTGAAGTTGTGTTAAATGCCAAATGTACCTAGAAAAGTATTAGGAGTGCGTGCAACATTTGCTGTGCCTTAAAATATGTCTCTGCCTAAAGGACAGATATGAGGCAATACATAATAGTTGAAATGTAGGGTGTCTGTGAGTTGAGGAGTTGTTTTTGACAAAACCTATGTAAAATATATATAGGAGTATGTATTTAATTGGGATTTGAAGGTGTTGTGTGAGGTGTATTAGGAAGAGTTCACCCTGGATAGGAGGGGTGGTGTAACACTGGGAAACGAAGAGAGCAGCAAGGACTCAGGGGTGCACTGCAGCCTGGCCTGTTGCAGACCCAAAGGAAGCTGTCAGCAAACAGCAGCAACCCAGCTGGGAAAGTGTGTGGATTAATCACTTAAGTATTTACTGTGTTTCCGTGGCAGTCCTTGGGATGTGGAGTAAAGCTTTGGTAGTGGGAATATGTCAAAAGTCTTGGAAGTAACAGGGTAAGTGTTGTATTGAAACAGAAAGCAGAGGTTTTCTATGTGAGTGGGAACTGGAACTTTCCTCTTTTCAGCTGCAGTTCTCTTGCCCTCCCAGGCAGAATGCGGTTGTGTGAGAAGGGAGTGAGCGGCTGTGCACAGAGGGAAGGGGTTATAGGGAAGGAAGTGACAGTAGGCACAAAATACGTAAATCCAGTACACTGTTTAACTCACTAGTGCTATTACCATGGCTGTGGCATGCTTGCCTCTTACCCTTTTTATACTTAGTTTTAAAATAACTTATACCTAAGGCTGTGTAAACACTCAAGCCAGTGGCAGTGAAAGCATTTTCCACTTCATCCATATTACTTTTTTTTCTGTACTTGTCAAACGTTGCTTTAAACCGCGTTTCTGAAGTTTCAACCAAAAATATTTCAGATAAAACTTGTCTTTGTTACGTTTCAAATATCTTAAATACCTGAAGTATGAGTCCTCCCTTCTAATATATCTATGATTTCTGTTGGGATGGGAGTTTGGTGAATAAAGAGGTGAAGTTTGAAAGCAGGACGGGTGAGGTAGAAGGGAAGAGTCAAGAGACTTGGACAGGCAGAGGCTGTGCTGCCTTTGCCACTGCGCCTGGACACGCGGCTCAGGTGCCCACGTGTCTCACTCATTAGCCCTGTGCTTCCCTAGGTAAGATGCTGCTATCTTTTCCTGTATGAAGCATTTATTTTAAGGAATTTTTCAGTTATTTCATCTTGATACGATGTTTCTGGTACTCTAGAGTCTCATACTCATCTTTGGCCCCTTCTGGCTTTTTCATTGTCAGAGAATCCCTGTGAAAGTCATTTCCAAATATGTTCAGGATCTTTACTTTTTATCATCTACTTGATGTTGGGTCTGTAAGCCTAACGTCATTCTGGGTTTTAAAACTTCTGTTGTATTACTAATGTGGCTTCATTGCTTCCCTATCTCTAAAACACCTTTCTCTTTAAGCTTGCTCCTAAAGCCCAAGCAAATGTCCCTTTTTTACTTATTGTGTCTTGCTTTGCTGTGCCCTCCAGTGTCTTGCCTCTTCTGACAATACTTTGAGGATTTGCCAGTTGCTTCTTAACTCTCCTGGTTCTTTGCAGCATCCTTCATTTTCCGTGCAACGTATAATTTTGTCTTTCCTTGAAAAAATTCTCCAGTCTTTCATTTCAGTCCCTGACAATCTCCATTGTAGTATCAGCATTCAGTTATATCTTTAATCACTGTGAAATATATCCTTTCCACTGAGATTGTATCTTAGCTCTGGGAATTTGTCTAATTTCATGTCTGTAAAGCAAGCGCATGCCTTACTGCGATCTCTTTGATCTTCATAATATAGATTATGCTCATAAAAAATCGAGGCAAAAAAAAGTGCTGTGTTTGGCTAGATATCTGAAACATGTCAGCAAGAAATAAGAGAGGGCTGCGTGGGTCATGCCATTGCAATGTCAGATAATACGGGGTGCTGCTTGATGGGTATTCGTTCTCCTGTACTTGGGCTTCAGTCAGGCTGAATTAACTCCTGAATTCTGAGAGCAGGGTGCACTGCACAACAATTGTGGTCCTTTTTTGAATTGAATTAATATCTGCTGAGAAACATAATCAAAATAGTACCGTGCACGACTGTTCAAGTTTAGTCATGGAATGAGAATATTGAAGCAGTGATATGTTTTTGATAAAGAATGCCTTTAATTCAAAACAAACAAAACTCTTACTGGCAGTTCTTGACAAGATGTTACAACCAGAGGTTCCTCTAAATTTCTTTCAGAGGGTCAAGTAAAGATTTACGATTTTCTTGAATTTTTCAGCTATTTAAAGTCTGTCCATTCCAGAGGGCATATTAATTTTTCTTCTCTGTTTAAGAAAAAAGCCAACCAAAATAGCACAACAGCTTTAATAACTTTGTAAAACATCTTCTTTTAACTGCCAGAGATGTCTTGCTTGTTGACTCAATCTTTTCCTCCAGAAGTAGTTATCCTTTCTGTCAGAGGGGTTCTGAAGAACTCAGGGGCTCCTGACAGTGTTTTCCCTTTTCATGTCAGTAATTTTAAAGTCCAAATTAAAAAATGAATTAAAATGGAGACCAGGATGTGTTACTACTTTGGGTTTATATTTTATTATCGCTTGCTACTGATGGGATCTCTTTTTAAATCCTGGGAATGTAAAGGTATCTATGCCTCTATTACTTTAGCAGAGGAACACAGTGTTTAATATTCATGTATTTTTTGTTATTGGTTTCCTCTCTTACAGAAAGGTGAAGTGTGTGTGTGTACACAGACAATCCTGGACCATGGTTTCCATTTTCCTGCCTTCTTTTTCTAACGTTCTGTGCTCCGTTTGTCTTCTGAAAGAACTCGCTTCCTTCCTAGTGTTCCCTGACCTTTTGTCTTCCTCCAAATATCTGGCGTGCTTCAGCTGACACCGTCACTATCTCTCCTGCCTGTCTCTAACCAGGTTCTGAGTTTCCATCCTTTTTGGGGGGGGTGAGAATAGAAGGAAAAAAACAATGGCACCTGTAAAACTTCCATTTCTGTCTGCTTTGCTTTTCTGAAAGAAACGTTGACATGTGGACTCCTGGGTTCCAGAACTGCCTCTGAAAACAAATGGAATAGTTTGTAGCCCCACTCACATTCCCCACCTTGTCAGGCAGAGATCTGGAAGGGGTTAGTGGAATTTGCCACTGACCAGCAGGGACATCCTGAAGGAAATCATGGATACACAACTATTGTATTAGTAATAGTCACAGAGAGTCCCATTATTTTACTTACTTGTTGAAAAACAAGTTCAGATTTGCATGTATTAAAGTGTGATTGCATATCTGATGATGGAAGTCTTGTTTCTGCTATAGCATTACTTTTTAGTTACTAGAAATCCTAAAAGGTTGATACTTGAATCTTTAAATTTTCTCACAGTTCCAATGGTTCATACTCATGTAAGTCCGTTAACATCTTGGTGTGTAGAAAAACAGTTTGACAGCTGTAGTCTAGCACTTCCTTATCGTAACTTGATATAACATTCCGTGGAGACAGTCACGCCTCGGATTTATACTCCACTCTGCTTCTGGTATTCAGCTTTAATATAGTGTCAGCTCACATGTTGTTTGGATAATCTTAATTGACTTGTTAAATACGAACAGTTTACATTCTGTTTCTCTTTTTGTCTCTGTTCACATAGGATGATCATGTTCCACGATTTGATGGGAATGTACCCTGGAAACCACTAATTTCTGTTGTGTTTTCTTTTTTTAAAGCTGGTGTTTTATGCCTATGTTCTATGAACTCCAAGTACTATACTGCTTACTTTATGCAACCTCTTGTATGTCAACTTTGCTCTATCTTTCGTCAGGAAACCTTAAAAAGATTAAGTTGATGAGAGTGTTACATCTATATTAGATTTTTGTGTGCACAATAATTTAACTTAGTCTGCTGCTATAAATTGTATCCAGTATCACAAACAATCAGCATGTGGGTTGTTTTTTTTTTCCCAGTTGTAATTGGGAAGTGTTCACAGGTCCTTGTAAAAAGCGAAGTGCTTGTGGAGGAGGAGGAATGAAGATTTCACAGTATCCAGTACAGAGGGGTAACATCTGGTACTGTCAGCTCAGGCCTGGGACGCCAGTTCTTTCTTTGTCCCTGATTTTTTTTCCTGTGACCCTGAACTGATCTTTTGAGTCTTATTTATCCTTTCATTAAGAATTTAATGTTCTTAGTATGTGTAAGAAGAGGATTGCAGTAGCTGGGAGTATTATTGTCGTAGTTTTTCTGTTCATTTCAGGCTTTAGTGTCTTCTGTTACTGTACAACGCTAATGAGTAGCATAGAGAAATAGCTTCTACTATTATGGTAGTAGTGTAACTTTTAAAAAGCTTGCTGGTGATTTTTACCAGTCACTTTTGTTACTCTGACAAAGACGGGATCCCATGCACTGTAGGGAAAGTGTTCTTTTAGATCTGGTTGGAGAATCATTTTACTGTCACTTGCTAGGCTTAAATACTTCAATTGTTGGTTTGGTTTTGAAAGCGGGGGTAAAAAAAGGTTGTATCTGTGTCCTTTTTCTCTTATATACTTTATCACCTATAGGGCTGAGCCTTAACACTTGCCTATAACCATAGTCAGAACTCTTGTAAGTTAAACATGGTGAACCAAAATCCAGCATCAGGTATTTCAGAGAAGATCTCAATGCCAAAGCAAACAGAAAAATATTGGATAATTTCCCATTTCTTCAATTTTGGAAAGTATTAAAAAAAAACCAAAACCAAACCCCCTGTATTTGAGGTCAGTGGTTCGCAGCATTATCACATACCAGTCTCTGTTTCTCCAATTCATATCCCTAATTTTTCAAGTGATGAAACCAAATGGAATGGAGCCACTAACAAGTGTTAGGATGACTGCATGGCAGTAGTGCTGTTTGCTATCAGGTACATCTGTCAATTTAACAAAAGGTACAGTATTGATTAATTTATGCAAATGATTCAAAAATTTTATTGAATAAATGGAATGCTGTACCTTTACTTTGAGGAAGAAAGGTTGTGCGGTCTTTTATTAGCAAATATGTTCGTAACTAATTTTTGCAGAGCTGGCTGATTGAAGTTAGTATAAAATGTTTTCGAAATTGAGAAGCTGGGTACCTTTATAGCATTGTTCCATCTTTGACTATTTATAATATGTATGTGGCATTCATATATGTGTGTGTGTGTATATATATATATATATGAATGAATGAATTCTCGCTATTTTTTCTCTTCCAGCATGGGAACAGGAGAATGATGAGTGACGTGATAGTGACATAAAGTTGAACTTGTTTAATAAGCACTTGAATTAAACTAGAGAACTGACTGGTTCAAGAAAAAGCAGTTGCAAAGAAAAAATCATCCTACAGCCAGAAACCTGTAAATTTTTCAATCTGAAACAGCCCCTGTTTAGTGTTCCTATCTAGTGCTGAACTCAGGCCGTGCCTCAGGCCAATATGGAAAATACACCCACGTTCAGCAGATATTTCTGATTTTTCTTGAACAGTGCGGTTGGATCATTGTCCTGAGTCGGTCCTGGCCAAGCTGTGGGATGCAGGATTGATGGGCCTCCCCACTGCCCGTGTCACTTGGCCTTTGGCTGCCAGGGAGGAAATTGGGGCAGTTTGGTCTCTGGTACAATGATTTAATGTACCTCAGTTTTTGTTGTGTTTACCCAATTACTGGGTCTCGGCTCCCATGAGCCAAGTAAAAGCAGGGAGTGTGCTGCAAGTATGAGACATTTTGAACTTGAATGTTGCTGCACCTGAGGTTTTGACACAATGGAGAGTTCGCAATACAATTGTCTGGCAGCGAGATCTTTTAATCTCATTATAATTTCTGCAATTAACGTATCACTGACCTGCGACATGGCTTGTTGGCGTGCAGGTGGGAAACTCTAATTGTACAAAAGAAGAAAAAAAATGTCTTCCTGTTTCAAAGCAGCAATTTCTTTGTATTGGTGAAGAGCGGTACTGGGGTGGTGTGCTGGGCACACTGTGTTCTTGTGGTGTAGGCAGAGATGTGCTCATGGCTGCGCTGCTGTAAGAGGTTAATATTAGTGTATCTATTGCTATAGCTTTAAATTAGACGCCCATTAGTGTTCATGCTAGGAAACAGGCTGGGCTAACCATAAGTATTATTCTCTTCCGCCCCATCTAATTTTTTGGCATGTGTCCGCGGTCTAATCTAGGTGTGTGCGGGACCTTCAGGAGTTGTTCTCTCGGCCGTCCTTGATTCCAGGCTTGTCTCCGTGTTCTTCTAATGGCAAAACACAAGGATGCCGTAGCAGGGGCTGTACTGTCTGTGCAATACTGAAAATAGTCATAAACAAACAGAGCTTTTCATTGGTGACCCAGAACAAAAGAAAAAGCTAATTTTCTGTAGTAGGAAATAGCAGATTTTCCCTCTTTAGAATAAAAATAATCTTCTGACAACATATAAAAGTAAACTTGAAATTTTATACATCTGAAAACTCACTGGTGTAAGAAAAGCAAACTATCATTTTAATCTTAAAAGCTTTGTGGAGGCAGAATAATAGTGCTCTCTTTAAATGTCCTTAAAAGGCTATGTTTTTTTTCTCATGTTTAACAGTGTGGAAAACTTGATGCTGTTTCAATGACACTAAAGCCTGCGATAGGATAAAATAATCAAGATTCTAAAAGAAGCCATAGTCCTTGAAACATGGATTTTTTTTTTTTCTATGGTACCCAGAGTATGTCAGAGCTTACTGTAGTCTATTCGTGCTGTTCAACAGGAATGGGAAAGCTCAAAGCATTCGGAATAAAATTACTTTGGTTGTTACCTGTGTTGAAGGATGGGTGACTGGAGTTAGTCCGGGGGCCCTGCCTGTGCGGTTACCTGCGTGTGTGCTGTAGGAGTATAGAATGGTGTAGCTAATGAATTCCATCAGATCTTGATCGTGTTAAGTAGGTATAGATAACTTAAAGCGCTTTGAAACGTTTTGTCATAACGCTAGGTGAAGTGGGCTGGGAACTGATGATGGGTTAAGATTGGGTGACCTCTGTAGGAGTATGTTTTTTTCAGAATTGGGTACAAAACCCCAAAACTGCTTACCCTTCATCTTAGCATGTAATGGCCTTCTGGAAAATCAAGTTCTAACTTTGAACAGACACTTAACTGGCTGGCAAGTAAGTGGATGAAAGGTTTATATTGAAGCTTTTCTTTAACTTGTATGGGATTTGTGTGGTAAAAATGTATCTTGATTATTCAAGATGATGACTTTTAGTTTGTAATAATAAACAGCATTTGTAATTTCAATTTGTTTCTTTTGCAGCTCCAGTCATTAACCGGTACAACAGGAGAGTATCAGGTATGATTTCCTTTTAAGAATGTAATGTTTCTCAAGACGTACTGAAATGTGTATTTGACTAAAGGAATTACATTTAAAATGGCCATACTTTTAATCACTGCCGTATTTCTTGTATTTCTTGCAGTATTTTTATTTGAAATAACGAGAATAGTTTCTTAATTCACTTTAGAAACCAATAGGCAGCGCAGCAAGAGTAGTTTCGACAAGTTCTGCGGGGTGTCACAGGCTGTTGAAGCAACTTCAGCAGTGATGATTCTGCCCAGAAAAACTTCCCAGAACTTTGCAACATAATAATTATGGCAAAAGCTTGTTTTGCAGTGAATTGGAAAAGTGGCAGCTTCTTTTTGCTGGAGCACATCTTCTAATCCTCCGTGTTGCTGATCATTTTATCTCTGGTTAGAATACAGAAATATGAGGGGGTAGGCGATGTCCCCTCTCTATGGTGTTTTAGCCCCTTGCTTGTGCAGCTGATTTAAAGTTGTTGGATTTGTGGCTGTTCACTTGTTCTGGAGATGCAGATTATACTTGTTTGTTTTTCTGTCTTAACCATTGTTGAATGCTTTACTGAGTAGCTGTTATTCCAAACAAATTATTTTTAAAGTTGTTTTTGAACAGTATCATGTGAACAAAATGCAATGTGTAGGTGAGAAGGTATTGTATTTTTGCATCTGAGGTGCAATGCGCATTGCTGTGCATAAGTTACTTTTTTTCTTCAAATATTTAATTGTAACATTCATCTGGTCTAGAAAGTTGTTATGGTTCTGATTTGAAGAATTGCTTTGTAAAAATGCCAGTGGGTTCAGTGTTTTCTCTCTAGTTTTCAGTTCAAGCCTACTCAGTTTGTAACTTGTGTATATGATCTGACATGTTCTTTGGTATGATAGTTACAGTGGGACATTGGTGATAATATATATATAGAGTATATAAATATATGTGACATAAATACCTGGTTAATTTTATCTGCAAAATGTCCTTATACCCATGCAGTCCAGTCGCTTTACTGCTGTGCTTGGGTATGATTAAGGGTATGATGTGTGTTTATGCCACTACATAATACGTGAGTATAATGAGAACTTCATAACTCTTAAAAATCGACAGTGCTGGTAGTTTTGGTATATTATTACATGAGAAATTTAGGCAAGAAAAAACTGTGTCTTGAATGATGGAGTTTGATAATTTGATAGTAAATATTGGAAGTCATACATTGTAGAGTATCTTAATCTGGAAACTCACAACACATTTTAGTTTCTCTGCTAATTAAACTAATCTTTCCTGAAACCTGCTGATGGAGTAAAATCTTACAAATGAGAAGTGAATAAGTCTCAGATTTACATTTAAATAAAGGCTGACTTATTGCTGAATTTAAGAGGTTGAGCATTAATCAGAGGGTGCTTGTAATCCTTTTGAATCTTCAGTGGTGAAATATAATATTGGTGCTCTCATAGTACCGAGCTACTCTTAGATAAAAAACAGGTTCCTTCATTGAAGGGGTCTAAAGCTTAATGTGAACAACTAAAGAGCAAATGTAAAATTGAATTGCTAACTTAGGCAATTAGATTAAGGTGGACTGTTTAGATGCTTAATAACGCTGCTGCTCCAAGGAGAGCTACAATAATTCCGAGTTTACAGTACATATTAGAATTCTCATGGAGAGAAACATTAATAGAATGCATTTTACTATTGTGTGTTAAATACTTTTCACAATTAAGAAAAATATATATATACAAAATGGAGGAAAAAATATAATGTACAGGTCATGATCAGTGTGGGATTTGTTAAAATATGAAAGAGGTGTAAAGAGCATCTATGCATACACAAGGAGACCCCATTTTCCTTTTCTTGGCAGGAAAAATACAGAAGCAGTTTGGGGTGGGGGATGTTGTGGATTGTATTTATTTTTTTGGGGGTTCAACAGCCACAAAGCTCTGCAGGGAATCCCGTTGGCTTCTTGGCCGGAGAATGTGGCTTTGTGTGCGGGTCAGGTTCAGCCAGCAAAGCTGCTCCGGGGGTGGGATGGTGGGAAACTCCATGAGCCGTGCAGGAGGGTCGTCCTGGAAAAGGGGGCTTATCTAATCATGTTCCCAGAATTATTTATAGAAGCACAGAGTGGTAAAGTAGTGTTCTCATGAAGAGAAACAGCCTTTTCCAGGAAATGCCAGGAGGGAGAGAAATTAGAGCTTGATGTTCCCCTAGAAATGTATCTAATTAATAGTTTACTGATGTATACTGATGTATAGCGATTTTGGACATGTAACATGTTGAGGTTCCATGGCATGTGCACAAACCCCAAATATTGTGTCGGTCAGTTCTAATTTGTATATAAGCCGGTGGCTGATTTGATTAACATGGTTGTCTGTTTCCAAAATCATAAGCTATCCCTATGTAGAAATTAAAAAGCAAACCAAAACCAACCAACCAAAACAAACAAACAAAACCAAACAACACAACCCCCAACCCACTAATTTTTAAATCTCTGGGCTATAAGAAGCCAATTACTTATTACGTGGTGCCCAGGGCAGTTTCAGTGCTGATCACCCAGCAGAACGGTTCTCTCGCTGCTGCTTTAAGTGAATTAGCGCTGTCTGAGCCTTTGCCAGCGTGGGGAACTCATGTTACACAGCGTGCTGACCGACCCGGGCTGCCCAGGCTGGCTTGGATGGCCTGAAAACCGTGCAGATTCCTTCCTCCCAAGAGTTGGACTGTGGTGAAATTCATACTTGCTTGATGACGTTTCTTGATTTTCCTCCAAGCACAGGGGCTCCTGACAAACTTTATTCTGTTAGTCATTTCCTTTTCTATAGTGAAAGAGACCGCAGAGAACCCCAGGGAGTGTCTCAGCCCTTGGTTAGTGACTACAGGGTGCGGGGAGGTGGGACAGATCCGTGATACCTCCTTTCACAAGTAATAATATCAAAGCTATTTCAAAACTAGGGGGAAGAGAGCATTGGTATTTGTCCCACTATAACAACTGATACGTAACATTGAGGAGAATTTTGCTGCTGGCAGTATATGAATGAAAGTTAATTGTGGTTTTGGAATGAGGAGTGTGACGCCTACTACAGTCTCACTTGGGCATAGTTTCTCCTCTTTTAGTTTTAGAAAAGTAAAGTTTTCTGCTAGATTTCTGTATTGCCTTTTCTAGACACCTTTGATTCATTCCACAGAACACCCACTCCCAGCAGACTTGCTGACTTCTTTACCGGATAGAAAAAAAATCTGACGAAATATGACACCCATACCATATACACGTAAGGAAATGATTTCATCTGTTTTCTCTGATTAATCCTGTTTATCTGAGTGACCTGGTATAATTTATCTCTCTTGCACATCCTTGTGCTCCCTCAATCTTCATTTGGCCTCTGTGGGATAGGAATGGGATTACGTTTTCACACTCAACTATATAAACAGAATAAATGAATGATAGAATCTAGAGAAGCTATATGTCATAGTTATCTCCCCAATATTTTTATACTGGCAAAGTAACATGACTGTCAGGATCTGTGACTATCAAATGAACAAGACTTGCTTCAGTTAGCCCCTCTGGTAGGGCAGCTCTCAACAGAGACTTGCTCAAGTGAGAAGGATCAAATCTGCTGTCCCCAGAATCAGAAGCCATCTCCTAAAATATGAAGGAACTTCCATAAGAGGTCTGGATGGAAATTGGTTCTTCAAACTCACTGGTTCTTCTCCATTTTGGCAATGGGTGACTCTTTACCTTCAATGCCTTATTCTTCTGGCTCCTACCAAAGATGGACAACATTTCTACTTAATGAGCTGACTGTTCACGTCTGATGTCTCTCTGGGCTTTTTAGTGAGATAAAGCGTCTTCGGCACACTCTGGCAAGTTGAGATGTCAGGATATGATAATACTATGCATAGTAAAATCTTTTTAATAGCTTTAGCCTTTTAAAATGACATTTAAAAAATAATTTTCCAAGAAAGCTTTTATATTAATTATTGCCATGCAGCATGTTAGTATTTGGTAAAGAATACAGTTTTGGGATCCTGTTGAATTTGGACATGTAAATAGTAGCAATGAAGCAAGAAGCAACTCTCGTTTTGGGAGGGTGTTTTGAGTATTTTCTCTTGCAGGATACTATCTACTAATTCAGTGATAAAATCTCATCAAATCACCAAGGGAGGAAGACTGAGTGACTTTCTCTGTGCCGTTCTCTTTGCTTTCTACTTACAAGAATAGCTGATTATCAGAGGGTGACTTGGAAATCATGATCTGATTCCTTCTCTTGCAGCTATTAGTGGATTTCTATATTGATTATTCACCACCTTTCAAAACTGATGGTATAATAACTTCTGCTGAAAGGTTTTCAGGCAGATGATAAATTGTAAGAGACTTCTGACTTAAAGAAAATCACATTTTTACTAATGGCACAAACAGCTTGCCTGTTTCAGCAACCTGATGCTTCTATAATTTTTTGCTGTCCCTAATGATTGCAAAACTGGTATCATCACTTGAGTGAAAATAATTCATTTTGAAAAATGTTGATATGAGCAAAAGCCAAGTGTGTGGGATGACAGATGAAAGTGGTGATAAATTGTGTGGGTGCTCTCCTGTAAGAAAGTGCCTGAACCATTATTCGTTAAACAGAAAAAAGCTTGTTTTTTTGTTGCAATATTGGGACTTATTTAAAAATCCTTGGCAAGTAATTGGCATTCAGTGAATAATGAAAAGCTTATTTTTGGAAATTAACAGTCGTGACTTCACAATTACTTGGATTGCACAGTTGTGAATAATTCTGCTTGTAATTGGTAGATTTTTATGACAAAAAGAGAAATACAACACTCAGTGAGAATCCTTATTTAAAACTTAAGTCAATGCAGTACATGGTCAGACAAAATCTGATCCAATCTACTCAGTGCGAATATAAGTGCTACAATGGAATAGAATTAAGTCAGTTTTCCTTTTTTTAATGTATTCTTAATAATTTTTAATGCTTATGTTACCTAATGATAAAAAGATGTTCCTCTGAAGTCAAATATTTTAACTCAAATTAGTCCTTATTAATTGAGGGTATACGGTATAGCTATACATGTTTATTAAGCCACTAATGCAGTGAGGACCAGTTTTTCAGAAGTATTCAGGTGGCAAAAGATGCAGGTGATTAACTTTTGCTAATCTTTAATATTAAAGATTTTTAAAAAGCCTATATAGATGCTGCTCCATATCTTTAGATACATAAATACTTCTGAAAACAGCCTTCAGATGATATTTTTTTAAAAAATAAAATTACATTCTCTCACTTTTTGATGGGTTAGAATTTCATTTTCTTTTTTTGAGGTGAGGTGGAATGAGAATTGCTGGGTTTTTTTTCCTTTTGTTTTGAAACGAAGCTGGTTTTTAATGTGTGAATTGAAGCCCAAATTAAAATATTCCTACGTGTTTTGTTGTGCACGAGAACCTGAAAGCAAACACACTGGAGAAAACCTCAAAATGCATGTCACGATACAGGCTTAAAAGGTGGTTTTAAACGTAGTGCAAAACATAGTGCTGTGATATAGAGATGTGGAGCGATGGGAGTTAGTTGTGCTTTGCATTTTCCCTGTAGATAAATACAGCAGCAATTTATCCCTTTTTTAATATAAAATTTTAGACTAAGTCATAGATGTTATGCTTTTTTACTGATTAATACACTCACGACAAGTGTAGGTTGCTGTGACTTCAGATTAAATGTGAAATGGATTGAATAGTCCATATAGGACAGAATACTTTAAACATACCTGATTTAAATGTGAAAGGACATCCCATGTGTTTCCAGAAACTTCACTCAGTCGTTTTTAACACCTGAACGCCTTGATGAGACTGTGTGTACTCCAAATAATGTAAAGCTTTAGTCAACCTGCTAAAAAATGAGCTACGGGGGATACAGTGGGTTTAAAGCAGTCTCAGGAAGTGCTGTGAGCACTTTTATAGTGCTCTCATTTAAAGAGAGACTTAAATCAAGACTTGGCTTTGGGAGATGGCTTCTACACGGGTACTTGGCGGCCTGAAGCCCTTACCTGATCCGGATCAGCGTGTCAATATACGTTTTTCCCACGTCTCTATTATTTGTGCTAGGAAGGAAAGCAACCTTCTGAAACTTGTTCATCTTCTGTAACAGAAAAACACAGAACTAAGTGGTTATAAATAAAGCCCACAAATTCTAACTGATGACGCTCTGCTTAACATTAGTCTCTTGCCACACTGCTTTAACTGAGTCTTTCTGTAAATGAAATCAGTTTGTTCAGTGAGCCACTGAAGTCGACGGTTGACTCATCCTGAAGATGAGCGGCACCATATCAAACAGTTCTGCCTTGCCCATTACTGGCAATCATCGGGACATCCGAGCTGCTCAGAAATGGGGGTACCTGGTGGGATTTTCACGCAAGGATGGGACAGCAGGTTTTCATGTTCTTGAGTTGCTGATGTGCCAGGACAGGACGCAGTCATTTCAAAGCTCAGGGATCCGGGGCTTCCACATCATTGTTCTGCACACAGTCCTGTGTCAAAACCGCAGCAGCTTTATAGTGTTCGCTGCCAGATAGATGGAGAATACTTGTTCCATTAGGGGTAACGTGCTTTTTAAGCTATTTGGACATTCTCTAGAAATCTGTAAAAATCATATCTAAGTTGCTGAACCATTCATTTCAGAAATGCCATCTAACACTCTGACATCCCTCAGTTCTCTGTCACAATAGACGTCAGAAAGACATGGGTGATTTTCATTGCTGAATATCTGCTTTGCCCTAACATACAGGTGCTTCAGTGCACTTTCCACAAGATGCTGGGGTTCTTTTAAAATATTATGTGCCTAATCGCAAGTTTAGCAATTCACATATCAGAATTGGGGGGAAAAAAAGCCCATGGTCTGGAAACAAAAAGATAATTTCTTATTTCTAGACTGGAAAAACACTTTTTCTGTTTTATTCCTGAGACAGGTTATATTCCTCAGATTATATTTGCTATCTACTGTTTGTAACTTTGCCTATGAGGATACATGCCTTTTTTTTTGGAAGATGTATATTTGAGCCCTTTTCTGGGACTTGGGGTGTTCAGATGTAAACCGAATGTAAAATGAACGTTCTCCGTGCTGTTTTTAACTGAGATACGGTATCACTGTTTTTAGCTGGCATGTAAACACTTTTTGGTGCTTAATTTCTGGTTTTATCTGCCTGGGTTATGTAACCATTTAGAAGTGTGGTGAGATTTATGTGATGGGCTATAACAGAAGATCATGAAAGCAGAAGGCTGACTTCTACAATTGTGAAGCTGGGTGCTCTGAAATAGTAGTAGCATCATGTTTTCCAGGAGACCTTTTTTATGGCTGACTATCTCATCGGTAAGGCTCTCTTACAAGGCTTGAACAAGGTCAGCAGTGTGTTTATCCATTGCAGTCTTCTGATTTCTTAACTTGCAAGAATAAAGCTTGCTTCAGTTGAATTTCTCAGGCTGCGCCACATAGAAGAATAATGTGTAACTCTAAAATACCCAGCTGCCATTTTCAGGTTTTTGTTTAAATGTAGTAAAGGGAGTTGGGAACAGAAGCAGCAAGTTTTAAATTGCTGTTTAGTAACCAAGGATCAATATTTTGGATTTGGTTGTTACCGTGTCAGAGTGGCGAGCACCTTTGATGCTGACATGTGGAAAGCTTTCTTATTTTCAATTAGTCCTCTACCATGATGGAAAGCTTTCTGTTGTTTTATTTGTATTTTTCATGCAGTCTCGCCTGTTATCGCAAGGTGCAGAGCACACGAGTGTCTGATGTGACACGGGACTCTGCTGGGACAAATAGACACAGGAACCACAAGGGCAGGAGCCCTTCTTGTGGCTTCCCTAGCAGCTGAGCTCAGTGAAATCAGGTTGTCTTGTCCCTTGGCTTCTCCAGCTGTGCAGGAGAGTGTTTGCACAAATGTGTATTTAGATTACCTAGGGGCGTTTTATACAGTTATTTTTGCCAGTGTTTTACTCTACAAAATTAAGTAGCCTCGTAAGTTCATTACTGTTATTCCCCTGCACCTGGCTCGGTGAGGTGGGAGGGTGTGATGCTTTAGCCACGTGTGAGCACGTAAAGTGGAAGGATAAGCTGAAGCACTCTGCATAACTCAAACATAAAGGTATTAAGTGAAAGTTGTGTCTCTATATCGTTCAACAGGCAACAACATAAAGTAAATCCAATGATAAACAGCTGTTGGTTTAATTAAACAAAACCAAAACAAAATAAAAATAGAGAGGCAAATGTCATGTTAATCTGATTATACCAAAGCAGTAGAAGAGCCTAAGAGAATTCTGTCTCCTGTCCTGCATGGGCACAAGTTTTTTGTTTTAATTGCACATGAGTAGGAGGATTTAAATAAAGATATGTAGGCTGAGGATTGTGTTCTGAAGTTTTCTTGTGGTTCAGTAGGATGCCCCCTCCTCAATTTGCCTCTTTGACAGGAGATATTTTTCCATACTAGATCCCAGGAGCAGGTTCTCTAGTAGGAAGGCGTTGTGTTGTAAGTTAAAAGTGCTTTATGTTTGTCTTCAAAAATCTAGCTGAAGCAGCATTGTCTGCATTGTAATGCTTTCTTTATATGTACATAAAGATATAAATCTAAAAGAGAATGTGATTATTTACTTTCTGTTTATTATTCTAGGTCTTTCATCATGAAAGTTCTCATTTGTCCCTAGGGAAATGTAATTTTAAATACTTTGCCAAATCTTCCTGTAGGGGGAAAAGGATTTAATTTGTGGATGTATCATTTCCCTGGCTGTTCTGCTGTAATGAATTGTCTCATTTGTTTTACGCTATATCTGAAGATAATGCCTTTTAAATACACACTTGGAAAAATATTTTTATTAATCTATACGAATTTAGTAAAAATATTTGAAAAATGCATTCAGAATATGTAAACCAAATGTACTCGTGGAAATAGTTGTCAACTAATTGTCATAATTTTAAAGGGCTTATTCTATTGCCTGTACTTACGCATCTGGGAGAAAAGTTGTCTGTGGATGTAGAGTTGGATTTCCTGCAAAGAAAAGAAAATATCATAAAAGGCAGCATTTATAATGGATTCCGCAGTGTGTTCTGAACTCATGACTGAAATGTAATGTGGAGGAGGAGTGTGTGACACTGTTTTATCACAAGCCGTTTTCACTGGAACTGTTGCATTTCTGTCTTGATTTGTTGGGAAGAAAACAAGCTGGAGATTTAGATAACAATAGTACTGGGAAGTGTGGAATCGTACAGAGGGAACAGTTAGCAGAGGCTCCTAAAGGCAAGGACAGCAAGTGCTGTGATCTTCTGTTCTCTGGAACGGCTGCAGTGCCCCAGCCCCCTGGGCAGAACCGGCTCTGCCCGTGCCTTCAGATTTACTGCTCTGATGTGGATGTTACCGACACCTGAACAGAGACGGGCGTTTTACATTTGAATTAGGGGTGTAAGCAAAGTTTTGGGTGGGCCAGGTGAACACTTTCACCTTTCCTCCCTCAAATTACCCATTGCTGAGCTGGTCTGGCACAGGAACGCTCAGTGACTTTGTGTCATCGTAGTTAATCTGTAAAGCAGAAAAACTACCCGTGAAGAACTGAGTTGATTTTAATTTTCTTATAACTTTTAATAACATTTGAAGCTGTTTCCAGAACTGAAAATCCATTATTTTCCTTTGCCACTTCATTATTTCTAAATATTTCTCAACTGAAAAACCTTACACTTGATTTGACATATATGGGCATGCAGGTGGTTGTGTGCTTGAATATTCTGCGTTGGTATTTGACAAAGATTTGAGGGGGAGGGTTTGCTGAAGTCCCAGTCATTGTAAGTCACGTCTCAGTTATGCCTCTGAGAATTAAGAATGAAGTGATGAAGTGATGCTGCTGTGGGTACTCCTGCATCTGGGGATTTTCATATGGCACATAATGTAAAAGAGAAAGACCTGAGATCTGAGTTTTGGGCTGATGCAATGACATTCTTTTTAACTAGAAATTTACACTTGATTTCAGTCAGTTCTCATTAGTGAACTGAAGGCTGAAACAGCTGATTTTCCTGCAGATGCCTTCACTGTTTTTCAGGTTTCAGTGTTGCTTTTCATTCTGTCATAAATGTGCAAATTGTTCAGGTAGTGTGAATGGGTGCAGGTTCTGTTTCCCACTTGATGGGTTGAGGTATGAATCTGTCATCTGCTTTGACGTGGTGAGATCTTTAACTCAGCAAACCAAGTGCAATTTCTAAACCACAAAGTTCGGAGCTATCCAGCAACAGAAGTGAGAGGAAACTTGAAGTACAGAAAATCACATTGAGCTGTGCCAGCAGAGACCTGTGTATAAGCTCAGTTTAAGCTTCCTAAGTTCATCTCGACTGCATCATTTTGGAAGTGCCTGCTTTAGCAACTCAGCTGTCAAGGAGGGAATGACAAGCCACTGGAAGTGGTCACCTTTCCAGCTGGCGTTGCGCTCCCAGAAGAGGCTGCGCATCTGTCCTTCGAGAGACAGACTTGCAAAAAATGTTTGAAGCTTTGGCAAACTCAAAAGTGAAGAACAGTGCCTTAAACATAGTGCAAGATTACTGATCTGAATAAATAACGAGAAAAGTTCTGTGTGTACCACTCTGGGGGATTTTCATTACTGAGTCTCATAGGATCAGCTGGTGGTGATGCAGGCTCATAAAGATGAGTGAATAGGTTTTCACTCTGAAGTACAGATGGTGCTATCCAAAATTGCAAAGAGAATATGACAAAAGTGTTTCTTTGCTACTTCTTCCACTAACAACAGAAATACTGTGCCCTTGTGGCCGGGAAGGCCAATGGCATCCTGGGGTGTATCAGAAGGGGGGTGGTCAGTAGGTCAGAGAGGTTCTCCTGCCCCTCTACTCTGCCCTGGGGAGACCACACCTGGAATATTGTGTCCAGTTGTGGCCCCTCAGTTCCAGAAGGACAGGGAACTGCTGGAGAGAGTCCAGCGCAGCCACCAAGATGCTGAAGGGAGTGGAGCATCTCCCATATGAGGAAAGGCTGAGGGAGCTGGGGCTCTTTAGCTTGGAGAAGACTGAGGGGTGACCTCATTAATGTTTATCAATATATAAAGGGTGAGTGTCAGGAGGATGGAGCCAGGCTCTTCTTGGTGACAGCCAGTGATAGGACAAGGGGTAATGGGTTCAAACTGGAACACAGGAGGTTCCACTTAAATTTGAGAAGAAACTTCTTCTCAGTGAGGGTGGCAGAGCCTGGAACAGGCTGCCCAGGGAGGTTGTGGAGTCTCCTTCTCTGCAGACATTCAAACCCGCCTGGACACCATCTGGGTGTTCCTGCTCCATGGGGGGATTGCACTGGATGAGCTTTCAAGGTCCCTTCCAATCCCTGACATTTTGTGATTAAAAATGCTTTCACCTTACACAAAATGTAGAGTTTTCATGTCTGATATGAAAATGTTTCCTCCTCTCTTGTGTGTCTGAAGGTCTTCAGGGTCCAGCCTCTTGGCTACTATTTTGAAAAAAAAAAAAAAAAAAGAAGTAACAGCGATCTCTTAACTAGTGGGATGCTATGCATTTCTCACAAAGGCTTTGCTTGCTTGTGGGAGCTAAATGTTGAACTATTATGCAAATTTGCATAGAGTGCAAGGACTTTGATCTTGACAAAACACATTTTGCAGAACAATATTATCTTGGCAGCGATTAGAACTTGCATAAAGGAAGATAACAAAGTTGTACTGGCAAACTTTCCTTGTTACTTCTCATTCTCTCGCCAGCCCTTGCTTCCCCCTCACCCATCCACTGCTATGTCATTGCTGCAGCTAGAAAGATCTTTATTGCTTTCAGCACCTGCGTAAAAAAGCAGCGATCGAGTTGTATCATTTCGGAGCCTTCAGAAGTGTTAACAGATGTGCGTGTTCTTGAAAGCCAAAGGAGGTGCTGTATGAGGAGAAAGCTAAACCAGAAGCTGCATGCAGCAGCTAAGAAAGACTAAGCATAGATGGTAGGATAAAAGCCCAAATTTCTTTTTATCTTAAAGCTTCTTAAAACTGAAAACTGTTTTTTTTTAATGTTCTGAAGCTATTTGAAGTATGTGGGCAGATTTGGAAGGAAGCTTGGTCTGCATGATATATGCTGATAATAGCTGTAATATTGGACATAAATAATTGGGGTGTGTGTCACACTCATATATAACTTTTGCTGATGCATTCATGTTTAGCATTTGCTCAAGGGCAGATCTGTACTGAAAATCTCACGTAGGAAAGGTGTGATTTCAGAAGTCACTTCAAATTATATCAAGGTATTTGTGAACTTCAGGTTGCACATTAAGAAAACCTTCTCCCAAGAGGGCGGTGCAGCAGGTGAGCCAGAAAGATGTGCGATCTTCACCCGGGGAGGTTTCCAAGTCAGCCCTGATAGCACGGCAAATATCTCCCCTTTTGGGGGTAGATGGGCTGGGAGAACTTGAGAGAGATCCCTTCCACCTGCGCTTCCAGGCACTCTGAAAACATGCTGCCAACACATTTCTTCAGGATAATCTTGTGAGAAATTAGCTTGCTTTGGAGTACCTGTTTTATTGAGATGCTCAAATAGTTAATATTTTAATTCAGTCGTATATAAAATAGTTGGGCAAGTGTATTTTCACTCTGTCAAGATGAAGGATCAAGCGGTTTTTCATTGGGACTGGCCGTACTGCAGCCTGTGGATGACGAGCCTTCGGGAGTCAAGTTAATGGCCACAGATTTCTAAAAGGGGTCGCAGACTTTAGGGTAGTTCCAGGAATGTTTTTTCCTTCCTAAGAATAGAGAAGCAGCACTGTTAAGCACAGATAACATGAAACCTATTGAAGGTAAGACTGACATATGTCATATGTTCACCAGTACAGACTTCCACAAGTAATTTACCAATTAAAAATAATTTACCAATTAAAAATTGGATGTATTGTGACGTAAACCACAGGATGGTGTTGATGTAATGTTTGCCTTTTCTCTGCATTAGTCATGTTTAAAAATATTTGGAAAATGCTGTTGGTTGTTATGAGTAGGCTGAAGAGCTTTCCAGCATATCGCAGTATTCATTTAAGCTTGAGGTCAGAATTAATCATTTTAGTCTCTCTCCCCTTTTTCTAACCATCCCACAACAGATATGTTACGTTAAGGGTTACAGCTCTGCCTGAAAGTAAACAAACTCCTGTCAATCAGAGCTGTCAATCAAAGTCCAAAATGTCTGCCCTACCCTTCTACATGAAAAAAGAACTCCCGGCAGGAGGCTGAAGAACAAAAAGTCCAATGGGAAGGCTTTGGACTTGACAGCGTGGGAAGAAGTAGCACTTTTGCCACGTTTTTGTTTGATTTCTGTGGTGCCCGTTCTTGGGCGCTCCAGCAGTGATTTCCATGTGTAAGGAAGGGCCCTCAGTCCTGGTCTGTGTCCTTACTGGGCTGTTGGAAGCTGGTTTTGTGCTTACTGGGTTGGATGAATTAGGGGAGACTTATGTATACAAATTCCAACCAAAACCTTTTGATACTAAAGTTGCAGAGAACTGTGTTGTTTTGCCGCATGTTTTAAGGTAAAGTTTTGCTCTAGTACTATCATCTTACCTGTGGTAATTAAACTTCTTTTCCCAAGGGAGTTTTGGAAGAGAATTTCCTCAGTTCCAAAGCATATTCTTAGCAATAGCTTCCCTGCAGTTGAGGTGGGAACAAAGTCTAATTTGCAGCTTAATATTGAGAATTTAAATGGTAGAACGATATAATGAAATATGGTGATCTTTGAATTCATGGATACAGAGCTTGAATGTGCTTGTGTGCCAGGTACTGTCAGAAACACACGTTAAGTGCGTTTCTAGTACATACTGTAGTGTGTAGTAAAGAATTGAACTCTAGTTACTGGTTGTAAATAAATAAAGATACTTTAAATCTCCAGTTTCACCCATACTGTTTAAACCAAGGAGCCTTTCTTCTAAGAAAATGTTCTTTATTAGAAAATCCAAAGCTTTTACAATAGACTTTGATCCTTACTGTAAAACGGAAGGAGGAGGAAAGTTTTCACCCCGAAATGCTAATCGTGTTGTCTTTATTAGTGCCTTTGTGTTGCATATTAAGTGGATCTTTGCCTATCAGCCCCAGTTCTGCAGCTTTTTAGGCATCTGCCTTCCCACAATACAGACGTGGTTGGACTGTGGTGGGCTGGGCTGCTGCTTTAGCTGGGGAAGAATGTTGTTTATCCTTTGGGAAGGATCTGCCCTGCATGTGGGCGGACCGCTCTGTTAAACAAAAAGCATGTGTTTGTTGTAGGAACGCTGTTAATGTACCATTTCTATATTGTTGAATGGCGCGAAGCAGAAGCGGCAGCGCGACACTGGGTTTATTGTATGAGCAATAGCTACTTATTAATGCCTAATGATTACATGGTTGGGTTTTTACGTTGTGGTTTGCTAAGTGGAATACTTGTGTTGTATTGCAGTCTCTTCAACCTCTTCAGGAAAAAAATGAATTAAAATCTAATTTGCTAGGAAAGATGTGTACATTTTAGGCAGAAAAAAATATACAGGTCTCTCCTAGCAAATTATGCTGGAGTTGTGCATTTTTATAGCAATTTTCAAAGCATGATGACAAGGTCAATAGTCCTGTACGCATTTTCAAATCATTTGCAAGTTGCTGAATGCTAGGCCTTCTAGATTTTATTTTTTTTTTAAATCTGCTTATTTTTATTGATACTTTCCAAGTCCATTCAGTGGTTAGATGTCATTGTAGTGAGCTGCTGGGCGTTCTGCCAAGTCTTCAGTATTGTCAGGTTGCTGGATAAAGTACAAAGAAAAACGCTTGTCTGTGTTGCCTTGTAAAATCTTACGAGTGGCGTATACCCTGAGGAAGAAGACCACCCTTATTAAAATGGGAGCAGAGCTAGATGAAAACAGGACTGACTCCCGCTTTCTCTATCTGTACAGCTAGTTGGAATGGAGGGGTCTCTTTGACATGTAAGAACTGCAGATGTCTACAAATTAATAAGGAAATCTGAGCTAGAGATGTGGGCTTTTGGCAGCCAAAGGTGTCTGTGTTTAATGGTGTAAACCTGGAGAACGAAATTTTAGAAGCTCATCATTATTGCTGCCTCTCGTACAATTGATCCTGTGCTTATAATGACATGTCTGGCAGAGCCTGGTTCCTGTCACTACAGTGTATGGTTTGCACAGATGTTCTCATACTTAAAAACAAAACCAAAAAACCTTTCTGTATTTTTTTCAAGTTGTTTTTATATTTCAACCTGACATTCATTTTATTCAAATGTATTAAGATACAGGAGCATATGGAGGAGGGAAGTAAACATTTTTTGGCATAGAATATACTGTGGTCAAGCTGATTGTTCATTTCCCAGGTTAATTTCTGTGTGAACGTGATTTCTCTATATTGAAGGAACCCCAACATATAGACACTTCACTTGCAAATTTGGCTTGGGGTGGAGTGAGTACCACATGTCTCCTTGTACTTTTCTTATTTAGCGTGTTTTGCTACATACATTGCACTGCAAAGAACAAAGCAATGAGCTGCAGTATTTTTCCACTGCATTTTAGAGAAGATGTTTATAAATCTGAATGGAGATCGTTATGCTTCGATAAGAAACCAAAGGTAATCTGTGTGTGTGCTTTGGAGCACTCGCTAGGCAAGGTTATTTTCTGTTGGAAGTTACAGACTTTGTACTTCAGAGTTCGAGAACAGCCATGCTGTGCCTGCTCAGAGAATAGATAGGACTTAAGCTTCTGACACTGTAACAACATAAAAACAGAAGTGATTTTGTTTTCCCTGTAGGAAAATAAAATACAGAAGAAAGGAATTTAAACTTGATCTGTTTGATGTTCTCATGTGATTGCTTCTTTTTAGTAATTTCTTCTCTCTTTGTCTTCCAAGTTTGTGCCGAGGCTTTCAACCCCGATGAGGAGGAGGAAGACACGGAACAAAGGGTAAGGATGAGTGAATTGCATCAGGCTCCTCTGCAGTGTGACAGGCAGATGTCTGTACGTCACCTTCTCCTTTCCACGTGCGTGTTCGTTCTGAGCGGCTCTGATACGCCGACATTGGCAAAGCGACATTGCTCTGAAATTTAGGGCCGCGTTGTCTCACGCACTTTTTTAGTCACTATAGCTTTAATATAAGTTTACTTCAAAGGACTTGAGGATTGCACTGAAGTCTACCATCTTTAAAATTTTGGATGTTTTCCATCCTCAATTATCTTAGAGGCTTGTTGAGGCAATTCCTAGAGCATCGATGCTGTTGTGAATAGTTAGTTAAGCTTTACCACAGCTGTTTCTTCATGGTTGCTTAAAATTCCTCAGATGTTTTTTACTGCCTTTCTTGTCGAAGTGTTCTGCCTGGGTAGTTGTTCAAATATTTTGAGACTGTAGCCACCTGTTGTTCTATTGTTCTTGAAAAGTGGGAGTTTCTAGGAAATGCAAGTCCAACTATTATGGTTGTTTTTCTTTAGAGATGCTTCTATGTGAGCAAATCCTGTAGCCTGGCTGGTGAGGGTCACTGTTTTCTCTCTAAATTTCTGGTGTTCCATTTGCAGATTCCATCTCAAGTATGCTTACATTTCTGCAATGAAAATCTAAGTCTAGTCTAATTTCTCTTTCAAAAGAAGATACTTCATAAATAAGATGTTATTAAAAGGGAAAAACAAGACTCTGAATGTGTCTGATCATCCAGATGTTTGTAAACCTGGATACATTTAGATGCACTGAAATACGCATGTATCATAAATCTCATAAACTACCTGTATGCCAACAGTAAATCTAATAGGACTAATATACCCAGAGTTTAGAAAACTCGACATTTTCCTCCATTAGAAATGTTTAAGCCTTGACTGTATCTGTGGCTGCATTAGAAAGGAAGGGGAAAGAAAAGGCATCCTTGTCTTTCTTGATGCTTATTTTGCATGTGTTAATTGTCACCCTAATGTATTTCTTATGTCTCTTTCATTCTGTCTTGCATTGTATGTTTATATATAAATACTCTTTATGCAAACAACAAAAAGAACCGTATACTTTGACACTTAAATTGTGTTCTGCTTTTTCACTCTGAAGGTTCAGTCTGTAATCACGTTTCTTTGTTGTCATGGCAGTTTTGTTTTACTTTGTTTTAAAGGTAGTTCACCCCAAAACTGACGAGCAGCGCTGCAGGCTGCAGGAAGCGTGTAAAGATATCCTGCTCTTCAAAAACCTCGATCAGGTAATACCATTTTGAGGCAATCTTAACTGGAGATGGTGCTTTGTAGGTACAGATAATAGCTCGATGTAACAGTCCGGACACTTGTTTGCACTGTGGTAGTTCATGAATTATTAATTATATGCAGGCTGGACTGGGACATGTGTTTCGAGATCAACAATCAATGAACAATATAAACAAACACGTCAAATTGTCAGTTACTAGGACAGTCAAATCCCTCTCTCCGCAAATTTTTTTCCTGTTGTTTTTTTCTATTAATTCCTTTGCTCATCTTTCAATATTTGCTATTGTGTACCATTGCACCTCATTTTTTTCCCCTAGGTTTGTAGAATCCTAGTTAAAACTGGATTTTCTACTGGGTAGGAGCAGTGACTGTTACCTTTACCAGCAAGGCCCCTGAACATGCTCAGTAACCATATTTAAACCAAGAGGGTTTTTTACAGTTCAGAAATCTGACAAAGCTTGTCCTTCTATTGACAGAAGAGCTCAGTGCTTTATTTACTTCAAATAAGTTTTTTGCCCGTTTACCCTCCAAACAAAGCATTATTGAGTTACAGCATTTTAAAAAAGCTTTTTAAAATCTGCATTTCATGTTTTCTGACAACTGTTACTTCAATGCACGCTGTGAAATACGTGGTTAAAATAAATGGCTTTCATACAATGATTTTTAGTTTAAATATCAGGAGAGTTTTTTAAAGACAAGAAAATAGGATTCCAGTGAAAGGATAGGCAGTATTTTCGATACAGGGCTGCCTACAGATGCTGCATTGATTATTCCCAACTTAAGGAGTGCAGTAAATACTTCGAGTCTATCTAGCAGCATAAAGACTAGTTGGCGTATTCATGCAGCATATTTTTAGAAACTCAGCTGGAATCTGTGTCTTCAACTTTGAACATATGGTCACTGAAAATGCAGTGAAAGTCTATTGTTAATGGACTTGGAAATAACAAAGGTGGTAAAGCAGCTCAGCGTCGAGACCAGGCGTTACTGCGGCATCGTCTCTCCTGGCTTTCACGGCCTCCCTGCCTGTGCTGCCTACAAAACCAGTTTAGTCATGGCCCATCAGACAAACCTAGCTTGGGTCTGCTGTGCAGACCAGCGTTATGCCATTTTCTGTGTGTGCTCCCCATCTGTACTGGTCTGATCTCATCTTGTGCTGGACTTCCAGGTTCTCCAAGCCAGAGACTGTCTAAGGAAATACCTCTCTTTGTATGGAGTCTTGTTCAGTACAGTCCTGATCATGACTGGGGCTCTTAGATGATGACAGTACAAATAAGTTACTAATAAACTGCGGTACAGTTTCTAGACATACATACATACTATTAAATATATGTGCTGTTGACATAAGTCAATATGTATCCATTGCAGTGAAGCGGTGTTGGATTATCCCAAGTGGGAGCTTGCTGTACACCTGTGCTTTGGCACTGAAATGGTGTGCATGGGTTAAGCCGTTCGGACATAAATTTGAGATCATAGCTCTTCTGTAATGAAAGTATCCGTGTTTGTCTGCATTATTGAACTTACATTAATAAGCTGGAAGCGAGTGAGATACTAGTGGAAGTCAACATTTAATATCAATATTACTTGTATTTGTATACAGTAAAAATAATGCAGTGCATGTTGCACTTCACTCTTCAGATAGAATGAACTCATCCTTGTCCAGCAGTAATGCTAAGGTGTGTTTTCTGAGACTTTTCTTTAATTATTTTTTTATCCTGTTCATTTTATAGGAGCAGCTGTCTCAGGTCCTTGATGCCATGTTTGAGAGGAAGGTGAAACCTCAGGAACATGTAATTGACCAAGGGGATGACGGAGACAACTTCTATGTCATCGAGCGGTAAGCAGCTGTGCCTTTGAAACGTAGAGTGTGTTTCTTTTCATGTTCTTTGACCTGGCAGGGAATGCTACTGCAGGACAGTTTCTGAAGGAAACTTCCTTTTTGCAGTTATTGCCTCTTCCTTTGATCTTTCTATTTTCCCCTTTAGGCCTCCATAGACTTCTGGATCATGTGCCCAGGGCAGTTGGTTTTGACAGAGGCTGGCATTTCAAACCTGCTGGGTTTTAAGACATTCTGTGTGACTGCATAAAAACTCAACTACCGCTTTATCTGAGGAAAGGGCTGCAGCATGAACTTGCCTGTGATTTGTCCAGTTTAGGTTTTGTGCCCATCAGCATGTGCATAGCTTAAAAGCAGCTGTATTACATGTTGTATCTAGACCAGGATGTGTTTTTTCTGAAGAGAGGGAAAAGCAGCAATAGAAACCATATAGCAAAGAAAGGGCTAGGAGAATATTTTGGGGCAGGAGAGTATGGGAAATAAAACTCCATGGTAGTGGCTACCATGGAACAGCTTGGACTTTGTCCAATTAGCTTTGATCACTGACTTTAGAGAGACTTGTGGTTACTTTGCTTCTGTTGGTTGTGTGACTTGTATTTGTGGAGTTTAAGGTGCCGTTTTGCAACTTGTTACATCAAGCAAATTCACATGATAATTTTGTAGATCATATGTAGGTGCAGCAGGCATATGATAGATATGTGTGCACATGCACATTTTGAGTATCTTTTAGCCTTTTGGAAGAAATTCTGTCTAATGTTACTTTTAATCACCGAATTTGTAGAAGAGTTAAGGACACAGATGTATTTCCTTCTGTAAAGCCTGTAGTATTAAACAGCTTAGTGATGAATTATGAATGTTGGAACACAATCTTAGGAAAATATGTTTTGTGATGTACTGATATCTTCCTTATCATTGAAATAATGGCACCATTAATATTGTATTAAATGCTTTCAGAGCAGTTCTTCAAGACAACGTGTTGCCTTTTGAATTGTCGTTTCTGCTGTGTTTATGGAATTTGCCTAAGAATTTCTAGGTTAGAAATCGTTCATTTTAAGTGATCCTCGTTCATTTTAAGGATGTTCCCCCCTCTGATTAGTGGAATTATAGAACATAAGGCAACCTCAATTATATTCTGACCCTATATCTGTTCCCCTGTCCACCCCATTTTAAACCAGTGCTTCATTTCTACACTTGTTTATCTGCCTCAGCCCAGTCCTGTGTCTTTGGCTGGACAGGGCAGGTTCCTTCTCCTGCTGTGCTCACTGGGGAGACCAGGCTGTCGTGGATAAGAGTGAGGTGCAGATCAGAGCCCAGGGGAGCCAGAGCCACCAGCTCTGCAAAGATGAGATGTATGCAGAGCAGTGATTCCTAATTTCTACTTCCATTGCTGTTCATTCTTCTTTGTATTGCGTGCTAATGATGTTCTGGGCGATAATACTGTTCCTTCTGACAAAGATCTAAACTTCTGGGGAAAACTATATGTAATCGGGTGTGTGTTCAGCTGCTTTAAGCCAGGAAGGTGTTCCTTACCTGCTTTTCTCCAGGGTGTGACATGTTTTGTAAAGTTTCTTAGGCCAGTGACTAGTACCCGAATGATCTCTGGTGCCGTAGCTGAGAATTAATCAAGCCTAGTCAAGGTGTATTTTAAAATTGTTTTTTTGAAGCCTCAAGCTTAAGACAGTCCCGAGGATGTTGTAGACTCTTGTTTAACTTTTAAAAATGCTACATTTCAGTGCACAGCCTGTTTCTTCATGTGCAGTTGCTGTCGTGCGTTTTGATCTACATTTGCGTCTTTAGCTTTGACTCGCTGGACTTCTACCTGCGTCTTCAATAAAGCATGTTCCATCCCACCCAGCAATAAGAGCACTATTTGTACAACAGCAAAACACCATTTTTATGATCTGTACTGGAATGTTGTCTAACAGAAGGCATATATCCCATTGTTTTCCAGGGGACTGTATGATATTATTGTAGCAAAAGACAACCAGTCGCGCTGTGTGGGCCGTTATGACAATCACGGCAGTTTTGGAGAGCTGGCGTTGATGTACAACACTCCTAGAGCTGCCACCATTGTTGCTGTGACAGAAGGAGCCCTTTGGGGACTGGTAAGGAAGGGAATTGCTCCCACCTGCATAATATTTTAAACAGTAACTCACCGTGTCCAGTGCTTCTCTTGGTATGACTCATTGTGCTAAATCGCTATTTTATCATGATCTGTTCTCTCACCTTCTGGCATAAGAGATCCATTGTGCAAATTTTTTTGGCCACCTTTCTAGAACAACTTGTCTGTGAAAACTGTATCACTAGCTTTATCTGTCCCTTTATTATTTTGCATTTGCTGTAATTGTGGCTTTTGTTGGGGAAAAAAAAAAAACACCTGGTTTTATTTTCATTCTGCAGAGGACAATGGAGGCATTAATGCACATATATTGTGGAGGGGAGAAACAGTATCTAAATGACATTCTTTATTTTCAATTCACCTTCTTACCATTTTGTCTGCTTTAAGGGGAATGGGAAGGTGTTCAATTTCTTCTTGAGGATGTCAGTAATTTGAAGAGCTAGGAAAACTGCCCAGAGTTTTGCTTACCTTCAAAACAAACTGTCACGATGTTTCTGGTCCCTTTGTGTTACCCTGGAAGAGGTTCTCAGGTCAGCGTGACCTATGAGATACCAAGCTAAATGGCAGCGTTGCTTTTTCTTCGGCCCAGCAGTGTTGAATGTGAAGCTGCAGACATTAGTTTCCTTTTTTAGTTCTTTTCTCTGTACTATTTGGATAGGGTTATTTTCCCAGTGCTCTCTTACTCATCTGCGAGGGCTCACATAATGAGTGGATTGTGCGATCGACGCCTTTGAAGCCAGAAGTGTTGTCTGCTCTGTGTGCGCGGGTTCCTCGGCAACTATCGTTGGGGGTTCGCCATGTGTTGTGACCTTGATTACGGGACTGATAAGCTGCTACACACTGTGTGCTTGTGCAGCCTCAGCGCTTGCTGAGAGATCTGACGTCCCCTTGTGAGCCGAAAGAAAAGATTTGGGTAAAATCAACCAGGGAGTAATGTCAGAATCTTAATTTCTTGAACAAGACAGAATAAAGCAGCTGCCTACAAACTGAGCTCATTCATAAAAGGAAGAAAATGAGAAGATGATTCTTTGTTCCCGTTTGCCTTTGAAATAACTGCAAAAACTGGGTTAATTTTTTTTTCCTTGTGATTACATTCACATAATTAACAAGGTGTAGTTTAAGGGGGACCTTGCCATTCATCTGTCCTGTCAATATTTTATTAACTAAGGCTGCATTTTTCTGCCTAAAACTTCAGCTATTCTGTCATTGCCATGTTTTATAGCACTATTTTTTGCCTGATGTGATTTAAACATATTTTTATTAGTCTGCAGAAGTAATTGCTAAAGCTTATGGGCTATCTGCCATTTAGGAATTGTGGATTACTACTGCTGCATTGCAGACTTAAGCCCACAAAAGCAGTAATGCCACGTGGGTCTCTTCTGGAGCAGAGAAACATTCTCAGCCTTTGCTATTGAACACGTCTGGGGAAAATCTCACCATCACGCACAATTCCCTCACTGCTCTGCCTTTTCTGTTCCAATACTGCTGCTTCTCCTTCCTCACTGATACTCTCAAACAAATGACTTATGATTTTTTTATGCTTTTGCGATTCTTCTACAGTTTCTGCGCCTTTCTGCTTCTCCAGACATGTACATTTGAAGAGACTTCCACCCCTGAAGAATTTCTTTAAAAAATAAAAATAAGACAATCCCTCATTCTTTATCATCTCCTGTTCTCCTTTGGATAACAGTAATACCATTCTTCCCTTCATCTTTCACTTCCTTCCAAGTTTTATATTCCACTAGTGTCACCTGTATCAGTCATTGTTTGAACTTACAAGTATGTGCAGCCTGCATCCCATAAAACTCTTCAAAAATACCTCTTCAAAATGTTGCTGCTAAAGTAGCAGTTGATGTTTTCAGAAAATGCAATCCAGAGGAATGGCTCTCAGGACTTTGGATGTTTCTGCTATTTTTTTATAGATAAAAATGTGGGGTTTTTTGGTGGTTATGGTTTGGTTTTGGGTGGTGGTTGTTTTGTTTTTACCATTTTTCTAAACAAACTTTCCTCTGATGTTTGTTTCTTATTTTTTATACTTGCAGCTTCATGTTGTGTAAGGTAAACTCTGCAGCTCTCACTCTGTTCATAAATCAGTGCTGACTCTCACAGGGACCACAGGCATTAGGATAATGCAAACACACACTCAAATCCTGGTGGGCAAGTGCCCGTCTGCTTAGCCTGGACCTGCCCTTTAGTTTCAGCTTTTGTGGCCATTCTCAGTGGTGTTTGCAGTAGTTGAGCCTGACCTTTTCCCCATGAAAATAAAAGGTGTTTCGTTCAGAGCCCTGGCAGTAACCTCTGGAAGATGTCTGCCGGCGCAGGTACCGGCACCGGAGCCGCGGTTACCAGAGCTCCCGTTGCATTCCCTCGGGCAGGCAGTGCCGCCCAGCGGCCGCGGAGCCCGCACGGCACCGGCTGCTGCCTGGGAAGGTGCCAGAGCAGGAGGGATGGCAGGGGGTGGGTGGGAATCTTGCTCAATGTTTGCACTTCAAAACCAAACCAAACACTTTTCCCGTCAGGAAGGTGCGTATGGTACACACGGACAGCTGGCGGTTAGGAAGCAGTCATTGTGAAAAGCTGGGAGGCGGAGGAGTGAATTGAGCCTGTTGCTGTTTAATATTCTGTTCCTGATCTATTTGAGACCAGTATAAATCTCCAACTTACTTTTGGAATCTGTGACTCAAGTACAGGAGAATCCAGTTCAGACTTAATCCTGCAGTTGCCTTAACAAAAAAGTGATGGAAATGGCAGTTTCCTGTGGCTTCTCCAAGAAGAGCAGAACTTCTTCAGTGTATATGGAACCATGAAAGATAAAGTCACAAACAGCCAAACAAAACCCCAGAACTCAACCCTGCAAACCAGTACAAGATAGAATAAAAATGGAATTCTTAAGTGCTTATCTGAGGAGGAGCAGCTCTTACAACTCCCTGTTTTTCCATTTGTTACTGCAGCAACAGTGAGCTGCAGTACTGTGAGCAACAACTCACAAGAGCTGTTACGATCACCATTGTGATGGATATGGCATCATTTTAACAGTTTGCATCTCAAACCCGATGTTTGTTTCAAATCCTGGTCTGGGTTTGTCAGTTCTTTAAATAGGGAGCATTTTAGTCAAGAGGAATAACATATTTCTCTGTGCTGTTTCTTGCAGGATCGGGTGACATTCAGAAGAATTATATTGAAAAACAACGCAAAGAAGAGGAAGACGTATGAATTATTTATTGAGTCTGTGCCCCTTCTCAAATCCTTGGAGGTAAAGCCTCTCAGACATTCGCATCAAATTCTTGCATTAGCTCCACTGTGTTTGTGCTGTGTCAGAAATCTGTGTCATTTTTGCTTAGATCTAAATTTTAAGAGCTGCTTTGGTATCACGTTTGCCGTACAAATTAATTTGCATTGTTGAAGTTGTACACCGTTCTTTCCATATCTTTTGCTCACACTGCGTAAAGATTTTTTTAAAAAAAATCACAAAACACCACAAAACAAAAACCATCTGTAAATATGTCAGAGAGGCCAGGTATTAAAGTGAAAATTGGAACTTAGGGCTGTGGTTCCCTTGGTGGGTGTGATATTGAAGTCATGATACAATCACTGGGATGTTTGGCCTTTATCAGCCATGGAAGATTTTAAACTTGAGACAAAGACTTGGCAGTAGTAGGTCTTGCTTTAACCTTAATTGATATTCAGGAGGTAAACTAAGAATAGGCTAAAAGGAAGCACTGCTCTACCTGCAAACAAAATGTGCAGGCAGATGTCATGTTGATGTGTGTGGCTTTAGCAACAATGTGTAACTTAGAAATTCTGAGCTGTTCTTCAGAGGGCTTTTGGAGCCATGCCAAAGTGCTTTGAAATTAGTAAGTGTGTGCTTTACAGCATAACTGATCTTTTCTTTGTTATCTCATCATAAGAATATTTTTTCAGGATTAATCTTTATGATTTGAGAAAAGCTTGGAGAGGAGATTACAAAATTGCAAAATACCATTAGGTGTGAATAGCACCCTCTAATATGTACTCTTTTGCACCTCTGTTGGTAGCTGTGTAAATTGCACAACACCTTCTCCCTCGGTACCTGACTTAAACTAGTTTCATCAATGTGACTTTTTGAGCACAGAAATGACTCATAAGTATGTAAAGATATAGAAAAATAACTCATTAGCACTGGATGGCTTTTTGCATGACACACTGCAGCTGAATCATGTTTGGATCAGAATTAAGTTTCTCAAATGTGGGCTAGATTGAGGTGCATTTGTGGAAGGAACGGATTACAACTGAATCATCTGTTGAGATATTCATTTTAACTGTAGCATTTTCTTCCTTTCTCAATGTGTTTTTTACACTGCTCTGAACCAATAGAACTGTTTCGTGGTGTTCTAGATAAGCAGTGGGAAGCATTGAAGATAAATTTCACTGTTCTTTCTCCCTCCCTGTTCTTGTAGACTCAGGCGTGTTTCATTGCATGTCAGATGAACCGCGTGCCCTTGCTGGGCACCCTGTTGTAGTGCCTGCTAAAAATTCAGAGCCAGGAGCCTTTCCATATCCACTTCTCATGCTAGGAATGAGTTTTGGGAAACAAAAAACACCCCACAAATTCAAGTAGACAGTGATTAAAATACTTTGAAAATGTGTTGCTGGTGTTTCTCATTGAAGTTTAGTGGTGGGTTTGTTTGCTTCTTTGCTTTAAACCAGCCAAATCAGTTATTTGTTAACTTTGGGGGTAAGAAAAGCGCATGGATGGGACACTAGACATTTTTCTTTCCCTATGGATTACGGTAGTCTTGAAAGCTGTGGTGCAGTACGACGGTGGTGTTGTAGGGGCTCTATTTTTCAGGACCCAGATACTGTTTGTGTGTCTAGTGACTTTCATTTCAGGGCTGCAAAGTTTACAAGAGGTGCACTGCAGTAGATGATTATGTCTAATTTCCCTCTTTGTTCCAGGCATCAGAGCGAATGAAGATAGTGGATGTTATAGGGGAGAAAGTGTATCATGATGGGGAACGTATCATTTCTCAGGTACTTGAAGTCTAAATTTCTCATTCTTCTTTCTCTGCCTCTTTTTTTGCTGTTTGGAGTTGACTTATAGGATTCTATTACTTGGACCAACTTGGCATTGCGTATTCTTTTAATACTTCTGATTTATTTAATCACTTCTTGGATGTTTGGGGAACAGCCAGTATGTCTTTTGCTCCAAATTTATTCTGTTACTTTAGCTTCTGGGTTTTTCATCTCTCATCTCTTTGCTTTTTATAAATGGTCTTTGCAAGGTTTCAAGAGGAGTATGCCTTAAGAAGCTGAAATTAAATGTCTCTCTGTGCAATTTTCCATGACAGCCCCCAGCTAGACTTTTCATTGGCACCTACAACCAGATGAAACAAGGAGTCACAAGCATGTAGTAAAGGCAGCTCTAATTCCTAGGTCGGACTAAACCACAAAACCAAACAACAGGAGCATGACTGGGATGAAACTAAATGAAGTCATTTGGAATATTACACTAGTTGGACCTAATTCAGTTAACTATTCTAAGAAGTTATCAGGGTTATTAAACCCACTATTTTTCCTGATGCTCTTAAAAAGCCTATTTCAGTGGTGGAGTAGTCTGGCTTCAATCCACAGCCTTTGCTTATTGGTATATATTTTCTCCTTGGCTTACCTGAAATTGCAGGCTTTTAATTGCAATTGTTGTCATGTTTTATAAGCAGAATATGACTCCTTGATAATGTCTTGAATAATTAATTACATCGAATGTCAGATAAATCTGAATGCAGGAAAACTTAGTGGACTATAAGCAAATACTGCCAAATTACTTCCCTCCAAAAATACTCTCGGTTTTTTAAATTGAAAATCTTGTTGCTCAGATCCTGAGAAAACTGAACTGTCAGCAAAATCAAAGCTTATAAATCAGTCTCAAAACTGGGAACCTACGTAACCGGTGATCCAATTACGCAGTTGGTTTTAATCTTTTCTAAGAACTAAATTAAAGACAAGGATATAATTACCTTTAAAAGGAGGATTAATAATCTGGATAGGTCTTGGGTGATGGTAATACACTGCTAAAGATGATGAAACGGTATGCTTGGAAAAGATGTGATAGCTCTTGCATTACAGCAGTTGCATCAATACCATGAACCCCTTTTCCGCTGTGGATAATTTTACATTTCAGTTAGAGTTCTGGAATTTGCCTCTTCAGTTAAGAGCAGTACGCTTCGAAGCACTTAAACTGTTAGTGCCTGTCGGTGTCACAAGGATGTCTCCTACTCGGTTTGTTTTCATTCTTTTAAAAAACTAAGTACTCTGTCAGAAGTGTGCGGAGTGTATTAGTTTATGTTGTGAGAGATGGCGACAGTGAACGAAAAGCTTTGTGCTGGGTGGTTCATGATGGTCCTGGGAAGTTTACCTAATGGCCTAATTTATTCTGTAACTCCGTGTTAAATCTTTCATCATCTTCTTGCAGCCCATGCTTTGTAGTCAAGTTGTAACTGTAACTTAAGTTGGTATAGAAAGGGAGAAGTTCTCTCTTTCACAGCTAAAACTTTAAAAATATGAAGTCCTGCCGAAGCTCGCCGGAGCAGATGTAAACTGGGATCTGTTGAATGTCTGCAACCTGATGTGATTTGGAGAGATGTGACAAAGGCTTTAGAAACTCTCACAGAATCACAGGCTGGTTGAGGGTTGCAGAGACCTCTGGAGGTCATCCTACCATTTACACATACTTTTACAGTAAACTAAAAAACCTTTTGTTTTACCTTTTTGTCTTTACAGGGTGATAAAGCAGATTGTTTTTACATTGTAGAATCTGGGGAAGTAAAAATCTTGATTAAAAGCAAGGTGAGTTCGAATTGGGTGATTATGCTTTAGGTCAATCCCTGATTTGATTGATGAATACCAGTCATGTAAAAAAGCCTACCCTGACTTATTTTAAGATGTTATTTTGTGATATTTATCATTGTTACTCGTGTAATGTTGGCTGTAAATCCCCATACCCGTTCTGAAGTGGCCAGAAGTCACTTTACTAAACTTGCAAAGTCTTTTGCTTGTATTTGCTCCTCTGCAAACTGACTTGATATACTGTCCCTGGCCTTAAAGGTTGAGATGAAAATTTTCTCCGAGGATTATAGAAAAATGCAACTTACAAAACCTGGGGTGTATTTTCTCTAGGGACATACTAGAGATTGGCATTTGAACAGTTTTGTACACTGTGAGCAGCCTTAAGGAACAACATTTTGTGCATGATAAAAGCTGTGTTATGCTAATGTAATAGCAGTTCCCAAAGCTGTAACAGTAAATACCTGCCAATCTCAGAACTTGCGGGCTGACATACACTTTTCTAATCAAACTTCCAATTGAACGTGCTGTTCAGGTGTTCTACAGTACAGAGCATGACTTGGAACTTGGTAGTTTAAAAGCCCTAAGCCAGTGAGCTGTTGCACATCTGTAAGATACCCAGGATTAATTTCAGCATTGTACAAAGACACAATTGTATGCAAATAATTGTACTGTTTGACAGACTAAGACGAGTAGAGAAGCTAACCAAGAAGTGGAGATCGCCCGGTGTCACAGAGGGCAGTATTTTGGAGAGCTTGCACTTGTTACCAACAAACCCAGAGCAGCCTCTGCTTATGCTGTTGGGGAAGTCAAATGTTTAGGTAAGCAGATGTCATGTGTTTCTAGCTCCCCTTTTCTGGTCTTTGATTGTTTTGTGCACCATGCCTGAGTGAGCAGCTGTTCCAAACGTAGTAGTAGCCTTTTGGTAACTGGTGGTCAGGCAGAAGCTCCCAGCATGGCCTGGAACACATCTCCGTGTTGGAGTTTGAGAAGCACAGCTGCTTCCAGCAGATTCTGTTTTTTCTGCTTGTATGGCCTGTACTCTTTAAAGGGGTAGGTAGCATCAGCTTCTTGTCTACAGCTTGTTTGTCACACAGAAATTCCAGATGATCCATCACTGCTAGATGATCCACCATCTGTATTTGTCCTTGAGGTCAGGTGTTGTTTTGCCAGTCGAGGGTGTCAAGAGGAAGGACAGAGACACCAACAAGAGTACACTTATTTTACTGTCTATTTCAAGGTATTGCAAGAAAAAAGATGATGCATTTAGTTAAAACAATAAGCTTGTTACACTCTAGTTTGGAGCAGCAAAGACAATAAGCAAGGTAATGCACATAATCATTACAAACGCTCTTGTTTTCACTTCTGTTCCTTTGCAGTCATGGATGTGCAAGCGTTTGAGAGGTTGCTTGGACCGTGCATGGACATCATGAAGAGGAACATAACACATTATGAGGAGCAGCTGGTGGCAATGTTTGGTTCTAGCATGGACCTGTTGGATCCAGGGAATTAGGCACAGGGTACTTCAATGCCTTCTTAGTTCGACACAGAAAAACCTATCGGCAACACAACCCACAAGGAAAATGGGCACTATGGAACAGTTCCTGCTGCTGTCTTCTTGGGCATTTTAGAAACCATGAACAAGTCTCAGCACAGATGGATTGCTCACTCCCTGCCTCCACTTTGCTGCTGATACTTCATTATTAGACCTAGATTAAAGATTATTCTAACCCTATGTTCACTTACTTCATACAGAATGGCATCTGTCCAACAGTTCAAGTGCCTGATGTGAAACCCAAAGTGTGCAAGATACAGAAGCCTCCTTCCTCTGCTGTTACTGTTGGGATACATTTTCAGATCAGATTCTGTAGTGGGAGGTTGCTTGTTCAGCAAAGGCAACCTGTGGAATATGAGCCTTTTACGGGCTTATTACCTTCATCTGATGCTTTCCTTTCACATTGTCAAATTTGCTTTTAATTGTAGCATCTGGGTTTGAAGTTCAGATATCAATGGAGCCAGTTAGTAAGGTGGCACTGAAGTTTTCTTCCACCTGCTGAAAGCAGCAGGCGCTATCGCTCTTTAAACCAAGTAAACTGAGCTGGGGACACGGGAGAGTCTGCTTAGCAGCAAAATGCAGATAATGGAGCATTACAATATTTTAAGTGTTTTCTGAGTAGCAAAGAAAATTGCTTTACTATATGCTGCCCAAAAAAGTGCAGTGGTTCAGATTAAATGGCTTGAAGGCGTCATAATTGTCATCTCCCCAAATCTGCTCCTTTTTCCTGACACTGAGTACATTTTATTGTGGTGAGATCACAATATATGACCTTCTACTTCCTTTCTACTGCTAGATTTCCCAGGGCGCTGTTGTTGACTGGGTCTGTTTTAAAGCTTTTTAAAAAGGTGAATGTTTTGTAATTGAAGACTACTTCTGTACTTGTTTACAGGAGCTCCCCCCAGTTACACAGTTACATTACACAGTATTCTAACTTCATTAGACACTTGGATGCTTCCAAATGCCATGTTGATTTGCTCAACTTTTCAAAAGCTGGCGACATTTGACTTTGTAAAGCAAATGTCTTTGCTAACTACGCAGTTGGTGTGTTTGAGGAGTCTTTTTGGTTTAGGTGATAACTAAGCTACTGATGTTTATCTAAAATACCTGTTAAATTTGCAGCATTTATTGGGTAGATTCTATTTCTATAGCTTTAATGACCTTAACTGGCGTACTGCTGAGATTTTATCAGAGTATTATCTCATTAAGAAGGAGACCATATAAGAAGGACATTTTTATGGTGTACAAACAGAATAATTATATTAAGACATTGAATTTGTAGGTAATAAATCTAGTGACCCTTTGAATTTGCATTTTTCCGCAGCTCATGCAAAACTTACTGGTGTTTTACGGGGTTATAAAATTTTAATTGTGGGTGCTAGTATAACAGAACCTGCTCTTTTTATTTGTGGCCACGTGAGCAAGAATAGAAGGATGCTAATGTTGAATTCCTGCTTCTAGTTATCACAGTGGATGTTTAAGGCATGAGATGCTTAACTACAACTCCTAAGTTGATTTCTGGACAATTTTTTTCCCCTAAATGGATGAGTTCCTCCCAGTTCCTGCAATATGAGTAAGATGGAAACTTTGTAAGTTTGAATGGCTGTTGTCCAGTTACTGTAATTGGAGTAATATTTTTATATAATGCAAATGATTTGTAACAGACACCACTGGACTAGGTGTTTCCATATTATTAAAGTCCTGGTTGTGATGTCTAGCGGCTGTTCTAACTGCATGTATTTAGAACAGTGAATTTCCCTTGCTTTACTGGGCTGTTTTTTTGTTGTAAATTACAGCCGGTACTTCATTCATGCTTCCAAGTTCTAACACCAAAGACAAAGCTGTTGTTTGATTACAGAATTAAAAAACAGAAAAAACAAATTAACAAAAAGAACCAAACCAAACAAAAAACCCCAAACCAGAACCACAACAAAATAAACAAAACCCCCACACTCATCAGGTCCTTGCATTGATAACACAAAAATTTAAGATACTTTGGGCTCCAAGAAAAGAGTCTTTTTGAAGCCAACTCATGACTGTCCTGCAAACCAGACATAAGCTGGTCTCCAGAACAGGCTGAGTTTCTGTGCTGTCTAAACTGTGACGTGAACTAAAGAGAAACTGGCTGTGAATACCCATCAGCTGGCCCTTGTCGCTCCAGGCAGAACATCCTCTCCTTCATCTGGGGAGCCTGGCAGGTTGGGTCTGGTTCTTACAGCCCTTGCTCCTCTGCAGGACAGGACTGTTTACCTCAGCATACGCAAACATTGGCAATGGTTCTGAAGCTTAACCAAAAAAAAAAAAAAAGGGGCGAGGCTGATGTTAGATTCTTAAGGTAATTCTGCCTGGAAGGGAGGATTTGATGGCTTCTAAAAGTCAAAAGGATGAGAAAGTAAAATCAAAAGATCAGGTTCCCATGTGAGCAAGAACAAGCTCTTCAAGTTTTTCCTTCTAGACACCCTGAACAAGGACAGAGTGGGCAAAGCCGTCCTGCAGCCAGGAGCTGTGCGGCGTCACCGTGGTGCAAGGAGGCACCTGACCTTGAGCTGGAAGAGGATGAACCCGTATGAAGGGTCGTCCTTTTCACAGCTGTAATTTGCAGTGTGCCTGATGAGTTTGGTCTGGTTTAACCAACCTCTTCTGCAGAATTTTGGAGCATGAAGATAGCGAGAGAAACTTGTAGTAATGTACTCAGTGTTTCCAGGTATCTGGTCAGAGCACCAGCAATGATTAACATTGGAAAGCATGTGAGTGGTGACAGCAAGACCTGGGAGTGAAGTGAGGTGCCTGTAAAGATCTGCTGGTGTGACTGTATCTCAGCTCATCCCTGCTCACTGTGACTGTTCATCGCAGTTGTTGTGCAGAACAAACCCGGGTTTTTTGTTGTTATTACTCAGTGTTCAGTAAATCCACCGTGGAGTCTCTGAAATTGGCAGCAGAGAGAGATCTAGTTTTTAATAAAAGAACTCAGCAGCAAAGTGGGCAAAGAGGACAGTGTCTTCAAGACTTAGAGGAAAAAAAGTCTCTTGTTTGCGATGCCCTGCTTGTGATTGTTGTGAAGTCAGTGAGAGGAGTTTTCAGTGGTCAAATATCCTGGCATATGGTCTTTCTGTTTAATGTCACAGCACAGGTTTCACAATGTAAAAGAACAAAAAAGGGCAAAAGTGCCCTCTTTTTAGAAACAAAAGTGCAGAACTTAAAGCTCTAAAACAAAACTTTAAAAGCAAAGTGCAATTTTTGCACAGAGGGCAAAAAATGAAACCCCTTTGAATGTCACTTCCTTTCTTTTCTGTTGGCTGAAAGCTGACTCTTGTTCTTGACGTGTATTTGTAAACTAGTCTTGCCAAAATACAAACATTTTGGTTATTTTCACTCCAGCTAATTGTTGTTGTTATGGTTATTGCTGATTATTTTCACTTTTTTTCAAACCATACATTTTATTTCAATAGGCCTTCCTTGTGGATTTCCTCCTGACGGTCTGCAGCACTACACTGCTATTTCAAGATGCAAGAGCAAGTCACTAACCTCACAGGAGAACACTCAACTCCGCTTTGCTGGCTGGAGCTAATAACGTGCTACTAATTTTCCTCTGCTCTGTGGGGCAGGAGGGGAATTAAATTCTGCATAAAGTTGCTACCTCAAGGCTCCAAGTGCTTTTAAAAGTCTTTCACTTGGGAGAATTTCATAAGACAGTTCTTAAGATTGGTCTGTTCTGAATTAAATGTGTTTGGTTTTTTTTTAATTGGTTCATTGAGGGACCCTTATTTTAATTCATTGTATATTTACTACTTGATTCTCAAAGGATGAACAGCTGCGAAGTTTGGTTCTTGCACTATAGTGTTGAACATGAAAGAAAAATACTTGCCATATAAACATAAGGTTTTAACGAGTTAAACCATTCTGGGGTTCAGCTTCACTTTTGGTTAATAAAAACCTGACATGTTGTGTCCAGCCTTCCTCTACGATCCTGTGTGTGCTCTTTATTGACTTGTGCAGCTGACACAACCCCCAGCACTTACATCAGGAGTGGACTTTACAACAGTTAGCCAGACTTACTCAGAGTGCCTGGGTCGCTGTTGCTTGTGTTACCAGAGCCTCACGGAAAAACAGCCCTCACCTTGTCGCAATAACCGAAAGAGATTTACACATGATCTGATCACCAAGTTTTACTGCTTGGTGATAAAACTTTACTAAGATCTTAAAAATAATACCCACTTATGTAGATATTATTGCTCCCAATAAAACTGGCTGCTCTGAGATGTCTGACAAGTTACCTTAGAACAGATTTGTTGTTTGTCGTTGTCGGTTCCCAGGAGAAACACGATATTCCTGAAGGTCTCTTGCTGCCCTACACTTAGAGCTACTGAGTTTTATGTGGCAAGCTGCCTTTTTTAATCTAACTAACACTTTTAAAAGAAAATTACTTTAGTACATGTGAAATTGCCTGTTCAGATACTCAGTATTTGCTTTTGCAGAAGTTTTGTTTCTGAATACTTAGTATTTTATGTACAGTTTTTAAATTAGTCTGGGAGAGTCATTCAGATGGGTTGTGGTGCTAATAGTGAGGAAGCCTCTGCCAGAATAATGTACAGCAGCGCTGGGTACTTGAGCTCAAGGAAGATCTTGACATCTGAAAGGGCCAGGGGGCAGCAGCACAATAAACAAATATCTAGGAAATGTTAAATTTTACAGAAGGATAAGGGAAAAACTGGGATAAAGATCTGTCTGGAAGACACTAGAACAGACCGCTTGGGGGAGCGCAAAACCTTCCAGTACTATATGTATTCCCTCTACCAAATGCTTACAGTAACTGTCTGAGGCAGGGGTGGATTAGATAACTTCCTGGGGAGGCTTCTGAGCTGTGCTGCTGTTTTCTTATGAGTACCTGTTTAAAATCACCAAGGACTTTAGCTGACACAAATACGCTGTCTGTGGGTTTTGTGCCACATCAGCAGCAGAGAGATCAGTGCCCGACAGTGTCCTGGGGCTCACGAAGCACCTGGGATGAAGGAGGCCGGGCTGTCCGTGGGCCAGAGAGAAAACCCCAAATCCGAACAGAAAATGGCTCGAACTCTGAAGTTCCTTTGCACAGACTGAGCAGCTTGATGGCAAATGCAGAGAGTGTCTTGTGAGCTGAGCCCTAACTCCAGTGCATCAGAAGGGTGTTGGGCTACAGCAGTGTTACCCTGCTGGCGGGAATATTAATTCCTGGATGAAGTTGTGTTTTTTTTTTTTTTAATTTTTTTTTTTTTTTAGAATTAAAATTCTGCAAAGTTCTTATGCTGAGGATGAAGTTTGATCACTCTGGCAGAGCAAAGCTACTTCCATCCTTTCTGCTGTTTCTCTCCAAAGGATGCGTTTGGCACCAATCTGCAGCTCGGCTCCAAGGATTCCCGTTGGTGCTAATGTTGTTCTGTTCCCTCAGCCTGGTGTTGAGCAGCGAGATGCAACGATGTGCTGTCAGCCTCCTTCCGTGGACTTTTCGAAGCTGTTTCAGTTGTGCAATGCTGCTAAATAGGAGAGTAACATGGTGCCTTGTGTTGTGGTGTCAGGAACTGCATCAGGACCAACATAACTTGTGTAACGGGGAAGCGAAGGCTCATCTCTGCCGCCCGGTCCAACAGCGGGTTTCGTGTGGGGCGTTCCGCCGTTGTGAAGTGAAAAGCCAGCGTGTAGCCCTTGGAACCCGCGCCTGTTCCCAGAGATGACTTTCAGCCCAGGCGCTGCTCGTTGTGTTCCTCGAGGTGAAGCGGTGGAGCTGAGGTTCCTGCCAGGGCTGGTTTAGGGGGTTCGGGCACAGGGAGGCGGCAGCAGCGCCACGTCAAGCACCGACCCGGCCGCAGCGGCCGCTCCCCCGGGCGGTGGAAGCGGGAACCGGCCGTTTCCCCTGCCCAGAGGCCCAGCGCTTCCCGCTGGACAGCGGGAACCGAGCCCAGGCGAGAGGCTGCTGCTCCAGGCCGTGCCCGGGAGCGGCGGGAGCGGCGGGAGCGGGTCCTTCCCGGGCCGGGGCCGCAGTGACGGGCTGCGAGCGGACGCCTCGCGCCCCTGGCCATAGCGGCGCGGGGCGGGGCGCGAGGAGCTGAGCCCGCGCGGCCGCCGTCGAAGGGCGGGCGGTTCCGCGCCGCTATTGGCTGGGCGGGGACGCGCGCGGGGGCGCGCGGGCCGGCGGGCGGATGGCGCGAGCGGAGGCGGCGGCCGCCACGTTCGAGCGGCGGGTGCTGCGGGGGGCGGCGGAGCACCAGTACCTGCGCGTGCGGCTGTGAGCGCGGGGCCGGGGGCGCGCGCGGACCGGGGGTGTGCGCGGGCCCGGGCGGGATCCCCCGCGCCGCGGATCCCGCCATCCCCCCTGTGCTCTGCTTCCCCGCAGGGAGCTGCCGGACGGCGCGGCCCGGCCGAGCGTCGCGCAGTTGAAGCAGCTGGTGGTGTCGGCGCTGCGGGAGCTGCACGGAGAGGTGCGCTGGGGCCGGGCTGGGCTCCTTCCCTCTGCTGGCGGCTTCAGCCCGAGCCCGGCAGAGCCTTCCGGGGGCGGCCGGTGTGCCGGGGGGTTCCCGGCGGCTCTGCCGCCTGGAGTCCGCCCGTCGGGCGGGAGACGTGTCTGCGCTTCGCCTCGCCCGTGACCTGCTCCTGCTCTGCAGCCCGCGCTGGGACTCGCTCCGAACGCAGCCGGGTTGTAGTTTTGTCTGAGTGTCTGTAGCCAAGTGGCTCCAGCACAGCAGGTTTTAGAATGTGGGGGGTCGATGCTTTCGCTGTTGTGAGGCTTTAAGAGGAGAACGGTGGGAAGAGAACAGCTTCTGGGATGGAGAAGTCCCCAGTGCTGTTGTTACTGGGTGACTTGAAGCGGTCACAGCACCGCTGTGATGTGGAACTAAAAGTGGCTTCACTCTAAAGAGCTCTGAGGAAGGGAGCTGTATGAAATCTAGTGCTGCTGTAGCTGCAACACTCATTTGAGCGTAACGATGATGCCTTTAGCGTCATGTACTGGCAATGAATTCACTTGCTCACAAACCACTCTAAGAGCATAGCATGGTACTTATTAAAGAATGTATTTTTTCATAGGTTGGAGCAGCTTTGCCTGTTGATATCTTGACATATGATGAAAAAACTCTGTCTGCCATATTAAGAGTTATTAGCAGGTAAGGTACAGTAAGTACACACTTCAAATACTGCCATTAAAATATGTTTCATAAGAAACCAGAACTCTTAAGCTAAGAATAGTCTTTGAAGAGTTAAGCCTAACTTGCAGATGTCTGCATAGAGTATGCAGAAAACAAAAATCCAGCAAGATTTGGTAACCTGCATGCATCAGTACGTTACTCCTACTTTATGACAATGGTCTGGCAGGACATTTGAAATATGTTGCTTTAAATCTCTTCCTATAGTAAAGCTGAGAGTGTTTACCAGATTTAAATGGTGAAGACAACTGCAGGTGATGTAGGGGAAGAAGGAGCTTAAAGGCACAGAAAGGACAAGAACAGGTCTGGTAAAGTGAATCTGAAAATGTTACAGTTTGCATCTCTGTATGTTAAGGACAAGAGACTGCAGTCAGTGCAATAACCCTCCAGAGCATGGTTTGCTACTAGAATTCACTGGTGAAGTCACCTGATGTTAAACTTGGTTAAGGTTGCATTAATCCTTATGTAATGTTATTTAAGATATTTGTGCTGCAGAGAGACTGGGGAAAGCAAATTTTATTAATATATTTCATTTTCTTTTTCCTCAGTGGCCTTGTGAAGCTGTGGAGCGCTCTGACGTTGCTGGGCTCCTACCAGAACAGGAGGTGTGCGTTTCGCGTGCTGCAGGTAAAGCCCCGTGGGTGCTGGATGGCTGTCCCGTGTCAGCTCTCACCGTGGGGCTGTCTGGCTCGCTGAACACGCTGCCTCTTCATGCAAAAACAGCCTGGGTGCTAAAACCTCTTGGTTTGGGAGTGAAATGCTTTTCTGCGCAGATGCGTAGGCCCCTGTTCAAGCAATTCTCACAATGAATCTTGTAAAATGTGACAGTAGTGGCTGTCTCATTGCTTTATAGTTTAATTTCAATAAGAATTCCTGATCTCAATACATCTACAAGAAAATAATTATTGGAAAGTTTTGTACTTGGTCTACACCGTGGTCCAATCTTTTATTTCCCCTACCCCATCTCTTCCCTTTCTCATAGTTACTGTCAACTGACCTTATTTAAAAATTCATGCATAAAACTGCACTTCCAGAGGTCATTTTTTTCTTCAGGACATTACTTAATGAGTTCCAAGAATTGTCTCTGAAACAATGACTAAACAAAAATCTGCTTGGGCATAGCTCTAAGTTTTTAATCTTTTCTGTAAAAGGGAAACTTAAGCATTTTCAATGTTGAGTGCATTTGAGGGTTTTTTTGGTTTTATTTTCAAATGCTTTAGTTTGTTTCTCACTTTGTTTTTGTTTCTCCCCCGAACTAGACATCTCCATTTCTTCTTGCGTTAGCTGGGAACAGCAGGGAACTCGTCTTGGACTGAACGCGGTTGTTGGTTTGCCTGTACAAAGCAGAAGCTGCTTGAGATGTTGCAGCCCTTCAGGTACGGAGTTTCTGGAGGGGGTTTTCGACAAAGAGCCCTGACAAAGCTGACAGATATCAACTCACTGCTTGGACGTCCTGTACTTCAGAGTTTACACGTAAAGGTTGGAGACAAAGCTGAACTTACCAAAGCTTTTACGCAGAGTGATGTTGTTACTTTTTCTGATTTAACAGGTGACACAAACCCTTTGCATTTAAATGAAGATTTTGCAAAGAAATCTAGGTTTGGGAGAACTATTGTGCATGGAGTTTTAATCAACGGACTTATTTCGGCAGTTCTGGGAACTAAAATGCCTGGTCAAGGTTGTGTGTTTCTTTCTCAGGAGATCCGATTTCCAGCTCCTTTGTATACTGGAGAAGAAGTCGTAGCTGCAGCGGAGGTTAAACGACTGAAGGGTTCTATTGCGCACATTTCAGTGTTGTGTAAAGTCAAAGAAAGTGGAAAGACTGTAATGGAAGGGATGGTGAAAGTCATGGTGTCAGACAGTGGGAGCTGTTGATCCTGTGCTGCTTTGCTATAAAGGCCAGAAACGTGCACTTGGTTTTGACTGTTTTTATGTGACGTCGTTTAACCCAGTGAAGTTGCATCAGAAAAACCCTTCAAAATGTTTCAAAGGCAGTGTGCAAACTCAATCCGCATAACAACTGTGTTAAGAAACGTCAGTCTTTTCATTTTTCCCTGTGTGCTGCCAAGTTGAAACCAATGGAACTGGCACTTACTATGATGAAAGCGGCACGTTTAGAAAAGCCTTTGCTCCCGTGGGAAGTCTGCAGTGCTGGGGCTTAGATTGAGGCTGTTACCCTTCACAAAATCACAGTCCGCACTAGCTGAGTTCAGTTAAAATTAATTCCTTCTTTACGAAGCAGTTGTATCGCTGACAAACAGGGAGGGGAGGATGCTGTGTGTTTAACCAGCAGAACAGAAGTGGAGGCATTGACACACATGGACTGCAAGGTGTGTAGTAACCTCGGTGGCAGCTCTAGCTGCTGTTGGTGCAGCGTGCTCCTCTGCGGTGCTCTAGCTAGTAAAGCCTTTCCTAGCTTTGCACATCAGGAGTAGTTGGCCTTCACATAAACAGCGTCACCTTGCCTGGTTTAGCCGGAGATGTGGCTCTCACAAGACTTCCAAATTCTTTACATACCTTACAAAACCTGATTATAAGCAAACAAAAGAGTCACTGCTTGTACTTACTGCCTCCTTATGCCCCTGTGGGCAAGACAAGCAGGGGCAGTGTTGTTGAGCGGTAACTACATGGCTTCTCTCTGCTTACTCATCCGTGTGGGTGCATATTTGAAAGTACCTTGGTTGCTGGTATAGAAGGCTTTTGGTCAATTAATTAGTAAATCAACCAAGTTAAATTGTTTTAGTACCAACATAAGGTGGCTCATAATTTTCTGGCAACATATCTGTTATCCCCCCATCTTCTCAGCAGCAGAAATGCATTTGTGACTTCCCTTGGCTGCAGATCACCTCACGAGTCGTTTGCTATGAAACAAGAATTTGTCCTCAAACTGGTGAAAGCTCCTGGAACAGCGGTTACGCTGTCTGAGGGATGAGGTCTTGTTCTTTAATGCAGCTTTGCTGTAACACCAAACCCAGGTGTTAACAGCGAACTGGATCAGAGGGAGGGGTCACATTTAAGCTGTTGCACTTCAACAAAGTGCGGGGTTTGGTGTGTTCACAGTGTGGAACCAGGACTCGGCCAGAGCTTTCCTTTGGTCCGGAGCAGTTCCTTCGCTTCCCGTTTCCTTCTGCATTGTGTCGCTGCCTGAAACACCATATGAAACGCTGGTTTTCCAAGCAGGAATGATTCTTCCCTTGTTCCTTGCTCCCCTGCCTCTCTAGATGAGAAGCTGTCATGTAAGTGCCGGTTAACAAAAGGAATCAAACCTCTTATCTGGCCTCCCGGGTCGCTGTACGAGACGTTTGGCAAGATGCTGCTGTTCAGCTGGTTAACCACAGCACACGGCCCGTTTTCTGTCAACGTGGAGCTGCGGGACAGGGACGAGGGTATTTGTGATAACAGAAGCGTAAAACAAACTCCAGCTCTGCAGTCTCAGTTACAGCATCTTAAGCAAAACTAATTCCTGACCCAGCGTAAAAAGACACAAGGAAATGCCAACAAGTGTTCAACAGGCAGGAGGTATCGAGTGCTAAGTATTGAAATAAAGAGTTTTCTACGCTGCTACAATAAAAGTGAGGTTGTGGAACTCAATTAAACAACTTTAAATATGTGTTTTGCCAAAAACCCCAAACAAACAAAATCAAAACAGCAGAAAGGAAAATCTACACATTGAGAAGATATTGAATGCCATTTGATTTTTTTTAGTTAAATGACCATTAGTTAAATGACCATTTAGTTAAATGACCACAAAAAATCTACACATTGAGGAGAAGATTTTTGGATGCCATTTGATTTTTTAAATGATAATTTAACTAAGAAAAAATCAATAAAACCAAAAATCTACACAATGAGGAGAAGATTTTGGACGCCATTTGATTATTTAAAATGATCATTTAACTAAAAAAAACCTCAACAGAAATAAAAATCCACACATTGAGAAGATTTTGAACGCCATTTGATTATTTAAAATGATCATTTAACTAAAAAAAACCTCAACAGAAATAAAAATCCACACATTGAGAAGATTTTGAACGCCATTTGATTTTTTTAAATGATAATTTAACTAAAAAAAAAAAAACCTACCAAGATGTAAAGAGGCAGCACGTGTACCAGCCCTTTCCAGTGTCTCTTCCCCACGGGGATCCCGCCATGTACTCGGGGCTCATCCCCTCCCGCAGCCGTTCGTGTTACCGGCGGGGCGCGTTACCGATCGCCGGGCACGCGCCGTTTCCCGCCACTGCCTGCGCGCTCCCGGGCCTGCCCCGAGCGGCCGCGGGCGCGGCCGCTCGGGGCAGGCCCGGGAGCGCGCAGGCGGCGTCGCGGCGCCCCCTGGCGGTCGCTGTCGGGCGGCGTCGGCGTCGCTGTCGTGTTGACAGCGGCGGCCGCGCCGGGAGCTGCCCCGGGGAAGCAGGTTGGCGGCGCCGGGGGCTCCCGCGCTTCCCTCCCCGCTATGGCCTTCATGGAGAAGCCGCCGGCCGGGAAGGTGCTGCTGGACGACACGGTGCCGCTGACAGCGCAGATCGAGGCGAGCCAGAGCCTGCACTCCCACACGGTGAGCGGGGCAGGCCGGGCCGCGGGGGGCGGCGGGAGCGAGAGGGAACCGGGGAACGCGGGGAGCGCGGCGGGGGGGGGGCGGGAGCGAGCCCGAGGGCAGCGGGGCAGGGCCCGGGGCCCCGGTGTGGTGCGGGGGGTGAGCCCCCGGGAGCGGGGGTTGCACCTCCCGGGCAGCCCGGGGTGGGGAATGTGGCGGTGCCGCCGTGTCCCGGTTTCCCCCAGCGAACCGGGAGTTGTTGGGCTCCGGCTGCTCGTTCCCGTGAAGCGGCTTTTCCGCCGGTAGCCGCCGCGGCCCCGGGGTGCGGGCAGAGCGGGGGCTCCGGGCCGGCTCCCCCCACACCGACCCGACGAGGCCTGGTCCCGTCTGGCTGAATAAAGTTGTTGTAATTTCAGTTTTTTCGGGGTCTGTGAACAGAGCAGAGGTGGGCTCTGGTTGCCTCGGTTCAGTAGCTGTGATGAAGTTCCATTGGAACGGGCCGTATTTACCCCCCAGGGCTGTGGAGCTGCGGGGACACCGTAACCGCTGTTCCAGGAGCTTTCACCAGTTTGAGGACAAATTCTTGTTTCATAGCAAACGACTTGTGAGGTGATCTGCAGCCAAGGGAAGTCACAAATGCATTTCTGCTGCTGAGAAGATGGGGGGTTAACAGATATGTTGCCAGAAAATTATGAGCCACCTTATGTTGTTACTAAAACAATTTAACTTGGTTGCTTTACTAATTAATTGACCAAAAGCCCTCTATACCAGCAACCAGAGGATTTGCCGTGGGGAGCGATGACACTCGGCAGAACCAGCCCCGCCGTGACTTTGTGTCACGCATTAATTCCCCTGGGGTGTCTGGTCCACATGCACGCTGCCTCCCTAAGAACTGTACTGACTTCGAGCCCAAATTTCATCATCTCCTGCTCGCAGTTATTTTCCACTTTAAAAACGAGGTTTGCTTACGGTATGACCAAGCAGGACTGTGAATCAGAGAGAGAACTGGCTGTCATTTGTCATTGCTGCTGTAGTTGGGAGCGGGGATGCTGGGCTGAAGAGGAGCCTGGAGGTACCTGAGCAGCAGGTACGTTAACGGGGAGCGTGTTTTAAATGGAGAGGCTGTTCTGCCTTCACGCAGCTCCCATTCCTGCCTTCTTCACCTCTCTACCCAGCTCGTCGCACCTGGTGAATACTCTTAACATGAATGACAATAATTGTAGGTTCACCACAGGATATACAACTAATCTGTAGACTGTCTCATTAAATACCCTTCCTGTAAGCAATTCACACATAAGAAGTGTTTTGTTGTAGGAGGAGCTTGCATTAACTAATGTTCCTTAGTCTTCCTCGGAAGAGAAGTTACATATGAGAAGTCATCCAGAAAGTCTTGTGAATCCAGCAGGCTGTGGCTCTCGATTGTTGCAACTCCTCCTGTAAATAAACCTCATGAGGCTTATTTTCTTGTGGTACTTTTTACCTGTGTCAATAGCTGAGGGGCGTATGTGCCAAATCCCAAGAGAAGTTGTATAACTTGTAATGCTCCCCAGTTCACAGGCCAGATTATGGTTTCACTGTTACCTTGTTTCAATCAGGCCTTATTAGACTTTGGGGTTTTTTTTTACTAGTTCAAATGACAATAGCTTTTTGTGTTCTTTCATTTGGTTTGCATGATTCTGGTTAGGAAAAAAAAAGTCACAATATTATTTTAGAATGAGCACTTGGAAGTAGTTGTTCAATCCAGACTGTGTGTGTGTGTGTTGTCTTTTCTGGGGGAGTACGATGGCAAATGTTGCTCCCCTCTCTCTGCCTGTCAGCGCTTTGTGCTGTTACTAATGGATGTTCAGAAAAAATTCTCTGCTGATTTGTTCTGATCTTTTGTTAATAACAGAATGCAGGAGCACTGTGCCTTTTGATTTAAAATCTGTCTCTAAGATACATCTATTAGTAATTGTTTGTTTTTACTGCAGAAGCCCTGTTGATAGTTGAAAGATGGCTTGAAGTGTGTGTAGCACAGATGGTTTATATAGAGGCAGTGTGGGATAACAAAATACAGGAAGCCATCACAGAGACTTAGTTTCTTATTTGATGTGAGTTCACTATTTTGTCATTTTGGACACTTCCTCTTATGTCCCTCGTACATGAATAATTTGTTTAGTGGTGGGTGATGCTGTCCCTGATTTGAACTTTCCTGCTTTAAATAAGCCACACAAATAGACCCTTGTGTTTGAAGAGGTGTGTGAATGAAGCCCCTCGAAGAAATACAGGTTCAAGTGCTTTTGTGGGGCGTTAAGACTGTATTTTTCTTTGTTATATTATAAATATAAGGGAGTAGGTTGTCATTAACTGAGTGCTTTTGGGGTTTGTTCCTCAGCCCACCTCAAACCAATGTAGATCTATACAATTCTTCATCCCAAACTAATGTTTGGAGAACTAGGTCTTCAGACACTAGACTTGTTCTAAAGCTGAAATGCAAAGGCATCCATGAATACATTTTCTATTCTTTTGTCAGCAGGATGTATTAAGATTTTTATAATGCTGCTTAGTGTTGCAAGAATTGCTTTAAGCTTGCATTTATAATTTTATGACTATAGATCATTGCTTATAAAAGCACTCTCAGGAAGATGATTTAGGCCCAGGTTAGATGCAGCTTTAACGTCCAGCTGAACTAGTAATAATAGGAACCTTCTAAGGGTGCTGACAATAGCCAGTGTTCTGAATAACCAGCTAAGGAAAAGGTGAAGAATTTCAGGAAGAGCTCTGTAGATGTTGTGAAAAACCACGCAGAAGACCAAAGCTTGTGTCAAATGAATGTTTTGCTTGTCTATTGTTCTATGCAGCTTCTGTTAATTTAAATGTAATAGAGCAGACTGAGTAAGTGTAACCTTAATAGCATTGAATGAAGGGCTGTACTTGGCAGAGGTTGAGTTTCTGTTTCCTGGGCATGAAGGTGAAACTAAGAAAACAAAACTGAAAACAAAGCCCCAAACTACTACATACTTACGTGAATTCTCCAGAAACCTAAGAAGGGACAAAGCTAGTATTTAGTATTTAAACTGTACTTCTGAGGGTTTGCACTTTTCGTTTAGTAAGAACATGTCAACCCCCTAGCAAATGTGGTTTTTAGGTTGTTAGGTAATCAACTGCAAAGTTTTCTGATATGCTCACATGTTCTTTGTGTTTCTTTCAAGTCAGAAGAGCTCAGAGGTTCTCACTTGAGTTAGAACATCTCAGCTGGTACATAACCTCCATGCTTTTGTGTTGCAACAAAGACATTGTCAGCTGAGGTTTTCTCTCTGCCTATTTATTTCCCATGATAATTGAAGATGAAAATGACGCCTTTTCTTTTTTACAAAAGTTGTTTCCCCAGTCAAGTGTATTACAAGCAGTCTTGAGTTTTGTTGGAATGTGCCCTTACGTACAAATCATTCTATAGTGCAGTGTTTATGGAGCCCTTTTCATTTTGAAAGCCACATAAATGTATATTGCGGGCACATTCCAACGGTACCTCACTTAACAGATCTGAAATTACAGGAGCAAACCCTGTCAGCTTCGTTTTGTGCCCTGCTCTGTGTTTGAGTCACTGGTGCTGCCTGATTTCCAGGTGTGCGTTGGGCACCTTTTCCCAGGCACGCTTCGGTGCTCTCGGTAGCTACGTGTACCAACTGGTTTGCGGAAAATGGAGTTGTTTTGTTGCCATCGCATTCCTCGAATTCAATAGGAGTGGAATTACAACCAGTATATTAAGCCATTTGCAAGTGTCTCAATGCCAAATGTGCTCTGACAACAGAGGCGTTTTCAGCTCTAAAGCTTTAATATGATAAATTTTGGCTATTGAGTTTGCTTCATATTACAATATTTCATCTGTATATTCACTATTTAAAAGTGGCTTTCTTTCTAAGCCTTAAAATAGGATGCTATTTTCTTCCACAAAAATCTAGACATATTCCTTAATAAGAACTACCCATCTGTACATACAAGTTTTAGAGCACTTTACAGCAGTAAACCCACTATCAAGTTATACAAATACTTCTGAACATTCCTTAATTCTTTTCTGAAGCCATTTTCCTTTTTCATGCATTTTGTGTTGAAATCGAAGTAGTGAAACAGCCAATTTTGCCACGGTACGTTGTTGACTTAAAGGCATTTGGAAATGAACAGCTGAAATAAATCCCTCTCATAACACACTTCCAGAGTTTTTGTGTTTTCCTTAAGCAATCGGGAATGTTAACACTCATAGCTTTTAGATTAGAAAAATGTTGAAAAAGCATGTATATTTTTCCTGTGTTGTTCTTGGATACAGAAATGGAGCCACATATTTCTAGAACCGTAGGATTTATTTGAAAAGCTTGTAAAGGACTTTGCACGTCTGCTTTATAAGGAATTAAATCTCTGCAGCGTTGCCTTCGCTTTGGAAAAAAAAATAATGAAGTTACTTTTTGAGGTGCTTTTAGACAAGGAACTATTAGAGTTCACTTGTTTGAGGCTTTGGAAATACAGTTTATCCACTGGGCTTAGTAAGCAAGCTTGACCACCTGCCCCTCGCCAAGCTTGAGCTCAAACAAGATACTGGTTCAGCACACCTAATTTTAGATACCCCAACTTTATTGTTTCCACTTACTAAATTAGCATCGCGTTTGTAGCTCCTGCAAAAATGGCAGTCAAAGCATTAGTTGCCGTGTTATATGTTGGTAAATCCAGTGCCTGCGAGATGTTGCGTTGTCATTAGAATATTTTTATTGGCTACTGAGTCATTCCTGAAAAATACTGAGTGTTTTGCTCTTCGGGTGGAGGGCGCAGTGATGCTGGTCCTGCCAAGCTGTTATTTCTCTCGTCTGTCTCCAGAGCTGTTCTTGTTCAGTACATTTCATTACATGGAAGTGTGTGTCCTATTTTTTGGTTGTTTTTTTTTTCTGCCGTTGTCCTACTTCACAGCTTTCACTTGTTGAATGGGTTACTCATTACTACACCAGGGATAACAGATGTGTGTAACAGATAATGGCCCCCGACAAACACGTGCGTTGTTTACAACGCAGGTAAACCCCATTGCTGCTGCTCGTCCCCCAGATGGGCTTAAGGGCAGGTTGTGCAACAGCAAATAAATGCTGTGCCCTGTAGGGAAGAGGTCGAGCAGTTTTCCTGATCTCGTTGCTGCTGTTCACATGGGTGATTTTCTAAATAAACATTTAAAAGCGCTTCTTACTGGATATTGTTTCAATCCAGCCCATTTAAGCAGGGATTGTATTTGTGCTTAATTAGGCTTTCCTCTCTTTAATGCTTATAAAATAAAGCCCTTTCAAAGTTTTAGCTGATGTGACCTGAAGGTGGCCTGGGTCTTCATAATGGTTGGCTTTTCAAGTCTCTTGGATTGAACAGATGTACAGCAGAAACCTGTGGAAAAACAGACTGATTATCGTGGGCCAGAAATTGAGAGACTGTTTTCTTGGAAAACCAGAATGTATTACCCAATATTGGTGAAACTCTCTAGGTTTTATTATATCAATCTCCAAATTCACCACTTGTTATTTCCTATTTTGTCTCTGTAAAAGCCTTTCTTTCCTGTTTGCTTTCAGTTTCAAAAACTAGGAAAGATGATAAATAGCAATCATTAAATATTTTGACATGTTTTGCTGTGTCACTTTCACCTAGGAACATTAACAGAATTATCTGAGCAGCTCTGAGCTGCTGGTATTTTAACAAGTGCTGGAATACCAGGGAATAATCTTGTGAATTTTGGGGGAAAAAACACCTAAATGTTGGCTCTGCATGAAATTGGGTGAGTTCAGGGTAACATTAATCCCAGGCAGCGATTGTGAAACTGTTACTGGCAAAAGATTGAAGAGATGCAGCATGGTCGCCACTGAGCCACGTGGATGCTTGGAAAATACTCTTTTTCAGAAAATCTACCCAGCACTCTGTAGCGGTAGGAAGAAGATATTTAGGAAATGACAGCGTGTGACAGGGGTTATACAGCTTTCCCTGCTCCAAACCCTCCTCCCAGCAGTGCTTTCCGCTTTCTTGACTAACTGGAGCAGCCAGGAAATGATCCTGTAGGTAAAACCGCTTTGCTCGGCATCTTTAAACATGTATTAGATATTGAACTGCTGCTGGAATACCCAGGTTGTGGCAGGACCTGGCTTGGTGGTGTTGGTGGGGAGAGCAGGGGATGTACAAACCTCACCTGCGTGGGAGGCTGGAGGGACTCAGGGAGGTTCTCCTGAGACTGGGTTTATGGCCTGTGTAGTTATTGCCTGTGAGCAAAATCAGTTGCAGGAGGTCATCTGTGTCCTGCAAGCCGAGAGCTTGCTGTGCCAACCAGCAGCTGTTAGGGCTCCTTTGATGTTGGTTGGTAAACTGAGTCATAGGAAAGATTTTGAGCCATTCGTGTAGGAGTGAAAGATGCCATGGGAATTTCTGCATGAGCGTAGCTGACCTAGAGCTCACCGAGCCTGGTTGTTAATCCCTCAAACTGTCGGCAGGAGTGAACTCTGATATTACCAGCCCTTTCTGAAGCCTTTTCCATGGTATTTTCTCAGGTTATGCAGCTAAACAGAAATGATTCTGAGCGTGCCTATCTGTTTTCTTTACACTTTCACATATTTCCTATGCACACAGTCTCAGTCCCACTATCAAATCAGGCTGTTTCAGAAGAAAATTGTCATAATTCAGATTTTTTTCCAAAACAAAATAGGATTTGGCAGAGTAATAAAGGCTTTTGCGCATTTAGGCTTTTTCCTTGAAGAGCTGAAAGCTCTTCTTTGGTCCTATGGGAAGCAGATATCAGCGGTGCCAATTATAATCCCAAGACAAGCTTGTTGGTGTGCGGAGGCAATAGGAAGTGTCAGCTTCTCACTAGAACTCAGCGAACTGTGGTCTGCTGATTATGTGTAGCCATGGCAGATATTGGGAATCGTGTCGTGTTTCTTATCATGGCTTTTCTACCATAGCTGTTATTTGGCTTTCAGTCACGTTATCAGCTCTAGGAAAAAACAAACAAAATAAAAAAACCCCAAAGAAACAAACAAACAAAGACCCAAAACAAAACCCCGGAAGACCATTCAGGTTTTTTTCCTTAGTGGTAGTGCTGAGGTGGCCAGTTCTTCATTACAGTCAACACTGATGGAGAGAGACTTAAACCTTTTCCATACAGGCAGAACTAACGATGTTAGGATGAACTAGCGATGCTCTAGTTTCAGTTTGTGAAGCTGTGATGTGCAGAGGGGTCTTGATTAGTGCTTTAGGGTGCCAAATTAAAACTAGATGGGAAAATTCTGGAGTCTGCATGGAAGAAATAGTTGTGGACCAAGTGTATTTTTCATAGAATCACAGGATGGTTTGGCTTGAAGGGACCTTCAAAGCTCCCCCAGTGCCACCCCTGCCATGAGCAGGGACGTCTTCACCAGCTCAGGTTGCTCAGAGCCCCGTCCAGCCTGGCCTGGGATGTCTCCAGGGATGGTTCATCCACCACCTCTCTGGCCAACCTGGGCCAGGCTCTCGCCACCCTCAAGGGCAACAATTTCTTCCTCATGTCCAGCCTGAATCTCCCTCCTTTAGTTTAATCTTTCTTATCGGCCCCTTTTAAGCACTGAAAGGCCACAATAAGGTCTCCCCGGAGCTTCTCTTCTCCAGCTGAACACCCCAACTCTCTCAGCCTGTCCTCCCAGCAGAGCTGTTCCAGCCTCGGATCATTCCTGTGGCTCCTCTGGCCCCTCTCCAGCAGGTCCATGTCTGTCCTGACAGGGTTTTGTGATACAATCTCACTGTGAGAACGAGCTCTGAGCCCTGAGCTGTTCATCACCAGGCTTTGCAGAAGAGGCGACGGTTGGATTGATCGGAGTGGTTTTGTGCAATAAGGTACTTTGGCGTTTGTCTAATGAATCGGTGTGTTCTACCTGCCTGAGAACGTTTTCGTGGGGCGCAATAGGAAAGGTTAATCGCTGGACAAAGAGTAAGTGCTACAAGGAATTGAGCAATAACTTTGCTTCTTTCAAAACCCTAGAAAAGATGAATGACTGAACATGGTGAATCATGACCAACGTGGTTTTTCAGAGAAACAGCCAATGTTCCTGTGATACTTGCTGAATAAGCGGTTGCTGCAATTTCTTGGCGGTGTGTGAAGCAGCCTCTTGCTACTTCCCAAATGCAGCAACAATCACGAAACAGGAAAAGCCACGTTAGTGGTAAATCTGGGTTTCCAGGTGTCCCTTTAATCAGTTTCTGTCACACAGTTTCCAAACATAATTACATGGTTGATTGCAATCAGCTCTGTGGATTTTTGTTACTGTTTATGAGGATCTGGGCTCCTTGTTTTGCAGGAAAATACCTTACTTGTAATTTCAAATGAGTAAGAGAAGAGAATGTGGAGAGAGTATGTCAGGCTGACTTTCTGAAAATAGATGCTCCAATTCCGGTACAGTAGTTACGTGTTTTGGTCTGTGACATCTTGGATTTCTGTCATTTCCAGCTAAGCTGCTAGGACATGAAGTGTTTTAAATCACTTCAGTTTTCATGCTTACTAATCTTGAATTTGTTCTCAAGGCTTGATAGTTCAAAATTGCTACAGATATTTGCCAGCTCTTGATAATAAAGCATTTTTGCCTGAGCAACATTGTGCTTTGGAAGGAAACTTCAGTAAATATATTCCGGATTAGTTAATGCTGAACACACAAGGTAATGCCATCCGATAAGTGTTGCCTTTGCCTCTTGTCTGGAATAGTCGTAATTCTTGATTTATGCTACTTACTTTCATGATGGTAAATGTTAAATGAGAATTTAATTCTACGGAGGGATGCTCTGATGTGCCCCACTTTGTTTGCATCCGATAGTATGTTTATGTTTTCCAGTGTACAAGCTTTTAATTTCATTTCATTTGAAAGAGGAGAATTAGTTCTGTGTGGTTCTGAAGGCAACTTGCAAAACCAGAAGATGCTTCTGGTACCAGAAATAAAGTACTAATAAATGCATTTTTAACTGTGAAGCTGAATTTATAATACTTCATGGATCAAACCCTTAATTAATTGAATTATCTAGTTGGTATGCAGGTACATGCCAGATAGTTACTGTTACAGGATGGACAAATCTTGTACCTAGACTCAAGGTAGTGGAAATGCCTTTGTTTATTCATTATTATTTCATTATTGTCTATTCATAATCATTTGGAATGCAGCATTCATTTTAATATCTGAAAAAAATGGTGCATAATGCTCTGATCTGTCCTTTTGTTTGTGTGAGACTCCTATTGATATAAGCAGTTCAGGAAACTCCGGTGGCGTTTGAAATTGAAAAAATTACTCAGCACTTTACATAAAATACATTTGAAAGTTCGGAGCGGGGTGGATGGAGCCATCTGAGCTGAGTAACAACTGATTCATCGTGTGACGTTGCTGCACCGCGGGCAATAACTGGGTGGGTACTCATGCGTCGCTTGGCACAAATGCAAAGAGCTTTTTGTGCGTTCCAGCCTAGAAATACCGTGAGCCATGGCTTGGCTTTGTATTTGGTTTAGATTTTTCTGGTTCTCACTTTGAGTTTTGTGGCCGTGGGTGTGCGGAGAGACTGAGCGTGTTGGGTGAGGAAATTTGGGGGGTTCAAGTGGGACTTTGAGCACCGGTGGTGGGTCCTGCTGCCCTGGCCAGGAACAGCAGAACAGGAACATGCTGGGGACACGGGGCTCTCTGGCAATGTCAGCCTGACACAATTGGAAGGAAAGTGTAAAACATAAGCACCTGTGTGACTTCTTCCCCCCCTTCTGACTCTGAGTGCTCTCCAGCTCTTTTCAGTCTTGAGAGTTGGGTTTTCTCAGGCTTTTCGTTACATTTTGGCTCTCCATTTACATGTTTTTCAATGTAAATTATGTGGTCATGGGATTATCTGTATAATAAGACTTTAAAAAGAGTTGCATTTATAGAGCTTTCAGTGTATGCAAATGAAAAAGGAAGTATCCCTCACTACAGTTAGCCCAGATTAATTTTTATTCTTGCTAATTACACAATATCTAAAATGGAGATTATAGGCTTTCTAGGAAAGGAACTTGCCTCGTTTACGATCTTTGAAATGTCAAAAGTGTTTTTAGAGCTGTTTTCAAACTTAATCAGAATAGGGGTAAACAAAATCATGGCCTCTTTGAAGTGTGCCTGAGTAGGTATACACAATGCTTTGGTATCCGTTCTTAAGATAATTAGATAAATCACATAATGATATTGCTGTATTGACCAAGTATTGGTCTACAAAACGTACATTGGAGCTTGAAATGAAGAGACTGAAAAGAATTGTGTTTGATGAATGAAGTTGTGGTGGGAGAACTATTAATTCTTAAAATCTAAAAGTGATTCACTGAGATTTAGATACATTTGCACAGTTAATATATAAATAATTAAAATTAAGCGTGCATTAGAAATGAAGAATGATCCTAATGGTAAACTGATACGTTCCAGTTACCCAAGCGCACCCCAAAGCTTTTGTGGTAACGTTGCTCATAGAAAGATAACCCGAGGTTGGGCAGCTCTGGGTCTGTGCCGGCGTTTTGGTCTGCGGTGATGGGGGTTACTGGTTAGATACTGGGGGTTACTGGTTAGATACTGGCGGTGTGGAGACGCTTCTTCAGCTGCTGTGTGTGGTGAGTACGCTCTTACCGTCTTTTTCTTAACTCAATGAACTGTTCAAGTGCTTCACAGGTCTGTGAGCTCTTGGACTCCTCATCTCTTCCTCGGTGAAGCAGAGGGAGCTGCTAGTGATGGGTCTGAGCAAACCCCGCTCTGACCTTCACCCAGCCATGGAAAATCTTCATCTGAATCTTCTGTTCTTGAGTGTTTCATGATCTGATAGTGGTCATATTTGGAGAAGTACCTTATAACTTTCTTCAGCTTGTTACTTCTCATTTCTAATAATGTTTTTCCTTTTATTAGGAATACATCATCCGCGTTCAGAGAGGAGTTTCAGCGGAAAACAGTTGGCAGGTAATGTCTTGAACTGTGGTTCGTGTAACCAGGATGCCTTTTTAGGAAGAACTTGGAAATTGTCTCTTCCTAGCTTTTAAAATTTGAGCTAGAGAGGGAAATGTTGGTTTGGAACTGAAGACACAAAGTGCTTGAATACTTTTGGTCAAAAACTAAGAGAAAAGCAGCATTGCTGCCAGCTGCAGAAGGCATGTTGTCTGCTGCTATTGTGAATATTCCAGGAAAACAGGGAAAATGCCTGTCATGTTACTACTGTGTGTTGCACGACCATCATTTTTAAATCTCAGATTCCAGTTTGCCTTCCCTAGTGCTAAAATCACAGCCTTGCTGATACATGAGCAATGAAACATAGAAGTAATGAAGGTGATTGTGAAAAGTTGTTGCATATAATACAGCAAAAATACATTGTTTGCTGACAGCTTTGCTCACAAAGATTTTTTTAAGCTGTTTAAAGGTAATATCTGAAATATATTTTCATTCTGGTCAAGATGTGATTGAAAACATTTCTTTGCTTTCTGGCAGTGTGACATAAATCCAGCAGTTATGCATTTGTACAAAAATGGTTAAAAGAAGAAAAACTTATACATGGGAATTACTTTTCTCTGATGGGATTTTGAAGGATGAAATGCTAATGGGAAAAGTAATATATTTCCTGAATTTTGTTATTATGTTTTGCAGATTGTGAGGCGATACAGTGACTTTGACTTGCTTAATAATAGCTTGCAGGTAACTTTTACCTCTTATATGTAAATATCAAATGTCCGTAAGAAGGATTTTTATAAATAGCTTGTGATACTTCTATGCATTGCAGTGAAGAAAAAATACAAATTCACATAGCTGTACATAGAAACAATGACTTCACGTGTAATTTTAATGCCTACTTTTTTCACTCTTTTCTCCTGTAAAATTCTAATTTTAGCACCAACAGGACCAGTTTATACAGAAATGGAGGGAACTGGCAGACACTGAATCTCTCCCTTCAGTACTGCGACTTGTTCCGGTTTTATGTGTTATTATTTGTTCCTCCTTTGATTCGAAGAAAGCCAAAGCAGCACACACCAACCTTATAAATTCAGCATTGAAGTGCTACATCTCATTATTTATACTCATCTAAAAGCACTACCAGATGCTGCTTATCATGTGATGGTTTTCTGTATCACTGGGAAGTGTTCCGTAGTTAAACACTGGACTTACTGTGTGTTTTCTTGTGCTTTTTTGGACAATTATTTCTTTTTAGTTTGTGTGGGAAAAAGGAGGGTATGTGAGTGTGTTTGGGAAGCGGGGGGAGCAGCAGTGACTGGCATCTCCAGGAATGAAACTTGTTCCTCCAGATTTCCATAGTACTATGCAAGCAAGATAAAAAGTGAATGCTTCTGCGATTTGAGGGTAGATTTTTGTGACTTTGAAACTTTTTTCCCCTGTTAAATGTCGCATGAATTCAGGAGCTTAATGCTGCTTCTCTTTTCTCTCCCCCACCTTCATTGAATCAGTTATTTGCTTGATAAACCTCAGTGAGAAAACCACGTAGGATGTTGAATTGTGCACTCTGATAGTCTGCTGTAATTGATTCCTGCGCTAGAAGGTGGATGGAAGGGCATATTAGTCACAATTCAACAGATGAAACGTGGTTGCATTGTGGAATTATTTTATTGAATGTACAGTAGCACGTAGGAACTCTTATTGTGACCTAGAAACCTCTTGTTCTGAATAAATGCGATACAAAGATGTCTCCAGCTCCAAAGAGCATTTCTGGTTAGATAAGCACCCATGGGAAGACAAGAAAATGACAGGGTACTAGTCATCATAGTCCATAGCGGTCCTTGTAGTCTTAACCATAGTCAAGTTTTGATAGAGATCACAGAGAATGAATTTTGAGAAAGATTTAAAAATAAGAAAGAGTTCACTTTTGCAGTCGCCTGTAACAAGCTCCTCTTAACCGTGGGGAATACAACGTGAAAAAGCTTTGTTGTCTTCTCATTTAACTTTCAAATGAGGCAGCTTTAGTAGAGAAGCCAATGGACCTTTAAGACTTAAAATTCAGAAATGACAGGTACTGGAAGGTTAGGCCAAGGTGGAAGGTCTAGGAAGTGAAAGTAAACAGGTTATGTGTGATGTGGTACAGGAAGAAAAGCACCTTGTATCTGAGACAAAGGTGAATGATAGAAGTGGAGGGTTCAGGAAATTATTCGACACCAACTTGCAGAGTGGGACAAGGAGGAATTTGAAATGAGAAATTTTGCAGATAGAAGATACCAAGATCTGGGACAAAAACATCAGCTACTTGCATGGCTAGAAGAGATCAAACAGAATCATCAAGACATACCTCTGACGCGGGTAGGAGGATGTGCAGAGGGCGGCTAAATTAAGAGACTGTGTTCATTAGCACTTGATCTCCTTCAGTGTAAACTACCGCTCATGTTCAAACTCCTGTTTCTACTTGCCATAGTCTGGAACGGCAAAGATCTCTCTCTGCTTGGAGACAGCCAGCTGAGAGCCACCCCAAGAGGTGTAATTCCTTGTTTCGTGCCCAGCAGAATGGCAGGAACAACGCTTTAAATGTGTATCAAAGATGCACAGCTCTGCTTTTGACAAACACCACTGCTTCTCCAGCTGAGACCCATATGCCAGGGCTTGAGAGACAGCAGAGAGCAGCTGACAAGGAGCGTGTTAAAATTGCTAATTTCTCCCACTGTTTGAGATTTTGTTTTTATAAATTGCTCTTTGTGATGCTGGAGCTGAAGTTTTCTGATCTGTTAAGACATGAAACACTCCTCAGTTCTTTCCATCTAGAACTCTAAGTGACAATATTTCATCACAATGTTCAGGTCCCTTGATTAAACTCTTTAAACTCTCATCTGTGTACTTTGAAATCAGAGTAAACAAACAATCTCCAAACAAAACAACCCCCCAAACAGTATACAGCAATGAGCAATAAGAAAATACCAAAACTCAATCTCCATCCTTGAAAATGAAAACATTGCTGGACAAACTGCTGGATTTTCTTTTGGGTGTAAAGCCCCAAGTTCTTCCAGTTCCTGTGCCATACTGGACCTCTCTGTAGGTTTGGGTGGTTATGTTGGAACACGTAGCTGCAGCTGAGCTGGAATGCAACTTTTCTGCTGTTAATCTGCTGCTACCTGTGCAATAAAAGCAAGGACCAAGAATTTCTAAACTGTGTACACTGGGGGATGCAGTCCTACCACCCACCTTGGAAATAACGAGAAGTGTTTGCCTGTGACCCTGATCTGCATCAGAAGGTTTCAAGGCAGATTCACTGAACTCTCAGCCATGTGCTGGATTTAAAAGCCCCTTCCAGACCATCCTGCATTTCTTCCTCTTCGCTTCTTTGACAGAGATGTGTGGAGATTATTGGCTGCTCTTTTATTCAGTGAACCACTGGTACGGCAAGATACAGAAGTGTTTTATTGTGGCTTTGAACAGACATTCCTGAGCGGGCTGTGATTTGAAGATAAGAGTGTTAATTCCCAGGTTCTTCTGTGATGAAGCCCATCCTGGCTCCAGCGCTGAGCTGGGGACGCTGATGAGTTACCGGGATTGAAAGCTTGTGAGGTCTTTGCCGGGTCAGGACCGCACTGAGGTCTTGTTCTGCGGCAGATGGTGCTCCCGCTGTGCTGGATGCTGTGGCAGATAGCTACAAAAACCTGCGGGTGAATGGTGCTTTCTGCTGAAATATAGCAGATGTGCGGGTTATTGAAATAAATTTTAAAACAATAGTGGGCTAAAAGCATCAGAACTAGAGTCCTTTTCGCTCTGCTGGGAGCTAGCTGTCAGGTCAGGGAGGTGAAGGTGATTATGATTTAATGTATTTTTCCAGTGAGTTATACCAGAAATGGATTTAATTTTTGTTTAGAAACTTGTTTGTGAATGGAAGTAAGAGTGGTCTGCCAAATGAAACTCTTGTGTGCCTCTGGCGTTACAGCCAGTAATTCACCAAATTAGCTTTAAGTCGTAAATTGTTACTTTTGAGTTTATTCCTTGATGTGTTTTTTCCCACCCCTTGTGTGTAACAGAGCATTAAAAAATGCTCAGTGGATTGGATTATTTTTCTGCAATTCAGACACAGTTAGAGCTGTAACTTTATCAGCCCATGATTTGCAGTTAGAAACGGGAAATAGGAGAAGTGGCTGAGGTTGAACTCCTGTGTTCAAAAGGAGGAGAAAATGAAAAGGGGTTGCTGCTTCTGCCCCAGTTCATTGAACTAATCCTTTCCTTTTTGCACTAGTTAAAATGCGTTGTTCAGACACCACGTCACTGTCTTCTCCCCCGTGAACTGTTTGCTTTAGAAATGAGGTTGTTGCATCTGGTGTAATTGATTCCTGCAACACACTCTTCTCAAAGCCAACCCCCCTGCAGATGCAGGGCACCCAAGGCAGGTGCTTTGATCTGCAGGACAACGATGTGTTAACAACGTGAAAAATTTATTCTGGCAATTCACATGACCTAATTGAATATAAACACTGTGTGCAATCCTAGTTTTGTTTTCTAAAGATGATCTCTTTGATCTGACTTACATAAGGCTTTGAATTCCTGTACATTTTTTCATCGTCCAGTTTCGAAGTATTCCTCTGATTTTTTTTTTCCTCAAGTTTCGGATCACTTATGTCAAGATAAACCAACTACTGTACATCCACTGGTAGATTGCAGCTATTTCTGGGTTGAAAGCTGTTTAAAAACTGTACAGCAACTAAATCAGAAGAGAAAATTGAAAAGTTGAAGCGTATTTGAAATTACAGATTTAAAATACCGGCAGTAAGGGCGTTTGATTTAGCTATAAAGGCAGTAGAGGCAAAGTTATTAATCTGCACTTCATGAAATAAGAAAGCATAAATCTTATCCAGAGTAAATGGTGAGGCGTGAGTCGTTTTTGTGCTCTGGTGGAGATAGGTCCTAGAAAGGGTTTGGCTGAAAATTGTAGTCATTTAGTATCTGAAAGTTTTGTGCGGGGATCTTCAATGCATGACTCACTAGCAAGAATTTCTCTGCTCACATTTTCAGTGTCATTCCACTTACTGATCTCTTCACAGCGGGATGTGAGCTGTTGTCTGTCTAGCTTACCCTGATAACAGTACTTAGAAAAAACATAAGAGCCTGTACATATACGCAGTCCAAAAAGAGTTATCCGGTAGTTAGCTTGCTGCTGAGAGTCTTTTACTTTCTGGGTTGCGACTTTCTATCCCTGAGGCATTTTGAGAGTGAGGGTAGTAATTTTTCCTCTCTTTTTCAGATCTCAACTCTAAGTCTACCTCTTCCTCCAAAAAAATTGATTGGGAATATGGAGCGTGAATTCATAGCTGAAAGACAGAAAGGACTCCAGGCCTATCTCGATGCAATTACTTCCCATCACATACTGTCTAACTGTGAGCTGGTAAAAAAATTCTTGGACCCAAACAGCTATTCTGTAAACTACACTGGTAAGTGAGGGATTGCAAACTGCTTTCCAGTTTCCCTTGAGCCTTTGTGTGTGTATCTTCCATTGATGCTGGCAAGGATTTACACTGAAACGTGGCGGGTGGATGGGGGAACAACTTCCAGAATTATCATCCTGTGGATGTGATTATTTAGTAAAATGCTTCTCTAGCTTTGTGCATGAATCATGCTGCGATTGGCAAACCTAAATATTTGAATTATCTTACAGAGGAGTGATGAGGGTCAAGATCTATGTAAGCAGAACTTAGGAGGGGGGAGTTGATGAAAGCGACATCTACTTTTTCACAGTTTGTGATAAAAGCGGAGGGTTGGTGTTTGGAAATCGTCTACCAGAGCATAAGGGCCGAGTTAAGTTTGTCAGGTCTGCGTTCTGTTAAAACGGACGGTTGTCTGAACACCGAATGTTGCTTTTTTCGTTTTTCAAATCAACAGGAACAATTGTGGTCATCTTGTCTGGCTCCCACTATCAGTTTGGGTTGTGAGACTTCCTAGAACTAATTGTTCGAGCTAGGCTGAGGACTTCTTCAAGGCTCGAACAAATCACACATCCTCTTCCCCAAATACTGGAAAATCACTGCGTCCCTTCAAATGATATCCAGTGATCAGTTCTCTTCGTGATTGTTTCTTCTTTAAATTTGTCTCCCTTCAGCTTCAGCCATTGGAAATTGTTAAATATTTGCTTTACAGATTGAAAAACAACTTCCTCTTAGTCATGAAACCCACTCTACAGATTTAGTTCACAGGCAAAACAACTCTTTGCAAAATGCAAAGCTTGTTTTCACAGAAGCAGAGCCCACTGAAGCAGGAACTTGCTGCTTCCTTTTCACTTGTCTTTTTGCTCTCCCTTTATGTAACGTTCTCGTGTCTTCAGCTTCAAAGTGCAGAGAACATTTCCCGGATGTTTATGGTGAGCTGTGGAGGAGTTGTAAATTATGAGTAACTCTTTAAGGATGCAGTTTGTCTGCCCGATGCTGAGCCAGCAATTTCAACCCTCAAGGAGACGCTGTGACTTCTGTGTTAATTCTGAGCGCTTTCATCAAGATTGTTTTCTCAGCAAGTTGCAGGGAAGTTAGTAGCAATCAAGTTGTTGCTTGTGGTCTTTGGAGACACCATCAGTTTGTCATTTTTTAGATACTGGAGCCGTGGGCTGATATTTATTGCACTGTTCTCTCTTTCCTTCCTAGCCTGTTTTCAGATAGAGAAGATGCGGGGCAGGAGTATCAGTGCATCCTTACATTTTTGCTGTGCTTCTATGCCAAGATAAGCCATGTTAGAGAAAACTCCTGGTTGGCATGATTCCCTTTCTCCCCCTGCTGTCTCCACTTCTCACTGAGATTTCCCCTCAAAGTGCTTCATGAATAAACCAGTTGTGTTCCCAGCTGTGGGAGAATTCAGTAACCAGAAAGGGTGACTTTATCCCCCACCCCCTGCCTCAGAAATGTGTGTTGGATCATGGTAGCTTGCAAAATACCTTTGCCTGCACAGAAAAGGGCAGAATAACACCTAGTGAAACAGAACTGACTAGTTTACATGTAGTAATGGCAATGTAGGTGCACATTAAAGAGATGGAAAAGTTGTCTCTTTTACAGGTGTAGCAGAAACATTTCATGATCTTACATAGTGTGGGGAATCTTAGCTGCGAGCATTGGATTTGGACTTAGAAATGTAGATCTAGTACAGATAGAAGCTGGGTAAGCTAAGATTTTTGAAGGCAGAGCTTGCTTTGTTTTCTCTGTGGATTTGAGATCTCAGGTTAAAAATGCAAATGCCCTTTAACTGTGGTTTTATCTGATTTCCTTTTAAAGTGATTTTGCTGACTTTCAGTCTGAATTCCTGCAGGTTTCTTTCTGGCATTGAACATTACCTAACATGGATAATAATCTTATATAGTCTCTTAAAAACCTTTTTTTTTCTTTCCAGAAATTGCCTTACAGCATGTTTCAATGTTCTTCCGATCAGAGCCAAAGTGGGAAGTGGTAGAACCATTAAAAGATATAGGTGAGGAGAGCATATATGCATAAAAACTTGTCTAATTTTTTTTTTTCCCAAACTTTATGAGTTTTCCTGAGATTACAATAGTACCTTTGCTTACAGAGCCCGTCCTGCCTGTAAGCTGTGTGATTTAGTAGTGGTTAAGCTGCTGATGACTTTTCTTTTTGTAGGTTGGCGAATACGTAAGAAATATTTCTTAATGAAGATTAAGAATCAACCAAAGGAGCGACTAATGCTAAGCTGGGTATATATACTTTCATCTCATGCTCAAGTCTGTCTTAATGAACGTGGCTGATTTAATTGATATTGACTACCATGTGTGAGTGACGGAGAGACAGACTTAAAAGCTCAGGTTTTGGAAGAGCCTTGAGAGCCCTTAGGTGGATGTGTGGTGTGGGAGCTTGTTGTGTTTCTTTAGTGGCAAATCCAGTTTGCAAGTTTCTGTGCCTGGTCATTTATTCCCATTCCTGTACATCAAGTTCCTTTAGTTGTAATGATGGAGCTATTGACCGCAGGATAAATTTGCTCACTGAAAATAACAAGGTGATCCGATTTAAAGTGGTGGCTTTTCTTATTCGGATCTTTAGTTGTACTGACAAACTAACAGGTGAGAGAGGCATGAATTGCTCCTTTAGGGTGGACATTTATCGACACCAAGTAGTTTGTTGTTACTAAACACTTGCTCATGCGCTCAAATGTGCTGCCCTGTTGATGATATTGGCACAGCTGTTTGTGAGACTTCACTGGAGAGCAGATATCACTAATGTTGGCAGTAGGAGGGAAGGTTGTTTTTTATTGCTGGAGAGAAAAAAAGGTGGATGTTTCAGCCTTATCAGTTCACAATGCACACAGTCCCCAGTTCGGGGTTGGCAGAGTTCATTCAGCGGTAGTATAGCGCGTCAGATACGGGGGAGGAAGGAGGCAATAATACTTATTTACTGTCAGATGCCTGTATTGTGAAACCACGGCCTAATTCAACGTCTTCAAGATTCATTCTGTATGTGTAATTTCCTTGCTCGCTCTTCAAAATTATACCTTCAAGCAGCTGTCTTGATTTGTGAGAGCAGAATATAGATCACATTTTCATTAGAGAATGCAACATCTATCACGACGCCTTTCTTTTCCTGTTTATTTCCAGGCTGATCTTGGCCCTGATAAATACTTGTCTGACAAAGATTTACAGTATGCTGTGAAACTTCTTTCTTCCTGTTCTGTGAGTATTACTTGAAGACTTTTAAATTATAGCAGCACAAAAGTGCTTGTCAAGGACTGATCTTGCCAAAGCACATGTAGCCTTGTAGACACAGTTTGTAATTTTAGAGTTGCTTTCATTTAAAGATGTGCAAACCTTTTAATTAAATTTCCCACACAATGTGAGTTCACATGTTCTCAGCACAAATAATAATCCCGCAGGATTGTTGCAGGAGATTCAGAGTTGTGGCTAATTGTATTTTTCTCTTTTGGTGCAGTACTGTGAGATCATGAGCTTTTATTGCATCTCCTCAACACTTTTAGGCTGTTAGGGTAGTGTTGTCGGGGTGTAATCGCTGGGGATATTCTCAGGCAGTGGAACGAGTCTCGTTGTTTTTTCAGTTCTTTGAATTTAAGACAGGAGTATCTTGTAGAGGTACAATGGAGGCCATACAGTTTAAGCTCCTGTGCAGTGCCACGTTATAAATCTATTAGGCATCTCTGTCTGGAAAACTGGCACTTGGCTCCAAGAGGAGTTTCTCTTTAAGGATGTGAAGCATGTGAGAGACTGGCTGAGCAGGGTGGTTTGAACTGTTAAACCTCTGCAGTCCTGAAACTCAGCAGATGCACACAACAGAAGAGGCTGAAAACTGGGCTTTCCAACCCCCAAACCACACTGAAACTACCGTATTAAAACAAGACATGAACAGGGGGTCTTTTCCTAACGAGCAATTTCAATTTGTCTATGTGTTGCATGTGTAATCTGTTTCCAACCGGGCTGTCTCATTTGGTTTCACAAAGTTGCAGGAAGTTGTTACAATAATTTCTGAAGACATCAAACTGTTATGACAGTTATTAATGCTGAGTTTCCATATGTGCCATCGTCGTACGAAACTGAATGAATTTATTAGCTTAGCATGACTTAAACTTGCAGTAAAGTTGCTCATGTATAAGTGCTAATGGGGCTGGATTCTTCATTTCTTTAAACTCCTAGTCTGTTTTGTTAAAAAAAAAAGTGTGTTTTTAATTATTATTATTTATGTGGAAATTGAACAATATCCTTTTGAAATTTTCCTTGCATTTTTTTACTCCAGGTTAAGACTTGAGCAAATGTCACTGACAGAATCTATTTTATTACATTAAATATACAATTCGGGCAGATCTTTGCTTACTTGTGAATGAAGCAAAGACGAATTACAGAATCTGTCATCTAAAACTTACCTACAGTTTCTTCTTTTGGTAGCATCCCTATATTTACAAAATCACTTTTGCCACTGCCAATGAATCTTCAGCGCTGGTTATTAGACCATTCAGTGAAAAAGGGACACTAAAGGACCTTATTTATAAGGTAATGTCTCCCCCCATCCCCAACTCAAATGGTAGAATGTTTCCTGGAATGACCACAGCATGTCTTTTATAAAACTGTTTATCATCTATTCCTAAGCAAACTAAGACCATTATTGGCTTTTCTGGGCGTGATACTTGATACATGTGTTTCTTTTAAAGGCAAAGCCAAAAGACCCGTTCCTGAAGAAGTATTGCAATCCTAAAAAAATTCAAGGTCTTGAACTTCAGCAAATAAAAACATATGGAAGGCAAATATTAGAGGTAATTTTGCTTTATTTACTGTGGATTTTTTGTTTGGTTGTGGGGTCTTTTTGTTTGTTTTTGTTTAGGCCTGTGGTGTTTTGCTTTTTGGGGGTTTTTAGGCCAACTGGTTTAACTAGAAGAAGTAGGCAAACTTCTGAGCACACAAGCTTTATTTCAGCAGCAGACTTGGCTGCTGGGAATTGAATTTAGATATATATGTGTGAGGCCATTTCCGACCAAAAAAAAAAGAGGCAGTTGGTACATGTGGCGCTCAAGTGCGAGGGAGGTGACAATGTAGTTTCTGCCTTGTGGAAAAAGAGAAAGAAGTAATTCATAGCCTGCAGAAACATGTGCCATAAATTCATTGTCATTAATGTGGTTTTAAACTATAATATTCAGTTGAATTGTGAATTTTAGTTCCCATATCTCTCAGGGAGGTGTCTATCAGCCTGCTTTGAAGATCAGCATCGAATGTTTGTTTTGTGAGAGATGTTACCGGTGAAATGGAAATGAATAGTCAGCTAAAGTTGATGCAGATAGAAGATCAAGTCAAGCAAGCATTCCAAAGAGGGGCCTCATTTGTTATGTATCTGCTTTAGTATTGGAGCATTTAAGATCTTGAGATCATCAGAGCATCTTGTGACAGTGCTTCTGTATTGGATTTTTTGCAGGTATTAAAGTTCTTGCATGAGAAAGGTTTTCCCTACGGCCATCTTCACTCTGCCAATGTGATGTTGGATGGGGATACCTGCAAGTTACTGGATCTAGAAAATTCTTTGTTGGGACTTCCATCATTTTATCGATCGTACTTTTCACAGTTTCGGAAAATTAACGTAAGATTCAGATAATTAGTTCAGCTGACTCTTAGGCATCCCTTTAACCTCACCTTCTGTTTGTGGAGAACTGACTAGAATGAAAAAAAGCTCATAACTCCTTTTCCTTAAACTGAGCTTTTCTCCCTCAAATCCCTTTTCTGCTCCCTCCAAATCACACTCTGGCTGCACAGAACTTTTGTTGCAGGACACTGAAGTGGGGCTGAGGCCACAGGTGAGTGGGTAGATGGGGGCTACAGGTCAGTGTTTTCATCACAGCAGTGCTGGCACAAATAGAGGTAAATGGCCAGTTCTTTTAAGATGTTTTTCCACCCTGGTCTTGTATTTCATAGGAATGTGTGTATTGTCTGCCACACTTTTTCACTCGTATGTCTGTACCATGAGTGCAGCGTATTACTTGGCCTTAGCTGGGAGCAGTAATCATCCCTCTCTTTGGATGCTGTGAAAATTGATCAGATGCTTGCAGATATCTACCTATTAAAAGCTGGGTTTTATTTGTTTAAAGGGTGTCTGTTAACTGCAGGCTTGCAAAGCAAAATGCTATCTTCTTACAAAAATAGGAAAACAAATTTGCCCTGTTGCAGCAATACAGTTTTCTAGCCAGCATCTTGCCCTGCCTTAAAGTGCTCATTGTAATAATTCCGTACAGCATCACAAGACAGCTGCTTGCTGACCTTGCTGAACAAGTTCTACTGCGTTGTCACAGAAACGATCAAAAGTTCAGGATTAGTCCAAATCTGTTAGTACCATCAGAGCTCTAAGCCTTTTCCAGTAAGAGGAGCCATTTCTGTTTAAACATGAATCAAAAATCTCAGAGATATGCCGTCTGGGAGCTTAGCGTGTATGTACAGCTTGCACAAACCTGAGGAGGAGTGGAAGGTTTGTTTGGTATGCATTTGCATTTTTGCTCTCTTTTTATCTACCTCCCTGTAATGTGAAGCCGGTCATATTATGAATCTCATTCTTTGCTTTTTGACTTAGTTAGGAAAACGTGCGTTGTTGTGATTCTTGATGGTGCCCTAAGTTGCTGTATATTAAAAGAGTTCACTACTTTACATGTTTTTATGGAACATGACTATACTGCTATCCCATTTACGTCATCACGTACAGAAAGACAGCAGTAGCTTCTTTAGCTTAAACTTGAAGATCTCTTTTGAACTAAAGTTATGCAGGGAAGTGGTTTGGGTTAGGAACTGTTTTAGTGGTTCCTCTTTTCTGTCTTCAAATGCAAGACCACTCTTTAATGGGTTATCACGCGTTTTCAAGGCAGTTGAAAAACTGATTAGTTCTAACAAGTTGGGTTTTCTTTTGGTTTTTGTTGTTCCTTCACAGACTTTAGAAGGTGTTGATGTACATTGCTTTGGACACTTACTGTATGAAATGACATATGGAAGACCCCCAGATATGATTCCAGTTGACAACTTCCCTCCTGCACCATCAGTGTTTGTTGGTTAGTACAAAGTCGAGAAAACGGGTACTTTTACCTTTTCCCTAAGCTGAAGTGCTGTGAAATAGCAGCTTAAGATCTTTGCAGACTGTGACCAGAAAGAATTAGTTAATAATTTGTAAAAACAGATAATGTGTTCTTCCTGAAATATATGTAGCGTGTAAATAAACCTTTTTTTTTAACTGAGTGATAAAGCAGTGTGTAGTAAGTAATTAGATGTCTGGATTCCCTTGCCTCGTGTCTAACATTCTTGAAAAGTTTTTATGTGTAATAGTAACATTATAATAAAAAACAGATGCCACAGAGCTTCATCACAGCTTAATTGATGCAATACTTAGGGGAACATCACACAGTGGTGCCAGACATCCATTCTAAATCATTTGCTATCCTGCCGTGCAAAAATGTGTTCGTTCTTATTCTTTCTTTGGTAGTGTCTGTGTTGGAATCCATTCTGACCTGTGAAGCTATGAAGAATGGCATGCCAACTGTTTCACGGCTCTTACAGATGCCGTAAGTCTTGTTTTACTTGTTTTATACTCATAGCAATGGTTTTAATTATATCTGCAGGAAGAACTTTTTTGTTCTTGTTCCTTTTTAGAAAGATTTGCTCCTCGTTCTGAGGGGTGTACAGAGTATCCCAAATGAAGCTTTAAAATTGATAGAACTCATCCTTTGTGAATATGATAGATGCTCTTTTGACATTTCTTTGTCTCTTGGTGTATTGGAGCTGTTATGAATGCATTTTATTTCGCATGGTGCTATGGTTTAAATTGATCCAGCTATTAAAACAGTGCAAGCACAATTAAGATCACGTTTTAAAGCATTTAGAATAGGGAGTCTTTTTGCATGTCCCCTTCAGACCTGTTTTGGTAGATTTTGCTATCAATTTACTTATGACCAGAAAAATAGATATCTCGCTTTCCTCAGCAGTGACTTTTAGACCGGGTCTGGGTATCAAACATTGTGTAGTTCTGGCTGGTTTTTGCAGGCCTGGCTTAGGGAATCTCTGAAGCATAGGCAGAATAAATGTCACCAATGTGCTGAGTGTAGAACCACAGTTCCTGGTGGGGAGTTCTTTTATTTTTTCTTAATACGAGGTGCCAGAGTCGCGACCTTATAAATGACTGATTGCCTGTACCTAAATCTGGGTCTGATCTCACCGTATGCGGATTCCAGGATGTTTAGAGCATGTTCCAAGATTCGTATTTCCTGGCTGGGAGGAGTCACTGCCGGCTTGTCTCACCTTCAGTTCCTTCTCCTGCTCCCTTCCTCTGCTCTTAAAGGAGGTGGGAGGTAGAAGAATGTAATTGGGCAGAAATACTATAGGAAAACTCAGGAATATATAGGTCTTAGAAGATGTTGAACAAACAAGCCACGTGCAGCTGCTGCTGAAATGTAGGATATTATACTACATTCCCTTCATACCAATACTCTTCACAAAGCTGTTCTACATAGATGTGCAATACAGTTAATGTAATTTAAAGAAATTAATTTAAATATTTGTTAACCTTTACTATTTTTTGTGACCATATAAACTATGTTTTAAGGACATGTAATCAAAAAAGGTCAGACAAACACCCTATAAACAGGGCTGAACTTTATTGTTTGTTTTTAAAGTCTTAAAATTTGCTTTATTTCTGATTTTTTCACGCAATACTGTTCTTACAAACTTGATTCTGGACTTAGATTTGTTTTCTCTAATAAAGGCCTGTGATAATTTTCCACAGTGAACAGCAACAAAAGATCTCAGAAATCTTTATCTCAGAGCAGATTTGAGATCTCTTTCTGGGACAGTTTTCTAGTATGTTCTCCAGAGCAAAGTATCTTGAAATGGACTAACTAGTTTATTTGCAGACTACCATTGCCCTCTAGTGTCTTTGTTCTGGATGGAAAAGGATTAATCATTTACACTGTTGCTGCTGATAGCATAGATATTAGAATATTTGCTTTAGTTGCCTTTGCTGGAGTACAGACAAGAGTGCAAATATTTTCAAATGTTAAGTTCACTCATTGATCTTTCACATGGTTCATGTTAAAGCTAAAACAATATATGTGCTAAGAGAGTTTTCTTCAAAAAAGCAAGGATTTTGTTTAGGTGAAATGTAAAATAAAGTGCCTGGTAATCTCTTGTCATTAAAGAATTGATATACTTTTAAGGAAAAGGCTTTTTTTTTGAGAGAGAGAGAGAGAACCCTTCTCTGCCTTTGATAACTGCACCTGTTCTATCAGCTTTCAAAATACTTCTTGCTTACTGTGCCATCAGTAGTGGCTCCATTCTGAAGGATGGATGTTGCTAATTTTACAGCAGTGCTTGGAAAATAAACAGCAGTACATAAAAACCTGTGAGAAAAAAACCACCAGTGGCCGGGGGATGAGGACAGAGAAGCAAAAAAGAGAAAGAGGGACTTAAGTGAACAGTACCAGTAATATATTCGCTGTGGTTCTGCCTGTCTCTTGGGGATAAGATTAATCTTTTTCGTTGTGTTTTTCCTTTTTCCATCCACTCACAGATTATTCAGTGACGTCCTGCTAACAAACTCCGAGAAACCGCAGTTTAAGGTAGAGTTGACCATTGATTTGCTGATGTTTGTGGAAGCGCCAGGCTGTGGGTAGCTGTGCATTGATGGACAGGCAGGATAGAGGAGAGCTGCCTTGATTTGGCTTTATGGTGATTGCCTTCAGCATTTGGATTTCTTTGCTGAATTGTACCCAAGAACATTATATCACCCCTTAGAAGGGGGACACGGTGTGACCCACCTGTGTTCAAGTGCAGCTCCTGTCTGTAGCTCATTTTTGTGACTGATGCTGCTGGTCTATCCAAGCAGAGGCTGCTGAGTAACACGGGTCCCTTGCAGTGAGAGGAAACAAAAAGCTGATTTTGCTGGGTAAGACCGTCAGTTCCAGCGCTGCAGCGCTGGGGCGTTTGAGGAGCCCCATCTGTGGCAGTTTGGGGATGTGACTGGAGTATCAGAATAGTTGGCTGGCCCTGCCATTAGAGTGGCCCTTCCATTATTTGGTGTTTCTTTGTCTCTGCTGTTAGATCTGTAGCTAGGTTTGGAATGGAAAACACGCATTTAGAGTCTTCTTTTCTCCCTCACTAAGGGAATAGCGTCAGAACTTGGGGCTTTAGATGAGCAACATGATCAGATAAGTGGTGAGATTTGGCTGGTGAAGTTGGGTTTCCCGTTATCACATTTTGTGCTATGATTTTTTTGTTCTCCATTCTGTACTAGATTCCTACTAAGCTAAAAGAGGCATTGAAAACCTCCAAGGAATGCATAGAAAAGCGATTAACAGAAGAACAGAAATTGGTAACGTCTGCATTCTTTTATTTTATTTCTTACAGACATTCCATTTCCTCTTATCACTTATCACCACATCAGCTGGCAGTGACAACACTTTTACACCGGGAAAATGAGTTTTTACTCGCTTAAAGTGATTTTGAGTAATAAAGGCTTTCATCAACAGATTTGTTTTCTCTAAAATGCAGTGTGAGGAGTTGAACAGCTGTTGGCTGTATGGCATTTCACTGTTGTAAGTGATGGTGCCTCACAGGCAGTGGCTCCTACATTAAAGGATCACTTGAACTGCAGTACGAGGCTCCACCCTCTACCAGCAACAGCAAAGATAAAAACTCAAAATAACAAAAGAGCACTGAACATGCAAAGTGACTACAGTGTGTTTCCTTGTACCCCAAACGTGTCTGATAACATTTAAGATCTTAACGTGGTCTTTTTTTCTGTTTTTCCCTTCATTCTGAAGATTCACCAGCACAGAAGGCTGACAAGAGCTCAATCTCATCATGGCTCTGAGGAAGAGAAAAAGAAAAGGAAGATCTTAGCACGAAAGGTGAGCCTTCTTTAATTAGGCTTCTCATACAGAAAAAGACTCATATCTTTTTTGAATGTTTAGCACACACAACCACAGGTATGCTGCTCTGTTCTCTCCTGTGTTTTTCTGTGCTGCTTCCTGATTGTTTTCACTTCTGTAGCAACCCAACAAGCTACTTAAGAAGTTTAAATTACAATGGTAGCAGACTTGCTTATTTGTTTAACCGAGGTTCTGTATGAAATCGGGCTTAGTTAGCACCTCGCACACAGGTGACCAACAGCCTGTGCTGCTTCCTGCTGCCCTGGGAAGCATCAGAGCCTTTTCCAGTCAGCTCCTGCATTTCTTCCTTTTTGCTGGGTCAGTTTTCTGCCTTTCCCTTGTGGTCAGAGGGCTCTGAAGGTGCCCTGCTTACTCGCCTGGAGATACCTGAGTGTAGAACAGCCTCACTGTGCTTTTCATTGTGGCAGCACGTGTTGGGTGTGGGGAGAGGGATGCTGGCTGTTGATAAACCTTGTGTGATACAGCGGGTGCTGTTACAAATCCGTGTGTCAGTTCAGCCCTTATCACGGGGAGCAGTTATTCACTCCCGCCTTCTGTTTCTTCTGCTTGCTTTAAAGAAATCGAAACGCTCTGCCTATGAAAGTGGGGAAGAACACTCAGCAAAATACAGCAACTCAAATAACTCAGGTAACTACAGAGAGAAGAGTTCTCTTCTACACTGCTATGTCAATGTTATTTCCTTGTTGCTGTCATTTTCTGGCTTAAAAGATCCAGGGTCAGCAGCAGTTTAGACATTAATGTTGTACTAAACCGGATACCATTGTTTTGGGTATTTAATAACAGATATATTGAAGGCTTTAAAATATTGTCAGTGTTAGATTTTCAGCTGCCTAATACAAAACAATGTGTCCTCTCTTCTGTGCCTCATTCCTAAAAAAACCCCAACTCTCTCTTCAATCTGTTTGACATTTGAGTGGAATAATTATAACATCCACTATTTGGGCCACTTAATGCAGCCTTCAGGGAGAAACTCCGGTGATCTGTATTCTGTAGTAAGGTGTTAAGATGAATGAGAAAATTATCTGTTTAACTTCTGCATCAGTGCCAGATTCTGAAACAACAGAGCTTTCATTTAGTTAAAGAGAAGGGTCAGTGCTACTGAACAGTGTAATAGAGCTGACTTGCCTGGCTAAAATGTGTTCAAAAGCAGCTTGTTGTGGAATAGTCAGGTATCAGAGTAACTTGTGGAGTACAGCAACTGACTGCAAATCATCTCTTAGAAGGAGAACTGGGGTGCCATCTGTGCAGTGGCACAACTCTTAAGGAGAACAGAATTTGGACACTGAAATCCAACAGCCTAAGCAACAGAAAAGAATTGTTTCCCATTGAGGAATACTGTTGAGTGCGGTTCTTATGGGTTTGGACGTTCTCCTGTGTGCTGGAAAAGCCTCGCTGGTCAGATGGGGTCTGAGTGACACTGTTTGCATGAATGGGAATCCTTGCCCAGATTTCAGTGGAAGCAGGATTGGATCTTCAGTCAATAAAGCTGGCCTGTTTCTAACAGTCTGTCTTGTCTGCCTGTGTTGAATTTTAATGTCACAGCTTTAGTTACTAGACTGTTGTTTTATTTAGCAGGCTCTGGGGCGAGTTCCCCATTAACATCTCCATCATCCCCCACTCCGCCCTCTACAGCAGGTAAGTTCGAGTCATTACAGCGTTTGTCTTTTTCTTTGTTTTTTATTTTCCTTGCCCCAACGGGGGGGTGTTATTCCCAAGGAATGGTGGCTTTCAAGAGTGGAACACAGATGGCTTTTATCTTGTGTCGGTGTGGTTATTTGCTCTCTTTTGAGGGCCATAGAGAACCCTTTAATACTGTTCTTTTTCATCTAATAACCTCTCTTGAGATACACATGATATGATTTACCCATAGAGTATAAGTGCTTACTTCAAAATCTGTATTGCTCTAGTCCTACCGACATCACTATTTTCCAGACGTTTTCTGGGCTTCACGTTACAGTGCATTTGTTCTGATGTTAATGGTCTGTTGACTTTGAAATACTGTTTGCTGACCCTTTGTTTTTGTATATTGTCTCTCTACACCTGTACTGCTGTGATTGTAGCTTCAGGAATTTTGGGTGTGACAAATTCAGTGGCTTAGGCTGCATAAACCTCCCCCATTCTGCTACAGCCCATTGATAACACCAGTAGAACTGGTAGAAACAAGTCAGAGACTGATCTGGCTTAAAAAAGAATATCTTTATTACTTTTTGACAGACAAAAATGATATATTTTCTAAAATTTTTGCCCAGTTCCCTCTTCCAGCTTGCTGGGTAGCTGTGCAAACAGTTTTGCTAAATATTTAGGACAGGTGGTGGGAAGTGGTGAAGAATCTGCTTGAGTGGGCAATAGAAATGCCTGTGAAAATCTGATTACAAATGTGAATAGGGAGCAATAGCGGATGTGCTTCAGTCTGAAAGGCTGGAAGAGGAGCACCAGCAAACAGTAACAGCACAAGGTGTTAGTGGAACACATTTCTAGGAGGGAAGCAGTCCGTGGCGTTGCCGTTTGTTATGGTGACTCATGCCATATGATTTCTAGTCCCAGGAACTTTCTGCACAGCACAACTCGTTAACTGAAGCAACACAATCAAATTTGCGTTTGCTGCGGATGATCTTTCAGAGGACACTGCAGTCAGCGTGATGCAATTCAAGTCAGGATGAAATTCAAATTAGTCGTTTCTCCTCCAGGTTGGGGGTATGTTCAAGTGTATATTTTATGAACTAACTTGTCCCACTTAGTCTAAACAAGGTAATTACTGTTATTGTGTTGCACAGTAACAGTGCTGTTCTCTGGACATACTGACTCTTAGCTGGAGGGTTTATTTCAAGTTCTATGTGCTTTTTAAAGAGGAAATAGCTAAAAATGCAAAATAAATCCTTATGCCTCCAAAATGGACAGATGTTTAGAATACCTTTTTTTTTTTTTTTCTGCAATAAAACTACCTTTTACTTACATTTTAACTTTAACATGTTGGAAGTTGGTTGAAAGCCTTTTAGAGTTTTGAGCATGCGATGCAGGTTTATGTGTAGACATGGCTCAAATGGCTAAAAATGGCTCAAGTTTGGGCTCAGAATCAGGGTCTGTTGTCACAGTGGAGTGGTCACCCTGCTGTCGGTGTCCCCATGGTGACTCATGGTGATCAGCCCCGTTTGACACGGGGCACGTTGCCCTAATGCCTTCAAATGGGAAAGTGTTTCATTGTGCCGATGGCTTCGATGCATTTGATTGGGTGGAAAGGCAACTGTCATCATTTCAGGAATGCTTTTGTGAGTAGAATTCATAGAAGAGATTTGAGATATTAGCTCTAGTGAAAGCTAGTATACTTAATGTTTTTCACCAGCGATATTGTAGTTTTAGCTGTTCTAAGCGAGTATGCTATTAATGACCCTGTTAAGACTCGCTGGCCCCAGGGTAGGCTTTCTTTGCGACAGATGATGGATCTATAGCTTGTCTCTCTCTCTTCCAGTTTCTTTGTACTTACGAAGGATCTTTACCTCCAAACCAAAATTGCTTGTGGGTATCAGTGTGTTGAGATGACTGTCAGAATGGGAGTGAGGCTTTCCATCTGTCTGTCTGGTTTGGTTGTGGTTGTGTTAGAATCATGACACACCAAAGCATCTTGCTGATATGATGCCACGGCAAAACAAAGGCTGACATGGAGAAGTGTGCCCAGCAGAAGCTCTTGCCCTTGTCCTGGCCCGTAACCAACCAAATCTGTGTTGTGTGTGGGTACGTGCAGAGCCAGAGACGCTGAGCAGAGGGGAACAGGCTCCAGGTTGAGGTGCCCTGGGGAAGGAACCTTGTTCAGGGGGTTCCTCACACTTTGAGCTGTGCTTTGTTCCTGAATAAAGGCCTTGTGAGACTTAGTTTGCAGCATGGTGCTTGGTATGGTCAATGCAAAACATAGTAAGAAATAAAATGATTGCTGGCTTCAGTTGTCTTTGTAGCGATAGCTGGAGGATCAGATGCACGACCTGCTGCAAGGGAAAGGTATTACTAGAAACGTGGCACTCATGGGCTTTTCTTATTGACTAGAATGTTTGGGGCTGGTTTTGTTGCAGATACTTGGCTAAATATAATCTTTGAAATACATTGTTTAGATCGTGGCAAGTGATTCTCATGTATTTTCCCATGTATTTTCTTCTTGAAAATGTGTTATTTTTCTTTGTGGCTCTGAGCTGTGTCTGGGATCAGAAGGGATGAAGAACACTGGGTATGGGTTATTTAAAACTTCGCTGCATCTTTTCTAAATCCAGTAAGCCCATAACATACCAGTGAGCTCTGTTACAACAGAGAGAAGTTTTGAGGGCACCATTTTTGCTTCCCTGTGGGCATAACAGTGAGAGAGTTGTACTTAACTTTAGCTGTCATTTCTGTGCCGGTTGTTCTGAATCCTTCAGTACAACATATGTTTCATAGACACCCATATGGTGCATCTCTTCTGCTCTTCACCTTTCTGTAAGACAATCTGAATGCTTCAGCAAATGCTGTTCTTGAGTAGCACTTATCCGTGGAGCATAACTGTAAATACAGGTGTTAATATGACAGGAATTGTTCCTTAAACGGAGTAGATTTCCTCTTCTATAGCTAATCCTCCTGCAGATTTCTTGCTAAATCTCTCTAAATGCACTTTAATCCTGTAAAACTCGAATTATGGCACGTGGAACTGAAAGCGTGTGTGTTGTATTTGTTCATCAAGTATAATAATGTTTATAGCATGGAAAATTGTGGTTCATTATTCAGAATCAAAGTATTGTATATGTAATATGAGACAGTCAATCTGCTATCCTCATGTTTGTCAGTGCATAAGAATGTATTGGTTTTGTACTAACTTTTCAGCTAACGGAATCTGTATTTCTTACTTTGCCACGAGAACCGGCTGATTAACTTGTGTCCTCTTTCTTTCTCTGCTGTCTTCAATAGAGCATGCATCATTTTGAACGCGAATTTTCGGAAAAGTAAGCTAATGCTGATTTATCTCTTTAAAGATGCTCTGTTTCTGTATGGGAAAGCTGAATGCAAATCTCGAACTTGCTTAGTATTGGGAGGGAATAGAAGAAAAAGATCTCAACATTCTTATGAATTATTTTAATGAAATATAGCATCTTTAAAAACTCTATCACTAAAATGACTAGTTTGCATTCCATTCTCAGCCACGTTTTTAATGCTGTTTGCACAATTACTGTCACTTTAAATTCATAATTAAGTTTTTGTTTCAATTCAGGCATCAAGTTTACAGCATCTGATTTACTTCCTATTCCTTTTAACACACTCTCTTAACAAAAATGTCCCTGTAAAAAACCCTTGGTAAGTTCTTGTTTGTGTGTTTTATTCTTATCACTGCATGAATGAGTAAAATGTGTGTTTGCAGGCAACTTCTTCCAACATATGTATTGGAAAGGTCTAGTTATAACTGTTTTTTCTAGTAAATACAGGAAAACATTTCACTGTTGGACAGAGCAATTTGAACTGTAGACATAACTGCATATCCAGTGTGAATTAAGATTTCCTTTGCACCGCTCATGTCAAGAAGGGAAGGACAGCTTGGTTTTGATTGACTAATTGAAATGAGTTGATTTGAAGATTACCAGAACCACACTCTGAATTAAGAGGTTCAATAAGTAATGCTCATAGCTAGTCAGATATCACCCTAAGGCCTGTGTGTATTTGTTTTAAGGCAGAGCTCAGGTGTAGGAGTATCATTGTCTGTAGGCGGTCTCCCACTAGTTTAACTGTACGATGTTGTCAGCAGCAAAATTTCAGTAATAGTCAGTCCGGAGGAATTTACCCAACTTACAGGAAGGAAAGCGGCCTCTCCCTCTACTTCCACGTCTTTTTGCTCCCATTGTAAAATAACCAGACCAAAATTTGAAGGTGACACATGGAATCTTGACGTAATAACACTTAGTGATCCAGGCACTTAGTGGCTTTATCGCCCCCCTCTCTGTCACGTGTCCTTTCTTTCACTGCACGTTACCATTGTATTTGTATTCCATACAGAGTCCTGGCCACTGTTTCCACGGTCATTCCTTGTGTCATTCTTGTACAACTACTTGCGTAGCCTCTTCAACCTCACTGTGCAATTCCAGCCAAAGAATCTTGTCTCTGTTCTCCACAGTTCTTGCATCTCTTTCAAGCCATTTTGTTTATGATGAGCTGGTCCTGGCCCTTTTACAGCGTTTGTCGGATCGGTTTGGCGGTGGCGCGGGTGCGCCAGTCCCCCGCTGTTCTGCTCTCTCCACTTTAACCGCAACAGTGATTATTTTACTGTAACTGTCCTCAGTCCTGTTCTTCCTTTGGCAAAGTGTCAGGATTTGCTTTCCTGTGCTTTGCTGGCCGTCTGTACACCCGTGAGGAATGGGACTCTAACCTAGGGATGGTTTTCCAGTATTTTTGATGACAAATTGACTTACAGCTTTGGCTGGTGTAAGAAAGTAGGTTTGGAACTTAGATGGCCCCAAGGCATCACTATGCAGTTTACTTCGGTTTGTGCTAACATTGTGTAATGTTTTGATTGCTTAAGAGAGCGGTCGATCCACATGCAACAGGCATGTTGAATTCTTTCTGTTGATCTCTGAAATTTCTACTAGGACTTGAGTATTTCTTCTGGAAAGGAGGAGGGCGAAGATGAGCCCAATATGTATGTCCATGTTTAGTTGTCACAGAAGGCTTTTGTGCCAATGAGAATTTCTCCTGAAGAGCTGGAAGTGCTAAAATCACAGCATGAATTAAAGTACACTGGCAAAATTGGATGCTTTGTGTGAATACTCTGCATTTTGAGCTTGCTCCCATATGGAAAAAGTCTCCTTTCGAAGACTGGTACAAACAGAACATGAGGGAGCTTTGAGTTATGACTTTCATCTAGTATTACTGTTTTTTTTAATTACAGCAGATACTTTTTGTACTATTACTTGTTAATCTAAGAGCAAGTGTTAGTGAGGAATTGAAAGAGAAGTGGAGCACAGAGAGCTTTGCCTGCTTTTTGTTTTCTGTAGCTGAGCTTTACCTTTCATTGAATACCTCGAGTCCGCGTGGCAGAATGTCCTTTACTTAAAGGATTGCTATTGCTCAGTACTTGCTTACTTCACAGCAAGCAGTTCTCCTTCAGTAATCATCGTCTCTTGGCTGTCCTCAGGTTGTTTTGTGATGTATCATAGTTCTTGCCACTCACCAATGTATTCCTCTTTGTAGGGTAGAGCTACCAAAAGCAAGTGTTATACTATATATACCATCTGTCTCTCTAGTCTTACTTTGAAGTAACTTATGATTCACTGTTGAATAGTTCTAAGGTATTAATAATTATACCCCTGCTCATTCCAGAAGAGGAGACTAGACAAGCCCTTCATTCCCCATAGACTGGGGACGTGCTGTAGATGCCACCTTCACGTGGATGTCCTGTGGGATGGCAGGCGCTCACCTCTGAAACCCTTTGCTCTGACTCCAGCACGAATCTTTGATTGTGCTTGTGTGGAAATGATGGTGCAATGTGCAGCAGTTGAGTTGCACAAGATCAGGGTGTTGAGGGCAAATGGGGCCACCTGCCTGGAGCTGAGCTGCCAGGAGACACCTCCACATGCCGCTGTTGGGCTCCAGCTTCCCAGGGAGTCAGGATGTGGAGATTGAGACATGAGGAGAAGCAGGAGATGGATGTGATTGGTGTAGAAAGCAAAAACCGGAGTGCAAAAGTGACTGGTGGGAGCATGGGAGGCAGGCACGGGGTGTGAGTGGCAGGTGGTTGTGATTCATTCACTCTGTGAAATGTGTATTTGTTATAACATGTTCGGAGAAAGTCTGACAGTTCTGTGGAAGTGTGAAACACTTCCAGAAAACTCTATCTGCAGTTACTGCTTTAAAAATGGAATGTAATCTGACCAAGCAGTCATCACAAATCCTACAGTGATGTGCTCCTTTGTCAGAATGTAAAATTAGTTGTGTGAATAAGAACAAGTAGCAAGATTTGCTTCCAGACTTTCTTACTGTTCATGACCCAAAGAACAAACTAAGTCACTGGGGACAAACAAGAGAAACTGAGGCTGGGAATTTCTGTTCAGTGATCTCCATCTCCCTCAGTACAAGACCACATTTGAGTCATGTTTGCATCCCTGAGTACTGAGGCACTTCAGCCTTTGTTTTAGAGGTGTCTCAGAAGACACAGCTCACCTGCAGATAGAGGGATCTGATCACTTGGGCATTTTTCCATCCGTTCTGTTTTTCACACTCCACTGGCTCTGAAGGAATGAGGTGACCAGTGCAGGGCTGACCCAGTCCAGCCAAGCAGCCGCAGTCCTCTGCGGCAGGACCTCCTCGGCGTAATCAAACTCCATCTTCTCTCTCAACTCAACAGGAGCGTTGTCGATACCCCCAGCACCGCCACCGCCGCCCCTGCCACCAGCAGCTCCTCCCCCGAGTGCAGAGGTGCCAACGCAGCCCAGCCCGCAGCCCCACGTCACCGCGAGCCGCGGAGCCTTACTCAGCTCCATCCAAAACTTTCAGAAAGGAACTCTGAAGAAAACACAGACCTGCGACTACAGCGCTCCCAGGATCAGCTGAGGCCGCTGGCCACGCCAGGATTCAATTCCCTCTCCCGCTCCTGTGCCGTCTCGGAATGAGCCCGATGCACCAGCACGTAGCGGCTCATCTCGCTGTAGCTCCGTTTACTTCTTTCTTCAGCTTTTCTGGAGTAGCAGCACTACCCTGAATTGCTGCTGTGCTGCGAGAACTCCGTTCTTTACTTGCTTTCAAGAACTTTGTTCTCTAGCTACAGTTTCAGGGCTACAGCAACTTCTATATAGCTGAATAAAAATCCCAAAATAGGAATGACCATGATCATGGTAAATTAATGCATTTTTTTTCCCGAAATTACAGGAACGTAGTTTTAGTCTGCTTGGTTTTTCAGCACTTTTCACGCAGTTTTAACTCATCTTGATTCTTGCGGTGCTGAATCGGCGAGTTTTGTTTTAGATAATCAAACACCCTCCTGCCCCCCAACCATTAAATGTACTGCACAGGTGAGGGAACTGGAGAATTAAATCTTATTCATACCATATTTGCTGGTGGAGTAAAAAATGCTGTTTCATTAAATTGTCTAAATGGACACCCTACCTATAACTCTAAGGGAAAGTGTTTCTAAATGAGGAAACAGTTGAAATGGGAGTTAATAGGGCACTGGGATATTACTCTTGATTTAGTTAAAAGCAAAGTTCAAGTTAATTCTACAACTTTATTGAAAGATCCTTTTTGATTTAAAACCTTAAACAAATTGCACTTTAAAGGATTATAGATAATCCATTTTTTTAAATTCAAGTACATCAGTGTTTGTTACTATGCAGAGAATGTCTGTACAAAGTTTCATGTAACCTGTGATATTCAGTCATTTTTATTAAAATGTTAATGGAATTCCTTCGGCAGCGTGGTGGTGGGTATGTTTGGCTAGGATTGCACCAGCCAACTGGACTTTCTAAGAACCTAAGAGGACTTCTGCTAAAAAGAAATGCCCTCGCCTGAAATAGCACCCGAGGTGTTGGGTCTGCTCACAGAGGTAAGTGTCTCCTCTCCAACAGTCCCGCGGACGGGCAGGCTGCCCAGTGCAGGACACGCCGCGCTGCAGTGGCTCCTCCGCTCCCGAAGCTGCTGAGCAAAGCCCAGCAGAGCTCTCCCTGCCCGGCAGGACCAGCGCTGGGCTAAACCCTGGCACACAGAGCTGCTGAAAGGCTACCGCCATGACCCAGCTCCTCAAACACAACCTCTGCTGCCGCTGCAGACCCAGGCTCAGTACGTCTGAATAAAGTAATTTATTTTGCACTGCAAGAACTATAGTTTGCGCATGCTCTTAGCCCATGTGATGAGTTTAAAAAAAGTAATAGATAAGGCAAAGCATCTGGGCAAGTATTTTTTATCACTGCATGCAGCAGCTAGTAGGGAAAAATTAGGTAGTGTCTTCCATCACATACTGAAGAGGATCAGGACCTTTGTTTAAGCTCTTGTGCAGAAGCTTTCCTGCAGGAGCAGAGCCCTGTTCCAGCTAAACACATCAGCCATCTCTTAGCCCATACTGCAGGTTTCCAAAGCCCCTTTGCACAGGCAGTTGCACTCAACTGTTGAACCGAAAACAAGGCTTCGCTCACTCCAGTTTGACCATTCACCTTTAATAAGCCTCACGGCCTCCAGGAGAGCTCTACAGCATCTTCCAGAGCTGGACTCTTGCTGCGGTTCTTCACTCACCCACCGCTACAGCCAGGTCACCACAGCTCGGCCGGTAATTACAAGTCAAACAGAAATGGAGGATTTTTTTCCTCACTCCAAATTTAGAATCTGAATTCTCCACATACAGTAGCGCTAACCCACCTGAACTGTCGAACAGACAAACATTAGCACATCGTTGCTTATACAAAGTGTGGCGTAGAGGGTAACCCCATATAAATATTCTGGGAGGTCACTATACTTTGTCCACTGTACAAAAGTTCATGTAGCTATACAATAAAGTTACGCATACAACTTGCCCGTCACCATTGATAACTTTAAAGCGGGACTTTAAAACATATATTTACAACTTAGATATTCAAAGTTTTCTTCACTGCAAATATTATATCCTTCACTTGCGGTGTGCAGTTATCTTCTAAAATTTTTGCATAAGGCATAGGAACATCTGCACCGGTACAACGCACAGCTGGAGCATCCAAGTAGTTAAAGGCAGGTCCTGAAACAGAAGACAGTTGTCAGGTTACTATGTACTATGCTTTTGTCTCAACTCAATTTCTAAGTCCTGATCTATTTAAACAATTTTGTTCCTGTAGCTCTAATGTTCCAGAAAGCAACGTTCCTGCTCATTTATCTTCATGTACTATGGTTTAGACAGAAAGTTTCCATCCTGCTTCTCACACAGTCAAGTTCGTGAGGTAAGAATTACAACAGAACACGAGCTGGATCCACACTGTGAAAATCTCTAGAGCGTGACAGGTGGGCTCAGGCTCCTCAGTTATAAACTCCTAACTTTGCTTACAGCTGGTTTTATCTGAAGTCATCAGGATTTAGACTAGGGAATGAGGGAACGTGTACACTGCAAAACTCGGTACCTTCCATGATCCTGGCACAGATTTCAGCTCCTACTCCAAACTGTGGCCAACCTCCTTCTACAGTTACAAGGTGGTTTGTCTTTACAACGCTGGCTTCCACTGTTTCAATATCCATTGGTCGAATGGTACGCAGATTTATAACCTGGGGAAAAAAAAAGGTACTTCTTGATTTTTGTCCTTTAGCACTTTATTCTGACTTTGAAGACAAGACTTAATAAAATTTCTAACTTTTTATCCTGACAGAGACTGTGCAGAACAGTTTCTGGTGGCTCCTGGAACACCCCAGATCAGTGAGTCTTGCTGTATCGAGATACAACCACACTAATACATATTGTCATTGTTCTGCTTACCATGCAGCTGGCTCAGTCTCAAAATCATTAGCAGTTCTGCTTTAATTTTGTGATGAAAAGGTCAAATGCAGAAACATGAAATTCCCGTGCTTGGCTCACTAACTGTTAAAGCGTTTACAAATAAAGAAGCTTATAGTAATTACACTGAAATTTTGCAGAGCTTGAACAAGAAGACCCTCTGTTGTTGTTTTTTTTCCCACTTCAGGAAAAGAGAAAACCAATAGAACTGCCACCCACCTCACACTCTACACCTTCTTTGGCGAGTACAGAAGCTGCTTCTATACAGTGTCCAACAGGTCTAGAGTGTGCCACTAATGTAACGTGAGTGCCTAGAACAGAAACAAGTGTTAAAAAAGAAAAACCAAACCAAAACCAACAACCACCACCACCAAAACCAACCCACAAAACAACAATAATAAAAGAACACTTTAAGATTTAAAACTTTTTTCTGGACCTCAGGCTCCTTTCAAGGTAACATTAGGATTCTCTTGTAAATTTAAGTTCCTTAAGTGTATATGAAATGCTAAGTATTCTACACCCATACACTACGTAAAGACACAACTTTACCCTTCAGTTCGGGAAACTGAGGAGATATTATAGTTTTCAGATTACCCTTTTCAAACATTCATATAATTAAGTGGTGAATTCTGAACAAATGGACTGAAATATTACAGTGATCTCTTCTGTGTTTTTGACAAAAGTTACACACTAAGGTAATCTCTGTACTAAGGAACAAATCTTTTAGAAAGGTATCCTTTTAGATAAGATAATCAAGTGATTTTTCTTTATATGGGCAACAGAACAATCACATATGTTACAGGATAAAATAACATTTGAACACTTAAGACTTGAAATATTTTTGTGTGCCCCACGGTGGCAGTATTCTGAAAAAAACACCATCAATCCCCAAGCAGCTCAGTTAATACAGAAACAAACTATTCTCAGCTTACCTGGCCTTTCTATTTTAGCTTTTCCGATTGGAACAACAAAATCCTTTGACTGTGCCTGCTCAGACAATTCAAAGGCAACACCATACAATAATTCATTTTCCAGCATCACAACTAGAAGAAAACATATTTGGATTAACATGTACATCTGCAGACAGAGGACTGTCCTGATTAATGGTAATACTGCAGCAGAGAAGCTCAGGATGTGAAGCCCATTAGGCAACAAGGACCTGAGTGTGTTTGCAGAAGGAATTAAAAAAAAATAAATCACAGTATTTACTTCAACACTGAATTATTTTAAAATACTGTCTAGAATCAGTCTTAAATGAGATCAGGTATTTAGCTTTTGGTACATGATGGTAGAATCGCTAGTTTTAGAAATCTCTTAGATTTTGCATGCTTGTTTCAGAAAAATAAAGACAAAGACGTTTGCAATTTATCATTGGAGTTTCATGATCTGTAAAAATTAGTAACACAGACATTGTATATGCACCAACTCCTCACTCATCTTCATCCTTTTGAAACCCTTTATGTTAGGATTCATAAATGGTTCTAAGTTTCCTGATTGGTACCAAAGGAGCACTAAAGATATATATCTGACTATAGCACAAAGTCTATTGTGAGCAAGGCAAGTGACTTAAGAAAATAATAAATACTTCTGTGCCTTTGTAAGTGCCCTAAAACTGCAGTAAAGCAACTTTAAGTGTTTTAGGACTTAACAATATTTTTTTGTTTGGTTTAAATAGGGCAGAAGAAGAAAATAAACATTCTTTTCAGGATCAAGTGGTAGGTACTGCCACGATCTCCCCGTGTTCACCTGGATTATCATCCCGGATTGCTGATTTCAGCAGACCTTTAGCATCTTCTGAGCTCCAAGGACTAACAACTTTCAGTCCCGGGCAGTGTCCATACCAGGCGGCAAAACATTGCGAGTGCTGAGCGGCGACTCCGGCTGATGCCCCGTTGGGGCCCCGGAAGACGATGGGAACCGCGATGGCTCCTGCGGACATGTAACAGGTCTTGGCAGCGGAGTTTATAACCTGATCGATGGCTTGCATGGAGAAGTTGAACGTCATGAATTCACACACTGGTCTCAACCCCGCCTAGTGAACACATTGAGACGTATCTTAGTATGTTTGTATATGAAAATAGTTTATTTTGAGTGTTTAATTCAGAAGTAAGAGAATGTGAATCTACAAACCATAGCAGCACCCACAGCGATTCCCGCAAAGCCCATCTGGAAGAGAAGGAAACCGAGGGTAAGTGCAGGGGAGCGGCTGAAGGGATGGCCGGGACGGAGCCGGGGCAGCCTCACCTCTGAGATGGGGGTGTCGATCACCCTCTTGTCCCCGTACTTCTTCCAGAGTCCCCTGGAGATCTGCGGGGCAGGACAGAGGAGTCAGGGCCCGCCCGAGGCCCCTTCCCGGCCCGGTAAAAGCCGCCACGCACCTTGTAGGCCCCGTCATACTGAGCCACCTCCTCGCCCAGCAGGAAGACGCGCTCGTCCCGCTCCAGCTCCTCATCCAGCGCCTGGTTCAGCGCGTCCCGCACCGTCACCTGCGCGACACCGGCAGCGGGCAGCGCGGGGGCACGGCCCGCACCCGCCACGGCCGCGGGGAGTTCCCGCGCCGCCCCGCGCCTCACGGCCCGCCCGCCCGCCCTGAGCGGGGACAAGCCCCTCTCCCCCAACCCCTCTCTCCGGGGTGCCCCGTCCCCGCGGCGGCCGCGCTACCTGTGCGGCGGCGGGTGCGGAGAGGCGGAATCCCCTGCGCTGCTGGAGCGGGCGCCCGGCGGCGCGGCCCTGCGGCGGGAGGCGGGCGCGCAGCGGTGCCCGCAGCCCCGGGGCCAGCAGCCGCAGTGCCGCCGCAGCCGCCGCCATCTTGCCCGTGTCCTCTACCGCCCGCGGCCCCGCCCCCTGCCAACGGCTTCGCCACGCCCCCTGAGCTCTCGCGAGAACGGGCGCGCGCGACGGCGGAAGGCGCGCGGCGCGAGCTTTATACGTCTCTTCCGGTTTCCCTGCGGTGGCGGCAGTGCCGGGCCCGCTGGGGGCGAGCGCGCTCCCGCCCTGCGCCGCCGGGGACGCGCATGGCTCGGGCTGCCGCGCTCCAACCGCGGCCGCGGCTTCGCCTCCTGGCGACGGGGCTGCCCGGGCCGGGACCCGCCCAACCCCCGCGGTGACGCCGCGGCCGGGAACGGGGCCGAGGCGGGTGCCGAGCGCGGCCACCGGGGCTGGCGGCCCTGAGGTGAACGGGGGCGGTGATCGGCCCTCCCAGCCCCGCCGGGAGGGGGCGCGGCCGCGGGGCGTGGCCCGGTCAGGACACACCTTCGCTCCGCCCCTGCCGGCGGCTGAACGGGCTCACGCTCAGTCGTCCCCGCCGCTGCCGCCGCCGGGCTCTGCCTCAGTGCCGGGAGTTGCGCCCGTGAGTGCCGGGCCGGGCCGCCGCGGGGCCGGGGGTGCGGGGCCGGGCGCCCGGGGCCTGCCCTGGTGCGGGGGAGCGCCGAGGGACCGGCCGCCTGGGGCCCGTGTGGGGCGGGGTCCCCGCAGCCTCTGTGGGGAGCGCCTTGAGGCGGGACGGGCCGGTCCCCGGTGCGGTGAGGGACGGGGCGTGGGGTTGGGCTCCCGGGGCATTTTCGGTGCTGGGGAGGGTTGTGGGGCAGGAGGCCGGGGCTCCGGGGTTAGGGTGGGGATGGGACAGGCGGTGTTGGGGTCCTGTGCCCGCCTGGGCTGTGGGAAGGAGCGGGAAGGATGCTAGGGTGGGAGCCGGGGTGCCTGGGGGTGATCTTTGGTAGGAAGGGGCTGGGATACCTGGGTCTTGCCCCATGCGGGAGAAGAGAGGGTTGTCCCGCCTGCCCGGGAGAGAAGGCAGAGCTGGGACACCGGTTTGGGGTGCTGCACTGGGGGCCTGGGCTCTTGGGTCATTTGCTAAGGGGAGGCAAAATGTCTGGGTTGGTTTCCAGCATCTTTGCTGAATCATTGTGATCCTGGGGAGAGTTCTTCCACCGTGAGCTCTCTGGCTCCTCTCTGATGGAAGGTGGCACTTCCCAGCTCCTGCTACAGGCCTGGGCCCCTCTCTGGCCGGGGCTTACGGGGGGATTTCTGCCCCATCTCCCTGTTGCTCCTTGGTCCATGCACGTGCTGAGCCCCATTGGTGTGTGCAGGGAGGTCAGTGTTGCTGGCACCTGCCAGCCTGCAAAACTGTTTGGAGACACACTTCCACATGCAGACAACTACTGGTTCATTTCACAGAAGCTAAATACAGGGGTGAAACCCAAGTGTTGTTATAGGTGTGGAAAACCTGGGTGCCTTGGGTTGTTTCAACAGCACAGGGCCAGCAAGGCCAGGCTAGACACAAGTGTCTTCCTTTGGCTCTTGTGAGAGGAGGCCTAAAGTGATATCGTGATGTGGGCTCTTTGGATAAGTAGCAATTAAAATAAAAGTTTGGAACCTGGACTTAAACCAGGATGTTGTAGAGCTCCTTAGAGGAGGGAAGGAACTTCAGGAGCTTGGAACTTATAGTGAGGCAATTGGACATAAAGGAGTGAAAATGCTGGGTGGCTGGTATGAGTGTTTGTATTAGTAAAAAGCAACTAAAGAAAAGCAAGAACTAAGTTAATTTTTAATAAACTGTATTAGTAATTGCAAACCTGACATCTGTAGAAGGTGATGGCTGCTTTCTTTAGTGAAGCTGATCTACTGAATTACCCTAAGATTCGTTAACTGGTTGTTTTAAGAGCTTCCCTCCTCCTTGCTCCTTTGGTGAGGTAGCGCGGTGCTGGATCCTCACTGTTTCTCTTTGGAGACTGTCTTCTCACTGTACGGTTTGGTGGAGTACAGTCATCCCTGCTGCTAGCTTGGGTTTTGTCAGTTCAGGTGAGTCACCCCTAATGATTTACAATAAAAACTTGCCTTTCAAATGTTATGCGTGGCTGGAGAATAGAGAGGTTGTCCGTGTGCAGTGTAACTGTGCGGAGGGCAGGAGTTTCTTTTCCTCGTCTTTTGAGATCTAAGTGTGAGAGGCGGCGAGCTCGCTAAGTGGATGAGTAGTTTGAAATACCCTGTATAAATACAGTGCTAGCTTCACTCTTTTTAATTTTTAAGTTGCCATTGGTAAAATTCCCATCAACTCTATATTTGACCTAGAAATCTAAGGTAACTCTTGAGGTTAAGCACCTTGTCGTGTAACCTTGATACCAAACTATCCGTTAAAGACTAGCGCCACAAATAAATCCTTTCATTCTTTTCTTGGAAGAACTAGATGAAAAACATTCAGAGCAAACCAGGTGGCGTGTGCCTCTTGACTTTTACCTGTTAGATGTATTTCTGCTCCTCCTTTAAGTAGCTGTGTACAACACAAACAGTGTGATGTTCTCCAGGTGCAGTGCGTAGCCTGTGGCCCTGACCAGATGTGGAGCACATGGTCCCAGGAGCGCAAGTGCTTGACGGTGCTGCTCGTGTCCCCTGGGCCTGTCCTGAGCCCACATGTGTGTGTGTTCACAGATGCAGATGTTCGGCTGACTCTCATTTGCTTTCTCTGAATTTCAGCTTGCAAAATGGTTGTGTGTTAGCAGCTCCGTTCTGGGAAAAGCGCTGCTGAAGTTAATGGGGCTACCTGTTTTGGTGGTGGTGCTGGTAAACGGCCTTGTAATCCTCTGAGTCATAATATATGAAATAAGAGCAAGCATTTTATAAATGCAGGTATCCAGTTTGGTGTATTAAGTGTAAAATGATGACTTGAGTGCTTTTCTGCTCACCTTTCATTGCGCGGTTCTGAGTCTGGATGTGCTTGGTGCTGTGCTACGGCAGCAGCTGTGATCACGATGCTGTGTTGTCTCCCTGCTCGCAGGAGAAGCTTAGCGACACCCGGGCTGTGGTTTGACACAATCAGCGCCCTTCTGCTCTCACCACAGGATGTCATCCTGCTTGGCTTAAATGGTGTCAGCATTTTGGCTGAGTTTTATCTTAAATGAGTATTTCTTGTGGTTATTAAAGATGGGCTGTCCTGGGATATGGCTGCACGTCGTCTGTTCTCCTCTGGATGCGAGTGGCCACGTTAGTCAGGCTGTCCCTGGGTGTGGGATGTTGTGTGACATGGAGACAAGCTGGCTGGAGGCTGCACATCCCAGGACGCGGATGGAATGAGTGTCTGCCCAGCCCTGCTGATGTGTCGCTGTATTTCATTCAGGAAGGATTTAAAGCATCACTAAAGGGGCGTATGTCACGAAGGGTGCACGTCCACACCTTTGTTGTGATGTGGTTTGCTAATCCTCATCTCAGGTTGTACCTGACCGGAGCTATTTCTGCCTGTGAAGCTGTCTAGAAGTTCCCAGGCTGATGAGGGAAGCAACAGACAGTTGCGATCACACTCAGCCACTTTGGGACGGCCTCTCGATATCATCCCTTCGCGTTGTGCATCTCGCTGCTGTGCTGTGTGTGCCTGGTGACTCCTTACGGAAAGGTCAGTAGGACTTCTTGATGCCACTTGCATGTTGCGGGCTGGGTTTGTTTCAGCTAATTGCTCTCATAAATTATTCACTCCGGTGTTACATAGCAGTGCTGTGATCAAAGATTACTTCATGCTTTCCTACAGACAGGCGGTGTCATCTGTTTCTTTCCCCCATAAAGTCCTGATTCATCTGTGGTGTGGACTTAGATGCTGACCAAAATATCTGTCCATCAGTTTAAGTAACTCTGATGGACATCTGTCTGTCTTTGAAATATTCTGAGTGTAGCTCTCCACTTAATTTCATTAAGACTGCAAATCTCTTCTGTCATGATTACCAGGGAAGTTTCTGGCTGGCTGCACAGTTTCTTTTCTAAGTGAATTTTTTTATTGAATATCAGAAACCTGTACCAGTCTCTCCTATGGTTTTATGCATCTGTGTGTTATACTGGTGTTGTACTTGACCAGAATAATACCTCTAAGTATATTTTCCTTAAGAGAAAAAAGTACTGGAATTTAAAATGTCTGGGCTATTGATAAAAGTTAATGAGCTCTACTTGAATGACAATTTCAAGTAAAAAAAACCTGAGTGAATTCATTTCTTGGTTTGTGAGCAGTTAAAAATAATTACAGAGGTTGGCAAAAGAGCTGGTATTCCAGGTTTATCTGCTGTCAGGGCAGGGGGAGCTTTAATGTACTTTCTTGAGGCATGATCTGTCTCTAATTTGTAAAAACAGGATCCTGGTATGACTAGTTCTGTATCTTAGTATTCCTTAGTCTTCTGTTGTCTGACCTCACGATTTTCATATACTGGTCTTGTTTTTTCTACTCTTCAATACATCCAGAGGCAGCTGAGGCTGTGCCCAGGCTGGGGGTTTGGGCAGAGCCCACAGAGCTGGGACGTGCTGCCTTGTTCTGGGGTGAACGAGACCGACCTCGTTTGTTGGGAATGAGAAGGGCAAGTGATCTTTTTGGTTGGCAATGAACTGTGGAAGTTGTTTTGGAATATGGGGCTCCGGCTCAGCTAAATCTTTGTGCTGCTTATAGTTCAGTGAGCATGTGTTGAAATTTTTTGGTAAAGACGATGGGAATAGAAGTCTTGGTAACTGTGTGGTCTTTGAGATGTAAAAATAAACAAAGCTGAGAAGCTGTACCCTACTTAAAACAGACTGACCTAAATTTTCGGCAGTTCTAGCAGAGAGGCAGGTTCTGGGTAGGGATAAAGGCTTGTTGACAACAGGCTTCCCAGTCCACGCGTCGCTTGCTGTGGAAAATCTCCACTGGTGTCTGGGGTCATTGCTTCCCCCTTCTCGAGTTGCACAGCCCGGGCTGTGGGTTTCCCTCGTTGCATCCGCGTGGAGAGTCTCCTCTCGTTATGCAAGTCAGCAGCTCAGCGTCTTCTGGGAAGTTACGGCATGAACCGCTTCTCAAATTGCTTTTGTTGGAGCGTTGTTGAAAACATGTTTCATGTCCTTTGGCTTATCCCTAAAGAGATTTCTTTCGAGAGTGTCTGTGAAGCCCACTCGTACTCTTTGTAGATTAACGTTCTTGCCATCAGTTGCAGTTCTCCACTACTGAATTATTAATTCTGCAGTGAGATTCTTTTTTCTTCTTACTGTCCATTGACTTTCATGCCTGATTTATTCTTCTGCGCAGTTTGAAACTGGAGCACGGGAATTTTGGCTAATATTAACGGATCACGTGTATGACCTTGGCGGCTAAATAAACTTTTTTAGTTGAGAAAAGGGAATCTGTCTTTGAAAGTACTCACAGTTTCCCAGGTGAAAGGGAGTCCATTTGTGAACGTACGTTATCCTTAGAGGCACGTTGGTTGTTATTTAACAGAACTGGCATGGTCAGGCAGCTGGTGATTACCCGTGTGCTCCGGAGGCTGCCCTGTGGGTAGCGGGAAGGGAGAAGGAGGGAAAAGCTCGTTTGTAGTTTCTCCTGCTAATGTGGCTTTGTAGCTGAATGTTCTCCTGGCAGAGAGCCTGCCTGTGATTAGGAAGCGTTTCCCTCGGTTATCCTTGTAGGTACTGACGGTCTGCCATGTTTTGTTCTTTGTTTTGTGGTGTTGTGTGTGCTTTTTCCTGCAGGAAGATAAGAAGAGGTGAATTGCGTATCCTTTCGGCAGCCTTCTGTAAACTTGGAATACCGTGGTTCAAGCAACTGAACAGATGGATAATGGAGACTGGGGATATATGGTAAGTGACCTGCAGATGTGTGCGCTGTGCGGTACAGCTGGGCTTTCGAGATCCTGCGCTAAGAGTCCTTCCAGATCTGGCTTGTTTAGATCCAGAGCTTCAGTCATGTGAGAAGGAAACTGTGCGTGTTAGGACAGCTTACTGACATTCTCTGGAGTGCTTTGCCTCAGATGCTGTTTGTGGGGAGAGCTCAGGTTCGTATTTCATAGGTACAATCAGTGAGTACTTAACTGACTCCTTAAGCTCACGGTTACTGTTTTCCTAATAGACAAAAACTGAAAGTAATTTGTGCTTCCTGCATATAATTTTAAGGACTTTGTCATTTTATTTATAAAGAAAAACATTTTTCCTTGTAAACCCTGTTTCAAACGAGGCAAATCCATCTTATTTTTCTCTTCCCTTTCTCTAAACATTCTGCTGCCATGCATATGTCTCTTTTCTCTGGCTGGCCTCAGTCCTGGTTGTTAGGGTTGGTGGCCAGATGGGATTTATGTTCCTTTCTCTCTTGCTTCCTCATGTGCTATCTGGAAGCTGATGCAGACGGGTTTGTGCTCTGCCTCTTTCTTCCATGCAGCATGCTAATTTGCTAATAAATATTTCTTTATAGAGTTAAAAGCTGAAAGTTTTTTCGTTTTCTTGTTTCAGTGATGCCTCTTAATGAGTGCATGGGTTATTTTGATTGTGAGCTCTTGGTCCTGTGTCTAAACTTGCACCATCATCCTCTTCTGAGGGGGAGAGAGAGGCTTAAGATTTGTTCAGCTGATATTTTTCTTCTTCTTTTTGTTTGCTCTAGAGTGAGAAACAGATTGAAAGTAAAGAACACTGACAGGCCTCATTCAGACTAACTCGTTCTTCAGGAAATCTCTCTGTTCTCATTTCCCCATCTGTAGAATAGGAAAAAAAACTTGTTGCCCAAATGCAAAACTTCAGTGACAGTAGCTCACTTGTTAAGATTTCCAAAGCATTCTGGAAATGCACGTTCTGAATGTTAAGTATCATCCTGTCTGGTTGCCAGTTGTGCCTTGGCTGCTGGGTGGCTCAGATTAGTTCGGGTTTAAACACCACTTAGAGGCTTCGAATGGGGAAGTGTGACTCCTCAGAGCCTGCGGTTTTCAAACAGTATTTGCCATGTGTGTCGGTGAGGGGATCGAGTGTTCTTGCAGTGGCTTGATAAACTCTGCCATTTCTCTCTTTCTAGATGACTGATCCAGTCACGCTAAATGTGGGTGGACACATGTACACGACATCCCTCACAACTCTCACGAGATATCCTGACTCGATGCTCGGGGCCATGTTCAGGGGAGACTTCCCCACTGCCAGGGACTCTCAGGGCAATTACTTTATTGACAGAGATGGACCACTTTTCCGTTATGTTCTTAACTTTTTAAGGACCTCAGAGCTCACTTTGCCACTGGACTTCAAGGAGTTCGACCTACTTCGGAAGGAAGCGGACTTCTATCAGATCGAACCACTAATTCAGTGTCTTAATGACCCCAAGCCGCTGTATCCCGTGGATACCTTTGAGGAGGTGGTGGAGCTCTCCAGCACGCGGAAACTTTCCAAGTACTCCAACCCGGTGGCTGTCATCATCACGCAGCTCACTATCACAACGAAAGTCCATTCCTTACTGGAAGGCATCTCAAACCACTTCACAAAGTGGAATAAGCACATGATGGACACCAGGGACTGCCAGGTTTCCTTCACTTTTGGGCCGTGCGATTACCACCAGGAAGTGTCGCTCCGAGTCCATCTGATGGAGTACATCACAAAACAAGGCTTCACGATCAGGAACACCCGCGTTCACCACATGAGCGAGCGAGCCAACGAGAACACAGTGGAGCACAACTGGACTTTCTGCAGACTGGCACGGAAAACAGATGACTGATTCTGACTCTGCAGGAGCCACTTCAGTGATTAGCGACTTAATTGGACAGTAAACCCGAGAGAGTCTGGATTTTGACTAAAGCAACAATGTGGGCTTTTTTTTATACGACTATTTATTGTTTATCCATAAGGACTGGAGGAGTTTCCTTCTCTAGCAGCTCTGTCCTTTTGTCCCGTTCAGAAAAAAAAACATGCATGTGCCTGTTCAGTCAAGACACCTTTTTGTTTGAGAGAGGGAGTCCGAAGAATTAGTACGATAGGGTATTTTGTGTCATTAACACAATTCTCTGACGCAACTTAAAGTGCTAAAATTACCTCCGTTAAAATGGGTTCTAATCCATCTAATGCTATGATACTGGGAGCAAGAAACAAACAATTTAAGATGCGGTTGGGGAAAAGCTGCTATCATGTAGACTAATTTAGTTTCTAAATCAATAAACAGTATTGTAATATTCTAGGAAAACCAATCCCACCCTTTAAAAGTACTTGATAAGTACAGTTTCTTACAGTTATGACAACTGTTTCTTTCTATGCATATAAATCAAGCAACCAAATATTATCTGTAGCCATGGAAATATGATTAGAAATATTTATATTGGATTCTAAATGCAAAATGTCCCTGTGGTAGAATTCTTATTTTTTAATGCCTGGTGCAATATTATTCCCAAGTGTAATGCCTGCCAGCAAGAAGCTAATAAAAATGTGAAATACAGAATACTATTTTGTATTTTTTTGTTTGTTTTCTTGAACTCTAATACTTAAAAAACCAAAACCAACCAAGCAAACCCACCCAAAACCTGTTTTTCTATTCTGCAGAGTAGTTCCCGTGCTCTGGTAGGGCTCCGTTCTTCTCCATTATTGATGTACTTTGATCCTTCTTGTCTTAATCAGTTGATTTAACTGTCCCTGTTACAGAAAAAGCTTGTGTTTTGAAAACTGCATGACGGTGAACAAAAGAATGGCAAGTGTGTGTACTGGGGTAGGGGTGGAGGGAACACAGAGCCTAAATACTTGTAGCTGCTGAGTGGTGGTGTCTGGTTTGTCAGCGGTTTATCTAGTGACTTTACATAATTTTAGCCGTGGAGTGCTGTTCTGATGATGTTCAAGTCAAGGCACTTGGGTTCTGTATTTTTACTCAACTTTGATTGACCATTTCTGCTTATCGTGGGCACTTTGTCATAGTTATTAGCAGGATTTCTGGTTATGCCATAACTCAGATGCTGTTGGGATAAGAGAGCTGATGCCCGTTGTGATGAATGGATCGTGTTCTCCCGTGAAGTCCTTGTCACACGTGTTCCGTACCACCACGGCTTTGCTGTCAGGCCGGTGCAGACCACGGCTCTTTGGGGTTGTAACAGAGGGTCTGGATTTCTGTTGTGGCTGCTGGTTCTTGAAGGCGGGAGCATTCCATCCCATCTCTCACTCGGGCCTGTCTCGGGGTGTATTTGTCATATTTTTGTCTCCCCCTTTTCATACATAGTAGGAGTTTTGACTTCTGTAATAAGAGGTGGTAAGAGCTTTATTTTCCTACAAGGGGGGGAAGAACAGCTGACCTGGTGAAGCTCAGGAGAAGTGGTTGTTTCCCTCCTGCAACACGTGGTAAGAAATATCTGTGTTAACTGGCATTGAATTATAATCACAAGATGTTCTTTGCAGCACTTCATTTACTAGCAAATTAATGGCTGGCCTGGATCAGCCTGCCCTTTCCATAATTATGAAGTATAATAATTAGAGAAGCAGTATTCCAAATAATGCGCTTTATTGGAGCCCAAGATTTATAGAAAGACATTACGAGCAGCTCTATTAATGGGAAAGTAAATTCTGCAGCCTGGAGTTGGCATCAGCTTTGTCTGAATCTTCATTAGCCAGGAACAGTCCACTGCTAAGCAAGTTAAAAGTGATTTTAATTGCCCAAACAGATGTACTTTCTCATATACTTCTTGATCAAGTTGTTCTAGGAAACCAGGGACCGTAATTTGACCTTCCTTGGGTTTTTGAATAAAGTGGGGTTTTTTGGTGTTTGGTTTGTTTTGAAGGCACTGCACAGTTATAACACTGAGGAGCAGCTCATAATGTGTTGTTTGTGGTTTTTTCCTTAATCATCGTGTAGTAGATTTAGAAAAAGAGTAAGAAAGCCAAATGGCATCATTTTGATGCTATCAGGACACTTCAGGTTGCAAAACAGCAAAGCCAAGGCTATTTCTGACCAGATTGCTTTACAGCAGCGGTTACGACTCAGCATTGCTTGGCTTCTGTTTAATTAGATGCAAACGGCTGGCTGAGAATCTTGTTCCGTACTTCTGGCAACTGATTATTAATTCTGATTAGTCATTACTGATGCTTCATGAAGGTGCTGCCGCACAAAGAGCAGGAGGAGATGTGTGGCGTTCACTTGGATCCCGTGGTCTTCATAATTTTGATAGCGTGTTGTGAAGAAGTGGCTTCAAATACCTCTCATAGGCTGGGTTCGTCTGTTCAGAAAGAGAATGTGGAAGGGAATTGGTGGTAATTAAGAAGGAAAGGATGTAATTTTTTCTTAAGAATGATCTCTGAAATGCAGAAAGCCAGACTGTTTAACAACCCAACCGGCCAGCTGCTTCAGTTCTGCAGGATCGCTTTCCCTGTAGTATGTGCTGTCCTCCATAACCAGTACATGATACTCATCCCAAATGGAATGGCATACTATTTAATTTCAAAAAATATGCTTGAACTTGAATGTTTGCTGAAGGCAAATTTTGTGTTCAGCTGTAGAATTTCAAAGGGTTGCTGATTACCACAGTAAAAATCTCACTTAAGGCAAAATGAGTTTTCAAACAGAGCAATAGCTATTTGCATCGTGCAGAATTTTATATTACTCCACAATATGGATGAATTAAGAAGTGAAAGTAAAGTGCTAAAGACCATGAAGGATGAAATTGCCTTGTTTAACGTTTACGCTCTTTCTGGTTGAACATATTATTTAAAAAATTAAGTATTGCACTAGTGGAAGTACCAGTGAATGGGAAATACCCTGCAATTAGTGGCTCTTGCAGCCATCTAGTGTTGTTCCATAACATGTGAACTATGTAAACAGACCTTTGTTTTAGCTTATTTTGTACAATGTTACCTCAGTGAACTAAGTTCGAGAACCAAAACCACATTGGTGGCACATGACAGTCCAGCTCCTGGGTACAAGCTCTGGAGACATTAATTCATCGTTAGGTTAAATGTCTGAGCTAAGACTATAGGTGGCATAACTGGTGTATTACAGGTCATTGTTGAGAGTGAGATACTAAGAATTAAAGGCTCTTTTATCTGTATTGCTTTTGTTAAAATGAAAGCAAACCATTTATTCTCTGGCTAAGGCGCCCGTACCTGCGTGTTGGTCGGTGACTTCTGAGCCCACTCGTAAAGCCGCTGGTAAACCTGCCCGTCGTAACTGCCCAGCGCGGAGTTCAAGCTCTTATCTGTGAAGTCAAACGCATCCACGAGCGGAACAGCATCCTTCCTGAGGAGCAGAGGGATGGCGTCCGTGTTACTGACACAGATTTGCTTTGTGAGGGGGGAAAATAAGTCAAACCTGACAGCAGTCGTCCGGGTTCCTCAGCACAAAACTCTTGTGCCGGTTTTCCCCTTGCCTGCACTGTGGGGAAAATCCTGTTTGTTTTGACTCCTCAGAGGCGCGTTCTACTAATGGCCTGGGTTATCTGTACTGTTGAACAGGTATTTGCAGGGTCTCGTAATCACCTGGGGTCTGTCCCTAATTCCCTAATTTAGGAGTCAGTCTCATGTCAGATATTTTCTCAGCAGACTCTGCCAATTCTTCCTTTCGGTTTTTGTCATTTGTCGTTGCTTTCTTTTTCTTATGCTGCACCTGTTTGTCTTGCAAAATGGAATAAGGTTGCTACTAGACAGATGTGGAGTGCTTTGCTTTTCTCCAACCTTCATCTGCTCTTAAGCATTTCTGTTCCCTCATCTTGGGGTGTCCAGGCCTTCTACTCTCTCTGTCTGGAAGAACAAAGTGACCCTGAACCGCACCAAGGGCCCATCCAGCCCAGGGGCCAATCTGACAGCAGTCAGCAGACAGGGCGTAAGGACAGGTATGGAACTACAGCATCTTCCCCTTGGCAGGAGATGGTTTCTTTCTCTTGTCCTCCCGTCGTCCTGGGTGTATAAGTGGTGCTGGCTGTACCTACACCTGATGTACAGGGATGCAAAGCGGTTTGCTCAGATGTTGGCATTTGCGTCCACCAGTTCCTTTTGGGGAAGGGCTGTCTGGGCGTTTGGGAAAGGCTGGGGTTTTGCTACAGACTGCAAAGTGTTTGTATCCTTTCTTCTAATTGTAAATAACTGACTCTAATTGCCCAGATAAATACCCGCCTTGTTCTTGAACCCTGTTAACAAGGCATGGAGTAACGCAGAGAAGTTGCAATATATTCCAGAGACGATGTGTTAGGGTATTGAAAAGGTTGTGTTAAGGTTATTGCTTAACTTGAATTCTGCAATCAGTTCTGAAAATGCTGTTTGGCTCAGTCCTGTTCTGCTCTTGGATATGGTGCATTTTTGTTTCTCTCCACATGGCTTAAGTAGACTTTTACATATGGTAGAACTCACTTCTCTGCACCGTCAGTCAATCTGTTCTTAAACAGCACTGGGTAGTGAAAGATGAACCCTTTGTCAAACAGCCTTTGTGAGTATCGGGGTAAATAAAACCTAAGCATGTCTCAGAATTCACATAGTTAGTAATCAATGGTATCAAGCAGATGCCTCTGAACTAGCTGTGGGCAGGATTGTTTGGGTACCAGTTGCAACTCAGCCATGGCAACAGAGTAGGCTGGGTTAGCTGCGGCTTAAGCAGATTTTGGAGTGTGTGATCGGTTGCTGTGGCTGCGTCCTGCCAGTGCTGCTCTGCCTGCGTGTTCTGCTTTTGCTCTACTGCAAATGGCAGAAAGTGTTCAGGATTTCTTGATTTATCATTTCAGATTTCACGTTACAGCACTTTAATTTGGAGATTGCAGAGGAGCTGGACACTTAGGTCTGTTTTGCTGTGCAAACGAGCTCCATGTAGATGTTTCAATCAATTCCTAGCACTGCCAGGCAATGAAAGTAAAAACTGAACGAGGTGAATTGACTTTGGAGATGTTGCCATAGGTACAGCAGCACCATTTCATATCTATCACAGGGACAAACTGAATAGCTATGTATTTCCTCTCGTACTAGAGCAGCTCACCGAATGACAGCCAGGAGGTCCAGGTATGACGCTGTGACCATGTCCATTTGAGCTCCAGATATGTATCCATCATGCAAGAAGACTCCTGCGTTTGAGAAGATCCCATGCAATGCAAAGAGGTCACAAAGATGTTTCATAATCTTCTGGATGCCAGCCTCCGTCTCGAGTTTTTCCACAGTTTCTGCAAAGTTCTTCACTGTGATGTAGTGGCAGTGAGCCTGGAAAACAAACGCAATCAACAGTGAATGCACCTCAAAACACTTTTAGTAGGTCAGGGGACTCAAATGTTCTTGCAAAGAATATAAAACCTTTTCATTTCCCTGGAACTTTTCCAGTCTGTATTCTTTGTTTGCTGGTTGACCAGGCCTTTGCATTCATGTCTTCCAGCAACAGTAGAGGAGAGAATTGGGGGTGTAAACAGTCAACACTGTGGTATTTGTAAACTCTAGAAAACCACTTCAGAAATCATGGTAGTGCTTATTCTGAATATTTCTGATGAATACCCCAAAGACTGTGTGTGATGGAAACACATTGGAATGTGCTTGTATTGACCCCAACAGGAGAAAACTCTTTGTTGAAGACATTGGGCTCATGGTACATTTGGCTCAGTGTCTGTAAGGCTTCAGCTCTGAAAAACGTTTGTTGTCACAGAAGAACAACCAAACTTACCTCTCGCTTTTGTGGTTTTAAGTAAACACCAGTAGAACGTCTAACTGCTAAGTTATGGAAATATTAGCTAAGGTCCAGAGCATGTGAAGCCGGGTGACTCCACCTGTTTGTGGGGTGACTCCTGTTACGCTGACACCACTGCGGGTGGTTGGGGATGGTGGTACCTGTGTGGGTTCACTCCCCACTGCACCATTCTCCTCCCAGCTGGGGGTGGAAGCACCACACACCTGAAATTCAGCTCTTCATGCCAACAAGGTCAAGCAGTGAGGAGGCCAGCACGGATGGCAGAACCTGCCAGAGGACCTGGGTGTCTTCTCCAGCAATTACCCTGCGTGGAGTCTGCAGCAAAGCCGTACCCAGTGTCTGAGCCACTCGGCCGAGACCTGGCGGGTCTCAGCTCACGTCGCTGCCGTGTCAGCTGTGTGGGTGAGACTCCCGGGGAGGTGTGGAGTGAAAAGTAAATACAGAAGTGCCTCAAGAAGGTAGCAGGCTATCAAGGTTTTAAAGTTATGGTGGAAACCCAGGGGGTTTGGGTGACTCTTCCTCTCCCTGAAGTATCGAAGAAACTTTGGGTGCCCAGAGCCCATTTCCTGAAGAGTTTAGCAGCACAGTTGCCACTGACACCACCACAGCCACTCTGCATGTGTTAGGCTCTTCGGAAACAGTTAATTTCTGACTAGTCCCATGTCTAGGTTCTCTTCCTTACCCATTGGAGAGAGCTGGATTGCAGCTTCTCCTCTGACATGTGGCTTCCCCCAACTCTTTAGTCCACAAACCTTGGCCGCCCATTTGAGGGGGTGCAGGAGGGAATGGCTTGTGTGTGGGGAGCATTGGTCAAAGCCTTTTCCGGGGTAATCTCTGAATAGGAATATTTTGCTTCGGTTTCATTCCACTAAAACTATATTTGCACTTAAACAATTATTGCTAAAGTAATTTTTAAAAACATCATTTTGTTTATAGAGGCTGTCCTATCTCTTTTGAGGCAGTTACATGGTTTTCCCGCTCTTTTTCAAGCTTACAGCATTGAATACTTGCTGCTTCTACTGAGTCTGTGTGATTGAAAATGGGGGGTGACGCACGGCAGGCACGATCACAAAAATGCTGCTGTGAGGTCCAGTCTTTGCTCCCTTTGCCCCTTGTTTTGAAGGATTGTGACCGTGTTTACCAGTATGAGTGCATCAGCACTTCTGATGGTTTTGAAAGGATCTCGGCTGTTGCTGAGGAAGAGTTTGACTCATTGAGGACTTCATCTAATTGAGGTGAGATCACCGAGATGGTGTCACCACAGTTTGGTATGTCTGGGGCTCCTTGCTAAGTCCTTTTCAGTTTGGGTTGGCTCTGGCCAAACTGTAGATTACAGCAAGATGTTTCCCATTAAAAACTGAATGAAGTTAAAATAAGCCATGGTTCTGTTTCAAAGTCTTCCTTTCCTCAGTTTAGGAAGGAAGGAAGCCCTTCACCATAATTATAGAGCAATAACACTTAATTGTATATTAAAAATAGAATTTTGTTCTTTGGAGACGCTGAAGTATCAGTGGTTGTGGTTTTCATTTAAATTTAGGGCTTTTGTCTCCTCTTGCTATTTTTTTTGCTTAGTTCTGTACTAACCCCTGTTTTGGGGAGCAAACGCTGCTGTGCTGATCCTACTTCAGTTGCCTAATCCGTATGAACTAGGAGCTGGTTTTTGTGCCTGTTATTTGGCTTTTCTGATTTGAACAGAAAACAACAAACAGCGCTGAGATTTGAAGCTAATCCTGCCATTTCTACCGCATATAGTATCACGAAGACAAACGGCAAAGCAGCAGGTAAGTTCTGCTCACCTTCGCAGCCTGTGCCAGCTGCACCGTGCACTGGTTCCACGCCTCGTGCTTTTTGACTCCTGACTGGATCAAGTCCTGTAGTTTAGCTGCTGTGCTGCTTACGAGTCTGGAAAATTGGAAAAGCATATTGTGTATGAATATAGCAGCCCACATGCACTCATTTCGTACTCAGACTCGTGTGTGATCGTATGGCAAAATGGCATTTCTGACATACGAAGTTGTCTATACTCAGTATGAGCGAATTTAGATTATGCAAAATCTAATTACAAATTGGGAGCAGCACCCAGAGCACCCCGGTTCTGAAGGATTTCTGCATTCTCAGCTTCCAGGGTAGTTTACCAAGGGGTCTGCTGAGTTCTTCTTGGGTTGTGTATGTGTAAGGAGAGTTTGCAAAACAAAATAAAGCAGTGATAATTTTAGACCGATGTTACATTATGTATCTGCTTTTCTACACAGGGATCCAAATCCTGCTCCCATTGACACCAAAGCTTTCAGAAGAATTGCAGTTTTTACACTGATTTGTGCCACAGCACAGTTGTCTGTTTACCTGCGTTTCAGAGGTGACACCTATGTGACCCATAAATGTGCACATAACACTAATGAGACCACTCATGGTACCATTTTTATTTGTGTTGAGTAGGTGAAAGGCTATGGACAGAATGCGAGGCTCTGTGTTTGCTGTGGTGCTAATTGAAAACAAACATCGGTTTCTCAGGTATGTGAAATCTTAACTTTCTGTATAGAATTGCACAGAGTCCAGTGGCCTAAAGCTCTTGTTGGATGGCAACTTGGTGATGTGCTCTGGGGTTTATTTAAATGGTGCCATCAGCTCTATGGAATATGGTTGTTAGGTAGCACGTGGCTTCAAAACTTCTGATGTTCTGAATGTCAAAGCATCATATTGAACATTTGACGTGGCTGTTAATCATGTGTGAGTCTTCCTTTTCTCTTTTGGGAGCAGATGGTGTCAATTCTTGTGTAACTTATGTTATTTTACCTCCCTTTGAAGCAAGGAAGAAGCTGAGCTCTTAACACATTTCTGATGTCAAAGACAGAAAGCCCGTCTCCCGTCCTCCGTACTGACCTGACTGCTGCGTGTTGATAGGCCTCGCTGTAAATATCTGGACGGAGAAAATCCAGCTTGTTCTTGGCTGGACAGTTCCCGGCTTTCTCAGCAGACAGATAGATGACGGACGGCGGGACGGGCTGCCCAGCGCTGGCTGCTGAGAAGCATTTGATCAAGAACCTGGGAAGAGGGAAACAGGGCAGGGTAAGGCTGTGATCCCCGTGCAGCGAAGAGTGAGGTGGGCTCAGGTGAGGAGCAGCCATGTGTGACCCATCCCATCAGTGCTACAGGATGCACTCCAACAAGTAACAACCTTTTGTTTTGCATATTATTCACCTGATCTGTGATGGGTTTCAGGTAGCCTGTCTACCCTATTTAATGCTACAGCAATCTGTAGTGATGGACTTTTGGGAAGAAACTTGCTGTGGCTGTTAGCCCTTGGCAACATGGTAGTTAGATACATCATCAACTTGCCAGCCTGAGTCTTAACATTCTGGGTGTCTTAGAGGGTAAGACCAAACCACCGTTGACACCCCTGACACACAGTCCTGTTATGTTAACAAACATGAGACCCTTTCTTGGAGCTAAACATGTGTCTAAGGAGCATTCCTTACTCCCTTATTTCTTTGGCACCTTTGCTATGACCTGGACTGACCAGTTCTGGAAGTAAAAGGCTACAGCACTTCTCTTGACCTTATGTTTATCTTGCAAGAGGAATCTGACTGAGTGCGGGAGTGTCTGCACGCGAGCACAGAGCTACACGGCAGCACCTCTGTCCCTGGGAAGTGTACTGGTGTTCTCCTTCTAGGAAAAACACATTATTAAAAGTTCAAGCAGCTGTGGTTTCTTTCTTTGTATTTCTCCTGCTCTGGATAATCATCAGTCTGCGTGTTCAGAGCAAAGCGGTGTTCTTGGAGCATGACTCATCCCCTTTCAGTATCCAACAACTTTGCCTTCTCTGAATCAACCTCACTTTACCAATATCACGCTATATTGGTTGCTTAAGAAGTAAACTGCAAAGCTTGCATAGCAATGCTTTTGCTGTGCTACTAGACAAAGAAGAAAGGGAGGTTATGCAGAACAGCACCTGCATATGTCCCCAAACCAAAACCAGAAGAGATAATCTGATTCCCACACACCTCCATGCCTGTTAGACAGAAGACATGAATAGTTTATGTCCTAAGCTGTATTTTTAGAAGGTACTGTGAGAAAGGAGCAGCTGGTTTTACTGGTTTTGGAGAAGAAGTGGTAGAAGTTGAATAAATGAAGGGGCAGGCTTTTAGATGAACAGATTTGAATTGTTACCTGGCAGTTTGCAGGAGCAAAATGGTGTTTTCCCCTTCATAAATACAAGAGGCGAGTATTTTAGTGTACAGGGAAGGGAGTCCACTCAGCAAGGAGTAACCGTGTCCCCCACACGCCCGGAGGCAAATCTCCACTGCAGAAGTGCAGTACTGGGTCGCCAGGGCTTTGAAGCCCGAAGAAAATGCATGGAGCTGTTTCAAACAAACAAAAAGGCAGAGCGTTAATAGTGAAAATGTTCTCAAGCAATCCTCAGGATAAGTGTCCTTTTTGAATTTTGTGCGATTTCTGGGCATGAAATCCCCGTCGGACCCTCCTTTGTGTGCTGCACACCCTCGTGCTGGACACGCTGCGGTCAGTTTGTGCATTTTGGGGCTTTTCTCAACCAACAGTGGCTTTGGCTGCCCTTGTTCAGAGTGTGTTTTTATTTCAGTCTTCCAGTTACAAAATCTGACATTCTATCTAAAAAGTCATGATTTTGGTTTTGGCTCAGAAGTAAACATTTGCGTGCGCTTTTGGACAGGAAGTTGTGAAATAATGCTTTGTACCACCAGCTGCTTGGAACAAGGTTTTTATCAAACAGATGTGCTTTTCAAGGACTTTTCACTCGGCAATAGCTCCCAAAACGAAAAATTTGGGGTGGTAAAGCAAATGCTGTTGCTGACTGGCTGTGCACTTAGGACACACCATTTGATCTCTGAGTGCTTCCTCTTTCTCCAGTTCTCTGGTGCTGAGAGGAATGCTTGTCCTTTTTGCTAAAATACTTTGATATTTAGAGCTGAGAAGTGCTGTATGTGATAGGGCAAGAGGAAATGGCCTCAAGTTGTGCCAGAGGAAGTTTAGATTGGATATTAGGAAAAAAATCTTTATGGAAAGGGTTGTCGGGCATTGGAACAGGCTGCCCGGGGCAGCGGTGGAGTCACCATCCCTGGAGGGGTTTAAAAGACATTTAGATGAGGTTCCTAGGGACATGGGTTAGTGCTGCAGTTGGGTTCTGGTTGGACTTGATGATCCTGAGGGTCTCTTTCAACTGAAATGATTCTATGATTCTAATCCTGCTGCAGCTCACCTCCGGCAGATTGTCGAAATTCTTCTTCTGGACCTCTCTGTACCCCCTGTTGAGCAGCTCCTGCAGGTACTTGTTGATGAAATGAAAGGCATAGGCTGCTGCCAGCTGGGGCAGCAATTTCTCTTGCTGAGTCTGGTAGTCAAGGATTTTTGCTTCTTGCTCCCTGTTGGAAGACAGCTGATGAAGTAGGGGAAGTGCAGACACAGGCACAGCTACTATTGGTTTACCTATTGAATAATGGGAAACGGTGTTTTTTGTTACCAAGAAGCAGTGTGTGAACAGGACTGCGCTGATGCCATGGCAGCAAATCTGCCCAGCTTGCTGAGCAGTTCGAGAAACGAGCCCAACTAGGAAAAAGGTGATTTTTCTGTGGTGTTGGTGGACCAGAAAAGGCTCCTTGTGATCGGTCGGCACTGAGAGGGAGCTGGGACGGTGGGACAGGATGAAACCTTCAAGGACAGCAAGTTGTTGGGTGATATAGGGGAGCGGTGGCTCTGCACCCTGAGAAGCTTCTGCTTTTCAAACTGGATCTTTGTGGCCCTGGGCATAGACAGATTTCTCTGAAAATATTAGAGTCGAAATTATTTTAAGCTTTCTGAGCTTTTCTTGGATGTTCTTTACCACTTTTGCTGTGGTTAGTACACTTAGGGCTTCAAATGATGGAACTGGTTATTACAATCGTTCAGCCTGCTGTGCTCTTGTGTTTGGTTTGCGTTTGAACCAAACTATGTTCTCATTAGGATCTTCTTCTGAAAGGAGATTCAAGTGGAAAATTTTGAAATCCATTCAAATGAAAGTATCTATTTTAAAATTACAGGGATTCTTACCGGACTAATAAAATTCAGTGTTGTAAAGTGTGGATGTTGGAAGGTATTTAAATGTTGCATTCAGTGATAGGATGCTATGGAATAAGAATGTATGCTTTGTCTGGGATCTGCTGAGTTATGAGATTATATGGGAAGGCCAGTTATAAGAAAAATAAGTTGCGTGTGTGAACCCCACTGAGCTATTCGAACTATGAAACTTATCTCAGAAAGAACTGTAAACATTCTCTTGTACTTTGACTGAAGCTCGTTAATGTAAATAATGAGGAAGCCTGTTTGTAATGCCCTATCTGGGCCAGGAAACAAGCCAGTGATATGCTGAAAGATAAGACGAGAAGTAGAAATACAGGCTGATGTGTGGGCAGGTGGTGGATGGTCCCCTTCCCAAGGCTGCGGGCTTGCGTGGCATTACCCGGGCTTTAACTTGGACTGCCGGCGAACCGCAGAGTATCGGATGGCAATGGTGCAGGCTTTCATTAGAGGCAGTATAGCTTCGTCTGAAATGAGGGAAATGCGCACTGTAGTCATTGTGAAATAATTGATCTTCGGCGACCCCCGTTTTATATAGGTGCCATCCGGCTGAACCTAGAGCAGAGAGAGGACGTTAGATGCTGCCTTCTTCAATAATTCAATACTAGGATGGTTGTGTAATCTCTATGCGTAGAATAAAATGGACATCAAAACCCTTAGCTGAATGCAAACCTAAATATTTTTGTGAGTGATGGGTGAAACATGCCCATTTGAAGAGACAAACTCTTACTGCTTCTGACTCAGGATCTGCCTGCCCCGTGATCCCCAACCTCTGAATGTGGAATTCCTGACATCGAGTTTCATTTAGGATTCAGGTAACTTCTGCCCCGATAAAACTAGTGAGGCTTGCGGACACCTCAGAAGTAGATTTTTGTCCTAAATTCAGGCAGATCCCTGTTGTCTCTGGCTGTGTAATGACAATATGATGGGTGTGCTGGTGATGTGAGTCTGTACGTACCTCACAAAACTTGTTCAGCATGTTCTCCCTGGGGACACGCACATTCTGCAGCATGAGATAACCATTGTCAGTGTGCTCAAAATTCATTTTGGGACCGATGTCTCCTGCGGTTATGCCTGCAGTGGGAGAAAACATGGCCTGCTTACTTCCACTTGAACTTTTTTCTCCCCATTTTGCAGCAGGCTGGGTGATCTTGCCTTGAGGGATGAAATTTGAATGCCTCGTGGTTTTTCTGTGATCCACCTGTTAGTGATGTTGGTTGAGGTCAGAACTGAGGTGTTAATGTAGAGGTGGCCAGAACAGCCCGGGTTTCTGGTTAAGAAGAGGGCTTAGAGTGCAATAAATCTTAATTTAGATGAAGATGTTTGGGTTAATGATAGATATGCCTTGAGTATCTGCCTTGGTTTGGTTTTGGCAATTATAACTCTCTGTGCTCACTCCCCCTGGGCTCAGTGCTCTAAAATCATTTAAAACCAAACTAGTCAGAGCACCTGCACGAGTGCTGCAATGCCTGGAGCCGTTTACCTGGGCAGAGGGAATGGTCCTGAAGGCTGCGTATCTGCAGGATGAAGGGATGCACGCCGTAGCACTGCCCGTGGACGTACAGCTGAGCAAAGACCACGGTGTGGGTCGCTGACCTTCCCACTGCAAGAGGAAAAACAGCCCCATTCCCTTAAGACAAGGTACAGCACAAACAATTCCACAATTAACAGTGGTCAGTGCTAATTGTGTGTTAGGTCTCGGTAACATATAGGTTGGTGTAGGTGCGACCCACGGCTGCTGGAAGCTGGAGGTAGCCTAAATCTGCATTCTGAGCCCACTCTTGGGTCTCAGAAATTGCATCACCCTTCTGCCTCTGTCAGTGCAGCTTGGATGGACAGTTTGCATCAGCAGATAAGAAAAAATAACAGTAGTTAAAGTTCAAGCAGTGCTGAGAGAGTGGGAAGTGCTGTGGCTGTTGGAGGAACTCCAGCTATTTTCTGTGAAATACCTTCCTGAAGGGAGCCATGAATTTCCCACTTGCATTCTTTATGCCAAGACTGGCTGATGACTTGACTCCTTTATGCTGATCCTTGATGCTGATAATCTCCGTGTAGTTTTTGGTTGTCTGAGTATTATTTACAAAGAAGAGAAGATTAATTCCTGCAGAGGCGAAGTTCTCCAGCCCTGTGACCCAAGGGCTTTTGATAGATGGTGGTTGGCTCCCTTCTGGCCTTTGAACTTGTACAAAACCCTTTGGTCTCTTAATTGTCTCTCACTTGTCTCTCAATATGTGCATCTCTTACTGAAGTTCTCTGCTAGTACCTGGGCCCTCAAACACAGAGCTTGAGTGGGGCAGAGCGAGTACCTGAAGGAAGCAAATGAGGAAAACCAAGATACCGTGTGTGGTACTTACTGTCTCCAGGCCACCACTTCATGGCAGAGATCTTTGGTGTGTTCAGTATGAACTCCTGTGTAGTGATATCAAAGACTGCTGTTGTTTCCAAACCCTGAAGATAAGTACCTTTGAAAAAATAAAATAAAAAATCTCCTGGTGTATCACAAGGGTGATTAGGGAGGGTGGAGAATCGCTGGAGGCTGGTGTGGGTACTACCAGGCTTTTGTGGTTTACCCTTGTGACGAGAACTGTGGGACAATTATCCCAGTGACCCCACACCATCTTCTGCAAAGGTCTCTCAAGCCACATGGTATTTGGGCAAGCTGTCTGCTTCATGGTGACTACCATTGACTCGGGCAAGCTGCCTGCTTCGTGGTGACTACCATTGACTCGGGCAAGCTACCTGCTTCATGGTGACCACTGTCAACTTGGGCAAGCTGCCTGCTTCATGGTGACAGCTGTAAACTCGGGTAAGCTGCCCAGCTGATCCCCTCCGCCAATGGTCACTGCCTGCTCTCTAACCATGAGCTTTGGCCTTGCTCATTCTGTTTTGTTCTACGTGAGCAAAACCAAGGCCAGTGCATCTCCAGCTTGCAGGGAAACACTGAGGACATCAACCTCTAACGCACAAGTGGCCACCTCTGCCCCCATGAAGCACAGACAGCTTGAACTCAAATTCCTTCGAGAATCCCAAAGCCCCTCGTCCTACAGAAACGCTGTGTTTTCTTTGCAGCCTTACCATGCCCCAGTTCAGTCTGGGCGTAGCTCCCGATGAGCCGATACTGGGTGGCGGGAGGAATCCATTTGGCGATCTGTTTGTCGGAGCCCAGCACCGAAATGCATCTCATGAAGACACGGTGAAGGAGAAATGCGACGTCTCCTGACAGCGCCCTGTGAGAAGGCACGAGGGGTATTTTTGTGTGGATTAAGTTCCAGAGGTGTGAAGAATGAGGCAGTGACACTGCGGTGGCCACCAGAGAGAACCACCTGTTGCCTTTTGATTTGTTGTCATACCTTATCCAACGCAGTATTGCAGGAAAAGTGCTCTTCCAAGCTGCTTTTGTTCCCTCTTTCATAACACAGCTTGCTGAAGCTCATTATTTCACTTGCTCTTGGAGGAATTATCTGTTCTGAGTAGCAGATGCTGAGCTCCTAAAAACACAGCCCAGCTCCAAAGCTCCTGTGGCTATGATAGCTTGAGAGCCTTTTGTATCTATTTTACTTCAGAGGATTTTTTTTTTCCTGATGATTTGATTCACATTTTAAGGCTGAGCTAACAAATCCCACCACCCTACCCTAAAACCCCCAAACCCTGGGAATTCACTGGAGGGCACATTAGACTGAATTAGGTATGTTGGCATCTGAGAGCTGGATTTCCTGAACTTTCCTGTTCTGGGGAAATACCTTGGTACGCTGGGTTTGTTGCTGTGGTGTTTGCTGCCGGTGAACAATACTGAGGTTCATGGGGACTTGGTCTGACTTGAGATGTTTTTTTCTTGTGGAAAAATTAGAATACATCCTTGTAACACCTGATCTATTGTCTCGTCAGGTCCTTCGGCATCACTAGCTGATAGGGCTGCACACATCCTAAAAAGCACTATTCCAGAAGCTGTGTGTGGTGACTTGGGTACAGTAATTTCCATGGTGCAAATCAGAAACTCATTTGTTTTAAGCTTTTGTGTGTGTGTGTGTGAGAGAGAGAGAAACTCTAAGAAAATATGAGGAATATAGTCCCTCTTCCTGGGATTCCTCAGAATATGGTTGAATTGCCTCATAGGTAGAAGTACATGTGCTCTCACGCCTAAAAATAAGTGGCTCCGCAGTTCTCAGTAGCTTGTGTGGCTGCTAGCACATTGCTTTACTGCAGTGCTCTAGTGACTGTCTCATCCTAGACAGACACCTTTTATTCTGAACAAATGGCTGCAACCTTTCTTTTATATTGGCCCTGAGAGAAAATGTCATACTGAAAAACTGGGGGAAAAATACGAACAAAAAAGTTAAAGGGAAATCGCTTTGATGAACAGAAAAAGATGTAATGAACCCTTGGCAGCCTATCCAGAAATAATGTTACTCTAACTGTGATTTTTAAAAGCTGGTTTTTAAATGTATGAGTGATTCAGTGTGTCTGGCAGCAGGAGCACCAGGACTGTCAGGCGGAGCTTGGTGCTCACCTGGTGGTTCCCCAGACAAGAGTTGTCCTACCCGGACAAAAGCTGCATGCAGGGCTGGCCCTTGGCATCAGAGGTCTGGTAAAACCAAGTCCAGCTGGGACAGGTGGTTGAGTTTTGTTAGGTTTTAAAAATCTGAGATTTTTTTTATTTTTTGATGGAAGATTTCTGCCTTTATCAGTCCCATTCACTGTAGGCGGTGAAGAGCTTAGTATAAAAAAATATCATCTTCCGTGTGACAAAATATTGGAAAGTGGCTGAGCATCAGTGGTGATTTGTGAGGTGCAGGCGTTGCCCTTTAGAATGAGTTTTGAACTTGAACCTTCTCACTGGGTATGTAACCCCACCAAATCAACAGTGTGCACTGAACAAGAGCACACCAGTAAATTATTTAGCAAATGGGGAAAGAAGGAGGGGCAAGCAATTAAAATGTGGAGCTCAACACCATGCAAAGTATTACAGAAATCTTCTAAGGAAAGGATTGAGAGGAATATTTTATTCCATTTATCTACAAACTAAGGTCTTGGTGTGTGTGTTTGGTTTTTTTGGTTGGTTGGTTTTTTAATACAATGTAGATTTTCTAGATAAATGAAATGTCATCTTTGTCTGAAAGTCAGTAATGGAACTGAAACAGCAGCACTTCAAATTCTGGTTATGCGTTTTAAAAAGGCTGGGGAGTGGTATGCGAGCGGTAGCACAGGTAAGGAGCTTGCTGCAGTGGATATGTCACACTGAGGATGTGAACTGCTGTCATCTGTCACACCGTACCCATGTGCTGCTCCGTGAGAAGTTTCCTGCTGTGTATCATCATTTTCCCTTTTCCCCTGCATGCTGCTAAAGGAAAAACCCATGGCAGGTTTGCATCAAAACCTTATTTGTCTACTGCTGGCCTCTCCCAGCCTTTGCTAAACCTGCTTCTTTTTGGCATACAAAATTTTAAGAAAAAAAATAGTTGTGCATTTAAACCAATAAATAAAAATCACCTGTAAATGTACTTGAGTTCAGGTCCATTCTCAGTCCATCTCATCTCGTGCATCTTTCTCTGGAGGTGAACAGCTTTTCTGACGGCTGCTTCGTACCTCTCATTCTGGCTCTGGAAATACTGATTTTCTCTGCTAAATATGGGGTCGCTCTCGATAGCTTCGACTGCAAAGCAACACAGCAGAGTTGGTTCTCCTGGGGCTGGAGGGCTGCGGGAGGCACCGAGCCCTGCGTGGAGGAGCAGCCAGGGCTGGGTCCTGGATCCCGATGCTGGGAGTTTTTAGGGTGGCTGCAGGCAGGTTTTACTTTGCTGGTACTGGATCTGGCTGTCAGGTCTAACTCTGAAAAGCGGTGGGTTTGGGAAAAGAGGAGGGGAACTGAGTGGAAATAGTGACACTGCAGAGTAAGGCACTGTCCCCAGTCAGGGTGTCAGAGGTGACTTTGTTCCTCAGTTGTGTTGATTTACACTAACATGGGACCCCATCTCCTCACTCCCGCTTTTTTTAAGAGATGGGCGATAAACAGAACAACCTGGGAGTGCAAAACCCGCTGTGCAAAGGAGCAGCAACAGCAGTGACGTGGGGATGCTCCGTACCAGCCTGCAGCTGGGGACCGCGCCACAGCTCACTCACCCACCGCCCTCCGGACCCGCGTCTGCTCCGCGCCGCCGTCCAGCCAGGCCGTGAGCTTTTCCACGCTGAAGGAGGCCGCTCTCCTCTCGCTGGCCAGGTCAGGGTTTACGTTGCCGAGGACCGAGCCCTGCGAGTACTTGCTGGTGTCCAGCAAAGGCATCCTGGAGGCTGAGCTGCTCTGGGAGGGGATGGGGCTCGTTAGGCGCTTGGCACCCCTTCAGTGGGTATGTAAATAGCCAGATTTCCACGTTAGTTTCTTTTAAAAAACGGCAAAACAACAGGGGTTGCATGAATACTTAGACACTGCCCTGTCCTCATTGTAATGACAATGAAAATGTAGGGCGCTTTCAAGAGATCAAAATGCAGGTTTTCTGATTTGTTTTTTAAAAAACATAAAATCTTAGTCTTTCTCCAGTCTGTCCCCGGTATTTTATGAGAGGTACTGCTGGACTATCCACAGCTATGTGTTAATGTTTAAGGGAGTTTCTGGCCCGTTTCCCCCACGCTGCCCCCAGCTCCCAGCCCTGCAAAGGCAGCTCTGCTTCCTGCGGGGCTCAGCTTACATTAACTCCTAACCTTATCATTCCCGTGTTAGCCGGATTTACTGCAGGATACTACTACTAAAAAAAAAAAAAATAAACACGTGTGGTATGTGGAAAATAAAGCAGATTTTTCCCTTGAAGAGGCTGCTTGCCTTCCTGAATTATTTATAACACCATAAGAAGTTAAAACTCTGCAAATTCTCGCAAAGATGTTTTCATTCTTGCTTCTCAGATCTTAAGCTCAGGGTGTCTTATTGTTCTTGGAGGAAGAAAAGCCTCAAAGCAGCGTGAGTTGGAGTAACACAAACCTGCCCTTGAGCCGCTGGAGCTCCGGGACGGCTCAGCCGCCAGCTCCCTCTTCCGTGAGGCCGCGTAGGAAAAATCCGTGTGTCTGTCTGCGATGTGCCAACGCAAACCCCCACGTACCTTGTCCCACGCGTCCCCTGGGGAGCCGTCTGGCTGCTGCCTGCCTGGGCCAGGCTCCGGCGTCCCCGCTGCAGGGACCTTGTCCTAGGGGCCAAGGGAGCTGGTCCCGGCCCGTGGGTGTTTCTGGGTGTTCATGGCGGTGTGTCGGAGCCGACCTCTGCCGGCAGCGGCCTGAAATCCCACAGCTCCCGCTGCCGAAAGCACCAGAGCCTCCGCGTTTAAAAACAAAATGCCCTTTTTCTGATCTCACTTCAGGCTGTTTGTGCGTCGGAGGCTGCACTTCAGCACTGTCACACAAGTAGCACCCTGCCCCTGTCACAGTGTATTTATCTATCTATCTATCTATCTATCTATCTATCTATCTATCTATCTATCTATCTATCTATCTATTTTAGTTTGCTGAGGATGGAGGAGAGCACCCCTTGGGCTCCCACTGCTCCTTGCCTGTGGATTTGACTTGCTCAAGGTTTTCCCAGCTCGGTTATGGCGCTTCCCTCAGCCCTTCCCGCAGTTTTGGGGAGCAAGCCATGAAAACGGGGAGGTGCCGGGGGATGGATTGTGCTGGGGAAGGGGAGGTTGCCATGGGGTATGTGCTGCCTTCATCTCTGGCAATCCTGAATCCATCTCTGTTGCAGTCTGCCCTGGTGTGTGGTGGGCAGGAGCCGCTACTCACCCGCTGGCTGCATCATTGTGAACCTGACGGCAGAGGAGCCCATCCATGAGTCTGTGCTGCTGCTCCCGACCTGCCTGTCTCTCGCTGGAAACTGCTTTGTCAGGGAAGGAGGTGAAACAGGTGAGATTCATTGTACCTTAGAATTGCTGTAATACCTTAGAGTTGCTTTAATATTGGAAGTTAAACAAAAGATGGGAAATGAGGTGTAGTTTTGTGTAACTACAATGTTAAGCTTGAGCCTGATTGAACCAAGCCCAGTGGCCGTGAAGGGCAGAAATAACCCAGAACACCTGGCTGTGATGCAGGGAGTGTCCTGGTGGATGGTGCATTAGGGAGGTCTCTGGTGGATTAAAGATGCTGTGTGTCTCTGTCATGGAGGCGCGTCTGGTTATCCTGGTCTGTGCCACACAGCATCACATCCTACAATGACTTGTGGTTGCCAGCGCTTGGATGCAGGAACATCTTTCTGAGGTTATCCGTGGGCTTTCTCTACTTGCTCTGATGTTTTCTTCCGCTGGAGTCAGAAGCGCTCAGCCTTGTGCTTCTGGAGCGCTGTTTGAGGTTCAGCTGGTGGGTCTGGGTCTCCCAAAGGAAGGGTGAGGGATGACAGGTTGGAAGAAGCCTGTCCCCAAACCCGTTTGCAACCTCATGTTTGTGCAGGCTTGTATTTGAGCAGGCCTGGGTAGGTCATTGCCAATCTGTGTTAGCGAAGTCTGGCTGAAATGCCACCGGAGCTGCACACCCGGCAGCGTTCTCATCCACCTTGGCTCTGTGTGCTCACGGGCTGTAGTGGGGACCCACAAAATCCACAGGAGCACCTGGTTGTGGTGTGTTGGAACACACCACAATTATGTTGCTGATAATTTTGCATTTTTCCCCATTTCTGTAAGCCTGGATATACCTGGTATCATGTCTGACTTCCAGGTTTCGTAATACGTGCACGTATTGAATACCCTCTTTTTTTCTTATCTGTGCTCTTTGGTTGCTGCTAAAATACTTTAACAATTTTTTAAAATAATGAAGTGAGCACACTAGTGTGATGATTACCTTTCAGCTCAAAACTGAGTTTTTAAACTAAATCCAAGAGCAATGTGTTTCCTTGGCTTTGTGGGTCTTACCCTCCCAGGCAGGCGGGTGGCCATGGCCAGTTAGAAATCAAGCATTTGGGAGTTTCAGCGCACAAAACCTGATTCCACAACTTTTGTGCCCTTAAACTTTCAGCAAATTGAGATGTGGTCTGGGGATAAGCAATGGGTGAATCATGGGGTGTGGATGATGGAAGCAGCTTGTTGATGAGTAAGTTAACACAGCCCTAGCAAATAAGTTGCTGTCAGACTTCACTGGTTTTTATGTTCAATCAGTTTATTTGGCTGTTGTCTGCTTGTATCCTTGAAGCTTTTTCAATTCCTTATGGAAAAGAGCAAAATATACAACCGTTGTTTAGTTTATTTCTTCAGTACTGTCCACATTAAACAGTGTAAGTTAATTAAGTAGAGTTGCATGACATATACTTTTATATAAATGTAAAAACACCAACACACAATATTGACTATATACCACATATGCAACACATACAGTGCAAAAAATTGTCTTCCATCAATACTGTATCTTCTGGGTACACCATATTTATTCAGGAATGTGTTTTAGGGGCATAGGAAGGAATCCATTTAAAAGAAAACAGAATCAAAATACCCCCAAATGTTCCTGGTGCTGCTTACGCTGGTGGTTTTTCGGGTGCCATCTCCACGCTGCTGCACCGTGAAGCACAAGAGCATCGGTGAAGGTTGTACAGGCTGCGGGTCTGAGCCCAGCCAGGGCGGCGGGTGCCAGTTCATAGGGCTGAGAAAAGCTGAAAATGACCCAGACACCCCTTAGCAACCATGGATTGTGTTGGTGCGCAGCCCCTCTTTGTGCTTTTTAGACACCACATCAAAGGGAGATACCTTGATTTTTATTTTTACTCTTTTTTTCCAGATAATAGTTGCATACTCAAGAAGACGGCAGCAAAATATTTTCAACCTTTGCATTGCTGCTCTGAGCTTACCCAGACCTTACCCGGTGGCTCCCACCCAAGGACTTGCATAAATGCCCCCGTCCCAGCCCAGGTGAGCTGGTAACACTGATTTCACTGGTGCATATGGAGCGACAGATTGCCTCTCCTGGAGTGCATTTCCATCTGTGGCAAAATTACAAATTAATTTGCTGATTTTTTGGGGTTTTTTTTTGAGCTCTTTGATCAAGGCTACTTGATCTGTGCCATAACCCCTCACAAAAACCCAGCACAGTAATTCTGGCTTGTTATTTAAACTGATGTTATCTATGGAGTATCATACAGCCATGTACAAGCATCCTCAGCAACACCTTTTATTTTTTCATGAGAAACTATATGAAAAGCTTCCTTTCAGGTCTTATTTGACCCATAGTGACCATACACACTGGATTTCTGAAATAAAGACCTGTTTAGAAGAAGCATGATGAGAAAGGACCATAAAACCACCGCGGAGGCAGCGCCATGAGATGGGGCTCTCAAAGACTGAAACTGAGTGAAGGGATTTCATAGTCCAACCTGTTGTGAAAGCCCTGTACCTGTATCACTGGTCTTGACACCTGACTCGGGTGTTTTACTCAAGCTGCCAGGTTGAGTAACAGTCCTCTGAAATGAAACACCCCACTGAACTGGGAAGACTAGGGGAAGGATTAGTAATTTTTAAATAAATACATGACAAATTCCCAGTTTCCCTTAATTCCTGTATTGATCCGCTGAAGCTGTGGACAGTAGTTATGGTTTAACCAGGTTTTACCTTCCCAGCTGACTCGGGCCATTCAAGAACCCGTGTTCCAAGGCAGCCGGTGAGTTGTGCTGTTTAGGCTTTGTATAACAGGGCTGATGTGAGAAGCAAGAAGCTGAGATCTTCCTGAAGGAGCAATTTTAGCTCTAGATGGGGACCCCTCAGGGCACAGGTGTCCCACTAATGTGTCCATACATGATGCAAATGCACCATCTATCTCAGATTTTCTGTATCAGGAGCAAGAAGATTTTTAGCTTTGCAAGGTGGCAACTGAAATGAGGCAGCTCTGACCTCTGGAAAGGGGATGAGGAGCACTGACAAGTAGTTTTGCATCATCACCTATGTGCCCCATAGCTGCCAGTGCCTTCAGCTGTGTGCAGGGTCACCAGTACAGCAGCCTGACACCAGTATGATGTGACCACGTTGCCACCTCTCAACCACAGGACATTTTTGTGGGTCCCTGTGGTAGCACATGTCCAGCTGCTGGGTGAGGGGCTGAAACTCAGTAGTCCAGGGGCAAGAAGCATTTTGTCCATCTGCTGCATCCACAGGGATCTGCTGCCTCATCACTGCATGCTTCCATGAACACCCATGCTGCCAACACCCAGCGGTTGCTTTCTGCACCCAGCATTTCCCTCCCGCTCGGGGTGCTGGTGGTGTTAGTTCAACATCTCTTGTGCCTGAGCAGAACTGCCTAAATAGCTGTTTTTGAAGAGGTTTGAAACGCAGTTTAAAGGTGCTTGTGAAGATCGGTTGCTCCTGCCTGTGCTGCATTGGTATGGGTGCACAGAGGTTGATTTTTGTAATATTCTAATGGTACAGATGTGCTGCTGGGACACACGGTGTTGGCGAGGCTTGACTCACACTCCGGTGCAATACCTTGGGAAAGCTGTTATTGTCATCTGGGCTCTTCTCAGTAATATACAGACTGTCCTTTTTAGTTACCACTCCAGGTTTCCAGGAGGTTCTCTGGAGCTGCAGCTGCCCTCCTGTCACCTCGTGCCTGGCAAGCCCGTCTTTGGGAAGAAGCAGGGGTCCCCCAAACCATCCCACCACAGACTTCCCTGGCTTAAACAGTCACTGCATCTCAAGGGTTAACCAGGAGTTAGCTGGAGGTTAGCATGCACCCACCACCTGGGGGGAAAGTAACACCATTTCTATCTGCATCTCCTTGTGTGAGTATTTCCTTCATGAGAACTGCACCTTTCCCACAGTGATACTTTCCTGGGCTGGGAAAAGCTTTTCTGTGCCTTCTACTGGAGCAAGTGTTAATAACCATAAATAGCCCCAATTATGTGGCTGTGAATGTCCACCATGTACAGAGATGTCAGCATGCATGTGTCAGCGCCGGCCTTGGTAGGATCCCTGTTGAGTTTTGGCAGAAGCTACGCTGCTTTCTCGTCCCCAGTCACTGTCGATGTTCTTCTCAGGTTTTCCTTGACTTTAATGAATTCTGGTGCATGGTCTTCCTGCTTCTCCTGCTCTTTCTCCAACTGTAGGAAAGCAGAGTCACTGTTATCTGTGCATGCTAAAGGACAAAAGTGCATTAGCTACGTTAAAATGGTGGGCTTCATTGCTGCTGCGTGTCTATTTATTATTACTCAAAGCTGAATGAGTGTGTAGTGGCATGCGTCTGTCTGTTTTTCTGGCCAAATTACTTTATTAGTATTATTATTATTTTAATTATATTTTATATTTTTATTATATTTTTCCTCCAGGGAGGGACATCTCCAGCAGAAAATCAGGGGGGTGCTTCACTTCAGACCTGGCATGGAGGAGGGGAAGGTTTGAATCCTTCCCAGCAAAGGAGGCCTGTGAGCCTGGGAAAAGCTGTCAGCATCAGCTTATCGTCTAAGACGGGGTAAGTTGTTGTACTGCTTTGCTTTTATATCCAAATTCTTAATGGATCTGTCCCTACACCACCTTGTTTCATATTCCTAGTTCTTCTCTGAGAGTGCTGGGCTTTGATTTTCAAGGGATCTTGGCTAATACCATTGCAAGGGAGCTGTTGTGTCATTAGTTAAACAAACTAGTTTCATCCATTTGCAGTGCAAATGGTGGCAAGTAGGATAGGGAGTGACTTTTTTTCAACAAGCTGACTGGCTTCTTGCACTGGTTTGGGTACAAGGGCAGGCACAGAGAGCACTAGGACACGGCTGCGCTACTGACAAGCACCCACGCTGGATATTGCTCTCCCCTGGCATATTTTTGGCCAGAGTACATGCCAGGAACTGCTCCTCAAAGCAGCTTGGGTGTGATTGCAGAAGGTTTTGCACCTTCCAGCGCATCTGTGGCCTCGCACCCCCGTGTCCTGAGCACCCCTGTGGTGGGTGCTGCAACAGCCCCCATGCTTTTCGGGGTGCTTTGAGCTGGAAAGTGCACCCCAAGGGCACCATGTGGGATGCAGAGGAGGTCCTGGGTGAGGTGGGACTAATGAGGGGATCCCACTGTGAGGATGAGGGGGCTGCAGCTTTGTGGGGCAGCAGTGAAGGAATTGGGGTTCCTGTTTTGTGGAGGGGTAGCGATGCTGTTCCTTGGTTTGCATCTTAGCCCACACATCTCCCCTGTGGTCTGTGCTTTGCATGGGGTGGTGAGGATAACTGGGGGGTGACTGAAAACTCAGTTCTACCTGATCCAGCCTCTGGTGCCTCTTTAACAGCTCTTTTTCAAAAGGAGACTGCAATTTCTTTGCCTCTTCCTCTTCCTTCTTCTGTCTGATGAGTTGGTTTCGCCGTCGGTGCTCAAGTACGCGCTGCAGCTCTGGTTTGCTCTCCACGCCCAAACCTCTGGGGATAAAAAGCAGAAAAATCAGGGCAAAAGCACCTATATTCTGGGGTATAACCACAGCTGGCCCAGAAACCCTAGAACTCTTCTTAGACCTAAATAGAAAGCTGGGAGACCTGGTCCACAGACCAGCCCTGATCCACAGATCCATCCACAAGGCTTTGAGGGTGTCACTGGGAGCACCTTACCGGTGGGACGGTGCCTTGGGCTGCCGGCCTGGGGTGGGCACCAGTTTGCTGACTGTGTATGGGACTTGTGGCAGTTTTGCTAATCCTGTTGTGCTGAGGTGCTACATTTTTCTGGGTCAGATATGGAAATGGGACCTTCCGTTGGCTTCTGCTGGTACTGGTTTTATTTATGTCAGTGGCATCCCCAAGCAGCATTGAGGGCATTTTAAATAATGACGATTTTGTTTTCCACCAGCAGGGGTAGTTGTTGATCTGCAATAATTATCCCGGCAGTTCCTTTCCTCCTCGTTGCGTCTGGGCTTTGCTTCAGAGCTGAGATCTAGAGATGACATGCAGAGTTTGGGTCAAGAAGCCAAACCGAAATGTCCTTTTCTCCTGGAATCCAGAGCCTTTGCCGGTGGTGCAGATGCCCAACTCCCCTTCAGCTGCTCAGAGCATCTCACAGTGGGGCTGCTCCAAGCCCTGTTCTGTGAGGGGTGGGATCACGGGAGAGGAGACATGGCCAGGACATGCAGGCAAGGCATAAATATGTGGCAAACAGATGAAAGAAGTTCTCAAAAAAAAAAAAAAATTCAGAAGTCTAGCACTTTGAATATTGTCATGCCCGGATTTAGACGCCGAGATTTACCTCCACCTTCCCACCAGCTTCTGCCCCACTAGAAGCATGGGAGTAATTAAGGACGTGTAGGGCTATGGACGAACATGGAGCAAGTCCAGATGTCCTCCTGTGTGGCTGTGGGACAGTTGCTGCCCCTCCAGGATAGTGGTTTGACCAACTCATCTCCTCCATGCCAAAAGGAATCGGCTTCCTGGCTTAAATCACTAAAAGTGGTGATTCCACCCCACTGAGTCTTTGTCAGAGAAAGGCAAAAACGTGAAGTTGTTGGGAAGCTGAACATTTGCTGAATTTCGAGAGACTTTTAGAAGTAGCTTGTGGAAATTATATTTTTGGGAACAAACTGAAGACCTTGTAGCTATCACACATGGCAAAGGAGTAGGGCCTGACTGCTTTTGTGGGTTGGATTTAACACTCATTGAAATCAATGGGCTGAGAGTATTATTACAAGTCCCGTTGTAAAATGGGAGGTGTTTGATGCTCCTGGGGGTGAGGATCTGTTTTGGGTTGAGGAGGGGACCCGTGTCTGTGTTGATGGCTTGCCGAGGGCCCGGTGGGTTGGGATGTGCTATTAATGCAAAGCTCCTCCTCAGCACCCGGAGGTTTCTGTTGACCGAAGGCTGTTTGGTTTCTGCTGAGGTCGTTTGAAAGCAGAGGCATCAAACCCTGTGGACTATGGAGCTTCCTTGGCAAGGTGGCAGGTGCTGGGATGTCATCTCATGTCATGAGAAACTGAACTGACAGGCAAGAGAGGAAAATGTTCTCCAGATACAGCAGATCTCTGCACTGTCACGGTGTGGCTGGAGACCAGTACTTGCATCCCTCCAGTGCCACATTTAGGGATGCTTCCTGTTGCTATTTATTTTGTTTTGCTTTATGACAGAACAAAGTTCATGACAACGTCAGTCAAACCAGGCCCTGGAGCTTTAATGATGTTTTTTCGAGGCAGGAAGAACTTGGATGCTGCAGACGTGCTTTTCCCAGGGCTTGAGAGAAGGCAAACCTGCCTTGGCTTGCTGGAGCCACAACTTGCAATGTTGCCTGTGGATTTATTGCTACTCTTTGATTTAATCAGCCTGCGTTGTTAGTACCCAGAGGTGTTGACTAAGATAAGGGTTTTATTGCGCAAGCTGCTGATTTGAGTTGTTTCTTACTGCTGCTTAAAGGGAAAAAACAACAGCAAAAACAGGAGCAAGTCATAGAGCCTTTTCTCTTCCCTTCTCCCCTTGCTCATCCTGTAGTAACATGTAGCAGGAAGCAAAACTGGTGGATTCCAGAGTGACAAGACACCAGCAATGATGGATTATTGTTTGCAGTAGGGTTCGTTTCACATACTTGCTGAAAAATATTTGCCATATCAGAGACAAAGCAGGTTTAAATTGATGCCTGAGCCATACAGGTCTCAAACAAGAGGGATCAGGAGATGCAGGATGGCTGCGATGGGGCTGCCTACTGCCAGCGTCTGATAGCACATGTGGATATATCGTGGTGGCAGGTATGGCACTCAAGTACAAAGTGACGATGCGCTTTGTATTTGCCAGTTTGAAGTTCAGCTCAGCCTGGTGCCATGGGATCTGTACCGTATCTGCCACCACTTGTGTCTGCTACCTTCATTGCAGGAGTTTCTTGATGCTTTGGTCCATCATGGCTAGACTGGAACAACATTCTGTGAGATCAAAGCCAATGCTGGTGGCTGAGCCTTTAAACTGAGCAGTGTCACTGGTCAGGATGTGGTCACTCTCAAACCAGAGAGTTTTAAAAATATCTGACTGGTATAGTTACGTCTGCTTCAATGCTGGAGAACGGCCTGGGCATGGTCCCTGTAATTCTTCTGATTGTGTGAAAATCAAATCAAACCCATGCCCAGCTAGTGCTAGTATTGATTAATGAACCCTGCTGGCAGACTTGATTGTTTGCTGAATTAATATATGTGTCTGGTTCTCGTAATGACTGTAGTCCTTTGGAACAGAGGCTGTGCTCCTTTTAATTAGACAGTCAAAGTTCTATTATGTCAGAATATTTCTGGGTATTCAGAAAATGTCAATATAAAGCCAGCAGATTTCTTGCTGTGCTAGAAAGGCTCTGAACTGAATATGCTTTTGTGGCACTGATGTTCAGATAGTTGCTGCAAAGGAATGATGTGGTTTTAGGTTTTCAGCCCCTGGTGTTGTTTCTGTACCCCCAAAGACTTAAATTGGGGTGATGGGGTAGAAAATCAGGAACGTGGATTCTAACCTATCTCTATTGGTCTGATTTTTAGGGAGACAGTGATTAACTTTGTACAGAATATCTCACCCTGATGCTATCCCAGCTTTCAACGGCTCCATCCAGCCTGCGGCTCTTACTGCCTCTGGATTGACCGTAAAGCACACAGGAAGGCTGCACATTGCTGGAGACTTGGCAGTGATGGAGACAGAAGAACCAGGACCAGGGAGAAAACACATGTGGGACACCGAGCAGGGGCTCTAGGGATGCCTTGTATTTTCCAACACTTGTGGCTTGAGGTGGGTGGAAACAGCGAGCAGCTCCAAAAAGTGCTTGCTGATGCTTCAGGATGGCAGAGCAGGGGGCTTTTTGTTCTGCTTTTGTTTTAAAAGAAATCATCGCATCAGAGAAAAGGACAGGGAAGGACTACAGCAAAATTTACATGGTGTTCATTTGCGAGTGAAGGTATTTATTATGCCCTTTCAACTCGCAGCCTGTCGCTGGCACTTTTGCCTTGGCTGCTGAGTTCTGCAACACCTCTCAGACCACTCCAGGCTGCAACCTCCTCTTACCTTTTGTGGTTCATCAGCAGCTCCCTGTGCAGCTCTTGGTGGCTCTTCGAGGCTTTGACAGGATTCAGGAGCTTTTTAGGTTTGATGAGGTCTGGGTTTCCATCTATGTAGTCTGGATGAGTCAGGATATTCCCACTGTCTGGTCGCTCCCGCTGTATTTCAGTGTACATGGATGCTGGAAGAAAAGAGAGGTGTTTGCATGAGCAGCTTCACCCCGCTGTGCTTTGGGAACCTGCTGGAGCGAGACAGTGGAGAAGAGATGGTGTCTGCCCCATCTGCTCAACACCCGTGTTGGTGTCTGCATGCACGTGCCTCCGTGTGCCTGTGCAGGTTTTTTAGAGGTTTTAAAAAATATTCCCTTGGTGTTGTGGATGAGACACGTATTAATTAGATCATTTAAATTACTTGCCAGCCACTCGCTTCAGTGGCTGCAGTGTTTAGTGCCAAGGTTTAATTAATGCAGTATAGGTCTAACTAAAACTGGAAACAGCCACGACTGGACTGTGCTGAGCTGCTGCTTCCGCCGTCCTGGCCGAGGCCATCGGTCCCTTAGCACGAGGGGACGCTGTGGGGTTTGAGGTGCTTCTGGAACACGGGCCGGAGAAACTGCTGCTGTATCTGAAACCTCTTGTCAAGGAAAGATTTCGCTGATATCCTGCTGGCCTAATAAACAGGATCGAGCCCAACGCCAGGAAAATTGCAGTTCGCCCATGTGGTCGCGCTGTAATAATTTGTACGTTCTGAACGTAGGAACAAGAGCCCACTGTTTTGGAAGTGGTGACAGCTTGGATTTCAGGCAAACCACAGGGCATATTTGCTGTTGGTATTTTCCAAGTGCTCTATATTTCTTCTTTACGAAAAAAAAATGACACAAAGTGAGCGCAAAGCACAAGTTGTAAGGCAAACTGCATGTGTTAAGCTGTGTCTTTAAATGCACAGCACAGTGGGGCTGCCTGCAATTATTCCATGTACCATCTAATCAGGGGCTCAGAAACAGCAATTTATTCCTGACTATTCACTTGAACAATTTGGAAGTTTACCAGTAAGAACAAAAAGTCCCAGGAAAAGGGTGTAGGCAGCTCCATATCTTTAAGTGTCTTGTTATTACAGTATTTCTAAGGGTTGAGTGTGGAGTTATATGGGTTGGTGGAGCAGCAAGGAAAACAGTTGTTCAGTAACGTTGCCTCTCTTATTGCCATCTCACATATAAAAGGAATAAAAGCCTTTTAAAAGAGAAATCAATAAAAAAAAAAGCAAGAGAAAGCAGGCTGGGGCATTCTTTCATAGCAAGTACTTATCAAATGTAAAGTGGATTGCAATCAAACAGAATTCTGTAAGGAATAATGCTGCTGAAGAAATGATTCAATATCAAACAACTTCTCATTGAATGTTGATGACAGCCAGTGCCTTACTGCTTTGGGAACAAAGAAAAACAAATGAGAGCCCATTACATGAGTGTAATTGGGGTGAATAGTTTGGTACCTATTTAAAGGGCACTTGGAATCTGGAACCAGTGATTTCTTGTGTCAAATTATTTTCCTCTGGGATCATACGTCGCTGCTGGCAGAAGGGACGCTGGCGTGGTTTGATGTTCTATGGCAATTGCCAGGCTGGCTCAAACCCCAGCGGGGCCGGACTCCACAGTCTGAACCTGGGGGCTCAGTGTTGCCTTCCAGAGAGTTCTTCCAGGAACAGCCAAGGGTTAAGGCAGCACAACTTCATGGCTAATTTTGTTAGATGAAAGCCAGGTTTTGAACAATGAGAAAATATGTCAGGTTTTCAGTGGGATAAAATTACCCTTTTTCTTTTTCCCCGCCCCTTCTTCAGCTTCTTTCCTTTTTTGGTCTTTTATTTTTTTTACAGAAAAAAAGACAGGCAAAAGTTGGGGAAGGAAGGTACAAAAGCAAAGGTCTGTTTTGGCATTAATGAAATGGATGAGCTCCCGTTTCAAATGGCAAAACAATGTCTTTATTCTTCAAAAAAAAAGTCCCTCCATGGAGTAACCTAAATAAAATGCCAGGTGTTTTTAATGGAAACACTGGTTTTGGGCAGCTATACTAACAGACTAGCCTCACTGTCACTGTGTCATCCTGTCTGTCACCCTTTTCCCACTATTCCTGTGGCGCTGTTCAGACCATAGCAGCCTTCGGTGACAGAGATGCCTGCACTTGCCTGTGTGCTCAGTACCAAATCCAGCAGGAGAAGAGCTTGGGCTTATTGGGCTTATCAGGCTTGGATTTGTCCCCCTTAAATCCACCTGTTGTGTTCTGCTGGGGGATAACGCAGTGAGCAGCGACCATGGAAGGATTACGTGGCCAACCAAGCCTGAAGGACCAACCTGGATGCTGTAAATGGCTGTAAGTCTTGTGACTTTGGTGTTTGTTTTTTTCTATACCAAGTAGCTCTCAGGCCCTGCTGCTAAGCTGTACTAGCTCTTGGGGCACTGGTGCAGCACTGTTACTTATAAAGGACATTTTCCCCCTGCCTCCGTGATGTATGGATTTGCTTTTGCAGCACAGGAGTGGGAGTCCCTTCTTCCCCACCTCCAAGACCCAGATTGTAGGAGATTCACTTGGGGCAGGCTGTCCCCACAGCCACGTAGGGCTAATGCCCAGCAACATGCAGTGCCATTGCACAGTGTCATCCAGCCCTTCAGTTTGGTCTTGTGGTGTTTCCACCCCCCGGACACTCAGCATGATCAGGGAAGGCCCCCCTGCCCTGGCCTTGGGGGACCCTCTGCTTATGCAGTATTTTGGGGGAGCACTGTGGCGAGCCTGGAGGTTTTGAATTGGCTGATGTGGTTATTTCCAGACTGCTGCAGTGTAACATTGCATGGCCGAGGCTTGCAAAGAAGCAGCAATTTATCAGCCTATTTACTGAAGGCAGATGGGGAACTTTTCCCTGAAACTAGCAGAAATGAAGAAATTACTGGGAAGGAAGGAGTAGGAGGAACTGAAATGGACTGGAAGCATTTCTGGTCAGGCAGCTGCTAAATCAGCATGCAAAAGTCCTCCCAATGAGTACATTTGTGTGAACAGTTCTGCAGGGGCCAGGACACAGCAGGTAGCTCTGAGCTTGGTTTTCGCTGTGCTAGGTGTGCCCAGGGGTGTGCAGGCACCGAGGCTTTGCCTTCCACTGGGTGATGGTGCTGCCCTGGGGACAAAGTCAAAGCCCTGATCTTGTACCTGACTGGGACTGGAAGGAGCCTTGAACCTCAACACAAGAACAGCACCTTAAACCTTCAGAAGACCTTAGTCTAGAATAATTCAAAGAATGTCTCATTTGCATTGAGCAGAAAAAGATAAATGAGAATATAATAATATTGGTGTGCCTAAAACACAGCGCGGGGTTATGCTGGGAGTAAGCATGGGGCATCCTTTCTCCTGCAGGTTGGCAGATAGGGACCCAGTGCAAAATATTTCTCAGGGAGTAGATCTATCATCTTCAAGACCTGATGTAATTCATGTCCATGTAAGGGGAAACAGACTGCTATCAGGCTGCTTTTTGTCAGTATTTATAGTGCTGGAGGTATAAATCAAGCCAGGTCTCTGCAGTGGATTTACAGCAGGATGTCTGGTTTTGCATGATTCAGCCATAGATCAATGAACAAGGCTCTGCTCTGGCACCTCCTTGGCCACCACCATAAATCAGCAAAAGGTGTTAGACATTTTTATATTGTTCTTGGCAAGATATAACAAAACAAAACCAACACCAAAACCTGTGCATTTTAATACCCTGTGCTGTACTCAGAAAGACAACGTGACCTTTTAAATAGATCTGCTCTGGAGTGTTGCTTGTAAAAAGTAGCTGTGTTCCTTTGACATATTCAGTCTTTTGCTTGCTTTTAAATATTTTCCCTTTTCTCATTTCTAGAAGTCTGAGGCTTTCTAGGAAAGGTACTTTTCCAAGTGACTTTTCTGTAAGCAAAAAGCAAGGCTGCCTGGAGGAGGAGGCCAGGGCCACCGGCAGGTACTTGGACTGTGTGACATTATCTCCTCTCCCAGCCGTAGCTTTGAAACAAGTTCCCAGGCTTGATTAATTTTCCAATAGACCCCCACAGGGAATATTCAGCATCTTTGAGATGGCCCAGAGACCAACCACCCTCCTGCCCCAGGCTGTGGGACTGGTTGGAGGGGAAAAATGTCATTATAAAATCTTGGCCTGTTCTGACCTAAAGCAAAGCGCAAATTCCTGCTCACCTGGAAATGCTTATACATTTCCAAATTCCTGTGAGACTTGTGATAAAATCATCACTCTGCAGTCCTGGAGCAAATTGTTTCCACTTCTGATTATGCTCAGCCCCAGTTTTTGGGGGAACAGGATACCAGGCAGTTTTGGTGCAACATGAAACGACTTTGAAAACCTGAATTTTGCAAATAGTACATTAATTGTGCCCTGCTGGGTGCGTAAGATGTGGTGGGCTGCTTGGGGTGCTGAGTGGCTTTTGTGCAGCCCAGGGCAAGGAGAAAGGCTTTAGCATGCTCCTGAGGAGGAGGAGAAGGAGGAAGAGGATGAGGAGGACTGGCTCATGTTGCAGACAGGGGCTCAGCTCTCCTTCCCTTTGCCGCTGCTGCTTTTTGCTTTTCCCTCAGAGGGGATGCCCTTCAGAGAGCATTTATTTAGGATTAAGCGACTTGTCTCTCCACGGTGGGCTGCCCCGCGGGTCCCTCTGCATCAGACCGTGTGCTGTTCCGGGTGCTGCCATGGGCAGCCGGCTTCACCGTCCAGGCGGGATGGAAATAATCCCCAGGAATGTTAAGGGGATTAACGGCGCTGGAAAGGGCAGGTAACCCGAGGGGTGCTGCCTGCATGGCTCCAGCCATTCTTCACAAGGGGAAAAAACAAGAGAAATTGGAAAGAAAACTAATCCATAGCTGTTGGGTTTAGAAAACTGTAGGGTGGAGGTCTGGGCTCCTACCCAGCACCTCTCAACTTGCAACTGTATAAAAGAAGGTGCAGCAAGAAACCATAGTTTGGCTGCTTTTTTGCAGGTTTTCCTGTGAAATGCCTTCTCCCCCTTGGCTTTTGTTTTACAAGCTCTCCTTGATGTCCTGCCCCCTGTGCGACCTGCTCGCCCTTCCCCGGCGCATCCCTCGGCCCTTTTCCACGCCACCTGCAAAGTGAGTTTCTCTTCCCTTAGCCCTCTGCAGCGCCCTGTCCCATGCAACGCTGCCGTGATGCTTCTCAGCATCCTTAACTCGCAGATCTGGCGTGCTGTCTTCTGCCACACAGGTCAGTGTTTCGCTTTAGCTGAAATCTATAAAGCAACCATAGTTCGCAGTCTTTTATTTCTGCCGTCTGTGCCGTTTGAGAACTGACTTTCCAACTAGACTATCTCAGGAGAGGTTTGTCAATAAGGGCAGATGATGGCCAAAGTGCTTTTGTTAAAAATACTGTCTGGGCATCCCTTTCTGGGCAGAGGATGTGCCTTTGTGAAATGCCATCTGTGTAAAAAGAGGCAGAAGGCATTATTCTGGGAATGGGATGCAAGCTCAGAGGATGTTACTACTTGTAATTCTGTGAAACCCTGTTACTTGGTAGAAGAGATGAGACTGCACAAAAACCTCAGGGTCAGAGCCCTGGATCTGGGTTTGTAAAAACACTGACCCAAGGGACTGTTTCCTGGGCAGAAATGATCACTTAAAAGTGTGGCTACAGGGAAGAACCTCTGGTTTTGTGGATGCTTGGGATTTATTAATGAATGTGTCTTTTTTTAAAGAACCAACAGATTAATGAAGGGCTGCTGAAAGAAGCTGGTCATACACATACTACAAGTAAAGAGGCTGCAAAACCAACACACTCATTATGCGTCAGCAGAGCTACTTTAAAGCTATTTACACAAGTAACCTGAGCCTGGGAAATAATGTGAGTTTCTGACACATTTAACTGCAATCCTGGGGACAGCCTTCCCTTTTCTGGGCTATGGTCCCTGATGGCATTCACTCCCTGGGGAGCCCTCCTTCCCCCAGGACGAGGGATCATCCCTCACACCCCCCTCTTTGGAAGGCTGAGGGGAGCAGGTCTGTCCTCACACCCCCCAGGGGTTTGCATGTGCGTGGGATCTTTAAATCAGCTGCCGGTCCTTTTAAGTACTGGGACACGCACACTTCTACCGGTTAACCAGAAGTTAACTTTGTTTTTCATTTAGAGCACGAACTTTCAGTCAATGCTGCTGAGGCAGTCTGTTTCCTAACAACGCATTTCCACTCTCTGAAGTGGAGCCCTACAGCTTTTCCCATGAGAGTGTAATGGGACAAGAGGTTGTGCCGTATGTTAAATCCTACAAAGAATGAAGCCGAAAGTTTGTCTCTAGTTTTGGATTCTTGAATTGATGGCATTTGCTAATTTGCATGATTTTCCTAGCGTTAATTAATTGTATTTTAGAAACAGAGAATAGCTGGGGTTGGCATCACGGTGCAGAGAAGCAACTGCGTGTTCATCCCCGTGAGCCCCAAAGCTTTGTGGGCTGAGAGCAGCTTTGGAATGTGCAACTGCACCGCAGAGGGTCTGCCACCAGGAGGATGAGGGGTTTGACCTCAAAGGTTGGCACTTGCTTTTGGAAGCCACTTTTTGTGTGATCAGTAGGTTCGGGGCAGGACAAGGCACCCAGGTGCTGGCTTTAGCGGGTCGGATGTGGGTGCTGCCCGCTGGGGTGACTCACTGTGCCTGGGAGCCCTTTGGTGGGTGAGTCCCTGCAGCTGAGCCTGCAAAATGTGCCTTAGTGTCCCAACTAATCTGTGTGTTGCTGTTACCTGGCTGAGCCCAGGACAAAATATCTGTCATTCCTTCACATTAGCTTAATGACTGCTGTGGCTTACTGCCCTGGTGATGGATGATGATGTTAATAAGGATGATGATAATAACAATAATGATAATAATGTGAGCCTGAAGACTGTCAGATGCTAATTGTTACCCACCCTGGGCAAGATGGTACCAGCTTCTACCCTCACAGTGATTTTGCCCTCTGGTTCCTGCCATGCCAGCAGCTCAGGAACATCTCATACCAATGCATCTGGCACATTCCCCCTTGCTTGTCACCAGGCGACCGTATCACCGATAAGTGATACGCGTGCTCCGGAAAGGAGGCAAAGAGCCTTTGTCTGCTTTTAATCTATAGTTTTAAATAATTAAGTAAGGCTAATTCTGGTATTTATAATGCAATAGAGTGAATGTAACTCGATGTGGCTGCTGTGGGAAGCAGTTCCCAGCTATCGTGTGGCAGCAGCAGGCAGGGATGCCCCAGGTCCCTTCACCTTCACTCAGCTCTGGTGTTCAGGAATAAACCCCACGAGGTCGCGGGGTTGGAAAGGAGAAAGAAAACCCTACTGGAAATGTAAAATGGGGCAGGGGGACAGGACCCTGCAGCTCCTGGCACTGCTGCCACATCTCACCCCGGTCCCTGCCTCTCTGCTGAGCACACGCTGGGGCTGGGTCACCAGTGCAGTCCGAGCTCCCCACCAGTACAGCCAGTGCTCCCCGCCCATACAGACAATGTTCTCCCACCAGTATAGCCAGTGCTCCTAGTCCTGCCCATGCTTGCTGAGCACCGTGCCAGCGCTGCAGCCCATGGGACTGGGGTCCCCCATTTACTCCAGCACAGCACCCATGTGAGGGGGCACAGAGTGGGCACCAGCTCAGCTCACACACCAGCAGTTGCCATCACCCCGAATGTAAAGGACCTGGGATGTCACCCTGATCACCCGCTGAGCTTTGCACTCATCACATTTATTTGGAAGAGAGAAATCCCAGCAGGTTTGGGACTAGCTGAGCTGTCTGGTGTGTAGAAGTTACTGGTACCCTGTTTTGTGTTGGCTAATGCTGGAAATGCCTGTACAGTCAGGCAGCAGCAAGCTCCTCTCTGCCTGCAGGCAGGCAGGGTTGGGTGTGCTGGTTAATCATTTCATTTCATTACTTTGGACTGTGATAAGCAAAGATAAGCAAAGATAACAAGGCTGGGATCCCATTCTGTAGCAATCACCAAGGGGTGTCAGCCCCGTGCCTTTTGCAAGTGGCATTTGGAGTGACTTGTTTAGTTTTGTTAAGCAATGACAGATGCTTAGCAATATTTCTTGATAATCGCAAACTTTTAATATCTCATCAAATATTTTCTCAGTGCATTTGCCTGCCTATGAAAGAGACACGCATCAATCATTAATGAATGTTTTAAGGTAGCTCAAAGGTATTTTGTTGAATACAGGGAAAATCCTCCCGTGTTGATTTGCAGGGATTGTGTTATATTAACAAGTGCACCCTGTCCAGCCCAATGCTTCTCCAAGAAGGTTTGAATCGCAACATGGGTTTGCTTACAGAATTTTTTGCAGGATATGGGTCTGTTTTGAAGGGCAGAAGCAGAAGGGCAGCTTTTCAGCCAGCTACTGAAGTATTAAAGTAACCTGATATCTCAAATAAAATTTAAAACAGGGTCCAAAGTCACCTGTGCGCAAACAGGTATGCAGCGCAGACTAACCCCATGGAAGCTCAGCAGCCCGTCCCTGCAGGGGGGAGCTGGCAGAGTTGTGGGGATCCCCCGAGGCAGCTCAGGTGGTCCTGGACTTACCTGATTTCCGCAGTGTGGCCCTGGGAAGCCCGGGGGGCAGGTGCTGCCCTGCGCCCCATGACATGGGGCTGAGGCTGCTGCTTCTGCCCGGCTGTGCTCGCGCCTGCATGAGTTTTTGGCAGGGTCCGACGAAGCTGCCCGGCTCTTGTCAGGTCTCTCCAGCGGGAGCAGGGACAGAGGGTCACGTGGAGGTGGCCGCTGCACTGTCGCTCCCTCCCTGCTGCTCTCGTCACCCCACGGGGACCCCAGCAAGTGTTGGAGCTCAGATGGCAGCAGCTGGTGGCTTTGCCCGCTCCTCAGTGCTGGTCCCAAAGGTCTCTCTGCTGCCCTGAAAACTTGCTGCCTTTGCTCTTCGCTGCTGGACGATGTTTTCCCAGGACAGAGGAACAAGCTAATTGTTTTTTCCTCCCAAAGCAAACAGCTCTGTGCATGCCCAGGTGCCCAGGCAGCCCACTCAGTGTGGCTGCTGCTGCCAGTGGAAAGGTTGTGTCCCTGCTCCACGGAGAATGATTTCTCCTAAGCGTGCCTTAAGCATGCTCCCAGAGAAATCAGATCGCCCCAGAGGAAACCGCACGCCCACTCTCTTTAGCAACCACTGCAACAGCCAAGCCCGGCACCAGGGCAACCGCTCGAGTTATCGTGATTATTCCCTGGCATGTTGCAACACCCCGTCATCTACCAACTGCTGCATGGTCCCAGGGGAACAGCTGCTGCACCTCATGGGTAAGGGCTGCAGGAGGCAGAAGCAGCCCCTGGGTGGGGACCATGGGCGTCCTGGTGGCACCAGGGCTGTGTGATGCTGCTGCATCGCTGCCCCAGGTCTCATCCTGCTGACATGCAGCCCCTGCCTGGATCGGACCCCTTGTCCCCATCCGTGCTGTGGCTGGATGTACCATGTTGGCCATCCCTGAATTACCACAGCCTGGGAATCCAGAGGCTGCAAAGCTGAGGGAGGAGTTTAACCACCTCAGCAGCTCTGGGATGGGCACTGTGGTCTGGCTCTGCCGAGGTCGCCCTTTGCCAGCCTGCAGTTGCCCATAATTTTGGTCCCAGGAAGTGGGCAGGAAACTACTTCCACCCCGAGAAAGGGGATAAGTGATGCTGTGGGGCATCACCGAGGTGCGGGTACCAGCCACATTCCTGAACCCATGGGTGCACACACCAGCGTGGCCACTTCCTGACCAGACGCTCCCATCCCTGCAGAAAGGGGCCAGGCTGCTGTAGCCACAGGGCTGCTTATTCACTTATGTCCACCTCTCCACATTTGCTCCTCTCTACGTCCCAGCATTTTTTCCCCCCATCCCAGCCGTGTTTTCCAGCCAAGGGCTCAGCAGCGCTGGTGTGAGCAGACATCCCAGCCTCTCCCTCCCCCGGGAGCACAGGCTGCTGGACTCACCCAAGCCACCGCTCCTGGGCTTCCCACCGCCACCTGGACACTTGGGCTGAAGGGAATATTCTTTCTGGAAGAAAAGAGAGAGAAATGGGAAAGGACTGCACAGGTATTGTTCTGTTACAGGAGATGAAATGTAGGAAGAGTTGCTGGTCATTTGCTGCTGTCATTAAAACTTATTAATTTATATTTTTTTTACCTCCTGACCAGGAGCTGTTGGATTTAACTGACATGGAGTTTCAAGTGCAGGAGCTGAGGGGCAGGCTGGTCTGCATTCCCCTTTGCCTGGTATGTGTGTATGTGTACTTGTGTGTGCATAGTCAGCCCAGCCCCATCAGACGTGGGTTAGACACGGGCAGGGTTTGAAGGTCCAATACAGCTTTTGCCCCTAGACCAAGGCTGTGGTGGAGGAAGGGGCTTTAAGTGGGGAGGCCGTGCAGTTTGTTTGCTCAAACTGCAACCTGCCTTGCAGTCCACATATGCCCTGTGAGCTTTTCATGGCTATGCAGATTCTCCTCACATCACCTGTTGCTCCATAGCCTGTCTACTCGCATGCTTCTAAAAACCATTTGGCTCAATGCAGCATCTCGGCGTGCATCAAGAATAGTGTGGCCAGCAAGACCAAGGCAGTGACTGTCCCCCCGTGCTTGGCACTGGTGACAACCCACCTTGAATACAGTGTTCAGTTTTGGGCCCCTCACAAGAAATCCCTTGAGGCGCTGGAGCGAGTTCAGAGAAGGGAACAGAGCTGGTGGAGGATCTGGAGCACAAGTGTGATGGGAGCAACTCAGGGACCTGGGGTGTTCAGCTGGAGAACAGGAGCTGAGGGGAGACCTTCTGATCTCTGAACTGCCTGAAAGGAGGTTGGAGCATGGACGGTGTTGGTCTCTTCTCCCAAGTAACAAGTGATAGGACAAGAGGAAATGGCCTCAAGTTGTGCCAGGGGAGGTTTAAATTGGATATTAGGAAAATTTTTTCACCAAAAGGGTTGTCAGGTATTGGAACAAGCTGCCCAGGGCAGTGGAGTCACCATCCCTAGAGGGGATTAAAAGACACACAGATGAGGTTTTTAGGGACATGGTTTAGTGCTAGAGTTAGGTTACGCTTGGACTCGATGATCCTGAGGATCTCTTCCAACCAAAATGATTTTACGATTCTATTCTATGATTTCTTGGGACTTGGACTCTGCCTGGCTGAGGAAGTGATGTGGTCTTTTCATTTAATGTATAAGTAAAGAGAAGATAATGCTGTGCTGATTGTGCCCCAGAGTGTCACTGATAGGCAGCTGTCCGGTTAACTAGTGAATGCCGAAGGAGGAAGATGGCTCTGGGGGAGCCCACAGCTGGGTCCTCATTACTGGGGCTGTATATTAGATTGACTTTCAGTCGTTGAGTTACTTTGCTAGTGATGTTAGGTGCTGGCTGCCATTGGTCTAGCCAATTGCTGCGGCATCAGGAGCTTTCTTGTGTGGACACGTCTCCCGTGTATTAAAAAGCCCCAGACAAGTCAAGTGAGTACCCAACACACACACTGGCTTTTCCGTGGTTGTGTAACACAGCCAGCCTGACATGAACACAATGACAGTGAGATAACGCCGCCGCCAAGACGGGCTCACTGTCTGTCCGGCCGCAGCGCCAAGGAGCCTGATACAAGCTGTGAATTACTGAGCAGACAGCTCTGCCTGGCCCTGCCTGTATCTTTATTAAATCTCGCTCTCAGCACGGGGTCGGGAGTGCAGCATCACTGTCAGTTGTGTCCAGACTCCTGATCCTCAGACAAAATTCTGGCCCCGCTGAAGACGCCCAGACTCGAAGGCAGACAACGTTTCACCTCCTGCTGCAGGGAGGTCCTGGAGGCTGGTTAAACATTTCCTCCGCTGGGTTAATGCGAGATGTTGGCTGTAATGGTGAGGACCAGCCCTCCCTCCTGCTCCCTGCCCCCCTGCACACACTGTGCAATCCCACTACAACCTGAGTTGTGCTTGTTGCACCGTGGTGGTGACCTTGGTGGTGGCAAAGCCAAGGACATGTAGGTTGTTCAAAGCAGTGCCTTGTCCCTAATACCCCGTCACCTCCATGGCACGGGATGGCTGGAAACACACTCCTGCTAATCTCCACTCCAGCTATTAGTGTGTTTGCAGAGCAGGATGGCTTCTCACACCTCCCCAGCTCACCAACAGGAGTTAATGATTGCTCAAATGATAGAGACTTTTACTTGCTCCCCATGGGTCAAAATGGGGACAGGACTCTGTCCCCAACCCTGCTGTGCAGGGGGTCAGGTACTGCAGGAGTCAGAGGGCTTTGTTTGTCACAGTGAGGGTTCAGATGGGGAGGGTGTATTGCAGTAAATGGGTGGAAAATGCCTGCATCTACCCAGGACTAAGAAGTGCTAACAAAATCTAGCATCAGACGGTAACACTGTGCCCCTCTGCAGGTGAGTGGGACAGATGCACGTGGGGTGGGCGGATGAAGGAGAAGCTGCCCCAAGCCCACCCGGTGCTTCCATCCATGGCAGCAGCAGCCAGCCCACAGCGGCCCCGGCCAGGGAATTTCTTCAGCAAGAGAAGGAGGATCCTGGAAACACGGCTGATGGGAGCAGGTACCACTTCCAACCCACAGGCCAGCTCCTGCCTGGGATCACCAGCCTGCTGAGACCATGTCAGTGGGGACACCTACCACTTCAGCTGGAATTAGCTATTAAGTGGGGTTAAATGCAACAAAGCAACATAAAGTATGAATAGTAAGTAGTCTCATGTACTTTTACTGCTCTATGTTACTCCCAGATATCCTGGGCATCATTATACCCCAGCAGGACCGTTCCTGGCCCTGACTGATGCACAACAAAGAACTTCTGCAGCAAATGTCTGGAGGCAGTTTTGCAGGTGTAGGCTGCTTTGAAACACCGGGTCTAAGCAGGAATCCTCCTCCGCAGCTCCCTGCTTGGGATTGCAATGCTCCAACCGCAGCTTAAAGCCAGCCTCTCTGTATAAACCATTAATCAGTGTTACTTGTCCTACACGTGGGCGCTCTAATATTTACTTGCAGCAAAATTGATACCTGGGAATTTTGGCACATTTCTGCTTTGATGCAAGCCATTAGGGAAACAAGCCATCAGCGTGGTCAGAGTGCGAGCCACGGGAAGGGAGAGGAGGATGGTTTCAGGCAGGTTCAGATCAATACAGATGCCATTAAGGAGTGGTATCTTAGCATCTGTACTGCACTATAGCCAAGTCTGAGCCAATAAATTAGGCAAGGAATAACTGCAATCAGACTATGATTATAAAGAGGTATTAAAGTGGGCAAAATGCCACCTAGCTTGAGAGCTGATGTGAATCTCTCACAGACCTGGTTTTGGGAGGGAAGCACCATTAGCTGGGTTGGAAGTTGCCCAGCCTATCTGGGAGTAGATGGGCTCAGAGAAAGGTATTTTGTCCGGAACATTGGTGTTCAATGAATGAACACATCCATTGACTAAAATAAGTCTTATTGCTTAACCCAGAGGCTTTGAAAGAAGTTGTCATGACCCAGAACAAGGCATTGATGGCTGGCAGATTGAAGCCAGCATTTCTGTGTGTGATGAAGCCACAAAACATGCAATTTAGAGGTCAGCCAAACTGTACTCTACCACTGCTTTCAAACAGCCTCAGATACCCTCTTGCTGCTCCTGCTGCTCTGTATGAAAATGTCTCTTACATGCTCCTGGATGCTGAGATGTTGTCTAAGCTGTTGCCTAAATCTTCTCTGTTACTGCTGAATTCTGGTCTGTCTGTGCTCATTTGCAGCAGCTGGGACTGATCCAGAGACATCAGTGAAATCATCCACTGGAAGAAACTTTTGAGGATTAGTAAAGACTTTCTCCCATCTGTGATGTAAATGCACAAAAAATCTGTCAGCTTGATTGTTTTGCTGCAAAGTCTTGCCATGTGAGGTGTTGAGGCTTATTTGATCCAGCAAGCTGGTGCACATGTTTGTCGAGATGACACCATTTTCTTGTTAAGGAGAAACACAAAAAAAATCACCAGCATGCCCCAACACCTAATGTCACTGCTAGTTCCCTGCTGGCCTTGGCCAGAGGAAGTGCTCCAGTTTAGACGAATTTCCAAAATTTCTTGAGGGTTAGGAAATACAATATAACAACATCCGCCCTCCCTTCCCAGTGGTGGTCACAACATCGCTGCTGTTGGAGCCGTGGCAAGAAACTGTGTGTTTATCTCTCTGGGTTCGGGAGGGTTACTCTGCGGCAGGGAGCTTGACCGTGCACATTCCTCCGCTCCCAGCTCATTATGGGACACTGTTATTTTGGCAGGTTTTGCAATCGGGACTGGCAGGCACCCAGGAGTCGGTGTCCAAGCACATCCCAGCGCTCCTGAGCCAGCAGCTATGAAATCTGCTGTTGCAGCGCTGCCCTTGTCGTGGGAGGGGTCTCAGCAGGGGGAGAGCAGCAGGTGGCAGCTGGCTGAACCCCCCACCAGCTCCCTGAACCCCCAGGGCACCCCGTGCCCAGCCCCTTCGCTCCCTGTCCCAGTCTGCCCAGTGCTCTGCTGCCCTTGCCCAGCCCTCCATACCCGCTGCCCACGGGTGAGCAGGTTTTTCAAGCGAAGCTGTGAGCTTGTGTTACTCCTGGTCCCTGGCCGCAACCACGGCTCATTTCCCTATCATATTGCAAAGGGCTTTAAGAAAATATCAAGTTATTGGTGTAACATTTCATGACCAGTCTTTTGACCTCCATGAATCTGCAGCATTTCTTGGGATAAGGTGGAGTTGAAGGCGGATGCTCGTGGCCATTCTCAGGAGGATCACCAGCAGCCTTGTGGATTTTGTGGCCACTCTCAAAAGGGTGATGAGCAGCCTTGGGGATTTTTTGACAACAGCAATTAGTAAATTTAGACTTGCAGAAGGAGGCTGGGATCTCTCGGTCTGGGTACAGGGCCAGGCTCATGTTACTGCAGCTCCTCTTGGGGAGCACCAGCCAGGTGGCCACTTTGCTGCCTAGTCAAGTGGAAAATTGCAAATGCTTCAAATAGCACTTGGTGTTATTTTATTCATAAAGAAAACACAATTTGACACAGATGAGTGCCGCGCTGACCTCTGCCTGTCTTTGCCCATTCCCCTCCCAAGTCCTCCCAGCAGGGCTGGCCCCGGAAGGCAAGACCAGCCCTCCTGCAGCCTTGAAAACTGGCAAATCAAGCCCAATTTCACAGCCTGCCCAGAAAGAAGAGCAGAAAGAGCTAAAGCAGGGAAGCAGCAGCATGGGAATAGGAGCTCAGCAGAGCCGCCAGCCCTGGGGCAGGGACCCCACTGAACTCCCCGCCGAGACCAGAGCAAATGCTGCTGCATGGGGCACCGGCTGCTGGGGAGATGGAGCGTGACGCACTCGACCTTAGCCGAAAATTTCCTGCAGATTAATGACAGCAATCAGTGAGAGGGCTCAGCCCTGCGGCAGCCAGCACCCAAGGCTCATTTGTCAGCATTCAAGCTGACTGCAAAGCCCAACGTCCCATGGCTAAGGGCACAGGAGGCTCTTGGCAGCTCTACAGCACAAACCAGAGCAGCACATCCATCCATCGGCGTGGTGCTGCTGAACCTGCTGTTCTCCTGTGGTCCTAAGGAAATCCTTGCCTGCAGTTCAGTGCTTTTTAATCTCATCCCTTGCAATGTGCAGAGCACGTAACACTGCTGCCTGCCAGGGCAGAGCTGAATTCTCACCCTTCAACCTGTTGGCAATACTTGCATTGCCCACCTCAATGTTGTTGGCACCAGTTAAGTTGTTGCTATGGATAAACCAATTTTCACCTGTCTCAGGAGCTTGTTTTTGCCCTGTACTGTAAGTATGGTGGCAATGAGGATGCCAAAGACTGCTCCGCTGTTTCTGGAGATGCTGCTGACTGCATGGGAAGAGCATCAGTCACTGGTACAAAAGGGGTCCAGCAGTTTTGGAGAGAATTGCTGTCATGCTGGAAAGAGACCATTAAGATACCTTGAAGTGCCTTGAAGAATAGTGTTTTTCAAAAATGGAGGCTTATGCCACATGAATAATGGGGACAATATTTATTTCTGGCTCCTTCAGCACAAAGTCAGCTGTATAGGGAGCCAGGACAGGTATCACAGCAGGGTGCTGGCAGCTGGTTTTGCACCGTGAAGGATGCAACATGGGGGCAGCTGATCCAGTGCAGCTGCAGAAGCAGCAGTGCAGGGTGGGGAAGGCAGACCCTTCAACTGGGGCACCTGTGTGCCAATTAGTTCCCTGCCTGCACTGAGCCCATATAAATCCTCCCTGGACAAAAATGCCAGCCTTTCTGGAGTGGGTTATATTAGGTGTTGGAGCTGGTTTACTTGTGCTGCCTGGGGATTTAGGCTGAAGAGGTAAGGAATAAAGCTGAGATCTCTTTCCAGGAGTTAGAGCAACTTACTGTAACGAGCTTGACTTCTGGAGGCTGGGATGTTACAGAGTTATTAATATTATTTTAAAAAAACCTCAAGCCTACAAGAGTCTGGAGCAGTGCACCTGTTTAATCAGGTTTCCCAAATGTCACCACCTATGAGACTTCATAGGGTTGAAAAAGGAAAGAAGAGGCAGGATAAAGTAATCTTAGAGGGCTTCTGTGGAGGTTTGGGGACCAGCCCTGGCCCAGCTCTCTGCTCTGGGCTGTGCTGTGTCAGAAGAGAGGGCTTAGAGGTGTTTGCTGTGTCAAGATCCTGAGACGTTGTTTTCTGGGCATGTGTTAATTTTACCCAGAAATGGGCTTTTCATCAGTGATCTCCCCACTCTCACAAGGCACTTATGGACTTGCCTGATGTGCAAAGTCATCAGCTCTTGTTCCTGGCCCTCTGAACCAAGGCTTGTTGCAGGCAGCACGTGGCAAACCCTTCTCCCCAAGCAGCGCAATGCTTCAGGACACTGAAATGTTGCAGTTCCCAGTTGCCATCTGATTTTTGGATTTGCTCCTGGAGCCGGTGTCGCCAAACAACTGATGGCATTCAGCGGCTGTCGGTGGGACTTGTTCTGCTCATGGGCCTTGGCACTCACAGCTCCTCTTGCTGAAAGCAAAGTGGCAGCCCCAGCCAGTGAATGGGGACAGTCACCGCTCCAGCGGGCAGGGTCCCTCGAGGGCTCTTGTGCTGGCCGGGCACAGGGATGCTTTGATAGAGCTGGCATGGACACCAGCTGCTGGCTTTCTGAAATAGGGAGAGCCACGAAAATCCCGCTGTGCATGCTGGTCTGGTGGGCACAATGGAGCTCTGCCTCTAAGGGCTGTGTCCCTGTGATGTCCCCTCTTGCACGAGGGGCTGCTGGACCACGGAGCCTGTCCTGAGTTCACAAGCTGATGCATTTCATGCCTCTTTGTCTTGCTGCAGTTAAGCTTTTCTGTTCCCTCTGGGAGCGATTTGGGCCTCGTTTCTCATCTTGGTTTTGAAGCAGTTTCAATTCCAGATGCTGCCCATGCTGGTAACTGCAGGGAAGGTACTGGTGATAGCAGGTCCCAGGATCACATCCTTCAGCCTCACGTGATCTGTGTCCCCATACCAGGATAGCCACAGTGCTGGTCCCTTCATGGCAGTTTCTTCCCTGTGCTCTGCTTCTCTGGCATGAAACAGCCATTTTCTCATGATGAACCTCTCCTCTGCAAGTCACCAACACAACTCCTCTTGTTCTGCTTACTGTCACCTGTGCTTTCCAAAACAAGGGCCTGGGATTTTTTTGTAGCCTGGATAAGAGTTTCTAATTTCTTGAATGGCGAGAACCAGCTTTTTGGTCAATCTGGATCTTTCATTTAACAATATAGATTAAAAAAAAAATCCCTCTAGATGTTGCCTTGGCATTTTGGAGCTCTGCTCCCCATTGGACCATGGTTTTCACAGCCAACACTAGTCAAGAGAAGAGACAGTGCTGAGCATGGTGGATGCTGCTTTAGCTGGAGTCACCCTGAATGTGTAGGCTTGGTGCTGGGGTGATTCCAAGCAGGACACGTGCATGTGGAGCTGAACTGTCAGGGTTAGTCCCATGAGAGGGATGTCTGGTTTGGGATTTCACCTGTATGGGGGGATCTGGGGAAGTGAGTCCCTTGCTCGATGTTAAGTGATGCTGGGAAAAATCACTGCTACTTCCTGCCTCCTTGAGGATGGGTGGAAAATCCATAGAATCACAACTTTTATATTTTACTCTCTCCCTGTACTGTGAGAGCAGCAAACAGATGTCTTTAAAAACTGAGATCATTCTCATGACAGCCAAGATAACTGAGTTCTACAGAGAAGTTTAGTAGGAGCATGACCCTGTTATCATGAGCCCAGAGCTGGTGGAAGGGCAGTGGCACTTATCTACCTGTTTGAGAGCCTCCTCCTGCTAACAACAGAATTATTTCCCCTCCCACCCTTTTGTAGAGGAATTTTTTAGGACTTGTTCTTTATTCTGGAGCTGAAGTGTTGATTTTTGTAGCCTTCACCTCTGTTATTGTGTGAATAATGCGTGTGATTGCCGAAAAGAGAACTCTATGAAGTGCAGCTCAGTGTGTTGGTGGAGCAGGTTGGCAGAAGCCAAAGTTGATTGGAAATAGGGGCAGTTGAGGTACACGGTGCGTGTCGTGGGCCACCTCCCCTGTGCCCTGAAGAGAAGGGTGGATGACGGAGCAGTAAGTGCATCCCATGGGAGCTGGGACACAGGCACTTCTCTGGCTGGGCTGTGGGGATGCCCTCACAAGTGGGGTGAGTTGTGTCCGTGGGGAAATCCCACCAGCAGCTCCCCAAAACGCCGGTCCTCTCCTTCTGCAATGCTCAGATGAAGGAGTTTTAAAGGATGCTCTCAAAGCCCCAGTTTTTGGCATGGTCAGCCAGGTACTGTGGTTTGCCTGGACAAGCGGAGCCTCTCCCTGGCACTGGCGTGCTGCCTGTTGTTGTTTTAAACCAACTGCAGAGCAAAGCTCCTCACTGGGCAGCGAGGCTAATCTCAGCTCATCTGACATTAGTGTAAACTGACACTCTTGGGAATTTGGGGACAGAAAACTTTCCCTGGGGAAGCGGCTGCTATGCAAACCCTGCCTTGAGAAACAGGGGAGAAAAGCAGCAGAGAGGTGCAGGTGCCTGGAAACAGCCCCCTCCTTTATTGGAGGGTCTGGAGTATCTGCCCCGCCACCCTGGGAGCTGCTGCTGGGGAGGCTGCGCTTGCAGGGTTATTTGAAGGCAGTTTGCTGTGGTTAGAGGGATGTTAGCCGCATCAGCACCAGCTCTGCAACACCCCTAAACCAGCCCCTGTCGAGTCCTTGCCCCACAGCAAGGGTGTCTTGGCAGGGGACGGTGTCCTGCTGGAGCCCTGCTGTTTGCTTGTACCCACGGGACACGGTGATACCAGAACAGGTTTTTTTGGGAGCAGCTGCAGCCTTTGAAAGTAGAAATGTCCTTGGAGCCACGCTGGCAGCCTTTCCGGCCCCTTTTGTTGTGGAGCTGGGGATTGCCTTGCACTCCACAATCCACCACTGTAATCCCCTTGGAGTGCTGCTCTGGTCTAAGTTTAAAAGGGGTGCAGCCGAGACTGCTAATGCAGGCAGCACTGGCGAGGGGTGCTGAGCCTTCCTCGTGCTCCGTGTTCCCGTGCGGGTCCCCTCTGGGCTGTAGCTGGTGGATGGGTCATGCTGGCAGAGCCCTTGATGTGACTGTGCCCTGAGTAGGCTGGTTTTACACCGGTTAGGGGAAACAGAGCTCTTCTGCCCATCACTTAAACCTGACCTGGTACTCGGGGAGGGCTGGAGCCTGCTGTTCGTGCCCACTCTGGAAATGCAGCAGAAGGAGCTGCCTTGTTTCCATCCCCCACCACCTTCAGCCACAGGGTACAGCACCGACCCAGCAGCTGCCACAGATGTCCCTGCTGGTTGACAGACGTGTGGTGGCACAGGCTTTTGTCAACCTGGGCAATGTTTGGGAGCCTGTGACAGGAATGAAATCTCTGACCTTTTGATGTCAATTAAGGTAAAACTGTCTTGGAACTTTTTTGGGGCTGCCAGCAAGCCAAGGGTGAGCTGGCGCAATGGGAGAGCCTGAGCTCCTGGGAACGTTTCAAAGCCATTCAGTGCTGGGCTGTGGTGGAATTGTGGGAGCAACGGGGAGATCTGTCCAAAAACCATCCGGTCTGGGGGTCGAGAGGCTGCCACAGATTGCATTGAACGCAGCAGGGCTGAACTGCTTGGCGCTGAGCCAAGCTTGACCTAACCAGCTTATTTCCTTGCTTTCAGTAATGCCCGTGCAAATGTGCCAAAGCCTGAAGGTCACAGCCACGTGAGGAATGGTCTGGGCATTAACTGTGGCCAGAATGTGGCTCCTCCTGTTTGCCATCATATTCCTGAGCCCCGGGAATGCCACATCCCCCCAGCCTGGCTGCAGCCCCCCCTGTGTTGGTGCCTTGGATGGGGTGCAGGAGAAACTGAGGCTGTCTGGGAGCAGCACCTCCTGTGCCTGGCACTTCTCTGAGGTCCAGGAAAATAGGTAGATGTTTGCTCATCCCATGTCAGCCCCAGCTGCCCTCCTGGCTGTCAGCAGTGCTAGCCAGCAGGTGGCTTTTTTGTGTGTTTCCCCTGTACCAGCGTCTGGCTCTGGTTTTTGAAGAAAGCCATGCTCTGCTGAGCATGCAGGGTCCGTCTTGGTGCAAACAGTCGCAGTTGTCCCTGTTGCAACAGCAGTTACTGACCTAGTGTGGTACACAAGTGCATTTCTCTTGGAGATCTGGGAGACAAGTTCCAGAAGTCTAATAACAGATCAGGGCATCCCAGCCAAATAGTGGTGATGCATCTCTAGGCACTGATGTCATCAGATGTGAACACAAAATGACATGTAACAGAATCCTCAGCACAACCCTCTCTAGCCACCTCTGGGTGGCTCTGACTCCGTAAAGCCCCGTTTCCTTTTGGAGCTGTTTGGGCACTCTCCTTGGGTGATTTGGAGGAGAGGGAGATGCGTGTGGGTGCCGTGGGACCTGGCCCAGCGCCTCCCCATCCCAGGAAGGAGCTGGCAGAAATTCACAAGTCACGGAGTACTTGGGGCTCATTCTGCACCACATCTGTGGGAGACATCCCGCAGGCTGCTGGACATGCTCAGAGCAAGCCTGACGTTTCTCCCCAGAAAGCCAAACTTTGCCTATCCTAGTGCAATGCTCTCACCCCCGCCTTGCTGTCCTGAAAGCCCTGGCAGGCCCAGATGCTGAGCCCATCAGGTGGAATTACTTAATCTGTCACTGATGAGTGACACACGCACCCCGGAGCAGGTCACTTCCCTCTAATCCCTTGCTGCCATCACCTGCCTTAACACGCATGGGGCAAAACAAACAACATGTGAGCAGATGGCGCCTTCTCCATCATCCCACCGCCACTTCAGCAGCCCCCAAAATACAGCCCCCTTACCTTTTTCCCGTGAGCTGCCCCCATGGTCCGACGTGTTGGCTGTGCCCTGTGCACTTGGGGTGAGGGACTGGCTGGCTGCCTGTGGTCACCGTCCCCGTTACTCCTGGGGGGATGTGTGGCTGTGCAGCTCCCGGCCCCTCAGTGGCTGCTGCGGGGAGATGTGGGTGAAATTCAGCCCGTCTGCAGCAGTGTCAGGCGGGAAATCTTGCTTTTCCTCCCTTCTCCCAGCACGTGGAGAACTCATTTTCTTCGTGCACCTAACGTCTGGCTCGCACCCAGGCTCTGCCCAGGCACAAAGGCAGCTTTCATGCTGTGGATGCCCGGTTTCTAAGCCGGGATCTGTATTTTGAGAGGCTGTGGAAGATTACAGTAATTGCACTTGACAGGGCAAGATGTCACAGGACGCGGATTCGTCCGGCTGCGGGGCCCCGGCACCCGTCGGTCCTTGCCGGTGGCATCCTTCCTAGCTGCTCCTTGGGTGCTTTGCCGAAATAAATCCATACCACCAAAATAAAGGAGGATTATCCCTCTGCTGCCCATCCGCATCCTGGCTCTTGGCTCCACTTGCACCACTGGATTTTGCAAACTTTGTTCCAGCGAATGCCCTGGGCTGCCTGTTTGCTGCTGGAGCCCACCAAGCCCAGGGTACCCTGTGTTGTGTCCTGAGAGGCTGGGCAGGTCAGGGCTTGTGTTTGCTGAAGTCTCGGGGGATGTGGCACCGTGATAACCTGCCAGGTAGGTGCCTGTCTCTGCACTAATACAGCTTTCAAAATGCCGGGGCACTAAAAAACCTCATTTCAGGATTGCTGTCCCCGCACCCACCACCCTTTTCAGATCTTTTTTAAAAAATTAGCAGGTTAAATTTGACTCCTGAAGCCTTATCTATACCCCTGCCTCCCAGATTCTGGACTTCTGAAAAGCTTCCATTTATTTCTCAGGACACTGTGACTTTGTCAGGAATGGCTCCTAAAAACACTGGCTGATGATTAAGGTGCCACAGGAGAGGCACTTTTCGCTCTCCCCATTTATTGAAAATAGTGGTGTACCTTAGTAACTGCTCAGCAATAGATTCAAAGCTAGTTTTAACTGTCTGTAGCGTGCTGAAACATAAGTTTTCTTTGTTTTGGCTTTCAACCAGATTTCTAACGTGCATTGCAAAGGGCCAGGAAGAGTGTCCTGCGGCTGAAAGGTGCCGGGTGTTTTCCGGGCTGTAGCCGATGCCGTGCGCTGGTTTACCCCATGCAGCCGCCTTTCCAGCTCTTTGGCTGTTTTCAGTTTGGCTTACGAGTGAATCTAGATCCTCTGAGGGGGCTTAAAATAGTTGGCATATTTATGCTGGCAGTGCAGCAGGGATGGGTGATGTGAGGGCTGTTGTGTCTGTTGTGTTGGGTTATTTCTCGCTGCCATGGGTTGGGATGATTCAGCGCTCAGGATTAACCGCTGCTGTTGCAGCGGATTTAGGGATCGATTTATGGCAGAGGCTTCCCTCGGCGTGGTCAGGTGCACGTTTAGAGCGCAGGAGGATAAGCCGGGATAAAATACTACAGCTATTGAGGGATTCCTCTGTGATGGCCATTTGGGAGTTTTATTTAAGGTTTGCTTTTGGAAGTTCTTACAGGTGTTGCACGATTTATCTTGGGATTTTTCCTTCTTTAGGGGAAAGTGGTTGCCTTGCTGCTTTTGGATGGTCATGCCGGGTTTTGGATCCAGGGTTTCATCCCTAAGGTGGCCGATGCAGGACAGGCTGTGTCTCTTCCTGGCCTTATCCTGCCAACACTCTCCACTTCTGCTCCCCTGGGGTGACCTGTGGGCTCAGACAACCAATGTGAACTGTCTGTTAGAAGCTGTGCTGGGGCAAACTCTGCTGTTAGAGGCAGAAAAGGCTGTGCAGAAGTGCCCCGTGTTGCCCTGCTCCAGCAGAAATGCTTCAGCCTCACGTTCTGCAAAACTGCTGGTCTGCTTTGAAGAATGAGGAAAAAACTGATACAATCATAGGAAATTAAAGTCTGTATGTGATGCAAATTTGTCCCTGTCCATGATGACAGATAAGCCTGGGCTGTTGCTCACAAGCTTTATCAGATCTCAGCAGTGCTCGTGCTCGTGGAGGCTTTGGACACACACAGGTGAATACACCCAGACACGAGTTGGTGGCAGATGCTCCCCCAGGACCTCCTCAACGTTGGGCAGCAGGATGGGAACCATCCTGGAAGGAGGTCTGCGGGGCTTTGCTGGCCTGCTTTTGGGCAGGAATCTCTCCTGTTCCACAGGGTCGGCCATCAGTGTTGGGGTACAGCTCCCCGAGCAAAGTGGCTGTGGGGGTGTCAGCTCTGGTGTATTGTATCCCTCCAGGGTGATGCTGGCTCCAGCTCTCCTGGTAAAAGGCTCCCACCTATCGGTTGTGCTGCACAATTTCAGCTGCCTGAGAAACCTGCACATCCATCCCTCCCTTTTTGCTGGCCAAAGTCGGATTGGTGCATCCCTGGTGTTATCACAACCTTTGGGGGACCTGTCGTGGGGGCTTAAACTCTGATTTAAGCCAGGAAGGATGCAATTGGGTGGGGGAAATGCTTTGGTCTGTGAATATTACCCTGCATTGCTGCAAACCATCCCTGTGGCCACCGGGCCTTATTGTGGCTGTAGGAGACAGTGTGTGTGGGGGTGATAAGAGATCCAGGGGGAACCCACCAAGGTCTGAGCATCCCCAGGGATGACCTTACCCGGTGCCATGTGGGGAGGGGAGCAGCTGTGTGCGGTGCTGTGGTGATGGTGATACCTGGCTGGTGGCAGAGGACTTGGCAATGTCCAGGAAAAGCCGGGATTATGCTTGAAAATGGAAGCGAGAAGGTAGTGTCTTATAATAGATATCTTATTTAAGAAATCTGAAAAACCTCCTACAAAGTTTTTGGTTTGAAGACAGAAAAAATACCCCAAATTTGACCCATAGATGAGGACAGCTCGGCTGAAACCTGGCCAGGTGTTTGCTCGGGCTCTACGGGTGCTTGTACAGCCCTTCTCCAAGCCCTGTGCAGCCCCTGCTGTGACACGGCTGGTCCCTGGAGCGAACAGCTGCTGCTGGGCTGTGTGACCGGGCGGTGCGGTGGGGCTGGGGTCCCTGCGGTGGGGCTGGGGTCCCTGTGAGACTGGTCTCGCCTTCATGGCAGGCTGGGACTTGATGTTAATCCATCTTCCTGGGGACACAGCCTTCCATCTCCAGCATCTCAGGCCAGCCCTCGTATTTATTTGTTCTCTGATTATTTTTGATGTGCTGCAGGAAAAAAGAAAAAAGAGATAAATGAACTAGGAGGTTGGCGGCACAGTGCAAGTTTGCAACGTGGCAAAACTTGCAGCTTGGCTCGATGTGGGGGATAACGCTGCTGGCCCATGTCTTCTGCAGAAAGGCATGTGAAACGTGGCTCGGGAGGTGCTACGGAGAGGCTGGGAGCCTCTGGAGCTGGTGGCAGGGCAGGGCCATGTACCTCTTCAAAGGGGCTCTTGTTATTCAGCCCTTTTGCTCCCAAAAAGACCCAGTTGTCACGGAAGCCCAGCTTGTTCACGTGGCTGCTGCCCAGCCCCACAAAATGTGCCCGTACTTTGTCATTCATCCTGAAAGAGGGTAAGAAGGTGTCAGTGTGGTTCCAGATGGGTGTCCCCTCCTGTCCCCTCTCTGCTGCTGGCAGCAGCACCTGCAGCTCCCCTCAGCTGTGGGTTTTTGGGGAGCCAGGTGTTGTTCCCAGGGCCAGACTCACTTTGTGGCAGCATCATCGTAGCTGGCTGTCAGCACCATGGTGCCATACTTGATCCCTTGGAGGAAGGTGTCCAATTTTTCAATGTCTAGGGGAGAAGAGCATTAAGGGAAGAAAAGGGGATTAAGCAGCTGTGTGGCTGCTGGGGAATCTCCTCTGGGTTGGTGAGAAATATCCTGGTGCCAGCCAGGATTTGGGGTCACAGGCTTGGGGAAGGATGTGGCTCCCAGGTGCTGTGTTCCCCATCTTGTGTTCCCACCTGGGGTCTCCCACAGCACCCAGGGCTGGGGCTTTCCTCCTGCTAGTACAACTGCAAAGGGGAATTTGCTCCTAAAGTTTGCTGGGAAATCCAGTTACGTGAATTTACTTCCCACCATAAGAAATTAACCCACTTGGCCGCAGAGCTGCCTGCCCTGCCATCCTGCCTGTGGCTGGATTGCTGGAATTATTCCTCATTCTGCATCCAAGGGATGTTTGAGTCCAATGCCCCATCTAGTGGCACAGGAGCTGACTGCTGTCTCCTTCCAGGTGCCTCTCCCACCGCACATCTCGCTCACAAACTCAGCCGGAAATCTCACGATATTGCTGTTTCTCCTTAAAACTCCAGAGTTACCGAGAACAGTTCGCAAGCCCAAAAAGCAAAAAGGGTGATTGATCCATGGGGATCACCCTACAGGGGTGATTTTAGCATGTGGTTTTGAGTATTCCTGCCAAAACTCTGCAGAGGTTTGGTAACAGATTTGCAAACATGGTGGGACCTGCAGCATCCTGCAAGTCAGTGCAAGCTGGGTTGTGAGCAGGCGCTGCCCCTGCTCAGGGCAGCTTCTTGCTGTTAGGAAGATTGTTTGAAGCTGGCAGGCACAGGGACGTGGTCTTTGCTGCCACCAAGCTCTGCTCCCTGTGCCTGGCTGCACTGGGGCTGGGGCCGCATCTCACCTGCCCTGCACCAGCGTCTGCTGTGCCCCAAGCTCCTCATTCATCCTCCTGCAAAAGGCAGGGAAACAAGCTGCTGCTCAGCCACCAGCAGCATTCAAAAACAGAGGTGAAAGCTGCAAAATCTCAGGATTAGTGTAACTACCTGATCTCAGAAAGTAGCCACTCTCAGGTCCCAAGTGCCCTGGATTATTTAGCTTAATGGAATTTTGTTTTTTTCAGGCTTTTACATGCACTTAAAATGCACAAATAGCCAACCTCGGATGTGAATGCATTACAAGGGCTCCAGGCTCAACGGCCTCAGGGAAAGCTGAGCTTTTCTTGCCCAGGCTGGCAACCCTGGTCAAAGTCCACTCAACTTTATCATTAAATACACGGCAGAGGAGCAGCCTAAACAGCCGGCAGGCAGCAGTGCCAGTGTGAGCCCTGGCTGGGAGCTGCGGAGCAGCAAAGGGACCGTGCTTACCTCCGGAGTACATGTCGAACGTACCCACTTTCAGGAGCTGCCCATTTGTTCCTGGAAGGTTAAAATTTGAAACAGAGCACAGTGAGTTTGCACTGGGGTGGCTCTAGGCTTTGCCAGACCACCAGCTTGGGGTTCCTGCCTCAAAATGCTTTGCTCGTCCCTCAGTGTGTCGTATTTGCTGTGACACTGAATGTGTTGCTCAGTGGAGTTCGGGAGTCATTTGTGCATGACTCAGGTGGGTTTGTTCCCATCCTCCTTGGCATTTCTTGCAACTGTAACTTTGCCTGATGTGCTTTTGGCTCAGCCACTGCGCCTGGAACAGGGTTCTTGGTGGCCTATCCCCTCCCAGGAGCAGGAAGGGACCCCAGCCATGGGGACAGAGGGGTTAGTGTCTGCTTGACTCACCGTTCACCAGTGCGATGTTCAGGCCTCGGCCAACGTTGTTTTTCACGCTGCTCATGAGGCTGGAAAGGAAAGTGGAGAGGACCAGTAAGTGCAGGGATGCCCTGGAGATACTGGTGCCAGTGAAACAATGTGATTCGGCAAAGTGGCTGCAGATAGCAAAATATCTGCAGGAGTGGTAGCAAAGAAAACTATTTCCTCTTTTTTTTTTTTTTTTTTTTTTTTTTCTTTAAGCTACAAATGCCCTGTGTTGGCCAGTATTGTGCTTGGTAGAGGCTAAACTTGCCCATTCAAGGCCAGGGCAGCCCCATCCCTCCCATGTGCTGCTTACACCACGTCATCGAAGCAGATGGAGGGTCCCACCACGTTTGCGGCACCACTGATGATCTTGAAGGCGAACTGGTTCTGGGGGCAGCTCTTCTGGTTCCCGCACTTGTGCCGGGGCGGCTGCTGGCCTGCGAGGGGGGAGCGGAGCTGCAAGCCATGGGGGGACACCGGCTGTGTCCAGGGGGGCTGAGCAGGGCTGGTGCTGGGGCACGGTGCCCCATGACGGGACAACACCTGGACCAGCTTCTTGCATGAAGGAGGCTTGTCCTGGGGCCGGGACTGACTTCTTGTTTGAGGTTTATGGTGCTGAGGCTGGGCTGGGTGGGATGAGCTGGCAGGTGCTGCTCTGGGTGTGAGCAGCGGGATGGCACGGCCATCAGAGGGGTGTGTGCCACAAATGTTCAGAGCTGGCGCTTGTTCAAGGCCATCCCTGGTGGCTTTTCTGCCTAGAGTTTCCCCATTCTTGGCCAGGGTAGGGACCTGTGCCACACTGCCTGGACGGGCCAGTGACCCTCTTCCTGCGGTAGCCTGTGGCCCAGGGGTGTTTCTGCTGGGGCAGGGGAATTGTTGAGGGTTTGTGCATTTGCAGAGCCCACCAAGGACATTGCTGCTGTGTGCAATAATGAAACTCCGTTGCATTTGGGAGGGTGGGACTTTGCTTTGGAAAAGGGGCTCTTGAGGGCACCTATTGTGATTCCACCATCACCCTCAGCCATGGAGCACTGTTGTGTGATGGAGATGAAGTTGAGAGCGGTACTCACTGCCGAGCTTGTTGGTGGCACCTGTGGGTACCAAGCAGGAGGATTAGACACCCAGAGAGATGCTGGCTCTTCCCCAAGCCAGGAGCAGCTGTTCAGGCACTATCTCTCCAAAACTGCTCCCCATGTCTGCAGGTACCCCCAGAGCCACCCGCCTTGGTGCAACTTCTCACCATGCTATCCCCAATGGTCAGAACTGGTGGTTATAGCCTTGGCCAGGAACTGCAGGTACAAATGTTCATGGCAACTATATGCAGCTCTGGGGTCTGGCTCACAAAGGGGACACCCACCCCTCCCTCCGGAGCCGGCTGGAGCCCTCTGGTGTCTCACCGATCCAGCTCCGCAGGCTGATGGCTTTCCAGCTGCGGTCGAAGTACGTCTGCACGATGAACCACGTGCCCAGCAGCGTGACGAGCAGAACCACGGACCGGATCACGCCTGCGAGGGACGGGAGAGGAGCCAGGTGAGAGCAGTGGCAGTGAGCGTCGGGGACTGGAGCTTCCATCTGGCTTCTTGGGGACATGGTTCGTGTGTCCCCGAGTTACCAGGCACAGGGTGACAGACAGGGCTTATGTGGCATGGGAAGGCACCTTAATACTCTTCCTTCATCCTCTAAAAGGACTCTGATCTCTTAATTACTATCTCTTGAGCATGTGGTGATGCTCAGATAGGCATTACCCTTCTACTGGGAGCCCCTGTTAATATTTCTCTCTGCATTAAAGTAAATCTGATAATTAGTCAGAAAGCTATGTAAATTCAAATATTTCTTACGTTCCCAGCACTGGGAAGGCTGCTGTCCCCCAATTAGTCACTAGCTACAGCTGAGCAGCTGCTAATACAAATGTGATTGGCATTTGGCTTTAAAGCAGCACTCATCAGAGCAAAACGTTCCAGCCCTGCATGGAAAGAGAGTAGAAAAATACACTGATATTGCAGCTGAATGGCTCTTATGGAACCAGGAATGTCTCAATAGCCGTACCTTCCCAGCCGCAGAGGGTTTCATTGGGAAAAATACAACAGGCTGAAATCTACACAAATCTGTTAAAAACCTGATGCTTATACAAAGGCTTTTTGCCGTGGCCCTGTCAGGGGAGAGTCAGGGTAGTTGGGCTGGGAAGGGGTCGTGTAAATGAGAGAGGAGCATAAAGAACTGTAGAAAAACGGACAGAGAAAAGTAAATTTCTGTCTCCCTCCTTACCTGCCACCCGCATGGTGGTGGGGAAAGAAAGCACAACCAAGGGGGGTGGCCAAGGGTCACGAGTCACCCTGAGGAAAAAGAAGGAAAATACCATAAAGTATACCTGTAACCCACCAATGCCAGGCAGATATTAGTTGAAAAAAAAATTTGCTATGTTTAGCATATTTGCAACAACACTAAGAAGTCACTGAAGGTGCATAAATTCTGATCAGACACATGTGCTTGGTCCCACCCTGATGTTGAAGTCCTGGCTCCCATACACTGGAGCAGGCTGCATGGATTGAGGTTGCTTTATTTTTAAGCCTCTGAACTCTTCACAGTGCCTCTCTGCTGTCCTGTGTGCTCCTGCTCATGTCCTTTTCTCAGTAACCCATCGCTCTTTTCTATTCTGCTGATAGTGGTGAGCTCAAGGAGCACATTTTTGGGTCACGGCTTTGCTGCATTTCCTTCTGGAAAGATGCAAAGCAGGTTTCAAATATTAAGGACTGCAAAATGCTGTCTGAGGACAAGTTGCGATTTGGCCTTACCCGTTCAAAGGAACCTGCAAGAACAAGCTTGTCCTCCTTAAAATCAGAAAGCAAAGGGAGGGAGGGCAGCGCCGCTGAGCTGGGCAGAGCGTTGCCAGATTTGGGGCGCCTGACTTAAGAACAGAAATGTTTCCCCTTGTCCAAATCCTGCAGTGTCTTCACTCACACAGATGGGGAGTGGTTGTAGTTTGAAGTGTGAACTATTTCCAACCCATCTGCCCACCTCCTTCCCACCGCTGCTGCCACGGGCACCTGCCACCCCCAGCACCGGGCTCCCGCGGCTGGGGACCCACTCCTACCTTTGGAATTCAGGGATGCAGCTCAGTGAACGTCCGTGCTGGAAACACCTCGGAGTCCTAAGGCGAATTGTCACCTGTGAGACATGTGCTCAGAGTTTAATAGCCCGATGTTAAATAAAGCAGCCTTTTAGTGAGGCTTGGTATAAAAAATTCCTAGAAGAGCTACGCTGAGAGTTGCTTTTCCTGTTTGAAGGGTAAATAAGGAGCAGCCGGTTGTAAGCGGGGCTGGGCTGCAGGTTGATTTCAGGCTTCTGCGTCATGAGGAAGGAGAGAGGAGCTTTGCCTCCTGCCCAGCCCCTCTTCAGGGCTTGAGTTCAGGAAAAATGCACACAGCCACGTGATTGACCATGGCCGTGGTGCAGCATCCTCTTTTGGGCAGGATGGACCCAGCATCCCCACCTTTGCACCCCACCGGGCTGGACCCATCATCTATCCGTGCCCTGATGAGATGCTCCCCTTTGCTTCCCCTGCACCCTGGGTAGCAGGGAAACTGTAAGGCAGCCTAGAGAACAAGGAGAAAAACAATCTGCACTGTGGGAGGAGAGTGGTTGCTTTCCTGCTTGGCCTGAGACCCTGGAGGCAGTTTGCGGTGGGCCAGGGTGGCCAGTGCCCAGCCAGAGCAGCAGCCCCACAGTGACATTGCAGCTGTCTGGAGCCTGGTACTTGTCCCCATGAGGTCCTAGCGCTGTGCCCATGTTTGCCATGAGGCTGTGGCAAGGAGGAGCTGCCAAAGCCACTCACAGCTTCCCATGGGAGAGCGGCCTCATGGCTTATCTGCATTTTAAAGGAAGCCTTGGAAAGTGTTTGTGTACCCTGGTGTATGGTGGCAGTGTGGTTTCGATGGGGTACCAGCAGAGCACACTTGCTTCGCAGCAGCATCTTGCTTTTCTCTGCAGCTGTTCCTCCCAGAGGAAGGTGGCTGTGAGCAGGAATCTGTCCCTGCGGTAGGTGGCACAAGGGTCTGTGACATCTGCATCTCTTCCCTGTGACACCTTGTCCTGGGCCATCCCAGCCCCACATCATGGTGCCCCTGAAATGGGTTTTAAACTCCTGCTGGAGCTGGCACAAGCAAGCCTGTTTCACTGAGCTGGTGGAGGAGCCACAGACCTGAAAAAGGACAGTTTAGAAGTTTTGGAGCATGAAGGTTTAATTTTTAAATGCAAGGAGCCTGTCCCATGCCCGGCTCCTCAGCCCGATGCCTGATAAAGTGACAACTGTGATGGGATCAGAAGAGCAGAACCTTAAAGTCCCCCTTGGCAAGTCACAAAATCTTCAAAATTGGTATTGATTTGCTTTTGGAGCCTCTTGAGTTCCCCTCCAAATGCCATGAGCAAAGCCTGGACCTGGTGAGGATTCGGACTTGGTGAGGATTCAGACCTGGGCCACAATTCAGACACAGTGAGTGGAACAAAACTCCCCTGGGTTTGCAAAACCTGTCCCTGTTTGGTCCCTGCTGCGGCAGGGGACACCAGCCTCGCTGGGCTCATGGCACAGTGCTGTCCTTCACCCAATTCGTGTTTTTTACTGCACATACTGATCTTGTTGCAGAGGGAGAGAAATGGAAGAATAAAAAGATTTACAGCTTTAGGGAAGTAATTCATTTATTTGGGCTATTTATCTCACCTTAATCCCAGGTAAAACTTACTGGGTGAGGTCCCTGGGTGGTGAAATTCCTAGAACCTAATTGCATTACAAGAAGGCAGCCCTGTCTTGGGTTTTCTGGGGTTTCTATGATATTATTTTTAAATTTTCCAGGTTGATTTTTTTTTAAATTTGTTTTTAAAGACTGCACTGGAAAAAAAAGTCGTCTGTATTTTGGCATCTGCCAGAGGCAACTTGCAGAAGGAGAAAGGAAGGAACTGTGGTGAGTGATAAACAGAATTATTTGCCTAACAACGGGAAACCTATTTGCTTAAAAACCATTCCGGGAACAAAAACTTTCTCAGACAAATATTGCCAAAGAGCTCTGTGGCATTGTAAGGCAAAGGCTCCACCCTGAGCCTGCTCAGGACTGAAGTGCCTCTTGGCACTGCCAAGTTATTGCTGCCAAGAAGAAACCGGGGCACATCCCTGCCCTCACAGGGAGGTTTTCCAGGATGTGGGGGGTGGCTGTTCCTATTTCCTCCCACAGCAGAGGAAAGTTTCACTTCTCTTCCCCAGAAACGTTCAGCATTGCTTGGTTTGGGGTTTTTTTCCTGCTTTTCATCCCACCCCATCCCTGTCTCTCCCAGCTGGCTGTGGAGTGGGGATGCAGCTCCAAGGAGGGTGGCTGCCAGATGTCACCCGTGCCCACACCCAGCGAGTCACCGCTCCAAAAATCAGTGTTTTCCTGTGAAACTAAATGCAGGGAGCCCAGAAGAAGGGCCGGCATGGGGGGGGTGCACACTGGCTGTGTGTCCAGGCCTGGTCCCACCATAAGAGGATGGAGGATGTTATGATGCTATTTTTAGTCTGAAAACGAGTCAATCTGACAGAGCTTTGCTGAGCTACTCAATGGGAGAGCACTGCTTGCCAAAGGGCTTATAAATTCCTCGACTCATAAAAATGCTCGGCCAGCTGCTGTAAATGCCAGGAGGCTGGAGAGAGCATCTTATGGCCAAAATGCCCCTGGCACAAATCAATAGTTAACCGGGGTGAGGCCCTGATCCTGAAACAGAAGCCAAACAGGATGCACAGTGGTGGCTCCGCATCTGGGAGCGGGACCATGGCCAAGGTGGGATGTGACACCTGAGGTGCTGCTGAGGAAGCCAGTCCCTGGGACCTGTGCCAAGGGGACAGGCTGGTTTTGGTACCCGTGCCAGGTGCACCCCTGCCCGCTGTGTGCTGCAGGGCAGGTACAGCCCCTCCTGCGCTCGGCTGCCTGCAGCTGTCAGAGCAGCTTCACCCAACCGCAGCCACCATCAATTCCATCTCTTGTTCTTTTATTTGTCATTGGCGGCCACTTGCCCAAAGTTAAATCCCTGTGAGCTCCTCTCCAGTGAGGTTTCCCTGAGCAGTAAATCAGGAGTTGCAAAAGCGATGAGAGATGGAGGGGAGTGATCACATCCCCTTTGGCATGAGAATGGTGGCTGGCAGCTTGGTGAGGATCCCTGTGCCATGGGTTGCAGGTTGTACTGAAGTGCCCCATGCCAAAACCCCAGGGCAAAAGGAGGGACACAAGTGCTGGTGCTCAGGGCTGGCAGCGAGCTGGCTGCTGGGAAGGGGCTGGGGCAGAAAGCACAGAATGAGCTGCGCCATGGGGCACTGGACAGCCACAGTGAAGGGATCTGGAGGACCTGAAATGCATTTTTGGCAGTTAGCAAAGCCCTGGGTGCCAGCACCCCAAGGGCTCCCGGCTGGTGCGTGGGAGGTGTCCCAGCAGTCGGGGTTGTGCATCGCTCAGCTCTCCTGCTTTCCCCGTGCACCCTGGCTGCTCTGAGTGCAAAGAGGTTGCTCTTGGGAGATGGGGATGCTTTTGTTATCGTGTCAGAGGAGGTTTCCAGATGACCAGTGTTTGCTGCTTTCTGTCAGAAAGCACTTAGTATCTCATGTCCTCCTACCCTTGCATCTAGTCTGGTTTCTCAGGTCTCCAGCTGATGCCATCAGTTTATTAAAGAAAATAATGCCTTCCCTACTGCTGCAGTGTTGGCAGCAAGACTTGGTCCCTATACAAGCTCTTCCAGTAGTGCAAGAAAAAAAAGAGACGATATCCTGAGCTTGGCATTGGACAAGCCACATGCTTTCTGCGATGAACACCCTGCAAATTCATCCATAGCTTTGATGGATAAAGGGGTTTGACCTGGACAACACATCACAGAGCTGATTCTACCACGTATCCTGTAATGGGTGGAAATGTGGATTTAACCCTTGCCATTAACACAGGTAGTTCATTAATTCTGCTCAGCATCCCGGGGACGCTGTTCCTCTCCGCAGACAGTGTGGGTGCCGGTACATCCCAGGTAGATGGGGTGCCATGTACTTAGTAGAACAGCTGCCCAGCCCAACCCAACCCTCTGTGACTTGGGGCACCTACCCAAACCTCATCTTGCTGTCTGGCACAGGGCTGGGTGCCCCCATGTGCCCCAACATGGTGCACAGTGACCGGGAGCTGTTGGGAGCAGCTGTTATGCAGGAGGGGAAAAAAGTAATTCCTGTGGCCGTGAGCTCATGTGTTTCCTTTGGAGGTTTTCTCCACTTTGACACTCTTCTTTTTGCCATATGAGAAGAGGAAAACCTCTGGGCAGCAGCCCGACCCTCTGCACTTGCACTAAACCAGCACACCAGGCAGCGTGGCAGTGGGACTAAAGCTGGGGGGGCTGGAGCAAAGCACCCATGGGACCAACATTAGTCCCTGGTAATTAGTTTAATACCTAAGGGTGCTCTCTGCGGAACACTGTGCACTGACCTTTTCTTTGCATCCCCAGTGCTGGGCAAGAGCTCCAAGGCTGCATCCTGGGCTACACACTGGAGGAAACCCCAGCTTCTGTACCAAAACCTTCCAGGCAGGGAGCAGAAAAACAAACACAGGCCTGGGCTTGGCATTGGGATAATTATTGCCTTCGGAAGGAAATTTTAGCTGTGGTGAGAGTCTGGGCTTGAACAGCGCAGTCTAAATCAGAAACCTCCTCCCTCTCCCGGGAAATATCCTTCCTATTAGTTTGTCTAGCTGCTGGCAATAACTGGCTCGGCTCAATAACAAAGCGCCCCAAGCCCCGGCGTGCTGCGGCACGGGTCTCTGTGCTGTCCCCCCGCTTCCCATCCACTCAGGGCTTGTAGCACCCTGGGGGATGCCTGTTTTGGGATTAACTTATCCTCCTGCTTCAAGGGACCTGAGGCCCCCTGGGTCCTCTATGGAGATGGAGACGTTGCTGCTGCTGCTTGCAGAGGAAACAAGCAAAACACATCAGCAGGGCTGGGGGCCTCGTCATCCCAGTGTAGAACCTTGTCTGAAGTGCTTCTGCTCTCTGCAACTGCGTATTTCATGCCAGATGTTTCCCTGAAACCACAGAAAAGGATGGGGAGCTGTGCGTGGGACGTGGCTGTGACACAGCCCAGGTGCTGGTGTGGGAGCTCTCGTGTCCTGTCCCCGTGCCCTGCGGTAGCCCAGGATTGCTGTGGCACATGGCAGAAAGGTGCTTTTAAATCACATGGAACATCAGTGAATGCATCAAGTGCTGGGGTCGGGGCATCAGCTTGGTCTTGCCTCAGCAAATAATTAACTTGTGCAGTGCAATGGAATTACATCAGGCTCATCTGCAGGCTCGCCCTGGGAAACTTCTGCATGATTTGGAGAAACAGAAAATAAGAAAAAATTATATCAAAAAGCTGCCAAGCTGGGGAATGAACAATCTGTGGTGCAAAGTCACTGCACTGTGGTGAGCATCATGCTGGGCTCAGCAGGAACGAGCTGATGGGTGAGGAGCTGCTCTCCGCTTCTTCCTCCTCTTCCTCCTCCTCCTCCTTCCTTGTACCAGCGCTGCCTGCACGGGCCCCATGCAGGACCTCAGTGGGTGGTGGGGAGTGTTGGGGTGCTGGTGGCTCCTGACAAAAAAAATCCCTCTGAGGAGCTGTTTCCTACAAGAGCTCAGCACCAGGGGGAGGCTCCCCCTGAACATCCCTTGTCCACAGGGCTGGGCAGTGTCTGCAGGGACATGTGGCTTTGCAAAGTGCTCACTGGGCTAAATTAATCCCAAATTCTGCTGCTCAGAGGAAAGGTTTGGCCACTGCCGCTTTGCAAACTTTGTCATGAAGAGTCCTGTGGCTTTATGGTTTCAGATTGCGCATGTGGGGCTAAACCACGTACCGCAGATGTTAAATGTAGATGTTAAATGTTGCTGTTCTGTTTATCTAGTGTTAAACATCACCTGCAGTTCCTGCACGGTGTGAGAGGGCGAGGGTTGCACCGCAGTCCCCACCTGTGCCACCGCTGTGGATTATTTACCCATCAACAAACCATCCTGCTCTGGTACTCACCTCACCTCTCCCACTTCTGTGCAGGTCAGTAAACAGCTGTATTTCATTGACCAAAGAGTGAATCACGCCAGCAAATTGGTGACACATCCAACAGGTGTCACCAGCATCCTGAGCATCCGGGTGCAATGCCAGCGGGGTTACCTGGTGCCAGATAGGCTGGAGGAAGAAATGTGCAAGGACAGAGATTGATAGGAGGGATGATATCACAATATTGGGCACGAAAGTGAGGAAGCAGTTTCCCAAGAGAAGGGGGGTGTTTGGTCGGTGAGGGTTTGGTGTGCCCACTGTTGGGGGTGCTGTTGGGCAGCAAATCCACCGCCCTGCTGCAGCCCTTGGCTGCTAGGGAGAGGAAAATAAATAAGGGAAATCAGAAATGCTTTTCCCATTAAAAGAGAAATTAGCTCGTGCAGTGCTGAGCCCCCCGTCTGCGGGCCCAGCGCAGCCAATCTGTTTTTATTGTTTCACGGGACAGCTCTGCAACCGGACAATGACAAATCCCAGGAATTAGCAAAGTGTAATTACTCCATATTAGCTGAATTCACAGTATAGACACAGATCATAAACAGCCATTGATTATTCCTAATTTCACATTTTTAGCATTCTGAATTGCAGCAATTATGCCTGTCCAAGGGAATTATCTTCTCTTTCAACCCCTCAAGTCCCCAATCACTGCCCTTCCTTTAAAATAATCTTTTCCTGCTGAAAAGAGGACATTTAACACAAATTCCTCCTACTTCTACAACAAAATTCCCGTCCACCCCAGCTCCCAAATCCCTCTGGTTCTGCAGCCCGAAGGTTTCTCCTTGGACAAGATCTGTGAGAGGGGCTGGTAGAACTCAGCATTTTCCTTTTACTGACTACAAGCAGCATTACAAAAATGAATGTAGATATAAACTATTAATATTTGCCCAGGCAAATTCAAACTTTATTAGTATCATACCATTACATTTGTTTCTTACTCACAGGCAGTGATTTCATTACAAAGCATAGCAGAGCATAATGCCAGCTCCGCAACACTGATGCGGTCAGTTGAGAGGGGGAAAGATCCCGCTGTTTACCGACCACAGAGCATTTGGGACTTTTCCTTTTGCTTTGACCTGGTAAATACGGAGGAATGGTAGGTGGCTGCCATGGGGCAGGCGCTGAGCTCACAGATGTGCTGGGGTGCCAGGCTGCACCTGGGGCTGTGGGCGAGGAGGAGGAGGAGGAGGAAGAGCAGACGGGCCGGTTGGCTCCGCGCCACAGGCCATGGGCTCCTGAGTTATTGCAGACACTTTGGTCTGACCCACACAGCAATTTTGGCATTTTTATCTATTTTGACATGATTTGCCCATCTTGGGCTGCAGCGGTGCAAAGGGACAAGGGGCCGAGAAGCCCGTGGTTCAAAGCACTTGCAGGGAGTTATTTATTCCAGGCAGAGGCTGCGGCCACCAAGCAGCAGCAGCAGCAAATTTTTATTGCACCCATTCCTAGGACACTGGAGAAGGATTATGTATGCTTCCACTACACCAGCTTTTTATTAGATTGCAGGCCGGGGTTAAAGTGATCCTTGTCAGCACAAATATAATGCCCGGGGTGATGGGAGCGGCATAAATTGAGGACAAGAGGTGGCCGCTTTTACCGCTGCTCTCAAGAATGCTCTGCTATTTTACTGCATCGTTTGCTTTTTAATTGGGACATTTTCCTCTGGCCGGTGGATGTCTTTCCTACTTTTTTTTTTTTTTTTTTTGCTGGTGAGGTGCAATAAATAACCGGCCTGACACAGACTCTGAGGGGGGTGAAGTGCAGAGGGCAGATTAGTGGGTGCACCAAAGCCCTTCGAATCTCCCCGTTTTCCCACGATGGGACTGATTTTGGTCCACCTTCCGCAAGCTGGGGACACAGGGGCTGTCCTGCGGTGGCAAGGGGTCCGCAGCAGCGCAAACCACGCAGCTGCTTCATATATTTGTCACCTCCATTTCTTTCCAGAGTACACACATGTTAGCAGGAGGAGACTGTCCTCAGTGCTGTGCCAGTGTAATGAGTTTATTTGTGGCTATTTCTGATATGTCCGTGCCATTGGAAAGCAATACTTGAGGGAGCACATGGTAATCCTGTGTGCCAGGCTGGCCAGATTTGCTTATCGGTTACGGCAGAGCAGGACTATGGGGATGCAGCATCTGAATGTTCCGAAACTGCCTGTTTGCTGTAATTGGGCAGAGTGAGCTATTGCATGGGAACCACGGTGACACTGAGCATGCAAAAGAGCTGGGAGGGAAATAAGATACTCATTCAGGTGTCCTGTTATTTTTATTTGCCCACAGTAGTGGCTGATTAATCAGATATCTTCCACCCCCACCCTCCCTATACTTGCAGCAGAGGAATTCCTGCCTTTGAGCTGCTAATGCACCTCACCCATCCAGTAAAGCATCACAGTGCAGACAAAATGTCTCTCTAAAAAGTGCAATAGAAATTAAACTCTCCACTGAGAACAAAACCAGTGAGGCTTTTTGCATCTACTGCTTTTATTGTATTCTGTAACATTTGTAAAGCAGATCACTTTTATCGAGAGAGCCTATCTTTTCTCCCAAGCTGTAATTCCTAGACTTCTTAAAGAAGATTTCTGCTCACAAAGGAAATAAAAGATAGAAATATGATGCTCTCTGACATTTGAACACGCTACTGAGAATCTGAATTAAAAGGAACAAACTCAGAAAGTACCATTTATACAGCAATCAACTTTAAAAAGTCACCATCTGCTAAGAGTTACCACCTGGTGTAACGGCATCTTTATTGCTAGAGAGAGAATAGGGAATAAGTCGGGGAACTCTTCTGGCCCTGCTGGGTTTGTCTTGGTGCTGTGCGCACACTGAGCCGCGGGGGCCGTGTGCCGCAGGGTGCCTATTGCAACTCGCCTTTTGCTGCAGCTCACCACAGAATATAAATCTGAATACAGGTGCCATTAGGAGGGATGATTTGGGGTTGTTAAAGTTATAGCATAGTGGCAGCTTTTTGAAAAGTCTAAAGGGCAAAAGAAATGACCTAAGCTGGAATGAGGGACCCGGCTTGGGTTTATATGGAGAAAACTGATCTTGTTTTTTTCTTGCTTGCTGCTCACCTCCTTGCTGCCCCCACCCCAATGACAATTCCTGGCCTCTCAGAGCCCTTTCTAGTTCCATCTTTCTGTTTCATCATAATTGATCGTAATATTATCAAATTCTTCGACCTGTGCAACTTGACTAGCACTCACCTTGCAGTTTTTTGTCTCATTTCGGTCTTCCACTGCTCATAGTCTCCTAGAAAGATTGTGGACGCTTTGATACAAAAAATTCCCATCAGATTTTGTCTTCCATCAAGCCCGCTCTGTGTTCAGGTGATGCTTGGTGTAACTTAATCCCCTCTGCTGCTACTGTGCAGTGTTGATCTCCCTGTCTCGGCAATGGCGATGGTTTCCCTCCTACCTCTCCACACACCAGACTCAACTGTGGCAATATAACTGTGCGCGCCATTTCGAGTCTTTGGTCTCTTGGAGTGAACTAAGGTGCATTCACAAGGCACATAAGCTGAAAAAGTGTGGAAATGTTTGTGCAAGTTATTTCTGCATTATCTGCCTTGGATTTTATCCAATAGCACTGGACGCTGGGAAGCTGCAGTGGCTTTTCCCCACCAGGTTTCCCATCACTGTGCAACATCTATTGTAGAGTCTGCTTGTGTCAGAAGCAAGGAAGCAAGGCTGGGCCTGAGAGCCAAATAATAAACATGATATAATAACATAATAAAGATGAGATAATAAAATAATGAACAGGCAACCATGTTCTCCTCCCCTTTTATGATTTCTAAGCCTCTCATTGCCATCCCTCAGGAGGCCACTGTGTCCTCTCTCCTTTCCAAGGTCTTGTGCTGTTGCAGAGGCTGAGTCAGGAACAATAGAAAGTCTTTGGTGCTGTTTTGCTTTGTGCCTGGTGGGGAAGAACGTCTTTTGCCATCACTCTCAGTTACCTGTTCTTGCGTGAGTTTGTGGCATCGTGCTGGGCTTTGGAAAGGAGAGTGCTTGCAGTCCTCGTTGACTTGCTTTAGGAGTTTTTAATTGCATTTAATCACCAAGCTCTAATCAAAGTTTGGACGCCTTATTTGAGGGAAGTTAATAGATACATTAGTTAAATTTACTGTGGTTTGTTGTGTGTTGTTTTGGCAGTAGAGCAGCCAATATGTGCTCCGATAACAAATATTTCCACCCCAAACGCCTGGGGCTGGATGGTGGGATGTGGACCTGCAAGTGTCTTCTGCTGCTTGCTGTCATCATCAACACCCACAGAGCCTCATTTATTGTGAAATGAAATAACTCCTTAAAAGCTGAACGGGAATCTGGTGTGAAGCACATAACCAGCTCGCACCGGAGCAGTTACAAAGTGCAGAAATGGTCTGCTTAAGGTAAGTTCTACATTTTTAAGCTTCTTTTAAGTAGAGGGTAAACTTCAGGGAGTTCCAGAAAGAAGGCTGATACTGCCTTAAAGGACACCAAATAACTTCACCATTTTCCTGGTAAATCAGATGCCTTGGGAACCCACATTACCGTTTCACTGGTGACCTGCTTTGCATTTATCACCAGCAAAAATCGACGTGCACTGAATTGTCTATAATCCTTCCTCAGATGGAGGGAGTTGAATGAGCTGGGATTTTGTTTCTTTGTTGAGATGAAATGTAATTACTTTATGGGGTTTGCATGGTGTGTTAAATTCTGCCAGTATTAAAGCGTAATACAAGCTCTAGAGCTGTGCCAGTTGCTGGAGATTTATGGAATAAAAGGTATAATTTCACACTTCACTGCATTTTATTTTGAAGTTGGATGTCGATGTGCTTTTCAGTTCTTTAGATGTGTTTATTTAGCCTTTACTCTTGGTTAAGACAAGTACGCCGAGGGATTAGATGGCTGAGAGGCTGGAGTTGCTTTCCTCACTTTCTGATGGAGGTGCCTGGGAAAGCATGAAGCCCCGTGCTGGAGCCCCGGCCCCAGCGTCCCGTACAGTGAAAATGGACCGATGGTCCAAGCATTACGGTCTCTGAGGGTGAAAAGTCTTCCTTCTGCCTGCTGTATTTCAATAGTTCATATTTTCCTAACGAGTTTGCTGTACACAAGAGGCTGTTCGTCGGTTGTGCCGTTCAAAGCCATCACAGCAGCAGTTTGGTCCTGCAGGGGATGGCTGATGATACTAAAAGAAATGGTAAAATTTGCAAAGCTGCGAATTCCTCCAGAGGTTTTCGGGCCAGACTGGCCAAACACAAGGGGCACTTGTGTAACACGTGTTAAAGAAATTCCCCCATGACTGCGGCAGTGCAAGATGCTGCTCTCCCATCAATAAATGGCATTTCTAGAGCATCCAAAAGTTCACCACTGGGCTCTCCTTACAGCTGGTCTCCTGTATTTGACTCCAGAGAACTGGTGCCAAAGCTAATGGCTCTCCTTAATGAGGGAACACACACACACTCTGTGTATCTGAGCTAAGCAGGTTGCAAACTGCCTGCACTTCTGTCTGCATTTCTTTGAAAACTGTGTGGCTTTAATATCTGTTAACTTCTATGGAGGGCAGCACTGTGACCTGTTCAGTTTTAGGAACGATACAACGTGCCATCTGGTGCCACTGGCTAATTGCCTGAAAAGCTCTATAAAGACATTTTTCATGCAGCTCCATCTTTTTTTCCCCTGTTTCTTCCCACCTCTGGCAGTCACTGAGTATCCACCCAGGAGCCGCAAGGAGAAGTGACACAGCTCCTGAGGGAAACTGTCCCTGCTGGGTGACAGTCGAGGCTTTTGGGCTGCCAGGGGTTCCTCACCACAGCTGTTTAATCCTCGGGAGGGGAAAGTGCTTATCTGGACTAAAGACACTAATATTTCTTCAGCTCATGAAATCTGAGCCCCTTGCGCTGTGTGCACTGTGGTGAGTGCTGTTAACACCTCAACAATCCTTTTCCAGATACCATAACGTTTAAGACACTGTCAAACTGATGGTGACTGTCCCAGCACCTCAATGATGTGTGTTGGGGAGCAGCAGCTGTGGCCGAGGGGTTCATTAATACCCATTGCAAGGGGTTTGCGCCGAACCATTTCCCTGAGGCTCGTCAGCGTCTTTGTCCTTCTAGTGACTCTCCCAGATCCGGCTTTAAACCACTTCTCCAGGAGGAACACGGAGTATTTCCAGAAAGACTCTGCTTTTGGACAGGGCTGACTAAAAGAAGCCCGTATCCAAGCAGCCGTTGCTGAGCTTCCAGCAAGATTCAGCTGAAGCTGCTTTAAAATAAGGGGAAAAGGGCTTTTGTGAAACAGGCACCATGGGTGTGGGTGAGCACTGTCCCTCCCTACTCGCTCATTAAGGTGTTTGCTGCCTCATTACAGGTAACAAACAACTATTATTAATATAATTTTCATTTTCCCCCCACTAATTCCCTGAACTCATTGGCCTTTTCTGGTAATAAGATTCCTCCCTTGTGCCCTGTTTCACCTGATTTAATAATACTTCATGGGGTTCGTTATCTCCTAGAAGACATAAAACTTGGAAAGCATTGCAATGCATCAGAAAAATGTGGGCTAGAGCTCTATAGGGTATGTACACACACAGCCCACTGGCGTGCTTCTGCCGACCCATACATGATGGGCTGATGCTGCGCTTCACAGCAGCATCTTGATTTTAACTATTTACTAAAGACTCACAACTGTGTTGGGGTTTTATTTTAGAGAGCCTGAGTCTATAATTATTTTCTTCACGAAGTAATTTTGGCTTCACAGGTAAACACAAATCTCAGCAATTTCCACTTTTAATATGCAATTTGATTTAGGACTAAACATCCTCTGCCTGCTAAATAGGTATTTATTACAATGAAGCCTGCCGACACCCACCCTCACCACACAGGTTTTTTTTCCCCCTATATAATAAACATCATTTGTGGGTGGGGGGGAAAATGTTGCACCACATGCCTGAGGGGGCCTGAGCACTTTAACGAGGTTTAATTACAACATTAGCAATATGGGTGAAGCATCTAAGTAAACAAGCCATAAATCAGCCCATAAAATGAGCAAAATAAACCCCTTCTACCCACACTGACTGCAGATTGCACTGAGCAAATGGTGTCCTGGCTGTTGCTGTCTGCTGATTTGGGGCACCCAGGAGGTTTGCAGGCATGGGTGCTGTTGGGCTGGTTACACACACAAATGTCCCCGAGTGCTGGGTGTCACCTCCCGTGTCCCCAGGAGCTGACCCTCCTGCTCGTGGGGATGGGACGCTCCTGCTCCTTTGTCCCACGCAAGACTAAGGGTTTTCCCATGAGCTTTTGGGGTGCCAGCAGGACTAAGGGGCGTCTGCTTGGCCATGGGCTATTCCATTCACCAAGCCACTGCAAACGGTGCGACCTATCTGCCTTGGTTTTCCTGTGGGAGCAGTGATGTTCTGCAACGCACAGATTTGTTTATCAGGAGGAACTTTGGGAATTTCCATGGTGACGTGGTAGCAGGTGGCACGCTGCTCACAGGAGGGAATTTGCATCAGATGCTCCTCCAGAACCACTGTGTTCAATAAACTGCGAATTAAGAAGGATTTACATGACAGTCTGTGAGAGCTGCTTAAGAGTTAGAGTATGCTCAGTAATCCAGTTACAAAAATAGGCCAATACATGAGCTTGATAAAAGACTGCTTTTAAATATGGTTATGGGCTATTGTACAAAGGAGAAACAGTAACTGAACTATTCACAGGCATTGAATGTGCTTGACTTTATAATGAGCTACAGTGACTTATACATGACATAAAAAACAATTGTCAAAAATGTGGAAGAAAAATTCAAAGCCAAAAGCACACTCATTTGTTGTGAATGGTAACATGTTAATGCAGGGCAAGAGAAACCTCAGCACTGCAAATAGAAAGGAACCGTTCAGCAAACTAAACTCTTCATTGGAAAAAAAATCCCACAGAATAATAATTATCCATTAGCTTTGTAATAACCTCAAATTAATAGCTGTTTTCCTAGCATCACAATGTTACACGTTTTTCTAAAGGAAACAAATCTATCACTAAGTGCATTTGTATCTCTTATGCCTTTAATGTTCATGATTCAGTCAAAATAAAGCCTTGTTGCAGATAGACAGAAGAAAAAGATGCTTTAGAAGAATAAAAGGTCATAATTCAGTCAAGGTTTCTTGACAGCACTGCATACCCACTGCAATGGGAAGAGAACGCCGAGATTGAATTAGTGCCTGAAGATTTTGTGCAAAATCCTTCATTGTTAAGGGGCCTTGCCAGTTCATATTTATGTGGTTTATAAGATGTCACATAGTTGTACACTTTAATCTCATGGCACTAAGTTTACAGCTGAGGGGACTGCAGAGATGTCGGTGTTGGGGGACTGGCAAGGGAAAGCAAATTGATGAATTAGCAACATTACCCTCATTTCCCTGGGCTGCTCTGGATGCAGCGGAGCTGTTTGTGCAGGAACCTGCAAACACCCGTGTCCGAGGATTGCCGGGGCGTGGGTGCCCAGGTGTCGCTCCTGCCACCAGCTGTGACAACGCTGCCATGGCTCATGCCATGCCCGGGGTTCCGCGTTACAACCCCAGCTGTAAATCTGGTGATCGGTGTCTCTTTCCCATTTAAACAATGCATCATTAACTTCTAACAGTGGCAAAGCATTCCCATGATTACACTCAACATGATCAGTGCACAAAGTAATATCAAGCCCCCTGTTCCACTCGGCAGAAAGTATAAATACCTTCTGTCTGTGTGCGCGTAGCTCGCAGGTGGCTCTGGAGGGGAAGACGCAGCAGGAGATGGAGTGATGGATCGATGCGAGCCGACGTGCTCCTCTCGGGTGTCTCAGCACCTGGTGTGTGTTGGCTTTGCTCATGAGCTGGAACTTAACAGAAGATGTCAGTAAAAGATGCGTCCTTTGAGCACCTTATGGACTGATCAGACATTTCCTTCTATCGGCACGTGAGGATTTATAGATCATATTAAAGAAGGTGTATCGCACTGCAACAGATCAGGGTGAGCGTAGAGTGATGTATCAAAGGCACGATAGCTGCCAGGCCCTCACCTCCAGCTCTGCTGCCGCCGCAGACCCCCCGGGCCCGATGAAACTGTTTCAGTGCAGAGATGGAGGATTCTCAGTGTTATGAGGTCAAGTGTAAGGAGTCTCAGCCTCGCTGTAAGTGCGCACAGAGCAGAGGAAGGGTCTGTTGCTTAAGATACTCTTTTATGAAACACATCCCTCTGAATGACATATGCCATTGCTACTCAGAAGATGATGCTCCAGGCTTGTGTCTGGGAGCCTCACAGCATAGCAAATGTCCAGCTCTGGGGGTGGTACCTGGGACCCCTGATGTGTGTGGGGAACTCTGTGGCACCACAGGGGACCAGCAACTCACTGGGGGTGGCAGGAACCCTCCGTGGGTGTCCAGGCTCTCCCATCCCTGTTTTCCTCTCCTCAGTCCCCCCTCTCCAGCAGCATGGTGTGCTGGGGTCACAGCCCCGTGCAGGGACGTGTGTGCGCACAGATGGCCTGACTCTGTTTCACCACACTTCATTGCTTTTCCTGAGCAGGAACCTGCCCTCTTGGTTCACCCGCCATCACTCACCACTGAGTATTGCAAATTAATTGCAAAAGTGTAAGTGCAGCAGCAGATTAGTCCTGGCGGCACGAGGCCGGGAAGAGAGGCCCTGGGCGCAGGGTGTGAGCCAGGCACGGGGCGGCTCTCCCTGCGCCCAGGGGTTTATGGCTGCAAGTAGCAGAACAGGGTGGAAAACTGAGCCGGGATGGAGCAAATGGTACCTGGAAAAGTAACGCTGCTTTCCTGGGTGGGTGAGTGGTGTCCAGCGTCTCCTTCTTGCTGCTATGCTGTGGTCTGCACATCTCTGAACAGCACCGGGATGGTTTTGATCGTAGCCTCAGGCCTGATCCTGGCTCTGTCGCAGAGCATACGAGGACATGTTTGGGTAAAGATGTTTGGGCCACAAAGACGCTGCAGTGTAGTGCACACGCTGTGGAGGCTCTTTGGTTACTAGAAAAACGAGGTAACCCAAAAGCTGCAATTCTTGTGAACAACACACAGCTTGCCCAGGCGTCAATGCCACTTTGGAACTTGCTGTTTTTGAAAGCTACTCGCTTTTTTTTTTTGTTTCTTTCTTAGGAAAGCAGCAGCTATTTTAATTTGGGCTTCACATGGGAAACGCCAGGCAGGTATCTGCCAGACCCTCCAGCCACAATCAGTCTTAGCGAGGTTGGAATGACTAATTGCAGTGCCACCCAGCCGTGCGTTCAGCACAACAAACCCATTGGCACGGCGGGATTCCTCCTCAGAGGCCCCTCCCAAGCTCCATGAGAAAACAGCAGTCAAATGTAAAGGAAAATCTTGCATGGGACGTTTCCTGAGCTTTTATAGATTCATTAGAAAATTACTCAGCACAATAATAAATGTATCCAGAGCTTTGATATTTTGCACATCGGGTGGTAAAATAGTAGCTGTGAATATATTGCCCGCACGAAGGTTTTTGCCTTGAGCGCTGCAGTAGCAGATGGCCTAATAAATATGCAGTGCTCTAAGCTAACAGAATTACGTGACCTAAGGTTTTTTGGTCTTCCACACAGATAAAATGCACAATCATCGAATAATAAACTTTTAAATATATTAAAAACCCTAAGCAGTGCAATGTAAACGTTGTTTGAAGTACACTAGCAGTACCGGTGTAGTAACAGTTTGTCCTGGTTTCAGCTGGGATAATTTTCTTCCTGGTGGCTGGTATAGTGCTGTGTTTCAGATTTTGTATGAGAATAAGGGATGTTTTAGTTGTTGCTAAGCAGTCAAGGACTTTTCAGCTTCTCATACTGGCCTTCAGTATGAGGGTTCAGAGAGGACGCAGCCAGGACATCTGACCCCAACTGACCAAAGGGATGTCCCATGCCATATGATGTCATGTCCTGTATATAATGTTGGTGGAAGAAGGAGGAAGGGGGGATGTTCAGAATTATGGCATTTATTTTCCTAAGTCACTGTTACGCCTGATGGGGATGGCTAAACACCTGCCTGCCCATGGCAAGCGGTGAGTGAATCACTTGGTTTGCTTTGCTTGGACACGTGGCTTTTGCTTTCCCTGTTAAATTGTCTTTCTCTCAACCCCCAAGTCTTCCCTTTTTACTCTTCTGATTCTCTCCCCCATCCCACCTGGCTGAGCTGCTGGTTGGTGTTGAACCACAACACAGCTGTACTAGGAGCCTAGTTTTCTTATGAAAAATATTTTACTGCGGCTGTACCCGGTCAGCGCAGAAGACTCACTATTGGCACAACTGTATCTCTGCTCTGGCAGCGGCCAAGGAAGGATATCAATGAGGACACACCATCAGTCCCCAGGATCACCGCAGCCACGCTGCTGATGTAAAACTGCTTTTTATGTAATGGCTTCGGACAGCATTTTTCCTCTGTTTTGCAACCACGTACCTTTCAAACCTGTCTGCTCTTCAAAACTCTTGGCAAAAGAACATGATGACAAAGGAAAAAGCCTGAGATCTGCTGAAGAGGCCACACCTGCAGGGCTTGGTCACCAAACGCTCTGGCTTCAGCACAACGTTCAGCCCCGCTGCAGACACGCTGGACCGTTGTGCCCGATGGCCGGGAACGAACAACCTTGATCTCAAGCATTTATTTTGGTGCCCTTAGAGCAAAAAAGAGGTGAAACTGCTGGGCAGTCGTACTCAGCCAGGACACCTGGGGTTTGCAATGGCCTTGGACTCACCTCCAATGTTTCTCAGCTCTCCAGCATTCCCAGCCCTGGTCCACTCTCATCTGCCATGCAGACTGCATGGCACACACTTGGAAAGGGATTAAAAGCATCACAAGGTTGTTGATTGACCACGGATTTACAGGAACCCTCATAATAATTCTCACCATCTAGTTTAATGTCCACAGATTATTCTTCCTCTTGAAAAGTGTCAAGCATGGAAACAGAACCGCTTTTAGAGTGACATGATAAGAGCAAAATCCTGCTCAGGTCTTTGCATCATGGGCTGCTGCGTGTGACCCCACGGCTGTTCCTGCGATTTCATCCAGGGTGTTCGCATTTGCGCTGGTTGTAACACCTGCAGCAGGATCCCAAAACATCACAGTTGGAACTGCCTGTACAGCTGCTAACAAGCAAGTTAAACACTGAATAAGAAAAAATGACAAGTATTGTTGCTACACTTATGTACTCCCATGGGTACCGTGAAGCCAAGCTTTCTGTTTATCAGGGAACTGAATTTAAATAGTTTTTTTCAAGGTGCCAAAAAAGGTGGCAGATAAGGATGCCAAGTTACTATAGTAACCATGAGAAAAGTGGTGATTATCAGCAATACCACATAGGAAAGACAGACTGGATTGTCTTTTCATTTTACATGTAGCCCATTGGTTAAAAAAATAAGTCCTTTTCTAAAAGAAAGAAATATAATGGAAAAATAACTTGAATATGAAATGCATTATGCAAAATTATTTTCAAGGATTTTTCAGCCTGTGCAATCTTGCCATTTGACCCAAAGTTTAGAGGATGGGCCCCTAAACAGAATGCTTAATGGCTGAAGGATATACGGATAATAAAGCATGACTTTTCATGTTTTCTCGCTCAGTAACCACAGCAGCAGAGGGGAAAAATCAATATTGATGTCCTACTGTAAGCTCCTTAGGACAGAGTGTTCTTTGTTTGACATAATGAGGCTCACACGTACACAGCGCACTCGGGGACAAGTGACAGTACTGCAAGATCAAAGATTACCAAGTCCCAGCAGCTGTTTGGAAAAGTCCATATCTGTGAGCTGTAATTCTGAGCTGCTGCAGCCCAAAGAGACCTAAAGGCTCAAGCTTGGTTATTTGGTTGGGCTTCGGAGAAAACCTCAGTGGATGGACCTAAGGCAAAAAGAATGAGAGAAATGGGCAGAATCATTCCAGCGACACAGAAACACGCTGCTCCGGGCTCTGGCTAAGAAGTGTTTTAAAGATTTGTTCTTCCTCTTGAACTATCTGAAAGCTGGTTGACGGTGTTTTTTAGCAACTGGAAACAAAGCAGAGATGTCTGTCACACCTTACATGTGTAAGGAACACAGAAAGGCCTGGGAGACCAATGGATTGACTTGTGATCTGCTGACCCCAGCAGCTCCACCGAGCTAACTTCAATTCCGCTGTTTTCAATGCACATGTAAAAAACATGAACGAAGCCTTACTAAAATTTACTGCATTTCAAAATTTCTATTCCTAAAAATCATAACTGATGCTGAATCTGTAGAAATAAATCCTGGCAGCTTCATGAACCTGAAACTTTACGCCCAACAAGTGTCTTTTTTGACTCTCCTGGACTAAAACATTGCATATAACTGCTAGGAGGAAATCTCTGCGTCCTTCATCACTTGCCATAAATGCTGGCTTTGACAAATTGGCTAAACAACAAGCATGCAGCGTGCCAGGGGAGCTTTAGTTCTAGGTTCACGGAATAATGATTAAGAAAAACATTCTGAGCAAAACTTACAGCACTCGTAGCTTTTCTTGCCACTCAACTCACAGGTGTTGTTCACAGCATTACAGCAATCAATCCCCGCGGATGTTGGAGACATAGAGCTGTTGACTAGAACACAAAGGGCAAGGATCCCAAACGGCTGATTTTGAAAAGCAGGGCTTGCCTATAAAATACTACCTGTGCTAATGACGGGAAAACAGAGTGTACCTGGACTTGCCTATGAACCTGTCTAGAACAACAGGCTGGCCTTGAACTTGGCATTGCTCATTATCTCACTACAGGTGGGGATAAGAGTGCGGAGCCTCCAAAAGCTCCCGCTTGTCTGAACTTCCAACGTCCACTGGTAGACTCTGGTATGTGGCACTTCAGTGGTTGATGCTGAGAAGCCAGGACATACCTCCCCAGACCAGTCCTGTGAGACATGCGGCTACGAAAGGAAAATTAACATCACATTTTAAATAGCCCTTGCCACAGATACAAGGAGCCTGGTCCTGATCACTACAAGACGCTAAAAAGCAAGCGGTTAGATATGTGCAAGAATGTACAAGCTAGTATCTGATTTTTGAAGGTCGAAATTATGATTTCATTGAACTTTTAAACTGATTATGGCACCAGCAAGAACAGGTACAAATCTTTCTGGGAGAAACAGGCTGAGGCAGGGTAAGTAAATTACCTCAACAGAGTATCTGTCTTCCTGTGGATTTCAGTGCTACTCGAATCAATTTGTGATGATATGTTTGTACCCGACAGAGAAGCCAAATACACAACCTGATCTTATGCCAAGTCACTATTAACAACTACATTTTCAATTGATTCTAGGATATTCATTAACTAGGATCCATAATTACATATAATTTACAGACATATCATTTTAAATCACTTGCCAGTGAGCTTACTAAGCTCACTTTATGACATTCAAACACATTATTCTAAAAAATTCACTGAGTAATCAGCTTGCAAGTAATGACAGTGGAATAGCACTGGATATAATCAAGTGGAAACTTAGAACAAGAATCACCAGAAATGCCTATAGATCACTTTTGCCATGCGACTTTGACACTCCCTTCAACCCTTTCCAGAAAATTATGTGGGCTCCAAAGCTCTTCCACCAACTCGACTCCATTAAACACAACTCCTTGGACTTGTTTCACCAGCAACCCCTGCCTGACACCTCTTCTTCAATACCAGGCAGCAGATTTGTTTTTAATGGTATATTTACCCTTTTAGCAAGTGTCCTGTTGTTAGGGGGGAGGTTGTGACAAGGAGCCCTGCACGGTGTTGCAGAATCTCCTTGGTGTGGGGCTAGAAATATCGGGTGCTGCTTGGAGCCAAAGAGCAGCCATGGCCATGTGGAAACATCAGGGTCAGGCTGACTGGTTTGTAGAGCAGACAAAGTTTGACACGTGTCCACGCACAGCTTTTTATTAATTTCATATAATGATTTCATTTGCAAAAGCTACATATGGTCTGGTTTATATCCACAGTCTTTCCCCATGGTCAATAGGGATATTTTATGTGCCATAAAAAAAACCTGCACAGTGATGCAGGGGATTTAAAATGCTAAGTTGGAACTTTAGGACTGTCGCTGCAAACTGCACTGAAACCCCGTACAGAGGAGTTAAACAAATTACGTGATTTTATTGCAAGTTGTAACAGAAAAACTAATACAAACATGTAAGACATGTAACCCAGCACTCTGAGCACTGGTTCAACTTCATTTGTTTCCATATAGAAACTCTGAATACTGGAAATAAATTAGACTAACAAATGTCTTAGTCACAAGGAACTTTTATGTTATGTGATTTTCCACTGCATAACAACTTAATACAAAACTATAAAAATAAGACGCTATTTACAAAATATATTAACTTGTTTGCAAAACTATTGGTTAATTCAATTTTTATGTTACATGATAAATTATACAGCTCAGTCACACTTTACAAACAGTTAAAAGATAAACCTACTCTGAATACAAAATTCTATCCTCTCAGGATCTGACTATGCCAACTCATAGTACTTCCCAGAATTTGGATCAAAGTAGCAGTTCAGACATGGATCATACAGAAGATTCAAAACTTCATCTTCTTCAGCACTGGGGTCATCTTCACCTGGGTCAAGTGAGGAAAGTACAAATAAATTACTCCTGTTGACTTAGACAACTAGATGGAAATACCTTTCTGTCAGATGTGACAGGATGTCTCTTTAAAGTGCATCATCTTTTGACTTCTGGTAACAAGATAACAGCAATTCACACTGTTATTATATTTCTGAAGACTTGTATTTAGTTGAGGTGAAACGATGTCAGTCACTTTGCTTAACAACCGGACTTCACAGAGTTGAATGGAGCAGCTCACCAGAAGCACCTTTGCTAATAGTGGATCAAAGCCTCCCAAAGTGCTATTTTTGTCAATGATCTTAAACGATAATGTTTTAGTATGAACAATGATGGTCAGCGTGCACTTAAGGCCTGTAAGAACGAAAGATTTTGAATGTCTGGTATCCAACATGTTACCTAAATGTCCAGTACAGGTAAACCTGTACAGAAGAGCTTCCAATAACAGAGAGGAAATAAGATTCTTTCAGACAATAAAAAATTTAAATTTAGGTTGTCTGAAGTTATTTAAAATACAAGAGAAGTTTTCAGCTAACAGAAACGAATCCTTAGCCTAAAACACACTGATAAAGCCATACAGACCATTACAGACGCTCTATATGTTGTAGCTCCTTTTCTAAATCTGTCTGTCATACAAGCTAAATCTAAGTTACAAGATCTACAGTTTTTTGTTAGGAAATAATTCATTGTTGAATGTTAATCTCATTCTTGGACTGCTAATTCAAACGGAATGCTTTGCATGCCCTAACTCTTCATAATAAGTAATGGCCTGTGATGTTAACAGCAGCAGTTTCACAATGCTCTGAGTCTATTTACAGCCAGGATCACAGAACAATATATAGATTACATTATCTAGAGACCAGAAAGTAGGTTGATACATTTAATGCATACAGAAGCAGCGTGCACCTTATTGTTTCGGAAGAGATTTCATTTGCGTTTCCCCAGTAGCATTAACAAATGCCATGAGAAAGAAACTCTTACTGTAACCACAGGTGAAAGGGCAAAGCTGAACTGTTGCTGTCCTTGCTGTGGGTGTTTCATCAGGCCTGGTGAGCTAAATGGGGTTAAGGGAGGTATTTTGTTTGCATAGCTCTTGGGAAAACTTATGCAGCTCACAAAGAAGGTGTAGAACCCATCATCTTTTTCTATACTTCAGATCGTAGTAAACAAGCAAATGGTATTCATGCCTGATAGGTATAGATGCATCAGAATTTAATTTGATTGAATAAAGGTACAAAAATAAAAAGCCAAAATAAAATGCTACGGTATATAGAGATTTTCTGTTCTCCAAATGTGCAATCACAGACACATGATGTAAACTATCTCAGCGTAAAGAAAAATTAGTTTAGGAACAATTCACAAAACAGTTTGGAATGTCTAGTGTGAAGAACAGAAGAAATCCAACAAATTCCCAAGTATGCTTATTTTTAAAGATTTTAAAGATAATAATCCAAATTTTAAAATTTACAGAATTTCTAGCTTTATTGCAGCAAGCCTTGGATTTCATAATACTAACATAAAAAATGCTCAGAGACCTATCACAACTTTATGTCCAACATGCCTTTAACTCAAGGATTGCTGTCCAATTTTCTTTGGCTTACTTAAGACCCTTAAGAAAATCTATTATTTGATTCTTCAGTGCAAGGTCCCTTCCTGACAGCAAAATTCTATTTTGCTGCCATAAAGAATTGCACATACAGATCTATGAAAACATTCCCGATTTGAGGGGCAGAGTCTATTTTAGACGGTAAATCACCAACACATCTTCATCCCTCAGGCAGAAAAATACACAGGAGAGATTTATAAGATTTCACATGACTTGAAGAAAAATATCTGCCCTGTTTCCTAAGAGAACCGATAAGGAAAGGGGTATTTGAAGGGGTATTTGGAGAAAGGGGCATTTGAAGAAAACAAGGTGTTTGTTTCATTCCATTGTTGTTGACTTTCCATAGCATTTAAGTTCTTTGTCATTCTTTAAACAAACACCATTGATAAACAAAAGCCTGTAGCACTTTAGGTGGTGACAACAGTCTGTAGTCAGGAAATCATGCTGAGATTTCATTTAAGGCTAAATCTGAATTTTTTCTTCATAAGAGAAGTTCCGCTTATGTAAGTGTAACTGTCCTGAATGTTTAGTCTTTGTGTTCTTTCATAGGTTTGCCATCCCCACTAGCATCAATTCCTTAAACAACTAAGATGTGTTTTTTTATGAATTAATCCATATCGAGCCAGCATATTAGGAACCTACAACTGCATAAGTTATTCTTCTATCAAAGACAAATAATACCTCATGGAAAACTCTGCTAGCTTGAGCTGAGAATAATAAAAGACAACTTGGAACCAAAATGTAGCAGTATAGACAACTATGAAAAGGCAGCACCAGCACTACAGAAACAACATTTAGAAACGTCTTCCCACCCAGGTCCTTTTCATTGCCTTCATAAATTCCTACCTGGAATACTCTGATTTGCTGAAGATTTAGTGTGCTCTTCCAGCTCTTGGCTTCCAGGAATGATGGGGGGACTGAACACATTCGACCAGTCCCTGAAAAATACAAATCAAAATATCGTTCGTAAAAGAACAGTTCTTGTTCCTATTTATTCTAATTATTTTGATTATTAAAACAAATTCAAAGGAAATCAAAGGTTGTCACGTGTGATGAAACACAATCCAGCTGTGGTTTATTATTACGAAAATAAACTTTACCGTTAAGACAATTCTGAAATGTTAAGGCTTCCTTCCTCTTTTAGCTACTGGCAAAGACCATACAGAGGACTCCTCAGCACAGCTGTCATGTAGCTATTTTGCTTTTGTAAAGAAAAAGGTTTTGATGGGATCTCTATCAAAGAGGAGGGAGTATGGACTTTCTTCACCCATTCAATTTAATAGGCAATTTACGTCCCTCCTGAACATTACTTTGTGATAGCTTGTAAAAATGATTTTCACATTATCATACATTCATGCAAAGTTCAACGTTCATGCCACATACACCACTTTATGATACACTGTCTTTGATTGCTACGGCTCCAAGAAAGGAGAACAATTGTTTTCATTGTTACTGCTTTTTATTGCAAACTGAACTGCAGATTTTTTTTCACTGAAAAAGTCACTCATATTATATTATCAACCAGAGAAAGACTGCCTGGGAAGGGCACAGCCAAGTCACGAAGTTAAGACATTCCTTGTGCAGGTGACCACGTCATGTAATTGTTTTCATGTAGGAAACTAATCTCTGTACACTGGGCATAGCTGATGTTTCCTTAAGTTCCCACCTCTCCTCATCAACAGTAAAGAGTCATAACACATTAAACCTTCCATATAACTACTAACTAGACTAAATAATTGCAAGTTAACACTTGAACACAGAATTCGAGGTACCTCAGTAAGTCAGTTCATTTTGATAGAACCAATTCCATCCTTTTTGACCATTTCATTTCACTGCAAGGCAAGGGGAATGGAAGGGAAAAGAGCTCTTTAAATTCCCTTGCGTTTGCTTCATGCTGATGGGAACAGTGCAGCTCTACAGAGTAAATTAAACTTGGTTTGGGGTTGATTCAACTTGTGTTTGGCCATGGCTGTTTCAACAGCTGGCACAATATTATTATTCATGCAAACTTGTGCTACAGACCAGTGGGATTAGCCAGAGCTTTAGAGATAACTTCAACATCCACAGTTTCCTCTAAAAGGGATGAATTTACTAACAACTGACAGACTGCAATAGTCTCAACTCAATTGTAATTGTCCAGCACCAACTGAACAGGTAGTGTAATTCTACCTTCTGAAAAGCCTTGATGATCTCATGTGAGATTTGCTACTGACTGAGAAATCTGGCAAGGCTCAATCGTGTTATAATTGCTAAAGTATGCAAATTGCCCTTCCCCCCCCTTTTTTTTCTGCTACTTCTGGACTTTGATTCCACATCATCTCCTGTTGGCGTGTATGGACGATCTGGGGTGAACCAGGGGACAACCGCATACCTGTTTGCAGTCAAAATGGAAAAACCTAATTTTCTGCTTCAGGAAACATAACTGCTGGTGTAGAAATCCAGCCAGTAGTATAGCAGATTTAAAAGAAGAAATATTGAATTCCCCATCATTTCAATATGTAAAAAATGTACTTCAAAATTTTTTTACACCATCATATTATTTTCACATATAAGGCCAACTTCACAACCAACCCCTCTCCTTTCTGTGGTTCAGCTAACGGCAGTGAGAACTGGTACAACCAATCCACACAGCAATACGCTTGCCCAGACATCCCATTATTAGCTCTTCCTGTCGTTGCTCCCCATATTTGCATTCCCTGAATACAGCCAAAGACTCTCTATTTACACCAAAGCTTCAGAAGTTTTTAGGAATAATATTTCAAAGCATACTGTGATACCCAGTGGCAGGGTAGAATATATTCTCCATTTCTGCCACTTGGCACGTGTCGTGTGTGCTGCTTCACAATCAGTCAACAAAAGCCCAACAGTAGAACCTCTCTGTGCCCATAGGACGTGGCCAGAGAACACAAACCAGTATCACTTACCTGATTCTCTACAATCGCACTGAAAGACAATGTCAGCAGAGGCAAATTCTTGGAGAAACTGCACCAGTTTTAAAGAATGAATAACTATTAGTGCTAATCTCCATCTCCGCTTCCCAAGCCACCCTTTCTACCAAATTCACTACAACTTTTTAAAGAGATGGTGACGTTTGAGATCCAGAGAAGAACTAGAATATTTGTCCTTGGAAGACTGCTGAAGCAAAAGTGGGGCAAGGAGAGAGGAAAGACAGTGCTTGTTTCTAAAGAGAATTATCTCAGGCCAACAAATGTAGTTAGAAAAGTAAAGAAGCTTCAGCATGTATTTGCAGTTCTACAGGTCTGGCACAAAACAGAAGAGTTTAAAGATACGTGTTTTTCATATAAACTACGTATCAGAGAATTTCTAAAGAACATAGTTGGTACCTGGAAAGCAGAGAGGATGTTAGTAAGAACAAAAGACTGTCAGGCAACTACCTCCAATGGAAAAGAAAAAGACAATTCATTTAGAGAACATCGAGGGTGGGAGGTAATCGTGTGTCATTAAACTAGTGGTTCTGTTAAATTAATAGTTCTTATTAGTCAGAAAATGTATTAATTTTAGCTTGAAGTCTCATCTATGGAAGGTCCTCGTGAAAGATCAAGTCTGAGAAATCGGAGATGAGGTGATTTCTGAGTCGCTGGATGATTTTGTCCTCCATTTATTGGAGTTAATTCTGCACAGGAGTTGTTAAGTTTCATCTTTATATTTATTTTGATGCATCTGGTTCAGTATATGAATTATTATTTTTCTCTAGTAGGTGCAAGTGTGAGATGCGGGGATTTTGATCGTTCTAAAGGGAGGCAAAGGAGTGGTTATTTATGACAGAGGCAACACATGTGTCAGCCAGTTTAACTTTTCCCATTAAGACAGTCTAGATTTAGTTTATGGGTTTTTTTCACCACGTCCAACAAAAACTAATAGTTTTGCTATTCAAACCCCTCCCACCATGACAAATAATCAAAACACTGTAATATTAGGGATTAATTATTGACTTAATACTACTTTTAAGGTTGAAACAATTTACACAATATATATTAAAACCAGGTTTATTACCTCCACACGTTTCTTAGCAATGTCTATATCAACTTCTCCTAAAATGCTGAAAAAAAAAATCTCATGCATGGAGAAATCTTCTTGGTTAAATTGCAGTAGAGAGTAAATACTGGCAGTTGATTGATAAACCTCTGAAAAGTGGGTTTACAGTGGTAATTCTGATAGATGCTGCAGTGCAGCAGTCAAGACAGATGTTTCCATGGTGAAATCTGCAGCTGATTTTAGGAAGCAAATAAGCATGTGTGAGTATGAGACAGTGTGTATGAGCTAAGTTAAACAATCAAACGAATCCTTAAGAATTTGTAGACTTTGCCTAAAAGTAGAGCCCAGCATAGAGACAACCTGCAACATCCTGAGAAATGTAGACTGTGGCCTGTGTTTTGATTCTGGCTGAATTAAGGATATTTTTGGGGGGAACTTCTTTAAGAAGCTTTAAGAAGGTTATCTCCTTAAAAAAGCAAAGCCAACCACACATTCTGACTAATTAAAACCACTCTATTTATGCCATCAATGCCAGCTGTAAACAATACAATCAAAATGCAAGCCATGAGCTACATTGTATTATTCTACTTGAGTATTGTTGTAGTTCCAAAATATCATTAAATCAGCACAAACCAACACTTACCATTTCCTCCACATTTTTCACAGTGAGCTGCATTCTGACTATGAGTGATCTGTTAATCTGTTCTTTGCCTCACAATCCGTCAAAGTGACAGATTCATTCCATCCCTAATACACAGTATCTTCATTTACTGTATGCCTTACCGGAACTTATTTTTTGCTAGCACCGAGGTTTAGAAAATCCCAAGCTTATTTACAGAATGCCTTTTTCCTTCCTCCAAACCACTTCAGCAAGTCCAGCCTGCCAAATACCAGACTTCTAATGGGGGCAGAGAGACCTCCTTAAAAACTCAGTTATTTCATTTTCACTCAATTAGTAACTCAAAAAGAGACCATAAAAGGTACGAGTGCAACTGTGCAGGCAAGACTTGAATCTGCTCCTCTTAGTCTTAAATCTGTAAATGAACTGGCTTGTGGGTGCCAGATTAGGATCAAGGATAACAAAGGAAACGTGAATTCTACTTAGTAAACACGATACTACAAGTGCACACAGTATAATCATGCTGACTGGTATCAGCTGAAAGTTTAAACTTTTAATGCTATCCTATTTTTCTTTCATTATCACAGTTCAAATGATAAATTTGAGCAGGTTATTAGAAATATAAACAGTTATCTACACCAGCCTAAAAATACAAATGACCTGGATTTTGAGGTTTAGCAGCTTAGTAATTAATATATTGTGCTATTTGGTCAATGTTCTGCAGTTAAATATATGAAACTTCTATCATAGCTTCTGTTATATAATAGTAACATTGGAATTTACTTAAAAGACTAAATCTCTAGTTCACCACCATGGCTTGCTGGTTAGATTATAGCCTCGATATTCACTAGCAATGTTAATGACACCAGTAGAGCAAACCAGTGATTTATCATATAAGTAAGATATTAATACTAGTCCTCTCTTCTTTGTTAGCTTTGATTCATTTCTCAGAAGATCAGCTGTATAAATTTAATGAATTGATCAGTTAATGAAAGTTGTCTGAATTTGGACTCAGACCTTAGGTGGTGGCTGTGAACGGGAGTCCCAGACTCAGCACAAAGTCACTCATATGTCTTCCTTTCAATCTAAGACATCTTAGGGGCACGTAAACTCTTTTACTGCCCGTTCTCCAGCTCTACACATAAGCACAGACAGACAACTCTGAATGGCCCAGAAATATGCAGAAAAAGGGTGGAACCAATAAAAGATATCTTCAATAAAATCTGAAACTACAAAAAAAAGATACAAACTACCTTATATAAATAGAGACACAACAGTATATTTGAAAGCATCTGCCATGGTTTATAGTCAAAGCCTTAATATATATGCTGCCATGTTTGCATGTTCTCAGGTTCCCATAACAAGGGAAAGCCATTTTTGGATTATTTTAACAAGCTTTTAGACGTTAGCCACTTGGTTCTCAACAACCTTTCTCCTGCTAAGCTTTTTGCCATCAGGATTAAAAAATGTAGCCTTTTCAATTAGGTCTTTCCTGTGCCATTTGCTTCTTTTGTCATGTTCTTTTTCATGCTTATTATAGCCTGACAAATGCAGCTGAACTTTGCTAATTCAGATTAACGACTGGGAGGCCTATTGCAAATTACTCTATTTTGTGGATGAGTAAAGTAACTGAACAAGTACAATGAAAAACCAAAGTACATTTTGTGAGGTATTGTTCTTGTTCACTTATTTTGACAACTGTTGTGTAATTTTATAATACTTCATAATGTAATATTGTCTGTTTTGTGGAAGTAATGGAGTTGTATGGCTTCAATATCATAATGAATCATAAAACCAAATATGCTTCTTTGTTTGCAAAACTGGAACTTTAAATGTGCTGCTTAACTTTAAATTATTCTGCTATTTAAGCCTTTGCTTGGAAATATGGGAGACAAAGACTTTTTGTGTCTGAATTTCACAGCACACGTGCTGGAGAAGTTCCAGTGTAGAGCAAATAAACATTACAGCTACAATCCGCCTTTACCTGCACCATTTTGTAGGCGAGCTTAATTTTACTGAATCTCCCAATCGTATAACACATGCATCAGCTATCGGAATGTTTAGTTTTCACCTGGGATGGATGAGAGCACTTGAATGATAGTCTCAAAGCTGAACGTACTTTTAATAAGTAGGGCTGAACAGGGTACACTATATACTGATGTATACACACGCTTTAACACACCAGCCTGGCAAACATGAGCTTCCAGCAGCACAGAGACGGAGATGGAGGTGACAAGGGAGTACAGTTGTGTTTACTCCTGATAGTTTCGTGCAGGTAACCCTGAGCAAGCACACAGCAGAGGCACAGACAACACTTCAGAAGATCATTTGCACTGATTGATTAATTAATTTCTGCAGGTTCCTTGGAAAAGCTGTCAGCCCTACATATATAGAGTAGTTTGGAGAAGCTGTTGGAATTTAGAGCTGTCAACAAACGAAACCCAGCAGACATTAACGGGGAAAACAAATTAAACTTCAGTTTAACAAATATTTTCATTTGTGAATGACAAACAGCTTGAGCACTCATTATTTGGTTTGAGACCACTGATCAATAGACTTTCTCATAAAACAACACCTGTGTTTTACGTGTTCGTCTTATATCCTTGGGTATCGTCCAAATCAGGCAGACGCTGTCATCAAATCTCTGTGCCCACAATGGGAATACATTTTATTAAACTCATAGAGCTAAATGTCCAGGTAAAACTTAACTGAAAATTTTGGCTGCGTACAATTTGTATGAAATTACTTAAGTAAAATATACTTCTTGTGAAAGGATGGCCAGAGGAAAGCTGAAATATTTGTGTCCTACTTTAGTATGGCTTCTGGGGAACAGCTGTTTGAGCTTCAGAGGAACAAATTGTACTTGTTAACTTGGGAAGAACTGAGTAGGAAGCCAACAGAGGATCTGCTGAGGCAATGCTTATAAAGACAGGTTTGAATTTATAGAAAAGCCCTCTCTCAAACATGGAAAAAATTAGCTTTTATCAGAAATACATTTTCTGGAGAGCATTTGCAGAAGTTCTGAAAATCTATTAATAAAATTAGGATCTTTTTGAGAGAGCAGCTCGACATTTTGCAGCTCAGTACGGCTGAAATTCCTCTAGAATATTTACTTTCTTTCACCATTTCCTTTAATGAAACTTCCAAACCTACTACACACAAATATTTTGGAGGGGAAATGCTTACTAAGTAGATGTGGGTACATCGCTGGAGGAAGAAGTAACACAGATAGTTACAGGTTTGTATTTGGAGAGAAGAGAGTGATTCGGAAGCTCAGGTAGGACCAAGCAGCACATCATGTGGAGGGAACAGCGGCGCTGGGCTGACGGGCTCTGCAGTCAGCCCCTCTCCTTCCATCACCTGGTTCTGCGCCTCACAAATCAGCACGACGCGGAGGTGATTTGTACTGCACCAGCAATATTCTCGGCAGACTTATGACCTTTATCCAGAGGAACCAATGGAAAATGAGCCTTGCTGGGTCTTTTTATTGACTGCATTTCCATTATCTTCGCAGGTGCTTTCTTTCCTGGCTTCTTGTTTTATCTTATTACAGGCAGAAGCTACATTTACTGGACAATAGTTTCCACATTGCTCTCTTTTCATTTCCCAGAAAGTATCACCACTACACTTTTTAAAGTTATTTGAGACCTGTCAAATTCTTTATCACTCTTTACAAGAAGGCATTTGTTGTTTCAGTAAGTGTATCACATAGCCGTCTTCATGCCATGGCATTTATACCCACCCATCTACATACGATATATCAATTTTTCAAATATTCTGGGTGTTCCCTTACATAGCTACACTAGGCTTACAAGACTTAGACATTTTCCAGTTGTTCATATATTAATTGTTAAAGTTTGCTTTAAGAACAGTTTAGGAATTGAGTTATAGAATTACCACTAATTTTATCTCCCTCTCATTTAGGTATGCACCCTATGTGAAAAGACATTACAGAATTTTCCATTACAAATGAGAGGTAATGATGTGAACGATGGTATTCAAGTCACATCATCTCCAGTTTTTATATCATGATGCAAACTGACCTCATAATTTTGTCATCTTCGGTATTTACAGCCCAATAATGCTTCTCTGGCAGTTCACAAGGGCTACTGAATTTATGAGGCACTTGCAAGTCAGGTATTTAACGAATACTTTGCTTGCATTTCTCGAAAATGATTTCTAGAGACATTTAAGTCTACTGTGTGTACTGGATTAAACTAGCATAAGAACTAAGTAATAATTTATACTATTTTGTTTTAAATTTTATTATATGGAAATACAAGTTTATTTGTTGATCGTATTAACTTGATATGATGAAATGCTTTATTTTTACAGATAATGGAGTTTATTCTGTTCTTCAGTATATAAAATGTACCAAGTACTCAATTACTTTAGCACATGCATAAAAACAACTTAATAAAACCTGACTCAACGAATGTATGGGCAAAAAGAAGACAATCAATGTAGCCTGCACTAAAATACAGGCAATTCTAATGCTATCAGAATTACAAAATTGATTCTGGAATAGAGTTCTTGACAAACTGTCAGTCACAAGGTACCTGATATGTCACTCTGTGGACTGCAGGCAAGTGCCTGTGTCCACTTCATCCACTGCAACAATTCATAAGGACAGAGACAGATCCTCTGAGAACCAGCACCCAAGGCAGAGAGGTTTTCTAGAGCAACATGAGCACTTTGATTTACATGTGAAAGCAACAGGAATCAGGATTACACTCTAACTCCAGTAATATATTGTGTGCACTAGGAAACATATGGTGGCATGTTGCAATAACTGATGCCTCTGGGTGAACTTGCACAGCAAGTTTCATAGTGTTCACTTGATAAAAATCTAACAAGAAGGTCATAAAAATGTGAATGGCAAGTGAGACAAGTGACTGAAAACATCTGTGTGATGAGAAATGCGTATTATCCTGCACAATTGACTTTCAGTGCCTTACCATAAAATATTTCAGGCTGTTGATAGAGGATAAATAAGTTGTATCTGAAATGTCCTCTCCTCCTACCCCTCCCAACACACATACACTATCCAGTTAAAATTTGGACAAGCAAAATCCATATTCATGACACCAAGTGAAAGTAAAATAAGATGGCTTTTTAAAATACACCTCTTGTTCAGGCTGTTAAAAAATTGAGAAAGTGATGTTGGGGTTTCACAGACACAAGGCAGTTCTGAAACTGGACAATTAAATTAGATTATTTCTCCATAGCTACCCTCTCCCCTTGTCTTCACCTCACCTTATGTTAAAGTCACAGAGATTTTGTTGCTGATTCCAGACAAAACAGATCAAGCTAAAAAACTGACAGCCAAATATCTTGTAGACAGGATCCCTTTGAACTATCCCACAGTGTTTTAACACCCTTTCTTGACTGGGCTATTTACTGAAAAAAAAAATCTGTCAAAACAAGTAACATTTAACATTTTTGTAATGAATGGATTCCCTGACACCTACAGTCACACACAGAATTCTAGTTCTGAGCCTTCAGAGAAGAAATGGAGAAAGAAACAGGTGAGAGTGTCTGTATGTCAGATAAGGAGGATTTGCTGGATCACACATCAAAGCAAGTGCAGGAGCAAGGCCCGTGTCAGTTAGTTTAAATACACACTGGTACATCCAAAACACGCAGAATTCAGTTCTACGTTCCAGGAGAATGCAGGCAATGACTAAAATATGCAATAATAAAGCCCTCTGAGAGAAGGTTGCAACCGAAAAGAGATTTAAGATTAAATCAATGAATGTCACATTTAATATTCAGAACACTCTAACTGAATCCTTACTGCCTGGGCTATAAATGGTATCTTACCGTGGGTTGGAATGAGAAAGTGGGCTCATTTCTTTCTGATAGTGATGCTCCTGACTGACAGGCTATGGAAAACAAAAAACAAAAAAAATGAGAAAATAACTTCACAAATATTTTTCAGAATGTTTGAAAGTTTGTAAGAGACCCTTCATGAGAATAGACATTTGCGGCTTCTGATATTAAAATTTTACAGTCTTTTTTGCTTATCTGTGAAAATTAAAAGGAATTATAAAGATCCTAGCTATGAAAAAGTACAAATTAACTTATGATTCTTGTCTGGGTGGAAATACATATGAATTAAGGAGTCAACCACATGGTCATTTCTCTACTGCCCGTGAGAGTGTTGAGAGTGTCAGGAAATAGAGAGGGAACAGTGGCAAAGTCTTGAAAGGTGTGGACTGTACATCTGTAGGACGCTTGGTGCAGGGACTCTTAGTTGGATCTGCACTGAAACAACCCTTCTTGAGACTCGACAACACTGAGCCAGAGCTAACAGGGCTGGCAGACACGGCTCCTCCCTCCTCAGAAGCATCATTAACAGCAATCTTCGCAGTCCCAGATGAAGTTTGCTGAAGCGCATGGCACTGCCAATTTGAAACCTGGATTAAGATGTTCATGAATAGTTGCAGTGGACAGTATGAATAGTCACACAAAATATGATCATTTCCCACAGTCTTCAAATCTTACTTACCCATTGTAAGAATATGCCCCAAAGGTTTTAAACTACATTTGGTTTAAGGCATTAAAACCAGTTATTTGCAAGAAAGATCAATATTCATAAACTGGTATAAAAATGTAAGAATTTCTAAATTCAGAAATACATTTTCTGTCAGCATATATGTGGTGCTTCCAAAAGAGGCTCCCTGGCCATTATCACACACCTCAAAAGGAATTCTAAACAAATTACTGAAGCAAATGCAAAAGAAGTGAAAATACAAGCACACATTAACAATACTTGTATCATTTAGTACATGAAATGCTAAAAAGAAATACTAAGCATTGTGATAGCAATTGCTTTTTTACAAATGATTTAAAAAAAGAGTATGTTCTCATGGTTTCAGGAAGTGGGATGGTGTAAAATATATGTTGAGGATGAATGACATCCTAATTACTGCCAAATGTGAGTCATTGCCTGGTGGCGGATAGTGCAATTTCCAAATGATGGCTAGCGGAAGACTGAGGATGAGACAGAAAGTAAATTAGTCAGTCTGTGAACCAGAATATCTGTCTAAATAATTTTTAGGCTCATTTCATAGTAAAGAATAGTTTGCCTCAGTTTTGCAATTTGACTTGATGTGAACAGATCCCTCCAGGGGTTGTCAAACTGAGCTCTCAGTTGGAACAATTCTGGGTTTAAATATCACTCCTCTTGTCTGTCAGACTTCAGTTCTGCCAGACCAGTTCTGTGTTAAGTGGTTTTCTTTTCTGAATCATCACAAAGGAGGCCAGAAGACCTTCCACAAAGCAGGTATGAACCTGGAAATACTCTTTCAAATATTTCGCAGATCAAGGCCTATGTGGCTGAATTTGTATTCAGAAAGCTGCTTGGGGAACAAGTTCTCTTTCTCCTCTGTGAGTACTCCTTACTCAAAAGACAAGTCTTAGTGGTGGGCAGATGCCGGAGTTTGGTAATGGAGTATTACACCACTACAGGCCTCCAAGACACATCAACGAGCAATCTCAGATAATATTTCTTCTCCTTTGCGTTTCTCACTGAGAATCAGGGACCTTATGGGAGAAGATACTCTGAATTATCTTCTATATGATCTTGCTCCAGAATGTTTGTGTTGCATCTGAAGTGGTGTCTGAGGTGTGGAAACAGCTGTCCAAGAATAGGCCAATTCCTGACATGGCAGGAACGTCTTACTGGAGCTCTGGAACGCAGGAAGGCATTTCAGCAGAAATATTTTGTGAGCTTTGCAACTTTTCCTGGGTAACGTATATATGTGGACAGAAACCTCACATTATACTCTGCAATATATGCAATTGTGTCTTGTACATTGTCGCAAAGCTAACATGGAATTTCATAGACCTTAACATTCAGGTAAGAAACAGTCAAATGCAGTCTTAAAATATTTAGTTCTACATACATGCATATTATTGATTTGGAACGGTGCCCCACACACATTTTACAAGGGTTTACAATTCTCCTTCAAAGTAAATACATTTTAAAATAGAAGTTTTTCATATTTATAACTGATAGCTGTGCTGGGTAATGTATAATATTCAAAGCTGTTTTATTCCTTTCTGGCTGTCATAGTTTACAGCAGCTGCTAAACAACTCACATTTCAACGACTTCTCCTGACAGGATATACTCAGTTCTCAGTAAACTATCGTAAGTTATAAAATACAGCTTTAGTATATCTGGTTTACAGTTGTTTAAGGACATCTGTTCTAACTGCAATTTAGCAATATGATCAATCTATGTGCCTTTACATTGAGAAGGGTTTCTGAGATTCATTTGAGTCAATAACATGAGAATTCTCAATGAATCTGGAAATCAGAGTAAAAATGGCAAGCGATAGAAAAAATAAACTAACTAAAAATGTGTTTTATATATAAAGTATTACTTTGATTCATATCTTCACTATCTAACATGATTATAGCCTGCCCTGCCTCACAAAACATCATAGGTATCTCAAAATGAAAGACACACAAAATGCTGCCTTTTGGTGGTGCTGTTGCCATACTTAGCACTAAGGGACAAAAAGATTGTATAAAATGAATGAAAACTGGGAATAAAAATACTCCTTACTTATCTTTGAAGAACATAAGAGAAAGCAATAGATACTACTGATTTAAATAATCAGAAAAATAATACCTGGAAACACATGTAAGCATGAAAGTTTAATCATGACAAGAATTTCAAGCTGTCTTGAATTTCTCGAAGTACGATAAGAGGATTATTTCTATTTCTTTTCTAAAATCATTTGCCTACACAACTGGAAGATGGCTACACATATACACAAACTTTTTTGTGGTCTGTACATTAGATTTTGGAAGGATTGATCATTTGCAAATTCTCTTGACTCAACTCCAATGATGATGATACTAAAGATCAGTGACATAAAATGAATTTGCTTTTATTCTACACATATATTTTAAAATAATATATAGAAGGAATAAGTACATCTATAAGGAACACTTATTGGTAAAAACTGGAAGCTGAAGAAACGATGACTCTACTCATTTTAGGTCTTACACCAAGACCATGCATGGCAGAAGATGAAAATCCAGAAGGATTAGAATTTAACACCAGCATACCAAAAATGCCCCCAACTACTGTTTTAAAAGCTTCTGTGTTAGAACAACTTGGGGTGTTGTTCTAATAAATGCTGTTTATAACCTTCTTAGATACTACAGGTCTAGAAAATAGAATTGCCACCCCCACATGAATACTCTGAGGGTAGAATACTATCTGAGAAAGTTTGCTTTCTGAATTACCTCTTCTGAAAACGAGGTTCTTGCCACTAGATCTTAAAGCCTCAATGCCCACCTTGCAAAGCACAGAGGAGGAACCTGACCAGCTGTATGTGTAGCACACATCACCACTTCAGACAACTGAGCGAAATTTAGAAAACTCCTCTCTCAAAGACAAATATGTTGCCTTTTACACTTGATTTATGCAGAGAAAGAAAGTCACAAAGGCCTACTATGAAAAACTACAGCCATATTAAATTACAATTTAAATGACTAACCTATTATATCTAAACACTTCTTCAGACTGATGCTATTAGTCTGAAGCTACAGAAGCTGATCAAGGCAGAAAGATCAAAGAACTGACTCCCCAATCACACTGTGCTTCACTGAATACTGCAGTACGGTTTACTTTAAAATTTCATTTTGCTTTAGTCATGTAATTTGTATTAACCAAACCTGACATGTCTAAACATTCTTATCATTTTCCTTATAATTAAACTACTAAAAAATTAATGAGGCTGCTATTCTCTTTATTTGAGTTCCATTTGTCCAGTCTTGCAGATTTACACCATGTCTGAGTCTATGCAGTGAGTACTGAGAAAAAGCACTGGAAACATGATGAAATCAATTAAATGTATAACGTTGACATATCTCCAACAGTTAAAAAGTACTAATGTTTCTCTGATATCCTGCAAAATATTATTTGGCAAACCAAGGTCTTATTTGCATAATAGACCACTTATGGATACATCTCTTCTCATTTGAAACCTTCATTTACCAGCGTACCACAAAATCCCAATGCTGTGTCAACCATTCAGTATGGAAGGTGGCTACTACAGGCCTCTGTTTGGACCCTATAGATCCCTGGAGGTAATTAGCATCTACCATATTAGAGCATCTACCCTACAACAGTTTATACTGGGGCAACACAGCAGCGTTTAATCTTCCAACATTAGATCTGCCTCAGAGTTGTGCGCTTTACTTAAGCCACATTCATTATTTATTATTGTTTCACCTATAATAAAATAAGAACTATGTTGCTGAAATACAGATGGAGTCACGAGGTTATCTAGTTTTACAGCAGCTCCTGCAAGTACCTTTATGCAACTGCTGAAATATTATTCTTTGATTTCATACATTCAATAGCCTTCGGTGGACTGTAACAAATATTCCTCTGCTTCTCATAACAGTACTTTGTCACATAGCGCAGCTGTGTGTGATTTTGTACCACATTCTACCAGGACAAATAATGATACGAGGTGTAAAATACAGAAGGGTCACATACTAAGCGCTCAGAACTACTGCAGCTTTTTGCTGCTCTTCTCCTGCTTCAGTCCTCGAAATAGCTTTCATTAGCTTTTCAGTAATGAGACTTTATCACTGTAAGCAGCAATTATTTTCCACTACTCACAGTGTAATGCTGTTGCTGACTGGTATATCTGGGTTTCATTCATTTTTGAACTATTTTTAAGTACTGTATCACACGCCTGCAGGTTGTCAGCCGCTATTGCGACAAGCTGTACAGCCTACTTGATTATTCAGGATTCTAGGATGGAATACATACAGTAGATTTGCTCTTTGTCCATGGCGGTACTACAGAACCTGCTGGAAGTCCATGTGTTCTGGTCATGTGTTTTACTCGATAAATTGTAAAAACCTTTTGGTATTGATACCTTGAATTTCAGAGCTACTCAAAGCAGTTTTAATATTCAAGACCCCCGAGTCTCAGAATTAATAGAAACTATAAATACTGCAGGTTTAGACTTACTGGAGGGAAACAAGAGCTCCAGGTTCCTGTATCATCGCTGCTTGCACTTATGCTGACATTGCAGTTGTCAATCTGTGATGCACTGAGCCCATGGGAGATCCCAGCATCCCTTAATTCTTCGTTCCGTTGTCTCTCCATGCTGGCCAGCATCTGTAGTTCAGATGGACTCAGTCTATTTGACTGGTAGTTTTTCCAGTCATACTCCTGTGAAATAAAATGGAAAAGTCAATAAAATAGACAGGATCATGGAACAGAATGTATGAATGAAACACACACTTTGGAGAATCTCTTTGAGAATCTTCAAGAAGCTGCAATACTAAAAGAGAAACAGATTAGTTAACAGATTTCTGTTCAGATATGAAGATCAAGCATATTTACACATAATGCCAGGAAAGAAGAAGAACACAAACACTGTTGTGGACTGCAATTTGCACCCAGGGTGTTTGGTGAAGCTGCTGTTCTACTGCAATTAAAACTAGAAGAGGTTTTCAGAAACTCAAAAATCCAGCAGCTACAATTGCTTAAGCAGTAAATGCAAATTCTGAGATAAACCCAACCACATGGTTATCACAGTAACATAAACACCATCAACATAACATTTAGTTATTTGTCAAGCACAGCATAAAATTTCTCTGGAAAGCTACACATGCCAGCACTAAGTTATAAAAGTTACTTTGGTAACTTGCTCGTGTGTATATTTTAACATTAACATAACTATATTTTAATTTTTCTTTATACTCATTTTTTCCCTATGGAATCACCTCCATCACTCAGAAGCTACTTTTTGGCACACATCTACATAATCTGTCATTTCGTACAAGGTACAGGAAGACGACAGAAGTTGTTGGCACAGCTGCCACCCCCTTCTTTACCTCTGGCTTTTGAGGTCCAAGTTTCATTCCTGAATAATGTGATTATTACTACCATTTTTAATCCTAAAATAATACATAAATTTTTCTCTAGACCCTTACTGAATGCAAGTTCTTAGCTCAGTTACTACCAGTTATTTGTTCACTTCTCACAAAGCTTGCAATGTTACCTGTTCAGAATTGTTTGAATGTAGTTATACATGCAGAAAACTTTAATTACCAGCTATCTACATGCTTGCACTATTACCCAGAGGGCGGTACCTCTTTCTTAATTAAAAATATTTGTACTTAATAATAGAGAACTCTATTAAAACATGAATAAAACATCGCAAGCAACCAGGTTCTTAAAGACGTAATTCTCAAAACAATGAACAGTGTTTCAGAATGGAAATAAAATAACTACACGCCCACAGCAAACAAAAAACCTCCAGTGTTGTCTCACTGTCATTAACAATACTATGTCAACACTTATTTTCTTGAAACTTGTGGGGACCTAGAATACTTCCTGTAAAAGTGCTCCAATAGGTACCAAAAAAAAGCTTTACATATGTATGTGGTCAGAAACAGGCCACATTGAAGTAGCTTATTATAGTAATTCTAAAATTATTGGAAACATTCTTAATAAAAATTAATAAGAATACATATTTGACTTTATTCTGTAAGTGCCAGGTGAACGTGTTTTCTAATATAAATGACTGTTAAAGAGGCAGTCAGTGGCACTCAGATTTGGTTTCAAACCGTGACCTAGTACAAAGAGAAGTATCAAAGAAGTCCAAGGAAAGGCTTCCAGATGGGAAACTTTTATTACTCGATCAAATATGCCAGATATTTTCATCTTGTATTTTGTAGCAATAAAATAAAGTCTGTAACTCCCGATATTCTACACATTGATAATAGGCTTTGACCTTGCAAAAAATACTTCCAAGCAACAAATTATAGTATATGTGTGCTATACATTTACAACTACAAGTGCAGTATGGTAATAACCTTCCTGTCTAATTTAGCAATTTATTGAAAGGAGGAAAAATGATACCTCTTTCCCTTCATCTTTTAAAACAAAATATCACAAAGAAGTTGTAAAATATATCAAACGCTTTAAAAACTTACTTGCAATTCACCTAGGTAGTCTATAGTTGTTCTACAGAACCAAGTTGATTGCTGCATTATAACACTGTTAGCAAAGTAATCAACATACCACTTCATTTGTTATGGACACATAGATTACAGTTCTGATTAGGAATAAATATAGTTGAACTTTAAGTGGAACAGTTTTCCAAAACTGGAAAGAATGAGGAAACCAGGGAGGAACACTGTTCATCACAAAAATGTGAGTAGCTACTGGAAACTAGAAAAAACGAATTCCTATAGATAAAGCTAGGAGGGAAAGGGGATGTAAAATGGAAATGAATTTTATTATACAATTACAGATACATGGATATTAACACTGCTAATATCAGTATCAAGTGGGGTTTTCATATCAGTAAAAGTTATTAAAACATTATCTTATTTCTTCCCCAAACCAAAAGAACACCTGCATTGCATTCTTCCACATTTTCTACATAACTAGTGGTGATTCTAACATCTTTTCCAGACAATAAATACATAGAACATATCCTGCTATTGGTAGGGTTTTCTTTTTTTTTAAATTGTCTTTAAGATCACCAGCCACTGATGTGTTTCATCACCATAAGGTCTCAGCACTGCTGCTGATTTTCACCTGCATTATTGTATCTCACTCCCCTTGCTTCCCCCTAATCTGCTTCTTTCCCAAAGGAAACCAGTCTCCATGCCCTTCATGGAGAAGGATGTTCTGTTTTTATCACTTTGTTCAATTACACGTTTTTATCTATTAACTACTGTGTTTTCTGTTTTATTTGAAGCAATATTTCGTGTGCCACAAAAAACTATAACTCTCACACTGAGTTCGGTAAATACTGTTAGGAAGAAATGTGAATATACCTGGATGAAAGACAGTATGTCTTATTTCATGCAAATAGGTATATCTAATATAGCTTCTCTATACAATCTAATAATTTAACCTCAAAGTAAAAATCACTTACACAAGTTTGTGTTGATATACATGAATTTTCTCTTGAGACTTTGAGAGACTTTTTACTGACGGATCTTTTTAATTGACCAGAAACTCCTTCACATCTTTCAGTTTTTTCAGATCCATATGGAATTGCTTTAAAGAATTCAGATTTACTTCCAGTTGGAGAAAGAGAAAGGGTGGGCTTTAAGCTTCTCTGAGAGCTGGCAGAATCTGTTCTTCTCACAGTGGAGCTCTGTGGTTCGCACAAGACAGTCTCTTCAATGTTATGTTTGCTGTATCCCTTATTCTTCCAGTATTCATTTCCCCATGACATCATCTTCCATGGGATCTCTTTAAAAACCGGTGGATCAGATGGTCCTTGCCCGTTGTGGCCCATCTCGAGGTTCTCCGTACCCTGGATGAGTTCACTGTTGTCATCCTAAGTTTAGGAAACAAAAGCAAGGACAGAAAAATTCTCAATTTCTTCACTGAAGGCTCTGCTGATGAACTCACCTGCCACAGCCATACAGCCCTTGCAAACAGCAAGAGTTCTTGGGTTTGCTGCCATGATAAGTTTAATTACACAAAGCCTCTGACAGAAATTTGAGCTGAAAGCAAAGACACTCATATAATTACAAAATAAGTCACTTGATGGTGAATGGTCCCAAAAGAAGCAGGAAGTTTTATCCTTTACTGATATTTGACTCTGATAATTGGATAATAGCATTGAACTATTCCTCATCAACGGAGGCAAACTCCTCCATTGTCCTGCCTTCCTCTGGGGCCTCAGCGGTACAGGGCTCCTCAGGACAGCCTCTGGCAGAGTAGACAGAGACAAAGAAGGCATTCAGTAACCCTGCCTTCTCTGTATCTTCTGTCACCAGGGCACCCACCTTGTTCATCAGTGGGCCTGCATTGCCTCTGGTGTTAGTTTTATCTGCCACGTATTGGAAAAAGCTCTTCCTGTTGTCCTTGACCCCTCTCGCCAGGTTTAACTCTAGGGAGGGCTTAGCTTTCCTAGTTGCCTCCCTACACCCTCTGACAACAGCCTTATATTCTCCCAAGTGGCCAGCCCCTCCTTCCATGAGCTCTAAACTCTCCTCTTCCACTTGAGCATCCCCAGCAGTTCCCTGTTTAAACACGCAGGTCTCCTGGCTCCCTTCCTTGACTTCCTAGAGTGACCTTTTGGTGACTAATTAGTAACCACTAAAGGGAATTTATAAACACTTGCTGTTTTCAATTTGCAGGCAGAAACATTTCCTCCCCAAAAGCCAAAAGTGACATAAACTGTATAATTCTATTAATAGCACAGTTATTATTGTGCATGTCTTACCGATCTCAGTACCTGCAACAGTCAATGTTTGCTTATTTGAAATTTATCCTGATGCATAACCTGTCTCTTATAGCTTTTTGTAGCTAATACTGATTTTCCATAGATTTGATAAAAAAGTACATAATTCTCCTTTGCAGCTGCACTAACTTCAAATGTAGACTAGGACGAAACTGCAATTTAGCCCCTTTAGCTGTAATTTTTTTAAATTCATGATGCAGTGACATAAACCCAAAGAAAACCTTTGGAATTTTTGGACTTTTTAGCAGTCTGAGATATTTAAACTACAAAGATATGCTTTTTTTTTTTTTTGTAATTAAAATGAAGTTTTATTTATGTTTTTCAGGAGAAAGCCAATTTATGCTCACATGCAACTATTGAAATTGTAGGTTGAGATGCCCATCTTATTTGATACAGGTCAAGAGCATGTACATTTGAATCTTAAAGAAAGCTGTAATACAATGACAAGAAGACAATAATAGAGTGAAAACCTGGAACAATATACCTTACGTCAGTATGTAAGATTAACATATATTTTAAAAAATATATTTCTTATAATTACCATCAGCAATTTGGTTTCTCAGAAATACAAGATATAGAGTATTTCTGTTAAGTTCAGTCCATCTTACTATTATGTAACTTGGTTTCATTTTCTCGGCTATGAGCAACAGATTAGAATGCTAAGAAACAGATTTTTGTAATTAAAAATGAAATACATTAGCATTATGACAAAATTAAGAGTTACTGTAATAACATAATGCAACTATTCAGTGAATTGACAAATTGGTGAATTTCTATATAGTATCAGCTGATACATTTGTTAAAAAACCATTTATTTTCTTTCATTTATTTTATTGCTGAAAGATTTCGACAGTGCAAAAGAGTTAAAGTTGGTGATGCTGAAACAGCTCAGACATGATACAATCAAAAATACCAAGTAAATACCAGTAAAAAGCTGAAATTTCTTAATTTGCTTTTGATGATGCTGGTGAGCAAAACAGTCCCTGCCTACAGTTTGAAAAGGCAGAATGAAGCCTTATTTACTGCACTCTCGCTCAACCGTAAAGGGCTTGTATCTCACTCAAATCTATGATGCAGGCTTTCCTAAAAGCTTTTTTGTTGTAACCATACACCTCTCTGTTAGCAGAGGGGCTGACAGAGTTCGGTTTCTTTCATACACTTGTTACAGAGGGTACACCTGCATTTTCACTCCTGTCTCCAGACAGACAACACAACCTGACAAAGACAAATCTACCTGTAGGTATAGGGGGAAAAGATGATTTATCCCCTCTGTCTAGCTCGAAGACAGAATTTCATCCTAGAAATTTCAGGATGAAGGTGACTTTATCAAGAATTACATGTACAAAGTGGCCTACCTCTTCACTGCTGTCAGTTCCTTCAAAGTTATCTTCAATTTGGGTTTGCCCATGTACTCTGTTACTGTCTTGCTTCAAATCCAAAGGGAAAATGCAAGATTCTGGCGAGACGTTTGGAGACTTCCCATGAGGAGCTGATTGAGGGCTTGATGAAAACGTGAAAATCTCTTTCCTATTCGTTTGGTGATCACTGCTTTCCTTGCCGCGATGTTCAGAGGCGTTCTGTGGTGAGGTTAAGTTACAGCAGGCTGAATCTTCAGTAGCTACAAACTGCTCACTCCTGTCCAACTGAACTCCTTCTGCAAAACCTTCTGGGAACACCCACTCATCTGAAATGTACAATATCTATTTTAATGGCAAGTATGTAAATTATATGTTAACCTGATCACTCATTTTCTTCAGAAGTTGTACAGTAAAATAAGGTTTTTTTAATACAGAGACATTCTGCTTATTGGATTTATACAATTGGAAGAGTGACGAGGATGCAACAAAAAAGACCAGGCTGTTTTTCTAAGTGAGGCAAGGTTAATCAAAACACTTCCAGATCTCAGCTCAAAAAATCCACAGGCTGTGATATGTGATATGCAAACCCGCAATTTGTAAATCTGAAACTATTTAGCTGTTAAGATTTGAAATTGTTCAACTGAATTTCATTCTAGGAAAATATTAATTTATTAAATCTGGCTATTGATCTTTTTCTATAGGCATTTTTTGTGGCTGACATTTTAAAAAAATAATCACACACAGTTGGCGGAAAGTTCATACTATTACAATCTACTGCTTCTTTATTGCTGAAATTCTTCACTTTCTTTTACGTCCAGAACTTATGGTTTAAATCTCAATTTCAAACTACAGCTCTGATGAAAAATAGTGTGACATGAAAAATGTATGAAGATCTCTGTTTCACCAGGTTTCCCTGAATATAGGCAGTGCTAACCTGCCAATTTTAAAACAAACAATAAACTACAGAAATTGATTTAAAGATTGAGTGCACCAGATAAACATGAAAAAGCCATTTTTATACTCTTATTGTTAACTTATATTTTACTGTTTGGAATGACGGTATAGAAAAAAAAAATGTCAATTTGATTGATTAAAACCAATCTCAAATAGCATCTGAGAAAAGGAGAATTGCTCAAGTATGCAATACTCCCTTATCTTCATTAAAGGTAGTGTGGTGTGGATTATTCACTAGATCTCGAAACTTTCTGGCTCCATAAAACAAAGTTACCTTCAACTGTATTAAAAAAGCCTCAATAAAAAATACTAAAAACGTAATAATAAAGTAGCGCTGCAGTAATAAAACGCTTGCTGTCAGAGAAGACAGTAAATTTACTGTGGTATTCTACTCTTCTTAGTTTTGTTAGAGATAATTATCACTTCAGGCAGACTCAGCAGCTTTGGGGGTGGGGAGAAGGGGGAAATCTGAACCATCATAAATGAAGGCAAAAGAAGGAAGAATGAGAACGCTGGGAGAATCAGTTGTCTTCTGACTGGCTTGCTGTGACTTTTCCCATTTACTGAAGAGCGCTAATAAAGCTACTGAGCTCCAGTTAATATCCTAAGCAGTAGTTTGTCCTAGGAACCAGTGAAAAGTAGGGATTTAACACATCTTTTACATTCATGGTTTGCACCTACTCATTCCAGAAAAGACTATTTTTCAGTGTCTACATGAAGACTCCCAAGTTTTCAAGTAAACTCTTTTTATGTTAGATAATCACACTGGTTTAAAACAATCCAGAAGATCATTGTCTACTCTACATAAAAAGTCTATTTCCTAATGTCTCTACTCAGATCAAAAGTACTTCATAAATACAAAGAACTACTGTGAAGATTTAGCATCGGCATAGTATTCAGTCTGAATATTCTGCTTTTTTAGTCTAACCTTCTCTATAAAGAACATCCTTTCTTTCCTGAGATGTTGAAGAAATACACCTGGGTTAGTAATAAGTTAAATGCAAATATCAGTTTGTATACCACAGTATTTATTCTTAATGAAATATACAGGGCGGGGAATGACAGAAAAGTTTAAGGCTTTAAGATGACATTTTATGCTACCTACAGAGCTCAGCAACTTCTGAAACCTGCAGTTAGTGGTGTATTTTGTTAATAGACTACAAGTGAAAGATATGGAGTGTTTTGGACCAAACCAAATCCCATTATCTCTCCGCCACAAACAACACTGGAATTTCTTTTTAACTCAGCATTTCCATGTCAATCGAAATGAACAATTCGGAGTATCTTAGCAAAATATGCAAATTACTATGTAATCACAACACTGCAGCAAACAAGATAAATGCAAGAATGATCACCTAAACATCTAATTAGCTCTTCTACATAGTGAGACTTATGCTAAAGCTTCTAATTGCAGCCTAACATTTTAATGAAGGTTTCAGCACTGCATAAATAAGATTGGCAAACTATAAACAATGCTCACCGATTTTATTTTTTAGCTTGCTTAAAAAAAATTTACCTTGGTAAAGGTACTGAACATCTGCTACAGGAGACATGCTGATTTGAGGTCTATAATAAATCTAAAAGATACTATAAAGAGCAGTGTCTAACCTCTAAGGTAATAAGAGCAATCAATTATAAAAACTCCCTTCCCCCACTAAAATTTAAATTAATTTTTACTCAAGCTAATGGCAGAACAAGTGCAGCACTGTCCCAAGCTCACCATAGGATACAGTTGCACAAGGCTCAAGAACATTAAATGTCTGGTGATAAGAGTAGTGTATGACAAAGCAAACCTGATATTACACAGAACCACAGAATGTCAGGGATTGGAAGGGACCTTGAAAGCTCATCCAGTCCAATCCCCCTGCTGGAGCTGGAACACCCAGATGAGGTTACACAGGAAGGTGTCCAGGCGGGTTTGAATGTCTCCAGAGTAGGAGACTCCCCAACCTCCCTGGGCAGCCTGTTCCAGCGTCTGTTACCTTCATTGAGAAGAAGTTTCTTCTCAAATTCAAGTGGCACCTCTTGTGTTCCAGTTTGAACTCATTACCCCTTGTCCTGTCATTGATTCTCACCAAGAACAGCCTGGCTCCATCCTCCTGACACTCACCCTTTATATATCTGTAAACATTAATGAGGTTAACCCTCAGTCTCCTCCAAGCTAAAGAGACCCAGCTCCCTCAGCCTTTCCCCATAAGGGAGATGCTCCACTCCCTTCATCATCTTCGTTGCCCTGCGCTGGACCCTCTCCAGCAGTTCCCTGTCCTTCTGGAACTGAGGGGCCCAGAAATGGACACAATATTCCAGGTGTGGTCTCACCAGGGCAGAGTGGAGGGGAAGGAGGACCTCCCTCAACCTACTAACCACCCCCCTTCTAATCCAGCCCAGGTAACATTGGCCTTCCTGGCCACAAGGGCCCAGTGCTGGCTCATGGTCATCCTGCTGTCCACCAGGACCCCCCAGGCCCCTTTCCCCTACGCTGCTCTCTAATAGGTCATTCCCCAGTTTATACTGGAACCTGGGGTTGTTCCTGCCCAGATGCAAGACTCTATACTTGCCCTTGTTATATTTCATTAAATTTTTCCCTGCCCAACTCTCCAGCCTGTCCAGGTCTCTGGATGGCAGCACAGCTTCCAGTGTCAGTCACTCCTCCCAGCTTGGTGTCATCAGCAAACTTGCTGACAGTCACTCTATTCAAATCATCCAAATCATTGATGAATATATTGAATAATACCGGCCCCAATACAGACCCTTGAGGCACTGCACTAGATCCAGGCCTCCAACTGGACTCTGCCCCATTGACCACGACTCTCTGGCTTCTTCCCTTCAGCCAGTTCGCAGTTCACCTCACCACCCGGTCATCCAGACCGCACTCCCTCAGTTTAGCTGTGAGGATGCTGTGGGAGACTGTGTCAAATATGGATATCATAATTAATATCCTAAACTCTTATCTGGAACAAGTAAAAAATTTCTCATACATTTGATGTTTGGAGTCTTTAGCATTAAATTGAATAGGGATTTAAAGAACAAATTATTTTTAGTTCTTTCCCTTTAAACATGAAAGCATGCAATTTTTCCGTTTTTTTTTAGCTATTCACTGCTCTGGTACTCTGCCTAATCCTGTAAATCTTTATCAATGCTCAAAAGCAGTTCTGTTGCAGGGTGGTTAATTTCCATAATCCCCCACAACACAGACATTTATATTTTATGTGAACTGTTTGAGTCCCTCAAAATTTACAACAGATGCCCCTGTGTCACGCATAACTGAGACGTAAAATAACATAAAATTAGCACCATACCACTGGATATCTCCCATGTGTTTCTGGCTGCATTTTTTGGAGATAATCTTCTATGACTGTTCTTGTTTGCTGATGGTCCTTGTGGTGAGGTGAGCTGAAAATCTGGTTGTCCACTCTCAGAGGTTTTCTGAGTCTGAATTTCAGGGCCTGAAATACAACCCAGAAGCTTATGAAATGCCTGTGAACCCTCACATTGTGTGCTTTTCTTACTTGATGCACGGAAAAAACAGCATATGGAGCATTGTCCTGGGATATAAACATCTTCCCAACAGTAGGGCAATCTTGTAGGGCAGCAGGAATATCACAGTCGTAAGAGAGTAAAAATTCAACACAAGGTATAGAAGAAGTGCAAACCATGTAAGTTACAAAAAGTAAGCTTGCAAAAGTCCGCAAAATCATCGAGAACCACTGGAATAGCCGAGTTATATCCACAGCATGAAGGAAGGAGGAATATGTGTTTAACCTGTGGCTACTGCCAGCAGGTGCTGATCCCTGGCTCAAACACAATACAAATACCTGAAGCAAGAATAAGCATTTATTCCATCACCTACAGGAGAACAAGCCATGATTTAATTTAAATGTCTTCAGTGATAAACAAGGTAGATAAAGGATGAGAAAAGCAGAACATGAATCTTACATTCTGAAGTCAGAACCATGCAAAAATTTGGGCAGTTTGGGAACTCCACGTATTCTTTGCTTTATGCTCTTACCATTTGGACTTACACCTCCAGTTGTCTGGTGAGTATTTCTTTTCCCTCCTTGATCTAAAGAACCATTGCATGGTGAGAACGATAGCTCCCATCTCTCAGTGTCTTCTGCAGATTCAGTTCCCTTTCCTGAATTCTGAAGTTGGCACGATCTATTGCTTTTGCTACCCCAGGTCTTTGTTACCTTGAAAGACATTATTTTCTTAATGAAAGACAAAAATGTAACAGCTTTCAAAATACTCAAAGGCAAACACACATTTTGAATTAAGCTTATTTTTCAAATAAATGTTTCCAAATCTCTTTCTTTTTTTAAATATGATCTTTTCAGGAAACTTTATGGTAGGTACAGTTCTGTGTGGTTCAGCCTTCTTACCTCTCTAGACACCTTTGTATTGACTTTTTTGTTTGAAGATGGAGGTGGCCCAAGGATCTTTGATCCAAATGCAATATGTGATACATCCCGAGTTTTACTGCTGTGTATATTGCCTTGTTCTCTATTAGCCAAGCTACCTAAGTTAAGAAAAATAAGAGGTTTAAGGAAATATTACAGTACTTACAAAGAATAAGTATTAATACTTACATCAAATCAACTGAAATAAACCACTGCTGAACATAGATAAAAATTACGTTCCTTTACAGCACAATCACTAGAAATAGGAAGAAATAGCAAAAGCACGTTTTACAAAAGTGTGTCAACATAGAAGTGACAAACTTCTGGTCTATTACACAGATATATTTCTAATGTCCTTGCTTTAGACATTTATGTAAAAAGGAGCTATTTATAAACAACAACAAAAAAAAATGGTTTGCATGATATCTTTAGAACTTCAATGAAAACTGAACTTGTGAGAGGGAAAACAACTCTAATTAATAAATAACATAATAAATAAATAATAACACAAGAAAACTGAAGCAAGACTCTCAAGGTATCACTCACAGCTCAGCGGAGAACTATTTATAATGCATTAGCCACCAAATATCATAATTTACTATACTAATAAGCACAGAAGCAGCCACTTTCTGTCATTACCTTCTTCCCTTTCTCCTGATGTGACATTTGGTTGCTGCTAACAGCTGCCATTTCACAACATTAGATGACCTGTCTTGGTTTAACATCCATTTCTTTAATTTGCTGACTATCTTGGGATGTTGTTAGCTCCAATTAGAAAAGCTGATTTGCATGAAAATCTCTGTTTACAAACACATTAATTGACTGCAATTAATTACCTACATCTACACATAACAGTGTGTTGATGGCATAATGAAATAATACGTGTAATTAAAAGTGGATGAGACTAAAAATAATTTGAGCTTTTGGTTATCTGCTAAACAAAGTTTAGCAGATAAAAAGAACATTTTCCAATTAAAATGTATGTAAACATACCAAAGCTTCAATTTTCAAAAAGGCAAACTTCTGAAATTTGGAAAACATTTCTGGAAGGACACATTATGTTCATAAGATGGGATTGAAAAGAAAGGTTAAACCTTGAACTGAAGGCATTTTATTTTCATGCAGGTCAGGGATCTTATAATTAATTATTTTACTCTATATACGTAATGGTTACAAATCTTTGTAGTCCAGACAGTAAAATCTCAGTCTTATTTTAAATTAACATTCATTTTTCTGTTTAGATACATCATTCATACTATTATATTCATCTAAGTGTTACAGTCCCTCATATTCTGACAACCCAGGCAAGAAGTATTGATTTTAATACAGTCACTGAGAAACTGAATTCCAGAATTTCCTCTGCTATTTCGAAAACAAACATAAAATCAAACTTCCCAACAGAACTTTGGCTTGACTGCTTGTAGGGCGAGAATACTCTAAAAATATTATTTGCCCTTTAATATTACAAAATTGGTACTAGCGTGTAAAATAAAGCTGAATGTAATTTCAGTAAATGTACAATGGGTCTTACCCTAAGCAAGAATTTAAAACCTCTCCTATAAATTTCCGTTGCTGTAGGACACAGGCTGCCGTTACTCAAGAGGTATTAATATACCATGAGAGCAAAAGTCAACAACTTGAACAAGCGTCAGCATGGTAGCTTAGTGACAATGATCAAATCTTTGAGTTTTGTTTTTTTTTGTTGTTTTTTGTTTGTTTGTTTGGGGGTTTTTTGAGTTTTCTTTCATATACCAGTAAAAGCAGAAGAAAATAAGTTTAAAAAGTATTTTCTTAAATATTTCATATTATCAAGGTTGTTCCCAAAGAAATACTTCATACAAAGTTAATTTTTCTTTAGAGTGCTACACATTAAATACAATTTTGGGCTGTAAGCATTTTGTCTTTTATACTGTTAAACTTCACCAGTAGTTACCATTCCCTGTAATTTATCTTACTCATTTGGTCAATACTTTGCACAAGTATTTCCAGAGCATTTTGACAGAAATGGTGGAAATGGTCATTCCCTGAATTCAAACACTGAGGATGAGAATCCTCAAGCCTGAGAAAGCACTAAAGACAGTGGAATAAAAATGTAGCTTCCTTATCTACAGCACCACTTCTAACATCGCCTACGCTGGAGAAGATGTATTGGAAATGGATCCTTTAACTGATTTGCTTCTCCAGACCCACTTTGAAGCTACTTCAGACCTACTTCCTTCTCAAAAGATGTTCTAACTGCCCTGGTTTAGTATGATGAATCAATGACTCATAAAAGCTGGTACAGAGTAAGGGGAAAACAAAAAACTTTAGTAAGACATAGCAATTATTATATGGGTCAAATTAAAGGCTTAGTCTTGTGTCTTGTACAGAAGCCAATAACAATGCAAGAAAGGAGTAAAGACGATGCCTATAGTGAGATTTCACTGTGTGTTTTTCTAAGCTGTAGAAGTAAGAAGTTTATGTACTTCTTAAGTTTAAGCTGAAAATAACCATCAATTCAACATTTTATAATAAAAGAAGTTAAATTATCAGTTCTTCATGAAGGACATGAATCAGAGCATACAAAATATTCTCCTTTTAAAATCCATTATAACCCTCTTGTTTTTTAAAGAAGTGCCTGTACATATTCCAGGAAATTCACTATTGCAAGTGGATCTACAGAAACTGGATTTACAAAACCAGTAATAACCCGGGAGTGTAACAACTGAACGGCAACACTTCAATTTACATTCAGAAGACATGCCTCAAATATTATTATAAATCCAATGTTTGAATTAGAATTCTTCAGGCTGCACACAGATCTCAAACTATAAAACAGACGTGTCTATATGCTCATGATACTGCAGCTATGCAAGAGTTTTCATGTTTAAGCCACTGGAACTCTTAATGCGTACTTTTACAAAAAAAATCTATTATTTGTACACATACTGTATAGATCATATTCACAATATTTTCATACAACACACCTGTTTCTTGCGCCGTCACTGGTTGTCTCCTGCATTTTATTTCTGGCTTGTGAATTTTAGTCAGGTTCAGCACTTGTGTAACTTGCGGCACGTCCGTATTTAGCCGGCAGGTTCGAGGAATAGCATCTGTGGGCTCACCTGGCATAAATGGAACACACGGATCTAGAATCAAAACACATGGGCTTTACTTCGCTCAGATGACACGATGGGATTAAATTCAACTGATATTATTTGTTAGATTATTTTACTTCAGTTCATATGGTGGGTCTGAACTTAATAGATTATGGTCATTTGAAAAACTTGCTGCAATTGGCCACATTTAAGACAATAAGTATGTAAATTCTGAAGGGATACTACATATTTTTTTAGGCAAAGAAAATGGAATACATTTAAATTAAGAAATACCCACCAATGGCTGGAATAGTCATAATAAACCAGCTTCTTTCATCTAGCAAATGAACAAGCAGAACAGAATCACAAAGTACATTTCCTTCATTTTTATTACAAATCAGCTTTAATCAGCTAATATTGATACCCTGATTTTCAGACAAAATGAACATCTGAAAATGGTATTGAGAGAAGTCCTGTACGTGCAAATAAAAAATTCACAAGCTTTAATTCCAAAGGTTGGACACCATTACGCTTTCAGGACAGACTAAAAAGCCATGAACTGATCTATTCTTGGGACATCAGGCACCAGTAGAACGTGATTTGATTGTCTCTGCCTTCCCTTTGATAACCAACATAGACTAAGTTTATGATAGTTCTTCTCTACAAAGACAGATATCCAGAGTCAGAACCATTCCTGATGTTGTGATGCAAATTCATTCCAAATTTTATACGACCCGAATATATTAAGTTAATGAACGTTAGCTTCTTTTCCAAGGATAAGAAAACATAACCCCCAAACCGAACACAAATAATGAATCAAGTTTTGAGATCCTAGTAGAAAAAAAATCAAGTGTCCCATGCTACATTTTATTTTTTCACCAAGCCAGTACATTATTTACTGCTGTAAGGCAATACTTAGTGATAAAAACCCCAACGTAACCTCAGGATTACTATAGAAAACAGAAACCAGGTACATATAAAGCTTGTATGCCCAATGTCACGGGGCAGATAAATTCTTTCCTCTTCTATCTCAATGATCTCATATAGAAATTATTTCTTAGTATACATGGTTTCTCCTTTCAACTTGCTATAATTTTAAGAATGCAAAACATACTAAGAACGAACAACCACGTTGCACCTTGAAATCACTGTTTCTACCACCAGGGAGGCTTAAGCAGAGAACTTGACTCTCATTACACGTTGCAATGTCATTGTAGTCAGTGGAACTCCACTAACTGGTCCGACCATCTGAGAGGGAACAAGCTTTATCAAATCATGATTGTTAACTCAAAGTTCATTAATAATAACAAAAAACTACTATTGCTTTTCTGTAATTGAGTGTGAAATATAGAGTTATTTTAATACAGCCAAACTTTGAGACTTGCCTAGATAAGGAAATGCGTAAGTATACAGAAAATACTAATGGCCACCAGCTGTGTAATAATCACAGAATTAATAATCCAGTAATTAAAGTGCGATATTCTACCATGTACACAGTTTATTAAAGCTGTCTATTCATTATGCTAACTACATTTTGGAATTTTGGAACTAATTTAAAACATTTATGCACATTTCAAAATCTGTTTAGAATAGAAGGGAGAAAATGAACCAACAGAAAAAAAGCCGAGGCCTCTCACTGCAGTTTCTGCTGAGACTTCACCAGATTCTCTCTGTAGCCATTTTTTGAGTTAATATTCTTCCCAACCTTACCAACACACTCTCCCTTACTGGTTTAGGTTTTCCAAATGGAAGATACATTTTGTTAAATATACAATACTGCTCACTGTCCCTCCTTTGGAAACCAGAATTCTTTTTTCAGGTGTGCTCCTTCAAAAGCCACTAAACAAGAATCAGAACGAAATCGAAGCACAACTAGGCTGCCTCTAAAATAAGAAAGTGCCAGCTGTGCTTTTATAAATTCCTCCTCTATTACTGCAAATATCAGCAAGGAATGAAGTTCTCTCCCTTGGAAAATAATGACTCAGGATTATGATGCTAGTTATGAAACTTCTGACCAATATCCTGCTCTACTACAAATATAATCTCTCATTTTTCACCTCATCACCAATATTACTTTTCCAATGAACAAGGACACATTAGGATAAACGGACTAAAGATCACAGAAAGATGTTTATGATAGTTTCACAGCTCTGTTTCATTCAATAACGTTTTGTTATAGTTTTGCCTTGAATTATTTAAAGAAGAAAGCTTTCATCAGCTGCTGATGTCCAAAATTAAGAAAACAAGCAGTAAATGCTGCTGAGTTGAGGTATTTATCTTGCCTTTCAGATACTCTCTTATTGGCCAAAACCCGATTTCTATCAGCATATTATACCCTCATTAACCCAAGCTCTCTACTTGATAAATCTTGCTAGAATGTCTTCAATAAAATACCTCTAAGGATATAAATGTTTAAAACAGAGGAGTACACATATATTTAATTAGTCACCTGAAGTTCAACACTATCAGATTTAATATGCTGTAATACCACTTCATTTTTCATGAAATCATGTAATCTTTCAAATTGCCAATCTGATGACTAAGAAGCTTTTGATTTTACAATACGAACAGTTTTCATTAAGACTACATAGTAATTACAACACACCATCTTCCTCAGCTGTATCTTGAGGCTTGGATTTTAAAGTGAAGATCTTTCTCAGTTTACAGTTAGCTGAAATAATAATTCCATCCAAAGACTGGAAGACAGCTCCTCCAAATATTTCACTGGTGAATGCAACCAAGTCAATACACATATTGCACCACTAGAAGAGAGAAACAATACTCTTTAATAAAACCCAAACACTAATCATTGCAGAAGAGTACTTGTGTATAGTTGCCTAGAAATGAAGACTGTGTAATATTAGATTCTCACAGACTGCGATCATCAACACACAACTTTTTGATAATAAAATGATATTGCTGTATTCAGACTTACAATGATTACTTATACAAACAAATTAGTATGTATGACTTAGTGACTACGAGCCCAAATGAGCTCTAGCATATCCACAGTATGTTTTGCAGCTACTTTGAGGTAACCTGTGAGAAAAGACATTTATTGAAGGTTTTCAGGGGGGATGTGTGGTGAAAAGTTATTCAATATATGTTGTGGCTGGGGGTGGGAGAGGGGAACAGGGAGAAGCTGAGGCTATTGTTTTATTTTAATCAGTTTGACATATACATTGTTTTATATATATCAGCATCTGGAAGAACCTGAAACCTGTGCAAACAGCCATCAGCTACAGTCTACCTGCAGCTCCTATGAATGTGACTGAAGGCCAATACAGGAGAAGATACACATGAACAGGAACACTATAAAGTATCAGAGACACAGAGAACTTTATAAAGCCTGAACAGATAGAAATGACAGATAAACACATCACAAACAACATTAATCTAGGAAAATGGGAATGAACTCCTAATGTTAGAAGATGGGCAGAAGTGTAAGTAGGATTAAGCGGCTCTGATACCATCCAGTAAAAGGTCATTCACATGGACCCTGCAGTGGCATGAGCTGAATTCTAAAGTAAGCAGTAATTTCAACAGGTCTATAAACTTACATAAAACATTTTTGATAAAAAAATCGTGCTCAACCACAGTTCAAGGAATATTCCCAAAGTACCTACTATATTGCGCTTGATCGTAAACAGAGGAATTTTTGCATGCAGAGGGGTTACAGACAACTCCTTGTGGACTGTTGATAAATACAATCTTCTTTTAATATTTCCTAAATCCGTTATCCTATAAAAGAAAAAGCAAGAGAGAATGGAACAGATCTTTGTCAATTCAATAACCAAGTATCTTTGGGTGAACACAAAGAGTATTCATATGCAGAACCTTTATGTCAGTGACAGCAAATATAGAATTTAAGAATTACTACTTTTACAAGATGAGTAATAAGATCTCTTGCTCAAATTCAAACTTGGTGGCTATAGTCCTACATATATAAAATCACTTTACATGCTAATTTTATTTCGAGAGTCTACACTCTTTACTGGATTTCCATAGCCCTTCAGACTAGGAAAGAATTCAATTTGTACGCACTGAGAACCCAGTAGGCCAATAGTCACACTTGTTTCTGCCTCTGAAGCTTGTGCTATCTTGGGACACGCTGTCACCTGCTAACTAGAAAACATTATTTGATTTCTTTTCCTAAAAAGGCCTCTGTCTTTTATAAAGACTCTTTCTCAGCTTAAAAATAGCCACAAGACATTGTTGTCCATTTAGCTTCCAGAGCACATTATCTTCAAATGTGAATTATAACACAAGTTTTATCCTTCTCCCTCCTGAAAATTATCAGGTACCTTAGCAATAGAAAGGCCATTAGTAAACATAGAGCTCAGTTACATTCTGAAATGCAACACAAACTACATTCATTTAGATAAAAATACACACATTTATATCAGAATCTCTCATATAAGTCTAAAATAAGCTGTTTCTTGTGATGCTATGTATGCTGCAAAAAGCAGCAAACCATAAAGTTATGATCACACCTAAAGAAGTTTAAAATTTATTTCAGTAAAGAAATTTAAAACAAAAATATTTATATTCTACAGGTGAAAGTAGGTGAAGCATTTGAAGAACAGGCAAAATTAGTCTTAAAATTCTGTAAAATAATTTATTTCCTTGCAGAAGATCATTATTTGAGAGCTGCTGTAACTTTCGGACTTCCCAGCTACTTTGCTTCTTGGAAAATAAAACTAAAACAAGAGTCTTATGAAACTTTTCTGAACTAATTCTGACAAAGGGAGTTCGAATGTTACAACTTAGTTGTAAGCTGACTCAAGAGTACTTGTGGTGAAACTCAACCATTGTTTTTGTTATCAGAAACACAATCTATGTTAAACCTACAAAGGCAAGAAACACCTGCAGCACACATTTGATTTTCAAAGATGCATTAAAAAACAACAACAACAACAAAAACCTATGTAGGAGTTAATGTATTTTTATTATGTGTGTGCTCAAGTATTTATATCGAAGGGTCAGACATGTGATAGAAAAGTAATGAGACTATGTTGAGAAAAATGAGGTAGTCAACAGGAAAAATCAACCTCATTTATAATAATATTCCTGTGATCAGCAGGTGCACAACTCTCCCAGCTATGGTCATTAACAGCATTCATTTCACACTTAACATCTACATTTACAAAGCATTTGAAAGTAAAATTACCTTCCAATTCAATTTTCAATTTTATTTTGTACCTTCAACTTTGATTGACTATTCTCCTCACAATGGTAACTATAGTGACATTGCAAGTAAATGGCAGCAGCTACCCAGGAGTACAGATAAACTCATCTTCTCGGATTACCTATTCATTTTGCTTCTGTATGTGTAAGAATTTATAACCGTTTGTTAATGTTCAATTCAAGGCTTAAAATGAACTTAGAAAAAATGATGCTGGACTATTGAAGGGATGCTTCATTTATCAGGCTCACTTGTTCTTAAAATGAAAGTGTTTTTCTCCTCATAAATGACCTAAACTGGAAGTTTACCAAACACGAAAGCAGGTATTTCATTGATGTTGCTAAGCAAAGAGAAAGTACCATGCAATTTATTATTAATGGAAATCTCTCTGCATCCCGATCAAAATCCAGATAGAATCATCTGCTAAAGCTTTACTACTAGTATGTTGGTATATTATAGTACTTAGCAATTGTAGTGACATCAAAACTTCTCTTGTTCTGCTCCAAGCAGCTCACAACCTCTGCAGGCTACTTAGACCCTAAGACTTTATGTACTGGACAGATTTAGATACCACACCAGTTTTCTGGTTTAACTCTAGCAGGATATTATGGGGTTTATTTTTTTTAACTTTCTCCCAAGATACTGCAAAAGAGATTATCATCAAAATAATTGAAGATAACATTCATATTCTTTAGCCACCTGGATCTCCAGGTGTAAGCAATTTCTCAGTGTTTCAGGATGATTTTTCAGCCCCAACACTGTCCTTTCTTTCTTCCTTCCTCACCTTGGGAAATGTGTCCACTGACAAACTTTGAACCTATAGCTTTTAACAGAAGGTGGGGATTTCTTTGTTACAAAAATGAGAAACTTATTCTGACTTCTCCCCTTCAATAACTGAAGAAATGAGAAATTACAGCTACAAAACACCCGAGGGAAAAAAAAATCCAATGAAATAGCCTCTGCAAATGACACATTAAACACAAGCTACAAGCACTGAAGGAAAGGAGAGTTCAATGTCTGAGACTGTTCTGGGTGGAGCACATATTCAGTTCTTCAGATAAATTTTGGTACCCATCTGTATCTGTTCAACCAAAACCAAGAATCACAAATTCCTTGATTGATACCTTTCAAAAGTAGAAGCAGAGCAAAGGTTTTTATAGAGGCATAGATGGGTGGCAAGTACCCAAAAGAACCCAACTCAATACGACACCATAGAAAATCTGGATTCCTGTACCTGTCACTAAGTCTCTGTCATCTGTCTACAAAATGCCTACGAGAAGTACATCTATGTACTTGATTTCTGTTCACTGTGTGACATATCCTGTTTGTTTATCCTTTGAAGATTTTCGTGGTAGAAATTCAGCATGCCACAGTGGAATATATAATGTTACCAACATGCTGCAGGTCACAAAAGCCCCCTAACACAAACCACTGAGACTAAAATACCTGCATGGATTGTTATAAATCCACGGAAGAATTTTAATACATATGACTCAATTCACACTAGCATATTCCTTGTTAAAATAACAAAATATTTCAAGATGACTCTACTTACATGAAGGTACAGAAGATAACAAAACTACCCAGCAACATTAAATAACACACCGTCCTAAATTTATGAAATAGATTATTCACATCATAATGAATGCTATTTCTCTACTACAGTATAGCTGGAATGCTATTTTCTCAGCATCTCATTTTGATCTCTTTGACTTAAACCTACAAGAGTTGTTTCCCCTTCCTCCCAGCACAAGAACCTTCAGACAATCAAGAAAAGCTGACACCTGCGGGTACAGATGAATGCGAAGTTACAGAAGGACAAACAAAAATACAAATCTGAATTAACTGTACTTAGTTTAATTGCATATTATTCAACCTATCATTTTCCTGCAGGGTTTTTGACGGCATATTTCTCTTGTTAATCCAAATCTTCAGTGTTCCAGTGGCTACAAAGCTGAGTAGGTTGTGCTGGTCACATACAGCTGGTGCTACCGGGGGGGAATGGTGTCCAAAGACTGACAGTTGCCCAAGTTTAAAACTGTATTAAATCATTTCACATCAAACTAATGAAAAAAAGGTCTGTTTCAACTGGATGTCTTTCATTACAGCATGGACCTAATTATACCAATTGAGCATTCCAAATTGATCGAGCTTTTTACCGTTTGTTTGGTTGCTTTTTTCTCTCCCCTGATTATTAGAATATATATTTATTTTTGCCCTGAACCAAAGGGTCCTGGAATAGTTATTTATAAATTGTATAGTTATTTATAAATTGTTTATGAATTTTCAGGACACCCTTACGAGCCCAGATTTTCATGTTTGATAAATTCATGTCCCATTTTTTCAAATTTTTCATCAACTTCATGTGTGATTTTTAGAGCTTGTTCTGTCTTCAAAGGAATGTCACTATTTAAAACATCCAAAAAATAATGATCTCATTAGCTTAATTACTTCTTATTGACTTGATAAGTCACTATGCTTTAATGCAAAATCTGCCACTGCAATTAATGGCTGCAATCAGACATGCAATTTACATTAAGTGTTTGAGGAAATTTAATGCGTCTTACAGTAACTCAGCAGAGAAGTCTTGTCCCAGTGGCACAAGAATCTGAAGTGTCAGAAATTGCTGGATCAGTCCCACTAGAAACAAGGAGAAAAATGAAATACATGTGCAATGTGCGTGCAGATACACAGTTCACCATCAAGCATTTCAATTGTGTACCATCCAGATAAGCTCCTGTGACACTATTTCCCAATGTTCACACAACATATGAACACAAGAAAAACCTGAAGAAAACCAATTCAAACTGCAATAAAAGTGTTGGTTTAAAAGTCCCTTATGTGGCTTTGGTGGAATTCTCATGAAAATAAAAGGATTTTTTTTTTTTAAATTACAATTCTACATTCTGTTCCAAGAGTATGTAGACACCAAATATCCCATAGGAACTATAAAATAATGTTTTCCTATCAACATTATCTTACAGTTGTATGAAGGTTGCTCTCACATTTGTGACAATGTGCAGCTTATGAAACAACTTCAAAAAAAACCCAAAATGCAATCCAGATCATTATAACAATATTCAGTGGAGGCTTCTGATATTAGAACAATAACAAAGGAGCTCAACTGAGGGAACAAACTCAAGAAATCTTTCAGAATTTAGGGAAAATAGGTAGTACTTTACTTTTGATACATTTTACTTTAATTTTTGCTACATAAAAGTAAAAATACTATAAAAAGTAAAATGAGAAAGGGGACAGAAACGATCCCACATTCTGTAAAGCCAATAGAACTACTGGCTTCAAGTGCTGGATGGAGTCAGAAGTGATTTGCCAGCCATCCGTCTGCTGCTAAAAAGTGAGTGAAAAACCACTTTGCTAATGCTGAATTACACGCAAAGTAAGGGAGAATAATGTAAGCTTTGCATTCCAATAGAAAACCGATTTAATAATCTGAACAGCATCGCAGACATTTAATTCTTTGATACTTACAAGTTTGTTTGGTTTCCTTTGGCAGCTGCATTTTGTTGATTTGACTGCTCCCTTCAAGTACAAAAACAAAGCCCTTTACTTCTTTATCATATTCCTACAAAAAGGAACAGCAAACAAACATAAGCATCCTGATGGAACTCTTCTCACAGCCAACCCTGCTACTAACATGCAAAGCTACTTGTTTGTTTTTAAAATCACAGATGACGGGTGGCACTGCATGTATGACAGTAGTTGAAATATGATGGTAATAACATAATCCATAGAAATATGTCATTTACTTATACATTTAAGGAACAAATATTGCTGACAAACAGGACTCGTGATCCTATGGGCTCAGCCCGATCCATCGGTTATCAGAACAGCAAAATTACTTCCTAAATATTTGAACTATAAAATTATGCTGTGACCAAGCCAGTCTGCAAGCAGGCGTAAGAACTAATTTAGTCTGTCATAAAGGCAGAACTGCAAGCGAGAACTCCTCTGCCAGGTCAAAGCCCTCATTACCATCTAATTTAAAGCTTCATTCACATTTTTCTGTTTTATATTTGAAGTTTTGTAAGTTTCTTTAAAAACTTACTTTCCATATAGCTGATGGGCTGCCAAAAATCTTCCATTTTGCTCCTGGGTTCTTGCCTTGAGCACTGAATATTTCAACAAATGGGCCACCCTACGATAAAATGGTTTAAAGATACATGATCCAACCACATGTTCAGCCCAGAACCACTAACAGTTGAGGTGAGTCCATAAGGACAATCCCTCCTCACATCAGGCAGTTACCACAGTAGCATTATCAATGAGTCAGATGGCAGAATATTAATAACAGTTTCTAGACTAAAATAATATAGCAATCCATATAGTCAATATTTGGCTTTATTACAGGATCAGCACATAAGGCTGAAGGAATACCATGGAATATTTTAATTATTTTGTTTGTAACGTCATTCTCTAAAAAGCAAAATTATCGTAAAAATTCTAACAACATGCTGGAGATTAGTAATTTATATTTGCGTATGGGTTATTTCTACAGCTTGCCAAATGAAGCCAGTTTTAAAGCACACTGAAAAAAACGTATTGCATATTGGATATTTTGTCTGATTTCCTATGCAAATAAAATATACACAATTTGTCTACATATGTGCATATGTTTGGCTCTGTCTACACATGTGAGCATGTCAAAGACATCTCCCAGTAACTTTCCTACGAGTTACCAAATTGCAACCTGATTTGACCAGTTTGTGAAACCACAAACATTTTCTACATTTCTGAGCCAACTGAAGCGGCTCCACAGATCCGATCCTACCTATCTCACCATAAAGAGGTAAGGACTGTACTCATGCTGCAGCCGTCATAAGCATCATCAAATTAATACTGGGAAAAGATTATGAATGCCACTGCCAGGTGAAAACTCCTTAGACAGAACATCCCAGAGTCTAACCACAGGCTCTCGGGGAGGCAGCTTTATCATCTCTGCTTAGGGAATTATTTGCTTCAATATTTTTCACAAAAAATGTGACAGCTGCTGTATTCAGCCTGTAGTTTGATAAGAATCTTTTTGAGTAGCATGGTTGACCTAATCCGTCCTTACAACTCCACCACTCCCTTCTCATTCCTCCTTCCCTGCACTCCCCGGTTCTCTTTATGCTCAGCTGCCCAAACTATTGTAAACAAGTCAGAATGAGGAAGAGGGGCGAGCAGCCTTGCCGGCAAAATAAATGCTCTTCAAAGTATGTTTTCAGAGAACATCAACGCTGCACTGTATATGAATTAGGTGTTTTCCTCTGCCCAGTCATGTTGCTAATCCCAGCTACTAGACTTACTGAGTTCTTAGGAGATTCAAAATGGCATTACATAAACCACACTTATTAAATAGTTTTTAAATTTATAATGGATTTAAAAAAAATACGGCATACTATCAGTTTGAAAGTTACCTGACATATTTAACCACTAAAGGATCAAGCTCTCAGAAAGTTAAAAGGGATTCTCGACTGCAGAGTTGTATGTGCTTGTAGCAAATCTTAACAAACAATTGGCTTTTTAACGCATATTTACAAGTACATTTTCTCAATAATTCAGTGCTCGAGTAGGACCTGATTTGAGGTTAAACTAACTGAACGCGACACAGAAAACGACCAGACATGACGGAAGAGAATGCTGAACACACACTGATAGGAGCAGCTGAGCGAAGTCACTCAGTGCCGCAGTGGATGGGCTGGATCTCCTGGGTGCTCCAGGGGCAACGAGAAGCTGTGAAATGTCACCATCAGTCAGAGGGGAGTATGGGGCATCTTTTGGGGAGCACAATCCTGCAAAGCCAACAGCACCCAGGCAGCAGCATCAGAAATAGCATATAAAGCTGAGATAGGCCAGGTAATAGCATCAGAAATACCAGTTTTGGGTACTGATGTAGCACATCTGGCAGCTGGGGTGGGCTGCTCTCCCGGGAGGGGATCGGTGCGGAGAAAGGGATGTGAATGATGTGACCAGCATTGTCACAACCCTGTGCTGGACCAAGAGAACAAACCAACCCCCTTTCTGATTATACTTCCCATGTTGGGGTGGGAGCAGCCGGGTTGAGTTCCCCACCCCACAACAATAAAAACAAAAAGCCATTGGTAACAGCACGCTGGTGTCCATTCTAGACCTGACAGCATCAGCATCTACCTGCTGTTCCATAACATTTACATTAAAATACCGAATAATGAAACAGTACAAAACGTTTCTGTATCTGGATTTTCCACCCCCCGGAATAAGCCATTTTAATTGAGTTCTCTCAGAGGTGAAACGAAAGAGGGCAAAAAATAAAACTATTTCTGTTTTACCTGATATTGATTTTTGAACATTTTCCAGCTTTCACACGCAAAAAATAATTTCAGCTTCTCAATCAGTAAGGACACTTACAGACTACACTGGAAAAAAAAACACAGATAAAAAACTTTATACAGGATTGGACAATAAAAAAAGCTTATAATGAAACCCCAACCATATTTCAAAAGATAAGAATACTACTACAAAATACTTTTTATGAGTATAGAATGTATATCAGCTGCATCAGAGTGCTAGCACAAAGGAATTAGGATAAAAAAAATGTAAACATTGACACTGTCTTGGAAACATTCTCTTTATGCATCAAGTACTCAGCGCTGCCTTTTCTTAAAGTAAAATTACTAATTTTATGTCAGTCCTTATTTTTAACAATGAAGGTTTCCTCATTCCTTAAAAATGCTTGAGAATAATCTTTAATACACATTTTTTATTATCCTTTCTTATTGAGCGCCCACTGGAAAACATTCAACTCCATTAAAGAGCAGCTTAACATTTAATATAGAAAAAGAGAAACATATGGAACAGCTGCAATAGAAACCACTCCATCTAGAGACACTTGGCAGAGACTTCTGAGACAAATTATCTTCTTTCACATGCAGCATTCTTCTTTAGGATGATAAGACTCAAACCAAGCACTTCAGTTATTGGAGGGCTGCTTAAGTCAATGTGAATTAAGAGATGTCTGAAGCTGGAGAATCAGAACAGTAAGAAGTGAAGTGACTGATACGGGAAGCCTCGCACATCCCTTCAATCCTGCTGAGTGTCTGCAGTTTCACCCAAATTTAACAGAAAGTGAATGCGCCCTGAACATAAAAGGCAGTTGTCGATCTCCAAAGACAGGTAGAACCAGAACAGGGGACAACGTTCACCTGCCCTGTGAAAACAGAGTGCTCATCAACTCAGCAAAAATCCTTTCACAAGACTGTGTCTCACATTTATATAATATACTTTATGTTTGGTGCTTCAGTTCAGGCACAGACGCCTTTTAATTACTGGATGTTTTTGAACCTGAAACCATTTTGTTAAATATAAGTGTGGCTGCTCATAGAGAACAGTTTAATTCCCACAATCAGAAAGGGACAAAAAGTTTAACAAAATTTACAAAAAGATAGATGTCTGTGAACGAACTAGAAATTCAGTTACCTTATGCATGAGTTCATAAAGGATTAGAGCAGCAGTCTATTTTAAAAAGCATATAATCATTCATTGAGGAAAACTTGATGAAATCTGTTGATGTTTAACCATTTTAATCAGCAGCAATTAATTTAAGTCTTAAAGTTTTCTGTAAATAAAATTTAAAATTCAGATATTAGAAATTTATCCCATGCTGCTCCCAGAAACACTAGTTCATTTTATACCTTTTGGTTATAAGTAAAATGAAACTTAGGAACCATAGCATTGGTAACAGTCTTGTGCTGACTATAATTACACTACATATTTTGGAACAAACGTTTAGTGTGTAGTAAGTAGAGGCCAAGTTTCACCTTCATTACCATACCAACTTTCAGGTTGGAAAGGTTAAAGCCACTTAACAAGGTCGACAGCTACTGGATTTGCAGACACGGCCATAGTCAGAATCACACGTAAGACACAGAAAGCAATACTTTGTTTTCTTCACCGTTTTCTCATGAAGTCCACCAGACTTTCCTAAGAGCCAGCCTGCTAACAGCAAATTAGACCAGGTTTTGAAGGAAGATACCAACAGCTCCAACTGAAAACACAGGCTTAGTGTCAGTCAAGGACAAACCATCAAGAACGTAGGTCATAAAGTTAAGCAACAATGGAAGATATTTATCTTTGGAAGAACAGATTCCTATCAGGATTTACCTTGTGAAGTCTTGATTTGCACACTGATTTGATCATTACTTACACAATGTTTCCTACATCAAAAACAGAGCAGCAGCAGTGGAAAGGGCCCTCTAATCCTTCCATTCACACAAACCACCTCAAGATGCCTAAACCCCCTCCATCATATGACATCTTAGGTATATTTTTTCTTCAAACTGGAACTTTTCATATTGAAACATTTCAATAATATTTGTGTTTATGTAGCCCCACGATTCAAACAGTTGGTCTCTAGTAAGTTACAAGCAAAAGAGTGTTTCACAAATAGTAAATGCAAGCAGACCTTTGTGCTTGTTTAAATTACTTACACTAGACACTGTTCTGGCCCCAAGGGAGACGGAGATGGACAGACTCACACAGTCCTAAAAACCTTCATAGTCATGGTTAATCCCTTGACTTAAAAGGGACTATTTACATCAGCATATAAATACATTTTTCTGTTTAATATCCCAGTGCTGAAAAAGCTGTTTATTTAACATTTTCTATTCCAAAGTCAAGCATGAAGGAAGGTGAATATGCACCTACTAGTGATTTGCATTGAAAAAACAAATGAGACAAATACACTATTTTTGGCAGGGAACATAGGCTTAGACCCAGAACCATTAATAGATATAACTCCCCATCACGGGCCCAAAGCCAGAGCTGATGTATGGCCGGACACACCAGCGAGAGCCGTTCATCACCCACAAAGGGGTTTACCATCTTCCAAACGAATTCCACCCATTGCATATTTAAAACTGGGTTTGTAACACTGCTATATATATTTTCTCAAAATACAAGTTAACATAATAAACGGGCAGAAAGCCCGGTAATAAACTATGCCAAGACTACTGGTGCTCCTAGGTGAAAAGCTGCACAGCTCTGCACACAACTCCCAGAATTAAGAAGGAAAAAAAAAAATAAAGCTTTTAACTTAAAAAAACTGATCATAAAGCTTTTTTTTTTTAAAAAAAAGCTTTTAACTTAAAAAAACTGATCATAAAACGTTCAGACACGAGCACCAGCACCCCCGCACACCTGTTCACCGGCGCCACGGCCGCGTCCCCAGCGCCGGGCGGCTCCCCCGCCCCTCCGGGGCAGCCCTGGCCGGGTGGCGGCTCCGCTCCGACCCACCGCTCGCCACAGACACCCGGGGCCGCTCAGGCCAGGAGCTCCGGCCCCCGCCAGGACCCACCTGGGCGAGGGTGGCCGGGGACGAGGCAGCACCTACGGAGCGAGCGGGTCCGCCCAGCACGGAGGGATCCGGTTAAAATGGCGGCGCACGGGGCGTGTCTCGACCCGTCCGTCATGGCCGGCGCCCGTTACCTGCGGCTTCGTCCGTCGCCTCGGGTTTCATTGTCTGTGGATCTTAAAAGCGTGAGGCGTGTATTTCGCTCCTTGGACTCCCTCTCTACTCTGCGCTGGTATCATCTGGAATGTTGCATCCAGTTCTGGGCCCCTCAGTTCCAGAAGCACAGGGAGCTGCTGGAGAGTCCAGCGCACAGCAATACAGATGATGGAGTGGAGCATCTCCCGTGTGAGGAAAGGCTGAGGAAGCTGGGGCTCTTTAGCTTGGAGAAGAGGAGACTGAGGGGTGATCTCATTAATGTTTATAAATATATAAATGGTGAGTGTCAGGAGGATGGAGCCAGGCTCTTCTTGGTGACAACCAATGATAGGACAAGGGGCAATGGGTACAAACTGGAACACAGGATTTTCCACTTAAATATGAGAAGAAGCTTCTTCTCAATAAGGGTAACAGAGCACTGCAACAGGCTGCCCAGGGAGGTTGTGGAGTCTCCTGTGCAGACATTCCAACCCACCTGGACACCTTCCTGTGTAACCTCATCTGGGTGTTCCTGCTCCACGGGGGGATTGCACTGGATGAGCTTTCCAGGTCCCACGGGCCACCAAGCGAATAAACCCTGGCTAAAGGTGGCAGAGAAGGTGGTGCTGGCCCCCTCAGGGGCACTCGTGTGAAATGGCACCGTGTCACCCGTGAGGGGCTTTTGAGTGCACATGTTCCTGAGGACACAGCTCCTAAAACACTTTAAGGCTTCATGTGTAAAGTGTGTCTTTTGAGAAGGATGTAGGAAGCTATGAGCCAGAGCAGCCACATCAAAGCCATCAGTTTTTGAGGAATTAGAAAGGACTTGCAGGTCTGGCGTTTTTCTCTAAGTGAAGGAAATGAGAAGGATGGGCCCGTTAGTTTAACATCACAGTCAAGAACAAGCAAACACCTCCTGATGGCTTCAAAAACCTCTGGGAAGAAGGTCACGGGTAATCAATTATATCTTGATTTTTATAATGAGATATTAGTCAAATAAGATCTTACCTTGAAGCAACTGCTTTTTTGATCACAGCATTTGTTCGTGAAACTTTGTAGCCTTTTCACAAAAAAAAAGTAATCAAATAACTTTTTCTTCCTCAAAGTGCGTCTTAATGTTTCTACAAAGAACAAGTATTGAGAGCCCTGTAACCCATCACAGCTCAATGAAATGCATGAACTGGAAGTGCTGAGCCATTGAAGGTGCTGCCATGTCCCAGCCCGTGCACCTTCCTTACTTTTCCTCCTGAAAGATACTGTCCTGGTTCTGCCAAGGAAGGGAATGAGTTAAATAAATTAGAAGATTTCTTTAGCTTTTTCATGTTACCTTGGCATTTTCAAAGAAATCACATCCTGTGTAGTTTTATCATACACTGGATTACACTGATTAGAGTTCTTGGGTACTGGAGATAAGGAAAACAATCATACTAAAACTGAGCTACAGGTTATTAAATAAAAACACTTAATAGAACAAGGACAAAAGAGAGATGATGATAGCAAAAGAAAGGTTAAAAACTAGTGGGGAGTTCTGTAGCCAAGATAAACTACATAGTTCATTATATATGGTTTAACCTGAAGTCATCTTGAAATTCATTACACCTAACTTTGTATCTACTAAAGCCCTGGAGAGGTTTGATGAGTGTTCAGCAAGTGCTTGGGTAATAATTTGGGGAAAACCATGAAAACTCATCTACATTTATCTTCTAATACAACCCTTCTATGTTCTGAACTTGATCTTTTACATGGTACAACATATTTCAGCGAAGAGATTTTTACCATATCTTAGCATAGGAAATTGGAATATACGGACATCCCTTCTTCCTGTAAATGCCTTAAGTACAAGGTGTGGTTAGGTCTCCTGTCTTAAATTAAAATACCAATATGTTAGTAGTGTCATGCTGGGAACTGAATTGATTTAATTTAGGAAAGCATTCAAGATACTCATGTGTGATATTCAACCCCGCCATTTTTAAAGGACGCCCACTGACATAGCCTGGGTTAATATCCGTAGGAATAGTACTGTAATTTCCTTTATCCATTCCTGGCTTTGCCCTGTTGTGTGCCCTTGCTCACACAACAGCCAACCAGTTGATAAATGGCAAGTGGCCTCCCCTCCTGTGTACAGCTCTATTGCAGCTCTGATGACCATTTGCCTGTCTGTTCTGTATTGTATTGTTCTGTATTGGTTTGGTTTATGCCTTTTTAGACTGTCAGCTCATGTAGTCTGGAAATCTCTTGTCTTTCTAGGTCATACTCTATTTCATAAAAATGCCATGTTATGTTTTGAGAGCTGTATAAATGATAAAAAAAACTAGTTAAGCAAAGAAAGACGACACAAAGGCATCCTATCAAAGTTTCTGTAGATCTCTCGTGCCATTCTTGATTTACAGGGAAGGGAGATGTGGTGTGCCCTGCTGCCTGCTCAACCTTTGCTTGGTAACAGCTGCCATGGAGCTGAGGCATATTTGCCCCAGCGCCAGGCTGGTGTTCATTTGCTTTGAGCATTCCAGTGACCTTCCTGTGAGCATGTTTGCCAAGATTATGTCATGCAGGGTAATGTAACCATTGTATCCAGTACCATTTGTGGATCTCTGAGAATTTTCCAGCAGAATGCTTCCTCCTTCAGCCGTGTACATGAACTGTGAATATTGTCTCATTTTCATTTGTATCTTGGTTTTCTGATAATACTGTTCAAAGAAATAAAATAGCGGAATTCATTACCTATCCTGCCTGTCTCTGTTTGATCTTCTAGAACAGAATAATTTATCTGAGGGGTGCATATATCTTTCCATCAGCTTAAGGCTTTTCTTTCAGAAGGATGGAGTAACACCTTCAATTCAGAAAACACAGCAATTTGGACAAGACGGTTCTTGGGTAAATACGTTAGAAATGAGGATTAGTTCACAACTCATTTTTGTAAGCCCCACAAATTCTTCATCAATAGAGATTCTCCAAGAATCTTTGTTTGAGGATTGTAAATAGTTATGAAAAAAACATTGGTTGTGCTGATTTCTGTGGTGTGTACTTCCCAGATTAGACTTCCATCAAATTTCTGCTCGCTGCTGTGCATTCTGGTTGCTCAAACTTGGAAGGTGACTCTAATAAGGGCCATGGCCAAGGGTTCTGTCAAGGGGCTGGACACGGCTGCAGTGGGGACAGGAAAGCTGTGGAGTTTCTTCTGCAACTGCCTTTTCTTTACACTGCAGCAGCCAGTTCTGAGATGAGAGCAAAGACATTAGTCCCCTGCTATCACCAGACTAATTCTGTTCACGAAGCGTGCAAAAATCATATTCTTTCTGTGAAATAAAGGCTCTGCACCACTCCAGAAAGCACTGAGTGCTCAGGCAGTAACACTTGAAACTGGAAAATTGGCTACTTATGTCTTGTCAGGCTTTATAGGAATCCACCCATGTGATCAATTGGACAAATTTCAGTCCAGAGCAGGCATTCAAACCCTGAAAATCACAACCGTGTATTTAATGAGAATGCCTAACTTGTTAGCCTGTATTCTTCGATGTAGAAAGACAACCAGCACAGAGCTAAAAAGAGTATTAATTTATTACTTTTTTTGTATATTTATATATATATATATATATTTGGTTTAATATTGGGCAACCGTTACCTGTTTGCATATAAAATAAATGTGATACCATCTGAAAAAAAGGCAGTACATTCCTTTAACTGAAAGGCCCATCACCTTTATGCACTACATGTGCTAATACCCTTCATTCCTTTGGAGTAGTTCATTAAAGTTACATAATAATGGTGAAAGTGTACAGGAAAAGCAAAAACCTGCCATGGTTTGCTATAGTATTGAAGCAATCGGTGCTTCAGTTTGGCAAGGTACATTAAAGTGAAAAAACCTCTCTTTGCACCTGCTGTTGTGCTTTATAGTAATGATCATCTTCAAACGCCCTCTCTATTAGTTGTTTTGTTTCAGCTTTACACTGTAGAAGGAGATTTTGTCTAATGCCTTTTATATTTTGTTCATGCTTCTTTTCATTCAGGGAATTTTTGAAATGTATTAAAGAAAAGCAGCCTCTGGATGAGCGGTGGGAACTTTAAATAGCATAGCCACTCTGTCCTCTAAAGCCATTAAATGATAAACTATTGATTTTTATAATACAATTAAGTTGCCAATGATTTCTTAGGAAATCATTCTACGGTTTCTGTGTTATGCGCTCGACACATTATCTATTGTAAACCGGACGATATTGTTCCCAGTCTCTTCTATTCTGACATTTCCTCTGTTGTTCTGTGCTGAGACAGGACAAACAACTTTTATTCATTCTGATTACTGGGGGGCGGGCGTTTGCTTTCCACTTTTTAGTTTATTTTTACTGACAAGATAGAAAAATACAAAGTTTGACGCTGCCCATCCAACTTGTTAGATTTTTTGTTTAGTGTTTTGATACTGGTTTTTACTTTATTTTTCACATTAGTAAGGTGTAAGGTTTCTCACAGTATGCACCACAAATACGTGCCTCTGTTGTGATGTAAAATGTGAAATTATGATGTGAAACTCTCTGTTTATTGGCTCCGTTCTTCATGAATGTCATTATGAACCTGGGAAAAGAGATCACATTTTTACCTTGTCCTTTCCCTGACTGAACTTTTTGTTCTTTTCAGAGCTAACTGCTAAAGTTGTTCTTTTCTGACTGTGTGTATGCTGCACCTTGACACAAGGTGAATCTGAAGACAGGGAAGATGGGGAGTTTGTCTGCCCCCAGGTAGCTGCTGGGATAAATAGGGTTACTCAGGTCCAAGGGATGACGGAATTTGGTTTAGCTCAGCAATTACAAACATTGGCACTCATGTCACATTTGCCACTAAGAGAATTTTGGATTATGAACAATGAAGGTGAACTGGGCTGGATAAAAAATATAGCACCTGGCATTTTCGCAAACAATCTTTCAGCAACTTGTCATCTTGGCCACTGCTCAGCACTGATTTGATGGAATACATTGAGGGTAGATCCATGGGGACACCTTTGATAAGATAACTCATTTTCTGTGTAACAAAATGCAATTGGACTCTAGCTGGACTGTAGTTTTGTGTGTGATTTGGCATCTCTTAGGAAAATTAGAGATGATGCTCATCAGAAAGAAAATTGTGAAGTGAGTAAAGACTGATGTAATGGTGTAGGACCTACAGGAGACGCTGGAAAGTTTTAGTTGAAGGGCTAAGTTACAGTACAGTTTTTAAAGACTGGTCTTCTGATATTTGTTAATATCATTGTCCCAAGAAGGAGATGTGTGCTCATAAAATATACAGATGACTGAACTCTGAATAGGAACAGCCTGTCAGATAGGAAGAAGTGGATGAACTTGGGGCCTGGAGTAGCTGAAATCAAATGCAATTCACTGCTGTGTGGTCCAAGGTCATGCATTTGGAGACTAATAAGTTGCAAGCTCGTGTATGGGAAATGACTGAGGAAGCAGAAGAAGTGCTGAAGCTAAAGAGCAATGTTGGCAAAAGGACAAATGAGTATAAAGCAATAATGAATACAATTAAATTTGGAAACTAGAAGGACATTTTTAGTTGTCGATGAAGTGAAATTCTGGAACAGCTTTCCCGGGAGAGATGTGGAAGCAAAAATAATTCTAATGCCTTTTAAGACAAAAGTACAGAAAGGGGTTATTATGACTTGGTGGCTTGAATGAGCATCAGACCAGACTCCAAGAGGTTCTGTCTTCTTTTCTTAAGAGTAAAGTTGTATGTCAATTCAATGATTGCATATTTGTCTCTTCGTTTCTTGGAATTAAGACCCCAAGACCTGATTGGCACATGATCTTGGACAGATATAAAAAAGAGGGAAAGTATGAAACCATATTTAATGCCTGGTAAATTGTTTTTGCCTAAAGGTACCAAGTTCTGCTTCTTTCTCAAACTTTACGTGTAGCTTCTACTGTTAATTATTTAATACAAGTAAAAGAAACTGCAGTTCTCTTTGCAAAGACATCCTGCCACATGCAATGATGAGTTTGTGGGACATTTGTTTGCTCTTTGGAGGGGCTGGATATTTGAGAGCAATTGATTAACACAGTCACAGTGTTTGTTGCAACGTGTGCCACTGTGGCAAAATGAGAGCGAAGGAATGAAAAATGCTTTACATCCATCACGGCCAGCATGCCAATGTGTGGAGATCACAGCAGGGAGAACACGACAAGCCAGTACAAAATGCTGCTTCGTTCTTGTATCCTTTTAAAATGTTCTTTTTGTGTTTCAGTCCTGTGCAAGCAGCCGGCTGCATGTGAAGGTGGCATTAAGGCTGTCTCATGTGCCACGAGTACCCTGAAGCCATCCAAGTTCTGCCGCAGTTCCTAGTGACAGGTCACCTCGCATGGTTTGTCTGCCAGTGTCTATAGGGGCTGTGCTGACAGCTCGGGACTGCAGCACGTCCAGGGTGCACTGGAAATGTCCCGTTTCCTGGGGAAATGTAAAATCAGTGAGGAAACTGCTGGCCAGTGCCTGGCAAACAGGCTTCGGGGCTGCTTGAAGCCGTTGGAATAGTGAGCGGCAGCTGGTGAGCAAGGCGAGATCAGGCTCAATGGATGCCAGGAGGGTTTTTCTGGCTTTAGCCTCAGGTGATTGGGAGGAGAATGAGGCCTCTGCCTCCTGTGGCTTCTGTGCAAGCTGCTGTAAATTGTGTCAGCATTTTCTCCCGAGGATGAGTAGAAGAGCTTTGGGGAAATCCTCTGAGGGTCAGTCAGCAGTAAATTGCCTTTCGGGTTGTAATTTGAATGGTTATGTGTGGCCATTGGCACAGAGCTGACACGTGAAACAGACCTCTGTAAAGAGCTGCAAAACCAAGAAGCAATTTGCACTGTTTTTTTCCTGCTTGTCTTGCTGTGATCTCTATATCTCTTGTTCCAGCCATGGCAGATGCAAGACATTTTTGTTCTCTCATTTTCAGTCTGTGGCTGTGATATCTACTACATCAGACACCGGGCACCTGTTACACACTCTCTCTCAAATGCACTCAGTTCCTTCTCCGGGTAAATATGTTGTACAGATTCTGGCTTGGTTTGGATTTTTGTTTTGTTTTGTTTGTTTATGAAATTTTATTCAAGATATCTAGCTTTGCATTGTTTAAATTACTGACAGTTAAACTAATCCACAAATTTGTATGCCATTTTTTTTGCTTCTATGCTACATGTCATATGTTCCATGGCTTCAGTCATCTTCACATATTGTGTCTCTCTAGCTCCTGGTTTGCTTGCTGCAGATTTTACCAAATTCTGCTCTCAGCAATATTTACAAGCTCCCTCTTTGTTTCAGTATGTGCCCCTACTGTTCTCCAAGAGATAATGCCGGAATGATTTTCATGATACATAGCTGTTTGTTTTCTAGAGATTGCAACAACTCATTTGCTTCCTGTTTATACATGATAATGATTTTGTTGGCCGTTCTCAAAAAAAATTAATTTTTTTTTTCTAAGTATTGTCTCAATTTTTAAATCTTACATTGCAAAGATAACAGGTAGATGCAGCGAAAATGGAACCTTTATGGGATGGTTGACATCACTTGTTTTCCAGATGTGTGCTGCTAGTTTGCAGATGCATCAGATGCTACGTCCGACCGACTCTCAGTTCATGAATTATACATTTTACGTAGTGCTCATGTATTAATTTCACACTAGAATCTGTAAAGATATTATATTTACAGATAAAGCACAATTTCTCACACTTCCAGAAATGAACATTAATTCTTTTCAACTCAGAAGGAATCTGAAAGACGTGTTGCATTTCATAAGAAGAATTATAAATCTGGCACCTAGTTGGAAGATGAACCCCATTAACATACCAGCAAATATTTACAATTTTTTTCATTATTTCATATTATTATAGAAGTCTGAAATGCAAGGTAATTCTCTACAGAAATATAGGATGTATTTACTTTAAAAAACCCTGTTCCAAAGCCCTCTACTACTTCATATCATCCCTTTAGATACGGTTCTTCCAGGTGAAAGTAATTGAATAACTGTAAAATATTTTGATATTTTATCATTTGTCTCAACTTGAGAATGAACTGTAATTCATCTTGATTGCTGAGAAGTTTAATGAGAACGATGCATTTGCATAAATATTCCATTACCATTTTACTACATCACACTAGGTTTTTTTTTTCATCTTTGTAAACAATGAACTTTGAGGTAACCAAAGTGATATACATATTATATAGCTTACCATGATAACACATGACATATTTCTGGCATTTGAATCATTCCTTACAAGCCATTAGTCATGTAATCTGAGTGTATAAATAAGTGGCGTTGATCAAACGGCTTCCCCAATGTTCTGCATCTTTAAATCCTAGAGACTTTGATTTCCACTTTTAAGCAGCTCTGCTCTCCAGTGTAGTAAGTAGCACTGAGTTGCAACTCTTTGGCTGGTATGGCTAATCAACTAGAGAAGCTTTGAGTTTGATTTATATTAATTTTGGGAACATAAAATTCCCCAACGTGTGCACTCTGAGCAGCTCCCGTAAGTCTGTGAATCCCCATCTTAATTGCAACTCTTAAAATGCAATTGATTTCAGTACACATTGGAAGTATTCAGAATGGACATGCTTGTTTGCTATTTATCACTTTCTAGTTTCAATAATCCAATTAGAGATCAGAACAGTGGCAATACCTGTGACTGAAGTGACCAGTGACCCTCTGTGAATATCCAGTACAGAATTCCTGAAGTGGACAAGTTGCAATGATCCAGACAAAAGATTGATTTAACAGCTGCTGAATATGGTAATGGAGATTGGTTTGTCAAAGACAAGAGTTCATGCTCGTGGCCGAAATTATTTGTAAAAATATCTCCCTTGCAAACAGGTAAATTAATCTATGTTTTTGGTAGTCTGGATATTCCGTTGCAGAAAGCATCCATCATATCTTTGCTACAACTGGAAGTGTGTGCTTTTTTGAACGGTAGCCCAAGCCCATTAGACCTTTATACTTTGGCTAATTTAACCAGCAAATTTCTTTATCAAATATACGTTGCACTCATACCTCTTAGAAACCCTTACCTCCCTGTCACGTGTTGACACGTTTATAAGTATATAAAGACCTTTCAGTAAGTCTGAATATTTTCAGGGAAATGGAACTTACCGAATGTGACCGTTATAGAAGCACAAAGATAGAGCGCTCTGTGTGTTAATCAGTTCATTGCTGCTGTTGCTTCAAAAATAATTAATCTGTCAGATGAAAGTTTTCTGCTTGTAATCAGATGCTGCCTTTTTTGCTGAGAGGTGTCTCTCTGTGATTTAAACACAGCTATTCTTTTGCACAGTACTTGACAAGGAAACCCTCTTTCTTATCACATACTTATGGTATATCCCTTATCAGATATTTGCACTTGCTTTTTGGTTTAAAGAAACCATACTTTTCAATCTTCCTTTCTCTCAGTGAAAGCTTTAAGATAATGGGCTGTTCTGGCTCCACCTCTGACAAAGATGCTGCAGTTTATGCAGAAAGGCCTTTTCAAGTATGAATCCATTTTCTTGGCCCTGTTAATTTTTGTGGAATGAATAGTATGTGTTTTTCCACACTAGTAAATCTGTCCATAGAGATTTCCGGAAGCATTAGTTGTGATTTTATAGTTAGGGACTGGGCTTGAGATGGAATGAGGAATTCAGCCTTTACCATATACAGAAAAAGTAATAAACCTTTGAGTGGGATAATTTATCTGAAAACTCATTAAAATAAATCCATTATTATATTAGGAATTACTATGAAATGAAAATGGATTTTGAATAAAATGGAGTGCCCAGTTTCAGACGTTTTGCCAGGCAGAACAGAATAACACCTTGAACTTCTCAAGATGCATAAACTAAGTGAAGTCTTACTTCTTGGATACATTTGAATTTTTCTTTAGGATAAATGATAACTTGCCCCATTGTTCCTTGCGCTTGTTGAAGCTGAAAGTGGCTGAGGTTATTATTCTCTGATCTAAAGAAGCTTCATCTTTCCTCATGGCTACTGACTGCTGCTGGCATTGAAGCAGGAGGTGGCCTTGAGCTCGTCTTTTGGAGAAGGAAGGGTCTAGATGACGAGAGGTAATTGGAAGGATAGGTGGTGAAGGCAAGGTTGTCCCTTAAAAATGAGGAAAATAATACAGAAAAAAAATAGCTTGTCTTTTGTAGATACGTGACATGGAGGCACTAGAAAAGTAGAATACAGCTGCTCCGGGGAAGGCGGGGACAGCTGAAAATTAACTCAACGGCTTGTGGACTGAATAGGTATTAAATATGTGAGAGTACAGAGACTTATCACATGTTCATGTTTCTAATGACACCGAGATATACTGATCTGCTGGAGGTCTCTGTCACAGTAGTAGAAATGTACACTAGTATATCAGAAAAAATAGTGGCTGAGTGGAGATCTGCAGGTGTATAGGTAGGTTAAGGAAATGAACCTTATGTCTGTTGTTAAGGATTTTCATTATCATTTGGGGGGGGTTAACAATGTGATATTTTATAAACCATTTTCTACGTGTGTATTTAAGCATGGGGAAATAAAAATCACACAGAATCACAGAATGTCAGGGGTTGGAAGGGACCTGGAAAGCTCATCCAGTGCAATCCCCCCATGGAGCAGGAACACCCAGATGAGGTTACACAGGAAGGTGTCCAGGCGGGTTGGAATGTCTGCAGAGAAGGAGACTCCACAACCCCCCTGGGCAGCCTGGTCCAGTGTCTGTCACCCTTATTGAGAAGAAGTTTCTTCTCAAATTTAAGCGGAGCCTTTTGTGTTCCAGTTTGTACCCGTTACCCCTTGTCCTATCATTGGTTGTCACTGAACAGAGCCTGGCTCCATCCTCCTGACACTCACCCTTTAGATATCTGTAAACATTAATGAGGTCACCCCTCAGTCTCCTCTTCTCCAAGGTAGAGACCCAGCTCCCCGTGCGGCTTTCAGAATTTCTGGCAAGCAGCGACATTTAGGAGAAAATTGTAGCTTGTGCCACCATGTGCTGGCTATGGACCCCAGTGCATGGCAGTGGCAGCGACCGAGTGGGGTGTGTTCCATCCCGCAAGCCATGGAACTCTCCTTTGGCCAGAATAGCCAGCACGCAGCAGCACATGACGGAAAATTGCCAGGTGCCAGCTCCCGCTCCAGCACCACTTGTTGGGTTTGCGTGAGAGCTGGTGCCCGGCAGGACAACGCGGCAGAGGCCGAGCAACGTGGCTGACATGGGATGAGTGAAGAGAAGCTGCTAAATTAATGTATATTGTGATTAAGTTACAAAGGACGTACCCATCATTAACCAACTGACGTGATAAATGCTTTCTAACCACCTGCAAAACGAGGGGTTATTTTTCAAGTTTTAGATCCTTCTGCATGACAAGAGGGAGACAGAAGATTAAGCTTAGAAGCAGAGTGCTTAGCTTATATTTGACTAGTAATTAATAGATGTATTGCAAGTAAGCAACTAATCAATTACTTATGTAAGTGTGTACTTGTGTGAAGAGCTGCCACTGAGGAGAGGTCGATGGGTGGGCACATGAAAAGACCCTCAGAAGCCTCCCCAAGAGGCTGCAGTACCTGAAAAAGGATGCTAGATGACACCAAAGACTGTGAAATAACTAACTTCATACTAACCTTATGTTTATGCAGTTATTTCTTAGTATAGATGTATTGTCTGTTAAATATTTCCAAAAATTGTAATGAATATGCAGTAATTGTGTGAATATAAGCAATGCGAGAGCATCCAGTCATTGGAGCGCTTATGGTGGAGAATCCGCAGTGCCACCCCAGTGCTGCTAATAAAGAATGCCTGCTTAACAGTATAATTGACTTTGTTTCACAAGAGTCAGAGTGATTCTTCAGCTGTGAAAATTGCTGGCAAGCCATGGCATTTGGTAGAAAAACCAGGGCTTGCACCACTGGGTACCGGCTCTCGCGCAAGCTCGACTTTGTTGGGACGATGCGGCAGAGCCTGAGCCACACGGCTCACATGGGACGAGAGCTGGAATGATTCTTCTGCCTCCAAAATTGCTGGCAAGCCCTGGCATTTGGCAGTAAATTGAGCTTGCAGAACTCTCCTTTGGTGTTCAGAATTGCCGGCAAGTGCCACCATGCAACAGAAAACTGCCCTTGCCTGGTGTGCCGTGGTGGCAGGAACCGAGCAGCGCGGGTCTCACCAGCTGATGAAATAAGATTACAAAAGAGCCCTCATCACCAGCAGAAAAACTGTGGATAACTGGTTAGGCTGAGAGCAGAGTTGTGATTGGATGGCAAAGAATTCAAATGTCGTGCTCAGGCTCCAGGGTTAATATTAATTCATTAGGGTTGCATATTTTTACTGAAGTTTGAGAATTCTGATGTTGCTAAAGGTTTAAATAGTTTTTTATTCATTACTACTGTAATATTAATATGCTTTTATTAATTGAATTGCTAAATGCAATGGTATTAATTCCTTGTGACACTTTTTCTGCAGAAACTGAAATTGAAGCTAACATCAGAGAAGTGTTAGTAGGTTTAATTCTTATTAAAGTGCCAGCCATAGAAAAAGGGATGGACGAGGGTGTAATAAGAAGGTATGGTGCTGAAACTAAAGGACAGTAAAACAAGATGACATTCTGAGCTGCTGTGGGGCAGCAGATGGTTTTGGCTAAAGACTTACAAAAAGAACATAAAGTTACCCCTTGCAGAGCCCAAAGGAGCGTGCGGGGACCACCTGCCCCCCAGAGACCTCGAGGCTGCTCCAACATCCAGCTGCTCGCACTCCAAAGCAGCTGAGAAAACCCAACGGCACTGACGCTCTCCCCGTTTTCCTCTAGTCATGTGTTTTGTGGTTACGATGCAGAGACAAATATCTTTCTACGCTTTCTCTGGTTTAGTAACTGGGACCTTGCCATGCCTTTTGGTAGCTATAATCAGGAGACACTGCATCAGGAAAGGCTTGCACCGATTGAAAGTTCTAGTACCGCTTCTTGGATTATTATAATTTTTGTGGTTGTTTATGACAGTGAATTCAAAATAATGTAACTACTTGTTAATATTGCTATACTTAGCACCTGGTATCCCTCGAACTCAAAGTGCTTTGCAAAGGAGGCTGAACATTTTCTATCACAGTTCAGTAGTGGGCCAAATGGGGCAAAGGAAGCCTAAACCCATGTATTGTAAGGCTATGTTTCATTTATAACACGATTTCAAACCACTTCACCCTGCTTGGTTCTAAGCATTTAGGACAATTTGATATCTCCCCTGAGTATGAGGTCTTAAAAACCAAGCGCGTACTGAAGTCGGCAGCCCTGACCTGCCACTGGGGTGCATTTGCAAATCCTGCTCGATTCCCCGTGAGCCGCACCTGCGTACAGCAGCAGAAGAGTTTATCTAGTTGCAATAAAAGTAACAGCTTGTTTCATAGCATAAATAAGGATTTTACCGTTTCATTACCTACACATCATGGTTCAGAGCTTGTAATGTCACACATATGGGCATTTGTTTAGTTATAAATTATAATCATGGCCTTCAGCTGTGTTAGCAGAGGGAACATCCTGTATATCTTTGTTTAGAAGGTGCTGCTTCGATTGCATTTAATTGCTTTCCCCTGCAGCTTTGCTTAAAGGTGTGTGTGATAAAGGAGCAAATATTGTACTGAACAAGAGCAGCTAATGAATGAAGTCAAAGTCTATTACAAAGTGTGCTGTAAGTAGGCAGCTACTAAATTGCGATGGCTACTGATCAAGGCTATTTCTGTGCATAGCATTGTAGTCTGTAAATCAAATATGCTTACCCCAAATCTGCCTGTGCCACTTTATTTATGAATCAGTTCTAATTTCAAGTGGTCATGGATTGTAATAAATACTTCAGCAACATGGCCCTGTCTCTTTATGCCAGTGCAAGAATGTAGTCAGAAAAGAAATCAAGTGCGGAAAGGGAGAGGCGGCTCTAGGCCGTATTTACACTGCTTTTTATTGAGAAAGCTTGATACTTATGAGAGTTGCAATGAGTCAGAGATATTTCAAGACTGCTCTGGCTTGCATTCAGGATTCCTGTAACTTCCATGAGATTTTCCACTGGTGAAAAATACAGCAAGTGGTGCACCTCAGTCTTTTCCTCCTTGTCTCTAGCAAGGCTTCAGCCGTCATCCAGCGCTAGAACATGAAAGGGAGCTAGGAAAGGGTCAAGCTATAGATCTGTAATTTCCTTTGCAAGCCAGAAGACATTTATTTGAATGAAAACTTGTCTCAGAGGCCTATGAGTCACCACAGCAGTGTAGAAGATGCAGGCTGCCTTCCAGAGCTAACAGATGTAGTAACTTTCTTAGCATAGAGCTCTATGCTAACTGGAGTGAGAATGTGCTATAAAGTTGCTATGGGGGAAGGATGCTGGGCAAAATAGTCTGGGACTGGCAATGCCAAGTCAGTTCCTAAGAAGTTAGTCCTAGGATCCAAATTTCCAGTGAGCCACAGTGAGCTGCTTACAAATGTGTATAGAGGCCAGCACAGCACTGCTCAGTTTGAGTGTAGCCTATCAATATTACCAGGGCATCCGAATTTAATAGTGATAGGAAATAAGAATATCAATAAAAGAATAACAATAACAACAGCAGTTAATAGTAATAGTAATAATAGTAATGACAATAGCAATGGTAATAGTAATACTAATAGTAATAGTCATAGTAAAACGCACTAGGAAACTTAACTAAAAATGTAGTAAGATACATAACTTGCTAAGCCCGTCTGTTGCCTTGTACCTTTTGAATTCATTTATGAAGTGTGATAGAATCTGTGGGTATGCATGAATATGACTGCACAAAAATCAATCTGAGAGTCACCTGGAGACTGTGAACTTGAAATTATTTTGTAGGAATGCTATAAAATTAAGATTTGCCATAGGGCTTACTTCTTTGACTCCTCTTCAGTCTACCATGGCAATGGTTCTATGGTAACATTATAGCCACATTTGGCTATAACTGGTTGCTCAACCAAGCCTCCTCAAAAGTGAGTCCAACGCATTTCTGCTGGTGGTTGCACTTTTGCTAAACAAATACTGAAAGCATTGGGCCCTTATGCCTTGGCAATCTGTGACCAGCACATTTTTTTCCCTGGTTATGATCAGCATTGTCACGTTCTGCCTTGGTCCATAAACCCCCTTGAGTCCATCATAAAACAAGCACATATGGTGCTTGTCAGCTTTTGCCGGCCTTTCATCAGCCTTGGCTTTCTACCACTGACCCTTCATCTGACATAACTGATTTGGACTCCATGGTGAATCCTCCTGGAAGCCAGCTTGTCCCAGTTGAATCTGGGTGAGCCAGCACAATCTGACAAGTGCTCTGAGCAGAAGCTGAATTGCAGTGTGATGACCATTCATCCTGTTTTTGAGTTCCCCACACGGAAAGTCAGCAGTTTGCTTGCAATCCAGCACATGTGCGATGTGGTCTACCATACCTTCTGGAGAAGGTTTCCGCAGAAGAGAGTGCAGTAATCAGCTCATACATAGCTTTTCACATTTAACCTTTCTGTTTTGTTTTTCCACATTGACCTGAACAGCTGCTTAGCTGCTTTGGTACAATATCTAGGAGGCTCTTTGTTAGAGTAGTTTTGTACCATGTGATTGACCACCTGTCAGTCAGAAACATTTATTTATTCAAGCCCTTCCAGTGCTCAGTGGTGTACCTGCCAGTCTCTCATAGACAAAATTGTAGATGCACGCACGAGAACTTGAACTTAATTCTTGAGACATGGCTCCGGTGATTTTTAATTTCATGCCTGATACACAGAGTAAAAAGCAAAGTGTTTTGGCTGAAAATCACTTCTATGTCTGCTCTCCATGCGAGGTCAAAAAGTGTTGTTCTCACGTGTGCATTTACATCTGCCAGATTAAAAGTGTCAGAATCGGGGAATATATAGGGAGTGTTGGTTGACAGTGGGTCAGCTTGCTGTGCAATTCCATCAACAAACTAGTCCTTCTGTTTGCTTCAGGCGTTTTCATCCATGTGATATAAAACAATGGTAACTAGAAAAGGAGCTGGACTTGAAATAAAACTCAAATGGAGAGCACATAAAGGAGTGTGTGCACAATAGCGAATGCAGGCAGTCATCTTTCATGATGAAAACTAAGTGCTGTTTTGACTACAATTAAACTAGTACATACATGCATACTATATATATATATACGCATATGTGTGTATGCACATATAGTAAAAGAAGGAGAAAGGTAATGGGAAGCTTGCAAGTGAGTAAATAGATGGACACATGGACTTGAGGCTGGGTTTCAGGAAAGCACATAGCGTGTGTGTTAACAGAGAACTGGGAAAATCAAGATGGTGAGATCCTATAGGCTATAGACGAGATTCTGCTGTCCTGATACAAATTTCCTAGTAGCCAGTGTTATTGTGCCCCTGCATACTTAATCTTATAAAAGTTGGGGGGGGGTGTTGTTTGTTTGTTTTTCTGAGTAGTTCTCTACTCTCTTCCCCCTTTGGCATTTGGCAGAATTGGTGCACTAATATTTCCCATAGTTGCACTGTGTCCTCATGGATTCAGGAGATACATATGCTTTAAACTGTCCTCTGTGTCCCTGAGGGCTGTCTGTTTGGGTCAAACCCCCTGGTTCTGCAAAGCCAGCTTTAGCAAGATGGTGTTCCACAGCCAAGTCCTTTTGCCATTAGAACATTAACCCTACACAAAGATCACCCACCTGTTTTCCTCAGCCAGCTGAGTTTTGCTCATTGGTGCCACGCTGAGTCCATAGGAGGACACTGCCCTGCTCCTCTTGGGCCTTGGTGACATAGTGATGCTTGAATATTTGCAGGTAGCACAAATATTGGATGGGAGTTAAAAGTAGCAACAATGATCAACTCGAAAACTTGGTTTTGCAGGCATTAAGAAATAACTATAGTAACTTTTTGCTACAGTGACTATCTGGGTGATAAAGACAATTTTTGGGCACTTCATCTCTTCCATTTTAGGGATGATTTGCAGAGTCCAACACAGGACCTCTGAGTCATTAAAAAGTCATTGAGAGGGTGTGCTGGTTTTGCATCAGCAGCTGCACACATTCAAGCTTGTCACTATAGCTTCTAGTGCTGTTACTGATTGCTCCCTGTATCGTTTCTCACTGTAGTCTGTGATTCACTCTTTGGTTACAGAGGAGATTTTATTAAAGGTTGGTTTTCTTGCTGAGGAGCTTTTATTAAAGGTTGGGTTTTTTGCCCCCTCTAAAGGAAAGTTTTTCCAAAGACAGAATTGTCCCCTTCCCAATAACTGTTTTGGCACATATGAATTGTCTAATGCTGAACTGATAGATGAGCTGTCAGCAGGGTACAAACCTGTGACTGGTAGAACAAAGGTTGGCAAATTCAAATGGGAAATAAAGTGCAAATTTTGTAACAGCAAGGGAAATGAATAATTGAAACAACTCACCTCTGGACCCAGCCAGGAACAGATGTCTTCCTAAAAGATGTGCCCCAGTTCAACAAGAAGTTATTGAGCAATGTGCAGGAATGAACTGGTGAAATTCTCTGGGCTGCATTTGGCAGAAGTCCAGAGGAGAGGATCCAATGGTATCTGCCGAATCACTAAACCAAAACCAAACTGCCTCGGAAGGAACAGCAAACAGCTTTCCTCTGTAGATCAGACATCAAAGCAGGGAAATGTAGCGTTTGACAAGTGTGCTGTATATGGTAATTAAAATGCTCCTATGCTCATTTACAACTTTCTCTTTCCTCCTCTCAACTGCATTTTTCATCCTATATTTTCCTTCTTTCTCCCCGCCCACCCCCCCAATGCTCTTTTATTACTTTCTACTCCAAAGCATTCAAATCGCAGCTGAACTTTTGAACCACACATGGAATTTATCTTTAAACACTGACACACACCGCAGTATTCTACCACATGACAATTTTAGACTAGGCACACCAAAATCGCAATATGAGGAGGGAATGGACAAGTTTTAGGATTAAAACTGTTCAAAAATGTCTCTGAAAAAGAAATAATGCCAACAAATCATAATGATCTATCTCGCTTGCTGGTGGCAGCCAAGGGCACGTGCTGGCAATTGTGACATAGGTATCGAAGGAGGATGGGCTGACTCGGAACTGCTGACATTGGTCCAGCTGAGTTTCAACTTAGGAGTGGGGTCCTCTCCTCCTGCAGGGAATGGGAAGTGTTAGTTTCCGCTGGATTTAAATGTATATTCAAAGGTACCATTGGGTGACACTTGATCTCTTGGAATTTTAATTCCTGTACCTTTATTTAAAGTCCTGAAAGGGAATAAACTCCGCTCTGTACTTCAGCAGAGAAGGTGGTTTAGCTATAGGAAAGAGCGTAGGAAGTTGGAGTTCTGCATAGTGTTCCCTCAGCTCCATTAAATCTATCAGTGTAACATCAGTCCTAGCTTTAATCTTCTAAATCTGGTCATCATTCTGTTACTTTGACCAGACAGGATAAATCAAAAGAAGTACTATACTGGTGTGCTGGACGGACCTTGAAAAATCTTTACATTAAAGAGAAGAATTATGGGATTTTTTGAACCTGAGTCTTCAACTGCACAAAGAATGAGAAGAATTGTCTAGATCTTAGCCTTACACATGTTGACTATACTTCTTGCATTATATATGTGCAAAAAACTGTCTTTCCTGCAGAAAGACCAAAGACTAGATAAGCAGAGATTTTTCTGAATGAAAGAAGGTTGATTCTGCTTGGCAGCAATGGACAAAACATGAGTTTCTGTTGACCAGCCAAGAGGCCATTTCTCTGCTCTCCTGATTTACTGACACTGTTCTCCTTAATTCATCACTTACTTTTCATATGCATAATTCCATCTGTATTGGTCTTCAATAAAAAAACTTAAACCATGTCATAACACAACCGTAAGGAATAGTTCAACTAGTAGTGTATTAAGTGTGGCTTTTGGGACGAGGCTTTTGTGAAAGTCAGATTGTTGACAGAGCTCTGGTTCTTGTAGGAATTACCTCTGGTCAGCTGGCCTGTTGCTAAATACAGTTCTGTCTGCCTACAATGTCTGCTTCTAGTGTCTGTCTGACTCTGGTATTATCAACCCTTCACATTGTCAAGTTAAAAAATGCATAAAATAATTGGATTATATATTAAGGCTCTTGAGAGAGTTGCTTATTGACCTTCTTCTACTCCAGTGAACTTAGCTGTGAAAAATTGGGTAAGAAGCAGGGCCTTGCTGAAAGCGAGATGTTACATCTGAGCAGCGCTCTCTTGGATAAACAGAAATTACTGAGTAAATAGCAAAATGTGAAAAAATAAGATCTAAATTGAAGTGTGGAAATTGTGGACTGTAGAAGTGATTGCTTTTGTAAATACTTTTAAATGTGTATTTGCTCTTTGAGTTTCAGTATAAATTGTAACTAAATGCCTCTAGGTTCGGATATGAATATGGCCAAATCTTGCAGTTGTTATTTGGGCAAACAAAAAAACCTGAAAATAAATCTTCCAACTGAAAGTGTGTTTCGACTCACTAAAAACAGCAGGATTTGGTCTGAATATCATAGTATTCTGCTCTCCATTTATTGTGCTAAGCATTTGTTATAACCTTTTGGACCTTCCTTGTCATTCATGTTTGATATAAACTAGAACTACTCCAAAAATAGCAGATTTTAAAAACCTCACACATTCTGTTCTTAATTGTCCTGGTGACGTGGTGTGACCTGCTGATTCAATTCTTATTGAGAAGAACATGAGCCGCTAGTAGATCGAGGTTCAGTAAATACATTGAATCTTGACGCCCTGATCATTACCCATTTCTGCATGGCAGCGTCTAGGATGTCTGGAAAATAAGAAGTATCAGAAGTGAGTAGAAGAGACCTCCTTGGATGCAAAAAGACTATGAAAAGTTTCCTGGTGACTTACTAAGTCTGACTTTTGGGTATTTTGTTCTTACAGAGACACAAGAGAAAGCAGAGCCTTTCACTTACTCTTCTCTGTTAAGCTCATGTCCTAAGCAGAGACGGGCTGAGATGTGACACTTGGACTCCTTGGGCTGTTCTACAGGGTTACTAACACGTAGCAGCCTTGTCCAAACAGGAGCTGAGCACCTTTCTTTCCTGCCAGAACCCACTTTGCAAACAGGGCTCATGGGGGCGTGAGGCAGCCGTCACTTCCCTGTGAGCAACTTCACAAGAGACAGGCAGAAAAGAAAGAGCAGCCACTTTGGACTAAATTTTAAAGGCAATGCTTTTACCCTTCCCAGGGAATTGGTCAAGTGGCTCTTGTGCTATTTCCTCTCTCATGTGTCTGACCCAATGTTAGAAAGGGTTTTCTTAATATCTAAAGATATTGTTTCCACTGTGCACACTCCAGTGACTGTCATGATTGATGCTATTAGGGAGCAGAGGGCCACGCGGTAACATGTGAATGATAGTGTACTTCTTGTCTTGGTTCAGTCATTTCACTCGTTTTTTCCGCATCAACTTCTTCCCTTGTAGCTTTGTGTATGTGTGTAGCACGTGCAGCCTTTCTCACTCACATCCGCTTTTCCTTCTCTCCTGGTAGGAGACATTCTGCTACCGGTGCAATCAGGGAATACCGCACAGGAAAAGGGTGAAATTCACCTCATCTGTTGAGCCTATTCAACTCTAAACGGCCCATTTCATTAAATCTGTATGGCAGTGCTGGAAAAGCAAAGGACTATTCCTATACCCAGGGACCAACTCCCTTCCCAGTGAGGTCTATAGCGGGCATAGATTGGGAATTTTCTATTACTAATGGGGATGGCAGCCTGCAAAGGCACGTGGAAGTAGACAAATTTGGACTGAGAGTTGTGGTTTTGTTTGTGAGAATTTGCGTGTTTTGTTAACCAGAATGAGTAATTATATGTAATTATTTGGGCAATTCACTAGTTCTTTCACGCTAGCACGAGCACCAGGTCCTTCTCATTTTGTGATCTCACTAAACATTGCAGATTTTTCATGTCTTGTAGATTTTAAACTCATGGAGGTCTGGTTTTATCTTGTGAAGACCTCGGCATTTTAACAGGACAAGTGTTTTGGCGCGGGTCACTTGGCAAAATTGGGAACAGAATTTGCCTTCTGACTTTCAGCACGATGCTCCATCCATCACTGCCTCTGAAAGACCCGTGAGCTGGGTAGATGAGACGTGGATTCCTGCTTCCCAGGCCAACACCTCAGTGAAGCAGCTGATGGGAATTTTGGTAAACTATCAAATAATTATTTTCTCCTTTTACAGGAAAAATAATCAATATTCATGCAATAAGGCAGGAGAAGCTACACACTGCTTTCATTAGAAATATTTACATTTTGAAAGTGATTGCTTGTTCAGTTTTCAGAGTGTAATTTGCAAAGATGCAACTAAGCTACCTTGCTTCTGGAAAATATTTTATCTGGCTGTACTATGCTAATATGATCAGTCATACGCTGTACATCGCTCCTCCCCCTCTCCCTACCTATAAATTATTCAGAACTATTGTAGCTAAAACTGTGAGTAGATGATTTTATTTCTGTCTTCTGAAATGCTAGAAAGGATTTAGTTTGGGATGAAGGGTATGACATCCTTGTGAGGCACTGGGAAATCAGGAATCAACTGTGACTGGCAGGCTTGTTCCTGCAGAAAACAGAAAGACAGTTAAAAATATCTCTTTTAGTTAAAAATATTAGAAGACTTGATATAAAATATTTAAGCCTACACAACTCAGTTTATAGAACTTCCTTTCAAATATAACAATAATCACGTCAAACTTTATGGAGACATTCGCTAAGATAACTCTATCTCAGCTTCCTTACTTGAGCTGAGGTTAATTTGACTTTCTAGGAGAAATTTAACCTCCTGCAATAACCCAAATATTTAAGCCTTTTAACCTAAAAGAACTTGATTTAATCTTCTATAATACATGCCATCAAGTAACTCATGACTCCTCTTGCATACTAACGAATAATCCTGTGAAATCATATTCTGAATTCACTCTGATCCCCAGACTTTGTCACTTAACTACCTTGAACTACAGTTCCCAGGAGGCCATGGGCTGAGGGTCAGAGGCTCAATGACCTTATCAACCAAACACCTTGAGCAGGTGTGCAGTCTGAAGGGTGTGGAGGTGTTTGTGTTGTAGGGTGGGATGTGAAGCTTTTGTTGTTGGGCTGCTTTGTGCAAACTTTCACTTGAACTCCGGTGCAACATGAGGTGAAGGTAAGTTTATGTTTTTGCTTATGCCTTCTTCCAAACAATTTATAATGAGTTTTATCATCTCTTACAAGGAAAAGCAGCGTTTCTTTTCTAATAAGCTGACTTGTGCACCTTGCAGCCCCTACTCAGAGCTTTTTTTCTGGGTTTGTTACCCATCAGAAGTGTACAGCTTGATAGAGGTGTGGGATGTTTAGTCTTAATTCAACTGCATGGTCTGGCTGCAAAACATGTAACTTTTTGTTTTAGTGATCCTATGGAAGCATGCTAACCGCAAAGTGCTCTGTGGATCTTGTTTTGTCCCTGAGGCATAAGCTTTGTCCTCCATGAGGAGGTCAATGCTCTTTGTGTGATCCATGGTGATGTGACCAGTGGTGTTCTTCCTAATTCCTGCTATAAGTACCGTACACCTAATGTTTTGTAGATAAACTTTAAAAATCTGTAGAAATTCAGCTCTTAGTGCTAGCAATCCTGCCTGGAATGCACTGAGTGCAATATAAATATGGTATACTATTGACAGAGTGATATTGAAGGGATAATATAAACTTAGAATAATCCAAAACTGTACCACTGCAGTCTTGGGATACAAATTATATATTTAATTTGTATCTAGGGTCTCTTATTATTGGTTTGCTATATTGTTTTGCTTTGGTTAGTGTCCTTTCAGATATGTTGTTAGTTCTGTAATCCATTCTTTCACTAAAGCATAGCTTTCTTTACTGGGGGCAACAAACTTGTTGGGTTGCTTGGCTAACAAGCTTAGAAAATATAGTGTGTAATAGCATGTTGTTACACTGTAGTAGCACCCAGGTACCTCTGCATTGGGCCAGAGTCCTGCTGTGGTAGGGACTGAACCACAAAAGAACTAGTTTGAAAGGTAACAGGAATAGAAGAGAGGAGGCAGCAGGTAAATGGGGAACACCTGAGGTTAACGAGGTGGTCCTGGTTAACGTGAGGCAGCTGGTGGGCTGCACTGGCAACCTACTTGTTGTTCAAGTGCTTTGTGTACATTGCTGCAAAGGGAGAGACATGGTTTTGTGCCTGATTTAAAGTGGATTATGGTAAGTGGTGGCAATACAGTCACAGAGAAATGGGACTGGGACATTGTTTTGCAGTGCTGGTTTGGATAACTCTAAGTTGGCCTTTGTTAAGCCAGCAAAGGGCGGCCTATGAACTTTAGGAAGAGTATTCAATAAAATCTAATAGCTCAAGTTGATGGTCTGTGATACTAAAAGATAATTATCCTAACTGGTGCTGGTCCTGGTCATAAAGCTTGGATTCAGAGATGCTTTGTTTTCATGCGGATCCATAACTTTGTGGCAACATGGGGCACTTGCAGAGCCAGGTATGGATGTGAATTTAAATTCCTTTTATTCTTTCCCTTCAGTATCTGGATGTGTTTAAATGCAAATCTTCTAGTTTGTCGCCTTTGCCCCATCTTTGTTCGCTCTTATGCTCAACCAGAGTGCTGAAGGCAGAAGTGCTGTTTCTAGCAAAAAACATGACAAGTTTTTACAAAGTTGTGTCTCCAAGAAGTTTCTTCCTGTTGTTTTGTTTAGTGCAAAGAAAGAAATTAATCCCATGGTGACATATAATTTGTCCTCATTAGCAGGAAACGGAATTTATAGGCTCGAAAGCTATTTGTTAGTCTAACATACCAGCGTAAAATTTTAGCCATCACTGATTGTGCATTGTTGACTTGACAGCAGAAGTAACCATAACTTAATGAATGCTTTCATGCAGTATGCACAGTCCTCCAAGAGTCCTTATTTCATACTATTTAATGCTGTGCTGAACAGTTGAGTTTGATAAAGGCTGAAACAGTCAGAATTATGCTTTCATTTGAATTTTAATTTTTAAAGGGGGAAGGCAGATGGTATTGTTTTACAGAGGGAATAGCCCAGCATGTCCTGCCATACTAAAAGTCTCTTTGAGCCCATCTGATACTGGTCTGTGAGTTTTCTCTGCTGGTTTCCTTACCTTACATACTGCCTTCAAATTGCATATATTAGTACAATTCAGTGTGAACAGTATGATTAAAAAGAAAAGCTAATTTGTTTTATGTTTTGTGAGTTGTATGCAAGTAGATAGGCGAAAAATTGCTAGATCTGATTCAAAAGCATTGGCTGCCATCACTGTGCAGCAGAACTGCATGGATTCAAAATCTCTTTCCTTGCAGTACTAGCAAAAGTGATAAAAATCAGTTACTTGAAACCGAGGTCACATTTTAACAATTATTGGAAAGAGTTGATGGGCAGTCAGTAGTGGGCCCAACTATGCTGGGAAGAGAGTGAACTAGTGGGAAGTGGATTGGGAACAGGCCAGTAACTAATTCTATCATGATCGACAGGAGGAGGGAGGGAGATCTAGGAAAACACAGCTCAGGCCTAGAGACCAGATTTCTGCCTTCAAGACCAATTCAAATATTACTGTGCACATTGCTGAGAGGTGCTTGGCGGTCTTAAAGAGTAAACTAGAGAGTGATGCCTATACCAAAACAGACTGTTTGTTTTCCTTGCTGTGAGAAGGCTTCTCCTGATGCTTAATTCTTCCTTGGTGAGGAACTACAAATGAGTGCATCTTGGGGGATCTAGTGGTGGGAGTAGTTATGAGGGCATCAAGCCAAGGAGCAGCACTAAGCAAAGGAAATAGTTTATGACATGTATTGGACCTGGACTGCAGTTAACCTAGAAAAAAGACAAGGACGGGAGAAAAGGGGAGAGTTCAAGTAGTATCCCCAAATTTCTTGTGGTGTTAACCCCAATTGGCTGGTGCGCACACAGAGGAGGATGCCAATTCCAGTACGTTAAAGTAACATTCAGCATAAGAAACAGCATCAGGTACTCAGCTATTTATTTATTTACTTATTAGCTGCTACTGAATGCTGTGAGCATTTTTGATGTGAAGGCTTTGTCACTGGGGAATTTTTGTGAGTTGACTCCCTGTTGGAAGCTGAGTAATACAGATGTTTGGTGTATTCAAATTGATGTGAGATTTAAGTGCACACCTTGTTCCTGAAACAGAAGTGGTCTTAAAATTAAGTGTATCACATCTCCCCGTGTTTCCAGTATACACCTCAGCTTCTGCTTCAACTGCCGACTCCAGTGAGAGAGACTGAAGTGGAGAGAGAACCTCCTACAGTTAGGAAGAACTGTCCTTCTCTCTTTGTTGCTCTTCAGAAAGAAACTGCACTGGAAAAATTAACAAAGGCATAACCCATATCCAAATCGAAAAGTATACTATCCTGTAAAAGTGTTAAATTATGTGTAACAGTGCCACCTGCTGAATCCCATCCTAACACCTTCTCAAAGGGGCTCTGTCTTAATGAAATGGAGTTGGCCTTGATTAAGAACCAGGCATGCGCCCTGGCTATTTCTCATCTAGAACACAGGGTGCAATGTGATTTTAAAATACATAATTAAATATTCTTCTTTGGAGCATAAGATTGTTTTGATTAAGCATATCATCATGCAAATGCAAAATACAGCCCTTGGAAATCATACCAAAAATTCTTTTGTCTGCCGTTAAATAGGCCTAATGCATTTTCCACTATTATTAGTACTGAGATGTACAAAAAAAAAGTGAATTGCACTTCTAGTAGTAACTTGTCTGGAAGGTGCTGATGTTCTAAAGCTGCAAACAAAGTGAGATTCCCTGCTGAATTTCTAAATTTAGGAAAATTTGATTCTACCAAGAACACTGTCAAATCAGTCTAAAATGACTGAGACAGGCAGTCATTTTGTGGAAGGCAGTGAGTGCATTTACTGAACCCAGCAGTTTGATACAACAGCCCCCGTGCTGCCTAAAAATTCCCTCTTTTGAAGGGAAATTCTATCTGCCTTATCAATATTTATCTCTGTCTTTAAATGGTCCTGTCCATTTTAACGGAATGTCAATGCAGGACAGTGCTGGTGGGGTTTGGTGTAGCTGAACGGGGCTCCTGCTCTGAAGGACCATCCGATGTGATGGCAGATATGGGTGACCCAGCAGATGGTGGTTTGAGTAACCTCAAGAACAGCCCCTGGGTTAGGCTGGGATATGCAGTCCTGCATCGCTTGTACATTATCAGACTGTTTTCTTCATCATATATGGAAAGACCTTTCTGTTGCGTTTAAATCCTGTCCATGCCTTTGCCTTACCCATTTGCTGCTTGGTGCAGTGTTATGCTGAAGGGGCTGGTTTGCTTGATTTCAGGTGATCATTCTTTGCTACACAGCCAGTATTGCAAATACTGAGACCAGTGTCCACTCTGGTCAAAGTCTAGCTCTGACATTTTTGGGAACTAAATCCAGCCTGTAACGCTGCAACATACTGTGTGTTTCTGACATTAGTTGGCAGGAAATTTTATGCCAAAGAGGGCTTGCTGTGAAGCTGTCTTTATTAGGAAAGTAGAGGAAAACAAAATGAAGTAGATAGGACTCGTGTCATAGATCCATCAGTAAAATGCAGAATTCATACCTCCCCTTTTCTATCCTCCTATATCCCCCTAAAGAACAACAACAAAAGCTCTTGGTGCATGGCAAAGAATGCTTTGTTTATTTAGGAAACTAAATCTGCATATTTTTGGCACCAAATTCAGAAAATCTGGTCCTTAAGTGTCTGTCGTAGCTAAAATGCAGAGGTATTTTTCTTCTGGCTGTGCCCTGGCACTGACGTGAGGGCTGTGAGTGTATAAATATAGAGAGAGGCATTATTGTGTTTCCATTTCCAGTGTGAGCTCTCTGGTATCGGCCTCAGTGTTTCTAAGGAAGGGAAAAGGGATGTTGACAGGCATGTAAATGAAGCTGGACACATGCTTAACAAAAAGCGACAGCAAAGTAAAACCAGTGACTTTGTTCCATCAAAAGATACAAATTTCCCATCCTCCAGCATAACATTCAAAGTGCCAGCATTCTCTGAGCTCTTTTCACAGAGGATGTTCTCTAATGGTCAATTTGTTTAAAGGGAAAAAGGATGGCATTGCAAATGCAGCAAATAAAATCCAGCAATGCTGCAGCATGAAATTCTAGCAAATATCCTCCTGCTGGAGTCAGACTTGTGAAAAACAGCCATTCGTACCAGCTCTGGATGGCAGCAGTGGCACAGAGCAGAGAACCTGTTTTCTTCCATCAGGGAGTGCAGACAGAGATGGAAGTACTCCTGTATTTTGGCACCTGTGCTCAATAACTGTGTGCTGAAATATCTGATAAAAGCTTCAGAGGCATCTTAAGAACTCTGTACCATGAAAAAGATACTGTTGGTTTCAGATTGGGCTCAACTCACAACCCTGGATGAATAGAAAGGATTTTTGTATCTTCGTTGTAACAAAGATGGTCCCTAGCATCTCTGCATTCACAACTGCAATAAAGCCATAAGCTTCTGTGCATTTAGTAGCCACCTTAGCATGTTAAACTAATTTTAAACCCAGAGAAATTCCAGCGCGTTCTTAAGACAAAAGTTTTACCTACACATCTCTCAAAAGGAGCTCTGGAACCTGTACTGAGCAGTAACCATGTTGATCGTATTCCTGACAGCCATATGAGGATCATTGCTTACCTAGGGAATAGGGCAACAAAGTTCTGTACTCTCTTTTTTATTACGAATAGACTGGCCAAGTGAGAATTGGAGAGTAGGACTGAGCAGTAGATCAGCATAGCATCCTCTAGATTTAATTGTGAGGATAAGAACTGCCTAAGGGTCCATTGAGTATGTGGAGGGAGTTGTACTGCTATGTGAGAGGTCTGGTTGGCGTCTTGCCTCAAACAATAAGATAGGCCAGAGTCTTATGCAAGAGAAAAGGGAGGGTTCTATAATTATGTTATGAACATGATGACTATGAGGATGCCAAGGCTTGAACAAAGCAGAACTGAGAGGACAGGGAGAAAAGAACTTAGTCTGCACCTTTGCATCAAGGAGATTCCCCAAACCTGCCTGTTGATAAGGAGAGTACCACTGGCCTGTTGTCAACCCTTGGCAGCCTCTGCCTGTTTTCTGTGAGTGAGGGTGAGGAATGTGTCCCTTGGCAGGAGAAACAAGTGCTGAGAAGACCTGGGGTGAAGCCTGGGGAACAGCCAACCAAAGGCTCTTGTTTCTGAGATACCAAAAAAAAAGAGAGTCTGGAAAGAAAGGTGAGCACTAAGAGATCCATGACCTGAGGTAGTAGAGCTAAAGAAACTATTTACAATGAATAAACCCACCCTCTAAGCAAAAACATTTCATGCGTTGCTGTTGCTTGGCAATCTCCATTGGAAGCAGGAAGAGCAAACCACTCGTGTTTGAATTTGAAACGTGCATGGTGAAGAACGAATGGCTGGAATCCACTGTAATCCTCCAGTAGTGCTGGCATGAGTCCAAAGGCACAGGGCTCAGTGGGTGTGTAAAACTCTTTTAAAAATGACTTCATGTCTTTTCTAGGTACACTTTTCTCGGGAACAGTTAGGGAAGAGGCAAACGCCGTGCTTCTCAGAACATAAAGTTGAAATTCTTCCATTTCTGGCACTGAACAACTCCTTCAGCCTCTGCTAAATCATTAGGTGTTGGGTCTTAAATCTACCCATCTCCCGAAGGAAAAAATTCCATGTTCTGCAGAGAGAAGGACTTATTCCTTTGATGGATTTACTTTAAAAAGGGGTGAGGGAGAGAGTTGCAACAGATTTGAGGTGTTAAAAATAGCCATGGAGAGGATATAAGTGATACCGGTTATATAGCTTTTCTTAATACAGGTACTGAGCAAAAAGGGATGAGGTGGTGCAGGAGCAAGATGCTGTGGAGGGGAGCGTGATGCTCAGAGTGTGTTTGTTGACCCTCACCGTTTGTTGACCAATTTGACCTCTGGCTTGACCTTGAGTACTTTGCAAATCTGGTATCATGTTTGGAGCTGGACAATATTTTATGTGCTTGGTAGGTGTGCATGGTGCAAACAGGGTTTATGGTGAGAGACTATTTGCAAATCTATCAGTTTTCATTGGAAGGATTTTTTTTTTTTTTTTTTTGAGGGGAAAATTAAATGACATTTTTAACGTTTGTGAATATTTCTCTTACAGTTAACAAAATCTAATCTTTAGGCAAACTGACAAGAAAATAAGTGGAAAAATACTATTACCACAGTGTAGAGAAATTTCCTCTATTCTGTCAAAAGCAATCACTGCTCATCTTGATTATGTTTGGATTCACTGCACGAGAATAGGGAGCAGAGGTCCCAGTGAGCCTGTGACCCCCTGGGATGGGGCGCTGGGATGTGTGTGCTGGGGACTGTTCCTTCCCGGAGGAACTCCTGATGAAGCCGGCAAGAGATGGGGAAAGCAAGGGCGCTGGGGGGCATCTGGCCCTGCATCACCTGTCTTAGGGTTAGGAAGAAATGTATGTTGTTGCTTTTAAATGCTGTTGGCTCACCCCTCTGTGGATAAGGCTGAACTGCTTTATGCTCCTGTGCTGATGCCTGGCTCTCTATTTTCAGTTCTTTCTGTGCTGGGTGAAAAGCCTTCTTCGTAGCCTTTGCCCTCTGTACCAGTCTCATTATTTACTCACTCCTTGGGACTTCCCAGGTCTCCTTATATTTTACTTTGTCAGTCTCTGCTGTGTGTTTATAAGCTGTGCACTCAGTTCTGTAAATCACTTGGAGGGCCAGTGCCTTATGAACTGAGCCCAGATTCCAGCCAGACTCTTGTGGGAGTGTTGCTGAAGCTGGAAGCACAGGTGCATAGGTCTGGTGTGCAGTGCTGTGTTTGGGGTTATCATCTATCTGGAAGAAGGATAGCTTTGTCACCTGTGTTAGGACAGCTGTTTAGCTCAAGTGTTTGGGACTACACCTTGGGCAGGTCCCTCTCACCCACCAGTAACAAGGGAGGAAGGAATTCTGCCCTCCTTCTGCTCATGCATTGCTGTGGTGCAGGGACTGGTCCTTTTGGGCTGTGCAGACCCGAAGTGTCTGAGGGGCAGAGTTATTAAACAGGCAAGACAAACACTACAGAGGAATGGGTAACCATGCTGTTGCTGCCTTGGGGTAGGGAAGGAGTTTGATGACCCTGGAGACTTTTCTTGCTCGTTCTTATGAGATATTTTTGTTCTTTGTGGCTTCCAGGGCTATCATAATATAGACTCTGATAACAGTCACTGTTGCTTGGGTCTAAAATCCACAGTTGGTTTGTTGTTCTCTTATGTTGTCTAACACTATCTAGGATTTTCATTATTGTGTAAAAAGCTTTCTAAAGGCACCAGCAGTTCTGCCTGTGAGTTTTTCTTGGCTTTTGCTCATAGACAGTGATTTGTATTTGTTCTCTTTAGCAGCTATGAGGGTAACCCACAGTAGTCACAGGGATGTGCTGGTCATTCACCTTTCTGATGTTTTGTCAAAATATATTTAGTGAGAACAGTGGGGTGGGAGGAGGACATTGAGTCTTCCAGCAGGTTAATGTCAAAGGGGAGAGAGACCATTGCTGAAATCCTCTATCACCATCAGTATAAAAGGGAGAAAGAACAGCCTACCAAGAAACTGTTGTGTTAGACCACAAGAGCTGAGCTCTGAGACTCTGCAAAATTCTCATACTGAATTGATAAAATAGTAAATGAAAAGGGAAGCCAAATTTTATCAAAATTAACATAAAGTCCCTTTAATCATCAAGCTTAATCCTCAGTAGAAGAAGACTCCAAAATTGATTTTAAATCTCTGTACAGCCATCCTCTCTAATGTGAAGCAGGGATCCAAGTAAATGAATGATTTGCTTAAAAAATTCTGACTAATCTTGAGAACATTAAAATTAATATAAATGTGTGATCTCAAGTTCTATCCATTTTTGGATCCCATTTTAGTAAGTACATATAATTTGGAATGGGACCTAAGCCATTTTGTGTGGAAGCGTACAGGGAATGCATTCCAGTATCTTTAATCAGAATGTAAAAGGGAGATCAGCTTCGTTGTTTCACATAAGGTACGGAAATATACTAAATGAACTGAAATAGAAACAAAACATACTGTAGAGTGGAACATGCAGCAACTTTCTTTGAGGGTATGGAATCACTTTAGCAGCTGTCTTCATGGGGGAAAGATGCATAAGGTTATAAGAGCTTCTGGCCACATGTTACCATTATAACTCTTATAAATTGCCCCATCTGAAGTTTCGTCAAGAAACTCTGCTATGGATTCCAGGGTCTGTTGGAATAAGAGAGATCACCTCCCTATGTTCTAGGCTTTGGAGGGGGAACATTTTCTGCCGCCTTCCCACCAGTAAGGGGCTTTGTGGACAATTCATCATTTCTGCTAAGGAATTTTGAGGGAAGGTGATCTGAGCCATAATCTGTGCTGTATAGCATTCAAAGACCAGTTTTATGTTCTGCAGCAGCGAGTTAATTGCTCGGTCTAGAGATGCTGTGCTAATTCTTGCTGAACCTCAAATTTAATCTGCCATGCGTACTTATTAAGATACTGGTATCCTAGGGTTAAGGGTGATATGAGGGCACTGCATCATAAATATTAAGTAAATTCGGTACTAACAGAAAGCATTACCTTTCACTGACGTGTCTGCACTTTCAGCCTGATGATTTTAGTCTGAAGTGTTTAGCCTTTGGAAGATGATGTGTGTCCCAGGCAGAGAAAGTGGGGTCACCTGTGCCAGCACCACCCAGGAACATGTATCTGAGGAAGGAAACCACATCCTATGGATTACCACCACATCCTATGGATTACAGCTGACCTCTGATGCTTCAGGGCTGCAAGTCTGGGAATTGTAAGAACTTGAGCGCGTCTGTTCAGTTGGGAGGAAAAACAAATTCTTCATTAGCTCTGGTAGGTGATCAGATTAAGCCTTTGAAATGAAAGAGCTTTTTAAAATCGTATCTCAGATATTGAGCTGAGTACTGAGGAAAACGAAGGGCTGCCTTTGCTTGCTGTCCTGTGTGGACAAAGGGCCTCTCCAGAACCATTCACAGATTTGCTCCTTCTCTTGCATTTCCAGGCTGAGTGGTTGTTTCAGGCCGTGTTGTTCAGTAAGACCTCTGGTGTTTTAGGATGCCCAGAAATGGTGGCTTCAGTGCTTCCCTGGATGCCAGAGCTGTGCTGGTCCTGCCACGGCTGCTCCCCTCGGCATCCAGCTTCTGAGACCAGAACTGCTCTATTGCCAAGGAATCCAAGTTACACTGTGCAGTTTTTCTGGAACTGAGATTGTCTTGTGTATCACTCTGCTTTTGGAGGTAGATGATAAGGTAAATAAGGTAGATGATAACTATATATAAAGCAGTAAGTGCTTCTTTTGACAGAATTAACTCTTTCACTTTGCATATGTACTTTTTTTCTTTTGAAACAACATACATGATTCTGTGTGTAACATTCTGTGATATTAACATAGACTGCTGTCACCTGAAGTAAGATGACTTACTGAAGTTCTAAGGGATTTTGCACATCCCTCTGCAAGCCTTAGAATTAGATATCTGCTAGGATGAGGGTTAGAGACACAGCAATACTAAATACTGAACAATCTTGCAGCATTCAGAGAAAGCCCAGAAGATTATGCTGGGGACCCTCAAATCCTGAGGTTGCTCAGAATCGCAGGAGAAGGGTGGATTGTTGTCCCTTTGCCCAGCATGCAAGCTGTGGACGGGTTCCATTGAAGAATACGGGTGATAGTGTTTATCGCAGACTTTTCAGGGGAATCATGTGGGTTGTGGTGAGTGAATATGCCATATTCAGAAAAGAAACCAGGCCATCAATCTGAGAGGATAGGATGTCCTTTCTTTGCAGCACAGATACAGCAGGGCTGTTGCAATGCCCGCTTCCCCATAATACCCAGTGACCAATTATATTGCTGCTAAACCAAGCTACAGTAAAATCTGTCACGCTTAAATTGCTGTAACAAAAATGTGCAGTCAACTGTATCAGAAACCTTTGGTAGATCAATAAATAAGGCTCCATAAATGTGGCTGATATCCAGAGAAATCATAGCATCATTCCCAATGCATACAGCCATGCTGCAGTCGTTAGTCCGAGCGTGGTCCTGCATCCAGAATGAACAGCAGTTGCTTAACTGGTGTATAAATCTGCTGTGCACACAAGGCTGTGTGAGTGACTCTGAAATGAAGGATGGACAGGGTATATTTGAGCTTTTGTGCAATTTTTGTGAACCTAGAGGATAACTGTTCACTGTGTAGCTTCTGTGCAATTCAGACTGAGGATGGTGTGTGTGCTTCCCTGGCTGAGGTGCAGTGTAGCTGTCACATATCAAGGGCTCATAGGTTACAGCACCAACCATGCCAGACCAGCAGGATTTTCCCAGTATTGTTTCTTTTCTCCAGTATTACTTCCTACCCCATAAATTACTTACACTAACACTTGAGATGGTTTTGACTGATCTAATGTAGACGCTGAAGTAATGTGTTATGAACTCATAATCACTGGCAGTCAGGCTAAATTGTTTATCAGACACATCTATAATGCTGTTCTCATGACATTTTTTAATTAGTGGGTAACTTTCAAGGGTGGGAGCATTTAGTGATTAATCATTATTATGAAGAAATTAGCAGTGATGTCTACCAGTTGCAATTCTGACTGTAAAATCAGCTAAGAGGGGTAGACTAGTATGTCCTGCTGCAGTTAATGACAGTTGCGGATGTGACATTGTGAAGTTTGGGCTCTGCTGATGGGATCCCATCCAGTATTTTCTGTATTTATGAATTCAAAGCAGTATGTTCTGTCCCTGTCCTCGTGCCTGTGCCTGATTCACGTTGTGTAGGCATCAGTCACAACTGCAGTTATACTGTCAATCTTTTATCAGAGTCCATGGACATGTATACTCTGACCTAATATTTTTATTGGCCTGAATGACACATGCCACTTATTGAGCTGGGGACTTCTGGAGCTCCTCATCCTGACTTGTATCCTCTTTAGGGTGTGCAAGAGTAAGGTTTTGGCCATTGCATACCTGGTGTAAGCTGCAGCTATCTGGGCATTGTGAAAAACCAAGGGATGTGGTAAGTTCCACAAAACATAAATGTAAATTTTATACCATCTAGCTTTTTCATGCTGACACTTTCCACCTAATGAACGATATTCAGATCTAGGCAGAGTAGTACCTCACCTAGCATATTCTAACCCCAGAACACAGGGCGAAGGCCAGGCAGAGTCTGAGATCAGCAGCTGGAGCCAAGCTTGTATATGTGATGTTTAACCTTCAAATGAGTGGCAAGGACTGGGGTATATGGTGACAGAAAATGGGTGAGTGGTAAATCCAGTAAATGGATTTAGTATATATGTGGAAAATGTTTGCATGGGTCATTTAACACTACAGTTACCCAAATTCATCCTGGCCAGGGGGCTGCCACTGAAGCAATTAATTGAATGAGATAGGCATGGTAACGTGGATCCTTGCTGTTCTTAGATAGGGCTGTGTATGTGCATGCAACAAATAAATTGTTGGTGACTGGCAGGGACTGTAGTAAAAGGTGGCATGCTCGCTAGCCAGAGGCATGCTCTGGAGGCAATTAATCAAATGAGCTGGGCAAAGAGACGTGATGACACCTGTCGCAGATAGCATTGCAAGTACACATGCAATTAATGATCTTGATGAAAGGAAGAAGAGATCATTTAAAGGCAGGTATTCTCTAAAGAGCTAGTAACCCTGAGAAGAAAATTTCTGCCTTAGCTACAAAGGAGTCCCAGCATTTTCAGAGTTATGGTGCCTGTGCATTTCCAAGTAGCGTATGCATGTATGAAGATGGAAAAGAGAATTTTCAGTGTCCTAAAACTCCCTCATCTTGAAAGCCCGTTGCACAAACAATGTACGTGGATGTGCTGAAGTGTGGTAGCTCATCAGCCGAATTTAATATAAAGATAGCAGAAGTTGCCAAACGTTGTAGATTGCTCTGATAAAGATTTTTGCTATCAGGAGCTAGCTAATTTAATCCAAGAGTCTGCAAATGGACATTGCTCTATCAACAGCAGTTGTAACTTTAGGGCTTTCTAGGCCACAACACCTTTTCAGAATCTAAAGGAATATTGATCTGAGCGTAGTAATAACCAAATTTATGCTGGACTGCACCTTTGAATGGGAAGCATGCGTTTCTAGTGGTGATCTTGAGATTTAAAAAAAACCCAATTGTATCAAGTTCTTTTCCACAGAAATATCTATCTCATCAGCTGTCTTTTCTCTTGTTCCCTCCCCCTTCACTCCTTTCCTGCAGAAAATCACACTTATTGTTCCACCCTGAAACGACTTCTCCATCATAAGTACCTCCTTGAGTCACTAGTGGCTTAACCAAAAGAATTCCAATGCCAACACTTGACTGTTATGGCTGATAATGTGTTGAGCTTTGCCGGCATGGCCTGATGTGAGATCAGGACTCCATTATTTTGGGAGTTTAATCTAAAGATGACAGCCCCCACTCCGAGCATTGACAGTCCTGAGTTCTGATATTTGTCTGCTGCTTTTTCATACTGGAGGGCTAGTCTGTCCCTCTTGCGTAACTTCTTTCTGCAGTGGATGTGTCATACGTTCATGTTTTTTTGTCCTACCCATCAAAATGAGCACAAACTTGTGATGACTTCCTTAGCTGTTCTTTTGTAGCCGGATTTTATCTGAATTCTGCAGAGCTGTTTTCCCAAGCATCTGTACCTTGCTGGCTTGAGATGGACAGGATTCGGTACTTAGCCTTTATAGACCCAAGTTTAACATGTCATCAATTATCTTCATTCAGATGAAGAAGTGTTGAAGATATTTTTTCTGGACTTGTCATGGCAACTCGCATACTTTTAAGATAAAGCAAAAAGATAACGTTAGCTTAAATTATTGGCAAACTGACTGACAGGCACAATGGGAGATGATCTTTAGTGTGTATATTAACAGCTTGCCATTTCAGAGAACTCCTTCTAGTTGAATTGAGTGGCGCTTTTGTTCTCTTTGCAGAGAGTTTCATTTCCACAGCAGGGAGAGTGCAAGAAAAGGAAGAGCAGGACCCTACAGATGACAGTCTGATCAGTTAATTTCAACAGCAACTTAAAAGGAATCTTTTAATCTCCTCCTAATCCTCTGTCCATCACTTGAAGAGTCCCAAAGAAAGGAGGAGAGCAGGAGAGCATGGTGCCCTAGGGGCCCCACCACTCCCACAAGGTCAAACACATTATCAGCTCTTTTGCCACTTCTGAGCTGTGGCTATAGAGGAAAAGATGATCACAAATCTGTTATTTTTTGTCTCCCCACCCTAAGTGAAACATAAAAGCAGTAGCAGGAAAGACTTAAGGAAAAACAGGATGATAATACAGAGATTCTTTTGCACAGAACAGAAAGGCCGTGTATTTAATGTGTTCACAGGCATAGAAATGATTTGTGGGCTGGTTATCAGTCCTGCCATTAGTCTGCTGGAATGTGGAGATACGAGGTAGCTGCTTAAGCTGTGTCAGTGTTTAGAGTTTAAAAAGAATGAAGGTGAAGGTGTTGCTGTCAAATGAACCTGCTTTATTTTTTTTTTACCCTGCTTTATTATTAATGTGCAAACAAACAAACAAACAGAAATAGACAACTGGATGTGAATGAGAAATGAACTCCAAAATAAAATAATCTAGCTGAAACACAGAGAGCATACCTGCAACAATAGGAACAAAGATAGGAAGAAGGCACCTTAAACAGGTAGAACTGAAGCAGTGTCACATGAACAAGGATGTGGGCTTGATGGCTTGAGTTCTCTTCTTCCTGCTGTAATTTGTATTAGAATCTTTGTATGGCTTGTGCTTGGGTCTGCAGCTCTTACAGAATTAAGGTTGCTGTAACACTGGATGCAATACAGGACTACAATAGAATTTAGTGATATCTACTTGTTTCTATTATAAGCCCATAAAGAGGAGGAAGGATTTTAAAAGAAATAATAAAATTAAAGTTCTGCAAACATTGACTGTACTCCACAGAGCCTGGACAGTACTCAGCAGACCAGACTCTATCAAGGTTGCATGTTGTCATATGAGACTGATCCGGTTGTGTTTCTGTGTTACTTCTCTGCCTCCTGGAAATAGCAGAGCACAGCAAAGGGCGCTTCATGGTCAGGCCTCTGCAGAGCCTCCCAGGCTGCCCTGATCAGGGGGAGCTGCAGAACAAATTAATGGGAGGCTGGAGTCAAGAGGGTTATCTTGTGCCAAAGAGCAGCTTGAAGAGAAGATTCAGATTTGGATCTCATTACTTGCAGATTTCTGGCCAGGCCTGTTCTGTGTCTTTCAATATGCAGATGTTAATTAAATCAGTTTAATTCCATTCATTACATCTCTATCGGAATTGGTCCAATATACTCTAATAACATTCAACCCACTAATTGTTTTCCAGTGAAAACAGAGATGGGTCAGTCTGAACCTATAGGACTTTATTATTGATTACCTGGAAACTAGATTGATGGTCTTTGCTTAGTTCTTAATGAATTAATCTGCATTGGTGATGAGGAAAAGTATAAATAGTTTTGATTTTAGTCTTGATGAAGCTGGGCACATGTCTTAAATTTTGCAAACCAGCAACGAATAAATGAGAAGCCTCCAGCTCAGTAGCGTTCACCACAGGCTTCAGAATACTAATTTTTCTGTTATTTATTTTGCTTTTGCTTAGAATTTGCTGAGTCTATGAGCACATTGTTTCCTTTCATCTCTAACCCCAAAATGGCTCAATTTCAGTTTTACAGTGAAGGGCAAATCTAAGCTGGAATTTGGGCTTCCCACTTGTAAACCGTATTTGATTTTGCTATAAATTGATGTGACTACTGGTTGGATTTTGTACCAACTTAATGTGCCGTGTTAGAAAATGATATAAATAAACTGGAGTTTTCAGAGAAGTGCCATTAGAGCCACAAATAATCTCAATAAAATTTGGAAAACTCTTAATTCCACAATGCTTCTATTTTCATTAATTCTTCTGTTTGTGCAATTCCTTACCAGTAGTTATAAGCACTCATCTTAAAAGAAGTTTCATTGAGTGTACATGTATGTGTGCATGCACACAGATGTATACACGTGTGCACAAACAGCTCGGTTTTGAATTTAGGTTTTAGAGGCTTATTGAAGTGACATGTGGTGCTGCCTACTGCTTTATAGGAGCCCTCGGTTAAAAAGAGATGAGGATACAGGTTGTAAAACCATCATGTTACAAACATTAGTTAATGCTTCTGTCAGTCAGTTCTCTCTGGTGTGCAGTACTCTCACATCAGAGGGCATTAATCTTACACTGGCCGATACACAGAAATGCAGCATTGCTCTTGTGTTAAATCCAAGCGGTGCTCAGTCCTTTGCAGAAACACATTCCGCAAGCAGCTCTGCTTTTTTGGCAACATGCTGCGTTTTTGCATTCTTGTGAAAGATTTTGGGTTTTTTTACTAATGTACATAAATCTCTGGCTTTCTATGCTGAAAAATAGTGCAGGTCACTCCAGCACCTGTCAGGACCAGAAGTCTCTTATTATAGTTGCACAAACCAAAAGGACTTCATCTAGCATCACAATAGCAACAGTCACACAAAGATTTTGTTTACTGCATCACGCTTATTTTTACCAGGGAGTCCGTAACACTCTATTTCAGTCCTTGTTGTAGCTATGGGGTGAACAAGGGGCATAAAACTAAGTTCTGCCATCACCCCCATGCCTTGTGCCCTGAATCCAGCTGCAAAGCTCAAGCGCATCTTGTTTCTGTGGGTAGCTCATTGGTTCTTTCTAATACTTCTCTAGGAAGAGGTGGTAGTTTTGTATGAAAGGCCAAACTGAATTAGTGTATAGGTGTCCAGTGCATTTAAGGCAAACACACCTTGCCAGAATTAAAGTTGGTGTCGTGCTCTGTGTTTTGCAATCTTAATGAATACTGAGCAAAAGTAAGTAGCGTTGCAGTGCACTGCTAACAGGTAATTCAGAATAAAGATACAATTGGTGCTACTGGATGTGCAAAACAAACAAAACCACCCCCCCCCCAAAATAAACTTCCAATGAGTGAACAAAACCCCTCTGAATCCTTTTGGGGTTAGAACTCAGAACTGATCCAAGAGAGGTAAATTCTTCGCATTGCTCTCCAGGTCTTCAGTTTTACTAAAATTGGGATATTTTATCCTGTGTAGTTGTGGATTGGTTTATGGATCATTTTTAAAGAACAAAAATCTGAATTTTTTTTTTTTGGTGGAAATGATCAGGTTTTGACTGGAGACGTTTTGCATTTGTCTCTTCCCGCTAGATCAGATGTGTCTGACAGAAAAGACAAAAGCCTGTACGTGGTGAAAGGGAGGGGGAGCTGGCGGAAGAGCGGGGGAGATGCCGCCAGCCCTGGAGCGGCCACAGGTCTGGGCACATTCCTGCACAGAGCCCGGCTGGGCTGAGGGTCCGTGCCGCAAACTCCAGGCTGTTTGTGAGAGCTCAGCTTTAGGGCAGTCGCCTAAAGGATCATGTATAGAATTGTTTGTCATTGGCCTATTGCACAGCCTTGGCCAGCTCACAGCTGTCTCCAGGACAGTCTAATCCCTTGTGGCTGTTTATATATGTGTATATACGTGTGTGTGTGTGTGTGTGTGTGTGTGTATATCCATATCTATATTGACCTGTATTTTAATTTCCTTTTGTTGTTCTAGCTCCTGTGTTTAGGACCTTTTTTACCCTTTTGCAGGAGCCCCCTGAGGAGGTTCCGTTGGCTTGCTCATGTGCAGTTGCATTTTGATCTCAGCCTCGGTTATTTCCATAACTTCTGCCAGATCTTTGTTTGGTTTTCAGTTGTTGTTTGCCTTTGTTCTCTGGACTGTTTTCACTGTCGTATCTTTAGCATGCTTGCTATTAAGCTTTTATCTTCTTGAAATGTTGATCCCACTGTGTCATGTATTTTGTATTTTGTCTCACAGTTGTAATGCCTTTGGAGCAGGGGATGGTATTTATTCTGTTTACATGGTACCTTGCACAAAGGGTTATTAACTTGATTAGCCTCTAAGCAGTATTATGTTCTCCGTGATATTTAATGTTAAATTATCAGTATGTATAAGTCACTGGTTTGCCAGTTACTACTTTGTTTTTTTTTTTTTTTTTAAGATATAGCTGCTTTTGTGTCTGTTTTTCCAGGACTGACAAATGCTTCAGCCAAATACAAATGTATATGCAGGAAGTAAACTCGGTGGTGCAGTTGTGCCCTGTTTATTACTTGAGCCCTGCACAAAACCGTATTGCAACACAAGTAGCTTCTCTCACTCCTTTCCCAACTGAACCATCTATTTCTAATCACTGGCTTCAGATGTAGTACTGAGCTCTCTTTCGTATCTATGAATTGTGCTATTGTTGCCATACTTATTCATCTTTAGATACTAGTGTTATATAATATTGTATAAAAAGCATTTGTGGAGCCAACTACCTTGTATTTCTTGCTTCAGTCCTGACAGCTGCTCATTGTTGTACTTGACCTTCCCTTTAGAAATCCTCTTGGACCATTTGGTGTACAGCCTGCCCGAAGGGTCGTCTGTTCCGTGCCTTATCACTGAGTTTAGGATCTTCGTCTATGTTACAGTTCTCTAGCTTCCTAGTTTGGCCCTTAATTCCTTTTTAAGCATGGATGCCATGTAAGCTTTCCTCAAATGCTTAGCCCTGTTGAAAACTAATTGCAGTTTTCTAGGTGCTGTACAAACCATTGCTGTTAACAATAGTGATACTACAAAGGCTTTGAGCTGTACAATGCCATGGATCTTTTTCAGAGAAGTTCTTCTCACTGAGGATCCCGCCCCAAGCTGAATTTTCTGCAATTCAGTGCGCGAGAAGAACTGACAATTCTGTGAAATTCAGAGGGATTTGAGATACTGTCGGTTTTGAAGAAGATGCCAAAAAGGGGTGCAATAGAAACCCTAAAGCACATAAAACTGTTTCCATGGTATTTTTTTTAAATTTCTCCACACTGTACAGTTCTAGATACACAATGTCCTATGTGACTACTTACTGAACTCTTCTTTGGCTGCTGTGAGACTGTCCTTAGCAAAAAGCCTGATGTGTTACCCCACTAGTAAATGCGTAATTTTTTGTTCCTGTGCGGTTTTCTCTTTCTCCCTGCTGTTTGTGAGCATAAAGGAATTAATTTTTCCTCTGGCAGTGCTAGTTCTTTCTCCTAAACAGCCTTTTTAAAACCTACAACCTTTCGTAAGGACCGTCTTGCCCCTTGGCAGCCTTGCTGCTTCTATGTTGGGACTCAGTTTTCCTCTCCTTATGCTCTTCAGACTTTACCTCAGCCTTCTCTTGATATCTTTGCCGGGGGGAAAGACACAAACCATTTGTATTGCCCTTGCACGCTTGGCACTTGCCTTGTTGCTTTAGATCTCCTGGATATCTGGTGTCTCACCAGCTGAGGGCCATGGAGAAGCAATACTTGAGGCCTTCTGTTGAAGGTTGATATGGGAATGTGGAGCAAGACAACACTGAGAAAACAATTTCTTAAATGCCAACCAAGTGTTAACTGTCTCTCTTATTGATTTGATGCCGTTGGTGCTCTCTTTCCCTGCTGTGTTCTCTTGCTACTTGTCCTCTGAGAGCTGGAATTTATCACCTTGTAGGCAGATGGGGCATTTGGCAGAGGTGGGATCCAGATGTAAAGCTTTGGAAGGTTCCCAATAGCAGCATCTGGGCTTGGCTCTGGCTTATTGCCTGAATTCTTTGTGAACTCTGAACAGCTGGCTGCGGAACTGCCTCTGGGGTTGTCTCCGGGGTGGTTGTTACAGATCTGGCTGTGAAATCATATTCTCCTGACATACCTCTCCACTCGGAGGAAATGTACCCATACGTTTACATGCAGGAGTCTTTTTGTAGCTCAGACTTCAAATGTACTGTATAAAATATGAGCATGTATCTTTTTGTACCCACAAGATGACTAATCTGGAAACTGTGTGAGGAATAAGCTTGTGTGTATTCACGTCAATGTATTTGTGTGTCTGAATATGGTTAATTGTTAGCAGATTCTGTACTGCTACGACTGCTTTGACTCCAAGTCAGTGGATGTGTGCCAGCAGAATATTTGGCTAAATATCTCCCACCTCATTTATCAGCAGAACACCATAGGTTTTGGGCACGCTGCCTTTTGTCCATTTTACTTAAAACACGGCCTTGCGCAGTTGAATCGTGTTGCCTTCATTATGTGAAACTTACTCCTGTGCACAGGCCTGGCGAAGACTAATTTCTCAGGCTTAAATGGCTCCTGAGCCAGTGTTAGACCATCTTTGTGGTGGAGACGTGCACTACTAGATGGATTTGAGTGCAGTCAAAAGAAAACAATTGTATATTGAGTCAGTATTATATAATGTTCACCACAGCTGCCTATATCATGAATGGAAAATAGTCTCTGTCTTCTATTTCTGATAAATCATTGATTAGAATACACTTGAAATATTGGGTAGGAAATATATCCTATATACGCATATATATATACTTAAATTTTTTATAACTCTGTGTATATTGGGGTATATATTTCTCTATAATTAAATGGTCAGAATTCTGAACTTTGGTGCTTCAGGATACAAAAAAAATCATCTTCATTGACATACAGTGTCTCGTTTTTACATTGCCATAAACCCTGATTTGAACTGGCTTCCTTTGGAGTGACAGCTCATTAATACGTAACTAAAAAAGCATGCATTTTGATCATATTTCTGGAACTCCTGTTTTCCCATGGGTGCTGTGAAAGGACTCTCTGAAGAAAGGACAGATGTTGAATTTGACTCCTGTACTGCATATCTGTTGGGTGCATCTGTGCTGCTTTTATACTTGGAAAACTATAGGAATGGGGTAGCTTTTTGGGGTGAAAAGTGTTTGAAAAAGGTGGGATTTTTACCACTAGTTTCTACTAAGTTGTTGGTAGGTGTTTTTTAATTGGTACTGCTACTGAAAAGCTACCGAAAGTTTGCTTTAATCAATATTGGGTGAGTCTTGCAAGGTGAACTGGTCCATCTGACATCAGTCTGTACTCATAAGCCACCAGGAGTTTTGTTATTACTATTTTTCTTCATGATAAATTGAAAAAGACAAATGTTAAAGGCAAGATAAGAAAGGCTTTTTGGCATATTTCTCTTATTTCATTACATCAAAGGTAATTTTGAATACGAGAATGGGAAGCAGTTTAATTTCTTGAGGTCATCTCTGCTGAAGCACGTGTCTTGATGTTATAGCACTGCATGTGCTGGGTGAGTGCTGTCCCCCGATATTCCATCTTCGACATCATACGAGTAAGCAGACTGTACAGCTGCTTGTAGCACAGGTTCCCTGTGAACATCTCCTTTTGACAGCTAAGCTGTTATCAGAGACTTTTCTCAATCAGGGCGAACACATCTGTTCTTCTCTCTCCTTTTAACATTGAAGATGCTGTTCTGTTGAGCTCTCAGTTATCTGGGGGAGTTTGGTGCTTAAAGTCAGAGGCGTCAGACAGCACCAGGAGTTTTACCTTCTGTGCGACCTCTGCCCGTCAGGTCAGGTTAGCGACTGCTGCATCGCACACAGCAAGCACAGGTTCTCCTGGTGTGGCTTCTCTCCCTTCATAATTACCAAGATCCATCTCTTTCTATTACCTGGTATAGAAAGTGCAGTACATGTGGAAAGGAAGGATATTTATATTATGTGGAGCAGAGATAATGGGGGAATCAGAAAGGAGAACAGTATTTTCTCTCCGGATACTTGTCTGCAATTTTTATATTCCCTTAGGTATAGAAAAATAATGGGATTTACTTTTTTAATTTTGGAACTGTGGCAGGTGGTGGGGAATGACAGGATGATATAAAAGCATTTTACTTCTCATGATGTAGTTTGGGGTTGTGCTAAATTCACTGCTCTCAAGTCTGCATGGCATGATTTACGTGCACAGAACCAGTGGCTCTGAAAGGGTGGTTCTTGCACTGATAGACCTAAATCTATACATAACTGGCTGGTATAGTTTAGGATGACTGCTGAGTAGTAAGTCCTGCTGGAGCAGGAGCAGAAATCCCTTGTATACCGTAAAAACCCACAGTGCTCTCTGGGCCTGCTTGGATTCTTGCTCTCTGTCTCTGGAAAGGTGGAATTTCTGGCAGGTTCTGGTGATGTGTTCTAGAGAAAGTTTTAAAAGCAAAAGTTTCTTAAGCTCAAGCAGTAAATCCATTAGTGAGCATGACATCTGGGCTACTATCTGATGGACCTGTGACTACAACGGAATATATGCCAAAAAGTATTATTTTTTGTATTATAATGCCACTTAGTCTGTTATAAGCGATCTACCTTTTAAGAGCAATCTTAAGTTACTGCCCTGTTCTTAACTTAATTTCAGAAACACCATGGAATTTTATACAAAACCCTCCTGAATAAGAAAAGACTGTTCAGTTTCCTGAGTGCAGCAGAAACATCTGATTTCCCCCCCTGCCGCGTCACTTTCTTAATTCCTTTTTAATAATGTCTGCTTTCTCTCATAGAGTGCGGTAGTGCATGTATAAGGACCTTTTTCCTTTAATAGCTACTGTGGTTTTGACAGTACTCTGAATAATAGAAATTCACTTTTCCAGTGTCCCAAATGACAGGGCAAACTGTTCAATCAGTGCTACATCTTCAAAATTGGATTTAGCAAATAAAAGTGTGGTGGCCTTTAAATATAAATAAGACCTATCCCTTGGATCTTCTTTTAACTGCAAACCTTCAAAGAAATTTTATTTTTACTCCCAGCGAATTACCTAGGAGAAAAAAGATGACAAGAGTAATCTATTTTTTGCACAGCTGGTCGGTTGGCCAGAGTTTCTCATCAAGGAGTACATGCTGTTTGCTCCCCAGATGGACAGGCTGGATGAGTAACAAATCCACAGAGCATGGGACACAAGGTAGGAATTATACTGCCTGTGCTTTTAATTTTGCACAGCTCTGCTCATTGGTAATTGCAGGTGGCCCATATCCAAATGAGACTCTATTGGGACAGTATTCTATATCTTGTCAGAATGAGCCCTGTTAAAGCCTGCACTGGAATTAGGCCAAAACCTTGAAATAATTATGGAAAACTTGATTTTGAAAAGTTGAAGCTGTGTAATGGTGACAATTAGACATTAAAGCGACATCAGCTGTAACTTCAGTTTTAGCTGCTTCTGCTTGGTCCCCTTTTTGTCTGACTCAGCTGTAATAAGAGGTTCTGAGCAAAAATGCATGAAGTTGTGATTATCATCGTTGTCTGTGTGTCTTGTTCTGGGTCTCCTGCACAGTGCTGGGGCAGCCGTGCACGTTTGAACAGTGCCTGGGGAATTCCCTGAGGCTTGGGCAAGGAACGCTGCCTGTACAATGCCATTTAGCTATTTGGGTCACATCTTCCTCAGCTTGCTTTCCCTTTGATTTAAAGCATGTTTGCTGTTGTCCTCATTCTGCCCAGGGATAGTCCTACTTTATCAATCAAAAGGCGTGAAGATTTAGGAGCCTTTGCTGTGAGAGTCGTTAGAAAGTCTGAATTACAAAGTGATTCCATACATTAGTCCCAAACAATTTCCTTGGGGACACCAACCTCTCCTCCTACAGTGTAGATGTTGAAGGCTTGTGTTTTCATCTTCCTGGGCTTTTGAGATGACATACCAGAGTAGAAACATCTCAGAGGTACACTAAAATGCTGGTGGGCATATTTAAAAGAGATATGTCTAATTTCTAAAGAAAGCCTTGAGGCAAAATGCTTCTCCTTTACTCTGGTGGAATCCCGTCAACTCTTAAATCATTATACTCTTAAACTAAGCATGTAAGCATCAAACTCCAAAATCATTAGGCTAGGACTTGGGGGGCTGCTGCTGGGGGTGCCATGGTAACAGGAGCACTCTGCTTCCCTCCTCATCTCCATGGGTGCTGCGGGGCTGGAGCAGTTCAGGGGTCCATCCAGTCTGGTGCCCATCTCCAGGGAGGGTGCTGGAGGAGTCCGATCCTTCACCTGAGCTCAGCATGCCTCTTGAGAGCAGATCCGCTCTTCTCTCTTTAAATCCCACATCTGCAGATCAGGCTGGTGTGTAAACTCTCTGCTGACTGCATGGATTAGAAGTAGGACTAGGGCAGCTCAGCGTTCCCCATGGATGTGCATGAATGCCTTTAGGAGTCTGAATTTTCTGCCTACTGCTTTAAATAAATAAAAATTTCTGCATTTGGCCACTCTCTTCTTCCAGACCAATGTGGAACAGCAATTTCTTGTGGTTGCCCCAGCAGCTTGGAATGCAGGTCCACTCTCAGCATTTCCCAGTCAACTAACAAAGAAAATTGTTCTACAACAAACAAGTGTAAGAACGTGTGTCGTGAACAGGACCTGACTTGTGGGCATGTGGCCCCTACCATGCAGGCTTCCTGATGAGCCTACAGTGTATCAGCTTTTTCCCATTGTTCAGAAACACATGCCAGCAAGTGCCCAGGGAGTGACTTCTTCTTCCACTGGGTCATTTCTTTTGTCATTCTGGGCTCCAGTAATCAGGTCAGACCACCCTGAACTTTGTGTGTTTGGGAGAAGAGAAACCATTACTGTGTTCTTTCAGTATGGAGAGTTGATTTAATTATCCCTTCTCATTTTCAGCTCCTGCAGGAAGCATTCTTTTTTCTTACCCATTTAGCCAGAAACGTCACAGGCATTTTTATGGGCTTGCTGCAAAAATATCTTAGCAGCAGTCTTGAATATTCTATGACAGCAGTGTCTGTGGTGCTTCTGGCCTGCTACACGTGCCAAGGCAGCCGTCTGCCTCCCTAGAGAAATAGGGTCAGACATTACTGCTTCATAATACTAAGCAAATAAGGTTTTTAATGTGAACAAATTTGGTCTGAGATATGAAGCAAGGAAACAAGCCATTAATGTATCAGTTGTAGGATATTCCAAAGGTGTGAGAAAAGTAATTGCAGCTTAATTCATTGGGATATTAATACATCTGGTGGGGGCAGTGAGTAGCAGAAAATGTTTAATGTTTTGTGGCTTCACTAGAAGCCAAATGCTGGTGAAGGCTCAAGAAAAACGTGATGGAATCTGTAGTTGTGTCTTGAATCCCATGGCAACACCGTGACCTAATCCAAAAACTCATTGCCAAACTTCTTTTGGCTTTAAGGAAGTCGGAATCTGAGGGCGAGAATTTAACAGAACATTCTAAACAGGCTGGCCTTCAGTTTTCCAGAAAAAATACGGCGTGAGGGAATTAAGAAGCAGATGAGATAAATGATGAGCTGTAACATTTGGGTAGCACCTTGGCCATGGCAAAAATGTTTTAAGTCCGTGCATACACTTAGAAATATACATTGGGCTTATCTCCAAGACAGAAGAGCACCAGTAATTGCACTTTATTTATGTAAATGCCATTACTTGTTGGGCAGTGGTGCATTTAATCATAAGCAAATCTCCTTTACCCTCCTAAGCCACTTTTAAGAAGGAAAGGATGTTGCTTCAGCTGTCAAAAAGCTATAGAAAGAACCATGTTAAGGCACACTGAGATGCCTTAAACACGAAGGTTTTCTTTGCAGCTCAGTTTCTCCTAATCTTACATTTATACTGTTATTTCAAGAGCCCAGGCTTCCTTGAAGACTTGCTCCACCTGAGGAGAGACGTTCCTGTCTTACTTAGTGTCAGCTTTGATTCAGAAGGTAATTCTGCATGGATCCAGGGTGCTGTGTCCTTTCCCAACAGCTGGTCATCTATCATTTCATTACAGTAAGGTTACCAAACTGACGTGTCCTGGCTAATTCTTCTAACGCAGCTATATAGCTATCTAGTGTCTCATCAGGCAACTGTGTGTGCTGTCTCAATTGATAATGCCCTGTAATACTATTAGCAGATGGCAGAACATGACCTACCTGTGAAATCTGATGCACAGTGGTCTTCTAAGGGTGCCTGTTTTCACAGGGAATGTCTTGAGACGTACTGTTATCTTTCTGGTCCAGCATTGCAACTGTGCTTTATTTTCTGTAGAAATAAAGGAAAGTATCACACTGCTGGTATTTGGCCTTGTAACTGCTAGTGACTAGCTAAGAAATTAAGATTTGCTGTTAATATTAATTCTTACAATTTCTTCAAATGGGGATGTAATGAAATTTGATATAATTTTTAAAATAGTGGCACAGGAGCTGTTTTAAATTTAACAACTGTGATATCTTTTCTTCCTATATTTTTCATTAATCTTCATGTGCTTAATTAGTTGCTGTTCCTCAGTGGGAATGTTTGACTAGAGTAGAATGAGACTAATGAAATCTCTTGGGTTGCTACTGCTGAAAAGGAAAAGGACTAAGTGCTAGAAGGACATTGAGCCTGGCTAAATACAATGATAAAAACAGAGTTTGATGTAGTCAGCGAACTTGCTGAGAGTGCACTCGATCCCACTCTTTGTGTTGCTGATAAAGATCTTAAACAGTGCTGGTCCCAACACCAACCCCTGAGGAACACCACTCATTGCTGGTCTCTACTTGGACATAAAGTCATTGACCACAACTCTTGGAGTGCGACCATCCAGCCAATCCCTTATACACCAAGTGTTTCTTCTGTCAAATCCACATCTCTCCAATTTAGAGACAAGGATGTTGTGTGCGACCATATCAAATGCTTTGCACAAGTCCAGGTAGATGACATCAGCTGCTCTTATCCACCAATGCTGTAACCCATAACCTATATGTAATGCATATTAACTTATGTGATACCAGATACAATCTTCCTGTTCGTTGTTTGAAAGCAAGAAATAGCATTTATCTTTTCTCCAGCACATGCATTAGTGGTCACTGTAACAGACTTCTTTCCGTGCTGTGAGAACAGTAGAACAGATACCGTCATCTGTACATCTTCAGAAGAATAGGAAATAATGAGCAGATTCACTTCTGTTCTGGTTCCATTGAAGTTGGAGAAATTGTATCAGCAGGAAGTTTGGCCTCATGCATGTTAATTGAGCTCTTTTCAGTTCAGTGCTTTGTATTACTTAAATTTTAAAATTATAACAATAAATTGTGCCTAGCAATGCTCTGTCAAGACCTGCATGTACTGCCAAGCACGGCCTCTCGGGCCAAGTTGTTCCTGCATCAGGCTGCCGCTTGTAAGGTACACTTGGATTTGTTTTTGAAAAATCTGGTGTTAAAATAACACCCTTTGCAACTAGTGCAGCTACCTGCCAGCTCTGTTTAACACATTTCAGTGCCTGACAAGACCTGTACCTCTTAATTTAAGAGTAATGTGGCCGGAGAATGGGAAGCATATGCCCATGGAGGGAGACCCAGGCCTTGTTGCAGCATGAGGACCACATGTCCTCAGGCAGGTATTTGTCAAGTGAGTTTCATTGCCCCAAGGGAGCTGGTAGACAGATGCAAAGAGGCTTTAATTGGGATTGTTTTTTCCAGAGCTGACTGCCAACCTGGGCTGACCTGTCTGCCTTACTGTTTTCTTATACACAAGAAAAACAACTGGGAAGGAAAAAAGGGAGGTGGGATTGAAGGGGCTGAAAGGTACCCAGCAGCTGGCTGTGAAGCACCAGGGGTAACAGTGAAAAAGTGACTTGCTGAATTAAATACGAACTTCAATGGCTGTTCAACCCAATGCTTATGAAATACTTCACAGTTCCTAGACTAAAAGACCTATATATTTTTTTTTTTTTTTGGGTGGAAGTGTCTGTTTATTTAATTTATCTGACTTTAAGGTTACCTAATCTTCTCTAATCAATCTTACATTATCGTATTGTCTGTCTGTAAGTGATCTATTTTCTACTAGATTGCTCACTATTTTTACTGTATGTACATTTACAGTAATGAACCTGAAAGCTGAAACAGATGATAACACAGTAATTGTTTTTTAGGTCTGTAATAATTCATGAGTATTGCCTACAAAGCAGGCTCTGGATGGTCTTCAGGGGTAAACACATTAAAGCCAGGTACTTGTAAGCTCTTTTACAATCTATTAGCATAATAACATCCTGTAAAATAAGCATCTTCATAATCTAAGAACATCTGATGTTGGTCCATTAACTGCCTTCATCTTCAGTTCAAACTGTCGGTGGTCTCCATATCTGGGTATGATTTAGTATTATAGCTGAGGAATCTCTTGCTGTTTTATGGAAGTGACCAAGTTCAAATAATATACTGGGGTTTTAAATTATTTTCCTTTAAAAATACATTATGGCCTATGTGAATCGGAAGTCACCTTGACAAGTATTGCTGTATGCCAAAGCCTAATAAAATTATATCTTGAAACCCTTAATTTAGTCATTAGCGATAGTTATTTCCTGTTCTACCAAGTAATTAAGTAGCAAATGAGAAAAATATCGTTTTTCCTTCATTTATTTATTGAAGTATCAAGGGTTACATTTGACAATGGTATTATGATACACATCTGTTTCTGTTCAAATTAGGAAGGTTTAATGACACCTCAAGAATTAGAAAAGCAATTGCTTAACTAAACTGGGGGAATTCCTACAAATGAGTGTATTATGTTTATACAAGATTTGTTTAATCTATGAATTCTTGTATAATTAGTTACATTATGCAGATGAAAGTTATTCTTGTTTCCAACTCTTTGTCGTTATACTCTCATCAAACTCCAAAGAGCTCTGACTAACTGGTCTTCATTGAACATCATAATTATTCTTTTGTAGGTAACGTCCAGCTCTGACAATGGCCAAAATTACTGTCTTGAGAGATACTGAATGTTTAAAAGGTGCCTGTGTTAAAAAGCTCAAATAAAGCATTTGTTTAAAACAGAGTTATTAAGATTTCACTTTCCTGTTCTGTAGTTTTAAGTAGTGATGCATAAACCATGTTATAGATAATGTGGATAGAGCAGCCTGAAAGTTCTGAACCATTTCTGTGGTGTGTGTGTGTGTTTGTTTTCCTTTGTAAACCTAATTAGCTTTACTTTATAGAAATATAATCATTACCTCCTGAAGAGATACCAGTTTCCCATATGGCCCACTTCTCTGTACCTGGCAACTGGTATTAGATTCTAAGGATATCATTACACATTTGTTTAGAGAAGTGAAGTGGAGGTTTCAGAAGTTCTTGCTGTTTTCAGTGCCGGTCTGTCCCTGCCTTTGCCAGTCATGCTAAGCCAGAAGACCACCACACTTGATGAAATTTTCTATTGTATTTCATCCGCATGCCAGAACTACAGTTTAGAAGAAGCTAAGGCAAAAATAGTTGTTTCCAAAGCTGTAAGTTGTGAAACATTTGGATATCAACCATCAAAATCAGTCAAAACCATTGAAAAGTCAACATTTCCACACAGTGCTTGCTTAGTCTATGGGAGCTTCCTGGGCTTTAAATCAGCTACTGCTATTGGCTCTAGTCCAGGATTTTGACAAGGAAAATAAAAATGGTGTATGAACATGGATCAACATATTGGCTTTTTTAGACTCTCTTCCATCTCAGAGGCAGCAGGGAGATGTTTGGAGTGTTGTTTTTTTTTTGGACACCTGTGTGCACTTTTAGGAAAAATGTTCAATCTCAACTCTAAAGGGAGAAAAACTGTCCTGAAAATTAGTGATAAGAGAGTCGGGGAAATAAAAATAGTTGGGCGGAGAGCTGACCTGATGAAGGTGGCTGCTTGCAAGAGGCTGATGCTTTTCAAGTATGTTGACATCAGTGAACGTCTGGGTTCCTGGCAATGTAGGCTATTTGCCTTTAAGTAAATGTATTTGAGAACAGATTAGTTTGCAAGCACTTGAATTGATTTAATGTGTGTTTACTCTTCAGATATTCACTGTGGCTGTTTACCTCTGCAAGATAAATATTTAAAATTGCATTTGAACCTCACATTAACATTTATGTTCAAGTCATTATAGTTTTCTTTTGTGAATGAGATTTACCTATCAGTCTTAAAGCTGTAATAAGAATGAGTCTATTTTTGTAACGTTCAGCTTCTCATGATAATCTGCCATAGGGTTGAATTAATTTTGTGGCATGTTTACTGCTCATTCATCATCAGAGTCACCACAATGAAGCAGTCATCAGGCTAGAAAAGCATTGGTATTTTGTGAACAGCACCAGGCGCCTGACACGTCTTGCAATTGGAATCCATATATAACACAGCACAGCCACCTATTCTTGGGCAGTGAACACATATCAGGGGAACTGAACTAAGGGTCTCCAGGGCCAAAAGCATGACAGCTAAACAAGAAACTGGATACGGGCATTTATTTCATACTGGAGCTTGTCGCTAGAAGGGAAAGGGCTCACATCATGGCCACAGTTTTCAGATTCCAACAGCTCCTTTGCTAGGAGCAGAGCACAGACTTTGTTTCTCCCATGGCTGCCCAAGCAGTGACTTTGTCATGGCTCTTCCACATGCCGGGTTTGTGTCAGTGACTGAGGACGGAGGGAGGTTCCTCTGCCATGTCTCTGCTCACTGATGTGTGAAAATATGCCCAGTAACTACAACAGTAAAACAGATTATCCTTCCAGGAAGGGATTATCCTCCAATCACTGTTGTTTTTTATCGTTAAATTATGTTAAGAAGTGTATCTGAGAGTCGCCATGTCCTGCAAAGTCTCATTTCTTCCAGGTTCTCTCTTACTGAAGAGGTTCCCAAACTAGATTTTCCTTTCCCCATTCTCTGAAGACCGATACAAATTTGTATTTGTTTGGACTTGGTGAAATACTTAAGTAGAAATCTGAATTCTTGTACTTCATGGAGAGTTTTTGGCAAATGTTTCAGAGCTTTTCTGCTGCATGGTCAGTTTATAGCATTATTGTGAAAACTTGAAATTTTGCAATTCACATACTGCTAAATTATATCAAGTGGAAGTAGGGTGGTTATGTAATGACGTGGTTCATGAGTTGGAGCAGTATGCTTAAATAAATATTATGCTAAAAATGAAATACCAAGGTATGCAGTAGAGGCCCAGCTGGTTTTGTAAAGGATAAAGACTTTAATCTGTCTTCCTAATTTGCTATTTAACAATTGAAATTTATTTAATGGATAACTGCAAATACGTTTTTTCTAAGAATTAAGAATGTAATTATGTAGCTGAAAAAATATAAGAAAACAAATTCAGACGAAGTTATAAGAAAGTTAGTGCCATGAACATCATATTTTTAAATCATTTTTGGTGCACTTTGAATAATTTAGTACTTGGGTGTTTTAATTATTTTTGTGCAGAGAGGAAAGTGTATTCAATAAATCCGGAAGTTATTTCCCAATGCTTTACTTAGTTTCTTTTGTTTTCAGATCCACAGAAATCTCTAATGTATCAATTACATAGGAAAGAAACATCTGATCTATGGAGCAAATATTACAGGAAATGAAAATAACTGAGAGTCCAGGCTGCATGGGACTGAACCAAGGGGTGATTATTACTGTATGTTCTTCTGGTATGATACTACAGTTGATCACTTTATATTTTAGAGAAGGCTATAGCTAAGAGTCCTTTGGGGTAAATAAGTCTGAACTACATAGTACTAAAATAAGATGGATCTTATGGGACCTATCAAATTATTTGTTGTTTACTATTTAGGATGTTAAAGAAGAAACATTTCTTTTTGTTGTTTTGGAGTTCATGGAAATAGAAATGTCAAGATGTGCAGGGCTGTTCAGTTTACCCACCTGCTCTATATGTGATAGCAGCCAGCAGTATGAATCTTTGCATTTGGTTCAGCTGGGAGGCAGCTAGAACATGTTAAATGGTGCTCGGTGTCCTGGTGTGGCTGGAAATCAATGCAGGATGCAATCAACTTACTTAATTTGAGTTTATAAGCCTTGATACACAAACTGTATCATATTCTATGTTTCCTACAGCGCAGAGCACATCTCTGGTATCTCATAAGAGATAGCTAACAGTGACAGTAGAGATTTCTGTGGAAAGTACTTTTCGTGTTGGGTTTTATATCATCTGTGTGATATGATCTAAATATGCTATTGTGCCTCTGCAACACAGATCAAACACTGTATCTTGAGTAATGACAGATAATTGTTGTTCTTTCTTGAGAGATAACTGGAGAAGGTTTAAGACTGGATTTCTGGCATCAGAGGGATCACTTCCATAACCAGGTTTTATCTTTTATCATTCTTTTTCTGAAAAGCTAGGATAGCTAGATGTCTTGATCCAAAAGCCGATTGCCACCCAGAACTTTAGGTACGCGATAAGCCCTCATTTGTTGTATGCTTCTTATTTCATAAAAGGAATAAGATAATATATTCAGAACAATAGATAAAGATATATTTAGAAGAATAGATACTGCTTGGACTGAGTAATACAGAGCTTGTTTGATCTTTATCTTGGAGTGTGCAATGAAGCTTTGGGGTGTATCTGCCTTTTCCAGCACTGGTTGCAGGGCAGAACTGTCATTTTTCCCTGTTCTGCTGCTTGCACAATGAGGAACTTGTCAGTGTAGTTAGAGCTGGTGGAGCCAGGCTGTGTGTAGGAATGGTCCTGGTGAGTGCAGATGTCTCAGGTCACCGTTTCTCTCCATTGATGTTAGTGAGAAAAAAGTCTGGAGCTGGTCCATTAAATTTATGCCTATAAATCTTAACGACTGACATAAAGACATTATTCTGGAAAGCATCTGCAGTCAGGCAGCAATTACGTCCAGGATGGGAGCAATGATGTGATTAAAGTTAAGCACGTACTTATGATGTTACTGTGAAGAAAGCCAGAGCTGAATGCTACTACATCACTTTCCTGGGTTTCAGCTGGAGTAAATAAATGGTAGATGAATTATCAGGCACACATCTCCTTCTGGGTTTTAATTGGATCATTATATTCTACTTGTCCACGCTGCACTGCTTTATAGACACAACTGTACTGGCAGGATGGCAAGAAAGGCAAAACCAGAGCTCCGAAGAGGGTTGTTAGCTCCTGTAACTAAGTTGCCTACCAGCTCAGGATGATGTTTTGGTGTTGAATGTTTGATATGTTGGTGAAATTTGGAAACTTATGGGTAAAGTTTTGCAGTCATAGAGCTGGCCAAGAGCAGTTTTGTCTTCCATAGTGCTGGATGTTGTGGTTCGCAAATTCGGAATTATTTTTGGTCTTCGGTTTCTTGCAAAACTAGGGAAAAGTCAGTAAGAAACACAGATCTCTTGCGATGAATGAACACTGGATTTCAGTTATTTACTGAGAATATTTGTTAAATCTTTCTGTAAACCAGGTACTTTGTAAAACTCTCCCCCTCCCTGCTCTGATGTGTAAAGTTTTGGCTGTCTCCAAAATATGTTCAGAAGAGGTTACTATGTTTAGACTAAACTGTATTTATAGTCTTTACTGTCTTGCACTAAAATGCACGTAACAGTTAATTTTAGAAGAACACTATAATATTAATGGGCTGGCTGCATGAGCTTTGAATAGTACAAACTATGTACACTAGTTACAGAAGTATAGAAGCTTCATGCAGAATATAAAAGTAACTTTGAATATTGGTTTCAACAGCAAAGAACTCTAATATAATAATATGGTGGATAATTGTGAAAATTAATTTAAAATCTAGCCCAATTATTCATAGAGCACTAAAGGATCTGGTAATAGGGCCAGGGGAACAAAAGGTAAAATTTGTCTTAGAGTGTACCAATATAACATTAAAGAAGATATCTGTGTCAAATGGAGAAAGGCACTGACAAGTAAAATATTTCCATGGCAGTGTATATTTGGAAAGAATGCCAAATTAGATTGTGTTCTGGCTCCACTGGTAATACATTTTATACTTTGTAGATCTTTGATTCCCATTTGATATACCACATTCAGTGAGATGCTCTCAGTACTGACCTTTCAGCAAATACAATTCTGCTATAATTCACATTTTATGCAATACAAACATGCATTTATTGCTATTAATTCCTAAAACGTTGTATAGAGAATAAGAAAAAGATGAACTGTATTCTGGGAAAGATGGGAGAACTCACACAGATAAGGTTGGGAGAAGTTATTGCTTTATATCACAAGATTTATTGTATAGTTCTCCACACAGTGTATGTTAAACAAAATTGGTATTAGTGAATCAGTGGTGGCAGACAAGTGTGGCATAATTATGAACTGCAAATGGTAGCACACTCCTTTGTTCCTTATGCATTTAAGTCATTAATAGTAAAAGTCATACACTGAGATGTGGGTGCCGAAAGTACTTCAGGAAATTATACTATATAATTATATCTTTTCTCCTTTTGGGTATTTTTTCCCTGCCTGTTTTGAATGTTTTATTAGCTTTAGCTCTTTATAGACACTAAATATTAGTAGTGCTTTGATCTTTAGTCAACTCTCATTAAGTACAGTGGTCTAGACCCTCCGCTGGTACAACTTCATGGATTTTTCAACACCTTTCTCATCCTACAGGTCTGTGTTGCTTCACACCCCCTGAGAATCTGCCAGAGTGTAAGACTTGACATTGAAAAGGAGCTGGTGCAAATATGAAGCTGTGGTTTTTGTCATTTCTATCAAGTCTACGGTAGAACTGATAGTCTGCATGGGAAATGCTGACCCGCTGGAGAAGACACCACAGGGCAAAGGTTTGTCATTTTGCATTTTGTCCCCAAGCTGGTGTTAGCAGGAGGGCGCCTGGGGGGCTGCCTGGGGGAAGGTCCCTTGATGTGAGTCAACATGACAGATGGGGCTTACTGGGGCCAGATGGGGGTTAGTGGGGCAGACTCTGCTCCCTGTCCTGGCTGTAATTTGCTGTTGGTTTGTGACCTTATAGGGCAGGTAACAGCCTTCCACACTGGCACAGGCACCTCTGCTTTTCTCAGCCAGGTGACCATCCAAGGCAGAAGAGGGGTTTTGAACCCTCATTTAACTGTGGAGTGGGGCAGGGGCTCCCAGCTGTGTGGGAGAAGACAGCAGGTAGCAGAGGGGAGACCGAGCGAATGGCAGGATTTGCAACTACAGTGACTGCCAGCTCTGCAAGGGGCTGACTTCTGAGAGCAGTGCTGCTCTGCGTGTTATTCAGGAGGTAGAACTGGTAACCAGATGCCCTGGTACTGTATATGACAGTTGAGCATAAAGGTAAAAAGGGAATGAGGAGTTGAATATACCAAGTGTGTTGTGCTAAACAGCACCAAAACATTGCAAAGGCCGAAAGTACTTGGATGGGATACAGACTGCACAAAATAACGACAACTGTTAGATGCGGTTGTTGCTGAGTTGACATGCAGCGCTGCAGGGCGGTTACCACAGGGCCAGTTCAGCTTAAGCAATGTGTGAAGTGGGAGAAAGTGCTGAACTGCTTGAACAAATGCTCTCTTCAGGGTTCACTGGAGGTTCACAATGGCTTCTGTCCAAAGGGCAATGTCCTAATCTTAGTGAAGCCAGTGGCAAAACTCCCATTTTCCCAGATGCCTCCCTTGACGACAGCAGAGAAAAGAACTTCAGGCATTAGTTCTCTGCTGGAGACAGGAGTTTATTTCTGCTATTGTGCTGAAGATCATCTAGCACCGACATTTTCTTCCTACACCTGACATGCCCCTAGTGTCTACAAGTTGCTGGAGACAGGCTGCTTAAGGTGCTGTGTAAAGTTCAGCCAATTTTGTGCTGGTGATGCTGAGCATGAAGAACACAAGATGTCTTGATATTTGGCTGAGTATTTGTAGCACATCCATTCCATCCTGCTCATGCTCAGCTGTACAACCGAAATGTGGCCTCAGGAGGAGCACAGTGAGGGACGGTTGCTGTGTGAAGAAAAACAGTAACGCTAAGACTCGCATGGTTTTAATATATTTAAATTTTCAAATGAAGAACTGTGCACAGCAATGACTGAGGACTGGATTTCATGTTGCTCTTCTCGTTGGTTCCCTGAACTTTTCAGTCTGAACAGCTTGGTCTGCTATGCAGAGTTGGTTTTGCTCAAAGCAGATCTCAGAAGAAAGGCGTATTTTGTACCAATTTAACATTTCCTTAGTGATTCGTTGACACAATTCTATTAGTTTACATTGACTTGGTTTTAAATGCACATTCAACACCTTAGTAAAATTGCCAAATAACCAAATTACAGAAGAATTAGGCCAGATAAATGAGAAGAGAAAACTGATGGGAAGATCATCACCTGCAAAATCATAAATTAAGAGAGCATCAAAAGTCAACTTGATTATTCTATAATAATTAGATAGCAAGAGTTTATTGTTCAGGTAAAAATCATTAGCTCATTCCAAAGTGCTTTTGTATATTCTCCAATACAGTAAGTATAGGGCTAGTGCAAGTAGCTGAGGACAGGACTCAATCTGTCAGGATACAAGCATGTGACAGAAAGTTAATCTGTGCACAAACAGATTATTTGCTGAGTGCTTCCTTGCTGCCGGTTTTAAACCAGGTTAATTTTCCATGAGCTCCCAACTAGAACAGTGTCCAGAATCTTCAAATCTTGAGGCTTGGATTTTGTGCCAGTTTCCTACATGTCTAGACCTTGATCCCACTTTTGTGTCTATTTAATTTAGAATATTGTCCATGTATGGAGGACCCTTGAAACCACAGGTCCCTTATGGCTGTGAGGATTGGAACTAATATATCCTATCACAGGGTGTAATTAGACATGAAAGGCCATTTAAACTATGTGGAGGTTAATATAGGTTAACCATTGTGGTGTTAGAGGAATACTCAGTATAATGGGGGGATACTTGTATCAAATAACATTTTTGAGATAACCTTAACACTGAAAAGTAATAATGAAGTATAACTTGTAGGTAGTTTTGAGGAGGACCACTGTAACTGTACTGTAAAACGTACACTGCGTGATGTGGTACCTCTGTGCAGAGAAATAAAGCAATACAGGTATTGACTAGAGGCTGTAGACAAAAAAACAAGGTAGCGGTGCTCTTGCTGTTAACTATTTCCATACGTAAATAAGATATTTAATATATTGGATATATTCAAAATGACCTAAATCTGCACTGACAAAAAAAATCTCTTACCTTTGAGCCAGAGATTACAGAGAGAAACCTTTGAAGTAGCATTAAAAAAAATAATAATCTTAAAACCCCAGCATAGATCAAGGCCATTTTTTTTTTACTGGTTGAGATGTTCCCCTGATGTGACTGCATAGGCTGAGGATTAGCATAGTCATGTCCAGTTACAATAATTTGACATACTATGTATGTGTAGATATTTAAAAATATATGTGTATGCAGAATTTTCCACGTGTTGCTAGATAGATCTTTAGAGCTCCACAATGACTCTGGAAAGCTGAAGTATCCAAGAGTTTTGAAGGGACTTGGTCTGAGAACTTGTTGATATCTGATAGCTGAATCACCAGGCTGAAAAATAAGAAGTTTTCTCATTAAGTTTTGGAGTTCTGAAAACTGGGGTAATACTGATCTGTTTTCAGATGTAACAGGAGAGACAGTGAGGACTGCTACAATGAAGTGTAACAATGAGATTAATGATTTGCTACGTTTTACTTCATTTTAAAATACAGTATATAAAAAGCTTCTCCCTGTGAAAGAAGAATGCAAACAGGTTTGGAGTACATTAGCACACTGCTTTGCATGTTACGGGACTATATTATTTACCTGGGTTGAATTCACCCAAAGATTTTTAATGTACATACTACTTGAACTACTGCACAGCCCAATTAGATAGAGCTCTGGGAGCGCAGTAGCCTTGTTGGAAGATTACATTACCCTTCGCTAAACCTTAAAGGCTAAGATAGAGAAGCTTTTCCAAAGACATTCTACTCAGGGATAAAGTGCTTAAAGAAGGAATCCAAGGTGCAAGTTTATAAGATTAGCAGGTCTTTATTTTTATTGTTATCTGAAATTATTTCATACAGGGAACCCCAGTCCAGGGTGAGCGTTGGAAGTGCTACGTGCCAGCCCAAGGGGGGATCATCATTAGCTCTGGTCCTTACCTGTGCTCTGCTGCTGGCCAAGTCCTGCAGTCAGCATGCCCCTTGGAATTTAAACCCTCCATTTTAATTATGTTTAATCTTTTGCCACTGCAGATCCAGCTGTATAAATTATTTAAAAGGCAGAAAGCTTTTCATCAGTAATTAATGACAGGTTTGTTAGCTACTGTAACAACCCGAGGCTTCCCTTTCCTTGAGTAGTTCTGTAACAGTCTCATGATTACCTAATATAACAACCAGCCTCTATGGCTTTATAAAATTATAATCGATGGTTTGTACCGGCAGCACTTGAAGGGGTGACACAGCAGTGGAGCTGGATGTATCTCCTGTCACTGAGGAAACAGCTCGGGGAGGAGAGAGCAGCCGCCTGTCGACAGTTTTCAATGACTCAGGCAATGCTGCGAGTTCCTGAGATCATTGAGGCTCACCATTCTTATGTCCAGCATTAGTCAGTGTTTCATCACACCTGAATGATCACGGAGATATTCGGAGTAGGCAGAACACTCAGCTGGTAGTGGTAATAATGAAAAGGCTTATATAAAAACATTTCACCTTCTTTCTTCCATTGTCTGCTTGGTGAGGCAACACACTTCTTCCAGTAAGAGTACCGCGGAGTACTCATCTTCCTCCTATATCATTATAATACTGGGGGTCGGATTCTTACTGGAGCTTTCTCCTCCATCAGGTATTAGAGTCACTCTTACAGGGTCTCATGGAGGGATCTCAGGTTTTTCAGATGAGAGAGGAGCGCAGTTCATCTGTCAAAGCTCAGCAGTGAAAGCAGTACTATAATAGCCCATGTGTCTCTGAGTATCATACCAGGTATTTAATGTTTTTACACCTTGGTCTTAGTTAGCTGTTTGATTTCAGCTGAACTGGAGCCTGTTTCCTAGAGCTGGATGCCTCTGCTCTCCACGGTCACTGGCCATACTAAAGTGATGTCCAGAGTTCCAACAGCCTGAGCTCTCTGCCCATTTTATATCTAAATAAATTATAATGAATTCTTGCATTTTATTTTCTTACTTTGCATAGTATGTAGAAAAAAAAAAAATTACAGCAAAGTTGTTTTGCCTTGTGTCCAGGGATATAACGATAGAGATAGTGTAAGGACATGTTGTGGTTAGGTACCTTTGAGTTCCTTTGCAACCATTTGCATGGAAGGGCTAATGACAAAGATTTGCCTCAGTGCTTTCTAGGAACCTTAAAGCAGGGTAGGAATGTTCATCTATAGAGATTAGAGATGAGATATCAAGAAAGGGAAAGAAGAGGTATGGGGCTAGCATCCACAGAAGTTAATACAAAAAACTCAGCCTGAGGTGACGAGGTAATTGTAGGGTGTTTTGGCTCTGTTGTTGCTCCTCATCCTACGTTGCATGGGAAACTCTGAGAGGAAGGTGGAGAGGGCTTTGCCAAGATACTGCATTGTGTGGTGACAGAATCTGGCAGTTTCTGCTGATCTTGGGAGACCCTTGGTGATGACATTTTTGTTTTTTCTTTCAAAGGAAGAAGTCTGCTCAGACAGCTCCTATAAATAGATCTTTTAGGGCTGAAATTTTTAAAAAATCTTCTCAGTAGCAGTAAACATATCTAATCTTACATATGTTTACAAATGTGGAAAACATGCATAAACAAGAGAAAGTTGAAAGTGAAAACTAACATCCGTACTGTGATTCTGCAGTGTACCATGAACAGGTTTATAGTGTCTATCCCCATACAGTTGAGGATTAAGCTTTAATGGTCTGGTCTCAGAGACTGTTGAAGGTGTGATGTAGTTTTCCGCTGTGTGTGAAGATCTGATGTATCTGCTCTACACTGGAAAGACATTGGAGAGTTGAGAATGGATGGAACCCAGAATATGCCGTTACCTGCTGATAACAATGACAGAAGTTACGTTTTGGCAGGCCTGCTTCATGACTCACGATGCACCAAGGAAGTGGTACATCCGCATATGATTTTGTGGCATTAAGTGAATTAGAGGCAAGATTTGAAAAGCTGAAAATCCTCAGCCTTGGGAGCCTTTTCCATCTGCATTGTCTTCCTACCTGTGAACCGTGCTGGGCTGCAGGGACGTGGGCACAGCCGGTGGCCTGACCTTCCTTTGCTTACAGGCTCTGGAAATGAATGTGCATGACTCAGTGTCTGTGTGAGAGAATGAATCCCACTCGCAGGGTCTCAGCTGGAAGTTATGCTTTTAAAAACTTGATGGCCCTTAAAGAGCAACTCCTTTCACATTTAAATTTTGCCTCCCGATGCGTCTTACTTTCTGGATGATTCAGGCTGCTTCAGGAATAAATGAGGGGTGCATGAGAACAAGCCAAAAGAATTATGTTATCCTGATCTTTTGCTCCTGACAACCTTGCTGATGTGCAGTGAAATATAAAGGGTTTAGAGCATGATTCACTATTAAACATTAAAGAGAAAAAGTTCAGCTATTCATAAATTAATGTTAAATCTGTTTTCTGCAGCCAGTGTAAGGCTGGTGATAGCTCACTTGCCTGTACTTAGTAAAGAGCAATGCTCTCTAAAGAATCACATCCCATCATTTCTGCTGACATCTATTAAGAAAAATATTTAAAATACCTCTTAAAATTGTATATGTAATTCTTGGTGAAGTGACATTGCATTCTTTTCAGTCATTACCCTGTTCTAGGACTGGAGTTTGCGACACACTAATTAACTCTGATTTAGCACAACCATTATTTTTGGAGTTAATGGTTAGCGAACATTGTCTAATATTATTACATAACCATTAATATGACTAAGGTGAAAAATGAGTTAAGTAAAATGGGAGGAAAGTTAACGTGGCAGTTTGGAAATACAAATAGGATTTTGAGTTTCCCAGCATTAAGTCATATAAAACATCTACGCCATCTGTCTTTAGAGACTAAGGCACGAGGACGGACAATTCCCGACTTATTAAAAGATTCAGTTTAGGGTGAAATTCATTCCTTTGCAAGAGGACAGCTCCAGCTCATTGCACGATGGTAGCCTTATAGTGCCGTAGTCCTATAGGTGTTATGTAGCAGGTAAGAGTGAATTTTTTCCCAAGGAGTCTGAGCCCTGAAGTCAAAGCTTTGAGTGAAGGGAGGGTCTGCCCTGAGCGGGTCTGATGTGGACTTTTCTGTCTTGGGACGGTGTAAATGCTCCTGCTGCTGTGGCCGTGTTCTGTCATGGGACCTTCTTCCTGCCCACCTCCTGGGACCGGAGGAAGGAGAGGCAGAGGGTGACATGTGCTGACTGGGAGATGTTCTGTGGACACTGGATCACTGTGGGCTGAAAAGCCTATGGAGCCCAGAAAAAGGCCATTATGGAGGCCCAAGAGGTGGCTGCTGGGCGGTGAGGGAGTGGAGAAAACACTAAGAACAAAATTTGCACATAAAAGTCAAGCCAAGACTCAAAATTATCTTATGTGTTTTGCTTTACATGCAGGGAATTGTCTGAGATCTGGTACTGAGACATGGAAAGTTGTCTGTCTCCTATTTCTCTTGCCTACACAAGCTGCAACTTAAAGAACATTAAAAAGGCAGCCAGCCCGGGCCATTAAACCAAACACCCTCTGCCTCCCACAGATCAGCACAGCAAAGTAGGACAGCGTGGAATAAAGCTGGCACTCCCACCAGAAAGATGCAGTAATGCTTTGGGGAAAATGATTTAAAATGTGCTTTTAATAATAAGTCTTGTTGATTGGTATTTTTCTCTATTTATGAGAGATATTGTGCCTGCAGGGAAGCTCTTTGCTTGTCTGAGTTCATCTAAGAAGATTAAGCTCCAAAAGTTCATGACTAAAAAGCTCATCTGCTTTCATCTTTATTCCTCACCTTGAACATGTAATCTGATGAGTGATTTCTCTATAAATACATAGATGGGCTTTGACTTTGGCTGAACTAAGCTCAAGACTTATCTGCAGCTAGCAGGAGGTGGAAGCACTGCTGGGATGGTATGTTTGTCTGTGGGAGTTACAAACTGTTTGTGTGCCAGCACACGGATGTTCTCTAGGGTTTGTCTCCATGGTCTATGTGAAGGGGGAGAACTTCGCTATTGGAACAGGACCCACAGCAGGAAAATCTTTGGCCAATACACCCAGAGGTCAGTTCAAGAAGAACATGGTGAAGGGGTTTCTGATAGCACTGAGTGAATTCTGTCTGTGGTGTCAGTCCCTTGACCCACCATTCATGTGTTTGTCTCCTCCCTCAAGCAGCAAGTGATAGGACAAGAGGAAATGGCCTCAAGTTGCACCAGGGGAGGTTTAGATTGGATATTAGGAAAAAATTCTTCCCAGAAAGGGTTGTCAGGCATTAGAACAGGCTGCCCAGGGCAGTGCTGGAGTCACCATTCCTGGAGGGGTTTATAAGGCATTCAAATGAGGTTCTTAGGGACGTGGTTTAGTGCTAGAATTAGGTTGGTTATGATTGGACTTGATGATCCTGAGGGTCTCTTCCAACTGAAATGATCCTATGTGCTGTCCTTGCATGGAGTGGGGCAGCAGCTTTCATTGGAGGAGACACCTGCATTTGATGGTTGGATGGTGCAGGTTGGGATGTGCCTCTGAAAGAGGCTGTGCGAGTGTTCTTGTAGCTTGTCAGCCCAGTTGTGTCCCCCAGGGCATCACCCCGAAACAAGGCGGCGGTGGTGAACCCTACCTGGTCGGCTGCTCCTGCCAGGGCCAGCAGCTTTACCTTCTCTGCAGAATCCCCTTGTTCTTGATTACCATCTACTGTGTTGCTTTTGGCTCTGCTTTCTGATAACTAGAAAAACTAGAAAAGGGGATGAGTTCACTTCTAAAATTTCACTGTACCTCTGTGCAGGGTTTTCAATATGCAATGGTACAAACTTGAAAACCCAGGAGGCACATTAAATGGCATTTTAAAAGGTACGAAGCATCAATTCCTAAAAGGCTGTATTACCTACGAGGAATATGTGTGTACTGTGTTCCAGCAGTGGTTTACTTTTCTGAGTAAATATTCAAACAGGTTTGTTACGAAAAATTATCTGGTAAAATTTTGATTGTCATGAAGCTTTACAAGGGATTTTGAATTAACCACCCAAACTAATGAAGTGAAATTACCCTAATTTGTTTATTATGTTAATGATCTGAATTAATTTATAGTAATTTAGCATGTATTACTAAAGATTTATTATGTTTCCCACCAAATGACTTAAGAGCTATAAATCCCATGGTTAAATGTAATTAGCGGAGACATATTTATCGAAAGGGATAATTACATCTGATAAAAGTTCTTCAGTTAGGCCTAATTAAAACAGATTATTCCCCCATAAATGAAAAGTAAATATGGTAATTACTGGATAGATATTCGTTGCAAAAATGAATATCTCAGCATTTTAATTTTCTAAAGGGGTGGGAAACTCAACTGTATCACTGATTGCTTCTCAATAAACTATGATTAATAATCCCTAGGAAACATATTTTTATAGGAGTAAACATTTTGCTAGCTAATGACTAAACAGTAGACACTAGTCAGAAAAATCAACTATTAAGTCTAAGTCCTTTTTTTTTTTGAGTGGACTGTTGCTGCTTTGGACTAACGAAGAGAGCAGGGTAGGAAAATTATATGGACTGTAGATTCCTAGGCATGCACTAAATTTACAATGGTTTCTGATGCTAACAGAATTTATTTAATACGCATCACTGCACATGAAGAGATTAGATTGTAAATCTGATTTTTCATAATTTATAAGTACATTGTGTTAAAAGCACTTTCTGCAGGGCTGTCACTTGTAAATCACATTGAAAAGAAGGGGCAGAGCTGAGAGTAGCAAAAATATAAACATGCAAAATCAGATTCTTTCCTTGGCTAGAATTACTTAATAAAAATACTTGGAGTCATGGGGCAATAAGTGGGCTCTGACTCCTTGATATACAGCTACCTGGGTATAAATGAGTGGAAACGGAGACACTGAAGCTGAAAACATTGCCACAGAATGTGGCTTTGTACTGGAAGAATTAGGACAGAGTGTTTTGGCTGGAGGGAGGGATGGGTTGTCCCTCAGAACATTTTCTAATTTGATGAATGTGCTACATGAATTGGCCGCTCTTTGGCGCATCAGTGAAAACAGCTGCTGCGTCTCCTGGGATTTGTGATCATGGTGGTTTGACTGGATACACAGTGAAGGATATAAAATTTTGGGGCTGTCTGTGTAGGTTGGGTCGTTGCAGTTTGCAAAGGGTCTTGGAGATGGAAATCCATGGGTGAGCTCAGACAGCTGATGTCTGTGGTTGCCCAAGTGCTCTGCAACATACTCTGGGGTCTAACAGGGAAGTGTCCCAGGAATATGCCACCAAGCAGAGTGGCTGAGGACAAGGGGTTGTTCACTAGGGTACAGAGTTTGAGTCTCAACTGTGCCACTGTCTCTCTTATTCATGCGGCCAGAAGGCTTGGAAGGAACTGGGTGGTATTTTGGTGAAAAACATATATGTAAAAAATGAGGTTTTGGTGGTGGGATGCCCACTATTTACAAATTTAGATTGAGTTCTGGCAGTAGTTCATGCTAAAACACAGGCAGAAATTTAGAATATGTTGAAACCCTCTGTCTCAGGTGGCTGAATCCCCCTCTCCTCCTATGGACACTGCCAGGCCCCAGGTGGGGGCTCAGACCTGTGAGGTGGCAGCAGCCTCACCCCAGGACATCATCCCCATCCCCAAATAAAATGCTTCACTTTGGGGTTTCTCCAGTGTTGCACAGCCACACTGCATCAAGATAAACTTTCCAGCCTTTTGTTTCCATCCAACCTTCTGTTTCAAAGCAGCTTTTTTTCGTGGAAAAGTGTAACCTGAATTTGAAGGTTAAACAAACCAACAAACACAAGGTAAATAATCCATATAGCGAAGCCAAGCTTTTTTTTTTTTGGGGGGGGGGGGGGGCAGGGGAGAGGGGTCAAATGAAATGTTCTGGATCAATCCAGAATGAATTTTGAAAAATCTCCCAACAAACATTTCAGTTTGAGCAAGACAAGTCCCTTCCATCTCGCTAACATGTTTTCCATTGATCACTTCCATACAGACGGTGTAGGCTGAAAGTCAGGACTGGGATCAAGAGCTGCACCTTGCAGTCCTAGGAAAGGAGGAAACGAACAGGTTGTGTTTGTTCAGTGGAACAAGCTGATTTCTATAGCTGCTCTTTAAGAGCAGATTTTGTTTTTCACTAACGACTGTGGCTTGTGCTTGGTAATGAGAGCTCAAGAGAGCAGTGCAGGTGAGGTGGTCGTGGATTTACTGGAGGGGGCAATTCAGGGACTGTACCCAGGGCAAAGAACCACTAGAAGTCTGTGCAAAATAGCCTCTCAGGCTTTAAAAAGGAGGGAAACTGGGTGAGGATTATGAGAACTGAGCTGGGAGACAGAAGAAAAGCAAAGGCTTTGAGGTGAAACACAGACTTCCAACACAGGGCGTTTCTCAGGGTTTCCATCTAATTCACACACACAGGGAAGGTGGAAATCTTTGAAATCTCAGAACAATAGCAGGTTTATTTTCATTCTGAAATGAAATTGACTGAGGAAAAGTATTAAATTAGATTAATATGTCATAGTCTTGGCAAACGTAATTGCACCAGCCTTGTCTTTATGTGCTTTATGAACTATTCAACATGTACATACCTATAACAATTTTACATAGAGCTGAGAGTAAATGATAAACATTCTTTATTAGCAGTAAAAGATGAAGAGGCATTTAATCCACAGTGAGTGAAAACTCCAGCATACACTCAATATTTTTTTAACACTCAAGTTAGGAGCATTTTGGCAAGTTTTTGTAATATCAGTGGTAGTACAACTTGCATAGCTTGAAAATCATGAAAATGCAAATGACAAGGTTTCTGCTGCTGCTTTTGCATCTAGAAAAAAAATGTACAAGAAAACCGTTTGCCTAGACTGCTCCTCATCTTCCTGAACTTCTTGAGAATTATTCAAAGGGATGTTTTTAAAGTAATAAATCTTGGGTTTTGCTGTAGTCTACAGACCATTGCGATGAACTCAGCCATGCACAGGAGCTTTTGAAATGCTGTTTCTGGTGTAGTTCCCTTTAGTGAATTGAACTAGGGCACCCAAAACAACGCTTGAATTCTAGTGCTGTTGGAAAGGCTGGGATATGAATCTCGGGACTGAGTTATACTTGTGTATTTTGGGTTTGCTATGGGTTTGCTATGCAATTTGATCACCGTCCTTAGAGATCATCAAGATTAAGAGCTTTCCCAGCAAGGGTGCAACATCCCCCTGCTCCTCCACCTGCATCAGTTATGGTCCTTAGGAGCACAGCAGGCATTGTTATATGTTATTTGGCTCCTGGAACATGTAAGAGTTATTCTGGAAGTGCTTTGTACAGAGTGAAAGAAAAACCACTAACTCAAGACACCAAACCTGACCGTGTCTCATAAACAAGGTTGGTAATACAACAGTACAAACAGAGCCTGGGTTGAGACTGAAAGAGGCTGATGAACGGCAGCTGGGGTTTGTTCAGAAGAAAGAGGGAGCTGGTGCAGAAGGGTATGGAGCAGCAGGGTTGTGGTCCAGTGTTGGTGGATACTTGGAGTTTAATTTAGACTAAACAACAGAAAGATCTGGTTCACTTTAAAGCACACAGAAGAATTTGTATCTTCATCTTGAGAGGCTGTTTTCTGTGTTTTCCGCTGGTGTGTGACCTGAGCGATGAACACACACACACACACACACCAGTGAAAAACCCATCAAGTTGACTTGCCACAGCAACAATGCCAAAGTGTAGCTGGGGTAGGGGGCCTATTTAGTACTGAGGCTAGATGGTATATATATACTTTTTTTTTTTTTTTTCAATCAGAACAAGGATTTTTAAAATACTTTTTATGTATTTATTTTCTGAAAAGGGCTGCTGTAATTACAACTCTTTCCCTATAAATAAGATTCCTCTGGAAGAAAATGTTCTAGGGTGGTTTTTTGGTCATTAAAATGCTCAAACTAAATTTTAGCATTCTGGCATTTTTGCCAAACTGAATAGCAAAGACAAGATATTTCAGAACGGTAACAGTTTCAGTAAAAATGGAAACTGCATTTAACTTGTTATCAAGGCCACTTGCTATGAAGATATCTAATTAAAGCATTCTTATTTAAATACCTCTGCAACACAAACACATTTTATGTTTAAGTTCTATTAACTTGAAGGATTTTTGCAAAAGTGTCTTAAAGAAATTATCAAAGATTGCTATATATATATTCTATATAAACAACCATACATAACATTTCTTGTGATCATAAGAACACAGTAATAGCCACAGTCAGTATAATTCAAGTCTTTCTAGTCTCATATTCTGATTTTGGTGGTGGTCAATAGCAGACATTCAAGGAAAGAGCAGAAAAAGGGAACAATTGAAGTGTGAATTTTCTCCCTAGACATTTGTGGCTTAGTGAATTTTGTTAGTTGGATGTTATGTTCATGTAATCACATATAATATTTCTTCCACGAATTCATCTCATTTTTCCTTCTGCCTGTATGAAGAGTTATTACACACATCTTGTTGTGAGAAGGTTTAAGAAATAATTCTAGCTTTTGTGAAAAGAACCTTCCTTTGGGGATTTTTTTCAGACTGATCTCTGGCTTTTTAATTTTTGCCCCTTCATCTTGTATTTTGAGAAATAGAGCAAAACTACATATGATAGGCTTTTTTTTTTTAAAATACATAATTTATTATGGTAGTTACCCCTTCTATTGCTTTCCCTAGTTTTGCTCCATCACTTTTGAAAGACAGAACTGCTGTGTCTACAGAGGTGGCACATGTTGATTTATAAAATGACAAAAGGTTGTTTCTCTCTTGTATTTTTAGATTAACTATTGTGTTCCTAATAGACCCCAGCATTGCATTTGCTTTTTTGACCACCACTTAAAGTAACAGCATATTTCTACAGAGCTGTTAACAATGACTTTGAGGTATTTCCTAGGTAGTCATAGTTAATTTGGAGATAATCAATAGGTATGGATCTCTTCTTCATGGCTTTAATTTCTTTACATTGAGTTTTATGTGCTGTTCTATCACCCCATTGTTTTATGTGCAATGCCTGAACTATTGTATATATTCAGTGGAATTTGTCACCTGAGGATTCACAGCAGCTTCCCAGTGAATGCAGATCCCATGGGGTAGATCGTTCACAGAATCACAGAAGGTCAAGGATTGAAAGAGACCTCAAAAGCTCATCCAGTGCAATCCCCCCGCTGGAGCAGGAACACCCAGATGAGGTTACACAGGAAGGTGTCCAGGCGGGTTGCAATGTCTGCAGAGAAGGAGACTCCACAACCTCCCTGGGCAGCCTGGTCCAGTGTCTGTTACCCTTACTGAGAAGAAGTTTCTTCTCAAATTTAAGTGGAACCTCCTGTGTTCCAGTTTGAACCCATTACCTCTTGTCCTGTCATTGGTTGTCACCGAGAAGAGCCTGGCTCCATCCTCCTGACACTCACCCTTTAGATATCTGTAAACATGAATGAGGTCACCCCTCAGTCTCCTCTTGTCCAAGCTCAAGAGCCCCAGCTCCCTCAGCCTTTCCTCACACGGGAGATGCTCCACTCCCTTCAGCATCTTCGTTGCCCTGTGCTGGACTCTCTCCAGAAGTTCCCTGTCCTTCTGGAACTGAGGGCCCAGAACTGGACACAGTTCCTTCCTACGCTGGGTTTGCCACCTCTGACACTGTGAGTGGGCTCAGGAATACAACCGTGTTTTATTCTCTTATTCACCTAGGTCACTTCTCTGGTATATTTATGAGGCAGGATATCTTTCAACAATAGACATGTTGGTGCATTATCATGCTGTCGTATTTATTTGTCTGCTAATTCTTTATTATGGTTTTGATTCTATGATTCAGCCAACCAGTCAGATTTAATGGACCTCACTCCTTCAGTCTTCTGGAAGACCTTTTAAAAATTGCTGTCATTTTTTTCATTTCTTCCTGTCTTTAATACTGAGCTGAATGTAAGCAATAGGGTACATGCCACAGTAAGTACTTTGGCAATTTTATATCCAATACTATCTTGGTGCTGGTAACTTGTTACTAGTAATTTTATTCATTTATTCTGAAGCTTTTCCTACTGACATTTCAGCTTGACACAATTTCTCAGACATATTTCTTGTGTAGGAAAAGAAAAAAAAACCAAACCCCACAAAAAACCTCTCTGACATCTGAATATCCTTAATCTCTTCCATCAAGAAACCCGATATAAGAATTCAGTTAGGGTTGGATTTTTTTTTTTTTCTTTGCCTTTTTTGATTTTTTTTGCAATGGTTTTATCTTCCTTCAATCTTTCTTTCATAGCTCAATTTCTTATCAGTCCTGCAGACTTTCTGGTAGGATTCCTCTTTGAGTTGTGGATTGAAAAAGATTTTGCTATTTACTTTTTGTGTCTTTAACATGTTCATTGTTCAAAATCCTTTTTTGGGCCTAATTTCTTATCATTTCCTATTTAATGTGTCTGAACTTCACCTCTTCTGTTTTACGTGTTTGGGCCTGATCTCTATTTTTAAAGAAGAACCTCCTATTGGCCTTTATTCCTCCCCATCCTTTCTGTTTGACCACATCAACCTTTATTTGATCCTTGTGAAAGGATAAGTGGCAAATGTTTCTTCTGAACATCTGTAGTTTTCTAAATAGTACCCATTCCGCCCATAAATGTCTTGCCCTTTTATCTGCAATTTCTTAGTTTGCTAATAATAATCATTTTTATGCAGCTCTTTTTAGTGTTAAGCAGTACTGTAGATCTAATCTTCCTTACCGCATCACTGTATCAGTTACATAGTCAAGAATATTACTGTTTTTCAATTCACAGGAATACTTTACAGTAAGTATTTTCTATTGTAAATACTTTTCCCAACCAAATGTTGGATGTTTGCTCTCTCTAGTCTCACATACGGAATGAACAACTTCTCTGGGGTCTTCAGCATCCTGCCTGTAGGTTTAGTTTTGCCTCCTGGTCTTCCTTCCTGCATCTCTTGGTCTTGCTGATACCCCAGTTGGCCATCACCAAACCTCTTCTCCAAGAGTCTACTATGCTTCCATGGCCCATTGTAAGAGGTATTTATTGCCTGCTTATATATGTGATGCATAGTGTGCTTACACCATTAACCTTTTATGAAACAGAAGGCAATGTTTGAAATACATTTTAGGTAGGAGAGCCAAAGGTGTACTGACTGATCCTTGAGTGGGGAAATCCAGGAGGTGTTAGGAATGGTGTTTTCTTTAGAATTCTATTTAAAAGCACACAAAGCTAGGGCTTTTATCTAAGAAAAGAAAAGCAAGCTCCTCTTTTCCTGAGCAACTCTACTTGTAAATGAAAAGAGCTTACCCTAATCCCCGCAGCAAGTGGTGATGAAAACCAAGAAATCCAACAAGAAAAGGACTTTTTCTGCAGCAGCACAGGAATCCTCAGGCCAGTTAATTATTTCTTTCTTCAGCAGCTTAAATTACAAGATCTCTTGCATATTCTTGACCTGTAGTAGAAAAAACGACTACTCATCCTCAGTATTACAGTTCCTTTTGGGATGCCCCATTGTCTGACAGCAAGAGGGTCATTGTAAGAGACTTAATAGTGTCTGAAGGTTTAATAACCTCTGAGGGGAAAAAATAGCTTGAAGACAATGGTCATTAAAAGCCAGAGCATTTTCTTTGACATATTACACCAGACAAGACTGGACTATGGTTATTATTGAATTATTACTATATAGGACATAGCAATGAAGTGACCTTATGAATTTATTTTTAAGGAGATGTTTTAATTTCAGTGTGTGTTTTCCTTCCTGATTGGTACAAAGGAAAAAAAAAAATCTGAACCTTTCTATGAAGTGTAAGTTAAAATACCTTAGAATTGAGGGGATGTTGGGATTTTGATATATTTTGTGATGTGTCAGTAATAAACCATAATAAGGTATGCATATCATCTTACAAAATATCCTCTTCATTTTAATTAGGAAGACTTGATTCTTGAATTTCTTTGTGAGATATCAGAACTGATGTAATTTTGGAAAAGCAAAACCCTAGGACTGTCCAGACATTCCTGGTCAACATGGGTTGTTCTCTCAAGGAAAGGCTTTGTGTTGCAAGTTGTAGATGCATGTTCTAGTGTTTGTGATGCTGTTCTTCACACACTTCATAAACTGTGGTAGCGAGAAGCTTTTGAACAGAGTATTTTGAGTAAATTAGGCTTGGAATGCAGAAACTGCGATATTTTTTATAGCTTATTTTTTGTAGTGGAATTGTCTCAGGTTGTGTGCCCAACCTCTTAAGTCAGTTCTAGCAACCTTGGTCTCACTTAATTTACATTAAACATGAAAGTGGCCTCAGGACAGAAATCAATCTAAATGCAAAACTGATTTCTTTAAGCTGTGTTTCCTTCAGTAATTTCCTTACACACACACACCCCACTTGCACACATGCAGACAACAGTCTAGTACGTACAGCTAAAGTATAAGCCAATCAATCTGTGTATCTGGAGGAAAATAGATTGTTTATTTCCATACCTAATTACTCCTTATTAAAGAGCAGCAGAACTTTTGACAGGACCAATTATTTTCTTGTGTAAGAAATAAGAGAAAGTGACAGGCACTCATAGGGAATGAATGGGGAACACAACACAATAACAAACTCTTTAGTAAATAGGATAGGTAGTTTTTGTGGATTTTTTTTTTCCTACAGAAATATAGGCAATACTACCAATGTTCACAAGATTGGAAAGGGATTTAACATAAGCCCCTATAAGCAAGAAAACTCTTCTTTGTCATGGTGATAATACCATGGGGAAATCCTGCAAAACAAAATGAACAGAACGATCAGTTAATACCCACGCTAGGCTGGCAGATCCTGGGAAGGGACATTAAAATCTCTGTTTTATGGCACTGAGAGGCTCCAAGTTGAATGGGATCAAAGACACAGTATATATATTCACAGTAGTACTACTGTAAAGAGCTAATACTCCCCGTGGATGGACAGTGGCTGAACGTCTCTGCTCAATGGCTGTGGTCTGAGGGGAGGGAGGTTCTGTGCCTTTACCAAAAAGATGAAGCTCAGAGCCAGGAGCTGAGCAGTGCTTTCCTCTGTGTTAATCCCAGGGCCCCCTGAGCCTTTCCCCCACTTCTAACCCAGAGATCCAGTGATCTCAGCTGTTTTCTGTGTAAGAAAATGACTAACCATACTCTGCAGAAATTGCAAATAGATGAATGAGGACTCGAGATAATAAACCACTTTCCTCTCCCTTTTCTAATATTCAAGAGGACTGAAAATGTCAGAGTTTTGCTAAGTTGACTTAGGAGAAATCTGGAATTCCTTGTTTGACAAATAATAAGCAAACGGAGATAGAGCTGGATGGCAGGTAGGGAATGCATAACAACTTACAGAAGTGTGGGAACAAACAGTAATTTACTGTGGGCTGTTATAAGAATGTGACTTACCAATTCATAAATTCACAGCAAGCTTGCTTTTGTATTATCATCTCTGTTATCTCCAGTCCTAAGGACTGATATCACACAGCACAGGTAATCTCCAGTCCTTTCAGTCTCTGTCACCTGAGTCGCCGAGTTCCCTTCTTCATGCTCATGCTTTACTTTTCCCATTCTGCAGACATTTTGCTGGCTGTTCCTGTGTTTCTTTCCATCAGCGGAGGCATCGAGCTGAGCATAGAAACAGGAGAGGCCCGTAAGCTGCCTGTGTGGTTTGGTGTGTCCCCCAGCCCCTCTCTGTGTCACCCCATCAACAGGCTGCGGGGGGACAGGCACGTCTGCTCTTCCGACCGTGCTGGGAGAGAAATGCTGCAAAGATGATGCCTTCCCTCTGATTTTTACATCTCGGGCCTTACTGAGCCACACTGTGTGGTGTGGTACTTCCTTTGCTTTTTCACATGAAATCAATTTTTAAAGCAGACCAATTACAGGAAGTGTTTACAGCATTTCTCCTCTGCAGCTAGCATTAAACATTTAAGAGCTCTCCTCATGAGCTGTACTGGAATCCAGTCCTGTAGCATGCTGGAAAGGGTAACTCTGACATATACCAAATGGTCCTTTAGGAATTGGTGTAGAAGCGAGCGGGGGGTGCACGATGCCAGCAGCCCTGCCAGGAACTGCGGGCTGTCTGAGCGAGGGAGCCTCGGCAACCTGGACAGGGCCGCGCAAGACATGGGGTGGTGTGGAGTGCACCCGACTGTCCGGCTGCTGCCGGGACCGGGACAGTTCATCACCCTGCCTGCAGACCCCAGAAACCATCTGTTGGTTTTTCACATACTCTGCCTGGCACGAGCTGTTGTGAGCGGCATGTTCAGTCGCTCAGGCTCACAAGCAGCCCACCATCACAGAATCACAGAATGTCAGGGATTGGAAGGGACCTCGAAAGCTCATCCAGTGCAATCCCCCCATGGAGCAGGAACACCCAGATGAGGTTACACAGGAAGGTGTCCAGGCAGGTTGCAATGTCTGCAGAGAAGGAGACTCCACAACCTCCCCGGGCAGCCTGGTCCAGTGTCTGTTACCCTCACTGAGAAGAAGTTTCTTCTCAAATTTAAGTGGAACCTCCTGTGTTCCAGTTTGAACCCATTACCCCTTGTCCTGTCATTGGTTGTCACCAAGAGGAGCTTGGCTTCATCCTCCTGACACTCACCCTTTATATATCTGTAAACATTAATGAGGTCGCCTCTCAGTCTCCAGGCAGGTCTTGAATGCCTCCCCTGGAACTGTCTTCCTCGTGCTCTCCTCTTGTGTAACTGGGTATGAATTCACAATGCAATGAGGACTTTGGTATTTTTTCCTTATTTTTTTTTAAACTGGGCATGGCAGAGAGCAGCTGCAGCATGCATGTGAAAAGCACTGTAAAATGTGCTATATTATGGAAACAGGAGAAAATGCTGGTTGGAGTGATGAGCTGGAGGAAAGATATGCTTGCCTGGCACCTCTGATACCTAGACCTTTCTTGGGTAAAGTTTAGTACCTGAATGCCAAGTCACCTGAGAAGGGAATAAATTTTGGCCAAAGAAACAAAGGTCACATCTGCTTTGCTCTCCCTGGTGTGACCGTGATCCTGCAGGCTAATTTATCTTTAAGCTTGTTAACTAGCTCAGAGAATACTGACAGAGTAACCGTATTGACAAAGAGCTTGGTAGCCAAGGAGAAAAGGAGCTGGGTAAATACTGTGTGTGGCTGGTCCTGCTCAGCCCTGGACTCCTGCAGCCCTGCGGGGCGATCCGGCTGAAGTTGGGCTGAGGGACGCGAGGTGAGCTGGTACCAGTGATGCTGGGACAAAGATCCGAGTCAGAGCTCTACAAGGTATTTATCTGATTACACTTGGGCACCAGGAGTGAGGCTGCATTTGGGAAGATAATTACTGAAGCATGTTTTGGCTGTTTCTTGGTAGCAACCCCAAATCTGAGAGGGATGAGCATAGGACAGTGTTCAGCCCCTGCCTACGTGCAAAGTATTACACTGCTTCAGTCTCACACAGGCAGTGAAATAATTGCTACAATTATAAATAAACCGTTTTATAACAGCATGCTGATTATTTACATTGTGCAGAGACGAGCTTTTCTCTTAAATTCTCATCCTCATTTGGAGTAAGATGAACCTTTCTCACTGTTTGCATGAGACAGCGTAAGCAAACACAGTGTCACCTTTAATTAGTGACAGACAGGTATGATTCTTTAGTCATAACTGAGTTTTACACCAATGCAGTTTTATGAATTTTCATCAAGTTACTCCAGATTTGTACTGGCTGAAATGGAAAATACCTGCTTGATGTGCAGATTAAGGCTTGGAAGCAAGGAACACAGAAATGTAAAGCAGAAGCTGGTCCATGGGAAAGGAATAGAAATGAGAAAGAAGAAGAATTATCCTGCTTTAACCTAATGTTGTTAATCTATATTGCCCATTATAATCTTGAGTGTCCTGCTTAGTGGAGTATGCAATCTGTAGTGCTGGTTCCTGCACAAGCAGTGTATCTAATATAAAGGACTGGCTCAACATCCATCATAATAATTACTGTGTCATAATTTTCTGCCCTTCCTACCTCTGCTGCAAAGAGATAGAAGAGGCCTTTCAAGTGTTTGAGAATATTCGCTAACAATTTCTCAGGTTTTTTTTTTGTATGGAAATACGTATTTTTGCCCTATTTATTTTGCAGGTTGGACCTGACATAATGAAATATACTTTAGTGGGAGGTGTAGAAACTTAATTTGAATATCTGAAAACATGCCTATTTTGGTTAATGTCTGAATTTTCTCAGCTGCACTGAAAGGGAACAGTAGGCATATGAAAAGTTTAATTAGAAAAATTCTCCCCAAAAAAAACCTTAATTCGATGACCCACAGACTGAGAGACTGCTTATCTCTGACCTTAAATATGAAGCAGTTACACAGGGTCATTGCAGCTCAGAGTGGTTAAAATTTGGTCCTGGTTTAAGCCTTTTGTATTGAAGGAGATTTAAGCAATTTTCAAGAAAACTGAACAAAACAATTGAACAAAAGCTAGGTGAGAGGTGTCCCTTTGGGCAGCACAATGGTGGTGATGTCCCCGTTGCTGCAGGAGTGACTGATGCTCAGGGCTCTCTGCACTGGGCCCTGGGTGCTTTGTTGTCCCCGAGTTAACAGCCCTATGTGCCTTTTTTAATGTCACTGATAAGTGACACTTCTGCTCTGGTTTCTCAGTTGTTGAGGGGCTGTCATCACAATTAATGAGCTTTGTTACAGGAGATGTATGACAGGCTGTGAAACAATGATTTATGTCTGTATGTGGGGTGCGCTGGGAAACCCAGGAACCAGCTGATGGGACCTTCACCCCAGGACAGGGCAGAACCTTAGACTGGAGTAAACCCAAATGATTGCTTTTGGAGAACAAGGCGGCTTACATCTTTAAATTAATACTTCACTAAGGGAAGTCCACATAAAGGGTTTTATTACACAAAAATGTAATTCAGTCACTGAAAAGCAATAAAGATTTCTTCATAAATGTACCATGGTAAGTGCTACTGAAGAAAACGCAAAATCTCAGTTCCACAAAGGGATTCACTTGACAGAAAATGTAATTGGGATCAAGACCTGAGCTGACCTGATTCTGCATTCTAGTTGTGTGGCTGGTTTTGTTTATACATTTTGTTTGTATTTTTAATTATAGAAACATTTATTTTCTGCCTTTAGGTGTTTTAAAAACTTCATCTTTTTGATGCCTGAGTGCAGAAAAAACAAATTGCAGCTTTGGACTCTGCTCAGGAAACCCAGCTAACATGCTCAGTTGTCAAATGGAAAGAAAAATAGTGGAGAGTGATATAAACACCAGATCTTTCCATTAAGTCTGTGCAGTTTACTGATAATTTCTTGGCTTTAGTAATTGGCATATTTCTCTTGTTATGCACACTTTTTTATATGCTGTTGTATGCAAGAGCTTTGGAAACGTAAGCCTGTGTGCCTGCCTTTGCTTATGTGAGTTGTCTTATTAAGAGCTGAGACCAGCCTGGGTAGAGCCAGGTGCATTTTTCTCTCAGTTCCACATGTTTGCAGGATGGTTGTGGGGGGACCCTGTGCCTGCCTGGACAACATTCGGTCACTGCACAAGTACTTTCTGTGAAACATACAAAAATAGTTTTCTTTCATCTCTTTCAGCTACAGTAACCTTAACCAGATAAAATAATTATAGAACAAGAATGTGACGTTTAAGTTGATGATGTCTCTCTTAAAGATCTAAAAACTGATTAGAATAAGAATCCTGAGGATCTCCGCTGCGGGGTGAGATGCCATCCTGCAATACAGCCTGGGAGACGTTTTTCTACTGCAGGGGAAGATTCAGCAGCCTCAGTAGCAAACATTGAGCTCAGCTGGCACTAAGACTAAATTTTTGAACATCTGAATATTGAAAGCCTTTTAAACTCACCTAATATTATTCTATTACTGGAACAAATCTAACAGTAAATAGAAGGAAAAAAAAATGGAACCTTCTGAAAAATATGCCTTCCCCATCCATTTTCAGTTAGGTATTATGTAAAGATGACAGTTATCAGCTATGTAGAAGAGCAGCTATATTAAATGTTAAATAACCTTTAACAGCACCAAATATTTAATCATAAAAAATTAAATTGACAGTGGTGTGGTTCACATAGTATCCCCTCGAAAGCCTGACAGCATCATTTCTCATATATATTGATAAGTACAAGACATCCATAAAATCGTAGGCTCTGTAGCCTTCTATTTATGAGAGGCTATCTAAAACTCATTCATTGCAGGTAATATCAGTAAGTCAATTCAGCTTAGTCTGATAGCTCATAACTTTTCAGTCTGTTGTATTTACTGAGCCATAGACTATCCTTTCTTCAAGTGTACTTGAGAAAATGACTTGTACTGTAAGACTATTTCTTCTCAAAGTATAATCAAGTGCTTTAAACTCCATAACTGCAAATTCAAAACAGTATTAGACCTTGGTAATAATACAAAAAATATTGCTTTAATCATGCTGTGAAAGGTGAACAGAGTATTGACAGTATTTTTCTGCCTGTAGGAACCCACCCAGAAAGCCATCAGTGCGAGTCTGCCTGGCTTAGGCACGTTTCACAGGGCAGCAGAAGCCCCCGTAACAGCTAATAAAGCTTCATTTATAGATGGAAGAAACTCCCCGGTATGTGACGTACGTGTCTGTGGGTGGAGAATCAGCACAGTGGGGATGGCAGCCCGCTCTGTTCGTTGGAGGGGATCACATCTGCCCAAATTCAGAGCTCCCAAGCAGTGGGAGCAGGTGTGTTGGCTTTGACAGTGTTGACTGCATGTGTTCGTCCCTGATGTGTGGGGTTCACTGTGGAGTTTGGTTCTGCTCCTGCTAAAGTAGCGGTGAAATGTTAATTATGTTCCAGAGCAAACCTTTATGGAGGGAGACTCTTCTTTCATATCTGATATTCTGGCAGCACAGCAGGGAGGTAGGCAATAGAAATTCACAGGTAAAACTGTTCTGAAAGTGTTCTAGTACTGCCCTAAATTGTCTTGGACAGATTGTTTCTATTTGCGATTAGGGAATGGGGTCAAAAGCTATAGAACTCCAGTTGACTTTAACAGTTTTCTCACTGAGAATCAGAGCTATGTATAGAATTTGCTTGGAAATAAACTGAATTTGTAGGACGCTTGTAAATATTAGGCATTATTAAAGTGAGTCAAAGTCACAACTGCCCAAACCTGAAGTTTAAAACCAAAACAGGATTTGCGCAATTACGTTCCTAGCTAGGGGACTTTTTCCTTTGTGTTCCTGAATTGCTTATTCTTCTCATTCACCTGCTTTTTCTGGTACTGCTGGGGCTGAAGCTAAAACCAGAGGGAGGCTGCATTTCCCATTCTGTTAGCAGTGGCCAGGTTTGCTCAGCAGTCGCTTCTGTCCATAATCCAAGCAGTGAATTGCCATTTTTGAGGACCGCAGGGTAGAGAATTGTGTTACCAAGCTGTTTCATGGCTTTAAAAATGTCTGTTTCACTGCTTTCTGGCTTCTGACATTCAGACAACATCAGCTTTTAGTGTTTAAAACATTCCCCTTGGGCCATGATTTTGGAAGGGGAAACTACGCTCCCTGATCCATGGGCAGGGAGAGGGGATGTCTTTGGCTATATGGGGCTGGACTTTCTGTTTTGGGGTGTACGAGTGGATGGCAGAGCCTTTGACACTGGTGTCTGTGACAACTGAAGGGCTGATAAGTTCCCTGGCCCCAGGGAACTGAGAGCTGGGGCTGAGGGCAAAAGTTTTTCGCAGACATGGAAAAAATAGCAGGAGGTGGGTTGGGGAATAGAGAGACAGGGAGAACAGCAGAGGGAGTACTTGTGGGCATTCTGCCCAGAGCAGGATGGGTGCGAAAGCTGGGAGAGGGGTACTGCTCTGTCCAGAAAATTTTAAGTAATTCAGATGCGAGAGCAACACTCAGAAGACAAAGTGATGCTTTGAGCCATGAACCCACAGCCCAGCAGTCTCCATCAGAGGTGTGTTGGTCTGCACAGGAATGACTCCTCTTGCAAAAAGGAAAGGATTTGGGGTGTGGATGGGTTTGCAGTTGTTCTTGGAACAACGTGGAAGTGCTGTTGGTAGCAAACTTGTTCCCTGAAACCAAAAGTACTTACAGCAGCACGCCAACCTTGGTTGGCCCAGCTGTGTCCATAGCCTTGCCCACTGTGCAGAACCAGCATCCGACAGACGAGCTCAAGCAGTAGTTGACCTGCGAGAGCAGCAAGAGCAGTGATGGGTGCTCAGATGTAAGGCCTCTGTCAGCTTGATAAGTACCAGGACTAAAGGGTCATCTGCCTTATGCTGTAAAATTCCAGGAGAAGTAATTGCCACCCCAGCAGGCCGAGGGGAAGAAGGAGATGTCCTGAACTTGAAGGTTAGGGGAAGGCAGAGGGTTAAATTATGACAAATATATGAGACTGGAGTGCCCAGCAGTGTGTAGGGGTTGTGACAGCCCTGGACCAGAGCAGGTGTCCTACACACCGGTTCCTCACTGGAAGCAGTCAGTTGGGAATATCAGGTTTTATGCTGGGAAATTTCAATTTGATTTGGTTTAAAGTTGGGAAAATTTGGCAAAGCTATTCTGGTTTTCCGTTGGTCGTACCATGGGCTGTCACAGGGTCCTACAGATGTGGTGGCTGGAGGCCTTATGGATGTCCCAGGTAGGTTATTGCTCCTGTGGCTGCCTGAGGGACTTGCTGTTGTGCATTGCGAGAGTCCATAGGCAGCAGGGGGGAGGGAATTCCAACACTTTTGTACATTTTTGTCTTAATTTGGTACACAAATACCATTTTTGAAACATTTCACAGCACTACTGCCTTCATTTGGAATTAGGTGGCATAACATAACTGCACGTGGTAACTGTGTAAAAAACCTGAGTTCTTGTATCAGGCTCTTTATGATCCTAAAACACTTTGTCAAAGAGAAAGGCTACTGACTTTATAGATGTAGAAATGAAGGCAAAGAGAGATGAATTGATTTAACCAGCAGATAACTTGATTTACTAAGACTGAGCTAAAAATGGTCACAGTCCAATCATCTCTGCAAACTTGATAGCGCAATACACCAGACAAGCAAGAACCAGGTCTCTACCAAGCACACTGAGATGTTTGCCTTTCTCTGGGACAGGGATGTCACCAGCTGACACTGTTGGTAACGTGCAGGTGTCTCTCGCAGCTCTGCCCTCAGTCTGCGGCAGCTTGTGCTGAGTATTGCTGCACAACAGCCTCCCCTCCTCCTGCTTTTATAGCTCTTGTGCTTTGCACACAGGATTTCTATTCGAAGCAAGCTGTGTTTTGGTTTGCAGGTGCCCTCTGTGCTGCGGGGCTGGTAAGCGGCCAGCTTGCTGACAGCAGCATGGAGCTCAGCCAGGGCAAGCTGCTAACGCTGCTGCCCGAGTGCAAAGTGTTTGGGGATCTCTCCTGGCCACAGGGGTTGAGATCGTGTTTTCTGTCTCCTGAAAGGCTGTAGCTGTGGCAGCACCAACATCCTTGGTGAGGGTGATCTCAGGCAGACCTGTGTCATCCAAGTTGACACGTTGAGACCCGGCTTCATCTCCACATACAGAACAACCTTTTTCTGTCAACAGGTCAGTGGAAGTGAGAGACACTTGGATTAGAGATAACCGAGTTGAGGAAAAAAAATATTGTTGTTGCCAACTGCAGATGTGTTAGAATGAGAATGGATAGCAGGAGTGTGCTCAGGTCAGTGAGGGTTTCACCAGGGAGAGGATACGTGAAGCTCCTGTTACAGCTGGTGGTCTGGCAAGTGAGTACAATCCAAATCTGTCATGTTTCAGGTAAACACCCAGATTTTTGGAAGTCACGGTATCTGCAGCAGTTTGCTGACAACCTTAGTGAACTGTGGATGTCGCCTGATTTTACTGGTGGGACTGGGAACTGCTTCCAGGATCTTGACAATGCAAGTAGAGCGTGTAGAGAAAGCTGCTTTGTGCCGTCCATGGGGTTAAGTGTTTCCGTGTCCTGGAACCAGCCTTTCGATGTGAACTCAGTCCTCCTGCACAGTTCAGCTTGGTGCTGTTACCACTTCTGCAGCTTCCATGTTCTAAGCAATAATAGGATTAATTGTTTTCTAAGCTCCTGGTACATCTTTTAGCATATGCAGGAGGCAGGCAATAAATAACTAAAAGAAGCCTACAGAGCAGTGGCTCCCGCTGAGGTTTTTACTGAGCACATAGAGAAATTGATTCTGTAAACTTCACTTGCTGGAGTGAAAAGTTAAAGCAGAGAGAAAAAATGCTAAGAAATAGGTACACAGGACAGTCATCTTCATGTTAGGATTCTCTCTATAAAATGTGCACATAAGAGGCTTGGAAAAAGTTCCTAAGGAAAGGAGCTCCGGTTCAACGTCTCAGAGGCAGAGGGAACCACAGCACTTGACACGCTGTTTAAAATCCTGCAGAAAATGCTTAAAAAACGAATTACTGTCTGTTCCAGATCCTGGTTCAGGGTCCATGTGCAATCTTTTCTCAGTCAGCACTTCTGATGGATTCTGCAGGATGCCAAACTGGAAATGAAATGTCTGCAGGCTGTGAAATTTGGCCCTTGCTAGACCGAGGCTCTGATCTGGAGACTGGCAGCGCTTGGGCATATGGTTGTCCCCACAGACAGCTCATCATCTCCAGCAGAGCCCTGGCAGTCTCTGGGAAAATCCCCTGACTTTTCACACAGGAGAATGAGCAAGAGGATCCGAATGGTCCTTAATGGCTTGAAAAATCAATTAATCAAAGACCTAATCTTTCAGTTGCTTCTTTCCAGGGGAAACTCCTTCCTTCTTCCTTAATGAGAGCTGCTATAAACAGGCTTTTTTCCAATATGTAGCTCATGCTGATGCTCTCCATGCGCCCCGCATTGCTCTAAAGAGAGATCTTTGCAAGGTACGAGGTTTGATGCCCAGGGTAAGTGCCAAGATCATGGCTGGATGCTTGTGGCTGTATTCTAAGGACATACACCAAATTAATCTCAACCTAAGCTATTCTAAATAGGGAGAACTGCTTGTTGTTTGTTTGGTTTTGTTTTTGTTTTTTCTTACTGTGCTTTTAAAGTGGGCAATAATAGATGCCACTCACAGCTATGATATCATCTTGGAGTTGCCAGAAAGTCCTTTTTTCTAAAATAAAAAGCAATAACATGGAAGATCCCCTGCTGCAAGCATGGTCATAATTTACTGTGCTCACACGGCTGATCCCCTTGATTTCCTGGGCCCCCAACCCTAGGATGGAATGAGAATCCTTTAAATGTTCTCTTTTCCTCTTCCCTGAGGCATGGGCTTGCAGATACTGTGCCTAAACCTGGAGCTTATCAGATGAAGAATAGGAACATTGATCTAGTGAACTCACTGCTCTGTCTAGTTCAGCCCTCCATCACTAACCGGCTGGTTGCCCCGGATCTGGGCATGTCCCAGCAGACCTGTCTCCACGGTTGGCTGCAGATAGACCTGTGAGCCTCTGCACGTGAGGTGCGTCCTGTGTGGGGGCTCAGCAGCGTGCTTGTGGCTTCCGGGCTCAAATGGACCCATGTCCAGCCAGAACAGGCAGAGGAACTTGCATCTGACTGCAGATGTGTAGGCACAGCCTTAATCTCCCTGTGTCTTGGTTCTGTCAAAGGGGTCTAATAGCCCACTGCATCACCCAGGTAGTATGGGATAAAAACCTATTAATCATTGCACAGCGCTGAGACAGATAGGTTTTATTCCCAGAATAAGTACATAGATAAACCGTGATCAACTAAAGCTAACATTAACACACTGGTATCTGTGATTTACATAAACTGGTCCCTGAAACCACAGTTGGATGGTGCTAAAGAAGAGTTTATGGGCCATTAAGTGTTTAATTTGGCAGATGCAGTTCAGTCATGAAATGATCTGCTCTCCTGAAGTGACAAATGTGAAGGGTTTGCATTGCTTGGTTTTTAATAGAAGAAGAGGAAGGCTAAGTATTAAAAGTAGGGTCCCTGAATGGACAGGTGTCAAGGAGATCCCCTCAAATGCAGAAAGGTTTGGCTGCTTTAGTCTTCACTCTGGCTAATGTCTAAGAAAATCTTCCCCTAACTACAGAACATACTGGCAAATTGTGCCTCACATTGTGGAGACAGAGATTCATCTTGGAAAGGTATTGAAAGCTTCTGTTCTACCATTGTCATCTGGGAAGATACAGTATTGATTGATCCTGGAGTTTCGTTTGATTGGTTGCATTGGTGATTACAATATTGATTTGTTTCACATGCTGTGTTTGTTCCATGCGCTGCTCTGTTGCAGCAAGATTTAGTCCAACTTGCTGCGTGTTTTTTCAGGAGAGGAATCAGGCAGAATTCATTTTTCACCAGATAGTCTCACAGAGTAATTAACTGAAAGGGGGCTGATGAGAATTACTGAATTACCCAGGGAACACAGCAGAGTCAGAGCTTTTTCAGGCATGTGTAAATAAAGAAATCTGCATACCCCAAATATTTAAAGCAAATATTGTATTCGAAGGGAAGTGTGTAATTTGAAAAAGTGGAGAAACACAATAATAGCTGCAAGTGGTTTCAAAAACGTGCTGCCACAGTGAATGCAGTAGGGAGATCTGCAGAGTAGCTGCGGAGTTGCCCCTTGAAATGCAGCGAGGGAGGAAGAGGAGGATGACTGCAAACTCCCACCCTGGCTTGAAATTTGCTTCAGTGGTGTCTCTTGCCTTGTCTTCATCTGCCTCGCTCAGCACTTATGTCCCCAAAACAGAGGGTCTGCCATCCTGTCCCATGGCTGGACACGTAATTAGATACCGTCACAGGGTCCTGCAGATGAGAAGTTTTGAACGTGAATTTTAAACGCTTGCTCTTATTCATCCCATCTGGTATGAGATACTAATTAAAAAAGTGAGACATTTCTAGGCCTACATGTGTAATGCGGAAGGAAAGAAATGTACTCAGAATGTGAGACAATGTCGCATGGTGTTGCTGTTGCACTGAACCAAATTTTCATCAGTACTGGATACTTTAATTAATTGCTATGCTAATTGATATACTCCAGAGCACACCGAGAGTCCTTGGGTTTTTTCCCACTGGTAAAACTGAAGAAAGGTGAAAATGACTTACCCTCACTTGCTTGACTTTTTCCCCACTGGAAAGTATTAAGAATGAGCAAAGCAATGAGAGGTGAAAGTCACATATTGAATAAACGTATTTCCAGTAAAGTAGAAAAAGGAAAACAAAGTAGTAAGAGAAAGTGCTGTGTTTCAGTGCCGAAAATGTGTGCATGCCGAAAATAGGCATATGCTGGGGAGCAGGAAGGTATTGAAAAAAATGCCCAAAGTTTGGCAAAATGGGAAAAAGACCCCTTCAGTTTTAATGCACTTCCTTCCCTTTAACAGCTGATGAGATGAATGGGACAGAACAACAGTTCAGTTGCTTATTTTTCCACACAAATATTTGTGTGGAAAATCCCTAAAGGCAAGCAATTGTTCCTTTTGCACAGGGATTAATATTATATTTAATACATAATTTATCATTATTAGTCCATCCCAATTGATTTTTTTTTGTCTTCAGTGTTCAAAATATAATGGCTTCTGTGAATTTTTTAAGTACTCATAATATAAATTCATAATGAAGATTGTTAACATCAATAAAGGGCTACTTACCTCTCAATTCTACTGATTCTGCTTAGGAGAGGACTGGGATTAGAGAGTCCCCTAATGTTGAAGGCATTGCCAGAGGGTTGTGAGCAATTTGCTGCTGTGTGTCAGATGGATCTGCACATGGAAATGAAACTCACTGGTGGTATCTAGTGTTCCCCTTTGATTTTTTTATTTTTCAACAAATATTTGATGTTTTGCTGGAAAAGTAAAACTGAAAATTGACTTCTTATTGAACGGTGCTGGAAATGAACTGTCACTGAGCGGTGGCTGAGATGGGCACCATCAAGTCTTGCAGGATCGTTGGCTTTTGGCGGGGAGTTCAGCATTTGGCTGGGGGGGTCCAGGTGCTGGTGCCCATGGGGACACGGATGTAGGTCACGTTCACTCTTCTACAGGGCTTGTCTACTTTCCTGTGGCTATCAAGGCATCCTGCTCCTAAGATCCAAGTTCTTACAGTGCAGGAGATTTCTACATTCTTATACAGAACTATACAGATTATTTCCCTGTGCAGAGCTTGTATATAAGAAGGGAAATGGCTTGTAATCTTTACATAAACCTATTTGTCGCAGCAACGCCATTTGGGTACCTCAATACACATCTCCTTTGCTTGCAATATCGTGACCATCTACACAGTTACATGTTCCGTCACCCAACTGCCAGGACAAATGCCCGATGTACGGACATGGGTATTGCATCTGGCTATCCATGAAAATATGCTTCATAAGAGAGACCTTTTATTGTTCTGAGAAAACAGCTGTATTTTAATGAAGGTCACCCCTAGGTGAGGTGAAACTGTTGTGTGGCATCTCTCCAACCCAGAAATCAATTCACATTGCTGCTTTCCAGGGCAACTGCAACTTTGGCTTGAAACTCGTTCTCGCAATCTTTCAATCAAGCTTTCCTGGTCATTACAATACATAGAGATCTGCTGTGCCATGGCTGTATGATCATTCAATTGGGGAAAAAACTGCTAATGCACATATGTTGACAACCAATTTATTCATTGCAAAATAGTAAAGCATCGAGTATCCATTCCGTGTCAGTTGGAAGGCACTGTGCTGTATTTGTTGCCATCATCATTATAAGGGTTACAAATGATCTACCTGAAGCTCAGCATATATCTTCTAGGATAAAGTGTCAACACAAAGATAATAGGGGTGAATTTAGAATACAGCCTTTGGTACACTCGCCGCTTTGCACTGTAAGTCAATAGATGTTGGAAACTGCAAAAAGAAAGTGGTGGAAGACAAGTCTGATTCAGGAACCTCGCTTTTGTTTTGAAGATGATTGTTTACCCTGCCCAGCACTGACAGCAGCTAAGTACAGTAAAATGATCTTCTTTTGAAGAAAAATTTTTGTCCTAATCTTCTTTTGTGTCGTTGTCATGAGGAAGTACATGGAAGGAATAATCAGGAGAGCAGATGGCATTTTGAATAGTGGGTCTATTCAGACATTTTCAAATCTCTAATTGGTCATTGGTTTTAAATGTTAATATGCTTCACTAGTAAATCATTTCTATTCTCTCTTTTTGATGTTTGCAAAGAATTATGAAAGAAATAGATACATTACTAAGAGTGGTACCAAAAAATCAGCATTCAAGCAGTGGTGCTAAGTAGCAGCTATGAACTCCAGCAGCTATGAATAGGATGACTGTCATTCAAACTGATTAACAAGTGACAGGCTGAAAAGCAATGCAGGGACGTGTTATGTGTTGTTATAAACTGGCAAAACTAGAATGACTTGGGTGGAACTACACTGATTAACACCAGCAGAGAATGCAGTTTGATGTCTGCTGTTATATCCTTGCTTCATACAGCATTTCTTGCCTTGAGGAGAATGCACCAGGAGCATCTCCTGCAGTACAGCAGGAGGCAGCTTGTACAAATGGGTTTAGCTCAAAACAAATAGATCTGAACTTTCAAAGGACGTGCGTGGTATTAGATTGTGGAGGAAACGCTGTTATTTTTTGCTCACTTAACATGCTGACTTAGGTAGGAAGTCACGGTGAGAAACACCTCTAGAGAAGGCAAGTCAGGGTATGTTCCTAAAAAGTGCTCCCTTGGTGTGTATTTGATGGTGTGATGATGGGTTATGTGATGGCAGCCGTGTGGTTTGCCCCATTTAAAACATCACAGGTGCTGGAGGAGGAGACGGTATCTCCAGAGCAGGGCACTGGGCTGGCTGAGTTATGGCATTTCCGCTAGAGAGAACATTACAGACGTGAAGCTGTGCTCCACTGGAAAGATGAAAGTGAGGAAGCAAAGGGAACCCAACCAAAGGATGACAAAAGAACTCAGGCGGACGTTGCTGAAGGAAATTGCTCAAAGTTGCTGTTTCTTTCTAAGAATGCATTCTTGGGGAACTTTTTGGTGAAATATATGCTGTTGTACTTCTGTACCCCGTTGTGACCCAGATTCTTTCTTACAATATCTTTTTTTTTTTCAAATAGAAACCTTCTATAAAGAAGCATTTGGTAATGTTTCTGCCTGTAGACATTATGAGACACAAAAGAAGGAATGAAAGAAATTGAGAGAAGGAAGGCCTTGGCGCAGGCGCTATACCAAGGTATGGACTGGAGTGGGATCTGCCTTGGTGACCATATGTGGAGTGGTTTTCTGACTATATAATGGCTTCTGAGTCAAATCAAATACCAAACATCAAATGGGTAACTGTAGATTTAAAGTAGATACCCATGCCAATACTGCCAGCATTGGAGTATGGTGAAAAATACGTGCAGCACCTCTGGGAAGGATGGTGGATGCTGACGTGGCCCTAAATAGAGCAGGTTAATGGAACAGCATTAACAGCTCTGAGGAGACGTGACAGATCCAGGGTTAAGTTGCAGTTTACAGCAGAGGATAGGTGAGGAGGGGAGTCTGTCAAAGTTACCTTGTCAGGTCTCTCTCTTTGAATTTGATAGGCACACCCATCACTGAGGCTTCTGACTGATGGCTGTTTGAGACATATTGCAACAGCAGGGTCCTCATGGACTTCAGAGAAGCTTTGAGACTGATGGGGGTACAGAGAGCAATGCTTGGGATGGACTTTCTTGAATGGGGTGTTATTGGTGGATATGTACTAAAGAGATGGCCAGCTAGGAGGTGCTGCCTGCACAGCAGGGAAAATAAAGCTTCGGAAGCACTTGCCTTTTTCTGCTTCTTTCCTCCAGCAAGCGATCCTTGCTTTGTGCCGGCCACAGCGATCTCCAGTCAATCACTGCCAAGGTGCGTGGAGCCCTTCAGTGTCTGGGTTGAGCATTTCTACAATATTAAACATTACTGTGTATGTGAGTCAACAATATAGTGCCTTAAAGAAGTGGAAAGATGTCGTATGCACTTGTTAAAGCATCTTGTTTCAGAGACATTTGGATCCACAGGGGTTCTTTGCACTTTTTGTGATGCAGTTGACAAAATAGAATCAAGCTATAGCAAGAAACAGCATCAGCTCTGAAAAAAACCATCATCACTATATGTGAAGCACAGATGGTGCTTTTGGTACTTGTTATTATAGCTGTTTTTAAGTTTATTGGAGAAAAATATGGATTTTTAAATCTTACACCTGCATGCTGAGAGGAAACATATGTAGAGAATCAGTGAATCCCTTGGTGTATTCTGAGTGGATCGTTACACACACGGAGGAGGAGTTTGCCTTTCTCACTCGCTATGACCCGTATTTAATTCTGGACACGGGCACAGTGCAAGATGAAAAAGATATATGTTTTCTGTCCTGTGTGTTAATGGTCTGGTTGCAAAGATAAAAAGCACACGCAATCTTTTATTTCATGTACCCTGTGTACATGCTTGTGCGTGGATGGGCACACCTGCACCCAAATATGCCTGATTGTATTTGTTGCGTTTTTGTACAGAGACGTCAGCAGGGTAAACAGAGCAGCTTACAGGGATTAGATCAGAAAGACTCTTAAGAACAGCTTCTTTGCAAGAGTAACAGATCAAAGCCAGTGAGATGTTTAAATACAGCTTCATGCAAATATCCGTGAGTTACTGTCCCATCACTGCCTCTGTCAGTACTTTCCTGGCTGGTTCTTTACCTCATTTTCTGCAGTCATGGCATATATGTTTTCCTTTGGTATTGCTGGGCAAGCTGTGTCCCCAATGATCTTCTCAAGACACTTTTGGAGTTGTAATGTTGCTTTTTTTTGTCATGCTTTTAGTTACGTTTCTTTGCCTGTTTCTAAGTTTCTTCCAAAATCTTGTGCTTTCTGGAACATCCTTATATTTCATAAAAGGGAAGCTCAGAGTTACACCCGGCACCCCAAAAGTTAGAACTTCTCAGGCACGGCTTCACTTTTTGCATGCAAAGACACATATGTTTTTGCACTGTAATTTATATGTGAAATTATCCCTTGGTCCAAGTGGGTGGGTACATGTGTATGCATCTCTTTGTGTTCTTTTCTCTCTTTCTACTCTTACCAGACTCACTCTAGGATGCTCAGATAGCTGAGCTAGTTTAGAGCTGGGTTCAGCTTTCTGACCCCAGCACAGGCTTCTTGGGGCTCTCTCTGCCTTTGCTCCCAGCTGGAGAGTAACGTCACTTCTCTAACTCATAGGTGCGCTGCAAGAATGAACTTATTGAAGCTTGTGACCCTGTGTTGGTGAGAGTCGTACAGGCAGGTTGCTCACTGGAGTCCTGTCTGCATGGAAACTTCTTTCCTGTTCCTTAATATTATCGCTGTGATCCTGCTGCAGCCTTTGAAGATCTCTCTCTCACAGTTGTTCCTCCTCAGCCACGCTTGATGCATTTTAGAAACTTGCTTTTTATCTACAGAGAGGTAAAAAAAACCCCTTATTCTGATGTGCAGCAAATACAATGGCTTCACCCACCAAGATAATGCAAGAGAATTGAAGATCCTCCTTCTACCATTAGGCGCCTGCTCCTTGTGAGAAATGCAGTTTTCAGTTTCCTCTTTCCTGAATGCAGTGGGAGGCCAAAGCAGATTTTTTCTTGTCAAGTTTTTACCTATTTTATGAGCTTTTAGATGGCTTTTTGGCACTGGGAGCTAAAGGGCAGAAATATCAAATAGTAGCTCTTCCCCCATGCTGGAATGTCACATTCTTTCTTCCTTGGGCTCTGCAATGTGCAGGCAGGGTGTTTGCATAGTAAGTGCCATGTCAAGTCAAGGTTAAAGCAGGATTATTTATTCCTTTTTTCAACTTGGGATCAAAGTACAGTGCACATTGTATGGAAATCACATTTGAAACAGCTGAGTTCAATTACCTTCTCAAATAATTGTCAGGAACATGCAGTTGCTTTTGAGGTGGAGGGTATTACTTACAGGAAAACCTGACCTTGGACATACGCACATGGCCTTCTGATTTCAATGCATGGCTCTTCAGGCAGAATGTAAATCCTGCTGAGGGTCAAATCCAAGCTGCTAAATAGCAGCGTCAGTCGGGCAGGGGCCAGATACTGCCAACTAATCAGACATCCTGCCATTGGGTTCTTGGGAAAAGGACTTGTGCCAAGCACACCCGAATGCAGTTTGCTTCTGTATTTTGGCTCGTATGTGCTGGCCATGACATATCCTGAGGGTATGGCAGTCCAGCTCCACTTATCCCCAAAACCAAGCTCCTTGTCAGGGCAGTTTTCAAGCACTGGCAGCTGCATCCAGGGGAGCAGCCCTGTGGGATGCCTGTCAGCACAGCTGCAGAGGCATCGCTGTTACCTCTGAGTTTATATCTCAGTTCCAGAATTGCACTTCTCTATTTGTTCCTCCCAAGGACAACTTTTAAACTTCCCTGACGCTGGTTCCAAGTGGGTGGAGCGGTGGCAAAAGGAGCTGCTTTGATTTAAACGAGTGAGGGGGGCAGTGCTACTTTGTCTGCCTGATTATTTATCTCCCTAGTTACACACAGCACTTGCTTTCTCTGGAGTGATTCAAGCATATCATAACCTCTTGCTTTAGCTCTTTTATCACACTGGTTTGCTGCTACAGTTCAGTCAGAAATCTGTCTTGGACTCTGCAGAGCAGAGGATGTCATCTCATTTTATTTGGCTTCAACGTGCCTCCCGCGTGTTTTTTCAGGTTTCCCGTTTATCACGCAGAAGGCTCTGAGAACTGCATTGGATGCTTTTTGGCTGGGCAGAATAGGCTTTAACAGTATTAAAAGCCTCCTTCCAATGTCAGCTAGAGATAAATGGGTGTGAGGACAGGTGCTCAGCAGGGCTTGCTGTGTCCTGGAGCGTGCAGTTGCTGGGGATGCAAGTGGCATCTTATTGTGCTCAGGGATTCTCGGAGGGGTTTTAACCAAAACATCCATTGATTTCAGCACAAGCAGCAGCGTACTCAAGGTTTTTCTCGATCCTCCTGCTCTGCTATGGATGCATTCACGTATGTGAACATTAGAAGTGATGTATGTGAGATCTGAGCTCAGACTCTGGGTCAGTGCAAATCCCAATGTCTGTAAACAATGTGAATTTGCATTATTACAATGACAACCATTTACTTCTCTCCTTCTCAGGTACAATTACATCTCCCATACCCGGTACCTCTCATTACTCCCCAACATTTTTTGCCAAGGGTAGGACTTTGCCTCCTCATCATTGCTCTGGGTAAATTTGGACTTTCCTGAAGGAATGCTGGATACAGCATCTCTTGGATGGTCCTTCCAGAGGTGATGCCTCATGAGGTTTTGTGATGTGCAATGTAGAAGAAAGAACATACAGACTAGACTGTGGTTGAGACTTTGGGAATAAGGGCATGATATAAAGAGGGGAGAATCATCTAACATCTGACAGGGCAGCAGTGGGTCCATCCTGGAGCTTTAACCTTGCCAGTTAAAGGAAATATATAAGATTAGAGAATCTTGATTAGAGCATCTTGCAGTTTTGGATTTGCCAAGGACATTCCGATTCTCTCACTGAAAAGTGTCCAGCCAGCTGGAGTTTTGGAAGCTTAGTGTGCATAAAAGAGCGTTTGTGTGTGTGGAGGGGGACAGGTAGCAGAGAGGTGTTAAGTAGCTGGTGCTTATTTGTTGTGGCAATTCCTTCTGGAAACAATGTACCCAGACCTGAGGTTTTACTTTACAGCTCCTGAGCTGAGCTCAGGTTGAGAAGGATTGGTTTCTCCCTCTTTGTGCATCTCAAACTTTAGGGAGAAGAATTTATTTAGTTTCATTTCATCTGATCCTAATTAATGAAAAGTAATTTTTGCTAGTTCTGGGCAGAAAAAATAATCTTTGACTATTTTGTAACTTTGTGGATATGTGTAGGTGCATGGCAAGAAGCTTTATAATTCTAGCAATTATGACAAGGCATCCATAAAGATGAGGCTGAAACCCTATTCTGCAGCATTGTAGCTTAAAGGAGTGTTATTTAATACCTATTAATGGAATCACTGAAGCATAAATACTCCCAGCTCAAACGGATTTTGTTAACTCCTTTGTGCTGGCAGTTTCAGAGGGGGATGGCAGATCATTCACAGCTGTCTGGCTGGATGCTTTTCCTCCGTTCAGTGCAAGGGTTTGTGCCATGGGCTGGTGGGCAGGAGGAGGAATTGCAGGAGCCCTTTTACAGGCTTAGTCCTGGTGTTCCCTGGGCCACAGAGAAACTGTGCTTGCAGCTGTGATTGCAACACAGATGTTTCCAGAATAGCTTTTTTTCATTCTATTTAATAGGGAGGGACTTCATCCTCCATGTGAGGGATGCTGGGTGTGCGGGCACTGCAGTCCCTGCCTTGGTATCACTGCTCACTTTGGAGGGGACAGCAGTGCAGAGTCACTGAATTTGTCCTGCCTGATAGTGAGCCTTTAACAGAGCACTCCTGGCCTTTTCAAGTATTATAGATACTGGAGAGAGAGGTACCACCAAGGAACAATCCAGTACAGCCAAGATCAGGACCTACTTCTTGGGGTTCCTGAATCTTCGCAGGGATTTGGAAGATCCTAGAGCTGAAAGCCCAGTAATGCAGCTGTCTCAGTTCAGTGTCCCTCAAGTCCCTTTTATTCTAGTTTCATGCTGTTTACTCATGGGTTCGAAGATCCTGGGTACAGCTCCTGCTTGTCATGGGACTGGCATATAAATACTTAGTGCTTAAAAGGAAAAATAATGCATGTTGGACAGTTTGCATGCAAATTTTTGGGTAGCTGTGGGACACAAGGATGTCTTTTCATCCCATTCTTTGAATCACAGGATTAAAAGAAATATAGAAGTTGAATTTCCTGGGCAATAACATGATTCCAGAAGTTAAGGCTTAAAAAAGAGCAATTGTTAATGTGAAACTGATAATAAATGAGAGTGAGCAGATTTATAATCCATTTGCTTCTGGGGCATGCCTACACAAGAAATGTAGTCAAACTGTTCTGGAGACTGATTTAATTAAAATTGGTACAAACTCCCTGTGTGGACTCTAAGATAGGTTAGGTTTGCATTGTGCCGTGAAGTGTGATTCTTGGCATGTGTAGACAGGCCACAGATTGCTAATTATAATAAGTGATGAAGCTGCACCAGGTCAGGTTTCTGCCATGCGGCATCTAAGCACAAGCTCATATGGCATATACCAAAATCAGTGCTCTGTCCTCTGCCTGCCAAACCAGTCATTTGAATGTAAGAGTCACACTTCAGTGATCTTTAAGAAACACTGAACTAAATACAGTGACAAAGAGCAGAAAAAATATGTTGATCATGGAGTTGGGGCTTGTTGTAGGGCCAGACCTTCAGCTCTGTCAGTGGCAGCTCAGGCAGAGTTTTCACATCATGCTGCATCCAAACAGGAACCTTGTTTTTTTCGGTGCTGCAGATTCTTAAAACTAACGAGATGCTTTGACTTCCTCCCAGTGCCACTAATGCCTAAAGAACTGCTCTGGATCACTGCTCAGCAAAGCAGAGTGCTGTCTCCAGTAACCCCCTGTCCCCAAATTTTCCATTTGAAGGCTGGGAAAAGCTCTTTGGCATCCCTAGGGTGTCATCAGAGGAGCCGTGAGGTTGTGGGCAAAACGAGGGACTGGATCTGAGTGCCGTGTGCTCGCCTTCTCTGGAGATGAACTGTCTCTGTCTAGTACTGGAGCACTTGGGATCAAAAGCTTCCCTTACACAGCCTGAGCCTGTTCAACAAAGCGTGAGGATGGTTTCTGGCTCGTCTGTTCATTCAGGCTTTTAATTAGTTACCAGCTATCCTCATGGTGAGGAGTTAGTGCCTGGTGTTATTGAGGTACTTATTCGAGCGTTCACGTTTATGCGAATGCATTCTTCCTATATTGGATTTCAGGCAGTCACAAGCCGAAGTAAGGAATTAAATGTCATGTAAAGAAGAAATGCGACCCATTGATCAAGATGCACTGCCCCACCAGTCTATTCTGGCTGTGAGTTGGCTATTGTCTCAGCCACAGAGCCTGGTTTTTGCATGGGTCTTGTCATTGCAGTGCTGCAAAATGTTTTCTGGGCTGGTATAAGCACTGCTTGACTGCTTCCAAAGAACTGGGCTGTGGGCCTGAACCCCAGACAGGTGAGGACACATCTCACTATACTGAAAAACAAGTTCTTAGCAAAACCACGATACATAGAAGCACTCAGCAGCTTCTTACCTACTCCCATAGTGCAGTAGTACCGCAGCTGGGTCTGCAGTCATTCCATACCCATGTCAGAAGACAGAGCATCACCAAATAATCCCAGACAGACTCAAGAGTCAACTAGACATAATCAAGGAATGTATTTTTAACTGCAGAGTTGAGATGGAGATAAAGAGCAAGAAAGACACAATCTATTTCCCCTTTTAAACTTGTGGCACACAAGGGAGCAGATCTCCCCGTGATGTAAATCAGCGCAGCTCCACCGACCAGAGAGAACAAGCGTGATTTATCCTGCCTGAAGGCCTGCACAGAAAGTGCTTGAGGTTTCTTGCAATTCATTGGAGACTTGTGACCGTCCTCTGGAGTGATTTGCAGCATGGGCAACTTGTAATTACAAACACTTGATAAATCTCCTTTAGAGAAACTGAGGAGTTTGGTAAGATGCTTGAGTTGGTGATGGCTGATTTAACTTCTTATAAGAAGGCTGCATTTCTGTGATTTTGATCTCAGCACAAAGGCATGGTGCAGCAATACTATGGAAGAAGTTCTGAGGGTTCAGCCAAGCTTTAAAGTATTTCAAGGATCTTCTTTGTCTTGTGGAGATCAGTGGGTTCCTTTCCAGGCAGCTGAAAAGCCTGGGGGAAACAAAAGGAACCTATTTCAAGCCATTTTTGAGAGAACAATGCCTCTGCAACACCTGACACCTTTTGCAGCTGGTAAATACCATTCCCTATCAGCTACCTAATCTTTCTTAGCAGTGTTATGCCACCTACACCTGACCACCAAATTTCCACTCTGTTTGCCTCTGCTGACATTTATCTAACAAAGAGCCACTAACTGCTCTTTTATCAGCACAAGAATGAGCACAGGAAGAGACAAATATGATGGGCACCTTACAGCAGCACACAGAGATATGCTGCTACCTGTATATCCAGCCTCTGTAATGGTTATATTGAGCTATTGCTCGGAGAAAAAAATGCTGCCAGGTGCTTGGAATGATATAACTCTCTTGTTACTGGGACAGAAATTGATGCTGTTATATACTAACTCCTTTCTCTGCTGGATGTCTTATTCTTGTTAAAGATTTCAAAATACTCATGATATAAAGGAAACACAGGGCTTTGGGCATGGGCTTTTCTGTCAGACATATCTAGATATCACTTGTGTTGCCCTGTAATTAGCAACCAATTAACACGGGGAATGGAGCTGATAGTCTGTTCTTTTTTGTTTTGCTGTCTCCAGTTGTGCGTGGGGACTTGTGGGTCTGACTGTGAATGGGAGAGAGGAAGAGGAGAAGGTCCTGCCTGCAGAGCTCAGCACGTGAGTGGAGCTTTCTGGGTTTCCCCTGTTCTTCCCATATAGTTTTCAGAATCTGAATTTCTTAGGCAGCTGTAAATATATACATCTGGCTGGTTGGTGCCAACCACTGGAAATGGCGTTTGACTGTGGTCCTTGGTTGTTCTGTTGGTGGACCCATGTGTAGTTTGACATTAACAGTCACACAGAGCCTTGCCCTCCTCTGTCAGATTGTGGAAAACTGTCCTGGTCCCCTCTCACTTGACGTCTGGTAGAACTGGAATGTGGCTTTTCATCAGAGTTTCTGTGATCTGCAGCTCCAAGGAGCTGAAGAATTTAAAGCAGTTTAACAAAGACAGCTATCCCCTGGGGACAGAGCTGCCCTGAGAGCCAGCTGGCAGTGAAGGTTTTAACCTTGATTTCAGTATCTACAGAAACACGGGGTTTTTCTGAGTTTATAAGGCTGGGAGGTGGTCAACAGGATTACATTACCGTGTTCACCATGCTGAAGAGCAAGGCTGTGTAATGAGACACCCATGCCTAATTAGAGCTGATGTTTATTAAAGGTGAGTACAATTTTGCTAAGAGGCTATTAGAGTAAAACGCGTAAGGAAAAAAATCGCATTGCAAACAATAACAAGGTCCCAGAATTGCCTTGAACTGTGCAGCTGAGATTCTGAAGTACTGTCAGGTCATCTCTGCGTTAAGACTGAACTGCTGACGTTTGTTTAATTACAATATATTTATGAAATGGAGCAACAGTCCTAATCGCTCATGTGTGCTTATATGATGTCTTTTGTGCAATATCTTTATTCAATTTGAATAATTTTTCACTCACACTGTGCCTATAGCTTATATAGGGGTTTGGAGTATTCACCACTCACCTTTTTGTGGTAAAAAAGAGTCCTGGCCAAGTACACGCAGCCTTTCTGGGAAGGGAAGCCCTGCAGAAACACAACGAAGTTGTGGTTCAGTTAAGATAATTCCATTTCAGTAAGCTCAAGACTTTCCTCACAGTAACAAGTAAACTTACCCAGGCATTGATGTTTGCAGGTTGTTTTGGGATTTCCTGTATTGTTTTCAGAGTGGTTTTCTGGATATCCATTATTAAAAATTTAGCAACTTGCCTAGCTGCAGGTTAGTAAAGTATGAACTTTTTCTGAAAGTTTTTAGAAGCTGAAGTGTACTGAAAATCCCCTCTAGGTGCTGTGTGCTCCCAAAGCGGGAGTATGGATCAGCAGAAAGCCTTACTGGTCTGGAACTTTTTGGAGAATGCCATTTTGCTAAGGGTTTGGGCACCATGTCTCAGGGTCATTTGCGACATAATGAAGTCATTTCAGCATCACTGCAGTCATTGATTGCTCTGCAAACCCCGGACTGTTGGAAACTGCAAGTACATGGGCAGATGGGGAATCTGATGTGGATTCCGCTGGTGAGTGAGGGGCAGTGTGGCTGTACCTCTGTGGGAATCAAAGATCAGAACAAGCACTGAAAGCTAATCCATAAGATGATTCATGCGATAAGAACTTATCAGGATGATGAAGTATGTGAGGTGTGTGTGGTCTGTTGCAATTAATGCACAATGAATAAGCAAGGCAGATTCTGGGTGTTGGTATTCACAGCCACGCTATGTGGTACATGCATGTCAGTGCTACTGACAGCGTGGAGAATTCAACAATAATCAAAAACTTCCAGTTGCTTGGCCTTGGTCATTAGCATTTAGCAAGCCAGAATAGCCTCCTTCTAAATAATTAAAAGGATTTGAAAACATGCATCATAAACTACAAGTTTTGCTCTTCAGGGCCACACAGTTGTTACATTAAATAGCCTGTCTAGATCATCAGGTTGTAGGCACTGGTATTTTACATACCTGTACCACCCTTCACATTCCCTACTGGGAAGTCTTGCAGATTTTAACAAATTTGCAATTAGACTAGAATGAAAAAATGCAAAGCCATTCCAGGCAGACCTTTGAGATTCTATAATTGGAAAACGCGTCTCAAAGCTAGGAAAGGGCAAAGAGTTTTGCAGTAAAATACCGATCGCCCAGAGAATTCTAGAAGGAGGGTTTGGAAACTGCAGCAGCTAAAAGAGAGGGTTTTTCTTCAAACAGCAATAAAGCACTTGGAGTATCCATGTAACTTTTGTGAAGAAAATGTGTCTCTGGAAGCCGCCGCACTTGTCTTTGAATGAGTTATTGCCTCTTAGCAAGCTTTAGGGTGTTGTTGAAATCCTGCCTTGCAAGGCTTGAGGGATGAAGACAACCGTTTCAAGGATCACGCTGAAATCATCGCTGTGGGCCCTGGCACTGGGGAACAGGAGAGCAGTGACGGCCAGTTTTCTAGGTCCAGAACTGCTGTCCTTGTTTCCCATGATTTCCAGCATAATGAGCATCTTAGTGTCAGGTAAGTTTTAAAAAGAGATGCTTTCTTAAAAACAAATAGTTGCTGCCAGCAGGGTTGCAAGCTGGGACTACTAAAAGATGATCTGATGAGGATAGTTAACTGCAGATGGGATGTGGATTTCACTCTACTAGTTTATCAACAGGACCTTTCTGCAAAGCTCTTATGTGTGCTGCCAAATTCAGCTTCTGAAGAAAGGAAAGTAATACAAGTCCAATATTAATGTCTAGCTAATTACCTGCTACCTGAAAAAAACAGTGAAAGCACAGGGCATTGTGTAAGCCTTGTTTTGTGTCTCTTTTTCCAGATACTACGCTTGTTTGTTATAAATGTATTTTCTTCCTCAAAGACCTCTAGTAGACTCTATAGGATATATTGGTCTTTTGATACATCCAGAAGATACTTCTGCAGTTAAAAGGAAAATATAATTTAAAAAAATGTATGTGTGTGCCCAGGTTAGCACTTCCTGAAAGAAGGGAAAACCTATAAGGAAAACAGCAATGACTTATGTCACGCAAACAATTATTTTGTTTGCCTTCTATTTTATTTTGAACTCCCTTTTAAGCAACCCTATAAGTCTTCTAATGCTGATATCTGCTCTTTGATCGTAATGTTTCCCTGCTGCCTAGTTAAAGTAAGGAGAAAAGAAGCCTCATGTTCCATATGTTTATTGAGGGAATTTTTTGTGTGTGCAGTTCACGTAAAATTGCATCCATTCGGCTCATGATCCATAGTGCAATTTCATTAACAAAGCAGCACTCTACCTTTTGTATGTGCTGTTATGCTTAAAGCCCATTCCTGTTGTTGTTTCTCCCATAAAAATAGAAATTTTGCAGATTATTTAGTTTAGTTCATTTCCAGTTCTATTTTCTTTGTTTGTAGGCCAAATACCTTTTTAGAAAATATTTGCCAGAGTAATTTTCATTTTTCCGTTCAAGATAAAACTTGTACTGAAAGTTGAATGCATTTATTTGCTCGAGATTTTCAGTTATATAAGTTGGGAAGTTGATTTTTCTTTCACTCTGTTTTCCTCCCTCTACCTTTGAGAGCTGAAATTCATATTTTACAGCAAATTGTATAACACACATGGCATTATCTGCCATTTCTGTGTAGGACCAAGGGCTCCCTATGCATACAGGGTTTGTAAAGCTCTTGATTCAAACTGCAACTGTGTGTCCTTCCAAAACAAGGACAAACAATGGCCTAGCTCAGAACTTGCTAAGACAGGAGCACAGTTTTCATACGTGCCTCAGATTCAACAGTTCTTATAAAAGCCAGTGACCACTGTTCCTGACTGAGCTTGTTGGGTCTAACGTGGTGCTGTGTTGTTGCTTCACAAGGACATCCCTGAGGAATCCCTCCATAATTTGTGACATCTAGAAATTACGCATTCAAAGTAAAGCATTCCACCTTGGCAGACCTACCCCAACGAGTGTCCAGCAAGGACACTCTGCAGAATCGTTGAGGTTTAACAGGACTGAGTTCTTCATTGCAATACAATGGCTGGACCAGTGACCAGAATTTCATTCGCCATCCAGTCTACATAAAGTATGTCAGTGGTTGGGCTGCTCATTGCCTGAAGTACTGAGAAACGTGGCCTTGTGGCTTCCACATACTTTCCAGCCACCTTCCACAACCCTCTGGTGCCTCTGGGGTCCAGGGGCCATCCTGCCTTCTTGTGCTTTCTACAGCAGCTACAATGGTGGAGTTTTGGGCCATGGACAAGCAAGAGTCATATAAATGATAGTAATAAGCTGCCTCACTGAGCCCGCCTGTTGGTGCTTTCGTGTCATAAAGCCTGTGGTTTTTTAGGACTAAATGAGGAAACCAGAGGAAAACAAAGGGAGCAAAAAAACTCGGGAAGATTTTCCTGCCCTGAAGTGCGGGGTGAGAATCTGCCCGAAACGTGAGAATGTATTAGTGGAAGCACGCAGCAGAAAGGCATCTAAATGAGACTCCTTGGTGTGATGAGAGTGGCTTTCCAGCCCTCGTGTGTCACACATGCAGCTGTTTATTCAATGAAACTGGAAATCAGGGGCTGCTCTTTCCGCTCCCAGCAGACGGACGGCCGGGCCTGTGCCTGGGGAGGTCATCAGGGGCTTTCTTCACCTTTTCCGTGCGCTTCTGTGTTCCTCACTCTGGCATGTGGAGAGAGTGCCCCTTCCTAAAAAAAGCATCACTGGACATTTGCTAAGGCAGGTTGCCAGATTTAATAACTAATGTGCAGGAGAAAATCCTGCGTCCCTGTCTTCTGACCTCAAGGAACATTGAAAAGCGGCACATAACACCACACACATGACCCCTTGGAGGTGATTGGTAGCATTTGCCATTCTCTCTCTTCCCTCTTCTTTTTCTAACCTTTTCATTTCATTCCCATTTCTTCCGTTCAGCCTGTTTGTGTGTCTCTACCCCTGGCTTTTAGAATATATTACCTTGAGTTTTAGGATATATTTCTATTTCCAGGTACAAAATTAAGATATTGCTAAGTGTCGTCATAGATAATAATAATATAATAGTAGATCCTTTTGTCTGAAATGTGCTTTTAGGTATTACCTTGGTCAGTAATTTAATTGAATTGGATAGTGACAACACACTGACATTGTTAAGGTTAATGACCCAATGATTTACAAGACAAGGCACATTTACCGGCAAATGGATTTTAGTAATTGTTCTACTGAACAATGAGAATAACAATTTGCACATTGATCCACAAAGTCTTAGAGCAAAGCCTCTGTTCTTATTTTGCCAGTGCCCCTGTCCATAAATTCAGTGTCATTCACAGAATGTTTTCTTGGCCCTGCTGTTTTTTAACTGTTCTGCACTGACTTTCAAATTATTTCCTTCAACGGGATCCACAGCTTCTGCTGCCTGTACAGAGCACAGCTTGGTACAAGGATGGCGAGAAAGAGTAGAGGGAGATGGGAGGATGTGACCTGTCCAGGTAGGACAGGGTTGGTCCAACAGTTTCTCCAGTGGGTGGTTGCATCTCTGTGACACGAGTTTAATGTCTGTTTCAGTAGATTTGGATTGCTCTGTTTTCTTTGCCAAAATGCTGTGGGAGGCCATGCTGAATTGGGTAGGAGAATTCTTGTCTACGTAGGGCCGTTACCCTTATTAAAACTTTGTAATCTTACACAACACAAAGCAAAAGTGTCTGTTTTCCTTTAATTAACGTTTATTGCCATTGCTTAGTTTGTTTGAAATACTTCCTGTTAATTCTTTATCAGTTAAATCCTAGATCATCTGGGCAGGTTTTGTGGGTGATGGTTGCTCTTCGTGGGTGTTTCTTTCTTGGTGTTGGGTTTTTTTTGGTTGGTTGGTTCATTGGGTTTTTTTTATTTGGTTGGTTTTGGTTTGTTTTTTGGTGTGTGTGTGGTTTTTGTTTTGTTTTGGACAGCTGGGTTTCTTGCTTTGAAACCCATAATCGGCCCATAATCCATTCATTCATTTTGCTTAAATATTTTAAATATTGTGACAAGAGTAACTTTATTGAAGCCTGGAATTTTGTGAATGGTCAAGACTGACTGAAAAAGACCAAAATAAGTCTTTAGCCAGAGCCTTTAAACTCCTGGATATTAACTGTTTGAATTGCTGGTTAAAGATTCTGATTGTAAGAGATGGTGTTTAACATCCTTATCAATTAATTATTACTGGAAAATGAAGCATTTAATCAGCATTGATTGGTCATAAGGCTACTTCACTGGCATTAGCTGAAGCACAGAAGTGTTTATTGAACATAGTTGTCTGTCTTGCAGTATTATTGACAATGTTATAATTTCCATAGTGGTAATAGACCAGTAGCTGTTGGTTAGATACTCTTTGTTACAACACACTTTATAAACTTCATTTTATTGTCCTTAGTTTTATTGACCATTGATTTCTTCAGTTGTCCTTTTGCTTCCCTTATTAATTTTGTGTCGTTCTTGACTTCTAGTGTATTGCTGCCAACTGTCTCTCTTTTACATTTTATATTTATTGGCATTCCCCCCTGTTTATAACTGCTTTCACTCCCCCATTATGCCACAATGAGATTGCTTGTTCAAGGTTTTATTGCAATTATCAGCCATGTGTTCTTCATTACACTGGATGTGATATACCCAAGTAAGACTGCAAGATTTGTGGCCTTCGGCATCATATTCAATATAGCGTTGTGCTTAGGTCTCTATTGGATCTTAGACAGCAATGTTTTAAAATAAATATATACCTCTCTTTTTATTGTCAAAAATAAAAAGCAAGAAATGAAGAAGAAAACAACACTTTAAAATTCTCTGCTAAAATGACAGAAGCATGAACTAAGTTGAATTAACTGAGTTCTTTTAGTTATCCAATACAGTGGTAGTGATGGTACATTGGTGAGTTTTTTGACAGGTACACAGGTTATTTATTTCTCTCAGTGGGTCCAGAGCCTGCAGTTCAGGAAGATACCAGGGTTGAAAAGGTTGGATGGGATTAGTTCCTTTGTTTGCCAACTGCTCTCTGTGATTCCAGAGAGATCTCAGAGACCCTTAGAGGTACCCGAAGGAGAGGGAAGAATGCAACAGTGGAAAATACACTTTCTCCCTTGTCAAACTGATACTTTTGGGTTTAGTCCTTTGTAAAATAAAGAAGCAAATAGTAGGAAAGAACAAGCTGTAGAGATTAAGAAGGTAGCAGAGTGATGAATAAGGACTTTGGTCTTTTAAAGAACCAGTCATAGGGGAAAGTTGAATGAAGACTTTGAAATTAATTAAGACTTTGAAACTGTGTATACAAATCAGAAAAGGAAGATACATGATGCAATGATAAGATTAAGAAAAGAGGAGAAACTCTGCAAAGAGAATCTGGAAGGTTATATTAACCTGCGTATCAAGTGTTTGCCTTACTGTGCAGTGAAAGGCTGTGCTATGTGTAAAAATCCTACATATTTCCTCATTTTCTGTGGCACAGGTTTTTGCAGGAGAAATATTCAATGAACCCATCTAACTTTTCTGATTACATTTTAAACATTTATGTTTCTAGCCTCTACATCTAACAAAGCTGAGACTTTAAATGGACTATGGTTTATTAAAACGTATCTTTTCTGACAGTCTCGTCAGTGAAGGGGTACTGAGAATACTAACATTGAATGGGACCAAACTAGCATTTAATTCTCTTTTGTGCTTGAAAATATCTTCTACCTTGACGGGTGGTTATTTGTGATCTCCTGTCTCCAGATAGTTTCCTATGGCATTCCTATTGTTATTAATTTTCATTCCTGTTTTCCCATTAAACAGTATTACTGAAAAGCATGGGTTAAGGCTTTATCCAGAGGTGCAAGCAAGTAGCTGCACATGTGTTCATTGTTATAATTACTTGCCCAAACTATTTTAAAAGGATGTGTTACCATGTTAGTGTTAGATTGAAGGGTATGCTTAGTGTCATGGAAAAAAAATTACAAATGCTGTAAACTTAAGGAAATGATAAATATATAATTTCATTTAAAAAATCATAAGTAATGGCCATTTAAAAACTTTAAGAAAAACAATCAGGAGTAAGTTTGGAGATGCTTAGCAATTCAAAGCCTTCATGCTGGTTATCAGATCACTATAAGCAAACTTCTGCTCACAATCACAGGGAGATCAAAACAGAGCTGTTACACGAAAAAAAGTGCTTATGGCAACTATGTAAAAGAGAAATCTAATTAATGATGCCCATTTATTTCCAGCTGGGATATTTACATTTCCAAATTTCAGGAAATTTTAATGTCAGATTAGGCATAGCCTGACAAAGCAGTGCAAAATTCAGCTTGGTCCCAGGTCCAGATTGTGAGCAATCTCACTGTTTTGCTGTGGCCCATCCTGGAGAGTCAAAGTCATCCCTTTGCTTCATCTGAATTTTTTGCATAAATATTTGAGCCAATACGGAGTGTTTTGTGAGGATTTGATACAAAGACATACATGACATCATGCTTTTGCTCAAACAATATTCATATTCCTTTTAGGTTCAGTAACAGTGTGTTGCTTTGTTCCTCCCTGGGGCGTTGGTATCTAAGAGAACAACACACAACCCCAGGGATTGTTTTCAGCAGGTGTGATGAGGCAGATATAGGACATTTGGATCTGCATTTCTGTAAGGACATTTTACAAACTCGGGAAGGACGAAGTGACAGGGTCTCAACACAGTGTGAACAGAGCTGGATCAGAGGCTAATGCCTAAGTAGATGAGGTAGAATATTTATGTATAAGGAAACCATAGTCAATAGCATGAAAACAGTGGAATGTTTAAGGAAGCTGAAGATGCAGGACAAATCCCCAGGTCTGATCAGCAGAGACTTCAGGGAGAATGATTGCAGGGGAGTTTGTGTTAGGTTTAAATAAGGAGAGGAGGGAGCCGGAGGAGAAAGATAAGGTCAAATCTGCCGGAGAGCCCCGGGGCAGTCCCTGAAGATGAAAGCAGAAAGGGCAGAGAGCAGCATTGCTGTTGACTCGGCTTAGCAGGAAATGTGCCCATGGGATAAGCGAGACAGAGGCGCTGTAGGAAGGGTGGGATGCAGAGGAGGAAACGGTGTTGACATCTTTTGCCCTTTCTTTTCGAAGAAATTGGTCAGCAAGAGCAGGTGAGCTGCATCCAGTGCGTGGGCTGCAGTTTTACTGCTGGAGGTGTGCTGAGCAAAGTGACGTTTCTGTAACACAGCTGTATGTGCCGGTAGGAAGCGAGTTAGAGAAGGATGCAGAGGCAGCTCTACCAGGTTTTGTGGACTCAGAAATACCCAGTGACCAAATATTGTTCCTGAGTGTTCAGGAGTGCAGGAGCAGGCCTGGATTTTGTGCAATTCTTACAAAACCTGAGAGCAATGGGTGGGTTGTTGTCATTGTTCCTGAGGTCTGGTGAGTTCTCCCTTCAGGGACAAAAGCCAGCTTGGTTCTTCCTGCTTGATAATTTTCTCTCTTTGCCCCAATAATCAGTCCACTGTTTCCATTCCCAGGCTTGTCAGCAAGCGGTACAAATCAAGAGATCTGCACTAGGTCGATTTCGAATTAGTGAGTTTGACAAATGTTTCCATTTGAGAAGGCAAGCAGCCTCATTGTGCTGGGTTTAACACGAACACATTAGAGTGACAATGCTGGATTTAACTTTAGTTATCAACACTTAGAGCCTACATTGGTCTAAGTAATTGTCCTGTTTATACTCTGACAGGTTAAAATAATGTATTCTAGAATGAGAGTGCTTCTACAGAAGATGAAAAGCAGCCCAAGAGTGTTATCAGCTGCTACTAACTGTGACAAGCAGTGTGAGCTAGATGTATGGATAAATTGCTATTGCTCCAGAGGTTATTCCTATTAGCAGGAGACATATAAGAAACCCTAACAAGGCATTAATACAGTACAGCTACTAAAAAAGCTCATCTGTCCTATCCAAGCTCAGGACTAATGGCACATTCCAGCGTTTTCTTGATGCTGCACTGACAGGTGGTGATAGACCTTTAAATAAAACAAAAGCTCTGTGAGGCTGGTGGGAAGAGTCAAGATTTAAAAGCTAATCTTTAAGAAACTAAATAAATAAACATATTTATCTGAGATCTAAACGCTGTTAGGAATGATGCTTCTGGATTGCTCTTCACACAGAATCAAATAATGTTGTGCAGATGGCATCTTGGCAAAGTAGGCAATTTCTGGTAAAGTTTTCTGTCCACAGAAAAGAGGTATTTTTTTTTCTTCAGTAAGTGTTCTTGGGATCAAAATAAAGTGATTGTTTAAACATGAAGCGTTCCGTTTCCTTTCCATCTGGAAAGCAGTACTGAAAGTACTGAGAAATGGGGCTCAATAGCTGAATGCTTTCAGTTTTTAAATAACAGAATCTGAGCTCCTGCCCTGGACCTGGTGTGAGTGCACTTCTATGGACTTGAGGAGCGTGTTCCTATTCATACCATTCAGTGGATTACTTAACTTGTTGCAATGCAGCTTGCATGAAAATATTTAGGAGGGGTTGGCTCACACATAGGCCAGTTCATGTATAAGAGAAATAGTGTAGACATTTCTTTAGCAGCAGAAACATGCTTCTCTGGAATCACACAGAGGAATTGTAGTTGCTTGTGCAGAAAGGATGGGAATTTTTTGCCTTATTTTCTAGCAGAAGCTATGCAGAACTTTGTTTACCTTACTTAGGCTTGTGCTTGTTAGCCAGCATCATAGGAATAATTTCCGAAGGCTCTCAGGGGGAGTGAGCAAACAAGGGACAGGAGTGTGCGTTTTCCATACCAGATGTAAGGATGGAAGTTAAATATTGATGGGCTAATTTCAAATGGGAGCTGCGTGTAATAGTAAGAGGGCTAAAGCTGAGGGAAGAATTGCTGCAGGCTGCTCAGTTCTTCCAGAGGGACCTGGGTTTTGAGGATTGAAAAGCCCTGCGAAGGAGAAGAGGGCAGTGCTGTATGAACAGCAGGCACAGAAGCTGGGAGCTTTGCGAAGGCTTCTGGTGGGCAGACAGTAATTGGAGGTTTGGGAAGGAAAGGAGAAAGAAGAGATGATGTAAATACAACAACAGCTACAACTGCATAAGCAAAAGAGAAAATCATCCTGAAATGTGGAAAAATACTGAATAGCCGTATGAGTAGGAAGTGTGGGACTGCCCCTTCTGGGACCAGTGCTGTAGTTTTAGCCAATTGTCTAGCTGGTCCTTTAATGTAACAAAATTCTCCACATCAGCTCAATACTCACCTCTCAGAAGAGAAAACCTTTTAGTTTGATTATTGCTTGAGACCTACTTTGCAGTAATTAGAATACAAAGCTCTTCTCCTGCTGTAAATTGGCTGCCTTTCTGATACTCTTTACAACAAAGGAATCTTATAAACGTAATTGTATTATTATTTTGATGTCTTTGTAAATGGCCTTGCTGTAGGTGGAGTCCTGGGGACACAGAGGGCTTAGACAGGAGCGGAGCTGATGCATCTGTTTCCTGATGCATGAGGTAATCCTAAACTGCAGAAGAATAAAAATGCTAAATGGTGAAAATAACTTTAGCAGCTATTATAATTTTGTTTTCTTCCTTTTTTTTTTCCATCTTGTAAACTTGAAATAAAAATACAGAAGAGAGTAAAAGCTTTGCTTTGGGACAGAAGGCTTGCTGCTGGCTGGTGTAGCTGGAGGTGTGTGGCCAGGGTTGCTCAGCAGCTTTGTCTCACCTGGGAAGCCGAGCAGCTTCCAGACCAGCTTGTGCTTTGGGAAAAAACACCCAGAAAGCTGAGAGCGAGGAGGTTATGAACACACATTCACCAAACATCAGCCCTTTCCATTGGCAGCAATGGGCTGTCCACTGGATTGGGCCCCAGTGATTAATAGGGAAACCTTCCCCTTCAAATTAGAGCCTCATAGTTGGAGGTCAGCCTGCAAAGACCAAGAGAGCAAAGAGGAACACCACACCAACGCTTGCTTGCACAGTGAAGTAGATCTGACAGGAGTTGGGATGTGTTTACTGAGGCTCACCAACAGCACATTCATTTTGTTTCTGCATTTTCAATATGTGGCTTGGGTTGTAACATTTTACAATGCAAGGCTTAAGCTTGTTTTTTACATACTGCCAAGATGGGCTTATTTAAGTGTGTTTTCTGGCAAGCACAAAAAACTCAGGTCAGGCATGAGGATCAGTGTTGATTTTAAATGGCTGTCATGGGGAACCTGGTATTTAAAATGGGGAAGGAGTGTGAGCAGGTCAGCTGCACCCTGTGTCCTCCTTGGAAGCTGCTGGTTGTTAGCCTGGTGTTTATTCATGAGGAGACGAGCGTTTCTAGGAAGCACAGGTTATAAATATTTAGCACTGTCAGTGCAGAAGGAAAATATTGTTGGAACAATGTCTTCATTTGTCAGAGGAAGGATAAGGACTAACTTTTTGAGAGAGATCACAATTAAGTGCTCCCTATGAACTGTTTCTCTGAAGATTTTGGGCAGCCAGATGCTCTTGCAGCGAGAGGGGTGAATGCCGATTGGGAGGAACATGAATCCATTTATAAAGCCAGAGAAATCATTCTGTCAGGCAGGATATAGGCACACAAATTAAGCAGGTATCAAAATTATATCATCTCTTGAACAGCAGCTGCCTCTCAAGAGTAGTCTATGGGCAGGAATAGCTAAAGAACTCAGCAGGCTGTAATTTAACTCTGACAGCACATGACTACAGGAGTAGTCACCTGCTAATAATAATGACAGGCAGTTTTGCCCCACTGCCCTGCAGATGCCCTTCCCTCCTGTCACTGGAAACCATCCTGCAATTCCTCTGCACAGAAACCTCCCACAAAATCCCTGAACCATCCATTGATAATATGGGAACGGTTGCGGGGCTCTGCCACACAGAAGGGGCTTCTTGGCCCACAAAGACGACACCTTATTTCAGAGTAAATGCCAAGATGGACTCTTCCATGTGAAGTTTTAAATTGCCAAAAGAAATTCTCTGTTGTGTGGACGCCTGAGCCCTCAGTAGCACAGGCCGCTCTGTGCGAGTCCATGTCCCGCTGGCTAAATCTGGGGAGTGGAGCATCTCCCGTGTGAGGAAAGGCTGAGGGAGCTGGGGCTCTGGAGCTTGGAGGAGACTGAGGGGCGATCTCATTAATTTTTACAGATATCTAAAGGGTGAGTGTCAGGAGGATGGAGCCAGGCTCTTCTCGGTGACAACCAATGACAGGACAAGGGGCAATGGGTTCAAACTGGAACACGGGAAGTTCCACTTAAATTTGAGAAGAAACTTCTTCTCAGTGAGGGTAACAGACACTGGACCAGGCTGCCCAGGGAGGTTGTGGAGTCTCCTTCTCTGCAGACATTCAAACCTGCCTGGACACCTTCCTGTGTAACCTCATCTGGGTGTTCCTGCTCCGGCGGGGGGATTGGACTGGATGAGCTTTTGAGGTTCCCTCCAATCCCTGACATTCTGTGATTCTGTGATTTCACAGTTTGCGTGGGATACAGCAGACCGTGGCAGCAGCTCTGCAAGCCACAGTCTTGTGCTATGAGGAGCACAGAGCATGAGTATGTGCGATGGATGAAGGCAGGCAGTGATAAGCACAGGGCCACACTTGCTTTGGAGCGTATCCAGAAGAACGCTGCAGTTTGATCCCCAGCCTGATACCTTCTTGCTGGACCACACTGGGGGTGGCACAGAGCAGCCCTGAGCTGCTGGGTCTCCTGCTTTGCTCTGAAGATTCTGTTGCCCCCGATAATCAAAGAGGTTGGGTTGTTTCCAAAGGATATGGAATTGGACTTTAAAGCATAATTAATAGAAAATTATCCCTCAAAACATTTATCAAGTCAAAAGCTTGATGTTGAGTAACAAAAATTCTGATTGTAAACATTTGCTCTCTTTCAAAACTCTCGGTTTCACACTGGAAGATGATAAGTACATGCTTCAAAACTATTCTGTACTTAGTATTCTTAGCCATGGTTTTTGGCTTCTGACATTTGGAAGTAAAGTTGAAAGTTGCTGATGAAAATTTCAGTTATTGCCCTCTAACTTTTGACAGCGTTTTCCATAGAACCTGCTATGCCCAAACTATTTTCTACAGAGCCCATTCTTTGAAATTCAGTCACTTTTGCTTTTTCCTCATAAACATGTATGAGTCTATGTCTGGCTTTTGGTAAAATAAGAATAAGGCCAATTCCCAGCTTAAATCTTCCTAACATCCACATTTCTTGCTAAGCCTCTACTGCTGCTGAATTTAATCTACTATGAATTATCAGAATTCAGCTCCTAGTTTGAAGTATGTCTGACCTCCGGATGTGCAGTTTTCTTTATTATTGTTTTTGTGTGTTTGTTCATGGACATTTTATTGTCCAAATATTCTTCATGACTGGATCAGGATCTCTCACCTTATAAGCAATGGTTGCTGGTAATTGAGAGGTCTGAATAGCTTATTACTTTGACATTAAATGAAATGTCATTTTAATCCTTATTATTTTCCTCATTATGAATTTTTCATCTTCCTGGAAAATACTGGAGCTGTTAGCAGTTTTGGAAATGGGTTGAAAGTTTGTATTCTTGCATTGTCCTTTCTCTAACCTCTGCTGAACTGCTGTTTTGTAACTTTTAACAAGTGCAGTAAGTGACAAATGGTATCCCTCGAGGTTTATTCATTCCTATTCTCATATACCACCATTTAACTTGATTGATTTCAGCACAGTCTCCAGCTCCTGGAAATGCTCCCCAGCTGATTCTTCGAGGGAAACAGCCACCTCGTAGGAATTTTTTAGGGCCAGAGCTCACAAGATCAGCCCTGTCACCAGGGTTTCGGGTATTGGTTAAGTAGGCGTTTGCTCAAGGTGGGGACCTGCTCTGGGAGTAAAATGCAAACCACGAGGTGGCTGTGGCCACGCAGCTTTCTGCTCAACCTGGTTTCTGTGTCTGTCCCTGCCTTGTCCTTGCTTGGTGAGTGCAGATGTCCCCTCTTGCAGCCCCCTTCTCAGATGCCTCCTTACTCCATCCCCTCCATAGAGAACCATGTCTTTGAAGAAGATTTCTAGTGGTGCAACTATGGTAACAGAGAGAATAGAGATTAATAGAGCAGGAACTTGATTTTCTGTGGAAAGGTGTAGAGTGGGTCTCGTAACATGGCTATTTTCCATCAAGACCAGACCCTGTCAGGCTCCCAGACCCACGATGTTTCCCACATTCCTGCAGGAGATCTGCCCTTCTTGCCATTCCCCCAGTTCCCAAGAAGCAGCGCAGGTCCCAGTGCGGCCTCTGGTTAAGACAATGGTGGTAAAATTACCTGTAGGATGCATGAAAAAGGGTTGAGTTTGATAGCAATTTTTTTTGTAGCTGTAAGGTCCTGGACCATAATAGTACAATGTTTTATGGACACTGCTTACACCACTTGTATGGCTGTAGGATAGGAACGGTGCCTTTTTTTAAGAGAGGAGAGCCTTGGACTTCTGTCTGTTTATGGGGTGATGTGCTGGTTTGAAAACAAGCACTTATATCTTCAATGGGATACAATAAGCAAATGTGAGTTTTCTAACTTAGGGCTATATTGTTCAATACACCCTCTATGACTTATTTTTCTGCCACCCTTCACTGTTTGCAGTCGATCTGCAGTCGCCCTGGGTGCTCCCGGGGGAAGATGTGCAGGGAGCTCCTAGAGGGGTGATGTTTGCTTTGGAAGAAACATACATTTTCAAAACAAGTTTCCCTCACAGATTCTAAGACTTCTAAATAATTATTTTCTATGAGATGGATTTTTCCACCCCCCGTAGCATTTCTGCTTGAATTTATTTTCTGTAAAAGAGAGACTTTTCAGTTCTAAGAATATCACCTTGGAAATTGGTTCGTTCGCAGTTAGGGCTGGAGAGATTATTTTGGCTTTTCAGTCCTTCATTCTGGGGAGAGTTTCTCTCCTCCATGGAGATGGAGCCCTGTGCCTTCTACACTATTTCATTTACATTTGCACAAGCAGCTGTGGCTCATTGTACCACTGCCATGAGTTCCCTACCCAGCTCTGAAGGGAAGTCTGTAGCTTTTGCGACCCATCCAGCCTAACCTTTAGAGCTTGGATTTGAGGTGCACATCCTAGCATGAGACTCGTGCATCTCCAAACAGCTTTTCAGCCCTTACTCTCTTTGCAGTAGCCACAATTTCCGTGGTGTACCATGGGTCTGAGTGCAGGAAATCTGCCAGCAGCACAACCATCTCCCCTGCTTCCCGCCTTTCCAAACACAAATACTTTTCTTTCGGCACCAAGAAGGAAAAAAAAAGAGATATGAAACCTGAAAACCATTCTTAGAAGTTGTCTCATCAGATAACCAAACTGCAGGGAGGTCTTTTTAATGCAAGCTGGAAAACACTTTGAAAATAGTTTATTAGGCATTACCATAACCATTATCTCTGAATGCAGGGATTGGTGTGGAGACTGGCGGTGAGAATGTGCCAAAAAGTGACCATCATGCACCATTTCTCACCCTGTATTCCTGATAGGCAGAGGACTCTGGATAATCCAAGGACTTGATGGAGGTGTAAGACTGTTGGGATGTTCCAAAGCTTTGGAAAAGTGTGCAAAAGAGCAATGCCCTTCCATGCCCTCCTAAGATTATGTGATGTAAAATACATATATATAATCTCATTATGTACAGAATGGTATTGAATTAATGTGAGCTGTGACCACCGTTCTGATGCTCGTTCTTTAAAAGAAGTTCAGAGAGCAATTTAAAAAAAAATAATCTGTGCCTTAAAATATTCACTTACTCTGTTTGTAGACTGCACCTGATTTCACTGCAGAGAATAGAAAGTCAGCAAAGTTTGCATTGGAAATAAAATCCAGGTCTTTTAACTATGAGTGCATTTAATAATTGAAACAGCTTAAAGGAAGAAGTGGCAGATTTGCCACCAGTGGGTTGTTTAAGTCAATGGGAGATGTCTCCTAAAGACTCAGAAAATGAAATTCCAGTTGTTGTTCTTCTGTTAGAGAGAAAACTAGAAAAAAAGAATCTCTTTTGTCCTTAAACCTCTATCAGGTCTATAAACATCTGCTTTCTTGATCTGTAGAAGTTTGCAGGATTCAAAAACCTTCAAATAATATCCTCACAATTGTAAAATATTGTGGTTCTGTGCTAAACCCAAAGATTTCAGAGTTTCTAAAGCATTTTCTGTAGCTCTTTGCATCTTCCTTATTTATGTATATTTTCCCCTTACATGAAATTCTTTTTATAACTCAGTCTTTTATATTGTTCTTTTGTGCCCTTTCTACAATGTAATCATTTCTTCATCGTAATTCTCTTGCTGCTATGTGATGTTTCACTACTCATGTGTTTGTCTTTGCTGTGGCTGTAAGCATTGTTTTAACTCTTCACTTTCTGTTCTTGCCAGTACTTTTCAGCAAATATATAAAAAGAGAAGAGACTGCATTTGCTCAGATACCAAGAAAGATCTGTTGTTACGTACTGAATGAGATTCATTGTTACATACTGAATGAATTGCAGTTGCACTTAGAGCTGTAAAGAACAACTGAGCTCACCTGCAAAGTGTAACTTGGTTTAACTTAGTCGGTTCTTCCTGAGATAGCCCCGTTCAGCTGACTAAAGAGCTCTGCTTCCTCAGAATTAGGAAGGGAATTACTTGGGTCAGTGTAGACAAGGCTGATGACAGCACACTAGCAGCAGGGCTTTGACTTTGCATTCCAGAATTCACTTGGTGAAATGCATTCAGTAAAATATGACGCTATCTGAAGCTTATTACTTGGAAAAGCCATTGAAGTGGTAGATTTCCAGCCGCATGACTTGATCTGTGAGTTGCAGCTGGGCTAACCCCCCTTATTCCTGAGAAAGTTTCTGAGAAGCTCAATTTGGCTGAAGTTTCTGGTCACAGGAGAGTTTGCGGTGGCAAGCCGCCTTCCCAGCGGGCGCTGGGGACCGGGACAGGATCCGCAGCCCTGGGGCACTCGCTGCAGGTGCTGATCCCAGTGTGTCTGGGATCAGCATTTCCCTGCAGGTAGTCACAGACTTTCATCATGCCTCTTGCTGATCACACTGATGGTTAGCAGCTGTCCAACTATTTCTGATTTTACAGCCACAGCATACATTAAGTAGCCTGCATGGATCCAGGCATATTCCTTCCCTATTTGTGTCCCCAGAACATTGGTTTCTACTCCAGTAGAAGGAGCAGGGCAAGAGGGAGTCACTATCTCTGCCAGACTTGTTCTCAGCTTTGTGCTTCCCTCCTCCCTTGTTTAGAAGACGATTCCACCGTTGTGTCACGCAGGTTTAGTTTTCTGCTAATCACTCTTACTGAGGATTCCCAACAGCGTGTGCAATTTGCACAGGCTGGGCACAACAATAATGCAGAATCAAACCTGTCTGAACTGCAGACAGGGAATGCAAAGCCGTACCATGCAAAGTGTGGGGACTACTCAACATGTAGTTGAATTCCTAGAGGATAAATCAAACAACAGCATCAGATATTAACCTATGCATTTCTGAACGCCTGCTCACCACATGTCTTTTTTTTTCTTTGGTAGATTTGCTTGCTCAGAAAACTCTTCTGAAATTCCAGTTGCAATCGTGACAAACTCTCTGTCCTGAAAAGCAACCCCCAAATCACTGCTGTATCAGCTTCACGCTAATTGCTTTACTGATGCTCACTTAGGCTAATGAATACTGAATATTGCAGAGCATTCCTCTTGTGCTCAGAGGATGCGTTTGAAAACTGTGCTTTGGAAGCTGAGTACAGCACCTGCCTGCCTTACCTGCAGGAATGGGGCACCAGATGCGCTCAGGTGAGGTCAAGAGGTACCTGAGGCTTCCCATGTCCTGGGAAGGCACAGGAGGCAGCAGTGGGAAGATTTTAGACACTAAAACATAGCACGGCAACTAGTGACATTGCACCCCATTGGAAACGTAGCCTAGAAAAGGCAGTGCCAAGGACATAAAAAAAGTAGAATAGCTGGGGCTCCCCCAAAGCTCTCAGCAGCTTTGTGATCAGGGAGGCAATAACAGAGCAAATGGTCTCTGATACCAAGAGCCATTTTATCTGCTAATTATCAGCTGCTTATTTATCAGCTGTGTTTGGGGGCAGATCACACCCAGCTCACCTGTGCCCAATAACTTATTGTTACAAACAGCCTTGTGCTCAGCTGCTGCTGGGTTGGGGGCTCATTTTAGGCTACCAGCCATTTCGTTTAGTTGCTTTAAAGGAGACACAAGCTTTTCTAACAGTATGGGTCATCCCTGTTCAAACAGCATCTCTGTGTCTTGCTAGTTCTTTTTAACTCTTGCATTGTAGGGCTTGCTTTTTCTTGGGGCTTTTTTCCCAGTTTGCTTTTCCGGGGCTTGGTCTTCATATACAGGAGAGCTGGTGAGTATTGCTGAGCTTTATTCTTAGTATTACAGGGGGTTAGTGAGCTGTTGTTTTTGCTTGGGAAACACAGAATACCATGTTACTTTTGCTAGTAATAAACCCACTTCACTTTTCCTCTGTAATCCCATTATCTTCTTGCAGCTCTCCTCTGTGTACAGAGACTACATGTTCCTTACTGCAGTAGGTGACCTTGGACCTGCGTGTCTGCTTTTGATAATGTATCTTGCTTTGCTTCCTTAGTGTGAATTATCTTGGAATCATTGGGCTGACAGTTGCTTGGCAGTGGAAGTGCCTGTTGCTGCAGGACTTGTGTAAACTCTGACAGCGTTAGAGCTGGAGCGCGCACCCCAGTGCAGACAAGTGAGCCAACTATTACTGAATTTCTTCCTGTAAGTGAAATGTAGGAATGCTCTGTGCATTGTTCTGGCCATTTATTATAGCTGCAGAAGTATATCCTGGCTTTGTCCATCTCTCTCTAGCTTTGCTCTTTCCAAGCCTTCATTCTCAGAGAGGCTTCTGGAAGTGCTGGATGTTTAGAGAGGCAGTTTGAGCTGTATATCCCAGAGATTTGCTTCTTCCTTAGCATACAAAGGTCACAGTAGTTCTGAACACTTCTGAACAACCTAATCAATGTATTCATGAGCCTGTATGGAAAACAATTTGCATTTAATTGATAGGTAGGTTCTGGCAGTGACACTTGGCTCTAATTATTATCACTTTTGTAAGTTAACTTTCATTGTTCAAAAAAATGATTTTGAATTTCAAGTTTCTGGAATTTTTTGTTTGCAGCAATTTCTTTCAAATACATATTGTCCCAGCTGCATTTGTGTCTGTTCAGCTCAGTTACAGAAACCCATAAACATCCCTGAAAGCGAGGACTTGGACACAAATACAGCAGAGCAGCATGGAGAGCTGTCTCAGGCTAACAGAGGGTCCTACTGTATAGTCACAGCTAATGTAGCAGAACAGGTCAAATTAGGCCTCCATCTCTGCTGTGTTTAAATACAACTTGCAATATTTCCCCACCATTTTCAGGCATTATTAGCACTTGCTGTATAAAGTATTAAACAGGCGCTCTCCATTTATCCACATTAATGATTCAGTGCAAACTCCTGCCTTCCCATTAATATCCACTAACCTCATTCAGTGATAAAACTTGATTTAGTCTCCAAATTACCTCAGCACAAAATTTCTTGGAGCAGCACTGCCTTAATAGTTCAGGGCTACGTGAGCTGTTATGATAGCCAAATAACAACAGTGGCAGCATCTTTTTTGAGACTCCATGGAAAAAGGAATCAATCCAACGCATAAAGAGAGACACAAATAAATTGCTAAACAGTGTAATCCAATGATACCATACATCTCAGAAATGAGTGCCTCAAAAATCAATAAAAATTGAAATTGAAAAGGGAAGAATTGTTGTCCAGATGCGGGTATGTCGAAGGAGTTTGGGTGAAGGTGCCAGCTGAGTGCCAGGCTCTGGGCTGGGGGTGGAAAAGGAGGCTGAGGGGAGACCTTATTGCTATCTACAGCTACCTTAAAGGAGGTTGTAGCATGGAGGGTGTTGGTCTCATCTCCCAAGGAACAAGCGATAGGACAAAAGGAAATGGCCTTAAGTTGTGCCAGGGAGGTTTAGATTGGATATTAGGAAGAAATTCTTCATGGAAAGGGTTGTCAGGCATTGGAACAGGCTGCCCAGGGCAGCGGTGGAGTCACCATCCCTGAGGGGTTTAAAAGGTATTTGGATGAGGTTCTTAGGGACATGAGTTAGTACTAAAGTTGGGTTATGGTTGGACTCGATGATCCTGAGGATCAGTTCCAACCAAATTGATTCTATGGTTCTAAGGGAGGTTGGCTCCGGGTGAGGGGGAGCACGCAGGGCAGACTGCAGCAAGGAAACACGGTGCTGCCTGCGCTAGTGGGGACTGTGTGCAGAACAGGAGAGGGAGTCGTGTTCGCTGGGATTTGAGGGGCTGCTGCACCGTTGCTTTTTGATCTCGCCAGCTTTCCTCCATTCGGAGGTAGAGGTGGGAGCAGAGCAGGCTGCTCAACGTCTGGGCTTTGCTTGAGTGGGAGGGTAAGATATTGCTTTTGTGGCATCTATAGCGGCACAAATTCATACTGCTGTGCCTGGGCTGTGTTTGTAGTGTTGTGGATCCCTGGCCTCCAGAAATATTGTGTTGGACACCACATTGTAGTGCCTGTGCTGAGTTCACATGGGACGCTGGGGCTTGGTGTGTGCTCTGGATGAAGCAGATTGTGTTGGGGGTCGCTGCTCTGCGGGTCTGTTGTGAAACATCCTGGCTTGCCTGCCTTGCACAAGGCACTGACCCATTTCCCCAAGGACAGGTTTGAAGTTAATATAAAGTAGATTTTGTTGCTTTGTTTTTCTCCCTTGATTATTCTTCCCTTGACTTTCTTGTGGGCCAGTGGGTGCAGGTTTTGGTGCTAAGACTGCTGAGTGGTGGGTGTTCAGGGACCCACCAGGCTTCTTTAATTTTTGTTCTGGTTTTGCATTTTAAAAAAAAAAAAAGCGCCATTAAAATCCCAGTCTTCCTACAGAGCATGGGCAGCCTCAAGCTGTGCTGCCTGCAAGCTCAGATCTGTTTTCTACCCTGCATGCTTTCCTTATTGTTCCCTTTGGAGTCTGCTGGCAGCAGATCAAGCATGGCTTGTCCTTCTTGGTTTGCAGCAGCCTGCTGTCTCCAAAGGTTTGTAAGAGCAGTAGGGCCATTGCTGCACTCTGGTAGCAGTTCCTCTGTGTGTGCTGTTAGTGCTGTGTGCATTTTAAAACAAACACACACACACGCAAAGGCAGAAATAAGTAGAGAAAGAAGGACAAGGTGGACACCTGCCAGTCACCTGGCAAGGGAAGGAAGAACTAAATAATCCAGAGAGCAACTTGGACAGTCTGAGCACAGCGATACTGCTGAATTGAGTCTGCTGTCTCCCAAATGGTATAATTTAAAATCATTTGCTGCAATTTTAGGCAAGAATTATTAAATGAATATTAATCAGTCATTAAATTCTGTGAAACCACTGCTTCATTCTGGGCTGAATGAGGCCATTTAGCTGCAGAGTATTCAGCATGTTAATGTCTCAGCGAGAGGGTTTCTTCCCCGCCAGCACCACGCAATGCCCTCAGCCCTGGCAGCAATGGTTGTTCAGACCAGACAGGTGCCCTGAAGGGCACAAGCAAGGAATGAGTGCAGTTTGATGAAATACCAGCCCAGCCTTGACTCCAAGTCCTTCCCTGCCTTAACTGAAACCCAATGCTTTCCCTTCCAGTTAGGAAAGATGAGGTTGAAATGCTTTCCTTCTTCCCTTCCCATACACCCCAGGCCAGTGTTCATCTTGCCTTGCTCCTGGTGCATTCAGCTCCCAATCTTGATTCCTATGGCAGGAAAAAACCTTAGCCAGCTCCCAAGTAATGCAGAAGCTGAAATATTGAGAGGAAACTGCAGACATCTTAATGATGGGTGTATTTTTGCTGCCAAGACACCAAAGACGTTGCTCATGAAGGAGCAGATTTTAATGGTTGTTTGGAAAATAATCCCTTTAGAAGAAGATCTCTTTGCTTGCTCTATACCCTGTGTATTTGTGCCATCTAGGACCATGTCTGCCCTCTCCAGATGTAGGAGGCAACAGGTCGCTTGTGAGGATCACTGGGTGGGCAGTACTGGCTGTGGCCGAATGCTTGTCCATGTCCCTGTGGGGACCGACTGCCCACAGGACAGCGTTGGTTGACCAGTGTCAACTCAACGAACTTTATCAGCTTTCTAGAGCTGCAGCAGTAACAGCAAAGATGGGGAGAAAGGAAACTCTGGGTGAATTCTTCCAATCTTCTTTACCTCTCCAGGCTTGGACAGTTTTGGATAAGCGGCAAGTGCTGGTTAAATTCCAGTGTGTGTATATAGTGAAATCCTGGAACGGGTGCCTAGCCCTGTGTTTGGACCACGTGCCAGCAACAATCATTGTTGAAAAATGTAAGAAGGAAGAAATATTTTGTTGGTGTGTGGTGGGATTTTTGTTTGTTTGTGGTTTGTTTGTTTGGGGGTGTTTATTTGTTTCCCTTCCCTCTCCTTTCTTTGTTTTATTTATGAGGATGACTGTTTAATAATAAGCAGGAGAAGGAACAAGGCTCAGACCTTCCTAGTATATGCTGAACGTATATGTGTGCACGTGAGCTTTATCTAAGGATAGAGTCTAATATTCCTGGAGAGGGTGTTTTGCATGGAGAACCATTACCATCGTAATAGTTCTGCAAGTTATAAAAGGTAGAGTGCTTGTAATAGTTTTTTTAAACTAAAGAAGTCTCTTTTATGTATGTTTCACTGAGAAGGCTTTTTCTTTCCTTATCAGCTCTTCTTTTTAATGATACATAGGGGGAATAAACCAGAAGGAAACCACTAAGCCTATGCAGGAAAAAAAATTAACACATGCTCTTGCTCTCAGGTCTAAAATATAATGAATCATTAAACCTTGAAGTCACATTGACATTACCAAATGGGTTTGAAATCAGCTTGGGCCTGAGAAGCTATAGAAAACTTGCCAAGTGACTAAAACAGATACTGATGGTGATATAAGAAATTGGAAACATCTATTAAACAGACACAGCTTTCCATTTCCTAAAAGTTATTAGCTGGAGTAGTGCAGCACTTCCCCTGGTGCACATGTGCTGCGGGGGAACGGCCACAGGCACAACCTAGTTAACTGCAAACATCACAATCAATAAAAAGCACTGTGTTTCCCATTTACTTCTGGTTTTTAGGGGTTTATTTTGTTGCAGCAGCAGAAGGCATCAGTTCAATATCAATTCACCTTCTGGGTGGGGAGAGGGATACAGATATCGGCTTTTAATGCGTGATGAAGTTTGTGACAACACTAAGCTTATGAAAATGTAGACCAAGTGCTGTTCGGTACAACACGGAGCACCGGCTCATCCTGTGTTCAGTAAAAAGGCAAAGCAGAGATCTGTTTTGATATCATGCTTTTCTAGCCAGGAACAAGGAAGGGGTTATTTTCCATTTAATCCTTTCTCTTGTCAAATTGCTGAATACCAGCTTTTCTTACTTAGTGAGTGAATGGAAGCTTGGCCTCTGATACAGGGGTGTCTTATTCATTGAAGGGGTGCTTTGAGTCGAGAGAGAAATGTCAGATATATGTGGGGTTTTTGTGTAGATGAGGTGGAGCTGTTACCTGTCTTGAGTATCTCCGTGCCCTGGCGTGGTTCACGCCTGGTGTTTGGTGCTGTTCAGTGCTTTGTGTGTGGTTCTCAGTGGCACTTCAGCTTTGGTAGCATCCAGCTGCCAGGCTCTAGAGAAACCTCGGTGTCTGTGGTGTGGTTGTTCGGCACTGCAGTGTGGTTTTAAGGAAAACAATAACAGAAGTGCTGCGTGTGGGTGATGCGTTTGCAGGAGATCCTGTGCGTCACTTAGCAATGCAGAACCAAGCTGGGGCTGGATCTGGTGGGGGTCATCATCGATACTTTTAATGCTCGGACCTCCTGAGATGGGTCTGCCCAGGTGTGAGCACATTAAATGTACCATTCCACTGGCTGCAGCTCTTATGGCCTCCTTATGACAGCCAACAGCCCTTCATGTGAGATAGTCTATTCTGACCTTCTCTTTTTGGAAGCTGATTGCCAGTTTAGTTGTCCTTTTCTGCCCATTTGATGTGGTAATGTGAGAAATGAGAACTGACAGTGCATTTTAAGTGCAAGCCCTGACAGAAATTGGGTATCTACGCATCTTTGTGGAATAGTTCCAGCTCGAAGCAGGCAGATGAGCGCTTCTGTAACACTGACCTGGCTCTCAGGCTCTGCTTTTGGAGGAAAATATACTGCACCAGAAAGTTAAGTCAGCAAAGCTGCTTTTGACCCAAATCCTAAAGGGAAAACCTGAGGCAAATGATTGCTGGGAAAAGAGGTTCATCAAAGGCAGAGAAATACAATATTCTGTCTCTTTCTCTGTAAGAAAACCTATGTAAAATATAACAGAGGAAACATTTTGCTGATTCTGATCCCTGGGCAGTGGAGCGTTGGCTGCCTGACGGCAGCTCCTGCTGTGCTGGAAGAATATTCCCCCGAGTAAGGCAGTAAATGATCCCTTTTCAAAGTAGACTGCTGGCCAGCCACATCCTGCTGGATCCTGGACTCCAGGTGCTGAACTGTGTTAAAAGGTATTAAAAATAGATGAAATACTCTCCTTCATGCCATTTTTCTCCACTTAAGTGACTACAAGAGCCGTTGCAGAGACCCAGTGTGGTTATGAATGCACTGAGCAGTGGAAGAGGATAAACATGTCCATTTTCTGTTATTTCTTTTGGAATTTAAAATTAACACCAACTGCAAAATGGATTAACTAGGAAAAGATTTGAGAAATAACCTTGTGACTTAGGAGCACAAGGTGTAATCTGATTTTTAGAAAGCATTTCTTTGCCCGAAGGCCTTTGAAGACTGCTAAAACTTCTTTCCACTGATCTAGATGAGATTTCCCTTATTTTCTTCCCTGATTTCTACTGGCTACTATTCCAATAATCAATCATTGTTTTCTTTCTTTGTCACTAAGACAATACCAGGCATGATATTGTCCTGCTGGTTGGTTACATCCTGTTTCAGTAGTTTAAGCACCATGTGTTGTGCTTGTCAGTAAACTCAGCTGATGGCATTTTTCCCATCTGGTCCAAGCTGTGACTTCAGACTTCTCTTCCCATCCCTGTTGCTGCACTGGAGGACAGAGACAGGTGAAGTGATAGACATATCCACTTTGGGGTAAATTTGAAGACATTAAAATAATTTTCATGAAAAAACTCCACTCTTTTGAACTAAAAATCAGGTGTTTTCCTTTAGAAGAGTAGATATAGTTTTGGCACCTCCTAAGCTATTTTCCCTTTTAATGAAATGGTGCTGCTCACAGAACTTGGACTTTTGTTATGGGTAACTATTTCTTTTAAAAGTACCACAGATTTGTATTTCTGCAGTACATTTTACTGACCACTGTGTTTTGTGAGGACCATTCCTTGCACTCTTCCCACCTTTGGTTATGCTTGTACTAGAAACACAGGAGGGTGAGGGACAGAAGCATTTAGCAGGTTTTTCCTTATAACTTTGCAAGATTTATTGATTTCATACAAAACTAGACTTTGATCATTATCTTTCTAAAGCAATTGAATTTCCTTTATTCCATCTTGGGGATATAGTTTAAATTTACTTGTAGTTCTCGTATCATACACTTCTGGCGCGTGCTTTTAAGTTGTAAAGTTTGATTTATTGTAATTTATTACCTGGAAGGTATTCTTAAATTACTGCTTCAATAATATAATCTGCTAAAAACTCTGAGGTTTTATCGCATCACACCTGTATTTGACAGCAAATTGATCTGACAGTATTATTACATGTTTTTGACAGGCTTATTTGAAACCCTTAAATCCCAGTTCCCTCCTTTGGTTCATTACCGTAACATCACTGGCATAGCCTTGTGATCAATTATCCACTTAGGAAGACCCAAATGTCTGCCAGTTAGGTTTCCAGAGAGGTATTCACTTCAGAATCTGTTAAATATGTTCCTTTTATCCCTGTTATAAAGGATGTCACCCTGTCCTGTCCTCACTGGAGGGTTTCACACTGATGCCATGATGTGCTTTTGCTAGGACTTACCTTCTGGGCGAGTGTGGTGGTGGTGGGAACCTTGCAAGAGGTAGAGAGGTGTCTCCTCCTGCCAAGAATATTATGTTTCTTTATGGAAACTGAAAAAAGGGGCAAACCATGCGACACAGCTATGGCTTCTGCAAGGTCTGGGCTGTCCTTTTCAGTAAGACACCTGGAGCACACATGTGGCTTTGGATACGAGCGCTGCCCTGTTGCCATCAGCGCTTACGCCAGGCTGAAGTGCCTTGCAGAGATGCTTCTCCACATGGATTACACAGGCAGGACTTGGTTGGCAAGGATGGGCCTGTTGTTATTAATATTTCATTTTTAGGGAATGGGAAAAGTTTTAAATTTTCATAAACAGATATCCTCCGAAAGGAATAACAAGCTGTTTTATCACTGCTAGGTCGTCTCAGGGGCTATATCATTATTTTAATAGCTGAACTTTTCCCCTGGTGTTTCTGCCTATGTCAATACCTTGCACAGATAGCTTGTGTAAAGGATTATGCTCTTGATCGTGATGCTCATGTTACTGCATCATTATTATACACTTTTAATGTAATAAGAAAAAATCTTTCAGCCATAAAAGAGAAAAAAACCTTGCAAAATGAGTTTGCCTTCCAGAGGAAAACATGCTGTTGGCAACATTCTTAATGTAACACCTAGAGAGTTTGATAATCACTGTGTAAGTGTGATATTAGCATTCAAGTTGCTTATGGCATTTGGATCAACAACAGGGAAAAACTATCTTTTCTCAGAATAAAAGTTATAGCTGAAGTTTTTCTTAAAAACAATGAAGTTGGGACTCTCTTATGTTGCAGCATCCTTTGAGTTGGGATTTTTGAGCTTCATGTTAGCATTTTATCTCCTGAAGCAGTGTGCCATGTTATATTTTGAGTTATGCTACACAGATAAGTAGGGCAAATGGCCAAGTGGATTAACAAATGGAGGAGCAAAGCCTCAAGAGGAGTGCAACCAGTTTATTATGTGAAGAGAAAGTATTCTTTAATGAACATGGTTGCTTCTCTACTCATGCAATTTTAGCATCAAGACCCAGCTCTTGGCTGTGAAATCTGATACAGATCAACCGAATGCAGCGTAAATTTGCTGTTTGAAATAAAATGAAGATTTAACACAAGAAACATGGCCTCAGTTTTTTAGCAGCTCTGCTGATATGGACATTGAAACAGGTTTTACTTTAGTTTGAATCCTAAGGATGCTCCCATCAGATTTCATTCTCCAGCAGAGTCTGGCTTCAAGGTTAGTGTGAAAATAGATGTGTGCACCATATGCCTGACAACTTGGCATGATGACATGTGACTTCAGCTTGTGTTTCTCTTTAGAAGATGACTAATGAGTCTTAGTCTCATAGAAGACATTAAAATACCATTACGTTATGTTAGATCAGCTCTCACAACTGCTAATTTACAGAGTGGTAGGCATAATATAGTTCTCAGAATTGTGGGGTGGTTTTTTTTGTTGTTCTGCAGTGAATTTGTCAAACTCCTCCTGACGCAAATGTATGTGATAAGTCACCACGTGGACAGAAATGTATGCACTCATGTATTTTACAAGGCAGATTTTGTCTTATGTTTTTACAGGTTTTTCTAGCTCTGGTAAAGTCTCTAATGAAATTCCAATCCTGTAGTTGACTCATTAAGCTTTCCCTCAATCCATCACTGTAAAACTGATTATCAAGGTGTTGTCTTTTGGTGTTATCAATCTCGAGTGACTTTTTTGGAGATTGATGCACATCCATTCTTACGACCGGCTCAGATGATATCTGCTATTTATCTTGATCTCCTTTTATTTAGTGTTTTAACTTAGAAGGTTCTACTGCCTTTTTTTTGATTGAGTTTTAATGATGAGGTCTTGACTACAAGACAGACCTTCCATTGCTTTCAGACACATTTTACAAAACAGTGTCCTTGGGCTTTCATTGCTGACACATTTCCAGATTGTCTTTTTCATGTGGTCCCAGAGGGGGTTTGCTGTACTGTGGGTGCACTGCTGCCCATGTAGACGTGCTGCAGGAGTCTACACGAGCTTGAAAGAAGATTTGGGATAGGGAATTACTCTACAGTGTAAAATAATTATTTGCCAGTTTCCCAGCAGGTGCTAATGTGTCTGCAAGGGGCAAGATGGGGTGTAAAGGAAAGTAAAAGAAGCAATCTGTGGTTCTTTCAGCAGTATAATCATAAATAGACCAACATGTCAGTGAAATGTCTGGTCAGTTGTGGCCAGCAAAGTCATACTCTGGTTAAGCACAGACAAAAACAAGCAATGAAAACTGAGGAAGAAGGGAAATAAGGAAGGAAAAAGACTCAGAAGGGTGGTGGCAACCTCAGAACCTGGTGATGGGATAGTTTAGGGCACAACTGAAGCCAGACCAGTTGGGGTATATTTTTGAGGATGATCTCTGAAAACTTTTTCAAGGGCTGGACAGCAAAGCTTTGAACTATTGTGAGAATTCATGGCATCAAGGGATGCAAGTGGCGTCCCCTTAGTGTCTCCTTCACCATGTGTATCTGACCTATGGCATATCCCTTTCAAGTCCGTTAATTTTTAGGACGTATGCTTCTCTTATTTGAGAAGACTGTAACCAAGTCTCTGGGTTACAGGACCTCAGGACAGCTTTTTCATTGGAATAATTAAAATTTTACTTCCTTTCCCCCATTTTCTGCAGCATCCTGTTGTACTTTGCATTAAAACTGCCAGTAGGTGCCCAGGACATTAACACCATCTCATGGGTCGCCTTTGTCAAGGATGCTGTGTGAAGCCCGGTCCTGGGGTAAAGCTGTCAGTCTCTTTAAGGAGAAACACACTGATACAACCCTGGACTTCATGCTGGTCGTCTTCTACAAGACACAGCTATTCCTGCTAGCACGGGGGCAGAGGAGCTGTGTCTATCATACAGCAACCTCAGGACGTGATATCTTTGTCTGCATTATTTAGTCTCTTGCTGGGAGTTCCTGTCCATCCCCAGGGAGTCAGACTCCCCTGTATGGATAGCTTGGGAAGTGGTCACTGAGAGTTTGTGTTACAGGGCACTGTGAGGCTTGCACCTTCACAGATGGACCCTTCTGTCATGTCAGAGCTCTTATAACAGAGAGAAGATGAGGTGTGTTGAGGTCAGTATTTGACAAGCACTTGAAGTATGCGCCCATACCCCTGTGCCAGATGGACACAGATACACATGCAGTCATTTGTAACGTGCTTTCATGGTGCTGTGTTCTGGGCTTGGAGCTTCTGCCTGTTCCCAGCTGTACTTTAGTATCCAACAGAGACTGTAAATCAGCTGATGCATTTTAATGTAGAATAATAGATTTCTGGTGAAGAGCTTTCTTCTCTGTGCCTCTTCTGTGGAGTTATTTGCATCATTCCACGGTGTCTGCATGTGTGCCAGTAGTTCTGGAGATTAGCCTTAATCTCTGATTGAAAGCAAAGCTAAGTAATATTAGCTTGTAAAATGGATTCTGTGAGAGATACATGTAATGATTTTTTTTTTCAGTTTCAAAGGTAAACTGCTACTAGCAATGTTATTGGACTTTTTTTTTATTTCCTTCTTAAAAGCTTTATCATTCAAAGACATTAAGTTTTAGAGAGCTTTTGGATCTAATTCGTAGATGGTACATAGTTTCTGAGTGCATCCTTTCTGATAAGGAATCAGTTGTTTCTTTGAAAGTCTTTTCGCAATAAACAGGTACAATTGATTCTCTGTGGCTGCTGCCCAAGCCAAACATCTATTTCTTTTTGGGGATGAGAAAGAAGAAAACATGTAATAGAGAAGTTGGGTACTTTGTGACATTTATTTGTTCAGCAATAGGAAGCTGCTTGAAAAGCCTCATATCTTGCCAGGTCACACAAGTGTGTAGCTGTTCTGGGTGATTCATAAAGTTCTTAAATGTGTCGTTAGTTCTCAAAACAAGAATCATAATATTTCTCCTACTTATTTTCTTTCACTTAATATGTGGTTGGATGTGCAGCATCTGTGCCCTCTGCCATTCTCTGTCCTTGGGGATGACTCCATCAGGCCTCTAGGACAAATTCCAATTGTGCTGCAATACTTATTTCCAGAACATCAAAACTGGGCTCTACATGGCATGAACTGTCTGTCCTTGGCATCCCTGGGGAGCCGGCCCTGTTCTTGGGGATGGGCATCCCTGCAGGGCAGCTGGGGCACTGGGTCTCTGCTCCTGGTTTGCAGCACTGCGAGAGCAGGAGACAGAGCTGATGGGTGAGAGGGGTCACTTGCCAAGCACAGATGTGCTCCAAAGTGGAACCTCAACAGACTGGGAGTCACTCTGCAAGCAATCATGAAGTGCAAATGCCAGTGGAAAGTTCTTTCTCATAACTCTACTGAAGAACTAAAGCTCAAGGCAATGTTTAATCTATCAAACACTTATCAGAGAACTAATGCTTCATGTGTATGTTATACTCCGGCAGTGCCTGGCTACTGGGAAAAAGGCATCCGCTCGAGCAGAGGTGGATCTGTACACGCTGGTTGTGGAAATGGGCAGGAGGGAAATGTTTAAAGCAAAACCAGGCTGTGGGAGCAGGTGAGGGGCATCAGAAGTGGCTGTTCTGAAAGGAGGTGCAGCTGCACCCTGAGGAATGCTGGGCTCAGTGTTACCCTTGTGTGACTCCAAGGAACGCTGGGCTCAGTGTGATCCTCGTGTGACTCAGAGGAACACTGGGCTCAGCGTTACACTTGTGTGTGCTGCACCATGTGGCAGCACCAGTGGGCTAGGGAGGTGACGGCATCTCAAGGGGACTGTCCCCTTCTGCCGGCTGCATGTTACCAAAGCGCTAAACTAGAGTATTTGCAGGTTTCAGTGTGCATGAAAGGCCCTACCGAAATGTCCTGGCAGCAGGATTATAGCTGCCTCTAGCGGGGAGCTCTTTCTCCTTGGAGGCTGTTGGCAGTGCATGGTCCTAAGAGGCAGCTCAGCCATAAAGCTGCTGGAGCAATTTGAGGAAAACTGTTTTTATTAGCCTCATACGGGCCCCGTGGTACAGGTGAACGCTTTTGGTGGCTGGAATTGGCAGAGATCATGCCGTGCTTTGCCCATTTTAGTGCCCAGTGCTGGTGTCTCTGGCATGGTGCAGTTCTGCAGTCAGCTGTGGCTCAGACTGCAGTGCCTGCTGCTACGATGGCTTTATCCTCTTGCACTCACTCTGCTCTCCATATCTCGCTTTTCCAGCTGTTTTTCAGAAGGTAGGTGAGTGTTTCCCTGTGGCTTGCAGCAATATTCAGAACATGAGGAAATTCCACCTGTAACTTTTGCACCCAGTCTGGCATCTGTATTTTGAAACTTCCTTTCTTTCTTGTTGTCTATTTCCAAATGCCTTAAAGTCATTGGAAACATCCTGTAGGGCCTCTTTCTATAGCTTGTCCTTATAAAGATCTCCCATAAATTTTTGTGTCAGTTCACTGGAAGCAAAGAACATGGCCTTTCCTTAGCCATGTGCTATATTTTGCCTTTTTATGTGCCTTCTGCAGTTCACCTTCTTGGCCAGCATGTGATTTCTTTGGCTTACTAGTTATTTAAAAGAGTGTGGTTTGTGGACCTTGTGCTGCCCCATGTCAGTTAAAGTCATGCTGAATTACACTGGCTACTCGTACACTATTGATGACAGCCTCTGACAGCTATCCTGGAGGTACCATTTGTCAGATGTTATGGTGTTGCATCCGAAGAAAGAGCCATGCGCTTGACAAAACTGTTACCTCCACCCCTTCCCCCAGCACGAATGCTTTGGAGGGGCTGAGCTCTCTGCAGCAATGGCAGCTCCTGCCTCCTTTGGGGGATCTCTTAACCTCTGGAATAAACATTTTTAATAGCATTTATTGTAAGGATCTTCAGCTTTCTAGGGCAAACCCACATCTTTTAAGCCTTTCGCGTGATGAGTGGACTGCTTTGGTTATATTATGGCACTGTTTCCTTCCTTCCATCTTGTCTTTCTTTCCCCCCCACCCGCCTTTAACATCACTGTATCTAAAGAAATTCAAAGAGAAAATTACATCGACGGTTTAATATTGCTTACAAGCTGACAGCTTGGAAAGCCCCTTCCCCTCTACTCACCCCAATACCTTTCACGAGCCCCTGCACCCACAGTACAGTGTTTTCTCTGCTCTGCCGAGGAGATGATCCAACCTCTATGAGCACAGTGTTCCCTGCTTCCCACTCAGTCTCTGGGTGCAGCGAGTATGAGGATTTGCTAGACTCTTACGTGCAAACTGCATTCAACTGCTCCAACCTTCCCTAGACTTGAAGTTTTGAGAGCAGTCTTGAAACTTCCCATGCAGGTCTGTTTGATCTTGGAGGAGAGAGATGGATGCTGTTCGTACAGGTTCACTTCCCCCACCGAATGGTTCATTGATCCATGCTGGAAACAGTCAGCCTTGTTGACTACAGGGAGCAGAGTACAGATGGGGAACTGTTTCCTTTTCTCTGTAAGCCGAATGGCATTGATTGCCTTAGAACCGATACATTTTCATTAGGCTCATTTTATTTTCCAGTTTTTCATTGTTCGCAGTGTTTATGGAAGGAAGAAATTAATGGCCTTTGCTAAACAGTGCAGAGAGGAACTGGGAAAGCTTCCCAGGGGTTTGGTCTGATCTTTACTTTCCTGCATTATATCTTTGGGCTTTTGCAGGGGTTGTTCTGGTAGCAAAGGCTGGGAACTGGTGTCCTTGCAGACCCTGGGCTGCCGAGCTCCCGCACTTCCTCACTGCATTGCCCTGTGCGTGCTGGAGGTGGGAAAGGTCTTCAGGGAACAAAAATACATTACTTGTTCCCCCTCCATACAGACACAGTGCAGACACTAACAATAAGCGTCCTGGAGGGCACGGGGATGTGTGCCCTGTTAACACGGGTGGTTTCAGAGGGGATCGCAGGGCAGCGCTGTCCTTTCCTGCTCAGACACTGCGCTTTGCAAAGCAAGGAGCTGTGAGGATTGAGTTCAGGGCGTGCTGCTGCCCCTGGCTGGAGGGGAGAGGCTGCCCAGGTCTTTTCCATCCCTTATGGGGTTTGGTTCTGTCCTGAGGGTCAGGAGACTTTAAAGATGCACAGAGAGAGAAGGGGCTGGTCAGGGTCTGTCTGGGGGGTGTTTAATATTGAAGCCTGCTGATGTGCCAGGGTACTACCCTGTTTCTCCAAAAATAAGACAGGGACTTGTATTAATTTTTGCTCCAAAACTTATTACTTTTTTACATGTATAGCTGCCTGGACACTACTTAAATTGACTATTTTTAAATAAACTGGAACTAGGGCTTATTTTTGGAGTAGGGCTTATAGTTCAAGCATCCTGACAAATCATGCTAGGGTTTATTTTTGGGGTAGGTCTAATTTTCAGGGACACAGGGTGGTGTTTGTGTATGTCTAGGTCGTGTCCAAGACCCCAACTCGGGTCGGGGTCTCGTGAGGATTAAAAACTGAGAAAAGTGAAACAAAACCCAAACAAGCAAACTCCTGTGTCTGAGGGCCGGGAAGCGGGGGGGAGGCCGTGCTCCTGCACTGCAGCAATCCTGCTGGCCTCAGTATCTTTCCTATTGCATTTCGCCCACCGTTTGCCAGCGGAAAGATTTCCTCAGCAGCCTTTGCCATCCCACCTCTTGTACCCGGGGGAAGCTGGTACCTCACATAGCACCCAGCGTCCAGGGCTGCTGCTGCGTGGGGCTGCAATGTCAGTGGCCGCTGCTGGGATTTAACCCTTCTGCCCTCCGGCTTTGCAGCCGAGCGGAGCCTTATAAACAGCAAACAACACAAAGCTGTCAGAAAATGTGATATTTGTGTTGTTCCCCTGAAGGCAGAGTGGCACTGCAGGCAGCTGGGCGGTGGCGCTTGATTTGGAGGGAGGCTGTTTCTCTTGGAGGGGTCTGGATTTTACCACATACTTCTTATTCTGCCGGTTTGCTAGTCTAGATATATTTACTACATGGTTTCTTGGCTAATTATTTCTAGCGTGGCACTGATTGAGCTGTTAATAAAGTGTGAAGGTGCCTTGCAGGCACTTTTTGAGCCTTAAAGAAATGATCTACATCTAAATTGCAAATAGTAAAATTTCCTTACCCACCAATATTAAGGTGATAGCATCTCCACTATTGTAAAATTAATCAAACTTCTCTTGGTGACAGAAACGTTAATTTAAATTTTTCGTCACAATTACAGAGAGAGTTATTGCAGCCTCTGACTTGTAATTAATTTCTCTTTCTTTTCATCACTGTGTTACGGCCCTTTGTAATAGTGATAAATGGAGTATCTACCTGACCTTTTTTTCTTATATAATATAAATTACTTTTAGATTTAAAAAAAAAAATCTTCTGGTTAATCAGTGCCTTTCCATAAACAGGAAGGTAGGAGAGAATAGCTTGAGGTGTTGTTTTAAATAAACGTTGCTGCAGTTAAGATGTTAGGCAGCAAGGGACTGGAGTTGAGAGCAGCAGGGACCAAATACAACACTTGACTGTCCCTGTGTTATGTGTTGTCCCAGTGGAACCACACATGCAGGAAAGAGATAACAAGGAGAGATTTGCTGCTGCTGTGGAAGGCTTTAAAATAGGATTGGCAGAGGATGGTGGCACATCAAACCACTGGCGGGAGTGAGACCTGAGAGAGGTGGAGGGATAATTGTCACAAGAAGAAAATTAAAGGGTCCATCAGTCAAATGTTTTAAGGTATGTCAGCACAAGGAATAAAAAGGAAGGATTTCAGGTCTATCAATGTGATAATTCAAATGCCATAGCAGAGGCTTGGTAGAAAATGGCCTTGGCTGGAGTCCTGCTAGAAGGGCATAGAGCTTGTTCAGGGAGGACTTGGCCCATGGAGGAGAGGCTAATGGCCGGGTTGAAGTTGTGGCATCTGCTACAAGGCTCCTGGCGCTGGATGTTGGGGACAGGCAGTCTGCCAGAGACAGATGGGGTGAATGAGGCAGCTGCTGATCATCTGGCAGGTCAGATCACTGGAAGTGCGAGGTGGGGTTTGGAAAGGGAAACACAGTAGGACATGATACCCAGCAGCTTTGCAGCTGGCTGGGCAGGAACACATCTGAAGAAACAGGCACATAATGGTGGCATGGGAAAAGGGGGAAAGCAATGCAGGTGACAGTTGAGAAAGGAAAGGTCATGATTTAAACCAAAGGAAATGTTCTCTAGTATTGCCATATAAGGTCTGTGGGACAGCAAGAGAGACCAGTAGTCCTGAGCCCCTGAGCTTGCCAGAGCCCTGGAGAGAAAACATCTGCCCTTCGTTCTCTGGAAATGAATGCATCACCAGACCCTACAGATTTCCAGAATTCTGCAGTTATTAGGATACTGGGGCAAACTGGATGTTGCCAGGTCTTGGAGCACTTTGAGAAGAGGCTGGAGCAATTTTCAGGGCCTATTGGTAGTTATCTTCAAGAGTACAAGGAGGTCTGGGGAATCTCCAGTGGATAAGAGATGTGGGTAGCACCTGCATCTGAGAGGAAAAAGAAGAGCTGGGGAAGTCTAGACTGATCTGTTTGAATTCACTGCTGTGGCAAATGATCCAGTGATCTGTCCATACATACTTGGAGCACCATGGGTGTCAGGGACACATCATGTCACCTCTACCTAGTTCCTCTGTATGGCAGGGTGGAAGGGAGGGTGTTAGCTTGAATGCAATGAGGCTTTTCATGCCATCTCTCATGTGAATCTCCAAAGCAACTGAAGGAAATTGAGTCTCTGGGATGGCTTGTGAATGGCAAATTGTGTACAGGGAGAAGTTATCAATGATTTGCTTTCAAACTGGGGAGGGCTTTAGGTGAGACACCTTACGGTGCGTATCAGGAGGTGGGACTGTTCGATGTTGCGCTTGTGACTTGGGCAGCGAAGAGTCTACATGCAGGGCATGGAGGTGACACCAGCCTGAGAAAGGTGGCATCACCTTGGAGATGCAGTGTTAGAATTGAAGGTTACAGTTGAAAAACTGATAAATGATCAGAAAACAGTTCAGTTTTTAAAAAAAAGTATATGCACACACGACATCTAGCTTTGAGTTTTCAGTAGCAGAGAATTCTCAAGGATCAGAAACCAAAGGGGTCAGCAACTGTATGTTCTTGCAGAAAAACCAAACCAGCGGTCACTCGCAGACTGATAACACTGGGTGACATGTGGGACAGGGGACGTTGTGTTTTGCTTGCCCACCCCAGCAGCACAGGGGCTTGTGCCAAGTGTGTGGTTTGGGGGGTGCTGGAGGGATCTGAAAGACAGCTGCACAGAGCCTCGCAGGGCTGGGGGACATGTGCTGTGTGGAAAGGCTGAAAAGATGGGCTTGTTTAATTTGAGGTACTGGGAGACAGAGTGGGATGAGTTGGGAGTTTTTTAATTCTGCACGATTGCAGCAAGAGAGGAAGTAAGTGAACTATTCTGAAAGCCCAGTGTGGCTTGGGAAAGGGGTGTTTACCATTCACAAGGGTTTGTTTGAGGCTTATCAAGGAGTATGGTATATTGTTCTAGTAAAATCATTTGGGTGTCATATGTCAGAAGTGGCTGTGCGACCAGCAGAGTTGATAATATTAGCCCCCAATTACAGACTATCTTATCTGAATTACTTTGTGCCGCTCAGTGATCTGTGTTACAGGGGAGAATAGAATAAATTATGAGAATACTGCCTCAGGCTGTACAATCTCATAAATCAGTAAATACAGAATTTTGTGTATGTCTTTGATAAGCATCCTCTTCTTTGGATGCTTGTTTGAAACGTGCTTCCTTTATGCTTCCCACCTGTAAAATCTGCATGTGTGTGTTGCAGTCCTTGGGTTTAACCCAGAAGAGTCTCCTGTTGGAGGCATTTGGCCACCGACCAATTTGCCAGGCAAACCACATTTTTCACTCAAATGTGGTTAATGACCCAAACAAAATGAAATGCTTGTTAAGGGTTGATTTAAACAATGTGGTGTAATGACAATGTTCTCTCCTTTCTGCCCACTCTCACTAACAATTCCACTTTATTTCAACTAGGCAAAAAGGAAATGAGGTTTTTAAGTGAGGCTCAGAAACATGTCTATTGGCTGGAAGGAAGGGGGGGGGCACATTTAGCTGGAGATTTTTACTTTGAAAATTCCTGACAAAAATTAATTAGAAGAATCATGTAATTACAATAAATGTGTCTCATTGGTCCCCAATGGCTTGTTTCTAAACACAGAAGGATTATTTAGGCATTCATGACAGCAACAAAAAGTACCAAATAAATGTAATGGGTTCTTTTTATATCCAATAAAAATTACATACAGTAGCTGCATGTTTTACTAATTTGGCAACAGGATCTTAAAAAACTGGATATGGCTGTGTGGTTTTAATTTTTGCTGTGGATGCAGAGGCTGAACTTGTATTTGCAAGGGCAAGGGTGCTGATGGGTGTCCCACAAGATAGTGGGGAAGAGAGATGTCCCAGCACTCAGAAATGTGCCTGTCTCCACTAGCTGTGTCACCCACATTGCATGTTCCTCCCATGAAGTGGGAGATGTACGTGGCCCCGAAAGGCAGAGGAAAGCTGACAAAGCACCAGAGGGGGCTGTGTGGAGCAACCAGTGCCAGCAGAGGATAAAACCACATTGCCTATGGTGGGACCAGCCTGAGCCCCCATGGTGAAGGTGAGGGTGCTGCTTGGTGTTCTGCACTGACACAACAGCTCTCTGATACCTTTAAAGTGACTTTTCCAGCATGCTTTTGGGATGCCTTTTGTGCTGCCATGGAGCAGGCTTCTGCCTCGATAGGTTCCAGGTAATGCGAGGATCCCTATTTAACCCTCTAAGGTAGGAGTTGCAGTTTGAGGTTTGCTGTAGGTGCTGCTGTGTATCTTTCCCCTTCCCACCAGTAGTGCAGGGCAGCATTTTGGGTCATGTCCAGCTCCCCTCTGCCCTCCCTGGCCGGGCATCACCGTACTTGTTTCTGCTGCTCAGAAAGTGCTTCCAGGCTGAGCAGGGCTGCAAATCACAGGGCTGTGGAGGCAGAGATGCTTCACTGCAGGGTGAAGCTGAGCTCAGTGGCTGCTGTGGGACATGGTGGCTTGGTTTTCATTGTGCCTGTGATGAACTCTCTGTTGCTGCGTGAAAATGGGTAAATCCTTTCTGGGACACTCCTGCCCCAAAGCTCAGCGAGGCAGGAGGGGTGCACATATGGATTTGGGGAAGGATTGGGATTAATCCACTTCCACTGCTTCTCTCTGCTTGTTATGGGGCTTGCATCTGCAAAAATCTGAGAATTGTGATGTGATTTAGCCTCACAAATGCCTTGAGCTCAGGTCTTTTCACCTATTTTTGTTTCCCTAGGTTTCCAGGGTAAGTGAAGCTTGAAGGGGAAAATCTAGTTAATATATCATACAAATTGGACTAAAGCAGTTCTAAACACATACATAAGGTGGCCGTGTGCCATCTTAATACACTTCCCACCCCTTCCTCCCTTTTTAAGTTATGTTGCTTACCGGGCAGAGGCCTTACTGCTCCATAGCATAGGTAAGTCCGTCCTGTGATACTGAACATATATAGCATCATCAGGTAAATATGTAACATCATTTTGGCTTAGATTCATCAAGTAGGTGGTTGAGCTAGGTGGGAACACTCATGATCTGGAGATGCCTTTTCCTTTTTTTTTTTTTTCCTGTAGAAAAATAGCCCATGTAGCAAAGCCTGATTTTGGGATATTGGTTAGGTGAAGCAAATCCCACTCCCTAACTGTGTTTGGATCTTAAAGGTTGTGCACAAGAGCTATTGGTGGAGACACATGAACACTGTAAGTCTTTTTACTGCATGTCCCAACCATAAAGAGAAGTGATCTTCAAATGACATCATCAACACAAAGGGCACTAGGAGAAGTTCCAACTTATGACACAATAAATCATGAAGTGGTCTAGTAATGGACATTGAGCCTAGACAGTTTTTCAAAGCGAGTTCTCACACAAAATGATGTTCTGCATTGAAATGTGGGCTCCAAACCTGCTTAGCTAGTACCACTTAAGCTGCTTTAGTGAGATCATTTTGGATTTCCACAGTCGACCAATCTTCCCAAATTGCTCCGTGTCTAATGTAATCCCAGATGTATTTACCATACTTCATTGTATTTATAGAGGTGACCAGGCCATGGAGACATGGCTTATTTCCAGGGACAGGAAGTCCAGGTTCTTCACTGCATTATTCTTTTTCTAAAAGCAATGCTATGGAGCCCTCAGAGTTTACAGTGAACACATTTGTCTTTGCTCAGTGACCATGCTTGATCATTAGCAAAATGTATTTTGGTATTTATGATTACAGGCGTGTTGACCTTAATACTGGACACAGCAGTGATTGGATCACAGCCAGCCACCATTAGGAGAAGGTGCGAGAGTTACTATGCGCAGCTTTTTCTGAGCAAAGAAAATGCCTCCAAGGCATGGCAGCTGTGAAGAACAGTATAGAAGAGGAATAGGTCCTTGGTTCAAGTAAGATAAACTGCCTTCTACAGATTTGTTCCTTTTACTCTCCACTGACTCTTGTCCTCACTTAGCACACAGGCACTGCTAAACCACATATTCATCTGATGCTTTTATGTATAGCTGCCCTGCAGTAAAGGGAATGACGCTAATTGGTATCAATGTGAGGATGTGGCCCATAGACATGTCTATTGGTGATGGTGCTAGAACTTGTACTTGAGAGATGCTGCACTCCAGCATTCTGCTCTGTAGTGTCCAGCTGTAGTTTTGTCAGTTTACTATCAGTGTGTGTACATTTACATTGCATATTGCTTTATGCTAGAAATATCTCAAGTTAGGTTACATTTGCAAGACAAATGTATGATATCTTGAAGCACAATTTCTATTTTGCCATAGGTTTAATGTGATTCCTGCAGCAAAAGGGTCTCATCTAAGCCAGGCAAAAGGCATGGTTTTGTGTTGAGCCACATGACAGTCTTGTGACATGATGAATTACACACAGATGTGTTTTCTCTGGCTTAGGAATTTTCTTTCATTATTACTATATCTGTGCAATTTCTTTCTCATTCAGCCCCAAGTCCAAGTGTATGAGAGACTTATTGTTTGTAAGTCTCTTCTCCTAGCACTGCTTCTCTTCTCCATCTCATCTTCCTAAAATTCTTTCTTAGCTTTTTAGACAGTTGACCATGGTAATTAAATAAAATAGCCTTCCAGGGGGTGGCTGGTGTGCCTTGTGTGCAGCTCCACAGTGTTAACAAGGCTGGGCCTTTGGGCTTGGAGCTACGATCTCCTGGGACTTCTGTAGGACATACTGTGCTCTCATTGGCTTCAGAAGAAACTGGAAAGTGCATTTGGTATAGGAATGGGCTGTGGGAAGCACTTGTGGTCTGCACTAGGGTGGAACAAAGGCTCTTGGAAGGGAGATCTCAGAGGACAGGAACATTGGTCCATATCTCCAAACTGGCCAAGGCACTGGAGTGAGGGCTCTGACTGGGAATACGGGGAACAGATTTAAGATCTTACTCTGTGCCTCAAATCAAGGCCTCAAATCTTAGGTAGTGTTTGTTTGTTGTTGTTGTTTGGTTCTGTTGTGGTGGTGTGGTTTTGTGGTTTTTTTTTTGTTTGTTTGTGTTTTTTTTTTTTGTTTTTTTTCTTTTTGTTTTGTTTTTTTAATGTGAGGCTGGGTTACTCATAACTAGAATATTAGGTTTATGAAAAAAGGGCTGAAAGTCTCATTTATCTATGGTGGAATTGGTATTATGATGTAATGAGATACTCTCTCAAAGTGTAAGTTTGTCTAGCAGACACTTTTGTTAGTGTATGATTAGTGATCACTTCTGACTCCCCATCTTCTTAATGAAGAGCAATGACTTTGCTCTTTGGGTGCTTCTACTGGTCAGTCATGTTCTCTAGCTGTGTGCCCAATTGTATTAAACGTCAATGCCCGATTTCCAATCCCTTTGAATTTTCTAAGTGATATTTTACTGATGCAACTGCATCTTGCTCTAATATTTTTTACTACATCTTCACCAACGGTGATGAGAAACTTTCTTGTGCATTTTATTAGTGCTTCCTTCAACTTCCAATGAAATATATCTTATTGTAATCAAATGTTGTGCAGTTTACTACCAAATCCACTGTGCCTATGGGTTTTCATTTAGGTAATAGGGTATGCCCGGCTTGGCTGCTTATATGTGGAGCACTTGACTGCTCTTGCTGTTACGGGCTCAGAGTCTGGGTTAGATTTCTCTGGAGAGCAGCATTCTGATTTAATAGCTGGTCCGCAGTTCCATGAGTTACATACAGAGACTTGTTCAAGATGGATGATAACATAAATGGGTTACTTGGGCTAATTCAAGACACTTTATTGAGCATACTAGGTCAATTTTCTAATGGATCAAAGTGAACGTGTTTGGAAAACTGCTGGCACACGCGTATGTACACTCCCACGCTGCATCATGTAGATCAAGGCAATTCCAAATTCCTTTCTATTTCAATCTATTCCCATTTCATCTCTGTTTGGGACTTTTGAAATTGAACAAAGCACTGGAGATTGTGCTCTAGGGAGTGACCTGAGAGGTTAAGTTGTAAAAGCATAACTGGTCTCTGGTTATTTTGGTGTAAAGGGAAAATACCTGTCGAAGTCTATTCCCTCTTGAGAAGCCAGGTATCAAAGGAAGCTGATAAAGTTACTGGTGAACGCTTCCTAGACTTTCGGTGTAATCATCGGGACAGAGGCGATACAAAGGAGGTGACGTATCAGGGGCACTCATCATGGGGACGGAAAAGTGTCCTGGGTTGATTTTTGTGCAACTTTGGTTGAGTGAAGTTGGCTTATGCATTTGATATGGCATTCTACTTTTTTTCTTATTTTGCATAACTAGTTTAGTTGACAGTGTACTGGTTTTGCTCCTTTGATCTCTGCTCAGTTTGACTATATTTTCAGTAACTACTTAGTATAAAAATAAAATGTACAGGCTGCATCAAATAAACTAATTAAGGATTAGAATGAAAAAGTGTCAAAATCCGAGACCTCGCTGAGGCAGATTAGTCACTGCATATGAGACACGATCTAATAACTAATGGGTTGCTGTAGTAACGGGGGAATCAATACCCCTTGGCTGGTCAGGGAGCTGACAGTAATTTCTGCTGGGTCATAGATTCTGGAAAATGAAGTGCCACCTACTACAACACACGTAATCTCTGTGGACTTTTTGACAACAAAGCATCCTACCAAGTTTATATCAAAGAAAATATTAATCTCCAAGGCCTGCTTGTTTATCTCTGCAGGGGTTATCTGATACTGTTAGAGCCACAGAGAATTAAGTTTAGACTCCTGTGTGAGCTCTCAGTGGGTTAGCTTTGGAAATAAGGATTTGGTTTTGCTTATTAAGTGATGGGTTTGTAGGACATATCAGTACCAGGGTGTTGGAGTATAGGAAAGGAAAGCTGGAGGAGTCCAGCCTGCTATCCCAAATCAGGGCTTCTTAGTTGAGGAAAACCCCTACTGAAGTCCAAAGAAGTTCTCCTTGGATGGAGGGGAGGACATATGTTTGAGTGCCTAAAAGAAAAAGGTGATTTGCAACTGAGCTGTAAAGCTGCACTTTGTGCCTCAGTACCTGAAATTTCCATGGGGATGATCATCCTCCCTTGTCTTCTCTGTATTGATTGCATACGCTCTGGCATGGGGACACACTTTGATATCTGAGCAGCACCTATGTGTCAGCTGTGTATCTTGATGGCAAAAAGGGACTTTATGCTGGGACAGGCTCTTCATCCATGACTGGGAGCTAAAACTACACAGTGCAGAAACTTGAGAAGGAAACCGGTAAGTGAAGGGGACTCTGGCAGGTTCTTCCCACCTGCAGGTGGGGAGAGGAGAGCCCTGGGAAGCATAAGGAGTTAATGCTAGTCAAAGAGCTACAGGGGGATGATAAGGACTTTCTCCAAACATCTAGGGGAATGGTAGTGCTGGAGAGAAAGTAGGCCACTCACTAATGAGGGGAGTGGTGGTGTTAATTACGTCTTGAAATTGCCCGAGATACCGAGCTCCTGAATTCATCTTCAGCAGAAAACCATCAGGAAAATAAGTTCGGGCAATTAGGAGATGGGGGGAGAATCAGTGTAAAAATAGCCTGGATAATTAAGAGCAGATAAGGGAACATCTAAGAACTGGCAAGAAGTGCAAAGAGAGCCTCTTGCCTTTGCTGAGCTGCAATACCCTGGTCTCGCAGGCGCGGGGCTGGGAGCATTTGCCGGCGCAGTTGATGCGCAGGGCAGGTCCCCGGCCCCGCGTCTGCTTGTGCTGCTGGTCCAGCTGGGCGGCAGGGACACGTCTGGTTCCTGGTACCGCACCGCTGACCCCGCCGTGCTGCAAATCCCTGTCAAGTCTGCGGGAAGTTGGTTAGAGCAGGTCTTGGCTGCAGGTGCAAGAGTGGGATTGACACAGAGCCACCGGCAATTGCAGCCACAGACCTGTGCAAGTGGGAAACCTGCGATAGGGTCGGCGGTGGAGCAAACGTAGCTCCAAACCTTTTAGATGGGCTGTGTTGGGGAAAGGCAGGGCCGCTTTCTGCTCTCTGCAGCCTCCTGCTGTGATATCAGTTGTGAGATTGTGTGTGTCTGGCTCAATGCAGGGCTCCCCCATTTTATGGGACCACAGTATGGTGGGGTAAAGCCCAGCGCTAACTCTAATATTCAGCGACAGCTCTGCAGCTGCTGCTGGCGTTTGTGCTGATTGGTACATAATGCTGGTGAATAATAATACCTGACCTAGTAGAACAAGAACTCTTTTATCAAACACATTTAAAGAAAAATGACATTCCGTGTAACATGTAATGGAATAGATGATAAATCACAAAATGGGGAAAAACAATTGTGTTATTCCTGCTAGTATGAGTTCCTGTTCAGAAGGTCCATATGTTATGTTTTTTGATGACATAAATTTAATGAAATTCTCTGGAAATGCTGACCAAAAGTCAATATACAACTCAGTCCCAAGAAGTTTCCTAATATCTTTGTTTGGTTTAGGTAATAGATCTGTTGATGTGTATCTTTCCTATTAAGTGCCATGATAGGATGCTATAATGAAATTACAATATGGAATGGTAGCTCGACTAAAGCAGCATTATCAGAAATGTCACCCCCTAACAAATTAGCAGTGGCAATGTTTGCCCTCTGGTTACAAAACCTTGTTCCTTTTGTCTTTTACTATAACTTATAATAACAAAACCTGTGATGTGAATGTCCATGGGTATGTTTCCAGTGGCTAAGCGTGAAACATGTTTCAGTGGGGATATGGAGGAAAAAACAGACTTTCTTTTTTTTAATTTAAGACAAAGGATTTTTGGCCTTGGGCATTCCAGCTGCTGTTGATATAGGGAAGATGGGACTGTTTTATTTACTTATGTTTTTATTTTTAAAGAAAGAAAATAGATACACAAGTATCTGGCTATGTAATCCACAATATTTGAAACAGACAAACAAAACAGAACCAAAAAAAATCCCCCACAGGAAAAAGTAGTAATTTATTTCTCTGGAGTAGTAATTAATTTCTTTGGAGAGGTTGCAGATTTCAAATGAGTGAGGTGCAGTTTGTATTTACAAATTCAGAGCCCAGGGAGCAAGTGAGGAGAAACAGAATGAGATTGGATTTTATTTTGTCTTTTTAAAAAAAAAAGCAGAAACTAGAGCTCAGTGCAAAGAGATCCTCATTGAGTCATATGGCTTTTCTTCAACAGGTCACAGGAAGAATTGCAGATTTTGAAATAAATTTAGGAAAGAATAGAACCCCTGAAGCTATGAGTAGCCCCTGCATGTGCTGGAACACACTGAGGGGGATCCCCTGTCTGTGGCTCAGCCTGCGGAGGCAGATTTCCGAGAAATTGTCCCCAAACCTTGGCTGGTGAGAGCAGGACACACAGCGTCCTGCTAGAAATCCCACCTGGCTCTAGGCTCTCCTGCCTTTGATGGGCTGCTCTGTGGAGGTGGGACAAGATTCTGATGGGACCTTCTCCTCTGTGTCCTGTGGTCCCCAAAACCTTCAGCAAGGGATCATGAGCCGGCCTGGGGGTGTGTGGGGCTGTCCCAGGGAGACTGCAGTGACAGTGGGGTGTGAGAGGGGATGAACACTGGGTATCAAGGAGATAATGAGGAAAAGCAGTGATGGATTTGGTCAGCATGATGGGCCGTGACACACACACACGCGTGGGTTGGTGTGTGTGGTTGTGCAAGCTGATGGTGTGACAAGGGTCTGGAGCTGGGTTTTTGTCATACCAAGCCAGCATGTTCATGGTTAATAATCTTTGCTATCACCCTTCCTGAGAATCAAAGAATGAGTGACCTTGTGCTCCTCAGGAACAGTACCTGTCTTCCTCTCAACAAAGGACTCAGAGCCAGTCTTCAGTTAGATATAACCGAGTGTCGGTTTTTTTTAAGATGCAACAGAGAAAACTCAAAGCTTAATCCATAACAGTGACACTTCACTTATCCAAGCAACTGGGAAGTGCTTAAATACTGAAGCCTGTGGCTTAATTATTTACCTGTGGCTTAATTGGGTGTAATTTTACTGAAGAGTCTGTTTATTTTCCTATGGAGAGGCTCTAAGATGCCAATAAATGAAAATGTTACTGGTCCCTACCTGTGCCCCCTGACATCAGTAGCACAGAGCTCATTTAAACCTGCAGAAACCTGGAGAAAACATGTTTGCTCTGGTGCAATCAGGCTGTGGTTTCCTATTGCTCTGCAGCCGGGAATGTGTATGGAGGGGTGAGAATGACCCTCCTGTATTTCTGCACGGGTGGCATCTGGCCCAGGAGCACTTGGCAGAGCAGGGTGACACGAGCTGTCACCAATGCTGTGCTGGGAGCAGAGAGTGTCCCCAGAGGGGACAGAAAATACTGTGACCCCCTGGAGCCATCTCTGGGGTGATCACACAACAGCAACTTCAGCTGCACCCAAAGGGCTTAGGAGCAAAAGTCGAGCTGGGCTTAGGGAGTCTCGTGCTCTTCTGTTGTTTATTGAGACCTTATTTGCTTTTCATCCTCTGCAAATCCAATATTTGTAATTGTTTCTCTCCCAGAGCTGCAAAGGTTCATTTATGCAGGATCAGATATTCAACTTGATGCTCACATCAGTGTGTCTGTGGGTTATTTGCTGTTTATATTCCAGACACCAGTCCCTGGTGAATGGAGACAGACCGGGGCTGTACCCTGGCCAGTCACACTTATTTAGATGACCCTTTCAACTTCAATCTGTTATTCTTGCATGGCTAAAAATAGTTTTCCTGCATGAGAGGTTAGAGGATTGAATATCGGGGCTTTCCATTTGCATGGCCCGATTAGAGGCTAAACCGGTGCTTGTATCCAAGTGTGTGGAAAAGCTCTTCTACTGTTCTGCAATGTAAAGTGCTCTGAAAAGATTTTTATCTTGAATATCCATTTAATTCAAACCAAATGTGCTCGGACATTTGTGCTGGCTAGGTTTTCAATTCAGAAAGCTCTGATTTTTCTTCTCCATTCCTCCCCCTCCCCAGCACAGAAGCTCAAACCAGGAACCTCTTTTTGAATCTCTGTAGGCAATTTCCTTATAGTACTGGGATCTCCAAGCTTCATTGGACTTCTGCAACAACAGAAGCTTTATATCATTGGTTTTTCACCCCAAAATGCTTAGTTTCTATTAACAACCTTACAAAAAGGGCAGTGTATTACTACTTGGTGATCCCAATGATAAATGAAGCACATTATATGTGAAGTAAAGGCTCTATTTATCCTTGCTCTTTTTTTTTTTTTTTTAAGTCCCAGCAGGTTTAATGTGAGTAGCTTTCGATGACCTTCATAACAAATCAAGAATAAACCTCAGTGTATTCTCACGAAGGTGGACAGCATTGCAGGCATTTTTAATTGAAACAACAATGATAGCAACGAGCTCTATTAGTAGTATTTGATAATGCAAAAAAATTAATGTTCACTGAAAGCCAGGTGCCAGCACTATTTGATTGTTTACCAACATAGTCATAAAGAAACAGAGTTATTAAAGGATCTGAAATCACTCAGTAATTCAGCTGCTGACGTTGATGGATGGAACTTGGCTGTTCCTCTTTGCTGAAGCTGCTGACTGGATAAATGTTTTATTCATGAAGCCCAGGGCAGGAAGGGATGCCAAAGGTTTAAGAATATTTTAAGAAACTCTTTGAGATGTCAAGCAAGTTATCAGGTGTTGTTAAGCAAAGGAGCTGAAGTACTACATTTAAACATAACCGAGCTCTCAACATATACAACAACAATACATCAAAAGCCAGGATGAGATTCTTGTCTCAAGCAGTATATGGAATGATGAGTTGGGAATACAAGTCCTTTTATTTCCTGCACCTTTGTACCTTCAGTCATCTCGCAGCCTTGTCTCTTTGAGCATTGTTATACCAAAGGGAATTTTCACACATCACACTGTGAATTTAGGCTTGGAAACAATAAATATTTAGACACCAAACCCTGCAAGGTCACGTACTCGGATCAAAGACAAAATAAATTATCTCATGACAACGTTCATGAAGATTGCAGCCAGAAGTGAACAGTTTGGATCAGAGCAAGTGGATTCTGCCTGACCTCTCAGTGGGAGAAGTTATTCAAGATGGTAATTATTGAAAGAGCCTATTATCAGAAAACAGGGTAATGAGGAATTTCCCTCTGTCCTCTCTACCCTGCCCCTGCCTCCTCTTCATCCAAGGGCCATGTCTGCCTGCAGCTCCTCACCTCTTTGGGTGTAATTTAAGTGATTCTTTCCAATGTTCCAATGCCTTGTTCCTGTTCTATGAGAATTCAGATCTGGAGATCTGGATCCTTTGATTGTTTTTTTTTTTTGTTTTTTTGTTGTTGTTTTTTTTGTTGTTGTTTTGTTTTTTTTTGTTTTGTTTTGGTTTTTTTTGTTTTGTTTTTTTTTCTTTTTCTTTTTTAATTTTCCTTTTAATAGAAAGATGCGTTTTGTATAGAGAATTTTAATGAAGACATCTTTACCCCCACAAGCGCCAGCATGGACAAGTGTTTGAATATTTCATAATCTATATTAATAACGTCTTTTAAGTTTCTGCAGTCTCATAAGAGCAGAACAGATGAGCTCTTGATGGAACTGAACTGTCATTCTGAACAAAGTGACATTAGAAAATAGCTCTGTTTCCAAGTCTAGCTGTGTGAAATGTCCCTCCTTGCCAAGGGAGCAGCAAAGTATAGTTTAAATGTGCCTTATTATGACATCTCCAGAGTATAAAAATTTGGAGAGGTATTAAAACTGAGTAATTAAAACTGAAGACTGATAGGTAATGGTGAATAAAATGCATGTAAGTACTGCGTTCCTACTGCCCTTTTGATTTGCAGAGATTCAGTGCGAAAGACCAAAGGCATATTTCTCATGGGCCCCAGTTAAAATTCAAATCCAATAGACTGACACTGAAAACTACTGTCAAAAAAAGCTGTCAAGTTGTATCAAAATAAGTCACTATATTACCTCTCTCTATCTGTCAAAGGCATTGATTATTTTCAATGAAAGAGCCCTCTGACAGTTGCTGAAACTGAAGAATCCTGTGTTGAAACGATTTGGTTGACACATGTCGCTGTTTCCTAAACAGATAAGTCAAATATGTTATTTTTGATTCTTTCTGTAGGAGAAAATGTGTTTCTATAGTATTTTATGAAATATAAATAATGCAAGAAAGAAAGGAATATCCATTAGTACTTCACTTTCTCAACCATTTGTATCAGTGGGTTTTTTTGGTAGCGTCTTTTTAAAATGTTCTTTGCATAAAATCCTGTGTTCCTTTGGTGGTTGTGATACACTGCAGGGATTTGCTAAGATACCCTGAAGTAATTCAGATAATCAGTGAACCGTCTTGGTGCTATTCTTGATCTCAGCTGACACTTTACTGTTGACTACACTAAACTTCTGTTTTCTACCAGCCACACATCCGTGGCAGTGATACAGACATTAATGTTCTGCAAAATTCCCATTTGAATTGCAGATGGACAAACAGAGAAGGGCAAAATAAGGACTGTATCTTGGACTTGCAGCCAGTTTTTGGAGTGAAACTGGGGCCAATCCTCTGCTGAAACTGTAGGAAACAGACAGTGTCTCCAATATGTTCCCTTGGGAGAGGAGGCTGTTGGGTGGCAGAGCCATTGTGAGTTGCTAACACTATTAAGAAGGTGAGAACTGGCTCAAGAAGCAGCAGTCAGAGACAAGCTAATACCCTTGTACACAGCCTTTATTATTCATTAGCACATATTGTGCTTCCTCCTAAATATAATTCAGGCTACACTTGTATCACATTAAGATAACACTAAATCTTTCTGTAATTTGAAGGAAATACTGCTCCCAGCTGTTGTTGCAGGAGTGAATTAAACAAAATCCGAAGAGATGCTAAAGGAAGAACCATAAAACTCCAACTGCATTTGGCACACATCTCCTTCTGTGCCGTTTATCACAGCAGTGGTTGCGAGCGGACCTCTGCACTCGTGAACATGATGCCTCTGTGCTTGTGGCATCTCACACCTTGGGAATTGCTCTGCCGAAATGTAACGAGCTCCCAAATCCCTCAGGCACTCAGCACTTTGCTGCTTTCAGGGCAGTTGGGTACCTCAATGAGTGATGAACTGGGCTGCCAGGGTCCTGGTGCAGGTTGTGGTGCTGCTCCAGGTGTTCATTAACCATTAATGAAAACGAGGTGCACAGGGACTGAGACAGTTCTTCAAAGACATCTGGTGCCTGCTTTCATCTCACCATGACAGAAGCGAGCCCCTTAATTCCTGTGGTGACCTGGGCTGTGCAGCACGGCTCTGTTCACACCGAGTCACCCTGGATGAAGTCCAGCATTTCAACATCTTCTCTGTTACAAGCTTCTCCTGAGGCTATAAGCTCTTTGGAGAGATATCATTTTGGTTTGCATCTGTACAGAATTTAGCAGATAGGGTCCTTGCTGATCTGGCTGCTCAGGAACTGCCAAGCTGAGTTAATATTAATAATAATATAAAAATAAATGTGTGTAAATAGAGATAGCGACAGGCACAGAGTTCTGACAGCTCTGGAAGGCTTTGATCTTGCATCGGTAAAGATCAGGATGTGATGCCTCCCCAGATGACAGGCTTGGATGAAGAAAAGAAGAAAGTGCTATAAACAGCCTGTAAAGTGTGCCTCCATCGTCCTCCTCAGGCTCCCTCCCCATTAGCTCTGATGGTTTACTAAGAGAGCATGTCTAAGTACCAGCAAAAAAGCAACTCGGAAATTAACCCCAGCAAACTTACAATCTCACACCTGACCCCAGAAGTGTGTAGCATTGGTCATCCAAGTAATAATGGCTCACCGTAAAGCAGAGGAGAAATGTGCCATTAAAAGAGAAGCATGGAGTGAGCTGCTGAGTGGTGACAGCCCTTAAAAGATACAGACCAATGTGTGGCTCTGACAATGTATTATACTCAGATGATAAAGAGAGGCAGAGAGTGGGAAAAGCAAAACAAATGGGGCTGCTGTGTACATATGGCCAAAAGGGAATTGTAGCATAAATGGCACCAGCCAGAATTTACAGTGTGTGGATGGACAGTCTGGTGGGGAGAGAAGCACCACCCTTTGGGGCTGGAATGGCAAAAAGCCTCGTGGTGAAAGGGGGGAATGCTGCAGGAGATGTGGGGGAGCATCTGTGCGGCCGTGGGCTGGTGGGTGCTGCTGGTGGGAATGAACTGCAGCCAAGGAAGGAGCGTGATTTAGGGGGAAGTGGCAGACTGAGATTTTTGTCTAACTGCAGATTTGGTTTCTGAGAAAATCAGATTTATGCTTCCCTGAGACAATTTTGCTAATAAGCTGATGACTCAGAGCCCGCAGCAGATGGGATTCTTTAGCTGAGGTAGAAACTATTGTTTTTGTCCTAAAAGGGAAGTAGCCATTTTTCTTTTCTAGAAAACTGATCGCTGGAAAATGTGATGATTTTTCCTTCCCAGTGGAAACACAGCTTTCTCAAATAACACCCAGCTATGCTTCTGGACTCTGATCTAATACACAGGAGTTCTCATTAGAAATAAGTTAGTTGTGACAACTTAGTAAGCTGTATGACGGTGGGGTTTTTTTTTAAACATTTCCAGCAATTAATAGCATCTCAAAAGGCATTGCTAGCAACTACAGCACTAAGTGGTGATTTGGAGTGAGCTCTTCAGTGATCTGAAGGGCAAAATGTCTCCTGTTCTTGGTTGCAGGAGGGTGCTGCCAAGAACTTGGGAATATTTCTCTAGTAGGAGCATATCTCTGTAAATCCTTGGAAAGGGACTTCTATCTAGATTCTCTTCATCTCTCTTCTTCCTCCTGTGGATGCTCAGAAACTTGATTGCCACTAAAGTAATTCAACTCTTTTTGAAGGAAAAGCACCCACTCTACAGAAAGTCTCTGAAGGATGGCAGTGAGCATGAATATATCATTATAAAAGACATTCTGCATTCAGAAACCACATGTGGTCTGAATTTCACCGAGAGGAGTATTTCTCTTCACAGGCTTTAGAGGTGTGTGGTATGTAGGGTGACGAAGCCTTTCCTGACATTGTTTTGTTTAAAATCCTTTTGAAGATTGTTGTGTTCACCTTTGTTGAAAATTGTGCTACAGCAGGTAGAGGAGGTGGTTGGTTTGGCCTGGTGCTGTGTGTGTGAACAGACTCTGGGAAGCAACAGAGGTTGCTTCTCTCCTTCCCTTTGTAGACAGAAAGCTGAGGTTCTAGATTTGAAAATGCTTTAAAAATAGATCAGGCTTTTATTTATGCTATAATACATGCATTTTTAAAAATTATATCTCTGTGGAGAGCTTCAGTGTTACACAAACAGTCATTTGTATGGTTGGCACCCCTTGAACCTGTACCCAGTATTTTATGATAATCTGAAAAAGACTGTAAGTAACAAATTGGTGAAATTTTCCCCAAAATTTAATCAAATCTAAAAATGTTTAAGAGTTTTCTTGGAATTTACCAAAGCTATAATGATCAAAATACTGGTAGGAAAATGCAGTGTGAGTAAAAGGAAGTTCTTATTAATTGGATGGAACAGTTGATCTTATAATGGGACAAGCTTCAAAACAGAAAAAGATCTTGAAGAACTCAATGGAAAACAGCTGCTCAGGTCTGAGCAGTGATCAGGAAAGCATAAATATGAGATGGCACGACATTAATTTGCTGAATAGAGGACAACACTGAAAATATGACAGTGTTGTTCTAGAGATGGTGATATGGCCTCACCTCGAGAGGCATATTTGGTTTGGTTACCCTAATTAAAAAATGATAGAGCAGAAAATAGAAAAGGTTCAGTGAAGGGCAACAAACCTAATCAGAGACACAGAAAATACTTTAGTGGGAAGATTTGCATGCAAGCAGAGACTGCAAAAAGGTTAGGTCTGTTTATTTTAGGGAAGACAATACATGGGATGTGCCACTGAGAGACAGCCTATGATGGTTATAAATAAAACAACAATGCCATGACTTTTTCCACTCTTGGAGAAGAAAAAGAGACATCAAATTAAATTCGAAGTCAATGCATTGAACAGATTTAATAGGAAGCACTTTTAACCTAAATTTTAATTAGCCTATGGGACTCATTGCCACAAGGTGGGATATTGAGACCGACAGATTGGCATCGTTTGTATGATTAGCAGTAGCATCTGCAGTTAGGTGGGCTGGAGTTTCATCCTTTGTACTTCCAGCCATACGCTAAATGCATCTTCTCCCTCAGGCATACTGGTGCGTAATCCTCTATTATGGGATTTTTACAGTGCCTTTTGAAGCAGTTGGCACAGGTTGATCTCTAGGCCATTGCTTGACTCCTGAACTTTTGAATCCTGCTGGGCTATAATTCCTGGATTAAAAAAAAGAGTTTGTTTTGTTGGTTTTATCCCCCTTCCTTCCTTTATTGACTTCCTGGTGAGTTGCCTGTAAATACATCAGTTTGGAGGAGGAGAGATTTTTGCTTCCCATGGAAGGTGTCTATTTGCCCCTTCTGGACTGGTTTGTTTTACTTTCTTTGTCCTTTTCATAGCTTGCATCCTCTACAGTCTTTAATTATTGCACATTTTGGACTTTTTCTTTCCAAACCAGCTGCTATCAATAAACTGGCCTAGTAATTATTTCTCTGGCTTCAGAAAATGGCTATCATGAAGTCAGCAGCACTAGGAACAGGTGGACTGCGAAATGTCTGTTTGATTTGGTAAACAGCATTAAAAATTTGGCACTTTGACTTAGTCCCTGTAACAGACTAGTTCTTCAGCGTTTGTTAATAAGATGCTGTGTGTTTTCCAATGTCCCAGCATACGTTGTTTGTCATTGCAAAGCATTAATTGCCCTTTTTTTTTTTTTTTTTCCTTTTGAAAAATGTGGAAAGTTAAAAACATATAGGAAATATCTCCATGGATGGAAATACTTCCAAAATGTACAGAAGTGTTTGGTTGGGGAGAGCCCTTTGGGAGAAGGGGAGGGTACAGATGGATGGGCAAAGTCAGAGCAGGCTGAGCCTGGGGTACAGCGCCGGCACAGATGCTCTGCTCTGTGCAGCTCCTACTCCGTGCCCAAAAATTGTGCTCTGAGGCGCTTTATGCTTGTAGGACAGTTTAGCTTAATGGAGAGCTGGTAACTTGGCATGCGGGAAACCCGCGGTCTGGTCTTGGCTCTGCTCAGACCTCCTGGGTGAGCTTAGGGAAGTCACTGCAGCAACCTCAGCCCTCTGTAAAACGTACAGGCTTTGTGAGCTACTGGGGAGCAGTGTTACTGAATATGGGGTGAGCTGGTTACTGCTCCTCTCGAGGATGGTGCTGGGCATGGGGCCAAGTTGGGGTGCAGTCACCCACCACAGCTCCAAAGCTGGGAGCTGCCACTTCTGCAGCCCCACACAGCATCATAATGCAGCTTCAGTACCAAAAAATACATCTGGGTTTTTCTGTTCGTCTGTTCTTGTAGTCTCGGGTTTTGTTCCACGTTCCCCTCAATGGTCTCTGACATTTGGAAGGGCTGTTTTCCACTGAGGCTCTCAGTAGCTCGGTCCTGCGGGAAGGGCTTTGTAAGGCAGCGAGCTGTTGCTGGGGGCTCAGATGGGGCCATGGCTAATGAGAGTTGCAGTCCTGCCCCTTCTATGTCTCTGAGGATAAACAGCACTAAAAAAGATCTGGGGGACTTCAGATCCCTTGCTGTGTTTTCTCCGTGTTGCCTGGCAGAGCAAGGCTGAAACCAAGGGAGAGCAAATTTCATCCTTTGGGAGGGGAGACAGTGGCTGTTCCTCCTGAGAGTGCTGTGCAAAATTCATTCTTTGTTGCAGGTCATGAAGGAGCAAGTAAATAGATTCTTCTCTTAGGCTGTCATACCTGTACAGCCACTCCGGGGGGGGGAAATTTACTCCTTCTGCTACTGGTCAGTGTCAATGCACATGCATGGGGACCCTGTACCACGAAGGATAAGAAAAGAGACACAAACTGTGGGTTTTTGGGGAGTTCTTCCCACCCCACAAACCCTAGATATTTTCTTCTTTCATTTTTAGTAGCTCTTTCTAGCACAGCAATCTGGTGATTTTTCATCTTAAGGGCAAGATGGGTGACAAAATTGAGCTGATACCAGCTTTATGTAGCCTGGTGGTTTTCTAAACTGGAGAGAGCAATGTCCCTGCCCACATCGACATCTGAGAAGCCTGTTCTCCTGCTTGCCGTGCTAGCAGCGCAGCTGTTAAAGCTCAGGAACATTTTTGGACAAAGAGTACTATGTTCCTGTGAGACTTTAAAAATGAATTAATAGAACATTGATTTAACTTACTGGCTTTTTGGAATGCCTTTGTTTCCAGGCAGTAAAAGTCTGCTTGCCAGTTGTCCAGCCAGAAGCCAGCGTCTATAAAAACCTGCCCCAGACAGTTTGTGGAGGGCCTTAGTTAATTAAGATCTGCATTATCATCCCTGCTTTGTGCTGCTTGTGAGAGAATGTAAAAAGCACGAGTAGACAACTGTCTTTTCCTCCTGTTTTGAGACTCATTCTTGATCCCACTGTGATTGCCAGCAGCAGACAAGGAATAGAGCCAGAAGAGTGAAAATTAATAGTGGTGGCATCTGAAACCTCCATCCATGAGCTTAAAAACATGCATGCTTTAGACTGGGATGTTATTTGCAGGGGGCAACAGCTCATTCCTTCAACCTGAGTGCTGAAAAATTCAAAGACAGAGTGTAAAGACCCATGCTGCCATTTTGTACAAGGCTTCAGACAGCACCTGGACTTCTTTGTGATCAAATGGAATATATTCTGTTATCTATGTAACTGTGTCTGTTCAGGCATATGTGTTTTACAGAGTGACTGTGTTCTTAATAGTATAATTATGGGTAAAATGGTATCCTGAAGAGTTTCTCAGTTATTAAGGGCTTTTGGACCTGGACATGCAGCCTTGGTGAATAAGAAAGTGGCAGCATTTTGTTCTCAGTCTCCATTTTCCTCCTCATGCAGGTTCTTTGCTTCCCTCCTGCTTTTTGGCTCCTTTGCTGTTGATTTGCACTAGGGCATGGACAGTTCTTGTTCTTCCCACAGGGACCTTCCCTCCCTGCACACCTTGCTTGTACCCTGCCCAAAAGCCCAGAGTGCCTAGGAGAGCCCAAATGTGCAAATTTTATATTCTTCATAAATGTTTGGTGTTGACTTGAAGTCCTTGTGTGGAATGTACTCCAAGTGGGTGGCTGGTGAAAGAAGCAGGATATTGTTTGCAGTAGGGCAGGGTGGATAATGGTGGTACAAATCCTCCCCAGTGCCAAATTAACTGCGTATCACCTGGCCTGGGAACACAGTGACCTTCAGGCTTCAGCGCTTCAAGTGTAGCCTTTTCCTTGAAGATGGATGGATTGGGAAAGGTCTCTGCTGAGATATGGGCATACGGCTGCAGGAAGGTGTCCACCACCTCTGTGCTAGACCATCAAAAGCTTGTCTGGCTGTAAGCTCTTCAGGCTTCTGTGGTTGAGTTGGGTTTGACCTACAAGGAGGTGGGGGAGGGCTCTGAAGGCAGTAGGCAGCTTCTCTTCCCCCAAGGAGGAAGGTAAGCTCCTAAGCCCGAGGCAAAATGCTTATCACTTAGACAAATGCGCAGAGATCCCCGAATCCTCCCTAGAAATAGGGGATTGCAATATTAAACGTAATTATGAAATGTCTATGGAGCTGCAGCTACAGATGGAGCTTTACGACTGGTTTGAAGTAATGCTGCACCAACATCAATTATTCCCAGCAACTGCACAGAGATATTTTTGGGGTGATATTTTCATTTTACAGCAGTATTCAGTCACTCGCAGCCACCAGCCAGGTGTCTCCCCATTTGCACCCCAAGCATGTGGTGATCTCTCATCAGTGCATGGTCTGTCATGTCCTGTTGCCTCAAGAATCAACAGATGAACATTTTACCCTATCTCGGCACCTATGCTGTCAAAATTACTGTGAATGAGGGAGCCTGCCTCTCTGCCACTGCAGCTGTGAATATTATCTACAGAGTAGCACTAAATCTTGTTTAAGCTACAGTCATTCCACCCAGTGATGAATGTCACTACCTGAATAATTTGGGTAATTTCCTGCAGCTCTAGTGTACTAGCAGAGAAATGAACGTTAATTTACTGCTAATTTAGTATACTAACCCTTAATTAGCAACGAGCAAGCTCTGAAATATTGGACTGTGAAAGCTCATCAAACTTTTACCAAAAAAAAAAAAAAAAATCACCCCTCCCAGCTGAACTCTTCACTCTATTTGAGGTTATTAGCAAAATGCTATGGGAGTGCTGTTCATTACCTCTCACTAGGATATATGTAGCTGGGAACACCCCCATTTACCACTCTTGCTGCAGAAGTCCATTAAGAAGATTCTCGTTCTTATGCAGTATATTCAGCTGTTGTACAGTATTGCAGTGTGTGGGTATGCCGTAGCTTTAGTGACAGGCAGGATTAATGGCACAAATTATCAGTGGCTGGTGCCTAAAAAGGTGAAAGAAAGGCTGAGTCTGTTTGATGGGCTGGGTTGTTGCTCCAGGAGGCAGTATATGTGGCCATGTAAAAAAGCTGGATGTGACACAACTACATCATCTCCCACTCTCTTCTTCGGGCTGTTTTGCCTTTTCCAGTCAGGTCTAGCATATCCTGCTCAACCCTGTTTTCATTTATTTATTTGTTTGTTTGTTTATTAGTGTGATAACTTACACCGTAAGGCACAACGCAGTCTGTGTGACATGAATAGCGCAGCACATGCAGTCCTACTTGTGAATGAGGATCGTGTGCAGTGGGCTGAGCGGTGATGGAAAGTGGTGGGGCAGGAGGAGAAAGGGACACTAGGGGAAATGGAAGACCGCAGAAGGATGTGTGTGTCAGCTGAACTGCTGAAGCCAAACCAAACACTGAGCTGGGCAATGGGCCAGCACATGACTTATCCATGGCTCTGTGTCAGTACTTGAGTATTTTTCCAGAGAAAAGACTAAGCTGTCAGCTGAAACTTCATATTGTTGAAGATGAAGTCAGGCAAAGCCCCGTGATGCTGGAGACTTCTGCTAGTTGTCCAGCACTAGTTTCCTCTGCTCTGCAGGATTATTCAGGTATCATCCGGCCCAGCAACTCAGTAACAAGAGAGGGACTTTTTTAAAAGTGAAGACTTTCAATGTATTCCATGTCTCCATGGAAGTTGGACCCGACTAGATTTGTTGAGCCCTTCTTCCACAGAATATAGTTTTCTTGAGGGAAAATTTTGCCTTTGTTAAATGAGCTCTTTCATGAAATAGAAAGAGAAGAAAAAGGTTCCTATGCTGGGACCTTCTCTTGCCACTCCTCGGCAGAAAGGGACTGAGATGTTAATATGCAGAGGAGAGGAATGCATTTTCCATCCCCATTTTGTAGTGCTGCCCATGTTGGAGAAGGGAGCAACCATCCCCATGTGTCTGTTTTTGGAATGGGCTGATTCCACCCAGCTATTCTTTACAAGGACTGAGCTCGGAGAACCCCTTACTCCCTCTTGTCTTGTTACACGCATGTAAGAGCAGAATCTAACATCGTAATTAGCACTTAACATCTATTATTTAAAGAAGTATGCACTTTCATATTTATGTGATGGGTATTTTACTACTGGAGCCCTTTAATAAGGTCATACATGTTATATTTATCTGCAGTATATTATTTAGACTCAAAGGGTGAGACTCAGCTAACCTGACATAGGTATGTTTATCTCAGTTTGGACACATGCAGCTTCTAGTACAGTCAGTGGAAGGAAACTGGTCTTTTGCAAGTGTCATTCACTGTCCCAAAATAGATGTGTAAGACAGGTGAGATGAAATGAACCCTAAAAGCCCATTTCCATTGATCACAAAGGATGTTGTGGGTGTCAGGCCTCAATGGGTTGAGTACCATCCCACAACTAAGCCTTCTGCAGGGCTCGAGGAAAGAAAGGGCCCTGATGAACATGGGAAGACTTAAGTTCAAGTTGTGAAGATGTTTGTGTGTTTGTGCTTTCGTAGCTACTGTTTCATGTAACAGGTAGCTTTAAGATCTGTTTCACTGCAGCAAAGTGGAGATCACATTTACAGAGTGAGAATCACTGACCCTGGAAACAACAATTAAAGTGAGACTTGGCACTCAGGTTGGATGGGAGAAAGTCTAATGTGATGTTGTGGTCAGAAGGTACAGAGCAGATAATTGCTTATATTAACATGACTCTCAGGAAGAAGATGATGCCCTAATATCTGGCACTGGATGCAACTATGTCCCAAACTTGAGAAGCATGCTAAGAACTGTAGTGGCCTTAGAGGACTATGAGAAAGCTCACGGCCTGTTTCATACCCATTTAATTGGGGAAGTCTGGAAGATCACAGCCCTGGTAATGAAAAGTCAGTCACCATCTGTAAGTGCTTGTACCGGGAGCAAGGGCTTGCCAAATTGCCCTTTATCCTAGCAGAAGGGAAGGCCGGTTGTAGGTGGAGTATGGAAGAGAACAAATGGGTGATGGAAAGAAGCAGGGGTTTCAGTGGGAGCCGGCCCCTGGTACAGCACACTGCGCCGATACCAGCTTCTGCTGCACCGCCAATTTTATTATCGGGATGGGCTGTTTTTCTAGCAGAGCTGCTGTAGTTCGAAGAGGGATTAATTCAGGGACCTTTGTGCTGTGTAGCAGGTCAATATAGCTGATCATGACAGGCTCTATGGGAAAAAGGACTGTGTCTCCATAAATCACGACTGTGGTTTTGTCCAAATGGTTTGGAAGCAGGCTCTTGTTTACTAATCTGTAAAGTCTTTAAGCAGAAATTTAAATTTTCTTTCTGGAAGCTCTTTAAAATTGATTCCCACAGTAAACCCAGCTTCAGGAAATCCAGGACAATGCCAGTTAATTAATTAAGGCGATTAACAAGTAAACTGGTGCTTCCTTTCACTGTGGGCGAGCAGTTGGCATTTTAGCAAACTTTGCCTCATAATAATAGTAATACTTCTTGGGGCTGTCACACTGTCCTCCCCCACCTCCACCCTTTCCCAATTATAATTCTCTTCTTTTGATCTTGGAAATGTTTTTTATTTTTTTTTTTTTTTCCTCCAAAATATGCTGCTTGGAGATGACATTTTATGAAATGTTCGTTTTAATTATACGGGGATGGTTATCACTGCAGGGATGTTGGCACTGACTTTCGATGCAGAATCCTTCTTTTCTGCTGATTATATCTAGGAAAGCTCTCTGAGCCTTAGGCACCTGAAAACTGTAATGCATCATTGTTCGCTACTGCGAATGGCAGGGAGCAGAAATTAAAGCACAAGCAGGAGGGCAGTGGTGGTGGCATCATCTATCTCAGCAGTCTTTGAGGACAGCGAGGAGGCTGGTGTGCAGGTGTCACCAGGACCGTGCCATACCCTTTGGACATACCGAGAGACCGGGGTGATGGTAGTACCCACCCAAAGAGGCCAGAGCCACATGTCCTCCCTGCTTTGTCGGCTGCTAAAAGGGATTGAGGATGGGAGTCATGAAGGTTTTGCAGCCAGAGCAACATGGACACCAGCTGGTGGCCAAACTGCCAGAGCCCGGGGCTGTCCATGGCATGGGTCTTGTTGGCTGGACAAGCCTTCAGTCTGGGGTCTCCCAAAGCCTCGGGGTGCAGCGGATCTGTGGTGCACATCCCCACTCCCCCAGAGCCGTGTGAGGGTGGCGGGGCTCCCACCTCTGGTTCTGGCACCCACCGATCTGCCCAGGCACAGATTTGCCTTGCCAGCAGCAGGCTGATCCAGGCCAGGGCTACTAACAGAGCTGCTTTCTCAGGTCTAGCTATAGAGGTTCCCTGTTCATAAGACCCATGTACAACAGTGGCCTTTACTTTGGGCCAGGCTGCTGCCTCCTGCCTGTCTAGTACTTATTGAGGTTTTTATCTGTCTCTCTGGGACTGCCTGAATAGTAAAGTGCTCCTTGGTTCACGTAGGGGTAGTGCAACCTGAGGGCACAGTAATAACACTCCTCAGCTTCAGTACTTTCATGAGGAGACACAAAAAAACCTGTAAGAAAATAAGCTGGAGCTTTTTTCGTGTATTGTGCCCACGGGCCAACACATGATGAGACCTGCCCGGGGCACGGGTGGGCAGCTGCAGCTTTCCCCTGTCCCGCTGGGTGCAGAACATGAACCGCGGTCACTCCTTGGCGTGACTTTACAACAACACTGTTGCAGCTTTGAGAGATTCCCTGTGTCTTCAAATGAACTTTCTTGGTGTCATTCCCTGGGTTTCAAATTTGGCCCAGGGTACCCACATTAGCATTTCTGCTCTTTCGCCGACCTGTAGGGGCTGTTTAATGAATCCTGCGGCCGTAAGGCTTTCTCATTACATGTATTGCAATGTGGCCTCGCAGTGAACTGAGATTTGAACTTTATGCTGAACAAACATGTGACTAATGGCAGGTCCTTCCCTAGGGACCTTATGTTAAATAGGTTCCTCTCCAGATTATTAAAACTTCTGGTTTGCTGCTTAGGTGAAGGTAGAGCTGAGTAAATCGTGTATATTTTGGATCAGTAGTAAAAGTGAAAAATTGGCTGGGTGGAATGAGCAGTCATAGTTCAGCGGCCAAAAAGAAATACTCTGTACTCTGAAAAAGTACTTCAGTTCTCTGATCTTTAATTTTTAAAACTGCTCTGTCTTTTAAAAACGTAGGTCAATATTTAATTTCAAAATAGTGTTTAAAAAATTAATGGTGTTGACAGTTTGTTTCCTTATTGGGGCTAGAGGGAAGGAAAGAGAGTGACAGAAACAACTCATTCCAAGTCATTTTGGTCCTTTTATTTCTGCTTTTCGAGAAATCTTATATTCAGAAAAATTAATAGATCTCCACTGAAAAAATAACATAAAATGAGGCCTGTCTGTCTAATGCCACCCAGCTGTTTTACTACTATGGAAAATAAATGATTAATTTATTTCATAAATGCAAAAAGAGAGTGTAAGAGCTAAGTATAAGCTACTGCTGTTGCATCAAGAAAGTTCGACTGTTAACTGAGCTAAAACTACTCTAAAGAAAGTGATCATTAGAAGATTAGCTAAGTCTTTTTTATTATTAATGAAAAGCACTTCCAAATTTGAAAATACTCCAAACATCTTTAAAAAATGATGTGCATGTCACTTGAAGAAAGCTCAGAAGTGAAAAGATCAACTTTAAAACTTTTTGTCTTAACACAAAAGCACACTTGAAAGAAACAAAATACCTCTCAATTTCTTGTGCGATAGGATGTTTTAGTGAATTTGATATATTCAAAGAGTGGGAGGAAGGTGAGCAGTGGGGAAGTTGCAGGTGGACCTGAAAGAAATGGATGAGGAGAAGCGGGAGGCGAGGAGCTGGCCCTGGGCAGAACGCGGTGCATTGGCACCAGCCATCCCACCTCCCACCCCGCTGGCCCCAGTGGCTCCCCGTGCCTTGTCCTCAGCACCTCCGCACCATCCGGGCTTGCAGAAGAAGTAATTTTACAGAAAAGTCCAGCATGGCTCCCCAGATCTAAGCATGAAGGGCGGCGGGGAAGGATGCCTCTGGCCCGAGCAGGGGATTATCCGATCCTTTTCTGCTTTCAGGGCAGCAGAAGGGGCTTGTGTGGGAAGAAGAGCTGCTACGGTCCAGGGCGTCATCCCAACGCCCGTTGCAGAAGGAGAGCAGAGCTGCCCAACAGCCCTTTCCGCATGCGGCGTGCCCTTTCCTGCAGCTCATACACCTCTGGTTTGTTATAAAATTGAAAAGAACTATTAGCTAACTACCTAGAAAACTAATTAACCTCTTGTAGCACAAATCCTGGCTTTACTGTTAATCTCATTCAAGGAGTCCTTCTGGCCTGATTTGTCCCTGAGCTTAATGCAGGGAGCAGCAGGAGCTGGAAGCGTTCAGCACCTTTGAAAAAGAGACCTCATGCAGGCAGCCGGCATTAAAGGATGCTGGAAAATAATCCTCTGGCGCATTAGCTCATGGATGTGTATGTTGGCAGAGATCAAGTCAGTGATTCATGCCGAGCATCTGAGGTCACAACAAAACCCAAGTTCTGTAAAATAATGCTGGCGCTTTTTTAAATCCATATTTATTTAGTGCTTTCAGGCACTTTCGTAGGTATTGATCTGATCAACACGAGTAACTTTTTTGACAAACAGGCTTCTTAAAATGCCTTAAAAGCTTCATTATTAGGATAATGGAACCAAAGTTAAAAACAAATCAAAGAGTGCGTGTGTAAAAGGTTTCCCCCAGACAGCTTGAAAATAAATTGAAAACAAATTCAATTAAAATAACAATCAACCTTTTTGTTCCTTTAGTGGTATGATTTCTCTGAGGCAGGTACACATGATAAGAGATTTCTTTGAAATACTTGGGATAGCACACCCATAGGCAGAACTATGCCAGATCAAAGCAGTGTTTTTGCTAAAGAACAGCCTGCCACTGTTAAGTTTCCACTTTAAGGTCTGAAATGTTGCTCTTATTTTCTGTTGTTTGTTTTCAGTCCCAGATGCTTTTGCATCCACTGCTGTTCTTTCCTCGTGCCTTTTACCTCACTAAGCCAGGCCCTAGATCTTGACCCAAAGGAAGTGTCTTATTAAAATTTCTTTTTACATGTAGCATTGTTCTCTCCCTATTCTATATATCTGGTAGTTTTCTATTTCTCTGATTACTCTGATACCTTTATGCTTGAAATTTCCTTATACCATTAGTCTTTTACACCCCAGCTGTAATGGAAACGGGGCTGTGTTGGGAGCAGCATGGTCAGAGGCTGCTCGGTACAACAGGGGCTGGTCCAGCCTGGCCGAGGAGCTCTGTGCCAGCAGCTCTGGGCACTGCGACAAGCTGCCAGCTCCCATCACGGTCCCCTTGAGGATGTTTTGCTGTTACAAATAGAATTACAAGCAGCTGAGGATTTGCTTTTCCGTTATTTGGCATTGTGCTGGCGGCCCCACATCTGCAGCATTGTGTGCAAAGGTAAAAGTAATGAAGGCAGCTACTGATGAGCTGTTGTTCACAAATGATTGTGCTGTATTGGCTCATAGTGATAATGACATAGAGTTACTCACTGAGTGTTTTGTGTATGCTACAAAACACCTCAGCCTTAAAGCCACTCTGAAAAAGCAACATTTTCTGTTTTAACCAAGATCTGGCACTGCAAGAACCATCCTTGTATTATCTGTTGATGAGGTGCCTCTCAGGGTTGTCTGTGTGTGCTCTTGTGAAATAGGAGCCTCTCAGCTGGGCTAGTGATGCTTTGGGTAAATTACAGTTCTATCTACAGGGAGCATGTGATGTTGTTTGCAGAAGAAACTTGCTGGTTTTGTTCACACTTTTTTGTTGCGAATTTGCTTGATGGCTGCTCTTCTCTGCCAAAGTACCTTTTAGTCTTGAAGAAGCTGATGGGCTTTCTGTTTTGAAGATCCATTAAAATGATATATGAAATACTCCCCTGTCACCTAGCGTGTGTTGGGACGTTATGTTCCTAGGGTGGTAACTGGAATTGATTTTTTTGCACTGGTACTCTGCATGAAGTGAGTATCAGCTCCATGTATTGTCAATGCGCTGGTAGGCATGTATGGATATATTAACACCCTTTTAGCAGAAGCAGGGGATTAGAGGGATCAAGGGCCATATTGTCATCTCCTTGTTTGCATGGAATGATAGCATGCTCTAAGTGTCCCAGGTCAGACGTGGCTGTTAGGGACAGTCTCAGGGGTGAAGGCTCCAGTAGCTTCATGAAAGCCAGGCACTGATTTCAGCATGCGGGTTTTTGTCTTCAGGAGTGGTGTTTCACCTGGTAGTTGCATGTAATGTTTGGGTTCAGAGCTGCTACTAGTTTGGTTTGAAACTGTGGTGTCATGTAAGTGTGGTTGTGGTCAAAGGAAGAGTTTGTCTTGTTGTGAATGTAAAGTATGTAAAGTTGTTACTCCAGGCACTGTCACTTCCACATCGCAGATTGTCTGTTGAGTCATCAGAATTGATTTTCATGCCCCACTAATTACTGCCATGTCTGTTCCTTGGAAACCATGGCCAGTAAAGGTGTAGTTCATGGGCATTGAATGAGTATGCTTTATTCTGAGATGAGTTAATATCTTGAAGGATATTTCACGTTAAATAGCTGGAGAGGTCCTGCAACATTCCTTGCTGCTTTGCAAAACAATATGATTACACTTACTATTCTGCAATTTTTCTGTTTACTTTTCTCTTGACTACGTGATCCAGTCAAACTGCAAATCAGCCAGCATAATAATTCCCATTTTATACAAGCTCTGAGTTTTACTAGCTTTATTAAAGACTTCCAATAAAATGGTATTTTTAATAATTTTGGAAGAAGCTTCCTTTCTGTCAACTGTTATTACCTGGCTTACCAGAATAAGAATTTGGGGTAGTGATGGATTTAGAGCTATGCTTGGATACATCAAAGAAAAGCCAGAATATGACACTGGCAGGGGTAAAAGAGGTGGGTGTGCTGTATTCTTCTGTAAAAGCAGCCACATCTGCAGGGTATTCTAAGCTGGGAGTACCTGGTTACCAGAGTAAATTCTGGTAATAAGATGATCTTGGGAATTAAACTGGTTTTACTGGGTAAGAATCCAATGGAGATATTTTATGGGTCAGATAGTTGGTGTCAACATCTGCTTTACAGCAGCAAGGAAAAGGGAAACAAGACAACTCTTGTGTTTATTTCTCTTTTGAACAAATATGATTTTTAGTAAGACTTTATTTACTACTTTTTCTGGAATATTGTACTACTCTGAGCAATTACCAGGCCTTGCTTTTTGAACATGCAGAACCCAGGTTTGTATGAAATTGATGGGTGCTACAGGTTTTGAGCACCCATGGTTGAGATAAAGCAAGCCAGCTCTTAACAAGCTTTTCTCACTGGATAACCCAAACCTTTGGGCAGGTTTGGAAGCTGAACCTGAATCTAAATTTTACAAATAACCTTTACTTTTTCAAGTGGCTGAACCAATGTTCCAGGTCCTGCAATCACTGGCTCTGAATATTATAGCTTGACCCCATCTATGATGATATAAAAGAATCAATTTACTGTCCACAAAGTATAGTCATTCCTGGGTGAAATGACTGGAAGCTCTTTCTAGCAGAATAAAGAACAATTTTAGGTAGGAGAGCAAATGATTTTACAGCCTGCTCTGAAAGTAATTAACAGAAACAGGGTGTAAGCACTGGCTTCTGTGCTCTCCGAAGTAAACAAAATAAGAATTTATGCTATTGACCTTGTTAAGTAACTAACATTTTTCCTCCTCTGCAATAGCTTTTGCTTTCTCCCACAGTTCAAACCCCCCTGAGCTTGAGGCCACATGCTACACTGAAGTATTCAATTCCGCATTTGACTAAACTGAATAAATCCAGCCATACTGCTAAACATATGGTAAGTAATAGCATCATTAACAATAGCATAGTGCACGTTTGACAACTGAAGGGATTTGGCTGCTCTGTGCCAGGGGAGTGACAGCAGAGCAGCAGTCCCGGCTGGTCCTGCCAGGCTGGCCTGTCTTTCACTCTCCCTCCGCCTCAGCCTTGACCTTCTTGAAAATTTGAAAGGCTGCCCATCTTCCTACCTGTGTCTTGGGCTCTTATCTTAGGCTGTCAGCTCTGAGGCTACGTAACACCAGCTCTGCAAGATTCGGTTTCACCTTTAAATGCTGCTGTTTATTTTGCTTGGGGCGACTGTGTGGGTGGGGATGAGAGTGTGGAGAGGAACAGGCGTCCTCGGCATCCGGTGAAGGCGACAATCCTGGTGTGTGTCTGCGTCCTGAGCCTGTCCTTCCATGGCTGAACGTGTCCTGTGGCGTTTAAAGCAAGCTGCATGACACTCCAGGGATGCCCACAATGTTCCAGCCTCTGCAGTGGGAGCACAGAGCACTGACATGTGGTTTTAAACTAAAGGAGGAGAGATTCAGATTAGACATGAGGAAGAAATATTTTATGCTAAGGGTGGTGAGAGCCTGGCCCAGGTTGGCCAGAGAGGTGGTGGATGAACCATCTCTGGAGACATCCCAGGCCAGGCTGGACGGGGCTCTGAGCAACCTGAGCTGGTGAAGATGTCCCTGCTCATGGCAGGGGGGGCACTGGGCGAGCTGGGAAGGTCCTTTCCCACCCAAACGATTCTGTGATTCTATGATTCTATGGTGCATTCACTACTCTGAAACTAAGAGACCAGCACTGGGGCATGTGGAGGTAGTTGGCAATGTAAATTAATTTTGAACTTGCTCAGAGGACAGCACATCACTCTCTTTCCATACCCTGCCCTCTCTGACCTGTTCTGAAGGGACAGGGGCTGTTGTTGCAGCCCAGCCCCAGAGGATGTGCATGAGATCCTGCCCTTCTGCCAGAGGTGCTCCTGGTGTCCCTTTCCTGCCCTGCTTCATCTTTGCTTCCCCTCCAAGCTGTCCTTGTCCTCCTGTCTCTCCTTTCCTCCTCTGTCCTTACCAGATTTGAAATCCATAAACCCAGCAAGTGCAACCTCTGCCCATCTCAGCTGGAAACACCAGGAGTTATCCCAGTTCTCCCAGAAAGACCAAACCTTTGCCCTCTGCATCTCAGAGGGCAGCTATGTGAGCAAATGTCAGCCCCTGTCGCCCTGGGGCCTCAGCAGCAGGAGGCCTCCTGCACTCTGCTTTGTTTCAGAAAAGGATTTATTTTGCATCTCAGTGTTGTTGCTGGTCTGGTGCCTAATGGAAACACCCACAGCCAAATGAAACTTTTCCTGGTTTGATAGCCAGCTTTGCAAATTCTTTTAGACTCTTACCCATGGAAACAGCAGATGGCTTCTGACCAAAAAGTCACTCCATCAATATAATGCTTAATGCTAGGGGATAAGTATTAAGACTGCTGCTTTACTATGCATCCTGGATACATAAAACCAGTTCGCTTCATCATCTCTGAGCTCCCTTCACTTGCCACCTGTTATTCTCCTCCTGCGGCTCAGTGAGCTCCCAGATAATCTCTGTTTCCGCGGCGGTGCGATGGGCAGTGCCCGAGCGGGCTGAAGGTGAGCAGCACAGGCTTCTGCTAATGCTTCCTGCTGCAAGAGGTTCTCCCCAACAATTTGTCTGGCAATACCCATATCCCAAAAATCTGGGTTTGAAGCCATCAGTGAGTGTTTTGGGTAGGTCATCAGGTCATGCTGTCCCTCTGTTTAGATATTGTTGTCAACCTCCGCTAGGTACTGAGTTAATAAAAAACATATCTGTAAATGAATTTCTTTTATTTCTTTATTTTCAGCAGGAACGTTTTTTACATAAATGAACATTGCCTTGCAGCATTTGCAATCCAGATGTTACTGCTTTATGTTAATGAAAAGGACCCTGAAGTGAATTGACTATGAGGTGATGATATTTTAGAAAGTGAAAACAAAGCCAGGAAGTCAGTTCCTATATTTTGCATGGGCTGAGCTCTTAGAAATGCAGGAAGATAATAAAGCATAATAAAAAGAGAAGTTAAATGCAAATGTTTAATTTATTTCTTTTTTACTTGAGTCATTGAATATGCTTTGAATAATAATCAATACAAGGACTTTTTTTAAAATGTAATGGATTTTAAACAGATTGTTTCAATGCAAAGCTATGTTACGTTGATGGAGAAAGACACCATTTTATTCTTCTAACTCACTCTTGTTTTTAAAGGAGTATGAGAGTGCAGTGGGGGAGAGATACTACTGGCCTGCATTGGAAAGATCAAGAGCTTGAAGATGTGTTTGGCTGTGCCTCAGGTCTGTTTTGACTATGTAATCTACCGTGTGTGTGTATGTATATATATATATATATATATATATGAGCAGCTAGAAAAGAGAACCAGGTGGTAGAACAGAGACATTAGTAACAGCTGAGAACTGTCGGTACTGTGGGCTGAAAATAAGAAAACGATTTATCTGCAAACAAGCAGCAATGCTTTAACCAAAGGGGACGGTCGCAAAGCAGAATGTTGCAGAGGGGTTGTGGTTTTCAGGGAACCCATAATGTGTTATTGTACATCAGAAGTGTCAGTGTAGGTGTGTGTGCTTGCACGGAGCATCACATAGGAGTTGTGAATGATAAGGTGTGTAGGGGTTCTTTATGTGTTCTATTGCTTCTATTAATTTGCGTTTGTTTGCAGGACAGTGCGTATTTTAGGAAGACACACAACGTGTTTTCTTTGTGCTTGACTTTGGCTGACTTGGCACATTTAATACCCCAGTGCCAGGTGTCAATATGCCTCGAATTTATCTCGCACACTGAATATTACTTGGTGCTCAGCCTTTCCCTGTCCCTAGTGCAGGAGCCCAGCAGATGGAGCAGTGTTCCTGTCCAAGAGGGCTGCGAGCAGGGGGGAGGTTTTTCATTGCCTTGGGAGCGGGGCCGGATCCAGAGCAGCACTATGAAAGTCAATAGAGTTAAGCCGATCGGCCCCCTGTGCATCCATAAAATACAGAATAAAAGGTTCAGTATAAAGAGGAAAAAAAAAAGTATATGTGAGATTCACATTTTCAGGGAGGGGTTGTTTTGTAATATATATATATAAGATTAACTGAACAGTTTATATAGAAATATATCAGCTTTTAAAAACTTCATATGCTCTACAGTAGATTGTTTTTATCTGAGCTCTAATTTACGGTTAGAGCTCAGATAAAGGCATAGGAGAATAATCCTTTTGATCACATTGCTATTTTATGGTAACGGTATACTTTATTATTTTTAATAAAACACTAGTAGCTGCTGTTAGCTGTATTCCCACAGCAGCAGCCATGAGTGGTGGCACAAACAAGACCAGAGAACCATTCTCCATCTCTTTTTTTTCCTTAATAAATAATTGAAGGAGAAAATGAGGAAAATATGGTGTAGGATACAAACAATAAACAAAAACCAGGGTCAGAAAGCAGGGCACATGCTTTGTTCTCCTTTAAACCTAGCTACTCTATTTCTTTTCTTGCTGTGACGGAGAAATGTACTCAACTCTTTTTGTAGTGAATTGTATCTCAGAAAAACATTTTTATATATGGGAGTGCTGAGCGGAGTACACATGTTTAATAGCACATTTTGGTCTGTGGAGCTGAGACAGCTCTGCTGCTGTGTAGCACAGCCCTGCTCCAAGTCACGTCCTCGTGGCTGTGCCTGCCCTTTGCTACCTGCTCTGATTTGGAACAGTTACTGCACCCAGGTAAGTCTGGAATAGAGAAGTCAGCATTTTGCCCTTGCACGCGGATGGGAATTCAGCGCTTTGTAGGTTTTCTTGTCTCTCTTTTGACTTCACTGATGGGGCAATGGCATCATCTTCCAGCTGTCTGGACATTGTGCCTTGCTGGTGTCTGCAACCCCTCTTCCCAAATTTCCTTGCTCCAGTGTATGTCCTTCGGATATCTGATTTTCCCTGCTGAGACTGCACTGCTGTGACCTCCCTCTGCAGCACCCTGCTGTCCATTTGTCTGTCTCCATGTCCAAGATGCCCGGTGTTCAATCATAACACTGCATTTCAGAAGCATTAGAATTTTTGAATTGCAAAGCAGACCTAGCAGGAACATAAATAGCTTCCTCTGAATACAGGTATTTGACGTTAGTGAGGCATGTCTGTTTGGCAGGCTTCCTGCCATGCCAAGAGGGCCAGATTTGGCTTCAGTTCAACCATCCTACCTGGTTGCACAAGGTAAGCAGTAGAAATGAGCTTTGGGTTGCTATGTTAACCATCCTGTATCTATTTCATTCACCAGGTGTCTATATTTCTAGTTTTGTGCCTGTCGCAGGAAAAAACAGTGGCCGCTATCATGTCTTTTTAGCTCTACTTAAAAACTAATGGGAACTGCTACAAAGTTGTAGCTAACAAATAGATTTAAACTTGAGTTTGGCCTTCTTAGCCAAGCAGACCAAAGCTGAGAAGGGATTAGGTTGCTTCCTGTGAGCATATGAAGGGGTAAAAACCCAAGCAAGTAGGGAAGAGCTGTTTCAGCTGAGGATAATGTTAGTAGGAGAGCAAAGGGGGCTTGATTTGTCATGAATTAATTTAGGATGCTGGAAGCTTCCTTGTGTCTGGTCAGGGCTACTCTGACAATGGTTCAGTAAGAGCAGTCAGGCAAAAAAAGAAACAGAGCTGGCTTCTCAATGGAGCATCTTCAGGGCGTTAAAGGGATTACAGGGGTGAGTCCTGCAGGAGCTTGGACTCACTGCCCAGGGAGCCCTTCTCAGTCCACTGCTACTTATTCCTGTATTAAAACGATTTAACGCTCCAGTTGGAATTACGCGGGGCTGTGGAGAGAAGTGTTTCTTGTGGTTGCATTGCTCGGTAAAAGCTACCGCTCATCTGGGAAGAGTAACCAGCAGCTCCCAAGCTCTCTGCCTGGCTGCTCTTTCACAGCTCTTGGCATCTAGGTCAAGCTCGTGCCTCTGCTGCTTCTGGTTCAACCCACTCCCTGCTCTGAACCCTTTTTCATCTTTCTATCAGGTCTGCATCCTGACTTTGAAAGCCACTCCCTGCTCTGTCCTAGACAATGTCTTTGGAAACCTTACCCCACGTTCTTCACCTTCCCCAGCCCCTTAGCCTCACCTGCAGCCCAGCTGCCTTTCACCTTCCCAGGGAGTAATGATCTCTGTCTCATCTTCAGGTGTCTCATTTGGAGCCAGTGCTCCATTCTTCACCACCTGCCTCCTACCTTAGAGTCTCACCTGAATCTGAACACATGCCAACACCTGGGGTGAATAGGATTGCTTTCCTCTTCCTGTGATCTGTGTCCCAGACTCTGCATCTCATCTCTCAGTGCTAGAACATCTGATACCTGCTTTCAGTAGGGTTTTGTGGAGGCCAGGGCCAAATTTCCAAATGTGGTGGACATGGTGGACACTTACGTCAGTGTTGATGACACTTGCTCAGGACTGCTTTTGTGTCTTGCTGAGTATAGCTGTAGCACTCAATTTTTTATTAAGTGCTCTGGTTAAAGTTGGGTGCAGGCAAGAAACTTAAATTAGTGGAATCCTGAGTGTGATGGATATATTTTCTTGGAGAGATGATCCAATTAGAGTATCATTTGTTTCTATGAGGATCTGTCTTGGATGTTTTATCAACTTTGTCAGCAGGTGGAAGCCACCAGAGCAGATATGGCTTTGTTCAGAGGTAGTTCTCTGTAGTCTGCTGCTGGGTTGGAGGATGGTGCTTAGGTGAAAGTGGTGCTTCCTACTGATTTCCCATGACTCTTGTGCTGCTCATGGGTCAGCACAGAGCATGACCGTCATGTCCTTCAGGATGAATATGTCTGTGAGAGCCTGTGGGTCTGCAGTACCCCGGGACAGATCGTCTCCAGCCCATGGAGCAATGGTGCTGCTAGCCAGGGCAAACAGGGCTGTTATACCATAAGCCAGGCACTACAGCAATTCAGCGTGCGCCTCGGCAATGTATTCCACCTTTGTACTGCTCGAATGGGGTCCAATCTATCTGATCCATCTGCTGTCAAATTAATGTCCAAAGCTGGCTTTTGGATTCAGGTCTTTCACAAGGAGCAGCCTGAGTGACAGCTAGGGAAAAGAGTACAGAGATGTGAATTTCCTGCGCTATAACTCTTGAAGACTAAAATAGTTGGTATTCATAGTTCAGCTCAGCTTTGGCAGGGCGCTCTGAAATCATAAGTTACACACAGGAGAAACCATGTGTGCTTAGATACACTAGATCTTTTTTTATTGTTATTTTACTAACTCTTCATTTCTAAGTAGCTACATGCCAGATGCATGTCATTTCCCATTCTGCATTACAGCAGAATTTTAAATTATGGAAACTCTTTTTGTCTGAACTTTGGTGAAAGGCCATCTAAAGCTCTGCGAGCATGGTGAGTCTCCCAGAGAGGTAGTCCATAAACTTCTGGCACTTTGCAAGTACCACAAGATAATATTTTACTCGATTATGAAGTTTGTGCACTTCACATTAGTAGTACTAATACCTCAGAGGAACAAAAGAACAGTTTTAGCATTTCATTTACATAATGGCTGAAGTGAGAATTTGTTCCTTGTTGAAAATGTACCCTGGGGGTCCTTTCATTTGCTGTAGAGCTCTGTATGCATGGAAATAGCACAGGAGTTAGTAGCACCTATGGAGTTTGGGTACTTTCTGGCTTGTCATTGTCATGCTACTCAAACTGCATTAACTTGCCACCTGCAGATTTGGCAGTGTCCTGAATTTGCTTCTGGTGCTTCTGATTAGCCAAACATGAATTAAAGGCAAATTCAAAGGAAGGCTGTGGACAACAATGCCTTGGGGAGCAGGGTGCTGTGAGCCCCGGTGCACCCTGCCTTTGCCTGGGGGCAGAGGGGGAATGCTGGCCTGACTTTACCTGTGTGTGGGGGAAGCACCGTGTGTGTATTGTGCCCCAGGTTCCCTCTGTTCTCCAGGTTGTGCATGACCACACTGAAGGGTCCTGAGCCAGTGATTTGGGTGTGCAATGAGCCGGTGAAAATAAGTGGTTCCTGACCCTGTCTTAGAGGTGATGCTGAGGACCAGGGAGCTGGAGAGTATTTCTCCATCGTACAAGGCAGCACAGCAAGTGAATGAGCCCTGGAGCCAGAAGCCATTTAGCACAGCAGCTGTCAGTGCGAGATCCCAGGAGGTTGATGCTGGTGGCCTGGGCACGTTCCTCAGCTACCACATCCCTGCTGGGCTTGTCCAGCATGGCAGAGAGATCTTTTGTTGGATATGTGTGTCTCAGAACACTGTCTTCTAATGCTTGGTGCAATAAGATAATCTCAAAGTCATCCTTGTCCCTCCAATGTGCATTGACAACTAACTTAGCATGGAAACAATGGGCCCAATATGCTAATCCTTGTGCAAGAAAAAAAAAAATCCCATAAATCTCTTCAAGAGTTTTTGCTCCATCAAGGAATGCAGTATCTGACTCATTATTATTTAGTATTTCACTTATGGCTTGACACTTGCAAGCCCAAAGAAGGGGGAACATGTGTTGTAGTGACATAAAGGGAAAGTAATGAAAATTAAGTAGATACATACATTTAAATAGAATTAGTTAAACTGTGTTTAACCTAAGTATGAACAATCATTTAGAATTAGTGAAGTCTTCATTTGCTATAATTTATTTTGAAAGTGGATTAAGGTAAATTGAATTAAGGCCTCTCTAATTCTAAATAGAAGCATCTACATAGTGATGTAATTAAACTAATCTGTTCTGAGAGTTAATTTGAATAATGTATCCAGACCCATGAAAAGGGCTATGGGGCAGCGCCTCAGTTTGAATAATCATATTTGCTTTTAAGATGGGCACTGGAAAGCATTAACTCATTTCAGAGATCCATGGAAATGTCGTTGGAGCAGGTTCCCCCTGTCCTGAACCGTGCAGGGGCTCTCAGACACTGGGAAACCTTTCCAAGCTGCTTCTCCTCAGGCTGGGGATCCTTTGCTGCAGCTTTCTGAGCTCTTGGCTCGGTGCTCCTTCCCTTGGTGAGGAGTCAGATGGCTGTTCGTTCATGCGACTGTAGCTTGAAAAGCAGATAGAAACTCAGAGAAGAAAGTTGGCAAGAGCTATTTAAAAAAAATCCAACAAATTTTTAATGAACAAAAACGTAAGGTGATTATTTTTAACTCTGCGTAGTTCCAGAGCAGTTCCATAGTACAGGGTAAACGTTTGCCTTTGTAGCTACACCTTTGCATGTATTCCAGCCCAAGGAGGAACACACAGGTGCAGTATCTATACTGCCATAGACTGATATATTCTTTTGTCCCCCCACCAAAGACTACACTTGTCTTAATTTCCTCTCAATTACACTCAGGCATTAACTAATACTGACTAACTACAGCCCGAAATAATTATTGCTATCTGTTCCCTTTGTAAATATAACTCCAGCACTGAGCTAGAAGAATAATGGCATATTTACAGAAGGCAGCTAATTAAATTGAGCTTCAATTGCTTTCAGTTTGCCAGAAGGAGCCATTCTCACAGCAAAAAGTGTGTGCAAGCCTGCATGCTTACCAGGAACAACTCGGTGTAACATAATTCAGAGTTCCCAAGACAAAAATTCTGTTCAAGACAAATTTACACTGGCAATAAAAATCTCATTAAGGAAGATATGAAGATCTCTCTACTACACCACGACAGTTAAAAGAGGTTATCATTTTTTCAGTTTATTTAAGGAACAGTATATATTTCATTGTTCCAGAGCAGCTGTAATTGCAAGTGTCTTTCAAACACTGCTTGCAGTGATGCATTTGTCTTATGACTGTAACTTCGGAACCAGCCTGTTGATACATCTTCATTAGGACAGGGGAAGATGCTGGGGTTTCAAAGCTCTTCAATGCTTGGTTCAGTTTTTCCCTATTTTCCCAACCCTGGCTCCTGCACTTTGGCAAGTCTCTCTCCACACCCACAACCCCCCCTTTATTCAGCCACCTGCAAAGACGTCCTGTGGTCACAATTTGTCTCCAAATGTTTGCACCCTCTTTTGTTCCTTGGAGATGTTTAGCTGAAACCATTCATGATAATTACAGAGCAGCAGTCCTTTGACAAATCAAAGTTTGAAAGAACCATTCTCGTTGAAGCCTGTTGTTACCAGTCCCCAGGGCCTTTTCTGTTTTGCAAAAACAAAGCCAAGGGGATTGTTCCAGACTTGTTTTTTTCCTCCCCAACAAAGAACGTGTCTTTCTTGTCCCAGTATTCAGATAGAGAAGCCTGGCACACTGATTGTTATTTACAGTCTTCCTTGCAATAGTTCACTGAGTTGCTGGATGGAAAACTGATTTTCTTCTCCTCTCTGCATATCATTTTGAAATTTGTTTTTATCTGTTGGAAGTAACAAATTGGCAGACATTAGCACTTTTCCCATGTTTAATTAATTCCTTTAATTTTGTGGTAAATGAGAATAATGGGACTTAATTTTGCTATTTATGTAAAATTGATAGGTAATTATGGAGATAGCAGGAGATTTGGCTTTACAAACCAAAATTAAGTGACCTCTCCATGAGGATGACTTGGCACATCTCCTTCACTCCTTGCGTGAAGTGGAGATGGCATGGAAGCAGATTTCGTTAAGCTACATTTAGGTTACAGGAAAACAAAAATGTGGAAATTTGTAATTTAAAAATACATTACACGGATGGAAATGAATACCAAGAGTGAAACACCATGTGCTGTACAAAGGTTGTTCCTATCAGATCCTCTTCTGATACAATGCTGCTTTCCTTTATTTAATAGAAGATGTGGCATTGTTGTGCCTCAGAGGGCTGAGGAGTGGGGGAAAGTGGGATAAATGGATTATAGGAAGTGTCTGAGGTTGAACCTGGGGCTTGAGGATACCTGGCTTAAGTTTCTGTTTCTGCCACAGATGACTTCTGTGTACTTTAGCAAGTTCCTACTTGTTTTTTCCTGCTGTACCATTGGGTTTATAATCCTTCTGTTCTGCTTTAGCTAGTTTGAGTGCCAATGCTTTTTGGAGGAATTTATAATGAAAAGGTCATTGGAGCCCTGTTGGAGACCTCTGTGTGCTACTGAAAGAGGGATGGTAAGTAACACCCCAAGATGTGCACCAGCATCTGGTGGCTCATGGTTGTCTCCAGTGATCCAGGACCTGGTGGGACAGAGGTGAGCTCTCCTCATCCCATCTCTGTGGGTGAGTTGGCATTGAAGAAATCTGGGCTTCGGTTTGCACGCTGAACAAACACGAGCTGACCTGCACCTCGCTCTCACAGTGGTTTTGCTGGCCTGGCCTCCTCTGGCTGATGCTGGTGCAGGTCCAGGACTGATGCCAGCCCCCCATGCAGCCTCTTGGTTGGATGCTGTCGGTTGGGCCAGGGCTCCAGGGTGAGACATTGTGGGCTGGACCCAGCAAGAGAGAAGAGCTTTTGTTAACCTCTGTCAGAAGCACCATCTGTATTTGCAGGGAGTGGGACCGGCTACAGGGTTGTCTTTGAATTTAGCCTCAAAATCTAATTTCAAAGGCAACCACTTGCAAATTTCCAATTGTCTTTTAGTTTTAATGTCCAAAGCCCCTTGCATTCCCCCTGTGGCAATGCTCAGCAGTCCTTGAAATTATTTCCAGCATGTATTTTAAGTTTCAAAAGGAGGAAGCAGGGGAAGAAAATGATCTAGATTCTCCTCAGTGATGCTGCATCAATACTTGGCTGATCTGTATAATGCTAAGCACAGCGGAGCAGAGCTGAGCTACCAGTTGCTAGCTAACGAGAGGATTAACTTTGCCTGCAGATGGGCTGGCATAACTTAAGCAAGAGGGCAAATGTGTAGAAAAGTCACACTTGGACTCTGGGTGAAGGTGTTTCAGCCTTTCCCCTGAAGAGCATCCACTGCACAAAGGGTGGGCAGGAAGGAAAAGCAAAAGCATTTATTTGTCTGGGTCTTGAGGAGCCTTTTGCAGTGAGTCAGTGCAGCTTTGCTTTAATATTTGTTACTACTAATAATTGTATTTATATTCCTGGCCAACCCAAGTACTCTGAGGTTTATATGTGATAATCAAATCCAATCAAAACACATTCACAAACTCTCAAGTAGGATCCGTTTAAAATAGCGTCCTCCAAGGTGGGCTGGAGAATGGGGAAATCAAACAAACTGACAGCAGAAGGTTTCTGAAGACAAAAAATAATGTAGCAATGCCTTTTCCCGTTGGTCTGGGGAGGGCTGGGGGTGAGAACCCAAGGGCTCAGTGCATGGGGGTACGTGCTGTGGTCATCCCCTGAAACCCGCTCAGCATTGGGGTGATCCTGAATTTCTTGAGGTTCCTTTGAGGCTTCCTCACTGAAGGCAGATGGCTCGAAAGGAATGTGGCTGTTTCAGAGAGGTCTTTATCAATTGTTTTAAGAGTCTAGAGAGCAAATTATTCAAGCTCTCACTTAAATGTTTGCATTTAATGGCTTTTTAAAATCTGTTACCATTGGAATAGAAACTGTTGCTATGTTGCTGTGAAAGATGAATTTTCTGTTGCTATAAATACAGAACAGAAATGTTTGCTGTTTATTTCTGCATTTTCTGCATGATGTTTGACAATTTTTCTATCCTCATCTATTATGAAATCTGCAGCCTTTCTAGGATTTCATGTCATGCTATTATATTAAATTTCCATTTTTTAATTCTACAAGTCATAGAATTTCCATTGATTCAGATTCCTTTTTCAAATGTTCTGCTCTTCCCTGTTGCTGATTTATGCTCCTTGAGAGCATGGCCATCATTTCACCCATTTGTGATTGAATTTTTACATTGTTTTTAGAGCTTGTATTTCAACTGGGTATTTTTCCTTTTTAACTAGGTAAACCTTCTTTTGTGGTTGTAGGGGTTTTTCTGGTTTGTGATTTTTTTTAATATATTTTTTTTCTCTTCTCCTTACCTCCTGGATATTATTCACTTACACTTTATTTGCCCCAAAAGCACTTTCAGTTTCTGTTTTGGCTTGCTGCTTTTTCAAAGAACCAGCAGTCAGCTTTAATGGTCAAGCTATTATCTGCAGAGGAAAATGAAATGTGGTTGTGATTGCTAGTAGTGACGCCAGGATGAATATTTAGGTCGGTGATTCATTCTCTTTATCTATTTTTTCATCTAGGGAGATTGAGTGTTGAGGCATCTCAGTGTAACTGCTATATTTTTTTGTGTAAGAAAAATATCAGTTTCCAAAGTGTTTCCTGAAGTTGAGCCCCTGTGATAATGTAATTCTTCCCCATATTATGGCAAGTGTATTTCAGTAAGTCTGGAGGGGTCTCAGAGTGATGGCTCCTAATGCACTGCGGTAGCATCCTATACTTAACTGGGTCTTAAATTTATAGACAAGCCTCTAATTCTGTTTTCTTTGTGTTTAGGAAGTAAATACAGCAGTTTGAGTCCGGACAGAGCGGGAATTACAGTGATGGGTGACTCAAGGAGGTAAAAGGTGAAAATTCAGTGAAGGACCAAAGAAAGCTGCCAGTTGGGGAAGGGATAGGGTCTAAAGGCACGTTAAGGCACAGCAGCTAATTTCTGATAGGGGGACAAGTCACCCTCAGGGGCTGGCAGGTGGAAGATGGATACCCCATAGAGACCATCAGCCCTCTTGGTGGAACAAGCAGAGGCTGAAGCTTGAAGTGCTCAAACATCATAAGCTGAGACTAAGGGAGTTGCTTGCTTAGAGGAGTCAGATTTTGGCTGCGGGGAGCACGGCTGATGGGTCAGTGCTGCTGTCTCATAGCACTGGGAGCAGTGAGGAGGTCGTGATTTAGGAACCTGCTTAATGGAGCAATGCAGGGAGGGACCGGTCAACTGTAAGAGCTCCTGGTGGTAGAAATGAAAGAGAAAATCATAATTGCAAACAGCAGGTGAAAGCAGTTGAAATTAATTAGGACTGCAGCGTGAGGTGAAGTTGCAGAAAGATGTTCACCCATGCTGCATGTAACTACCTGCTGATTATCACAATGTCTTTGTTCATCCACCATTTCTTGAGGCAAATCGTAGCCTCTGTGCTGGAGGAGTCAGAGGAACAATTGAATTTTGGCCTCAGAGAAAAATCCTTGTTAACCTGAACAAGTGAAACACCTATGCTGCTTATACTATGCTTTTCATATGCTTATTGGCTGTTAGTTTAGCATTTTACAAGTGAGGCCAAGAAGAGATTATATTATTTTTACTTTTCACTTTTTTCCTTATAAATTTATTCTTCATGTCCCTGCAGAAAGAAAGTTCCCCCCTATTGTTCTTGTTATTGGCATTATACATAGATAAAACAATTTAAGAAGTATTTTTCCTAGTTAGGCAGACCAGAGATACAATATACCATAGGCGCATCTGTCAACATGATGCCTCTGCCTGTCTTTATTTTCTCAGTTTGCTTGTGGTCCATTTAAAATTAGATTACGAGTGATTGGTTCCTGCATTCAAACTACTTTGGACGACACTCCATCCACTGCTGTATAAAACAAAACTGATGCGACTGAAAAGCCTAAGGGATCAATTCCAAATATCACTGTTTAATAAAAACTGTATTTCTTTAATTTTTTATTGATTCAGCACTCATTCTCGTGTAATGCTGCTGTGGTAATATTAAAACTCAGTGACTGACAGTGGCATCCCATAGAAGTGATTTAAATAGCAGTACCAGGGAAGAAAACAGGCTTTGCTTTCGCAACAATTCTGTTCAAACTGGCCCAGAGGATCTCGCTTTCAGGGAAGGAATAGACTGTGCACCTTCTGCCCTTTGAAATATATAATCTAGACTTTTTCCAGCCCTGTACGATGCCTGTGAAGCCAACAGGATGCCTGCTCTTGGCATCGCTGGGTGCAGCCTTTAAAAGTCTGAATATTTGGGTTGTACATGGGAACGGGTTATTTGTGTAGGATAGGAAACTTATGTTTGTTCAGATGCAAACCCCAGACTATTCTTCAAGTGATCCACAATACAAAACAAATGAAAAGAGCATTCCTGTGAAATGCGAGGAATTTTGCTAGTTAATAGTCACAAAGTGTGTGCCGCTTACAGGTGGGAATATCAAAGGTATTTATGAGGTTTGGATTCACAGAGCCAGCCAGTGAAGTGGGAGCTGGGCATCAGAGTGCCCAGGAGTCCGTTCCTGGCCCTGGAAAATGGGATGGAGATTTTGTTAGTGTCTGCAACACTGCACTGATGAGAGGTGCTTCTCAGTCTCTTCTGCTTGTGAGGTATTTGGTTGGGGAAGCAGCAGATGGAGGGAGCACAGCCCACACCAGCCTCGACTTGTTTTCTGTTGACTGAAGTTGGGCAGTGGTATTGTTCAGGTGCGATACTGAATTAATATTGAGTGTGCCTCTAAGATAAAGTCATTATTTAGGAGCTCATTAAAGTATTGGCCTTGAAAAAATTTCACGCTGCTAATATCCTCTTCCATCACCATGTCAGGGATGGAGCTGGTTTAGAGAAAGAGCTCAGCCACCTCCCTCCTCTGACCTGGGGAGCTGCTGGGACCGGGGCTAAAACCTTTCTAAGCATAGAGCTAAGAAAGTGCCAGGTGTTAACATGAGCTGTAAATTGCTGAGTAGCTCTGGCAAAGTCCTTCGGTACCCTAATTTCCAGAAAAGTCCCTGAGGTTATTTTCTCTCTACTCCTTCCTTTAGCGAGCTTCTCCCTCTTGGTTTCCCACCTCATTTCCCCTTTCTCTCTTCATGTTCCTGAGATTCACCTCTTGCTGTGCCTGCAGGGTTTTCAACGAGATGGGAGAGCAGCCACGGCCATTCCCACCTTCTGCTGTTCTGTGTGCCATGAGCCCCAGGAGACACCAGGGACACATGTCCCATGGGGACACCTCTGAGCCTCCAGCCTGGGGGTGCCTGCTTTCAGAAGGTAACTCCAAAAAGGTCAAAAATGAGTCACTGGACTTCATCGGCACAAAGTGCTTCCTCACAGCCCCGTTGCAGTTGCCTTGGTGGACTCTGGCAGCGTTATTGCTGTGTTGGCAGATGACAAGGTTCTCAACTCATGGTGGCAGGATTTAGGAGGACAGCAAGTGTCCCTGCTGGAGAGCCCGTCTGCTGCCCACCTTTCCTCCAGACAGTGTGCAAAGACCTGCCGGAGCTTAAATAAATACTAATTTGCAGTAATGGCATTTAATCCTCTTCAAACCATAATTTACAGTATCAGATTATTATCATAATATCTGATCTACTGTTCGTAATGCTTTATTGTTATCCCATTACAGGGAGTTCTGCTGGCACTGCATATTGTCTATTTCTCTTACAAATGTTCTACAGAAACCTTATTAATTATTAGTCTCATAAAACACCTGTTAATGTTACCATTTTAATAAATCTCCTCCTTAATTAAATTAGGTGGTTCTGATAGTAAGCCTCTAATGTCCAGTGCCTTTCTGTTCTCCTCACAGTCTGATTGTAGAGTGGGAAGCAGTGTTCAATTATAATTGATGTAGGCCATAATTCAGAACCAAATTATAACATATAAAGCCATATGATCGTTGAGGAATATAATAGATCTCCACACTGAAGTGTCATTTGGATTGATTAGTGCTGTTTCTAGAGCCTTGTTAGAGGTGAGAAAAGGCTTAATTCAAAAGGATCTTTCTTTTTTTTTTTTGCTTTTCTTTTTCTCTCTTTTTGTCTTAAATTCATGTACTCTATTCCTTCCTTGATACATAGTATCTAATTCAGTTACTTTGGTGTAGTGTTCACACCACCTACTTTCCCACTTTTGTTTCAGTTCTAAAGCTGACCTTTTTTTTTTTTTTTTTATTTTATAAAGGCAGACTACATGATGATTTTATTTAATGATTTAATAAAACTTTCCCTCCTGAGATAGGTGCAAGAAATCTTGCTGATCTATTACTGCTGCTAACCAAGCATGAAAGTACCGTTACATATGATACAGCAATACTAAAGCTATAAGCAAAAAATTAAAAGTACATCAGAATGAAGACCTTACCCTCGCTGGAAAGTTGATGAGGCACCAGGAAGGTTTCGCACGCTGGAGCAAACGTGCTGCTCACTTGGGTGCAGGTTGGTTCCCCTCTGCTAGGGAAGGTCTCAGGAGAAACCTGCCCTGGAAACCATGCCGGTGCTCACCCAGATCCTGTTCCCGTGTGGGCTCTGAGCACCTCTCAGCCTTGGCTGCTGCTTTTCAGCTTTGTCAGCAGAGATGTGATGTGTTTTATGGGCTTAGCGATGTTCTCTTGTCTTGCAGGAAACCCTAAAGCAAAGAGCGGAGCTTTTCCAGGACCGTGGTGAGAACTGGACTCTTAGCTCTCTAGGCTTTTTCTCTTACTGGGGAAAGTGTTTTACATCGCTTCCCTGCCTGCCTCCCCTCCTGTTGTACTCGTTTGCCTTCCTCATGACAGTTATGGTCATTTGTTGCTCAGGAAAGAAATGCAGCAAAATGTTATGTGTGGTTTTAATTGATTTTAATACAACTTAGAAGCTTAAGTTGTAGCAGTTCCCACTCAGGCTTCCCCCCTTTCCCTGGGCATGTGTGTTTCCTCCCCTCCCACTCCTCCTTGCTTGTGGGCTTTGGTATCCAGCCCCTGTGAGCCTAGTTGAATGCCCCCCTCAACAGGCAATTGACTTATTCTTACCCAATTTCATTAGCGTGCATCCCATCTCTCCCCAGTAATCCTTAGTTCTCAAAGAGGAGCCTATGGTTGCAATTTCTGAATCATTTGTGAATCAAACGAAAGGAAGCCATGGCTACTTTGTAGGTCAGCTGACCCTTTAGAAACAAAACAACTACCCAAAAGTCTTTGCTTTTCTTCATTTTAAAACTGAATTACACACCAAAAATGTTTTGAAGAGAAAAAACTGCAAGCTTCATTTGGGAGATATGAAATATTTTGACTTTTTAAAAATGAAGGATTTTGGTGTGTTTGGGCTACTTGCTTCATGTTTTCCCACAGTGGAAATACTTTTCATTTTTTTTTTTTCCAAGTTTGCACACAACTTGCTGAAATTGTTGTTTTGATGCCTTCTGCAGTATTAGTCTTGATTGCTCATTTGCTCAGCCCCAGATCTATTGGCTTTGGGGTTTGCATTCCTGCCCTATGTGTATCCACACTATATGCCCTTTCAGGCAGGGACTGAATAGGGACAGAAGATAAGGACTTCAGTCTTAAGTGTTTGAAAAGAAGAAATAAGTGGAAATCCGTAGAAAACAACTGTAAAATTTGGACTATGAAACGGGTAGGTGCAACACAGGTAGCTTGCAAATGGTTGAAAAGCCCCATGGACAAAATGAGGTGTTGTTTCTGTATATTTAGCCAAATGGCAAGTCGTTCTTTAGCATTTTTCTACCACATCTCTTGTTGCAGGCCTGCAGGAATTTGTCAGGAGCAGATTCTGCAGCTGAGGCTTGTAATGAGACATCAGCTCCTGGTGCACACTGTGGATCTTCCTGTGGGAACCAGACGATGCCTGTTTGTCTGTCCCTTCCCAGCACCAAGCAGAAGATCCCCCATTCACTTGCTCACAATGTGATAATTGACAGTGAGTTTCCTGGAGCTGAATACTGCCTGCCCGAGGTCAGCATCTGCTCTTCCATCTTGTCTTCCTTTGACACCCGATATGAACCCCCAGCATCAAGTGATCGAGGGAGTCCTCCAAGCTAAGGCGCCTTTTTGTTGCTAAGAGACGACTTCTAGAGGAGCAACAGTCATTAACATGTTGGGAGTGGGTAAGGAACCGCAAATTAAAGTAATTTGAAAATGCTTCTACGTTCGCACACTAATTGCAAACAGGGGGAAAATTGTCCTGAAATCTGGGGTATGCTGGTTACTCTTGGAGCATGGTCGTTCTAATGGATTGTTTGGATGTTTCACAGTGGGGCTGCGGTTGTGTGTAGGTATTGCTGTTGTCCCACTCTCTCTTGGGGTGCATTTAACCTGTTGAAAGTGTGGCAGAGCCCAGTGTCTGCTTGATACTGTCCCTGCTCTCCACTTGGCACACAACACACTCAAAGACCATTAACTGGTTAAACATAGTGATGCTCAGAAGCAGCATGTGGCCCAGCCTTACCGAACTTTGGTAGATGAAGCGTGTCTATTGAGCTATATTTCTGTCAGAGAGAGATGATGCAGTAGGAGATAATGCATTAATTATCTTGGTTCCAGGGCATTTTTTGAGCTGTCACACATTCCTGCTGGGAGAAGGGAGGCAGGGCATGGAGTCACTCTTGTCCCAAGCACACTGCACTTTGTGCCTCACCCACCCCAAATAATTCTTTGGACCATTTAACATCAACAAAATTACACCTGTGGGCCCTTTGCGAAAAACAGTGTGTGACTTCTGCCCCTGGAGGCCTGATCCTGCCCAGCACACCTTCCTGGCCAGGAGGAAGCTCCTTGGTGAGTGCAGCTTGTTCTCTCTGCCTTCATCCCCATGGTGTTTTACTGATTGATTCTGCTCCCCATTGCTGGGATGAAGGCTTTGGCAGGCAGTCCTGGCTCTCCAGCGTAGCTGTGTTAGCATCCTTTCTGCTCTGGCCCAGGGCAGCGCAGAGCACAGCTGTGAGATGCCGTTCCTGCACCCTGCACAAAGAGAGTCACTTACTGCGCATTAGTGGGATACAGTGGAAAATTTATGTATAATTTCTCTCTGTTCAGATTGAGCAGAAATACCATTCTGCGAGAGAAGTGGGCCTCAACAGAGCTGAATGGCTCAAAGAATGGGTCCTATCAAGGCTGATAATCTTCCCTAGCGATAACGCAGTGGATTATACAGCGATTGGATGCTGAGAGTACACTGACCTTAATCTCCCTTAACTTTGGTTTTCTCTCCCATCTGATAATAATGGAGAAAGTACAACATGAGCCATAGAAGATTACACACATCCTGCCACACTTCGCAGATGGCTGATACAAAAATCGGAGACAATGCTAAAATAATTAAAAAGCCCACAAAAATAAACCAGTGTATTCAGCTTCTTTTGTGAGGCTGTGTCTAAGGAAACTGAGCCAGCCGGCCTGAAATGCACAATATCAATGTAAGTAGATCTTATTAAGATTCTGTGTGGCTGTTAAAGCATCCTCAGCCGTTGCTTCCAGCTCAGCGTCACTGCTAATGGGGAAGAGAGGGAGAGATTAGTTTAGGCTACTTTGAGACACCACAGATATACGTGGGAGGCATCCTCTGTTGCTTGAACTTGCATTTCACTGACCTGCTATGTGATGAGTGGAGTGCCAAAAATACAAAAGAGTTGGCACATAAAATCCACGTCTACTCTATCTACTCTGTCAAGGCTGAAAAAAAAAAAGAAGTCCTGAATGAGCCTTGGAGAGTCAACAAATCACTAAAACAGCAGCTAAAAGAGGAAGTTCAGCACGAGTTCAAATCATTAAAATTCCATCTAATGTATGCTCTTGCAGACTGGTGGGCTGAGCGTGATCCTGGCGAGCGGAAGGATGTATGTGAACTGGTACGCAAGCAGAAAATGGACAAGGTTGATGTGACTGACCTTCAGTGTTGAAGCCTGGTCGTTCCTGTCATTCAAGATGGCTATATGGGAAGAAAAGGTCAGTGATGCACCTCTGGGCTGGAGGCGGTGAGAAATCAGCTTTCTGTGCAGCTTTTTGGGGCTGATCCCCACCGGTGTGCAGAGGAATGCGGCATATTTATATCTTGGATTTTTGCTGGTATTAGTGTGAGGTTCAAAACAGGAAGACAACTAGGTAAAGGAGTGACTGTGGTAGAGTATGAACATAGATCATTCATTTAGAAAACACCCCTTGGCTAAAAATCAGACAAGGCCTATGAACAGTGAATATGTTCCTTTTATGTTCTTCCACACAGGCGATGTGCGAAAAAAGGGACAAAACTGCATTGTCTACCTTACCCACATTTCTCATTGCCTCCAACGGGAGTTTTGTTCAGGAAGTGCAAAACAGAGCTGGTAACTGTATTTCCATTTATTCAATAGTTCTAAGATTGAAAACGATAGAGGCTGCGCAAAAGAAATAACAGGGGCATCTCATATCCCTGTGTCGCTTCATTAAACATCTGAAAATGGCAATGAAAAAGGAAAGATTGGAGAATGAGATTTCCAGACAGCAGGATGAGAACATAAAAGACTCTGTCTTCTGCTTGTACAATACACATGTGGTCAGAAAAATAAAAGCAGCAAGCTATCTTACTGTATAATAGACAAGTATTTTCATAGCTGTTATTTTGGATGCATGGGAAGTAGAAAACTGCTTTACACAAGAGAGTCACTTGTTAACTTTGGATATGTGATATGTGAATGTATAACTGAGATAACAAATCATGTGGTTTAATCCTTCTCCTTGTCAGGAAATATTTGCATTCAGAAGCTCCTGAAGTAACAATGAGTAGCTAAGGAATATATGACATGTTGTAAAGTTAACTGACATTGTGTGCAAGAAATTGAGCCTTTGCAAAACAGGTTTTTTGCTTTTATTACTGTTTTAAATAGAAAATATTTGATCAATCTTTGCCCTCTCAATATGGGAAAAAAGGTGACTAGGCCATGAATTCCTGCAAAGCTGCCTGAAGGCGCAACAGTTGCTGAAGGAAGGGTTGATCTTTCATATGTGCAGAGGTGTCAGGTGGCCGTGGGCAGCAGAACTCTCCTCCTGTTTTCAGATCCGTCTTTTGGAAGTTCCAGCATCCAACATCTCAATCCCTTCTTATTGGAGCCTCATCAAAGAGAGAGGATAAAGCAGTCCCATGGTTTAGGAAGCCTAAAGTGCCCAGGTCTTGGGGATTTCTCAGGCATTTCAGAGAACCACAGAATGTCAGGGATTGGAAGGGACCTCAAAAGCTCATCCAGTGCAATCCCCCCATGGAGCAGGAACACCCAGATGAGGTTACACAGGAAGGTGTCCAGGCGGGTTGGAATGTCTGCAGAGAAGGGGACTCCACAACCCCCCTGGGCAGCCTGGGCCAGGCTCTGCCACCCTCACTGAGAAGAAGTTTCTTCTCAAATTTAAGTGGAACCTCTTGTGTTCCAGTTTGAACCCGTTGCCCCTTGTCCTATCATTGGTTGTCACCGAGAAGAGCCTGGCTCCATCCTCATGACACTCACCCTTTATATATTGATAAACATTAATGAGGTCACCCCTCAGTCTCCTCTAAGCTCAAGAGCCCCAGCTCCCTCAGCCTTTCCTCACACGGGAGATGCTCCACTCCCTTCATCATCTCTGTTGCCCTGCGCTGCACTCTCTCCAGCAGTTCCCTGTCCTTCTGGAACTGAGGGGCCACAACTGGACACAATATTCCAGGTGTGGTCTCACCAGGGCAGAGCGGAGGGGAAGGAGAACCTCTCTGACCTACTAACCGCCTGTGCTGTTTTGGAGGAGTGCTTTGATTTGCATTCACAGCAGAAAGCAAAAAGAGTGAAGATATTTTGCCCTGAACAAAATTCAGATGACTGATTCCAACTTGTCAAGTCCATTTATTGCTCCAAATTAGTTGCCCTCACCACTTCCATGGACACAGTTGAGCTTTTGTAATCTGGTATTAAATCTGAGGGTAAATTAAAATGCTGCAGACAGACAGTCTCTCAGCCATCCTGATGAATAACTTGGTCCTGCTGCCACAGGGATTGACTCTGCAGCTGTGCAAGGTGGAAAGTTTTCAGCAGCACCTGTAAATCCATGCTTGTGGACTTTCAAAGCCCCATCTGTGTTGCAGGAGAACCACGTGCAAGTGGCAGCATGTTAAGATCTTGCTGTAAGAACTGGGGTTTAAACCAGCTGCTTCTCTTCCTCGCCAGTCCCAGGCTGGGATTGTCCCTGGAGGAGAAGTTGCCTATCTATGGTCTCTGCCCTGGGCAGCTCCCTGCCACGGCTTGTCACCCTGCCTCTCGCTAGCAAGCTCCTGTGAAACCCTGAACGCTGCATCACCTCTCAGCAGCAGAGGTAAGAGCAAGCTTTGGACCTGGCGTGGAGGTTGGGCTGGAAGGGACTGGCTCAAGCCCTTCCTATACATGGGAGACTTGTCTTTTGGCTTAGCTCAGCCTCTCAGCCCCCAACACTGACCCAGTGGTCCCTGAACCAGCCCTGCTGTGGTGGAGATGTTCCAAAAGCGCTTTCTGACAAGGGGAAATTTGTAACGTAAGTTCCTAAAGTTCCTACTTGAACATTTATTTTGTTTGTTGTTCTGGTTTGGATGGTTTGGGGTTTTTTTTGTTTGTTTGTCTTTTGAGGTTTTGTGGGGGTTTTGGTGTTTATTTATTTATTTTAGGAAAAAAGGGATATATACTGTAGCTTGTACTATCTTGTGCTGTTAGGTCCCAAGGCAGGCAAGGAAAGCTGTAATTCCAGATGTGTCTGCACATCAGGCCAGCTGCTGTACACCTGTCCAGCAGCCCTTCATGCCACTGGGATCTGCTGCCGTCCATCTCATCTGGCGCAAATCACCTACTTAAACAAATTTGAAGGGCTGCCCGTGAGCTCCTGCCATCCTTTTGCGTCTCCCCAAGTGCCTGAGCTCCGAAACCAAAGGGAGCAGAGGGGCCAGGAGGAGCCCAGCCCACACCAGTAGGTCAGTGTTTTGGTACCTAAATCTCACCTGCATTCCAGGTGGGCTGGTGTTGGGACTTATCTTCATTAGCTGCCGTGTGCTCTGCTCCAGTTGTTGTCAAGGGCTTTGCGTTTTCACTGTGACTGTTAAAAGGGACTTTTTAATTAGGTTTTTGATGCATCTGTATCTGTACAGAATTTCACAAAGTGATGTGGTTCCCTGCACACCTTTGGTTTGTGTTGGCTCTGTAATTACAGTGATGGAGTGGGATTCCCCAGGAGCTGCCAGCCTTGGCAATGTGTCCCTGCCAGTGATGCCCTGGCTGTGGGCTCTGGCCTCATGGTGGCACTAGGGGTGAGAGGAGAAAGGTGACAATAAACATCTCAATCCCTGCACCAGCATCCAGCCTAAAAACTCAGCGCTGCTGCTGGCAAGTAGCACATATCACAGCAACAGAAAAGCCTGCAGCCTCTGAAGTCCAGATGCATCAGAGCCTAAAGAGAAAGCTGGGCTCCCTAATGGACACACGTTGTGTTTTTGAGCATCTGTGCATCTTTTCCTGATTGTCTGCTGTTGAGCCATCGTTTCAAGGAGCGCTGGGCTCTCTGCTGTACGCCAGCAATGGCTCTTCCAAACTTCCTTGATTGTGTCTGTTGCTTGCAGGATGAAATGAAAGGCAGCAAGAGTGACAGAGATTAAACAAGCAGTGAGAGGAACCTGAGCTGAATTTTGGGAGGGTAATTAGCGGTGCCGGCGGCTCCAAGCAGAGTGAGGGGTTTTGCTTTCTTCTATTATCCGCGTGGTACTGGGGGAATGCCGGGCAACTCCCTCCTGATCCTTCTCTAATGAAAAGGTTTTTCTGGCAAGGACTGAAATATATGAGGAAGTGATAAATTAAACTCTGCGAGTTCCCAGCTCTGTGCTCATGCTGCAGCAACAAATAGATTTTGCATCTTGCAATGAGGCCAGCAAAGAAACCTCTCCTTTCCCTTTGCATACAGGAGCTTGTGCTGCTTCCAGTAGCTGCCGATTTCCTTGGCCAGGAGTGCAAACAACTGCTGTGTTTTCTGTACCTGTGGCACTGCCCGGCATTAATGGACCGGCCATAGGATGGATTAACAGAAGCTACACCCTGAGCAAAGTAAATGCACTGAGTGTGGTGGGGCTCTGCTTGCATTAGTCCAGGAGAGGAAAGCAAGGGAATTGTCATCTTCCAGCAGTCAAAAAGCAATAGCAGAGCTGTCTAAAGCAGTTGCTGCAGCCCCTGGGCTGCACTGTCCTCTTTCCCAGTACGCAAGGTGGAAAAATGCAGCTTTTCTGCCCAACTGCAGCAGCTCAGCCTTCCCCCTCCATCCCTTATGTCAGGCTGGAGACAAGCGGGGTGGGTGGCAGGGAGGAGACCGGCAGCCCAGAGGGATGGAGCAGGAAGAATTTGCAACCCTGAAAGCCCCCGAGGTGGCGCAGCCCTGCTGGGGCAGCTACAGGAGACCAGCCGGGGGGATAATGCGGAGAGAGAAGCTTCTGCTCCCCCCGACCCCCTCAGCGCTGGGCAGATAACTCATGTGCTGGAGCAAATCACACACAGACAAGAAAGGAAATGCTTTAGGCTGATCTGAAGGGATTTTTATGGAAGTTTTCTCTGAAACATCAATATTTTATTGTTTTTTTAAAGGCTTGGTTAGAATGAAATGGAAGAGGGAGGCCGTTTTCCTGTGGTGTGGAGTCAGTTTTAAAAAACGTAGTTGTAAGTGAAAAATCATTAAAAAAAAAAATAAATATATAGGACCTGCCCCTCAATGCTAAAAGAATGTCAAAATGTAATTTTTTTTAGTTTAAAGATCAGGTTTTTTGACCTGACCAAAACAACTCAACAGCATTTCAAAATACTTGTGTGAATCCAAATCTGTGTGTTCTAGAGAAAAAAAAGCTTTCTTGCCAAAAAAATTCAATAAGATCTTCATAGGTGTCACCTCCTGGTCTGTCCTTGTAGTGGGAGGGATGGTTTCTTCCTATCCTTCTCATAGATGTTTTTGTTTTGTTTTAATAAGTAAAACTCATGCATAGTGTAAACACACCCAAAATCACACACCCTATTGAATTTTCAGGCGTAAGTATTTTAAATCCAGCCTTTCCCAAAGCTCCATGCATTATTTACAATGGAGAATAATAACATAACAAAGCTGTATTATATTAAAATTGTTCCATAAAATATTACGATTATAATTTTTTGTAGCTTGACTTAAGGTGCACAATTTATATAAAACAATATGAATTATTTTCTGTTACAAAAAATTATTCAGTGTGGGCTCTGTGTATTACAGTTATTAATCTTTCTATTTAAATGCAAATTTTCCCTTTCAACGGAGAGCTAAAGATACTTTTTATACAACTAATAAAACACAACTTTGATCTTCTGATCCCTCATCAGGGAGATGGCTTTCTCAGTTGTGTTTGGGATGTCTCTGCCAGAACATGGTGTTCCTTTACAGAAAGGAGGCTTTCTTCATAAATACATTGGAAATTATTTGCTGTTAAAAATGTAATATTCATTTGTACAGCAGGGTGTGACTTGGGCAATCCTTAGTTGCTTTGTTTTTGTAATAAGAGAAAAGAGCTAAAACGAGTAGTGTCCTTTGTGTGGGCACATGTCACGTCGGCAACGTAGGAGGGTAATTTATCCTCAGAAGATCTTCCTTTGCATCCTAGTGGGTTTGCTGCTCGGGGAAACTTTAAATCAAGATTTGCTTGAGCAGCTCAGTGGGAGCTGGTAGGGTGGATCTGTCAGGATGGGGTGGTCAGAAGTATTTCATCCAGCTGTGAAGCAGTGGTTGAAGAAATGTCAGGCTTCCCCATCACCACAGTGTCTGTGCTGTTAAGAGACTTCAGAAAGCTTCATGTCACCCCCGAATTACTGTATTACCAAAAAATCAAGGGGCAGAGAAGCAGTTTGCTCTGCATAAGTGTCAAAGACTCCATCTAAAGCCTTGCTTTTCCCATCTGCAAAAGGGAGTGGAAGTGGTCCCGTTGGATGAGGAGGAGACTTGCAGTGTCTGATCCCTGGGAGCTCCCATCAGCCCATGGTTTTGTGGGTCTCGCCATCCATGCAAGAACATGACGCTGCTCAAGGAGTGAGGTAACTCCCAGCTATCTGGCAACTTGTATCCCAAAGCAGAAATCAAAGTTGTTTATGTGATTTCAGGCTGATTTCTGCCAATTCTTGTTCTGAGCAACTCCATGGACAGCTTCCTGAATAAGGTTAATAGCGTCTGACTTTTAGTTACCACCGTTAGCAAAGGAAGTTAAAAACCTGCTGCACCTCCATCTCTTGTCCTTGTATGAGCACGGACTTCCCATTCCAACTTCCAAGAAATGCTGTCTCCTGCTGTGGAAAGCTTTCTGATGCTTTCCCAGGGCCTGTGTTGGTTGGTGGAACATGTTCTGTTTGCTGGCCACCCCTTGGTCTCTCTTGTTAGTTTTGGTCTGACTAACCCTAGGAGGGAGCTTGGCTCCTCTAGTCGGTGGAAATGTGGGAAACTGAAAAGGCTAAAGCAGTGAGCGGTGTTATAATTAACTGGCTCTATTAGGTATTTTACAATTCTGACACCTCACAGGAGTGAAAGTTTAATGAGAATGGAGAGAGGCTCAAAAGCAATCCATTTTCCCGGTAAAGATTGTAATGAAGGTGTGAAATGATGCACAGCTAACTAAACCTGTCTGTAATAGCCTCTCTGTTATAATGTAGCAATCTGACAGACTTCAGGAAAAATAACACAATGGTCATGTATGTGTATATATAATATATAAATATATATATCTATATACATACACACCCCACTTTCCTTACAGTGCTAGTGTAATGTATAATACAGCTTCACTGGATGTGCCATGCATAGGTTGGGTGCCAAAATGTGCGAAGAACCGATCTTTGAAAGAAAACGCTGCTTTGCAGGAGAAATATCAGTGCAACCCAAGGAAAAATCCCTAGAAATGTGTCCCAGAAAGGATATTCAAGTGCAGCATGTGGAGCTGTGAACACCAGTGCCAACTCTGATGTGGCACAAAGTCCTTCTCTACCACCCATGTGCACCGGCACAACCTGCTTGGTGCATTCTGTGGTGAGTTACTTGTAGATCTGCCACGGGGGAGCAGAAAGTTAATGTGAAGGTATTTTCTTACTATTTGGTTGAGAAGAGGCTGTGTTTCTGATTGTTAGTTTAAAATTCAGCAGCAGCAGCTGTAAACAGTATACTTTTCACAGCAAAACCCCATAGTCTGTCACTGTGATTGCATCTCTTCACCTTCGTTTGCCAGTAACGCACATGCCACGTGGCTTCTGGTGGCACTTGGAGACTGAGTGTCCCTCTGAGGTGTTTTTGGAAATGGATGGTGGTGGGAACACGAGTCTGCTGCTGCCTTTGCATTTCCAGCTGGGCTGAGCAGGGGCTGAGGGCCTGACCTTGGGGTGCTCAGAGGTCTGATGTGCTGGAGCCCCAATGCATCAGCGTGGTTTATGGCACACGTGTGTAGGGCAGTTTCTGTTCTGTGCAGCTCTTGTTCCTGATCCCAAAGAAAACTTTTGCTAGCTGAACTGAATTACTTCTTCCTTTTTTAAATATATAATTTGCACGACTGATATAAATGACAGACACATAGGTGAAGAATAGGGATGGAGATAAACACATTGTTAATTGTAATTACTATGTAAATGCCTGAGCTCATAAATTCCAACTCACAAAATAAATTTTATTTTCCTTTACTTGTCAGGACTTGCATGAATATGGCTGAGCTTTCTCGTAGCTGACTGCAGGATGGAGCCTTGATTTCTAAAGTACATGTGTTTTGCATGTGGCATATGGTGAGGGCTCATGAAGCATAACTGTGGAGCATTAATGTTCAGCCCTCCTGCAGGGAGTATCGCATCCTGAGGGTTGACTCCTTTCAGTAACATCGAGATCCTATAGGAAAGGAGCTTCTTTTAAGAATCTCAGCCATATGATTTATGGTAAATAACACTTGTATTTCCATACTGTGTGTTTCTGTTCAAGAGGCTTGCCCTTGTTGGTGCTCAAATTTGTTTTTGTTTAGCATGTCAGAGGACATGGAGCAATACAGTTCTGGCAAAATGTGTGGGAAGACTGTGTAAACACTATACAAGCTTTCTATGTACAGTGTGTCCTCTCCAGTATATTGAAATGATTTAGCTATGCAGTTAAAGCACACCCATTAATACAAGTTAATATAAAGACATGGGTGCACTTGTTACATTTTTATAAAGAGAACCAGAGGATCCCCTGAGACGTTGTTTTACGAATAATGAAGGACAGAAGCTCAATTAGAGAAAGCACAGAAGTGAAAAGTGAGACAAGAATCACATAGAGTAAAATTCAGTAGGTATATTAGTTGGTATAATATACTGTTTCTTATACACTAAAAGGCTGCATTGAAGAATGAATTAGCTGCTTTTCCTATGGCAGTTTTCTAAACTGGGGTTGTCAGAATTTTTTTGCAGTGTTCTGACTCGAGACAGGAAAAGTCGATTCCTTAATTCTAAATTGATGGAGGTGTCACTTTGATACTTCCATTTACTTTTTTCAGTACAGGAAGAGCAGAAATTGTCCAGAATTATTTTTTCATTTTGTGCTCCCCTGAGACTCCAAGAACAAACAGTGATATTTTTGTCCATATTATTTTAGATAAATATTTTTCAAGCACGAATATAGAAGCATGAGCCTCAACAGTTGGCCGGAAAGTAAAGAAAGAACTGAGTTTATGGATATAAACCAAATCCCTGTTATTTTTACTTAGAAGCCAAGAGCGTGTTTCCAACAGGTGAGACTACATAACAAAACGCTGCACTCTGGCCCGTGCCTGCAGAGCCCTTTGGTAATGTGACTTCTGAAGCCCTTTATGCTTTTCCTAGAACAAAGCTCTGGTCTCCTTTCTGATCTCCCAACAGAGCCTAAGGGCTTGCAGGGCCAGTTTTGGCTTGTGCAATATGGGGCTTGCATTGAGTTCAGAGACTTGAGAGCCCGATTTTAAGCAGCTTCACGTGCTTTAATCCTGCTCTTGTAGTAGTTCTCTCTCGGGGACTGCCAAGTGTCTGGACTGACCAGTGGTCTCATGGGGAAAGTGCATCTGTGGAGAATCCTGGGAATAATCCCAGGGAAAACGGTTGCTAAGAAAAAAACTGAGATTATTGGTGCGTATGTCATTTCCATCAAAAGCGCTTCCCGATGAATTGGTTCAAAGTGGTGGTTGTTGGTAACCTTCTTCTGTCGGTCACTGTTCCCATGTATTTATATAGGGCTTAGCGATAAAACTACTTTAAAACAAATGTGAAAATATGTATTTTGCAAATTGAATTACTCTTCACCAGCTAAAATGGAAGAGTAAGGAGAACACTGACTCTGGCAAAAATAGGGTCTATAAAGGAACTTTTCCAGGATGGAGCTGGAGCTGTCAGCATCAGCTTTTGGGTTGGGGGAATGTGTGGGGCAATGAGATTCAGTTCAATTCAGTGGCATTTGGCTGCAGCCTCCGCCTCAGCATTCTGCCACGCTGGGAAGAGAAAAGATATTTTCAGAGCAAAGGTTGTCTTTATGAAGCATCTCGGAAGAATGCATGGATGTGCCCTTTTCTGAAATAGCGTTTTCTTTCTCAATTACCCTTATGTTCTTGTATGGAATTGGAAATTGTACAATTCCTTTGACCCCCTAAGTCATTATTATGTTATTAAATGTTTCAGGACTTGAGTCACTATTTTTTGTGTCACCAAAAATTGACAGCACATTGTCCTGGCTACAACAATGCTGTGAGCTGGGGTTTGGTATGGGCTTGTTTGATTAGGGCTGCTCCACAATTTTAGCATTTTTATGAGTATTTTGCCAATGTTACCCTTGTGTTTGCAGGCACAAGAAGACAGTTCTCTAATTGAACAATAACTACGATGTCTCCCTGTATTGGCAAACCCTGAAAGTGGTCCTGAAATGTCCTTTCTAAGCATTATATACTGCCTGTCTGACAACAGCACCCAGAAGTGATGCAGTATGTGCAGCATCGCTTCATTTAATAGCGTGAGATCCTCTCAGTGTGTTTCAGTTTTTATTATTCTAGAGATAAGAATCTTTAAATACTGAGGGAGCATACAGTGTACAGGCATGTATTGACATTTTTCTATACTATCATAACCATGGATTCATCTGCTTGTCCTTATGTTAGCAATTTAATTTTAATCCAGGGCAATAATGAAAAAGTGCATTACCAGGGAAAATAAACTCTTCATAGCCTGTGTTCCTGATATTTCTAGAGAACTGAATTGCATTTTCTGTTGACAATAACAGACTATCTTTAGGTCTTCCGTGAACATCTATGAACAAAATAGGTTTGCTAACATATTATCAGCAAGAGGAAAATAAACTACTTATAGCTCTTGTGTTCAGGGGTGGATCTGGACCCCCTGTGTGTGGCACCTTTACTCTGCAATTTCCTGCTAGGAGCTTGATCAGCTTCTGGGGCACAAGGCGGCATTTCTGCACGTCACCCTCCGGCTGGGAGCCTGCCCAGCTCAGGACACAGAAGTGATCAGGCAGTTGGACTGGATAATCGTTGTGGGTTCCTTCCAACAGGAAATCCTCCCTTCCTCCCCCCCTCTTCCTCCTCCCCCCCTCTTCCTCCTCTCCCCCTCTTCCTCCTCTCCCCCTCTTCCTCCTCTCCCCCTCTTCCTCCTCTCCCCCTCTTCCTCCTCTCCCCCTCTTCCTCCTCTCCCCCTCTTCCTCCTCTCCCCCTCTTCCTCCTCTCCCCCTCTTCCTCCTCTCCCCCTCTTCCTCCTCTCCCCCTCTTCCTCCTCTCCCCCTCTTCCTCCTCTCCCCCTCTTCCTCCTCTCCCCCTCTTCCTCCTCTCCCCCTCTTCCTCCTCTCCCCCTCTTCCTCCTCTCCCCCTCTTCCTCCTCTCCCCCTCTTCCTCCTCTCCCCCTCTTCCTCCTCTCCCCCTCTTCCTCCTCTCCCCCTCTTCCTCCTCTCCCCCTCTTCCTCCTCTCCCCCTCTTCCTCCTCTCCCCCTCTTCCTCCTCTCCCCCTCTTCTTTGGTTGCAGGGCTGGGCTGAGCTGCCCTCCAGAGCTGAGCAAAGCCGTGGGTTGGTGTTGGAGTGCCCATGCAGGGATGGCTGTTGTTGCTGGGTAGCCAGAGCCCAGGCAGGGGAAACGTTGGTAGAGCTGTGGAGAGAGATTTTAACCAATAACAACAAAAGTCCCTTCAGACACTGACAACGAGACTCCTTTTTTGTTTTTACAAATAGATTGGTAACTCAGGCGTTTGCATTGCACAGTACAGGTGGCTGTTGCTGGTTGCAGCGGGTACCGGAGCGGTAGCTCCCAGACAAAACACTCCAGGTATGGACTCCAGGTATGGAGGGTGTGGATGATTTTGGTGCTGTGCAGGCGAGGTACAGGCTGGGTGGCTGCAGAGCATGGTGTAGCATAGACAAGGAAAGGATATTCAGTAAAGGTGACCTGGGAAACTTGCAACAAAGGGGGCTCCTCACTCTTGTGGGAGACCCAGCTTTTTGTAGGGATCTGGGTGTGAATGCTCATGGATGGTGGGTCCTCCCCAGCTCCCATCCCCGCCAAGGAACGGAGGCACAGTCCACAGGCTGTTCAGGCACAGGTTTTTACTGCTACAACACAAATGTAGCCACATAATTGTCCAAAACTGGGAACAATCCAAAATCTAAAGGTATTTGGATCAGTAAGCAGGCTTCAGTAAGTGCTCAAGAGTGTTGTAAAAGCAGAATAAGTTGGATTCCATTTTTAAATAATTTAATATCTTTATATATATATATATACACAGTACTCAAAAAATCCTACAAGTGGAGCACAGGATGAGGTTTATTTCCCTTAGTTATTTTTTTCTAAACTTTTGCAAAGAATCTCCTATTACAATTTTGAGCTTTATTAAAAATAATCCTAGGGGAAATGTGTACTCTTCTTTATTAAACTACATAGGATGTATTCCTACGAGTTGCTCACACTCCTCCCATGCGCACCTTCCCACATGTGATATAAATTAAGGATCTTTAATGCCAGAAGTATTTCCATCTTCCACTGTAAATATGCAGTGATGCATCTAGAATAGCACTGTCAGGGGAAGAAATCTTTGCATGAACAGAATTTAGCTATTTATGTTCTCTTTCTACATGCACTTAGTATTTTATCCACAGTGGAGATCTTCTTCAGTGGGATTATGTTGACTGCAGATAAAGGGAGAAAGAAAACTCTTGTTTCTTTATATTTAAACCTGTTCTGAGTTCTGCCCCTTGGCTACTCTCCCTCTGACAGCCCATGGCCAGTTCAGAGCCTTGCAAAGCTGTAGGAGATGTTGACTGAAGAGCATCACACTTGCTGATGGTGTGGTGGGTTCTGGGAATCGGTCCGACACGTAACGGTGGTGCTGAGCGTAGCCCTCACCTCCTGGGTCTGCGCAAAACTGCTGGCTCCGGTGGGGAAGCAGATGGGAGCGGAGACTTGAGAACTAGTCGTCAGACGGGAGACTTGAGAACTAAGCTTGTGTCTGTGCTTCTGCCTCTGTGACTAATTACTCTGAAATTTGCACATGTAATAGCATTCGCTTTTCCTAATATCTCTTACTAGGTTAGCATTTAAAAAGGATGTATTTTCTTGTCGTTAAAAGTGCCAGATGCAAATGGAGAAGCAGACAGATATGCATTGCTTAATAATTAAAATAGAACCAGGAATTTCAGGGAGTGCAGTCAGGCTCCAGAGAGTGCCTGATCCCATGGCCAATGCACGGTGCAGCGGCAAGAAATGCACCTGGTGCACCACACCTCTATGGGAACGGACAAATTAGAAATTTCAAGGGCTGTTGAACACTGTAAATTTCCACTGTGGATCAGCACAAAGTTATTTGGCACAGGAGGTTCTGTAACTGTGATACATTGGGGAAGTTCATATTGTGCAATGGCCCTAAAACTCACCCTTCCTCCTCTAGTATGCAGAGACGCAGTGCTAAGATGTGTTTAATATAAAGCAGGTAGGATACTAGCTGACTGGAGCAGTTTTTTTGTCTCTTGTTGCCTTTTCATTATTCATCTTAGGATCATCTCCTTTGCTATTTATATTCAGCACAAATAATAATTAAACCAGGGGACAGAGGTGTGATGGTGTGAATGTGAAGAAAAACTGCGTGCCTGATGCTGCAAAGTTGCAAAGATGACCGGGGCTGGAGTCCTGGAGTCTGAGGAAACATGGTCCATTGCAAATGCTTACAGGAGAGCAGGAACACATTAACATGCAAGTGCTAGTCTTTAAGTGGCCAGAATGTAGTGATTAAAGTGCTCTTGCTGTGTGATCTTGGGCCTCTTGCCCTTTCTATTCCTTAATTAATTTCCTCTATCATTTATGTATTAATAAAAACAAATTACCTGCTTCATGGGAGGTGAGAGGTTTTATTCATTTATGTTTGCAAACAGCTTTGAGATCCAAGGAAGGAGCTACAGAAGAGTGAAGCCTGTATGTAGTGCATGGATGATATGTGACAAGGTTTTATTCCTTGGCAGTCTGATAATTTGGCATAGGATTAAGTCTCTTTCCTTTTCTGCTAAGTTTCTTTTTCTGACATTGTCAAATAAGGCACAGTTTTGGCTCTAGTGTAATATGTAAATGAATGGATGCATGGATACTTTGATTTTAAGTAGATTGGTACCTTTGTTTCAGCCTTTTTTCTTTTGTGAGCATTTATGGAGAAGGGCACTGCCCAGTGACTGCAGAGTCATCTGCCAGCAGGTCATCCATTTGAAACCAGTGCTGGGATTTAAAATTGGTACCGTGTCCCATCTTTATGGAATGATCATGAATTTGTCTTCTGGAATGATGCTCTGCTTCCGGCTGTTAACAATAGGGTAGCTGCTGCAGAGGTTGGAGTGCATGGGATGGAGTTGTACAGAGGGGAAGTTTCCAGGTAGTGATATAGAGTTGGTTGTTCTCAGCAGTCACAGCTTGTGTCTTGCACTGAAATTCAGATTTGTAATGTCTTCCTCTGAAAACAAACTTGATGAAGGTATTGCAGTCTAGCGACTAATCATGCAGTAGTGCTGGTCAGAGGCTGTGTATGTGTTGTCAGTAGCTTTGTCAGTGAACTTCAGGGAAGGCTGATGCATGCCCATGAAAGGCAGAAATGTGTTATCAGAGGATGCTCCTGATATCTTTTCTCCTGGTGGGTAATGCAAACAAACATGACATTCCTTCCTACCTGCGCAAACCCGTCTCAGGGTGGAAGCAACATTAAAAGCCAGCATCTCTTCTCTTGTGATGTCTAATAGCAACATCTAATTCTGAATTTTCAAAGCAATTCCCCTTAAGGTTATTCTGTGATATGGAGCATGCTTGTGCATGGGCGGTGCTGCCAGAGCAGCTCAGCGCGGTTCAGTATGCAGAGAACTCCTCGGTTGGGGTTCCCCTTGGAGTTCCTCAGCAGGCACTCAGGACGTGTCATCCTTTGAGTCATCTCGTACTTCTAAAGCAGCTTTCCTCTATGAAAGCTGTTTCGGTTTTGACTACAAAAACTTTACACAGAACACCACATTTCACAGTCCTTTGAAACAGATTTTTGCTGCCTTTGGGGCCATGCATGCCTTCACCCCTTGTGTATGTCATGCCTTCTCCATCACTGCTTTTCTTTGTGACCCTCCCCAGTTTGCTTCTCCCAGGGAATTTTGGAAATGGTCAAATCCTCTTGGACTGAGCTGTGTGGGATGGGAGCTTAAATTGCTCTTGGGTGTTTGCAGTTTGTCTCCTCTAAATCCCTCCTCAGAGGATGCCTTTAGCCCTACCTCAGATCAAAGCTCAGGTGTCCTGTTCCCTTTTCCTCTTGAACGCTCAGGGTTTATGTTTCGCTTGTGCTGATGACTGAGATTCACCCTGGGGTAAAAACCTTTACAGGGCAGGGAGAAGGGGAAATGTCTGCATCTGCAGTGTGAGAGCGGCTAAAGCGGTGGCTCCTATCACCCAGCCCCTCAGAGCCAAGGTCCGATTAATGATGTGTGTAAATACCTCCCAATGGCGAGGCCATCCGTGCAGTTCCAGCAAGGTTGAGCTAATAGCAGAAAAGGTGAAGCTCCAGTATAGCAACAATTGATTCAGCCTCAGGCCCTACACAGCAGAGAGCAGCTCATGAAAACCAAAGACGAAGCATGTGATTGCAGACCCTTAATCCAGCTAAAATACCATGACGCCTGACCTCATTAGAAGAAAGCCACAGAACACATCTCCCCAGATTGTTCCTTGCTGTGTCCAGTGAAATACTGGGAGTTTGGCCAACCAGCCAGATATTCCTCCTATCTCCTGCCGAGTACTGTTTTCCTCTCTGCCTGGGAAACACTCGGAGACCCAGAATGACCTCCTGTGAGCTCATGGGGAGAAAATATTTTGACTTACTAATTATGATATAGATGTAAGGTGATAAATGGTAAAAGCTAATACAGGGCTTGTAGGGTGAGGCCAAACAAGGAAAGCACATGTAGGGTGTTAACAGGGGCCAGGAGAATTTATAAGCTGGTCATCAGTGTTTCCCAGAGATACTCATTTTATGGGGAAGTGAATGCAAAGCCACTGCACATTTGTGGACTAGGGATGACTAATTTTTCCCTGTCACTAACACATCACCGCTTGTATCAACCAAAAGCGTCAGAGCAGTTTGGTGCAAACCAGCTGAGCGTCGCTAGTGGTTTGTCGTGGTCATTAGCACAGTGTGAAGTGCTGTGTCCGCAGGCGTCTGCTGGTGTGTGGCACTACAGGGTGCTGCCTGCAGGGCCTGCGGACCCCTCTGGGACACCCACGCGCAGTGGCTCCCATCTGTATCGTTCACTGTTAAATGTCAATATGAGCCTATTAGAGAGAGGCTGGGGGAAGCAGGAAAGGCAGCTCAGCAGGCAGTGATGGATCATACACTGGAAAATGATTGATTTACTTATTTAGGGCTCTGTTCAGCAAAGATTCAGATCCATGGGGTTTGGGCTTAATATGAGTTGGGGAGATGAGGCTGTTTCAGCAGCAGAAGAAACCACCGGTACTTCAGGCCTTTCACAGCACAGCACTTATGTGTTTATTTAACTATTGCACAATGTTGGAGCCAGCCCCACTGCTGGTGGGGAGTCCTTTGCTGTGCCACCAGGCTCAGCCACCGTGGGAATTTCAGGTGCTGCAGCAGCACAGAGCAGAGTTTTGGAAATGCAGATTTTGGGGGACGCTGGGCCCAGCCTAAGCCTTGAGGCAGCAGCACTGGGCAGATGCAGCTCCTCATTGCAGGGGATGCTCAGTTACTCTCCAGCTTTGGCTTTGCTGCAGCACACTGGAGGAAGGAAAGTTGAAGAGTTGGCTTTGTGAACAAGGACCATCCTGGAGCAGTAAGACCCTGGTAAAGGCTGGTCCTGGAGCTATTTCACCAGTGACCATAACCATCTTAATAATTTAGCAGACCTTTCTTGTGATATGCCTGTTGATGTGTCTCACCACTAACTGGGACAGAAAGACTCAAGCTGATACTGCACCCTGCAGTGCTCTGATGTGATGTAGCCTAAATTCTATGCCCAGCCTTTGCTATGTGCCTTCTGGATCCAGAGCACGTGTCTGTTGTGGTCCATCTTGGTAGGAATTGCCAGGCTTAATCAAACCAGTGAATCAGCTGCTCTGGGAGCCTGTCTTAGGCTGTGGGCAACACCAGCTGCTTTGGAGGGAGGTGTGAAAGGGCCCTGACAAACAGGGATGCAATACGCTCGGGGAGGTGTCACTTCTTGGCAGCAGCATTTGGCCTGGAGCATCAGCCTTGTCTCAAGTGAAAATACAGCAAAGCACAGTTGTAGAGCACAGAGATTGTAAGGAAAATGTCTTAAAAGGTCTCTCTGTTTAAAATGGTTCCTGAGAAGAGCAGTGGCTCTTCCTTACAGCTGCTGTAGTTTTCCTGCAAAAGAGTTAGAGCCATCTCCCTCCTCCTCCGGACAGGTCTTTGGCTGACAGCAGCAGTTTTGGTGGGGTTGCCTAGTTCTCCTGCATGTCTCCACTCTACTGGGGCTCTCTTTAGTTTAATTACCTTCTCTGTGCCCATTTACCACTAAACTTTCTGGGACTGTTTCTTGGCTGCAGCTGCCAATCTGAATACTCTATGACTTAAGGGAGAAAAATAAAAAAATCAGCCAGCCATTAGAAGTAGCCAAGTTGCTAATGGAGACAGATCAAGTGTGATGTGCATCACCAGAGGGCTGAGCACTCAGGAGCGAGACCAGGAGGAAGCACTCAGCCACTTCAGAGAGGGATGCAGGGAGACCTTCACTGGAGGATGCTCTAGCTACCTCCGAGAGGTATCTGCAGCTCTGCCTGTTGTCTGCTAATACCCCATTCATTGGGTAGGTAGTACAGTAGAAAAAATAATGGGAATAAGTCAGAAAAGCTGGAAATTTTGGGTGTTATCTGCAAAATGCAGGTGGAAGAAATGTGTTCTCTCTTAAAGGCTTCCCACAGATTTAAGTCCCTTGTGTCTTTCTTCCTGATGCTGGTGCTTAAAAATAGGACTGAAGGAATATAATATTTTTGTTGGTGTTAAGCTAGCAGCTTGTTAGTGCTGGCTAATTATTGTATAGGCCAAATAGCTCTGAAGAGACCTGCTTTATGGATGTGCAAAGTGACTGCTTCTCCCAGTGGGAAAATTGGTGATCTCTTGTCTTTTTTACTTCTTAGGAGGCACAGAGACCTGCAATGCCTTAGGTAATCACTCTCTATCTGTGCTTACCCATCAGGTAACAGCAGGTCAACTGGGCTCCTGGTAGAGTTGGGGAGGCTTAAATGAGGACAAGCAAGTTCTTTAATGATCCCTGTTGCACTCCCAGAGGAGGCTCACCTAGGATAATGCTATCCCCTGCGGCGTGACCACCATCATCCTTTATTTCCACATCTACTTCTTGTACTCCTGTGGTTAAGGAGGATTTAAGGCTGTTAGCAAAGGGCAGTGTGCTGTTTGGGAAAGGCTCGGATCTGTGTTGCGCGTCCTGCATGCTGGTCTGAGCTCTGTGCTGCTGGAACATCCAAACTCTTTTTGGTGACAGCAAGTTATATGTATGTCTGTTCATGGTTCAGACTGGAGTTGCCAAACCTGTGTGCAGTTGTACTGGGGTGCAGTCCCTTCTGCTCCCAATATCTAGGCATTTGGTGCTTCCAGTTGTGATGATGTTCCTTTTTTTTAAAGAAACCAAACCAAACCACAACAATAACAACCAAAAAACCCCCACAAAACAAAACAAGAAACACCCCCCCCCCCAACAACTCTGAAGACTGAAAACAAATTACTAGTTGCCACTTTAATTTCACTGGTGTAGCATCCGTAAGCACCAAAACCAACCCTTGTCCTGAAGAACTTGTAGTGGTTGCAGACTGGGAATGGTGGCTGCAGAGGAGGGCAGGAGCAGAATGAATGAGCAGCAGGGACCTGCCCATCAATGGGTAAGGCGGTGCTGGAAGATAGACCTCAAGCTTTTCAGACCTGCAGTACTCCCTGATAAGGCTGTGTTTCAAACAGAAAGAAATGTATTTTAATTAAATGTTTGAGAACATCCCTGGGGAGGGACTCCGCATTTGGCAGCTGTTTGGGTTTGTTGCCTGCTGGAGTGGAGTCTGCTCATTGCCTACAAGGTGCTGCATGGTGCTGGCTGGTCTGAACATGCTGCTGCTTTTGCCACACATCTGATTTTAGTTCAAAAGTTACTGGTGGTGTGGCTGGCTGGGTGGTTTTGTGGTGGGCAAGGGGGGCGGGCTGGGGTCCAGCAGTGGGGGTGCAGCGAGGCAAGCCTGGGTTCAGACTCACTGGCTGAGCCTTGCAGGGTTGTGTTAAAGGCAGGGGAAATGGTGACATGGGGACAGGCCTATAAAATGAGGATGCTGGTGTCCCTTGGTGATTCCTGCCTCTTCCTCCACCAGTGTCTGTTGTATAAATGGTTTCTTCGCACTCGGTACCTTCCTTAGCGTGATGAGGGAGACTGTGGACTGAACTGCTCTTTGTGCAAGCGTGCTCTCTGCAGCGAGTGAAGGTCTCTGTGGAGCTCGGTGACCCAGGGAACCAGATAATGGAAGAAGAAACCCTGGTTAGAAGGTGGTGCTTCCCTGCAAAGCCATATGGTTCTCTCCTGTGAACGCCTTTGGAGAGTTAGCTTGGTTTTCATTTCAAATACGTTTAAAAACCTCAGTCTGGTGAGACGGGATTCCTCTCCTCAGCTACTTGCAAACTGGTTCTGTCATGTCCTGCTCCTTCCCCACCAACTGCAGTGCTCATCAGCACAGATCTGCCAGACCGCACGAACCCCCAAGGCTGTGGGGTATGCAGCAGAGCCCATCTATGTGGTCCTTGCTATCTCCACAGGTTCCTCAGGCCTGATCCAGACCATCTGAGCAGCAATCTTTACTGGTAGGATCAGTGGACACCCAGTCCCCTGCTGGCCAGGCACTGGGGAGAGGTGGTGACACCCCATTGGCACAAGTAACTGCTCATGTTGCCCGTTTAGGGTTTCACAAAGCACATTTGTGGCACTCCGAGAAGATATACCCCTCTTTCTGAAAACTATATGAGATGGAGCAGCACCTTCTGTCAATGCTCCCTCTTGCCAGACTTTTAAATATGATTTATTTAGCAGCTTGAGAAGAGCTCACCAGTGGGCAGCACCTTCCCTTTGCGCCATGGTCCACACTGTCCCTTGCCCTGGCAGTTTGCCCTCTTGCCAAATGTGTTTTGCTCACTGTTCAGCTGTTTTGAGGAGCTGCTCACCGGCTAGACTTTGGAGAGAATTACAGTGCTGCTTTTCCATACAATGTCCTTGACAAGCCAGAAATCCGCCCATTCACTGTTTCAAGCAATTAAAATCATGACGTGGCCGTCAACCCCCACGCAAGCAGTTGGCGGAAGCGCTCTGCAATGGAGACTCCAGTCTTCGGCGAGCGAATTTGTATGTAGTTTGGCAGAGAACAGCCCTGTCGACTTCCCAGGCCAACACTGCTTTGTTACTCAAATACAAACATCTAAAACCAGCGTTAGGCGCTGAGAGCAGTGCCAAAGCCGACTGCTGTCATCATATAATAAAACAGCATGTTGAGGTTTGCTATTCTAATTGGGCAGCCAAGAACCCCGGTGGACAGTGGAGCTTATTTATTGATTGTTCTTCAGATCAGAAACTGGACGGCACCGCGGGGAGCTAGTAAAGGAGGAAAACCATTTAAAATACACTGTAAATGCTCCTTTGCAGGATTAATGAGCGGGAAACTGTGATGTGTGTTAAGAGGATGCACAGAAAAGTAAAAGCTGCTAAACTTGCATGGCTTTCCCTTCCACAGGAGAATTCTACTTCAGCAGAGATGGAGAAATACAGGCTGTAATAAATGTTGCTTTATTGCTGGGGCCTTATAGTGGAAAAGAATCTATATTCTTACCCTGAAGTTCTTGCAATATTGGAAATTGTAGAAAATACAGGGGGAAAACACTTAAAAAAAAGAAAGGCCAAGTTGGAGTTGGCAGAAGTGGAAACCTTTCCTGTTGGCTCCATGTTCCATCAAGCCTAGCTTGCAAAAGGCATGAAATGTGTGCTGTGCTCTTTCTCCTGTGTGGCTGGGAGGGTTTCACCAAGCAAAACAGCTGAAGGTGTGTGTCAGGGACAGGTTCCTCGGCTCTGTAGTGGCCATGGTGCCATGAACCATCCCGAGTCACCTCTCACCATGCAGCTCATTCCCAGCCTCAACAGCTGGTCTAGCCGCTGTGAGAGAGCAGAACAGGCTGGGATCCTGTTTATTGCTTTGCTGAGTGTTTGGACCTTCAAGCAAAGGCTTTGTGTGGCTCTGGTGGACTTTCTAACTGCCTGGGAGAGAGGCTGAGACACTGATGCACTGATCTACAATGAAAGTATAAAAGCCTGTGCTGTTGTTTTAGGAACAAGTGTTATTCCCGTGGTTTGCCAAACTCAGATAATTATCGTAACACCTGCAGTTTGCCTGCAATTCAACCCTGGGTGCTTTTTTTCTGCTTGATCAGCTCATTTCTAGCTGCCTGTCATATGGGAAATGCCCTCTCCAGCACAGTGGTCATTGCTACTGCAGCAGCTCCTGCGAGCAGGGTGCTGGGCAGGAGGGAAGGAGTGATTGCTCCGTGTTTGTTATCCAGTCCTTTTTTGTGGAGCATGAGTGATTTCTTAAGCACGCAGAGATTTGTGATGCAAGTACTCATTATCCACACCCGTTTGTTACAAATGAATCATAAAGTAAATTTAATAAAACAAAGCACACAAAAGTAGATTGATATTTGACTTGGCTTGGCTTGCTGTTTTCTCTTCTGTTGTTTGTTTGTTTTATCAGTTTGGCAAATACTCTGGGTTTTTATCCAGCTTTGCTCCCTCCATGTCATCCCTTTAGAGTTTTTCACAGATCACTCCAAGTAAGGAAGAACCACACAGAATGAGAGACAAACAGCCAACATAGAGGTAGAAGCAGAACAAGCATATCAAGGTGTATTCTTTGTTTGACCAAAGTCTTTTGCATCCATTTAGGGCATCTTGACAAAGAAGTTTAATTTCTACGGTTCTGGATATTGTTGTCAAGGGACTCCCCTCTGCAAAATGCTTTGCTGTAAGTGAAGAGGTAAAGATGGGCATGCCTGTGGGCAGTCATTGCTGCTGAGAACTTCATGTGATGAGTGGAGAATTAAAATTTACAGAATAAGTATGGAAAAATTTTATGTCACAGGGTATAACCAAGTTCTGGGGCACATTTCAATTTGTTGGTTTGGGGGCGGACCTTTTTGTTAGCATCTGTCCCAGGCATTCAGTGCCTCTGCCCTTGAGGAGCTACTCTGAGAAGGAATCACCTTAGGGGCAGTTTGTGGTCTACGGAGCCTGACTTTTGTGGACTTCCATGGGCACCTAGAGCATGGCAGATGTTGGGAGTAGGGAGGTGGTCTAAGGAAGATGTAAGGTATACCTTATTTCTGATATTTATTTTTTTCCTCCTATCTCACTAAAGAATTGTAATGGGTTCTGCGTTGGAGGATGAATGGTGAAGGTGGGACGTAATGAACAGTGGTGAGCCATGTCCCTGGTGAGCTGAAGGCTGCCTCAGCCTTTGGAGAGCAGCTGCCAGCATCTGTTTGCAGCAACTTTTGGGCCACTAGCTGTGGAAGGTGCTGATGCAGAGGGCTCTCCTAGGGCACATCCAGAGCCTCTGATGCCTTCTGGTGCAGCCAAGCTTTTATTTTCCTTGTTGAGAAGTCTCCCAAGGGGGCACGAGAGGGGTCTGTCTTACTGTGTGGAGAAAGGTGCAAATAAAAGCCACCATGAAAAGGAATGGAGGGTTATTTTCAGGTTGAATCTGCACCAGCCAACAGTGTTGTGTTCTCTTAAAAACCAAAATCACACCGGAGTCAGTGCTCGGGAATCGGAGAGCCTGGTCTGGTGAGCCTTTCTTTCTGGTTACCTCAGCAAAACAAATACACTTAGGGCATATATCACTGTATAGGCAGGGTGACAAGTGAATAAAACCAATCAGCCCATCTCCAGGTGGCTTTTGATGCCTTTTAGTAGCAACATACCTGCCAGGAGCATCGCTGCTGCCCTGCTGAGAGCTGAAGCGCTGACGGAGCGGTGCAGGCGCAGCTCTGCACTGGCAGTGCTGTGTGTCCACCTGTACAGCGGCTTGAAATAATGTAGTAATTCAGTTCAGCGGGGGTGCCGAGGGCTCCCGGCTTGCTTGAGGCTTCAGGAGGTCTTAGTCCCAATCCTAAGCATGGAGCGCCTTGGAAACCTGAGTGTTTGGAGGCCAAGCCCACCGCCAGCTTTGGTTCCAGAGGACAACTGTGGTTATATTCACCTCTGGCTTGGATACATCTGGGGGCCAGGTGACAAATGCTGGCTCCATTGTGTCCTAGGTGGCTGTTTTGCAGGCAGAACATCAGTCTGGTGGAGCCAAACCTTGAGGGTCAAATCCTCCACAGACAGAAGCAGATGCAGCTGTTAGTGCTTTTGGAAAGGCTGGGCCATTAATTATGAATGGAGTATGTGCAGTTGCCCACTTCCAGGGGACGCGAAGCATAAGGGTGTCTGTCTTTATACAAGACATGTACAGGCACACAGTAAAATACAGTGATAGTTAAACGTTAACGCTCACAATCTGATTTTTGGCTGTCTTCCTGCATTTCTGTTTGCAGATGTTTTTTTGTGGTTGTTTTTTTGTTTTGTTTTGAAGAAAAAAAAATCCTCTTGAAGAACAAAGAGCCTGAGAGCCCTCTGCATAAAATCTGACAGCTCTCCTAATCAGAAAGGAGGGGGGAATAATTTAGAAACCAGCCAAATAAAACTCAGGTGCCAATTAAAAACAAAACAACCTTCCACTGACATTCGGAGTGGTCTCTTGCTCCTGAAAAGAGAACAGTATCCATGGAAGCCTTCCAATTCATATGCTTGAGAGTCACTTTTATTGACATTGACCTAATGACTCAGGTCGTTTGGATTTGTTATAATTATAATGGGGATTTGATTATCGCTTCTCTGTGTATCATAGCAAAGTCTTGAGATTTCTGGACAGTCTACAGTGGTCTGTGGCTGCAATACTGTGGTTATTTGATGGTTAATAGCAACACGGCCCATTTAGAGTTGCTAATAAAGATAAAGCCTGGGCAATCAATAAAATAATTATTTGATATAGAGCAAGGCAATATTTTTGCTATTTGTGAAGAAGTACACCAAAATATGTGGAAAAATTTAATTGTATGAGCAAATTCAACAGGGAGAGCAAGGCTGGGAAAAGCCCAGCTCGTGGCTGGTTGGATATCAGTAAAAATTTCATCATGGAAAGGGTTGTTGGGCATTGGAACAGGCTGCCCAGGGAAGTGGTGGAGTCCCATCCCTGGAGGTGTTCAAGAGATGCATAGATGAGGTTCTTACAGGCGTGGTTTAGAGGTGGACTTGGCAGTGTTGGGTTAACAGGTGGACTCGATGATCTTAAAGTTCTTCTCTAACCAAAATTAATCTATGATTCTGTGAATCTGTGGCGGTGTTTCTGCAGCTGACATAGGCTGTGTGTGCCCTGAGGAGCATCCCGGCTCAGAGAGGGGCGTCACGGGAGCTGGGGGTCAGGTCGGGCTCATTGCCCCTCAGCACAGGATGGGGATGTACTGCCTGGGGGACTTGGGGTTTTCCACTTGCTTTTGTGGAGATGGGAATTGTGCAGGCAGCCTCATTAATTGTGGTTTGAGCAGAAAATTACTTTTCCAGTCCTTGTTTTTCTTGCTTCTTTTTCTCCCTGGTTTGGTGAGTCTGTGTGTGATAGATCACTTAGGGAAAGGTGTGGGGATGCTGTGCTTGTACGGCCAGGTTTTGATCCTTCCGGTCTTTTTTTCCATGTATTGCTGCATTGATGTATTTATGTCATTGTATAATCAGAAGAGTCTAGGGTATTAATTACTAGAAAACCATATGAGCAAATTGGGCTTTTGTGCTAATGTTCCTATGCTAATCTACCAAAAATAATCGTATTTACACATAACTAACAGTAAAATACATTTAAATCGGGAGCATTGAAATTCACCTCTTATCTGTGTCAAGGGCTCCAAAACTCGCTTTTTCTAAAATAAAAAAGTAACATAAAAGCCTAAGGCTTCTAAAATGTCATCTCTTTAAAAATAATTTGGGTTTCAGCTGGAGTTTAGTAGAAATGCAGTGAACCTTTTAGTGACTGAGCTAAGCAACCTTGAAAATCAGGTTTATAGTACTTGTATCAACAGAATGGCTATAGATATTCAACGTCATTATCATGGCAACTTGCTGCAAATAAGTGGTGGGGTAGTACTGAGAAGCTGAGGTTGTGCAATTGGCTGCCTTGGGAAGCTATAGAGAAATGATAATGTGGGCACTCATAATCTGAAATGCACTGTGTTCGTCTGTGGAAAAATGAGGCAATCTATTAACATGCATTTTTAATCGGAACTCTTGCTTTCAGTCTGTCTATTTAAGGATAAAAGACCTTTGCTGAGGGCAGTCACACATATTGCTGCCAAACTGAATGGTCCCTCAGAGAAGGAGTTGGCCTCAGAGGCAGCACCAAGGTGTTTCTCTGCTGTCCCATGGGGTGGCTGGTGGGCACCTGGCACATGGAAGCCACAGCTGGGTGCGATGGGTTGTGTTGTAGTTATTTCAGAGCCATTGTTGGGAATGGCGGGACTGGGACATGCAGGGGCTGTGCTCAGCCTCCATCCCTCTGGGAGCAGCTGGTTTTCTTCCGCTCTGCTCTTTTCTGAGCAGCTAAGTGGCAGAGAGCAGGGACTGGGCACAGCCCTGGGCTGCCCTGTAAGGCTTGGGGACATCTGATGATATTACGCATGATATTGCGTAAATCTTTCTTACTTCTCTGTGCTTTTCCTTCCCCTTTGTACCAGTATCTAATACAGCAGCAGACAGCTGCTATCCCTGTCTGACTTCCAAAGATCTCCAGTTCTGGACTGGCTGTGCAGAAGGAGTCCCCAGTAGAATACACCAGTGATTTTTTTTTCCCTGCATGAACCCCGTTCCCCTCCCCAGTCTTCAAAGCCAGGTGCTCTGGTGGAGTTCAGATGTCCCACAGAGCTAAAGAGCCAAAGTGACAGAGAATCTGTCACATCCCCAGGTAAATTGTTCCAGTGGTTAATTAATTACCTTAACTGTTCTGCACCAAGAACAAGTTTATTTCTCTGTAGAAATGCCTTTGGTTTCCAGCCACTGGATCTCAAGATGCCTTCGTCTGTCAGACTGAAGAGCCTCATCTTATTACTCTTTTCTCTGTGTGGGCACTTGCTGACTATTCTCAAGTCACCTCTTAACCTTCCCAGGGACAGACTAAATGGATTGAATGTCTCTAGTTCCCTGTTGTAAGGGAGGTTTATCAACCTCCCATTCTTCTTGCTTCTGCCTGCTGAAATCCCTGCAATTTGTTCTCGTCCTCTTTTCCAGCAGGATGCAGCAGGGGCTTGTGCAGTCTCTTACATCTTCTACCATGGCTAAAGAGCTTCTGGCCACCCACTGAGCCTTGACCTGCTCTGTGCATCCCAGGGCCAAATCTGTCCTCAGTGTCCAGGGTCAGACTTGAGCCCTTAGTCCTGCTCCAGTGTCCCCATGCAAATGGGATGGGAAGTGTGGAGAGGCCAGCCCCGAGCTCAGGATGGCCCCAGGGGTTTTTGTGCCTTGATTTTGGCATCATCCTGGCTATGAAAGAAGAAAAGGTAGGTCCTGAGACAGGCAGCTGTGCTGGGCTGGGAAGGAGGGACAGCAGAGCCGGGGAGCTCGGCTGTGCTTGGAGTCTGCTCACACAAAAGTTCACCAGCTCCAAGTGAGTGTAATTGCAGAGACAAAGTAGGAGCAGCCTGAAAATCACAGGGACGGCACAACTTCCAGCTGAGGAGAAAGAGGGGCTTTACGAGGTCTTGAACCAGTGTCCTTATGTGCGTCTTGCCACGGTGTGATGTGTGAGCACTCAGCCACTCCAGCCCCAGTTAGAAATGAGAAATTTCAAGGGCTATTGAGCACTCTGTGAATTTTCACAGTGGCTCGGCACAGAGTTATTTAGCACAGGTGTTTTGGTAATTGTGATGCATTGGGAAAATTCACAGTGCTCAATGGCCCTCAAACTTCCACCTGCTTGGTGTGGTGGTTAAGTATTAGTACAGTGGATTATAAGATAAAATATGCAGGAGAGACTTGCTGGCTGCAGGACTTTCTCTGGCACTGGTTATATTTCTTTGTTATTCTGCAATCGGTTTGTTTATCTGATATATATTAGAAGGATGTAAAGTTGACATACGTGGCTCTTAAAGCCTAGTAAACCTGCTGGGTCCACGTCCCCTCATGGCCTGGGTGAGAGAAAAGAGGTCTCTGGACCCACCCCTGGCATCTCCTGAAAATACCCAACTGTGAGTCCTGGAAGCAGGGAGGGAAGAGGAGGAACCTCTGCCCACACTTCTCTAAATGTGTGCAAGAGTAGAGGGCCTGTGGTCCTGAGTAGGGTTTTTAATTATCGCTTTCCAGGTTGCTTTTACTCCCACGCTGCCTGTGCTAGGAGGGGCCCTTCGGGAAGGACGCTCTATCTGTCCTTTCATGCACAAATGAATTGATTAGGCGTCTTTGCAAGGATGTGATGTGGCCAAGTACAAAGAGTAAGAAGAAAGCTTTAATGTTACTTTTACTTCAGCCCAGGCAGTGGGACGTTGTGGCAAACACAAATGCTGAACTGATGACCCAGGCCATTATTACAAAGTAAATAAATACAGAAAATATTGTTTTCTGCTGTCTTCTAAGCTGGATTGTTGGACTTATACTACAAGATTTACTGATTTTGCTGTGGCATGGGTGGGCAGCTAAAGCAAAAGGACCTGCAACAGTGTGGGGTGGCTGAGCTTGTTGGCTGCTGCCGTTTACAGAGCAAACTGATTTTTCAGTTTCTATTTTTTGGCACTGACTGGATATTAGCAATGTGATTCCCCTCCTTCCCCAGCTTTCCACCCAGATAAACACACACAGCCGACTGGCATTGTTCCACCCAATTCTCTCCATATATTCACCCTAAGCCCAGTTATCATGGGAACACGCCTGCATACAACCACTGAATCAAAGTTTTCAAAGAAGGGAGAGTTCAGCATCTGAAAGCAAAAGGTGGTAAACAAGAATGCACTGAAGATCCTAGATCTCGGCTGTGAAAGGGAAAGGGTGGTTGGGTTGACTGAAAGCCCATTGCTGCATTCTTACATGGAGGTGTGAGAGCGGGTGAAGAGGAGGAGGGTTGTGCTGGGGATGGGAATACTCAGACCGGGATCTGTCAGTGTGTCTGTGTGCAGCTGCCACACCACAGGAGGTGTCTGTCACTGGAGGACTGACAGGACCTCACCAACCTAAGGGCATCCCAGCTCCATCCATGGAGGCTGGAAACCCTGAGTGGGGCTGGGGATGTTCAGCTCAGAGTTTCTTTATAGTTTGAGATGCCTGGTCCTCCACAGCCCTGCCAACCCAAGTGGGATGCAGTGATGCTTTCTTGGGTCCCAGCTCCCACAGCCCAGAGCGCAGCATTTCTGCTTTTGCTTCTTTTCTCCCCACCACATTTAGACACCATCTTTCTAATCACAACCAGCCAACTCCTCCATGCTGGGAAGTGAGTGCGTCCCCTGCGAATCCTGGCAAGGCTGCAGGCTGGCTCACTGCATGCCATGCTGTGGGTTTTTGGCAGGGTGAAGTGCTGACTCTAAGGTGTGTTTGGCTTTTGCAGGCACAGGTGGGACTTTGGTGATGAAAAAGCAAAGCCACAGCAGTTAAGGTTTGTCATGAGCAAAATGCAGCCACCTGCAAGAGTCTCCAGAAGATGAAAAGCTGGTGCGGAACGAGAGAGTCCTGCCATGAAATGCAAGTAAATTAATGGATGGTTTTTATTTTGAGTTTATTGAAACTTTCAAAATTTCCAATTCTGACAGGACTTCAAATGGAAGTTCCAGTTGTCTCCTCCTCACTTCACTTTCTCCTCAACCTCCTCTCTCCCTCTCACACCATGTTTTTTTTGATGTTATTAACATGTAAATTAAGCTCATTTATAGAAAGTAACATCTTGACAAATTGACAGGTGTTATTTATGACAAGAGTTTGGGCTAGGAGGCATTTCTGTTTCCACAATTGCTGTTGTTCCTGGGGATGGAAACATCACCTTGCACAGTGCTTATCTGGGTGCTTACGCTGCATTTCGCCCCAGTTCACTCAGAAATACACAACTGGGACACCGTGCTGTGTGTAACCATCAGTGTCTGTGCAGGGTCTCTCCAGGTCCTACCAAAGCCAGCAGATGATTCGCTTTGTTGCTGCTACTGGAATCAGGTTTGAACCTGTGTGTTGCATAGCAACCCTAAATTATTATTTGAACCCTCAAAAAGGTATTAATGCAACTCATGAATAAACAGAGTTTGTCTCACTCCTGTTTATATATATTTTTTAATGCCATTCCCCAGCCGAGTGAAGGCTTTTCTTTCCAAACGATAACATTCAAGTTATTGCCAGAAGACTGGTAGCTCTTGTTCAGTGGCACAGTGGCTGTAATTGGCCTTTTCCAGTGCATTCTTAAATTTCATTTTAAGGAGGACTTGACTTTAGCTTTTTGCTCACTATTCACAGCTGACCAGGCTCAACTCCCACTTGTAAAACAGGTTTCTTGCCAAGTATTAGAAAAGGGATGTGTTTCAGGTGTGGGTGTTTCCTATGTGGATCCTCATTCCCAGATGGAAAACACTTAGAGCTTGTCTGTCTTCACTTCTTCTAGGAAAAATCATGCCTGAAAGCAAGGGTTATATTTTGCCTTTTTCTCCTACTCTTTGAAAGCTGTCAGTACTAATTTAATTAGTTGGTGCATATAACAGTTTATAATTTCCAAGTCTAATGTATTATAATGTTGTTTATGCCGATTTGATGATTAAAGGCCTTGTCAGTCTTTTCATCACCCTTAAAAAAAAAAGCTTTTGTTGTTATGCAAATGAGACATACCAGATTAAGGAGGCTTATTTTACCTGAACAGGTAGTTACAATAATTTTCTGTAATCTTGTTGTCCTATTTTTGTCTGCAGCGCCCTTGTCTTGCTCTGCAAGGTAACTCCTCACTGGGAGCAGCTCTGTCATGTGCCACTGTGGCTCTGCCCAGCTCCTGTTCACCCACACTCTCTTTTCCGTGATCTGTGAGCCCTATCCACCCTCAGAAGGTCCCTCCCCAGCTCTGTGCCTGCTAATGGGGACACTCAGAGCTTCTCCTGCAGCATGACCCTCTTGCACAGAGTTCCTCAAGGATGCTCCCAGTGCTCCAGTCCAACTGCAGGTCCCCAGGTTGCTCAGTGCAGGACCCATGACCAGCTGGGGAGCTCATGCCTAAATCACAGTGTGTCCAGAGGCAAAAAGCCCAGTTTGGAGGCTGAGGGAGCTCCTTGCCTCTCTGCTGACGTAGGTAGTGCCGGTGGGTATGACCATGCCCAGCAGAGAGGTGCTGCCATCCTTGGGCTCATGAGTCTTCCCAAGTTGCCCTTCCCAGAGACCACGGAGCCTCTGCCAGGATTTTACCAAATCCCACTTTAATTCCCCAGTCTCCTTGCAAGAAGGAACATCTCCACTTTGCAGCAGAGTTGGACTGAAGATCCAGTCAGGTGAGGAAATGGAAGAAGGCCTCTCTGCTCAGAACAGGATACTGTCTTCTGTTTTGGGGTGTTCGCTGTGTTCTGCTTGACTTTGCATGCGTAAGTGTGGTGTCCTACATGCAATGGCCGTGGCTGTAGGCTGTGTTTCTAGTCCTTTAAAAAGCAATATGTTTCCTCCACTGTTTTCTGCAGCTGGGTGAATGACCGTGTTTGTGTCTGTCATCAATTCCACAGTCTGTTATTTAAATTACAAAGCTTATTCTTTGCATCAGCGTATGCACAGCAAGTTAGCAATCTATGCATAAAGTCCCAGCAGGCAATGATTGTCTCCTAAGGAAGGCAGAAGTAAAGACAGCCCACTGGATTGACAGAAATATTGCTGAATTTAGATGCATTCTTGGAACAATTGGTTTTCTTTCGAAGGAAGTTGCCATTAACACTATTGTGACTGAGCACAGGTGAGCGGGGTGTTGAAAATCAGGCTGCCAGCACAATTACAATGTGGTGTAAAAAACCCCCAGTGTCATCAGCTTGCTCATGACCTCAGTAAAAACAAATCCCAAACCTTGAACAACTATGCTAATTCTGCTTTGATTTACAGCAATGATAACCAGCAAACGCGCTGCCTGATATGTGTGTCGGAGGAGCGGGTAGGGATCTCATGGGGCTTTCTGCAATGTTTTTCCTTAATGGTTCATTAAGGTTTGGGTTCTGGTTGGCATCACTCCCCCTTTGGGCATATCCTCCAGCCATGGGTAAGGGCCATGTGAGCCCACTGACTGGTCTTTACTAGCTCTGGGGAATGTGGGTGTGGGGATCTGCACCCTATGAAATGGGCAAAGGAGACAGCAAAAGACAGGGGTTTAATTTATTGTTTTTTTTCCTTAACTGCAGATCATAACAGGGCCGCTCTCTCCTTGCCCTGAGCAGCAGCCAGGCAGGGAGACAGAGAAGACTTTCTTAGTCCTGTTTGGCCTCTGCGGTGTGATCTCTTCAGGACACTCAGCAGATGCTGCAGTCTCCCAGATGTGCGAGTTGGAGCTGTGCTGGCCCTTCCTCAAACCCTCGAGCAGCCCCGAGAGTGACCGCCTGCCCCACCAACACCTCCTGGGACCAGCAAAGCCGGGGCTGTTTACCTGTCAACATGGTGGAGACAACAAGAGCACCTTCAATCGCACAAAGATGCTGAGCCACCTGGATTTTTGAGCTTACTGTGCATAAAAAGGCTGTTTTCACAGAGATCGCTGGTTAAACTTTCAGTGGATAAGAAGAGCTGGAACTTAACTGAGGCCTCACAGACCATTTCCAGGTATCCTTGCAAGGGGAAGTTTTGGGGTCTTGCTGTTTAGCTGACAGGGACGGAGGGGTGTGTGCATGTATATATGTGTGTATGTATATTTTTTATTTATGCAGAGATGTCATGGAGACTCTGAGCTCATTCTGTGTGCTCCAGCTGGGCTCATCAGGGTGGACACCACAGGGCATGGGCCAGGCTGGGGGTCCCAGCAGGTGAATCACCCCAGTAATGTCACCTCTTTGGCTCACTCCGGCTAAAGCCTCGACAGGGGCAGGCACTCTTGCCCAGTGCTTTTTTGCAATGCTGCTTGAACTGAAGTTCATGGCCGCTGACATCTGTGGGGCTCAGCTGTAATCCATCTTGCTCAAATAAGTGGGAGGAAGCAGCTCGTGCCCTGGAGACCCTGCAGATGATGGGGAGCATCATCCCCTGGCCATGCCACTGCAGCTGAGCCCGCTTGCCCATCTCCCCACCCCAGGTAGTGCTGACAGTGTGGAGAACCCCCCTTAATATGCCATGAGTGATTTCAACCCTTGGAACAATTTCTGTGTCTCTGGTAATGGTCTTTCTTCTTGCAGCAAAGCAATCTGTGAAAGGCTCCCCTTCACTCTCAGGCTTTAAAGTGACCTTTTTTTTTTTTTGACCTGACATAAGGATACAATCATAAAAATGAATGTGATAGTTTTTGTTGTTTGGGGTTTTATAATGCAGTATATTTTGGCTGGTGTGAAAGTTACACTTGCTGGATGTAGCTCCTCCGTGCTTTGCCAAGCACTCTCTGAGTGATGGGATTGCAATGGCACGTCTTAGTCTAACCAGTTTAAGCACAGTTATTATTTCTAAATAAATACATGCTACTAAGTGCTATCAAACTTCTACACAAATTATTAAAACATTGGATGCAAAACATTATAAAAGGCTGGACTCTCACCTGGGAAGTGGCACATAATGCAAATCAATAGAGCTGCATTTCTTTACCACTTTATTGACTCAAAACCATGCAGCTTGTAGGACTCCTTCAGGGTCCTCCCCCCTTCACAACCCTGTTTTATTTGCAAATACCACTAAAGGAGCATTTTTCTCCTCAAGGTAATTGCATAACTTCCTTCTGTTTTGCACTCAAAAAGCACCCATGCAAGTCTATGGACCACAGAGCATGTTTAGGTATCTCTTACCTTTTGCTAATGATGTCCAGTAGATCAATTGAGGGGAGAGAGTAATTTCTTTTCTTTTCTTTTTTTCTCTTCCTTATAGAGGATCTTGATCTTTCTCTGAGGGGAATGACCTTGACTTGGTATTGCAGCTAAACTGGGAAAGCTGTTTTGCTATTCAAACTGAATTTAGACTAGCTAAATAAATAGCAGGCAAAAGAACAAATCTCTCTTAAAAAAAGTGTAAGGTATTAAGACCTGGCTTTGTAATGATTATAGTCTAATGCACAGCTTGCTGAGAGGCAGTATTTTTTCTTTTTTGCCGGTGTCTCTAACCTTGAATGTTCCATTCATCTCTGTGGAAATGCTTCCTTTTTGCTATACATTTTGTGCACACAAAGAACAATTTAAAACTTACATGGCATGGTCAATCAGACATACCTAACTGGCTCTTTGGAAAACATGAATTGTGGTTTTTGTTTTTGTTTTTTAATACAAACATAAAACAAGTCAGTGGCACCACATTAATCATTCAAGCTGATTGGAAAGTCTCCAAGCACCAGCTGAGAAAAAAAACACCAAAAAACACCCCAACAAAACAAAACCACCCAAAAAACCCAACAAACAAAAACCCCCCACACTTTGATAAGAACCAACTGGGAATGAGATTTTTTTCCACCCCCCTCCCAAGTTTCCAAAAGAACAACAAAAAAAAACAATTCAAAGAATTGGCAAGAAAACAAATTGAACTATCGTGGCTGGTTGTAAGGGCCGTGCTTTGGCTCTGGAGAAACGATTCATAAATATTCATTAGCCTGGGGAAACATGAAAAACAGGATTAGACTTATTCATGGGAGTTCATCTTTAGGGTCAATGCTAGGGTGAGAGAGCCAAGACAGGCAATTTGCAGTTTTATAATGTATTTTCTGGGACAGACAAGATCCGCAGTCTTCTCTCCTAAAAATAAAAGAAATAAATTTAAAAAAAACCCTCAAAAGACAACAAAAAAGTATTTTCATTTCTTTACACAGCAGAGATGCTGTCTCAGCTCAGGCCTGCCCTGTGGGTGATGCACACTTGTGTCCCCAGGTGCCACGCATGGGACAGCAATGGCAAGGTTGCTCCCAACATCCTTTCACACAAAGTTGGTGCACAGCGGAGAGCTGATGAGCTCCAAAGGCAGATATGGCAAAATGTAGATAGGATGGGAAGAGTCCATGGTGCTTCCAGGAACAATCCCCAGCTTACCAGGGGAAAAGAAAAGGACTGTGACCTCTGGCAAGACAGCCAGGAGCATGAAGATGTCCATATGTCCCCTATCCGCTAGAGGCTGAGATGAAGAGAAGCAAGTCTCAGGGAAATGTAGCCAGGTCCAGATGATAACTCAATATTGCAGGACTTGGACTCGCTGCCTTCCTCTGCTTCCAGGGGAAAGGCTGTTCCTCTGTTTACTCTTGCATCTCTTGGTTGCCTGTTTAGAAGGTGACATTGGGATTGCTTGTTGCCAAATGTATGTGTAATTTCTCAGCGATTGCTCTCCGCTGCTGGGATGGATGGCTGTGTGGTGCCATGAGACACAGACTGATACTAGCAGCAGAACTGTTGCATCTGTGAGTGAGCCCCTGTGCTCATATTAAAAGAAAAATACAGTATAAGCATATGCAACATACATTAGGAAATCTAGAAGACTGATGACAACTAGAACCAACTGAAAAATCAGACCTCTGCTTATCTACCTTCTGCAGCACACAAAGTTAATCGTGCTCTAACGCTGCTAAAGTGAGTGGATAAATGATTTTTAAAGACTATCCATCATCAATTCAGGACAGATATGTCATTTGTGATTCCGACACTTAAAATCATAGGATCATTTAGGTTGGAAGAGACCTTTGAGATCATCAAGTCCAACTGTTAACCTAACACTGCCAAGTCCACCACCAAACCATGTCCTGAAAAGCCACATCTACACATCTTTTAAATATCTCCAGGGCTGGTGACTCCACCACTTCCCTGGTCAGCCTGTTCCAATGCCTGACAACCCTTTCAGTGAAGAAATTTTTCCTAATGTCCAATCTAAACCTCCCCTGGTGCAACCTGAGGCCTTTTCATCTTGTCCTGTCACTTGTTATGTGGGAGAAGAGACCAACACCTCCATGCTACACCCTCCTTTCAGGTAGTTATAGAGAGCAAGAATGTTTTCCCTCAGCCTCATTTTGTCCAGGCTAAACAATGCCAGATCCCTCAGCTGCTCTTCATGAGACTTGTGCTCCAGACCCTTCACCAGCTTACTTGCACAGACAGATATGATCTTCCAAGGCCGGTAGCTGGGACAAGGTGTCGGACCCTCACTGCCAGTGCACCAGTGCTGGAAAATGCAATGTACCTTGCAAAGTGTGCGTGGGGAAGTCCTGCCAAAGAGTCTTGCCAGAAATTGCACAGGTTTTGTGGACAAATTGGACAAGGATGAAGCTGAATTTAGGAAAATGATAGCTATAAATATTTTCTGCTTTGCTATAAGCACCAAAAGCATAGAAGCAAATTGGTTAGTCTGCAGGAACCAGCTGTTAAATACCAGCTTTCCCAGCTCCAGTGGGAAATGCTTTGCCTCGTGGTAATCAGAATATTGCAATATTGCCTTGCATTTTTGTCTTTTCTATGTTTGCAGAGTCATTCCCTCCATCTTTTTGGTTATTGCTGTTATCTCTGGTGCCTCTTAACGTGCCAAAGTAACTCTTAGCAGAAGCACCAGAGACTGAGGGGAAATTGGGCTTCCTCTGCCTGAGCCTTTTGAGCAGGGTTTTCTGTTTGCTTTGATTGTTATCTTGAACAAGCAGAATCCTGACAAAGGAAGGGGGGGAAGGAGTCCTCCTGTTACTTGAGCTTTTGTACCTTCCCCAGGTTGTTTTCCTCTGCTAGCTGGTTTACAAAGATACAATCACGGTGCTTTAATACTCTTGCTCTGGAGCGAGGGATTTCCAGCTCCCCAAGGTGGGTTTCACTGAACAGCTCCGAGCTGGATGATGCGGGAAGGCAGAGGCTGCAGGACAGGCTGTGCTGTGGCTTTTCTCCATTTCAATTAGCGCTCATCACACGCTGAGGATAACTTGCTGTAAGGGGTAACCAGTCTGGGGCATTGTCCCTCCCCTCCCTGCGCTCTCTCCAGTCTCCTGCTGTTTTCTTGTCCTTGCCCTGCATTGATACTTCCTTCACACTTCTAGTCCTCCATCACCAGCAGCCAGGGCATTGCAGCTGTCTATATTGTAACTTAAAGTGAGTGGCATCTTTTCTCCTGGCAACAGGCTGCCTTGCTTTCTTCCCCTCTCCTTCGATAAAAAGTGACAAGTGCTCCTTCACAGAGCAGAGCAATCAAAGGAGCCGCTCAAAGAGAGCTGACAGCAAGTTGTGTGCTGGCTGTGAGCTGTTTTACCGCGGGACCGCTTAAATAGAGTTCACATCCTTCCCATCCCTCTCCCTTGTGTGACAGTGCCTTGCACCCTTTCTGATGATATCAGAGCTTATCTCATTGTGGCTTATCTGAATAATCAGCTCCAGGGTTTCTAAACCATCTCAGAGATATTTTTTGTGGTTCTGCAAAGCTCAATAAAAGGTGGTACAATGCAGCCGAGAGCCATGCCAGAGGGCTTTGCTCCCCGCTCTGCCTCTCAGCACCCTGCTAATGGCTGGGTCAGTGTATAAGGAGCTTTTCTGACCATTTCAGGATGCTCTGATGTGTGTCTTTACCACTGATTCAGGCAATCACAGACACTCTTTGGATGGAGGATTGCATCTGACTGAGTGCCAGCGCTGCCTAGCAGCAAGGGAGCCTCTTAGCGAGGCTGTAAATCAATAATGTCTGTAGTTCTCCAAATTCCCTGGAGCCGGGGAGTTTATCTCTCCTCTGTCTTCATCTTCAGCAGTCTTCCTCAGCACTGATAGGCATCTGTTACCCACTGTCTCAGTGCCAAGTATCCCGAGTCTGTGTTGGCGGCATCTTGATGGAAACTGCTACTGTTAACCGGTAGCGAGCTGACGATGAGCATCTGTGTTACCCAGCATTGCTCTGCTCTCGAAGGGAGCGTTTGTCAGGCTCCTTTTGGTTTGTAATGGCTGTTTTTACAGTACGCCAGGCGACTCAGCAGACATCAGTGTAAGCGCTGATGGTGGATACGGCTGCTCCCCTCTGCTCAGCGCTGTGGATGCGGGGAGGGCAAAGTCAGTGTGATAGGAGCACAAGCTTTACGTTAAATGAGTGCTTAAATTCCACCCTGTGTAGGGCTGGTTCCTGTAACCTGGCCTTGCAATTAGGAAGGGGAATGACTGCCATGGCCACATGTGCGGGGACAAACCCACAGCTGATGTGGAGATGTTTCCAGGAGGGCTCAGTGTTATTTCTACCACAGCAATGGAAGGATGGAGAGTTCACGGATGGGTTTTTGCCTCACGTGTCTGAGTCTGCCGAAATCCCACTGAATTTAGACTTAATTAGTTTGGACCAAGTACATTTTAAGAAGTTTTGAGTTCAAAAGAAGTCACCAGGTCTTCCAGCCTGGCCTGCTTTGTGTCACCAGCCATGTCATTTTGGCCTGTTTTCCTAGAGATGACCCAACAATGTGCACTGGGCTCCAGCATATTTCCAATCTTTGTGTTGCTGGTGTTTGTTTGCTTTCCTTATTTGTATCTACAGTATGTTTCAATGAGTTATCATCTTCACTGTTAATTTTTTTTTAATTGAATGAATGTAGCTGTAGCTAACAGATGTGCATTGCTAAGAGCATTAGGAAGTTCAGAAAACTACTTTGCAAGGATTCTCCTTCTGCTGCTTCGCTAATGAAACTGAAACACTGTTCCTTGCAGTGGTCTGTCTAAGATAGCTGGACGTTTTACATTTTGTAATTACTTTCTGGATGATTATCTATTAATATTTTCATGCTTGATTCCATGCTAATGTCTGCTTTTGGCCAAGGTCTCTTTTGGCCATCTTATTTTGCATATTTGGACTAATCTGCAGAAGAAAACAGTGCTTTTGCTGAAATGAGGGAGACAGCACTTGCTGAGCAGACTGGGGTAGAAATTTGGGAACTTTGATAATTAGTAATTCATTTCCAGGAGTTTGCTTTATACAGCACATAAATGTGGACTAACCTTTAGGAATCCTCTGCAGCTCTGACACCTAATATCAAACTTACACTTTGCAACAGGACAGAGAATGTATAATTTATGAGCTAGTGAAGTATCTTTAATTAAAACAGTATTTTCTAAATTTTGACTTAAATTAATTTTAATCTAACAGAAAAAAGCAATCCAAGTCCAGCCAAGGTTTTCCTTAAATACCATCCTTGTTATCTGGGAGGCTTTGCATCAAGTAAGATAGATGATTTTAATTTCCATGTTCTCAGTGTAACACTTGGGGTCAATGTTTGCATACTTATCATAGGCAGTTTACCATTGACAACCACTATAATTGTTCAACTTTTCCTTGGTGAAGACCTGATTGACTATTGTGCACTGTATTTATTATGTCTCACACTAAAATATAGATGATTGATTATTCCATTATTCTATTGACCAGGTCTGTAACAAGGTGTGACAAATAGGTGCCATTACAGTCCTTAACCAACTGAGGAAGGTAGTGCCGCCAGGTAAGAGAATTTTCATGTGTGTGAATCTCTGGAAAGCTTTAGCAAACTTTCAGGACACTGTATTTAAGAGACTTTATCTGAATGAATGTTCTTCATTTCTGCTAGGTACTTTCTAAGGATGAAAAAAGATAACAGACCCTGATCTGAAAAGCTTAGAATATGATTGAGAGCCCACTGGAGCCAAGGGAAATTCTTCCAATGGCTTTCTGGGCTTTGGCAGGGTCCTGAGGGTAATCTCGCTGTTTACTTCACTGAGAGTTGTGTCAGACCCTGAGAAAATCACCGTTTGTTAACTGCATTAAAATGTGCAGGGAAAAAAAGTGTCTTCCATCACTGATGTAGCACATTGATGTGAATAATGTGCACATATCAGGGGGACTTATAGTTGGAAAGAGAAAAATCCTGTATTTTAAAGCTCTTTATCTGCAGCTTGGTATTTGAAATGCATAATTTAATTATCTTTGAACTCCTTTGTTCTTCCTTAAAATAAATCATGTTTAATTTTCCTTTTAAAGATCATGCATTGGTGGACACAGCACTAGGGATCATAGTAACAAAATGGAGTTGAACCAGCTACTGGAAATTAGTAGTAATAAACAATGCATTTGCTACCAGTCTGTCATGTTAATTAGTCTTCAGAATGTGTCAGTGCTTTTCATTTGTATTTAGCATTGCCTGAGCTTACTGCCGATTAAATACAATGTTGTTATCAAATCAGCTCGCACGTGATTACATTGGATTAATGTGGTTATATTCTTTGATCCACTATAATTAAAAATCACAGTTGTGATTTTAAACAAGTGTAAAAATATAATCAGTTTGCATACGCAGCTGCCTTTTTCTTCTCATTTACTTTAATAACATTCTTCTCTAATTAACTGTTGTGGAAGTCCTGGGCCCTGTTTAGCAGCTCAGAGGAGACAGCAGCATTTAGCAAGCGCTGGAAGAAGCTCCACAGGCACCCGTGTACCGTCCTCACCTCTGCCAAGCCATGGTGGGTGATGTTTTCGAGCAAGATCTATGGCAGTTCAGTCCCCAAATACTCAAGGAGAACTCATCATCTTCAGGAGAAAAGAAAATACCACCTTAAAACTCAATGCTGTTTCCCTTGAAGCCTGACAACTAACCAGCCGTCTGCACGGCGCTTAATTCCCAGGGAGGCTCTAAATCACTGCAAGCACAGCAGTGCCGTGCAGCATCCTCATCCTCACGGACCTGTCACCTGGCGGTGAGGCGGCCAAGAGGTGTATGGAGACATGGGCTCGTGCAAAATGGGCAACCACGACATGCTGAGAAGATGTGAACACCTGCACACCCGCCCCAAAATATGCAGCCTACCCAGTCCTGGCTTTTCACTGAGTGGGAGTTCTTGATTTTGGGACCTGCCACCCAGCAGGGGTGAGGAACAGGCGAAATGTCACAGCCCCGAGCAGAAGGACGTTGTTTCCCATCACTACCCACTTCTGCACTGCTGACAGACAGGACCCAGACAGCAGAAGGGCTGGAGGAGGCTGCTCTTCTGCTGGAGCAGATAGAAGTAATTAGTGAAATCACTGCGGCGCCAAGAGGGACACTGGCCCAACTCCCATCAGGCAGCAAATGACTCATTGCATAACAACTTCAGTAAAGGGGGACTTTTTTTTTCCCCCTCTTCTGCTCTCAGCAAGGAAACAAAGAGCTGAATTTTTTGAAAGGCCACCAAGGCTCTTGTTTGGGGGCTTCACCTCACAGGTCTCCTAAGGCCACTGAGAAAGTCATCAGGGAACAGATGTCGTCAGCTGTTACCCCAGTAGGGATGGAGACCAAAAGCATTGCTACCTCTTCAGCTAGCACAGACATGGTGATCAGCTGGTGAATTGTTAGTCACCAGCCTGACTGACCCATTTGCACCACGTGTGGACCAACCAGTGCTGCATCCTGCAGGATTAAGGCAGCCCTGGATGCTCACCCCCTCTGACCACCCAAGCCCTTGTACCCCTCCTTGTCCATGCCAACCATGGGGTACCACACAGCAAGAACATGACCACCGTGCAGCCCTCAAAGCACCTCTGGCTGGAAGAACTTTTTCCCAACAAGCAGAAACAAATAGAAAAGTGCTCTCCCGCTTTCTGCATCACTTTCAAGCAAGTGGCGAGCAGTAAGCATCGTGTTTCCTCACAGTTGGCCACTTCAGCTGAGTTTTGCCCACTGCTGTGCTTCACCAGATGCCCTTGCAAACATCTTCTGCACTACAAGAGGTGGAGTTTGCTTGTCCCACCATGTGCCCTTCCTTACCAGTTCAGAAAGCAGATGAGAAATAACTACAAGAAGAATTAAGCTTGAATGAGTGGAAGTTAGCGAAACATGAGCCATGCCTTGCTGGTCCTTCGGTAAGTAATGCACAGTGTTCTGCTGAGGTAGGGCTCTTTGTGCACATAATAAGTAATGTTCCAGTGAGACGAAACCTCAGGCTCCTGATTCAGCTGATATTTCTGGCAAATTGTTGACCTATTGCAGTTTATTCAGGATTTTTCTAGTCTTGGAAGAGCGGCTCTAACAGCGGCAGATTTGTCATGCTGTTTCTAACAAATATGCAGTTTTTGTAACTCTGAAAGTTATAATAACTTGAAGCACCTCAGATAATAATTGCCTCTGTGCTCTGCAGCAGCACTGTTTATAGGCAAGGAAAATAATTAATTAAATATTAATTAATGGGATTTAATATAGCCAGTGCTAGCTTGTGTCATAGAATAACTCATAGGGACAATTTTAATTTCACCTGACATATGTATATTGATGATTTCTCCGCTGGGCTGGGACCGGAGGACAGTGTGGCTGTGCCGCAGGCAGGGACAAGGGCAGGCTGGCTAATGCAAGGTGGCTGTGGGAAAGGGTTCAGTGGAGCCATTTGCCACCTGGAGAAGATGTAAAGGGGAAAGCAGGAAAATGGCCCTTCTTTCTGTTCACCTTGAGAAGGAACAAATGCAGAAACTGCCTCCTTGCCCGGCTCTGAGGCAGTGGGCTTGATGAATAAAATACCGCTCTTTTAGAGCAGTTTCCTCTGCTTTATGGTAGCACGAGTAAAATTTTTGCCCCGTTTTAGATCTGTTAAAATTTGGAGGAATTTTTGGAGTTCCTGTGAAGTTAAGAAAATGTGAGGGCATTGCTTATGTCAGTTCAAAGAGGAGATGTGTCAAATGGAGCGACAAAACCAAATTCTAGCTTGTGCTTCACCACCTATTAAACCCAGCAAGAGGCTGTGCTCAAACCCCTTCTCTGATGGTTGCTAAAAGGCTTTTATTAGCAGAGAGATGCAACCTGTGGGGACCTGTCACAGAGATGTTTCCTTGACAGGGGTCAGACATCAGACAAACTACCACAGCGCTCTGCATCCAAGTTGTCTTTCAATATCCTTCGGCTTCACGTATCATGTCACATTAAGGCTTTTCTCCATAATACTTGTGTTTAAGGTGAATCTCAGGCTGGAGCTTGTACAAGCCCGTAGGTGTGCACCAGTTGGTGATTTTGGAGGGGCTGGTGATCGCAGCCCAGAGGTTGGGCTCAGCCTTGGCTGCCATGGGGTGGATCTCCAGCGCAGCTCAGCCTGCGTGGCTGAGGACGCTTGCAGACAGCTCAGGGCTTGGGAATTGCTAATGAAACCAACTGCTCTGCCAGCAAACTATCCTGGGTCCCCCACCGGCTGGGTAATTAAAATGGGGACCGGATGGGTGTGAAGTTAATGCTGTATACATAATGTATCTGTCCCAAGGTAAGCCTTCACATCTGTTCCCTGTAAAACTGTAAGTGCAGGATATAATTAAGCGAGTGAGAAATAGTTTGAGCAGAACGCAGCGTTGTCCACCAGCCGCTCAAGCACAAAGCGAGTCTAACCAGCCAGAGTTAGAGCTGGTGTGAAAACAGGCTGGAGGCGCTGCTGGTTAAAAACATTCATTGCTTTGTGATTGTTTTTTTTTATATATTTTCCACCTTTATGCTGTCATTGAGTACAAGGAGAAACTTCAGTCCGTAAATGCCACTGGTTCTCCATTTCACAGTGACGTTCGCAGGGACAGCAGAGCTGCCTGTAAAGTGTCTGTCACCCAATGAAAATTCGAAAAAAACTCTCGCAGGTTTCTGCACACCCTCGTCACTCATAAATAAGCTGTCACTTAACCCTTGCCTGCCCTTCTCCTGCTGCTGGAGTTGTAGATAGCGAAACATTTACCTCAAAACCACTGCTCTTCTGAGCGCAAGAAGTGCTGCGAGAGTGAAAAGAGGGGGAAAATACTTCTGGTGTTTTAGGAACATTTCTGGAAGTGCTTTTACACTGGGGAGCCAGAAAGGCTCACTCCAAGTATTTGCAACCATAGCCGAACAGACAAATACCCACCCAGGCTTTTCTTTCCACCTCACCTTTTTTTATTTTGTTGTTTGTTGTCTGTTAAATGTCAGTTTGCTTGTCAGCCTCTGGCTGGGGTTTTGATGTTATTTCCTCACTTCTTTCAGCAAGATCGCTTTGCCAGAGAAGAAAGAAATGCCACAGTGTGACAGCTCCTCCTTCCCAGCCGGGCTGGCGGCAGGAAAGGCAAGGAATGGGTCAGGGCACCTGCCGTGCCCGAAAGCAGCAGCCAGTGGATTTAAAAGTAAGATGTGCAAACGGGTGTCTGCAAACAGGGGTTTCTCCTGGTGCAAGGGCTGGGGGGGTTCTGCCCTGTAGAGCGGAGCAGGAGGATGCTCTGAGCATCCCCGACGGTTTTCTTGCCCGTCATCACAGCCCAGCGCTGGCCCCGCAGCTCCTGTTGTCCCAGGGCTTCTCCCGAGTTAGTGGCACGTGTATGGTATGGATATTGCAGGAGCTTTATCCAGTTACACCTGACTTCATTTACAAATACACACACACGCTTTCCATGTGTAAAACCCTGCAGAGCTCTAGGGAGCAATATTATCGCTCTTCTCCTACAATTCAGGTAATCTTTGGTGATGGGTTGCTGATTTTCTGCACTAAGTGTTTATGCCAGCCCGGCCCCAGAGAGCCCCTCCCGAGCAGCTTTTCCTTCCGATGGGCCCAGAGAGAAATATAAGATGCTCTGTGTGTTTGTGTGCATATGTATATATATGTGTACACACACACATACCTGTGTGTATATATTTATATATATAATGTTTTCTAGGATCATTAGAGGTTATTACCTACAACTTTTCCTGTTTGTATCTGCCAGGCAATAAGCAAGTAGTATTAAAAAAGGGCTGCTTAAGTGCAAGCAGTTGGAGAAGAGCATTTTCCTTACCAGGCTGCCCAATTATTTGCGCAATTTCCTCACCTCAGGCCTACCCAGGGGCTGCAACTGAAATGCCATAAACTTGTTTCTGTGGTTTTACATATTAATTTTTTTCATTCATATGCACAACCAGATATATATAAACATGTGTATGTATATATATATGCTGATTATACTTTATATATAAAGACCTTTTAAAATACCTTTAAAAACATATATTCTGGATATATATCTGAAATTACAACAACATAATTGTACATAATGAATAGCATTACAATATATATTTTAGAATTATGCTTAGTATATTATATAATATCCATGGTAGTATGTATACCATTTAATATTTATAGTATATCTGTATATAGAGAAATATCAATTATATTAATTTTATAGATGTATATGCATGTGTACCTATTCATATAAGTATACATACATGCACATTCATATATATCTTTTTTCTAGAAGACTTATATACTTCTATTTAAATGAGATACGTAATACATGTTTAAATGTGATTATAATATAATATAATATAATATAATATAATATAATATAATATGGTCTTTTTAATATATACATACACACATATGGGTAAATATGTGTGTGTATAAAGGTATTTTAAAATGTCTTTATATGTACATATACAACCAGCATATACATATATATATAAAAATGCATATAAATAGACACTTTAAACATAAAAAAGAATTTATTTTTTAGATGTATACAGACCCTTATAAATATAAATACCTGAAAAATTTCTACATAAGTATCTCGATATCTGTATCTAGGTAATGTGTGTATTTTGCTGGCAGGGCTGTGGCTCTGGTGCCTGGCTCAGCTGTGCTCAGCAGTGGCCACATCACCTGCCCGGTGGGTCTGGGGGAGCCCTGGGTGCTTGAATCAAAGTTTTAACATACTACGAGGTTATGTGCAATATCAGTCACTCACCAAAGATCTGCCGTTGGTAAAAGGTCTCTCTGCCTTGAGGAGCAGCTAGGAGAGGTGTCCCAGCTCCAGGGGAGGTCACCACCATGCTGCCCGGCAAGGACAACTCAAAGAAGGCTCACCCAAGCTGTCAGATTCATGGAATAAAGTGGTTGGCTCATAGTCAAATTACCTGGGCAAGGTAAGCATGAGACTCCTTGAACCCACAACTTTCTTTGTTCCTTGGTAAATGAGTCTCAGAAAAGCCACCCGCTCTTCATGCGTTAATCGCATAATCAGTGTTCCAAGCTCATATGCATCAGAGCTTGCTGTGTCACTCTGCTCCTTTGTGGCTTTTCAGAGAACAGATTGAAACTAGAGGAGTTCCTGTGGGGCTCACTGTCTTGGAACTGCTAATTTTCCTCTCTTGTTTTACTGACGTTCGTTCGTTGCCTCAACCTAATCACAAAGTCACTACAGAGAGCGGCTGAGGACCGTGTAGAGCCAGAGCCCTGCTCCAGGGGCACATGACTGCCAGGTCTTTGGAGAGGAGACAGAGGGGTGGAAAGCGATGCTTTTCTTCTCGGCTGCTGGACTGGACCAGAAACCCTCTGTTTAGTGTTTATAGCACAGCTCCTTACTGATGGTTTGCTTATGATCTGCAGCTTGGTTTGTGCCAGGAGAGGCTGGGGATTCAGTGTTCCCTTCCCTTCTGGTTATGGGGCTCAGGGGGGCTCGTGAGCGCTGCTGGAGGAGACTGAGCCTGCAGGAGGTACCCAGAAGACTCAGTTTAGCTGCAGCACAAATATCTGTGCAGACTTAAGGCAGCGCGACATTTCTGCTTGAGTACAGTTAGCTAAAGTTGTTGTGTTGATTGTGGGCTCTCCCGGAAAGATGTTTTTTGTTTTGGTTTGGTTCATTTTGTTGGGTTTGTTTTGTGGTTTTCTTCTATTTTTTCTTTTTTTTTTTAAAAAAAAAAAAAAACAAACTCTGGCTTGAAATTATTATAAAGTGCTTGATCACCCAAGGAGCTGTGCAACTCTGCCATCTGCATCATCGCATGGCGAGCAGGCAGGGACAGGCCACCTGCTTCAGATCTGGAAAGTGCCTCTCAGTTTAAGGAAAAAAAGCTTTTAGGAAGGAGCTGGAGGCAGAATCGGAAGAAAAATGTCTTCTTAGAAAGACCAAGATTTAGCAGAATCTAATTGGCACAAAGAAGGAAACCCTGGCAACAAAGGAAGCTGTGTGTAAGAGGTCAGGAAGGGAAAGGATAAAGGGAGACTTGCTTAGGTAGACCTGGGAAAGACTATTCAAACACGCAACTTCTATTAATACAAACACAGGGCAAGAGAAAGACCGAGGAGAGAAGTCTGGAGAGCTGCTGGTTGGTAGCACAGGTCAGGCATAAATGGGCAAGCATAATGGCGTGTGCTGCTTCCTCAAAGTGGGAGAAATTCCTGGCTTTTGGATGAGGAGGAAGATTTGGAGCCTGGGCTAAAGGCAGAATGGCAAAGGGTCTGAGTGCAAAACTGGAGGTTAGGAAAGATACACAAAAATTAAATCCCCAATCCAACAGTCCATATTGAGTTGCGTTTTATGGCTCCCAATCACCCAGTGGGAACTCGCAACAGGATGTTTTTAGGTATTTACATACTTGGTTTGGTTTGTTTGGCACCAAAGGAGTGGGCTTGAGTGCCCAGCACTGGAAAGCGGGCAGTCCCTATCCTGCAACTTTGAAGGATCTGGCCCATGGACCCACAGGTGGGTGCTTAACAAGTGTGTCAGCTCGGGGTGGGACTGTGTCTGTGGAGTGTGGCAGAGGTAGTGCATCTATTTAAGAAGGGCTCGTTAAGTGAGCAGGGTCCAATGCTCAGAGCTTGGTGACATTTTTCTGAGAGAAGGACCATTTACAGAGACATGAAGGCAAATTGGAGAAAATGCAACATGATTTACCAAGCAAGATTAACCTGAAATCCCTAACTGATCTTGCAGATAAAGGAAATCCAACAGTTCACCTCCTCCAGGATTTCAGTGAATTCCTTGTCTTCATGCTCTGAATATTTAACAGTGTAAGCCATGCTAGAGAAGATGAGGATTAATTGAATACCTCAGAAATGCATGGGGAACTGGCTAATAGGGCCCAGTGATGGTGAAAGGAGATGTTTTTCAAGGGCTGAGCTGAAGCTTACTTTGATCACTGTCTGTCTTCATTAAGGGCCTCAGCAGATGAACATGGGCATTTGCTGATGGTACCTGGTGAGGAGGATGAAACAAACTCTAAAGAAGCTTCAGGACATTTTAGCAGAATGACCTGAAAGACCATGAGCACACAGGAGACCAAAACCAGCTGGTATAGCATGGTAGTGGCACCCTATTGTCCCCCAAATGCCCCACAGCAAGAGGGAGCACACTCAGCTCCCCACACACTGGGCAAGCTGGAGCCACATGTTGGATGCTGCCAGCTACACAAAGCTGTGAGATAATCCAGCAATGCTGGGGTTCTTAGGGACATGATTTACTGCCACTGTTAGGTTAGCAGTTGCACTCTCTGATCTTGAGGGTCTCTTCCAATAAAAATGATTCTATGATTCAATGGGGCTGTCCATTAGCAGACAACTATTGCCTGCGCAGGGTACACCCCTTTGTCATGCACGTGCCTCCTGGGAAATAACTGCATTTTCACAGAATCACAGAATGTCAGGGGTTGGAAGGGACCTGGAAAGCTCATCCAGTGCAATCCCCCCATGGAGCAGGAACACCCAGATGAGGTTACACAGGAAGGTGTCCAGGCGGGTTGGAATGTCTGCAGAGAAGGAGACTCCACAACCCCCCTGGGCAGCCTGGGCCAGGCTCTGCCACCCTCACTGAGAAGAAGTTTCTTCTCAAATTTAAGTGGAACCTCTTGTGTTCCAGTTTGAACCCATTACCCCTTGTCCTACCGTTGGTTGTCACCGTAGGCAGGTACATATAGGAGACTAAACTGGCTGATGGACCGTGGCTTTTAGGAAAAGCATGTGCTGCTCAGCCCTGAAAAGTCTCTGTGGAAAAGCAGCGGTGCTGGTGGCATCACACCTTGCTCACACCACTTTGTTCACAGCTACCAGGGAAGCCCATCAAACTGCGCTCTGGGTTTTCTTGCTATAGTTCTTGCTGTCACCCATCTCTCTGCATGCCTGATTTCTGACTAATGTAAATACACACCCCCTTCTTTAGCATAATGAATACTAATTCCTTAATGTGTGTTATTTTCTACTCTATCTCCACTTCCCTACTCTCCATCTTAAGAGTGCCAACAATTGCTATCACCGTTTGTCTGCTGTGTGTATATAATTAGAAGAGTTGGCTCAGGTAATTACTTTTTGCTTCCTTCAGCTCCTTCCTCTGCTTTCTACTAGTCTGCCTGTTGGGGTTTTTCTTTGTTTTGGGTTCTTTGGAGGAAGTTTTCAAAGCCGGGTGTGTGACTTTTACCTCTACCACCCACTGAATTGGAGGCACCCAACTGCAAAACCCTCTAAAACCTCTGAGTTTGCTAGAAACTTCTGAGCAGCCAACTCGCATTCTCCATCTCTTATCCCTGAGGCTCTAAGTGGAACTTGGTAAATTACATTTCTGCAAGTGAATTGCCTGGTTGAGAACATTTCCTGGCTGGTTTTATCTCCCCAGGACTGCCAAGTGTCTGGAACTGCTGGTGCTCAGCTCAGCCCCAGCGTGCCCAGGGAAGGGACAAGCAGAGCTGGATCTGGCCAACCCTTCGCCTTCTGCTGACATGTCCTGTCTACATGGCAATCAGTGGCTGTCCTCGCTCCGTTGGCAGGGAAAGGAAAACCCCCAGCAGTGGAGGGATTCATGTGGAAACACAAAGCAAACCCACGTCAGAGACCTGGGAAATTCCTGCTCTTCTCCACCATGTCAGAGTGTCTTGAAAGATTTCCTTTCACAGGTAAGTATCTGTTTAATTACAGCTATTGCAAAGACCGTTAAGAGCTGATGAACATGCCAGTATATTTTAATTGAATATATTGAGCACGCTGAACAAAACCACAGCTCTTGACCTTTTACCGTAAGTGAAATGTTAGGACAAGCTTTTCTCTATTCAGAACCCAGGGAGAGCATCAAGGGGGCCACCTGTGTAAACTCCTTTCAAGTCAGCTCTACAATAGGCTGCTTAATGTCCAATTATTTTCATTTCATACAGTTATTGTTCATGTTGGAGGGGAAAGAAGTGGGAGGAATGACCTAGCTAAAGCCGAGCGCTCCAGGTTTCACTGTTTCTGGCCACTCCAGCCTCAGCCATCCCGCAATAACACTTTTGTTAACCATCTCGAGGGCCTTGGGTGATTTAATGCCCGTGGCTACAGTTTGTCATTGCGATGGGACAGATCTGTGAACTCACCACCCTCTCCTGCCCTCCAGGACCATGACAGGACGCAGCCAGATTTATTCTGGATGCCGGGATGATGGGAACCGCTGGCCCTTCGCCTGCCTGGGCGCAGGTGCTGCAGGGATGCGGGACCCGCATCCCTTCCCATCCCCTTGCCCCAGGTCTTTATTAACGAGCACAAGCTTGTGATTAAAGGTTTCTTGTGCTTAGGTACTTTCCTGAATTGGCACTTGGGTCCTTACTCCAGCAAAAACTCTCATTGATTTGTGCTGGAGCACAGGCTGCGTAAGCCCTCGGGGACTGGCGATATATTTGCAGCATGGTGCTCTTCAGACGCGTGACAATTTCAGGGCAATTTTGTGACATTAAAACAGCATTACCGGTGTGTCTTTAACTGGCCATAAATAGAAACCTTGACTTGTCTATAGTGGTGTGATATTCCGAGCTAGGCAGGGACATTCAGTCCTAGCTCGCAATCCATTTTATCACCTAAAAGAAATTTTGTAGCTCAGGTAAGTTAAGAGCTGACTCTCACAAAACTTCAGCCTGTGTCTGCGAGCTGCTGTGAGGCTGCATCTAATATTCAAGTGCAGGAAGAAAAGGGAAGGCTCTTTTTTAAGGCTCATTAGAGATGGCAAAAAGATACAAAAAGACCAACACCATTTTACACTTGTAAAAATACCCCTAGTAGATTCATATTTTTTAATCTTCAGTACAAAAGCTCCATAACTACAGTAAGGCATTAGTTTCCAATGACTAGCTACCTTTTTTTTTCTCTAGCCTCTGGCATTAAAGCTCTCAGTGAAAAGACACTTTAGAGCTAGTTCAGGCAGTTCATTTTCTGTCAATCAACTCTCAGGGCTGGAAGTATAAAGGCAGTAACATGACAAGATTTCTATTTTAATATCTTTACTCTTGATAAGATAATCCTAGAGGAACGGTGGTGATCAAATATTTACAGGCAGCGCTCACTGGCACAGTGTATTGTAAAATTAAATACACAAAATTATGTGGGGATAATGTTAATGTTGTGATATGAGGACAAAAGGCAGCACGCTTGAAATGAAGGCTGACTCTTCTTAATAATTCCTCCTCTGTGGCAGGGACCAGCGCTGCCAGAGCAGAGAACAGAAGAGCAGCTTTCATTTCACATTTTGTGACCTTTCTTTGCTTTTTAGTAGCTTGTTTGTTATTTAAACGTATCTGTGTACTTAATGATCTTGATGTTTAAGTATGTATTTGTGTGTGTGTATGCTGTGAGCCTCTCTGGGATGCACTAAATAACTCGCCCAGCCTGGGAGGGGGCAGTATTTTGTACTGAGCTGCCCCCTTGCCCCATTGTAAGCCCAGGTTTGGTCCCAGCCCTGGTTTGGACTCCATGGGAAAGGTCAGTGCAGAATGGGGGAGCACAGGTGAGGGGTACGTGGGTGTCTTTGCCAACTTGCTGCATGGAGCAAGCAGTTACCTCTGGGGAGCTCTTCCTATGCACCCTGCAGATGTGCATGTGCCCCAAAACAGACAGAAGCGTCCAGATTGCTGGTTTTACAAACCACGAGACTCACAGCAAATGCACTGAGGGAGGAAGCTTTGCAGAAGTGAACATTTCTCTTCCCCTTTTCTCTGCGCATCCCTGGTGTGCGGAGGTGGGACACACAGTGACATGAAGGGTCTGTCCCTGCCAGGCTGTCCCAGAGGATGCTGGCAGCACCGCCATGTGCCAAGCCCCCTCCAGCACTACTTTTTAATGCCGCTTAGCTGGAGCCTCAGGAAAATGAAGTGCTGATTCAGGCTGAAGGGCCAGTGCTATCTAATATGGAAAATTACTCCAGCAATCATCACTCTTTTCCTGTCACTATGGTGACAAAACAAATGACAAAAGCTTGAGCAGAAAGAGATAGGGTGACATAAGTAAAGGGGGACAAGGGTAAATGCTCAGCAGCTGTGGCTGGGTCGGGGGCAGAGCCAAGGAGGGGACAGGCAGTGCTGGAAATCTGTGCTGGAGCCACCTCTCACCGGCAGATGCAGTTGTGTCTGGTGTGTTTGTGAAGTGACACAAGTACTAAGCCCATGTTACACCAAGTGCCACAGTCAATGCAGTTACCACAGGCCCCCCCCAAAAAACCCCTCCAAAATAAGCCTGGCCACATAAGGTTTCATGCTACAGCTTTAAGCCTATGCACTAACTGTTGATTTTTGCATCTCTGTCCTCTGCAGCGCTTGCTATTTGCCCCCGGCCTTAAGGACAGGGTCTGCAGCCAGCCTGGTCTCCTCCCCACGTTTCAACCCTGAGCATCCGTAGAGGACGCAGTAAGGACAGCTGGTCTGTCCAGCCAAAGTGACACATGTCCAAAAGGAAGGGGAAAGCACAAGGGACACACCTGGAGGTAACCCAGGAGCAAGAGGAGCAGCTGAGGGCAGACCAGTGACCCCCACTGCTTGGCCCCTTGTCTCTGCAGTGCTGCCAGTCAGCTTGACCTCAAGGCCTTTCCAGCACCTAACCCGTCACCAGCTCCTAGAGGCCTAAACAGCCGTTTTTTGAGCTGCTTGAGGAGAGGAATATCTTGACGAAACTGGGCAGTGGCAGCAAAATGTGAAGGTCCAAGGACAACTCGCCCAGGAGTCCCATCTGGAGAAAGTGCCACCAGGTTGGTGTCTGTGCCGCATGAGACTTGTAGCCCTGGGGGCCGGGAGGAGGTCACTAGCAGATCAAACAGCATCCAATGTCTTTGCCACTTTCGGAAGTGGAATTTTATTTTCTTGAGTGACCTTCTAAAAAAATGAGGTTGGGAGGAAAAAGAGTGGGGTGCGGGGGGGATAGAAGAGGGTGCTGGAGGGAGCAGTGGGGAAAAAATCTTATTCCTGAAATGCCAAGCCAAACATCCCCACTGCCCCACCAGAACTTTTTTTTCTCCCAAGAAGGAAAATGATATTTTGTGGCCGGCTCTATTCAGGAGTGATTGTGCAGAGCTCTGCTAATGGGCTGTGCCAAGCTGTGGTCGCCCTACAGAGCTATTGGCAGGAGAGGTGGCAAGTTGGAGAGGACTACAAGGGAACTCTGCGTGATATTTTTTGATGAGCTGATTATTCAGAAATTTCACAGGAGCTGAAATACATCACTCTGTTCTGAAACTCGCAGCCCTGCCAACGCACAGGACAGCTTACATGAGCGTTTTCTCCTTCACAGCGCTGCTGGCCTGTACGTTCAGAACCAGATGCAGGAATCGGACAAGGCTTTTCAGCTGCCACCAACCGCAGTGACAGCAAGAGCTGGGGAGTGGACAGGAGGACACAGAAAGCTGAGCCAGAAATGATTTAGGTACTTTCATGGCTGTCACTATGTGTGTATTTGGGCTTGAAAGTTTTTCATTAACTCTGCAGGTACTGGGGCGTTATGCTTTTTATTCCCTTACAGTTAGGGTGTGAGATCACCCCAGATCCCACGTGTCTTCAGGTATTTTTATTTCGGGGGGTGCTCAGGCCCCAGTCACATTGCCGGGTGCTGTCAAGAGCCAGGAGCTGGCCTTGCCTCCCCCCATCGCAGCCAGGAGCCTCTATCTTAGATGATGTCCTGTATCCGCAGCCAAGTCAGGCTCCCGCAGAGACCAAACAGTCATTTTCCCCTCTCTGCAACATTAATTAAAAACGAAACACCGTGTTATTTGAGCACAGGATCAAATGAGCGCCTGATACCTGGGCGGGGGGGGAGGTGCATGTGTGCTGGGGAAGGTTAGAAGCAGCACGGAGCCAATTTCTGAAACACTGCACAAAGACTTCAAGTAGCTGATGTGGCAAATCCCCAGCCCATCGATCTGTCAACAGAGAAGCCCCTTTGAGCTACCTGGGGTGGCACTGGCTGTCCCATGGAGGACCAGGGGCCGTGCATCTCCATCCAAACACTGCTGAATTGCTGAAAGGCAATTAAAAATATCCTCATGTTGTACTCACAGCCTTCATCGAAAGCACTGCAGAATACCTGCCTGCCTTAGTGCAAGAAGATTTCCTGCAGGTGAGATGTTTTTTCCCCCCTTGTTTTCTGGTTTTGGTGCAGGAGCGCAGCACTTGGCAGCATCCCCCAGCCCAGAGGCAACCCCGGGGCATGACCCGAGTGAGGGCAAGCGATTGAGGTTGGAAAGGACAAAGTAGGTTATAAATGCCTTCAGCACAGCATATCCTCACATGTCAAGCAACTGTATCTTTCTATGCAGCACCCTGCCTGTGGAAAATTAAGTCTATAGGAAGTGGATGAATGATCGACACCATCCTCACGGCTCAGGTCTTAAAAAAAAAGGAGGGGGGTGGCTTACGCCACATAGTGCTGCAGGATGTCATGTACCTCATGATCTGCCTTTCCTAATCTCTCCTCCTCTTTCTCAAGTCCCTCATCTATTGCAAATTCCCTTTTTAAGCCAGAGCAAAGCACATAAATATTTTCATGCTGCATAAATAGGTTGTTTTGTGTATAATACCATAAGAAGCTCTTTTTTTTAAAAAAAGAAAACACAAAACAGGACCTTTAGAGCTGTGATAACGGCCTCCTCATTTACACAAATGAAATCTTCCATACAGCTCAGCACTCATCTGCTCGGCAGCCCCCATGCAAAATGGTTGGCGCAGCGCCCGCTCATCACAGGCTAAAGAATTAATACAGAATATTCCATACTTAATAGGAAGCCATTGAGCACCAGGTTTCGAAAAACGTTGCAAATATAACTGATGCTCAGATTTTCCTTCTAGTGCTTCCCCAGCAGCACAACCGTTGTGCTCCTTCTATGTGAAATCACAGCTATTTAAACTGAAAAAAGGACAACCATTTGTGTTGGCCTGTTTGCCAGCATCTTTGACCATCATGTCTGCTCACCTTTTCTTTTCTGTCACTTTTTGCCCCTGACCTTCATTTCCTGTTTACTCAGTCCTTGTTCAGGGTCTAAAAAGTGTAGACACCATGAAAAAGTGACTTTTCATTTATTTTGCATGGCAAAAGAAATAGCTTTACAATCTCTACAGTTGGAAGATATTGGTCGTGGTAAATCTTTGAATGAAACTGGCTTTTCAGGAGCAGTATTTTACAGCACTGCAGGAAAATCTGGAATCAAACCACTAATTTTGCTTCATTGTTTCCATGAATATTTGACCAGCACAAAGAGTTCAAACCAATGGACTGAATTCCTCTGCAGTATATAGCAGAGAGACAATTAGGGAAAATGATGAGTGTTCATCCATTGTGCATTTTCATACTTCCCAGGTCAGGTTGGAACCTGTTAGGACAAACTATTGTGGACTATTTTAATTTGTTCTGGATGGTGACCGCACTGCTGCCAGGGATGCACAGCACTGCCAGGCTCTGGCTCGGACCTGAGCTCCGTAAGCTCTCTGCACCTTTCACCCCCTCAGCCTGGCTCTTACTGAGAGACTTAGCATGCTTTGTTTTCCATCCTGAGTTCAGGGGACACAGAAATCTTCAGTTGTCACTTCCCTGCAATTCAAGAGCAAGATTACGGGTGCTCTTTTCATGTGTATCTTGCAGACTTTTCTCCCTTCCATCTGCTGTTTGACTTTTTTCCCTTATTAGCAATCAGCAGCTAACCCATGGTGGGTTTCTTCATGTGCGGGGCTCCAAACATGGCTTTTCTTGCTGAGCCACACAGGTGGCTCCTACTCGGGCCATTTGTTGCTGCAAGCAGGACATTGGTGCCATCTAACCCTAATGTGTTAACGATCCCATTAGCAGCTTCACCTACTCATCGTTTGCAGAAGGGTGTTGTGTCACCTGAAGCTCCAAAAGCATTGTGACAATGCATTAAAAGGAACAGAAGATGGAAAGATCTTAGGAAGTATTATATTACTTGTCATACTACCTTACCTGACAGAACAGTAGCTCTCCAAGTTCATCTTGGCTAGTCTGTAAGAAAGCCTTGGTTTTTATGGATCATCATACTGCTAAAAGATCTAATTTTTCTATGATAGAATAGCTCACATACAATAACTGAATCTCAAAAAGCATAAAACGGAGTAAACACTTTGTAATGTACCTAAACACAGTAGCTCCTGGATTTCACTAGCACTTTATTTCAATTTAGGCCAAGGGACAATTTAAAAAGATTAGTTCCCAAGTACACAATTCAAGAAAATATGAGTTACTACTCAGAGCAATATTTTGAATCAGTGCTGTTAGTTATCCTAGCTGAAATTCAACCTTGATGATATCCAAAGGTCCAATAAAATTTTTCATGGAAGAATCCCATATTTGTAGAACATAATAAAATTGTTCAGCCGCAGCTCCAGGGCCATTCAGAATTGGCGAATGAGGTCTTTCATTCTGGGGAGTTTCTTATGTCACCAGATGGTTTTCAAACACTTTGTTACCTAAGAAATATCAAACATAACAGATAGTTAGATATAATAGAACCTTTGATCTTTGTTAGTAAGACAAAATATAAGGCTGTGTTTATTGCTAACAAGTCAGGTGCTCATTAGCGTGTTCCAGCAGGAAACACTGACAGCAATAGGCAAAAGGAAATGTTCAGTGTTAAATCCATACACAGCACATAGACTGTGTGATAAAGGATGAAATTCTAGCACACTATTTTAAAATTATAGTTATCAGAGCAATAAAGGGGTGTATTTTTTTTAATTTATTATCTACTTTTTAAATAAACTTCACTTCCAAATACTAGTAATGCCTGTCTTTCAAATTGTGCTTTTCATTCCTGACTCACAATGCACACTTCAGAGGGGGTCAGGATCATTTTACAAAAAACAAACATGAAGTGAAGCCACTTCTCTGATGTCCCTGAGTAAGACAGCACAGTCCCCAGCCCTGTGCACTGCTAGTCACAGGAACAAAGGATTAGAAAGGGCATCTTGTGGCATCAAATCCAGCTTCTTACTCTTCAAATCAATTTTGCTATAATAATCTCATGCAAGTCTTTGGGTTGCATGATCTCTTATATAAGCTCCTGCAAATGCTCGTTCAAAAATCATCATCTCTTGTATGTCCTCATCTATCCTGACCCTGTGATGGGACTCTACCGAATGCCAGGGTGTTACACACCAGTGACTTGGGACCATTGCCCTGAAAATGCCCCCACTCTCATACACTTGAGAATGAACAGCCTATTTCTTCCCACGTCTGCTCCAATGTTCTGCACCTCTTGGTGGTCCATTCTCATAAAAGACCTGTAATAGGTGCCATGACAGACCTGGAAGGTGTTCCTGAAGCAGAGAAACAGAAACACTGAGAGCCTGACAGCTGCAGCTGTGAAAACCGTCTGCGAAATCCCTGCACATACTGCAGTGTTGACTGCAGCCCCAGATGCCAACACCAACTGGGCATTGGGGTTTACCCCTGCACATAAATGTCCTTTCGTGTAGAGACTGGTATCCTGGCAAACAACAGAGCCTCAAGTATGTTCAGCCCACTATATTTCCAATGTCCATCAATCATCCTCTTCCTTTTTCAAATAACTACTTACTGGAGGAGTCATTAATGCCTTTGCACCTACACAGCCTAGAGACCAAAACACACAAAGGCAGCTTTTAAGCTTTGAGGTCACATTCGAGTTGCTGGTTAGAGTGTCTCTCTGGGCAGTTCTATTATGCAGTAGCTACAGCAATAGGATAACACGGTACAAACCTTCACTAATAATTGAGCGTGAAGTGGGCTTTTTGCTTGGTATCTTCACTTCAGACCATGTTCAGAGCTGGCTTCAATACTCGGACAATTATTTCAGCTTATTAAACAGAAAGCTGTTTCCCAACTGTTAGATGAGGGCACAGCCCCCAAACTTGTTTCCCAGGGCTGTGCATGAGGTTTGGATCCTTCCTGCTGTTGCGGCTGCAGCTCCCCAGCCGCCCACTTCTTTGTTTGATTGTCTTTTCTCACTGAAACATATGTTTCCCCTTTCGAGGGCATTTTGAGCAACAGTTTCCATTGTATGCCCATCTTGACTGACAGTTTGATGGCAGCCTGTAAATTACTTGGCACGCGTTTTGTGAGTCTGCTTGAAAGAGGGTCTGGCTGCTTAGTAAGTGCATCCTTTTGCAGCTTGCCGGGGGGGGCAAGAGAGTAACACCATTTTAGCACAGGTTTGGGTATAAAATTACTTGACCACACTTGGTATCATCCTTATTTGAAGCTCAGCATTGTCCTGTATATCCACTCTTTTATCCCAGGTTCTGGGACACAACCTCCATCAGTTACACTCGGCTTTCCCCACTTCCCTCTCATATGGTGCGACACACATGAAGTTAATGACGAATCAAGAATAGATCAGACTGAAAACACCTGGTATTTTGACAGACAGCCCAGGTAAGCATTCAGGCTGCTGGATGTGCAAGGTAAGAGAACATCTGGCTCTCTGTAGGGCTTCTTTGCTAACATTAATGCATTTGCTGCTTTGCCTTTACATGGTACAATCTTGTCTGTGTCTCTGGCCATGACGTTTCTCCTGTAGCTGTAATTACAGAAACCAGGTAGTGCTGTATAGAATTCGTGTACTCCTTACAGCTGAATTAAATGGTCACCTATAGGGAAATGGAAATGCAGAGAACAAGGTGTATAACTTTCAGCACAGTACTACTTACAGCCTTGAAATAGAGCCCTAGAATAGGTGTGAGGGGGACATCGTGTTTATGCTGGCCACCTACAGAAGGAAGACATTTCATTTATAACTAAAGCTAACTCAATTGTAGCTTTGATTTCGTAAGAATAATTATATGTTTCAACCAGAAAAATAATCAGCCTCGATGCTGAGGCTGCTGTGCATTAGCAAACCACATTTATTTGGGGAAGCCTTTTGCCCTGAGCCTTCTAGGGTGGGTATTACTGCTGAACACAGTTGCTGCACTTCTGGCTGTTTACATCTTCCCTTGAAGAGATAATTTAATTCCTGTGCATAAACCTGCTCTCTGCTGCAGAGGTTGGTGGGTCTGGATGTTTTACACTTCAAAAATACCAGCAAGGGCCAGATTATATTTGTCTGTTGGATTTCTGTTAATATTAACTTGCCTCGCATTCCATTGAAATGACAAAAAGATTACTTTATATGTACTTACTACAGAGGAAAAGATAATTTTGGGTGAAAAAGCATATACACTATGATCTGATCCATCTTCTCTTTGCTATTTCCAACTACTTAAAGCATAATGTCACACTGAAACGCACACTTGGAGTGCTGCATTGTCTTCTCCTGACAGATTGTTATGATGTTTTCCAAGGTGACCTTCATAAAACGTGTTTCTTTTGAAGCTTATATTTCACTCTCAGGTCATAATAGTTTCACATAGACAACCAAACCGTGAGCTCCTGCTTTCTCATTAATAGTTCTTGGAGGCTTGTAAGTGGGGGATGTAATTAATAGCACTTAAGTCTGGAGCGCAGAGAAATCTATAGCCAATCACTAGGATGTGTATTTACTAAGGGATTATATGCAAACAACTCCTAAGCGCAGCCATGAACAAATCTCGACAATGTTCTCTGGGAAGTCCCCAGGACCAAGCACCACCTTGAATCTTATTCCAAAGCACTCAAAAAATTGCCCTGCTTATAAAGTGAGGCTCTCACAACTGAGGGGTCCCTGCGCTGTACCCCTCTCCCCTGCTCTCATTCCCCACTCTGAAGCATAATCATGATTTTGTGCTTTTATTCAGTTTAAAGTATCAGAAATAATGAAGAGGGTTTTGCTTGCAGTAAAGCAACCACAGAAGGGTGTTGCCTACCTTGTCCTACTTGCCTAAACTTGAGGAAAGCAATGGGATTGCTCTGCTGCTCACTTTCATGCATGCAGCATGGACTGTCAGAGGTGCTGGAACAAAACCAGATGCAAGCCAAATTGCCAGCTTAAATTCCTTCTGGTCAGCTGCTGCTAACAGTGGTAATTTCCCTGCTGCAGTCAATAGAACAGCATCCCTTCACACATGCTGAGCTCTTGGTGCAGAAGAGGCAGCTGTGAGGCAGGATGAGTGCTCTCAAAGAATGAAATTGTCTCTCTTTCACAGCGGGGTGAAAAAGAAAATAGAATAAAATTCATATTCTTTAACAAAGTTGAAAAGACCATATTGTCCAGGAACATTGCCAGAGTGGGGATGAAGGGGAGAACTGGCATCAGAAATTGTGCACCACTGTGCAGCCCGCATTATTTGGGGAGGTTTTAAATGAATTTTGCATGTTGAATGACATGAAATATTCAGATGGTTAAGCAATTAAAATCTATTGAATATTTGTGACTCAAAAGTACTAGACAACAGAACATCACTGTCAACCTCTTTATGCAAAGGGACGCTTTGACATCGTACTTAAGACTGCTTTTCTAATGGCACAGAAGTATGACTTCAGTTATGCATTAAGTAGGAAAACTTCTACTGAAACTTGTGGAGTCTGGTTCTTTCTTCAGAAACAACAACACAGAGTGAAACCGCCTTTGAAGAGAAACGTTTTTCGTATACCATCTGAAGGTTAGTAACTTTTAATCTTTAGCCTTTTTGCTGGCATGTGTAATTTAAAATGCACAAAACAGACTATCAAAACACTTAGTCAGCTACAGATAGTTAGGAAATTTAAAAGGTGCATCTGAAAGAAGGTTTGGAAAGTAAGATACTGCATCAAATCTTGCTCTTTGAGTAAGGACTCTTTCCCTGTGGATCCACCTCAAAGACTGACCAGTCATCAAACACAACTGACCATAAGACAGGAAACTTGAATGAGGAAAATGTCCTAAAAGAGGTCAAATCTTGATGCTACTAAGCAAGATAATGACTAACTGGAGCAATTATATATTAAATATCCTTTCCACAAAGGTGTTTGTTATTTTTTTTTTTCCTTTTTTTTGTCCTGCATGAAGTTCTGCTGAACTTCAGCTCTGCAGACACAGCACCATGAGCAGCCTTGCAGAGCCCACACATGCTCAGGGTGTTCAAGAAGTGATGAGTCCTTCTAATGAGATGGGATACAGTGGCATGGGGACTTGCCATGAAAGACCAGAAACATGTGCAAAACACAAATTCACTCACTGATTTCACTCTCATCTGCTTTAGGCAATTGTACACATGAACAAATTAGGACAATTATTTTCTTAAGATTGTCCACTTAAGAAAGCTAAACAGGGTTCATGTCTTTAAGCAAATGGCTGGATATTTCTTATCATCTGGGGACTGGTGTACAAGCACTCAGCTGGGCTACTCAACCACCCAAGAAGGATCAGCGCCAGCAAATGTAGTAGGAAGAGAATCAAGAGCTACTTGCCTTGTTCAAGTATTTCTTAGAAAAAAAGGAAAAGTCACCTGCAAGTCTTTCTTGATCAGATAGTCAATAAATACAGGTAAAAGGTGCTACTGTACCAAGTCATATAGGAATTGTGACAGTTTGTGAAGGACTTGTGATAAATATAAGAATAGCTGGGAAAGCTTTGAAAGACAGCTCAGCTAATCTAGCTGAGCTGGGCTTCTTTGAACAAAACAAGTAGGAAAATAATGCATGAGGTCTTAAAAATGCCATTTATTGGCTCCAGAACACCCACATTCAGCTCTTTCTGACTTTCCCTGTGCCTCATGAAAAAACTCAAGTCAAATAGCATCCAGGTAAACTTATAAATGGCAAAATAAATCCTTTGTAGGTGAAAAACAAAAATAGCTTTGAAGAAGGATGCATATAACCTTGTTAATTTGCCAGAAGTTTTCAATCTCCATCACTTCAGAAGCAAGGTTAAGAGAGCAGGTAAAGGTTGAGAAATTCAGAAGGTGCTCAGATCCACCTTTATCTCAGGTTCAGAGCCTTAAACATCAGAAGCAAAACAATGTCAGGGAGAAGAGATTGACAGTGATGACTTGTGTTGGGAATCAAGGGTTGGAAGGACTGCCTGTACCAGGTAAAATACTCTCATGATAATGATGCCAGTAAGATTTAATTTACCAGTCTATTCTAGGAAAGGTAATGACCTTAATATCCTGGGGAACTTATCAAGAGGTCATCCATGCAGACACACACTGATTTATTTTCATAACAAATGGAAATAAAAGTCCAGCCTCATGAATTTGCTTGCAGGAATGAATTTATACCATCTATCCAGCTTTGTGTTTAGTATCAAGAAGAGCCTAAGAACATTTTATTGATATGTGGGGACTTAATTCCAACCCCTTTGAGAATCTCCACAGGGAAGTATTTCAAATTCTTTTCTAACCAGCCAAAAAAACCTTCAAAATCTATCAAATATATAATGGGGAACATCACCACATTGGAATAGCCATATGCAATTTTACCCTAAGAACTGTTCATTTTCTGCCATGCCATAGATTAAGTAATATATAATGCCTCTGTTAATAAAAACCAGTTACATATGCATTACCTAAGGATATAATAGCACAGATAATTTGACTGGAGAAGGCAAGAGCATGGTGATCATGCAAGAAAAAATGGAGTGAGTCTGGTGAACCAACCCAAACGGAGATGACAGAATGTCATGGGAGACGGGTCCTGTCACCTGTGTCGTGCACACTGTGTAGTTTAGCTCAAGATTTCTCAAGCAGTGAGTCACAGGCAGAGAGGAGGGATATTTATGGGATTTCAGTTCTTCAGAGGAAAAAGATATGAAACAGTCAGAAATGACAGAGCAATGAGAGTGCTGGATGATGGCAAACAACATATGGGGAGCAGGGGAGAGGGAGCTTTTGGCATCACTGCTGCAGAGCACATCCCAGCGTAACTCTCATTGATCTCCGGGGGCCAGTTCATTTCTACTGGAAGAATCTGGTGTCTGGGACTGCAGCTACAGAATTAAAAACTCTCAATTTCTAAAGCACCAGTGTTCGTGTTTGCCAAAGTTTTCTCTTTCTTATTCCTCCCTGCAAATCTTTTTTCTTTTTCTTTTTAGGGCCAATGGAAAATTTAGCAGAACAGGCAGTTTTCCAGAAGGCTTAATTTTTAAAGTTGAAGTGATCAGATGATTTAAGAGTTGCCAAATGAAGTTAGCATTTGCTTATCCATTCTACAGACTGAATTCTGCTGGGATTTTGTCTGTATAGGTGCATGTATGCATATGGGTTTACACAGACACTGGTTCTTAACTCATCATAGCAGTACCAAGGCTATTTTCTGTTCTAACAACACAAGGAGGATATGTTAGGTTAGATGTTCCTGTTAAGTAACTGCTGATGATTCCGATTTCCACACGTGTTATTTTTTGCTTTCTGGAAACTAAATGCTCTAGGATGGTGCTGATTTGTTCAAGGAGGAGCATGTTATTTCAGCCACTGTCGGAGTGCTGTGTCCTTTTGGAAACAACACAAACCTCTTATTTCTTTTGTCCCAATTGTGTATATTCTCCTTCTGTCCTTAAGAAGTCTATGGAGGATTGAACAGAGTTTTGGCTGTTGCAGAAGTAAGTTAATGTGCAAATCATTACCTCTAATTTTCCTGAAAATACTTCTTCAGAACTGCTGCTTCAGCTGCCATTTCTTCTTCTGTCCTCCACTTGCCCAAGGAATCCTCCTTGTCATGTCGTTGCAACTTTTTTTGAGGGAGGAAGAAATAAAAAAAACCAATTAGTTGATATTTTTTTCAGTTTTATTGTCAAATTCAGGGCATGCTTGTATGCAACTAATCTAATGATTTCATGTGTCCACGGGATGGAGGGACCTGGCAATTAAAACATGATGAAGGGTGATGGTTACTGGTTTAGAGTGGTAACACTAGTTAACTGGCTCTGATGGATTTATGATGATAACACACGGTGCCAGGGTGATCGATAGGCAGAGTTCACCTTTGTGAGGTGATGGTCGGATACCTTGTGAGGCTTTGATGCAAAGCTGGTAGGTATAAGGATAACTACCACACTCAGGCATTTTGAAGTGCCCATTATATCCATGGAGTGAGCTCGGCAGAAGCTGCATGGACACCCTGTCAGTAATTCGTGTAAAATTTTCTCTCAGGCTTTTCCTCTGCCCATGGGGCCACCGTTCCCATCAAAGACCTATTGTGATAACAAGGCCCTGTTGCAGCTGTTTCCCACTGGCAGTTTATACCAGTAGTTTTCAGAAGTTTTCCCTGCCTGCACGTTATTAGTCCTTCCTTGCCCTTGTTGAAAGTGAGACACATCCCTAGTCTAGAAACAAAACCTGTTATTTTAAGCGTAACTATATTTCATTGGTATTTATTGGGGAAAAAAGATCAAAAGTATGTGAAACATTTAATTATTGCATCTAGCTTGCATAATATGCCCCCACACAGAAGTTTTATCTTATATGCAATTAAGTATTAAGTGATATTATCCCAGACACGACAATTTCAAATGCATCCTTTGCCTCTTCAGAAGAAAGGAGAAGCTGCTGGTTTTGCTGCTCTCCAGAAGACAGGGGTTCTATTTTATAGTAAATACAGTGTGCCAGCACTTGAGTGACTATTTGTGCATATGTCCACTCAAAGAATGTCTGCCACTCATCAAAGGAAGACTACATTTATGACAAAGCAGAAACATTTGCATTAACCACTTATGTACTGAGATTTCCGGTGCATCTCTAGGTACAGAGCATAGCACAGGTTGTATTAACAGCATTCGTGGTTCTGAGGAACATTATAATATCAACTTTTTGTTAATGTCACAAACAAAGTTGGAAAATAATGAATTTACACCTTTTTTTCCTGGACAAATTTTAGTACAGAAGATGAAGCAATGAAAAAGATGAAGCAATATCAAACCTGCCAAGCAAACTGCGTTACTGTATATGGCATGTTTAGCAATAAACTAGGATTGTTAGCATACATCCAACTCACAAATAGTTTTATTTGTGCTGTGCTTCTCCTATTCTGAATTTTGCTGCCAGCTATAGTCCTGTGTGATTTTACATTCTGCAGCACAGATTTCTTCCTGCTCAGCAGATGAAGCTGCGTTAGAAAGCTATTTCCTTTCATGCCAATACAATACACTAGCTGTAGGCAAATTAAAGTGTATTACTGTTCGACTAGTAGAGGACTAATCTTCATTGTTACATTAGCTCTAGGTATGTTATAAATTCATTTTCTAATAATGCTACAGAATTATGGACAAAGATTTAAAAGCTGGGAACAGGTACAGTGTATAAACCCTGTTAACATGAATCCATGTGCCTGCTCTCACCAACTGTACACACCTATATGGGGTATAGGTACCACAGCTGAGCTGGCAGTGAGAGGGAGTTATAGGAAACAGCTCACAGCATCCTGTGCTGGCCGTGGACTGCGGGCACTGACACTTGAAGAGGATGCACTGGGACGAGCCAAGTGGTGGTAAATCAATTGTCTGTCTGAGCTGTGAGATGCTTTTCTAAAAAAAAAAAAGTGACATCTTGCTCAGTCGACCCAGCTTCAGGAGGAGATACAGCAGGCAACAGCCAGAAGGCAGGGGGGGTCAGCCCCTGTCCCCCCAGGTCTCCTTCTTTAACCTGCAAGATGTGCTTTTAGTGACGGGATCTGGCTGCTGTTCTCCTGTGCTATCCTGTTTTTGTGCAACCCAGGTGAGAGCTGGCTCAGGAGGAGACCAGTAAAGTGGGGATTTGACTTGTAGTTTTTATTTTCCCTGTTCAAAGAAGCTGAAGTTACCACTAATAAGGATGCATATCCTGAGATGGCTGTTGTTGCCTAAATCAAAACTATGTGAAGTTGTAAACCACGGTGACTTCTCAAAGCTGGCAAAGGAGAGGGTTTTGTTTGCTACCTAACTGCTAACCTTTAAAAATAATCAATCTTTGACTTGAGGTTAAAACTGATACACGGGGAGCAGGAACCAATTCTGAAACAAGTAGGAAAACCAACCTAGTTCAGCAGCCCTGACTCCGGTGCACAGCCCGCAGTGCTGACGAACGCTATGACAAAAACCCCACTGCAATGTTAAATCACTGCCACAGCCCTTGTGTTCATTGTTCAACTGACTTATAGACGAATATTATGGCAGTGTAAAATTGCTAAGTCTACCCAAACAGGACCCCAAGATTCTTTTGTGTTCAAACCTCTTACTGTGTTGGTAATTTCTGAAGTGCAATAAGCAGTTATCACCCCAATGCCACTTAGTTTCTGATATTATCTAACCACTGCTGTGGAGATTTGGAAAACTGTCTCTGATGGCTACCTACCCTTCCCTGTTGCCCACATCCTCATGCTCCAGTACAAGCCAAACCGTATACACAGCCACTTTGAAGCACAGATGTTAAATCATGGATAACCTTGCTAGAGGATGTTCTGGATGCTAAACATTATGCGGATTCAAGATCAACAATACCAATAAATGGAAGATAAATAAATTAAGGGCTGCTGATACCACCTCTAGTTCAGAGATTCTGCATGCCACAAATTAATGGAGGCTTTCAGGGAAGAAGAACGTACATATTTCAGTATTAAATTGTATTGATTTAGAATTCAGGTGGGAAACAAGCGTAGCAATCAATACTTGTTTCTAAGGGACTTTGTGGCTTGGAGTGTGTTCATACTCACACGCACATGCAAGTCCCAACTGCGCATCTTTGCAAATACCTGACACGCTCTTGAAAGTTTGGATTAAACAGGAGAAGCAACACTCTCCTGTACCATGAGAAAACCCAAAAGTTCTGCTCAAAGCAAGGGGAAGAAAATCACTCTATGTGCCAGCTATCCATCTCTGAAAACTAGTGATTCCCACTTGCTTTTTCCCCAGTCAGAAAAAGCTGGAGAACTGGAGCTGACATCCTTGCTCAGAGATATTCAAACACACATTAGCTTGAAGTCTGTGATGCTTTATGCACAACAATTCGACTTCTGCAAGCTCTGAAAAGAAAAAAAAATAGATCTTCTCCAGAGCCCCAGCTAATCTGCCTGACGTGATTTTCTGTGAGGGATGTTTGGCCCGGATTTTCCTGGGCAATCTGAATAGAACTGGAGATTGACTGAGCCACATCCTCTCCAAAATATTTTTGCTGCCTTTACTACAGTTCCTGGGACATTATTTCCATATTCCGCAAGGGGCCCTAAACTACAACTGTTGCCATTCTTGCCATGAACGCTTCTAGAAGAAACTGCAAAACACTGAGGTGGACATATTATATATACAATCCTCACACTAAATGAAAGAAGAATTAGGAATATATAACAACAACAACAATAATAATAATAAATATATATATATATATATATAAGCTTTGGGTGAACCTGGCAAAAACAGAGACAATGAATACCAAACTCCAGGGGATGGATCTCCATTGTATTTTATACTGATACGAGCTTCATTTTCTAAGTCTAACCAAATCCGTCCCTTCCAGGCTGTACCCCAGGAAGGAAGCAGTGCTTTTTGGTATCTGTGCAGCAATTCCTCGTGCAGAACACGGCTCGGGTGCTGGGAACTGTAGAACTCCAAATTAGTTACCGTTTTAAAACTACTAATACTTGTCCTGTTTTCACAAGAGATGTGATGCAAAAGCACCACTCCAGACAGGCAGGATTTTCTACTGCAAAGCTCAGCCCCAAATTCTCTGAAGCCAAACGTGAACCCATTGACAGGAGTGTCTCAGAAGCACAAGCATTAAAAGGTAAGCAATCAGATTAGCGTACTTCACGTAAGTCTAAAAGGAGAGGCTAGGATAAGAGAGTATGAATATTTCTTTTAGACAATCTCTATTATGTTAACTTTTTCTTTTAATATTCTGGATAAGCACTGAGATGCATATTAGTCAATTCTCTAATCACAGTTGCCCAGTAAATTACACACTGTATCTGCTCAACATTCTTCAAGCACTAAGACTCTTGTTTATAACTTAGTACATCTTCTTGCCTTGCAGTACAAATAAATGCAGTATTTCTAAGATATGCCCTTCCTCAAGCAGATCATTACTGATGTCTGACTTCTTGGGCTTCCTGATAAATTATCCTCTTCTTTCACCTCAAGCAGAAAAAGCTCTTCCACCAATAATCTATGACTGTCAGTCTTGATTACTTGTAAACAGTGGAGCTCTTTGAATATTTCTGCCTGTGAAAAGAGTTCATTTTCTCACTCACGTCTCCCAGTGTGAGATGCTGGCAGACCTGACAGCTGTGCTTTATGTTATTTTATTAAAGTTGTTAGTGCTGCCGAATGGTCTACGTTCTTATCACTGCAATTCTTAAGGGAAGTGCAATATTGTTTTATAACACATTCACATTGGGGAACCTCTCCTTCTTGCCCTTTGTGGAGGAGCCCAGAACTCACAATGCAGCAGAGTAGAGGGGACCTGGGTCTAGGACTGGCTGTTGTTTGAAGTAACATCTATATTGCTGCTTATGCCATAACACCATCAGAAAAGCAACCTGTGTTAATATAAAGCACTAGCCAAAAGTATTAGGAAAAAATTCTTTTATGGTAGTTAGCACTATTCTGACTCCCCATGAATATTCACTGTTCATAGTTAAAAGTTTATGACCTCCAATGTGTTTAACTAAAAGAAAAATCATACTGATGGAGAGTAATTATGCCAAACTGCTGCGGCACAACAAAACTCAACTGCTTCAGTGATTATAACATTTAATATTACCAAACCCAGCAGCTAATGAAAAACCAAAACAATTTGCCAGCAGTTTGCATCAGATATTAGGTAAGAACTCAAGAACTGAGCTGACTATGGCTCCTTAGCCCTTTGGTGACACTAAGGACGCCCTGGTTCTGGTGATGACTTCCAGTCATCTCTGCCTCCTCTTGTACTGCCTTTACATCAACTTAATTCCCAAATTGTCTCCTTTGCCCTCTTCTCCCTGATCTTGTTCTTGCTTTTTTCCCCTCAGTGCTTGCTTTCCTTTCACGCTTCTCTTTATATTTTGCTTATATACTCATAGTAAGACAATTTCCAGTTCTCTCCATAACATAATTAAATGTGACATTTTCTGCTATTATCTGTACCTCCTGCTACCCTCTACCCTGTCCTCACCCTGTGCTGTCTTCCCAAAGGGTGCGTGAGCTTTTTGGTGGGCAGCTCCTCTGCCGGTCCCTGCCTCCAGCCCACTTGCCTCCAGTTGTGGTTCAAGCCTTGACTTGACCAGCAATGTAAAAAATGAAGCATAATGGACACCGCACAGGGGTTTCACAAAGCAGCTTCTCAGGGATGCTGCGACTGCTCTGCATTGTTGCTTGGACACAACACGGCCCTAAATTTCATTTTACCTACCGGGGTGTAACTGTGACAGGAGCTCCCAGCGCTGGGCAGGTATCCCCCCTGCAAATGATGCTGCAGGATCAGCCGCCTTTACCATCGCTCACAGCCACAGCAGCCTGGCAGTTCAGCGCTGTCCGCATCTCTGGGCCTGTCTCCGTATTTAATTACAGCTACAAGACTGCTGTAATTTAATTGCTCTAATTTACAGTGAACACTGCAGAAAAAAACCCCCACATCCTATAATTTCCTCATCTGCTGACTTTGCTTAAGATTCTATATCATACCAATATCATCTCTCTTTTCATGAATCAGAAACCCCTTATTTGGGGTGGTTTTTACTTGCTGCATTAAATCTGGGTTATTTAAGGAGATGGAGAAGAAGATCAAGTTGCCTGCATTCTATATGTGACACAATTTTTTAATTATTTACTAGAAAAATCTTTCTCCAGTTGTTTCATCACTTCTCCATGAAATACTCTGCTACCTCACAGCTGCTGATATTATTGCTGCAAAGCATATATTCCGTTAGAAATCTCAGTTTACCAAAGCTGTGTTTTAAAGATATGTTTTCAGTTTTATTGTTGTGCTTTGAGGAAAGACACGAACCTCACACTTCACATGGACACGTGAATAACTGCACCCTTTTTAACTTTGTGGAAACACACATAAAGGTCAAGTAAAACCCTTAAGCATATGTGTTTAAGTGCTTTGCTAAAATAAACTCTGAAAACGCTAGTTTCGAACCATTCTGCACACAAGAATGATACAAAAAAGAATAAATATAAAAGGCATCCTAAGATATTTGCTTTTGAAAGTATAAAAGACAAGTAAGCCCACAAGCAGCACAACGGTTGTATAGAAAACACATTTGCCATTCAGTGAAATATGTAGATTGCGCTCTGAAGAGCTCAATCTCTTGACAGACTTCCAGTTTGGCTCCAACTGAGATAAAAATTATTGGAAAGTGAGTGCATTACAAAGGAGATACTTGAAGGAATACCCACTGGGGTAAGAAGTCCTGCCAAAGACTTGGAGGATTGCTATTTACAACCTGATACGAATCCAGGAGAGAATCTCTAAGTGTGTTTAGATATATTTGCGCCATGCCCATTATCCTCCCAGTTGGCAAATAATGTTATAAACACCTCTGCAGCCTTCCTCATCTGGGAAAGGTAGATGGACATGGGGAAATTCCTAATAGTTTCTGCAAGAGAGGGCAGCCTACATGAGAAAATGCGTTGCACAGAGACCTGGGTAAGAAATGGCAATGTCATCAGTGTGATGATATTGGAGGAAACGTTATCCCTGTGTGCACAGCCTGCCACACAACGTTACTCATTTGGAAAAAGGCTATTTTTAATCAAGAAAAAGCATTTTAATCAAGTATAGAGTCAGTGATTCAAAAATTTCATGCAGGTGCATGTATTACTTGACTGAAAGCCTTTACCCAAAAGGTCAGAGCTGCAGAGCGATGTGCTTGTCCCCCTCCAAGAGCAGCGATCACCTCCAGGCACCCGTATCAGGCTGATGTAAATTCTGAAACTCCCCGCATCGGGAGCCAAAGTCAGAACTTCCCCTGCTAATCTTCTTAACTTTAGACAAATATTTGCCGTACCCTGAGCACACTCAATAAGATTTATGACATGCCAAGGAAGACACATTTGTGTGAGGGAGGTTGATTTGGTTTATTTGTTTTCTCCGTATTTTTCTGCCATCCCAAAGGGTATCAGCTGCAGGTCCCACGGCATCAGCACAGAGCTGGTTTAGTGCCCGGAGGACACAAGCATGTCCCCATCTCCTGGGGTGATCTTCACCCTCCTCATCACATCTCTGGGAGCTGCAGGATGAGCCCACAATGGCCCGAGCAGATTTTTTTAATTCTCTGGAGAATGAGCTTATTCCTATTACAAGTCCCCACCCCTACCAACACTTTCTGAAATTAAGAAGAAAACATTCTGTCAGCGTGTCCTGGGGAAACTCATACTCTGAGTCACTGTCTCCGCTGACTGTAGGAGGATTTTAAGGAGACTTCAGATGTCTAAAATGACACATACTGCAAGCTTGAGGCAAACCACTGGGGTTTCAAAGCCTGCTTTTGTGTGTGCTCCTCAGGGGAACCCTCACCCGCCAACAGACCTTCCCAGGATGGTCCTCTCTGCCTTCCGCACAGTCCTCGGGATCACGGCGCTCCTGGATGAAGCTGCATCCCCAGCATGGCCCTTTCCCCCAGCCATCCCTCAAATACTTCTTTAGCTTTCAGCCTTGCACACAAAAGGCTACCTCACCTCTGAGATTGCCTCCCTGGGATTTAAGCAGCCAATACCCTCTAGTAAGTAGGTACTAAAATAGGTTGAGGAATAAATTGCTCTCGTTTAACATTCACTCTGAAAAATACGGCTGCATTTATTATGCAGCATATTGTTTTATATACTGTTTTGTTATAATAAGTCATGTTTAAAATGTCATGACATTTAAATCAACAGCAGTAAGAGGGAAATGCTGAAAAAGAGCAAGATGATCAGAAAGGATTTGAAAAATCCTGGTGAAACATTATGGGCCAAACACCCTCATTATAGTAAAAATAAAGTCACAAAGGAGCTTAAAACTCATCTGTGAGAAACCCACTGTAGAGAAAGCAACTCTACCCCTCCTGCAAGGTGCTCTCCATCTTACATCTCTGTGTCACTGTGGTTGTCCACAGGTCTGGTGGCCAAGATGTGGTGCCACCATGAGCTGTGAAGTTGTGCCTGGCTGTGGCCCAGGGACTTGGGCACCTGCAGCAAAACCCTCCTGGTGCCCTGACTCCCCCTGTAGGTTTAGCTCTTCTGTGCTGTCCCTTGCCACCGCAATCCCCTGGAAAACTCTGCTGAATAGGCCCTTGGAACTTGTTAATGCCGTTTGTCTCAGTGAGGAGCTTTATTTCAATGCTTGTGCTAAGTTATATGAATGAACTTTACATATCATATAAAAGCCTACTTTAATGTGGCTCCATAGCCTTTGAGGCGTCACAGAGACTGCCTGCCACTGATGATCTACATGCAGAATGGCAGATTTTCACCAGAAAGACTTTTAATGTTAAAAGGAAAATAGCTCAGATCAGAGGAGCTACTCTGTTTCTGCAGATTCAGTGCTCATCTTTCATATCACATGCCAGCATCCCTCACTGCTGCCTCCATGCTCCCTCACCCTCCACCAAGGGAAAAGACAACAACAAAACAGATGGTGATGCAACGAAACATTAAACCCAATACCTGAGCCATACCACGAATATTTCACTGAGGCATGGGGTAGAAAAGACAACAAAATGACCTTTTCTAGCATCTTAAGGGATATCTAACCTTGTAATTGCTATAGACACGCTGAAGACACATGAGAGGGAGTCCAAGACTATTTAAAAGAAGCTGTGTATATTTTTAAAATCAGTATCTCAATGTTCCCATTATAACCTGCCAATATGAATGACATTTACTCTTGTTCTGAGAAATAAAAGAAACTCTGAAAGACAGACTGCATTAAGAATCTATTGATATTCCACTGACCTAGTGGCATAAGAACCAGACAAGCTTTGTCAAGGGCAAATGCCCCAGAGTCTGCAAATTCATCTCTTAAAGTAGCAGTAAAGGGAGAAAAATATCTTCAATTTCTAGAATATTTATAAAACCTAGCAGAGGCTCACACTTCTTGATGTTATGATGGCCGTATATGGCACCAGACCCAGACATGGGAGCAGAATTGGAGATTTCAGATGGTCAATAACTTCTTCCAGTTTTCCAGTCAGTTAATAATGCAATAAAACTTACGTGGGAAGTTCTCTTAAGGGACATCACATGAGGTTTTGCCCAATATATTTTTTTTTCTACTGTACAAACTTCACAAAGATATGCTGCCCATAGCAGAGAATAGCCCAAGATTCTGTTTGGGATGATGGACGCATAAGGTGTCAGAGCTGCCTTCCCAACGTTAGCAGAAAGACCCAGACAAGGGAAGAGGAGGGAAAGCGATGAAGTTTGGTACTGTCTGGGTAGATTCCTTCATCCCTCAGATGAACCTCTTAACCCATACACTAAATCAAACATGAACACCAAGTCACAGAGCAGGGGTTCAATACAGGAGCCCTTAGTTACTTGGCGAAACTCAGACTAGGATAACACTGGCATTTTTGGGGGGGTGGAGGGGCACAGGCTGCCTTCACTGCGAGGAGGAGGAAGAATCTATTTGCTCCTCTTCCAAGTTGCAGTGTTGGTGTTCTGTTCAAATTCTTTCTCTGGGGAACAAGACCACAGTTGTACTCACATTATGCCCAAACTGAAGAAATATAATATTCTGCAATTAATTTCAGTGGAGGGACTGTCAATTTGGGGAGAATTAATTTTAGCTGGATACAAGTTGCATTAATTAAGGCCGATAGCTTCTTCTAGAAGGAAGGTGTTTTTGATGAAAATACATTGAAAATCTTATTAAACTACCTAGGAAAAAACCAGTTGCCATTGCCCATGCTACATCCTCCCAGACATCCCCGCATTTCTATACAGCAATCATGAATTGATCGCATTTGCATAACAATTATTATTTAACACGTAGACTTCAGTATCATTGCTTTTGGATAGAATTAATGAGCACAGAATTATTCATCTGGAAAAGTCACTGGAACTTTTTTGTTTAAAATCTTTCTTCTAGTTCTATAGCAGTGAGGATGCCCTGGCAGCAGAACAGCAACTTCTCTCACCGTAACTCAGAGCGACAGAAAATCCTACACTGCACTGATAAGGTGAGCACAAGAACATGGGGGGATGGAGGGTAGGAAGGGTACAAAGATAGGAAAAGCAACCCAAACATTCCCAGTTTTCAGAGATATAAAGTAATTTTGTTTGCTTTCAGTTCAATCAGTTCGTTCATGCCTTAGGAAACAATGAGATCAACAGAAATGAAAGCAATTTCCAGCAGATATGAATAAAACACGTGGCTCAGCCGAGAAGAGGTTGTACATTACTCCACACGCTCAGTCAAATACTTGTGGATTAAACGCTGTGAGAATGGATCTAGCATGGGCTTGCTTCATCTCAATTTGCCAGACTAGGAATTTGCAGGTTTCCCACTCATTCTTCAGGAGGGAGTTATTGGGGAACAGGTTGTACAGTCACACACTTTGTGGAGGACTTGCAAAATAATTTGATTCATTTAGACACAATCCAAAGTCAGAGCAGGGTACCTTGCAAGCAGAACTTCTACAAATGATCTACTGCTACATTTTACTCTCCTTTCTTTAACTCTTTTTTTTTTTTTAAACTAGCCTTCAAGCAAAATTCACAAAAAATATCATGTTCTCAGCCTGTTTCCAGGGTCGAGCCTGTGCACGTACTGAGGTGTACAAAGGCACACAAGCTCTCCTCATTCATTCTGACCCGTAAGCATTATTACATTACATTTAATTGCAGAAGACACTGTCTTCACAGCTTTATTTCTCGTATGACATCTTGTGAATTGCTTTTAAGACAAGCCATTTACACAACTTCTATATATATGTAAACTAGTACTCTCATGTCACATTCTTGTTTGCACATACCCTTGTATTCATGTCAGCTAATCCTAAAGCAAAAAAGCAAGTGGCCCTTCATATATTTCAGTTAGGAAACAGTAGCACAGATTTTCAGAAAACAAAAGTTTGACTGGTACTATGGCAAAATCTGTTCCATCGGAAAACTGGCATCTTGCCCATCATCTTCCACAAAGTTCAGTATCTTTGTCAGTGCTCATCTACTTGACTTCTTAATTGTCTATGCTCACTGGCTGTATCAAATGGAGTTTTCATTTTGCTTTTGCTCACTGTGTATTACATCTTTTAATCGGTATATATAATTACTTACCACAATCTGCCATGCCAGATTTTCTAAGCATTAGTCTAATTAACTTAAGCTTGATAATTACGTTTCAGATATCATAACAGTACGCACAGAACTTGCAGATTATGCTGTTGGCTTAGCTGTTTTTTCCCCTATTCTTACTTTTCATTTTTTGCTTTTTCTCTTTTTGGTCAGGGTGGGAATGCAAGAAGAGACACTGCTGTTCTGCTTAAATGACTGGAAGCTTCTCTAAAAGCAAAAGCAGGCTGTTTCTAATAACAAGTCATCAAGTAAGCCAACACAAATGAGAGCAGATCCAAAATGCAAGGATTTCCTCTTTGTATAAGAATAAAAGATAAATATGTTACTGAAGAAACTTGAGCTTTTGAGAGCAGAAATCGTTGAGGGTCCAAGCGCCAAGCTACAGCATTTACTGACCAATTATCAAAGCACTTATACTTTCCACAGGTCTCCAGCCTGAGCTATTCTAATTATATGCCTGTTTGCGACAGCATGCCGCCAGGGAGACAATAAATAAGTGATAACATGCATGGGACCTGGCACACATACCTTTTCGGTACAGAAAGATCATCCTTCACAGAGCGATGCAGGCCATCTGGGCAAATGAAATATGTAAGCCTGAGACCCCAAGTAAGAGTAAATAGATGCAGAGGATGGTTATGTCACAGTAATAAATAAAGGAAAGCAAAAGAAATCACTAACAGGCTATAGATTTTCATTTGGCTCTCTGATGTAAAATAACATTTATTTTCACTTCCGTCCAAGTCGCTTTGGTGTTCTGCCTTTATGATGGAGAACACATCCTGCATTGTCTGGTTTGCCCTCCTGTTAGTAGTCTAATTAACCACATTGAATGGTCTCTGCCTGGTGGGAGATGGGGCAGAGTTGGGAAGACCAGACCTCCTCTCCCTGCTCTCAAGGACCATGGATTTGAGTCCAACAAGCCACTTTCAGGTCCCAAAGGTACCCAGACCACAATTTGGGTATTTGAGCTGCAAATACACTGATGTTTCATCCATGCCAAATGTCCATTTGCTTGACTTTCGGGTACAGTGGTACCCAAGTGTTGTCAGCCCCACTCAGAGAATGATACCACAAACTTTGCATTTAGTCTAGAGTTATTGGTGAGGATTTAATCAGCTATGACATACTGAAAGACTGCTCAACTGCTCCTATTTTTAACACAGACTTTATGGATATGAGGACAGGAACAGACAGTTCCTCTTGCTGAAGTCCCCTCATTCAAGCCCTTATTTCCAGGTGACAGAAGGGCTGTCGCCCTTGACAGAGAAGATTGCCAGCAGTCAAAGAGGTGATTAGGGTGGCCAGCACATAAATAAGCATAACATAAATCTGAATATCAGTAATTAGAATTTGATTCAATCAGACTAAAAGTGTTAGACCACTGTAGCAGCGATTCCTTATAGGAAACTATTTAACATTCCAATTATCTTTAATGAATTAACCTCGAAGTATGGCTGAGGTGCAACATCCTAAGAATTCCTCTGCTCATCTACAGTTCACTTGCAACTAATTTCACTTCACAAGCCTATCTCAATTAACGTTTTTCTGTATTTCACACGTGAATAACTGCAGTACTGAAATATGTACTACTTTCCCAAATTTAATAGCTGAGATACCTTAATTTTTCTTTGATTCTACAAATGAAGGAAAATAATTTCCTGCTACTATCTCAAACCAATTAAAATTCCTTTTATATTGGCTTTGCATCTCTTCGATATATGTATGAACCAAAAAGGTCCTACATTTTTCACATAATAAATACTTGGAAATGATCTGCTATGCAGCTCTCCAAAGACAAAGAGGTTTACAATTAGCAAATTTTAAAGTTTGGGTTTACATTTTCCAATGCTAGGTTTTTTAAACTGTTTTTTTTTTGGTTGAATATTTTATATTAGGAGAGAAAACTCAATCCATATAACTAACTATCTGAATTTAAAAAAAAAGAAAAGGGGAAAGTGCAAATTTGTTGATAGGCCTGGGAGAACTCTCTGCCTTACTGGCCACTATGCAATTACAATGACACAAATAGCTATTGTAAAATAAAGAACACTTTTGTGTAATGCACCTTGTGCATTATGTAGCATGGGTAGAGCGCCAGATATCTAACTGCCTGATCTCAAAGAGTTATTAAATGCCTCATAGAGATGTTGAGGCTGGTTAATGGGATCTCCATCTGCTGGACCTCATGACTCTTTCTTTCTGCTTTCCTTGGTTTTTCTCTGTGAACTGTATAAAAAGACAGCACCATTTAGTGTAACTCTTGCTTTAATGGGGAAACATGGTGAGGAAGCTCTTCTTCGCACCATGGTAAAAGGAGCAACATTCTCAAACAGATTATAAATCTGATGTTATTTTCCTTCTCACTGCATGTTTGCAGCATTATTTTAGCATTAAGAAAAATGAACACACGTGTAGATAACAGCAACCACGCAGCAATATGGCATAGCTGTTTTTCTTCTTACAAGCACCCTATTTAATTTTATCATAAAATATCACACAGTACAAATTCCTGTGTTCTATTCCCTACTGATTTGAACCTCAGTTTAGAGCTAAGCATTCTGTGCTGTGCATCTAGAGCTCCCTGCGGAGGAGAGCATGATCAGTGGAGATGCGGGGATACAGCACACGAGTGCTCGTATAAGGACCGTTAGATTGTCTTCTCCATCTGACGCACCCACATGATGCCACAGAGCTTCACTGTCACTTCTCTGAGCTACTGAGTAACGCTATAATGAAGTTACGCAGATAGGGACACAGGCATAATATAACTTGCACATATAGCTACATAGATAGAGTTTATTTTGTATATTAGTTTTTAAAACAAATAGGGATATGCATGGCCTATTTGGTTACATGAGCAAGTCCGTGCCCTGAAAGACTACATTCTCATTAAGCAAAGCTATAAGCCCCAATCTTATCTAAATGCTGTTTACTTTGCTGGCAGAGCAACCAGCACGCTACAGAACTTAAACCTTTCACTACTGCCGCTCAAATTGAGGCACCCCATAGCAAATTCTGGAAGCTTAAAAAATATTGAATAAGCCGGTAAGAGGAGAACATACATTAATAATGAATAACTTCTTAATTTTTCTAACATTCTAAACTAACATTTCTAGGTGGAACAAGTTTTTTTTTTTCCTTATCACACCATTTCTCTCTAGTACTTGATCTACTCACAGGGAATACTGATTATTGTGACATTTTGCCCTTACCTGAATTTTTACCAGCCCTTTGTTTTTTATAGCACACTACACTTTGGAAAATCTAAACAGTAGTTAAAAATAAAGTCTTTGCGATCTTCCTGTTTCCACTACTTCCATTTATAACCACTACCACACTGCATTTATGCATGAATCTGTTCTTATTTCAAAACCTGTTTCAAGCCTGATTTTACCCGTGCTCTTCTTCGTGAAATGTCGCTGGGCTCCTGGAATGGCTCTGGTCATAGAATCACAGAATGTCAGGGATTGGGAGGGACCTCAAAAGCTCACCCAGTGCAATCCCCCCATGGAGCAGGAACACCCAGATGAGGTTACACAGGAAGGTGTCCAGGCAGGTTTGAATGCCTTGAATGTCTGCTCAGCCAAGTCACGGAGAAATTCTTTACATCAAGCATCCAGGGCCAAACATTCGCATGGTGCTGCACCTGAGCTGATGCACCCTCCAGACATCTCTCTGCACCTTCTCATGACTTAGGAGCCCAGCTGGGGCCAACTTATTTCCTTTTTTAAAAAAAGGTTTGCTTGAGACAACAGTGCCAGGCAGCTGGAGACATTACAGGAGAGAGCCTTAGGAGCATTAGGAAAGCTAAAAATACTGTGTTAGGAACTATGGCTGTCTAGAATTTCTATCCTTCCAACTCATCTCTGGGGTTCTGGGGCATCATTAAAAATTCTGATAAATTCATTATAGCAAAAAAAATCGTCCACATTCACAACTAAAAAGCCTCCTGAAAATTAACATTGTGAAGCATCTCATACTCATTCCTTAATAAAGGGAGAGGGAAAGGCTGAGAATAAGCTAAAGAAAGAAAAATAGTTTGTACCAGCTTGCTGCACTAAGCCTTTGCTTACCATGCAAAGACAGATCTTGTGGTGATTTTGGCACCAGGAGGAAAAGGCTATTATCTCCAGTTCATCTAATGAGATTGTAGGAAGGAAGGACATTTTCTCTAGATAACAATTTTAACAGTAAATCAGAAGTTGATTCACGTCCCCATTCAGCAGGGCATTTAAGATCTCTCTTAATACTGAGCATATGCTTAAGATCTCACTTAAGCTGATCACTTGCTTAAATGCTAAAATGGGATTGCACTGAATACCAGTAGGCACATATATAATTAAAAAACCCTTCTGAGCCCAAGAAGCATAGCTGGCTGTGTGCTGCTCATGGTCCACATTTGACAGTAAGGACTCCTGCTTTAATTACAGTGATCAAGCGAAGACATCTGCATGCTCCACATAATATGGCAGTAAGCACAGTGCAGAACAAGAAATCATGTCATAGTGTGAGTCAGAAACCTGCATGCAGAGCTGGATTGAAACTAAGGAAAAATTATGACAAATTAGTTGAAATTCTTCATAAAAATGTTATCTGCTAGTTCAAAATCAAACATTCTGAAAACTTTAGGAAAAAAGCCCCACTTCATTCTTAGCATCTCTTCTTTGCATCTTCAGAAGTTTCTCCACTAAAACATATCAATTGTGGCTAATGAACGTGTAGTATTATTTATAGTATTCTGGTGTGTCGACATAGAAAATACGCATGGCACTTAAAGGGTAAAAGGAGACATAGCAAGGGAGGGCCACATCTTACAGTATTTACTCATAAGCATCTTTCTTATCCACTAGCATGTCCCTTGACCCACTGTGATAATTGGGGTCTGCAGGTCTTCCATAACCGTGAGCTCGACACAGGAAAATGTGAGATTTCACATAATAGTCCAGAAACCTGTAGCAATCGTTCCTGATAAAAACAGCACAGAAAAGGAGGAGCCTGCATTCATCTGAACAAGATAGCTTTGCACGTAAACTCGGAATCACGATTAACACAGAATAAATTAGGACTAGATCATAATTGGCAATTGAATTTGTGAAAAAATTAGGTGAATAATACCTACTCTAGTATTTCCATCTCACTTTGGAGCTTCAAAAAGAGGCAGTGTGGGAATAAAAGGGGTTGCACAGGCTCCAGGGAAAGTGGGGAGATGGCTCCTTTATGCTCCAGATACTCAGTTTCAGGCACACCTACAATGAGGCCAGGACCATGATCTGTTGCTCTTGAAGGAGCAGCATCCTTTGCTTCCCTTGAGCATCTTCCCTTCCTGCTTTGTGTTTTCTCTCACTTTCAACTTAATTTGATGCCCAACCAGATGCTGTGCAGCACCTAGCACGACTGAGGGACATACCTCATCCAACAATGGTGAGAGGACAACTGTGAGAGGGGCCTGGGATTGCCAGCGTGGGAAGCACAACTGAGAACCAGTTCAGAATAAAGTCATGGTGTCCACAACACTGTTTCTTCTAACAGACTATTTCAAAAGCATATTCAAATTAAAATCCCATACACCATTTAACCCTGATGTTAGAAATGACACGTGGATCTAATGGATGCATTTGTCTGTGAGAAGAGGTAGATTGCTTCCATTTCTATCTGCCACTGTAAAGCTGCCATGCAAACCGAGATGAAAAATTCCTGCTCTTTCTGCACATCTACAAAGAAAGTACCGAATATCCATAGGCCTTTAATGACACGTTATTAGTACAGGTTCAATGAAAAAAAAAATAATACATTTGCATATTTCCCCCTGCAACCACTTGTGCATTAGATCAGCCCTTGGCTAAAGGTGAAAACATAACTGGGCCCATCACAGAGCTGCAGATAAAGCAAACAAACCCCATCCTGCCAGGCAGCCGCCGCTGTTCTCATTTGAGCTGCTGGTAATGGGAGACTGGGGCACATCTTGCTGTTGGTTATTCTGCATTATCCAGGATAAGCCCCGGAGCCAGCGTGGTGACTGTGGATTTGCAGAGCTGTAATGGGGCTTTGATCTAATGTCACAACAGGCACAGGCAGCGAGTCAGGCCCCATCGGCAGCAGAATTCAACCCAGCCAGGGTCTGCTGCAGTCAGTGGAAAAACACCCATTGGCTTAGTGGAAGCGAGTTCAGTGTCTCAGTGCCAGCAGGGGAAAAAAAACTTGAAAGGTCATACAGAGAAAACATACAGGGGAAATTGTTCCAAGGCACAAGGAGCTGCTTCAATTTTTTTGTTCAGGCTGGCCTATCAGTTTGATTTTCAGCAAAGCGATGCATCTTACCATGCAGCCTCCTCTAACTAACTAGGCAGAAGCATGATCAGTTTTAAAGAAAATCATGGGTTCGTCTGCAGATGACTCAATATTTCATTGCATCAGGCCCTGTTCTCTCATACTATTTTTTATTGATCACAATAACTCAGGCTATTAAGTTTATTAATTAAATGATAATTTTTTTTTTTCCTAGTGAGTATACAAGGAGATAAATGTATTGCAAATAAACTCAGAACTTGCAGGCTGAGTCATGTGGTGATTTAGAAGTCATTTATCTTTTTCTTTCCCCCTCAGCAAAAAGTAATCATTGCCACAATGCTCTGCAAGTCTAATGTGGCTGTGAAATGTGCAACATAACGAGATATTTTTCATTTCCAGCACAATTATACCAAGCTTTTATGTTGTACTAATGTGTAATTGCAACGCTAACAAGAGGATATGGATAGCTGCTAATCCATTTAAGCACAAACTGCCACCTTTCTGAAGTAGGGAGTGTTCTGACCCCACTGGCTGAAGCCAACCTTTGTAGACACTGAATTTAGATTAAAACGTCTGTATTCTTCAAAGACATAAAAGTTTGCATATGCCTGAATTTTCCAGTGCTTCATTGCTGTTCTGAGCCTGGCCTGGGGTTGACAGGTGATGCTTTAAAGCTGAGAGACAGTAGCTCTTTGAAGAGCATCCCCCAGTGCTTTTCTTTCTGGGCTGAGCCACTGGAGAGCACTCCACTGGGGAACAAGTGCCTTTTACCCCACTACCCGACCCAGAGCAAGCAGAGAATCAGGTCAAGTGTCTGCTAAGCATGTAGGGAAAATATCATGTTTCTTTGATCAAACCCTCACCGTGGGTGCCAACTGACACCAGGTCGAAGGGATGAGTAACAGCAGAAACTCAAATAGCAAGTGTGCAGGTAGACAGAAATGAAAAAAAGGGTGTAGGTCCATACTGGAAGCGAGAGGAGGGTCTCTAGGAACACAAGAGGATGGGTTCAGATACAGCAGTGGATGCAGTTCAACAGCATGGACAGTTCAGCTCTAAACAAAGCCTCTAGACTGTAAAGAGGCTGCATGAAGCTCCCGCTTACCAGTATGTTTAATACATGGTAGCACGGCTATTGCTTGGTTTTGGGCAGGCTGAGCTGGTTTGGTCGAAGATAGGCTGATTTGCAACGTCGCATTCAAAACTAACATAAAAAGAGCCACATTGTCTTACGTTTGCAGTGTTGCTCTGGCAGTTTGGAACTGGAAGAGGGGCTTAGCAGAAAGAATCATAAAGAGGCAAGGACAGCAAAGGCACTGTTTGCAGGAACATATTTTAAAATAAATGATGGCACTGGAAGATAGGGTAAAGCCTCTAACTTTTCATCCGTCTTTCTGCAAGCAAGCAGCTGCCACAGTACCAGCCTACAGGTGGTTAAGGGACATCTGCAATTCCTTAGGGGGACCATGGATGTTGTTCCAATAACACATTTGACAGCTCAAGAGACCTTAGTGACATCTTCCAGCTAGAAAGTAGGGCATGGCGTTAGCATGGACATGTGCACTACACACAAGTCCTTTAGCCCTAAGCACAGAGACCACATTCTCCACAAGGCCACAGCCACTGTGCCTCTGCCGGCAGCACGCGGGTCAGACAGCTCCATGCACTCTAAACGCGGCCGCTTCCATCAAAGCGGCTCAGGGGTATTTGTGCAACACCCCATCCTGCTCTCCAGAGCTGTTTACCTACTGTTCCAAGTCAACGTATCTCATACAGATTAAAAAAACAAAACAAAACAAAACCCAACAAACAAACAAACCAAACAACCTATAAAACTATAAAGCGTTTAAAGAAATCAAGACCACGAATGTCCTGTGACAGCTACGCTAAGAAATAGCGATGCTGCACTGAGTGCTACTTTGTCAACCTTTGCTACTTATGCAATTCACAGCCAATTTAATTAAAAATATAACAGATCTGAAAGCTGCTAAAATGCTTGCAATGACTATCAGTCATTTGATAGTGGTATGAGCCATTAGAAGTGAACTGTAAGCAAACTTTTTCAAGATTGAATAACAGGGCTATTACAGTTCCAGCCATTAATGTCATGGTTTTTAAAAAATTAGCTGTCCATCTTGACCTAAAAACTAAGCATTTTTATCTCTCTCACACACATTTACGATCAAAATATGTTTATAAAAGGTACAGTAAATTTCATGGTTATGAGCCCTACATTTTGCATTCTGAACACTAAAACAGCCTCTGCTGACACACTTCATCATTTAGTTGATTTAATATGAAATTTCTTTTCCTCCCCTTCTCTGCTTGTTGCCAAGATGAATACTCTGTATTCATTAGTAATCAAATACAATGGCAAATGTAATATTGTTGCACAGATTAACTATTTTTATTACCAGCATCCTCATGCTTAAATTACTTCCTTTAAATAGTTGTCTCTTGTTATTCTAGTTCAGCTCATGAAGGAAGTTCTTACAGCAATAGCTTGGACAGCGAACACCAAATTAAATAAGTGAAAAACCCAGAATCAACAATAATGGTTTCATCACTAAAATAAAGTCATGTTTAGCCATACCCACAAGCCTTTGGGATTGCCATTGTGGGATAATGCTGGGAGAGAATCCTACTGCTGGCCCTGAGCACAAACCACACTCAGCTTTGGGGCAGGGATTGGTCCCAGAAAGTCCTCACAGCCCTGCAGGTCTCCCTGCGGGCAGAAGGTACCCACCAGGTCAAAGTCAAGCGTTCCCAAGTTGTGCAATCCCGCAGGTGTTGGAAGACCTATGAGCTTCCAGAGGCTTGAAAAGGTGCAGACTTTCAGTCCCAGGAGTGTACAGCTGGGAGGTCAGAAAAGTATTAGCAGTGTTATTTGACTGCTCAGCATTCTGCAAATCAAATTTTGAATTCAATTCTTAATTGAACAAAGCCACAGGCACTTGGGTGGTTTTTTGAGATGCATTTCTCAAATCCGTCCTCTAACGTGAGGATTTCAGATTACCCGCAAAGGGAGACCAGTAGCTTTGGTTCCGAGTTGCTCAGGTGGTGTGCCCACAGCAAACTGCCAGCACACGAGCACACACTGCGGATGGAAACAACACCTGCACTCCTGTGACCCAGGACAGCCAGCCGCAAAGCTCTCCTGGTGACACCTCCCATTTCAGAACCGTCAAAAACGTGATCCAAAGGGAGAAAAAAGAAAGCAGAGGCTTCCTTTGATCACAGACCTCTAAGAATGGAGATTTTTAGCAATACTGCATTACGTACACATGCATAAAAACATATTTATATAAAACCAAGAGCTAATAAACCTTGTACTGGAGATTAAGCCACATTCATACAGGACCTAAGGTCTGTTTTGAAATTCATTTTATACATCTTATCACAAAATATTTTTTCTGTTTTAAAGTAGACCAAATTACTTGTTTTATTGAAGTGTTGCTAAGTTAGAATATTTATATGTATAGTAGCAGATGCTGCTGTACCTCTGTACAATATAATACAACTTTATATCATACACTGCCTTTCATACTGACTGTATTCCCAAACAATGAACAGAATTAAATACAAGGAAGCAGTGGATGCAGGCAGCACACAGTATAAATTATAGAAACCAGTGGTGTAAAGACACTGTATGATGAATAAATTAAGGCACTGAGCCATAAGGCCAATAAAAGAGTGAGAAAAAATTAAGAGGCATATGCAGATGAGAAAATCTACTTAATAAAAAAAAGACAAAAGTTGAAGAGATGGAGAGTTGATGAGGCAGAAAGACACATGGAGGCTGCTCCAGATGGTAGAAACAACAGCAAAGGTTCCTCTGTTGCAGTGGCAAGACTATGTACAAAGCAGCACAGGGTGGTTGCAGAGTCTGCAAAAAGACTGCAGGCAAAAACGGGGCTTCATGCATTGCTGAGATGAGTCACTGTTTTTGGAAATAAGGAGGGACCCTGAAAAGACCGAAGAACTTGTTCTGAGCGTGGTCACATTGATCAAAGGACACATGAAGGCACCTCAGACTATGGGTCCTTTATCTCTGGTGCTTGAGGAGCCTCTGCTGCCCTGTAAGGGTGATTTGCAGACACAGGGGGCAGAAGGGAATGTATTACCATGTAGTCTGATAACCACTGATAAACAGCTGGGACAGACAGACATCTACATGAAGTCACACAATGAGTATATATGCACACAAGGAATTACTCATCTACATCACAAATACTGTGCCAAAAGCATTTGCCCAAATGTATGGTTGACCTGACATCCCCATAATACATATATGCTACTACACGTATGTTAAATTTTCCTTATGTGCACCACATATTTTATGTACAATGTATAGATGTCAATCCCTAAAATACCCTGCTACCTGAATAGCTTTTTAGCCCAGGCTGAAATGATGCACTAGTATCACCGTATTGTTTAGTATTTTGAAAAGTCAAACATGACTGTGCTATGCCACACTGTTTTTAAAATATTAATAAACAAACACTAAACAATCTCAAATTTAGCTCTTGGGCCTGAAGCTATGATACACGAGTGGCAAAATGGCATAGATGTGTTGGCCAGAACTTACTCAGCTTTGAACTAAGTGGCAAAAGTGATGATAGTGCTACTTGAAGTCACCAAGAATACATATTTGTGGATCCATTTCACTCCGAAGCTGCCAGTGCGAGAACAGTGCTGAAAATAAACATCTCCCTGTCGACCTCCACTAAGAAGCCTGTGCAACCTTTAGGCTTTCAGACTGGCAAGGTCTAGCACTCACACACAGCTTCCACAGTGGCATTTTCAAGCCAAGAACGTCAGCAGTGATGCATTTAAATCTTGTTCATCTCCTCTCTGTAGCCAGCTTCAATTTCCTTGCCCATCATCTGTAGTCTCTGCCAGCCCACTCCCAAGAAGATCCTGGTATATCAAAAAAGGATTTAGCTACAATGCTTGTACACGTGGTCTTGCACACCCCGGAAGACCCAAACATAGAAATACTGTGCTTACATTCATCAGACAGATACAATAAAGCTGTAAGCAAAAAGAAATTGAAGAGGGGAATAAAGCCAAATTAAGTAGCAAGTGTTTATAAGATCAAGACCTAGACCACTCGCTCCTACAACGTGGAATCAGTCACTCTGGCACATCTGGCATCCAGTGGCCAGGAATGAGCTTGATCCTTATGCAGAATTACCTACAGGTAATTTAAAAAGCCCAGGCCACTTACTGAATTAGTGGTGGGACTCTGCATGGTGGCTAAACATCCATCTCTCTGGTGTCAGCTAAGGAAGGCACTAAATGTAAGGTATCCAGTGCACCTAAACAAAACAGGATGCAAAGAATTGGTAGCAATATAGATTCACTTTTCTGGCTGCCACCTGCTACCTTTTGGACTCAGGCATTTAATTTTAACAACTGATGCTTCAGAAATCTTGGCATTATCACCTACGGGTAGCCAGCTCAGTTAAGCAAGTAAATAACTCTCAAACCTTTTAGGTCAAATACTTCTTTTATGCTTAGTTTTGAGGATGACATGTCATTACAAAGAGCTTGCATTACACAAATGCTGTATGATGTGCTACTGGGTCGTATTCATATCAACATGACAGTCCAGAATATGAAATGAAATGTGAATGAATGCACTGAAAAACAACAAATCAAACATAAATAATCAGTCTTCAGGTTGAAGACAAGACAGTGCTGGTTTATATGAAACAGCCCTTGGAAAAAAGTTACATTATTTGTCTATAACCTAACTAGGCATTTAAATAATTTTCAGTTAACTATTAACACACTCAGATGTCATTAATTTGTTTTGCTTCTACTTTTCAAAAAATGTCTTATTAGTGGACCACTGGATTGATTATTTAATGGCACCAGGCTTTAAAGAGCACACAAATGTCTGCGTGTCCAGCATCTGTGCAATATCAATACAGAACAACGCCAAGACCAGAAGAATTGTGTGTTTTCATGATGAATTTAGGATACCGTCAGTCACAGTCCTTTGCTGGGAACATCATGCTCAGATGCCAGTCAAGACCCACAGACTTAGCAGGAGCTTGGGCTGTCAGAGCAGCCCAGATGGGAACTCTTTGAAAAGGATTCGGTCTTCCTCTGAGTCACAGGCAAGAACACAATGCAGTTTCTTATGAAACACAGAGTAAACTCTGTCCAAAACTACAGAAAAATATAACATTTATCAAATCTAGATGCAAGATACAAACAATCACGGCTAGGTGCGTGAATACTTTGGAAAAAAGAAAGCATCAACCACAAATAATCCACTGCAGGCAACCTAGCTGCATTTATTCAATCTGACTGAGCAGAAAAAGCATTATTAAAAGAATTAGCACATCCCATCCTGAGATTTATTTGTATGGAACCAACTGGTGAGTGAGATCATGTAAGAATTGATTTTTGTGCCTTACTTAAAAAATAAGGTTACATAGAGACTAAAAATCACTATCCAAGTTGTCCAGAAAGTCTTAAGCAAAACTAAATCAGACCTACAATTTACCCAGTGCATATATACATCTGATTACAGGGTAGTAAAAGCTGTTATAATGGAGAAATTACTAAATACTTCTTTTTATGGAAATTTTTTAAAGTATGTCACATATTTTGAAGACACTGGGAAAAACATTAATTCATTTACTAACTAGGTCAGTAAAAATTGCTGTAGCCAAGAGCTCTATTAAAAATCCATAATGTTACCTTAATGGAGGAAAACTAATAGAACTCTTTTGGAATTTCTCCATAAAATTAATATTGTAGTATTTTAGTGGATGTCTTAAATAGTTTAAATAGACATTTTTATTAACAGACCTAATAATAGAATTAAAACAAATTAAAATCATTACTTTCTCTAGGAGTAAGTATTTACATTCCAAGCATCTTAATGGAGTTTATTCTTATAAGAATTTAGAAACAATGTCCATTATTGAACGCTGTGAAGCAGGAATTGGCTATCTGGCATTCCCACACAGAAAACCTGCCAATTTGCAACTACTGTGGCACTTACTCAGGGCCTCTCTGCCTCAACCACTTTGCATGGCAGCCGCCCAGAACCTCAGCCTTCAGTACCATTCACCTCCTTGTTGCGAAGCATTAAACTCACCCAGCAACCAGGTAACAAAAAATAAAATAAATAAAAATAATTTAAAAAAAAGAAAAATCTGGGTAATCCACAAGGCCGGTAACTGTAAGAAAAGTCTTGTGCCAGATATCTGCTCTTACCACATTTCCCTGGGTATTTCACCATTTGCAATTATGCCCCTGTTTTATGCCATGTTATCCTGTACTCCTTATTTCTGTGGCTATTTCTGCTTGCCCATGGTCTAGGCATATTTGCAGCCAAATAAAACCTTTATATTTTGATGTAACTACTACATTTATACAGTCCTAAAATCACATTTGGCCCTTTGAAGAGAACCGCAAAGGCTGCTGTGGCCCCTAGTGAAAATTAATTCGACAGCCCTGCCTTAGAAGATTGTCACCGTCTCAGACACAGACAACATTAAAGGTGCTGGAAATGGCACATCCTGCAAAACCAAGCACAGCACTGGAGGCAAGTTTTTGGCAAACTCTTCCAGCTCACAGGATAGCAAGGGATGGTGCAGGAAGCGCTGTGCACCTTGCACGGCTGGAGGGAACCCAGACTCAGAGGCAAACTTGATGTGGTCAGCACCCTGTACTCCTGTTGGTGGGTAGAAAGCAAATTGTGATATAGCTACTTTGGCCAAAAGCATCCATGGAGCTTATGCCTGGAACCAAACCCCACAGAACCACAGACTAATTTTGCTTTGAGTTCACAGGGGCATTTCTCAGGGGGTTGATGGAGAAAAGGGAAGCCCTGACCTGACAGAAGAGCACTGAAGTTTATCTTGCTATTGAATTCTGCAGGCTTCCTTTTCTCTTCCTAAATGAACAAACTGATGAATTTCTCATGAAACCACTGCATATTTAATACCCAGTTACTGTACATGGGCAATTGAAATTAATGCTTTTGGAGTTTTATTGCCCTATGAACATTATCGCGGGTCTTAGGTTAGATGAGTACATTTTCTTGACATGATAGAGTTGATTATAAAAGGCGTTACCAGCATTAGTTTTGCATGCCAGGGTAACACATGCATATACATTTCAAACCGATTTAAAAAATCACATCACACCCACACCTTGCTTACCCCATCGGAGCAGGGGGAAAGTTGCTGTGAGATCACTGTCTGTGCAAACACAACCCGCCACAAGATCCAGCACAGCTCCCAGGCTGGGCACCTCCATTATTAATTAAAATTTTTACCAGCAACACATCTCCGTTGTGCAAGTCTCACCATCAGAACACTGATTTGCCACAATTAAAACAGCAGATTACGCAGAAGTTATTTGGTATTGTGAAATCAATAGTGATAGCCAGATTTTGCTTCTTGTTATCGAAGTTAGGGTGGAATAGATATTGGCAGAGGTATAATGTCACATAATAATTGATGCCAACATGGGAATTATTATTATTTTTTAACCGTGAAATGGCTTGCCAGGGAGTTAAAGCCCTTCCACAGCAGCATTGCAGCATTCAGAAAGCAGACCAGAGCACTATTTCAACCCGTACCTTACCAGACACATTAAAGGACTGGATCCAGAGGCCATAAAAGCTCCAGGAAACTTTTCACAGTCTATAATGAGATTTGTATCAGGCTCCAGGTCCCAAAGAGCCATCCCTAGTTTTGGTATTCATGTTTGCTAAAATTACAAAATGTCCTTTCATTCCAGAGAATCTTATCAGAAAATTGATCTCTTTTTATATAAAGCCTTCAGCCAAGGTAAAGTCCTTTCAGGAGTTTTATGGTTTCCTATCATTCTTTTTAAAACCCTCTGGAAACTGGAAAATATGCTGATACTGTTTCTATGTTAAAAAGAATGGTTAAATAAAAGAAAAATATAGTTCTCAACTGTTTGCAAATATCCAGCCATTTCTAGTTTCTTTAGCAAAAATTGTAAAGGTTAATAGCAGACAGGTAAAAAAAGGAATCTGGAATAACACAATTATTTACAGCAGTATCTATCTGAACATTATCTCATTCAGTTTCTTATTTGTAAGACCTACAACTGTGCTCTCTCTATGTATTTAAATTAAATTATCTAATGCAAATGTTATATATGAACAGCTCAGCAAGACACTGTATTGTAACAACACACCATATTCCATGTAAAAGCAGATTGCTAGTTCCGGGATTGTAAATGTGTCAGACAATAATTTTATTGCGTTGCAGGTAGCAGAACACCCAATGTTCTTGTTCCCAAATGGTGATTGAGTGATAGTTTTTAATATTGTCTAATGATCACAAACATGTGGAGTCTTGTGTTAACATCTGGTTTATGGGCAAAGTCACACACAGAACCCACTCACAAAACAAAAAACCCCCTGCCCTCCAAAACTAGAATTAATAAACAACCGTGCGCTCTTTCATTCCTGAAGAAAAAGTAGCGGGGCATGCTGCAAATATTTCTAGGTATGTTTTACGTAGTGTAACTAAGCAAACAGATCACTTTGTTCAAAGAAATTTCTTAGAAGTCACAAGCTCTAAAGAGGGAGAAAATAGTTTGTCAGGAACATTGAAGTAACTGAACAATCATAGAACTAAATCGCATGATTCAGAACATGGCAAAACTCCCACTGTAGACCAGGAGAGCTCTGCCCCAGGACAGCCTGAGCCGGTACTCTGTGATGGCCACGTAAACTCACAAGCTTCTAGAGGTAGAAACACTGTGTTGTTTATTCTATCCTTATGGCTCAGTTTTTCAGGAATGGGTATCACATAACAAATAAAACCCCAAAGACTATAAAGAAATCTCCTTACTTAGCAAGAGCTACATCTTACTTAGAGATCTCCTTCTACAAAACTGTATTAAACAGGCTCTGCTGTGGGCATTCCAACCTTTTCACATTTATTCCAGCACTGCAGAAATTACAATACAATATATTTTGCCTTTAAACTATTTTTCTTTGTTCTATCCCTATTTTTTTCTGTGGGGCTGGACTTTTTCCTAGATGCCTAGATCTTTCTAGATGTGTGTTCACAGCCTACAGCCCTGTTGCTGGTGTGACTTCCACAGAAGTCATTGGCATTTGCAAGGCAGAGCAGCAGCTCTGCTTAGGGCTGAGAGTGCAAGAAAACAAGTCCCCCACAGCTCTGGAAAATCCCATCACACACCTCAGACCAACTTGCATCTCTTGCTGGGATGGGATGGGAAACATCTAAGCTCTGGGGCTGCAGAAACTGCTGCACTGCAGAGGAATTTATTGCAATTGTTTAACAGAGCACCAAGGGCACTGTGGCCCTTTTGCAGGTATTTAGAGGGGAGTCATCTCGTGTCCAAGAGGCTCACGAAATCCAGATGAACGATGAGACTGAAAATCTACTATTCTATAGCACTGAAATACAGGAAAGGAAATTCTGCTCTGAGCAGAGGGTGTACGCAAGGCCTGTTCATTAAACATATTCACCAAAGGTGTCAGCTCAGCAACACTCTTGCGCTGGGGCCACAGGTGCATTATCAAGATCTACCAAAGCAAGCAAGTTTAAGCATATCAGTACAGACTTGGCTAAGCACTGTAGAGAGCCACGGGCTCTGTGAGCCTCTCCCTTCAGCATCACTGAAACTGTCACAAGTCTCTCTGTTTCCCTGAAACAGCAGGACACTGCCGCTCTCCTACCATAGCAGCAAATAGCCTGTACTGTGCGCTGCTTTCCATGGAGATCAGACTTCTCAAAATCCCAAAATGCCAGAGCTGAGATTTGGATCAGACTCAGCATTGCTGTCCCCTAGACCCTAACATATGCATATATTCCCTTTCACGCTCTCATCCTTGTAATTAATTGAAGAGGCATACATTTTAACAAACCGGTTAATTAAACAGAGTTAAGTTGCAAAATTTAAGAAATTTGCCACATTTATACACATAGTAACGTGATCAATTACTTTCAGCTCATGTAGACGTATGGAGAACTAATGAGGTACTTAAAACATGCAAGGAGAAAGTCTACATTCTATTTCCATGCTGTAACTTAGTGCTTGTTAGGGATTTAGCTCTTTATCAGTTTGAGCTATGGCACTTACATTGATAGAAGGCCTGTTAGCTGTGGCTCCCAACTGCATTAAAAAGCCTTTTAATGCAGTTTTGGAGTGGCATACATCTCATAATAGCGCAAAAGTGGGCAAACACTGAAGACCACATTTCTGGAAAATACTTTGTCTGAGAACACAGCAAGCAGGAAGCTTGTCCTTTGAAGGATAACATCCACCTCACTCATAATTTAGATAAGTAATCCGGAGACCCTTATAATAAGAAAACCTTTATCGTTTCTTTAAAGCTATTAAAAAAGACCTGCAAAGGTAAAGTGCCAAATTCTAGTACTGTTATCTTTATGGGTCACTTTTAACAACAAAACACTCTTTCTCCCAATACAAAACACAGTGGTAATTTATTTCTTCAAAGAAATTGCACTGAGAGAACATCTACAACACGCTACACTTCATACACTGAGCTCTAGGTTATTTCCTGGGAAGCCAATTTTCAGGCAGCGATTTCAACATCTGAGCACAGCCTTGGATACAGCTCCAGGCACATCCAAACTTTCTCATTAAGTTAGACATGCAATGAAAATGTTGAAAGTTGTTTGAGGGTGAGGAGAAAAAGGATACAGATATTGTAAAGGGACAAGAAAGAACAGAAAGAAGCGGGGAAACCTTTGGCTCCAGCATGGAGAGTTACAGTCGCATTCAGCCCAAGCCAGTCTCACCATGCGGCTGGTCCCTGTGTCTACTTTCTGCATAAGCACGCTGGCCAGCCCACAGCAAAGCTTTGCTGTTTAGCAGATAAAACCAGCTTATTTTAAACTATAGCTCTCACCACGCTTTCTGCCTTGTCAAACCCTCTAGAAATTATATTTCCCTGGCCCAAATATTAAATCAGACCCTGTGCAAGCAATAGCCCTCAGCCATCGGGCTGTCTTCCAGGTCAGTACAACACCTTTCCCTGAGGAACAGGGACTCCTCATCCACAGAGGGAACGTCACTATGTGGATGTATCAGCTTGGCTTCCTAGGGCCATTCATGTTATGAGGGACATCTCCAGATGACCAGGAGCTTCTGGTTTCCAAGATACACAAAATATCCTTTTGCAGCTCTATCAGTCTAAAGTCTCCCTTTTCTTCTTTCAGTTAAAATGGCTCAGCAACTTAATTTTACTCATGCATTTGCTGTTCCTTTTTGCAATGTCCATTTACAACAAGACAACATCCACCAGTACAACACCACTTCAAGCAGCAAATCAATCCTGGATGGGAGGCTCAAGGCAGGAGCTGCAGGAACAACCTCCAATTGGAGCAGAAACTTTTAGAACTGACCTTCAGCTGCTAAGGGCAGGAACAAAGAAAAACCACTTCCCCAGCCATGGCCAAGTGAAACAGCAGAAGAGCAGCAGCAGAAGTTGGGGCTCCTGAAGGAGGGTTTAAATAGCTGGCTCCAGATCCAGCTGTGATGCTACTGGGTCCAACTGCTGCCAGCACATTGATTACCCAGCCTGGGAGAAAAAATGACCCTACACTACACAGGGCTGTTGTTATGAGGCAGAGAAGCAGCTTATCCCCTGATTCACTCTGGCTGTGGGCACATCCTAGGGCTGATGCTCCCCACGTCTGCCAGAATTGTCCTTGGGTTTCATCAGCCACCTGGCAGAGGAACTGACTCTGCCCCGAACAATCAGGCCAAATCAGATCTATGGGATTTTGTGGGCTTAGAGCTGGGCATCAGGGCTCCCAGTTTAAAGTGAGAACTGGGAGCAGGTGTGTGGGTCCACCAGCTCCTCCTCCCTGCTGGAGATGACAACCTGCAGAACGGGGGAGAAGGAGACAACTACAGGCGATGCTTGGATTTGTTTTTTCGTGCACTCAGAATGCGTGTGCTCATATGCAGTATGTTCAGCCTGAATATACTGCTTTCTGTAGCACTGATCATACATTTGCCTGTCATTGCAGTGCCTATAAGTAAATACAGAGAAATAAATAACAATACTTAGCACTTTAAGCCCATTAAAGCATTGGCAAATTTTCACATGAGATGGTCTTTAAAGCGTGATGTATGGCAATAAAATTAGTTCAGAAAGAGACAGCTGCATAAAAACAATGTACGCCTTCACATAAAACTGTGAAAAATATTTTGACTGGCACAGATTTTAAGGTAGCTTATTTACTGGAGCTATGCTTCAGTAATTTACAAAATACAGAATCTGATAAACAGGAGCGTCAGATGCTCATGGAGAGGAAGTCCAATGTGCACTGATTTCAGCTGATGAGTTTGAAATCACATTAGGCTCATATCAAAGATTTATACCCCACGTTGGGGAATGATCACACTTCACAGAAACTGACAGCTAACAAAATAAAATTAAAAACAGTAGTAGGAAGAAAAGATGATTACCTAAAAATATAACATGAAAGGAATATCTAATAACTAAAGATTAATTATTTTTTAAAAATCTAGGAGCATCAAGTTAGAATTAAAACTAATATATATATTTTTTAAAATGTGCTTCTGGACTATGTGTGTCAGAAAAAAAACATCTGATCTGTGTCTTTGATCCAGTTAGGAATAACAGAAAACACTTTACAAGACAGCAATGCAAAAGAAAAACAGATTCATGCGAGCCTCCACTCCTTATTTATAGCTTTATGCAATTTTAATCTCATATCCTTCTTCCTGTCCTTTAATTGAAAAGCAAAATTTATACCTAAGAGCAACAGTGCAATAAGAGATGGTGCCTGTAGATTGGATTTGAGTCTCTAAAGTGAACCGAGTCACATGAATGATGCAGTGTTCTAGTTTTGGTGTGCTCTTTGCTATCTGTTTAATGATGTTGTGAGACAAAGGCACAGGACCAGCAGCAGTGGGCTGAGCTGGCTCCTTCTTACCCTGTTTTCAAGTGGTGACTCTAGCAGACTCAATTCACACAGGCCAAAGAAAAATAGGACATCTCACTCTCTGGAAATTGTGAAATGGGACAGAAACATCATTTTTAAACAAATATTAAAGGTGTGTGTCTTTTGATAGGACCTTGGGCTTAAAAACATAGATTGCTTTACCTTTTCATATAATATAAAAAGTTTCAAATGGTTAATGACAATTGGTACTGGTTCTCCAGTTATGCCTGGACTGCCACTGAGCCTGCCTTGCATGAGGAAGGTCCCGTTCATGTATTCTCTTAGTTGTCCATATAATGAATTCTCATTACAAACTGAAGCCTGTGCAGTCACATTAAAGACCATTTATGTTCTAATATGTACATAGGTCTTAATTCAGATGATATTCCTCTAATTGCATTAATTAATTACTCTCTGATGAATTTTACAACACCTCATTTCTAAGGGTTTCTCCTGAATGTACATTGAAAAGGTCAACAACATGATCAAACGCTACCTTGTTCAACATGCTTTGAAGATTATAACTATACCTAATTTGAAGTATTTGCAATTAGCACATATTGTAAGCTTTCAATTCTATGAATTAATAAGATCCTTTTGTATTTATTTACCCTGCCAAACATGCGTGCACGTACCACCCAGCTGCTATTGTTAATGAACAATTTCAGCTCAGTGAGGACAATGGGATGTCAACATTATTTGGTATTTTTCTCAGGCAAAGGTCTCCTTCTGCCTGAAAGTTTACCCCCAGTGTCTGCAGCCTGATGAGGACTCTTGGGACAGAAGAAGAATACCAATGAGTTGATATTTAATGCCACAGATATTAGTAGTAGTCTATGCCTTTGTGCAATTTTTTTCACGAAAAATGCTAACGTGAGGAGAAACTACTGAGGTATCGGGTAGTCGGTGGTGACCGCTGTCCATAGCCACTAAGCAAAGGAGAGGCACAAACCCAACGCATTTCTGAGGCTGCCAGAAGGCGCATTTTTCTCATTCAGAAGGGTACAGGTAACAGATTAGTATTCCAGGTATTGGTTGATTTTCAGCTCTTCTCTGAAAGCTACACATACACTCATACCCCAGAGAGCTATATAAGAGAAAGACTGTCAAGCTTCATCTTTGCTGTAGACTAATTACAAAACCTAGGAGCCTAGTTTGCAAAACCAGACTTCCTTTGCTGTCTACCCACGCTATTTTATGTATCTTAACAATATGAGGGCTAGTTTACTATGGTAACAGATATGCTCAGTTTCTGGGTCACTTTGAAAGAGCAAAACAGGACAGTAATAGTATTTGCAGCACCATTAGAAAGAAAAGCTGGCAGTATGCTAACTTTACCTCTAATTAATTACCTGCTGAGATCACAACAATTAGTTTGTTGATTTGAATTTTATCTAGAATATAAATGTTTTTTAAAAAATATTTAAAAAAAGCAAAAAGCAGTAGTTGCAAAATTGATGTCTGGTTGTCATCTCTTGGGACAGGATCTCTCTCTAACACTCCAACACAAACATACATGGCTTTGATTGAAAGCCCATCGCTCTCAGGAAGATTTGATTACTTTCCAAACACAAGCAGGAAGCATCATTCCTCAAAAAGCCGTGTTCCAGAGTATACCTGGGGCTTTCACATCACCATTCATTTAGGGTAGCAACTCAAAACATAGCCTGTCCCACAGCAACATCATATCAAACTTCATTTAGAGAATGGCTCATCTATAAGCCTGTCTACTGCCTGAATATGCCCAAAATTGCCCGGAGAGCTAATGACTAGTTTGATGATTAGATTTTAATATCCCTGAGCTGCTACCGCATCAACCCTTTCACTGGATTGGATTCATACGTACCCTACAGAGCCATTTGTGCATCTACTTGTACATCCTCAGGCATGTTCTGTGCTGATTTGCTCACTCTCTTGGACGCCGTATCTTTTTGGAACACAAAGAGCTAATTATAAATATAAATAACAATAAAAAGCCTTTTATCCCTCAAGGCAAATTTTCCTTGAACCTACATACATTTAGCATATATGTGGCTTCCACATCTCAGCTTGAAGTATTACAAATGTATTAGTGAGTATGAAACTCTTCAGATTTGTTTATATTCCTTATATTCACATCCAATTGAAACTAATCTCCTTTTCCAGGATCTGCCTTTCTCCACCAGTGATGTCAATACAACAATCTCTCACCATCAAGGGAAACGTGAGTCAGGGCTCTCATTAGAATAGTTTCATTAAACCCTCTTTACTGTCCCAGAAGATTCAGGAAAAGAAACATTTCTTTCATTGCTCAGCTACAACCAACTGTGACATGACTGATAATTGACCTTGACATTTGAGAACTTCAGAAGACAGCAAATTACTAAGAAGACCTCTAAGTCAGGCGGGTGAAGAGAAGTCAAATAGTGAATAGCAAGAAGAGCAACACAGCCAACACTATGTAAATCAGGAATTGTATTTAAGCCAACATATTGCATTATGCATGAAAAGGTGAGTAATAGCAAATAGTTTAAGAAATCTGTCTACAATTAATGAATCCTAAATAGCTTTATTAATGTAGGTCAAATTCTATCTTCTTGTGGGAATTTGACATTTACTAATATGCTCCCGTATAAATTATTCAAAGAAAATATGTTAAATATTTTGTATTGTATTGTATTATATTGTATTGACTATGCTCTTCACAAAGGCTGCATTATATTTGTTTTACCAAATCTACACAGGCTACTTAATTTCTAATCCACTAAACATTAATTAAATAATATTCAAATCATACTCTAATATATCTAAATCCAAATGCAACGCAGAAGTCTGCAAAATATTGGTTTATTTGTAGCCTGTAGCACAATGTCATCACCCATCACAGAGCAGGTATTCAAATTTTGTCTGTTGTTCTTGTAAAATATAAACCTAGTATCAATTCCCACTGTGAAGAAAAACTATGATTAGTAATTAAATTACAGTGCATTAAACTTACTTAACTTAAGTTCACCAGCTGGGAAAATTCTATGCCTCTGGGCTTAACAATAACTCTTAATCTTGCTGTTGCCTGTACCTGTTTTTTTAAGTTGTATTCTAATTTTCTTATTGGAATGTCATTAAAAATGGAAATGTCGTTACTCCTGTTAATGCTTAAAACCAACAGCATAATCCTGAATTTTAATTAGTAATTATAATTAATAATTATTTCATTAATGAAATGTTTAGTTGCTAATTGTCTTTGAGCACCCCAGTCCCTAGGCTTATAAGCATTTCACAACATTTAATTTCTCACGGTGTCTGATTAAGTGGAACCATCAACCGTATTCACTTTTAACACTTTCATGTGGTGCGGTACTTTGGGCCTTTTATTTCCTATTTACACCTGTTCAAATGGATGGCTTCGAGGCCTGATTAGTGTTTCATTAATGGAGAAACAAATGCTTCCAGTATGCAGCAGATAACCCAAAGGTATCTGGGAGGTAAAATTAGTTCATCCAGGTCTCTTTCCACTCTCTTTGCTCTAAGTGCAACTGTAGATCTTAATTTTCCACTCTCCCAACACCACACAGGTCTGGGTTCATCCACCTGACATTTGGCAAGACAAGAAATGGTTGAAATTAGCACCTATGCTGCCTTCAGAGGAGTGGGCACCTGAGGGTCCCATGGTCTTCACAGGCAACTGCACCCCCAGGTACAACAGTCGGGGTGCTTGGAATTGCATAGGATGACCTTGGGCCAGTCTGGTTAGATGTAGACACAGTGTGACATCCGGGACAGGGTGATATCTTCTGAAAGACAGACTACAACGTGAAAAATTTTGCAACACGGAACTTATTGAACTATGACAAAAATGTCTACCAGCTCTCTCTTGTGATTAATTAAAAACAGACGCTGGCTAGCCAATGGCTGGGATAACAAACTGCCTTTTGTTGTTGTCAGGCGGTTGGAGGGTACAAGAACCAAAGAATTCAAATTAAATGGCTTAGTTTATGTGTGTGTGCTCTAAGAGAACTAACCTCTCACTGACTGCACTGAACTCCAGCAAAACCGCAAGGGGAATGACTTCAGCTACAAATACCCCTGGCCCAGGACACATCTCCATCAGTCACCAGTGGTGGGTCCCACGGAAAGCGCAAAATAACAGGTTCAGCATACATTGATACTTCCCCAAACTCTTCTCCCATTCTGGATTTCTATAACCATGCTACTTTTATAGGCCACTCTTAAAAGTCTAAAAGTAACTAATAGTTATTATATGTATACTACAGACACGAGTGTCATGCATTAGACATCATCCTAAATACAACAAAAGAAAGTTTTAGAAATGATGACAAGTCACGGTGATAATTGCTTTTTGAAGCTGTTGGGCTGTATAAAAATTGGGTCACTGATGAACAAATATATCACTGCTAACACTAATATATTAACCTTTAATTTATAAATGGAACTCAATATGGAGTGTAGCCAATTTGATCTGCAAAAGGAGCTGTGAATCTTACAAGGAATGACTGATATTCTGCATCGCCATTTCCCGAGCTCAGGTTCACAGGTTACTGACAGCTTGTGCAGCCCTTGCTGGAAACCTTATCTGGTCCATAGAGACATAAAGCCCACTGGGTATTTTTAATTTAATGCTCTGTGATAAGGCTGCATGCTGCCCCTAAGAAATTATGAGAACTAACAGGTGGATGCTGGCCCAAAAGACTGGAAAGCAGGAGTTCTGGATTTATACTGAGCCTACATTCAATGTGTAACATCTTGGCAATTCAAAATAAGAATCAACCTGAAGTTTTGGTGAAAAAAATGTTAACTTTGTTTCTGCACAGATCTTATTCTAGGAGACGTAAATAACAGAAATACTTAACATTTTAAACCTGTGTATTTTTTTGGTACAACAATAAAATAGTATTCCTTTATGTTACATAAGTGTCTGCCTATCTTGTGAATACACACACAGAGCATTCTCAGGGCAGGGGGAATCTCCTGTGAATTATTTTCTGCTTATTTTACACTGACTACTCTTTACCAAGCCTAATCACTCAAAGGACATATTTTTTCCTCCTTTTCAGAACATGATGCTAAATATTTGATGGCTACCCACAAGAGGGTCAGCAAAAATATTTAGAAATATGGTGGGACGTACATGTAAGGAAGGGCTGGATTTTGAAAGAAGGCACATTGTGCTCAGGGGGGTACCTCCTTCAGTCAGTGCTCAAGTCCATTGGCACAAGTTGGAGTATTTGTCTTACAGCTTAAGGTTCAGAACACAAATCTCAGCCCCAATGCACTCAGGGACAAGAACTGTATAAAATACAGTAACAGAAAACAGACTTCCTCATGGTTCACCATCTGGATATTATCTAATTTTTAATTAGGCGACAGAAGACACGAAGGAAGCAACCTCTCTGTAAGGTGTGGTCTACACCCAGGAATATCTGACAATGCACACATCCAAAACCATGATATTTGGAGACAAGGACATTTAATTGAGATTTATACCATGTTTTCTTGGCTGCACAGGAAGTAAACATGCAGAAAGCCAAGAGCATTTTTCTGTGTTATGGTGGCTGAAGGATGACAGAAATACATTTCTACTTACTGCACCTCTAAGAGCAACGGGGATGCTGTGCTGCATATACTGTTATGTTACTAATGTAGTACTAGATTCAGTGAGAGAAATTCTTAAAAGATCATTTTGAAGCAGATGGGGGATCAATAGTTTCCTGTACAGTCTGTACTCTCTGTAGACCAAATAGTATTCATACATCTGAAGTTTAGCAGATGGTGTTTTTGCATTAATTTTCTAAACTACCAACTGTAGGATACTCTGTTTTCAGAGAACCAGTTGCCTTAAGGCTTGAATTTTTAAAAGTATTTCAAATGTTTTCATGTGTTGTAAGCACACCTCTTTCTCAGGTTTTCTCTCCCAAAGGTGCCCTTCTCATTTTGGACCTCAAAAAACTGAATTGGCAACAGGCTCAGACATGTGGGTTCATACTATGTTTGTAACAGGAGGGTGGAATATGGCAGTAGCATTTCCTGGAGGGCATTTGCCCCATTCTGCCTGGCCACAGAGCCATCTCCTCTGCAACAGCACTGTGTTGCTCCTTAGAAGGAAGAAAACCAAACTGGTGGGTGGTAAGTACAATAAAACCATTCAACATACTCACGGGATGCCAAGAACCATTTGCTTCTGTTTTAAACCAGCCTCCAAAGCCCACTCCACACTTGGAGCACCTGTTTTCTTCTATCCGCACTTCTTTTCTGATTTAAATTATTTATGTAAACAAAAGAAAACTTGAGGAATTACGGGATGGCGCAGCACGTCCGAATATTTTAAAGATAATGGATTCTTATTTTCTGGCCAGCTACCGCAAGCCATGCTTCTGAAAATGTGACTATAGATATATACTTCAGGGCAGAAAAAGTTGCATGAAGGTCGCTGTCTCATGGATTTTATTTGAGTTCCTAAAGAACCCCCCAAAACTGAGAAGTCTTTGATCCACACCAAAGGGGGAGAAAAAGAAAACTTCAAAGAAGAATAAATATTCTCCTACTTTGCACCTGTCTTAACTGCAGCCAGTGTGTATTATTTATCATCCTCACCACACTTCCGCATTGCTCTAAGCATGTGCCGAAGTCATTCAATTTAGCTTTTCAGTTTGGTCAGCCTGCCAGGAAGGAGTAATCTTGCCTTCACCTTCCCTAGCCCTCTTCTGAACATAAATATAGTGTGACTGCTAATTTGTTGATTTATACAAGGTTTAATCCACTAGAGTCATAAAATATTAAAGGAATCTTTCTTCAGTAAATTTACGGCTAAATAAAATTGTAGCTCTCAAGACTTGCAAGAAACTAGAGCGACATTTTATTTGCTTGAAATGCATTTTCTGATTCAGTGAGGTGGACGGACATGGGCAGGTTACTTACTGAAGCCACAGCGTACACAATGTGCTTGGGTGGTATCTTCCCAAAAGAGAAAATTCGTTTCCTTATTTCACACAACAATGCAGCTAATGCCTTCATCTCATCTTTTATTGTTACTGCTAAATAACTGTAATGAAGGAGCAGATAGTTTCCGCTATAATTAATGCAAAATAATTAAGAGAAAACCCTGAATTACTGCAATTTCTCTACTGGAAATGTTTGTTTAGATGCTTGGTGGGAGTTCTATAAGGCAATAGAAATTCTGAGTAATCAGCATTTTTAAAGATTCTGTCCCTTACTTACATGCCTACAAGTTAGATTAAAGAAAGCATCAAGTACAAGTATTAGTTTTCTTGCAACAGATTATTCAAGTGTATCAGAAAAATATTAGAGAGTGTGAGCTCAATGAACGTTAAAATATGCAGATTTTCAATGGCAAAACTAACAGCTTCCATTTTTTAGACATTTATTGAAGAGCCTACTTTTATAATAAAAATGGTTATTTTCAATAAAATATGCTATTCCTCTTAGAAAAAAATCTTTTTATAACGAGTATGTTTTAGATCGCAATCAGAATTGTTCTTTAGCTTGCTTTGGAGGCCCTTATTGACAAAGTTAAAAATGATTAAAGATTTTAAATCTCCATGCATCATTTTCTAGACATAATCATAGCGCGACTTTGCTGATTTTCAGCCTACAAGGCAGAACATCCAGTCCTTGAAGAAGACCAATTAACAACCAATCCTAGAAATCCTATATTTTCTATGCAATTTTCAGAATCTGGCAGCTTCTGAATCCCCAAACTTTGCAGTATTACAGAGAATCTATTCAAAATATGTCTGTGTTGCTCAAGATAATCTCTTTGATGTAACAAAACCAAAGCACAAACCCAAAAGTTCTGCTGTCTCTAAGGTTTTTTTAAACAGGGGATTAAAAAAATTACCATCTTTAGCTGCTGTTCTCATAGCAAGGCCGCATCAGAAGGAATAATCTTCCTTGCCTCTTCATCACAAAAACAAGAGTGTTTCCTTAAGGACATAGTTGTGTGGGTATAATCTGATTTACAAGTGAGATCACTCCAGACTTTACCGTAAGCTTTCAAAACTTGCCGTGGATGGAGATAAAGGGCTTTGCCAAACTTCTGCAGACACCGAAAGCCCTGGCACTGTCCTACTGCAACTTCAGTTTTGGCCACGGCCAGGAGTCCTCCGGCCACCAGCCCCCAGCCCCACTGGCCCCACACTCAGCTGCACAGCTGTGGAACACCCACATTTGCCGAAATGCTGGGCACTAGGAAATATTTACCCACTCATCTCTGTGTCAGGACTGGCGCCGTCTAATGAAAATATACCTTATTTCAAGCTTTTTTTTTTTTTAATATTTACTTCATCTCATTACTTATCTATAGAAAATCATGTTAAGATATTTGGGGTTTTAACAAATGCTTATGTGTAGCATCTAAAGCCTGTTGTTTCCTTCCATCTTGAGATTTTCCTGTTTTCTCCCTGTACTCTGATGTTTCTGTACCTGTTGCAGTCTGTCAGCTGGTAAGTCAGCTGTATCGCTTCTTAAAACTGAGTTTCACACTACCTTTTCTTCTGGTTTATCTTTAAAAACTTGCACTGTTTAGCAGTCATCCTCCTGCAGAGCTGCAAGCAGGCTGCTCCATTGCCCTTCACACTGGGCTCATTTATCACCATTCACTTCCCTCTCAGACCTTGCCTCTTTCTATAACAAATGTTCCTATAATCTCTTTTTCTTCTTTCCCTTAAGCCTGCACAGGTACTTGCCAGTTTCTGCAAACCTCAGTATGGCATTAGGCATAGCTTTGACTTCAGCCAAAAGCTCTGGGCCAGTGCACCTCTGTTCTTACCTTGATGAGTTGCTGCAGCCGGCTGCAACTCCAAATAACCCCAATTCTACCCTTACACGATCCTTTGCTCCTCTCAGATTTAAATCTTGCACTAGCCCTAAACTCATCTTAATTTAACTTAATGGTGATTCCTACAGTGGGAGACTCCAGCCATAGGTCTCCAGGCAGGGGATGCTGACTTGTTACATCAGACGCTATCTGCCATGAAATTGCCAATACATATTTTACAATCCTGTTGGAGAGGGGCCAGAGGAGCCACAGGAATGATCTGAGGTTGGAACAGCTCTGCTGGGAGGACAGGCTGAGAGAGTTGGGGTGTTCAGCTGGAGAAGAGAAGGCTCCAGGGAGACCTTATTGTGGCCTTTCAGTGCTTAAAAGGGGCCAATAAGAAAGATGAGGACAGACCTTTTAGCAGGGCCCATTGCGATAGGACAAGGGGTGATGGTTTTAAACTAAAGAGGATAGATTTAGACTAGATATAAGGAAGACATTTTTTAAGATGAGGATGGTGAGAGCCTGGCCCAGGTTGCCCAGAGAGGTGGTGGATGAACCATCCCTGGAGACATCCCAGGCCAGGCTGGACGGGGCTCTGAGCAACCTGAGCTGGGTGAAGATGCCCCTGCTCATTGCAAGAGGGTTGGACTGGGTGACCTCAAAAGGTCCCTTCCAATCCAAATAATTCTGTGATTCTATGATTACTAAATTACTTTTTCCATTTATATATAAATTATGCATCTAAACAGAAGTGTTAATAATTTATTAAATTGCTCAGCTAACATCAGATCTTAATTAGCCTTTAGTATATCTGTAAAGTATAAACAGGTTGATCAGAACATGCAAATTTATTATATGTCTTTTCAGCTCTTAGTACAAAGTGAAAAATTGTTTGTTTGGGGAGTTTAGGTATTCCAATCACTGTGCATACTTGAAATTTTGTTGTTATTTCTCTTACAGGCAATAAATAGGAAAGAATAGAAAGAAAAACTTAAACAAATTCAAAGTTTTACTAGTAGAAGGGTTTGGACATGCTTGGGACTTTCACTGGGAAGCACACTCTGAGTGAATGAAGTAAAGATTTACTGCTATGGAACTAGCTGCAAGGAAATATTCTGGGGCAAAGCAGTGTATCACAGTTAAATCAGAAGCAGGACCCCAGGTGCAACAACACTGGGGAAATAATGATGATGGAAAAAAACACTGATCTAATAACTAGAAAAATGTTTTGGAAGTTCCTTCGCCTTCACAAACACAGTTAACCCAAGAAGCACATGCTCCTTCTTTGCTTCCTGACCAACAAGAGATGCCACCTGCTTGCCATGGACCTTCTTTTATTTATGTATTCAATATTTCTAATGCTTACTCAGCTTTGAGTTTTATTCAGGGGTGGAGATGGCATTAATTTTTCATTTTTGTATTTGCTTAGCTTGGACCAGGTCCTTTTTCCTTTCCTGCTCTCCCTCCAGGCAGGGCTGTGGCTCTGGGAGACTCAGGTCCCTTTTCTGTTGTCCTCTTTGCAGTCAGGCCTGCAGGTTTTCCCACCTTGGAAGCAGCTTCTCTCACAGCATCCAGAAATACATGTGGATGTTTGTTTTTCCCCTTTTGTACATCTAAGCCTTTTCCCTGGACTTGTGAGTTGTATTCTTCAGCACAAAGTCCTTCTCAGTGAACTCTAAGAGCCTATGTCCCCCAGCCCTGTTTCACTCGCTACTGGTACTGTTGCAATTGCAGAGATTCATTTTTCATCCTCTGCTTTCAGTATATTTTTTCCCAGCAGTTTTGAAAAGACATGACTATGGAATGTTTCTAGATACTGCTCTACCAGTTTAAAAGTACATTTCATCTCTTTAGTGCTTGATTTTCTTTCCAAGATGTGAGAATTATACAAAAGCCCCACCCCAATAACCATCTGTGTTCCTCAGCTGACAAATATGTATCTGTACACACAGAAATACATCCATAAGTGAGGAAATGGAGTGCACGCATAGTGTGTGAGGATGAAGTTTTCTAAACTAAATTCTCTCTGACAGAAGAAGTCCAGCTTCAGGGGAAAGAAATTAGAGTAACTGTTAACACAAGGTCATCAGCATTTCCATGTGAATTATCAAGCTGAAGAGTAACTATCACCATCCACATGAGAGAAAACTGTCAGCCTTCATCATATATAGACAAATGTTTTGATTTAAAAATTTTGCTAGGAAGTTTCCAAACAATGCCCCTTTATCAATATCCACTTTTGTTCATAATTTGCGTACTTTGTTCATAAATAAACTTTCTGAAGCCATGAGATACCAATGATCCGGTGAGCAGAGTCCTGTGACTTTGCAGAGCTACCACATTACAGTGAAATTCAGATGCAGTCTAACGCTAGAGGACCTCAGCCCTCAGATAAAAAATGATGTACATATCTCCTCCTAAATTACAGGAAAGATGTGATATCTGCCTCATCAAACAGTAAGGAGATCCTAGAGGCTGAGCTATCACAGTTAATGAGGCAGTGACAGACCAAGCATCCTAACCCAAGATGTCACAAATTGAAAATGTGCCCATAATTTGCAAAGTTTTTAATTTAATATTTCAATTAAAAACCCTCCCTCGCAGATCTCTTGCAGATCGGGGCACTTTGATGCAATCAGGGAAGATAAGTGTGGTGCCTCTCTCGTACGCGAGCGCAAGGCCCAGCCACACCGGCCTGGCTCGTGGTGGCCATGCTGGGGTGAAGAGCAGCGTGGAAACCCGGATCGGGGAATAAATTAACTGTTGACATCTTCTTGAAAAAAGAGTGAACCTGTCCTTGACAGTGTTGACAAATGTCCAACTCAAAAGTTCCTCTGGAAGCGTGCTTTGCTGCTTCTCCCAGGCCTAACAGAGGTTATTAACAAAAAGTGCTTTTTGTTGCTCTTGTCTCCACATCTAACCCTTTGCTTCCTAGACAGCAATTACTACCCAGGGGTCAGGGATTTCCCCTCAAGCCTGGTCACAAAGTCTCTTCTATGGAACAATCCTAAAACAGCAGACACTAACTTGGGGATCAGTCTGAAACCCGGCGGGCAGCAGCTCCACAGGGCAAGGAACATGAGACCGCATCAACACTCGAGTCTCTACCACCTCCATTTCCAAAGGGCAGGAGAGCCAGAGTGGTTCCAATGCTGCTTCCAGCTCCCACGGTTCAGTTATGCATCACCTAATTCTGTTGTTTATCTCAAATATATTGTTTCAAAATTTCACTACATGCCCCCTCCTGCCCTGTTTTTGGAGGAACAGTCAATAACCATCTCTCAATCAACCCCTCCACGTTATCCTATGATATTTAGAGTTCTCTGTATTTCCTTCCTTCTTTGTGTCTCTTCCAACTGGAGAACCTAAACCTGTTCAGTCTGCCTTCCTAGCGAAGCCATGTGAATTTTCCTGAAGCTGTTTTGTCAAATGGATTTCACTGAAATTTCCTTACATCCAAAAAATTCAATTCTGTATTCAACCCAAATATAATAAATGCAATATGCCCAAGAGGAGGTTTTGTTTATAGAAAGCTTTGAGTTCTGGGAACAAAAGGAAAGGAAGATTATAATGGATGCTGCATTTCAACATTAATTATATCAAAAACAAATTTCTGGTTTCTTCTGCAATTTCTCATCTCTGTTGTGTGTCTCAACCACAACACAGTAATTTTCATTTATTCCCCAGTTCAAATGCTGGGGAATATCTCTCCACAGGCCTTTTTTAATTAGCAAAAATATTTTATAAAAAAATATTACGTCTCACAAAGTTACAGCAAACTTAACACTTGTGCAACTACCATCTCACCAAAATAAATGCCCAGACCAGAAATTATGCTTTCGCTAAAGACAGAATCTCATTTGCAATCCTGGTTTGGAACAGAGCAGTTGTATTTTAAACCTCTTCAGATTAGAAGTTCTTGCTACCCTTAGATGATGAGAAAATCATACAATTTTGTATTTAATTTGGAGGGATGGAAGTAGCTCAAAGATTCAAATTCAGTGTTACAGAGCAGACACATACCTCTATGACTGATTATAATTTATACCTCCAAATTGTTTTAATAAATATGTAATGCATAAACTTTTGATATGCATGTAATTTTTTTATATATTGAACAACTTACTTAAATAATTTACTTAAATTTATAGCATGAATTGTTCACACATGCTTTCAAATCCCAATCTTTTACAAGGGAAACTGGTCTAAAGATCCTGGAGACTTCCACATAAAAAACAGAAGCAGGGAGGGGAGAAGGTCTGAGGACAGCGAGTGAGACATCTCATTTTGGGCATTTAATTCAAGTGACGTGGCCCAGCACCCTTTCCCCTGCAATCACTAGAAGCTGAGGTCCCTGGCATTGAGGAAGGCACTTACCCACCTTGAACAGATTTGCACACGTTAATATCAGTATAACATATCACTCGCCCCCGTGAAACACTCGGAGACAAATAAATGAGAAACAAGTATTAGGATGACACTGAGTCACTTGCTTATTTGTCCGTCATGTTGTTAATTAATCTTTTGCTTTGCAGTCATGCTGGCTATTCCTTCCCAGGAAAAGCGTGAGAGCTCGGCGTGACGGCAAACACGTCGACACCGCGCTCCAGCCAAACTGGAGTGAGTAAATCTCACAGCCAGATCCTCCAGGCAGGTCCCTCTCACCGCTGCCACGGGACTCACTGCAGCTTCAAAATGACTTCAGAAGTGCATTAATGGAGCTCATTTTGCCTCAGAGCACTATTAGGAGGTTACCAAGCCATTGACTTCGTTTGCTGGGGAGAGTGGATTAATTGCCTTTGTTAAGTTATCATTACTGAGGAAAAAAAATTACTTTCACTGGGAATATGTGCCCCAGGCACAACCAAGTTATCTTACAATCTCCTAACTTCTTCATTTGCTGGTAGAAACTTCATCATTTTCCCCTAATTTATACACACTCATATATATTATATATATTCCAGACCAGTGACAGATAACTCCTCCAATATCTTGCAGCCCATCAGGGTTAGTAACAGGAGCTTTAAGCCGCGGAAAACTACAAATCTCATTTTCCCAGTGGAATATGGCTTTATTTCTAGCCTTGAAAGGCCATGAAATGATAGGCTATAAATTGCAAGTTTTAATATCTATTTATAGGCACTCCTACAGTGCACATCTACGTATAAAAAAACTTTCTGATCTCTAAAGTTCTAAAATATATTACTGTCCTCTACTTCCAAGGTCTTTTTGGTGAAAGTCACAGATCTAAAGGAGCCAGGGTTTGCAAATGGCAGGGGCCCATGAGACGTGGATAAATTCACACCAAAGTACCAAACTGCTGTCTCCCTGGATGCTACACTTTGCTAGAGACACTGTCCATACCAGCATCATTTTCAGACTACTTATCCCATTAATATCTAATGAACACTGAAAAGGAAACACAGAACAGTTGACCAGGACTGCTGATGCAATCAGAGTCTGGAGAAGAAATAGGTTCTTCCCTGTCTTCTGGGACCCACACGACACTTTTGTACGTTCTGTCACTCATGACTAACGTGATCAGAAATGGCTAAGTGTTTTCTGCCACGACTTTCTTCCACTTGTGTGGAAGCACAGATGTGTAACACGTGTGAAGGACAGCGATACTGAAAACTACTTGCAGGAAGCATTTCCTGGCGGGCTGTGCCTCTGCGTCTCCAGTGAACCCCTGTCAGCTCTGGCTTTGCACACACATCAGTGACCCACGGTGGGGAGCGCTCCGGGGATGGCAGCAGAAAACTCTGCCGAAACACTGAACAAACCTTCTTCCTGAAATCAATACTTGTGCTAAGCCTCAGGCGCTTCTCTTGGAGTGGGGACCATGCAAGCCAAAGTGAAACTGAAAAGGCAGAAATGGTGTGAGTACAGTCAGAGCTGTTAGGAATCACCTCCAAGTCCATTCTTGGCTGGTCGGGAGTCCTACTGCCCACAAATACACTGTTCCCAAGTCATAAGACTGATATATCGGGGATGGGCAATGTGGAGCCATCGTGCGAGAGCCTGGAGTATCACCCCAGCTGGACTGCTGCTCCATGCTACATTTTCCCACCCCCTCTCCCCTTGCATAACACCACTGAAAGCAACCCCATAACACAAACTACTGCATCCACCAGAAGCCAAAGTTTCAACGGGCCACTTCAGCATTCGCAGGGAGCCCAACAGGCATCAGAAATAAGACCTGACTCTAATACCAGCCTAATAAGAGCTGTGGAATGGGCTTGTCCCTCTCTGCCTGTCAGAAACGGGGGAAGCGGTTCCAGATTTGTGTCGGTGCACCACAGTGAGCGGCCAGCACGGTTTGGCAGGACCTGCCGCAGCAGCGCACAGAAGACGACGACAGCTGCAGAGCTGATTTGAGAACTTCAAATGACTTTTCTCCCTTTTTTTTTATGTCAACACGGGCCTGAGCAGAATGCTTAATGCTGGCGCACACATAAGATTTATGATTATTTTGATAACATAGGCCTTGTCAGGGATTTTTGATTTGATTTTGGTTGGATTATCTATTGCAATGCCAATAACATGTTTCACAGTTTTTTTAGGATGCAGTGCAGTCAAGGCTGGCGGAAAGCAGAGACAAACCTGCTTAAATGCGATTTGTTGGCATCCTCAATTCTAGGAGCTGCTCCCCAGGGGCAGCAAAGTTTGCAATGGTCTACAAAGAAATTTCTCAACATATATTTTTTTTTTTAATTTCCTAGACAACTACTTCTATTAATTACTTGAATAAGATTTAACTGAGATGAAAGGCTCTGGTTTGCCTTTGATGTGAACACATAACTATCATTAACATTTTATTATTAATGGTAGTTGGGCACATACAGAAGGAAGAATAGATCCCTTCTTGTTTTAACCTAAGGCTTTGTTTCTTCCCCCACCCTGTTCCTTTTACCTCTAATGACTAAAACAAGGGATGAAGAGCTGGACACAGTCACGTTAACAGCCCACAGAACACCCTTTCTGTTAGAGTTAGGTACAAGATGCCATCTGAACCTTAGAAAGTGTTTATCCCCTGTGAAGACTTCACCTACATAAGGAAACTGGACCATAACCATGACAGTGAAGTTCTCTGCATGAGAAAACTACTTCAGGAAAAAATAATTACTCTAGGAAGAGATACATTATAATGATATAACTGTAGCAATATAAGTGTTTTACAAAATTATTGCTGACCTATCTACAAGTGTGGACAGGCTTTGTATCTGAGACACTCATAATGCTTTAGGAAAAACTTTAAAGGGTATAAACACTGGAAAAATTATAGTATAGCATATGGGGGGTGGACACCTCTTTGGAGTTTGGTCAAGACCTGAGCAGGATCCAGCTTCCTCCTAATAAAAGCACATATTTTCACTTTGTATCTATTTTTCCTGTGCTTCTTTCACAGAAATACCATGTGAGCAAATTAATGAAGCTAACAGAAACTTAACTTTTTCATTTCCAGACTATATCATTTTAACTGTGCTGGTTTTATGGTGCACTAATGTTGTTGTTGGCATTTATATGGCATATTAATTACACCGCACTCAGTTATTTTCTCTGCTAAACTTAAAAGGTCATATCCTTTGTGTATACTTTTCTATATGGAAATTTGATTTCTTTAGCATACCAAATAGAAGCTAAATCAATGAAATAATGCATTTTCTATAAAACGAGTAAACACTATTCAGTGAAGGGACAGTTAATCTACAGGCTTGTTGTAAATGTTTGAGCAAGAGAATTAATGTTTTCTTCCATTTCCTGCAGCAGAAGAACTGTGCCGCTCCTGTACAGCACTGTGCATGTTCTGCCAGGGCCAAGAAAGCTACACCTGAGAAAGAATAAATGAGGGAGTGTACACAGCTTTCTATGTGCATAGGTTTATACGTGCTATAGAAATACTTTCCCCAAGAAGACGGCAGCATAGAAGACATCTGATATACTACAAGCTATTAAGTTGTCACTAAGTCTACACTGTATATCTTCCCTCGAGTGCAATTCCTGGATGTTTACCTTTTTTAAAAAAACGGGTTATATTTTACCCCCAAAAAATTCCCTGCAAAAATGAAGATCAATGGGGTGAGCGGAGAAGTGTAAATATTGTCTAGTGGAAAAAGCAGCCAATGCATAAAAGTTATTGACAACAGCTGGAGCAATACAATGATTTTCCGCAGAGATGAGACTATTTCATCATGAAAAGTTCATAGAACAGGAAAATATTTATTCTGCTAGGGACCTGCTATACTGTATTTTTCACAGATTTCCTTTGTACCACAAGCTGACATACAGGACACTAGTATGAATTGCAATGATAATGTGGATTTTTATTCTTAAATTTCAGAAGTATGCATGATCGACAGCGCCCTGCTCCTGGGCTCGGCTTTACACGGGCAGCATTCAAGAGTGCAGAGGCTCTGTGGTCTCAGAGCTTGGTCCTTGGAGGAAATACCCCCAGAAATCCATAGAAATGTTGACCAAGGGAAGCAGTGGGATGCCAGATGCCAGCAGTTGCTGGCAGCTCCTATGAGATGTCAGACCCGTGAGCACAGATGCTCCATCCAGGGTCAAGCGATGCGTGTGTGTATGTGTCCCACTTAGCTGGAGAAATGGCTCTGATCTAACGCAGGGAGCCATGACATCTGAGCCCTAAAATGGAAAATATTAAATGGAAAAGAACATGAGAGAAATGCACAGGACAGCAGCAGCACAGACAGGGGACCGGGTACAGAGACATGACGGGACATTGCCAACACCTCCCACGAGGCCAGGCTGCCTCTGCCCCCTCACTCTTCATTTAGACACCGACATCATCGTCCCCTCCAGGATCTGACGCCTGCCGTACTACAAATAAACAATAACGTAATATGTAATCACAGAATGAATCACATAATGGTTGGGTTTGGACGGGACCTCTGGAGATCATCCAGTCCAACCCATCTGCTAAAGCAGGGTCACCAGAGCAGATCACACAGGAATGTGTCCAGGGTGGTCTTGAATGTCTCCAGAGAAGGAGACTCCACACCCGCTCTGGGCAGCCTGGGCCAGGGCTCTGGCACCTCAAAGAAGTTTCTCCTCACATTCAGGTGGAACCTCCTGTGCCCAGTGCCCCTCATCCTGTCATTGGGCACCACTGACAAGAGTCTGGTCCATCCTCTTGACACCCATCCTAGAGATATTTATGAATATTGGTGAGATCTCCTCTCAGCTTCTCTTCTCCAGGCTGAACAGCCCCAGCTCTCTCAGTTTTTCCTCATAAGAAAAATGCTCCAGACCCCTCATCATGTTCGTAGCCCTCCACTGGGCTCCCTCCAGTAATTCCTTGTCTAATCATTACATTTCTGTCAAAACAGCACCCATCCTGCAAGGCAGGAAATTGCACCTCCTCACCCCACAAGTGTAGGTAAGAATACATGGACATAATGACTGTGTCATTTCTACAGCCTTATCTGTTTTTCTTTTTATAACAGCCTAAGTGATTTTTTGTTTCTGCTAACAGGCAGAGGGAGTTAAGGCTGCAATTAAAAAAATAAATATGAGTTAGAAAAGAAAATAGAAAATAATGACATATACACAAAACCCAGGGAAGCACACTGAGCTACAGCATTCCTTGGGCTTTTAAAATATATTTCCTTTGGAGAGGGTGGTTCCCTCCTATCACAACAAATATCTTGAAGGGCAGGAAACTGCCAGAAGTGGCAACAGCAATATATGAAATTGCTTCTCAATGCTTCATATCTCCAGTATGCCAGCAACTGCAAATCTAGCAATGTATAAGCAGTCTACCCGCTGGGCTCCGGTTGTGCTTATTGTAGTGTAGAATGGCCAGAAACTAGAAATGAATATATAACCTAGCGACCATGCTTGCGCCAGGCTCCCCAACCTCAAATAACTGGTGCACTCCAAAAAATTTTAGGAAAAGATTATTCCCTGTAATGGATCTGTTTGTTCCTTTTCATCCGTTTGGCACAAGGAATTTACATTTTGTTGTGGGGTCACCCGTTTCTCCATCATGAAGTGATGTGGGGAGGAGAGTTCTAGAGCAGGTGTGTCAAACTCATTTTCACTGGAGGCCACATCAGCCTGGTGGTTGCCTTCAAAGGGCCAAATGTAATTTTAGGACTGTATAAATATTGGAGTAGCTTGACACCCCTGGTCTAGAGCCTCCTGATGCTAAGGATGGGGGGAGCATAACGGGGTTTTTCGGGAAGCAATGCACTCCATGTTATTGTGTTGACTTTGCTTTTACTCCGGGTTTTGGCGATGGGGCAGGAACATGAGGGCTGTCACCCATGTGCTGCATGGAAGCAGACACCAGAAGCAGATCCCCTTCTTTTCCATCTCATCCAGTCCTCATACATGCCCCAAGGAGGACCTGGAAGATTATTTCTCCAGCTGAGGAAGAGGAAAGGCAGACGGCAGAACACGGGGAGAGGACACCTCTCTCCTGGGTGCTAAAACAGAGCTGTGCCATTTAGGGGAGAAGGAAGAGGGGAAGGTGTCAGCTCTCGCAGCAAGTAACGCACGCTCCCTCCCTCCTCCCCGATGCACAGCAGCGGTGCAGCCTGTGCTTTGGAGGTTGGGAGTTTCACTGGGGATTAATACCCTGACCTGTCTGGCTCTAAACACACAGGGACTAGATCAGCAAGGCACATGCTCGTGCTCACACACAGGTAGGGTCTGGGTGGGGGTCTTGACAGAGCCTCAAACACCATCCCCTGCTCTGAACCCAGCCAGCCGACCCACGTCACAGCTTCCCAGAATTTCAACTGTCTTGAAGAAATAAAGATACACTGAAATCAGAAAGGACATTTATCCTCACACTTCTGGTAGGTTATTGACATTAGAAATGTAAAATAATAATACCGGATTGGTACTACAATGGAAAACTAATTAAATCTTTATTTTTAAAATAACATTCCTTTTATGCTGTTGGTGTCACTGTGATATTAACAACATAGAAACATTAATCTTTCCCTCCATGAAGCCAGCATAATTGCATGCTGTGTGCTAGCTACTCTACTCACATTGGAAATGCATCCTTAAAACATTGCAGCTTAAGCCTTGTCAGTACTAATCCTAATGCCTGATGCTGAGATGTGTATTTTATTACTGTGTATAAATGAAAACGGAAAACCTTCATGGAGGATTACAGGGTGTAGTAATGACCTCCACAGCATTATGGCATGAAGATGTTCCCAGGCGCCAAATGGGATTCTGGGATAAAAGTGACATGTGTCTATATAACCTTGGCACCCGCTCCCGGTACACATGTACCTACCAGCTGTGGGATTGTAAACATATGTCCCTTCTAGTGAAGTGAATTTTCATTTATGAGGAGGCTAAAAACAAGGAGCGAGCAGGGGAGATGGATTTGTCTGAGGCAGCTAATGGGCTCTTGCTTGCCCCTAGCTGGGAAAAAGATGCTGCTGTTCTGTGCTGTCATGAGAGCGTGGACTGAGGGATGGCAGCGAAAACAAGAAGAAATGGCAGAAAAAAATAAAAATGGAGGAGAACAAAGCTGGAGGAGAACCAAGCTGGAGGAGAGGAGAGAGAAAAAGGAAGGAAATTAAGGAAGAGGGAAGAGAAGGATGAGCGAAGGCAGCAAAGGGGATGCAGGGCACAGGAGATGCATCTCCTGGCTTTCATGTCCCATCCCTCTGAGAGGACTGTCCCTCCTGTGCATTTTTTGGGATGCTTCAGAAAGCAGCTGTGACTTATCAACTCTACACAGGGTCAGGCTTGTGCTTGGGATTCCTCCAAAAGAAGGGGAAGCACACACATGGGGAAGGGGAGATGGCAAAGTAGGGAAAGGTTTATGTCATCCCTGCTCTCTGAGAACAGCCCTCACTGCCTCTTCCAATAGCAGTGAAACAGAAGTGAGATGTTTGAAGCCTCATTTTATTTGGCCCGGTTTTACTCTAATTTACCCTGGGCTCAGAAACACAGCTTTTCAATCTGCCAGAAAGTTGTTCTGCTGACCCTGAAATGTCCAACTGTTATAGGGGGCTGAATCCAAAATTGATTACTTCAGAGGTCAGACAATAGACAGTTTTATAGTGATATTTTTTTGAAATCTTTCCTATGAACCCTGAGCCTTTTCCTTCCACCTCACGGCAATTCCCAGCAGCTTCAGGATTCATCCTGTGGCTGTGGCTGCTGAGCTGCTGTGCTGGGTGGGGAGAGCCCCCTCCTATGGGGTCCAACAAAGCCCCCCTGCCAAAGCCCCTCGTTCCAGTTCCCCTCCAGCAATGAGAAACACCCCCAGGAAGCACTGGGATTTCTGTCTCCAGCTATTAGACTGCTGCAAATACTGTAATCTATATGTTTATTCTCTGTAGTAAATATGTGCTCATGCTAAATTTCAGCAATCACAAGTGCTTCATCCTTTTCTTTAGCCAGCCAGCAATATAAATACATTTAATTAGTTAACACCCCCTGCCAATTACAACATCTGAGGAAAGTATTGCTGAGATTGTTGGTCCTAATTATTTTAATATTCAGGAGAACCACTTTAACATAACAAGATAATTACTCATGGATAAGGGTTTATGAGAGCTGCAATCCTTTTCTTTATTTTCTACAGTGCGAGCCTAGGCCTAGTTAAATTTCTGGACACATTTTCAATTTAAGATTAAAAATTGTAATTTGTGAGAAATCATCAAAGCACCACATGTTGGAAAAAAATAACTATATGCAATCTCTGTTAACACTATGGCAAAATAAATTCACTGTGTATTACATGTGATTAAGAGTGGAATCTAAGGGAATCAGTTTATTTCTTTTTAAAAATATCATTTTGCATATACTGAATTGATCAGCTGAGAAAAACCCTGACTGTTCCTCGCTTTAGAGAGAACGTGAGTTGTCCTTTATTAACCTGACCTGTGTCCTTTTGTAACCACATAAATCCCCTCTCCCCACTAACAGTCAATGGAACATCTGAGCTACTTTCTCTACTGCCTGAGAAATCCTTAACTCAAATATCTGTTGTTTGCAGTGTGACCATCAATGGAAGAGTTATTCAGCTGAGAAAAGTTTGGTCTTGGTATCTGTTATATGTTAATACTGTTGCATACCCAGAGAGATAACCCACAAGGGTTTTTCACGTGCCAAACTCCAGAAATACATGCATATATTCATTTAAAAAGGGTTTGGCCAGGGCTGTTGAACAATAAATTGTGTGCTGTTCCTTTCATGCACATTCAGAAGGAAGCCTTTCTTACCATGTCCCCAAAGGCAGCTTTAATATATACCCAGTGAAATATTTCAGTGTTTCTGTTTCTCCTTCTGTATTTGTAGCCATGGAAGTACAGCCTGTTTACAGCAGAAATCCACTTTCATAGGATATTTTTCCCTTAAGAAAGTAATTTGACCATAACTCCCATATTACGTATTTGCTTGGTCTCTAGTTGGAAAACGGGAAGATGAGAGATTGGCACCACTGTTAAATATCTCCATTTGCCCTGTGTGTGAAGAAGGGACCTGGTGACACAGCCCTTGATGGGAGGACAGACTGGACCGGCTTTTGGGTTAACCCTGCCCGACCATTTGTCTTTATACTCAGAAGATGGACAGGCCCGGTACCAACTAGAAATAGGAGTTAATCATCAGTTCTACTCCTTTCACTACTGCCACCACCAAACATTAGACCTAACCTTAGGTGAGAGAGGTTGGCTGTTAATTACATGTTTAAATATTGAGGGATATTTTAGAATTTTACTCTATAATCAAAATAAGTTGAATTTATTTACCAGAGTATTTGCCATTTTTAAAGCAGACTACCGGAGCACACAGGAAAAAAAAACCTGTATGAGTAAATATACAGTAACAGAATGGGAAAAGAAAGCTGCTTGATTTAGTGAAGCAAACTTTGCCTTTAGCCCAACAAGTATGCTTTAACTCAGTTGCAAGTGTTATAAAAACAATGCATATCTAAACAGTGGTGATAAATTAGTTAAATTAATCCAAATAATAGGCAAATGTTAAGAACAACATATGTAGAATGACTGCAAAGCTAGATTAATTTAAAATAAAACCCTCAAGTTATGTAACCAATTACAAAAATTGCATTTAGCAGTAAAAGAGCAATCAAAACCAAGAAAAATGCCCTAACTCCAGACATTAAGTGCTGGGGACAGGGACAGGGCTCATAGAGAACTCAGAGATGAGCTGGAAAAGCAATTGAACAGAAATTTTGTCTGGTTTTACTGTGTTATGGAATCAAAATGCTCAGATATGGCCTCATAATACACAGATGAAAGGCTCGTTTCTCCCCAGATGGGGCTCAGTAATCAGATACAGAAAGAGCTATTTTTAATGAAGACCCGCAAAATCATCAAGGCTTAGATGTCGCTGGCTGGGATAAAGCAACGGGAGGCAGACAAAACAATTTGCTAATCTGCCTGGTGGCACAAAGTCAAGCCCGATCGGCACATTTTTCACAGCAAATCACATTCCTTCAGTGGGGCTGGCCCAGAAAGGCAGCGATGCCGAGCCGGGGGGAGCCTCGTGCCAACTGGCACGCATGGCCCTCAGGTGGGACAGCCCGTCCTGCATCACACAGCCATCTATGTTAAACGACAGAAAATACCTGCTGCATTTTTCAGTTTGTCATCCTGACATCCATCAGTTCATTTTGTTTTTTCCATGTCTCCAGTCCAGTCTATTTAATTGTTTCCCAACTGGGGGTATTCATTCAGTGTGCAGGCAGACATCCCAGTAATTACAGCAAAAGTGAACATCTCTCCCTTAACCTCTTATTTTCCATTACACACACTACATGTTCATTAAATTCAGCGTGCTCTTATATGCAAAGCCAACACTACTTTTTAAAATTAAATACTATCTTCTAGTGGTAAATATTTTGAGAAGTGGTGGCAGGGCAGATTTGCTTATCTTTGGAGCACACTAGAATGCTAACCGTGAAGTGGAAAGATACCAAAGAAACAAGCAACAAAACTCCTAGTGGAACGAACACGGTCTCAAGCAAGACAAATAAATAACTTATAATGGGACAAATTTGTGTATTTCCACGTGAAGCAAAACACACGGTTACTTTGCTGTCCAAACAAAGTCAAAGTTTTATAAGACAAGACCTGCAATGTGCAGGTTCTCTGTGGCAGCCACAGACACAACTTATGCATTGGGCACCTGAGATTCACCAAATTCCCCACCTGCTATAAAAAACACCTAGATAACAAATCTGCACAAAGGAGCACTGTCCAATTCCTGGGTGAAGCGACATACATTATTCCAGGCAAAACAAAGTCACGTTGGTCCTGACGGAACAGAAACAGAAGCAAGAGATCCTGGCAAAGCAAAGATACAGTAGAAATCCTATTCTGGAAAAATAAATAAATAAAACAAAGCAAAAAGAACTTTACATCATTCTTGGCAATGAAAGTATATTGTGTGGGTTTGATTTCCTGACAAGAAAATCTGGCATTTGCAGACAAATAGCACCACACAGACACCGGCAACCACTCAGCTCATGCTACAGAGTTGCCAGCCAACCACAAAAGCAAAAAAGCAAACATAAAACCCACAGTAGTTCCGCAAAACCATTTTTGTTTCTTTGTGAACCCTGGCCAAGTTATATATCTCATGCCCACAACAAAGTAAGTCCGTCTTTCCCATAAGCAGGTTTTCACAGGAGTGGAAAATGAGGGAGGGTAATGCATTACATGCTCATTTCAGGAATGCCACGGCTGTAATATTCCCATAATAAATAAATGAAGAAACACAGCTAAGTTTCATAGAAATGTTAAGCACTATTAGCAAGAAGTCAATGTATGGACCTCTCAGCCACAGCAACCTCAAATCTATTAAAAAATAAAGTCATGGCTATTAGAGATATAGGGCATTACCAAATGCCCATTAGCAAAGGCCAGTGAACTGCTGTAAGTGGCTGTCAAATGCGCAATGAGCAAAACTCAATATTTGTCTATAACGCCATTTGAGTTCAGTGTTCTTCTGACTCACCTGAGTAAAAGTCTGGTTTTCAGACACCCTGCTCAGGCTTTTTCTTCTTCATATTAAATTCTTCCTACTGATACTGGATGCCAGAAACAAAAAATAAAAACACACATACAAAAACATTGTTTTGATGATGGTTTACCTTACTGTTGGCAACATGTATTGTTTTGACACTTGCTGCTGCTTTCTTGTCAGATATCTATAAAGCTGAGGATGTGCGAAGGAGGAGAAATCACAGAAATCCAGCAACTTACAGTTTTGTACTGAAATAATCTTTCAGTTCTTGATGAAACAAATAAATTTAAAAGCAGACCACAGCATTTCTAGCATATTGATGATTAGATAAAACCAGCTTTACTGTGAAATAGATGCTGCAGTAGCCAGAGCAGGGAAGAAGCCCCGTGACCAGGGACACAGAAAGCTCTGCCTGAGAGCTGAGGTCAAGGAACTGTGTCTTAGAATCACAGAATGTCCTCGGTTGGAAGGGACCCACAAGGATCATTGAGTCCAACTCCTGTCCCTGCATATGACAACACCACAGTTCACACCATGAGTCTTGGCTGATCTGACCCTACTGCATCAACAAAGCCAGGGGACTCCCCTGGTAGCGAATCCCATGGTCTGACACAACAGGGTGCACAAGAGGGTCAAGAGCCAGGCTCAGAAAATCCCCCTGTATCAACAGCATCAAAAGAGAGATGCCAACAGCCCAAGAGGAGGAGCTCCATCACTTAAATAAAGAGGAAAGAGAGGGATCAGCTATGTCCTGTGTAGTCTCTGGAGAATTCTTAAGAGCCCAGTTTAATGCCAATCAAGCTTAATATATCTTCACACTGGTTTAACTAGGAACAGGACTGGACTCCAAGGAGCCTGTGTGAGCGCAGATGTCCTCAGCTCCCAATGCACTGAACAGAAGCTGGTGGTCCGCGTTCCCACGGCCAGGCACTAACCACCCCCATATGCTATCTCAGTCAAAGTGTTAACCACCTTCAGAGCTTAACATTAACTCCTGATCCAGCCATAAATGAGTTCCCAGCAATAAACTGCTCTGCTTTTTTTTTTTTTAAATCTTGTTCTAATTATTAAAGAGCAAAACACTGATGAACAACACTGATTACTTATTCTAGAAAAAAAAAGTACCACCCTCCAGCTGCTCTGCTGGTGAATCCCCCGCTTGCTGCTTGTTGGGATTTACTCGCAGCCCATTGCATCTGAAACCAATTACTGCAACACCATCCTCAACATTAATTCCCTTCTCCTCTCTGAAATCGGAAGCAATATGGTACATTCAGAAGATAATTTTTCATCTGTCTTCCTAAAGGGAAGATCTCAGCTGTTCAATGGAGATAATGGTAAATGAGTCACCAATTTCAGAAAGTGAAGCTTTCCAATGTCCCTTTATCAGAAATCATTGTCCGAAATTTCAGCTGGTGATTTACGAAACTTTTTTTATATGAATGTCACCAAGACACAGAGAAATCTGTCAGCGCTCTGTGTGATCTTAAAGACAAATTGCAGCAATATCTTGTCAACCAGCTCTCAAACTTACTTCACTGCCTATTCTCATTGCACCTGTTTCACTATTAGTTTTTCTCCCAGAAAACATTTCGCTCAACTTCCTTCAGCAATACTCTCTGAAAATTAAGTATTTATCTTCCTTTTTAAATAAATCCCTTTGTTTTCAGTGAGAAGAAGCGCTTATTAAGTGACTAGAATTATCAGGCGGTTGCATTTATGGTGTGGCAATATTAAAAAGAAAAACTGTGCCACCAGGCTCTGATACATTGGTGAGACGATGTTCTGCCACAGTCGGTTTCGGGAAGGAAAGCCACCCCTTGCCACCTCCCTGCACTCCTGTCACCTGTCACCTTTATAAGCCCTGTTCCTGCATCTGCCTGGTCTCTGCGCTCTGGTGCAGCTGCACCTGTGGTGCACCCAAATGTTCTCCCCCATTAGAGATCCTCGGCTCACACTTCAGCAAGCAGCAAATGTGCTGCCGCCCACCTGTTCCCTTGGACCAGACATCTGAAGAGTGGCTTTTTAAGAGGCAGAGCCTTTAGTCCAAGAGATTTTGCTATAGCAAGTATGTACTCATACATTTTCTGCTATTCAGCAGGACGCTAACAATAAGAGGAAATGAAAAAATCAGTAATTCATTCAATTCACCAAGCAGATGTAACTTGTGCCCTTCCACATAGACTTCCCTATGCTAAATATTAATCATAACAATTAGACCTTCTAGTAGATGACATTGTGCTTTCTCAAATTGCTGCGGAGCATTAAGACTCGCTGCTCGAGTTCTCTGGCGCCTGAACTATTGCATCGCTATGCATAACATTAGGAGAATTAAACAATTCAAATCTGTGCTGTTATGACCAAAGTGACACAACGAAGCAGTTTTCAGTTTCCGTGTCTGTTCTCTGAATACAATCTGAGTCTTTCTAATAATAAATTCAAAACATTTACATCCTGACAAGGCATTATAAAGAAAGTTAGAAAAGCAGCAACAACATAAAACCAAACCCAGCTGAGGATCGGACCTTGCCAGTCATTGAGGTGAGGATGAGAATGAAAAGCTGTATGTTTTCAATAAAATTTTAGTCCAAGTACTCTCAAGACATACTCCTCCACCATATACAGCCTCTATTTTTTGAAACTATCAGGTTAAAATGAAGAACTGTTTGTATGGCCCTTGGTTTTTCCATTATGTTGACTGAGAGGTTACATTTGGCAGTTGCCGTTTGTGGCTCACTGATACCTGAAACAGTGCAGGCAAGAAGTTTTCAGTGGATGAAACCGAAAGAATAATCAATTGAATAAAACTTCCAGCTACTGAATTCAAGTCCCAAAAGAAGGGCCCTTTCTGGTGGTTTTAGTCTGGCTTGGTCCTGACCTGAAGCTTAAGTCCTGAACACATCCTCTGTCCAGGCTGATTTTGTATCAGCACTGCCCTGCACAATCCCCCAGGTGGACAAGCCCTTATTAACACCGTGCAGAGATGGCGAGCAGCTGTACTGCTCCAAGAGGCAACGTCTCACTCCTTTTGTTACCCCCTTCCCAATGCTTGTGGGCTGTGCAGATGAGTCACTGGCACTTGAGACGACTGTGTGCACCAGGGGCTGTAATTTCCCCCCCGTGCAGCCCACTTGTGCTTTGAGCAGAGTTTTCCTGCCCACACTTCAGCACAGGAGAGCTGCCGAGCCCACGGCCAAGCTGAGAGCGAGCTTCGACTGTGAGGATCACAAGAAATTTGCAGCACCGTGTTTGTAGTATCTTGTACTCTGTTGTTCCCAGAGAGAACGCCTTCACTTTTACTCGCAAGATCTTTGTGTTCCCCACCACAATCAAGGAGAGGAAATCTGACTGTAGACCTTTTTGTTCTATACTATCATTTCATGTTGGTTTGGTGTGTTAATCAAAGTGTCAGTAATGGCTGCAAAGAGAACTCATTCAGTTCTCAAATGAAGAGAAATCTGAGCTTTCTAGCACTGGCACATTTTCCAGTGTATAAGCTTTTTCACCAAGTAATTATTTCATTTTCCAGAAAGATTACTGATTACATCACGTTGGGAAAAACTAAGAGAGGGGCCCTTTATCTTCCCCATGTTTTTGCAATTCTTGTACAAACTTATACTTGTTACCATGAAAAATGACAAATTTGCCATCTGATCAAAATGTTAACAAGGTAAGTGTCAGTGAGATGGATCACTGACTGTCACTGCAAGCCAGAACATGAGGATACATTGATATTTCTCAATATATTCACTGCTTCCCCAATGTTCGCTAACAACATTTCTACTGTGAGTGTAATAAATCACACAGAAATAACAAGCTGCATAGGATCTCTAGGATATGATAGATTTGTCGTAATAGCAGTATCTGCAAGGTAGAAAACAATTGGTAATGATCTATAGAAAGACCTAATCAACTGTCATTTGCTATAATGTGGCAGATGAAGCAAAGATATGAAATCCATAATGCTTCTTTAGCCACTGCCCCCCCAGCACATACACACGCATCAAGTAGGGAATAGTAAAAAGAATGAATGAGCTTTGGGGTCGCAGAAGTAGAAAAGAAAGTTAATAGCATGCCCTGGATGCAATCATTAAATTATACACTGCTGAACAAGGCAAAGGATAATCATAGAATCTGCACAGTCCTGTAACAATGACAAAAGCTTTTACCAAGCCTGCTCCTCCCCCTTTGCTTTATTTCTTTTTCATCAGTTTCAGTATCTTAAAAAGCACTTATGTCAGAGTGAAACCAAATGCAAGTGGAGCTGGATAACACAACAAAAAGCCGTCCCGAGTTCACAGGGGACCTCAGAAGACTGATAGCAAGATGTGCCAAGGCTCTCTATGTGTTTTGTGCAGTTCCAGAGATCAAAAACAAATGGCTGGTTTGCATCGGACTGTGCCAGGCCCCAAACTGGCTGCTGAGGCTTTAGTGTTCCTTTGCCTGCTCCCATGTGGGAGCGAAACAAACGCCTTCCAGCAGACACGAGCAGGACGTGCAGTTTCAGTTTACTGAAACACAGAAGTTTATCAGAACTACCTTCCAAGGAGCTCAAGTGGTGCCCAGGCTTAAAGTCCAAAGTCTTACATTTTTATAGACTGAAATACCCTCTTCTCCTCATTGCATTCTCCATTGCCATCCACCTGCAATAACTTCCAGGTCAAGAACTAACACTCTCACCTATTACCCCATAAACTCCCCAGGTTACACCACAGATTTTTCTTGCTGGCCACATCAGCCAAGCCTCTCTGGAGAACAGGGCAGTGTAGTGCAGGCAAGGGGAATCTTGGGTTTAAAACTTCAAAAGAAAAGTTCAACACATTTTTATAAGAAGTAAATGGACACTTCTCTTATTTTATCTTTTCATTTTTTTTTTCCCCACAAAGGCTGGTGGAAGAACAACGGCTGCTTTGCACTACTTTGCTTGCAAATCACATTTTGCTAAGTGAATGCATTTTTGGGAGCAGGGGGATGCCACGCTGCCTCAGCACAGCGGTGCTCTGCTCCAGCATCCTGCCCAGCAGCTGCTGCAGGGGAATGTGCAGGAAACCTCGTACTGGGCAATTATGGGAAAACCTGTTCAGATCCAAATTCTTCTCCCAGCCCCTCTATCAGTCAATAAAAATTGGCACATCTTGAAACATGGAGGTTTGTATTTTCTCAAGCGCTTGTTTCAAGTCCTTCCTGATGTTTGTAACTTAGTGTTTTCCATATCAGAGAGTTTTCTAAAGGCCATATTTTCACAAATTCTCATCTTCCAGCGCTAAAGCAAGCTGGACTCATTTTGGAAAGGGCTCAGCTCTTTGGTGAAAGGGAACTGCTGCGTTCTTTTGCAAATCTGTCCTTAAAGGGTCACAACAGGAGCTGTTCTGTGTTGAGCAGTTTTGAAAATCCATCCTCAGTGGGAGGTGCTAAGCCTTTGGAAATCTGGTGCTCAACACTTTTGATAATCTGGTTCCAAGTTAAGTAATAGGGGCCAAATTATGTGATTTAGAGACAGAAATTCCCTACTGACAACAGTGGAGATTTCCATTCGGTGATGAATGGCTCAATAGGATTCTGGAATAATAGACCCATGAAAAGTGGATAATGCAACAAAATAAACATCAAAGGGTAGGACTTTCCTTTTCAATCACGTCCCCTTGCACTCTATATAAAAGGACTGAAATATTCTGACATGAAACAGGGAGAAGGAATGTTCAACTGTACAGCCCTGTATTCTCTTCTAAGATTAAAACACAGCATTTTTTAGGAACAGTGTATTCATATAATATATAATGGGCAGTTTACATGTTATATAAGACCCTGATAGTATTTGGACCAGCCTCATCTCATGTGCATGGACATGCACCAAAGAGAGAAGAGCCTTACATTTCTCCAGCTCTGTTCTACACTGGGAGCAAAGTTCTCTCAGTTGAGCTCATCTCCTCTTTGCTTACGAACAAATGAGCTCCCTCTCTCTCCCTTAAATATTTTCAGCATTCAACAACTTCTATCCACAATTCTGATCAAAGGTGAGGTTTGTGCACAATTATTTTATGACTGCTTGCGGCATTTTTGACTGAGAATTTCAGGAGAAACTACTAGTACTCGGATGAGCTTGGCCACCACAGAGCTTGAACCTCAGGCAACTTATCCACATTCCCATGACAGTTTTGGCCCTACTTGGTAGCATGATTAAAACCTCTGCTCTCCACTTCTGCTGGAATATCCTGTTAAAGGGCTGCCTGTGCATTTAGAGGGGTAGGTTTAAGCATGGAGCTAAGGAGCGTAGGCATGTTGTGGGCTGGATGGGAGTACATCGTGTTTCCTTCATGGCCCCAGGTCTTTTCCAAAGCCCTCAACAGAAGACTGTTACTCACAGGTCCCTGTAACATAGCCCGACACAGGGGCACACAGGTTTTTGGTGGCCACAGGAACAGTCTGTTCACAGGACCTGAAGACACTGTTATGAGGACAGTGGGAAGAAAACAGGGTTGCATGCTGGGGAGAAGAATTGGGCACTGGGCTAGTTACTGGAACAAGGTTATTTAGCTGGTGTTAATGCTATCTTTCTGTTGCAGAACTTATTTGTCTTGGTGAAACCATCGGTGAGGCAGAAGAGACTGAGACATGGAAGGCACTGTACCCCAAATGAGGGGAGCAAGGCAGAGGATCAACATTTTCATCTTACCAGAGAAAAACTGGTTATCAAGATGTAATTTGCTAATAAATGCTGTTCCGTGTAATTAAAAGAAACCAACAACAAACAAAAATGACTGTGGACCAGCAGGAAACAAGACACTCTCCATGAAGAGTGGTAATTCAGAGAACACCCACCAAGCGGCCCACCTTCCCCATTCTCCCTCTAGAAACAGACCCATTTTATAAACGGTGATTAAGGCACTAAAGAAAAAACTATTAACATGATTCACATGTAGAAAACAAGGTTATTAGGAGTAGGGATCATTTCAGCACATTGTTCTCCTTAATAAGCATAGCAACGAGTAATTGAGTTTCAGGCAATCTCCAAGGTGGCGCTTTGTTGAGAAAACAGAACTTGGCATGATGTCTACTTTTCCTTTAATTACACTGCCCTAATGAGCAACTTTCTTTACTCTCAGCAAATTTATTTCTTCAGAAGAAGCAACAGTAATAAATGTGTAAAAAGGATCACCAGGTAGTACCAGAAAAGAAAAATCAGCAGCTTAAAATGACAAGAGGTTGCTAAAAGTGGTGGAAAAACACCAGATTGTTCTCAGCTTCATTATGTTTACTGCACTTAAAAGTGAAATAAAGAAGGTTAATCAATGGAACACATTATCTAACCTGGGAACTGTCCTTGTTCTACTGGTATTTTTCTTCCGCACGTGTTCACGAGAGCCACCCAGAAACACAAAGTGCTGATACATGAGTCTGAAGCTCCTCTGCTCGCACGCAGCAGAGGGCAATCGTGCTTCATGCCCTTGTGCAAGACCAGAGGAGAAAATCACATGTCAATAACATCCTACTGAGTGTTGACACCACTCACTGCAACTTCATAGAGGAGGATAAAGGGCTGGCTTTCCAAAAGTCTTCAAGGCATTTAGACACTTGACTCCTGTTCAAAGCCAATGGCAGGCAATGTCCCAGCTGTTTTGCTTATATTTTTTTAGAAAATTCCACCTGATAATCTACTCATGGCAAAGGACTCCCTGGATGTGCCTTTCTGGAGCAAAAAAAGAGCTGGGACACTCCATATATGTGTTCATTCTTACCACTTTTTCCCTAAACATTTGGTATGAGAGACCACATCAGTGAACGCGGACCCCCAGTCCTACCTAGTAAAACCACTTTTATCTACAGGTGGGTGAACATGTCACCTCTTGTGAGGTGCCCTGAGTTGTCTTCCTTCACAAAGGTGCAACTGCTACAGCTCACAGGTCTTAGTTGAATTAAGCCAGTGTACTCCCAGGTGACAGTCTGACTGTAAATGCCAGTATTATTCTCCAGAAAAAAAAGCTGAAGCAAAGTTCTTTAGAGCCATCCAAGTTTTCAATATTGCTCAAAGCTGTGGAGCACATCCCAGCATATCTATCGGCTACCTTAAGGCCACAGAATGAACTCCACGTGTTGAATTACCGCCCATAGCTGTAGATGGGTGATCAATCCACCTCCCTCCTTTTGCTTGTTCAGAGATTCATGGATGTATCCGCACTCAGCAGCTTTACCCTGTCTCACTCCATAACCTCACAATATCCCTTCACCTCTCTGCATCGCACCTGCCAGTACCATTACTTAATGCACACACAGAGCTGGCAAGAACCTTAATTAACATATGTACAAAAAAAATACTCTGAGGTCTCCAAAACCAGGCACTTCAGATGCAGAAGTGTTGAAGGAAATGATCTTCAAATAGAAAATCTGAAAGTGCGAGAGGAAGCAGACACCTAAGACCTTAAGTGTTTATTGCAGCTTTATGTATTGTTATTTCTTCAGCCAGCCTGCCACAGAAATGGCAGGGGTATGGGAAGAAAGTATGTTAGCACTTAGAGCCTACTCATAAATGCATTAAGTGCAACTATTTTACTGTGACAAAAAAATCAGGAGGAGAACAGAGTCCCTTCTCCTGGGGAGCTAATCTCAATTACTGCTCACAATCACGCTCAGCTGAAGAAAAACCTGTGTAGCTCTCGTGCTGTACGTGATGTGGCAGTTGTGTGTATTTGCCACTTCAAAAACACTAACGTAATGAACGAGAACAGACTTTTTCCTTACAAAAAGGAAGAAACAGTGATCGTTTAAGAAAAAAAAAACAAAACCAAAAAAAACCACAATTCTAAAAATAGGCCTTCCATTAAAAATTCTATTTATTGCAATACCTTCCCACTTCCACAGAGATTACAGTCCCTAAAAGCAAGTTGCCAGGACACAGAAGTAATTTACGTTGGCAAAAGGGAGATAGAAGTGCTTAGTTGGATTTGCTTTTATGTTTGCCACAAACTCATGATCAGTTTTTGCAATCAAATGCAGGAAGGGGTTCTTTGCCAGCCCCATTCACAACGCTGCAACTGTCTGGGCAATGCGGGACAAAGGCCGCCCTTATTTCCCTGGTTATAGGAATACCTGGTGCTTGGATAGCTATAATTAGGTTGCAAGTCAGCCAAGTGGGATTTTGAGGCTTATTTCTTCCTGAAGCATTAAGGGCTGCTGCTCGATGTGGGCACCAATAAACACTTTCTCCATTTTGCAGAATGTAAAAGCTGAAGTTTGGGGAAAATGCTCTGCTGCTCGAAACCTTTTCAGTGGCTCACAGCAATACAGGGAGGCGCTTTCAGGGAAAAGAAGATGTTAGCACACAAGTTAGCTGTCAGAAAGATAAAAGTTTTCTGTACATTGAAAACAGCTACACAAACTGTTGTTGAAAAGAGATCATACATTTCTGGTAACTAATTACATTTTGGAGGTGTTTAAGTTTTGCCCCCTGAAGGAAATATCATTAGCTCCTCTCTACTTCTGAGGATCCTGTGTTTTAAAACACACACTTATTTCCACAGAGAATTAACAATTCCGAAGACTTCGCAGTGATATTGGCATTTTAAAGCTCCCTGCAACATGACATCACCAGTGTGGGAGATAGGGAGTGCAGAGGAGGCAATGAAGCTGGTGAGGGGCTGGAGCACAAGTGTGATGAGGAGTGGATGAGGGAGCTGGGGCTGTTCAGCCTGGAGAACAGGAGCTGAGGGGAGACCTTATCACTGTCTGCAACTGCCTGAAAGGAGGTTGGAGCATGGAGGGTGTTGGTCTCTTCTCCCAAGGAACAAGTGATAGGACAAGAGGAAATGGCCTCAAGTTGCGCCAGGGGGGGTTTAGATTGGATATTAGGAAAAAATTATTCCCAGAAAGGGTTGTCAGGCATTGGAACAGGCTGCCCAGGGCAGTGGTGGAGTCGCCATCCCTGGAGGGGTTTAAAAGGCATTTAGACGAGGTTCTTAGGGACATGGTTTAGCGCTAGAGTTTGGTTATAGTTGGACTCAATGATCCTGATGGTCTCCTTCCAATCAAAATAGTTCAACAATTCTATGATTCTGAAGCTCTTCACAGCCCCACCCCAAGGGACACCTTCTGGTTTGAAGTGTGGTCACTGATCTGCTCAGGGCAGCGCTGAAACCCACCTGTCCCTGCAGCACCACCCTGCGCAGGGTTAGAAACGCTCGCTCCGAAATTTGAGGGCTGGAGAACAGTAGGAGAGAGGGGAGCAGACTCTCACATCATCAGGAGGGAAATAGACTTTTAAAAAGCCAGTTGGTGTCTGTGCACAACAATGAAGCTTTATGTCTCTATAAACTGACAAGTCAAATTGTTCTCCTGGGCCCAATTCTCAACATCAGCGCCATTTGACGGTGATAGCTGCCTCCTGCCTCTGCAGCCTAATGGCTCTGTCTGCCAGGAAGGGCAGGCAGGATGATTAAAATAAGCATTAACAGAATGGTTTGGTGATTAGCTTCTCCCTCTCTCTTTTTTCTCTTTGCTTTTTTTTTTTTTCCTTACATATACTTTTGGTCTGTCAAAGCCTGCTAAAGCCTTTTCTTCATTAGCAGTGTACTTAACAAGTGTAAATTTAAAGTATTCATTTTCTTAAGGCCAAGGATTAAAGCAATTAGGGAAAACCGCTGCAACCTAGCACTCAAGTAAGTTCTTAACAAGGAAAAGACACAACGGTGCTTAACACATTCAAGCAAAACCAAATTGTGTATAATTATCCTGACACTGTCCAACTAAACTTTCACTTTGCTGCCATGATTTGTTAAAATGTCCTTTCTGAAACTGAGATAAACTTCTTTCCTAGTACGCATACAGGTCTGACATCTCTTTGGACTATCTTCATGGCAAAAACATTGCAACAAAACTGATGTCCACTCTCATTCTGTACCCATTTTACCATCAGTCTTCGCATGGGCTTCGTCCCTCACCAGGTTTGCCCATGGGATACCTGAGCCCTTGCAATGCCAGCAACCACCCAGTGTACTTGCATCTTGGGGACCCAAAATAAAATGATTTGGAGCAAATGCCTCTAGAAAGGGAAGCCATACTCCTGCAGTATTTAACCTAAAATAATTTTGTAGCTTTGCCTTTTATGCACATTAAGTCCTTCTTAACATATGGCGATGATGGTATAGAAGGGGCCTGATCTATCTTTGGCAATGAATTTTTTAGCTACCGTTTTAAATGCACCAAACTGAGACTTGCCTATGATAAACTCTGTAGCATTTTTGCCAGACCCCAAGCTGTAATGTAAAGTGTTGTCTTCTACAGAAAGAGGTGAGGTGTTAACTGTGAAACCACAGCAAGCTGGTAACAGAAAGGTGTTAACTTTGGAGCCTCAGGGATGACAATTTATATTTCAATGTTGTTAACTGTTCCACTGATGACTGTTGGAGCAGAAACACTGAGCAAAGGCGTGACATAATAAGATCTTGAAAACTTATTTCTCGTATCTATATGTTTTTTCACTCTTTTGACTCAAAAATAAATTAACTTGACCTTGCAGGTATTGGTAAACACATCCCATCATACGTTTATTTACTTCCCAACCAGGAAGAACACTTAGCTCGATTAATATACCTCCACCTTCATTTTAAAAGTCATATCTAGAAAGTGACAGATCCCATCACATCCGAATCACTGATGCTGCTACTTCCGTGCTGGGTGAGCCAATGTAACCGCCAGCAAAAAACAGTTCAGACGGTGTCTCCTATGAGATGACAGCTTCCCAGGTACCCACCACTTGAACTTCCACTGGATAAAGCTGATCCCTCAAAATACTGTGATCCACATTTGCGAGATAATAGATAAAGGAACTGCTCCGAATTGCATGGTACAAAGAGTTTTTTCCTTGTGGGATCACAAGCTAAAATTACAGCATCTTTACATTGCTGCATGTGGGTCAGGGGGCTGAGTCACCACGAGCTACTGGTCACATCAGAACCGGTCCTACGGATTGCGAAGGGACCCTCCAAATCCTTGCTATCGGTAGAACAAAGTGCTGAAGCCACCTGTTGTGCAGCACATTGGATTTTAGTGCCATTCAGTTTGAGTTACCAACTAGCTGCTCCTATATCCTGAACCTTAAAAAGAATGCATGGGAGTATTTCATTTTAAGTTTATGGCAACATTTTCAGCTTAGAGAAGAAAAATTTCTCTTTGGAAAATGCCAGCTCCCTGATAGTTTCTTTACTTTCTATCTCATCAATTCCAAAAAGTTGAGTATCTAGGATACTAATGGGGTATGTTCTCCCCACCAGCCTGAATTCAGTGCACACTGTGCATCAAAGGATAAGCAGAGGTCTGGAGACAGTTTTACCTTGGGGACTAGGAATACACAAAAAGCACTTGAGCAGTTAAGCAAGTCCAAGCGGGGACAGAGTAAACAGGCCTGAGAGTTTATTGTTAGTTTTAATCCCTTTATCACCAACTTGTCTTTGGTTGGAGGTTCTTTGTCACTAAGTCTCTTGCCAATGAACTACCATCAAGAACACAAACGAACAAACACTTCATGAGCTAAACATAGTAAACATTCAACAGAAGGGGCCAAGAGATCTTTTGTAATGGTCACAATAATTTGTCTCTACTACATTATAGATTTAATGTAAGTAATTTCTGGAAGCTGATATTTCTTACCTATGAGGAAAACAATAGTAGAAACCTCGAGGCAGGAAAGGGTAAGAAGCAGCAAGAGCAGTGATGGAATGCAGAGACACAGCTGGGCTAGAGGTCAATGAGACAACACAGTGATATGTAAAATGTCTAATGTACATTGCTTTCCAGCCAAAGTCGAGGTGTAAGTGCATCTGTGTGATCATGAGGGATGGCTGACTTAATGGGAACCCTTCTAACCACTTCTAATTCATTCCTATAGTTGAGCTGATTCAATTTCTCTAGATCGGATGGAAGATACCAGTGAATGAAATGGCTCTTAATCAGATCTGATTACGATATCCTGCCATCTTAAAATAAGTAGAGCAATGTACACAGCAGACAGGAAGGTGTCAGAGATGTCAGGTATCAAATTAAGAAATGCCTCACAAGGTTGGAGAGGGCAGAAAATAGCACAATCAGTGGGGTTCCTATCTGGGGAGATATATGTGACAATAGGATGTCTGCCAGTATTCCTGCTGGGCCCTACTGACAAATTCATCCAGTTTGCCTTATGTAGGTTGGGCGAACGCAAGAAGCTTGCAGGGCATGCCAGCAGTCTCCAGGGGGTTTCAAATCATGAGCACATAAATATCATGGTTGTAAAAATAAATCATCCTGTTTAACTCAAACAGGAAATTTGTTTGATGGGGGAAAAAAAAAAAAGTAGTAGTTTCAGGTCAACTCAAAAAGACTTTTTGTCCATTCAGCTACCAAATCCAAAACATAATTATTTGCACACTTCTAGCTTCTACTGCAATACTCTCAGTTGGAAATGTTCACACACAGTTAATCCGACTTGCCCTGCTGGAGTCACTATAATATCACAAGACGCATGAAGCAAATGGGAAAGGCTTATGCTCCTTGGCCAGCAGAACCTCCTCTGATGCTCAGTCAGAAAGAGCAACCATGGCAAGACCAGGATAAAATCCACAGCCCCCTAGGAAGAATTTATTTGCTGCCGCATCAGAAGAAGATGGGGAAATAAACTTGTACCTGGAAAAAAAGGTTGTGTTTGGTTTTTAATACCGATTTAGATTCCCTGCTGCATCCCTCCCTTTCCATGGGTTTACCCATGCAGGGTGCAAAGAAAGCAGAGTCTGGCCCCAAGGGAGCTCAGATGCAGCAGACTGATCTACCAGCAGACTACAATATATTCCCAGAAGGTGCAATATAATTCTGAGGCCAAGGAAAAGCCTATTAGCTCTGCATGCCGTTAATTTTCATGAATAGTTCAATCCAATGCTCACAGAAACCATTGGACGTCTTTCCATTTTATCTAGCAGGACCAGGATTAGAGTTTATTTATCTTTTCATTAGATACGTTATCTTTAAGTAGGAAGCAGCCCATACCGTTCAGTGCAGCTGTGCACGTTTCAAGCCCTCCATCAGCTCTGTGCCCAGCAGCACACGAGATGCTGTCTGCAGGTCGCAGTGAAAGCATGTCACAGTCAAACCACTCATGGAGAATTAAACTTCAGGCTTGTTTGACTAAACTTCTAAATTCACCACGGCTCCCTTGTTTTGCCAGCCTAAAGCAGCAGCCCAGCAGGTTCTTGAGTCACATGCCAAAATGCCTCCTTTATCCTCCCAGGAATTGGAAATGATTACTAATAGGTATTCTTGCTGAAATGATTTAACATAATGTGCTGAATGAGATCACTAAGTCAAAATATCTTTCCTTAAGTGACTCTCTCACTGCTTTCCTGAATGCCAGAGGGGAAGGAGGCCAGCATGAAGCAAATTCTTTTGCTGGCTTCTGCGTTTTACAAAATCTTTAAGTTACTGCAGAATTCACATCAGGAAGTTTCACCCAGGCTCATTGCAAGAGGTGAATGATGCAGATCTGGCAGGCAGCCGGAGGATGGAGACAGAGGGGTTTGGGTTAACTTCTCTCATTCATGCTTCACCCTTTTGCAGTATTTTCAGTGCCTTCCAGTCTAGGTTGGGAACTGATGACAGGTGAGGAAATGAGGTGGGCATGAAAAGCTGGTGAGGGGATGGGCACTCTTTGCCCTTCATGTGCATCACTGTTGCAGGTGCATCTGTTACAGCAGGATGCGGCCACCAAGTGGAACACAGAACTTGGGGAAGAACAGGAGTTTGTACCACTAAACACATCGCTGCATGCCAGGGAGGCTCAGGGTTTTACTGAGAGGCTGCCCTTACCCATCCCAGTCTGTCAGCCTCAAAACTAACTTATTGAGGTCAGTACTCATAGCAGCAGTATTGCAGACTTTTGATTCAGTCTTCCTTTCTGAGAAAGTCCCAAACTCTCTGGCCCAGTCCAGCTATTACCTGCCAACCTAAAGGATGATGAATGTTATTTATATTGCGGTAATGGCTAACCACTCAGTGGAGACCAGGGACAGGCTGTGCTATGGACTTTTCGCACACACACTGAGCGAGGACTGCCCACAGATGGCTGAGTGCATGAAACTGCTGAGACGTTTCAGGATAATGTTCTTGAACGCCTTGGACACGATGACCTCCAACAATTCTGCAGCACTTGTGCTGACTGCAACAACACGGGGTGCTATTCTACAGTAAAGATGTTCATTAATACCGAGTTCTTATCAGTCACTGTGACATGCCCTTACAACAGCAAAAACTTGTCTGCTTCAAAGCAGGCAACTCCTTCATGGGAAAGCCTTTAAGCTCCTTGATTAATAAATGTAAAAATATTAATCTATTTTGAACTGAAGAGAGAATATAGAGGAATAAAGATGTATTCTAACTAAAAGTTTTCCTAACATTTAGCTGCTATAGTTTTGCTGTCCAAGAAATAAAGTGAATCAAGGAGTAAGAACTACTCAAGATGTAGATGAAAAAAAGTGATCCAGCAATAGTAAAACACGAAGGGTCTGATCCTACAAAAAAAAAAGCCTGTGAGACCAACTTAACTCTGACATGTGTACACTTGCAGGATTAGGCTTCAAATAATTAGAGGAAAATGTAAGAACCGAAAAACTGTATCTTTAGCTTTCCACTACAGTAAACCCAAGGATGGACAGCAAATACTCCCTGGAAATACCCTCCAAAGAAATAGCCCTGCAAAGATGCAGGGGAAATACATCCAAGTCATTAAATGCAGATTTTTTTTTCATTATTAATGATTCTCTCTGTATATTAGAAAAATCACACAGTGACTTCTTTTATATGCACTGATGTACAGAAACCTAAAATATTAAGTGACATATTCCACCAAGAAATGCCTTAGAGCAGGTGCTGTAGAATAGGTGTCAGCCCCTCTTCTATCCCTCCTACAATTAAAGTTCCAGTATTGAAGTTCTAAATATATATCCAGAAACCAGCACATATTCGTGTCCATCAGCAACCTTATTAAAACCCAAGTGGTAAAGATATACCTTTCCTTTAAGTATACTCTTTACACTTGAAAGCTGCTTTAGATGAAGCTATGTCAGAGCTTCACAGCCAAAAGCCTGAAAATACCAGAGCCAAGTAAACAGGCTAAGCGGGGATCAACCTGATATGCTTTTTCTGTCTTTTCAATCAGATGAGCGGTCACTTCCAAACAGAACGGGAGAAATAAAACATACGGCGAGAGACTGCAAGTATTTTCTATCTGTCTCAACTCTAGAAGTCTCCTAAGAGGACTGATGTCTCAACATCTGGGCATTCCTTTCGCTGTCAAACACTCTGAGAGCAATGGGATTTGTCAGCAATCTGCTGAGCATACACAGATGACATCTGCAGAGCTTGGAGAGCTCAAAGGCATTTACGGGTAGATAGGGGTTTGCAATAGATGTGTTGAACCAAAGCTGAGATCCAGAATCTGTGAAAATTGTGCCCAATAGCTCTAAAGCCTTTAGCTGCGGTAGTTAAACAGGCACCACATTATGCAAAATTTAGCCTGGGTGTACTTTACAATTACACAAATTGCTTAAGGGAAGCTCATCAGCCCCCATGTCACACACTACAAGGAAAAGGCTGTTGGGATGATTTTGGAAGGTGATCTTTGCTGCCTAAACTACAACTCCATCTATCGCTCAAACATATGGAAATGAAGCATCATTTATAAACACGTTTTGGATTGTCCTAAGTGCAAATTTAATGGATTATGGATTTAAAACTCTCTGCAGCATCTACATCGCACCTAATGGTACTCTGTCCCTCCTAGATTTTCAGCTTGTGTCCCCACCATGATCTACATATCTTCCTAAATATTTTAAAAGCTCTTCTTGACACAGGGATATGTCTTGTTGGTACAACACAGAGATGCATTATATCACAAGATTTTTGCCTTACTGACATAGCCTCCAAGTGATTTCCAAAATCAGCTGCATTTTCAATAACTAGTCCATTTTGTATTTTTCAAAATAAATTTATCCACTTAGCATATTGCTTAAGCCCCACCATCCTCCAATCCGGCCAGCAAAAGAACTTTGTATCAAACTTTTTATAACACCAAATGTGTTCTTTTTTTCCTTGTCATTCTAAGAAATGAAACCTTCATTCAGCTACAGTCTGTACAAAAGCACATTAGCTCTGTGGTATGCAAGAATAGCTGGGTAGGTGCTGAGGCTATACATTCTTCTGCTAAAAGATAAATTAACACAGCTGTGCCTAAATATTTTTGTTTTCTATGTCTGCTACAAGCAACACCTACAATTGCTATAACTGAAAATGACAAGATGAAAACATTTTTCACCAATTTGCCATCCTTTTGCATTTAACAAGACTAAATGTGTAGTCTAGTTCATTAACAGAGTTTTGCCTGTTTGTATTTACATATAACAAGGGAGAAACAGATGTGCTAAAAAAAAAGAAGAAAATGGCATTGTAAATACATTAAAAATGGAAAGAGAGTTTGTGGGTTGCTGCAGCATCTAAAACTACTTAGCACATTTCAAAAGTAAAAAATGTTAACTTCCAAGTTGCCTCACTTAACTGCTTTCAATTACAGCAGCGCATACCATGGCCATCATGTATTTACATTTGATCTCCTTGCTCAGCAGTCTCATTATAAGGTTTTTACTTTCATTAGTGGGACTCTCAGTCTCTACCTGTCATGTGACTGGTCAGTAATAAACTTTTTTCACCACTTTTGCATAGTTAAGTCACTAGAAAACTTCAAAATACACTATTTTTTTTGCAAGTAAGGAGTTGTCATCATGTATATATCACAAAGAAAAAAATACAGAAGCACAATATGTCATGAATTCTCTTTCAAGCAGATTATATTACAGTAGCACTGAACAAGCTTATATTAATTACTTTCAAAAAGAGGAGGAGATGACATATTTGAGATAGAGGATCCTACCAAACCACGAAGAACCATCCGTAAATCTAACAATAGTGCAAATTTTTCATTAACTCATTGTGACAGCTGTCAAGCTGGGGAAAACTTTTTGTTAATGCCAGTACCATTGTTCATCTGAACAGAAACCAGTCAGTCACACTGCAACAGCTTATGTCCCCAGTTCCACCATACAATCTGCACACATGCGTATATTACAATGTAAATTAAAGAGCAATTACATGTATATGCATAGCTGTACTTTGATTTGTAGTTTTGGGGCTGCAATGTGATTTGTCCAGAGCCGGAGCAGAGCCCTACAAAAAGCAGGGCAGAAGGCAATTTGTGATTATTGAGCTGTAACGAGCCACCTGTGTTTTCCCTGGCTGGAAAGGGGAGGTTTGGCACCCCAGGCTGACAGCTGGGGTAGAACACGCTCCCTGCTTGCCAGGCTAACCGTGTGGTCACCCTTTTCCCTTGTGCCCTCAAAATAAGAGAACACAACTATTGGTAGAGATGTCACCTCGCTCTGTGTGCAGTGACAGACTGAAGTACCAACGACATCGACTGCATCTTCTCTTGGGACCCCGTGTGACCACAGCTTGACCCAGAGCTCACAGGGAAACCCCCATTCCGTCCTCGTTCCATCACAGGCTCTTTGCAACCAATATAATGCAGAGATCCCATTAACTACCTCCAGTCAAGACAGGGCCTATATCAAGGTGATTTTATAACAGCAAAACCAACTCTGAACAAGAAATGGAGTGCAGCCCTTACCTCCTCGTAGATGTCATCATTCCTGCTGAAGTCTCCGGCCCTCCTTGGAAGGATGTGGACATGAACATGCTGAAAACATGAAACAAAATAATGGTGATTATCAAGCCCATGACTTTTTTCTGTATTATCAGCATTATTCTCCACACATACAAGTAACCATGCATGGGCTCCCACAGCATTATTTTCAGAGGAAAACACATTAACCTGTTCCATAAGTGTATCTCAACTCTTTGGAGAATACAAAAGATGAAAAACACAAGAGAGCAGCTCTGCTGTATTGTATGAGCTTCAGAGTGAAACGCCTGGAAGTTCAGGGGCTCTGTGGAATTATTCATAGTTGCCAGTCAGCGATGTATTTAGCCACAGCTTTGAAATGACAATGTACTTTGGAGCTGCATGTTGTGACCTCCAAACTGAGAAGAACAGAAGGTGCCAGTGATGGGACACGGCCACAGCAGGTGTGGGCAGCTCAGTCCTGTGCTGAGGAACTGATGGGACACGAAGAGACCACACAGGCAGAAAGGCTGTGAGACGAGGACACGCATCAGGCTGTTCAGCACAGCTAACACAATGCCTTTTGCAAGATGAAAAAGACTACCATTTTGCTTTTCCTCCCAGGTTTTTGCCCGAATACAACAGACTGAAGCCCCCAGTGGTAATGCCTGCAGGGACATGGGCTCCAGCACACCTAGTGTCCCCAACCCTGTGAGACACAAGAATTACGAGCCTGGTTTTGCAGAGCCTCAAGCATGAGCATCGCTCTCCTGGTGGCAGGACCATCACCTGGGTAGCAGAGCTAAGGACCAGGAGCTGGACAGGCAGCCTTGGGCTTTGTGAGGGAGGTAAGGGACAATGTAGTTTTGTCATTTGTCAGATATGGGGAAAAGGAGTAAAAATATGGACAAATAAACAAATACATGACTTGCCACCTTGCCAACTTGATGTTGTATCATTACTGGTACTACTTGGTTTTGATTTTTTTCTTTTTAAGAGATTATGACAGTCTTATCTTACCATATAGGAAAGGTAATTCAAGATTCTCACGACTCAAACTCTACTAGGAAATCAAACGCTCAGCTATCTGCTTTTCTGCAGTAAGTTCAGCTACAACATTGCGAAGCATTCTTTTATCTTTTCAACTTTCTCTTTTGGGGAAAAAACAAAAACACAACAAAAGAACCTCACAACCAACCAACAAAAACCCCAAAAACCCCACCAAAACAAAACAAATCCAACACACGACTGAGAATAATTCTTTAGGAAAAAAATGTACCACCTCAGAGAAGAGAAGCAGCAAATAATTTGAGTAACGGATCACATTTATGCACCTCCAGATCTTTTTAGATGGTGCCTAAATCCTTTTTTTCTTATTGCATCAGAAACAGCAGCCAATGTTTTACACAGAACTTAGAGAGCTTGTTCCTGACTCAAACTGACGAAGTGGAAATCAGCCGAAATTCATACACCTCATTGAAACATTCTCAAAACTTGGCACAAGTCTACAGTGAAATCCAAAATCAAAAAAGACTTTCTTAGGCTATGGTAAGAAAATTCAAACGCACTTATATTAACTTCAATCTATAAAAACATTTGCTCAGTGAATAAAATGGAATCACAAGGTTATTTCAGTTAATGAAATGTTCTAAATACCACTCTTTTTTTTTTCCTTAGCTTACCCTAGAGAAACTGAATATGCGATTGCTTATTCTTATCATTATCCACAGCATCCAGTGTATTCAGCCTAGAGATGAGGATGATTCTTGAGGGTTAAAAACTGTGGTTTTGAGTAATACATTAGTGATAGTGTTCTGATAGTGTATTATACTAATATATCATGAGAGCGATAGTGCTGTTCTGATGTATTAGTGCCATGTATCATCTGAACATCACTGCTCTCATGATGTATTGCTCAAAATCACAAGGCAACTTTAAAGATGGTCTTCAGTAGCCCTAGGCCTGAGATTTTGCTTTTGGACAGACTTTCAAGAAAAATAAAACAGAAGATTAAAGTTTGCAGTAGCACTGTAAAATTTCACTAGTGCATCACACCTGTTGTTTTATTGTAAATTTATTCATAAAAATAGAGAAGAATCTGCCAATCAGTTTCTTTTTCTTCTGCTACAAGGATTGTCAGTTTTGCTATAAATATCAATTTTCAGGAATTTCTCTTGATGATGTATATACAGTCTAATATCAGCTCTCAATATGTATCAGCTATCCTCCCAAAAGTTCAGCCGCCTTTAAGAGTAATTTTTATCTCTGCAGCAGTATGTGCCGGGATGGGCACGGGAGACGATCTGGATACCCAGCCAGCCAATTTGGAACATCAGACAGCACACAGGGATGGAGCCCAAAGGTCCGTGCAGAGATGCTGCACTGCAGATGCACACACCAGCACAGCAGGTAATGAATGAGCCTCACATGGGACCTTCTACCTAACATGGGCTCTTGCGATCAGCATGAAAATAAAAAAAAGGAAAAAAAAAATTGTTTATGACAGCATATGGGCCACTTGGCGTCAGTGGGGACATTCTCAGAGGTTACTCACCTTTACTACATGCATTATGTTCTAGCACAATGCCAGGCTGCATAGCAAAATCTGTCAACTGTATCGGAAAACAAATGAGTATTTCCAAGGTTTGAGGTTACAATCAATTTAAAAGAGAATAATTTTTTTGCTAGACATCCCAATTTTTATTTTTAAATTCCGTGCATGGAAAGTAACTAAATATCTGTGTTTTCCCTATGGTTTGTGTAATAGAAACGAACAGGATCGGCAGCAGTGACTCAAGTTGTTTCCTTCTCTTCAGCTTAATCAAGAAAACATAGGGAGATGGAAGCAGCACAGAGCAGTGGCTGCCACACCAAACAGGGGATTTTGCACCTTCTCTAATCAGCCTTTCAGTTTCTGGCCTTCCCGACTTGGGGATGCTGGTATTTGGATTCATTAGGAGTTTTTTAACTGATCATTTTTGCTCCTTAGTATTATTTGTTATTCGTAAAGCCTCAATCCACCAAGGCACTTAAGAAACAGCTCAATTTCCAACCTGTGAATTGGTTCAGTGGGAGTATTTACATCCCAGATATTACATGTACGTCTCTCTGTTTTGCATCTGCTGCTATAGGGAGGTCTCCCCAACTGGAAGCAGCAGAAATAACTTCGAGGTGCCCACAAATTCAAGTTTCTTGCTTCCTTTTTGTTTTCCAGGCAAAACAAAAAACTGCAGTTCACAAAAAGACAGTTGCAGTTGACTGAAATGTGTCAGTAGATACAGACAAAACATTTGTCTGCACTTCCTTTTTTAACCAAACAAACAGATTTAGGCAAATCTTCTTTCAAAACACTGCTTAGAGGAAAAAAAAATCCAAACAACATGTTCACAAAATGTCAAAATAAAGAGTTTCAACTTTTTCCTCGGTTATTGTGGGTATCCTCGTGTCTGGTGGGTGGCAGACAGTCCCATCGCATTCCAGCAGGTTCTACTCAATCGCTGTTGATTGTATTTCATTTTTTCCCCTCATTTTGCATTGTTTTGATTAATAAGCAAGAAAAGCAACATACAACAGCCAAGACATTTACATTAATGGACCAATCAATATCACCTGCATCAGAGTAGAAAAAAACGCAGACAGACATTTGCATTGCTTAGAGTGTAACTACCATTTCCTCCTCTTGCCAGACACTGATGGAGAAAGCTCCATGTGATCACAGGAGATGGACACGCTGGATATGACAACACAGGGACACAGCAACATGTCCCCATGTGGGTCAAAGATGCCTGAGCCCCATCTGTTGCTTTTGACACAGGGCACAAAGTTTCCTGTCGGGGATGTCCAGGGCAGTAGCAGCTGGAAAGAGGCTGTTGGAGCTGAATTTTATAGCACCTTCAGATTTAAAATTCTTGGACTGACAGTTTTGTAGGGCTGGGACTGTAGCTCCCTGTGTCTTCACCATGCCTACCATGTTATAAATGAAATCTCAGTTCGAGAAACTCCTAATGATGAGAATTATCAAGTGATGCAAAATCACTCTTAACAGAAGTTTTTCTGAGACCTTTATGCCCGGAACGGCAAGAGAATTAGAAAACATACTGCAAGGAACAAATCTATAGCGGCATGAGGAAATAATGAAGCAGAGCCAGTATGTGCCGTCTCTGACCTCCTCCACCAAGCCCTGCGGTGCTCCCACCACAACTTTGGGAGTGTGGGGCTGCTGACGGACACTCTGGAGCACGCTCATCCCATCCCTGCTGAAATCTGGCAGCAACAGAGGCATTTATACATCTAAATCCAATTTCCAGTGAACCCGGGCTGCAAAATGCTCACAAAAGTCTCAGCCAAAAAAGCTGGAGCCTGTTTTGTTGGAAAAACACCCATTCTGGTCAGGTGAGTTTTGCTTCAGCACTCAAGGCCAAGCAGAAAGCAATGTTCCTAGTTACGGCTGGTTTTATATACTGAATTATGGTCGAATAACCAATGTGTCACCACTGCACTGGATGTAAAGTGAAAATACTAGGCAAAAATAGACATTGAAAGAGTTTTCCTAGGTAGACCAGAATAGTGAAGAGCAGATGACCCTGCCACACACCACTGGGGAGGACATGGACGTCGCCTGCAATAATTCATGAACATTATGTTGTGTTCGCTCAGCTGCTGTGCTGGTTAGCAGAGCAACAAAGCTCAGCTTCCAACAGAAAGGGAGATAATAGCCTATATAAGAGCTCCTCAGCACGCACCCAGGGTCTATTAGCAATAAATGTTGCTATAGGATGAATACATAAAAACTGGTGGTGGGTCATGCAACCTTGAGGATCAGGCAAGTGTCAAAAGTTGGCAGAGCAAGGGCCGTTCCTCCCACACCTGCAAGAGCAGAACGTGGCTGAGCTGTGCAAGACAGATGCCTTTCAGCAGCTTAATCCTTTCCCTTGTTACTTCTCATTCTTTCTACAGACACAAAGCTTTGCAGCCACAGGCTTCCATGTCCTCGTGGTGCAGCAAGAGCAGGAAAGGCCATGACGTGGGGCATGGAGGGACATCAGGGCCAGGAAGAGTAAATCCCAGGGTCCCTGTCACTGTTGTGTTCAGGCAGGTGGAAGGGCAGGAGGGCATTAGCACTTGTGGGCAGCAAGGCCAGGAGATGCCCATCGGCCAGTTCACTGGGAAAAAGGATGGTGGTTTGCAGATAACGCCTTGTTTGCTGCAAAGTCTCTGTCCATTACAGAGCGAGGTGCTTCTTATAGGAGGCTGTGATAATGCTTCTTCTAAACTACCAGATTAACTGTAGAAATTCCAAACTAATAACCATTCTCCAAGTAAGACTGTTAGCAGGTGATAAAGAAAATCCACCATAATACTGAGATAGCCACATGAAAAATAGGGCAATTTTGTCCTCTCCACAAACTGGGCTTCCATGGAGCCCTTGTTTGCTATTCTTGATTAACTGCTCAATTATCCCTGTTACAAAATTATTCCGTGGAAAGCCCTGCCTGTATATCCATAGCTCATTAACAGAAAGCACTCCCTCTGCTGCCCCGAAAATACATCGCATTACCCAGACACCTCTACATTCAATATAATCGTTCTTTCAAGGCATTGAAACCCAATTTCCAGGGCCCTTGCCTAGCAGGCCCTGGCAAAGACATGCTCATGAGAAAGCAATTTCTGCTCAGTAAGAGTTCAGGAGTGCTTGACATTTTTCCTAGTGCTGACTTAGGCTGGGATGGAGAAATAAATTAAAAAAAAAAAAACAAAGTCCTATCCAACATCAGGAAATAAAAGAGTTTTGGTCAATTAAAATACTCAATTTTCACAGACTTAAAAATTATTGCCAACATTTTTTTCCCCACACTTTCAGGAGTTATACATTACACAAAGACAGACCACTTTACAAGACCTAATTTTTATAAAATATTAAAACATGGCAGGAAACGACCTGAAAAAACTCCTTTCCTACAAAAATGCCCCATTTCTAGGAATCAGCACTTGCCTTTCCAGCTTCACTAAAACCTTACACACGAGGCTGTACAGATGCAGGCACTCAGCACCCAGACAGCAGCTCTGGCATTCTGGGGTAAGGGTTGCTCCAGACCCAGGAAGGCTGCACAGACTAAGGTGCTCTTGTAACACCTTTGCTTTGGCTCTGCTTTATTAAAACACAAACCTGAAGCTTTCTGTTCTACCATTCTGAGAAAGGATGTGATACAGATGGAAAGGAGTGGCACAGACTGCCCGACTCGAGAGCAGCACGTGCAGGGGGCCGGAGGGATGCTTTGGAAGGGAAGGACAGGGAAATCCACATCTGTCTCTGAATGCCCAGGGTGACGGCCGAGGAAACATCAGAGACACAGGTGGGAATGGACTGCAAGAGCCACCAGAGAACAGGAAGGGTGGGAGCTACCACTAGAATGGAGATAGTGGTTTAACTTTTAGTTTGTGAATCAAAAACATCGTGGAGAAAGAGGGTGCAAAGAGAGAACAAACAGGGGAACAAGTTCTGGGAGAGAAGGCCACATAGGCTATCCAGATGCTACCAAGTTAGAGCATGAGGACCCTATTACACCCCATTTGTGTATGTCTGCAGGGCACTGCACTGTACACATACCTTTAGGAGGAAAAAAAAAAAAAAAGCTTTGCAATGATCCCTATCAAAGTTTATACCATGGAGTTGCCTCTGGAAAAGTGAGTATCAAGCTTCTTGCTCAGCACAGAGAACAGATACTTCAGAAAGCAACAAAACTGAGAGAATTTGCAAATATATCAGAAACCAAACCAAGTAGGGGACATGCAGCAGAGTATATCTTCAAACACGTACATTGAGAAATGCGCAGATTCAGCATCCTCAATAAATAATGTATCTGGCAACTAATATAAAGTTTTAAAGAAATGAGATGTGGATAAGCTAGAAAAGAGATGTCAACCTAACGAAAACATGCACAGAAAGATTTTTAAACCCACTTGAGAGCTGCAGTTCTAACTTCCACAGCTGAAGGCAACTGCAGCATTTACAAGAGAACTGCCAACCTCTCCTCCTCAGCCTGAAACCCCAGAAAACTGGCACAATAATGAGGGGAATTAGCCTGTTTATTGGAAGTGGTGATCCAAACATAAGTTGGATATCTCCCAGGAGATCCTCTGAAAGGCAGCAAATGAACAAACTAAACAGAAATAAGGGTGGGATGGTGCTTCTGAACTGGTATTTCCTGGCCTCTGACCTGGTCTACAATTCTAGGAATGAAGGTCAACATATGGTGGTAGGAAGGTCAGGCCAAGGACCATTGCCAGCTCCTCTGATCTGCCATGATCCAGTGCTGCATCCCCCCAGCACCCACAGTGGATGGGACAGGAGAACTGCAGGAGCGTCAACCACTATGTGTGAATTAGTAGGAAGAACACCACCTTGGTCCAACCAAGGACCTTGATGAGGAAACTTCTGCACCATGTTTCCTGGATTATATGTCAGCAACTCTACAACTGCAACACTGTGAGACCCGCACAGAATCTTCTAGCCCTTGAATACCAACGAACTGCAAAAACAACCCTAAATCCTTGCAGCCCCTGTATAAAGTATCACTTCCATTTTACAGATGTTAAGGCTGATGCACAAACCAACAAAGGTGCCTCTGAAGCTGCTCAGGAAGGTGCTGCTGATGTAGGGACAACTGAAGAGCACCTGCCTTGAGGTCCTGTGCCTTTGCCTTCCCTCCGGGTCACTTTGCCCAGGTATTTTTGTGCAAATTTGGCATTGCTGAGTTGCAAATGAAAGTGCAATTGCATTTCCCCTGACCTCTGATCTTTAGTTAAGCCTTGATAAATGCATATTGTTTTAACACTTATGATACGTATAATTAGGGTTCTTTAATTTATGTTTCAATAAAATGTTCTATAATAAACGTTTACTGCTCTGTGAATAAACATTTAAATGAAGCTCCTAATGGGGGTTACACGTTTTGAAGCAGTTCATGGCTTTGCTGAAGTCTCTCCCTATACTTAATGAGAGTCATTTCCATAATCTGTGCATTATTGCTTAAGCCTCCCTTTAGGAATATTTTACAAAGTAAAATTCTGTGAAATATTATCAGCCAAAAGAGAAAATGCTAAGAGGATTATCAAATTGTCCTGTTAAAGGGACAGCACGGGCTTGTATTTCCCCCCTGAGATGCTAACATTGTAATTATGTAGTGTGTGCTTACTAATTATCACACCAGTGTGTTATTACTGAGTTTTTCCCTCAGAGACCCCATCTAAATGAAAAGGATGGGAGACCCCTAAAAGGTCTGTTACGAAGGGAAATATAATGCTAATTTACCTTCTGATATTAATAAGAGTAAGGATCAAACTCCCCCAGGCAAGAATGTCAAGAAAGTTCCGTCTCCCTCGGAGGGCACAGAGCGCTGTTACGTATGAAATTGTGTACAGCTTCTCCCACAACATCGGCTCTGCAGCTCCATGATTAACACCCAGGGTCTCATCCCCATTTCGCTGAAACTTCCACCCATTTTCTCACTGACTCCAATAACAGCAGGACTCAGCACCACAGAGGTTGAGGGCAAGATTATTCTTGTAATACAGAGGGTTTTCAATTCTCTGGAGTATCTGCAATGATACAAACACCTGTAAGATATTTCTTCCATGTGTCTGAGTACATTTGAGGAAAATATAAGAATGAAATATATCTTCTCCCCACTAGCAGGGAATGAGAGCATTCCAGCAGCAATGGCCCACTCCCTCTTTAATGCAGGGGATAGGGAATTAGAGGAAAACGAGAGACCATAAATCAGGAATGGATGTGGCAGGGGGTAACTGGTATGTAACTGGTCTTACATACCACTTACTCTTATTCTGAGAGGGAAATCATTCTAATTTTTGTGGTTATTGCCTTTTTACACAACTGTTGCAACAACTTCTAGGATGATGATAAGGACAGAATTAAAATACTGTCCCTGTCTTGTCTTTCATTGAAGATGGAAGAGAAGTGCTACTGCAAGGAGAAAGAAGAGTTCTACAACAACGGCAACGTGAACGAGCCTCATATCTTCCTGTAGAGGACGAAATGCATTCAAGCCGCGGTGCTTTCCATTGCAGTATCTATCAGTGCTAAGGGATATTTCCAAGGCTGTGTGTCAGTACTGAGGCATTTTATACCCTTAAGGATACATTTCCCAAGAACTAGCAAATATCTTCATGCATACCTATAGCACTCACTAGACTATTTAGTTATTTATAATATTAAAATTATATATAGCAGCTTATGGGTTCCAAAACGTGGGCTGTTTTTCTGTTTTATTGCCAAATGTGCACATTCATCTCTGAGGTTTAGCTGCTTCAGTTAAACCTTTTAAATGTAAATTATTTTCTGTTATAAAAAGCTGATTGTGGGAGTTTTAGTATTTCAAAGATGGTAATTTATGTGACTGGAACAAAATAAAACATTCAACAGAAACAGAATTTTACTTGATCAGAAACACTTTTATGTTTCAGTATCATTTTCTTTTCATATTTTCCTCCTCCAGCAGTGGCCTCTGTCTTTCAATTAGCTTGAAACAGAAGATCTTAGATAAAACCATAATTAAACACCATTTGCATATGTGTCATTCCACAACTTCTTCACCTCACATTTAAAGTATTTTTAAGCTGTCATGACCCAAAGCCTGAAATCCCTTATGCAGCTGCTCATCCCTCAACAGTCCACCAAAGTCTCTGGGATGATGGGGAAACAGGACCAGTCCCCATAAAACCAACCCACAGGAGTAAGTGTCCTCCCTTGTCATTTAAAATCATTTTGATGCCATATCCAGTGAGGGAGCTGAGAATCAACAAAGATGATTTTTTTCACATGGACTATATGACTGTTGGTCAATCCTATTTTTCTTTGACTTATTTCCCACACACAATCTTGAATTTCAGATACAAAATGGTTTTGTGGAAGTAAACAGCCTCCTTGAAAACCAAACTTCATAGGTCACCTAGGACATCACCCAAAGGTGACTGAAATCCCTGCAAGGACGACTCAGTCTCAGCAGCTATGTGATCAGGCCTTGCAGAACGACACAGCGTCAGCACCAACACAAGTTGCCTTTGAAGGTTTTGACAACCACCTATACAAGCTAATAACTTCTCCCAGGCTACCAGGACAAATGTACTTTCATTGTTGATTTCCCAAGCAACCAGAATTTCTCTTGCCATTTTTCATAATATGCAACCCTGCGTTACTTCCCTTTCTGCTCAAGCCAGTGGCCACACTCTTACTAACTTGAGGCTAAGTCCTTCATGACTTGTAGAAACCTAGCAAGTAAATGTGCTAATAATGGCAAAGGATAAACAGTAATAGGTCCCCAAACTTCAAAATTAAAAAGTAACAATAATAATGCATTCCACAGTCTTTATTCACTGTTAGAAAATGTACCAACGTCCTTGTCTCAAACCTTTTATTAACCTCTTAAAGTACTTCTTTTGTAAGCCCTTGCACAGCATGCAACATCTGCACATCTCCCACCTAAGCGTGGTGAATGGCTACAAGGCCAGCACTGATAAACACACAGAAATGCATCTTCCATTGACTGCTAAAACAGGAACTCTATCATTTTAAGTTACCAATTTAATTACAGAAATGTATTATTGAATCAATCTTTCTTCATATTCATGAGCTGGCTAGAGAAAAGAGCGAACTGTTCTGCTTAGTACACTTTCACCTTGGTAAGCATGAATTACCCTAATTGGGAAAGTTGTTCTTTCAAAATTGTTTAAATCCACAAAATCCTTTCAACCAGAGAACTTTTGTGGATTTGTAATAAACACTGGTGTTTGCCAGGAACCCAGCTGAAACCACAAGACTTGCTGTCCTGGAGATCTTTCAACAGACACGTCGTCCAAATGGACTTTGACTGTGACTACCGGGGCCATATGGGCAGAAGAGTAGCAGAGGTGAACAGTTTGTGATTACGTCCCTAAGTCGTTTAACCTTCAGAATTACAATTCCACACACTCTGCCACCCAACAGGAGGCTGTGCAAGCAGGTGAAAAGATAGATGTCTATTCTTAATGACTGTTTAGGAGACTGCTGAGCCTTGGTCTGTGCCCATGTTGGTTCAGTTCATTAATGTAATTAACCGACAATCAATCTTTTTAAATTAGTTACACAAAACCAGCTACTGTCAGATCAACTGACATGAAAGTTAGGTCACGCTCCATTTCTGCATGATTTAACACCCACACTGGAACAGAATACAGGGCATAGAAGCATCAGAAACTGGAGCCAAATTCATTTGAAGCCCTACAACTTAATTAAAGAGTGCAAAATCTGTGCAGCTGGCTTGGTCTTATTTGCATGGCCTTCCATGTTTGCAGCTAAACACCTTGGCAATATGAAAAGTGCCCAGAAAGCAAAAGACAGAACGAACTGCTTCTAGGAAATATTTAGTAGTGAAGGAATTTAAATAATTTTAAACAGTGTAAGTTTATGCAAGGCCTGAAACTGGACCTTAACAGCAGCTTTCATGATTCACCAGCAGCTCAGTTCACAGAAACAATTTAGATGACACATGAAAGCAGAAGGAGCTGAAGCTTCTACTAGTGTCTGTTCCCTCTCTTTGAGCTAGGAAAGCACTAGCAAAGCAACCTTGGTTTTCACTGCACACAAAGGTTACCTGTGAAGGGTTACAGCACAGTCCCATTGTCAGCCTTGACATACTGATCCGCTGTCCTGGGATCAGAGCTAAGAGCAGCTTATAACTCAGGCTCACAACCTGCCTCCCTCTTTCCCCTTCCTCTGGGGGCTGGGGAAAGGATTTGGTTGGCCTAAACCTGGTGCAATGTGTTCTCCAGAAGTGCTGGCTGAGGGGTTGCTAAGGTGACCAAATCCTGCCCCTGCAGTGCTGGGGGGGATGAGGAGCAACCAGCAGCTCTGCAGAGTCTGGTTTGGACGGAGCAGACCTCACATTGTACAGACGTGCCCCATTTGCACTAGTCTGAGAGCTGGTCTCAGAGGCAGCAGTTCATTGGCATCTGGGTTGCTGCTTGTGCTGCTCTGCAAGCCTAAGCCAGGCTGCGAGGGGAAGAGTGTGTCCCCGTGTCACCGCAGGTGACATCGCGGCTCTGCCCGGCAGGCACAGAACATCTGCGAGCTCGGGGTGGGTGCGCTGCCAGCCTGGTTTGACACTAATAGGCAATTTCCTTCTCAACCCTCTAAGCTGAACCTGAACTAAACTGCTTTCAATTTCCCCAAAAGGCCAAGTTTGCAACTTCGCCTTATGCTTGTCCATTAAGACAGCATCTGGCTTCTTTTAATCCCTTGCACTAACGGAGTTGATCCAATTGCTTCCAGCGGGCCTAATGCAGACATTGCTGCTGAATGACTGCCAGGAAAGCAGGTTCCTCCTAAATCCACCACGAAATGGACAGGCAAGAGCCCCGGTGCAGTGCTGCAGGGGAGTTCGGCAGCGCCCAGGCTGCAAACGGCAGAGCACATTCCACAATGTGCTGAGCACCTTCACTGCTGTTTGCCAGAACAACCTTTGAGGGCTGCAGGATCAGGCCCACGGCTCCCCCTTGAGTGAAGAGTAAGTGAAACACCTGGTTTTCACATCTGGGAAACCAGGCGATTAGGCTGGTGCCTAAAGCAGGAGTGGGAATTGGGGCAGGTGAGGAAGGAGAGGGAGGATGCACACGCAAGTTTTGTTTGAAAGCTGAACGTAAATTAGCATGGCTAGAGGAGAAAAAATCCACTTCCAGGGGCCTGAGGAAGAATAGGCAACCTGTCACTTAACACTCTGCACCTTCTGTAGCATTGCTGCCAGAAAGCCAGCAGAGCAGGTGCCTTCAGAAACAAAACCGAGGCAGACATAAGTGAATTTAAAACTAATAACAGCAAGAAACTTTAATGAAACTCTCTGACTACCTTGAACAGCTTTTCTCACATAGGATTTTCTGAGCTTTCATAACTCTGCACTCAAAAAGCATCCTAAAAGGTTGCAGACAGCATATGATCACTTTGTGCCTCTGTGTGAACACACGTGCATCTTTTCTGCAGCTTAGGCGTAACAGCAAAATGCATGGAGCCCACCCTAGCAAATTTCTTATTCATTACACAGTGATCTGCCTATTTTGTGGTATCTGCAATTCTACGTCATTGCTCTATGACATATTAATACACGCTGCTAATTGCAAATGGGCTGCTTCTGCAACTGAAGGACTGGGTTACGGGGCCAGGGGAGCAGGGATCTTGCCCCAGGGGCAGCTCCCAGTTTGGTTTGGATCTGCCTCCCTCCCCAAGCTGAGCGGGGAGCCTGAGCTGCTTTAGTATCCAACATCGCTGCCAGAGTCAGAAGCAGGCTGCAATGCACAAGGAATACAAAACAGAGACCTAGAGGGCAGGCAAAACTTTCATAAATTCAGATCATCTATCAACATCGAAAGAATTACTAATCAGAGAAAGAAAGCTACAGAAGTGTTAACATTAATTCTACTCTGCTACAAGCCACGTGGCTAACACCATGACACCTTGCCATTTACTGAGGGAGAGCTATTTATTTATGTAACCTATAGCTCACATTTAAATAATTAGTCTGCCTGATAAATTTTTGAACTTGCAATCTGTGTGCTGCATTTTTACGTAACCACAGCATATTTAATACAAGTACAATTGTTTAACACCTCCAGCATCATATTAAAGAGTTTCATATAATTAGCAGAGTTAGTCACTCCAACTTTCAGGCCAGTTACACATTAAAAGTAAAAAAAAAGTGCTAGTTCTACAGAGTGAAGCCGGTGTAACCTGTGCTCCTAACAAGGGCTGTTCAGAGAGATGTATGGGCTGCCTGGGAATAAGCAAATCAGGTCAGGTAAAGTAGGACTTGATCCAAAGGTCCCTCCAAACTTTCTGTCCCCTCCAAGAATCTGAACACTCCCCAGATCAGTCTTTGCATTCCTCTCAGCTCACCAGCAGCAAAGGTCTGAATTTAAGAGGCCTTGAATACTTGTTACTCTCTTCAGTGTCAGAATCTCAGTGGTGCCTTATACCTCCCTGCCAAAAAACCACCTGCAAGACTGTGGCTCAGAGCTAAGCAGTTTTTACATCACATCATCTTTGCTTTAGGACAGGTTTCTAGAAGGTAACACTCCTGGGATGCTATTCTGGATACAGAAGTTCTGAGTCTTGTATATACAGCAGCAGGAGTTGGGGAGGGATACAACTAACGAGCTCTATTGTCTCCTCAGCAGAATGATCCTGACTTCCAGGAGGTGCATCAGGGATGAGTTTGATCTTTGCTGCTCTTATTTTGACACAGTCAAGTGAGCAGAACCCCACTTGCGTGGAACACATCATGGCAGTCTCTTGGCATCTCAGCAGAATAAGAAAACAATAAATACAAAGCCTCGCAGTTTAGATTGTAAACAGAAAAACACACCTGAATTTCAACTTAAATGTTTAATCAGTGTAGGAACCTGAGGTGAAAGCTATGCCTATAGAGCTATGCCTATTCCATTAGACTTTGCTAAACAACACGAACTGAACTAGCCTGTATTTTAGAACTTAGGGTGTGCAAAGTGACAAAGAGCAAAGTGACATTCTGAAAATTAAATCACAAATTCAGACGTTAGAAACACTCACTTAAGAGCCTTCTTTTAGGCATCTCATCTAAAAATAAGGCCAAAATAAGTTTATTTACTCTTTTGGTAACTGTTGCTCTTAGGCCAGATCTTCAAACACCCAAATTTAAAGCCAAATTTCTAACGTCATTCTGCAATGAGCAGCAACTGTGACATTGACACTTCTTGTGAGATTTTCAAAGCACTTCAACATTCAGTACACTTCAGAGAAATTAGCCACCTACATTATTGCCAATCAGTTCTGAAAACCCTGTTTTACCTATGTTAAGCTCTCATGAAATCTTCTACCTATATGTCTTTTCCAAATGGTGTTTAGGCACTTCAGAAGCTATTCTGGGTTTGATTATTTTGGAGACGTGTCAAGGTTATTTGCACAGAGAATTATTTTCTAGTTCAATCTATACAAAATTGTAAAGAAACTGGTATCAGTCCCACCATGCCTGTTTATCACAAAATCTTGTATCATCACATGATGTTCATCCTAGACAAGTAAAATGAAGCCAAACTTAAGCTTAAAAATAGCGCTATGCAGACTTCCACTTTGGTAACTTAGCTTCTAGGAACATTTACCTCTATATTGTATCAAACTCAGTCAAGCAAATAAACACCCTCTTGCTACTGCTGGAGAGAAGCAGCAAAGACCAATATATATTTAAAAGAACCTTGATATCTCTGGGAAAATAAGTTCTTATCAGGTGATAGAAATATATTCTCCAGGGAGAACTGCCATGAGCAATGATGACTTTGAGCAGGTAGTGTGGGGGAAGCGCCGCATGATACTACAAGGGACATGAAAGACTCTTATACTGGCACAAGGAGAGCATAAGCAGAAGAAAGGGATGAACTATTCCATATTCTTAGGCATGAGAAAGGAAGCAGTCCATATTCAGAAGTCTAAGCAAAGAAGATGCTTGTTCTTTGTTGAAGCAACATAGAAAACATGGCCTGGAGAAAAAAAAAAAAAAGGATGTTCTTTCTCTACAAAGGAAAACACTGCACTGAATTCAGTCACACCAAAATCCTCAGCTGAACAGGCATTTTAAGGGGACAGTTTTTCCTAAATTTTCTCAACAACTTCAAAATAACTTAAAGAAGTTCTTCCCCCAAGCCATTTCTACAAAGAAGCAAACTCTCCAGTTCCTACTTCTCCAAGCACAGAACTGGATCCCTGCCCTCTCCACAAGAATAAGGTGGGGAGATGCAGGAGAGAAACCTGTGCTTTGAATTCTTAGAGAGGTTGTTCACCCAGAGAAACGGGTACTCTCCTGCCGAGGTAGGAGGACACTGGGAGGGGGCTGATGTTGGTACCACAGCAGGATAACGACCCAGACTGAGACCATCCAAGCTGTGGCGATGCAGCCCTGTGAGCTCCATCCAGCTGCTGCATCTCAGTGTCAGGAATTGTTTCTCACACTAAATCAAAGCCAGAATAAATATAACAGACTAGGCTGGGAAACTATCCTTTGTAATCTGCAGCTCACAAAAACCCAGCCACCCAAATGGGAATTCCAAAACAGCTTCTGAAGCTGTTTGACAAAACCTGTGCATTTCTGCAATGCTAATCAGGGCAGAATTAGCTGATCAGGGAAACGCCAAGTTAGATGAGGACAGGAGGCCAGCAGTAGATTACAGTCTAAAAAGGTTTAAATAGACTTGTTAACATCTGTTTAGGGTGCAACTGTAATTAAGAGATCTCCTTTCCTTGTTTGGGGGTTTGAGAGTTTTGTTTGTTTGGGGTTTTCTCTTTGCTAGTTTTCTGACTTTCCAGTTCTGACAATGAATTTTGTATCAGGACTCCGGGGAAGCAGAGCAGACTTTCAGCATTCACAATCAGGAGAAGCAGAAGATTATGGCAATGGAAAGGCAGTTTAGTCCCAGAGTTGTTACATTCTTTCAGAGGCTTTTCATCTTATGAATACAAATATCTAAAAATTATTTTTGCTCATGGAATTACTTCTTCGAGCAGTTGTATCAGTAAACATCTAAATCTGCACAAGTCACTCTTGCTGATTTGTCCATACTTGTTCTGCTACTTCACTCCGAAAATTAGTTAAAGAAATCAATTCCTTCCATGTGTATAGGCAGTTAAAAGCAGGCGCCCAATTTACACAACTCGCACTTGATCCCTTACCTCCTTCAAAAGCATATAGTAACTCAAAACTTATGAGTAGGGTAATAGCATTTGTGGTGCCCAAATACATTTGGACGTGCAGATTTTGAAAGGCAGAATTTTTTTTACCTGATTGGGGACATGCACGAGTGACAGCCAGAGAGCACAGCTTGGAGGGATAGTGGCTAAAACCAGGAAAACAGGCCACAGGTCCACCCGGACAAGAGAAGACTAGCATTTAACTTTGGTAAGTTAATATAGACCTTTCTAAGACATTTCTTAGGGCCTGCTTTTGCTTTAGACTGCTGAACATAATAGGTGCTTTCAGCACAATGAGGAGTGGGATCTGTTTGTCAGGGAGCAACTTGCTGTGAGAGTCAAGAGGACTTAATAAAATGAACATCTAAACATAAACTCCATAAATTTTGCCTGGAAGGAAATGGAAAACACAAGAGAAGTGCAAAGGGCTAGTGAAAGACCATACAATCCAGAGTAATACTACAGGCTTTGGTGATTAAACTGGGCTGGCAAAAGCAAGGTACCTGCATCTGAATTTAGCTGCCTACATGATTGGTTTGATTTTCAGAGGTGATGAATGCCTGCAGCTCCTGTCGACTTCAGGTGCCCACATTTGAAATGTTTGGCCTTTAGTCTTCAAGTCAAACTAATTGAAGGATTTAACATTTCAAAGCTAGGGGGGCTTATCCAATCCAAACTGCCATAAAGCTGTAGTTGCCAGGCATGAGAGATATGACACGTATGCAACTCAAAGGCAAAGCAGGAGAAGAAAGATGATTATTCCCCAAAGTGCATACACTTGAAAGACAGGCTAATGAGTTCTTAAATGATATAATTTAATCCCAAGGCTTCTCAAACACAATGCTGGAGTTTTTCCTTTACAGAGCGCGTAAGGAATTTTAACTGTGCTCCTCTTGTCCTTTGAAATACAGAAAAAACGTGCCCCTCAGTTTAGCGCCCTCTGAGCCAACAACAGCCCTGCATCACAGCTACACAGGAAAGCATGGCAAAGGGATCCTGCCTCCCAAAGAGCATAAGACACAACATCTTCACAGAGATCGAAGGCCCATCGACCCTTGAAAACAGCCTGGAAAAGAACATTGCCAGAGGCCACAACAGGCTTAGAGACACCTTGCAGAGAAGGAGAAACCTCTAGAGAGGGGATACTGGTGGGGACGATCCTGCAGAGTATTATGTTCTCAAGGTGCTCGCACAAGGGATGAGCAGGTTTTCAAGAAAGCCTTGCAGGCCATTCAGCATCCAGTTCAACAGCTGTAGTGCAGACTGGGGGTGTTTGTAACAGGGCTCTTCCAAGGAGCCTCTGCCTACCGGGATCCCCACTGGCTTTGCACCAGCTTTACCTTGGTAAATTAAACTTACAACTGTCTATATGATGATAAGAAATACAGTATAGATGCTTAATTATCAGTTAAAACATTTAGGTGAAAGAGAGAACAGTGAAAACATTGTTTTAAGAAAGGATTGATAACATGCAAAGCTCAAGGGAGAGTTCTAGCAGCAGATGGAGGTTAAGTGAGGCTTTCTGTGATATGGTCCTTGCTCTATCTGGCAGAGACATTTGAGAAAGCACAGTAAATTATGCATAAGACTGTTAAAAGAAAAATGTTAAGTATAAACCCATGGACAAGGTAATCAAACACCACTTTACAGAACTGAGCCTATCCTTTCCTCTGCCACAATTTTGTACTGCTAGGAAAGTCACCTCAGCCAGAGCATCTCACAGTTGGTCACCACAGTTGGGCATCTACAAGAAACACGCTGGCCTGGTCTGCAGAAATCCTGAGCAATGACAATATAACTGTAGTCTCTAAGAGCCATGAGCTAAATCTGTCATTTAAGTTGCTAAATATGCAAAGGAAATCAAGCTCTAAAGCTAAGTTGTCACCCAAAGAGAATGAGCATTACTAAAAAGATAAAATACACGTATTAATGCTTCAGAGACTTTCAGATACTCTGCTGAGAAGCACTGTATGAAAACTTAGAGGACATTAATAATCTTGTATTCAGGGCAGAGTCTGGATGGCATCTAAGCACTGGAACTGCACACTGAACGATGCAGATAAAAATAAACACTTGATCTTGTCCGCCCTGTGCACAGAATAAAGTAGCAACTCGTGATCAAGTCTTTAAGACTGTATCACATTCATGTTTGAAATTAAAGCTACACTGGCAGTCTTAATTCTGCCTTTTCCTAATCCTTCAGAGTTTAATTTTAAAGTTCTAACTTTCTTTAAATGTAGAACTTTTTGCACATCAAGTAATAGTTTACCCATCTCCGGCAAGAATGATTTATGTCCAGTATACTAGCACAGTAAATTCTAATGAAATGATCCCATGAATCAAAACATAGCATTATATTTAATTGCTATATTCATTAGATAAGAACATTGGATTTTTTGGTAAAATTAGAAATTTTGACGTGCTATCAAGTAAGATTAAACTAATGAGATAAGATCTAACTGAATACGTAACTCATATAAATAAGATTTTATGCTGTGCTCGATTCCAGCTCAATTTTAATTTGATTTAGGACACCAACATCAAATTCTCGGCTTTCAGATTTGTTTCAGTTAATTTCATGCTAGCTTTAAGAAGTTGAGTCTAATAATGATTTCATTGATAGCATATTGATTTATTTTCCTGTTACAGGTGATGTTTTCTGAGCAACACTACCACCACCTCACAGAAAACACAAGAGGTGGGCAGGATTTGTTTAGGTGCAAAGGGTGTTTGCTTATGCAATGGAGAGCTTATAGGTAGAGTGTGTAAGATTAACTTTGTGGAGGTGTTTCTGATGCATGTAATTGTAATTCTCACCTATGTGCAAAGCTGCTATAAGATGAAGGGTCCAATAGTGACAGCAAGAGCACTGACAAGGTGGTTGGTGATGCGCATTTGTACAAAACAATCTCTATGTTTCTTACCTCTTTTAAATAGTGCTAATAAACATGTGCATCAACTTGGTATGGGGAGCTCCTTTAACAAACACTGGAGACCATGGCAGGATCCAGACGGCTGAACAGGGAACTATTATAGCATCATATTCCTAAGCAGCCACTCAGAAACAGGGCGAAATGTCTCCACTGAGATATCCCAGGAGCAAGCTGCAGAGTTACATGTCTTGGAAACATTCACATGGGCGTTGGAGGATAGAAGGCTTTTTTCCTGAAGGCGTTTTTCTTTTGGTGACTGGCTTGCAGAATTATAGAGCAGAAAGACCTGGGCATCTGGTGAAGAGAAACCTCTCTCCGTTGCAGTAGGTCCTGCCTTCCACAAGTATAAAACCAACCCAGAAGCCTAACATTAGAGCCACTTATGAAGATTTCATATGCTTTTCTGTGAGAAATTCTGTTGTACCTTTGAGCATCGTCTACTTAACAGTTACTATAAATAGCACAAATTCCAGGAAATGCCCAGAAATGAGAACACAAAAGTAGGGTGTTCCTGTTATCTAGTGAGTGTTAAAAGCCCACTGCAGCCTGTTGAAATTAGACTTGAGTTAAATGGACACCGTAACTGAGTAACTTTGGACCACGTGAGCAGCACAAAAATCAGCAGTGTAAAATGAGCAGCCCATTTGGGCAAGATACAGAAAAACGGGGGGTCTTTTGAAAAGGGAATTGTAATGAGCCAAGTGTGAAGCAATCTTTGACTGAATCACTTTTGTAGTTGCAGGCAGAGCCACTTGATGGAGGACTTCAGAAGCATTCAGCAAATGTTATCTCATAGTCTGAAGAACTAAGAAGGTATCAAACAGCAGCAAAAAAGTCACAATTGAAAATGCTCTCGAGATCATCACCAGCACAATCGGAGCAGAACAACAACATAAAGGAAAACAAATACAGTTTGGTAACTGAAATAAAAGCTGGATAGTTTTGTTTTATACCAACTTAGATTTTGTAATTCATGTCAGAAAAAGGATGTGGCTTTTAGTCACGCCGAGCAATTGAAAGCAAGCTCATTCCTGCTAAACCTCACTTGTTTACACACTCCTTGCAGGCATAGACTGAACAGCAGCATACACACTTGGGCCTATTAACTCCATAACTCACTGAATTTTCAAAAAGATACACTTTTTTATTTCAGCACTTCCCGGGCTTTTCCGTAGTGTTTGAATTCCATACTTAGATACAGACTTTTGTAAGATCAGTAGATCCATCTGCACTTCTTGAGAACCATTACCCTGCACTCTCCACTTTTGATCCAACTGTGTCCTTCTTTAAAATAAAGAAACAAACAAAAACTCTAATAATTTTCAACTTTCATGCCTTTGTTTATGTATCTTCAGAGCATAAATGTAAAAGCTGAACCAATCTAAACACCCTAGTACTGTTTCTTCAGTGTTAGGATCCCTGTGTTCCTGCCGTATTACTGATAGACAGGTGAGGGGTACTGGAGGAAATCCGACTGCTGATCATGGTTTTCTCTCTAGCTTAATATAAGTAGCAAGATAGCACCTCATTAACACACACTTTAATTACCATACTCTTTAGCTTATCAACCCACTTACAGAAAAAGAAGCCTCCAAAAACTGTCCCAGTTCGAAAGTGGGAAAATACCTCCTGCCAACCACAAAAGTGACAAATCTGAGCCTCTCTCTCTGGAAAATCCCTCATCCTCCAGCTACGGTTCTGTCTACGGTCTTTTGAAGACAGACAAGAACTCCCTGTTTGCACACTCAGAAGGTGGGATGCAGCATGGATTCAAGCACCACGACCACGTTTACAAGGTACATAGCCCAAGCTTGCTGGGCTTTTAGCTTACGGTCACCATGATGCCAGGACAGTCTTGGGGTTTTGGACCAGTGCTGCCCTGCATCCCACCGACCTGCACCTCAGGCAGAGCTCACCTGCAACTACAATACAGAACAGGTAGCCAAAGGTATTACATTATCTTCTGTGATTGTGACTTACAGCTTTTTATTTGTCAGAATACCTTTTCCAAATGGTTAAAGAAAAAAAAAAGCCCAAAACAGAGAAATCGTTACATACTCCCATGGCTTCCTTCTTTAGATGCATTAAACAGGCCTTTTTTGCCCTTAGCAAACTTTTATCTCAACTGTGCTTTGGTATACCAACGTTATTCAAGTGTGGATCTGGTTCAAATGTTACAGAACACCACTGGATATCATACCAGAGCTTTGGATCAGGCATCATGACACTAATGTCTTTTGTTTTCACATGAAAAATCATATCCATATTAATATTCTGAGAAGACTGAATACAAGGGGCCAGTAAAAACACCATCCACGTAAAATCTAACAAGACACACTACTTGTGAATAAGTTGTCCCAGGTCTTTTTTTCATTAACACTTCATATTTTGTTGGAAGAAATAATTCCTAATACAATAGACAATCTTTTTGCATTTATTCATAATCCATCTCCTCCAGAGAACAGTATGTGGAGAACACAAACAATAAAATTGTTTGGCAGTCTCTCTGACATACAGGGGTATCTTGTCACAGACGAGATGCATATGCTTCTGAGAAGAGTATACAGTAGGTCATATTGATATTGAAGGTTTGATAACTCCCACAGTACAAAGCTGTCACTTAGGCGCTCCATACAACACTGACTTGTTTATGTCTGATATTCAGCAATTTACTTCTGTGATAAAGCTGAATAGAGCTAATGGCTGGAGGATTCTCTTACCGTTGGTTACACCGATTTTACTGCTTCAGAAGAAGCTATTAGCTAATGACAAGAATTTCCTTTGTAATCTTCCCTTCATCTTTGAGGGAAATAATTAATCATGTTCCAAGTACTTCAGTGTTGCTCAGCTTATTGTTTCTGGTTGCAACTGTTCTGTGTTTTGCTTAAGCTTCCAAGAAAGCGCAGTATACATGCTTCAGTAGGTATAAGAAATAAACAATTAAACAACAACAACAAAGTTTATCTTAACTCTTGTGTGGAGTTAATATTTACCCTCTTGTCTGAATTCTGGATAAGAACGTTATCTTGTTTGCTCTCTATTGCCTTGGTTATGTCTGTGTAGGTCATGAAGGGCTGTACTTGCATAATCTGCACTGAAGTGGCACGAATACTTAACCTGGTTTGTGTAATATGTAAACATTATCAACATTGACAGCACTTCTGTGCATTTTTCATACTGCCAACCTCACTGGGGTATCTCACATTCTTTCACGGATCTCTTTATGGTAGTGGAGTCCCATCTCATTGACATTCAGTTTAGTCTACTCTTTCCGTTTATGCATAGGATTAAACTGAATAGAATATTTAAATACAGGAGATCAACCTGCCATTCATCCAGGCCACTCTAAAACTGAACAGTACCTAACACTACAATAGGACAAATTGCAGAATAAAGCACCACTCAGTGTTACTGTGGTAGGGTGGAATCCAGACTGTTATACTGCAGGTTTGTAATGTGACTATTTATGATCAATCGAAGCAAAATGAAAATGTAAGTGCTTCATTTTCTACAAAGTAAAAACAGCTTCACCACAATCACTGCTCAAGTAATTTGCCACTTGGTACATTCCATTCAGGTGTAGGTAGAAAGAACAAAATTATTCAGTCAAAGGTGGCAGAATTCAGTGCAGATAAAAAATTCTGTAGAAGTAAAGGAAGAAGATAATTACAATCTTTCCAGCACAGAACCATTCTAATGTGTACAGAAAAGCTTTACCTAGTCTCAATCCACATATATTTTCATTTAAATACAGTCCTCTGCTAATTCTACTACTCTCTAAAGTTTACTGCAGGGAGCATGAAAAAGATGGTCTTTATGAACAGATGGTCTTTTCAAGGAAATGTAGTTACACTTAAATAGAGACAAATGTAGTGCAGACTAATGGTCCTGTTAGAACGCAAGTTCTGAAAAGGGAAAATATGGGACCACATAATATGCTACCCCTTAATTACGGAGGGTTTTTTCCCTTTCTGAAGACAAACTAATCACTAACGAAGCTTAATTAGCAGTAAACAGGTACCAGTGTACAGTCATTCATGTACAAGCAGATGTTTATTGATTGTATTTGACTGAATACAAATGTGAGTAACTGTTGTTTAGGTATTATTAGTACAGACTGGGAAATTGCAACACAACTGCTACCTCCTCTACAACAAGTGAACAAATTCAGTCTGCCATTCACAGCTGCATTCTTACTTTAAAGGCTCAGCTTACATTTGAACACTTGGTAGCAACCTCCTAAGTGTCCAGCATGCTATTCTATGACCCTAATTATATTTGAGAGCAAAGACAGAGAGAGTTTACCCAACTTCAGCCCAAAGAGACAATATACTTTTTTTTTTCCCCCCAAGACACCTCCTGATATTTGCTGTTTTCCACATTTTTTGCAGAGATCCCGCAATTTTGTGCACAGTGCCCGGGCCAGCTCTTTGCAATAACAGCTGTAATGCTGAGTGCAACAAAGGACCAACTGGGACATAAAAGTCTTGTATGGGTTGTTGCATTTTTCTTTTTTCCATCTGAAGGTGTCTCTCTTCTCTCTTTCATGCTCAACAGAGTTCATTTATATCAAGTCTATCAGACCTAAATCTGTGAAAGGCCAGCTCAACTTGAGAAGGCCAGATGACTTTCACAGGAGTAGAATATTTGGGGAGTAAACACTGTCAGCTGGGGAACACAATCATGCTAGGGCAAAGATACAAAGGAACCTTGAAATTGAGAAGAAATCCTAACCTTTAAACTATATTGCTTTTTGTGTGTATGTGTGTTTGTTTTCTTTGAAAGGCTCCTTGAGCTCACTATCAGAAGTTTAGGGCAATGCCTTTCAATCCTCAGCAGCCAGAATCCACTTTCAAGTCTACAAATACAATAAAATTAAATTATTGAAGATAAAGGCCTTCTGAATTCTTACTTCTACTGACAGTTTCTTGTTAGGTATAATGTTTTTTTGAAAAACATTTGAACCAAAGTAGCCAAAGTTGTCCTCTTCTTCTTTTTTACTCTCTAATGAGAATGGTGAACCTTTCACCTTGCAGAGATAAGCCCTACCATCTTCCCCATGGGTCTGTGGAAAAGAGCAAAATGATGTGAGCACCAACAACAGCCAAGATCATTCCCCCGCTATGTTTGCAATAAGAGCAGCAGCACAATGGAAATTCTGCACTTGGCGGTGCTGCCAGCAGCAGAACACCAATTTCTAGAGATGAAAAGTGAGCACGGCTTGGAGCTGCACCAGCTCCCCAGGAACCACCGCTCTCTTTGCAATGGCACAGGTCCACCAGGGTCTAACCAAGGGCAACAAAGGCCTTTCTGATGTGATGAGGAGGGAGAGGTATCGAGAGCTATTCCCACTCCTGCGATTATCCAGTGAGCTCAGTTAGGAGGCTCTCACAGTCACCAGGAAACACTTGAGGAGAACTCAGTGCTGCAGAAGCCCATGTGACAGAACTTAGAACTTGTTTTGGTTTTCTCTGTTTTTTCAAAGTGAAAGAGGCAGAAAACCTGGAAAGAATGACAAGACATGCAGTGTATAGCACTGGACCAGGATTTGGGGCTATCAGTTTATTTCAACTTCTGCCTCAGGCTCCATCTTTAAATTTCAGCACGTCACTTCTCTCCCAGTGTCCTCCATAAAGCAAGATAACAATGCCTCCTTTGCCTGTTTGAGCTCAATTCTAACACTAAGTGTAGTCACATAATTCATGAAAGTACTTCCTGATATAGGACTGGAGCATTCAAAAGAATTGAGGCTGTGTCTGCACAGTGCATACAGTGATGTCAAATGCTGCTGCAATATTAATATAGCAATATTATTAATTTATTTAATATTAAGGCAAGTTGTTTTTGAAGATGCTAACAGAAATTTTAATCATGAACATGTTTCCACTTATGTTTTTTAGTTTTATAATGGAGAGTGAAACATTCATTTTAAAGTTGCTTAGTGATGAAAACTGGAAAAAAAACACAACTAGCGATTAAGATATCAAATAAAGAAATGCACACTATAAGGAATATACTGACAGATAATGTCACAGCTGAGAGGAAGCATCTTCTAAAGTTAAATATTCTGTCATATCATAATATCTTATTTCTGTTTCATTTTTTGGAGTAAAAAGACTCAGCTAAAGAACAGCAATGCTACATTCTCTTCAAAATCAGATGAGTGAATATGCTTAAAATTGTCTTCCTATGGCTAACCTTAAACTGGGATTTGGCAAAATGAAGCACAAAAACTGTAACTAAAGGAATGCCAAATATATTAAGATGAAGACAAAAGAACTGTAATACGTATTATGGGAAGGCTTATTTGATGGCAGTTGAAGTATTTGTTCTATCCTTTTTGCTGTGGCCAGTATTTCAACTGAAGTCCTAAGAGACTGGCCCAAAATTTAGTCTTGCCTTTTGGGTACAGCCATGAAAACCCAGAATAAATCCACTAAAGCAACAGAATTAGTCAGGATTTCCTCTGGTGTTCTTCAGAGTACGCTGAAGCCAGTTGATCCTTTCTCTTTTAAATTCAGTGTTCAGTTTTAAACAAGACAGAAAGGACTTCTCCTCACAGTAGAAGTCTATGCTCACACCATGGTTGTTCTGACTGCCCAATCATCTTAATTCTCCCTCAAAAAAACAACTAGATTCAGACAAATCAGCACAAGAACATGCAGATACCACATCAGTTCCTGTCTTGAAAAGAAGTGGTGAACCAGTGTCTCATTTACAGCCGTTCGGGACTCTGCTATTGATTTCACACAATGTCACTCAGCTTCTCCACAGTACGAGTCAGGTGTGTCAAGCAGACATAAGCGCACCCACGCTCTTATTTCTGCTATCTACTATTTTTCTGTTTCACCCCACTGATGCATCAAAATGTTTACAGAAGAGTTAAAATTTAACATCTCTATCCATTTGATGGGTTTTGACTACAAACATGGTGAAAGAAGCAGTACAATCTCTTTAAAATGGTAAACTGCATGCTTGTCTACCATCCAGAACGGTTTCTGGTCTATGCCTTGAGGAGCCTCCAAAACACAAATAATATTACCGCATTGCTGAGCGCATCCTTCATGTCTTTCTGCCTTGTTTCAACTACAGACGTGAAAATTCCTTCATGCAATAATAATCTTTTTGTTTGCAACACAAATGCACTCCGTAACAACAAATTAATTTTCCAAGGAAAGAATTAATTTGAAGTCTGTTATAAATATTTCTTCCTACTGCAGTTCTAAGTAATCCCCATGCTTACTGTAACTAAGAAGAGTCTTGTGAAAATATGTATTTGTCCTGGCTTTATTTGCATAGATAGCAATACCTTGAGCACATAATCCTTCACTCTCTACTTCTGTGGTTGATCAGATACAAAATTTTCATTTGGCTCATCGGCCATAGCGGAGGAGGAAAATAGTATAATACTGACTTCCTTGAAGTCATCCAATGGGTCTTTGGCAGTTATTTCTGTGGAGACAAGAATGAACTCTCTGGCAGCTTTTTAGGAAATAATCAGCACTGAACTAATTCAGTTTGCACAGTTACTGCTGGAAGTTTGATTGCAGAAGTCAGCCAAGTGAACACAGACTGATGATAAACACTTGAAAAAAAAAATTGCTTGTTTTATAAAAAAATAAATATATGCAACAATGTCAATGCTTTGGCAGCTGTCCTATGAGGGACTTGGGTTTCCTCTCTTATTTTGGAAGTAAACACATAGAAAGTTGACAACGTCTCTAGAGTTTTCTTATTTCTACCTTAAGAAACAGTGAAGAACAAATAGATTAGAGACTATTTAAGACTCTCTAGTAACTTTCCATACATTTCCCCTCAGATCTGACTTTGATTCACAAATACCATCATGTGCACTGTCTCTGAAACAGGTGACACGGAACAGGTCCTCCACAATTTTAGGTTTACAGATTCAAGACACATTTGTAACTGACTCTGTAGCACAGCCATAGATCAAAGCGATGATTAAAATCTAAGTTCTGGTGGGAGTTCAATCACTTCAAAGCCTGTACATTGCAACATTAACATCCAGCCATGCATAGCTTTAAGGAGCGTGTGGCTGGGCTCAGAAGTCCCAGAGGGAAGTGAGGCAGTGTTGCTGTGGAAGCAGATAGCACTCACAATACTCAAAGGTTTAAATCTCAACTACTGTCAAACCATCCTGGATAGCAAGGATTCCTTTTGTGTTTATCTCAAGAAGAGTAAGTTTGGGTTTTTCTAACTCTTGCTAAAATAGTAACAACAGAATTTCTAACTTTGAGATTAAATGCACTGCTGTTACCATACAAATGCAGTGAGAAGAGCAATCTTTGCATGAATTGCATACAGACAAACTCCTCCATAAATCAAAAAAAGTTATTTTGAAATCATAATTTTCTATGCAATGCTCAGGAATGTTCCCATTGTATTCCTTTGTTGTCTCATTCAATAATACCTCTGCACATAAATGGCAATATCACAATCAGTTTACCTCTGCTATTATTTATTATTCATGTTGTGGGAGAACATAGAAACCCTAGCTATGGGGCCTTGATCTTATTTGTACTTGCTGAACAAATACATCCTAAGAGACAAGTCGCTGTCCTGAAGAAACATTTGATTTACAGCCTAAACAGACAAGACAGACAAAGGGTGGGAGAGGAAATAACAGGGTGAAATGGCTTGCCCACAGTCACACTGCTAACCACTGACTTATTGAAGACAAGTACCAAGCCACTGTTGAGTTCAAGAATAGAAATCTGGTCAATGGGATCATTGCAGACCCAAATTCCCCAGCCTGGCCCCTGGAGCACAGAGCGCTTTGACTACGGTCACCCTTTCACAGATGCTGCCCTGAATGATCTTATATGGCAGTCATACAATCCATCACATGCCAAATGCTTCTGCACTGAAACCTCCGAGAGAGTTTTTAGGGGTTGCAGGGAACATACGCAGCCATAGTTGAAGATAAGCAGCACAGGTGCACCCTGCGAGATGCCCAGTTCCTCCAGCTTTAAATATCACGTAATGCACATCAAATTTTTTGGGATCCCTCACAGAGTTACTATGCTGTTAGTTTGCCTGAGCAGGACCAAACCCACATTTATTTATTCATGCCTGTCTCAGTAGCATAGGGAGCAATTACTGCTTATGGAGATTGAACGTGGAAGTCTGCAGTGATTAAAGAACATGGCACGGAGAACAGCTCGATCACCTTCACCACTCCTGAAAAACTCAGGCTCATTAAGCTCATCTGTTCATGCAGAACAATGTTAATTCACCCTAAAAAGGATGGCAGGAGAGGTGAAAGGTTGCTACGCGTCCCCAGAGCTTACATATGGCATTGGTAAACTACAAGAGATTTAAAAAAACTGGAAATGAGTGGGAGAGACCCTTGGTTCGCAATATGGCTGGAGGTGAAACATCTGTCACACTTTCTACAGAACCAGAAAGACTCGTTTATTACCCAACTCTCCACCCAGAGATTTATATGCACTGTAACATCTAATAGGTGAATGATGTAAAACTTAATAGTTAGGGTTAAAAAGGTAGAGAGACTTGGGAAACCTTCACCAAAGGCATAAGATTGAAGTGCTGGCTTCAGGTCATCTGAGATGAGACCCCAGGCCTCTGTTCTGTACAAGCAGACGAGATAGAAACAACATCCTGGACAAACTGCAACAGAAGTAACAATGTCCCACCTAATTTAGACCCCACTCCCCTGCCTTTATCTGGCCATTAGATTTTTCTTACACATTCTCACATGCTGCTTTTCAACGATAGCATGGTATTTTTCCAACAACGTGACTCTGCTTTCTGACAGATAGAATAATTTTTATATATTGTTTTACCTGCCTCACTGGGGAGCTCTGCAGTGTAATTAAAACACAAGACTGATAAAGAGGTTTACAGCACGACATCACTGCAACATAATGTTCACTGGAGCATCACTTATTTCTCCCCATTTCCCAAGGATGCAGCAGTGCACAATGCTTGCTGGATGCCCAGCTGTTCAGTTCCTCCTGGTCAGGCACTGGAGGGCAAAACAAATGCAGGAATTCTGCCTTGAGTTGCTTGGCACCAGCTCAGCATCTAGACCTCTGCTGGGCATTCCCTACCTAAAATTTTACCTGTATCAGAAACATCTGTTCTATGAGAAGGAAGATAAATTGGGTAATGGAACCTTACTAGATTAGGCACAGAATAGACAAGAAAAAAGTTCAGATGTGCCACTAACTGTGTATTGATGTGCTGCAGGAGCTGATCACACCCTGTCCACAAGTGTGGGGTGAAAATTCAGGAGTTAAACAGAAAACAAACACACACAACAAACAAAAACCCAAACCAACAACCAACCCAACCAAGCCATACAAAGTTGTTTGGCTGTTCTGGTGCAACTCTGACTAATGCTTACTATTGCTTATATTTTAGTGCTGGGATTTTCAATGATACCTCCCAATGAGATTTGTGCATTTAAATCTCTCAATCTTCTTCCAAATTACAGACAACCTGAAGGCTGTATATGATCTTAGTATTAAGATATGTAACAGTAAATATATATCAGTAAAAAAAAAAAAAACCAACCAAACAAAAAACCTTCCCAGAACCCCAAACCAACTAACAGAAACAAACAAACCAACCAACCCCAAATAAACAAAAAAAACAAACCCACTGTTTGGAAAGAGGTGTAGTGATAACTTTCTTACCCTCTGGAGACGAAGCCAATGTCAAAGAGCAGTAAGGAATGTATTCAGAGGGCTGGTTATTATATTATTACCTACAACAGGGCTTCATCCTGATGCACACAAGATTTCCCATTACTGGTGAGAAATTGCTAGACTACAAAAAAAACCAAAACCAGTCAGTGGTATCAGCCAAGCTGGCCGTACAATGTTAATGTACCACGCTGCTCCTACGTTATTTCTCAGTGATCTTTTCTCAGTTTCTGTCTTTTGTCACCCATCAGGCATGCTGTGCATGGGATGAAGAAGCAGCAAGAAATGCCAGCAAGTTTCTGGATTAAGACTGACCTTCTGAACCTACTATGATAAATTCAGCCTTGCTACTGCTAACCATGTGATTTCCCAAGGATACCACCAGCTGCAAACAGCAAAGGAAGACTCTGCCCCAGCACCTTGGGGTATAACCCATAAACATGACAGAAACTACCCAACTCAGTCTTTACATGTATAGAATAAAGCCAAACATTTTCATGTGAGCTTCATTTTTCTGATGCAATTTCATTTTCCTCACTTTTGCATGAAGACAACATAAAAGATGCACAATATTAAACTTACATGTGAATCTATGGGCAAACGTCTGGAGAATTTTGGAGTGCTGACTTCACCTCATTGCCACAGCATTGACAAAACAGCTTCACAACACGGGAACGACAGACACAGGCTGGCATTTTTTGGTTGAACAAAGGAAACAATGGAAAATTTTTTAGCATTCTAATTTTTAAACTGCCTTATAATGGAAATTCAATATAAGGACTTCCATGAAGTCAGCAAATCACCACAAACTTGGAAAAAGCACATGTGAAATGAGTGGTTCAAATGGATGCAAATAGATGACATTAACCTAAAAATCCATGAAGTGAAAAAGAAGTAGAACACAGATGAAGCAATAAAGGCCTTGCAAATAGACATTGTTATTGAGGTAAAACAACACTTTATCTTGGCATGCATTAATAACCCATAGGGATTGTAGGGATCTGTTCAATAGTGTGAACTATCTGCAAGCTCAGCAAAACCCGAAAAAGTTATTGATCACGCTATCATTAAAAATCAGTTGACATGAAGCCCTCTGTGAATAGGCAGCACTTAGGACCAGAGAAATACTCATTGCCAATCTTTTTAGTAACAAGTTTAAACAATAAATTGACTATTCAGACAAATCTCTCTTCTCACATTTGCCTTGGAAATGTCATTGTTTTGGAAAAAATATCAAGGAATACTCTTTGTTAGACACCCTACAGCATATCATTGATTTTACTGGACTTTTAAATTTCAGTGTTGGTAACCTGAAAATAAAGAAAAAAATCTGTAGAGAAAAGTTCTGCTGTATTATTATAACAAAGGGGTATTGTTTAAAAAAAAAAATCAATTGTAAAAAATTCTTTGCAAGGCAATATCCAAAAAAAGGAGAGTGAAAGACTGGATTACTTCTGCATGTTGGTAAATTACGTTAGGTCTGTTGTCAAATAAGCTTTTTGCTACTATTTTATTTTTAAATAATTCATGCTTTTTTCCACTCCTTTCACTAACAGGCTTATGTTTCCTGTTCTTATGTTCAGCAAAAACAAAAAGCGTATTTGCTTATGTAAAGCTAAAAACATTCTGGTGTGGTTGGTTTTCTGACAAGCATCATGACAGTTTCTCTACAAAAAGCCTTTAAGACACTATGGGAAAAATGCAACATTCAGGGACATATTCCTGTATAGCTACTACAAAAATCAGATCTCAGCAAACCTACAGAGCAACAGGATATCTAACAAGCCCTTCTAGCCATAGACACAGTTTATTGTTACATAAATATAGTAATGCAAAGAGTTCTTGACAAGGAAGCATGACCTTTGTATTTCTAGCCATCTTTTCCTAATAAAATCTCTGTTCCAGTCTCTGTGGCTCTCCTTGAAATTCTGCCCTTCCCTTTACTAGTCGAGCTTCTCTTGGGTGACTTTCTACGTTTTGATCTTTCTCTCAGCACACCTTCAGACAAGCTCATGTTTTCCCTGTCATTTCTTCTCCATGGCTGTGTTGGAACCAGGGCTCTTTCCCTGGGAATCCTCACATGTACACCAGCTGTTCCCCGCTCTCACAGAGGACACACAGGTTTATACATTTCTGCACCAGACCATAACCATCGCTTGTCTTGTTGGGTCAGGAGCATTGTCTGAAATCGTAGCAAATTTAATCTTCTCCACTTCACCTATCCCCAAAGCCCTGTAAAGATCCTCCCTTGCCCTGTTACTTTGGCCACCCTACCTCTCTCTTTGCATCCCTTCATTATTTCAATCTCTTTTCTCAATTTCAACAAACATTAAAGTTTTTCCTGTCGAGAGAGATCTACCTCTACCACTGATGGCACTTTCCTATCGCATTCTTCTCTCCTGTCAAATAATGTATTTTAACATAAGACAATATTTGTTTAATTGCAAGTATGGTGCCCGTGGAGGGCACCGAGACTCGCGTCAACGCTCAGGCGGCCGCCTACGAGTACATGGCTGCCTACATTGAAAACGCGAAGCAGGAGGTCATCAAGTACTCCTTTATAAACATTTTCATTGCTCAGGAAGTGTTTTTGTGGCTGCAGCTAATGGCTTGTGGATGGAACAAGGGCTGAGCGTGTTTCTAAAATTACCAATAGAATACACATTTCCAAAATCAGTATGCAAAACTAAATACAAAATATGTATGCGTCAAAGATACTTCTACTACAACAAAGGGGATGCATGGCAATAATTTTATTTTGCTTTTTAAGTAAAGCAAATAGATGTACTTATGCTTTTCAGTCAAAAATTAATTCCTGCCAATGTTTTCAAACAGGCAAAAGTACACAAGCTAAGCATTCAGAAATCTCTGATAGACAGGAGATGAAATATCATCAGTCTAAATCCACTGAAATTGTAGCATGGAATATATTTATTGTGTGCACAGAGGATAACTCTGCATTACTTCTTTTCACACATGACAGATGTTCATTCTTCATTCTTGTTATATGGTATAACTTAGTGGGAAATACCACACATTTCCTTTAACAGCAGAATTTAACCCCAGATTTTGCCCTCTAAAACTACAGCACGGCTTTTATCCCCACTGATTCTAAAAATACAGTAATCCACTGCTCTCTACCAGTTGAGGAGCACAGTCACAGGCAATCTGTTGCAGCCAGCTCTCTGTTATGCTTGCTGGGTGGTAACAGAGCCATCAACTCAGAGGAGCCGCAACGTAAGCAAAACCACTCATCTCTTTCCACTCAGCTGTTGTGTACAAGGTAAAAAAAAAGGCACTGAACCGGTACTGCCTGATGTCGTACTTATGAGATATCATTTTAACATTTATCACTAAATTTGGTGGTGTAAAGCCTGATACTTTCCTGCCAAACCAAGCTCTCTCATTGCTACGCTGTGCAGCAGATTGCACAGCGGCCAAATCTCAGTAGGTGAAACTTGCGTGGAAAAAATGGAAAGCCTTAAATGAAAAGCCATTAAGTGATTTTCAAGAGATATAAGACAAAGGGAACAAGCGATGCGTTGTGATAAGAGTTCTGCTTTTGATCAAACAGCTTCCCCTTTTTATCTGAGATATATTAATAGCAAACAGGCGGCTCTGACTTCTATCACCTTGAACACATGTGGGCCTACGGGAGAAAAGATGAGGAGCATCAGTTAAACACTACAGCCCATACCATGCGTCCCCCAAATCATTTTTACAGTGATAAGCACATGCAAATCTGACAGAGATTTTGCCTTGCAGTATGTGTTGGGCTGTGGACTGTAGAGAGTAGCCTAATTGAATTTTGCCGTGAGTACGTGCAAGCACTTTGAGTGTATCTCTTGCTTGGGGTGCTACGCTTAAGCACCATTAAATTGACATAAATGCAATAGACTTCAAAGAGCAAGCTCGAGCGTTAGACCTAGAACAAAATTCTCAGACCATTTTGTCTGGTCCTCTATCCCTCCAGCACTGCTCCCCATGATCGATGCTGAGATGCTGTTTTACCTACTCTCGCTTTACTTTGTTTTACTCTTGTGTAACAGCAGTGATTTCCACCTTGTTAACATTCTAACAAAACAATATCCAAGGCCAATATTTAGTGCATTAGCAGCACCCTGTCCCAAGACATAAACCTGTTTGGAGACATTTGTAACCCTAAGCCTTGGTATTCCATTTTTAATTAACAAAGAAAGCTTAATACGCATTTTTTTTTCATCCATCTGGCACTAAAATTGCTGAGTTGCTTCTATTGCATTTTCAGGAAGAGTTTGGGACTATTAGAAGAAAATCATAGTGTATTTTCTCTCTCTATGGTCCATTTACCTATTTCAAAGGCAAAAGGTGTTTGGAATTGAGAAAAAAATGTTAGAGAAGATATTGACTATACTCCCATTTTTATGTGTTCTTTCTATTGGCACTAGAAAGGCCTTTTATTTACTTTTTTATATGTTTCTATTGTTGCATATCATGTTTCTGCATTTTCCCCCCATCAAATCTTAACACACACACACACACACACACACACACACACAGAAAAAAAAAAAAAAAAGCTGCAATTAATGCCTTGTCTACAGTTTGAAAAAGGCCCGACTGCATGGTTTCAATTTAAAGAACCTGTTGGGATGGGATGACTTAAAAGGGGAATATTTTTATATTGCAATCTAGCACTTGTTCTCCTGAGTGATTCCTTTATCCTCTTGGGGGTATCTTCAGGGACTATATATTGAATTTTTAAATGAAACACTGTGAGTCTTTCCCTTCTGATACTTTCAAACTTTTCACTGAAGGAAATTCTTGTGAGCTCTGCAGAGACTTCTGTAGCACTCCTCCATCCAAACTCCACCTTGCCTATTACAACTTTATCAAGTACCACATTACAAAGAAATTTAAAGAAACTGGAAACATCTTTGTTTGTAACTGAAAACCAGAGAGGGGAGAACAGCTATGAGCTGCTCTTTTTCTGACTCAGTTTCATTCGATATCCCAGTAGAAATATACCACTGAACATCTGTTTATAAATAAAGTGAACATCTGATTAATTCAGTTTCTATGTTTTTAACTGATCCATTTCTCAATACATAACGCACAAATTACCATATCTAGGTTGCACTGGAAAGCCCACGTGAAACCCTAGAATATGCAGTGGGAGAGTCTTTGGGGAATTTGTAGCACAAGGTGAGCTATAACTAAGGTCTTTTATCCCCTCCTCTTTCAGAAAGGCACCCAGCACATCCCTGTAACACGGGTACCCTGAAAAGCATCACCCTGTGACACCTTCCATACAAGTGCCACCCCCTGCCCGAGCTGGCCCAGGAACCCATCAGGGCCAATCTCTTGCTGTGGGACCGGCAATTACCAGATGCTGCAGCAGAAGCTGAATATCTCTGAACAGTACATCTAATTATCTATATTATCCAGGCAGGAAAAGAGATTTCTTTACATCTCCACATGCAATCGGTAGGCGCAGAACTTGCATGCATAATCTTTGGCTTAACTATATTTCATAACTTGTTTAGGGCCACCACAGATGTTCCTCAAGCAGGAGCTACCAAATACTAGATACAAATTTCTGAGTTCGTCACTGCAGATGCTGACAATAACATCAGGGTGTGTCTATACAGCTGTTATTGCACTCTAGCAAACACTAAGTGTTAATTGTCTTCCCCTCACAGCCATTTAACGCAGAACCAAATAGCTGCTTCTGTAAGAGGAATCAGAAAGATGGACAACAGTTTCAGCTCAAGAGGGTTTTTTTCTAAGTATCTTTTCTTTCATTACAATTTCTGTGCACAGGAGCAAACCTGCAAAGCTATGGAGTCCGAGGGTGTGTGACGATTTCTAGGATGGGCTCAAGTATCAGGGAAATTTTCACAAAGGTAAATTTCTTTCATGAGAATTTTCTTTCCTATGTTGGCCCACAATATACTCTGCTTATTTATTTAACCCAGCATTTACAAACCAAACCAGTAACTTTTTAAAAGATGTGAAAGCAAGAATCCGTGTGATTTATCCTAAAAGGTTAAAAAGCGAAAGTCTACATATCTAGGCCTACTCCAGAGTTTGCTGTAACCAGTATGAAAAAAGGACACAAACTGATGCAGCTTATTCCCCTGGAAACAGGAATTTGAATTTACATTCATTTAATCTAAACACATCAAAAGGAACATCTTAAAGCAGAATGATGTCCCACAGTTCATATAGCAATTAATACAGGGTCATGTTGTCCATTACTGTGGCTCTTCTCCTGCACTGTATGTTTTTATTGCTTACTAATTACAGGAATGCAGAATCAATTAAGAGAAAATAATGAAAAGGAATATATAATTTCCATAAATAAAAAGAGCCCCTTTCTTTAGAAACATTATATAAGCAAATGAAGGAAATCAGTTTTAATTTAACAGATGGCAATCCATTTGAAGACACTGCTCACCACTAAGCCATACTTCCTAATTAGAGAATTTTGTCTCTGTGAACCTTTACTTATTACAGCATCATGATCTTTCCTGCCTAATCTGCTATGAAGGGCTAATTAATAATAACCCACACTAGCCAATGCAGATAGAATAAAGTGAAAAGAGAATTAGATATACATTATCTGGAAATAATGCTCACTCTCTGAAAAATAACTAAAGGACTTTATTGACCTAACTCATTTAACAAATGACACTTAAGTAATTCATTGACAAGCAGAACAATGGCAGGACTGAAAGCCTATTAAGTCATTTTTCTAACAGACATCACACTGCATTGGCTGTAAATTTCTGGTGTAATTAATTAATTAAGACTTAAATATTTCAGTGATTAATTTCTATTAAAAATTCATAAAATATAATGGCACTTAGGGAAAGAGATTAAGGTTACCGGTATTTATTGACTGGACTATAAAAAAAATATATATACTAGAAAAAAACCAACAACCCTCTCCTAGTTCAACCCTAGAACACTGAAAGCATTTATTGCAAACACTGTGAGAACAAAGTCCTGATACTGCTCTTACTGTTGGTGCATTTTCATTTTTCATTTCAGGACTGCTTTTAGCAGATTTTCTTTCGGGATGAATATTCAGCTCAACTTAGATGCACACGAATTTTCCAAGTACCATCACCTTGCCCAAATAATGCAGCTCCATCTCCTTTCTTCCCAGCTGAGCTTGTGCCACATCCAACCCAACTTGTAGACAAGAGCCTTTTCCACAAAACCTCAACCCTGTCCCCTCCTTATTTTGCCCTGAGCTCCCTTCCCAGTCTCATACTTCATGTAGTGTCTGCCACACAGTATAAATTACTGTTCTGCTTGCAAGAAGTAGGGAAGGCCTTTTTTGTTTTCTTTTGTTTGGCACCTTAGAGCAAACTGCTCAGCTCAGCCTGCCTGCTAGAAACAGTGATGATTTGCTTTTATTCCTCCTCCGCATTAAAGACTAAGTCACACAGGGAGGGACCTTAATTCTGTGCATAGAGGCAGCAAAACCACGAGGCGCACAGTGACTACAGAGATAAGATTTCCTTCCCATCTGCAGGAGATACTCGCAGTTTTTAAAACCAGCAGGGGACATTAGATTACCCACACTGACCTCCGTTTTACGGCACATTAGATTTCTCCCAATTACCATTCCACTGAGATCTGCAGGTTTAGACCAACCAGCTGAGTTTGCAGGACCAGGTCTCACCTCTTACATCCCACAGGAAGTAATAACAAGCAAAAGAAAACTTAGAGGAAAATCAAAAGAAAATAATTTCCTGGTATTCTAGCCTTAGCTGTTATCAACACATATTGCATTTCACTTCTTCTCCTATACAACTCTTGGCATATTCAGCACCTCTGATGGAAATCAGCGTGGTAGAATAACAACAAACATACCCAGGGCTCTTCAGCCCTCTTGGCTGTATCATTTCTATTTATCTGTTGTCTGTATAAGTCCCTTTTTTATAAACTCTTTCTTGAGGCTGAACATTAATGAGAGATACTGCAAACTCAAAGCTCAAGATTTCTGCAAGCTTAGTAGAACGTATAATCATTGTAAATGCTTTTTATATAAAAAGCTAATATTTTTAATCTTTTTTTTTTCCTGTTTGAATTAAAAACCTCTTTCATGTTTGATGTATTAATTGTATTAGCAATTGTTCTCTATGGATATCAAATCTTGATGATAATTATTTGCATGTTAATGCTTATTAGTACATCCAACTGGATGTGAACAATAAATAGAAAAAAGTGTAAAGTGCAAAACACTTCACATCATACATCACTGGAAAAGGATGGGAAGCTGTAATTGCCAGTGATTGCAGTCAAGCCTGTAATAATTGGAGTGAAATCTAAGGTGAAACTAATGCGAAAACTGTAATGTAATTTAATATAAGTTAGAGGATTAGATTAGTTTATTAAATTTGGTTAGAAAATAAAATAAATGTAGTTTCTTTACATTTCCTCAGGTACAGTGTTTTGAGTAATGTAAGCAGCTAAATAATGTCCCCATAGCCCTCCTTAATTCTTTCAATAAAATTCACCTGTTCTGCAAAGCACACAAACACCAGCACCCCTGGAGGTGGGGAGCCGTGGGGTGAACCTGACTCCAGAGTGAACCGAAAAGTTGTGCCGGTGAGCACAGCGTGTCACCGCGCAGCTCAAACCGCCGGCCATAATTCAGCTCCTCAGCTTTTTGGTGTATCAGACCTGTTTTCCCACAACTGCTTTATATGCTGGTGTCACTGTGGTGACACTGAGGGCTTGGCCTGTTTGGAAGTGCTGTGGTTTTGTTCATTTGGTTGGTGATTGTTTTGTTTGTCTGAAAAGAAAAAGGCTATTTGGGATCATTAGCATAGAATCATAGAATCATTTCAGTTGGAAGAGACCCTCAGGATCACCGAGACCAACTATAACCTAACCTAAATCTAGCACTAAACTGCGTCCCTAAGAACCTCGTCTAAATGCTTTTCAAACCCCTCCAGGGATGGTGACTCCACCAGTTCCCCGGGCAGCCTGTTCCAATGCCTGACAGCCCTTTCCATGAATAATTGTTTCCTAATATCCAGTCTAAACCTCCCCTGGCGCAGCTTGAGGCCATTTCCTCTCATCCTATCACTTGTTACTTGGGAAAAGAGACCAACCCCCTCCATGCTCCAACCTCCTTTCAGGCAGCTGCAGACAGTGATAAGGTCTCCCCTCAGCTCCTGTTCTCCAGGCTGAACAGCCCCAGTTCCCTCAACCACTGCTCATCACACTTGTGCTCCAGCCCCTCACCAGCTTCGTTGCCTCCTCTGCACTCTCTAGTATTTCAGTGTCCTTCTTATGATGAGCAAGTACAACAGAATCTTGCTCAGCTTGTTTTTTGGGTTCGCCCTCCATCTCTATCATTTTCTCTCAGTTTTGCTCCTCAGGGATGTTATCTCCCTCCTCTCATGGATCACTGCAGGGTTCCCTTCTGCTCTTTCAAGCCCAGAAGCTTCCCACCCCACTGCCCACTGCCCTGGCCGGCTGCTGGCATGAGTGGGTAGAGATGCCCAGAACAACCCCCAGCAGCAGGAGGTGTAGGATCAACAAGGGCTCTCTCACTGCTCTGATACGTCTAATTTACAGTGAAATTATCAGTCCTTTGGGACAAAACTCACATCTTCGTGTGCAGCCTCAGACAAGAGCCTGGTTCTGGATCCCACAGCATAATGGGGAGCTGCTGGTGCAGGGGACAGATCACCCCATGTCCACTTCACAGTGACACACCACCAGCTGCCAGGGCTTGTGTTTGTTCTCCGTGGGAAGAGTAATCTCTGCTTGGGATAAAAGGGTTAATCCCCTGCTGATTGTTTATATAAAAACTGCTATGAAACAGTGAACATACACTTGGACTGCCACCAATGTGGTTCAGACTCCAGGTCTTGACAGTGCTTAAAAGTCTCTTAGCACAGTTCTAGTCAAATCCAGCTCTTCAGGATTTGACCCTAATCCAATCTTGGCCCGAAGGCAGGAGTTCTAGCCAAGCAAGGCACACTAACACCTACGCTATGACAAGATAACCTCTTCTTTCTTTGTGAAAACTGAGTTTAATTGCAGTTTCATTCATGATAATGACCTACATAATTTTCAATAATTGGATACAATTTATCTTAATGAAAAAAATGGAAATTAGCAAAGAGATACGATACTGGAAAATGCTTCATTTGAAACCTCTTCATTAATTATCAGGATGTCTAAACACCATTTTGAGAACTACGCTTACAGAACAAGAATCCAACTAATAATTTTTTTCATTCTTCTATGGAGTTTACTGTAATACTCTACTTAAAAAGCAGCACCTACTTCTAAGAGGTACCCGTTTTATTTGGGTACCATTAGCTCAGTTTCAGAAGTGACTGATAGCGCCACATACACTGTCTTGAACAGGTAGCATAACCACCAGTATATATGTGAATGTACACTCTGAACTCAGGAAATGAAGATGTTTAGGACTTACTGACATTCTTATAAACTGCTTAGATCTTCCCAGAATTTTTAGTAGGTTTTGTATCAACCGCAGAATTCTTTAAAACCTTGTTTTAAAATTATTTAATCATTATAATTCACATCATGTTCCTCATAACTAGCTCTCACATCAGTATTTGATGGATGAAACAAAACAAGACAAACTTTGAAAAGACTGGTATACCTGTTATATTCTGGGGGATGACAATGATTACTAAAACTCAGTGTAACACACTATATTTACCAAGTCTTATTTTACATTCGTCAACGTACTAAATTACTTTGACATATCTCCAGTTTATGTTCTATTACTGAAAAATAACTACACAACAGATGGCAGTGTGTTAGCATAACAATTTTTTTCAGCAGGTCAATCTACAAGGTGCTTATAGGGATTGATAGATATTGGTAAGCAAGCCATACCAAGGACTAAGACTGGAGTAGAGCCAGTATATGGAAAATAATATTGCCATATAGCAATGTTTTTCAAAGGAGGACTTAAAACCTTTGAATCTTCCAAAAATATTAACAAAGAATGGCTATGAAATAATATTGGAATTCATTTGGTATATAATTAAATCTCTATAGGTGTATCTATTCCATTCTGCACTAATAAGCAATAGATAATCACGGACTATGCCATGTCAAGCAAAAAGAATATATTGCAAATAATGAAATTATAAAGTTATTATAAAATTATATGCTGCCCTGAGAGACACGTTATTGTGTCTCTTTTTAACTTTTTAAATAAAATAAGAAACAAAACCTAAAATCCTTGATTCTTGGAATACAGCCAAAGATATTTGAATGAAATGTTACATTTTCCCCTTACACTGCAGACTGAATCAGCCTTCTCAATCTAATGGGAATGACTTTGGTTGTCTTACCTCAGCCACCGTTCTGCAGTGCTACTACTGGTTAATAAATCAGAACAGTTTGATGCTGTGTTAAGATGGAATGACTGTAGTGAGGAGGTAGAAAATGAATCGACCTGCAGCTCAGGATGTCTGGCTGCAATTCCCAGTGCCACCCTTGTGCTACTGCTTGGACCTGGACAAGTGACTTCAACTATTTGCATTTCAGTAATTAGGACTGTGATTCATTCTCCAAGACCTAAGAATATTAAGCATTATATCAAAGCAAGGTACAGTTGTTATTTATATTTGATATACATTTCAAGTGATTCTTTCTATTTTCTGTGGTTGTAAGAGCTGGTAAGTGACATTCCAATTGATTTTTATCCAGAGACAGCTAATATTAACGACTTTCTGTCAAACTATTGGAATTAAATTATAATGAAAGAGTTAACAGAACACTATTATTTTATCTTCTTCCAAGGAACATATGAAGACAAAGTTGTGATTAATTAGTGCATTTTTTTAAAAGAACATCTATTTTGGCATACTGCTCCAATGTATGGCTGCCCTTGGGGAGAGCAGCAAACAGCTGTTTTCCATGAGAAGTTCTAGCCTTTCTCCATGGGTGAATATTTCTGTTTGTGATATACCCTGCTTAGTGCCAGACCACTAATTTTTAGTAATTCAGGCTCTGTCTTTGAGGCACAAAAAGGGTGAAGTGCTGTAGTAATTTGGAGGTTGAAAATTCACTGCTTGATGCCTCCTGTAGTAAATTTGACCCTGGAATATTAAGGGGTGTTAAATAAATTGGACAAAGAGGTGTTTGGGGAGTAAAAGTGCCAGACACACTGCCATGAATGAGCAATTAGATGTTCACGAACCAGCTTATCACAAATTACATGCCTACAATATCTATTACTGTAATGACCTTGAGAGTTGACTCATATTCTCCCTTAACCTAATGAGCATGCTGAGTATAATCAATTACGTCTGCAATTAAAATTATAATTTGTCTAACAAACTCTTCTTCGCTTTCAGACTTTTTTTTAACAAAGCCTGTTACATACTGGTAAAAGATAAATATTAATTTTCTGTTGTGTTCTCATTTTTTCACTTACTCTGTGGCTAATTTATTAAATCACATTACCTCTCTGCAATATTTTTTAAGTTTTCAGCAGAATTTAGTTACGTTTCAGTCCTGAATGTCATGGGATAATTGCAACATTTAACAACAATTTATCATTTCCCAATAGGGTTTGCAACCTGTCTTTGCTTGCCTATTGAAATTTGTTTGCATGTTCCACTCGATGGTTACTGTGAATATTCTGCCTTTCACTTCTATACATACACATCCTATTTTACCGGAGTGACCAGAAGATATTGTGTGCAATAGAGGTCAAGTCAACCCAACGTGAGGAAAACACAGCCCTAATCATTAAGGAACAAGATGTCACTCATTGCAATCTGCTGTTAATTATACAGTCAACCAAGCAGGCAACTACAGAACAACTTTTTTGTTTATGTAACCAAGGTGTTCAACAAAAATGTAGAAAGATTAATATGGAAATGCAATGTATTAATCATCAGAAAATTGAAAGAACTGGAAAAGGGTTTAAAATACAGGTCCATGCATTTTATGTAAGGAACAAGCACAGGAAACCCTTCCAGGCAAATGAAGGCCAGGATTTGTAACTGCAAGCATTAAGTCTTCAGGGTGTCGCACAAAGATGCTCCATCAAATAAAGCCAGCCCAAGGCAATATCCTCTACTAAATCCCACTGCTGGCCTGGCTGCAGTGAGCTATCTCAGCCATAGCGTGTTCCCCAGCACAACGGCAACCAAACGCACGCCCAGGTCCATCCAGATGTGCAGACTCCGGCGCAGGTTGGCTCAGCGCTGTCTGCCACAGAACAAGCAATCTGTCTCCCCGCTTCAATCGGCTGCCAGGCAAGCCCAGCAAATGCAAGCAAAACACGGCCCTAACCGCTAATGAACGAGACGCCACCGCTCGTCCTGCAATCTCCTGTTAATTATAGAGGCAGCCAGGTAGGCAACACCTGAGCCACAGCTGTGCTGAGGAATTGCACTCGAGGAGTTTTCTGGCCCACGACAGCCGTGTGTTGGCACGCAGCGCTTTTCGCGCAGAACGGAATTAGCTGCAAGACTCATTTCCTGCTCTCACGATCTGTTCTTAAAACTCCCAATTAAGTGAAGAGTAGGTCAAACTGAAGAGCTTTATTTGCTTACTTTCTTTCTCCAGTGCACCTTCTTCCCAGGACTTTCACATACTTAATGCTCTCTATGAAATATTGATGTCTACCTCAGAAATGCGGAGTGATGAAGCTGTTATTTATATGAAATGAATTAAGTTTCCCACAGAAATGAGTTTTGTATTCTCTGGATTTCGAATCTTTGTGATGCACTACACCTGGATGGGCCTGAAGGATGATTGACTGCTGCGGAATACAGTTAAAAGCACAGGAAATGGGGAAAAAAGTCCCCTTCAGGCACTGAAATACCCATGAGTCACTTCTCTCAATATGCTGCAGATAATGAATAAACTATCCTATATTCTGTATTTATTTTTGTCAACAAAATCTAATCAAAGTTCATTTTTTTTAGAAACTCAATAGTTACACTAAATTAGATTACATAGAAAATTAAATCATAAATCCTTTTAAGTAGGCCCTGCCTCTGTCCCTGTTGCTCCAAAACACAACTTTGCTCTCTTAAACACCTCATTTAATTCTAAGAGCCTGAGCTTCCAAACCAGTTATGGATTTGATCATTTAATAACATAAAACAAGTAATTGTGTGGGGGAAAATTTATTATTTAATTAGGCCTTACTGGTAATCAATAGCAATCTGTTAATTCATTAATTTGCATCTCCCTTGTTTTTATGTATATCCACAAATTCTGTTAGATTTTAATTTATGAACTTTCTACCTTCACTATGCAAAGGGAGGTTCTGAAACTGTATGTATTAAGTAGAACAAATAACTGAGCAGCAGGAATGCAGGTATGTCCTACATAACTGACTGCAGGACAAGATTTAATAATAAAACAAGGAAGAGAAATAAAACAACGCCTATTCTCCCCAGGATGCATGCATAATTCTCATTAATGTTAGTGGAAGATACTAAATGTATGGGCACTAAGGGGAGTTTATTAGAATGTAATAAATTCTGGGATTTTTTCCCTTTTTCTTTTTGTTTTTTTTTACTTGATAGTTACTATAACTGAACTTCGGGTGAAGTAGAAGATATATAAAGAAAAAATAAAACCACTACATCAAATTATGTGTCATCGGTTATTTTCTCAAAATGCTATTTTGCATTTGGAATTACTGGATTTACACATATGACTAATAATTCTAGGCTTAAATGACAAACTGTATGAAATCATAGAGTTGCTTACACAAGTAGGGTCAAATATGTTTGTACAAAAATGGCAAAAGCTCCACTGATTTAGTCCACATATTTTCATGAGTGAACTGAACTATTTATACCAGCAAACAATCCAGCCTCAGACACCAAGGCTGTTCTACTAACATGGGACTCAGAGAATCAGAGACAGGTTACACATTCATACTCTGCTCAATCATAATTCTAGCCTCACCAAAAGGCCACAATTGAAAAAATGGCTCTTGCTGAGTTCAGAGATGACTTATTTGCTGAAAAAAACATCCATTAAATACAATGTGAAATGATCCACTCCTCAATCTGGGCAGACTGATTGTGCGCTAATGATAACTCTGCTCCAGCTGGAAGGCCAGGTGAGAAAACAACACAGTATTACTGTCTCTTCTATACCTTCTCAATGGAGAACTAATAAAGCTCATTCATTGATCCATCAAAAAAAAGAAAAAAAAAAAAGTGCTACCTCTGTGCATGATCTTTACTTCAAATACTTAAAAATAGACTTGAAATCAGACAGAAAAAAAAAAAAACCAGCATACCTGAAATCAGAAGACTTCAGTATTTCAGATTTTAACAATTTTACAAGCAAGATCAAGACAATCATTCAACAAGAGCACTTTCCATCTAGTCTAGTTTCTTTTCTTCCAGCCTCTCACAGAGACAATTTGGATCAGTGATGCCAGGCAGACAACATAAAATAAAAATTTGCAATGGTGGCAACGAAGGAGGTAACACAGAAATGGTATAAATGAAAGATAACATAGTTTGATTTCTCAGAGATAATAAGCTAAGAGATTATCAAAGCAGAAGTTGTTTTTCTCCTTCAAAAAAATTGAGCAATCTAGCAGACACAGGGTGTCTTTCCAATCTTCTGCCTTTACCACAGGGTATAGATTTCCCCTGCTCCTGGTGCTGCTCTGAAGTGCTACTGGGCAGGATTTCCCCAGAGGAGATGGGCACACGGACACACCACACTTAATGCTGGTCCTAGCATATGGGTACAGGCAGCAACAAATTTGTTCTGACTCCATTTGTCATTCCCAGACCAGAATCAGAGGCAGCATCTTAGCCCAGACCCAAGCCCATGCTAACAGATCCAGCCTGTTTCCATCTGCCCATGCAGACAGAACTTCGATAGGTTTCATCCATGATGAAAAACTAACCAGTTTCTCAGGGTTCTCCACTTGGGAGAACTGTCCCTTCACCCTGGGACTGCTGTAGTGAACGATCCTGTCCACAACCTGCACAAAGCCAAGCCCCAGGTCACGGCAGAAGGGATGCGAGTGAGAAAAGCTCAGGACAGAAGCAAGACATGGTGCAAACGTGAAACGCGGGGAACAACAAAATGTCACAGGCGTGGGTGAGCTCTGCTGGCATGGCCAGAGCAGGGCACTGCCCTCAAACTCTGTGAAACATCTAAAGGACGGAACTGTTATCAACCCCAGACTCCTCATCTGCTCAACAAAACAGGAATAATGATCAGGCCCTTCTTTAAATCACTTTTGTCAAAACAATTTGGTTGGGAAAATGCAATTAGCAGTCTCCTGCACCTAACAAGGGACTGAGAACTCCTGAGGAGGACTGAGGCATCTCAGACTCTTAAAAAATGAAGTCTGTGATGGAAAAGAAAAATGTGTGTGGAGATCTATTGGTAAAAAAGAAAGCTTGAGCTTGCTGTTGTAGCAATGTTTCCATCACCAGCCAGTGTGGGCTTTTCCTACCGCTAACCGAATGAGGAGGGAATGTTTGATAAAGCTCCCGAAGACTGGATTTTAAAGGCATATTTCAAATTCTTTCAAACAACATCTGTGCTTTACAGAATGATCCTGTGTATGAGTGGCCTTGCCAGAGGGCACCCAAGCAGCTTTCAGGAGGATGGGGGAAATGAGCCTTGAAAGAGGAGTTTCCCTTTATTTAACAGGAAGCTCTTGGCTTGTCCAGCATGGCTTGAGATGAGCAAGATACAAAAAAACAAACCCGCTGCATCATCCAGAATGATAGTCCTTGTTTAAAAAGAAACAAACAAACAAAAAACCAAAAACAAAAAAAAAAAAAAACCACCACAGCAAAAATATTACATACTCTTAACCCTGTCAGCCTGTCTAGAGCTTGCTGCGCAAATTTTATTCTATTATTTTAACCTTAGTTTTCCATTTCTAAATCATTCCAAGCAGAGGCTTTTTGTTCTCTGAAAGTCCTACACAGGCTAACATGGTGCTGCCAGAACAGGCTAAAATGCACAGACTAGATCAGATGTACTTGTATTTCAGATGTGCTTAGAATTTCAATAGGTTACAGGACAGTGTAACCACTTACCCTTCCATGTGATAAAGGAACATAGGGCTAGGAAAGGCTTTCATTCCCTTGCTATCACATGCAAAAACATTACATATGCTCTTTCCCTATTGACATTTTTAAGCAACAAACTCTTTCAAGCTGCACAGTTCTCTAGGGAGCTGCAGGGAGAGCTTTACGTAGACAGCTTTTCAGAAGGGGAGGTGACTTTAAGGGAAAAAAATACAGAGCAAACTTAACTTTTCCTTTATTATTGTATTGATAAGGCAGCCAGGACATTAATAAATGGGTTCCCTTTGACTGGCTGAGACTGGGTCATTAACATGAGCAAAGCCCTGTGATTCTGCTCTTCCCTGAGAGACTTGGGGTGTCAGAGCATCTCACCAGACACCTGAGGCACCAAAGTTTAACACAGATCAGCCAACTGAAAATGCCTTGGGGCAAGAACACCCGATACACTCAACCACAAAACAGTTTAAGGGTAGGTAAACGCCTGCTTAGAGAAGGTACACGCTGACATAAAGAAGTCTGTCTTGCACATGACCCTTTGACATCCCTTCTAATCTGTGGTCAGCACAGGAATAATTTTATGGTGGATCTTTGGCTAAAGCAAAAGCAGTGCTGGGTAGGTAAGAATTCTGAGACAAATGTGCAAAAATCACATGAGGTCAAAGCATTGGCACAAAATTTTCTGTTATAAAGCATTATATTAATTTTTAGAAAGAGACAGAAAACCGTTAAACTGAAATCCAGCTTTACAACACTTGCTTAAAACAATTTTCACTTACTACAAAACACGCAACAGCATCAAGTTACACATCTGAATTAAACAGGAATGCTTTTGCACATTTGCTGGTGAGTTACATTCTAATTGAAAGCAATGTTTTGTAACAAAAAAAATAAGCAAGCATTCCCTGTTAAACGGAGGGGTTTATAAGATACAAGCTTGACAAAAAGTACTATTGTTGAGATGGATCTTGGAAAGAAATTCATACACTAACCACACAAGAATTAATCAGACAGCCCTGACTGTGCTATTAATGATTTTAGACCTCATGCATTGTCTGGGATTTCTAGAGGTTTTGCATTTACAGTACAATAGATTATTTGTAGGACCTGTACTCAAGAGTGGCATTTGATTGATTGTACATACTCTGAGACAAGACAGTGATTTAAATGCAAAACATATTGCTGTAACACGGGAACAAAGGAGAGAAAGTCTCTAATTAAAACATGGGATTTTTGATCCTAATCGAATTTTGATCAGTCATTCTGGGACAAGTGGAGAACAGCATGCAGAGCAGTTCATGGATTTCTCAACACCCCTCCTCATACCGTGGTGTAGTGGTTTTGTTTGGTTTTTCTAACAAAATGCCAACTCAGTAAAACCGAGAGCATTTCCAACGAGGTTTTGTTTTCATTAAAAAAAAAAAGCTTTTGTTATCAAAATAGCCAGTTATAACATTTTTAGAACAAAACTTTTCCACCTTTGTGCTAGAAATACTTTTTCATTTTGAAATGTAACTCTGTTTAGAAAAAAAAAAATAAAATTGAAGAGCTTTCAACCTCACAAATAAACCCTTTTGAATGACTCATTTGTTCAAGATTTTCCTGTCATGAAAATTGTAAATATCTAAACACATACCAGGGGAAAAAAAAGAAATAGATAAAAAGCTTTTGTGGAAGCAGGAGCAGGCTCTCCTTGGGGAGCCCTGGCTGAACCCTTCCCTGCAGCAGTCAGGCAGGTCATGGTGGGCAGCGTGAAGCCGTGTCCCAGCACGAGCAGGGCTCCATGGGGCAACTGCCCACTGGCCACTTGGACCAGCTGCTGGCACAGCCACCTGCAGCCCCAGCGTCTCCTGGGCTTGCAGGACTCTGGCTGCACATAGACTGGGGCATGAGATGCTGGAAAGCAGCTCCACGGAGAGGGATCTGGGGGTTCTGGTTGATGGCAAGTCGAACATGAGCCAACAGTGTAACTGGCAGCCAAGAGGGCCAACTGTGTCCTGGGTGCACCAAGCACAGCATTCCGAGCCGGGCAGGGAGGGGATTGTCCTGCTCTGCTCTGCATTGGTGCGGCCTCACGTGGAGCACTGTATGCAGGGCTGGGCACCACATAAAAAGACATAAGAAAGATAAAAAAGATATTATGCTACTAGATAATGTCCAGAAGAGGGCTACACAGTTGGTGAAGGGTTTGGAGAGGAAGCCACATGAGGAGCAGCTGAAGTCACTGGGTTTGCTCAGCCTGGAGAAGACTAAGAGGAGACCTCATCATGGTCTACAGCTTCCTCACAAGGGAAGGAGGACGGGCAGGTGCTGAACTCTTTAGTGACCAATGAACAAATCCAAGGGATTGGTAGGAAGATGTGCCAGGGGAGGGTCAGGTTGAACATGAGAAAAAGGTTCTTCACCCAGAGGGTGCTGGACACTGGAACAGGCTCCCCAGGAGGTGTCACGGCCCCAAGCCTGACAGTGTTCAGGAATAGACTGGACAACGTCCTCAGATACACGGTGTGAACTGTGGGGTTGTCACATGCAGAAACAGGAGTTGGATTCAATGATCCTGGTGGGTCCCTTCCAACTCAGGACATTCTCTGATTCTATGACACAGGATGTGGCTGCTGGGCACTGGAACAGGCACATCAGTGCTGCCACGGACGCCTCGACAGCGCACAGACCCTTCATTTCACACACACACAAGCACCTTTGCAGGTCCTCAGGCATCGCCCACAGTTTGGCTCTCACCCCCGGCCTTTGGGAGGACACACAAGCAGCAGCCAGCGCTCGACCGTGCCTGGCAAGGGAAGAGCTCGATGCTGGATGTGGCCAACAGAGCTGCATGACTTTTAATATCTGCACACTAAGGCAATTTAAACAGACATTTGAGCCCACTTACTTGCTTATTATAGTTTAATTTAGGCAGTGGCAATAACTCTGACTAGCTCTAGGGGTATTTTTTGAATTACGCTACCTAAAGAGAATGCTCATCTAAAATCCATATAGCAGGAAAAAAGGGTAGAATTGCTAGCATGGCATAGTAAAATCTTCCTTCTCATTACTGTTCTTCAACATAAATACAGGGTGTTTCAAAAAGATGGACCCAATCTGAAATCACTCTATCTCAACAACCATGAACCACCCCTGAATGAAACTCTTTCCACTTCAAAGGTGAGACACAGAGTTTCAAATAATTACCACTTGATAACTCATTAAAACTTTTGTGAAGTTTTGTGTAATTGTATCATGTTGCCATCATGAAATATACCGCTTTGAAATTGGGTCCATCTTTTTGAAACACCTGATGTTTTGAAATTTCCATTACTCTCCTCATTTATAGCTGCACGTTTTTAATCTTTTTTTTTTTTTTCTTCTTCTTTACATTCTAGTCCATACAAACTATTGTGTGTTTGACCCAGGACAAAGAATGATACTTCTTTACAAGTCAGAAGTACAGCACGTCAGGACATTCACTAATGGAAATTCAAAATCATCCAGATTCAGAACCATAATAATTCACTGCTAAAGAGAATCTTTCAAAAATTTCTGTCTGCATCCCTTCAGGGAACTTCACAACCCAATATTTCTAGATCAGACTTCATTATCCAGGTCATCATTTCAATCTATCAGTGCCCCAGAGCCTTTGGTATTCTCAGTTAGGAAAGTGTCATGTCCATCAATCACTAGGCTGTTTCCACACTGCCAATTTTCTTTCATCTCCTTTATTTTCCAAAAACCCTCTGTAACTTTACATGGGTGTATACTGGACACAGACACATCCTACTTTTTCCAACTGTTACCAAGCTGTAAGTACAAGGAACTGATCTGTACAAATTATGGGGGCCTTAAGAACCATTTTCATTCTAGGTTCTGCATATCATTATTTGCATTAAGGGAGGGTTTGTAAATACACCAGTGCCTCTTTGAGCTATAAGAATGGCAAACAAAAAAGCAACATGATGCATTTCCTGGAAAGCTTATAGTTCAATCAAAAACTAAATGTTACATGTACTAAACAGGAATAATGACCTGACAACGCAAAGAGGAAATTGGGACTCCAGGGCTATACCCATTAACTGCATCACAGAAAACATAGGCCTGGCCAAGGGTCTGAAAGGAGAATTAGACCAACAGAAGGCAGGTTTTGAAAAAAGTGTTGAAGGAAAGGGCAAGAGTTATTATTTAGAGTAATAAAACAAAGAGCTGGCAAAAGGCTTTAAAGGGAGCAGGGTGGGGGAACAAACTATCTGGATGCCCCTGCTGCTTCCCCATCTCTGTAAAGGGCAGTATAATCCTAGCTTTGAAAATATACACCACTAATATCCCAGCAAAACCCACTCTAATCTAAGTATAGTATCAAAATAGGAAGAAAATTATGAGCTCAAAACACACAGCAGCCCTGATACTGCTGAATTTGATGTACCAATTACCTATCTGCAATCTTGCATATTCTTCAACAAATTCTATTAGTGTGGTTCTCAAAGCAATTCAAAGAGACTGCTGTACTTCATCAAATCATTTTTGGACATCCCACAAGTTCTTGAGGGAATCATGGTTCTTAAGAGTAAAGCAAACAAAGCCGTTTGTTCACATGTCTCAGCACAATCTGGTTTTCAACAGCTTGTTTCTTTCTTCCCTGTTTTTTTCTACGTGAATTCTTGTATTTGTTTAGAGGTAAGAAAAACCTTTCCATTTCTCAAACACCAACTTTTTTCTTCTTTTAAAAGGGCAAAAGATGGTTTCCAATACTCCATTAAACAAGGACTCACATCTACCCGTCTGCAGGGAAAGCAAGCTGAGGCATCAAAAGTATTGCTGTTAGTGAATTTAAGCCTCTGCAATGTGATCTGATTTAAAGACTCAAACCTGAAGTCCAGTACTTCAAGTCCAGAGATAAGTAGACAAATAGTATGAAAGAGCAGTCTGCTGTGGGCTTAAATAAACCCTGGACTCCACAGTTCAGGTTAAGACTTCTCAAGAACACAAGCCAGGTGGATTGATTTAACACAGCATTAAAAAACCATTTGGGAAAGAAAAACATGTATAATACATCAAAAAACAATCACGATACAACCTTCTCAGTGTAAAATAATTAGTGGAATGTGTGTGATATAAAATTTCTTCACATACCACCCACACTGCCACCATCAGCCTCGCTTTCTCATTTATTTGGGTGAACCTGTAATTGGCAAACAGACACTCATGGATAAGAGTGGAAGTGCTGAGCTGCTGGAGACTTTGACACTGCTGCAAAACAGAGTATGTGTTCATATGTGTTTGGGCAATGGACACTTGCTGTGCAATATTATCTTGTCTCTACAGATAAATTAGTTGCATCATGCTCCTACCAGCTTGATTTGTTTAGCCTTTACAGAGTACAGAGTACATGGAGTTTCTTGTGATTGAATGTCACATAAAAGGTAAAGCTGTGAGTTTGTTCTATGCTACGCTATACATCCACCAAGGCAGCCAGAGCATTCGGTGACTTGATGTTGAAAAGAAGGCTATAAAATATACTGGGGAAATCTCAAAATGTCACTCACTTGACATAGCAGTAAGAGCCCTGCATTAAGATGCAGACCTGATTTTCCTGATCCATGAAATTGCCTGGATATTTAAGGCACTCTCAAACAGAACCAGCATGAAACTCACCCACCCATTCATGGCACAAGAACACCATGGGTTTTGTGTTCTTCAAGAAAAACAGAGCTCAAAAATGCAGAGATAACTATTGTTTGAGAAAAGACCTAACCACAATTTCCTTCCTTACTCAAGTAAGAAGAAATAAGTATTAAAAATATCTTTAATGCTGGAAGATGGTTATGCTTGCTGACTGGTTATCACTGCTCAGAGATGCTCAGGTTCTCTGTTGTGGGGTGGTGCAAAGTGTGCAAATCTGTGACCACCTTTGGAGAGGGACATCTGTCCCTCTCATAAATAGGTGACAGGGCTGGAATAGGCAAAATCTGTGAATAGATAGGAAAAAGATTACGAAGCAATGTATTGTATTATTTTATGGTCTGAAACTTGGGGCATGGTTCAGAATTCCTTAGCAAATGAACATTTCCAGCTGCTAAAGGAAAGACTCATCTACACTTCCAAGGTAATGGTGAGATGAGGGTCACATATAATTTCTTCCAAAGGCCCATCCAAGGCAAACAGACTGCAATAGTGGGGGAAAGGACCATAAGCTTCCCTAGAACGCTGACCTGTAGGCTCTGCTACCTTAGATTCAAAAGAGGACATTATGCACAAGGAACAGAGTACAGCAACAACAGAGTCCAGGGGCACCACTGAAGTATCCCGACATTGTTGCACATGGTACATCTGAAACCTGCACATAGCAACAGGCCTCACACCAGCATAACGAATGTGTAACATCGGCAGACAATCTTATCATCGATTTCTATCCAAAATCACACTGAAAAGGAAATCTCCTTTAAACCTTGTCCATGCATTGCGCACATAATTTTTGGCATCTCCATAGCAAAGACAGACCCAAGACTCATACTCCAATGGAAGTCCAAGATTTTTCTTGGACATGGATTATGATTCCTTCTTGTTGACAAAGAGAATTTTCTCATCTTTTCCAGAAAAAATTTGTTAGTGAGCTTTCAACTTCAGCAAGGCTGACAGCTCTTCCCATTTTGCAGTAAAGCTTTGCACCGACCAATTTAACAGCCAATACTCTTCCTTTGCTTCCTGTAATTCTCTTCCTACATAGCACATACAGTAGCCTATATTTACACAGGTATATGGAATTACACAAAATAACAAATACAAAGGACTCCTGAAGCCATCTGGTATGTGACTCCATTCAAAGCAAGATCAGCTACACCCAATTAGCTCCCGACATAACACTCGCCTACCCTATTGAAACAGAATCTCCACAAACTCCCTTGGATATATATTGTGACGCTTTGCTGTTCTTACTATTAGAATGTTTTTCTAATGTTTGATCTGTTCCAGAAATTTTAATTAAAAGTGCCCTTAGAGGAAGACTGGATTATTGTGCATTCTGGTACATGAAGAAAAACACATACAAAAACACATGACACACTGAATTTAAGTTTTATAAATTATTTGCAAATAACATAGGTGGTTTTTCAAACTTTCTGATCCAAAATAGTTTAAATGGAACCAGCTCTTTACGTATCTACCCTGTTGTTCACTTTAAAGAAGATCTTGATCATAGTAATTTCTTCACCTATTCAAGTTTTGAAAGCTCCAGGTTATCTGAAGAAAATAGTTTTTGGCATTTTTTGGATGATAAACATCCCAAAGTGATGATGATAAATTACAGTGTTGCCCAATGATGCAGAAAAGTAGAGAAACGCAAACTGCTAACCTCTGATTTATGAATACACACTCTTTATTACAGAATCTAGGGGTTCACAGCTGTAAGAGCGGGTCATTTTCATCTCATTGCTTATTAAAAGTGTGGGAAGGAAGGATGAAGGATGGCTATCATTTTGCAATGCACTGGATAGATTAACACTTAACGCTCTTTGTCTCCAGTACAAATACAAAATTAGAAAGAATTTCTTGCCTTTTTAGGTCCTACATAAGCATTTGTTACTGTTCACACTCACAGAAGACGGAAATTTCTACATCTAGTTTTGCTCATTCATATTAGCAAATTTTCTCATGGTAATATAAGCATTCCTATAAACCTTTCCTTTAAACAGGAAAAAACAAAACAAAACAAAACCAACCAAACAAAACCTTTTATCCAACCTACTAAAAGAAATCTTGTGATCTGCTTGTTAAAACATGTTGGCTTTAATGAAAAAAATTACTTTGCAAGCTATCTGAAGTGAGACTTTGACCTATCAAGAGGCATTCCCAGTGACAGCCACCCAATGCGCTCTAAGTCACGAGCTGAGGAATCTGTGTCATCGCAATACTAAAGTAAATCATATTACGTTGCTTCATAACTCCTCAGCTTCCTAGATCTTGGGGATTTTCTGATTTCTCCTTCTCTCTCTGTACTACCTCTCTGCTAAATATGCAAAGCAGGCAACAAAAAGGAGGAGGAAAAATAAGGTCAACACAGCAAATTGGAAAGAAATAGAATGCTTCTATATGTCATCATTTGGTTGTTACAGTTTTCTTAATCAACCCAAACAGCTTCTTTGAGAAACTTAATCTGAATTTACAAAGTGCTAACCCATAGCCAGGTTTGACTTTCCTTTGTTTCCAGATGTAAAAAAAAGTGGCCTTTATTTGTGTTCAGGCATATAATGTAAATACATATGCATTTGCATCACAAGGCAGGGAAACACGGCTGGAGCGCCATCTTGGATGTTATCTATGTTATTACTCAAGTGGAGAATAGAATCATAAATCCTTCTCTTCCTCTCCACCCCCAAGCTTTTTTTCAGAAATACACTTAAAATTTGTTTTTAAGCTTCACTGGCTCCATTACATTTGAACTTCAGTAACAAGAATGTGATATGAATATGTAGGGAGAAAGCATAGAAAAAAGGTATGTTTTCATGACGTGGTTCAGTTTAACTGCTCCTATAATTAGCTACAACTCATTAGGCAATAAAAAGACAAACAAAGATATTATGAATGGAAGGGAAATATTTTCTTTGTAAAACAAACAACTTCATCAGATGCCTCTTTTCTACTGCTTTCCTTGCATAAATACACTCAGCAGCTAAGAAAAGATATTTTCATGATTGAAAATTTTTGTCTAGAAAGAAACCCTGCAAACATTATCTTGTGCAATTTCAATAAAAAGTACTTACGGCTGTTGTACACTTGGGATTTTTTGATCTCAAGGATAAAATGATACAGCAATGGTCTGCAGATGACTGCCTTTGATCTCTTATTAGTTCTTATAAGTGTCTCTTAATTTGTATTCTGTATAATAACCACTCACCTTCACTGTTTGTCCAGCTTCAGGGCCATCCTGTAAGCAAAGGGAGAAATCTCAGGTTAGAGAAAACAACAAGGATCACACAGGGATTCAGAAATCTTACTCAACAACCACTTACATCAAATTTCACTGTACATTAATTTAGCATATTTTCCTGGGGACCACTCAACACAAAATCTTTGGACAAGGCGCCTTTCCACATCACGCCACGGCAAAGTGAGAAACTGTATCTTAGACCACAAAAAAGAGTTGTTATTTTTCATTCTTTCAGATTGTATTTTTGAATAGGTAGCAATAGATTTCTGGTCCTTGTGAATATAAAATCAGACACATAAGCGAGAAATTAATCAAAGCATGCTTGCTTAAGTTCTTATTCTAATGAAATGATTTGCTTTGAACAAAGCTCTTTTTGGTATAAACACACTGAGCACAAATAACTGAAAGGTCAGAATTGATAACATATTTACATGGCTACATTTCTCTGCCTGCAGATAAACAGCTGTAAGCAGAAATTACCTGTTTCATCACAAGCAGAGGGTTACCTGCTGAACAGGGACATGTGGCTGCCTTCTCTAAGTCAATCCTGCAAACCTTTGTCTGAAGGAAGAGTATTTGCTGAAATACTCACAAGCAAGCACCATGTTTGGGAGTGGTCGCTGGCTTATTCCAAAGTTTGCAGTTATTAATTATCCATACCTTTCTGCTGCTTTGCCCCTCATTTTTTTCAATGGCAAATCTGACAGACTGCAATGCAGCTCTTGTTCTTTTTTTTTATTATTATTTTTGCATTTATTGCCTCTTGAAGTTTGAAAGTCATTTTGTCATTGGACTAAGGAAGAAGGTTGAAAGCTTGATAAAACAAACCATTAAACCTTTTTTAGTTGACTGGTTTACAAACCTGAATGGCAATGGTGAGCGAAGTGCTGCAGAAGTGTTTCTCCACCACATTGCTGACCCTTTGCGTCGTACGAAATAAATCGGCCACTTCCTCGGGATTCAAGTCACGGAAACGCTCCACTGGCCGCAGGGGACAAACAAGGACATCTGAAGGTGGCATCGTCAAGGCAAAAATGCAAGTCTGAGTTGTCCAGGACAAGTGTCTCAATCCATAGCCCGTAACCTGCTTCTAATCTTTGAATTGCCTAAACTTTTCCTGAGGACTACAGCAAGAGCAACTACAACATAAGGCTAAATACAGAGAATCACACGATGCTTTGTGCAGAACTTGTTTCCTCGGATCCCTCAGATATGGGCAAAATGACTAAACTAAGGTCCATATGTTACTACTGAGACATCTAAAGTAAAGTTTTCAGACTCAGAGTTACCATTTTGATAGAGAGATGTGTATTTAACACCTCTGAGAGTCAAACACATTTCCTGTTGTGATTAAAAATGGGGGAAAGCCAAGGGAATTTCAGATGGGTTTGGGTGTATGATCTGAGGCAGACGTTTACAATGCTGTTCCACACATGCGGTATGTATTTTTGAAAATCTTGATCCTACACCTATAATTTTACATATCTAAATGTGAAAAGCTGACACTACACTGATAATAGCAGGTCGCTTATTACTACATCACATTAATTACCATTCACAAGGAATGCTCATATGTTACAAATATATGGTTTTAGAAATACATTAAGATAATTAACACTATACCCTTTTAATTGTGGTGTTCACAACACTGTAAATATACTTTTTGATTTTATTCTACCTTGGTGACTGCACTTTGTGAATCAGCAAAATGAAGGTATAAAGTAAACAATGGAAGTACACAGACAGTATCCACAGTCACCTGATCTGCTGTGTTCACAGAAATGAATAATTGCTCTGATTCCTCACTTGAAAGTCAATTTTGTAACATTATTAATAGGGTCCAGAACTCTTAGCAGAGCCTCAGGTGTCTAAATTCAACCACCAAGTACTTGGGACTTGATTCTCATTTTAATTCCCTGCAGACAGGATTTTTCTTCTGACTTCCAGTATTGTGTTTGCAGAATAAAGACCTTAAAATCACCTTTAACACCACTTGAACTTTCACGACCAAAGGCTATGAAAATTAACAACTTCTTACTTTTTCAGTATTAAAATGAGAGTTCAAAGGAGTATTTGAAGAAAATTAAGTTCCATACCATTGTATTACAGCCGTCTATACTTTTACTGCATCTTGAAGCCTGCAGGTATTCATGAATATTCCCTGTACTCCAGAAATGTAACTAGGAGATGCTCTGTAGTTAATAGGTTCACACAAAGGTTATATCAACCTGATTTTCAAGGAACTTGAGATGCTTGCAATAAAGATTAACACACGTGAAGGATTATTTACTTCCATAAACACAGAGTCAACATATTTACATTCACCAAGTTTATCGCAGGAATCACATTTAAAATTCTGATTCAAGGGAAAAACAGACATTTTCTGGAAGTAAAGAAGTAGGGTCAGGTTTTGATCATTTTTGAGAATCCAGATGAGGACAGATGAGATTATAATGGGTATTTGCTAAAGTGGGAGCAGATTTTTCGAGCAAGCTCCACAGCCAGCAGCTCCCAATAGAACCAGAGAAGACTGGCCCCATCTGTGGGTGTTAATCTACTTTGAAAATCTGGCCCTTGTTTTCATTTCTTAGTAAAGCATGAGCTCTCCCAGTACTGTTTCCTTTTTCTCTTGTGACAACTTTTGGTATTAAAATTTAAGAAAGGAGAAATATGTGTTTAGAAAGCAGGTACTTGGAAATACACCAAAACTGGATGGCGACAAAAAGCCTAGTTTTGTGGGGTTTTAGTTCTAAAATGCTGTGCCTCTTGGCAAGCTACTGGGCACAATAAAGCTCCTGAAATTTATTTGTGACTTCTCAGCACACTGTACAAAGCACCTCCAAAAAAGACGCTGTTGGCTGAACTTAGGGCCCAAGGGAAGATCTGGAAACTTGCTTGGCAGACCTGATTTCCATACCAGGAATAAAGGAATAGAAAGACTAATTAATTTTACTCATAAAAAGGAAATCCATGTCAACAGTAAAACAGGAAAAAAGACATTCGTTTAATCCGAGTTCATTTTTCAAAAGGAGAGAAGGGAAGCTTTTACCCTTAGGGCATCTGATACTTAAGTAGATAATTATCCTTCTTCTGCAGCACTGCTTTATTATCATGGGTCAACGAACCATTTATAAATGAAGAATTTCCCCTCACTTACCTCTAGCAAAACTGCTGCTTACGTTAAGACAAGTTTCCTTTTCTCCTTTAGAATCTTTTCCCAGCAGCTTCTCCCCCTCTGGGACTCATACACACCTCACCAGCAATTGTTTGTTCTCAACCCAGCTCAGGGCCGCAGCCATGAGTATGAATTTTTGCATTAATCATGGCTTCTGCAAACTTATATTAACACTGTACTACTTGTCGCTGTGAAGCATTCTAAAAAACATGGGCTGCTTGCGAGAGCTTTTGTTTCCATAGCACATAGCGGAGGGATAAAAAAGTGCAATGCGAGGCTGGGTGTGACCGAGGCAGGACATCCAATTTCTCTTCTTAATTCTATCACTAATCCACTCTGACATTTGAACAAGTTGTCTCTGCACCTCTCTTTCTCCTCTTCCACAATTTATCTGTCTTATCTGCTTAGACAGCATTGCCAGTTGGTGCAATGGATGTTTTCTTATTAAGTGGTGAGGCTCTTGGCTCATGTGGGGCTGTGACGTGCTCCTGCAATATCAAATGATGTGCCCATAAACCACGTCATGCTGCAAAAACGATTTTCACTTCCTTCTTACGTTACCAAGACCCATTTACAACTCAAACTAGGTTTTAACCGTATTTCTGTCTTTGAATGTGATAAATAATTCAAAGGCACAATCACGCACTCGAGCTTCTTTACTGAACTTTCCATCATTTCAAAATAATGCTACGAAGAATAATGATAGAATTTCTGAATCAGAATGAGAATGTAATTAGGACAACTTTCAAGTTGTATTTAACTATGAATATATAAAAAGGCAAATGTTAGAATGAATTCATGCATTGAGGTCACTAAGAAAACAACCATTCACCACAACAGTTTTTAACTACAGTTTTTAACACTAGGATAGCTTTTCGTTTGACATCCTGGTCAGATTTTAATCTGAATAAATGTTCTACACACCTCAAAATTCTTCCTAAGTTTAAAATTAGATAAACTATTCATTGCTTTCTGCAATTACCCACTGCAAAGGCTGCTATGAACTACTGATGTGCTTCAGGTGACTGTGTATTACAGATGCAAGTGAAAGTGAGTCTGTACTTGTGTCTTCGTGCAATTACTCCTTAGACAGAAGCATCTCCTGCCATCTGAGATGCCTCGGGGCAGCCAGCTGCTCTTCCAGAAGGGCAGGAGTCTCCCATATGCCCTGTGTCGTACCTGTAAGCCAGGTGGGAAGGCAGAGTCATCTCGGGGTATCTGAAATAGCGGTAGGTACCTATATCTGGGCAACAGCCCCCACTTTTCAGAGAGGCTCAGCAGGACAAGGGCTGATACTCAGCAGATGTGCTGCACAATTGAAGACAGCATTCTTGCCTTCAGAACGTTTGAACTTTACATTTCCTTTCTCTAACCACCATAATTAATAATTTCATGATTTCTTCATTCATTCTAAACTGCTACTGACTGATGAAGTTTCTATTTTTAAGCTTTGATACGCACAGCTGTTATTTCCTTAAAAATCTCTGAGTCAGTCTGCATCATTAGAGTATGTGCAATTTAATACGTCAGCTTCTCCATTTTAAGGAGTGGAAAACCTTCACATCTTCTTATAATCTGTGATCATACATTCCTCTCTTCTAGATCTCACAGGAGTCTCTCAGCCACCTTACTTTTTTCCTAATACTTAAATACGCATACACAAATCAATATATATACCCTCAGACACACTAAAAGCTCCATTAAAGATTTATTAAACAATTAGGAATGTCAGTATTTTCCAAAGACTACCAGTAGATAGACTAAAACTCCAGGTATATTAATGGAAGTGCATAACCATAAAGTAGCATTAAAGCAAGAGTGGATCAGACGCATTACCCTCAAACTGAGCTATAAGGATGACCTATGATTTCAACAAAATCACTTGACCTTATATATTGGGCACAGTAGACCACTCCCTGCACAACCTTGGGCAGGCTGTTTAATGCACCAAAGCCTGAGCCTCCTCCATAATTCAAATTAACAGCCCCTGCCTTTCTCCAACTGTTGGATTGTAACCTGTTTGGAAAAGCTCAGACTCGTGCCCAAGTAAGCGTGGTTCAACAAGATCCACATGCCAGCAGTGCAAGGATGCTGGAACTCACATGCCAGCTCTCAGCCCTCGATAGTCAAGATTATACACATTTCCATAAATGACTCTCACTTTTCCATTAACTTTTCAGACCATAGTAACTGCAGCCCTTTGAGACTGGTATTTAGAGGCATTTACCGCAATGTGGTTCAGCAACAGGTGCCCAAACACCGTCAAAGCTCTGGTCAGTTAAGCCAAGCACAAATTCCGATGTACATCTAAGTACTGAAGGACACGTTCACGCTGGAGATGATGGGTCACTACTAGAAATGCATAATGACTCTAAGCTGATCACACAGAGAGGGCTCAGATTCTACAGGAAAAGCAAAACACACGGCCAACATCTGCATGCTCACCACTTCAAATGCAATTTTCCCTCTGCTAATAGGCAGAGTGGTGGTTGAAATTCAAATGTGCGGTAGCAATTTTTATTCGCTTCTGAATTTCAAATTTGAAGCCTAAATTATGGTAATTCTGTATTTAAGGTCTAAGCTAGGCTACACATTCCCTTCAATGGGATTCCAATCAATCCCACAAAGTGCCCATCATAAATTTTCTCACACATCAAGGTACACACATCCTGGAAAGCTGGAAAAATGGCATTTGGGAGGTCAAAAAAAAGAAAACCAAAAAAAAAGAAACCCCAATGAGGTTAAAATTCCTTTTATGTGACAAGCTTTAGAACACAGCTTTTTTTTCCTCATTAAGTCCATTAGTTTGCTATATAGAAAACACACTTATTGTTTTGACTTTTGTTTTATTCCTGAATTTGAACTTCAAAGAGAACAATTCAAAGCTTTATAAAGGAAAAAAAATTAAAGGCTCTCCAGGTACTGATATTCTAACAATAGGGGGAAAAAACAACCTTTTTTTTCCTCTTTCTGAGGAACCAGTGAAAAACATTAAAACTGACAGGTTTTCTTAATATGTGAGGCTTTAAAAGAACAAAATACAAGGGGGTAAAGGCAGAATATTAAAAAGTGAAAGGGTAATTGCTGCTTTATGAAGCTCCTGGGTTTGACCAACATTGTTAGTTTTCTAAATCATCTGTTACAAAAGGTTTTAACTTAGGAAAATGATTTATTTTCAATGTGTAACGTGGCTGGGAATCCGTAGCTCACATAGTGATGGAAATACTGTTCCTGTTCATGTGACTTTTGGAAGATTTATAAATTCTTCCCTCTCACAATAGCATAAGATCTAAAATATATTAAAAATATTAAAGATGATAAATAGTAGTTCATAAACTATCAAAAACTTTTAAAACTCTTGAAATATCTATTTTAGCATTCTAAAACTTATACACAAAAGGCAGGTTAGTTAATAATAAAAACGTCCCTTAATAGTTTAAAAGCTTGGGAAACTCATCAAAGCTGACTTTTCCATTAATATTTTGGTTTTGACTAACCAGTTTTCATTAAAAAAAAAAGTGTCCCAAACTATAGTACAGATGGAGACTTAATATTGTTTCACGTATTTCATAAGCTTGGGTGAATAACTTGCAGCATCGTAGCCTCTGCTTCCTCCTCCTGGCTGAAAATGTCCCAGTCATTTCCCAGTCAACACTCAGCAAGGATTCCTGCCTTGGAGATCAAGGCTTTGCTCATTTTAGGATTAATACAGACTGTAGTACCGTGGATATTGCTGCCATGTTTTTTAACAGGAGGAAGCATCTGGGAGACATGTAGGATGGTGTCCCTGGTGCGATGCTGCTCAGTGGCCAGCTCAGCCCTCACCCGGGTGGGAAGACAGTCCCTTGGTGCAGCTGCTGGGAAGAAGAACCATCTGTAGAAGACTACAAAAATCATTATTTCTATCCCATGCGTCTGTATGAAAGGCCCCTTCCGCACATCCATAAGCTAGCTGATGGGAATGCAGAAATAATGCGCTGTGGAGAGCTGGGTGAGGGATTATTCTTTTCTTACACTCTGTTTTACATGAATTTGCATCAAGTGCCCCAAGCAGAGAGAATCAGTCAGACAAAGCTTCAGGTATTAAAACTCACCACGTTTTCCCCAGATTCAACTGAGGAGTGTAGGCAGGGGTACTGAATTCATCATTGCATCTAAGCAAAAGTTTTCTTTGTTCAAAAGCTCTAATTGCTAACACAAAGAAGTCCCACAGCTCAGAAAAAACACAGGAGAATACATGACTAATAAAATTAATAGAACTGAAAAACAACTGCCTGTCATTTATCTTTTTCCTGCCCTTGAATAATTCTTCACATTTTGAAGGCTACAGGAGCAATTTCTCTATGCAAAGAAAACAATAATGATTCCACAGACACCGCCTATATATAGGAGTAAAGAAGCAAGCGAAAACAACCGAAATAGCTCATGCACCTACACATACAAGCATCTAAAATCCTCTAAAAATGAATCAAATACATATTCTGCTTCATTACTACAACAATACATCCATTCAGACCTCACTAAACTCACCGAATCAGGATGTACATAAAACTGTAGTAACGCAAGAACTATGTTTCCCCCTTGGGAAAAATCTTATTCAGTAAGACGGAGTGACTCACTTTTGGAAGGAAATCTGTAGAGGCTATTTGGATTAAAAGTGAGCATCTCACAATAGGCAGAGGTGGAGGAGCACTCTTTAGAACTTGCTAGTTTAGGAGAAAACTTAGCTGTGAATGATAAAGATTATTAAGAACCAAAGAAAATGCAATAAAATGACAATAAAAAACTTAAAAATTGCTTCAGCCTATTAAAACCACACACAAAGCATTTTTTGATCTTGCTATGCCACATCTTAGCATTAATAAAAAAGTCATTAAGATAAGACGAATTATCTAAACACAGTTGATCTTGATAATGCAGCTCAGCACGTGTTTACACTAACACAGAAGACCAGATTTATGCAATAAAACAGAGAATTAGTGCTTCCAGTGGAATGAAGAGCAATAAGTGTAAATCTTTAACATGGATCCCTCTGCACTATGAGATGTGCACTGTTTTAAGACCACACTGCACCTTTTATACAGTGGGGTTTTTTTTCACTCTACCTGATCTTCTCACCCCACTGAAGCTACTTAAAATAATTCTTCATGTAAAGTTGCAATAGTTCCAATAAATTAACAAATATTATTTCACTTTTTCTGTAGGAAAAAATTCAGTACATCTAATTTAAACATATATAGGGCTCATAGTCTAAATCATGCTAGATGGTACAAAGTACTGCTACTCAAAGTACAGTGACTCCACAAGACAGAGCCACAGCGGGGAAATGTGAGACTCAGAACTGCTCACTTTTCATTTTAAACAAGGCTTTTGTATATTTGATAGTCACTTTAAATGCCTTTAGGGTATGTCAAGTAGGTCAACTAAAAGCTCAGTTCCTCATAGCAAGTGGTATTTTACTGTAGGATTTGTCCTTTTCTGCCAGCTACTGACCTCAGGGGCAGCCTCGGGCAATAGCTGGTGCCTAAGTGGAACCACAGTGAGAACGGCCATGGGAGAGATGGTGGCTCAGAAACACGCCTCTGATCCAAGTTTCATTTGGTGGAAGATTACTGTAGAACTAAAGTTACATTTGTACCAGGAATGATGATCACATTATGGAATCACATTGAGCTTTTGATCTGGGAAGGCTCAAAGGCAATAACCAATGGCCAAAGTGGAAATGTAGAAGTCCCAATATGAAAGGACTTCATCTGCAATTTGTATGATGTTCTGAGAAGACACCGTAAGGAAATACTTCTGTACAACAACCCAGTTTGGCTAAGAACTACGTCTACACTGCTCCAGATGATATATCTTACTCCTAAATATATGACAAAACTATTAATAATTACATGAAATCTATGTACATTTACCAGTTATAAATGGATAACACCGTTGAAATAAACAGCCATGCCTGAAGCTGACAGCAGGAGCCAAACAGCATTTAGGATGTCACACTCGAAGGGTGGGAGTTTTGCCTAAACACTGGAGCAACGGTATTTGCCATAGGAAGTGGTATGTTCATGTAAAGCAGATCAACAGCTACGAGTCTCGTCCAAATGACCTGCACCACCAGAAAACTGCATTGAATTCAATTCAAATTAACCCTGCTGGAATTATAACATCTCATTGCAAAGCCTCATCCCAAACAGAAGCAAGCTCATGATGCAGCCTCTCCACCTGAGAATAAAACACAACTTATGAGAAAATGCTTCAACATTGAGTCTTATTTAAAGCTGTGCCACCATTATATTCAAAATATAATGTGATCATTATGAAGGTATATTCTAGCTCATGATTCAGGAACTATAATGAGGGAATAATTAATTACTAAATATTACTTATGACAAAATTACTTTCTTGCAATTTATTGGATGCCATATTACAGGCATTAAGTTTTATTGGAAACAAGCTTTAACCTGGCAGAAAGACACCACGGAGTGTGTTGGGAATTAAGTTCTGTACAAACCATAAGCGTTATTGACATTGTTGTCTATGGTACTTGAAAGAACACACTTTCTTTTTTCTCTTCTGGGCATCTATGGCAGGACACAGCAATAAAATAAACAGATGAATATCTGGTGAATCTCCCTGGCATTTATCTTTTGAAGGTAAATTGGTTAAACCAAGTGGGAACTGTGAAAAGCCAGTGCTTTGTGGCAGTGCTGAAGTTCCTTACTACTTGGGAAGTTTCACTCCTTCCATCCACTTCTGTTTTCTCTAAAATTAAGTCATCTCAAGGAAGGTTCTGTTGGACCTGCTGCCGGAGAAACTGGTAACAGATCCACTTTCTCCAACTACCCATCAATGGCAGATGATCAAGAGCTCTTTATAACTCCACTGAGCCTATGCTGAACAGCACAGAGAAAGACAAGCTTGTGGTAGCACGTGCCAGACCAACAGCATCTTCATTTTGTGACCAGTGAAGCATCAGCTGGAGGAATGCAGTACAAGATCAATTATCAGAGTATCACAGGGGACAATTAATGTGTTTGGATAATCAAGGTTTCCAGGTAATGAAGGTAATTTTGAATGTAATTGACAGATAATGAGGAACATGAATAACAGGGAGTTTTGGAAAACTGAATTTGGATAATTCAGTCTGTTTTACACTAAGTGTATTCCTCAAAGAATATTGTAATGTATGCTGGGATTTTCAAAGTTTTCAAATAGAATACACCACCTGATAACCATTAATTTATCAGAAGTGGCTTTCTACCCAGTTCTGTTAGGGCATTCAGAAAAATACTCCAGTTAGAGTCAATGGAGAGCTGTGTTTCTCCTAAGCTGGGAGTTCTCATGGCATATTTTGTGCGCTTAGTTACTGAAATTGCTTCTAAAGGAACAGGATGGGCTATGCTGTTCCAGGGAACTAATCCATGAGTAGAATGGGCCTAAATAACACAGGAGAGAAAGAAGCACTCTTGCAGAAAAGAAATGTTCCCTCCACCCTTTGCAGGAATGGTTTAGCCCTCTGTAAGAACATCAGCAACTTTAGGAACAGTCTGAAAAACAAGAGAATGTTCTATCTGCCTTATGAAAGAGCTGTTCACTACACTTGCATGGCAGAACAGCGTATCATAATACCTGTGCCCTGCAAGACCACATCTTTGCTGCTGCACCTAAAAATAAATCCCCCATTGTATTTCCATCAGTTCCTTTGGATGCTTAAAACTGCAAAGTCCATGATAAAGAACCTAGATGAGCATCTTTATTGCATTGGCTAATACACAGTTCAAGTAGATGTTGTAGAGAAATGACTTTGCAAGTAAAGGAGTTTATTACTGGTTTTGAAAATGTTTTTACTTCTTTTCTGTTTAGCAGGAACTACTGAAAACAGTATGGCTGTCATTCTAAGGAATTCTTAGAAACCCTTAGAAACATTAATAGTTGGAGGACAGGAACACTGAAATGGTAAACAAGGGAAATGTAACTGGGAGCTGAAAGATGTATTTCAAAACTAGAAGGAACTTAACAATAGCATCTTCTGCAGTTTACATATCTGGGGATTAAAACAACTAGTGCAGCAAGGCAGGGAATCAGCCTTCACTCAGCTTCAGTAGAGGGAAAGGTGGGGTATAAATACCAAAGACACTGTTTAGTGTTTAAGCAGAGACTCAGAGGCAGTCCAACATGACAAGAAAATATTTTAGGCCACTATTCTTTAACTACATAATTCTGACAACTTCTTTCATATCTGCTTTAACACAAAAAGCTTGGCATAGACAAGAATGTTCATAGAAAGTGCACGTGTCAGGGCAAAATGCTCCCAAAGACACATTTTCCCTCACCTGGCAGGAGCGTCAGCTTTGGATAAGTCATACTTAAGGGCTGAGAAAATGAAAAACAGCCATAGAGTATATCTTCAACATGAAGCGATCCGTATGAAGCCCTCCTTTTAATACAAAATAAAACTCAAGCCGAGATGGTAAAACATGGCTTACAAGGCATCCAAGACAATGAAAGCTATAAAGCAGGAGGGAATTAGAAAGTAGATGCCCCCCCTGTTTTTCCACTTGCATAATAAGTCCTCTCTTGGATAAGAACAACAAGGCCCTGTGTCATGACTGCCTCTGTAGATGCTGTTCTAATACTATTATTGTCATTAATGCTCATTGTTCACAGCTCTGCACATCATAGCTGGGCATTTCAGCATGCACGGTACATAAATTCATACTCTCATCCAGGATTCCTGCAATATTCAAGAACATGAGAATGAAGAAGACAAACTAGCAGTTTAACTCCAAATAACCTTATTTTTTGCGAGTGTCATCTGAAACCATTACTTTAATGTGATTATCTGTTTTTATTATTTCCTTTCTGTGGACTTGGAATAAAGACACAACTGAGACTCTCTCAGACACGGTCACTGGCATCATTACAGTCTTTCTACTGTCATCAACAGAGATCTGATCTGTAAATCAAGTTAGACTGTAAGGGCTACTGAAGAGCAAGTGCTCTTTATCATGCGATTACATACCCAAGCTACCACTTCCCTGGCTCACTGAGAAAAACAGACTGTTTTAGTGCCTTTACATAACCAGAATAGTTCTTAATGCACAGATTATTGACTTAGTGGGGTTTTATCATGTCCCAGTGTACCAGGGGATTCCTTAATCCAGGACTTCTTTACATGATCTATTTTCATGGCTCTTTTTATTGTCACAGTCTGTCACTATAATGATTCACAAATCCAGAACCAGCGTATGCTTAGCTCCTTAAACAGGTGCTCAAGGAGGAGAGCAGGAGAAGGCATTTCCCCTGTCTTGTTTATCCTCTCATACTCCATAAATGCCGAGCCCCATCACATGCAGCATTACAAAATTCCTGCAGAGATAAGTACAGGAAGGGTTTGGATGGCACAATGTTGGCTTTCTGCCCCACAGGAGCATTTCCACATCAGCCCATCACCTTCACAAAAGTCAGCAGGATGAAGATCCTCCTTTGCTGCTCTCAGCAGATGACCCAGAGGTCATCCTTTGTGGAGAGACGCAGAACATGCACATGTTGTCGAAGAGCCATATCCATCAGACTAGTGCTCTACAGAAACAGGAGTCTCCAAGAGCAAATACAGGTCCCAAAACAACATCTGCTGCACAACATCGGTTGCTAGTAAAAGGCCACCGGGAGACCCTGAATATCTTGCAGTTGTGAGATCATCAACAACAAAATAATCAACTGAGCAAGGGGTATGAGAAGACATTTGCAGGAGTGAAACCTCCTGTGTCTCCCTCTGTGGGTTTCTGCTCAGTAGAGACCTGAACCGCTCTTCTCCTTTCCTCTCCCTCCTCCAATTTATTAAGCCCCAGTTGCACAGGCTGAAATAGCACCATACACATGAACCTCAATACATACATGAAGCACCTTGTGAGTGCTGGACAGTGCGAGGACAGAGTTCAAGGTTATCAGATGCTTTAGGCTGAGGTCCCTCAAGGCAAGCATTTGGTTTTATGGCTTTTCAACCCTTACGTCCTCCCTCACCCTCATTAATACATATTTCCCTTGCCACTGTTGGAACCAGTGTGGGAATCTGCAAGATGACTGTGCACTCCAAATTAATCACAGGCCTGAAAGTCTCACTGGAGCAAGGTCTGAGTAGCTGTTAGCACTTCACAGCATGTCTACATACCCCCAAAGGTTTGGGCTGTGATCTCTGGTTTGGACTTCTCAGTGTTATCATAATACAAGCTCATAAAAAAATATGTCACTGTGCTTGTTGCTAGCAGACAGTTCCCCAGAGTGAGGAAAAAAAACGTTTTAAATCTGACATGTTCTAAATGTTAAAAAAGTAAATTTATGCCAAAAAAAAAAAAAACCCAAAGGAAGATGACAGTACTCTAACTGCATCCTGGATGCGAGGGAGAAAATCGATGTTGAATTTGGTATCGCAAACTTAATTCCAGCGAATAAATTTCTAGATCTCTCTGTTTCTTTCTTAAATTACAAGCACATAGAGTTTCTTGAGGGTTTATGATCACCATCAAAGCCATCTTGCTGAGAAACGTGGATGTCTTTCTCTTTCTGAAGGTCACAAAGTAGATATCCTATATCTAGGGGCTGAAAAAACAGCAACATTTGGTCCTCCTCCAAATGAAAGCATCTCCACTGTCATTTGTTTGGCTTCCTCTTGTTCAGCTGCTGGATGTGAATCACCCAGCGACATCCCAACATGTCAGTGATGGCTGTGTACACTCTTAGAAAACTCAGTCCTGCACAAGTGACATGCGTGTTCGTTAATCTGGAAATTAAACATCATCTCTTCAGATTCCCCTTGAATGTGCCTGTCTGCATTGCACATGCAACCCCATGCTGATACTTACTTCTGGTGTGAAAAACACTTGTGAACCATTTTCCCCCAAGCTCTGCTTTACTGTATCTTAGGCTTCTTATCTGGCCAGTCAGAAACTGGTGGCACAATCATTCCTGGCTGCATGTCGCTGATACAGAACAGAAGACACAAGAGATACCTAAGCGAAGCGAACAAACTAAGAGCAGTGTAACTAAAAAAGGCAGAAACCACTGCTTTTTGGTTGTTTATAGGAACTTCAAAGTTCTCCTCAGTTATAAATCATTCTGAGCTACCGGTCTACCTCAGGATGGCTGTGCTTTTGAAGGTGAAAGCTTAGAGATCAGACCTTGGGTGATAAAAGAAATGTTGGTTCCACTACAGACAAAGTTGATTGCAGAGGAGATAAAATAGTGTCCAAGAATAGGAGAGATGAGGCTGAGATGTTTTCACCATGCAACTAGTCACCAAGACATGAAAGTGCTTCTATAGGATAGATTTTCAGTAGGTGAGAATTAAGCTCTTTTAAGCCAGATCTGTCATCAGAAAGAGTAAATAAAATTTCAATTTAACTACCACTTTCTTAGGACATTTCATTAGAATGGAAAGCTATTGAATAAAACCCCCAACATTTTAAATCACACTTCAAAAAATACCACAAATCAAAACAACTTAAACCAATAGTGGTACACTTAAATAAATCCCTTGCAGCCATGACATCAGATCCTATTATATTTGTACTACTAATTTATAAGTGCAAGATACGCAAAGTTATCAATGGAAACAAGAAGCCAAAGATTTATAGGAGGGAAGGGAAATTGTTCTGTAGCAAAACATGCTCAGAATATCCTCAAAAGAACCACCAAAAGGCCATTTAATGTTGCTTCAGTCTCTTCTGTTCCAGAGGAAGCTCATCAGACAGTGTATGAAAACAAAGAACTGGCTCATAAAAGTTTCAGATAAACTATGTTTAGAAAGCATTAAAAAATATATATATAATAAAAAAAAAAAAAAAATCAACCTTTTCCTGGAAGTGATTTGTATGCAAATACACCCCAACATTTGTCACCAAAACTAAAGGATTTTGAAGTGAGAGAAGTTTTTTTGAATATAAACTTTATCACTGCTTTGATGAAATGAGATGCCAGCTGTGAGGCTGCTGCTGTCTCCTTTAATACCAATTAAAAGGATGGAAACTGGAGCTCTAGCTTGTGCTCACAGGCAGAGCTGACACCACACATGTAGCACAACTTTGACACCTAAACCTCCAGTGGCAGCAGCTGAGACATCAAGGGGCTTACATTTAAAAGTAAAACACTAGACTTACTGGCCACCTCTGTGACCTAAGTACTACAAAATGCATGAAACACTCACATGTTACTTATAATAATTTAATGTTTTCCAATGACAGGAGGATTGGGGAGCCAACGTTTGAATAAAATAAAATAAAAAGCACACTCTGCTGCTGAGAAGGAATAGTTAAATGTGTAATTTTACATTTTAACCTTTTTCCAGTTTATTCAGAAGAGTGTGTTTGCCCTTGGGCATCTTGGACGGTTTCACCCAACCCTTCTAGGCAGCAAGAACGGAGCAGGAAAGCAGCACCCAAATTGCAGCCAGTAGCTGCGTGCCCCCGGCCTCAGGGAAGGGATGAGTCTTCCCACACACTTCCAAGGTCACCAGGAGCAGATAGAGCTCAAAGCTGTGGGGCCCACTGGGCAAATGCCTTGTCAGCGGCTCTGACAGATCTTAGATTTGGGAACATTCAATAAGCCCTCTGTTCTTTTTAATTACACACTCTGCATTTTTATCTGCACTTGCATAAATCATGAAATAATGAAATCCTGCAAGGAGGAGCTTCTTCATCTCCCAGTAATTTTGACCTCAACAAGTACTGGACAATTCAAAAGACTTGCTCAGCCTTAGAAAACTATCCACACCTCTAGATGTTATCGCCATTGCTCTGCAATAGTCAATTGCTAATTGATTTCCTTTAAACTTGTGTAAGCTATAGATACATAGATGTGTACGTGCATTGAAACTCAAATTGTGTTGCCTTGTTCTGAAGTCTGATATCAAAACATCTACAATTTCCCCAGGTGTGCTGAAGGACAACCTACAGGACAAAAGTAAACCACTTTTAACAAAGCAGGACAGATTACTAGAGCAGTGAACATCTCCTTAAAATATATATATATTTTTTTTTAATTGTTTTCTTGCTTTAACTCCCATGGATGCACAACAACTGTGCTTTAGAGGATCACGTTTCTGAGACTGCCACTGATCTATCAAAAACACTCCAAAGCTTAACAACAAGCAGAGGACTCTCACTTGGAGGTTTATCTCACATGCCTGCACTTACACATTTACTTCCTCTGTTTGCACACTATGAAGATTTTCCAGAAATAGGAGTCCCAACAGGTGAAGGCTAAAGTAATTAATGTCATTTTGAATACAGTAGAGAACAAAATGTTCCCACAATGGGAAGCACAACATGAAAGAATACATCTGCACATAACAGCAAGTAAAGCATTGTGGAAGCAGATGTCAAGAAAATGGCTTTACCTTGATTCAGTTTCCTCAAGCAGAAGGATTTAGAAATTATTTTCTGAAATACGGCTTAACACTGATGGACAAGAGGCTGGGCTGAACAGCTGGGACATTTGCAGCCCCCTTTTCCCACAATGTATCTACACTGGTGATAGCACATACTACATGACGTACCTTGAACTACAGATATAGATGCACGCACAGAACAAGCCCCTCTAGAGCTGTCAAACAAGATTCAAACCCCAGTTTCTTGCACATATCTTCTGCAACAGCTAACGGAGATCACAACTGACGGCAGAACAGCATGCTGATATTGTTTGTTTTGCACACAAACCCGCACAAGCAGAAAGAGTTTTGGGACTTCAGCTTTACAAAATAGTTTTAGTATTCAGGAATGCTAACCCTTGAGATAAAAAAAAAAGCAAAAAAGTTTTCCAATATAACTTTTTTACCTAAAAGAATGATTTTTAAAAAAAGTAGAGAAGAAAGGACCCTGGGATCCATCCATCCTACACCATATAATCCCCACACAGGCTATGTGCAATAAAAAATATATTATTATTTAATATTTTTGCCTTACATAATTTAGTACAACACTGGATGTTGCAAAACCTTTTAACCCCTCCATTTTTTTCACTCTCAATTTCCACAAAAACTGGTGACTTTTCTCTAAAGAAAGTAAGGTATATAAGTTAATAAGTTGAGTAGCATTTCATCCTCACATAATAAAAATTCATAAAGAATTCTTTAAGAAACAAACCAGGAGAAATACCAAAGAGAAGAAAATCATTAGTGCTGGAGTTTCAAGAGGGCAACAGATATGGTCTCACCTGGAGCACAGCCCCTCACTCTAAAGAAAAAATCAAGGGTATCTATTGCCTTTTTTACAAATGCAGTCTGGAGGCCACAACAAAACAGCTGTAACACCGTGTCATGCAATGTAAATACGCAGGTAGGTGTCCAATTACTTCAGCTTTAAAGATCGGTGCAGTCTATCTCTTTATAAGCAAAGCGCACACAGGTTTTGATACGTGCGCTTGATGTATTTACCTTTGAAATCTGGCACTGCTGGTGACTGTTGTTGTTCAACCAAAGTGTACGTATGCAAAAGCGAGATCATTTTCATCATGCTGTGCAGTGTACAGCTGCGCCTTTCACACTAAATATCTATACTGCTGAAGAGAATGCCCTTTTTCTTTTGAAGCATGAGAGTATAAACCTCAGAGGTTCATTTCTTTGCAATGACTGAGGCCCTAATGAGCGCAACCAACACACGACTCCACTAGCTCCAGACTTAGATGCAAATATCTCCAAGGTAGATCTTTGTCAATACACCTCATAACACAAACCCACATTGCAGAGAATAAAGTCGGTATAAACCATGCTTTCATATATTACTTCATATTGAAAGATATATTGGTGACCTTATCCAGCATGACTGTTATAACAGTAATAAAACTGAATCTTGGAAGATTACACTTCTGGTCAAAGTAGTAAAATATGACCTTACGCTATTCAACATTGACATTTATTATATTAATTCAGACACAAAAACTGCATTAAAATGATGTTAAGTGTCTGGCTTTCGAGCACAACAGCTAAGAAATCTGATCTGTAAAGGAGACTTCTTCAGCAACACTCCATTTCTCATTTCACCACTGCAACACATACGGCACATATTACAGCTGCCTAGAGGACCTCAAATCTGGTAGATCGGACTCCTTAAATAAAAATCTGCTTGTATCTTAGCCATTGGGATCATGGCAGGGGTGACACAATATATTGTATCTACAGTGTTCATACATAGTGGCCTCAATATAGAAAACAAAAACCAACACCAACCCAGACCACAGAATCAGGAGTTCATCTTTGCTCTTCAAGTGGAAATACGAAAGGCTGAAAACAAAATGCTGACCACCAGACAGCAACGAGAATGAAATTTTCCACAGTCATTTTTAATATCTCAGCAGCGTGTCCATTTCAAACACAGGGAAAAAATCTAGTCTCAGGTCAGCAAGGAAGATGGAGGATTCTGCAGGATTCTGCAGTCCCACTGATTTCACTAAAAATACAGGACATACAAAGAGAGCAGCGTATCAGAGCAAAGATGTGCGCTGCAGATCTCCGAACAGAATGAGGTCTGGAGCTATTTTAGGATATAGTAAATTTTAAAAGTAGAGCTATCTGGCATTCATTGTATTTTTCTTCTGTACTTAGTGTTTATTCACATGCAAATACTGCTATACCAAATTAAAAATAAAATAAAAATCAGGGTTATGAGACAAATCCTGCTTAAAAAAAAAAAAAAATTAAAATGATAATAAAGGACTCCAAAGTCTAAGTGATCTCAGATCAGACAACAACAAGGGGATTTGAGCATTCTTTTGGAGCACAGTAATGCTGCAGAGAGCTCTGTCTCCTGTTACGAGTATCCTGACTGCTCCGTGCTGTGTTACATGCCCAGAGGGATTTTTAATGAGAAATTCAACAGTCATTTCAGTAACAACAAATACAGGACATCAACCATTTCTTTTTTCCCAGAACGGAACTCTTATATTCTGGACAGCCTAAGTTTGCAAATATGCCAAATTTTAACAATTCTGAGAATTAAATGAGAACACTAACGCTTCCCAATGTGTTGCCAAGTTGCAGATTTCTGGTTTAAACTTCAGACAGGAAGAAAAGAGAAAAATGTTGGATTTTTATAATCCAAGTTGCATAATCTGTCAAGAACAATCATTTGCATCTGGCAAATGCTGATATGCATTTTTTAGCAGAGCTAATCAACATCAGCTCAGTGAAGAGAGCAGAATGCCCCTGCCTTTGGGCCAGGCACTGCAAAATGAAGCTTATTAAAAAAAAAAGTGAAAAAGAAAAGTGGGTTTGTCTTCACGGTGGCAGCCAGCCACACCTTTTTCATTTCAGTAACCTAAAATACAGTTTTTTGGGCTTTTAGGCTACAAGTGACAGAGCTGCAGCTCTCCTGTAGTAAGGGTGACACCTCATTTCAACAGCAGCTTCACCCCAGGACATCTCTGGGGTTTGTGCACCAGGCTGACTCCATTCCCAGACCCTCCAGCTTTGCTGGAGCATCTCGACACCACATCTGTGCGGGAGACCCACTGCTCCTCCGCTTGGCAGCAGCAGTTCCCGCAGGGATGGGCAGGCAGCCTGCTGCTCAGTGTCTAGGCACATCCCTCCATTTGGTTCCCTTGCCCTCTCAGGGGTGCAACTGGGTCAGGCTTTTTTTTCTTTCTTAAATCTCCTTTTTGACACATTTCAGCAGGGTTCTCCTAATCTGCCCATATTCATGCCTCATCTTCATATAATGCGCTCTTTTAACAATGCATAAAGCACAGCTGGCCTCAACACCTGGATATAAAAGCTTGCTTTCTTTGCTCTTTACCTTTTCTCCTACATTATTTGCATCCCACTCTGATCCATCTCCTCTTATTTAAGGGGACAGAAATGTAGTAAGGCATGTTATGAATTGGAGTATTTCACAAAAAAATCCACCCAGCCCTCCATGGCCAAACTAATTATAACTGCACTCTCTCTGGCTTGATGAAGCTAAATGGAGACATACAAACTGTCTTTGAAAATAGAAAAACATGCAAGTGAAAAATGTTCATATGGAGAAATATGCATAGTGCATCAAGACTTCAGGAGCAGCAGTTTATAGACCCGGTTACTACTACATGCATTTTAAATTTGAACGCCTCCTCAGTATTCATGAAGTGTACCACAGTTCAATAGTTGTTTTCATGAGTTGTGCCTTCATTAGGTGAACAACATTAAACACCTGGGATACTGTTCAAACTAGTCCTAAGGGGCAAATTTTCATGACAAATGAGCTGAGATAAATTTTACAACTGAAAAAAAAAAAAAAAATCTCAATTTTGCAATGGTAAATTTACTACTTGTTTCAAAGAAATAAAATAAAGCAACAAAGACACAAAGTTAATATTAATATTACTTCTACAAAATCCCCACAGAAAAGCTTTCAGTTGCCTGTGCAAATAAGAACATTTCCAAATACCAGAAGGAGAGTAAATATTTATTGACACGTGTTCTTCCCTGCCCCCCCCCCTTCAGGTTAATGGGGTTAATTCCCCACTATCTTTGGAAATTCCTGTATGTTCATTATCAAAGTGACTTCTTATGCCTTTATGGCTAACAGTATCTTACAGATTTTGTTTGAATCTGCTTTATTTTTTTCCTAAGGCTTGTAGTGTGCTCCTTAGGATTTTTATTTGCATACTGTTCCATTGGAGATATTATCAAACGTACATTTTATTTGCCCGCTCCCTCACTGGGAGACTTCCTTGTTCAGCGCTGAGTGATAAATGCCCCTGTGCACGCACAGCCCTCTGGCTCTGAGTCAGCCACAGGTGTTTTCCCACCCAAAAGCTTTGGGAAGGCTCGGAAACAGCTAATTGCAAGGAAGTTCTCTTGCCCCACAGTGCTGGCCATCCCCACTGCACACGTGGGAAAGGCCGATTCCCCTCCAGCTACCGCTATCAGGACACAGAAACGTTTTGTATATGGGGTTTTCTCTCCACTCACAGCTGGCCCTGTCTAAACGGATGTTAATCTTGACAGCTTACTGAACTGTAAAAAGGCTTAAAATAATTCAGACTGAAGGCCTGACAGCTCAGGACTTGCTATCGGTCTGGTATCAATGACTGTCATACTGTCTGGCTGAGTCAGGGCCAGTCTTTTCCAGCTGGCTCCATGCAATCTGGGCAGCACGACAACCTCAGTCCTGTGCCCTGCAGAGAAATATTGACGTTGTCACCTACACTGTAAGCTGACACTCATGCCAGAGGCAATAAGGACATTGAGATGGACTTACACCTTCGTTTTGTTCAGACACCAAGGTCACGAAGAAGACATGATGGAGAGGAAAGAAGGGGCAGGGAGGACCAGCCTGCTACTCTTAATGTTGCTGGAATCATCTGCAGGAAGGTTCAGTTTGTGGTTCTTGCACATGGCATCTTCTCATGAGCACTACAGCAGTTATAAATAGGGAAAAGCAGCTGTATATTGAGATAATTCTAATAACAATTACTATTTTCCATAAATCTTTATTCTAGCTTCTTAAATCACAGTTGCATCCTCCTTCAATGGCACCATAGCAATAAGATAATACTGTCTACTTGAGTAATACGTGTACATGCACAAACACCCGTAGCACGGTAGAAGGTCTCCAGACGTTTTTCTTCTCTGCCTCTTTTTGCTGCCTTTCTGGTTTATTATACCCTAAACAACCTCTCCCTCAGGAGATATTCCAGCTCTCTTCCAAGCAGCTGCTGAGCTTTTCATACTTAATAAAACATAAAAATTAAAGCAATGAATATTAGAAATATCCATCTTACTCGATTAGCTGCTCCGTAGTGGAATGCAACCCTTTGAATGTGGTTGGCTAATCCCATTAGCTGGTCAAGCAATTTTCTCTACTGCTTCTAGGAGTACAGAGCTCACTAGAAAATACATTTAGAACCATGCTCAACCTTTAGATTAGATTAAGCTGCCTATACAACTCCAAAGGGTTTCCCCAAGGTTTAAGGCCTATATAGTAATCCCTGTATTTTTCACAATTCAGTGGGTATGCACTGCTCCTAAAAATTACTACAGACTCAATTTCACTTAAAGGTTAGACCCTCCTCCAAAATACCAATTATTGTGGAATTACAGCCCAAGGGAACAAGGACTTCCTTTAAAGATTATTAAAATGATCTTTTTTTCCTCACAGGGAGAAAGAATTCCACCAAATTTGGTTTATTAGCAAATTCAAGGAAGGCTTGCACAGGAGCAGGCTGGCTCCCCTGGATTGCATTTCAATGACTGCTGGCCTTTGCTGTGCAGGAGGCTGCGAACTCTGACTCAAGTCTCCCCTGTGCTGGTCCCCATTCATAAGGTCTCTGTGGTTTATTGCTGTAAGCAAGAAACAGAAGAGAACAGGGGAAACGAGGGAGGGCAATTGGAGCCTGCTTCCTGCACCCAAACATCTCCATCCAGTTCCCAGGGAACCTCACAGAACATAATATCCCCCCCCTTCCCTTCTCAGCACTTGAGACCACTTCCCTGCAAAAGCTGGTGAATGGGTTCACAGCATGGGCAGGCTCCACTGGGCACTTGGAACTGAATCCAATTTTTCCCCTGGTTTGGAGTTAGACAAGATGGTTCTTTATCAACATCAGTTATTTTTTTATTTGCACTGTAAAATACCAGTTCCTTCAGGCTCTAAAAGCACAAAACTAGATGGAAGGTGCGAGGTCCTGCAGAGACAAAGTAAGAACTAGTCCCTGCTCAAAACCCATCCAGGGCAGACAGGAGACAGCAACACAGAACAAAAAGAAATAAAACACACGTTCAAACCAGAGACATGCAGCACAAGCATATAAATGTCATTTCCCAAGGAAACTGTGCTAAAAATCTGTCATAATCTAACTCAGCAAAACAGGCTGCAGATGACTGCAAACACTACTGTGTTTTTCAATGTAAACCCCATCCACGTGGACTCATTTTAAGAGTGCAAGAAAGCAAATCAGTGCCAAAGTTTAGCTATTTACATCAAATAATGCCAGAAATATGTTTTGTCACTCTGTATTATATGCCTAACCATAGGATGCTAGAAGAGCAAAGGAAGATATTTGAAATAAGTAACTAGAGAAAGGCAAATTATTTTAATTTTAAAACAGTGACATCTTGAAGTATGTTTTCATGAAAGGTTCAGAATATTCTTCATAGGTGAATTATTCAAACAACATGAGGCTACTGAGAAAACGTTCTTTGAGCTAAACCCTAATTATAACAGTGCAAAGGACACTACTAATAGAGCATGTCTTTCAGTGGTGACTCTTCCAAAAAATGCTACTTTTTGTAATATGTGTGAATTCTCTATGTTTTTCAAGAAGCAGCAGAGTAATAGTAAATATTTGGTTGGCACAGCTTCAGCACACAGATCACATATTCCAAGATTTGAGGGTTCTGAGTCAAGAAAATGCTTCAGTGAATGCTTAAGTTTGAATATTTACACGTCAGCCAACTTCTTTCCCACAGTTGCTCCCCACAAGGCAGCACAAGCCCGAAGATCAGACAGGCTCTGCACCAGCTAAATCGAAAGCAGGTAGTGCCGCGAATCCAGGAATGTCTGTAGACCAATGGCTGCCCTAAACCAGGGATGTAAGGGCCTTATTTTAATAAATGAAACATTTTCCTAAGTGATACACAATTGAGGACTTGAGGAGAAAAAGGGCAGACTGCAAAAAATATGCCACATCACAGGTATGCAGGAAAACCAACTGCAATGTCTGCCCAAGAAAGGAAATAAACAGAGCTTTGATGGGTAGGTTCTTAAGTAATCCCCATGGAGATCTTTAATAGGAAATGCATTTAGAAACCTCTTTGTCTAATTTGAACAACAAGGCCCATGTTTTTATAAAGTCAGGGCACACGAGCAGAGCACACAGGCACTCACTGACAACCAGTGCAGACTCTATGGCGAGCGAACAGACACCAGCGCAGCTCCCGGGGTGCACAAACCCCTGGCATGGGAGCAGAGAGGGGCTTGCCCTGAACACCCACCCAAGCTGAGCCATGCAGTGTGACACTTATGTGGCTAAGCTGTCCCATGGCCACACTGGGCGTTGCTGACGCAGTAGAGCTCAATCTCTAAAGGCTGGTGCTGGGTATGTGCATCGCTGTGCTGTGCCTTAGCCCGCCCCAAGCCCAGGCTGGTTCACTGCTGCTGTGGTAATTTGGAGCGGTCTGGGGAGCCAACAGCCAGAAGTCAAGTTGTTTTCAAACTTAAACCTTTCTCACCTCTGGCGCTCAAGAAGCCAAGCTGAGCTCTGGCACAACTGGGGATCTGCATCATGATGGAACACTGGACACTGAAACAACCGAGTCCATAAGCAGGACAATGTGAGTAGATCCACCTAATTGCAAATGTACCTTTTATCTACTTAGTGGCATTTGACATGTTAAGGAAGCCAACATGTGTGGAGGAGAGAGTGCATTTCAGTCACTGACATTTTCACTACAATACTCAGAGTTAAAAATGCATTAGTGGTAACTTTCCATCTATCAAAAGCATGAGGTATGAAGAAACACTTGCCTGGCAAATTCTAAGAACGCTATTAGATGTGCCGGAGGCCAGACTCTGTCCTTTTTTATGATCTATTTGCATAAATAGGACATTTTCACATAAGTCTACATGGCTCTAGGGCAGCATAACTTGCCACCTCTCTATCTCGCTGCTACTTTGATTGCCTGACTACCAAGCACCAAGGGCTAACTAAACAAGGTTTTTAAAAAATGTTTATATCCTGACCAATACAATATTTGCTCATTATTTGAATTTCTATAACATACAAACAGCAAGTAATTACAATCTCATATGGCTGGAATAACTGCTGGGGGTAAGAAGCTACTATACGTCAGGTGATTTGCAGGAGCTGTACAAGCACACGCTATCTGCCATCAGTGAGTACAAGGGACTCAGCTTGTGTTCAAGAAAAGAAAATTACTATTTAGCAACAAGGTCTGGAAACCTCCCACTTGCTGATGCAAACACCCCTCCCTCCATATGTGGGGTCACCGAGTCTCCATCTTGCCACTGACTTGCCTTGATTTGCAGACCCGTGAACCACCCCCTCCGCCTCGCTCTTCCCATTACACAGAAATAGAGATCACTTGCTGTCCCACAACAGCAGTTCATACATGCAGCTCCTCACTGATGCAAAAAGCGCAGCTCATGTGAGACCGGCAGAAAGTCGAGGAAAAAAGGAATTAAAACACCATTCTACAGTGCCATCTTGCAAGACTCTAATCTGTCCCAGTCAGAGATGCTATGGCTTTTGTTATGAAAAGCGAGCAGTCACAAGTTCCCCAAAGTCTGCCACACCAGAGGCCGTGTGTCCATCCAGCCCGGCCCAGCGCTGCCCATGAGAGCAGCCAGGGCTTTCCTGGTTTGGCTGCCAGTGCTCCTCCAGCATTAGCTGCTGCTTCCCAGGGGCTTCTGTGTTTATAGAAAAAACACTTACCAGAGTCCAGCATCCTGTGTTACCCAGTGCACTCGGTTAACTTTTATCTGCATATTTAGCTCTCTACAGAAGACTTGTGTAAGCCACTTTCAAAGAACCTTCTTTGAAGTGGCATAAGGTAGGAACCAGCCACGGGCACACTTGCTCCTGCTCTCTGTGGGAGGGAAGGAGGGGGCAGGCAAATACCCTCAGTGTCACTACTCTCTCTGCTATTCTAATGAATGCTCCTCGCAAGTGCCTTTCTGACAGAAAGCCTGCAGTTTCTTTACATAAGGACTTCAGAACAAATTGCGTGAGGATCAGAACACAGAGAAAATTATAACTTGCAAGTGCAGTTCCCCATCAAAGGCCTCTTAGTTCTTTATTTGGATCCTACTCACCGTGTTTCTGATGATACAAACACATAAATGTGTGCAGTGCCTTTACCACGACTAGCGGTTACTCTGGAGTAAAGCCACAAGCGCGTGGGCAGGCATTTGAAGTAGCCAGATGCCTAACTGTGATTAGAATAAGGTTTCCTTGCCATTTCTTCAAGGTCCCAATAGTTAATCCAGAACCTGTGACCTGTCAGTGAATTTTAGACACTATTTGAAAGCAACCAACAACTTCAGGAGTAGGCTAACTATCTTTTATGTCTTATTTAGATGTCCCTGTTGAGTAATATTCTATAAGAACTGTAATGGGCATCTAAGGATATGGGCAATGTAGATTTTTCTCAGATAATGTTCTCGCAGTCAGTGAGATGGTCACGAGGTACCACAAGTCTTGCCCAGTAGCACTTAGAATGGCAAACCTATTTCTATAAGTGAGGAGAGGGGAAGGAACTGAGAGCAGTTAAAAAATGTAGTACCTGGCCCTGGCAGCTTCCTCCAGACACAAGTTCTCAAGATGCTAAAAAAATAATGGTTTTTTGCTGTTCATGAATCCAAGAGATGCTGTGGGGTGAGCCAAAGGAAAATTCTCCCTGGGCTTTAAATATGATAGCGCGAGAGTCATAAACTCCCCCACTCATTTCTTTCTATACCTTGGGCTCATGTCACCTGTCCTTAGCCATCTAAATATTAGGATAGTTTAAATGTGTTTAAATCCAGTTTAAACCTGTCCTCAGGGGAAAGAGAAAGACTTCTCTAGAAAGCAATTTTCCTGTCCTATGGCAGCTGTCTCAGGTAACCAGGATAAATTGCCTCCTGAAATTATCTGCTGCTTTTCAGCCTAGATGACTGCCAGAGACAAGGGCTGACCCACATGAAATAAAGGGCTGGGTAACAATGAGGTGTGTGTGCGGGGGGGTGATATAGTTAGGTTTCCAGCAAGCGCAGAGTGAAGATTTCAGCTTACTCGAGGAAATGTGTGGTTATGAGGGTATTCTGCCTGGTTCCTGGCTTTCTCACTAGGACTGCTTTTTGATCAAGGAAGGAAAGGCTGCCTCTGCCTTTTAAAGACCCGCAGATCCAGACCTGACAGACTCCAGGTGAAAGGCAAAGCCATCAATTCCTGTCTTCTGCAAACTGTACTGGGGCAACAGAGAAAAGCAGAAAGCAAAAAAAGGCGCCAGTGTCAGGAACTTGTATTGAATTATAGTCTAGTGTATCAGGACAGCAGCCAGGCAGGCAGTACCAATGCTGGGAGTAGGTCCCAATTTCTAACACTTAGATTAGGGCATTGTGTCCAGGTTGCTCAGCATCAGCAAACCATCCTCTCACTTGCCTCACCTTGGTCTGTACCGTCTGCAAAGCTGGAGAGTAACAATCCAGTGAGTTCATCCTGACCACTGATAAAAACACTAAAAGTGACCAGTGACACCAAGGTGAAGGTTACATGGAAATCTCACACCAGTATTATCAGCTTTTCCAGCACTCCTCAGAACTTAATTTAAGTCCACCCAGCCAGTCTCATAAGAATCATTTGCTGCAAACTTACTGGATAAACATTCCCTACTTATCATTTTTTCAGCATTATTAATTAAATCTCGTATCAATTGCTCTGTTATCTTCCATAAAAGTAAAACTTAAAATCTTTAAATAGTGGCACAACATTAGATTTGCTCTAGTCTTCTGGAAATAGCACAGTCTCCTGAGTCCTATTCATAGTCAACATTAATGGTCAACTCTTAAAAAGTTCAATAATGTAAGCTACATGTTAAATGTAATAATTAAAAACAAACAAAATCAAATGATGGCTGGCTTTTACTTGAGTACCAAATTATTTTGCAACGTATTAATTTCCTAAGTCATAATTCCTGTTCAATCATTTTCATGCAGAAGTGGACTAATAAGACTACCAGGCTTTTCCTTCTGTCCCTGTCTTTTCCCACATCTCAGCGTCCCATTTACACCAAAGTATTGAGCACTTGGGGTATCATTTAAAGTTTCATCAAACTGAAACAGGTTGTGATTTTTTTCCCAATTATTTTGTCACAGATCATAATTCTAATTTTAGAAAATAATTAAATTTAAAATCCCCAAAATGCTGAAGTTACAAAGTTGCCATAGACACTTAGATATATTTTGAATCGCTAGGATACAAAGCTTAGGGAAGAGAGAATGCACGAGCAAGTAAGTAGAATGGCAGATATATTTGTAAGAACCACATACATGTCCAGATTGATAAATATATCTGTCTGCACAGGCATTTATCTAACAAAAAGAAACAGAGATAAAATGTGCAAAGAGAAACAGTAATTGTAAATAACAGTCTCTGTTGCTCTCTCGTTTCTTTCTAAAATTAGTCAATTTGATTTCTGAGGTCTTGATCTATATTTTCTATTGCAGACTATTTATTCCAAACACAAGAAGTCAAAGCATCCACAGAACTTCAGTCTATCATTAACCTTGGGACTGGCAGCTTATTAAAAGTCATAGGTTGAGTATTCCAATTATCAGCCAAGGAGATGGAAGGAAACAAATTAAACATTGTGGCAAACAACAAGGGTCTTGTGGCCCACCACATGCAGCAAAATCTTGTTTTGTCTAGTGTCTATTATTTTGGAATGGAGTTCTCAGAGGGCTGGAGATTGGGGACATTGTGCTCTTATTCAGAGATTCTTGTATATTTGTCTCTGTTATGTAAATCCCTACACTCATCGGGGATGGGAGCTATTAATAGAGATCACAAGGACTCAGAAAATTGCATATTTCTCTTCCTGTACTACTTTAGACTTTGATTCTGTAAACACTCATGCACATTAAAAATACCCACAAACTCGCAGTACTCTAAAGTGCAAGTGTCCATGCCAAAATGCATGCCCTATTCCTACCTTATTTCACACCTGCTCCCAAAGTTACTTTTACATTTCAGACATTAGACTTTGGTACTACACTGTGGAACTTCTCGGCTCTCAAAACCTGCTGATTACGCAGGCTGCGCCATTTACAAGTTTGAAACCTATGTGTAAGAACGTACCCCCTTCCAACAGCCTGAAAACCTGTAAATATCAGCTATTTAATGTCACATAGAGATCACAGTAGTTAGCTTATGTGACAAAATCTCTGAGTTTGGGACAGACGATCTACGTGTTTGCGTATGTAAGAGAGGACTTGCAGGAGCTCTGTGTTTCCCAGCATCTTGACTGCCTTTTAAATGACTTCCTATTTCTATCATCTACACAACTTTGTACCCACAATCATGCATTTGTGCATGATTTTCCTGCTTGTATCCAAATAGCTTACGGGTGGAACCATAAATGAAGCTTTCTCTGCAGAAAAGCTAAGTGGCAGGAAGAAGCTGAAGCTGCTATTTCCTCCCATGCCAGTCTTTGCTCGCACGCTTTGCAGCCTTTCACCCTTCAAAGTGAATTTGTTAAGCTGATGCAATGTGGAGAGAGTTGCATTTTCCTTTTCAGGTATGGGAATTGTGTCTAAGACTAATTACTTTTCATTCACCCGTACTGCTAACAGACTTGCATTGTGGTCTTGTTTCCTACCTGGCATTAAGTAGCAAGTTTGTTGGAAATAGCACCGCTATTACACAAATGCTGATACAGGCACTACACAGAAAAACTGGGTATGCTTATTTTTCCCCCTTAAGGACTGTTAGGTGAATCTAAGTCAATAATCTCCATAGACGATTTTATGTTTTTTGAACTGACTTGCAGGGCACTATAGCTCAGAAGTATTTATCTGAATTTCTGCTTGGATATACAGACTGAGAAGAAACAAATATCCCTAAGACAAAATGCAATTTTCTGCAGAAAAAACTGTCCTTACAAATTGGAAGCCACAGCTGCCATCATACAACTGTACAGAGGCAATTTTCTGTGCCCCACTTGGAACAGAAGCCTGACAAAGAGTTAGGAAGAGATTGTAAGAATTATAACTGCATACAAATGAGCTGTGGAAATCATTTGTATTACTCCTGACATGTCACAATTAAAATGCAGAATGGCATTACAACATATGAAGAATGCTCTAAATGCATAGCACATCAGCACTTTGAAGGAAAATCTTTTTTCTTTATATATCTCTTACTACTACGTTTGTACTTGAATTCTGGTATTAATTTCTTATACCAAATCACATTGTTTAATGACTCAGCAAGAAATAATGCATGTTTTAAAAAACAGACAAGAATTTTTAAAAAGCACAAGTTTTCTACTCCTACCACACCCTAAAAATATACATAACTACTCAAAAGGAAGTGATCTGTAAAGCAAATGGAGGAGAAGCCCCCTAATGCGGAACAGCTGAATAGTGCAACAGTACCAAAAAGTAATAAGATCTGAATGTCATATCATAATATGATTCTCTACAGAAACAAAATACTTTATGAATAATAGAACACTCCCATTCAGAATTACAGTCTCATTCTTTTGTATTTTCAACCTCTCTTCTTATGTGATAAGGAAGGTACCCTTGACTGCTTTGTACTTCTATCCTCTTGAAGCTGAAATGCACTGGCATATCATCTATGAGGCACAGAAGAGACTTCATTAGCAATTCCAGGTTCAGGATGCTATGAACTGACATCTCTTAGTGTGCATCTCCTTGTCACTTTACCCTTCCATACCACCCAAAAAAAAAAAGTCCTGTCAAACACTCTTGTAGACACATGAGTTTCTAGTTCGAAAAGAATATCTTAAAACCAAATCCTCTAACCAGAAAAGGCAATGAGAAACCTGCTTAGTAAGGCACAGTGATAATATTCCACATTGATTATGAATCTTCAAGCCCAGTGGTATTAGGATGAAGGTTTATTTTCTTCCATACAAATATTAAAAGTAGCTGCTAAGTATAAAGAAGTCTACCTGCAGAGTAACTGGAATATTTGTGAGCAAATAAAACTTTGTGAAAGTACCTAAGAGTAGAAATACACATCAGTGAGGTCCATAACACCCATGAAATACATCACGATAAGTACGGAATAAGTTTCCAGTTCCTTAATTCTTAGTGGAAGGTCCTTACAGACCTGCTCTACCCACATGTGCAGACACAACTGTCAGTCACAGGGAGACAGGACAGTTCTGGCGTCACAATTCTTAAATGTTCCAAAGAATTGGAGAGGGTGGCAAAATGGATTTTTTCCTTTTAGAGGAAATTCTAGAAGTTCACCACTTGTTTTCATCTTGATTAGACAAAAAGTAAAGCTCCCCCCAAATAAAATGTCAAAATTTTGACATTGAGTGGGATAGTTTTTGCATTTTAAAGTAAAATTATGAACTTGATGGAAAGACTGAAAAATGTAATCAAGCTGGATGTTACATAATTGGAATCCCATTTTTAAACATAAAAAATTTGCAGCATGATGCATTAAAAATATCTGTGCTTTTTGAATACTGTGGTTAGAAGACAAATCTATATATAGTCAAGTTTACTTTTCTTTGAATTAAAATGTTAAGACTAGGGCTAATACCAAATGTGTAACACCATCTTTACTCTTCATGTATATATATAAATAGCTCCTAACAGTTTCATCTAGAAGACAGATGGCACTTTGCATTCACAAAATACCGTGCGAAACATTAATCATATAATCCTCACTGTCTACTCTGCAATACATATTAGGAATCCCATTTCACAAAGAAAGAAACTGAGGAGGTAGACAGGTCGACCACAGGCAGAGCCACCATTTATGCTTAAGCATTTCTAATTCCACTCCCGACCCATTTTTGTGCACCTTACTGCACTGTCTGGACTCCATACAGCATTCTCCATTAACTCATCTGCAACATCTCGATGCTCACAGGCTGTCTCATTTCCAGGTAGTTTTGGTTATTCCAGAATAAGGAACCCAACACTTGAGAACAGAAACTCAGCTGACTGGAGATACTTTAACTACAGGACAGGAAGGTGCTCTGCCCAGCACATGAGGAGGACAGTTCACACCCAGCCAGCTAACTACTCACATATAACTTTCAGCCAAAGATGTAACCCTAGGGCCAGATTTCAAATACCAAGCTTGGTGCAACACCTCTGGGTGACCTTGGTTCAGTTTTACTGGGAAAACTGTTGCTGAGCTGGGATAGAGACCATGAGCTAAAGCCCTACAAAATAAGAAGAATAAAAAGACCAAAGTGTAATTGTTGAGTTGATAATCATTAGCTACTCAGTGAAAAATACCAGCAGGAAAATATATAAAATTATAAGGGAGGAAAAAAAAAAAAAAAAGGCAAAAAAGCAGAAAGTGGCATACTCAGCAAGGCTGAAGATCGGCCTTTTCCAAGAGACAACAGAGGTCAACACTCCGCCTCCCTCGCCACAGATACTCTTCAGTGTCTCGTGAGCATACTAATGCTAAATACATTATGTTGTGCTTATACATATGTACATATAAATACATATGCTGTACATAAATACAATGTGTTGCCGTGCAGCACATTTGTCTTAGCTGTTATATATGTGCATTTTGCATTAAATAGCTGATGTGTCCTCAGATTACATCTGTTCTGACTGCTGTTCCTCTGTGCATGGTAGAAGATGCCCGGACAAAAGTGGTCCCCAAAAGTGGTGTCCACAAACAAATTGGGACTTTGGTAGTAAATCCTACCTCAGGATTCAAAGAGCTTAGTCACACTGAATGGCACGCTGGAGATGAATAGAATAACAACATGGCTACAAGTATTGGTCTACAAGTAGACTGAGAAAGTCAAAGACAGCTTCAAGCATGGGGTTTGTGTGTCACACAGTAAGTCTGGGGGATTTGTATTAATTGCCTGCTTGGTCTTCTGCTGCCTACATTTTTAAACTCCTGTACTACCCAAGAAGGAAAACTGAAGAACTACACCAAAATGCAGCACATACATGGCCAAGCCAGGCAGTAAAGGAAGCTCTTTCCACCAACCAGCTCAACCAGGAGCTGCATTTCAGACACCAGAACGCAGTAAGAGTCTTAGTGACCCTTCATTGCTATGGCAAATGCTGAGGACCCTAAATACCTTCCTTTGCAGCAGAAGGAAGAGTGAAGCCTAGTAAATAATGTGCTGTTGCATCAGTGAAGAAACAACTGTCAGTGACTCATCAAGAAATGCTCAATACAGGGCACAGGAGAACCAGATGGATACCAGCATTAAAACCAGCAGCCTCGTCTCCTGCCCACCATGCAAATGTCAGTGATCAGCCTCTGAGCTCCTCATTGCTTCACCACCTGTGAATCCAATCTCTGAGCAAGAACAGAATTCCTCCTTCCCCAGCAGACGTTCAGAGCTGTCACATCTCACCACCCTGAACCACTGCTTGTAAGCTAGAAATGAGGTGGACTCTCTAAAATCCAACTTAAAGTCTATGAGCAAAAGTTGAAACTACTACATGATCTAGAATTTTACACAGTGCAAGAGTCAGCAGGATTAAAAGAAACGCCCAAAACAACGCCATATTAGGACCTGCCAGGAATATTTGGGATTCAAGCCTTGTTAGAGTCTGCAATGAGTAGAGCAGAACAGATAGATACCCTCCCATAAGATACACACTGACAAGGAGGTGTCCCTGAACATGCCTTGTTCTTCATTCCTCTTCAAGCCAGCACAAAATTGCCTCCAGTAACTGAGAAAATACACTCCAGGCCCTATCATCTGTAACTTCATGAAGTGCTGAAGGATGTTTGGCTTCAGGTGTGAAAGCAAAGTGAGATATTTTAGTAATGGATTTGAGCAGGTTCAAAGAATTTACAAAAAATCTACTTGGCGAGACAATGAGACTGCCAGAGTATTAGAGGTCTGCACAAACTAAAAACAGAGCGTGATCTCCATTCTCTTCAAATCCAGACGTGATTTGAAAGGCTATTCATTACATTACTGTTCTCCTTGGCATGACAGCGACGTTTTATGCCAAGACATCAGATCCAGAACTAAAGTAAACAGGATGTTCCTCCAGTCAGGAACATGCAACATCACATCTTCTCTCACAGGCTCAGACACGGGATTCTCAAGATGAGACACCAGTTATCGGAATTTCTTTCTTTATTCCTTTTTCAAAAAAACAATTTGGTGAAAAGTCAACTGAGCCAACAGAATGCGAACGGATAACACGACACGGATTTGAACTTCTAACCTCAGATGCTGAATTTCTAGAATCAATCGCAATGAAACTTAATTTGTCTTCAATTTTGTGGCTCTCTTCCAGCAATAATAATCTATAGCTTATTGTACTTCCCTAGTAGGAGTAGTGGGTCTCAAAGGCTGAACTCAAAGACACAGGGAATGATGACATAAAAAGGGCAAGTGGGCCAAAAAGCAATTTTTTTGCTACCATTTCATTATATTTACACATATATCGAAACACATAGCCAATATCATTCTAAGGTTTTCTTTAATCAGGCCAAACAAGTAAGGCTCAGCAGATGTCTAGTGTGCAATGGTCAATGAAAAGTCACTGCTTGGACTGATATGGCTTTCCTGACTGCCCCAGACCATTTGATTTCTCTTACCCCACTTTCATTCCCAATCCCTACACATATGAGTACAGGTCTCTCAACTACTGATGGATTCTGATATCCAAACTGAGCTTTCAAATTCGTGCTTGACTATATTTTTTGTTAGTTGTTTTGTTTTTGTTTTTCCCAAGTTTGGGTATTTTCCACCATGCTTAGTATTTTCTGAGAGTTCTCCAAAGTCCCTGGAAAGGCTTACAATCAATTGCCTGAGTTTCAGGTCAGGTCCTATGGAGCTTTTTCAACTAAAACATAGTGCAGCTCCTGGCTCCAAGCAGCAGATAAACAACAGACAGTTGTAGATTCACGTTAGGCAATTCAAACTACTGATTTTAGGGGCAGGCGAGAGAACAGATTAAATAGTTTTTGAAACTTTGTGACTTTACATGATCAAGCAAATAACGTGACACAAGATGGGAATATAAATAATATGCATATAACAAACAACGGCTCAGCTGCTCATAATATCTCCCTGAAGCGAGACAGTCCAATCTGAATAACAAAATTGTGGATATCATGTAAAATATAAATGAGACAAACTATTTTTAAATAGTACATTTCAAAGGTACATCTAAGTAACCTATTTCCTTGTGTCTACCCAACACTTCACTAACTGTAACAGCAGCAACATAAACTAGACTGATAAGTTCTGTAAATGCAATGTTATCAAGAAAAATTTCCAGCCATTTTGGTTGCAGGTGCTTGACAATTTCAACTGACTAAATAAGCAAAATAAAACTTTTGTCTGTATAATATAGATGCCAAATTTTAAATAGGTTCAAATTGGTAAGTTTCTGGAAGTCAGAACTTAGTATCCCCTTACCACTCAATTAGTCTTGAGACATTGCCAAAAATCCCCATCACAGACACTGCTCATAAAGAAAAGTCTGATGATTTTAAATGTGCATGGGTAAAAATCCCTATGTGCTTTTATTGAAATTCACTTATTAAAAAAAAATTTCTTGTATTGCCTTCTTCTTCAACATACTTAACTATAGCAGCATCGTGAGTCAAAGCTCCGACTGCAAAAGCTATTTTGAGAAGCACTTGTATAACTTACAGGGCTGATTTCAAGACATAGAGACCTACATTTTGTTAAGTGCTGTGCACAAGTTATCTGGAAGTCAGTGTCCAACCTTTCCTCTTCCAATTTCCCCAAAACTTGAGTTTTGGTTTTAATCTGAGCCAATATTTTTCCCATTGTAAAAAACAGTTGGATTGTTCCACATTTTGGGATCATACACTTTGTTTTTTTTCATTCTTACTCAATTGCTTTGAGGCAGAATTTAGAAGGACCTCAGGATCTAATAAGGTCACACATATGGAGAACCTCTGCTCTGTGAAAAGCCCGTGAAGAAATGCAACCTTTTCAGTTTGTACCCAACAAATCAATACACAGAAACTGTATTTAAGAAATTCACATTCTTATGAACATCCTTTTTGAACTTAGCTTCCCACTGGCATCTCCTGAGCGATAATTCATAGCTCAAGACATACTTCACAATACTGTCCTAAATAGTGTTAAATTGGTATTCTCTGCTCCACTGGGCAACGTATCTAGATGTGTAAAGAAAAATCAAGACAGTCACAATTATTTATGGTTGACAGACACTGGCAACAAGAAACTGCAGCATAACTCTTGGAAGCTCTATACCTTGTTTGAACCATAAAATGATGAAGCTTCACAACAAATTCATTATTATGATTAGAAGGAAATAATAACCACTCCAAGCCAAACATCTACTTCAGCAATCAAATGTCACTTATATTGTTTGATTCATTTGACATACTTTAAAGTGGAATACATATTAATATAACAAATGAGGATCACAACCAAGATTTCAGAGAACAGCGCCACAGTACAGCCTGAGAAAAATAATCTTAAAATGAATTTAGATCACAGAATCGATATCTAGGGATTAACTAAGGATCGCTGAATCCTTCATTATTGATCCACCAAAATACCATCCTTTTACTATGCAGCACACAATTGCTTGTTGTTTTTACAAATTCATACAATAAAAATCAACAAACTGTGTACCGATTAAAATTCAGTGCTGAATAAATTACATGAGGAATTAAAGTTGTCTCAAAAATGAGGGCATGTTGTTACAAAATTCATAGGCTTCATACTCTTAACTGAAGATATGAAGTGCATGCTTGTCCTTGTCATCTCATGTCAGTCTTTCCAGGGTTTGACGCTAACTGGTCCTCTACACCTTCTCCTGACACAGATGCATACTTTTAAATGACAATTAGTCAAAGAAACTCTATGAAAAGTTTTCATTATATATCTCTACTTTGTAAAGACAACTGGCTTGACTGTTTTCTGCTAAAAACCCCAATAAACAGACTATATTGTATTTGTGCATTCCAATCTCTTATTTTATCCGTGACTAACTGCATTACCTAAAAAGAATACTGCAATTCAATTCATATTGCTAATAAATTGTATCAAGCTTTTTTCCTCTCAGTTTTGTACCTTATCTTCAAAAAACAGTAAACGGGGTAAGACTGGTAAACAAGAAGAAGCTTTTCTGACAACAACACTAAACTTAAAACAGCCTTGTTGTCCACAAACAAGCTGCATCTCCACAGAGCGCGCAGCTTAGCATTGCCAAACAAAATTCTAGTGTTGCATTCAGGTCTGAAAAGCCCAGGGTGCAGTTAAATCCACCCAAGACCTTTCAATAATGGAGGCTTCATTTATTAGCTACACTTTGAGAAAATAATAAAAGCCATTCATCTAAAAACTTACCACACTTACTGAAATAACAAGTGCCTTATAAAGATATATCCAACTGGGTTTGGACAGGAACCTCTCAAAATGCCTAAACTGTTTGTCATTTATATTATTTTCACCGAAATGACAATTATTGCTATTTTATTCTGTACCAGAATCACACAGTAATATTCTCAATAAGCAAGCACGTTTTAATCTTCTGTTTAACATCAGTCAGAACAGTGGAAGTCAAGACCATGCCACAGTTATAATTATTACAATAGCCTCAACCAGAAATAGAGCAGACATTTCATGTCTATTTTATATCTGTCTGTTTCCATAAGCACAGATAGAAATCCGATAATATATAGCATGTTTCAGTCAAAACTGCACTAAGGCAGATTAGCTATGAAGTTCATAGAAACAAAAACATTTGCACCAGAAGAACGTAATACAAAAAACAAAACAACAAATGAATGTTTAGCTCATGGATACTCTTAGCAAAGTCATATCGGTTTTCAGTTTCAAAGTAGATGCAGTCCCAGAGCATGTAGGCAACACAACAGAATGTGCACAAACAAACAAACAAACAACAACAAGAAAAAAAACCACCCACACAACTTTCGGATAGTGGAATTTTGAAACATGTTATTTGATAGAATAGAAAGAATTAGGAAGGATCTAAGTGTGCAAAATAATGACATCCCACAACATTGAAATCACATAAAGTTAAAATGCTTTATAGCTAATTTAAAAAAAAAATGGTAAATTAAATTAGGTAGGTAGGAGAGGCAAATACTCCCACTATCCTGCTAAATTACCCTGCCTTATATCCAGAAATCAGCCGCCAAAGCTTCTCAAATCTCACCTTGTAAGGCACAGTTCCCAAAGGATGCCTATAAATACAGCTCTGCTTGACAAGCTTTCCACTCAAATAAAAAAGCTGTTGCATTGCAAGTAAATTTAATTTCTAAAATTTCATTCTCTAGCACAATCTCTATATCTTTTCAACTTGGAAAGTAAGACAAAGAAAAAATATATCATTATGTGGAGACAGTAAAACAATATGGTTTATAATTTTCCTTTTTCTGACCTTTGAATGTGTGCAGTTCTCTCTGAACTTACTTCAGTGAGCTGTGCAGTGGTTGGCATTTTTCAATTTGAAGCAGTAATGAAGGAGTGTAACTATGACTAATGTGCCATAGTTGCTTTGCTCTATTCTGTCATTTCCTTCCATCCTAAATGGTAATATCTACCATGCATTTTAAAAGTACACAGTGAAGGTTTTCAGCACGCTCTCTATACCATCATGCCACTGATTTCAACCCTGTTGTAAACAAGCTGCAATGATATTCACCAAGGAAAATAGGTTGTACTGCAGTCTAAGGGAAGCAGCTGCCACTGACAGAGAAGCAAAAGCAGACACATCTCAGGGACACACAACAAAATCTATTAACATTGCCTATTTTCTTATTACTTTGCCATTTTTTCCCTGATGCGTCCTTAATGAATCACAGGAGGTACAACATTTTCTGAGCCTTTTTTTTTTGGGAAAAAGATCCTTTTTTGGGTTGGATCCTTAGCAAAAAGAAACTGCAGAAACTGGAAACCTACCACCAGTGTAGTCTAATAGAAGGTCCTCTTCAGTATCTGAATTATCCCTGCAATCTATGTTTCTTTACTACAGAAAGTGAGTTTAGCAAATCACAGCACATAAGCTATTTCTGTTCAGTTTTTTCTGGAGGTGTCTCCATATTGGTGCCAGCAAGGCATACTGGAAAAAAAAGTTATAAATTTAATGATACACTATCACACAAAATGGGCTCTCTTTAAAAAAGGAGTGAAAATACAGCAATATTTGGGTTTTCTCTTAGCACAGAAAGAATAGCCCCTTAGCTAACAACGTTTTTTTTTTCTACACAGTTGGAAAGCAATCCCTAATTCAGGACTACTTTGTATATTTTCACTGAAATCAACTGAAAGTGTGTCTTACTAAATAAGCATTTCTTAGATTCAAACGGGTATGAAATACACTGCATTTCAAGGCAGACTAAAAGCATTTTCATAAGGATCTGGCTATTGAAATGTTTACTTTCCACACACTGACCTTAAATATTGTTAAACTGCAGAACATCAGAATACAAGATTCTTTTCTAGTGTGATTACAGAGCTGAATTCCCTTTAAATTATTCACAACATGAAGAAATGCGATGAAATAGTTAATGTTCTTAACATACTGCAAATATGTTTGAAGAAACAATTGACTTCCAAAGGAAAAATCCTCACCCTCTCCTCCGCCTTGGGCAGTGTGACATTTACCACTTGCAACAAGCTAAACTGGGAAAACTTTAACAGATGTCTAGAAATTATGCACCGCTTACTAATAACTGGAACTTTTTTCCTGAAAGAGTTCTGTGGAAAATTCGAACACTGCCTATTAGTATTACACACCTCACAAGAGAAACATGAATAAAAGCTTGCGTCTCGTGAGAATTGCATCTTTTTCTCGAAGTATTGTGTCTGTTTATTTTGCCCAATAGAAAAGAAGAAGAGTAACATCTTTCCCTTAGACTCTTAAGTTTTACCTGAATTTTTATGTGTTCTAACTGCTTAGTGCATGCTCTGGAGAAAAAGTATTCTCCTTATCTCCCAACGAGCGGAAGCCCAGGCAATAAACCTGCTCTCTGTCCCTTGTTCTGGGCACCAGCCTCTCCTCCGTGCCTTTCCCATCCCCAAATGTTTTGACCTTGAGCAATGGGGTCTGATAAACCTTAGCTGAGAACAGTTTCAACATAAAGATTCACAGATATTTCAGGGAAATTGGTGGGGAGGAGGAGAGGAGAGAGTTGGAGATAACACCACACTGAGAGACAGGCTGGGGACACTGAGCAGCTGCAGCCTCTGAGAGCTGTTGGGGCCACTGGACTGCACGATTCACAGGCACATTTGGGACGTCAGAAGACATATGATTGGATGTGCAAACTATACATTATTCCATTCATGAACAGATGGCTGCTCTGAGCAGCATGCAATTTAGGGCTCAGACTGCAAACAGAGGTTGAGGAAGATGCAAATGTGGATCAGGGAAGGACCTCAAACTGCCCTCTTGTAAAAGTTCTGGCTATGGGAGAATCCAACCCAAGTGCCTTGAGGGCCGTGACTAACCTGGAAAGTCTGAAGATCTACAGAGAAATGCCCAACGTCACTGGAGAATGGCAACATTCAAGTTCTCTGAGCAAACAGAAGGTGTGAGAGTAGGCAACACGTTGCAACCCTCCTCTTCTGAGAAAGGGATATGTGTTCTCCTGAGCACTAGAAGCTACAGTCACTATCTAATTAGGAGTGTTAGAAAAGGAAAGGACCACTCTTGTTCTCCCTGTGTTTTCCCTTGAAATTACACACAACTGAAGGAAATTTCTAAAACTGAAACCATTAATCATATTTGCCAGGGAGCCCGCTGTGTGCAGTAAACAACTGGCTGTTTGTTCACTGATAATGACTCGCTTGTCTTGAAGGCTGCTTTACAAAGGTGACAATATTTCAATATTTGCATGGATCTTGAAACCTTATTTTCTCACTACTGGATTTCACACAGTACTGTAGCTCCTACCTCCCTTCATGCTGTCAGAATGGAGCATCCTACATTTTGCAGCAATCTTGAACAAATATCTCTGAGCAGACCAGACACACTCGGGCCTACAACCCAGTGCTGTGGTCATGGTAGCACAAGCAGCAAAATTATTTCTGGCCAATTCCTTCAATGAAAGGCTGGGGTTTTTTTGTTTGTTTTTCTCTGAGTAATCTGCAATGCATCAAAGGATCCATCAGATCAAGAACTAATCTTACCTTCTAAATGAAATAACCCCTGGAGATCCTAAATTCTGAAAAGAAAAAAAAAAAAGCTCAAGAAACTACAAAATCACTAAATCGCTTTACTCACACACTCAATTTGAATAGCAACTCTAGAGCACTGCGTTTACTGGCAGAATTTTCATATCAGCATCTATAGAAGTAACTGGCAATAAAAGCTTTAGATTTTGATTTGGGTCCTCCAGATTCTGTATTCGGAAATTCTAGAGTCTCCAAAAATATATTTAATTGCATGTTCTCTATAGAAAGTCCAGATGCTTTTTAGATTGGTTATTATCTTCTTAATATAAAAGAAGTAATAATCCAATAGAAGAATAATCCAACCTTAGCAATAGAGCAGTATGGTAACAGCAGAGGGAAAAGAGAAGGTCTGTTGGTTCAAGCTCTGAACAGAGACTTTGTAGATGAGCAGTAAATACCATATCACACTATCTACTTCTCCTACACAGAGTCTCCCTTGGGCTCTGTGGGTACTTTCCGACTCCATAGACATGGCATGATGAGACCTTCAGTAACAACTAGGGAGTGTAAAGCTACTACACTGGCTTAGACAACTGTTTTGCTGGCTATTTCAGCCAGGACTGTTGGTCATCCCTTAGGGTCCACACAACATCTTGCTTATCCATAATTTCATGATGCTTCTCCTTTATGTTTTCGCCTAACAGGCAGAAGCATATAGTTCACCCCTCTTTTTGAGCAGTGAAGTATACTGTCTGTGCTAAGACTGAAATCCTTTATTATAATCTTTCCAACATTCTGAGTAGCCTGCCAGGAGATATTTAAAAGAATAATAAATCTTATTGGTGCCAGGGATGTGGGAGAAGGGCTCAGGACTAATACAGAGATCTGTTTTATGAGTGTCATCTGTTCCTGTTCTGCCAAAGGAAGAATGGCATATTGAAATTACTCTGCTGTAGGCAAGAACAGCAAGGACAGTGAATTATCCTCTGTTGGTACCCAGGAAAAAACAAAACAAAACAAACAAACCAGACAAACAAAACCCCCACGTTGATGCTCGTACTAGGAAATACAGCAGATGAAGTGGCAGAAGTTAAAATATTAAGTTACCCAGTTACTGAGGCAGCAAAAACTCCAGGGAGTTGCACACTGTAGGCTATTGTTCCTGATTTTTTGTGGTAGGAAAGATTTTCGGGGGCATTACAGCAAATAAGCACAGTACCCTGTAAGCAGGAGAGTGGAAGACACACACTGGCCAAAGTGAAATGTCTCTCTTAATTCACATGTCTGCTAATGGAGGCAAAGGAGCCTGGCACAGCTGATGCAACCAACCCATATCAACTGTCCACAAAGGGACATCATGAGCTTGGAAAGATTTTACAGCAAAATTATAGAGATCTTGCACATCTTTAACCTCACTTGGCAAAGAAACTGCAATGAGGGCAGCTGTTTCTTTCATGCTATATGAAAGAAGGTCTAGAAGATGTGAGCATTTTTAATGAGGAGAATATAATAAATAAAGTTGAGAATAAAGAGATTTTTCTTTTTTATCAGGTTTTGGTCAGCATGTACAACATCAGTATTGATGATGTTCATTTATGATGAGCAGTCACACATCATTGACCACTGAGCTCTTTAAAATGTCTTCTGCCTAAGGAGGGTGCTGGAGGTTTTAAATAAAAATCTTAAGTGACATCACTGGTAATGGGCTACAGGAACCTAAAGAAAATATGCGAACATAACCATCTTGAGATATATAAGCATCTGTCACAAATCGGAGATGCTGTTCTCCCTGTGTCTGGTGGCCAGAAAACATGAGCTTAAACTTATAGCATACAGTGGCCACTGGAGAAGGGAAAATCTTTCTGTTGGGGGATGCCCAGCAGGGCTCTGGGGTAGATGTGTCCAAAGAGATTGTGGGACCTCACACTTGTGACAAACGCATAGGCGATTCTGAGCTGGGGCAGGGAACAGATTAGAAAACTTCTGAAAGCCTCTTTCAGGTGTTTTTATGTAATTCTGACACAAGAACACATTGCAGTCATCATAATGGGGAAGCTGTAATATTTGATAGAGCCATAGTGAATGACTCCTATACCAATCTGGAGAGTGGATGAGTTCTAGCTAACAGCAGATGCTAAGGAGAAGCAGAATTCCAAAGAAAGATGTGCCATTTTCTATAGAACAATTATGATAATTTGGAGTAACTGGCTATAAAACCAGACATTTGTAGCATCAGAGCCCTGTTGGGTCTCATCATTGGGCGCATTGTGCACACAGAGCTGCCAAGAGTCAATATTGTTTTGCCAGCTGCAAAGGATAAACTACAGACTGACATTCCTGAGACTTCCCCATAATTTCATCAAAGATTTTGGTCTTCCGTTTTTTTTTTCCCTGGAGACCCAGAAAGGCTTCAAGTAGCAGGCTGTTTTCTTCCAACTGCAAAATTTAGTACATATATTGACATATTTTTCAAACTTCAAAAGGTATAATTTCAGTCTGTAGAACAGGCTTGGCTGATTCTTAGGGTAACCACGTCTAGTGACCCATCAACAGCAGAAACTCATTTTCAAAGACACAGCTTTCAAGCATGGCTTTCATCTCATGAGGAGAAGAAAGAGTTGCCTTTAAATAAAGATCCTAAAACCAGCGCCAATTACTTATAAGAATCAGCCAGAAAGAATCTCTTCAAACAGAAAGCACGGACACACAACAAGTAGCATTACAAGTGAAAATGTCTCCTGTTTTCCTGAAGAAACTGTGGAAACTGAAGCAGGGAGATCCGTATGTTAATACACTCCAGGAACTGAAACCCCTGCAGATTTACAGCCCTCGTCCCTGTGACCAGCGTTTCACACACAGGACACCATGCAGCTGCATTTTGTGCACCACAGACCTGGCGCTTCAAGTGCTCCTCGTGCAGGTCCCAGTCCTGGAGCACTGCATTCAGAACAAACCTGACATATCAAGGGGTACGCGTAACAAAGCAAGAAAGGAAAACAGTGAGGCATAGACAGGTGTCACAAAGTCGCACTCTTCTAAAACAAATAAAAAGTCTGGTTTTTAGCATGCCAAGTAAGCGATGTTTTCACAGACTGAAATGGAATCAGCTCCTCAGACAGTACGCTGCAGAAAAACAGGCACCCTCACTGAACTGCTCTCATTAAAGCACTCTCCCTCTGTCAATGCTAACATTACTTTTTTTTTTAAAGGAAAAAAACAAATCAGCTTTCATTTTCAACTGACCTTTTTAAAAAATCCTTTCTATAAAATACTAAAAGCATTGTAGAAAAAAAAAAATCACTCCTATTTCTGTGCTGATAAAACCACTGGTTGATTATAAACCTTGGTGTTTTTTCCCTTTATTAAGGTAGCACTGAGCAATGGGTGCTGACCTGGGATGAAAATAAACCAAACAACAAATAAACAAGCATAAACCCTCGTTACCCACTACGCAGGTGCTGGGATATTAGCTTGAATTGTGCAAGTATAAGAGAGGAAGAGACACTGATAGATGAGGAGATAATATTGCACAATGTCACCTAGCAAATGGTGATCACTGTGCTCACAGGCAACTGCACAGCCACGCTGATATCCAGCAGCAACATAATTATATTTCAAATTAGTTTTCTGTAATGCAAAAGGGAAAATAAGAAAGATCGTCTGATGTGATCAAGCTAAAGAAAGAGACTTCAGTAATATATTTGGGTTACTGGTCCATTATTACACACGGAAAATGAGGCTGTACAATTCCAGCTCATTTCTGAAAGTTCAGGGTCATCTTATTAGGAACAACATATTTACTGTGAACCTGAGGAGCCAATATTGATTTGAATATAAGTGTTTATGCTTGGTTTTGAGATCCCTCTTTTCCTATGCTGTCCTAATGAGCCGTGAAAATAACTTCAGCTAAATCAGAAATGCCCAACCACGGCTGAAATAGGCCTTGTAACAGTCCTATCATTTTGACACCAGTAACATGGAAGGAACAAATTTCTAGCTCAGTGGGTTTTAGGAGACACAGGAAAATAAGCAAGAGGATATAGGAACACCAGGATTTATTTGCTGTAGCGAAATGCTTAACAGAGACACAATCCAGGCCTCTAACACACATCATTACAGGATCTGACAGTTTTTGTGCTTTGTCTCATCTTCTTCTGCGCTGTCTCAACATGTATAAAGGGTGGCAGCACAGGTGTTGCCAAAACTGGAGTTTTGGACCAGCTCACACATGTGTCAGGGAAAAGCAGAGTATAGTCGAGCAATATCTGAACCAACACAGGTCTGTATCCTAAACTCTGCGCTAAGAAAACAGGCAAGCTTCTCAATGACAGAAATAGTGTCCAACTAACCATTCTGGTGTGTTTGGTTTTGGTTTTTGTTTGGTTATTTTGTTTACTGGATTAATTACAAAAGCAGAACCATTTGAAGGATTCTGTTTAAGCAACACACTTTGAAATTAGCATTTTATATCCCTGTTTAATGGATTTCCTGCTTTTTGTTTGGGTTTTTTTTTTTTTGCTAGAAAGAAAATGCCTGCCTCTACACAACAAACCTAGGAACTGAGTCAACAAGCTACTATTATGGGTGAAATCTGTTTGAAGCAGAAACATTCAGCAGCTCCACTTCATTTGGACTAAATGTAGGAAACAGCTAGAAAGTATTATTGAATAATTGAAACAATACTGATTCATCCAAACAAACACAGACCTCAGGGAAGGTTATTTAGGAATCTGCCTGTGCAAACAGGAATTTTTTGCTAGGAACTACTGTCATGAGAGGTGTATGTATGTAGAAAATGGAAAGAGAAACAGAAACACCTTAAACCTTCTAAGTGTCAGACAGAGAGAAACATCCCCCGGAGTTATACAGTAAGAACAGAACTGGAAAAGTTGCCCTGGGAGACCACAAATGGAGCCTTTGAGCAAAGCATTAACCAAGAAAGAGGCTTTGCCTCATAGACAAAGAAAAGTAGTCTTGTTATCTGCTGCCTAATGTGTCTGGGGAACCAGGTCACAGGCTGCTTTCTTTGGGAATAAACTTGATGGCAGCAAAGAAATACCAGACTGCATCATTGGCTTCTCCTCCCTGGGGAAACAGTCTGCTAGACTCCAAACGCTGGCCACCTTCTTGGCAGTACCTTCTCAGCAACAGGACTGATTTATGGCTATAGCTAATTTTAAGGCCAGGCACTGGTGTTCAAGTACCTCGCTGCATAATGATAACTGCATGAGATAAAGGAGAAAAATATATTTTCTGCAAGTAATTTCCTTCCATTGTGGTATCATGTTGTTATTGGTACTAGGAGTGCAAAATGTCACTTTTGTGCACAGATGCGAGCTGCGAGGTGATGGCGTCTCTTAAAACATAGTCTCTTTATTCACCAGGACCAGGCAAGCACGGGTCCTACTGAGCTCATCGTAAAATCTGCCGCTTGCTGTAGGACCAGGGTCAGACCCCGCTTGTGAATCCTGTCACACAAATAAGCTCTGCAAAATAACAACACAAGGCTGGCAGCTCAGGGGCACCATGAGGCTGATGGGGGCAGAAGGCCTTATTTCATTTCATTTTTGAAGACATCATCCTGTCTCCTTCCTTTCTGCTTCCATCTCTATTCTTTCTTTCATTTCTATCTGTTCAGAACCTTTCTGACCATTCATTCTCCTTTACTCCATCCCTCATTTATTTCTCTGCTGTCACCTGTCCATTTAGTCTTGTCCCAGACCCCCACTCTTTCACCTCACTATCGCTTCTTTTAAATAAGCACTAATTCAAGGGTGAAAAGACAAGAAAAAAGGGAAAGACATAGAAAAAAACCCTGAATATTGCTGCTACTGCAGTTTATAACTAATTTCTGTGGCTCCCCCTGAATGCTGCAACATTTTCTAGACATCAAGGAGCCACAGTAAAATATAACCCCTGATTATGAGGGTGGGAGAAGCAAGCAGCACAGAAAACTTGCTAATTCTCATCTAAGGGCTGTGACTATCTACCAGCAGCAGGTCTGCAGTGATACAGGCTGTGATTTAGGGTCCTTACCAGAATGTATGCTGGTGTTATACCAACTAATAAAGAGTTGCAGCGGAGATGTGCTAATTATATTTTTCCACTTCAGCGTGTACTGAACATTGTAAACTATCATTTAGTGTCATTATTTTAATGATATATTATGTTGATAATACAATCTAGGTTAATTCCCAAATGTGAAATCTAGGGAGAGAAAGCTACTCTGATATTTTTTAAATGTGATTTCTCATTAACCCTAAACCAGAAACCACTATAGTCACAGCTCCAGAGAAAGCATTCATTTACCAGCAAAGGTACTAACTATAATTATTCTGGAAGCAGTTGTCCCAAAATAATTGTAACTTCTGTTATTTTAGTAGGGGAAAAAAAAAAACAAAGCAGAGATAAAGCCAGTGTTTTGTATAGTAAGGCCCATGATTAAGTGCTTTCTTTTAAGGCATCTCTCATCTTTTGCTGAGAGAGGGCAAACAGTCAGCAGTGTATTCGGCACTGGCACAGAAGGAGAAAATAGATACATTTTTGTGCGTGTGCCTTAAAAGCACAATGACATCAAAGCGTAACAAAGTGAAAGCAAAATATATAATTCTAATCACGCATGTTCCCCCATCATTTTAAGCAGTATCAGGCACTTGATACTTTAAACAGCATTTTTCCCCTAGTCTATTAGCCTGAAATCCCACCTGAATCAAGAGAGAGGTATTTTCTTTTATATAATTAGCCAATGACTCCAACACATCCTAAGATGCGATGATGGCTCACACAGGTATTTGCTTACCACTTACCAACTCATCATCAGGCATCTCTGGACTGCTGCAGAAGCAAGGAGCCCTTCATGGGCACGCTGCCCACATGGTATTTAACTAATTGCTCAAGGACAAGATGGAACTGTTTATTATCCTCACTATCAGAATCACATTTTCTCCAGGTAGTTTTACCTTTCTTGGTATTATATATTCATGGTTAATATCAACACATCTCTAAAAGAAGTTTAAAGACATTATGTAAGATTTAAGCTTTAAACCTGCTTCAAAGTCACTAACAAAAAATTCCTAAATGTCTAGGTGTTTAAATGGTCCTCTAGAGAGACGCATCCTGCCAAGAGTCTGACTTTCTCCTCCCTAACATTCATGAAACCAAGAATGACCACCCTGAGTAATAAAGGGGCCTGCTAATATGGGATATGACAATGGGATGAATTAATCAAGTTTAGGATCTTCAACCTCTTCATCTCCTTCCTGCAGAGGCAGCTGAGCACTGATCTTTGGCAGACTGGCAGATCATGATCTCTGCTAAACTCCACACACCTTCAATGCAAACTACTTGTCAACAGAGCCACAAGAGATTCATTCAGTGTTTATCAAACCGTGAAAAAATTATGATATTTCCCAAAGGCAGAAGAATTCAAGAGGACTCACAAAGCATTTACATTAGCCACTGCTGGCAGCAGCTCACAGGGACAGAGAATGAGTCTTTGCTACTGCAGCTACTAATTTCTGGGTGCAGGTTCTTGTCCCCAGCCCTGGAGGAAGGGCTGCTCCCAGCAATTACAAGCAGTCAAAACACTTAGAAAAACAATGAATTTAGATATTCAGAGGATACAGCATGGAGTGGTTAAGGCATTTCACTAATGCATCAAAGGCAAGGGTTTGAGCCTCACTTCTGACTGCCTTTAGTTGACCAAAGCATAAATAGAACTTGTCAAGGAGTGATCCAAATCCCTTCCTTTTATCCTGTGCTTTCCTATTTTTACCCAAAATCTACCCCAGCACAGCAAAGATGTGAGAACTTGCAGGTTACACAACCTTGCATTTTCACAGTGTTGTTTAGCACTGCCATGGCTATAATTGTGATACACCGAGAACATTTGCAGCCTTCTGCAGATCTCACACTTCTGCCCAACTGGTGTGATGTGCTTGTGTTATCACAGTTCAATGTGTTGCAACCAAAAGCTGTTGAGAAAGCTGGCTCAAATCTTTTTTTCTCCACATGCTGTCCTTTGTTTAGACCTTTACCTCTAGCAGTCGGAGCAAGGGATGGAGACTCAGTGCTACTCACAGCCTTTCCAATTCCTTATGATGGAAAACCATCTAATCTCCGTGTCTCAGCATCCTCAGTTGTCAGTCTGATATACTAATACCCCACTCACAAAGGCGGGGAATCACAGACTTTGGAAATGAAGGACAAGGTGGGTGGCACCTCTCTACCTGTAAATTGATTATGTAAATCAGATAGAGGTTTATGAGATATTAGGTATTCCAGGAAATCCAACGATGTTGGTGATGCTGGTCATGCCACAGAGCAGTCAGTTGTATTTACCATCAGTTTACTAATGCCTTGAGGCAAGAATAAGAAGAAAATGTTTCCCAGCAGCTACACTTAGACAAAACTGAAAATGTTCTTAGTAAAAGACCCTGACTGTAGCATCCAAACCTTGCAGAGTCTGTGAATGAACTAATAACAAATGAAATCTCCCAAAGCAAGCCGTTCCTTTTCCATCTCAGAACACTGCTGACTCACGTGTTTTGCCCATGGGATGGAAGTAGAGGAATTTGTTTGAAGCTTCCTGATTTGTCTGAGTTCTTTTCCCCCCTCAGAATTCCTGACCCCTCGGGAAGCTTCTGCTTTGTGAGGTGCATAATCAAGCCCAAGGGGAAATCAAATGAGCTCACTTACACAGACATTATTGGTCTCTACAAAGCCCAAGGGGCTCCTTTGCTCATGCTTTCTGAGATTTGTTAAACAAATCAGGAATGGATTGTAAAATAAAGCATATGAATAGGGGAGAAAAGTCTGAACATATGATTGAGGAGGTCAACTGGAGGCACCCCGCTTTTTGCAGCAAACCCAGCAGCCTCTGTCGAGATTTGTTCTAAGAAGAGCCATCAGATCTGAATCATTAGTCCTTTGCAAATTTCTTTCAGTCTGCACCACAGGTACCACCTGAATGTTTCAGCTGCAGATAACTTGGGCGTATTTTTTTCAATAAACAGATGGTCTGAAAAACATCAGGAGAACAGATGTAACCTAGTAGGAAGGGCTGACAATAAATTCCTTATCTTTATTAAGATTCAAATCTTGCTCCACCCCACACGTATTAAATCTATTGATTTCAAAGTAAACAAAACTCTCTGTATAGATTGGCTGCATGGTGGATCATGAATTTAATCTAAGTGTGCAGGTACCATGATTTAAAAATGGAAAAGTGTACCATCACAACAGGCTAGGAAATAATCTTGAAAAATTTGCACTGAATCAAAACGCATGCTACGTTACTTGCTCTATTGTATCCCTATATTATTTTTGTAAATTAATTTTAACCCCTTCTGAGTCATACAGCTAGACAACTGCAAAGCACTTGTACTTAAGAATCTCGGAAAAAAAGACTGATGAGTTGATCTGCAGTTTGTTTTGGAAAAGAATTGTTATCCACTTCATATCATCATTGGAGAAATTGCTTTTCAAATGCATTACATCTCAGGCATAGTAAGTACAGTCTAATGAGTTCAAAAATGTGTAATGACACTGCTAATTCTATGGCTGGCCTGGAATCAACACTGTTTCTTTTCTTCAAAGGAAAATAGGATTATCAAGTGCACTAGGAGAATTTCCTTAACATGATTGATAGGAAGAAAGAGTAATCACCTTTGAAGTGCCACTGCATATAATACCTCTCTAGTGTTCTTTCTCCTCCTGACATCCATGAGTAATTGAAAGTAAAGAAGCTGCTTAGTGTGATCAATGAAGCCCAGATGACAGGCCCTTCTACAACACCTACCAACACTGTCAGGTGACAACAACATCATCTTTGATACTTTAGAGTTGACACAGGGCAACATAGTTTTGAAGTGCCAGACTTCAGTTTGGCAGGTATCACATTTCCAGGAGCACTAATGACTTGTAGTAGGTGCTTCTCCATCAGCACAGCAAGCCTTGCACTTTGTGGGAAATAATGCTGGAAGGTGGGTTGGGAATCTGTGCCAGACACCTAACTTGCTGGGTTTGGAGTCAGTCTCATACAGCCAAGCTCCTGCTACAGAAAATACTCTGGACCTCAGGCTATTGAATGTCTGGTGTCCCTCCTGATTTTGTCTGCAACGTAATCTGCTGAGCCCTTCCTAAACACGGGCTCTGCTGCTGCACGGGGGAGCAGCAGCTCTGCACAGTAGCTTAAGGCAGACAAGGAGGGGGAGCAGATAAACAGAACAAGATCCATATACTTTGTTAGCCACAAATTCTGGAAACTGCACAAAATAAAACAAATTTGCAGGGTCCAGGTAGACGGGAGTTGACTCACTGCAGGTTTCTGAGAGATTATATTGTTTAAAAACAATACCTATTTGGATTGCTTCACATTCATCCAGTAACATCCTCTAATACTATTTTGGTATTAGCAGCTTAGATATTTATAATGGGTTAAATTACCGTTACATAAGGAAGTAGCAAAACCACTCTCTTACTGCATTCTGTGCAAGATGATAGGCTGGTCTGAGATGACTTCTCTGAAAATAATTTTCATAAAAGACAACCTACAAATCAAGAAAATGTGAACAAATTTGGCTTCTGTCCTGAACATCAGGGGAAAACAGGGGAGAAAGTCTCTTCTACACACATAGCATCTCTTAAAAAAAATGAAAAAAGGCAACTTTATTGAAGTTTCAACAGCTCAGATCAGATCTATTGTTTCACAGTCCTCAGCACTGAAATTGGAGGTGGCACACTAAGGTTAAATCACAGTATTGACAGCTTCTTGTGTCAGACACCTGTCAAAATGTAATAAGGAATCTGTGAAAAGAAATAAGATGCCAAAAAGAACATCAAAACAGTTTGGGTTTGTATTTTTTTTTTTTTTTCATTTTCATACTTCATGATTCATAAGTCATAGAAACTGTATACCTGTGAAAACAAGGTGGCAGCTACATGCCAACACTTCTTGTTTGGCAGAAAATTAGGTCGGGTTAAACCCTGAAGTCCTGCCCGGGCAGGCTCTAGGGGCTGTGCACTCTCAGGGATGGGAATAACCTGCATCAGGCAGTGGAAAGGAACAAACTTCTGCCTCACCTGGTGGGGCTGGCTGAGGCTGCAAAAGTCTGGCCAAATCAATTCCCTGACTCAACACCCCAGACCTGCTGTGGCTGCGGCTTCTCCATGGGGTGTCCTGCACACCTGTTTTCCATGGGTCCAAGTACACACCACAAATCTGAGCTCCTTTTTCTTTTCAAAGGACCCAGGGAGTATCAGACACACTGATCCAAAACAATAAAAACGTTTAAGAAAAATCAAAGCCATCAACTCAGTCAAGCCAATATGCTCAGAAACATATTTAGTTAATGTAATTGTAGCAGTTCTGTCAATACAGTAACTGGACTAAGGCATTGGTGGTGAGGAAAAAGGGACAATCACAATAACATGGACAGTTTCAAATCTGCACATATGTCCGTTAGCACAGGAAAAAAATAGGTCCAGGGCTCTAGCACTGACTCCTTTTTGCTAAAGGAAACTATTTTAATACCTGTTCTTTGTAATTAAAGTGACATGACTTTCACACAGATGGGCTTTCTGAATGTTATTCAAGTTATCAAACAGTGCAGTTACAGGATCACTTAAATACCATACACGCCTCTTGGCTTGCAAGCCGGCTTTAACAAATTCTAGCTTTACAGCAAGAAGCAACCTCCAGCAAATCCCATTTTCCATTCTACATTACTACGTTTATATGAGAAAAATAATGAAAACAGTGGCCAAAAGATGTACATATATTATGCAGAGGCAATAGTCATTTCCATGCAGACAAAGATGACACCGCTTTCATAGTCCAGTCAGCTTTTTCTGGTTTGTTTTTAAATAGCCCAGTTCTGAAATACAGGACAGTGTTGTATCTGCTTGAAAGTCTGCTACTTTAAAAAAGTCGATTTCTTTAAAACTGTGAATGATACAGTCTGTTCTGAACTACCTATGCAGGGCTTTGGCAATAACACTCCTACTGGCAGGAAGGGGAGTTTATAGCTGCAGCTTTGCAAGAAACAAATAACATTTTCCTGTAATTATTGATTGCCATCTATTTTTATGACACATCTGTGACTTTCAGTGACTTACACAATAAGTGTTCTGCATTAATAATATATCTGCTCCAGTTATTTATATATTTACTTGGTAAATTAAAAAATACATACTAATAAAACAAGTCTAAGATTTTCCACAGAGAGGAAAATATTAAATGACTACTTTTATATGAAAGGCCACAGAGCAACACCCAATAATAGATCAATTCGTTTTTTTGTACGTACACATGCATACATAGCACATGTCCACATATATCAATGTATATACAGTATGTTCTCTCTTTTTTTCCCTTCCTTCCCCTTTAGGTGGTTCAATAACCTGCTACCTCCTCACTTGCCAGAAGGGCCACCTGCTCCTTCAGGCAGTCCAGAAGATAAGATTTGGGACCTTAGGTTTGACCCCTACCACAAGTAATTTGAAAGGGACAAAGTTATCAACTGTGGTCATTTCCCAGAGGCTCGTTGTGCCTCTGCTACTGGCAGGACTTAGAAACATCAGCTGCAAAATAAAAGTTATTTACTATTTTTTTTCCTGGCAATTTCTAAACATCTAAAAAAGAATTTGATTTAAAAAAAAAAAAAGTCCCACTGTGCTGGGTGCACTCACACACCCCTCAAAGAAAACACCGGTCTTTGCCAAAAAGTTTGGAAGCCAAGCGCCTTCTCCTGTACTTTGGTTACTCTCACAGTTACCTGCAGCCCAGCCAATGTCACATGCGCCGTGCTACACACTGCAACAACCTGCATTAATTTACACCATAGAAAGACAATTAAAAAAAAAGTTATTTCTATCTATAGCCCTGTTTTCTCCTTAAAGTAACAGCAGTTCAGATTCCCAGCAGCCATGGCTCTTCTCACATGTGCTGTGGTCTGATGCAGCACTGCTGAGTGAACCGGGAGCTCGCTTAGGAGCTAATCTTTTACCAAAAAGTTCAGAACAAAGCCACTTGGGTGTTGGCTCTTGCATTTAGAATTGCAAGAGGTCAAACCTTATGTGACCTTTTATATCTACATTAGTGATCAGTTGAGATTATATAACACTCCAAAACTGTGCCCTGCTGCTCGTCTAATGGTAGCTACGACGCACAGAAATATCCTTTAATCAGTTATCCTAAACCATCTTGCAGGGGCTCTGCATTTTATAATTAAAACATGCTAGCCAGAAGGAAATGTTAGATTAACTAGCATTCACAACATGCCTTTGAGCAGAGATTTACAGAGAACAAGTCATTTTAAATTGAAAAGATATTCCAATCCATTCTCAAAGTTCTGCAGAACATGAGCAGAAGTGCAAAGAGAATAACCAGAACTATTCATACAGACTGCTAATGTCAAAGAAGATGAAAATATAGAGTCTGTTGCTGGGGGAAAACAGAATTTAGCGGGCAGAAAGCTCTGCTGTCAGCCCTGCCACCAGCCTGCCAGCTAACCCCCAAAATCAATTTATCCACTTGCATCTCCCATTGCAGAGAGGTTCCTCATCTCTCGCTCTTTGCTCATGTGGTTGTCCTTTTAAAAAGTGCTTTGAAAATCTCCTGAGCATTTTGAGCCTGTATTTGTGAGGCTGGGGGGCCACATGATAGGTTCTAGTCAGCTAGGGAAGTCCCTTGACCAGGTCACCATGCTGTGCTGCCGCAGCACAATGGGTGACGTGGAACTGAGAGCAGGAGCCAGGGAAACATCAAGACCATAAATCTGCCACTAAATGTGAAACCACAGCCCAACTGGAATGAACTAGGCACATTTTCAGTAAAACCCTGAAGCAAAGGAGTTCAACAGCCAGACTGCCACATTGAAGGAGCAGGAGTCAAAGGCACTGGAGCATTTTATGAGTTGGTTTATGTGCTAGTAAAAGTGCCCACTCCTTTTCACCTCTAGAATCGGGCACCTAGGAGAAGACTCCTCGCACTGGGGTCCCTAAATAGTCTATTAAGAGATCCTTTCTTCCCATGGAAGTACCTCTGCCCACTGGCTATGGAGAAACCAGTCTGGACTGAGGTGCCTTAGCTCTGTGCCCACTGCTAAGCCAGACAAACCCTGAGCCTAGAGTTAAACATCCTCTTTCATATTCAGACAGGTATTTCTGGTGACACTACGGAAAGCATTGCTTTTCTCTCCAGAGACTCAGAGCTGCATCAAATAATGTCTTTTACAAGCTAAACTTTCCTTCCTTCAATGCTGGTACCATTACAAAAATGGATACTGACGGGCTTTGCTCTTGACCTCAGTTCAAGCTCCCTGTGTTTCTCTATTTAGTCCAAAGAAAGAGGTAAACACTGAAGGTTGCTTACAAACACTAATGTCTGGGGAAAGGGTGAGGGAAAACTGCTTGTATTATCACATTGCTACTGCGTAAATAGTTAAAGCAAGGGACTAGGTTAGATGCTGCATTTAGCATGTTATAAATCTAGAGGTTTCACTCTTAAATCCCAAGGCAAATGCTGTTCAGCCAACCCTTCTCTTTCCAGCCTTTAACAACTGCACCTCATCCTCAGTCCTTGATAACATGCAGCTACACAAAAGCAGAAGGTGCTACAACTCAATCACAGAGCCCTTTCTTAAAAGGCAGGATTTCTTTTATGCAGCATGCCTCAAAAATATGTAACATAACAGGGCTAGGAAAAAGGAGCAGGGGTCATTACTGCTTAGGTCTTTTAGTTTAAGCTTCTCGTTTTGAAATATATCTGCCTTTCTAATTGGATAATGGTTCTGTTACTGTTTTCTTAATCATTTTACATATTTCCATTCACTCCAAACAAATTAAGATGAAAAAATGGGTCACACACCTACAACTGCTGAATAGGTACGATCTACCAAAGTGTTATTTGCATGCATGCCATGCTACTACAAATATTGAAATAAAATGCATTTTCCATGGCATGTTAACCAAATCACAACAAGAGAAGAAAATAAGAACTAACTAAAAAACAAAGGTGAAAGAAAAAATAAACAGAAGAAGCAATGAGCCAGATATCAGTGTTCTTTAAGCCATTACAAGGAGCCTACTTTCCCATACGTGCTTGGTAGAAGCAAGTGCCTCTGCTAGAGAGATTTCTACTGTCCCCTGTAAAGGCTTTTGTTTTTATTAGCACTAATCTTACTTTTGAAATGTACGTTACATGGGTCAAATCCATTTTGGACCACTCATATAGCATGTCTCAAAGAGTGTTATGATCAGAAGACAAACTAGAATAGTCTCATGCTTGACCTTCCTGGAGTGTTACTTAGCACTGCAACAGCTGAATTTTCCCCTTGGTTGCTGGGATCAATGGCTTTCAGGAACATTCCTGCTTTTACTGAAAACACAAAGCAATTTTTTAATCTTCCTGATGGATGAGAAAAACCTAAAATTGTATTTCAATGCACCCAACATGTTCAGAAACCAAAAGACAAACAACAATATGTCCAAGGTTAGCCCTCCTCCTTCCCCTCAAACTCCTATTTTATTAAACCAATTTTATAATTTTTGGAGGCCAGCTCATGCTTCCCGAAAACCTGAAGGCTGTCATGCCCACTACTAGGCCAGTTTAATAATAGCTTAAGTGAGCTCCTCTTCTGCAAAGAAATTATCATCCATGTCCTGGGCTAAGGACTTTCTCTGACCAAGAAAGGCCCAAGCAATTTTATTATACTGAATATGCTCTGTTATTTCTAGTGCTCTACTTAAGAATCACAGACTGACTGCACAGGTAGGTTGCCTGTTACCTGTCTGTCTTTGGTGTCTCTTTACACGGGTCACTGCAGCAGCAGTCCCTGTACGTACGGCACGGAGCTCCGTGGGGTCCGGAGTCCCCCTGGGTCTGTGCGGCAGATGCTGCGGCTCAGTCACCCACCCAAACTCCCTTCTACACTGTCTTAACAAAGCTCTGGCTTTTTGCCCATGTAGATGAGTCACAGGAAAGCTTGCACTACAAAACCTCAGAGATAAAACCACTGGAGTTCATCTTCCCATGTACTTCCCATATGCCTGCAGCCAGGCATAGATGCTAAAGATACAGTTTGTCTCTTAACTCTTAAATATTTAATCCATACCTTCTACACATTATTTTAGCTTCCAGATACACTCCTGTAAATCATCGAATGTCAGTAAGTAGTTGCCATATCCTAGATTTTTTAATATTCCATTTTATGGCATATACACATATGATGTGAAGGTTGATTGAGTTATGCCTTTACATATCCTGACAAGGTCTTCCCACAGCATGCAGGAATATTTCAGGCAAGAGAAGGAAACGGTACTGAAACACAAAAACTTGCCAGTTCTCACCCTCACAAACAGTTTGCCTCAAGTCCATCCTAAATGCTAAATCCTGTAGAAAAACAGATGTAGTATGTAAGAAATAGTGCAAGAGCAACATAGCCAAGGAGAAAAAAAGAGAAAAATGAAAGAGTGTACTTTATGCCAAGCAATAATTTGTGGTTCTCTACAAATATGCAACTGAAATTAAGCAACTTCTTTCCCAAAAGAAAAGCACATTACACCAATAAATGAATTAAACTGTTAAAAGACCTTACCCTAAGAAACCTGAGTCATCATCAGTGACTACTCCTAAGAAGACATACCTGCGTCATTTTGTAAATGACACTTCGTTGTCACTGCATTTCACCTCAGCTGAATAATAAGGGATTTATGAATTGTGTGAAAGTCAGCAGGATTTTAAGCATCACAGGTGCAATTTGCATCTAGGCACCAAGTGAATGACAGATGAATACCCATTTTTACTTCAATGCATTTAAGGTAGAATGTGGGGTTTTTGATAATGCAAAACCAGGACTGTGTCCTGAGCAGTGCTCTTGCCTTTAAAAGATGTGAAGGGCGAGGATTATGCTCTGTTAGCAGGATAAGGTATGGCTGAGTGCTTGACTGCTCAGGAATTTACAGTCATTTCTACAACAGTCCTTTCAGGAAAAGAGTTACCTGTATCATTTTGTCTTCTACGGTGAAACAAATAATCTTGTGCATTTTCCACTATTGTTCTCTAGAAATCAGGTGCCCCTATTCCCCAGAATTAAATACTAGCCATGAGCAGAATTTTTTTTTCCTCTCTTCTGTTTCAGGAAATGATTCAATTGCTAAATGAATATGTAACTAAGCTCCACGAGCAGGGCTGCAGACAGGCTTTTACTAACTTTAGCAGTCAGGCTTTTTTCACCTTTACAGTATCCTTTAATAGGTTGTCAGGATAAGTTTGTTTATTAATTAAGTCTGTCACACCAGGGACACAAATAACATTCAGATTATTTTACAAAAGGACAAAAAAAGCCAACGTCACTTGCTGGATACTGAAAGAAGCAGAGAATGGAGCCTAGAAAACCCCATCTCCATATTCTCTGTCTCCATTGGACCATTTCGGCTCACACAAGTTTGCTGCCACACGTTAAAACATCACAAGCAACAGCCACAGCTGCTCAGGAGTATCAAGGTACCAGAGAGCCAGTGAGTAACAGGATGGGTTCTAAGACAAGAAACAGATTAAGAATTTCAAGTCTAGGTTCTATTTTACTTATTTCAGCTCTCCTAGAGGGGATCTACTGTCTCCAAGTCCTTAAATTAAAAAGGCAGCAAAAGGATGTGCTGAATCCCAGATGTTAATTGCACAGACTCACTGGATTAGAACTGCGGATAATTAATTGCCAAATTTTAATATATGCTGAACTAAATGGATGATAAGATTTCCAGTAGGTAGTTCTGAGGTCCAGAAGGAGAAGATTATTTCTTGAAATATGAGAGCTCTAGAGGCTGAAGTCATCTAAAATATCTGATTTCAGGAAGGTAGAGAAGCCTGAGAGATTAGTGGAAGGGCCAAGTGAGGAGCTTTAATGCTCGGGTACACAGTGCAGCAGCTCAAGGGAACTTACATGCTGCTAAATTCCTTTTGGTAAGACGGAAGCAGCTTTTCAGCTTTAGAAATGGGCAGTCATTGTTCACTATGTTGCCTGTAAGGTCAGCTATACACAAAACGCTCCATTAGATTTTGCTTAGGAAAAAAAAAAGAAAGAAAGAAATCAGAGCATTTACTGCTATGATACCATAATCTCATTGTCCCATTTCTGAAAAATTCAGTTTGTCAGTTAAAGCTCAGAGTAAAATAATGTAATGACAGTAGAACTAAGATATAAACCTTTTTAAGGGAAAAATGCCTACCTTTATGAAGACATTTTTATCTGGAAAGTACATAAAGCCAAAACAACAAGACTAACACAGAGATGAGTTATTTTTATCATTTATACAACAGTAGATCTGGAAGACGTCTGCAACGATAAAAACCACATTGTTCTTGGTGTTACCTGTTCATTAAGATCTGAATCGAAAAGGAGGAGCAAAAGTAAACAGTGGCATAGGCGTTAAGACAGGATCAAAAAATTGAACCTTGGTCTCGGAGTTCCCTGCCCAGTTTCTTACCCTCACCATTCCCCTCTAACTCCATGCACTAGAGCAGTACCCAAATGCACGCTGCCTTCCTAGTATTCTCACTGACTCAGGCAGAATTAGATTTTTATTTTTTCTCCAGAAATGTCCTATGGAGACCCTGAGACCTAAATCCACAGCTGCCTGCTGCGTGCTCCTAGGGTTTTATTAGTAACTATGACTGAGAGTTATAATTTGAAACTATTGTTATACTGATATTTTCCTATAACAGGTGACCCAAGGGAAGTAATTTCCTGTTTGATGAGACACCTAAATGACGTTTAGCTGTGGGTATCAGAAAAACATGCCCCGCAATTAGATTTAAAGAATGTTGAGCTTATTTTGGCTGGTGCCTGATACCTTTTGAATTGCACTTCATCCTTTGCAGTTCTGTTTAAAGGAAGTTTTAGACTGTCTGGTTTGAAGGTTCATGACCTGAAGGTCATCTTTGATATCAGCCCATCTTTTGATTATCAGTTTAGCTACACGGCAAAAACTTCCACACCTGCCGAGGACAGTAAGTAAGGCTACAAGCAAGGCTGTCTCAGGAGGGTGCTAGGCTGTCATTCACGCTTTCATTACATCTCAGCTGGATTATCGAAACACATTGTTCACAGGCCTTCCAGACCAGACACTTCAGAAACTGAAACACAACAAAAATATTGAAGCTGGAGGGATAAGTTGCTCTCAGCACAGCCCACTGCACCCATGCTGAGAGCTTCACAAGAACCTCAGGCAAGACAGCAAACTGCACTTCTGGTCTCCCAAAACCCATCTCTAATAATAGTTCTCCATGCCTGCACCAACAGTGAGCCCAATAAATAGATTTGGCCCCTCTGTGTGTTATGTGGTTACTAATGACAGGGCAGACAGAGGTTCAGGACTTGTTGAGCTCTGTGTGGTGCTCTGTACGTCAGGCACCCATGAGGAAAGCAGATTTATCTCCACACTGTCCCAGAGCCCAGGGACTCTCCTGGCAAATTTAACAAACAGACCCACTCTTCTTTTACTCAGACCTACTTATTTTGTCAAAAGGAAAATGTTCCAGACCACCTGAGCTTTCTCAGTTCTCCTGGATGTCACCCAATTCACCTGGGCTCCCCAACTCTCTAGTTTGGAACCAGAAACGTTTATTAAAAACAAAACAAAATTTTGACATTAAAACTAAGATATTTAAGTAAAAGTAAATGGTACTAACCATACAAGAGTTTAAAACACTGGTCAGCTTTGAGGTTAAAATACAGATCAGACGGGCTTGAGCTACAGGTGCTGTGCAAACCAGCTCCTGGTAGCACCGCTACAGAGTGACTGTACAGTCACTTTCAGTCATAGTGGAAATACAACAAAATTATAACAACCACTTTTGGCAAGCAGAAATTAAGATAGGCCAGATATGACCCAAATGTAACCAGGACTTCTGCATTAACAGAATCATCAGAACTGAAACATCCAGTGAGTATCTTTAACACAGAGGTTTTGCATTAAATTGAGTTGAGCTGTAACTCACTGAGCATTGTGCTTCAGTCTTGGGATACTTTAAACATACACTGAGTATTTTTGCTCAGCTTTGGTTACTCACAATGGTGTTGCAATATCTCTTGAGTACTAACTCAGTTTTGATTCCAAAGTTTGTTACTTCTGCAATTTTTGTACATATGAAGGACATTCAGGAATTTACTGTATTTTGTAATGTATTGGTATAATTACAAAATCTCATTAAGGAGGACCTTATTATTGATTTGCTGGTTTTCTATTCATTAAATTTCACCATAAAAAGGATTATTACTTTTAAAGTCAGCATGCTTAAATGCGAATGGAATTATCATAAGAGAAACAACATAAAATGGAGCTATTAATATTAAAACAGCTATAGTTTGAAGATTATTCATTTAATAAATCTTTGTGATATTAGCAAGATTGATGAGTAGTAGTACAAATGAGGGGAACATGGGAGAGATGATCATTTATTATCATTACAGAGATATAAAGTATGATTCAGTGTTTCATAATGGATGTTAAATTTGATTTAACATATGGCTGACTCATTCTCTGAAAACTCTTCTTAAAGACAAGCTCATTGAAAAGTCAAATCCATTGTCTTAATAATACACATGAATTATCCTTTGATAAGAAAATAACTACTATGTCCTAAGACAAATCAAGGCAGATTGTGGCAGAGCTGCCACATGACATGCCAGCAATACAGAAAATGCACACCTATAGGTAGAAGCAATGCCTCAATCACGCTGTGGTAAGCGAGAAATAGAAAATCAGCGGAAAACGTTGTCTCCATCTGCAGCAAACCCACATGCTCACAGATTACCTGTTACTTGCCCTGTGCATGTATGCCAGGTACTGCTTTTAACCACAGAAACCACAGTGGTGACAGCATACCTGATTGTGAATGGGGACAAAACCTTCTAATTCACACAGTACACGGCCTACTAGCACCTCTTTGATGTGCAAGCAGGGATCACTTCTCCATACACGCATAGCTCATCCCACACTTGGGCAGAATAGCTTTTTACTAACAACAACGGGCTTTGAATGAAGTCTCTGCACAAGAAAAACTACACTCAAGTGATGTAGCAAACACAGCAAGGTTCACTGAAAACGCACTTCAATCCCATTCCGGAGGTACATTGCAGTACTCGGTATGTACAGAGCAGTACCTCTGAGACAGAAATATGCAGTCGTAAGTTAGAACATCTGCACAATTCAAATATTACAAACTCCATAAAAGTGCTGAGCAGCAGAAACTGAATTCTATAACCCCAATAACCCTATTTATTAATATAAAATCAAACTACTGTAAAGAAAGGACCATTAATTGCCTGATTATTTAGGAAATACTACTGCTTTAAACATCCTAGCAGATTAAAATACACATTTAACAAACAAATCCTCTTAAATGAGTGACTGGTATTTCTTGGTGAATAAGGTCCTAGCAGACATTTTTTGAGTGTACATCTAAAACAACTGTCATGCAAATTAACTGTGCATTCACAATTATTTCTCTGTCATGGTGATGTTTCTGATTAGCAATCCTGACCACAAAGACTTCTGAAAAATATTTCTGTATATCCATCATTATTTTGCTGTGAATTAAGAATAAAAAATATATAGTCTTTCTCCTACCCTGTCCCCAAGAATTTCATCCTCAACACGAGCAGGAAATGCATGATGCTGAATTAATGCCATGTAGCATCCTTGGTACCTTCAATGCCTGTATCGTGCAAAGTGTCATCATTTTCCACAGAGGGCACTTCTGCTGCCTCTTCCCTTGCCTGTAATAATTTGCAATAATTTTTGTTTAATTAGGAAAATAATTGCATCAATACCTCACCACTTCTTGTGTTCCTCTCCCCTGAGATGCAGCACTAACAGGACATTTATTTATTTATTCACCCTATTGTGATAGTCCAGTCCTTGTTAAAATATTGGCAGCACAAGTCCCAACAGTATGGTCTACTGGAAGGTTTACTGTTCTGGCCTACCACGTTCCTGCTTAGAAATCATCCTCATAAATAGACTCCAGTAAAGGTCTGATGCTTTAATTTCCCCCCTCTACAGAGTTTTACTTGTTTCTGCACCCTATCATATGCTATAACTAATCCAGACTTGTACTTAATAGAAAAGGATTGCTGAGCTGCACTGTTACCCCTTCTTATGAAACAATTTACATTTCTAAAGGAAAGACTTTGTCTTGTTCTAACAAATTACAGGACTAATCCTGGAAACTGTTGCAGAATCTGGCCTTTATTAACTGACATATTCCTATACATACATCTGCCCAAATACCATCTTGTTCAAGTGAAATGCGACAGACTTGAACATGCAGAAATGTAAGGAGTAATAGAGTCTTTATTCTTTGAGTATTATAATAATGTAATCATCTGCTAAAATGTCCTATTCATTACCTCTATTCAGACATTTGTTTATTTAGGTGGCAATTGAATCTGCACATCAACATTATGTACATCTCTGAGATACTGTCATACTTTGTGGGCTTCACCTTTTCTCCATCTCTTCTGTGAGAATTTACTTTCTCTTATGTAGCACTATCTAGACAAACTTCCCAATTGTTAAATGTGCTAAAGTACTATGAAAAGAAAATTATGACAGAATGAAAAGATCTCAGAACATTTGGCAATGGATAGATATGCAGATAATCTACTGAGGCAAAGACAATTTGTAATAGAAAAATTCTAGCTTCTCCACAGGTTTTAACTTACTCTTCTGTCTAATTTTACAGACTGACAATGGATTCAAAAGCTCCCAGGAGAAAGTGAGCATGGCTGAAATGTAGGTCTGGTACAAAGATGAACAAGCCTTGTTAAGTGAAACCTTCTGAAAATATATTCCCTTTTTTGTTTGCTGCAGTGAGTTTCTTGACTGCTAGTAATTCACTGCTCCTTGTTTATAATTAAAGGGAAACATTCATGTTAGAATACACAAATGAAAAAGTGCCTTCCACAGGTGATTAAATGTCACAGAAAGATAAGATGTAAGTTAACTGTGAAAGTTGTTAATTGCAAATATACTCCAACATTAGCAACGCTGTCTCTGTTACACTCACCTGCCTAGCAAACCACAGCAGAAAAGGGTATTTGCAAGTCGCATGGATGTTTTGCTAATGTGTTGCCGGACTATCCATTGATTCTCATTCTGTGCAGTTTTGCACAGGTGAATATACTGTCCAAAGGTAAAGCCCTGAATATTCAGTGATATGCTGAGGAGACAGAATTAAGGAAAAAAAAAAAAATCTTTAATTGCTTTTACTTAGTTTGTAATTAATCAAAATTGTCTCTTCTTATGATAAAAGAGCAAGTATTTGCAAAAATCTTACATTTTAATCAGACACATAGGTATCTTGGGCCAAATTAATCACTGGTGAAATAGCAGAACAACCAGATTCAACCAGCAATGAGATTTTCCTAAGTGCATAGAGGTAGTAAACATAACCACAGGATTTACACTAAATGGCAATTTGTTGCTTATATAAGATCAAAAAGATACTAATCATGCAAACTGTGGCTTCAAGCATACTTTACCACAGCATCATTCCTTCCACCCCAGGACATTATCCCTGTACCTGCTCCTCTTTGTTAAAATAAGCATGTTCTGCAAGGCTTCCAGTGTTTCCATGGACAGACCCACTATGTCAGATACAGGTTCACCTTCTGCTGATTCTACTTCCCTTTCCTAGGAGTTTTATTGTTGCCTTTAGTATGGTTGATTTAATTATTTTTTTTTTTATTATTTCCTTCCTTTTGTTCATATGATGGGAATATTTTATTCCAGAACTTTATCATTTGTACTTCAGTTTTATTTCATCTCCTTGCACATTTCTAAATGGAACAGGTGCCATATGAATACTTGAAGCAAAAAAAAAAAAAAAAAGACTGGTTCATTATAGTGTTTGGAAATTCAAATCACGTTGATCTATCTTTGATGCTCATTTTCTTTGGCCAAGTTGTCATAGACTTCTTAATTGGTATTCAGTTCTTTTACATCCATCGTAGTTTTTCCCCACTTCCTGGTGTGGCATATATATATATACACACACATAATTTATTTGAATTTCTGAATGGTAAGATTAATCATTTACTTTAAATTATCTGATTATACTTTCATTGTTTTTATGAGTTTTTGAGAATGAAGACAGCCAAAACTAGTTAATGGCAGAAGCACATCAAATACCAAGGATATTGAGTTTAAAATCTTGACATAGTGTCGAGATTAGTGTCTCTTCAGTGGGACTACCTTAATGTCTTTACACACCCAGTCACCACCAGACATGAGCACCTTGATTTTTAGCAGTAGAACCTCTCATTTCTAAGGATACTCAGGTCTACCATCTTAGGTGAAGAGTGGAGCCTATTTGCACCACTGGTAAAGTTCTACCAGCCTGTGAAAATGATCACAGCCCCAAGAACATGAAGCACCGAGGTCTGAAAATGCTGGGCACACATATTTTTAATTATGTCTCTTCCTTCTGGCGGTCCTAGCTTCTAAAAAGTCTCTCCAAATAGGAGGCGAGGATGCAAATTAGATAAAACTTTTTTTTTTTCTTTGGTGCAGTACCATGTTTTATCTGTTTTCATTCTTTCCCAGCCAAGCTTAAATGCCATGTAGATGATTTTTGGAATATATGGCTTTTCTGTTCTTTTACCTTCTTGGGCTTCCAACACCGATGCTATTGTTGAGCACTCAAAGGTTCTTTGTAGCCCAAAATAGCTGTACCAAAGACTTTGCCGTATTCAGTCATTTTACCCAGAACCTGATTCTTATTCTGTGGAGCAGGGATGAGTCTTTTAAACCCTGCGTGCTTTTGCAGGCATTTAAGGTTCAAAAGTCCCTGATGCCTAGTTAATCAATACTTTAGGAAGATCTTGTGTAATGCTCATTAAAGTCTAATGCATTGTATTTCTTCAGCTCCTCTGTGCTCCACACTCCGAACATCCTGCAGCTTCTCTCCAGCTAAAAGGCCTTAAGAGTTCCTCACACAGCTTGTTGAGGTGTTTTCCTGCCCATTTCTCAGTGATACAGCTTAACACCTCAGATAAACCTTTTGTCCTAAATCCTCCCTCTCCTATAGACAATCCATCAAGAAAATAAGGGGGGGGTGGGGAGAACCGACTTCTCAAGCATTAATTCCTGGAGCTGCTGCTGTGCTTTTTGCTCTCAAGTGAAAAACCTGCAGGCTGTCAGAGGCGGCTGAGCGCAGCAAGGACACCCTGCGCTGCCCCAGTCCACACGGATGAATGGCCGAATGTCTTTGAATGACAGTTATTTTCTCCATCTCGCTCTTTGAACTCAACTGTGGGCAAAGCTGACAAAGGCTGTATTGCCTCCCCTTCTGTCTGCTGCCTCCAAAACCAGACAAAGAGATTCCAGGTGATGCCAGTCCAAACAACACTGTGTCATTCAATTTTTAACCAGATCCCATCTCTGTGGGGATGGCTGGAACAAAGCTCATACACTAGTTATTTACTATTTCTGGCCTATTTAAAATATTTAAGTTGTCCACAAATATAGCTGCTAGCTATCTGCACAGTCAAATACCTGCTAGGTATCTACTCACAGTCACATTTCACCCCAGACTAATTCCCCCTAATCTGAAGCAGTAGCCTGACCTCCCCACAGCTGGACCTGCAAGGGCTGGACCTCCAACAGGCCACTTGGCAAAATCCGACTTCAGCAACAACAAACGGTTTACATTATCTGAGAGAAATATGAAATAGCACAGCAATCAAGATCCCTATTTTACTACTCCTGGCTGTAAACCAAACCATCTTCCATTCTACTATGTCAGGGTGTCATTCAAATGAACATGCTGTTTGTGTTTTCTCCTTCCTTACTTCCTCCATAGTTATGTTACTATGGATCAAATGAGATCATCTTAGTGAAAATAAACAATATCTGACAGGAAACTCATAAAAAAAAGCCCAAATAATTTCTGAAAATGAATTTATATTTTCCTAATGAGAAGACAGTATTATAAAATGACCAAACCAATGCCCAGTAGCTATTTAGAAAAGCTAAGATGGGATCTTCTAGTCTTTAAACATCAAGACAGGCTGCTCTCTCCATGTCAGAAAGGTAGGGCAGTGTTGAACCTCAGCCTGTGCTTGGTTTATCATGCATTACATAGGGTGTACTAAGTGACCTAAACTGCAAGCTACTGTCACTTTCATTTGTAGCTGTGAGGCTTAAAATAGCGGCTCAAAAGATATATTTATCTTTTACCACTTTATCTGGAAAGCACCATAAAATGACCACCAGTCAATCTCAAAGCAGAGCTCATGACAAGTGAGAACTCTATGTCTGTATTACCAACATAATTTTACATTCCATGACTTTTTAAAAGTAGATTTTAGAGAAATCAAGCAGCAATATAATCATGCAGGTAACAGCTTCACAACATAAGCCAAGATGCTTCTTGGTGTGTAAAGACACTTAATTAAAAGACTAGATGAAAACCACAGATCAGAACCAGATGCATCTATTTTCAGATATAGAGTTCACATGCCTGCCCCACGAGTCTGTTAAATCTTAGTTTGATAAGGCAGTCATGGATTTGGAAACGTGAAATACATAAATGCAATCTGTACTCCCACACATATCCAAAGCTTTTCCCCAAAGACAGCAGAATGATCTCCATTCCACACAATATCTATTTGCATTCTTTTCTTCTGAATGATATTAATAACCTGATGAGACAAATTATTAGAGGGGAGAAATGCAAAATGAAACGTCTTTTGCTAAAGATGCCTTATTAACCATACCTATAGTGGCACACGTGTACTCACCCCACCTCAGCCTTGCTTTAATTAAGGAAGGCCAATACCAATGTGGAAAGGAAGCGTCCCCACAAAAAAGGTGAACTAAAATTGCACAGTAACGTTGCTGGCCTCGGCACGGGACACAGCTTCTGCAAGGAGATGCTGGCTTTAGATGCTGTCTGACCTGAGCTAGTTAATGCTGTCAGGACTAGCCACTTCACCAGATTAAATCACAGCTCTCCTCTGGAGGATGACTGGCATTTCCAGAGCAAGTTTGCTCAGCTTTCTGCAAACTCAACCTCAGGCATCTGAAAGTCAAGCTGTGCTCTTTCTGGTTCACGCTGCAGAGGCAGCAGCGGCGACAAGATTCTCCTGACCAAACCTTGCCCTCAATTACACTTGTGCAATCCTGGCTCTGTGAGGCTAACCGGAATACAAAACAAGTAGAGATGTGTGACAAAGGCAGTGCACGTGGCTCAGGTTATACACGAGACTGGTCTGCTGGCAAAGAAGGTGACATTCTTAGGTGATATTTCTGTTTTACCTTAACTTTAAGGCAATGTCTGTTGCAAGCTATTTGTAGCAAGCCAAGGAAAATATTGCTGCAATTTGAAAAGAGAATCTACGTAAGGATTTTTATATGAACTCCATTCCAAGCTCCAAGAAACTCCTCCGGGAACACATTTGAACATGTTTACTCATGCCCATGAACACTGAAGGAAAGGTCTATTTGTTTTTCCAGTACTCAGCACACGGGAGCTGACTATGCCCTCAAGACTGCACAGCACTGATTTACCTGTTCGGTGACACAGGAAGGAATGGGGTGCTTTAATTCCCCTTCAGTCTTTGTTCCCATTTCAGAACACCTTAGTCATAGACTACTCGTGTTCATGGAAGCAGCAGAAGCCAACTGTTCAATTCCTCTCCTCCTAAATGAGGTCTTATCCTTTCTATTGCTAGCCGGTGTCAGGTGTAGTAGGTATACGAATGTGTACGGTAAGTTCCCAAACATTCTTGATTTCAGCTTTAGAGAGTCATAATGATTTCCTAAGGTAATGTTTAGGAAAGACATGCTTAGAGCTGATTTTGTTTTCTTCTAGAGAATGAAATGCAATAAAGCTAATTTCTGAGTGCTTTGGAAATAATTGCACTTTTGTTTAGATGATGCTTTGTGCTCTCAGTCGCATGGAGGTAAATCCAAAGCAAGTACTTGAAATCAGTGGAATAATCTCTTCAATTTCGACCTTTTTTTCGTAAGCTTTTGTAAAAATATTTGACTAGCAAAAGCTACAAATTATAAGTAAAAATAAACTACAATTTTAGTTTGACTGAGAGCAAAAGAAGTTACCCTGATTTTATCTGAAAGAAAAAAAAGTTAAAGCTCTTCCAAATATTGTCAAAAGTTAATGGAACTGTGCAGCAATACAGTAGGAGCAGCAAAACAAGAATCAGTCCTAAGCCTTTTAGAAAAGTCAAATCACTGTCTTCCCACACAGCTCTGCAGGATGCAGACTGCCCTCCAAACAACAAAGAGCTTCCTAATACCTTATAAAGCAAAAAACTCTATTTTACCACGACAGAAGCAGTTTCCTGTCACCAGCCAGGTGGAATAATCCCAGGTTCTCTGTTCAGTAGGATCACACCCATATCCATTTGTTTATTATAATACTGAGATTTTCCCTTGCCTATTTCCATGACCTTCACATTTCCATGAGACAAGGCTAAGTACTATCAGCCTACCTACTTTCAATTATTGCTTTGATATTTTGTTGCTCAAAGCTATCAAAGTCAGTGTGATTCCATTCTTGCAGAAAGAAGAAATAGGAATGTGATTATTATTAGGAGAAAAGTTTTTAACCATCTGCAAAAATAGCAATAATAATGAAACACACTTTCCCAAAGATGCCGTATATCACCTTTGTTTAATATTTTTGTCAGTTCTGCTTAGAAAAATTAATGCCTTGGGAAAAAATAATTGAAAGTGTCTTTCTGGAGTACTGTAAGCATGCCCTTGGGGTCTTTATTATTCTAACAATTTCCCATTTAAAAATACACAGGTACTAACAACTAACAAATTATTACATTTCCTTTAAATGAACTGAAACAACAAAGATAATTAACTAAGAACATAAGCCTGCTTTCCATATGGTAATACACATCCCAAGGGCAAAGCACTTCTCTTTTAAGGAATTCCCCACAGACTTCTTATCCACCTTGTAAGGGTAATTAACAACTGCAAAACACAACTGAACTTGCTTAATGTCACAATATTCTGCAATGCATTACTTTTTGATAGAAAATTAATATGATCTGTAAAAAGAACATAGGACCTTGGAAGAATAAGGCATTCTTTTCTGTGAAGAAGCATGCTGATGTAACTACTAGTAGGATTTAAACTCTGAAAAGGTGTTTAGAACAATATTTACATTGAGGGTTATGACAAAAAGAAAACTAACATGGGAAGCATGATTTCCCACTTAGCTAAGCAGTTGTTTATGTTATTTCCTGTGAAGAACTATTTTTGGGGAAAAAAGAAAGGAACACGATGGTTAACAGATATCTAATGTGTTAAAATTTAGGTTAGATAAGGCAAACTATAGTTTTATTATAATTTCATTAGTAGAAGCAAACATTACATAGAATACTAATGCTTTCTTAGAGTATACAGTGCATATTGAAATTCAAAAGCATCTTGTCTACACTACAATTTTAATCTTTGAAGGTGTACTAGGCAACAAGCTTATTGTTACTAGGAACAATATAAGAAGGAATGTGGTAAGTGGAATGCAATTAAAACTCAAGAGCTAAAAACAGGGTAAGCACAGAGGAGCTGGGGAGCTAAAGAGATGTCTTTGGATTGGCTGTGGAATTACAAGGGAATACAGCTGAAGAGACAAAAACCTCACTCAAAGGAGTCCCAGAGAGGAAAGACGTGCCCAAAGTAGATCAAACCGCAACAGGAGAAATTGTCACAACTTCTGTCTTACCATAGTTATAGCTTGTTCAGTCTTCCAAGAGAACGTTTCCATGGCTGTACAATCCCTTCACACCAATGATATGACTGTCATTATACAGGAGACTAAACTAGATATTCAGAGCTCCCCTTCTTGTGCAAAAGTCTTCTGGACAGGTTAAGTAAACTTTACCATCAACTTTCACATCAAAACTACTTTTCTTTATATATCTTTAAAACAAAAAACTCCCCACCACTCCACAAACAAAGCCAATGACCTTATATCCCGATGGAAGATGCCAAGTAATATCTCATCAAGAATAGTCTTAATGCCTACCAATAACTGCAGGAAGGCAGGCAGGCCATGTAGTGATGAGTAACCCAACTCTGGTTAGTGTTCCAGTTTTCATATTTCATGATATTGCTTCAGTGAGGGATTTGACACCTTACCATTGGTGCAGTGTGGACCAGTTTTAAACATGAGAACATTTTACATGGGATAAATCACTGAGCTGGAAGAAAGTGAATGATTGGCACAGGGCAGAAGTACTTTTTGCTTCTAGGCTCTGGCCTGTCATTTGCTGGAAAATCTGTTTTGTTAAATGTCATTCACACTTCCCAGATAAGTCACTGAGGGATATGCCAGATTCCTTCCCAAATACTACTTGATACTCAGTGCTGATCACTGATGCGAACACAACATCTCTTTTGATGTTCCTAAGCACTGAAGTGTACGCATTTCCCAACACACCAAATGTTTATAAGGCTAAAAGAGAGAGAGAGATATCAACCCTTTGGACAGAGAAAGGGCAGAGGAAACTGTGGTTTTATTTAAATAAACATATTAGATACTTAAGAGTTCAGAAAAAACGCAAACAGGTGCCAATTGCCTGTGAGATTTTTTTCTATTTTTTTAAACTAGTTACAGAAAGCTTTAGTTAAGTGCAATTTCAGTCAATCAAGTAAACATTTATTACAAGGAGACAGAATGAGAGAGGATAACAAGGTCTGCTGTGTAATGCCAATATACCAGGAGTCCTCACTGTGGCTTCTGATCTGCTCCTGTAAACCCTCCCTACCCACCCATGTAGAGCAGGGTGCAGGATCAGGCTTAAGTTTGCAGGTGACTGTGAAAGCCAAATGAGTAAATGGAAGCTGACTTACACACGTATTTGACTGCAGATGCACACAGATGCATTTCATTGAACTAAGGGCCCTCATTTGACTCAGCTGGTCTTTGTCAGATATGACAGCTAAACACACTGATATCATCCACATCAATGGCTGCTTTTCACTTTTGCTGTACGTGTCAAAAGAAAATACACGTATTCCAGTGACACCTAGCAATCAGGCAGATTATTAGCATGAAAATAATACTGGTTTTCAGGGACCATACAGAATCCTTTTCTGCTTAGTCCCCTTCAATCACACAAAACATTTTATTTAAAAAAACTTATTGGCTCAGATCACCTTTAGAGAATTGCAACATGCTTTTACATCAGAAGTCCCCTAATACTGATCATTTAACATAGACAGTATTTACAGCAATAAATGAAGTAGATTTACCATTAAAGCTGTGAAAATCAAGGATGTTACTATAGCAAGTGTATCCATCACCAGCACTCATTTCAAATGGCTTTTTCTGGAGCTTAAGCTTGTATAAATATTTCTCAAATCAGACACTGCACAGATCTCAGAGTGATGTGTAATAGCACAGATCTAATACCTAGCATGCTTTACAGTGGTGTTTGAAAAAAATAATGTGAAGATTCAGCCAACTAAGCCTTGTTAAGTATTTTTGCCTACATTAGCTGCATTACTGTTTTAACCTCTCTTTTTCCTTCATATCAAAACCAATGACAAACTGCGTGCCCACATACACATTATCAAGAAGGCTCACAACTAACCCTAATGCATTATTCTCATCATTTCCCACAAAAAACACACATTATACTTGATAATAACCAGCAGCAGATCATTATAAATTAAATTTACAAACAGTAGCGGCAGGAAATAAACATTTATAAAGCAAGCACAGATCACTTTACCTCAAATGTAGCTCAGATCATGAAGTGAACGACCACCGATGTTTCTAAGGACTCTCAGTAAACAGATTACATCCCATGTAGCAGACATGTTCACACAGAATACTAATTATCAGTTAATATCCAAGTGAAAATAACATAACACCTTTATTCAGCTGAAGGCTCTGATTCTTGGCAACCGCTGTATGGGATTTGCAAATGCAGCCCACACGGCGCCATTTCCAGGAGAGCTCTCGTTTGAAAAGGACCCTCACGACCCGGGGTGGCATTATCAGACACACCACTCAACCTGGGATTTCCCATCCTGCACAACCAGACCACCTGCCTCAGGTACCAATATATGCTGCAAAACTCAAAAAAAAAAAATCTACACAAGAGGTTTTTTTCCTGACGCTTCAGGCACACCCGACCATGGCAGGGGGGCTCAGCATGGGAACCCCAGCACTGTCCAGGACCACAGAGGCTGGAAACCACCCTCTGGCCACAGTTCCCCACATCCCTGGGACAGCCCTGAGCTCACTTTATTAGGCATTTTTGATCACTGCTTAGGTCAGGTTTTGTTGCTCCTGCTCTTTGTGGGAGATAGTACTGTTCAATATGAGGAACCGCCGGCACAGGCCGCTGGTAGAGTTTCTGTATTAATGGGCAGGCACCAGCAGCAACACTGAGGGAAAAATTATTGATCTCATGCTTCAGCCCCCTCCTGACATATTTACTACTGGGACTGAAAATTTCTATTCTTAGTCTTCTCATTGTTCATCCCTCTGGCACCCACCAGAACTTTGAACAGGGTTGGTATCTCCCCACAGCCTCCTCCTTCCCGCCAAGGCTGCTCCACAACACACGGCCGGGGAAACCCCCTCCAGCCACAGCTACAGCAAGATCATAGTATTTTTAGGGTTGGAAGGGACCTCTGGAGATCATCTAGTCCAACCCACCTGCTAAAGCAGGTACACCTAGAGTAGATTGCACTGGAACATGTCCACGCAGGTCTCGAATGTCTCCAGAGAAGGAGACACCACATGGCAAAGCGAGGGGTCAGTGCAAACCTACCACACACAGACTTTACAAATGCTCCAGAGAAAGCTTTGTATCTGTTTTTCAACATGTGATTAAAGGTAAAACAACTTGGTCTTGGTACAAGATTTATTACAAGAACTGAGAAATTCCAACAGTTTCAAAATTTTAACTGAAGCCTCACATGCTTTTCTCTACTTCTCTTTCCTTATCAAATATATTTGCAGCATGCTACCTCAGAACATCATAAAATATGTAAGAGCATACAGGAAAGCAAAGCAAACGTCTCCAGAAGCAGCGATGCCCTTAGTATTTCCTGACTTTGGGGTACTTTTCATTCTTAGTCCTGCATTAGCTTTATTTTCACATGTTTGATGCAGTATGTTTTGGTTTGAGTGCCATGTTTTGAGGAATAGAGCTGTACAATGCTGCCCAAAGGAAAGAGAAAATACCTTGAAATGAAATGCGTGATCATTTACAATGCCAAAAGCTTTTTAGCTATGGGCAATATTTCATAGCCAAGGTAAGTACTCTCTCCTATGGGTACAAGCACACCGCTGCTGTTTAAAAAGGAAATGGGGTTTCTGTTTCCAGTTTATCTTTCCTTCTGTGGCAGTTGCACTTCCCACCTCTGAGAACTGCTGTGGCAGTTGTACATCCCCTTCTCCTTCAATAGGGCAGTTAATGGCTCTTTTGTGGGACCCAGAGTTGGTTGGACAGGATCCTTAGCAGAGGAGGAGGGGCCCAGAGAAGCCAAGAAGCTTCTGGAATGCCCACAGCCAAATCTGATCAAACTACAAACTGGGGTTCCCACTGAAGATTCCCTGTGTGTGGTCTTCTTGGAGCAGGGGGTCTGCGCCAGAGTCCTCCCCTCAGGCGGGAACACCGTCTGAGGAAACTTCCTGGGATTGGGAGCGCCTCACCTCCTCGTTTGGGTGAGCAATAATTTAAGTCCTTGCCGACCAGGTAAGTGTAGTCCTTGCCTAATTCAGGCGAGTGTAGTATCCTGGAGTCAGAGGGCTCTGGCTTTGTTTCTTGTGAGTGCATGCACGCACGCTGTGGATCCTCATTATTCTCATTTGCTGCACCCCAATAATCTCCTCAACTGATATCAGAATCTTTATCTTATGTTACCAGAGTGCTAACTAATTGTATAAACCCTCTTTTTGTCGGTTCAGCATCCGTACTTTTCCAGCCAGAATAAAGTCTGTTTTGGACCTTGTTGTCCACCTAAAACTGACTCTGGGGTGCCTCTGTGACACCTTCTTAAATTCACATTGATGAGAATTGATCTCCCAGCCCTGAAAGTGATAGAGCTGCCCCCCAGACCATGCCATGAGCAGCCACAAAGGGACCTTCCTCCAGGCAACCCACCCAGCCTCCTGCAGCACATTCCTGGCACATGGAAGTGAGCACAGGTACAGGGAGACCCACAGAGCTGACAGACATACCTGACCCAGGAAGCAGAGAAGGATACAAAATTCAGAGCTGGCACGATGTTGCTTGAAAGCATCATGGTTCCACAGGCAAGTCATTTGTGTGAGGCCAGTATAACCAGTGGGGAGCAGCTGCTCCACAAGGAAGATGAATAGGGGGCTGCTCCACAGACCTCACCCTCACAAGAGTCCCACCACATCTGGGCACAGCAGCAAAGACACACTCCTCCAAAAGACCATTGACCAGCCTGGAAACAACAAGTGATAGACCAGAATCCACCCAGAGCTGAAGAGAAACACATCCACAGCTCATGGCTGAGCTCAAATGGAGCCCTCAGAGCAACAAGCTAAGGGTGTGTGGGTGGAGGTCCCAGGTGAGGCTCATCAGGGCAATTAAGCACAATCAGAGCCCTGGAATGGCTGCACATGGCTGCAAAAGCCTTGGCAGGGGTGAGTGTGTCTTCAAGTCAGAAAGAAGCAGAACGTAAAAATCTTCAGATACCTGTGTTTAAATATATTCTGAACTGCAGAACTAAAACAAAAGGCTTATCTAAGTTTTTCCTTTGCCTCTGGGCTCTCCAAACCCACCCTAGTTTGTAGAAAGCAGAGAATGAGTGAGCACGTGCAACTCCTCTCCATCAGCAGGAGCACACAGTGAAAAAATGAGTTAGCATTTGAATTAAAGTAAATAAATGCATATAGCATTCCAAGACAGACATTTTATTTAATTTTTCAAGTTCCTTATCCCTGAAAAATAAATTAAGTTTCATCTCATGAAGACCTGAAAGCTGGACAATCTCTGGAAAAAATCTGCCTTTCAAGAACGCTAGAAATTGGAAAAATATATTCTATGCAGCATAAATAAACCTTAGCCTACAAAGAGGCTGCCTTCAGCTATACATATATGAATGTGCAAACACATAATTGATGCATAAATTTATTAATGCAAGCTCAGAAGCTTTACACCTTGTAGTCAGGTTGACATATGATCTTTTTATTTTTTTTTCCAATAGCAGAAAAAAGTAGTGCAGAACTGATAAAACTGTTTGAGATTAAATTGGATTTTCCACTACAGAAAGCTGTTTAGAGTCAGGTATTCCAACAGCGAGACACGGTACAAAAAAGTCTCTCAGAGCCTTAATGAGAGTGACAAGGGGGAAAAAACGTGTCTGTGCTCTTCTAGAATGTTACTCCAAATGCTGCTTTTGTCATAAAATTCTTCTGCTTCTTTGCAGAAACTATTTTCTTGTTGTCATTATTTTGCAGTATTTAGCTAAAAGGTTGGAACAAGAAAGCTGCATTTTGTAAAAATATCTTACATGTTATTCAAGCGAAATACGACAGCAGTTTTGGGTATAGCAAGTAATACACTCGCTATGCACTCAAATTCAAAGATCTAAATTCAATAAAATGAAAATCATATATTAGGGTTCACCTGACAATACTGACGGGTTGGCATTATTAGTGAAGTTATAAGATTTATGGGATTCCAGTGGGTCTTGGACTCTGTTCCACCTTCACATTTCTCTCTGCCACCAGGAAGGGTTTCCTATTCTCATTCTATCTCCTGTGACAATGTTCACTCCTCAAAACACACGTCACCTTCTAGCCCACCCCAGGATCTCTCAGTCCTTGACTCCACCTCATCTCTGGGTACACATGTACCTCTTCCTCCTTCTTTATCTCCTGTCTCCATGGGGTGTCACACGTCTTTTATTCCCTTCATCATTCGCACTCACAATTATTGGATATAGGCAAAAGCAAAACCACAAATCCCAAATTCATGTCATGAACAGCAGGAAAAATGAAAAACGTCTTTTCCTTCAACTCCTGGATCTCTGCAGCCTAGTAAGAGATGAGATCTCATGGAGGCTTAGACAAATTGAAGATCCCACTGAAGATGTGAAGTCTTTTACAGCCTAAATTATTCTGTGATTCTATGTGAATCTGATCGGTGCTGGAGCTGGCAAAAAGGTAAAGCAGTGGCTCAGAGGCAGCTGCGGTTGGGAAAGTGATGTTAACATTTTTTGGCCAGATCAGATAGTTCCAGTGTCACTGCATATGCAGAAAAGTTCATTGAACCAGGAAGGTTCCAGCTGAAACACGCTCACCTAAATGAACCAATATTTTCTGGTTCAACTTTGTCATTTCATTAAATAACTCTAAATTCACACAGATCAAGGAAAACTTCAGCTTGAAAAAACTGTATGTAATTTATTTGACATTCCTGAAGGATAGCAGGTTGTTGCCGGTACTGCTGTCTGAGCAGTGAAAGAGAATCCATCTTTCCAGTCAAGAGCATTCGTGGGCTCGATTATCAGCTAAATCTATCAAAATACTTTGAATCAAACACTAAGGATTCAGAGAGTAGATATAGACTGGCTACACAGGCTGCTAAAGAAGCTATTTGTTTTGGTCATTCACCAAAGATCCATGTTAACCAAGTTCTTATATACCCAAGGTTGTGCATGCAGAATTGAGAACACTGAGATTAATTAGGCCTGCTGCGTAGGTAACGATGATATGGCATGTCCATGTAGCAGCTCTCTGCTTGGAGTGTAATATAATGGAGTTCGTCTTATGCGACTAGTAAAATTTCATCTTAGCCCTGCCATTTTCTGCACAATAATGCAAATATTCATACTTCTTCAGAAAAGTAATTTCTTTTTGACTTTTTTTCTTTCCAAACAGCTCTCATTTTGCCCTACCGTCTTCAACACAGGTATTTGCCTCCCGCTGAGTGTAGCACCAAGTCTGGCTGCTGCTGGGACAAACAACATCACAACCATGTCATGACAAATGCACAACACCATCCAGTGTAGTTCATGTTATCACCATCCAGAGTTCAGTTTGCCCTGCTTTTAACACTTTCTAACTCACCTTTGCCAAGTGAAAATGTTTGTCACCTCTAATAGAGACCTTTGCAATAGAAACTCTTTGAGAAGGATGGACTGAACAACTTCTTAAAAGCATGGCTATGAATGTTTGGAAAAATCTGGAGCTTGGAATACAATATACATTTATTCCTTGCAAATATTTGTTTTTCCTACTGCTAGCCTGCCTAGTGCCCGCATTTGTTAAAATAATCAGCGAAAGTTGACATGCAAATGGTAACTTGGCTACAAATGGAAGAAAACAGCTGCAGAAATTTTGGAGCACAATCCAACCAGTTCTAGTACGAGGGCAGTACTGTTGAATCTGTATTATCACAAAAATGATAAATTAGAAAAAGGCTTTCAACATTTAAGTGAAACACTGATAATTTTACTTTTCTATGTCAATACCAATTTGTAACAAAGTTTAACAAATTTGAATTTTCAGGGATTGTTACAGATGTAGAGATTTTCTCAAAGGTAGATTTCAGAACATGAACTAAATGGTTCATAGTCAGTACACACACAAAAATAACAATAATTCCTTTTTCATAGTAAGCATCTGTAAGCTTAACATATTCTGCGTAATAAACAGAATTTAAAAGCTGTAGAGACAGCATTTTTAATTGTTGCCTAGTAACAGTTACAATACTGGAACTGCCATTCCACTAAAAATAAAGAAAATAGTTAAAAATGAAAAAAGAGAGGAAGATGGTATTGCTATATTAAGAACATAAAATTATTTTAAAATTACTGTGCTACAATTTCTAAAGGTCCATTTTAACATTTTCCTATTAAAATGTCTGAAAGAGTTAAATAATCCCTTCATTAAGCCATTTCCCATTTCCCATCCAAGCTAAGATTTTATGAAGTGTTGCTAAAACACGACACAGAGGATGAGTCTGTCACCTTGACAGCAAAAGCCAAATTGAAATCTAATGTAAGTGAACTTCAGATGTCTGAGAAACTTCAAAGACTAACATAAAAAATGGACTACATGTGCTGTACTTGCTAAATGCATATTACCTTTTGTTTTCACCATAAATCAAATTTGTCTAAAATTTGCACTCACCAAAAGAAATGAGCAGATTCTGGGGAAATTCTTATGTGTTAGCATGTACTTACATGCAGCTCTGGTTGGAAATCATCTTTTATGTGACCAGGCAAAATACAGACACATTTTAATAAACACAAATATTTTTACATCTGTTACAATCTGAGGTATAGAACATCCCAGATTACAGTTCCTCTTAGCTGTTGAACTGTTCAGTTGTACATATTATTTATATTAATAAACAGGACACAATAACTGTAAAACATGTAGTTCTGTATACATAGTAATGATAAGTTCTTTCCATGGCCAGTGAGTATGTCAGCATTGAAACAGATCCTTCAAAATTCAGAGGTAATAAATCTGGGGTCCCTTTGCAGCAGCCATATGTGTTGGAGAACATATTCCTCCAAAAAAGAAATTTCATAGGTTTAAAGGTGGTCTTTATGATAACCAGATATATATCTAAAGGGCATTCCTAAAACTGTTGTGTATTTTCAGGTCAGTTCCCTTGTTCAGAAGGCTCGGCTTTAATTGAAGCAGTAAGTTAGCTGATTTTACACATTTGGATGGAACAGGAAAATGGCTTTTGTGATGAGCATCTGCTGTTTTGTTAAAAATGTGGTTAAAGACATTAACAAAAGTGACATTACCAGCTGTTCTAATGTCAAACAGCTTAGCAAAACTGTTTTTTGTCAAATGACAACATATGACACCAAAATCAATTCCAAACCAATAACACTCTCTTAGTTGCAAAACAGGCTGCAATCTAGAAAAAAAAATGTTAATTAAAGTACAAATTATACTTTTTTCCCTGCTGAAAGAATAGAGCACCAGATTTACTGACAAAATACAACCTCTCTTCTAAATTCATAAAAGGCAAAATATAATCTACAATAAGTTCTCTGATGTATAAATAACACCTTATTCCCATAATATACTCATAATAGCAATAGACCATGACAGGCTGTGCCTTTCAGGGTAATTAAAACGTGCCTCAGGTGGTTCAAGTTCCATGGCCTTTGGACCTGCAGCTTTCGAACCCCCCCCGGCCCTTTGTGCTGCAATCACCAGGCAGGCGATGCCTGTGGTGCTCTGCTGTTCAACCATCCCACGCTCCCGTCCACATCATTTATAATTATCAGATTATTAGAAGGTGACACATTAGCAGCCTTGTCAGCCAGCGTTCTTCTAAAGGGAAGATTATAGTCGCAGCTAAGCTGTGTATTTGGGCCAGTGCCCTTAACATTCTCTAAAATATTACTTGGAAAGAAAGAAGCAGGAAAACAAATTACCCAAACACAAATGGCATCATTCATACCTTAAAGTCAGGCTCTAAGTCAACAGTGGACAAATTTGCCTTCAACATCTTAATCAACCTGGTAGGATCAGATAAAATCCTAAATGCCTGTTGCTGCACCTCTTATTTAAGGGGTATACTTTTTTGGGTGTTTTTTGTTTTTTAACTAAGAGAAAAATGCGTATCAGAAATGTCTGGGAAAATGTCTTCCCGAAACATACGGTGAATTACATGAGTAGAGAGACTCAAGGTAAGTTTAGTCCTCTGAGACAGCTACACTGCAAAAGAGATTGGTGGGAGAAGCAAGTAAACAGCTGTGCTTTCTTGTTAACTAAATAAAGGACAAATGCTTTAAATCATGATCGATGTATGCAAACTCGCAAACCTTGAAAAACACAGAAACTGTAATAACAGCTTCCAGATGGAATTGCCAGTAGCGCTTAAGTGACCAAGGTACAGCAGTCCAGTGGCGTCCACTGGATTCAATGCTTTTTGCAATTTTCATTTCAATATTAAATTCAGCCCACTAAAATATTTTTAAATGGCTGTTATTTTCCATTTTAAAAACCTGAACACATTTCAATACACATTTTTTTGCCAGCTCCAGAAAAGAAACAGGACGCGTAACATAAGTGTTTGCTGCTGTCCCCTCACACCACAGCATATGGTAGGTGAGTTAGACACTTGTGTTGCTGCTGCAGCTCTTCAAAACTAAATTGTTACCTTAAAACCTTGGGCATATGCTATATTCAAGCTGTAAAATACCTGCTTACTTAAACACACAGATGCCAATAATCCCTATATGTCTTGAGAAGATTTTGAGCCACTTTTAATAACTGATTAGCTCTGCACAATGCAAATCTGAAAATGTAATTAAAAGAAGAGAAAGAAAATTCTCACAGTTGTCACAAGCAACCGAAATGCAGAACCCAGCCCCCTTTGCAGGCTGAATGTATGTCCAGCATTCTGGACTGGGTCATTCCAGCCTTTGTCATATACTCAGAGCTGGACCTTCCCTGCTATAGGTACCATTGCTCTTTCCCATGGCTGATTAAATCCTCACTGGGAAACGATGTATGTTGCAGAGGATGGGGAGGACGTGGTCCTCTCTCCTTGTGCCCAGGAGAGGAGGCACCCTCAGGCAAGGTGATCCCTCCTGGGGAGACAAAGAAGAAGGAAACCCCTGAGTGGCAAGAGTGGGGGGAAAAACATGCCAGGGAAGAGCAGAGATTATGCCTGTGGAAAGAGGGAGAGAGACTAAAACAAGAAAGCAAGCAATATCCAGTGGCAGCGACTCCTGATGAGGGAAGGAAAATAGCAAAAAAGGCTGTAGGATGTCGACTGATGTGCTGAGCAGCAGCGTATTGACTGAATTGGGAACTTGGGGCTTTCTGGTCTGCTCAGCTGCTGGCCTGGACTCAGCACTCTCTTATCGCTGTGTTTACGTTACTGTTGATTATGCATTAGACAGCACAGCAAATATTTTGTGTTCCTTTCTCAGTGGGGAAAACAGCATGCAATTGTTGTTTGCTTTTTCAGTTAGGAGAATTATTCTTTTCCAGTTGTTCAATTGATAATATTGTGTGCACATACCACTAGGTTTACAGTAGAAAAAGCTCAAATGCGTATACCAGTACTTTGAAGAAGATGGTCGGGACTTGGTAGCTTCAAGGTGATCTCCTGCATGCTCCCTGCCCAGGACAGGTGACTTTACCCTTGCTATGATGAAGCATCCCAGCACGCTGCTGACAGTCTGGGACTGCACTGTGCTACCTGCTGTCCAAAACAAAACACTTCTGAAGTAGTTTTGAGGGGTCCCCAAGGGGGCTTAGTCTATTCAACAAGGGTGCTCAGCAAGGTTTTGATACCACAGGTCTAACCAAGAGAAGCCTTGAACATGGTACCCACAAGCACCCAGAAGAGTCCAGGTCTCCTCAGTGCACAGCAGCCCATGACTGAAGAGGAAAGCTGCCGTGGTTTGGCCACTCTACATTCTCAGCAAGAAGAGCCAAGCAATCCTGAGAATGGCTTTTCTCTTTTGAAGATGCTTCTAAAACACAAATTTGAGGAATGCAACTGTCGCACCAGTTCAGGAAGGCTGGAAAACAGTTGCTTAGGATTCCCATTCAAACCGTCCCCACTGATCTCCTGGAAATTTCAGTAAAAGGGAGAGTTGCTTGGTAGAAATCACAATTATCTGAATGAACTGTCTCTACAGACCTCTTTGCAAGGCCTCACTTACATATAAGCAAATAATTATCTACAGTAAATATAAGGGACTGAACTCACACAGTGCAACCATTAATCTAATGCTCCCACTGCATCCCCCTAAGTAATGAGATGCTTCTCTTTCCAGCCATCTGCAGAACTATGGATTCTCCTCCCACTATTTCTTGCTTTATGCTTTAACTTGCTCTAAAACATCACACACAGAGACAAATCAAGATATACATATTCCATAGTAATTTGTTCAGATTTCCTAGCTGCTATTAGTATTGATTACTAATTGATTGCACCCTGCTACAAGTGGAATTCATATTCCACATGTTAAAATAAGTCACCACCATGGAAACTAAGAAAAAAGATGCAAAAGGCAGACAATACAGATCAAAGAGCAAAACTAAGTACAGAAAAGACAGCAGCAGACTCATGTTTAAAGTATAGAATTAATCTGTAAACTTAAAGCTTAACCATTTTGTATGTTTTGATCGGGACACAATCTTATAATAAAATACACACAGCAGCAGCCTGCACGCTCTCAATTCTGCCATTTCTCCCCAGCTGTGCAGCGGCATGTTATACCGGGGGAAACCAGAACGCAACGTAACCTCAGCTGACAGCTTTATTAAGACACAGAAGACATTACACAAGCCCCTTTGACATTATAATCACTAACTCAGTCAGGAGTAGAAACCTGCTTGCTATCATTATTGGAAGTAATTGGTTAAAAAGAAAAAAAGGAAAAAGAGGAAAAGAGTAAGCAAACAGTCTTGTAAATGTCACGTTAATTATTTAGGATACAGGTGCATTCAGCCACATAGATTGTATCCCATCTGTACTTCGTTAGTTTTCAGTGATCAAAAGTGAAGACCCAGCAAAACGAGTCTACTTTGACCTTGCTCCATTAGTTCAACTGCTCTTATCTACGCTAATGAAACTGTTCATGCTCCTGTTCCACAGTTAAGGCTGTATCATTGCTACCAGCATAAGTCCCAGTTTGCAAGGATTTGTAATTAAATAGTACAAAATTGCTCTAGGCTGGGACTTGTTACACCCAGTGACAATGCAAGGCTTTTTCTTTTTTTTTTTCCTTAACCCAGTTTGATTTTAATGGAGTTGTCTGATTTTTTTTATATGCGTTAGGAAAGGAGAAAGATTTAATGGTTTGTATAACTTCTTGTGCTCTCCTATATGTTCTTCAACCCTTATATATGTCAGAAAGCATTAATGCAAGAGAGTCATTCTTTCTGGGAAACACACAGCCAGTTGTCAGCTCTTCACCTGGTGTGACACAATCAGAAGAAAATAAAACCTCTTGCCGTCCCACATTTAAAGCCCTGCTCATTGTAGTTCTGCTCCTGACATTCCGTGCTCTTCCTGCTGTGGCAGAAACCATCGTGTCAGGCACCAAATGACAGAAAAACACAATTCCAGTTTGTAGAGTTTGCAATCTACATGCAAAGACATGAATTTAACAGGTCAATGGGAAGTAAAAACTAAAATGGAGATTGTATCATCCGTCTAATGAGGAGAAATCTAATCATCATTTTTGTTGACAAAGGACAGAAGTCGTGCAGCCCTCTTAGAGCTCGGGTTGGTTCCTCATGCCATACTCCATCTGAAGAGCAGGGTAGAAGATTGTCTGGCTAATACCTTTTCTTTGTCTGCTCCGTGATTTAAGAGACTCAAACACTCTTCATCCATCTTTTTCCACAGATCTAGAAAACACTTGAAAACAAGACTAAAAGCCAGACTTTCAAGAGTGCTCAGACACTCTCCATCTCCCACTGTAATGCGTGTGTGAGAGCACATGTAGAAATGCTGCCTGTAATACACAACTCCATCTACTTCAAATAAAAGTTCTATCATTTTTATTTTATTTTTTTTTAAACACAAACTGAGTAACTTTTCAAACCTGACCCCTTTTTGGGGGTGGAACCAAAACATAATTTTAAACAATTTTAGTCTCAACACATGTTTGAACTTCTGCTTTGACTAAGTTTTGTTCTGCTTCCCTGGGCAAGACCTCTTTTGCTCCCTGTGTCCTGAGAGAGCCTGGAGCCGCAGGCATGTCCTGTGTGTACCTATGGAAACTGCCTCTGGCTCAGCTGCTTGTTTCCTTCTGCCTTCAGGCACAACACAGGTATCTGGCATGAACTCCAAAGGACAGCAGTCTCCTTATAAAGGGGCACAAAGTGAAGATGCTCATATGTGCAGTCCCCTCCATGGATTTTTATAGGACCCGAAACCAGTTCACTAACAACCCTGATCCAGTCCCATAAACCACAGATATCAGACATTAGCAAGTGCAGATAACAGCTGGTGAGTTTATGAACACAGAGTTCCTGTGTTAACTTCAAAATGGGGACGACCTTCAGAGGAACACAGCGCGACTGGTACTGAAGGTTTGTGCATGGATGAAAGGAGATAGGGAAGTTCAGAGCAGTTCACTCTGTTTATCTTCAAACTTTCCTGAATAATAATAAATGCAAAGCTAACAATCATTTACCATACTGGACTTCTGATTTCTACTAGACTGTGCCACAATGGTCCATTTAATGACAGCGAATTGCCAAAAAAATAAAAATAAAATTTGAATATGCAGCCTTTTGATGCTAAGCAGCCACTGCAACCATTAAATGTCCAATATACCTGCAAATATGCTTAAAAGATGTTTATAAACACATGTGGGACATGGCTAGTTTTAATTTAAGAAGAAACCATCCAAAGGCCTTAGATACTCCTGTTTGACAGACACGATAAGGTACACCAACACTTGTGCCCTGGAGGGACTTTTAGTGGATGATTTAGTGGTATAGAAATGCTTACATTAGGGGATTAATTTATTTATTTATACTGAAGAGTATTCTCTGAAAATGTCTCAGGGAAGGTGACATTGCTTGGATTTTTACACCTTGTACAGAAAGTTCTCCAGAGAGCTACCTGCAAGCCAGCAGTGAATAAACATTCTTTAGTGATGTTTGCTCCCAACTTAGCTCAGCAGCCTGCGAGGCAACAGCAGAGCTCTGCCTCCCCTTGTAGGATGCATGACTTTCATTTTAATGTCTGTGAGCTGAGACAAGATCTGCTTTTTGTTTCCTCTCATTTCTAGCTGCCTTTTTCCTTTGTCAGGACTGACAGCTTAGAGGACAATCAGAACACCAAGTTAGAAACCCTGTTTGACCTCACTGCCAAGAGTCGTAAAAAATTAATTTTTACAGCTATTTATATGCATTGGGATATCACTCTTTTGCCTTTGAGTTTAAATGTTTCAAAATGTCTTTTTCAAGCTCTCTGAACATCACAAGCTGTGGTCTTCACCTTAAAAAAGACACGAGGACTGATGAGAAACTGATGCATCTCAGATACCCAGAGAGAGACACTGTCCAATGGACAGATTCACTCAAACACAATTCCAAGCATAAAATGTTTTCCAAGAATACAGCTTTGAAACCCACCTGTATTACACAAAATATTTTCTGCTCCAGATCTATTCCAATGCCAGTCATTAATCCAGCAATACTTTCTCCATACCAAAAATAAAGAGGTAACCTCTTATCTGTCTTTGTAGGAGTTACAGCTGATCACTACGTTAATCATATCACTTGGAATGCTTTGCAGGCCCAGCTTATTTTCCCAATAAAAAAATTCTTTTAGTAGTAGTTATAACTGCTGAGTGTTCAGTTGAAAAAGCAAGAGTAACAAGGGAAAATAAAATAAAATGATTGCACACATGGTTCTGTTCCCCACTGAAAGAAGTATTTGTGTTCAAACTTCTGTCCATCTGTACTCTTTAGCCTGTCAGTAGAACTGAAGACAAAGTCATTTGAAGCTTTAAGGTCAGAGGGTGCTTCTTTAACAATTGATACTGTTCTCTAAGAAAACACTTGAGTTTGAAGAGTTATGTTTTCTCATTCCTTTTTTTTTTTTAAAAAAAAAAGGGAATACAGTTTTAAAGCTCCTAAGGAAGAGCACCAAAAACTCTGCAGAAATCAAACTAGAAAGACAATCTTGACACGTTGGGATTCATCAAGCAAACTTTATCAGATGTCAAGACCTCTGGTACTGCTTGGAACTATATGCTAGGACATTCTGCAGCACCAGGTGAAAGCGTCTGCGACCTAAACAGTCAAGTGGTCCTAAGGGCCCTATATGAAAAATAGCTTAATCCATTGCCAATGCTGATGTTAGGTATTACCTTTGCACAGAAAGGGGAAAGAGATAAGAAAGGGAAAGCACAAACTTAATAAGGAACATCTGTCATTTTTTTCTCTAGCAGGAGGCTAGCATCAGGGAAATGTTTGAAAAATTGTTAAATCAACTGTTGTGGCAGCTGAACATCCTTGAGGTTAGCCAATGTGATCTAAACCTTCACAATGTGATTTGAAGATCCCACAAAGCAACCTGGATTGGAAATTGCAGTCAGGGTGAAAACATAGCTTCTAGGTCTTTAAGTGCCAGGTAGAGATTGTTCTTTACAATTGCTTCCTGCAGAGGAGGAGTTGGAAACACGAGGATTTTGAAAAGAAGCTCTGTCAATCAAATTTTACAATTTATTTTTTCAATGGTTTATTTTCACCCCAAAGCCATGCAATTCGCCCAAGTGGGAAAAGTGGTTGAAAACCTTTAGAAATGTCAAAGACCACTTCTGTTCAAGAAAGGTAAGGAAATGTTTCGTGTGTGCCATTAGGCTGGTAGTCAAGACAGCATCAATACCAGGGGGATGATGGCAAGGATGTTGCTTTTTTATCCTGTTTGTTGTTGTTGTTGTCGTTTGTTTTTTCCCAGCATTAGAGCCCCAAAAGAGCCACTAGTGAGACATACAGTGGAGTAAAGACAGACAGAATGATACACTATCAATTAACTGACAAAACTGTATTAATTTTATATATGTGCCTCAAATTCTCCATAATACCTTTAATTTCAAGTGCTCTGAAGACCGAGCACAGAAGAATCATGATACTCACTGCTGAAGTACAGCCTGTTCTAGGGTCCACAAGGGTAACTTACAGAACCTCACTGAGGATGGCTACAGAAGTTCAGTACAAGAACCAAAAAACCACTGTGCATAGTCTCAAGTGGGAAGCAAACAAAAATATGGTAATTATGGTACAGGAGGAGGACTATAGATAAAATAGAGTGTAATCCTGAAATGTGCAATTTAGCCAGGGTACCAGATTTAATATGTAATGTTCAGCAGGCTTAGCAAGAGGAGCAATGGAATTTTCAGGAATAAATGGAATTGAGGAGGTCTTCATTTACTCTACTTGACTGAAAGCCTTAGACAAGCTTCAGTCCTCAGCGTTCCGCAACATTCTCCGCATGTGAAAGACTGGAAAGGAGCTTTCTGAGAAAACAAATGGTGAAGAAACCTAGTGATATATAGAGCTGAAAGTGAAACCCCAGGCACATTTATTCCTCTTATATCCTGTTGTCTCTAATCATACCCAGACATCCCTCCCATAGACTGGATTCCACAAGGCTGCTGCTGAAAAGGAGAAAGATTTACAACATTGCTCTGAACAGCGATATCACACAGGATAATTTTTGTTCCATTGGATCTGGGTTAAATATTTACCAGTACTTTGAAACCACAACCTGAACAGGAGTCTTGGCAGATGTATGCACTCTTAGCAATTCCTTTAACTAGCAAAAAGAACACCAGTGTGTGACACAAGGATTAAGATTTCTCTTGCCAACCTCCCCTAATGGCTGGAAAAATCTTCCCAGTCGTCTCTTCAGCTTTTCTGCCACACTCTATCCAAGCAGCATTTATGCTTGTCAGAAAGCTGTGCTATTACTATGCTCCCCAATTTTATCTTGCATAGCCACAATGCTATGTTATGCCTATCTACAAATTTCAGCACAGTGCATTGCAGCATGTTCATAAAACAAAAGTTCATACACACAAAGCCAACATTAATATGCAGCAGTTGAAAATGGATAATCTCAGTACACTGAATGCCAATGTTGTAAAACTCTGAGATACACTAAACTTAAATATACTGTCATATTAAATACAAAACTAATGTTACTTTAGTGGTGAAAGTGAGCATTGGAATTACCAAAAGTGTGTTCCTACTGTTACAGTGGGAATAATTACAGGGTATTGAATCCATTATAGAGGGAAGTTGAAGATGTGAAGCAATGATGTAACCAGGGAAGTGGTTCCATACAGTTTCTGCTCTTAATTCCTTCGGGTAACAGTGGCAGAAAAAATAAAGAGGGTAAGAGACAGAGAAAGAACACTAAACTATTTCTAATCACTCTAAGTGTACATTAGAGAATCTGACTGCAACATCAGTGAAATTACAGAGCATAGCTCAGATCAGGGAACGGGATTTAATATACAGAAACCCTTTCATAGGCTGTACTGAGGATAATATGGTAAGGAACATTGGGCTGGAAATTCGCAGGGTGAAAAACCCCACATTGTAGTATCATTAAAAGTTCGAGAGGAGTTGATATTCTTGGTAACAAATCTTTCAAGGAGCTGCAGCAGCAAGACACAAACTAGCATAACCTTAACCTGCAAGTGATTGCACAACAGTTTAAATACAACACATGCCTGGCCAGGACAGTGATTACCATCTTCATAGGCAGTCCTGGGTAGTCTATCTTGAAGATACAAGGACTAGTTTTTGCCATAAATTATTAGAGAACCCAAAGATGGTCTTTGATAAAGCCAACCTAGAATGAAAAAAAGCACTAGAAATTGCCCAAAGCACTATAGCTGAACAGAAAATAATGCTGATTTACACTGAAGTCCCAAGGCTCAGCCAGCCACTTGGCGATCAGCAACGTGTACATGCTTTCAATGTATCTTAGGAAAAAAGAAATGTCTGGGAAGGCAGAGAGAGTTCCCTAAGGCCATATAGCAAAATGTGGGTCTGTGGGCGGGAGGTGGAGAATGTGTGTGTGTATAATACACATGCTGTAATTTATACTCAGATGAAGTTCTTTTCTAGTCAGAAATCTAGCTATCCAGAAGAGGTGCACCATGACCTAGCTTGAACCAGGGAAACAGAATGTTTACTATGGGACATGGATTTAACTAAGTTGGTGCCAAGACTATCAACCCAGGAGATGTCCATGGCACCAGCAAAATGTCATTAGATCAGGTCTGTCAAGGAGGATCCCCAAACTTGTCATGCCATCTCCTCCACAGCTTTCACTCCTTTTCACAGTTATCCATAGGAAGAGCAGCACTGCATTTTTCACTGCACAGATTAGAGACACATAAAAGGGTAAAGCGCAAAAATAAATACATAGAGAGAGGTACAGAATGACGCGCAACAGATAGGAGCAGAACATCAGTGGAACGAGAGTTTTGTATGGAAAAGGAGGATTTACAAAGACAGGTGTTCAAAGGAGCTAGAAGCTGTCACACAAGTAGAAAGAGGAGAAACCCACAAAAAGCTGAGGAAGCAGCATTCATCTGCAATAAAAGAGCAGGCAGTGAGACATATAGCAGAGACACGGGGAAAAAAGAGGGGCTGGAAGAGGAAGAAGTGTTTGCTCACTTTTTATGGAAGGTGAAAAAAGTTCATGAGCATACATGGAGATCTGCAGTAAAGGACAGAATGCTGAAACCTGCTCCTCCCTCCAATCCCATGGTCCACATTGACTGACTTTTAAGACATGCTGTATGGCTGATCTGTTGCTGTAGGTTTAGGTGGAGGCTGTGAAACAAGGAGGAGAGTTGTTCGGTAAGATGGAGCACTATTTTATACTGTGTAGGAGGGGTGTTGATCTGGTATGATGCACTGTGTAGTGTTTATGTTTACAGGAGTGCCAACAGCATAGGTAGATGCTTTACAAAACAAACTATGAACATCTTAAAAGTCAAAGGTACACAGATATGCCAACTCAAGGCAAGTACTACCCTTGTCTTTTCTAAGAGCAATAAACAGCCCCTTCACACAGATCAAATGTGGTTAAGGCAAATAAAGCTAAACCAGGCCAAGATTAAGATTGACACACTGCCTATTTAAGCACTTGCAGAAATGCTGAGCTTCATTCTCAAAGGGCAGTACTCGCAATGTGGTCACCCCTCTGAACTGGAAACCTGTAGTTTATCTTTTACTGGAAGAAGCCATTTATACAATCCATGCCTGTAACGTCTGCTTATACCCTACCCTTAGCTGGGACAACAGCCTATCCAGCATATAAACAGCAAAGCTAATTTCTCTTTATTTCTGGCAATAAAACCGGTGGTAAGCTTTACTGTGCTATGGTTTTCGCAGAGCTAAAATGGACATCCTCAGTTCTCCAAACCATGTTATGGGTGACCAGTGTGACAAAAGATAAAGCTGGCTAAAGGACAACTGCTGAATAGTAAGGAACATAGAGGCTTAGTATCTGAATATCTGAAAAAAAGGCTAAAAAGTAAACCTTATTAGAAAGTGTTAAAAATCCAGGAAGAACCCAGACGGAGGTGAACATCCATCCTCTTCCCCATGCAGTCAGAGGGATCTCTACTGCGAGGACAAGGGAGCTACGTGGCCCTTCTCAGCCCTCTTTGTCTTAAGCTTGAGAACAGTTTATACACAGAGACTTTCAAATAGGTGGCACTGCTACTCGAGAAAGGAAGTAATTTCTGCCTACAATCAGCCAGAATCCCTTTCTACATAGCTTGGGGAAGGCCCACAAGCCTGAACAGTGATTCACTATCTCCCACAGAAAAAAAATGCCCTGAGCAACTGAGGTTGGGAAGAGCACAGACAGGCAGGGAAGATCACAGAGTGTCATCTCAAAAAGTAACAGCTAGGACAGAAAATGCATCAATTTAACCAGGTGTTGTCAGATCAAATCAGAAACGCTGCTGCTACCCAGCTTTGAGTTAATGTAGGTCAGGGCACTCCATTCCTCCCACACTTGCTATGCAGATAGATGGAAAACAAACAGCACACCAAAAATAGGCTGAAAAACCAAAAAGATTACTCAGATTATGCTGTGAGCATGTAAGACAGCAGGAGAGCGACTGCTCTCAGATTTGGGAGATGAAGTATATTCATGTTGTTTAAGATTATTTGGCCTGTTTTCAGGGTACAATTTAATTGCTCTTAGCTGACGGGTGAGAGCAATGCCACAGTGTATACTATATTCACAATAATATAGGTATATGACCAATGCAAAGCCTTTCAGTGGAATTTACAGAGGTGATAAAATGGGTCATACCAGAAATGCAGTGACTGAATCAAATTACCAGGCCATTCTTGGTAGAGCATGCACTCAGATACTTATAAATTAAGTCACTCTGCAACAAACCCTTTTTAAAACAAGCACAAGCTAAAATCAGCAGGAGAAGTTTAACTGCAGTTGTGTTGCACTGTTATCAGTTAAAAGACTTAATTCAAAATTATTAATTCTAATTTTTAATTAAAGATAGAGAATACACCAGTTAAGGCACAGTGAAGGGAAATGGTGCATACAAGAAAGGTGGATGGAGGGCTGTTTTAAATAAAATAAACAGTTTTAAAAATTACAACCTTCTGCCTCCCACCTGCAGTGGAATCATCATGAAATGACACCAGAGCTTTTGGTTTGCCCAAGTTAAAGACACATTCGCTCCATTCCTCATTTGCTCTCTATTGTGTGCCTTGAGAAAATGTAGGGGAAAGAATTGCAAGTGCTTAAAATTAGAGCAGAGACTGATTTGGCCTATTAAGAATTTCTACCAGTTTGTAAATTGTCACTGCAAGCACCAGGTTACACTGCTCAGAAGTATATTTATACAGGAAGTTTGAAAATACTGGTATTTGGTAAGTCACATTCTGCTGAACCTTTTTGTGTTGCAGGCTTCTCCTTTCCCTGTGTCACTGCAGGGGCCACTTTCTTGGTGTAACAAACTTGCTCAGGCAGTTTGGGAAGTTACTATCCAGCTGTGAGATACATCCCTTCAGCCCAGACACACTGACTGGGCATGTGAAGCAACTGGTTTTATCTCAGCGCAAAGGAAAACACTTCTGCCTAAATCATCTTCAATTATTTAAGGCCACCTTGCTGTGATTTGCACTGGAAGAGCCCAGACATGCTTATGATTTCCCTTATGAGAAGAGCAGTAATTCCTGGCTGAGGCTGCTATCTGCTCAGATATGCATTTTTCACATGATTTTACTCTTAGGGAGAAGGATGCTAATCCTTCCTCGGCTGTAATGCAGTAAGATTAGGACAACCGGCTCGATCTCAAGGGCAGTTTCTCAGCTAAAATTACTCCACCTGGACCCTGCCTCTGAAACCATTTGCTGTGCAGTATTAAGATCAGCATGGCTAACGATGGAGGGCAGGGGTGTTTTAGTGTTGTTAAATGTACTAAAATCTATCAGTTTTTATTTCTGGTCAGTAATTTCACCAATATCTCAGGAAGTGGTATGGAAAACGCACGTTTTCTTAAAAAATGAATTGATGAAAGGGAAAACAGCCCAGGGGAGCTTAAAAATGGTCAGACTGGTGGCAGAAGCATTGCAGTGGTGGACAAGACAAGGGGAGTACTCTAAGACTATACAGGTAAAGAAACTGTAGGAGACTTTGGAGGCAAATAAGTAGCCTGACAGCTGTCTTCTGCAAAACACAAAACATCAGTGTTAGCTCACAAAGTGCTAAATGAAATTTAAATGCTTTTGATTCAGAAAACAGTGTCAGTTAGTTGGTTTGGAAGTACTCTGTAAATAGCAGGAATAACCCAAAGTGATGTAACTGAGGTATTACAGCAGAAAGCCACAACCTACATCTTCACCTTAGCATATTATTTTTTCAGTTAAACCAGTTACACAGGAATCCACTTTCGACAGTTATCAGGAGGTGGCAAAAATATTCCATAAAGCGACATAAAAGCTACATTCCAAAGTAAAAAAACGCCACCCACACTACATAATTTTGTAATTTATTTTCAAGTAAATATCCCATGAATTTGAAATGCATAGCCTGAGCTGGAAGTTGACAGGTACCATCAAATTATGAGGTACTAAAATTTTTAATTCCCGATTTTTAATCAAATTTTCTAACCTAAACATCAAACAGATTTTATGTCTAAAATACCAGGTAAAAACGACACTTTTCCCTAGGAGATTTATTGCTTCAGAGCACAAACACAAAATCTGATGCTGCAAATGCTCCTGCACGAGTAACCTCTTTGATGCAGGTTTGGTCTCAAATAACTTAAAGGCGTGAATCTAGTGACCATGAGTCAAAGGCAGTAAACACTGGCACTACCAAAATTCACACCACCTGAGAGAACACCCCAATTCCTGCAGAATTAGAACCACCAACAGGGGTCCATAACATCGCTGTTATTCAGCAGACAGCTCTCGGTCAGAGTCCTACTAAAAGGCTTTTCGGCACACATAGAGTCTTTAGTCCCACATAGGAGTACAGCAATATTTTAGTATAAAATGTGGAACAGGCAATAACTCCCCCAGTATATGAGAGATACATCTAACAGAAATATGGGAAACTACTCTGCAGCAGAAAATAAGGGGGATGATCAAATCTTGCCCATGTTAAATGCACAACAGGTTCATATTCTTTCAATAATCATTATTTCAGAATGGCTCAAGCCTAGCTCAGGAAAACAAGTCATCAGAGAACAGATTTAAACTGGAGGCGACAAATCAGAATTGCCAAACTGCAAGAGCCTGCTTCACTTGGTCTCCATTCTATTATGCACAAACTCTTCAATATTTCAAGGTATCTCACCACTATAGGTACCATAATTAAAATGAAGGCTGATTTAGTGGAACAAAGCCTTTAAAGTGCAATGCAAGGTGCCTCAAAGTCCTGTTCCCTGCTGCACATTACCCAGCTCGGGACACGGGGCTCTGCTCCTCCTCAGCACGTTGTACTGTTCATCTCACCTTCCTTCTGTTCATCTACCCCTCCTCTGACCAGTGTGTCATTTGTCCCACACCATTGTTTTTTCCCCAACCTGTTCAAAACATCATATGTGATTTAGATTGGAAAAGACCCTCAAGATCATCAAGTCCAACTGTAAATCCAGCTCTGTCAAGTCCAACACTAAAACACATCCCCAAGCGCCACATTTACGCATCCTTTACCTCCAGGGATGGTGACTCCACCACTGCCCTGGGCAGCCTGTTCCAATGCCTGACAACCCTTTCCACAAACAAATTTTTCTCAATATCCAATCGAAACCACCTCTGGCACAATTCAAGGCCATTTCCTCTTGCCACATATGTATAAAAACAAATTTATAACCAAAACTAAAAGTTGGTGATGCCGCTGTTAAAAATATGATAGTAAAGATTAATTTATTGGTGTTTATCAACGCGGAGAGATCAGCAACAGATCCACTTGACAAACGCCTTTGTAACGAATCTCAACAGGAAGAGACATTGCAGCTGCCATTGCCCTTGCCTCACAATAGCATTGTAAAGGAGCAGATTTTAATGCAATATATCTTTTTCAACACGTTTTTCAGCAACAGCATTCATAAGCACAACGACAAGAAGACAGTAACATTTCAGATGACAATCCAATTCCAATTTCAAGCCTCACAGGGTGCTATTACAAACAGCAGGGAAAAATTACAGAAGGTACTTTGGCACCTTTAACTTTTAATAGCCATTTTAATGCAGATGATCTTGACATAATTTTACTGCCTACTTGGTAATCTTATTTGGAAAACAGAATGAACACAAGATCATTTTGCAATATATAGTAACATTTATTTTTTTCAGTATCTATTTTCCCGAGCATCTTTCTAAGGGATCTTATCATAAATCAGTATACCCTGAATTGCTGGAATTTATTTGACTGTGTTGGCAGCTGGTGCTGATAGCTACAAATGTGAGTCACAGAACTGTAAATTAGAATATAGTGCATCAATGGATTTCTTTAGGCGAAGACTTTTTAATAGCATCACAGGAGTGACTGCATTTATGGCTCCAGTGGTATCTTGAGTTCTTTTCCAGCTTAACTTGTGAAGCCAGCTGAGTGACAATGGGACTTCAACAAGTTTTCACCTAAAATTTTTATGTATAAAAACCCACAAAAGAAATAAAAATAAATAAATAAATAAATTAGAATACTCACTGGAACCCTTTTAGGATAAAAACACCGAGGAAAGGAAACTGTCATTTCTTACTAATGCCTCTTTTTTGGGGAAGACAGAATAATCAAACCAAACGCCTCCACCAAGCACAGATTAGTGTTATGTCCACACAGACTAAGATCTTTATGAGGATTTACATAAATTCTTTCTGTCCGTATCCCGTAGCACTTCAGCATAAAGATGATGAAACTATAAATAAAATCCTGTGTACAGCTTTACCAATAAATATACTTAGAATAAGTAATAGAGCTTTAGCTAAAGTTGCAGGGCAAAATCCCAAGGATGACTTGACATCCCACACGTTTGACTCTCTGCCTTCTGGAGATATTGATGGGCCAAATGCTATGTTTTATATTTACCAGAGTTTTTGCCATGACAGCAGGACCTCACAACCAGGCTTCCACATGGTCTGTTTTTACATATATCCTAGAAGAAAAATTTTCTCTTAAAAATCTATTGAGAGAAACTGAATTATAATAGAATGAATATCCTTCCCATGTTGACTAAATAACTCTCACACATTAGAAATGAGAAGGAAAATCAAGCCAGATATTTAGATCATCCAAAATTGAAAAAAAAAAAAAAAAATTTAAAAGGGATGAAAATTAGTTCTGGTTGAAAATGAACACAATTAGTAAATTTATTGTCAGATCATAAAATAGGAAACAAAAAAGGTTTCTCTTTGACAAAATTAAAATGTTACATTTCAGCCTGGCACTTAAGTAAGTTACTTTACTTTATTGTAGAAAATGACAAAATTAAATGTTTCAAGATTGGTTTTGCTTTGTTTTGAAATGACAAAATTGAAAAATTTACTAACTGGCATTTGTGCCAGATGAAGCTCTGCTCCATTCCATCTGTTACGTGTTTCAGGTAGCCCAATTGTTTCTACATTTACATCTGTCAAAACATGTCCTAACCGTCCGTATTACCAGCAGAACTCTCTTCTATGAATGCGCAGAGAATTAGCTGGGATATGTCATTATACAGAACAGTCATTCTACTTAATCCTTTCCAAAAACCTTGAGAAAAAATAGCAAGAAAAAAAAAGTGAATCAATTTTACTTTCTTATTGAAAAGAAAAATCACATCATTACATTCACTGTCATAAATCAATTTTGAAAAAAATATACATTTTGAAGCTTGAAGTATAGTTTGAATATAAGAGCAGTAAGGTAACTATTCATATACAGATAAACCTGCTAGAAGTATCAGTCAAAATCTGTTATATCCTCTATATAAATCTTAATGTATTCACAATGCCAACGTGTAGAAAGCTAATTCAGGTACTTCCTTGGAGACTCAGTCTTCCTTGTCTGTCCTATTCCTATGGGATGGATTACCAGAATCACACTATGGAAAAGCACGTATGCAACAGCTCCAACCTGCCAACCAGAGCTAAAGTCAGATGGTGTAAATATTCATTAGATGCTTCTGCTGCAGTGACTGGACTAGTTCATATTAGATCTCTGAATGCCAGAAAAAAAGAAGTAATTTCTGAATGCAGGAACCAGTATAATCTTTTTCACATGATCACAGACACCTGAAAAACCAGGAACAAGTGTATCCTTGTTGTTTTTCAAGTCTTTACTCCACCCGGAGGAAGGATGGGATACCTAGTGGCACTGAAGATGGAGAAGAAATTTGGTATAAATTAATATCTGGCAATTAGGAAATAACAAAGATTAAAAATATTATATTCAGAACACTAATATTTAAGGAAAACACAATTTAAACACATCTTATTAATGTGTAATAAAGCTAAAAAATTGCTAACATAAATAAAGGCTCCCTGGAACCTAATACTCCAAAGTTTGTATATTGAAATTGTGATTTCAGCTAATTTCTCAAATTCTGAGAGTAAAACTTCACCTCTTATCCACGCTATGTGATCATTTTGGTCTATGTTTGCCCAAGATCTCTAGCTCCTTTTTCTTAATTATTAATATTATTCAATAAAAAAAATGAAAGTGATCATAATTAGAGACTGCTGGAAGTAAGTAAATCCAAGACAAGGTCAAATAAATGTTTCTGTGTCCTGAGGGCACCACTGTGAACGAAGTGGTGAGAATTCTGAACCACCTCCCCGTCCTCTCGGTGACTGTTTACAAATGATAAAAAAGGATTTCTTAGTCACTCACACACTCACAGGAATCACACCAGCCAGTCCATCAATGATAAAGCCCTTAATACCATCACAGCGGGCTCAAGTTATTATACATTTAGCCTCTGTTTCTCATGCTTTGTAAAAGAAAGAAAGAAAGAGGATAAAATTACAGATATAATGCAAAAGGAGAACCCAAAGATGCTGAAGTTCTGCTAAAAGGCTGTCCTTTGAGAATCCAAGCATATAACTTTGTAATTAGACTTTGGATGAGAGGACTACCATGTCTTAGTCTATTGTTGTTCTTATCAGTGTCCTCTAGAGACTGTGGACAACATCCAGTAATGATTGTGGATTTTGATCATGTCTCTCAATTAATTGTGCTTTGGCCTGTTGGGAGTATGCAGTCATATCCAGGGGAGAGGAAGGGAATAATACTGTATCGTTCCAAATAACCCCAAATAGTCATTGTACTCAGCCTAGGCTGTGATCTAAATCAACTCAATTTACATAATCAAGTTGAATGTATTAATTTACATAATCAAGTCTAAGTACAGTGAAGGTATACAACTGCAGTACAAACATACTTCTTATTCAGAATTTGCAGCCTAGTTGTATTCAAATGACCTGAAGTTTTTAAACTTTCTCCACAGAGTTAACATGGAAAATAAAGAAGGATTTATTTTGCTGAATAACGGGGGGTTGGGAGGAAGGTTAAAGAGAATCAAACAGTCCTATTTTTACATTGTCTTTCTCAAACATTCCTTTGTATGTGACCAGACAGTGCCTAATGAATACGCACCTCAGCATCAGTGACTCTGAAATGGATTCTCACAAAGAAAGAAGCTGCTGTGGAACCCCCAAATAAAAACAAACAAACAAACAAAACCCCAACAGTGAATATTACAGTACTTTGAGTAAAAAATAGGAAACTACTTCAGAGATGTTGCAGCATTGAGCAACTTTTTCATACCCATCCAAGTTTTGTAGATTTCTAAGAACAAACCTTTTTTTTTTTCAGAAGGTGAGAAACAATAGATGGGTGTTAAGCAGAATGTGTCCTTTACAACTCATGAAGATGCTATAACCTCATCATCTAAAAGCCAACAAAAAATTCCCATCAATATTGAAAAAGGCCACTGCTAATGAGCATCCTGAGTGGAAGACGATGGCCGTGGGACACTGAGGACTGTCTCAGGTACAGGACATGCCTGGCCAAAGGCGGCTCTGCCCAAGGAGATGGAGCCAGCGCAGGGACACCTGAGTGAGCAGAAACCTGGGCTTCTCAGGCACTGTGAAGCTCTGGCACTGCTGCCGTCTACCTCCTGGGCTTGGACATTGCACTCAACAATGATCTTTCACATGCAATTCTTATAATTCTTGGGTTACCTGTGCCCATTGACTCACCCTTGGACCAAGACCAGTATAGAAGCATCATGAGTCTCAACGTTCCCTTTATCCTGTAAACACAACTGTCCCTGCTGCAGCGCTTATGCCACTTTTATGCTCGAGAAGCACCAGGACTAGCTTCACCTTGGCTCCTTACTACAACTTCTCACCGAAGAGTCCCCGTGCTGAACTGATAAACTCATTTATTCCAAGTACTACTTCAGAGAAGCCCTACAATTCTTCTTTTGGCAGCCATGCCTCCTCTCGCCAAGCATGAGTCCACGGTGGACCAGCTGCTTGGGCATCTGCGCATCAGCTGTCTGTGCCACATGTCCAGCCCAGGGCATCTGAGCCCTCACAATCAGCGCTTTGTCACTCAGAGCAAATACTGCATTTCTGGGCTCCTCCTCATGTTAGCTGCAGGGCACCCCAGGAGATGGTAAAAATTGATTACACTCTAAGTCATTTCTGGAAGAAACACTGCTGTTCAAAATGTGAGTGTTTCCAGTCTGCACTTGTTTCATTAGGGATAAAAAAAAACAGAAACAAAACTAAGAATAAATCTGCAGCCCCGCAAATAACAAACGATTCACTTAGAGAGTTTCTAACATTTCCATCCTGTCACTGCCTTTGAAAGCCAGTTTGAAACAACCCCTGCCTACCAAATTGCAGAGGAATTATTCTCAATTACAGCTCTCGTCTGTTAAAAAGTGTAGTCACTGATCAGTGCTGACCTCCCCTGCGACAGGTCAAATAGATGAAAAATTCTGAGAGCTGCTCAGTTTTGAAGCTCCATGCAGAGGGAGACAGAGAAAGAAGGAAAGAAATAAGGTTCCTTTGCTCAGCTTGATTTTAGTCCTTTTTTGTGTGTGTTATTAGTGAAACCGCATTTGCTTTCTCCCCGCTGAATAAATTGCACATGGCAATGCAATTTTCTTTAAAGTCATTAGCTTAATGTTTTAATTTTGGTATCATTTGCGGAAATCTTCACACAATCAATCACTTCAGCTTTTGTTTCCGAGTTCTGGACAGTTCTGCTGAGCAGCACAACTTCTCTTCTCTCCCTGTTGCTGTTCCTATATAACTAGGCTGAATATAAATCTGGTAGGATTCAGCAATGTCACACTGCTGGGAGAGACCTATTGCTGGGGACACCTTGCCAAACTACAGAGTAATCACTGAAAACACTCTTTTGAAGCAGATTTGGGTTAATTAAATTAAACTCCATGAAGAGAGTTTTTCTTAAAAAAAATATCTGACATTTACCTGCGACTGTTCCCTCCAAGAAAAGAGTTTCTGTGAAGAGACACTGGCCTAATGAAAGGTAAACACTAAATAGTCTCACTCAAGACTGACTTAGCAAAGTCTATATACTCCTGCAACCGCAAGGTAGAGCTGTTAATTAGGAGTGGGAGCTATTTATATAGCCGGGCTGCCACTTCTGAGGATTTTTAAAAGATCAAAAGGACCAAAGAAAGAAGTGTCCCCTCAGGAGCACTTCCAACCCACATTTAGGTCAGCTCATGACTGATCCTCCAGCTGTACCAGATGTGGTTTATTAGAGAATACTGTGTTCTGCCCCCAAAAGAAATGCAGTTATTAATTTCACAGGAAAGAGCACAATCCAGCTTGTGCAGCCTGGGCGGGCCAAAGGAAACAGGAAAGTGACATTTTGATGTTTTGCTTATGAATGAAAGCAAAAGTCTTCAAGAAAATGCTCATTTTCATATTCATCTGCTACTCTACTATTTTTTCCACAACTAAAATGAACAGGAAAGGGAGGTCCAGAGCTGGTAAATGCTGTTAAGATCACAGGCTAAACAGAAAAAAAAAAGAAACACAAGCACAGAACCTATAACTTCACAAGCCAAAATGTAAAAAGAGCTGTTTGTTTGGGTGTGGGTTTTTTGTTGTTGCTTGTTTGTTTTAAAACAACAAAAACCAACCAACCAACAACCAAAACAACCAAAACCACACACACAAAAACAACCAAACAAAAATACCACCAGCGAAACCATCTGACATGACACCGCATTTTTATTCCAGATTAACCAGAACTGTCCCTTCAATCTACACTAAATGATTTCCAGGTTGGGATGCTGCATGTCTGATGGGAGAACTTGCTTAATTAAATCAGACTGATTTCAGAAGAAAATGTTATTCTGGAACAAAAATCCAAATCATTTATTTTTAACATGTCAAATCTGATATTTCTTACAGCTGTGCATGCCAACCACAGAAACAATTTTTATGCATTGACTATTTTAAGAAGCAAATAAATTATTTGTGTGAAAAAACCCCACACAAATTCAGCTGCCTGCACTCCTTTGCTTAAGGCGGCAAGAAACCATTTTGTTGCTGGTTTTGCCTCTTAACTAATTACGAGACAAACTTTTGGGTTTTGTTACCCTCAGCTTTAAACACAAGCAACCACTCCAGCCTGGTGGGACAATTCCAACCCGTGAGGCTGGGTCTCTAGTTTCCACTCCTGTAAGTTTTCTGCCTTATTCCAAGAGCTGGAGCAGCCCGTTAGCACACAATATTTTCTCCCCATGACAATACTTAGACCCAGTAACCACAGCATCTCTCAGCTTTCTTTTTGATTAAAGGTTGAACAACGGCTTCTCCACTCTCAGGCATTTTCTCAATTGCTTGACTCATTGTTATTGTTCTTCTCTGCAGTTTCACTATTTTCACCATCCTGTGAGCAGCAGAGCTGAGCACAATACTGTAGCACGGGTCTTGCTGATGTGATATGTGGGAAAGTAAAAGGCTTTGGAAAAGATCATTTCATCAGCTCCACTGTCAGCAGAAGCCTGCTTTAAGTTCATCAAAACAAAGTGCTGTAGTCATGGAAACTGCCCTAAAGTCCCCTGCAATTAACGGGTTGTTAATATTTTCAGCCTCTTCAATTCTAGATATCTATGTACCAGCAAACCTATTTAAAAAACAAGAAAAATAGAAGGCCAATTTCACTTCAAGTGAAGTGAATATGTAGGAACAAGAGCAATCCCAAGGCAGGTTTCCAGCACAGTAGTACCAGTGCTGACAAAGCGCTGATGAAGTGATTCAGAGTCATTCTGCGGACCAAGATTTGGCACCAAAAACTGGGACCTGAAGGCTTCTTGTTCTTAATTCCTATAGTAATTAGCATAATCTCAGGGATGGGGAATCTTGGCACTGTAGGTGATTTCCAACTACATTTTGGCCATGACTCCTTACAGACATTATTTTTTGTATAAAAGGTGATTTTTCCCAGCTCTTACATATGACACTGCACCACTAAGAGATTTCCATCCTTTTCTCTAGAAAGGATGAACAAAGTAACAACTGTAAAACCTTCAGCAGCCCCACACTCCACCTTCATCTGTTGAAATGCTGTCCTAAGACTAGCAGAAAACGACCTATGTTTCACCCAGTCCTTGAGAACAAAAGGCCTCACAATAATTATCTTTATTATAATTGCAATTTTAATAATGTGACAAGAGACGTAGCTCAGAAGATACTCCGGAGACCTTTATCAATTAAGCTCACCTCCTCAGTTACTATTGCTACTCATACAAGGTCTACAGCATTTTTCAGCTTCACTATCTTGGGTGGTGATAAATACCATTTTATGACTTTCCAGATGTTAGTGTACAAAGTCTCTTTCATTATTCATGCTCCATAAACCCATACGAAGAGCTGGGCACAGATCAAGCACATGGGAAACCTAATTCCAATAATATCTCACCATATTTTAGAAGTAATTTAGCAACAGCATTCTCAGTGCCTTTATTTATGAAGGTTATCTGCTTTAGAAATATATAAAGCCTCTACTTGTCTTTTTACAGAAGTTTTTCAGTACTGAAGCTTGTAATACATTGTGATAGCATAAGTCATGCAAATGGCCAACAAGGGATAACGCCTGCATACAACGAAGGGTTTGATTTAACTGAAAATCTCTGTTTTGAAAGTAAAGCTTCCTAAGGATGTTAGGCCTAGAAGTTGACCTGGTGGCTCATCTATCATGACTTTGTGTGGTTAAACATGAAGGAGTCAAAGACTTAAAGAGCCGAAGAAGAGACAAGCGACTATGGCTGCAGTTCTCTTTTTTACCCAGGATTTGTAAAATTTTATTTCGCATTTTAGTAGACCAGAGATCTCAGTTTAAGACATTTCCTAGCTACCTGGTTGATCACATTACATGATGTGCCTTCAAAATGGAATATTAGGTTTTTGTTAGTCCACTAAAAAATGCCACCAAAAGATCTGTTTTACATTGATGTTGGCAAAGACTAAAATACTTTGCAAGATAAAAATCTGCTTTTACATTTTAAATGTTAGCAGCATGGTCTTCTTTCTGCAGATGTGTTCCAGCCTCTGGGATCAGAAATCCCCAAACAACTAGTAAGCAGCAAGAATAACAGCAGAGAGATCTTTAGATTCAAACTTGTCTCCATCCCATTAAAAGGTCTAAGTGAAAAGCAATATCCCTGATTACTCTTACACCTACATTATGGGTGATACACTTGAAGGCAGATGGATGTGAGTCATAGTCTTAAGTGATACAGTGTGCAAACTGCCCAGTGAAGCCAGTGATGCTCTGAGAGAACCAGCAGCTTCTGAAGACAAGGACCAGGATTACACCAAAACCGCGAGAATCCACAGGATGAGGTTTGCCTGTTAAGTTTTCTCACCCTAGAAGATGCTATTAAGCAGACCAAAGGGCATGAGATCTTTGGTAGACTCAGAAATCCATGAGGTCTAGTGGTAAAACACCCTTTCTTGCTTCATGAAGGCTAGAGGCAACACTACCATATGTTTCTGAATTTCCTCCAGCTTAATTCATAATCTGCCTTCATGCAGAAATGAAGAATGCGGGGAGGATAAGCAGTAGAAAATGAACCAAAATCCTATACCACATGTATTTGTATGTAGGTGAATACTACCTTTTTTAATAATGCTTTGTGTTTCACTGCCAAGATATCAGCTAGAACATATGCATCAAATCATCACTTTCACAGAGCCAAGTTTGAACTAAAATTATGCATTTTGTTCTAATTTCTTTACGGGACACAACCAGAACAAAATAATTGCCACCCTTTTTCTGTACAAAGCGCCCTTCTAGGCAGCCGCTCGCCCACGGCTTGAACAGTTCAGCTCAAAGGAGTGCGTCCCTCTTCACTTTCTGAACCCAAAATCTCACAGTGACTGCCAGTGTGAGCTCTGGCTCTCGGTCCTCATCTTGGTGAGTGCATCGAGGTGAATTCACTGTTTCTGTCCTCTCCCTATTGCTGGCATAGCCCGTACTCCATACAAAGGGAATCAGACTGTGGCTCTCTGGGACTCACCAACACGTTCTGCACACTCTGCGAAGTGCAGCAAGGTCACTCATACACCACAGGCAGGGCTGCCTGGAACAGAGGGTGACATCTGCACCCAGAAAACAAAATTCCAGTGTTAAATGAAAGAACTCACTTCACCTTTTAAACTAAACCAAGGTAAATTGGCTTTTACTCCTGACATCCTTCCAGCTTTGCAAAACTCACACGTAGAAACACTAAACTATCTTCTGGCCACTTCATGTTAAAGTACAATTCTGCATAAATGAAAGTGATAAGGACAGAACTAAGAATTACTAAAAGGTTTAGATTATTTCAAGGAGTTTTGGTATTTCAAAAAGCTCCCAGCTCCGTTTATTACATACAGGAATTTCATAATTGATTCACTGAAATTAGGATCAAAACAAAAGTTTAAGGAACTCTTGAGGAACCATGAAGTGATTGTACATCGACATTTTTCATCTATAAACTCAATTCTGTTATTACAAAATCTCGCCTGCATGTTCTGATGATGGATATAACAAACATATCATTTGCCTCAGAGCCAAAGGAGAAATTAAAAATGCATTAATTCTTGCAAATTTGGGATACAGCCATTTTGTTTTGTTCTATTGTTAAAAAAAGAAAGTTTAAACAAGATGAAAATTTCATCTGAAACATAATCCTGAAACTCCTAGGGTCCACTACAATGCTTGGACAAAAATCAAATACATTCTATCCAAAGTATGCCACCAGCTTCTATCAAAAAATTATATGTTCAGTCACAAATGGTTATTGTAAAATCTTTATTAACCTAAGTGCATATAAAAATTGTGAATTCTTAATACAAAGCAGTATTTGACTTTTAAATTTCATTTTAAGCTTGCCCTGTTCACTTGGAATGTGATTACAGAGTAAATTAAAAAGTAATCACATGTGAATTACATTTCCTCATGAATGTAATGACTTCAGGAGACTGATTAATGTTAAGCAGTGCCTGTCCTACCTCATGCATACCTTCCCAGGTGAGATGTGCAAGATAGCTGTCGTGAGCTGATTTAATTTCCTTTCTCTGGTAGTCCAGTGAGAAATGCTGAACAGAAACCAATTCAGCGTGTTCATTAGATCTGTATATGTTTGCTTCTTTTGTCCATCCAAGCACCATCTGCAAAATGCTATCAGTGTCAGCTTATGATTGTGAGCAAGACCCAGGAGACTCAGCTCATCCTCTACACTGTATTCTAGCCAGGAAAACTCTTTACATTTAGATAGAACAACTCAGCTAGTTCATAAAGCAAGAGATACGTATGTGTCAATGCATTAAAGGCTGATGAAAAAGAATATCTTGTCAATAAACTAGGAAATAGCCCTGTCTAGGAAAATACACACACACAAATATACATACACTTATTAAAAAAAAGCTGTACATAACTCAAAACATGCCCAAAATATTGTTTGGAAAATAAGTTTTTTATTTGGATGCATGTATGAAATTAAAACTCACGATCTTACAGGAATAATTTCTTATCTATGAGTAAAATAGACGTCACACAATTCTGTCTCTAACACAATAGTCACGGAATGGCCCAGTTCAAACTTTGCTTCCCAAATATTGTTTTTAATTTAAATAAGAACCAGAAAGAATATCAGCCTAATCCCCAGGTTTGTTTGGATCAGTTCTCCTTACATCTCCTCCTCCTCTTTTCCCAGGGAAAGACCCATATCCCTCTCTTATTCTTAACTTTAATAACGCATTGGAATCCACTTAATATCATGACTCATGTGAGTCACAAGAAATCAATGTGCCTTTCTGCACAGGTTTGTATGCTACTATATGTAGTTTCTGTTAAGATAACCATATTTCTGGACCCTTCGTAAGAAAAACATTCCACGAGATACAGAAAATCAGAAAGGTGTTTAATGTTTATGAGAACAGGTAAATGCAGAATGTTCTCTGAAGGCAGCAAAGGATGATGTCTTCAAAGGAACTAACCCTACATGACCCATCACTGGTCTCAGACGGTGATACTGGTGGTTTTTCAGTCTAAAGACATCTTGGTGGGCAATAGCATGAATGCAAATGAAAATATAGAGACCAGCATTTAAAACAAACAAACAAACAAACAAAACAAAAAAAAACACAAACAAAAAAACCCGTATATATATATATATATATATGTGTATATATATATATATGAAAGTATAAGACCCAGCAAAGATTGTAGACCAACCTAACAGAAGTTAAAAGGCTAAAGCATTAATTTTGCAGCTTAATTCAGCCTTGTAAATACTAAACACAAAAGCATAGTCTAATTGTTCCAGAGCACAGTTCATTTCTGCTGGCAAGAGAACCGTTTTGAATTCTAAGTGTGCTTTTTAGTGGCAGCACGACAATAAATTCCAGCATCTTAACGAGGCTTTTTACAATTTTATATACATATGTATATATATATTCCTTTTCATTACCTCGTGTTGCCACTTTCCATTATTTGTGCATCCTCAGCAGCAAGGCTTTGTTTCTTACCGATTTTCCTCCCCAACCCAAGGCCGTTCGACCTCCTCCTAGTGCTCCAACACACCAGCACCCAACGCTTCTCCTGCTTTTGCTGTCCTGGGAAGGTCCCAGGTGGGACCACCCTCTCACAGCCTCATTTGTTGGCTGCCTCTGTTCTCTTCCAGCATCCAGCTGTGTCCAAACAAGTCACATTTTGGACTGGTTAGATAGTAACTGCCCCATTTAAAATTCTATATTTTGAAGCAGCAACAAGTAAAAACTCCACAAACTAGTCTGTCTCCTGATGGGAATAAAATTCCATGCAAGTAACCAATTTATAATCTATTTTTATATGTGAAAGTTCAAAATATCTAAAATATCTGCTTAAAAAGGTCACCCGTAACAAGAGACAACATCATTATGTGACTATAAATAAAAATATTTTCTCAAAGGGGAGCCATTACATATTGTGTAATGTCATGCTTATTTTCCAGTCCATGAGATTATTGCTTTAAATTTTCCCCTTGACACCCAGTATTCCAGTTTCCCTTCCCAAGAAGGTTGCACAATCACAAGACACCACTTTTCAGAGAGCATATGACGGTGCTGTCCTCCTATCTGCTTCTTTTTTATTTCCTTGGACATTAAGGATCTTGAGAGTCTATTCATAAAGACAGCAAGAGGTACTACTGCCCAAACTATCATTCTGTCTCTTAAATAATATCACTGGAAATTAATTGGCATTAGTTCACTTGGTCAGAGTTGTCTGGAGATGTTTACAAACAGCAGCCATGGTTGACTGATTACAGAGAAGTAATTAATTTAGAAAAAGGATATTGTAAAATAAGAATCCAATATAATCTCAGCAGGTGTTACTGTAGTCAGAAGAACATATGAGAGCAAGAATGCGGAATATTGAGACTGCACTGGCAACACCTGTCCTGCACATAGGAAATTGTTTGGTTTGGTTTTTTTATTACTTGGCCTCTTCCAGTTGTAAACATACTTGTAATTACAAATACTCAATTCAGACCTTAAGTTAGTTGTTTACTAGAATAAAGATTCAGAGTGCAAGCACAGTATTTCTCTGCCCAGAATGAGAATCCTACAGCATACACTGCTTGTAATCAGTATTACCATTGAGACATTCTTCTGCAAAACATGGTTCCTGAATTATAAATGAAAATAAAATGAAACATCTAGCTTGGCACAGGTTACTTCAGTATGCACCTACTGCCATTTTTCAGGGCAGGATGTTTTCAGAAGCATGTTAGTGTGGAAGTTGGGATGCCTGAGTCTGTTTGAGTTCTGCAATTCTTGTGCTATGCTTCTTTTCCAAATGACATCTTACCTCCCTGCCCCATTCTCCTGCCATATTTGCTTATTATGCTTGCTTACTTTCCAGTCTCTTCTCAATCGCTTACTTTGTGTTTGTGCACCATGTAACTTAGTGGAGTTCCATCTTCTCCTTTGCACCCGGTAAGCCTGACACTGCCCAGTTCAGCAGTTTGGTCCAGCTCTCTTTTCTCACTGACCTATTGTTTCTCCTTCCTCACACATAATACAATGTCCAGAAAGCAAAACAAAAACCTTGATAAGCTTAGTGTTTCTCTGCTATCAGCACTTTGTACACAAAATACAAAACTACTAAGACTTTAATATTACCTGATGCAGTGTATCCGTGAGATAGATATGGCAGCTAAGGGCAGTGCTCATATGCATTTTTTTCAGCCATATAATAGATTTTCTCTGTTAGAAGTTATGTACTGCAAAACTAGTAGTATAATCAGTCACCGAACTATGCCACTTATGAAATCATAAGGCAGCCTGGGGAAAGCTTTATGAATAGAAAGCCTAAAATTTTAGCATGTTTTCTACTGACTATTTTCCATCTATTTTTGAAAAGCACCAAACGAGAAAGGATTTCAAAACACATATTTATAAGGGACATAATTCTGGATCCATCTCCTCTCACATAAGGCAGTAGCACAAAGAAAGAGGAAAAAACAAAAAAGCTCACATAAGGCTGGCACCGCCTTTCTGAGTTACGACACAGCACGAGCAATTCTAATACAGAACTATCCTCCAACTTAGCTGATATTGCTGGCTTTACACTGAAGATTTGCCCAGCTCCCAACACTATCCAGTGCAGAAGGCCATTCATGTCCCAGCAAAAACACAGTTCAGCTACAGAGAGAACATGATTCATGAAAAATAAAAATAATAATAATCCTGTTCCTGGTGCTCTTTTCCTTAACTGCTTGGAAATTCAGGTTCAAGGCCAAAGGAGTAAAGAGACACTTCTCTAGCTAGTTCCATGGACTTGCAGCTTGGCATAGCAGAAGAAAATTCAGCCCAGAGACACTTTCTGAGGAAGCTGAAGGAGCTAAAGTGAATCAGTGTCTCCTCAACAAAGCCATTGTATTGTTATGGAGCTCCACAATACTGCACACATCGCTACATCATAGCAATGTGGCAATTAAACTCTTCTAAACAAAGCAAGTTTGAAAAGCCCTCAAGGGATGGGCCAAACCATTCATCTGAACACATTTCACTTGGAAAAACTTATTTGACTGTTACCAAAGAACAAGAAGAAACCACAACATCTTTAACTGCCTATGCTCAGCATGTAGAAAAACGAATTTATTACGCAGACAACACATAGAAAGTTGGGGGGGGAAGACCAGTATACCTTTTAAAACTAAGAACACTGATTTGGGATGCAGAAAACCCAACATTAAATCTCTACGCTGTTTCTTTCAGTGGTTTGAATCTGGTTCATGTCAAATGAATGCTCAAAGCGCTTGGTAACTTTGAAGTGCAGCAGGTTACTTGCTCTTGTATTTTGTAAAACCTTTCAAAAGACCTTTTCATTCCAGTGAAAATGAAGCTGATTTCACAGTATCATGTTTTTGTGCACCTTGGAATCGGTGTCTTCCAGCCAGCCGTATTAGCATTCTCCAAGATTTCATGCAAAAATAAGTAAAATTGCCTTAAATCATCTCAAAAACCTTGACAGCAATTTAGGATTAATGTTCTCAAAAGCCTTGATCCAAAATATTAAAATATGGATTGATTCATCAAGGTGTTCAGTAAATATTTCTTTAACAACTGATTTTAAATTGGCATTCTGCCTTGACCACCTATTGTAAGAAGATGAGCTGATAGAGAAAACCAAGGATTTTCAACAAAGCCATGAAAGGCTGTTGTTATTCTGACTGGCCTTGGAGTCCCATTGTCTCATAAAGACAGTAGCCAAACCTCCAGGAGTTACAACTGAAGAAATAGTCTATTTAAAATGTTTGGGTTTTTTTCTGACTTTTGCAGTTAGGCTTCTTGCTACATGAATGCAAAAGGGCAGCAGTGAAAGACACAACAGTAATTGCTTCCAGCGGCACCACAACCTTCAGGCATCATTAAGAAGTCCAGCTAGCTTTTTGAAGGTAACAATTATGCCCTTATACTATGTAATTTTAAGACAATTGGCTGAAATGTCAATTCATGTCTTGCGTTCTTTGTCTTACTAATAAAATAAATAAAATATACTCCACTACTAAGAGTATTAAGTGGTACATTTTCCTTCTGAAAGAGATATAAAACTGTCATTAATATGTTATGAGAGAAGATTATAGTCCTAAATGTAGCTATACTTTCTACTTCTGACATGTCAAATTAATCTTTGCTTACACCATTACATGAACTAGACACAGGATGGAAATTCATGCCTCTGTAAAAAGACACTGCAGGACCTCTGCAATACTCAATTTCCATTGTAAGTGCTATGTGAGAACATGGACCTCATTGCTGCTATGAATCTTATGTGAACGACTCAGTTCCATTACAATCGACAATGTATCCTAAAACTGTTAGCAAGATGGACAAAGCAGAACGTGTTACCTGCACTAGTCGAATATTGTCTACCAAGGACATATTACATATATGGTGTATATTATGTAAATTTATGTTCAGAGTTGTTAATTCATGATCCATATGAAAAATCTACATGGTTAATAACCACACAGAACTTTAGCTGCCTCACAAGACACACAGCAGATTACAAACCAATCTGACTATTCGTGAACATAGACCTAATCTTCACTTCTGCAGGAGAATTGCATCCAAGTTGGACTGTCTAATTTTAAGATTAAAAATGAAATAAAGACCAAGATTAATAACATTCACACTTTTTAAACAAAGATTGCCAGCCAACATATTTTAGGGAAAAGGCCCAAATTAGTTCTGCCAGCTTCTTTTTAAACAGTTACATGATATAGTGATAAGAGGAGTAACAGTCATGGTTAAAAAGTCAACTGCAGAGTGTTCAGAGGACCTAAGCACGGCATATTAGAAGCTCCAAAGGAAAACAAATACAGAGACAGTTAATCACAATTAATTCCCAGAGCTTCCAGCCATGGCCATGTAACCTCAGTTCTTTTGTAAATACATTGTAAATTATAGGGATTCAGGAAGCAAGGAAAGGAAGATGAACTGAAAATGCTTTATCACCAAAACTTTGAAACAACAGCATCGCTCCATTAGGCCTTGTTTAGTGCAAGAAATTAGATTGTTCTGACTGTGCATTGATTAGTAGGTACCGTAAATGTGAACGCACTATATCTCTACGCTACATGTTTTTAAAATATTGCATTTCTCCATATAAGGAGGAAAATAACGTTATCAAACAAAACCCCTGAAATCACTGAAATCTGGGGGAGTTTTTCTAGCACTGAATTTCCTGCTGCCACCACATGGTCCTTTGACAGTGCACACAAGCATTTGCCGAAGTGGCCTCAGGGAGCCAGGTCCTGGTGCAGCACCCGGCTGTGTGTGCAGAGGCTCTGGGCAAATGGTTCTTTGCGACTCATCTCAACATGCCTGGTTGTGAAAGAAGGACTCAAAGTAATCTCTTTATATGGAAATGTCACCATTTAAAGCACCTTTTCTCCACACCTGCCAGGTCCAGAAAGGCTGTCAGAAATCTCTGCTCTGAATAGCACAAGCTGAGATTTGTTGTGTTGGAAAACACTGAACCTTAACTTGGTCCCTGACTTGGGATTCGGTATTATCTTTGAGCAGTGAAATCCTTCACTTGGATGGGAAACAATGAAATCTCTGTGGCATGCAGATGTTTTAAACAGCAACCCAAAACAGTATGTTACCAGACAGAAGGTTGGACTGTATCCAGTAAGACATGATTTATATACCATCTACCACATGTGCATCAGGAGAACATACAGAAAAGCAGAGGTGTGTGCCATCTATAAATATAATACCTACATGTATATCAACACACACAGGTGTGCATGCTGCTGAAGTACAGCTGTTAAAATTATACATTCAAAGAATACAGATTTCACCTGATCAATCATTCAAGATATATTTACCTTTAATCTGCATAAAGAATATGATGAGAAAGCCAAATATGTCACTGTGAAAATGTGCTAAGATATTCAGAGTGCCCAAAGCAAAACCTTAACATTATAAAGCATTTTAATCACATTTTTATAGGGGCAGTCATATAAATGTATACCACTGCCGGAAACCCGACCTTTTTTGATGGCTTGTCAAGCATGAAGTGAGCCAAGAATGCCCTGGAATCACCCACATTTATTTGTAAACTCACTTTTAAAAATTAGATATTAGGCTGAAGTGAAAATCAAAATCTGAAGGGGTAGCACAGAAGCATAGTAAAACTTGATAAGTCTATTTATATAAGAAATTATCTAAAGTAGTAAGAGCACAGCAACTACAATTTTCACTTAGATCATGTCTTTCAACTTGAACTGCTACAGACCTTTCTCAGTTGGTCCTTTTTGGGTATTTCAAAGTGCCTTGAAAAGTGAAATAGGGCCTTAAAATTCACTATATTAAAAAAAAAAAAAAAAAAAGTGGGGGGAAGGCAAAGGTCTTCCCTAGAAACAGTGCATCTGCATCAAAAGCCAGCCAGAAAACTCCATCCTCCATGTTATATTAGAACTGGGGAAAGGCCACCACAACAAGCAACCTGTGAAACAGCATGGGAAGCTACTGCCACCTTCTTTAATTCCATCTCCTCGGCTACCCGTCCCGTTCAGTTATTCTGAGTCTCTTCTGTCACTAAATTTGCAGGGTCAGGATGTTAAAAAGAAGCCATCGTGCCTTCCTTCTGCCTGGGCTGACAAAGAGAGTCTCTACACTGAATCACACTCATTTCCATTCACAGCAATTTCTTGCAAGAGGCAGGTTGGTAAGATATTGGACAACCAAACCCAGAGGTAATTAGACCATTGGAAAATCTATTCGCACCTTGCTACCTGCAAGAAGTGAGAGGCCTGGGAACGAGGAGGAAGGTAGCAATAGAATGTATGTTTGGCATATGTGTGTGCATGCAAATGGAAGAGAGAATGTGCATATATACACACCAAGTAATGGAAATTATCTATGCCAATCCATGCCATGGATTATAAATACTAAAATAAGAAGGTAACATAGTGCAATTGACTTTCACTCAGCAGAACTCAGCATTGTTGCCCACAATAAGATATGCTTTAGTAGCCTCTTTGCAAAGTTTTGGAGAATTTTTTGAATGGAGGCTGGCACACAATTCCTGATGGGCAGAAAATCAGTTATTTGCTTTGCATGTGTCTATATGTCTAAATAAGTTCTCTTCCAATTACAAGTATTGGCTGCGTCTCGCTGAGGATGGAAAAGATCTGCTTGAGTGCTTTTAGTTCGCCCCTTTCAAAAATATGGAACGGCATTTTGTAATTGTTATGTGAATATTTGCCAGGTATATACTGATGCCAACTTGTTTGTTTTGACTGAAAGCATAGAAAACTAGATGTAATTGTTCTGTTAAAATGTGAAATTAAATTTGGCTAATTTTGCTAAAAGACATAGTGGTTTTCTGCCACCCCTTCCCCTTTTTTAAACCTACCATAACTTGTTTTAAAGACCTCTCAGTCCTAATGGGATGAAGTCACCCCTGATACTTGACAACTAAACACAGCTTATTACTATAAATAAAGGCAACACGAAAAGACATTAAAAACAAATACTAAGTTTATGGCAAATTAAAAGATTTTCATATAGAATTTTCAGTAAACCTTGTGCAACACGGCAGAAAAGCAGTCTACTGATGGATAGCAATCTATCTAGGAAAAATAGGATTTCATCCACATGACTGCATGGATTACCAAAAGATCATAGGTAATTTCATAGCATTACCTCCAAGAAAATAAGAGTAATCTTAGCATATTGCTACAGGGAGGGGTCCTGATATTAAGGGGATGATGATGACCTTGGAATATAAATGAGGAAGAAGAAATGAAAGGAAAATTATCTGTAATTTTTGTTCTCAAGAACTAGTAATTCTAAAGAATCCCTAGGTGAGCTCCATGCCTCATGACTTTGACAGAAGCAAAGCATTCTGAGCTACTTAAATATCATCTTGGTGATGGATACCTGCTTATCCTATTGCCATGTCTTTTATAGGAAATTTTCACCCTTAAGTTTTTCTGTTCTGCTCACCCATATGCAAAAAGCTTGTTAGAGCAACCACTACATTTCAATCATTTCACTGAGAAATGTCTCCTTTTTATTTTCCTTGGGCAATACCAGTTACTGTTTTGAGGAAACAGCTTTTGCCAAGAGCTATCAAACACTAGACTACTGCAATTATTTCTTCCTTTAAACAAAAAAGAATAGTTAGAGTGCTGTTCATTTTAAAATAAAGACAACAGTACGCTTTCTCTTTCTATCCGCTTCAGTGCAGGTATTAAGAAGACTCTATTGAAACACCAAATTTGAGTTTTATTTGATCAGTGGTGGGATCACTTTGTGGTATTGTTTTATGTAATTTACTGCTTTTTTTTTTTCTCAAAATGGTGCCATCCTTAAGGACATCAGGTAAAATATGCACTGTAGCCAATAGAAGACATGGCATTGCTAGCAAAACAGAAAGGTCATTTTACATTCCCTTTTACAATCCCCAAGAGAGTTATTTTTCTAGTTCAGAGAGCAGTGCCAAAATGAAATTCCAGCGGTAGCTCACCGCACTCACTACCATAGAGGAAATCAAGAAACAGAGACAGATGTAGAACCTGTTGAGGAGATAAACAACGCAGGCAACTGCTGAGTTCCTGTTACTCTTATTATTTGAGCTAAGATTAAAAACTCGTTAATGAGCAAAAGCCACCCTAAGAGACGGAGCCAAACATCCCATTGTTTTGCATTTTGGCATAGGCTTTGACAGTATGGAAGCACAGACAGAAGGAGATCAATCGCTTTCCTGCAGATTTGGTAACACACATCCATCAGGTTGCACAGTCGCCTCAGCCTACAGTCTGAGCCAATAAAATACTCAAGAGTAACCAAGAAACAGCAGCACAACAGCCACGTGCAGACACAGCAGAGTCTTCCTGCAATATGCAAAGAGATGCAGAGAAATGAGTAAAGTGTGAGTAACATTCAGGAAACGTATACAGAGTAGGCCAGCATGTACAGTGAAGCATGTAGCATCTAAATAGCCAAATTACATATACTGTATTTTAGTAAAATTAATGACGAACTGAACTCAGAGGCACCTCATCTAAATTTGAAATGGAAATATGCATCTGCCGTGTTTATTTCATTATTATTTCATGAGGAGCCTATGCTTGTTTATGAAATCTTAAAGTATATTTAAGCAATCAAGCATAATAGTGGTGTAATTATCTCAAACCTATTGCAGTTCCAGGACTTTATGAGAACACTAAGTGCATTTCACGTAGCTAGCTCCTAAGGTGCCGCACTCACTAAAAAGAAAGGAGCGCTCACAATCACTGGACAAGACAAAAACCAACATGTTACCTGAATGGGGAAGGCAACTCAGCAGTGATGTAAACTGGCACCAGTCCCATAAACTGTATCCACAACCTTCACGGCGCCAGCCTGAAGCCTGGAGCACAGATCTTGCAAGATCGTATTTTTATTGGGCTCAAAGCAAACTCTGTAATGCATTTCTGAACCTGGCATCTGTGCCTTGCAGCCAGCTGGCAATACAGTTGCCAGCTTTAGGGGAAAAGAATACTGTTGGGAAGTTGGTATATAATGAAAATGATTGAAAAGAGGCTTTGCACTTAATAACACTGCTGCCATGGTGATCTCTTTTCCATTCTGCTGCTCACTGGGTTGAAAGCACTTGCCTGCTCCCCTTCACATGTGATATCAGCTCTTTTTTGGAGACAGAGGTGGTAATGCTTGGCAGCTTGCATATCAGCAGGGCAGCACAAAGCAGAAAAACTCCTTTGGGCCATAAGAGAAGGGACAAAGCAAATAGCTAGAACTTGCAAAGAGGTTATTGTTTTAAAAAAAGTGAGCAAGAAGCCCCATTTTGGGAACTGTCCCCTGTGCATAAACAAAAAGACAACACAAAGGATCATTCAGTGCTTAACATTTGTGGAAGACACGTTTTCTGTCAACATCCTCAATACGCTCCTATCAAAAGTTAAGAATTTGAAGGAGGAAAAGACAAGACACAGAAGGGAAAGTGACAGCAGAGGACAGGCATCGACAGAGACCAGCAAAGACCTTTCCCTTCTTTCCAAAGCAATCTGAGTTATCGCAGCTCAGAAATCCGCTTGCTCAAGCCAGGCAAAGTTCTTGTCCAGGTTTGCTACTGCCAGAACACATTTCCAGCAGATGTGGGCCACTTTTCCTGTGAAATCAAATACGGAGATAGGGTTGGTATTTTCAGAGCAGGACTCTGAAAATGTCACCTTGGATTGGACTCAGATTCCAGACAAAAATATCATTTGTCTTCTTAAAATTGATCCGGTTAACCGGACTCTTTGCACTCAGTAAAAGCGAAACGGGGTCAAATGCAGGAAAGATCATGGGCTGCACAAATTATTCTCAAGCTAAGCTTTTCACAGACAACATATCTAATTATTAATGATGTGAGGAGTGTGAAAAGCGAGCTCCAGGAAAACATGTTGTAAATCTTGCCTGAAGGTCTACCTGAAACTCAGCTCAAAGAATCGCGGCTGCTCTAAATTCTGCTACACACCTTTGAACTTTCAGTCTTGCTGTGGTAAAATCAAGACAAATGGGAGGTGACAGCTAAGCAGCAATGGGTTCCTTAGTATAAAACGAAATTCATTAGATGAACTTTCTAAGGGTCTGTACAGTGTTTCACCCTGAAAGAACAGCTTTTCTACGGCCTGTTTCAAGACACCCAAGACAATCTAGTTTCCAGACCAATCCGGATGCAGGGGAGTTTGTCAAAAAATTCTGAACTGATGCAAAAACTGGATACACTGTCACTGACAAGGATTAGGAGGGTTCCTTTATGGTGCTACTGTAAAAGGATTAGTTCTTTGGTTTTACAGTGTAAATCCCTAAAGGGAGAGGTTTGCTTTTTTTTTTTAATATATATGAACTACAAAAATATTACAGTATTTCTTTGTGAGATATGAACTTACTGCAATTTTTAAAACACTCTTCATCCTTCTCTTTATTGCTGTATTCCAATCGTCAAACAACATTTCCTATGCAATCCTTGCTTTTATCTCACCCTTTGCTTTATTAGCTCTGTCCTTTTCAGCCTTAGTTCTACTTTTCAGGTGATTTTTGATTAATTTGTGATCACTGCTTCTGGGCATCACATTCTTTAAGATACACTATTGTGTCGAGGTACATACAAGCGAAATAACATCCTTTCTATTTACCTTTGTTTATTAACCTTTCAGGTTGTTCAGTGCCCATTTTTCCTTTTATGCCACAGATACTGTATCTGACTTTACACGAGCCACCAAGTTTTGTTCTCTGGTAATTGAAAAATTCTTTATCCAGCGTTATTGCATTTACTGAGGTCAAAAGCTCTGGACATCTCACATACTTGAAATACATTGAATTACATGGGCAAGTAGGTATTCGGTTGTTTAAAAGAATCATACACAACAGCTTTTTAACCAGTAAAGACTCTTCAAAGTAGTTAACAGCACCGTACTATCAGAAACTGTTGTTTAAATGCTCATATTAAAGCACAAAGATTATTCAATGTGCTTTAACCTGAAATAACATAATACCTGACACCAAAGCAATATGTATACACATAGTATAGTCCTTACACTAACACTACTTGGGCTCATGATTTCTTTTCTACTAATATTGCAGAAATAAAAACATGTGTCCCTTTGAGATAGGAAAATCATAGAGATACTCTTGGATTCATAACTGCTGTATCTGAAAATACTTATTAGAATTAAAATGACTATTGTGTATTGTTTTAATATGTCTTCACAGCATGCACCGTAACAGTTCCTTTGCAGCTATTATACCGTACATTGGCTACATCAATTAATAGAAATGCACATTATGTGTTATGGTCCTATATGATACCTAATACATTTTTCCACAGTCTATTTATTCTTCCTAATGCACATTCAGAAAACATACTGTGAGTTTCCTAAGAAAAGCATGTATCTGCGCAGTTATTCCAAGAACAGCATACATATATACATACATCTGAACCTAGTGGCTCCTTTTAAAAATTGAATTTTACCATTCCCTATCCTTTTGCAAATGGAATCAGAATCCTGTTGTGTTTCTTCTAAAAAAAGATATTTTTAAAACTATGGCATTAAATTGATGCTTTGGCCATAATACATGAGGGACAAACCCTTTTTAGCTGCCACTAAGCAGCATGGAGAAAAACTTGTGCAAGTTCAAATAACTTTGTATATATGAAAAATGCCAAATCTAAGTCAACATGATCAGACGACTACATTTGAAATGTGATACCACACAATAAACAGACTGAAAAATATCTAAATGCAATTCACTAAATCAAGACAAAAATGTTGAAATTGGCATTATTACAGATTACTATTTCTAGAATCGATATTTTAACATTAAACTTGATCTTTGTGACTCCGCCTCAGAGAAAAGAAAATAAAATCTTTAAAGCAGTGCTGAGAATTTAATTATTTAACTCTGACAGTCTGGAAATATATTCAAGCATTTCTAAGAATTCCTGTTATGTAAATGAGAAGACAGTTTATACGTAACTGACAAAACAAACTATCTATGGTGGCCTGTTAGCACTTCATTGTTAAACCAAAGTCATCAGTAAGTTTATCATAGTGATTTACAATCATACAATGACTTAATGGTAAAAAATCATACATATATAATGTCACTGAATGCAAAAGCCTTTATACATTTCCAGGTTTGAAACGAAAAGCATAAAGAAAAAGAAAAACGGAGATTAAAAAAAGCCCTTCTAAACTTTTTGCAGAGGGCTAAGCAGGTCTGGGTGTTCACAGTAAAATAAAATACTTCCTATCTCAAGACTGCTGATTTAAATTTGGCCTGTGATGGAAATGACCTAAAGCTACTTAAATGTGACATGGTCCGGATGGAAAAATCTGGTGGCTTTGCAGTAGCAGACAAGGATCCCCACCTGGGACAGCTTCCCCAGCAGGGCTGGCAGTCAGGGCCAGCTCCTTTCTCCAGGCTCCGACACATGCTCACCACAGTCTGGGGCACAACTGTCTTAGTGAAATATTGGGCTCCAAACCCACAGCTCATGGTGGCTCGAAACTCTAATGGCAGCTCATAAACCCTTCCATGTGACGGTCAAAGACCATTTGAAGGTTCAGTACCAAGGCAAACTTTCCGGAGGCCTCCAGCAGTGATTTAAGTGCAGATGAGCTACACACAATCCTCTTTTGCCCTGTCCGGAGGACATCCTAGCGGCCTCATATATGGATTTAACGTGGGTTGAGAAGAGTACAAAGGAAAAAGGAGTGGGTTCACAGCGCTTTCACAAATCCCCCTTTTTCCCCTGTCTCATTCCCCTCCTTTAATCTGTGCTTTCATGTTTCTTTTCTTCTTTCTCTCTTCATGCCCAAGCAGTGATGCTGAATGCTAAAGAGGCCTGACCCAGTCAATCACTTTGTATAATTACTTAGGGTACGAGCCACGTGATTCATTCTTTGTGTGCTCCACCTAGAAACCACAAGGTTAGACTCTTCACTGAAAGTAATGTTTCTGGTATCCAGTTTTCAAACCCTGCCTACCTGATAGCCATCTCCTGATTCCATGTCTATTGTAGCTTTGGTTCTCTTTCACGAAGCCTTTCTCATTTTCTCTTCACGATAGTGCTTCAATCTATCTTACATTTTAATTGAATCAAATTTAATTTAAACCAAATCAAAGATCCTTTCAATACATCTACATAAGAAAGCACTTAATCTTAATAAACCGCTATTTAAGAAGGAGAGGGAATCTACAATAGCAGTGAAATATATAGCAAATCAAAATTCTCTCTGTTCATATAAAGGAATGAAGCCAAAATAAGCTCACTCTACTGTTTAAACTGTGCTGCATATAATGTGTAAGGAAGAGAAATGTGCTGCTAAAGTAATGCACTGTGACTGCGAACTATTCGCTGAAATCTGAAAAGAATCCCATTTCCCAAAGCAGCTTAAAAAATGACATTTGCTGGGACCCTGTATTAATGAGATGAAGATCCTTACCCCCTTCAGATTTTATTACATTTCAGAAGACATTTCAAAAAGTCAAATAATTTACTTTGCTTAGGTGAGGAGGAGTTAACCCTCTGGGATTCTGTGTCTCTTCAGCTCTGCAGTTGTCTAGCATATGAATTTTACTAGAGCTGTAACTTTTATTTCCTGCAATGCATGGATATGAAATACTAACTGCTCCTCCCTCCTCCTTTATGCTTTTGCATTGGGAAGTGTGTACAATTCTTCAAAACCAAACACTGCACAGTCCTACATTAGCTGGCCTATACATTCATATATTATTTACTACAATTTACATAAAAACTAGCTCACACCAAATAAAGATTTGTGATCTTTCAACAGGAATGAATAAGAGACATTAGTTTATGGTAGACAACTCAATTATCTTTCGAAGTCCTGCAATAAGATTGTTAGATTTCTCCTTTATAAAAGCATTTCTACAGATGCTTAGAAGAAAAAAGCAGTGCTAGGTTAGGCTCTTTAAGTTTTCAAATTTTCAAAACCTTAAAATAGAGCATTTATTCTGGCAATATCTATTTCAGCTTATGGAGTCCAGAGAGGCATCTCAGCTGCTTTTTGGAGTGAGGAACAGAGAGCAAGCAGGCTCTTCGACACCCTCTGCACTGGACTCAGGGTCACTTGGTGATAACACCACACAACTGAAAAGACATAACATGCTCCAGGTGAAACCTTGGGCACAGTAATAACAACACTTTTACTACCGGTGGTAAAAACACAAGACTGAGAAACCACGGAAGAGTCCAAAAGCGTAAGTGCAACATCTGCACTACAGCCTCCCTAACTCTGCCGTTGGAGACACTTGTGCTTCTGTGCTCACAGTGAAACAGGCAGTGAGAAATCTGGGGATCCTAGTGCACAGGGAAGAAAATAGTGCAAATCAGAGTGATATGAATCAGCTTCCTCCACCCTCTACTCGTGGGGAACTGTCACTATCACAGAATGTGGCACTGATGGTTGGCTGCTAGAAAAATGTCAGGGTGCCAACAGTTTGGTCAGTAGCACCTGGAAGACCAAGGCATTTCTCTCTGCAGGAGGAAGGACCAAGAAATGACAGCTAAGCAAGAAAGAGCAGGATAACACCTTGGAGGTAAAGAAAAATAAAATAGGCACTTTTAAAAATTTATTTTTAAACAAGCTACATATTAACATGGTGCTCCCTTTCTGGCAGCCCTCGAAGCAAAAGAACTGACTAAACTGGGAAAAACTGAAGGGAACAAAGACCACAAAAATACCTGCAAAACATGTATTGGTTACTCTTTGCAAATTCCTCTGACGGGTGCTTTCCATCTGCTGTGCCTAGAGGCAGTGTATCAAGCCCTTGTACATTTCCACAAAGATGCTGTAACCTCTGCTGGTTCTAAAATAGTTTCAGTTTCTCTGTGAAAGCAGCTCAAATTTTAAGAATATTACACCTTCTTTTCTAAAATCCAGCTAGCTGGCTGGATTTTTCAAATGGCTTAATTCAAAGTACCTAACTACACTAGATTGCATTATGCTTACATGTTTGGAAGCACATAACTGTACTCAATAAAATTAGATAACTAAATATCTCACATCTAAGGAGTAAATACTCATCTTGCACATGTATTATTAAATGCATGCCTGCATACTATACCAGTGTGATACATTTTCGTAGCATCTTCAAGAAAATACCTTGGCAACAGCCCATTGATTACAGTTGAGACTCTTGCCAACACTTTTTGATGCATAGGAGGCATCAAGTTGGCTGAATAAAGGGGACAAAAATACGCACCTCAGAAATTTCTCGTTAACGAAGAGCATGAGAAGACAGAAAAGAGGATGATATGCTGAACCATGCAGGCAACAAACTGCACCAGAGATAAGGGAAAGCAGACTGTCAGGGGGACAAAGAGAAACACAGGTGAGCACTGGAGTTTTCATCGCATTAATGGACATGGGAAGTCAGTAGCCCCTCTTGAACTTCCCCCATATTAAACACTAAACCCCTATGATACCTCAAAGGAAACAGAACTGTACTCCAAGCACCTGAAACGTTTTCTAGCTAAGCTGTTCACACCACTTAGGATTCTGAGAGCATCCCCCTGTGCCCAGGGCCCTCCCTGGGTGTAAGTTCAGGCTGGTGCAGTTACCCTGACATTATGCTGTACTCAGCCTGACTGTTTCCTCTGGTTCTCTTCACTGTCATTCAGTCTCTGAAACGGATGCGTTTATAGTCACTTCACCGGGCATTTTCATCCCTTTTATGATTCAAAGTGCCCAATATCTCAACAACACGCTGCTGGCAGTGCTCAACTCAAAGGAGTCCTGATTCTTGGTAAGTCTTCTGTGTCAACTAGACAAACATAGTTGTATACGTGCAGAGTTATGAAGACCATGATACTTAAAAAACATAAGAAAAGCTAAAATTTAGGTTCCTAAATAAAGCCTCTGGTACCTGGCTGATTTTCAGGAGCACTGAGCAATCATTCGCACACACTGAGATCCAAGTAGGATTTAGACTACTCTTCCTGAAAATCTTGGCTTTGGTATATATGCCTTTTGTGATGTAACTGGTTTTAAAATGCAGCATGTACAATATATTGCACATTACTCATACAACAACCATTATTTCTCTCTTCCTTGCCCTTTTTATTGTTGTCTTAAAAATTAGTCTTTTTCTGGGAAGTTAACACTGTATCTGTTGAAGATACTTTTATATGGTAGTTAGAGATGAATTATTGTCTGGCATTCTCTGATAAGGTTACACAGGTGAATATTAAAGCATAACTTTACCCCCTTTGTTACATGTGCTAATGGACCAGTGTTTTATTTTCCTTTCTTTTAATTCTTCCCTTACTTCACTTATTTGAAGGCTTGTATGGTATGAGGAACATCAAAAGACTGAATCGATCATTTTAATATTAACTGTTTGCTGACACACATGGTGTTTCTGAGGTTACGAATTTTATGGCAACCTCCATTGCTCCCATGCATTTGACCCCACCAGACATAGTCTTTAATGCACTGGCAGGTAGAAAATGAACTTTCTTCATTCCCCCACAGCTACCCATTCATTTGAAGCACGTTTTAGCTGAAGAGAGAAGGATAACATGCATCCGTTCAGTCACTATTGTTTCTAAACTTCCCACTCCTCAAGGTGCTGCTGACACCGCATTTCATTAACCTCTCAACAGCTCTGACACTTAGGCAAACAAAAAGTAACATGTTCTCCCAGGAGCAAACTCCCCATTTAGGCCAGGCTCAAACACCAGGTTGGCATGGTTAGCAGAAAAGAACCTTCCTATCTAGACATACCTCTTCCCCAACACATACACTAGAAGGGAACAGCGTCCATGGCACATCATCTACTCATGGGTTTCTCCAGAGACCCGTGTCCCCCATCAACAGGCAGAAGACACAACACAAGGTCACTTAAAATCTTGTGAAGGGAGCCTATTCAGAACTACACCAAGACAATGCACCATCCTCTGAAACAGCTTAAAAATGCCTAGAGATGCTAAGAGAAAGACAATTCTTTTCAGTGGTTCTCTACAGTCTGTAATAAAGTTTCTTGCTATATTCAGTATATGTTATTGTACTGTTAACTACCTACATCATTCATAAGAACAAAAGTTTCATGTTGCCCTAAAATATTATAATTTTTATGCTACTTTTGTGACTTCTGATCAAAGTACAACATCTCTGACAATATTCCTCATTATAAGGCATTCTTCATTATATGGCAGATATAAAATAAGGAGAAAACCCTTAGAGACAAAACACATCCTATAAACTAGGTCAGTTCTCCCTCTTAAGCTGAAAGTTCCCCGGTACCTGTGAGAAATCGCAGCAAAAAAAAAGAAATATCCTTATTCTGCCTGACCAAGATATGGATAAAGATTAAAATAAGCCAGAGAAGATTTGAGCCAGAGTAAGAGCAGGTATATTTAAAAGCATTCATTTGCAGACAGTTATAATGACTATGTCTGGTTTCACTCTAATCAGAAAGATGAAGAATTCATAGGCTCCCTTCAGCAGTGCTGAGGACATTATGTGGCAGCTGTTTGTTCATACGGTAAATGTATAACATCATGTCTTGATTATTAAATATGTATTTGCAGGTTTACAGGAATATTCCTCTGTCAGACTTCAGCATACTTTATATTCAGGTGCAACAGCCTTATCTAGTGTTAAGCAACCTCAGCATATTAAGTGCACTTTGATTTTCTTTCAGGTATTCCACGATGCTCAAAAAATTGATTTTTAAGATTCTTATCAGTGACCTTTAAGGTTCTTTTGGGAATGACTCTCTGCTATCATGAGGATTCATGATGGACTTTCATGCCTGGTTGTTGTCCATCGCTCCTTTGCAGTGCTCATTTCTTTATATGCAATATCTTTTGAGAAATACTTAATTCTTCGTGCTAGATTAGTTGTGGGTACTTTCAAGCTCTCTTTGAGATTGCTCTTTCTGTGCAACTTCCTGAACTATGATTTCTCCATCTTAAATGTTTAAACTAATGACCAGGAGCTTGCAGTACCTGATTACACTGCATGATAATGAATTTCCTCCTTTAATGTAATTCTGTGTTACTGTTCCAATTACATAGGCATAGTGTATAGATTTCTACTTGCATGCATAATTTCTTCCACAAAAGTTTAAAGATAAATTGCCCAAAGCCTTCTTTAAAGAGATGCTTTGTACCACACTCCAACCTGGAAAACAAGCTCAGATCAAGCAATTTCTGTTTGAAGGGGCTGCCCCTGGTGACACATTGATCCATCCACTCCTTGTGTTGCACAGAAGAGCAAGCTACCTTATCTCAAAGGTCCTTTCAAACCTGGAAATCTAAGAATCAACTATGATCTTAGAATAGACATTACTCTCACCATAATAAAAGGATGGTCAAAAAGCTCGTCAAAAACATTGCAGCAAATTATCCCGATCCACGGATTCAACAGAAAACTCACTGGAGTAGAAAATCATTCTCACAGTCCTATGTATACTCTGAGAAAATAAAGAATATTAGCTTTCATTTTCCTTACAGGTAACATATATCTATTTCTCTGAAAAACAGACGTGAGTGCGTAGAGATTAAATACATAAGCAAAACTAGAATCTACCTTTCCCGCATGATAACCCCAAATGTAAAAGCATTCTCAGTCTATTTGTCACCTCAGCCACAAGTGAGCTGAATCTGGCATCTGAACTCCTTTTTCACTCAAGCAAACACCTATATAGGTCAAAGGAAAATTGCTTTTGTAAAGACTGTGAAAATTGAGCAAGGAACATAGGACCTGTATACAAGTGGCAGGATGCAGTATGCTACAGGGAGATTAGGCAGTTTAACTATCCATCTCCACGGTGCTTGGATTTCTCTTAGCAAAAGACACTGCAGCAGAAGCATAAAATACAGCCTACACACATTGTACATTTGAAATATAGGAGAAAGTGTCAAAAGCAAGTAAGTAAAAACAGTGTCTAATATAGAGACAAGTGGAAACATCATGTCTCCCATCAAGACAACAGAGTTAAATTAAAAGTACAATGAGTGAGTTTGGTCAGGCATCTCCTCCTACTGTGAACACCTATGTGTAATTTTCCCTTTTTTTCCAGAGGTGTGGTGTATGGCCCGTATTGTTCTCTCCTTCAACAACATAAATAACTCAGCTACTATAGTAAAGAATGATCCATGCTGGGAGCTGGAAAGTATTGTGGGGAAACCTGACTATTTTCTCGCCCTGTTCTGCTGGCCCCTTTCACGAACCAGATGGACCTGTGATTGCTGTACTGGGTCATTTATGCTCCTTTAGGCAGAAAAGAGCCTAGAATGTACTTCTCTGGGTCCTGCTGCCAAAATAAGAGAGTACAACCAAAACTTAACAATACAATATTGCCTTTGAAATGTCTGTACAGCTTGTACTTTATACAATTTCTAAAAAATTTGATTAAATATATTTACAGGGCCTTAATGACACCTTGAAAGTAACTGCAAAAGGGCTTTCACTCCTAAGACCTGGTAATAAAAGAGTGAGGAAAAAACATAAAGACATTGTTAGATTTACTTTTCCCAGACATTAAAAACACCAAAAGGGAAACATTTCAAAATGACTCATTTGTAACCTCACAATTGAAAAAAATTATTTAAAAATCCCCCAAACTTGACAGCCTACAATCAAATGAATCAATCAGGAACAGAACCCAGCCAGAAGCCCCTACCACATATTGACGTCTGGAAAATGGGACTCTGGGAAGCCATCATTCTCCAACTACAATGGCCTGGAATTATTTGGTAAACAACATGACTGCAATGTAAAGGTACAATAAACTGAGCGATATTAAAAATTCAAGAATGACTGCAGGGACTGAGGAAATTATTACTCTATGTTTTTTGTTTTATTCAAGTGCCAACAATATTTAGTCATCTTTCTTTCTTGTTTTTTTCTTCCTTGCGTTCCTTTCAAGATACGCTTGCTGTGGTAATACCCTAGGTTAACCCTAATCGCACTGCTGAACTGCTGGCTTGAGCATCAGCCACTACCATCTTTACAGCACTGAGAGAGGCTTTGGTTCTTACTGTTTTAAAGAAAAATACACAAATGTTAAACAACAACAACAAAACCCAAACAATGTCCATTGATTGTACTCTATGGGGATTTTTATCTGAAAGTGCAGATACAAACACTCATGCTAAGTTTTTCTGTTGTAACAACAACAACAAAACCACCCCAAAACATTACATTCAGAAAAACTGTACCCTCCTAATGACTAAGTAACCCGCTCAGCTGAATCACATACTGAAATGATATGCAGACCCCAAATTCAGGACCACTGCTGCCCAAACACCCTTTTTATTGCACAACAGCAGATGCCCAAGTTGGAATCCAACAATGCAAGCAGGGAACATATTCTCAGGCAAAAACTGAATAAACAAGCCTTGAGCATTTATTTAACACAGTGTTCTCTCTGATAGAGCTACCAAGCTGAAGGACAAGAGATGTGGCTGGTTCAGCTCTGTGGGCAGCTTCACTGACACCCATGAAACCAGGTCGCTGTGAAAATCAGCTGAGCTTAGACAAAAAATGCAGCCAATATGTGTAAACATGACATGTTCATACCCAGCTGGAAAAGTCAGAGACTGTCCAAGCTACAGGTAACACAATTTAAAGATTATTCCACCTTCCACAAGCATCATGATAATGTTTGCATTTTGGCAAAAGACTAAAAGAGTTTCCCTATTTCTTTTTGTCCTGAAGCATCCTCTAATTTGCCTTGTTACAACATCTACCTTATGAGCAAGGAAAATTAAAGATAACAGAATCTCTGACTGACGGAGTAATTAAACTTTACTGGGACCTCAGAGAACATTCAAGTTCAGCACATGAAAATAAAATAGGGTCAGAATGGGGGATGTCAGTAAATGTGTGTCACTAACCGCTTGAAGTGGTAGGTAAAATACAGCTTCATAACTCTTTGAAGGTAAGGAGACAGGACACATACTAATTGTGAGAGTAATTCCATGGTGACACAGATGGCAAGCTGGATCCTCCAAGACCTCCATGACTCACCAAATCCCAGAGCTTCTTGGTTAAGAATACTGAGGGTAAGTGTTAGCAGAGATTAAAGCCAGCAGGCTTTGCAGTCATTTCATCACAAAGTCCACCTTGCAGAAACTTGAGAATTTGACTGAAATCTTCCTTTCCAAGACAAAAGTTAATGGTACTTCAGCCTGACAGATTTTATTGTTTTTTTAAAGCAAACTATTGACTTGTTTTGCACAAAATGGCAACATTTCTGAAAAATCAAGCCACTAAAAAAACAGAAATAAGGATTTTTAGTTGCTATTTTTAGCTCTTCTGAGAGATTTATGGATAAAAAAATAAACTTGTAAGAACATAGTTCATAACACCAATAACATATGTTACTTCGTTTTCTTTTTTAATGCTACAGAAATAAAAATGAAAGCTGTCTACCAGGCTGGTGATTTTTTTTAAAAATTGTCAATTAAATTATATTAAAGTGATAATGGCAAACATTTCAGTAATTACTTCATATCTTACTAGAGCATAAATGCATTTGCATTAGCTAGGTAATCACAACAAGAAAAAAGGCAAAAACTGCTCATTAAACAACGAAAAGTATTTTCACTTTGCATTGGCACAAAAGTCCTTTTCAGCAACAATAACTGACAGAGGCTCTGCTTACCCAGGCTATAGACCTTGGATAAATATTTGCCCATCCAGTGACATTAATAAGGCTTTCGGTTACTATAGGGACTTGCCCGTGTCCAGTCAAAGCGAGACCCGACTCCCCGTCACAAAGGTCAGGGACTATTTTTGTTCTGACCAATTCTTCCCGTTCTCTCTCAAACGTACACAACTGGTTGATGAGAATCCACTTTGTCTTTGAACAAGCTCACAGACAACCATCTGTACCTTGCTGCTACTGATTTGTTTGTCTTTATTTCCAAGACACCTTCCAGAGGACTATTTCTGGGCACTTCTCATTAAAATTTCAGCACTGAGTTTTCAGATTTTTGCTCTCAGTCACCTGGTTTCCCCTATATCCACCTCTAATAGTTTTCTCTATCAACAATCAGTCCAGCATTGTTAACTTCGCAGCCTAAAATCCACAAGTCCAGTTTACAACTCCTCTTATTAGATACAGCAAATACAAGATTATCTTAGATTTCTAGTTTTTACTCTTTACAGATCACTAATCCACTTTTCAAGTTTACTGTAAGACTTAAGAATTCAGTGCTTTCTGTAATCTCAAAAAGTCCAATACATACAAGATTTACGCACCTTCACCTGTTTTGTTTTTCAATGGAATTCATGTATTAGCCATTACAAAAAGCTTTAACTGTTTACAGCCATTCTTCATTTTAAGAAAACTAATCAGCTATCTCATTCTTATCTGCTTAGCAATGAGACTTTTTCATATTTATCCTAACAATCTTTCTCCTATTCCTTTTCTGGTTATTCCTGTTGCCACCCAAATAAAGACTGATCCTGGTCCTTGCTTTAAGTATACTGCCTAATACATATTGAGGATTTCTTCCTTGAATGCAGGTTACATTCTCTTAAACTTCAGTGACTGCAGATTCATTGTTGAATTCTGCTTGTAGAAGTGAGGCAATATAACCAGAGATTACTCAAGTTAAGCCATAATTTGCCTTGGTGACAATAAAAACAGATTAAAGACAGGTGTACAATCTTTAGCATGAGCTCACATAGTGGAAGCCAAAACAAGCGAGTTTTTCCATAATTGCTTTAAGAGTCTTTTTAGGATATACAGTGTTCACATATACTCTGAGTTATTTAGCCCCTTTTATTCCAAGAAAGGCAAAAGTAAGCAATGGCCTAGATATAAACCTTAACCATATGTAAGGAATTATTGCAGTTGTATAAATTAATTCTTCTTGATAACAGATACTTGACTGATATGCTTTAATTATGTCATAAAGAAATATTCTGTGCATTGACTGCAGTTACTCATACAAAGCAAAACTCCTAAACGTATATTCATTTTGACACTTAAATTCCCAGTATCGTGATGTTTTGATCTGAGCATGATGCTCATTAATCTAGCACAATTACCATCTCTTACACATTACTGCAGTGTTTACACTTGGATATAATGAGACAGACATTATAATTGGACAACACTGAGGCAACAGAATACTTTTAAAAACAAGAAAAAGACCCCAAACCTTTTGTCAAAAGCCACAAAGCAAATTTGGGTGACACAGACATTTTCTTAGATAGCCTTGTTTTTTAATTAACTTTAAATATTTTTGTGCTCTGGGAAAACCCTTCACCCTTCTAGAAAGAATACTATATTAGTGGCTGTTGATTGATCTGACTAAAGCCTTCATCATAAAAAATGTATAGCTTCAAATAATTAAAAAATCCAAGCACTGTGAGTTCACTAAAATACTGTGGACTCTTAAATAATTCAAATTTGTGTTTAGTTACAGCAGCTGTTTAATTAAAAGGTAGAAACTACAACTAATCCACTATGGTTGAATGAAATATAATCTATAACAGAGCTTAATCCCCCTAAGACAGAGAACAGTGATATGGATTCTAGAAGTCAGGGCTCTATTTAATGAATCTCACGAAAGGGATCATAATACATCTGAGCCAGTGCATCTTTGTTTCTCTGATTATCCAAATAATGAATCATTTCCCAGCTTGATGCTGAAATTATAATTTTGTATTTTAATATTAAAACCAAAGGTCTTTCACATGCATTATGGAAACTCTTCTGCTGGACTTTGTACTCAAAGCTTTACCAGTGTGAGAAATTAGATGCTCAAGAATAGAAGACATGCATTTTTTGACTCTTAGCTAACTACTTAATTGTTCATAATTAAAACATTTTGTAACAAAATTCTTGCACGAATGCCCTGGAAGTATCTTTTGCAACTTGAAAGTCAGCTAAGGAAACTGCTGTCTGCATGAGTTCTGGACTTGGTTGCTCTAGCTCAGCTGCAATGATTCAGGCATGAGTTCAACTCCATATCAATTCCCAGAAGTCAACTTCCAGGCCGGGCAGGCGCAGAACAAAACATTTTTCCTTCGCTTCTATATTTTTAATTACAAAACAGAATGAATAAAGCTAAAAATCAGCATGTTTGCCTTCTCAGATTCAGAAGGCAGTTTGGAATGTTTGTGATCATACGGAATTTTGTTTATACCATGGCAGAGGGGCTATCAAAGCAGAAGATGGTAGTCCTTAATGAGAGAGGGCAGGTGTCACGCAGAGTCACAGCACAAGTGCCTTTCCACATCCCTGCCAATGATTGAAGACTTGACCTCAACAACCATTCTTCAGGGGTGAAAAATAATACAGTCACCAGGTGGCCATCTCTTCAACACAGACAGCCATCTGCACCAAAATGTGCTAAATTATGTTTAGTTCTTTTTAATGTGAACCATTATCCATTAGAGTCACAGCAGGAAACCACGAGGTCCTGTTAATTGAAACTTCAACTGTGACTTAACCCTCTGTCCCAGACAGGAGACAGACACTCTACCTGCTGAGTCCTTCAGTCTAACACACAACATTTTTTCCTATGTCTCATTGCATATAGAGCAGTAAATGCCTGATCTGCAAAATAGCCAAGGTCTTGTGGATGGAGCCATTCTGTGGCAGAGTTTTCATAGGTTTCTCAGTGCTGTACATCAGCCCAAAAATCAGTTTGATTTTGCACACCACTGTTTATTTTACTAATGAGCTGAAACACAGTTGTACTTGTGACTTGTTAACAAGCCGCTATTAACCACTTCTGAGGAATGCCCTGAGAAGACGCAATGCAATGCAAGCTGCTTGCTAGTGCTGAGACATGTACAGATAGAGGGCTGTTTCTGTCAAAAGAACCCAAAACTTCTGTCCTAGTCTGTCACCTCCCCCAGTAAATGGAAGGGAGTCACGGAGTTTGCTCGCTCACCTGTTCCTCAACTATGGGGAGACTGAAACTGTACATTGAAACACAAAGAGAGGGTGAACACACTGGACAAAAGCAGACAAGAAAAAAGAGAGAAGTTTGCATCCATCATAAAGATGCTCCCCCCAACGCTCGAGTTTCCCTAAGCACCCTGACTGCTGTAACCAGGAGAAGCTAAATGGGAACCTCCATCTTCATCAAGACCAGTGGCCTCTATGGACACATTCTGACACTCAGCAATATTTCCCCTTTGTTAGTTCGGCTGCATTTCAAACAGATCCAGCACTGAATGGCCACCCTGGCAGATGGTGCCCCAGCAAGGCAAGGAAACTTCTGCTAGAGCTGGAAGCTTGGGACATGTTGACCCACTGCATTCTGCATCTGGAGGAGTGGGGACTGCGTGAAGTGAAAGACACCTGTCATTTCTGGAAAGACTTGATTAAAAGTTCATGGGCACCTCACTTGTTTGTAAAGTACCAGTGGCATCATCAAGTCACCTGTGGTTTGGGCATTAGCAGTCCCGTGCTAAGACTTAACTTTCTGCGGTGTCATCTACACCTCCGAGTACCCAGGTGATCCTTGTACCATGGGCAGGAGGAGAGGGTCAGAGACTATCCTGGATCTTCATTCAAAGATGTTTCTATTCAAATGAATAAAACAGTAAAGTCACAGAGCATGATGACTCCAAGCTCGCACATTAACAGAATCATCATTCATCAATTTTTAAATCCACATTTAGAGCTTCCTCCTGAAAGCCAAAAAGTAGCTACAATAGATAGTCTTGCAAAATACAGCATCTGTTCTCTTTCATTCCATGGTTATAGATAACTTTCATAAGCTGATTTGCTCATGACAATAAATTTATTTTCAGAAATTATACTCCTGATCTAATATGAAACAATAAATAATTCAGAAGTTTCACATTATTACAGGGAATTATATTTAGGAGATCAACTAGGGATCTCTGTAATGAGAAACATTCACCTTGCTAGAGGAATGCTACTCTGCATTTAATCTTATAATATTCCCTTCAGGGTGTACAAGACAGCTTGCTGGAAAATATAATGACTCCTTGACTGTTTTCTGAAGAAAAAAAAGAGTAAAGAAAACAGTGATATGGAAATGAGATCTACATTTCATTTGAAATTCCATATGCGCTATTTTAAAACCACCTTTTTTCAATATGGAAAAAAAATCAAAAGATTTTGATGGGCCTGATGATGTTATTTAGAAAAAGGAAGATTAAAGACACAAAAAGATGTCGCACATGTGGTCATATTAATAGAGTGTCACTTCCATTTCACACAAAGATCCGCTTTAGGTGTTTTTACTTCATTATTTGCTACTAGAAAAAAAAGATGGTTCACAAAGTTTCCATTGGCCAAAAAGTAAAAGCATTTGTTGAAGTCACAAGTGACTTGTTAAGCAAGGGCAGCAGCAGTGATGCTCACAGCAGCACAGCCCCGTTCTCACCAGTAACCTTTAGGCAACCAGCACCAGTTCCAGCTGAGAACTCTGGAACAGAGGAACAGATTTCAGAGAACTACTGTGTTCGGGCACTCACCTCTAAGTAACTACAGCACGGCGAAGTATTTTCCCCTCTTTGCTGCCCACTCCAACTGCTGTATTGTATTAATAATTTATGTTGGTCAAAAGAAGGCAACTACCTACTTTTTCCCACCAAAGCTAATGGTGGGTGTCCGCTGCATGCAGGGTAACAAATATCGATGTATGCAGCCATCTTCCAAATGAGGTAACTAAACAATACATACATAGTTTCCACCAGTCTGGAGTCTCCAAGAAAAAACATTAAATTGTCAGTATGTATGATCAACTCTGAAGGAAAAATAAATATTATTGATGATGACAGCATGCTATTGTATCTCTGCATCACTATGCCAGAGGTGTACATTTTGAAAGCACCCCATGAGAAGTAAGCAGATAACACCATTAATTGCCTGTGGGATTTAGGTTTGCCATTTAGATGCAACAGCCTGAAAAAACACGTCAAAATCTTCTAAATGTTTTATTATATTTTGAAGCATGGTACATTCTGCCTCAGAGTATTTCAAATTCTATTCTTTAGTGTAATTAAAAGTATACCCACAATTAACTTTGTGGCAAAAAAAAGAGAAAATTTAATGACTAAAAATAGATAATCTAAAAGATCAACTTTGATACTTCAGAAAGTATGGCAACACACAGTCTACAATGCAAAACAGTTCCAGGAATGTGGATCTCAAAAAATTTCCATTTTGTTTTCCATCCATGTTATTATTACACACCAAATGTCCATAGATTCTGCTATCACAAAATGTGAGGGTTGCACTCTGAAACAAGGCTTCTGACATAAAAAAGTCTTACTATGATTTTTTTTTTCTCTAGTAAGTCTCAAAAACCAATACCCTATGCTATATTACAAAATAACCCACAGTGAGCTATCTTTCAAAAAAGTTTCCAGTCCCTCTGTCATAAGATTCCACACCAGTAATGCAGAGACATTGACCCCTGCCAACTACCTTCGTCTACATTTTTCTGCAGTTTTGACAGTTTTCCTCCAGAATTGACTGTATCTAATATATTAAAAAAATTATCTTGCTGCTCTTATACTAGTTGATGGGAGAATGGGTTTCCTACATACAAATACTATTTTGTAAACAGCCTAGCAAGAAATGCTGTACAATCCATGGGAAAGCAAACACTGGGAACATGCAGAATCCAGATCTAATTCCATCCATAGGTAATAACAAGAATAAAATTCATATTCACTGTAAATCCTGAGACAAAAAGAAAGACTGTTCTTTACCATTATCAAGACCACCTCATTTCTATTATCCTGGGGAATGCAGCTAAACTATTTGTTACAGGTATTGGTTAACTACATTCACTACAAATATAATAAAATGGCATATATTGCAATTAATTAGATTTCCAGAGAGGTAATGTGGTATTTGGACTTTGACATTAAATCAATTCAAGCTTTACAATTACTCTTGACAACCCCGCCCGTAAAATCAATAGTAAAACCTTGTATCCCTTGGAAAGGACACATATCTATGTGAAAATAGCAATTTAAATAAAATTGGAATTGTCTGTAGCAGGTAGCTGTGGGATTATTCTAGCACTTGTACAATATTTAACATGACTTCTGAGTTAATCTTACATTCCCAATCACAATATAGAGGTTCTTTAAAGGTGTAATTGACTATCGCGAATATTTTCTGTATATCATATATGTGGCATTTTTTTCCATTATCAAAGGAAAGTTACAGTTTGGGGATTAGTTTATGGTAAAACAGGTATCTTCTGTTAACACTTTAACAAAGCAACTTCACAATCACATACTGATGGCAAGATTCTAAATTATCCTTATGATAGGGAGCAGCTGTGAAAATCATTATGGGAACATTGTTAGGAGGAGGCAATATCCTTTCACAGAACTAAACTTTTTATTTTTGTGCTACATAATAGAAATTACTACTTTTTAAGACAGCTTTTTTTGTTGTCACCTCTCATTTTCCAGTTTCTCATTATGGTAAACAACGACATCAAAGAAAAAGTGCTTTTCTTCCAGAAAGATACCCTAAGCATCAATCTAGGAACTAGGACCTGACAGTGACAGAAGGGGCGAGATGCACTTTCACGATCACTGAAAATATTAAGGCTTGAAATGGGAAACAAAATGAATGAGTCCTGAAGGTTGCAGCTACCACAAAACAATCCCGAATCTCCCAGAGAAGGATGGAAGAATATAAATATTCATTGTGTTCAACAGAGAATAGCACATTGCCTGCTCACTGCAAAACAGAGACACTTTAGTATATGTTGAGGCCTCATAACAATGGGATTTGCCAATTAAATCTGAGGGGTGTGATCATTTCTGTTGTGATATGGTGAATAACATGCTGAGAGACACTCAGATGAAAGGGTTTTGTATCACTGCAATATTCTGTTTCAGGCTTCTTTTTTTTTTTCCATCCTGTGTAAATATGAGAATGAAATGTGGTAGACAAGCCTGGGGAGACTTAAAGGAAGGTTATTTTGAGGTTGTTTTTCTTTACTTAAGACAGCTAAATGCTAAACTAATACCACCTATATTTACTTTTCTTCTAAAGCCTGTAAATTGCACCTAATTAATAGACCCTGATGAAGTAAGATACCTGCATTCCCTCAGATTTAGATCTAACGGAATATTTCCCTGTTACGTCTCATGATTAAATCTCTGGACGGTGCTGTGCCTACCTAAAGAAACACATTCCCTTGGTTTCTTCCACCAAGTCTGAAGGACAGAGGATGGCCATCCTGCCACTACTATAACTTTTAATCCTTTCATTGCAAGCAGCAAAAATAACCCCTCAGTGTGACCCTTTGAGGTTGAGGGGGGAAAAGGAGGTTCTAATGCGACCTGACAGCGTTTGCAGAGAGCAGCACTGAAGAGCTCACCACATTCCTGCAGGATTCACTGCTAATAATTCCCACAAGGAGGTTTGCAGGTTCCCTACCCCGTCCCTTTCAAAGGCTGAGTTAGGTGGGGCACTGAGGTGACAGACTCAAGATTATTGTCACCATCATCGTTTACATTAATGAAGTACCTGGGAGCCAAGTCATGGACCACAACCCCCAGACTACGTGCAGTTCAAGCAAAATATAAAGACATCTTGCTTGAAAATCTTTTAATCCAGCAGAAGACATGGAACAAGATGGAAACACAGAGTAAAATGCTGCGCAGCATCTCTACAGTAGTCTCTATTTATTAACAGCTTTTCTTGATAACTTTAAACTATTACATTTCTGGTGTACATACCATGGAAAATGAGATATTTAGGAGAGTTTTCAAGGATAAACACCAGTTTCTGGGGGCACATTGGGAGCTCTTCTGCCTGAGGGCATGGAATGAGGTGCTGGAAGCACTGCTGACAATGTGGGCTCTTCCACTCTGCCTCCACTTCTTTTCTGAACTGATCTGAGGTTCATGTCCTTCCAGTGTGCTCGTTATTACTGTTTTAACTGGCAGGCACATGTATTTAAAGAAGTCTAAAGGGAAAACTCCCTCATGCATATCTGTAATCAAATAATGTTTCGGGTGTCTTGTGTAAACTTCATCCCCACTAGCAGCTACCAGAGTATTTCAACTCTCAGCAGATTCCATAGGACATTCCCTGTCATTTTAATATGACCTACACTTATTTAGAAAACGAAGTCACCAAAACATGAAACACTATCAAAAGACTACCAAAAGCATTCAGAATAACAGGTAGCTCTGTCTGGAGGACCATTTAGCAAAACTGAACGAAATATGCCCAGCTAATATATTTAATTAATAACTTTTTGCCTGTTAACAGTGTCTTGTGATGACAACCAGCAAAAGTTTTCACTGAGCATGATGTATCTTATTTCAGATCACATTCTACACTACGTATGTCAATTCCCAGTCACCATTATATATGGCAGATATCACATAATCTTCATGCAGCAACATAAATTAGATCTATGTTCATTTTTCCTGGTAATCTCCTTTACCCTCCTCCACTAGCCATCAGTTTCCAGTGTATGTACAGCTATATGCTAAATCCCATTTTGGTCTCTAAAAATCATTGTCACAATTTCCTTTGACTTCAGCAAGACTTGGATTTGGCCTAGGGAATTTATCCAATTTATTTGCAAAGCTTTTGCTAAGTTTGTAAATCCCTGGAGTAATGTTCATATTGCAGGAAGAGAAATCTCTTAAATGTGACAGAATTGATAAATTTCTCAGGCACAGAAAAGTTTGGAGGATGCTATTGCTGCAGTCTGAGCAGTCGCCTGGCACACGGGATGACAGCAAACTAGTTAATCCAAAGGGCCTCATAAGAATTTTTTTAAAACAATTTCTCCTCCACACTTCTGAATGGCTGCACAACTACTGTCAGATTCTGTATTAATATGCATTATAGGGACAGAGATGGGAATAAGTTAAGCAATAGTCTCCTTCCAGGCACTTACTGCTGATCCTTAAGCCTTATGATGTGTAGTATCATCCTCCTGGAGGTCAAGAAATTTAATTTTGCTTAGTTATCATAAAAACTTCATTGCTGCAAAGTAATTCAGATTCAGCTAGAAAAATAAGCTCACAAGCAGTTAAGACTTAGCTCTGGACTCTTCTTGTCAAGAGTAATCCAGAAGGAAGCAGAATAAAAACAAGTAAAGGGTAATGACAATTATCATAAGCAAACTAGGAACAGCTGCTCCAAGGTCAGTAACTGGAAAAACGATGTTAATGATCTTGCATTAGCTGGGTAAAGTGTCACTGCTAAAACAAATCAGTCCAGATTTGAACCATTGTGTGGCTCTACATCAGTACCAATTAAGGTGGCAGATGATGTATAAAGAGCCTGGACAAAGGATATTATTATGTTACGAGCTGTATTGATTTTTACAAGGCTTGTTTGATTGACTGACTGATACTATCAAGTAATTAGCTTTAATCTTGGGTTACAATGACCAGAAGAAATCCTGAATCAGGTTATATTTGATCTCTGATAGTGCTTTACTGATAGGAAAGTGCTTAAATAAGGCAGACCCCTAGTTTCCTTTGTCAAGCCAGTGTTACACAAATAGTCTGTGCAGAACTTGGCACACCCAGGAGGTGTCCAGACCACATAAAAATTCTGGTCACATAGACAGAGGTCAGTAAAGAACAACCTGATAAGCGATTCCATCACAGGAATTCTTCATAATTGGTTTACTGTTTTGGCATATCCAATTCAGCGTATATGTAAAATAGGGTACAAATCCAGAACAGCATTTTGTTTTGTTTTTTAAAGATGCACATTTCCCAAAAGACAGCCACAGGGGATAGAGGGGGGAAGATGCTCTCCCCACTTGTCTACTGCGGCCACTTCTCCCACTGACAAAACCAGGCCGTTTAGAAGAGCATTTACAATTTGCAAGCTCATTACCCATCAGAAAACCAGACTAAGCTGGTGTCAGGGACCTGGCCTTACAAGTCAGCCCCACCAGTGCATTTCTGATCCCAAATCCCAAGCTGACACTCTTACCTGGAAGGAAGTTCCATGGGGCAGAAGACCAGGTTACAGGCATTCGCAATACCTCTCCAAGGGCACCGAACAGCAAGATGTCTTGTTTTCATCTTTAACAGCCCCAGCTTGTTTATCTCAATTTCACACATATGCCTAATGTTAGACCAAGTCTGTACAAAACACTGTACATTTTGATCTTTGAGCTTCCCAATATACCCATTGATTTCCACATATATATTTGCCTTCCTTCCATTTGCACACTTGTATTTGTTCAGTTTGCTGGGCCACTTGGCTTGCTCAAATATCACCTCCTTCCTTTTATATATTTCCTCTCACACCCCTGTCCTCCTGATCCCAAACAATTCAGCTCCATTCTTATGAAGGTCTCTACTTTTTCCCACTCATGCCTCATTTTTTTTTTCTATACACATTTTTCCATTTGCTATTCCCCTTTTCCTCAGCAAAGTTCCCCTACTTAAAAGCATCCAGTTAGACCCCTTTCCTGTTTCAACTACTAAAACCAACAATTTGGGACTACGAAACCACAGGCAAATATCATGACAGTATTTGTTTGCTCCAGCTTCTCCATCTCCCTGTCAGATTTCTGTGTGATAAGCTACACGTGGCTGCAACCATCTCGATATACTTGTTTGTAAAGCATCCCTCGAATCTTCAATTGCATGCAAATTATAAATAACACCATTGAAATCATGACAGCAGATATGCCGTGATTTTCACACCAGGCAGCTCCACTGAATTAAAACGTAGTAGAGTGTTGAACATACCTACCTGTAAGAGAAACAGAACATTATTTCTGCCACTGTGCCACTGAATGCACTATATGCCGGCTCAAATATAATTTTCATTAGGATAATTTTATATTCATAGCATTTAAACAATTTAAAAAACAGAGGTTATGTGAACAATTTACAGCTGAACTTATTTCTGCTGTGCTTTCAATGTAAAACCCAGTTCTTGGACATCGGGGCACGGGGTACTGAAACACAGTAAGTTTTATTGTTAAATCTCTATTCCCCCTTTCTTATTGATTTGCAGATCTTTGCTCACAGAATGAATTCTCAGTTCGTTTTCTGGTGACATACTTTGTGCATTGATATTTATTGTGGTTTTGGCTATATATATGTATGCCCCAGGGCTTCAGCTCTTATCAAGAGAGAGAGATACAGTTTCTCAAAGCTGCAGGTCCTGTTTTTTCTGGTTCAACACATCCTTGCTCTGGAAGTTTCTGGGTTTGCTTGCCTCCTGAGAATTTACAAACTAAGCCAAAGTTCCAGAGTAAAGAGAAATGTCTGTATATGCGACAGGAAAAAAAGCAGAATCACAGCCGTTCTGATCAAATAATGCTGATTTGAAAACTGTACTGATTTAGATTGAAACAGCATAAGCTGATGTGTGCAGGGAGAATTTACAACCATCCTGGACCCCGGAGCGCAGCTTCCACCCCTAGGATGTGTCGAGAGCCTGGTGTCCATGAGTGCAAAGTACAAACAGAAAACCCAGTAACCAGGTTTGGAAAATGTTATTCCATATAAAAACTTATTTTATTTCTTCTTTTTCAAAGGAATTTGTATAATCTGCCTTTTTGTTTTTACCATCATTCTTAAGATGATGAGGCATATTAAAAAGAAAGTTTAAGAAAATTATAAAGTAGGCTGTTCCTTACTGTAACTTGTAAATGTCAAATTAGCACTGCCTGGGAAAACACCACCGGTGTTGGAGAACAGGGAATGGGGAGGACAAGGCAGAGGGCATCAGGAATGAAGATAAGCACATACAGCTGAGATTTTTACATCTATTGTGAAATCTGTCTTCATTTTGAAAATTGTCAAGTTAGCAATAGAATCATTGAATATTTCTTTTTCTTGTTTTTCTTTGTATTAAAAAAAAAAAAAAAGAAAAACAGAATATTTCCCTGCCATTCTCACTCAATACTGTTTTCTTTCTAAAGAAGGATAAAGCATCCACATAGCTTCTTACAACAACTGTCCTTTTCCTTCTGATGGGATAACAGGTAAGCTAATGGGATGATCGTAGGAAGCAGAAATTCGACACAAACCAGACAGCAGGTACTTACCAAGCAGGTTGTTCTGAAACAGAAATAATGCCACATATTTCCCAGAACATTATAAGCCTCCATCCAAAATACCAAAAGACCAACCAAGTCCCTGGTCCCTAAACCAGTTTTTAGCCTGAAATGAGAGGTTGCAGAGAATCCATGAAATCCAAAGACATGCTGCTTTGGATTTTCTATGGAAAATGTTCAGATAATAATATAACATACAGCAATATAAAACCTTGAGATAAATTAATTTAAAATAAAGCAAGGAAAGGCAAAGTTAAATTCGTACAAAATGAACATATTAAATTGTCAGCAGCAGGAGAATTTCACATGTTCATCCCATTTTGAAAACGATAGGCGAATTTTTCTTTCTTGGAGTGAAATTCTACACCCACTGAAATCAATAGCTGTATTATCAGACCTTCACTATCATCACAGTCTTTATGACTGCCAGCTCTTTGGCCGATGAAACAAAATTTCAAAGAAGGAATAGTACCTTCAAAGGATCTTTCTTCACTCTAATATACAGGCACGTATACCAAGTACATTTTTTACTATTATGACAGACCTGACATTCATTTTTTGGTCATATAAAAACAGTTAATGGCTTACTAGGTAAAATGGAAAAGACAGGAAAGATAATAGTAGCATAACAACGCTGCTTAGGAGAGGAAAAATGTATTCCAGTGGGTTTGGGGAGTTTTCTTTTATCTGCTTTGCTGGAAAGAACTGCATCTTTGTGAAACATCCAATATTCAATAGCTGTGGCTGTTCTTTTTCATTCTGCAATAACTAAGACAAACTATAGATAAAATGGAAGATTTTAGATTCGCTCTTAAATTCCAGCTGTTGGACTGGCTCTGAATTTAGAAGCAGCTGTAACTCAACACCACTGCGAGCGTTCGCACTCCCTCTGCCTGCCCCCGGAATGATTTATATGCAGGAACAGAGATAGGAATGAGAAACAGCAGATGCCAGATAAAACCATACAAGCCACGTGCTAAGGAGCTGTGAAAGTACAATTGTGAAGGGAGACACTGTGAGTCCCACTGTCCCGGGATTTATTATAATACATTCCTGTCCGAGCCATGCCAGTGACAGGTCTCTTTAGTCTAAAGATAATACAGGTCTTAGGCAAGCTACAGAAGTTACTACAATATAGATGCATCCAGAGAGACTGTGCTTCTCTTCAGCCAGAAAACCATGAACTACTTTTGTGTTTCCCCTATTTCATCTACCATTGTCTCATTCCTAAAGTAAAGACTCCATTATGAGGCTGTTCTGTGAAGCTCACTGTTATTCTGGGATATCTCTTTTAACAGCAGATAGCAAAAAAGTCAGCAACATTTCATATTATCTCTTGAAAATGCACAAAACCTTCTGATCACAAGGGCAAACCAAAAGCAATTCAAATTTTTACAGCCTGAGTAGCTACCAAAAGGGCTTCCCCACACACCATGTGTGTTGAAGAACACAACTATATTTCTTTCTAACTATAGCTGGATCTGGAATGCATATTTTTATGACAGAAAATCTACCAGTAAAGTAATTTTCTTCTTATCATTATTTTCTTTGTAAAAAAACTTAGCATTAAAAAGCATTTTAGCAAATTAGAACTGAAATGCCTTTGTTTAAGCAACAAAACCTGCTCTCTGATGATTCAAACAGCACTACAAATCCAGTCAACATCAATAATAATGACAGTCAGCATCCATTCAATGCAGCAATTAAAATCATGTTATCTCCTGAGTCTTAAGAGCCACTTACTTAATAGGCAGGAACTTTATATATACATTGACACACAGATGGCACTTTAGTTCTTATGAAAGAAACAGACTCAAACACCGCTCAGAAACATTCCGAACCCAACTGGCAATTTTAATATCTCTATTCCCTAGAGAGTTATCTGTATCTGAAGATCAATTATCAAACCATGTGACTATCAGAACGTGATTATGTCTAGAATTTACAGTAATAAAATCGAACTACTACTTCAACAAGTTCGCTACAGGCCAGTGGAGGGTTTCAAGTCACAGTGCCGTGTCCTGGGGCACCTCCACTGCGGACAAAGAGAGCATGAAATGGGACACGTTGAGGGGCGATGACCCTCTTGGGCACATCTCAGGGCCAGGGTCACTCACACCTGCCAGCCAGGAGCACAGACGTGCAAAGAGGAGGTGAGGCAGGCAGGGTTCTGCAGCCCGCGGGACGGCAAGAGGAGATCACTTCTGGATGAGCCAGGGAAAAGGGGCTGAGAAATGATGTTGTCTGTGAGAACAGCCCAAGAACAGCCTATGGAGCTGATAAAGCAGGTCTGTTCACATGTAATTACATACACTAAAGACTTAGATTTGACATAATTTACTATCCTCACCAAAATCAGAGTGGAAAGGGAAGGTGTATGACTGACTTCAGGGACTTGGACAGCAGTCCATTACATTTTAATACTAAATTTTCAATTATAAAAGGCAAACTATTCTCAACGGGAAATATGAATGGAGTATTTACATTTACTGTATGCACCTGTGCATTGGCAGAAATCCAATGTTTGTAATATGAAAGTTTCCATTCCAATCTTTGATTCATATCCAGGAGTGACAGAGGGTTGTGACCATCTAGGGGCACACGTATGATCCTTGTTAAATTAACTCCCTGCCTCACCCCACGTTCTCAGAGACAACTGTCTGCAGTTGCAATCACTAACCATTTTGGCCGTTTCAGGGCTAAGCAAGATTCATGGAAAAAGCGGCTCTGGAAAGAGAATGACGTATGCTTGTGGAGAGCCAGCAGTTGTGCTGCCTGGTTCTGCGATTGCATCAAATTCCTCCTCCAAATCTGCTTATTTACTCTGAACTCTGGGTTCTTCTGTCAACACATGTACAGAACTACAATTAACTCAGCAAACCACAGCTTTATCTCCCCCACTGTCCAGCCTCGCCACAGGCTCAGATTTTACAGTTACCTGGTGGGAGTCAGAAGAATTTCAGTAAGAAATCCAAGCAACTTTAAACACCAAGACTTTATTGAATCAGCACAGATGCACTGATTTGGTTTAATTTTCAGGTTAAGTTACTAACTCTCAGTTCCAGAAAAAAGCAAAGAATAAAACATTACTGAGAAGGCAGTGTTCACATGAACACTTAAGATTTCTTCACATACCTCTGCCAATTTACTGCTCAAACTGAGCTGCAAGTATTAGGAGTGAAACGTGCAGAGTTCCGACTAAATGATGTAAATGTGATTGAGACGTGGTATACTAAGTGAAAGTAAGAGAGAATCTGGGAATATGCATATGCAATAAGGAATATTAAAAAGTTTCTTGGGCACTGCAGTATGACAATGCACTCTGATGATTATCTTTATTAGATAGCACTGGATAAAGAGCCAATTCATTAAAAATTAATGGGACAGTACTGCCATCCATACATTATACATACCCATAAAGAGGATGTGGATAGCTAAATGTTAAATCTGTTGGAAATAACTGCAAAATGAAGTAGGAGAGTGTGCCATAAAATAATAGGAACCATGTACTAGGAAGGCCATACAATAAAATACGGAGAAAAGAAAAACGACCTCACTGTATGAGTCAGTAAAATCAAATGAAGAGATTAGAAAAACTACAATAAACCAAACTTTTCCCTGAAATGGAAAAATTATTCCCGGAAAGCGTACAACAGCAAATAAAAGAACCTTATTAAAGAGCAGCACTGAGGAGTGGTGAATACAATGACAAATGGCAGAGAGATGTTTGATTGCAAAACAGCAGAGCTATTCATGAAAATAAAACAACTTTATTGTGTGTTTTGATGAAAGTTCAACAATGTGGGGCATTAATATCACTGAGGCAGAATCAGTAATAGGTATCAAAATAGGCAGATAAACCTTTTTTATTCAATCACAAAATGAAAATTCTATTTATACCATGTTCTCTAATTAAATAAATTTCATTTTAGAGCAATTTAAAAACGTTTCATTATTCTAAAATTCCTTGAAGTCTTTGATTACAAAATGAATGTCTGTGACAAATTCCATGATTTTGGATTAAAAGCACTATTCAGAATACTCATATCTGCTAGAATGATTATTTCTAAGGTTTGTAGAAAGCTTTAGTGTGGACTTCAACTATCAGAAATAAGCAACCATTTGGTATGTAAAGCCCTAAAAAGATATGCGTTGAAGAACATTTACCATTCCATATATTTATATAGCAAGATACTTCCTGAAATAATCTTGCTACCAAATGATTCCTTCACAGTGCACTGAGAATTAATGTTGCTTCATGGTGGCAATGAAGAGGAAGAAATGGAAGTTCAAAGAAATACTGTTTAGCTCAAATACAGATGCTATTTTCACAAACACCCTCTTCAATCCCAGTATTCCCAAGACTTATTCATAAGGCACAAAGTTAAGCAGATTCAAACTCTATCTCTGCAAATCGGATTTCAAGAGGAAAATTATATAGAGAATCTATCTACCTGCTGATCTATGAATGCTAACAACCCGGGTTAGGAATGCAACAAATTCACATTGCTGCAACTTAAGAGCATGCACAAAAATTGAAGGAACTACATGAGGCCAATTTCAAAATTTGACCTGGCTGGGGCACGGGAACAGTGTTACTGATATTAAGAATGCCATTACAAAATACACCCAAACCAGAAAAAGCTCCACTCATTTCTACTAAACTGAAATGAAATTCTGAACCTGCAGCTCTAAGAACGACCAGCTTGACAGTGACAGCAGGAACAACATCCCGTGTCATCTCCGTATGACAGGCACTGGCATTTCTCAGCCTCTGTGAACGTCTGTGCTTTGTGTTTCCAGGATGCACTTGGCTTTTAATCACCATGTTGCACTGCAATACAAGTCACCCTAAAAATGTACTGGTGCACCTCAGTGGAGCTCGAGTCCCTGGACTGAGTCTGAGTCACTGTTTTGCTGTTTGTAGACTTCTCCCTAACAAAGCCATGTGCACACATCTGGTTTTACGATGTATTTATCATTATGGTTACTCTCACACTTTGATACTTCAAACATAGTTCCCTCAGACAACTGACAACCTTTTCATTTTAGCATCTTCTAATGACAGTCCTTTAGAAGAAGCTAGACATAGAGAAAGACTAACACAAGAGAGCTTGAAAAGCAAGTTTTGAGTTTGGGGTAGGAAAGACCCCTAACACCTATAGCTCTGGAAAACATCTATTCCATGCCTCAAAGATCCTTGTGGATTATAAATGTGGAAACTATGAACAGAAAAGGAATTATTCACCACATTATTAAACATGACAAAAAGCTTCTGAATTGAAGCTTAAAACAGGCTATTTAAGATTCCAGCAATCCCTGGGACTTTGGCAACAAAAATGTTCAAAAGCCTTTTATAGTTGCTGTCAGATTTATGTAAAGCATTTGAGATCCCTGTGAACTTATTTATATAACAACCTAAAACTTGAAGCCAACTTGAAAGTCTTTCCATTCTAATTATTCAGAATTGGAGGTGCTGTACAAAAGATACACAATGTTCTTTCCTGAACACTTGCTAAGATGGTGGCTAGCAAAACATAGACTTTAGGTGAACATTTTATGGAATGGTTGCTATTATTGATGAGCTGCATCATTCAATATAAAAACTATCTGGTGAGATGTTTTCCTGTTTTCTGCTCAGCGACGACAGGGGAGATATCACCGTATGCTACATTCAACTCTGACTGCCCACATTCTGCCCCACTCATCGTGAATAATTTATTATTAGGAAAACGCTACAGTATGTAAAAATAAAATAAATGTTTCCATGTATTCTCAGAAATACAGCACGAGAACACTCCTTGGAGTCAGGCTCAGGGTGGACACCAAGATATGATTGGGAACTGAGGCCCAGCGGAGTGGGATCCAAGGCACTGTTAATGAAACCCATTGGGTTTATGTCCCACATGAACTCTCTGCCATCACTCTGGGTCACTCCAACAGCTCTGCAAAGGAGGATCAGCTGTAAATGCATCTCTTCCACAGCATCCACACCACTGTTGGGGTCACTATGTGAGTGGCAGCATGACATGACCTACCTGGGTCTGCATGATGCAGTAAGAGCTACTATACAGTAAAACAGTCCCCACCCCAAGAAGCCTTTCAAGTTCAATCTTTCAACATGATTTGAGCATGTTTTCTCTTTCATCTTCCTCTGCCCAAAAGCTCTCAATGCTGTTTCCTTCCTTCCCAACTCCCAATTTTCCTGTCCCCACAATTTCACTATCGCAAGGAGGTCACTCGATTCTCTCCTGTTTCAGCCACCAGCTCCACTTCTCCATCAGCCCCTCTCAACTATCCAGTGTGCACACTTTCAAACACAGACTTCACTTGTCAAACAGACTTATAACTAGCTAAAATGTCTTCATATAGATACTGCATCAGAGCATCTGCAGCTTCAGAAAGCCATGGGTGTAAGAAGAAATAAATACAAATCCTAGAGTATTCACACTCCATATAAACATTTTTGTGAATTACACACATAACAGAAGGGCATTTGCATGTATTAGCTGGGGTGTGAATTATCTTTTATAACTATGGTGAAAGTGGTCAAGCTGATTTATCTCTACATCTCTATAACCACTCAATGCCCAAATGATGGAACTTTCATAGAAATTAAGAATCTCTTCATAAAACCTTGTAGTTCCTCACCATTGTTATTTCTTTCATTATTATACAACTCACTTAATACAAGATCACATTAATCATCCAAAGCAGGAGAAAATGTATAGCTCAAACATAAGCAGAAGTGATAGTACACAAGTTCAAAATTCTTTTATTTACCAAAATTTTGCCATGTCAATCAAGAACCAGAAATGTAGTTGCAGTACATCTAAAAAGAAATCTACACTTACAGTACTGCAAGTAATAAGTATGCTAACGTAACATGTTTTAGTTGGGCTTTTTGTTTGTCTTTTTTATTTATTTTTTTAATTGTGCTGATTAGCACAATTTAACACCCATGGATTGTTATAAGCAAATGTAGCCTCTCTCTCTCCCCATGTTTCTTTCATATAGGATTATTCTACATACATTCTGGCTATGGGATTTTTATGGATTAAGACAGAAGGCAGTAGCATTCTTTATTCACTGCTTTTGGCACTAAACACCACTTTGATTGCTGTCCTTTTTTTTGTACTTAATCATGTTTTAGATGGACATCATCCAGATGTAACTCACCCAGGCTCTGCTTTGCCATCTTCCCTTTAGCCATGAGAGCTAGAGACAGAGATAACAAAGAGCAAGGAAAAGATAATTTAATATTTGGAACAATGACGCCCATGGAAGAATCTTGTGGAATCTGTGCTGAGATATCAATGAATCACCAGTGACTTATGATGCAAAAATAATGACACAGGGATAAAATGGCTGTAAAGTCCTTAAGAGTCCATTAGCTATCAGAAATAAAATATTAATATATTTCATATGAACATCCTTAAGACATGCACAGTGCATTGCAGGCCCTGGCTTAATCTCATCCAGCTTATTCCAGTACAGATCCTGCTGAACATAAGGGTGGAAAACCTGCCCACATCGGAAGCATAATAAAAACGAGCACCTATAATTTCCCTTGTGTTGCTTGAATCACTTGAGTCAAGCAAAGCAAAGCTTCAACAACTTGTGATGTATTTATTCGACAGGCAGGCATAAGAGCAATCCTGGCTGAAACCTCTTTGGAGGCAAAAGCAAAATCCAGTGCCTTTTACCTCCTATAGTAATTCCCATTGCTCAGGAATCAAAGTGCATTCAAATTCAACTGGAACATCTCTCATCTGCCATACAAGCCTCCTATGAAAATAAAAGTTTTGAGAAGACATCTGAAGACAAACTAGAAGGGCAGGGTACATACATCTCATTCTTCCTTGCAAAAGCCATATTTTTCATTTTGGCAGAGAAAATATCTACAATGCTCACTACCAAAGACAGACAGAGAATGCTGATCCACACAAGAAGTTTGCACTTGCTTCTAAGAAGGGCTGTTTCACGCTTTTTGATCAGGAACGATTTACTTTGGGGGATTGTATGATACCAAGACGGCTAATAGGATCCAGAGCCTTTCACCTGTAGGTCAGTGTCTTCAATTTCATCCCAGCTTATGAAGCTTGATCTTGCAACATGCTGGGTGTTCCGCAGCCACTGCCCTTGGCTCCTGCAGCCACCAGGAGCTGCTCGGGGGGGACACGAGATCTCAGCTCTTGGGAGAAGCAACCTCCTGCTGACTAAAAGTCAATACGTGCTGTACAGAGACCGAGGTGAAACACAGTGCTGTTCTCGGGTTTATTCCAATTACATTAATAAAACACCAGGGCTGCCCCTGGTTTGTTGTCTGAAATCGCGGTGACAGATGCAACTTCTCAGGTACGTGCAGGGCTTTGATCACATCTGCAGCCCAGGAGGATCTGCTCGCAGCACACGACAGGCTCCAGCAGAAGGCTGATGGTAGCTGTGATTAGCCACGGAGTAACCAGAGTGCTTCCCCAACAACACATCAGGGCTTTTTACAAATAGCAAGCTCTTTTTTTCTTATATCTATACATATTAAAAAAAAAAACAAAACAAATAAACCCAAACAAACAAAAAAAAAACAAAAAACCAAAACAAACAAAAAAAAAACCACAAACAAAAAAACCCAAACCACCACCACCAAAAAAATCCAACCAAAACCAAACAAAGCCAAGATAATATTATTAATGTCTTTTGAATAAACTAATGGCATCCAAGAGTTAGGAAGGTGTTACTTGTATTATTTAGACTAAGCTGAGCAAGTCCGTAACAATTTGAGGATCAGGTACCGAGGTGGAAAAAGTCACCTCCTTGTTTGGATTTAAATGCGTAACATATTTCTAAGTGTCTCCATTACTCATTTGGAAATATACTGCAAGACCCCAGGATCAAAATTAACAAAGTTATGTATCACAGCCGAACTGTTCAGTTCCAGATGATGACTCTTGGACTAGAAATCAGTAGAATCAGCTAGAAAAATAGTTGTTTGTTTGTTTGGTTTTTTTTCCCTAAAAGAAGCTTTAATATTTTTCAGGGAAAACAACAGAGATTTTTTTCAGGGAAAGGAAATAAGAGGGACTTCTCCATGGGAACTATTTAACTGATCTGAAAAGCTAATGCGTTTACTTTTGACTGAGGTCAAAGTCACATGGCTTTGTGAGTCAAAATGGAAATTCTAACTATAAAATGGGATCTCATTTCTGTCTTTTAACCTCCAAAAGTGAAATTAAAGTGCTTTGTAAGTCAAAATGAAATTAGTTTCAAATATTCTCTTATATTTATTACAGGAAGAAGTGTTTTGACCAAACATTTTCTCTCATATAGCAAATTTGTTTTGACAAAATCGTATTTTGTTTTGAAAGCGTCTTCCACAAATAATTCAACCTGCTCTAAAAAACTACAGTAATTTGCATCTGTTTCTCTCTGCGTGGAAGAGGTGGCTGCTTTTCAGTCTTTCAATTTCGTTGTCCTCTCCTGTATCATACAAACCCCCACTAGAGATGCCAGCACTGAGACAAAGGGCAGTTCGCACCCACCTGCCCCGCGTTCCTGCACAGCAAAGACATGTGCCTGTGCATATCTGAGCTTTGGCAGGATTTGATGGAAAAAAAGATTGTCAGCATCCAGAAATAAAAAATTATGAAGAAAAACTGATTTCATAATTGCATTTATAAATAGAGACGTGTAAAATAAATTTATTGTGAAACCACAGCCATCAGAAAACATAAAAATAGTAATAAAATCCCTACCAGTTTATCAACTCTGTGCTATTTAAGAGCTTTCTGCTTGCTGATACATATTCTGATAGCTGTCACATTGTATTTCTAAATTGTTAAAAAAACCCCTTACCTATCAGCCCCTAAGGCATTCATTTTTCCATGGACTTTATGAAAACTAGAACATGTTTCCCTGATATTTCTTTTACAATAGGAGGCCTGTTAAAAACAGCATCATGAATATTCTAGTTATGACAGATATGAAAGGACATAATATCCAGGAAACAGTTCTTTCTTAACATATTCATGAAGAGGTCCTTGTCAATCACAGCTAGCGAATTGAATGAAAAAATAATACTCTGAGTCTTAGGAGGATACAACTGAGTTTTACATGCTAGAGATATAAAGACTGAAGTGAGACCGGGTTCCACTAATAAGATTCCTGGCCTGAAGTGCCATTGTGGAATTATTTAGGCACCTGCCAATACTGATATTTCAGGCTGCAGGGATCTCCTGGACAGTCGTGCTCCGTGCGTGTGTTATTGGCACCCAGCTGATGGGGCCTCTCAGCTGGTGCTTTAAAGGAACAACGTCTCCAATCATCCACTCATCCTGGAGTTTCAAAAGAACGTGTTTTACACGCCTGCTTCTTTTGAACATTAGGAAATTCACATCTTGAAATATTCTGGAAATACGAATCAAACTGCCAAATGCCTTAAGCTGGAGAAGCACTTACAAGGCTACTTATACATATTTTAAAGTGCAAAAGCAACAGTATTTACTATTTGTGCTGTGTTGTCAACTTGTTCAGCAGCATCTGCATAGATAATTACATAAACTTTTATATTAAAATATCTTTTATGCCCTTTCTACTCCTAAAGCAAGTGAAAACTATAATATTTAAAATATACTACTAAAAATATACAATACACAGTTAAACTTTACTTGACATTTTTCCATATATTAAAAGCTAATTCCAAGTGGTTTTAATATGCACAACACACAACAAAAGTCTGAAAAAAGCTGGTTTACTTAGATTACCAAACAAGTGCACATCTTAAACTAAGGATAGTATTCTTAAGTTACCAATTGCTGCAATAACATTGCAAACCAATTAAAAAGGCCGTGTCCATTTTACAGGTGCCATTCTTACCTCTAATATAATTACATGTCATTGAAACTTATTTTGCATCAAAACAGTAAAAACGCAGAAGCCAAGTATGAGATACATCTATTATTTAAAATGAGTGAAACAAAACCACAACCATAATTAGAATGAGTTGATGGACCACGACAGCCCGGGTTTCATTGCTGGTGTGATCTCCCCAGCCCACAAGCACCATTAGTGTAACTCCTGTGGTGCTGCTTTACACCAGCCTAAGTTTGCAAGATGCTGAAAATATAAAAATGTTTTGCCTAGGAAACACACTTGGTTTCCTCTCATACAGCTTCCTACTGGCACTTCAAGCGCTGCCCTAGGACATATTTACTTGTCTGGCTAAAGATAAAGTATTTTGTGTCTTTTACATTTAAAAGCAATCAGTCTGAGATCCATTTCAAATTTAAACGACATGTATCATCCAGTCAGATGACACCACAAAGAGGAAACAAGTAAACTTGAAGGCAGCGAGGTAAGATGTGTGAAATGGCAGCAGCACTACAGGCACTTTGGTGTGGAGACCTCTTGTGAGAGTTTGTTGTGGATAAAATTAACCTTTAAGCCCATCAGCTTGACTCCAGAAAGGTTTCCTGCTGCACTCAAATGTTAAGTGTATATATTAAAAAAAAATTAAAATCCAAACCCCTCCTTAAGGATGCAAATCACTTACATTTGAAACACAGGGGTAAATTTACAACAGCTTTCAAATTGAAACTAACCATAAATTGAATGTCCACATATACAGCATTCCACAACCTTCCTCCTTCGTGGAGATGGAAAAAAACTGTGCATTGCTGGACATCCCAGCCCACGGGGCAATATACAGTGTTGGCAGCTTTCATAGATACTGTGTTCACAGTGCATCTGATTCCAAATCAATGGGGTCTCTTTCAAAAAGATAAGTGTTCATGCCTAGATCCACTGGAGAGCTGAGATTTGCCAGTTCTCATTGCAAAAACAACTTTAAGGCTCAAAAAAAAAAAAAAAAAATTTTTTTTTTTCCTTTTTTTTCAACAGAAAAAAAAAAGTAGCGTGAAACAACATCACAGAACACATTGCAATGAAATCTGAAATGTGGGTTACCGAAACCTTGAGGCAGAATACCAAATTGCCAAGAGACTGTTTCTCAAATGCAAGTGTCTCAGACTTTTATTTTCACCTACTTGTTGCAGAGTACACTGAATTGTAAACAGAAATATCCAAGCACATTTGGGATTCTGTTTGCAAGTACCAGTGGAATGCCAAATTTTAAAGAAGTACATCTGTCTGGCACTCTTGTATTACCAATAGGTACTACAGGTAATGTCTGGCACTGCAGCAGATTTACTACGTGATTCATCCTGTTGAAAACAACGACTATTCATCTTAATAATATTAAAAGCATTGCTGAACCACGCTGAGCCCTGGTTTCAGACCTTTCTCATCATTCCCCTAAAATAATGCCCAGGTTTTCTGAGCCACAGAGGTAAGATTTAATCATATTTTAATAGTTTAAACATGGGCAAGTACAGCATCAGCATGTACCAATGTGAAAACTGCAAGAACAATGAGGAACCACTGTTTGAAAACAAAACAGATCCGAAATGTAAAAGGATGAATTTTCTGTGCATAGAAGCTATGCATTTAATATTTTCCCACTGGGAGTCTAAGTTGCTTCACCTTTGGTAAACTTGATTCATTAGCACATCAATTGACAGTTGTTTCCTGTTCTAAGTGATTGTTTTCTGGTTTTATTATGTACTGTCAGACAAAGGCACATGATTAATTACAAATAAACCAAGAATTAACTTTGCTAACAACGGGCTGTTTCAAAGCCTCCTAGATTCAGGAAAGGCAATCTGCCACTCACATGGCCAAGGCTTGTTCTGGAGCTGCCCTCACCGTGTTTCACGCACATTGAGCTGCACTGGTGTCTCAAGAGATTTTGGCTGACATTCGTGGTTGATATAAATGGGTTATTTTTTATTTTGTGCCTTAAAAACTGACCCCTTAAATGCACAAAGTCATATACCAGTGTTGGTCAGTACACAAAGCATCTATCAAATCAGAAATTAGAACATATATGGAGGGCAGCATAAGGCTATATATTATATCAGCCACTTTACAGACTTCCAGTATGAAGTCCAGGTCTAATAGAAAGCTGTCTCAGCCCTAGAGTCTCCCAAGGAATTCTCTTGATCGATAGTGTGAAATTAAGATACTTCATTTTGCTGTCAATATAATTAGTATGAACTCCACTTAAGTGAATAGATTATCTATGGTCCCGCAGCTCACCAGAAAGAACTGGAAACTTAACACGTTGCAATAGCAAAGATATAAAGGAAGACGGCTGGATAGAGACCTCTGACAGGCTATTTATCACCTACCTCAGCACTAATGGCAGAAGGTCATAATGATTAAGAAGATACATTTTGTCTGAGGCTGAAGTTGAGGTGGTTTAACCATCCCTTTCAAATCTGTTTGCAACAGATTTCCAGGGCTCTTGTGTGAACAGTTACTTGAATTGCAGGCCAAACAGAAGTCCCTTAATCAAAATCTGAACTTCAATTCCTTCTTAAATGTTCATACTAGCTGGCTTCCCAGTTTTGCATTATTTGGATGAACTATAAACTATTTTTCTTTCAATAAGTCCAAAAGTTTCCATCTGTCTATATATATATATGTATAATATTTTTTTTCGGGGGGGGGGGGGGGGGTTGGGGGGGGGGTATGGTATCTGAAAATTAATTTCAGCAACTCACATTACAACAATAACTCCACAAAGTGCATCCTGTTGCTCTCTTTAGAGCCTTTCAAAACACTGGAATCACCTATGCTGAAACAGCTTGCTCTTTCTCCTGTACTATTTTAAGATGATATATTTCCAAAGGAATAGAGTTACTGTTACGTAGGAAAAGCAAACTTCTATGAGTAAAATATTTTCCCTCATTCTCAATGACATTAACATAAAATAATGGTTAGTTGGTGGAAAACAATTATGACCTTCATATTTTGTAGCTCAGTTCAGCAAAACATCCAAGATAGCAACACACTGAAGAAATGGAAACCACCAAGTGTTTATTTTAAAACATGGAACATGGAGGAATAACATTTACTCCTCTGAAAGCCATGGGGAATAGTTCTGGTATGTCCATAGTTTGCATTTTTGGGCAGGTTTAATACGGCCACTCTCAGGAGCCAGTGGGATTTTAAGCAGATTTCCACCACCAAAAAAAAAGACGACCATACATGCAAGAAAAATATTATTTACCTTGCTCCATAATATAATAAAACCAGATCCAGTTAACCGGACCCTTCAGCTAAAGCTGTTAGAATACGTACATCAATCATCATTTGGGGGCAGTCAGAGAAATAAGAGTAATGAAAATGAGTACTTTGATCTTTTGCACTGAATTCTCTTTGTAAAAAAAGCAGCCACGCACACAAGCAAAAATCTATTGGAAAGTCAAAATAAGTCATTTGCCAAGATCCTCAGATTCTCAAATTGTAAATGGCCATGTTTTGCATGGCTTCTCTTTCTTCCTGGACAATTATTATTTTTATAAAGCAGTTTTATTCAAAAGAAAGACCAGCCTACAGCTGCTAAAAACTGCAAAACCAGAATAGCCTAAATTTCTGTAACACACAAACAAGGTTTATTTATTTCAGCTACAGTTAAGATGCAATGATGAGGTATTTTGCTGGCTGTATTTTTCATTATTACATATATCATTAAACATTATTTACTAAACCAGTATGAAAAAAATGGTCCATAACAAATGGTACGTGCATAGTCATCTCTAACCCTCACTCAAATTTTTACTAAAATGACAACATCAGACAACAGCATCCCTGGGACCAGTTTCATAACTATACAATTAAAGTTTAAAAGGTGAATAAATCACTTGTAAATGCCTTCCCTTCTGTCACAATATCCTTCTTGTTCTGACAGGATTTTCTCAACTAAGTAATGATTTATTGCCACAAAGCACTAAATACTCATCCAGAAAAAACCTGTTCACTTTTGAGAAGAATATTGTCTGTTTTATCAGAAACATTAATCTAAAAAGTTTAATTATTAATAGTCTGAAAAACATTCTACTTACAACCCTTCCTAATCCACTCCTCCATACGCTTTTTCTAATTCAGAGATTATCCTTCTTTTGGGATAATTCTCTCCATACAGTATGTCACTGGTGACCTACTTCGGGTCAGATGCTAAACCAAATGGAGCTAATTGAGCACCTTTCTTCTATAGAAAGTATATTTGGATCTTAATAAACATTAAATTTTGCTGGTTTTTTCCCCCCTCTAATAGAAGTGGGCATTAGTTACATTTCTTGCCTTGCTTCCATGCCTTCATGCTCAACTTCTCTCTCTAAAATCTCCAAAACTGAGAAAAGATGAAGAGAGTGAGTGAGCTCTTCTGAGTGAAAGAAGAAGTGAGGCTTGTGGGTGAAGATGCACCAAATTCAATGTATCTTTGTGACATATTTCAGAAGCAACAGATAGAGGTAGGTCGTCCCATTCATTTTCGGAAGGAACTTAGTGAAAGACACCCCAACAGAGGAACCTGCATACCTGACAATGATCTTACTGGCTACAAAGTAATGCAAACCCACTGTTTTCAAAAATGACTTTGAGACATGCAATAAAATAAGTTGTAAAAAATTCAGCATTTCAAAAAGAACATGGCTATGTATACACTCTTTTTGGCTCAAAACTTTTATGCCTAATGTTTTGGCATACAATGGAAGGCTATATAATCCTTTCACTGTATTTTATAATGATAATTATTTCATATTTCTGGGAATAAGCAAATTAAAAATAACTTGCAAGTAGAATTTGAAGAAATCTCAGCTTTTCTAAAAAATAACTTGGAGAAATGAAGTAGCTGATGTATGAAAAGATCAAATCATCATATCATGTAACTGACGGAACTTTTCATAATTCTGTTTCCTAAATCAGCTTCAAACCTTCACTTTGTGCTTTCTCAGCAAAGGTCAAGGACCATGGAGTGAAAACATAAAGGACAAAGTATTGAATAAATGGAATGAAACAAAACAGCGCATTGTGCGCGATGCAGAATCACTCCTTGTCTCTGTAGCTGACATTCAGCGCTGGCAGGGAGCAGGTATCTTGAACAGAAATGAGCCAAACAAAACACTGAGGAATCCTCCTGGGTTTTAAATCCAGCTCTGGAAACAAACCCACTAGGTCAACCTCCTCTGGGGGCACTTTGCAGTCTCTGAGAGAGACCTACAGCAGGTGGGTACGGACTGCAGGAGCTGAGCGGAATGGAGGGGAGCTCACGAAACACACAGAACCAGAGTTAAACCTCATGCTAAGAGGAACAACCATACCTTTCCATATGCATTCAGTTTGAGTTTCATGCAAATTAACTTCCTTAAGAAGATACACATACAGAATCCAGAGATGGCCACACAACCTTAGCGTAATTTCGGTGCTGTTACAGTAAGTTTGATTGGTTTTCACAAATATCACAGGGTTGGTTTTTTACAAATCAAAAAACAAATTTTAAGCAATCCCATCCCTTTGGAATCATGCATAGAAAAATGACACTTCGCACAAAGGATTTTATTATGCCAAGACTCTCAAAACCAGAACAAGACCAAGCCTTGTTTATAATTCTGGTGTCCCTCTCAATACAAGCCAAAAGGTCTAACTAGTAATCAGCCTTTAACACTTCCCAGAAGCTTCTCAGGATCAGCAGTTAAAAGAAACATTTTCTAAGATCACAGGTTTAAAGCTATATGAATACTTAAAGGAACAAAACTAATCCTTACCACAGTAAAAATATATCCTAAGACCTTACCTATTCTAATGCCGTAATATAATTTTCCTCTATTTCCATTTCAACTATTAATGACTACTTAGATATTTACCAGAGCACCTCATATTCCCCCATTAACATAGACACTTGCCTCTCTAAGGCAGGGACTGTGGTATTTAACTGTCTGTTAAGTATGATGAGCAGTTAGTGTGCTGCATAACTAACAGGATATCAACAGAGACACATGAGGGACACTGGACCCAAACAGTCAGGTGTCTTCTCGAAAAAAATCTATTACCATTGTCAAAATCTGGACGGTCAGTTATACAGGGTAAAGATTTTAAGGAACAGATCTGTCTCTAGCATAACCTACATTTTTTCTTAAGATGAGAAACATTCAGCAGTGCTCAGAGGCACATTAGCTATCAGTAGAGAAGGGGTCCAGAAGATTGGTACAGAAAGGACATGCCTTGGAACCACCTGCTTAGTGACTGCTCCTGACAGAGGAAGGGCAGAAGCAAAGTCTCAAACTATGAGACTCCTTCATTTCAACCTTTTGCCATGTTCCCCCTCACAAGTCCTGCATCTTGGGGATTAGCAATACAGCAACGCAGCTCCTCTACCAATCTATTGCCTGATTGCTCCCATGCGTTTGGGGCTGGTATCATTTGGGATCTTCTGCACCTTGCACATGGCACAACAGAGGATGCCTCCCAGCAGGAGCCTGTGCTCATGGGCTTAGCTGTACAGAACATTTCCCAGGAAAAGCCCAATATCCCATTCTCTCCATACTGCCATGTGGCCTTTCACACTTACAGAGGTACCCACAATATGACCACACCTGCAAAAGAACTTTCATCACATAAGCAAGACACTTCACTATTATGCAATTCAAAACAGAACTCTCACCCATTAGGATGCTAGAGACTTAGGATGTCTGTGCATTAAATAGGGGAGAGGGTGTTTACTACACACACAAACACACACACAAAACCACTAAACAAACCAACCAAAAACAAAGAAACACCAAAAAAAAACCCCACACACACACCAAAACCACCACACGGAACAAACAAACAAGCCCCACAACACTCAAAACAAGGTGCAGCTTAGGCCAGGCTTTCAGCTGGTCCTGCCTCTGACCCACAGTGTGTCCTTCAACACATCAGACAAAATGAACATCTCAATACAGAAGAGCTTTGAAGTGTATCGAGATAAAACTACACAGGAAGAACTGAGGATATAAAAATTACCACCAATAAAAGCAGTTCCATATTATTGTACCAGAAGCCTGGTATCACCCTTGTCAATATTGCAGGGCCAGAAGACTGCAAGCAAGCACAGACTAGGCACCAAATTATATGCCTCGTCAGTCTAAGTACAAATAAATCAGAGTATCCACCAGCTTCAAACCCACACCAAATTAATGTTTTCTATAGCAACACATCCTCACTATCACACTGACAAATGCTAAGGTAAAATGTGCTTTAGGGAAATATTTTGTTGAATGCTCATTACAGAACAAAAGGTTGGTTTAAATTAATTTTCTTAATACTAAATACTAGAGTAAACTTTAGCTTGAAGTTGTTTAGGCAATTTGCAGTATAACTGCTGCACGGCACATTTTCTCAAGGTACACGAGGACTACAAAACATGTGCAGTACAGTTTTCTCTCTTTTAACTGTGCCTATTTAAAAAACAAACCAACAAAAAACCAACAAAACTCCAAGCAACTCCAAACAGATAACTTCTGAAAAATTGACAAGACTATCAGGTTAGATATCAGGAAAAAAAAAAAAACAAACCTCCCTACAACATGTCCTCAGATGAAAAGTATTATACTGAAACAGATTTTCCTGGAGATGTTGTAGAGCCTCCATCACCAAATATCTGGGGGTGAAAGAGGTTAAGCAAACATTTGAGCAGCAAAGCATCAGCATAATCCAACACAGGCGGATACCGCCCTGGGACAGCAGGGCACACTAAACTATCTCTTGAGAGCCTATTTTTCAATTATTCTAAATTGTGTTTGTGTGTATTTTTCCACAGAAAAGGCAAACCTACATAGCCCAAGAGAAAGACAGTGTTTAGTTTCAAGATATAAAAGAAAGTGCATCTCTGGGTGGGCAGAAGTTCGAAAGGTTAAGAACTTCAAACATAGCCAAGAGGACAGTCATATTTTCAGCCTTGGTTTGAATGTGTTTCACACTGCTGCAAAACTCTCAGGTAGAGAAATAACTTGTGAAAAGAGCTTGCTTATGGCTCATCCCATACACAAGATCCTGTATGTTACAGGATGATTTTATGTAAAGTTGCATCTGTCAAACGAATGCAGCTGAGCAAATACGCGTGGGTTCTTTCAGGCGGTCACATCTCTATGTCTCAGTGCATCAGTACTTCCAGTTACAAGCAAACCATGTGCACACAAAGGATTTCACCTCATATTGTTTCACGAGAGCCTCCGTTTCAGAGCAGCGGATGCACAAAACACAGCAGCACGTACTGCCAATGGCCTCTCCTCACCAGCTATTAATATGTATGGACTAAAGTTTGGCAGAACAGTTTTAAAAGTTTCTCCAAGCGGAGAAGCGAGGAAGGAGGTATGACAGGAATTCTCCAAGAGGTACGAGGGTACACGAGGTCTTTGCATCTCTGCCTTTAAGGTGTCCATCAAACCTTCCTACAGACCGGAGGGGACTTTTCTCTCCGCGCTGCAGTTACCGAGATGTGCGGCGCGGCGACCCCAGCCTCGGCAGACCGGCGTTCTATCGGCAGAGCAATTCCAGTGCTGAAGTCTTTCAGGCTAGTAACAGTTTAAGTATAAGATATTATTCCTGTATGATTTCTAGAGCCAGAGACGTGTATAAATTAGACATGTCATGAAAAGTCTAAATTATGTGTTGCACGGTGCAGCAGAGGGTAATATACAGACCTTTATTATGTAATAAAACAATTGTGTGCTGGGGAGATATTTACGGCGTAATCCTGCATGTCCTCATAGTACTCTTTGGAAACATATAATTTAAAACACACTGTATATTTTGTCTGTGTTTACATTTAAAGTAATGCAAACTTTATTCTCTAAAATCCCAGTAATATATCAGGATAGGTTATTGCGCAGCATACTGGTAAACACTACCAGAAGCCATACACTCTTGAAAAAGGCCACTTACTGCTGGTGACTCATTCTGCATATTTCTTTACTATTTTTCTTTTTAAGTCAGAGCCAGCTTCCCAAATGCTTAATGAGCAGGCTCTAAGGCTTTCATTTTCAGCCAATCCTGACTTTATTACAAAAGTTTATCAAGCCATAAACACACTACTTCACTGCGCTGTCATGTTTTTATAAAGTAGTTTATAAAAGGTGACATCTGGCAAAGAGGTAGATCTATAAAAATCATGCTGGTGGATGTAGTGTCATTTTTCCTGCCATCCTCCCAGAAAGAGTAATATTATTTTGACACACACATTCATCCCCACTGTCAAGCCTCTATTTTTATAGTTAGCTTACTGCACATATCCTTAAGCTATACAAAACCTTTGGGCTAATGTAAAGAATGACATTTCTGCATATTTATTATAACACTTATTTTAGGGGTTGACTTTGCCTGATAGGATTTTTCCAAGTACAATGTCATTTTCATGACAATACACTTCGTTCAGAAACAATAAATAAAGATACACAATACGTCATGAAAGGCCAAATATGCACGGACAAGTTTACAGCAGCTCAGCTTGGCAAGCCCTACATTTGTCCTTCTTTAATATTTTATCAGATGTGCGAACTGTACGTGGCAGTTCAGTACAAACTTCAGTGTATGAAGCATAATGAAATCTCTCTAGGACATTATAGACTCCAGCAGAGTATAATTTTAATACTGTGGAGTTTTCAGCTCTGACATGTTGGAAGATATTTTCTTTCAAAGAGTTTGGTTTTTTCTATGTTTGTGTTGGCTCAAGCACAGCCGGGATATAAGCAAGTAAAAGGCCACTGAAATGAAGAGGCTGACAAAGCACTTCTTGTGATTTAATTACAGTAAACTACTGATTAATCTCTGCTGCATCTTAGTTTATCTACAAAAGTAGACGATATGAATCCCAACATACCACAGAACGGTTGTTTCATTTGATTCTGTATAATGACTTGCTCTTTCTAGCCTTCTTCCCATACAATGGTTACTTTTTAAAAGAATGTGAAATCTATCATCATTCACCTCTTTTGAGAAACAGAAGTCTAAAATATTTAGCTTTATAGCACATTCACTATTCATGAAAATACTTTTCAATGCCCTTTCCCAGTATTTAAATAAGGGATGGAAGTGTATATTCACACCAACAAGCCCAGAAATTAGAGTTAGTTAACTGCTTTTGAACATGACACTGATGTAGACAAAACCAAAAATAGCAGTAGGAGTCTATTAACAGCAGCATTATTCTGCTGTCAAAAGGGTTCAATACTAGAACATTCCTGAGCAGAGATCATTATTGGCAGTTCACTAAATGATAATTTGGGTTAGAAGCAGCATTCTGGTCCTTAAACAGAGCACTGTCTTTGAAGTTGATGAAAAAGACTTTATACTGTATTTTTTAATGCTCCATTCAAACCAAAGAATCTCCCAGATCTGCTAAGAAGCCAACATCACCCTCTGGATTTTTTCACTGTAACTATGTTACAGATCAAGACTTGTTGAACTTCATTGTTTTAGGTCAGGAATAAGGATTTAATACATTTTTTATTATTGTTGCCATTGGCTTTTTGCAGATGCTATTTTCAGATGCAATTAACCATAAAATCCGACTTTCTTTGATCCCAGTTCCACAGCTGCACGTGAATAGTCAGATCTTTGCATCTGTATGATGCCCTTATAGCTTCAATTACAGAATCAGGGACTATTTTGCTCTCTAATTAAAATAACTTCTGTTTGAATGATATAAGAGAAGGTCCTCAAGTGCACTAAGCCTGGAGTTTCACAGGATTTCCACCTCCAGGGCACAAGTAAGGGCAAGAGACGGAAAAGCAATAGGAACCGGCTAAGGGGGTGGAAGTAACAAAACTCTCCCACTAATCCATCCTGACATCTGGTGCTGTAATGTCTTTTCTTCTTTATAAACAATCAGTGGTTAGAAACAGGTCTTCAAAAATACCAGAATATATGCCCAACTGTAGTGATATATATTTAGATACTATTGTCATTTTCAATTTGCCAGGCTCCCTTCACGAGGTACAGTCATAGCTAATTAGTGTCTACAAGCTCCCTTTGACCACTGCATTATATTTAGTACAGAAATTGTAACTCTGAAATGTTATTTACTGTCTATGCTGCATGGGCACTTACCAGGCACTTGGAATAATCCACCACTTGCAATTATTCTGGCATGACTGGAAGAATCGTCTCCTTTAAGCAAAAATCTTGGGCAGTGTCTCTATCTTTCAGTATCATCAAATGCAAATCAGCAAGTTGTGTTTGGATGGTAAGGGAAGAGGGGCATACTCAAGTAAATGTGAAAAACATTACAGGAAAATTACAGAGGGCATTCTGAAAAGACTAGATTGAAAAATACTTTGCCAAAGAGTCATGTAAATATAATGCACTGGGAATGTTCTTTATAGATCTGATCTATTTTTGATTAGTTTTGTGGTATTTTGCGAGGCAGTGCATTGTAGTGTCATAGTAATCAAGGACTGGAAGTATTATTACCTAGAGTCAGCAATAATGAGAACAGAACCTTTAATTTCCAACTATAAGATAACACATTGATTAATAACCATGGGATGATTAGTCAATCCAAGACCCTAATGCACAATGGAGAAATTCATCCATTATCTGTTCAATGTAATTCTTCTTTCATCTTGGTGACTTTAAAAACAACCAAGGAAAATTACTGTCCCTCAGTAAAGGCTTTTGAATTTCATATGCATTTAATTAGATAACTGCCAGCCCAAGGACAGGAACCATGACAAATAGTTGTTCTTTTCAAATTAGAAGAATAGACTGTTCAATGAGCAATATTGATGTTCTCTGGTACTGAGTTATACAAGAGTTCTGCTACTACTTCCTTTAATTTATCTAACCTTTTTAACATTTAATGTTTTTTTTTAACATGGTTTTAGTTACATATGCTAGGTGGTAATTTTTTAAAATGTTGCTAACAGCAACAGTACCTGCATAGACAAACACATACACTGCCACAATTTTCTTGGGATTAGGTATGAAAGTACAATTTACAGAGGAAAAGGAGCACTAGAAATTTAGAGGCCATCTTTATGTTGGCAGAAAAACAACAGTTAATCCTGTTTAACCTGTTTAATTGCTTCAATAGCCATAATAATAAAGATTAGCTGGCTGTGAAACACTAACTATAAAACAAAGGAGGATTTTCTTCCATTTCTGTTCCCAAGACATTGTTTTCTGCTTTTTTGAGATGAGGGTAGGATGGAGGAAAGTTCTTTTTCATGTTCTATTGTTGTTTGAGTTTTGGTTTTACTTGGAGTTTGGTTTGGGGGGGGGGTGTTTGTTTTGGTTTATTGTTTTTTCCTGTAAAAACCTTGCACAAACAGTCCAACTATCTCCTTCTCCCCTGCAACACAAACACAACCTAAAGACTGCCCAGCAGATAAAGGACAACTCCGCTCCTATTGCACATGGGGTTAAGGTTTGACCATCCTGCGTCTGGTACAACAAGAACACTTTAGATGTAAAGAGCCAATAACAAAAATAAGATCAAAAGTAAAGTTCTGAAGAGCTTCTCCTGCTTTTCAAAGTCAAGTTACTATGAAGTTGTGATGATGAGTTCGTCCTACCTGGGCACAGCAGAGAGGTAGCAAGGAAAGTAATTAAAATGTAAGAAAAACACAAACAAAAACCACACACACCCATACTCCATAAAAACCCCAAATAAAGAAAACCAAAACCCAAACAACCACACAACAAAAACCCACAACAACGACAACAAAATAATTCTTCAGTGTTCCACCAAACACAAAGACAAATTTTCTCAAAGTAAAAAAAAATACCTGGAAAAGTCAGAAACTTTGAGCAGCCATCCAAATTAGTGCTTTTAGTTTCCTGTACTAATGAGCAAATCATTTTCACCTGTCATTTGCCTGTGCTGCAGGAACACAGGAGCTCCCAGCTGAAGCTCCTAAAGGGCTGCAGAGCAGCATCTATGCTCAAGGCACTGCAGAGCTGGCATAGGCCATTCCTGGTGTCTGCTTGCAATGGTCACTCAAAAGAAGATGCCAACAGTGATCGCAGCCTGCAATGCCCTCCTGAACTGCCTCTTTGTAGATTCCCCACTGCAGAGACAGGACTTCAGCTTCATTCTTGCCATAGACTGATAAAACCTCCTTAATGATTAGAAAATCCACCAAGGCCATGGCTGTGCTAATTGCTGCCACCCCTCTCAGCTTGGCTCTAATTCATGGTTGCTCAACAGTCCAAAACCTGCACCCAGCCTGGGCCCACATCTCACTGTGGGCTCCCACAGAGGGGCATTGACAAGCCCCAGAAGTGAATCTGGCCTCAGGCTTCCCTAGAGTCCTGGCCACAGACTTTCTGTCCAGAAGGAGATTAATTGCATTCAGTAATCAGCTATCAGACATGGTTTGCCTCAAAGGAAACCTTTCATCCTCTAAATGTCAGATCTGAAATAATTTATTCCTGAAAGGGTTAACCTCACAGTACATTTTAGTTGACAAGTAAAACAGCATGTTCTCTAACTATGACATACCGATACCCAGTGATAAAATATTTCCCAATCTTTATACCATTTTGATAATTCACTGTGTGTATTACACACAATCAAGCTGTACAGGTTTCAGAGGGATTCTGAGCACATCGCTCAGACTGACAGAGCAAGTATTCCAGACAATTGGCTCCCCGAGGGTCAAGACAGTGATGCTCAATCAGGATTCAAACGGGTCATAAACCCTTCATGGATCTTGCTCAAGTGGGTGGTGATGTCTCCCTAGGGCAGCTCATCATTTTCTGCTACAGTCAAGCACTTGTCATTACAGACAAACTCCCCGTCAGTCTTAGGCATTCATTTAATCGAGCCTTAGTGAGAACAGCAAATATTATCAGTGCCACAAAAACCCTAAAGAGACAAATATATTCATCATAAATGCTCTGGTGGTAATTTAAGACACTCTCAAAACTCTGCTGGTGGTCCATATACTATGACTACTTCTTAACGTAGGCTCAGATTTTCAAATGTGGATGCTGAGGTCAGACACCACCATTTGGGTTTAGACTCTTCACGGCAAGTGAGCTACTGGTGAGAAGGAAGAGCTGTCAGACTACCCAGTTCTTGTGCACAGAACTGGGAGTGTGGCAGACTACACCTGAATGTTGGACATCTTTAATTAAAAACCCGGCTCAGGATTCAAGGCCCGAATTTTAAGCATACAAAAAGAAAACTACTCTTCAAACATCCAGAAATGCTCAGAACAACTGAAAGCATTTGATTTTGCAACACTTCAGATCACCTGGCATATAACTAAGGCAGTTGTTATATGATACACTACAAGCTTAAAATAAAGTCCTAACACAATCCCGGCATTTTGGGACACAATGTTCTTATTGTATTGTTTTCGTATCTAATTATGCTCCCATTTAAACAAACACACACAAAAACAAACAAAACCCAACAAAACACCACCACCAACAACAAACACTGTTATGCACTAGAAAAGGATTGTGATAATCTAACATTAGGCTTGACTGGCTTTATAAAACCTTCCACACAACGTATGCTCCGTTTTCCCTACACCGTTGTACAACCACACAACTCCACACACATGCAGTCTCAAATTTAATCTAACTGAGAATCTCTGAACTGCTATAAACAGCTAGGGTTTTTTTTTTTATGTTCAGATCATGTTTTAGAGTAAAGCTGAACACATGATAATTTATTTCTTGGGTTGCTGTAGCATGCAGAATGAGCTCCTTATTCATTTAGCTGCACAAACACAGGTGTAAACTTGAGAGTGGATTTTTCTTTTCTCCCCAGGAGTTAGACAATATAAAAGTGATGTCATGTTCCCATGGGGACAAAAAAGCCCAGTAATAGAAATGAGGTGTTGTTATACTACAACCTAAATAATTTATTGAAAAAGGGAAAAAAAGGCAATAGGGTTTCCAACCTTATCTTTGCAGCTGGTTCTGGTCCTTACAGGTAACGTATCTGTTTCCACTCCCATCCACACTTCTCTCACTATCTGCTAGTTTTCTTTTGGCTTCCTGGGGAATTTCAGTGCCAACATATCCAGGGACACACCGGTGCAAACCAACAAACAAGCCCAGGCTCTGCCTTTGCACCTGGTCTCCAGGAAGCCCCAAACCTTTCACAATTACTGGGGGTCTGGCAGGTCGACCGATCAATCTGTTTTCTCCAGGTATGTTCCTCACAGAATAGCTTAAGCATCATTTCTGCCTGGCCTCCCAAGGGACGGCTGGCACTCCCACGAGCCTCAAACTGCTCACACATCAGAGCGCCGTGTTTAGCGCCCATCAGCTCCTGTCACACGCTGACAGCCACAAACTCACGTATTTTAGAGGCCTCAATCTTTCGTCTGTCCTGGAAACAGGCAAGTTATTCTTACCACTTCAATTCTAAACCAAATTTTCTTCACGTTGCATGTTTATCAGAAAATTCAGGAATATGTAAAATAAATTTCTCCATAGCAGGTGGATAAAACATGTTATTAATGTAAAAGTGGTTTAAGTTGAAAATCTTGTGACTATATTCCAAAATATTAAAGCATAAATCAAAGTAGCATTTAGCAGGATAAACCAAATCAGAAGCTGTATTTCAATAATGAGGTTTTACAAGCTACTTGTGCTTAATTTTTAACACTAGTATCAGCAGCACAATAAAGAGAACTGAGGCTCACATGGTTATTGCTGTTGTTACATAAGCTGCTTGATCCTACACTTCTTGACACTTTTCTTCAAAGATCTCAGATATGATCAATACCCATAATTAAACAGGCCTGAAAAATCAATCTATTTGTGTTTTCAATCCCCATATTTTACCAAAAAAAAAAAAAAAAAGAAATAAACTACTGCATATGAAACAAAAAACAAATAACCTCAAAGCAATCTGAAACCTTTTCACAATACTCAAGATATATTAGTGTAAACAGATTCAGTGACCTTATTTAATAATAGATAATAATGTTATATACATAGTGACCACAACAGAAAGCTCTGAAAATAATATACACATAATCATACACAACTGAATATTTACCAAGCATTGAAAAGAAATGCAATATTGGATATTAAAGCCTTGTCGAGCAAACTACACAGGTTTTGGATTAACTTAATTCTTCTCTAGTTCTAGATTGACTTACATAGTATTTGGGTAACCTGATTTACTGAAATAGAACTACTTGCGAGAGCAAGTCTGAGCGTGTAGTTTTGTTCCAGTCTAACCTGGAGCTTCATTTCCTAAAACAGTACAGGTAGGAGGAGAAAAATTATCCTTACAATAAAGATCTCCACCAAAATTCAGATTGTCCAGTGATAAGAAGCCTAGAAATCATGCAGAAGTTTAAGTTGGAGAAGCATCAATCAAATATAATTTAGGCTCAGCTGAGCATCCCTTTGGCAGAGGGATAAACGGGATGAACTCTCAAGGTCTCTTCCAGCTTACAAATTTTGTGAAGTGATTTGGGGTCTATAGAGAAAAAAATCCATCATATAAACATAAAAGGGCAAAATTCTGCTCTTTCTCTAGTGTGAGCAAGGCCCCAAACACAGCAAGACAAACAAGCTTTCACTTCAAAAGCACGAAAAGCTCTAGCGCAAAGCCCAGTGCTATGATCAAAAGGAGGCCTGAGGTCTTGGGGGGGAGAGAAGGGAACACAACACTACGGCTGCAAAGTGACAACTGGGAGGGACACGGGACACACTTATTCTTGCAAAGTAAACAGGCATCACATCAGGGGAAGTGTCTCCTCTTGAATTCTTGCAGACAGAAGCAAAAGCAGCTCGTTACCTGGATCCACACTAACTGAACACGTCTGAGAACAACTGGGAAGGTAGAAAGTATGGGCTCATCCTTAAAACTCGGGCAAAATCCTGAAGTTTTGAAACCACAGCCAGAACATAAACTAATGGGGATTACAGTCATTTTAAAATCAGAACATATTTTCTACCCAGTGTGGGTTTTTTTTCCTGATACCTATTGTTTATGATGTGAAACTGTAACACTGGGTCTCTATTTTCCAGGTATTTGAATTCCCAGCATCCTGAAAATTAAGCAGCAAAATAAGTTTGCTCAAGATTTTACCGAAATAATAAGAATGAACAAGCATTTTGTTGTGTCACCAGGGAGTATTTAATAAACTTATAATTTAATAGAAAAATAGTGTATTAAGTTTACAAGTTTCTTTTTATATGCAAGTTAAATTTCTCTTGGCTAATAATATTTTGGATTGATCCATGCACAGCAAGATACTGCTGTGTTGTAAAAACATAAGAAAAAAATATATATTTTTTTAAAATGAGCCTTAAAATAAATACAGGGGAAAGGCGCTGTACAAAATTATTTGTTTATTTAAACATGAAGTCTGTTAGCTTGGTATCCCTGGTGCAATACAACACTGTGTTAACACACTTCATTTTGCTTGGCATCAGCCTCTTCAGGCTTCTTTTGGGGTTCACAGCAATATTCCTGTGCTCTATGAGGGCTTATCACAGTGCAGACACCAATTCATTCTCATTTCCACTAAGTGGTGATGAGAACTAGTGATAAGCACAACTGCAGCATCTACCTTGTTGGACTAGAGCAGCTCTTTCTGTTGGAGCAGTTGCACAGGTTCATCATGACTCGGTGTCCAGCAATTAAGACTGCACTCTTATGAAAACAGGTGTGAAGGGCACTGAAAAATTTCACAAAAAGGCAAATGAACTAATAAAAACAGCACAAGAGGGATGAACATTGCTGACAAGTACTGCGTAAACAGATCAGAATTCATTCTGATGAACTTTCCTTCTCCTTCAAACCATCTCCCCTTGTGTCCATGGCGTCTTTGATGGTGAACAACACAGGACAAAAAATAAAACAACACTAATGGAAAATTAGCAATTAGCTCAAGAGTCAGATTAGCTTTGAAAATTGCCAAGCAGAGGAGGCAAGGGCAGAGAGAGAGTGACAGAATTACATTTGTAGACAAACAGGGCTTTGCTACCCAACTTCAAAATTAAAGCCACCATGGCAACTGAACACCAAACATTTTTTAGTACTGTGGAATGCTATTTATCTTTACAAACAAATACTTAATCACTAAAATAAAAGAGCAATCTCTGTGAGCTGGACTTCTTGAATGCACTGTTGGAATGAGTGCATTTGTCTTTAGTATTAAGGACATATTCAAGGGTTCTTCCATTTTGTGCCATAAACACTTTTTCTTTTCTGGCTGCACTGTGGGGAACTAAAGATAGCTGACAACCTTGTGACTTGCAAGTTCTGTTTTCTGCCATTATCCTTATATTTTCTGCCTGTAGAAAACTTAAAGTGGGTATCACACAGTATCACAGTATCACAGTATGTTTGGGATTGGAAGGGACCTCAAAAGATCATCTAGTCCAATCCCCCTGCTGGAGCAGGAACGCCTAGGTGAGGTCGCACAGGAACATGTCCAGGCGGGTTTTGAACGTCTCCAGAGAAGGAGACTCCACAACCTCCCTGGGCAGCCTGTTCCAGTGCTCTGTCACCCTCACTGAGAAGAAGTTTCTTCTCAAATTTAAGTGGAACCTCTTGTGTTCCAGCTTGATCCCATTACCCCTTGTCTTATCATTGTTTGCCACTGAGAAGAGTCTGGCTCCATCCTCATGGCACTCACCCTTTATATATTTATAAACATTAATAAGGTCCCCCCTTAGTCTCCTCTTCTCCAAACTAAAGAGACCCAGCTCCCTCAGCCTTTCTTCATAAGGGAGGTGCTCCACTCCCTTAATCATCCCTTAGTCATTGCTACTTTATTGAATGAACCGTATCTATGAGTGCATGGAAACTTTACCAACGTCAGGAAAGGTGAATTTTCTACAGGACTTTGACTGAAACAGCCAACTAAACTAGAACAATAACATATGCTGGAGCACGTCCATGTAAATCCTGATTTTTTCTATTTGAATTGAGCTTACTGTACCCTTCCTTGATATGAAATATTCATGGCAAAAATACAACCTCTTTAGTGTGGGGTTAAGCTTTTAAATACTGGGAAGAGCTTGAAAATGTCATGGCAATGCAAAGCAAGCAATCTAAATATTCTGAGTTTTCGTAAGTCAAATATTTGGATTTTCGGGTAGTAACAGATTATATTCAACATCGTTTACGCATTAAGGGTTATGCTTCACGTAAATTCTGTACAACTTTCTGAGCACAGAATTAGTGTGCTACTTCCTACGTTATGGGACATCTCCTTCCACAAAACCTTCAGTGTCTCTTCACTTTCCTTCAAAGGCCTGAAAAGGTACAGAGGAGCAAAGAGAAATTCAGCTTCTGTAATGAAGCTGTTTTGCACTTTAAATTAATATTTTCATATTCACTGTAATTTAAAGATGTTCAAATCAGCACATATTACGAAGCCGACTTCGTTATGCATGATTTTAATTCTTGCAATTTGTCATTTGCTTACCAGACAATAAGGTCACGTTGTTTCTAAACAGAGATCATAGTGAATTTCTCACTTTACACGTCCTGCAAATTGCTTTGTTTTACACAGCCATACCCTGTTATATTTTCAATTACAGTCACATTTTATAACTTTGACATTCTTAAAATTATTATATGTTAATATATTAATTTAAGGAATGTCAGATGAAGTGTGTAAACTTAGCACAGAACACATTCTGACAGACCTGACAGAAAACATGAAAAATGTGTGCTTTCTATCATCATGATTATTTTTCGGATAACACCAGCTGTGCAACTATTAAACCAAGTGACTGCCTTCCCACATAACACCAAGTACCAGCGTTCAATCATGAAAGAAATATAAATCTCCATGGGCTTTTTCCACATGCTTTAAATCAGCAGCAATCTGTGCATTTGTATCTGCACTAAAAACATGGTAAAAACTGGGAATGTCTTCCAGCTGGAAGCTCTTTGGCATCTTTATTGATAGAGACTATGAATGAGATACGTAGTGCAATGTTTAGAGTGAAGTAGTTCTGTTTTAATCTAAGTTCCAAGTTAAGCGTGACACACAAAAAAATATTTCACTAACCAAATAACCTGAGCAACCCCAGGAATTCTTGAATTATTCACTTCACCCTTCCCATTATTGTATTTTGGAAGCCTTGGATTCCTAATTAATTTTAAGATAAAATTGTTCAAATCAAACACATGGCAAAAGGTATCATTCCCCTTATGAAGCTCAGGGTTTTTTAAGGGGCTTTAGTAATTCTTGGGTATTACAAGATTCTGTCTATGAGCTGCATGTTCAAGAACAGCCTTTCCTGACAGCTGATTGCACAATACCAGCCCACACCAGATGTTGCAACGCAAAAAGTCTCTGCCTCTTCCCTGTCTTACTCAGGAGAGTTCAGATGTGCTTATTAAACACCTTTAATTCTCTTTTATGTTCATTTCAGCCTCAGAATCACACATCATCACTATAACTCAGATCCTCAAGAGATGAAAAGGAAACACAGTCATTTTTCTGGGTACACTGTTTGTTTATGTGGTGAGCCATGAATTCTCCAGGGCAAAAGACTTTTGAAATTATGACGTTTTGAACTGTTCTGTGACCGCATAATATGATAAAGGGAATTAGGTTAAAATATCCTCTTTGGACTATGACACCAATTTGGGGCTCAAAACATGCATAAAATGTTTTATGAAGAAAGGTGGGTGGGTTATAATGTGGAAAAAATAGCATACCTCAGGTTTGGCCTGTTACTGCATATACATATAGGGTGCATGGCATAAAAGGTCTGATTACACTGAGTGTTAAACAGTTGCTTAGGGCCAGCATGAATTAACCAAAAAAAGCAAACTAATGTCAAGGCAAAGCAACAGCAACCTTGTACAGTGCAATGAAAGACGAGCAAAACCTTTCCCTGGAGCTTCTGCTGGCTCCTTCCCAGACCTGCCAGATTCTGTTGCATTTCTCTCTTTTGTGACTATGGAAGAGAAGAGAAAGATCTTTTGCAGAAGTTTTTTAAACCTAGCTGGGCAGAGCTGGCAGTTTGCCACATACATTGCTTCCTATCAGTATTTCACATAAAATACTGTATAAGAATAAAACAGAAAAGAAGAAACAATAAAGAAAAATCATGGTTCTCTTAAATCCTCATTTCCCTACACTCAGCTCAGGGAGCTGCAAAGGAAAAGTGTCCCAGAAGAATACATAGTCCACATACAGGTAAAGACACCTCACTGAAAAATCGCAGAACCTAAGTCAGTATAAAATTTGCTCACGTTTTAAAGCAAATGCTCTAAGGGATCATTGTATTTAGACAGAAAATTGAGTCAATGTGTGTTTAAACACAGTGGGTACCAATGAGCCCATTCTTTAGTGGGAGAGAACAGAGTATTTGTGATCTGCCCATCAGGCACTCAAGACACTAAATTACAAGCCCTGCCAGGTCTTCTGCTCTGTCTTCATTCTCTAACTTCCCCAAGTCCTTCAGCACATGCACAGTTATGTCCCTTCTCTCCAAGGGCAGCACGACTTGCAAGCAGCTGGTTTCTAACAGACATGTGGTTCCTTCAACTCTACTCATGAACCACAGTACATTGAACTCCATTAAGTGCCCACACAGTATCTCCACAGTTCCTTCAAATGTTATTTTCTGTCTTTATGGCTCAGAGTAAGAGGAAAAATCCTATTCAGAATGACATTAAAAAACATCACACAAAAAAACCCACGTCCAAAAAAAACCCAAACCAACCATCTAAACCCAACACAGCAATAGATGATTCTCTACTTTTTAACAGCTATAAATCACACAAATAGCTGAAATGATCTGCACTGGGATGTCAAACAGATGAGCCCAGAAAATCCCGTAGATCTTTGCGTCCATCCACTAGTTTATCTTCTCATATCTGCCAATTAGTAACAGCAAATATTATTTAAACAGATGGGTTACACTCCTTGGGGTGATCTTTTTCATGCAAATATTTTAATTCCAGTTCAAGCACAGTTTCTCTTGATTCAAAATCCTTTTGGTTTTGGCTTACGGGACTTAGAAACATTACTCTTAAACAGTTACAGTTTCACAAACAGAACATAATGCTGAATCATTTACTTGTTCATCAGTGAATCTATTAAGGATTGGTATGTAAAGCTACAAAATGGAGTGAGTCCATTTTGAAGTGTCAATAGAAGGGAATCCTTAGCTGTTTCTGTCGGCCGAAAAAAAAACGAACAAAAAAGCAAAAGAAGTCACTAGCAGACTAAGCTGACTTGCTGACTGTTCTCTTTCCAACCTGTCAGGTCTTGTAAAAAGTCGAGCTAGAAGGAATTGGTTTGGGTGAGTTTACTGAGCAATGTTGCTCAAGTCACTGCCACACATTTTGTACATACAGATAAAACACATGTAATAGTATCACCTACACAAAGTATTTTCAAGGCTAAAGTCACAAAACTGCCAAAGGACTAACTCATGGTTTCTCTCACTGAACAGACCACTGGTCAGTAGTTCTGTGACAGAGTTGAAGCTCTGAGTACTCTCATGAAGGTTGTTCACTCTCTAGAAATGGCTGAAAATTCTATCTAAACAGCAACCAGCAACAAAGCATATCTTGACCCAAATGAATGAAGTTCAACCAAATGTTCCTGATAATTCATTTTATTTGCATGGAAAACAAATAAATTCATTATATTGGGGAGAACTTAAACCATGAGGGTCTTGAAACCACTCTTTAACCTTGCCCAAATCTGTTCACCCTTTAGATCTGCCTTTTCCTCTCACAGTCTTATGTCTTTCATGGATTTTGCATTTTTACATGGTATGATTTTCAGAGCAGGAAATAATCTCCTTCCAGGTACTTAACTGTGATAAAATTCAAAGACTTGGTTGATGATACAAATAATAATATGCATTTCCACAGCTAGTTTCTTCATTTAGTAACTAAGCTGAAGAGGGATGCACAGAAACCATAGCTCAAGCTGGAAAAAACAAATGCAATATATTACACAGTTCTTTAGTCCATTGTGTGGAATGATAAACATCTACAGTTCATGGTGCGTGCATGTGGGTGCACACAACAGGCTTTCCTGGTTTGTATACTCACATTTCCATTCCCCTTTAACAGTAAAAATAGCCTTTTTGAGGTATAGAATTGCCATGGACGTATTACAGAAAGAGAAATCATCAGCTTTTAGCAGCAAGTGGCATGCTAAAGTAGAGCAAAGTGTTTGTTGTTGCCAAGTAAACACAGCAGCCATTATGCACTCAGCAACCTGACATACAACCGTGAAAGTCAGTGTTGCTGGTTTATCGGAGTATTAAGTGACAGAGAGGCTGTTAGCCAGAACTACTTTATCTGCTCTTATTCTGAATCCTGTCACGTTATCTTTCAAATTTATCTAAACTACCATGACAAACAAGCACACAGGCTCTCAGTTTTCAGCTGCACTTCAGCTTAATCCAGAGCATTGCACTGTTTATTGCCAGACATGGGATGAAGAGTACAGGTGGCTGGGTCATCTGCCACCACCCAGGGCAGGCCAAGAACAGCAGAGCACATTAACTCATTAAATTTTTTATCATATCTGGTGTTACATGCTCCAGATATTGATTACACTGATAGCACTAGTAATCAGGCTGACCAATACTCTTCCATCAGCTCCGGTATTCTTTGCATGCTTGTGTTGAGTTGCTTCCTCTTGCATTGTGCCGGGGAGGTTTAGTTTGGACATTAGGAAAAGGTTCTTCACCCAGAGGGTGCTGGACACTAGAACAGGCTCCCCAGGGAGGTGTCACAGCCCCAAGCCTGACAGTGTTCAAGAAGAGACTGGACAATGTCCTCAGACACACAGTGTGAATTGTGGGGTTGTCCTGTGCACGGACAGGAGTTGGACTCGATGATCCTTGTAGATCGCTTGCAACTCAGGACATTCTACGATTGTGTATTTCCCAATCAGGCTGTGGTAGCAGAAATACCTGTGATTGTATCGCACACACCACAACGTATGGTTGATAACAAAGAATCCCAGTGGATACAGTAAGCACTATCATTATATGTGACTGAATTTCTCTATCTAGCAGAAGACCAACATCAGAATAGTGTTCCTCAAGTACAGCGTGCCATCTGGTCCTTTTCCGGATATGGATTTCACACTTCAATTCACATCCAGGTTAGTGGAGAAGCAACAAGATATTTTTCAAAATCAGCTGTGTAATATGAGAGTCTTCTGTATAAAACCTAGTCCAAAAATTCCAGATAATGAACATCTATCCAATTTTCTCATAAATGCCTAATGGAAGATGAAATAGGATATATATATATTTTTATATGTATGTTTAAAAAAAAAAATATTCTCATAAATTCCTTTGTCCAAGTTTGACACACTGAATGACTTTCACTGTAAGAGACCTGGCCAACTTGGAAGTGCAATATTATGGCTTTCTCCTGCATGTCTAGCAGATTGGGTCTAACAGACTGGTAATACAATACCTCACTTTCTGAAATGGGTGGAGTTCTCCTTCATGGTCTTCTGCTTACAAGCAAGAAAAAGCCTACCTTTTCTTCACCTTTTTGAAATAAATTCAATCATTTCTGTAATTCAGTAAACCGGTAAAACTACCTGCAATATTTCTGGGATTTCAAACTCTGTTATGCTTAACTTTGCTGCACAGAAACTACTTTATGAAGTGATTCAGTGCTCTGTGCAGACCTCAGCCCTCTTTAGAAAACTGGTGCTGTCGACTGCAATAGATTTTTCAACAGAACAGTCAAACAACACAAATGATTTGCAACATTGCAGGACCCAGTAATTCCTGCTATTCATCTTTTCAGAAGAGCTATGAATCCAATGAAGATTTATAAGCAGAAAGTCAGTTCCATTCTCAAATAATGTACAACTGGCCATATACCACACACACTTTCAGCAGACTCTGTTTATAACATGCTGCATCACTTTGTGTTGTGACATGCTGTAAAGTCTGACCTAATTTGACACGACAGCTAAAATTTAAAGGACGACAGTTCCCACCTCACTTCCAAATGGGATAACTGCAATGTTCCAACAAAAGCTGGCCAGTGGAAGAAAGGCAGACGGGAAAGTGTTTGTGGTTGCCAACTTCAAATTACTGTTGAGTAGTTCAGCACATCTCTAGAAAAAAAAAAATCCCTTAAAAGCTTAATTAATCATCGTTTAGGAAAGGTCTTCAGTGAAGTGCATTTGTTGTCCTTTATTCATGCATTCCAGTTGGTTCGCAAACACTGAACTTTTCTGCACACATGTCCCTGTACTGCTGGCAATTCTAAGCTAGTAGCTTTGAACACAATCAGAAAAATATGTTCATTCTAAAACCCAAAGCAAAAAGTGCTCAGAAATATCTTAATATTCTCCAATCGTTTGGTCGTTTTGGTTTTGATTTGTTTTTGTTTGGGTTTTGTTTGTTTGTTTGGGTTCTTGATTGTTTGTGGTTTGTTTTGTTATGTTTTCTAGGGACGTTTGAATCCAGCATCCAGTGGCTACGACACTTCTCCACTATTAATGCACCTCCTGCAATAGTCTCTTTGAAACTGTATGACACACAGTATTAAGAAACAAACAAATAGAAATCTGAGTTTCATTAATTGCAACAAAGCAACTTAGTGATTCAGAAGAGAAAATTCAGAGAGCAATAAGTATCTCCTAACCAGCCCAAAACTTACACATTGTGATCTTAATCTGTATCTCTGCACCATGGGTAAGATCTCAAATGATTTCTTCTTCCCACCAGGATACACCCAGTGCCTAACATCCATCTCCATGTGGTACACAAGAAAATCATCAAATCTATTTTAACTTCACCTTAATTTCTCTCTTCACCACAGTACATAAATTTTAGAGTAACGTAACAATCTAATTTGCATCAGCTTGTAGAAAATAAATCAAAATGCCACCTCAAATTTGTATTTAGCTTTATTAAGAGAATATATACACACCTGCATTTTAAAAACTAAAGGATGTTTTAAAAAAAAAAATTATCCACAAGTCAGAAACGTCAATCCAGCAACTGCAGCCCGCACTGCACTTCAGTCCCCACTCAAGCAGACATCAGAGTTCAGAACATAGTCAAAGCCTAAGAAAAATGCCATTCAATCAAAGCAAATCCTAATCTTTTGTGCATTTCATGACAGTGGGACATTTAGAAAATGGGATAATTTTCCCAAATCATCTTAATGTGTGGATGTCATGTGAAAATCTCAATTTTTCCATCACCTCTGTACTTATTTCCCTGAATGAATGCCTGAGGCAATCATTTTAAAATGCTACTAAAGAAAAAAAATGCTGGGGCAGTAGCAGCATGTGTGCTGGTAATGCTTGCCTTTATCTTCTTCAAAATTAGTAGTGATTGTAGAAGACCTTATAAAACACTAGTAAATTCATTTTTCATCCTTAGTTGCAGGTGCCTTCAAAATCTTGGGGGAAGTGAACTCGTGATATTTGGCTTAAGCCTCAGTGAACCACTCAGAACAGTGCAAAAGCACTACTTCCTCCAAGAGAGAGAAAATAATAATTCTTATAGTAACTCTCATTTCTTCAGTGAATTAATAACATTTCAAAGACTTCTGACCTATCCTCTCAACCTACATTATCTAGTTATAATTACCTGGTAAAATATTATGACATTTCCATATGCATGGCTAAACCTGGACTTCTCAGGACTAAGCCTGATTCCATTCCAGAGCTGTAAATTACAGATTTCTGATGTCCTTAGAGAATTAAAATATACTAAAAAATAAATCAAGAAGCATGAATCTTATTAGGGAATCATCTCTAGTAGTTTGAGCAAATGTAACCTACAACCAGTTTGATATTTTTATGCCATTGACACTTCCCTGTAAGTTTTCCACAGTGACACTTGCTATTGATCTCTCAAGAATTCAAAGAAAATGTCTCTCTTCATTAAGAAAATTCCCCATTTAGGATGGCAGGGGCTATGGTTCTATTCTAAATTTCCATCTCTACCATCTGCTTTGAGTTAGTCCTGTAAGAGCTCATCTTAGAAATGTTAAAGCAATGGAAAGCTATAATAACAATAATTTTAATCTTTTTGTGACCTGCATACTACTTTTTTACTTTTGTTTTTTTTTTTTGTAAATGAAGGTACCTAGCTATAATGCTAACCCTTGCAAGTCAACTGAAATGCTGTTATTTATAGCCATTTATAATGTGTGTGATGAGAATGTGCCAGGTTGGCTCTCTTCCACAATTTATCTATCCAATGGGTTATTTGTAATGATGACCCCACCAGATGTTTCACAAGAATAAGCAAGAATCACTGCAGTGTGCTGAAGTAAGCCAGTTTGCATATTCCACTGAGGGTCTCAGACTAATTCTCAGCGGTTCAAGATCAGTTCAAACACTGAAACAAGAACCTTCTTCTACTTCTAGTCCTCCTTGGTTTATAACTAACTCTGAGTACACTTGTTATTCTTTAATTATGCAATTTTCCCAAGTAAACAGCCTTAACATTATTTGGTGTAAATCCCATATTCACCATATGACAGCGTTAATGAAATAAGCTCCAACACCCTTCTGAGACCAAAAAGCACCCTCGCTATTTCCTATTAGAAAACATGGGTAGAGACTTTCCCAGCTGCAGCCTATGGCAAATATAAGTTTCTCACTGCACATAATACAAGTCCCAGCCACAAGACCCTTCTTCCTCTCATTGGAATGCTCCCCATATTTCAGAGCCCTTAGAATCAAGCAGCTGAATTACCAGTTTCAGAGAGAGCTTCAAACAATGTGATACAATAAGGGATTTGGTTCTAGTATTTCCATCAACAATGAGGCAAAGTGAGGGCTAAATCAACTGCAAGGCTTCAGAATACATGGCTGAAGCCAAACGTATACCTTACATTGCAACCAGATTAAAAAATATAAATTCTAAAGTATATAAATTACAGTTTGCGATGTTCTTTGAAACTCTTTAACAGAATCTAAAGACAAAGATTCCCAGTCCGCCTACAAACTGAACTATTCTGGTCATGAAACATTACCTTCCCAGCATGTGGTATGCCTATCAGCAGAAAAGTGGTAAAAAAGAAGTGACTAACTTTATTTATTACATTTGTATTGCTTAGAAAACCATTTACTTAATGGATGAGTATCATTAGCAGTCCAACCACAAAAAAAGAATACAATGATGTGTTTCATAGGTTCATTAAAATAATATTTCAAAGCTATCATTAGAACAAGAAGCTAAAGATCCAAGAGACAGTAAGTTATCTGCAAATAAATGAGGCAGAACAAACATGTTTTGAAGTTAAGAAACATGTTTACAAATATATTACACCATAAAGAAAGCAGGGCATGAAGCTGAGAGACTGCTGTGCATGCAACTTATTAAACAAAACAACAAAGTGACAACCAGTTTTGAATCAAGGGTCCTCAGACTTGTGGTCAGCATGCTGTGCTAAAGAGTACGTGCTTGAATGCATGGCATATAGAAGTTTATAAAGCACAGCAAAGGTAAGGTTTTGCGTAAGAGTCCCTTAGACTAAAGCCAGAAAACTACAGACATTGTCATCCCATACAGTGTTAAAAAATAATAATAATTAAAAAAAATAATAAAAACACAAAGGAACCCCTCTCACTGTTGTAGGAGCAAAGAGCATCCTTCTGCTCACAGGCACTCGTGGTGAAAGAAGCGTTTCCAGTAAACCAGGCAAAGGTTGTAGGAACATACTGGTGTGGCAGCCAGAGCTGTAAGTTCACCCTTATGGTAAATTCAGTCATAGGAACATGTGTGAAGGTTCTTGAGCATTATACATATTTACTGCAATAGCTATTAACAGAAAAGAGGAAAACGGAAATGGGAGGGGGAATGGATTTGTCCAAACACAAAGATAAAAGGATGATCTTGAAATCATGCTGGATAAACACAGCCAGGACAGAGTTATACTAGAAAAATTTAAAGAGCAAAACATAAAGGCATAAACCCCTTTTCTTATGAAGAATTACTAAATAAGATGAGGACTCTTCGCTTTAGAAAAAAAAGACAACTAGGTGAGGATACAGCACACAACTATGAACTTGCAAGTGGTGTGGAAAGAGTTCAACTGTTCTTGATTTCTTCTAGCACAAGAACTGGGGAGATGCTAAGCTATCAAGTAACAGTTCCACAAGGGAGACAGCTCCTCATACAGTGCACAGTTGAATTGTGGAGTCTTGTCCTACAATACTGAAGACAGCAAAATCTATCAGGATTTATAGGAGTGACTGAACATAGAAGAGAAATTTGTTGACGGCCGTAACATACACAAATTTACTCTGGCTTAGAAAGTCCCAAGACTGCAAATGGCTGGGTGTCAGGAAAGCACTGGAGTGAAGTATCACCAGGTACTCAACCTATTATACTCTCATACCCTTCCACTGGCATCTGCTTTGCCAGCTGTCAAAGAGAGTTTCCTGGCCTGAAAGGGCCCAAGTTCTCAGGTAGTTTATACATTCTTACATTCAGAGATAGAAATAACATATCAGAAATCAGGCTTAGACAAAGGAACCAGGAAATGGACCTCTGCCCCTCAAGCTGGACCTTTTCAAGGTCTTTAAAACTAGACCTCAGTGGCACAGTGGAGAACTGGCAGACTGAAATAAAGTGTGCTGTATTGTTCCACCTTGGATGGCACCACAGGCAACTCGGTCTTTACCATCCTGGACCTTAGAGATATCCAGGCCAAACCACTTCCACCTGCTCTAGATAAATTCCAGGTCTACCCACAGTGCAAGACATCAGTTCCTGTTGTGACTTCCCTTCCCTTTTGCATCATTTACCATCATCCTCCCTGCTCCAAGATCTTTTATCATGCCTCAGGTTCAAACAGCCAAGAAAACATCTTTTGCAGTTCTATTAAAAAATTAGAATGAGAAAGGTTGCTAAAAGCAATGCCTTAATTAGTTCAACAATGCCTCTCTATCAGTGAGACAAGACAAATTAATCAGCACACGACCCCGTCCCTTCTTGAACCCCTGGTCCTTTCTGCTCCCTTGGCCTTGCTTGCCTTCACAGAAGCAAGATCAGATTTGCAAAACATAGTGCTAATAGTTCTACTCCATCTTAATACATTCCTCTTCTCTCTAAAAAGGGACTGTGAATATTGCTTTTTGTGATGATTTTGAAATAAAATTTAGCCTAACTAGAGGAAAAAGGAATGAAGAATATTATTAGCATAACAGCTTTCCTCATTTCAGTACATATTAAATGTTCTACCTGATTTTCATTGTTTTCCTGAATCTTCAAAAAACCATAAACAATTGCTGCTGTCATGAAATTACAAGGACTAATAACTCTAGTCTATAATCAGCTACTTAGAATTGTCAGCACCTTTAATTTTCTGGACCACCTCCTATCTAATGAAACTGAGAAAGCTGTCTTGCAGACATCAAAACATAGAGCAGCTGACTGTCTGAGAGGAAGCTCTTACGCTCCCCAAAACACCTGTGCCACAAATGTTTTGTTATGGGCCAGCAGCTACACAACTGTGCCTGCGTCAAGCAGGGAGCACGATAAAATGATTTAGCAGAGTACACTAAAGAAGGAAGCAAAGAATATTAGGGAAAGGAAGCAACAGTTCCTGAGTTAAACCTGCAATCAATTCCTATTACAAAGCTCTCTTTTAGTAGTCACATTATCAGAACTAAATTGGAAAAGGTGCTCAGCTCAAAAATTGTCAGATTTCCTCTGAAAGCAAATGGAAAAGGTTAAACAGGTTTCAGTTCTATCATGTTAAAATACTGCCATGTTTCAAAAATGCCTGTCATTTTTCTTAGTACCATTCTCTCTTAAAAAAAAAGTAACCTTTCTCCAATACCCCCGAATCCTGCAGCCTTACACCATACTTAGCATTCCTTGAGCAGATGAGCACTCATTATATACTTATATACTTATAGGAAGTCCATGTATTCTTGCTGTGGATAGTTTGGGTCATATCTGAAATAACTAGGAATCTTGCCATTTTTTAAGATCTTCTGAATGTATGAGTACACACTAACTAGTAGAAAGTAATAACAATTGAAAAAAAAAATAAACCAACCACAAAACCCCACAAAATTAAAAACCACCACCCTAAACCAGATAAACACTTTTTATAAGTGACAGAGACTTTCCTACAGAGTAAACACAGAAATCTGTTTGGAGAGGTAGTATAAGTGTTCCTGAAACTCAGAGCTGTGTACTGTTATAGGGGGTTAAGTGACAGGTTTTCTACAAGTAGCAAACAATCTGGATTCACTTAAAACTGCAAAACAAGAAATATTACAGGAGTTCACAGAACTGATGTTTTGAAGTCTAAATGAGAGATCTCCAAAGTGGAAAGGTCTACAGTTTGAGTTCAAGTAACTAGAATGTGTTCTTGACATGGATGAAACTTGGCTTTAAGACATGGAAATATACCCCTTTCTGAAATTTTCATGATGTGTAATAGTTCCTTATGAATCTACACCAGCAAAACAAACACAGATACTGACACAAGTCATGGAACAGGCGGGTTGTGTGGCCAAAAACAACATATTGGATTGCTTTCAAACCAATCAGTGTTTTCAGGGCAGATGCGGGCACACCATCAGACTGTGTGACAAGCACTGCAGTGCACAACACCGATGCACATGCTGAAAAGCTAAATCTGATGCTCCATCAATGAATGACGGAGCAGTTCAGGTTGGAATGGACCCCTTGAGGTCATCTAATCCACCCCTGCTGAACCCCCCTGTTCAAGCACAGTCACCTACAGCACGTTGCCCAGGACCATGTCCTAGAAGTTTTTTAATATCTCCAAGGATGGAGACACTGCAGCCCCTCTGACAGCCTGTTCCAGTGCTCAGTCACCTTGAAAGAAAAGTTTATCTTCTGAGAGATGAATTCTCTAATCAATTCTCTTTCTTCTAAGACATGATTTTTCTTCTAAGAAATAAAAGACTTCTAAGAACTCAGCCAAAACCAAGGAAAAAACAAAGTAGGTTGACCTCAAGTTATCTCCTATCATCAGCTTCTAGTGTAGAATCTTACTTAAAAAAAAAAACTTTCACAGCCTGGAAAGTTGTGTCTCCATTTCTGTTTTACACCAAAAGATCTGCTTCATCAAATAAGAAATGTTATATCTCTTTTTTTAGGGGGAGGAGGAGGCAGTAAGGGAAGAGGTTATCGTGTTTTACATTGCATTTAGGCAATTTTAAGTGATTTACCAACACATACACAAGATAACTTTAACTGTCGAGTACAGAAAAGCAATGCTGATTTTTAAATTTATTGTCATATACTTAAGTATTTACTCAATATATCTTATTATTGGGAAACTCAGACTAGTTTAGTGTACCAGAATAGAAGCTGATGAAGATCTGAGTTGTTATAATATCTATAACATAAAGGACTGGGATGGCAAAGAAAAAGATGAAAGGAGGCAAGAGCTATTAAGCTAAATGACAGTGTAGGTAAAAGACAAAAGAGTATAAATCACCAAATTGTGTTTGTTTGTTTAGTATTAAAATATGAGAAATAAATTCAGCCATGAATTGTATATTAGGAAAACAGCAATCATACCCCAGAAAAACATTGCTACCCCATGATGCAACTACTTGGCTATGAAATGCTTGAGACAGGGCAACTTTGCCTGGGGCCAGGTTTATGTACAGCTGCCCAAGGCAATCGCCCTCAGGCTTCACACCTGATGTTCCTGGTCTTCGGATAATTCACGGGTGCAACTGGGGCCTCAGCCTGTGCAAAGAATGCCCAGGGGTCTCTGTATACATAAAACAAGCAAGGAAGTGATCCAGTTTGACCATGCCATTTTCACCGAGTCCGCCCTCCAGCTGGTACAGATTAATCTTCTTACCTGAATAACAACATAATTAAAGAAAATAAATAAAGTTCTCAAGAATGGGTGGAGTATCAGCACCTGCATATTTGCATAAGTGGCAGGTTCTGCTGTGAGCAAACCCAGACCAGGATGCGAGAGGGCAGGGTGACCTCTGGGCAAGGACTGCGCACATTCAGGAAAGGGAACTCTCAGACTGCAGAGCTCCATGGAAATTTGTAGAAAAACAGATGAGGAGACGCATAAATTGATTGATTAGAGCCACAGGTTTATTGCAGGAGAACAAATACAGATTTTTATATTAATTTACCTGTTACCAAACCAATAAATTATAATTTAATAAGCTTCACACTGAAAATACACGACAGACTGTGAATTAGTAAAAGAAATACTCTAACTTGTGATAAGAAATGTAATTTTGCTCTTGTATTTTCAAGATCTACCATATTAAAAGTACCTACAATTATGTTAACTAGTAAGCATTTCAGAGGAGCTGGTGGAAATCACATATCACGCAAAGTATTATTAACTTCCGAGTACAACCCAAGATTACAGGCAGAGTACCATCTTGCAGGTACCAGCAAATACTACCTCTTATTTTTAGTGCCAGGAATACCTAGGGCAGGATTTTACTAAGCATAATTTAAAAATATGTTGGAAGCCATCAGTATTATATAAATTCATTTATGGATCATGTGAATTTAGAATTCAGGCCAGTTTATCAAGAAAGATGTACACCACTTTGATGGCATGCAGATTCTCAAGAAATCAAATGCACTATTTTTAACATGCAGTAGTCACCTTGAAAAATTCATTAAACACACAAATGTACATTAGATACTAGGTGGATTTAGCCTAAAAACATCATAAAGCAAATTTAAAGTCATTCCTATTACAACCACTACTGAAACTTAGGCATGAATGAAAAAAAAACCTTTTGCTGTGCATCCAAAATGAGGACTATAATTTACATCCTGAATGAACAGTAGTTCCGTTAGATTTGATAACTTCTCAAATTCTTTCAATACTTTTGCTAAGGAACAGCTAGTGCTATCATCTTGTCCTCTTCGACCAGCTCCTAAATAATTCAGCTCATCTAAGGAAAAGAGGGGAAACAAGAAAGGGAGAGAATCCACCTTAGCTGCTCTAAACCCTCTTCTAAAAAATAATCCCCAGTGAACCCTCCACAAAGCCAGTGCTGAAGAATTACACTAAACAGCTCTTAATTTATTGCTTCGCTCATCCAGTGAGTGCTTAGAAAAAATCCAATACTGAATTCATTAATAATAGTAAAGCACTAAACTCTATGCTAAAGTTTACAGTTTTAATCAACCACAATTCAACAACATTAAATTGGTTTAGTCATAGCCACTGAGAATTAAAAATTATGGACACTAAACAAACAATACTACCTTTTTTTTTTTTTGTGGCTCATCTCTAATATACTCTACAGCTCATTATTGGTATTTACAAGATTAAAAAAATTACTCTGTTATAATTTTAATATATGTTAGTCTAATACATAAATCTAATGCCTACCTAAGTAAAAGATAATACTTCCATATTTACTGACCAACAAGCACTCTCAAATTGAGGTCAATAAAAACTTGGAGACACTCAACACTATAATTAAATAAAAAAATCACTTGTGGATAAGAACAGCTATATGTGAGTAAATACAGTTTTGAGTTTTTAAAAAAATTGTGTCTTCCATATTTATTTTGATCCTTTGTTCTCGAGGAAGAGGGCAGGTTTCAATACTTTGTGAAACACAGTTAAGAACAAATGATTAAAGGAAATGCAGAGTTACAGGGTCCCTGTGATCTCCTGGCCAAAAAATTGTTCATTCTTTTGAAATTGTGGAAACCAAAAGCACAAAAATATTAAGTTTCAAAAATTGTATATTGTATCAAATTTATGTAAGAGCTGCAGGAAATCTCAGTCCTCACAGGCAGAAGGAACAGCCGGTTTGCTGTGTGACAGAGAATTTCCGAACAACAAAATCTTTCTGCACAAATTGGCAGGTAAGTATACAACGTTTTTTTTCTGCTACTCAGTTGAACATCACGTGAAGACACCAACATAATTCTGCCGACACAGAAGAATGGGGGTTCTCTTCCCTTGCTGAAAAATATTAACAAAATTTTGAAAGAATTCCAAAATTCAATAGCAGTTCAGCATAGGCTTGAAATGATGCAAAGCCCACAGCTATTCACTGATTCACAAAACTAGGCAAATTATTTTAATCTTGGAAAACAACTGAAAAAATTGTTGAAAGTTGACACAAAAAACTCTGGCAACAATTCCTAAACAGTTTAATCCTCTGTCTTTGATAAGACAGCAATGATTTTTAGTATGAAATAATACTGTTGGTGAGTTTGGTTTTTGTCACTGGCGTTTTGGGAAGATATTTAGACAGCAAAGAAAATAGAAATATCAAAATAGTGTCAGTGACTGTTGTGTGCTGAGTACAGTTGTATGTTGACTTATGATACAGTAATTATAAATATGATTATACAACATTGTTTAAATATAAAGTGGTGAAATCAGATATATCTTCAAAGGACAGAATATCAGAGGAATATACTAAACTACTTCAACTCAGACAAAAACAAGTGATGTGACATTCTCACATATCACAAGGCACACACTTGTAACTGCTGTAAACTTATCCGAGGCAGAGACTGCACCCAATACCGTAATATGGGTAAAGGCAACTAATTTCATCACCCCTACCATGGGAAGTAACTAATTCAGCTGTGCTTATCTGTACAGAGTTTGTCTTATATACTATTAAAAGTCTGATATATAAAAGTGAAGCTATTAAATATCACAGCATCACTGACTCAAAGTGTCAGCAAGAGGGGGACTGTGACACTGCAGCAAACCAATTTGAAGAAGTGAAACATTTGATTTCCAGTTTCAGGCTGTTTTGCTTGGCTGTGCCTTGAGCAGAAAACATGAAACACACAAAGAAATAGACTATTGTCCTTGAAGACTCTGACCCCCCAGATGAATCAAGGTTTAACTGCTGTACCTTCTAGGGCTAGGACTATTTGATCTGAGATAGTTTTCTTTAATTAAACTTATGTCACATAAACAAGGGCATTGCTTAGTCAAATCAAACGGGCTTCTGACCTGCGTAAATTAGAGATCTGTGGTTCGGTAGCAATGCTGTCTGAGAAAGACCAAGGAACTTCATTTCAAAATTAGAGAGAACAGTCAGCAGCAAGAATAGGCAGGGTGAAGTACTTTTTCATATGCAAACACATACATACATAGGTATACACTCTAAGTATTCAGTATTTATTGCAAGTTTCACCTCTGCTTTGCAGTTGAGAAAGAAGAACAACTACTTTATAGTCGAAAAGCACTCAATGTGAACATATTGTGCCCTTCCTTTGACATGAATGTAAAGCCTCTCTCACACAAGAGAAAGATCACCTCCAAAGAGAATGCCCATGCTTACTTTTCTATGTGCTTTTTGGTGGCTTCAGGCTATCTTTGCTTGAAAAGCAGGGCTATGAACTGGCCCAAGACAAAGTAGGATTTGCTTAGGTATTAACCTACCACTTAGCTGTGACACTAGTTCACTCTTTCAGCAGCGAGACAAGGCTCTTGGCCACAGCTTTAATTCTGCACAATGCATGTGATTAATAAAATGCACGGCTGCTTGGCACAGCCCTCCGGTGCCATTGCCTCAAAGCTCTTTGACGAGGAGAAAGAGCCTGGGGGGGATATGGAAGGCTGGAAATGAGAAAAGCTTTCAAGGAGCACTTCTGGTATTGCTGACTCCCAGAGACCTGTCTCAAGGCACCCAAAGAATTAATTACTCCATGAGGTACACAACTACAACATCACTTGAAACTATGGGACATTTCTGGATAGTTCCCAGGCATTTGTAGCCAACAGGTGCTTAGTAGTTGGATGATTTTCTAATTAGTTCATGTGCTACACTTCAAAACTAATTACTAAAATGTCTGGATTATAATGTTGCAGGGAGTCATTCATGTGCCACCTACCATTAAGAGAAGGGAAGTTTTGTGAAGGTTAATTAGCATTTTTAAAGTACTTCGGAGATGAAAGGCTTTAACTATATGCCTAATAAAAGAAGCAAAGGTAATACTTTCTATTCAATTAATTCCTTTTTGCATGGAAGCAAGGGTTGCTTTACGTCTAAGAGCATAAATTTTCACGTACAAGGAAATAAATCAACTCCCAACAGGACTCATCTGTTATGAAAGGGAGAACTCCAGCAAGATGCAAATCAACAGAGGTGACCCTGGCACCCTGGTGCAAGAGGCGCTGGTTCCCAGACAGAGGTTCTGTGCAACTGAAAGTAGACACATAACGTGCCCTGAAAGAGGTCAAATAATCAAACCATTATGATCAGGTAATTAAAATAACGCATAGATATTCTCCTCTTGGGTCATCTGCTGGCTGTTCTCTGCTCACACAACACCCAGTGGCCTCTCCAACTGGGGATCGATGCGCATCTGAATCTGCAAATGAAGTTGCATCCTCAGCGTTTTGGATGCTTCTTGCCTACTACTATGATTTTCAGAGTAGCAAAGGACATTAGACATTTTTTGTAAACATAACATTCTTTCTCTGGGACTTAGTGTTACATATAATATTTTTAATGAACTTGAAATCGCTTTTGGCGAGCTTGGGAGATAATATACAGGTCATTATTAACATATAGATATACATTTTGTATAAATTTATTTCTTCACAAGGGTTCAGGGTGGCGGGGTGTTGGGGAAGAGAGTATTCATTAATTACAAAAAAAACATTCCAATGATTTGGTTCATATGATTACTATTTACGCTGTAAATCCAAAATTGTCACTGACTTAGAAAGTATTACTGTCATCAATAGAAAGATTATTTTAGTGCTACAGATGGTTGTCCTTTTATAGGCCATTTTAATGACTTGTTCTTATCTAATCTGTCATGCATTATTTTGTTGTTGTTATGAACTTTTAAAGTTTCGTATCAATCCATTTTGATGTTTACTAAACAGATGGTGTTAGACAAAAATAAAAGGGAAAAGCATAATAATGACATTTAGTTCTCAGAAATACTTCAGCAGCTACACATTTATTTTGTCAAATGTGAAATCTATGTCATTTGTTTTAAAAAACCTACATCAGAAACAAAATTATTCATAAGTTGTAAACTCAAACAGCTTACAAAGCAGAGCATGAAATCAACTGAAAGAAGGTTTTCTGAAAGGTGGTTATTGAACTTCAAAAATGTTGTCAATTAAGATACATTAGGAACCTCTTTAGTTCTCAGCATTCCTTTTCTTTATACAAAGCTCTATTGGCAAATAGTTGCAGTAATTGCTAAGTGATACAGATAATTTTTTAACACACAGATGTGACTCAGGTCTGGGGCTTGAAATCTACTTGTGAGCTGTGGTAATTATGTAAATACCTCAATTTACAGAAGGTTTTGCTTTCTCTTTGTAATCTTTATGATTCCTTTGTTTAATCAGTGCACTGTCAACTACACACAAAGACTAGGAGAGCTGAGTACTACAGCTAAGGAAATTACTCGGACCTAAATGAACTAAGAGTTCAGAGGATTGTAAATAAGATTCTACATCAGAACAGTAACACAGCTCAATCTCACTTCATCAGTATGAGCTGAAAAACCTTTTCCCCCACCCATAAATTCTAAGATTTTGCAGAAATCTACCTCAAAACACGAATATGACAAAGTGAGGCACTGTTAGATAAGGAAATTCCAGAGCTCAGGATCTCTTGATTCTACCCCTTCCCAACCTGCATTACAATACAGGCTTCAAATACAGAATTACCTTCCTCACACACAGAATACCTACATCCCTCCTAATTTCAAACATCAGACAAAAACTGTTCATGCAGTTCATCTGATTAATCCTGCATTTCTGAAAAATATTGTAGTGGCTAAAAGTGAAACATTATAATACCCACTGGACCTTAGCTCACAGCCTCCCCAAGCTTTGAATATCTCCGAGGCTGGGTATCCCACAGTCTCCCTAGGCCTCCGTTCCAGTTTGCAAATACTTCTACAGAGGAAGATGTTTTCACTGACATGAAATCAAAACTTCCCTGTCTGCAACTTGTGCCTGTTGTCCCCCATCCTTTCAAGCTGCTCCTCTGAGAAGAGTTGGTTCCAGCTTCTCTCCAGCCCCACGCAGGTCATGGAGGACACAGCTGGATCCCTCTCTTACCCTGCTCTCCTCCAGGCTGAACAGACCTCCTATTTCTCCACCTCTCCTTCCTCCAGTACATTCTTCTGAATGAGTTCACAAGGCAATGTGTCTGACGACTTCCAATGTGCAGATCCAGTGCCCCCGTTACCCACCAGCAATCAGTCATCTTCAGGTAACAATAATCGATGGATCTAGAGCAGTAACACCACAACAACCAATTCCAGCTGCTGAATCCAACCATGCTTTTGGATGGCTGAGAAAGTATTTTCTCCCTGCTTTTTCAAACAGGAAAAGAAGAAAGAGAAATGAGGAAAATAAATGTTCTTTGTTCCAGGTGTTCTCTCTTAGTGAGCTTTTTACTGAGCTCTCCATAATTTTAGGGTGTTTTGTGATAAAATATGAGTAAAAGGCAACTAATTATCCTTTGTTAATTGTGTTACCTGTTTGCAGTGTGCTGCAGTAAGGACAGGTATCATCGAATTTCTGCTTTCTTATTTAGCCAACAGATGTGCTCACAACAGAAAGGTCCTTCTACAATATATACTTAGCATGGTGATGATACCTGCAAAATGTGGATTTCTCCTGGTAATTCTCCAAAACATTGAAAAGGAGGTTAAAGAAGGCATGTTGTGGATGTACCACTTTTGCCCAGGGAAATTAGTAAAACATGTCTGTTTGTACAACTGTTTCTAAGAGGGAAGGACAGAGTTACTAAATTCCCATTGCCCTAACAATAATACACATCTGTTAGTGCAAGAAGTGGCTCACTGGTCAGCACATGGGACTAAGTGCCTGTATTCCCGGCATCTAAACTGGGAAAAATTTATCTCTGGTACAGCTCTGTTTAAGTCATTGGAATTCCACCAAGTCTGCATTTGATTTGATGGTGATCGTTAACAATAAGCTAAAGGAAGGGCTATTAGCAAGGCTGATGTCATTGCCTTTCATCAGTCTTCTGAGGGGAAAATTAGGGTTGACTTGAACTCAGGATGACTTCAAGTTTTTTTTAAAATATATTTGGAGTAGTACAATATCACTTTCTCATTAAACTGAACTCATTCAGGCAGTGATTGCAGAGAAAAAAAGTTAAAAACTTCCCACCTTTTCTAAATAATATATCTATTTTTAAAGCACTGAAGATTTTTTTCATTCATTACAGAAGCACAACCTCAAGCCATCTCTAAGCACACTCACATAGAAGTGAAGGAAAGACAGTACCTGTCACTACAGGCTTATACTAATGAATAGTATTTCATTTTTTAAATGGACAAAATCAGGTTCTTTTAATGCACCAATTACTCCCTGTTTTATCTCCATAGTCCTACTCATTTTGCATGTCTGGTGTGCCAACTGTCATTCCTTAAATTAATGCAATCATCTGTTCTCCAGAAAAAAAAAAAAAAAGTAAACACTGAGCTATATTTAACAAGATGAAAGAGTTGGATAAAAGACATCTCAGAGGCTGGCTTAGTGTTATGTCAGTGATGAGTTTCACCTCAAATAATACTGGCTGTAAACATGTTTGTTTCAGAATGCACACACTGCTCCTGTATTTTATCTGGGCTATACAGAGTGGCACGGGTACAGGGCACTCTACTTGGGGCCATAGCAGGAGGCTAAAGCAAGACTCTCATTTCCTCGTCTACAGGTTGGCAGAGGCTGAGCGTGTCACAATCATAAAGAAATACAAATGCTGTTTATCAGAACAGACACATCTTTAGGCTGCCACATGCAACAGTATCTCCTGAAAGCTGGCCAAAGAGCAGTCAAAAATCACATCCCTAGCATTAGACTGGACATTTACGAGAAGCAAAGGATTACTGTGTACTGAAAGCTCATCGCTTTCCCAAAAGTCTCAGTTCCCAGAGGTTTAAGAAATGCCTCAATCAGAGATACAGTCACAGTTTAATAATCAGAGGGCTGGAACAACTCTCTTAGCAAGAAAGGCTGAGAGAGTTGGGGTTTTTTAGCCTGGAGAAGACCTTATGGTGTTCTTTTAATACCGAAAGGGTGCTTGTAAGAATGATGGAGAAAGACTTTTTACCAGGGCCTGTAGTGACAGAGCACGGACTTACAGTTTTAAACTAAACCAGGTAGATTTAGATTAAATCTAAGGAAGACGTTCTTTACATTGAGGGTGGTGAGACACTAGAACAGGCTGCCCAGAGAAGCTGAGGATGCCCCATCCCTCCAAGTATTCAAGGTCAGGTTGAATGGGGCTTTGAGCAATCTGATCTAGTGGAATATGTCCCTGCCCACAGCAAAGGAGGGTTGGATCCTTAAAGGTCCCTTCCAACCCAAACCATTCTATGATCCCAACTTTTTGATTCTGCTTTTAGTTTTGCTTTTTACCTTTTCACTGTATAATTTACCTGCAGCGGAGCTCTCTACTTAGAGCCTGGGCTTCACCACTGATCTGGACCTCTTGGGACTCGCTGCTCCCAAGCCCCGGAAGATGATAACTAGAGGTAAGCAAGCATTACCAGGAAGAGCAGGAGTAATGCAAAGACTCACAGAGACAGGTCCCAAGCACTGACGCTCTTATCAAACGGTTGTTTCAAAGTGGGCCTTCTGACAAAGTGCACAAGATTTAAAGAAAGAATGATACAGACCTGAGAGCTCCCAAGAGCTCCGCAGGGCTTCCCAGAGGGCCTGCAGCATTCCCTGCTTCAGCTAAAAAGCAAGTCCAGGAAATTCAGTACCTGGCACTTCTCCCACAGAACAGACAGAATGACTTTCTGCTCACAGTTGCTCCTAATCTAAGGTCTGCATCTCCCCTTCTCTTTCCATGGAGGGTATAAAGCTGGGCTCCAACCAGTCTCCCCCTAGCATGTGGAAACTGCACTAATGGGTGATGATTCCTCCGTTAACTCAGAATGGTCTTATAAAAGTTCTGCTGCACCAAAAATACATCTGTCGCTAACTGGTAGGGCTTTCTTCCTTCCCCATTCCCCATTTATTATTTCAAATGTAAAGGTAGGAATAGGTATCCCACTATTCCTACCCACTATACACTATTCCACTTTCCTCTGGAAAGTGTAGTATCAAGGATCTACTTTCTCTATCAGTAGGGCTCATGCAATTAAAATACAGGGAAAAAAAATTAAAGCAGCTTTTTAAACAAGTTGCATTTGTTTAAAGACTAATATTTCCAGTATCTGTCCACATGAAACTTCACCATTAACTTTTAGAACGATGTTAAAAAAACCAACCAAAACAACACACCAGGGCCTGGAGAGTTGATGCTGCTGTCTAGAGCAATTCAGTACAATTTCATGGAAAGGTTAAACAAATTCTGCAGATGCTTAATTCTGTACCAAAGATAATGAGACCACCTTGCTGTCTGTAATTTTCCATTATTATTTAACAAACTCTCTGGCAGGTCTATAAATATTCCTCTTTTCCATAATTCTGTGACTTTCACAGCCAAATCCATTAACCAGGTTTTTTTTGTTGTTTTTCAGTGACTATATGTAGAAGCTTCACTTGGGGTACAAAAGCTATTTTATTAGGAGAGGTTGAAAACACGCAGGAATTGCAGAGAAATATAAAACAAAAAACTAGAACTGCATGAAAATTAAAACAGCTTTTTGATGTGCTTTTTACTGCTGTAGCTCTTCCATCAGTAAGGAAAGCTCTTCTCACCTATCAGGCCAATGACATGGAATAAAGTATGGATTGGTTTTCAACTCCTCTTCCACTTAATTCCAGTGCTCTCTCTTTCTCTCCCTCCTTTTGCATCTTTATTTTCAAACAGAATGAGGAATGTGAATGCTTGAAGTAAAGACTGTTCTCAAACACTTGGTCCCTTAGGAGATGCTGCCATAGCTCAGGATCAGAATTCCAGAGAGCTTAGAAAAATTTTTCAAAGGAAAGGCCACATTTTAAAAACCAACATTTTCCTTAATATTATTTTTTGAAACAGATTAATAACTTCACCTAAATTTTGCAATATAGTCAACAAAAAAAGGGTAAGCATGCAATGAAACCATTCAGCTTAGGATCTAAAATGTGTCTCTGGGATGCATGAAAGATAATACTTGCCCTGTAGATAATACTTGGAAGATCTACAAGAAAATGGAAACAAGTTTGAATGGGATACTTTGGCTATCCCTACATCAGTGCCAGGTATGAAAATCGCAGTTTGTAACTTTAGAGCAGTTTTGAATTACATCTGCAGAGCTAGGAGTCCGTTGTGTGAAGCTGGCCACAAGTTTCTGTTTAATAAATATTGAGCTCCTACTCCATGTGGATTTTACTACCTCAAAGCAATTTTCAAAAAACATCAATCAAATCCCTGTGAATTAGCAAAAGTAGATGCTGCTAACTGTTACAGGCAATATCACTTAAAGTTTCATTTTCTGCAGTGCTCATTTAATGTATAATGCATAGGCACTCCTTGGAGTAGAGACTGGATCCTGGGATTCCTGCCTACAACTAAGTTTCCCAATCTCTAGAATGTGGTGTCAGGCTTTTCCTTCCGTCCTTCTGGTTGACTGAAGCTTGAAAATATTCATGAATGTATAAATATATCTTCATTTTTTTTTTTTCCCTTTGCAAGAGGCACAGACTCACTTGGAAGTGTGAAGCACAACTTCGTGGCAGAACAGAGGCTGTCTTGGTAGACAAAGAACCTTCCTGAGACATAAGAGCTGAGGGTGGACCAGCCTGACAAAGCCTGATACCCCAAAGGAGCCCTTCCTCATCCACTGTGTGGAGGAGGCACCATCGCTATCCCCCTTCAGATTGGCTTTTGAGGGCACTCCCGGTTCGGTTTTTAATGATATGGGTGTCCAACTTCAAAAGGTTTGGGTATGCAATTCTCTGTCAGAAGTAAGTGCCTTACCTCATGCCTGAGATAATCTTTAAGTTCCCAGAGCAGGATTTAAACATTTTTCTTCACTGTTCAGTCTGAATAAGCTCAGGTCACAAAATTAGTGGCTGCAGGAGCCCAACCATTAACTTACCATCAAGTCCAAAGGCCACTTACGCACAGTGACAACTCAGCAGCCGAAGGTCCAAGTCACTCCGTAGATGTGGTCAATAGGGCACTACAACAGCAGCTATTCTCCCCTCCTGCATGTTTTGAAGAACTATTATGGGAAAGAATTGGATAACCCTATGTATTATGAATATGTAAATTAAATGTTAAGTGGCAGAAGTGTATGGTGCCTTTAAGGCATAGAATAACTACGGGCCATAAACCACTGTTGGCTCACACACAGATCTCCCACTGCTGTCAGCGGGAATCTCAAACACAGACTGAGATCTGTATATGCCCCTGAGAGTCTTTTTTCAAATAAGAAATTCAAATGACTGGTAGAGCTATAGGAGAAAGGGGGGGTGGGGGGGAGTAAACCCCAAATCCTACTGCCTCTAAAAATCATGGTTTGTGCCAATTTTATCTCAAATTTCCTTTTTCATTTCATGAAAACACAGGCTTAACCCTTCCAGCTTTCCTTTCTCTCTCCCAGAAGCCATGGTCTGGCTGTGAAAATGACAGCAAAACATTACTGTAGGCCCAATATCCAATTCTGCCTACAGTGGAATTTTGCTTATTCAACACTTAGAAAAACGTTCAATGACAGATTTGGCTCTTTTTCATATCAGATCAAGCACACTAAATTTTATCAATTCTTAGAACTGACATGAAGAATTGTTTTACTCTCAAGTGGGGTAGGGGAACTACCCAAAGAAATTCAACCCGAAACAAATTAATCCAAACCAAAAAGAATCACAAAACTATCGGAGAGACATCTCCTATTAAAGTAAGTTTTGCATGTCACACAATAACTTTACTGTCATCAAGGACAGTTTTCCCTTTCATGCAATGGAAATTAAGCAATTTGCCAGCTAGTACTGCCATCTAGAAAAGTGAACGATTTCTAATAGGATAAAACCTTTTACAATGTAGACCTGGGGACTACAAGCCAATCAATTAGACCTTAGTGGGGAATTACTGAGATAGTAATAAGTATTTGCTTTCTGTAGGGATGTCTTTATAAGTAGATGTGATCCAGAAAATGTAAGCTAACAGCGAACTAATTACTCCATGTGTGTATGTATGTCTAAGAAAAACGAGGATAAACCTAAAGCTAATGGGTATTTAAGGAACTCCAGCTCTGTGCTGCCAAGACAAATCCACACTATTCTTCAATAGCAGGTCAAGGAGTAGTTCTGGGAATTCAAAATCTCTGAACTAAATGACTCGAATCAATAGGAGTGAATGCAGAAGCAGGATAAGTACCGACCACAGCATGCTCACTCTTAGCTAAGACTTAGCTCTACTAAATATTAGCTTTATATTATAAGAAGTATTAGAAAATTCACTGTGACCTTGATCCTTGATGTGATCTATGCCAGCAATAAACTGCTCAGAAAGTCTGTCATTATATTAAGATAAAAATAGTGTTCCTTTTTATATATTAGTATAGTGAGCTTTGTCTATACTGAATCTGACACTTTGAGGTAGAATGTATACAACTCTATAAAAAAATTAGAATTTAGTAAGAAAACTGTTTTTCAGAATCACAGAACAAAATACAAAAAACTTACCCTATTATATCAACTGTTGAAATGATTTCCAGAATAGGAATTATATATATATATGCTACCTTTGTTCATCCGTAAAATACATAGAAAGAAAGAATGGTCTAATGGTAGAAATATTAGTAAACAGTCAGGTCATATAATCTGACACTGGTGGAAAAGTGTGTATTGAAGTTTATATCAAAGATTTACAAAACACTGGAATCTATAATCCACATTGTGGCACTAAGAATGTGACTTGTGTTTCCAATAGTTTTGGTTTGCCCCCATCCTCATCCTGTATTTTGTGCACCTCGCAGAGGAGACAAAAGGTGACGACATTCTTCCACCCTCATTTCTACAGTTACCTTCAGTGACCTGGAAACCTAGGGTGTTACCTTTCATCCCAGGATCAATTTTTGCCTTTCAATTCAAGAGTTAGAGGCTGCTTCAGATGGCACAGAATTTGAAGGAAAAGTCTGTTCTTCCCTGCAACAATTGAAAAGTAGAGCAGGAAACCAGCAAACAAAAGACTGAACAGAACAAGTCAGAACTTAAAATTTGTATTTATAAAAGTGATGGTATAGAGGCAATTACACTTGTTCAAGTTGTAGATATCCCATGTTAGAAAAAATCTTGTAGAAATGTATAACTAACATGCTGTGTCTCTGAAAGATGGATACTAGCGTGAAGAAACAGTTTTAAATGATTATTTGAAAATACATCTTTTCCTCAAAGTCCCATGCAAAAGACTATTAAGGAAAATATGTACGGATGGACAAGAAGTAGAGTATGATCTTCAGTCAAAATTTGTCAGAAATAGTAGAGACATTAATTAAGATGGCACTAATTAAGACAAAAGTGAGAGGTCATACAATGTAGCACAGACATTCCCGATGCGTTCTTTTTTAATAAAGAGGAACAATGTATTTCAAACTGTTAGAAGAGAACTTCCCCGCGCCACCCTTTCCCTCCCCTCCCATTCACGGCATAAAAAGCCTATTGAAGATATGGTCTCAAAAATTTGGTACAGCAACCTTATAGAAACAAAAACTTGGATTAGATATTTCTAAAGCACACATGCAAGGACAGTAAGAAGAGGGAGAACCGTAGACTCACACATTTTAAGGGCTGCAAGCCAGCCACAATGTTCGAAGTTTTCTTCCCAACCTCTACCAAGGACCGTGTCATTCTATAATGCTTTAGTAAGTGAATTGTTTTGTTTTCCTTTTTCAGCGCTGTTACAGAAACAGGATAATGGCCAAGACAGACCACTAGCATGATACCGTAAAACAATTTTTACATTCCCAATATATATTAAATGGATCTGAACTAGTGAAAGCACGATTTGCTTATCAGACTTCACTCTACCATGACTGATTATCAATATATACAAGAGAAGTGAGACAACACTGCACGCTGAACAGGAAAGATGTTTCTGATACCAGTTGTGCATCTCAGTATCTTTTAAGAGGTAGTGAGAAGTAATATATTAATAATTTGGAATGGAGGACATATTATTTTAGCACTGGATAAAGTTTTTAAAGACTTGCATAAACTAAGCCAGTATATTGCACTATGGCATCAATCACATTAAATCTTTGCAGAGTCCCCAAAATTTTAAACACACGGCATCATACAATTATTGTACTGTTTTGTTTTGTATTTTGTAATTTATGTTATCATTACTGTACTGTATTATACACAATATGTTTCAAATGTGATAAAAAAATCAAAATCCTTTAGGAATTGTTAATAAGGTTCAATTTTTGTGCATTGCCAAGCTTTTATAGTCAAGAAGAGCTGAACTCCAGCAGAAAATTATTACACTGGATGGTAGGTAGGGAAAGGGAACAGAGAGGAAAAGAAGTGGCCATCTGTCTATTTTATGCTTTTTAAGTACATACTAATAGGGGTATAAGAAAACAAAATGATATAAAAAAAGGGAATATAAAGGGAATATAAAAATAGTGCAAAATCTTTAGCTCTTCTTCTGAGACTCTTCAGAAATATAAATCTATATCACCTTCTTAGATAGGGCTCTGCAAATGTTAAAGACTCATAGCCACCTCAGCAACAGCTTATGTTTCAACTCTTAGAAAAATTAATCATACTTGGGACTCTTAGAACATTGTGAAATGTTACATGTCCAGTGGTTCCATGAGCCCTGGACAAACCGCAAAGTACTCGGACTTCACAGAAACTCCTCTCTGAGTGCAAGCATAATCCAAACTGTCTATCAAGGAAAGACAAAACATATCAATTGCTCTTCTTGGATGTTTTCTTCATCTCCCAATCCCTTGTTGTACTGAAACTGTTTGCAATAGTTCAATTACAATTCTTAGTTCCACACTGTCAAAATAAAAACTGAAATACAGAAGATGCCAATCGGCCACAACAACTATTTCAGCTATAGGAAATCTAACTTATGGAAAAGAACACATAGTCTGAAAGTCCATATACTTTAAGACTTCACCATGCCTTCAATTAGAATGTATAAAAATACTTTCATTTAAAAACAGAAATAAAACTATCATGTTGAACCACAAAGCATACTAGAGCTCAAACTACAATACCATCTGCACTACTAGAACCAACAAATGGGAACAAGGTGAGACAGAACCACAAGTGACCCATCACTCACCTACAAGAGCAAATTAATTACCCCTTGACATAAGTATCATTTTTACGTACAGAGTCTGGTTCATAATGAGGTCTTTACTATGCAACCATATTTCAAGTAATTGTCATCTTAAGTAAACATGTTTTAATTACTGCCACTTTTTTTCATTATTCATTCTCAAGCCTACAATACCTGTCAGGGTTTAACAGATTGTCATCTCCTGCTACTTTTCTGTGGTAACATATGTCCTCATTTATTTCACCAGCAAACTAATGAAAGTACCCAGAACTTGCAATGAATTTAGGGGAATTCTTACATTCTGTTTGATTCTGTGACGGTGTCACAGTTCTCCATCCTAACAAGTCTTCAGAGCTTGTATCTGCTTCTCTGATACTTGCATGATGTTTTGTAACTGGAAATAAGATGCTTTGTGACTGTTGGTAAAGTGACACTTGCCACAAGAACTGCGATTTTGAAGAATATCCAAGGAACAAAAAGGAAATAAATTGTATTACCAGTTATCAACTTTAAATTTTCATTCAGTTACATGACAGCATATTGAGAATAACAGTTCACCTAGTGCAAGGAAATAAGTGTACATTCTGGAAAAAAATACTGATGCCACTCATATCTAACCTTAATACCCTTAAAAGTAAACAAATAATTTCATCTAGTTATATTCAAGCTGCTTACTTGTGTGTTGACACATTTTATTTCTATTGTTTTTCATCATTAACAACAGTCCACTGAGAACTTGAAGGTCAGTTCATTCTGCCACTTGAGAATTCACCTAAAATGCTTACTGCTTGCATCATGAATGAGGTATCTCCAATGCTAAACTAGCTTCCACATTCACAACAAACACTTGTTGAAACTACTTGGTCCTTCAGTTCTTCATCAATTCCTGATACACGTTTTCCTGAAGCCCTGAAGGGAAAGCAACAACTGGGGACTGCTGTGCCAAACCTTTAACCTTTAAATAAATAAAGCAATAATTCTGACAAAAGCAGGTTCAGAACACATCTAAAATGCAAGTTAAAAATAAAATAAAAAAGGGAGAATAGCAGAAAATAAAGAGGTAAACCACAAAAATACATACTAGCCTAGATTATGTCTACTTTAACCCCACTGACTACAGGGTCTTTACATCAGAGATGATACCAGGCAGATCCTGCTCTTGGAGCTATTAGTGCTGTTTCAAAGGGAACCATCATATGTACAGTGAATCACATTTGACTCATTTCCAACCTTTCTGTTCTGAAGGGAGACAGTAAAACTGCAGTGCCTGCAGAAAATAGATGCACATGCCTTTTTCATAGAAATTCTGATCAGCAGTATTAAGTTAAAGATTAATTTAATACTTTTAATCATATAAAAACTCAGTGACTTGTTTCTGTAAGCCACATTTACTTCTCATTTCCTTAACCTGACATATAGAGAAGTGTCTACTTGAAAGTCAGTTTTTGAAATTAGCATCTGTCTGTTTTTACCTATCAAACACAATCACACGGGGTATGGCTGAAACTTTTATTGCTCTCCTGACAGACACCTGGAGCCAATGCTGTCATTGCTCCTTTTTGCAAGCAGTGGGGAAATGAATGAGATGGACAGCTCTTCAAAGAAATGTTTAACAAAAAGCAGACTGAAGCCTTTTACAAGAACATCACCTTTCACAATTCAAAAAGGTTCTTTTTGTTTGACTTTCTAGCACTGTCATATTTAGCAGTTCACCTTCTCTCTTATCAGGCAGTTTTTTCCCTATGATGAACCTACATTGTAAAGGAGACTAAGATAATCACCAAAAAGCAGACGGAGGAATTCAGGTTGTGAAGGTGAGGTAAGGGGAAGACTGTAATTCAGGTATTGGTCTGTACAGGCATTAATAGGATCTGGAGCAGCGCAGGCAGGAGCTGAAGCCCTGCTGAACTTCTGAGGAGCACACACGAGATTCTTCTTTAGTTCCAGGGTCACTGGGGCAGTGGTCAAGGCTCTCACTTCACCTCCTGCTCTCTCTGGGACAAGGACCAGCCAAGAATTACTCCGAGCAAGTCCTGTATTAGTCCAGGAAGCTCTTAAAATATTCTTCTTTGTCCGTTTGACACTGCAGAAACTGGACTCTATTCATCCTTGATAAAAGTGCCCTGACACTGCTTCTAGGCTAGTGGGCAGCTACATGAGCTGGGGAGTTAAGAGTAACTCTGGTCCTGTTTGGATGCCCTTACTCTGTGTCGAACAGACGGCACCGACTGCTGTGATGATACAGCAAACACGCCGGTAGCATCTCAGAAACCTTTAAAAGGGTCCAGTCAAGTCCTTATTAGTTTACGTACTGCCAGAAATGCCCCAGCACAGTGAAGATCATGATACCTTAATGCAATATCAGCACACCATTGAATAATATAGCAGAATAGCCAACAATATTTTGAAACTGCCCAAAGAAAGATGAATTAATTCCTAACTATAGCCTATTTCTAACCTTTGCTGCCTCTCCAAGTGATAAGAAATACTTGCTTTTCTTCATCAGAGAGCAACAGTAGCTGCTGGAGCCATAGTGAATTATTTCTTTCATATCCTTGGAAACATATTATACAGCCTTAATTAAAAGAGATTTCCAAAAGAATAACAAAACACTCTTAATGGAAAAAGGACATTCTGACTTTCAATAGCAAGGATAATACAACACATTTGTTTACTTCTCTTGATATTTTATAAGCCAGGAAAGGTCATCATTCTATATCTCACCTCCCAAAGCTTTGATTTGGTCTATCCTGCATTATTTCACTTCCAGCAAACATTAGGGGTTGTAACAGGCCAGTTTCCTCTTACAACAATTTTATTTTTCCCCTGTACCTACATTTAATACAAGCCATTATTTAGAGAGAAGAAGAAAAAAACAGCAGGAAAATGGGTTCTCCAAGGCCTCAGGATCCAGAAGGGTGGACAGCAAATCTCCTTCAGTGAAGAAGAGGCCAAGAACAGACTGGTCATTGTACCCCAGACACTATTTTTGCTAAATTGGAAAATTCACACAAGTCGCTTGAAAAGCCTCTGAGCAGAGGAGACAGAATCAAGGTACAGAGTGGTGCAAGTTACACATCACTGAATAAGTCACAATAGTGTCATTCGAACCACTTTCATATCTGGGTGAGAAGGGAAGTGAGAAACTATTAGTACAGTACCAATAAAACACAGACACTCTGAAAGAGGAAAAGCTGACAATTAGCAGCCATTACTCAAATAAGAAACATCAACCAGCCTTGTATTAAGAGAAAGAAGAATATTTCTTTTTTACATTAACTACAAATTTATACAGACTTTTATTTGGGCAACTGGATTTATTTGGGCACAGGTTGAAACCCGGCACGAAATATGGTTCAAAAACTCATTTATAAACCAGCAAAGAAAGTCCATATACAGAAAAGCAATTTTAAATATATTTTAATACAAGAAGCAAATAAGATTGTAAATAAGACTCGTAACAAATATATAGGAAAACTAAGACTTAATGATCTTGTACTATTCCTATCATACAGCTCAGGAGTAGAGCATAATTACTTTTGTATGTATCATCTAATCAATATCCAGGCATTTCAGCAGCAAAGATTATGCATCCTTTCACTTAGTACATGGACAAAGAACACCTATGAGAAAAGCCACATACATTTAGAATTACGGTAAGACAGGCTGTGTGTTGCTCTGAAGCTGTACTGTCTCAATGATTGTTAGCATCCAGTTATTCAACACGCTTGTGATTTTAAGTGCTAGTTTTAAGGTTAATACTTTAGGGATTCCATTTAAAAAAACAACAATGAAAAACAATAAACCTCTCCTCTCTGATCTCCCCTGATTCCTCAGGATCACAAATCAGGTCCTGTGCTGCCTTGCAGTCATTCCACCTAAGCCTCAGTGCTTTCCCTAATCCCATACACAGTTACCACCCCTCAATATATTGCCCTCTCTTCACTCCTTCCATTTCAGACAATCTACAAAGGTACTTGCCTCAGAAAAATTAGTGAGCAAACTTCAGGATAATTGCTTCTAGGAAACTAAGTCTATCAAATTTTGTATCTTATTTTTCTAACATGTTTAGAGACTTAGCACCCAGCTGCTATTCTTCTCCAAACAAACCCACACATACCTTACAATATCTTATCAAATATCCATAAAATCTCCTTAGCAACTTTTGGCTTCATTTTCCTGGCTACATTTGACTAAGTTTCTACTGAAAACTGAATAAAGGACAAATAAAATGAGCCACTTTGGGAGAAACTTAGAGTGCAGGAAAAACACAGCTGGTCCTCTTAAAGACACAATCCAACTCCCAGGATTTCTATTTTTTAACAAACAAGAAAATGTAAACAATTGATACTGGGAATAAGGTTTCCTGAAATCCATTCCAATTACTGCAATTAGATGTGGCAATAAGCCAGGAACACAGAATTAGTTAGATTATACCTGACACACATGAACAAGCTTAACCTTGGAAAACATTTATAATAAATTATCCCCTTGCAAAGTCAAGATTGGTGCGGTTAGACAATTTCCACCATGAATATCCTTTCTTTAAAAACTGATCACAGGTGGAAACCCTGGCAGGTTTGTTTTTTTTTTATTTTAAAATGCATTGAAGGATGTTGCCAGGAGCAAAAGCACACACATAATGCTGCCCAAATTTCTCAACATGGAAATTACACACCTTGAAATGTCCCAACAGAGCACATCCTTCTCCATAATCCACAGTGAGTCAGTAGTAGTGCAGTGTTTGTATCTCCACCTCAAACCAATATTTTATCTCATGTGGAACTGTCCTTTCATTACCATTCATCTGACTGTTTTCTTAACAATTTACCCACAATTATTACGTTCCTCATCATTCCTCTGAGTCATTCACAGTCTCATAATGCACGTAGAATAGCAAAGCATAGAAGTGCAACCTAATGACATCAAAATTATTCAAAAGCTAAAGTACCGACAATCAGAGAAGGTTAATCCTCTGTTCTCCAGACCTGTACGCAAGTAGGAACAGTGGCCCAAACATCTTTCCCAAAGCTCTACAAGCACACAAAGTGACAGTGTTATGTGAAAAAGATGTTACGGCACTATTGGTGGGAAAATTTTCAAACGACATGTAATTAGGTTGTGGAACACATCTTTACAGAACAGCAGGTAGGATACAAAGAGAAATTCAACAGATTCGTGAAGAATAAGTAATCTGCCGTTAGTAGTTTGTAATAATTTACCAACTCATGCAATCTGTAAGTCACTGGTGGAACACACACTAAGGGGAAAGCACCACACTGTATGGAACCATGTCTTGTAGTCCATCCAGGAGCAACCACTACTGGGTGCTGGATTCTTACATTCTGTTTCAAGTACACACACATCGTTTGAACTGCACCACGGACCACTGCAGCTGGCAAAAAAAGTCCTGTTTAGTGGTTCCAGCAAAGTGTTACAGAAACTGAAATGAAAACACGATATGGGAGCACCTTAACTTTTAGCCTCCAGTGTTTTCTGTTAGAATTAAATATTCAAGGATAACTCCAAGAGAGATGGAAGCTGTTTTCCAAGTTCACAGGAATGCCTGTATTTGTAGACATGGCCAAGCGCATAAAGTAAATATTTCGTGCTTGAAATATTTACTCTGTGTGAGAAAAACATCACAGCTCTTATGTAACATGTTTAGGACAGATACCTCTTCAAACTGCAGACTTCAGAATGACTTACTGCATTCTGCTATATTGCCCAAGCATTTGCAGTAAAGAGGTACAACTAAAGGGATGTTAACTATAATAACACATGCTGCAGAAAAACAAAGCTTGTGCTTCCTACAAATGTTCTGAAACAACCGCAAACAGAGATTTGCTAATCCTAGTTCAGAAATGCCCTCCTCCCTTGTGAGGTTGTTCTCAGGAGCTAAGTAGGCATTACTGTAGCAAAGACAAACCTTATCCCATTCTTTTTTTTCCCCCAGACAAATGCAATCAAACAGGGACTTTCTGAAACATATTATAGCTTATCTCTCAGACATCTGGAGCCAGTGCTGCCACAGAGACTCTGCTATTCAGAAAAGTGAAAAAGACAGACAGCACTTCAAAACAAATCAATGGCATTTATTAGCTCCTTTTGCTGATGTTTTTGGGAAGGATGGAAAGACGGAAGGAAGGGAGAAGAAAGGAAGAGGTTTTCAGCATTAAAGGTCTTATTTTCTTTGCTATTTAAAACGCCTGTTAGTTCTAGTCAAATCAATGGCACTGTGCATTTTCAAATAATTTGCCTAAGATAAAACTTGAGCTATAAAAATTTCATGATTTACTATGGACATCAATTCCAGGAGCTAAATAAAACTGGGAAGAGAAATAGTTCAATCTGAGACAAACATACTTGGGTATATAGCTCCATTTCCACAATCTGACATTAAGTATGACTCTCAAATTTGCCTTGAAGAAGTTCAAAAGTCAAAACATTCATTTTGCAGAGATTTAAGAATATATTTTGTAGGAGTTCACACATTGTTCCATACTGTCACCTCAGAAGCACAACAGATATTCACGCATTTTAGGAAACATACTGCAGTAGCTGCAACATGCTGGAAAGTGGATTTTTTTTCCCACCTATAACTAAAACCTGAGTGTTTTATAAAGTTCATAAGGAATTGGCCATCAGAAAGAATAAATGCAAAATCTTATAATTTTTTAAAAATCCTTTTGGTTTGGAAGAAAGTGTCAACATGTTCAAGGCTTCACATAGAAAGCTGAAATACCACACACCATTTGTCAACCCAAAATAAAGTCTTCTAGTTATTCTTTCAGACAGTAAAATAAAAACCAATAAGCTGTCAGAATACTGGAGCTTTCTGAGCTATATGCAATTGCATTGTCTCATTTCTCTTAAAGTAATGCTTGTCAACACAATTAAACACAAATAAACAGCCAATGCATTAGATTCAGTTTTCCTTTACACTAACAAACTGGGAGAGATGAAGTAAATAAACAGAGTTAATTCCCAATTTGTATTGATGACAGTCAAAGTCTGGCTTAAATATATCAGCTAAAACACATGAACTTAGAATTTCAAAACAAAACAAAGTCTCTTCCTACAGAAGGCGACTGTGAAAAACAGATGTCTCTGCTGTAAGAATGTTCAGTTTGATGCTATTATAAGAACTACAAAAACTACGATCCACGGAAACTTCTTTCCTGTTGGAAAAGACAATATGGTTCATTTCACTAAAACAAAAAATCTGCCGTGTAAAAAGGCCAAACAAACCTATACTACTGGTGCAGTCATCAACAGTATTTCCTACATTCCAAATTTCACTGTCTTCCAATAACCTGAACAACGTCTCAAAATACTAAAACATTGTTTTAAAAATATTTATGATTCTGCTTGCCTTCAAGGTAAAAGTGATTTGGCAGATGAGTGGAAGTGGAGTGGAAAGGCAAGAAATAAAAATACTGTAAACTCATTTTTGAGTAGAAATAAGCTGAATGCGGTGTGGGAAGAATGCCACTGTGGGCATCATACTAAGCAGCGAAAAAGAACACACTCAGTTCCATACAACTATGTAGAAAAAGGGTGGACAGCTTCCAAGGCTGCAGACATTGACTTCAAGGCAGTCCAGAAAACCAGCCTGAAACAAATTCCGCAGTGTCAAAGATGATTAGTAACATAAACACACTAAACAGCAAATGGAAAAGAAAGGAGGCATCTTCTTGATGCCTACAATACCAGCCAGCACTCCTGCGAGTATCTACCAACTACAGTTACTCCAAACTAGGCTCAGCAAAGCAGTCTGAGCTGCCTCCAAAATTCCTCCATCAAGCTCTATGGATTCTCAAGACTGGCTGAAGCACTGCAACTATTATTTTCCCTATCCAATACTTATTTCAAGAATTTCTCTCCCAAAGGGCTTCCCAAAACAAGCTTTTATGTTTTTATCTTGGCTTTGAAGCTGACACCTGTCAGATGCTCATCAACTCACAGACAGAAGAAAAGAGCCTTTTGCTCAGCCCCAGTGTAGTTTAAAAGAATTCTTTTCCAGAGTCTCAGAAGCAGCACTCTGACCAATATACAGCCATTGCATTTTCCTCCTCTATACAAGAACCACCTTCCAGAACACTTGTTGCTACACAAGGCTAGGGTTTTCACTGCTTCCCGTTGTCTGCTGGACATTGAACATAATCAAGACAATGCAGATGCTTTAGATTGAACCATAAAACTCGGCACACAATCCTACCATAAATGCTGGAGTGGATGGGACTCGGTTTACACAATGTGAAATGCAGAAACAGTGAGCTTTAGGATCTTCCACTTAGAGGCAGGTAACTCAAACAGACCAGCTTTAGAAACTAACACACATTATTTGCAGCAACAGATAGTGGTTGAAAAGAAGAATTCAAATTTTTGGCTGGTTGATGTCTGCACTCATTTATACAGAGACACCAACTCTGCAATTCATACAGACAAATGTATTAGTGGTTACATAACGTTGTAACTGACGGAAACTACAGTTAGTTTAACATACTTTGATGCTCCTTTGAGTAATTTAATGGTATTGGGAAGCTCTGCAATTCCAAAACACGAGTGAGAATAGTGGAATACTCCTAAGATTATTCAAATAATACTTGAAAAGTGTATATGGAAGCACTTTTGGCACAGTTTCTTGCAGTTGCTCTGACTCCCTGATAGAACTGGCATAATCAAAAATATGTGTTACAGAAATCCAGGGGAAATGCAGAAGAACTTCAATTTGTTCTTCTAGCCTATAGACCAATGCATTACCCTTATGTATGTGCTACCACATATTGATAACATCTGTACTGTGTCTATTACATACTTCTCAGAAAGATATCAAAGTCAAATTAATAAAAGCCATAAAAGAAGTTAAAGTCCTTCTGGAGAAACTTTCGGAAGTTTGCAGAGCTCTGTCTTTGTCACTAAAAATTCAGAATTTGTAGGAAATACAATGCGGCTTTAGCTAATTACTGCTTTATTAAAAAAAAAAAAATGCAGCATTAAGTATTCTATTCTATCAGCTAGTTAATTAGCAGCGACAACTGGACAACAAAAACTACTTTCCTGAGCCTGCATGGCTTCCAGTGATACACAGTACCATCTAACATTAAAGACATCATCTGTTTTCTTGTATGCAGTAAGATGGAAAATGTACACTGACCTTACTTACAAAAGCAATTTCACTATGTATTCACATAAAGACAAAAATCACATAATACTGTCTGCTACTAAAGCACTCTGAGAAGAAGAAAAATCTGAAGTGCAAAAAAACATGAAAAGGGAAAGAAAATGACACTGGTCACTAATCATTTAAGACTTGTTAATAAATCACAGACCTCTGAATTACTAAAACCTACTTTACTTAACAAAAGCATTTGCACAAAAAGATGTTGCTGGGCGGGGGGGGGGTGGGGGGGAGGAAAATTTGAACACCTCTCAGGCATTTCCAGGAAGTGATTTATCTATGGGAGCAAAGGTTAAGGGCTCAGAGGAGTAGACAGGTTAATTTTTAATTCAGGAAAGGAGTCTACAGAGTCTGTACTACATATGTAGGTAAAAACAACATCAAGGAAGAGAGGTCCCAAGTTTTGACATCTATTCTCATTCTTTTTCTATCCACAGGAGAGACACAAAATGCAAAAACATTTTTTTCTGTTTTGTGAAAGTTAAAGGTGTCTAACTAGTAAAATTAAAGGAATGCATGGTTATCCAGATGGCAAACAGTTACACAGAACAATAATCCTCTCCAAGGTTAAACAGGGCAATGAAGAAGAGATGAACAAGGTCTGGAGATGAACCAGACAAAGGAAAAAACACATCCAGCAGCCCTACAAAATGTTACTTGCAATAACAGCACAGGTTAATATTACACTTGAGATGAGACTACACCCAATTTCCCAGAGGGTCTTGTAGTAAATCATAGCACTACAAAACAGGGTTTTTTAAATGAAATTTGGCAAGCGATAAGTCCGTAATAAGCTTTTATCACTTTTCATTCTTTTGAAGGTAAGGGAAAAGAAAAGAAAAAAGAAATATCAGATGCCCATGTTTGAGTTATGGCTACTTTGCATTATGCCTACATTGCATGTATATTAAGAGCTTTCTCAAGGACTTCTACCATACCTTTTAATGCACATAATAGACAGGAATGGCTCCCATTAGTAAAATTAAATGTCCTTAATAAAAATGTACTGAAAGGTATCTCTCTAATAAAACAGCCAAACACCCCTCAGTACTGACAACCATTTAAAATACAAAATTACACATGAGATATTATACAAGCCTGTTACTGAACAAATAGCATGCTGCAGATCCTCTTGGCTCTGATTCTGGTCCTCCACCACCTACACTGGGGACACGTTTTGCCCATCCCCAGGGTTCCTACCTGATCCATATTCATCTCCTGATTTTCTCCAGGCTCCGCTCATCTAATGTTTGTAACTATATGATCCTCTTTCTCTTCCTAGCACAGTTTGACTGTTCTCAATCTTCCTCCTGCTCTCTCCGTAGCTGTGCGATATCTTCATCTCCCTCATTCTGAATTCTCATGTACTTATTCTGGGCTCATTTCTCGCCTCACTTGTTGCTTTATATTATATCAAATCTACTGAGTTTCTCCTGATTTCTCAAGCAATATCTTAAATCTTCTGAGGTCAGTGGGAACTGGCTGATGAATTCATCAGATCAGAATTTTACTTCTCATGTAAGGAAACACTGCAGAGGGTTTTCTGAATTCCATGATCACTTCAGGGATCTGTGATTAAAATCTCAGAATTTAAGTCCTATATAAATCAGAGCACCATAATCCTTCACACCAACCAAAAGACACATGCCAAACTGCCAACAGTAGAAAATGTCTCTGGTTTTCCTTTGAGGAACATTGACTACACAGCTGGAATCATCCAGTTGCAATAAACATACTTATTTTTTGCATAATGTCAATTATTATTGGATACACAAGTCCAAGTTGTGCTAACAAATGAACAGCTGGAAACATCGTTATGCTTTTGATCAGCAAGATACATAATGACCATCACAAATAAAGTATCTTCTAGAAGACCCCTGGAGTAAAACAGCCACAGGTACAAATATACTTAATGGCAAAGCAGATCTAAAAGCCTCAGACTTTGCTGGAATCACAGAATTACACTACTCACAACAACAAAAGTCAGATTTAACTTGTGCTCAAACCATCTTCTCAGTAAGAGGAATGAAATGAAGTTGCTACTTCGTGACATGGAACTGTAAAGCCTTTATCTCTTAAAAAAGTAAAACCATTTAACATAGGACATAGTAAGAAGTTGCAAAGTTCTGACTGCAAAGAGGTCTTAGAAATTACATACTAATATTATCTTTACCCACCACCTTGACAACAGTGGTCTACAAGATCTTCAGCAGTACTGTAAAATGTATTTCATTACATTTTTGAAGGCAAATAGATATGGGCAACAGCTCAACTGCTTTTTCAACTTGGGCATAGAAATACTTTCAAATCTAAAAAGAAAATGAAAAACTTGTGTTCATTAATAGCTTCCACTTTGGGAATTTTGGACTGATTCCTTTTGTGTTACTGTTGCAAATGTCATCCTTCTTTGGTGATGGCAAGACTGATGAAAGCATCAGGAAAAAGCAATGTTGGATTTCACTATAAAGAATTCTGGGCTCCAACTGGCACTGGGTTCCCTAACCAGATTAGAGTGAGAGGCCGGTCACAGCAGATGCCCTGTCTCGGTTCATTACTCAACACCTGTTAAACTTGATTAACAGCCCCAGCTAATTATCTGTTAAGAGTAACTCATGCTCTAACAGATCCCAGAGGTCTGAGAAGTTGACTTCATTTACATGTTTGTCTCTTCTCACAAGGTCTCAGTTAAGCATCACAAAAAATGCCTTCCAATAAAAGAACAATAAAAACCCTTTATCTAGAATACCATTGAGTACCATTGGCACCCATATTATTTTATAATTTCAGATGTATACCTGCTGGAAAGCTTTACAACAGGACTTGAAATGCTCAAAGTACACACCTGCCCTGCAATTCAAAACTGTTTCCAAATAAATTGCAATAAACTATAGCCATGTGCCCCGTCACAGATGAAACAGATGTCATGGCAGCCAAACATAAAAATGTTCTAATTTCAAATTCAAAATTCTGTGCTTGGGCAAACATAATTTCCTGAACATAATCTAAAACAAGTGGTATTTCCAGGTGCTGAATGCAACTGAGATACATATTATAAATTCTGCTGCTTAGCAAGGTAGTGTTGAAACTGTCATTCTATTTAGACTAATAATTTACACACCTGTTTCAGTACTTTCCTAGATCTAAAAAAACTCTTATATTAGGCTCTCCTACCAGTAACTTCTATAGTTGAAGAACCAAGATATTCCAGTTTTGGTGGTTACAATGTTTTGTAGGACACCGATTCCTAACATACATGATGGTTTCCGCTCTCTAAGTGGCCTGTGAATCCGACCACATGATATGCACCATATGCACCATAGATTTTTATTTTTTCAACATTTGTTAGTCTGTTTTGGTGAAAAAAATTCTGCTGTGGCAGTCATTTTAAAAGCTCTACTGAATTATGTAAATGACAGCACTACAAACACTTAAGTCTCTCCTGCATTCTGCACAAATACTTGTATCTGTGTCCTTCAAAACTACAATGGGATTTCGCTTAGATCCAAGATTCAAAAGAATTATCTAGGTATGAGCCTTATACATGTAGGTGGCTAATTTCACACACAAGTCTGCTGCGGTTTTATTTTGTTTAAAACAGTGGACCATACAGTGGACCCAGGTTCCAGTATAAGTTGGAGAATGACCTATTAGAGAGCAGTGTAGGGGAAAGGGACCTGAGGGTCCTGGGGACAGCAGGATGACCATGAGCCAGCACTGGGCCCTTGTGGCCAGGAAGGCAAATGGCATCCTGGGATGGATTAGAAGAGGGGTGTTTAGTAGGTCAGAGAGGTTCTCCTGCCCCTCTACTCTGCCCTGGTGAGACCACACCTGGAATATTGTGTCCAGTTCTGGGCCCCTCAGTTCCAGCAGGACAGGGAACTGCTGGAGAGAGTCCAGCGCAGGGCAACAGAGATGCTGAAGGGAGTGGAGCATCTCCCGTGTGAAGAAAGGCTGAGGGAGCTGGGGCTCTTTAGTTTGGGGGAGACTGAGGGGTGACCTCATTAATGTTTACAGATATAAAAAGGGTGAGTGTCAGAAGGATGGAGCCAGGCTCTTCTCGGTGACAACCAATGATAGGACAAGGGGTAATGGGTTCAAACTGGAATACATGAGGTTCCACTTAAATTTGAGAAGGAACTTCTTCTCAGTGAGGGTGGCAGAGCCTGGCCCAGGCTGCCCAGGGGGGTTGTGGAGTCTCCTTCTCTGCAGACATTCCAACCCGCCTGGACATCTTCCTGTGTAACCTCATCTAGGTGTTCCTGCTCCGGTGGGCGGATTGGACTGGATGAGCTTTCGAGGTCCCTTCCAATCCCTGACATTCTGTGATTCTGTGATACTGCACTAAATCACTGAAGACACAGCCTAAATACAAGACTAAAAGCAGTGTACAGGCTTTTCCTTTGGACATCTTAAGAGTACTCTTCAGATACAGATTATATTATCCTGACTTGCTGCATATTCTGCATCTCTTCCCTTATAATTGTACTAAACATTACAGTAACTTGAAGGAGTGTCAGCTTTAGTGCAATCTCTTTATTCAGTCAATGAGCGAAGATAACATTATTTTGTAGACATTTTACCATTTGTAAAATCCACTAAATGGAAGTAGACATGACAATTTTAGGTCATGCTCACAAAAGTGAAAATGACAGTAATTTTCATAAGTCCCAGTATTCCCCTGCTAACTGCCTTTTAGAGAAACCGACACATTCCAATTTTGATGTTACATTGGCCCGCTATACAGCTGTACCGCGAGTGGAAAGGAGAGGTTTAAAACTACATTGTTAGTATCATTTAGGGTTAATGATCCATGAAATCTCAAAGACAAATCATCTTAACTTGTCCTAATGACAGAAGAAATTTCTGCATCTAAGAAGAAACTTCTCAATGTGAATTTTAAGACAACACGTTTAAAATCTAATAAAAACTAACAAACAAACAAAGAAACAAACATGTAAATCAGGACAAATATACAGTAAGTGAAGCACAACAAAAGAGCTAAAACCATGCTTTGATCTCAAAATATGCAGTTTTTGCCCCCACAATACCAGGTGATCTAAAGACTGACCTTACTTTGCACAACTATTATATCACTTATGATTACTCTAGCATTTCTTTAGTATCCTAAACATCATATCCAATCATTTTTATCTGTTCTATACTCCTTTTATGTATTCCATCCCCCTGATACTACTGGAATTGACCCAGTTACAATCAGGACTCTTCTACTTTTCTTTGTGCCTTGTGCACATTTTTCAGGGCATGAAATAAATGCTTAAAATGGGCTGCAAGGAAGGGCAAACAAATAAAGTCACTGTATTTATAGTTATTTTTGCTTCTATTAAAGAAAAAGAATTCTACACTTCTGATATTATATAGTTTTCCATACCAGCTAAAGAGATAGAGAACAGTTAAAGAATCTGGATTTCTTCTGTAAATTCGAAACCATTGCTACTTTAGCCTTTCCCCATCCCTCTTTTCCTCTCCTATCTTTTGGAAAAACAATATATGAAAGGATCTAACACAAGAGGGAAAATAAATCACACTATCAGAAAGCGATATGTTTTTGTATTTCTTCTAGACTTCCTAACAGCCACCACTATTAACATCATTAAAATACTTTTTCTTCAGACTATCGTTTTCAGCTCAATATTCCTATTCTATCTTTTTGCCTTTCCATAGTACCTTATATATAAATATGTTTACTAGCAAACTCTTAGATAAATTCTGTCCCTTGGTTAGATCAACACTGCACTTGTTATTATTCTCTTCCTTTATAAGCAGCATCTCGTACATTTCTAATTTTCCCTTTCTTGTATCACATCACTACGTAGGATTGTGATTAATATTTCAGATCCTGATATTATCAAATATTAGCTATCTCAATTAGGGAACACTTGATGTCCCTTCAAAAATGAATCATTTTTTCTCGTGCATCCAGCTTGTAGTTAGAGAAGGGAAGAGTTTATGGATTGTCTGTGAATACAGACATTACACACATTCATTTCACACCTACAGCAATGTTTTTGTGACAGTTCATGATACTCCAAGACGTGTTTCTCTCAGAAACAACAGATCATAGATACATAAAAAGATGCAATTTCAAGCTCTAGAGGTAGGAGTGAAATTATCATGCCACCAGTCTAATTGTCACCTTTTATTTTACCTCCTACCACCAGGTTCCCATTCAAAATGCATTCATTAGCTAGCCTGACAAAGACATCGTCCTATTCCTTGTCTTCTTCCCTTCATTTGTTTCTTTAAAAAAAGTTGCCAAGCATTAAGTCATTATCCTTGATTCTGAATCATTACAAACTCTTCTTTTTATCCTCATATTTTTGCAAATACTAATGGTTACACAGCATATATATCTCTCTACAAATACAGAAAGGTGTGAAATAGTCTATAGTGGTAATAGCGAAGTAGAGAAAGCTCTTTTTCATCACTATTATGCCTCTGTGAAAGAAACAGCAGCAATTTTATGGGCAATATTCAACTTGAATCCATAGCAGAAACAAGCAAGAAATGGTCATACCAGGAAAGTTGTCTTGTAATCCTCCAGTTTACCTTTCCACATTACATGAGACTGATATATCTTGAATTTTAAAGAAAGAGAGAAAAATAAATTTACTTTTTCCACTGAAAAGTGTTTAAAATTTGCTTTTGATTAGGGATCATGACAAGTTTCTGCACCTACAGATGTGACACAACAAAGAGAAAATGGCAAACAGCAGAATAAAGATGTTGGTTTCAAAGAAAGTAAAGACTAATAAGGATCATGCTGATTTAGTTGGAGGACAGAACTAGTAGAAAGAAAAAAAGCAGTTAATTAGTAAATACATACATTCATAAAGCAGGAAAAACTGACAGGGATACTCTGAAAAATAGTTTAATGCTGCCAGGGTTGTTTTTTTTTTTCATTTTCAGAAAAAGCGCCCTCATTTCCTTTCACAATTTTGAAAGTTGTCATTTCTGGAGGATCAGATCTTCCTAACTCATGTTGGCAGCAAAAGGAACACTGATAGCTGTTCCGAGTACAGTTCGTCTAATGCCTCAGCTTTGCAACGTGATGGGATCCCTCAAGTGCTACTGTATCCTATTGGAAAGGCTGATTTACCCTTCCAGGAAATAGAACAAAGAAAAACTCGCAGAAAAAATAAAATAAAATGGGCTGCAAGCAACAGTCAGGGAGGAGAAAAATAATAAACTTTCTTTAACAAAAATGAATAGTGAGGAAAATGACCTACAGGTCCCTAACATCAGTCCCAATCTTTGCGAAGAATCACACTCCACTGAAAGCAGATGTCCTTCACATCATTCTTTCAAAGCATCAATTTTGGAGGGGCCAACAGCAAAGCAATTGCAAGCTCAGGAAAATCAAATACGTTTATTTTACCTGAGTGAAAATCATATATACCCATTTCAGTAGGCAAGGTGTAAGCCTGGTTACAAATAGGAAGTGGCAAACAAAGGAGTTACCACAAACAAACCAAACCAACCCAAACCAAACAAACCAAACCAACCCAAACAAACAAACCAAACCAACCCAAACAAACAAACCAAACCAACCCAAACAAACAAACCGAACCAACCCAAAACAAACAAACTGAACCAACCCAAACAAACAAACTGAACCAACCCAAACAAACAAACCAAACCACCCCAAAACAAACAAACCAAACCAAACAAAAACCCCGCAACTTGTCTCAATACTAAAAATGGCTGTTCCATGAGGCACAAGCAGCAGTTCGAACTAATCTACTGCAGAGGAGGCACAGCGTGCCTCTAACAAGAGGACCTAAATGCTACAGGACAACATAAAATAAATATACAATTTAATATATTATATGCACATGTTATTGTGTTATTGAAAACAAAGGGTATTTTTCCTAGATAATCTAGATAAACTCTAAATGCTATTAAAATCTGTTGAGGAAACAGAAACTTCACTGAATGGACCATATAGTTAGAAAAGTCACGAACTCAGAGCAAAGGGGACAAAGCTGTCTAAGATAAAAAGATGATGGAAAACCACTAACAAAGACATTAAAAAAGCCACCGGAATATGCTTACCCCACCGCAGTTATCTACAAAAGAGGACCAAAATAATCAGATAATTCATAAAACCCAGCCCGCTCACTTTAAGCTTTTAGCACTTTTTTGAAGATGTGCCTGCTCATCTTAACAGCATCCTCATTTTGCAGTTGCAATATATATAACCACAAGCAGCAAAAGACTAATCCAGCTGAAAAACAGAAAATATTCTCTTTTGCCTATGGGCACCCACAGGAGATGAAAACAAGAAATCTACTCTATACCTATCCTAATTTCTATGTCTAGTTTTAATCAATGGTACTTCTGCAAAAATATAATTATTAGAAATATCACCACTTATCACTTGCCTTCTATACGAAGAAGGTGCTTGTGCAGACAGAGGCATTTTTGGTTTATTCTGATTGTTTCACACTTCTGTTGAGGTTCAGGATGCAGCAGCTGGCATGTGGCTTCTTGCCAGGCCCACAAGAGACTGACATGCAAACCATAAACACCTTCTGCTACTTAACACCAAATTTAACATACAGAATATAAAAATGTGTCCAAAAGAATTGAAAACTCCTTATATTTTGATGGATGTTAGGGTAAACTGGTAGGTTAAACAATTCCAGGAAAACTGCAGCCACACATAATGTGCTGCATCGCTCTGGAAATTATCTCCATCACATCCACCCAAGCTTTCTGCTTGAGACCAGCTCTCTTCTTCCACAACCAAAATGTCAGATGACATAACTTGTGGAAGCACAATTATTTATATGTGCTGGGACTCTAGATATCAATTTTACCAAAATAATCTTCTTAAACCATGCAAATTACTTAATAGCTATATATGCATCATTTTCTACTGCCAAACTGTAGTGCACAGAGCAAACTGTTATTCTGTATTCAATGTACCATGTCCATCATTTGATTTTTTCCCTTTGCTCTAGTCTTTTCATACAAAACTTTTATTTATGCTTAACATATTTTATGTTTACTTTAAAAAAAGCTGCACCCATATTTTGTCACTTAAACTTTTATGAAGAATAATGCACATGTACAACTCAAAATATCAAAGTAAACAAACATTTTAATTTATGTGGGCAAGGATGCATGAAGGCAAATGCCTTTCACAGCTTGATAAAGGTAAATTCACTCTTTTGGAAACACTTTATAATGATGATAAATGAAGATGTAGAAAACATTTTTGAAGTACACTGAGTGACTGCACATCCTCATACATTGATGTAATTATATCTTCCTTTCTTTTTCCTGATAGAAGCAGACTTGATTATGGTCAGCATGCAAGTTCCATCCTTTTTTTTGAAGTACCTTTGGTATTGTCTAGCACACAGCACTGAAAAACTGCACTTGCGCATTGCTTCTGAGACCATCTTGGATTTCAGTATTGCAACATACAGGTTTAAATACAGACAGTATGGTTACTGTTTTGCTTTCTTGGAAGAAGAAAAAAAAAGGCAAGATTCCCTGTTTCCCATTCCAAAGTACATCAACCCAAAATACTGTTACTTGTGGCACAAACAATCTGCTGGAGGTTGCTCTGCAGTGTGTTCCACTGTGAACGGGTTCATTGCAAATGAGCTGTATCAAAAATCGGTTAATGGTTTGATAATAAGAAGAATAGTGTGAATAACTGATGTTTCTAGCTGAACATTTAAACTCAGAAGTTAAAAAAAACCACCACCATCACACACACACAAAAAACCCACCACACACTAAAGAACCTCAAACTGGTTTTGATTAAGCTGTTCCATTATTTACCTTGTTTTTCCCCATTGGACTGCAATGAAACAGCACAAGATTTTCTCAGCTCAGCACAGGATGGTTAATTCAACCTGACATAAAATATTTATTGTGGGTATCTATGAGAAAAGCAAATAGAAAACAAGAGTATGCTTCAAAAAAGTTGAATGTAGAGCCAGTTCCCTTTTAATGGTACAGTTCAGCACTTAAAATGCCCCTCCAGAGAGCTCAGTGATCTGGATTCATTCTCCTCCTCTTAACCCTCCTGGAGATGTATTATGGGACACTCTGCTGGTGGAGTCTTCACAGTCTCACAGTTGATGCTGTTCTACTGAATTCACTAAAGCAAGGCTGGTACTCCAAGAATTCTCCACAGAGTAAGTTATTCTCTCTCCTTAAATGATTACTTCAGTATTTCAAGCCAAGCAAACACCTCCAGAAGGAACCAAAGGTGCTCAAATACTTATGGTATTTACCTATTATTGTACTCAGTCCAAGGAAGGGACTTGTGTTCTTCTTGCAGCCATCTTGTAAAACCATCCCCAGAAATGGTCTGAAGCACTTGCAAGTATAGCATTGTATAGCTCTAACTTATCATATATGGATTTTCAAAGAGAATATACACACAATCTTATTAAACCAAAACCATAAAGTAAACCACTGTTTAGTATAGATTTATTTAGTAGCAATGTTTTTTCTGCCATTACTGAAGGACTTGAGAAGATACAAGAGGTTATAAATATGTATATTCATACACAGAAAAACAAGTAATGAGTAAAATACGCATATTTATGTACACTGCAAAGCCCTAACTCGGAAAACACATGAAAGGAAATTGTTACAACACGTATCTTCTAAAGATATTGACACCACTTAACAACTTTGTTATTTTTATGTTAAGCCAAGTTCCGGAGCTAGAAGACTATTTTCTGACTTGCATCCATTCATTTGTTCAAACGAAGGTAAATTTAATAACTGACCATTTTAAAATGTTTTATGTGTGGCAGTTCAGAGTTTTGGGCACTTAAAGCATAAGGACTTGAAAATACTTCTGAAACTTTTTTGCAGATACAGTTAAGACTGTCTCATAATTCCTCATGACAGAGTCATTTTATTTAGCTTGTCCTGCACATTTCTTTGTAGAATACAGCTTGACGAGTAGCATCATATGTTATTGTATATTCATAGAAAAAAAATTGTCTATATGTAAAACTATAGCAGCAAATAAAATTTGGGACTAGCAATTTGTAAGAGATAAATGCAGATGCTCTTCTCAAAGACAATCACATCTGCAGAAGCAACCCAACCTCATTCAAAGATCACAAAAAGCAAACAGAATTACTTAGAGCTAGGAGACACAATATGAGCTTTCAACTAATGTGCTCCTACACCCTGCTATTTCTTCAGTATTCCCAACATGGAGAACAGTTAATTGCAAAAAAATATTTGATAAATGTTTCATTATTTGTACCAAATAAATACAACACAGACAACAATATCCTAGTTACCATATAACAAAATGGTCTCTAGATGAGCCCTCTGGTTTTCTGCTTTGAAAACAGGCAACAACACTGGGAAAAGGAAAAAGGGGAACACAGGACTTTGATTCTAACTGGAAATTACTTTACTTTGTTATCAAAGCTATAAACTTTACATCTTGCCTACGCAGTATCATCTTGTAACTCAATCAAGTATTTTTATGACACTCTAGATCAATTATTTTAATTTAAACCTGTTCTATAGCATCTTGTTCTTTCAGTGCCCCATGTAATTTTGTCCTCTAGTATTTACACAAACAGAAAATAGAACTGAAGGTTTAGATTTTCAATATTGCAACAAGTTGAGTAACTTATATGCAAAGCAATAAAGGGCTTGAGCCATTACGAATATACTGAACAAACCGTACATAAGGGAAAGACTCTTCCAAAAACTATGGGTTTTCAAGCAAGCAAAGACGAGGCACGTGTGTCAGAATTATTGCTGTTTCACAAATGGAAAAAAACTAAGCACTGGGAATGTAAATGAAATAATCTGAGGTCACACAGGTGCACAACAGAAACCAAGTACCACGCTGATATTTTTCCAGAAACATTTTCCCTATCAACATGATGATGCTAGTTCGCTGCATGGTGTTTTGGACAGTCCCTGTGCATGTACACACACAATGGCACTCTTCCCCCTCTTTCCACACCCATGCATGCTGATCCCTCTGAACACACAAGCCCACAGTGAAATCCTGCCCAGATTACTCTGGCTGGCTGCTCTCCCCACACTGCGCGTTAAATATCCCAGAGACTGCAGGAACTTACTAGGGAAAGAAACCTAAGCAGATATTTGCTGCAGACTGACTTGCTGTCCAACATGCACAGACAAACTAGAATGCGCTTTCTGAAACAAACAGATTAAAGCCAAGTTTCATTGTTGTATATACTCTACTTTGCAAAATGGACATTTGTATACATTCACTAATCAAATTATTGTGCAAATTACTAGTAAATATGATTCACATACCAATTCTAAAGAAGCAGGTACAATTGTATTACACAACGCATCCAGCAGAACTAAGCTTCACAAAAAAATCTATCACTTTTTAACCAATTACTGCTTATAGTACCAAGCCTACACAAAAATGCTCAAGATTCAGTCATATTCCTCAAACTACCAAGTTTTAGATTTTAGACTATAATAAACTATTTAACTTTACAGTTCTAATACCTCACTGGAAGTGCAGACACTCCTTATACAGTAAGTCCCAGAATTAATGGAACCAGACCTTTCTAGTCTGAGCCCCAAGAGAACAGGCCCATCCCTGCAACCCCAAAGTCTTGTGAAAAAAGACTTTAAAAGCATTTGAACATTTGCTCTTCAGTGAAGAGCTATTAAAAACATGCTGCACATTTGCATGTGAATCATTATCCAGCTGAATTCTCCTTTAATGCCTAACACCATTGTTTCCAAGCAGCTGGCATTTAACCAACCTTTTCAGGTATTTTGGAGAACAGGCTACGTGGTAAATAAGTTTCTTTTCCCTATTATAAAAGTTTGGCGACCTTTTCTTTGATTACCTCCTGCACCTTGGATGCCAGCGGTGGGAAGGAGCAGCTCACTGGGTATCTCTGTCAGAAATCCCTCTGCCTTTGATGTGCAATAAAGCCAGCTGAAAAAGTACCGTTTCAATGTTCTCAGTCAAATAACATCACCATGAAGTCTCCATATGTTGAGGTTTGACGCTTCCACAGCTCTTTGTGTTAAGTTAAAAGGGTTTGCTCTTTTCTTATAGAAGACACACGGGTTTTTCCTCTTCACACATCTCTCATGAGATCCAACCGCTTGTATGCTGCCCTCACCACATGTGCCCATGGGTGGAGAAAGTCCTGCGTACTACTTCTGCTGTCACTGAAAACGGGCCAAAACCAGGGAGAAGAATTAAATCAATTGGTAAAAGCATATGTACCTTGAGATAAGGACTCCAGTACCAAACATAAAACCACTTAAGCTTCTTTGTCCTGTTGAGAGCTCAGATACCAAGAGAATTAGTGGTGGAGAAAGGGAAACATAGGAGTTAAATGTGAAGACTTTGCAAAGGGTCAAGTGAAGTGAAAACTGGTCAGAGAAAAAAAGAGACTATCTAAAGGGAATGGGACAGGAGGATTGCACAGTATCTAGAAAAGAGCAACAGAAACTAGATCTGCAGGGTGTGATGCAAAATAAGTTACTTTGGATTTTTGCTCATTGAATATTCCTCAGTTTGGTGTAGCCCTGATTTGCAAAACTACTCCTTTTCTTCTGCAAATAAAACAAGATATCAACTTTGTATGATACAAAGCTACATAAAACAGCTCTGAAAAAATCATGGCACAGATTAGGCTCCCCAAATTAGCTGCTGTTTATGCTCATTGTTCCTCAGCTCCAAATGCATAAATGAGAATAAACACCATCACTTCATTTGCCAGAAGAGACAGTGTGAGTAGAACTCAATTACATTTGTGAAGTTAATACATACAGTTGTGGTAAGTATCACAGGAAGGTCCATAAAGCAAATAATACTGCAGATAGAAGTGTATAAAAACTGGGGCCATGCAGGGAAGCAAAACCCTTAACAGCTGCTCCTGAAGGGAGCGCCACCCTCTCTGCATACTGAGAGATGCAGGGATCTTAAAGAAAATTTGTGATCATGTAATTAGAGATGGCACATATACACAGGAAGGAAAAAAAAAACTGTACAAATTATCTTAATTGTGGTATTTCCTAACTCCTGACTGGCATTGTAATGTCAGTTGTGTTCTAGGTTTTCTGTATTTGTAGGGCCATAGAGGAGATTGAGTTGTCCTGGAAGGATAACACTTCTCTCCCTTGCAGACTTCATTAGTTGTGGCTGGACTGCACACGGCATGACAAGCTCTGTCCAGCAAATAAAACCTGTGTTATTTTGCTTTGTAATAATAGCAGCTTTACTCAGTCTAAAGAAAAAAACACTGTTATTAAAGTGATTTACAGGTGGACAGATATGCTTGCCTTGACCGTATTGGAGCAAGATCATTGCTGCTGAGATTATAATTAAAGCCTTCAAAGTCAACATGGAAGAAAAAATGACTCTTAAGCAGTTGTCATTTTGGGAAAATAATGATAGGATTGTCATAGTTAAATGAAACATTCTTAAATACAGGAGTGATTTCCAAGAACAGTGCATTTGTGTGTCAAATTTTAAAGTATACTCTGTAAGGATATCATGCGAAGTAGAAATAATCATGGCAAGAAAGGAAAACAAGTTGAAAACAAGCTCAGACATGCAAAAGTGGATTGCAGCTGGCCCTGAGGGAAGGCATTTTGGTGACATGGCAAGTGCTTTTCCAACATGTGCTATCTGTGGCTGCAAAATGAACAAAGCAAGGGAATGCTGATAATCTGACTGCAAGCTTGTTGCTCTTGATTTGCTATGAAGGAAGAAACTCCTTTTTAGAAAGGAAAAAAAAAAAAAAAGAGTGGGAGTGTACACCACTGGAACTATTTTATTTTGGATCTTTTTGTAAAAAATGTTGCCATTGGTGTTAATTGGAAGAACAGAAGCAAAGGGATAAGGGAGAGCATTGAAGAAACAGGAAAAAAAGTCTGTATTTTAAATTAATGCTTATATTTTAAGAATGGAAATAATAACAAGGTGGAAAAAGACCATGAAACACTAAGACTATCAGATCAGTCTGCTAGTCTGTATTATCTGTAACACACAATTGAAACCACACACTTATAACTCTACACATCTTCCCTACAGCCATACAAGAAGGTTCTTGACAGGATGAATAGCGATGTAAACCTTGCTTTGACATCAAAGGCCAAATATATTTGGAAGCATCACACCAGAAGCTGTCTCTGGAACCTGCAGAGGGGGAACAGAGGTGCTTTCATATTGTTGAACCTGTTCTTCAAGTGAATAATGAGCTTCTGTACGAGAGTACTCAAAGTACATATTTAATTAACTACAGTTTGAAAAAATGGAAAGTTGCTGCCAGCTTCCCCCAGTGCCCCAACAAATACTGCGTGGCAGGTAATGCTGCCGAAAACAACATCTCTTACAAAGCATTTCCACATTTTTTACAAAGTGTATTATTGAAGTAGCTGTGTAAGATTATGGCGTTTGTCTAACCCCCAAATTCTCTCTCTCTCCACCCCCAATACATACAGTGTCAGCATCCTGAAGAATATGTCTGTTGAAACACCTAATTCCTGACAAGTGGCACCTTCGCATATGAATTTATCTTTGATTCTTCTGCTAGTGAGATATGGTTTCTGTTTGTTCAGAACCACCACACACTGCCTGGATACAAGCTGCTGCTTAAGATAAGCTGACTGTAATTTCAGTATACTGTGGTATATTTCTTGCCCTAGAATAACCTGACTTTTTAGCAGCTGGATGTATGCCAGTTTCTAATTGTTTGTCTTTAGACTGCTGGCTTTCTTCCAATTATTCTCATCCTGGGATACTTGGCTCATCTACTCCTCATTTTGTGCTAAATATTTCTCTTTATAATCTTTATTGCCTTCTTGTATAACTAGTATTTTCACTATGAAATATGAATCAGTCTTTGATTTTCTAAACCTGGCCTTCAAAACTTTTCTAAGTTTTAAAAGACCATGCTATCTCATTTTCCTTCCTTTTAGCCAATAGGCATTTCAGGGACTTTTTGCCATTTGAAACCTGCAGATCTCTCTCATCTAACATGTTACTGGGACACCTTACAGTATGTTCACAAGGAATCTGAAAACCCTTGGTTTTTTCTGCAGTATCACTTGTCCGCTTTGCTGCTGCATTGTAGTAAACGAAGATATCTTCCTGGCACTTGGATTATAAATTGTCTTTCCATAAGAACTGGTGTGTCTCTACCTTTCAAATCTGGTAGGGTAAAGATGTTTTCTTTCCAGGCCTTTCTTTATATGCGCAAAGCTCCATTTATATAAAGGTCAGGGGACAATGGGCATTTACTGTTCATACACACCACTATTAAAAGAACTATCTGCAATTTGTACTCTCGTCTTTTTGGGACAGGAACATCTTTTGTTCTGTGTCTATGTTGTAATTAGTGTAATAGCACTCCTGATTTCCAGGCTGGGTCCCTAGGAGCTCATGTCCAACAAATATATACTATTATTAAGCTCATGGAAAGGATCAAGCTTTTTTTAAAATGCTATTATTCTGTTGGCTTGTTGTGCTAGTTAATAATTTGGCATCATGTTCACCCTGTCCACTATACACATGAAAACTAGACATCCCAAGAGGTCAATTATAGACAGAGCTATGGTTAGCTAACAGTAGTCTTGAAGGAATCAAAGCTACCTGGTATTTTAGCTTAGGTATTTTCTTCTTGATGAGAATTGCAGCAGATACTTTATGCACTTGGAAATATAAAAACATTGTAGATAAATTTTAAACCATCTCTTCGCCTTCCAGAGTAAGCACGTCTGCTAAAGAAATTAACAGTTTTTATTCATTTTTTAAACCCAAACTATTTATTAATTTATATATTAATTTATACTAAAAATAGCTCCTTATTATGTTCCATGCATAATAAGGGAGAGTCTGTCTCAAAAAGGTTACAATTTAATGAGTACATTTTTAAAAAAACATGGAAAGGAAGTGAAACAATTATTCTGTCCTGGTATATGGAGAAACTGAGACAGAGGCTTAGATTGTGCCTAATTAGCAATCCTGCTGCTTTAGGCTCACTCCATCATCCATGGAGAAATTGGCACTTCTTCCACTGCGTCATTTAAGAACCCAAGTGAAATGTGAGTTCTTGGAACTTCTACCACTGTGATTATAGTTTCACTATTGCTAAAACAGAAAATGAGGCAGGAAGAGGCAAAAAAATCTTTTCAAGGTCAAAGATGGTCACGGGAAGACCTGAGACTTGACCTCGTGTCTGGTAAGATTCAATGCAGCTTTTAATCCTAATTTACAACTTGATTCCAAGCCTACTGAATTCAGCAGTCAGAATCTCATGAGCAACAAAGATGAAATCTATTAAAAAAAACAAAGCCACACAGTTACTCATTGCATATGATGAATCCAACCGTAAGGAAGAGTGTCTCTAAGTATCTTAAGATTTAATGATAGTACAGTAGTAATTAATCACAAGTCTCCAGAATTTTCATTCAAGGAATATGGTTGCTTTTAAAAACATTTCTGCAAAGTGAAAAAATCTCAACTGAGGGAAAAAAAACCCCACATGTGTATTTATAGCTCTCAAGGTACATCTTCTTTTAAAATACATGCCTTTTTTTGTAAAACTAAGCAAATGAGAGCACAGCATGGACAATAACAGCCACATTACACTGTTGTACTGGCTTAAAAAAGAAGTCAAATGGTACCTCATATACTGTATTTCACAGCAAAAACTCACAGCAACACATAACATTTCTCTATAGTGATTACAATATAAAACAGTAAAAGTATGTATTCATGTAAAAATGAAGTAGCTTAATCCCACATTTAGGCTCCTAAAAGTACTGAGAAAAAACTAAAAGAACAAGGTTACTGTAACTCCTACATGTTCGTTAGAATCAAAGAGAGAGATCAGAAGGTATGGCAAACTAATGATTGCATTATCAAACTGTTTTAGAAAAGTATTTGTAACTTACATAGTTCACACAAACTTCAAGGGGTTTCCTAAGTTTTGCGGTTTGAAAATAAACTCAAAGCAATCCCTCTAGGAAATGCTGAAACGGAATTAAACATCATTATCGAGATTTTGACACTTTGCCCTCCAATGATCCAAATTACAGAAACAGGACTGTGTACATAATGATGTAATTACATGCAGTCATGAAGGGTTTAATTACTGGATGCCTGAGTGAGCTTTTTTTTTTTAAATTGAGGGCACTGTTAGAATTTTCTTACTTCTATACCTGACTGATTTTAAGTATATTTATAGCACAGTCCTAGATTATAACGTAAGCATATAGAAATTAATTCCCTTCTGAAGCAGCACAACACAAACAAAAAGCAAGTACGCATTAAATGATACTTAGCGCTCCTTTTTCTTCTTGGAAAATATGGCTTGTGGCCAGACAGAACTATGAAAGGCCTTCATTAGAAATTAATATTCACTGAAGTAATCCTGAAGCTGTGGTTGGATAATCAGCTGCATCTTTAGTGCCTCAACACTTCTACAGCCTATCCTTAGCTTTCACATCGTTTTACACGAAAAGCGTGACACATCTGATGCACAAAGCGCGTTCCCCCGAGGACTGCACTGGACTGCAAAGAAAGCTTCAAACCCTGTTTTCGGACACACTGATGCAATGGTGCTCACTGAATAACTAACCTGTAAAGTTATTTACATTTAAGAAAAACATGAACGATTCAGTGGGCGGCTCCACACAGCACCGTGGGGAGGTTCTGCTGGCAAGCGAGGGCTTGTTCCAAGGTACATTTGTAAAAGATTGTGATTTGGATCACACTGTTAGAGTCAGGCAATAACAGTTTTCTGTAGGATTTTCCTGCACTTCAGTAGTCACATTCGATCTATAAATGAACTTGACAATCTTTACATTTTTTTAAACCTTCTCATTAGTGTTTCCACTGGATTAGCCAAGCCCAGTGAGAAATGCATTTCATAAAATTGCCTAAGGTGCGTGAGACAGAAAGGAATGAACTGCATGACATTGCAAAGCTGGGTGGGAGCACTAAACTGGTTGTCCTTCATTAAGGAAAAGCCAGTGGGGTTTGTGGATGAGAAAGGGAAACCAAAAGCAGGTCTTGGACTTTCCTTTAGAAAGTAAGCAGACAAATGCATTTCTTAACACCTCTGTACTCTCACACTCTGCACTATAAAGATACCATTAAAAGTCTTGTTTCTCCTAAATATCTGCAAGCTACAATTAAATCTCCAGTACGCGTAACTCATTAATTAATAATTCACAACCATGTCCCATACACTAAAAATAAATCCTTGCTCATCTAACCATCCAAAAATGTCAGACAAACGTTAAGAATCTGCAACTGTACTGAGGATCCTGCACCTGCAAATAATTTTAAAATCTCCTTTTGGTGGTGAAGTGTCCCACCAAACAGATGAACATTTGCACTCACGTACAACCCTCATCTATCCCATGAACCCTACAGGGTTCACAGCAGCTGTCCCAAGTTCCGCACCTGTCGGCAAGAGAACGACACAACAAGGACCCGTGTTGGAGCAGAGCCGGAGAGCAGGTAGAGGGCAATTTAAACCCTAACCCAATAAGAATATTTTTTATTTTATTCTAAGCTTGCTTTTGCCCTCAAGCCAATTCTCATTATTAAATGAAATCGATTCACCATTCTGTAAGAGGGAATGTGCACTGCCAAAAGGGAAAGCACCCAACTTTGCTGACCAGTAAATTATCCACAAACTTCTGCAGAGGAACAATTTTTGTTGAAAACAACATTAACTTTCTGTTCTTTATTAAAACAAAAAGACACCTTATATAACCACTGCTAAAGCCATGCTTCTATTAATATCAAAACTAAAATACCTTTGAGGCTGCAAAGAAGGCAACTCCGATTGTTTTGAGAAGCAATACAAAAAACTTAAATTCAGAAACATTCCTCAGGCTGGAATCACTTCAGACCTGCACAGTTAAGAGTACTTTCTGTACAACAAGAAGTCCTTTTTCCTCCATATCATCAGTTCTTTACATTCCAGCAATAATTTAAGCACTGCCCTGTCTAGTAATTAGCTTTAAATGTAATCACAAGTACAGCAGCACCTTGAAAATACATCCTCGAGGGAACAGGCATCTCAAAATTCAAACTATAATTTTAAGAGGAGGAGGATGGCAGCAGCAAGGCAGATGATGGAATGAGCATTGTCACCCCCCCACGCACTACTGGCACAAGTTATGTCTCAGCGTTCCACTTGATAGTTTCAGCCCATTCACTGGAGTTACTGCAGGACATGTTGGAATAACTAGTGGTACATCACATGGAAATGCAGATGATAACTCACGTCAGCTCCACTGGGGCCTGCTTTTAAAACATACTTTAAGACAACACTAATTGCAGAGAAAACCCTATTTGCTTTACATTTTTTTCCAAGGGTTCAGCTGTTTATCTCCCCACAGATCCAAACATTTACTGTACTCTGAGAGTTCACTGTGTTCCAGCAATTAAATTAATGGCTGCAGCAACAGCAAGAAATCCTTTAAACCCCTGTGGGCTTGTTCCTTTGATTAGACTAGATCAGTGAAGCTACAGCTATTTGCAGGCAGATTAGATAGGCTAGGTTTTATTGCCATTTGCACTAGAGATTGAAAGGTCATGTTTGTTGACATCTTACCAAAACCCATCTGTGAAAGTTTACTTTTAAAGTTATTCTTCAGGAATATTTTTAATATTTAAAGAGTACCATATGGATCTAAGAACAAGAAGTGACCTAACCACAGCAGTACAAAGCAGAGAACTCCACTTTGCCAGCCAGCAGCAGAACATATCCAACACCCGCACATATACTTTATCTTCTCTAAAAGCAAAGTTTGAACAAATTACAAAACACAGGGCACTATTAATGTTAGGCTTTGGCGATGGATCATAAGGCAGTTCATGATCTGCATCTCTCTCTGGTTTTGTTTTGGCTGAAAGAACAGATTCAAGGAATGTTCGTGTTTCCCGTTTAACTGTGCCATGCTATTTTTAACTGTATCATCTCCTTTTCCAGTAATTAAGAATGCTTATGATGACAATGTCGTAGGTAGTAATGAGCATCTCAGAACATCTTACAAGCATTAATGTTCCTATGCTATTTGAGGTGTGAAATGACAATAATTCTGCTATCAGAAAGTATCTGCTCAGCCTTGTGAGAACAGCACTGCAATTCCCCATTTCCTGAGACAAAGATAAACGAACACACGGTTCTCAGTATAACTGAGAAGTGAATCCAGTGTTCTGAAGGCTTTATCGCCTGCCTTAACAATGAGATGATCACTTTCTCAGATTATTTGCTTCTTTATGGTAGTGCAACACTTGTGCTTTGAATGGGAATAATTCTTCAGGAACTTCCCCGACAAACAGCAAGATGACACCAGAAGCTAAACAAAAACCCAGAAAAAGTGAGCTCCTCATCATTGTACTGCAGGGCAACAGCACTAAACTAATTGAGTTTTGATTAAAATGTGTTACATTCTATGCAATCAACCAAAACAACACCTTCCCCATACCTATTCACTCCATACACAGTACAAATCACAGGTCCACTGAGCATTACATGCTCAAACTACTGAACTGTTTGTTTGCTTTAGTTTCAACACTGAAGTCAATAATACTTACCCAAAAGGACGTGGGCTGTGTATTTTGATACCACATTATTTATATCACTAAAATATTTTATTTTCCTTCTTTCAGCTCTAAATTAATATCTAAAGCAATAAAAATATGTAAAATATGAGACTTCTATTCCCCCAGTTAGTTTTTAATAACTTGGGTTTAAGAAATATAGTACATTTTGAGAACTTCCAAGTCCTCAATACTTGCTCATTACTGAAGCTGAATTTGTCTAAACTAAAGAGAAAACCACACCAAAGTATACTTTCTTTAAAATGTAAAATATTCTGCACTTTGTAACATGCAAGTTCCACACCAACTCATTCTGCTCCTCCTGTACTGCCAGTAGACTGCCTCAAGAAAACAAAAGCTTTAATTAAAACTCTTATGAGAGGATTAAAATAAATTACAATTTATTTTTTTCTTAGTGATGATAAATAGGTCTCTTAGGCCACTATTATAACCGTGTAATCCCACTCACTGCTTGTGCTGCTGCAGTGAAGCTGATGTCTTCAACCCTGCTCAAAAAGGCATTGCTCTTGGTATGGAATTATGTCTCCTAGGGAGATGAAGGGTTTCTATGTTCAATTTTGAAGCATGTGAATTCACCTGAAATGTTGGGATTTAAGATTGCTTGCAAACAGTAGAAGTATTCATGTATCTGTCTCAGTTTCAGCCCTGAATATTCTAGTAATTTTCCCCTATTTTAATTGATAGCACATGGAATAGCTGTGAGTAGCCAGTGCTGAGCTCAGGGGACTGACTGAGACTGAGTCACGGTCACAACTCACACACCCTGACCTCCATATGGATAGTAGAGAACATAAGATTTCTGGACAATATAATTCAGTTAATGATATAGATCAGCTGTTTTCACCTTCTAGAAAATACACCAGCATTTTCCAATCTCAAAAACCACACAAAGTATTTTACTGTTTGTATACTTGCAGGTTTGTAGTCCAATATCTGTGCAGGAATCCACTGGGAACGAAGATGTAAGAAAACCACAAAGCAGCAAGAAATCTGGGTTGTGACTTAACTCCTGATATCATCACTCCTTCATTTCTTCACACCCTGCAGCAAGGCCTCTACTCAATCACATATTTGTTAAAGTGTCTTAGGAAAGGTATTATTATTTCATATATAAGGCAGTTATCAACAGAAATATTTCCTTGACTAATTTTTATACTTCTCTTCATTCTAAAGGTGGGAAGAAAGCAAGAAACCCACTGGGTAAAGTTTCTGGATTGGTTTTCTAAAGAACAGCTGCCTCCTACCAGAGAATAAAAATCTTCGCATTCAAGTGGAACTCTGACTCTTCCAAAAAATCTCCACTACAGCTGCAAAGGAAAAATTACTTGATTCTCTACCTAAACAACAGAGTTCAGAAAGAGAAATGAGAAAATACATCAACTCTATGGCACGTTTGGTTTTTTTGGTTTATATACTATTTATGCCATACACTGGTAATAAAACAGAGAGGATAATCATTCAGTGAACTGATATAATTCAATAAGCCACTGAACTTGAATACTCATCTTGAGTAATAGCAGTTTACTAGTTGCATGTTCTGTGTACTTCTTTGGGGAGAATTCAGTTATCAAAAGCAGATTTTATCTGCCTTTCTTCTAGGCTCAATTCTCCCTTGCTGTTGATTTTATAGTGAAAATCAACACTAACTACAGAACAACATGTTGATTCACTTTTTCTCACACTCCACTGTCTCTAAAAGTCAGTGTATGTAACACTCTGAACTCAGAGTAACTAAAGAAACATGGACCAACAACTTTAGTTTATATAACATAAATAGGATAGATGCATGAAGTAAATATGACATCCAGAAGAGAGACAAAAATATGTTATTGAAATCACTGCATGTGCTCCAGAATAATGGTGTTAAACAACAAGCGCAACTCCTGGATGCATTTTGTAGAAAGTTAACCAGTTCCCTTCTCTTAGTTTTTATGTTAACCAAGTTTTAAACTGTGCCAGCTGTGTTTTCTTTCCTTAGTTTGAACTGAAAGGCTTTGTCTCAGGCTGAAAAGGAAGTTCTTAGACCTAGGAAAGCCCACTTGCCATTGCTATGCACTGACACAGCTTCCTAGAATATATATCAAAACTATGACACCCACCAGATGTTGCTTCTCTGTAGGAAGCCTCTGCAATTGCCTGGCAGATACACTTCCCTCCCTCACAGGTCTTTTTTCCTAGGACTTCTCCCCCCTGATTTTATAGCATCAAAAGATGCCTCAGTTGTCTGCAAAAAGACCACGCATAATAAATATTTCAGTACCCAGTTCATAAAACTGTTGGGGTCCTATCCTATCAGCAGACTGGGAAGCAAATTTTTGTGATCTTTTCTGTCCTCGATTAGCCCCGATTATTTTTTCTAATGCTCTTCAGCCTTGAAGACCTTTTCAGGTTTTATTATCACCAATTAAGAGCTTTCTTTTCAGAGAAAACATGAATGGAATTTGAGTTCGGTAGTCTTCCTGCTTAAGGACACCAGAAAATTACAGTAAAATTTCACACAATTGATATTTTAATATGCTGGCAAATAGGCAGATGTGAATGAGTTAATACTGTGGAAAATTTGTAGTCAACTGCAATCAAAAAATGGGTTATAAATTTAGGTTGCTAATTTACCATGTTTGAACTTACTCAGTTTGTGAACTATGCAATATCACATAGAGAAACACCCCTATACAAGGACATGTTCTTTCACTCTTGTCTGATTATAGTTTATTGTTTTAATCCATAATCTCGTTGTGCTGAGTGGGACTCATTTTCTAGAGATATTTAATCGTGATGAAACATTAACAGACATAGGATCTAGGATAACAGTCTATGGACCTAGTCCACAGTGAAATCACTTCCTAAGGGAAATATTGCCAACTGTATTAAATACTCCATTGCTTAAGCCCCAAAAAAACAAACAAACAAAAAACAAAAACATGAAAATAGATACATAAAGACAGCTATATTTAAGACTATGTCAATGACAAAGTACATGTGGTCTGCAACAGCCTGGAGCACGGACTCCAGTCCCAGCCACATCACCTCAGCAAGTCTCACTGGCCAGACTGCACAAATTCCCATTTCTCTCAGTAGCTTCACAGATCCTTTGGAAAGTGCCAGAAGCCACATATTGATGGCAACGTGCACCCTAAAGTGTCTGTTTGCCTTGTGCTAACAGCAAACTAAGGAGTGGCCAACAGATCTCATAGCAAACTGGTACCAAAGAGCAGGCTGGATCAATCACAGCATAGAAACAGCATGTCAGGGAGGATGTGAAGAAGGACGCACAAGGCAGCTGGCAATAGTAACCTGTCCTGAGCACCAGTCACAGCATAATAAAACTTCAGAACCAGCTATAGGAGGAAGTGTTTCCCACAGCTATTGTCACCAAATCAGACAGTGTGTGACCAGCGTGTCCTCATCCTGTCCCCCAATGTGGCCTCACAGGGCACAGCAACGTGCCCAAGAAAGGCTGCAGACACTTCTGCAGCGCTGCAGAGAAACCATCAGGACTGCTCTGCTTTACAGGACATAGCAATGGGATGTTTGTATGACATCCACAAGAAAGAGACATTTTAAAAAGCAGATTCTTGAAAATACAAAGATTAAAGTACAGCACTACTGCTGACTGCATTTATTTCTAGCTCATGGATACCACTTTGGGAATATACTTTTCATATCATCTTTTATTTTCAATTTCAATAAAGCAGCCTTACAAGCATGTTAAAGAATTCATTCATTAGAATTAGAAACTTTCGTATGATGGTACAACCATTTTTTTTTCTCAAAAATAGCTTTTTAAATCTCTAACTGCATATTTGTATACATGTACACACACCCTCTCCATTTTAGATGCATTATATTGAAGTTCAACACATAGATATTTTTATTCCAATATTGGCAATTCATGGATTTCCAGTGTGCTTGATTCTCCCCTACTGACAAAGCTCTCCACGATATTCATTTCACACAGAGAACCATCATATTTCATGCACTCCTTCAAACATATTACAGAAACTTGAGATTTTTTTAAGCCTTTGTACATTTTAGATTAATGTAAAGTCCCTAAACCCCAAAAGACATTACTGTTTAAATGAATAAGAATGGCTTTTTGATCTTAAAATTGCAGCAATTATAACCTATTTCAGAGGAAAATCAAGTGGCTTGAATAAATATTATTTGCTTCCCCCAAAAAAGTGGCATCTAGTATCTGCCTCACTGAACGCTAAAACATACAAAACGAAAGGCTGCTTTCTTATTTTCTTGTTATCTTACGTAGATCAAGTGTCATTAATAATAATATGTGCATTTTATTAAGAAAGTCAGTCAAGTCTTGCTTTTTTAAAAAAGAAGATAAATCAGGATTATTAAGTCTAATTTGTTACCATCAATAAGCCAAGTAAAAAACGCTGTGTAAAAGCAGAACACTTTTTAGAACTGAAGAGCTCAGGGAAGAGGTCCCTCAGGCCTTAATTTCCCAGACGTCAAAGACTCTCAGGAATTCTAAAAACATTTAGTAAATTATCTAATAGAACTCCACGAGCACAGAACTCTTCTCCTATTATGTCGCAGTGGTGCTTTTAACCCTTAAATTTTAAACACTTAAAGCGTAACAGACTATAAAGACACTCATGGCACATCTTACACTCAGAAACTTTTCTCATAGTAAGATTTCTGCTCTTTTTCTCCCTCCCCATTGTGTCTCATTATTAACCAACACACTGCTTTTTATGACTTGATAAAACTTTCTTCTGTATTTGAACATTCCATAGCAAAACTTCATCTTAAACAGGTTGGTTGTAAGGTATAACTCTCCTCAAAGAACAACCTCTTTGCTTTCTTTGATAGCAGCCTTCACTTTGCCGTCATTGTGAGAGTTTTGATGACAACAAAGTGTCTGAAACAGAACAGTATTCTCCTCCATCATGACTGCTCATGTGGAGGAAGTTACACACTGGAGATTAAATTGAGTCAATATGCCAGGGATTCTGAAATCAGTACCAAATATAGATTGCTTCTGGCTTGATATCACTGCACGATGCAGTCCAAAACCATAATGAGGTGATCGAATCTCATGACAAGTTTGCTTATTCACCATCTGCCATTACCTCTAGGTGGTCACCTTCTTCCAGAAGAACATCCATGCCTATATTCTTGCTCTTCCAGATGTTACGGTGATTTTTCCTACCCGTATCCTATCCATCAAAGCCATGTAACAACCTGCTGGAAGCATACATAGCAAAGTCGGACAAATTTCCCACAAAGCCTTTTGCGATCTGCCGGGAGGCAACAACAGATTTAGCACAATTCAGCTTAATGACTCTCAAACATGCTCCTCCAGCTGGAATGCTCAAAGACACATTCTGAGCGTTATTAATTGTTTGAGGAGGCTGAAAACAACTTTGAGATTCTCATTCCTGGAATTCTGCTATTCCAGAGGCACACTGCTCTTCCAATGTCTAGAAAATGCATCTCTCTTGAAGAAAGATAAGGGAAAATATAGCTATTGAGTGGGAAAACAGATTTCTTGTTTTCCTCCCACTCCAAAAGGAGTGATGTATAAGTTCTCTCCCCTCCCTCCCTGGTATTTACGGGAGGATATAGGGCAATGGTCTTACAGCCCCTCCAGAGCAGGTGCATCAACAATAAGATGGGTGTTTACAGACAGGACAAGGGAAGAACACAAGGACATAGGAATAGAAATTCAACATAGATGACTAGCATGAGAAGTCTGTCAGCAAAGGAGGGAGGTGAACACCTTCCCTTGAACAACAAGTTCAACGAAAATTGGTATGACGTATTCCTTTAAAAGATATACTAAAGATATACTAAAACAGTGTTTCTTGACAAAATATTCCTGAATTTTCAGAAATAAGAGTTTTAATAACTTGGGGTTTTTTTTAATCTGAAGTTACATTTGTGTTGATACCTTAAATATTCTTTTACGTTCAATAACACCACAAACCTTTTTGATTTAATCAAAACAAAAATGTTTGGAAATTTTTCATTCTGTTCTTGACAGGGACAAACGTAAGAAAAAATTGTTTCTAGTCAACAGTTTTAAGCAGAATGCATGGTTACTATTGCTAAGACCACAATCCAACACTACTTCCTAAGGTCTGATCTGGATTTCTGCTATTACTGTCTCAGTTCCCACACCTTTTGGTCAGCAGATCTCTCTGTCGAGATATTTTACTAGGTCTCTTTTCATGTCCAGCATCTCCTGGCTTTCTAATCTCAGCTTTGCAAACAGCTGTGCAGAGCATCAAAAGACCAGGCGAATCAGCTGACGGGCTCCCAAATATTTTTTGCTTATGTTTCCATAATTGCAATGAAACATATTGAACAGAAGAGGTTGTCAAACAATTGCATATTTTCACTTTCTGATACCAACATGGTATGTTGATAGAAAAGACTCAAGCATCAATCTGGCAAAAATGGGATTTCTTTTCAGCTAGTTAGCTGGTGTTTTTTTCTGTGAGAACATATAAAGAGCTCATCTACACTAAAATTCAGTGTTTCTACTTGCAAAGTTCAACATAAATGAAAGGATTAAACATAAGACTTTCTAATATCAGTTCAATATATCAAAGATAACTTGTATGGCAGGAAGCAGTCTGACACATCAAAGAGGAATGAAAAGTTAGTATTCGTTTGTAATATTTATCAATTTCTCAACCTAATGTATTTGATACATGTGTATCTCATGCAGTATTTAGAAACATTCACAATACATCCATTCCTTGATTAACATTCAGCAGTGCAAAAAGAAGAGTGGATGGGATTCAGCATCCCAGTCACACCAGCTCCAAATAAGTTATCCTGGACTATTCCTGCACTGCTCCAAGACACAGACTCAACGTTGCTGCACTTAGTTCTCCAAGCATTAAAGGAAAGGAAGAGAACAAACCAGAGAACAACCAAAACAGCTCTGAGAGCTGCATTTTTGACTCATTATGAAGTAGTATAATTTAAACCTTTTTAATGGAGCTGCTACACAACAGAGATCCATCTCAAGCCTCGGAAAAACAAATATTTTAGATGTATATCACACAGTGCTTTTCTCAAGCGCTGACTAACCTTGTTGGGCTCTGTGGGACTTGGGCCCAGTGCTGGCTCATGGTCATCCTGCTGTCCACCAGGACCCCCAGGTCCCTTCCCCCTGTGCTGCTCTCTAATAGGTCATTCCTCAACTCATACTGGAACCTGGGGTTGTTCCTGCCCAGATGCAAGACTCTACATTTTCCCTTGTTATATTTCATTAAATTTTTCCCTGCCCGGCTCTCCAGCCTGTCCAGGTCTCTGGATGGCAGCACAGCTTCCAGTGTCAGTCACTCCTCCCAGCTTGGTGTCATCAGCAAACTTGCTGACAGTCACTCTATTCAAATCATCCAAATCATCCTCATCCAAATCATTGATGAATATATTGAATAATACCAGCCCCAGCACTGACCCCTGAGGCACTGCACTAGATACAGGCCTCAACTGGACTCTGCCCCATTGACCACAACTCTCTGGCTTCTTCCCTTCAGCCAGTTCACAGTGCACCTCACCACCCGGTCATCCACACCACACTCCCTCAGTTTAGCTGTGAGGATGCTGTGGGAGACTGTGTCAAATGCCTTACTCAAGTCAAGGTAGACCACGTCCACCGCTCTGCCATCATCCATCCATCTTGTTATGTCCTCATAAAAGTCAATGAGGTTGGTCAAGCACGACTTCCCTTTGGTGAAGCCATGTTGACTGCCACTGACGACCCACTTTTCCATGATATGCCATCATTCTGTGATGAGTTCCTTATATTTTATATTTTCCTCTTTTTCATTTGTGTCACTGACTACAGTAGATTCTCTAGCTGTTTTAGTTCTTGGTTACTTAGCCTTTTTTTTTTTTTTTTTTTTTGAGAGAGAGAGAGAACATTACAAGTAGCAAGCCTTCACCAAAAAGCAAGAAATATTCCTAGGGCAATTTTTAAAATCCCTGCCTGTTGTAGAAGCCCCATCTCCCCACACGAGTCTGGCAATACTGCCCGTGTTCCAACACCTGCGTTTTCAAAGTTTATTCACTTTCCTACCTGGACCACGGGAGAAACACAAATCAGACCCTCTGGAAAACACAGAATTCTTGTATGCTATTCAGACTAGAGTATGAAACAGCTCCAGCCTCATACTTTTTCCATCAATATGCAGTAAGCACATGCTTTAGAAATGTACATATAATCAATAATAAATACCTTAACCTTAGCAAGGTGAGGCAGTACCTGCCAGAGAGATGAAAAATGTAGGGAAGCATGCATGGGGTGGTGTAGGTTCCAAATCACTTATGATTTACTTGCTTTTATGAATGCGAATAAGAGTGTTTGGGGTTTATGTTTTCATTTTTAACTTTGAGCACACTTCAGTGACTTCCAACTAAATTTCTGTTTGCTAGAATATGAATTTGAACATTCTCTGTTAGCTGCTCATTAGTTTCTCTTAGTTTAGGCTCACTAAATGACTGCACTTAAATGTATTTTTAATTAAAAGTCAGAAGTTGTATAAACAATTCAGAGTCCAGCAGTTTCTTATAGGGTCACTATGTGACACACAAATTACCTGCCAAACATATGCTTTGAGAGAAACTGTCTTTTAACTCTCCATTTATCTATTGGTGATACCAACCTGAAAAAGCTGGACAGAAAAGCAGCATAAAGTCAGTGGAGAGGTGACTTCAGGGTTGCCATGGCAATTTGTCTGTGAGCGTTCCTCTGTGTGAATTTGGGTGTCAGGAAATTCTGCATGGAGTAAAGTGAGCAGATAAGAAGGTTTACTCTATTTTAGGCTAAAGAAGCTTGGAGAAAAAGCCTGCATCCCCACAGCCAAATTATGCAAGGAAGCTAGCACTAGTAATGTTTTTTAATTTCTGTAAGCATCTTACAACTATGGATAATTGATGTATAAAACCCAAAGCACCATATCAGCCTCATTCAACCAGAGCACGCAGAGATGAATTCAGGCTCTGGCCGGGCTGTGTATGCAAAGTACCCAGCGATGAGTTCAACGTGACGTCTCTCAGTGATCAGATCAGTGATCGGCCTAGTGCTTGCGTGAGAGGTCCAAAATGGAAAGATAATACAAAATGACTACTTTTCAAAGAGCTGACATGTAGAAAGTTTCTTACTGCAGTACTATTTTACTGTAAGTTTTTTTTTCTGCCCTCTAAGATGGCCCGGCTCTGTGTCATGGTTTTGGTTAGAAATACACATTTAACTATTACCTCCACGTCTAGATAAGCAAGCACTGCCTTGCACCTTACAAGTTATTCTTACAGCAAGTCTCTGCTTCTAAGTAACTCAGAATATTTATTTTAGAAGAACGTCTAAGTAGAAAATTTGCATACGGACACACTGAAAGAATGGCTGCTGCTCCTTCCTCACCACCTTTCTGACCATCTGCTATTTCTAAGAAAACCTGAACAATTTAAATTATATTATCATACCACAGCAATTATATTTTCCTTATGATTTAAATGTTGTATTTTTGTGACTCCGACTGAAATCAACATAAGTTTGTATTGTCAAAATTTCAGATTCAGACTTTTCATTCTGATTTATTTCCACCTTTTTTTTTTTTAATAAAGAGAACTTTTTATAGGATAGCTTTGCTACTTCCTACCAAGAGCTCTCCCTAAAGTGTGTTAACAGCATTCTGCACTGATATTATCATACTCTAAACATATTCCCTAATTTATAATTCACGATATTTGCTTAAGTCATGTGTAAGCAAAAAGTATCACTGAAGGACTGACTAATCCAGGTAGGTATCACAAATTCTCTGAATATTAAGGGTGTGTTCATTTGTGTGTGTGCACACAATAAAGAATGGTTTGAGATATTATGCTTTTTTTGCTTGTTTGACAACATATCTAACGATGTGAAAAAATCAGACTGAAAAATAGGTTCAGAAATAGTTTTCAAAGAAACCCATGCCAGAGTGCACATGCTGCTCTCAAAGCATTACTGAAAACCCCATCTTGTGTACTACATAGCTTTGAAAATATTCAGCAAAGCCAGGGAGAACAGAAAGCGCATCAAAAATGGAATTTCTGCATGTCTGCCAGAAGGAGGTAAAACATGGGATCACAACCAAGAAATGGGTACCATTTTCTTTTGTGTTTTTTGTTCCCCCGTACATGTAGCAAAAGTTCCAGCTCCTTTCCGAGCGCTTCTGTTTGAGACAGTATTTTAACAAACGCCTTTCTGATCCCACTAAGCGGCCTAACATGTCCTTTACAGATCTATGCTTTCTGGAACACAATGTTTCCAGTCTAATTACAAAACTCATAGGAAATCCTGATACTACCTAGGGCAGTAAAATCCTGGCTAGTAGAAATAGCTTCTCTATTTATTTTCAGAGTGTGAGAGTCAATAATTAAAGCCTGGAGCTTACCCACTTCTCTGAGCAGCTGTAATAACCAAAGGAAAGCTCATTTTGCTGAAAGTAGCCTGGTGAGATAGGTGTTTTAACAATAGGCAGAAAAAAGAAGTGGGTATGGTAGCCCTATTTTCAGCTTTTATTTCATATTTCTCTTGTGAAAAGGTCAAGCACAGGCAGCAGCATGCAACTCTTTAATGAACAAAGTCCTTAGTGTTTTCTCAGCTTTCTTTTTCCTCCAATGTGTGAAACATCTTTACTTTTAACTACATCAAGTCTAAAACATAGTGAATGCTGTGTTCTAAAAGTCTATTTCTCGACTTCTTCATCAAACTTACTGATCCTGTTATCTCAGAACCACTGACAGAAATTATGTCATGGTTAAAATTCTCATAATTACTCATGCCACATCAAAGCTGTTTTGTACATATTATTAAAGAAAAAAAATAAGTTTCACCTTCAGAACACATATAGATAAACCACTGTATAATATATTACATTCAGTAATGTTCTTTAGCTTAGTAATCTAAGTAATTCACTTTGGAAAAAAACCCAAGATGTTTTCTTGTTAATGGATAGCGAATGGTTTGTAATTTCCAGCTTAGATCGTATCAAAACACAAGATCTCCCACCAAAAGAAAAACACATCTGATGATAACATTAGTAATAAGCTGGCATAGAATATGCATTTTCAGATGCTTTATTATCCATTACTTGTTTCACTCCGGCTTCTTAAATAACCAAACTTTTTTGTAAGAAATATGTGAATCATTAGCTTGCTGAAAATGCATTTAGTGTTATCAGAGAAGGACCTATCTGGACACACATTGAGTCATGGTTAAGATCACAGGACTATATTTTCATACAAACAACTCTACCACAGATATGAACCAAAGAAATACCAGAAAGTACCTTTTTGCCAGTAAAAACTCAAGCAGTTACAAGCGCAGATATCCTTATTATAGTTCCTTTTTTAAAGCATATTTTTAGGACAATTAAGCCTTAATTCTTTAAAAAGTAAACCTCTTGCACTCTTATTTGCAAAAGCATCAGCTACATTTCTATTATACAAATGGTCGCCTGAAAAGAAAGGTTTGCATAGTAATTACTTCATTTAAATAATACTACTTTTTTCTTTTTTTTTTTTTTTAAATGCAAGGACTGATCAAATAAAGACGTTAGGATTAGACTCAAAAAAAGACTCCAGCATCTAACACATTGTGTAGATTAAAAATGAATAGAGGAGATAAGGGACATTTTTTCACGGGAAATATTGAGGTCTGTTATAGGCCAGAGGAATTTTGAAAAGTTGCATGGCTCTAAAACTTGGAATTCTTTTCCAAAAAAGTAGTAAACAAAAAATGCAGGTCCTTAAGAGAAGGTCATCTCAAAGTTTCCTCATACACTATATAACACAATATTAAGCAGTTCTCAAAAGTTCTTCATTAGGCACCTGAAAACAAAGCTATCACCTAAGCACATAGGTAACTGCATCTGAGACCGAGGACTTGCTTTCGTACTTCCATTTTCTTTGGATCAAAGATCCCTAAGCTACAGATTGCCAACTTATAACCCTCTACCTCTTGTCTCTCAAACTGCCTTGACTTTCCAGTGTTTACCACTGAAAATTGTATGATATGGATACCCGGCAACAGTAAGAAGCACAGAGCATTTGTATAAGAAGTCATAGAACCTCCACTGCATCCATTTGTTACATTCCCCATAGTCAAATTACACCAGTGACAAATAGAAAGGCAAGATTTCTCGAGTTTTTTAGCTACATTCATATTCCATTGTCAAATAATTTATCTAAGTAATGAATCCCTGTACATTTTTACTTGTTTTCTCATGCTGTTCCCTAAACTTCTCAACTTAAGTGCTAGGGGTTTACTGATAAATTTTCCTCATTAAGGGCCTGATGAGTTTACATTTTAATTAGTAAATATTATGTACAGAATGGAATCCGTAGTTCAATGAGAAAGAGTGAAGAAAGATTAATTAAGCAGGTTAAAATCATTGTAATGGTAATTGTCGGGTCTGCGGGTGTTTTTATGTCCAAGCTACAAGCCTTGGAAGAAAAGGAGCTGGTGACATAATTGCTGACATAACACTATGGCCATTGCAAACACAACACTCTAGTTATGTTTTTTGATTGGCAAGTGGTTGAAAGAACTGTCATACAGAACAAAACTCTAATTTCTAGCTAGAAACAGCCAACCAGAATTTCCAGATTATAGAAAACTCATATGAGACACTATTATCTATACAGCCACAGCAAAAAGATGTCAGGGAATCAATTCATATAACATGCCAGCTTAATAAAATCTGCATACAAAATTTATGAATACAGTAATATTCCTTTATATCACAAGTTATTAATGGTCAATTTAATGAATATCTACAGCTGAAGTGCTTTGGTTCTGTATGATACTTTAATCATCTTTAGCCACATATTTAAATGCATTTCATTTTATAGCCATCAGCTCCTTTCAGATAAGACAGCCTTTACGTTTGCATGGAGACATTTGAGGTAGCTACTAATTCTGTCTTTATGCTCTTATTGATTTCCTTAGAATTTACTACATCAGGAAAAGAACTACATGTGCCGTTACAACAGCACTTGTTTTAAAGCCCAAAGTAGACTAAAAAGGTTTTCATGAGAAGTAGTACATGCATAATCATTCTAATATTTCTTTATGCTTACAACGCACAGCCCTACATTGCTGAAATCCAACATTCCCGTAAGACAAAGAAAAAAGATTGAATTCAAATACCAGAAGCAGTGTTCTTAGTCCATATTTACATCAAAGCTATATACTTGTTAAAAACTTATTTTTATTTTATTTTAATTACAATATTATGCAAATTTCATTCTAACCTTAAAATGCCCATGTCATCCATAAATAGACTTTTCTGAGAAACATACTATCTAGTAGGAAATTCATGTCCTACTCATAAGCATATGTAACCTTACAGTGTATTCATTTCCGTAGTCGTTAACAATTGAAGTACAAAGCACATGCTGAGCACATGGCCTGACTAATAATGTCCACCAAAAAAATTGATGAGGTGCAATTTTCATCCTACTCTTTTTTGATGCAAGCAAGTAAACATAAAATTAGGGCTATTCTTTTTGTTTATTGTTTGCTTAGTACGTATAGCCAAAGGAAAAGAAGTTACGAGACTTGGCAAAAATAAAGGACATAACATCAGACACTTCAGCATGATTAGTCTTCTTTCAAGTAAAGACTATAGAAGATGTATAGCCATGGAAAAGCAAAGTCACTTGCACTTGAAAGGATGAAAGACTAAACCTAAATGTCATGCTTATTTTCCATGTCATCACTCAGTTTCTCTTACCATTCAGTCTGAGCTAAACATAAATCTTTGCACCCTTACAGAATTTAGATCTGCTCCTATAACTCTAATGGCTCACAAAGCTATTTCTACTTCAATATATGTTATGAATACAGGTAATTATAATTCATTAAAATTCATTTTAATCCACTTCAATTTTTCCCATCTCTTCAAGTAAGATAACATATGCACAGCCTATTGGACTAAAGCAACAAACTAACCTAAGAATGGAATCAGCTAAATTACATGATATTGTGCTACTGTTGTGGATTCTCAAAAATAAAGCACGTGCCTAATAAATAACAGGAGTATCTGAAAATATGAATTACATTCTCATACATGTATATTTTAAGCTATTGTGTGATTACAATATTATATGCATATTATTAAAATATTTCAAATTATTCAAAAGAAATACTATTCTTAAATAGGAACACACTTTCTTCATTTCTATATCACTAATTCTACTATAAATAAAGAGTTTTATGAGCAGTGAAAATAATTAAAAAAAAACCCACGCAAATTCAAACCGTTTTCCTATGAATTTATGTCTTGGGGAATCAGTTTAGTGTGACTTCTGCACTGCTTAATAAAAGGCAATCTGTAAAATCTTCACTTTGGATCACCATTAGTATCTCTCCCCCTCTCTGCTGCCTACTCACATTTGACATATACTCCACCATTCTGACAAATCTAGCTAAAATTGGGCAGGGAATTCTTCTAGTCTGAAGATAATTCATAACATTTAAATGTTATCATGATACATACATGATAAATGTGCTTTCTGTTGTTCACACACAAAATCCTTTCCTACCTCTTCACTTGCAAATTTAGTGCAAATGGACAACCTCACTTAGAAAAGACAGTTCAATATCTGAAATGTTAATGTATTGCCATACATCATTCCTTTTATTTCAAAGAAGTTATAAATGTGTAACCAAAGACACTAATATGTAATAAGGTCTTTTATTTTTTCATTATGATTTCATAAAACTTTAAAATGTTATTCTTGTGATATAAATACAGTATCAGCTTCTACAAAGACTTACTCAAAGCTAGTTTTTGTAAGTGATCTAATTTGAATCAGCAGGAAGAACTTCAGTTAATAAGGATTATTCACAGCAGTACACAAAGGTCAAATTAGCACCACCTTTACTGCTCTTCTGTGTTTGTTTTATTCTGTTCTGTAAGATAAATGCAATGAGATCACAGAACATGATTCTGAAAATCACGCAGGAATTCGTGTATATTGTATACATGACCAGGGTCACAGCCCCAGGCTCTGACCTGCAGTTTGCTGGCACAGGAATTCTTTCTTTTAGAACTGCTTTGCAAGCCAGGGTTCTCTGTATTCAGAGGAGCAACACACTGTGTATATGCAGAATATAACTTGCAAGCATCTCATAAACACTGTCACCATCCTGTACAAAGCCATACTGTTGCTGTAGGTGCAGCTCCTGGATACATAAAGGATTTTCCACCCAGCTGCTGGAGGAATGAACAACTGGCAAACTCCATCAAAGTTTTGGAATAATATCCCAGTGCTTTAGAAAATTTTTTTTAAAATTATGGCAACAGTAACATCACTCTTCCCCATCACCAGACTTGAATAATCAGTAACGGGTTATGTCTCAAATCTTTTGAATATTCAAGGATAGGCTACTTTTCAGCTGCCTGGTATTATAATAACATATACTTGAAATCTCACACACCCCCCATGTTTAAGTTTTCCATTTTCTGCTTGAGCAGTCGTTTGACAACTTGTGAAGTGGGAGTTCTGGTGAGATTGAAAACCTGTTGACTGAGGTAGAAGCCCAGAGCAGCAGGGAACAAACAAAGATTCAGAAGTTTTTAACACCCTGAAAATAAATACTGGAAATCACCTAGCCTTCTGTTAGCCCATTCAAGCACATATACATCGTACAGGGACTTAAGAGAAAATACGCTTCCACATAAATTCCCAAGCTGCCAACTTCAGCCTAGGTCTAGGACTTAGACGTCATGAACAGAAGGTAAATTAGATCATTAGGATTGTGACTTAGGTTTGATATACAAATCAAGCAGCACTCCAAATTACTCTGAGTATATCCATAGGGAAGAAAAAAGGAGGTGAAAAAAGAGACTTCAGGTGAGTCTGTATAGAGCTCAACAGAAATTGCAAAACTCTACACTGAAGTAAGACAAAATCCAGTCTTACTAAGCTCCACGTTGTATGTGGTTAAACCGCAGGAAAGCTTCTACCAAGACAATAGTTCTGGTATCTTCAGATGGCATGGATTTACCTAGGTGTCTATAGGAATTAGGAGGGTTGTCAGTCTTAGCCATTTACCATGGTCCGTCACAGCTTTTTTTAAAGCTTGAAAGCACGGAAGTGATTGTGATGGGAAGTGAGTAGGGAAACACGTGCCTGACTACAGCTATGAACACCTATCGTACAACCCAAGGCCAAGGCACAAACCCTGTTCAACATAAAAATGACATAAAGGTGTGTGATCCTACAGCTTTCCTGGTCACTGTTTGCTCTGCCATGCAGCCACTGTTCTATCTATAAATCACCTCTTACTAAAAAAGCCAATTTGTATTAAAAAAAGCCAATTTATATGGCAAATACACATTACAGACACCACCCCGCATCCCCAATCCTACGGAAACTCCAGGAATTCTGAGAAAATTGGCTGTTCTGTGCAGTCAGTTAAATAATTTGCAGCTTTGTCCTGTTTTCACTGTGAAGATAGCAACTCATCCTTCAGCCACTTTTTAAGCATCCCACCTCCCATGGAGAACAATGTGGTTGGTACCTGCAGCTCAGGGCCTCAAAATTATCTTTTGGCTTGACTCGGATCCAGAAGAAAGCATTTCATAAAACATTTTTACAGGTTTTTGTCCTGATAGGTAAAATTCATTTTCACAGGTCTTTCACGTCTCAGGTGTAGGATCTTAATTATCCAAATCAACACAGATTTATTTTTATAAGTCGTAATTCAACAAACTGCATAAGCACGCACTCAATTTTAGGCATCTGGACGGCCTGTTTGAAAGTACATGGTATTTCATAACCCAGGCTGTCAACTTCCTGTGGATTTAAGTGAAGGGAAAATATCTAGTTGAGATTTCAGTTTAAATTCTAAACAATGACCTCTTAGAACAAAAGTCTGGACTCTGCATTTAGGCTTCTGAGAAGAGAGGTTGAAACTGCAGTTCTACTGCAAACAATCTGAACAGTATCTTTTCTTCCTACTGATCAGAAATGTCACCCTGAAAACTGTGATTATTGATACATTCTTATGTTGTAATACCCTGTAATCTAAAGATGTTTTTAAATATTTAGCAGCAGTAGAAGTGGAATAGAAGTTAAACCATTATCACTAGTAGTTGCTCTTAGACACTTAATACATGACCTGACCTACTGAAAATACTCTTCTGATATTATTGACATTTGTTTAACCTATCACATTAATTCTTTGTAGCTCAATAAATCTGAGTATCTTCCCCCTGTATCATCAAGAAACTGGCACTGACAAGGAAAGTCAATCTGCGGCCCACACACAAATAATAGCTTTCCATTACATTTGCCATTTCACCTGAATAATTCCTGATAATCATGAATAATGATGTTATTTGACATTCTAATGATACCATGCTGTGCAACTTCAATCCATCAGTCACTGTCAGGAAGGTCAAATATTTGTATTCCATTGCATTATGCAGAGTTCATTAAACAGTTAAATGACATTATACACCTTCATTATACTTCCAAATGAAACTAGTACATATCATTTAGATTTGAGAGTCTGTGATACATCTCCATTTTAAAAAAAAAATCATGATTTTGAATATTCATTCACGACAATGAAATATATTGAAAATTCAAACAATAGTTCTTCAGCTCTATCAAATTATCATGTAAAGATAAGTTTACTTGATACACCTCAACGTAATGTTCTTCACTGCCTAAGAAAGTTTATGATATTTTCTATGTTACTACAGGTTACTTCTTAGTAATCCTAACAAGGGCTCAAATACAGAGCCGTAACTGATAGAGGAAACTGATTATTGACTTGAGCTATCTGTACACAAGATGGGCATATAATATTTACGTAAGAAAACAGGCAGCAAAACAGAAATTTTGTTGTCAGCAATATTTTCTTCTTCTTGAAAACAATGATTCAAAGTGTCTCAGCACAACTCGAAACCTGCTGTGGTGGATCAAAACCATCATAAGAAAAAAAGAAAGCAGCATATTTTTACTGTGGCATCAAAAGAGTACTATTTTATTAAAACCTAATATTCAAAAACATTAAGCTCGCCCCAGGTTCTCCGTGTAAATATTTACCAGCAAATTCTAATGGAAAGTAACATAGAAGACTTGTTTTGGATTAATACAGTTTTTCCTTTTCCTCCCATCGAAACCATTTTCCTTGACAAGAAAAAGAAAAACAATAAGGGGTTCTAAGACATTTGTTAAGTAGCCATCAGAAGCTATGTATTGATTTAAGTAGACTTTAAGAAATCATAGCCTTTGTGATCATACTGATCATCTCCACTCAACCACAATCTTCTAAATGACACAGAGAATAGGCAGAGAAATTGAAAGATACAAGGAAATATACATTTAAAATCCACATAAGTTACAATAGAGACAAGACCTTTGTGAGATTAACGTAGTTTATCAGCTTACGAAAGGCTTACTAAAATGCAACTTTCTTCTTAGCTTCAGATTGGCTGATTCCTAAATGACTCTTTGAGTCTAATATTAATAGACCAAACCAAGCTTTTTATCAGATTCTCCATAATTCATTTCACTATTTTATGTGTGGGAAAAGAAGCAAAGTCATTAGATTACAGCAGACGCTTGGCGTGTTCTTTGGTTCTTTATCTAGCTTGAACCACTGATGGGCAATGTGATTTTAAGCAATCAAAATTAACTCAGTCATGTATGAAACTGGAGGAGAAGCAGCCAAACACTCCAGGAGAAGAGGACGTCTCCTCTGCCCACCCCAGAACTTGCCCCAGCACATTCACAAGCTGAGTTTGATGACTTCGTAGATAGAAATCAGTTCAAAAAAAGCAATTAATGCTTGCTTATTCTTAACAAATGATTTTGTTTGAATCACAAGTTTAGCAAAAGTTCAATATATCTTTTGAACATGACCTGAGTAAATAATAGGGTTTCCTTCTCTGTATTAGCTTACCCTCTGTGTGTTTAGTACCTCTAATTTACAGAAATATAGTTGAAATAACCAAACAAATACATTTTTGAGAATCAATTCAGACATGTTAAATGGGTTAATAACTGCCATCATATAGACCTACATGGCCAAAGAGTTTAATTATCTTTCTTTCACTGAGCTATCTTGCTTTCTAAAAAAACAGGGAAAAAATAATGCTTTCCTTCAGATTACCTGTTCTTTCACTGTTCTAAATCTCTCACAGCTGCCAAAAGGTATCAGAGGTAACTGGGAAATAAGCAATAACAGCCTGGGAGTTATTCCTTACTGTTTCTATGGCTTCAGTAAAAAATATTTTCAAGTTATTGGAAACTACTTCCAAATGTCCACAATTTGGGGTATTTTTATATTCTAAAGTAAGCTGAGCTACACTGTCATATGCAGAGTGAAACCAATTAATTACTTTTCTACTTCCTTTTGTCAGTGTCAAATGCACCATCACATCCTTATTACCAAGCGCTGCACAGTGACGCAGGCCAGGCCGTGGGCATCAGTCTGGAAAACAACAGACTCAAGGCACTGAGCCTCCAAAGATCTCTAAAGACAATGGCACACAATGTTACATCCTCAGTACTCAATGTGTCCAGCACAACTAATTCCAAGGAGCATGACAAGGTAGCAACTGCCTTTTTCTTTTTTATGGGATATAGATATTTTAAACTTAATTTTCAACTGAATCCGCATACAAGTTTTAGAGTTAAATTAAGCCTCAACAACATAAAAAGGAAAACCATTTCAAGGGTAACATTTTTACACTGAGAGGCACAAAACAATTAATATCATAAAATGATACATGCCTCTGAAATCAATCTTAAACTTTGCTAATCCAGCAAATTGAATTGCTTTTGGTATATGCGGCACACTTAAGCTTCCCTTAAACAAAATACAGACAGTCCAGTAGTAGTAACTAAAGATAATGATATTCAATTACTCAGTGTGAATGGCAGTTTTTCAAGGTTTATCACTGTGTTGCATATATTATATGTTTATATTAAAACTAATTTTGAAAGTTTTCTGGTTTGTTATTATACTGAACAAAGCAGGACTGTCATGAATATAATAAGGAAATCACAAAGGACCTTCTTAAACAGATATTCATATTTCTATGCCTCTGATAGCAGAGGCTTTGCAGAGTGCAGCAGCTCAACTGACAATGAACAAAAATTAGATTGAAGATTTGGAATAACATTAGTTTTATATGAGTCTGCTGACTTTCATTGCACTCTAGTACTATGGGACAATAGGACAGGCAACCACTGTCTCTCACGAGAAAAACACAACACGTTATTGTACCTCCACATTGTTTCTCTTCCTGTTCTGTCCAGTATTCGTACTGGCATTTTCAGTTTTTAAATGAAGAAATTGTAAATACGCGTTTGTAAAGGTCACATGTTCCTAAATATCTGGATTCAAACTGGAAAATATTCTACATTCCGTAGGTTTAAGAGTGTCTTAGGCTATCTTCTACCCTTTGTGCACAGAAATGGACAACTATCTGTGACTACTGATCCACTCGCACAGCATCAAGTATAACAGGAACACACATCTTGCTTAAAGAAGGACAAATACTCATCTTTTTGAAGTTAATGAAACTGCCTTTCCCTTGCCACAAGTGGAAACAGTTACCACAGGAGTCACTCATCATCTCAACAGTGGCTTTGAAAATCTAACATATGGCTTAAAAAAAACCTTAGCCATCATTAAAAACATTATTGGATGTGGTAAGTAATTATTTTTCTCCTCAAATTGGCAGGGATAAGGGACATAGGATATGTATGACAACTGAGAATGATATAATCTCACCAATTCAGTGAAGAGATTTTAAAACTGAGTACGTATCCTTAAGTTGTGCAGCAGCTGCGCACAACAAACACTTAAGATCTACAACAGTTAACAATTTATCTTGTAAAGATTAAAAGGTTTCAAAAGGGAAGGGGAAGTAATGAGATGGAAGATAGTTATTGCTGCTGAATCCTTTGACAGATCAGATGACAATCCTGATTCAACTTTCATTATTTAAAAAGACAAATAGAGCATCTCTCTGTGCCTTTTCAATCGTGACAAAACACAACCATCAAATCAGATTATCTTCTTTGCTCTGATCTCTTGTAAGCAATCTAAAATAATCCCCTATGGACAACACTTTAGCTGAGGTACCAAGTTAAATTCATTCAGGTACCATCAATGTGATGGTTAAACATCAAGGAGGATCTGAGAAAACAGTTAAAGCTGCACTGCACATCATTGCCTTCTACCTCATCACATACACACACTGGGAAAAATGGATTAACTTGTGTGGAATGTGTGGGCACAACAGCAATCCAACTATTGCACAGAAGGGGCCTTTGCATTTCTACTGGCACTGTCAATTTCTATGGCATAATATCAATCTATAACCTGTGTCATGTATTCTTTCCTTGCAAGCACACAAATTCTAGCTGGGAGTGACAGGATAAGAAATACAGAAGCACAAAATGAAACATTTGTTAATTTCATTCATAAATAGTTTCATTTCTACATACACACACGTATCATATCAAAATATTCAGTAACATGAAATTCACCAGACCAGACTGCATAAAAAGCAGAACTTCCAAACTCACCTACTTAAACTCATATTTGTTGCATACAATTTCCAATTTTATGAAACACACAGCAATGAGGTCATCTCAATGCAGTCCCAATTATTACCTGATAAAGATAATAAATCCTGAACTAAAACCAACTGCTCCTAGGCAGCTTCAGTAGAGAGGTCAGTCATTTGAATGCTGGATGATGTTAAACTGAAGAGGAAGGGGATGCAGCAGGGGAATTTTCAGCTTCTATTGTACAACATGAACATCTGCTCAAGAGAGCTCACTCTGAGAGGTGCTGAGGTTTATATGTTTTGATCAGAAACAGTACAAGTCAGCAGGTTACAAGTAGCAGCAAAAAGTAAAATACATTAGCAAATGAATAGCAGACTACATAGTTGTGCAACCTCAGAAACCTACACATGGTATGAATGATAAAGTGAAATACATCTGTACGAATGAATTATGCACTCTGTTTCCTACTGTAGCCTCATTTTACAACAAAGCCTCGATTGTCTGCTGTGTTGATATCTAACTTTACATGAGACAATTTACTAAAATATAATTTACCCAATTACCTTGCTCAGAGAAGGTGCTGACCCTCAGCTGAAGCTCCGCAAAGCAATCGCAGGGCCACTTGGAATCCCTGCCTGTGACAGTCTCACCTGCCAGTGCAAATGCACAGAAGAAAGCGTTTCCTAAACAAATGAAGGAACAAAACAGCAGCTTTGGGCACACAGCAAAGTGGGAGAGACCATATGAGCTGCCTTCCCAAGCAGGCAGAGGAGGAAAGCACAGCACCGGGCATAAGTTAACTGTGCTACAGGGGTGGAGAGGAGGGAAAGAGGGAGGGAAGGACTTTGTCCTGCCTAGAAAACAACAGATGCCAGCAAAGGTGAAGCCCAAAAGAGCTGGGGCCTTGCAACTCAAAACTCAGTTATTTTGTACAAGTATCCAGAAGTCTAGTTGTGCTTTCAGAGTAAAGGAACCGTGTTAAAATACCCATTTTGTGAACAGTTTCAAGTTGATTTTGAAGAAAGCCATAGTAGTGACTGGACTCCATTCAGACCTCTGTGTCTGCATTAACAGGAGGAATACAACAAATTTGATTTACCCTCAAAGGGCTGACATCTACACCAGGTAGTCTGAAGAGATTAGGCTACGGCATTATTTATTACTCTTCATGCCTTGGAGAAGGTACTAGGATGACACACTACAGCGCACTATTCCTTAATTTCTGCATGTTTAGAGAGCATTTCTTCTTATTTTTCGTGTATGCAGCATGTCCTCCTTTCCCTTCTTCACTGTTGGAGGTTGTACTGGTTTTGTCTGGGATGGCGTTAATTTTCTTCCTAGTAGCTTGTTTAGGGCTGCGTTTTGGATTTGTGCTGAAAAGAGTGTTGATAACTCAATGTTTTAGTTATGGCTGAACAGCACTTACACAGCGCCAAGGCCTTTTCCAATTCTCACACCATCCTACCAATGAGTGGGCTGGGGGTGCACAAGAATTTGGGAAGGGACACAGCCGGGACAGCTGACCAAAGGGACATCCCATCCCATATGATGTCATGTTCAGTATATAAAGCTGGGGGAAGAGAAAAGGGGGCAGACGTGTTTGAAGTGATGGCATTTGTTTTCCCAATTAACCATTGCATGCAATGGAACCCTGCATTCCTGGAGACAGCTCAACACCTGCCCGACAATGGGAATTAGCTAACACATTTTTCATTTTGCTTCCCTTGCACACACAGCTTTTGTTTTACCCATTAAAGTGTCTTTATCTCAATCCACAAATTTTCCTCACCTTTACCCATCCAATTCTCTTCCCCATCCCACTGGTGCAAAGTGAGTAAGTGGCTGTGTGGTGCTCAGTTGTTGACTGGGGTTAAACCATGACAGGGGTCCTTTAAATATAAGGAGCACAAGATGATTACCTCTGAAATTATGAAATATCTTCTTTGCATTACAATTATGGTACACTAAGGAATATTAATGTGTGTTTCAACAGAAAAATACTATATATTAGGCTCTGCACAGCAAACAGAAGAGACGGCAGTTTAACGTTGTACCACTAGATCTGCACTTACTATTTGCAACAGGAAATTCATGTCAGATGCTTCTCAAAAATAAGTACTTGAAGAAAATACATAGTTGTATTACAAGGAATAGCACAAAATATTCCAATATGCTAGAAACAATAAGCAATAAATGAAACTTCCAATTGACTTTCCAGTAAATCTATTTTCATTGCAAATGGAGATTTTGCATGTATTGCATTACTTATGGTAATTGTGTGACATCTATTATGAATAACCATGTATTCCAATCATCTCTTTTAATTATATTCTGCCATAAGAGCAAGCCATGCAATACCTTGCCCAGACTCAGTTAACTGTGTGTGTGCTGCAGATCATATTCTGATGGCCATGTTGGGGACAAAAGGTCCTAGACATGCACAAACTGTAACAGGAACGGCTTGTAACTGTCACCTCCTCCATTAGCCAGAAACTACTTAAAAGAATTTTAAAAGCTGAATTTAAATCAAGTTATGTGCTAAGGAGGGAAAAAAAAAAAATATTTATATTCCTTTATTTTATAAAGGTCGTGGTAATTGAATGCAAAGCACGTGGCTACCTGCTCTTGACGCAGTTACTTAAATTTTCTGTAGTGGCAAAATTACAATGGCAGCAAACACCTCCTTTGTATGTGTTCTCTATTGTGCATTTGTGGCTGTTGAGTTTGGGTTTTACTCAGGTATTTGGTAAGATGCACCAGGCTCCAATCTCAGAGCTGCTGGCCTCTCCCAGACAGGGCCTTAATATGGCTTTTTTAATACCTCTTCCAATGTAGGTTGTGCCACAATCTAAGAAAGTCTTATCACTAATCTGCTGAATGAGTAATTTAGTCTTTAGCTTACTCCATTTGCAAATCAGCAAGAAGTACCTTTGATTTCATTACTTTCCTTTTTTCTTTTCTATTTAAAATACTGGCACAAAGCATTTAGAATGGGATTTTCATCAACACCATTATATTAATGCAACTATAACAACGCAAACAGAATAAGTAAATCCTTCTGAAGTATATTCTTCTTCAACAGTGAGCACCTTTCAAGCAAGACAAGATTTGAAGGGAGAGAAATAATTTTTATCAGACCAAATTATACAGTTGAACTCCATCCCCACAAATAAGACGGACAGACAAGCTTTTGTGCACAGAGCCCTGAATCTATTCTCTTCAGAAGCAGCATTTCTTAATGCGAGTCAAACACCATCCCTTTGTTTGTAGACTGCAAACAAAATGACTCCAGCCCTGCAATAATTAACTGGCCTCTCTATCACCACTAAATTCCAGCAGTTTGCATACACAGAGCAGGGCAGATCAGTCATTCCTTGGGCTGTTTGAGGACCTTCTCCCAGATGGCAGATTGAGAACACAGTGAAGCTGATCTACTGCTTGCTGCTGCCAAGGGTGCAGTCCCACTCCTTATCCTCTGTACAACAGTTTAATTTAGCTAAAAATTATTAAGCACAGGAACATTTTTTCTTTCTCTCATTTATGCAAGTAAACATTACAACATTAATAAGTCATACATGAGGGATCAGGATTCCTCTGTAAGGAAGAGTCATTGAACAGCTCTATTTGGGATCTGACGAAATAAAATCTTGAGACTTTCCACTAATGCCCAACAGCTTTGGTATAATATCTCAGAAAGAATTTACCTAATACCAACAATACAGAAAACAAGTCTGAATCTCTTCTGCAATCCTGCTGAAGAAATAAACTCTATACCTACCCCTCATTTTCATACAAGAGCCATCACTTATATCTGTTCTTCCCATTCAGGATTTCTTTTCTACACCAGCAAAGGTTGATCCTCTTCCTAGTACTCTCTTCTTCTAGAGTACTAGACATCTTGAGTAATTCATACAAGTAGTTCACTCCTCATTGTACCAAACAACATTTTCTGGCTCCATATGATCCACTTGCTATCTCCAGAATCACATTTAGGTTACAAAGTCTTTACCACAACTCCTTATTTCCAGCTCTTTGCTAAAGAGCTAAAAGGCCCATGACTGCTCCTTAGCACTGTGCTAGAGCAGACTAATAATAGTAATGCAGACAAAGCTTCTCTAACAAGCACTAAAAAGTACTTTCCTATGGGGTTCGATATGCATAATGTGTAGCTGTAACAGTGCAGTTATTGCAATATGTAAATACAAATTTACATATTCTGCAATATAACTGAATTTTATTTTCTAAATCTTAGTTTTATGGCACATATTAACACTTGTTTAGGCTAAAACTCATAAAATTCATAATTATGTGGCATCCATCCAGATGTGATAAATGTGCAATGTACAAACTAACTTGATCACCATAAACAGCAGCTCTGTAACTTTATGAAGAATTAAAATTTCACATACATGCTAAACACCATGGTTATCAACCAAACTTGTGAGAGAACACTGCTGTTCTTTCCAGAGCCGGTGTGCTGTCTTCAATTAAATTCTGTCATGACTGCAACTAAACTAAAAATTACTTTTAAAATACGTAAACAAATAATATTAATCAAAAGGATTATTTCTTTCTAACTGCAAATCCTGTAAGAAAAGCAGCAATCATTTGTGGTAATACAGAATATGTCAGACTCAAGTGATAGAGCAATTCTGACAGGGATGCTCACAGAAAAATCGTCCAGGAAAGCAGATGCTGTTCTTACATTGCGTGACCCTGGATCCCATCCCACCCATGCAACAGACCCAGAACAATTACACTGCAGCTTCGGGTGTTATCACTTCTTTGAAGGAGCATCTGGTTCAGCTAATGTTTTCTCTGCTCATTAATAAAAGGAACAAGCTGCAGTAACTCACAGTGCAGCACATTGTCTCGGCAACAAATAATGACCATTAACTTCATACAGCAATGAAGCTGCCAGAAATGTCACATGCTTCGGGTTTTTATATATGGCCTATTCCCTGCAACCAGAATATTTTCTGGTGAAAAACACTGGATCTCTATGGAAATAGCAATACCAAATAGTCCAGCAAAATTCACTATATAGCAGTTGAACAGTATCTTCTTTATTTTTCTATTTTTTCTCTTTTTTAAAGGAAAAAATGTTTTCATAACCAAACCCAGATGAAAACTAATTGTAAAGTGTTTATTTTAATTTATTACACACACACATGCATACGCACTTATTGAAGGAGCCACACTGTCCCCCAGAAATTTCTATTAAGTTGCTCTGTCATAAAAACTGTCAGGTCATTGTTCCCAGCTGGAAAGCCTGTTCTTTTTAATAACCGACTCAATAAACTGCTGAAAAATGCTTTGCATAATATAGTATTGCCATAGATCTGATGTTTGTCTCTGTCATTACATATTGCATTCAATCAATTTACAAATGTTGCTGTGTTCCTTTTGTGCTAGTTCTTCTTCTGGCATCCCGAACACAAATCCAAAGATCAATACCTTGTCTGCTAAAAAAAAATTGGACATAACAAATGAATAATTTTACTTATAATAAAAGTCCTAGTCCCCAAATGCATTCTACTAATGTTCAGATTCATTCTTCATGTTTAACACAAGATGAAAGCAAGTACCCTGTACAATGGAATGAGAAAGGCAGTGATGAAAAAACTAGTTATTTTTTGAAGATGAGAGCAAAACCACGTAAAGCTATGGCGTATGGCTGGGAAAACTCCAATTAAATGGTAGGTCATTCACAAAGTATTTATTACCATATTAAAGAGAAAAAAAAATCCCTGTCAAGGAGCAGATGAATTTTCTTGAAAATGACACTACAGTTCTGCGCTGAACTATGGAAGCAGCAAGGCTCTGAAGGAAATAATTTAAGAAGACGAGTAGAAATTCAGCTCATGCTGGTCACATGAACTGATTCAGTTCATCTTGTGCCTTTTCTGTGACAGAAACAATGTATTTATTGACTACAGACATATCCCTGCACTATTCCAGCCACCTTTAAAACAACTGCATGGTTGTTCAAGGGAGCCACAAACTCCTACATTTCAGTCTGTGCCCATTGCCCCTCATCCTGTCATTGGGCACCACTGACAAAAGTCTAGTCCATCCTCTTGACACCCATCCTAGAGATATTTATAAACATTGATGAGATGCCCTCTCAGCTTCTCTTCTCCAGGCTGAACAGACCCAGCTCTCTCAGTCTCTCCTCATAAGAAGGGTGCTCTAGGCCCCTCATCATCTTCTTAGCCTGCCCCTGGACTGCCTCAAGTAATTCCTTATCATTCTTAAGCTGGGGAGCCCATAACTGGATGCAGCACTCCAGATGTGGCCTCACAAAGGGCAGAGTAGAGGCGGAGGACAACCTCCCTGACCTGCTGGTTACAGACTGCAGCTGAATACCAGACATCCCTTACTCAGCAGTAAGATCCCAGTGACTTCCTATTCAAGCATCTGCAATCACACCTTCCCTCAAAGGGATCCCATAACAAACAGGTTCCCAAGTTAATGAACATTGGGTGCACCCAACAGACACGACTCTGACGCTGCGGCAACCGAGGCAGCTTTCCCTAGAACAGGGAACTCTTTCCTCACCTTTCCTCCTCTTGGTTACTATTAGCACGGTTTGACTTTCAAGTGTCAAACTGAATTCACAAGATTGGCGGCTGGAAAGAAATAAAACCTTGTAACGTGCTAACAGAACAAGCGTGCTTTGGCATTGCTCAGATCATGAACGCTGAACTCCACAAGACCATTTTGAATGATTTTTTTTTTCCAGAGTATATCTTAATTTTCAAAATATTACAGCAAATTCACAACTCCAATCCAATGTTCTGTTTCAGGATGGAATTTCAACCCTACCAGTTAATTAAAGCCACCACCTGGAGTGAGCTGGCTTTCAAACTGATTTCCTTTGTCTCTCTAATTCACACACATTAATATTTTATTTTCTACGGAAAAAAAAAATGAAAAGGAATGTCACAAGTGTGCCAAAGACAAGGCAGATACAATTATTGCAATAAAACAAAGAAAATACACTTGTTACTGCCAGGTCTCAAGATGAATGCTGCATTATAGAGACATTTTAAGGGCTTACAACTGCAAATTGCTCTATTTTACCTACTGTATTCTAGCCTTTGCATCAAGATCTTTTCTAATCTTTTCTTCTTGTAATGAGAAAAGGCAAGGGTTGGGTTTTTATTACCTGAACACTTATTCAATGAAGAAACAAAGACTACATTATATATTACAACACACGAGCTATTAAAACAATGTGACAGTATAAAATATGCTGCAATACTCATTATGGGATAACAAAGCTAAACTTGAGCAAATAAATGTATTTGCCAAACAGACAGCAATAACTATAACCTAGAGTTTAAAATCTTTAATTATTTAAGAAGGAAAGAAGCTTGTAATAATTAAGTTTTATAGGCTGCTTAAATTGTCATTACTAGGTGCTCACAGAACTTAAAAACAAGTATCTTTCATCTGAAACAAGGCTTTACTTTTAACAACAGATGCAATTGTTCACTGATTAATTGAAAAAAGTCATTAACTATTGTTTTTAAAACTTCCACACAGTAGAAATAATATTTTATTTACTCTCTGATCTGGCGAATGCATATATACCAACAAACTGCTCAGCATTTACAGGCTCTGCATCTCACATGGACTCATCTTTAGGGAGTGTTGAAAAAGCAGAGGGGTTTTTGTTTGGTTGTTTGGGTTGTGGGTTTTGGTTTTTTGGGTTGTGGTTTGTCTTGGTATGGTGTTTTGTTGTTGGGGTTTGTTTGGTTGGTTTTTGTTTTGCCAACAAGTTTGTAAATCTCATTGATTTATAACAGATACTTCAGAAACTGGAAGTTGAGAAGAACTGTTCATTTCATTTGTTAGAACATACTGGTGAGATAGTAACATTTTTAAAGTTTCCATAAAGTCTATGCAGCTTTGCCATGCATTTATAACCAAATGATCTGATTTCTGGTACAAACAGACACCATTCAAAGCGGGCATAGAGACGAGTTCTACATTGAACAATGATAACCTACCAAAGTGACTGGAAGAGAGGAAGGTTTCATATTTCAGAAGAGACACATTTATGGGTTTAAATACTATATGAAAGGTTACTAAATTTTAAATTACACATTAAATTATGAAAGAAACAACATAAAACTACAGAAGAACAAGAAAGTTTTCCACAAACTCCAGCTGACTTTCTTCTTTTACCAAAATACATACAGGCATTGCCTGAGTTCCTATTAAAAGTTCACCATGGACCTCTATGGAAATGATCTTTCTTGAGTATTTCTGAAATGTTCCACCTGACACCACTGAAATCAGCACAAGTTACACAGTAGCAGAGTTTTGAGTGGAAAATAACATGCCACAAAATACACCAAATAGGTATATTTAGCATCCTGCAGAATCAAGTTCCTAAACAGTTTCTAAACTGAGAATTTTACTTAAGACATGAGGCTCCTATTTTTCCTCAGGAAATGTGTACACTATACAGATGGTTTATTTAATCCATGCCTACCTAAATTAATTGAAACAATCTGCCCCAAAAAAATAAGAGCCTTCAAACAGGACTCTGCTGTCATTTGATAAATTGTGTACATCTAGCTAGGAGAAGTTGAAAATTCTCCATAAAGAAGTTACCACATCTAAAAATAAGTGACATTATTAAAAGAGAAGCAGGATGTGTTATTTAGCATAATATGAAATTTAAACAGTACCACCTCAGATACACTTTAAAATGCTTTTAGTAGCACCTGGCTGTTTATACATCCTCTGTGGCGAAAAGGTCAATAGAAATTCACCTCTAAGGTCACAGTTGCTAAGCAACTGTTTTCGGCAGTTCTGCAACACTGATCAAGCGTATTACGTTCCCCTGCCTGATTTCAGAATAAACCCCGTAGCATCCTACCTGGCCTTTGAAGTGCCCCGAGCTCCTCAGGCTTTTCCCACGAGCGTGGGTGCCCATCGCCGAGATGCTGCTCAAAAGGATACGGCCTGGGACCACCGGCTTGCGGTTCACGAGGGCGAAGGAGAGCTCTGTCTTCAGGAAGACCACGGACGGCTTGATGAGGTGCTGCCCGAATCTCAGCATGATAAAGGCCAATCTTCAGGGTCTGAAAGAGACAATAGTTAAGAAAATTAAGGTGTTGACTTTTCCTTTCCAAACAACAGGAATAAGACAACCAAATTGTCTAGGCAGCTTCTGAAAGAAAGTGCCTCCCAGGCTCACCAAGGCACTGGAAAGGTTGGTGAGGTTTTTCACTTCTTTGAAGGGCTGGTGGAAAAGGGCTTATTTCCAAAACAAAAATTTTACATATAACTTCTTCAACCCTTTTCTCATCATATTGGTAGGGCTACAAAATTCTAGGCAAATAATGTAATTTCCCCTTCCCATTTTCATTTATTCTGCACTGTATACATTTAAGTCATGTATGCGAGGAGATGCATGAATGGTATTTCAGATGCCCTTTGCCACGATGCAAATCAATGCACGCAGAACTTAGGGGGAAAAAAAAAAAAACCACTACATTTTCTAAATCAATGTCTCCACTAAATATCTCAACTGAAGAAATACTGACAAATTAAGGAAAGCATATTTAGTAATTTTCCATCCATGCTTTCTAGTTTGAGCAACTGAAATGTGAAGATGATCATGAGTTGTGCGCACCATTTTCTCTTATGCAAAGAAGGCCAAAGATTTCCACATTCATTCACTAAAATTTATCTCTTCCTGGTGAGGATGAAAATCCTGCTTAAATAACTAAGGCACAATCCTAACTGGGTCTATTTTAGTTCTTTAAGCCCTAGAGTATTTGAAGTATTTAATTCAATCAGAAATATCCAAGGTGCTGCAGGGTAAAATAAGAAGTAAGGAAGAATTACATGCGACACAATACTTCAGACACATCGAATGCATTACATTAACATTACCTTGCTTGAACCAAGTAACAAATCAGAAAATTCAGTTTTATAAGCTGCTTCAGATGGGGAAAGATACTGTTCAAGTCATGTAGGGTCTTTTTCTGCTTTTCCTGCAAGCCTACTGTGTTTAGTAAGACCAAATCATGGTTCTTAATCTAAAAGATTTATGCCAGTTTAAGGTTTGACTCCTTTTATGTGCTCCAACAAAAAGTACATATAACAACCCTCCCTAAGTGCGCACACTTTGAAAGTGTCTTTCAGAAGTGCTGCTTCTTTGGAAGGATGTTCTGACTTTTTCAGCAATCTGATTCCACAAAAGAACTTAACTAAATTAGAATAAGGAGAGCAGATGCATCTAATCAGGTTTTATACCAGAAAAATGTAGTATAAGGTATAGTAACCAGTCAGATGAATACACGTTCAACTAAAAAACATTGTCTAAGATGGCACCATGTCTTATTTTATTTCTGAAAAACACTGATTAAAGGATATGCTTGAGCAGACCACAGAAGAGTGGAGACATTAACCATCCCTGTTTCAAAGATCTGAAAGAGCTCTGTAATTATTTCTTTTCCCATAAAGTCAACAGAAGATTAAGTGCCTAAGAAGATGTGTCCCTTACCATATATTAATACTGAAACTTGACAGCACAAAAAAAATCAAGTCTCTTTAGCTCCTAGAAGAATTGCTTACCAGAGGAAACACCTGCTATCTTGTGCTGATGTCTGGAAAAAAGTAATTATTAGGAACTTGAACCAATCTTCCTAATTTCTCTTAAGCAGTCCATCAGCAACACCCCTCTGGGGGTTTCTCATTCTCATTAAAACAGGCAAGAATGTTTTTGTATGATAGGATAAAGAGACATGATTGTCTTCACAATGAAGGACACGTTGCTGATAAAGGAAACACGTTAAATAGCCAGTACTACCATCCAGTGATGAAACCGTAAGCTAGTATCTCCAGTATTTGGAAAAACAAACGTACCACCACAGCAGCCGTTGCATCCAGCAGTACTACAGACCAAAAAGCACTACTGCTAATTTCTTATTCTGTTTTCCAGGCTACTGATAACTGATCGCACTTAAACACAGAACCAACATAGATTCTGTGCACCACAGAATTTAGGTTAATTATACCATGTATTCATAATAAACCTACCACATGCATCATTAGTTATTTCACTGTCATCTTGTTAAAGTCCAGGAAGGATCAGTGAAGCTAAAGCACTGGCCTCACATCTCCCTAAGCAATAGTTTGAAGGATCAGGGTACAGCCCAACTGGGTTGACCCAGAATTATGAGAACATTTTTAATCTCATGCATAGAATTAATATATGTATTAAAACCTTCTGTATTTGCTTACTATACAACAACATACCTGAATAATGTATTTCAGTCTCTTGATTCTGACCAAATATAGCGTGTGTTTTTTGAACAAGCGTGTCAGTTCTATTGGTTGTGCTAGGTAACACTGCAGACTTCCCAGTGCTACTCTCCCCAATTCTGAAAGGGGATTATGGGAATTTTTTTCTTAAACAATTATTCATCATCTATTTTATATTACTTAAGCTGTTTTCTGCCCTAGTGATCTTCCACATTTTTCTGTAAAGCATGATCGTCTGTGCTCAGAACTAATACAAATGCTAAGAAATACATTAGGGAAATGAGTAATGGGTACAACAGAAAAAATCTGTGGCTGTGCAGCAACACGCTGCAGCGAGGCTGGAATATTCCAGAGCGCAGCGAGGCAGGAAACTGCTACCAGCAAAGCAAGTTTACAGTTATCTGAATTCTACCTGCTTATTGCTTGAATGGCCTGTAAACAAGCAGGAATCAATAGAGCACAGGTGCGTGCAGGTCACCAGATGCAAATAGTGCGTGCACAAGGTTTCCCACCTGATTGGAATCACCCCACTAAGTCTGTTCCTCCAGGGATTTCTGTTTTTTATATAATGAGGAGGTCACTGCCAGCTAAAACAGAAACTAAATATAGTTGGTGAAAGATGTTTCTTCTTTAATGATAGTAGTGTTTCTAATCCCAGTAATAAGGAGGACAATTACATAGTAATCTTAGAAAATGAAAGAAATCCATTTCTGATCAAAGAAAATTTCAGCCCAGTTTAACACAGTTTCTATTCTGACTATTCAGATGAAAAGTGTATTTACTCTTCTTCATATTGCACATATACATTACAGTGCCTATTTCGTCTGCCTCATTTTCCTAATTAAATTTCCTTCAAGCTGTGTTCCTGCCATTGTAGGTGGGAATACAGTGTTAAAGGCTAACATAGCAATTTTATAGCCACAACAGATCTCAAATCTGTATAACATTTACTAGAAAAAAAAACAACAAAATTACACTGGCATTCTTCCTTACAATCTGAAAAATAGGAGTGCTACAATTAAGAAAAATGTTGATAGATTTTCAAACATTACTACAGTTTTGTAAAATTTCAAGAAGCAGCACATTGCATTTGCTGAGCTTATATAAATACTTCTCCTATATTTAATGTATTTTTGAGAGGAAATCTGAATACAGGTCTCCATTCTCCTAGTTTATTTCATTTTGGGGACTAGGGCATTTATCTTGTGCTTTGTTTTTTAAATAGCAGAAGCTGTAGAATCGTTGGTATCAAATACACAGGGAGAACTCTGAACAGAAGATAAGGTTCACCTAAAGACAGGTCCTGAGGACATCAAGATAAGAACCTGCTTGTTACATGTCATCTCTGCAGTCAGACCAACAGCCTGGAGTCCCACGGGCAGTTTCTCCGTATGATCATAAGGACTGACAGCGCTAATTCTTCAAGGCTTTCTGCCTCCACACACCTCCCCGTTGGATGCTTAATTGAGATGGTGCCGGTACTCCAAAACGTCCTTTTATTTTATCATACAATTGCTCATCCTTAACAACAAGGTGTTGAGATCACCACCCGCTGGGAGCCAAGCTCAAGGCTTTTGCTGAGCAATCACGCAAGTGCTGTTCCAGGGAAGCCACAAATCTGCTGTAAGGGGAGAACACAAGATAATGCAAAATGGGCTGCTAACTTAAAAAGCGTATCTATAAGAAAACCAATTACAATACCATTATCTCCCTGTGCTAATGTAAGTTAAGTTGTGGAAACAATTTGAGGTGTATTCTTAATTTTTAAAGTTTGTCATTTCACCATATTAATGTCATCTGTTCATTCATTTCACCACACTGGTTCTGGTACTTGGTTTCACTGTGAAAACTGCAAATTTTTGTGGCAAAAGAATACAGCTTAGTTGATTTCTTTTTTTAAGGTCTTATGAAAAAATCTTTGTGTTTTTTTAAAATTCAGCAAGACAACTTCTGTCACACACCACAGTCAAGGGAACAAAGTAACTCTCCAGTAAATTATGTTTATGGTTAACTTCAGATTTTTCCATCATCTTTTTAACCTACAATATCCATTGCCCTTTATCCTACAAAACTATATCCTTAAATGCATATTGGGCGTTTTTCCCTCTAAAATGTCTGACTATGTGGAAAGTGATATTCCTGCTTAGACATCTCAATTCTCTACCATGTTCAGGAAGCGATATCCAATAAAGAACTGCCCTGCATGCCACCTCCTCTCTCTTCATGCTTTGTTATTTTTACTCATTCCTTCCCTTCACTGCCACTTTGTGAGAATGAAAACCACGCAATTCAGAATATCACTTATTTAACCCGAGCACGAAGCAATGAATATTCTTGTTCCTACCAGCCAGGATTTGTCATTTTGATCAAAGAATACTTAAAAACACAAAAAGAAATCATTTTATTCTAAAAATCACTCAGTTGTTCTACTAGCCCTTTATCCCTAGAGCAGCTTCATCTCTCAACATCCTTCACTCCCACCCTTGTACAAGATTTAAATACATATTTTGAGTTCTTCCCATTTCAGAAAATGGCCTCTAATTAAAAAAAAACCCTCTCGGTGAGCCAAAATAAATCATGCTACTGCTATGTCTGTTCTGAAAAAGCCAAGAAGAATTACAAAACTAGAAAAGGTGCTCGAGTATCTTTGACAGCCATAGCCTAGATTCTCTCCATGGGGACAGTATTTAATGCTCTGCATGGCGCTGAAGGAAGAAGCTCGTGTGGATTATTTTACATTTTCACCACCCACAGAAGCTACCGAACAGAAAGCCCATTAAATATGATGCATGCAACCAGTCCTGGTTGTGTTGACAAGGACCGATTTCTCACATCATGCACAGATTATGATGGACTTGAATTCACTACATGTGGCTTCCCCTGCTTAATCTAGCAGAGAGGAAAAAATCAAAATTATTACTGCTTAAGTATATTGCCATTTTCTTAGCATGGTCAATCAAGCTAAATTATCTACACTTAAAATTAAAATAGACTGTGGTCTGTTGCATAGTACCTGAGCACCTCGATGTGTGTGATGCGTAGTCGCAGCCCCACTGCCTGCCCCTTGCAGCCCCGCTGCAGCAGCTTTTCCCAGCCCCTCCGGGACAGGATTTTTCCTTTCTGCTCTCAGTGTTGCACCTGGGAGCGCTGGTATTGACGTTACAGCAGATTGTCCCAGGGCACGACTGTGGCCACCATGAGAATGGTCCCTTCTCCGCCCGTTTGAAGCTTTTGGGTTACACCAGCAGACCCAGGGATGTGCCTACACGGAGCTTATGGACCAAGCAGCACCCAACTCTGAGCACAGCACCCTCCAGTTAATATTAACAGCATAGTGAGCAGAAACCTGAGAGAGGCTTGATGGAAACTCAGATCCATTCTAAATGCCAGTATAGACAAGTTAAATTTTAAGCAGAGCCTTACATGCTACTAAAACATCTTCCTGCTGACCCCTTTAGATCTTCATCTGTTTGGGTTCTTTTATCTCCTGTTTATTTATTTTAAAAATAAACTTTATCATTTTTTTTTTCAAAATAATTCCTTTTCAGGCATTTAACAGCTTATCTACTGTACATAGTAAACTAATTTGTGGGCACACACAGGCACATGAATATAAAGTCTGTCCTCAGTTTCCTCTCTCCTAGTTATCAGGTCTGTCATTGTCATGCCTTTTACAGTACTTAAAAAAAAAAATAATAATAATAAAAACAAACGCAAAAAACCACCAACAAAACAAACCTAAAACCCCAGTCTGCCCACTCCCCAAAAAACCCCCACAACTTCCAAAATAACACAATTAAAACCTGCACACACTCAAGTCTTTGCTGACCAAGAAGGATACAGACACCTCAATGAAAATGAACAGCTCTGTAGCAACACCTTAAAGAAATCGCAACATTGATAAGTTAATCAACATTCCAGAATCAAGCTAGACATGAAATGGGCTATACCATCCATTTACATGTACAGAGCATAAATATTTTTAAATGGTGTAGATTTAGTCGTCAAATTCATTTCTATAGCAAACATTTCAGAATACAAATTAGGCTCAAGTGTTTGTTCCTTACTATCCCGGTAAAGAGTACAAAGTTACACACAACAAATGAAAAGGTTTGTAGGGGCAAAAGAACTGTATAATCCTTTAAACTTAAAGAAAAATGAAGGCTTAGAAGAGACGTGAAAGCACTAGATGCACACTGCACCCGGCAACTGTCCGTATCTAACTGTGTTCACTAGAAGATGACTCACGCAGCAGTTAACCATACCGAGAAAATAATTCCGGCAGCAGCTCATTGTTTGCCTCTGTGCTCAGGTAACAGCTCAAATTTTGTATATAATAGGATTTGGGGGGGTTGTTTGTTTGGTTTGTTGGTTTTTGTTTTTTTTTGTTTTTCATTTGCTGTTTTGGTTTGGGGTTTTTTGGTTTGTTTTTTTGGGGGGGTTTTTTGTGGCTTTTTTTCCTGTTTTGACACCCCAGGTGTACCTACAACTTGACTTTTTTGCAAAAAATTTTTATGATGACTAACACAAAATAAAATTCCTATCTTGCATTATACTGGCGTTGGTTGATGTCCATTTTATGCCAAAATACGTAAGTGTGAACTAAATACACCGGAATATCACAGAACACATCTTTCAAACAGAATCCCAGGACTTGATCTAGAGCTTCACAACCTTCTCTGCTAGACAGCTGTGCCCATTATTCCTCATATTAGCAGAGATGATCCAAGTTATGATTCCTCCTTCCACTGTTATCCAAGAAGATTATGCGAATCCAAGGTGCGATAACTAGGAACTTTTCTTAATCCATGTACTGTATCAGTGTTTTTGAGGAAGATATTCTACGAAATGGAATACAATCAACAGGTTCAGCACTTCACTGACTTCTACAGAAAGAGCAAAATACATACAAGCATACATATTCGATAAAATAAATTATGTTCAGAAATCTTTCCCTAGTGTTAATCTCCCAGAAGAAAAAAGACAAACCCAAACAAACAAAAAGAAAACCCTGCATGACACAAACAAAGAAAACCCCATAGACATTTCATTTTAAACATTGTTTAATCACTTGCATTCACCATGGCTGTTATCCTGATTCATGGAGAAATCAGGGTTTTGGGTTTGCCTCTGCAAGTCACTGTGATGAATGAGACCTTAAGTGTTGTAATATCTATCGTGAGTAATGCAACAAGCATTGGTTTTTATTAAGAAGGAACACTGAATAATGTAGTACCAACACTAAGATCAAGGGAAAATACTTTTTTATCAGGCAAAAATATTAATATCAATCATGCCATTCTTTAAAGCAGAAAAGTGAAAGGCAGAAAAGGAAAAATTATAAAAAATGCTGCACAGTACGCAGTAAATGGCAGAAATTATACTGTGAAAATTCTTTTATCTAGGGTGGCTACCTAGGGCTGCATTACATGCTAGAAGAATAATAAAAGATTGCGACGTTTCTTGAGATATATAAGGAAAACTCTACCGTGGCAAAGGTAGAGATGGGGGAGGAAGGTCACTATAGAGACTGGCACATGCACAAAAACTCATTGCTTTTGAGGCTACAAACTGACATGACGGAACAACTTTGAATGTTCTTTTGCTACACCCTCCAGTGGAAAAAGGCAGCTTTCAAAATGCAGAGAGAAGAAAAAGCTGTCGTGTTTTAGCATTCTAATCTATTACTTATATAGCACTACATAAAGTCACTTTATAGGCTTTAGAAATACACACCAAGACTAAGTCTTCCCTGAAGTGGCTTACTATTTCCTTCGAGTGAATGCAATTTGGACATCTACAGTATTGGACAGAAGAGATGAGACAAATAGAGTTGCAGAAGAAAAGCTGCAGGGAGCTAGGTGAAAAGATTCAAGGAGTCCATGGGGAGAAGACAGAAATGGCTCTTCCCAAAATTCTGTGATGGTACAAACACAAGCAGGATCAGACAGAGAGAGAACACAGGGTGTGCTGTGGAAAGGGGTGGCCCACACAACTCAGCACAAGTCCAGACAAAAATAAGTGTGCGATGAACAAGAGATGTTGCGTGGTGAGTTTCCAGACACAGTCAGACACAAACAGTAAGAACAAGTCTGGGATTAGCATTATCATACTTAATTTCATTCTAAATGCAATGTATTAACGTTAGAGTGTCATTTTCCCTCTGTAATACTAGAATTTGTTACATTTGAAGCAATTCCTGTGATATACAGGTGTCTCCACAAGCATCTTGCTGAATTAATACAGGTAACAAACATTTAGAGGAAAATGCAGATGCTGCACTTTACCTAACAATTCCTCAGGCATATAAAGAGTCATTTGTATAAAAACTTATTGTCAGATTTACATTTATATATAAAAATGCCAGACAATGCATACTTTACATTTATGTACAGCGCCTATATGACTAATACTTGATTTTGGAATCTTTAAGACATCCAATTAGCTTTCACTTTACCACCTTATATATGTAAGTGCTCTCCAAAATAACGGCATTCAAATCAGGTTGTTCCACCAGCACTAGAATTAATGAAGCCTCGTTTCAAAGGATTCGTGTCCCATCTCTCCCACATCTCTTCCCCCCACCCAAGACTCCCAGCAGTGCTGGGGATAAACTGAAGTTTCTGCATGGGATGCTGCCAAACAACACTTGGGAGGAACAACACGCTCCCATCATGATAAGCAGATCAAGGCCACTGGACAAAAATGGATTGTTAAACTGTACAGTCTAACTATATAACCAGCACAGTGCACATACATATCTAATCATATACTATGCAATTAAAAGATGAAGTGCTGTTCTAATGTTGAAATTGGATCATTTTTTTTTCTAAATGTTTATACAGTGGTCACTGGCAAAATGCAATCGTGCATGACTTTTTCTTACTGCTTCCATTTAAACCAGTGGGACTGCAAACTGCATGAAAACAATGGTGGAAAGAAAATTGCGAAAACAGCTCCCACTCAGAGGGTGGAGAGGAGTGAGCAGGCGGCTACTGCAGTCGAAGCTGCGGTCTGAGGTTAAACCATAACATACAGTTGTATCAAAATACATGTATTTACTGTGTTACCCCTTTTCGTAAGATATTTTCTGCTGAAAAAAGTGGCTTGCAGTTCCTGTTATCTAATACACACAAGCATTAGATTTAGTCCAGTAAGATACTACTGTTAGTAGATTTAGGGTTAGATTTCAGCAATAAAACCTGAATACCTCCCTTCACCACCAAAGGAGCCAAATTTCCTTGTCTAAAGCCAAGCTGAGGTTTGCTAGAGCCCTTACTAGACACCAACCTCACAACATAGGTGACAGATGCTTATGAAAAAATGGTCAGTGCAGTGCTTGTCCATTTTGCTTGGAACGTGGCCATGGCCACAATCATGCTGGGAGAATTTGTTTTTCATGTTTTCTAGGAAATATCACTACATTTCCCTGTATTAAACTGTCTGCACTTTGGAGAACAGGCTGTAGTGGGGTCTCCTGACATAACAGTAGTGAAACTTAGGCACGCAAATTGGAATAACAGAGTATAATAATTTCTGTGCAGCATCACAATGCTACAGAAAAAGCCTTATCTAGATTAGGGCAATGACTACTATGCCACCTGCTGAAATAGCCATCAGTGTTGCATTCATTTCCCAAGCACACTTCATATTTAAAGATGTCCACCTTAAATTGCTTTCTTTATGAGTCTTTTACCACCTTAGACATGAGCTCTTTGCAAATTAACTGCTAAAATGTATCAAATAGTTTCCTAGCTTCAATAGGTTACTTTCCGAATCAGGAATTAACAACACTCCAGCATTTTCTCCTTTGATTAATTTACACAAGCAAGAGAAGTCAAAGGTAATCTTTTCAATATTCTTCAAGTCAAATTTGAAAAATATAAATGTAATAAGGTATTCTCTTCGCTGTCATACTCGCAGCAGAAATACAGACAGGTCAAAACCAGAGGGGAAGATATTGTGGTAAAGGGTTTAAACCTGCATTTTCTCATGCCAGCATGCATCTGCTTTGGTAAAATATTAAGGACTGCTTAAAACGTTTCTTTAAGCAAAGGTAAAATATTAAGTGCACATAATTCCTACAAGTGTATTATTTCAATGGTCTTATGTCATAAGTATGCCATAGCATGTAGTAATTAGAACATTTAATTGTATATGCACATCATTCTCCAGTTTGCTTTTTACTTAATGACTGCGAAGTATTCTGAAAAAATGTGCTTTTTAATCTATCTGTAACTACACTAAGGTTCTCTATTTTCATTCCTTTCAGACAACAGCCTATATGATTATTTTTTGACCCAGTCTCACCATACACAATTGTATGAGTCACACAATCAAGCCATAAACCAAGCAAATAATTTTGTGTGTTTTTGCTGTATTTCTGCCTTCCTTTCCAATTCTGCATCACTTCAGGCATCAACAAAAAAATCTTTTAGTGTTACTGCTTTTAAGTTTTCAAGATTAAAAAAACATTTATGGGCACACGGTGAATTGGAAGAAGTGAGACAGTATTATGCTCTCATTTGTCAGTAAACCTGATAACATTTTAAACAAGAATTGGGTGCCAGATGACTGTTCTGCAACTAATTCTGGAACAAATTTCTGTATAATCTACTGAAAGTGCTTTGGAGTTCCTTGCCAGCAAGGCTTTCTAATAAGATATTCATGAGTAATTAGGAATCTATAGACATGATTAAATCTTAATCTACAATCTGCAGGATGAACGTTTAGGCTGAAGTACAGCAAACTGGCAGAGAGTGCAACTGGAGATCCCTCTGTAGGTTCAAGAACTTGGCTGGCATTTGTCAAAGCTGAAGCTCTGGTTTATTTGTAAATTCCTAAGACTGCACTGGTTTCCACTGGACAGATCACTCATAAAACCTACTGCTAGCTCAGTTCCACAGCCCTTTACTTACAGCCCTCACTGCCTGAGTACCAGTATCAAATATTTTACACAAAGTGGGCATAAATTGTTTATTTCTCATGAAAACTTTGGACTATCACTGCACCTCCTAAATAACGGATGTAATTTGCCTGATCTTTATTATTTCAAAGGTCAGTTACATGAAATACATGTACTACACAAGCTACTCTGTAGGTAATTATCCCTAATCAAGCAAAGTTCTCACTAACTTCCATTTTTTCCTCAACAGCGAGCAGTTGTTCTGTAAGTAATGCCACAGCAACACCATAAAGCTCTGGGAATAGCTGGTTCGAAGCAACCTGGAAACAGTTACAACTGTAAACAAAACAGACTTCGACTGAAACTACTAAATAATTAATTTTCTCTTGCTGTTATAAGACATGTATTGGCTTATGCATGTGCACTTCATAGCCAGGACAAAACCTCCCAACTTTCTACAGGTACAGGAGCCTTCCAGTTCCACAGTCTTTAATAATAAAGTAATATACTAGAGTTTTCAACAGGACCCACTGCCTGTTTTCTGCAGGTGATTCACTGAAGTTTTGCCTCTTTCAGGAAAAGCTCAGAGTTCCTGTGTGATACCACAGAAAGTATCAAATATAAACTTCTCCTCAGCACTCAGTGGTGCCATGTACATTTTCAGTTGACTCACTTGAGATGCTGGGGGAGATACCTGGCTAGACACAAGAAAAACACACCTGAAGCTGATGTAGATAATGCTCTTTTCTGAACGCAGTATGTACTTATATTACCTGAAGGGCTCTAAAAATACGATCTTATGTCTTAAAATGTGCATCCAAATTTGGTGAATTTTTCTGACCTTAATCTCTGTCAGTTCCCCCATCTGTAAAACAGAGATAATACTGCATCCCTCACTGGGGTTTTGTGGAGATAAATTTAATTTAAGACCTGTGAAGAACTTGGACACAGTAGTGATGAGCAGTACAGAAAAGCCTACGAGGAAATTAATAATTCTGACTTCTGAACAGAGTCTTAACAATGTGCTGTAAACAAGGCTTATGGTCATATACCAAACACTGCGGATAAAACAACATCTTGAATAGTTGCTCATTGACTACTGTCCATCTTGTATACCGAGTAAGGAAGGAGTCTTCTGGAAAAGTATTATATGTTCTTACAGTTAAAGACTTCATCATAATACATATGCATAACAGAAGCTGAATTTAGGTTGCAATGCCAGCCTTAATGTTAACACCCTCTTCTCTCGATTGCTTGCTTTTGCATTCTTAATAACGTTCTCTCCATGCAGTTTGCACATGTAATATTTATATACAAAGGATCCATTGTGAATCTTTGATTTCCATGCGCAAGTGGTAATGAACAAAGCTTGGTTTAAAAAAATTCCATTAGAAAAATAAAATATGAAGCTTGCCTGGACTTGGTAAATTCAGCAGGGCTTCTACTGAATTTTCTGTTCAATTGCTTGAAATGGTCCAACTGCTACTTCTGTTAACACTTACTATGTATTACTATAAGACACCTGGGAAGGGAAAATATATCAGGAGAGTGTCCTTTCAGTTTTTATCAAAGGCATACAATTTTAATTCTCAACAATAACAGCAGCTGACATGTTCTCTTTGCTAGTTCCTGTGAAAATATATCAGGCAGAAATTCAGCTAGATGGGAACCAAGGAGAAATAGCATCTCCCCAATGTGTTCTTCAGTGTTCTCTTCCTTTTGCAAAAACAGCCCCTCTGCACCTTTTAGGAGCAGGTGATGGTTGATCTTGTGAGGGTTTATATGCAAGTCCTTCTCCAGTCGGACACCGTTGTGACCACCCTCTGACAGAGAGTCCTGCCATCTGACCCAGCAGCAGACTCTAGGAAGCCGGATGTTTTCCAGTTCTAATTTCATTTAGCTGACATGTATGTTGCTCATTGGAAGCAAGAAGAGTTACACCCAGCAAGAGAAGATCAGAACCAGATCCTGCAAGGAGTTTACTAGAGCTCAACTATTGAAATTGCATAGTGTATTTGAGTTAAAACCAAATTTTTGCAGACTAACACATTTGAAAGTGATCACATTTTCTCTGATCATCTGGAAAAATGTATTTTCCAAAGACTAACTGTACAAACCCTTAAGAAACTAATATTGTCTTAACTATTTTTATCGTTGTAATATTATCAATGGTCTTAAATATCATCAAGATAAGTGAAATCTATTCTATTCCAGCTAAAGTATGTCTCTAGAGACTACATATAAGACATTCTTTCTTCAACATCAACTTCACCACACTTTGTCAACAGATCTTAGACATTTATAACATTTTTTTATAGTAATATGAACTCAGAAGATGATGTACCTAGGATACTCCTCCTTCATAAAAGGGCAATACAAAGCCAACATCTTTTAAATATTTAATTAGGACTAAAATCAAATTTACATAGTGATATGCCACATTTTCAGCTAGTGATGAAGACAAACTTCTCTGCGTATTATCAGCACTTGAGAGGGTAGTCATTTCTGTTTCACTTTGCTTACAGAACATCTCCAGAGATTTTCATGCTATTGTGCATAATTTCAGATGCTTCTTTTAGTTTTTTATTTAACTACTTCATTGTTGATATAAGTTGGGACATTACAGTTTCAATAGTGCAATATTTGGTACTCGATCGAAGTTTGAGATATGTCCTAAAATAATTGTATTTGCCTTTAGCAAACATTTTATTTGAGTTTTGAACAAAACTGCTGATGGAAGCTGATGAAAATTACTCCAGCTTGAAATGCACTGACAGATGTGCTATCTAGCAAGGGATTTCCCCGAAAAATTTCTAATTTTCTTTCACTAACTTAGAAAAGGTTTATTTTAAATCTGTTAGAATGTAGTGAAGTGCAGGGTCACATATCTGGTCACAGGAAAAAAAGGAAAATGTAGCTGAGAAATCTAAGCTCTGAGATCTTGAGATGGCAAAGATTTATCCAGGAAACGAGAAGTCTTTAAAACGAGCTAACACCTTCCAGCCTACTCTAACAAGAGCTCCCTGAAGCAACTGCAACTCTTGAAATGTGATTTGAAACTCAAAACCGGTGTGGGGAGCAGCCGCATTCCCCCATAGTGAACACTTGTAGTTCTGTGCATGGGGGCAAACAGAATGCAATGATCCCATTTTGGAGCAGATTTACCTTCTGAAAGGCACAGTGAGGGAACCGTGCTTGTGCCAACCCCTCTCAGATCGATAGTGAGATTATTTACTGGACACAGCAAACTTCTATTCTCCAATTTCTACATGTCCATAGAGAGAAGCTGGCTAAATTTGCTTTTTCTCTAAAGAATAAATACATTTATGATGAATATTTATGGTTATATATATTATTAATAATTTCGAGCATCATACCTCATCGGAGAATTCTAAAGACAAATCAGAGCATATGACTAGTATGTGAGTTATTTTACTAACATTTGGTGCACACATGTATACACCACTCAACAACACGACATGTTATAAAAGGCTAAAGTTCTATTGCATACATTTTGTCATTATTTCTACGTTGGAGAAAAAACGTCAATAAAGCATGTTTCTCCAGCTAGTTACAGTCCCATGCACTGGTATTCCCTCTCCCTCCAGAACTCAAATACAGACAGTCAAACGTTTATTGGGTACACAGGAAACCAGCCAAGGCAGCAGGAGCCAGAGCTATTATTTTCTGAAGTTCAGAATGTAAAATTTACCCACCCTGGTACTGGGTGTTCAGGAAAAAGGCAAAAGAGAGCAGGATGATTGAATCTGGACTAAGCAATCCTTTATTCTGCAAACACATCTTGCTAATACAGTAGCATACGAATGATCAGCCCTGCCCCAGCGGGAACCCTGTCTCCCAACAAACGTACGTATGAAATCTGACATGACAAATATTGATTTCCCCAGAGGAATTTATTTTCCAAACACAAGTGAAGTATCTCAAATCGGCAATCAAACCTCAGCAGCAGTTTGCATTTCAAGGCGTTTAAAGCTATTATACTATAGTGCATATAATATGTAAATAACCAGGTAAGCATAAGTGCAATATGGATTTACATACAATTATAGAATGCATTAAATATAAGTGTTGCCATCCTTAACTATTTCTGAATCAACACTGTTTTTAAATTAATTTCTATGTTTATTTTGGTTTAATTTACTAAAAACAAACCAACTCTTTTTCAACAGGAAGGAGAAATTCACACTAGACTCAAGATACATTCTCAGAAATCCTCCTTATCACATGAATATTGTAGATCTAGTCTGCTCCACTATTGTTTAGTGCAACTTCACTTATATGAAGTTAAACTAGGTAAATTGTCCATAATTTATTTTACTGTTGGAAAGAATTTATAGCCTATTTGCCTATTTCTGCAGTCAATGGTATGGATCTCCCATATGCGAAACTAGTATGTGACCCAGATTTAACTTATTTTAATAAAGTTCCTTAAACTTGAGGAATAAAAAGTGGATTATAAATGGATATACCTTTTCCATTCAAGAACAGGTACTCAAGATTCATCCTGTTCTTTCACCAGGAGTATACCAAAATAATATGAAATAACATGGGAACCGGAAAATTTAATTCCTAAGTGGTAGATACAGCTCTCTGCCATTCCTCTGATGAATAAAGAGCATCTACTACTAATCCCCTTCTAATTTATTCCATTAACTCATCTATTTACATAATCTGAACTACCTATTCAGGGCAAAGAGTGATTTCTGCAAACAAAAGTAACCCTAAGATGATACTAGTTAATTTTCTGTGTCACCTGATTAACTTTCAGCAGCATGTACACTCTTTCACTGTTACAGCTAGCACATTTTACATTCGTTTTATAGCAGAAAATATTAGTATACAAAGAAGAACAAACCAAAGCAGATTTTTTTGCAGTCACATCAGTTGGGAAGGGAAAAAAAAAAATGTGCTCTATATGAAAAAGTTGGTATCCTTTTGTACCAAAGATGACCCAGGAACAGTTTCTCCTCAGGCAATAATTCAAGTGAGGACGTATAATCATATGATGATGACTGTTATCAATCTTACACTCAAATTCACCATATAGAGATAGTATTGTTTTGGTATTCAATCTGTCAACTTGTATCTCAAAATCTCTATTCCAAATCAAAACACCGGAATACTTTACCTAACAGACATGGCTTCTCAGAAATTATAAACAAATTTCTAGATTATTTATAGTGTCAAAAAACACTTAGGACAAATCATTAATATTTTCTTTAAACTATACACCTCCAAACCTATTCGTCTATCAAAATCGAATACATACTTTACAACAGAAACAAATTAGACTATACCAGACTAATTTCCTTGGTCAATAAAACCTGCTTTTTTCTATGGAATATAGACAAATATTTCCTCTAAGCAATGCAACCTCTGTGCATAAGGACAAGCATGATACAAATTTTCTTATGATTATTTCTAACATTTGAACAGGAAATTGAGCCTTTCAGCATCCACACCAGTTCCACCAAACATTTACTGTTTCCACTCTAGAATCCATGGGATTCTACGGTCTTCTAGCACCTGACAACACCAACATCCCAAATGCAGCCCAACTTTTAACAGCACTTTGCATTTGCATATATTTGCACACATTTCTGTTCAAAAGTTACTACGAAATGGAAGCAAATGTGACAATCTATAGTCAAAGAAGTACATAGATGTACTAATCCTAGACTAAAAAAAAAAATAGGAATATTATAGCATAGTTTTTGGAAGACCACTTAGAAAACCTCACCATCTTGCCTTTGCTTACCCCTTCCCCAAAATTGTAAGTAAAGATTCAGACATACAAAACAAAACTATCCACATTGCAAGAGAACAAAAAAGTAACAGTAAACTAAGTAAACATTCATAAAGTAAGCAATTATGGAAACCTGAATAATAAAACAGTATAAATTGTTCATTATAATAGTCAGCTGAGAGCAAGCGACTTGAGGTGTATAAATTCAGGTGGTGTTTAAGAACATGTTGCAAGCTCAAAGAAAGTCATAAACAGAAATTAGGTCAGATTGATTAAAAAAAAAATTAACTAACTTGGCTTAGATGAGTAGTGAAAGATACATAATGAACGGAAGAATGTAAACCCGTTCCAAAGAACACCGATGACTAAGAAATGCATGAATGACGAGCTGTGGAAATTCATCTCATGGGAAGTGCAGCAAACGTTCAGCATCATCCCTGAACATGCACCCAAATGGATGTTAAACTACTTTCTGTATTTGGCACCAGTACAGCTACAGCTGGAATAGGGCCTCATTCAAAGATTTATTATTTTTTAAATCGGGTGGATATATTGGAGAATATTCAAGCAAGACAAACACAACAAATCAATTAGAAAATATACTTTGCAAAAGTGCACGGAACTCCATCTATCTCACTTACTGAAGGGAAGCTTGAGAAGTGTCTTGAGTGCAAAAGCAGCTACAAGCCAGGAATATACATTTCCAAACATCGATCTTCACAATCCAGAAAAACAGAGGTATAAAAGCTTCTATTGATGGAAAATGGTAGCTATTAAAAAAGATCAGATTAGGAATTAAGTGCATGTTTCGTTCAGTGTATTTCTCTTCAGGATAACTTATTGTTTGAATAAATTACCAAGAGCAGTGATTTTTCGATCAAGAGCAATTTTTAACAAATCAAGATAAGATATTCTTCTGAAAGATCTAATTCAACTATTACTTCATTTTGGGAAGTCAAATGGCTTTGTCCAGTGGCTGTGGAAGCCAGACTAGAGGTGACCAGAGTGGTGTCTGCCTCTCTAAAGTAGGAAATGTTCCTTTAGGCAATTTTTCTGCTGTACATAGCAGAATCACCGATATTTCGGTGCTTCTAGTGTCACGATAATGATCATTGAGCAGACAGCTGTGGTAGGGGGCTGAGTAAATGAGGTAATTTGTAATTAAAATTAAAATTAAATGCAAGTTTAATTTCTGTTACACCTTTGGTTTTGTATGAATGCTAGTCCAGTTCTTACATAATAACCCACATTAATCAACATTATCTTTGCACCATTTTTAAAACTTGGTATGCAGCCTCTTTTCTCATGGCCAAAAAAGTCTGCCACCACCAGCAGAAAAACAGTGATTTACATTCACTTTCAAAATATAACTTAAAGAATTTAGGATGACTGTTAGAAGGCTGGTCGTCACTAATTATACATATGTCTTTATTTCCAATCAGGTATAAAACTGAATTTAAAAGGCTGATTACAGTGTAAGCAATACTTAAAACTAAGTACAACATTTTGGTTTGTACATAAGTAAATAAACATTTGGCTTTTTCTCTCCTCAGTCTCTTATTCCAAAGTTGTTTAGTTTGAACTGGGCAAAGCTTATTCAAATGAAAACAAACAAGGCAGATGGTTAAATGTTTGTATTGTCTGGAATTCCATCAACTTACCAGCTACAAAACTACCACTAGGTACAATTGTTTAACATCGGTACCAGAAAAATTAATTAATCCTGGGAGAGCCGTATAAACCAGCACATGAAGCAGTGGCCTTTCATAGCCAGTGGTCTTTTTGAGGATTAGATTCCCAGTTAAAGTCATACAACGTAGCTCTAAATTGTGAAAGATTCAGCTGCCATTGCCGTCACCATATGTCACAGTGTCTTTTTAGGCAGAAGAAAGTGATGTTTCTGGAGTCTGGAGACTGATTCAGAAGCGCACTTAGGCGCTTTTTTCCCTATTAAAAAAGAAAAGCCATTCCTATTCCAGACAATACTCCAACATGTATTGAAGCTTCTGATCCATTTCAGTGCCACCTAAAATATAACGCCACTCTAAACAGAAAACCTTTGACAATTTTAGGGAAGGACTTGCCAACTCAGAACCAACTGGAAAGTGCAGTGTTTTTTGGATCTTCAATGTAGATCAAAGCATGCTCACTTATATTCCATTACAGCAATGGCTATATGATTCTGGAGAAAAACAATAAAATTGTGTTTCTGCCAAGTACTGCAATACATATCCACATCCTACAGGGCTGGTGCGTGGCCTCTCAAAAGTCTAATAAAGGTCTCCTGGAATCTCAAGAGAAAGTTACTCCAGAAAAACCCTTACTACGAGGGTATGCTTGCACATACTAACCACATCACACCTCTAGTTGAGAAGAAAGGTGGATGCCATTCTTACGGACCTGTGTAAGCCAATGCATTCCAAGATAAGCCTAAAAATTACAAAAGGAAATTTAAGTTCCATACAGAAAAGCTACCCTTATGGGCTCCAAACTCCTTAAAGGGGAACCAGAAGTACCATTACTAAATCTCTTGCAAGAAACCAGCACTTAGTGGAGTACTGGTTTTCTTACTATATACATGTCTCTATTGTCACCTACCCACTCCCATTCAGCCTTAAGTTTTTGAAGGAAACAGTCTTCTGGTCCAGAGAGCCAACACTATGTGGAACCTGTTGTCTTTATGCTCTTTTCATTAGCATGTGGAGACAAGACACACACACACACACACATACACACAAGCTGAAGAGGTGGATTCGGAGAGGCCCAAGAGTGAAAGATGATCTGGCCATGCAAAATACCACTTCAGCGAACAGTAAGAGCAGGGCAGGTCTCCCAAGAGTCAGAAAAATGGATCACCTACACTTGGCAAGCAAAAGAGCAAAGACTAGTGACCCCTAACACACACACCCCCACCCCCACCCCACACACTACTTCAGAATTTAAAACTGAGCTTTATTAGCCTCCCACCCTAATGATTTCAAGAGCTTTGAATTGGAAAGGACCTTATATGAAATGTCTTGTTTTGCCTGAAGAGAACCATTACAATGATTGCGCTGTCATATAAATACCTTTGCTCAGGGCACGTCTTCATTTGTTTAAAAACAGAAGGCTTGTTAAAATGCAGCTTACTTTTTACAACAAGATAGAGTATAAAAAGAACTGTCTTAGCAAGAGGCACCGTCCTCTTTAGGGATTGAAAAGCAAAGAAAAGACCAACCCAGAAACCCATCAGCCTTCCAGTCAGTGTTCTGACCTCATGGAAACCAGTGGAGGGATCAAGACCAAACAGATGAGCAGCCCTTTATGCAAGGCCTGATCTTATCTATCACAAGGGAAGAACAAAAATCATTAAGAAAAGCTAAAGCTCTGTTTAATTTATATTTCCACATTACTAAAAATTAGAAGGGTACAAAGTTCCCTAAGGGAGAGGATAAATTTCTAATTATTCACATTTTTGAATGTAAGCGTATCAGACCTGAGCTCTGGATCCAGAACTGCAATTGAGGCTAATCCTCAAATTATCCATTCCCTATTCAGATCATTTATGCAGATCTTTATCTTTCAGTCTATGCTTATGTATTATTCTAAGTCATGCATTAATTAATTTTCTATAATAAAAGAAACAGTTACGAAACTCTACGTAATCCATATTGATTTTTCTGTATGTGAAGATTTTTTTGAGAAAAATCAGGGAAATTATTGTTTCATATAATCATGCCAATATGGGGGGAATGTAGACCAAGTACAGCAGCACTCAAAATACATGTTTTTTTTTAATTTTATATTTTTTGATATAATTCTGTGGGTAGGGGAATGATGAGCACTAAGATACATGCATTTCTTGGCTTTCTTACATCTGATCTAACCACAAGTATTCTCTGTAGACTGGCAACAGGTGATATGTAAAGATTTCAATGTAGTGGTTCTCACGATTTCCAGTTCAGTGACACTCAAACACAACCCCATGCAAACCACCCCTTCACATCGACAGGACTGAGTTTGCTTCCACTGTATGGAGGACTCTGACACAAGATTGTTACTGGTTTACTTCTTCCCCTTAAATTATGAAATTACAATAATGAATTCAAAACAAGAAGTCACCAACATAAATGAGATTAACGTATGAAACTAAAACAACTAATCAAACATACACACACAGAAAAGCTTAGAGAAACTCAGTGAGCCCAGTGAAGGAGGGGATTCACCCTGACACAAATTGGTTACGGGCAAAGAGACAAACTGTGCTGGTGGGGCTACTCAGTTCCCACAATTCATTCTTCAGTACTGTAATATTTTGGGGCACATTAAAGAACGATACAGGCTGATGCTGGTAACCCTTCTCACATTTAAAAACTTTCATTACAGAGTGTTAAAGGCATCATTCTGTCTGAGAAACGGGAATTGATGGGGGTTGGCTTTTTTCTATCCTGGGGATATATCCATGGCTCTTTCTCATGGTGATGCTGAGTACTCCTGCCAGAATTTGTTCTGAAGGCTGCAGATGTGCAATATGATGAAAAATCTCTTTGATAAAAGTGAAAAGGAGGAAAAAAAAGTTCAGATGACTTTTCTATGTCAGACCTAGAAACTGCTTTCCATTCTAATTAGTTTTCAAATGTTCCTTGTAAACACTTTTCTATTTCTTCCTGCAAAGTTGTCAGCACTAATTTTTACAGAGGTGCCTGTGCTCAACATCATCTCTTACAGAAGCACAGTGAAACAAGTTTCCTTTCCTTTTTTCCTCTCATTCATGAGAGCTGCAGAGTTCCTTTCCCTGTTGTAGTTACAATAGTCAGACAGCCTGAGCTGGCTAAGGTGCACCCTCAAAATTTCCACTTCACTTCAGTGCAATATTCTTGCTTTCTTCCCAAGCTAAACTGCTGTTCTCCATGGTTGTCTGAATTACGCAGTTGCCAAAGTCTGTTACAGGAAGGATTGCATCTTGGAAACCCAGCAGAAGTGCTTATGCATTTAGTACACAACAAACTTGAGAGGTTTGAAAGGAGGGCACTGTACTTCCTAGGCTCATGCAAAATCCAGCTCCCTCACTTATTTTTAATACACTCATATGGAATTGCAAAATGAGAATATGTAATAAAAAATTAAGAGAGTAAATTATCCTCTCACTCCTTAAACAAGCAAATGAAACTTAGTGCCATGATCTAATAAATGGACTAGAGTTGGACCAAGGGTTGGACTCGATGATCTCTGAGGTCTTTTCCAACCCAGTCGATTCTGTGATTCTGTGAAATCAGAGCCATATCTGATTTACAGACGTAAGTTTACATAGACTTCCACCCAAAATTCATTTCTAAGATAACCAGTGCCCTACAGTTAGCCAGTAAAAGCTGCCATCAAGAGTTTTCAACAGAGACCATTACCTACTGCTGATTCCTTTTTCAACCTAGGACAAGAAACACCTTCCCAGATGCTGAAACCTTCAGCAGAAGAGACTCTATTGTTCTCTTCTTATTACCATGGTATACATAAAAAGTACTTTCCTTGACTTCAGTGCAGTTAGATGACTACGGACTAGAAAGAGGAGAAACAGTCCCTACGTGTTATTAAACATTTTAAAAATTGACACAAAGAGTTCCAGTAACAAGAGCTAATAGCCTTGATTAATGTAGCCACATCATCTTCCTATCCCTAAATCATACCCCACTGTAATATAAAAAAATAAGACCTCATTCTACATCATAAAGTTCATAAAACTTCTAAAAACCACTTAAATACGTAAAAAGGTAAATGACCTAATTAGGTAAATTAAAAGCAAACAAAGTAAACCTAAAACTTTTCTCCCCACAAGTCACGTTAGATAAAATGGAAGGGTCTGTACCTAGGAATAAGCCCCTGCCAGTATTATAGCATTAAACATTATTACATTAAGTACTCAAACAGGTGTCTAGAGCCACTACATTACATCCAAACAGAAGCAGCGTGATCTCTGCCACAGACCATCTCCAATCTGAACAGAGAGACAAGAGGAACACACATAGATGAGTGGAAAGCAACACAAAACATTAGTTAATGTGATAGTTTATTTTCCCTAAAAGGCTGCAGACAGAGCAAGTGTTACAACAGGCCTGTGTGACATGAAACAAGGTTTCCCATGTGGTAACAGCATCATCTTGCCTTAAGTTCATTTGGGCACATTTTCTATTGCTATTTTTCTCTTTTTATTAAAGTAGGCAAGAGCAAACGGTTTTAAAGTCATATTACCTTGTCTCACTCAATTGTCTGACATCTAACTTTTGAACTTGAATATACACAACACTCTATTGTTACATTGGCAAAACAAAACCTATTGAAAGTAATTATATATAACCTATAAATAAAGCTGTAAGGAAAGCAGTGGTAAGGGTTTCTGTTTGTTGGGGCAGTGGGATGCAAAAGGATAAGGGATCATTTAAGTTCTCTAAGTTTATACTTGAATGTTTAAAATGTTTTGTGTTTAAGGCACAAATAAAATTACTAATTTCATGTATGCATAAATCTGACTAGTGACAGCACTAGTAGTTGAGTCCAGCTGACAGAACATGTGCATCCAGCACTGAGACCTATCTGCATTGGTTACAGTGTCTTCGTATTACCAGAACACAACCAAGATTTAATTTTCCTGGACTCTTCTGGAAGCAATTTGGGAGAAAATTATTAGCAATTACAATTACGACAGAAAAGGCTACAAAACCGTATGCAAAAACTGAAAAAGCTAAAGTAGACCCTACAAACTGCCTTTTTTTATTTTCTGCCCAAACTGACTCAGATTTATGGTATTCTTTTAATTTATGCTTCTGTCTTTGATGTAGCTATTAACTGAATGTGCCACTGACCTTGGTTGGGTGACAGAAGTAATCGCTTCCCAAGGATGAATTGCTCTTGAAGAGTTCTTTATTATCAGGGAGGCCTGTGATTTCTTTTCAACACCAGCCACGCATCTATCTAGTCTTTTGTTTTGTTTATTTTGATAAAGTTTCTCTCACTATTAAAGAAGAAGCTTAAAGTTATTTCCAATTTGCTGTATTTTCAGAGCAAAGATTATCTTCCATGTTTTCTTGAAATAGACCTCTATGAACATTAATGAGAATTACTGGATACTGAACACTTCTGAAAATTACATTCCACTCATAGAAGGGCACAAGAGGTTTAGTCTTCAATTTTCATTTTTTTTTAAATCTGGCCCCAAAATCAAAGTATTAAGCAATCAAACCCAGCTTATTCCACTGCTTAGAAAACAGATGCAGTAAACTTTCTCAACACTGTCATCTTTTATAATCAGGCGCAACTTATTCTGGTGCCTGTTAGTTCTCTGGATTCCTCAAAATGGGAAGAATCTGGCTGCAGTGCCGGCGTCCTTTGCTCACAGAGGAAGAGAGAACTTCCCAGCGCACCTGCTGCACATTGGCTACTTTCTGTTCCCTATAGGACCGCTGATCTTGGAACAAAAAACACAGACAAAAAAATTACATCACCACGATCATCTTCTCATCTTCTGTGCTAACTAGAGAAACACACATGTAAGTTCCTTGGTCTCTTTTAGCAACCTGTCGCAGGATTTGATACATCTAGACAGTTACTCTCATGTAACAATAATTTGTTCTTTCCTGTCCATCAACCATTGTGCTATTTTTTAATATCACTGTTAAAGGTGAAGTTTCTGAAATCCAGACCCGTTGCTTGCATTGCATACATTTTCCCACCCATTCTGTCTACATATTGAAAACTACTGCCGTGTTGGTTGACATAATCAGCATTTTACAAATCTACATATCTGCAATGTAGAAACCCCCTTTCCTGCATGTTAGTACAAATTAATTCTGCTCCTCTATGCAGCGTGACCTCATATATGTCAAATATCCTTTCTCCCACCAGACCCCTAAGAAGAATATTAGTCTTATAGGACAGTTTTCTAATCTGGTCAAAGCACACCTCACATACAAGCCCCCAGTACATCCCCTCTCAAGTCAAGATAAGATTCCGAAGAGGAATCCAGACTTCTATGAAGGTATTTATTCATTTGCTCCTGTTCAAATTTTCACTGCATAGCCTTACTTGCCTCCTTTAACACACAAGGAAAAACAGCTTTTAAGGAGCACAATTGTCCTAATTTATCTATTGCCATCTCTCCTTCCTATAAGTAAAACTGCTTTTTCCCATCTCTCTGATTACTCCTCCCCTGCCCCTCCCGTCCCATTCTTTAGGATTAATAATACCAAGACAGGGGAAGGAATACCCTAAATTGATTTTCTAAACTCTAGTACACAGGTTGCTCAATATTACATGCAAATGGTTCATAATATATTGATATACTCCTTCTAAAGCTCCCTAGTCTCAAAGGAGCTGAGACCAAAAAGTTCCTTAAAAACAATTACTGATGCCAAGTCTTTCCTGTCGTTAGTATTCAAATTAAAACATTGTAGAGGAGAAAGGCTTTTACTGATTACCATTTAACTGAATGATCTTTATCCAAAAAAGCTCTCAATTGGCTCATCACCTATTCCACTGCAGAGCTCCGCGCATTCCGACCAGCCCTCCCCAAAGGACGCGCTCCCCAGCCGGTTCATCCCATACCCACACCCCTCAGCACTCCAGCCAGGACACCAGCCCATCACATCTCTGCTCTGCCGGCCAGACCAAACTCCTGCAATTCCGTGCAAACTTCCAGTTCTTCCCGTTTGCTTCCTTTGCTGCATGTTTATCACTAATTAGAATGAAGCAACTCAAATCAGAATTTTTCAGTCATGGGCAGCTGCTCGATTGTGCTCAGATAAACAGCAAACCTCCCATGCTAAAAAAGTTACTTATTTTAAAACCGTAGATTCTTATTCTATAACCTTGTGGGGTCAGAATCAATTGATGACTATTGTACAACATTCCCTGAAATTATGTATTTTATAAGACAACACCTGAGACACGAATAGCTTGGTGCTGCCTAATGCAAGAAGCCATAATCAAGAACACGAATAGTCAATTTATTTTAAATTTGCCATTACTTAAACAGTAAACACAGCTCTCTCTTGTATATAATAACTTGCAAGTGCAACTGCTTATATTGGACAGTAATTTCAGCAAGCAATTCAATATAATTTGCCTGTCTTTTAATGAAATTTAGCTGCTGGAAATAAGGAGGTACAAGTTGATTCAAGGTTGCCACAAAGCACAAGCCCCTGCTCTTCTGACTGTGGACTGGAGTTCAAAATCAGCTGCTCAGAGATCAATGGTTTCCACTGAGGTAGCTAAATTAGCGTCCAAGTGGGGGGAATTGACTCCTTAGCAGTAATTCCTTCCCAGACTTGAGATTCTCTAAAAGAATCAGAATGTACCCACATGACAAAGAATTTCTGTTATTATAAACTCCTCTTTGGGAAAACAAAACAAACCAAACAAAACCTACTACCCCACTTTTAGAAATAAGTGAAAGGGAGACAAAGAAGATATATACCATTTGTTCAAAATTGTATCAACATCAAATACCAAATAAAAGACTAGCAGGAGGTTCTTGCCATACTTACTAAATATTCTGATCAAATTTTATTTTTTAAACAAATCAATTTTTTTCTGCTTAAGGATCATATATTAAAAATATTATCGGTATTTTGTAACTTGGACTACAAATTTAGCCCTGAAGTGGATTTCTTCAACTTCCCTTGTTTTTCTGAGAGAGATTTAAGAATATAGTCATCATGAACTAAATTTTGTAAACCTACTACTTAACAGAGAGAACAGATGCTCAGCATGACAGAAAAGGCTTTATTAAAATGTGGTAAATGCTTTTGCTTCTAATGTAGTTTTAGGGTTATGATTTTGCTCAGCCCCATAACAGAATTAGATAACCTACTGCATCATCCAATCCCTTTTCAGGAATTTAATAGTCCTACCAATGTGAGGAGGCTTCAGCACCACAAAAGATCTTGGCCAATGCACACACAGTGAAATGCAAAAGTCACATTAATACAAAGAAATTACCAGCTGAGCATGGGCAGTGAGGGCACAAATATCAACAATATCAGCAAACGGGAACGTTAAAAAAAGAATATTAACCTGTCTGTATTTCAAAAATTCTGTATACTTTTCAGATTAAAAAAAAGACAAACCATCACACACAAAAGACACCAAACAAACCCCACCACAGCAATAAAATTCTCTATTGGCATTTTCAGAGGACTTTATGGATGTTAGATTTCAACCTATAGGGTAAGCTTAGGAAAATTAAGAGCAAGTTAAAAGATTAAACAGAATTCTAGAACATGTACGTTTAGTGGTTACTTTCATCCACGTTATAATGTCAAATCCATTCTTCGAAACAGAAGTTAAATCTCACAGATTTACTGAGCAGCCCAAGTAGAAATATCAGACTATTTCAATATTAGAATACTTCAGTTAATAAATGTTTAATATTAACAATCACTGGTGTGTCCATTTTTGACTTTATTTCAACGACTAATTACTTAAGGATGGCCTAACACAGGACAGTATTCACAGAATCCCAGAATGTCAGGGGTTGGAAGGGCCCTGGAAAGCTCATCCAGTGCAATCCCCCCATGGAGCAGGAACACCCAGATGAGGTTACACAGGAAGGTGTCCAGGCGGGTTGGAATGTCTGCAGAGAAGGAGACTCCACAACCTCCCTGGGCAGCCTGGGCCAGGCTCTGCCACCCTCACTGAGAAGAAGTTTCTTCTCAAATTTAAGTGGAACTTCCTGTGTTCCAGTTTGAACCCATTACCCCTTGTCCTACCACTGGTTGTCACCGAGAAGAGCCTGGCTCCATCCTCCTGACACTCACCCTTTAGATATCTGTGAACATTAATGAGGTCACCCCTCCCTCAGTCTCCTCCAAGCTAAAGAGCCCCAGCTCCCTCAGCCTTTCCTCATAAGGGAGATGCTCCACTCCCTTCATCATTTTCGTTGCCCTAGTATTGGTGAAACTCAAAAAGCTCTTACTGTCCAAGTGGTCATTTCCAGGCCAAATCCTCAAAATATAAATTAAGCAAAAATGCCTTTGACTTCTACTGAAAGAAAACCAAGTTTTATTTGAATAATTAGCACAGGACCAACAACAGGGACCCTGAAAAGACTCGGTCCCCAGAAAAAGCAGTTTCTAAGCTTTCCAGAGGACAGAATAGCCAGAGTAGGCATCTTTCAACATTAAGCTTCATATTCCCTAGGAAACCAAGTGCTAAACAACCTTACAATGTTAATGAAATGCTAAGATAGAATACCAAGTAGTCAGATGTATCTAATATTAATCTTTCTTCTAGGTCAACTGTGGTCCTGTTATTGTAAGACAGTACTTCCCAATTCCTTTTTCTTAAATACAAACACTAGTGTCTTTTTTGCCAAGTAAAAAAATCAATACTGGACAAGCACCTCAGGCCTAAGCAGTTAATACTTATGTTGTTGCAACCTTGGGCTAAAAATAGACAAACATCCTATCTCGCCCCAAACTCTGTTCATGAAGTAGGACTATGTAGACAGCTTGTCATTCATTCATGGAAGTGACCAGAGAGTGCAGATGAAAATTTGCCCTCCACTACAATCTGTGTGGAAATTGGGAAAATGATGCAACATAAGGAGATATGCAAATCTGGGGGGAAAAAAAAAAAAAAAAAAAATCAAACCACCACACACACACACCAACCAGCAAAGTCTAACTTGTTTTGGGAAAGCTGTAATTTACCAACACAAATACAAAACCTCTGCATGTGGGAAAAATGTTTATGGTGTGACTGTTTATAGGTACTAGATAATTGAATGTGTGCGTCTGTGGGGAGTGAATGTCCAAAACTGAACTTCTACTCTTAAGCAGAAGTCTGGTACTTGCAACTAGTATGAACTGGTTGGAAATCTTGTTAAGTCCTGGACTAGAAGTGGCGTGTCCTGAATCCTCTGATTAAGAGAGTCTCGTGAGACAGAAACACCAACTAGAAGGCTGAAGATATGTTGTGCATTTGCACACAGACTGTTTCAACAGAGAAAACCAGACAGCTTGAAGTTCTGGGAACCAGAAGAAGCTAAAAAGAAGGGTTCAAAAAAATAAGCAGTGGTTGACCAGTAACTGGAGGCAGTGGCACAACGCAAACTGACACAACTTTCTGTCCAACCTTCCCAGAGCAGCAGTGATGTCCCAGCCGGGAAGGGAAGACTTCGGGAACACAATGCTAGCAGGGAACAAGTGTGATAAGGAAGGAGGGTAAAAGCTCTAGTCTTGTTTGTTCTTAAAAACACCACTATCCAGATCCACTACAAGCTGATTAATCTGTTTTGCTCATGACAGGAACTCTTCCTTCGAGAGAAACCCTTCACTGCAAAATGCTAATAGTACCAGTATTTTTAAAATAAATACAGGTGCACCGGGAAAAAAAGCCAGCGTAAATAAGGCAAAATATCATGTGATACAATCAAATCTTGCCTGAAGGCAACAAAAGAAACTTATGACTCTTGGCAAACCTATTAGGATTCCCCCCTACAAGGGTTCCTTCTTTGAATGGTCAGGGTAATATACTATTATTTTTACAGAAGTATTTGCAGCCATATATATACACTTATACATACATATGTCTATTTGGATCAAGTGGAAGATACACAATGGACAACTGAAGGCAAGATGCTAGTTCGGCTAAGAGAAAGATACGAAGACACATGTGTAACATTTAAAAAAATCTGGACTAAACTAGTAAACTGCAGACAGACCATTGTCTTGGTTAATGCATGTACTCTATGAGTCTAGGGCCACAGCTGATAAAAAGAAATGGCTGTGTCTGTTTCCAAAGAAGCAGACATGAAGCCTAATAAGCCTAACCATAAGACTGAATTGGATAAACTTTCTGTTGACCAGCCAGTACCCTTTATCTGATTCCCCTTAATGTCTGACTTTTCGAATCTTAGCAAAAAGATTTATGGGTTCATGTGGCTTAACAGAAGGTGCACATATTTCAACAGCAATCTTCATTCTGCTTATTAGAGTTGAAAAAGCAGGGTAGAAAAACAAAGCAATTTCAGTCAAGTTAACTAAATTCTGAGTCAAGTGAAGTACAACTTCACCACAATTGCATGTTAGACTTGGTAAGAATCGAGAGCAAAGCAGGGGCAGAGTCTTCAGCATCGTCTTTACCTTCCCCTCAAATATATACTTCTCACGCAAAGAAACTGAAATTTCCAGGCTACTGCAACTCTTCTCGAAGATGACAAACAAGGAGAAAAACAATCAGTAAATTATCAAGGAGCAAGACAACAGACAAAGATTTAAAATATCTGATTTTGTTGCTTGCTAACTCAATTGAAAGGGAGTTAACACCAGAGGCAAACCAATGACTGATGCTAGGGAAAGGATTATTAAAACTATGGGTCCTTATCCATGCTACTGCATAATTCTTCTTGATAAAAGATATAAGGCATTATAGACTAGGACAGTACATATATAATGCCTTTAAGCAAAACATAAATGCAAGCATGAAACTAATAGCATGCAGCCATTTAAGGCACAACATTTCAGATATTTGATTATATTTTATATCTCCAACCAAACACATAACTTAGTACAAAACAAATGAAAGGAGAAGCCTTAGATGAGGAAAGAAGCTATGGCATTTTAGATCAGTTAAAGCACAGGGATTAGCAGCCAAGGAAAGCTGGAATTATGCCTTGAGTGGTAGCTGATGTACACTGACTTGTCATCTACAATTTTCAAAAGATCATAGAATACCAGGTTGGAAGGCACTACAAGGATCATCTGGTGCAATCTTTCTGGGCAATAGCACAGTCTAGACAAGATGGCCCAGCACCCTGTCCAGCTGAATCTTAACAGCATCTGATGTTGGGGAATCCACCAGTTCTTATTTTCACTCCCAAGTTATACTGAGAACTGCAGAGAGCAATACCTCAGACCTGTTAAGCAATCATGGTTTTTACTAAAATTCCTGTATCCCTAGGAGGAGCCGTAACACAAGAATCAAATGATTCCTCTTTAAAGCCAGGGTATGTGGAGACTGAAAGTTAACAGGCTGCAACTGTTCAATCCAGAGACAACAGGAGTGAGAGAAATTCAAGTAAATCCAGACATACACCAGTTAACTTCAGGCATCTAGCATTAAGTTACCAAAGAAGAGACAGACATGGAAGCAGCTAAATAATTTAGGTGTTCAGCTTCTCCCAAGCAAACTGTGATTTGGGCTAGTAGCTTCTTGTCAACACAACATAGTTTTAAAATAGTAAGATATTGAATTACTTAAAGGTAAAAGATGAAAAGGACGCTTCCTTGTTGCTCTCTCTCTTACTGGAGTTTACTAAAGATGATGATGAACAGGGAATGCCAGAAAGTTTAATAAAATCAGGACAACAATGGGAATTTTGAAGGTACAGTGAAAGCAATGTCTGCTCAAAAGCAAACAATAATGTATTCAAAGAGATGATATAGCAGTTATTTTTCAAGAGACAGTCAACATATCTGAACTTCAGCCTATATTAGCAACATTTTTTTCCTTGCCCACAAAGGAGACCTAATCAGTGGTACTTTTCCCTAACAAGATAACATCCAGCAATAATGATTATATTGATCATCTGATTCCAGCTACCTTTGCAGAACAAAGCCTTGGCCACGAATGAATAATTCTCACCTCTCTATCATGGTTTATTATGCACTAAGACAATGATTGAACTCAGGAAGGGAGCTTTCTGCTGCTTGCCTTTGAGGTGTATTTAACAACCACCTCCCTTCTTTCCCCGGTACACACAGTGACTGGATAATTAAGCCTTATGCTGTGTTTGCCAACTGCTTGGGTTTTCAGAGCCCATTTCTATTTTGCTCCTCCCACAAAAGCAGGTACAAAACCCAGCCTTCATGAGTAAACTGCTGAATTCCTGTGCTGTCAGAAACACTGTGCCTTTATGACAGCAAAATTCTTCTTAAAAGAGATGCAGAAGAACTGAGCTTTGACAAATGGCCGGTATTTCAGACCTAATCTGTTTCATAATTAGCAAGTGGATAAAACAATGTTTCTTGTACATGTTAAAAAACAACTTCCCATGGCATGTCTTCCACTTTCTTTTTTCTATTCACCCATAACAAAAAAAACCCCACACATTCAAAAACCCAGAACACCTTGACCACTCTGTGGCTCAGTGCAGGATCCTGAAGAAGGGACATATCTGGGCCAAAATCCAGACAGTTTGGCATGAGCCTCCTGGCATGTCCCACTATGAGAAATTCTCCTCCAAAGGATTATAACCAATATCAACAAATAAATACAGCAGCAACATAGGGAAATATGCAAATGACGTTTGTAATTAACACTTGTTCTGAAAATACTAATATCATTCCATTTGGTAGATTCATTAATAGCAAATTAAACATTTTATTTCTTTACCATAGTTCAGGCTACGTACATTATGCAGCTTAATACCATTGATAAAACTACTACACTGTTATACAGAAATGCAGAATGTAATTAGTATTCCACTTTGCATATGCAATTGCCGCTTTACTGTAATAAAGAATTAAATGATAAACAAGATTCAGGATATGACCATTTGCCCTCTTTCCAATCATTATATTTTGTAATGAAATGCTATTGCTCAATTCAGCTTCTAAATATCTTAACAGAGAATAATGAACTTCAGATGTTCTGGCAAGAAGGCCAGGGAATACGGCATTGATCCCATGACAAGAATGAACTGGTAAAGTCTAGGACATTAAAAAAAGTTCATTGTGTGATGAGGATAACATTGTGCTTATGCTATATTAAGTTTGTTCATTTTCCTTTCTTGGCACATGCCTTTTACTTCCAACGCATCATAGTTGATTATTTGGATTTTACTTAATTATTCCATGGAGACATTAAGTACAGCAAAACAAGTCCTAACTGTACTGCAAAACAACTAATTCCTGAGTTCCTGGTTTTCTGTTCTTTAATTGATTCTAATAAAATTTGCCTGCATGCACTGAACACAAGTACAAATACCATGAAACACTCAGCCTTGCAGGAGCTTGGTAGTTGGCCACAATTCCATTTTCACAACAAAAAAGGATCAGCACAAATTAGGAGGGACAATTCTAGAGATGTCCATGGCCCTATGTACCTGGTATTTGGGAATGCCTTGTTTGAAAAACAAGTTACAATACAGAGACTATCAGTATGAACTAGAAAACAGAAAAGGTTATTCAAAGGATACCCTACACAAAATAGCATCACATGCATTCTGCTCTTTTTTTATCACTACATCAATACACTTACTTGGATTCCATTTCTACCACTTGAGGAATCACTGAAGTATTATGTCAAACACCCATCCTGCTACAACCAATGACCTAAGTTTGTAGTGTCTCTCTATATTTTTTTTTCCTGTGTTATGTTAATGTTTGGCATAATACTTCACAGAAGTGTGCTACTGCTGGGTGCATTCACCTTACCGAGAGACACACTTTAAAGGTTTCTATATTTTATGCTTCTATTTCACTCTCCTCTACAAGCATATTATCTAAACAATGTATATGGGGGAAAAACCAAGTCATTGAAGAAAGTACTTGAATGGCTCAAAGACCTCAAATGCACACAGAATGTTTGCTATCTTACCTCAAATCTCAGTCCTCAGCTGTCACAGTCTTGATCTATATCAGCATCTAGAAAAGCAATGAACAAGCATTTCAATATTTTCTTCATGGTATCTAACCATATTTATTCAGATGTTACTGTTAAATTGGAACTAATAGTTGCTGTGGATAAGTGCCATCCACCCATTCTCTTCACTTCATGGGTAAAGCATTTCTCTAAACACATCCACGAAATGAAAGGACAACTCGCATTTGCAGAATATACTGCTTGGCATTAAAAGCAAAAGCTTTTATCACTGCATAAGAAGGAAACAGAATGGCAGAGAGACGCAAGTGAGGGAGTAACCACCAACAGCAGCCTTCAGCTACATTTCTAATTCCTTTATTTACTCCTTAAATTAAAATCGTGCATGATTAATTAATCCAAGATTTTCCAAATTGAATAATTTCACATCAAGATTAGTTTCTCAAAAAATCTTTAACCTATCACCAAAAATTCAAGAGCACTCCAAAAAATGGAGCAGTCACTGCGGTGGGGTGAGCGATCACCCCTGGCTCTTGTGGCAGCAGCATTTTTTCAATTAGGCGCTCACTCAGGCTCCCAAAGCCCAGTCGTTCCCCAAGTCTTACATGCAGGGTCTGGATCTGAGATTGCTCCCTCCCAAAAAATCAAAGTTTTTTTCCAAACTGAAGTTAGCCAGTAACACATTTAGAAAAGCGACACCACCATGCTGTAAGTTTTCCCCATCTTCAAAACATTTGACAATATTAAGCTGGCAGCATTATTCCCTTTTTTTTACTGAACAAGGCAAAATAAGGGATAAATAACATGGCAGAAGTCTTAACAGTGACAAAGCTGAAGACAAAATTTACATACGACACCCTGTCCCTTATCCTGCTTTCAAGACTACACAGCTTCACATTTATCCTATTATTTACGTGAACATACAAAGCCTACTAGCATTAGGGTATCTTTGAGCCAAAGGAGAGTTAAAATATATTCCAAATACTGTGACAGCAGTCTGCAAAACCTTCACTGAATAGATTCTAGTACATGCCAGTAGGAACGTCTCAAGCTGGCCTCTAAAATTAATTCCTTGTTCTTTTCAGACAAACTCACATGGAACCAGAACTAGAATTAATACACATGAAAAGAAGAATTTCAATGTCCCATTCTATACTGCATCTGACATCAAAACTATGCTGGATATAAAGCTTAAGTATTGACCAGCTCCTAGCGTAGAAGTTTCTAACATCTAAATCCTAACTGCTTTTAAAACATTTTGGAAAACAGCTGTAACTTCCAAGGGAAGTAGAATAGCAACTATTTTTCCTAGCACTTTTGCTTTACATCAAGACAGATTAATCTCTAGAGTAATTCTACTCATTAGAATGGTTTTATATAAATTATGGGTTTGGCTGATTACATTTCACCTGAGCTCCACTACCACCACACTAGTGCTTGTTGACTTGTTAATTAAAAATGCAGTTCCATCAAACTAGTCTGAAAATGAAAAACCTCCTCAGAAATGATAGTCACTATAGCTGCTAATTTTTGCAAGCCTCAAGCCAGTTTAGTACACAGGAGAGTAAAATATAAAAGATAATTTTTCTTTATGCAAGAGCAATGAACAATGAGTAATAAAACATACCAATTATGCACATTGATGCCCAGCAGTCTGAATTTCAAGAGAAAGAAAAAATTTAAAAAATTAAATAATAATTTAAAAATTATAGACATATATATTACTATTCATCTGGAAACAAGACAAATATAGCCAGCTTGGGTTTTCCCCAATTTCTTAATAGTATAGATTCTTTGTCGAAGTATAATTTTCAGAATTGAAAGCTAAGATCAGAGAAGCCAATGAACAGCTCACACTTGGCACTACCAAGCCAAACACTACTGCCGTGCAAGAGCTGATGCTTCTGGGAACGCCAAGAAACCACAGCTGGCCCTTTGCCTCCTTGGCTTGAATCAGATGTACTCGCACACCAAGAGCTGAATATTTGAAGAAGAGCTGGTTCCACAGACATGGGGCTTATCTCCAACTTGCTAATGTTGGAAACATTGTGTATTTTGGACAAAGCTAGCTCCCTCTGCCTTTCTTTTTTTTCTTTAAAGAGGTAAGGAACAATGATGAAAGGAACAGGAAAATTGCAAGTGTCAAAAGTGTTTTGAAATGTTTCTTAAGACACATGAGCTAGTACATATCAGCTACCAATGAAGAAAATCTTTCCACAGGAACACAGATTAAGCATTCAATACTTAACAAGCTTTTATCTTGGTGTACCTGAAGGGGAAGTAAAAATTAAATTGAACATTTCTTCCTGCCATTTTTTTCCTATTTCAGTATTCACTCATTCCTTCTCACTTATCCATATCAAAAAGCATTCATCTAGAGTTAGGTTTGGTGGCCATACTTTAATTCCACTGCATTATTTATTACCTGACGGAGTAGGAAGCAGCCTGGAAGCAACCAGAGAGCACAGACTGATAAAACCAAGTTCACAGAGGACTAATAGGCAGGAAAGTTCTATGTTGCCATTGAGAATGCAAAGAACCAAAAGAACTGGAAAGCATAAAGGTGTCTTAGAACTTGGAAAGATCATTTAAAAAATATTAGAAACATCTTCAATTTCTAATTAAAGGACCAGAACTAGAGCTGCTAGGCAAAGATCAAAGATGACTACTGAGGATGCTCGGAAGACAAGAAAGATAGACCATCGACAGGAGCCAGGTGTCCTCCCTAAACAGCATCTCAAATTACTGCTGTCAGACAGAATGCTGTCCTCCATCTGCCACTGCTCTCATAAAGGAGGATATTTCATCATCTAAGCCAACTGAATTGAAACAGAAATATTGAATATAACAGCAAAGTAAGGACTAACAAAAGCAAAGGGCATAGAGACGGAAACCACTGCATGGGAAGTGAGCAGAATTCTGCGTGAATACGATACAGAATCACTCTTATGAATCTCAGGACAATGGCTAATGGTAGGAAACATGGACAGATCTACATGTGTCCAGCTTAAAATACTGAAATCACAGTTTTTGTAGAACACATTCTAGGATTAGGGTTAGTACTAGATAAATTAATGAAAGAAGTCAAAGAATAAAAACAATTATTGTCCTGTATTGTATCCAAGCAGCTGCCATACCCACAGTAACAAGTATTACATGATTTGCAAGAGCTACAAAGGAAAGGCATATCAGCTTTCTGAGCCCTAAAATGGTAACCACCCTATCCATAAGGCATTTGATGAATTTGTCCATTTTAGCTCTTCTTAACAGAAGAGACTCAGCAAAGGTCTAACTCTTGTTTTCTTCCTTCCCCAACGTCCTGAAATTACTATAATACAGTGGTTTAGAATACTGCTATAACCATGCATTTTCTAAATAATGAAATATGAAAAAAAGAAAAGGGCTAGCATTCCTTTATGGTATTTTCTTAATGAATTCAAGAGGGAAAAAAAGGATATCAAGAGTTTATGAACTGTTTAAACATAAAACCAAAGAATTATAGATAAAGTTCCAAACCATTAATCTATTATATACTGTGGATTGGACAACCCCAGTGAGATATAATTTCCAGAAATGAATCAAGCAAAGCCATCAGCAAATAGTTAACACTCTGAACCTCTGAAACACTCTTTGATTCAATTCAAGCTGCAAACCTCTATGTTTAGAAGCTAATTTACACTGGAATCTGAAATTTAATCATCTCTTCTCATGCATTTGAAAAAGGATGACTTGACTTCACAGTCTAAATTAACTTTGAAATTTTGCTACACGTAGTAATATAATATCTAGTCATATATGCTGATCTTACCTTGAAATAAAGTAATTGCTTGATTCCTTCTCTTAATATTATTCTGATGCTTGTAGAATTTCCCTAGGCAGCACTATGAGATGCTCTGGACTTTGCCCAAATAGGGTAGGATGTATATAAAACCAAATAAAGATCATCAGTGCTGGGGAAGGAAATATTTTTAGATAGGAAGAAAGAACAGATGGAAGGGAAATATTTTTTGTTTGTTCCTAAGTTCACTGATTGCAAAATAAATCAACCAAAGGCCATTGAAATTAATAAGAAAAAAAAAAAGTTGTATTTGCAAAGTGAATATCATGTTGAGTTTTCCTGAATTTTTTTTTTTGTTTTTACTTTCAAGTCAATAAAACTTCTACTTGTGCCATTATTTGTATCACGCTTTCTGCACGTACACTACCAAAGTGATTAGCTATGGATTTCCAAAAGTGCCCTGAAGAATCCCGTGGAAGGGCAAATTCTGAGAAGTCTAGAGATGTTCAGGCAGTAAATAAAGGGGAAAGTGTATTATTTTCTCTTCTTCAAGAAACAAATTCTGCAATCAGTAACGAGGAAGCAAAAAAAACATAATCAATATGAAGAGAGATGTCCTATGCTTCAGACTGTATGAAGGCAGATGTGTTTTCTAATAAGAGTCCTCTAGCTCAGGAAGAAAAATGTCAAGTATTAGCACGATCTAGTGAGTTTATTCTTGTTCAACATTTGAAGAGAACAGCAAGTTGTTTGATAATTCTAAACCAAAGTCCCAACCTTCACAGAATCACAGTGCAGTCAGACCCTCTCTTAATAAAGTAAAACAGTGTGATATCAGAGTAAGTTATTATTAACTTAACATACTAAACATTTAATCTGGTTTATTATCACCATACCTACCAATCCACAGGAGTCCATACCAGTGATCTTTCCACATTATCTGAGCATAGCCATTTTTAAGGAGAGTAAGAAATCATCCAAGAGAGAACTCTATAAAGGGATTTTTAAAAAAGAAATTGCTGTAAAGGGAAAGGAATTGATAATTATTTTTTTTTTTGTGAATCTAAAGTGAGAAACTCTCCATACAGTAGAATCACACAAAAGGGAAAAACAGCTTTCCATATTTTTTTGGCAAACTGGAATAACTAAGTAGCAGTATTTCCATAAAGCATACTGGTCCATAGATTGAAGCTAAGCTTTGCTATTTCTACAGGATATTGATTTCTTCTGTTAAAGAGTAAGCAAATGCAACTCTCTACTTATTCACAGTATATTCATATTAATATTATCCCCTTCTCTCCTATTCTTCCCAAATTAGTAATTAAAATGTTGAGGTCTGACACTGTATTCTTGACTATACATTTCACAAACCACAGCTATGCATTCATATTATATTTCTGTGTAACTTTAACCAATTTTAAACAAAGTAACATTTGCACTTTTCACCTTGCACAAAAAGTGTATTTATTTATAGTTCTATACTACTTCTTATTCTTTATAACCTATAGTAGGCATAACATGCATTTAGTTACAATGGAATATAATGCAGCTAAGTGCACCCAGTACTTTGTTATGTACTTCTGTACCCAACAATCAAAACAGAAATATTATCTATAGATAATGAAAAGTACCTAATACTGCAATCTTTACAACACAGATTAATCATTGTCTGCTACACAAAGATGTTAATCCACTCCACAGTAAAGCACTGGGGAGTATTATATACATCTTTTTCTTTTCATTGTCAAAATAACATGTCATTGCTTACCTATAAAATCACTGTTCTTCTGCCTCTTGTATTTAGTAAACTTGCAGTCATCTCTTAATTGTTAATATGGCTTGAAAAGAGCATACTGGGATTTTTCACAAGCAACTAAGGTCAATTAATACTCAATACATTACCTTCCATTTGATAGCTTAGCTATAGCAGATATTTAACTCATAATCACTTAGTAAATTTCTGGCTTACTAAGCTAAGCTTAATATTTCAAACATCCTTTTCCTGTTGGACTTTCATTTTTAAAGTTATACGAAAAACTTAAATGTAACCACTTATACTTTGAGATATATTTATCTAACATACATAAGCTTTTATTTAAAAACTAGTTTCTCTTTTTTTGGCCTTGAATATAGGCCAACTGCAAGATATCAACTTCCCTACTTGGAGAAGAGTCCATGGCTCTGCAGATGGCCTCAGTACAGATTCACCTGAGCTCCAACAGAAACAGCAAGGTTCAACCCACGACAGGAGAAATGCTCCAAGGTGATGACCAACCGTTGTGCTGAAACTCTGCTCCTCACTCAGAACATCATGTTACGTCAGCGTTATTCAGCTAACATGGAAATTAGGGCTATGAAGTTGGTGAAGGGTTTGGAGGGGAAGCCATATGAGGAGCAGCTAAAGTCACTTGGTTTGTTCAGCCTGAAAAAGAGGAGACTAGAGAAGAGACCTCATTGTGGTCTACAGCTTCCTCACAAGGGAAGGAGGATGGGCAGGTGCCAAACTCCTCTCTTTAGTGACCAATGACAGAACCCAAGGGAATGGCAGGAAGATGTGCCAGGGGAGGGTCAGGTTGGACATTAGAAAAAGGTTCTTCACCCAGAGGGTGCTGGACACTGGAACAGGCTCCCCAGGGAGGAGTCACGGCCCCAAGCCTGACAGTGTTCAAGAAGAGACTGCACAAGGCCCTCAGACACACGGTGTGAATTGTGGGTTGTCCTGTGCAGGGACAGGAGTTGCAACCGATGATCCTTGTGGATCCCTTCCAACTCTGGACATTCTATGATTCTCTGATTGCAACATGGTCACTCATGAGCCACAGCCACCAGCAGTTACCCAGGCTCATAAATAACTGAACAAGTCAGGTTAACCTTTCCCAGCAGCATGTAGGAAGAATCCACAGGACTTGGTTCCAGCCAACAATCAGTGCATTTCAGATCACCCTGCACCTCTCTTAGAGACAGCAAAGTTGTGTTCAATTATCTTCAATATGCCTATAAACACTAGAACCTATATCCATTCATGCCATTAACAAACTGACCTCTGTGGCTTTGTTGTTACGGTTAATAATATAGTAATGATAGTAAATTATAAGTTTCCATGCATGCAGCTCCTTTTAGTGATTAACTAAGTAATGTCTAATTTCATTTGAGAACAAATACATTTCTGCCTTCAGGAAATAATTCAAATAAGCAGATATATGTATATCTGGTTTACAATTTACAAAACCAAAAAGCTTTCAGGGTAATTTTCCAGAAAAAAATGTGCAAACAGAAAACTAAAAAAAGTTTGAAGGAAAAAGGACTGTAAACTTAGAAAGAATCTAAATTGTCAGAAACATTTATGACAGCATGAGTTCTCAAAACAAATGCTATGGATAACAGATGTAGAAAATTAAAATATATGAGAACTATTTTGACTTGGTATGCTTTCTAATTTGCATTTGGCAAGTGACAGAAAGTGAAAGGCCAATCTGAAAGAGTTTTTTTCCCAAAATGGATTCCTGTCCCACAATCTTTCGTGTATGCAGAAATTAAGCTTTATGGATGTAACAACAAAAATTAATCATGACCCTTGACATTAGAATTTGAAATGACCTTCATGCAAATACACGGGTTCCTTGATTCTTCTGTAACACAACAGCAAGCAGGTATTAGAATGGGGGAAAAAAAGCAAAAGAAGATGCATGGAAATTACACAATGTGGTTTCATTGTGATATTGAGAGGAGTACGAACTGAATACAACATAACACTGACAGAGGAGTCTAGCCAACCTTCTCCCCTCAAACTACCCATTCACTTAGGTTGTTCTCAATGCAAAACAAGATTTAAATTAAAAAAATAAAAATCAGATTGTCATACGGAAAAACAAAGAGATCAAACAAAAAGGAGAGTCAACTCTGTTTTTCAAATTTTTTTCACGTTTTTACATATTTGGTTCACTTTCCCACACATGCAATCTTCTTAAATATTTCTGTTCAAAATGACTTTTCCTACCAGTTTGGTCCTTTTCCATTGATCAGACAGAGATTTCTTTTACCTCTTTTATTCCTAATAGAAAACTAGAGCAATGCTCTGTTGTGTAACTAATCATTCGCATTCCTTCCATCATCAGTGAACATTAGAGTAACTCTGGAAACAGTTCTATTAAACACATGTTCCTTCTGCCACAGCAAATTCAAATATCACTTGACAAGATGCAACCAAGGAAACCCAATTTCAAGTTCCCTGATATGAAGCAAGCAGCAGAGACAGTGGAATGTTTCTTTTGCCTCATATCAAGAGGGAGGAGAAAAAAAAGTAGTGGAGGCACTGGACATCTACTATTAAAACCAACTGATACTGAAATATTTAAATATCACCAAAAAACCCCAACAATAACAAAACACAGAAATTGGAACAGAAATCCATTCTCAGACCTTGAGGACCAGATTTCTGCTCACCCCAAAAGAAAACAGAAGAGGCTGGACCACAGGTGTTTGCCTGGATCCCAAGCAGCTTTATTGCACTTGGTGATAGCACCAGTTACCTTCCCTATAATCCAAATTGAAGACTAAACTGCTGCTCGGCCAGAGCTGATAACCACATCCTTAAGGTTTCAAACATACTCCAAATCTCCTAACTACATGTAATGCAGAATGGTATGGCCTGATAACATTAAACATTTTTGAGACAAGACTGAAATATTATCAAGTTATTTGCATTAGACCCATCTGACAGGTTTTCTTCTGCAAAGCCAGCATAATCTACAAGAATGATTAAGAGATGCTGCAGCAGAAATTAAAGATGAAAATAATTCACTAGAGATATGAACAAGTAAATATTCCATTTCCACAAAAAACCTTTGAACTTAAGAATCAGACAACTACATGTCTCATGGTTAAAGCTCTACACATACTGAGAATTAGCCCCAAACTAGCTACTATATCTAAAATATAAAATAGGATACAGATTAAAAGAACAAGTGACCCTTAAACTTTAGTTTAACTACGTATTTCACAAGACAAATTAGACAAGCAAAACCATTTGCTTTGCAGAATTCACACAAGAAATGCTATTTGCAAAAGGCTAAAAATGTTCTCCAGTATTGCATGGTATTTAGATTATATATTATATCAAGAGGAAAAAAATAAAACATCTTCAAAATCAGACCCACGTGTCATGAAAAGAAAGTTTCTGAAGAACAATGAGAGGCTCCCAATTGAACTTCATCAAAAAACCAATCCAATTGCTCTAGTACCAGAATTTAAATGAGAAAATAAACGCAAGATATAAAGGTCCTGAGATGACCATTTGTAAATTAGAAAGATAACTTTTTGTGGGTTATTTGCCGAATATTTGTGTACAACAAGGACCAGAACATCACTCATCATCTAATGTAGGGTCTGTAAAGGATTGTTAAAATTTCTAGTTATGTTCTATGATTCCTTTTGAACAGAAAGATAAATGTGTTGAAGAAATTTAGAACTGGATAAAACAAAGTCAATATTGAAGATTCTGGAAGCTGCAAAACTGTAGGAAGAAGAAAATTCCAAGCAGGGATATTTTCAACTTCAAAGGAAACAAAAGTAGGGCAGGAGAGGCGGGGAGGTAGAACAGGGGGGACTCAAAGCATGAAACTGTTCTCAGCAAAATGTTCATAGTCAAAGTTCGTTGTCATGTTTTTGGACTATATTCAGAAAGCCTCTCACCTTAGAAACATATTTCTTTGGACTGGGAAAGGTACAAGAACAACCCCTTAAGAAGCTGTGGGTCAGCTCCATTCCACATTCCCATCTCATTCTATCATTTGCCTGATATGCAAACAAAACAGATATTGAATAGGTGAATATCACAAGAGACTTTCCCTCTGCCAGTGGAGATCTCTTCAGGCAAACTGACCGAGTTTCATTCATTCATTGCTATTGAAACTGATGTAGAAAATGGGACAGTTCACTGTCTAGAGCCCACCAAATGCTCGCAGGGACAGTTTATTTTCTTATTTGAAAATTCAAGGCAAAAATGTAAGCTGCTTTCTGCAGCAGAGTATCCTAAAAACCTCCTGAAAAAGCACAGAAATTCCAGCGCAATAGAACCTTAGAGGCAAATCTCAGTTTGCATGGACTTCTTGATTTATACATCCTGAGGACCACCGCAGAGTATCCTTTGAGCAAGACTAGACTGCAGACATCTCATCCCCACATGGATGTGGTCCTCCCTTTGTTATCCAACAGCTCTTCATCTACAGCTCACCTGCCTGAATTTGGCTACACCTTATGTTTGATACACTTGCTTAATACACTGCTGTTGCTCCTCTGAGACATAGAAGTCCGACAGAACGCTTTACAGAGTCTTGAGCACTTCATTTCAGAAGCTTACAGGGAGCACAGAGCACTACACTTCATTTACTGGATGACCAGATTGAGCAGTGAACCCGCCACCGAAAAGCTGACATGTATGGCAAGATGTCATAACCCTGCATGCCTCAGCAATGCCATAGAACACCACTGCCCCTTTCTGACGAGGAAAAATAAATTTCCTGCTTTATTAGTGTACTGCTGTTGTAATAAGGTGCAACTCCAGCCATGAAAATTACAGTAGGGATAACGTTCATCTACCTTTACAGAAAGGGCCCCCATTCTCCTTGTAACATGTGTAACTCTCATAAAACATAAGCACACTAACACAGAGCATTAAACGTGTTGAAGTGGAACATCTTTTATGAAGGGGAGTCCAGCTGTGTGTTTGGTGGGCAGTAAGTCACGCCATCCTGCACACACACCGCAGCATCGAGCTGTCTCCCTGGCACACAGAAGTGACTGCAGCCCTTCTTTACCTTGTGACATTGGGGCCATCACCACACCAGTCTGAGAAAAACTGGAAAGGAGCTCAGTACGTACCCTCACACGCCCCTTTAGCTTTTTTTCTCTTCAGCACTAACACCGCCATCAAACCCTCTCCTTGACACCTGAATTCACAGGTTTTCCAAGGTGTGTCCACTGAATCATGTCAGAATTTAGTCACTGAATGCCAGTTGCATGACTTCGTGTTAATCCCTTTGTTCCTTTAGCCCAAGGCTAGTATTTCTTTTGATCAATACAAATCTTTTCTGTCATCTTATTTTTGCTGTCACTCTGAAGTATTATGTTGCTGAGCCAAGATCTTCATTTATCCCTGGTATTGCAGTCATGTCCCTCCTGACAGTCACCCTGTGAATATATCATTATCAGTCTCCCTGACCCTCCCAGGTTTGTACATAAATTTACCTCTCAGGAATTGACTTCCATAAAGTTGTAAGTCCTACCCCATTAAATGCCACCAGCTGCAACAGAGGCTTCACTTGAAAAAGGCACTGCTGAGACACATTTGGTATATGCCATGGTGAAGAGAACCATTCAGCAACATCCAAGTGGGGACGCAAGGAGTTCAAATCATGGATACTGGAAACTTCAGCTAATTTTTCACATCTGTTCGAAGTAGTATTTAAGTTAATAGTAGGTGCAGCACCATTTCCCACTTTATACCAAAACACCTCTTTATACTTAAATAAAAATACCAATGAAATAGTTACAGAAAAAAAAATAAAGTCCTTAATTTTATATACTTAGCATACAGTAAATGAGACAGGTTTTTATATGTGTAATGGTTAGACCTTATAAATCTCTGCATGCAAGACACAAAGCAGAATAATTTCCATTTAGAAGAGCTGAAGATTCAAGTCTCTTTTTGTCTGCACTGCTACCCAATATCAAAATCCAACATTTTTCATATCAGCTAAACAAAACCCAGTCCAGAACTGAGAGCAGGATAATGGACGGAACTTTCAGAAATAATTTTATCACTGGGACAGATTGACAGTAACAAATTGCAGTAATGCCACGTATGAGTATTATCACTCACTCTTCATAGTGCAACACATTTTTCACTAATTCAGAAAACCCTGAAAAGTTGGTGTCTTTCTGTGCTTTTCCTTCTCCATCCTTCTCATGTACACTCCAGAAGATGATGAAAAATAGCTCTTATTAGCCATACCGTTATCCAGCCAGAAGAAACAGATAATGAGAATGTTTAAATACTAGAAATAATCAAAACTTTTTCACCTGATCTCATTCTTATTTACTTCATGGTAATACTATTCTTGTATTTTGTTCTCTGGGTAATAAGTCCATGTACATAAACAAACACATACATAGGTTTATGCCTGTATTTACACCCCTCTAAGAAAAACAGAAATGTGTATTTCCTTGCCACCTACCCAAAAGCTGATAAATTCTCTAACACCAGACAACATCCTACTCTCTGTCATACCACACTATGAATAAGAGCAAAACAAGGTAACCTCTCCACAGACACTACCTCCTGGGTTTGGTAATTAAACCCAATACTACCATTGCAAACTTTTCCTGAGCAATTACCAATCTCACATTAGACACCTTAGCTCTTGATCTTGGCTCAGCCACAAATACCACCACATTTGCTGGCATGAGCAGCTAATTTTCAGTAGCCATCCTACAGCTATCCCTTTGATTACCTAATTATCTCTAATTTTTGAGCAGACAACTGTATTACCATAGCAAATAATAAGGGTAATCAAACGCATAAGCAAACCAGACAAGGATACTGATATATATTGTTGGTCAGTTCCCTTGCACGTGTGATTTTCACAGCTACAACCATTCAAGCCTTCTATATAAAGCAAGATCTTAGGCATGTCCTCACACCATCTGCAAGGATTCCGGGTAGTTGTATTGGGGTGGGGAGGGTTATTTGTGGAGGATTGTTTGGTTGGTTTGTTGGGGTTTTTTTATGGGTTTTTTCTTTTGTTTTGTTTTGGGTTTTTTGTTTGTCTTTTTGTTGCTGTTAAAAAAATATTCAACATAAAACTGTTCGATTTTACCAACCTTTCCAGTTCTCATCAAAATGCCAAATTCTTTTTTCACCAAGTATGTTCTGCACATTTACTTCTATTAAATAAAACCCTTTTGATCCTTATGCCAAGACAACACCACTTACTCATAGTAACTAAATGCTAGATCAATATTTCAGAAGTAAAAAAAAAAAACCAACACCCTATACCCAGTAGCAATGTAAAGCTTACTAACAGTAGGAAATCTCCACAAGCAAAGTTAGGATATAATTAACAACTTCTGACTAAAACAGCAGGTAAGTAGATAGTTTCAATATTAAGAATATCTATCAGGAAGTGTTACTGTTTCCAGCACCCTTTTCTGTGATGTGGTTTTATCATCTTCTCAAAAAAATTTACATTACCCTGTAAAAAATGGTGGGGAGGTGGGTGTGGGGTTTTTTTCTGCATGTTTAACAGCAAATGATAAAACAACACTTCTGTGCCACCTTGTTCTCATTCATCTGGAAAGAAAAAAAATCTCTTTAGTCTATAGAGAGCAGACAGGCCTGTCCTCCCACAAAGACCATTAATATTTATTTATCCTGATACAACTGAAAAAATGTGATAATTATAGACACAGGCCAATTTGGAGCTCATTATCTCCACACTTTTTTGTTTCTGTTACTGCATTTTTCCATGAGTGTATGTAACCAAGGAAAACATTCTTCCTTTACTATAACTCATTGTATTTTGTCATATTATATGAAGCCTGCAACACAGAAATAATCTTCACTTATTGTATAATAATATAGAAATTCACTGTCTGGAATACTTCATTGCCTAAATGGATTTTTAAAGGCAGATCTTGCTTTTCCTTAGTCCAAAAACCACATCATCACTAAAATACATTTTCAGAATTTCAGATCATTTCTTGTCTTATTGATGACTATGCAAGTAGGCAACAATCTTTAATGTTAGATCTTTGTACCATTTTTCACAGAATCCCAGAATGTCAGGGACTGGAAGGGACCTGGAAAGCTCATCCAGTGCAATCCCCCCATGGAGCAGGAACACCCAGATGAGGTTACACAGGAAGGTGTCCAGGCGGGTTGGAATGTCTGCAGAGAAGGAGACTCCACAACCTCCCTGGGCAGCCTGGGCCTGGCTCTGCCACCCTCACCGGGAAGAAGTTTCTTCTCAAATTTAAGTGGAACCTCTTGTGTTCCAGTTTGAACCCATTACCCCTTGTCCTATCATTGTTTGCCACCGAGAAGAGCCTGGCTCCATCCTCGGGACACTCACCCTTTAGATATCTGTAAACATCAATGAGGTCACCCCTCAGTCTCCTCTTGTCCAGCTCCAGAGCCCCAGCTCCCTCAGCCTTTCCTCACACAGGAGATGCTCCACTCCCTTCAGCATCTTTGTTGCTCTGCACTGGACTCTCTCCAGCAGTTCCCTGTCCTGCTGGAACTGAGGGGCACAGAACTGGACACAATATTCCAGGTGTGGTCTCACCAGGGCAGAGTAGAGGGGCAGGAGAACTTCTCAGACCTACTGACAACCCCCCTTCTAATACACCCCAGGATGCCATTGGCCTTCCTGGCCACAAGGGCACAGTGCTGGAAAAACTAAAATTTGAAAAGGGAAATCAGGAACAAAAATAGCATTTATTTTCTTCAATATAATGTATTAGCAATAAACAATTGCAGTAATTCAGCAGAATTATTATGGACCCTCCCAATAATAACCTGCCAGAGTGAGAAAATAATAAGTAACAGACTGCCCATCACATCAGGTAAGTGTTCCCTCCGCAGGACAATGTGCATTGCAGCAGATGTAGAGCAAGCGTCACTTTCTGGAGCATGAATGGATAAAAACAAATGTATAATCCTTAATACATAACCCCAGTTTTGCATAGTCTCTTATGCAAAGGGAAGTGTTTCACCTTTACTGTAAGAAACAGCAGAAGTCCGCTTTGGCATATTTGTTCTAGTAGCTCTTGTGATGACATGAAATTCTGGCAAATAATAAATATTGAATGTTTTTTGAAATTAAGAATCTTTAGAAATTGCCATTTGAGAGCTAGATCATACTACTGTTTATAATTCAAGGAGCATAATCAGTGAAAACTTTGTGTTTAACATCTAAAAGTGAGCAAACACACCAACAGAAAATAATAATTGGTTTAACCAGAACCTATTTTAACTATAACTGTAACAGAGACAGTTATTGTGTTAATAATTCAATGTTGGTTGAAAACCATTCTCTCATGACTGATTTATACAGACTGAAGTAGGCATATGTTATGCTACAGGTGGATGTGAGGTCATAAGAAACCACTTTACAGTCTTCCCAGAAGTACAGTGTCAAAAAGGTCACCTGTGGTAAAGGATCTTTTGGATTAGTCTTTCAAATCAATGCATGAATTAAAGACAATTTACATATAAATGGGCTAATACTCTGGCTTTGAAATTAGATGAATTTTTAAGAGATTTAAGAAACAGCAGAAAAGGTCAGTTAGGCATTAAGTATACATAATGCAATTTTTAAAAACTACTTGTCTTCGAAATACATGTTTCTGGTTTATTAATATTTTGTATTCATAGCCTGTTCTGCTCAGAAAGGTACTGCCAGCTATTTGCGAGCAATGCAGAAAAATGACCCATATCGGATTTGAGGTGAGCATGGTCTAAGACTGAGTGAAATATTCTTAATATTAACATAGTTTGAAAGCATTTTTGTTTACATAAGACAATACTAAGAAGCTTTAGTCAAAGTCAGTGAAGATTATTTTATACTGCAAAACAAACAATCTTACGGAGCCTTGTCATATTACTTTGTATTTTCTCCTTCATGCAAATCAAGGTTCCAGTATGTTTGATTTCTCTCTCTTTAGACCCTTATGACAAGAATGACTTGTTCATCCCTACACAGCAGACCCTGCACTGGATTTTATTGTTCCTGGCAGCCCAAGTGCGTGCCAGAGGCAAAAAAAAAAAGATCTAAGAATGAACCTTGAGCTTTGTGCATGTGCATGCGTGTGTATGTGCAAATAAGCTTTTGGAGTCAGGATTTTTCTTCCTCATCTTCAGAAAGAATCCTTAAATCCACTATGTTATTTTATGTGGGCATTCTTTCCTTAGACCTTTTTTAATGTTGTTTCTTTCCATTAAAAAGTCCTTATTAATTCCTACATTCTGCTGCTTTTGCATCACAGTACACCTTGGTGATATGCAGAATTAGGAAATGACAGTGATATGGGATCCAGTATTACATTAAAAAAACCCACACTATTCGCATAGGTCTTTTGCATAGGTCTGTGTAATTAATAGTATGTTCATCTTCCTGTTCATGGATGGCACAGAGCTCAAATATAAAGACAGTAAAAAAATGGACACTGAAATAAAATACCTTCTTCAAGGCCAAGCTTAGACAGACAGTGCTTGCTCAAACCATCCAAGTAAGATCCAGCATCCTATAAATACAAACAACGTGGGTCAGTGCTGAAGCGTTTTACTAACGGTACTTCTGCATTCTTAGTATCCATGCCATGACTTCGTGTTTTGACAACACTGAGATGGATCATATGTAGTGGATTTACGTTCTTCACAACTGGACTTGAGATTTAAAAAAAAAAGGAAAGGAATATTACCAAGATCAAATACTTAAAAAAATAAAACAAAAAAGCAGCAGTGACAGTAAGCAAACAGCACTGATGCACAGGGCTGGCTATTGATGGGACATGACAAACAGCCAAAGTACTTCTCTATAACCAAAAAAAAAAAAATAGTATTTTAAAAGAGAATGATTGCTTGCTAAAAAGCACCAATGAATTATAACTTACGTTGCACCACAAGAATAATCCATCTGATAATATCCTACAGGATTTAATAAAGACAAAACCAGCATGTGTCACAGACATTAACAATACTGTTCTATGAAAAGCTTCAAAATCATTTATTATAAAGTTCATAATCTTTCCATACAGCTAATGTTAAAAATTACAGAATTCTAAAGAAAATACGATTATCTAATCAACCTTTAGGATACTTTCCTTAGCAAGCCTGTTTTCTATCATACTGTGGAGTGCAGAACAAATTTTATGTGGTAATTATTAAATTGGTCCCTTCCCCTACAGGAAGGCAAAAGAAATCAACAGATGCTTGCAATGAGCCCTGCAGCAAAGCACAATCAGGAACTAGAACATTTTACAGTTTGAGTTGATTTCAGAAGATAAACAATGAAGTTAAATAGATACAAACAGAATTCTGAGGCACATTAAAGAAGTAGCAAATTAAGGCATAGAAGATACACTACAACTAACGAACTGTGGGTAAGTGGTAACAACACTGTTAAGACAATTATTTAGTTAAGTGTTCAAGCAACCAGTGAGTTTCAGATGGCATACGTCCTACATAAAGTATATACTTTATCAGATTGAGATTAGTTTTAGCTTAAACTACAGAACACAACCTTCCAGGCAGCTTACCTTCTGAAAAAAAAAAAATAAAGGAAAAAATACATTTTTTAATTAAAAGATATCCAAGAGACTCAAAAGACAAAAGTACTTCCTAGTAATTTGATAAACAATTCTAATATTACAGAAAGTATTAACCATAAAGGAACAAGGACATCCAATGTCTAGTTCCTGTGAAAGCATTATTTATAGGACAAACTACTTATCACAAGAGCAAACTGAGCCCTCAAATGTAAAAGATCATTTAAGATGGTTAAAGAAATGTTTAAAAATAATTCGACGATTTTTTTATTATCTTCCTATGGTAAATTCATTCCTACAGAACCAAAAATAACTTCAACCAATTACTGCAGAGTTGAGGGAAAATTAACACAGATTTATCTTGACAAATTACCATTCTGTGCAGATACTTTTAAAGCAGGTAGATGAACTTGTACAGCAATTCAGTTGATGAAAAGCCAGTTTGATTTTGGTACGTAACTGACTTTTTCTAGTGTAGATTACGTCCATAAATGGGTTCATTTCTTTAGTTGCCAATTCTATACAAACATATTTTAAGTAAAAGCTACCATGAAAAACAAAATACCGAAAATTTAATCCTATAGTACCATGGGTTCAAACGCGACAAATAATACTACTACTTATTTATATGATTTTGAATGGTTTCTAAGTCAGAGGAACATTATTGCATATATACACGACTCAGCACATGTGGAACAATTCTCACATTTTCAATCACTGCTTTATGAGAAGTGTACCAAAATAAAGATAGAAACATATCACTCAATCATGCAGGTACTACAAGATCTGGGATAATAATAATGGGGGAAAAAAGCCTTCAAGGAATGAGGTCTGGCCTTTGGAAAAATAAATTAACAGCAGATCTTCTCAAGTGACACAAGAATTGTTAAAAAAAAAGGTATGGTTTATAAGGTTATAGGAGCTTGTGTCAAATATAACAACAAGGAGCACGAACTTAAGCTAAGGAAAGGTCATCTTCAAAGAGAATGTTGGAAGAAATGCCTTACACAGAGAATAGTTACGATGGAAAATAAACCACTATGACAACCTTTGCAACAAGTGATATAAACTTTAAAAGGTGACAAGCATTTGAAAGACAGTTATTGTGCAAATAGAGAAAGAGGGAGACAGAAATGTCTGGCCTTTTCAAAAATAGGCTTTGCATCCATCCGTCTTTAAATGACCAGCATAACACCCCTATCTACTGCCTCGTAAGTCCACTAAAAAAGAAAATTGACACCAAACAAAACTGAAGGATCTAACAAGAAGAACCTGACAGGTGAAATGGGTCTTAGAGATTCCATCTCCAGATGTTACTGCCTGAACTTGCTCATTTCAGTGAGGGAATAAATGTTGTGCCATCTATTTCAGAGCCTTCATTTTTCTTTTAATGATTTTTTCACTTCTTTCACAAGTTTTGATTCAATAATTTTGGTCTTTAAAACCAAATGTATAATCTTAAGTGGCTACCCATCAAAAATATACTGAAGTTGTGTATTAAAAAAAACTTAAAATTTTTATCTTGTACCATCTGGTCATCACCCTGAATCCCACATCTTTAAATGACAGAAAAAACAATTTTTACCAATTCTATGAAATATTTACAACAGCTGAATAATGCTTTTTGAAGTTCTGACCAATTGTAGAATAGGCAAGAGATGCTCAGTTCTTTGGTGAAGGGATCAATAAAGTAGTTTAAATCACAGGATTAACTCCACTGTATCCTACCACATGCAATACAAAACCAACTCTACTAACCATAGCCACCTGCTTGCTCAAGAGGGACACTGCTTCTGGAATTAACATTTATTATTGTCTGTGCTGATAGATTCTACTGAGATTGGTCTTGGGTTACTGTCATTCAATAATGTTGCTAATGAGAAAAATTTTTACCATAATTAGTGTTTTTTAGAAAGCAAGAAGTTGAATGGTTCTCAAAATCTTTAATGATTTATGGTGATTTGCACCATAAAGATGACAATATATTTATTTACCAGATGTCAGATAATGCAACAGAACATTGACAAAAGTTTGTTTTCTCAATAATTCCTAAATAAATACCTGCTGGTTTACTCTCAGCAAGCAGACATAGTCACAGGTATCTCTATCTGGTTCACTTCACTTATGTCAAATATATCATGTATTAAAATCTCTAATGGTCATTTATAACTTCTTTGTCTCAAAAGCAGTACAGTATGTACACTACCCTGCAAAGATCCAAAATGATACAATCATTATTTTCAGACTTTTAAATACATTAGGTGTTCAGTAAAATATTTGAAGTTTATTGAAATGGGAAATAAATATTATACTACACAATTATTCCAGATGCACCCTAGAGGTGATATGATTATAAGATAAGGAATTGCACATTTCTTATCTGTCCAGAGTACTTTGAAGAACAAGACAGTTGAAGAAAATCATTTCAATGGAAATTCAGGCCACTGCATTTGAACCATCATATCCATAGATTCAAAATAGAGACTAAAAACAATACACCTGCCTATCTGGAATTTGCTGTGTCTTGTAGCCAAGACAATATTGATGTTCCCTGACAATCAGCTGCTGCTCATCTTACAGAGAGACACTTGACCCTGTTCCTGTGCGACCTCACCTAGGTGTTCCTGCTCCAGCAGGGGGATTGGACTAGATGATCTTTTGAGGTCCCTTCCAATCCCAAACATACTGTGATACTGTGATACTGTGACCCTTGCACATCTCCAATGTGAGTATAGAACTAACAGTTATCAGCATCGCCTTGTTGCAGCTGGTGAAAACATGGGCAAGTAAGACTTGTATCACCTTCCAGTCCTTTACAACTATCTCTCTTTAGCTCCTTTGGGAAGCAAGCTGGCTCTAACAGACTCAGGCTCTAGCGTCTGCCTCTTTCTCACCATAATTGTAAAGCTGGTAATAAGGAAGACATATTTATTTGTTCCTCTCTTGTCACTAAAACGAAAATGTCTCCTGCTATTTTGTCAGGTTTGAGTATCCCTCCACTGGACAAGACCTCATTTCTCTAGAATAAAGCAGAGCTTATGAAGGAGGAACCAGAAGGAAAAAAGTACAAATTTAAATTATGTTTCACTTTTGCAAGTGACCTGTTTAAAAAAGAAAAAACTCTGGGTCACAGATAAGAAAGTAGAAATTCCTTGAATAAAGCACAAAATGAAAAAGCAACTTCTCCTCATCACCGAAAAGCAAGAGTTTCTTCCAAAAAGATTTTATAATGACAGACTAACCACAGCTTTATGCAAGGGAAAAGTGATAAATATCAACATATGTGATAGCTGCTGGTTATCAAAGTGAATACTTTAGAATTAATTTACCAGATATGTGTCTGCCAATACATCAACTGCTTGAGTTGCTCATTCCATAGCTGAACAAGAAACAGTTTCAAAGCATTTTTTTACATAATGCTTAACAATTAATTAAATTGTATCCATTGCTTTTTCAAATGAACCACTTTTCCTTTCACATTACACAGTTAATAATGGGTTTATTCTTAAACTGACTGATAATTCTTTGTCTTCATAAAAATACAAATGGAAGAGGGAGAAGACTGACATCCCACTCTCCTGCAGCATGTTCATTTTATGCCACTCAATAAATCAAAGGGCAAGCAAGTATCTCTGCATATTATGTAGTTAGTATTTTTACCCTATGGCTGGATAAACCCAGGTCATTTCTGTATTAGCAGTTTCACTCACCCAAGATGATCAAAGAGCCTAAGACCTGCAAGGTAGCCTGACAGGAGTTATGTCCTAACCTATTCATAATGGGAAGATCATTGAGTTTCTGATCGATATGCATGCTTAACTAGCCTTGCTGTATTTCTTATCTAACCTGAAACTTTGTTTAAATTTCAGTTGTGTTCTGGTTTAGCTGTTCTGTTTAGGCCTAGGGGAAAAAAAAAAAAAAAAAAAGAAAATAGTATTTACCCTCTTTGCAACGGTCATTTATGTTTTGAGGACATAATGTTTTGAGGGTTATTTTGTTTGGTTTTGGTTCTTTGCTAAGCTACCTCAATTCTTCGGAATTTGGAGCCTGAGGAGTACTCAAGAAATGTCAAATCAAGTGAGACTCCTCTTCAACTAGATCAGTTCTATATTAACTAGTAAATTCATTCAGAGAGTGAGAACACAGCATACTTCTCTCCACCCCCAATAGCTGAGACCATAGATGATTAACCGATGATATACCCAAGGCTCTGATACTTCAACATATTGTACCACCAGCCACATCATCCATCTCCTGCTTTCCCGAATCATTTCCATTGTATTTCAACGCAATCTACCAAAACAAACCCACAATCCTATCAAACATGAGCAATAAAACCCAAGTGTAAGAACCTTCTTTGCTTCCCAAATCAGAAGTATCCTGGTGGTTCCTTATAAGAAGATCATTTTATATTAAGATTTTTCTTTTAGCATTAAAACCAGTGAGGTTTTTTCCTCCCTGTGAAACTAACAGTTCAGTATTGGAAGCTTTTGATTTCACTATATAATTTCTTCAGGGAATTACTATTAGAGTCACCAGCTCACTAGCATGACCACTTGGGGTCCCATTGTTTCCACAGGCATTTGAACAGAAAAGACTAAGGCTCCAATGTCTGGAGATACTCTGGCTTCAGCAAACTTTAGCTTTACAATTCATGTAGGCACATCAGCTGCACAATTCATTTCCCTGTTAAGTAACATTGGCTTGGTGAAGAATTAGAAGATGCAGAAGGCTACAGGCAGGGAAGCAGAAGAGAGCAGAAGCTTTGTATTTGACTGTAACTCACAAAAGATTTCAGGATAAAGTCAGTCTCTCTTGATAGGTTCAAGTGTACAGCTGGGTACACTCTGCTTACCCATGCCAAGCCTCTTGGCTTCATAAAAATCTGCTGTTGTGATCGGATTAAAACATTTCTACAAGAGATACAGAGGAATAAGCTCTACCACAGGTCATGAAATAACCCTCACCCCAGCTCCGTCTACTGGGGGTTGGACTCTCCAGCCTAATCTCTTACTCAAAGAGCCTTATATACAGTCCATGCCCTGAGTACCTAAAGCTGTTTTGCATTACTGGATCTATTGTAATCCTTCTGTTCCATTCTAACATGTTCTGATGCACATGATTGTGCTCCCAGTTCAAAGATGAAGCATGGAGATATAGCAACTCAGAGATTCCTGTTACATGATTTACCTGTTTTGGGGTGGCTTTTCCCCCCTACCAGGTGTTTCCAAAGACTGGTTAAATGGGTACTGAAATGGATACATGTTGCATACCTCCCCCACGACAATATGTTAGCAATTTGGATTTTTTTTATTCATTTCTTTGTTCATTGTTATCAGTACCATGTAAAGAAATCACTGATGGGTCTCATGTCTCAGTGAACATAGTATGTTCATATGAAAAATACACACTTGTATTAGGAAGTTGAAGGAGGCCTCTTCCATGTATTACTCAATATTTACCTGAAAAAGGAAAACACAATTTAGAGGCTTTTAATAGAGAGGGTAACAAAATATTCAATGGAAAAATTAATCCATGTGTGCTCATTGTGTGGGAAGAGCTGTGTTCTCCATGGGAATCTTACTGAACTCAGAATAGAACAGTTTGATTTGGCAAGACTCAATTTCTACATGACTTTTTTTTTTTTTGCATATCGTTACAAACATGTACCTTGCTTCATAGGACATATTTCTGCCACAAAATCACCAAAGCAAAAAATTTCAGTAATCATTAGCATTTAGAGCATCAATTATCTGTTGAAGTACCAGCTGCCAAAATGTCTGTTTAGTAAATAGTATCATAATTGGAAAGCATTACCATCAATACCAAGTATTTTAGGATAACCACTAAACATAGATTTGCCATAAAGCAGAAAGTTGAAAAACCTATTTTTAATTTGGGAAGAAGCTTCAACATTACATTTTTTCATACAGATTTTCTTTTAAGCCTCAGCCCAAAGATTATGAATTCTGAGTTTTAATTTGTTCTGCTCTTTAGAACAAATCACAACTCTGTCCTGTTAGCACTGCTAAAGCTGATCAGTCTTCTGAAAGGGTTACATGACATGACATAACTTCCCGCCACTATACAGTAAACCAATGCAGTGTCTGAAGAGAACAGAAAAGCCAATGTATTTCTCATTGTTGTACACTGTTAGAAGCTCCTTGCTAAGGCCTATTTTAAATACACAAGCATTTTAGCTTCCAGGATAAGAAAAAAACCAACACATACCGTATAGCTCAGTGCGAAGGATGATGAGACTGATTTTGTGGTATGCAAGGAAGGGACAATATGACCCTACACATTTCACTCTCAATTACCCTAGTGCATTACATGAGAATGGGGATTAAACATTCCGGTCATGCACAAGATGTATGCAGCTGCCTCATATGATTTGCTGAAGGTCAGGAGTAAGGCCAAACCTATGACTGCATTCTGGCCAAGTAATTCGGAAGTCCCTTTTCCAAGTGTGATTTGATTACGAGTTATTAGAAAATATGAGCCTGGAGTAAGACCTATGCCAATGTTTAGAAGACAAATATATGCAACAGTTCACACTGTTGTTGTAATTTAGGGACATGAAGATTTCTCTATGCATAAGTACAAAGCCACCATGAACAGAATTAAACTAATGTGGCATTTTGTCAGACTACAGAGCGTTTAACAACATTGGAAAGCGCTCTGAGTAGTAGTTCATTGGTTCTATTAAATGCCTCTGTCCAGGTACACATTTTGTGGGATAGTCATTTCCACTCACCCATTTTTTGTTGCCATCAATATGATTTACTGTCACCCAATAAAACCTTTTTGATTTCATAAAAGTAACATAAGCATCTATAAAGAGGAAATATTTGCTTTCAGAAACATAATTCCAGTGTTTGAGATGGAGAAATTCACACTGGGTTTTGTATTCTTTCAAAGCACTTTTCTCACATGTAAACGAGAAGTTAACAACAACGTGCACAGCAAAAATATGTACAAAAAAAGGCTTGAATAAAGTACAAATTCTGGTTGGAAGGGAATTAGTATTTTAAAGCTTAAGGACTTGACTTGATACACTTGACTGCTAATGACCACCTAGAATGTTCACTTTAGCACTAGTATCTGGATTAGAACTGGCAAGTGATGAAGTTGACACCCAGAGTATAAGTTCAGAGACCTAACCAAAAATGCCCTGAGAAAACACCCCTTGGGTCTTCGCCACAGCAGCATCCTCAGCTGACAAGTTTCAGCATTTCTGAGCACCATATCTAAAACAGGATCTGCACTAAAAAAAAAAACCAAACTTCCCAAGATCGAGAAAGTGCTAAAAGTACCTCCAAGGAAAAATAAGAATAAAACTAACTCATAGATAATTGAATGTTAATCACTAACAATTCTGGGAAATGAAGTCTGGAGAGAAGCAGCAATAACCAATCACTCCAGTAGCAATCCTCAAAGGCAGGTCAAAACATCACAACACTCCTTGAGCAGATTCCTTGAAACCGAAAGATTTCTTCAGGAACACATCTCTAATGTTACCTTTGACAGCATTAAAAGTTAGAGCAATTATTTGCCCGGTTTTGAGTCCTAATTTTAATTTTCAGTAGTTCAAGCAGTTTACTGTATTAGTGACTAAAAATCAAGCAAAAATGGATCCTCCTGTTCTAAACACTAAATGAATACAGAATAGTCCATACACCATGTCCTGAAGAGTCTCCATGACCCAACAGCAGGGACCAACACCGAGTCACACGCCGCTTTTAGTGTTCACCATTGCCAAGAACAAGGAAAGGAAGATACATGTGGATTCTCCCTTTCCCCAGCTAGATGGGGACATCTCACAAAGGGGATCATTGTACAGGGTGCCCGGTCCCTGCAGAGATTACTGTGCACATTCTTTACTGTTTGAAGTGAGAGCAAAGCCCACCTTTGTTACAAAATTTGCAGCCTTCAGCACGGAAGGATAAAGTGCCCTGACACAAGCATTCAAATCAACTTCACTTGAGCTATGAAACATCCATGGCTGCTTTCATTGGTGTTCCAGGAATGAAAAATTTGCCTTTTTTTTCTTTTCCATTCATGGTTAGCTGATTTAATGCAGCTCTTTCAAAAGCCATTATAATTACAGAATCTAAGCTATTAAAAGAAATCTTAATAAAAAAGAAAATTCTCCTCATCACATAAAAGGAAGCACCAAAATATTTTGTCTTCCTTCCTAATCCCATTAAAAACCGTCTATTCTTTACCCTGCAAAAAAGCATCCCCACATTATTCCAGAAAAGCAATTTGATAGCATAAAGGCAACTTTAGAGACCAACTTAGATATGACATATATATACATATATATCTACATAGAGTGTATAAACACCAGTTTTCAAGCCAACACTTTGAAGAGACTGACAGAGAGAGACATTAACAAAAAGCCTGGCCATCTGCTAATTAAGAAGCCTTATACTTGAACATATTTCAGGTATGTTTTAGAACGATAGTAATATTTCAGTTATTTGACCTTCCTTGACATGACACATTCGCTCCTCAGCTTATGTCTCAGAATCATTATTTAAGACTAAAGTGGACAGACACATGAAAGATACTTGAAAATAACTGTCAAAGGCTACAGGCAGGATTTAAACTCATTATATTAGAACTCCATAGGTTCTCAGTTTCATAAATTATTATTCTGTGGTGTGACTGCAAGGTCCATAATTTGGACTCTTTGGAACGAAGAACACAGGATTTAAAAAACAGAGGGTTTTAGGCTCAGGTTTACAGGGCAGAACTCAGGACAACCTTTTAAACAAGGAGCAGCAAGAAACCTGATAATTTCAGTGAGTTTTTCATTATAACCTAAAGCAACGAATTAGCAATTATCGTTAATTACCATGTCGCTTTGAGGATAATGAGGGCTCAAAGAAAAAGTACAGAAAAATCAAAGCAGAAAGTAAAAATTTTATAAATCTATCAGGAATTTTTTAGGTAGATTTGGCATTTGAAATGTTGAAGGGAGAAACAGACATTCCTTTATGAGGGTTACAGGGCTTTTTTTTTTCTCCTAAATTTGTCATCTCAGTAATTTACTAAGACCACTGGAATAAAGACTGTATCTTCTCTAGGAAGGGTTTAAGATGGATTTATAAGCTGTTACATAAGCATGTCCAGATAATGGCACTAATCATACGCCATCATTTTAAAAAAAGCAGTAGCAAGAAGGATTTGTTTGTTTAAAATATTGCAGATTTTAAAAATTCATGTCAATATTTTCATCCTTGGACACATCCATAACATTAAGATTTATACCCCTGCCAGTGATTTATAGTAAGATATATTCTATATCTGGGATATCTGAATTTCAATGTGGATGGATTTTCATTAATACTGACATTGGTGCATCCTATTTTATTAAGTCCCAGCAAGAATAAATACAGCTCCACAACACTGAGAAACATGTACAGAAGTATGAGACAGGAGCCTAAAGGCCAAAAGCTCTCCTGAAACCTTGTCATGCTGCCTGCCATAGATGATTTTATTTTTTTTCCTGATTTACGAAGTATCTCCTAACGAATTCCAGTCTTTTGAACTTGTCACTAATTTAATACTACATCTTGCATCAAAAAATCTAACAAAAAAATTGCCAGTGACTACAACATCACCTTCTCCCCTCCCCAGTCAGTCATTCCCAACTGTGAGGAGGGAGTAAACATAACTTAGCAAACTCCATCACTTATAGGCACAGCAAAGATGTCAGCTAGAAGGTTTATATTTAACTACTGAGATCTTTCAGTGTTTCTTTCCTAGGAAAAAGCTGATAATTGTAGCTCGCTCTGAGAAAATCAAAACCCAAAGACTACTCACAGAGGCAGTTTTACTGTATGCTTTACTCATACTGTTAGTCTTGGAGTTTTCTTTTTTATGAAGATATGCAACACTAGATTATTCCAATGAAACACGAGCAAGCAGACAACACGTCAAATTGCTTTTGCTTTGTAAAGTCAAATGAAAGCATTTAACATTCTTCCGTAATTGCTAAACTGAAGGCTAATCACAGACACCTCTAACAGCTAATGGGGGTCTGTATTAGTTAAGCTAGTTCAGGCAGGATTTAACCTTCATTTCTGTTCAAGTGATGTCCACTAGTCATTAAAGGAGAGAATTAACTGCAGAGTATCCAAGCAATCCAGTGCAACTCAGGGATGAGAGCTGCTTAAGAGCTCTTAAAATAAATTCTCTTCAGTTTCTTGTAAGTTCACTTTGCCTACATGTTATACCTACAAAACCCTTAGCAGCAGGTGAGGGTTTGGGAATTTGAGACTTCCCAGCATGCTGACCAGCACCTTATTTCTGTGCTTCCAAAATCTCACCTATTTCATGTCAATATTTATACTGACGGCTTCCAGCCTTGCACTAAGAGGCCTTGAGCTCTCTGGATCAGAGAACTTTACCCCCATAGGTCTGTAGGGCAGCTCTCAACGTGGGTTCTGGTTCGCAGCTGATTACTCAGTGCTACAGCAATTCAATTTATGAGAACATGGCTTGTCAAACCTTTAGTATATAATGTGAAAAATTAAAATACATTGAGAAATGTAAGTGTTTGTAAAGTTTCTACCATTGTGTGAGAGCGAGATGACTTTAGACCAAGCTGAAAACACAGAATAGTTGTTTGAAAACAGAAATTAATTTTTAAAAATCCTTATGTACAAGCCTTCAAGTGGCAGGTGTTAACAGAAGTCATTTAAGAGCAGCTTCTGCTAGAGCAGACTTTAGTATAGATACTTTATTTAACAGCTAGTGCCACAGTTTAGTGATGCTAAAAACCCAACTATAATACACAGTTCAAGTGAGAAAACCATAAAGAAATAAAGTAGCAAGTAATTTTTATAATAGCAAAAGTTTCCGGTGAGCTGCTTGAGATTTTTTAAACAGTATCTCATGTAGTTGAATTCCAGCCTACTAGTAAATGGGACTCTTTGGGGCAACAAAGTGTGCTGAGTCTACAGAAGGAGAAAAACGCCAAGAGAATAAATAAAAAACATAGGATGTAATTTACGTTCTGCTGAATTTAGTGTCTGCCAAGGCTAGTATACTGCTTGAAATGTTGTGTTTATCAGACATCTGGGTAAAATTTACAAAAGCTGGGAGATACAGAAATTTCAAAACCATTTGGAAGAACCTCATAACAGTTTATAGTCATGCCTCAAGACAGGTCATTTTATAACACAATGAGTATATGGTCACTATGAAACCATCCTGAAGTTCTGATTCTTGAAGATAATACAAGCTTTTGGAACTGAGTGTTTAGGCAATGTCAAAAGGATGGGAATACCAAAATACGTTTTGGAAGAGTCTGTGTCCAGAACCCTTACACCTAACAGCTAGGTCTGCAGGACAAAAGCAAGAAAATACTTTCTGTCGGAGAAGTTTTTCCAGTATTACCTTTTTCCACAGCATTAAAAAAAAGAAAATCTTTCATGGGAAGATAAAGACCTGTTGAAAATTGAAGACAAATTTCGGAGTTGTTACAATATTCAAGCATGCACTGTTTAAGGTACTCGGCTTGTGCTGAACAGTGCACAAATACTGAACACGGCACATTTGCAAAAACTGTCATCACATATTAGAAGGCCAGTGAACTGGTCTGATCCTTGCCTTGCCCATAGCACAGCTATTTCAAATTTCATCTAAAATTCCTGCATTTCAGAAGTCTCTGTATAGAAAAGCCAACAACACGAAGAAGCTCACTGAATTTAGAGTGTTCATTTGTAAGGAAGATATAAAGCTTGGCCTGTGAATATGATCAGTTCTCCTCTTGTTTGGAGAAAGGCAGGACTCAGCCTGCACTTCCCAGACCACTCTTTTCCTAATAGGCACAATATCAAACTGCTGCATTTACAAGGAGACCATACTTGGGGAATAACATTTTATCCAAAAAGTGGATGAGACACACATACTTGTATCCCCAGATTTGCTGCCAGCCCAATAGCCAGGGAACACAGTAAACCAAAGAAAAAGACATGAAAGATTCATCACCTTGAGATACATCCATGCCCTATTTTCTCATCTTCCTCCAGTTTTGGGGCCATGTCTTGCTTCTCATGTGAAAGGCCCAGAATTCTATTCACCCTCTTTAAAATAGTTCTTCTACCTATTCTCTCGCCATCTTTATACACTTTTTTATTTGCAAAAAAGATGGAAAGCACTATCACACACACAAAAAACCCCACCCATACCACACCAGAAAACCACGTAATACATTCCCGAGCACACGCAGTCAATGTAGGAAACAGAGATTCGCACCCATAACTTTCTAGGCTGAACTTTGAATGTACAGTTCCCTGGAGTCCTGCTGAGTCTGGCTCAGTAAGATAAATAAGTATCTGCTATTCCTCAGCTAGCAGAGAGAAATGTGAATTTTACAGAAAACTAACACCCGGAATCCTGGCCAAACAAGGCAAAAAACTTCAATGTGTCTCTTTCTCCTACATTTAGGATGGTTTCCAATAAGTCCAGAGTCATGTATTAAAAACATATAAAATTCCTGACAGCTTGCATTCACCGGAAGAGAAACTGAGATTAGAATCAGCTAAAAAGAACCAGGCTAAACCCAACAAAACCTTCATGTTTCAACAAATATTTGCCCAAAGGTTACAACCGAAGTGTCTAGTTCAGAACTTTAGCTGATAACCTCACAGACATAGAGCTTCTGTCAGCATGTGGTCCCACATCCACTACTTTAAGCCCATTCTTGGAACTACCTAATGGATTTTGACTTTCATGCCTTTTTTTTTTTTTTCCTGAATAAATCTTTCTTTAGCTAAAAGCATGTCTTGGCTACACCAGAGATTCCAGACTGTATTTTGCTACACACTATAAAGTAGCAAATACACTTTTGGCCTGTATGTGAAACAAAAGGCTGTACAGAAATCCCAAGGTCTCAAATACACTGATCAGACTGCTGCTGCCCTGATGGTTTTCAATTTCACTTGGGAATAAGCCATAAAATGTTCAGGGAAAGAAGCATTTAGAAATGTCCATTATATTTTTCACACTTACGTGGGGAGGTTTCTTCTCTAGTTTAGAGAATAATTTCAAGCAAAGGTTAATTACGCACCAGCTTTCTAAGAGCCTATAAAGAATTTACAGCAGGTTGGCAGCATGTGGTAGCACTGATCACCTTCCTGCTCACTTGCAAAAAGCTTCAGATTGATATCTGCCTTATGGAGAGTTAATTTTTTTTCCTTATTCCTCTTATAACTGAAACAAACAAACAGAAAGGCCGAAAATCTAGTGTTCTGCAATCTAAATCCATGAACTAAACTATACATAGCAATGAATTGCAGATCTCCTAGATCCAGTGGCAAAGCTTCTGTTAACTTCAAAGCAGCCCACATTTATCCAAAAGGAATGCAATAAAAGAACGACATCTGAGGTTCTTGAGGTTGGGTAGAAAATATGAACAAAGGAGGAAAGTTCTTTCAGCAGCAGCTCTGCAGCTTTCCCTCAGAACTGCTGTTACAACCTGTGTTCATCCACCAAGGAGCCTGAGGCCGTGACCTGCTGGAGCCACTCTCAGAACGTGCTTTAATCCCCGAAGCAACTTCACTCAACTCGTCAATACTGGTTATTGATATCTGAAGATGCAGCCTAGATACCATTTTCTCCTTAAGTTTGTGCATTTTCAGGATTTCAAAACAAATATTAACAGGTACCGAAGGCCTGCTTCTTTACTGGAAAGAGACTAAAACTTTTCACGGGATGAATTAGTATTTTTTAGAAATATTGACAGCAGAACAAGGCGACAACAAAACAGTTATTGACACACTGAATATATCATAGGTATCTTCCAGGTATCATATCCACCACATAGATACTTCTAAATTCTGTACATGCATAATTACGTTACAAACCATAATGGCACTACAGAGGCAGCTAGGTACAAATCACAGATAAAATCATGGTTCAGAACTGCATCAGTGCAAGAATTCTCCAGCAGAGCTCAGAGTAACCTGTATGCAAAGGAGAAGATCAGAACAGAACAGACAAATTAGTATCTGTACGTGCATTAAAAATCTGTAACATTGGTTTAGCATTTATGAGCTAAATAAAAAGTCCATGCTTTGAGTTTGCATTAACAATCAAGTAAACCCCATGCAACATAAACGTTACTAAACAAGCAGCCGACGTAAAATTCCCATTTTGTCTTTTTGCCAGATGATAAAAAACGATTCCCCACATGGAAATTAGATTCTTCAAAGCTACCATACTGAATCATTTAATTTGTCTAAGTACTCCTAATGCAGCTGCACACTGCAATGAGCATTTGAATTTTAGATTAAGCAAATGAAGGGCAAGGTACTTCTTCACACACACAGTTAGAAAGACTATTTCATAGCAGGATGCCACAGAGCCCACAGAGATAGACAGTAACCCAGTCCAATTTTGTCCAGCCATCAGAAGGATGGATGTAACTTTCACCAATGTTGTTTTTACTTAAATATTTAAATTGCATCTTTTTTACACCCCTCCTCTATATGTCTCAAAGCCAATGCAGGGAACTAACGTGGTGTAGGATAACAACAATTTCTACTTTGACTCATTGTCATTCAAACTTTCACCACCTTATTTATCATCACTGTAACTTCTAAAGGTCTGGTTGATGTGTTTTGGTGATTAGTCAGGACAGGCCTTCCAACTGTAAAGTCTAAGTCTGAACGCAGTGTTTAGAACGAAGTTAAGCAATCTTAAATCTCTTACTAGATCTTAATAGTCTTTATTTATTACATATTTACTAAGCCTCAGCAGTTCAGGGATGGCTGACATAATTCTACTTGTACTTTGTGTTCATTTAAAAAAATAATAATAGAAGAGCAGAAGTCTAGAGAAGAGGTTTCTAAATTATATCATAAAGCATTTATTAGTAGTCTGAGTTCTTGTTACCCATTGTTGCCAACAATTAAAATAGCCCATTAATGCTACTAATCATAGATGATGCAGACATTCATCTCTGACCTGGAAACATAATGAGACTACAAAAAGTAATGCCACCTTCAGTACTTTATCTAATTAAGAGTGAATGCCGCGATCAGTTTAGTGAGAACTGAGTACTCCATCTCTTTTTGGAGAATGAGAGAGCACCTATTAGATTTAAGTGGCCATAAATATTTTGTCAGCAAAAGAAAATGAATTGAAAACGTCATCAGAAAGGATGGTATGCAGGGAAAAGAAATTTCTAATATGAAAAGTTGAATAGAATATACTTAAAATCCATTTGAACAGTTTCCCTAACCACATCATCAATTCCTCCATTTTGTGTGGTTTTAACGTACACAGGTCATTCTCCTGTTGCCATAAGCATGATCTTATTAATTCTAAGTGAAGGACTCAGTCCTGGCAGGTCTGTAGGCACCCTGAGAGCCTCATATGGTACCATACACTCATATGCTCAGCAATGCCACCCCAACCATCAGACAGAAGCAGGGGCACTGACAGTTTTCTACAGGCATCAGAAGCATGCATGTGGTTATTATAAAGATTCAACTCTACAGTCCTGCAGAGCAGACTAGAATGGTTGTAATCCATGAAAAGGAATAGAAACAGCTAAAAACGGATTAAACATCTGCACACTATCAAAGTGTGCTTTGTCTTAGGTACAGTTACATATCTTGGAAAAGACTCAGTGGATCAGCTGGGCTAGCATTAAATACTTTAGTAGTGCATCTCTCAGAATGGTCTTATTTGAATGACTGTTTCTCGTCCTGCTGCACTATTTAGGAAGTGGATAGGGTACGTTAGGAAGTCACCCAATTTCCCCAACAATGAAACAGAACAGTTTGCTGGTACTACCAATACTAGATGGGAAAAGTTTTTAAGAATCTACAATGCACCCGAGGATCCCGAACCCTCTAAGTTTCGAGTCTACCACCAGTAAGCTTCACGCAGAGAAAACTAAAGTTTATAGCTAGTGCTATAAGACAAGCTGTCACTTTGTCAAATGATTTCTTACTAAACCTGACTGCGAGCATAAAGCATTGACATAATTTATTAGAACAATTAGAATGCATCCTTGTTGTCTTCTAATTAGATTATTCCTTGTACTGGTAATTACATCAGACAGGAAAAGAATAACGGCTTCAGATTTCTAAAATCATCTGTAGAGTACGTGAGGAGAGAATGACCAATAATGCTAAACTACTGGAACACAAATTCCCAGAGAGAGATACTTTATCATGAGTGATTCTTTAAATGATCAGTGTTATTTCTCTAAGTCCAAGTTACTTTCACAAGCACAAACACATGGGAATAGACACTGAAATACTCATGAAAAACACTGAATAATAACTGTATTTTGAGGGCTTCTAGGTGAAGGGTACATTATTGTCTTCTTCCATTGACCAGAAGCGAGAGCTGTCATTACATCATCTTTATACAGACAAAGGGAAGAAGAAACTGCTGCAGAACACCACTCCTCCCTTGTACTTCCAACAATAGAGATGTTCCACAACACCTGATTACTTCTAATATCTAAAAACAGTTAATAGTGTATCTGTTAAATTATTTTCTCAGTGTGAATGCCATCAACTGTAACAGAAAACGGTTCACCCACGCAATCTTTTCTTTACCATTTCCAAACTCCTCTGAACTCTGTTAGAACTCTGTATTGACTATGTCAATCAAAGTTGCCCTAAACTTTAAGAATCATTAAATATTTTACAGCTAGGAAAAAATACAACAGAAAGGAAACGGGGGGAGAACATGAAAAAAGAAACATGTTGGGGAACAGGTGATATAAAATATTACATCTTCTATGTTCCATCCTTCAAGACATCCCATTCACTCCAAGAGATTCAGATTAGGGGAAGACTTCAAGTAGTTTTCCACTATAAAAATGCTACTTTTTTTCCTGAAATTCTGCTTAATCCTTGTGGAAGTTTTTGTTGCTCACAGTGCCACTTTCACATGTTACCCACTTCACTATCAGCTTTGGGTGAGAGGAAGGGAAAGGCAAAATAGGTATTTTTTTCAGATACATCAAGAAATTCAAAAACCAAGAGGTTTCCACACCACAACCTCTACACAAATCACACTCATCTTTTACCTAGAAAAGTATCCGGACAACTGCTTGAAATAGGAAAATGGTACCCAGATGAAACAGCCTTCACCATGCTCTGCTAAAACTGAAGTCTGCATCAAAGCTTTAATCTTGATGGCTTCCCAAGAGAGTGCAAGACTTAATCATAGATCTTAACAGATGAACATACAGTCTATAAATCAAAATTCATTAGAAAGCTTCACCTGGCACTCAGCTGTTCATTTATGCCTTTCATACTTAGAAATGAGAAATAATGTATGCAAGTGATAAATGCCACCAAAAAAGCCCCAAGCTTCCCTTTCTCACAACACAAGCTCTTAAGTTTGGCTAAAGGACCTTCTAGTGGGAAAGAGGCACAAGTAGTAAGATATACAACATGCACATGCACACACATTTCCTTCCCTACTGTGGGCTTAACCACTGGATCCACACAACTTGTTGGCCCACGGTTTAAGATGCTCCCTTCCCTCCAGAGGAATATAGGACCTGATTACTAATCACAGAAGCAGAAAGGCAAGATCTAATCTATCCTTAAGTCTCGAAAGCTGAAAATACTGTTATTTTTGTGACAGAGTAACTAAGGAAAGCTCAAATCAGAAAGTGATCCCTGAAACAGTGTCTTACCTTAAAAGTAAAATTATCATTTTATATTATCAAAATAAATGCCCTCGACAGTCCTCATTATCATCTCAGCAAAGAAGATCTGGAGAAAAATATGCAGTAGTTTTTTCAGTGCTCACTCTGGAACAACCACAGCTGCTAAATTCAAGTAGAAAATTCAGCCTTTTGCATTCTTTACTTTCAAGGATACCTGGGACAAGCAAAGACCTGACTTATCTATTGCTCAGCCAGTTTTCCTAAATGGACTGCAAATAATTTTCTGAAAGCTTTGTAAAAGTCCAGGTATTTTTCTATGCAGTAAAAAGACAACAATCTTAAAATTCTTTTCCATCAGACATTTCCACATCAGAGAAACTGTGCAGCAGCAGGCAAATAGGAGATGATACAGTACAGGTGATTGCACATATCTTCAGTAAAGAAGATATTGAGAATAAGTTCTTTTAAGATTCATCCCAAGTCTGAAGTACTTTTATCTACTTGGCAGTTCAGAGTTTGTTTAGGGTGTTTCTATGGTTTCTGGGGGGGGACTAGGAGGACAGGGCTGGAAAAGAGAAAGGGGATTTATATGCCTTGAAACAGACTCTTCTCAGCCTATTAACAGGAAGGAACCCTACTCAGAGCCAACACAGTTAACTGCTGATGAAGAGTTCACGTTTTATGAATCCAATGGATTTGTAACTGAAACCAACAAGATGATTATGCCCAGGAATTTTTATTTGCAAAAAAAGCATTTACAGTGGTTCACACAACTGTAGGAAAGTCTCATAGCAGTCACCTGACAGCACAACAGCAAAACCACAAAGAACATGAATAAACTGAAGGTCTAGAATCACACCAATGAGACCACAAAGATACGTAGACAAAGGAAGGAAAGAAATACATGCTGTCAAACAACTACAGAACTGATTTTTTTAAAAATCACCCAGGAAATCTAGAGATCAACACAACATGTGTTTCCAATTGTTCTTGTGTAAATCTTCCAACTGAAAGCTCACCCATAGGAGTACAGAGGTGTAACTTGGAGACAAAAGTATGAAATAAATTTGTTGCACAGATTTTCATTAAGGATTGTCTTTAAGTATTGTAAGTTTAGAAAGTCAGTATATTCCTGTAAGCCTGTTTGTTTACAAAGCACAGCTATGGGTAAGCTACCATTTGGTTTGTTCATAAATCGCTTATAAATAGCTCTAAAATTCCAACCAATAATCTCAACAAAGCAGTCGTCACCAGCAGCCAGCATGAAGTCTGAGAAAACTGGCAATAGTATCAAATCTTTTAAAAGTAATTTCTACCACCTTCCACAATTATCAAATATAAATTGTAGCCTCCCCAGTGACTGCTGCAAGGCATACTTTTTTCTTTTCCTCTTTTTTTCTTTTAATTCTTTTATGTATCTCTAGAGAGGTTTGTTTCCTGAACTGCCCCCTTTCACAGAAAACAGTTCTAATTATATTAGAGATAACTGTAAGGTTTGAAATTGCTTAGAAACTGTTAAAAAAATTGAGTTTACACTTCACATAAAATTCCTTTCCGCATTTTATTCAACAACCATAATTTTACCATCTAGTCACTAGACTGAGACTCTTGTTACCTGAGTTCGTTACTTTGCTGTGTCACAAACTTCAAGAGTAGTTTTTCACACATCACTTGCTCTTTCTGTGGCTCTAATGATGGCCAGTTCAGTGATGTCTGTGGAGCCTTCAGATGTAAAGAGTAAGAAATAAAGGAAAAAAATAAACCTGGGGATGTCCCCAGTTCACACCAGTACCTGAGGACCTTCCAGCCGCTTGCAAACTCAGAACATTATTGCAATTCAAATAAGCAACTGCTGTTTTTCAGAATGGTAGAAAATACAAAGCAAAATACATCTTTACACTGATACCTGCAACACTAAAGTTTTCAAAAATAAGGCTTGAATGCACACTTGAGAACTTACAGGGCTTTGGACATGAAAAAGCATAATATAACCTCCTCCCTCCACAAACACCAGTGAAACCTTGTTCCTAAGATAGGCGTCCTGTAAAGGACTTAGTTACTTCACCAATAGGACAGCATATTAAAGGTGCATTTAAAAACAAAAAGAAATCAGGTGGCTGGCAAAGTCATGGTGAGACACATTAAACATGGATCATAATAATTAAAATACAGAAGAAAAAACTGTAATTTACTCAAGACTCCTAGCAAGTTTTAGATGAAAATGACATCCTGTGGGTAGCAAATCAGCATGATCTGGTATTGCACATTTTCAAACTATTTAATGAACCTTTTTATTGCTGTTATTTGTAATTTGAAAAATAATTTACAAAGAAAGAAATGTTTGAAAGCATTATATTTAGCCCCAAAAGCTTAAAAAGCCTGGCAATAACTCTGAACTCTTTGCACATTTGTCATCCCTAAAATAAGTAAAAGCCGAGAGCATGTGATAAGCAAAGATGAGATGGGAGAAGATGCCCATCCCGGGGGAGAGGAGTCAGGTAGAACTGTTCATTTCTTTCATACAAATTCCTAGAACTGCAGGTTCAAATTTCCTGCTTTTTTTTTTTTTTTTTAATCTATAGAAGCTTTACTATTATTATAAATAACAGCAACACTGCTACAGCATCACCTTACTCTTACACTACAGATACTTTGCACTAACATTGAACAAAGGGGAAATGTAGATCCTCCGGTTCACATAAGCAAACTAATGAACCAGGAGAATGGGTAGGTAAGAAGTCAAGATTTTAGGTCCCTGAAGCCAACAGGCAGTCAGGAAATCAACTCAATCTCCCTTGATTTTGCTCTCTGAAAAAAAATAAAAATTGCATAATTTTTTTTTAACATGTTTATGTATTTTTAAACTATTCTGCTTGTTCCACATGGCTGCTGTATCTTCTGGGGGAATAACACAGCAGGTAAAAGTGCTTGTAACATAACAGTAAACACTTCTAATTCTTGCCAGTCTAGGTCTCCATTCATCTTCACCTACATCCTATGCATCAGCAACTGTAAACAAACTAAGATTTCAATAAATCTGATAATCACATCTTTGAAGTGTTTTCATAACATGCAAGGTTAAACCAGTGTCTAGCTTTTCTGAGAAGGAAGGATAATCTGCAAACCTGTGCAAGACTTACAGTGGTGTGATTAGAAAGAAGAACATTGATTCTGCCTTGGTTATTTTGTCAACCTCTACTAAACAATTGGCATTTTCCACCAAGATCTGCAAAAATAAGGATCAGGCACTAAAAAAAACCAACATATGGCACCATTAGGTGAGATGAAAGCTATCTTAAAACATTTAATGCGTGAACTCATGGCAAGACCTTTGGAAGCTCGTATGTGCCAGTTCCCCTAGACCACTGTGACACCTAGGGCATTATATGGAATGCAACATCATGAAATATACAAATGTCTAAGCCATATATCTCCATTTCTACACTCTCACAAAACCTTCAGTAAAGGAAAGCCAGCTTTCAGGATTTCTTATTCAAGTTGGTAAGGATGAAATATGCTATTATTAATTAAGATGAGAGAAAAAGGTTTTACCCATTTGGCATAGAAATATCCACTCCCTTAAACCACTGACAGATGTTCAGTGAAGTGTTAGGCCATCTATGCCATTTTCCGTAGTCTGCTGTCAAGATCTTCAGCAAACCTCATTACCTCTTCTGGCAGTTCTGCTCCTGCACTGAAAGCTTATCTGAACTGCACATAACATCTTGTTCTGCACTATGGCCGGGAAACGTAAGGCCAAGACCGCAGCCTTCATTTGCTGTTTCCCTGCTTTTACTGGCATCTCTCTCAGCCCAAATGTTTCAAAGATAATTATTACATCATGCTTTTCAAGTAGATATTTAAGTGCCTATACAAATAAGATTTGCACAAATAATTTTATGGATCTATGGCTCATATGCTTAAGACACAGCTGGAGTGTCCTTGGAGATTATGCAGTTACTTGCTTTTTCATGGAAAAACAGCAGAAGGTCTTAGCATTCCTCTAGCCCTTGAATATGCTGTCAAAGACAGGATCTTGAACTCCAGGACCCTGGAGCAAATACAAAATTATTCTAAGATATTTTCATACCCTTGCATAAATTCCAATAACTTCTCACATAATGCACAATCTACATTAGGCATAAATGTATTATTAGAGGAATAAGACATACAGGCTTGGTAGAGGCAAGCTGAGTAAGAACAAAATAGCAGGTATTTCACAGAAGGTAGAGTAATTTCAAAAACCTTTCCAATGATCTTTTTCCACCTATTCAGGAACCACTGTATAGGGCATGAGAAAGTTTTTATATACTTTCTCAAAATTAATCAAATTAGATCAATGCTGAGTGTTTCTAAATACTTATTAACCTTTATGTCCAAAGCCTTTTGTCTCAGCCACCTCTTTTACCTTAAGTGTTTTTCTCTATTTGTTAAAGCCATTATACCAGCATTACTAGGCTTAAAAATCTAGCTTAAGAAAGAGCACAGGTGATCAATTTAAACCTCAGTTTCAGCCAGAATTTAAAGTTGATGTTCACACAAATCACATAATCTGTATATATATATATTCAACAGGGTCTGCACTGGCCCAACTACCAAAGTCATGTGAGAAATAAGGTGCAACCACTGACCAGAATTCTGAGTACAGAAACCATTCTTACAAGGAAAACTGTCTTTTCACAAACAGCACACTCTACAGGTAATACATCGAATAAACTGTAGCAGCAGCAGTACAGTTCTTAGTTGCATTTATCCTAAGGGTGCTACTACAGCAAACTTTCTCTTATCCAGACCCTCCAACAGAATAATAAACAATTTGTTTTCTAAGTTGAAGTATATTAACTAGTGATGCAGTATTAACTTGATCTTATCAATGAAAGCCACAGAATACAAATTTTTACTGATATACATCAGTATTATATGATAGTAATTCATAAGGAGGAATAATTATGCCAATGTGAGAACTTCCAGTGCTATAGCTGCATTCAGAAGAAGAAAGCATTTTCCCAATATAAATATGCTGTCATAAGAAAAGCAGAAGAAAAGAGTAAAAATGTGCATTTCAATACAGCACAAGTAACATCCCCATTTAACAAGGTGCTTCAAGTTTCTCAAGGGAGTTGTTTATTTGTACTATAACACACTACACTTCACGTTCCCATTATGCCATGTGTCATCCGTCTTTCTAGAAGAAATCTGTGTTGTCAATATCTACTTTATTGCTCAGTAAATTTTCGTTACACATGCCATTATGCCTACATTCTGTTATTTCCCTAGTATACTTGCCACTTTTTATATTTTTCTAACAGTGATATGTATTTAAATTCACAAACAATAGAATCCCATAAGTAGCCATCTCACCTAGGCAACCTTTTTACCAACAATTAACATTTCTCTTACTCAAGGATAAATAAATTATTCACTAAACAAATCATGTCTCCATTGACTTACTATTTATTTTCTTTGGAAAAGGACTTGCAGGTTGGTTTGTTCCACTTTAAAGCATGATAACATTTCTTTGCCCAGGGCCTGGCAATGGAAATCAGCCAAAAACTCTTAACCTGGAATCACTTACACACCTTCACCCAAAAGACTGAAATCGATTTACCAAGCAGGATTTTAACATATCTGCAGCCATAGGCAGAGTCTAGAAGTTATTTCCATACATTATTAAAAAAAAAGCCCCAACAAATAACAAACCTTCCAGCCAGTAATCTTATGTGATACATAAAACCACTGCATTAAAATTCAAAGGTGCATCTCTCTCAGGGCTTTCGAATACCACTGATCTCAGAGCTTTGGGAAGCTTTTCTCCTGCACACACTTCACATTGTTTCCGAAGGCAGAAACAGTTTGAATTTCTCGAAATATTGCTCTGCTTCTCAAATCCCTACAGTGACCTTGTTCAAGCTGATGCTGCAAGTTTAGAATTGAAAACCAGTGCCGCAACCATCACACCAGTGCCTCGTGTCTTCTTCAGTCCAAGGGAATCTTGCTTTGCGAGGAAAAGCAGCAGTGGCCAAGATCCATCTCTCATGCATGGGAATGATACCTTTACCATTTGGAACACTAAAAATGAGAGTTTCACAGAAACATTCACAGACTCATAGAATCACAGAATGTCAGGGATTGGAAGGGACCTCGAAAGCTCATCCAGTGCAATCCCCCCATGGAGCAGGAACACCCAGATGAGGTTACACAGGAAGGTGTCCAGGCGGGTTGGAATGTCTGCAGAGAAGGAGACTCCACAACCTCCCTGGGCAGCCTGGGCCAGGCTCTGGCACCCTCACCATGAAGAAGTTTCTTCTCAAATTTAAGTGGAACCTTTTGTGTTCCAGTTTGAACCCATTACCTCTTGTCCTATCACTGGTTGTCACCGAGAAGAGCCTGGCTCCATCCTCCTGACACTCACCCTTTAGATATCTGTAAACATTAATGAGGTTAATTAGCCTAAAAGCATCTTCCATGTTCCTTCAGGAAGACAAAGAGTTTGTCTGAAGTAACAAACAAAAAGCTTCTCATCAACTCTGCTCATTCTATGGTAGAACAAAACACCATAAAAATGTCTCAACAGAAATATTTTTCAATGGTATTTAGAAGTTACCTGCCTCAGAAAATCCTGAATGCTGAAATGGTTTGTTGGTACAAAACCTACATTTTATTACTAATATTTTTAACATTTTTATTTCTTTCGCAGCTCTGCTTTGCTATTCTTTTTTTCAAACACCACCACTTCCACCCCCAAATGGTAAAAGTCATCAAATCCTTACCATTGGCCTCTCAAGGGAAATCTATTTTTTAAAATAAATATATATGGAACTCAGTCTTTACATAATATAAATAAAGCTAGTTTAAGTAATACCGCCTTCCCTTTTTATCTTCAAAACACCACAGGTCTATCACTCCTGCCAGCAACATTCCTGTTTCCCATGTTAATATTATTGCAAAGTGAAAAGAATATCTTTCAGAGAGATTTTGATGAAGGTGTTCTAAAGTAGCACTAAAAAAGTCAAGAATAAATCATTTCTCTAGTTTTGAAGAATGTTTCAGATCAGTACATGCTAGAGAGAAATCAGATTTCAGGAGATTATTTGTATATGTATGTTGAAGTTTGTCAAGGCTTTTATCTTGCTTGATAAATACTCACTGTCTATAAAAGAGATGCCTGTAAGAGCTGCATTTACTTACATTCCCTGGTCCTGCTTTTCAAGCCTGCTTAAGTACAGAAGTCTTGAAAAAAATATATATTTTGTTTCTGTTGAAAAAAAAAAAAGAGTAGTATTGACTCCCATCTTTGTAGTTCTACACAAAACAAGCCAAGTAGAAAGGGTCACAAAGAGAAAAGGAACTGTTCCTCCAAGGAAAGGCTTTAGTGAGGTAGAAAGAAAAGCATAAAACATCTCTGGATGCTTTGAGTGGAACATGGGAAGGTGCATAAAGAAAAATATACAAGGAACTTGAAAGCTTAGTGAGGTATACTGTGTCCTCTCAGAAAATGGCTGCTATATGAAAGCAAAAGTTATTGCCCTAAGGGAAACCTGCATTTTCTTTGCTGCTTTTGTTTGTTTTTCGTCATGTTTTCCTGCTGGAGTGACACTTTACAGCAAGGCAGAGGTGTCAATAGGTTTCAATGTATGGAAATTGCACATACAACAAAAAATGTATCCCGGCTGTCACATGGAGTGTGTACATTGGTTAGAACTAATTGGCAGAACCTATTGTAAACTTCTACTTAGGGGCTAACCCTTATCACAAATGAAAAACATCTGTTTTAACTACTATCAGACTCTTCAGGTGCTCCCTTCAGATCAAGAAAGATACTAAGATCACAGAAATTGCACTTGTACAGTAAATCAAGTCTGCTTATGCAGGGGGCATGAACAACAGATTTACTCCTGGGGATATGTACCAAAGAATGTGGGAACAGGTACAGCCACAGTAAAAGTTCACAGTAGTAGTGGTTTGAGTAACAGTCCATTGAAATCAATGGAACAAGTCTAGGCTGAATGTCAGATACTGAGAAATAGCTCGAAAATTAAATTGTATCATTTCGGGTACAACTGCAAGTTTAAAAAGAAATGAGAACAAGAACATGTCTTGTACTTCCTTCTGAGCCAGGTTAACTTAAAAAGCTTACCAAAACAGCACGTTGACCACGATGCTCATTCCAAGCAACTCTGAAAACCTGGTAACCCCACAGCAGAGGTAAAGCAGCTTCTCCACCAGGACAGCCAGCTCCGGAAAAGGTTCACAGCCCCACATCACCTAAACTTTCCACATTTCAGTACAAACCACTGCAGCAAGGCAAGACATTCTCTTTCCAGTTGAGCAACTGAAGGTATCTATCCCTTTCTCCCAGCCGCTGAAGCCAGCCACATTCCCTCTGCACAGCACAGAGACAGTTCACAGTCTGTATCTGAGGATGACATGCAGCATTTGGTAAGTTTTTCTGAAGGGAATTAGTGGAATTAATGGCAGTAGTGGAATTAGGTTTGGGGGTCGTTTGGTGTTTTTTGGTGTTTCTCTTTTTGTTTTCTCTTTGGGTTTTTTGTTGGGTTTTTTGTGTGTGTTTTTTGGTGTTTGTTTGTTTTAATACAGTTAACTGGAAAATAATAGAAAGAATTGAAAAGTTTGACACAAGGAGAAAGGAAAAAAATCAGCAAAGGAACAAAGACTAATGATGCAATGAAAGCAGTAGGTGAGGTGGCTTCACTGGCATCACAGCAACAGCAAAGGAGGTTAGAGCTTTTATCACACAGTGCAAGATTGGGAAGGGCTTGGATGCTTTGGCATAGTCACAAGAGAGACACAGAAGAGTCACTATCAATCCATCTTTCCCTGAACAGCACTGGTGCAACTGAACTAACTGTATCTGAAAGAAAAATAAGTCAGTCAATGAAAAGAATAAGCTTGAAACTATTTGACTCTAATCATCAAAGTATGATAGAAACAAGTGAATGGCATTTTTGAAAAGAAAATAAAAAATAAATCTATATTTGATCTAGCTCAGGTTTCCTTTGTGTCAGCACTTTAAATAACACAGCAAAGGTGCTGACAATAGTTCTGTCAACATTACTGTGAAAGCTAGTAAAACTAAATGAGGTTTTAAATACTGCTTATATCTAACTGATGGCCTGAATTATAACCTAAAAGCAAGGCTCTACTCAGAATACCCCAGTTTTCAATGTATTTGGCCTATGTAGAAACAAAGCAAACTAAAATAGAAAAGCGAAGTCATTCTTCATGTGAGAGAAGGAAAAACCCACCAGCTATTCCCAATCTTGTCAAGTTTCTAATTCAAAATTATTTTCAGAATATTCCCCATTTACTATCAATGTAATTAAACTGCAGCTATTAAGACCTCAAGTACTATATCTTGTTCATAAATTCTGACGTTCCTTTAGTATGTTAACAGTGCAATCTATATTGCCACAATTGTAATAAAAGCAGGTAGCTGCTGAAAATATCATTCAAGAGAAGAATTATTGTTGAGGTGTTTACAGAACAGTCAGCATAAGAATTATTTATTCTTGTAATCAGGGAGAAAACAGTAATAGTAAACAGAATATCCAGCAGGCTAAAAATACTGAATTGTGTTAATAAGTTGTGTGCAATTAGCTCTTGCAGCCTTCTGGACAGAACTTGTTTCTCTTCCACTCAGCTTTACTTGTACCCACTGCAGTGGAAATTCTGGCTCCCACTACTGAATTATGGACACAGTCCAGAGCACCTGAGAACAGTCTCCCAAGCCCAGATTTTAGCTCAAAGCATGGGAAACAACTGGTACAAGTAGTGGAATATTTGGCATCCTCAGCATAACATTTCTGTACACGCATCAACAGCCAGAGTAGCCACCCCTGTGAATACGCCCCAGCAATATCACCCATTTCCACAGCTTCTGCTGCAACTTTTCCCGCAGGGTAATCCATGGTACGTTCTCCACATCCCAGTCAGCGATGTTGGACTGTGCTCACAATAAAAACCTTTTCTGAACTGTACATGCTTTACTCCCCCATAAGGAAAGAGCAGGGCCACGGCCACTGTTAAACAGCCACTTGCAAATTGCACAATTCACTATGACGAAACTGGCACTTCAGGCAGTATTAAGCAGCAACTTATAAATTTTGCTGTTCCTTAGGAAACAAAAAGCACAGAGAAGCACTATTTAGCAGTAACGTGTAAATCTAATCCTCTGGTGGAAGAAAATCATCTCTGATTGCACTACATAGCTCATACGACGTGTCAAGTACCTGCTTTATTACACCTGAAGGTATGCTGGAGTTGCTTTTCTTACACAGAGAAAAATTTACAAGTTGTTGCTTAATGTTACCTCTTGGTATTCCCTTGTAAAGGGCTGAGAAATTTACACAGTGTTTCTGAACACCAGTAATTTTGTTCTGTAATGGAAGGCAAAACAACTTCAAGTTTACCCGCAGGTCTCATGGTACAGTGCATGATTTTGTCCAATTCTGTAAAGTCATTATTTTCCCTTCTAGAACATTTCAGTATTTTCTTCTTTCTTCTGAACATTAAATCTGACATTTTGTGCTTTCTGTTGATTTAATGAAGAGTTTAAGTGCTAGAAACACTGGTATTTCCATTCAGTGTAATTAATCACAATTCAGATGGGGGCATATAGAAATTAAAAATAAAAGCAAAGTAGTGCTACAAAATGCAGTAAAGTTTCTGCTCCTAAAAACCCTGAAGAGCAATAATGGGTAAAACTGGCACAACTGCCAAATGGAGACACTTTCTCTATACCAGAAGAGAGAGACGTTAGTTTTAAAATGCTAAATAAGACATTGTGGTACCTCAATAAAACACAGGCAGCTAAAATGTCATAAAATATAAAGCATAAAACTCCATTGTCTTTCAATATGAGAGAAAGGAATTCAGAGCAACAGCCAAATCCCAGTGGCAGATGAACTTTTCACCAAGAAATAAGGCACAATTTTAGCTGCTTTTTCTCTCTGAAGAAATTCTTAAACAACACATGCTTATTATCTCAGAGTAAAGCATTAAGAAAACCCCACCTGGCAGTCACACTAATGGTATAACATAGCCCCCAGAATATTTTCTCCTAACCACAAGCAGGTTATAATTGCCAGTGCAAGAGATTAAAGGCCACTTTATAACTTCTCAGTGCCACTCTGTCCTTACAATGTTGTAATTATGACTGGTGAAGTAGATCTTGAATTTGCACAACTCTTCCAAATACTGATTATCTGCGTTCTGCAGACATCTGCAAATACACACAAAGCTGCCAACTTTCACTGAATGTTAAACAGGGTCTGCTGTTCTTATATTCTTTTTAAAAACCCAATGCTTTATGTCTATAAACAAGGCCACTTAGTCATTTTCTTACAAGTTATTCATGTAGAAACTATAATGTTCTGTTCTTCCCGGAAGCTTATAATATATCACATAGATAACAGCATTTGAAAAGATTAAGCATGAAACACAGGAAACACCAACAAAATTCAAAGTATACCTGAGTCATCACTGGAGAAATTCCATTATGTGTTAAAGAGTAGGTAGGAATGCATGGGGGCGAAGGGGAGAGGAAAAAGGGGGGGGGTGGGAATAAAAAACAACAACCACCACCACCACACAAACACAAAATCACCACACATGACAATGCAAGTTTCGAAGAATAGATGCATGTAAGCACGGTGCAAGCATAAAGCCCTCTCCACTGGGAACTGGCGCTTAAAAGGTATTAAAGAAAAATTAATCATTCTATACAAATTCTTTCATATGGTAGAAAGACTTTACATTCAGAAATAAAGTCCGTTTACTACTCATAAATAGTAATGCTTAGAATGAGCATAGACCAAGATAAATGGAAGAACATCTCTATTAGCTGACAGAATAACACAAAACAAAGCAACACTAATGAGCATCAAACCAGGTGGTTAAGCCTTTGAATTATACAAACTGACCTCGGACACAAACAGTATGCCATAAAGTATCAAACACAAACTACGCTAGAATTAGCCTCATATACACCCAATAGAGCATAAATCTCCACTTAAATCTCCTAACACACGCAAAACACTTGCACAAATGAAGCAGTGAGAGAAGACTTTCCCCAGCTGGTGAGACAGAGTGCAACATTCTGAACTTCTGCACCTGAAGCTAGAAAAATTTGCATATTTGAGAATTAGAATATGTTTTTTTAGAGGTTGAAAGACTAACCAAGCAGCCTGGGAATTTCATCATTGAAGGTTTTTGAGAATAACTTCAATAATAGCAGCAATGGTCACCAATTCTACATTTGGAGATTCAGCTGGGCATTAAGCAAGGCAGCAGATCAACATCCTCAGAAATTTGACGAAATAAACAAATGGTTGACTTGATTTGTTGCTGGCAGTAATCATGCTTTAAGGAGATGTTTGGACTGGATGACATACAAGTTCCTTCCACAGGCTGCCCATCCATGCTGTGGAATCTCCCAGTCCTGGAGATTTTTAACATGCAACAGACAAACAAACCCAATTTCAAGTCCAAGTCAGCTCTGTCTTGACCAGGAGTTGGACTAGGATCCAAGTATAACATGGAGCTCATTAATTACAACCTTCGACATGCCACTGGCCCTGGCTCTGCTCACAGATCCACCAGCTCAATACCTGTCAGCCGCACAAGGGCTGCAAAGCCTAGTGGTGATGTGAGAGATGAGACCCAGCATTCCCAGTGTGAACCTTCCACCCGAAGTCACACAGCTCCTCCGTGTCAGAGCTCGGAAAGAACAGAGCTTCCCACACTCTAAAGCCTTTTTATCATACAGTATACCAATAGAAAAGTAGTAAATATAATATTTCAGTATTAATTTTTGTTTTGTTAGTTAACAAAGATCAGAGGGACTTTTAAAATTGCTATGGTTGCTTTGTAAAGTCCGAAACTGGAAAAATAAAATTTCATGTTACCTATATCAAAGGAGATTCAGATTTTCAACACAGTTTTGCACTTATTTACTTGAGAAGTCACTCTTTAAGCAAGCAAGGATTAGTAGCAATACCACAATTACTTATAATAAACTCCACTACTTTGCCAATTATCTCAACAGAGTTGTATTGGTGCCAGAGTCTGAAAAGAAAATGTTCTTAGTGATCAGCACCTCTTGACACAGCATTGCATCATGCCAGGACACAGAGCAATAATTGTAATTTAATAATGTTGTCTGCAGCGCCCAGCCAGCAGCTGTAAGCACAGAGAATAAGCAAGAGTTTCAGCACAAGAAAATGGCAAAGCTGCAATAACTAATAAAATGTCCTTTCTTTTCTGTTTCTGGTACAGTAGGCAGGGTTAATTCTGAGGCCCAGAGATGAGAAAGATCATTCAAAACAGTGAATTAATTCAACAATCTGAATGTCAGACCTTGCAAGAGAGCAAAACAATTAAAAATGCTAAGCACAAAAGATTCATCCTCTCTGCCTACCTGGCTTATTGAGATAAATCAGTTTAACACTCATGACTAAACACATAGGTGTCACTTTCCACAGCAAGTAAACAAGAAATTGAACGAACTTCTTTTAGCACAGAAATAAAATTTAAAGTACCCAGAAATCTCAAATAATCAAATAAATGTTACTCAAACCACTGAGTTTAGAGCTCAGTTCATTCAAATCCTGAAATACTGGGGAAAAAAAAAGTGTTTGAAAGAAAAACTGTGACTTTTCATTCTTCATTGTTTGTCCTGCAACTGAAGTGTACAATCATTTTCTTTTTATAATATGAAAAGAGCTTTAAAGCTCCCATTAAAATGAATCTCTTTGTCTTTGCTACAAAACCTCAACATCACACTAACTCACCAAGCTCTACAATTTCTGAACTTTCTGTGTCTCTAAATGACAAACATTAAACCTCAAAGTGTAATGCAGGAGCAACTAGTTCATGTATTAATGGTTTGTCGAAAGTATATTCATATTTGCAGAGATAATCTCCAAGTCCTACAACACCTAGTACAGGCTAATCTTCTTAACTGAAGGCGATCTATATGTAAAAAGTAACCAACATGCATTGTTGTGGTATATCTTCTATCTTTTTCTTTCGCCCTACTCCCAAATTTATTTTTTCCCCAAAGGCATCACTTGGGAATGGCAAACAGAGCCCTTAGCAAGAAAACTGACAGGAGTGGGAAAACCTAACTCACAACCCAGAACTACCATGTTACCATGAAAGTTTCTAGACATGTTATTTCCTCTATTAAATTCAATCTGCATTATGTTTCATTACCTTGGTTTTGCTAATGTATAATACTTAGGTAGTTAAGAGCACTGCTGATGGTGGTGATAATCATTTTGCACATAATTAATCTCAAGGGGCCTCCGAGTACTGCAGATTTACCAGAGTGAGCACCTATCCCATTACCCTTAGCAGTCTTAATTTAAGCACTTACACATAGAGACAAATTGTACTTGTGACAGGTATTTAAAGTCTGGCATCTTCTCAGAAATTATAAGAAATCACACCTAAGCACTGTTTTCAAGTAAAGGTGAGAGCATGAAGTTCACATATGTATTCGGCAGTTTTGCAAGTATTCAGAAAATCATATGGGTATGAGTTGGACAATTCAAAAGCAAAACACCATTTATACGTGTTTTCCTACAGAAAGAAGTTTTGAGTCATTTTTGTTCCTTCTTTTTTTCAGCATTTAGACTCAATCTTGACTTATTTGGAGGAGCCTATCAGTCTAATGTGTCTGTGTTACAATGTTACCCCTAAGTTCCAATCATTACAGTAAGCAGAACCAACCTTATTGATATAAGAGACTACATATGCACCTGTTTGAGAGGGGACAAGAAGCCATTTGTCTAAAGTAAAGTATACTCAACTTGACAAGAACAGAGGTGCTTACGCTGTGTCTTACCTATGGTTGGTGATTTCCTCAAACTGATGATGAGAAGACCTTGCCAACCCAGGTACTGGTGCTTTTCAAGGCTCACTGCCCCACCCCCTGCCTAAGCCTTCCCTGTAAGGCTCATCTCAGGCAACCCAAATGCACAAGCATTCTTCATTAAAATAGTAAAAATATTCATTTCCTCCTTATTTATGACAAAGACATGGTTCAATAAGAATGCACAGACTCAACTCAGCAATAAGATATGTTAAGAACTTCAAACACTTTCAAAAACTCAAAAATTTATGGTTATTTTTAAGACACCTCAATTCCCATTTGAAAAGAAACAGAATGCTCCCTCCTTAGCACACAGCACAGTTCAATTATTTTTGGCTCTGCCACAGTGATTACTGTTTTGCTTTGTTATTTTCCAAATTATCAGAAAAATATAACTTCAGGACCTGGCTATTGGGACTATGGTATCTGAACTTCCACCTCTGCTGTTGCAGCCAAACATGTTCCCTGTTCACATCAACAGTAGCAGTCAAGAGACTAATGTAAAAATACAACTTCTGTTTGAACCCCTACTTCCATAAGACTTACAGAATCTGCACTCCTCATTCTTATCACTTTTTAAATGCTTTTAAACATTGACTGTATTAACTAATTAATATGATATTAACTAATTAATCTCTCGACCAAAGAGAGAGAAACTAGCTCTGGGAAATGATTAGTTTGGAAGTTAAATTAATTAAAAATAGTACTGCAGTGGCCGATTTTAATCTCATACTTCTCATGAGAGCATGGAATCACTCACAGCTGCCACAATTTGTGATAAATCCATGGAGAGATTCCATGATGGGAGTGGAATTAATTTGTGTCACCCCTAAGAGAATATGTGCTCACTCAACAGTACCTACATTAAACAATATTAAAAACACACAAATCGAACAAACCAAAATAATCTATTGTTTGAGCTGGTATGTGGATACATGCTCTTCAATATCAAGATACAATTATTTGCACCAATAAAAATCAGGGGATCACAACAGTGGTCGGGTGGACCAGAACATTCTTTACAGTCTGTCTTTATGTGTGTGAATATGCACTGTGAAGTGTGAATATACTCCCTTGACTAGTTTAAATTCATTCTTTATATTCTACTTCTATCAAAATATAGCTTTCAATCCAACAGCTTGAAAACTGGTGAAAGACTTTAATAATGGCCACAACAAAAATCTACATGTGCTTAAAGGAGGAAGGAAGAGAAAGAAAAACAGAGCTGGGGACAGACAGAACTATCACAATATTCAATCTCACAAATACAACTAATGAGCAACAGAGCTATATATAGTTACCCAACTCAACAAGGAAGACGAACACCAGAAAGTCATCCTTAGTATATAAGTACACTGAACAATGTAACAATGAAGCATACAAACTATACACACATTGTACTCATTCTGAACTACTTTTGACACTGATGAATAAAAAGCCAGTCATGATTTTCTGTCTGATTTAGTAGAGGGGCTCTTAAATTAACAAAGAAACTGTCCTTTGATAGCTCAGTTACATGAACAAACTCTTATCTATGACCTAAATGATGGTCATAACTCAAGCCATAGCCACCACTGAGAGGGTATAAGAAAGGCTAATATTTCATACCCAGCCTTCAGAAGACTGTTTGACACCACTCAGCTGCAACCAGCACTCAGACAAGGGCAGAGGCTGAGCAGACTGAGCTGCAGAGAACCTGCCCAGCACCAGGCTGCTCACAGGCTGGCTCAATGAAAAAAAGCTGCCTGGCTTGAGAAGGCTTTGCAGGAGCACGGTCAGCCTGGGGCAACGGAAGAGGCAACATCAGCAGTTCTGGTTCCTGTTGGTGAGGATCAGGAGCAGAGGGATAAAACACTCCAGACATGGATTTAGAGAAATAAAATGCCCATCAACCTCCACATTTTCTTTCTTCTCATCTCACTCGTTGATAGCTCTGAGATGTCCCCATAGCAGGGTATACAAAGGTAAAAGAAAGCAACTCCATAAGGAAGAATCCAAATATGTTTAAACATGCACAACTCCTTTTCCCATCTTTAGACTTGTGTTCAAGCATACTGGTGCATAACTCCAAGAATAAATGAGATACTACGGCAGAAAACTTTAAATCTGGTGTTCACAAACTAAGTAAAAAGACAACCAAGGCTGGGTTAGCACTTGTGTAAAGAGCCCAGAAACACACAAGGGTAGTGAAAGGCCACAGTCAACACACTGCCAAACTCAACACCCCCCACCCCAAACCAACCACTACATCACTTTTAGGAAACTACTCCCAACTCACAAGTCTAAAAGAGGGACCTCCAGGCCTGAATAAAGAGAGCAGCAACAAATTCAGTGGCAAAGAAATATCAGAGAGAAGCATGAGCTACTCCAAGCACAGGGAGGTAAGGCTTCTGCAGTAACCACTGATCTCTCCACTCAGTCCTTGTCTAGAGCTTAATATGAGATGTGCTGAATACCTGAGTAAGGCGCTAACTATCCCAGTGCCAGGGCTGGTTTGAATGGAGGATGAAAAAAACACAGCTTGGAAGATTCTTTTGTCTTTACTTCTTGCTAACACAAGGCTGGTAACAGAACCTGTTACACCTTTGAAGCGCATTGCAGTAGAGCATGCCTACAAATGAAAGCGAGAGATGTTTTCGTAGCTTATAAATGTATAACCCAAATGGTTTCAAATCTACTATTGCAAGTGCTAGTGACACTGTAGTTGTGGCAGAATAGTTTCCAGCACGAACTGTACAATTCTGCCCAGCAGCTAAGGTAAGTACTCACACTAAGCATGCCATCTGTAAATTGGAGATAATATTTTTGTCCTGCTTTTGGTATTACTGGTAAGGTATCTTACACAACAGCCGCATTCGCTAGGTGGTACTGTCAAACAAATAATAGCAACACTAATAACTAGAAGGAACTATTAAGATTTATCAATACAAAATAAATGACAATGCATATGTAAAACATTATTGTCAATTCATTGAAAAATTACAAACCACAGAACACAACTGATCCAGCAAACAGCTAAATTGTTATTGATTTGCACTGAGACTTTTTCTCTTCTTGACACCCCTAGAATTTTTATAACTATATATTATGGCTCATAGTGAAGATGAAATCTATTATAAATTCTACACATCTGCTGAGATATGCCATTCTGAAATTAACTGTCTTGAAACCTACATTTTGAGCACATGAAAGACATTCAATTTCCCAATATTAACTCCTCTTACATCAATACAGGAATTTAGGATAGTTTGCATTCTTGTTCACATTGTAGAACAAAAACCAGAGTCTCTTACCTGTGGGGTCACAAGAAACACACAAAACTAGTATTTTTTTAACACATTCAGCTGAGAAGGCTAACATGTAGCTGAATAAATCAATTACTTGAATTCTAAATAAGCACAAAATGTCATCAATGCTTTTGAAGTTCAAGTCATGAAAATCTGATGATTAAATCTAAGTTTTTAGTTCCTTTCATGTCATACTTTTTTTTTTTTTAATGTAAGCAATTTAGGTGTGTTTTAACAGTGATTTTGGCATACAATACACACTTCTAACATCTAGTATAGACTAATGACCTTACGCACAGCTACTCAGGACCCCCACGTACAACAATGATCAATTAGACTGTGTAAACATGTGCATTTATAGAAAGCCACAGTAATGAGGGGAATCTGGTGAACATTATGTACACTCAGTTACAATGCAGGTATCAACCACTAAGAGGTTTGTTTCAAACAAAATTCATCGTGACTTTAAAATCTCTTACAATTATTTTTCTCCTATGCTGCTGTAATTTCCTGTTGAAATAAGAACTGTTGCATGATACCAACTGATATCACAGACACTGTCTTTAGCTTCACATCAGCTAGCCTTAAAACTCACCAGGGATCTCGTAATACTGGATATAAACACCAAAACTATTATTTTTTGTAAGTGATCTAACATTTCAGCTCCACAAACCAGCAAGCTGTTCCTGATTACTCTCCCTCAATCCCTATCACTCTGGTAATTTACCAGGTCTTTTATCCTCCATTGTTAACCTCATACTCCCACACAATTAATTAATAAGAGAGCAACAAACCAATACCTATGTTAGCTGATATCATTAATGACACATTTCTTTATTAACAAGAAAAATCTATTTATCAAACTAGCAGCTTAAGGTTTTATATGCAGCTGATAAACAGGACAGGTGTGGGTCCTGCTTCTACCTGCCATAAAACATTTGTTCAGTAGTTGAAGCTGGAAATACCAGACTAGGAAAACACTTAATACAATAAGACAAAGTAATGAGCACTAAACCAACACAGAGAACACAGTGTAGTGCAGACTGGTCAGAATTTTGCAAGACAGAAAATTAAATTAACATTACAAAACAGAGTACAAACCAGGTCAAAGCAAACAAGTCATTCAGGGGATAGAAAAGCACAGAATTTTCTAAGGAAAAAATGGCAGCTGGGCTTTGCTGAGAAAGTTGGCTTTTTTAAAAAAGAAAGAAAATCAGTATTCTTGGTTAAAGTCGGACTTTTTCCCCAAATTGTTTTTAGCGTAAAAGGCAAGTCATAAAAGATTACAAAATTATTTCTTATACCCACCTCTGCAAACTACCTAAATTTAAAACATAGAAATAATTGAATATCATATGCTGCAAAGGTCTTACATTCTTATCTTTCACTTGATACTGAAGGAGAAAATTGTGTGTTACTTTGAAGATGCTCCTAAATTAAGTTTCCTTGTACAAATTAGAAGCTTTGACATTTAAAATTAATTTTAATAGGGTAATAAACTCAGGAAATTTCATAACTCCATCCAAGATACAAGGCATCTCTGACCTACTGACAGCTTACACTGAATGAAAGCCATCGTTAAATTCTTATGAGGCAGCACACCGACAGATACTTCAGAGTGACTTATTTGACTGATAAAGACAAATACGAAGGAAAAAACAGTTCAGCCTATTTTTAGCACTATCTTTACAAGGACTTCAAACACCACCTCACAACATTGCCAGATTTGCACTGTACAGCAGGATGCTTTTTTTTCCTAAGACACTGAATAGCCAAAATTTTTTAAAATATTTCCATTGTTTAAAACCAGCTAATTTCCATCCCCTTTCTTCTAGTGCAAAATGTGAAAGTTGACACCAACCATACCAAGTGCTCCAAAAATAAGAAGAACATCATTTAGGCAAGAGATGTACCAGTAACATCTGCATTAGCATCTATCACACATCAGAATGCTTCTTTATCTCAGTGAATACTACTTCCAACTCACTTAATTAAATCTATTTATTAATTTCACTACAGATCAGATTCTGACAAAGCAGCAGTCGTCTGGACTCTTGAATTAACAAAAAAGTCTACGTATCGATAAGTGTACGTTCCCAAGTTTCCTTCCAAAAAAAAGATGTGAGAGAGTCAGAGGCAGATGGAAACACAAGTAGAACACAAACACAAGTGGGTGCTCCTGTGCATGTGTGAACAACAGATAAGCGGTACCAGTAATAGCAAGGAATTCAGAGTGCATTACAAAAGCAATTTAAAAGACAATACTGAAAGGCTAACGTCAAGTATCTAAACATTTTATAATTACTAAAAATCAGCATATCATGCACGGTCTATGTAAGTGAAAATGTCACAAAATCTTAGCTCCCAAAATCAGAATAACCCCTGTGAGCTTGAATAAAATTCAACACTTTCCTTGTTTTGCTGTTTAGGAAGATAGAGGGAAAAAGAGTTTGGAGAAGAGAACAATATATCAACTTTACATCTTCATTCATTCTGGTTTTGCCACCAAGCCACAACATTCACAGCCGACCCAGCTGGAGTGGAAGGGAATTCCATAGAAACTTCCATATAATGATTTTCAAGGATGCAGTACTGTTGATACCTTTTATCTCAGAAATGTAAAGTTACCAGACCAGTCAGTCCAATTGGGCAAGATCAGGAAATCAGTAACATCACTTGCATGACCAAGAGCACTTCAGAGACATTCTGGTACCATACCTCACCGCATATTAGTTACTCCACACCAACTCCACATCCACCCTTGGACACAGATCAGTTTTTACTACATAACCTCGTGAAAGACTGGTAAAATCCTTTGGGTCATATAACTCTGCTGCAGGAAAAGGCTGCCTGAAAACCAGTTGAGTGAGTCGCACAAAACTGACTCAAATAGAGCCAGCAGGGGGATAGGGAACCCAGATACAGTTTTTCATCAAGTAATTTCCACTGTTTCCACTATTCATTAATCCCTTCATGGCAGCGTTCCCACCCTCCTCCCCACTAACAACTACCATGGACATCATCACTTAGAATGAGTTGGTTCGTTTTGTTTGGGGTTGGTTTGTTTGTTCGATGTTTCTTTTGGTTTGTGGGTTTGTTTTTCTGGGATTTTTCTGGTTGGTTGGTTGGTTTTTAATCGTTATCCCTCCATCCTCTCTGAGGCAAATTCAAGCATTATCCCCTTGGATTTCTCTCCCAACTTCTTCAAAATTATTTAAGTGAACTCAGAAGAGAAACACTATGGGCTTTTTCCTTATTTTTAAGCACATACATCATCTCGCCATCCATGTTTCTAAGAGATTTATGAACAAATTCTCACATTTATTCTGCACAAAATTCCAGCCCTTGTCCTCATTGTTTGCTTGTTTGTTTACATTATCAAAGGATAACATTTAATAATTTAAAAAATTATATACTTTATTGCATGCTTAGCAATAAAGCTTAGCTTGCAATTAAACACGATCTTGTAAGCCAGTAAATCTCCAGCAGGAAGCAGAGAAATATTATGAGACAAGCTGCTCATTTTTAATGGAAAAATCTGAAAGAAATGTAGAAAACAACACAAATACTGGTGCATTAATATAAATACTAGCTGGAGAATGAAAGCCTTTCTTCAATTTTACATTTGTTAAATGAAATACATTTTTAATGAAAACTTATTTCTCAACTTTGCATCTTTTAACTGAGTATAAACACTCCTCAGGTATCAATAGCGATGACACTGCAGTATAGCTGTTTTCTCATCATTTGACCAAAAAGTAGAACAATATGAGAAGAAACAATATTCAAATGAGGGATACCTAAAAATAGCATGAAGTTTTAGGACAGATGTCCTCATTTCGTGTGCCCCGTTAAAGCTGATTTTTAAGCAAGTGACATGAATTTTAAGAGATAAAGAGCAGCAGTAATGCTGCACAGAACAATAATAACACAAGGGGCAGAACATCGGAACTACACTTGGGTAAAGTGTTTCAAAAGAAACAGGATTATTTGATTTACAAATTAGGATTACAATATGCTTCTAAAAACAAAAATGTGGATATGCATTCTTAAAAAGAAACAGAGAAACCTTTAAAACCAAAAATCTGTATACTCAGCAAAAAAAAAAAAAAAATTGCATTCATAGATGTTAAACTGGGAAACCAACACAAAGATATGACCCCCTGGTAATTGTTTCTTCCCAATTTATCTATCTCTTCCAGTAGGTATTTAATTGAAAACTGAACCATGAAGGAGATGGAAATAGCACTGGTTATGTGTACATGCAAACAAAAAAGCACATTTTTACAATATCTCTCTTGTTCTGACTTATCTAATTAGATCAGTGTGATTTTATCCTTGGTATTTCAATTCGTTATTGTCAAATACTACCTGAATTTCAAGAACTAAGAAAAATAAAATAAATGTTATTTTATAAACAGTGCATATGAAAAATAAAATAATAAACCCCCCTACACACAGAATTTCCTGATTTTCACTTTTTTTTTTTTTTCTAGCATTGCTTTTTGTGTTGCCTGAAAACCCATCTTACAATAAGAAGTACTGTCAATTTAGGAAATTATCATCTTGGCTAAAATTTACCTTTGGGGTGCCATATTATTATTTTTAGTATCACAAGCCTAATCAGGGAATAAAATTTGCTGTCAGATTCCCTGTAAACACGGATCAAAGCAGGACAGCTCAGTCAAGAGGCTGCAAAAGGCAGCGCTTGGTTCTTACAGGGCAGCCTGGTTTTCTCACAAGGAAGTGGAAAAAGCATTAGTTACACTGGGCAAGTACTGGCGCAGTTTTATGGCACTTCAGGAACTCTAAAGCTTTTAGAGATGCTACAATATTTGGAAATTTTCTAGTAAGTGCTTAATATCAAAAATAGTACCTGTACTCCGCTAAGCTGAATCACCTGTTTACTGCTCACAAGAATACTTTAATAAATTATGCAAAGTTCACTGAAAAAGCCAACACAAGACTAATGATTTATAGACCTTTTACACTTTTACAAAGTATTAATTTGACACGCACAAGGTTAAGAAAATTGGTTAGAAAAAGAACCAGATAGTTTTATAAATTACATAAAATAACTTTTGTGTTAATTTTTTATTGAGGGAATTAGACTTAAAAGGCCAACCTATGTAATATTCTGTAAATCAGAAGTAGAACCTGGCAACAGAGAGCATAATAGCAGAGGATTTAACACCATGATCTTGCTAATTGAAAGGACCCGACCTCATTAGGGTCATGCACTGCAAGTCAGAATGATAACACTGCAAATTATCACTGCCGTGCAGGTGCCAGTGTCTCCTACCTGTACAGAGAAAATAACAAAGTATGTCACATTCTTTGGATTAACAATTATTTTTTTTCCCCCGACTACACAGTCTGGAGAAGAGCTAGAATCAGAAAAATTGAAGGTCTAAATGTTTTCCCCTCACAATTCAAAGGTCTCAGTCCTTTGGAAAACTAATATGCTGTTCCACGTACCATTCAAGTTAGTCCTGGAGCCTTCTGGAGCTGACAAATTACAAGTTTGTAAGCAGTGATGTATATAAACATATCAAGCCATTATTGCCAACTTTACTCATGTAGTTTGCCTTTACTTACACATATAGTACCACTGAAAATCAATAAGACAACTTAAGCTAAAAACCTGACTCATTGGAACAAAGGTAAGAAAAGAATCATATAACATATGTACTTCAACATGCCATTTTAAGACATTCAATCCCTAAGATTTCTTCCCCGTTTTTAAAAAACAGCATTCCAAATATATAAGAGGATGTGACTGCTGGGAATATAGTCTCTTTCCCCTGACAGTTATTTTTTTCCTCTGATAAAGGTATATTCAGCATACGTATGCAGTGAAAATTCTACATTGCTGTTCTTGGCATTTAATTAGGGGTAAAGGAAAATGTGCAGGACTAGAATTTTAAGTGTTGGTTTAATAACCTTTATCCAGTTCATTTCTGAATGATTTTCTTCCTCTCTGGAGAGGCTTCTAATGTCAAACACTGGTATTAAGGTGAATCGTGGTTACTGAGGAGGCGAAGACAAGGCACATGACAAAATTATTAATTATAGGGAGGGAACAAGTCAAGAGTATTCTTTTAACTCCGGACATGTCCTTCTGAACCAGAATATTTAATATGGAATTCAAATATACTTTCAGCCTTACTGGTGTCAATAAAACTTGGGGATTTAAGAATGTCACTTAAAAACTCTTGAAAATGAAATTTCTAGAAGGCTTTGGGCTTTTGGAGAAGGCACTATGTTAAGGATAATAAAAAAGATTGTAACCTACAAAAAGTCAACTTCTATGGAACTTCACTGTTTTTCCAGAGAAGCAGGACTTCAAAACTAAATGAAATCGCTTTGGTTGTGGTTTTTGGTGTTGTTGGGTTGTGGGTTTTTTGTTCGGGTTTTGTTTTGGTTTTCCTCTGGAATTCTTAGAGCTTATGCACATGTGGAGCTATAAAACTTCTAGGTATGATTTGACAAAGTAAAACTAACTAACAATTACTATAAACATGGAGTGCAAGAATATTTCATTTATAAGTACAAGTGCAAACTGCACACAACAGCCAAGAGGAAAAGCCTTTTACAGAAAACCAATATATCCACACCACTTCATTACATTTTTCTCTCTTTACAGCAAATTCATTTCCCCAAAATTTGGGGATTATTTTTTTTCTCATATTATATCACTTGATCAGAAGAAAACACAGAATATAATATTCTATTAGAAAATTTGATTTACAAATGCATAAGACAACGCAATAGCATTATTGCTAAAATAAAAAACCATTTTACGATTTGCTGTTCTTCATTACGGTAAGGGGAGAGGAGCATGACACAAGTCTCCCCATGAGTTTGACAGGATAACTGGAATAATTGAAATTAGTTTTCCAGAAGGTGAGAAACTGACTACTTTATTTTATTGCAATATATGCCAAAAACCCTCATGTATTTGGAGAACAGCATGCCTTCTTGTAAAACTCTGCTGCTGAAACTCCATTCCAGAGTTTGCCTCCCATTTTTGCCTCTTAAGCAGTTCTGTTTCATTACAGAAAGATGGGCACAGTGTGGGTACAGACACACACACTGATTTACCCCTCCAGATAACAAGTACCTCTTGCAGGTTTTTCTTCAGCACACCCTCACAGCCCAACAGTCATTGTTGAGCTCTTCTGCCAAATTTTGGCACAAGACTCACCTGACTTTACCAATCCTTCCAGTTGCTGCAGAATCCTCCATACAATAAGATCTTTCTATTGCAAGAAGGTGAAGCTCAGGCAGATGTGACCTGCTTCACCTACCCTGTTTATTCAAAAAGACAAAAGGAACAGCAATATACATATATAACACTAGTTACAAAATCACAGAATGTCAGGGATTGGAAGGGACCTCGAAAGCTCATCCAGTCCAATCCTCCTGCCGGAGCAGGAACACCCAGATGAGGTTACACAGGAAGGTGTCCAGGCGGGTTTGAATGTCTCCAGAGTAGGAGACTCCACAACCTCCCTGGGCAGCCTGGGCCAGTGTCTGTCACCCTCACTGAGAAGAAGTTTCTTCTCAAATTTAAGTGGAACCTCTTTTGTTCCAGTTTGAACCCACTACCCCTTGTCCTGTCATTGGTTGTCACCGACAAGAGCCTGGCTCCATCCTCCTGACACTCACCCGTTTTATATCTGTAAACATTAATGAGGTCACCCCTCAGTCTCCTCCAAGCTAAAGAGCCCCAGCTCCCTCAGCCTTTCCTCATAAGGGAGATGCTCCACTCCCTTGATCATCTTTGTTGCCCTGTCAGACTATGATTTCCTCTCATTTCCCCTTTCCTGAACTCTTGGTTTGTTTTCCTCCAGTGTTGCCTCTTCCCTGCCCTGTGTATCTTCCCTGGTCTCCAGTTGGTTTTGACCAACCAAATTCTTTTTCACTGGTTTACAGTTATTTTCCTTCAACTAGACCTGACTGTGCCTTCTCTTCCATAATTCTCAGGGGTATCAAACACAAACTCTTTAGCACCATCACTCCTGTCACAATTAACACATGAAGTATTTTATTCTTCTCACCCAGTAAAACATACGCGCGTAATATTGACTATTATTATTAATCCTGAAACAACAACGTTCTCTGCCCTGGTGGAATGTCACTCCAAAAAAAGAGTTGAAGGTCACCTATTTTAGGCAGCCAACTCCTTAGGGACAACAATCTCCTCCTAGACTATGGAATGATCATTTGCAAGGTGTTTCATGTAGAATACTTAACGTGATTTAAAAAAACCCACAAGCACACTGAATCCAGAAGCATAACCATTTTTAATGAAAAATAAACTCTCTAAAATATCCCCATAGATACCTCCTGCTTCCCTCACCCATGATCACAGAAGAGAATAAAAAACTCTACAAATACAACACGTAGTAAGGAGCTCCCTGTTTCCCACTGCCCTTTCTACATTACTCCAAAAAGGCTCTATGATTTTTAATATACAGATCTCAAGCTTACAGTGACAGATATCTCACATTTCACGGGAAAGGTTATTTTGCCAATATTAACCTTAGAGATAGAATTTGTTTGCACAAGTCCAAAGTACAGTTCCCAAGCATGACAAACACACAGCCCTTGATTTCATGTCATACAGACCCAAAACTTAACCTGCCAGTAGCAGTGAATAACAGCCACAACAGTAGTTACTACTGCTTGGGTATTATTGCAGAACAAAGTACAGGGTTTTAATATATTTCTCTGGAATTATCTATGACAGTATCATATATTAATTTAATAATGCTATAATAATCTATTTATAATTAATCTTCTGTGGTCTGTAAGTACTTCCATCTGTGTAATAATTTGTTGAAAATACCACTTACTGCAGCTTAAAACCAAACAAATTCTGTTTTGCTGAACTGGAGCCAAGGAGGTGCATTTTAGCTTCCCATCTATTATGCTGAGCAGGCTTCATTATGAATTGTATCTTTGAACTAACACTCTAATCACAATTTAAGCTCATATAGAAGAAAGGACAAAATAATGTTAACATATCAAATATAATTTAGGCTTCCAAAATGAAATATCTCCATTAAAAGTCAAAAAATCCGATGATGTTTTTCTCTAGGAAACACTTCATCTGCCTTATGGAAAGTCTGCGTTATCCTGCATCCCAGTTAGTTTACTGATACAATCCTGCTTCTTACAGACATCAGAACACTTAACTCTGGCAATGAACTGCATTTATGAAAAGCGCAAGTTGTGAATGCCAAAGGCCATGTTTGTCAAGGAAAAAAGAACAATACATGCTTTCAAAGATGACAAACAGTTTTTATGAAAGCCATTCCTGCTCTTTCCATTATGGAAAAAGAAATCACAGTGGGAATACTCAGCACTTATTTGGCAGCACACTGACCAGATATGCTATTAATTATAGAAAAGGCTATTTCTGAACTTTTTTCCTTAAAGAAAGCTTGGATTTTTCAATGATTACAGGTCCAATGATGAACGCAAGTGCCAGCTACGTATTAAAAAGAGTATATCATCATCCCTGCACTCTATGGATTAGTTTATGTCCTACATCAAACGCATTTCTGCTGTAGCTTCCAATCCATTCCTTTAGTCTAGACCTTCTTCCACATGCCTTAACATCTCTCATTCCCAGTTATCCCCCCTTGATTTTCCAGAGCTTCCCTTCACCTGGCTGTCTACTCTCCCACCATGTCCATCTTTCAAAACCTTTTCTTTGATCGTGAAAAGCGTAGCAAGTCTCTTTCACTGCCCCTTTAAAGGCATCATCTGTTCTCTCATTACACAAGCTTTTTTTCTGCCTCCCTTCAACAGTATTCAAAACTCTTCCTTTGTGTGACAGCAATCATTTCTGACCTTATCACCATGAGACGTTGTTTGTTGTTGTCCAGTGTGGGGTTTTTTGGTGGTGGTGGTTTTTTGTTTGTTGTTATATAGAATATGAGAATAAGAAAGGTTTTTCCAATATAGCACAGCAAAAAGATGGCTTGGTATTTACAATGAACCTTCTACTACCACTTGACAGCCAACAGAAAAAAGTGTCAATAAAAACCATGATTTTGAAAAGTAAACCAAGTCCTTTGGACATTAAGGGTCATACTCACACATGAAACTAAAAAAATAGGACACAGGCACTAAAATATTCACAGAGGAAGTAAAGGAGTCATGGAGGGTTTCATGTTCCCAACCATCTCTAATTTTGGAACAGGTGGTTGGTGTGTTCAGCACTGTGCAGGACTCTGCTTCGCACCTAACTGCAGGACTCCACAAAAGCAAAGGCCAGATGTTACATGGGTTTGGGATCATCACAACCAGATCTGAGGGCACAATATCAGCACAATCTTGTGGTCACACACAACTGAAAGTGAATATTTCTCTCCAATTTGCATTTCCACACAAGCATAGAATTTAAGAACACTCTGTGCTTGGGGACCATTTTAGCATACCAGTAACAGATTCTAAGATGTATGGGGCTGTTCTCTGGAATTATTTAACAACAAAAGGAACACGGAATAGTACTCTCTACTTTTGCTGAATTTGTCCCTGTAATAAGTTTACGGACAAATACTTCCTTTTCATTTAGATATACTTTTAATGCTGAAATAACACATCACATGACAAGTTAGTTAATTATCCACTAAATCAGAAAATAGGTAGGCCAAAATAGCCATCAGACAAAGTCTACCATCTCCCTAGTCCCTGTTTCCATCTTAATCTTCATGTATTTATTATGTAGCCGCTGGTCAATATAAATTGGATGTGAAGCAAGTGCCCTCCTCCCAAGGAGTGAATGGTGAGTGCTTATCCAAGCCAGGAAGAAGGGGTCATCACTACTTTTAAATGGGAGCACAGAGGTGAGCTGGTGGCCTCAGCTTTCTTTTTCCACTATTACCCTTTGTTCTACAGACCCTGTTCATCTGGAATAAAGAAAGGAAGAAAAAAAAAAATACCCCATTTCTGTTAAAAGATTATTTTCGCCACACTCAGTACTTGTATTTTTTAAAGCATTTATTCCTGACCACTCTTTTCACGTTTGTATTTGACCTGACTTCAGAACGCTTTCCCAGCCTCTGTAGGAAAAGTCACGTTTGGAGAACATGAGAAAAACTGGGGATCTTAAGTGTAGGCAGAGACTATCCATGAACATACACAGTTCAGTCCTAAAAGCAAGAATAAGAAGTTTGACCTTGCTACAATACAAAATCGATTGGAACAAAAATGAGCTATCCAGATAAAGCAAGGTGGAGAAGAAAAGGAGGGATAGGAGAGAACAAAAGATGAATTCACCATCAGTATTCAGATGGCCTGGACTTTAACATAATTAATGAAACACTTTATCATAAGAGAAATAACACAAAACAATAGGTCAATATATGTAAGAGGGACGCTTCCTATCAGTAAGTGAAACTTGAAAATAAAACTAACCACCTCAAACCTAACATTCTCATCATATTTCCCAATACTGAGTCATGTGTGATAACACTAGGAAGGGCTCACTGAACTGAAGATATGAACAGAAATTGGAAATGACAGAAGAAAGTACTGAGCATGACACAGTTATAACAGTTTAACATTTTAAAATAAGTCATCCTAGATTGTCAGCAGCTCACAACATAATCAATGTAAAAGCTCACATAAGACCTGAACTTAAGACTCTGTTGCTATTTAGCTTTTAATTAATTTGGTTTTGGTTTTGCAGGAGTAGACAAGGAAAGTGGTTCTTTCTTCAACTACATTAAATCCCATATGCAAATCCCATATGCAAATGGGGACTAAAGGTTACCCCAAAACAGCCAACATTGCTGAACACACCCACAGGACACAGCCTGTGGTCTGCTCTTCTCTAAACGCCCACTGCAGCAGCCAGTTCTGCAAATACTTCGATTGAAGGCTCCAGGAAAGAGTCATTGATCAGACAGAGTCCGTGCAAACACGATTGTCTCAATGCTTCCATCTATTGTACCAGCCCTGAGTAGTGCAGCTTGTCTGGCTTCACCTCACCAACCACTGGGTTGAGATCTGCTAGTAAAGTTACAGTTTAGATCCATGAGATCAAGGATGTGCAATTTATTTTCAACTTCAAGGGAACTCAGAGGGCTTTACTAACTCATGTACATAGTGACCTATTGTACTAAGAGGATAAAACCTTCTCCTTTCTAAAAATATAATCATACCTCAAAGTATTGTAATTTATTAGATAGACAGTACTTCAACATATCTTAAATAGAAGAAACAAGTCCTGAAGAAACAAAAAGTGTTCACAAATACAAACCTTTTGTCGGTGAGCACCAGAAAGCAGCCTCCTTTGGTTTGCTTGATTTGCAGAAGCAAAAAAGATACAACCAGACACTCCCTTTAATGAAGTGTTTCCACTAAGTATGATCACCGTCCAAATCAGTTCTGTTCAGGAGTAGGTCTTTTCATTACTAATGTAAGTTAGCTGGAGCCTCAAACTCCACCCACCAAAAACAATAAGGAACAGTTTAACTAATTCAAAGTTTCTTCCATTTCTAATTGCCATAATATTGGGCTTTAGAGACAAAATAAATGCCAACATCCATAGTAAGTCTTTAATCAATTAAAAGCAAACCTTTTTACCATGACTTCCCTTTAAAGAATCACCTGTCATACTGCATGTGATTCTCTGTATGAAATGATACTATCCAAGTGATAACATATTTGAATTATAACAAAACCAATGGAAAATTGTTGTTCTATATTTTATTGCTTTTGATATTTCTTTAGCAATCGTCATTGCAGTCTGTCTAAACAATTCTCTGTGCACTGACATTCACAATACAGTGTTTTCATCATAAAGTTAGACACTGTCATTAAGTTTCACAGAAAGCTATATTCACAGTCCTAGGCAGTTCTATTACACCTCATTGCATCATTGGGATGCGAATGCAACAGTTTTTATATCTGTCAGCTTTAGTTATATTTACTTGAATACAAGCATTAATAACAGATTACTGGAAATCTGTACAGAGACAATGAATTATTTATGTTCTTATTCTCCACCACTGGAATGGGACCAAGAGAGGAAGGTTTATCTTATTCTCTGCTAAGAAAGAACTTCTCCATCAGCCATAACAATCTTCCCCAAAGCTTGAGAAATGCAGCTTGTGAAATGCTTAGTTATGCAGTTGTCATTGTTTCAGGGCTGATATTTTACATCCCAGTCCTTAAAATACCTTTTGACTTCCTAGATTTGTTTGGTAAAAAATTTGATTGTCAACAGCTGCAATAACTTGAGATACAAGTAGAAAATGTACTTAAACCCACTCCAAAGCCACTACTTCTCATAGTCATCTACCAGTGTACAATTCCCCCCCACAGTTTTACACTATCTTACACTTGGAAGCAGTTGTCTATTATGGAACCTTACCAACAGAGGAAAGTATTGGAGTTTTTATTGTACACCTTGAGGTGAATTAAACACACATTTGTGCACACAGACCACACAAACTGTCTGTCCCTGTCCCCACTTAGGCCTCATAAGGGTCTGTAAAGAGGAAATGGAATCACCTGAGGATACCTGCAAACCAAACAAATCTCAGTCTTCCAGAAGGAATGGGAAAAAAGGCACACTCTAGCAGAACGGCGTCATCCCAGCTGTAAAAAAATGTACATACATATACTGCTAGGGGGGAGAGGCGCGGGGGTGGAAATCTATTTTAAAAGATGGGCAGTTATGACTATGATAAATAATAGCCTCAGAATTCTAAAGTTCAGCTAGACTCAAGCCCCAAACTGCCCCGAAACCTCAAATAATACAGATTTTCTTTGAACAAACCTAGCTCCCTTTATACATATATATACACACATATGTATATAAAAACCACTATTCAGCAATTTTTGTATCTGCCTAGTTACATTTCAAAACATCAGTGTATTAATGCTAGAAAACTCTCTGGTAAGAAATATGAAAAACTGTTGGAAAAAAGCTATGAATAAATGTTGTCTTAAGGTTCTTTAAAACTCAACCAATTAAGCACCAATTGTCAGGGAGTGCAAGCTGTTTTTTAAGTTTCTCACAGCTATGAAAAGCCTCCTCATTTATTCATGTTATTGGTGAGTTCTACTCTGGGGACAGCTGCAGTCAGGTTACCCTCACATTCAGATCAAGTGTCATTTCTATGTAGCCTAATTCCTGAAACGTTCAAAAGAACAAAGGAAGATTTTAACCCAATGAGAAAAAAGGCATGACAAGTTGAACATCAAACAAGAAATATTTCTTTAATGTCTACCCAATAGCTGTGGCTTTTTCTTCTGCAGTTACACTGCTGATTCTAATAGCAAAAGTAATGGTCATCGTTTAGTCTACACAGACAGTAATGAGCCAAATCAAAACCAAGCATTAATATACCTGAATGACAAAAGGTTTTTAAAAGCAGAAAGCTAAATCATCTGAAAGATCAAAACAGTGATAATTGCATTCTACACACAGGTTGAACAGCATCATGAGAAGATACAGCTTCCTTCTTTAAACTTCATCTTTCAGCTCAGCCCAGCAATAAGAGCACCTGCACCCCCCCCACTGCTGCTGCTGCCCTGGGCAGGACCACGGCTGGTCCCACAGAACACAGCCGGGACTGCAGCACAGGTTTCTCTCTCTGACAGGCTCACCGGCTACCCAGGATCCAAGCACAGCAATAAGAAAGGCAAAGTCAGTAAGAGCAACAACAAAAAAATATATCGACAAGAAATAATATTCAGATAAGCCATTTGCCTTATGTCACATTCACTCCAAGAACAAAATAGTCCGTGGAAGACTGACTTACTGGTCATCTGTCAAAATGAAATTTAATTTAGCAGTAACAATAGGTAAGGTATGTCAGTTTAAGTGCTCAATAAAAACCACGAAGACCTCCTTGAATGAAACGCTTCTAATTTAAGTTGTATCCACAATAAAATTTTAGATCATCTCTGCGAAGAAAAAAGTACTACGGAATACTTCCTTATCATAAATTTTAAAAATATAAATTATGAAAATTACCATTTGGATTTTCTTCTGAAATCTACCTTTTTTCCTCTAATTCTCCATATATCTTTGCATAAGGGACTGATTCTTTTTCCTAGACAGTCCTGAGCACGTTAACTTCCCTGAAGATAGTGGCCCCTTTGTTTCTATTCTGCATAAGTAAAGCACAAAAAGTTACACTCAGAAAGTAGCTCATGTAATTTGTTGATGTTAACTTGATTATTTTTGTATTAATTTACTAAACCTCCTTTCTTTGGCTAAATGGTATAAGCACTTAAACTCCTTAATGCACCCATGTAGCTGAAACAGCAGCAGCTGCTTAACAAGTCACAGGATCATTTGTAAAGGTCTATGCTAAAAGTTATTCTTGGAAAATAATCAAGCTTTAAATGGTAGAAGTGGTTTTGCAAAGCCTGAGGCATTTCACTGATTTAACACCCCACCCCCAACCCCAGCTTTGTGGAGGTGTCAGAAGGAAAAAAAACTTTAAAAGGCCAAAAAGCCATTATGAGTTTAATCCCAAGAGAGCACAAAACAAGAGTGTGACCTATAGAGCCAGGTCTGGAAACTGCAAGCAAGGATTTCCTTCCTGAAGCTATTACAGTCACAGTTGGAAGGAAGCATGTGTGTATTTTACTAGAAATAGCCTAGAACCAAAGAACCGGCTGCCATGTAGCATCATTTTCTCCTGGCAGAACACTTGCGGGCCAGTTTGTCAGCACAGCGCTGAGCCCATGGTCAGCCCAGCAGCTGCACACCAGGGCTCCAAACCCGGCTGAGCACATCTGGAAGCCAAACAGCAATGTTCCCAAGAGGAAAAGCCCGACCTCTCGCTTATTGTGTTCCCTGTTGTTCAAATAGGCCAAAAGTTTATCAAAAAAATACAGACAAACCTTGGTAAGCAGCACTAATCAGATCTGGAAAAAAGCAACTCTGCAGGGAGTTCAGTAACTGGGAAATCATTTTTCTTGAGGAATTTCCATAATATTGTAGATGCTGCTACTGTGAAAAGCTGTAACTGTTGTTTGAAAGAACAACTTTGAGGGGAGTCCTTAGGCACAGGTGTGTAGCTCCAGACTGGATCTTTCACTGTCCCCTAGGGTCACTTCCATTCCTTACAGTCATTTCTATTTCAGGTGGATTTGAACGAGAAGATCAAACCCTGTTTACGCCCATCCTGCTTCTCATTGAATTTGCACTATAATCCTCAATCTTCAGGAAAAAAAAATCAGTTACACTTAATAGACTGAGTATCAGGCCCACATCATGAACATTCTTCTAAATTAGATAATGTTTCTTATTTGCTGCTACTTTAAATATTAGTAAATATTAAAAAATAAATAGAAGTACAAACCAGATTAATACAGCTGACCTAGACAGTCTGTCTTAATGAAGAGCTAATACCATAGATCTGCAGCACATAGAATGGTGAACAAAATTTGAAGCTCAAGAGAATAACTGTTTGGGTTTTTCCCCTGCAGGTGGATTGCACGGGTTCAAACACGCACAGCAACCTTCCAAAATTTTATCTATGATTTTCTAAAAAACCTTCATGCAGTTCAGTGTTATGCTTCTTGGGTCTTTTTTGCAAGAAACACTTAAGCATAACAGCTATAAAAACAGAGAGTTCTCCACAAGTTAGAAGAAAGCAGCTTTTACACTGCACTTTTTCCACTAGGAGATGTCTATTTGCTACAAACCAAAATTTAAAAAAATACCAAATCACTGTGTAAGCAAAAGCAGCTCCTCAAATTGTATGTAATACCCAAGTCTAATCATGCAGGCGTCTTTGTATTATCACATACACAAAAATTTGTTTTTACTTAAGGGTAGAATAAACAGCTGAGGTCATTATGAGCAGAAAGGGACAGTTTTCTCTCCAGCAAGTTCATTTTGTCTGTGTGTTTTGATAACACCAGATGTTTTCTAATGCTGTACAAACAGAAGCCGTTAAAATTTATGGCTGTGAAAATCAGATACCTTTCTAGAATACTTATTTTAATATGCAAAGACAGAAGATTCAACCTGGGTCTAAACATCAAATTAAAGTCAAACTTCTATTGGAAAAATGAAATATGTCAATTAGATTGAATTCTAACAATGTTAGAGCTGAACACAGAACAAAATTACTGCTATTCTATGACATATTATTTAGAAACAAAAAAGAGGCACAGTAAAAATCAGTATTTCACAGTAACCACCTAGATTTACTTATGGAATTCAGTACTGAGTAAAAGTAACTCAGAGTTCTACTGATGAAGTCTTTCCAGTAGGACTGACTTAACGGCTCCAAGTTCCAGGGAAGAAAACTTAGAGCTAGGCAGGAGATAATCTGTCCAGGTGAAAAGTCTGTCAATCAGTTGTTTTTTGTCCTTACCTGACTTGAAAAAAATCACTAGCAACACCACCACCAGTTCAAAAAATGTCCAAAGGGCCAATTGCTGCACTATGGGAACTATCAGAGGGCCAGCCAGTTCTCAAACTTACACACAGAATGGACACAAAGAAACTGCTGCTTGCAAGTCATCTTTTCTCTGTTTCTCCTGAGAGAATAGGTTTCACATCATATATTCAAAGCCGTGAATAAATATATCTCACAAAGTAATTCCTGTGTGGATCACAGACCCAAAGAAACACCAGTAGCACAAGAGGGACTCACCATCCCCTGTTTTCACCAACCAACAGCCCAAAAGGTTTTGACACTGTGCTGAAGTAGCTGTTACTTGAAGTGGCTTGTACAGAGTGGGTAAGGACATGGTTGACAAAAGTTTTTAGTCAAGCCATTAAAAGTGAGCAACCCTGATGAGGAGATTAAAACAGGGCCAAGTCAGGTAAGCAAATGCTCAAAAGCCAGGTCATGTAATGGCATATGGGGACAACTGTCACATCCTTTTTACCATGTGAAGTTCCAACACAAGCCTAGGTAATCAGAGGCAGCAAAGTTTGTGTCTCTGTAGTGAAATACAAAAGGGTCACCTTTACTGAATTAAATTAAATGCACAATAAACCAGGCAGCAAAGCTGCATGGCCACTGCAACTTGTTTAACTGTCCGTTGTATATAACAGTTAAGGGATGAGGGAGGGAGGAAGGGAAGGAATCCATACACTCAGTATTTCAACTGAATTTTCTGCTATTCACCTCCACAAAAGAAAACCCTTCTAATCTTGATTTTTTTTTTTTTTGGCAACATATGTTATATTTTAGAATCTCAAAATAAATTAACTGAATGCATTTTTTTTAATAATTCTACCAATATGCAATTCCTGAAGTTTCTATAATAATTTTATTACCTGGCCCCATTAAACAGTTTTTCATGTTTTTAAAATCCTCTAACAGCTTTTCACACTTTTTACCAAAATGCTTTAGCATTATCCAGCATCATTTCTATTTTTTGCCCACACATAATCTAGACAGCAGCCACATCCTAAACTACAGCTTTCCTAAGAAACAGCCAACATAAAATGAACATAAATAGAGCTGTTGTGCATCATCATAAATAAGACCCCTACATGTTCTGTTGCTAAAAGCCTTGATGCTTTAAATCTCTTTAACCATTATTAAAAACCTTACATCTCTTATCTAATTTTAATAGATCTTACACTGAAAAATAAATTAAAGTGATTCCATAGTTGTCAAGAAAAAAAGCACATATCTATTTTGCCTTAAAAATAAAGCATGGACTGATGGGCAAAGCATATGGCTGAAAGCCGTACTGTTCCAGTTGGCACAATCAACTGCCTATTACAGTCTCCAGTTTATTAAGCATCATAAAAGATAATTTTGATTTGAACCTATTAAGTCTTCTGAAGACACCAAATGCATTTCCATATGACTGTAGGAGTCACTGTGTCTCAAAGGAACACAGTACTTCATAGAATTGTTGGCATGGCAAGGAATCATGGTTATTAGTATTGCTCCTTGCTGAGAGCTCTTATTATCAGTTCTGACATTAACTTAGACTGAAATCCAATTCTGGCTGGCCCCTTGACAGAGCAGTTAAGACAACCAAACACTTACAAAAACTCTTCTCATACTTTTTGCATCCAGGCAAGTTGAGTTTTTGTTGCTGGGTTGTATTTTGTTGTTTCAATTTCTACCGAAGAGCTAAAACAAAATGTTCCTCCTTGATACTTTCATGTAGATACTACAGGGTTGTTTTTTATGGAGTTACACAGAATCCCAGAATGTTAGAGATTGGAAGGGACCTCGAAAGCTCATCCAGTCCAATCCCCCCGCCAGAGCAGGAACACCCAGATGAGGTTACACAGGAAGGTGTCCAGGCGGGTTGGAATGTCTCCAGAGTAGGAGACTCCACAACCTCCCTGGGCAGCCTGTTCCAGTGTTCTGTTACCCTTACTGAGAAGAAGTTTCTTCTCAAATCAAAGTGGAACCTCTTGTGTTCCAGTTTGAACCCATTAACCCTTGTCCTATCACTGGTTCTCACCGACAAGAGCCTGGCTCCATCCTCCTGACACTCACCCTTTTTATATCTGTAAACATTAATGAGGTCACCCCTCAGTCTCCCCTTCTTCAAGCTAAAGAGCCCCAGCTCCCTCAGCCTTTCCTCACACGGTAGATGCTCCATCCCCTTCATCATTTTTGTTGCCCTGCGCTGGACTCTCTCCAGCAGTTCCCTGTCCTTCTGGAACTGAGGGGCCAGAACTGGACACAATATTCCAGATGTGGTCTCCCCAGGGCAGAGTAGAGGGGCAGGAGAACCTCTCTCGACCTACTGACCACCCCCTTTCTAATATACCCCAGGGCACAATCCCGGCTCATGGTCATCCTGCTGTCCCCCAGGACCCCCAGGTCCCTTTCCCCTACGCTGCTCTCTAACAGGTCATTCCCCAACTTATACTGGAACCTGGGGTTGTTCCTGCCCAGATTCAAGACTCTACACTTGCCCATGTTATATTTCATTAAATTTTTCCCTGCCCAACTCTCATGCCTGTCCAGGTCTCGCTGGATGGTCGCACAACCTTCTGGTGTGTCAGCCACTCCTCCCAGCTTGGTGTCATCAGCAAACTTGCCGACAGTACACCCTATTCCCTCGTCCAAACCGTTGATGAATATATTAATACCGGCCCCAGTACTGACCCCTGAGGGTCAATCCACAGAAAAATTCTAGACCAAAAGGTCTTGTGATGTTTAACTCCATCTAGCATCTCCTCCTCCTCCAGACTGTTAATAAACATTCTTGGAAGCCCCAGGAGATAATACCCTCCTCCTTTTATAACTAATCCCATGAAGCCACTCTCTTAGGGCAACGAGTGTGACCACAACGATGGAAACCATGTGTCACCTTGTTCCAGAGTGAGCAGAGTCCCTCCGTGAAGTGTCACATTGGGTCAGCACTTAAGAGAAAAGTTGTCATGTAACCCTGAATAGCTCATTAACTACTTCAACTTACTTTTCTTCCACCAAGCCTTTTAAGTTGTTCAAGGGCTACTTGGAGGTTTAATGGTTTCTTTTTTAATATAAAACACTTGAGCAACAATGGTTCCTAGAACTGCATTGATTTATCAATATGCTACCTCAATATATTAACACTCAACTCTTTTTGCCCAATTTTGCGTGATTACAGGCAAGTCCCCTCGAAGAGAGCTGGAAGCAATCAAACACCTAGGAGCAATCAAGACCTACAGTGATAACCACAAAATGGAAGTAAAAAGGTTGTTCCCTCAAACCGGTTATCCTGCCCAAATAGGAAGGGCTGCAAGACTTACCGCTGTGAAACTGTCAACAAAGAGGACAGATGAGGATGATTCAGTCATCACTGCCACCAGGCCTGGGCATCAGCTGATTGCACAGACAACTGTGCACCGCTGTCTGCATAAAAACCTGTTTATGATCTCAACTAGATGACATTTGGTTAGCGCATGCCCTCAGAAATTCACAGGACCTCAGTTATCTGAGGTCCTCTTCCAAGTTTGACATTGATCTGTGAGCTGGAAGAAAGGACTGATAGACAGAAACGCAGCATGATTGCATGGCGTATGTGATTTAGGAAAGGATGCCAAAGATACATAATGCAATAAAGGGCATGGCAGGGGAGGAGAACATACACAATTCAAGAGCATAAGGGACCTCCTAGAACACTTAACTGAATCCAGTCTCATTAACATCCATTTACATAATCTCATTAATCTAAAAAGTCCCACCTAAATCAAGACTTTTTATGTTCAATGGTTCTTAGTGAATGTTCCATCTAGAGTTTCACAAACTAATTTGACAAAAATGTCAAAATAACAGTATTAATAAAAATCACGCTACTGTACACTGGTGGTACACTTACCTGATTTAAATAACTTTCTTGGTCTTTTTCAAGACAAATTTTCAGTCATGCCATCCGGGATTTTTTGGTATTTTGTGGGGTCTTCTGCCATTTTGTTCACTGGGGGGTGCGGTTTGGTGTGAGATGTTCTGTTTTTCAAAGTAAGTCCAAGTTTTCCAATTTATTCTAATATGTGCGTTCAAATTGCAAGACAGATTCACTTTACAAGGTAAAGGTATTTAGTAAATTAACATTTCAAGAAAATACATAGCCTTGACAAGTTCTCTGTTGTCAAACTACATATCGTAATTGTAAATTATAATTCTAGACACATTTGTTTATATAATGACAGAATAAGTAACAGATAAAAGGCCTCCATATTTACAGATTTAGATCATGTACAATGACTTCATATCCCAATTTAGTTTCATACTTGTATATTTTTATTTTCTGATGCTGGATTAGAATAATTTCATAAAGCTAACCACAACTGGGTTTTTGTCTGGGGTTGGTTTTGTTATTACTGTTTTTTGAAGTGATCCCTGTAAATGAGCACTAAAGAAGAAAGTCACAAAAGGGCAAAGCTACCTCAAGGTGGGTCAACAGGAAAGCCAGATGTAAATCAGCTCCAAGCCTGGTTCAAACCTCCCTACAGCAACATTCTAGGTAGAGCACAAACCTTTTTGTGAGCTCTGATTTACATACATCAGATTATCTCACACATACATTTCTAAAGCACGATACAAGTAAACTGAACAATTACAAGCAAAAAAAAAAACCTGTAAGAAGAGACAGTCTCATTTATATTTGTACCTTAAAACATCAAAACTCACCTTTGTTAATAAAATTAATTCTGTTACTGCAGATCCACTCTAGAACACTATCAGATGGCACAAGCAAAGCCAGTACCCTACAGATGCAGTAGCAGGAACCAAAAGTTCTTGTGAAACAATCAGTTTATATACAAGATTTGTACCTAGTTTTGCTTCTTAAACTACTCAGATACCTGTGTTCCCTCCCCTCCAATTCTCTAAATAAATGAAAAAAGTCACAATACTAGAGTAATTATAAAAGCAGTTATTGCTATTTCAGTAAAACCCTATCTGTAAAAGAATTAGTAGAATTGTAGGAAATGAGCTTTATGTATTATACGCTAAGTACGGATTTCCAAATAGGCTCAGATTTTATTTTAGCAACAACGACAAAAAACAAAATGATGGTAGGAAGCTCGGATTTATTTTGAGCAAGTTTATCAAAACGAGTGCAGCACCACGTAAAACCTTCTATTGGCCACTTAGCCGTGAATTCTGCAAGTACTTACGTACTTATCTTTCGATACTCAAGTAGTTCCATTGGGATCAGCCCATCAATTCTATCCTCCCAGCATCTAGGGAGTACATTTTCTATTCTTAGCTCTTTGTCACCACAGACTAATCTTCTCCCTCCACTGGCCTAACTGTAAGATTAACTTTGAAGTTTGTTTGAACATCTATTTAAAAATAAAATGGGGGGAAAACATCATCTTTATGTTGGATGCTACATAAGAAGATGGAAAGAAGAAACAGAAATGATATTACATTTAAACAAACAGAAAAATGTTTTAAAGAGTCGGTAATGGCACGTTGTGCTTTGAAAAGAGAAATTACCCCAGGGCCAAAATGGGATTTCAGTATGACTGTGCACTAATGAGTTCATTTACATATGTCTTAGAAAATAGTATGTACCACAACTTCAAGTAAAATTTAGTCCCAAAAGAATTTAACAAAAACAGTTAATTTTCTTTTCTCAAAACACTTAGTATATTCTATCATCAGTAATTCATTCTTGCAAAAAGATGTTACAAAACTTGGAATTGTGTTTTGAGTTTTATGGTTTCTAATCGAGTTATGACAGGTCAAAGTATTTCCTGTCAATCAAAAGAATGGCTATTAAGATCACTTACTTGATTTAAAGTTTGGAGAAGTTTTGTCTTTGCATCAGACCAATAGCTTCAATCACTGAAACGACATGTTTTGCTATTCTCTGCTCTTTTTCAGAGGAAAAAAACCCACACAGAAGACCACACACACATACAAACCCCCCCACATACACACAAGAGGAAACCCACCAGCAGTGTCATCTTGTTATCAACGTATCTCTCTAAGTATCTACAAACCCTGCTTCTAATTTGAAGTCAGCCTGTCAGAAGACTACTACACTTTAATACAGCCAGGTAAGAAGATGAACTACACACCATTGTATATCTACCTTAACATAGCTATTCAGATGCATAACGGACATTACTTCAATTCACGTGCCTTTAATCTGTCCCTGCTATGACTTCCAAAAATAAAGTCATACTAAAGAAAAAAAACTCGGTTTCTTCCAGGATCATTCAAAAAAACCCCAAAAACTACCACCCACAAACTAACACACTCCCCCCCCACCCCCCAATTACCCATCATATTCAGAAGTCACTGGGGAATGGCGATTTTTACTTAATTTCTATATTCTACCGTACTAAACATCACTATGAACTTTACCTCCTTATATGTATCACCAATTAACACCAGACCAGCAAATCCTCTCTGAACCACCAGAACTCAAATCCAAGTGACAAGTTTCCAACCTCAGCTGTGCAAAATTTGATAAGATGCGTATTATGTGAACACACACTAAGTTGAGACAAGATTCAAATGTGGGCACAAGTGAACTCAAACACCAAACTTAAGCAGTTTTTCTACTAGAAAAAAAAAAAAAAAAAAAAAACAAGTATTGACTTGTTATAAAAACCTCTAAGAGTTTGAGCCTGGTCTTAATCTCATGTTCCTTGCTTTCTAACACAAAAATGGAATCTGAGACATTGAAGTGTGTCAGCAACCTATGTAGCTTTAGTCATGCACAGCTACATTTTATAGCCTCATATGTGCCACCTGAAGGCGGCAGAGATGCCAGCTCCTCTGGAGATGCTCTAAGTCACAGACTGCAGCAGCTTTTCCCCCTCTCTGAATACAAAGGGAGCCCAAGACAATTAGTCAACTCACCAGGCTAAGTCATGTGCCTAGAAAGAAAAGAAACTGTTAGAGCTGTGATCAAAAGACATGACATGATAGGTGAGAGTACCAAAACAGCCACATGGCAAAGTTAACAAAAATGATAGGATAAACAGAGTTACTGGCTTTTACCAAGAGCCTCTAAGTAAACAAGCTTTTTTACCCTATGCTGATGCCTTCCTCCTTTGAGCCAGAAGTACAGGGAGAGAAAAGCAGCAACACAAGATCCTAATTTAAAAAAAAAGTCTCAAATTATAGGGTGTGCAGGGATACACCCAGCCCTGCGTAAAAAATTTTAAAATTAAAAAAAATATTCCAGTGATTGCAAAAGCCCAATTTATTTTATCTCTCCTCTTCAAAAAGACTTAGAAAATGTCATTGTTTAGACAACTTGCCATAAAACTCAGACAATTTCCCCTGCCATAATGCAATTATAGATTGGTTTACAAAAACATTAAGCATAGAACTATAAAAGTTTACCATTTTGCATTTAATGAAATGCTAAAGCTCCAGTCTTGCAAAGATTTATGCATAGACTCCACTCGATACAGGTGAGGCATCCACTGTGAAGGCTGTTATGTAGAGGCAGTAACAGCTGGTATAAGCCAACATTAATTTGAAACACATAGTTGTTATAATAGTTAGAAGCAGTTTTCATTTGTGTTTAACGTCACTTTTAGACCTGAAACACATTCTTATTAACACAAAATAACTCCTACATTGAGTTAGATGCACTGCCAAGGCACATGAATAGCACCTTTTTTTGTTCATTTTTACCTTCAAGTTTTCCATCACTGATATACTTGATTATTATATTCCAATTATAAACATGTATAGGACGCAGATGTTTCTCAGACCTGATTTTCATTATTTAGTTCTAAATCCACACTTTTTTGCCTTCAAATCTCAGAGCACTTCACTAAAGCACTTGATGAAATGTACAGCAGAAAAGCAGAAAGCACAGACCATGGAGTTTAGAAAAAGAGGGGACAAAAAACCCAAACTTTTTGCTACAACTTCATTTTTTAACATGTTTAAGTCAGAAAGTAACATATTCTGCCACTTGTATTACAGATTTCTATAATACATTATATGCTCAAAGCAAGTTAGTGAAAAAACCTTTAAATATTTTTGCTGTTCATAAATTACTTCCGTCAACAGCCATTTGAGCAGTTGGACCTTCAGCAGTCTCACATTCTGCCCTGACGTTACAGTATGAACTAGGCTGTTGTTCCTAGTTACTTTTATAAAGAAAAAAGAAAACCAGTTTTCCTCCAAAATTTTCAATTGTCAAGACCTCTTTTTAGTAGATTTTTATGCTTCATAATTCCTGTCAGAAAATCACTTCTGAGTCACAAGACAGAACCACAACAAATCTGAGCATTAACAAATCTGAGCATGAATAAAACAAATCCCTTTACTACATGTAAGAATTTTGAAGGGAAGAATTCTTATGCTATTGACACTCCACAGGCATGTGTTAAAAACAAGATTAACTGGAGGAAAGATAAAAACTTGCAGAGTCAGCATTAAGCCATAGTCTCTTTTGATGTTCCCTCCCTTGGCACTAAGTATTGGTTTTCCCAAGCCCAAGTGCTCAGATAAACTACATTACTACTTTTAGTAAGTCTTATTTATTAATGGAAAGGCATTAACATGAAGAAAAAATACTGAGAACAGTTTTCTCTACCTGACAGGACACATTTTTCAAGAGCGAAGAGCATTAGCTGTGTGCAACTTTGGAAGTCCAACAGAAATCATTAAGTCTCTTTGCCAAATGAGCTGTGCATACCAAAACTGACTCAAATTTATGTTTTCAAGAATGCAGTAGATGACCAGGACTATCAATACTGCAAGTTTAAATCATCTGGGGAAATACATAACTTCCTTCTATTTCAGACAGTACAAATATAATTAGACAAGTCTTGGAGAATACATTTAGCTGGCACTCTGCTTTTGTTTGCAACATGTTATTGAAATTTCTTGTTTCTTTGAATAGGAAGTTAGTTTGTAACTCTGCACAGCTACTTCTCATGGTGGTTCTGTTCCTCAAGCAGACATCACATCATGTTCAAAAACAGAAGAGTCCGACAAACACAAGTAGCTTTTACCTGCTATAAATAGTACATATGTGTAACTGAACAATCCAGTCTACTTGCTTAGAAGCCTGAGCGGCAGCAAGACTAAACATTTCCTAATCATTCCACTTCGGATTGAAGTACTTTTCTGCCCAATACAAAGAGAAGGAAACCTGAAAAAGTAATCTATGAAATACATTATTGAAAAACACTCAACTTTAACATCAGCCATATTACAGCTGTGTCTGTTCTGAATCTCCAAGTAATTATATGCAATGAATGACTAATGTGTTGGAGAAACATTTATTAAATCGAAATGTTTATCCTGGTTAGCATGTTGTATTTTTATATTATAATCGCACTCACAGGCCACAGTGTCATTACGGAAATTGGATACAAGTGAAGAGCCAGATTTTAAGTTGCTGCAGTCAGCATGAAGTAGACCACTACCTTCAGAAGAGGCTTGGAAGCTTTCTTATTGCTTGGACAAAAATAAAGGTATCTAGGAACACTAGTATCGAGTTAGTGAACTACAAATAAATGCTTGCCTTCAACAAAAACAAGGTATTGGAAAGTAGAGACACGGAACAGAAAGTATTAAGAGGTTCATCAATAGTGCTATTTCTGAACAAGGCAAATCTTCTGAACGCATTAAACTGGATGTTAAAAATTTACTGCATTTGAAGCTGTAAGAATCAGTTTAAATTAGATGAGAGTGCCACATGACATACCATCCTTATTTAAAACTTTAACGCTCACTTACGCACATATTGCATTACCTTAGGAGCAATAATGCTCAAAGAAGAGATCATGTTGTGCCACAACTGTATGTTCTACATAGGTGCTGCATTACTGGTAATCAGCAATCATGATGAAAAATGTATACGACATTTAAAAAAAACCCACACACCTATATGCCCTTTTTTTAAAAAAAACTGCAAAGGAATAACAGTTTTCAAATCAGGCATTTTGGTGCATAAAGTCAAGTGCTGCTAATTAAGAGAAGGAGCAATGAATCCCAGCCTCATTCATTAAACAAAATTGCATTTAACCAGGATTTATTAGATTTAATCTGAAGTTTGAAATAAAGGTTATTTTATTTTGAAAAGCTTTTAACACTTTTATAATAAAAATACTTTTCCTGATCATAACAGATTTCAAACTTTCAAAGTATTGCAAAAGTATTATGCAGATTTTGCAAATCCAGAAACACTATTAAAACCAGTTTAAATGACCTGTCAGAGGACACATACAGAACAAACAGCAGCAGTCCGAAGAAGCTGCAGGTTTCTTAAGACGCAAGCACCATAATATTTACTACCAGATTTCACATGTGGGTGTAAGAGGAATGGAAACGGGTTTACATTTAAGTTTATTTTAGATTAAACCCAGCTCAAATGCAACTCCACTCAGGTGCCTATACTCTAAACTTGCAAATTACCTAGATAAAACCAATTTGATCACTTCAGCTCTATTTTGTGCATAGACAAAGCTTATTACAACTTGATAATAAGCTAAAAATTACTTTCAACCAAAAAGATGATTGTTGGAAGCACATCTTAATGGTTAAAGCATGAGACTGCACATCGAGACATTTTTAAATAGCAACCAATTTCATCACAGATCACTGAGTGACTCTGGGCAAGTTAATTAACCTCCCTGCAATCTGTGAAATTGGGATAATACCTACCTTGCAGTGAGGCTTAATTCATTAATGCTTACGAAATGCTGTGAGATCCTTAGATGGATTTACTAAAGCAATATAAAGTATTTCAAATGGTACTTTGGAACATAATTCATATTTGAAAACACAACTAACTGTCAAGTAAAATGTCAATTTTTAAGTAGTATCTGAGTAACTTTTGGTGCACTGAAAATATATTCAACACCATATAAAAATCACAAGCAAAGTAACAAAAAGGCTACATATCATGTATCTTTTCCTTCAACTACACACAGAATTAGTTACTATTCTGCATGTATAGAACTCATCAGATACTCATCCAGCTGCAACTACCTACATTGCAATTAACTTTGAAGAATTCCTCAGAGTCTGCCAGTACACTACATTTCTTCTCAATTCAGAAGCTAAATCTGACTGCAAAGCTGTAAAGCTCATTTCCAGTACAGATATTAAAATGTTTCACTGTAACTTATTTTTATGTATTATATTAATAATATTCTATATTGTTCATATACCTCCCTGATTCTTATCTGCCTTCAAGAAAAGAGTGCAGTAGGAAGTAGCTCATTCCAAGAACTATGAGGTTAGAGATGAAACCTGAATAGACGAGGTGTCTGGCAGGCATTGCGAGAGGCTACAGAAGTTATTCAGGAACAGCAGGGATTTCGAGAAGCAGCAGCAGGCACTAACGGGGATCAACGTTCTTTCTTCCAGCTATCATAGCTGGCTAACTCTTGGCAGCAAGTTTTGACTTTGAGAACTCCGCTATCTCAAAGGGAAATGGGTTACATGTCACAAACAATTCTGCAAAATATGAAAAAGGAAATGCCAGGTTACAACCACTGTGGTATGCTTTAAATATTGCATAAAACAGTGAATTAAGCTGATAATTAAAAAAGACAGTAGGAGGAACTAACTAGTCACTTTGATAACAATTTAACAGAACTCTGGTATAAAGTTAGTACAGTTGCATTGAACCAATTGATCAGTATCATACTAAGACCTAAGTGATCCTAATATCATCTCATTTTCCTTAAAATTCGTTAATATACATAGTAAAAACTCTAGACTAATAAATAAAACTTTTTAATTTTCACTGTATTCTGCAATTTTCTTGTACTCTAGACCAACATGTAAACATCTCCCAATATAAAAAGATTTAAAACTCAAAAACCTGTTAACAATAGTAAATGAAGCATGTGTTTAGGTATGAAAAAATATAACTCTGCTAGAATTATCTTGCTGAAATAAGCCAAGTAAAAACATAACAAAAAAAGTGGATTTTGACATTTTATATTTTGTTGAATACCATTACTGCACAGGCAATCACTGTCTCTTACATATAAATTAACAGCCTACCATCTGTCAAGTGTTCAGATAATCACAGGGTTTAATGCACGATATGGTTATTAGAATGTGACCTGACAAAAAGAAAAAGAACACAACCTAATTTGGACTAAGAAATCTATGATCTCACTTGCAAATGACAGTTTGACAAGCTATTATTCTGCATTTTGGATTCTACAGTAAAAGCAATTTTACGCATATGTAATTCTATTAGTCATACAGCCAACTGCCTGTGGAAGATTACTTCAAACTATAAAATTTGCTTGGTCATTCAGGGTTTTGAACTACCACAAATATTTGCACCACGAAGAGGAATTTAATGATCTCTGTATACACACCTAGGAATAAAACACACATCACTATGCAAAATAATCCTCTGTGATGCTACTATTAAACGTAACTCAGGTTTCCCATGTAGATTTTCAAGAAAGCATGCAAAAAGTCATTACATCCGTTAATTACCTATATAACAACTGACATCAGCTGTTTCAGATGTACAGAGTACAGGACAGTTCTGCACACAATCGATCTCACATGCAACTGTGGCATCTGCTAATAATCACCATTAATGATTACTTTCATTCAGAGTATTACTTACATGCCACCTTTATGACATATTCCACTTGCAAGAACTTGTTTTTGCCAAGGTAAACATGATTGACAGTTGCCTCTACTCAAGAGCACTAAAAAAAAAATCCTGTTACTGTCTACTAACAGGAAACTGTACCTGGCAAGCCTCATATGCCCATGGCTCCCAAATTTTTCAATAACTCAGTAAATAAAATATATTTCCAAAGGATATACTGTAATGATGACTTCAAAGTGTAAAATATATGCTCGGGAAAGGTGAAATGATGTCTTCAGGAAAAAGAAACAAACAAACCATTTTAAGAAGGTGACAAAAAAAATGTCTTATTACCTGCAGAACTTCAGCAGGATAACTATATAGTAAGTAAAACCAAGAAGTAAGGCAAATTATATTTATTTACTTTTGCCTCTATTCAGCCTCTATAGTTTCATCTTTCATGTTTTCTTTATTCATGAAAAATTGTGTTTCCCTGTCATGTTGGCTCAATACACTTGTGAGCAGTGCACTGAAGCCCCCGAAGTAGAGAATCATGGGATCAGCTTGGCACTATCAAACCCATAGACATGAAATTTAAGAACAATGTGACAGATTTTTCAAGCTTTAGTCACACTGCACAAGAACCTGCCTCAATAGTAAAGGATCATAATCCTGACCTCTTGCCTAAAGGGCAGAAAAATCAGATCATGGTTTATTCAAGGCCTGGCAGCGTTCCTAAGTGTAGCACTATTCACAGGTCTACAAACAGCTCTTACCAGAGGTCTGATATTCAAATTACCAGTTTTTACCAAAAGGAAAATCAGAAAAAACAATAAACCATGAAGGAAGGAACATTTAGACTACACCTTGTTCAGGTTCGGTTTTACATGCAGTAAAAGATTTTCCCTGTTTAATGCCAGAAAATACCAGTTGTACAAGATAAACATCACAAAGTACCATTTCCCAAAGCATCTGATTCACCTATGAGCCTTATCCTTGTTTTAACAGATCATGCAACCTAATTACCAGAGGTCACCAAAACCTCAAATGTCTAGTAATGCAGGGAGTGGGATTTATAAGACATGATTAGCTGCATCATTCAAACCTGTAATTGCCTCATGAAACCGGTTCCTCTGAACTGATAAGCCTCCACATTTGTCTTCATGGGGAAGCTACTATGATAAACAAAGGTAAGAATAATCATGATACAATCTATTAATTCCCCAGATGTCTCTTAGTGCGTATTAAGTGTGAGGTACTGAAACAAAAGCATCTTATGTTAGTGTGCTCCACAAATATTTACATGGCAAATGACCGCAGAGTAACCACCAAGTAGTAAATTCAGTCTCTTTTATTGTTCATTGAATTCATGTGCTAAATAAAGTGTTAGCCTTTCTGAAAGATAAGCCTCTCCCAAAAATGGGATTTACACACTTCAGTCAGTTGGGGATATCTGAAAAATTTACATTTAAACTTACCCATTTGGAGCATTATTCCTCCCTAACAATAACTGACAACTCAAACCAACTTCAGGCTTTAACTGGAAAACACTGCACATCACATTATGAAAGTTAAGAATTATACGGAATTGTGTTTGCCTCGTTATATTAATAGTTATTAGGGTTTGGTTCTTCAGGGCAGACTTGTATTGGGACTCACACTGAAGTTCACCTTCTATGACAGCTGCTAATTGCTGGCTGCCCAAGGGGCTGAGAGCAGAACTACGTGACCACAGCTGCTAAATCACACCCGATCAGCTTTACTGCCATACACGACACTTTGAGCACAACGTAGTGGCTCAGCCTCAAATAACTGTGCAGATAATGATTTTAACTTGCAATCTTTGGTAGGAAGCTGTGAAAATAACCGCAGCCCCAACAGGATGTTCTAGAGACTCCACATATCACTTTAGACAAAATGCTTCTGGAAAACAGCGTCTGCTGCGCTTGTACAATTTACAGCTTGTGCTGGCAGAAATCGGGCTGGGAAGCAGAGGACAGACTGCTGGGTCTAAGCCTGACTGGTGAAACAAAAAGCTTCCAGAGCTGCTGTAGCTCCCCAGTGAAGGAACAGCAGCAACGGTTGTTTATAGTTGATGGGTAATTTTGGCTGGGTCTGGAACAGTCACCTCTCCTGCACCTGAAGATCCTCCTCCAGCATCATCCCCATACCAGCTACTTAAAGCAAACCCCATCCTGGGCCAGGCTGAGCGCTCCAGGAGGGACCGGCACTGCACCAGGATGTACCGTAGAGGTTCACAAAGAATAATATTAATAATGCCTTCCAGCATTTTCTGCCTACACCTGTCAAGAATCTCACTATCTACACTAAACAAATCGCCTATTCTTTTCCATTTCGAGGCAGCACACAAACTCTTTGTTTGGGATTATTTTTTTCCCCCCTTCTGTTTGGGTTTTGTGTCACTACTAGAGTTCTGCAGATAAGGTTCTAAGGATAAGGTCTAAAGATTTTAAATCATTTTATTGTATTTGTACATTCCAGTGAAGAAATAATAAAAATGAAAGGGAAGGGGCAAAAGAAAAAAAAAAGTATCAAACACATCAAAAGCAAATATTGTCAGGATTCTTACTCTTTGAACTCTGCAAATAAGGCTTGGAAAATGTTACAGGAATCTCTGATACTCTGTTTTACATACTGCGGTCTCCAAAACAAAATACATTTAAAAAATACTGTGTATAAACAGGTATTGCACTTTCACTTATTTTTCCTCATCAACTGACACATCAAGATGCATTTCATTTACCTATGGAAAGGTTTCATTTTAAAGATTCAGTAGATCACCTTATAATTTTCATTTGTTCAGAGAAAAGAAAGTTTTCACAGGAAGTTGATCAAGAGCTTTGTGTTTTAAGGTCAATCTGCAAGTTCTTTGGCCTCTACTATTCAACAGCGCCTTTCTATTATGATGATTCGCCCATTTCACCCGTCTTCCATATTCTCTCATGGGAGCATGAAATTGAATACATTAATATCAGAATAATTACTGAGAAAAACAATGTAAGTTTTCTTAGTGAAACATTAGAAGTAACTTCTCACTAGGCCAAGAGGAAGATGAAGATTTATGTCTGATTATCCCAAATCAACTAAAACACAAGAGTAGCAGCTCATCTAAAGTAGTATAATACAACTACCAAAACAAGTAGTAATGAGAACACCTTCGTATACTCTGCAAGGGAAATACTGTAGGTGAGAGGACGAGAAAAACACTTTAAAAAGAGTACCTTTGGTAATCAAAGGAGCTTCATACTTCTCTTCCTCCCAGAACATTCAGCAAATTACATTTGCTTCTCTAGAATAATTTCATCCCTAACAAGATCAGAGGAAGTGATTTATTCCACCCCCCATCTTCCTACATTTGTACGTCATCCTATGGGACACTGATTTTCTGAATTGCTTTTGGCCATCTGATATTATATTACTGTAGCCTTCTACAGAAGGAGCCAGAAATTTTTTTGAAAAAAAAATCAAAATAATTACATTAATGCTGGGAATCAAAGTTTATTGACTTTCCCTTGAGCTATAATACCAAAAAGCTGGTTACAGAAATTGCCAACTTATTTAATGATACCACCAACTCCTCCCTGAACTCAAAATATCTTCTGAAAACAGTCTCAAAAGTTTTTGATGTACATGAACACATTTAAATCTAGTTCATCTCAACGCTGAGGATAACTTGACCTGCCTCTGAGCCTTCTACCTATTTGTGCCTACCAAAGCACTAAAAACCATTGACATAGTAATAAAAAAACACACAAAAACCTTCAAGGTTGCTCCAAATTGTCGCATTCCCAAGCAAACTGACATCTCATTTTCAGATCCCAAGTATGTAATGGTAATCAGAAGCTTCTTGAAAGTTGTTTAATGAAGAGCAATTTATTAGAGAGTTGGACTACTGCAGAGTTACTGAGTAGTCACTGGACTATTTATTGACAGTAAAATACTGCAACTTTGATTTAAATTGTTATAAATATTTATTCTTAAGTCTGAAATACTGTACCATATAATACTGCATTTGCAGTGGTATGATTATTTAGATATTAAACTTTATCATCATACAAAAATGACATTAGACACATCTAGCATGGATAAGCAGGAATAATGCCTAAGCTACATAGCAGTAATGAAAATAGAATTCTAGATATAAATTGGAACTCTTATTGAATTAAGTCAGCTTTTTACGTTGACAGTATACAGCACGAAAGACAAAATTAGAATCTTTATTTAATTTCTACAAGAGTTGAAAACCACAATTTCAGAAGTGCTTGATAAAGAACGTCTGTTTTGAAAATTGATTTGCATTAACCTTTTGACAGTCTTCCTAACTGAATCAGTTTAAAGGGTGCCTAATCTGCAGTGACATATCCTATCCCTGATTCGATTCCTAACATAATTCCCTTCTCAGGATGAAGATATATTTAAGTGGGTTTTCCTTAAGAAATAATTTTCAATAAAACAATAAATAGATGCCAGAGGCTATACAGCCAAGGTTGGGGGGTTCTGTTTATTTTGAGTTGGTGGTTTGTCTTTGTTTTTGGGTTTTGGTTGGTTGGTTTTGTTGGGTTTTTGTTTGTTTGTTGTTTGTTTTCAGCATAGCTGAAGAAGACCATCTAAGAAGAAAAGCTTATTTTACTCATAGTTAACAACACAGGATGGCCCTGTCATGCCATAAAACATGGAGAGGCTTGAATGTGTCAAGTTTTCCTGCAAGTTTTCAAAGCTTTTTGCTAAATCTTCCTGGTGACTCCACTTATCTGCAACTGAGCTTGAGTATCTTTGAACAAGCAATTTCCTAATAACACCTTCCAGTCTTGCTGTTCTCACACAGAAGCGTTATAGTTACCTTTTAATTGTAAAAAGCATACAGCAGTTTCCATTGGATGAAAATTCAACACCACAGATGTCATTAGTGGTAAACTCCAAGGCATATAAAAAAAAATAAGCTAGGTGATTTTTTCAATGACTTTATTAAATACAAACCACTCCTTTACAAAAATTTCAATATGCTAGTGTAAAGACCTGTTTGGCTGTGTCAAGCAACACATACTTACTCAGACCAAGTGGGGTTTTTTTGTTACTGATCTAGTGTTAAAAAAGTTAGGTCTAAAGCTTAAATTGAATTATTAAACTTTTATTTCTCACCAACTATGATTAAGTGGAATCCCTTTAACTGTAATCTGACATATTTTCCCCATTTCTGCACAGAAGCTATCGCTTGAAGAGACATGATACAAAGGGAATTCTGTTGCACATTCTACTTTCACCAGGAACATCAAGCATAACAACGAGCATAATGCATTTTTTCATGTTTAGCCCAGTGAACAAGTATTTTCCCCCAAGCCTTTAACAAAAGCTACCCTGGGCAAAAGGATTATGAGAAAAATATTGGCATTACCAAATGGGCTCTAAAGCAATCTAATTAGCTAGGCCTGTGTTGTGTTCTGTGAGAAAACTAGCAACCTAATAACCAGATTGTCTTCGGAAAGAAACTGAAAAACATATGCTAGCAGTGAAATACTAGATTTTCCTCTGCCCTCTGCATCCTATAATATCCTGTCTATATCCCACTGGGCTGACAGTTTGTCTACTAAAATGATTTTGGTTTTGTTTTTTTAAGAATTTGTAACACTTGGGAAATTATTTTAACCTAAAAATTATCTGCCCTATTTCAGGCTTGGAACTACAATAGATGGCATCCAAGTTTAAGCAGCACCTGACGAAAGAGAAAGATTCAACTTTCATTAGATGCAGAATTAATTCTACAACTAAGTTACTTTGTACTATATTATGCATCATTGCTTTGTTTCATCTACTAACAGGTGTGATACCAGTTGAACTATAAACCTTAAAACAAGAACCCCAGAATAACAGCTGTTTAATGTAATGCTATAATGTAATCAAATACAATTAAATAAAAATAATAATAATTCAGATACAGCATACTATTCTAATTCAATACAGTAAAATAAGTTTCTTTCCCATCTCATTTCAGAGAAAATATCAGAAAGACACAGAAGACATCGGGCTTATATCCACTGAAAATATGGAAGACAGTTCTTGTATATAACATCCAGTCCTCATATTTTATTCCCCGAGTCTCAGTAAAAGAATAAAAAGATTTTTCTCCCCTTCCCAGGATATAGATTAGGTAGGCATGACATTTTTCCACTTCACTGTTGTATGAGTTTATAAGCTCTCCTTTTGTAGCATTTATGAATTCAAACATTGCTAAGGTTAAGCTGGAGCAAAGCAATTTGGCATGCTTGCATCTGCTTTTATCAGGGAAAGCAAAAGCAATCCATGAGGTCTAGACTGACCTTAAAGCACAAGTATTTATTCGGAGATTCTAAGGGCTTACCAATTGTGTTTGGTAAGAGGGAACCTAAATTCGATCACACTCACACACAATGTCACCTTAATTCAAGCAATCACCTTTCAGTTCTTCTGGTGCCTCAATAGAATAATTGGTATTCATTACTATGAACATTCTCTCTTTAAAAAGGACATATTAACCATACATTCCAATTATACCGGGCTGCTTTCTACAGGACAGAATCTGAAGTCCAAAGACCGCTACTTCCAAACTCAGGTAATTTCATTTAAAAAAAAAAAAAAAAAAAAATCTAAGCTGCTCAATGCAATTATATTTTCAAAGTATCTATATAACCCATAACTACAGCTGGGTGTCCTGTAACCCCATCTATCTTGTCTCTTGTGCTTTTTCCTGTTAGAGTACTCAGAAGCCAATATTCAGGATTATTTGTTTCCAGACAGTCAGTATCCCAAACACCCAACATCATTTTGACATAGTACTGTTCTCCCTCCCCTTTAATTCCCTCAGTCCTTTCTAGCTAGGCTAGCCCTATTTATTTTAATATTCCAAGCCAAAAGGCAAACTTTTTTTTCCCCCCTCCTACAGGAGGTGGGTCAATACTCCACAAAACAAACTCACTCACATCACTTATTTTGACTAATAGTCTAGTCACAGAGTTGCCTTTGAAAAATTTTTCCTCATTTTTCAAATGGTCTGAGAAGAGCAGCCGGACATTAATCCTTCAACAACTCAAAAAAATAAAGAGTCATCTGTAATTTGCACAGCAGTACAATGGCACCTGTTATTCATCATGACATTCTTTGTTGGTATTTCAGTAGTCTATGCAAACTTTGATATGTGTTACTTTTATGTTTAAAAGATTGGACATTGATTATATCTTCAGTAATTTCCATGATATAGACATTTACACAACAGAATATATTCTTTAAGTTTCTAGGCCTGGCTGTCTCAGGATGCCAATTCTCTTCCAGAGTTCAGAATGATGACTGGCTGATATAACACACTGTCAAGTCTACTCTTTCCATTTTGCCTACGTAACTAGTTCCTTTCTCAGGTCAGATAGAGATTTTTCATACTTCTGGTTGTCCCAAAATATTTCTGATTTTGCAGCATGTCTAGTCTGTTATTTGAGATTACCAATTCACACACACAAACACACAAATATAAACTTCATATAAAGAAAATGACTACTGGCTTCCAACAGGTAAGAGAACAGCTGTAGCTCTTCACAACTCTTCCACTACCAAACTGAACGCAGCACTGCAGAAGGAAAAACACTTGCATTCCTTTCTTCTCCAAGCTGCCTTCAGCGCCCCCCTTTTCTGTATCAGGCATTCATGCTCAGAGAATCGTGAATTCAAGCCACATGTTCTCACTAGACAAACTGATGCAGTTCAGCAGGCCCACTCACGTCTAAGCAATCGGGCTTTCAGTGAGACACACAGATCAACACATGCAATTCCATCACCACCAAGCACAAGGTTTTACAACAGAGATTCTTCATTACTGTTTTTTGCTCATCCAGTCAGTTTGCATGGCGTCCTACCAACATACTAAAGGTGTATCTACACTGTCTTCTCAATCCAAATAAAAGCTGCATGATTCTCTTAATTTGACATCAAATCCAGATCAGTAGCTTATGCTAAGGGGCAAATCACAGTAGCTCAAGCTCAGCTCAGCACTAAAAGGGTGAGACACCAATTTCACGATGGAGCTGGCTTAGATTCACCAGCTTGCTGTGAAGGTGTGAAGAGCTTCTATCTGCATGGACTATAAAACCTGCAAAATCTGCTCATTGTAGGGCAGAATGAATCTCTTCCTCTGCAGAGTTTTCTCTTCTTGCCAGTTTTCGTCGAAGGAAAAGCAAGTCTGACAATTAATGCAGGTAACAGCATCTCACAGCAACTGTGCAGATGTGCCACCTAAAGGACGCAGATACTGAAAATGAATCTAACATACATTTTAACTCTGTGCCCAAAAAAAAAGAACAGGAGAAAGAGAACAGGAAAAAGAACTGTAAGAAACAGAAGCCAAACCTATCTAAATTTAAGACAAATACATTATTTGGTTCATGGGTCCCCTATAGCACACAACACCGCAGGTACCATGAGAACTACAGTTAAAAAGAACATTAAGCAGGTACAAACAGCTGTAAACCTACAAGTTGCTGCTGCCACATCTCTAAGTACACTTTCTTGCTTCTCTTAAAAGTTTTCCTTTGAAAATACTTTTATTCAACACAAATGTTTGTTCCAATCTCTCTTTTGTATTCATTTACCTATAAACAACTTAACTGTATATATAAACATTAAAACTGAAATTTACCATGTCATCAAATGCAAACACGCAAACAAAAAACTTATACCACAGCATAGCATACATTTGTTTCTTCTGTGTTACGCAACTCAGTTAACAAGTGTTTAAATAATTAATTATAGTGATTTACAATTTATGACACCACAAATTGATATAAATTTAAATTTCACTGCATAATGTCAGAATCTTTAATTTCTAAATCTTTTTTTTATGTTGCAGGCTGCATTAACAATCACAGTTCAACTTTTCTGAAGCTGACAACAGAAAATCTCAGAAAGAAAAAAGTAGAAATCTAATACGATATTATGGGATATTTGAATCTGACCAAAAACAAGCTTATTGATGAAAATGGGTCTCTGTCAGGGTGCCTGATATATTATCCAATCTCTTTTTAGTTCAAAAACTATTACTACTTTAACTATTAATCAAAGAACAATTAAGTTACACATCTATGAGTAAGTACAGAATGATTCATTATCTTCAAAGGAAAGACTAAAGTTACTGTGATATTTTATACACAGACAACTATTATGATTTGCTACCTCACTTTTAGGTATTTATCCACTTAATACACAGTGAAAAATCCACAGCTATGCAGTACTATGTATCTTAACTTCCTTCTTTCATAGAAACGGCTGACACATACTACTACATAAGCGAGCAAAACAGTCACTTTTTTTTCCCCTCACCTGGCATTATTCAGCTGGAAACCAGCAGCAGTACCAGTGCATTTATTTTTAAATACACTAGCATTAATCTTTGCAAAGATAACTACACCAGAATAGCTTAATCACTGCAAACAAAGCAGAAGTCAGCAGTCGTTCTGAGATTGGGCAACCCTCAGCACATCAACTTTCTTTACATTTTCCATCTAACTATCACTCAGCATTTTTTTTTTATAGGGAAGCCAGCTGGCTAAAGAAGTTGTCCTGTCAGCTTTATCTTTAATCTATGCACTTAGGTCTGTGAATATAACAGCAAAAGGTGTAAGGCAATGTTTGTCAATGCAATATAATAAATACAGTTACCTTCAGAGTACCTTCTTTCAGTACTTCAAGGCTACAAAGGGATAATAAATACATATATTGGTTTGGACCCTCATGAGTCCCTCTCTCATCCACACAAAACTGATTCAGCCTTTTACAAAAAAAAAAAAAAAAATATATATATATATATGTGTGTGTGTGTGTTTTAGCCTTTATATATTGCAGAGTTCATTACAGAAGCAGCCTTCTGCTGCATTTTTAAGATGTTCCTGTTCACTTACCATTTACTTCAAAGCTTGTTTTGGATATTTTTTTTTTTACATCTGTGATATTGCCATTGATTCATTCTGGTCAGAAGTCATAGGTTTTATTTCTTTTGAGCAAGCCAGTGGGCTCTCTGAATCTATCTTTTTTTTTAATTTTCTTTCTGAGGAGGCGAACAACTAACAGTTTTGCCAACAAACTGCACTCTGCGAAGTTCATTACACTCTCAGTTTAAGATCACCAGAAGGCATTCTCATTCTTTGCTATGCTCTCAACCATGATATTGAGTGGAGGTGCTGTCTATAATGACCAGATGAACTGAATTCAGCTGAACACCTATATATAATTTTTCAAACCCCTAACATTATGTCCCAGTTCATTTTTATGAGACTTATTTTCAATGTGTTTCCACACAGGTCTTAGGTACTATGATGGTATTTTTTGTAGCTCTCTAAGTCATCCACAGAACTCACAAGCTGAATTGTCATCAGCCGCTGTTGAGCTTTGTAACAGTCATATCAATTGGTATCTCCCAAAGGAAGTTCGTAAGGCCTTCTACAGACAGCTGAAAGCAGCCTCACAATCACAAGCCCTGGTTGTGGTGGGAGATTTTAACTTCCCTGATGTTTATTGGAAGGACTACTCAGCCAGCCAGCCGAGTTGACGATAACTTTCTGATGCAAAGGGTGGAGGAGCCAACTAGAAGAGGTGCACTGCTGGACCTCATCCTCACTAACAAGGAAGGTCTGGTTGAAGCGGTAAAGGTTGAGGGCTGCCTTGGTTGCAGTGACCATGAGACGGTGGAGTTCAGGATCTCGTGTAGCAGGAGCAGGATAGCAAGCAGAGTTGCAACCCTGGATTTCAGCAGGGCAAACTTTAGCCTCTTCAGGCAATTGCTAGGGGAAACCCCATGGGCAAGGCTGCTTGAAGGTAAAGGGGCCCGAGATAGTTGGTTAATATTCAGGGACTGTTTCTACCAGGCACAAGATCAGAGCATCCCGACATGTAGGAAGTCAAGGAAGGGAGCCAGGAGACCTGCGTGGTTAAACAGGGAACTGCTGGGGATGCTCAAGTGGAAGAGGAGAGTTTAGAGCTCATGGAAGGAGGGGCTGGCCACTCGGGAGAATATAAGGCTGTTGTCAGAGGGTGTAGGGAGGCAACTAGGAAAGCTAAGCTCTCCCTAGAGTTAAACCTGGCGAGAGGGGTCAAGGACAACAGGAAGAGCTTTTTCCAATACGTGGCAGATAAAACTAACACCAGAGGCAATGCAGGCCCACTGATGAACAAGGTGGGTGCCCTAGTGACAGAAGATACAGAGAAGGCAGAGTTACTGAATGCCTTCTTTGTCTCTGTCTACTCTGCCAGAGGCTGTCCTGAGGAGCCCTGTACCGCTGAGGCCCCAGAGGAAGGCAGGACAATGGAGGAGTTTGCCTCCGTTGATGAGGACTGGGTTAGGGAGCAGTTAGGCAATCTGGACATCCATAAATCCCAGGGGTTCTTCTCAGGGTAACAGACACTGGACCAGGCTGCCCAGGGAGGTTGTGGAGTCTCCTACTCTGGAGACATTCAAAACCCGCCTGAACGCCTTCCTGTGTAACCTCATCTGGGTGAGATTATGGCAAGAGCTGCACTATTTTGGGAAAATACATTAAAATCTTCATAGAAGTTCCAACATTTTAAATGCTAAGAAAATGCTCACAATGAAAATGGGGATGACTGTCACTGCGCTACTGAACAACAAAACTGTTCTTAGCATTGGATGGGTTGGGTTTCTTTAGGTTTGGTTTTGCTTGCTTTGTTTTTTAAGCACAAACCTTTCAATTATTACCTATGTCTTACATTTGCATCTCTGGCAATATTTTTCTATTTTCTATTTTTTCTAACATTTCATTTCACTCTGTTCCCAGGGCTGCGAGCAGGTTGCTGACTCTGCTGATGGGCAGAGAGCATGGAGAAGTGCTCCCTCCACTTTTCATTCAGATAATAGAACTCTGGGAGCTGCTCAGTGTGACAGATGAGCCACGTGAGCTGAAGCAACTTGTTCCGCTTGTCAGGCTCCAAGAGGCTACAGCAGCACGATACGATTGCGATGACACCACGATCGCAGAACTGGGTCAAACATACGGTCACTTTAAAACAGAATGTCAACCATTCTTTCTACTTCAGGAATGTGATTCAGTGACACTGAAAGCTGTTAGATACCATTAGCTTTATATCTAGGTTCAAAATGAAACTGTTACTTTGACCATATTTCAAGAATCCTCTTGCGAGCGAAACATTGCCATTAAAGTTCGTAGGAATCACAAACTGTCAAATAATATCACTGCTGCTCATAGGGATTGGGTATTTTACTACCAGAACATTTCCCTGTGCTGCACCAGGGAATCTGTGTCTTTGGAATAATATTTCCATTATGTCTTTCGTGGATTAAGTGGATTAAACTCCTCACAGAATTTTAAAGACAAAAGATTATACAGGTATATATTTTTTAATCACAAAAAGAAAAATAAAGGATGCCATAAGTGATGCCTAGAACTATTATTTTGTTTAAATCATCTCATACAGAAAATTTTAGTTTATTTTAGTGAAGTAGAAGAATTACTAATTGAATTCAGTTCAAAATGTAAATAACCATGGTAGAACTAGATAACATTTGGAAAAGCAGATATTGAGATGAAGGTAGTTCTGATCTTACTCTGACATTCCGTCATCTGAATCTTTATTAAGCGACATACAAAACCCTCTTCTTTAACACAATTACACTATGTAGATGTTCCAGCCAAGTAACGTTTGTCCAAAAGCACTAGAAATGTAGAAGGAAACAGCAGAAGTCTGAGACATTCTGAAGTCATTTCCTTCTCAATATTTCATCAATGTGCTGACAGTCTCAGTCAAGCAGAAATTCCCAGCCTGTTAGATTCCACAGCTGAATTTAGAGGTATTTCAACAAATCACATTGAAAACATTTTATACATTTCAGGTCTTGATGTATATTTTTTTCTGTTTTGTTTACATTACATAATTGCCTTTCTAGTTCAACATAAAAATTTTCAGGAAAAATATTTTCAATAAGAACTTCTCATGGAGCTGTTCACTTAAGATTCATAATTTTGTGCAGTTAAAAACTTACATAATTCTTAAAAATAATTGTTGTTTACTTGCTTTGATTTCTAAATGTCTTTGATCTCATTCATTAATATTCATTAGTCTTCTGATGTTGGACTAATGAGAATCTTATGAGTTTACGAGAAGCTATTTAAACAATGTTATCAGATTTTTTCTGATTTATGTTTTTTTTCCAACACTGACAATATTTTATTCTTTTTACTCTCCAGCTTCTTCAAACTTTCTGAAGACAGTCTACACATACCAAAACAAAAGCTCAACAAATGCGTAACTAATTCAGTCAATTACAAGCACAGAACCCTAAACGGATAACAGCATAAACACATAATATATATGGACAGAATGAATAATGCTCATCTTCAGCATAATTTACTTTCATGTTTTACATGCTTATGATGGAACACCTCTGAAGCAAAAAAAGGAAGACTACAGCCACAACTTCTCAGCTTCAATAATCTACAGGCACGAAAGCAGCAGCGTTGTTGCCAGAAGCCAGTACCAGCCACTGATATTTCACATTATAGGTGCACACACAACATGCACAAACAGCTTAGTCATTTGTATTCTTCGCATTTAAGAAAACACGAGTAGTCTTCATATTTAGTTTTCACAGTTTGCAGGACACATCCACAAGAAGTTGAAAGTAACAGTGTCCCAGCATATGCTGTGCGAGACACCTGTAGTACAACCACTGCATCATGTAGAGGTGCCCAGGGAAACCAGCGTGAGCTGATGGACTGAGACAATCCCTCAGAACACGCCAACAAACGTGTCCAGGTTAAACATCTACTGTGCGTTAAACCTTCTTCTGCACTGTCAGAGTTTTGCCGTTTCCCCACTCACCATGCTAATTTACACTAGAAGTAACTTAGACAAAGTAGTCCTATCCCACTACATCTAATACATGTGCAAAGACAATTAAAATATGCAGAGCAGGACTCCCTCAGTTTAGATGTAAGGATGCTGTGGGAGACTGTGATAAATGCCTTACTCAAGTCAACATAGACCACTTCTATCATCATTACTATTGTTTTGAAAATCTCCCTATTGCTATGAGTTATTTAAAAGTCAACAAGAATATTTCTACCATTCTACAGACAGAACCACAACATAGGGGGACTTCAGGAACAGCCTTTTTTAGGACAAAAGTAGCCATCGTACAGATGTGTTTTCTTTTGTACTTAATAGAAGCCCATTTCCTTACTAATTGTCATTGGTTCTGTGACTGAAATCTGCAATTAGTTATGCTTCACTGACAGACATTAATCCTTTTGTGGTTATATTATCCAACCTGAACATTAATAAAAGCAGGACTGTTCAAAATTCTAAGGGACTGCACCACAACCCCTATTTTATTAAACCATTTGTGGCAAGAGGCAGTTAAATACTGTGTATCATTTAAATATGTTATTCTAGCTAGGAAAACATTACTCTGCCATATCAATTACACAAGCCAAGAAACCAAAAGCCAAGTAAGACGATTTGCACAAATTAAACAGTAATTTTAAAGGTGTCATAAAATATGAAAAAATAAAACGCATTCCTAATACTGTTTTGTTTTTCAAATGGACCTCATCGTTATAAAGGAGCTTCACTAGAGGAATAAAACTGACAGCAAAGGAAAACAATTCTCATTAGTTCAAATGAGCCTAACACAGGCTACCAGCAGTTAAAACCTAACTTCTTTAAATTCCAAAATGAATCTCCTCTCCTGACCTTTATACAGCTCAAGATGCATACATACACAGAATAAACAAAATAATTTGAAAGCAAATTCACTGAGTGCACCTGACCTTTGAAATAGCACAGATAATTTTAATCAGATTTGCACAATGTTTGTCTGTCTTTTTCCATGTAGTAACACTAAGATGATAAAACTACTTCAGAAAAAAAAAGACATTTTACCAAAATTCAAGTTTTTCATCTTAGATTTTCAGAGACAATGAGTAAAAAATAATCAAGACTTGCAGCATAAATAATCTGACCAGCAGTGCTGACTACTTAAAATCTCTAGTTATGAAGAACATAAATTCTGAGAACCATTCACAAATTAGCCTTAGTTGAAACCAGCCCACAATACCTTCCTTTCTGGAAGGACAGGTGTTATAACAAGAGCTATTATATAAACCACTTACCAGCCACCAAAGCTGACTATTGCTTGTAACACTTGGGAAAACAAAGAAAGAAACCTTTATTTTATACAACCTCCAGAACAGCTTCCTGCAACTATGGCTGTATTGCTAATGCCTGATGAAATGAGAATTAACACTAAGTTGGAAGTCCTGTTTAGGTTCAGACCGTGCAACCTCCATCAGATCAGACCATCCACCCCGACAGTGACAACAGCGTTCTGTCCAAGCTGGAAAACATACTGTGAGAGTTAAAATACAACTAACTAAACAAAGACACTTATAAAATGCTGAAGTTTGGCTTTGGTACTCTTCAGAATAGAACAGCAATGAGTAGAACAGAGATCCTCGTTTCGTATTTACCCAAGACTAAACTCCATTTGAGGGGTGCAATAGGACAATAATGCTTTGTCAAATAATGTGCTTTAATATAACAATGCTGGTTCAGATTACTTCTAGCCTAGTTGGTTTTAAAGCTTAGCTTCTTAGCATTTACAAGGAAATGTTCAGTTTAACACACCACTGAGATATTGGAACAGCCAGAAAGCACAAAGTAAACACTGTTAACTACATGAAACTATTAGTTAAAAATGCTTTTCTCCTTTTCCAACCTCAGTTTAAGATTTTTTTTCTAACTTCCTGAAACAACAGCAACAGCTGTTACCCAGCAAGACCTGTCAAATGAGGAAGGGAGCTGGGTTATGGAAGAGACTTGACTTTATGCATTCCTGCTAATTTAACTTCCTAAGTTCTCCTAAACTGTCTGGCAAAGTTTAAAGAAAGAAGTTTCTCTTATGAACACAAAACATTTACAGTCACATATGTTTCAAGAAACAGGTTTTAAGGCAGTTTATTTTGAACTTTTAAAAAACTTCTAATCCAATATACATACTATGCAGGCTGCCAAAGGTATGTAGGGAAATTAATTCAGAAAGCATATCCAAGAAAAACTCTGTTAATCCACTAAGAGTGTAGGTCAATGATCTATCCATGTTCTATTTGACTAGATATGCAGAGCTTGTATGTCCTGTCTGTAATACACTCTAATAAAAAATATCTTATGCTGAACTGTCCAATATTTTTATGTCAATACATAATTTTTTATGTGTATTTTAATGTCAATACTTCTGTACACAGTAACGCAACTCAGCTGCTGATACATTACGACATGGCCACATCCCAGTTTGATGCTAACGTGGAATAAGTCAAATTTTGATGCAGTGCCTGTATGGCTGGAAGTCTGTAAACAGTATCTGCAAAGAAATGACAGCATTCAGCTTATCTCTGAAATTGACTGTGAGCATTCCACTGTCATTAAGAGCTGAGCAGCAGCCACCTTTCAACAGAGAAATCCAATAAGAGATGAATGATTATCTAGCCCACTTTGGATCAAACTTGTTTAAATGAATCTGTTGAACTCACAGAAGCATTTGCACACATAAGACTAGTGCTAAAGTGCTGTTTAGAATTTGTTCTCTTTCACCTCTGTTGGGACAATGCACAAATAAAGCAGCAGTTTGTCTACACTACCGCAGTGTAATTCTGGTTCAGAGGATGAGGGACTCTGTTACCCCATGTTTCCAAGTACAATTTTCGGGGTATTAAGGCTGGCAATTCCTCCTCCACCTAAAGCAACTCCCACCTCTCTCTAGATCTTGCATAAGCTCATGCGAGCAACTGTCTGTAGGCTGTGCAATGAATTGGAACAATGAACTTTTCCAATTTTGCCAAGGTTGAAAACAACCTTTTTTGAATAATCAGTTTGCTAAGATGTCTCCACTGGCCTGAGTCACCACACAACCCAAGAAACAGCTGTACCAAGATAACAAACACATTACACACAGAAAGGAAACCAGCAGCTGAGATGGAGTTACTTCATCTCGAGTTCCTTGAGCTGGTTATGCTATTAAAAATACATATAAGGAAAGAAAGTTTCTGTTGGTAAGTCCTACTTTTAGAACTGGTTGAATCTCATAAGACTTGTCTACATCGTCAGGCACACACGTACTTTAAAAATACTTGTTTTCCTAAGAAAGCCCTTTTCATTTATTTGACTACTCCCATTAAAATATCTATACTACAATGCACCACTTTGTCTAATATACCTCGAACCATATCTTGAGTTCAAAATAAAAAACACTAACATTCTTCACACTGTTTTGTGCAAACATCCAAGCACCACTAAATCTTCCCTGGTTTAAATCCTGCACCCAGTATTTTCTTACCCAACAAAAATCAGGATTAGTCTTTGCAGTTGTTATGAAGTTCAAGATTAGTAACCACTTACCATCACACACTGAACAGTCTAATTGTGACAGCCCAACTGCCAAGAATACTCTTCCAATTCAGTACCTAGTAGGACAACTTAAAATAAATAAATTTATAAAAATTCCTTATATAAATAAATATTTGATAATATCTATTACATAAATTACGATAGTTGGAGCTTTCAATAGGCAAATGACTACTCCTACACAAGTCTGTAATGGTAACTGAACCAAAAATATTAGTTGACCATCTGCATGCAGCAACACACAAACAGGCACATTAGTTTGACAATCAGCATTGCACAAAACAATAACACCACTGTAGTTTCATGATAATTTAAATTCAACTTCTATGAAAGCTTGCATAGCAGTAGAGGTTCAAGTCCAGGGTCATAAAATGTTCTGTTGAAATATTCTGTAGACTATCAGCTCTTCATTAGAGATGTACTTGTCTGTACTTTTTGTCCATAAATATGTGAACCTAATCAATCATATTTTAAACAAGAATACACATTTTCCTCAGCAAAACATCTGCCTAGTCAAAAATATGACAGAAGACATTTACAAACTTAGGTAAGCTCCCTTCTGTCCTTCCCCCATCTCCTTCTAAAATCTAAGGTTTTAAAGCCAAATTTGACCTGGAAACTTCTCTGCAATGAATAGAATTCTGATATTCTGAAATAGTGTACATCACAGCCATATAATTCTTAAATATTTAATAACACAACATGCACTAAAAAGAGACTGAAAGCCTGAAATCATTAGGAGATGTCCCAGCACAAGAAATAAAAAGGAGACGTACATTCCTCTGCAAGAGTAATTTCAAAGTCCTTTTACAGAAGGATCTAAAGACTGTCAGCTTGGCTGCTCTGCTACTGTATATTAAATAAGCATGTAATGAAGCTACTGGTTTTGATGCATTGAGATGCCAAAGATCATGGGTAAAGTATCTAAAATTAATGATTTTTTTTTTTTTGGAAGCGGAATATCAAAAAAGTGGTAAGAATCAGGTACAACATCAAAAAGAACAAAATACTGACAACAGAAAACATCATAAAATGCAGCATCATTTCATTAATGACCATTTAGAAAAATAATAGCATATGAATGCCATTTAAAAGTTATTTCCAAATCCAAAAATATTATTAAATACTTTACTTCTTATCAGTTCAGGGAATCATCATTTAGTTTTTATTAATAGAACACTGATTCCCAGTCTTAATTGAAGCTAAATGCAAATGTGAGCCTTGCATGTTATGTAGTGCTTTCTGACATGCCTTCATTATCTCTTAGTTCTCAGTTAAGACTTGTACATAAATGTAGAAAAACAGTTCAGAAGGTACTTAATTTTCAGTATTTGCATAACACCATCGAATGGGGCAAATATTATGCATGCTTAGTGCCAAATGTCAGCTCTATGCCAGTTTAAAGCCTTATTCTTTAACATTTCAGAAACAATTTTGAGAACAAATTAAATGACATATGCACACTATTCCAACATGCTAGTGTGCAATGACTTCTAAAAAACAAAATATCTTCTGAGGCCAATACCTACCAGACACATCAGATTTCAAGCAACTTAAGACCTCGCTAAGTCTGCGCAAATGCTAAGAATCATTTATGTTCAGAACTAACAAAGATGTTTTTGACTATTCATGCACTCAGTCACAGCATTATTTTGATACAGTAACAGGCAGCACTGCAGTGCTAATACAGAAAACCTCTATCTGGAGCAGAAACGTGAAGCTGACATGTAGTTGCTGAGTTGGTTGCATTACATTGCAAATCTGATGAGCTATACTGGGAATATTCAGTATTGCAGTGGAAACTGCTGAGGGGAAAAGTACATATTCTGATTAAAAGCAAAAGGTTTCTTTACATCTCTCAATTAGAACATTTTCCTTACTCTTGCCCATAAGGTTAGAAACAGCTCTTTTCCCAAGGCCTATTTAGCATTTTTCAAGTTTACTACTAGAATAACCACAGCACTTCCAAAACCAGTCGGCCTTTAGCAGCACTGTATCATTTTGAAAATTTCTACCATAATTTTACATGTGTGAGAATAAGATTTGGCATTACTCAAACCTCTCTGCTATCTAAAGATATTCTTGTTTCTTGTGGCACAAAGGAATATAACCCTTTATCTCGAAGGAAATGCAGTACCCAGCATACCTGGGTTTTAACATAGGAAAAACAGATACCAGCTATCAATGGCCTATCTGGAATTCATTACATCACCTTGCGAGGCATGATCTGCCTGAACTCTACATTGTGCCCATCTGTTCACTGTTGACCGTTACAACATGCCTGACCTTTCCAAGTTCCTTCTAAGAGTAAAGAGAAAGCAAAAATTACCAGGGCCTTCTAGCCACGGCAATCTATTGGATTTCCAGTGAATAACAATGCTTAACTCTGCTACGGAGCTGAATGTTGATAATTATTTCAAGTGATTACTACAGATTTTCTTTTGTGTGGTTTGGGCTTTGTGGGGTTTGTTTGTTTTCGTTTGTTTGGTTTTTTGTTTTATTTTATAATGTGACAGGACTATGTTTTTCTGTGCAGTTTTTCTAAGACCCAAGGGATCCATGGCTTTTCTGGAGAAGCCAATACTACCATACACATTAGCGTTCAAAAGCTTTCACTTACACGAAGACAAATCAGTATTCTGAATCTTTACAACACAATTACCATTTCTGCGCTGTGCATGTATAAAGCAAGAGTCAAATTTGATCCAGGGATTCTTGCCAGAAGAACAGCACCAGGGCCGATAGGTGTACACCGCTGTTTATTGAGCTACTTGTACTCCCAAGCTGCTCTTCCTTTTTTTACAAGTCAGTGCTCTAATTTGCTTTTAAGTATTTCAAAATACACATTCTGTACTCCTTGGTCTTCATTCAAAATATTAGCAAGGGGAATATTTCACTTGAAATGTACATCTTGCGTGTCTTCTGTTCCAAGGAAACTGAAACCTGGTAACTTAAAGGGCACAACTGGCAGAAGCAAACTGAAGGAATCTTGTAAGATCTGGAAAAGCAAGTAGGAGTGGAAAGGCACAGTATCAGTAGCTGACTTCCACAAGAAGAAAGCGTCAACAAGTTCAAAAATAGCTCTTTTACCTATTCATTACAAAAGCTTACTTCTTTTGAACCCTACTTGGTCTGTGTCACCATTCTACAGGTAAGAAATAAAATGGGAATAAGAAATTTGTAATTACTGCAGTAAAAAGGAGTCCAGTCAACAAAGCATTCCCTTAGAAATGTCAGTAACATATTGTCCACAAGTATAATAACCTGATTGCTGCAATACGTGCCTCCAGAAAGCAAGTTTTCCTATATATGAATAATCAAGCTCCTCTTCAACACCACCTCTAGCTAAAGCTTAACCAGACTAAGAATCAAGAATGATTCTTTAGTGTTCCATTCGCCAATCAAAGCAAATTCTCTGAGTATAGATAATAACTATTAAAATGTAGCTAATTAATCATCTGATTACTGTTCCAATCTTAGAAATTCAGCACAATGATATCCACTTCCGGTGGAATATCACAACAGAAAAAGATCACCATAATTAAAACGGAATAGCCATTAAAATATTCACTAAGTTTGCAATGCTTATCTCCTGTACTTCACCTGAAGACAGAGGAAACAAGTAAATTAGAAAGTAGAGCCTCAATACATTCTGCTGTCCAGCTATGGATTTCTTATGTTAATGATTTCAACTTTCAGGCATAGGGTGGTATTTTTCAAAAAAAAGTGCAACGCTCTCAAAACCAGTCTTTTCTTCCAATCTGTTACCAGAACCGCCTGCAGGAACCTATCGATATCCCTGCTCCTCTTGGAAAGTAACGTCGCCTCTCCCATGCTGATAGGCCTGAGGGATTGCATTCTGTCAAACCTCCATTGAGGGTCCTTTGATAGCCCGTGATTCCTTCTCACAATCCAAGCACTTGTAGAGCAGTGGTCTTTCTAACAACCAGCCTCCCATTTGTTCCTTGTTGGAATACAATTAACATATTTACTGTCTCGAACTGTAAGGGGGGAGAGGAATTAATCTTAATTAAGGACATCTGCAGAAGCTCTTTCAGCAACTGAGTCACTTACTGTCTTTTGAGAGAACACGCAAATTTTAATTGTATCAACACAGCAAGTGATGGGTTAGTCATAAACAGGACTAGATCCAGTTTACAGAAACAACGTAAAAAACCCACAGGAACCAGGTTCAATTAATACAAGTTTCATTCTTAATAGTATAGCTTTCTAAATGCTGAATATTATGAAGCTACATTCCATACAACCCAATTTTATCCTTACTTTGCATGCATGCTATTATGTAAAGAGGTAACTACTTCACTAGAAAAAACAAATGCTCCTAAGAGAAAGGTTTCAAATTCTGACACTGAGTATCAATGATGGATATTCAGAACTAGCTTTGGGTACAACTGTATTCCCCTCATGTAGACTCAGCCATCCAAAGGAATCCAGTAGGCATCTGATTACCAAATAAACCAAACCCAGATTTGCTTAGGCCTTTTTTTTTTTTTTAACCTCCTTAGACACGTATTTTAATATTGCGCTGAGAAAACATGAGTTAAAACTACAAGGATGTACAAAGAACACATTGTGCTAAACATATCTGACAGTTCTATTTGAAAAATTACTGGTGTAGTAGAGAAAGACAAGAAGAATGAACATAATTTATTAAGACCTTTTTTAAAGCATCCGTCTTCCCCTAGAGCTTATGGAAATAAGAAGACAACAAAAAAACGTAGTCCTGTAAGAATAATTTAAATGTAAGTGTGAAGAATCAATACTAAGGCAAACAAGACATTTAAGCTATTATTAATAAAAGGTGAAAATATGGATTATACTGGTCAACCTAAGTTGCACTTAAAAACAGTTAATCTTAATGCGTAAAATAAAACGTTGCCTATATAGCAACAAAGTGTTTGGAAATAATCAACTTGCATTTCAGAATCATTCTAGTATTAGAATTCAGGCTATACAAGTCAGCGACAGTTTTCTTGCAGACTTCAAGAAACAACATTTGGGCCTCTGTAGTAAACATTATGAATTTGTCTGAAGCTGCTTATATACACGCTAATGACAGTCTATACACAAATCAGTTGACAAGGTTGTAAAACAGCAATAGTTGTAACTTTTGCAGAAACAGACAAAATTATAAACACATAAAATTACATAAACAAATGTAATTGACAAATGAAGCTGCAGACACTGGAGAAGAAAAGAATGACTTCAACATGTATAAAACTGAATAATTCTATTTACTGCAAATGCACGAAAGGATTCTTGTGACAGATCACAAAATGAATATGAGAGGATTACACACTGTAAGGATAAAAAGGCAAATCCTATAAAGTACATATACAGTTGTAATATGCAAGACAAGTGGATAATCCTGTGCTCAACATTAAGTTATGAGTTGACCCAAGCCATTGTTTCCAATATCATCTCTATTTCTTCCAGTTTTCCCAACAGTTAAAAATATTAACTTGTTCATTAATAAAGTCAGTGGAAGCTGCAAACATACAACTCAGAGGCTGCCAAACTAAAGTATCTATTACTACAGCCTCAGTTTAACACTCCTCTCAATGACACAGAGACATAAACCATAACAAAGGTAAAACCGATATTAAAGAGCTGAACACAAACACCTGAAAAATGGACTAAACTAAAAAAAATCCGTTTAATAAATAGGCAAATGAAAACAAGTAGGCTCCACCATTTTGAATATTGCTGCCTTAATTCTTCTAAGTTTTCTCAAGACTATAATACCAATTAAATAAACAGCATGTTTTGAAGAGATTTAATTAGAACTTGCATCAGAAGTGCTATACTTGGAAACATAACAGCTCACATGGAATGAAACTCGCAACATTTCTGCCCAAATATCATACAAGGGAAAAAAATAAACAAGATGAAAGAAATACAACTAAAAGTTTCATCATATGTGGCAGAATTGACAAGTGAACTAAATTCAGCTTTTACCAGCACTCCGTGCCCAACGCTTACAGGAAAAAAAGCAGCGTATGTGCGCAGAATTTCTTTTCAGCACACAGAATGTAACTTTTAAAGATAGGAATGGTACTCGGCTGCCGTTCAAAGATTTAAAACTACTCAGAGTATCTAAAAATGCATTTGAAGGGAAATGAAGGTTATGAAATCAGGGGGCCTGCTATTTGTCGGAGATAAGAGGCATCTCGCCCAGAGGAAAAAGGCAAAGTATTTAATGCCATTTTTCCATCAGACATTTCAGTGATTCAATTTAAAATTAAGTAGCCAAGATCTTACCAGATGCTCTGGAATGTCTTATTTGAATCACCAACATCCAACATTTGAAAATTAATTACTCATAAAACTGCTTACAGATGTCATATTGTGTGCAATTATTTTTGAACTGTACTTTGTATTCTCCTCTAAGAACGCTGTAAGATTTTTAATTATATCAAACACCACAAAAATAATTTCAGACTAAGATACTTTTTATCTCTAAAGCAACTCTCACTTGAACGTCCCTGAGCTCAGTTTTCAATTCTAACTTAGAACTAAGAACAAGATGACTATTTTGTTTTGTTTTCCATCTTTATTTTGCTAATTTCTGAAGTGACTTCTTAAGAATCTGTTCTTTGGAGACACACTATGCTTCGAAAAACACAACTACCTTTGCTATGTGTACCGTGTTGTCACCCAGGTTCAGCTAAAATCCTTTATTAAGACACCAGAACGATTACCTGGACAAGGTGTGTAAAGCACCCGAAGTGAGTTTAGGTCTTACTATTACATGTAAATTTAAATTCAAGTGATTGACCAGAGTGTCTGTGATTTTAACATAGGCAGGTTGTTGCAATGACTGGTTTGGTTCTGCAGGGCACAAAGATAAATTAACTCGCCTTAACCCACTGATGTCCAGAAATCGGGTTCCCCCCCCCTCCTCCTGATCTCCGAGTTGAAGGGCAAACGTGTACGGACGAGACCGGAAAACGCCACCGCAGCGCTGCCCGCGCACCACCCCACGCAAAGCCCCAGCGAGGAGCCCAGCGGCCCCGGAAAACGAAACACTTAAAGCAGCGCCGAGTGCTGGTGTTTGAGTCTCCAGCCGGGAGGCGGACGGGGAAGAAGCGCCAGCGCGGCGGCCCCGCCCGGGACCCGCCGCAGCCCCGCGCGCAGCGGCCAGCCCTGCGGACGCGCTCTGAGCCGCCGCCGCCGCCTCCCCGCTGGAAAGCTCAGCAGCGCAACGAGGGAGAGGGAGGGGGAAATGAACACAAAATGGAAACTTACACTCCCTCTGCCAACACGCATGCGCTGCCGGCGGAGAAGGGGCGGTCTGCGGCGAGCGAACACCGGCCCGTCGCAGCCGAGAGGCGGGCGAGGAGGAGGGTTCGGCTCCTAATGGCCGCCGGGGCGCGCGGGGACATGCGCGCTCCGGGCGCGCGGAGCGGCCGTTGGGCGCGTGGGCTGAGGGTGTTCCCAGCCGCGCCCCGCGGTGGTTCCTGCAGTGGGAGGACGCGGCTGCAGCTGCTGGGCTGGGCTGGGGTCGGAGCGTTCGAGAGGCAAGTTACAGGGGGTGAGCTGCGTGGTGCACCTGGACGGTAAAAGCTGTGTCTGGGTTCAGCTGTGCCCCAAGCTACCTGGTAGGGAAAAGTCTGACAGCTGTGGGGCTGCCCTCCTTGGCTCATCATGACAAATAGGTCACACCTTTGCAAATAGGGGAAAGTATTGCCACACAGCAGTTTCCACTTAAATATGAAAAGAAACTTCTCAGTGAGGGTAACAGACATTGGAACATGCTGCCCAAGGGGGTTGTGGAGTCTCCTGCTTTGCAGACATCCAAACCCGCCTGGACGCCTTCCCATGTAACCTCATCTGGGTGTTCCTGCTCCATGGGGGGATTGCACTGGATGAGCTTTCCAGGTCCCTTCCAACCCCTGACATTCTGTGATCCTGTGTGGCCCGTGTTTCTGCTGTTGCCCAGGTGTCTGCTTCTGGCTCACACAGGAGACAGTTGCAACACTACCGTCAATTTTCCTCTCATGTGGCTTTAACTTGTAGGGTCTGTGCAGTGGTAATGTCCCTGTTGAATTCCCTGGCACAGATGTGGACAGTGACGCTCCTTAGCTCAGCACCAGAGTCATGCAAGCCCCTCCGCAGCAGCATCTTCCAGAGCAGAGCACCCAGCACTGCAATTTGCTTCTGCCGTTATTTTTCCCTCCCCACTTTTCCAAAAGGGAAAAGCATGGTTAATAGCTTGCTTTAGTTCAGCTGGACTGAGCTTTTTTAGTGAAGACAAGTAGAAAACCAGGTTTCTAGTGAGCCTTTGGTTTGTAGGAAAGTTCGTTTTCAGTGTGATATTTAAGAAATCTCTCTTAAATGGCTACTTTTATGTATATCCACTGTAGAGGAATGATGTTGCTGAACATTACCGTTATGGCAGCGCTTCAGGCAATCAGATATGCTGGGCTCAAGCCCAAACCTTGAACTTTATTTTATATTCTAAAGGAAATGAGTATAACAAATGGAAGACAGGTTTGATTCATTTGCTGGAGCCACTAGCACTGAGAATTAATGCAAGGTGCTTTTCTTATTGCTGTATTCTTATTGCTGTATTAATGAACACTGCCACAAATCATGACCAATTCTGCAAGTATCATAGCTCATCCTGTACACTCATATTGAAGACGTTGTTGTCACCAGCCATGGATATGGTACCAAGCGTCATTATTACTTAATGCCAACAGAGAGCCAGGATTGCCTTTTGATGCTACTCTCATGGATAATGCCTCAATATCTGCACTTTCATACAGCAAAGTCCCCTGCCTAATCCCCAAAATTACTCCATGCTGAAGTGACAGCATTAATTCCCCCTGCTGTTACATATTTTGCCAGCCCTTTGTGACAGTGCACAGTGACAGCTCCCTTGTGTCACTTGTCTGCACAGCTACCCCCGTTATGTCCCTTTTACCTTTCATACACCTGCCTTCTAGAATTATGCAACTGATTATCCTGTACTGGCTGCTCTTCCTATATCCACTTGATCCTGAGAAACATACTAAGTGCTTGTTTTGTTTACAAAATGAAATAGAGTGTGTACAATTCCTGTATCTAGTACAAGTGAAGTGTTTTGCCATCACAGAGTCACTTTTATATATTTCTTAATGATTATCTTCTTCAGTTAGACCCTGGATGGCAGACAGAGGATTCTTTCAAATTACCAAGTCATTGCAAATGCTAATTTCTGTATGATAAATTTTGACTCAATAAAGATTGCTTTGTACTTTCCTGAAGTCCTATCATGAAGTTCTAGTGTTTTTAATGACATTACAGTTGCACATTGATTTTATTACCTTGCACTGATTTGGTAGTTTTCCTCGTGTCTTATTGATCTCACTGAACTGAGTTAATATGTAATGGTACAGCAGGGAAATAGCAGCAACTCTGTTTCCCCAAATTGATTCCATTTGTCATTAAGGAACATTAAGACAGTGAAGTCTGTCTCTTCCCTTCAACAGCCCCATCTGCATCACCTTGCTGCCTTTAAGTTATTTGACTTTTCCTGTCATCCTGCCCTGTAAGGATCTTACCTTTCCCTTCATGTCATGCTTTACTGCCATTACTTGTTAAGGAGACTATGTCACTAGTAAAAGCAAAGACCACCGCACTTCTATATAGACAGTTTCACTGTATAGACAGTTTCACTGCCATTTTCGGATGGAACTCCATTCAAATCAAGGCATACTGTGTGAGATTATGCGCTCGTCACACCCTCATTTATCCTTTTGTGTGTGTTGTCCCTTGTTTTCTACTCAATATTTTAAAACAGTTTTAAAATTTCAAGAACATTCCCTCTTTTGAGGTCTGTGAGCAGACAAAGATAAAAAAATCAGATTGTTTGTTTGTTCCAGGCACATGCTTGTGGTACTGTGAAAACAAACACTATACTGAAGTGTATACTGAAAAGAATTGAGACTTCAGTAAAGCAGCACATCAGAAAATCTGCTCAAATATGTCAGAAAGTTTTGAAATCAACAAAAGAAAAAAACCCTGAATGTTATTCAACAGTGTTGAAAACAAGCTGCAAATCCTAATGTCTTTGAATAGCTCTAGTCATAATTCTCCATTTCTAACGGTCCAGCCTCTGTCTGTAACCAGAGATTATGTGTTACATAAATACTTGCAGCTGCTAAAATATATAAAAAACACATGAAGAGGTGGGTTACTGCTACAGCAGAAGCTTTTGCTTACCAAGAAATAGATCTGAATTTTGTTATTAACAGAGGAAAACAAATGCAATACATAAGCAAAAGTGAAGTGTGTTTCTAAATAATCTCCTTCTAACATTCAACTGAGCATGGAATTTCCTCTTGAAGAAAAGCTGAGTAGAGATCCCAGGAAAACATTCTTTTAGCTCCCTACTGCTTATCTGTTTGATGGGACACTTCACTTTGTTCATTTATACTGAGCTGCTTTATAGTTATGCAGAAACAAAATTTTTTCTCCCTCTAATCCTTAGCAGGAATCCATAATAACTTGTCTTTGCCAGTCTCACAGTTTCAGTATGTCAGATCCTTATAAAAGCTGGTTTACCTGTAAAGTGATTGTCTATCTGGCTCTGTGATGCGTGGGAATTGTAGTTTATTTGTAGTTTATTTTTCAGTGAATTCTGTGGTTTCAATTATGAAACTACTTTCATCTTAAATTACAAGTCCTCGAGCTGTGATGATACATAGCACTTATTTTCAAACTTTCTTCTGCCTTCTGCCTTGATATTTGTTGTGTATCCAAGAAGCAGGAATACAGTAGTTCTGAAAGAAATAACAATGGTATTAGTAAGTAGAACTCTCGCAGTTTTGTCATCCTTCATAAAACAAGGTGATTTTTCTTATGGTCTGTTTCTGCTGGGTTCTGAGATTTAACATGTGTGTCTATTTCTTCTTTCTATGTGAAATTACGTTACTGACAATCCTCAAACTAAGAAGATACCTTAGTGTATAGCCATGAGAAAAGCAACAAAGCATCATAGGACTTTTGTAAGAAGCTTTCATTGTTTTATTTTTTTAGTATTCAATCCTAAAGCTATCATTTGTTAGTTTTGTTTAGATGGAATCCAGAGAATATACTGTGTTGGATTACCACTACTTTAAGGAGGCTGGGTCTTAGGCATTAATGCAGTTTCACTGTCACAGCTACTCCTTTATTACTGTGATGCAGCTTTGCTCTCACTAGTATTTTCTTCAAGGCACAACATATTATCCACTAGTCAACTCAACAGCTACTTCTTTTAAGACCAATTGGCTGTTTCTTCTAACTCACTATGAGTTATTTCTCTTTTCCTCAAAGCTGGGAAAAGTATTCATGTTTTTGGCAGAGTAACAGTGATACTGCATCTAACCAAAACAGCCCTTTCTGTGAAACCAGTCATTAATTCCTCTCTGGTAGCTTGTCATCACCAGATGTCTGCTGAGTTTACACCCCTTACATTTCCCGTGACTGCACCCACAAGGCATCCATAAATGATTCTGTATTTTCAATAAGAGCACCACATCCTTTTATGAACCTTCCTTTTCACTACCTCAGCAGCTGCAGCTGACCACAGAGCTGCAGCCTCTCTTTGTATTAGGTGTGGTACTTCTCTCTTGACTGAATGAGTCTACAAACAGCGTAAGAGTATAATGTTACTTTAAGGATAAAGTTTCATCCCTTAAGATTTCAGGAAGTGGGTTTTGCACAGAAAGTTATGAGAAGTATTCTACATCCAACACAGAAAAACATTTCCAGGTTTATATCAACAAGTAGAGTACAAAATGTTTTTGTTTCTCATAAGAAACACTGGCAAGGAAGTCTGACCCTGGCGATAATAGAGCGTATCTGAAGGAGGACTCACAGTTACATCTAAGCATGAGGAGAAGCGTAGGCACATTCCCCTCCAGAAATCTGCACTCACTGAACATGATCACCAGCAGTAGATGCAATTAGCTATGTCCAATTTACATTTTGAGCAAAAGAGACAAGCTTTCACAGTGTGCTTAATACAACGAACAAAACAAACTAGTTTTTGTGAACACAATGCACAGTTTCTCACTTCAATGGGAAACCTTACAAAATATATGTGCAAGGTGTAATTACAGCATGCCACAAATAAAATTTCAAAAGGATAATTGGAACAACACTCATATCTTGAAAAAGAAACTGGTTAATTGACGTAGGGCCATAGATATATGTCATAGCATACAATACAATAAGTAAAATATAAACAGCAATTTTCAAATCAACGCAGCTTGCTAACTTGAATTCAAATTTTAGGAGGAAAAAAAAGAGAAAAATCAAAGTAAGATCTAAATTACAATCCCTCAGCTAACTGGTAAAGATGAAGGAAAAATTTGGGGAAATGTTAACATTTTTCTAACTCATTAGAGATGTTTCCTTCACCTGTTTTTTTCTTGCTCTCTGTGGCCATTGAGGCTAGTAGGAAACCAGCCAATTTAGTCAGAAAACTTTGCAGCATAGCAGGGAGCCTCATTTGTCATCACATGAAATAGCAGCTGTCTCCATCAAGAATGAAGTTAATCAGTACAGACTAAATAAATTAGGTAATTCTTTAGATGGTTAATAATGTACTTTGAATGAGCAAAGACCAGTCTTTGTCTCCTGATACTGGGAAGCTTCTCTTTCAAAAATGCCAATTTTGTGATTTGAAACTAAGGAGCAATTAAGTTCCTTAATGTATTTTTGCACAAATATTTCTGGTAATTGACGATGCTCAGTTTACACAAGGGACAAAAAGTGTTATAACTGTTGTAAGGGCCATATCTCAGGTTTTCTTCTGTTTCTCCCATTCTATGCTTAATTATATCAAATTTTTGCCTAAAATTCTTAGGTCAAATTAGAGAATTTGAAACTGTAAAAACATGATATGTGAAATGAAGAGTTGACATAGCCTTCCATTTTGAGAAGAAAACACATCGCAGAAAGCCAGCTGTTTCATAATTCAAATAATTATACAAAATTGGAAATAAGTCTAGTGCTGATGCGCTAGCTTAAAGGAAAACCTATCCATTGTTTATATTATTAAATTACCTTACTAACTGTATAACTTGGCCTATGTTGCAATCATAAACTACTGGGAAAGAACACACAGAGTGAGCTAAATCACAAGTGTATGAGGTACATATGCTGTGGGCGTGATGGTTTCTCAGAATGCTGCTTGCCTGGGTGGACAGAGGGCCACTTCCAAAGGTACCAAGTGATGAACACTCTCAGAGACTGTTAGGGGGTGTTACACAGAATATCAATGCCAAAGGCAGAAAAAGAAACAAGTTTATACATACAGACTTCAATATTTACCTTACTCTTATGATCACAGTTCAGTACCTCTTTTTGAAAACAGACATAGAGATTTTCTGTTTGTTTCAGGTTTTATTTTAATTCTTTCTGCAATGCTTGAAAAAGATATGGTGTATGGTGCCTGTTTAACTAAAGGAGCAACAGCAACCTTAAGCAAGATAATTTTAATATAAAAAGAACTGGATCTTTATCACAAAAAAGAAAGAAAGCAAGGAAGCTCTCATGTGCTACGGAAAACTCATTTAACCTTCAAAATCTGCTAGGCAATTTTGTGAGGAGCCACAGCAACTAAAACACATATTACAATAATTAAATATAGAAGTAAAGGTTGGGCAGCACATATGTTAGCTTCAAAAGTTGTTAAACAATGGATGGGAATATTAATGCAAAGAATATTCATATTGTGATGCTATCAAGGGCATACATCAAAGTGGAGTACTTGTTGCAAAATCAAGAGAAAATTACTTTTGGCACGACATGGCATGTCAAAAGAATTTAGAAAATGTTTTCAATTTTCGCCAAGTATTTTACTTACAAAGGATTGTGCTTTACTAGGAAGGAACAAAAGACAGAAAATTTGCACGATATTAACAGCACTTAAAGCAGCGTAGTTAAGCATTGTCTATTATGGGTCCATCATGAAGGCACTTGTATTCTAGAACGTGAGTTGATAGAGAAATTCACAGGCGTTTAAATTGTTGTTTTGTTTTCGTACTTTTTGTGTAAAAAGATTCAAGTACAAAGCAAAACTGCGTAACTATCACAAGAAGCTTCTAAGCAAAGCAAAATTAACATGAGAAGCAAGTAGAGAATTACAGGGAAAAAAGGTGCTACTCAAGAAACAGATAGTACTACTAAGATCGCGTAGTTGGCAAGACAGCAAGCCCAGACTGATTGCCAACAGAATGGCAACAAAAACCTTCAGATAAATCCCAGTCTCACAAACATCAGGCCACATGGGAGCATTTAAATGTAATGTAGTACACTCGCCTAAATAAGTGGTGGAAAAAATGTTTCTTTTTTTTTAGTAGAGGATAATATTATATTTGGTAGAAGACAATGGCTAAAAGCTAAAGGCAGAATTTTAACCTGGGTTGGCATTTGGCTCAGGCAGTGAGTAGGCAAAAAGGCTTTAACTAGCTGAAATAGTTTATGATTCCTGTAAGATAGAGAATAATTCTCTAGTATTCACTCATTCCTTACTCAGTCTCTAAAATGCATGGGTAGCTACTCTCTGCTTGACAAAGAAGGAACATGTAGTTTGATCTAGTAACACCACGACTAAATGCACTGAGTAGCATGCAAATAGGATATAGATAATAGGATATGAAGGAAGTCAGTAAAAGACTATTCCATCTTGAAGCTACAGTGTTCAAATGAGTGCAGCCCTATCCTTGGGCACTGAGGAGAAATAGTAACCAACTTATTGTGCTGAAAAAGAAAGTCCTCTTGTTTTTCCTAGTATCTACTTTCTCACTTCTACCCGTTACTATGATCTGTCTCCACAGGGAGCAGAATCTAGCCCTGGCTGCTTTAAAATTTTTATGTGATGTTTAATAAATGGCTCTCGGTTTCATTCTCTTTTCCATAAGATGACATTTGAATTTCAATATATTTAGCATAAAATATAATACCTATCCCTGTGCAGGTATTTTGCCTATTACTAAAACTGCAGATATTCCACTTGAACACTATGAAGGATTATACTTGGAGAATACTAAAATATATAAATATCTATTTTAAAATTAGGCTGTTTTAAAATTAATTTGGCATGGTCACTGCTGGCTTTTTTATGAAAGGATTCTTTACCTAAATCTCATATATACCTGCTATCTGTGTACCACCTCCCCATGTGTAAGTGCACAAAAGCAAGATTAGAATGATAGGTTAGAAATGCTAGCTACTCTAGATTTTTACTTTTACACTGTGAATCCCTAGGCAGTAGCTGAGATTTTATATATATATACTATTAAATAGTTGGAACCAAACAATTTTTTTAAAAATTTCATTTTAGTATGGCCTTTGCCTGAGTGTCATGGCATTCGTTAGGGCCTAGATTTAAATCAATTTAAATAATTGCTCTACAGAAAACTAAAAAAATAGTTATCAGAACATTATCTACCACAAGCATTTTAAATAAACAAATACCAGTTATGTTTCACCACTGTCTCCTTTCCAGATAACATGCTTATCAAAGGCACGTTTATCCACAGAGCAGCATAAGCTTGTAAAGTGCTGTTTATTGTGTGTTACTAAACTCAGAGCAGCTATCGTTGTCAGATTAACTGGGCTGAATATTCAAAGACTGTAGAAGATATGAAATATATAGAAAAATCATAATTCAGCCCTGCAAGTTGCCATCAACTTAAGCAGTGCAGGACTAACCAAGTGGAACAGAATCTGATGAAAAATTTCAAGATTTAGAGTAATATAAGATATTTGTACCTCATCTTCAGAAAAACAAGCCAGTGGAAATGATATCACTAGATTCTGAGTGATAAATGTAACCCAAATTTTCAGGTTAAATCCAGATTTACGTTTTGTAGATTTGTTTTGTACTTAGAATGTGTTGAAGACTTTTAAAGTACACATCGCATCTCACTTTAGAAAATCACCTTTCTCTGAAATATGCAATATGGTCACCCATGACTTAGAAAAGCCTGAAGAATTTCATGCAGAAAGAAGGTTTTCATAATCTGGCACAACAGGAAGGATGCTGCACGCAGCATCTCCTGTAATGAGCTGGGTGTAACAACTCAAAGGCAATGGGGTTTTAACTTTGGAGTTATCATGGTGAAATATTCCACTTACAAACATACAGCAAATATGGTGCGGGGTGCATTTTTGCTGCACAATATAAATTGTATCTGGTTCGTATTTAATATTGAGAGAGATACAACATGGGCCTGTTAGAGATGATTTGTAACGATTCACCTGCATCAGGTTCTCTTCTCTTTGCGTAAAGATGAGCCATCCCACTTGCCAGCGGTGTGGAGAGACAACAGTCCGGGAGCAGAGCACGGTGTTTGATCGAAGGTTTTAAACATTATACTCTAAAAAAGAACCTCTGGTAGGGACAGAGTAGCACCCAGTAATTCCAGGCATCTTTCTGTTTCCACTCCCTGCTCTTACAGGAAAAGAAAACCTCTGGCAGCTGATGGGCTTGAAATTGAAACCCCTCTACCCAGCACAGATTACTGGTTACTTGGTGGAGTTGCACTAGCATAACAGCAGTGAAATCAAGCTGCGAAGCAAGCGGTTGATGATACAATAGCAGGTGAAATATATGACACATCCACATGCTTGAAGATATTTGTTGACTGTACCATATAAATCTCTGGTAGAAAGAAGCAGACTCTGGGCCCTTATTGTATTTACTCAAATATTACACCTCACAGATCACAGTAGTGCATTGCCACACCAGAGACACTGGTGGAGTTAGAGCTGCACAGCAGTGGAGAAGTACTGGTGATTCACTTCATTTTTCATACATATTTCTGTGTTAATGGTGGTGGCCACATTTGTTGATTTACTAAAGTATCACTGGTACTTTGCAACAAACCTTTAGTAAATATTTAGGAATCTTCATTTTATATTTAGTCAGGCCCCAATAATCTGTCTGTATATTACTTTAATTATTCTGCTAGAAACGGGCTTTTATGTACTTAAGAAAAAGACAAGCAAATTGGAAAGTGTCCTGCTGGCACACCAACATTTGGGAAAGGATACAGACAGTACATCCTTAGACATTTCTATTTATTTCCATGCTACAAACTGGCTAAGATATTTTATTCTATGCAAACACTGGCAAGAGATCAATATAAACAAAATGATCCCGGATGAGCAGCTCCAGCTCACTCTTATGGCCATTTCTCATGCAACTGCCTGTTTTAGCTGTTGAACAATTGCTGGTATTCCTGACTTGAAAGTATCAGTTACTTTCCTGTGAAGAATCTCACAAGCGAGGAGTAAGTGATAGTGGAAAATGGTATACTACAATGATATAAACTATATAAAAAATCACGGTTTTGAGGATAGATCTTTTATTCATAACCATAATTTTCATGCTATTGCATCTCTATTTATCAGCCTTCGTAGCATGTCAGTTTTCACATTCATTCTTTTGGCACTACAGCTTCTAGCAGCTTAGCCAGTAAGCCAGATACTCAAGATCACTCTCCAAACATGCATTTTCTAGAACATAAGGTAAAACCAGATGGAAACTGAATTACAAAAGTACAGTAATCGCAATCCATATTAATAACCTGTAAAAGTAGACTGAGTCTTTGAAATGTAGTCTACATATAGTCCTTTTATGTAGTGTCTGAAGGTCTTGTTTTATTTATCATTATTGATTCTGAATGAAATAGAGAAGATAGCTTATACAATAAAAAAGCTACAGCTGGACCCATGATATTTACAACAAAATTTGGTTTCATCACAGGTAATATAATGTCTGTTTTTTCCATGTTAACCTTAATTTTTAAGAAATTCAACATTTCAGTATCTATTAACTTGGCAATAAGAAACAGCACAAAGTACTTGAAAGAGTAAGTCCTTTTTGTCATATCTATGGAGAGACTTCTATTTACACAACATAAGAAAGCAAACTCCTTAAAACTCAGGATGCAGTTCAAAGAACTACTCCCAACCAATAAATTCAATTCAAAGAAGAAAAAGATGCTGTATTCTTGGACCAGCCTGAAGTGTCAAGTCTGCAGGCAGACAGTGGGACATAGTCTCACCTTCGCGTTCAACCACACTTGCAAATACAAATTGGCATCAACTGCATGACCTTTTGCAGAATACCTTACAATTAGCAAACCTTTCTGATTTTAGGTGACACTCCAACTATCTACACGATGCAAGTTTTGTTTTCTTGTGTAAAAAAAAACTTTTACACATCCACTCCTATACTGTAACAGTAGTCATAGCACAGCAGTAGTATTTTTTGTCAGACATTACCAAGGAAGATCAACAATAAAAACTTCAACTCAAACTCAAACAAGTCCCTCTGTTTGAGAATTAGAGTTCCTTAATGTCACAATTTAAGGATTTTTTAATTGCTTAATTGTTCTGCTTTGTTCTTTGAAGAGCCTTGTAGATGGAACACTGCAAAAGAGCATTTACACAAATGAGAATGTGTATATATCTGATCTTTTAAAAGAATGCATTGTCCATAAGTATTTTTATATAGTTTTTTGAATAGGTGCGCGTGAAGGCTTCACTCAGACTGTTCATTAACTCTAAAATGGGAAAATCTTAATTTTACATTACTTTGTTCTCTGTGTCAAAACATTTCTTACTAGGAATGTATTGCCCCAGTTCAGCAAACTCTTAGGCAGAGGAATAATGTTGCTGCATTGCAACTTCTGCTAAATCCATGGGTCTAGTTCTAGGCTTGAAGTTGTGTCTATGTATAGGTGCAGAATCAGAGTGCAATCCTAACCTAGCTGAAGCCAATGTCAAAATTCCCATAGCCTACAATGATACCAACATTTAATCACAGTGGTCATATTCAAACACATGCATCTAACAACCCTCCTTAAATTACTATTTCAAATTCTATTATTTTAAATTAACAAAATGGAACAGACGTTATTCTTATATGGCTGTACATATGAAAAATATAAAAAGTACATACTTTAATATTTTTATGAGGCCGTTGCATTTTAATATACAAGTTCTACATAGAAACATCCCTTAGTCATAAATAAGGCAACACAGCCCATTTACGAAATGAAAGGAGGAAGAGAACATATAATCAACGAGAGCTAAAAATACAAGCAGCTACATCTGTAATACAGAACAATAGAAATAATAAGGAAGAGAGAGGGCAAAATAGAGTTCAGGCTAAAGGTGTAACCTGAGAGAAGAGAGAAGAAAATAAATACACTGTAGATAAAAGAAAACAAAGATCATCCTAAATCAAAAGAAAGGTCAACTGATACTGGTCAGATAGAAAAAGAATTGCTCAACATCTACCTTTTTTTAGTATTTGATATAAAAAAAGAAGGAAGCATGGAGCTCAGTCAGATAAATATTAATGAGGCTTTGGGAATATCTAGCAGCAGAATTAATAAAAAAGCAGGTAAAAGAATATTTAGATAATTTAAATATTTATGATTCAGAAGGTCCAAATTATATTCAACCGAAGGATCTAAAGGAACTGGCTGAGAAGGATCTGGCAGACATCTTTGAGACCTCATGGAAAAAGGTTAGGTACCAAAGGATTGAAGAGGGATGAATCTTAAGAAGCAGAAAAGCGAACAAAATGGGGAATTTAAAGCAAGTTCCCACTATTCCCTACAATACAAAATATGACAGTAAATATATAACTAATAGTGTATCATTTCATGCACAGCAATATCAGAATACTCTTTGAGGCTGTAAATTCTGTGTGTTTGTCCATCTCTCTCTTTTTGGTTAATGTCATTCAGTCTTTATCATTGCTGGATAAAAGTAAAAGCTAATAAGTTTCAGAAAACTCAACCCAGAGTATTTGGAAACAAAAAGACTATTTACTCAATAAAATGGCATATTTAGCGGAAAATCTGTAGAAACTGGAAAGTTAAAGAACAAAGATTGTAAAAGGAAACAATCAAGAGGGATCCAAATAAAATTACACATGCGTTTTATTGTATTCTTGAATGCACAAGTTCAGATCCAGCATAAATGGGACTCATTGAAAACAATACAAGGTATGACATAAGTTTGAGTTAGCAACTGTCTGTTTGAATCACATAATCATGTGCCAAGATCACACTTTTCACTCAGAGGTTACTTAGTAAGATTACTATTCAAAATATATTATTGCATAGGGTAATATTGCAGCATGCAAAGATGGTTCTCATCTTGTGGGCTTGCCACCACTATCTACTGTTCATCCTGTTCACAGCCTCTATTAGAAACCACTGGGTGTTCGACACTTATTCCTATTGGAAGTTGTTCCAGTATGTCACTCCTTCAATGTCCAGAATCATCCTTCTAATTTCCAACTAAGAAGTATGCATTGCCAGTGTGAAACTGTTCATTATCAGCAATACCTTTAACTAAAATATCTACCCTCTAGTCTGGTGTTTTCCTCTCTGTAGTATTTGCAGACGTAAATCAGAACCTTTCTCAGCCTTTGTTTTGCTGGCTAAACAAGTCAAATTCTAATCCAGTTCTTTCAGTCTGTGATTCTCTACCATATTCAAGATCAAGACTTACATTGCTGTCTAAATATGATACTGTTTCCCATACCTTCCTGTTACATCCTAAGATGATGTTTTCCTTTCTTACTACTATTTTTTCCTTAGAGTTATCCTGCAGCTGATTAAGACTCATAGATCTCCTTTTGTGGACTTTCACCAGCTAAAAGCAAAAATTTTCCTGTTTGTCTTTGAAACTATGACTTTGCAGTCTGCAATATTAAATGCCATTCTATTTGTTTTTCTGCAACCATGGAATCATCTAAGTTGTCCCACATGATATTCTGGTCCTCTTCTGTATTGATGATATCTCCCAATTTTCTGTTTTCAGGAAATTTCATTACCACATTTTTCCTTTCTGTGTCATGCTCATTAATGGGAATATTAAATCAGTCTTTGAAGAACTCCATTAGCATGCCATTTTCATTGCAATGCTTTCCCTTTAAATTGTTATCTCTTCTTTAGATATTTCCTTGCCTACTTCAGATTTCTTGTACTATTCCCAACTTCTCTTGCTTAACTAGTCATTTCCCAAATGGTATTATATCAAAAACCTTTATGAAGTCCAGATAAATGAGACCTACTTCATTTCCTTTGTCAAAAATCAGTTACTTTATCTGAGAAAAAAATATCCGATGTTATTAAGTTACATTTTGCTGGTGGATATATTTTAGTTTCTCTTCTGCATTTTGATGAAACCTACAGTACTGTGTTCTCAATTTTAAAAACAACTACATGCTGCACTTATCCACTATCTGCATGTTGTTGAAATTTTCATGAGGATTTTTAGTATGCAGAGGTAGTACTCATGTTCATCGGCTACATTAACACAATGGCTCTTTTGGAGCCATTACAGTTGATCGTGCCAATGATCCATGGATTATATACTTTTATAAGGTCTGATGCACTTGCAAACAAAAGGGTTCTTTTCCTTTGCATTTCTGTTTCTCAAGAGACATTCCTTCTCTCCCCCCAAGTCATCCTTTAATATTAATGCAAAGCAACCAAACAAAGGAAACGAAGTCACAAAAATTCTAGCTATGATGATGTGATGAATACACTTAATCCTAGAACAGAAAAGTAATTTCTGTCTCTTGTGTAGGCTCTTTGTGGCTGCTTCTCTGTTCTGTGCCTCCATATCACAGAAAGGCCCTGACTCACTCCTGGGATCACAAGCACACATGGATATTTAGTCATATTTTTAACCATGCCTCTGAGACAAAAACTGTTCCCTGAGAAGAGCACAGTTGTAAGTATTTTTATGTCTTTCATTTCACGTGTTGCCACTTACCCTCGATTCTCACCATTCCCAAATAAAATTGTATTCTGAATCAGGTCTGTGTTACCATCTACATGTGCTCCTGACCTGCCTCGTAGCCATGGACTGTGGAACAGAGAAACTCCTGGAAACTTAGATGATGTCTAACAATTATTTAAGATGTTTGAGAATTTGTTTGTCCTGTCTAATGGTAGTTTTCAGGCCATGCTCTAAAGCTGGGACAGCCTGAGAAGGAAGTACAAGTGGAATGGTGCCATTGGACGAATTTCCATGCTTGTCCTCTAGTGCTCTTTTCTGCTGATATCTGTGAGGATCTCAGGGAAAAGGCCATGCTAGAATCCACCAAAAGTGTAATTCCTGTGCTGAGTGGAAAAATTCAGTTAGCATGTTGGTTCACTTGTTTGTCTCTAAGCCAAAGCCTTCCAGTTGTTCGCAGTATATACGTACTAGTTTCATGCCTAACCCAGCTCTGGACAAAAGCAATTCATTACCTGGACAGAGAGACCCTAATACAGATGAAAGGGCAGTGCTACACTGTGCGGACACAATGCCACCAGAGACAGGTTTTATTCCTTCCATGCAATACAGAACTCCAATGGTAACCCAGCCAGCTTCACACTCTCACTTTATCCCAGATTTAGAGCATATATACCCAGTCTGCACCAGAGGCCATTAACTCTGGTCACTATGTGCACAAGCCAGCTACTCGGCTCAGGTACCTGCTGCACACATAGTAAAGATAGAATTAATGTAACCAAGGATGTTGGCCAGCGAATTGGGACAGTGAGGTTTAATAAAGACAAAACAAAGCACCTGGGGGAATTCAGGTAGGGTTTCATCATACGCACCCCCAAACAAACAAATAAATAAACAAACAAATGCTAGCTCCCTAAAATACAGGTACTGAATCTGCAATTATATGTCTGAAGATGATTAGTTAGAATATCATAGAAGATTCCCACAAAAAGCCCTGCTGTAAGTTGCTTAAAAGAGAAAATGTGATTTAACAAAAGAGCTTTAACATCCTTGCAACTCACAGTTCATAGACTCCTTACCAAAGAGTGAAGGCTTTGTTTGGAACATACCTGTGCCAAAGACCTCCTGTGTAACCACAGGAGTGTATCTTACTTTCCCTGTACCTTTGTTACTTATCTATAAAGCGGGTAATATATTCTTCCTTTCTCCATCCTTTATCTTGTCTGTTTAGATGTTAGCTTCTTTAAAGAAAAAATTGCCTCTCACAGTAAGGGAGAAGAGTGCAGGCTCAGTAATAATAACACTGAGACCTAGACATTGTCTGACAAAGGAAGATGATTTCCTCTTTGTCTCCTTGCTCATCAACCAGGGGTATTAGGATGTGCAGTTCTTATGAGTCAGTGGGCATATAATGGAAGGCTACATAGCTGGGTAACCACGGGGGCATTCAGTGGCTTTTACCAAGGGATATAAACTGCATTTGAATTAGGAGCAGCTGACATTCAGAGTCTCCAACAATACAGGTAATTTGGGCTTGTGTAAGGAAGTAGGAAGTACTTATTAAATAGAAAAGTTGTGCAGAGTACTGACCAGAAAAAGAATATGTAAGGGCTATTGTCAATATGTACTTGAAGTCATCATCCCAGTGAACTGGAAAAAAAAACGCACACTTGCTGAAATGCATCAATAGAAAGAGGAAAATGCAGAGAGATAATACTAATGAAAAGATGTAATGTATAAAATCTAAGTCCATCTGCAGTATTCTGCAGCTTTCACTACCGTATCCCGTATGGGGTGCTGTCAGTCCTGGAAGGGTGCAGTGCAGCAAGTCAGAGTGGTTCCAGCTTACGAGAGTCTTGGGCAGAAAGCAATTCTGATACATTAGGCTTGATTTCTCTGGAAGAGTTCAACGACACTCTAGTAGAATAGAATTCAAGGTGACACAAAAGTATTAAAGTTACCTTTGTACTCAGTTAGAGAGAACCAGACACCTCGGAGAATCACATAGCTGAAGATCACAGTCTAAAAGAAAGACTGAGTGGGGGGCAAACTTACTCAAGATGGCAACTTACTCATTTCCACAGATCTTCTGGTTTGGGGATCCAGGTTATTGTTTGGTCTCCCTTGTGCTGTGTAGCTCCATTTGCCACTCTACTGATGAAGGGAGGTCTTAAAGAGCATATAAGTCACTCAAAGTAATTCCCATTATAGGAACAGCACACTGTTAGAGTGTAAAAGTTCTATAGTTCTATACCATCTTTTTCATTGTGATTTCTATACAGGAGCAAGGCCAGTGGATAGAAATGTCACAGTGGCATATAAAAAGCAGGTTATCTGAGGAACAACCAAACAATTTTCCTCTGCGAAGGAGATAGATTCTTCCTGTGCCTAAGTAAACAGGTTCTAGTAGGGCAGTCGTCTAGTTAGAATGTTTAAAGGTCGCTGTTGACTTCTTTTTGTCGCTTTACAACATCCCTCAGCCCAATAGATTCTTTTGTGCAACCACTTCCCATACTAACAGATTTCATGTCTTTGGTGATTGTCATGAACTTGGTAAGAATAAGCAAATATCTGTCACATCCTTACAGACATTTAGAGACTGTGGAAACAGAGATATGCTGTTAAGATTAGTTTGTCTGGCAGTCAAAAAAAACCCAAACCCTCTGATCTTTGTGACAGGCTCAAATGACTTCACCATTATTGTACTGTCAAACCAATAGAATTAGTAATTCAAACCTCTTGAAAGGAGGAATACATTTCAATGTTCTTTTATAAAATTACGGTGAAGGACGATGGATAGTTAAGTTTTATGGAACAAAAAAAAGTAAAATACTGGAGGACTGGATTTGCTGATCAATACCTTAGAATCCCAGTTGCACAAATGATTTCACTTGCACAGCTATAAAAGAAGGTATTGCTTTATATAGCTAGTTGTAACAGACTCCAGACCTTCATTGTTCATTAAAATGATTGTATTTTTTTAGTCATCTTTCTAATCATAATATAAAATATTCCAAATGTAAATAATTTATAATTCCAATTCTATAGAACTGAAATGAATGTGTCCCTCTTTCATCAACTGGTACAATTGAAACTATTGAAATTATTCATAGATGACAGTATGAAAAGTGCAGAATTACACCTTTTTACAGCCTTAGTTATTCACCTGATAACAATTCAATAAGAGAAAGATTATCTGAAGCACTTACACTGGACTTAGATACCTGTGACTTTAGACATACCACATTTCATCCTCAGATTCACTCTTCAGTTGCCACCCGAACTCTATCCATGTAAAACTTGTGCACCAATAGCTGATCATGATCATAAACAGCCAAGTAGTAACTGATCATGGTCAGAAACACCTTTTGCCAGTGCTGAGCAGTTCAGAGCCTGTCTCAAATTTGCTGAAATGTTCGAATGCACAGACTGAAGATGTGACAGATCCGTATTGAATTTTCTCTTTTCCTGAGGAGGACTTGACCGTGCAAGTTCGGTTGTGTTGTCCTCAAAACCTAATTATTGATTATTCTAAGAGAGAATACTCATCTCTTGAACTTGTAGCACATGGAAAAATTGAATATTAATTGAAAATTCAATATATTTGTATACAGAGAGATAAAAATAGTTAGCACTACTGAAAACTCTCTTCACTTGGGAAGCGAGGAGCCCAAGGTTCTTTCTCCAATTACAGTTTAGATTTTCTAATTAAGTATATTATTTTAGATAGGTCATATCAAATGAAAATGATAACAGTCAAAACTGGGAGCAACTCTCAGAATCAACCAAGCTGCTGGAAAACAGATTTTTCTGGAAGGATGAAGATGTCCCTTAAAATCTGCTGAAGCTAAAAAATATTTGAGTCTGTATTTTTCATATCCTTCACACTGTAACCCCCCATCACCTAGATAAAAGGTAGCAACACCACCACTTCTTACTGTATTTTGTGAAAAGAGATCTGGAGTAGAGCACCAGCAATTCATATCTGTAAAGTTCAGAGGGAGGGAAATGCCAGAAAATAGTGGAGATTAGGAAATAACTTTTTCTCTCCTTGGTATTTACTATCAGTTACATTAGGCAGCATCTTATTCAATAACGTAGCTTTGAAAGATACCAAGTTCTTCCCTGGCACTGGTATAGGGACACCAGTTATTTGCTCTACTAGGGAACAAGAAACTCCAGTGGTAAACCGAAAAATAGGTATTTCATGCTGAGCCTAGGTCACCTTTGTGGAAGAGTTATTAATTATTTAGTGATTCTGAGGGATTCTGCCAGCTTCAGTTGTTCTGATGAATTTTTAATAAATCACTATTAACATAAATGGGAAGTATAAATTGCTTGCATTAGGCTATATGCAGTAGTAGCAATGAGAGACTCCTGCACTAGGGTCCAAGATGTGCTGCTTACCTAACAGAAACTGACAGCTGAATGATCCAGTTCTCCTGGGAACGTCCTGAAAAGAAACCAAAACCTTTTCACTGTAAAGGAGTTCTATTTTACAATTGCCAAAAAGCACCTGAAGCAGTTAAGTTATCTGAAGAACTGACAAGAATAAACAGTATTTTAGTGCTCTGCTCCAAAGACTTACCTGGAGATAGAACTATGTGCTAAGAGAAAATTCAATTGAGCCAAAGGGACTTTGTTTCCTAAAAACGTCTGGAAAAAATAAACTTCCATTAAGAGCGTGTGAGTCTTCCTGAAGCACAGTACTTAGGGAACGTATTTTTTCTAAATATAATCTGTTGTTCTTGAAAAAAAGGTTTAAAGACCAAAATAATAATTTAAGGATTCATAATCACTAGAGGAATTCTAGTGCTTTCTGTTTTCCCAAGAAGGCAGAAAATGCTTAATAGGTTTTTGTATTAAATTAGTTAATTCTAACACTTTTTGTATTTTGACTGTTGACAGCACAGTGATTCAACCACAGCACTGAGTTCAGTGTGCCCAGACCTTCACCCCAGAGCAGACAGAATGGTTTTAAATTCAGAAAAATACATTTACTGGAAGAAAAACTAGAAAGGAAACTTTTAAATTAAATACTACTTAAAACAGTTGAGAAGGATGGAACTGCATCACAATGTTTGTAAACAGCTATCCAGTATTCCCTCTGTCCTTGCAGGCAATTGATTGCTTCCAGCCAACTAAACAACTTCTTAAATCACTGAACAAATTCTGGTCTCCTGAAAGGGTGTCTTCATGTCTTGTGCGGTTTCCCTGACTGCACCATTCCCATCTCTGCAGTGTCAGTGCATAAGATTCAAGCCATCATCTTTATTCTGTGTATCTCTTGCCTGTCCCATGAAGCCTGGAGCTGTTTCTGTCTCCACGTAGTCCAGAGCTTCCCCGTGTAAGGAGCCTGCACACCCTCTCTGCGCCGCTCCGCCCAGACAGACTTCCTAACAGAACATAAACAGAGTTGGGAAGACATAAATAAAACAAATACCATCTGTCATGCTAGCATTGCCCTGTATGTGTAACCACCTTTTCTTGTTTTTTTTCAATTGATTTTCCAATACACCCAAATACATATTTGGCTTATTAAAGAATTTTAGCACCTTATGGATGCCATTTCCAAACATTTTGAGTGCAATCTATGCAAGTACACAAATAATGCTGGATTTTTCTTGTCCAGATACAATCATTTCTATCTCCTAATCAGCTGTACACAGTTAAGCTCCTTCTATATGAATTATCTATGGTTGGTTTAGTCCTTTCGGATTGTCTTTTTCTGAGTATCCCTTACCCCTCACATAAAGAGAAAAATGAGTGGGTCAAAATTATTTGACAGACTTTTCCTGAAATCAGCAGTGTTACAGGATACATGACTTTACTGAGATCTTTTTGCTTTGTTGCTGCCAAATACATTTTTAAAACTACTCCTACTCCTTAACTTTATCCCTCTTTGTATCTTTGTAAAAGTCCCATTAAAAATGATGTAAATTTTCTTTACAACGAAGGATCATTGACTCCTGTTGAGTGGTGAGAGAATCACAGAAGTGACACATTTGCACCAGTAGGTTGCAAAGCCAGGGAGGATGCATGAATGAGATGCTCGGAGGTAAACTGGTGTCCCACCACTGTGCTGCAACCCAGGGGGATGAACTTCTGAGGGAGCAGAACCAGAAAATGAAGCCGATCAGTGTTTGCCAGGTTTGGGATGTATTGTAGAGATCATCAAACTTCTGCACGGTTTATTTTTCTGTTGCAAGCTAGCTTGATTGTTGATCCAAAAGAGAATCACTGAGCAAGGTAAATCTGTTCTACCTAGTGAGATTAAATTAAGCATCAGGTGAGCAATGGCATCGCACATACACAGTGCAGAAAATTTCATCTCATATAGTTTATCAGTATATGTGATATGAGCTGCCTGAGACTCATACTGTTGCTTTCAGCCTGAAGGCTGGAAACGAAGTGTGTGATAGCTGTCCGGTTGTCCCATGATGGAGGGAGAAGAATTCTGATAATAGATGTCAGTTTGAATTTAAAATTAACTATGCTAACATAAAGGTAGTCATCTCAGGAAATGCACTTCAAAAATGTTCATTCTTCAGTTAAACCTGCAGTAGTTAAAAAAAAAATACAGGGAAAATGTATCATAGAGTGTGTATAAAAGAAAGCTGTGGAAATTCGTCTGCTCCTTGTTTAAACATTGAACCTTACTGAGACTAAAGAAATTCTGAGAACTAGTTTCATTTTAAAGAACATTTGAAATTATTTTCATGCATGGGGTAGGAATCAAAGAGGAACGTGTCCTGTGAAGAATTAGGCCAAAAGAATTGCAGCAGTTGTGTATGCTATTTTGAATTACAGTGGTTATTGTAGTCATGGCCTTATTTTGAAGCATAAGATCATGGTATGAAAGACATGTCAAAAGACAACTGGAAAACCTGGCATAGAGGTTTACAAAAAACTGTATGAAATACAGAAAACTGTCACTGCCACCGACTATTTGTGTAGCTTTGGGCAGATCATTTAATCTCATGGAGACACAGAAGTTCTGTCTAGAGTGATGACTGTGCTTTTTCCTATCTTTTGTCTGTACTGCCTGTTTATATTGCAAGCTCCTCTCCTCCGGATAGAAAAGCTGTACTAACCACATGGGTCCCATGACATTAGAATTTGTCATGCCTAGATAACATTCTTCTTACCATAATCTTATTAAGATGATAAACTCCTGATTCTCATGATAGAAGACCACAAGCGAAAATGATAACATGGAATTTCTCTGCATTTTGGCCCTATGGGGCCATAACTGACAATGTAGCTCTTAAAGCTGATTGACAGCTGTAATTGCAAGATGAACAGCAACCTCATATGAAGTGTCCTGCCCTAGAAGGACAAGGAGCCTCCTACTGAACTGGCCACAGGCAGAAGCAAGCTGGAGGCTATGAGGAAAGAAGATCAACTGGATGATACGTAGTCAGAGGAGGTTTAATTTTCCCTTCTCTTGTACCAGTGTCAGTTGGCTGTAATTTTACAGCCTTGCTGTCTCAGTGTTAAACCATCCAAGTGATGGAAAAATTAAGTTCAGACTCAGTTGCCACAGGCAGGCATATGATCAGCAAAAGCGCTCACCTCAGCCCCAATTACCATTTAGCAGACATGAGATACTTCCCTTCCTGCCATCACTTGTGTGGTTTTTCCTATCATATACAGACATGTTGTATTATAGGCATTTAATTTTCTCATTTATTATTGCAATATCAGAACACTTTACAGTGTCAGATCATAACATGAGAGAATGTTTATGTCTCTCTGCAAGCACAGCTGTATTGGTTACTTGGTATGCTGTAAGAGGGAGGGGGAATGACAGTAAATAATAAGTAAGGAAAATAAAAACAGATGTAAAAGCATGTAACATTTTGGTAAGGAAATTTTTTTTATAGCCATGGCTTTGGGGAAAATTACTTTTATGGCCAGCTTTTCAACAGGCCTGCACAAATGTTCCTATAGCGTTTGCAGGTGCAGCCATTTGTATGCGAGGAATGACTGTCTAAAGAAAAAGCTTTCAGCAAGCTGAGAGAGTTTCTTTTTTCTTCCTACTTGCTTTTAAAACACAGGTCTTCTAGGTAAGAAATAACAACCTCCAGCTGAGCTCCTTAAGCTATGTGGTTGGAAGAGTGAGAAAGGCTCAGCGTCTTGGGTGTTAAACTTTCCAGAGAAATCCAGTACTGAGCTCTTCTGAATGTGACAGTGGATGCAACCGGCTGCAGAAGCTTGAAAAATCCAGCATTAACATCTAGATGATTCCATCTAACTTAGCTCTGTTTTTCCTTTCCCTTGCTCTTTTTCTGCTCTCTCGCCTGCCATTTATATGCAGGCGTGGACACACACATGGGTGTGTTTATGTACATGTGTTAAGTGTATATGGGTGCATGTATATGCATAGACACACCTACAGAGAGAAACACAGACTGCGTATTTCAAAAAATGCAAATCTTTCCTATTCAATCATAATTTGCCTGCAAGTAATGTGTTTAATCACGCTAGAAAAGATACAAGTTGATAATTTTATTCAAATGAAGGTATTGAACAGAACTTAGAGGTTAGAAATCCTGAAGGCTGATTGCTAGGGTTGAGAGCGTATATTTATAAGCAATTAATGGCATGCTTGGGTTTTTTTCTCCTACACAATTTTTGCCAGTGATAAAGTACTCTCTGTATGGTATCCACCAGCTGTATTATCAAATAGAAAGAAATTGATGAAAGAAAAAGCCACAAAATCCTGGAATATACTTATTCTCTGCCCACACACAGCTATTCTCTCCTCTTTTTTCTCAGTGGGCTGTAATTTCTCCTTGCCCTCTGAAAGAAAGCAGAATTATGAAGAAAATTGTAAACATGTTTAAGAATTGGTCACAAAATGCTAATATATTACAATCCTGTTGTGTCACAACCTGTATATGGAAAACATGTGCACACTGCAGTAGCACTAATTATCAGGGACATTGACCGAAAGTGGAGGAAAGCAGAAGCAAATACTATTTTCGTTGAGTATTAGACATGTACATCTTTAAGAAAGGATAAAGAGGATAAATATATATTTTACGGAGGTTTTTAACTGTTCTATTCAAATTAAATTTCACAGGAATGTACCTTTTTTTTTTTGACAAGTGAAAAAATTCGTTAAGTTTAGACATTTTTGGTAAAAGGTGGAGGGGAAGAAAGAGACTGTGAGTTGCGCCAGAATGTCTTGCACAAGCATGGGAGACCAATCCAAGGCTTCATTTGAAGAAACAGTTAATTACTTCTAGATTATTCCACCAGTCTAGTGTAGAGTCCTATCTTGTGACATGGGAATATCTACTTACTCCTTGATCTTCCTCCTTTGGGAGTGAGGGATTAATATAGCTAGGTATTGTATGAATTCAAAATCAAGGACTACAATGACTTTGAAAGAAAAATGGGATGGATTATAGCAGTTTGGAGAAGGGACCTGTTTGTGTGGTAGCTTTCTTCTTTTAGTTGTTGGAAACCACAGCCTCTTACTTTGGAAGAATAGTGTAACTTCGGGTAGAGAAAAAGAGAAGACAGACAGACCTGTGTTCAGGGAAACTCTCCAGAATTTACATGGATGAAACTGAAATTGAACCTAGGGATTTTTTTCTCTTTGTTATCTTTATTTCTCTTCAGAACAACTGACAAAAGTTATGCATTTTATCAAAAGTGTTGAGTGTATCAAGAAGTGTGCATGAAATAATGGCAGAATTATTGGTGTTTTCCAATCAAAAGCATCCATCAGTACCGGAGTTCTCTAATCTTTCAATACGTAGACTACAAATCTACATTATCACTGGAGTCACCAGATCAGCATTGAGAAAAGGCCTGTTAAACTAAAACATTGTAAGTTTGATCTCAAAAATACGATCTCTTTTGAGATCACCTGATCTCAAAAGTATGCACATAATTTCTTCTTATACCAAATACCCTCTTTAGTCATTTGAATTCAGCAGTCATATTTGTGTTTTGGCATTGAGAGTTGCTAGCCACCACAGTTCTCATATTTCTGTGTTACCTATGCAAGCGTAAGGAAACCATCCAGATGTAGAGCATTAGGTTCTATGTGAGGCAGCAGCACAGTCATGCAAGTTCCTTCTCAACATTAATATTGGATTATGAAGTCCAAAGACTTTAGAAAGTCCAAAGACAGAAATTTCATGTCATCTCTTCTTGCCATGGGGCTAGTCCTAAATTTCCTGAAATCTATTTCTCCAGGAATTCTTCTCCCGTAGCAAAATACTGATTACTTCATAGATGTGTGCTGCTGTGCTGTCATCTAGTGGCAAGGATGAATTAGAAGTCATTCCGTGTCATTCAGTGACAGTGGCTGACAAGGTGTCCCTTTGCTGGAAATAAACGTATGATGTTCAAAAGCTCTCATCTTTGCTATGTGTAGCATTACCCTAAAGGCCGCTTCCTCAGTTTGTCCTCTGCAAAAAATCCATAGGTGCAGGTAGAGCCTATGGAATGGACCATGCAACAGAAACTCTTGTTGCAAACAACAGGCCCTACAGCACCATGGCACTTCCTGCCACAAGGTCTTCCTCTTCATCTTCTGCATCCATCTTGTCTGTTAACTCATTGCAGCCAAATACTTGAAGCTGGATTTTAAACAGTGGTTGATATTTTCTTAACTACTGCCATTCGGAGCAGTGTCAACTAATGAAGTGAGTAATTAAACCTAGAATCATCTAAGATCAAGAAGGTGCTTTTCCCTCAGCAAAAAGTCCTTCCTCCTGCGTTCATTTTTAATTGACTCAGGGGAAAAATTCAAAGTGCCACAATGCAGTTTTCCAGGAGAAAACAAACAGAAATACCTTCCAGAATGACCCACATTTGTTTTGGTATTTAGCAAGCTGGCTGATGTCCCCAGACGGACTTACTGCCATTGATTTCTAAGAGTTTTCACTCAGATATGTAATATTGTATACCAGCTAACATTAAGTTTTCTTGTCCTTAGTTTACATTGGTGACATTATTGTCAACACATACAAACACTTACATTCCCAAGTTTATTTTCAAACTGCAAGCACAATGCTTGAATGAGTGTCTTAACATCACTTCCTGTAAACTGTTTATGAAGTTATGTAGAAAGTAATAAAACCTTAACTATTAAACTGGTCACAACATCTATAGCACCTTTAGAACACTGATGGGCTTGGCTGGATTAGATAAACCAGTTGTAGCATGTCCTTTGCTCCTTGAAATGCCGAGCTCATCACTGGTTCGATAGGAAGCCTGGCAGCTGCTTTTCAAAATTTACCATCTTCTTTATAGATGGAGTTTCTCATATGAATTGGAGTGACTGGATGACAATCCATCAGACAAAGGTGAACTCTTCATAGTTATCAGACTCTGAACAGGAAACATCCAAGAGCAATCCGCACTGCAAAGCACCACTACCAAGGAAGCATCTTGCAAATATCTATAAATGGTCCATTTTCATCCTTACAAAATGGAGTCGACAAATAATGCTAGGATTCCTTTTTAGAAGGAAGCTGGAATTTGTGTTTCTATTAATATTTCCCTGTCTTCTTACAGTACAAATTGTGCTCTATCTCTGAATTTAGAAAGATTGCTCAGTTCAACCAGGCACAATAAAAAGATACCTAAATTTCCCAGCAAACAGAAGAATGTGTTGATGTTCTTTACTGACAGGGGACTTTGAAGCACGTTCTTAAATACCTTGCTCTCTGAGGACTTCAGTAGATTCTCAAAAGAGAAAAAGAATGATGCTCTACATTTATGACCTTTCTTGTTTTGTCCAAGTCATGGACCTCTGTCCCTATAGTAATGGAAAATATTAATGAGGGTAAGAAACATTCTGTTTTCCAAATTAATTATAATTAGTCAGGGGCAGTAAATCAATGACCTTTCACATTGGAATATGATAAGAGATTTCTTTATAAATAAGTTCCAAGAGACGTTTAGTTTATTTTTGGCTCAGAATTTCAGCTTCCTTAGGTGCTTTATAGAAACAAAATTGCATATTTTTAATTAAGAAATTGAAAGACGAACTGTAACAAGGTCAATCAGGTTGAAATAGCTGCATTCGCATTACAATGTAAATGCTGCTTCTATTAACTTATAATGTCTTCATATAGTAAATGGTTATATATAAACAAACTGTTAAATAAAAATAGAAAGGCTTAGGGCAAATACAATGAGTAAAAGTGTATCTGCTTGTATTAAAAAAATAAAGCTAGGCTCTCATACAGAAATAGAAAAAAGACAAGCTCTTTGTTAGCAAGAGTTAAGAATGATTTAACATACACACATCAAAAACAGAGGTGGAAAACATATCCAAAGCATTCCAGGGTCACCTTGACACATTTGATTGGGGCTTTATGAGCAATGGCACTTGAAACTACGACTGGGTTAAAAGCAGCATGTGCAGAAAGATGGGACTGCAATGTTCACTGTCACAGTAGCAGCAACACTATTGTCATCACTCAATGTTGCTTTCCATGAATGACCATTTGTACATATATATTTATCCTTTTTGCAGTCATGCTTTATATGTTCTGAGTTAAGTGGAGAACCTTTGTGTCTGTTTGCAAATCCAGACCCTGCTTATGATCCTTGCTCCAGATATTCACAATACCTACATAAATAAACACAGTTTAGCAGTTCTGACACTGAATGAAGGAATAACTTGTGAATTATTATTTTTCATCACTTGTAAATTTGTAATTTCCTCATCAGAGTGACAGACAAAGGGAAAAAGAAGCAAGGATATATTGAGTTTTACTTGATTGTTTCTCCATTTGATTACATGTGGAAGCAAAAGCATAATTATTTCATTTTATGTCATAATGTCTCAGCCTCCTACTTACAAGTTTATTTCTCTTTGTCTAAGCCTGGAAGGAGGCCCATAAAATTCTATCCTGCTGATGATTCTTTTGTATTGATAATCCTTGTTTAGACTTGGTTCTTGCTGAAGATGCTCTTAAAATGTAGATCACAGACAGTGTTACTTACTGTATGAGGCAGCTTTCAGATTTTCTTTCTCTTTCACCTCTTTCTCAGCATACAGGAGATTGTTTCCAATTCTTTTCAGCTCCAGAGCAGATATTAAAAGTTTTCTCTGTTTCATAAACATATTCAGCTTTGGATTAACATACATTCAGTCTTTCTCATACAAGGACATTATCACTTAGTTTTTAATGTAATTTATGAATTTTGCTACTATTTAACTTAAATAATGGATCTCTTAAGATGGACTTGTGATGATGAGTGATTATTTTTTGTATGTGGAAGAAAAAAATGGGCTTTTTGTATATATATGAATATTCTGCCTACTTCACAGAGATGAATTTGGTTAAATTCCAAGAAAAATGAATTTTAATGTGTATAGTTTCCTTTATTGAATGAGTGTGCAATTCCTACACCCACACAGAATCTCTATAAATTCATCTTACTTTCCTTGGTTGTGCAAACAATACAAAAAAATAGCCAAAGTTAGCATATTCTATATAAAACACATTTGCATATGCTACACGCAGCTTCCTACGCTCTTCATCTTTAATTTAGCAATGGCTGCATGATGAAGTCATTGAGTCTTAGGAATGTGCTCAGGTCAGGGTCTAAAGCTTTATACTTCATCCAAATACCATTTTGGTTTGGCCCCTTTTACTGACATGCAATCCATCGTGGTACAGAAGATTTAAGTGAGCACCATCAATAAATCAAACAGAAATGAATATTCTACAAATTATGTTGCAGTCAGCTGCAAAGGCTACATGACCACCTTTTTTTTCTAAGTTTGAGGCCAAATCAAGAGATTAAGGACTGAGCTAAGGTTTGTGGCTGTAGAAAGGAATTCAAAAAGAACTTGGACATATTCATATCTGTGATGAGAAGTGAATCTACACACTTTATTTCATTGCTTCTGGCAATAGCTATAGGAAAGGCTGCTCTGACTCAGCCTGTGATTTGTGCATTCTTTACGCAAGTCTGTCTTTGTAAGCAGCAAAGCTTTTTACTTCAGTGATCAATCTGTGCTGTTTTCATGGCCATAGTTAATTCTGTTCTATGCCACCATGAAAGCTGTGTTGTAGGCGACAAAGATTCTATTGCTTGGGAAGGCTGATGAAAATATGGACCAAAATTCTGTACTTAGAGTAATTAAGTGTAGCAGTATTGAGTTTGTGAGTTATTCTGAGCTGCCACAGCCAAGGAAATGACCCCAACTTTCCATAAAATTATTTTTATTTTGCAGTGGCCTCCATGAGTTTCAGCAGTTTCTTTTCAGTCACTGGAGAAGGTGAAAACATCCAGCATGTCTTATGAAAGCACTTAAGGTTAAACAGTGAGGATATCTCCCAGTGTATCAAAGAGCCTAGTTAGACATAATGAGTTTAAACAAATGACTGATTAGTCCTGGAGAGTTCTTGGAAAAGGACACAGCTTCTGGGTGGAAATCTTTAGAATGCTAATTTCTCCCTGACTTCTCGTCAGGAATCAGGATTTTCTCCATCTCTCCAGCAAATCAGGAAGCTGAATGGAGGGATTTCCATTGCTGTACCAAGAAAAAAACAAAATGGGATTCGAGCCCTTTGTATCAAGAAGCCCCGTGCAGTCGGTATGTTCACTGCCAAATGCCCATAGCTTTATATTGTCAACTGGAAATGACAAATCATTAATGTAGGGAACCCTGTAGCATGGCCAGAGGAGCACTCAAGACTGTAAACAGGACAATAGGTTGTTCCACTTTTACATTTTCATCACAAAATTCTAAGTGAGGAAAACACTTAAGTTTGGAACTTGGAAGTGTGTGCTGAAGATAGAGAGGGCATAGTATTAGAAACATAAATTGTTAGAACTTGTCCCCTTTGGATATGAAAACTTACACATTCTCCCAGTGATTAGGTTTGGCTGGGATTTTTTCAATCACATTGAAATGCAGGTCAGTGTATTAGGTGCCCAGGTTGTAAACCCAGAAATTAGATAAGGAAAAGATAAACCCACAAACCGCTGTGAATTAGATCAGCTAGAATGTTATGGTTTTTCTGTTAAAACAAAGTAGTGCATTTCAACACCAGTCAAAATTTGCATTTTTCTGCACCGTAACAGGCAACCATTTAGTAGGTATTTGCTACGAAGTGTGACTTGCTAATGCAAGATTCCTGTATTAATTTAATGGGAATGTAATTGTGTTGTAAAATACATAATCTCAGGTAACCTACTATGACATTTACATTTGATTACCATATCAATGGCTGTTCCTTTGCATTACAGATACCTTTGGTGGTGTTCTTTGAAAAATGCGGAGACATAATGCAGCACGCAGTATTTCAAGCAAAAAAATCTCCATTAGGAAGGAGTTATGGTTGGTAAATGGCTCTCCAGTGCTTCAGCACCTTAACTGGGATGTTTCACTACATTTTATTTTCTTTCTTAAATGAAGAACATGGATAATGCTTCACAAATACTTGTTTTCTGCTGTTAATGCCACAGACATCAGAGAGGGGTGCTGGAGCCAGTAGCCAGATTGTTCTGTGCTAACACTGTTCTACCAGCTTGTAAGTGCATTATGACCCTGTAGCATGTATTTTTTTAATAATCTTGTGGGTTGTGCCATGAGATATATGGTAAGAAAAAACACAGCAGGCAACGTGCAGCTGCATAGGGAATGCTTTTCATTAACCTAGAACACTCGTAATAAAGCTAAATTAGACTTAGATGTTTCCTGAAGCGCCTTGTAATCATTATTTTGGGGAACAATTTCATTAAGAGACAGATGTTTCATATCAAATACTTCAAGCCAATCATCAGAGAAGATATCATTTGCCATGTTTCCTATAAACTATACATTTTATCCTTCACCTTAATATTGTCCAGAAATAGCTTCCAGACATCTTCAAATTAGTCAATCCACTTTAATTAAATAGGTTATTTTTCCTCAGTAGAACAATGCACTGATATTTCCTGTTCTCCCTTTCCAAATGATTTTTTTCTGCAAGCAGAAATGCAATGTGCAACACTAGAATATAGGTTGTATGAATTCTCTGTAAATATATTCACACTAAATAGCCATTTCAAGAATGTTTTAGCTCTGTAGCATTTATTTAATTGTCAGCGTTCAGAATACTTTGAGTCTCTGAAGAGCTGCCTGTACAAGTAAAACTTTCTTTAATACTATATCTCTGTCAATGGCAATGGCAGAGTGTGAATGACATCTTTAAATGGCAGATCTGCCAAAGAGCTTTTTTGCTGTTGTTGTGGAGGAATGCTTCCTATCCAGGCAGACTCACATAAATTGAAATAAAATGAACGAAAATATAATACTTTGAATCACATCAAACCCTAAGATTGGTTCAAATTCTGATATGCTTGTTACTTGCCTCACAAAGGCTTTGATTATCCCAGGTGTATTTAATTGAATTGAACTGAACCACGAGTCCAACACAGTGTAACCACAAAGCATCTTATAAATATCTCACGTCTCTAGGATTTGTCCCAAACAGCCAGACAGCTTCATTAACCCTGACTTCTCTGTTTCTCTCTTTCTTTGTGTTCTCTCACAGCACATGTTACTCAAAATCATCATAGCTCCACATCTACCCAATGTTATTGCTGCATTTTTCAGTCCACAAGGAACAGGACTCTTGGTTTCCACTAGGAAGTTCTTCCCAGGGACTTGCAGTCACGTACTGCTCTCAAGGAGAATTTTTGAAATCTGAAATTTTAATAAATTTGTATAATGTACTTAGTGTCTGTATTATATGGTTTTCACCTGAAGTTTTTTCTAATGTGAATAGACTAGGAACTCAGAAATGCAACACCCTTTCACCAAGTTTTCTAAATAGATTATCTTGGCGTTCAAAAATCATCTCATTTAATGAAGATTTTTCTTTTTCAAAATGAACTGAAATTAGTTTCCAAACCAAATGTGGGTTTGGTTTTTTTGTTTTGTTGTTTTGTTTTGTTTTGTTTTTGCTGTGCAGTTAAATGCATTTAAACTCTGAGGTTCTGACTTGCATCTTTTCCTATGCCCAAATGGTCATTCAGGCAGAAGGTCAGCGGCATTGATTTTGTTGCAAATGTGTATTAATAGAGAAGGAGGAAATCAGCTTTGCAAAGACCCACTGTAAGTCTGTCAGGAGAACCAGCGCACTACATGGTTAATTATTCCTTCAGTGCCGAAATGCTTTGACCAGCTATAATTACCCAGTTCTAAAACTGGAGCAATTAAATCTCTTCAGACTTCTTGCTGCAGAAGCACAGTAGCTGTAGGATTGCAGCGCTGCAGTTTGGAAGGACAGTTATGTGCCGTTCTAGCTCTGAGCAGCAAGCACATTCCCCACCATGCTCAGCCGGGCTCGCCAGCGTGTTCCTGTCTCATTCAGCTCCAGGAATACACACTTTACCACCATAAGGTCCCTGGACTGGGATCCCCCTTTGGCTTGTGCTGCCCCCAGAAAGGTTGTATCTTGTCTGCAAGTCCCCCTTTCCCTCTCCATAGTGCTTTACTGATGTTAAGCCTTCCCGTTGATGCAGAGCATTATTGTATATCTATAGCTACTTTCATCCAAGCATATAAAAGTAGTTATAAATATTAATGTCTTAAACCTAATAACACCCCAAGGAGGTAGATGAGAATTTCAGCATACACTTTACTGGTGCGTGAATGTTTAAAGAACCAACTTCAGACAGTGATAAAAGGCTAATATGGTGAACACGGTGCCTTTAGGAGTGAGTCTGGATCAGACAGGCTGTGTGGCTTGCCTGTTTCCTACACTAAGCCACTCACTAGCACTAGGAGTACAATCTAAGAGAACTAGTTTCTGACTGTCATAATTACCATTTTTTTTTTTTTCCAATTAAATAGTACCCAGACATTCCAATTAAAATTCAGGGCCACATCGTTTAATGGGTCCGTGGTGGAGCCCCTACCCTAAAGAACACCAAGCCTAAGTAGATGAGATATATAAAGCTTAAAAGAGAAAACAGAATAGAAAGACATTCACACAGTGGAGATGGGAAGACACTCCCCGAGTCCCCATCCAGGCACCTTGCCGCTAGACGTAATTCCTTTCCTTTGTATTAGTCAGCTGATAACTTCCTCCCTCCTCCCCTTCAAATTAAACACTTCCATTACTCAGGCAGACAACTCTCCTGATACTTTGTAACATTAGGAAAAGGTTACTTTTTATGTTTTCTGAACTGGAACATGACAAGGAGCAACTCAAAAGAATAAAAGGCAAAGTTGAAAGTGATAGTTGAAAGGTGAGAATTACATGAAATCACTTGAACTTAATTCCAGAAACTCAGGAGGGTTTCTTGCTTATGCACCACTTTCTGAAAATGATTGTCTTTGAGATTAAAGGCTAAGATTTTGCTAAACGTAGAGCACAGCTATGAGAAATGAGAAGGAACTGATGCCAACCTGTGTCAACAGGTGGTAGATGAACATGGTGGGGACCATCACAACTAAAAGCATCCATGGCATGCAGCAGGACAGCAACTGATCACAACCTTTGTGCTCAGTGGCAGAAAACTGTCTGGGCAGGGTGGAAAGGCCACAAATTTAACATCGGTTCAGCACTTACAACTTATTGCACAGAGAAATAGGAGCAAATGTGCTGCAGCCCAATGCCACAGCATATGCCTGTTCTGGGAATCATGGGGCAGACTGCTGGGCAGTCAGGCGGCGGGAGACTTCACAAGCATTAGGATGCCTGAGCAATAGTATTTAACAGTCTGCACCCGACAACTCCTATGTCTGCGATGCACCAAGAGGGGCAAATACCCTCTGCCTTTTGCAGGGAGGCACTCCCCAGCAGAGCAGGGAGAAGGGCTATTGAATCAAGATCTGGGAAACAGTTGCTGGGAAACAGCAGAGGAAGATTCCACCACTGATGTGGTTTGGGTGCTACCTCGGACAAAAGCTTCTGTTACCCTTTGAGTTTTGATTGTTGGCTTTTCGGTTATAACTATGACCATGGAGGAGAGGCCCAGGCTGACTGCTCCGGTCATCCCAGTGCTGCGGAGTCATTCCCCAGCTTCAATCTATGCACGGGTTTACGCTGGTAACGAGACAGCACTCTGGAGTCTAATGGGCTTGTTTCTCCTAGGATAAGAACAATTAATAATAATTGAGAAGTCCTGTACTGAGGGAATTTATAACCTATTAATAAAAATGTGGCTGTTGCAGTTAAACGCGATAAAAATTACTCTTTATGCACAAAAGAAAAGACACATACACTTACATAATCATGTTCATGTCAGCATTGTTCAATGTATAAACAGTTTTGTGTGTATGTAGCTACACTTACTGACAAACAAGCAATTATTAATCAGGGTTTGTACAATATTACAGTAAGTATATGATGCACTAATCTGTTATTGAAGAACAGTCTTTTACAGTATTCAAAATCAAACTACAGGACAACTGTTGAGTTGTACCCACGTTGTGGATCTCTGCCAGGGGGGCTGCCAGCCCCAACCTGACCAGCTCGCTCAGGCTTGCAAGTCTGAATGAATCCATTAGCTCTAGGATGGGAAATTAACCTAAACTAAACTGCAAATAATGAGATGTAGCACCTTGGTCAAAATTAAAAAATTCAAACAGCTGATAATAAAGCAAAAGAATATGCTGTGACATCTGTTTATATTATTTCACTATTTCTGCGCTGAAACAATGAAACTCCAGGAAGCTAAAATACATGGACTAACAGAAATCTCTTGTGAGACCCTCTAGAGGCACTTACTGGAAACAAGAGAAAGATCTTTACTTTCCATTTTATCCACAGGATTTTATTCATCTTCTTCACTTGCATCCTTATTTCTTAGGAAATAGAGGCCTTTTTTCATGTCATCCAAAGCCTGACCAGCTTCTTCACACATTACCATCTTTGCAGATTTAGTATGATTTCCGCTTGGGGTTATCCGATTTTTACCACTAGCCAGAAAAGCACAATTTGCTTTTTTTCTCAGGAAGAAGTACCTGGCACTACAAACTGCAGTTATTAACCGCTGGGCATAACTCTGGAAACCAAAATTTCCTTTCTGATCTGCGTGCTGTTAGGTGACAAACACCATGCTTACAGAAGATGATTTCCTGGCAGAGAAGCGATAGGTTGAACAGTGGGAAGGCTATGGTTAGCTTTTAGATGAAATTAAAATAGAAAAGAAATTAGAAAACCAGTACAGCATAAGAAGAGCTTGTTGGCATTGTCTTTTAAGAGTAATGGTAAAATAATCTGTGGAAGCGATGCTTAGAGTACAGACAATGTGCATTTCAACTTAGTTTGGGTGAATATAGAACTTTATGATAGCAATTTTTGAGGCACCACCTCATCTTGCAGTTCTTTTCTGTGAGTGTCAGGGAAGGAAATCTCAAAAGTAGAAACCTAATATTTTAATCTGATTACTGTCAGAGAGCAGATGATTCAAATCACGACAAACTCTAAGCAATGGGAATAGAACGGGGCGGCGGGGTGAATATTAAGAAAAGTGTAGAGCAGATAATGCTTCAGTCTGATGGCATCAGAAAAAAAAAAGCTCCTGGTTTCTCAGAAGTGCAGGCAAATTTGATTTTTGCTCTTTGTTAGAAAAGAGCTGGGACTGAGGAGCAGGGAGAGATTTGTGGATAGGAAGGTAGCGCTTTCTGCTTTCGTGGGAGGAGCAGGGAGGATGGTGCTGCTCCCTCACCCCACATTCTGCTTGCCCTGCCCTCTCTGGTGGCATCAGACGGGGCTGTCACCATGGCTTTGGGGTAAGGAAAATAGAGTGATGCCCCACAGCCAAGCCCAAGAATTTTGACACCCATGACTATCTGCCAGTCTAGATACCTGTGCTTTTTTTGCCCAGGCTCAATCTGGATGGCTCTGTGGGCACCACTGGCTACAGAATAAAACAGAGACAACTGAAAAATCAAAGAAACAAAAGCAAATTCAGATCTTTGAGAGGGGAAGCAATAGTCTCCAAACAGGAACTTAGCAAGTCAGACACATTTGGAAAGCAGTGGAAGAGACGCAAATACAAAACCAGGCACCAGAACACAAATCCAATGTGAGATAATTCTGCATCAGATCAAGGTGTAGGAACATAGACAAATACAGAATAATTTACTCAGCAGAGGCATTTGAGGGAGAATTACAGAAATCATCAAGGGATGCTGAGGCTAGTCTAAAGAAAAAGATTAAAATGATGAAGCAAGCTGTGTTCATATAGCTGCAGTCCCAGCACTGACTTCCAGTAGGCACACTTTGATCAATCATGTAAGAATCATGTAAGAATTAAAAGTGATAATTAAAAGGGGGAAGGTTCAGGGCTGCAAATATGTCAAAGTTACAGAGGAGAGACAGGAGTAAAATGTAAGATGCCTACATCTCTCATAAGTCAGTTCTCACTGATATCATGTCTGAAGGCAGAATATGCCCATGAATCATCCTCTGAGACTCTCAGCTAAGCACCTTTCAAAAGCATTAAATACACATGCTAAGATGCGTCCCTAGCTGCATGAAGCCACTTAGCAAGAACCAAGTGACAGACCTTGGGAATGCTCTGCACGATCAAAATCTAGGCTACTATGCCTACATTTTTTTGCCATTCAGAGATGAATCCAACCGTGAAAATCACTTCCAAAATTCTTAAATAGGGAGAGTTGAATTCTCAGGTCCATATTAATAACAAGTATTTCCCTGAGCAGCCCAAACCAGCATTGCCTGTTTTTCTGTGGATTGCACCCAGATTGCCTCTGTGCAGTTCCCAATATCTAATAAGGCATGAGATATGGTTGAAGTTTCTTCCGCTTAGCAGAAGCGCTATGATCATGTCTTTTCTCTTGCAGCCTACTACAACAGATGAAAGCTGTAGGAATTAGAGACCTCCATCCCTGTGTTTGTCCCACAACTGCACGATCCCAAGAAACCAGTTCGAAACACTGCTTGACCATGTTATCAGGCACCACAGCCCTGGCTGATGGCTGATGGCTTTCCAGTGGACTATTTGAAGTTGTCCTGCATAAAGCCACCACAAGTCCAGAGCTGCTGCTATTTTAAGACTAAAGCACTAAATGTTTAAAAATTAAATTTTCAGTGTGATGACATAAGAACCATTCCAAGAAAAAGATACTAATTCAGAGAAACCTGCTGCCTCACTACAGAACCTACAGGGCTGTTCTTTCTTTTTGCTTTTTGATGTGTCCATCTCTTTCTCTCTGTTTTATTTTTCTAAGTGTTTTCATTGATTTCTCTTTCATTTTATGCACAAACTGAACACAGTTAATCAGCAGATACAAAATGCATCCTGCAACATTGCCAGTAGCCTAACATAAGGGGATTCAATTGCCGAATTGTCGTAAGATTAGGCCTAAGCCACAGTATAAGCTTCATTGATCCAAGCACAGCAAGATATCCATTCAATAATATGTGTTTTAGCAAGGTTTTCCACTTGTAAAGACTTCCTGCAAATTAGGGTTCATCCAATATGTGCTATAAACACGGTGGATCAAATCCTCTGTCAGTTTAAAAAAAAACATCTCACTCCTTAGGAAAGAAGCAGCTAACTGGGTGTATTGTGTAAGCAAAGAGACACACGTGTAATGAAGTTAGCTATCAAGAGAGCCATCTCCGTCGAGCTGCGTGTTTAATAGACGCTGTGCTTCCTGACAAACTGTCTCTAAAAAGCCAAAGGATGAAAGAATAGATGATGTGCTGGTATTTATAAAACCATCGGTTCAGTAAAGCTGTTGTTGTTACCAGCTGAGCAACTCTTAGATGTAAGCACTTGCAGTGGAGAGGTTACAAAAAGGTGCCTGGCTCTGGTCATGGTGCAGTCCCATCCCCGCAGCATCTGGATGGCTCACAGTGCAGGATGTCCCCTCTGGTAAGCAGGATCCAAAGGACTGTTCCATCCCTCACAGCCTTCTCTGTGACCCTGGCTGTCTCTCCTCTCAGCTCTGGTCCCCACCTGTTGAGAAGAATATGAGATTTCAGTGGGAAACAGGGTGTAAAACCACAGGAGATAAATAACGTGGGATTCCAAATTGTGTTGGGGGAAAAACAGGGCACCAGGCAGTGCTGCTGGCCAGTGTCACCGACACAGCCCACATAACCTTCAGCATGGGGACTGGCTGATTATCTTGGGTCTGGGGCAGAAAAAGGTGCAAATACATGATTAATTTGGAACAGATATCTGGTGGTGTTTTAAGTTAGGAATTGTTGACTTTCTCCACACAGGGGTCTCTCAGTCAGCAGGACAGGCAAAAACCCAAATGGCAGAGGTGACGTAAATGCATCGCAGGTTTGTGTGGCTGCTCCCAATGTCTGTCACCCAGCACGAAGCATGCAATGACATGGTCCTAATTAGACCTCAGACTCACGCCATGGCAAATGAAGTGAAGGAAGGGGGCATGCTGATGCCAAAGGAAAAAGCCAAGTGACATATAGACTTTCAAAACTAAGTACCTCTAAGAGGAAGATAATGATTTTACAGCACCTAAGACTGTTTGGTTATTTTATTTTTTAAAGAATATTTTCTTTGGATTTTGCCCAAATCACAATTCTTGTTTGGTTCTAAATACCTAAATGTAGACATTTTTTTCAGTCCTTCAACCTAAAATTGTAAATGCACAGCATGCAGACTTTGGCATCAGAAAGGACTGACAGCATAATGATTTTACAAGTATGAGAAGCTTAAAATTACCACCAGTATGGTGTTATTCACTGGATGCTGCTCTTGAGAATAAACTTGAGTACTGGTAAACATATTCCTGAATACAATCTCAGCTCGTACAAATACCTTATCATCTTTCCACACAGACTAAGAAAGCCCTTTATTATATAAATGTCCCCATTTTTTCCAATTGGGAACTGATAGCTTATGTATACTTAATTGTTGCTGTTGCTTGAGTAATGAGTCATCCTTATTTCCACTGAGAATTTCTCTGAACTACTTTAGTCCACATAGGGAGATGTATTATTTTGCTTAATTATATAAAGATTTCAGATCACAAAGATTTTATGTTATTAACACAAACGTCAAATGATTTTAGCAAGTTCCTAGAATACCTAAGTGGGAAAATTGAAACAAGTGCCTTAGAGGAACTGCTTCTTAAGTTTTGAAATGGTGGGCAAATGAAAACTATGAGTTAGTCAAGTATTTTGCTCACAGGAAAACTAATAAACAGACATCTTCCTTTGAAGGTGAAACCTCCTATGGCTTATGTTTCACCTTCTTTTATTTAGCCTAAAACCCCACCCTGCAAAAACATAAACAGACCTTTAAATCTATGAGTTTGAGAAGTCTACCCACATGAGCTTTCACAGGATCAAGACCTGAGAGAATGATTTCTGTTCATAAAGCACTTTTAAAGTTTCATGTGCCAAATTTTGAGAACAATCTATTTTCACCCACCCACTCTGACCTTATTTGCTCAGCAGGCACTATTTCTAGAACTGCCAGAAACTTCAACTTGGCCATACATTTTGCTGTCGACTCTTGAGGAGATAAGGCTAGTGTTTTCAAATGCTTTATGCACTTAGTCAGCTCATTGAATGGTTCCTCACAGACCTGCTGGGTATGTGAATTTTCAGTGAATGTAGATTCACGGTGGCCCTGCGTAGGTCTCTTTATGCCATGATTACAGTCCTGGGACAAATTTTCTTTGAATGCAAAGCATGACTTACACAGAGTCAAAGAGGGAAAAAATGACCTTAGATAATCTTTAGTAGAGCAGAAACAGATGAAGAGCTCAGCTAAGGAGGAGTCTGGTTCCTCCTCCCTGTCCTCTCTCCAGGAGGACCAGGTGGCTTTTGTCACAGCGAAAATCGATCATACCGTTCCCTGCTCCCATCTAGGCACCGTGTGTGAAATAAACCCTATTTCTAGGGTTTAAGTGGGATGCTAGGAGAAACTGTAGTTTGATTCAGCCTATGGATAATACACGAGGTAATAATCTAGTGCAAGATCTGGACGTAAGGAAAAAATCCTAAATATGTTTGCCCAAAACTTCCTCTTTCCTCGGAGTTTCAAGTGTATGAGAAAAGACACTGGCCTCGCACTTGCCTTAAGCTCTACTAGAAGAAGTGAAAGGTATTCGTTGTGCTTTACTATTCAGTATCTTTGAGCTTCATACTCAAAGATACTGAATGTTTCTTAAATATTACAGAAATGTTTCTTGAATATTACATTGCCCTTTATGATTAAAAAGAATAAGAGGTAACTCCATAAATGGTAATGGAGCTTGCAGGAATGTACCTTCCCCCATGGTTGTTTTCTTCTCTTCCTCTTCTGAAAGATCCACTCACTGCACAAGCTGGTAGGCAAATGGACAGCTTTGTTGAATAAGACTGACAGTATCTGGTTTGACATTCAGACTAGTAGCTATTTATTAAAGATAATATCTTGTTTGAGTTTCTTAAGAAAATAAAACTTCCAAAAAGCAACTCGGATAAGCATAATAGTTTCCGTCACCTTTTACACCCAGGGCCTCTAAGTTGTCTTCTGTAGTAATTACACTTTCATCAGGTTTATTTACTCTTTCTGAAATTCTCAGAGATTTCAACTATTGGTCTGGTTACTCCTTGACGAACAGCCTGCAGAATTATTTCAATACATCTGAAATCTTCCATGGACACTACCCAAGCCTGTGCTAAACTGAAACATCACACTAATAAGTAAAAACATTCAGCTCTGAAGTTTCCTTTATATGTATATCTCAGGTGCCAAATAAAAACTTAAGTTTGAGCATGCAGTCTGTGGGATTATTCCTGCGAGTAGTCGCTATAGGATGCAACAAATTTCTTGGACATACTGGCAATTGCCACGACATATCTATGATACATAATGTTTTGGAAACATCCTTTCTCGATCCTGATATGGTCGTCGGACACATCATGGAAAGGGATACATTCTGATAATTCACTGGGTCCTTTTGTTGCTGAAGCAGAGCTGAGGGAATACAGGGGCACAGCACATTGCCTGACTACAGGATATATCACAACAGGTTCCCATTTTACAGATGAATCCCAGTTGTAACTGTGAAATTTCACAAGGCTCAGGCAGATCTTCTGTGGTGCCCACCCATCCAAACTCATCCTTTGGCAGCCTGAATACTCAGAAGAGACTAATTTAGCCCAGTTTCAGTTAGCTGAAATAATTGCAAGAAACCCCAAAATATTGCTAACTGAATCAAACAATTCATATGTTACAAGTAAAATTATCTCCTATTGGTTTATCCTACAGAAAATGGGAGAGTTTGGGCTACAGTTAAAAGTTGAAAAAAGCAGCACAGAGGATTAGACAAGCTCAGTTTCAAATTCCTGGCTATCTAATTCACCAGCCCCAATTAATTTAAATATTTTAAAACTTGATTTTAAAGTAATATGAAATATTTATAGACTGTAATTGGAAATGACAGTGAAAAGCAGAGTTGGTTAGTTCAGGCAAAAGTATCAACAGACTGAACTGGGGAGCAAACACTTCCACTGGGGCTGTATAGCTTGCTAAAATATTTGTATTGAAAACCCAGGAGCCTTCCCTTGTAACTCCTGGGAGCAGACATTTTCCCAGGTGTATCTTACTATAGGGATTGGGCATTACTTTAATGTGTAAGTAGCTCACCAGAAGGTGCTGTGCTAGAAATTTAACTATGGTTACAATCTCTCTACAGGGCACGACAAAATGAGAGGTTCTAGGAGAAGCTGGAGCTATCGCTTCCTGCCAATCTAATCACTAAGAGACAGCTCGTGGTTCTCCTGTGCTGTTGTCCCAGGGCTGGCACCGGAGGGGACATGGGTGGTGATTGCTGGCCCGATGTCACAGGGCACTTCTCTGAGCCTCAGCAGGAATGGGATGGGATGGGAAGGATCTTTCTTAGTTGAGGTCAAGATACATCAGGGAAGAAAAGGAGGGCAATATTGTTCTCTTCATCCCCCAGCTGTGGAATACAAATATTTTTATACAGAGTTAATATGTAGGAGTCACTGCTTACATCTTGTCTAAAGAGAATCTGCATCTCTCCTGGTGTAATTAAGCAAGAAAAATATGGTGTAGGCTCTATCTTTGATGTCTTTCTGGATGGCACTTATAAAACTATGACAGCTTAGAAGTAAACATCAACACTGTGAGTTTTCAAAAGGAAAAAGCATCACTCAGAAAAGCTGAGATCAAACTCCAAACATCACCAGGTACCTCTGATAACTCACTTTCAAAATGGCAATCTGCTGCTGTTGCATAAAGCTGAGGTAACGTTACTGAGACTCTGCTGGAGGGCCAGCCGTTCAAAACTGTGTGCTGAAAGCTTGTACGTAAAGGTGGGAGCTGTGGACAAACTCATCAGCAACAAAAAGTAGCTGTCCAAATAATACATAATAGGCACCGTCATAAGAACATGTAAAAGAGGAATGTCTTTAGTGGAGATATGAATAAAGTAGATGGGCATAAACACACAGACTGCATGAGCTCAGACAGACTGTCTTTCAGGGCAAAATAGAAGTTATTTGCAAAAGGGCAGAGGACTATGGATTATAAACTAAGTGTGGAAATGCTGGTACTCCATAAATGTGGTATGTGCAGTTTATCTGCATGAGGATTCAAAGTCCAAAGAGAATTTCACATGCTAAGATGATTGTATTCCTGCAATTCTGCAGCTCAACAGTGGCTTCCCTCAGTATGCAAACAGAAAGCAGAGACTTGATTTATTTATCAATAAATCCATAGCATAATTGAACATACAGAAAATAATAGTGCCTGAGGATAGTTGAAGCAATATTAAACTACCCCCCAATGTTTGCTGAATCTGCCACTTTTGTCCCTGCAAATTTCACTGTGTGAGGACACCACTGTGAGGGGATGGGTTCTCTTGGGGTGGGGGAGGAATCGGCATAAGACACTCTCTTGCTTTCCTCTGTTGCTGCCTTTATATACCCTCTGAGCTCCTTTCTGGGGATCCTCTGTCTCAAACCACAGACTGTGCAGTGCTGGAGAAGAACATGGAAATGGTGGCCATGGTGTTCAGAGAGACCCTTTTGTGTGCTCCTTCCAGCTCCAACCAAGTTCTTGCTCATGAATCTCATAGGGTCCCTTCCTGGACTCTGCAAAAGCAGAGACAAGCGAAAACAGAACAGCAGCTTCCCAGGTTTTCCAGGAGATAAAAATATGGAGAAGGTTCTTAGAAAGTGGGTAGCAGAATAGAAGTTGCTTATTCCCCAGTTCTGCCTTCCCCACATTCAGCATCTCTATTCCCTCTTTGTCTAAGTTCTGTACCCTGGTAGCCCTCATCAGAGGCAGCAAAAAGATACTGACTTGTTTTACTCAACTCTGATCTTTGAAATGCTAGGATCCACTTTTTTTTTGGGGGGGGGGGGGGTATGTTTGTTTTTAATTAAAATTAGCGTGTATATGCAACTACAAAATTATGCAACTGCAGCATTTCAGGAGCTGAAGAAGGTAGGGCTGGCAAGGAGCTTAAAGGATGTTTAGTTTAAGTCCACCTCTGCTGAGGCATGTGGATCAAGTACAGCCAACAAGGTTGATGGCTGTTTTATCTAATCTGTTCTTTAAAACCCCAAGTAATGGAGGTTCTACAGACGCTCCAGTAGCCTGTTCCAGTGCTCACCTAGGTTTATAGTTAGAAAGATAACCTAAATCTCCTTTGTTGGAAATTAAAGCAATTTTTCATGCCTTAACCTCAGTGGGTATTGGATTACTATCTTCTTTTAGCAGCTTCTTACACACTCAAGTCTATTATACTCCCCTCAGTTGTGTAAATGAAACAAACTCTGTTTCTCCAAACTTTTCTCATAGCTTATGGGTTTATAGGTTTCTATTTATTTCTGTTCCTGTCCACTGGGACTGAACCTTTTATTTTAAAATACAGTACTTAAGCCAGATTCAGTAGTAAACTAGTAAACCTCCAATAGTTCTGAGCACACCAGAATAATGGTGTGTGGCATGTTACAGGCAGTGCTACTGTTAGAACATTTTACAAGATTTGCTTTCTTACAAGAACATCTCACTTCTCATTTACTGTGGATGTTATCACCTTCAGATCTTCCAGGCTTCTTGTCCTGGTTTTGTTAAAAACAAGTTTCTCTTTCAGTGAATTTTGCCTGTCAGCTAAAGCCTTCATATTAACTGCATTTTCCTGGAGAACCAGACACGTGTTTTGGTAAACCTAGCAATGGAATGCAAACATATTGATAAGCACGGATGGACATCTCGCGAGAGGGGCGACGAGAAACAAGTGACTAAGAAACTGACCAACGGTGTATAACATTCCATTCACGTGAATACTTCATATAAAAGTGGGAGATCACAAGGATCTCGTCCCTTTTCCCTTTTCTTCCCTTCTGCTTATGGCCGACCTTAGGAGAGGATCTTGCTGGTCGTCCCTGAGAACTGAGGCCTGGTGAGAGACTGAATCCAGCTCCGCTTGGTTGCAGAGTCTAATCCAGGACTTTGGATGCCGGCTCTGCAGTTGCTGAGACTTTCAAGATTGGTTTTGTATATTTTGTATTATTTTCTCTATTCTTATTAGTAGCATTAGTAAAACATCTTTAATTTTTCCAACTCTCTTCTCTCTGTTCTTCTTTCCCTCCCGATCGCCTGTCCTTAGTGGGAAGGGGGGAGAGGGAGGGGCAAAAAGGGGAAAGTGGGGGGGGAGAGGGGGTTAACAATACATCTGCCAGGGTTTTATTGTCACCCCGCAATCTTAACCCTCGACACTTCTGCTGCCTTTTTTGGTATGTGGAGATTTGGCTTCTGCTGCCTATATGTAGTTCTTTTTATTTCACTTGAGTGAATGTGAACTTGTTCAATTGGGATCATTTTCCCAGTTTACCAAGAGCGCTAGTTCCAATTGTGGTGCTATAGTATTTCCAGTCCCTTCCAAAATGGTGTCGTTCACAAATGTTATAATATCTAATTTATTTTTTCCAGTTATAGCTTGTTTAAAGTTAGACTGTGGTTTCTTGTGACTTCGATTTTCCATTTTCTTGAAAGCAGGTGCAATATATGCCCTCTTCCAGTTTCCTGGGTCTTGACTTATCCTCCACAGATTCTAAGAGGTGATAACTAGTAATTATGAAATTGTACTCATTAATTCCTTAACTGCTGTAGGGTAACAGGTCTTGCTGTCCAGAATATAAGCAACTTAGCTAAATCTTCTCTAATTCTTTCTCCATCCTAGTTCACGGTCCATCACCCTGTTAGAACAAACTGTGGTAAGGATCAAGTTACAATTAACCTTTTTTGAGGTAAGACCCTGAGACAGCATTTCAAAAGTGAGCAAAATTGCTTTTGTATCCTCTTGGCTCCCTTCCCCCCCCCCAGAAAATCCCACAAAGCTTGTGAGGGGACGAGTTAGCAACAAGTAGAGTGAGAGAATAGCAAAAGCTGTTCTGGCAACTTCAACTCTTCCTTATTTATCTCTTTGTGTTGTCTGGTAGACTTCCCTCTTTGTTCTAATTAATTGGCAAACTACTGCTAAAGTCATTCATTTCTCAAAACTTATTTATTTTTACCTCACAACATTTATCTGCACAGCACTACTGGTGTGTACAAAGATTACTCTCTAATAGAGTTCAGAACACCCTTTCACAGCGTGCATTTCTGTTCAGTCCAAAGAATACAATACACCGTATACATGAGTCTCTAACTTAAATTAATCTTATTTGGTTTTACTCTGCTTGATAACTCTCTATGTGCTTTCTTAACGTCACGCAATTTTTGCTCACTATTTTAACTACTTGTTTTCACAATATATTTACAAGGATATTCTCCGACTTTTTTCAAAATAGTTTGTATTCCCTAACCAAAACAGATTTATTTTTACAAGAACAAATTTAAAAGAACACAGTCTTTTTAGATCTCCGGTATATATTTAAGTAAAAATGAGTAAAACCCAGTAACTATGAACTGAAATCTTTAGAACTGGGAATACTGGAGAAAAAGTTGGCAGTGTTTCAGCATGCCTGGATGTGAATACACTCCATGCGAAGGTCTGTTTATAGGCTATCTTGGCCGCAGCCACGCAAAGCACAGCAGGAAGACACATCTGCAAGAGGGTGTGTATTTCTGGAGATCGGATAGAGCGGTCTGTTGGCACCGGTGATCTGAACCTCTGCCCAGGTTTGATCCTCAGTGCTAGCTTACAGACACAACAGGAAAAAAAACCCAAAACCTATGTGTGAAAGAAAGGACTTTAAGATGAGTAAGCATCACCTGCAGTACGGCTGAAATCTCTGACCTTGGCAGAGGTAGCGGACATCAATACTGAGCCTCTCAGACCTGGTGCAGTCAGTCTTGGGAAGTCGTGGAGGCAGCACCCAGATCAATCTGTCTCAGTCAGGGTGAAATGACAAAGCTGGCCCCTTGCTGGCTGCAGCAGACCGTAGAGCCTCCAGCAGATCCTGGCACTCATTCAAGCAGTCGAAGTCAGCTGCTGTGCTATCAATACTCAAACTGGCCCGAATAAGCTCTGGTAACGTGGCTGCTCCCTGGGCAGGCCCATCTCAAGACAGGCCTCTCAGGGCAGGGCCGTACTGCAGCCTGCACAGCCACGTACCGTGAGCTCTGACTTGGCAAACTGCGGCTCTGCAAAGCCCAGCACAGGCTGCAGGCTCCGCTTGAGGAGCTGCCCCAGCCCTCCAGCAGTTGTTTTGAGCTCCAGCTGTGCTGGTAACAGCACAAGCACCAAGGAGCCTGAAGGGAGTGTGGGAGCCGGGAATGCTCTACAGACTCTTGCTGGCCAAGGGGAATGCACTTTCTGTTCTTTGACTGTGCTGGTTGTTTCCCTGAGGACAGTGAAACAGGCCAGGGCAGAGGAATGCCTGCAAAGGGCAGTCACAAGAGGGAAGAAAGATGAAGCTGTGTTTTGTATCTTATCATTGTTATTTAAGTGACCAGTTAAGCCCAAGTCTGTAAGTGATAGATAGGAATAACATCTACCTGATCCGAAAACGGGAGCCTCAGTGAGTTTAACATAAGCTGCAGATAAGCAATATCTCTTTTGGTCATAGACACACGTATTAACACTGCTATTGCTGCCAGTGTCTAAGAGGGCAGCTGCCCCCAGCTGCACATCCAACAGATGCACAGATGCTACTGGTACCTCTGCTTGCTGGATAAAGCCAGCCAGTAGTATCAGCAGACTCCAAGCTGGCTTTATCTAACCAGCAGGGATGCTGGTGACATGTGAGGGGCATGCAGGTCTCAGGAGCTGCCCTCACAGATACTGGCAGTAACACTGTCAAATGCTCAGTTAAAGGAGGAGATGGCTGCTGTCAAATATTTTAAAAGCAGAAAGAAAGCCAAGTTATTTATCTCATTTCATTTACAGTAATAGGGGTCCGTTGAACAGCATGTAAGTGAACTACAATAAAATCAATAGAGAATATTAAAAGCAGAAATAAAGATCAGCCAACCTGAGGAAACTACTAACTTGAATGAATGGATCTAACAGGAGGGTAAACTGAACAGCTCAGGAAAACCAAACCACCAAAACAAAAGGGGACAATTTCCAGATTTGATTAGATAAATCCTAAGCCTTTCACCAAAATAAACTGCCCTTGACATGATAGTTTCTCTGAGGCCTCTAAAGGAAATTTTGCTCAGCAAGTACTTGATAGGACTTCAGGATTTAGTTCCCCAAAACACAGAAGAAAGGGTGATATATTGAAGTATGTGAAAGCATGAGTTCCAAAAGGATTAAGAGAAATTCTAGTGAAATTAATTAACTGTAAGCATACCCTGAAAGAGTGACCTTTGCATTTGAAGAAGTTTCATAATCAAAGACCTGAAAAGGCACAATCTACACTTGGTCTGATCTCAGGAGAATATAATTCCAGAAACTGATTCACCTACACTGTTACTGCAATACTGGAAGCCAACAAGAGCATCTAACAAGTCAGCAAGTCACTCTGTGCCTTCTGAAGTCAACATGAGTTTTGCCATTGGCCTTAACATAATGGCAGAAATTCTACTCCGGCCCTGCCCCATGTACAGGGATGTTGGATTTCTGAGTACAGACCAATGCATCCGTTCAGACGTAAGCAATAAGTGGCTGGTACTCTAAATTAGTGTGACTGAAAGGTTTCTCTGTGCTAAAGATCCTCAGATTCTGAGACAAAGTTTAATGGGCAAAGCTCAAGTCTGACTAGAAAAGCTGCTGTCTGGATCACTGACCAAGGCTAGTCCCGTTTGTGAATGGTTTATATGATAATGTACCAAGAAATCTGTTTTTAAGAAGGCAAAAATGTGTTTCCTGTTGGGCTGATTTCTGTCTGGTTTAACTGGACTATAAATGAGCTATTCGAGATAGCTACCCATTAATGGAGTTTACGGCAAAAGCCACCGCTTGTTTCTAAACAAAGACTGTATAAATTTGGGAGGACAACATAAAGATGGAAATTTGTAAGCAGGTTGAAATCTTCAACCTGAAACTTTTAGAAATTATGTTTGATCCAAAACAATTATTTTCTGTGAAAATCTGACCTCTCAAAAGTTTCTGAGCTTTTCTCAAAGTTAGAAATTTTGAGTGATCCGTGTTTAGTGGTGGCTGGTTTTTAACTGTCCTTTCCTTCATCTTTCCTTCATTCTTTTCTGCCCCTAAATGTATTAAAATGAATGACCTGAAGATTCTATTCTTTACTTTTCAATTCTGCTGTATTGTTTCTGTAGCAATAATTTTTCTTGTTCTGCCACTTTTCAAAACGTTTATGTCTCTGGTAAAGTTCAAGAACAGAAATAAATTTTAAAGAAGAACCCTGTCAGTCTCTTGGCTGGTAACCAGAGGGTCCCAAAAACTTTTCAGCTGCACGTTCCAGTTCCGCTGATCCCAAATAATTGTCCAGGTAACTGAACTGGAAATGTTTCACATTCCTATTCATAACTTCTAGGCACAAATTAAACAGTGAGTAATAAAAAAGGGCTGTGGTCATTGTTCATATTGAGAGAGAAAGTAGAGAAAGAGGAAGGAGAAAGGTCCAGTGGGGAAAAATTAAACTTCAAAGAGTTCCTATTAAGGCTGTAGATTTATATTTGCATCAAATAAAGTTTTAAAATACGAACACACATGCACATTTGTGCACTTAAAGGAGATGCTTATTCCATATTGTAGTTCAGCTAAAAATGCTATGCCACAGAAAGCAGTAATTATTCCAGCTTTGCATATTGTAAACCTGGTCACTGTCATTCTTCCTTTGCCTCCACATGCCTCAATGCTACATTTTCTACAGTCGTGGGGAGGGAGATTGCCTTGGCTCTCACTCAGCTGGCTCAGCTAATGCAATTCACATGCCTTCAAATGTAAGCTTGTAAACTACTTAGTTCTTTTTCTCTATAACAGCTTGTCTATTAACAGCTCATTCAATGGAGGAGAGAGAAGAAGCTAGTGAGACCTCTTTTGGTATTGTTCAGCAGTGACCCTGGCTTTATCAGGTTGGTAGCCAATACTCACTAAACAGTGTTTGGTTTGTCAGTACATGTTTTTTTGCTGGATAATAGTATATTGTGCTAGCAGCAGCCTGTATTAGTAGCAGGTAACAATGAGCCAGCAAAGTAAGTCTCCTGTGTAGCATGGGAAGGTTATAAGAATGATGTATGAAAATCCAAGAGAAACCTCGTTAGGATGGTCTTATGCAGTGCTACAAAACCTGCCACCCTGAGACGTCTTCGTCAGCACTTCCCTTTCTGTGTTGCTCAGGAGCCTCATCACTGCTGCATCCTCTGGGCTGAGATGGATTTGGGGAATAAGGATGGCTCACCCCTCAAGATATGTTACAGGATTTTCAGGCTTCTGTCCACTGCTCGTGGACTGTACTTCATGAAAGGTGGTTTTGTCAGGATACCAGGCTCATTAAATCCCAGGACAGGTGTGCTCAGAGACTGCACACACCGGGGACCATGCCCATTATTCCTGCAACTGTACGGTAGAAGGCTATGCTATCCATTGCAATGAAAGTGTGATATTGAAATGGCTGAACCCTGCTCCAGCATTTTTGTTCCATTTTTGCCGTGCTAACGTGTTGCCATGCTATGCACTGAACCTGCCACACCATCTGCTTTCCTAAATCATTAAATAAAATCTGTAGTAGTTTATTACATGATGGCTGAGATTTCTCAAACTTTTCTTAGTGTTCTATATGGAAATACCAGGCAAGTTGGTGGCTTAAACAGTGTTTAATAAAGAGAATCATGCCTGACACAGACTCTCCCACCACCAAAATCCCATCCACCTTACTTATAAGCAATTCCTTTACAGAAACCTCATGGTTTAGGCTTTATTTTTTGCCCTGCCAAGTGTTGCAGATCCTATGTTATCTCTCAGACAAACTGACAAAGCTGCAGCACAGAGAAATCAGGTTTCAAAGCCAGTGATTTATGAAACATGAAGTTTTCCGTGCATGCAGAGAGACTCCCCCGTGTGGTCCCACTGCTTTGGCCGATGCCACCGACAGCAGCTCCACGAGCGGGGCTGCCGGAGCTGGGCTGGCTGACATGTCGGCCGTTAACATAATTAAAAGTGGCCCAGTGAAGCCTCCCATGTTCAGAAGTGGCCATCAGTTTGCAATTAATGTTGACCGCTAGAGAATAATGTTGTTCTGTTGTGTTTCTCCTGTAGCAAAAAAGTGTAATATTTTACTAACTTTGATGCTTTGGAAAGAGTTATGAGGTTTCATATTTCTTTACCGTGAATTAGTCTTACAACTTTATTCTCAGCTTCCTTTTTCCCCAACAATGTGTCTTAATATGATACCTCTATATAGATGCTAAAATCTATTTGGACATCATTAGTTATTTTAAAACCTAGAATTATAAGTTCATGTTGTTAAACAGAACAGTTCAAAGTTCTAAACACATTTTAATTGTTCTCCTCTTTGGGGAATTTATGATAAACACTCTCCTTTTTGGCTCAGTTCTGAAAGCCTCATTTTGAGTCCAGAATGGAATGCTTTTTACCCAATATCCCCATTAAAAATTGCTAATTAAAATTTCTTCTACTATCTATTGTATACCTTAAATATATTTTCTTGGGCATAGGCCAGAGGAAGGAATTGTGTTCTTCCAAATTAAAGGGCTTGACTCTGCCCTATATTATATCGGCTTAAATCTATCTGTCAGCTGGATGAAGAGATGTTAGATTTACACCGGTATAGATGAAGGGAGAATCTGGCCTGAAGTGTTTATTGCTCTCTGGAACTTGGCATCTTTTCCTCCCATTCTCCTCCTCAAATCACCATAAAACAGATGCTGAAATTCTAAAATGCTTTAAACCCTCTATACTGTAGCTGTGAGCACAGTGCATTGTAACCACCAGACCTTGATGGCACGAAGATATGCATCGTGAACATGAAATCTGGGTAGAGAAGATAAGGGCAAAGCCTTGCGACACTTCCAAGGTAGCAAAACACTGTAGAAAGTAACAACTGCATTTTCGTGGTATTTGGTCACACTGGCAAAACTTTGACTTAGATCCAAGAAGGTGTAGTTCCAAGGAAGCGAATGCCCAGTCATTTACGTCAGTGGAGTTGTGCCCAGCTACAGTGGATCTATATTTGATGACAATTGAAAAGATGAATGAAAATCATTTCAGTTGCATTAGGGATGTAAGCTGGCAGAGGTTTGGATCACTGCTTATTCAACTTTTTGGACAGCATGTTTACGCTTCCAAGAAACCCTTTTTAGACCAGGTACCAAGAGGAGACAGGAGGAACTCCGGTAAGAAACTGTTTGTAGACAGGTAGCTCAAGCTCAGGACATTAATCTTTGGCTGGAGAGTGAGGGAACGGAAAGCAAAACCAGAGAGAACAAAGGGTACTCTGTGGGTGTGCTGTACTGCCAAATTTCAGTGGCCTAGATATGTTGTTGTTTAGCTATTTCCATCAGTGCTTATGGGTATGTATCGATCTGACTAGCGCTCATGTCTGTGGGGTCACTGTGGGTATCGGATTTGATCCCTTTCATTGGAAGGTTTATTAATATTGACGCTTCTTCACTTAATTGGGGCACTGGCTATGGAATCCCTTTTTAATGGAATCGTATTAGCTAATGTACTGCCTGTCCACACTCAAATCCAGAGTGCTTCACACGAGCCTGTATTTGAGTAACTGATAATGTTATAAGAAAAAACCAAAACCAAACACAAACACAAACAAACCCATCACAAATCAGTGAAACCAGAGAGGAATGGCAAAGACAGAACTGTGCTGCAATCCGCAACCTACAATATGCAATCTGCAATATGTGGGGCCCAAAAGAAAAGTAAGACTTACTTGTCCCTGTAACACACAAATGTTATTTCTTTCCCTGCTCTGTCAAGGCCTTTCCCACCCTCTCACCAGGGACTGCATTAATTTCTGTCGTGTAATTATTCACATCTGCACAACCTGTTGCAAGATATTACCAACTAAAAAAGGTAGCCAGAACATACAATTTTGCACGGCATCTTATAACTGCACTCAGAAAGAGTGTCTCTCTGAAATAATACGGGTTTGGCAAATGTTCCTCTTTAACTTTTTCTTCTCTCCTTAGACAGATTTGGAGACTAGTTCTACCGTTTATAGAACAGATTTTTTTTTTCTTCCTCTAAGTGCTCTCCTGGGATTGGCCAGGAAAGTGTTTTTTGCAGTCTGCTTGATTGGTCTTCATTGTGGAGCAATTTCAGAGGCCTGGCTTTGGACACCATTTGCAATAGGTTTGTATTAGAAGGTCATGGCTTGTTACTGAGCCATTATTGCCTCTCCCCCTTGGGACCATGGCACACCTGTGACTTTACCCTTCATGAGCAGGTTCTGACACATCCCTTTGACATCCATGCAGGGAGGCAGGAGCATGTTGCACTAATTCCTTTGACAGAAAGCAGCAGTGAAATGGAAGAGGGGCAAAGGAACAGCAGAAATTCCATCTTCAATAAGTGTATTCATTCTCCTCGATTTACTTATAGGGGAAAAGATGGACTCTGATGTTTGGGTTGTAATGTATGACACCTCTGAAGGAGTAGGTACCCCATTGTGGTACTGGCTCTCTGGAGTCCTTTGGAAGACAAAGGGTTATTAGAGACAAGAAGACTGGTGATATTAATGGTATCTATAGTATGTCTGCGTCCAGCACACTGCGCCCATGCTGTTCCTTACAGCAGCTTACATTCAGCCTGAGTTCACGCTGCCTGCAAATCCTGCCTGTCCTTCGGTCAACTTTACTGTGTAGAAAAACCCCCTAATAGTTGCAGTTACCTCACTGGCAAGCTGCATGGTAGTGTTAAAAACATTGAGACTGGATAGAGCCTTCCCAGTCAAAAGGATTTTTGCTTTTCTGCAACTGTTATTCCCCAGACTTACATTGAACTCAAATATTATTGAAGCCTACAAAAAATATTTTCGATAACAAAGTTCATAAGTCTGTTGTCTCATTCCTCTCCACCTTAAATTCTGCAAAGACAGTAAATTCTTGGTGAGCTATTTGCATGGTAACAGACAAGCTGGGCCTTCCATGCTCATCTCTCGGCTCCAGTCATTAACATGCTTGCTCTGCTCGCTGGTACACTGATAGTAGATTTTTTTTCTTCTTTTAACCAGGGAGGATTTGTGAATTAAGCACACACGTACAGCCCTAGCAAGGTCATACCACAGGACTCCGAACTACAGTTGCTGTTGAAAGAGAGAAACTCATTGCTGATCACTCTGACGCTCCACCGCACCTGTTACTAACACACACTTTTACAGAACACAGTCATTTTGAGGCCATTTTAGGAGACAAAAGACCTGTGTGACTTCAAGATTAAGATGAAGCTTTCAAGTAGGTATTTCAGCTTGTGACCAAGTGTCTGTTCTGAATGATTTAGCCTAAGGGTACCCTAAGGTGGAGCTTCCTTTTGTAGACCAAAAGAAAAGAAATGTATTGGTCTTCCAAAAGAACCTTGTGCAAAACCCTGTGGGACACTGCCCAGACAGGACATCTTGGAATATCACTCAAGCCAGTGCTCAAATACTCTCCTTCACATAATGTTGGAAGTGCTGCAGATGCGCAGCCTAATAACACTTGCAGTCATCTCTGACCTACAGCATATGTCTTTACTTAGAGTTTGCATGACCCAGCAACATTTTTCATACATTTTGCTTTACCTGCCTCTCTGGGTTAATCTGTTTTTATGTCTTCACATATCAAACAACACAGCTCATTGCTGTGATTATATTGAAATAAAGCCCTCTTTTATTTTTTTTTCCTCACAGCTACTTTGCTTGCCCTCCACCTCTGTTTCTCAGCAGGTTCTCAGATGCCTTGTTAAGACTTTCAAAGCCTCACAGCATACTCTAAAAAGAATGCATCTGTCCTGAGGCAGGAGAACAGTAACTCTGCAATAACAAAATTTATGAAACTCAAGTTCAGCATCCTTTTTGTCCTTTCTATACAAAGCTAGACAGGAACTAGGGCTGCTGAATTAACCTGGACATTACTTCTAATATGAACTGTAGCTGTTTCTTGGAGACTTCATGTTGATTTATCCTTTCAGGGATGGATCCTCAGCCGGTACTTCCCCCACAGGCCAACCATGCCAGTGAGGCTGGCTGGATGTAAATCAGTGAAAACTCATCCCTTTCTTTCTAAACGTAGAAAAGTGTAACTTCCTATATCCGATTTCTTCTTTGATTTTTTATTTCCGCAATCCTTTATATAGTCATTATAGATGTTAAGAAGCCTGTTTTGGGAATGATTAATGCTATTAATATTTTTCTAATTCAATAAACCCTCTCATCTTTGAACTCCTTGCGATATCTTTCTGCTTTCCTCAGCTTTCCACTAATTCAAACATATGACAAATGCGAGTCTTAGTTTCAGTTTTCTATTATTTCTCATGTCTGATCAAATAAATTAAGAGACTTTCATTTCTTTCCCAGGAGTGAGGCCCATATGTTGATGAAGGCAGCATAAAAATACTACCTGTTCAAACAGGAGGAAAAAAAAAAAAAGGTAGAAGTTATCTTTATTCACTGTTCCATGCAAACCAGAGATGCTAATCCTATTCCTTTCCCCTTGACAGTGCCCACTGTGTTTAACAGTAAATGTTGCGAGATTTGCAGAACACCCATCAATCTGATTTTACTGCACTGTATTCTAATGTCCATTTACAATCTCTTCATGCAGCAGCAGTTATTTTAACCACACCACAGGACTTCAGTCACTGGGAAAGAAGCAGCTGTCCTATCTAACGCACACGCTCCCCGGGCACACGGCACCAGTCCGGCAGAGCAGCGTGCTGCTAATGCAGTTTTCTCTGTTTGGATAGTTAAAGATACAACTCCAGGCCAATATGTACCTGTGTATTGTTGATAGACAGTGTGCCGCAGGCACAGAGATACTGCAGGAAATGGATTCTCATTTAACCGTGTTTAATTTTGTTGTCTGGATCTCCATCATGCGTCTTTCCATTTCCCTGCCCACCCAAATCGCTAATGTGAAATACAGCTACTTCCGCCGCTGCAGCTCCTAAACCGATGTGTGATGATGCAATGATTGATTTGTCACTCCAGGAAAAGTGGGTCATGGTACACGCTGTACCACAGCACGCTGAACCAAGCCGTCCGTGCCGACATTGGGGTTTTACAGATTTGTTTTTAGAACTTCAGACCTGAGGGGACTACTGTGAATATCCAGCCTGAACACTTCTGGTTTGTGATGGGAGCACTGTCATTCGAAAGGCTTCCTTAGCAGCTTATAGGGATCTGAAGTCACTATTCTGCTTATGTATTTTACATCTTACTTGCATGTTTGCTCCGAGGATGGAAAATATAGAATTCCTCCAATTTCAAGCTATGGGGGCAGTTTCAGATTTGTAATTTTCCAGGATAGGAAACCCTAAGCTAATGTAAAATATATTTAAAATATACAAAGATGTAATTAACAGCTTTTTCAAATAATTTTGAATCAGTGAGAAAAATACTCATGTAAACTGCTCTTGGAAAAAAAAAAATCCATTACTTTTATTCTTCTTTTGTGAGATTGCAACAGTGTTTCATAAATTTTCTCATGTAATGAGACCTGTTGAAACTCACTTTAAAATTGCCTCTTACAATACCAGCGAGCATCATTTCAAGAAGTGTCTCAGTTCTGGAGGAGAACTTGCCCACCTATCTGTTGCATTCGATCAGTAAAGTAAGGGATTGATTGCTGAAAGGGGAATATTTTGCAGGTTTTTCTGGCGCAGCCCAGTAAGTAACTGAGCACAGATGTCACTGCAGAATCCAAAAGGTCAAGGCAGGTGGGGATTTATTTTTCTGGTTTTCATAGGAACAAAAAATTCAGGGAAGTTTAGCTCTTAAATTTTTATCTTTGTTTTTATGAGAGTTGAAACCAACCTCCAAACCCCACCTTGTTTTGGGAAATGATTTAATGAACAATAAGTTGGATAAGAACTTTCGTCAGGGCCTATAAATTTTTTGCTTTGATTTAGATAAATCCTTCTGCAAGTGCCTCCCCCACTCTTTGCACAGCCCAAAGGGTGGTGCCCTGGAGGGCAGAGAACATCTAATCAGGCCCTTCAATCCTCACACTGGTAAAATCCCTATTGGGATAAACATTTTGCCTAGTTAGGACTGCACTTAAACTGTAATTTTTGGCAGGCACAACCTGGGATGTGGAAAGTCAAAGGAAAGCCTATGAAAATGCAATGCCTCCCAATTAGGGGGCCTTTGTCTGCAGGGTGATCTACTCATTTGACACCCTGTGCTGCATGGGGTAAACCTGGATGAACGCAAAGCCACAGCCTCCTCCAGAAAAGTCAGAGCACAGCAGTGGTGAGTACCCAAGCCCTGAGGGCTCTGGTGATCCCACAGTTGAGGCAGCAGGAGAGAAAATCACTGCCATTCCACTGAATAAATATGACTTCTTCTGCATTCTCCTGCTCTGTTCCTCCTCCTCCTGCTGCCCATCCCTCCTCTGGAAACACCACAGATGTGGAAGGTTCACAGGTAAGCAAAGAGGAGATGGTCACAGCAAATGACAGAACCAGAGCTGAGCACAGCACGCGCTGATAAACCCCTGCCAAATGCTTTCCGTTCTGAAACAGAATCCCCATAATGGAAATAATTACCAAAGTAACAGACAAAAACTACTTCTGAATGAAATTTAAGCTTCAGCAGACCACAGCACTGGCAGGAAATACCAAGTATAAGCAACTGTCCCTTCATCCTGAATTCACACCATTTTCTGTTTCTGTTTCCTGTGCAAAGTTATCAATCACTCAGGAACTGCTGTTGGGGGGGGGGTGGTGCTGTGGGTCCAGATTTGGATGCAGAGTGCCTTGGGACAGGCTCCACCTGACTCTGCAAAAATAACAGACAACTATCTCACTTTGAGGGGGCTCTCTGGAAATATGTAGTTATGATGCACAATACTAGGAGAAAAGCCAGCAGTTTTGTGGGGGACCTCTGGCAATACCCAGAATGATACATATTACTGGGGAAGAAAAAAGCTGTGTGATTTTGGAGGAGGTAGAGGGGGTCTCTTGCAACACCCGGTATAGTACTGGGGGGAAAAGAACTGCATGGTTTTTGGAGGACCTCTGGCAGCATCCAAAATGATGCATAGTAGTGGGGGAGAAAAAATGCTGTATGATTTCGGTGGGAATTTCTGTCGATTCCGGTGGGAACTTCTGTCAATTTCTGTGGGAATTTCTGTCAATTTCCGTGGGAATTTCTGTCACAGCCTTAAACAAACAAGCGGTAGGATTTTGTGGGGGAACCTCTGGCAATACGAGGTGTGATCCACAGTATTGAAGGGGACGGAGGAGAACTACAGGATTTCGGGGGGCAGACGGACACCTCTGGCAATACACAGAATGACACACACAACTGGGGAGGGCATGGAGAACACGGACACCCAACACCAAGCCCCGTCCCCCCGCAGCATGCACCGAGAGCGGCGTAATGGCACAAGTAACTTCACAAAGAGACCGCTTGGTTAAGAGCTAAGAATCCCAAATTCCAAACGGCGAATTTCCTCGGCTCAGTGACACGTTTATCCCCCAAACCCGGCACTGTAACCCCCCCATTCCGCAGGCAAAGGGGCGGACGCGGAGAGTGAGCGGGGCAGCGCTCCGGTGCGTGCACGCGAGCGAACGCGCGCCCCCGCCCCCGCGCCGCGGCCGCTTTAAGGGCGGCGGGGACGCGCCGCCGGGGCTCCCGGCGCGCCGCCGCCTCTCCTCCTCTCCTCCTCTCCTCGCTGCCGCGCCGCGCTCCCTCTCCCTCGCCCCGCTTTAAAGTCTCCGCCAGGATCCGGGCTCGCCCGCCACTTCCTGTACGGCAGGATGGAGCGCGCCGGGGCCCCGGCTGACCGCCGCCCGCCCGCCCGTGCGCGGAGGCGGCTCTGAGCGCCCCGTCCGCGGCATGCCGCGCGCCCCGCCGCCGCTGCCCGCCTGAGCCGCGCAGCTCCGCGCCCCGCCGCGCTGTGCCGCGCTGTGCCGCGCGGGGGTCCCCGCGCCCCGCCGGCGCGTGTCTCTTTCACCCCCCCAGCCCCACGGTTCTGGGGTTATTTTCCCCGTTGAGGAAGCGAGCGGGAGCCCCCCGCTTTCTCCCGCAGGAAGAGGGGTGCGGGGAGAAACTTATTTTCAACAAGTTTGGGGTTTTTATTTTCTTTTTTTGTTTTTTATTTTTTGTTTCCATCCCCCTGCGCGTTGATTATTTTAGCCCCTCTCCCCTTTCGATGTGCGGCTTTGGACATGCGGAGGCTACTGCAACCGTGTTGGTGGATCTTTTTCTTGAAAATCACCAGCTCCGTGCTCCATGATGTGGTGTGCTTCCCCGGTAAGTGAGCGCGGCGCTTGGGAGGCGGGGGGAGCCTGGTGCCTTCGCCACGCGTGTCCGCGATCCCCCGTGGGGTGCCGTCAGGGCACCCCGTGAGTGCGGAGGATGCGCTCGGGAGCGCGGGGGCCCCTTTGCACGGGTGGCCCCGGCTCCGCAGCACTCTCCCGGCTGCGGGCAGCGCTGCCCGCGAGTGGAGCCGTCCGCAGTGCATAAGCTCGGCTCCGCGCTCCCGGTGCTGTGTCCCCTCTCTCCGGTGCATTGCAGCCCCCGACGGCGTGGGGCGGGCGGAGGGGGGTCCTTGTGCGCGGCCCTTCCTTCGCGGGGCTGCCTCGGGGCTCCCGTTGTGTTGCGGGACTGCCGCCCGCCGCCCCGAAGGCAGCGTGACTCCGGCTCCGATCCCTTGTTGTAGCCCCCTGTCCCTTGCCAAAAACTTAAGTTGTGCTGGGGTCCCTGCGTTCCACACCCCACTCGTGTCCGCGGTGGGTGTCTCGCCGTGCCGGCTCGCTGACCTTGGCAGGGCAGGGGGGCGCGGGGCTGCGCTCCCGCTCCGCACCCGCGTCTGGCTCTGTGCAACCACCGCCCCCCCACCCTGTGGGAAAGGGGTTATGCGGGCGGGGGGTACCCAGCGCCCACCGTGCTTTCCACCCCCCCTTCGCACCCCATGGCTTGTGCATCGCTCCTCGCCCGCCCACCGAAACGCAGGGGCAGTGTATAATGGAGCCGGGTGGTCTCTCGCCCCGCGGTGGGACCCGTGTATCCCCCCCCCAGCCCCGGCAGCGCCCCCGGCCCGGGGGGAACTTGCAGCGCCCGCGCGGGGCTCCGGCTCCCGCCTCCCCCGCAATGCCCCGGACCGGCCGCCAGGGGCGCTCTCGCGCCGCCAGCGCCCCCGCGGGGCCGCGCACGGGCCCCGCCTGCCCCAGTCCCCGGGAGCGGCCCCGGGGGGTGGCTGTGTCGTGACCCCCCCACCAGATCTGCGGATCTTCCCGCGAGCGGCCTGGCAGCCCCGCGCGCCCCCAGAGTGCTTTATTTATTCATTCATTCACTTTTTTCTTGGGCTTCCCCCCCTGCTGGCAGCGGTGGGCGGGGGGGTCACACGGTGGGGGTGAGTGAGGGGCCCAGGGCAGAGCGACCCCCCTCGTCCCGCTGCTTCTCCCGACCTGCTGTTGCTGCAGCCCGGGTCGCTGGCTGCATCCAGGTGTGCAAGTGTGAAAAGAAAGCAGCAAATTCTAGAAGCCTTACAGAACTTCCACTTCTGTTTATTTTTTTTGTTTATTTTTTTCTCTTTTTTTCTGAAAATACAGGTTTTTTTTATTAACCCCAAACAGGGAGATAAGCAGATAGATCCATTATATCCCAGTCCTTCCAGCAGCTTCTCACATAGTAAAATTATTTGAAGCAAAAAGAAAATAAGTTGGAGAGAGGGTTAATACCTCTGCAGCTCTTGAAGAAACATTTATCTTCTTTGTATTGATTTCTTCTCAATTTCAGCCCTCAGAGTGAAGCCTTTCTCTCTGGTTCTGATATATATTGTACAGTAATTACATCTAGAAGGCAGGCTCCAGGAACGCTTCAGGAAAACAAGCTATGATGTAGGTTTAATATGACAGTATTGTACGACTTGCTGATTTAGATCAGTGGTGTTTGAACCAGATAATATTTGCATTGTGGTTCGAATATAAAGACGAGTGCAAGCAGAGAGTAGTAGATCTATGGACATTTGCTGTGTGTAGGTAAACTCTTCAATATGTAAAACAGCTGTGTAATACTTGGGAATGTTTCAGGACTGTTCATTGCTCAAGATTTGCTTGGAAAGCAAGCTATTTTCTAGCAGGGCTTTTATGCATTTAGTTTTCGTACAGACCTCCCATGTTAGACCTCAGTGACTTGCTTACTCTTTTATGCCGTCTTCTGAAAAGCAGTAATATCTGGTGTGCGTGCGTGCACAGGGGTGGTAAGTGAAAGATCCTGATAAGCAGGGACTCCAGACTCTGATCCGGTACATCAGAGATGCCCGAGGCAGAAAAGCTGCAGGGAGGATCTGGGTGGACTAGAACAGGACATCGGTGCTGACAACATCCAATGGCAAATCATCGGAATTTGTGTTGGCGGGGAATCCCGGCCAGATTTAACCATTTAGTGTCTACCACAAAGGTTTCAGTACCTTTTCATAGCATTTTCTAGAGAGGATTAGAGAGTGAAGGCTTTTGTTACGTAGCATGTTAATTTACAAACATCTTTCTTTCTTCCTTCTCCCCACTTCATATCTAGTTCTCTTTAAATGAAAGAGAGGTGACTATTTGTGTTCTCCCCTGCAAATCACTTCACTTTGTGAAGAAACACAAAGGCTATTTTTCCTTTGTTCAGGAACAATAAATGAACCATGTAGAAAATAAGTCTTTGCAGTATTCCTTTGTTAAGAGGATGGTAATAGGTTTTCACTGCTTAAGTAGTTATTTTTGTTGCCGTTCCTTTGGTTGCAATAAGAGGAAGGAGTCAAACAAAAAATATGTGGGCAAGGTTTTGCTCTTTCTGCAGTGTTAAGTTTAGTGCGTTTCTCTGTGGGCTTGTCACTCGTAATTGCATTGCTTAATAAATCATATTAAGACAAGGCAAGAGAGGTTGTTTCCATGGGGTGTGTTTGCTCATTAATCTAAATTCACAGTACCAAAAATTACTAGGAGATAAATATTAACATTTATGCAATATCCTTTCTATGTAGTTCCTCAGTGCTTAGTCAAGAGAGGGTAAATACTTTTTTGTGAAGGAAAAAGTAGTTCTTAGCTGTTGCTGTGACAATCCTGTCATCTAAGGAGTGAGAATTGTTAGCATTCTCTTAGGCTAGATGCATAAATGAAAGTAATTTTCCTGAGTGTAGATTAGCTGTTTGGTAATGGATCAAATTGATGCTGAGCTGGTAACTGGCTATAAATGGATTTTGGGTTTTTGAGTCTCCATAGTTCTGAGTTGAGAGTTAATTTTGCATGTAAGTGTCTTCTGCTTGGAGTAAAAAATAAGCTAGGAGCTTTTCCCTATGACCTAATCAAATGCTACTTCAGATATTTTTAAAGGTACAGAGAAGAGTGGTTTTGTTTATTAAACATTTTACGCAGGAAGGTGCGTTGTGCATGTAGAGAAATCCTGAATGTACAGGAGAGGGCCCTCCAAGACTTTATTTAGTCCTGTGGCTTTTATGAAGATGACACTTCTTACATTTTAATTATCTCTTGTTTTCTGTGCCTTTTAAAAATATGCTTTGTGTTACGGGAAGTTGCTAATGGAGTCCTTGCAGATACAGAATGTCAAGCGAGCCTTCCCGGGCTGGAGGAGTTGAGCTCTGTACACCTCTGGGGGCGAACCCAGGGAGAGCTTTGCCAACCCTTAGCAGGGTTACAGCAGCTGCTTTGTGGTTGACAGAGCCTGGACGCAGCTTCCAAAAGTCTTCAGGTGGTGACAGGAGCTGCCTGCACTAGCAAAGGCTTCTGAAGTTGGGGAGGGGAAAAAGGTATCATGGAAGGAAGGGATTTCATTATGTTCTAAAAACAAAGGAACACAATCTGAGGGTAACTGGAGTTCCCTCGGTCATACTGGGGTGTTTGCAATGTCTGCAAAGCCTGGATTCAGGCTGGGGAAGCTGCTTTGCTTGGAAGAGCGAGGAGGGTTTTTGCCTGTGTGTAGGATTTCTATTAGTGCTCTCCCATCTGCTATCTCCTCTCCTTTTTGTCTAGGAAATGGGGATGAAAGGAGTTTTGGTCCTGTTCAGAAAATGGATGTCTTGGTCAGAGCAGTGAGGCAGTTCTGTGACTCCAGCACAGAGATGTCATTTTGTTCATCTGTCCCTCCCTCATCCGCGCTGGGAACCTCTGCTGAACAAACAGGTCCTGCTTGGTACCGTAAAAACCACCAAAAAACACCTGTTGATTTCAGCAGGGTGATGGTTTCACTTCCAGTTTCTGCATCTTTGCAGGGACAAGTGTCTGAAGTTGTGTACGTGCACTTACTTAAAGTTGTACTGTTATCAAGTTGTGCAAATTTAGTAGCTGGAGTTTGTTTCCAGTTACAGAAAAGACAGATAACAGTGAGGATTCTATCCATCCTATGACCAGTGCTCAAGACTAACATAGAGTTTTCTGAAATAAAATATTATTAATGTTGACTCTAATTTCAATGTTCAAGTTTCATGGTTAAATTAAGGAAATGTCTTCTAACTATTAATCTCAACTGTCTTTGGAAAAAATGCTAATCATTTAGTTGCTGCTTCTTAGCAGCCAAATGAACATGTGGCATGATGTGCTCTGAAGCCTGAGGGTATAGTAATAGCACTGCGCTTTAGCTAATATATAAGTTTAATCTGAGAAATTATGAAAAAATGAGACTAATTTCTGTTTGCCTAGGTTACTGTGCTTCCATGTTTAAAGACCAGAGTTGCTCCTGTGTGTTGATGAAATTGTAATTATTTATATTTACATGCCATGCTATTTAAAGTTTTATTCTAAACAACAATTTAAAGTATTTCAGGAAGCGGAATCTCATCAGACAAATGTTCTTAAAAGATACGGAGTCATCTGAGGGTGCAGATAACCACCAGATGGATTAATTTGTGGCTCTATACATCCCTTCTGGGGGATATATCCCTTCAGCTTGCTGCTTTAGGTGCCTAAATATCTTTACAATTTTTTCCTTCTTCATGAGGTAAACTCCTGTCAATGTTTCTTCCAAGTGAAAATTATGGACCTACATCTTCTTACTCCAGATTGACAGGAGTGTGACTTCGATTGCCCTGGAAGAACTGGCCTTTGTCAGCTTTGGAGGGACGTATAGGGGCTGGAAAGCAAAGCAGAGAAGGAAGATGGATTTTAATGCACACTTTGGTACTAAGCAGAGGAACCTGGGGTGTGGGCAACTGAGATGCCCAGCTAAAGAATAACATTTGATGAAAGCAACTGGCTTTGATATGTGTGTGCCAATAAACCATTAGAGAGAAAAGAAATCACAGAGAAATGATCCTTGGTTGCTGTTAATTTTTCTGTTACTCAACATCCTGTGGTAGTGCTGATGATCATGTTATCCGTGTTGTAGGCTACAGATATCCATCTGCATGACTTGCCCTGGGGAAAGTCAAACTGGCTTATTGCTTTTAATGCTGTTAACGTGTGGTACGGCTCTCCAAAGTGATCATGCCTCACTTTGGTGAGGACAGGTGTACTCTTAGATGAATCAGGGCTACATTGATCTCGTCAAGTGCTTGCCTTTCAATGTACGGTTGCCTTGTTGAGCAGAGCTGCCAGGGCAAAATGCATTCCTGGTTTATGCCTCGAGCTGTCACATTTGTACCCTAAGCAGAGGCTCTTCCCACCCAGAAACTGAACAGGTGAATGAGGGTGCAGATTGTGAGCACAACAGCGAAGATACTGCGATGGTCCATGCATATTGCTGTTCTTGTTTCATGTTTCCTTTTTGAAATTATTAATTTGAAATTATTTGAAATTATTAATGAGAAGCTGAAGGGAAGAGGGGTGGTGAATAAACTCCCCAGCTGACTGGAGGGAGGACACAGGGCAGTGAGGAAACTTACGAAGTTTGTGCAATCACTGTAAGATGTTTGTATTGCACTGAATGGGCTCAGCTTACAGCAATTTGAAATAGTCTTCAAGTGAACTATAGTTAAAGTAAAATCAGTTAAAACCAAACAAGGCCATGTACTTTTTTTTTAATGTGGTTTTATTATGCATCTCTAAGTTTGCTTGGGAGTTGAAGTACCAGTGTTCTTTAATTATCAAGTCATTTGAATAATGATGAACCATTTTCTAGAACTTAAAACTTGACCACATTGTGCACCTGCCAGCAGTACTGACACATAAAATCTCAATTTACGTGTGTGTTGCAGTTTTTCTATGTATAAATGCCGCAGTGATGCTTGAATATGTTTATCCTGTGCCAGTGCCTGCTTTGAGAGACTTTGCATTCATACCATGGAGGCCTTTCTAAAAGAAAATCTAGGTGTTTTCAGACTTGCATGCTTAGCTTAGGAAAGCTGCTTTGAAAAATCCTTTTCTCTGCTTGCAGGCATGTAATGAATGAGACCTTGAGCCCTGAAGAGCTGCATTGGTATTTAGGAGCAAAATGTGGGATGTTATTTGGTCTTGTGGCAGCTGTTTTGTTCTCTTCTTTGAAATAAAATGTGCCTGTCTCCCTGACAGAGTGCTGTTCAAGTTCTTCTGTTGGGATTCGGTTTATTCTGCTGGCAGTGAAGGAAAGCTATCTGATAACTCCTCGCAGGCAAAGCGGGCAGTTGTTCAGTTTTCCTGCACTTCACTCTTTCCATCTTCTGGCCTTGCAGGAGGCTTGTAAGCGACATATAAGATGCTATAATGCTTGCCTTAATCAAAGCAGCACCTTGCTCTTTCCTTACTCCTATAGAATCATCTACCATTTGGATTATTGTTTTGTAGCAGTCTGAAGCAGACTTGGAGTTTCTTGGTCAGTCTGGCAGACTGGTTGAAAAGCAGTGTTAGGTGTCCCAGAGTGGGAAAGGGCTTCACCATAGCAAATGCTGATCACTGGATAAGCGGGATACTAGGGTGGAAGCGCTTGTGCCAATGCACTGGACAGGCCGGTTTTCTACTGCAGAGGTAAATGGAAACAGTTGTGTCCTGAACCTTGCTGATCCTGAACAGTAAGCAAGCTACTTTCTTTGGGCATTGTTTCATTTCTTTAAAGCAAAGATGGCTGTGAAGTTACTCCTGCACTGCTGAGCACCAGTGCCTGCCTTTGTGTCAGTTTAGTGTGTTCCTCTTAAATCTTGCTCTTTTTAAAATTCTTCTTTTCTTCCTCCCATTATGGATTTTAAAAAACCCTGATTTTATATCTTAGGAGGTGGTCAAGTTAGTGATACACATCTCCAAACAAGTAAATCTTGGCTAGGAGTTTTATAATCAAGTGTAGTGATTTATTTATTTGTTTACGTTAAATGGCTGTATGTTTATAAGCGTCTCAGTGTAGTGGGCTCAGCAGGAGACTGTTGTGTGCCTCTGTCCCCCACCCCCTGAAAATTACAAGCCGAGACAAAAAAAGATACTTAGTAGCTTTCAAATAATTCGGACGGATCTACTTTGCTATTACAAGTGAGTTTAGGGATTAAATTTGCAATAGACTTTCACTGGTATTTATATTCCTAAGGTGCTTTTAGATTTCTGGAGATTATGGTATAGATTTCCTGCTGTCCAAGTAGAAATGAGGGTTTGTGCGGCATGACTGTATCTTAAACGTTGCATCCATTTAGTGCAAAGGCAGAGAGAACCAGTCGAATGTTTCCTCTTGTTGGCCTCCATGCTACCTGTAACCAGTTATTATTCTTATAGTGTAGTAGCTTGTGTATTTTGTATTTAAATTCATGCTTAAAATACAACTAAAATTTGCCTGTTGACAGCAGTTGCATCATACTTTAATTGGTAAGAATTGCTAATGGAGTGTTCAGGTTCTAAGATTAGTTGTTTATTTTTCCTTTCTTCTTTGCCCAAGGGTTTTGCATCAGATTATATGGCTTCTGTGTAACTGTTTGTGTTCTGAAGCAACACCTTTGTGCAGTTTTAGCTATTAACGCAAGTGTTAAAAGTACCGGCTCAGTGACAGTATTTTCAGAAACTGTGACTTTTTAAATAGTTTCTTACTACATTGTTTATGCATTGTAAAGTGCCTCCCTTTTGTTTACTGTGAATTAATTCATTGTTATCTTTGTAAACCTGGGGTGCAAAATGTGCAAGTTTATAACATTATAATTTTGGCATAACAGGCATGTCCTCAGCTGTTGCAAGTTGTCACAGCCACAATGGATTCTACTGTTTGTGTGGCGGCTTTCATCAGGTGAGGATTTGCACCATAACCCTGATCATCACATTGTTATGAAAAACTCCTGTGCGTGTTCTTTTCAGTATTTCCGTAGGCTGGATTTGTCTCAAGGGTGCATGGTTTTGATGTTGTCTTTATGCTCCTTGGAGGGTTCTTTTTTTACTATGTGGTAAAATGCAAAACCACGTCATTGTGTGATTCTGCTTGCTGTGAAGCAGAGGTGTCCACACCTTCCACTAACACTCTGGCTTTTTGGAGGACATTAGCCATGTGCATCAGTCCTTGGAATTGTTCTGTTGCATTGCACTTAGTTTTTTGGCCATAACTGTGGCTGTTGCAAAGGTATTTGCGAGGTGTTTTGTCAAAAGCTGTCAGTTGTTTTTTTAAAATGAATTACGTTTGCCCATTTTGAAGCAATACCCAGCTTATTTTCCTTGAATAAAGTAGTTACCAAAATAAATAAGCCACCAAAATGTGGCTGTTTGAATTATTCCCTGTAGCTGTGAAGCTCAAACTGCAAATACACAGCCACTTCAACAACTGTTTTGTATGCTTCACTTTTCTTTACTAGTTTAAAGCACCCTCTGATATTTTCTTACTGTGAGAATACTTGCATGTTACAATAAAACCATGTCACAATGTCCTGATTAACTCAATGACCTGAACTCCACAAGCCCTTTACTGTCAGATTTTATTCAGTCCTTGAATAATTTTGGTAGCAATCTTTTTGCTTGTTCTCCAATTTTTTTTTCCAACTTATTTTTAGAAAAGTGCAGACCAGAACTGAACACTGGTCTTGTTCTTATCATATATGCGCAATGCTATTGCAAACAAAGCTTGTCCAAGGATTTTCAGTGGCCTATTTTTCTGCCACAGTAAGAAAGCTCATGTTGATTGTTTGCCTAGTATGACATCTAGATCATTACTGGAGTCAGTACTGGACAAAATAGTCTGTTCAGTGGATGTGGCCTGGATCACCAGTTCAAAGGGTTTTTGAACCTTGTTAAAATAAACTCTTCGAATGTATCTCATTTTTTATGTGACTTGAATACTGCTGTAATTGCAATTTTAGCTAAAGAAAGAAAGGCAGGCCTGTCTGACTTATGTCCTCTGCAATCTAACTTAGATGCAGCATTTGTTATGGTTTTGTTTGTTTCCTTTTGTAGCCCAACAGTTTTTAAGGGAGCAGCAATCAGTGCATCCCATAATGGTCCAGGTTCTTGTTGTAGACTTATCTAAAATGGTTATCTTAAGGTTTGAGTTCTGTTAAGCATTGTAAACGGAAAGCTTTGCACAGCTCCACATCATGACTGTGACCTCCTGGTCATGTTTAACACCCTTGCGTGATCATATCAATGTGGCTCACGCTTGAGCTCACTGGAAATTTGGAATGGGGATTATGATTTGGGTGTAACCCCTAGGAGGCAATAGATTTCTTAGGAGTGTGGTTTGTTTGTTTGTTTTTCCTTCCCCCCCAAGTCCATTCCCTCACCCCATTATTGTTACTCATGCTGCTGTTTTCGGTAGAAAGCGTTTCTTGCGGTGTCCTAATTTTCTTCTGCTTCTGGATGCAGGTGGGTGGACTCAATATAGAGGTAGCTGCAAGAACGCAGAAGATCTGCTTTGTTCCAGTGACCCTGCTCCCATTAGGGTGGCCTCCTTTGGATGCTTTTAGCTTTCCACCTTGTTTGTGTTTTTTGGGGCAAACTTGTACCTTACATCAAATGAGGAAAAACAATCCCTTCTCCCCCAGCTAATATCATCCTGTCTGGGAAGAGGCTGATGTCTGTGCACGTAGGTGAGAAGGTGGAGAGATCCTTATGGCTAAAGTAGAGAGGGAGTCCAATCTTTAAAATATAAGAGCCTTTACCAAAAAAACACTGAGAAGACTGGAGGGGTGAAGCGTCTCTGCGGCTGCTGCAGCCTGAGGGACGGGGAGCACGATGCCCAGTGTTATTACCTGCTAGAGCGTGAAGCCGGCAAGTAATGGTAATACAAATGTATTTCAATTTGTAACCTGGCCTTCTGTATCAAGATTGGACTGCTTCTGTTGTGTTGCACATGTGCATCACTTGGGGAAACATGCTGATAGTACTTAACATTTAATTGCTTCTCTTGATTTTATTTGTAAATTAGAATCTAGAGGATCTGTAAGGAAAAAAAACAACAGTAGAGCTTAATTGGACAACATTTTAGAGTAACGGGGGAAAAAAAAAAAAAACAACAAAAGAACATGTAACCTTCCAGATTTTGGAGCTGAGACAAATGCGAACTTACTTATTGATCCATACATATAATATAATATTTTAACTACTGTCTAAACTCGAGGTCATCTTGATACTAGATTGCTTAAGAATCTGTCTATCTTATCACATCTTGTACTCATTTATAGTTGTTTCCATTTCTGGCTTTGCTGGAGAGACAGCTAGTGTTTCAACCTAAATTAAAATCAATAAGAAGCAATTTTGTTTGTTTTTTAACTACTAGAGCAGGCTTTTTTTTTTTAAGTGAAGCTCTGTATGTTCAGCTAAGTCACTTGGTTCTTTCCATCAAGGTAATTGCCAAAACTCATTAATTCCTAATTTTTGCACATGTAGGAATGAATTTATTTTCCAGTGTACCTAACAAAATGTCAAATATGATTTAAAAATAAACATTTATTTTAAATCATCACTGAGAAATAGATGCAGTAAAGAATACTTGGCAGTTGGAAGTAGTTTAAAAACATCTTGAGGGGAAGCGAATGCTTGGGGGCCCTGGTGAAAGCTGTTGACCCAGGGGTCCTGCACTGGCAGGGTAGCACAGGCTTCCCCTGGCGTGTTTGGCAACGTTCTGTTGGGATGGCTTCCAGTGGAACAAGCAGAGTCTGGGTCTCTGGGCCCTCAGACCTTGGCTTGGGTATATCAGCATCACACCAATTTGAGTAAGAAGCTGTTGTCATGATGTCAGCTGGCTTTTACCACACAGCCAGCAGGTTGCCAGCAATAACAATTAACCTGGGTCAAATTCAACATGGAATTCTGATTGAAGCGATGTTGGTGCTTCCTACATAACGCAATGGTGCAGCATAACATAATATTAGAGTAAATAGCTGAAGGTAATGATCTGATTAAGTGTCCAAAATAGGATGTGTTGCTGCTCTGGTGAGTTGATCACAGGGTTCAGCAAATCATCCTCTAGTAGCAGTACAAGCTGCCCAAATGCAGAGATGGACACATTACTGTGCAATCGTTGCCCTCTATGTTCATGCAGGTTCAATCTTCACAGGCAAAGGCTTTCTCTCACTGAAATAGTTGGAAGAAATAGTTTGTGTTTTTAAGAACCAACGTTTCCAGAAAGGGTAGACAAGCTGCAATGGTATAGAACCTTGGCTCTTGCATGGAAGTTTTTGGTAAGGTGTTTGCTCTGCCTCTTCTGGGTGAAGTTCAGCATCTAGCAATGTTGTTCCCGTTTTTATATGAGCATTTGTATTCTTGTGCAAGGTGAAAATTTAGTCCCTGGAAAAGTGAAGGCCAGTATTTTTGTAAGGTGGTTCTTTTGAGTTGCCATGATTTTACCCAGTGCTTCTCATAATTTCAGAAATGTTTAAGAATTTTTAGAGTTCTTAATTCTGAATACAAGAACCTTTTGGATGGTCTAAATATCATTTCCTGTTTAATTGTTCTTTGAAGTTCCTGACTATTATGAGCTACTGGTTACTTCAGTCTTTTGGGTTCAGTTTTCTCTCACCTTTTCTTTTGCTTCCACTTGCTTTGATTCAGATACGTTAATGAATCAAGGAAGGGGCAAACCAAGGGCAAAAAGAGGCAGATCTGGCTACCCTGGTATCAAAGCAAGAGTGTGTTCCCTTAAATAAACTGCGAAAGCAGTGTTTTGTAGGAACAAAACATAATTAGTAACTAGATGACACTTATGGAGAGTCATCCTTCGAGGCAGCTTAAGAGTTGTGCGTTAATTGCTTGAATTTGATATCAAAACAGCAAACCATTTCTTTTTAACTAATCACTTGAAACCACACAGGAATTTATGTGCCAAGAAGCCAGCTGTGTTTAAAAATACACGAGCAGACCTGGTACACGGTGATCCAGGAATGTAAGGTAAAAGTGACTTGTCCATACGCTAGTGACGCCTACCATAAGTGAATCCCAAGCCATAGTTCAATGTGAGGAGTAATACATTACAGCACAAACAGATTCTGTGTCAGAAAGGTAATTAATACCTCATGTCAAACACTATCTGCATGTACTCCTTTCTCTATTTCATGTTATTAAGCAGTGTGACCTTTTCTCTTTCAAGGTGAAAACCAACTTAGGAAGAAAATTAACTTATTTTTCATTGGGTCTGAGTAGTAGTTTCACAGTAGTCTTGATGACACCTTGATGCTTTACAGTTTTGATTGCTATCTTGATCAATGACTCTTCATTTCTGTAGTTTGAGGTTGCATTCCCCTATTTACTGCTGTATTTGGGAGACATCAGGCGTTTTGGGTGCAGACTGTGTCTACGGAGCCAGAAGAGTCTTGTAAGACACATGCTGTCAATGGGTAACAACTCCAGCTTGTCTCATTTGCACTCTATTAGTACCAAGTTCGCTTGCTAAATAATTCTGTTCTGATCTTCATCTTCAGTTTTTAATTTACATGACAGTTGTGCTTTCTGTTGAATTGAGACTATGAGCATCCACTGTAATAAAGCAGTGCTCTCTTTCTTGGCAAAACTGGATATTTCTAAGCTACATACACTGGATATGAGAGACAGGACTTATAGTTTGATTTGTCTTTTCGCTTCTGTTTGAGAAAGAGAGGCTGTCCTGGAGATTGCATTTGGTTGCATTCCTTGGAAATGTCGGAGCACATGGGCCTTATGTATAGCGTTCTTCCTTGATGAGCTGGAAATCAAGTACATCGTTTTGGTCAACACCATGTCTGTTATCACTGACTGTCTGGGGCATACAATACCGAGTGAAATAAAGGATCAAAGCTAGTAGCACTGTCTTGTCGGCCCTGGAGAGCTGATGAATTGTTCAGTGCTTCCTTTGGTGCCTTTCAGTGACTTCTGCCGTGATCGATACAAGCAGCATCAACAAAAACTGGACTCTTCTGTTAGCTCTCATACTTGCAAGTAAAGTGGAGAAAGCTTGATTTGTTTTGCTGCTTAAGCCCTTGCTGGCCTAACACATGTGCTATATGAGAGGCCTGTTTACCTCTTTGTGTTTTACTGTGCAACTCTGCTGTCCTACCTTTCCGGACAATACTTCAGTGGTGTCAAGCTGGTTGTGAAGGAGTGGATGCTGTGATATGGTCCATCTATCTGTCTGTCTATCTATCTCTCCAGAGATCTTTCATCTGGACTGTAAGGGTAACATACTGTTAGTGTCTTTAATATTTGTAGCCTCTCTCTGAAAGAGCTTAGAGTGCAGAATTGTCTGTTATTCAGAACTATGAATACCGTTAGAGAGCTGCTTTGCCATCTTGTTCTTTCATCTCGGCTGTCTTCCACTGATGAATTCTTCTGATGGTCACTGGCCTTTGTGGTTATTCTGGTGGTCTTTACCATGTGGGTTCCTGAGCCATCCTCCTTGCTGCAAAACCAAAATCCAGGAAGAGCTGTAGTGCAGCCTTTTTCAGCAGTACATTGTCTTTGCTGGAGGCATTTGCCTCTCACCTGCCTGAATGCTCCCATTTGGACTGGGGGCTCCTTTGTTTGCCTCATCCCTCTCTGGTGTAGTTGGGCTCTTATGCATTGCCATCCAGGTCTTATGTTGGCTTCAAGCACGAGTTGCTGGTGCCTGAATGCACAAACTGAGGTCAGCTGTGGCATTCATCCCCTCATTGTTGAGTGGTTGGAACAATCCTCTGGACGTTTGGAACTGATCTCTTAGATATTTTGTATTTTGCCTTTATTGGTACGTAGGATGCTGTGATGCTCTAGGATCAGTCTTCTGCTCTGTCTAGTCTGTTGAGCACTTTGGAGGTGTTATTTTGCATTCGAGTTGCTATGTGTTACTATATATATATTTATGTATGAATACTACTGCTTTTAAAACCTGGCATAATAGTAATTAAGCTTAGGAGTTATGTACCTGAGTAGCTTTCTTCCGTTAGTAAAGCAGTTAGTAGGTGGATTAGAATGAATATTCAGCAGATGTTTTAGTGGTAGAACTGACTTCAGACTGGGGATTCATAATGTGTGTCTGAAACCATGCTTATAGACAAAATTGTGAAATGAGATGTTCTTTTTTTTTTTTTTTTTAAAGAATAATCTGGTCCAAAGAACAGGTGAGGTTACCTTATAGGGTAGGAAACTTCTTTGGTAGCTGATACTGAAGTCAGATGGCCTTGTGATTCCTTTGGCTGAAGTGTGTTTAGCTAATGCTTTTTTTGTAAACTTTGAAGCCAGAGTTATATGTAGGCATATAGAACTCATAAGTGCCTGTTAATTTTGCACCAGAGTTGAAGTGGTATGGAGAAAGGCTAAATTACATAGTAACAAGTAATTAATTATACAGGACTGTTGCTTTTGCTCTGGAAAAAAAACCCTCCCTGTTCAGCTCAGTAGAGATTTCCACCTTGAGCGTGATGGCGCAAAATCAGATGAAATCTGACTAGTAGAGTGATTTATTGCAATGTTGACAAGAAAAAAACCTGTCTACTACAGGATGCATTGATGGAGGACAATGATAGTTCATTGCAGTTTCTTCCCTGAAAAGCTACAGTGGCATTGATGTTTTATTGTTTACATGTTGCTTCATCAGTTTGGGCAGTTTGTGTCATGGAGGGGAAATGTGCGGAGATTGTTTTCAAACACTGATGCCTACAGACACATTTTTTCAATGAGGAAAACCAGTGAAGAACCAAGCTATTTGTACAATGGTCTTCACAGTTAGATTGCTCCCTTTTCCTGACTATACTCCATTTTATCAACTATATATTTTTTTAGCATTTCCAGAAAAAGACCGAAAAGGCAATAGAAACAGTGGTAACAGTCTATATAAAACATGTATCAGTGTTCTAAAAATCAGTTTAATTTTAGCACATATTTTAATATAACCTTCAGCTATATTTTTCTTTGCCACTTTTTCCCCAGTTCAGCTGTTTTCCATTCCATGCCAGGAGTGTTTGTGAAGCTCAGAATTCTCACCGTGCAACACGTGAAAATTCTACAAGTGACAATTATAAGGCATTTGGATGGTATAACATACCTGATCATAGGTGATTTGCCCAGGGCATAAAATACTTGGAGATATGATAATTTTGAGGAAAAAAACACCTGATTCTGGGGGACTGTGAATTGTATAGTCTTAAACTTGACAGTTTCTAGTGTCCTGGTTTGAACCTTTGAAGAAATGTAGACCTTTAAGAGCTATGGGATGTGTTGCCCCTAAAGACCTCGATGTCTCCTGGTGTTCCAGTATCCCTGAGAAGGGCACCAATGGACTGGGCCATAGCTGTTTTTGAAATGACAAAGCTGGACAAACATGCTAAAAATACCTTCTTAGGTTGGCTTGTGTGTAACCAGCACTTCTGGGATGGCAGTCTGCATTTTCATCACTTCCAGGATGTTGAACCAGCTTGAATTGCTGGAGCTTTTGGTACTGGAGTTGGATTTGACAGCTACAGAAAAGCTGAATGTGATACTCTGTCTTCCTTGCAATGAAGGGCAGTGTGAACACATTGCACCTGTGACTGGCAAACTGAACTCCTTTGTTCTCCTTCGACCAAAGTCACTCCTGATTGAGAAGCATTTAAATTTAATTAGACTTGAACGGTTTGGACCATGTTCATCGCAATGTACCTATACACACAGTCTGTACCGGCTCCTTATTTTCCTGTATCTCTTGTGATGCTTAAAACATTGCAGTGAAAGGAGACACTCCAGAAGGCATCCAGTTGTTTCCTTGCATTCAGTGACATGGATTGTTTTGGTCAGGGAAATACCATGACATGTCTCATTGCATTCTCCCAGCTGTGTGAGGGTGGTTTGAGGGCTCTGGTTTGGTTAATGTGGGAGCTCGGCTGACTGAAGATGTGTGTTTGGATGAGATGCTCTGAGGAGGTGGTGGTGCTTTCTCCCTCCTAGACTCTGGCTCAGCAAGATGCTGATGAAGTTATTGGATGGTGCTTTCAAGACTTTCTGCACAAGGACAAGCAATTACATGCCCAGGCCTATGAAGTCCAGCTTGCTGAAGCTGGCATGGCTTTTCTCGCTGTTGGGGTGAAGGAGGAGGTGAAGTCTGGTGCTGCAGTTTGGTGGGCTCAGCTGAATTTAGGTGTCGAATGGCAAGAATTCCCCCTACTTTGATCCCTGTGGAGACAAAGAGTGAAGGAGCAGCCAGGGTACTGTGGAGCTCTTTGCATCGTGGCAGAGAGGAGGACTTTTCTGGCAGGGAATTTGGGGTGCGTTGCCATGCTGTCAGTGAGTTAGGCTGCCAGAAAGCTGCCTTGGCTTGGGAGTTATACCTGCAGGCATCACTCGAGCTGATCTCTCTCCTTGAGACTGAAGACAAGAAGTGTGTGTTGCACAGCAACACAGGTATCTGTTTGAGGGTGTCTAAGATGCTTGTGAGGACTCTGTGGTATATATGTGGACACTGTTTATCAGGCTGAGAGACATCCTCAAGGGTCCTAATGTCTGATGGTGCTGAGTTTGAGTGCCTTGACAATGAAGAAGAGATGGTATATATTCCACAGATAAACTATTTTTTCCTTTAATGGCTTGAATTCACTTTGGATGCACTTATTGGACCACGCTACGCTTCAGAAAAAAAGCAGTTCCTCAGTGGTATTTGAGTTTCTCTGACCTAGAGGGCATTACAGCTACACCTTCACCCTTTGAGCTTCTGTAAGGCTGGCTTCAGGATAAATCTGGTTGGCTCTTGTACTTCAAGATAATGAAGTCAGTGTTGATAGTGAGCTGGTGGAATTTTTCAGAGGACAAATAGCAGTACTCTCTCTATTTCTCTTTGATCAGATAGCTCTCTTCTGAGAGGCTGGGAGCTGGTAAAGTGATGTGCAGTGGCTGAGACAGATCAAAAAGGATACATCCACTAATTACTGAATAGTTTCTGAAAAAGCAATTATTTTTTGGTGTCTAAAATAAATTGTGTCTGGGTGATGGTATTGGTATGCTGCTGATCATGCAACAACCATCTCTGCAAGCCTGAGTTTTCATTTAAAAAGGCATTATTGTCTGTTAAATATTTGGGCATTCCTACTCCCTTTGGGTTGATCAACTATTTGAAATGAATTATCTCACAGTGCTGTCACAATTAAAGAACGGCATGCTCAGGTGAGAGGGTTTATCTGTTTCATAGATTGGAGAGTTATGTTCAGTGAAAATGAACATCCTCCCAAGGTTAAATTATCTATTTAAGGCTCCTCCAATTACAATGTTGGATAGAAGGATTTTTTTTTTTTAATGTGGATAAGAGCAGAGGGCAAATGACATAATTGGAAGGGGAGAGAGAGACTTGATACGTGCTTGCTTCTAGAAGAGGGAGAGGGATAAGGAGAAAACAATGCCAGGGAACTGCCTTCAGACATCTTAGTCTTTTTGGGTTGCCTTAATCTCAAGCAGTCTTTAGAGGCTGGGAAAGAAGAAAGAGTTAGTATTTGTGTAAAAGCTTTCTGTGACTTCTCCCAGGTGAGCTATATAGGGCTTCATGCCATCTGCCCTTGTTGTAAGAAAAAGTAAAAAAAAGCAACCCTTATATTGGGATATAGAAATAGTCTACTTTTTGCTCTCACATAGCACAGAAGAACGTATTAGCTGGTGAGTTGAATTGACATATTCCTTTGTGCACAAGTTATAGCAACTTAAATGAAAATTACACTCATAGTGAGAGAATGCACTCTGTTTAAATTAGATAAGGAGATTGTGACAGAAAAAGATTATTGAATAAAGGGGTTTTTAAACTAGCCAGTGAAATAAATGTATGGCTTCAAACTTTGTCTTGCCAGAATTTATTAATAAAACACAATGAGGTTTTTGGAATACAATGAAGACCTCTTCCTTTGAAGGTTACAGTGTAATTTGTGTAATTGTGTTTGTGTAATTTGACTTCCAAGATATGTCCTTGTAATTTGGTAAACTGCGGATCTTGCTCCAATCTATTGCATTTTTCTTGTGCCTTGTATTGACGCATCTAATTGCCTCATAAGTGTATACTCAGTTTAAAGCCATTGCACTGCCCTCTGGACCTTGAAATATTCACCTTGTGGTCTGTAATGATAATCTCTATATGGATCTTATCTGTGGAGCAGCTGGCCACCTTTTCTTGCTTCCTTACTAAACATACACAGCTAGCTGCTGTTCTGAATAACCTCATTTTGTTATCGTACAGCTGAAGAAAACTTGCTGGATGATGCCTTGATTTCTCCCAGGTGCAGGATCCCCTCTCTGGGCAGGGAAGCCAGGACACAGCAGTTGGGGCATCCTCTTGGAAGGAGCTGGGAGAAGCCCCAGTGTTGTACCGGCCAGCACTGTCTTGGCTGGTCCTTAAGTGAAAATGTTTCCTGCTGGCATTGGGCAGAAGAGCAGCTTTGGGCCAGGCAGTGACCAGTGTTGGTAAGATGTGTATGTAATCATGAATACAATATCCTGATGAAACTCTCCCGTTAAATATTCTTTAAATTCTTAAGTTTTCTCAATAAAAAAATGGGTGCTGAAACATCTAGGCAAGACTCGGGAAAAAGCTGCCGTTTTATTCCTACTTCATGCTGAGCTCCTTTGAAATCAATAGAAAATGTGGGCAAACAATTTATATTCTAAGGAATTAATATCATGTGTTGCGTTTGTTCACCTAGAGAATCTGAGATGAGAATGCTCTTGGCTGATGAAGCAGGGAGAAGTTTTAAATCAGGGATGGAAGCTCAAAACACTGCAAAGGGAGGTAAAACCAAATGGGATAAAACATTCCTGGGAGAGGGTCGATGGCAGAGAGGCATGTTGAGGAGCTGAGTCACTGGAACTGTAGGTGTAGGAAAAGCTGATTTAAAGAAGCATTTTTATCATGTTGCAGTAATTTCTCCTTTGGCTTTACACAGCAGGGTGTGAAGAAATGGCTGTTAAAACCATTGGAAATGTAAAGTGTCTTTTTAAGTGTTAAAATTGCACAGAATGAAAAAAAAAGATATTTAGGACAGACACCTCTTCACTTATGTATTAATTCTTAAATGAACAGTGTGAGACTTGAAAAGAAATTGCACCATTTACAACTTATTTCTGTGTCCTTGAATTGAAATATTATGTATAGAGTTCAGAGCAGAAGACATTGAGTAAGTTATACAAGCTTAATAAAAATAAACCTACATATGCCTTTGCATAAAGGGGGTGGAAATCAAAGGACTAACAAATTTGCATAGATAACATTTGAATTGTTAATTCATATTGCACTTCATTGCAAGGATGTCGTTTTTAATTAAGAATAAAATGTGGTAGATATTTTAAATGGGAAATGATTATAATTGCAGATGGAAATTGAGGTAATGAGAACTGGTTTAATTATTGTTAAAACTTAAACTTTTTGGTTTTTGTTTATAAGCTTGTGGTCTGTGGACACCGACATTTGTTTTGTAGACGTGTGTATTTAAACATACAATGATTATGGCATGAAGCGTTGGCAGCAAACACAGTTTTAATCTGAGTTGTATTTGTTACTCGAAAGGGTCTGTTTGTATGGATGGACTTTGAGCATCTTCAGTAGACAGACTTTGCTGTTTATGGGATTGGTGTGAAATTATGGTGTCAAGTCTATTCCCAAATATCCTTTTTAAACCATATTTGTTTTTTGCTATGAGTATCATAGACGGTGGTGATACTTCATTGGTGAAAAACAAGGCGTTGTTTGCACCAAATGACTATGGTTTTTAGAGAGTGGGGAGCTGTGGGGTGACACAGAATTTCTCAGTATGTACTTAATAATTTTCTTGTTAAAAATTGTCAAGGTCTCTTAAGATTTGCAAACATGTTTGGGGAAATGCAGCATTAAAACCTACAAAACAACTTTTTCCTATTCAGATAGATGTGACGCCTGAGATCAAGAAAAATATTTGTGTAGAATCCTTAGAAATAGAGGGTTTTTCTGCCATTTGAGGGCTTGGTAAACTTATTTACCAAGCTTAGAGCTTTGCATCCAAAAAGGATATTGAAGTGAACAAAATTAGTGTTGCCACTTATGTTGAGAACCATGTATGAAGTCTCTGTCATCTCTGGTTGCAGAGGGACTTGGAGAGAACTGCAATTAGCACTAATTGGAATTGCGTCTGAATTTTCTGTCTGTTGATGTGAGAATGGACCCTCGAAGTGACTGGCAGGCACTACCTGCCTGTGCTAATTCCCTGAAGAGCTGCTCTGTTGCATCGCAGCACATCAGAAATGAAACAAGTGTTTACCAGAAGCGACCAGCTCGCATGCCCACATTATCCATGCAGCACAGATGCTGAAATTTAATGCAAGTTAACACAGTGGGCTGGGTACTTATAGCTGTAATAAAGATGCACTAGATTTTTTTTTTTTCTAAGAAGCCTGGAGTTTTGATTCCTGCAGATACCATTGCTCTGTTGTGATGCTCTGCAGAATGGGTGGAAAAGGTTTGGCATACCAACAAGTTGTGTAACCTTTTCATTATGTGTGGTGTGCCTATTTATTCTCTTTTTTTGTCTTTTCACATGGAAAGCAGTGTTTCAGCTGAAATCCAGCTTGTGTTACCCACGTTGGTCATGGGAAAAAATTTTACCAAAGTAGATAAAAACCATATATGCAGAAAGACACATCTTTGCTTGGTTTTGTTGCCCCTGGGTAAATGAAATAGAAACCTTAGAAGTAAACTAATATTCAGTAAAATGATAAAAGAATTTACTTGCATGACAACGTAGTATTTTTTTTCCTCTGAAGCACACAACCAGTGATATGAAGTATGGTAATGTCACTAGGGTAATATACAGCTGATAGCAGTGCATTCATTTGCATTTCTTCGCCTTACCTTGTGTTTCTTTTTTTCCCTGAAGCACATGTGTTGGGAATTGAAAATGCAGTTTGCCTATTATACACTGGCAGTAATATTTCAATTTTTTATGTAAAAAATGAGGCCACCAACACGAGCAGCCACTGATGTATGGGGCTATTGATGGGAATTGAATTTGCAAAGGGAAAATGGGATTTGGTTGTAGTCTGAAATGATAATGATGTAGCCCAAATGGATTTGTAATGGTCATTCATTCATTTTTTTTCCCTGTGATTTTGTGGTTTGACAAAACATATTTATGCAGGTGACTATGAAAGTAGCATAGGTTCACTCTGAGTGGGCGTTAATAGCTAATGGCAAATAATAAGTATGCAAAGTCTGAGTTGAGCCTGTTCCCACAGACTTCATTAGGTGAAGGAAGGGATGCTGAGATTTATTTTCCTGAGAGAGGGGAAAAATAGTTGGGGTGGTGCTTCATTGTGAGATTTAAGAACTAAGAATTCATGTCAAGGTATATTTTCTTTTTATTAAAAATGTATGGATGTGTAGTATCAACATAGAGAATACTTTGTGGCAAAACAAATGTTAGACACACTTTGTACAAGGTCTAGCTAGATAAGCCAAGACTTTGCCCTGAGGAGTTTCCAGTCTAACTATGATCAAACTAATATGCATTACGTTGAGGTGCTGTGTTAGATGCTTGTGTTCTGTAAGCTGTCGCTGTACCTATGTGACAGTGTCACCCCCAACCTGGAGTCTGAATTTTCTCTATATCTTAGGTGCAGTTTTATGGGCCTTATGGTAACTTTACTGTTGGTCTGATTTCAGTGGAGCTCTGTCTTTCCTCTTATGAAAGTGAGGGGAGAATGATATGCCAGTGTTCATACAGTCAGAAGAAACTGGTGGTGAAAGGAAAATGATAATTGAATGGTCTAGATGGATTTTTGGCTTTGTTTGTCTTTTTTTCTCCTCCTTTTTTTTTTTGGACCAGTGAACATCCCACTTGTAAACTGCCTTCTAGTTTATCTGCAGTATAATCTTTGTTAAACACTGTGTAATTTAAAAGCATGAACAGAAGTAATTGTGAAGTATGGGAAGAGTGTTTCTGGTTTTATAAATGTATTCCTTGTTATAAATTTTCCATTTAAAGTCAATACACCCAGAGGTTCAGATGCAAAGGTTGAAACACATGCCCATGTAAAGGAACTTGCTCTTGACCTGTAGACAACAAAAAAGGAGTGTGCAGGGGAAAAGTGGTGCTGGTTTACCTGAAGTTAATATTGTGCCTGTTCTCCTCTTGCTGCTGATTAAAGCATGAGCTTTCAGAGGAAGATCTCGGCTTAACGTTCTGAAGCCAGGCTGTGCTGCAGTCCTTGAGGGGCTGTCCTGGGGATGAGCAGGGACTCGCAGATCTGCTGATGCGCGGCACGAAACCGCCTCTTGTGATCTGAATCACTTCAGCGTTTCCTGCAGTGTAACTTCAGCTATTTTGGCTACAGGCCTCACTGATTTTGTAATTTTTTTTTTCTTTTTTTTTTTTTTTTTTTCAGTAAGCAGTCCATGAATGGTCCTGATGCAGAAAGGCTGGGAGCATCATAAGTCTGTTTATTTTGATTGGCTTTGCTGTCCTGATAAGCTAATGGCAGAAAGAGCCAGGCAGCTCAGAGGGCTGTGAGTGGGGTTTCATTTGTTTAAATGTTGGCATTTGCAAACTGCTGGTTTGTTTTAGAACTGAGCAAGGCTAATGTGGGCTGGGTTAGTGAGACATCCCGTTTGTGTGAACTGTTTGGGGCAGAGACTGTGTCTGTGCAGACACTGTGTCCCTGTGTGTCCTGGGCTCATCACGCTGCAGACACCTCCAGAGCTTTTGGAGTGCTGTGGCAACATAAATAGCATTAAGGGACTTTTTTTCTCTGTCTCCTTCCTTTGTGAAGAGTGGCAGTTTCCTCTCCTGGTCTGTTGTTTTGGTCCATTTTGCACAATGATAAAGAAAAAGCTGTAAATACCAAGACATACCCGTCACTCTAATAGTCACCTTTGAATACAGGAAACCTGTGCTGGGTTTGTCCTTATAAGAGTGCTTAAAGGATAAGGGCTGAAAGAATTGGAGAGTTTTGTTTTGACTATGAAATTGCTAAACATTTCCCTTCTGAATTGTCTAATGTTTAAGTAAAACTAGATTTGCCAACGGTTCCTTTAAAAATACTATTGTACCTTTTAAATGTCTTGCATTGGTTCTAATGGAGTATACTTCCTGTGAGAGATTTAATCTCAATTTTTGTCTATTTAGGGCTGGCTGCTAAACAAGCAGATTCCTTCTTATTATATAGTAATTCACATTTTTGAAGCAGTAGTCTAGAGCTATCTGGATTATGCTGTAATTTGCACATTTAATGAACATGATCTTGGGGGAGGTGGACCCCTAAAGTTACTTTGGAAACACTAGGAGAGACATATACTTGATGATTTTAAGTTTCATACTCCATGCTTGCCCAGCTAGATGTGTTGGGTTCCAACTGTCAGTACCCTTGGTTTAATTCTTTTTTCCTTCTACATTGGTTCAACAGCCCATTTTCGCCTCTAGGCTTTAGCTTTGGAATGTACGTGAACTTAACTCTTAAGTGTGTGATTGAATTGGAGCCAGAATGGTGAAGTGAGAAGTTTCTTACTAAACAAGTAGATTATTGTTCTTTTAAATATTTTTACAAAAACTGTAAGTAAATTCTTTCTGAAGACATGTAGGTAATTGTACTGCTCTGTGGTTCCCTTCTGTTTTAACAAAATAAATCTTTGTTGCTGTAATAATTTGCTGTATGCCTCAAATGCCCTTTCACACACTGCGAAGGGAAGGAAATTGATGTGCCATCGCAACTAAATTTGCTCAGAACTCTCCAAGTCTGTTTTGTTCTGAGGTGGGTTGTGTTCCATCTTGTGTCTCCCGCAATTCAGTAGACGTTCGCAGTGCTACAGCTCCGTTCTGAAGTGTTTTGGTGGTGCTGTGTTAATAAGATGGAATTCTCAAGTGTAACCCAGCAATGTTCTGGTTGATCAGCAGAAGTATTTTTTATAGTGTATCTATGGATGTGCAGACATTTGTTCTGAATACTTTTATTCAATGGCTCAGGGTTCAGTTATTTTACTGGAAGTAGCAAGTATTTTTTTTGTCTTTTCCTTACTTAGCACCCACATAAAACATTATGCTCATGAAACATTTATGGTAGCAATCCATTAACAGGAAGACAAAGGTTTTCCTCTAAAGAGGATTGCCAAAATGTCTTGCTGAAATGAAACCTGTTCTCCAGCTGTTTTGTATGCATTATTGCTGCCTCTTACTGAAAGTTTAAAAGGTCTGTGTGATGTAATGCAATGATACCTTTGTGTGCAAAGCTGCTTGGAAGCAATCTGAGTCAACAGGAAAGCAATATCTTCTTAAAGCTTGTGACTTATATTAGTTTTGTGATCTCAGGTATGAAGGAGATAAAAAGGGCAAGGGTTTACTGTAGATTCTCTTGAAGGCATGTAGAGTTCTTGAAGTAGCAATAAATGGCAGATTAAAATTGATCTCACCGAGACTTCCAATGTTAACCAGTGTTACGGAAGTAAATGACTTCAGCTTTCTGGCCGCTTCATCAAACGGATCATGTTGTATCGTGCTGTCAAGAAACTGCTTTACCTGATAATTTCAGCTACTGAAAGAGCCTTTCCAGAGTATCTCTAGAATAGTAAGCTTAAAACTATAATGAATAATTGAATGACTATTTGTGTGTATATACACACACATCATTTTAATGGAAGAGATAATGTTCCTGAAGACAAGATTAAGGATTCAGAGGAGCATTAAAAGCAGAAATATTATTTCTAAGTGAAAGAGAGATGAGAATTTATTATTAAAATGTTAAAATAATAATTAACACTGCTAGGAAATTGTAGAAGAAAAACTGTCTCATTCAGCTGGTATAGATGAGCGGTTTTAAAACCACAATATGCCATGAATCACTTCCTCAAAGTGACAGGATCGCTTGGTGCATTGTTACCAGTGTTGGTTCTGTTGACTTGGGTGCTTTTTTAGTGAAAGAAAGGGAGAAATGTGTCTATCTATATCTATATCTATATATATTTTTTTACAGTGGAGGGCAACTGACTTCACAACTGCTCGATGAACATGGTGATAGGCCTAAAATAGGCAGCTGTTTGAATACAGAGCCTGCACAGAGAGCGTTGATCAAATTTACTATCAGCCAAAATAAGCACATTTCTGCTGAAGTCAGTGGAGTTGTGCCTATTTTCACTACTTAAGAAAGTGGCAGACAGTTTGCTTTTCATGTCCAGATATGAACTGTAATAAGTGTCTGGAGCTGTATGAAGAGTATGGGGGGACATTCTTGGTGTTCTTTGCTGCTGCAATATCATTCAATTGCTTCACGGTTTGCTATTAATTCATGCATACTAAAATAGTTACATGGAGAAGGGAAGTTTTTAAGAAATAAACATGAAGGATTTTTATGAACATTTTTCCAGTTTGTTTTGTTTTTAATTTCTTATGGATGTGAGGACTGTAAGAGATGATCTAATAGCCATGCATTGTCTATTATTACCTCAAGAACTGTTTCCAGCACTTTTGTCCTTCACAGAAACGCTCAAAGGTTTAATCTTGTTGTCCTGGCAATTGCTCAGAGAGCCCTGAATGAAAGTTTTTTTATAAAAAGTATGATATACTACTTAGGTTATGTGTTTTGCCAGGCTGTATAGTTTCCAGAGGAAAGAATCAAAATTTTGTGAGTTCCCAAGTGCTTAAAATGTCCAAAATCTGATAGAGGAGTGATTGGTTTTCTAGTGAAGGATAGAACTTAGTATAATATATTCCATGGACGAATAAAGCTATTCTATTTTTGTTCTGCCACACTAGTGTTAAATTCATGAAATGCAAATCTGAGGCGTACGTACTGTGCATATTTGCCTTAACCCTGGAAAGGAATAGAAGTTTATTACTAAGCACAGAACAATTTTTCAAGGTGTCGGTTTACATTCCTTTTGCTTACTAATGAACTATGGAAATTGCTTACTAATGAGCTATAGAGATGGAGATTCTGCCTTCTCCCAAGTATGAAAGTGTTCTCTACACAGTGAGTAAAATGACTTGTTATAGGTGTTGGAGAATATGGCTGTTGGGCATCTTGCTTTTATGTTCTGTGGGGCAAAACTTCAGCTCCCAGCCTTGCTATTGCTGTCTGCACTTTTATCCTAATAGTTCTGGAAATCAAAGTTGGTTTATCATCAATGCATAAATCTGTAGCACTCCAATAAGCAGGGCCTTGCATATAGAAATAAAAAGCCAAGAGATACTGAATCAAAACTGAACTCAGGTGATTTAGGTTTGCATGGAAATGCTGCATTTCTAAGCATTTGCTATATATTGATCCTTGTGTGGTGTTTGAGAACAGCTGAGGTACTCTAATGTTAGTCTAGTTTATTTTAGTGCTTGAGCACAAAAACTACGAGATAGGATTAGGGGCATCTGTAGCAGGAGGTAGGATGAAGATTTCTCTAGCCATTTGCAAGTCTGCTGCAGATATAGAAGACCTTTATTGGGTAAGAGCATTTCCAGTTCCATATGTGAATTTCAAGTTACATGAGCTTGAAGCCAGGAAGTTCATATGCAAAGAAAATGTTAAACATTAGAGATATTGTATGTCTGTATATCCACATGCATATAGTAACATGCAGAGGCTTTAGAAGTGTTGTTATTTCTGTACTTAGGAAGAGCCGTGAAGAATGTACTGATTGGGAGGAAAATGTAAACAGAAATAGCTTGAAACCATTTAAAATGCTTTGTTATGCAACCTCCAAACCCAAATGTTCTTTTCAGAGAAACAATAATGTATGTTTTCAAAATAAGTCTTTGTTTAAGGGTCTGGAAGGTACGAATAAGAAAAAAGAGAAACTGACAGGAAAAAATATAAACAAGACAGTAGCAGTAACAGCAGCTGATAAAGGAAGATAAGTGTCAATGAAGAATTACTGGTCAACTGATTTACGTTTAGAGAAGAAATATTTTGAATGAAGTGAGACAAACCAAGTATGAAATGTTATGAATGAGGATGGTAAGTTTTGCCAATATCCACTCATCTATATCATATTAAATGAATGTCTCTTTTGTAGTAAGAAGGGAGCCAGATGCTGTGTTCTCACATATATATTGCAAGAATAATAACGTAACTTTTGTTCAGTAAGTAAAGAGGACGTTAAACAATCACTATTAAGGTTAAACATTTTTGGATAACAGTTTATACCCCCAAAATATTACAGATGTCTAATATGTTTCAGGATGCTGGAAGCATGAGGGGATTAGAGAACAACCATTATTTTTAGGTGGCTAAAATACGGGTGAACCAAGGACAGTGTGTTGGTCTGAAATACATTGCAGGCAAAATCGGGAAAAGCGGGTGTGGGAAGCAATGAATGGTATGACTAAAAGGCAGAAACATAATTCATGGTGACCACTGCTGTTTTATGGGGGACCAGTCAGGCTTTCTGCAATGGAGTTTCAGGTTTGACTGAAGCACAATGATATGATATACTTTGATTTCTATAAGACATTTGATTTAGTTGTGTGTGACAGCTTAGCTTGAAGAGGATGGGGTAAAAGGGGAACAGTAGCTAAAATTGGGCAAATTCAGTCTTGAAATAAAGCAAAAAAGCTTAGTCTGTGAATCCCCACTGCATTGTAACTGAGGTTGGGTGCTGGCCCAACAGCACTCCGCAGTATTCCTGGCATAGCAGGATCACATTTGTTCTCTAGAAATGGCGATTAACAGATACTTTTTTTTCCCCTTACACAAGTAGAAAGAGCCAGTGCAACAGGAAGCGACGTCCGATGTGAACACCATCGGTTTGTTTGTTTTGCCAGTGTAATACTGTCAAAGCTTTATTGAATGAGCCGACTTCAAGCTGTTGATGTAGTTCAGACCTTGGCAGCTCTCTAATCTCCTTGGAGCTTTAGTGTTTGATTGCATTCGTTTGCCCTGCAAATAGTCAACTGTGTAAGTTATCTCAAAGTGGAAATATATCTAAAGCCTGTATTTATAATGGACAAGGTTCACAAGAGTGCAGAGACCTTGTAAAGCACACATGAGCTCGTTTTTGAATATGCTGTGAAATCTTGAGTTCTGCTTCCTGAAACCTATCAAACCGTGTAGTTACAAGAATCCTTTGGACACTTAACTTTAATTATTTAATGGTATGTGAAATTACTGTCTGTTGTTGGCAGGTCACTGCTGTAGTTTTAGGTTGGTATTACATGGTGGTGCGCTACCTGCTGGATTTGGTCATTATTGGAGGAGTGAACGATGATATACGTCAAGTGAATTTTTTTTTTTTGTATTTTATTAGATGGTTGTTTGAATTTGGTTGTAACTTTCATGTTTTGTCATCTGTATCCAACAAACATTCCTTTGCAGGTTTTGGTAGGGCAAGGAGTTTGGGGAAACAAATGCATGTATTCTGTTCCTCATCAATAAACCATTTACTTTCAAATACATGATAGTCCAGGTACAATGCAACTACTGCTGCTGTTGAGGCTATGTAAATAGTTTCATTCTAAATGGCCCCTCCTAGGCATTATATCATCTTTGGGGTACCAATTTGACAAATATGTGCTTAGTGTAGAATAACATTGAGAATTTGAGTAAAAATATATTGGCTTCTTTTTGAGACTATAGAAAAATAGACTGTCTGTTTTAAGAAAGGCAAGCTTTTTTGCATTCTTTTTGTCATGAATATGCAAGCTTCTTAGTGGTTAAAGCTGCTTTGGAGGGGAGAGGAAATGGTAGGAAAGACTCTCCTCTACTTCTTGGGAAAGCATTCAAGCAAGGATGTTTGTCCTCCCTTTCCTACCCACAGTTTCTTTTGTGGGGTGGTGTGTTTTGTTTTGTTTTTAAACTATTGTCATTCTGGGAGTAGTGGCTGAGCAATGTTCACTTGAAAGCTTTCTGTTCTAGAACCAGTGGCAAGTAGCAGCAGTCTATGAAAGGAAAAGAATGTGGCTATTAAGTCCTCTGCTTATGCCTTCTTAAGACTCTTGAGAAACAAGAAAACAATTAAAACCAACCAAACACAACCCCATAGATGTTGACTGTCCAGGAGTCCTGATTACCCTGTATCCAATCAACACAGGCTCTAACAGTTATTACTGCAAATTTATTGCTTAATGTCCTGAAGGAGAGGAGTGGATGGATGCTCTTTCTTTAGGGTCTCTCACTATGTAGTTCTGTGCAGTTTTTGCCTGAGACTTCGTTGCTCTGACTTGTGCTGGGTATTCACTCTTAGCTCTCTGTAGAGTCTTCTGTGCTGTGTTGGCGCAAGTATTCTCCATGCCAGAGCAGTGATCAGATTTTGGGGAGAAACACCAAAATCTCCAGAAAATGCATGATTTTCCAGCTGTATTTCTAACTATGTGGTATCTTGCACAGCTGTTTGAACTGCTGTGCTGAAACAGTGGGGGAATTAACTACTGGAAAGGTATGGGAGGATGTCTGCTTCCAAAAGTTTAAATGTAGCATGCTGTTAAATTTCTGTGGTTGTTTCTCATTCAGCTCTAGTAGGTCAAAAAAGCTGCTAATCAATAGTGCAAACAGGTGATGATGGGTTGAGTTCTGAACACTTTTTTAATTTGGTTGCTGCAGTATGCTGAAAATTGAAGGATGCAGTAAAAGGCCTAGTGGTGGAATGAATGAGGGAAGGAAAGAAGAATTTGGGGTGATTTTGTGAACTGAAGGGCTCTTTAGTTGTCAAATCGGAACTTGTTTCATGTTTTAGAACCAAATGACAATCACTTGGTTACTCAGGGTCATTGGATCTGCCGAGGTCACTCAGTGTGGCACTGAAGGAAATACTCAGTGCTTGAAGACAGTGGTTCACCCTATCAGATTGTACAAAGGAATTGTTTTCCCATTGAGAATATTTTCATAGAACACTGAGGATTTAAGTTCATTCTTTGTGCTTCCTTGTAGTGCCTTTAGAAATTCCTTCTCTTCAAGCAATATGTAGATATGTCAAAATTCAACTTACAGGGTGATAAAACTAATAGAAGCTGAAAAGAAGCTGCAGTGTGAGGTCTGTCAAGGATGAGCTTTCTAAAATGCAGCACAACTTGAAACAGGATTGGAATGCCCTGCTAGAATATTCGTTTCTACAGGTATAAAACTCGTAGGTAGTTTAGGGTATGGTGGTGTGTTCTTCAGCGCGCTCATTCCAATTATGCATTGATTTTTGGCATGGATATTTTGAAAATATATAATTTGATAATTCATCTAAAGACTAAAGTATCATGCAAATATAGCAGGCTAAAAAGTCCCTTTTGTCCAAATTGCTTTAATGTTGCCACTTGAACATTTCAATCTGTGGCCTTAAAATAGCTTTCAAATATAGCTGTCTGAATGGAATATATAAATAAATGCACTCTTCCTTTCCCAGAGAGGCAGGAAGGGTGTGTATGAGTTTAACTGTTTCATAATTCTTTCTCAGATGAGTTACTAACACAAAACAATACTTCCCCTCTGCCCTGTACCAGGTTTGAAAGAAACACTGATTTCTTGGTGGGACACGTGGCTGTATCCTGATGTAGTTAAACACTTATTTCAAAATTCATGTTTCCCCATGCACGTAGAAGTTCAAATTAACACTAAAAGTTGGAAATGGCAAGTACAGAAATGCATAAAGCCCTCAGGGGGGTTGTTATATATATATTAACCTAGTTCAGAATTGCAATCCCGTTGGTCAGCATCTTGTGATGCCAATGTGCAGGCCCTTCTCCTGCGTGGCTCCTTTTCTCTCATTGCTTTTTCATTCCTCAGAACTACTGAAGTAAATTGCTCTCACGACATGTGAATTTCTACTGCTTAAAAACAAACTAAGCAAACATGAAACGTTTATTTCAGTTTTGCAACCCCAATTTATCTGATAACTTTCTCCTTTCTTCCTTTTTCTTTTCTTTCTGAATGTTCAAGGTTTGTTATCACAGACAACTTAAATTCCTTTTCCTCCTAATAATCTCTTGCTTGCACACACAAGATAAGTCATATGTGGTTTTGCTGGATTACTAAATTGACAAAGCACCAGAATAAACAGCAATGTGTTGCGAGTAGAATTAGCTGATGTTTAACGTCCTTTTTAATTTATTCAGGTTCTATAACTCTGCTTGGCTCTAGTAAAAGCAGCTCAGTTGCTTGTTTCAGATCATTCTGTGGCATATACACCAACTACACTAACCTATCAAGATGAATGCTGAGAGTAATCAGGAGCGCCTAAAACCAGAATATATTCAGGATTTTTTCGGCAGACATCCAGGAAGAACCTGCTCAGTAATCCCTAAATGTGTAATCCTTTTTACGTGTCAACTTTGTTAGAACACATTAGTGTCAAATGTTAAGTGTGACATTTTAGTATGATTGTTCAACAAAACTGCAACTGTAAATATAATGTGGTGAGAGTGGGGAAAAATCTCTGAAATCTTTTGGAGATTGACTGAATTAGCTTTATTAACTGTTCTCCATCAGCCTCTAAATGCTAGCGGCATTACATTTGCCTGTGTGTAGGTTGAAGACGTTTCACCTTGAACCTAATGATGACTGCATGAGATCTCATCTGGTTTGAACTAACCAACGATGAGGGTGTGTTCTTTTGGGTTTTCTTGTTAATCTATTAATCCATATTGGCAATATTTCTAGTGGAAATTCAACTATTTAACGGAGTTGCTTTGTTGCTAAAGGCTTCAGTTACAGGAACGTCCCTTTCCAGTAGGGTGCAAGGAAACTGGTGGAGTTAAAGCTGTTATGAAACTTTTGAACTGTATACTTTCAGCTTTGTGGGTTTTTTTAGAAGGGCGGGGGGGGAAGCAGCTCTTCTCAGACCTGCAGACTTTTCCTTCCCTTGTAATTTTAAACCCATTTCCTCCCCTTTTCCTTCCTGTGTGGCTGGGTGGGGAGAGAGCCTGTGACAGGTGTCCATACCAGACTGGTGCAGCCAGGGGCCATAGTCGCTTGGGCAGTTGTTGTTCTGTACTTCTGTTGTACTCATTTTTCTGCCCCTTCAGTAATTTACTTGGTAGTACCGAACCTGTATCTGGGCTGGATTATTGACAGGTTTCCCAAGATTTGTATAGGTTGGGGATAACTCTACCATCTTCCCAGCCCGTAGTGTCTCTTCAGGGAGTTGACCAGTTAGTGTGCTGGCAGGTGTTAGATGGGCACAGAATCTTTAAAATCAGTGGGAATTAATATAAATTGAATCTTGCTTGGATTTAAGCAGCACATTGGATTCAGCCTCTTTATCCTTAATACTACATCCCCCAGCTCTGGCCAGACACTGTAAATCTGCAAGTTGCTCCGACTGCCTTATGTAGATACTGAAATACCCCAGCCTTTTCTCTTCAATTTATCAGTGTCTTGACATTAAATATTTCAAGTGGGTTTTGTTGAACAGAGTGTGCCTTTTTTGTGTGTTCTTCTTAAAGGTTATTTCTTGTTGGAGTGGAATCGAAGGTTGGGAGTTCTTAGCAGATGTTATGATTAAATCTGACTGGTCGTAGGCTCCTTCCTCCCCCAGCTCCCAAATGTAACATTTGGGATGATGAATAGCAGAACTTGTAAGTGATGTTGGTAGCTCTAATTGTTCAGATTTTTGTGTGTGTACACGCATAAATTCTCCTCTGTAAGCAAAAGCTGTGCTGCAAAACTGATGTCTCATATCTGGCTTGTAACTGTATTTATTGTCAGTAAGTCCCCTTCATATGGGAGCATCCTGATAATTGTGAATGAATAGTTTGATACATGACTTCAGTAGCCTCAGCTGAAGATAAATCACATAAAGGATGTGTGTTAAGTCTTTTCTGTATGTCTGGACAAATTTTATGTGCTTACACATTTCAGATAGATTTTGTTCTTTTTAAGTGCAGGAACTAGATGTTACTAAATCTTACCTCCAGAACAGTTCTCCTTATTTCTTCTTCTTTCAGTGAAATTGCCTGCTATCAGGCTAGCGTTGACCCAGTCGTCTAATATGTGCCTTTTTTGCCTCCGGCTCTTCAGCCTTCGATTTGTAAAAGCATTGTTAAATGGAGCTCACGCTGTTCATTCAGTTTCTCTCATTGTGCAGTTTGTCAGTTCCGTGCTCGCTGCCCTTGTGTAAGGACCTTTCTCAGCTTTTCCCCAAGGGAGGCTGGATGTTTTCCACAGATGCCTTTTGGGAATCATGTTGGGATTGTCTCGCAGTGAAGGGCCAGGCGGAGGAGTCTCTCTCAATCAGCGCACCACAATTGAGAGTGCTGTTGTGGAGCACCTGGAGTACTAAGCCCTTGTTTTTCAGCGAGGCTTGTTTTTCAGGAGCTGAGTGGCAGCTCTTCTGCCAGCAGCAGAAATGCACCTTTAGCATCTGAGCTGACACAGAAACTGCTTTACCAGAGTTGGCCTTTTGCACGAGCGGGGTAAAATAAACCATACACAGTATTTAGAACATTTCGGTTGGCTACTAATTACTTAGTATCATTTAGTTTTGTTATTCCTGAGTAAAAACACTGTAGTGAATTCAAACAGCTGCTTTATTTACATAGCGAAGAGCCTGGGAACTGAGTTAAGTCCCATCCCACTTGAACGTTTCTTTCTCCACTCAGGTGATATCTGTATCATGCCAGCACTGGGACAAAGACAATGGAAGTGGATTGTTGTGACAGTGCTGGTCTGGAGAGGTCTGTGTTCAACACCCTCTGGATGTTACACCAGGGTTAACCTACTGGAAATGTGGATACTGGAGATGTACAGAGGAAGAGTAACTAAGAATGGCCCAAGAGCCCAGCTGTTCCTCAGCTTGCTGATGACAATATTTCAGGTTTCTGCTAGACAATTAACTGTTAAGAAATGGTTATTAGAGGTGCTCACGTAGTATTTCTTTGTACCATATTTCATAGATGTTTCATGGAAGTCTGAGTAGTCTACCAACTGCTAATAAATTTGATCATCTTCCATGTACCTTAATATGTCTAACGTCTGCAGGATATTGCAGAAAAATACATTTTTTCTTTGATATAATATTTAACTTTAGGTTTTAGCAGCACTGCTGTGTAATGAAAATGACATCAATGCCCCTATATCTGAGCCCTGGAAATAAACATTATTACTATACTTAAAACGAGACTTCATGTGCGCATGTGTGTGTGTAGAAGCTTGTATGTTCAGATCAGGTGAAAACTGGGCTTGTCTTCCAGAGAAAGCCCAGAACTTCCAAATTCTCAAAATGGAGTCAGGATCTGCTCTGTGCATTCATAACATCTAAGCCTACACAGGTTTATTTGCCTCAACTGTTTTGTTCTTTTTTTAGTTCTTAGACTGTTAAGGATTTGTTTTCAATGATAATTGCACTTCTTTTTTACTGTGACGCGAGATCATACCAGTATCTTCCATGTGAGTGTAGTGTGCTCAGCAATATTAAACAACCACAGAAGAGAGTGAGCGAAGTGTTTCTTCCTTCATGAAGTCCCTGGTCTTCTCCTGCCATACACATTAGGGGGGTGACCAGGGCAACAAGTATCATTATTGTACCTCATCACTCTTTTAAATTGGTTTTATTTTATGTAGAACCAGCTAAGCTGTTTGCAGCCATTGCAGTGAGTTTCTAGTGCCAGCAGAGATTTCTTGGGTGATCTCTGTGGAGCAGAAACCTTTAGTTATGTTATGTATAAAGTACTATATCCTCCCAGTGGAAGGAATGATTTGGGGCCGAAGTCCATTATTTCTGGACCAGTTTCAGTTAAAGCTACTAGTTCACCTTTGAACTGCTGTTCATTGTTTGGTGGCTTTACAAAGGAACAGCTAAGGCTTATTGAAACTTAAAAATCAATTAAAAAAAAATTCCTGCATTGCTATATATCCATTTGTGACCTCAAAGTGGAGAAGGCACACAAATGCCAGATTGATTCCATTTTCATCTTGGATAAATATTGATGCTGAAGTATGCTTTACAAAGATCTGCTGAAATTCCTAGAAGTAATACCTACTTACAAGAGATCGTTAGTGCCCTGACCTAGCTGAAGAGAAAGTATATTAAAGTATTATTAACATAGGAAAAAATTAACTGGCTGAGTACAGTGGGTTCCAATGTCATCTCTTTGTCTGGAGGAGGCTGCTAATGCGACTTAAATATTGCTGCTGGTAGTTCTGGGGCTGACAGTCCGAACGGAGCAGGATGTTTTCAGTTGTCAGGATGACAGTAGACTCAACATTTAATTGTCTGTTTACACAGCAACAATCTATATTTAGTAATCTTGAATCCTAGTTAACAAGCAATACTGCTTAAAAGGAAAACATTAAAAAAAAAGAAGAAAAAGCTCTGTGTCTGACAAATACAATAGGCCATAGTCTCCTGGTGCCTTACTGAACTAGGATGGGGCAGGTACAGCTGGAGCAGGGTCAGACCTGCTAATCCATGAACTGCCTCAAGTAGAGATGAAATAGCACACACGAAGACCCTGAATTATAAAGCAAGATTCCCAGCTAGGATTGATCATCCTGTTACTTATCACTCAAGGATTTGTCCAGCTTCTAATTTTAATGATTCTAGAAAAGTCATATGTTACTACTTTTAGTCCTAAAGTGTTTATTAAATGGAAAACATAATATCAAAATGAGTTTTTTGTTGTTGCCTTCAATGTATCCAGGGTTTCATTTGGTTCTTGGTGCTTTCTTAAAAAGGTGTTAAGGAACGACAATAGTCTCTACTGATAGACATGAATCTCCCTTGTACTGCACATGCAGCCTCAAAACAAGCTGCCATTTTAGTGAGACAGAACGACTGATCTTGGTGAAAGCATGGCCAGGACCTTTCCATGTCAATGCTTCAGTGGGTGCTGCATAAAATGGTTCTGTTCTTTAGGATGCAGAGGACATGTGCTTCTGGGAACATCTGGCTGGCTGTTCAGAAGACACCAATGATCTAAGAGTTTGAATGAGAAGTCCTTTGGGGTAAATCTGTACTCGTTATTCCTTTAATATTAATAGAATGAGACAATGCATGAAATCCTGGCTCCAGCAACCTGGATGGCAGAACTCCCACTGATTTCAATATGCCTGGGCTTTTTCCTTCTGTGTCTTAGTTGCTGTGACTTTTTTTCCCCCGTCAGTGTTGCAATGGAATGTTCAAGGAAAGGAGAAGAGCAGGCAAACTCCACGTAATTTAAACTGTCACCCGGCAGTCATCCTGCACGGCAGCTGAAGGAATGGGACACGCTGGTGGTCACAGGCCTTGACGGTGAACTGAGACCCACAGAGACCTCTCCAAGAGTACACTTAATCAATGTTCCTCCAGAGAGCTTTGTCATTCTCGTTCGCCTCTTGCTTATGCCACTGTAAATTAGAAATTACTCTACTGAAGTTGAAGTAACTAAATCAGCATTCAGTGAGAAGAGAATGAGGTTTGTGCCTCATGATTTTAAACAAATAAATATAACGAAACCTTAGTTTTTCTTTAATGCAGTTCTTTGAAAAATAGCAGGTCTGGTAATTTGCAACTGAGAACAAATATTTTCCTTTTAAACTGAATGACGTGTTTAACTTCATCTCCTTCAGACTATGAAGTATTGTCAAAACTGAAGGTAAAAGACCAGGGACATTTACTGGTGACCTTGTTAAACATACTGTGAGTGGTTGTTGACTTGGTGAGTCCTTCAAGATCTTGCCTTCCTTACCTTCAGGGAACCCAGAAAGAGTTTTCCAGTATGTGGCAATCAAGAGTCTATAAAGGCTATTTTAATCACAAAATATGCTCAGTGCTTTTTTGTGGTAGCCACATGTGAAGGATCTGGCCATGCTTGAGAATTACTGCTGTGGATACAAAGCTGAATAGTTTGAGGTGTTTGGTTTCATCTGTTGTGCCATTGAGTTAATGAACTCTCAACTAGACCTGCTGGGCTTTGTACTGTTGTGCAATTTATGGAATTGCTTATTGCTCCAAGTAAATGTAAGCTGGCTGGAAAAAAAAAAATCTTATATTAACTTAGCACTGTTGAAAATAATGCGAGGTGCAAAGGTAATTTGACCTCTGATTTCCCTTGGAGCATAAATTCAGGAACCTGTACTGTGCTGCTTTAGTCTTTTGTGTTTGTGTAGGAACTTTGCACATCTAAGCTTCTAATCTTTGCTGGAAACTATATTAAAATACCAGTACAAGTGTTTTAAAAACTCGTTCACATAAGAACAGTGATTCAGCTGTCTAAAGTTTCTTTTTTTGTGTGTGTGAGGAACATAGTGGCAATCACTCAATGGTAACACTTACTCTAATGATGCAGATAAATTGTGCTTGCTCTTCTCTCTTTATATACATTTATATTTCTTCCCTGCTGTGCACAATTTTAGCGCCTGATTTATCAACCTCAATTACAGGGGTAGAGCTTGATCTTTCTTCCTGAATCACTTCTATATGCAGCCAGATGGGTGCATTGGCTGCCATGTTTTTTAAAAACCAAAAACACTCAGCAGCCCATCTGGAATCTCGGTTGGCGTTGGCTAAAGCCAGTATCGAGCAGAGATTCCAGATAAGTGCCAGCAGCAACACATTTCTCACTTTAAAAAAAAAAATACGTCATTTTCTCTCAGTTCTTGAGTTGAAACTTAAGGTGGAATCAAAAACTGTGTTAGTTCCAAAAATACAAAAGCATTGCAATGTTAATATAGGTGCTTTCTGAAATATTCAGGAACCGTTCTGCAAATGTGCTGAGAATCCTGCAGCTACTGAAAGAGGCTGTAGTTACGCTGCACTTGATAACTGTATTGCAGCATATTCAGACATTTGCATTGTGTGGGCTTCCACACGGAATATATTAGTCCAGCAGGGAATCTGATTATAACTTTGGGTAGCTTTCCCAAAGTAAAAATTATTATTTTCAAGTGAGGTGGAGTGTGTTTGAAAAATCTGACCTTCCCATTTAGCTGTCTAAGTAGTTGTTCAGTGAGGAGCTAGAAGTTTCTTTCTGCTCCCCGAGTTACTGATGGCGTATGCACAATTTTTTAAGTTGATAAAATAAGCAGTGTGTGCATGGCAAGTAAGAATGTGAGCGAAAAACAAAATCAAGAAAATCACCCCTGATATATTTCATTTAGAGCAAATATCTTAAATTTATCTTGGATTCCATGTGAGTGGAAAAAAAAGGTGCATGCCTGGATTTTTAAATATTTTTTAGGAAATACTGTTTGACTATAGTTAATTGCTGCAAAAAGACATGTGGATAGAGTGGGAAACTCTCCAGGATCTAGTTTGTTTGTTTGTTTTTTCCTGCAGGTTTTACTCTTATTTTTAATGTGAAGTAAAATGGGAAGCTTTGTTTTGTGACTCTGGAGCAAAACTGACCATTCTGAGTAGGAAATCTGCCTAGCAATAGAGGGAATGCAAGGCAATTCTGTACTATCAAAGCACAATTACTGTTGTAATTACTGCTGTTACTGTAATTCTGCTTTTGGACATCACCAGAGTGTTTCAGCATGAATTTAGAGGGAAAGAGATAGTAGAGCAATTTAGCTTAGTATATAGTTATTTTGATCTGAATTTGGATTCTTTAGTGTAGTCGAACCCTTAAGACAGGCTTTTTTCCTCTGAACTTAACCTTTGCTTTTGGATAGTAATACTCAACCCAAAACCAACCAAAAAACCCAAACAAGAAATGCTGGTTTTCTTTCCTCCTTAAAGCTTGATGCTTAATTCTAAGTTGTTCCAGCTTTATATCCAATTTGTCAACAAGGAGTTTAAATCTGTGAATATGTATTCTCTGAGTACATTGCAAAGCCTTATTATCATGTGCTAGGGGTTTTTAAGTTGTTTCTATTTTCATCCATGGTGAAGTATTTGGAGACTGAATGCTAACACAAGAGCCACAATAAAGTTAGCTTTATTTACATGCAAGTTACAGGGTATAAAATCCAAGTTAATTCATACTGTTTTGCTGCATTAACTTCTCTCCATCCTCTTTAGGATGTGAGAGTATTTTTTGTTTCTTTGGATGAAAATTTACTTGTGCCTTTTAGATGATAGAGAATAGATGGCAGTGGAGACAAACACTTAGTCTGCTTCATGGAACAATGCTGAAACCAGTGCTATACACCTCTTGGATTATGCTAACAATTTTGAATTTTTTTGAGCATTGGCTTCCAGTACATCAGCTCGAAATCCTCCCCAGACTGTCCTTGTACACACTTTTCATTGGAAGTATGTGTGTCTCAGTGAAATACAATAGCAAATACTGTGTAACTTGATTGTGTAGACTGGACTGCTGTGTTCAGTGGAATGACTGGTGGAGAGGAGATGACCTGAGGAAGCCCAGCTCTGTCATAGGGCTCAGTGGCCCATACTGGGAAGCGGTGGGTGTCCTTGGCAGGTTAAGGAATATGCCTCCCATGAGTGCTTTCTTGCCTACCTTCTTTCACTTTTTCCATGTTAAGTGGACACAACATGTTCATTGAATACTTAAGGAGGCACTGGTTAAGGGTGGAGAGGCTTGATTTCTGTTTGGAAAGGGAAGTTTAGATGTAATGGACAGACTTGAGGCTTGTTTTCAGTCACTGGCTGGTTTTGCGAGTGCTGTGCTTGGGCAGACTGGTGTGAGATGTGATACTGGAAGTTCTGGTGTCCTGTGAAATAGGCTGGGCTGCTGGGTCAGTTCGTAGTACAAGTGATTCCTGCCTGGTTATTGCAAACAAAGTAAAGCTTGGAGGATTATGGACTGAGCTTTTGAAACGTGTCTGCCTTGCTATCGAAGTGTGCCACTGATGTGAGACAGTTCCCTAGCCACAAAATATTTTATTGTAATTGTCAAAATTACAGTTTTAAACAGTACTACAGAATGCAATAACCCCATATCTATTTACAGTTTCATTTAATGTTCTTTGTAGTTCGTCCATTTAGAGTGGTATTTGTGTCTTGCACAGCAGTGGAGAAAGACATTTGAAATTAGGGTGACATAACTATGAAACATGAGAACTGGCTGGTGCTTTGGGAATACAAATAGCGCCAGAATCTTCCACCTTGTGTTTTGAACTTTCCAGGTTGTGTTTCTTTAAAACTGGAATGACTGTGAACAGCCAGAAAATGCTAAAGCTTCAGCATAATGATGTGTGGGTGTGGTGGCAGGAACTGTTATTTCCCTTGAGAATATTTGTCATCCTTTGAATAAGATCAGAAATAGATTTGAGCACTTGCTACTATAAGATTTTTCTTCTTGGTATTTATTTTTTTCTTTTGTTAGGTGCTGTTCACCTTATTGTTTCCTCCTCTTCCCAATACCTCTTATCCTTTCTGCATGTTTAGTCTCCAGCTTGTCCTGTCTGCCTTGTGGGTTATGACCTGTCTTGGCCAGGAACCAGTGAATTCCTGGAAGGGAAGCAGAGTCGTTTGTTCTTCCTCCTGCACCTTGCACAGCGGGGCTTGGAGCTTGCCAGGGCGCTCCCAGGCATCGCTCTAACGTAAATATTCCTGCCTCCTCTTCGGCTGCATTTCTCATCTTCTAGCTTAAAAGTAAAAGAAAACCAAACCAAAGTAAGTGCCTACCCAGAAACAGCTCCATACACTCAAACTAGGAAATACCCCCATACACATATCCTTTCTGAACAGGGATTGAGTCGGTTCACTTGAGAAACTTCCTGAAGAACAATCCTGTTGTTACCACCAGCCTCAGCATCCAAAGAGATGTGGAGGGTGCAGTCTCAGCTGAGAGTCTGTAACCTCTGAAACCTCATCAACCAGGCTGTCTTGGGTGCTGTTACCAGGGAAAAATTTGCTCCCAACTTCTTCTGGCTGGAAGGAAAAAGGAGAGGGGCTGCTCTCAAATTGTTTTTCTTAATCTGCTCTGGAAAGCTAGTCTTAAACCATGTGTACACTGCTCAATCAGTGTTCTGGGCACAATTCTGCCACATAAGCATAGATAAGTGCACACTACCTTTTGAAATGCTGTAGGGTATTTGAGACAAGGCCTCACGGTCAGCAAATCTGACCCAGGACATATGGGATACCCAGGTCCTTCTGGAGCAGCTTCTAGAGCCCCGCTGAGTTCTCTTAGAGCATCTCAGATGGCATGTGAATAACAATCTATGTAGTTCCACTTGTTTTCTGCCCACAATATACATGCAGTATCTGGATTGTGTGTTGATGGAGACAGGAAATATCTTCATCTGTATTTCAGAATGAAGCTGGCACAGCTTGGGTACCACATAAACAAAACTGGATCTCATCATACATAGCTCGCTTTTTTTGGTACCGATATCAGCATTTCATAAATGAGAAAAGCATCTTGTATCAAGCCCAGTTCTCTGCTGCTTCGTTGATGGGATCTGGGTGGCAATGGGCCATTAACTCAAGGCATAATCTTGGTTAATACTGCAGCTTGATTTTTGACTATTCAGGAAGTACTATCAATATACACATGTTTTTACTGGCCTCTTCTGTTTACATGGACGCTTTTTTCTTGGCCATGGCAAGTTGCTCCAAGAACTTTCTCAAGTATCTGTATTTTCGGTGTCTCTTTCTTCTTTATTTTTGTTACAGAGAAGGAATATTCTTTGTGCTTTATCTTTGGCAGAATTGTTAAAATGGGGCTGTGAGCTTAATTTTTTGCTTGTAGCAAGCTTCTTGCTCTCAGGTAGAAATCCTTGTTCTTGTATAGATACATATGTATGTATGTGTGTGTGTATGTATATCTCTACCTTGTGTTTGTTGTGATTTTGGTGTTGCGGCTTGGTATTTTTTTCTTAAAGTGTCCCCAAGGAATTTAGAATATGTAGCAGTTAATCACATCCTATTTTTCTATGCAATTGCAGCTTTGCAACTTGGCAATTTTTTGTGTGTATAGACTCCCAACACACTTTTGTAGTGGTGTTTTGAGAGACGGAATGTGTGTGTGTTTGTATTTGGTAGCAGGAGCTTACAAGACCCATAAGTGGCTACTTTGCATATCTGGAATTGGAATGATCCCTTGCATTAGTGTGATTCTGTGCCTGTAGAAAACCTGGAGTTGTGGTGACAACTGCCATCCTGTGTAGACATGATGATGTGCCTTTTGTTTAGAATTGCTCTCTGTTGTCTGCTCAATAATTAGTAGGTGGAAGAACACTTCTAAACCATGTTTTTTTAAATGTAAAAACTTAGAACAATTGATAGACACACATTAGCACGGAAGTCAGATCTGCAATACACAGCAGATGTAGCCAGCTCCCAGGCAGCATAGGAATGCCTAATAAATAAGATCAAATCCCTGGGAAAATTATGCTGTGTTTGAGGGGATATGTGTTATCTCCTTTTATCAGCCTGTGAGCTGCTGTTGTTGTGCTCTCTACATGAGATTAGTAATAGTGGGATTACTAATAACATACTATAACTAGGCGAAGGGAAGGGAGATACCGCATGCTAAGGTTGCACGGTTCCTCCAAGAGGAAGGATGATTTGAGTGGTTAGAGGGCAGCTGCTTATACTGTGTTTGTGGGGATTGTTTTGAGGGCAGAGAGGACAGCTGTAGTGGTATGTTCTGTTGCCTTTGTTAGTACTAGACATATATTTTTGCTGGTTGAATATGTTGTAATAAAACTCATAATAGGCTTGTTTTGAATGGCCAGGTGTTTGGTTCTTTTCCTCTTCTACAAGATGCTGTGATTTTAAGTTGCTACTTTCCCCAAGGATTTTGGGAGGGAATAGGTTGTTCCTGAAGGCTTTGTTCTTGGCCCCTTTGCTCTTCACCTTGATCTTCAGGTAATTTCTTCAACTCATAGCTGAATCGATGATAGCTGAGGCTATCATGTCTCTGTGCAGATGATTCGCTAAAGTGTCACATTTGTCTTCTGCAGAGCTTCTGCGTTTTGATCTTGTATATTGGCTTATCTCTATAAAACGCCTTACAAATGTCTTCTCAGAGGAAATAGAGTGTTACAGAAGCTTCAATACCTTCTTTGGCTCAGGACCACACCAGGCAGGTTATTCTGAATTTCCTCCATCTCTCCAGGGTATTTTCTTGTTCAGGCTTTTCTCTGCTAACCTGTTCTGATTAATATATATTAAGTAAATCTGTCTTCTCAGTCACACTCATTATGCCTGTTGGTCCAGCCAAAAACACCTCTACTAACCTCCTTGTCCCTGAAATTCCTTTCTCAGAAATCCCCTGTAAACTTCTCATCGAGTTATTATATCTGATGGATACTTTTTGTCAGTCTTGAAAGCTATACATAACTGTGACCCTCTCTATTTAGCTTCACTTGCCAGGCTTTCCAAGGTCTCTTGTCACTTCTGCTCTGCTACTTGCTTGTCAGATGTTTCATGATCCATCTTTGCGCCACCTTCTCTGTGGCTCCCTGTGTGTTAATTTGTGACCTCCCTGCATTCATCTGCACAGGTCCCAATCCTGTCTGTTTTCTAAGTCCCTTCTGAAGACCTGTGTGTACCGTGCTGCGCAGTGAACCGAGCTGACAGATGTACAAATTGCTGACTGTTCCCTGAACCACGGTTCAGAAAAGTGTTTGGAAAATGCCTCCTATCTATATTTGCTGGCAGCACCCACAAAGCAATAATACTTGAAGTGGAAATCAGTCTGACTTCTTGGTACAACTTCTCCACTTGTAACTCCCTGGCATGGATGGCTGAATCATCTTCGTCTAAATAGACAGTACTGTGAACAGATGGTAAATAATTTACAAAAAGTGACGCTATGAGCAGGCCTGAGATTGAACTTCATGTCATATCTTTCTTACTGTCATAGATTGCGGCTCTGAATTACAGCAGACTATACTCCATTTATAAGATGAATTCTAAATCATTTAAGAGTAAATGAGACAAAGCTGAATTTCTTGAATTAGGCTAATAACAGGCAATGATCCCCCAGAACAAAGGGCTATGAAGGACCTGAAAAGTATTGCCAGAAATTCATCTTCTGCCACTACCCAGAAGCTCAGGTCCAAAGTAATGCTGAAGCTGCTTATCATTTTCACTTCAGCCGTTCCACTGACACGTTCAAACCCAGCACTAGATGCCGTGTCAGAAAGTTTCTTGATGTTTGAAGAAACAGCATTAACTGTGAATTCAGGAAGACACTGCAGGAGGAATAAATTCAATATTATAGAACTAGGGGGGCATATTGGTAACTGTGTGCTTTAGGACGGTTTACCAACAGTGATACCTCTGTAAACTTGGGGTGGCTTTGGTAGCGGTCCCCACTGCCCAGGATCCAATTCAAGAGAAATGAATGCCAGCATTCAAGAGAAGTGCAATGGTCCCCAGTTCTGGGTAAGTTACAAACCCGCTCCTGGTTGTAATACGTGGCTGAAGGTACTAAATGATGTTATTCCTCAGTTTATTACGGTTAATCTTGTAAACATATTTAGCTGCTTTGTTGTTGGGTTTGTTTTTGTTTTTACCCCCATCCCCTTGCACTAGTTAACTGAACTGTTGTTCTCTCTGAACTGTTTTAGGGGAAACACAGAGAATTAGTGCTTGTTTGATGTCATACTCCAGTATATAGAGCACTAATTATCTTTCAGTCCTCACGTGATTGCTTTGAAAGCAGAACCAAGATAAAAATGAAGGGATGCTTTGACAGCCAGCAATGCACATTTGCAAGTAACCGGTTGAAGGCTGCATCATCCTCAGTGCTGTATTTTCAACATGCAAAACTCTTGCTAGGGAGAAGGTGATGTGGGCCAGTATAACAGATCTTGGAGGGGAAAAAAAAAAAAAAGGAAAAAAAAATAGGTACAGTATGTTTTCTCCTGTCTTTTTGATCAGTCAAGTCTGTCCAGATGTTTGGCTTCTCCCCCAGCAGTGAAGGTATTGGCTGGGAACAGCTGCCCAGCTGCTCCCTGCAGCAGCTGTCTGTCAAAGGCCGTGTTCGCTGAAGATTGCCTGATCTCTTTTCGTGTGAAAACGAGTGTATCTCTGCTGAAGTCAGCAGGCCGAATATTGACTTTTACGACTTGAAGGTGTTGCAATTCTTTTGAAAAATCCCCTGTTCTAGAAGAGACCATTATTGACCTTTGGAGGATTCCACCATTGCTTTTCTCCTAATGTAGACACTTTTTCCAACTGAGATCTCATTTTTGGCAGTGTCTATGGATCTGTTGACAAGACTTTAGTGGAACCATTGCCTAATTCTGTGGCTTGTAGCACAGCCTGCCCAGACTAGCCATGCTGTGCACCGATAGCTGTGGTTGCCCTAAATAATTGCAGTTTTGCTGACCTTTGGGTATATGTACAATAGGAACCGTGTAACCCCTTGAACAGGTGCTTTCTTACTTACAGAGCCACAACAGTCCAGAGAGAAAATAGTTGGTAATGTTTGCTAGACAGATACTTAGTCCAGATGGTATCTGATGTACTATAGTCCTTGTTTAGCTTTAAGATATAATACAGGAGGGAGTTTTGTGGTGATTGATATGTGAAACGTCTTAGATTAAGCTCTGCATTATACACTTCTTTTAGATTCTTTCATAAATATTCTTTGAACTTGCTCCCTTTAATCAAAAAAGTCAGTGGTAAGGCTGTTCTGCAGTAGTAACAACAGTTCTCCTCATTAGTCATGAAGACAGACTTAGATTTCGGTCAAACTGATGAGTAGAAATTTTGTTTGGAATATCAAAGTAGTGATAATGTGGAAGTTTTATCACAGCAGTGGGTGATTTTATTTTTTTCTCTTTAGTCAGTCTTGTGGTTAATGGTACAACTTAGATGATGGTTCCTGCAGAAACAGAAAATGAGTATAATTCTGCCAAATGAGAAGTTACATGATTCATTACAAGGACCCTTAATTTGCCTTATTAATTTTTTAGGAGTAATTTGTGAAATCTATTAAGCATGGTAGTCTTGCTGAAAACCTAGTGTGATCTCAAAATTGCAAAAATTCTCAGAATTATTTTTGAGATGAGTGCTATCCTGTGCTAAAAATATGTTGCACTACTGCAATCATTTCTTAGCTGGATTCACTCCATCACACAAGCTCTTTATCTGAAATTGCTATAAGCCATAACATAAAGCTTTTTACTTGCACACATCTAATTGAGGGAATATTTATTTGGTGCATATTAAATTCAAACTGGCCTACTTCTGAAGGAATATTTATTACTTAAAATCTTAGTACTTTGAAGAGAGAAGTTTTAGAACAGCTCTTATTCATATGACAAAGTTAATTAGAAACTTGTATTTTAGTTCCTGTAATATTTGAAAGGCAGTGGTGTAGTGTTTGACAGATAGATACAGTAAATCATGATTTGGTGACAAAATTAAACTGTAAATGAAAATTTAACTTTTATTGGGTGCATTTTGAAACCGTTTACAGGATACGCATGGAACTTCACAGACAAATCTGGTGTGTTATAGCTTAGAGCTTATAGCACAGCAATGTCTATTCTGGCTTTTACAGCTTGATCATGCATTATGGATACATCATAAAATGGGGACATGTTCCCTGTTGTTGGCTTGGGGAAGCAGTGTGGCCGGCAATCCCCATACCTTCTTATAAACTCTTGGTTTTTATGCGTACAGAACAATGTCAAGAACCAAACTGTCAAGAACTAAAGCCGTGTCTCAAATATTCATTAAATACAAATGAACCCCTTAGCTCTCACTATGGCCATAAAGCTGTGCTTGTGATTTTTATTTGATCTTGTAGCTCAAGACCTGGCTCCTTCCACTGGGGATTCACCAGCTTAGTGCAATCACAGCCACTCGTCTTCTCCTCCTTAAGCCCCTCTGAAGCAGGACTATACATGTATTTTGATGAAGCCATCTTCTAGTAAACTGTGCTCTCTTGCTGATGATGAAGATCAAACTTAGAAATCAGCAGTAATGAACAGCAATTATTGGGCTGAGGCAGTTGTAGTTATATGCAGCACATGTTTAAAAATAGGTGAGAGAAGTAATTCATTGATCGTTACATAATATTGCAAAAATTTTGACGTTGCATGTCTTATGTGTCTGTGTAGTTGTGTCACAATGAGCTTTTTGTGCCTTAGACAGGGTTATGCTTAAGCCTTAGAGCTACTTGCTCTGTGATTACAGCTCCCCTTCACAGAACCAAGAGCTTTTAACCTGGAGTGCACTAAATCCCAACTAGTGTGCTCGGGATATTACTGGTTCATGGCGGGGTGGGCTTGGAGGAAGGTTTGGTGCAGCTCGTGTGAGGGTTGTGTTTCAAATAGATCACTTGTGAGTATTTTGGGTTATTTATTTATTTATTTTGCTTGTGATGTTTCTAAAATTGGTCAAAGTTTAAAACATATTCTTTGCTTCTACTGGAGTTCCTAGAGAATAATTGTTTTCACTGACCTGGACAGACCTCAGGCTTCCACTCAAAGGATTCTACTTGATCTAGGCATGTATAGACACATATGTGCAACCGTGTGTGTTTTTTCGAGAACACTCTGTTTCTACTTTGCGTTTCTGTGCTGTGTGCATAATGTCTGAGGTGCTGTGTAAAGCCAAAGCAAGTTACAGATCACACGGTATCAGCAAACAATTTGAAATTGGATGTTATGTCTTTGACTCTGCTGAGATGCAGCGGAGAGAATAACAATACTCTTAGCTCCTTTTGTTCAAAATTATATGAAAACTATTTCATATTATTTAAAGTACAAAGGCAAAGACAAATTTTGACCCACTTATAAACTAATGCAGGCCAAGGAAGAGATGACTATTGAGACAGTATCTGCTCAAACGATTCAAAGTCTTGACCTTCTGTCAAAGAGTTCTGGAGTGTAGAGGTGCACCTTATACTCTGAATGACTTCTAAATTATTAAGAGGTCATTAATGTATGTTGGAAGTTTTTGAGACTGATTTAAATATAAATGCAACAATTCAAAATTTAATGGGAAATAGGACATGAAACCAAAGTGAAGGTTATAGTAAATGAAAGGCAGTTTTGCAAAGAAGGGGTGCAACAAAAACACCAAGAAAATTGGACACTAGTGAGAGTTTGTGCCAGATTGTTTAGACTTTTTGTTCCTGTGTTTTCTTGTATATTTTTCTTCCTCTGACTTAGTAATCAACAGTGTAGTCGTATAGCTCTAGAATCATCAAGTGCTAGAGAACCTGCTCTAGAACCACCAAGCTAGAATATGCTCTAGAACCACCACCCTCCTAGAAGTATATGGTACTCCAGAAATCTTGCTGTGTTCAGTGGGATTATTTGTGATGTAAGGTAGTATGTAATACAGGGAAGGGACATCACAATCTGTCTCTCTAAATTAGCAATCTGTTACAAAGATCAAATTAAAATTAAGGTCAGATTTCCATTCTCCCTTGCACGTATTTGGCTGACATGCGAGTCAACAAGAGTTCTGTGTTCGATGCAAGATGCAATTTGGCCCTAAATTAATTTCATTAGTAAAACTGAAAGTCAAACATGGTGTGAATGAGACATCTGTTAGTCTGCTGATTCATGTCTAAAGAGAAATGTCATAAGGAATTTTAGAATGTGATACTGCATATGAGGCAGCTGCTCTGACGTCGCGGATCAGTCTGTTTCAAATGAAGTCTTAAACAATAAACCTTCTGTGATTCTTTTTGTTGTGAATATATGTCTTTAAAAATGCAGAAAAATGAACGTGTAACAGTGAAAATGAGATAGGAAGGCAGTGAAAGAAGCATGGAAGCTTTCCATTAGTGCTGACCCATTAAGCTCAGGTAAATTGTCACTGTCCTTGTAACTTAACTTCCCTTAAATCCTCTTGATGCTTTTCTTCTCCACCTTCCCCATGAAGAGAAGGATTAAGTTAGGTGTGGCAACACACAGTAGTAAAGAAATCATGTACGTGGGAAAAACTAGCTTTAAATGACAGCCTGTTACCCTCCTGTCTGAACTGGCATTTCATCTGCTTTTTCCATTTAATTTCATTGGATGTATTTTGTGCTGGTGCTTTTTTTCTTGCTGGAAATATTTGCTTCTATTGAATACTCACATAATCGCAAACTTTCACTAATGGTGACAAAATGTTATTTATTTATGTTTATTTGTTTTTTATTGGCTTTTATGACATCTGTTTCCTTTGGCATGTGAGCTTCCCTGCTACTAAAACTGGGATTTTGGGAACATGAGCTGAAACTGCAGTGGAATTACACTTAAAACTCCTCCACTTTTCTTTTTTTCCCTTTGTTTGTGGGAACCTGGCTATGCAGGGATGGCAGGGTATGTAGCATGCCTCTTTGAGTGTGAAATAAGCACTAGGAAGACAAGAATGTCAGAGCAATAACACTCCCGTTTTCATGCAAATTTCCCAGGAGTATGAGAGGCATATTGTAGATGACACATTAACAGGCTTGTCTGTAAATAGAATGTTGGTTTTTTTTTCAAAGTTTTCCTTGGGGCAGCAATGACTGTTCAATGCAACATAAATGGATGCATTCTCCTGATAGAATAACAAGAATTTGGAGACTGAAAGAGATATGACACTTGCCTCCTGCCAGATTTTGCATATCTTTTGTTTTTTCTCTAAATATATACCTAGATTTGAGGGCTTACTGTCTCATAGCAAGGGAAAATCCTCGTATCTGCAGCGCTGGTGATCTCTTTTAGAAGAAAGTCTTCTGCTGTAAGTTTGAGAGATTGTGAGTAATGAGAGCAGTAAGTGGATGTGGAGTGTCTTCTGAACATCGCTCTGCTGATGGAAATATAATAGAGAGCCTGTACACTACTGCGGTTCCTAGTGCCCACAAATACTGTCCATTGGATCCATTCTGCTTCATCATGCAGAAGCCTCGTAGCTGCCTGAGAGCCCATGGGGCAGTGAAGAGCTGTACTGCAAGCAGTGATAGAAATGAAAAAGCAAATGCAAAATACAATTTGGCCTTATTTTGAAGAGTGAAGTATATTTACTCTCCTCCTTGGCCCCAAGGGAAGTTGCCTTCCTCCTCCATATGATTTGGTAATTCAAAGAATTTAATTCTGCTTTGCAAAATATTTTACTGTTTGTCTAGTCATCCTTCATATTCTTTGTCCTTGCTCTCCTTTTATACCTGTTGTCAAGATCAGGAGCTTTAAAGGGTGCCTCTTTTCTTATTCAAGAAGGCACTGCAAATCAGTTTGAGCACTAAAACTCACCCTTTCACTCATCTCTTATTCCTTCTGTGTTGTCATTGCAGCACCCTGTGATACATATGGTCTCTGATCAGATTGTAGCAAGGCTATGTAGAATTGTGTTTTAGCCTCAGCAGATTTCACTGGCTGTGATTTGGCACAATTTCCATCTGGGTTATACATGATTCCCAGGTCTCTCCGTGGCAGAGGAGCAAGAAATGTTTTGTATTTTGACAGGTCTTTGTTTTTTAATTTACTTACTGGGATGAAGTTGTAAAATTGTCTGGGTGATGGTGGCGTAAGTTAGTACATCACTAGGAAACCTGGATTGCTACAGTAGTGTTCCAGGGACGTGAGCTATTCAAGCCCAGCAAATGTCTTCTGCTCTTCCAGGTGATTTACTTTCCACTGAAGCCGTCCTACTCCACTTAATTTAAACACACCTTTTAGCAGAACCTAGAATTTGAATTCCTCTTTTTTCCTTTTTCTGCCCCAAGCAAATTCTCTAAGTGCCAGGCAATTGAGCCTTTCTCTGATCCAATGAATATTTAAATATTTTATACAAATATTTGCAATAGATTAATTGAGAACAAGTGAGCAAACAAGAATAATTCCATATGCTGATGCTTGCTATAGTTTACTGGTAGTGGGGAAACATCGCTGGAGTTCCAGCACATGCTTTTGCAAGTACTTGTTAGGCAGAGTGAGTAGCTTTGATGTGACTGCCTGCCCTTTGAATATTCTGTAGCTCAGTAGTGTAAGGGCACTCGTTGAGTAGGAGATCCGGATCTGCCACAAAGGAGGTTTAAACCTGCTAGTCTCCAGGTGAATAATTGCTTATTTAAATTTGAGTTAAGTTAATGCACAATTTTTGGTCCTTAAAACTGCATTTTTGTCTTTTTAGTTCTTGGAGGTATGAGGAAGAGTGACTTTAGTGCTGAAAAGGACCATTTTGGACCTCATCAGCTTATGCTACAAGAGTCACCTGTACTTCTAAGGCCTTCTGTACTTCTGTGTAAGCCTGGAAGAGCAGAGAGGTGCTAACACAAAAACGCAGGAGATTGAAATGAGCCAATATACTCTGAGCACTTATTTTTAAGAACATGAAAATTAGAATGCACCATATATGGTAATTTAAAAGTTATATTGTGGAAGTCGTGACTTGGCATCTCTGATATGCTGGAAGACCCTGAACAGAGTCAAATGCCATTGTAGCCATTAGTTTCTTTGCAATAACTCCTTTCTTTCTGAAGTAGTAAGAGGGAAATAAAAGAAAATAAATCGAAAAGGAGTGTCTAAACTTTTTGTATTGTTTTACATGCTTGGCTGCTGCAAAAGGAATAATTTATGTTACTGCTTGATGTTCTAGTATGTAGGTGTGTTTAAATGTCAGTCGCTTGTCAAGCAACCACTTCTGGCTAGTACCGAACTGTTAAGTTAAAGAGTGAACAAAAAGACTTCTGAGGAAAAGGTAATGGAGCAAAGTTCTCGTTTGTGTGGGATTTTGTTCTACTTGGTTCTTTTATAAAGCCCTGAGATACCTGATCAAAGAGAGTGCATGGCAGAGCACACTGCAATAGGCCACAGGGCTTTTTGTCTCAGAAGATATCTCAGTTATGGAAGAAAATTGCTTGTCCTTGTTGCCAATCATTATTCTTCATTTGATGATAGGGTAGAATCTTCTGTATTTTTCATTCTAATCTTGGTCTTTCAGGATTGAAACCTGTTATCTTACTGTCTTTTAATTATTCTTGTTAATGGGGGTGAATGTAGACAGTTCTCAGCAAATAAGCAACATACCTCCATGAACAAGCAAATCTGGCAATCATCGTCCCGGCAATGCTGCAGGAAGCAATAAAGCGTAACAGTAAGCACATTACTCTTTCTGCATACCCTTGAATTGAAATCAGTGGCTCAGACTCATCAGTCACTGAAAGAAGGTGCTAATACAATATGTTTATCTTCTGATATATCAGAAAGACTTAAAACCTTTTTCTTCTGAAAACTGTCTTATTTTTCTTGGGTGAAACTAACAGTAATTCTGAACTGTTTTGCCAAGATGGGGGTGGGAAATGACAGACATAGCAAAAACCCTTCCCAAACCTAATCTCTAATTTGGTAGATGTCGTTAAACTGGAAGAGAGGTCAGAGCTGGCAAGTTTTGAAACATTGTCTTTTGAAGCTTAACTAAATATTTTCTTCTAAAGCTAACTGCTCCCCAGTCCTGAGTTAAACCTTGCCTTCAGCCAAAAGCAGAAATCCAATAACACACTTCTACAAAGCTGAAGCAGCTGCCCTGGTAAAGGAGTGGAGATTTTGTCCTTGATTTTCTCCTCTGACCACCCTCCAGAAAAGTAATCCAGAACATACCTCGTCTCTCAACACTTCAGCTCACTCATTAAGAACCGGACTATCCAATAATTAGTCAGTTGTATGTTGATAAACCATGGTATCTCTTCAGAGGACAATGAGCGGGACTCCCCAGTTGAAGCGAGAAACATTGGATTTCTGCTCTCAGCTCTTTTTCTGGATCTCCGGTAGAGTTGCTTGACCTTCATGAGTTTATTGAAGGGAGCTTAGTCAGTAATTTTTAAGCATCTGTCAAGGTGGAGCAACTTAGATTCAGGTGGTAGAGCTTCTTCATTTGAATTAAAAAATAATGAAAAACTGATCCCTTTTTTTCAATTAGATGAATAAAAGCATAAAGAATTTTTAGGTCAATGCTTGTAAGAAAACTTGTTTGGCACAGAGTATTAGTAAATGATAAAAACTGTTCACTGAGACTGCTTTTGAATGCCTTCAGCACTCTTATATAACAGATTAGAGTATTACAGAAACAGTTGAGGTATTATATTAATATTAGGCAGTATATGATTTAATCTCACAAATCAATTGGTAAAATGGCTTGCAAATAAGAAAGCTTAACTTCCTTATCTCTGGTAAGAGCCTTGAAGCTGTTGACTCAAATCCATGTCAGTGTGGGACTTGAGCTATGAGAGGTCTAGTGATACAGAGCAAGAATGGAGTATTTTGCACTGCAGTTCAGTTTTGTCCCAGTTTTATATTAACATTTGGTAGTCTGGTGCATGAGGAACAGCCCTCTAGAAACAGCAGTGAGTTCTGATGCTCCTGGATTTGCTTCATTTGCTTTTTTTTTTTTTCATTCATGCCTTACTATTTGAGAGATCTGTCAGACAGCAGAAAACAAGTCTAATGAGGGGTGGTTGAAGGAGCTGGGGCTGTTCAGACTGGAGAACAGGAGGCTGAGGGGAGGTAGACATCTTATCGCTGTCTACAACTGCCTGAAAGGAGGTTGGAGCATGGAGGGTGTTGGTCTCTTCTCCCAAGCAGCAAGTGATAGGACAAGAGGAAATGGCCTCAGGTTGTGCCAGGGGAGGTTTAAATTTGATACTAGGAAAATTTCTTCACCAAAAGGGTTGTCAGGTATTGGAACAAGCTGCCCAGGGCTGTGGTGCAGTCACCATCCCTGGAGGGGATTAAGAGACACATAGATGAGGTTCTTAGGGACATGGTGCTGGAGTTAGGTTATGGTTGGACTCGGTGATCCTGAGGGTCTCTTCCAACTGAAATTATTCTGAAAATGCGCTGCTGTGCATTGTTTTGGTGCTTTGAAGGTCGGTATGCTTAAACAAAATGGGAAAGCTAATGAGAAGCTCAGGTCGTCTGGATGGTGAGGATTCAGCTTTGCTCAGGATCTTGCCTGGTGCACAAACTCGGCTCTTCAGACCAAAGGCTTTGCAGGTCCCGTGGCACAGCCAGCTCAGGGTGCGGGGCTGAGTTCTCCCCGAGCCAGGAGCTTTACCGTGTTTGTTCTGCTGGTTGGTTGTGCTGCTGCTGCTGGTTAGAATTAGCCTAGAAAACCACGACACCGAGAGGGCTTTCTGAAGGGAATTAAAACATGATTTTGAGTTTGACTAAGCCAAGCATTCGCTGGAGCAATTACAGAGTACACACTCAGCAGACAGTCTTTGTGCAGCTTAGGGCTGATCCTCTTGCCAAACTGGGGGAAGAAAGCAGCAGCACCTACGTAGAGTGGGAAAGCAGCTGTTATTACCCATAGGTACAATTGAAAAAGATATGAGGGAGATGACAGATGTGAAGAGAACTTATGTCCTAGTAGGGTCAGTTATATTTAGATGCCCTGGTATATTTCTGTTTTGAAATGGCTTTTTGAGAAATAGCAGCCTTAAAAGGACAACCAAAGCCTAGCTGAACAACATGCTGGGTGATTATTAGTATTATTTTTTTTACATCAAACCTTTAAGGCAGGATAAGATTTACTCCACAGAGAAAGAAGGGCTGAATAAACATGTAGAAGCTTAAAGGTACTGAGGTTTTAAATAATCAGTGTGCAGTGTCCAGTGATGTCTGCTGAAATTTATGAAACAGCTCTGTAAATTTAGTCAGAATGGAATTTAACCTACACTGTAATTGCGGAGCTGGGGCTTTTGCAGAGGCAGTTGCCTCTGACAGGTTTGTACCAAAGTTTAAGGCTCTGTGGTGGTTTTTGTGTGTGTGGGTGTTTTGTTGTTGTGTTTTGGCTTTATTCTTTTTTTACTCACCCACGATGCTGCCCCTTGTAATTCATCAGCTGTTGAATCTAAACCTCCAGTGAATATTGCCAAACCTTTTCAACAAGTCCTTCAATCCCTTACCTCTCCCTGGCCTTGTTGACCTAAACTGAGCACTTACACAACTGCATGATGTGGTCCTGTGTTCCTGCTCCCCTCTGGCACCCTCACCTATTACCTTTTCTTTTAAAGCACAGGAGTAGTTCCTCGGGAGGGCACCTGAGTGTCTCTGTGGCCACGTAAACCCAAACCTGGTGGATTTCTGGTCATGGGCAGGGCCAGTGAGCTTTCATTTTTGAGAACAAGTTTTATTTGCTAATGAAATAACTAGTAGGAAACAAAAACCAAACAAACAAACCAACTGATAGAACAAAAATAAGTGGCAAAGTATTAGAAAAATGGTATTAGGAGAGAAAATGGTTGATGCATCTGTGTTCTTTCCTTGCCAATTTAATATTTTGGTGTAGATAGTTTTCCTTTTTGTTTGTTTGTTTTCCCCATAATGAGGAATTCTTGGCACTTGCATAATGGTGTGGGGTTTCTTTTGTTTGTTCACTTTAATGTAGGGTTAGCCTGGTTTTATTTAGTTAGTGCTTTTCCTTTTTAATTCATGTGCCACCAAATTTAGGCTGTGTGAGACTCTCAGATTTAAAGAACCTTCCCCTCCTCTCTCACCATTCTGGTGTGTCCTTATTTGCTGCCTTAGGTCTCTTGATTAGTAAGAGCCTGTTGGTTTTGTTTCTTTCCTTCTGTCCATCCCATCAGTACTCCCACAACTCCCTGTCTGTCCATTGGAGAAAAGCCCTTGTGTGCAACCAGCCAGGTGTGTGCAGCACTCAGAAGTTTTCCATCTTTTCCAGTATAAGCTACCAGTAGAGATTCAACATGTTTCTGTTCTCCCTGCACCCCTCTATGTCCAACTAATATTTTGGTGGTTCTGTGCTCAGTTTTATTTACCACATGTGGCTGTTTCTTTCTAAGTCATGGAGACAAGTTTGGGCCACCCTTAGTGCCGAAGCTGTTGCATGTTCTCCTAGGAAGTCCCTGGTGTGGTGTTTCTGATGCTACATCGCGCTTTTCCCATGTGTTAGCGCAGAAGGATTCATTGCAGATGAACAGGACAGAGGGATGTGCAGGAAGCTGTTCCAGGGTTTCATGGTCTACTGTGGTTTGACTCCTTTGTATTGCTTGAGCCAATTCTTGTGATGTTTAATCAGAAACCTACAGTACTGCTTCCCTGAAAGCCCTGGTTCCTGGAGACATGGGATTATACACAAAGGCTCTCTGGGTTTTTTGTATTTCTGTCTGGGTCGTTCGCCTTTTAGTAGAAGTAGATCCCTTGTTCCTTAGAGCTTTAGAGAAAAGCTTAAAAAATGTCACCCAGTAAGGTTCAAAACCTGAAGGGGAAATTAAAAAAACCCCTGTATTTCTGTATAAAAACACAAAAGAAAGAATCCTCTTGTGACTGTTTTAAGCTGTGTTTGTGAAAGGTCGGGGATGTAGTATAAAATGGGAGGTAAGTGTGGAGCAGAACCTGCAGATTTCTATCATCTTGTATTGCTTTACTCCTTTTCCCAAAAGAAAAATGAGAGGGGAGAAATAACAAAGAAACCTTTGAGGTGAAGTGTTGTTGAGGAGCGTATTGTGCGCATGTTAAATAGACAAAAAAAACCCAAACCAAACAAAAACCTGAAAAATAACAAAACCAACTTATTCCTCTGCAAACATCTGCTGCTCTTCTTTTTAAGTAGCTTTAAAATCATGAGCTAGATAGTGAGGAGGGTAGAATCTCTGCCTGCTTCTAGCTCAGAAATGAATATTTAGTCATGTAGAAAGGGTTTATGAAAGCAGATTCCCTTTTCAAAGATGATTGTCACAGTAGCTTAAATTGTCTGCCAAGCATCATAATAGAGTTTTACTACTGTAGGAAAACAAAAGCAAAAGATAAGCTTAACTCACTGAAACAAAAAGAGAACAAAGGGAGAAAAACATCAAAACAGCAAAAAGTCTCATTGATGACAAGGGAGCAAAGTGATTTCCATGCAAGCAACAACTTGAAAGGGGCTCCTAAAATAAGGTTAATACACTGAACAAAGATTCAGAGGTGTTTCCATTCCGCAACAGGGCTGGGATACTGTGGTAACCAGTGTGGGGAAATGGGCTTGTGGGCTCTGGAGCGAATGACCTTCTGTTGTCCGACGAGGGGCTCTGAAGGCAGCACCTGGGGCCACATGCCCACCCAAAAGTCTTGTTGGGCAGAGAAGGAAGGAGATTCCTGAGTGGGAGGAATCAGTAAGCCATGCAGACATAGCCCAAACCAATTTCTGGTAACTTCAGCTGGATCACTTGGCAAATCTTGCTCTTTTTCTGTTTTCAGTTGGTACTAAGGGAATGGTATAAGAAATTATTTTCCTTTCAAGGAGAAAGGAGATGTTTCCCTTTGAGATAAGCAGTTATGAGGCACTAGCACTATCAGAAAGCCAGAGCTCACTACCAGTCTTAATGTCACATAGTTTTTTCTAGTTCTTGCAGTCCCTAAGGCTTTGTATTTTGTTTTCATTTCTTAAATTGTTATAAATATTCATTATTGGATATTAAGTGAATGAGTGAATATCAACCAGGTGAATAATTCCTGGGACTGTAAGACATACTGTCTGTTGGGATGTAGCAAGCTATCTTAATTTCCAGAAAAGGAGCCCTGGTCCTACATGCACTTAGACATTGAGGCTTCCTGTAGTGAATATTTGTGTGTCTAGGCTTGAACACAGGATGTGAATCTGTGTGTTACAGTATTAGGATGAAGTATGGAAAGACTTGCCAAGACCTCACTGCAGTGTGCTACCAAACACCCTGTGAGCTCTGCTTTGCATTTGAAAATGGGGAAGGATATATTGTACAAAGGTTTAAAAATAGCTTGACCACACTACTTTTCATCTTGTGTTTGTGGTGGGATTTTTTTTGTTGCTTTGTTTTTAAGTTTGCAAACTACATGTAGAAAGAAATGACTGAGGCTCACACCAAGTTTTTCTGCCTGCACTGCCCCTTGGAGTCAGTGGTGATGCTACAAGTAGGCAAATTGGATAGTTGAACTTCATTTTTAGACTTGTATGATTAATTTGTGTCTCTCTTTGGAAAGGTATCACCAACATCTATTGCAGAGCAGTTACAGTAATCCTGCTGCTGCCCTTCTCTTTTGGCTGCATGAAGGACAGAGATAAGGGTTGATCAGGTGGCACCTCCATACGGTGAGGCCGCGGGTGAGCTGGAGCACCTGTGTGCCCCAGGCTGCTCCTGGGAGACTTCTGTTAGCTGCCTTACTTTGGCCATTTGTCCTTCATCTAAATTTTCAGCGTGACTTCATAACCAACTTACATCTGTGCTACAGTCATCATGGCTTGCTAGTGCAGATGGATGTCAAGCCAATCTAACTTTTTGTACAGGAGGATAATATGCTTTGCAGATAAAGGAGAAGCAGCTGTTACACATCTAGACTTCAGTATCTTGCTATGGAACTACTGGTGGGTGTTGAATGCAAACCTGGCTGGACTTATTGTTTTTTTTCCAGAAATGTATGGGGTAACATACTGAGCATGGCTTGGAAAAGGTCTGTCCTGGCACCAGTTCTGTTCATTCTGTTCAGTATTTTTGTTTCTGTAATGATTTGAATAACGCAGAAGGGAGTGTACTTATTGAGGTTGCAGATGACGTGAAGCTGGCACAGGATATAAATACATCACATAGTCTTAAAAATTTTGGATGTGACTCATTGAATACAAATGTAGGAACAATGACTTGTATTTGTGCAGAAGGCTTGCAAAAAAACCCCAAACCACCAACATCTGGATTTGTGGTATGTCACAAGCTGATCATGAGTCAGCAATGCCATTGCTCTAACACTTTTCACAGAAATCAAAAGTCCCTGTTGTGAGAAATGCAGTGGGCACGTTGGCTGTGGTACCTGCAGGTCACCTGGCTTCGTCCTTCTGCATCGTGCTGTTCCTGGGGCCCCTGCTACGTTATTGTGGCTGGTTTGGGACACTGAACTTCAAGGGAAGGTGAGGTGACTGAGTTGAGGCTGTTCACCCTGCAGAAGTTTGCCAGGAGGTGAGATAATAGGCTTCAAGAGAAATATGTGTTCTCTCTATTCCTGGTGGAAGAAGCTTACATGTAATCAGGTGTCAGGTACCAGGAAAAGCCAAATGGTAAGTCTGGGAAGATTTGGGCTAAATAGCTTGAGAGGCTGTGGGGTCTGTTTATCAGCCTTTAACAACAGGCAGGTGAGGTCTGTTAGGTTTATGGTAAACTTGGTGTGTTTTGGCTGTTTGCTGTGAATTACAGTTGCTATTGCAGCCCTGTTGAATCACTGCCTTTCTGGCAATGAAAGCCACATTAGCAGTGCTTATAGTGTGTCCTGTGCCTCCTGGAGGAGCGCTCACTGAACCTGTTCCCTTGGGAGCTGGAGGAACCGCGCTGTGAATGTTGGGCAAACTAAAATGAGGGAGTACGTTTTATTTCTCTATATCCATACTTTTGTCTAATCCCAATACAAACAGTTGTGTTGAAAGACTTTATAAAGTCTGTTTGTCTCTTTGCTCCCAATGTTGTGCGTATCCAAGGACATCACGGTGAGTCTGTATCTACGTGCTGGAGCACTGAGAAGGGTGTACTTGTGTCTGTGTGGTGTGTGTGAGAGACAGTGCTTGTCTTGGGAACTTCTCATTGCTGAGACTGGTGCTGCAAAGGTGCGGGAGGGAACTCTTATCCACTCCAAGGAGGCTTGTCTAGGGGCAATACATGAGTTGATTACCTACCTGCTTATGGTTTGCTGCTTCTGATGTGATGGCACTGCATGATTGCTACTGCTGCCTCCTCTTCAGTCGTGTTGGCACTACGTGATGTTTATAGGCCAATATAGTGACCTGAGACAATGAAGTGAGCGAAACTAGGCTTAACAATTAAAGAAAATTGTTATTTTGCTGAAGGCTTTTTTGCTTTTTACAACTACCTGAAAGGAGGTTGGAGAATGAAGGGTGTTTGTTTCTTCTCCTAAGTAATAAGAAATAGGATGAGAGGAAATGGCCTCAGGTTGCACTGGGGCAGGTTCAGATTGGATATTAGGAAAAAATTGTTCCTGGAAAGGGTTGTCATGCATTGGAACAGGCTGCCCAGGGCAGTGGTGGAGTCACCATCCCTGGGGGGGTTTAAAAGGTGTTTAGACGAGGTTCTTAGGGACATGGGTTAGTGCTAGAGTTGGGTTATGGTTGGACTCAATGGTCCTGAGGGTCTCTTCCAACCGAAATGATTCTATGATTTAAGGTTGGGTTCCCCACTCGAACTCACAGACAGCTGTACCAGCCCAAGTGGGTTTTTTGAGCAGGGAGAGGAATGAATGGAGTAGGAGGGCTTGAAGGATGCCTGAATTTCTAGTTCTGCCAGAAAAAGCACGGCTTGCTGCAGCACAGTGGCTCCCACACCCCCAGCAAATGGCTCAAGCACAACAGCTTTGGAAGCTGTCAGCTTCAGGTGTGCCACAGAGCCTGTATGTAGCAGGCAGGTATTATTGTCTGTCAAGGAGCAAACATGTAATTTGTATTGTCACCTATGCAAGCAATAAATTGCATGCTGTTATAGTCTTGAAGGAAGACATTTAAAGTCATCTAAACTTTAATGGAAACAAGATTTCAATTATTGTTGTAATGATAAGGATGAAAGTTTTCTAGTTTATCTAGAAAAAGCCCTGTTCTTTAATGAACCTCAGTAATTAGAAATGTACTAGTCTATAACTGAATTTCTAATGAATAATCTATACATGTAGCAGCTTCTGTCTTCTTTCCCCTTGTCCTTTATACAAAGTTCCCAGTGAGCTATGTGTTTCCCACTGTGCACTCATTGAGCGCACTACTGTCTTGCCATATGGTTGCCTTCCTCTAGCAATTAATAGGATTGTATGCAAAGGCCCCTGAATCTTTGGGGACTATATATTTGCTTGTGGTCTTGTCAGAACATGCAGCATTTCGATAGGCAATTTCTCACGTTTATGTCCACTGAATAACAAGTTGCCCAAAAGACAGCATAGTTAACATAATTGCGCAGAACTTAAACAGAGCAATTTGGTTTATTCAATTAAAAAATAGAGTGGATATGTCTTTTCAAGCTTCTTGGGTCATTTTCTAGAACTGTTTTTTTTATGGCTGGATGCATGTTTCATGGGTGCATGTAATCTGCTTCTTGGCAAATGCATTTACAAGGACATTATTCACAGGACGTTATTTCGCTGCATTATTTAAAAATTAATATGACACCAAATAAGTAAACTTGAAGGAATCAACTAACATTGATAGAGATGTAGTAAGGGAAGGAGGAGAAAGATTATGGAAACAATAGTCAAAGGACTGTATTTTAAAAAGGTATTAAATAGCAGTGTATTGACATTGCTAACCAGTGCGCCTTTACCCCTTTTACATGAGCACTGAAGCATTTGAAGAGTGTTTTAGATAATTTCCACACAGGTTTTTCTTCAGAGATGAAAAATATGGGCACCTTTTCAGAACAAATTTTGTCGGAGTTGTCGCTGCTTTGTGCTGCTGGAGCCTACTCGCGTGACATTTGGAAGTGGCCATGCATGATTTCCCCTGCTCACGGCTCTCGTTCCGTGCCAGGGCAGCGGTTCTGTGCTGAGACCCCCAGCACTCGCGGTTTGAGCTGCCCTGTGCTGGAGTGTCACCTCTGCCCTGTCTGTGTCACTGCAATACATGTTTCACTGGGCTCCCAGTTTTTGTAGGGGTGTCCAGGGAGTGACTGGTGGTTGAATCTGCCCTGGGATCAGTGAGACAAGTGTTGTGTTCTTGTGTCGATGGGGCATGCATGGGGTGCTCTTGTGGAAGGAGGAGTTTCAAGGGTGAATATATGGTTTGATTGCTTTAATGGAAATTGAATAATTTGGGCCAGCTTCTGAGTTTGTGACAATTCTGAACAAGCCTTTTGCTTTATAACTATTTGGACTGTAAACCTGTGGAAGGTGGAGCATGACCCCGCCTGTATATAGTGTGGTGTCTAGTGAAAAAAGGACTTGTTTTCTGCATGTCTCTGAGAATAATATTAAGTGTTATTTCTCGGGGGTATCTTTTTGGGTGGTGTTTATTCCTGCCAAAAGAAATAAGGCGTGGGGAAGATGTATTGCATTTCCTGCACAGAAATCTTAACAGCATTGGGGACATAGTAGGTTGACAAAGCTGACACTCCAAAGAAGTCAGTAGGTACTTTAGTGCACTGCTATTGTGGTGACTTAAGAGCTCACTTACCTGCCGAGGAATTCGGGAGGTTGTTCAAACCTTATTTTCCTTCAGCATATCAGGAAGGGGAGGCAGAGAGAGGATGATGGCAATTAATCCTCTTGTGATGCTGGAGATGATGGTTTTACTAAATCTATTAAGTTTCTGTGGGTCTGCCTGCAAACTGGCTTAGGGCAAGGGATTACGGAGCTTGTAACAAGGATCAGATGCAGAGTTGCAAGGGACTGCCACTGCGTCCTCGCCGTGGTGTCTTCTAAGGTCATGTCAGCACGTCTGCTTTACGTGCATGCCTTGATTCCAGGATACCTTCTAAGCATCTTGGGGAAAAGTTCTCCCCACACTACCAGCTTAAATCTGAAAGGTCAGTATCTGTATTTGTGTGGGTTTTTTTACTTCTTTTCCCTTGCCTCCCCTCATTTCACCCTGGAATGGAATTCAGCTATGCCCCATGAGCATCAGATAGGTTTGAGCACATACAAAGGATGCCGGGTTCATTTCTGTCTAAAAACCTGTTGAAACTACATCAGAAAATTAGGCCAGGGGTTTTAATACAGAAAATGCAGCTGTCACTCTGTTGTTGCTGTTAAAGATGCTTATATGATCTGACAGCGTTAATGAGTGGGTAACATCAGCTACGTCTAAAAAGCTATTGCACAAGAAAAATGTCTTAAATTTCATGACCATGGACACATTTTGGCATTTTAGTTCCCCTAAGGAGGAGGGTAACTTATTTATTTTAGAGTAACCCAAACAAATTTGGAATAACTGATCAGCTTGTGTTCATTTCTCATTAAATTGTCTTTAGGTAAAATGAACAGTGACTGTACCTGGACTTGAAGTAACTAGAGTGCTGTGGTGCTCCAAGAAAGGTTGATCTGTTTATAAAATGTGTCTGGTACAGGAAGATCTAACAGCAAATGAGTGAATAGCAGCTGTACTAATAAATTTTGGGCTTTCTATTTGGCACGTGAGTAGGTGGGGAGGCGTCGGCCCCCCTTCTATTGTGGCTAATTACGTTTCCCACATGACATTTCTCTCTCCTTGACATATCCCATCATTCGCATCAGTGATGATTGTCACCAGCCCCCCTGGCGTCTCCTGTGCTTGTTAGAGAGATGAAGCCATTTGTTTAGGGAAAAAAATCCCCAGTGTTGGTTGGTTGTTTTTTTGGTTGTGGTTGTTGTTTTTTTTTCCCACTGTCCTATTTTTCTCACCAACTTAGTTGAGATACTCTGTTAGGTTTTTATTCTTATAAACAAGCTTATTCTCCAGATAGGCTTTTCCCAGTGTCCCAGCCCTATTAGATACCTTGGTTTCCATGTGTTTGTTACCTGCGAGAGGAGTGTGTTTGACATGGTATTTAAAACACATTTATATTCCATACTTAATAGAATACAGCTGTTCTGTGTATTGAGTTTGAGCTGGTGAAGCTTTTTTTGAGTAGGCATTCTCTACATGTCTAGCTGTCCAAACAGAAATATTCTGTGTACATAATGTATTAAAAAATGACACCAGCTTCTTGTCTTCTGGAGGACAAGAAGGCTTTTATCATTTTAAAGGCCTCTCAAGGAAATGAAACAATACAATTGTACTGGTTTATTTATATTGCTGCCGTCGTACCAGTATTCCATTTAAATGGTTTTATTCCAGAATAAGAATCCACATGGAGGTAACAGCAGTACTAGTAGCTATTCCAGGAGCTGCTACAACCAAAATGAGCACAGTGAAGCTTCCTGGGAGATTGTTGACCTTTCGCTCTGGTACGAGGTGACCATTCTGCCTCATCTTCCTCTGTGTAAAGTCTCATAGGAATGGGATCAAGATTGTGACTTACAGGAGGGTGCTGCTTACTTTCTGTGGTTTCAACATGAACATTGCTGAACATCATCCAGATAAAGTCTCTGACCTTGTTTTTATTAATGAAAATAATTTTTCCCATGAAGTTCTCAAACTATGTCGAAAAGTTGTTTTACCTTTGCTTAGGCACTGCTGTGCCAGCAAATGTCCAGTTTCTGCCTCTCTAATTGCCTTTTAAACTCTTCCCCAATAACTAACTCTCACCTTGTTAAATATTCTAGGAGATTTGAAGTTTCATGGTGTTTTTACCTCACAGCTCAAGACTGAAACTTGGCCAAGGAATGGAAAATTAGATTTAGATGTGGGAAAAGGCTATTAGTGAGGATCCTTGTGTTATCTGTGAGCTGAAGGGCATAGGAAATTATACAGAATTATTTAGGCTGGTTGATTTTGAGGAGCAGTGGAAGGAGTGTCAGGGAGACCTGGCTGTGGGAGGGCAGCAGGGTGGTAGGTACAGTCTGGGGCACTCAGCATGGGAAGAATTAGACCTACGGCTGAACCTGGCTGAGTGCTGGATTAGCTGTGGGCTCATGGGAACAGAAGACTTGGCCATTAAGGTGAGCTGCTCAGCGCAACATGGTGGTGAATGCTAGATGGCGATTATTGATTCGGGTCTCAGAAGCTGGTGTATATATTGGATTTCAGAAGTGATGTGTTGGGCTGTCTGAGAGGAGCAGACAGTTTCTGCTTTCCCCCTGACAAGCGGATTCAGTTGTAAGACCAGCAATTGCAAAGCATTAAGCGTGAATGGATCTACCTGCCTGGGGCAATGAGGGTGCTGCTCTTCTGGAGGGTCAGCTTGTCTGAGTGGGGAAAAAACTCTTCTGAGATTAAAAAAAACAAAGCAGAACTTAAAACCATTCAAGTCTGTCCTTTGCCAAAGGCACTGCTGAAAAGTACAGTAAAGGAAGATGAGGGAATGTCATACATATCTCTGTATGTATGTATGTATAAAAATACATAGCTATATTTATGTGTGGGATGGCAGAGGGGAATTTGAAAAGGTTACTACTCTTGAAAGCTGGCAACAGATACTATGTGGTCCCATCTCTTGGATAGGTAAACTGGTATCAGGTGAGCTCCCTGCCTCTAATTGAAGAACATACTCCTGAAAAAGGTCTGTCAAACTTCTCTTGTACTGAAGTGTAAGATACACAAGATATCACATATCTGACTTAATGTTGGGATTTTTTTTGATTCTTTGTTAAACAGAAATACTGCAATAGTGCTTTAAATCTGTCTGACATTGGGCTCAGGTTCCCAAAGGAGCTGTGCAGCTAGTCAAAACCTTGTTGGACTTACATGGCGGTGCCTGATACTCTATCAAGATAGTGTACTTTGACCAAGTTCTAGAAATGAGTTACAAGTTAACCTGGAACTTCACAAGCAGGTTCCACGATAGCAGTGGTGCCCCTGGGTGTAATATATTGGTGGCCCCAGGGACTAAAGATTTAGTTAATGAAAAACTCTGATGTTGCCCTCCCTTGTTTCCTCAACTTGCACTGAATGGAAAATCCTCCAGGATTTTTAAAGAGATGACAGCAAAGGCTGGTAGATACGAAGGCAGAGGGACTGGAGGTATGAAAGCAAGCCCAAACTGCTCTTGCAGTCTGTGACATTTTACATAATAGGAAGGCACAGCAGTGAAATATCATTCAACTGTAATGCAATAAACTTTAACTGAAGTATAACAATGGTTTGGGGAATTCTACTCTTATTGGTATAAATCTGGTGATTTCAGCAGGGTTATTCTGATCCAAAATCGTGCAGTTTAAAAAAGCTGTGGTCCTCTATTTCTTTAGAGCTCTGCATATCAGAGCACTTAGGATGAAATCACATCCTTGTTGAAGTCAATGGCAATGCTCCCACATTTTTTTATGGTGTCAGATTTCATCCATTGCAAATTGCCGAACATTATAGAATTCAGTCAGATGTAATCAAAATATAAATGCAAATTGATATAATCTCATAATGTAGCAAATACAGGGGGAGTATCTTGCTAGTGGTGGTGTGAAAGTCACATCTGTGCATATTTTTAATGCACCTATGCTGTGATGAACAGATTTAGATACCATGTCATTATGATCACAGGGGAGATACGTTTGCACTGTCATTGACTGATTGCCTCTGCTTACTTCTTGTTCTTTCGTAGTAAGAAATCTAGGGATCACAAGGCTGAAAAAATAATCTAGGTATTTGTGCTGTGGTTTTGCATGCTGGTGACCTTCCCTCCACCGCCTGCATGTCAGATGTGCTGCTGGATGGTGAGAGGCAGCGGAGCCTCGTTCTTCAAGGAAACCGAGGGAGGGGAGAACAAGCACCTCTCCATTATCAGGGAGTTACTGTGGCGGTAAAATTACGGAGTGCTGATTAAGTATTGGCTGCTTCAGAGCCCTGTGTAGATCTTCTAAAATCAGTGTTATATTGGATAGTGTTTTGAGGTAATATCTTGAAATACAGGAAATACTTCCCAGAAGCTTTTGAAAACTCAACCTGACTTTCACAATGCTTTCCAGAGAAAAACTTGATAGGAGAGGGAGTGCTGATGATGGGATTTAGGTGATTTACTTAGTACAATCAGGCAATTCACTGATTAAATGGTTCTTGAACCTTTAAGATAATCATAAGTTAAAAAAGCAGAACTGCTATTTTAAAACTCAGCCTTTAAAAATATTGAGGGGGAAGACAACCACTTCCACATCATCTGAGTCAGCCTGGGAACCTTTGTTATTCAACATGATTCATTTTAGCGAATGCGGCTTGTGAATCAGAATGGGGTTGGGGTGGTGAAGAGGGGGAAAAGTATCCCAGTTTGTCTTCCAAGCAATAATCTTCCCTTGAAAGCTGATTCTTTCCTCTCCTTCCCTGCTAACATAATGGGATGTAGCAGTGGATGAAAAGGACGAATAAGCTAGTTGGTGGAGTGGGAGACAAGTAGACAGTGATGAGGTAGTCTTGGAAATGGTTGTGGAGTTGCAGAACTGTCAAGTATTCTAAGAAAATGGGATCAGTGCGTTTCTTCAGTGTGAACCAAAAGGCTTATATGGATTCCGAGGAGGAGCACAGGTGGGGTCTGCAGGCAGTTCTGGGTAAAATGAGCTATATATTTGTGGTCCGTTATTTGGGAAGCTTTGATTAACAGCTCTCCATGTGGTTTTGGAATCTGTTCAGCATTTCTTGTCACCAACTATTATGGGGCTGAGGAGAATGTCCCTGCTGTTAGGGCAGCCGTAAAAGCAAATGTGAGGTAAGTATTTCAGGTAGCATGGTGAGTCTCTTCCCCTAGGGTTTTGAATTAAAATTTCTCTGTGAATGGGTATGGTGGTCAGAGGAGAAAAGTCGGCAAGACTTTCTCAAAAGAGCTAATTCATCATGCTGATGCCTGTTATAGTGTGACATGAGATTCCTTTTATGCTGTATCACCGTGACTAGAGGTGTTCCCTTCCTTTGTAGTGGTGGCTGGAAGCTAACCAGGAGATATGAGCTTATGTCTCATTTCTGTAATGTAAAGCCTAAGTGCTACTGTGGGGCTTTTTAATAGTTAACTGCTTCTGTGTCAACATATTAAGCTGCAGGGTGTCCCCTAGGTGTTGTAAATTATCCTAATGACAAATTTAAAAATATTTTGTAGGAGTGTACCTGCACCAGCAGGATGGAGAGTGGGGAGAAGGAGGAAAAGAAAGGCTGTGGGTTTTTGCCTCGGCTTGTAATAAAACCTGTATAATTGAATATGTAGTAAATGAGAGCATCCTCTAAGGAGAGTTGATGAGCAGAATGACAATTTAAGCTATGCAGTTCAAGCTTAAAACCAGGAACAAGAGCAGTAAACATACCTGGTATTAGGTAGCCAGATCACAGAAAGTTTAAGACTTAATAAAAATGAGCAATGTTCTTTCTTTGGGAACACATAAAAGAACGGTCTCGATTCCTGTAGCGTTGTATCATGTCCTTTCTGTGTCCTTAATCAGCTGCAGCAGAGGCTTGGAGTTCAATACATATTGACTTAGAGCATATGCTGAAGTCTAAACTACTTGGGTTTCAAAACTTCAGTTGTCAGGAGTAGCATACAAATCTGGGTTAAGCTCTCTGTTCTTTTAAAGTTACTTCTGCAGTGTAGTCACACTTTTAATTCTAACATATTAAACTTTGAGATGTTTAAAAATCCATGCATCCCTACCAATAAGCAGCATATTGGAAGAGCAAGCGTATAACTTATTACACAACTCTGCCTTTAGAACGGCTTTGCCTGTGTCTATTAATCTCAGTAACATTATATACACAAAATATATTGATAAAATGTTAATGACCTAACTTAATGCCAATAAAAGCAGGAAATGAGGGTGTAGGAGTTCAAAGTGTAGCGTTCTTTAGCCTTCAGTCTTTCTGGTTGGTTTATTTGTTTGCTTACTGATTACATATCATTTTTTTAATTCCGCCCCCCCCCCGTTCCTCGCATTGCTCCAGACTGTACGCAAAAGCACACGTTGTGCCCAGATTCTAAAGTAGCTATTCACACATCAGAGGATGAGAAATGCTTTCAGATTGGCCAGTGCACAAATGTTTGGATATTCTGATCTCCTTTGGCAATTTGTTCTGTTCTCTGGGCACCTTCTGTGCAGGTTGCCTGTTGCACCACTGCTTCAGCCAACAGTCAGTGCCTGCCCTGCCCTTCCTGGCAATGGCAAATTGAGTTGTCTCACCGCACAACAATCACTTCTTGCTTTATTTAAAAGGCAGCTGGTACCTTCACAGGTTTTCCACTGGGAGTAAGAGCACACCAAGTTGAATGATCTTATTTTGGAGCTTCTCAGAATATCTATACCTATGATCAGTAAAACCAACAGCAAACACTTTTAAATGGCTGCTGAGCCAAATTTTGCTGCTTGAACCTGCACAGCACTGTGAAACCTGATGGATTTCTGTAGCTGGAACTCGGAGAGAAATGAAGTTTGGTAAGGTATTAAGTCTTCCAAGTATGTCAATTAAAACTTAAATCTGAACTCTGCAGCGCATCAAATGGACAGAGGAGAAACAGAGCAACAAAAATCAATATAAAAAATAGTTCATGCTAATGACATTTAACAGCCCTGCCCTGCGGTGTGTTCTCATTCGGGGAGGAGGCAACTGTATCAGCTATTGAAATCTTACATAAAGTGTGAAATGAAGAATGTGTGCTGGAGGGCATCAATATGAATCTCATATATTTTAATTTTTTCCCCTCCTGATTAAACCAAACAAAGCTTATGGTGATCCTCTTGAGATTTTTCTTGAGAAGAAGGGAAAAATGAACTGAATCTAGAATCTGTATATTGAAGGTTAATTCTAATAAATCAAAAAGCAAAGATCTTGTAATGGGAAAGTATTTTCTGCACTCACCCAATTAGATGTTAGAAGCTGGATAATGGAATAATTGGAGTTAGTCAATTGCTACAAAGTCGTAATAGCTAGAGTACAACTAAGACTCCAAGGCAGTAAAATGCCAGTGGTAAAATAATAAAACCATTATTTCAATAATAATCTCAAGTTAATTAGAATAAGGCAGTGCAGTGTATTTTTAATACTAGACAAAAACAATTAGCATAGTACTTAGTAACAACAATAACCTTATTATCTGAAAGACAGAATAGGATTAATACAACACTAAAGCCTTGAAAACCCTATGTCAACAAAAGAACACAGAGGGAAAAGTAATTTGTCAATAGCCCAAGCCCCAGCACAAGTTATAGAAACTTCCACCTCCAAGGAAAGGAAAACTTGGTTGTAGCAGATGTATAGCTGAGTTTCTTAATAAGAATGTGGTCTTTGTGCCAAATGTTTATTTGTGTGGATTCATTCTTCACAAAATGTCTTGAGTCTGTTCTGATTATTCTTCCCTTTTTTTTTTTTTTTCTTGGCAAGATTAAGACATGATATATCCCCACGTGCCTGTCTGAGTACAAAATAACTAAAAGTTAAGGCTAGAGGGATTATTTAAATTACAGTTCGACCTCCTGCAAAGCACAAAATGGAAAATTCTGCTGAATTCTGCCCTGTTACTCCAGGCTGACATTGGAAGCAGTTGTGCTGTAGATGCCTCAAGTTTCAGGACTGCTTTACACGTGCAACATCAGTGTTCTGACCCCATCACTTCTTAATGATAGGGAAAAAAACTGCAGTATATTTTGTTGCAGTTGCTCTCATAGAGATCTGGAAGGCTGAGGTTACTTTTAGCATTCAAAACAAGTATCATCCTATGGCTACAGCAAACTTTCCATGGGGATGTGTGAACATGACCTTTTTACTTGCAGTCAAGAACAAAATGCTGATTTTTTTGTTCTAAAAATCTTTATAGTTGCTTTCAGGATGATCCACTGAATGTTACGGCATTTTTACTTTGGTGCTTTTGTCCCCTGTTGGCTTCTTGGATAGTTAAATTTTCAGGCTTTGAGATGGAGGAAATAATCTGCTCACCCTGACCTGCACTGTTACTCAGGAGGAAGGTGGGGTAGTACTTGTCAGTGAGGGCAAACAGTGACTAGCAGTAGTTTTTGCATTGGTTCAAGTCCTTTAAGTTTCACTGTCTTCCTGCCTCTGGCTTGCATTTAGCTTCAGGCTAATCTTGGATCAAGAAGCTGGTCAGCCTGTCATCTCACCGCCACCCTCCTTTTGAAATTTTAGGAAGGCCTTAAAGTCTGTGCTTAAGGATGTCCAGGCACTATCCTTGCAGGGCCAGATAGTTTGCAGTTTTTGTGCTGAAATCTCCTTTCAGTGGTGCCCAACGACAGGATGAGGGGCAACAGGCACAGGCTGAAGCATGGAAGGTTCCATCTGAATATGAGGAGAAACTTCTTTACTGTGAGGTGCCAGAGCCTGGACCAGGCTGCCCAGAGCGGGTGTGGAGTCTCCTTCTCTGGAGACGTTGAAACCCGCTTGGATGTGACCCTGTGTGATCTGCTCTGGTGAACCAGCTTTAGCAGGTGGGTTGGACTGGGTGATCTCCAGAGGTCCCTTCCGACCCCAGCCATGATTCTGTGGTTATTGTGGAAGAGCACAGGGGAGAGGTTTTCTGCTTGTGCTGCCTGAGCCATTGCTCAGCGAAGGCAACAGGGAAGGTCTTGCTGGCACAAAGGGCTGGGAGGTGCATTTGGCTCCCCTGCTGGGACACCCAACAAAAGCTAATCCATTACTAAATGTTATAGTGCAGCTGTCTCATGATAAAGACTGTCAGCTCGGCTGAGCCAGAAGTGGTGACCTGAATGGGAAAAGCCTTGAAGAGTTGTGTGGAGAAGGGATGGGGAAGGGACACCAGGTGACTGAGAACATACAAATCTCCTGACTTGAAAGCTGCTACTCATTGTGGTATAAATCAGGAGCGATGGATGTCTGTGAGCTAGCTACAATACTTAATTCTTCCTAGAAAATCTTGGTCTTTCTGTAATATGTTTTACACATGCTTGCATTCTGGCAGATTTGCTCATTAATATTGGTAAAAGAAAGGCAGTGGTTTTGGAGAAACTTGGCTGTTCAGAGAAATACCAAGCATTCCTGCATAGCTACAGATATCTGGATTATATCTGCCACATTGCAATAATATTTTGCTATTTAAGCCCCAAGACAAATTCAGGAACTGCAGCGTAGTCAATAAAATAAAAAATTGCTTGGTGTGGATAATTATGGCACTGATCTTGCATTACATTTGAACCTACATGAGACCCTGCTGACTTGAAAATGTTAGTTATTTCCTTTTCTTGTAATGCATGTTGCACTGCTTTGGTCTAGCATACTGGCCAAAAAAAGGGGCCATGGATTTGTTCCACTGTGTCTATTCTTATTTTGCAGTACAGCTATTTGATAGTGACGAGGTAGTTTGTGTTCTGAAACCATCTAGGAGAGGCACTGTAGGAAGAAATGCTCTAAAAGCATAACTTCAGTTTATTGGAATGGGGTCTTAGCATTTTATTCCTTTTTATTATAATGTATGATTTTGCTGTGAGTTGTGCATTCCTCTTGGGTTCTATCCCTGGGATAACAGCTGACATTTGGTTGGGGAGCGTGGGCTAGTGGAGGACATTAGGAAACTTCCCCATTCTCTGTCAGGACAGTTTCCTCTTTAGATAAAATAAGAATCCTAATGAGATGTGTCATGTGATTAATTTGTAGCATTTTACCTCCTGTTAATTATAACTTACCGTCTGGGGAATCAGTAAGAGGGCAAAGTCTCACGTACAATCAAGCATTTGAAAGGATCAAAATATATAAGCTAATTCCCACAAACCTATCTCAAAAGAGAGAGGCATCTCCCAAAGGCCCTTTACATGATGGGAAAGCTCTTATTTTCAGCAACATCCTAATGTCTGTGTGTTGCTTGAGATTGTCACGATGCTGTCAGCCGCTGCAGACATATGGCTCCAGTTGATTTGTCCTGACAATAACAGTTACCAGCACTCATTTCTCCACACTAGGAATGAGGCACATCTGTTATAAATTTGTTGACTGTCAAGGACCAGTAAAGACCTATCTGAAAAACATCCTTTTTTTGTCTCATACTTTCCCTACTTTCCCCACCCCCTATTAAGCATGGCTGTGGCCTGCTGTCCAAGACCCCGCTATTTAAAGGTCATTTCCATGGTATGGCGTACATCATGGACATTGATTTTCATCAGTAATATATTGCTGTGACAAAATAATTCCTGAGCACACTTGCTCATTTTATTCTGGGAATTATCAGTTGTTCAGAGAGGGTTCTGCAGCTGGTTTGGCTTCTCCTCAAAGGCAGTAATTCTGCCCTTTAGTCCCATCTCAGACTATAGATGATTATTGTAGTGTGTACTTTTGCCTTTGAACGGCTGACAGAGGTTTATTTTATGTTGAGTCTGGGCTAGAAGGAACCTGCAAACTATAGTGGGACCTTACAGAAGAAAAGGTGTAATCTTTTACAATATGGCAAATATACACACAAGTGCTTTTCTTGCTTGTAGGTAAGTGTTATAAGGGAATACGCAGCATAAGGTTATCCCCCTGCCACCCAAACCCCCTGTGTTTCATGTATATATTCTATCAGTTAAATACCTGAATGCACTTTCTGAACTAGTGCAGTTGTTGAACTTCTGTCATCACCCTGTGTTTAACTTCTGAAGGACAAATCTCTGCAACTGCCTGGATGGAATATTCCACTGGCGTTCAGGTCTGATCCTGCATTTTAATCCTGATTTGGCTGATGGCCATCAGATGATACTGAGTAATGATTTCTCCTCTCTGCACCTCTCTTTTTCCAATGCTGACCACTTTTGCAATGGTATCTAACATTGTACAAGACTTCTTTAGAGCAGTTTTATCTAGCTGTGACGGAAGACTTTCCACGTGAGATGCGTGAGCTGTGTGGAATACGGCGATGCTTAAACATTTCTAGAGAAGCGTGGGCCAGGTTTTGAAGTGCTGCATGGGACTGCTTTTTGGGTTCTGCTTTGCTGCCCAAGCAGTAGAGTAAAACAAACTCTGTGGCCTTTTGCTACTATTTCCCAGTCTGTAAGCCACACTGTGTTCCTATTGCTCGCATCCACCAGAGGCAGAAAATGTGTATATCTAACAGATACCGGAAGTTGACCTCTTGGTGCTGCAGGCGAGACGTGCCTTCAGTCCAGGTGGAAGAGGCAGTAGGATGGATGGGCGCTGCAGGTATTTTGCTGCTTCTTTGATGGGCTTGATGGCTCTGTACTTCACCTGGCATGAGGATGGCTGTGATAATCCAGAGCAATAGGCTCTACCTGTTACCCTCTGCCTCAGCTGGAGAACATGCACCTTGGCTTAGGACCTTTGCCCTTAGACTATGCGAAGATGCACATTCGGCTGTCTGGTATCGATGAGGCTTAACAAAGTTTAGTTTTGCGTTTTCTCGGAGTTTGAAAAAAAATCGTAAAGTTTTCTTCCTTCTCATTCACTAGCTGAAGCTGGGATTCATAACCCTGTATCAGAAATATTAATTTAAAAGAAAAATCCTTTTCCTTCATTTTAAATTAAATTTAAAATGAAGGAAGACATCTCTATTCCTCCCGTGGTAATCTTTCTTTTGTTTTTAATACAATGTATTAAACATCATAAATAGAAATGTAATCTTATTAAAAGACATGCAGCAAGTGCTACTTTATTAGAAACTTTCTTAAAAGAATAATTTACCAAGTTGAAATATTAATGCAGCTGGCTGGAAATTGCAGATTTTTACTAGGGCATTGTCATTTTTTAAAAAAGCAAATTAAAGTAGATATATTTGAAAGAAGTCAAACTTCTGATTGTGCAAATCTTTTACTAGCATGTTGTGGCGCCACTGTATCTTTTTAAAAATATTTTTTCAATTAAAAAACCCTCTTTAATTTAAAATTTATTCAAATATAAATTAAAAAAAAAATCTGCCCCCTTTTTCCCCAGTAATTGTAATCTGCATTGTTTGTAGGTGGAGTAGGATCAAAATTACCATGGTCTCATTTTGACTGTCAATTGACTTTTGTATATTACAAATAAACTTCCATCAACCCAAGGCCCTTGCCTGTGAATGACATAGTGTATGTGTAACACCTTCTCACTTATTGAATTCTAAAGGGCATGAATGCGGAGTGTGCTGAATATCTCAGCTGTGTTAGACATTAGTGGCACTTAAGAACTTGCAGCCCTTTCAAGGATTTTTCTCCCTGACTTGACATATTCCTTTACTGTGACCTGAGAAGCACCTTTTTCCTTTCCTTACCTATACAGAAAATAACAAATAGTTATTGATTACTTGTTACTTAATGGGCTCTAATAAATTTACGCTTACAGTAAAATTTTCAAATGAAGTGTTTCCAGATTAATTGGGGCTCAGTTCATTTGCGGTTAACACTGCTCTGCTGCAGTGGAGTGGCTAAAAATTGCAAAAGCAGCCTCCTGCTCTGGGTCTTTTTTTTTAAATTATTATAATATTTAGGCTTATGTGAGTCAGGTTATTGATAAGTAAGTAATCAGTGCTATGACAGATTCATGAAGTGTACTTTGCAATACCAGTCTATGTGATGTTTCTATGTGATTTAGCCTGTGTTTGGGCTCTCTCCCCATCATCTCCCATCTGCTATGGCCATGCTTCTCTGCAGCAGTGGCTTCACGTTGCTCGTCCTTCTGCTCCAGTTACCTGGGGCCAGAAGAGGCTGTTGTGTTCCTGTCCCAAAATATTTGATTTTTCTTGACTGCCGTGAGCAGTGTTTTTTTGTCCTGCTGACCTGTCAGACCTACCACCTGAATGTGTTCTTCAAGCCAGACCTTTCTCAGTGCAGCCAGGCTGTGTCTGAGTGTTTCAGGTCCTTTCCGCACGACAGCTCTAAGCAATAGTTGTCCTTCTCCATCCACCCAGCTACATACCTCCTCAGGGTTTTGTCCCTGAGCAGTTTTAATGACCTTTGCTGGTCTTGTGTCCATTTAAAAAGCTGCTGGGAAGGCTGTTTTTCAAGCCTGTCTCTGAGCCTGGGACCTCCTTCCTCTATTGCACCCACCTCCTTCACATTCCCCGCGTCTCAGTCGTGTCACACACGTCCTGATTCCACCTCTGGCCTGTTGATGCCCGTCAGCTGTGAAGCTTCAGCCTCTGTGTCTCTTTTGTGTGCATTCTGTGTTTTCTGGGGGCGAAAATGAGGATTGTTTGCTGGGATTTTTGTGGGCGTTGGGTGGTTGTATGTTGAACTTCCAAAATCCTCACAGGTCCTAGTAGCAGTCTTAATAGGATAATGGCTAGAGCCAGCTCTGCCAGAAGCTAAGCTTCTTGCAGTTTCTTGGTATTTCAGCAGATCTGCTTATACTAACTTCTTATCTCATATTTATATCTTTTGGTTCCTTTCGGAGCAGTGCAATAATGAGGAATATACTCCATGTGAGCAAAGACGGTCTCTGTATGTGCTGTGTTAACATGGATAATGTCACTTGCCGAATGTGCTCTACATCAGTCTTTAGTTTTCTGCAACTTTAAATCTAATCACGTACAGTAGATGATATTTTACTAATCATTGTCAATTTTTTTTTATAGCTATTTCAAGTCCTGTGTTCAAATCGGATTTGGTTGTCAGTTGGCAAGTAGCTTGAGTATATAGATGCCTCTTTGTAATACATCAGTTTGTTCATCAGAGAGAACTACAATGTCAAGAGTCCTTTTCCCCCCGCCCTGAAATTTTGATGCATGTTGTTTTGAAGAAGTCATGAAAGGATTTAAATCCAAAGCTGAAAAGCCTGACTGGAACTGATTGCTTTGAGCTTCTTGTTTACAAAATACAGATTGGGGGTTCAAAAAAGAAAGACAGGAACATGAGGTTTTCTTAGGAATAGTCTTACTTTTGATTTCTCTAGTGAAGGCTGTGGTCTCTATGGAGAATGTAAAAAATAATAACAATAAAAGCATATTTAATGGTGACAACTTTTTTGGTGGAAAACTTCTTTTTTTTTATAGTCTGTGCAGTATTGTCAGAAGTTCTTTATAGTTGTAAGATGCAGGTTTGCAGGTCCGTTTCATGGGTAGGACAAATACTGTCACAGAACAAGCACTGATAGGCTGTCAGTGTTGAATGTATTCATTATTTAAAAAGTAATTTCCTTATTATAATGCATTTTTAAATTGTTTAGTGTAAGAGAGAGTATCTGTTGTGATATTAATATCTCCTTTTTGTGCACAAACTAGAACATAGGATATTGCCATAAAGAAATCTTTTCAACATTGCATAAAAGGATGAATCTGTTTTTTAACACTGACACTGGCTATACAGGAGATGGAATATTGTTACACTTCACAGTGAAAGCATAAAAGAAGTAGTCTAAAATATGGAAATAGCAACTGTGGAACACAGACACACACTTTGGAATTAATTTGCCTGGGGAAAGTTATTTTCTTGAGTAATTAAACTTTCTGTGGGTATTGAGGACCTTGCTGGGGCTTTTTGAGTCAAGTGGGGACTAAGTACAAAGCTGTATTGTAATTAAATAGGCAAACCAATCTGTCTGGGAAGGGAGAAACCTGCAGCAGTCAACAACCTTGCTTGTCTGCAGGTAGGCTGAAGTCTTTGTGAAGATTCTTATGATCCTTAAGAAAACAATTACATTTGTCAGGCTGCGGGCTGTACACTAGATCCATCTTCAACTGCACAGTGCTTTTGTTGTGTTTTTTAGTAATTTAAGTGCTTGTAATAACTGTAGGATTATTAACACTGGAAACTGGGGAATGCTGCAGCGTGGTTGAGACTGGAATAGGAAGGGAGTGATGTTCTGTGCCTGAGCCTTCCCAAGAAGGGCTGCTCTGGGGAATTGGAAGCTTGGGCAGCTTTCTTCTGCCCCTGCCCAGCTGGCTTCTCTCCTGTCGGCCTGGCAATGTGGGACCTGTTCAAACTGGTGGGGAAGGCTGTATCCCTCTCTGCTCGTGATCACTTAGACTATGGTCTCTGTTCTCAGCCAGAGGTGACCTGCAGTGGCACTCGAGCAAAGCGTGTGTTGTTCCCAGCACTTGTGTGCACTGAGCGTCTCCTCTCAAACTTGGCTCTTGCTTAGAAGATGGTGTGCATCTGAGGTCCTGCCGTGCCCACCGCAAGGTGAAAGCATCCCTTTGTTCCTTATGGAGCTCTTCTTTTCCTCTTCTACTCTCGTGCTGTGAGAGCTCTTCTTGTCTGAAGATCAGCAATTCTGAGTGCTCTAAAAACTTACTCTTTATGAGGCCTGTTAAGAAAATTTATGTATGAAACAAGGAGGTAGAGAATGGACACAGCATTTGAGACTGGAGAGGTTATGAGCATGAGCACGCCAAGGCACGGCCAGGCAGGACTGAGCAGCCTGTGCTGGGCTGTCCAGTCTGGCATAGAATAGGGCACAAGGTTGGTGTTAAAGATGCTTTGATTCATTCCACAAGTCATGTGTGATCCTGGATTGTCCCTTCCTTCCCCGCACCAGGTCTTAGATATTTGGTTAAGAGTGATTTTTTTTTTTTTTTTCCTTTTGGGTTTTTGTTGAGTAATGGGCCTCAAACAGCATGTGGCACTGCAGTGACAGTCTTGCCAAAGACTGTCTAAAACTGAGTTATTGCTTCCAGTATCTCTGTGCATGTGCCCCAGGATAGCAATTGCCTTTTTCTGCAGTGGTATTGCAGTATGAACTTTCATCTAATTCATTATCCACCCTAATGCCCAAGTCTTTCTGCATTACTGCTTTCTAAACAGCAGTCTCTCACTTCATTCCTGCACTGATTATTATTTCTCCCCAACTGCACTGCCTTCCATCCATCTTCAGTGGAATGTCTCACATCAGCCCATTTCGCTGAGCTTGCCAGACAGCTGAATATTTTTGAGGCATTCCTGCTTGCTTCTCCTCCTCCTGCTTTAGCATCATTTACATTTATTGAGTATGGCATGAGTTGTGTCCTCCAGATGGTTAAATTGGTTGTATAGGAAAGAACAGTGACCCTGTGCCTTTTCAGACTGTGCTGCATACCATCGCTCTATGATTACAAAGTGTGCGCCATTGCTGGCAATTTTTATCTATTTACTTCATCTGAGCTCTATTACTGCTTTTTTGTTCTTGCTGCCAAAGGCCTTAGTGCTCTTGCTCTCAGTAGTATGAGGTTTTGTGTCGAGATCTTTATTGCATTCTCCGGAGACGAATGACCAAGGAACCAAGTATTAGTTTTGGACACTAAACAGCACCAGACTCTCCTGCTGGGAAATTTCCAGAAAAATTCTTGCCTGGGTGAAAAACTAATGGGGAACTGAAAAGCAAAGATGGAAGTTTGATTCATTTTACAGATCAGCTCTGTAGTATTTATAGTGTCTTTTCCCTTTGAACAATGCAACTTCTTGGAAGGAGAGAGTTCTCAAAATGGTAGGTCACGTTTTTGGGGCATATATCTCTAACAACTTGTTCAGTCAGCGCAAAAAAATCTCTATTTATCTCACTCTCCACTTTAGATTTATATTTTGGGAAATAAATGTGGATGAAACCCTTTGCTACAAAATCTGTATGTAATGCAAGCTGTCAGCATGTAGATCATAAGCCAAATTAAATACATTTTTACGCAAATAAAAATGAATGCTTGTTTTCTTGGTTCTACTCAGCTTTTAAGCTTGATCCTAAAATAATTTTTGTGGATCTGGCTGGAATTGCTGTTGCATGCTGGAGGCACTAAATCTGGCTACCTGAGCACTACTCATCTGTTTCAGTGCAAATCTCAAGTTACTTCTGCTCGGTTTTGGGGGAACATGCTGGTTTATGCCCTTCCATCGTTCCTCCAGGAGATTGTGCAGCAATAGATGGCGAGACCTGACTGCAAACTGAGAGGAAGATATTTCACAGTGGGACCATAGCATTTCTCCTTTCTTTTCTTAAATAGTTCTTTATTGAGCTTTCCACCTTCTCCATTAATTTGAGAGCCTGAACCAAATAACCAGGAAGAGATTGATGTGTCCTCACTTTATTTCCCACAGTCAATAAACTGTTAAATGGGCCAAAGGACAGGGGTTAAAAAAATCATTTTGTATAAAGAATGAGGGATTTTTATTCGCTGACAGAGCCCCTGTCTCTGAAGACTTTATAGTGGGGCAAGTTTGATGCCGCACAGTGGGAGCAGCTCCATTGGCTTGATAAAGTGCCTCAGTGTTCTGCGTGTGAAGGAAATCAGTGCTGTGCCCTGCATTTTCTGCTGGATGAATGCTGGGCTTGCTGCTCCTTTGGTGTTGGAGGCAAGTGGGTTTGAAGGGATGCCTCCAACTGAGGACATCATGCAGCATTGATGCCGAGCTCTAGCCCAGGAGAGATCTGGCATGGTCTTATGCAAGAGCAAAGAAGTTCCTGCTTTGTAGATATATGCTTATCTTTACTGATACAACTCAAAGATGGCTTTAATGGGATGATGACATGAGTAAATGAAAGTGTAGGCTACCTATGGGGAAGCATGAGTAGATCTGGCAAGATGGCAGCCCAGCTGGACAGAAGTCGTGCATGGAGCAGGTCTGCATCACAAGATCCTTGCTACGGTTATTTGGATGAGTCTAGTAAATATATATATATGTATATATATATATATATTTGTATTTTTTTAAACCAAGATACTTTTTGTTATTTGACTTAGGGAATCTGTTTTGAAAACACAGTAAGGCTGCACTAAGACAAACACACATAATGGATACAAGCAAATTATTTCCAGAGCAGAGAGGTGAAACTGGTGATTTTGCGTGAGTTTGTGTGTTTTTGTGAGTACTGCTGGGTTTAGTGAAATGAAAATGGTATGACTCTGCATTAAGCAAGGAATTGAAGGTACAAAATACTCCATTAAGGTCACATTTATTTGCTAGTCAGAGGCTTCTCTTAAAACAGCTGCGGCATGCAGCAGTGTTAGAAAACCCTGAAGGTTTAGGTACTTGCAATAAGGCAGGAAGTGAAATAAAGCCCCCTTTTGCTGTTGCTAACGCATCATACAAACAAGTCTCCGTTATGTATGTGTGGTTTATCCATTTCCCACATAAACCATGCCATGAATGAGGCGACCAAGATGGCTTCTTCTCAGTGCGCCTCTGCTGATGGATTCAAGTCCCTTCTGTACAAATACACTGCGCTGCCTTGGATCCCAGCTTGGTTTGTTTTCAAGCCTGCCCTTGGGGAAATAGTGCAAAGACAGAGGAGCTGGCTGTGTGAGCAGTCATTCTGCCCTGATGCCTGGGTTTTAATTGCCTTGGTTCACTCTGACCATGCTACCCTAGATATCAGAGAATTGAGTTTATCTGTTTTCTCCCCAATATCTGCCATGATTCAGTCAGCACTGTCTGAGAGAGCATCAGCTTTCCCGTGGAGGTGAGACTTGCTTATGAACCTCTGCTCTGAAGTTTTATTCCTGTGCTTGCATCATACACTGTTATGAATATAATTCAGAGGTGACATGACCCTTCTGAAGGACAGCATGGAGAGGTGATGAACAAGGATGAGGATTCCTCCTTTTAAGAAATGCAGATAATGATGGTTAACAGAAATCTGAGGGACTGTGAAGGATGCACAGACCAAGAGTTTTCAAGGTTAGAGTTTTCAGGTGCTCCCAATTATTTTTCTGTCCGACTACTCAAATCAGAAGTGTCTAAAAGGAGTCAGATTTTTAGGATGTAATGTGCATTAGTTGTCTTGAAGCTATCTCAACTTGGATGCCTGAATACCAGTCTGTTTGAAAACTTTGTCTTAAAGGTGAATGTAGTGTATTTCAGCATGCAGGGAAGTGACAGGGAACGGTTCAGTGGGTCCAGGTTTTACTCTGGGTTTGGATCAAACAGCTGGTTTTGATGTGTTTGGGGTTCCTAGTGATGGGGGATGATAGTTTCTGAAGCAGAGGTCCTCAAACGTCATTGCCACAGCTGTTACCATGACAAACAGCAGCCCCTCCATCCCAGGGGAGAAGTGCAGTTGTCTGGGCTACTTTTTTCTGCTCAACATTTCTGCATTTTGTTAGGGGAAAAGATAACAGACTTTTTTTTTTCCATGATATCTTGCTCACACATGGGTAGATTTGAGCTCATGTACTGTGGCCTGAGAACCTTGGTCTGAGAGAGTTCCCCAAGTTCTCTGGCAGAAGTTTGCTGCAGGGTGCCCTCCTCCTGGAAGGGTTGATGTTGCAGTTGGTTTAATTTGTATGTTTTTATCTTGAGATGGAAGTTGTTGGCACTGTTGGTTATCTGGCTGACTTTGCTAATTCCTAGTGGAAGTGCTGCAGGTGATGCCAGTTGACATGAGTGGTCCAAATTCACCAGCTATGTCATATCTTGCACAGCTGGTGCCAGCAGAGTGTAAGCCACGAAAAGGCCAAATCAAAGCCCTTTCTAATCATCCGGCAGCATCTGTCTCTTCCTGGCCTCCCAAGCTGCTTTTTCTGAGTCCCCTTAATGGGGCATCATTAATGCAACTTGAAGTTGCCTTGCTGTCTTGCTAATGAGCTTTGCTCATCTTGCTTATGAAGCCAGGCAGGCTGAGAAGGATGCCTGGGCACTCGTGACAGAGGAGCCAGGTTTGCTTTTCTTGGGGAGGACATTTGCTGCGCTGGAGAGCAGCTCATAGCACTGGGCATTGCGGGGCACTTTGTGTCCTTGTTCTGGTTTGGCATCTGGCTAGCTCTGAAGTGGAAGACTCCTGCCACCCTTAAACTCCATCCCTTGTAATGTAAGGAAAAGACTGCACTGTAAATCTGTTTTCTGTTGCTTATCTACATCAGCTCTAATGCTTTGGGACTTGCATTGTGGTGATACATTGAAGTAATACAAAATTGTATTATGCTTAACTTGCTGGTTTTGAACTCAACAGGTTACCAAGGGTTAATGCACCCAGTGACTGCTGTATTCATGTTTGGGATAAGGGCTTTTAATTCTGCTAGTTATTTAATCCCCACAGTTTGACAGTGTGTTCCCTGGACTATTTTTCATCTTCAAATTGCAGTCTGCTGGTTAGTTCCTGTAAAGGCCTGCTGTGCTCTGCATTTTTGTTCTTGTTCTTAGGATTTGTGCTGTTATCACATCATCTATCAGAGAATGAATGGTGTGAAAAGTCCCCATGTCACTTTTAGGACTAGATCTGTGGATTGTGATCATACAGGAATTAAGGGGCTGCCTGGGTGACTGTCATCTGGGAAAGGGATATACAGCTCTTGGCAGATGTCGCATCCGGGTTTCTGTTGTTTCACTTAGTTGTGAGAAACTTGTGATTTGTAACTCTCGTATTTCTTTAATGGAACGGTGTGAAAATTACGTGTGCATTCATAGGAGAATGGATTTTGTCTTTTATCTGATAATCAGAAGAAATCTCTGTAGCATAATCAAAGGAAGAAGTCTCATTCAGGATATAATTTGTTGATGCCGTAGACCACCATATGTTATTTTAACTTTCATCCTTCTTTGGCAAGATATAAAATAATCTGCAAAATATGGGAATCTATGGCTGAGGAGTCTGCTTAAAAGTAATACACTCTCAAAATGGATTAGCTGTGCCTGAAATATTTCTAGATTTATTTGCTGTCAAAGGGTGGTAAAATATTTAAGGCAAATAGCCTAGTTTTGTTTAGCAAGTTTTCCATGGAGGAGCCTAGAGAGATGGATTTAACCATTATTTATTTTAATAGTATAAAACCACTTTAATTGTTTATTATTATTAATTTATTTCCTATCATTATTTTTTCCTCCTCACTTTTTCCCTTCTGGCCCATTTGACAACATTTATCTTAAGAAGCTGCCCAGGAGCCTAAATTCTTTTCAGCAGAGCGTGTGTTACAGTGCGTAGCATTGCAGTGTCTTCAGCTTACCTGCCTCTCTTTAGCACAATCCAATTAAAATACAGTAAATACACAGAGATAAAGATGCTGCTTTTTTTCAGTGAGACTTGCTTGGAGCTTTAGGCTTGCAGATGGCTAAGTGTCTTGGCTCACTGATCTCTTAAACTCCGCTTAAGAGATGATACAAAAGCCCTTTGGGTAATATTTCTGTGCCCCCTCCCCCTTTAAAATACGATGTTGTGCAGTCTTTGAGAAATAGTGGGTTTCTTGTTTTTGAAAAGTTTCCGTTCTACAGGTATTGATTTGATAAAGAACTATTTGCTAGCGTTCCTTATGATTTAGTGGTTTTTGATATACACTAACAAGAGTTTATTTTTAACCCACCTCCTTTAAGTGTTTTCATAGTGTGACATTACTCCAGATTCCAATAGTCAAGGCTCTTGCCTCCAAAGTCTGGCTTGTTTTCCAGCCGCAGCACTAGGTTGAACTACATCAGTTAAGAAGCATGTCCACATTACGGCTAAGACTAAAACTGATTCTACTGCCAGTATAGTCCACAGTGGCAAGTCACAGAAAGATTATGAGCTGAGCAATGTGTGTACCTTTTACTTTGTACCATTCTAATCATAACAGCTGAAAACAGATTTGTGTGCAAGCCTTGTCTTCAAAGAAGGCTTAAAAGAATCTGAGTTTGGCACACAATCTAGTTAATCTGCCATCGTAACTAATGATTTCACCATTCAGACATAAAGTATCGACCTTAAAGGATTTTTCTTACATAGCTGATGGCTTGATACCTTTTAAACACTAATGCCAAGGGTATAATCTCTCTGAATAGTATAATAGCTTTATATTTAAGGTAGATTGGGGATAAAATTTTGTGTTTGCATGTGAACTATGAATACCAGTAGGGTATTCAGGCAGGAATTACCTTATCGTACCTTTGAGGGCACTTATCAAATAATTTTTATTGGAAAGTTAATACATCGAGACAGAGGGAATGGAAAGCTGATCAGAATGCTAAGGCGGATCGCAGCATTGCATTGCTTTTGCTGTCTGCAGATATGCGGCATGGGTTGATTCATTTAGCACGTCATCTAAAATCATGTAGCTTTCAGTACCGATGAAAATTATATGAAATTGTGTGTAAGAGATTCCTCCATGTTAGCTGTGAAGGATCTTCTGTTCCTCGCAGGGCTCGGATGGGCGCAGCACAGCTCCGCTGGCTGCAGGTGTTCCGCTCCATTGACACCAACGCCGCACCGGCTGCCAGGGGAGTTGCTCGGGATTTAATTTCACGCTTGTGTATCTGAGTGTAAGATCGGTCCCCTTCTCTTTTAATCGTGTATCTGCAAGTCTCACACCATATATTAGGGTATTCATTACTCCCCTGCCATCAGCGCTGGCATGATGAATTAAATAAGCCTTGCAGGGCAAGGGCTTCTGCTGTCCCTCCTCATGCTCTTTGCCTCCTGCTCTGTGTGTGCCTGTGTTTCACCCCACCCCTCTATTTTGGCTGCTCCGTTTTGAGCCTTCCTGCAGCATGTTCCTGCCCCTCCTATTGTCCCCATTTCCACTTCCCCAGCTTTTCCAGGGTTCTCACAAGAGAGGAGCCTCCCCATGTTTGCTCCGTGCTGGACCCGTCGGTCTAATTGATGGCTTTTCTCCAGCATCCAGTTCTGCAGGAGCGGAGCAGGAAACCACTTGGCTGCTCCCTGTTCCTGAGCTGTTAACTGTCTCCCAGCTGAAAAAGACTTGTGGAAACCCATGGTGACTGGTGCTAATGTAACTTTCCCAGAAGATTTTCTCCAAAGCTTGTTTGGATGTTAGAAATGCTGAAGATGTTGGTTGAGTTTGAGTACCTTATATGTATAGCTCATGAAACCGTGGAATGTTTCAGAAAAATGGATAAATATACTCTAATGGCTGGGGCTGAACAAAATATTTTAGCTGTAGATATTTTCAGTGAAAGGAGCAGACTGAGCAACGCATAGGTGCTGGTTAAATTTTGATTTGTGGTGTCAAGTTGTTTTAGTTGGAATGCACATGTTCAGCCCTCCTCATCCCCCAAATCTGGAAAAAGTAACAATTCTGCCTGAAATGTAAGATGGTTTTGATAAAACACTTTGTTTTTCTGAAATAACTTGACTTGAATGCTTTGGCTCTTCCAGACTTTCATCGGAAAAGCCGCTGTGTGCTCTGTTCTCTACCTTGTCCCTCTTCAGTATGAGAGAGCCCATTGACCCCAGTTGACATCACAGAACAAAAGCACCATGAGATTGAGTCTGTGATTTCCTGATGACTTTACCAGTATAAGATATTGCCAACAATAGCTATTTGTTCCCACACTGTTTTGTTGGAGTGTTTGTGTGGCTGTATGGGCTGGGGAACTGAGCCAGCTTAGGGAAGAAGGTGGTGTCATGATTTTCAACAGAGACAGACCATTACCTTTCTAGTTCACAGCACGGCCAGAGATCTTGACCTGTCATCCTTTTCCGAGAGTTTCTGCAGCTATCCAGTAAACATATATCTTCTCTAAAGTGCTAATGACTACTGAATTATTGCGTGTTTGCAAGGAAACTATCAACATTAATGCTGGGCTGCCTAACAGTGGTGCAGGATTTTATTTAGAACAGGGTGTTCCAATTTGTTTCTTTTTTCAGTCTTACAGAAGATATTTAGGGATATAAGCAGTGAGTTCCTTCCCACAGTTCTCTTGACAAATACTTGAGGTCCCATCTTGGTTTGTAGCATCCTTTTTGGTGGAAATAAATTTGTGTGCAGCATTGGTTCTTCACCATTTATAAGTATAGGTGAATGTATACATCTATTAAGTGTCTCTGCAGAAAACTAAAACTGCGTAATTTCACAGGAATGTCAGGTTTTTAATTGCATAAATAAGATGCTGACTGAAGCAAATGTTCAATTTCACATTGAAGTTAGGCATTCATAAAGGCTTGGATTTGCATAATTTAATTTTCTGCACAGAGGATACTGCAAATCAATGGTATGATTCATAGCCATGCCGTGATTGCCATGTGGCTTTTTGACGATTCAGACTCAGAGTACAAAGGGTTTTACAACTTCAGACGTTTTGCACTGACTCAGAGCCTTTTACCTTCAAGAAAAACAGATTATTTAAACATTGTTTCTTTCTTCTGATGGTAATGATGGCACACAGAGGGGCTCACTGAACAGATACCTGCAGGAGGACTTATTCCTTGGAGGAGGCAGGGTGGAATCTTCCTTTTACCTGCAGGAATCAGTTTTTCTGGGCAACAAACCCCCACAACTATTTCCCTCCTCTATGTAGAGGATGCCTGGAAGGAAGCTGCTGTTGTCTTTCATTTTGTAATAGGGAGGGACTTTAAGTGTATTTCTCAGCATGCATGACTTTGAAGGGAATAATTGGGCTGCTTTTTTCTGATAGCCTTTCCAGCCATCACCTGAGGTATTTCTGTGTTCTCTTCCTTGGGATTTTCATGGTCTCTGATCTTTGAGGTGTGGGTGTGTTGTGTTTGGTTTTTTTTGTGTGTTTTCCCAAGAGGGTTTGGGTCTTCACATCCCTCACCTGTTCTTGCCCACTGAAATGAGTGCCTGCTCCCTCCCAACCAGTTAAATGTATTAGGGTAAATCAGAAAAAGAAAAACAAAAAGAAAGGAAAAAACCCAAGGTTATGTGTTATACTGTCGCTTACAAATCCTGCTAGCATGATGTGTTCCAGTGCTTCTAGTTTGCATCCTGGAGTGAATTAGCATTTAGAAAGTTGCCAAGAAATCTGCAAAACTCATTCAAACCAGAGGGTCGTAATAAATTGTACAATTAGTACCTTTGCTCACACGAGAGAATATTTGGCAGGGGCAAACCTGTAATGCCTTTCCTGAGATTGCATGAATTTTCCTGCCTCCTGGATTCCAAAATCTGCAGAAGTCCATGATCCACGTTGCAAAGTGAAGGTTGTCTATAGATATGGGTAGCCCTCAGACACAGCATGTTCTCTGCTACCATGGCACAAAGGGATGTCACCCAGAAATTCTTCTATAAGGAAAGAAAGGCAAATTCTGAGTTACTGGTGCTTGATGTTCAATAAAGTTCTGTTACAAGCTTCGTTTCAGCCCAGCTGTAATTTGGCAGGGAGTAGAAGGGAATACAGTACTCGGTAACTGCATGCGGGTAGCAGCGCTTTACATGGTTTTCTAAAGCTTTAATTTTAATTATTCAGCTAGTTTCTTACTGATCATATTAGTGGTTTGGGAGCAGTTGGACTTAAATTTCCATAAACCAGTGCGGTGCCTGCTTGTTCTTCTCATTCCATATCTGCAGATCTAATGTTTTTTTTTTGGTCTGTGTTTATTATAGCACAATAGCTTTTGGCTGCGGTGCTCTGAGAAAGTTAGTTTAATTTATTACAGAATCTTTACTGACATTTGTGAATCCACACACCTCCGGTTTAGTTCAGTCACATGCATAAAACCAGTAAACAAAATTTGTACATAAAAGCCCCAAACTAGCCATGACCTCATGGAAGCTATGCATTTCTTTGCAAGAAAATAAAAATAAATATTGAGGTATAAAAGAGAAATCCTGGGATGCAAAGCAGGATGCTTTCTTTTCTGTTTTGGTTGATGAATTTAATTCCTTCTAGCTTGTGAAGCTGTACAACAATTTCTTCATTACTGGCCTCTCCCTTTCGTACCGTAAGGCATGGGGATTGCACGCGGGATACTTTTTCCGACAAACACACCCTTCCCCTGGCTAGAAAGCCGTTCTATGGGCTGCCTTGCTCCAGTGAATCGCGTGAGGCGATGCTGCTCCAGCCTTGCCCGTGTTGAGGCTGTGACCCAGGGAGTCTCAGGCTGCATGGGGAGGAGATTCATTCGGTCTTGACTGAAACTGTCCTACGTGGGATTTCCAGATGTGGTTTAAAATAGGTGCAGTTACCAAAACCAGGATAACACCAGCATATTCCACATGCTTCCATCTGTTTTCTTTTAAGGATATTGATAATTTTTGCATTGAGCTACCATTAGTAATTTGGTAGTCGCTAGCAAAATAACTCAACTTTTGGGTCTAGACAGAGAAAGTTTAGTCATGTCACAGCTCATACTAGTTTCCTTCTGTATATAATATGTTTGTGGAAATTACTGGAGTTATGCAGGCATGTGCCGGATGAGAATAGTGGCATCAGTGAGTCTTGGCTTCTCTGAGTCATCTTTGGATATTCCATGGGTGAGGAACATGCCAGTTGATTTTTTTCAAGTAATGCCAAGTTTGTAGTCTCTGCTCAGCAAAGATTTAAACTTCACAGTGTGAAGTCCGGGGAGTAAATACCACTTTTCTAACAATTCCTGCTTCTTCTCTTCGCAGCTCTGACTGAAGGTTATGTTGGCTCGCTGCATGAAAACAGACATGGGAGTTCTGTGCAGATACGGAGGCGAAAAGCTTCAGGGGATCCTTACTGGGCATACTCGGGTGAGTTGACTTCTTCAGAGGCCTGAAACATCTCCAAAATCAAATTGTTTACTTGCTTTTTGTTTCTGCTACACTCAGAAATAGTTTCAATTAGCTTTACAGTATATTTTCTTCTGCGAACTCCTTTGCAAAGTCCCTCTACACACATGCTCTCAGTTCTTGAATTCCTGCCATTTATCTGCAGGATTTGCCTTATTACTCTGCTCCTTCTCACACTCTTCTTTTAGTTTTTCAACATGCCTTGAAAAAGGAATGTTCCCACAAACTTTTCCTTACACTCCTTGTCCAACCAGTACATTCCCAAGCTCACCATTTGCTACCCTATCAAGTTTTCTAGGAAGACTGTGAGCATCCATATATACATCCAGATAAAAGAAAACCTATAAATTTTACAATTATTTCTTTGCATGCATGTATATTTGTGGTTGTGTATAAGGATACCAACGAGACCTGTCAGTGCAGTGTCACAGCAGGATGTGTGATGCTGAGAAGGTAGGATATTGGGAGAGTATTTTATTGTTTGTCCCACTGCTCTTGTAAGTCTTATGGAAAACCTGATGTGTCTGCACAATTTTGAAATGCCACAAATCAAAATATACTTTGGAATTATGTCTTTGTATGATTTGACAGTTGGTTCAGGTCTAGAAGATTCCAGGTAGGTATTTGAAGTTGTTAAAAAACCCACCAACTTGAAATCATGTTAATAATCTATGTCCTCTGGGGAAAAATGTGTAATATGTAGAAAGTTTTTATGAAGACTTCAAACATCGTAACAAACTTGTTGAAGATCTGAGATGCATTTCAGATATTTGGTGCTCAGCCAAGAGGCATGTTGTGCGGGTCCAGTTTTAGCTGAAGAAGTTCTTTCTAAGAAGTCTGAATACTGATACCAGATAAACAGGCAAATGTTAACTTTAACTACCAACTCCTCTCTTTGATACAGACCATAATTTTCATTGGATACGAACTGTAGGTAAGCTTAGAGTTGGGTTTTTTTTCCATTAATACACAAAGTACCAGACGTCACAAGTTTTCTCGATTAGATCTCAAAATACAAGCTGTCTCATTTGCAAATGAGGTCACACAAGTGAAATACATCTAAACATTTTGGTAATGTAGGACAAATTACTACTTTTTGTTTCTGTTACTGAAAAATGTATTTGAAATATTCATTATAGGCAGTTAAATGAAGGTGTTTTAAAAAAAGGTAAAACACTGGTGGAATTATTCTGTTGTCATGTGTCAAAACTCTTTGCCTGAGCTACTGAACCTTTTTTTTTAAACCTGTCCTGGTTTATAAAAAAAACAAGACCCCAAAACAAACAAAGCAACAAAACCCCACAAACTTGCCACCCATCAGTTTATGCATAGACAGTTTTCCTAATTTTATTTTTGTGATTGGTGTTCTTCCTTTATGAGTAATATCACTTGTTCACCCCTCCAAAACAGCTTTTACCACCCACGAATCCTTTTAGATTTATGTCAAAATAAAATATGTAGTCCTCATGTGTAATTATACATTACCTTTTGGGGTTTTGCATCCTTTTGTCTATTGATAAATCTCCTGCTTCTATGAGGAAAATAGCCAATCTGTTTTGCAGAGAACAGATAGCGACTTCTCAGCTGTCAATCACATGCCATTCTACCTGATTAGTGCTCTCTAATTGGAACCTTTTTGTCACTGTTTCTTATAAAAGGAGTAAATTAGGAGTTGAAAAAGGTGGGAATGATATATTTACCAGCACTTGTCAAGAAAGCAGAAGAGGATACAATATCGTTTTCTCAGGATGCTTTGTCAGGCTGCTGTTTTAACGGAGTGACTTGAGATGCCATTCCAGGGGGATGTGGTTCGGGACCAAATACTCCAGCTGCAAGAATTCCTGCTGAAGGTTTAGTGACATGAAATACTGGTGTGAGCAAACAGATTTGGTACTTCGTGTCCCGGCTGTATGGGTTGTGCGTGTCCTGCGTCTGAGCAAGCCCATCCTGGAAGGGGATGGAGATCTGGGCTCCTCCTGAGCCCTGTTGTGGTCTCAACCTGCAAGGAGGAGCCAGGGCCACGTGCTAAGTGTGGATGCTGAGATGCAGGCAATAATTTGGGTTGTGTCTGAGAGGGAGAAGGCAAAGGCAAGTAGAGGCTTGGGAAAGACATGGTTATTTCAAAGGAATTTTCCAGGGTTGATGCTATGTCCTGTAGGAGTTTTCAGTATTGCCAGCATTTCATTGAGAAAGCGAGGAAATTAAGATGAGCAATTAGGTGGGGAAAGGAGCCTGTGCTCTGTTAGAAATTCAGTTTTTCTACAGGCTGCTGCTTTGTCCTGGCTTTTTATATGCAGAAGTTTCTTTCTCTTTCCTCCCCTCACTTGGTTCTTTCCAGCTCCATGCAGGATTTTCAGCCAGTTCAGCTTGTCTCACTTGTTGTCTTCTGTCCCTATTTGCTCACTAAGGGAATGAGAGGTGACGAAAATGCCTAGCTGCTGTGTTTAGGTTCAAGATGGGAATAAATGGTGGGTGACAGAGCCCAGATGCCAGACAGATGTTTGTTTCTAGCTGAGCACAGTGAGGAGGATGATGATCGTGTTATCTGATTCTTTCTCCTTGCTTCCTTGTTCCCCAGAATATTTCCCAGGAACCCTGAGCAGGGCTTGGCTAAGCAGTTTATGTACTAACAATGTTTGTCCTGCGGGTAGGGTTTTGGACGTGACTAGGAAGTTTACATCAAATGAGCCTACAGAGAGTGGAAACTTTACTCTGCAGTAAGCAATTAGCCTGTGTCAATGAATTCCAAGCTCTTTTACAGGCATTATCTGGTAGGCTGCTTCCCTTCCTTATCCTCAGATGGTTAGGCCAGCTCCCCTCTGCTTAGTTGTACAACATCTGCTGGTACAGCCCCAGCAATTATGGTCAGGGAAGAAAGTTCTGCTAGACTGTGCTGCTGAATCTAAAGTTTCTTCCAGGGGAGTTTGCCAGCTGGATAGATAAGACCAGGACAACTTCTGGCAGCCGTCAGTAGGCAGGCTTCTGTTGAACCCAAGTATTGACCAGCTCGCTGATGTCTCTGCTGGGCCTATATTAGGCTGAACTATGGCTTTATATTGATTTCAATTGAGCTGTACTGATTTATAGCAGTGGAGGCTTCTCAACATTTATGTCTGTGCCTGCCTGCTTGCAGAGCTTCTGTATTTTTGGGCTTAAGTGTTCTGTAGTAAATCCTGAAGTGGGGATGGAGAGGTCTGGAAGCAGGTAGCCAGTTGTGGTTTTCCTGCCTGGAGGTGGAAAAAGGGCACAGCCATATTGCAGCGAGCCCTCAAGTCTTTATCTTCCACAGAATATATCTGTCCTATATTGTGCTTTCAGAGTAATTCCTCTGTAGCCTGTAGGAAACTCTTCTGCTGCTCCATGCTCTTGTGGAGGGTGGTCTAGGGATTGATTTGAACTCTAGAAATCAGGAATTTTCCTGGTTTTGTGAGTGATCTGTAGAATTACCAGGTACTGCCTGGGAATATTACTCCTCTCACGCACAAGAGTTTAGAGAGGTCTTGTAGACATTTGTATAAGGCGCCTACCCACTTAAATGACCCTGTGAACTTTGGTGCCCTGTGCTCATACTACGTGTGCCCTGGACGAAGCCGTGGAGCTGTACCACAGAGCTCTCGCTTCTCTCTCTGATCGTAAAAGAAAGGATTTTAAAGCCTTATAAAATAAGCCTGTTGCGTACAGAAAAAAATCTGACTATAACATTTATTCCAATTCAGAAATAAAACTCACAAAAATAAAGACTAGATAATTAAATGAAGAAGGCCATTTCAAATGGGTTGTGTCAAAAAGACAGAAGGAAACACAATCAGCCTTTCAGAAGAAACTTTGTTAAGTCTATGCTAGCAGCTCTTTAAACCAATTTCAGAAGTGAGCAAACACTGAAAACAGAAGACTAACTTGTCTTTAAATAGGAACTGCAAGACGTAACAGAAACTGAGATCTCCTAGATGGTCTTTTTAGGATTTTTCAGGAAGCTCAAACTACGCTTCTAGGGGGATTTCTCTGCTCAGTGTGTATTTGTGTATGTTTTGGCAAAGTATTTATTCCATGATCATGTCCTATGGTTTGCCAAAGACTTCTGAAATTGCAACTGACCATGTTATTTGCAGTCCAACAGCAATGTGGAATAGGCACAGCACAGTGAAAGCAAGAATTAAGTGTGGATCCTAAATGTGCTTTAGTGCAGTCTTTTCACAGCTGTCTTTTCTGTTAGGCTAATCACTGAATGGATACATTTGAAATAATTTTTAGCACATCCTTATAATTGCCACAGAACTCTGTGGGCTTCTAATACTTGTAACAGTGAGGGCTAGTAGTTCAGGTATCTTGTCATCGCTGTGGGAATATTTTTGTAAATGTATGAGCTGTTTATAAAACAAAACAAACTTGAAATCCTACAGCAATATGCAATTGAAATATCTACCAGATCCAGGGCTTTCTGACTTGCCCTCCCTTGTGTAATGTGAGTCTTCACAGAGCACAATATTGCAGACATTTAAAGTTGCCTCTCAGTGTCAAGTGTTGCATCTGTCAGTGCTGAGAACACTCTGCTGGTGACCTGAGAAGACCCTATTTTGCCTTGCAATAACCCAAAAAATGGGTAGTAAGAGGGTCAGGACTTTAGGAGGAATTTACGGTATGAGACGCTGATGCAGATGCTTGTATCTTAAGTGATAGCAGCTCTGAAGGGCCTATACCTACTCATGTCTGTTTTTCTGAGACACTAGTATGTAAAATTAATATGACAATCACTGCATGAGATTGTGGAAAACCAGTGGCTATGTGGAAATATGCTCCTTCTCTTACTCAAAACGGGAAACTCTTCCTAGAGTCTTCAGATATAAGATGTGAAGTCTGATTATTTCCAGTATTAACACATGATCAATGGGTGTGGGATGGGAGGTTATGCTGTCCTGGGGCAGGATGTTGTAGGCAATGGTGCTTTTGTCACTGGAGTTTCCATGTTGAGCTCTGATGCTGGGACTGGTGTACCCTGCTCTCTTGATGAGTGTTCTGCTAATCAACCTCAGTGCTGCAAGCCAACTTACTAAATAAATACTTCTAAGTAACCAAAACCATTTGGGCTTCCTGGAGAACAAAAAAGCAGACACTGGCCAAGGATATATACATGTTCTTTTTACTTATTTAGCAATGGCTTTGTAAAGAGAACCCTATGCAGAAAATGCACACAGTTGTTTTTTCTCTTTAATCTTATGGTGTATTCAGGCATCTCTTTTCTCTTTATACCTTTGATCTGTCATTTTCTGTGTGATGTTGCTTTTCTTTACGCGTGTCCTTGCTGATGTTTTTTCTGTGTAAAATGTTGGATCCTTTCTCTCTAAGATTCTGTGCAGTTACCATGAACATTAATAGAAGTTAATAGAAGCAAAATAGGCTTCACAAGAGTAGGGATGACCCTGTGAGTGGGGGAAAGTGTCCATTAAGAACAGGAACTGTAGCCATGCTGTCATGCTAGTGGACACTATCAATATGTGAATGCTTTGTCCTACAACACTTAAGAGGTTATTGCTGTCCTTTAAGGTGCTATTATTTAAAATATAACCGGTTGTGAATATAAGAATTGAATGTTCTTCTCAAAAGCAATTGCTGGCATTAAAACAGGAAAGATCGGTAAAGGTTATTTCCTGAAAGAACAGCAAATGGTGTTAACTCTGATGAAATGTAACTTGGTGATGTCCTTTGTAAATGTGTGAATTTCTCTCTCTTTGCTTAGATTGTTCTCATTAATAAGCTTCTAATGCGAATTGGACAGGAAATAATCAGCACATAGTAAGGAAAGCATCAAGACTTATTGAACTGAGAGGTAACTAATGGCCTATTTGCCATGGTCAGTATTTCACTCTTTCTGTCCCTCGGAATAATAAATCTTGATATTGACCAAAACTCTGGCATACTGCGTGCACAGTTATCATTCCACTGTAAAAGTAGTCACCTCTCTTAAATGCAGGGTGGTCAAAATGAGCATGTTCTGTCTCTCCTTCACTCTTTCGAGATGACTTTCTAAAGAGGAACTAAGCTGAGAGAACTAGGAAAAATATTCACATTAATATCTAATCTGATCAGTAAACTGAGCTTTGAATATTTTATCTGTGTTCATCAGAGACGGATGTTGGTCTTCACTGAACCCTGCTGAAACCAGCTGTGATGCGTTCATTTTCATGTGCAATCTTATTAGAGTAACAGTTGTTCTAGAAATCAATGCTGCACTCTTTCATAAGAGAAACATGGAAAACCGTAGCTTCAGAGTTTGTAGTTACTGTCAAAGCATGAACCCTGATTTTTAAAGTGCACAGCTAAAGCAAATGGTACTGCTGTGTGTTTTCTCAAACAGACAATGCCATCTGTATATTTTGATTGTTTGTATTCTGACGCTACTGGGTCATGAGTCTTCATGTCCGTGAGCAAGGAACGATACAAATGTCTTGTCTGCAGAATCCGTACCAAAATGTGTGCTTACTAGGAGAATGTCAAGGAGAATGCTGTTTATCTTTCTTTAGCTTTTTTGCATTGTGAAGTAGGAAATACAAAACACTATTTTTTTGGTTTTGTTATGAGAATGAAGAAACAAGTTTTCAAATTCCCATCCCTAAAAGCAGGATATATCTTCCTAACAGTAAGCTGGTGTGAATGAGGAATTCACTATCACGTGTCTGTGGCAAGTATTTGTAATAACATTAGCAGTCTAGTAAGGAGAGCCAGCCTTGCCAGCAGCAGTCCAAGTAGTCTGTATCATTCTTACAAAGCCATATTGCTGGGGAACACAGCTCTGATTGAGAGTCTTGTCACTTACTTTGTTTGTCTATTGGCATGTTTCTAAATAATCTGCTAAGAAAACCTCAGACAGTAATTTAGTTTCTACTTAGACACAGACACGATTTCCTTATTGAATACCATTAATACTGTTTTCTCTCTATTCTTTCCACCTTTTCTTGTGTGCCACACTTACAGTTTACTCCAAGTACTGTCATAGTCAGTCCTGGTATCCAGTCTATAATGAAATGGTTGACTGAATTTTTAAATGTTGGACATGGTAATGGTGAAATTGCCTTCTATTTATTTTTTTTTATTTTATTTTTTGGCAAGGTTTTTTCTCTAAGTTGATTGTTCCCTCAACTTTCATTCTTTCATGAAGTGTTTCCCTACCAAAGCACAAAAGTATAAAATAACTGTAACAGATGCTAGATGAAATCTTCAGAGCTTCAGATACAGTTGTTCCAATACTGCATCAAAGTATTGTTACTTTGCACTGCTGCAATCACAGCTCTGGCTATCTGTGCTGAAATGAGAAAGTACAAAGAGCTGCTTTTGCTGGGGAGGGGAGACTTCTCACTTCTTTAAGCGTACTGTGCTTTTTGTTGCATTTTCTTTCAATGTGAACACTGGGACATTTGTAAGAAACCTCTGGAATGACAACAACCAGTGCACTGTTTCATAAAACTGAAAGTGTGCTGAAGTGCAGCAAAAAGTTGTCAATTTAGCATTTGTAGGCATTGCAATAGGAAACACTATAAAATATTTCAAGCTCTTCAGACATAAAAACATGTGAAATGGCTATATTTTAAACATACAAAAGAAAGATGGAGTATTTGGGTAGCAGCTGTGATACAAGCTCAGCAAATGGACTGGAGAATACACAGAAGGTTGGAGTCTGTTGCCTTGAGGTTCTTTGAATGATTGCAGTAATACATTGAACTGCCAATATTGATTTCATATGTAACTGAACATACATAGGAGAATAAGAATGGGGGAAAAAAGGATGTGAACAACAAGGATACTGCAGTGAGAAACAAACCAAATAGGGAAGCTCTGAATGGCCTTGTAGTGTGTGGCTAAAAAAAAAAAAAAAGAGTAGCTTGGCACAAACATTATTCCAATAGTCCAAGCACGAAATAATCAAGGAATGAATCAGAATTCTAGTTGCATGATATAAGTGGAGTCTTTGTATGAAAGGGCTGAACAAGGCCAGTACTGCAGTTGATGCAGTAGATGTAGAATTATTTCTATTATTTTGAGATGTCAGATGGCTGCTGCACGTCATTCCCAGCCACTTTTCAGAAGATAATCTTCTTTTCAGTATCTCTGCCCCAGGAATTGCCCCATCCCTCCCCTTTCCCAGAAAATGTCTCCATCTTGCAGAATGCGGCATTGAAGACTTGCAGCTTTTAATTATGATCCTTGGAAAAACCAGCCCCTGCCTGCCAGAGGAGTTCACCCACCACTCCGGGTGTCCCTGCAAAGGGAGGAGAAGGCGGTAGCAGAGCTGCCTTCCCAACAGTGCCTGCCAGTGCCGCAGCGTCTGCCCTGCGTGGGTGGAGGTGCCGCATGGTTCTTCTATGTTGAATGTCACGTGCCAGTTAGGGAGAGGTAGAATTAAAGAGTCTCATTATGTATGTTCTGAGGTGTTTTGGTAACGCAGTATGAGCGCTCAGCAGTTAAGCAAGTTCTAATGTTTACAGTATCTCTGAGGTAGATGTGTTTACCTGGTGGGAACTGAAGGACAGGGCAGTTTAAGTAACTTCTTTGATATGCCCCATGTGGCGTAGATCAAAGTTGGAAATTCAGCCTGAGTCCCAGTGCTGTGCACTGTTTCTTAGGCCACATAGCCAACCTTATCAAATGCTAATTGAGGAGATCTTGGTTGCCTTGGAGACTGTCTCTTCTTGGGGGAGACCATGTTGGTACCACAGATGTTGTGAAGCTCCTGGGCTAACAGGAGGCCTCCCTGAAGGTGATCCAGCTATGGAGCTTAATTCTTCCTTCAGCAGCAAACTGTGGTGGCTGCTCTCTTGAAGCTCTTGGTCTGTTTGTTTGGTACTCTGTTTTTTCCAGTGGAGTTGGGACAATGTTTGGCTTGAGTAAGAAGACATTATTTTCCTAGTCAATGCATTGACCATTTGACTCTGAATTACTAAGTTTTTTATTAAAGACTGCATGTGCCCAAAGAGTTGGATAGGCACACTTTTAACCATCAAATTAAATAAATATGAAATCCTGCAATGGAGTGCAGAGCTGTGCATATAAATTACATCTTTAAACAGCACTTGAATGATTTTATGGAAATGTTTTTAACTCTCCTCTGAACTCTTAAGGGTCATCTCTGTAGCCTTCCTGTCTGAGGGAGGCTATTGGCACTGGAATGATTTATTGAAGAGGTATATTACTCTCTGGTATGAAAGTAATGTCAAGCCTTATTGAGGACCTGAGTATCAAGCTTCTGGTTTTGTAGAGCTGGGAAAGCAAGTGGGTTTAATTCAATTGAACCCTGAATGAATGTTTCCTAAGTATGTGTTCCCACCTGCTTCCACCTCTTGACACTGCCCAGTTCTGAGGTGAGTGGGATTGTGGGTTGATAATGTTTTCAGGACAGTTAGTGAGATGACTGATTAATTCATGAAGAGTTAGGAGCCTTGTGTCCCTGTTGCAGAGAGATGAAGATTGCAACTTGAACTGACACAGTAAGGACTGGTGGGCATTGCTAACTCATGGAGTCCTTATGGTTGAACCCTCAGTAGGGTGAGATACCTTTGAGACACATAACTACTTTAAAAATACCTAAGTTGGCTGACTTGACCAGCAAGCAAGTCTTCCACCAAAGGAGTCTTTGCTACAGTGAGTTTTAGGCCTTCTATATTTCTCCATCTCAAAGAAAATCCTGCCTTTTGCCTTCTGAATGGTACTGCTGAGTTTAACCTAAGCCAGTCTGTTCTACCCATGGCTGAAGTAAACCCTCCCTCCTTTACATTTCATTTTGAATGCAGTCTTACTTCATGTATGTTTGCTCCACACTGCTATAGGATTACAGCCTTGCAGGCACGTATGCAGATACATGTCTAACCTAGCATAGCTGCTCTAAGGTAAGACCACGTTGTAGTCACGGTTGTAAAGACCAGGAAGGCACGAGAGGCTGGTGCCGTGTCTCAGATTACCCAAGTGTGCCTGAACTGAGCTTTCTGAAGCTGGCCTGTACTGCTATTTTTTTTTTACCGTGCTGTAATTAGAGTATTCATACCAACATCTAAGTTGTCCAGCTGCCAGAAAGCTCCCGAGGAGCTTGTTTCATGTGGGGTTCTTTATTTCTGACTCACTTCCGAGACTTTCTCAACTATCTTGATGTATATGAGTTTCCTCAGAAATGAACTCAAGAGGAAATGTCCCTACAGTTGTGTGTGTGAAGGTGATGAGTATTGGCTTGTGGACTGCAGTTCCTATTGCTTTTCCTGTGCGGAACAGTGGGGAAAAAAAAGTCTCCTGTCTCCTTCCCAACTCACCCGTAATACATTCACGCCTAGAGCTGAGGTGACAAAGGTCCCTTACACGTTGATCATGTGCTTTTGCACTGTGCTGGACCAGGACCTCGCAGGACTCCTTTGGTGTGTTTCACATCATCTGGTCCTTGAGCACTGGGGTCAATCCCATGTGCCGAGCTCCTGTACAAACAAACGGGTAAGTGGATGCACTCAGAACGAAGAATTGAGTGTAACATGATTGGCCTTGCGTTTGTGTGAATATATATTTCTCAAGTACAGAATTAAGATTTACCCTGAAGTAAAAATGGCAGTGAAGTCATGGAGAGTTTAGATCACTTCACGTTCAGTTTTACATGCTGTCTTTTGCTCCCGAGGTGTGGTGGTGTGTCTCAGGCTGCCACTGAAGCCTTCTGGCCCCTTGGGGTATGAAAAGCCATTTTACATGCAGATGCTAGTCTGCTCCTAACTAGAGGCAACATGAACTTTTCAGATAGATTCCGACTTGGAAGCTTCTGTGGCACTTCAGATCATGGCTTTAATTTGTAGTGCTGTTGCTGGAGATTTGAAATTGAGACACTTATCTGCATGATACAATCTTCTCATATGGTGATCTCTGAGTGAGGGGATTTGCCATGTGAACATAAGTTTGCAGTGAGAATTGGATGTGACTCAAAGAAGGGTTCAGTGTGTGTAGTTCAGTTACTGTTTATATCACACAAGGGCTTCCCAGATATCTGCAGAACTTAATTTCTCTCACTACAAACACAGAAGAGTTACCTCTACCTTAAATTTGTACAGGCCATCTGAGAGATGGCTTGGTGTTAAATGCATGAATGGCTGGAGCAGGGTGTAATGAGGTGAGGAGTATGAACTGGAGAAAGTACTAAGAGCCTTCTCTTTCTCTGCTGCTAAAACAAAATAGAGCTGTGTAGCTCTACGGGCAGCTAAGGGCTTCATATTTCTGTGAAAAGTCTCCAAGGTCTATGAAGCTTTGAGCTTTCCGTGGCCTGCCACAGTTCCCTGTGGTGACGCGCTTCACAAAACTGGTGGCTCTGCTGTAAGATCACTCACTTCTCTCAGGTCTGGTCAGAGTTAGCCAGCAGGTTTGAAAGTGGTGGGGGAGGGAAGGGGAATTGGTAGACCAGATGCAGCAGAAGGCTCAAATCCATAAGCCTGTTTCTGCAGGAAACTAGGCTAATCTGTTATGGGCCCCAGTTCAAAATTGCAGGCTCCCATGAGTAGCTTTTCAGAGTATGTGCCAGTTAAGTCCCACTTCTGCAAGGAAGTCCTTGCAGTTTCAGCAGATGAGTTCTTCAGACTGAAGAACATCTGGGTAGCTCAAATGATCCAGATATTAGTCACAATTCTGTCTTGTTTTGCTTAGTGAAGTATAACTCTTCAGAGGAAACAGTCCAAGCCTCTGAAACCTTTCCATTTGATCATACATGCCCATGAAGAAGTTCTGCACTGCAGCCCTTGGAAGAGTGCATCTTAGACAACCATCCAACCTTCTGTTTGGCATTAAGAGAAGACCTGAAATTAGGGAAGATGGTTGTGGTGTGGTACCTGGACATGCATTGCATCTTGTGATTTCTGTATGAACTGGGATGCAGAGTATGGTAAACATTTTTCAGCTTTCTCCCCTAAAGTAGTATTGGAAACTGTAATAAAAAGTAACTGCTGGGAAAGTAGTTTTGCTGAGTTATGCTATTTTGGAAATGCATAATACTCCATAGGCTTTTAAGTGATACTGGGCATATTTGACATTCTTTGATGTTAATTTCCTGGCATATGGACATCTCGACTTATTAAAATAAATAAGTACTTTCAAATTTAATGAAATGATGGAGGAAATGGCCTTTTTTCACATTCACGTCCGCTTCGCTGGATAATTTAATGTTTTAAAATGTAAGTTCATATTAAAGTTTAAAATTCAAGTATTGGTTTTTGAAATTCTGTAATAAAAAGGATTTGCTGTAGGAGAGATGTATGAATTAGTGCGCATGATAACACGATTAACAAAGTCTAGCTGGTGATTTCTTCTGTACAAAACGCTGGCTGTAAATCCTCCTGCTAGAATCTGCAGTGCTGGTCTGGTGGTGGGATCTGCTGGTACCAGTGGCTGTTCCTTTCCTGGGGCAGTGCTCTGTAGCCTCTTGGACTTGCCAATTGCCTGTATTCCAGAGTTAAAGGTACATCCGTGGAAGAGGTCTCATATTTTGTTCATTTTGTCCTTTTTTTTCCCACCTAATACTGCATTTTACTGTCTCTCAGAGCTTACATGGTAAGCTCCTTGGAGCAGAGACTGTCATTTTTTTATGTTGGCAAGCAACAGAATCTTTATATCTTCTTTTATACTAGATTTGTATATTTGCTTCCAAGGTCTTTGCATCTAGTGAGAAGGAATTCTTCATAGCCTTAGGTGTTACTGTGTTATTAGTAAGTATAAGAAATGCACTTTGGTCCTCTCTTCTGTGCTGAGGGAGGGTAAGAATTCCCTGGAGGATAAGTAATGCTTGATTTAATTGACTGGGTATAAATATTTGAGTCCTAAATATTTAATGGAGATCATTGTGTTTGAATGTAGGGATGTGCAGATGATGGAAGTGTACTCTGTGTCTCGCATTTCTTGAGAGGCTGCTTATGTGCTGTGTTGAAGCCAAGGATGGCTTTATTTCATTTCGAGGCAGACTGGAAACCGAAGAACTTATTTTCAGGGAGAAAAATGGCAAGGGACCTGAATGAAAAACCCACTCAGCTGAAGCAGAGGTGACAAAGTTCACTGTGATTATATTGATTTTAAATTACTGTGTAGAGCTGGGACTAGCCTATGTCTGGTCCTGCTCATGATGAGAAGAAGAAAGGGAGAAGGCATGAATACTCCTCTTTCCTCTGCTTCCAAATATTGTGTTACCAGTGTGATAACCAAGAGCAGTCCTCCCAAAGTTCCCAACATGCAAAAAGGTGTTCTGGTATCCTCAGTGCACTGAGTTGAAAGGGGTAGGAGGCACAGTGAGACTAAAATGTGGCGTTTGGGGGTTTTTTTGTTTGTTTTTTTTTTCCCTTAGCAGCCTACCCCTGTGCACTGGCTGCCTGAACTGGAGAAGCACATGGTGCCCTGTTAGATGTGTAGCAGATGCCTCCAGTCTGTGTGCACCCCCAGCTCCACCAGAGATGACATTAATAGGAAACAGAGCACGTCTGAGTTGGATGCAAAACTGCTGCAATTGTCTATACCACAAATTATAACTAAGCTAGAATTAATAGCAATTAACAGCACCAATATTCAGCTAGTAGAAGTTTTACAGAAAAGTCACTACTGCTTAACTTTATGTAGTTTGCATTAGTTTCACTGTCAATGAGAAAATTATTCAGTCAATAATAGTTAATGTTTTATTTTAGACCAGTCTTACCTATTTTAGTATCTAGTGTGCCTTTTGGGAAAAAGAACCAAGCGCAAATAAAGCTAATTGCAAGAGAAATTTTATACGTTATTGTAATGAAACTCTTAGTTGCTGCATGACTCAAAGAGCACAGAAAAATGTCTTGTACCTGTGCTATATCCAGCAAAGTTGTGATGGAAGATGTTGTGTCTCCTTGTTTGGTGTGATGGAGAGAATGCCGGAGGCACTCGGGTAAGGAGGATGACTATTTCTGTTTCTTCCCCGTGGTTTTTCAGCAACCTGACATAATGTGCATGCCTGGGCCTATGCCAAGCAGAGATACAGCCTCCAAGTGAGACTTTATTACTACAGTCTTAGATGATTAATTCTGTACCAAATTGTATGGACCTGTTTAACCCAGAACACAGCAATAATGCTGTTTTAAAGATCTTTAGTGCATCCATTACTTCTGTTTCCAGTGTACTTCTTCACGAGGAAAATATTTGTTTCTTACCGTCAAATCTTCAGGTAGACTCTGGGCTGTAAAAATCACCCTGAGCTCGCAGTGCCTTGTGCATTCGTTATGTTTAACTTTGACTTCATTGAGGTAATGTCTAAGATATCCTTACTTGTAGCAGTTTTGTAAGGCCAGAGATTGTTGTCTCTTCGTTCTATCCACCTTTTGCAAATCACTGAATTTTAATACCTTTATCTAAAAGCATTTTTGGGGCTCTGCTTAGCTCTCAGAAACCCTCTGTTCATTAAATCACTCTTGAGGTTTTGCATAATTCAAGTCTTTAAAAAATAAAAATAAGTTTTCCTGTTGTCCCTGGAGAAGCATTGTATCCTTAACAACATCCTCCTGCTTGTCTGGGGAAAGCAAATACACCCCCTCATGCCAATGGCCATATAAAAACACAGTCTCATATTATTTCTGTAGGAGCATGACTTCTGTGACCCTGTGCAGTGGAATGTTTGCATGAATAAATAACATGAAAATGTGCTGCTGGCTGAATTTCCCCACACTGGCGGAGCAGTGATGGTGTGAAGCAGGGAGCACCCAGTCAGGCACTTGTGCTTCTGGAAAGAAGCATGTTTGCCAAGCCTGGAAATACGGGTGTGCAAATCCTTTATCTGTACAACATGTGTAGCCCAGGTGTCACCTGCGTAGCCTCATCAGAAGGCTCCTGTCCTGAGCAGAGGTTTTGTAGCTGGTAGACAGACAAGTCAGACTTCATACAGGCCTCACTGATGTCTTTCGAGTTGAGGGCGCTTTGCAGGGCCAGCTGAGGTGACCTCTGTTTGCCAGCACCTGGCAGTTCTGCTTTCTGCTGCTTTTCAGCTTAGGTCAGACTTGAGCTGGAGGTGATAGACTTGGGTCTCATTATCTGTTCTCATCAGCCCTCAATTTCCTTGCCTCTGCACATCTTTCTTCTTGAATATCCGTAACAAGGCAGAGCTCTCCAGCCAGCTGTGCTGTTCAGTCTCTCCTGCAAACACTTCTTTGAATAATTGTGCCCTTTCTCCCCAAGACTGACTTTCACAAAAGGATATATTGCCGACTTTTTAGACACTAGATCCCATTATCTTGATGCAAAGAGATAGTCTCCCTTAAGCAAGGAAAATTATTTTTAATCAATGAAACTATAAATGCCATTCCTGTATGGTTTTGAACCAAAGTACTGGAAACAATCTGACAGTGTCCTGCCAGCCAGTGCGTCTGAGAGGTTTCTCAAGCGAACTACGTACCTGCAGGCTGACAGGGAAAGCTTACTGCTCAAACAAAATCAGTTCCAAAAAGTCAGGTTTTGGCTCCCTGGAAGCCCATATTTTTGCAGCCACCTGCCCTGACTGCTTCCTGGCGTGATTTAAACCCGTGCAGTCTGCCAACGTGTGCTGATAGAGGTTGTTTTAGGGTAGGCTGGGCTGTGGGACCATGTCAAGATGTACTCTAGGATTATTTCACTCCCTCCACTACATGGAGGTGGGCAAAACCCCAAAATCCTGAGTTGAAACTCCGCATGGATCATATGGAACTGTTAGACTGTAGATTTAAGCAGCACATAGATCGAGCTGTCAGAAACTGGGTCACTTACTAAAAGGACAGATAAAGCAAGAAGCATCTCCCACAGGCAACTTCTATAAGCAGAGTTTTATTACATACTGACCTGCAGGACAATCAGACAAGGATTTTGATTTATGAGATAACGCTTACCTTTAAAATACTGAAAGGAGGATTCAGGAGAAGGTTACTCTTAGATTAATTAGTGTTGATAGAATTGACACAGGTGTAATGTAACATTGTCATGACGGATGGAAGTCACCAGACAGGCAGCCAGTGAACATGTTTGTTTAGTTTTGTGCTCACCTGATCTCATTTCTTTTACAGGCAGCTCAAGAACAAACCCGTTTGAATGTGAAATGAGGTTTATTGTGTTTAAAGCTCTGATAAAGAACTAAATATTGAAGCTTTTATATAGGAAATGCATTGTAAATTAATTAAAATGAAGTTATTCCTTTGACAGTCAGTTTTTGTCCTAATATTCATTGAACCCAGTTGTTTTGGTTTTTTTTACTGAATATGGATATTAAAGCAAAGCCAGTTGATGGAAAAGAGGAATATATATTCTGCAGCACTAAAATAGATTGAGAGTGTTGTCTTCAATGGCTTAAGAAGGCACTTTGAGACCTTACTGTATGAATAAATTCTGCAGACTTAAAGCTTTTTTTGCTTGTTTAATCCAAAATGATACCAGTGTCTCCTACAGAAATTGATAATGCAGAGGAAGTGTAGGACTTCATTTTCAGGGAGATGAATTTGGATGAATAAATGTTACTGGAAGGGAGAATTTAGAAGAAATCTTAATAGAAATCTCCAATTAGTTGAATGGTTGGTTATCTGTGACAAGATGTAATATTTACTAGACACTGGAAGCTGCATGAGTACTTAACAGAGAAAAAGGTAAAATGAGATTAAGGTTTGTGTACTTTCTGTTGTAAAACCTGGGCAATCTTTGCAAGGCTTTATGGTCTAAATACATTTTTGAGAAAATATTTGGAGTAAGGTATTAGTGGAGCATAATATTATGAAAATGACAGTGTTTGGGTACCTTGTTAAAATTGTTTGTCCAACAGCCATTTTAGTGCACTTGGCTCTGATAAGCAAGGCTGGCAGTATTGGGATCTTATATTTTTGTTAGTAAAGGTAGCTCCGTGGAAATGAGGAATAAAATCTATCCCTTTCAGTGCATAAATAAGAACAAATCGAAACAAACTGAAAGCTACGTGATAAGTGGTATGAAGCATGACCCACTAAACTCCTTTCATCAAATACTTCAAGTTTAAAAAAATAATTAATGAAATTCTACAGGAAGTAATTGTATGCAAATTACAAGTTCTTTTCTCAGTTCTAGAGATGGCTTGAATCTAGAATTGTTAGGTGTGAGGATCAGTCGAAGCGGTTTTAACTCATTTGTAATTGCAGAGGGAATTTTATGATGTAAAATGTCTGTGTGTGGCTGAAAATGCCGAAGGAAAAAAACCCCACCAAACAAGATAGCTCTTGAAACTGAGTGCTACATGTGAAATATGGCTCTTTATCCATCACTTGCAGTTTTCCAGGTAATCTGCAAAACATCTGTCAGTCCACAAGCAGTGACATTTTCTCCTGTTCATATTGTGGTGCAAGGTTAATTTGGGGTTTCATCACCTCTTCTGAAGCCAGTTAATATCAGACAGAATTACACATCTGGGTGTAGCATGTCCCCCTGATTTTGCATCTTGAGTTTTGTTTCTCAGTAGGAGGTAGAGACCTCTGGTGATTTATGTTCTACAATCTTGATAATAATATTTGTCACCTGCTGAAAACAGAGGACGTGCAGACTTCTGTCGTACCCTGGCGTGGCTGGGAACTGAAGCAGCAAAGGAATGTTTAACCAAATAAATGAAATGCTGCAAGGCCAGAGGCGTGTGATAAAGGGCCACTGGAACAAAACTGGGGGTTGGAAGTAAACCGGAGCTGCATCTTCTTTTACTATATTTGGCTTATTTCAGTGTTGAATTGTGGATGTTCCTACTTTATGTACCAGTTGGGAAGTGTGCCGGAAGGTGCTCCTGCAAAGGCCTCAAGTATGTGCTGTCTGTACCGTTGCATCTGCTGTACAAACATTAGAGAGGGAGGGGAAAGGGATGAGATTGTATTATTTATTTTTTTTCCCTTTTCTAGTAGACTCGGAGAAGAAAATAAGAGGCCACTGACTTGGTGGCCAATGACTGATCATCAGCTGGTGCTCCCACAAGAGCCGAACAGGGGATTAGCATTTCCCTGCGCTCCCCCTGCTACTCCTGCCCTCAATCTGAATCTTTTTTCCAGCCCCGTTTGTGATGAAAATGCAACAGTCTGGCATGAATGAACACTGATATAGATCTGTCTAAGCTCCTTTCTCACTTCAAACTCGGTGATAGTTAAGACAGGATTATAAAGAAGCAAGAAAATTCAGCTCAGAAGTCTTGAAATCAAAGCAGTTCAGTAAAACTAAGGTATTCTCAAACCTTTGTGCCAATTAACACCGGGCTGTGACAGCAGAGTCTCTTTTACCTCATAAAAATTCTAACTTGTGCTTATTCGGGTGGGTGGATTTAAGTAGGGGGAACCTATAAGACTTCCTTTTGATTAGCTTTCCCCAGGCGTTACGTCAGATCAAGCAACGCTTGACAGCTGGATTTTTATCACTTCAAAGAAGAAAATATTTAGCACGATACAGATATTAGATGCCTGTGCTGATGCTGTTAACTGTGCTGAGGACAACCTTTTTTTCAGCCAAAGAAGTGTCTCACAGAAGGTGTTTCGTGCAGAACAGAAGCATTTAAATTTTGAAAAATTTATATGGATTTTGGTTCAAATCTGACTTGTGTGGAATAAATTCGTGAGCTCAAATTTGCAGTCACTTAAGCAATCACAAAATTTAATTCATATCAATAATTCTTTGAAAATCACGTGAACTACTCTGCATGTATGCTCTTAATGAGGTCAGGACACTGGTGTCCAACTATGCATGAAATAAATCAGAATACTGTTGTTATCCTTTTCAACCTTGTTTAAAAATTATTGATTCAACCCAAGTAGTGTCATTACTGATACAGTAAGTGTTTTTACAGTGGACTTTTTCCATTTTAAAATTAAACATGGCATGGCATAATTAATTTTTTAAATTGTATTTCTTCCAGAGAGAGAGATAATTGGCTGCTCTTACAAAACCAAAATCAAATTACAATGTTTTCCAACTACCTAGGATACTCTGAGAGTAATGGCGCTACAATGTACAGAGCTCACTCCATGCACAGCTGAAATTTCGTCAGCCAGCTCCACGGTGAAATTAAACATCCTTTTAACAACACTTAAGAACAGCACAAAACAGATCAGTATGGGGAGTGAAGAATATTAAACGTCACTAAAAGTTTTAGGTGGACAAAGTGTCATTACTGAAATTGAAATTGTCAGGCTCCTGGGATTAATATCCCTGTACTTACAAAAAATTGCTGCAACGTCAATGACCACAAGTAGTCACGACCTCAGTTCTATTTGGAGAGATTTTAAAGGTCTTCTACTGACCTTAAAAACCCAATTTCCAACGTTTTAGATAAGCCCATTACTGCAAAGATAGGAACACCAAAGAATCCCGTATTGGAGCAACAATTAGGTGCCTTAGTTCGAGATTACATTTCCAGCTGTGGCCAGCGGTTTGTGCTTGTGATTTTTTTATTAAATAAGAATAACACTACCTGACTGCAGGCTTCGAGTTGCCTCTGTATGCTGCTACTTTGTGCAGTGTTAAAGCTGCCAGTGGATCAGAGTTTGCAGAGAGAAGGAGCTGTTGCCATGGGAATTTTGAAAGCTGTCATTGTTCCACCCTTTGCTCGCAATTGCGGAGAAACGTGACTCGCTGGAGCAAATTCTTCCTGGGGTATAACTCCGCTTGCAGTGCCCAGATGTGCAGCAGATGTGGAGTCTGGGATAGCTGGAGAGGTGGGCAAGAAGGGGAATGTTTTATTTTCCCCTGCCTAGAGCACTACCAGGGTTTGCAAGCTACCAGACTGATTCGGAAATTCACGACTACTATTAGGGCATCTTATTCTTTCCCCATGGCCTGTGCTTCTGCAGCAGCCTCCAGGAGGAGGTTTTCAAAGGAGTTCTCTGTTTCTATAGAAAACAGGTGTGAAAATAAAGAACTCTTTCATAAAGGTCAGCCTGAGTAGGATGCTGAATTGACATTTATGCCTTTCAGAAGTTGCTCTGAGTTGTTGCTTTGTTACACATGATGGAGAAACTTACAGGCCACTAAGTAATTTTTGTTTTATTGTTTTACTTGTCTTGTTTTGATTATAGCACCTATTCAGTACCTCTCTGGGCAATAGTGTTATAGCCAGCTGTTCTTGTTGTTCAAACCCAGATTTTCCTGGCAAAATTCTCCTTCAGTCTGACACTTCACTAGCTCTTCCCAAGCTGGAGATGAATGAATACTCCTGGAAAGTCTGCTAAGATTCTTTAGCCCTCTATTTTCTGTGCTGTCTAAGAATTTAATCCAATAACCATATCTAGTGGCTGTGTCAGGCTTTTGGATCAGACCCAAAGCATGCCAAAAAAAAAGTAGTTTTGATGTTTATGAGAAACAGCCTTCCTTGGCAGCAGAATATTGCACATAAGTTTGGGTCTATCCCACTAATTTCTTGCATGCCTTTGTGCTCAGAAGAGATAGAATGCTGCTTTTCCTTCCCTGTCACCTCTAGTGTCCTGACCAAGTGAGGGTTTTACTTCATATTGTTCCTTCCTCTGCGCTCCCACTTTTCGCTTCTTTCCTTTCCCAGTTTGCTCACTGGCACTGAATGTATAAAGTAGTGATGCATGGAAATGATTTCCCAGTTTTTATTTAAACCCTGAGAACTTCTTGCAGATCTTTCTTAGCCTGTGTCACCAGAGTGCAACTGGATGTCATCACAAGGCTGTTCACTACAAGTCTGGTCCTTGGCTGTTCCATTTTCTGTGACTTTGTGGCTGGATGGAAGTTTTGGGCTCACTGTCAATGCATCCTACATTTGAATACAGAAACCAAAAGAAATCTCAATCTGTTTCCTCGTTCTGCTGCTTCTTTCTTGATCTACAAATTATTCGTGGGCAATGAGATAAAGCAGGTGAGGTGCCTTATCTTACATTTATCTGTGAGAAAAGGTAGAGCTCTGCCTGTGAAAACATCTGCTGGGAACACACACATGTTGCTGCAGAAATCAGTGCCTGATCTGCTAATTTTCTGCATGTACTTCTTATTTGCCCGTTTACGTTCCCCCAAGCGAAGGATGACTTCTTCGCTGAGGGCTGTTTTTCCTCAGTTATCAGAGCACAAAATAAAGCAGCTGTTTATACCAATTTCTTTCGTACTGTAAGGATCATTTAGTATGCAGGAGACCAAAAACTTCACATGGACCACAAGAAATCATGTGAGTCTAATGATGCCATTTAACAGACAGTGTTTTTCTTGGCATAAATTAAGACCCCTTAGAAAAAGGTTCTAAAAACTGGAAGAAGCCTTGTTGTCTGAGGAAGATGCTGAAAAAGAGAGGAGTGAATTAAGGAAGACAGTTTTCTAGTTTTAAGGGCTGATAAATTTCTTGCTCAGCTGAAGATTTATGTTGCCACACACTGAAGTTCAAGAATTGTTGTCGTTTTCTGAGTTGAGATTAAGTTCCTGTGCATATGGAAAGGCATTAAGTAGAAGAGCTTTTTAGCCTAGATTCCTGTATTTTAGGGCATTGACTTTTAGCTCTTGGGAGACGACACTGCGGAGGAGACACAGTGTCTCAATTAAAAGAACTTTTCAGAAAGCAGTTAGGAAGAACTCATGTTTCTAATAGAGACATGCAAACTATATGCTAAGAAGGTTGATTAAAATGGCCACCCACCTAAACCTGACGACTAGAGCTCTGCAGTGCTGAATTCTTAAAGGGAAATCCCTCTCTTGAGTTCATGTTCTTTCTTTTTATAATTAAAATACACTGACATTTCCCTTGGTTTCCGTTCCCTTTTTCACTGGGCTGTCTAGGATTTCATAAGGTTTCCTATTGCTCTTGTATGTGGTACCTTCCTTACAAAGCAATCCTGAAATTCTCTTTTCTTCTGCTGTTATTCAGAACAAAGTTTGACTGATTGACTGATTTGTTTTTAATGGTAAGGCCCCACAATCCCATTGCCTATCTTTCTTGCATCAATTAGCTCTCTGCTTACCAGGGGGTACTATTACTTTCAGTATGTCTTCAGAACTTGTAAAAAGATAATTGTTAACCTAGATGCCAATAGGACTTCAGTGAAGTCTTGTTTAGAGCCCAAAGGTTTCAGCAGTAATCGATTTGATAAAATAATGGCTTCTGTTCCCACGTGGATATATTTCTGCCTGTTCAGGCACTGTTTGTTGGATGGAGGGAAATGATCATCAGACCTCCAGCCCTTAGAAGAAGGCTGCTGAAAGCAGTTGTGGCTTGTTCCCTGTAGCTTGCATCTTCAAATTCTTAGGATTCTGGAAGGGAAACAGAAGCAAAAATTTTGTTGTTCTGTCAGTATTCTTGCGATGCTTGTCAGAGCATTTTATGCCACGCCTGCCCATCCAATCCCTTGTGTTTTGCAGACTTCTTTTTATTAGGTTTTCACTGTTTCAGCTTTCGATGGATGTAGTTGCTGGCTGTTTTAAGCATGTTTAAAAACCTGGCAAAAAAGCCTCTCTAATTGGCACCTAAATGTTGGTGCAAATCTCCTGCATAGCCTTTTAGGGATGTCTCCGTGTTGCCACAGCAGCCTGCTGGTATTAAACAATTAACAGCAGTGGCCTGCACAGGTAGGAGGGCTTGGGAAGCCAAGGCGATGTGCAGCTCTATTTAAGTGCTATATTGGCAGATCCCCCTCTATAAAGTGGTGATGCTGCTGCTCCTTTCCTCTTTTAACTCTTACATTGCTGACAGATTTTAATAATTCACAGCTGCTCATTTGCAAGCAGTTGGTATTGTTCTGAGGGTGCTTTTACATCGTTTTGGCTTTTTGGTTTTAAATTCATTCATTGTAGTTCAGAAAGATAAAATAGCCACTTCTGGCTAAACGCAGAAGAACGTGTCAGTTTCTGTAGGAAATAACTTGTCTGCCTTTTAATTGGACCAAGGGGAAAAGTGAGTGTGTTGAGACATGCTACCAGGCTGGGAACTTACTAGAAGATTTGAGGGCAGCAAACTGAGGAAGGAGGCTTTTCTCAGCTCCTTAGTCCTCCGTTTGCCTGTAACGTGTTGGGAAAATGTTCCATTTAACCTGTTCCCTTTGCCCCTTCTCTTAATCTAGTTTTTTTTTCATTTGGGACTTGCTCAGGAGAACACGACATACTCTCAAGTTCAAGATTTTTCAGTGAGGAGCAGGTAATGCTAATGGTACCCAGATTTCGGTCTTTGTCAGAACAGCTGAGCTTCCTGATCCACAATCAGGTGTGGCAGGAAGAACAGGAATCAGTCACACACTGGGCACTTCTCTGCTTGACTGCTCAGGGTCAAATCACGACCACAGGCTACAGAGTTCTTGCAGATTTTTAATAGCACAAACGTATTTTTACAATTTTTACTAATACATCGTAGTTTCTTTTGACTTAAATATTGTATGGAAAACTTACCCTCACAGTGTTGATTTCTGTGATGTGATGTAGAAGAATTTAACAGTTTGAAAATGAACGAATTTAAAATTGGATAGTTGAAGGTCAGAACCCTATAGTGATAACTCAGCTAATGTAATATTCATACCTTGGTCTAAAGTAGTGTTGTATATCAGTATGTGGTCCCTGTCTACCGTGATTATATAGGGTAGAAATGCATTTGTGCACTGACAAATATCTAAGGGAGAAAGAGAGAGGGCATTATACGGCCAATGTATAGAGAAATTCAGGAGTGAGGTACCTGAAAGAATTCATAGGCCATGAACCATTATTCTCTCCTTACTAAAGCAAACTATATCATTTTAGCATTAACTGCTGTCAGTACTTGCCAAAGTAGAATTGTTGGACCATCTTTCAGTTGTTTCTGTGAATGAAATTAATGCCTCTTCAAAAAAAAAAAAAATGCACTGAACTAGGAAGGGGGAAAATACCCAATTTATTTTTAGTGTGCTTAGGTCTCTAATAAAAAAATGTGTCCTAAGGACTGAAAGTAGTTGCTGCCCCTCCAATATGGATCGATCAAGTCAAGTGCAATGAATGATATGGATACACTAACACCAAATACTAGCCTAATACGTGTCAGCATTCAATCTGTTCCTGGTCTGAGAAGCAAAAATTAACACATGCGTATTTTACATGGCAGAGGGTCTGCTCTGTGCTGGTGAGAACTTCTTGGACATGGGTTCATTGGATGCTATTTCTGTCTTTTCTGAGCTGTGATGCATGGCTAGGGAAATTTTCAAGTTACAGTATACAAAAGCTTGATTATTCTTTGTCATCTGGTGAACTGTGTCCAGTTCTGAGCTTCCCAGTTTAAGAAGGATAAGGAATTACTGGAGGGAATCCAGCAGAGGGCTACAAAGGTGATGAGGGGCCTAGAGCATCTTTCTTGTGAGGAGAAGCTGAGAGAGCTGGGTCTGTTCAGCCTGGAGAATAGAAGGCTGAGAAAGGGATCTTATCAATGCTGATAAATATCTCAAGGGTGGGTGTCAAGAGGATGGACCAGACTCCTGTCAGTGGTGCCCAACAATAGGATGAGGGGCGATGGGCACAGACTGAAATGCAGGAGGTTCTGTCTGAATATGAGGAGAAACTTCTTTACTTTGAGGTGCCAGAGCCCTGGAACAGGCTGCCCAGAGAGGCTGTGGAGTCTCATTCTCTGGAGACATTCAAACCCACCTGGACACATTCCTGTCTGATCTGCTGTGGTGAACCTGCTTTAGCAGGTGGGTTGGACTGGATGATCTTCAGAGGTCCCGTCCAGCCCCAACCAGTCTGTGATACTGTAATCCTGAAAAAAAAATAATAATGTATTAAGTTTTGTGAGTTGTTGTCCATCAGTTGGATGATCTGCCCCCTTGGTTTTAAGCAGCATCATGCCTTGCTCTAGGGAGGCATAAGATAAGACTAAAGGACAGGGTTGGGTTGGATCCTTTGATTACTAGATAAAGAATGAGTAGCCACTGCAAATGTATTTGCAAACATTTACTTGAGGAGAAACATACTAAAATTAGCATTTATCTGCAAACTCCAGTGAATTGCTTACCAAGTAGACTTAGCTCCTGAATTAATGACAAGCACTCAAGCTATCGCTGGCTAAATGAACCTTTTGTATGCATTTGCACTGTCCTGCTCTGAAAAGAGCATTTTGTCCTTTGCGCTGTATCACAAGCAAAGGCCTGAACTGTAGAGTTGAAATCTCTTGAGAGAGGAGCTGTAGTGGTTCACTGAGTGAATGTGGATCAGGGTTTGGTATCCCCCACTTGGTATGCTGCTAAATATACAAGGCAAAAGGTGAACTTATGTTCAGGTGGTTTGTGTGTGGTGTTGCCTTTTTTTTTCCTTTCTGTACTATTCCCATAGATGCATTGCAAACCACATTAATATGGCCATTGCCAGGCTAAAAATGATTCCTCTCTGCTCTCTTAACAAAAAAGGCTAGCCTGTAGGAGCTAATCCACTGGATGAATAGGAGATGATTTCTTTTTTTTTTTTCTGGCTTTCAAAAGAGCACCTTTTACAGGAACATATGGCGGAGGATCTTTTGCAAAGGAGGACAAGAACTTATATGCAAAATGAGAGCTGAAAAAAAGAATTTCTTCAAACTTGTTAGACAAACCAATTTATAAATACAAGTGTTCTTCCTCTGTTCCTGTTAGCAGATTTCTCAAGAGTCAAGAAAATTAATCAAAAGTAAGCTTACTTAAGAGGATATCTAAATAGATATTGATTTATATTTTTTTTAAATGCGTTTTGTATTTTGCACAGTTTTGTAGTTTATAAGCGCTTTTAACTCATGAAATGGAGGAAAACTCGTGATATTTGACAGGTGGTTGCAATAATGATCAAATGCCTGTCACTTGTAATAGTGCAGCATTAAGGGGGGGACAAGTTTTTGTGCTTTCATGCCATTACTGAGACTAGTACAGAATTTCATTTTTTTGTATGAATATGTTGAAAAAAATATTTGAAAGTCCTATATTTTGTGTCCAACTAGAGTAAGATGGTGTGTTTTCTTTGAAAAAAGGATAGTCAGCTGCTTTAAAAACAACATTTGAAATCATCACAATTTCTGGGCGTTTATCTTCTGGATTTATATAAACAAACCTCTATCTGTTAAAAAGCTATTTCCTTGTACAGCAAAGACAGAATTCAAATAAAAATGAGAACAACAGATTTGTTAAAATGTCCTTTTCAGATTCTGGTGACCGGTAGAGAAGGAAGAAATGAGTAGCTTTGCCCCAGGCTCCCTGTTTGCCAGCTTAGCATGTCCATGACGTACACGCTTTTGCTCCAAGCCATGGGAAAGCTGTGGACGTGGTTTTGGATAGCTCAGTGTTTTGATTGCCTTGGTGTAGGCTCAGACATAAGGAGTTGTCATCTTCCTGTTTGTTCATTTGTTTTTAAATGGTTAACAGATGTCCATCCCAGGCTTAGGCAGGTTGTATAGATAACTAAACATATGAGGTTAATCATACACACGGTGTAGCAGAAAGATGGATCTCAATAGGTGGCAGGTGTATGCTCTGTGACACTGGGAGGTGCTCATTACAGCCCAACAGGGAAAAGTTCACTGAAACTAAGAAACCCTTAGAATAAGGAGATTCCTTCTTCCACTTACTGTAAGGAATGAGAGTTCACACTCCATCTCCAGTGGGATCTGTCTCATGTGGCTGTGTTGGATGGAGATCAATAGTGTCCTGTCTTTGACTTTTCTGTTCTTACTTACTGTAAACAAAACTAATTTGTAATTGCAGCATAGGGAGAAAACTGATGTGCAGTCAGGAGCTGGGCCTTTGGTGTGACCAGCCTGGTGGTGTTCTCCTAACGCCTCTGACCGTCCAGCAAGGATCCCCATGGTGGTGGAGACTTACAGTCTCAGCAGTAGAAGATCATGACCCACCCATCATCATGATCTTCACATCCCAGACACCATTGTCATCATTGCAGTTGAAGCTGAATGTGCCACTCCTGTTAATGGGCTGTCTGTAGCTGGTGGGGCAGCTGAGAACTCCTGCAGGCTGACTTTGTGAATGAGACTTTAAAAACACCAAGTATGGTTGATGTTTTTGTCTCTGTCATCAAACAGGAGAAAAAAATAAATAAACAAGGCCCAAAAAATTAATCTTGTGAATTTCTGGTTGGCATTTTCAATAGGGAGAGAGCAGCAAAGTGGTAGATAATAAGTTCTTAATGGATTTTTTTAAACTTTTTTTGGTTTGTTTTTTGTTAAATGCAGGCTGAAAAGTCGTTGCTGTAAATGTATTTGAGAGCCATGAGAGATAACAGATAATTTTCTTTCACGTAAAGCTTTAATGTTTTCTTTTTCCTTAAGTAAATAACACCTTGCTGAGCTGTATTTAAGTGTGCCAATTTCTCCCTGTTAAGAAGACTGTGAAGGTGTTAATTACAGTGAGCAAACTAGTTATTAATGATATTTTTACATTCTTGTCATCTCTTGGTGGCTAAAGGAGGACAGGGGGAAGAGATGCTGCATTTGGAATATAGGTTCCTTTCTACCAGCAGAAAAAGGATAGCAAGAACAGGGAGGATGTCAGATTTTTCTGTAAGGGTTAAAGGAGCTGGCATTCATGCATGGATGGCTGGTTGATAGAAGTTCTGAAGAGTTGCCTTTACTGCCTTTCACTTAAGCGATCCGTGAACTAAAGTGTCCCCAAGTAGGATATGACACAACAACCTGTGACTTGCTCATTAAAGGCTCATATTAAGGCCTGTCTGGGAACTCTCTAATGCCAGATCACCGAGACCGTGGACCGGAACGGTGCCTTTAGAGCTCCTATGATCCTTAATGGTAATGCCTCAGTATCTGGCTCATGGGCAGAATATACAGCATAACTGTCCTGTGGGGTTGTTAAAGACTGTTCTCAGAGACCCCTTAAGATGAAGATGATGGATACAATGGGCTTAAAGTGGTTACTGGTCTTTGTGTCAGTAATCTTCATCAGGTGGCAGTTGGAGCCATGAGTCGATAGGCTTTATTGTAGCATATTAATGCTGTATGCGTAATTATAATTCCTGGAAGTGAAGTATGGCCGGCCTAGGAGGTCTCTGAAAGACTTATCTGTATGTTTAGTTTATATTGCTGCTACATCAAACCGTGGTGTGACTGTATCTTGAGTCCTCTCTGCAATTCTGGTCTTTGCACTTCAATAAAGGTATAGTATAAAGAAGGGTAACAAAAAGGAACAGACCTGTGGACAAGAGCTTATGGGGATTGCCAGAGATGCACCTTTTGCTACTCCTGATCCAACACGCTTTTGTGTAGCTCCTAAATAGCTCCTCTAGTTGCTGCTGCTGGAGAGATGTCAATGGGCTGGCTGGGCATCGCACTGACCTGCCAGGACATCTCTTCTGTCTGTACAGCCCATTAAAGACTGTCGTGCTGGAACCCTGTCACACTAAGATTTGACCAAAGCCAAATGAGAAGAAACAGCAGGGAGCTACTTATGTTTGAACATTAGGCTGCTTTGATCATCTATTTCATCTCAGTATTTTTGAAGATATAGTTGTATGGTCAGCAAATGTGTCTGGCAATGTCATTTCATGCTGATGGAGCATAGAATACAGACTGATTTTACTAATAGGCCTTTTTCTGTGGAGAGATGCAACAGAAATTGGGTACAATAAGTTATTCAGCTCAGAACAAAGATATATGGCACTGTTTTTTTGTACATGTGTTTTTTAAGGAATTCTATTGTATTACAAAAAGATTAAATGTGACTAGAGTACAGATAGGTTTGGGGGCCTTTGAGCTTTGAGGGGAGTGTGTTTTGTGTGTGTTATTTTTTTGGTTGGCTGTGGTTTTGTTTTTTGTTTTTTTTTCACAGGATAACACCATGGGTTTGTAGCATATATACATTAGAAGGAGCAAGGACAATCATTTATCTGCAAGTGTAAAGCTGCATTTCTGCCATATCTGTGCTGTTGGTGTGTGTAAACTGCCCTGTGTATGTACAAAGAAAAACTCTGCAGCAGATTGCTTCATATTCAGCAGTTCCTCAGGCCACAGTTAGGTGCTAGTACTGAGGGAACAACTAAGCTAAAAGCTGTTGTCGCAAAGTGAATATTGGGAGTCTTGAACCTGGCTTGTCCAAGTCCCAAGCGCTGGGATGGGCTGGGTGAAGCTCTGAAGGAATAAACTGTGTTCGGCACAGCGATCGACTCGGGCAGCGATGCTGCTGAGGCTAAAGCACTAAAAGGGGGTGGACGTGTCTGTGAACTGTGAGGGCTGATGCTCACACTGGCAGAAGTTTAATAGAAATATGTATCAAAAGGGATTTTGAGGACTGTGGCCCTTAGTCTTGATTTCCTGATTTAAAACATAATGAAGAACTATGTTGTACTTCAGTATTAGGTGTAACTATGTTGGTTCAGGATCAGTGTTGGACAGCCAGTCTCTTCACTTTTTTCTTTTTCCTTTTGTTTTGTTTTCGTTTTCCCCTAGTCCCTCAGAGTTTTCTGATGTTTTCTCAGTGTATTGTATTTTCTTCCTACTTTTATGTTTGTTTGTTTGTTGTTGTTGTTGTTTTTTTCTGGTTTGGATCTATATGGGTTAGGCATGTGTATTGTTCATTTTGTGCTGCTGTTACTGCATGGTAACTGGTTTTGATCCCTCTTATTTTCTTAAAGATAGTTATTGTTTTGATAGTTGTTTGGGTTTAGTTAGAGGTTGTTTAGCTCTAGCCCTTCCTCAGAGACTGTGGGTCAAACCTTTAGCTGGGTAAAATCAATGTAATCAATAGAGCACTGCTGATACACATCAGTGCAGATGAGCCCTTGAGTAACATCAGCTCCACAGAATCCTACTCGAACCTTTTCTTTATTTCCCAGTTCAGCTTTTGGAAGGCGTTTATGGTCACAAAACACTTGTTTTCTTTCTGCAAACCCTGTGGTTTTCAAAGGATAGAGCAAGCAGAACTCAATTAAGAATGATAGTTTCCCATTAGACATGCCAGAAATGTACCCTTTTTTTCTGTACAAATAAATTGAAGCTTGGAATATTTTGTAGGAAGAATTGTCATCTTTTCCCCAATGACTGAATAGATTAGTTCACAAGTCCCATATTCCAGGCCTTAGCCATTTGCCATTTCATGACACTCTTTCAAACAATGGTAGTAGCTGTTTATGAGGAGTATAATTAGGAAAAAATCTGATGCCTTTTTGCCTTTGCCTTGGCAATAAATCCCACATACGTTTGTGGGAACAAGGAGAGCCAGCAATACCTGGCCAGCCAATTTCTCAGAACATCAACCAGCAAATGTTCCTTCTGCAATTGGTGTTCCACTGACCACAATTTAAAACCACTGGTTTAAATACCTGACCCAACTACCGCTAAAGAGGCAACAAGAAAGCTACCAGTGGAGCTCAGCAGTGGTGACTTTCAGGCTCCTTCTCTAACCTTTATATATGCTGCCTCTGTGTGTCAAGAAACAGTAATACATCTCCCTAAAATAGATGGCTGCAGGATGTGCTGTTAAATTGGGTGACTGACAACATGAGCAAAATCTGCAAGAGACTTTCAATGAATTTGGGAGATATATCTTCTTTTTTAAATGTGCATTGTCTGCAAAGGAAGCTCTTAGGGTGGAAAGGGAGGATCTCTCAAAATATCACAGTAATTATGATTTGTTCTTGATGAAAAGCCTCTTCACTAATGGGTGGATACCCTGCATGGTTCCTCTGTGTAGCACACCCACTACCTGTCCCTGTTTCAAATAGGAAAAGCTTAAAACAAAGAAGGGAAGAGCATTGATTACCAGGAAATTGCAACACCTAATGAAGGAACAGCAGAAGAGCATTATATTAGAAATTTCTCTTTCTGACTGCGATGCCACGGGTCACAATGTGGAGTCGAGTCCTTCATGTACAGTTGCTCCTGGGGTGGACTGGACAGAAGTTGAGCAGGTCTCTTCTGGTGAAGATCATATGCCAGATGAGGTGACTTGGCATGAAGGAACAAAAAAGCTAAGTTGAGCGATGTGAAAGATATAGACAACATATGAAATATTTGTTTTGCATTGGTAAATTCTGGGTTTCCCCCCTTGGAGTATCCTCCAAAGTCCTTACAAGAAGCAGGGCCGTTGTTTTCCCCAAATAGTTGTCGTTTTGAGTACCTCTCGATACAATTTGTACATGCGCGTGGAAATTTGGGGAGGAAAGTTATATCTCCTTTACGTGCCTTCTCTTTCTGTCTCAAACTGGCCTGTTGTTAAGTTTCCACAACATTTTTTGGAAATCCTATATTTTCCCTCAGTTTTTCGTGACCAGTAGTCGAGGTTACGTTGTTACCAGTGAAGGAGCATGGTTACACCACTTATGTGATAGCTTAAGAAATTAGGATATGTCCATGAGTTATGATTTATTAAAAGCAGTCCAGTCTAATGCATAGTTGTATAAAACTCAGTGCAACATTTTCTTGAATGTTTATGAAGCATTGTATTCATTGGAGGCTGCTGGTGGCCCTTGCTCGGCTTATCCCTGAAATCTAAATCCTTTGTGTATTTCAGCAACTAATGTCCAAATAACAACTAAGTGTTTACCTTATGAATATAAGCTTGGTGGTTTTGCTGTTCTAGAACATTTTTTCCCTTGGTTCAACTTTTAGTTTTGGTTTTAAGTGGAACCACACATTAAAGACATTTTTCAGCTTCAGAGAAACTATGTATTTCAATCTGCAAAACAGTATCCCAGCTTACATCTCAGGCAATCTTTGAAGATACCCTTGATTTAATTCATTAGTACCTTTAAGGAAATAGAGAAGAGGCTTCTCTCAGTAAATTTAAAAAAAAAAAGTATAATTACCTAGTCATATACACATAGGAAAATTTCAGAACATTCAGGGTGATAAATGATATAATGCATAATACTTGATAATTGGTGTAGAAGTAGAGGCCTGACTTTAAAGAGTTTTATGTCAAAATTGTTAGGAAAACAGGAATAACAATGTTATTTTTTAAGAAGTCTTATACTTTAAGAGAAATAGATTTGTTTACATATTTTAAAATACTCTTTAGAGCTCTTTTTAGTGTCTGAGTGTGCATTACAGACCTGCCGAGATTCTTTCTGCAGTTACACGTTCACTTGTTAATGACTTTGTCTTAATCAATACTTTCTCAAATGGAGACGCTCAAATATTCCAAGAGTCACCTTAGAAAACCTCTGGCAGATAAATAATTAAATGACCCACTGGCTGCCTTCCTGTGTGCAAAGAACTTCTGGTAGAAGCCTAATTGTTTGATTTCAAAAATCAAAACCTGCCAACCTCTTGAAAAAAGGCAGTTTTAGCTGTTTGAAGAATCTAATTTCTTATAAAAGGTCATTGTAGTGATGGGCTGTTGAGTGACAGAAGAGATACTTTTATGCTTTAAATTGTAGCACAGGGAAAAGAAGTGGAATGGAGGGGGGGAGATGTTGAAAACTTGTACATAAAATCTCCTCTCGTCGGGTCGCTAACTAGGAGCTTGATCCTGGAATTGCTCAAGTGTTTGTACAAGTTTGCTAGTGTCAGTTGTGTCAGCTGCATTATGCATGTGCATACATATTTGAAAGGTGAGACACATGAAATCTGAATCTGTTTCTTTTATTGCCCTGACATTAACTCCACCACTCAGCCTCTCCTGTTACTGCCAAAGCTAATTCTCTCTCTCCTGTATGTCCTTCTGACCAGTGGATCTTCTTCCTCGACTATTTTGAACTTGCAGAAATAGCTTGGACATGGTGATAGGATGTGTGTTAAGCTTCAGAAATGTGCATATTAATTTGGTAATGAAACAAGTTAGTGTTTGTCATTGTTACTTATTAGACTGATGTATAATCTATCTAGACAGAAGTCTGCATCTTTGGGAGCCAGTGCTTGAGGATGACAGAGGAAGGATGGAAACTGGGGTCTCAAATGCTTTATTGTTGAGAAAAAACACTTGCCAGCACTGCTCTGTTAGTAGCCTTTTTATATTAGGTATGTCCTGTAGTTTGTAAATCATTGCAGGCCTCACCAGATGAGCTTAGTCACCCCAGAGAGTAGATTGGGAATTTAATTGTTGTGTATATTGGATTGAATGTTAAGGTTACTTGGAAAATGTGGTGGCTGGTTCCCTGAGGAAGCACGGTGTGCAAGTCTAGATTGATTTTAGGCAACATCTGACACAACATTCGGCTTGAGAATTATATGAGTACAATTCTTGCTGCTTTGAGGCTGTTCTGAATACCATAGGGCTCTGCTGTCACAGTCTGGACTTCAGGTACCATGTAAGCTGGTGGGATCTCTTAACTATGTCCAGCTCATGTGTGTGATGGTCAGATCTTCAGCACCATGCTGGTCTTTCCCATCAAGAATGCTTGTAGTGGGTCAGGTAGTCAACTGTGCTAGGGTGAAAATAAGCCATGTTTGGAATTTACTGGAGAACCGTCGCAAAGTGGTGGGTTGCTGTGGAGTTTGGTGGAATCAGCACGGGTAAGCTTAGCACAGAATCTTGATGAATGGGGGTGATTTAGCTGATACTAGTAAGTATGTGTTAGCAGAACTGAGGTTCTTCGCCCCCTTTGTGTTGGATTAGTTTTAAATTTTGGTTACCTGTTTTGAACTTCTTCATTCATGTCTGTTTTTATCATGTATAATATAGTACAAACACTGTCTTTGCTTTACATTGAAGAGCAAAATAAAAGTGTCTCAGATTTCTTGAGGAATTAAAATAATAATATAGTGTAATATCTGGAAGTAAAATAATTTGACAGTCAGTTAAGGAGAAAGAAAGAAAGAAATATCTGAGAATGAATAAAGGATTATATCACTCTGAGTTTTGGATGTAAATGTAGTTGATGAGAAAATTCTGAAATTCATCAGGGTACTAAGACTAGGAAGGATTCAATTCTTTTACTTTTAGAATCACAGTTCATGTGTCATAAGATGATGTGCGATCCTCCTCCCTTTGACATATCCCCTTTCTTGTGCACCTCAAAAAATGGCTGTGAGGTTGCTTTCTCTGTTCAGCTGCCAGATTTCTCAGATAAACTGCACCTTTATCTAGCTAGTTTATACCTTCATGGTTTAGTTCCCTGCGGACATCATATGAGCATATTGGCTATAGCAGCTGAATATGTAAGCTGATATTTATGAACTTACAGAGGTTGGAAAAACCTGAAGTCCATCCATGCACAAGATCTGCAAAGCTCTCAGTTCCAATATTTCTGCCATTACCAAGAAAGCAGTTGCATCAGACCTTTCCTTCTCCCCCAGCCAAGAAGATTCTACTTTAAATAGAGCTGAAACTTGAAAAGGGAGAAATGCTTTCGAAGTCTCATGTCCACTTGTCTGCAGCAGTTTTGTTCTGTGCAAAAGCTCCCACATCCTACAGTGATGAGCTGCAGTAGCAAAGCTTGTGACTGGGATGCATAAATAAATATTACTTTTTTCTGCTACTTTTAATAAAGAGGAATGGCACTTAATATTTAAATCACAAAGATTCACTTTGTATGAGTTTGAGTTTTGAATTCTGTCATCCATGTTATGCAGAAATGTAGTTGCTGTTCAAGGAGAACAGTTTGGCAGGTACAAGTTGCATTCAATGTACCCTCTAAAGCTTCCCAGAGCGGTGCTTTGGTTCAAAATTCAGCAAATAATGCTCAAAAGATCCCCCAGAACATGCCTTAGGGGAGCTTCATGCTTAAAGCTGGCATCAGGTTTGTTTCACACCCTTTGAATCTGACATTTGATCCTTATGAGCATATTTATCACTTGGCAACTGCTTGTCATTGCTTGTAGGAGCAAATATTCTCCATCAGGACATGGCAGAAGCACCAGACTCTGTCCCATTCCTCTCTGTGATGGGCCTGCAGATGAATATTTTTCCCTAAACTGCAATTCTGGCTTTGAAAGGTGCTCACTTGGAGGCTGCGGTGTAGTCCTGTGCAATTAGTGATTCATCTAGAGCACCAGTAGTAGCAGAGACACAGGTAAGAACCATCTCTCTGCTTCCTTAGTGACTTTCACCACTGCTTTAGGACTAGGTTTCATATGTTCTCCTCTTCTGAGACTATTTAGGTAGCACAGGATTTTCCTGCCCTGTCTTTAGCTTATTTATTCCCTTAGGTACTTATGTGGAAGTAAAGGGATCTTTGCACACCTGATAATCCCATAACAGAGGTGAAAGATGCCTGAAAACTTTCCTTCCTCCTTCTGATGTCTTTCCCAACCCTCCAGTGAGGTTGAAAGTATTCAGATTCTGGCAGTGCTCTCAGCTCTAATCCTCGAAAAACCCAATCTTTTGGGAGACTGGTATTAAAAATCATACTATGGAGAGGAAGGAATTAAAAAATAATCCTCTGATTTTCCTTTTGAGTTTTTCTCTAATTCTTTTTGGGTGGTATTTCGTCAGCTTTTCTGTGAAACCTGAAGGATTGACTTTTATTTCTCCCACCCCATTTTCCATCTGGATGTTGATAAGATCCTCCCGTAACCACAAGATCCCAGAAGCTGGCACATACCTACCAGCTGAGTTTCTGAAATGTGGTATGAAATACCTTCCGTTAGCTTCATTTGCTGTCACAAGCTTGAAGAAGAATTACTCAACTCCTAAGGTGGCCAGCTCACGGTCATGACCGCTGTCTGTCTTGCATTTGGGCAAATGATGGCCCTCAGACCATGTCTTATGGGGAAGCTCCACTGTACAAAACTCTTGGTGGACTTCTCCACGGCTGCAAGCCCAGGAGGGAGAGGGTCTGGCCGCTCTGCTTCTCCCGCCATGGCTGTGCGGGGCCTGGAAGGACCTGCTGGTGTTGTGTGCGCTCCACAGGTCAGCATCGTCAGCCTGTGTCCACTGATGTTCTCACAAAAATAGTCTAAGAGGCATAATTTGTAGCATGGAGGGAGAGTTTAGGTACAGAAGGCTCTGGTTTTTTGGTTCTCTACTGGCTGTTCCCCTCATGGTACGTTCAGGGCTTTTTGCCTCTTCCTAAGCAGATTTTTCTTCTTTCTTTGGAAGCCTTCCAGGAAAAAATGCAAATAGAGCAGCGTGATGGAGTGCATGGTAACGCTGATTAGTTTTATTCTGGAAATGCCATACACACAATCTCAGCTAATCATTATATGTATTTAAAAAAAAAAAAATATATATATATATATATGCTGTTTGTCTGTAAGGAGAAGGGTTTATTCCTCTAGAAAATTAATTTTAATTCCTTATACTTACTGACAAAGGTGGCATACAGTCACAGATTTAATTAAAGGTATAGCAGGCTTTGTCAATCAAGGGAGGCAGAATTGTACTTTGGCCACCTTCCAAAATGGCAAACGCTTAAAAATCAAAACCCAAAAAAACTTCCTGAAAGTGTGTTAACACACCTTGACCATTATAATTATGTTTGTGTGGTTTTGTTTCTTGTTTTCTTTCTTCTGTCAATAAGAGGATATCATACTGCAAATCAGATCTAACAGTTTCTAGTCATCACTTCCTTGGAGCTTTTACATCTTCATCTGTTGCTCTGTGTAGCTTTAATTAAGCATTAGGTCAATCTCGCAAGGAGGAAAGCCTTCCATAAAGTAACATGCAGGGAACAGTATTATAATATTTCTTTCATTTCAGTAGCTTTTACTTCTTGACAGTGTAAGAGGTGCATAAAAATAATGGCAAGTCTTCAAGGAAGTACGTGTATTGTTATTATAATAATGGAGCTTTGTTTACCTGACCTTCCAATTAGTCAAATGTGGATTCTTGTTTGTATCCTGATTACCTGATCTCAGTGGATTTAGCTGGTTCATGAACAGATGCAGTTGAAAAAAAGAGAAGCAAGCCCCTCAAAATTGGTTTCCTACACCCATCAGCTTGTAAAAGCAAATAAGATTTCAGAGTGATATTAATGGATAGTAACAGAGAGTCAGAATAATTGGTACCTTCCTGGTTGTGATTAGGATTCAGAGGAGTTACTTAACAACCACTGTTTCTTACATATGAATTCTGATTAATAACAGAGACCTCATTCTCTTGTCTGCTGTGCCTGTTACTAACACACTTTGCAGTTGTGGCACTCTGAAATTATGTATTTCTTTCTGTGTACTGTCATATCTTGAATCGTAATAAACTGTGAGAAGTTTTGAGCAGTGCATGTCAGTGTGACCCTTGATTTTTTTATTATTATTATTTTAATGTATTTATTTGCTTTTGCCTTTGTGATTGCAGATTACACTGGTACTGTTCAAATCTGCTGTCTCTTGTTGTAAGAGACACTGAGATAAAGCTTCTTGGTTACCTCTAGCAATAAACATCCTTAACAGAGTGATGGTTATGGAAACACATGGATGCTATAAGTGATTTCATTGTACCCAGTGAGTCATTATGCATAAAATGTTAATGTCACAAAAGTAACTTAGGAAATAAACTTTATTGGGAGGGGGGTTTTTGTTTGTTTTGGTTTTATGGGGGTTATGTAGCTCAGGAGAACTGTTGGAGCTTTGACAGCAGTCCTGGACATGTGTGACGCATTAATCCCAAGCTGGCTGCCATGTTCACTGCTCTCCTTGCCGTTACCGTTCGGTGCATGTCAGTCTTCATTAAATGGCTATTTTAGGAATCTCCAGCCATTCCCAGGCTGCAGCTAATTAAGAGAATTCTAGTGCTAGGAGTGCAGGAGGTCAGATGCTGTTTTATGAAGTGCAGTTATGTGTCCAGCAACCCTCCAGCTGCTGCTCGAATGTGTTGTGCTGTTCTGGAAATCTGCGTGAAATGAGGAGAATGAAAGACTCTGTCAGTGCATTTCGTCTGCTGTTTTATTCCTGGGACATCAGGGAGTGTTGGACAGAGCAGGGAGTGCTGGCAGATTTGGCCGTTCATCAGATTTCTTGGTGGTCTGGAGGGCCAGAACTGTTTCTGCATCTTGGGTTTTTAGAATTAGGTTTGAGAGTGTTTGAGGACAAAGTGCAGCATGGCAAATGGATGTTTCTGGGGTTTGCATCAGTGTGGTAAAATTTGCTGTAAAAAGAGCGAAGCAGTGGGTTTTTCATACCTTTTGAACTCGCTAACAGGTTTTCATGTAAATTTAAAAATTTCCCTACTGATGTCAGCAACAGATATTTCAGAACTTACCAGGTCAGTAACAAGCAAGAAGTACTTACTTAATAATAAAGTATTAATATTTATGAGAATTGCATATTTATTCAGGGATCTCAAATCATATTACAGATTAAATGAATTACTGCACACACCACGGGCTTGAGGTATAGAGAGGTTAAATCAAACGCAAGTCATGCAGGCTTGGAGCTGCTGAGGTTCTTTAGGGAGTGCAGTCCACATGCTGAGTGTTTGCAGGCGCTTTGTGGAATCGGGTTTGGTGAGTCATTGGCAAGGCTGGGGACTGAGCATTGCAGACCTGTCTCCCAGGCCTGTGCTTTAACCAGTAGACCATACTGCTGCACCTTACTTCAGCTTCTTTCAGTGCTCAGTTGAACTTTGAGTTACCCCAAGCAGAAAGTCAATTTGCCATTGTCAGACCTCCCTATTCTACATCTCTAGTTGATCAAACAGCAAATTCTACTCCAGATGTAACCACGTTGCGTTAGGGAGCTTTTATTTCTAAGAGGGACTGGAAATGAAAGACTCACTCACCCAAATCATGTAGAGATGACTCAGATAGCAAACTTTTTAAATCCTCAGGCTTTTTTTTTTTTTTTTAAATCCGTGAACAAACTCCAAAAGGGATATCAAGAGACTTGGACTGAAAGGAAAGTGTGTGAGCCATTCAGACTACCATTAAAAGCTGGTGGTGTGCCAGCTCGTGGTCAGGCACTGTTCTTCACACCGTAATTTATTTTACTGCTAAAACAAACCACCCCTACTAATGGCAAACAAGAAAAGCTTCTTTCTTCCAGATTTTGATTGTTGAATGAAAGGATTTGGGAATAAGCAAACCTAACCCACTTGAATTTCACGGCATGCACCTTCATTGGAGACAATTGTTGCGTGTGTTTTTTACAGCCCGGGATTTTTTTTGTCTCTCTGTTAACTTTTCCACTATATGCTTGTGTTGCTGTAACTATGTCAGTAATATCAGAGTAATAACACGGAACCTAATCCCAGTGTATTATCCACATCTCACCTGGGCATTCTGGCCCTGACTTTTGAAGTGGGTAATTGACTCATCCTCAGCTGTGTGAGTAAACAAGTATTTGTGGTGATCGTAAATCCCATTGAACTAAGGGGGCTGCTCATACCCTTGCAGTCGAAGCACATACTAAGAAGGATTTATTCGCATGGGGGGCCAGAGGAATCCATCCTCTCAGCTTTGCTCACGTTACAAACTACAAACTGAGTTCACTAAATAAATTAATTTAATTAGGATCCATGTTTAATGGTATATTTTAAAGCAGAGCATGGCTGAGACATTCAAGCTCTTGAAAATATAGATTTGTAGAACAATAGTGAAGGCTTGGAAACCTTGCAAGACTTGGAGTATGTAGAAATTGTGTATGAAATTAGTTTTTTGAGTCCAAAAATATGCCTCTGGCTGTGTTGCCCAGCAATATTCTGAAAGGCGATTGACCTGAACTTTTTCTACAACATTATTGTTTTGCTCCAGAGAACCATCAGAAGCTTTGTATGGATGTTTCAGCTCCTATCTTTTAGCAAAGATTTGAAAACCAAGTGAATACGCTCGTTAAATAAGGGTTTTCTGCAGAAGGATGTTATGAGGAATTTTAAGCAAGGTACAGATTAAAGTAATTTCAAATTCTGAATAAGAACTGTGTAACTTTGTATGCGTGGTGTTGGCATTGTTTTGATCCTTTGTACACATGTAATTTACTCCCACACAGAAGCCATTTATGCTGCTCTTTGCCCTTTGGGAGTGGTTTAAAATGATCTTAATGTAAATGAGAGCCCTACCCTAAGGTGCACACTTTGCCAGCCTGCTCTCCGCATTTTATTGCCTGAGGCTTATTGCAATCAACGTGGTTGCAAAGTGTGTGTTGGGTTGCAGCTCTGACCCCTAAAACTGTACTTCTAAGAGTTCTGCAAAAAACAACCTCTCAGCACGGCACTTCATTACTTCTGCAAATATTTTTTTTAGCAAATGAAAGGAGGATCCTTTGTAGCCTCCAAGGAATCTTTCCATGGATCAACCAGACAGGAAATGGAAATCAGGTATTGTATGTGTTAGAGTTAGTTGTTCAAAGATCCATTATTCTTATATCGTGTGGAAGAATACTTTTATTTTCAAAACCTTGGAAGGTTTTGGGGTTTATTTTCTTTAACTTGCCTGTGGCTTTCAGGTGTCAGAGAGATTTAATGGCCTTTTTTTTCTTTTGAGTCCTCAAATCTGCTGACAAGTAAAACACTTTCTGGCTGATCTGCCACATGAAAAAATAATTTAGCCTATGTCCCTGTTGCTTTTCCCCTGATACTTTTACACCTTGATTTAAGAAAAGCCGGGGGAGGAGGTTGGGGGGTAGAGGCATTTCTAGAACAAGAAATAATTTGTGCATTCAGTGCAGTAATATGTGTGTCCTACAAAATGCCATGTTTTGGTTTTACTGATGGATGCAGAGCCGGGTTTCTCAGCTGGGGTCTGAACTAGAGTGAGCAATATCCCGCTGCAGGTCCTTGGATCAGTGAGGCTCTCAGATCTCATTGCCTGGAAAACCAGAGCATCCTGAAATTTAGTTCTTGTTGAACGAATCAGAGTTTCAATCAGAGAATTTTCAGTGTACCAGTTTTTCCAGGTTGTGGTGGTGTGGGTTTTGTTGTTGTTGTTTGTTTTATTTTGGTTTTTGTTGGTTTTTCTCTACAGTGCCTACAGGATGGAGGGGTTGTTTTTTGGTAGAAGCTAACGAGATTGTCATGGTGACCCCACCTATTGAATGTCAAATCACTGGAGCCACTTTTGGCTTCTATTCTTTTGCTGGTATCATTTGACCCTCAGAAAGGGATGGCAGCATTGGCAACAGCTTCTTTGTAGCTGGATCCAACCTTTTCCTTCTGACTTGCAATTTATCTGACTGGATGCTCTAGGGTAAGTGCCACGTGCTTCTTACTGACAAACAAGTAAACATATTGGGGCTAAGGTGTCATGCAAGAGGTGCCAACCCACTGGGATAAGTAGAAGGGGTTTTTTTGGCTCTGCCGTAGGCATTGTAGGGGGCGAGCTGTGAAAGTGTCAAGCGCACCTGAGCTGTTGCCTGGCCTGGGTACCTTCAGCAGAAGCTGTTGCCATTGCAGCCATCCCTTTTTGCAGGATAAACCATACTGGAAATGTACATTCAGGCTCCTGAAGTTCTGGTGCTTTAAAGCTGAGTGTTGTGACAGCTGCTTTCTCGGCAGCAAGACCGGGCTTTAGGGGCTGAATATGGAGCTGAAGTCTCCGTGTTTTGGGCAAATGCTCCTGTTCCTTTGAACCTCCTGTTGTAACACCATTTGCAGAGAAGTGCAGAAGGGAAGTCAGGTGAAAAGGTTTTTGAAAGCCTTTCCATTAATTGCACATCAAAAATTTGCTTTGCTTCAAAAAAACCCACAAAAGTTACGAGAAAAAGCCAGTTGTGTACACTTGTGTGCATATGCATACACATATATAGGGATGCTATGTGGATATAGAATAACTTACATGCATATGCTACATATAGATAGAAAATGTTATATGTAGTTACCAGACAGTTTTATAATTGAACATTGTTTTTGTACTGTTTCCACAGAGAACCAGATAAAGATGTGCCTAACAGAAAGTAAGCTCTAGTTTTCTTTGTGGTAGGGTTTTTTTTTTAATAGAGCTTGCTTTGCCTCTAGCTGTAAAGCTTAAAATTTAAATTGCTGCAGGCTTCCTTGATTTCCATGGTTGGAATAAATGCTCTGTATCGTTTTTCTATTCATGTCATTACTCCCAGTAATCACCACACTCATCCTGGCACGCTGTGTAGTATGCTCAGTTGAGTATCTCTGACTTTCAGGAGCTTTCGTTGCTGGCTGTTGTTTGTTTCTGTAGCTGCACAATGACATAGTCTATTGGGCTAATTTGATAGTTCGCACTCCAGTTGCTGTGAGTTACAACCTGTGTTTGCTGTTTGCTGTGTAAATGAAGAACTGAAATTTACAGGGAACCATTTGCTCCTCTGGTCTCTTCATCTGAATTTACGGATTGTGATTAATGGTGTAAGTTTGGTGAAAGTTCAAAACTTTCACCCCTTTCCTCCTCCCTCCCCACCTCTGTAAACGTTAATTGCTACTGCTGCATATTCAGCAGAGACCTGGGATGGAAGTGCCGGAGAGTTAATTTCCTGGTGAATACTGGAGCCCGCAGCTGCTCAGACTCTCTGCCTGTGATCAGATTTGTGCACTCAGGTGTTCCTGTCCTTGCGTTCACTTGGTGACCAGTTAATTCCCCTTGCACACGTCTGGCTGGAGTGTTCGTCGTGCACGGGGCAAATCGTCCTCCGCAAAAACCACACGGCTGAAAGCCTGCAGGGGTTGCAAGATTATACTTCATGCTGCTTTAAGTGCGAGCAGTATTGTGAGAGGGAACACATGCAATGAGGTATGTTGGTGAGAGAAAATTTGATCCTAAAGGCTTCAAAAAATCCTTCCAGATTTTTAATATGATTTGAAAAAGTTAGTTGTCCATCTACCCCGTACTCCTGCATTGCCACAAAGGGCTCAGATTGTGGCATAGGTAGCAGAAGCGCCCAGCAAGGTGGGGTGTTCAGGGAGCCAGTACAGCTGGCAGATTTGTAAGTTAAATTGATATGGTTGAAGGGGAGATTGTTTTCTTCATGCCCCCAAAAGGGAGAACAGGCAGCAGTACTGCAGACGCTTCTGCTTCCTTCGTACTGAATGAAGGTAGATAGGTAGAAAATGTATTTTAGTATATTAACTTTCTGTGGCAGTGATTTACTTCACAAAAAGGCCTCAATCCCTTTATTTTGCTAGGAACACTTGAGAAAGTACAGTGCTTCTCAGGGCGAGGAGATATTTTAGACTGTGGCTTTTATGCTTGTGAGAGTTATCATAGTTAGGACGATCCGTCCATTCTCGGTGTCAGAATGACTCTGCATTTGCCGTGCTTACTGAGTTTGAACTTGTATTAAAGCCTTTCATACTCTTCAGAAATGATGTTTTATTTAGAAAATTGACCAGCAAGTGAGAACTGTACTGGCTTAACCTGCCCTTCTGCTGGTGGTGGGAGGGAAAGAAAACCTTGTGCGGAGGTGGTTTGCTTGCTTGATACCGTTTCTAATGCAACCACTGAGAACTGACATCTTAGGAGTTTCCTGACCTGGCTTACTAATTACTGTTTCTATTATGATCCTGAGATCCACATAATGACTGATGAGGGAAGTGAAAATAAAGGCAAATATGCCACTTGTACCCTGTTTATTTTTTAGTAGATGAGGCAAACAGTTTTGTGCCCCGCTTACCATAACCAGATAAATGGTTTAAAAAAAATATATGCATGTAGCTACATAGATACACACATGCATATATATTCATCCTTAGGTTTATGAGTTTAATCCATAGCAGTACAGGGGGTCTTTATCAAGGAAACTAATTTTAAATAATTATATTTAAAGAGTAATACAGGGGAAGTCATGCACAGCAACGAAGCAGAAAGCCTCAGTGTGTTTTGTAGCTCTGTAATAGCTATTATTTATCACAAATGTGCCGTCTGTTTGTTCACACTGAGTAATGAATGACCTTTCTGTTTCCACAGCTAGACCTGTGCAGGCTTCAGCTGATGGGGGTGCAGTGCAGTAGCTGTTTATCATGCTTCACTTATCCTGATCACTGGTTTAAGCTGCACCACCAGGGAAATATCTTGGACTTGTGTTATGGTTCAGAAAAGGAGCTTTTATGGGGTTAACAACTAAGAAAAGCAGTTATTTTCTGTCTCTGGCTGCTGTAATTCAAAATTGACTTTGTTGGAATTTGAATCAAATTACTGCCAATATTGTCATAAGCAAATTTATCAACCAAGGGCTTGTTTACTGTGCCTTAGCAAAGCGGGGCCTGTTCTGTTGACTTTTTTGGTGATTCCTTTGTAAAGCTTCAGTTCCTTACGTTGATAAATAGGATAGAATATATAAACGAGAACAAGGTAGCTCAGAAGAGGTAATGCATATACTTTATAGCACAGAAAAAGGTATACGAAGAAGTTACATTTTTAGCTCCTCATACTGTTCAGAAATGAATCGTGAACAAGCAAAAAGATTGTACTTGGGAGGGCAGGGGAGAGTTTAGCATGTGGTGGAAGGGTGAAGTAACTGAACTGTTCTTAGGAACAATCAAGGTCTCCTATTTTGTTCTTGCAGATTGCACCAATTAGTTATGTTTTACTGATGCAATCCCTGGATGTCAGAAGTCAGTCTTTTCCCATATGGCATATTAAAAAGTAAAATGCATTATTAATGCTTGAGATGGGACCTCTGGAACGGTGGTATAAAGTGTTAAATGACATTAATTTAGACAATAATACTATCATCACACTGTTTTATAAGCCAATAACCCAGCTCTTGTTCCCCCTAGTAGTTTATCTCAAGGAGGGAAGTGGATTATTGCCTTATAAAATAGGCACAATGAAGTTGGTGTCATTATGCTGCTATTATTACAAATGTTTCAGATCCACTAAACGAGAGGTAGCTGAACAAAAGTTGAGAGGGATGGAAGACTGCAACAGAGCTGCATTTACCCTGTGTTCTGTATGTGAACTAACAACTCCAGGCAACGTTTCACATGTGCAAAGACATGGAGGGTGATGTCTTCTCCACTGTAAGAACGTGACCCAGGAGACACTCACACTAATTTCAACACAGACCATTGAATTGGAAAGGTTACTGAAAGAATTTTGGTCCCGAGGCTGCGCTTGCAGCAGCGTGCATGGTCTGGGCTGAATTTGTGCAGGGTTAGAGCGGATAATAAAGAAACTTTTTACTACCTGCCTGTTGGCAAAGGTGTATCACCCAGCTTGTTCCTGGAAAGCTTTTGTTATTTCAAATAACACTTGCAGCCTTGGACCAGCAAATTCCAGATTCTGCAGGGTGTTCCCGAAGGACATTATGAGGCTGAAACCAGCAAATTCAGCGCCTGAAGCTGAGGTGTTGGTGATGAGGAGGAAAGCTGATTCTTACCCTTGGTCCTTGTTCTGGGACTCGGGGAGCTGGCTGGGTGCTGTTGTGGATCCTGCTGCTGAAGGGATGAGGCGCATGGTGAATTCTTCAGGGGGAGGAATTCACTTTTCAAGGTACAAACCACTCCTCTGTTTTCTGGCAGACGAGCAGTGTGTGGTTTGGCACAGACTGCCTCGTAGCAGTGCTTTTCGCATGTGAAATTAATGGTCTCTGTGCTCATTTGATCTTGAACTCCTTTTCAGTAAAAGCTTTTCAATAAAAACCTTTACAGTATTCAGTAAGATAAGTGGTAAGACAGCAGCATTCGATTATCTAACCTTCCCTGTTATTTGGAACACGGTCATGTCCCCTGACATTAGTTAATTACTCTGAAAATTACCTCGGTTATCCAAAACCTCAACTCTCCACACACATCCTGTGTCTCTGTGACATTCAGATACTCAAGGTTATTCTATATTAGCATAAATATCTGACCAGCTCCCAGGAACTAAACAGACAGATTTTGGCCCTTATTTTATCTATGTGTATTTCTGCCAACCTCAACAAGTCTGCTGTTTTATATTCATCAGTTTAACCTGGTGATTTTTGTGTTGTACTTAAAGCCTCTCTGTGCCACGTATTGCAGAAAACCGTAGTATTATACTGTCTTCACCTCATTTTGTGTAACATCTGGTACAGAGCCCTTTTTCCTTTATTTGTCAAGAAAAACCTAATACTTTTCTTTAGCCACATTTAAAGTTAAATTATATTGCTGCCACTGCTGCAAAAGTATCTAGCAGAGTTGGTTCAAGAACAAGAAACTTAAAAGTATTTGGTATTCTAAGTGTCTTTTAATGTTTCACTTTTCCTTTGACTGTTATTTGGAATTAGTTTTTGCCTTGTTTTTCAATAAATGCATTGGATAATGTGACTAGTCCTTATTTTTAACATTTTATATGTTTCTGTATTCAAAAACATTATTAAAAAGATGAATGATATGAATGTACATCTAGGAAACGTTTCTCTTAGTATACCATTTCCTCTACTTCTGAGTCAGAAGAAATGGGGAATTAAAAAGGAACAGGGCTGATTTTTCTCTTACTAGTTTTGGGCTCAGGAGGGTTGTACATTTTGCAGTTTACCAAAACGTTACTCAGGTTGGGTGAGGTGGTTTCCACAAAGCAAAATACCCTGTATGCTTTTTAGGTTTCACCATAAATTACTCAAGAGGAAGTAACATGCAAGATTTGTGGGAGAACACAAAACATTATATTGATATATCTGGTGTTGTGAGGAGATGGAGAGATGATTTAGAGTAATATAGATTAAATATGTATTTTTAAACCTCAGTATGATTTGAGTGAATGCTTTATTTCTTTCCCCATAAGTGATTGCAACAGTGAAAATACATATTTACTAGGAAGAGTCATGCTGCCGGTGGTTTGGTTTATTGGGATATTTTGGTTTTATTTATTCTGTTCCCTGCTCACACCCAAACCACTTGGAGTTAGAGGTGCCTCTTATTGTGAAGGTCACACCCTATGTGTGCAATTATGCTTTGAATAAATGTATCTTGATTATTAAATGCATCTTGATTGTTATTTTTCTCCTACTGGAATAAATAATGAACTGGTAATCCATAAATCTGTTGACTTAACAGCAGTTAATAAGTGTTTTATGTGGATGAAATGGGTTGTCCTACAAGTGATGCTTAAGTATATAACTCTGGAAGTGGTTTTGTTTCAAATGAATTAATGTGGAGCTGCCACGTCCCTGCTTGTTTTGATTCTTTGTAATGTCTCAGTAAAAGACCTGAATTCTTTCAAAGATATATGCCTTGAAAGAGGGGCAAGCATCTAATTAGGTTCAGAAATGCACTTTCACATTCTTGATCATAGCTATTTTAAAAAATTGTTTGAAATCAAGGGAGCTTGTAAATAAGGGGATGTAGTGATACTTATGTTGTAATTTCAGAGGCAGGGTGGTGTTACAATCCTTGTCAGAATACAAAGAATATATTTACCATTGGATTTTGTCTCCATACAATTGTTCCCTGCCAACAGGCTGCTCACTGCCACGTACCTCTGTCTCCTTTCTCACAAACGGGTTCACAGAGGGTGGGAGCCATAGCTTTCGCTGTTCTGCCTTGTGGGCTGTTGCAGAGATACCCTCCCTAAATGTGGAGCTGAAGGTGTGTGTGTCCCTTCTGCTCTCTGGGAGACCATCAGTGCTGTCCCAGTGCTGGTACAAGGGAGCAGGACTGATCCTTGGCTGCTCCATGACGCCTGGGCTTCAATTGGCAGTGGTGGTGCAGACTTGTATTAACAAAACAAGTCACGAACCAGGGTACTGAGGCCTGGGCTCCTGTCCCATTTCGCCATTTCTTCCTACATCCAGCTGAGAGACGGTGCAGTAACATCTTAAACCTTGCAGAAGGACAACAGTCAGGGCACAGCTCTGATTTTTTGCATTGCAGTGATTGATAGCGAGGATGTTCCAGCCCTTGGCCTGCTGCAGAGCAAAGAACCTCCTCCTTGCTCATTCCAGAGCTGAGCACACAAGTTCAGTTTTTCATTGCTGGACAGCAGACATTAAACATGTCATGTTTTCTGCTATTCCTACTTGGTCTGTACAGTGAAAGGTGAGAAGGTGGTAGGGATTGGAAGTTGTTTCACTGAACTATCAGAATAGATGAGGAACAAGGTGGATTCCTGCTGTGGTTCTCTTTGGGAAATATCAGTTATAAGCAGCTTAGTCTTGGTCATAAGCACCATAGAATGGGATCTGTTACTGTAGTAGAACCAGAAAGGATTATCTTACCAAAACCAGTGTAAAAAATAGTACCTTTCTTTTATGTGAGGGCAATGCGATGAAGCTGCTGTGTAAGACTTCAAATACCAGAATACGATAGTTTCTACCACCTAGCAAAAACACTATGGAAAAAGGTACTCTGCTAAGATAAATGATGTATTATGTTTTGGTTTTCTGTTTTGTTTTTTTTCTCAAAAGCAATTTCTCAATTTATTGGAACTCTTCATCTTTCTGGGTAGGTGGTATCTATTAATGTCTTAATTGGGATGAGTTTTTAACTCTGATCAACAGTGTTGTTGATAACTAAAACATGCATGACTGAATAGGTAAGCTCCAGGAAGACAAGTTCTATTCCCTCAGCCTCCATGCCTTTCTTTACATTGACTTCAGGACACCCACACAGAAGCTTGCTGATGAGAAGCCATTAGATGGGCTAATGGGGCATTGAACTAACCTGAGGCAATGTACGTAGGGAACTGCTTCTCTCTTAACATCTTATTAGAACTCTGTCAAGTATAACAAGAGACTAGAGGTAATTAAGCTAAAAATGCAAATAAACATGGTGTGATCATTTTTATGCCAAGTGACCAGCTAAAAATAAGTATCTGCTTGGCATACTTTGTTTCCATGGAGCAGGGTAAATACAAGCTTGCTGCTTATGGCATGGTCATGGTCTCCTGCTGTGGCCCAGATTGAAAGGTGAAGATTCACCATATTTATCCTTTCAGCTGGTGTCTGGGGTCCTGTTACAAGAAAGAGAAAAGGATGGACGATTTGGTAGGTTGTTCAAGTAGTCTTCCCACGTTGGACCGCTAGCTCACCTGCAGGAGAAGGAGGACAACTGTTATCTGTGCTCGCTCTGTGGGGACAGTAAAATGAATTGGTGGCTCTACTCCAGCTTTTAATAGAGCAACTTGCTTTAATTGTGCCTTTTTGTAGACTCTGTAGAGAAGGAGCATTTGGCAGAACACAGAGGATTAACTGTTCTTCTACCACTGGAAGTGACTAACTCTGAGAGGGCATGAGCGGTGTTGGAGGCAAGACTGCCACGCAACAGCTTGTATTCCAAGCTCAGAATCAGTTGAGAGCGAAATCAATCTATCGCTTTTCACAGGCAATGTAGCACTTTCTTTTAAGGCTTTTCTCATGGCCCCTGGTTCTCCATAAACCAACGGAAGCTTTGCTGTGTCCATGGATCTGGAATTCAAGATCTTTAATTTTGGTCATCCAACAGCTATTGATGGAGCTGAACGATGCTCACCTTGCGAGCTCCTTTTGGCAGTGACTTCATATGCTGCACATGTTCACAAGACCCATGTCTTCTCATCAGATATTTTGGGATTACAGTGCAAAGCCCATGGTGTGCTAGTTTCTTATTGCATTGGTTTCAAAGAAGAGCAAGCAGTCTTCCTGGTAGCTCAGACCTTTCTTGAGCAATTGAAAGATCTGTGCAATTTTTCCTAAAAGCAAGCTTTTTTCTCAAGCTTGCCAATTTGTGATTTGGGCAAGTTGTGTTTACATTAATTTTTATTTTCTCAGAAGGGTTTTTTATTCGGCAAATGACTAGTACAAGTTCACGGTAGAAATTTGCTTGAAGCCAAGTGCCCCTTACTCCTCTTGGCTTTAAAACGACTTATGGATATTAAGCTTCTTGCAGGATCATGCACCATCATTTATTTTACACAACAGTCTGTTTTACATAATAAGATTTACAACATCAAAGACAGCAAGAATGTTCTTTTTAAGAAAAAGAGTGTGAACCCTTTACACGCTTAGGACAAACATTCATATCCTGTATGTATTTCTCACATAGTGGAATGCCTGCTATTTAACAGCGTCTAGGGATATAAATGAAAGCTGACAACAGAAATATCCCAGACATACCTCTTTTGTAAATACCTTTAACTTCTTTTAGCTGCCTGTCTTCTGGCTTTGCTTTGTCACAATAAAAGCCAGAATGTTAGAACTACTTTGTTTACAGGATTTCTAGAATGCTCCAAGTCATTTCTGTGCGTGGTGGAAACCCAATAAAGATGTGTGAGAGCACTGTCAAAAATGCACTGAGGGAAGGATACCTGGTGTGTTTTTAGCCTTTCAGTGAAACAGTTGCATTCCTATTCACTCAAATTCAGGCAGGACCAAGCCCTGTCCTTTACAGCTTTTGCCTGAGGAAGGAACTATGCAGGACAAACCATGTTTCTTTAATCTTGTGGCTCATGCCAAAAGGGAGGCACCCCAGAGAAGGATTTAGAGAGCAAGGTGGGGACATCTGCTCTGCATTGCCCTAGTGAACAGAGACCGTGTCTGATCCATTGGTTAGGTAATATTTTCTTGCGTGTTAGTGTAGGGGAGGTTGAAACAATACAAGAAGATGAGTAAGATGCTTACAGCCGAAGTGATTAAATGCACATAGTGTTAGATCCTTGTCTTACTCTCAGAAGGAAGATCGTGACATACAAAGGGTAGAAGAGGTGGACTTGTAACTTCCATGGACAAAGAAGTAACTTCCAGGAAAGGGCCACTACACAATGCAGGGATTTTTGTAGGTTATTTGAAGAGTTGTTCAGTGAGTAGATTACATACTGGGAGTAATGGGTTAAAGTTATGTGCCAAAGTCTGACCAGTTGATTAAAACAAATCATTTGCAATGTATTGGTCTCTGAAAATTTTAGACTCCCCGTTGACTGGAGTCCTTTAAAGTCCTTTGCTGTTTCAGTGTCCTCTGTCGTGCTTCTCATAACCTTGTGAAATGGGCTGGCTCTGCAACCTGAACAGACTTTCTGGCAGCTGCAGTATCCCAGAATTGTGCATTTTGGGATTTCATAGCCTGAACAGATCCATGGCAAGCAAGATCTTTACATTTTTTCCAATTTATTTACTTTTTTAAAATTCCTTAATGGTTAAAACCATTTCTATGCAAGAAACCACTTATTCTTGTTATGTTGCACATAGTTATAGGGTTAACTAATTTTGCTAAGACCTACAATATGCTTTTAAATATACTCTGGAGAAAAATTTTGCCATAGCAGGAAACGAGGAAGATGAACTAATTGGTTGTCTTTTTCACTGGTTTTACAATTCATTTTTATGGTGCTGTGTCTTTATGAAATCATATGAAATTGTCCTTGTTTGCAAGAATCTTTTAAAATGTTTTGGAATTCTTATTTGCAAGCCATGTTTCAGCTATAAATACATCAGCAGATTAGAATTTCATTGCTGCGGTTTTTCATAACTCCTTCAAGCACAATCTTCATGCAAATGGAGTAATCCCTTCGCTTTGCAGTCTCTAGGTCAAAACTGGAGGAATGTTTGCAGGGACCTGACTGCCTTTTTTAGCTGGCTCCTATAGAAGAACAGACAGACAGTCATTGGAACAGCTCGTGACATATGTTTGGCAGCAAAAGTACCCCTGATTCCAAGTTCCAGATTATACTTCTCAGCTATGGCTGGCCCTCTTCCTGGGCACTCATTAGCTTTTCTTTTAGTCATTTTACACCCTGTAGAGGCAGTCTTCTGCTGCTGAGATTTTCCTGTTTTTTTTAATTGCAGATCTGATCTCTCCTGTGTAGTGGTATGAATGTGCTGGGGTTTCCTTTAGGTCAATCAAAGGGTATATATATTCATTTTTTCTTAATGAAGGGGGAAGTGTGAAGTGGGGAGGACAGTTATGAGAAATGTGAAGTGTGGCCTGAGTCTTACCTTGCATGCATGTTTATGTGCTTCTGTGCTTGGCAGAACCATCTCATCCCCTCTGTCTCAAACACCTGTGTACGTGGACCGATTGTTTTGGGCTTGAGCAGCAGGTTTCTCTAGGACTGTTTGGGTGGTGGCCGCTTCTCAGGCTTGGGGTCATCTTCCATTCCTGGCTGCAGCATCCTGTGTTTCTGCAGAACAGCATCAGAATGACAAAAACCACCTCCAACATATAAAAGAAGAGAATAAATAGCAACAAGAGAAACCTCAGAATGCAGAGAGATGACTGGCTGGGGTAATTTAAAATAAAAAATAGCTCTTGTCTAGCAGGTCCTTTATAACACATAGTTACTGTCCAGAATATCTCAGGAAACCATTTTGTATTCTGCTAGTGTAAACCTAGATAGCAGTTTTATCTTCAAAGATTAGGAGTTATTTGGGAAAGTTTCATTTCATTGTTGCATTTAAAATGGAACATTCCTGCTGCTTTGTCATCTAACTGTGCTGTATATTAACCTAATTACTTTAGTGAAGCTGAGTTAAACAAATATTACCCAGACTGCATATTTAAGTCTACTTATGGCACCAAGATAAAAATCCCGTCATCCCATGTTATAAGCACTTCCATTCTCTTCCCTTGAGTCCCCCCAAAAATGTTTAGGTTCTTAGGTTGTTTGTATTCTTTGAAGATTATGAAGGTTTTGCACTTCAGACAAGCCCATTTCCTTTTTTAATGGGAAAAGCTCCAAGCATTTCTTTTCAAACAGAACTAGAAAGATTATTTTTACAGACTTCTGTTGAGGAGTTTTGGACAACACCCTGTAACAGGAAACCATGGCTTCTCCGAAATTTCTTCAAGATGAAAACAGATAACATTCCTGTTTTAAATTACTAGCCGCAATTAATGATTTGAGGTTGTGATAGTAATTTATAAGTTGCTTTACCCTTTTACCCTTTTCATATGAATGAGTTCAGTCTATTGTCCAACTTGAAGTTTGTTATTGAACATATGGTATTTGAACTTGCAAGTTTTTTTATTACAAAAAATGGCTAAGACCACCGACTCCTTATGTAAAAACAACATTGGAGTAGTTGTAGCGTTTGGTTAGTGTTGAGAGTAGTGGATTTAAGCGTAAGTTAGAAAGAAGCTAAGATCTTCAGTTATAGGAGGTAGCGTGAGCCCTTAAAGAAGTGATAGAATTAAAGGAACAAATATTCACAGTTGTGTTGTGCAAAAATATTTTGAATTTCCTCCTGAATATTTTAATTATGTATCTGCAGATGAGTGTAGGTCAAAAAATATTTCAGGAATGCAAACAGAACAGAACCTCAACTTGACAAACTAAATATAACCACAACTTTACAAAATAGCAAAGCAGTTTTTGCACATGGAATCATTCAGTGTGCTCTGAGGAAGGATAGAAATAATTTCTAAAAACTTGAGTTTGTATCGGAGAAGTAATAATCACTAAGTACACATAATGCTCACTGATACAAACAGCCATCCAAGTGGTGTTGCATGGGCAGAGCACCTCATATTTCTTCATTCTGTTCTGGGTGTTGAGGACTGTTGAGGACTAGACAGGGACTAAGACTGAAACTTCTGTCTTAGCTCAATAGGATGACAAATAATTTCGTGACACCTTTTTTTTCTTAGCCCATACAGTAGAACAACATGAGTCAGCACTTGAGCCATATTCCTGGTATCTGCCAAGTTTAGACCAGCAATTTTAGTCAAAGTGGATGCTTTTGATGATGAAGTGTCAGGTCAAGATTGCAGGACATGCGCTGGATGATTTGAAGATAAAAGTGCTATTATTGAAAATCTTCAGGATTGAGGAGTTAGAAGAGTTTGTACTGTTTTATTAATAAGAGGCTGTTAGCTGTATCCAACAGGCCCAAGACAGCCAGAAACATCTTAGTAAGAACCATTTCTGGAGGAAGCGGAACATAATCTTTTGAACTTTGCCTCCAGTATGTTCTTGGTTCCTTTCATTCCATGGAAGACTTGTAAGAAGAGTCCCTACTTTCTATTAGTTTAAAAAACAAAATGAAGCACACACCCACACACCACCCCACCCCCCAAAAAAGGTGTTATATCGTTTTTAGATAAACATGTTTTTAAAAATAGCATTTTTTTTGCTGATTTCTGGAGTTAACGTTATGCTAACCTCTTTTCCCTTTTCTTTTCTTCTTCTCTTGTTTATTTGAACGATGAGTACGAAGCAGAAAAGAGCTTTCTGGCAGTAAATGCTCTCTGGCATTGGGAAGTATTTGATGGTTAAGTTAAGAATGAAAAATATGGGGTTGGAAAATGTGGTGGTTGAGCTGCTGTGCTGGCTGAACTCCTTCCCGGATGGCCAGACGTGTGTCTTGCTGCCATAGATTTATGCTATGGTATTTCTGCACAAGGGGGAAGGGAAGAAAAGACTATTTCTAAATAGGGAAGGGAAAAGCTTTGAAATGGAGAAGCTGTCTTTGCTTTTTAGATGCTTTCTGAAGTCATCGTTCATTTGTTGCCTTTTAAAAGACACCACCACTGAGTAACAGAGTAAGACCTTACAGATTACCTTGCACTTGCCCTTCCTTCTGCAGAGTTCATTGCTGTACCAGAGTTTTCTTCTTGCATGTTTGTAGAGCATCTAGCCCATGGAAGCTCAATGCCAACTGAGTTATATATACTACAGTATATTGATAACATTAATGCTATGCTACCACATCTGTTATGTTTTCTGTACTATGGAATTACCCTCTTAGCCAGATAAGTGACTTAAGTGCCTGCTTTCCTCTTCTTATTCTCTGTGAAAGCAAGACTCGTTTCACTGCTCACTAGCTCAGGAAAAGGGCTTTGAACATGAATTCCTTTTGCAATGGCCACAGTGGGACGGTACTTGCATACGAGTGTAGTTTGCATTGCTGTCTGAGGACACTTTCAAGGCTTAAGCACTTCAGGAGCCACCAAAGCAATTTATGCACTGGGCAGCCAAATGCGTTCTTTCCTGCACCCTGCTGGGTAACATATCTCCCAGTGAAACAGAAATCCTGGGTATTGCCCCACCTTCCTCCCACAATCTCAGCTATGCTTATTGCTTATGAAATCAGCTTTCCAGCTAGAGATATCTGCAGAAGTGACCATGGCTTGGATGGCCATACTCTTCACTGTGTAAAGTGGTTGGATGGCTGTGCTGAGAGCTATAAAGTGGTGATGGTCTCACATGCCTGTGCAGCCTGACCCATGGAAGAAACTCGTACATAATTACAAATGTCAGCTTAGAAAACCACTTTTGTTTATTTGTTACTAAATACAGAGTTTAATTGCCATGGTAAACTAGTTATGCGTTCTAGTAGTAAAGTGCAGCTTATTTTTAAACTGAAACTGACTTTCGTGAATAATATCCTTCCTACAGCCTGTTTGCAGTGCTGTTGCTGAGCAGCTGGAGGAAAAAAGAATGTGCTATTTCCCATAAATAACTGCTGCGCTAACAGGAGCTCTACTAAAAACAGAGATATGGTGGGGCAAATGATAATATGGATGCCTACACACTGATTTTTTCGTTTGATAGGAGGAAAGTAACGATGACATTAGAAGATTTGGCAAAAGGAAAATAAATATAAAGGCAGCAATTGGTTTACATGGAAATAGTGTCTTCTTATCACATAGGTACTTGATATTTTAGAAGAAGAGATGCCAAGCCAGTACTTAAAGCATGTACAGCATGATTTATATTGAGGGGCCTAGTGACTGGTACTGTTTTAGAAAGAAAATGCATATGGTTTTAATATGTTAAAATTTGTCTTCAGCAGCAGAATGGTTTTTAAATACTATTGCCTTTTTCTCTCTGTAAACCGATCTCATTTCCCGAATTCTACAAGATCCAGCCATATGGCTTCCTCATTATCTGACCCACTGTGTATTGTTAGCCTACCTTTCTCGAAAGAAGGGGAGAAAAATAAATTCCATATTTAATTTTGCGTAGTTACTCGTTCCCTGTTTGGAGTCAGATTCTGGTTTAATTTTTATTTTTAATTTTCTTGATGTGGTTCTTGGTCCTGCCGGCTTGTACTCTGTTAGCGCCTGCTGATGGTTGCCAGCTCAGTGTGGAGGAAACATGTGCATTGCTTGGGGAGTCTTTTTTTTTTTTGCTTGGTGGCTAAATTTTGGAATTTTTTCGCCCTTTGTGCAGCAGAGAGACATACACTTTTTCTGTGGCTCGAACACCGGTTCAAGAGCTGCAGCCTGTAGCCTGGACAGCCTTGGGAGAGGTCCTTGTGCAGAGGTGCCTGTTGGTTTTTGGGAGCTTGGTCCTAGAAACTCTCCTGACTGAGAGGTTTCCTTTGGACCTCTCTCTGCAGGGACGAGGCAATGACAGCAATTGCCCATACTGAAGGCTGTATTAACCTCCTTTGCTCCCCTGTAGTGCAGGGAAGGGGAGAGTGAAGGCTGCGATATGAACCCTTCAGAGCGGCTGGTGGTCAGGAGTGGGAGGGATGGGTCCTGGCTGAGCCACGCGGGGTACACTGCAGGGATCCAGGTAATGAGGGTTTATAGAGAAATATAGAAGTCTCCTCTGCTTTGTTCACAGAATCACAAAATGTCAGGGGTTGGAAGGGACCTCAAAAGATCATCCAGTCCAATCCCCCTGCCGGAGCAGGAACACCCAGATGAGGTTACACAGGAAGGCGTCCAGACGGGATTTAATGTCTCCAGAGTAGGAGACTCCACAACCTCCCTGGGCAGCCTGTTCCAGTGTCTGTTACCCTCACTGAGAAGAAGTTTCTTCTCAAATTTAAGTGAAACCTCTTGTGTTCCAGTTTGAACCCATTACCCCTTGTCCTATCACTAGTTGTCCACCTGAATGTCTTGAAAATTCAGGTACTACTTAGAGGCTGCTTGGAAGGACTGAGCGTGCTGGGTTGGGCGGGAGCATCACAGTGTGTAGTACAGGCAGAGCCATTTTTGTCTCTGCATATCCAGGTTCTGTTCCACACAAACTGGAAAGGCCTTTATGGCCATGAGAAAGTACACAAGTCAAGGACTGGGGTAAGTTAGTAAAATCCATTAATCCAAATTAACCTTTGAACACCTCACATTTACTGAATGCAGGTTTTTAAATGGCAGCAGACAGCGGTAAATGATCTTATTTAATATCTCTGGGCTTCAGTGAATGTGAAACATTAGTATGAAATCTCCTTATTGTTACAATAAATATCTGGTTTAGCCTGATAAGAGGTGAGATGGTTCATAAAATGCTGGATGAGTAAGCCTAAAGAATCTGTTTAATTGAATCTTCTTTCTTACAACATCAGAGTAGTCAAAAATAGAGGTCTGGGGAATTGTGGTAAAATGCTGCTTTGGCGTTTTCTCATTGGTGGGCTGGGCGGGTGATGATCCTGCTTTGGGTCCCCATGAAACCAATTGTAGGCAAGTCACTCGTAACAGCAAACGAGGCATTTTCATATAAAGCTTGACTGTATGAAAATGTGCGTGTGTGGGTTGGGAGGCACATAGCTTAATTTCATAGGTCAAATAAGGAAGCGAGGTTGAATTTAACTGCAGTGTTTGAAGTAGCAGGAAATGTGTTTCTTAATGTCACCATTTTTCCTTTTCTTTTAGAAACTCTGTGTTATATTGCATAGGGAACACTTAACACTTGTGTCTCTGAGTCCCTGTTGTTTACTGATGTGACCTTTTATATAGCTCTCAAATGTGGTGGAGTTTTTTTTCCCCATCTAAAATGAAGCTGAAATTTAAATTTCCTGTACCACTCACTTGGCATGGTTTGGTTTTGCACAAGCTGAACAAGTATCCCTGCCTCGAGTGAGTAATCTGCTGGAGCTAGTTATATGAGAAAAGGCTCTGAGAAAGCTTAGTACACGCTACTTTAAAATACTGTATTGCATATACGAGACCTTTATTTTAGGTGACAAAAAATAAGATAGAAGCACAAAAAAAGTGATAAGCTTTTATGTTATTTACAAAATGTAAGCTCTTCAAAGCAAGTTAACAAGTAGTTAAGAGGATCATAAATCTCATGCCTAGGTAGTAAATACCCACATTATATGTGCCAAATACAAAGAAATGCTTATTTCTTCACACAGAGGTCTGAGCTCTGACCGAGAGATTTCTGAGTATTCTTAGAACTTATATCTCATTTTATGTCATGATCTTACCATTTCCTGCCATGCTGCAGCCTTCTCATCATCTGGGAAGAATCATGTCAAGTTGTCAAACAGACTAATTGGTTTAATATTTTGCAATTCTTTCACTTGAAAACTGATTCTTAGCCATTGATAAAATCACTTTTGTTTTAAATGTTAGTGTCTTTGGCAGAGAGAAGTATTAGATACTTTGATAGGATTTTCAGAATCGCCCATGGGTTTTGGACATTTAATTCCCATTAATATCTGAGAGGTTCTTCGCTTCCCTCAGGACACTTTCAAAATCTCAGCCTTTGTAAACCTTCTGGTAATGGCTGGTTTTAAGATCTTTTCAGTTTCAACTTAACGGCAAATCTCTTTCTCACCCAATGTCACAACTATAAAAGGAACAGGGGGCTTTCCTTGGAGTTCTGGCTGAGGGAGGCAGCCAGCACAAGCACAAACGGGATCACAGTGACAACCTCGCCAAGATCCTGTTGTCTCTTTGGGAGGGAGCTGTGTTTGCTTTTGCAGCACTGTGGGCAGAGGGTACATCTTCTCCTCCAAACAAGCTGTTTCCCACCGGGACCCGGTGCTTGTGAGCCAGTGAGGACGGCTGTGGCTCCTACTCATGTGCTGCTCCTTCACATCTCCCCATGCGGGGAGCCAGGCAGATGTTCTTGGTAGCGTTGCTAAAATATGGTGGTTTAAGAACTGGGGGAGATCTCCTCTCCTTTGATTTGTTATATTTCATATCTTGGCGCACGAGCCTATAATAGAAGGACGCTCAGCTGGAAGGCTGCAGCTCTGCTCGGAGGGGATTAGGGAAAGGCTGGTATTAACTGCAAAACATTTCTTGTGGTTTTGTTCAGAAACACAAAGCTTGAGGAGCTTAGTATACTCTGGGTTAAAACTAGTAAGTGAATTCAGAGGCAGACAATATGGCCTGTGAAATCTGGGCTGATGACTGTGAGAAAGCAGAATGTGTAAAACAATGGGGCTGGAAGGCTGGGAGCCCAGCTGCGCAGCCTTAGGCGAGCCTGCAAGTTGCGATACACGTGATGAAGCAGCCTGGTCCAGTAGGGAAATTCTGCCTGCAAACTTCACTTCTGCCCTGAAATCATCAGCCTTCATCTCTGGGTTGCTAACATTTCTTGGCTCAACGGTTTGACTTGTCAGTAGCAAAAGACAATGTGAGAAAAAACATTTTGCAATTCATGTTGTTCCTTTGCGTTTGTTCAAAATGTCTGCTGGGCAAGGGAGAGAAAGTCTTTTTCCAAAGTTTAAGAAAGGGAAACACAGCAGATTTGCCCTGGGTCATGCTGTATAGTCTGGCTGTGTCAAGCGTTAGCAGTAATCCTCCTGGAGTTACTCTGGAATGCCTTGAAGCTCCTGAATGGTTTCCTTAACGGGCCTTTTCCTCATCACAAGGAAGGGTGGAGAGACAAAAATGACCTTTGACGTGATCTCATCAAACCAGGCGTTGCAAAATATGAGTCGCTGTTGATCAGAGACACCATTGTAAAAATAAAGGGCATCCAATACGCCGTCTTAATTTTTCCGACTTGCGTTTGTCTTCTGTTAATAAAGTCCTGTCCTTTGTCTTCAAAAGCACTGGAAAGACGTGCAACATAAAGGGAATGATCATGGGGCCACCAAAGAATCTGGTCTTTGTTGTTGTTTATACCAAAGTATTATGTTATGCTATTGGCAAAGTAATTTTCAGCTCCAAGTGAGACAAGATCAGTCACAGTGGTTTTCACAAGATTGATGTGAAGAGCTAGAGTGGTGCTAATTAATCAGAGATGGGGAGAGCGTGTGCCTGCATACTCAATTAGTGTAACACTTCCTAAAGTGGAAAGGAGCTCTGCTATACAGTAATACTATAGGAAAACCTGAAGGGTGCAGAGATACAGTTCGTAATGAAACACCTTAACCCGTTACTTGAACACTTGCACACCCAGACACTATTGAATGGTGAGCACAGAGTGATTTTCTGTTGTAGGTACTGCAGTGCTGGGAATCGCCAAAAACGCTTGAAAGGCAGCATTTCCCTTTATTTAGAGGTTGTTATATAACTAGGCTCCTTAATTATATTTTTAGTTAAACAGAAAGAGGAATGGGTGTTTGTTACAGTAAATCATCTTTGACATAAACAGTACTTAGTTGCAGCTGGTTTTCACTGTTCTTTGAAATCCAGTCTCTTTTAAGAAAAACTGCAGGTTGTGATAGCTGCTACAACACTATAAATAAGAATAAAATGGTAGTTCCAGCTTTGTTCCAATACTCCGCATGTAAGCTTGGAAAATGGATGGAAATGATGGAAAATGATCTCCACCTACAAAAAAAAATGTAGATGGTATGACAGAATACTGTCATTTGATACCTAAATTAATTTCACTCTTAAAGTCTACTATTTATGCTTGTTTGTTCTTATATTATCGCAAAGTTTTTTTTTCTTGCCTATAGGCAGAATAACCTGTAAGCCATTGTGATCTGAAGTAGCAAAGATTTCTGTTAAGTCTTTGAAAATAAAGTGATTTAGTGGTATAGCAGCTTTAATTTTATCCAGATTTGTAGTTTACATCAGGCGCAGCTGTTGAGTAAACCTGCAGAATGAATTAGAAACGGATTAATGAAGCTCTAAGACAAATACATTAGAATATTTTAAACAGCTCTCAAGGAAACAGTTTTGTTTAATTTTAGTCATGTAATGGCTTTATAGTTTAAGCAAAATAAAGTAAAACAATAGACTCAAATTCTAAATTGACAGCCAATGTATAATTTTTTTTCCACAGGCTTTTGAAGTACGCAAACCCGTATAATTATTTTCTGACTAGTGAAATTGGTTCATATGGTTCATGAGGGAAAGAAGCCCTCCCTAACAAATACAGTCTGTGGCAGCTGGCCTGATACCTGCTATGCCACTCCAATGGCTATAAAACTAGAGATAACGGTCCAATTTCATTTGTAGTTATGCTGCTATAAATCTAGAGTAAGTTCATTGGTCTGATTCCAGCGTTAGAAACCTAAGTTACTGTTCCTCCCCCAATCTCTGTCATTTCGGGCCATGTTCTATGCAATATAGCGTGGATGAAATGTGTCTCGTATCTTTGATGTCTTAAGTCAGAAATAGGTCACTGATATTTGATTCTCCAGGGGAAAAAATACTTGGTTCAGCAGCCAGACAAGGGGAGAAGAGGGATGATCTGATAGACTTAAGAAATCCTCAAGCTGATTATATGCCTTATTCAAGTTTCTGCCACATTTCTGCTGAAACAGGCCTTGAAAACATAAACTTCTGATGCTTCTGGGTTTGTGGAGGAACCTGGGAACTAGTTGCTATCTTAGTCTTTGGGTTGCTATCATCGTTGTAGCATGTGTTACTCCTGTAGCTTGGCTAACACAACAGGAGCTGCCTAGCAAATTTAAGGAAGTGCCAGCAGGTTTACTTGTCTTAATCATACTGCTGTAGTTAAACTGCTGCACATCTCTTATAGTTCAGAATACCCTCCTTTTTGCAGTTTAGCTGAAGTGTTACTACCCGAGAATTTAATTTGGCAGGAGGAAAATTGTACCTGTGTGGAAGTGGTGGACTCCCACTGACAGACACATGCTTGCTGAGTTGCTCTGGAGCTGTTTGCTTGAAGTAGGACTGTTGAAGCTGGCTAGAGATGGATTTATTCTTTGTTCTGCTTATTTGTGGTGTTTACTTGCTTTACGATCGAACCTATTCCTGTAAGAAGTTGAGAAGGGATCAGGAATGCTTAACAAAAGCACAGGTACTCGGCAACCTGGATAGAACAGTGCTTGTAAGAAATAATTATCCTTGTCTTGCACTCAAGGCACACAAGGTAAGTTCTTCACCCAACCAAACAAGTCAAACTGAGCTTAGCCCATCCTTGAGGTTTGAAAAGCCTGTGCATGTAGTTAAACTCTAGTGCAGTGGAACAAGTCTCTGGTTGACTTCCTGGGGTAGATTGTTATTTTGAAAATGCTACTGAACTTATAGAGTATTTGTAGGAATTTGTCTGCTCTTTGTTGTGTTGCTTGGAATTTCATACCCTGTGGCCACTGAGCTTGGCTGATCTGCCTCAGAGTTACCTGCTCTACACCCTACAGAAACACCTGGAGCAGCATATAGATTTTTTTCTCTCACTGCAACGACTTGACTGTGCTTAAAGGCTGTATGAGTGAAAATAAATAAAATTCAAGCCATTGAAAAACAATAAATAGCATCCCTGCTACAGGTACAAAATGATACTGCTGTACCTCAGTCATGCAGTTGTGCAGCAGAAAATGCTTTTTAGACAAAAACATGGTCTTTCACCAGCCAGAATATATTTTTTCTGCTTCTGTGTGACTTCATGGTCTAGTCAAAAAAAGCACCCAATTTTTCTCTTAGACCATAATTTGTCTTTGTTCCTACTTTGCTGAGTGCTGTAATCAATCCCAATTATCTCCACATCTCTAAATTTGATTTCAAAGGATGGTATCATGCCACACCTAAAACTATTGAGGTTACCAATTAAAGAAAATACTGCAGAGTGGGTTAACATATTAGCAACCTTTGTTCAGAATATTTTTGCAAAGATAATCTGAGTTATTAACTAGCTGAACAGGGACACAAGTTTTGTCATTAAATGCAGCTGACTGAAAATTGAGTTAAGTCTTCTAATTATATGGACAAACAGCCCTGGAAGCTGTTTCTGTTCAAGCCATTGTTCTCTGATCAAAAGGAGTTTGTGATAGAGTTGTATTTTTTATGAGATGGGAAATGTGAGTTGTATCAAATGTGCTACGTTAATGTCATCTGTTATGTATTGATGTTTTCAAACTTCTCAGAATGCAACATGATCCTATAGGAGCTTATAATGATAGGTTGTTTGGTTGTGTGTTTGTTGTTTTTTTGGTTGTTTGGGTTTTTTTGTTATTTATTTCGTTTGCTTTGGTTTTGTGGGTTTTTTTGTTCGTTTTTGTTTTTCTTTGTATGGAAATCACATTTTTCTTGTGGTTTTGTCACTGGTTTAATTTTAACCTTGATGTTAGCGGTGCCATTCTGTTGTTTTCAGTTACTTATGTGAACTGGGGTGATGTTTTATCCCCCTTTCCAAAGGAGCAAACAATAACTTTCCATGAATGCAACCCTTCAGGCAGGAAACACTGCAGGCCTTTTAATCTGTGAGAGGGGGAATGAAAGCCAGCACTGGGAAGCTGACGTCTCACAAATAAAAAAGATGCACAGTTGTGGAGCATTGGTATGAGCCAGTGGGACATCTCTGAAGTTCCTGAGGTCTTATGTCACCTCTCCAGGAGCAAAAGTGTCAGGGTCCTGGACGTGTGTTTTGCTGATGGATGCACCGAAGGATGACTGTGCAGCAGTGCTGTGACATGGAAGAACTAGGAAACACTCTGCAAAGTTACCTCTGCTCATTCAGTGCAGAACAGAGCTGGGTATCTCTTACCAGCTCTTTTCAGTCTTAGGGAGCAGAGTTCCTGTTCAGGACCATTTGTTTGTGAAGCCCTTGAGCTAATAAGCCTCCTTATTAACCAGTGGCTCTAGGTTATCTAATCCAGACATGTGAGCTGCCTGCCTGGTGGGACTGCTGATGTCCTGGACCAAAGGTAGTGGTTTTCTTTGGGATTTTCTGTGGTCGCCAGCTGGTGGGAAGCTTGACTGAAAAGCACAAATTAAAATCTGAAGCAAGTCTTAATGGAAGGGCCAAGCAGATGGAGATCAGCATGGAGACTGGTAAACGGGATGGTAAGACATAAGACACAACACGTACTGTTGCCCTCAGGCTGCATCTGTTGCTGGAAATAAAACTTGGGGTTGTCATTATTTTAACTCACCAAATATATATGAGCTGAGCAAAAAAGCATTTCTTATATCTCTAAGCCTTTTCATGATAATGCATCCTTTGTTTCTGCATAAGGACACAACCCTCTTGCTGCAACCTCATAATGCAGACACCAAACATAGGAAGGAATTGCGGGTATTCACACCCGTATTCAGCATCATGCATTTGCTGCTAATCGTTGATAAACTGTATGCCAGGCCAGCTGTACAGTTTAATTTCTGCCCTCTGTTTGAAAATAACGTGACTATGCATATTGAGTCATATTTCAGATACTTTATTGACAGTAACTTTTTATAACCTTATACCACTGGCTATGTTTAAGTGGTTTATCATTGGCTGTATATCTACAAAATAAATTAAACACAGTTATTTATAACAAAATGACTCTAAGTAAAGCTGTGAAGTGATTATGGTATTTTTCATAAGCAAAGGATTTGGAAACCACTATGGTTTCCATTTTTGCAAGTGAATTAGTATAATTATGTGTTTTAGTGACTAAAATAAAAAACAAATTGCAAAGCATGTTTTTATTCTATTAATAAGCTTGGCTAAAATGCTGATTCTTCAAATGCATTCTACTAGGTAAGAAGGATGAGGTTAATAATAAGATAGAAGCCTTTCATCACCTCTAGTTTGAAAGATTTTAACTTTTTTTGATGGATTTCCTTTTATTGTTTCATTAGGTTTGTTAGGTTTTGATTTTTTCAGTTTTAGAATGGAATAGTAGAGAAAGCACCATGTAGATGTAACCATACCAATATAGTCCTGTTTTAAACTGACTAAAAATTTCTAAATTAATTCTTTGAGTTACAGTTTATTCCTGTTCATTCCTTGCAGTACAAAGTACAAATCACCTGTACAACATTTTAAGCTTTCAACTTTAGGAGCTAAGATTTGAAACTATTTTCCCCATCTGTTTTAATGAATATTTTTGCTCACGCTTTTAATTTGGAAAAGTATGGTAGAGAAATGTTAAACACAGGTCAAATGCAGCAAGGATGATGTATAAAGGTGTGTTTCGATTGAGGCAAAGCTGCCTGTAGGTATAAGGTCCCTTCTTGCACTGGGACCTTGACCTTGAGTCTCGTCTCTGCTCCCTGTCCTGGTTCTCATGTTGGTAAAATGGATTCTCGCTTATCTCTGTGAACTCCTCTGAGCTTGTCAGGGGGAATGTGGTGGATATTTTATGAGTGAAGTATGTAAGGATAAGACACCTGGGAAGTGGTGTAGTGTCCACTGAAACTGATGGATGTCTTTCCTCTGAAACAGAGGTTGAGTTGGGAGCTCAGACACACAGCCAGCCCTGGGCAGGAGTTCTGCACAATCCACCATGTGTGTCCGTGTGTGCTGATGGTCTGATTGTGTTAGAAAAAAATGGGCTTTTAGATGAGCTGCGATTTTTATTACATAAACTCTTTTCTGCTTTTGATTAGTGGCTGGGTGTAAAGACTTTATTTTTATGTGTCTGTGTCCTTTTATAATTTTATATAGAAACAGTCAAAACCTGAAGGGATTCTGCATTGTTGTATATTAGATCAGTCATGATGGTCTTAATCTCATCAGTAATTAAAAACAAAGTTAACTTGGTACTTGATTGAGATGTAAGGATGTTGCTAATTCAACATTTCCCTCTCTAGAACAGTAAAGTTTTGGAGGTTTGCTTTCAAGCAGCATTTCACAGTCATTCCAAGAAGTTTAATCTTTAATCCTTGGGGGTTTTTTTGAAGTTGTTTTGTTTTGTTTTGTTTTCATTGGATAAACTGATTTTGACTTGAGCATACAGGTGGCAAGATCCACTGTGTTTACTGTGTGTCGTGCAGTGAGCTGTGCAACTTTTTGTAAGCTTTTTTTGGGGGTCAGCATCCTGAAGTAGATGGTTGCAAGTGGTTGTATAGTGAACTCTACAGAACTGCATTGTTGCATAGGGGACTGGATGCCAATGTGTTCCTATTTGTATAAATTCTGGAGGTACTGAAAGTATTGTGTAGTTTGAGTCCCTGTGTAAGATAGGCATGAAAACCTATCCAGTACTTCCAAAACCAATAAGTTCTTGCTAATGTTTGTCCTTTGCATAAGCACAGTTTTTATCTACAGGCTGACTTTAGGACAGCTTGGTTAATTCCCCTTGCTCCAGGTTAAGCTGATTTCTGCCCTGACCACTTGGGGGTAGGTTAAAACTGGGTGTTTTCCAGGAGCTCTTAGAGCCACCAGCCAGTGCTCCAGGAGCCTGGAGGGCTGGCAAATTAATTTCTGCCCTATTGAAATGGAAAACAAATAATTGCTACAGGATGGCGGTGCATTGTAGTATAAGTAATAAATTAACGGTAAATTATATTTATACTGAAACAAGGAGGCACCATGTATCTTTGGTGATTTATACACACAATCTGCCAAGTTACTCAGCTAATATTAATTTGTGGGAGACGTCAGCCTTGCTCTGCAAGATAATTTAGATTATTCCTTGTATGATTCTAATGCATTCGCATGAAGCTGTGGAAACAATAAAAGCATTAATGAAGGACTTAAAAATGTGAATGCTTATGGGAAGGAAAAGCCCCATACATCCCTGAATAAATATTGTTCCTTACATTCAGATTTCTCTCTTGATTCTTGATTCTTGATTCTATTTCTATTCTAGTGTATTTTCTATAGCTTTCTAGCCTTTGTTCATCACTATGGTATTTGAATACTTCCAGGTAGTCCATTAAATAGCATGTTCATCAGATCATTATACCCTGTCACCGAGGAGAGGATTAAATAGTGATATTGTATCTATTAATCTGGGAAACTGTGCTTCAATTACAGCAGACTGGAGAATGGATGAAGAGATGAGTTTTATTGGCGTATGGCTTTGATAGAATATAGGTGTTTTACTTAATTTGGTATTTTTTCCTAATGTATTTGTCTTTAAAAAAAATTGAAAATCCACATACTGCTATAGGGGAATTACCTGTTTCTTATTAGGTAATTATCAAATGACATATAATAGTCATATAAAGAAAAGAATGTTAGAACCTGTCTGCCTATTCAAGGAGAAAAAAACAAATAAAAAACCAAACAACAACAACAACAAAACCCAACTCAAACCTTATTTAAAAACTACCATGCAAGTAAGCAGTCGATCTCCAAGGAAGAGGTGAGGCATAGAAAAATTACTGAAATATATTTAGGTAAAAATACATCTGCTGTAGAGGAAAACAAACCAGAAAATTCCATCTTCTGGTAGTTAAAAAGGACAAAATTGCATCTCTCAACACCTGAGATGGGAGAGGACACAAATGAACATCAACCAAATTTATGATAAAATATTAAAGAAATATTTTAAACTATTCCCATGCAGCATTCACACTTCACTGCAAGTATGTGCACAGGGACATAAAAGACTATGTAGTTAAATTCTATTAGCTTGCTGGAGCTAGATAGGAAAATTGAGAAGTTACGTAAAGGTTTTCAAACACAGATGTTGCGTCCGGGTAGGAGAAAAGACTGTTGGGAATGGTGATGTGGAAGGGTTCTATAAATTTTTAATTGACCAAATTCATTCCTTTTTTAAAATCTTTTGGCTACATAATTGAGAGGAGAGGTTTCCAGAGAAACAAAGATTTTATGAAACTTACATGTTAAGATACTTGTCTTCGTCAAGTCATGCATTTTTCATTTATCTTTATTTTAAAAGCAATCATTTAAAACCTAGGAGGGGAGAAACTAGGGAAACTTGTACATTGAGCTGAGACAACTTTGTGGCCCGAGTTTTCCAGGTGGCATTAATAACATCATGATTCTAACAGCAGCTGAAGGGTTTTAAATGTGTATTCTGGGAGGGCTGTTGGCAGAGCAGAAGGGGTATTGACAGTGGGGCTGCACCCACTTGGATGTGACTCTTCCAGAATTCACAAGGTACGAGTTTAAAATAGGAGATTGACCCACAGGCTTAATGCTCCATCTGTAATTACTGTTTGCCTTGTACTGGAGCCCCGGACTGGAAAGGGAACTCATGTCACACTCAGGGTCGTGGTACCTGGGTTTGGTGTCCCTGCTCTGTTCCCTGCACCTTGTGTCGTTGGAAATGCGGGAGCCAGGGGGTGATGCGAGGAAAAGCAAAAGTAAATGTGAAATGTCCTTTTGGGTTAAAATAACACCGTGGGGAAAATGCAGAGATTGCTTCCTGAATGCTTTAGAGTGTGAATATTTCTCATAAATGGAATGAGATTTAGTAGTGTGTTATATGTGCCTGCTTTGCAATAGAAACAAAGCTATACGAAGAACAAAGTGCAAGCTTAGAAAATGCATTAATTCAGTGTACTGCTGTACTGTCTGTTTCTTGACACTTGTAATTTGTTTATCTTCTGTTTTTACTAGAACAATTAGCTCACCCTCACTCGTCTCTCTAAAAGTGTTGCTGATGAGCAGTTAATTATGAAATCACTTTATCAGTTTTTTAAATGCAGTTTGTTGATTGACCGATGACAACATACTAATAATTACCTGTAACTCTTTCTGATTTATCTTGTTTTACAGTAAGCTACATTTAATAATAGCAACCTTGCTTTGCCTCCAACCCTCTAGAGACTTAAGTAATAATTACTTGCAGATGCAGCTCATTTGTGCCCTGATTCACACCCGGTCAGGCCTTTCACATTTATGTGTTCCATCTTTAAGCAAAACAATATGTTGCTAGAGAACAGAATATGAAAGAGAATTACTGAAGGATTGTGTATGAATGCTGCCTCCAGGGACAAGGGCTTTGCTTCATAAGCTCTGGAGAGGCTTCCTCAGGGGATCCCTGCTGGCTCAAGGTAATAGGGACTGCCTACCTTCTTCTAGGTGATCTTTTTTTAGCTTAAAACTTGAAAAATTGCTTTCAACCAGTACCACAACCTGAAGTGCAGATCTGGTGGCTTAATTTCTCAGGCTGATGCTTCGGTCCATCTGTCTGTCCTCCCAAAAATCTGTTCGTCCTCTGGCAAGGCTCCTGAATGTGATGGGGCAGGAAAAGCAGGGTTGGGAGTGTTGAATACATTGCAATTGGAGAAGTTTCACGAAAGCAGAAGCCCCAGTAGAGAAAGGCAGCTTTGTTAATGCCTCTCCCTGAACAGAATGGTGCTGCGGGGACTGTGCTTTCGTTAGACATTAGCGAATCCCCCGGGGAAACAGCTGTTGAAGTGCCTTGACTCAGGAAATGGGGGAACCTTAAATCAGATTACACACACTATTAGACACTGGCGAAGCTAACCGCGAGACACAAAATCCACTGGAAACCCAACTTCTATTTGTTTTGCTGCCCAGCTTCCCATTGTGTGTGCAAGGGTCTGTTCTTAGGAGACGCCGAACACCTTTAGCTAATGGAGAGTCTGATCATTGCTGTTCACTTGCCTTCAGTCTCTCCTGGCTCTTAGGGGGATTTAAAGGGTTTTATGTTGCATAACTGAACCTCTTCTGAGTAGGCATTAGTGACGGGGACATAGGAAATCATCCTCTGACAGGTTTTAGTCATGAAATTTCAAAAGTGCTTTTGCATGTGTGTGCCAACTAAGGAAAGCTCCATATATTTGCACCCATTGTCTTTGGGTAGCAATGAAAAAGATAACTGACCACTTGGTTTTCTGGGAAAGAAAGGGGCATTATCAGGGAAGATACTGGAAAAGTTAATTAGAATACTAAATGAGCAAATATTTTACTGTCATTACTTAAGCTTTCCTAGGAAAAGAGATAACTTAACATTAATTGCCTAGCAGAGAAATGGTGGAGGATTATGACAAATGAATGTGTAGGGTACAGGATGAACATTCAGATACCAGAGAAATAAGGCAAAACAAATAATATTAATAATAATAATTTGTGAATGTATATGTGTCAGAAGTAGTTGAAAAATGTTTCAAAAAATTAATTGATCTTGTATGTGTATGCATGCACATGCAATTTTTTTATTGGATTAGTAGGGACATCTTTCAGAATTATGAAATACAAGCTGTATTCTCCAATACTGAGAGCTCTTATAATTGCCAGAAGTACAATAAATGTCCCTATCATTCTCTGGGTTTAATCTCAGCATAATTAGCTCCTTGCACAATAGAGTGTTTAATTTGAATGGCTGCCAAGGCTCATTAAGTTAGAGAAGTAGTTCCCGAGATCTCTGCTGTTAAAATTGGGACTCTCATATGAGAGAATTTTCACTGGAGGTGTCACAGGCTTCTTTTTGATATACCAGTATTAATTTTAGGCAAGAAACTAAATATTTAAACAGATACTGATGCGTCTTTCTACCAGGTGCTAGAAGTTGGACTTCACACCTTGCTCAGACATGTATCTGCAATCTAGCAGATCTTTCAGAGCAAACTGGGACAAAACCAGTGTGCAGTTAGTACTGCCTTGAACAGTGAAAGAGGATATTTTTTTAGGAGGGGTGTATCTTCATTTTTGCTGGTGGTAGTTGCAAAATAATTACTCTTCCTGATTTGGAGAATAGGAACCCTTCCAGTGAATATTATTGTATTTGTAATAACGAAATCCTTCCATCAAGTATTTTCCCTCATATTAAACACCAATTCAATATGAATTCTTAACTCTGATTATCTCTGTTCTGCTTCTCTGAGTTGTTTTCCCACTGCAGAAAACCATTTCCGATGCACGTAGCTGGCAGTGGCACTACAGTGCTGACTGAAGGTAATTGTGTTCCTCGTGTTACCTGCCAATTACCTGTGACTCATTCATATTGTCACCTAAATTAAAGCAATGCTAGACTGCATCATCTTGATGGATCTCATATTTCTGTTTTTTTTTCAGACTGAAATACTAACGGTGCTACTTCATGTCACTTCTAGACTGTTTGAAACTAGATGTCAAAGGCTGTACCAAAAATGTTTGAAAAATATTGAAAGCCAACCAAGCTGTTTGCAGAGTTTGAGGCTGATTTGGTGCAGAATTACATCCTGCTTTACACGATTGGGACCTCATCTGTGTTGCCAGTTGCTTAAGGTGTAAATACAAGGTGATATGAAGGGAAAAAGCCTCTAAAAAAAACAACTAACATGTCTGTGGACCCTGTTATTTTTCTCTGAGTTTGGATATTTTGTTTCTGAAGCCTGATCTTTTTTTGATTTATAGAGCAGGCACTGCACATTCCTTTATCATATGCTTTGTGATAGTCTCGGGACAGTAGAAATCATATGATAAAAAACAGTGAAGAATTAGACCCCTCAAGAAAAGAAACCTGCTGTGTTGATTGCTGACAGCGCTGAAGCCTTAAATTCCAGAAAGCTATACCAGATGTCTTTACATATACGTCTCGTATGTCTTTGTACCAACTTGTTTCCTATCTCTTGAGATTTCACAGTACTAGCCTAAGACTAATGGACAGAGTTTCCATTTAAATTGCCTGAAATATACAGGAGGGTTACTGTTGGGGTCTGTCATGGTTTATGCATTTATGAAATAAATAAAAATGTTTCTCTGGATCACATTTCTTCAGATGTGGCACATTATCTGCATGAGAATCTCAAATGCTTCTCCACGGTAGTTAGTATGCCTGTGTGGAAAATCCTGTTTTGTTTCTCTTTGAGACAGTTTGAGAGAAGTATACAGGCATCGACTTAAAAACCCCTGAATTCTGTTTCTGATGCTGTGTTTGGAGGAGGAAGAGCTATCTTATCTCCATTTCTCTTCTGCCTGTGATCCTACTATATTTTTTTAATGCTACTTGCTGGCTTTGTGACCAAGAACTGTCTCTTCCTCTGTTTGCACAGGACACAACAGACCTTGGGCTTAGCTGGGCATCTAACTTCTACCAGAATACCAGCATAATTAGTACTGGCTTCAGACTGCAGTAAGATGTGGAAGACAAATTATTTGTTTATTTGAGAAAAGCCTCAAGAGCTTAGATGGCAAAATTTGCAAGAATTTTATATCACCTCGAAGTCGCTCTTTACATTTCCTGCTTATTCCAGTGCAGGTGATGGGGCTGTGGATATCAGAATTTTTACGGTGTGATCACATCGCACCATGATTAAATATGTCTCAGCTTCATCTTTAGAAAAATGCTAAGATGGCCATAAAAGTTAAGGTAGAGGTCTGTTTAGCCCAGTATTTTGTGTCTTTTGGTAGCTCAGTAAGATGAAGGTTAGGGAGGAGTGTAAGGCGGTGGCGATGTGTCTGCAGCCTGCCCTGCCGGGGGGGCTGGTCTGAGACTGAGGGGCTTCTTCAGCGAGAAATGTGTCTGCATAATTGATTTTAAGAGCCCTTGATTTCATTCTCTCTCAAGCATTTGTCTGATTGACTTTTTGCACCATTTTAGTATTTTTGGCCTCTGCGATGTCCTGTGGCAACATGTGCATTAGGCAAAAGGAAGAAGCGCTTATTTGTTGTAAACCTGCTGCCTCCTGATTCTACCTGATGCTCCAGAGCTCTTGTGCTGGCACAATGTGTGAACAGCAGCTCTGTGTTCATCTTCTCCATGCAATTTCTGACCTTTAAGGACTGCTGGTATATATTCCTCTCTCTCCACCCTGAATCATCTCTTTTTCAGGGCTGGGCATTGTTTTCTCCTTTTTAAAACAGAAGCCATCGCAGACCTGTGCTGGTCCTTCCTGGCTTTTCTAGTAGCTCTTTTCCATCCTTTTTGAGAAGAGTGACCAGAACTGCTCCCAGCACTTGGGACATGAGTTTCTAAATGGTTGTGAAGATGTTTCACTCTTCTCTAATTCTTTGATAGTAATTCCTTGGGTCCTGTTTGCCTTCAGCCTGCTGTGTAGCATGGAGGTGACACATAGAGAACTGCTGGCTTAAAGTGATTACTCTGAAATCTTCTCTGAATATTAACAGCTAATTTCAAGTCCATCATTGTATATATAATTAGGGTTGATTCTGCATCGATTGTCATTGAATTGCATCTGCTAATTATTGTGCAGTGTTGCGAGATCCTTGTACAGCTCTGCAGTCATTTTTGGTGCAAGACAGTTGGCCAGATCTGCTGATCACCAGACTTGTTTATTTTTAAATTATCTAGAGAGAACTTTTAAACTCCTTTTCACAGTCAAGATTTGAGCATCTCTCTTGAGTGGGAATCCCTTCAGTGTCAACTTCCTCCCATTGAAAAACCTGTCCATTTACCACTGTTTACTATTTTTAAACAGGGTCGCATCACCTTAAATCTGCCAAGTGAATGTGTATTTATTTTGATACATTAATGCTGTCCCACCTAGGTTATGCTTGTTTTAGGTAAAAGTAGGTTGTATTGTTGCAAATTGAGTGGGAACATGTTTTAAGTTCTTTCACCCTCATACTTTCCCTACCAAGATTTTTACCAGTTTAATGGCAGTGGATTAGAATTTAATTTGATATCATAGTACGTGAGAAGCCTTTATAGAGATGAGCATATGTGGAGCCAACAGTAACATGTAATTCAAAAATGTGGAGAAAAAAAAAATCAATAAAATTTATTTTTAAATAAACTGGGGCCTTAAGGCAGCTGTTAAATTCAGCACTGTCACTCTATATATTAATATTCCCTAGATTTGTGTGTCATTGAATTCAGCTAGATATTTCAACATTTAATAAAGCCCTACCATATATTACTTGTTAAGGATCTCAGAAGCTGTTATATAGAGATCTCTTTCTCTTCATCAAATAATTAAGAGCCATGAACTACAGCAGCAAATTTCAAAGTCAGGGTAATGCTGGTCATTATGTATTGTTATTTTAAAAACAAAACCGAATAAAAATAACCAATGACACATGGATGCTTAAAATCTTTAGCTCTGTGTGCTCCCAGGCTCCAATTTAGCCAGTGATGCAGACTGCATCTGAGAAGGTTGGGGAGGGAAATGAAAAGTCCTCAGAGAAATCACAGAAGAAAATTGCCAAGTTAGAAATCTGTGAGCTGAGGAGCTGTGAAGAAGACACAGCTTTCATCCTAAGTGGATACTTAAACCAGGAATTGTCTCAGAGTTTGTAGAAGTGAAGAACAGAGTTTCCCTATGATGGTCCAGCTCAGAACATAGTCCACTTAGCAGTCCTTAGACAAGTCCAAGGCTGAGGGTACAAGAGTGTATGGATGCAACGAGTGGTTGCCCCATGGGACTTTCCACCTTCAGTGGACATCCTGGTAAGGAGGGTCTATTTAAAAGAGGAATTAAATACTTTTGTAGTAACTTGCATTTAGACAGATTTATGATGGCCGCCTGAAAGTTGCTGTAGAACATGAAAAGGTAAATGTAGTTCCAAGAGGAAATCACTGCAGGTGGGTTCTCAGGCCTTTTGCTCCACGTGTCAAGCTTGGGAATGGCTGTGCAAACAGCTTCTTGTGGGGAAAATGTAGGTCTGGCTGCCTGCAGACGAGTAAAAAACCTGCAGGATCATGTGATAAATTGCACTTTATTTTAGGTTATAGTATTTCATGTTTGAGATTTTTCATGTTTAAATACAAGAAGCTGCCTGCAGCATTGCAGAAGTATGAAAACCCCAAGGTCTAGGTAGAGCTGTTCTTACCAGCACAATTTTCTTTTTAATGTATTGTGTACTCTTTTGGGATTTTTGTAGAGAGAAGGCAGAGTTTAATGTGACCAAGGGATTCTAGGAGAAAAACAGAAGTGGGGCGAGCTTTGCGACTACTAATAGTCTACAAGTAGAACCTTGTCTTTGCCTTTTGCTAGAATTGTTCTTCAAACCAGTGCTGAGGCTGTTCTTCCATTAGCCCAGTGAGACAACTGCAAAATATAATATTGATTAGACATAAAAGAGAGCATGGCCCATAGTCCTGCAGTTCTGGGTAGACGAATCCTGCCGTTCCTAGTGCTAATGGCTAAATTATGACCTCAGCCCTGTCAGCCTGAATCTCACCCTGCTGGAATCAATAATGCAGTTGGAGCTGAGCTATATTTTGCCTTTCATCTCCATTAGGTCTGGGGGTTGACAGTAGAGAGCAGGAATTGGCGGTTTGCCTTGGACTACAGAGATGGCCAAAAGTATGAAAATACGATCTTGTTGTTCGCTTAAACGCCTGCCACAGGCTACTGAATCTTAGCACACTTGTTTTGCTTGTGAAACACTGGTTGAACTGCAGCGATTACTTAGCCACTCTTTTATTTCCATTCATATTTTATCTATGTCCTTCCCAAAGGAGGAGGGGAGTTATTTTATGCTTAATTAAGTGTAAATAAGTGATTGCCTGTTTCTTTTTGAGTTTTCTGGGCTTTTATCTGTTTATTTACATGCCTGTTTTTGGTCTGTGCTGGAAAACTGATTTATGGAGGGACTGGCCTCTTTTAAATAAGTGAAAGCTTGATCAAAGCACCGATCGATACACGCACGCATTTCCTGGGTGCTAAATAGACTAATGAAGTGCTATGCATATCCTGCCAATAGAAGGTGAAATATGGTTCCTGTTTTCCTAATACTACTCTTGGAGCTTTGCAGCTGGAACAAAACTGCCACTTTTCTTGTAAATTGAGTTGTAAAGTGCTTGTGCCAAAATGACGAGGAGTTGCTTGAGAAGTTGGATGAATGCAAGCCTGCCTTTGGCCAAATTACTGGGAGCCCAAGTTGAAGTGTATTGTGAGGGTGAAGAATGTGTCTGTTGTTGTGTTCGCTGGGTAACGTGGGCTGTGTTGGCCAGGAGCCACTGAACTCCAAAAGGGATTCCGTGGCGTTGAAATTTATAGAGGAATTGGAGTCTGCAGAGAGGTTGACAGAGAAGGTACAGCAGAAATTGGAGACCTCTCCACTGCTCTTTTCTGACACTTTTTAATCATTTTGTTTCCGGCAAAGAAGTTGTGTGGAAGGCAGCCATAGACTGCTTGGATGTAGACGTGTCCTGTAAGAACTAGTATGGTATTAAATACAAAGCCTTTTTTATCTTCTTACTATCCCAGATAGTATTAAAATGGGAAAAAAAAAAATTATAAGTTCCTTTAACCTTTTATGCTCTACCTAGTTATTCCCAAATTCTTCACAGTATTTTCGTTTCCTGTATCTCAGAGTCGAGCAGATGACCTCCTTTTGCCCCTGTCTAGATTTAGTCAATAAGCATGTTCATGTCTTTCACTAGAAGTAGTTCACTTACGTGAAGGTTTTGATCCTTGTTTTTTGCAGGCTCTCACTTCTGTATATTCAAGTGACTGTACAGGACTGTTAGCTTTCATTTTTTAATACATAAGTTGTTTCCTGGCTTTCTGATTGGAAATATGTCTGCTGTGCACTTCTAAATTGTGTCCTTTGATAATCGGACAGTAATATTCCTTCTTATTTTAGCATTGAAAAGTCTGTATATTATAGTTCTACAGGCATTAGACTATTGCTGTAGTTGGTGGTGGAAATTTAGCAGTCATGCTCTAACGTGAAAATATAAACTTCTGCTGTTGAGAACTTTTGGAAAAATAAGTGACGGCTAACAAAAGTGGCTTTCATATTTTTCACATTATTAATAAAAGTGGGCATGTAATCAAGATATTTCATACTTGCAATGCTACAGCTTTTCTTTGTGCACAGCTCATGGCAGGTCCTTTGGGTTGTTCTGAGCTCTCTGTTCCTGCAGCTTCTGTGCAAGGTGATTCCTTTGTGCATTCTCTGGCTGGCAGGTGGTCATGGTGGAATGTGGCTGTTCCTTCTTGTGAAATCACTGGGGGATTAGGTGTTGGCGGATGTTTTAGAAATTGCAGTGTACTGTGCTGTCAAGCAGCGAGGAGCTATCAATACAATTGCTGTGCATAGAGAGGGGGTTCGTAACAATATTATCACTTTAAAAAGTATTAATGTAATAATCAATTTTTAGTTCAATTTTTTGTATGTATCTGTGGGATTAAGACTGATGAAGGTTAAATCTATCCAACATAAGGTCTTTGACGTACCAGAGTTGGAAATAGCCAACTACAGTAACTGAAGCTGACTACATTTTGATTGAGTGTTACCATATTAGCAGGAAATTATGGAAACACCTTTTTTCCCTAAGGTAACATAGATTTAGATTGTCTAGGTTCCTGTTCCTCTCTGCTGGGTTGGGATGAAGCCTGGATGCCCAGTGTGGACGTTTCTCTAGGGCAGCCGATGTGCGTCTGGACCTGGGGTTGCTGTGTGTGGAATGAGGCCGAGGCGACGCGATTGCGTTTGGCCATGGGGCTGGGGCTGAGAGAAGGGATTTGGGATCTCTCATTGAGCAGCTCCCCACTCAACAGAACTAATTACTACAGCACTAACGTGACTGCAAATGGAAAATCATGTATTTGTGTGAAGTATTTGTTGTAGTAATTTTTTTTTCTTGAACATTTTTATCCCTTAAACCTAAACTTTATTAGGTCACTGTGGTCCAAATGGCTAGTTTTCTGTCCGTAAATGTATCTGTTTCAAAAAGACTGCTGCATATGGTGATGTGATGGAAAAATAAGTTGTACTGTGCCATCCTGTGAGACTGGCATGTGTGCTTGGTAAAAGGCACGTTGTTGGGGACACAGGAGAATAGAGTTGAACAGAGTGGTAGAAGAGAGACCGTGGGGAATGGTTCTGTCCTGGCAGGCGTCTGCAGCAAATGGCACAGCAAATCATTTTTCTCATACTACTATAAGACATTATGTTGTTGAAATACACACTCGTGCTTTTAAAGTTGTTGTTTTTTGAGGCATTGCATTTATTTGTGAAGCATTCCAACCACCTGCTTGCACAGAGTGGTGTTCTGCGTAGTTGTCTGTTTGTTATCACTGTAATTATGAATGGAGAACTCAGTCTGAGTAATAACAAAGGGAATAACAAGGGCCATGATTATAACATATGTCACTTCTTAATTTGTATACTTAATTGTTTAGTTTCCTGCTTGCTGAATATATTTCTAAGGGGTGTCTTTATTATTAAGGAAAACTATGAAAAATTACTCTGTGCTATTTAAGTTACTGGGCTGTGTTGTTACTTGAACTATTTCAGTTAAAGTTTACTACAATATTTTTGTCCAATTGTTTTGCCTAAGGTAGCACAGCTTACTTTGGGCCAACATAAAAGCAGAAGTCATAACTTGAATCAAAAACTACAAATAGTATTTTATATTAAGATTTCTCTGTTTTGTTCATATGGAAACATTGTAGGAGTAAGTTTTATAGTTCTTAATATGCTAAATGTCCTTATGGCTCAATGCTGGTTAATAGCTGAACAGAAGGTGTAAGAGGATAATTAAAAGTCAAATTTTATGTGTTCAAAAACTATGTTACCAGTTTCCTAACAAAGGAATCTAACAGATGTTTTTGCACTCAGACTTTTATCTCGATAGGTGACACATCATTATCAGCAACTGTTGATTAAGAGCATTTAATATCCTAGGGACATGATGTTGTAGAGGTGAATAAGCCTTCATTGAAACACTCTTACATCTGTGTGTGTTTAAAATTTAAAAGCTGTTATCTGAGTTATTAGGACTTTGTTCCTTATTCTCTTTTTTTTTTTTTCCCACAGAAAAAGTGTATGTATTCATTTGTGTGAAATACCAGCACTGGAAAATGTTACATAAAATCAGCTGATCTTGGCAAGTTTGGTAAAATTAAATGTCCCATTTAACTTCCCACACCAAGTCTTTTATGTTTGCAAGTTATCATGATCTTGGAAAATAATCAAAAGTTTGTCATGTATATTTTTCCTTTTTGTAGATGTTAAATTTAAAGTGTTTCCTATGGTTTTCTCTTGCTTTCAGATTAATGGATACAAGTCATCCCGTTTTTTCTCAGTTCTGATATGGTGCAAATAAATAACGATCAGTAGCTAATTTTGTAAATTGGACCGCAGTGCATGACCTTGCATTTTCTTAATGAAGGCCTTGAGTCTAGAAAATCTAGAATGTATTTCAGGAACTGACTTCATTTTGGTAGAGGGCTGGCATGTTGCCTTGTTGACAGAAAATAACACACAGTAAATTTTTTACCATTGAAGTTGTGGGCTCTGTGACACTTTTGGTTCATTCTAATGGCAGGTCCATAATGGGTGTTGGGATATACAGCAAGGTAGAGGGGACAGCCAGACTGTGATTTGAGAGAAATACAGTAGCTCGGGGAATTCATTAGGTTGGTTTTGATCATCTTCAGTTATTGAAGAAAAAAAAAAAAAAGTGTATTTATTTTGAAAGCTTCTTTTTTAAAAGTGCTTTATAAAATTACTGCTTTTTATGAAGCATTGGTTTGCTATTATGTTGAACTCCTCATGTCTCAGTTATGTGTTTTTGCTTATATAAGGCATTTAAGAAAGCAATATATGACTTGGTTGCTGCCTATAAATTCAAAGAAATCCTCAGCTGAACTATTTAGGGGCAATAGACACTGACTTTCGGGGGAAGCGGGACTTCATTACATTCCTGAATGCATTTAGGTACATTCAAGCAACATTACAAGTTTTGTTTAAACTGACAAATGCTGGAATATCTCTGAGTCAAAGCAGCAATTAGGGCAAATAGACTGTGCAGATAGAGACGTGAATCCCTGCAGATTCGGATAAAATCCAGTTTTATGACCCCATATGCTTGTATGCAACTTTCTGACCTCATGCAGATGGTAAATGATGCCGGAAGATGAGTTCTGATGCAAGTTCCCACACCCACTGGATATGGGACGTGGGAAAGTGCCGCTGTGGCCTGTGAAAAGCCGGGCGAGCCCTGACCCGGGCCTGGGGATGGGCAGGTGCGTGGGAGATGCTGTGAGACCCCTTTTTAGCCCCAATGTGCTGCTTGTCTCTGCCTGCAAAGGGGTTTTCTCAGGCTGGGACATTTCTGAACAGCGTTGGACCCAGAGGGCAGGGATACTTTTAAGCGATGGATGCAAGTTCTTTAGCTGGGTGACTTTGTTGGGATAAGAAATGGAAGAGAACGAGCTCTACAGTGATGTGAGAGGGAAATGGAAGGAATTGCCCACACTATTGATGGCTTTCCTTTGCTTTTGGTGCTGGAGTAGAGGGTGACTTACGTGTTTATCTGCCTAAGAAATCTTAGGGAAAAAAACCTCAGTAATAGCAGTATTGAATTATTTGTAGGTGTGATTGGAGAAACTGGCAGGAAATACTTTTCCTGAAGGGCAAGAGCAGATGAGCAGTGAGGGCAGGAGACATTCCTTTTTTCACTTGCCTAACACCCACAATTTCTAACCTTATAACCTTTGAGGATGCCTGTCGCGACCCATAGAGTCATTGTGCTGGTCAAATACTGCTCTGTTCAGACTGCGGATTTTTGACTAAAACACTAAAATCCATGTTTTAGTAGTTATGAGCAAAGTGTACATGCAGATGTGTAGGACATTCCTGCAGAGTTAATGCAGCTGGCCAAGTCTGTAGTATGTGGATGCGAGTTCTTGTTCCTCTGTCACATGTGAAGGTCATTCGGCATCCAAACTGAACTGAGTATCTATACCCCTAATGCTCTATAGCCCCATAGCAGCTATGGCTACTGCAACAAAAAGGGTCTTGTGGATGGATATTTCTCATTCCTATAGGGCCAGAGTGCTGTAAAAGTGAATGTTAAATTCATATTGTTTTTCTTTTCATGTCTAATTTAGGAGAGTGAATCCTGCCCAGGCTTTTCACAGTATAGAATCATGGAATCATTTCTGTTGGAAGAGACTCTCAGGATTGAGTTCAACCACAACCTAACCTAACTCTTGCACTAAACCGTGTCCCTAAGAACCTTGTCTAAATGCCTTTTAATCCCCTTCAGGGATGGCAACTCCACCACTGCCCTGGTCAGCCTGTTCCAATGCCCGACAACACTTTTCATGAAGAATTTTTTTTCCTAATATCCAATCTAAACCTCCCCTGGCGCAACTTGAGGCCATTTCTTCTTGTCCTATCACTTGCTACTTGGGAGAAGAGACCAACACCCTCCATGCTCCAACCTCCTTTCAGGCAGTTGCAGACAGTGATAAGTTCTCCCCTCAGCTCCTGTTCTCCAGGCTGAACAGCCCCAGTTCCCTCAGCTGCTCCTCATCAGACTTGTGCTCCAGTAGCAGGGTTTGTTGCTAATTCCCTGCCCATAGCCCTTGTGAGACGTGGTGAAGTTTTGCTGAGGGGACGTGCAGGGGTTGCCGTGGTTGGAGTAGGGTGACCATCTCCAGACCCTGCCCACAGCCCCCCCCGGAAGAGCTATTGGCCAACTGTGTCTACTTATTTGTGCCTTAGTTGCCAAATGTTATTCCATTGAGGCTGACTGATTGATTGGCATGTCACATTCACCCGGAAAAAAAATAGATCGTTCATCTTGACGTAAGGGGGTGGCAGAGTCCCTAATCAAAGGAAATCGCTTCTGCCTTAGTGGAGAGGAAAGTAAAAGCTTTGAGGTCTAGCATTATCTCACAGCAAGGATTCTTCAGAAATCCTGTTTCAGCATCCCTTAATTGTGCCTTTAGACTTTCCTCCTGAAGTGCTTCCCTGGAAGAGTTAAATTTATCACCAAGTCCTGGTGCTGTAGCTGTTTTCCTGTTGTTTTTCTTGTGCTGCGAGATGATTAGCTACCTGGACAAGCTTGGCATCTTGAAATCTGAAACTGTCTCTTGGTGGCTTTTTAGTGCTTTGAAATATTCGTTAACATTTAGGACATAGCATTAAGTATTACTGTACCCTGGGTGTTCTAAAAATTGATAAACCCATTAAGCGAAATGCAGGGCAGGTGAGCTTTCAGATGATGGTTTCTCAGAAACATTAAGTATATTTCATATGTACTGAAGACTATTTTTCACATGGTAAAACTGCCTGAGAATGAGTTGATTGACATACTTGTTTAACTGTAACTCTTTGTTAGTAATGCATCTTTATGTAAGTTTAAGTTAAAATTATTTCAGATGATAATTAAGTGGGTTTTAACGAACCCGAAGGGCAAGCCTTCATTCCCGATGTCGTTACAAGAAACACATATCCTCCTTTCTTTCCATAAGAGAGAGATTATGGAAAGCAACAGTTGGAAATACAATTCTGAAATGTTTCTTTTTTTATATATCTATTTGTTCATTTTGTTCCCGTCTGTCACACTGAAACTCTGTGCAATGAGCAGTAAATCAGTTGGCTCTGTTAAATATTATTTCTTCCTAAAAATATTGAATATTCTTCCTTCATAGTTAAATATGAATGTTAAGATTGTGGCTATGAATTATTTACCCACACTAAAAGCATTATACTAACTTTTTTTTTTAAGGTTTTTTTCATCTCAACCTTGAAATTTTTGCTTTCTTTGTTTTTAAAGAAGTGAGCTGAATATCCAGTTAACTTCAGTGATGTGAGATTAATGTCTCTTTTCTTGGTAGTGAAGTATTTTTGGGAGGTTCTACTTCCATCAGATTGCATTAATATACCTTACAATTATCTTATTTTACTAATAGTTACAGAGGTATTGAATTCTTTACATGGTCTTGAGTAATTGAGGAATCAAAGGGATGTGCCACTGTTGTATTCTTTCAGGTAAAGCACTTACATTTTATACATGTTTCCGTACGTCTCTTTATGACAGATCAAAGTCATACTGTGATCCTTATAGTGCAAATAAGATCTTTCAACCTTGCCCGAATCAGAGCAGTTTTTCACATCTACCAGCCCTTGCATTGCTCATCATGCGACACTGAGCTGCTTTCCCAGAATCTGAAGATCTGTCAGAAAACCCCCGGTGTGGCAGGTTTGAGGTTTTCGGGTACTGGGCACACGGCAGCCTGTAGTAAGGAGTGCGGCACAGTCGGGTGAAACCTTCCTCTCCCTTTCCCATCTTGCACTTTGTTATTCTGAAGGCTGAAAGGTGAAACCTTCTTTCAGACCAATATTCCCAAGCACTGCTGGCAATGTGAGCCAAAGAAGGAAGCCCTTTAAGCCAAGCATTGTACTAATACTCTTTTTATTTATATAGCATGGGAAGGTCAGTTCTAGTGCTCGCGCCTTGAAGATGCAAGCTAGTAACTACTAAAGTTTTATAAATTACAGGTTTCTTGGATGTGATTTTTGAGTTAATAAAGCATCAGTATTAATTTCTGTGTTCTCCATAAATGCATAGGCACATATTTATGCAGACAATCACAGCTGCATGGGATATCAACCATGCTATTTATCGTACAGAGAGATGGCCCTTTTCTCCCTGGTCTTTTTTACTAACACAGTTCAGCAATGAGCCCTAAGCATCGATCAGATAGAGCAAATAGGAATCAATTATGTTTTATGAGGTTAAATGGACCATAATGAAAAGTCTGTGGATATAGCACATATTTATTATAATTAATCTACCTAAAAATGAATGATACTGATATAAAAATAATGTTAGCCATATCAGTGTGACCTGAATACTAAACTCGTTTTGAGGTCACACCATTGTATCTGCTCATCTCGAACAGCGAGGTAGAGATGGAATAGTTCTGTGGTGTATTCACAAATTCTGCTTTTGAATTTTTGTATTTATGTGGTTATTCATTAGAGAACTCAGCATGAAGCGCCTACAAATTTTGTAGCAAGGGTTCTGTGAATTCTCCAGTTTTGTCCACAAGATAACGTGCAAAGAAAGCTCATCAGGAAATGTGCCAGATAATTTCATTGCCCTGGTAAGAAAGAGATGCTCATTCTGTAATGGTTTTGATTCTTTGCATCTGTTTCATTTTGTCATCCAACAGCTCCAAGTAACTTTGCAGGACCAATTCCTCAGGTAGCTGTAGCTCCATTTTAAAATATGTTGAGCTATTCTCCCTTTCACTTTCTTCAATCAGATTTATAGGTGATAGAAGCCTCTGGAAATAAGACACGTGTTTGCCAAATTCTGAGTTCTTCCTGACCTGTAAGTCACAGTAATGGCCGCCAGGAACTGTGCACTTAGCAGAAGAGCAAACTAATTTGATTTTGTATGCTGTAAAAATGCAAACCAAGCAAAGCTATGAGGATAATAATGCCAAGTGTAACAGTAATATTGTATTACACTAACCCTTTGACCCAGTGGCATTTATATCTTAAATATTTATGTATTAATGTTCTTCGAGAGGTTTCCTTCAGTATTAGAAAGCGACATGTTCAGGGGAGGAATTTAGGGATGTTTTTGTCTTAAGTTAGAAGAAAGATTTACTACATAATTTCATACTACTTCTAGCTACCTACCGGCTAGTGTTTTTATTTGTTAATGTTATTGCATTACTGAGAAAGTAAATATTAAACAAACCAGCAAAGAAAACCCTACAACATTTGTTTGTAAAGCAAACTCGTACTTCATAGATTTTTTTTTTCCTTGCTTCATTTTTTTTCAATTAAAACTTCAATAGAGATTCACATTCCAGAGTTTATAATTTTTTAGTATTAGTATTTCCTTGTTAAACTGTAACCAAAAATTTCACATAAGGACAAAGCAATTGTCCTTTAATTTCAGATCACAGATTTTTGTCATTATGATTGACTTGAACGTACTAAAAATTTGAGATTCGAAGACACCTTGTTTGTATTTCCTCTTTGAATGGTGCATAAAATAATAAAGACAATTTTCATTCTTTTGTTCTTATCCTAACATTAAATCAAGACTAGATGCTTTAAAGACAAATAAACATTTATGTTCATTCTTTTTTTTCTATTTAACAAATCATCATAGATCTGTAAAGTTCTGAATCATTACAGAAGTTGGCAGAGTACACAGTCACAATGACTTCTGCAATGCAGAACATAATGAAGATTCTTAAACAAAAAGCATAAAGATGTGGGAGTCCCATATTGATTTGATTTTTCTGAATTACGTTTAGCTAAGCTCTCAGTCACTTTATCAGTTATTCAATAAATACTATTTATTAGTATTGGTTTTTCAGTTACTCTCCCTCTATACTTTTGCAGTTTCTCTTTATCTTGATTAGATTTTTTTTCTTGCTATCTACATAATCATCATCATAAAATATACCGTTAGCATATTTGCTCCTCGCTAGTACGTAACAAAAGGGCTTATTTGGAACTTAGGGCATGAATACTTGAGGAAATATCCAGGTAAATTCAGCTGCTCTATAGTTTTATTCTATGTACAGCCCTTGCAGTAACCATGAGCTGTGTTAGGAAGCAATGGAGGACCTGTTTGCTTTGCACGTGGCCTCTGAAAAGATTGTAAGCACTGGAAGCTGATGTGTTCCAAGTTCGTACCCCCACTCACCTTTTGTTAGTGTTTTGGGTGTCCCTGCCTGAGGTTTTCTTTGGGTGGGCTCCTGTCTGACCTGTTGCTGCCTCTGTGCTCTGCCCTTTACTGCCCTATTCCCTAGAGCAAGTCTTCGGTTCTAGCAGAGCTGATTTGAGCACGTATTGCAGAGCTGATGTGAGCACACAGTTGTCCATCTGAAGCGCTGCTCCCATTTTGCTAGATGCTTTTGCTGATGCCTGGTGAACACACTCTTTTGGAGACTTAATAAATGAAAAAACTAGTCAATCCGTGTTGCAGTATTTAAAGTGTGGCTACAAAGAAGATGGAGGCTCCTTTTTTACAGGGACTCGGGTGAAAAAGTGGAGGGGTGATAGCTACAACTTACTCCTGGGGAGATTCTGATTGGACACAAGAGGAAAATTTTTCACTATGAGAACCATCAGCCATGGGAATAAACCCCCCAGAGAAGTGGTGGATTCTCCAACATTGGACACTTTTAAGATTCAGCTGGACAGGGTGCTGGGCCATTTTGTCTAGACTGTGCTTTTGCCCAGAAAGGCTGGACCAGATGGTCCCTGTGGTCCCTTCCAACCTGGTATAGATTCTGTGATTGATACGAAAACCCCTCACAGCACACAGGACTGTGTAGAAGGGTGCAGTGCAGCTTCTGACCAGCGGCTTTGTGTTATCACCTGCCAAATGTATTGTTGGAATGGAACATGTTGCGTGCAAAAAATTGACTCTATTCTAATAGTCTGATAATAAGCAGACTCTTAAGACGTAGCTTATTAATATAATGTAATAGGTTAATCTTGTTAGCACGAGATTTGTCTGGCTTCATAATTACTGAATTGGGTGATTTTTTCTCTTTGCTGCTCCTCTTCCTCCTGTTCTGTGCATGGGCTGCAATGATTTTCCCTGTGCTTAGGTAAGAGCTGGAAATACCGAGCAGTTGCCTCCCCTTTCTGCACAGTTCAGAGCTGCAAAAGTCTGTAGGGGGAGTTCAGGACTGTAGTCCTAAAATGTGCTGTGCGCTGTCAGCTTTTAATGACACGGAAGATGAGTAATTACTCTTTTTTTGTGGTACAGAGGTGTCCTTATAGCTGAATAAATGGTGCTGTGTTGCAAGTGTCCCAGGATCCTGTGTGCAGAGAGCAGACGTGGTGCTGCCCTGGAGGGACTTGGTGCCTTCCCCCCACTCAGGCTGCAGCGCATTTCGAACCCCAGTCTTTGACTTTTTGAAGTTTAAGTAAAAAACAGCAATGAAATTTTATTGAAAGCATTAGCTTTCTCTGTATTCCTGCAGTGGAAAATAACTACCAACAAGATTGGACTGGGCAGCCAGGCCATGATTCTCAATTACAATGCGTGGCTTTTCATCTTCATTTTAAAAAGATAGATTGATCCATTAAAATGTATGTTTTAATTTTATCAAGAGTGCTAGTTGCAGCTAAAGAGCAGCTGAAGGTCAGTGGTAAAAGGCTTGGAAGAGTGGGAGCCGACACCTGAGAACATCAAGATTATAGCATCCTGCAGTAAAACTGTGGACATTTGAAATGAGTGTAAATAAAAACTTATTCTTGGCGGACCTCTTTCAAGCTAAGATGTTCAATTCTGCCCTGGGGACCTCATTATCTCTTGAGTGTGCTTATCTTTACATGGGCTGCTTTTTGACATGGGGAATGTATCTCGGGCTGTTTGCAGCTGCCTTGCGGTGCTCAGCCAGCGTGTGAAGGGCTGTATGGTGGCCGCTACCAAATTTTGGCAGCATCTTTTCCTGCTCCTGCTAACCTGATAGGAACCTGTGGCTGTGAGTCTTCAGAAAGTAGTGAAAAGCGAGCTCCCGGCTGGGAGCTATAATAGCTGTTGTTGGGAGCATCCCAGCAGAGGGAAGATAGATGGATTTTGTTTGTTTGTATCTTTTATTTCTGTGGGGAGGGGAAAGCAGTGAAAGTCTTTTTGAAACTCATAATCTCCTCCTTTAATTTTTCCCCAGCATCTAAAATGAACAAACAGAAATGAGTAGAAGATGGCTGGCTGCCCTCAGGGGTGTTGTGGTAATGTCCCTCTTTGGGCTACAGCAGCTACAGATAATTGGTATTTTCAGTTGTGGTTACATCTACAGCAGTGAGAACCTGGAATATCTGTTCAGTTCCTGTGCTGTCCCACACAGCTTGCTCCTTGGAGAAGTAGCTTTTGTGTGATAAACAGCAATGATATTGATCTGCAGATAGTCTATCCCCCTAAACAAAAAACCCCACCAAAAACAAAACCCCAAAAAAAGGCAGTAGCAATACGTTATCTGCATTTCTTTTAAAAGACAAAACAATAATCTCAAACAAACGCAGCAGAAAAGGAGAGGCTGCCTCTGCTCGTGATTTTTTTTTTGTTGTTGTTACTTTCAGTGTTTCCAAAGAGCAAGAGAATTTCTTGATGATTTGTTTGAGAACCCAGAGAATTGTGCTGAAATCCTGATTAACACACAAGTTTTTTCCAGCCTCTCTAGTGCTTTCAGCGTGAAAGGAATTGGCATTTGCAAGAGAAAGAATAATTGTTTAAATAGCAATGTGAAATATCTTATCATTCTCACTGCCTTCATGATTAAGGTGAATGCTTGAAGCTTGCAGTCTTCTTTTCACAGTGCACTCTGAGCTTTATATGAAAAATGAACAGCTGAGGCATTCTTTCCTTTTCAAATTTTGGTGATGGAAGAAGTGGTCTTAATTCTGTAATTCTATGATTGTTTCTAGGTAAAAGGAAATTAACCTTCCAGCAAGAAAACTGAACCTACTGGGAACCCATTAGAAAGTGCATAGGATGACACTGTCACTATTTTGATTTAGCATTATATACCCTAACATCTGCATCTAAGGGAACAATAGAGCAAATGTTATGCAATGACATTGAACTGCAGCCAATTCTGTTTGCATTTACTGCCCCTAGCTGAATAGCAAAAAATAATTGCAGCCAATTCCTGAATTAATGTTCCTGTGCCTCTGTGGATTAGAAAATATGTGGGAAAATAAAATACAGTAAACTGCTCATCTACTGGAGATAATTCTAATAAATTTAGAAGCCAAGAAGCAAAGTCAAGTTAGGGCAGAAATTTTTAATAAATATTTCTGTTCCGTAAATCAGATTATGCATTCACATTAGATGTTGGTGATTAACTACGAACCATCACCCTGACAAGTAGGCATGATATTGGACAGAAGGTATTAAAATCCGTCATTTTTATATCAGTGGGGACAGATAACTTGTATCCAAGAGTTCTTGCAGAGCTGAGGAGTTGTTTTCCACTAAGGCTGAGTGCTGCTAAATTGTTTTCAAGGAGATGCGCACCCAGCTGAGAGGCAAGATGTAAGATTACTCTCTCCTATTCTGAGGCTCTTGTCTCTCCAGCTCGGTGGGACTGGAAGTCTGGTGGTCTGGGTTCAGAGTTCAGTGACCAGAAATTAGGTGTAAAATTGCATACTTTGTAAGTGCAACGATGTATGTGCTGTTTGAGTCTGGGCTTTATCGCAACTGACCTCAAGTTCTATAAAACTCTCAGGTCTCGGGGGAGTTCTGGATAGTCTGCTGTGGTGGTTGTGCAGGAGAATGATGGTGTTGTATTAAAAGTCAGGAATATGATTCATGGGTGGTGTGGGTTTTTTTCCTTTCCATTTTGTGAATCATTGTCATAAACTGAAATTTTGAATCAGAAAAGACCCCTGTACTTTACTTTCTCTTCCTTGCTGGCACAACAACAGATTTTTAATACATTTTACAGTGAAACTATATGTCGAAAACCACTTTACACATAATTACTAAAAATAATTGTCTTTTGAACTGTGCGCTATGTGCAGGACTAAGCAGTAGCGCAGAAGTCCTTCATTTGCATTTGTAATTCATGCTGCTGTAATTGCACCAGAATAAAATCTAAAGCTTTAAACGTCTGTCTCTTCCCATCCCTTAAATCTCTGCGAATAAATCTGACATTCTTACCCTGCCAATGAAGGTACAGACTCAGTTGGTTAAATATTTTAAAGCTTGTGGTTAGATCAATATTTCACAGCCCTGTGTAGTGTACATAGGATGTCGCAGGTACTTAGTCACTTTGAAAGCCAGCAATTAGAGTGATATGGCCTTTAAAGATGTGCTCAGAAAAATCATCTTCTAATCAGGTGTGCGGGCTGACAGTGGCTGCGTTCTAGGTCAAAGCATTAGTTAATGCTTAGTGGGTACGCTACTGTTGAAACAATATGAATTTGGTTGGTGGAGACACGCCAAGCAAGACTTGCATCTCCTTAATATGCTTCAGGAACTGTAGCTTTCAACAAGCCGCCTGCCCTGCAGTGGCTCAGATCATCGCGTTGCTATGTCATGCTGAATAATTTGCAGCATTTAGCAACTAAATTGGCTCATTGCAGACAATCCAATTAGAATAAAGTCTATTATCATTTTGGAAGCTTGGGATGCAATAGTGTTGAAGCGCTGAGCGTGCCGTACAGCCGCCTGCGCTCCCTGCAGCTTCCCCGGGTCCCGCGGTGCTGATGCGGTGCGTGGTGCTCACAGGGCAGTTCCCGCTCAGCCCGAGGTTGCAAGCTGCGTTTTTGTTTGAAGATGTATGGGAAACCCACAGTCTCAAGAGAGACCTGAGGTGCTTCATCTTTTTGTCTGTTCATATGTAAAACTTTCTAAGCGTTTGTCTTTTTGTCAAGGCAGACAAATTAAAAGAGCTGGTGCTGCGATGTGAGCACTGCGGCTGGTGGACTCTGGCACGTGGCTCTGCTGGCTTTGGGCTAAACCAGGCTCTTTCCCATCCCAGGCTCAGGAAGCCACATGTTGTGCCGTGAATTTTGCCGTTGACCTTTTGCTCAGACCTTGGAAGTCAGTAAGGGCAGGTTTGCAAGAGGTGCAGTAAGGTGTGTAGGGAAATTCACAAACCACCTGAATGATTTGGCATTTAAATCCCATAGACTTTTATGGAAACAGTGCCTGAGCTGCAGAGGTGAACTTGAAATCCCACCTGGATGTGTGTCTGTACCATTGGGTGTCTGTGCTGGGCCTGTGGCTTCTTTTTGCTTTAGGACATGTGTTTTTCTTATATTTGCTGGTGACAAATTGAGTACGAGTGGTTTTTACCCCTCCTCCCCAGCTTCTACCCAGCCATGTGCATTCATTTCTCTTGTGCCAGTTTTGAGTTATGCAATGAACTGATCTTGGAACTGTCCCAGATTAAAAATCACTCTTTTCTTCACCAAACTTTGGCAGATGACGTAGCTGAGGCGTTCAGATATTTCTTTTCCTTGTATTCAGTAGAAAAAGTATAATAAGATAGATGAGAAAGCCATAATATGAGGAAATGCTTGCATTGAAATGTTATATATAAGATAAAACACTGATGAGAGACTTAATATATGAATATTACATTATAACGTTAATATTGATTCCTAATGCTTAGATAAATCTCTTGGCACTCAGGATGCTTTAGCAAGAGAAGATAACGGCCAAATCCATTAGCTCTGGTGAGATCTGGATCTGCTTACCTTTGGATTTCGTGCAGTCAGGCACTTGCATCCGGAGCCGCCACTGTGCTGGGTTCAATACTGCTGTGCTGAGCAGGGACGTGAGGAGCTCGTAACAGAGAAGGGAATTTGGCAGTGAGAGCATCTTCAAGCGGGGAGATCAGATGTGTATTCTGTGTATCGTTCATCTTGTTGAAAGGTTTTTCTTTACATACTGTGGATCTGACTGTGTATCTAAACATACATGCACATAATAATGTTTTCTCAGCCCTGAAAAATGTAGACTGGGATAGATTTTTGTGGTGCTTTGTATTTAAGTGTTTGCCTTATTCGTCGGTAACATCAAAGAAATTGTCCACAGAATAACAGTAAGCACATTAATCTTCCTATCCAAGAAGGTATATCATGCACAGTGTTTGGCAGGCAATAGCTGCACTTCACCAAAACCACTTTGATAATAAAATCCTTTTTCTATTAAAAAAAACAAAGCCCAGTGTAATTTCTGCATGACATTTATACATTGTGATATATTGAAAAAATATATTTTAAGATACTAATTAAAAATATGTCAACTCTACATGTTAGAGTAGCCCATAATCTTGTAGTTTAAGCAGCTCAGAATTTGTGGATAGAGATAGCTGTTTGTGCTGCAGAAGCTGGACTAGTTTTCCTGCCCAGTCTCATGGTGTATGTGGTACCTGAGATGAAATGGTTTAGCTTTTAAGCCTTAAACACCTAGGTGTAGCTGAAACATTCCTCCAATCCCCTGTTGGTTCATCAGTTGCAAAGGAGCATTCCATTACATGCAAAAGCTTTTTTTTTGTTGTTCGGTGGGAAATTTTAAAAATATAATTACCTTAGAGTCAGAGTTTTATGGTGGACCTGAGCCAGTTCAAGCGTGAGCTGCTCCTGCAAAGCACAGTTCTGTCCTCTGCCCCAGCCACGTGCTGCTGCCGCTCTCTGGGCTCTGTCATCTGCATTTGTCATACCCTCTCCTAGTGTCTGTGGGAAGAATTAACCTTTGGAAAAAAAGAAGGGAATAGTTTCAGGCCCCTGTGGGATCAGCCCAGCAGCTGGAGCAATGAAGAGGGTGGTAGGTACATTGGAGAGGAAGGTCCAGTCCTTTTAGCAGCAATCCTTGCTTAGGATGGCTCAGCCGTGTGGTTGGCTACCATCCTTGGGTACTGCTGCCTTTTCTCAGTATTTTGTCATGGTTGGTATTTCATCACTGTGCTGGGACCCTGTGGACTCGAAAGAAACTGGAGTTTTTAGGGTGTAAATATCTATTTTGTGTTTGAGTCAGAATGGTGCTTTGAGGGGCTGCCCAGGGAGGTTGTGGAGTCTCCTTCTCTGGAGACATTCAAAACCCGCCTGGACATGTTCCTGTGCGACCTCACCTAGGCGTTCCTGCTCCAGCAGGGGGACTGGACTAGGTGATCTTTTGAGGTTCCTTCCAATCCCAAACATACTGTGATACTGTGAGTGGGTAGGATTGAGGAGCAGCGTTTCTGCAGCACGGCCTTTTCCTCGCTGCTGCCTGCAGTACAGCGCTAGGAAAGGTGGTAAAAGGATTGTCAGGTTCAATGAACGCTGGTTTGAAAATGAGTTCAGCACCTGCTTCTTTCTTCCCTGCTCATCAGCGTGCCGGCCAAGCAGAGTGCACTTGATGAGGTACTGGTTCCATCAGGTGTATACTGGGCGATGCATGAGTCTTCTGCTGAGGTGGTATTTTGTGGTTGCTTTTAATACACCTCTTGATGGGAACTGGGGGAAACAGTACGTGTCTTCTGGGTATACATTGCTGTAAAATGCAGGAAAGAAGTGAAGTTTATGTTGATTAAAAAGCCTCTTTTGTTTATTCAACAGTGATTAGCTTCAGAGTAGTGGTTGGGTTTTGTTTTTAATTTGTACGTTCAGAGTTTCTCATAGAATAGGCAATTAAAGAAAACATACATAACAAACGCTTACTTTTAACTGTCCTAAAAATAGAGGTTTAGATTGGAAGTGTTATCTTAACTTTAACTACACAGTAGCATAAGCTATAATAATGTGGTAATAGCTGGAGTTGACGCAGCAGGTAATGAATCTTCAGTTGGATATGAACTTTATTATTCAATGTATGGTTTCAGCTTGAGTCTGTCTCTTGTTGTCACAAGAGTAGCATTTGCATAATTAAATAAATGATCCTAAAACTGTCTGCTCCTGTGTGGCTGTGAAATACAACGCTTCTTTCTGTCAGTGCTCGAGCTCATACTCATGGATTATTGGAAAACGCATCACAGAAAATTAACATCAAACCTTTGGTCTTTCTGAAATATACAGTAAGCAGAAGACTTACTGAACCAACAGCTTGGGTTTTGTTTCTCATCTCACTTAATTGATCTTATCAGCAATTTTTCATTGAAGAGAGTAATTGAAGAGGGTATTTTGAGGGCCTTTTCACACTGGCTGAAATTGAAAAAAAGCATGCAGTGGGAAGGAAGACTGAAGGCCTGATGTATTCTTGAAAAGTGGGGGGAAGTAAGGTTGTGTTCCTGGTCTTTATTGACTTCCAGTATTTCATGAAGCAGATTATGCTAAGTCTCATTGCAGTGTATTAACGTCAAAAGGCATTTCAAGGGTGTAGCTTCCACTCTCCTCCTGTGTGTTTTGGTTTGTTTTTTTTCATTATTGTTATTTATTTTTTTAATCTTGTGTCTGTTGTTCCTAAGGGCTACATTTTTGGCTTTCAATGGAAAAATTCAGTGCTGGTGTGTTGCCATGCCATGCCCCTGGAGAATACTTGCCTGCCATAGCTATGCTCCAGAAGGGTTAGGTCTTTAGCTCGGCATAGTCTCTCATAGTCATTTTAGTTCTGCAAGTAGCCAGTTCAGTCCTTTGTTTTGGCCCAAGCAATGTTAGAAACTAAATAGTACGATAGCATCATTTAATTTTCCAGTTTCTTTTTGTTGTAATGGCGACTATGTTCAGTTGCAACAAGGTGTAATCCCAGGGCCTTCCCCTTCAGTGCACTCTCCTCACTTGGGAGGTCCTTGGATCTGTCTCCTATGGGTGATGGGGAGAGCTGTGCTCAATAGCTTTAATTGCTAACAAAGCTTGCGAGGCACAGGGCATGATGATTAAGAGCAGTTGTGTTGCTATAAGAAGGGACAGGGTGTGTGACTCAGCACACCTTCAGAATATCATGCTTTGGGATGCTTCTAAAGCTGGGAGGGAGACCAGGTTTAAATATTGTACCTCACTTTAAGGTACAAAATGAATAAACAAATTCATGCAGAATTTCACAAATGAGATTTCCTAATGGCTAGAACCAGTAATTCAGGGCATCGAACACAGGAAAATAACTGGGCAGGGAAGGAATGTCAGTGACATCGACATTCTCCTTGTGTCCTCATCCAGCACCCACTGAAGCCCATGGGAGAAGTTCAGCAGGACCTGCTATCAGCGGGTTTGTGTCACTTGTGAATTGTTACACAGGCATTGGCGCTTCTCAGGGAGAGGGAGGAGTGGAAAAAGACAAAGAAACACTGCTAAAATGCCGTATATGTTTCCGAGCTTTGTGTTCCTGTAGAGGTGTCAACTGTACCATGGTATTTTCCAGACATAATTGAATGTCATAGTTCTACCAAAAATCTGTGATTGATTGCCACTATAATGAAAGCCAGTGTACACTGATGTGCAGATTTTAAACTATTTTTGCCTTTATGCTTTCCTTGTTTAACCTGACATTTCTGATTACTGTATCTAGGTGCCTAAATATGTCAAATGTTTATAGGGCGTAAAGAGCTTTTTTTGTTGTTGTTTTTTAAATAGCACCAATCCTGTTTGAACCTGCAGTTTTTTGAAGGTTTTTCTCTGTCGTTGGATGTGATATTCTGTTAAAAAAAAAGAATGTCAAATATTGCTATGTGGCTTGTGAAAGGAGGATGACTGATTCAGAACAGTAGTCCAGTCCTCTATTTTAATCCATTGACTGAATTCAGCTTGTTCATCCTAAATTTATTTCCCAAGACACAGAGCAAACATTTAGTTGAAAAGTGAGTAGCTTATTCCATTTCCATATGTTTTTAATTGTCCAGTTCCTCAGAGAAAAGACCATTAACTGAACCAAATTACAGTTTGGATGTGAATTTTTCAGCATGGATCTCTGCCCACAAGGTGATAAATTAGATGCTAAACTGTCTTTGATAGTGACCTGAGAGATTAACACAAAACTATTTTGAAAACAGAAGGGAAGATTTGTTAGCCAGTCAGTGATTGTCAGGTTTGGGCATTGTAAATTCCTGCAGTACTTGCCTTATTTGAAGCAAATGACGATAAATAGGAAAATTTCAAGCAAAGTTAACCCTTTGGCATCCCCATAAATCTTGGAATTAAACTTGAGCAGCAGTAATGTTGAAATTGTAAGGAAACCAAAAACCTTCTGCAGATTACTGTTTGCTGGTTAGTGTTTTGGTACCTTTGATTGGTGCAGGAGCACATACAGGGCTGATGGGAATCTATAAAGGGTACGATAGCTGTAATCCTGGGGGCTTCACATTTCCAATAAAGCAATAACAAAATACAACTGAACAATTAAATCTCAAATCCTTTGTGAGTTTGGTTCTTGTGTTTTGATTTTATGCATCAACACAAGTAACAGAGAGGTATGTTTTTCCTCCACCGATTTTAACAGCCCTCAACTTAAATGAGAAGTGTTTAGAGTGTTTTTTTGCAGCTGTGTTTGATAAATTAAATGCACAGACATGCTGGCTGTATTGACCTGAAAAAGGAGAAGATATGCATTCCTGTAATTTTAGCTGCTCCATGGTCATTAGGAAAATGTCATCGTTTTTATGCTTACATCTGCTGTTTGGTGATGACCTTTGGTGAAAGCTCCCAGGACATCTCAGCCTGTTAATGCGTGCTGCTGTGTAGCTCAATGCTTTGCTGCAGCGTGGCCCAGGCATGGTCCATCTTCTTGGTGGTAGAGAGTCTAGATGTGGTCTTTTGGATTTCCTACTTCTCATAATCATGCTTTAAGAGATGCTTGCTTAAAACTTACGTGTAACTGGGTCTTGATTCCAGGATGAAACTGGGAAGAAACCCATTTTGAAGGACGTTCATTCGCCTCTGTTAAACATGTTCCTCTTTAGAGAAGATGTCTCCTCCTTCAAGGGATTTGTAGAAAGCCTGGGCATGACATTGGAGTGGATAATCTTTGCAGCTGCCTTTTTCAGCAAACCTCCAGGGAGAGGGGGGTGAAGCAAGCGTCTGGGAAGCCGGGAGACAGGATATTTCTTCAGACGAGTTGAGAAATAATCAGGGGCTATGGGAGGCTTCCCGGGATGAGAATGAAAAGGAACAGATGGATTCTGGAGATTACCCAGCGGGATTTAGTGACCATGTCAACATGTAGGGTGGGGGGAGGTTATCTGGTTTTAAGAAGTGCTCTTGTTTAAGGCAGCCCTAAAACTAGGGACGAGGCTGGTGCTGTGTGGTACTTGGATGCTGTTGATACTTTACAGGGTTTTGCCTCAGTCAGTCTCAAATGTGCAAGTGAGAAAAAGAGGGGAGCTGCCAGCAAGGAAAAGTACCTCTTACTTTGAAGAAAAACATTGGACTTGAAATTATCTTGGGGCAGCTGGGAACTCACATTTGTTGAATGAAAGAAGACTTATCTTCTGTTTCCATTGGGAGATCATTGGGATTCAAAGCGTGGAGCTTTCTTCCAAGTCTCCTTTTTCTGGGCTTATGTTGTTAAAACCCTTGTCTTTGTATTTCAGTGTCTTGGGCAGGTGTGACAGCAGCAGATCTGGAGCAGTGCCCATCTCAACAGACGGGTTAATGCAAATCCAATGCCACCTTGTCTGCTAAAAAGAAGGAAAGAGATCACAATTTTCAATACCTGAACAGGGCAAAATTTTAATACTTCTGTGTGTGAGGCACCTTTTGTGATTACTTGGGTTTGTACTTTTTCTTCTTAAAATAAATAGTTAAATTTTCTTTTGCAACAGAAGGGTGATAAAAAGCACAAACTAGTGAGATTTTTTTCCTAATCTCCCAAGAAGAGTTGAGAATGCTGAACTTTGAGATAGATTTTTTTTTTTTTTTTTTTTGAGAAGCTTACGCTGTAATATAGAGCCATACCTATCAAACATTGAACAGCACTATTTTTGGGCTGTCAGCAAAGATATGAAGGACATGAGGAGACACATTTATCCCCTGCTCTCTTCCTCATGACCCTATTCAATATAGCTGTGGAATTCCTACATTTTTTCCTACCCATTTTTAGACATGGTTATTCTTTTGTTTCTTGCTGCTTGGCAAAGCCACTTGAATGAAGAAAATCTCTGCAGAAGAATGATTATAATTGCATAGAAGCAAGTGCCTACAGGGTGATGCTAAGAAATTACTTGAAATGCTTGCAAAATAGTTTGGATTGATTGGCTGAATTGGTAAGTTACTCTAAAAGCATAATGAAGAGCAAATGTAAATAAAATAGGAAATGCTATTCTCAAAAGACAGGTAGCACTGATGTCCATTCTACTTAAAATGGGCTGTAAAGGGCTTGTAACTCTTTGTATAAATCATGTCCCCTTCAGCTTTGTGAAAGCTTTCTGTGGAGCTTTTGAATCTTAAATGGGCAAAGCAGTCATGGCAGATGTGGGCTTCTTTTTTTATTTTCCTCTTTCTCCTCCATCGGGCCCATAACAGTTACCAGATGTAGTAGCAGAGGCTGAGCAGACAGCTGTAATCCCGCTGCCTGTGTCACTGCTGTTGCTCTGTTTTATCACGTAGATAGTTCTTGGACTTTATACAGTTCTAATGACCCATCTTCTGTATTACTGAATGTCACTTCTAATCTGCAAGAGCCTCCTTTTGGGTTTTCTGCATGTTATTTTCCCTTTTGGCTTTGGTGAGAATGTCACATACTAGATACAACTCCTAAACATCCTGAATTACAGTTCCTCTGACTGCAACTGGATTTAGTGCTGAATGTGTTTATCAGGTTGACTTTTGTAGTGGTATCAGCCAAAATAGCGTGCCACTGTAATGTAAGAATGATGAAATGTTTATGTTTGAGACTGAAATCCCACCTTGGCACTAGGCATTCTTGCTTTGCAAGTCTCCATTTGTAGTTGTAAGGGCTTTTTTTAAAATTTCAACAACCAGAATTTTCTGTATAATAATTGATCTGGGACAAATACATTTGGTCATATGGCTGGTAACTATGTATGGAATTGACTTCTGTAGCACCAGTGGCTTTGAATGAGTGAGTGTTCCTCTTCCAGACTTCCCTGTGTATTTATTAGCAGTCCCTGAACCCACTGCGATTACCAGTTAAACAGGTTTTTTCATCTTTACAAACTGCTGCTGCTACTAAGGAGCTTTCAGGCAATGTAATGGAAGAAACAGGAGTCCTTGATCTTAATTTTGAGGAAGAACAGGTTCTTTGCAGTCAGTACTTAATGATAACCCAGAGGACACTAACATTTCGTCCTACTTGCTATCCCATATTGGTTTCCGGTTTAAATCAAGATTAATTTTGACATGATGTCTGTTACAGTGTTCTGTTTCCTTCTCTAGACAGTTAAGTTTATATTAACTGCTTATTCATCCTTCCAGTTACTGTTAGGTTCTTACATTTTATATTTGACTGGATTTTGATGGTGGATTTGGAAATAACTATGAGTTTGATTGGAAGTTCCACCAGCATTCTTATTTTGCAAATACCGAGGAGAAGACATGAGCACCACTCTGGTAGACAGATGGCAGAATCTTTGATTTGGGACAAACAAAAACTTCTGGATTCAGTTGTAACAGGTAAATAATTTTGACCTGAAGTGTTGAAATACCTTAATTCAAAATGTTAAATCAACTGATTCTACTGATGGGGAAAAGGAAAAGCTTTATTCTACTCCAGCCTCCCCTTGTCTGTTTCCAGTCAAGATATCTGCCAGATTCAATCAGAAGTGGCAGCCCCCAGATGTGATGGCTGGGCAGAAGTGCAGAAGGCAGCTGTTTGCAGCTGTGCAGAGCCTGTCCTGGCAGTGCTGTGGAGACCAGTCTGGTCTCCCCTTCATCTCTGGGGACAAGTCATGCTATTGATACTGATCTTTGTGGTTTAGGGCCTGGCTGGCAGGGCCGCTTCTTGGGCCAAGAGCTGTCAGGCTGGAGGAGATCAACAGGAGCCTGGTTTGTTGTATATCAGGAGGAGGGTCTGTTCACTCAGGCAGCCTTAGCTCGGAGTTACCTTCCCTCGGTGGCTTGTCAGTTGGTACCTGCTGGCATTCAGGAGACTCTGGCAGGCTCATCTGTCACCTGTGCTTTTGCTCTCTGGGCTGATTGCAGAGATGGTGTTAAACTTAATCTAGGGTGGGAAGTCTATTTTGCCTGACACTAGTCAATAAACCACATATATTTGTGTACACAGGTCTACAGACCACACAGGATGATGCATTAACAAATCCCCAAATAGATGGCTTGCCTTAAACTTAATGACCACTTTTTATGTACGCGGGGAATGTAGCCACAGATTGCTTTACCGCTTTCCCTTTGCTTCCCACAGTTGTGTGGACTGACTTGCTGACCCCTCAGTAGGTGGATATTGGCTTCATCAGACAGATCTTGAGCAGCAGCCCATGGCCAGGGTGCCATCAGTTGCGTATGGGAGGAGACTTGCCTGCGGTCACATCTGCTGGCACTGCCCCTCCTGGGATCCAGCCATCCAGCCAGGCTGGAGAGAGGCTGCAGAGGTTTCCCACATCTTGTCTTGTTGGAGGAACCTTGACAATGTTGAATTCCTACCTCATGATGGTGGCAGTGGAGGAGGAGGTGATGGTATTCTGTAGGTTGACTGCAGCCTATGGGGGCACAGCATCCCAAGGAGAAGGGCCGAGTTACCGTAATATATTTGTGTATTGAGAAATTGCCTTAATATATCAGCTGTCTGCCATGTTGCATGACTTTGCTTCAGAAGCCTCTCCTTTTGCTAGCTGCTTTGTAAATGCATAAAACAGGAATGTTTGCAAACCAAGTGCTTGCAGTTTGCGCAGATCCATATCACACATTAAGCGTTCGCCAGGACCACTGACACATGGCTCTCCAGGCAGCCAGCTGGCCACTGCCATATATGAAAGTTTTGGCAAAATTGTAGAAACAGATTTCACTCGGGAGAGAAAGATGCCTTGGCTTGAATGTGTCTGATGAACAAGGCGGAGTCACAGAAACAAAACCCAGCATTCCTGTCCCCATCTCCTTCTCCTCTGCTGCATCTTGAGCACTTTTTGGAAGGTGATATAGTTGTTTTAGTAACTTCTCCAAGCATACAAATACATACATGTACAAGCTTGGGGTGTATCTGCTTTCCAGCACTAAGGCTGTGAGGTTTTTTGAAGGTGTGAGCCTTAATAGTACATGATGCTCTCTGTGTGTACCCTTTTGCTCTTGTGAGACTCTGAAAGTAGGTCAGAGATGACTTTCAGCAAGGGAAAAAAAAATAGCTATCAAAGGGACTGCTGGTGTGAATCTGTATGGATGTTTTAAGTGAGCCTTTGAACCTCTAAAATACGAAGTGCTATTCTGATATCTTGGATTGTGTGCTTTTCTTCAGCTGTGAACCTGCCTCTGGTGGAGGTAGCAGTTGTTCATACCAGTATATACTGGTATTATTGGCATACGCAGCTATTACTTGGAAGATTGTAACCCAAAAATAGGTATTGCTTCTGTCTGGTTGGGGATTTCTTTCCCATTTCCTACCAACATGTGCAAACACAAGCTGCAACGTTGTCAGGTAACCTTTTTGTTTTTCTTTTCTTTTTTTGACCATAGAGAGAAAATTAATTTCAGAAGCTTCTCAGGGAGAATTCCTTATGGTGTTTATGTTGTGAAAAAGGGCCTTATTTCCCATCTTCAAAGCCAAACTTGACAGTATGGTGCCACCTATGTGAGACTGAAAAATATAAGTACTAATATGAGTAAGGTTATCACTGCTGGGAGAATAAGCAGGAAGAGGAGAATGTTGGAAAGCTCAGATGATAATGCAGCTCCCAAAGGAACAACAAACACTAGATGTCACCTCCTTGGCTTCTTGTCTCGGGACAGATGCATTTGGAAGTAAAGCGGGGAGGGAGAAGCAGGACTGAGCGTGTTGTATTTCACCTCGTGTAACTCAAGGAGCAAAGAAGGATCCCTGATTCATTCTTTGTGAGCTTCAGCGTCCTCCCTCATTCTTGATGGTGCCTCTTCCCACACCGAAACAGACCTCATCCCATCAGACCTCTTCTCTGGAATTACCCATCACCTTCTGTGTGCTAGCGTCACATTTCCAGGTGCTCTGTCCCAGCTACAAGAAACTCCCTTTCTGCATGGTCTCTTGGCTCTCTTTCTAGTTGTCCACCAGCTGTTGTCTGCCTGTCCTTGTCCTGCACCCTGGCCTTTTTTGTTCTTTTTCCTTTGGAGAGGTCAGCAGTAACATCACGGCTGCCCTAAGCAATGCTGCTCTTGCAGCCTTTCAGTGTATGGGGAATCTTCAGTAGGAGTCATCAGCCAGGCTGGAGACCTTGGCTGACTGCTGGTGGGAAGCTGCTCTGCTGAGCTGGCTGGGATGGCAAACTGCCACATGAAGTACCTGGGCTTAAAATGTCAAGGAAATTTATTCAGTTCCAATTAATCTGCGAAAATAGAAGCTTATATGAGAATCGGAATCTGATGTTGTAAAAGGATTTCACATGATGGGATTCTTGATGCAACAGAATGTCAGAAATCTTCTCCATTGCCAGGGAATTTAGATGCCTCTGTGAAACTGGAAGGGCAGGAGACACGTACAGGGTTTCTGTCGTTGCAGGAGCAAACGTCCAGGGACTGGGAGGATGGAGAAACAGAGCCGCCTTTTTTAACAGTGCCCAGATGTCAGATGATCTCTGCTGGGTCATTGAACTGTCCTCTGAGTCTGTTTCTGAGAATTCAGAGTCCTGATTTGGGTGTAATAAGGTTTAGGATTGTTTAAGGACAGGAAGTTTTACTGGGTGTGGGATCAATTTCATCTCGTTTCCCCAACAGTGTGTTAATATTTTCCTCAAATTAATTTTTAAACACCCTGATGATTACTTCTAAGGAAATGAGATTAAACTATTGGTAATGTTGCTGAGGAACAGAAAGACTTAGAGTGCACCAGAATAACTTTTTAGGTTGTTTTTTATTGGAAACCACGATTTAAGTTTTACCAGAAAGCCAATGTACAGGGCAGCTAGCGGCGATTTTGTAATTGTTAATTACTGTAGATCTGGTATATCTGTTTGTTGCTTGATTCCCTCATCTGCTGTTTAGTTGACATAGTAGAAACCTGTACATTTTTGGTGCTGGGACTCATGATTTGGCATGAGGGGAAAAGGTTCTGGCTCTTGTGAAACTGCGAGAAGGCTGAGGTGCCATTGATGGGGAGGAGGACAGAACCATGTCATTTGTGTCCTCAGAGAGCAACAAATGTGTGGTCTCCTACTCTGCTCTCCATAATCCCTGACTCTAATGGATGTTTTCCCTGTGATTTTTTTTTTTCTTTTTTTAAACACTAAGGCTGTTTAAAATGAATCCGTTGTAATCCGTGTAGCAAAGCTGTGCGAGTTCCTCATAATGCCTTTTGGGTTGTTCTTTGAATGAAGATCCCTAATCTTTTATCTGGCTGTGTCTTTAGACTAAATTTTTACAGCTGGGATTATCTCTTCTCTGGGTAGCTGTGTCAGTACTTGATTTCTTGAGACAGTGGCCAAACAGAAAAATAAGGGAGAGGAGGTTGGTGATGGGAAATGCATTCGATTGATACAAAAAGAAGAATACCGTTTTTTTATGCTGAAAAGTAAAACAAGCCAAAATGTTTTCAGCTGAGCAAAATATTCATTTGAAGGGTGTTCTTAATTCTTTTCCAAAATCTAGCTCCACTTAAAAGAAAAAAAAAAAGTATTTTCAAACCAATAAATAAAACATTTAAGGCTGGTCAGATTGAACATGTTAACTTTTCAAATTTATTTTATAGCTGAAAATACTCAGTAGATTAGACTAGTTTGAATCAGATTTGTCAGATTCCAGTTCAGACTGGCTTTTTTAAGCAAATAAACTTTGCATGTGAACAAACCCCACAGACTACCTTGCGTGCTACCTTTGTCTTCTGCTGAGAATAAAGTACCATTTTAAAAAGGGAGAAATTCCAAGTGATCGGTACAGTGTGGGTTAGAGGGATTCAGCAGTCCCGTGTTTCTAATTGCAGATCAGGTGGAGGTGGCTTTGGTAGCAGGGTGGAAATATTATAGTTAAAGGGAACCATCTGTTCCCGCATTAGAAGGAGGGTTGCAGGAAAGGTCTGAAATAAGGTGTCAGTCACTGCCAGTGGCTTAACGGAGGCAGCGGATGGTGATGAGAGCTGTGGTGAAGAAGCCCCACAGAATTTGTTGGCATTTCTTCCACCTTTGAGTCTGCCCGTTCACAGCGAGGTCAGGGAATAACAGCACCGTGTTTAGGAAAGGCTCGTGTATGGGAGGAAATTGTTCTATTAATTGCCATCGAGGTTTTAAAAAAACTTGTATCACCTTGATCCAGGAAACCGAGTGGTGTTCAATAATCTCAGACCATGCCCTGGAGAGATGTCTTCAAGAACAGAAGCCAGGAATAATTAAATTTATGGATGACTTTTTTCTTTCTTTTTAGTTATGCTACAAGCACAGTAAAAGTTTTATAGGCTTCATAAACCTGACTGGCACATACCTTTCTTCAAACCTGAAGGATCACTGTATATTACACTGCTGGGCAGTGATCAATAGTACAATAATACCAGTTATGAAAGGCTTGAGACCCAAAAGATGTACTAATGAGAAAGCACATTTTGCATCTCTAAATGTGAATTACACTCCCACAGCCTGAGTGCTGGTGAAGGAGAAATTTTTTCTATTCAATTGATCTTGCATCATGTCAGACACTACAATTGAAGACTGAGGCTCAGACCTTCAGTGAAATACTGCCAAAAAACTGTTTTTCAGGATGTTTCAAGTGTTGTGGGATTGCACAGCGAGTGGGTTGAGGCCAGCCCATATTCTGTCTCCAGTTTAAGTGTTTGGGAAAGCTTTCAGAAGCTGACTTTCCAAGAAGTCCCTTAACTATAGATACTTAAAGGTATGAACCTTCGTCTCTGGTCATTTAACAGAAGTGGCCAGGTGGGTAGATCCAACCTCTCTGTATGTACAAGTAGTAAAAACCCTTTTGACAGGACTTGCACCTCTTCTGAACAACAGGCATGTGGAATGACATCAGTTGAATTTCTGGAAATTTCTTCCAAGAGGTCGAGTTATGTACCAGGAATAATCCAGCCCTGGGAGTGACACCCTAATAGTGTAATAGTCAAGTTGTCAATACTGTCTTGTGCTGGAATGTTTATCTGCAACTTTAATAGAAGATTCTTACCAGAACAGTATAATTTAAGAATGAAAATGCTATGAAAGGATTTCAGTAATTGCTAACATAAGAATTTGCTTTGTTGCAAAGAAACTATTCTCTAAAACATTTAGAGAAAGGTTTGGAAAACCTTAACTAGCAGGTTGTTTCAACTCTATCTTATTCCATACCAGGAGGGACAATTTCACAAACATCTTGTGGGTGTTATTTTGTTTTGATTTGTTTATTTTAATTGAAATGCTACATTCTGCCTCTCTTTTTTTTTGTTTCTTGCTGAAAAATATTAAACTGAATGATAAGAATAACACACAAGCTGCTCATTTCACAAAACTCCAGCTGAAAAAGATTCTCAAAAGTGAGCTTATTTCTATTCATGGATAACACCAATTTTCCTTTGGTATTTGAATATAAAATCTGAAGGAGGGTTAGGCTTGCTTTCAGCATATTGCAATCTCTGGGCAGCCAGCTGTTATCAGCGAAGGTATTTCCTCTATAGATCTTGTGTGTGCTGTGCAGTAAGAGAGCAAGCTGAGGAGTTAGGAGAGAGCTATGTGATGCCTTTACCATCTGCTATCATTTTTAGGTTGTCTTTTTCACTACTACTTTTATTTATTTTTTCTTTAATATTTGTGTTTTAAAACTTCAACCTAGTGAAAAAAAAGATCTTAATGGGTACTTCCAGATATACTGAGATTTCTCCCCGCTGCTGACTCTGGAGTGCATATGGGACAGACTCCCATGTATCATCTTTTCGCAGTTTTGTCCCTCATGGATTTTGCTGTTGAACTGTGCATCATCTTCACTTCGCTGGTGAACTATTTTCTGTAAAGTTATTCACTTAGATTAACAGTCCAATCCATCCTGATGTTCATGGGAGATGTTTTGCAGACTTGGTGGCAGTCGAAGATGGGTTTTCTGCTAAAAGCGTATATGTAGAGTAAATGGCTTTCTGTGTAGCTCTATTTTTCACCTATTTCAGGAAGCATTGTTACTACAGGTAGCACGCAAGAAATATGTTTGTGAATACTAGCAGACCAGATGGCTATCTGAGATTTAAACAATTTTCTAAACATGAGCTAGGAAAGCAAGTGAAAACAACCAATTTACTTGGATCCTTCACAGAGCTGTTAAGAAAACACTTTGTCTCTGAAACTGAGAATTAAATGGGTTTGCTATCGTTTGGCTTATGAGATATACAGATGGGTATAGATGTAAGATAGACCTATATAATGTATGCATACGTGCACAATAGATACACATGCACATAAACATTTACAGTGTGCATTAAACTTCTGATTTAGGCTTCAGAGAGAAGCCTGGAATATGGATTTTTCAGTGCTTCTCACGGTAGTATTTCTCCTTTTGTGTGGAAGCAAATAGCCGCTGTAAAAGCAGATTCTACTGGAATAATTAAAAGCAATTAGGTCAGTATGTTTATAAGTAGTCTAATAAAGTGTCTGCTGAAAAATAATCAGTGAAATCATGGTAGTCCTGCAGTGGAACCTGTAAAGAGAAGGAATACACAGGAGAGCATCAGTCAGCAAGATGTGCCATCCTCTAGCACTTAACAAAAACCGGCTGACAAAGGGAGCTTTGAAAAGAAAATCAATTTGGGTGAAAAGAATGCATTTATCAGAGTTTGATTAAACGATGCAAATATATCACAGGGGAAACAAACGTTTTCACACAGCTGTTAAAAGTCGTGGTTATCATAAGGACAGTTGTGTGTGCTGGCATCCGTGTTACGGATGTTCTGCAATGCTGGACACGCACAGATGTTAAACCTGCTGCAATCTGTCCCAGCTTGGGTCTGTGGACCCTTGAGGATCCATAGGGTTTGGATAAGGGGTCAATGAATGGTATCTAAAAAAAGAAAACCTATTATCAATGGGCTTAAATCCATAATTACTGGGCTCTGCCCCCTCTTGGGAGACGTTTTGCAGTGTACAGATCAAAAAGGTTGAAAACCTTGGGCCTTACAGCATTTGCAGCAGCAGGAGAATTAGTAGCTGCAGGATTAGGCACATAGCCCATATAAGAGCTCCTGTGTATATTTACATCCTTTCTTCAGTACCTCATTAGTCTTCAAAAGTGTGTGGGTATGGCTTTGTTTTGTTGTTTTTAAAACTGGTTCTCATGAGTTTTGTGACCCCAAGAGTTTGTTCTTGTAGCAAGGAAATGATGCTCTTTCTTGTTTCATGAGAAGTAAATGTTAAATAAATTGAATTTTAATGTTTACTATGGTCCCAAAGGAAGATAAAACCATTAGCTAATGACCATAATGATGAACAGATTTTATTTAAATTTGGAGTAATATTTGATCTGCTATGCTATTAATGGTAATTCTGTTAAAAAAAAGTCTCTATAAATATAAAGGAATAAGTGTGATTAATGCAAGCAATGTGAAGTTGAAAGTAGCATAAAGAATCTGTTTAGACTCAAATCTATTAATATGCAAGTTTGTATGCTGAATATAGCTAGAAGATCTTCCTACTCTGTAAAAACAGAATAGCAAATTACCTTGCAGTTACCTATTCCTTTGGAATATTCTTCCCTTAAGTTTATCTGAGCTGTAGAAAGGGATTAGTAATTATCACAGAGTGATCTTTCAGGAATAAAAAATCATATTTCTGCATATTAGAGCTTTGATTTTTTTTTTTTAATTGGAGGGATTACAAAATGTACATTAAAACATTTTAATGATGTTTAAGGTGTATAGTATTTATACGTTTCCATATACCATCGCAGTGTAAATCTCCAGTGTTTTTTTTTTTCTTGAACGTGTTTTCAATTGACAAAAATTTGTGCAAGGTTTAAAAAAAAGGAGAAGAAAAGCAAAGTACCTGTGTGGTGTCAGTTACCAAAAGCTGCTCAGAGAGAGATTGTTCACATAAATTCCAGAATATTTATGTATTTCCATGTAGGGCAAAGCCTTGGGCCGTGTCTGTGGGGTTATTCTGGTTACACTTGCTGAAGAAAGACAGAGCGCTGTAGATCTGGGCTTGGTGCTCCAGCCTTTAGAAGACCCTGCCCCAGTCCTTTGGGTTCAGAATGCTGCTGATCTCATCTGCTCGCACCAAAACGAGGGTTTGTGGAAGACCCTCTGTGCTGTTAAAATCTCATTTAAATCTTTGTGTGGCGCTTGGGGCTTTGTGCAGCTTTCACCGCTGTTGTAGGCTTCCCTTGTGCTGTTGAGGGAGCGAGAACAAGGAACCTGGGTCGTAGGAGCCTTTCGGGGTCCTGGTTAACATCTGGAATTGCACATGGAAGGAAATTGCAAGCCCATAGAGGCTCTGGAGAACAGATGGAGCATATTTCCTACAGTTAAAGGGGTATCATTAGCTTGAAATACAATCAAATTAAATAACAACTGGCCTAAAAGACTTTTATTGTTTCTAACCTTGGCTGTCTTGCCAGTATTTGTTTTGTAACAATGATTTATGAGTGAATGAAGTGGTACATATATCACCAAACTGGTTGTACTTCATCTTGGTGCTGCTGATCCCAGTCAGATACTGATCATAAATACAAAGAAGCTTTACTTTTACCTTTTTTTCTAGTATTGGTGAAGTTTTTGGGACAGGAGTGGGTAGGGACATGCTTTTTATGCCTTATGTCCTTGTAATGTGAAGGGAGCTTGGAGCTTCTGATGAAGAGTCCTGCACACCTGAAGGAGATCGAGTCTGTAGCACCTACCCAAGCCTTGGCGAGTCTGCAATGGAAGGCAGATCTGTGCCTTCTTTGTTAAGTGCAGACCATTGCCTGCTGCAAAGCTTATTCATCACTTGAAGACACGCTGCACCAAGCGAATCTGGCATGAAAGCTCCCCTTAGCATGGGAAGGATGAACTCCTTCATCCTGAACTTTGGCGGAGCTGCTCATGGGACCGTTGCAGGGTGAAGCCTTTCCAGGCTCAGCACTTGCACGCAGATTTAATTTGTGTATCAATTCAGAAGCTGCCTTTTAAGTGACTCTTCGAATACTCCTGTAAAGAATTACTGGGTGACTGTAGGAGTTGAAAAAGTTGCAGTTACTATAATGTCACCAAAATGTCCTGGAAAGTCAGCTCTGCTACAGGAATTGGTGAACAGCAGCAGGGATCCCTCCAGGCTGTGGCAGGTGAGCAGAGAAGCCGCTTTTCTGTAAATGTTTGCTCACGTAACCTGGCAAAGAAAGCTGAGGACGTTCAGCAGTAAGGACTTGCGTGTTAAAGCGGAATTAAAATATTGTTATACAGATTAGAATGGAAAAACACACAGCCAGATCTCTACTGTCTTCTCTTTGCTGTGCACATTGAATAATAATTATTTTATGAAGATAGCATATGGTAAATATTTATAAACAATACAAGCAAACAGTGAGACCACAGTGAATAAATAACTATAAATGTATTGAAGTCCTGTTTCAGAATAAACTACAATTACATTCCTTGCTGTAATCAATACTTCTTTTTTCCTTCCACGGAGAGTTACACAGTTGTCAGTGTTCAGTTCCAATGGGATGACGCTGGATATGTTCTGTCTAAATTTTGGGTTAATATTAAAGTAGTATTCTTGTTCCATGCATAAAAACAAATAATCTCTAAATATAGATCTTTTTTTTGGTATAGTAATTACTGCTTCCTCACCAACTATAAGAGCAATTAAACCCCAACTAATGAGCAGTTTTCTACATTATAGTTATTGTACTCTGTCTTAATAACACTTATCTCATTAAATAGCTTTCTTCCTTTGGAAAAGAAATGTCTAAATTCAGTACACGTTTTACAGCTACTGGTCAGAAGAGCTTAATCCTTTTAAGGCAATTTTAGATTTTTCTTAGGTGCATCTGGTTCTGTTTACACTTTTTTACGCATTCTAATTTGGCTTCTCCAGCCAGCTTAGAATATAAACTTGCTTTATGTGCAGGGCTGGGGCCGGGGTTCTCATCTGAAACAGTGGGACTTGACTTAAGGGAAGCGTTCTGCTCTGCGAGCAGATGCCTGGAAAGTGTGGATTTCATTCTTTGCATTTTATCCAACAAATTTAGAGAGATGGATTTTCAGAAAGTTGTGCTTTTGGCAACCTTTTATTTATTTATTTATTTGCATGTCTCCTTCTAATAATTTAAACCACCATATTTTGAAACATCTGAAGCAGTAGCTATTAATAACAAACTCATAAGGGGCCCTGCATTGTGTGGTTCCAGTGAGGAGCCACTCGGAATGGAAATGGCCCAAAGGGGTAAGGCAGCACTGCCAGGTCTGGTAGTTTTATTGTTAGTCTCACAGTATTTGGTGGTTTATTTTTTAAGCCACAGCTGCTGGAGTCTCCTAATGAGAGGAAAATTCATCAGCTTCCATGTGAAAGCGCAGCAGTGGTTATGGGAGAGAAACTTGAAAGTGTGTCCCACGTATTTCCTTCTGACTGGACAAGAAAAAAAAGTCATATGAAAAGATCCTCAGAACATTCTGGTCATATTTTTGTGATCAAACATGATTATTTGGAGACTGAAGTGCATGGTGGGACTGGGGATACTGTAAATCAAGAGGCAAGTTCTCCAAAGAGAATATTGCCTTTCTGTTCCTGTGGGCTGTGGAGAAAACCCTCCGCAGAGCTACTTTTAACACAGGATATTTTTTTATTATTATTATAATTTTGAAGTTTAAGGAGCACACACGTCTCTTAAAACGGGTGTGGGGGGAAATCCCTAATGCTTCATTGAACCATGTTGCCACAATTGTAGTCAGGGCTAAATCAAGATACAGATATTAAAGAAATTGCCAGAAATTCTGTGATTACTTAGTTTTCCTTTTTAAAATGCTTGACAGTTTAGAAGCAAATTTGTAGAAGCGTTATTAAATAAACTCTGTGGCATATTTGCTTTAGGACCCTGTTTAGTAAAGCACTTAAGTAAATGCATAATGTGAAGCCTGTGAATAATATTATATCTGTGCGATGAATAGAGAACATAAGTGAGCATTCATTGTCCAAGCTATGAGGAGCCCTTGAACTGGAACTATTCACACAACTGAAGTTAAACATGCATTGAAAAGACAATGGATTATTCAGCTATTTCGAGTAAAGCATGTGCCTAGGTACTTTGCTGAATCAGAGCCTATAAAAAGAAATGTTGACAAAAACATGCGAATGCTGAAAATGGAAGCTAATCGCTAGCTAAGTGATACCGTGTCGCAAACGCAAGCGAACTAAAGGCGGGTACAAGGCCGCTGTCGGATGCGTTAGCGCCAGGCATCTCACAGCAAAGCTCTGGACCGTGAGCTTTGCTCTTGAGGGTGTTTGGCTGCCCTGGGTGAGTACAACTGGAATCTCTTCTAGGGTTGCAAATCAACTGCTTAGTTTGCAAGTCATCATACCCAGAGCATCATGCTACATGATGTGCTTACTATAAAATGCAAGGCTTCTCTGAACCGCTTAATCGAGGCATAAACTGGAGCTGTGAGGTGAGCTCTAGAGGCTGAATGTGAGTAAAGAAGATCAATAAGATGTGTCTCAGTAACTACTAAATTAATAAACTTCTATTGCTGATTTACTAGCTTCTTTGTCTTGGCAGAGTTATAGCTGGTTTCATCTAGAATTTACTTCAGAATAAGCCCTGCTTGTCTTTTTGCTGGTGTGAAAACCTGATAAGACCAGCAAGACCAGAAGGCATATTTGGTGGGCAAAAGCCAGCTAGCATCAGTCACTGATAAAGAAACAAAAAATGTGGTGCAACCACTTCAGAAAATTTTACTATTTGTAGGAGCTTCTGTCCCTCAGAAAATAATCTGCTGCACCCAAAGGTGTGTACTCGGTTGTGTTTCTGAGAGCACTTGGGGAGAACATGTTATAACTAAAGAAGAAACGGGAGTATTTCCAAAATATTTATTTTAAAAAGGCCTGGGAAAGATCCAAATAAATCCAATTTTATTAAATAACAAACCAAACCAAACCCAAAACAAAAACCACCCACAAACCAAACCAACTCTCTTCTTGCTAGATAGTATGAAATATATAGGTGTTATCTAGAATAAAGACATTGTGAAGTGTGTAGCAGTCTTTTTCTTCCATCTGTTTGCTTATAAAGATGATGGAAGTGGATCTGAGCCGATCATTGAAGTGTGGTTGGCATTTAGGCACCTGTATGGATTGTGTGTATTAGCCCAGATTTTGGTATTGATTGTTTTGGTTTCTGTTGTTATTTCCCCTGGCATGAGATTCTGTTTCATATTTGTTAATAAAGCCAGGTATACTGGAGCACTGCCAGGATCAGTTGCTCAAAAGTAATGAGACCTACCAAAAGAAATCAGGGGAGATGGAAAAAGGATAGTTATTTTAAGGTTCTTGTTTGCCCTCTGGCTCCTGAACCTTTCTTCTTTCATGTTTTCAGATTTTCCTCTGAAGCCACAGAGCCTGGAAACTTTCTGGTTTAAAAAGCAGGACATAATTCATTCTCATGAGACCAAGGCAGCAGTCTCTCAAGTCCACCAACTATGGCTTTAATAAAAGCATTAAATTACCTAAGACACGCTCTGTAATCAGGAAGCTTGTGTTTAATTACTTATTTTGGTCCATGTTCCCAAACACTGCTTCTGTGATTGCCGTATAACATTCAGAATACCCTAACTCATTGCTATAGGTTTGTACTGGCAAGAAATTCCAGCCATGGATTGAAAGCTATTTTAGATTTTTCCCTGAACAAAACAAGAACCGAAAGTCAGTCTGCTCCTCAAAAAGCTCTTGGCTTCAGTGTAAGATAATAGATAATGCAGGAATACAGAGAAGTGCAGTGGGACAGCATTGCTTAGCGTAGTAGGAAATTATCTCACCCTCACAGTGAGCTTAATTGACACACGGATTTTTGTAGGTGAAAGTATAAAGGGCCGACCTAAAGTAAAAAAAAGAACTTTTGTGAATATTTGGGGGTGGTACTTAGTCTGGATCTGCTTATCTGTTTAGCCCCTCCATTGCCTTTTGGATGCTCTAAGTCCATTGTCAAGTTCCATCAGACCAAACAGAAGAAAACTAGACTTTTGGAGGATAATTGTGATTTAGGAGGAGCAGGATTCCTTTACTCATTTTCTGATCTAAGGAACATCCTCTAACTAAGGGTTCTGCTTAGGTCTATTCAGTATTTTCGCTGAATTTCTAGCCTGGCTGACTTCCTCACTGGATGATAGTTCTGGGCAGCATATGACCTTTGAAGGTTGTCCAGCCCCAGCTGCATTTACTAATCAAGACTCTCTGCAAGTGAGTGGATAAGTCCCTTGAGAAGCAGCCATCTCCATGAAACAAAAATGTAGTTTTCTGAAGACCTCTTGTCATCTATGACTACAAGGCAAAGAAAGACTGGGCTGGAAACGTGATGAGCTGGCATTGGAAGTAAACTGCAGATTGAAACCTGGAGAGCAATTAAGCACTGAAACCACCTTCAAAATAAACAAACCAAAACCCAGTGACTTCTCAAGTCCTGATTTCTTCAATGCTGAATAGCTTTCTGAATGAGGTGAAAACTGTTTTTAAGGCTCTGTAGAGAGGCAACTTTATGAAGTGTGATGACTCATGATTGTCATGTCAGTATGTGTTATCTGACTGTTTCTTCTGGCATGAAAATCTATTACTTTTTACTGGTACTGTAAGTGTAGAAAGCAAAACAAAACCAAACCTGAGATTCCATCCCTTGGAACACCGCAGGTTTCAACAGCCTTTTGGAGATATAACAAGGTTTTCCTTGACACAGTGAACTGTGTACAGACCTGAGTAACTATCAAGGATGCCAGTGGCTACTAAGTGGGGTCATTAATTTCTGATGAAAATTAGAAATAACAAAAACTTATTTTTATTCCACGCATTAATACGCTTGTCAAGCAAATGGAAATATTGTTCAAGGAACATCTTGTTTGTAAATGAATAAGAATTTCAGGCCTGGAGTAGAGTTAGAAACTATGCAGCCAAGGTGAAGACTGTTCTGTTGGAGGTGGAATGTGTGGTTCTGCATAACAGGTGAACTGAAAATGATGGATGTGACAGGAGCTATATTTAAATGAGCCGAGTTGAAAGCAGTGCAAGAATAGAGGAAAATGATACACACAAATCACAGTGAATTCTGTCCTCCGCAGATCTGTTTCTTTTGTCACGCAAAAATTGCTGCGATGGAACATGAAGAACTAACTTCTGTGACAGAACGAGTCGAAACAACAGTCTGAGTTTGGCAAAGATAATGTGTCTTGTGGCACATGAAGGGGAAAGGAACAAATGTCTTCTGGACAAAACTGACCAAAAGAAGAGTTTCATTTTTCCAGGACTTCAGAAGGATTTTTCCTTTTGTAGAAAGAAAATTAAAGATCACTGTTTCCACTGTTTTAGGTCAATGCAATCATACAATTTCTGAGCAAGAATCTGTCACGAAAGGTCAAAGTTGGGATTAATAATATGGGTCTTTATCTTAGCCAAGTTCCTGATTTTTTCCAAGTATTTTTATGTACATTTTGGAGTTTCAGCTACTTTTGATTTAAAGGAAGGACTGGGGCAGCGTGGAGCGAATGGCGTTGTTTTGTACAACACTAGCCAGACCGCATCAGCATGACATGAAGATCACGTGCTTCCTGGTCTCTGGTACTGAGCAAATTATTAAGGTAATTAAAGTCATAGTTTTGAGCGTTTTCAGATCAGAGGAGCACTCCCTAAAGGCTCTGGTGTCTTTATATGCCCAAGGGAAAGTCTTGGTGTTACCAAAGTCAGTGCCAGTCCTGTCACTCCAGTCAAAGGCCACTTTTCATCTGTGATCTCACCAACCTGCGCTGGGGCAGCCCAGTGTCCCTGCACTGCTTCTGCACTAGTTCACCATCTATTTGTACCATAACATTTAATCCTACAGACAGATAAGTATGTGAGTAACTTTACTCCAGTTTGACCTTCTGCCATTACTGAGACCACCTGAATATTTGATGTTCCCATGTAGAGTCTTTTAGATCCGATGTATAACAAATTGCATGTTTTTATTTATGGAGTTTTCACAGTCGTTGATCTCTAGGCTTAAAAGCGCTCTAGGCCTAAAATAACAATTTTTTTAAAAAATTTGATATAAAAGTTGAAATGCACTGTTGTTCTCTAGTTCCAGACAACAGTAATCTTAGTAATGTTGCATTGAAGTGAACCTCCTCTTTGCTTTGGGGTTTCCACTCCTTTTTTCTTCTATAACATATGGTTCTTGTGTTATATCCTTGTTATGTCAGACTTTCACAAGGGTGACTGAGGTTGATCATTGTGCTCATCCTTTCAGTGACCACCTTTACTGCTTGCCAGTTTTTCCCCCTTAAGAAACTTCCTACATATTGACCAAAAGTGATAAAAATGTTTTGTTTTTTTTTTTTTCTTATCACTTGGGAAGCTCCTGGTGCATATTAGCATTGTATCAGAAAAAGCTGCATTTTTTCTGAAGTAGCGCTTTGTTATGAAGTTCATTTGACTGAAAATATTTTGCATGCTTAACTACCTGCTGGTGAATTTTTCTATGCCAAGTAATGTGTCAGGAGCTAGCAGAGCATAGTAAGTTAATTACTTGTGTGCACACTGTGAAGGAAAAGCAAACAGCAAGGCACCAGTGATACGAAGAATGAGACTTCATTTCAGTCGCCAGAGATTGTGTTGTTAATGAATCTGCTCAATCAGCAGGGAATTGGTAATGTAGATAAGACCAGGTATGGCTGCGTACCGATATGAAGATTAGTCCCTCAACCAAAACATTGTTTTTAGTGAGGGTTTGCTAATATTAAGTAGTTTTTCAAAATCACCGGTGTGATAGAATAGCAGCCTGAATAATTATGGCCGTCTTGAAAAAGACATGACGATGATGATCTTCTAATGTGCTCTGCAGACACCATATAAATCCAATATCTCACAGATTTCACAGTTAAGTGATACACTCCAGATTCCATTTTATGCTATATGTCACTGTGGGCTGCCCAAATGCTGCTGTGACTAACCAGCACAGGGAAGCACGTTCAGAGCTGGCGGCTGCCTTCTTCACATCGGGCTGAGAGAGGCAGGGAGCTCTGTGAATTCACCTGCCTTGCTCCGCAGCATCCTCGGTGCCGGTGCATGGAGATGCTCCCATCGGAGGAGCGGGCAGCTGTGCCAGCTGCAGGCAGGGAGGTGAAGGGACAGGTGATGCTCTTACCCTGCCCTGGGGAAAATTCATCTTGGTGACAAGCTGTGTCTGAAAGCCTGCAAGCTGCGAACTGGGGTGGCCGTGCCTGAAGTGACAGTCCCTAAATAAAATGTTCATGCGATGCTGGTGGAAAGCACGTTTATCCCAGCCTTTTGTTTTGTTTTGTTTTTGTTAAACTCAGTGTTTGAATGTGCACCGCTGGTACTGTGGGAGTGAATCTCCCGCAATGCTCACCGTGACTCCATCCATCACCGCAGCCGCTGTGCTGCCGGCTCTCTGCAGCAGCTGGATATTCCCCACAGCAGCTGCTCCACCGCTTTTGTGCAGGTTCCCCGCCGCAGGGCAGGGCCAGCAGGAGGAAAAGAGTCTCTGTCTGTCCTGGCCAGAGGACGAGTGCTGCTAGTTCTCTTCTCCAGCACGATCCTTCTTCTATTATACCTAAAACTCATCCAGCCAGGAGGGGTGTGATGGAGTAAGTTCCATCTCAGAAACATCCTTTTCATCACTTTGGTTTGTTGCGGTTTGTTGTTTTTTCATTTGTTTTGGTGTGCCTTTTTGTTGTTGTTTAACTCTGGAGTTTCCTAATTGCCAAGCTAAAGCTGGTTTAAAATAGTTTAAGTCATTTAACATAACATAGCGGACATGGGAGATATGGAACAAAAATGAGAAGAACGGTTGTAAGTGCTGCTTGCTAGAGTACCTCAGGCTGGATGCTGTAGCTGCTTATTGTCTTCCTATTTATTCTGACTCCTGATGCTCTTAAATTAATGGTGGAAACATAGACTGAATGTTAATGCAAGTTGAGGCCAGGGTTCACAATGTGTCGTTAAGTAAAAGCTGGCAATCTCCCAGCGACTCTCCGGGGAGCTATTTTACTGGTGCATATTAGTGAAAGGGACAGCTGGATCGAGAAGGCTTCTGTAACAGGAATGCCATTAGGAACTTAGTTGGGCAAAAGTTGTTTTTCACCTAAAAACGAAATATCATAGCATAGCCAATGTTTGTCAAGGTTTAATGAGTGATTTTGGGGACTGCAATGTTGTCTCTGATAGAATTAATAAGGTCCTGGTATGGTGACTGTCTTGTGGTTGGTTTAGGATCAACAAGGGGTATTGGAAAGCTGAAGGTGACATGTGTTTCAGCAACAGGTAATTTTATCTTCCTGATTTTTTTTTTTTTTTAGGCCACCCTCTGCTTCTGTATTTGTTTTTTTTTTTTGTAAATGTTAAACCTGAGCCAAAGCAACAAGTGAAAATCATTTTTGTAAGAGGTTTATTTTGAAATCATGAGTACTTTCACTCCACTAGTGCCTCTGGATAGCCTTTATTGATACCGGCCCTCCCTCCCTTTATTCCCTTTCTATGTACTCTCTGTGGGTGTTTTATTAACCTGCATCCTGCAAAAATTCAATAAAAATATACAATTTTTTTTCCTTTCTTTCCTCCCCTTTTCTTCATGCTGGTTTTCAGAGACAGAGCTCTGGGGAAGGCTCCTTTGGTTAGTTACAAGGAGCAGATGGGAATCAAGAAAAGGTACTTTCTGTTCCCTTACCCACCTAAATTGAAGGCAATTAAGTTACAGCGAGGCATCATTTACGTTAGCAGTTTCTTTGGTGAGATCAAGGCTATTAAGGGTACACGTGAGAAGAAGTAGGATTCAAGTCTGTGGTGCTTTGAGAAATAATTGGAACTGTTTGGTTTGTTTTTTTCCTAAATGCATTTGCAGGCAGCCTGGCACTGAGGTCTATAGTGGGCCAGTTGAGTCTTGCACAGTTACTGCGCTTTTTAACTCTGCAGCTCTGCTCAGGTTTGGAGCAATCCTTGCAGATGCTCTGATGAGACAGGTGAACTTCTCCCTTTGTAAAGGAAGGGAGTGAAATGGAGCGTGTAGCTCTTGGTGGTAGGAAGGAGACAGAGAAGCAAGATGGGAATTTGAGATTTCCTGACTTAAATGTCACGGCTTATTACTGTCACTGTCGTTCAGTGTTCATCTCGGAGCCGCTGGGCAGGTTCAGCAGCACAGGAGCTTTGATGCTTCAGTGGGGTCTCCGTCAAGCCCGCAAACAAGCCAAGATCTCTGTTCTAAGGACAAAATGCCCCCACAAAAGGTTTCTTTAGCCTACCATGTCTGCTCTGGAAGGTTCTCCTCTCAACTCACTCGTCCTGCAGCCTGAGGTCTCTCTACCACAGTTTGGGCTCAGCAGGTGCTCCCAGGCTGCTGCCCGGTTTCAGCTCAGGCTGGGTCCTGCAGGGGCCATCACCCACAATCAGTGGTGCAGTCACGGGCACCGAGCAGCAAGCTGTCTGCTGCCTTCCCTGCTCTGGGTATTGCCAAGGGACACTGTAATTAGCACCAAGCCAAATTCAGATCCTCTTCCTTCCTCTTCTTTCAACAAAGTCTTCTTGAAGCCTCCCAGGCCTCCATCTGCATCTAACAACTTTTAGGTGGGAAAATTTCCTGCCTGGTTTCTTCTTGTTTCCTCTGGTTTATTTTATCAGGTCTTTTTTTCACACTGTGCTTTCTCCTTGGAGTGGCCTGGGTGGGACCATGGTTTACATCAGCATTATATGTGCTTGTACTCCTTCTGTTTAATTCCATGAAGCACCAGGCTCATTTCTTATCTTTCCTCTTTGGAAGAATTGTTTTTTCTTTCCTATCTCATGGGAAGGTTGATCACGCGGTGTGTTAGTGGGTTATCCAGCTCAGGGAGATGGCTTTGGAGAAGAGAACATGAAGCAAACTTGTTACAGAATAGAAGTTAACCCAGAAGGGCTGTGTGTTTTCAGATTTGAGGTGCTTTGTGTTGGGTTATTTCCAGCTCTGTCTTAGTTTGATCGGTCGTAAGCTTTCCAAGGCAGGAGCTGTTTCCTGCGCTGTACGTGGAAGAATGGAGCCCCTCTTCCTTCTGCTATATTTGGTCGCTATAGCAATATACATATTTCTGCTGTCAAGGTCCATCATTTTGCAGCTATTACCCTGTAAAGTGACAAAAGGGTAGTGAGAGAGAGAGACCCTTCTGTGGTGGAAGTTGACTGGACATGACCTGTCCAAGGCACCCATGTCCTGGCTCAGGCACCCGTTACTGAAATGTATGTGCTGTCGTTGAGCTACTGCATTGATTGATAATACATCTTCATTTAGTAATTTCCATTAGAATTTATACTTTTAAAATTATATCTAGGAAAAAAAAAAAAATCTATTTTTATGTCTGTCCCTAGCCTTCATGGAACTTTACTCAACTAGTATAGGAATAGAAGAAAGTTAATTTACGACATCTTCATATAAATTAATCTTCTGTTTTCTCCTTATATATTGTAGGTTACTACCTCGTTTATTATATGCAGCTGAAGGGTGAGCAGCTTTAAAAAGGCCTCAGACAGTTATTAAATGAATGGTGTGAGATGTCAGATACATTTATTAAAAATGCAGAAAATTATAAAAAACAGAGGATGGAGATGTATATTGTCTCACTTGCCACCAGCAGGCACCTTCTATACCACAATTTATCCTCCCACTCAGTGAGTTCTGCATAATAATGTAATTGACATTGTGGGGCTCTGTTCTTAATATAAATGTTTTTGAATTATTACATTTACAAAGCTCAACAGCTCAGTAGTCATGTCTATCAAGTGTTTATTGTGTGAGGCACCCCTTAAAAACCCCCAAACTATTTTGCCAGCACAGCTAAACTTAGTAGCATTTTTGCTTTTGTGCGGTGGTAAATTATTCAGCTCACAAATGCTAAAACTTGAAATGTTTATGGAAAAACCTTGTTTTAGTAATTACACTTACACCACTTTATTGTGAGCTTCCTGCAACATTTGTCTTAAGGTCCTGGTGTTTCCTGATGTTGGATATTTATCATACGTTTGTGCCGCTGGCAGGTTGATGGGTACAGTGGGAGCTTCATACAAGATTCATGGCAGTTTCATACTTTTTAGAGGACCAAAATTAGGATGCAGAAAGCATGTATATGTATGAAGTATACGTATATATTAAAAAACCCGGAAGTTTGTGACTATGCAATACAGATGTTCACATACATACTGGGGAAAGGTTTTGAAAACATATACATAAAACAAAATTTGCCAAAGATAATTGAAGGTTAGAAGGTTTAATTAAAGAACCCAGTAATACTTGTAGCATCTGTGGATATGAAAATTTAAGGAGAACGTGCACCTCACTCTGTCTTCAGGTTTAAAAGCTGCAGACATTATAAGATAGAGTATATTTAGGAGTGTGGTTTAAAGTCTGCCTTTCTCTCTGCATCTGCCACATTTTGGCAGTGAGACAGTATCACTGACGAAATCAGTTTTGAAGATCAGCTTTGTTTTCACAGCCCCATGGCCGGGTATTTCTGTAGGGGTGGTGGCATCGGTGCAGAAAGGAGTTGGTGCTTCTGGTGTTGCTGCTTAGCAGTTGCTCAAAGGTTATCTAAATCCAAACCCTTTTTGTTCCGTCTTCCTGTATTTGTGTTTGTTCCAACAACTGCCGGTTAAGATATCTCTTATCAGAGATTGTTCTTGGGGAAAATTTCTTTCAGCTTCACTTCTCCAAAAAACTGTCCGTGGCTGTTTACAACTCTCACGTCTCACGCACAGACTGGATGGTGCTTTAGACCTCTTTGGGTCTCAGCAAGATCTTCAGGATCTTGCTCTTAGTATTCAGTCTCATTTATCAAGCAGTAATTGGAATTTTCTGCAAGCATGAGTGTCTCATGTTAAACAGAGTGATGACAGAGAATAACAAAATAAAAGGCCCTTTTCCCTCGGGGTAGGAAATCCTGAAATCTTTGTTCACAACAGCACTGTGAACTCTGTTGCTTCTCCTTCTCTATCTCTTTGATTTGGGTGTGTGCCATCATTTTAAAGCCACACAGTATAATTTCAGCAACTTTTCCCCCTAATATAATGATTTGGCAACTTGATTGCTTTCTCTGCAATGGAAAGGCCCCTGAAAGATGCCACTGATTTTTATGAAGGCTTTCAGGCATTTTTATACCTTTATCCCTGCAGCCTCATGGTAAATCACTCAGCAAGAGAAATGTCATTCAAATCATTATTTTCTGCCTTATATCTAAATGCAGTATTTAGGCTTCATCCTACAGGGTTCATTTTATTTCTTCTTTTTAGGAGGGAGCTGGAGGTGAGAGGAAAGGGTGAAGGGAGGCTGATTTTTCGGCTCATCTGCATTTGCAGTGTGTGCTTTGCCTCCTGTCACAGCTCACATGGCATAAGCACCTTCCTTTGGTGTCCTCCTGGACTTACTGTCGAAGTTACTTTAAAATGGCAAAAAGTAATGGTGAAGCTTTAGTTTATGGTATCAAGTAACAGTTTTATTCTTTTTGTCTCAGGTAACAGAGAGAAGAATCTTAAAGTGCATTCAGTTCTGCAGTGAATTTCATTGATATTTGATTGTTTTATATTATTTGTTTCCTGTTTGAAAAACTCAGCCTGCTGTTGAAGTTCATTGCTTTGTAGCTGAGCAAGGGCTCGCTTCTTGCTCTTTCTCAGTGTGAAAAAGGAACTGGTTTTGTTTACTGGTGGTGACATTTCTTTTCAGTGCTCTTTGAAATTTGGCTTGTGATGGAGCAATTCTCAGGGATGACATAGAATCAGATGCAGAGATTTATGGCTTTAGTGTTGCATAGCTAAATGCTGAGACAGTCAGGCAGGTCATAGCTGCCAGTCCATGCAAAGGAAAGCATCCCTATTTATCCAGAGCCTATAAAGCTTGCAGAGGTTCTTACCTGCTGTGCTCCTTCAAGTTAAGCTACCCATCCAGAGCTGTGCAAGCAAAGGCGGGGGGGTGGGTGGCGGGTTGGTGAAGAGATGCTATTTCATTCCATCCATCCTTAATAACTGATTGGATTTTTGCCATAAGAGAAGCTTGGAATTTTCCCTTTTATGTCTGCTTGCGCTGACTGCCATGATGCTGTCACATATCTGAAATAGTGAGACATTTTTGGAAATTCTGTGTCAGAAGTTGTCCTTGTTGACTTTCAAGGGAGATATGGCTTTTAAGTACTCGAATCTTTTCTGATTTTGTATCTTGTGATTTAAGCAGGAAGGCAGCCCGTGGCAGATACTAGAGGTAACTTGCTTGGTTGGCATCACTAACATACTCCACCAAATACCACTGCCTTCCAAGAAGGACACCAAACCACTGCTTGGCACGCTGCTTTTCCCCTATTTTAGATGATGTGGTCCCACAACCTTCCAACCCAGCAAGGAAAGAGCCTTTGCTGCTTTATATGAAACCTCGACATGCTGCCTCTGGTATAGATCATGTCTTCAGATAAGGATAACTCTTCTTGGAGTTATAAAACTGGATGTGAAAGTGAGGAAGAGCCATCAGCATGTGGAGCAGTGAGGACAAAGGGGGTCTGGACAGAGCTGAGCAATAGAAGCCTTTTCTGCAGTGCCCTTTTTCTTACAGCTCTGTGAATATCTGCCTTGCACATAATCATGGAGGAGTGATCTCCCATATTAAGATGATGGGATAGGATGTCCCCATGAAGCGATCAAGCTAATTTGCTTTAATTGCGGAATTAAGAGGTTTTGGTTGCTTTGCAATCATTATTACCATTTTAATTCAAAGATAAAAAGCTAGGAGGCATCAAATACACTTAGATTAGTCTGAGATAATTTTGTTAAAAAATCCTACCACAACAAGAACAAATAATGAAAACCCCTTCCGAAATTAAAGACCCTAAACTAGTTCTTTGCATGCCAGACCTGGGTTTTAAAGTCAGATTTCTGTGAATATGTTAAAACAAGTGAAAATCATGCGTTGATATTTCTACCTCTTTCTCAACTTGTAAATAAATTATCAAAATCATATTACTCATAAATTACTAATGTCTATTATATCTGGATGTTGTGGAAGACGTGTGTTGCACACCTGTCTATATCAGAGTACGTGATCTGTTGATTAGAAAATGACTTAAAATAAAGGGAATGCTAGTGGTTTAAATAAGTAATGCTGTAAACAAAAGATTGTGGAAGGAAAATAAACATATATATATATTTTTTTTTAAGTGGAAATTTTTATAGGAGCTTTAATTAGATTTTGGCAGAATACGTTATTTTAATGTTTTTTAATTAATGAAGACTGCTCATTGTGTAGCTTGTACAGTAAAAAGAAGAAGAAAGTAATCTTGGATTATATTTAAAGAGCAGCCTGTGTATTAAAAAACTATTAAAGCTACTGCGGTCATTGACAGCAAGATTTTGCATGAGAAAAGAATGCAGAATCCATCTAGGAAGCATCAAGTAATTTCAGACAAGGATGGGTGATAACACCTCTGCTGTTATGTGGAGAATGAAGCCTCACATGTAAGAATGAGCCAGTGTTGTTGAAGTTTGTGACCCCGGCTCTGCTTTCATGCCATGAATACCAGTGAATGCTTTTGCCCCTGATTTCAGCGGGGATAAGGTCAAGTCCCCAGAGACTGGGCTGTGATCCCAAATGAGCTCAATGGGCTCCACATCCCCTGAGCTGGAGGGACTGCAGGGCAGGGATTCGGTGGAGCTGGAGATACAGGGGCTGCGGTGGAGAGATGCTCTGGGCCAGGGGTCAGAACACGGGTCTGTGCAGCTCTGCCTGTGGATACTGGGTGACAAAACACCCACGGCAGCTGGGCGAGGGTGGTCTCGTCCCTGCAGCCCGCAGGGGCCACTGGGGCCAAATGCTCCTTCCTCACAGCGTTCCTTGGGGAAGGACGGGACTGTCTGACGCTTGGGTTGTCCCACCATTGCGGTGGAAATGTGGATTATTTATTAACACAGGTGAGGGCTCTTAAGTTGTTTGGGGTTTTGGAAACGGAATTATTTGTCAGTCTTTAAAAGGCTGATTCAAACTCATTCAAAATTTTATTTGATTAAAGCCACGATGCTCACTATTGGAAAAATGAAATACAAATAGCCATAAGTTACTCTTGTTTCAGGTGGGTAAATGTCACACACAGAATGAAGGTGGTTTTTTTTACTAGGTTTAAGTGAAACAGAGTCTTTATATAGTGTCATGTTTTTATTTAAAAGCATTTATTTAAAGTTCTAAAAAACAAAGAATTCAATAAAGCAAGACAGGTGAAACTGCAAATGATTAATGATATAATTCTCAGTACTTTATAAAGTGTCCAGCACTGAAGAGATTTATACAGTGCAGAATGGCAATTGTGCTTTGATGGAAGGAATAGGTAATCAATAGCTGCAAGCTTAGAAAAAGTGTTCTATTTCCTCCTCTAATGATATAGGGTTTTTTGCAACGCGAGGATGTCTGGAGCATGAGACACTTGGAAGAAGAATTAATTTGAAATCTGTAGTGGAAGATCAGTTTCAATTAAAACTGCTCTTGAATGTCCATGGAAAAAAGCAGGCACTTAGGCTTAAACCTTCTGATGGCTACCAATGAATAAATGAATCCCACTGCACTATTCTTGATTACGTTTTATAGGTTGTTGAGCTTATTCTTTTCTAGGGTATGGGGTATAATTCATTTACTTTGGTCTCAAAACAAAGAAAATTTTCTTCTCACCACCCCAGCTCTGCTTTTGCATTTTCATGCTAATTGTTAAAACTTGGATGGCCCCAATGCTGCGTTGCTGGGAATGGAGATGTTGGGGTCACAGCCTCTATTTCTGTCTAGAATTGCTGCCATAATGGTGTAGGTCATGTTGCATGTAATAATTTGCATATCAAAAACTTGTGAAAGAAATTAATGGAAACCCCAGCCATTTGTATAATCCTGTGCTGATTTGAACTAGCAGGTCTTGAACCTCTAAATCAGAGCTTAGCCTTATGACTGCAATTTGGGATGTCAGGACTTGGAATCACAACACCAGCACTAAGTTGAGGTTTTGAATTGCTGAGAGAGTTTCATTGCATTAGATTTTTAGTTAATAATTCAGCACCAATGCAGAAACATTTTGTGTGTGAAAACTAATACTATCTATCCCATGAAGAGAGCAGATACTGCAAGGCTTTTATTTTGTACATTATAGATTTAGAACCAAGTGAAGCTGCTGTATTTATAGAAATAGATGAATTGCTATTAAACTAATCCAAACAATTTAAATTTATTTTAGAGAAAGCAGATTTAATTTTTTTTTATGTTACAAAGCTATCAAAGCCTTTAAAGGTCTATGAAGAGCTACATTTCAGTGACAGTCAGTATAGATACCAAAGTCGCTTGAGGTTTTAATTCAACATGGTGGCTGCTTGGTTGGTTTGTTTACCCTTAGGGCTTATTTTATTAATTTTGATAAAACAGTTTTCAGTGCAAATTGGTTGAGAGCTGGCTATACTATTTTTTTAAAGTCTTTGTGACAAGATGCATGGAAGGAACCCTACAGTCCCTGATAAAATAAATCCGCCTGCTCAAAAAAATAAATAAATATCCCCATTGACTGAAGGGTCACCAAAATACTTTACAAATAAGAATTTGAGTGTGCAGCTCCTTTTGAATGCACAGCTGAAACCACTGCGATAGCCTCCGTGGGCAGAGTGCTTTTGAAAAGCTCACCCCATGTTTTTAACAAAGTCAAAAAACGGGAGCTGGCAGGTTTGATGATTCTGTGTAGTACTAAACATTTTAAAGCAAACTCCTAAATTTCATGGAGTAAATGCAAGGTTATATGACAAGCAAATCTGAATTGCCAATTAATTCACTGTGAACCAATTACTAGGAGCATCCTGAATCAGGAAAAAGATGTGTTTAGGTGGGAGATGTTTGGTTTTCCCCATGTAGGGTTTTTAATAATTCTGTTCACCTTGGCTGTGGTATATTGGGAAATTAACTGGAAGTGGCTTTTGCTGACAATACATGTTGAACAATGAGATAAGTGAAACTGATTTTTAACCTGGACAGATGATGTAAATGATTTTTAGAGGTGGTTGTAATTTTGTCTAATTGTAGTTGAAAGTAAAACACTCCCTTGTTGGTTTGGTTACCATACAACATTTGTGTGTGATGAGTATAGCATGGAGTCTTACTATTGATTAAGTGTCCTGCATTAGCCCACGGGACGATAGGAAGAATGCTTTTTGCAACTAGACAGATTGAAAGCCAGGGGCCAAAGACTCTGGCCTTCACAACTGCTGGGTTTGCATGGCACTAATTAAATTTATATATGCTTCTCAGATGCAAGGGTAATAAATGCATATTGGTGCATCATTTACTGCTGTCTGCCTATCGAACAGCCATGCTGACTGTGTAGTTCAGAGGTACGATACAGGAATGACATCGGAGTCTCAGGAGAGCAGAGTTCAACTCTGGGTTGTAACTTGGTTTTGGTAGATGAGCTTGGGCAAATTGCTTCCTTCTTCGGGCCATCAGTTTCCCTGTCTTTACATGAGAATAATGGTGCTGATCCATGTTGTAAAGCACTTAAAGAACTGTGAGTGAAAAGTGCTTTACAAAGAACCCTGTGCTGTTTTTTTCAGGATCTTAAACCACTGTTTGCACTCATAGGAAAGTAATCTCTTAGTCTCTGTTAATACAATTTAAGAGTTGGAGAGGGAGGTCACAAGCAAAATCTGAAATTCACTGGAGATCCTCCTGTGTGTGCTGTTGAGGATCCCTTGTGTTCTGTTGCATCTAGAGCTGGTATGTGGTGGGGATTACAAGGTCTTTGCCCAAAACCTTTGATGTTTACATATTTTTTATTGACTGTTCGTGCTGTAGAACCTCGCAGAATAGGCAGGGCGAGTTAGGGCTGTGGCAGATTTAGTGATGGTTTGCGATACTATCTCTTGGCACTCCACTGTCACACCCTAAGACACTGCTGCTTTCCTTCTCCCAGCAGCAGTGCCCATGCAATCCTGTCACAAAGTTCAGTTAAACAATTTGGGGATTGAGGACTCTTAATACACCAAAAAGTGATCTGGAGCCCGGCAGAAGCTCTGGAACAGGAGCAGGATGCATTCCTCCTCCTGTGCCTTGCGAGTTGCCTGGGCAGCTGTGATAACAGCCATATCTTAAACTACTGAAAAATACTTTAAAGCATTATACTGAGCACATGAGGACTCTGCCAAACACCTGATGTGCTGGGGCAGAGGCTGCTGGAGTCACTTCTCTGTGCAGCTCTAGCACACTCTTCTCCTACTGACCTTGCATGGCGGCAAGCGATGGACTCACAGATTATAGAAGCTTATATTGCTTTCCAGAACTTAAACTCCTCCCTGTCATTTTTTTTTAAATCAAAAAAAGAAGAGGGGAGGAGAGATGACAGGGCTTGGCTCTGTGTCAGCTTTGGGCTGGCTGTCATGCAGCATGGATGGCTCTGACGTGCCCAGGTACAGACACACATGCTGCCCATCAGTCCTTGGAGCTTCTCATTTACTGCTCTTTGACTTGACTTGCTTTGAGGGAGTCCTTTACATCAGGTGAGAACAGGCTGTGCTAATCAGAAAAACAGAAAATTCATGTAAGAGCAACAGCAAAAGACAGTTACAGTATTTTCCTGATAGGTCATTGTCCTCTTTACTTCATCCAGAGTAAATTTTTTTTTCATTTTTCGTTTTCTTCAAATTTACTAATAAACATTTAGCTTAGTTCTTCCTTTTAATAATTTCTGGCTTCAAAACCTTCAAAAGAAATTAGGTCATTAATAAAGATCATATTATCTAAGCAGAGTATTGCACAAGCATGAGTTAATGGATAGCTGTTACATTATTTGCCTCATGTGAAAAGATAAACTATATAGTAATAGATTAAGGCTGAAGCTGTAGGAAAGTTTCTGTAGCACCATGCTAATTCAGAACATACGCACAAGAGGAACTTGGGAATTGCAGATAGTTTTATAGAATAGTAATTAAAAAAAAAAGGGAGGGGGGTGCATTGTTCATTACTGCTAGAGGCAAAGTTGGAGTGCTGTGCAAAGATAATGGATTTCAATCTCCTCGTAAGTTTACAAGTCTTAACCTCTTTGAAATGCTGGAAATGTAACTGCGGTGGAGTTACCTGGGGAGCTTATGTGCTTCATCCTCTTCCTTAAGAGTTATCCAGAACTGCTGAGCCACTGGAATGTTAATTGGCATTGGTATTTTTTGACAGGTACCTATGGTCCTGATCACTGGGTTACTTCCAGTGAGAAGTGCAGAGGGTCTCACCAGTCTCCCATAGACATCATAGACCATCAGGCACATGTCGGAGATGAGTATCAAGAGCTGCAGCTTGATGGTTTTGACAATGAATCTTCGAACAAGACTTGGATGAAAAACACAGGAAAAACGGGTATGTTCTTTTCTGTTTGTCTTCATAGCCTGCCTGCAGTCAATTAAAAATTCAAGCCATGTTCCACCCTCTTCTTTTTTCATTGTTCTGTTGTTTGGATTTTGCTGCTTGCTTTTTTTTTGTTAATATAATTTTCCAGCAGCAGTCACTATCTGCCTCTGCATTCTGTGCAAAGCTAGTTCTGCAGGCTGATTTTAAGGGTTTGTTGTTGTTTTGTTTTGTTTTGTTTTTTTAAGGGATTTTTTTTTAGGTTCTCAGTATAAAATCATTCTCTTGGTAGTCAGCTGTTCCTCAGAATAAAAAGCTGCATAAGTGTTTCAAGGTGTAACCTTGAATTATCAGCTTTGGGAGGCTGGAACATCTAATCCAAAAGAATGCTGAGATGCAAGGTGCTCAGACTTTTGTAGGAAAGGGGAAATCTTAGAAATTGGAGGGTTTTAGAAAAGAAAGAGCAATAACTACTCAGAGTAGTAGGGGCTTATTAATGTGTTTCTGATATGATTATAGCACTATGTTCTTCACTGAAGTGAATCCTCTTCTGCTTTGTCTGTTCTGGCTTTTATAGAAGAGAACAGTCAAAGTACTGCTTATTTTCACCAAAACAGTTCACCAAAAGGTCAAGGTTGATTTATATGCAGAGCTGTATGCATTTGATTACTCTTTAATTCTAAAACTGTAAAAAGCAGAAATTATAAGGCCACCCTCTTCACTTGACAAGGTCAGATATTTTTAGGGAATTGGATTAAACCACTAATTAATTCAATTTTATTTATTGGGAGTATATTTTTATCTTCGTTAACATTCGACACGCATCTCTATAGAGCTTTATGTAACATGTCTCTAGTCGGAGGTCTGCTAGCAAAACCCAGGGCAGGTACCTGCTTCGGGAGTTTGGAATGCAGCTGAGCACGCAGCGTGACCTCTGAACACCCACTGTGGCCAGGGGACCTTGGATCTGAGCCCAACCTGGAGTCCAGCAAGAGCTTCAGATCCAGTTCCAGCGATTCAGGTTCTTAGCAGGAATTTGGAGTTATTGCCCCCAAGATGAGATGGAGTGACAGACTGTGATCCTGGTTTCTTTCACTGCAAAGCAAACCCAATTATAGTAAACCACCACCAAGAGTAGAGTGGGTTTCTGATGCATTACTGAGGTTTTTTTTCCAGCTTCACTAAGAAATGTTCCTGTTTGCTTTGAAATCCTGACTTAGTTGCCCTTTGTAGCAACGTGAGGTTCAGGCAAGGCTGAATGCTCTGGAAGTTTGGGGCTTAATTCGTCTATTCATGTTATGCACCCTGCCCTTTTGGTCACAGAGGGGTGTTTGTAGTAACCAGCAATAAACATAATTAGAAATATTACTAGAAAGTGATTAGTCTAAGGAAGATGCTAATGCTCTACTGTACATGTAATAGGAACATATTGCTGCGCGTACAATAGGAAACCATGTTGAACCGAAACGTGCCAGCAAATTTTCCAGTCTCCACGCAGTTGGCAAAGAAAGTTGTATCTTCAGTCTCCTCTGCTGGGTGATTTTAGCACTGCTGCTGTATTTGATTTCCTCACCCATCGGGGTATGGATTTTTGCTGACAAGTTATTGCTTCGCAGAGCAACAGTAACTGTCACTTTTCTTGGTAACTTACGGCCTTTTACTGGTAACGTGAAGACTCTTTTTGCCTTGCTGTCATCCCTGATTTCTTCTGCTGGGCTCTTAACTCCTCCCTTATTTTACCAAGTCCTATTCCTTTTCTTGTTTTTCTGACCTTTCGAAGAAACTTGCCTGGGTTTAATTTTTAAGATGGGTAAGTGGTAGAGCAGCAAAGCATTAGGATGTTTTGGTTTGTGGGTAGAACATAGAGGCAGGTTGTGCCATAAATTGCGATGCTTTTTGGCAGCAGAGTCTTGGAGCAGACGGCCACATGAGACCTTCATATTGCAGACTGGCAGAGATAGTAAACTAAATATCAGTTTAAGCAGTGGTGACGGATGTAGAGGGCATTCCTCAGCAATTAATGACTGGTTAAAGGAGACAGGGGTCTAAGGGAAAGCTGAAGGCCCTTAACCTTGATGCTCATTAACTGGCAGAAAATGCGTTGCTTGGGTTATTGTTAGTGCTATTGGACCTAGTAATTTGGGGGGGGGGAATAGAATAATTAGTTATTTTTATGCTCTGAAATGTTTAAAGGTAAAGATGTTATTGCTCTTTAGATTCGTTGTGCTCTTTCTTGTTTCCCCCTCACTCCCCATCAGGTAAAGGGCAGACAATGTACAGAAAACAGTGTTTCTTTCAGAAAATGGAAATGGATTCATTAAGCCTCTGTCTCGACTAGAAATGCTTTTGTGCATTATTACACTAGCAAAGGCACTAATGCGGGTTCCATTTCATCACCGTAGTAGCTGGTTCCCAAGTACAGATCACTTTGAGACTATAAGCACATTTCATAGTTGCATTTGCATTAGTTGTTTTCATTTGTGCCACCGCATAATTAAGTGCTCGTTGGTGTCAGCCGGCCTGAGGCTGATGAGGCTTCTCCAAGCCTGACCTGCCCCGTGGGAAGAGAGCACCCGTGGGAGCAATGCCCACACCAGCGTTACACGGATATCACCACTTCACTCCTTTTTAGGTCACTGAGAGCTTCTAAAAACTCCTTCCACTCAGAGAAACCTACCAAAATTTCTGCCAGAGGTGTGTTTTTCTTAAGTAATTTTCCCTCGTGATGTGCATCGTTCTGGCTGGCCCTGGCCCATCAGAGCTGCTCTGCTTTGGATCCAGGTTTATTTTTTGCTCTCACGAGGGTGATGGGCATAGAGCTCCAGCCTTGATCCTGCAAATGGCATCAGACAGTTGTGATCCTGAGGGCTGTGCAGCACCTCCTTTGGGTCTGAAATCTCAGTTATATAGTATTTTAAATCAGTGGGCTTTGGGGGTAGATTCCTTGCTGTGCACTGTACAGAAATCATTGGATAAAACCAGTGACTCCTGAAATTCAGTAAGGTGATGTTTGGTTAATTCCAGTCCTGAATATTAGAAATGACGTGAAGGAGAGGGAAGCCCCCAAATCAGTGGCAATAAGGGGATGCTGCTGAGATAGGAAGGTGATGGGAACATGTGTTGTACAGCTCAGCAGCATAGGAAATACTGTAAAATGAACAATTAGATGAACATTTCAGATTGTACATCCTCCTAATTATCCTTTTAATTATTCATTTAAAACAAGTAAAATGACCCCTGACAGAGCCATAAATGATTTAGGAACTATCAAATATTTATTAGATGCAACTGAATCCCCACAGAGGTTTTTAACAGATGCACACAAATCTGCTTTTCCTGTATTCCTCATCTCCTACAATTTTATCTATGGAATTTATAACCAGTTGAGTGAGACTTTCAGTATTTAAAATGCTGCTGAGCTCATTGAGAATTTTTCTAGGAAGGGAGAGAGCAGTGGTACTTTGAGTCACGTTTCACAGATCTGCTGTGAGGCAGTGGCCACCAGCTGTGCCCTGGCTGACACAGCCAGTGTCCTATAGCCAGTCCTACACCTCCCATCTTCCTACACAAACGCGTGGAGTGCTAAAAGAACCAGAAATCGTGGAAGAATATAGCTTTGTGATGTCATTGTCGCAATTTAGAAATGTGTGAACATCTCATGCAATTTAACATTTAGAGGGTTTTAGCGTAAACAATTTAAAGTTGAGATGTTTCTACATTGCACGATTGCACCGGAGATGAGGCTGCTGTAGCCAACTGACTGTATCCTGGAAGGGCAACTGCGGTGTGCAGAAAGGCCAGCCTGCAGCAAAGCCTGCCGCTCAGTCACCAACAGAGGAATAACCTTTATTTCACTACTTTTTTTTTTCCCCAGCAATGAATAAAATCCTCCTTATTACATAATAAATTTGGATGTGATGACACAGCTGGCTTGAGAACACAGAGAAATCCTTGTGGGTTATGCTATTCCCATTAAACAAAACCAAAAGAACCAACCTAAGAACTTTAATGACAGAATTCTGGACACAGCAAGCGGTGGTCTGCAATGGCTTTTACAAGAAAATAGTTCTGATTTTAGTTCTGGTTTTGAGCAGCAGTTTTGTAAGGGATAAGAAGAAAGGATTTTGTAAGGAGTCATGCATGTTAGGATTTTTAGGAATCATGCATGTTAGAAATGGGAGATGCTAGAAAGGCGGGTGATCTTGTAGAGAGAGCAGCAGACAGGGATCTTTGGAAAGCTGGATTCAGTTCTTAGCTGGACTATAGACCTCCCCTGTAACATGTACCAGCTTCCACCATATGATTTTGCCCTCTATTTGGACCTACAGCTTTTATTGTTACATAAAATACAAAGGAAAGCAAATACAAAGAAGATCCTTTTGACCCTTATTGAATCATGTAATAATAATGTCGAAGTTACTGTAATAAACCCCAAGTTCTTATGGAGGACTTCTGATGAGTGGTTCTTAAAAACTTTATTGTCACTCTTCCCACTTTACAGAAAGGAGGAACAGGGACATTAAGGCAAGTACGTGCCATGGCCAGCAGTAGAGGTGGGACAGGGCACTGGGGTTCTCTCTTTTCCCCCCAACAACACCAAGGAAATCCAACAAGCAGAGGATCCATTCTTTTCCTAACTTGTGATCTACAGACCTTCAGTAATTTTTCAAGGCCAAGAAATGTGGTCAGCCATTACTCCTTGGAACCACATTAAAGAGGTTCTGATGGAGTTTGCCATTCAAATTTCAATCAAAGTCCAATAAAGAGGGCAAAAAGTCCTTGAGAAATTTGGACTTTGTAATTTTCTGTAGTCTACGTAACTTCATAATCACTTCCATAATTAGCCAGCATTACTTGCAGACTTTTTTTTTTTAAACCAATCCCTGTAAAGAGGAAAATGATGACCTGACATTTTACTTGCATTAGAAGAAGTATTCTAATATAATGAGCAAAAACTGTAAATGCTTCAGAAAAGCTGTGCTAAGAGTGCTTTTCTCCTTGCTTTGTGTGTGCAGTTGCTATCCTGCTGAAGGACGATTATTTTGTCAGTGGTGCCGGGTTGCCGGGCAGATTCAAGGCAGAGAAAGTGGAGTTTCACTGGGGTCAAAGCAACGGATCGGCTGGCTCTGAGCACAGCATCAATGGCAAGAGGTTCCCCGTTGAGGTGAGTGGAAAGACATGTGCTTATGTTGTCGGGGGGGGTGGAAAAATCATAATGTATTGCTGTAGTTTGAGATGACTGTGAAATAGGGCAGCGTTTCCTTCAGTGAACATATCACTTTCAAGGCCCTTCCGGCCCTCGCAGCACTCTATCTATCATCTCTTATGTGCTTTTGCAATGTCAGCTCTGAGCTTTGCTTTGCTAGCATTGCCAGCTCTCACATCCCATGGGTTAAGTTGCAAACAGCCACTTTGCTGGTTTCTCCCATAAGCTTTTCATGTGTGGGAGGATCTCCTTGCAAATATCCACAAAATGACCTCGTTGTCCTCCAAATCTTCCTTTCCCATGAAGCTCACAAACAAATAGCAGCGGTTTGGGAGCCGTCATACCGAGACCGCTGTCTTTCATTAGTATTGCTTCCTTGCACACATCCGGCGCTCGCTCTACCTGTATTCAGCTGCGGTCTCATGCCTTGCGCTAACACGGAGCTGTGCAAACAGCTGCGCGTTGGCTCTGCCCGCGCCGGAGCCAGCTGGAGCCGAGCCAACCGCGGAGATGCCGTAACAGAGCAAGGCATCAGCTCGGGCACAGCACCCTGCGAACGCAGCAGCATTCAGGGCACAGGGGCCACCATCTGCAGCCGAGCACAAGGTTGGGTCTATAGATGATGGGGAGAGTCCCGGCGCCGCAGGCTGCTGCGGAGTCTGGTGCAGTTGGGTCTTGGCTTGTGCCCGGGAGTCCTGGGTCGCTCTGTCAGCAGTGCGATGTTTTCTGTGTCAATAGATTTTGTTGATACTTTTCACTTTGTATTCAAGGTTTTGCATGGTGAGATAAAGCAGATGTTATCTGGGGTTACCTTTGCCTGTTGGTAAGCAGATAAGCACTTCCAAAGCGTGGCATGTGGACGTGAGCAGGTTGAGGGGAGCTGTGCTTGCCCAGAAAGTGAACGTGTGGGCAGAAATGGTTGTCCTGTGAGCTGGGTCTTGCAAGAACCTGATTCAGCCCCCAGCTTACCATAATTTGTCACATCTGGCTTTTGCCAAGACATTTTTCAGAGGCGAGAAGGAGCTTCCAAAGTGTAAAAGGAGGTTGTAATATCCTCTAGTGCATTAGCAAAGTCTCTGATTTTCACCTCCTTACTCCAACTGCCCCATCACATGAGAATCAGAAGCCATTTTTGTCTCCCAGTTCTAAACCTGTGCATTGGATGTTCTATTTTCTTACTTTTTAGAGAGCTTTTCCAACAACTTTTGGCTTGATGTAGCTGTAATTTCTTACAAGGGCCAATGCCTGAACACATGGAGCAAAGGCCCAGATGTTGTCAGGCAGTCCTGTTGGCAAAACTGATTTTTTGTAACCCTATTTTTGGGTGGCAGAAGGAGCACTCAGGAAGTCTACAGAGCCAGTCAACTCCTCCTGTGAAACTGCAGGGAGTGGAGATGGTAAAGGAGCCTGGGCTGCCTTGTTTGTGTCAGAAATAGTATTTCCACTTCACAAACCCTTTCTTATGATGCCAAGGCTATTAGATGCTGGCTTGATGAATGGAAGCTATTTAACTTTGGAAAAAGGCAGATTCCTAAGAAATAATTTCACTTTGGTTTAAATATTCTTCATTTTCTTTTCAATTGGTTTGAATACTAATTTTCTCTGCTTTAAAAATAATAATAAAAAAAAATGACGCTGCCTTTCCGGAATTCAGGTCACTTGTTTATTAAGGCTATCCAAAATAAATTACCATATCAGATAGGTTTAGTGTTAATCCTAGTAATGAAAATATAAGTTTCCAAGTGATTTGTATTCATTGTAATGGCATGAACTTCTGTTCTCTGACCTTCCTGCATATGATGGCATTAGCAGAATTCCCACAGCCATTCCTTTACTATTTTTTAAAGGAAGACCAAGTTCCAAACCAAGCCTGTCCCCATTGTCATGCTACCTACCTCCTGCCCAAGAATTAAGCATTTCAATCATGTACTGGAAGGGATTTTCATGGGTGGATTTTGACGGGTCCAATAGATCTCAGGTGATGAAACCAAGTCCTTCTTGCCAATGCATGCAAAAATAGTCCTCATAGTTGGGCTTAGACCTCTCAAACAGTAACTGCACAAGCATGCATAGTGAAGCTTTTAATTTGCAATGCAAATTGTAGGTCAGCTTGCAACTGTCTGATGCAACCCTGATTGTGTGATGCTGGGAGGTCTGTACCAGAAATACTGTACTTAATTTGAGAAGTGGCATTTCTAGGAAGGCTGTAGAAAGGAAAAACCAAAATTCTGTCCTACCCAAAGCAAAGCCCAAACCATTCTGATTATTCTGAGCCTGCAGACATAGGTAAAGCTTGTAAGGAGAACACGGGTATCGACATTCCAGGTCTGCAGGAGTTACAGTGGAGATGCAGCTGAAGGGAAACATTTTCTGAGTCTAATGGTGCAACCAGATGTGGACTACGCAAAACCCATTAGTTCCAAAGCACATCCCAAGGGAATGCAAATAGATCATCTTCATCCACAGACTGTGCTCTGTGCATATGAAGTTTGGATGTTTTTTCCTCTGGGAAACAAACTGCTTGCTGGTAGTCTTTTTTCTTGAAGAGGCTGCAGAAACTAATTAAAAATGTCAGATATAATACAGAGCGTTATTGTTTGACCATGTTGTTTGGTTTTTATTATTACAACTAATGTGTCAGATGGTAAGACTGTCTACGTTAATTGGTTTCCTTCATTGAAGCCCATCTGGATCATATTTTTTTTATGATTTATATGTTAAATTAGTTGGTAAGATATATGAGAACATCCTTTTGTTTCCTGCTTTAAAGGCATGTTGGATCAAAGGCGTATTATCTTGTAGTACTTTTATGCATGTGTAGCATATTGTGATTCCTTTTCAAACCATGGCATATGTAACGGTATTCTTTCATTATGTGGTCTTGATTGCTTAGTTATTGATTAGATTTTTCCTGGTGATACTTGAGCTTTATGAAGCCATTATGAGCTTGGCTGATTCTGAAGTAACATTTACGAACAGAGATGTCGACGTGCCTCAAACTTTTATCCGCAGCCAGGTTCCAGTTTGCGACACCAGGCCTGGTCCACCTTGGCTTGAAGTTTCCTTTTTGCCTCCTTCTTGCCATTTTAGCACCATCATCTGGGTGAAGCCAGGAACTAGTGCTGCGATGCCGAAGATTAAAGTGATGCCATTAGTGTATTGCTGTGCGAGCGGAGCGCGAATCCTAATGAGGATGTGGGCTCTGCGCCAGCTTAGAAAAAGTCTCTCTCCTTTTCCTTCAAGTTAAGAAAAGTTTTTAACATTGCATTCTCTAAATTTTAATGAATTGCTGACTCCTTTGTATTTTGTTATTGTTCTCCTCTGCTATAATTACTCAGGTTTTCTTTTTCTCTCTGAAGTCAAAGCGCTATATAAATGAACATGCAAACGCTAGAAACCACTTAAATGGTGAAGTGACAAAATAAAGAAGATGAGCTTCCCTCCGGCCAGGAGAGAACCAAGGTTCCCCTCATTAGAGCCAAGAGCGGTAATTGCAGTGTTTTAATCTCCAGTGTCACCGCGCCGGTTACCAGCCCTGCCTGCTGGGAGGGAAACCCCGTGCCGAATATTCCATCGGGGACTGAACGGCTGACGTGGCAGCGCTGGGCTGGTGGAGTTTGGTACCACCGGCCCAGCATAACTGTGATTTTTTTAAATTTTATTTATTTTATTTTTTTTTAGCTGCTTCGTACTAATTTTTATGCAAAATGCTGATTATTTCTGTGAAGAGCAGAAATCAGAAGAGTGATTTTAATCATGACTGTGTTAATTTGATGTGAGCTTTGGCTGTTTATGAGCTTTCTCTTTAATGGCGCTAATTGTCAGTTATAATGTGAACACCATTATACAGTAATATACAGTAATTTATTTAGTAAATGAGAATCTTATTCCAAGGACCATACTGCAATATGCCGTAGAGACCTCATCCCTTTAATCTTACATGAACAAACTTGCACTGTCTAGGCCAAATTGGTAATAGGAACATCAACTTGGCTACTGAAAGAGCAGTGTGATTTCATACCCACAAGTGCCAACATGCGTGGTTTTGGAGATCTCGAGTTCTCCATTAAAAAAAGAAAAAAAAAAGTAAAACAAACAAGAAAACCTCACAAACCATCCCAGCAGAAAATGAAGCGCTAACACCCTTTCATGTCAATTAAGAAGCTTTTACATTATGTTGATAGATTCATTTTACTAAATTATTACAAAACAATCATTTGCATTAACAATTCTTGCTCTTTAAGCATGTTTCTTAGAACGCTTTCCAGGTTCTAATGGTGTCTTTGTTCTTGCTATTTCTTTGATTTTCTTCTTTTTCCCTTTGAATATACATACTAACTTCAGCGTGGTCTACATCTACATCTAGTTGCTCTAATTTGAGTGCTCAGATCTCCTTGCCAAAGTTTATCACAGTGTGTTATCCTACCTCTCATACCACTTAAATTCTGATGGTTTATGTTATCACAGGCAGAAGACAATCAATGTCATTAACGTAGCAGAAATGTGTGGTATTCAGTGCATGAAAACACATACTAGAGAGAATAAACTGAGACAAGTTAATGTTTTTTTATGTTAAGTCTTTCTATCATTCCTGGAGTCATTTACAGTGTATTTCCAGCCTTTTGTCCACCTGTGGTTGGCAGGGGATATTTACTTTTTAATGTTACAACTGTGGCCTTTTCTGGTTTTTAGTTTTACTCTTCGTGCATTTTTAAGTCTGTTTAGATTTGTGTGTGGTTTTTTGACATATTAAGAGATGAACGTACCACAGTACGTTTTCTTCATATCCATGAGAGAACTAACACCCTATGTTGCTGTGTTGCAGCTGGGTTTATTATTTCTGGCATCCAGTATATCTGGTAATTGTAATTTTGCAAAGATCTTGTGTTGGCTTAAAGCACAAGTAAAGACTAATTGTGAAACAGGGACCCAGCATTGGTTTTATTTCCTTATATTTTGTTTACTAGTTGCTCTTCAAATTTCCTTGCCTCCATCTGGCAGGATGTAGCAAAGCAGAAGTCAATAAATGATGGAGGGACCTAAAGAGAGCCATTGAGAATATATCACAGTGAGAGACTGTCTGTCTGAAGTAATTTTACTGTAATGTTCTCCCCAGGGACCAAATCCCCTCTTAGAGAGGGATACTTAGATCTCCCAGTGACTTTGATGGGAGATGTGCTGGTGGAAACTCTGACTGAGGATTTGGCTCCGTACTCACGCTGTCTGTGCTGTAGAGTGCCCAGGGAATTTAGTATGCACTGCTTATTCCATCTACATCTCTTACAGCACCCCTGACTTAATCATTCAGACAAGGAGATGGCTTGGGGATTTTCACATTTAATTAATTTTTTTCAAACTGACAATTAGCATGTTTTTTCCTTTCTGTTTTCTTACAGTCTTCTGTCTCCTCTCTCCCCACAGTCTTCGGGGGTTCCGATAGCCATAAAATACTCTAAAAATACAAGATGCAGGAGTCTCCAAACCTTGCTCCTCTTTGCTCTTCACCACTTTAAAAACTTGTTCAAGTTTCTTATCAAGAAATGTGTCATATACTGAGCACATGGGTGAGTTTCCATCATGTTGCACTGCAAAGACAGTGAGCAGTGTGAGTTAAACATCGTATAACTCTCTGGTTTACTGTTTTATTTTCCTTAGTGTAGCCGATACACTGTCTTCTCACAGTTGTCTTTAGTGCTTCCCATATACTGACAGGAGACTCAGTTGAGACTCTAATTAATGACTTTATTGCAATCAAGGTTCCATTTTAATGCAGAATGCTTCATCTTGTAGTAGTGAAATATTTAGTCTCCATCTGGCTGATCTTTTCTGTGAATGCCCTGTGATAATTAAGAAGAAACATGAGGGAATGGTCTGAAATGAAAATATGTTTAGTGGAGGGGTTAGTGTATCTTGGGACTGCTCGTGTAGAGATCCAGACAAAATTTAGGGACATAACAGCAGTTTGGGTTTATGGCAGCATCTTCCTGCTACCTGCCAGGCCCCAGTAATTTCTGGAGTCAGTTGCAAGTGTTACAATGCACCCAGAGTTTTATTGTGAGATAACTATCCTGTAACACAAACCAGATATAACTCTTTTCATGTTGGATGGGAATGTCCTGCTTTCCCCAAAGGATTACCAGTCTTGTTGGAAAGGTCTGAGGCAGTAGCACTACACTGCAATTACAGTATGTTAATGATGAGCTAAGAGTTGTACATTCCTGTTAACATAAATCCCTGATTTTCTGCATGATTAATTGGAATCTGGAAAGACTAACAAGGAGAAGGAGGATCAGATCAGGTGAAAGTAAGATAAGAGGCTGACAACCAGCTCTTGTTGTAAAGGAGAGTTATTTTGAATAGGAGAAAAAAAATCAATACAAAGGTTGGAGAATTTGACAGAGTTATAAGAGCTACTTTAATGAAAGGTAGCAGATTCAATAGGATTTTTACTTGAAATGTGGGATTGTCTGAGTTAGAAAAAAGGCGCTGTCTCTCCCCAGCTGTAAAGGTGAGCTTTACGTGCTGAGCTTACTGGGTACTTAGGCTGCTTGGGTTTACTGGCATTCATTCTGGGTGCTCAATGTGGCAAGCAAAGGGAAAAATAAAGTATGTATGGGACTTGCTAAATCTTTTCTTCTGGAATAGTTATTTGATTATGGGAGGAGAAGGAGGAGGGCAGTAGCTATTTCTGCTCCTTTGCCATGCTGGGTAGCTACCAGAAAGCATCTGGCAGACCTCAGCAAGGTAAAGGGTTTCATTATGAGGAGGTGAGTTCATTGGGCCCTAGCTGTAGGGAACAGGCTGGGACTTTGATATACACAAAGGTACATTACCCGAAGCTCTTCTCTGACATGTCCATCCAATGCACAGGTTTAAAACTGGGAGACAAAAATGGCTTCTGATTCTCATGTGATGGGGCAGCTGGAGTACGGAGGTGAAAATCAGAGACTTTGCTAATGCACTAGAGGATATTACAACCTCCTTCAGCCTCCTTCTGCCAGCGGTGATGCCAAGAGGTGGGCGCAGGTGGGGAGGCTGGACATGGAGGTTTTCTAACCTGGGTTAGAGATGAGGAATCAGCTGAGCCTCAGAATCCTCCCCTCTGTGCAGATACATCCTGGACAGAAGCACCACTTTGTTAAGTGTAACTAGATACGATGGCTTCAGTAAAGCTGCAGAAACTTGCTCCTGTAGCTGTTAGAGGGCTATTTTACTGCTCTCAGTGGAAACGGCCACCTCAGTCTTAAACAGAGGAGCCATGTTTCTCAAATTGCTCACAGCTTTTTAAGTTTGAGAACTTAGAGGCAGGATGGCAATTTTTTCAGAGTCAAAATGCACAGTCATGGAGTGTGTGAACCTTACAGAGGGGTGAGCTGCAGGTCAGCCCAGCATCCCTGGGCTGCGGGCTCTGAGGATGTGTCCCCTGAGTATGTGGGTCAGGGGTTTTTTCCACGTTGTGCTGGGCCAGTTCAGCTGTGCAGGAGGGTCCTGGGACACTAATAAAAAGCACATGAAATTTTCTAAGTGCTCAGTAGTTCCTCTTTCCTTCAGGCAAGTCTAACAGTCCTGGGACAGCAGGGCATCTTCCCTTGGAGATGTATGAACCTTCCAACAGGCCCTCTGGAAATAACAAACACAGATAACATTTGGAGAAAGAAAGAAACAACAAAAAAAAGAAACATTGCACAAATGTGTTAGGAAGTGATAATGTTTCCTTGGCACACACAAAAAAATCAAAACAAAACTTTACTGTGGTTAATGGGCTTGTTGGTAGCCTGTCTGCCAGTATTTCCCATGGAAGTCATTTCAGTGGGTCTCAAACAGTGGGAATAGATTTCACCAATGTTAATCATGATTTAAGGCAGCAAACAGGAAATTATTTAAATTGTCTATTATACTGGTGCATTACTGATTGCATTTTTGTATTTTTTTCCTGTAGAATTTTAAATAGTTGCTGTAATTTCATGCCAAAAGAATAAATTACGTCAGACATGTTTTTCACAGTTAGAAAACTCAGTACATTTATTCAGGTTTTACTTTTTTTCTGTTATATCACATGTTAAAAACCATTTTCTAAGGCATGATGACCAGAGGCTTCCAGAAAGGAAGATATATCTTGCTGTCTGGTTATTCATGTGTCTAAATAAGTTTGCATTAAAATTGATTCTATAATGCGGTCACCGAAAAGGCTTTTTAATCCCGAGGGGAGGCAGGCTGTGAAATGCATTCACTGTGGACTATGCTGATCAGTAGTATCGTGTTTACGTTCTTGCCCTCCCACCTGAATCCCTTTGCTGTCTCATATTGAGTTTAAAAGCTCTTTGGGACTAAGAATGTTTCTTTGCTGGGTTTGTGGAGCTCCTGCCCCACTGGAATTCCCACTCTGGGATACAGCAGTGCTGCTGCTAGAACCACAGGCTTTGCAGGGATGAATTGCTTTGTTTTTCTGTGATAAAGCTTCACATGATGTAAGAGATTGGCCAGCAATATGAACATAGTCCCTGCTATTTCCCCAGTTCACAGGCATTGTATTTCCAGACAGGATGGGAAGGTTGACTAAAGTTGAGAAAGGATCTAAAACACAGCAACAGTTTACTGTCTGGTAGAAATGAAATAACAATCAAGTGGTTGAAATGAGACAAAAAGGTATGTGTTTGCTCATGCTTTGAGACACACAGCACTCATTTCTCTGTAAAGAAAAAACAATTTGGGTAAAACACTTGTATCCCTGTGTATGGTGTGTTCTCTTGCTGCCTATTTTTCTGCCGAGCTTAATAAGCAGAATTCTGTGTTCTCTAATTAGTTGGGCTTTTCAGCACATGCCTCGAAAGACCAATAACGACCTTTTCTATCACCATCCCATCTAGGCTGGCCGTCCTCAGAGGGGGCTTTCCTTTATCCTCTGGCTTCACAGCGGAGGCGAAGCAGGTTCATACTTCCAGGGAATCTCCAGCCCCTTGTGTTTCCTGCCCACGGCTGCCACCCGTGCTCACTGCTGGGCTGGAAAGCCTTTGTTACCATATCCCTCAAAGAGGGCTCAGGTATCGCTGTCCATTGACCATTCAGGAGGGGTTTTTATTAAACATAGCTTCTCATCTACAGATGTGTAAGAAAGACAAATTTTGGCTTCCCACCAGAATGAGAACTAGCGTTACCAGGTGGGAAAGAGCTTTTCCCCTCTGCAGTGGGCTTAACAGTTGATTAATAGTTTATTCAGGCACAGAAAACTGTACCTGATCTGCCAAAAGAGTGCTAGATTCTCCAGAAGGGACTGTTAATTGTCTAGGAAAAGAAGATTGAAAGTATCTCCATAATAAGTTATGGATGAATCAGTCTTCTCTGGGACTGGGGGCAAACATGATTTTTGAACAGGCTCTTAGATATGAAATAAAGGGTGAAGGCGCAACCTTGCTCACCCCAGGTGCTGAATTAAAAATACACGTTAGCACAAGATCTATCAAACATTTGTTATGGAAGGGAGACAAATCATTGGGATTTGATCATACCAGGGATGGATTAAATGTCTTGAATTTTGTCATTTTTGTCTTTATAAAGCTTTTAACTACATTCTGTTTTGAAGTTCATGCCTGCAACACTGCTTGTGTTTGCTCTTTACCTTAACCAGATTGCTGTAAGGGTGATTTTAGTTGATTTTTTTTGATTCCTACATGAAGCCCTTCTGTTCCTTCAGGGTAGTGGTGTCTACGACTAAGATAACAAATTCAGTGCTCAGTGCCTGCATGCAGCGCATAAGGGTTTTCAAAGAGTAGCAGGTTTAACTTCTTAAAATGCAAAAGTACCCACAGATGAATAGCCAAAATTACAAAATTCATTTGAAAACAAGATGAAACCTCTTTTCTTTAGTTCCTCATCACCCTTGGTTGAGTGGGAAATTCTATTCTCCTTTCTGTGAGCTCTAGATCCTCTTAGGGCAGGCTGGTACTCTCGAGAAGAAGGTGCCTTGCTGAGAGTTGAGTGACACATTTAATCTTGTGGTGGCACATACTAGGCAGCACCATAATATGCCTTAAGAAAACGAAATGTCATTACATCCAGTTCAAAATAGGAGATTGGAGATAATGGGAAGGTTTTAGAAAAGATTCATTTGAAATTCTTTGCTTGAGAGGTCTCATTCTGTTTGGGAGGCAGGGATGTGAGCGCTCAGTTAATGAGCTACATTCAAAAGATGAAAATTCAAGAGAGTAAATGTAAAACCCATTATTTCCTGAACATAAATGGAGTCACCCATCCTCAAATCCATAGTCGTCGTCTTTCTCCTCAACCTCATCTAATATTCCCCTTGCTCGCTGTTTAACTAGGAAAAAATTTAGGGGCCTTTGCCTCCAGGAAATACCCAAAGTAGATACCTTCAATCATATCAGTCATTGATGTTAAACCACATGCTGTTTACTAAGTAATGCTGAAAGCTCCATGCTGTTGTTGCTGGCATACCATTTATGAAAGGTCTGTTAGCCCTCCCACTGAACCATATGGTGATTTATCAGACAGTTTAGTAGTAGCAAGACCAAGACCTGAATTGGTAAAAACTAAAAGTGGATATTTCTTATGCTGTCTCCGATAAAATGTTCCTGTTCCTATTCTCTTTGTGTATGGGGAATGTGTGTGCTGATCTGTGTGTCCCCTTACTGGGCACAACCTGGAGGGAGCTGCTGTATTTCCAGTGTACAGGCTTATGATCTTGTAAATTAGTCTTTCAAGAAAGTGAAAACAGGAATTTCTGGATGCTTTCAGCTCAAATAGCTGCAGTGTTGGTCCATTTTAAAGAAGAGAAATACGAAATATACATGAAACATATGAAAGCTCAGTTGCGGGCTGCAACTCTGAGGAGTCTGAAGGTGAGACAATGTAAGAGGAAATCAATGTTTTCTGGAGAAAAACAAACAAACAAACAAACAAGCTCTCATTTCAAAGCAAAGCTTCCTAGCAGACTCTTTTGGCCTGCTTAACACTCGAGGTAGCAGAACATCCACATGTGATCTCTGACATAGTATTACTGCATTAGTAGCAGAGTTAGTTCAGATGCTTTCTCATCATGATCAAGTAAGATAGAAGTGGAAAACATTTTGGTAACACTGCAAAGAATAATTTGGCAGCAATCAGATGCTGGGACTGGAAAAGGGCAGTAGAGGAGAAATAATTAGCAAGAATCATTTTCAGGCCTTTACAACCTGACATGTCTTTCTAGCAGTGAATGGATTCACCTGACACCCAGTGATAGCCATCTGATAAAAGAACTCATAAGATCAATACATTGATACTTTATCCTTGAAACAGTATTTAGAATCTCTTCTTAGGTTCATTTCTTCTGTAAAGTTATAGCAATCTGGGACTGGAGATAATGCGTTCATTACAGTCTTATCGGCCCTTCTTCATTTACTGTATTTTAATGCGTCTACTGTGGTTGCAGAAGAAGGATACTCAGTGAGCTTAATCTGCTCATGCTTTAAAAAGAAAGGATGCTCAAAAGATTAAAATGAGGCCTCATACAGAACAGGTTTGAGAGTCTGCAGTGCTTACAATGGCTGGGCATTTTGTGCAAGAGGTATTTTGAACATAAAGCTTCTGTGGTGCTGGCTCTGCAGACCTCATAGCGTGGAGAGAGGGGGAGCTGAGCACAGCTGAGATTTTGCTTTTGTAGACTGAGGTTTTGCCAGGCTCTCGCACAGCTAAGAATGCCAGAATGTCACCAGGTTAAACCTAATGCTGCTCCTTTCTGTTAATGTATCTTGCTGGTCGACGTCTCTTCACATTGTGGGCAATTATTTGTGTGATTGCAATGCGCACACACCCCAGGACACAGAAATAGTGTGTGCATGCTCGAAATAATGCTCATGCAGATAAGTACCATGTGTGTATGTACAGAGAGAGATTTAGATCTGTTTGTATACACTCACCAGATTTCCCCGAATGCACGTGTTTTTAAAGAATTTAAAAGGCACTGGAAATTTTCTTTTTAATGAATGCTGCTTTGGAGGCAAAGAGACACGCAGCAGGGCGGTGTTTTCTCTGTGATTGAACCATGTATATGTTCTATCTCTAGCAAGGGAGAAGCTCATGTTGAAAAAGGACTGATTTATCTAACAACATCAACAACAACATTTTTTCTGATAAAGACTGGAAAGATCAGTGACTGCCCTTTGAGCGCCCGGGAGGAATTATTTGTACATCTATGTGCTGGTGTTGGCGGGTGCGGCAGCCTGAGGGGCCGGTGCCATCCCGGTTGTGGCACTGCCGGGCTGGCTGGCGGGTGGAGAGTTCAGCACTTTCAAAACCGGTGGGTGTTGTTCGTTTTAAGCAGATTATGGCATGAAAGATGGACGAGAAGATCAGAACTGGCAGGAAGCTGTGATTTGAATAGGACCTTCAATTTGACACATGTTATGTCCTTAAGAGAAGACTCGGCGGCTGTTTTCTGTTGACAGGTGTGGCGACGGCCTTGAGGGATGATGGGCACTTCGGTGAATTGCTAAATTGATTTGATAATCAGTAAGTGAATTTGCTAAGAGCAGGTACTACGTGCCTTCTTGGAGGCTTGGTTAACCTAGTGACAGCTTGTTTAAATGTACTAGCAGGTTTTAGTTTATTTTCCCTTCTTTTTTTTTTTCCCAGTGAGACCTCTACAGAGTTACTGCTAAATAAGAGAAGTAATTTCTCTTCTTCAGTTGTAAAACTAACCCGAAGACAGCCAGACCTCACTTTTACAAAAAAAAAACCCTGCTATTCCAGGTTAAATTATCTGGATTTTCTCCAGATATGCCCAGAAAGTGGCAATTGTCATCATCAGGTCTGTAACGTTTATGTCCTCTCAATGGGGCTATAATATTTCATCACCCTTGACCTCTCTAGGTGGAGCATGTTGGTGTTGCAGCCCAGCCTTCGAGTTGCCTGGAGCCAATGTTTTAACTGCCTTGCTCCGGTTTCCAGCTGCTCTTTCCCAGCTGGTTCTGTGGACCATGGACCATGGAGGGAAACTCTGCTGGGTGCACAAAGGGAGGTTTTTCCTTTCCTTGGTGGCACAGAGGGTGGGGGATACAGGGCAGGAAGGGCAGGCAGAGGCGGCCGTGCGGGGGGTGATTTCCTCAGGTGTGTTTCTGTGTCGCCTTTAGGCCATTTGGGCAGCTCCCGGTTGGGTTTGCAGTTGTCTCCCCAGTAGCCCTGCTATTGACTGTGGGAACTTGGACAAATCTAATAAAAACACTGTCTCCGGCATCAGGCGTACTTCTTGGAGTTTATGCTGGTTTATGTTGGAGGTATTCAGAAGGGGCATTTTTCCTCAGGTATTTCTGAAAGGCGTTACGATTTGTCAAAGTTTAATATGTATTTATTTTCTGGTTCCCCAGCAATGTCTGTATTGTTTGCTCAGATTTAGATTAGAAACGTTTGTGTTCTAGGTAACTTACTTGCCCAGCTATTACAAAGAAGATGGTTTTTTTCTTACATGCATTCATAATTGTTCTTCATTCTTAAGACATAAATTTAAATTGTGTCCTTCATACCATGATGCTCCAACGATTTCCTTTTCAACAAAGAGTACGTAATAAAGGTTAAAAATTATTTTTGCAATCTATGCATTTAAGTATACATTACTATCTGTTTTAAAGATGGATAATCAATGTAAAAAATTATACTTCCGTGTATTCCTAATAGGTCACTGTGTAAATATCCATAATGGAATCGATTCCTTAGGTTATAGCAACCATTAGTACAGAAGGGGGTTTCACAATTAATGTATCAAACATTTGCCTTTCATACTTACACCCAAAATGATTATTTATTGATTATTTTCAGTCCAGGTTAATGATGTCGAAGAGGTTTCGATATCTCAATTTAAAGTACTTAAAGTGCAGTTCAAACAGAAATATCATATCCCTTTCAAGAAGTTGTGACTAATATCTGATGAGTGATTTTGTTCTACATTCTCTCTTATATATGCATGCATATATATTACATATAAATTAAGGATGTTTGTGCAACTGGAAAGTCTTGGTGACACATTCAGTGTTAGCCTGGCATGGTAGGTTCTATTGTTTCTCTAGTTTTGTATTTCCGTAAAGCAATAGGATATTGCTATAGCCAAACATTCAGGTTGACTCTTCTCAAAGTGTGTGTGACTCTCATTGGGGTTAATGGGAGTCGTGCATTTGCCACAACAGGGAGGAGGATTTTCTTGCTGAGTGGAATTTTTTTTTAAACTGCAAATGTTTCCACGAGTTGACTAATGGATTCCAATACTCCCGTTAGAAATATCCACCTAAGCATGGGCATTATTATCTCAGGTAACCAGCTGAGGGAGTGGGAGCAGAGATGCAGCCGGTTCCCCCAACGTCTGCCAAGCAAATTACCTTGCAGAGCTCTGTGCAACATGGGGGGGTGTGAGTATGGAATGGTAGCCAGGATTAGGCTGTGACTGAAAGAGCACTTAGCTGGGGAAGTGTAGTTATAAGGAAGGAAAACTATTGTATTTCATCCCAGTTCAACAGAAAAGGGTTCCCAAGCTGTCAGCTGAACTGGGTTTCCTTAGCGATCAGCTTTTGGGTCAGGAAAAATGATTATATTTTTACTGTTCCTACTGTTTTATCTTTAACAAACGAATTGCTGCCTAGAGCTGTTAAACGCTATAAGCATGAAAAGCACGTATAAAACCAAACTGTATGCTAAACGACTTGCTTGATTATCACAGAACGTTTTGCATTTGTAGAGCTTTCCAACTGAATATCATAGAGCTCTTTGGCAATATTAATGAGCAATGGGAAGAACTTTAAAAAACTGTGTAAGTGACTTAGGGTCCTGTGTCCCAGTTGCAAAGTGACTTGGCACATGGCTCTGAATACTTTCAGGTGGACATGTGGTGGCTTCCTCAGTTCCTGAAAGTTGAGCCCATGAGTATCAACGCAACTGTTAGTCCACAAGGAGGTTTCTCTCAACCTCTGGCACCGTATGCCCCTTTGATATGCATTTGTGTTCATAGCCTAGCTCTCCTGTGCAAAGTATCTAAAAAGAGAAAAAGATCCTTCCCAGGCAGTGTGTGCCATTACAGCCCAAAGCGACAAAGGATGGGTGAGATGAGACAAGGACAGAGTCTGTTTTTAATAAAAGTGAGGTCATTTTCTTCCTCTGTAATGCAACTCCAGAGAAACTGAATTCTAGAAAGTAACTCGGTTTCAATTCAAAGGGCATTTAGCTGGCACGTTTACCTCCGCCTGTTGTACAACCAAGAGGTGGATGCTCTGTGGCAGCTTGGCCAAGTGGTGACCTTGGTGGTGGAGGAGTGGGCACTCACGGGTCCTTCCAGAGGCAGAGCTGGCATTGTGAAGGCTGCTGGCATGTGCTGCTACAACTGCTGCATATAAGCTCTGAGCCTATATAGCTGACATCTGCTTTTGAATAAAACTCTCTGTACTGGAAGCTGACATCAACCCTCTATGCTGCTTTAAATTCATATTCTCCTTGGAAAAAAATTATGTAGTATTTCAGTGCAGGTTTGAATTTTTATTTGTGAGTCTCCTAAACATTTTCCTGCTGCAGTGTAGGCCCTTTTTTTAGTGAGTTTAAGCCTACTGACAGTAGACTGACTTTTCTTAATTATCTTCTCCAGACCCTTTTAAATTAGTCCTCCAGGGGTCTGTGAAGCTCCTATTGAAAATGACAGCTTTAATATTTCTTTACTAAATACTTACAGGGAGTTGTCCAGAGATGCTGATTCACATAAGATAGCTAATTCCTACTGAAAACCAAAATAGTCTGATTTTAAGTGGTAATACATCTGAGGGAACAGGGCACAGTATGGAGGAAGAGGAGAATGGCCATCAGGAGTGACCATGGCTTTGTACATACTGAAAACAGGAGAGTGTGGGAGGGGAAAAAGCATTTCAAAGCACTGAAATTACGCATAAGTGTATAGCTTTTGAATAGCTAATTTTTTATGTCATAAAAGAAAACTGGTTAGGGCTGGTTCCTTTTTTATAGCTCTGTCATAAACTCTGAAAAACGAGGTTTATAATTTATGGTCTGAAACCACCTTAACTATTGCAATACAAACAGCATCACTATACTGCAGTTTATTTCTAAAATGCCTCTGGTGAAAATATTGCAGTGCCATAATTAACTAATACCAAGATCCTGTTTGTGGCGCTTTGTGCTACTTTCTCCAAAAATATGCAGTTAGTATAAATCCTCAAGGCTCAGAAGATGGCAGCGCTTCAGAATAATCTCACATCACCATGTCCGCTAAGACAATCACTAATATTGTTTGTGTGGCTCACAGATCCCATCCCATCACTGCCTGGATTTATGAGGAGGGTATGTAGTTTATATATAGATGTGTGTGTTTCTGTCTACGTAAAAAAAGTACAGAGGAGAACAGCGTGCATGCTGTCTCCTAATTACTTTGTTTTCGGATATCTCAGCAACATTGATCTTTCAAAATGATCTCTTGCTGGTGGCATCAGTTTTATGTTGGAAAATATTCCTGCAATTCTGGCAATGATAAACTAATTACAGACTATACATTTTTAATGATTTAATCTCTTGTCATATTCCTAGAGAGAAGTGATCCCGATTCCAAACAAATCTCCCATGCATGACCAAACACTCATCATGAAATGTATGGTTTTCATTAAACCCTGTTGTTAATACAGGCTTAGGATTGTTTTGTTAAAATGGGGAGAGGTTGGGGAGTAAAAGCATGCTGAAAGATTACTGTAATAATGCTGCAGTAAGCGTTTTGAATCACAGAGGGCTCCCAGCAACATTCCACTGACATGTGCCTCCCATTACAGAAGGCTCTTGACAAGCCATAAGAAACGCCGGAGCCGCCTATGTCAAAGGGGCTTTTCAATATGTGGCAGCTGCCCAGGGAAGTGCTCAAGTCACCAGCCCTGGAGGTACTTGAAGGATGGGTAGATGTGGCACTTAGGGATGTGCTTTAGTGGTGGACTTGGCAGCGTTTGGTTAATGGTTGGACTCGATGATCGTAAAGGTCTTTTCCAATCTAAATTTTTCTGTGATTCTGTGTTCCTTATTCTGTGCTAGAAATCCAGGTTTGTGTCACTCACCCCGTATATGTTAGTTTTAAAGTTTAGAAATAATGATTAAGTAAGTGGTGGGTCAAAAAAACAGCTTCAAGTGATGTTCTTTTTTTTTATGTGCTAAGATTTCTGCTCTGTGAACTGCAGTTACATGAGTGCAGTTTATACCCTGTTGCCACCCCCTTCTCATTGCTGTGTGCATCTGCTTTTTAATCTTGTGCAAAGACTAAAGCGATGTGCTTTGGTCTCTGACTAGAGGCTGAGGGTGGTGCTGCAATGGGGAAACATGAAATGATCATCTTTGCAGTTACTGGAGAGACTGGGTCTGTAATCCTCATCAGTAGCAGCTCCTATAATTGTGCACCAGACCCAGAAATGGAAGAAGTACTTGATTCTCTTGATAGCGCAGATGTAAGAGGTGTTGGAAAGGCGACAGGGAAGAAAAAGTGTTAGAAAATTCTTAGGGGATAAATTACAAGTAATTTCAGTGAGCTGTAAACATTCCCGCCATTTCGCTTGCTTTCCGCTGCCTTTGCCCCTTTCCCAGAGAGCTGTTTGTTGATTTTAATGCTTGCAGTCTTCACGAAGTCTGATGATAAGAAGAGCATTTAGAGGAGGCATTTAAAGCAAATCTTAGTATATCTGGATCAATGGTGTGCATGCCAATACACTGTAAGAATTTGAGTCAGATGCATGCACATTCACATAGCTCATAAAAATCATGGCCTATAATTGCTTAACCCGGAGAAGTGAGTATGTGGAGGGTGAATTAAGGTTCCTGTGAACTTTTTGTGGTTTTCCTGGCACAGCGAGGATGAAACTATTATTATGAACTAGAACTCCAATTTTATTAATGTTCTGAAGTATGGAAGGAAGCAACAAATCTGATTTAAGTGAAGACATTTGTCTTGGCAGTGTGATTTACTCCAGGGTTGTAAATTTGACACGATGGAGACTAAAATGTACTGAAACTTAAATTTCTCCCATATCTCACTCAAAGTCAAATGATTTAAATAGCATGATATGAGAACTGACATGTATCCTTGGATGCTAATATATTTTCTGGTGCTGAAGATTTTAATTTCATGTCTGAGAAAATTTATCAGCTCGAGGACTACACTTTTAGGAAAACAAGGGTCAAAGTTTCAGGGCATGATGTGGGGATGCAGCTATAATGAGTGCATCACCATATTATAATGAGTGCATCACCATATGCTGCAGTGAAGGTTTCCTGCCTGGTAGCCTCCTATCCAAGGTCCAGTGATGATAAAAGAGGTATTATCGAAGGTGAAATCTGCTTTGCTGACACAGATCCTGATAATGCTTCTGTCCTGCAGTGCTCACCATGCTCCTCCCTGGCACTGTGCCTCCTCCATCTCCTGCACTGTAAAAATCTGTTCAGGACAAAACATTAAAACATGTTAAAGGTACAGAAGTGTTAACAAAACAAAATGGAGCTGGGGCTGAGTTATTGCAGGCAAAGGGCCCCAACATGGCTTAGTGCTGAGCATCCTGTCTGCTCTCGTCTGGGGGAGATTTTGTTGCTTAGGTAGCACTACCAGCTCAGGTAAGTGGACTAAACCAAGGTCTCTAACTTAGGACTCTTTACCCTGGGTTTCCTTTTCATTCTTTCTTCCATGATACAGCAACTTGAATCTTCCTGAGGGTCACAGAGTCCTTGGGATCATTTACCCTCTGAAGGGACCATCTCCTTACACCGAGGATTAAGGGTATTTATGTGAACTTCACTCTTCACTTTCACACATGTCAAAGTTGCCTGAAGTTAATTTTCAGGCTTTGACTTTTTGGTAATCAGGGAGACTTTTTTTTTCCTGACGAACATGAATTTAACCCAATGGCTATATGGTTGATTTGGCATACCTTCAATTCTCCTGTTCATTTCCTGAGTAGAAAAATCCCCATATTCTGGAAAAAAAAATCATAGGTAGATCTTAAATTTTTTATTATAAGATAAACCAGTAACTTCTGGTGCCTTGCTCTGTGATTCTGTGAAATGGGATTAATTTCTTAGCAGCACTGGACCTGCTCTGTCAGTTCAATAAAACTAATGTGGACAATTTCACTCTATTACTTTTAAATTAACTCAGCCCATATGACTCTTCCTAATACACTGCCACCTTGTGAAAAACAGGGTTGCATTTTATTGATTCATGTGATAGATGAGAATATTAAGTGTTCCCTGGCAAACAGCACCCCAAACAACACAACGCTCTTAGGCATGCCAGGGCTGGGGAACTAATTATGCTGAGACAGAAGAGGTTATTTTACTCATATGTTGTAAAAGGGAAAAAATATTAAAGTAACTTTATAGCTTAAAAAAACCACACCAGCTCTCCTCCATCCTTCTACTGTCTGGCTGATACATTTTGTCTTGATGTATTTTAAGTTGGTTTCTGAAAATGCAGAATTTAAGAAGATCATTGGGGAATGAAAATAAAGAAACCAAAGCAGGGAAAAGCTCAAGCCAGTGAAAATATAAGGAAATGAAAAGGGGCCCTTGTAACATAACACACCTGATACTTCAGTGTATGCAGTAGCCCTGTTTCCCACAAAGGGAGAGTGACGAACAGGCTTTGCCCCTTCAGAGATCAAAACTTTCCAGAAAGGTTGCTTGTTAAAATTTCACTGAAAAATGAAGTCTGAAAAAGCTGGTGTGATGATCCTTTGAGGTCATTTTAGAGTAATTGTAACAATAATGAATTAAAATGTCACTAGGAGAAATGATTAATTGGAATTGCCTTCATTTTTCTCCTCCATTTGCTCGCATTCCTGTCCTTAGTTCCTCGTACAAAAAAAAAAAATAAAAATAGTAATATCCACTCCTAGCACTGTCTATGAAGTCTTTTATTGCTGCAAAGTGACATATGTGAAGCCTTGCTACTGACATTCATGGACTTATACACCTATTACTTCAATTGCTTTATTAATGTTTTGGCTTTCAGCATAAAAGTTAAAACACTGAAAACCACTGAAAAATTCTGACCATGGCAGTGACATATATCATTCTGCAGCAGGGAGTGCGGGAGCTGTTGGCTTGTTCGTTCTGAGGCAGAAAACCTAATTTTGAGTTATTTTTCTTGCTGCTTGTCCTCATTTAAGGACTAATCAAGCCAGCACACTGTACAAAACAAAGAACAAACATAGAGGTGACTTTTGTTCTGAAGGGTCTTAAACACAAAGCGGGAGTGAATGACAGATGGATGTAATAGGAGCAAGAGAAATTGGGAGCGGAAAGTTTATTTTCATGAACTCTTGCCCGTGCTTGCTGGTTAACTCCTTTAGACGATGAGCTTTAAAATAAGCAGCTGGGCCAGCATCTGAAACCTAAACTTGTGTGGGTGCATCTTCCCTTTCTGCATTTGCCTTTATAAAATCTAGATGGCATTCAGGATTGAAAACTCATCCCAGTATTTAAAAATATATGGTTCTGTATTTCATCAGAAGAACTAGAGGAGAGGAAAAAAAAAAAAAGAAAGCAACATTACAAATAAGTAAAATAAGTAATCTGCTTGTTGCTTTAGGCATATTTCTACTAATTTTAGTTTGTTGTCATTCAGTTTGATTCACTGAACTGATTCAATTTTAATGGTTCACTTATGCATGCAACTACCTGGAAAAAAAGAAAGATTAAAAAATGCCCCTAAAGCAAATCTTACTTAGATTTTGATCAAAAAAAGGATCATAAATAAGCAGAAGGAAGAGCAAAAGCTAAAACAATATGGGACACATCAAGTGGACTGAGAGCAGAAAACAAACATGAGCTACAAAATAGAAGTTAAAAAATAGTACCTAGGGTAAAAAAAAAAAATCAAATGCAATATGTTTTACAATTACACAGGAGAATGAGTTTCTTCAACCTTTAAATTCTTTATTCAGTTAAAGGCACCAAGGCTGGAGGGGTATCTCTTCCAAGGCACCAGCAGTTTCTTAGAGCCCTTGCTGAACGCCGGAAAATTTAGCAACGGGGAGAATTGCATATACTAAGAATATAACATGATGAATATGTTGTGTCACATACATACCATCTGTGAGTTATTCTGATAGACAGAACAGCTTGTCTGCCAAATCCTAAAGCATGGCTTTGATTAGTGTATATGTTGTAAAATAATCATCTTGGGGACCTTGGGTCAATTAAAGTATGATCTTGAACTTGTACTTTAAAGGTCATGCCATCTAGGTCTGGACAGGTAACTCCCTACTTCTGTAATTAGGTCTTTCGTTAATGAGTGCTGTAGAACAGAAGTTTTCACAAATGAGGCTGCCGGCAGTTACCAAGGAGAGGAGAGCATCATCAGCACAGAACTCCTGGAGCACAGGGATGGTGGGTTCTTTTTCCTGTGGACTTCGCGATGGTTGTAAAACGAGATGTTCTGTATCCAGTGCATGATAGTGGAGGACTTAATGAGGAGGGGAGTTTGAAAGTTGCTGGGGATGCAGCTGCTCTAGAAGAGGTGTCCTGTGCATGGTAATGGGTTAATCATCTGCACAGCTCTGTAACTCATCTGCTTGGGTGGTGGTCACAATGTTCCCTACTTCTTGGCCCCATTGCGGGTGGGAGGATGATCAGCATCTCGCAGATTTGGTCCTTGCTATTCTGTTTTTACTATTGTTGGAGGTTAATTTCCTATGTTATCATTTACTTGAAGTTGTTGAATGTTAGCCTGGGTTAAAACAACAACAACAAAAAAACCTTCTTTTTGTGCAATAACATGATTCAGCTGTGATGGCTGCTGCAGTAAATGTCTTATAAAAGAGGTCCCTTCCTGAGCTATAGTGCCCATAAATATTAGCTTTATTTTTATAAGTAGTTGCTTTTTCAGCAGCAGAGTAGCTGTAACCATAAAAATGCTTAATAAGAAATGCTTTCTCAATAGCTGTTTATATGGTTAAACATTTTAAAAACACCATTTTGCATTTCCTGAATAGCCCTTAACATTAAATGTAAGTTCTAAGCAATTGTTTTTCTGTGGTTTGGGGATTTTCTGCCTTTTTTTTTTTCCTTTTGAAGCTACTGAGAGTCTCTGAGTGTTGAAGATTTAGATTTTGAGAATGAAGAAACTCTGTGCACATCTTCTCTCAGCAAGCTGTGTTAATACACACGTTGCCAAATGGAGGCGAGGCAGTTTCAAAAAATGAACTTGCTGTTTCTAATTGGTACCTGTTCTGAGTCACCCTGACTCACTGTTGTGGTTTGAAAATTGCATTTTCCTGTCTTTCACCCTTTTCCGTGTTGCATGAAAATAATAGAGAAAACAAATAAATTCAGGCTGCCTTTTGCTAATTACATGGAGTGGCGTGTGAAATGTGGTTCAAGTGCCTTTCTCCATGGGCTTCAGCGTGAGCAAGCAACCAAAAATCCTGGCATGTCAAATCCCTTTCACCTTTCTTAGTCCTTCCATGGGTGGAGAATCTCCGCACCTTTCTGTAGCTCTTTGATTGGTATAAAAAGCTGCGAGCATTGCTCACGACTCTCTGCAAGCGGAGCAGAAATCCTGTTAAGTGATTTGTGACTCATCTAGTAGCACTTCTCCGTATTCAAGGTTTAAGAGCTCCCCAAGCCTGGAGAAACCTTTTAAGCGTAGCAGACTTCAGAGCGGGTAGGGACAGACTTAGTCGAGTCTGCCATTTGAGTCCAGTCCCAGGGCACATGGTGCTTTGCTGTATGAAAAGGAAATGATCCAACTGAAGCCTCTACAAAAATGATACCCTACCCTGTTCTGGAAGTGCGATCGTTTGTAAGCTTTTGCAGAGAGAGAAGAAAAACCTATTTGTAAAAGTTTCACTCTGTGTGTTGAAAGTGTTTTATTTTGGAGGCTGCATTAAAAGAGGAAAAAAATTGGTCATTAGCTAGAAACTTATCACTTGATAACCAGAAGGCACAGTGAAACTGCAAAACTCATTTCCATTGTCTGTTTGATTTGATCCTATAAAAATCATGACAATGAACACAAAGCAAGCATAATATATTCTTTCATTATGCTTCCATATTTATTTTGTATAATAGGCAGAAAAAATAAGTATGTCTTTAGCAGTTTCCACATTTAGAATATAATTGATGATTAATATATAGATACATACTTAAATAAAGTTATGTATAGATAGTATGTTTTCACTTTGGAGGGTTTTGTTTCACACATTCATGTTTTAAATCAGCATTGTTTCCATCAGAGGTTGTGATCTTTCCTGAATAATACCTTTAAAGAAAAACTTTATTCTTAGTGGCATGCAGAAATGTCTAAGTTTCCTTCAGTCACACAGGGTAAGTCAGTAGCTGTCCTGAATAGGAAAGGTGATCAGAACAAAGTCATTGTGATGTTCTATTAGGTTTCACTTGCAAAATACCCAGAAGATCACCAGGTAGAAGCTGGGGTTCCTTATGTTCTCCGTGGTGATTTTTATAGCATCAAATCAAATAGTGTAAATGAATGTTGTGGTTTCACTGCTTCTATGTTCCCTCCCCCCCTATTTTTTTGCAGGGTGCAGTAATTGTCACAAATTCTGCAGAAAATTTCCAATCAGATGTATTTTCTAACAAGTGGGCCCACCTTGAGTGCCATTGCCAGCAACAGATCTTGGCAGCAAGTCCTTAGGGAAAGAGTTGTTCCTCAGGCTTTTCCTGGACAGGAGACCAGCTCTTAAAATGAATCGGTAGTAGGTGCAGATATAAGAGTATTAGGGTCATATGCCATAATCTGGTATGAAAAATGCTACAGCTTCTATCTGCAAATGCCTTGGCTACAGCACAGTGTAAACGTAAAGAGAGGAAAAGGTTTTACATATTCCGGTTGGGACAGCATGGGAAATGTGAATTCCCACAGATAAATGAAGATGTTAAAGTCAGATCCAGTTAGAGAGGAGACCAGTTCTGTGGAAGACCATGTGTTATGGAAAATGTTCTAGTCTGGCATCAAAAGAACTTTCTAAAACTATGTCTTAAAATATGCGCTCAACTCCAGAATAACAGATGCTTTCCACTCCAGATGCAGTATATTGGAAGAAGTCTGCGTTTTTTTAGTTGCTGCTAAAATAATGTCTATTGCATTTCAGATTGGAGACATTTTGCAATTCAGGAAGAAGTTCCCCAGATGGAAGGATGTGAATTATTTATACAATGTTTATCTCAGGGTTTACTTCCCATCACAACCAATTAAGGCTATTTCATTTCATTAAAACTAACGTTTTCACATTGGGGAAATCATTTATCTAAGGAAAACGTTATGGTTTCCACTCCTTAAAAGCTTGGAAGCTTCCATCAATCATATAATCTCACATTCTTCTGAAAACTTACAAGATGGGAAAGTAGAGACATTTTTCTGTATTAAGGCTTGCCAGATTGAATTATAATTAATTGGAATTTAACAAATTAAGATCTTCATTCTTTTCTTCCTACTTAGTAGGAAACGATGGGGTTCAGAAGTAATGTCCTGTGACCTCAGTCTTGTAGTCCCTGGACAAGCCTCAACTCATTTTTATCTGCAGAAAAGAAACCTTTGCTCTCACTGAATTGTCTTAGGAATATTTTCTGCACAAGCAAAGACTGAGATTAAGCCTCATAGAAACAGCATGTATTGTGAAATAAAATTCACTGCTTGGTATGTAACTGCATTTAAAGCAGCTGTATTTGTATGGCAGTGAGAAATCTAATTCTTGTCTTGGCTCTTCTCCTGCTGCCAGTGTCCAGGTGTGACTAGTGCAAAATGCACCGTTAGCTACCTGTTATAGCCAAGGCATTAAACTGAAAGGTTGTCTTAGTATTAATTTCAGTACTATTTTCCAGTTGAGATACTGCCAGGTCTCACTGAGATTCGGTTAGATAGTCTCGTGTATAGACCTGCTCTAAATGAGTAGCATCAGTCTTGGGGAAGAGGGGAAGGGAGGAAGCGAGCCCCTTACTGTCACTTGACAACTTCATTTCAATTCTTGCCCCTAAGGAAAAAGGGGCAGGAACTCCTAGAAAAGCCGTATTTTGGAATCCAAGGAGTTAGGATCTGGTCAAACAAATCACTGCCTGTCACTGCTTTTTTGAAAGACTAGAGTGACAAGGGTACCAATCTGTGAAATATGCTAGGAAAATACAGGTGAGAATAAGGAAAATAATGGGTATGCAGCTTGATCTTGGTCTATGATGGGTTTAATATTACAGAATATGCTGTAGCTAACTTTACTGATGGCTCTTTGTGAGGTCTGGATTAACAGTATGGTGTTAAGAATGTTAAAATATCGATTTGATCTTGCGGTGGACAGGATTCCTGCATTATCTCCATCCTCTCTGGGGACAGTCATTAACAAAGGCCTTCAGAAGCTATTCAAGACTAGTTTGCAAACAGCTAAATATCTCAGGGTTTTATAAGCAGGCTGTGGCGGTCTGACAATCACTTATTGTAATTTCACGCATTTAAGGGGAAATAAACATTGTTTTTCACGGCATCCTGCTGAAAAATAATCTATTGTTTCCCTAAGCTTGTAGGTGTATGTGTGTGTTTATTTATATGGAAGCTCTGAATCTTTTAAAACCATATGCATATAACTACTATTTCTCAGTGAGATACGACAAAATTGTGCATGTGATAAAGAGGATCTAACAGTGGGTGAAATTTCTTTATATCACAGATTTAGTAAAATGCCTGACATTATTACCGTGGAGGAAAGTTCATCCTTATTTATGCCTTGCTGCTGTTAACATGGAAAAGAGCAAGATGATAGTGATTACAAACTCAGATTTGTATGTGACTGTAATTTGGTTGTGATGTGGAAGGAAAGAGGAGGAAATCTCACCTAAGTTGGCTCCAATAGTTTGTTACGTTACGCGTTAGGTCTTCTTTAAACCATCTTCTCCCAGAAATGTTTGCGTGTGTAGTTAGGCCAGAGAAAATCCAGATAAATTCTTGCCTCTTTTTTAAGATTCTTTTATCTGAGCTGAACATACTGTGCAGAAGTCCTGTGGTTTGCTGGCTTCTGCGGCTGCAGCATCTTTTGAACCAGACTCCATGTCTGTGGGGCTGGATCCTGTACAAACACCGAGCGAGGAGGCCACCCCAGGTATGAGTAGTTTACAAATGGGTGGCTTCAAAGTGAGCTTCCAGCAGTGAGCCCTCGCTCCCACTGACCATTGATTTTATTCGCAGCTTCCAGCTTCTAAGATTTAATCCCTGTCTAGCATAGCACCGTTTTAACTTGGTTTATCTGTGTGGAGGTAAAAAAGGAATATCTAAGTGATGCGATTAAGATAATGTACCGAAACCAACAGATTGTGCCGTGTTACTCTGCTTGTAACTTACTGCATTCATCTGGCACTTGTCAGGTTGCACTGGTCAAACACTTTACATTCTGGAAAGTCAATTTAATAGTGGCAGGAGTCAGTATTTGTGTCTGTGAACACTCTTGCATTTGTCTAGAAGATTAAATGTGATTTCATATAGTATAGCTTGTGTAATTTTTTTGTTGTGGAGGGTGTTAGTGTTACAAGCTTTTGAACATCTGCAGGTGGGAGTGTGACTTCTGAGGAGTGAGTGACCTGTAGTTATGGAAATCCCAGGTCTGGAACCTCACAGGGTGGGTCCAGACATCAAAATAATAAAGTTGCTGTATTGAGGATGTAGTCTTCCTCCATATCCTCTCTTACTGAACCATCATTAACTGAAATGCTAAGATAGCGTTTGCAGGAGGTTTTATCTGTACAAACTTACATCTGAATACACCAATGCTTTGTTCCAGCAGGTCTTAGCATAACAGCTCTAGAAGCTTCTTCCGCGTGAGGCTCTGAACATTATCTTAGCGTTTATTGAATCTGAATTAATTTCAGGGTGGGAAGACACAGTGATTTGCTACTGGTGTTTCTCTTGATGACTTACTGACCCACAGTAACTGAAGCCTAGTATAATATAGTTGTTTGGAGGCCACATTTAGGTCCAGGACACAAGATTACATCTGGTTTAACTGTGGCCTTGTGTGGCCATATCCATCCAGTTCTATTCCTGGGGTGGCCATAGAAGAAGTGCTTGTGACCGAACCACACACACAGACTGTTCTTCCAGGGTTTTCAGACCTTCCTTCTTTCACACAATGGGGTTTAGCAGAACAGCCACACAGCTTTATTTAGTATTCAGCTGGGCTTCAATTGTCAGTGAGATACTAATGGAAATTTATCGCATGCTGAACCCAAAGTGACATATATATATGTTAAAATGCTGTGTTTTATTGCACACCTAAAAATACTTCACTATCCTTACTTTTTGAGCTTTTTTTTATGTAAAGTCCTCGATCATTGCTTAAAATCTGGCACGTCTGTATTAATCTTTCTCTTTTTTTAATGTAACTTTTTCTAACGGGGAAGAAAGTACAATGGAAATTTTTGATCACAAAGTTATCAAATAATTAATCTTATTTTCATTTGTCATTCAAAGCAGAATTAAGTACAGGGGCATTTCATGATGCACTGTCAAATGATGATAAAACTACTTGATAGTGGGGATCAGATAGTCAGCCACTGCAAATTGGCTTTATTGCAGTAATTTTAACTTCTGCTTTCTCCGTATAAAGAAATGGCCTCTTCTGTGTATTACTGATGGCTGCTTTTGAAATTAAGCTGGGACACTGGGTGAACTAGCATGAAGGTAAACATGATCTGACATGGTTTGCTTTGAAGAGCTCATCACCTCTAAAGGGTTCTAAATCCCCCTGAGAGGTAAAAGGGTATCAGAATGAGGAGACGAGTATTTTTATGCCTTTTGCTTCCATCTTTTTTGCTCTCAATTGTGAAAAGACAACCTTCTTCCCATGCGACACGCTGAGTCACCCCATTCACAGACCTCTGGTGACCAGAGAATGCAAATTTCTTTCCCTAGGGTCTTTTATTAGCGGTAAGTAATATGCAAGCAGGTGAAGTTTTAGGAAAAAAAATCTTTAGGGAGCATGAATAAAGGCCAATCTTTTATATGAACAAGAGGTCTGCATTTTCCTGATATTCTGGAGTTTTATGTGTTACACAAAGGCAGGTTCATCTGAAAACTCTCTCCCCAGTCATGCCTAATTCACTGGTGTGAGTTTGGATTCAATACTTTTTCTGTTCCTTGTATTTTTCTGCTCAGCACTTCTTCCCTGGAATGACAGAGGGATGTTCTGGAGGGACAGCCCAATTATTCCTCGCAAGTCAGTCCATAAGGATTATGGCATTTTCAGGAGTTCCCACTTCACCATCCCACCTAGTTATTCTTCCTCTGATATGTTTTGCTAAGACAGCTTTCCCTGTGAGTCTGAGAACTAATTTTGCTTGTAAAAGACCTTTGCTGATGTCTGGAAGAACAAATTTGCATACTCTGCCTTATTAGAGCAAGGAGGAGGGGCTACCCTCTGATTTTCTTTTCTAATTGTCTTTGAAGTCCAGCTAACAGGTGAGAAAAATCTGGCCTATTCCTCATGCACACAAGGACTAAAATGGAATGTAATGTATTTATCACCATCTTCGTTACGTTTCTTAGTGATTTAATAGTCCCCAGAATTGTTCATTTCTTAAGAGCTATGTGCTATTAAACGGAGGCATTATTTAGCAATTGGTGCTGTCTCAAGAGGATAATTACTCAGAAGTATCTATTTGAAAATTCATCTACTGCTAGTTGTATAAATGTCTACAGTGCCTGAAGTATTTAAATACTGAGAGGAGGCTTTATGATTAAAGTTACCATATTACAATATTTAACAGAATGGTGGATTTCCATTAATATTGTGTGTGCTCAGATCCAAATGCTGGTATTTTCTCAGTGACTCGTGGGAATCCACACCTACTGATACCAGTCCCGCTGAGTAAAAGACAGTTGGGTATGTTGTGTGTCGTGGTGCATGCCCGGGTGCAGAAGTGAATGCGGTACAGCTCTTGAGTCAAAAAAGCCCCGGCTCACCTGTGTACAGCTCTGCTGGGTATGGAGGGAATGTGACAGCTGCTGAAATGCCTGCTGCCCATGCCAGACGTGATGATGAAGTGTTTTGTGAAGGAGGACAGGGAAGGTCTTCAATGTTTGATCCATACCAGTGAAAATAAGAGGGTCTCTCTTTAACTTTGACATCTAATTGCAAAGGAACTTGTATGGGTGCAAAGTCTTTGAGAACCTGAGCGAGCGTTCTGGTCTTGATGAAATTGGTCAATGCGCTCTGAAGTTATTATAAGGGACTGACATGTCATATGCAGACACACACACAAAGCAGGATCATATAAATCTCATTTTCTAGTTCAACTAGGTTAAAAAGAAGATTCTGAGTATGCACATATAGTAATGAACATTAGATTAATTATTGCCACTCAAGGAAGCGTTCCTGGAGTCCTTACAAAGAACTCTCTGAACACGTGAGCTCAGTGCTCAGCAGTAGAAAAAAGGCAAATAGGAAGATGAGAAATTATTAGGAAATTAGTACAAACAAGAGGAAAAATCTTTATTCCATGGTACATATGACTCGGGCAGTTCTGATTGCCGAAACTCAAAAATGCTTTGTACGTGCCAAAAACATAGAGGACCTTCCATGAAATGAAACACCTTCCTTGAGACAGGAATCAAAATAGTTGTGACATCTCAGCTTAGAAAAGGTGACTCATGGCACATGATTACAAAGCTCCATGAAATCTCAAAAAAGTTAAATAGATGTTACTTGTTATACTTCACCATATGAATAAGGATCGTGAGCCCAAAAAGGCAGAAGGTGCACATTCAACAGAAAGGAACATTTTTCATGCAGTGCATCAAAGTGCATGAATTGTGGAATCCCTTGTGAAATGATCTTTCAGTGGGCAGCAGTAAATACAGGTTGGAAAGAGGATTGAACAGTTTTGGACAAGCCAGTCGAAGGATGATCCTCGTGCAGCTTCCAGCTCAGAAAGGCCTCTGAGGCTCATTTGAAGCCGCAGAGCTGTAGCCAAGGGGACAGTTGCTGCTTGTCCGTGTAAACGCTCACTGTCTCATTTTTATTTTTCATGGTGCTTGGTACTTGAGACAGGATACAGAGCAAGGTGCACCTGTGGCCTGAACCAAGTGTTTTTATGAGGGCTCTCCACGGCTATATTGATGCAGCCTTGGCTGTCAGACAACATCTGTGGCAACGCTACTCTAGAAAAGATCAGTATGTGGCATTGTTAAGAAACTCTACAGGAAGAGGGCAGATGGAAAGAATCTAAAATACATGAAGATACCTTTCCGAGGTATATGTTTAAATGAGAAGGGAATGGAGCTGGAAACTAGCAGATCAATACTGTTGTTTTGTAAATCACCGATGGACGTTATTAATGGGTGCACTTGTGCCATCTGTAGCCCTTGGCTGGCAGTCTGTGTGAAGGAAGCGCTTGAGAGTGAAAGGGCCAGATGATGTATTGGTGAAGGGAAGGAGATAAAACGCAATGTTTGCAATTTCATGTTCTCCTGGGATCTCTAGACCCCGTAATACCACCACACCAACCACCACGTGACTGGGTGTTCTGGGAAGACAGTCATGATCCTGAACGTGTTTTGACCTGCTCAGAGCAGCAGTGTGGGAAGCTACCAGAGCTGCTGCTGACTTTGCCTAAATCTCCTTTGCCATGAGAGATAGGGATGCTTGTCTCCTCTTTGTTTGTCCTTTTCTTCTCCGATCTCACTTCTTTTCCTTCCTATCTCACTTCTTTCCCCCTTCTGTTTAATACAAGCCTGTGATGCCACGGCCAGTGAGGCCGGGAAGAGCTGTGCCCTTTGCCACCTGACGGGAGCTACCGCCTGTCGGAGTGCCTGGTAACAGCCGCTTTCATTGCCTGTTTTCTGTGGGGATGAAGTTGCAAGTATCAGTCGCAGAAGCCATGTTATCTGTCTGTGCACTTTTTTCACTGGTACTTTTTTGTAAGTTAGGTCTGGACTCCAGAAATACCTCTAGCCTATATCACCTCTTTTTCTGAATAATATTTTTCACCACATTTAATGCCATCCAAAGATTGACCTTGTGAGAAAAAACATCTGCTAACAGAAATGGGGATAAGGCATATGGTGAAGCTTGAAGATTTAATTGTTTATAATTTAAATTCATTATTTTTCTGCACTGTTCTTAACTTTTATCCTGTATCTTTAATAAAGGGTTATAAATATGTTTAAACCATTAGTGTTGCCATGGAGCTGAGCAACCTGGGTATGTGCTCTCGACTCAAACCAAGTTTGACTGTTCAGTATTACAGACAGGGTCATGTTAACACCTTAGCCTATGACTCTTCGTACTCCCTTTTATTAACATGAGTGAGCCAATATGTTGGATGCTTTTCCCCTAGAGTCACAGTCTCTGCTGCCGGAGGGCAGAATGAGGCTCTGGGTCACTGGTGAATACTGTCATATGAGCAGGGTAGTTCAATTCCCTCAGGATCAAGTGGATGACATTGCAGCTGTTGGATTCAGGTCGCATTCACCACCTTTTCTGTGTAGCTAGAAGACCGAGATGCAGGCTTTTAGTCAGTGAATGTGGGGATTATTGAGTAAACACAAGACTTTCTTATCTAGGGCTCTGATTACAAACCTGCAATATTTCTGTCATAAATTGACCTGGAAGGCTTCTCTTAGTGAAGTGTTAGCATTAGATGCTGACAGCCTTTGGAGTGTGTGTGTTTGATGGGTGATGCTGTGGAAGAAAACCAGGTACGCTGGATTAAAGAATGAAGCCAGACGGGGTGGAAGAGGAAAACACTGAAAATAGGACTGAAAACTGAAATAGGGCATGAACCTTCTATCAGAGACAACAGACCCTGACCCTCTGCAGCGAGCATGACTGCTCCTGCGGTGCCGACACAGGAGTCAGGAGGTGATGCCTGGACCTAGTTCAAGAGAGAAAACACTGTGATACGAGCATGACCTTTGAAACATGCTGGGGTGTGATTATTTTGTGCATCTGCTGAGGAGGACCCTGTTGTTCTTTTTCTGAAACGCCCCCAGTAACAAACAGTAGCACATTGGTGATGTTTGCCAGTTGAGTGAGAAAATCATTATCTTCTTAAAACCAGACATTTTGGAATATCCTCTGGCTATGCCCTCTTAGGTAGCCGGTTATGATCAAGGGTTAAAGCACCTTTTGTATCATGTCTTGTTACTATGTAGTAAGTTAAATTTAAAATTCTCTTTGAAATACTATTCTGGGTTTAATCTCCTTTCAATATTTAAGTGCAGCATATGCTCAGCTTTTTCTAAACCTTTACTACAATAATAGGAAAGTTTAAAATTTAAATCAAGGCTTTAATTCTATTCCTTGAGCCATGGTGTATTTTAAATAGGTGGTGGTATATTTGAACAATCTGTTCGGCAATACCTTGATGACCAAGACTGAGATTTATGAGTTTTATCTCAGACTTGTGATTCATAATGCTTCTTGTTATAAATAGGTTAAATGAAAGAAATATTAGAACATAGGCTATAAACAGGCTCTTAGATGAATCAGTGATTTGTAAGTTAATATGAGAATTTTTAACTTCAGTGCCACACTTTTAATGTATTTCAGGCTTCTTGATCCAAAGCTTACTTTATATTCTGAAGGTGTGCGATTGTTTGCTGTAATCTCAAGAGAAGATAAGCATGACATCTGGTTCACACCTGTGGTTTTAGGGATAAGAGCATAGCTGGTTTATGTATGATTCAGGGCACTCTGTTGAAATCGCAAGGAATTTGACTCTTTGAGGCCCTTTGTCCCTAGGTTTTTATATTATACTTGCTTAAAGTAAACATGAAATATAGGAGTCTTCTCTGAGTAGGCATTGAATAGACTGTTTATTCCAACCTATGCCTGCTACCAGAAGGGAAATCAGTTATGCAGGTTAATTACCAGATTTATGATAAAGACTTTACTTGCGCAACTCCCGTATTTCACAAGTTCCATTGAGGCATTTCGTGCTGTGACAGAACAACGCCAGGAGAGGTGAATGTACTGGTAACACGTACAACAATGTGGTTTTGTACAGCGGGCGATACCCTCCCTGCCCCAGCCCTGGCCCCGGGCAGCGGGGGACACGTTCTCCGTGTTACGTGATGGGGAAAGGCTGCACCAGTTTGCAGCATTTCCAGTTTCTATTCATGGTTGCAGGCACGACTCAAGTGTCTGGGGCTGGTGGAGACGGCAGCGGCATGAGCAAGAATTAATTTGGTTGGGCATTTCTAGAGCCAAAGACACCCACAGTCTGGAGAAAAGCCAGCAGCTGTCCTACTGAAAACCAGCACTTAGATGGTGTCAATTACCCAGGTGATTTGTTCAAATGTGAGATGCTGAGGCAGAAGAGGTGCTTTCAGAAATACAGTTGTGAGCCAGGGTGGAAATGCAAGTCTTTGGCTTGAGACTCATTTTTGTTATTAAAATGTAGAGTAGAGGGAAGGGATGAAGCTGGCACAGAGCCTGTCTGAGCAGGGACACAACTGTGCATGCCTCCCAAAAGGCAGCGTATACTGAAAACTGTACTAAATAAAAAAAAAAAAAGCCTGTAATATTTGGACTCAAATGCCAATCCGGTAGCACTGCTGTGTTCGTCAGGAGGCCAAAGAAGTTCAACATGCTTCTCTTTCAACATCAATGGGCCCTTAAAAAATTGGAAGTGTTAAAGCTGAGAGGTTGTTTTATTCACAGTATATAAGGTCATGCCACAAGCGAGCAGCAGAGTCAGATGCACCGGGGGAGTCTTGACACAGCATCTGCAGGCAGGTACCAGCGTGGGAGGGGGTGCGAGATAGATTTGTTTATCTATAGGCATGGAAGAATAACTTTGACATTTAGCAAAAGACCATTACAGAATGTGTTTGCAAATGTGTTTGCAGATGTGACAGTGGACAAGGTTTTTTTCACTTTAAAAGGCTACACAATTTCTAGTACTTCAACCATTCCGTCACTTTTGCTGCTTACTTGAATATCTTGCTGTGCTGAAGTCCAGTTTTGGTGTTTTGTTTGTTTGTTTTTTCTATTTGCTAGTGTTAATTCAGATTTGTGTGCTTAACAATCTGGTGCCGTTAAGGTGATATATTCAGCTACTCTGTGTGTGTGTCTGTACACAAAGTGGCTAAGCCAAGAAGTTTACAAATTTCTTAACACTGCACTTCAGATATGTGCAGCCTTCACTTTCTACTCTGGTAAAACAGCCAGAGGATAACGGTGAAGAAACCTAGAAAATTAGAGACAGTGTACAGAGATACTACGTGCAAGGTTTTCCAAGAGTCTGAGGAATTTGGTAGTGCCCCATGGTAGGGAAGGATTTCAATTTCAGGTATTTCTCAAGAGATCCTGAGTTTTAGAAGGGATATAATGTACTCAGTCCTGGAACACATGCATTAAGCAGTTGCATTGGAAAAATCCCTCTGGTGTTCAAACAGGAAATCTGTGGCAGAACTAGTGCTGTCCCAGGGCTGTCCCACCTTCCTCCAGGAATCTGCAAGTAGCTACTGAGACCCTGCTTGCTTTATATTTGAGATTATGATGTTGCCTTAAATAGATATGTATTCTGCAAAATATGGGAAAGCCTGTATTATTTTTACCCTCTGTTGTGAAGCCTTCCAAGTCGGCTCTTCTCTTGGGCTGGTTCTGCTGTAATTGCCCATATACTTTGCAGTTCATAAATAAAAATAACTCTGCAAGTGTACAGCCCGAAGGATTTAACATCCCCTCAGAGATAGGAATGGCCTTTCGCCCAGCAAAATGCTTCTGAAAACGTGCCCCATCTGCTGCATGGCTTTGAATCCAGAGATGCAACAAAACTATAAATATCTCAAAATTTGTTCTGAGGCATTTTGAAGATCATTAAACCTCATGGCAGAGCTTGCCTTCTCCCATAAAAAAGAAAAAAAAAATAAAGAAAATAACCCCCACACCAACAAATAAACCACACAGGACATTCTGAATTCCACAGTACTAAAAGAATAATTTGAGCTGAGATGTGAGCTCTCAGAGGAATGAATACTTGTGCTAGTGCATCTTTAAAGTGAATGCTGTATGAAATTGTATTAATCACACATGCTAGGAAAAGTGTGCTTTTGTAGGATTTATTTTTAAAGTGCAGCTCCTTTCTTTTCTCTGAAGAATGCTGGAGAGGTTTTGCTAGGAAATCCCAGCAGTTCTCTCCATTCTGGAAGCACTTATTGGTATTTAAGAAAGTAAATCGATTCTTAAGTACGCACAGTTTGGGTATTTTGAAGTTGGAAACTTTCTTCAGTAGTTTATTTCTCCTTGTAGGAAGACTGTGAGAAATGGATGAAAACAACATCTGAAACAGTCACTTTTAGGTTTAATTCACAGCTATTCTGTTCATACAGTCAGTCCATCCGGCTTATTTTTAGTTGTTGTGACATTTGGTGCTTAGCCACTTCCTAAATTGCCTGTTTCAGTTTTCACCCCTTCCAGCAGCTAAGTATTGCTTCTAATTTTTCCATTCGGACAGTTTTAGAACGCAAGGTTTGCCTCTTGCTGAAACGGGAGTCTCAGTGTTGCATGTTCCTGCGTGTATGCACTTGCAGTCATTTGGAATATGCCATAGTTAGACAAAGCCACTGTGGGCGAGGCTTGGAATGACTTATTAAATAAATCAAAAAGTCTCTGGCAGAGTCAGAATCTGGTAGCAGAGATTAAGACCAGTGAATAGACCCCAGGTGACCTCCAGGAGCCTGGGAAGATGCCCTTGGGTGTGTGGATGCAGCACCTTGTAATAAGTGTCTGTGCCAAACTCCTGAGACATCAGCTCTGTGTCAGATATGAGCTGTTCAGCACTTGGTACAAGCACTAAGAGGTGATGTACTTTCTCAATGAGGTACTTGTGTGACTCTTCCCTAATTGCAGTATCAAGCAAATGAACCACCACTCCCAAGTTTTTTTTTTCTCCACCACCACTCCAAATTGTAGGTTTTTTCACGTTTTTCAATTGTTTGTCATTCTTCCCATTTATTTCCAATCTTTCCTATTCCTCTTCATAAAACATACCGTTAAAGGAGTGATGGGCAATGGCCACAGTTTACGCATGAGGAAATGAGGCCCAGAAATGGGCAGTGATTTGTGCAAGACAGCAGACACTCTCTAGTATTCTGGGAAGATGAGCCTTTGCAGTCCAAGGACTAGTAGGTTGCTGCTTCTTCTCAAGTTACCAAAAGGCCTGATTTATAAGAAATACTCGTACCCAAAAATCAGAATAATGAGCTATTTGTCTCTCATTTGGTTTTATGGGCTGCTTAATCTTTTCAGGAGGGAAGGTACTTCGCATTTTTAAGGTTTTTCTCACAGATATGAAGGCAACAACCACAGTGATTTTTAAGTTACAGTGAAGGTCCTCCTGGAATCACTACATTCCAGGTCCTTGGACTTCAAGTGAAATACCACGTGTCAGGAACCCTCTGATGGACGGGTCCAAATGAGCAATGCTGTGTGCTGTAATCTTTTATTCTTTTTTTGTTGTTGTTTTTACCTCCTCCTCTCCTTCAATCTCTTCTGTCCCTTGGGCGTGTGGTTCACATCCTTTTTACGAGCTGATTGAGCATCCTATTGTACACTTACCACCCACGTTCCCAGAAAAAGAGTCTCCTAAATTTGTGATTCTAACAAGATGCTGTGATGTATCTGGATACACAGGTATAATTACCACAGGATGAAGATATTTAAACATTTTTAGAAGACAAGAAAAGGAGGAAAGTTTCAAAAAAGCCTCCTGCTCACTTTGCTTCAATTCTTGTTTACATTTTAGTATTAAAGTGTTAGTATTATAATTTCCTGTGTTTGGAAGGAGGTCAGATATGAAACAACACTTGTAACAAGGAAGAGGATCAGAAATTAAAGGCATTGCATGGGGAGGTAATAACCATAGCTCTATAATTCAGGAGTCTTGTGTGTTGTGAAAGAGAAGACTTGCTGCTGATTTTTTTGTTGGTTTTGAATGATTTATAACATTTTACTTGTGGCGGAGTGTTGCAATCTATGTTGTCATGGAAATTCTATTGAATTTATAGTTCCATTTATCCAAAACGATTTTGCAGACTTCATTTCATGGTGAATCATATGGCTGTTACTCGGAGTACAAAGCAATTGCAAAAAAGTTTCATGTTATGGAAAGCATAAACACTGAAACCGTTATTTTCATATTATGGAAATACAAATGAATGCAACATACAGCTTTTTAGCATCAAATATACCTTCATTGTGTAATGACTCGGTGTATATACATGAGAGTGGATTTTTCTTGTTTGGGACAGGAGCAGGCCTGGGGGCTATTTATTTCTGGCAGTAGAAATCAGACTCACCAAGGTACTTCCCGCTTAACATTCAGGACTTAACACTTGAGATACTGAGTGAAATGGCCAAGATCCAGCAAGACACTGAAGCCCAGGGCAATCCTACGAGCATCGTGTTGCCTCCCGGTTCCTACCAGGCTGTTACTGGACCACTCGCAGGTTTAAACACTGCTCAGGGTTAGGAGAAGAATGTGCAGCAACTACCAACTTTTGGGTTGAAGAGGACTATGAAATCATTTAATCTTGACTTATAACATAGATACACCTACTGTGTTGTTTGTAGACAACAAAGCAATAATTAATGCCTACTATTAAAAAAGATTAAAGGGCAATTTAACATAATTCTAAGGCATGCGAAAGTCTAAATTGAGTTAAATTTTGTTATTTCACTTGCATGATCTTTGCTCTTCCTGTTGTTTCAACTCCTTTTATTTTTCCAGCCTAGCATTGTATTTATTATCAAGTTGCAATTACTTGAGGGCAAAGACCCCGTCTGACTCTTTGTTTTGCAGTTTACCCAGCACACTTATAGGCAATGTGAAAGACTAAATTATGACATTCAAAGTACATCTTTGTACCTGCCTAGCTATAGTTAAAAATTCACTGATGAATAATAGACTAGGCAGGAAAAACATGCCATTATCTGCTCCTGTTCAACTTTATCTTTTAAAAAGAATGCAGTATACTCTATGTTATTACATCAAGCTCTAGTAGGAGAACTGGAAAACATCACGATTTGCTCTTCCCTCCCCCCTTTTCTAAGCAGATTTAGAATATGTTATAAATGATAAGTTTCATGGTTTTTCTAAAGAGAATATAATGAGAAGTCAAACATCAGACTTTATTACCCCAGTGTACATCTCACACTCCAGTAAACACACAGACTGCAGGACAGTTATTCTGAATTTTCAGTACTGCAGTGAAGATTACATTATGTCTGTAGAAAATTTTTATTCCAGCCAAATGGATCACATCATCCAGTTCGCTAGAAATCTATGCACATATTTGAAGCAGAAATAAGTTACATACGGGCTTTCAATTAAGAAAAATCATGTATGATTCGTAGTCTGAGCACAGAATTTGGTTTTGTGCGAGAGTTTTTAAATCCAGCTGTAAATGTGGCTGAGAATGATTTATTCTTACAATATAAGCAGCCAAGGTACTAATTAAGGATTCGTATATTCAGTAATTAACTTCGTTGTTTAAAGCAAGCATTTAAAAATTTTTGTTTTGCCACTCTGCACAGATTTGCAGTCTACCTGTGATGCCTGTGTGTTTTGCTCTTCTGAAAATACTCTCAGTCTCTAAAGCAGCACATAATAAACCACGTATCTGTTGCCTCTGCGTCTTGCCGCCTGATTCATCAAAAAATTGGCTGGCCTATAAAATCTTTTTTTTTAAGCTTTAAATTGCACGGTAGTCCTTGGATTGCTGGAAGGAAATGAGCGGAAAGCTAATTCTGATGATCTTCTCCCTTCCACCAGAATTCTGGTACTATTGAATATTCTGTACTCCACATCTGTGACAGCACAATGAGCCTTTGTTCATTTTTTAATCTGAAGAGAAATCTGCTGTAGGAGGTTGCACAGGGTGATAGCAGCCCAATTTAAAAGTCTCAATTATTTATTTTTAAAATACTTGGCATCTGTCTATGGAAAATGTACTTGCTTGGTTTCCAGTCTCTTAGAATTGCTTTGAACTCGCTCACATCTTCTGGGATCTATCAAATGCTCATTGTGGCTTTTCTCTCGTAAGTGCTGAATGAGTTTAGCCGTGGTAGTCTGCATTGGATGTAAGCTTTCTGTCTTTGTAGTGGGGTAATAAGAGCGAAAAGATGTCATGCACGGGAATGCTGATTTCTGTCTGGATGTCTGTCTTGCCAAGCAGAGGAGGAGAATCCGAGCACAGAGCCAGAGCCTTTTATTTGTGGATGGGTGGTGGGGAGAAGGCATTTGTTTGAAGCAGGCTCAGTTTTTGCAAGCCAGCGACATTTCATAGAGGGTTTAGCCATTCAGAGGCAATTGTACTTAATAAAAACAGAGCTGATCTCCGGTGGGCAGTATTTCTCAGTAACACACATTTAGGACAACCTGTCCTCATAAGATCAGTGTGGTGGCAGCCCAAGTTTTGGGTCAAAATCTCTTCAGCCCAGAGCAGGGCTTGACGTTTCACCAGCTCTGAGGAACACCGGATTCCTGTAGAGGTTGGAAGAACAGGGCTGAAGAAAGGTGTTTCTGCAGAGAGCAGGTTGACCCCAAGGAGGAAGGGATTGTCTGCCCCATGGTGTGGTGGAGGGGTGTTGTAGCTGGTAGGATCATGGAGGTAAAAGATGCTTTAGGCTTGGGAATTACTCCGGTTTTGGATGTATGTGGTGTATTCATTTGTGTAAGTGCTGTCAGCTGGAAAAAGGCCTGGAGTGCTTGGAAACTGTAATGGCTGGGCACTAGATCTTTCTGGACAGAAGAGACTGGAAAACATGACATGGTTTTACAGGGTGACTGACAATTATCTCCTGGGTTATGGCAGAGCGATGGTTTTCTCTCTAATCCTCTGTTTTAAGGCACTTGTAACATTCTGAAGATTTTCCCCTTCAGTGAGATTTTTTTCAGGCTTAAGCTGTGCTGTACGGCAAATCTCTCTCAAGTTTGAGTGAAAACAATTCTACTCTTTTGGAGTGTGAAGAGTGTCAAAGCATAAAGTTTTTCCATTAAAAACAAACTCTTGCCCTCTCCCCGCCTCAGTAAAGCTCTGTAGCTGCAGTACTTGTTGGTAGCATTTTAGGATGAAGAGAGTCTTCCTGCGAGAAAAATGCCTTTTTCTCTCTAGAGACGGTTTGTTTCAGCCTAGCCTTATCAAAATACTGAAAATTTCAAGTTGCTTGGACAGTACATTTTTTTAATAATAGATCTTTACAAGATACATGCAAGCAATACTGCTGTGTTGCACATCTGAGATTAAGGAAGCCTGTGTAAGCCTTTCTCAGCCTTGTTAGCTGTAACAGGGCTAGATGTGAAAGACTTCTAAATCCAGTATGTTGTGCCATAGAGAAGGGGACTCATATGCCCTCTGGGACCTATGCCACTGGGAAGGCCATTTGCAGCACCATGAGCTGTGATGTGTGGAATGGAGCATTCTGACTGCAGCCAGTTAGTATCACACTGTAGAAACTACAGAGAGTATTTCAGGCTTTCCCTTTGCTGAGGGGTTCAGAGCCTTTAAAAATATATATTTTTTAAAAAATGGAAAAGAGAAGCTATTGTGAAATCACATTCAAAGATGTCCAAGAAGATGGTGCTGGAGACAAGCGGTGCCACATTTCAGGTCGGATGTGCAAGCTTGGATGATGCTCTGTTCTGTATTCCACAAATAACGTATCATAATAAGATCCAGATTCTCCTTAGCGTAGATGCTCCTTTGTTGCATTCTGCATGACTGCTTTCTATGTACCAGGCAGAGACAGTAGAAATTATTTATATGCAAGATGCACCATCTATTCTATATACTAATTATGTAATAAGGAGTAATAGTGAAAACTTTCTGGCATGTTTAGGCCACTTAATTATGCAGTGAAAATCATTTTGTTGTTAACTGTCTTATTTCTGATTTGTACATAAAGAGCATTATGCCATCCATAGAAAATATTAAATATCTACTGATAAATGCCTGATAATACTGACAAATGTGTATTTTATGTATAAAAGAACAAAAATGTTACATACATTTACATTTTATTGTAAATTGAGGAAAGCATGAGATCACGTAATTGGAAAATTGTCATAATACTAATGCTCGGTGGTGTCCAGGTGTGGTTTTATGAGCAGCCTGAACCATATATCTTTGAGGATGTAACTTTGCCATCTTCTTAACATTGTTTTTGCAGTGTATGCATGTTTAAATTATATAATAGCAATTCCTGGGAGATTCTACTCCTAAAATGTTCCTTCTAGCTGTATGAACACATAAGGAAGCTACTGTATGACAGATGATGATAATTTTTCATACAAGACAGTTCCCCTTGACTTGATGGATGCAGAGAGAGGAGCCACGCTCTCTGGAAAAACACCAGGGAGCAGTGGGAAAATGTTTCAATGTGTATGGTAATCAAGGCAGAGTGTGGTTCTTGATTAGTCTGTGAAATTGCCCTGCTGAGACGAGGGATCTGAATTAAGCACTTTTTTACCAAAGCCCTTTGCACCTCTATCCAGAAGTGTATTGTAAAAATTAATTTCCTTAAAATGCTGTGAGCAAAATTGATCCAAAATGATTTTGGCATATGCTGAACTCACTCAGTGATACTTTTCTTCATAAACTCCTCTGAGGACTATATAGTGAAGTGTTTTATATCAGGTATACCTAATTTTAGGCTTTATTTTAAAGGGGGGCAAAATGTAATTTGTGAGTGGTTTGTGAGCTATTGTCTGTGCTGGCTAAATTGAAGTTTAAGCAGTTCCACCTGAAACAAACTGTTTCTAATTTCTACATCAATGAATGGCTGTACCTCAGTCTACGTTTGTTCAAAGCATGCGTTGTCAGAACCTGGAGGCACCACCACCTTTGTGAGATATTGCCAGCATCTCTGCGTATGCTGTGAGTACACTGGGAATAGGAAGCCCAAAATAGGGGAAGAAAATTGCTTTCAAATGTTATGAAGCTAGAGAGGGCGCCAGACAATTTTTTCTGGTGAGCCATTTGGAGTGTGGTTTTATTTTATCTTCCTTCTGAAAAAAAGTACTTCTACCTCTGAAGAGACTGATCTTCATCTTGGCCTTTTCTCTATATGGTGATGTTTTATTGGATGTATAGGTAGTCTGCCAGTATTATACATTGCAGGCAATACATACAGTCAGAAGCCTGGGAATCGGTAAATATGAATAGAAACATACCTGAGCAAGATGAAAGGGTATCATCTCATCTAGCAATATATAAACTTTTAGAATATTGGAAAAATGGTTGCATTTCTGAATATGGTAGGATTTGACATGCAGCACAGTCTTGGAAAAACCCAAAGAGCCCTGAAGAAGCTGTTGGTTCCAGCGGAACATTTGCCTGCAGACGGACCTGCAGGAGGGAGTGATGGTCAGACCGGCGACGTGCTGGGAGGCGCGGGCAGGCTCAGCCAGACCTGACATGTCCAGTTACTATGTGCTGTGTGGTTATTTCTTATCACCTAGTGATGCTGTGAAAAGCCAGAATAGGTCGGGTAATGCTGAGTGGCAGCAGAGAAGCAGGAGTGAATGTGCAGTTTCAGGCAAGAGGCCAGTGGCACAGAAGCCTGTTGGGTCCATTCCTGTTTCATAGCCAGGAACAGGTGTTTTTACTGGAATAATTGTGCATGAGTGAGTGTACACGTTGGCCAACTGTCCTGCAGTAGTGTTGCCCCACAGATGTGCTGGTCCTGGTTCAGGTTGTGAAATCCATCCAGGAGGATCCCTGAATGGCCCCAAGAGCAACTGCCGCAAAGTCCAGTTCTTGTGCTTGGCTTTTACCATAGAATCATAGAATAATCAGGCACATGTTTTTAATTTGTAATGTGTAGAGCACGCATACAACACATGTTACCAATACTGAATTTATTTCATGAAAATGTGCACACCTGCATGGTGTCATGTTGAGAAGGGTGCGTTGCATGTTTTGGATGTAAAGCATGTCTTTCGGAGCAAATTGTGGCTGATACAGATGGACTAGCACTAGGGGCTGCTCTGGGAGTGGAGAGGCTGAACACGTGCTGGGGAAGCAGCGGTGTGTTAGGACAGCGGGGGGAAGCGGGAGCTCAGCTAATGTGGGAAATGCAACGAGAACCTTAAGGGAATTAGAAGAGCAGTAGTGCCCACAGGCCTCTGTGTGTTGCCCTTATTCATGGCACGTGTGTAGGAAAGGGGGATTGTTCAACAGCAGAATGTCTGAAGGAAGCTGTTTCCTCAGTCCTCCTGTATTTGTGTAATTCAGATGTTTGCTGTTTGGGGGTAATCATTCTTCTCACCTGCTTTCACTCTGGGATTGCCTAATTATTAATATTTATTATTAGTCCTAAAATGACATCAAAACATGTGGTTTTGTCTCACTTATACTTTTTGCTGAGTGCCGACGCTTTGGAGATAAAAGTCATGAAATTTAACTGAAGTCAGAGAGAAGTCTGACCCTAACTGATAGTCCTGAATATCAGAGCCTCATAAAAATGCATTGCTACAGAGACGGGCTTTTATCTTACAAATTGCTTTAGGAGTAAAGAAATAACTCTAAATGTTGAAATCCTTTTCAAAAATTCTCTATGGTTTTTGAGACAAATATGTTTAGCACATTTAACAGAGCAGAAGATGAGCCTGCAATGAGTAAAGAAAAGAAGAGATCCTAGCAGAATGCGCAAAGTTTACCATCTAAACAGACTGGCCATACTGTTTATCCTTGGGTTTGTTATTAAAATGCATTGCATTGACTCTGTTCCCTGGTTACTGTCCCAGTAGGGCAGTCATGCTATTAATCAAGATGCTAGTTAAACAATATTGTTCAGCAGAATTCCTTTATCTCCAATTCATAACACTGGGTTTATGTATGGTGTATATGCATTACCTCATTTGAAAGCTGTATGAATCAACACTAATCTGATTTTGTTGTTGTTTTTAATTTTTACAGATGCAGATTTACTTCTACAATCCTGATGACTTTGACAGTTTTGGAACAGCAGTTCTAGAAAACAGAGTAGTAGGAGCTATGGCCGTGTTTTTTCAAGTAAGTTTAAACAAGAGCTATATCCATAAACCAAAGCATTCACCAAGCACTATTTAATTCATTGAATTGTTTCAAGCTTAATGGATGCATCTGTTTTCTTGTTCCCACCTGTCTAAGTGAAAGATATTTCATATTGTCTGTGTGTGATTTAAAATGTAAATAAGTATATTTAGAAACATAATGAAAAATTTTGCATGAATTGTTCTGATTTTATAGCTACTTTACAGATGCAGATTGAAGAACACATTTATCATGGAACTTCCTTCACTGCTGAAGTACATTGCTGGGGTCCCTGGAATACTAACAAACCCATGCGAACTGGTTCTGTTTAGAGAAAACTTAAAATTCAAACGTAGCTTGAGAGAAAATTAATCAATAAGTTTCATCAATCTTATCTGTAGCAGCTTCTTCTAAATTGTCATAGTAACAAGTTCTTGAGGAGACCAGGTTTCCAAATGAGTGAATTTATGCATCTCCTTTTTAAAAATGCATCCTGAAGAGCGTGACTGCCTGGTTAGCTCATTTGTTGGTTCGACACGCTCCAGAGCTGCAGTGCGGGGTACAGGCTGGTGCTTGCGCTGGCTGGCAGGTCGAACAGCAGTGGTGCTCAGCAATGGGGGCTTTTTGTCATTTTGCATCAGAAATAGTTTTTCCTTTGACTCAAGGGTGAATCCAATACAGAGAGCTGAAGCAACTCCATACCACCGTACAGAGAAGTGGCTAATGAAGATTTTGAGATATCTCAAGGTGTTGCTTGTTCAAAAGGGAGGGAAGAGCAAGGGAAAATGCTGGTCCTCCATGAGGTTTCACACTAGTTTTTGCTGAGGAAGAAAATGATCTTACTGTTATCTTTGTGAAGTCAGATAAAAAAGAATATGCAAGTACCCATATGTAAATACCTCCCTCTTTCTTATGATGTTAGAGTGACAAGTCTGACTCTCCTGTTCAAATTAAGTAAGGTTGTCTTTTTTCCATGTCACTGATTTTGATCAAGTGCTTTGATAAGGAGAAAAGGGCTGATCCTTGTATTGCATAAATTGCTGTATCTCTGCTGACATCAGGCTAGTGGAAGTAGGCATGTTAAATTCATCACCGTTGAATTCTGAGCACTTCTGTGGCGTTTCATGTTAGGGTAGATTTGGTGGAGCTGTGATAATTTACAGTGGCATAGCAGGATGATTCCCCAGACTTCTTCATCTTGATGTGCTGTGGGAAGCATTGGGCAAATTGAATTTGGCCTTACAAGACAGGAGTTTAGAAACAGAACGACCAGAGGCACTGCTGCTTGATTTATACCACAGTGAAGAGCGGCACATTATGCGTGTGTGCCGTGTCAGAAGGAGCATGTGTTATGCCGTGGTGTGCAATACACGTGGCATCGTCAGTCTGGAATTTAATTGCTAAAATACCCTGATGTGCTTCACATAAACCACGTGAAGCACTGCCCCACGTTGTGCCATTTCCTAGTCTGTATGTGATATTTATTCCATAAAAACTGCTTTTAGAGGTTCTTAAAACTGTAGTGGGACTGTGTTTTGTATTCCCCACCTGCAAAGGCAGGTGCTGCACTTACTGCAATTCGCACTTTGCACAATTCTAAGGGAGCCGTTAAACTCACTAAAAATAACCTAAGATAGTTTGTAATGCTGTTAAAAAAAAAAAAAATCTTTGATTGTAAGAGACCTCAGGCTCTTTAAGACCACAACCAAGTGTTGCGGTCCCCTCAGGGAAGCAGAAATCTATACTTTTCATCATTTCTAGCCCTGCAGGCCACAGGACATTAGGCTGTAAAGTCTGGATGATGGTGCAGCTGGGCTCCTCGGCTCCAGGAGCCATGAAATCTGAAGCCATTACTGATAAACAGTCTCTGATCTCTTCCAGAGAGTGGGGCTAAGATAATTCTTTAGCAAAGTGACCCAGGGACAACCTCCCTTGCAGCTGCAAGGAAATGGTTTTCTCTTTTTTTGGGTATTTTTTTCCTTGCCTTTGGGTTGAAATGATAAATCGGTGGCATGCCATTAAACTTCTGCAGGTATCAGCTCTTCCCTCTGGGTAGTTCCGCTGTGAGATGGAAAGCTGCCAAGGAAGATTTGTAGAGCCCGAAGTCCCCATTCTGCAAGGGCATGTGCGGAATTCTGGCCCGTGTAACTAAACTCGAAGGGCTTCAGCATAGCTGCTTCTGTTGTGGCCATCATGAGGATTTCCTAGAGTTTGCCCCATAGAACTTGAGTTTCTGTACATAGGGTTATTTACTGATGGTGACAATCCTTTGCAGATCCATGCTGTGTTTGACCAAGGTGCCATTTACAGACAGTTGCATTCAGAAATTCTTGGTGTTCCTTTGGCCTTGCTCCCCAGCACCATGCAGATAAGCTTACCATGGCTAGTATTTCAACCAATTAATTTAAAAGCTGTCTTTTAAAACTGATTCTTAGCAAGTTTGAATGAAATATCCCTAAGATGTCCATGGACACATTTTGACTGGCAGCTTTGACTATTTCATAGTTTGAGCTGTAGTCTCATCTCTAACTCATTTATCTAGAACACAGCTTTAAAAAATTGTAGTAATAGCGGTCACACTGTTTTTTTACAAATACATTGGAAAACTAAATTGTGCATGCTTTTCTATGTAAATATTTTAACACGGAAATTATTGGATAGATTTGCCATTAAGTCAAGACTTGGATTTTTGCTAATGTGTTAATGCTGTGTTGTAATGAATGTGTATCGCACTGACTGAATTTATAGTCTGGCAGGTGTTTTTTGTTTGACTGATGTTCACAAATGTTCCTTTGAAAATCAGGCTCTCCAGTGAATGAACATTATACTGAACTGTATAATTATTGGTGAAACATTAAATAATTAAGAACCCTCTTTCCTCCTTTTTAAATAATTTAACCTGGACTATATAAGAATTTTCCTTATTAAATTCGCTGTTTCAGGGGCAATTTCCAGGCAAAGTACTTTGGTTCTGAACTTGGATAATTGAAGCATTTGGAACTTGGTTGTAATTGCTAATTATGCTTTTCTCATTGCTTTCATTGTAAACTCTGTTTGATAAATTCTGTTTGCATGCTACAGGTCAGTTGACCTGACAAATAAAAAAAAAATCATTAGTTAAAATCAGGAAACAATTCTTGCAAATACAAACTGCTATAATTGCTCATCTCTGTATTTCATTGTGGATAGACACTTAGAGAGTCTCCTGTACAATAACACTGTGGGGACTCTATAGCAGGTATTCTCAACTTGCAAATGAGATGAGCTGGCCTGAAATCTCTAGCTAGGCTCTAAAAACTGATTTTTACATTGCAGTACAAGTTGTAAAGTGAAACAGGTATGTTGAGGAAAAGGGTCTCATGATGCTTAGTCCCTTTTCTGACCATGGCAGCACTTCAAGCATCATGCCAAGGACTAATTTATGTACAGGGGAGTGCTGCTGAAAATTTTTGCAGACTTTTGTTCTGTAGCTGTGTGTTTGGGGCAGAATGGAGTGCCTCACTGTGCAAAAAAACAAGGAGCAAAGAAACAAAACCTTGCACCATGCTGTGGTGTTTCCTTCAAGATCCTCTCTCATCCTCAGTGACGGCACAGTGAGTGTAATGGAGCAGCAAAGTGACTTAGGAACCTCCCATCTTTGTAGTTCAAATTGTTTTAAAACCTCTTAAGGTGGAACAAGCTGAAAAGGGGAGAAGGGAACTCCAGCCTGCTGGTGACTTTTATAATGGTATTAAAGCCCATAAACATGTTTCACTGGAGTGGGGGGGAATCAGTGGGAAAAAATGTTTATTTTTCTTGAAGTGGGAAAGTTTGTGGGAAAAAGTCAGTTTGTCAGAGAGGGGATCAGAGTATTAAACAGTTAATGTGAGTAAAAGATAATTATATTTGTTGTTAAAGATAACTCACTTGTTATTTTAGCAAAAGTCCAGATCTTCTGGAGACAAACGAAGTTCTCTTCGGCTCCCAACAAGTTTTTCAGGAGAAAACAACATGACTGTTGCTGTTAGTATTGGGGTTACCTGCTGTTTCTCAAGGTGCTAGTGTAAGGTGTTTAACATCACAGATCCGTTACCTCTTGCCACTGGTATCCTCTTGGTGTGCAGTGAAACCTTCTGGATTTGCAGAAAAGGTGACACCACAGTGACAGGACCCATCTGCTGGGGCTCACTGCTTTGTGGACCTCTTAATAGTTGTCTGTGGCTGCACGTTGAGACCCACCGATCTGCTGAAACTCATGGCAAGTCCCAGTCCAGTAGGGCACTTCAGTCTTGATTTAAATGACCCTATGTTGAGTGGCTGGTGCACGTGCTTAATTTCAAGCCACAAAAGGTTCAACTTGTACTTAATGATATTCTGGCTCTGGGCCTTGGTTAATTGTCAGATTGAGCTGGTTTTGAAGCAAGCCAGGAGGGGGAGGAAAGGATCTCAGTGGTTCCTGAGTCATCCATTCGTATATATGCTTGTAATACATATTTACAAGTCGCATTTGAAATGAGTACTTACTTGGATTAAATGCATTCAGACATATTGCATGGCTCTGTTTTAACCATCTAACAATATAATTCATTGCACACTTCACTACTTGCTTTATTAAAGCCAAACTTAAATGTGTTCAAAACAAACATATTGGTTTTGCATTTGAAATATTCATCGTTTGGGCCTGAGGTAGATTCATTACGGCAGAGAATACTTCATTCCTTGATTACTGCTGTGAAAAGACACAATACTGATTCCCCAAGCACTCATCAAATATTCGATAGCTCAGAAATTCAGGAGGAGGTGATGGAATTCTCATTCCTACCGGGAAGGCATATAAATCTATTTTTATTATTTGCAAAGAAAACCCTCAGTGATTAGTTACTGTGTCTCAGGTACTCAAACAAATCATCTCTAAAGAAGTTAAAGTAAAAATGAATTTTAAAATAACTTCTAGCAATGCTTTCATCATTAAAATTATCTTCATCATGATGAGTGATGTTGATACCTCGATCACTCAAGCTGTAGCAGTGCAGGGCTAGATGTTCAAAGGTAATTAGGTGCTTGGCAGCAAATATGCAACTAATGGTATTTTCAGAAGTACCTGGGATAAAAATCAAGGGGTTTACGGATCTTTTTCTAGGATGCCATTCTTAATTCTCTTTTCTAATACTAATATGTTTTAACAGTTCTTGAAAAGAGTAGTGTGTAGGACTTTTAGCTGTTAGATATGTGTGTATTGTTGGTGTGTAAATGTCTTTATATTTGCTGTTAACTCATGTATGCAGTGATTTGCTCTTCAGTAAAACAAATAGTAATTGTGGCCTTATTTTGTGTACATTTTTTGGTAGTAGTTCTTGGTGCACTTTGTGAATTGGTTATTTGGCACAAGTACGCTTTTTTTCAATGTGTATTTCTCCAATAACATAAGTCAGTTTTTTACTTCCCTAGAAACCCTTTTTTCCCCCCTTATTCCCTTTCATTAAGTCCTTCATGCGTTTTGCGTCATAACCAAATAAATTCAGTGAATACATGCTTCAAATGCAGCAGCTATCAAGAGAACCACATCTGGTGGGAGACCAGGTTCCCATGTCCCTGCCTGATTTCTGGTGATTCCTTATTCCTCCTCTGTCTTAATATATAATGCTTTATGAAAGTCTGAGCAAAACTACCTTGATTTTGAAAATGAGAATGGAGGGGGAATGTGTGCGCTTTTCGTGAGACGTTATATCCACCTACGTGAAACATAATCAGTGCTTCAGTGTTTAGGCAATATCTTAAAAGTGATTTGCAGTAGTTCAAATAACATGGAGCATCATTAACATGCAGGGCATCATCCGGAGTCATTGAGAGGCTTTTCATTTATTTTAATAGACTTCAGATACATGTAAAGACCTTAAAATGAAATTACAGTATTAATTCTTTTAATGGTTACTTTAGAACCCATGGTGTTTTATTAATTATAGCTTATGAGTAATAAAACTATTGTTATTGATTAGATGTATTATTTAGTAATTAGTACAGGTATTTTTTTATTATCATAACATGAAAATGTGTGTAGGCTAGAGCTACTTATTCAATGGCTTTACAAAGTGTAATTTATATTTGTCAAAGTGTGTCCGTATGTACTAGTACTTCTCCATACAACAGAAGACAAGCAGAACAATTTGGAATGTGTTCTTACTCACTGGATTCCAGTTTCTTCACATTTTTTAATCATTGCAGCTATTTAAAACTATTAGTTGTTACCCATAAAAACAGTACTAGGCCCTTTAAATAGTTGGAGAATAATGGAGAGATACAAAGTCACTACTCTGACACAAAGGATGAGAAAAACAGAGTAGGTAGATACGATCAGTACAGTACTGAGAGTAAATTTTTCTGAGAAACAACTTGTACAATACATGTAAAGATGTGTAGTAATATAAAGCATCTATGGAGCAGCAGATTCTCCTGATTTTCCAGGAAATAAAATGAGATAAAATCATCAAAAGACAAAAGTGATTTTGAGTCATGGAGATTTTAATTTGAAATTATGAGAGCTTCTCAAAGTCTGTTAGATTTGGATTGAGTTCAATATCTGAATGGCACTGAACTGTCTCCAAAAGTGGTCTCTTTAGCCAAAACATGCATGTCTAAGTGCCTAACAGTAAGTTCTTGCTGATCAAAAAGCTTGCACTGGAACCCTCTTGACTGGACGTTGAGTTTTGGTAGAAGACAAAAGTTCTTGGAAGGTGTCTGTTTCTAAAAAAAACATGTTCTACCTTTCCATTAAAGAAAACAAAAAGTATTTTTTAAACTAAGTCCAAAATTCAGATTTTTACTTCAACTTATGTTGAAAGTTTCATTTGGAAATATGAATATTTTTGAATATTTTATGTAAAAGAAGAAAGGGGAGAACAGATGGGGAATAGCTCTGTGAGTAAAAATATATATATATCTAGTCTCAATTTTGGTTCTTACTGAGTTTCAAGTGCTTAACGGTGAGGCTGTAACTTTATTCTGATCCATACGTTTGTTCTGATTTATCATGTTTCAGATGTTGTTTAGTAGTCAAATTTCTGTGTGCAGCCTAAACTTAAAAAGAAAAATAAAAAATTCTGTAATACTGTTTTTCACCCTTTGTTTCAGTACAGCGATGGGTAGGCTGACTCTCACAAGTACTAAGCAAACAGTTCCCGATGAAGTCCTGAGTTTAACAGAGAAGCTTCAAAAGGTTTTTAGCTGAGGGACAGAGCTGCGGCCCTTTCTTGGAGACCATTGCTTGAAGCAGGGCAGAGAAGCAGCGGAGGAAGCAGCAGGTCACTGGGGTGAACCCTGCGACTTCACCGAGCAAAACCCAGGAGCACAAGGAGCCGGGAAGGGATCGGGGCTGTCAGCCCAGTGATATTCATCACTCACATACTTCTGGGCTCAGGAAACGAGGACTTTGTTAGTGAGCTGAATGGCACTGAAGAATCGTAGAATAGTTTGGGTTGGAACGGACCTTCGAAACTCATCGTGTCCAACCCCCCTGCCATGAGCAGGGGCATCTTCACCCAGCTCAGGTTGCTCAGAGCCCCGTCCAGCCTGGCCTGGGATGTCTCCAGGGATGGTTCATCCACCACCTCTCTGGGCAACCTGGGCCAGTGTTTTACCACCCTCACTGTAAAAAATGTCGTCCTCATGTCCAGCCTGAATCTCTCCTCTTCTAGTGTAAAACCATCACCCCTTGTCCTGTTGTAACAGGCCCTTCTACAAAGTCTATCCCCATCTTTCTTATAGGCTCCTTAGAAGTGCTGAAAGGCTGCAATAAGGTCTCCCTGGAGCCTTCCCCAAAGAAATACTGACCCTTTCACCTGTGGGGTTTTTTAACCAGATGATTTTCACTACTCTGTATTTTCTGTCCGTTGGCAACAGCACTGATCACACCTTTGCTGCTGGGCTCAATGTGCAGAGCCGGGTTAATCCCTTCCTTCAAATCCCGTACAAATAGGAGCAAAGTTTCTCTTAATTTGCAGGGTACCATGGGCTCAGGCTTTCTCATTGCCATGGCTGTACATTTGTCATGGCTTATCCATGTGAAGGAGCCCATCTGGCTAAATCCAGGACTGGTAGGAGCAGAAGTGTTCACACAGCAGCCTGAGCATCCCAAGCAAGTGTGCTTGAAGGAATGAGGTACAAACTCGTGAGCGAAAGCGGGGCTGGATTTGGAGGCAGCCAGACTGACAGGGCGGCTGAAACAGATCGTTCTTGGAAGCAAACACACCATTCCGCTTCTGCTCGCCCGTGTTCTGCCAAGAGGCATTTGCAGTCTCTAGATCATGATGGCTGCAACCTGCTGTGTTGAAACTTTTCTATCCACAGGCTGACTGTGCAGTGTAGAAAGATAATCTACCTTATGTGCACTTATCTTGTTTCTATGATTCTGTGTTTCTGTGATCTTCTTCTGTGCCCAAGCAATCGTCCTTTCCCTTCTCTTCAGTTCTATGAGCTCATTCATGGTGTTTTCCAGTAAGGCAGAAGAGCAGGAAGCCTGATTTTATGACAGATGACCTTCAAAATTCAATACTTTCAATTAAAGCCTTTTTGTTAGGTTGAGTTTGAAAGGATAGGGGCTGTACAGAAAGCTGTGTCATATGGTTCTTTTTATGGCGCAGAGAGAAATACGAGAATGCACAGACAGTCTTTGACTTCTATTTTGTTTTTAATCTCGGATATATCTAGAGGAACGCAACTTCCAAAGTGTCTGAAAAAACTTTAATTGAAGGTAAAAATTAGATCACTTTTTTTCCTCCAAAATGCACTGTACATGCTTTTTTAACTACAAAGCCTGAGATCATAGCTCATGACTTATGCTGTTGCTTCTCTGCTTTGGATGCAGTAGCAAGGAGGGTGGCTGACAATGGTGATGGGTTGTCGAATGACTTTTGCTGTTTGTGATAAATCACAGTCCATTGCTCAGATTTATTTAATGGAAATATCACAATTATTGATGCTAGGAAGGGACTGTAAACTTTCTTCCTCTTAAGAGGACTTGGACTCCAAAGTTGTACAACACTACAAATTTGAAAAATACTCTGTGTATCTTTTATGGAGTCTCTCCTCGATATCTTGAGCTGTCATAACCATTAGTGAGAGCTGGTTGTGTACATTGCACGGGTAATAGATCTCTGCACTCTTCTAGTTTAATGTTCATTTGAATGTCAGGATCACTACATTTAAGTTTACAGCACTGTAAATGCTTTTAACTTGCAGCTTTTTTGTTTTCCTGATGCTTCTTAATTGATTAATGTATTAGAATTAATCCCAAGTGGGATACCGGTATTAACTTGCTTCATTAAATGGCATACCAATCTTTAGCCTTAATTCTCACATTTGTCCCCTTATATTTTAGTGTTTTGAGTAACTTACCCTAAAGACTTGATCAGCATGCTTTTGTGTGTTCTTTTGCCTCCCTTGCCTTCCTCTCACCCTTGATCCTCAAAAGTGGAGTCAGTTTAGGAATACTTATAGAGTCTAATGTCAGCATCTTAAATACAGTAATTTACTTCTCTGTGATTTAAAAATATCCTGTCTTTTTTTTTAAAAAAAGTAATCACTTTTGTAGCAATGCCGTAAAAATCTGTAAATTGATAGAAAAATATCTGATGGAGTTTTCATCACCAGACTCCTGAAAATGACACTTAGATGTCTAATACGTAAAAATTACCATCGTCAGTCTATAATCTCACCCCCTGTGTGGCTCAGGAAGATTGATACTCAGGAAGTCTGCTGATTATAACCATTAGACTAAAAAACAAATTAGTTCCCTAACTACAGTAATGCTTTTTGCGTTTTACTCTGGTGTGCTTTGTCGATGCATCACTTTGTCACTTTATCGCACATCACAAAGCAGACCTAGAGCTGGATGCCAGGAGCTGGCTCGGAGCAGAGTGACTCCCCAGCCTTCACACTGACCTCTGCCACTCGCCCCTTATCTGCTGCAGGGGAGGGACAGCAGCCCCTTCTAGAATCCCTGTTTGTGTCTTTGGACGTCGAGAAGCCATGGAACGTGGCTTGCTTCCTTTGCTGCAAGTACCTTTTCTCCTCTCCGCGATAGCAACGATTGCTTCATCCTCAGCCTTCTTACATGTTCCAAATCTGGTGCGTTTTGACTTGACCTTTTTGTTTAAGAATAAGAGAGAGAGAGAGAAGCTGGAAGTAAAACATCTATTTTTTTGCTCTCCAAGTCTTCGAAGAGTTTTGCTGGAGTTGGACTTAGATACAGAATCAAAGGGGATGTAAAGCTATATGTTCATCTCCTTTCCTTTCTCCTCTCAAACACAGCAGCTGCGTCTGATAACTCACTGTTTTCACCCTTTTGTTAAACATCCAGCCTGAATTCCGGGAAGATCATTTTTTATGCCTGTCTGCCTACCTCTTTTTTGAATTTAATTTGATTTCTTTTTCTGCAAAGACTATCCTCTGTAGCCATCCAGGATACACACTCCATTTGTCTCTCAGAGGACCAATCAAGTATATGTAGTTTACATTCATGGGGTGTAGATGGTAAAATCTAACATTTCCATTAGGAAACTCCAGCTCTTCAGTTCACATGTTGCCCAGTTCTTCAGGATATTGCACAGGATTTGATTACCCCTTAGAAAAATTACACTTGTTTTCATCCTCTGTATCTTCCCTGACAATGTAGGGTCTTCATATGTCTCTGGTTACCAGTTAGTGTTATGGCACATTTTAAGTGAAGGTGAGCACAGGATCTATTCATAAATAATTGCGTAGTTTCACTTTGTACCATAAAAGAGAGATTGGTTGTAAAGCCTGAATATATAAAATAGATGGGTAAAATTGGGGCTTCCTTTGCCTTTAGATCTTCTGGCTCAGATGAAAAAGTTATTCTTATTAAATTTAAGCTGTTCTGCCTGAAGAATTATTACTGTAGTTCTCAGATATAACAGTGCCAAGTTTCTCCTAGTATTGGCAATAATAAACAATGCAAGCTTCAGACAGAATTTCCTGGGTAGCATACCAAATGTTCTAGAAAACCTTCTTGGACAGCAGCTAATACATTTTTAATACAAATAAAACATAATTCTTTAGTCTCGTTTCAGTTCGATCCCTAAGGTAAGAAAAAGTTACACTGACTATGCATAATTTATGTATTTGTTTGAAGTGTTTACCCAGCCACTCCATTCACAAAGTCGCTTTTTGTTAATAAGTTTCTGTGAGATGTAAGAATCACTTAGGTCTCACATTGTACAAATAATGGAACATGTCATTTTTGTATAATCAGTGGGATGGTTATGTGGTCACCCGAATTCTGTCTCCGTCTGCGCTGCCCACCCCGTCCACCTTTAGCCAAGTCACAGAACAGGTCTGGTGAAAATGTCAGGGTGTTTTTCCCAGATCGTATGTGATGTGAAAGTGTGGAAGCGTGCAAGGGAAGGGAGGGGAGTGGAGGGTGCTGCCCACCCCTTTTGGGGACAGCATGGCTCGGTGTCAGGCTGGTGTGTCCATGTCAGTGCCACCCCAGTTATTACCAATGACACGCGTGGTTTCCTCTATAATTCCTATACATTACACATGATGCAGAGTGAGCATGCAGGAAAATATCCCTCTGTAATTTAATTATAATCTATCCTTAATTACCATAAATCCAGTGCTACAGGTTACTGCCGGAGGGTTGAGCTGTTGCTGGTTTTTGTCATCTGTAGTTTCTGCGCTGCAGAACGACTGTGGGAGAGATGATTATCGAGGGTTTTCTGAGCTGGTGGTTTTCTTTCCAGGGGTCAAAGAAAGGCAATGGAAGTAAATCAGAGTCTAGTCTGGTCCCTTTCTTTATGTCTTTGTATGGAGGTAGACATTTGTATGTACGGCTGATGGCTTAACTGATAATGCTGATGGCATATCACCCCCAAAATAATTCTGCAGTCGAGATGGCGGCTTGCCCAGAGCAATCCTTATATCTGATGTTTTACCTCCTGTGAATCTAAATCAGAAATCTTTGAGTTCATGGAGTGGAGATGAGGGTGTGTAAACCTGGGAACCCTTTTACAGTATAATTTTAGTAACTTTCAGATATATCTTCTACATCGGAGATTCACTGAAAAGCACACTAATCCAACTGAGGTAATGAGTGTGAAATGAGCTAAATGGTCCCAGTTTGAGTAACATTAAACCTCCCTTAGGTTTAAGTTCGGGTGTGCTTGTATCAGAGTTCCCAGAACAAAACCAGCAAAAAAGCTGGGATGTACTTTTACACACATTAAGCTCTACTGGAGATAGATAAGAGTCAAGAATGCCAATCACCATCTTATTCTCTGCTGAAAATTGAAATACGTGTTAAATAAAGATTGTTTAAATCTGTTCACAGCACGTCTGAACAGTGACTTTTCAGAGGCTCGCAAGATGGAGCAGGATTTTTTCCTGTGAGCTTACGGTGTTTGCAACTGTTCCGCAGCTCTGGGAGCACTGAGAAAGCCAAAGAACAGCTGCCTGTCTTGATAGTATCAGAAAAGTATTGAGCTGCTGATTGTAAGCGTACCTTTTCTGTGCATCAAAAATGCATTGTAATGTAGTCATTATCAGAGTAAAGAGACTTTCTGAAAGAAGCTATTGGTTTTGCAACATCTGTACTGTATCAAATGAAGCCTAACCGGAGATTTGGCAAACTGTTCTTTATGAGTAAAGTAAAATGATGTACCACATTAGAAAGTAGCTTGGTTATTAGAAAGCTCAGTCTTGCTCCTGATAAAATGGATTTTTTCAGCGTAAAATTCATCTTTACTTGCTGCAAGAATATTGCTGAAACAGATTAACTTTGGATCTCAATGTATTTTATAGTGTGTCTCATGTTATTTTAAGGCTGTAAATATATTAGCTGATCTGTAAGCTTCACTTAAGTTACTGCTTTCTGGGTTTTTGAGGAAATAGGATCATGTTATGAAGAAATCAGGATGATTGAATTAAATCACCCCTTTTGATAGTTACTTCCCCTCGGGGTCATGTTACCAGATCAATATTTTAAAACAGCTTTATGGGTAAGTGTTGATTAGAAGGCAGAGCTCCGTAACCCTAATGGCTAAGCCAGTAATTTTTTTTGTGGTTTGTATGGCATCGTGCACATGCTGTGTATTAGAAACAGTCAGTATAACATTTTTTCAGTCCTTCCTCCCCCTCGCCTACCTTGTCACCTGGCAAACTTTCTTTATCATATCTAGATCCTATAAAAACATCTAACATAATTTGAAATGCTCTTGTGCGAGACATGATTAGACTACATCAATCACTTTTCAAAATTGTTTTTTTCTTCTTCATTTTGCATTCTAAACTACTAAAACCAAATACTTTTATATCCTGCTGCATGTTGTGGAAGACCTGAGCAGACAGATAGTCTTGGGTGAACCAGTCTTGTAAAGTACTCTCCCAAAGTGCATACCAGTCAAATTAAACTTCAGGTTAACATTTTGGAATGCTCTCCTCTTGCCAACTCATTACCAGTGATATGGCTAAGCAAACTGTTGCCTTCTGCTGTTCCAGATATCTACAGAGATTTATTATATTTCAACTAATAAGCTTACCTTCTCTAATAGCACACAGCCCACCCCGCCTTATGGCTAGACTTGTCTCTTCTCATAACTTGGGCAGAGAATTAAAGGCTGGGAGTAAAGCTGGCTTTTAAACCTGTCTAGGTAGAGCCGTTTGATGGTCCCTGTGTTGTGGATAGAAACATCCATCATTTTTGAGCCTGAACTTGCTCATTATCTAGACCTGCTCCTCACTCCCCCTGGGGTTGATACCACATGGCTCTGTGGACAGATGGTGGTGGGAGAGGGAGGTGATGCCGGGGCAGGTGGCACCACCTCAGTGTGCTGCAGGGCCATATGGGCACTCGGGTGTTAGAGAAACTTGGTCTGTGCATGCGGGACAGCTGGCTGCTGCCACACCTGTCTAATGGAGTTGCTGAAAGGCTATATAAATTCATGCTGAGCTATGGAGATTATCTCTGTCAGCTGTTTTTTTTTAGTGCTGCATTTATGTTGTAAGTGCCCAGTCCATGCCTGCCTTTTGGGAAATACTCTCTTTCTTATTCGTTACTGCTTGCATTGCATCGGAGGCATATAACTAGGGTCTTACCCCTAAAATAGAAGATTTTTTTATGCCTTCCTTATCATGCCATATGTTAAAATGTTTGCTGCCCTCCTTAAATCTGAGTGTAGACAGAGCTGCAAACACAGATGTGTCCTACCAGAGTGCTGGGTTACAGGCCAGTCTGCAGAGAACATGGGATGCTTCAGCATCAAGCTTCAAGCACTGCTGCTTGCTGCCGTTAGCTCTGAAAATCCTCGTCTTCACAGCAGCCACAGTGCAGTGCTCCTCGTATGAGTGGTACAGCTTGGCTAGAACTAAAACTGTGTTGGGTCTCGGGCATTTTGGGGACAGTTGCCTGTGCAACCTGGCAGTGAATGTGTCCCTCTGTGCCAGCTTTCTGCGGATCTTCCTTACAGAGCATTGGATTTTTAGTTCACTCCATAGCAGCTCAGGCTTTTGGCAGGGGAAAACCTAACGCAGGTTGTGGTGCCAGTCGCAGGTGGTTGTATGAGGGTGGTGCCATCAAGGGATTATGCAGCCTGCCAGGTTTTGAGAAGAGAGATAAGAAACTTTTCTACAAGTGGATACCAAAACTGGGATCATGGCAAATCATATGCCAGGAGCCCGGCTGGTCCAGCTGACTGACCACAGCGTTGGTGATGGGTTCATAACCAGTGTACGTGAGCTGTGGATGCCCAGGAGTTAAAGTGCTGGGCTGTGAACAGAAGAGGTTAAAAAGAATGAAGTAAATAGCTCAAATTAATAGGCAGGTTCTCTGACAAGGAGATTCAGAGTGTGTGAGAGGAGAGGAGATGGAAGACTCTTCTGAGAGCATTCCTGTGTGCACCCACCTGCAGGAAGCATCTTCACTGCTCTGGGTCAGACTAGACTTGTTCAAAGAGCACCTTTTGTTCTAACCACGTTTTAAGTTTTGTTTTAAATCACATTCAGTTGCATTTAATTTCTTCTCTTGTACCTTTGCCTGGGATTTTGAGATTCTGGCAATTTTGAAGTTATATCCTGTGTAGGAGGAAGGCTTCCTGACCAGAGACAGAGCTTGAAAACCCCCTCCATAGATGGGTCATGCTCCACAGGAGCACCAGAAAGCTGTAAGAAGCCTGTGGAGCAGAGGCATGAAGGCTAGAGCATCCTGAGGAGTTCTGTGGCTTTAAGACTATCACCTACTCACAGTGATTGAATAGCATTCACTTCGCCACTGCAGAAATGTAGAACATCTTGAAACAAGCGTACATGTCATGTTATTTTTTGTATTTCTTTGTATTTCAAGAGGAAGAGACTGCTGCCACAAACTGAATGTTTCCCGGGCTTTTAATGCACTTGTATTCTAAGTGCTTTTCTTCTACACAATAATTCCCCCATTTCTTCTAAACACAAACCATGATACTTGTTGAAATGTTTTTGTAAGGAACGGAGTGAGTTGTTGGGTCATTCTAACCAAGTGAAAAGTAAACAGCTTGACATATGATCCTCAGTGTTGTGTGTAGTGTTACACCTGGTGAAATAAAGGGGGTTAGAGCTGTACTTTTGTTGCTGCAGGAACCTGAGTAGCTTAGAAGCAGCTGAGAAGAAAATTGCAGGCCATATCCTGCCACTCTTAACTCAGTGGCTGGAAGGAGATTGAGATGAGGACTGCCTCCTATCACTTGCTTCTTGGAGCTCTAGTGGTGCGAGTGCCCTTCTGCTGGTACCCACCTTGGCTCAAGGATGTGGCTCTTGGTGCACTTGTACTTCATGCCCACCAGCTATGGAGTCCTGGGCAGTCCTGCAGTTGGTGTCCTTGGCACCCTGTTTTCTTGTGGCCAAGTTTGCCCTGGATGAGCCCACTTCTGTAGTCAAGATTACTTCTTTTCCCTGTCTCCATGAAGGATGTTCGGGTGGGAGTGGAAGGGCGCAGGGACTTCCTTGGTGATGTAGGGGGTGGAGAGGAGGAGGTGGCAGAGTCGTGCAAGGGTGCGTAAGGGGATATGTGGGATGGTTTGGGAAGAGAGGATGCTGTAGCGTTGAAGGAGACAGAAACAGCTCACTGGGTGGGAAGAGAGAGTGAGGAGGATGTGGCAGGTGGGCGATGGAAGAGGGAGGCAACTCAGCAACGAGAGCAGAGGCAGAAGTGAGGAAACTCTGAGGATTAGCTGGTGCTTTCTGCCTTAGGTACCGTGACCACTGAACTGTTTAAGTTCACAGCATTTTGCAAAGCTGCACCCATCTGCAAGAACTTAAGGGACACTGAAAGTTTACAAAAGATAAATAAAAATGGAAGAACTTAAATGAAAGAGAATTCCAAATACAAAAATATATCGTAGTTGACAGACTGTATCTTGTGCCAGAAAGCTGTTAATGAACACCACTGGTCTAATGTTGGGTTCTTGTACTGCAAAGATGCCTGGAAGCCTGAGAGCCCTCCCAGCCCTTGGCTGCTACATTAGACGTAAGGAATTTGCTGTAGCAAAAACTCCTGCAGCAGATTCAGAAGATCAGTTCACACCAACCTCCTCAAAAATGAGGTGAAAGGAACAGCGAGCAAACTTCACTGGAGTTTGATGTTTCAAAGCAGGAGATTAAAAAAACCCACTAAAACAAAACAAAAAAATCCCAGCAACCTACAATAATTTGTTTTCATTGAGTTTCTAATTTAATTGTGAACTGAGGTGTGGTTGTCATTGGGAAGTGGCTGTGTAACTCAATTGACATTTCTGCATCCTTTGCATTTGTGACTCATAGATGCCAACTTGAGTCATCTCATACTCACGGGCTGGAGGGAACCGCTGCTGTTGTGGGGAATGCTGGGAGAGAAAAAAAAGGAGGACTTTTCGTGTAGAACGAAGGAAAGGCGTTCAGAAGCTGAGAGGTCTCCTTTTCTTCATTTTAAAGGGGTGATTGTTGTGACTGCTCTCACCAAAATCCTTTGTGTTGGCTGGAAGAGAGAGAAAAGGCTGGAAATCTCTGCTGCATCCCAGGCAAGCTCAGCTGGAACAATTAAATTACAATCCCCTGCAAAATGCTGAGGTTCCAGATGCCCATCTGAGCTGTTCCCTTTTACCCTTTGCATTTTGCCCAGCATATTTTCTCATGTAGCCCCCAGATTTCATTGTTTTATTTTCAAAACAAAAACCTGAAGATATTTTTTTCTCAGTTGGACACATTTGTACCAAATTCCATACAGAAAAAGAAGAAAATGAAAGCTAACTTCCATTCTTGGTTTCACAGTTTTGAGTTTAGGTTCTCCAAATGTGTGAAGCAGTATATCAAAGAGTGGGTGCTGTAGGATGATCTGGCTGTAGTGCTTGTTATATTTTTTTCATTACACCATTTCATTTTCCTCTCTGCTTAGGTCAAAATGGTTATTTTTACCTAAACACTCGCATAAATCGGGCAGATTGTGGAAACTATAAAAGAGACGCAACTCCTTTTATTTATATATATATATATTCTTTTTTTTAACCTCAGATAGTGAGAACAGTTTATAACTGATGGCAGTTTTTATAAAATAGCCTCCATCCTGATAAAATGTTACCCCCCGGTGTGTCATTTTTCCAGCTGAACTACTGGTTGGATTGAGAGATCTTGCACACTGCTGCTTAAATAAGTAGACTACATGCTCTATGAAGATATCATGTTATTTTCTCAAAGGAGAACAAGTAGGCTCAGTGCACCAAAATTGCTTTAAATAAACTTGCAGCTACTCTAGCCTTTTCTGCGCAGCTGCAGATGGTAGAGTCTATCAATCAAGCTTTCCCAGCTTTGAGAATCTGCCACTGAAGCTGTCTCTCCTCTGTGTTGCAATTACATTTTTGTTTTTTACAGAGCCTTATATCTTAAATATTCTATTGCTACTAATCAGATTGTGCTTTTGGATTGCAGGTATCTTTTGCTTTTCCTCAGATATATGCTTATTAAGATCTTTCAATAATTTGTTAATTGAATGTGCTATTCACTTGCAGTAAATTAGATGCATCATGCTTTCAAAGTGCAGTGCTTTGGGGAAATTAATGCCTACCTTATCAATGGAGTGAGCCATAGTTTGGACAAATGAGTGGCTTACAAAAAGAAAGGAAAACACATTGCTGGCTGTTTCTTCCCATCCTGGTGGTTGCAAATCTTGTGGTTAAATGGAGGTGACGCTGCACGGGGAGGCTGCAAAGTCTCCCTCAGCCCCGGGAGCTGATCAGTCAGCTGCCAGCACGGGTACAACACAGGATCAGTGTTTCTATCTGCTAACAAAGAAACTCGGTGTGCACAAACACAACGTACTCTGAGCTGTCAAGCAGTACTTAACTCCACCTCTGAGTTTCATGCTCTTGCTTTTCTTGAGACAGTCTCTTGTATTTGCATGTTGCTGTCGTATGTTCTGCAGCATCCTATGCTGTCCCTTTGCTCTTTTTTTTTAACACTGATATTTCAGCCAACCTTTGGTGTAAAGGTGACTATTTACACTTTGTGTATTTTTAAGCATCCCTACTGAACATAATGAAAGTGGAAGTTGCTGATCTATCACCTACTCTGTCCCATCCTTGTCCCGGGATGTCTGTAACTGGGGTCCAGAGGCAGCAGGTACAAAATTAAGGCTGAGAGGAGCTGTGGTTGCAAGCAGCTGCATTGCACTCGACCACAGATGAGGGACAGCCAGAACACCTGACCCCAAAGTCAGCTCAATGCTTTTAAAACCATTTTGGATTTTTTTTTTTTTAAAAAAAAGCTTCCTCTTTGGCACTGCTAGTTAATATCTCACTGTAGATACCCTCCAAAGCTGTGATGAAATATGAAGTTAATACATCACTAGCAAGCTTTCAGTCAGAATGATGTATTATTCAAAGTGGAATTAGCTAGAAGGATCAATGCACACCCATTACTCTATTTAAAATAATCATTGGAAGACTCATTAACTTTTTTTTTCCCCTGCTTTTCAAACAACATAGTGAATGAGACGCTGAGGAACATCCCCTCTGACAGTGTATGCACCTCTGTGACTTCAGTATATTTTCATTCATAGCAGGATTATTAAACACCTGAAGGCCAAAACCCAGATTTAACTCAACAGAATTTCCCTTCAAATCACTGAACCTGAAACCGGTTGCCATAGGCAAAGGCGAACTCAGCTCTAATGCACATTTTTAAAAAATCAAAGGTCATGACAGTATCTGTGTGAAATAGCGTGTGTGCCAGCATAAGGTTCAGTGTCACATCTTGCCTGGGTACCTGCTATCCTCTCTGATTTTACACATGAGCAGCAATTTGAAGTAGTAAGGGGGTTGTTTCCATTTCTTGTTTTCCCTTACAAATATATTCTGCAGGATACTTACTTCGGGCAGTCCATTCATTACCCGGCAAGTGCTTTCTGTCTCCCAGCTCACCTCTGTCAGGCTGCAGGCTCTTGGCCAGATTTGTCCTTTTGCATCGACTCGTAAGGGAGATGTGCAATTACAGCATATATGGGGGCGATGGAAGAAAATACCATCTGTGTAGGAGCAGGGATATATCATTCTTTGATCATTTAGTGCTTGAGAAGGTGAAAAACAGAGTACGAAATCTAGCTTTGTGTTGGGAGCTCTGTAGGCATTTTCTTGCCTTCACAGGTAGCTCAGTGTGCTATAGTGTCAACCAGTATCCCTTCTCACCCATCAGTTCTCCTGAAAAGGTCCAAATAAGTATTTCCTGCTGTATTTCAAAGCAAAGCACATGTAAACTTTTCATATCTATTAATCCACATTCCAGATCCGTCTGAAATCTTTCACTTCCTTTTATTCAGAGATGTTTAAGAAACGAGATACTTATCCACAACCAGCTTTTACAATGTCAACTTCACAAGGGAGAGAAGAGAGAGACAATAGACTTTGTGTGGAGCAAAAGGGTGCAGAGCACAAAGCCAGGATGTGCATCCTTTCTCAGTGCTGCAGACCAATGTGGGGTTAAAGCACCATCGTCCAGAAGCATTAGGAGCAGCACCTATGCAAGCTGTAAGCTAGCTCTGAAATTATTTGGCCCCAAATACATGAATCTGGAGAGTTTCACAAGCGATATGCCGAGTACTTTCCCTTTGCTGAGAAAAATATGTTTCTTTCGACTGTGATTATCTTGAATTCTTTGAAATGCTGTTGCTGTGATGTTAAAACACATCATGTTTGCATTAATGGGATTCTTCTCATTTCTGTTCTAAAACAGTGAGAATCAGGTCCTTTCCCGTAGAGATTGAGGGCTGGCATCTGTCCAGCACTACAGAGCTGATAAGAGAATAAATTGTTTAACCACGTTGATTGTCCTGAAACCCTACAGCACAATTTAATCTCTGCAACTTAGTTAATTTATATTAGTTTTCTTTTCTTCTTAGTTGTTTGTACAGAGCGTTTGGAGACTTGAGTATTTGACTGGTGAGCTGTAGATCTTAACCGCAAGCTGAATGGGAGCTGAAGGCGTGCGGTTGGGGGAATATTACCCCCAACTTCCACTGTTGTAATTGAAAGCAGAATTTGACACATTGGCATCTCTCCGTGTCAGCCATTGTCACTGGCTTCAGCTGCCACGGTTAAGTACGTAGTCATTCATCCTTGGCAGACACCGTCCGTTACAGCCCAGGAGGATGGTCTCTGGATGTTAATGCCACAGCACTGTGGGAGCAGCTGCCCATATCAAATTCAAGGCATGCAGATTGTCTTGGCCATTTTACTTAGCAGATGGGTAAGGCTTGATAGATTGAAGATTTAGTTTCCAAGTCAAGGGCCAAATGTTGCAGTGGGAGAGAAAAGTAAATTATATCACTATTTGGAGGGGAAAGGCTCAGGTACTGTATCACAAAATTGTTGCCATTCATTTTCCTCTGCCTTGCACAAAATGCATGTCATTTCGCCTTTCAATATAGCCGACTATGGCTTTCTCCTTCGTTTTGAGATGCTTTGCAATACTGTCTGTGAGCCCATTTAATGAGCTTGAAAGCAGTTGCTGCAAATTTATGACAGTTTAATAAGTCTAACTGCCAGATTTTTTTAAGGTGGAAAGAAGAGAGAAATTTGTATTTCGTATCGCTCTGAATAGGTGTTTTTTCTCCCCCCCCCGCCCCGCCTTTTTTTCCCCCCTCTACACCCTTTTCTTCAATACAAAAGATCTATTTAAACATGCACTTAAAAGGCAAGTGTATTCCTTACTCCTGAGCTATTCAAGCTATTAATGCTCACCTGCTTTTCCTAAAGCGACTGGTACAAGGGATCATTGGGGAGCTTTGTGGTGCTTTCCTCAGCCGTTTCATGTTGGCTGGTGGGAGGATAACCTGGTTTCAGAGGGGCTGCCCAGAGCAATGGGGGACTCTGGCCTTTTGGGCAGGGGTCTCAGAGGTGAGATCTGCTGTTGTTGTGTGGCCTTTCTAACTGCCTCAATGCTTATTTGGATGTTACCGTGTTTTTCTGGTTTTGTTATTTTTCCTAACAAGGCCACTGTAAACTCAGCATTTTTGCCTGAGACTTTTTTTTCTGCTTTATAGAACTGTTTCCAGCAGAAAGACAGGTTGTAGTTTACTTACATGATTTTAGCATATGGTTTAAACTATATAGCATGTGATATAAATTTTAATACTTTATGGCTCTGCCTTTGTTTGTTTGTTTTTAATCAGAGACTTCAGGAGGTTCTGATTTGCCCTATAAAATAATCAGATGAGCAGAGAGCTTCAATTACTTAATGTACAATGAATGATAGAGAATGAGAATTCGTGGTTGTTTGTTTGTTTTTCTTTAACTCGCACACGCTGAGCTTAAAACTGCTGTAACACAAGGGCTTTCTATGGAGTAGTGCCTTGCCCAGTAAAGTCTATTTTTACATGCTGTGGCTTGGTGCCCATATGAGCATGATCAGCCTGGCTGTGGTGCTGTGTGTTCTCTCTGCTCTGCTCCTTCTCTGGAACTTTCCTCTTTAGATTATTAATAACAATCTTGTGAGAAGGTGCCCAGCTCCCTGGCCGGTCAACTCGAAGGGCAAGGCTGTAGGAGCAGCACTTTCAAGCAAGGGGACGACAAGTTGTGCTGTTGAAAGGTGTTAACGCTGTTGTCAATAGAGTTCATGACTGATCAACCTTGCTGTTCACTGAGGAATGAATCATTTCTCAGTCCCCACATTAGAGGCGGGAGCTGTAAGTAAATGCAACCTGTCTAGGGTAACGATTTCCACTGTGACTTCCCTCAAAGAATATCTCTGCTTTATGACTGCAGAATGGGGTCACTTGTACGTTACCTTTCCCTACATTGCAAACGCTTGTTTATTCATTGCAGTAATGTCAAGCTGTTTGTTCTACTCGGAATGGCATGTGCACCAGGTATTAAAGTCACCCAAAGGGTATGATAAACAAAGAGATTTTGCTTCCTCATGTCATGTTCATCCCATATTTACCCTATGTAAGACCTGTGTTAGCATAAGAAGCTGCTTAATGATACCTCCATGTTTATTTTTGCCATGTGCTTAGCATCATAGTTACCTATTTATTTCTGCTGAAGAGGATTACAGGCATTTTTCAGTTATAAATGATGCACGCAAGCATTACTTATCCTGTTTACTGCAGACCTATAAAGTGTTAGTCAGTCTTTAGCAAAAGCATCTTGTTCAGGAAACAACATTTGTAGTAGTGGTGCTGTGGGTATTTTAGGGCAATTTCAGGATGGTTTTCCATCTGTCCCATTAATACTTGCTGTGCAGCACGCTCGTGACCAGCAGCATAGCAGGGTTGTGTTTGTGCATGAAATTCCTGTGCTGGAGAATATTGTGTGTGTGTGTGATGTTTCTTCTGCGTTAGCCTCTTGAATGAGGAGGGGGAAACTTGTTGCTCTTCTCTCACAAGAAAAGAGAAGCTTTGCGCAGCTTTGGCAGGCGTGTGTTGGGTGAAGTCTAAATGCTAAGACCCAGTATGGTCTTTAACTCTGCGGCCAATGCATCATAAGAGATGTGGTGTGTAAAGTCAATCTGAAGAATTCAATGCTGTTTTCCTCCAGGATATATTCATAAAATAGCAAAAAATACACTGCTGTAATACAGATTATATAACAGAGAAAGATAAAAACGGTTTGTAGAAGGATGTAAGCTCAAGCTTCATGACATGGAATCATAAAGGAGGTCAGAAGGACACTTCCTAGTCTAGAGATTTTTGTCCTTTTAGTCCTTCTGCTTTTTTTGCCCTTCTTTTCTTTCAAGTATCAGCTGTTGTCAGAGACAGGGCTCTTGTAGGGGTGAATCTCTGATCTCAACCTGCATGGTAGCTCCCGGCCAGTTAAACCAGAGATGTGCAGCAACGGGGATAGAACTTGACATTTTGGGTTTCAGAAACTTCTTTTTCTCTATGAACACAGGCAGAAAAAGGATACAAAGAAGTGCAAAAAAAATAGAGAGGAAATTCAAGTTTGGGTTTTTTTAAAAGAACTTGAAGAAAAAAAGATGTGAGAAAAGTTTTGCGCTGAAGCCTGAACCATTCCACAAAATGAGGAAACTTTTGAGCAATTTTCTTATGGTCTTGCCAAGATCCTGAAACAGTTGTAATGAGGTGTGGGAGAAGTGTCTGAGTATAAGGAAAGGGAAAAAGCATCTGGAAGGAAAATAAGACTATATCCCATTCAGGTCTGAACTGACATCTCCACAAGTGGTACTTGTTTGTCTCTGACTTTTAAAGAAACATGAGATCCCACTCCCCATACCTTGAGAGCAAACATGACTCCAGATGCCTCAAGCATTTGCTTGCCAGCCCCTAAAGAAACAACGTGACTGTTGATTTCGTGCTGTTGAAGAACACAGCACGTTTGCAGAATATGCTATCAAAAAGATCGCGTAGCCGGATCTGCATAGACATACCACCACCTCAGCAGATTAAAGGGGAGCTGCCAAGGCTGACGTTAAGAATTGATCTACTTTGACAGAAAATCCCAAAAGGAAGTGTTTTAACCTTTAGGATTCTTTCCATCTATTTGATTTCTTCAAACTGATTGCAGCTGTCACCAGAAATAAAAACAAAGCAAACAAAATGAAACTATTTACAATTTATGGTTAAGCAGCAATAAAGAAAACACTGTTCCCATCCAGTGCAAGTTTTCCTTACAGTTTTATACTAAATTGCTGGTAGGTTTTTTTTTTTTTTTTTTTATTTTTTTAGTAGTAGCCATAGCTTGGAGAAACCCAAATAAATGGAAAAGATGCAGGAATGTGTCTTGCAACAGCTCTGCATTTTTAGTGTGTACTGTTGATTTGCCAGAAGCCAGACAGAACCTACAAAGTGGGTCATTGGGTTCAGCGTACTGTGATTATTATTTATACAGAATCCAAAGTGTACAGAGCACCCCTTTGGGCATATAGAAGTTCATGCTTCAAAGAGCTTGCAGCCTTCAGGGCTAATAATATTATTGCCAGTAACATCTAAGCTGTATATATTTCAAAGCTACGGTTGCTACTTTCATAGTTTTCTTGCATATCTTGCCCTACCCGATCGTTAAAAGTTCTGGAGTACTGTGAAAAGGATCTTCAATTTCCATTTAAAAAGCCAAACGAAAACAAACTATTTTGTCTCTAGACAAGAGCATGAAAATGTGTCCTGAACACAGCAGAGTAGTTCAAAGGCCAAATAAACAGAAAAAAAAAAAAAGGAAGGTGGTTTGGTTTTTGCTTTTTTCAGTGCAATTGGCGGAGAAGATAATGAGGTTTCTGAGATTGCTAATTAGTCATGGGGAGGAAGGACGAGAAGAGACGTGCTTGTGCTTGTGAAACTTTGGTCAGTGGATTCCAGTTTTCCTCTCAGCCCATTAGAATTTGTGATTTTTATTTTTTACAATAATGCATTTTTTGGATGCGCTGCAGTCAATGATCTCCTCTTCCTAAGACTGCACTCCAGGCTGGTTCTACGCTTCACATGGCAGTGTGTTCCCTGTTGGGCACAAGGTCCTCTCTCAGGGATTTCATCTTTTGTCTCCACTCCTTTCCTGTTATGTTAATACATGGCCGTAAAGTGATTAAACTCTGTTTTTCCTCATGACATTGAGATCATGGGCAAGCCACAAAGTACAGGAGCTCTTTTGCATTCGATGTGTTTTCCCATTGAGAGATGTCCATCCAAAAAAAGATCAACACCACTTAGGTTTCTGATAGTGACTGGTGGCCAAATAAAATAAATATGTACCACATGAATGAGGTACATGGCAGTATTTCTTTCCCAAAAGTCAATTCTCAAATATCTTAAATAATGGAATGTGTTCAGAGAAATTGAGAGTTTATTCCTTCAATACCTCTGAAGAGGCAAAAGGGTTAAAAAAAGCATCGTATTAGTGGCTGTAAATTCCTTGGCTGTGCTACAAGTAAGTGGCTGAAGTGGTGGGTTTAATTTGGAAGTAGTGGAGCTCAGCAGGGTTAATCCTTCCTGCTGCCTTTCCCTTGTCTCTGGTGCCGGGTCTCACCGTTGCGGACACAGGTGGTTGGTGGCTGACGGAAGAAATGCTGTGGGAGTTGTTGCGGGTTGTGGTCTGGCAGTGCAGGCAATTGCATTGTCAAAATCAGAGATTCCTTCTAGATCCTCTCACAAAGAGTTTTTCCCTCTCACTTGTCCAAATGACACTAAATTAAATGAATGTAAAAATATGAATAGCGAAGAGATGCCAAGGCCCAACTCCATTGTGGCTGAAAGGGGTCCAGCTTTACTGATTTCAGATTTATTCCCATATCAGGAAGGGATGGATTGGACTGAGATAACTTGTGTTTATCACAGCACTTTCCCCATGTGAAAGCAGAAATGGATGGAGAAAAATCAGCTCTCTGCCTTTAGGTTTTGCTGGGGTGATAATATGGCTAATGTTTTAATGAATTGTGAGGACACTTTATTTTGATTTAACATTCCTTCCTTCATTTTATTATTCCATGTATCATTGGCATTTGGGGAAGAGCCATTGTAAATGTGAGAACTAAGCAGCTTGTTAGATAACATCTTTTTTTTTACCTCTTTAGAAGATTAAACTGAGACTGTTCTGCCTGATGCCAGAATAGATGTAACCAATCCTGTATCCTTTGCATGTAGGTCAGTCAGAGGGACAATCCAGCACTGGATCCCATTATCCATGGGTTGAAGGGCGTTGTACATCATGGTAAGTAGCTGCTTAAACTTTCTTCTTGCCAGGAAGGGGAGAAGGGCAGGAATATTGTCCTTAAGGGATCAGGTCACCCCTGGAAGGACACGCTGAGCCTGCACATTGCTCATTCATTAATGTTTAAGGGCATCACAGCCATTATTTGATTAGTAAAGATCAGAGCCATTTGTTACCTGAAAATGGGTTGGGGTTAACAGTAAATAATTTGTTTCTATTCAGTCAGTGCTCTAGAATGTGTAAGTTATCAATCAAAACCTACTACAATATATCATTCATATTAGTACTTCGAAAGCAGCGTTGATGCTTCACTCCTGCTATTTATCTTCTGTTTGCTCTAAAAATACTCCTTTCCAAAGTTTCTATTTGTTTATAAATTATTTGTCTTTCGAATTTAGGGAGCTGATAATGAAACAGAAAATTAACTATCTGTGAAAATTAATTAAACTTAGCAGCAGATGAACATCTTTCTAATGCTGACATAAATATGATCATTCTGCTGTTCTCATGCATATAAACCTATTATCCTTGAACTTATAGCAGGTACTGAAATAAATATTAATATATTTTATACTTTTATAACCAGTTTTTACTTAGGAATTTTCCTGAAACCTTATCACGGGTGATGCATCATTAGCAATGACATCAAGATGCTCCAGTTCCCAAAGTACTCTTGTCAGGTTTTAATATAATGATTTGTAAAGTTTTAATAATCTCATTGTAATTCAAAAGGCATCTGCTGGAATGGTGCTAGGTACTATAATAAATCTCCGTCCCATCTATCGTGCTGTGATAAAACATCTTTGCACCTTTTCCGAGGATTGTCTTTAGACATTAGCTAGTGCTGTAGAGCTTAACAAACATTTTTTTCTCTTGACTGCAAACCTAAAACTAGTTGACAGTGTTAGATTAAAACAAATAGGATTTTGGATTAATTGCTCTACTTTCAGAGTCATTTAACATCGCAACGAGGAACACCAATAAATCCAATGAAAGTGAAAAATAGGGGTTAAATGATAACATATCGTAAAGTCCTTCATTTAGAGAATCTTCTATAGGTTTTGCTGCTTATAAATTGCAGTGTTCTGCTGTGAAATAAAAACAACACCCTGAGCTGAAAAACTGTGTTGTTTTCCACAAATAGATGTTATTATCTAGCTCCCACTGGGTAACAAAACAGGCCAGCAAAAATAAAGTGAGGATGAGTTGGTCTGCAAGGGTTTTTCAGTGGCTGAGTAATTTGACAGTGAAGTCAAGCTGCCATTTAACTGGACCAGGATCTCCTTTTAGTTTTCTTTTCTACCTGACTTCTATTCCAAGACTCTTTACCCCCTGCAAGTGTGACAGGGTTTTAGCCACCTCATCGGGTTTTTTCTGCTCCCTCTCTTGCTCCTCGCTGCTGCAGCCGAAATAGCCACTAGTGGATAATCATAGCGGTGTCTCCTAAGTGTATTATTCCATTCTCAAAAATAATTGTTTGGGTAGGATGTGCCACGGTCCCAAGGTTGTGATTCCCTGACCACATAATGATTAGTCCATCTTGGTGCTGCCTACCCGCAGCAAAAATCTGGGTGGATAAAAGGCGTTTATTTTTGTTTTGCTCACAATGCACAGAAGGCAGCTAGTGTTTCAAGTAAAGGAAATCGCTTGATATATTTCAATAGCTTGTTTCCTTTTCAAAACATTAAGGAAGAAAAAGAGGAAAATCTTGCTTCCTGTTTCAAAGGCTCTGATTAAAGGTCTTTTCTAAGGCTCTTTTGGTGGCTGGAGTAAGGGAATTTCCTCCTGCAAAATAGTTGTTCAAAGAAATTGTTCTCTTTAAGTTAAATATTGATGGAACGCTTCAGTGAAGAATTCTCATACCGTATCTCTCTTTTAATGTTATTATATAGCATAATAGTAAAGATGTGAGCTTTTATTCCAGACACCCTTGTTTCTTTCCTTGATGTAATTTACTTACATCTTGCGCGAGCACATTTTTTTAAAATTATCTGAAAAGATTCTTCCTGCCTTCCATTCGACTGGGAGCCTAAGGCAACACAGACTCTTTGGCTGAAATACAGTGGAAAACTCTTGTGGTTTTTGGATAGAGTGGTTGGATCAAGCAGGGATCCAACAAAAGAAACTGGAGAAAGGCAAAATTGAAACCTTAAGTTTCTTTGCATTTTATAACATTTCCATGCCCACGTTATTTTTAGGTAGTCGTCAAAATACAGAGACACTTGCCTATCATGTAGACGTGGAGAATGTACATGGATGTTGAGATAACCACCTTGCTTTCAAATTAGATCGTGTTCGTATATCATCTGCAGACTGGAGAGATCACCAGCCCTTCAGCTTTGCTCCTCCCACGTGCTTCATCTCAGCACGCCTATTTAAGATTTCCTTGGTTTTCCGTATCCTTCTCCCTCCAAATGGCAGAGCATCCTTCCCAAGTTGTGCTGGACTGTCTCTTCTTCCTCGCAATCATTCAGTTTTCAAAGAGGAAATTACAGACCCACACAAACACTCACCTCATTTCTTCATTTGCCTCGTGGTGGTTCTGCAAGTTGTGGTCCTGTGTGGAGACCCCACTCTGCACCACACTGTACAGGGCACCCATGCTGGCCTGTCTCCGTGATGGTGACAGATCCATTGACCCTCAGTTAGATGTAGGGATGGTACCTGTGAGTGGTGGGCTGTTTTTTCTTTTTTCTATTTTTTTGCATAGCTTTTTTGGGTTTTTTTCTGTGAAGTTCTTGTATTCTTACAGTGCCCTTCCAGGACTAAGTGAACAATTTAAGTGTCAGAAGGACTTTCTGTGGAAGCGAAAGCAATTTTTACTTGAGATTTCGTCAGGGATTTGAATTACTTACTAATTTGCTGGAACATAAATAATTGTGCCCTTCACAGTGTTACCAGCTTAGTAACAATGATGGAGAAACACATGCATAAAAATCAACACAGGCTTAGTCGCTACTCAGAGTTCACTTTGTTTCTTCATCTCCGGGCATAATTTTCTAGAATCTTAATGCCACATTAAGCTTAATTTTACATGAGCAACCATATAAAGTTTCTTAGCTGGAAGGAAAACCAGTGATATACCAAACAGCCTAACAATGTTTGGATCAACGATAATGCTTTTCGTTTGCCCCACATCTTCCTGCCGAACGGTACGTTCCCATCACATCGACGGTCCCCAACTCCTGCATCCGCCCTCGCAGAGCATTGTAAAGGCACACGAACACCGAGGCGGCTCTTTTCAGAGCTGCCAGATGCCTGATGCTGATTTTAAAATTGCTTTCGGTTTTGTGCTCTGCCAAGGATTTCTCACACCTCCCGCCAGCGAGGTGCTTGCTGTTCTCATCCCGCTTTCCCTGCCGTGAAGCACACGGCGAGTGTGTGTCTGCCCAGGGACTGACAGCTGGGAGCGTGCAGCCCTTGCTCTGCACAGGGGCTGGAGTACAGGCAGGCGTGATATGAATTTTCTGACGCTGACTTGCTGGTGTCTTTCCGCTCTGACTGCTGGGGGTCTTTTTTAGCTCCTCTTCAAATGCTCTTCTCATCACGGAAGCTGATGGGAAAGGTCTCCAGCAATGCTGGTGGGATGATGCACATCCTTAGTGGAAGTTGGATCATTAGGTAAAGTAATAAAGTCACTAGTGCCTGGCTGCACTTGCGCCACATGTGGCCCAGTCATGGTGCTGCAAATCAGACTTTTCTGCCTCTGTCTTGCTGCTGATGAGCTCAGCTGGGTGCCCTGCCCTGAGCCCCTACTCTGCTCCTTGTCCTTCCTCGTGATGCTGAGGAGTGCGGTGCAGGATGGAGCTGCTCCTGTGCAAGGGCTGAGGAGAGCCCTGGGGCCTCAGAGAGCATGGTTATGTCCTCGTGGGAATAGGAGGATATAAAAGACCAGGTTGTGTCTTATTTGCATTAAAATGGCTCCTAAAGCTTTTGTCTGCCACAGGCTTCAGCAAGATCTCAGAGGAGCACCAAGCAGGATGGAGATATTGCACAGAAACTTTGCTTTTCCCCACCTATGCTGTCTATGACTTGCCCTTTTTAGTACCATGTTGTATGTAAGCCTCTCAGAGATGCCTTTTCTTGTTCTTACCAGCTCCCTGAAAGGCATTAACATGAGTCTCCTTCCCTGCTGTCAGTTCTGAGGGCAGCTCCCCATGCTGGAGGCTGCGCAGCGTTTGCTCTCTCCATCCTGGGCACGGGTGTTCTGCAGCGTCCTCTTTTACCGTGCAGGCAAATGGTTGTTGGGGGAGCAGCAGCCCACGCTCCCCCAGGCCCCTGGGAAATCTTTCATGGTGATGGAAACCGTGTTTTGTCACTCTGTCCTGTTCCCCATGTCTGCCACCAAGAATCTGCATGGATCAGCAGAAAATTATTAGCAGAGCACAAATAAATTACCACAGCAGAAAAGCCTCTATTAATGTCACAAAAATGGGGCTCTTATTCCCTTCCTTGTCAAAAGTGAGCACTGAAAATCAAAGTGCAGCCAGATCAAAAGCTTAGGTACAAAGTGAATCAATGGCATCTGTTGCTTGTTTGCAAACATGGGATAGGGTGAGGGGAAGAGAGAGACCTTTGTTTATTTAAAAGGGAGTTTGGTAAAAAGCTCTTGCTTTTTTCTTCTGCCTTTGTATTATTAAAATGCCATAAATTAAGCTCAGCACGGAGCGGAGTGTGATCTTGGGTCTCCATCGAGATGGGCAGAGGGTGTTCAGGCAAGTCAGTGGTGACCATCAAAGGTTCAGGGGCTGCTGGGGGGACCGTACCAAAATACAGTGGGAACAGAATTGCTTTAATAACAGAAAAGGATAGATAATAAATGTGTTGCACATCTCTCCAGTTGTCCTAGGCAAAAAGGCAGGGAATAACCTGTTCAAATAAATCAGCACTAAAAAGGAAGCAATCCAGACAGTGTTAGTCACCCTGTGGATCTATCACACCAGAAGGCATAATAACAAGAAAACACCATTAACGGCATGACAGGTTTTTTCTTTTGTTTTTAACTTTAACCATAACACCACCTGACAAGCTGTTTGCTTTCTCCACCAAATATCCAGGGGTTGTAGAGAAGAAAGGCGGGGGAGCGGGGTGAGGGTGAGATGTGATACTGTGGGACCGCGTCTTTTAAAGTAAAACTTTGAAGAAAGCAGCAACCCGATTTGGAACAAGAAGGCCATCAAAGGGAGAGCAGCACGATGTGTTAAACTGAGAATGAAATGTGGAGGAGCATTTCTTTTTCCTTGGGGATGATCTGGATATATTCTTTTGTTTTCTGATCTGTTCTTGTGTTCACAGTCAGAGTGGCCGTGTGAAAGGGGCCAGGACACGATGGCTGTGCAGCAAAGGCGGGGAGGAGGGAAGTGGGAAATGAAGATGAGAGCAAAAGTCATAAGTTCACACCTTTATATAGGGCAGCTCTGTGCATAGCTGCAGGGGTCTGTATCATTTAAAAGAATAAATGATGGAAATGTTGGAAATCTCTGGTCCTTCACCTGTCTGCTCTGCAGAAAGCAGTGCTGGTCATGGCTGAGTAAAGACCAGCGAGCTGACATAGAATTAATACATTGCACGAAAAAACTAATTCAAACTAACAAAAAGAAAATTGCAGTGGTTAGAAGTTAAGAATTAAGGTTGATGGTGAATACGAACAAAGCACCTCCAGGGAGAAGGAGTTGGTTGCTTTGCTGGTGGGTTTTGAGGGTGTTTGCTGCAAAGAAAGGGGTGGTGAGGTCTAAGAACGTGCGGTTTTGCTTGGGCTCTGCTGGAGCAGATGTGAACAGCCCACACTCCTCTGGCTGCTTTTGCCTCACTTCATCCTACCTCTGCCAGGGTCCGGTTGACTGCAAGGATCCTCTCCCCCTTTTCTAAATTCCTTGACACAGTTTCTTTTTCCTCCCACCACTGGTGAGCATTCTATATTTTCTTAGTTTCTATGTTCCTCCAGCCTTGTATCCTCATGTACCTCTGCCTCCAGTTGGGTTTTGCGAAACCTGGAGAAGTCTCATCCCAGTCCAGAATGGCAAGAGCTGCTCTGCCAAGCTCTGTATCCACAGTGCTTAAGCATTAAATTCAGAATTATTTCTTACTTCTTTAAAGAGTTAAGACTTCTCCTTCCCAGCTAAGCCTTTTCCTTCCAAGCTGTTTTAAGAGAGAGAGCAAGAAAAATTAAACCTGAGACCAACAACTGGCATGGAAATGTTCAACTTCAATTTTTTCGCATAGGAGACTTGCCTTTATTTCTTTTCTCCTGTTTTTTTTGTACCACTCACTGGTTGTCTCAGATTAAATTAGTCTGCAGGACTGTGTTATTATCTTATTCCCTTCCTCCCTGACATGCTGTGATTTCTGTGCCCTTACGGTTCCTTACATTGTTCAGCAGAGTCTCTGGTTTTTAGAAAACTAAATACAAGTGAGAAAAATAATTGCATAATAAATGACAAGAATTACCCTGAGTACAGAGGACTGTCAGAAGCTGCTTGTCATGCTGGATTTACACAGCAAGTACTCATCGGCTGATCTTTTCAGTTAAAGTAACACACAATATTTGTAATCTCATCTTTAAAATCACCACCGTGAGTCTGGTCCCTGGCTCTGATGTGCAGTCGGCTTTATCTGGGAAGTTCTGGCTCAGTGGGTGTGCAGCATGGTGTCCTTTTGATTATTTTTGTGTGTTTGCTTTTTAAATGTTTGAATGCAGAAGCTTTAGAGTGACTTGGCTCATTGTGAAAATTAAATTGGCAGTAACATTGTTTAACAAATTTGGGAGACTTTCAAAGCTCTTCATATTGGTTTTGCAGATTTCAGTTATTCAAAGTATAGCTGGGTAACGTTTCCACCTATCAGGCATTGCACATACGTTAATTTTGGAAGTAAGCTCATTTTAAGATATTGTTTTTAATGCAGCCAAGTTCCTGTTTTCTTACAGAAAAGCATGATGAAAGTCCCAAAGCATTCCACAAGATATAAATGGACTTGGCATATAGTTATTTTCTTGTGATCTCCAATCCAAGTTCCTGTTAGATTTAAAAAGGGTTTTGATCATAGATAGTTATGTGCTGTTTACCTGCATATCTCAAGAAGCCTCTTACTCTACAGTGGTCTGGTTAAAATTCAGGTCTATCTTTATCCAGCACTTTGCAGAATGTATTTTTAGCAAGTCAGTCTTTGAACTCAAAATGTTCAACTGATGGCTGTTGCAATATAATATTTGTTGGCATCACCTTATGAAAACTGCAGTAGCTGATGGAGATCTGCTACTGTTATCTGTTTTAATATCTGGTTTTGCTTAGAAAGCTACAGTGCACAGTTCAGGATTAGTTCACATCTAGTGGTGGTGCGTTAACAAATAAAGAGTGTAAATAGGTCAGCTTTTTAAAGCATGCCTGCAATTGCTCTGTCTTTGGGTTGGGTTGTACAAAAAATTGCCCTTGGTCCTGTGCAAAATAGCGGGGAGATTTATCAGCCCAAACAAAGAATATACTGGGTGCTACTTTTCACTTTGCTGTTATGGGAGATAGACATGAATGTTGTATCAGGTCAAATATATTACCAGCTGGCTCTGTTAATTCTTTTTTTGTGAATCAAAGAGTTAAGATACTAGTATTGCCCTTCTATGCTGTGGAATACTCAGTACATTAAATGTCACATTCATTGCCTTAATTGTCAACAATGAATCAGTGGTACTTGCTGCTTTTTTTGTCACTGGAAATATTGGAGTAAACTGATGTTTTTGCTGGTGTGTGATATTGCTTTTGTCTGCCAGTTACTGTTGTGGTACCTGTCAGCAAATACTGTCTTGTAGACCATGCAGTTTCCAGCCTTGTCCACTTTGCACCTCCTATAAACTCCTCACCCTGCGCAGCCTGTTCCCAACTCCTGCCTTTCCCAAGCACTGAAGATGGGAAAGAGGAGCTGGTCAGAAAAGAGACTAAAGAAAGCTTTGATATTATTTCTAACCTTGTTCTTTCCCATTTAGTAGGAATGATGTCTATACACATATGTATGTATATGTATATAAAATATTTCTACCGTATTCAGTCAGCACAGTTGCTTAGCTTGCAAATGATTCTCCTTACATTTTTATCAACAATAATAACCGATTTAAGGTTGAAAGTTTTAAAGTGACATGACTTCAAAATCCCATTTGCAGAAGGGTCTCAGGCTCTTAGGAACATAACTTCATGGCATTTACTGTTTCCATGTGCTCTCGAAGGATATGGGAAATAGACTCCTGAATTTGTGAGTCCCTTTTTCTTTAAGCTTCACATGAATATCTGTGAGTCTGGTTTCTAAAACTCCACACCATACATCTCAATGGAAGTCATACAGAGGAATGATATGTTTTCAAAAGTGTTAGGTTACTAAAGCATAATCAATTGATTATCATCTGGTTTAGTTGTAATTTTAATCCAATTATATGTATTTTTTTATTTTATTCTTTGGAATTCATTAATGAAAATTTACAGCGTTGCTTGTAGCCATGAAAAATTAGTTCGAGTACACCCTGCCCTACTTAAACTGTGTATTAGCAACGCTACTTTTTCCTCAAGAAATATTTCCTTTCACAGCTGACTATGACTTTCAAATTGCTTAGCAAAAAACCCTTCCTAATTGATAACCGAAATTTAATCATAGTCGGATATTTCCAGTTTGCATTCAAATAAGGTATTTCTCTGTCTAAATAAGCTTCCCTTGGTTGATTATTCATATTGTAGTTCAAAATGTTTAAAAGTGAAAGACAGAGTTGGATGAAATGTAGACTACTTAATACAGTGTGTATTTAATATAAAAGTCATGCATTATTCATTTTTGCAATTTGAATAACTTTGAATTTAGCATCCCTGTTCTTCATCTTTTCCTTTGATGAACAATTAATTATTAAAATATAATATTGTCAGCATATGGCACAAAATCCTTGAAAGTGTAAAATGAGCTTCATTCTCTTGCCATCCTTTGATAAAGAGATACTCCATATTCTCGGTTTCACACAGAATGTTTGTCCAGCATCTTAAGTGATTCCATCATTCTAAATAAAAGATTATAAAAGTTAAAAATAGTTAAATTGTTAATTTTAACCGAAACATTTTTTCTTAAATACAAGAGGAAAGCCCTTTTCAAAATGTCCCTCTGTCTCCCATCTATTTAATATATAGTCATTGGCTGTTAACACAAGGAGAATGTTTGCATGTTCAAATACTATTTCACATTCATAGCGGTCCACCATGTGCTCAGCTTCCATATAGAGACAGACAGTTTCTTAAACAGAAAACCCATGTCTTTTCGCGGTGAAGATGTATGTGTGCTGAATTTGGAAAGCAAACCCTGTGGCTGAGTTTGCAGTTTTTCTAACCATTTTTTCCTACATAAAAATAAGCCAATCAAATTATATATGACCTTTTGCTATGATTATGACTTCTTGATTAGAATATCTTTGAACTTTGGCCAATCATATATATTTTCCTATTTATTATCTAAGCACACTTTTTTTTCCCAGAGGTCTGATATGAAGAGGAAAAGATGTAATTTACTGTTTGTTTCATTTTGAGGTACACAAAAGTGGCTGATAACCTGCTTGGACTAGAAGGAAAAAAATGTTAAGAGATTGCAGTATTATTTTGCAATGTATACTTTGACTTTAGTAGAATTACTTACAGTTTGGAACACTAAAGGCTATGAAAACATAGCACACCTGTTGATACGGTGCAGAAAGGTGTCTGAAGTGCATCATGTATTTGCACCTTGCAGCAACAGTGGAGGAAAAAGAAAATCCCCCCAATGATCAGACTGCTGCTCAGAGGTGTAGGCAACTCTTGATTTGATCAAGACTCCTAGAAAACCGTGGGGTGATGTGAAAGTGAATTCTGCAGACTCCATCCTTTATCTTTTCCTTCTGACTTTGGAAGACGTGTCAATCACCAGCCTACCTGCTTCTCCGCTTTGCTGCAGGGAGCGTGGGTTTGCTTGGCAGCTCTGAGGAGACAGAGAGAGAAGAGTTCCTGCTACCCAAATGTGGACTCTTGTTCGAGGCACAAAGTATATAGAAAGTGAGGAACAGAGATGTATGGGAGAGCCTCGCGTGTCAGCGTGCCCTGAGGCACTGAACACCTTTGCACAGACCGAGTGGCAGCTTCGGCCTGTGAGTCAACATAAATTGCAGAGGATAAATGCTCAGGGATGGCAGGGAAATTGTCTTGCCTGCAGCTGTTCCCTCCTTTCATTTATTTATTTTTCTTTGCAGTGTTAAATAGTACCAGCTTGTCACCGTTACTTGAAGTTAATGCTTTCAGTGCTTAGGTTTGCATTTCAGGCTGTCCAAGGAGATTCTCAGGAAAGACTGTGTCCCCAGACTGGTGGACCCTGGGAAGGAGTTTCTTGGCTTAGGGAAAAGAGGCAGCGGTTTTACCTCTGAAACATGGTTCTGGTGCTGTGCTGGATGCACCCAGCAGCACCCAGGCAGCACCTGCACGGCCGGGTGCGGGTGGTCCTGAACAAGCACTGCCTGGATGCTGCTTCAAGCACCACGTTGAGCTGGAGCTCAGCTTCAGAGGTGTCCCGCTGCCCTCCAGCCCTGCTGCTCAGCTCACCCCCAGCACCTCCTGAAGAAGTTTGGCTGGGCAGTGTGGCTCTGCCTCCTCCATCTCAGCAACCCATGGGGGATTGATAGAGCTCCCGCATCTCTTTCCCTTGTTGTGAGGATGCACTACCCCAGGCTCTTTGGTCAGGCGTGGGACCACCGAGGACCAGCTCTGTTCTCTCTGGGTCTTGGTGAACCCTCACTGCCATCAAGCTGAAGATCCGTTTACTGAATGCTGAAACCATGGAATATGGTGTTATTTCTATGCTAACACAAATCGGTGGGATACCAAGGGCATTTTGCACCTGCACGCCTTCTAAATAGGAGTGTGCGTGTTCGCTATAGAGTTGACTAGCATTTTGACTGCTCTTTTAAAAATCAACACATCAGCTCTTGTAGAGCCTTCCTTGTAGGGTATTTTCTTCTTTCATTATATATATATATGATAAAATATGTTGTTGCCATTACACCTTGTTAGACTGCCTATCAATGTGATGTCTGTTTTAAAGACACGTTAAAAAAAAAAAAGGTGTAATTCTGCTTGTCAATCTTCCCCACAGAGAAGGAGACCTTTCTGGATCCCTTTGTGCTGAGGGACCTTCTGCCGACATCGCTGGGGAGTTACTACCGCTACGCAGGTTCTCTGACTACTCCTCCGTGTAGCGAGATCGTGGAGTGGATCGTTTTTCGGAAGCCTGTTCCCATTTCTTACCATCAGGTGTGTTTATTTTGTTAGTGAAGTCCATCTCTTGATTTGCCCTCTTGAAGAAAGTGTTTTCAAAACCTGCCATTTTAATTTTGAGAACAAAAATGTTTCTGTTGACAAAAAAGGAAGTGGCAGTGATTTTTTTTTTTTTGTCTTAAGTAATATTGTTTCTGAACGTGAGCCATCAGTCTTATGAAGACAGTACAACATGAAACCCAGTTTCCTTTCAGTGATTTATTTGGTATTGTTTTTGTTAAGATTAAATTAAGCTATGGTGTAAATATTTACATGGAGTTCCTTTTTATTCTTTTTAATTGAAACTTTCTTTTCAAAGTAAAGTGAGTGATTTCAGTTCTGCTCAGATTTAGTAATTTGAACTAATTACATTAGAAAAGACGTCTTTCCATTAATTCTCCATGCTTAACTGTTTTTATAACACAGTAAAGCTGCCATTATGTGCTTAGAGAGCTGGTGCACAAATCTTTAAAATTAGCACATAGCAGCTTTTAATGCAAATAGACACAATGTCTGGGATTTGTCTGCAGGAGAATGGTCCCGATAAAGTAATAGCTAGATGGAGTCAGATGTTTACCAGTTAAGTGTATTTTGACATTTTAAGACTGTTGTCCTTAGAAAGCCATCCTGCTGAAGTTAGTCCTTCCTTTTATTCATCTGGCTTAAGCCACTGAAAACAAACTTTTTGAATGCACTAATTCTGTAAAGCATGAGTGGATAGTTCACTGGGTGGTCGTGACTGGCAGATGCTGGTTCTCTAAGTTTTCAGAAGGGTGGAAGGCGATCACCATGCCCCTGCTCCAGGCTTTTTTTCATGTTTTCTAGACTTCATTGCTCCTCCCGTAGACTCTTTCATATTTTTTTGAAGTGCCATGTTCAAAACCGGTCACAGCGCTTCAGCTAGGGCCCTCCCAAGGCTGAGGGACACGGTGTGATTCCTGTCTCCGACCACCCGTGCTGGTGTTGTTTTGCCTTTGTCACAAAAGCATGATGTTATTGCCCACGTTCAGCTCCTGGTCAGCAGGAACCCCTTTGCTGGAGGCTTTCCCCAGGGCTCTCTCTAGCAGCGCTGGGCACATCGCGCCTTCACGCAGCCCTTGGTTCTGGCCAAAGAATGGGACTCTTTGCACATGGTCCCGGTTGAATCGGACCCTTTGTTTTTTTCAGGCTATTTGTCTGATTGTTGAGATCATTTTGAATTCTGTCCTTGCCTGCAGGATACTTGCAATCCCTTGTAGCTTTTCACTACATCAATAAGTTTACTGTTTATATGGTGGCTGCAAGGCCTGGCCCATGCTCAGTTTTATGCCCTGTATACACATCAGGTGGGTCATGACTTCTTTTTTCTTTTTCAGCAAATGCAAATTAACTGATAAATACCAATTGTAGCCATCACTATAATGGTATAAGGGTACTTTATCCTAGCATAGCTTCTTTCCTGTGCTGTACAATAGTAACTGTGCCAAGTCAAGCCTTTAAAATTTGGCGTTGTGCTGCTTTATGCATGCATGTGTGGTTGAAGGGCTGGGAATTCTGTGTGCAGACAGGCTTTCATTGATGCTACAACACATGTGGAATAAAAAATAGTATTCTTCCCCTTGGCAGTTCTAGACGGTTGTATTTTAAGAGCCCGCCACCCTGCCATTTCTATGATTATTATTTGTTCCTCTAACAGAAACCGTGCAACATAATCCATTGCCATAGTTTAACCTTCTTTATCAGAAACCCCATGAAGCAGCCTGTAATCCCAGAGGAGGAAAGTGATATTGTTTAAGCTTTGTTGGTGTTCCAATTAAATCCTTGCTTTTGTGCAAAATACCTTGCTGTAAAAAGGACAGTACTGAAGTGGTCCATTTGTGGAGGCTTCTCTATTTTATTCTCAGTGCTCCATCATCATCATCTTTCCCGATAATTAGACAACAAAATAGGACAAGCTGTGTCACCCTGCCAGATGCATTGTAAAGCTAAGTGCATTCAATGACCCAAAGCACTGCATTATCTCTCGTAATGCATACCTCAGAGTATCTCATTGTGCTTATAACGGTTTCAGTATTTTTAATTGCCATTTGTATATCCAACCCTTAGAAAACTGCACATCAGGCTTTAATGGTTTGTAATTACATGACTTGGAATTTTAGATCAAGTTTCCCTCTATCTACAATAGTCTTATAAGAGCTTTTCATTTCTTCTTCTGAAGGGGAGCGCTTGTACTCCTTGAAGAGCCTGAATGCAGCTCCTTGACTGCAGCTCTTATTTTTTTTCTGGCAGCTATAGATAAATTAATTTCTCATTTGTGGTAGATAATATTTTTATAGTAAAAATGAAGTTGAAGTGACTTATATATACTTCAACACATAAAAAGGGGAAGGTTAAAAATCATATTTGAATTGGCAGTTGTTAAAATGCAATTATACCTCCCCAAGGTAGCATGGCAGAAGAAAATATTTTAAAAGTTCTCTCTGAAAGTTTAAAAATTCAATTAATGCCATGGAAATATAAGCCTAGAGACTTGACTTCAGAGGAGCGGTTGCTATCCAAGTTCCTGAGCTTTTATAAAGTAACCTTAAGCCCTGTTAGCTGGCTTCATCAAAACTTATTCCAGTGCATGAAGTGCAAAAGATATGTGAAGATGTACAAGAATTCTGGTCTGTGCTTTCATAGGAGGGCATAGCAGGATCATCTGTTGGTTTCTTTTCTTAAGACAAAAGTGTAAGATAATAGTCCCTTTACCCCTTTTTTAACGCTCCCATCAATGCTTCTGAAGGGCTCCTGCTAATCATTAGGAAATGGTTTTCAAAAGTTTTCAGGATGTTTCTCTGAAGAATCAGAGAGACAGTTGCAGCTGAGAACCAGGGAGCAGGGCGTGCATCTACGGTGTAAAAAAGTTACAGTCCAGATCTCACCATCAGTACTTGCAAAACTGGAAGTGGTACCTGGGCTTGGTGCCTGTGGTGTGAATGGGTTGCTGGCTGTCACCTCTCCCTGCTGGTCACATGCTGTCCCTCTGCCTCAGTTCCCCTGCTGGTACACTAAAAGTTATAATGATTACGGGGAAGCTACGGCTAAAAGTGTACAAACCTGAGTTGTGCTTTTGTCTTGGAGGTGATTGCTCTAGTAGGACTCAGTTCCCTTGGTTTTGTGTTTTGGTGCAGAGCTGCCAAACTTACAGTTAGAACTTTGTGGTCCATCCTTTCTCCCTCACACTCTCCATGTGCTGCTCCCAGTGATAACATTCCTAGACTTATCTCCACTATCCTCCGCAATGCATAACCAACTGCAGGGGGACTTACTTTTGAAATGAAATCTGTAAAATTGACTCTCTCCTGCCCTGGTGGTCAGAGAGGTTTCACAGATTTAAACCTAATAACTGGGATTGTCAAGCCCAGCAGACTGAGCCAGTTGGATGGCAGCAGTAGATGGGGGGGGTCAGTTTACTGGTTTGAAGGGAAATTAAATAACGGTAGCGAGTGCCTTTTGCTTCAGTGGAGGATGCTTATCTGCTCTGTTACACCTTACTTTGATTATTTTTATTAGTGCTATGAAACAAGGCTACGGTGACAGGTTTTCCTCTTAGCAAGTTTTGGGACTCTCACAAACTTCTTCATGGCTTTTAGAGCAGATGCACTTAATGAAAAGGGTGTAGCTTTCAAAGTGACCCCTCATTGAGCTATGACTAATTCAAGTCCTTTTTTAAAGTCTTGAACCAGATTCTGTACTCCCCAAATCCATACTGTCAGTATCTGTAGCTGATGTTGAAGTAAACAATATCAAGACTGAATCCTTCTCTGCTCTGTCTTACTCAGTCTTTCCAGCAGCAACATAACTAATTCTAGTTCTTGACCTGAATGGTAACAACCTATTAGTAAATGCTGTACTGACCTTGATAGCTGTGAGAAAAACATTAGCTGAAAATATTTTCACCTTAGTTTGCTAGAAATTTCTTTCTAAGAAATACTAAGATACGAAGTAACACAAAAGTTTTCCAATTACCGTTCCTTCTTACAGGTTAATACATTTTATTAAAAATAGCTCAGATTTGAATCCAACAGAGGAAACTTATTCCCAGAGGAGTATGTGCTAACTGTGCCTAAATACATTTATTCTGTATTATCTTTTTCTCACCCTGTAGTTGGGTATGATAGGGAACAGCGGGTGATGGGGAGGTCAGGGCACTTGGAGCTGGTTGTCCTGGGGTTGCTGCACTCTGCTGCTGACCTGCTCATGGACAAGTGAGCTCATGGGTTTGGGTGTCCATTCCATAAAGGTGTGACAGCTGCGGTGACCTTCCTGCAGAAGCGCTGGAATAGCTGTCTGTGAAGCTTAGCCTGGCAGCTAAACTTCATAAGGTGTTTGGAGATAAGGTAGCATTGCCCTGTCCTGGAGAAGACTCTTGGGGAGGAATGACTTGGAAGCACTTTTTGAGACAATACTGTGAAACAAAACGGTGCCAGTGGTGAGGGTTTGACGTGGCTGTGTCGCACATGGAATTCTTCCAGACAAGAGGTCTAAGGGCAAGTATTTCCTTGCCCATGACAGACATCCATGGGTTGCTAGAAGGCCTTCTCTCTTGTTGGGCAGGATAAGCGCTGTGCCAAGATAAGACAGTTGGCAGTGATTTCAGTGGGCAGCCTGACTTCCGCTGTGGTTTATCAGTCTTGGCATCAACATTTTACTTCCTGCCATTTTACTTTCTTATCAGCCACCCGGATTTCACCACATTGTTTTTCTAATTAACATCCTTTTTCTCCCTTGCCATGATGGCTGCGGTCAGCTGGAGGCGTTCTACTCCATATTCACCACCGAACAGCAAGACCACGTCAAGTCCGTGGAGTACCTGAGGAATAACTTCCGACCGCAGCAAAAGCTGAACAACAGGAAGGTGTCTAAGTCTGCGGTGAAGGATGCGTGGAGCCAAGATATGACAGACATCTTGGAAAATCCACTTGGCACAGAAGCTTCCAAAGGTAGATTACACTTAAGAATTTTACATTGGACTAACAGAATAATTTTTGCTGTCTACTTTGTTATCAAATGGTGTCAAGGATAACTGTGAGCTACCAAAGAAATAATGCAGGTTATGCAGGCATTTCTTGTTGGTATGTGTCAATAAATTAACTTATCGTGTGGGTGCCTGCAATTACCTGTTAAACTTGCTGTCACAAGGTGCCATGGCAATAAAGTCACAGAGTATGTGAGTCAAACTGGCGATGTCCCTGTTTCTGCTGACTGGCTGTAGGGCCTATTGATGCCTGACAAAAGGGAAACATGAAGGGAAAAGGTCAGAGGTAAAATTTCGGCCCCATTAGCACTGACTCGTTGGGTGTTTTAATGGGAATAGAGTATCCAGATGTGGTTATGGGTTTCATTTTTACAGTAACAAGACTTTTGAAGAACCATCAACCTTTTAATTCAACGTTTGTATCAATCTGTTGGTAATGGTGGCGGGGAAAAAAACCTCTTCCTTACAGGCAAGTGATTTTCTAATGTCTTGCTGAAGTGTTTCATGTGCCTTTTTGTAGAGCAGCTGGCGCTTGCCTGTGTCAGACACTGGATAATGAGTTGGATGGAGGGGGCAGGAGGGAGGTTGCAGTCGTGTTGGCACAGACAGCCCTGGCTAGAGGAGCACATGAAAAACTCTGAGAGAAATGCGTACTGGATAAAATAAGACTAGAAATAAATACCATTTACTACCTTTATTTGCCTTTATTTTATTGAATGGTGTTATTTATAGGTAGGAGGAATGACATGTGCTTCCCAGTCTTCAGCCTTGAGAAGTGCTTGGTGCTTAAGCAGTTCTGGGCAGAGGTAAAGAAGAGTTTGCCAGAAGGAAACAGCCAAGCAGATTTACAAGCTTCCCTTTCATACCTGGCATTTTCACCTGGCCAGGCACAGAGAGTGTAGTTTTTAGAGGATGTGAATCATGAAAACAGCTGCGTTCAGCAGCCTCACCCTCCCAAGAGAGTGCTGGAAGAGTGTATTTCTCAGGGCTCATTATTCTGTGAGTGTGCTTATTTTTATATATATAATATACACGTACACAAACCTCATGTACATTAAAGGCAGCCTTGGGACGGAGAATTTACATCAGAAGTGAGGAGGAGATCTTGGGAATGAAGAAACCCTGCTACACTCTGATGCTCTGGCCTGCAGTTTTCAATCAGTGTTTTAACAGCAACATGTGTCAATATTTATTTCTTCAGTTATATCCCGTGTACATATTACTTACCCAGAACAGTGATGAAACTTAATAGGTTACATTATGTTAAAAGTGACAAAACTGACTAGTTTTTATTTTGACTGCAGCCAAGGTACCTCTGGTAAATGTGGTATAATATTAAAAAAGATTTTACTGCTTTGGCCACGTGCCTGCGTATTCCTTACCTCACTGGATGGTTTTTTAAGATTATGAAAATGCTTAAGGTGATTTTCACCCCCATAGTAAATAGCTGAAACCCACAATTTTGACAGAGCATTACAAATGCTAAGGTCCCTAGTTAACAGGCTGATCTTAAAGGTGGAAGTGTTCATGCTGAAGGAGCGCTTGAATAACTGGAAAGATTCACGTTGACTTTGATTCAACCAAGGGCACATGGCTTAGTTAACATGTGAGTCGGTCTTCAGGAGCAAGGGAGCTGCACAAACATTAGTCCATGTTTAGATAGCTTGGTACTTGGTGCTTGACACTTTACAAGCTTGGGGACTGGTTTTCTGAGCAAACTCTCTCTGGGTCCTCTCCCAACATGTCCAGGTGTTGTAACACTCTGTACTTGTACCTGTCTTGAGCTTACAACATACTCAACTGAGACCCACAGGCGGGGAATGTGCATTCCCCCATTTCCCATGACTTGACAACATTCAGTGTGCCATCTAATGGCAGGGGTGATGCTAGAGTCAGTGATTTATTGTTTTTCCTTTGAGCTTTTGCTATAGGAGGCTAAAGGCTGGGCAGCCGGTCTGTTTTTGTACTGTCTCTGTCAACTTGTCACTTTTTGGGTTCTGTGCACACCAGAGGACACTGAAAATAAGTGCATTTTTTTTCATGAACTTAAATAGATTGCTGCAGCATTGCTAACACAAAATAGATTGTAGCGTATCCTCCAAAGGTTACTGGGATGAGTTAGAGCTGTTCCAGAGATCTAACAGCGTGGATGTTTCTGGCCCCTTCTTTGACAAAGGTGAACAGTGATGATGTGCCTGGTCCACAGTGATGATGTGCCTGGTCCACTGCACATTCTGAACTACTGACATATAAATAAGATGAGTTGAAGTCATAATACTTGAGTGAAAGCAAAACCTATTGTTTATTCAGCTAGTAAATACAGTACCTTTTTATATAGTGTCATTCATGCAAAAGCACTGAGAAGCCAAGTGCACAGAGCGCTCCTCAACCAGACAGTCTAGCGTACAAATGTAAGAGTGTAGGGTTAGCACAACAAATTTATTTTATGTAGATTCTTCTGCACACCTCATGGTTCTATCTTGATGCTTTCCACATTGCATTAAGCAATGTGACCAATGGCTGTCACATGTTGGCTCCTCTCTACCCTCCCTGTGCTTGGATTTGTGTGTTGTAGAAAAAGGCAAGGTCATGAAAATGTGTCTTTTACTTGCTGCAAGGTGATATGGTTTGTGATGGTCTTCGGCTCTGGAGGGGAAGTTTGGATTTGTTTGTCGGTGTGAATTTTTGCAATTTGTTTCCTCTGTCACACTCTATTAAGTCTGTGGGCAGTATTGCTAATCTAGAAAACAGTGTAGCGTTCGTTATGTAAGTCTTCCTTATTTTGGAGGAAAATGTGCCCAGAACAATTTGCACAATTTTCAGAGTAATTTTCAGAATTCCCCAGTGAATAGGGAATTTCAGATCAGCACAGAGCGATGCAGCTCTGCAGTTGTCCGTTGTCAAACGTGTTATCCTAAACAGTTTGGCACCAAACAGGAGTCTCTTTTCTCCCAGCTATCAAAGCTATCTCAGGTCACAGAACTGTGACCAGTAGCGTAACCTGCAGATACACCAGAGGAAAACTACTTCTCACTTCATGCCAGTCTCTTGAGTATTTTCTTAGCAAAGCCCTGTAAGTGCTGGCATTTGGTAAATAAAATGTCTTCTGGGAAAGGCTATTTTAGGCCAACCAGATCTGTCAGTGCATTTAGATCCAGTTTGTTAACCAATATGAATGTTACCAGCCTTTTGTTTTGAGTTTGCTCTCCTCTCCCTACTTATTTTGGTTTTGAGAAGACAGTGAAGGGAGAGAAGGTGTTTTCAACCATCGGAACACAAAGTGGTGAAAAAAATTTAGCTAATTTGAAATAGTGTAAAGGGCTAATTTTTTGCTTGGGAGTGAAAACTCCAGTTTTCCTTTTGTGTTAGTATCTAGCAAGAAGGGATTTCTTTGGTTACATTATCTCATTCCTTCCTTCTGTTGGCAAAAGCTGATTTAAAACAACACTCTTGAGGACTGCTTGTATGCCTGGAATAAAAACACATACATAAGACCTCTGCTGAATCAGAGTCCATGAGCTAAGCTTAATTCTTAAGTTGACCCTGGAGCTATTTCAGGAAACCATACAAATTTTCTTTAAACATCTTATTTCTGAAATATGCCATTCGGGATAAATACTGTTCAGCTATGTAGCAACTGGTGGATTGATAATAAACAATCATACAACAATATTTTTTAAGAAGATGGAACTTCCACAGTGGATCTTGCTGTTAAATCTTGTACATCATCAGGCCTGTAAAATTTACAAGAGGGCTCACCAGTGTAGTGTTGATTTATATAAAGTTTTGAAAAGTTAGATGTTCTCTATGCAGACATATTAAATCAGAAATGTATTTGTAAAGTATTCATCGAATACGGTAAGTATTAGTGACATTGGCAGTGCTTGATTTTTCGCACATGACCATCTCTGTTACAATTACCTCCTTTCTCCTCTGGCCTGTCCTCTGTGGCTCAGGACTGTGTTGCTCTTTCACATCACACATTGTGCTCCTGCCTCTTCCTGAGCTGCTTTCAAGCAGCTACACTTAGAGGGATTGCTAATTATTTGTCAGTTTAATAGTGTACATTGCTCTTCAGGGACAAATGGACAGAGTTCTTACATGAAAGTCCATCCAGTTCAAGGACCTAAGTCTGCACGTTCCTTACTACTTTCACATATTGGCCCATCAAGCAGAGATGTATTTACAAAACATTAGCTGCTCCAGTAAAGGTGCAGGCATGGAAGCTCGGGAGGAAAAGGTGTTTCATTTCCTTGTTTCAGGTTGTATCCCATGTGCAACAATATTTGCTCATTTTATTTTGCTGCTGAATAGGACCATCAGATGTTGTTTCTTTCTATTAATGTTTTTTAATGCTGGGGAAAAAAATAACCAACTTTAACCTTTCTGTCTCATTAAATGTGCTGCAAGCCTCACAACACTTAAACAAGCGTCCCATGTGAGGGGCTCTTGACATCAGAGTTTTCTTTCACAGATGCCTGATTACTTCCCCAAAGGTGTCTGATTACTCTTTGCTGGAGTCTCAAATGATGCTGTTTCCCATCAGTGGGAATTCGCCTTAGAGTACCATCTTTAATTATGATCCTAGACTAAGCTAAATAATAAGCAGTCATAAATTCACTCTAGTAAAACTTACTTAGCGTTAGACTCTAAATTAACATTTGGGACATTTCTCTAGTAGTGTACAGGCGATCATTTTCCTTACTATTCTTTGTTAATCGGTAGTGATATGCAGTTTGGAAGACATTGTAACTTAATGTCACTAAAACATGTGTAGAAGAGATTTGGATTTTCTCTCCTTTCATGCTTTGCACCAGAGGCGTGGCTCCAGCTATCGACCTGCAATCACAGGCAGAGCACTGCTCAAGGAAAGCAGTTTCACTGTTCACTATTTCACAGGTCCTGATGTCAGAAATGCAACTAAGGCCTCCTATGAAGGTATTGCCTTTTCTGCATGGCGCGGCATCCTCGTGTCCGAGTGCATCCCCGCTGCAGCAGCATCCGAACTCCAAGTTCTGGAGTTCATTTTGAGGCAGAGAGTTCAGAGCATTTGCAGCAATGTTTCTGAATGAGAACAAGATATTTGTCTCATTTATAGCCTCCATTATTACTCCCAGTAATTTGTTTTTGCTTTCTAAATGCCCATGTTTTATGAGAACTCTCTCAAAACAACTTTGCAGTCTCTTTGCGCCTTCGGGTTCTCTCTGGGAGGCCAAAAAGCATTCTGGGCAGAACAGTTCTACTCTTGCAGATTGTCGTTTATGTATTTTAGTCAAACCTAAATAACCACAAAATACTTTGTAGCAATAAGAGTAATCTATCCAAAACAACAACATGGTAAATGTAAATTTAAAATGATACATTGTTGCAATCTTAACTTGGAATTGCTAAAGCAAAATGATAACTATTTATTTTCTCTAAGAATCTTACTTGGGGAAAACAAAAATAACCAAGAGCCTTTTGTTAGTTAATTTATTATATGTTTACCGTTACAGCTGATCATTATCCTTTGAAAGAACCTGTTTACAGGTTGATTTCTTCATAGATTAACAACTCCTTCCGTGTTCCGTTGGATGACTGAACTTTTCCTACTTTCCTTTTAAATTTCATTTTGTTGCGAAGATTATCCCTTTCCAATTCCATTCCCGTTTCATGGACTGTGCACTTTAGTCAGGTCAGCACCCTACTACGGTATGCTGGTGCCAGTGAATCTCTGCATCGTTATTAGGATTTGTGCTGGTGCAGCAGCCTGGCTCGGTGCAAAGGTTGCACCTGAGGGTGGTAACACTGAGCTGGTAATTGCTTGCCCTGCATCTTCTTTGCACTACAGACCTGCCCAGCTGCCACTATGGCTCAGTGCTCCAAGTAAATGTGCTCACCTATTGCTGCAGGAGTGTCTTTTGACGTGCACCTTGAGTACCTGCTGTAATCACATTTTAGGCAGAAATCGGTGTGCTCCATCTGAATCGCATCCCTTCTGTCACATCTATGTCTTGCTCTGCAATGCTGGGTCCTCAGGTGCATGGTTCTCTTGGAGCACATCATGCAAAAACAGGAAAGGACAGGCTGCTGCCTCCCAAAAGAGTTGCAGGTGGAAAGCAAAGTGTTTCAGGAAAAAGCCTGACCCATTTTGAGGGTGAATCAGATACAAAATGGTACATATACCTGAAATAGGTCTCGTGCTTCCCCTTGCAGTGGCTCTGTTCTGCAGACTTCTGTTTTCACCTGTAGGAACTTCTGTGTCGTTGTAATGTGAGCAGCATGTGTGTCATGCCTGAATGTATTGGACATCATGACACTAGATTTCGTAACAAACAGTAAGTAAATGCTTGCAGTTGTTTAGATATTATGAAGGGGCCAAACCAAAAGAGCAAGAGGAATTCAGTGTGAAAGTTTAAGTATGGTTTGGGTTCACAGCTTCCACTGAAGCTGGAAGAGCTAAGTACTTGTGAGGGAGCTTGATGATTTATTCCATTTACACCTGCAGGGAATTCCTTTCTGCACTATCCACATACTGGTCCAGCTGTTTAGCCCACAGAAATACTCACTTTAATTTCAGTCTTGACAGCACTTTGGACCATGAATGCCTGTAGCTCACCCCTTGTATTGGAAAAAGCCTCCAAAAGCCATGAAAGGGAAGCTGCTTTCCGGGTCTGATTTTGGGCATCCATCAGGCACATATCGGGATGCTCTACCTGTCCTGTTGGCTTGTTCCTCCTGTGCTCCCTAGTCCCAGCAACCCTCGCCAGGACGTGGGGAAGGGTGTCTTGGTTAGCATGGCAAATATGTGTCCTTCCAGCAGGAATCCTCCTGTCTCCCCCTGTTGACACAGCACGTGATGCTGACTGTGATCACATGTGTTGCATCAGACGTGCTATATAAATAAGGACACGGGTGTACATTTTAAACACAAATCACCCTCTGTGTGTGCAGTATAAACACAGAAGTTGTGGGGCAGACCCTTGGCAGACATCAGCCCAGCATGGCATCCGATGGTGCAGGGCTGATCTGCACACGCTAGGGATTCAGGCCGCAGCTATAGAAATGGTATTTATGAAATATATGAAATATTTAGGCTCAAACAGAGAGTAGTAAAACACACCATCCATGCCTTTCAGTAAAACAGGGTCTGTTGCTTTGATGCCATGGAAACTCAAATGCTACAAAGAAAGCCATACAGGAATTAATCCAGATGCTGGTTGTGCCTTCACCTCGGGAAATGGGCAGGCGGTAGAGGGGCAAAACCCAGTTTGCCCAGAGCCCCTCCATCAGAAGTGCTCACGAGGTTATTTCACAGGGCTCATAAAACAAGCGTGCGGTCTGTCGATGTCCCTCACACCTTAAGAAACAACCTGTCTGTTCTTAGCATAGTGAAAGGTAAGAGCAGGGAAGATAAATAGTCTGTCTCCTAGCTATATTCTGCCTGTGGATTGAAGTAGATCAACACAAATAATTGTGTGTAGAGCATGCTCTGGAGCCTGCAAATGCCTGCTGGCAAAGTGCAGGCAAAGGTAAAGGAAAAATGTGTGCTTCTCTTTAAAGCAATTATCCTTATGTATTAATAATGTCATTTATAAGCACTCTGAGAAGTTAACAACGTACACTAAAGCAAAGCAAAAAAATTGCAAACGTTTAGTAAAAGGAGAGGGGGAAAATGTTTTAAGTGTGCCTCTTAGCACTTTTCTATGTATTAAAGCCTGTGTTGTCGCTGTGTATGATCCTCGTAGTCTATTTGTTATCCTTTGGGAGCACAGCCCTCGCTGAACTCCGAGATTGAATCTGACAGCCCAAAGAATGCCGTAGTTTGTTATGGATCGAAGTCTCTTCCCAGGCATCTCCACTGAGCCACCCCAGTGCAAGGCAGCCAAACCTGGCACTGTGTCACTTCCCTTGCCGTGACACTGGTGGTGTGGCACTGAAAGCAAGTGTGAGTTTTCTCATTGCAGTATAACTCATACTTCTACATTTCAGGGCTTATCTGAAGTTCTGAGGATCTAATAATGAGGAGGAATATATGTGTGTGTATATAGATATACAGATAGTTTGAAGTATTTTTCTTCCCTTTGTTGGTGGCATTGCTTTTGTCTTGTCTGCACGTGGGTTCCTGGGGGCTGCAGGACTGAGTGAACTCAGCGCAGTGTTTTGCCAATAGCACAGACATCCATGCCAGTTTTCAGGCTTCTCTGAAATCAGCTTGGAAACTTGTGGCTGAGTTGGGCATTGCATACAGCAGTGGCAGCAAGTGGTCCGTCTGTCCTGAAAGACCAGCCCTTCCGACTCCTTCCCAGTGCTGGGGCAGGGGGGAAAGAAACAAAACACCCTTCCTCCCCCAAGAGCTTGGCCACCCACTTTTTTGCCCTTATGGGGAAGAAAGGCATGAAACCCCATACTGACCGCTCAGTTTCTCTCCTACTGAGCACATAGGAAGAAATGCCCCGTCTAGAACCCTCTGTGCCCCTCCTTTGTAAGGGGGAAACACTGTTCCCTGCTACCTGCACATGAATTGCCTCAGAAGATCCCTGCCCATCTCACCATTAGGGATTCAGGACTTCACTGGCACGTTGCTTTTCTGTGCTGAAAATTGTCAGGTTTTTATCACACGACGTGGATCCCCTACCCAGGAGAGGAATGGCAGTTTTGCATTGCTGAGACATGCAGCAGGAGGGAGAGAGTGGGATTTTCCAAAAGCGGGCATAGCACAGCTAGAAATAACTGCCTTTAAAGTGGTGACATTTTTATGCATGGAAGAACTAAGAACATTTTTTATAGGATTTTATAAATCCCTGTGAGCCCAGTGCCACTGGATTCATCATATAAGGCACCTGTTTTACAGGGAGAAGGTATACAAGAAATAACCAAATAGATGGTTCTTATGCTCGCTGTAACTTTCCCTAAATAGCTCTTTTTGTAGCCACAGGTAGCATATGCAAAAGGCATGATGAAATCCAGAAAGTTTGGCTGGTTTTGCATTTCTGTCTTTGAAAGATAAATGTGGCTGTTCTTCTTCTTAAAAAAGAAAAGCTGTAATAATCTCTTACATGCCCTTTCTGCTTTCATGGGTATATCTTAATATCAGTGGTTAATTTTTGCAAAACAATAAGCCCCCTTTTTGTCTTTCAGCACTCTGAAACAGAGCTGCCAGGAGCTTTTTGATTAAGCTTTATCAGGCTTCAGTTAGGAAAGCCTTGTGGAGGTTGCGTAGCCAAATACAACATACAAATCAAATTATAGGAGAGATGAATGTGGAGTTGTTAAATTAATTTTGTTTGTTCCAGCCCATTGGAATGTTTTTAACATGAAGAAAATAATTCTCTGCTGTATGGCTGGCCTGGCCAGCATTTAGGACTGTATTAGCATGCTACATTTGTCTGCGAGCGGTGAACAGGTTTTCTCCAGGGTTGAGTGAGCCCTGGAAGACAAGGCTAGCCAAGATGCTGGCTTGCCCCCTGCCTTCCCCGGCGGGCTGATCTGCTGAGAAAAGATGGTGTCGAGCTCCCAGACATCCCCATACATGGCCAACAGCTCGAAACACCACTGAGACCGCCCCGTGTCAGGTCAGAGGGCTTCTTGTTCCAGATGCACCCGCGCAACCTCCCTCTTCTGCAGGAGTTTTCTGTAAGGCAGGAACCGGCACGTTTGCCAGGATCACAGTTCAGGGAGGCTGAGCGTTTGGGTTTTTTCTCACTTTGACAGGTCAAAGATATGCCCTGCTCTGGGCATCACTGTAAGTCGTGTCCCTGGTACCACCAACATCCTTGCCTTTTGGGTGCCCCTGGTACCATCAATGTCCTTGCCCATTGGGAGCCCCTGGTACCACCAATGTCCTTGCCCATTGGGTGCCTCTGAGCTGTAGCCTGTGGCCCTGACAAGACCTTTCTGCCTCCAGGAGCCCTGGCACCAGTGGTGGGCTACCAAGACATCATGGCTTTGTTGTCCTGCTGGACCTATGCAGGGCCAGTTCAGGTATATCTTCTCAGTACTGCACTACACCACAGAAAGACGTCATGAAAGCCCTCAATATTTTTATTATCCTTTGGGATCTGAATTTAAAAGAGAGCATTAGTAATAGTTTTTTTTTTTTTTCTAAAAATGCTGAGATCTGCTGTTTCAATGTGAAATGGTGCTGGCTGTTGATTTCAGTTTTTTATCAAGCAATCCTGAATTCACGGGTTGTGTTTCTCTTTAGTGTGTCCTGATTCAATTCAGAGGAGGATGCAAAGTTCTCCCTCCCTGTCCCAACCACTTTCTGTATTTCTGTTTGTCCTTCAGCTGGACATTTTGCAAACTCACTAGAGGTTCTTTAGCATCCAGGAAAAAAAAAAAAGCAAGCAAGGAGCCTGCGATTCTTTTAATCTTCTTTTGAAAATCCAAGGCACACAGAGTATTGAAAGGAAAATTAGATGTCTGGAAAATGCCAGTTGTTTTATAGATGGTCAAATCATTGCACCTTTTTTTCTTGCCTTTCAGACATTTGCTGTGTTATTATGTATCACTTTAATTAAATCATCAAATTGAATTATTGGATCAAATGTGGTTTTTTATTCCATTGTGTCCTGAGAAGGTTTGGTTAAATTAATAAAACCATATGTTTCATTTTTATAAAAAGATTTCTTTTTTTGCCCATTCATAAGCTGTTTAAAAAAAAAAAAGGTGGCTGAGCAGAAGAGGTTGGTTATTACTTAATTACATTAGGTGCTGCGATGTGCCTTGGAGTGATTGGAAAAAAGTCATACTACGTCATGAAAATTTTATAATATTTACTGTGAATCAGCAGCATTGTAAATCGGGTCTCCTTTTAGCGTGCTGTGGATACAATTTATCTTAGTCAAAACTTGTCTGGGTGAAGCCATTGGAGTCACTCAGCTGCAGAGAAGTGCTCCTGTCCCTCTTGGATCCGGGTGCAGGGGAGGGAGGGTCTCCTAAGTTGGAGCCTGTGAGTCTCCTATTTACCCTTGGGAAATACCCGCTGTTTTCCTCTGATTCGCATGAATGACATTGATGCTGGCAGCAGAGTGGCATGGAATAGAGGAGGTGACAGTCCCCTCTCCCTAGGGTGGCTTTGGGTCCTTGTCTGAAAACCAGCTGGCTCGCCGTGCTTCAGAGGGGCATTGCAATTAAGGTAGATCTCTGCCTCTCGTGAAGGTTACCTGTGGTTGAACTATTTCTAATACAATTTGACGCATGATTACTTTAAATATATAAATCTCTACATGTCCTCCTGGAGCAGGAGGACCGAATAGGACTTTCAGGTCTGGGTAGTCCTTCACCCTGGGCTCCTATCTCTGCTGTGATTTGATTAGGTGGAGCAGTAAAGGCTGGCCTGGCATGTTGAAGTGTAATTCTGTGATGACAAAGGGCTTCAAAGGGAGAGTTATGATTTATTGGTGCAGTTATCAATAAACAGTGATGTCAGTGAGAATTGATCTGACTATCTCAGCGGAAAGAGCTGAGTACAGAGAGGCAGCCAAGGCTTGTGAAGCTCTGTAAATACTGACAACAGTGACTGCTTTCAGCTGTGCCCTCTTGGCCAGGTCCGCACAGAGACCAGGAGGGAGCAAGAGGGAAGGGGTCTGCAACAGCAAACCAAAGCGTTGCTTCTGGCTTTGTGGTACTGCCAGCAGAATGCCATTTTGGCCCCTTCTACTCAGTGTAAATAGAACCTCTTACTCATTTTGTCAATAAAAAGTGATTTAAAGTATTCCGGGATTTGTTTGCTTTTCTGAATCATCCTTCTGGGCTGAGCAGAAGGATCTGCTGTGAAACTGCAAGATTGTCACCACCCTTGGCAAGGAGCAAACACCAAAGATCTTTCCTGCCCAACCATATTTCTGCAATACATGTTCTCTTGTTCAGGCTGGCTACCAAAAGTGAGTTATAACTGCACAAATGCATTTGACAGGTATTTTTCTATTGTATTTGTAATACTGGTGTTTACAGCATTTAATCTTTTTTATTTAGGAACTGCAGCTATTTCAGGAATGCAACAGCAGAGCTACATGACCAACCTGCAAGTTCAGGCATAGGAATAGACATTTCTCCCCTTCAGTGTTGCCAGGACTCTTTAGAAGTAAAATAATGGCCAGATATACACACAATCACATACCTGCTGAAAGCAAACAAGCTGAATGTGTTGGCTTTAAATGGAAAAGTCGTATTGGGAAAAATAATTCGGCAAACAGTGTCATTGTGATGGGCTGGGTGACACCTTGACTTTCCCTTGCAGAAGAGACCATCTCCTTTGCCATGACACATGTGTTTAGGTATCATTACAAGTGATTTTTTCTTGGTTCAGAGTTTATATTGGGAAAGAGAATGTGAGAATCGGTCCTGAATTGTGTATTTTAAACGTGATTTTTAAAGCTTGGAAAAAATCTAAATTCCTTATCGTTGGGAAGTGCATGATGTACTTTTTCGATAGCATTTGAGTGCCATCTAGTGTTCTCCTTCCGTACCCTGACATTTACATTTCAATGGCTTGAACAGTTTTCTTCAGCAGCTGCGAGTTGCCTGTGCACACCCCACTCCTGAAGTGTACGGGCTGAGTTTGGTGCCTGGGTTTGGTCTTCCCTGGAGACGTTTGGGTTTGGTGGCTGCAGCAAGCAGAGACTGTGGGTTTGCCTGTTGGTTAAGCCGTTCCTATGCTGACGTCCCCACCAACTTAAGCTTGGGTGAGGAGTAACTTGTGTCTCCCCGCTGCAGGCAGGGTGAAGAAGGCACAGCCTTGGGAGCCTGGCTGGAGGGTTCCCCTGCCTGCTATGAGAAGGAAATGGCCAAGAGCCACCAAGCACCACTGCCCTGTGCTGGTGATACATTACTGCCACATGGCTGAGAATCTGTGGAGGAAAATACATAGAAAGAGGAGTATGAAGTAACTTCTGCTCATGTACAAAAATGTACTGGGTTAAGAGAACAGCACTTACTGACCCAGTAATGTCACATTTTCAGAGGTTCCAATGATTTCCAGGGCCTCCAAAGCACACCGGAGTGTTTATCCCCTTCATACACAGAAGACTATGGGCCGGGGAGGCTGGGGCTCTAGTGTAGGTGAACTTCTTTATGTTCCAGTGTGGAGCTCTTAAGTGACCAAGTTAAAGTGTATGTGCAAATGTCAGGACTGAAACTAAGTCAAGAACTAAGCAAGCTGCCTGCAGAGAATGGATTCTCTCGTTCCCTTTACTCTGGAGAGCAGAAAGCAGCTGCAGGTGGTATTAAATCCCATTGGTCTCAGTGGATTGCAGGCTAAGCTATTACTGTAGGCCAGGGCATTAAAGAGAAAACCTGGCTCTTAAAGTGAGGTACAGTTCTTCCTGTCTGTTCTCTCTCATTTATTTAGGAGAGCTTCATATTTATTCCTTTCTTTTTTTTTTTTTTAGCTTGCAGCACTCCCCCGGTCAACATGAAAGTGCAGCCTGTGAACAGGACAGCGTTACTTGTAACCTGGAACCAACCAGAAACCATCTACCACCCTCCGATCATGAACTACATGATCTCATATAGCTGGACTAAAAATGAAGATGAAAAGGAGAAGACTTTCACCAAGGACAGTGACAAGGACCTGGTAAAACCACAGCATCAACCCCAGACATATGTATCAAGTTATCTTTATATTGTTATTTTCTCAGTAGAAGGAAGTAGAGGAGGAAAGTAGTTGTTAGCTTACAGGCAGGGTAGAGTTTAATTCTCAATGAATTGCTATGAAAATGTTCAGCATTAGCTGAATGTTGCCTAACAGACTACGCAAAACACCGGAGTGTGAATTTATAGTTTATGTGAGCGCATAAAGGACTAAATCCGCAGATACTTTTTCATATACTGTTGCTGAGAAGCAGCTGGCTCAGGAAATAGTTAGGCTCTGAATACCTTTTGGCTTGTATCCAGCTCACAGATTTTCACATTAAAAGCCCAATCCCCCAAAATCTGTTCCTGGGCTCAGGCTTTTGACTCTGTGTAGCCCCTTGCAGTCTGTGGAGCAGTATTCTGTCAGTAGGTGCTGCCAGCAGTAGAGTTGCATGGTCAGGGCTAGAAGATGATTGTGGAGTGCCCTGTACAAGCACTGCCTACATCTGCAGGGGGAGAAAAAGAGGGAAGGGCAAGACAGTTCCAGCACAGATGGAAACACTGATCTATCTCCTCCATTTAGGAGTTGATCTGCTTGTCATTCTTGTCTAAGTGGAAGCAAGTATTGTACCGGTCTTTAACATTCCCTGCATATAAAATCAAAGTGACATATTCAGGTCTGAAAGGCCTCCATTTATTGTTAATCAAAGAAAGCCTCTAGAATAATGAAATCAGTAATTGTATATGCACATGAAAAATGCAGCAGCACAGAGTGTTATTCGTAATGACTGTTATCGTATTTTTTTTTTTCAAATACACAGTCCTCTGGGCCCATTCAATCAGTTACACAATGATACTTCTCTTATTCCCTTAGATGAAGATTCTTTTACTTCATTTCCATTTATATTTTCAATTTCCCCACTAGACATTGTTATCTGGGTCACATTAGGGAACGATGTGCCTCACAAAATCAGAAAGGAATCTATTGAAAGGCACCCAAGGTTATGATGTATTGTAACCTCTCTCTTGTCATAACTTCACACTCTTAAGGGAGATTTTTTTTAATCAGGTATAAGGAGGAGAGCCTTAATCAGCAAAAATGAGGTGGGCATAGTGACAGCATCCTGTTTTATGAAAAAGAAATAATTAAAAGTGCAGGGGATGTGATGGAGTGATAGCTTGGAAATAAATTGCAATGAGACCCTGTGCTGTGCAGCAGAGCTTGGAGGTAAAGAAAGCAATGACAACTAGTCTATTTTAGAGGCAAAAGAAGGAAACTCTTTTTCAAAGGAAAGGGCAATTTGCTTTCAGTGCTCTGGCAGAGGCAGCTGGGCTGTCCTGTCTTGAAACAGAGCTAGACAGTGTTTTGCTGAAGGGATCACTGGTATTTCAAGTCTCCCACACAGCTAATGCTGCAAGACATGAGCTGATGTGACCATGGACTAAGGCAGGACATGAGTAGCTGGGAGGCAGCAAGGTAATGTCTCAGGTGTAAGAGTTCCAGGGACATCCCAGTCCAGGGTGCCAAGCCATCATGTTACACAGGCTGCCAGCTTCAAATTGCCACAGCCAGTTTGTTGCAAAAGAAATCGTCACTTTGAACACACAGTGATTTTTATGGGCTTATCCCAGGATTGGGGCTTGGATCTCCACCTATAAAAACCTCATTTTAATTCCTAAAAGACCAAATGACTTGGGGTTTAGATTTTTCGGAGGAGAGCAGAGATTTTCAGGCATGAAGACTGTAAGGAGAGTAGGTGTGGGATGTGTTCATTTCTTTCTCATGGGCAGAGTCAGCAAAGTCTGGGTGCATCACTTTTATCCCAGGGAAGTCCCTTGACCTTGGCCTTGCCCTCTTCCCAAGGACCATTGAATATTTCTGTTTAGAAATAAGTTTGTCTTTATATGGCAGAAATGTCCTTTGTTAGCACAATGCTTTATATATTTCAAACTGATCGTGGACAGTACTGTGGGGGTAAAAAACTGAATAATATCTATTTTTTTTAAACAGAAGGCCATCATTAGCCATGTCTCACCTGACATCCTTTATCTGTTCAGAGTTCAAGCAGTTTGCCGAAATGAAATGCGTAGTGACTTTAGCCAGACTATGCTCTTTCAAGGTAAAAAACCCACATATTTTTACATTATGACTATTTGTGTGTTTAACATTTTCTTTGCAGAGTGCAGTATGGCATGGGATGATTTCAGAAGGTGTTTGAATGCATGTAGACATGCTAATTTCAGATTGTGGCCAGTGACTTTATCAGAGCCCTATTTCTAGTGATGGGGGTTTGTGCACACCTCTCTGCTGCCAGGGTTTGTCAGGTTTTAGGCGAATTCAGAGCTTTTCTAAACCAAATTCATTGGAGACTGCTTATGCATCAGAAGCACAGCTATAGCAGAATGTCAGTCTGATCAGTGTCTGTTTCATGTAAAGAGGAAAGGAGATCACTCTTACCTTGACAACCACATGTGGAGACATTCAGGTTTTACCGTGCACACAACCTCAGTGATTTCCAAAACACACATAATTTAAGTGAAAGCTAAAGAACTGGATGTTAAGCTGTCCTTTGTCATGGATTTCCTCTTAGTTTTATTGCAGAAATCTGGTAAAGCTGAGATTGGGTAGAAGAACATGATGCTTTTTGAGTTTAAGTGCTGAAGTTTCACTCCTTCCTAGGAATTTATTACTACTTTTTTTTAATTATGTAGGGCAAAATTCACTTCTTCTGAGAGCACTCCTACTACAGTTTACAGATACATAAACCATGGAATGGGTAATGGAAAACCAAAACAAGCGAAGAGTTAAACAATTCAATCCTTAAGGTCAAGCAGAGTTAAGTCACTTGGGTCTGATGATGTATGTGGAACAAAATAAGAGGGTTTTTAAGAGTGATTTTTGGAAATTTTTTGGAAAAATGTGGAGGTTTTAGGCATACTCTCTTAGCACTTAGCATCTGGAAGATATTGAGCTGTGGACACCATGTAATTCTGTTCCAGTGTCATATCACAGTGTTAGCAGCATAGCAGGGATCAGACAAGAAATGTCCTGTCCAAGCAACATCTTGTGTGTAGCTCTCAGTTCCTTAGTGTCTCAGCATAGTATTTTGGGCTTCACATAAGTGCCAGGCAAAGTCAGAAACTTGTATATTACTCATTATGGCCTCTTTCAGCAGATAATAGAATGGAAAAATTATTTTAAATTTGGCTATGATACCTATTTAGTTATTGACAGTTTTGCTGGATACTCTTTGCATACTCTTAGTCCAGTGTTTAAAACAGTGGAAGTGATTGATACATGGATCTGCAAATGGGAGTAGATGTTGCATTTCCTTCTATGTCTCCCCAAAAAGGAGCTGTTCTTCTGATCTTCGGCTGTACCTGATACCAAATCTACAAAAAGAATCTACCAGAGCTTACAAAACATCCTTCAGAGTCTGACTGTAGCTGTAGTTGAGATAAATAATGATAATATTATGATAAGGGCAGAAAAAAACCTTACCATCAGATGCTCTGGCTTCTAGTGTAAGTCAGGACACTTCATCCAAGTTGGGTTTGAGGGAGAACGTGTGTTTTCTGACAGTGCACTTAAACCAGCATTGCCAGGCCTGAGTAATTAAAGACAAACAAATCTGCCTTTAGACACAAGTACCAAGTAAGGTGAGTAATAACAAATGGGCCGAGTTGCCTCTACTCCAGCCTGAGCCCAGCACACATATTTTGTCATAGCAACGTTCAGCAATTGTTTAGCAATTCTCCGGATGCCTCCCTTCCCAGTGGGCTGACACGCTGTTGTTCTTTGTTTCTCAGCTAACACTACTCGAATTTTCGAGGGGACCAGAATTGTGAAAACAGGAGTGGTAAGTGGTGGCCGGGAATCCCTGCGAAGCGCGGAGGGGCCCAGTGGTTTTGGGGAGCCGTTCCCACCAGGTGGCAGCAGGAGGTTGTAAATCTGCGGCAGGACCAGGGTTTCCTGGGGAGGTGGTTGTTCAAACCTACCACAAAAGGTTTTAGAACATACCGAAAACATTTTGAAGGGCTTTGGCTTTCTGTCTATGTGCTCTGAGAGGACTTGACCACTGGAGAATCAAGTGTTAAAAAAAATCTTCCCAAATATGTGTTGAATTAATTTAGAGGTGATTTGTAATCTTAATGATGACTCTGGAAATAAATTTAATTTATTCTATTAACTATATGACCAGAAGAAAATGCAGCAGGAGTAAGGCTTCATGCACAGCATCTCTGCTCTTCTGGTGCTACTAGGATATCTACTATTGTGTGAATAAGGCTTTAACAAGCTCTTTGTTTTCATTTCAATTCAGGTGAGACTGTTAACAGGCTACTGAAGCTGACTTTTGTATTCCAGAATCAGAAATGTTGATACATGTACAGTAAAACTGGAATACACTGTTTCAACTTTGAAAGCACCTTATTAGGTTATTTAGCATAAACTATCCATAACCTGAATTTCTTGGCATTTGGTATACTGAATTGTTCAGTCAAATTTATAGATTGAATCCATACTATTGAATTTATTCTAAAGTACATTGCTTCTGGTTTTATGCTGTTCTAGTTTGATATACTCTCCAGTAAACAAGTAACACATACAAAGCTTGAATTTGAATGATTAATGTTTGTTTAATGATGTATAGAGGTATTCTAGACATATAAAATTTGCTGTCAAATTTTAATACTCAGTCCAGCTTTGAGACTGTACATGCCAGCAAAAAACAAATCTCACAGTGCCTTAGGGATTAACACCAATAAGTGTCTGAAAGTTTAGATGCTTATTTAAAGTTTTGACTTGAAATCTCTAAAGCACAGGTTTTCTTTTGAGATCTCAGGTTCTCTGATTGCAGCTGGTCAAAAATAATGTGAGAAAGCAGTCTTTCTTGGTTTGCTGCAGCATTTCAACTACAAGGCCTGACTGAAACTAGGAATTGCAGAGAGATATAGAAATACTGTTAAGTTACAAATTCCAGTTCCAGAAAGAAACATTTTACAGTTTTGTTTGAGGTTCAGTAGCACCTATTTAACCTTTGTCCTTATCTGATGTGTACCTTTCCAGCAAATGCTCCACTTGCTGATTAATTCAGTAACATGCGACATTTTTCAGTAAGTCTGAGAGAGCATGGTCAGTTTGTCCGGGCAGAACTGCTGACCCCGGCTCTTCCACAGAATTACTCCTTGTCCTTAGCCAACTCACATAACTCCAGTGTCTTTTTCCATATGTGCTTCAGGAAGGTGAATGACTTGTCTAGTTCTTTAAGTATACATACCAAGAGTTTTTCTTTCCAGTGGAGCATACACACATGTGCACAGAGACCCACGTGTGAGCACGCATGCGTCCAGTTGACCTTGTTAGAGTAACAGTGGCAGGTTGCAGAGGATGCAAAGTCCATGCAAAGTTCATTCCCTGCTTTCTCACAGCTCCCAAGGGAAGTAGCTCCTGCTCACTGGTGGTGGCCGGGAAGCTGTACAGGGAAAGCCAAGTCTGTTCATGGGTGCCACAACCTTGTGCTGGTGGTAGAGGTCCTGGTGACTTGCTCCTGATGCCCTAAGTCCTTCATGAGTGACCAGCTGTCCATGCTGCAAGTCTTTTCTAATGAGAGTGAAGCCTCACTGCAGCATCAGTCCTTAGTCCTTAGAATACTGCTGATGGGTAAATTAAGGAAATAAAAATAGTACTGTTTGAGGCCCTCACAATGTGTGTGGGAAGACAAGAGTTCCCTGTCAGAGCAGACCCACCAGCCACGGATGCACATGTTGGAAACACAGCCCGTATTTTGGGACAGCCCTTATGTAATGCTGTATTTTTAAGCTTCTGTATTCTGAGGATTAAAGCCCTGTGAGTAATGCAGCTAAACTCATTAAACCCCTGTACATCCTGCTCACCTCTGAGAGGAAACGTTACTCACAAGTTACTGGTGACGTGGGTGGAGAAGGTCCCGCTGTAAAATAAATACAAGGATAAAGAGTTTTTTTATGATAATGATTGTTTGGAAGTGTTTGCTATGAGCTCCGTAGCATGTCCCATTCCTGGCTCCAGCTGGTGTAAGTCTCTCATTTTGAGAGAATAGCAACCAGAGTGGCATGTGTGTGGAAAGGGAGGGGAAAGCAGAAGTAAAATGACCTCAGGTGGCATATCAGGGCCCTTGCTGATGCTCTCTGCTGTGTTTTCTTCCCCTCTGCTGCTGGTGACCTCCTCAAGCCCACAGCATCTCCTGCCTCCTCAGCCGACATGGCTCCCATCAGCTCCGGCTCCTCCACCTGGACCTCCTCGGGGCTGCCCTTCTCCTTTGTGTCCATGGCTACTGGGATCGGTCCTTCCTCCAGTGGCAGCCAGGCCACCGTGGCCTCGGTGGTGACCAGCACCTTGCTGGCAGGCCTGGGCTTCAGCGGTGCTGGCATCTCCTCCTTCCCCAGCAGCGTCTGGCCCACCCGGCCCCCCGCGGCGGCCGCCCCCAGCAAGCAGGCGGGACGGCCGGTGGTGGCTGTCACCGAGGCCGCCGCCGCCTCCCCGGGGCCAGAGCGGGACTCGGCGCTGACAAAGGATGGCGAGGGAACTGAGGAGGGGGAAAAGGATGAAAAGAGTGAAAGCGAGGACGGGGAGCGGGAGCATGAGGAAGAGGAAGAAAAGGATGCTGAGAAGAAGGAGAAAAACAGGGCGACGGCAGCCACAGAGGCACGCAATAGCACAGAGCCCAACGTGGCCACGGCTTCCCCCAACCGGACTGCCGAGGAGGCAGGAAATAAAACCATATCGGGTGAAGAGCCAAACCAAAATGTTGCCCCCACGGCTGGAGGACCGGAGGAGGAAAGCTTTGCTGAAGCCGACACTCAGCCCCAGCCGCTCCCTTCCACCCAAGTGCCGCCAGCCTTCACCAATGAACTTTACCTGGGGAAGATCCCAAGAAGACCAGAGACAACAAGAAAACCTCCTCCAAAGGAGGACAGGTTTCCAGAGGAATACCCCTCAGATAACAAGTTCATCACCATTAACCCAGGTGAGTGACCTCCGGGGAAAGTCTTTTTACTGACACGAGACTGTTTGGAAAATTACACAATCCAAATTCCTTACTGATTTCCAGTAGATACAACATTTTTGTGGTGCCTGGCTTCATCTGGTGGGCAGGTCATCACAAGACCAAACCCACAAAGTAGCATCCTTTTATTTTCTTAGTACAAATTCCTGCTCCTTGTACTGCTTATTAGAAGAGAAAATTTGAAATAATGTGAACTCTCAAGATGCTGCATTAAGAATTTTGATTAAAAAAAGAGAGAGGAATGCAGCAAACTATAGCTGTGAAATTAATTTGGAAGAGCGGTTGCTGTGCCGAGCTGGTATTTCATGGGAAGGTTGCTATATATGCTGTAAGCTAATTTAGTTTATCTGCAGGATTCTCCTGATTGGGCTTTGAGATATTTTCCCAAATGCGAGATGATCACTGGTTTATTTCTTACCACAAAACCCTACATGCTCTGATCTTCCAGGACAAAGCACCGTTTACACCAAGGTTTCCTTCACTTTCTTCTGTGAAAAAAAAATATGTTAGCCGGGCAGAGTTCACATATTTTCCTTGTTTGTCCCGATGAGAATTACCGATTCTCCTATACAAGCCAACTCTGAATGTATGCACCAACTGCACAGTAAATGTGACCTTTTGGAAGCAGGCCCAGGTGATCTGCATGCACACCCAGCCCTGTGTGCTCAGGATTTGCTGCACAAACCTGTGCAAACAAGCGTCTCTGGTGCTCCCAAACCGCAGCACAGAAAGGTGGGTACGTAGGCACATGTTTCTGCTTGAGGAGCTCCAAGCACTGGTGAGGAAAACAGATCTTAAAACTGCAAGGAGCAAATGGAGTACATTCGTATGGATTTATTTGCAGAGTGAGGGCTGAGATTTAGATACAGTGATGAGTTTATCTGCATGATTTTGTATATTACCACAGCATTTGTAAGACAGTACACGTCTTTTGTTTTGGTTTGGTTTGTAACTGTTATTGTTTATTTTGCTAATCTATAGACTGGTTTGTAATTTTGTTTTTCCATCAAAGCTGCTCTAAAGTTAGAGTACTGTGGAAAAAACCCACATATTTCTTTTCCCCTACATTTATAAACACAGAAAATGCAGACATTGTGCACTCAGTTATAGCTCAGAACCAATTTAAAAACCAAAGCTAAATCCTATCTTTAATAACATTTGTTACAGAAATGCTGACCTGACTCTAATGCTGTGAATCATAACTGTTCTATAAGAGAATAGATTAACAGCACAGAAGCCAAGAAACCTGCACCAGGTTGTGCTGATTTTTTTATTTTTTTAAGTATGCTGCTGTTTTTCTTACTCTTCAACTGCAAATAATCTTCGAAGTCCAGTGCTCCCATTGAATATGGTCTGAGATGCCTGTCAGGCAGCTTTCAACATGACAGTTGCCCTGATCAGCTCTTTATCAGGAAGGATGGAACTTGTCCTAACCATACTTTGCAATTTTGGGAGTAAGTATTCAGCACCATTTGGGTTCAAACCCCGGCAATTCAGTCTGCCTGGGTAAACCTGCCTCTGAAATAGGTGCCTTTAGTTCTTCCTGCCTTCTGCTTTGCTCTTTCTCATGTGACAGTTTCTTGGATAGCCCAAGTACAATGTCCCTTACATAAGACCTGGAAAGGGCCTCATGGCTTATTCTCAGCCTAATAAATTGGAGGAAAGATGAGTAGTTGGTCTTGTTTCTTAGCTCATGACAAAGGGATTGTTATTAGATTGTTTCTTATTCTGTGGTGAAGCTAAGAGGAAAAAGATGAAAATCAATGAGATGGGGAAATATTGTTAATATTGCTAAGAAGTACTTGCTGGTTATTGCGAATTGTATCCGCTTAGTCTGCAGTGATTTCTGTCTCCTTTTAGCATGCAGAGAACTGCCACTGAACATGGTTCAGTACAGCTTTGCCTCCTACTAGACAGCCTCTTTTCAGAGCTCTGCTCACTTGCAAGCTTGGAGGCTTGAAGAGACCCTGCCTGAAGACTGCATGCAACGACGATCAGTCCTGAAAGAGCTCTGCAAATCGGGGTTTCTGTGCTTATATATGGAGGGAGGATACCTTACTCAGATCACTGCATCTCACAAAAATGGCTTCCACATGTAGGAAATCAGATCTGAAAGACCCAGCACAAGTTAACTGGGGGACAAGATAAGTGAAAGAGTTGCCTGTTTCACCCAAATTAACCTCAGTTAACTCTTAGTTAAACGTCTGGTGACACACTCAGGATGAGAAGGCACCGTACCATATTTTCAACTTCCCAGACAAGCCTCTCCCAGGCCCCTCAGTGTTCTGAAGAGGACACTCGGCAGCAAAAGGGCTGGGAATGGCCCTTCAGAGATGAAGATGGGCCCATTTGTGCTGTTTTCCTTGGGGCAGAGGTTCATTCCCTGTCCTTGACCTCCAGGTGGAAGAAGTTAGGTTGTTCACAAGCCTGGTGGCTTCCCTATCCAGACACTGGGAAGGGCTAGTGTTTTTCAACCCTGAGAACATTTTGAGATGTTTCTTATTGGCTTTGCAACAGAGGTTTTCAGTCTGAATCTCTCTGCACCAGGTGTGAGGACCTTGTCCTCCAAAGTCTCTCCAGGCAAGTCTTTTGCATCTTTTGTCATCTGGCTTCTGGATAGCTGAAGTCTACCGAACCCAGAATTTGCCCAAATATTTTACAAGATGTGTCTGAGTAATGCCTGGCTGGCCTGTTGGGAGGCTACCCCTGTGAGCAGACTCTTGGGAATGCGTGAGGAGTCTTCCTCCAGGCTGGATGTAAGTTACCAAAGACATGTGCCAGCATAAGCCACAGCTGGCAAATTGGCTTATCAATCAAACACCAGCATGAAGCCCAAGACTACTTGCTTCAGCTTGTTTTTCACAGTAATAGGGAAATTTGCAATTCACACAGACAAACCTGACTGAGCTCACGCAAGGAGTTGGGTTCAGTGAAACTCCAGACATAAGCAAGACCTTTTCCTATGAGAAAGGGCCTTACAGGTTTTCCACAACAAGGCAAACCTGAAATCGAGACAACAACCAGTGAAGCCAGGAGCCAAGACATTGCCAGAAGTGTCTGAAAGCATTCCTGAGCATCAGAACGGATAAAGAGGGTGATGGCCACTTCCAAAGTGAGCAGAAAGAATCCCTGCAGCTTACGTAGTGGCCAGAAATTTTTTGGGATGTATCTTTTCTGCAAGAAAGGATTTTTTGTAAAGTTGTCAGGGTTTCAAAAACGTTTTTGTGAGTAGAAAGTTTAATCATTTTAAAGAGTAGAAAATTGTTTCATAACAATGTACACTTGTAAAATTAATTATATAGCATCAAATTAGCAGTTGTAAGAAGATAACTGAATGGGGAAGTACTCATGAGTGTGGATGATTAGAGAACAGGGAACACACGAGAAATTACAGGGAAAGTGCGAGGCCAATTAGTACAGCAAGGCTCATTTTCTTTTAGTGCTTATTTCACACGCACATACACACACACCTCTCCTGAGGCCATGTCATTATTTTCCAAATGGCATTGGCCTCTTCTCGTCTGGTGGTATAGGCCAACACTAATGATTTTCTTCTGTCACTGAATGCTTGCTTGCATTCTCCTCTTTCATTTTCCTGATCGTCCTTTTTTCTGTTTTGGTGCCCACATTAGCCTAATTGTACCTTTGATCTGCAACTGTTACACACACAGCTGCTCGGCATTGTCTGCAAATCTGAAACCTGAAAATTAGAAAAACAGAAATTATAATGGTGCTTTACCGAAAAAACACAACCAACCAAACAAAGAAACCCCGCCCTGGACTGTGCTGGACAGTTAAACAGATCCTTTGTATTTGACAGGAGATAATGTATGGGTTGTTGTGAGCAAAGTAATAGGTGTCTGGTGAGGGGTTTTGCCTGAGTCAGGAGAGAACAGAGATGTGGGTTTGGCCCTTGATCCAAACTTCAGCCAAGTCCTCCCACACCTCAGCGTTCACCCACTTGGGCTGAGTTTCTCCCTCAGGAGGGCTTTGTAGGGAGATCATGATATGCAGGGTTAAATTTCAGCCCCGGTATATGCTTTTAGCAGAGACTGTATTTTGGTTTTTAGAACAGTCTTTGCCAGGTCTGAGGTTACAAAAGCCTTTTGGGGATAACCTCATTAAGATAATTAAACATCTGTGTAATTCTTTCTTTCTCCATACGTGGCGAGGATTATTAAGCTGTATTTTCATGCGGCACTTGAGCCATTTTGCATGGCAACTTACAGGAGCAAACAGCAGAATGGCTTGAAAATAAAAGGACTGAATTATTTGATGTTTGCAAACATTATGAATTTGAGATATCTGACATCGGGATTAAATATGATTGGCATCTGTTTACAAAGCAGTGTAAAGCCATGCTTAGTTGTACACAGCCTCTATGCTGCAGGAATTACTTTAAAGAAAGAGGGAGAAAATAGTTGTGCTATGGCATGAGGCTTGTATCAAAGTTAATACTGCTTTTTTAAAACATATTCAACCACGAAAAGAAAAAAAAAACAAACATATGATTGGACAATATGTTTTTCCAGAATTAATTGATACCTTTGTATAAGTCCATAATTTCATTTACTCAAAGGAAGGTTGAGCAGGTGGCTTTAAGTGACCAGATGATGTGAGGCAGTTTGACAGCAGGGTTTTTCTTTTGGCCTGCAGAACATGTGTATTGCTGTAGTTAACAGTTTCTGTAACAGTACAACAAACAGAACTTCGTCCTGGCAGTTTGTGCAATGAGTGATAGAGGTAGATAGGTTATATATTACAGCTATGGTCACTTATTATAGCAAGCAGTGTTACTTAAGGGAAATAAACATGTTTATTTTCAAGAGCCAATTACCAAGAATACACAGAAAAACAGTACATTTCACAAATTGTAGAATTCCTCTTACTTGCTTTGACCTTTGTGCAAGAGCTGCCCTGCCAAAGCCTCCCTCACTGCCTGGTGCCCTGGCCTCATCCATCCGCATCTGTCTGGAACTGCCGAATTGGGTGGTTTGCAGGAATTCAGGATTTTTCCAGACGCAGGAGTGTATTTAGCAGTGCCAAGGCTTGTATCGTGTGGGACCTCCTGAAACAGATATGCTGTAATAATTTTTATTCCTTCCTACTGGGATGAATTCCAAGCCAGTAAAAGGCAAACTGAATTAATTCAACGAAGGCATATGCCACTGGAAACTGTTTACATTTCTCAGCAAAAAATGGAGTTTCCTGGTCCATTTTTTAAGCTTTTTTTCTACCACCACTCCCCCCCAAGTACAGTGTATGGTGGGCATCATTACAAGGATATGCTGTTGATGCTACCAAGACTCAACATTCTTGCATTGGAAGAGTGAAATCCTGGCAATTTTTTATTTTATAATATTTTGTTATGTAGGCGAACAGGAAGCTGCAAAGGCCCAGATCTGTCTGTTTTTGTGTATGTATTTTCTTCAACTCTTTTTCCAAGTTGCCTTTTCTTAGGCTCTTCTGCAATGACCCTCGAGACAGGTGCCAGCACTCCAGCTGTACTTCTGGCCCTACTGTCATTCTAGTACAGTTTTTATTGGTATTAGTTTGTTTAAGCTCTCTCAACACTTTACTTAAGCAGTGGAGAACAACTCAGACTTTTTCTTCAAAACCAGCACAGGAACAGTCCCTTTTTTCCTGAAGCACATCACCGCTTGGGCATTCCCAACTGGAATTTCAGGGCCAGCCATCAGCATGTGGGAATGGCATTTGCTATTCTGGCACTCAGCACACTGAACGCTTTCTTATCCTCACATCTGTGGTACGGGGAGTTGGCGGGATCAGATAAGTGTGTTCTCCACAGTAGACTGAGTAAGAGGAGCATCGTGAGCACTGCAGAGTTTAATAGTGTGCACTGGGACTCCAGCCCATGCTGTGCTTACAATGGAATTTAATTTTCTTCCCATGCAAACAGAAACATATGTTTTTGTGTTGAAATATGCGGAGGTGAAACTAAACAGAATACTGTCCTTGGAGAGAAATGAAGCAACACCCTAACGGATGTAAGGTGGTGATGCTATTTGGCTCTCCTACAAAGTTTTATTACATTGCATTGTTTTTTTTGCTTTGTGCCTTTTACCGTTCTGATTAGTAACACTTACCTCACAGGCTTAATTTTTTCATGCTGTTAAATTATTTGAAATGCACTGATAAAAACCGATGCCTCAGGGGTTATTATTTTTGCAAGTTTGGCAAACACAGAATAAGCCTTTGCTCTAATTTTGGGGTTGTTCTTTTCCTTATTCTTTGCTAGTCAAGGAAATCAAAGACCTGTCTTAAAAAACAGTATGCTGTATATTATTAGTATGCTGTGAAGATGAAAGCTTGCCACATGCTTGAGGTACAACACTGTGTGCCCGTTCTGCAAAGTGGCACTGTTGGTAACCTCGGTAGCCTTTCCTACTGAAGTTGGAGACAAGTGGCTACTCATCTCTCTTTTGATCAGTTCTACACTCTGTGCACGTTCACTTCCCCCAAACATCCCTCTGATTAGCACCTCATTTAGGCTGCTTGCTAAAGGGCATTACCTCCATCAGCCTAGTTCTTAAAACTAGAAAGATTTCTTGCTGGGCTTGCAGCAGCCTGCAGCCTTGCTCTGTTTTCAGCAGTCAGGCAAAAGCATTTACAATTAACCTTTACTTCCATGTTAGTTGAATTTTACTCCTGCCTATGGAGGAGTATAATCTAAATGCTATTAAAATAGAGTATGACTTCATATTATGTGACATCTGGTAACTTCCAATTATCTGTGTTTTGCCTGCCTACGGTGAAAAGGCAATTATGTTCTTTGGGTAGGATTTGCAGCAGTTTCAGAAGATATGATAATACAATACTGAACGAGGGCGAGGAAGCACATTGGTAAGGGAAGACTCACGTAGGCTAAAAAGTAGCAGACAAGTGCGTACATTTCAATCCTTGTTGAAATCTGAAGCTGTTTACACTAATCCTTTCCCATTATGTCCTGTTGACAGGTATTGATCAAATACTGCCTGTTTGTTAAGAAACTTGAACAAGATACAGAATCCATTTCTGTATTTTTCTTTTATCATTCTATCTAAACCAATTTATTCATCAAGTCTACACAAATTTGCACAAATTACACGTCTTTTGAAATATGTTGGTACAATGTCTATGCTTCTTGGCTCCAGTACTTGCAGAACCTCTAGATATTCATCCTATATGTGATACAGTAATTTTAACAAGATGTCATGCAAAAAATGAAACGAGGTTACTCGGCCAGATCTCGGGATATTGACCAACTTTAATTTTGTTCAAAAGCTGTGGCATAATGATTTCTTCTGTCAGTTACAACAGATCCTATCCATTCATTCATCCATCCATCTTGACAATCCATATGCTGAAAAGTGCTTTCCTATGCAGTAACTCACCAGATTGTGACAATTCTGCAAATTATGTGACATGACACCCAACATGTTGAGGATTTTTTATTTTAAGATAGTTACCAAGAAATTTATTTCTGAAGCAAAGTATAACATTAAGCTTTGCAAACAGGGCTGTCCTGTAGTGTTGAGAAACAGGGTGCATTTATCTGCAAACACTGGTGACCGAGCAAATCGTTTACTTTGTTACTGTGGTGAAATGACTCGGTGGGGTACTCCACATCTGATAATAGGTGCTTGCATGATAGACTCCTAAAATTGTCTACGAGACTGTAATTACAAGCAGTAGTAAAATCCAAGCCATATGTGGCAATAAACACCATACTTTTGTGCTCTCATCTCTCAGACTAAAGACAAATGGAGTCCCTCCCTGCAGTTAGAAGATCTTTGCTCTGTTTACTTATACCATGTAAAGCGGACAAGCTATTTGTTTTGCTTACACGTTTTTCCATACAGTAATTCTCTTTCCATTGAGTGATTGTTTTTGTTATGTGTTCAACACACAGCTGACAAGAACAGCTCCAGCATGGCCACAAGACCTTCTCCTGGTAAAATGGAATGGATCATCCCGCTTATTGTGGTCTCAGCACTGACCTTCGTGTGCCTCATCCTGCTCATTGCTGTGCTTGTCTACTGGAGGTGAGCCTGGTTCCTTTGGGTTGGAAACTGATTGTGATTTAAAACACATTTCAGGTGGTGTTCTTTAATCTGGTCCTGTGTTTTTTATTTTATTAGATGGTATGGTGATAGATGCATTAGATAACTCGCTGGATGCTAGAATGGCTGTGTTGGTTAACTATTCAGCTGTCTTAAATATTGATTTTTGTGTAATGAAAATGAGCTTGGTAGAGCTCTAGCAGTAGTAGAGCCAGCTGTAATACCAACAAATATTTTCACAATTAGTCCCTCTGATATAGCTATAAAAAGGTATCTTTGCCTTGGCCTTCGGGAAAGGTGATCATGGGAGAAAAGCCCAGTGAAGCTGGACTTGGTTCCATGGGTGGCTTTGCCACAGACCTCCTGCGTGATCTTAAGCAATTCTTTTCTTCCTTTGGCTGCACTTCAAGAAAGGGGGATAAGCTTGTTTCATGTGACATAGCAATGCTCTGAGTCGGAGTTCTTCAGCACTGGTGAAGTGTTTGGAAGAGCAACCTGCAAGGTCTTGAATTTAGAGATTGCCTCTGACAAAGAGATACTGTCCTTTACTGGGTGTTGGATAAGCAGTGGAGACTAGGGTTAGGACCAACAACTCCATCTTTTTTTGATTTAGAGTAAATTAAAACCTGCAGAACCTTCTTGTGCTAGAACCAGAACCCAGAGACACCTCATTTGTCTGGTAGTGAAAATTAACCAGGGATTAGCCTTATAGAAGGTACTTAAGAATTCAGAATCTGATTAGATGGGACACACAAAAATAGCTTTGGTGAGAAATAGCAGTCCACTGATTATTATATCTGCAGAATCAATTAAAAAGCTACCAAGCTTTTTCAGCACACCCATTTCACTGACAATTAATTGACCAAATTGTTGATGCTGGGAACATTTAAAAGAATGTTAATAAATAGATGACAATCATATTGTGAAAACAATTTCTGTTAACATTTGCAAGTAATTAGCATCATTGCAATAAGACAGTGAATCAAATTGCAGTGATACGTACACAAAAGCTGAAATTGGAAAGGTTCTGAAGACCCCGTTGTAGTGTCCTGTCCTTCGCTGTATTTCTTCATTTGAAAAACTCAACTTGGTCAAATTGCCACCAGGCAAGCCCCTGAAGGATATGGTATATCCTGGAGGACTGTAATGAGGAGTAATATTTACTTTGTGTTGATACAAAATGCTCTCCCAAGGAGGAAAGGTGTAATGCTAACAGCTGTTATCCAGAAGAATATTGGTAGCTTTCATTGTTTGGAAAACTTTTCCATTTCCTGCAATTTCACTTACGGATCAAGGGAAATAATTGCAAAATTAGTGTTTAATTCACTCAAAGAGTAACAATGCCATCCCCAAGAAGATATTAAGGTTGAAAAGCACTGGCTTAGTGACCAATAGTTAGGGACTAATTTTTGATAAATATTGGCTTGTATTATAGGCCATAATATTACTTCAGTCTAAAATTAAGATATGTTAATTAAAGTTAAGTACTTTTTATCTTAAAGATTCTTAACCGTGGACCTCATAATTTTTTATTTGCTTTATAATAACAAACATACACATAAATCCAGGAAGATCCATGAATAACGACTTTAAGCGAAACCAAGTTACTTTTCCAGTAAAGGTTGTTATTTTGCATACAGACAGAATTTGTTTCTTATCTGCTCCCCATAATCTTTATGAGTTGTTAACATTCATTAGTGGCTTTGGTAATATTGCGAGCATTGTCATTAATACCCTTTACAGCAGTGAGTCAATTTTTTTGTGTACAATTGATACTAAAAAAAAAAAGGTGGGGATTAAAAATTAATTTAGACCCAGAAAGTATGTCTTGTAGCAGTCAAAAGTTTTGAAAAATATGAAGCAAAAAATTGAGGAACAATAAACAAACTTGAGAGCGTATATGTACTAGCTTCAAACTGATCTCCTGTATCTACCTTCATAGTTCAGAAGATTTTCTTTTAACAAATACTGAGAGTTTATAAAAATGTCAACATATGTTTTAGGATAAATCAACAAGCAGCTAGAACACAAATCATCCACAGTAACATTTCATGGTGTGCAGACCATATCACTGAAGTGAAAAAAGCATTTTTTGTGCCCTTTCCAGTGTGATTACCTTTCCTTAGGAAAAATAAAATGTTTATCTCTGTGAGTGTTTTAAAGTAAGAAAAAAAAACAGATCCTCAAACGCTGCAGAGTCTAATTTACAAGTCTGAAAGAAACAGTGATATGGATTTTCAGGAAGAAATACTTAGCTTAAAATGTAATGGGCAACATATGGAATAATTTGCTAAATAACACCATCAAGGCGAATGGCATGAAAACGAGTTTGAGACAGATTTTTCAGTAAGGGAAACATGGTATTGAAGTGCACAGCAGAGAAACACTTGTTATGAAAGGATAACCCTCAAGGGGACAGGCGTGCTGGACCAAAGGGTCTTTTCTCGCACAGCAGTTCTTTGTTCTGGTGTGAGAAAAAGCATTACAAAACAAAACTCAGAGAACTAGAAAATGCAGAAGAGACATGGTTAGCCCTTTGGCAATACATTTTGAGGGTAAAACAAATGATATTTTCACTTTTGTGTTTTTGAGCATTTGTGGGATTAGATGATTTGAGACCAGAGGTGACATAAGTAGAACAGTGAAGCAGAGCGAAGCCTTCTGCTTGTTTGCGTTGCATCCATGCCCTGTTATCCAGGGACTGAAATAAGGAGTTGGGGAGGCTGCTTGTCAAGGTTGGGTAAAGTGTTTTTATCTCGCTTTGGATCCTTTGTAACTCATTCTGTGACACAGCAATGAAATAAATTTTGTGATGGTCTCTTGTTGTAAGAAAGCTTCATTTTCTGTTCCCTTTATTGGAAAGGCACGGTGATAGGAAGCAGTCACTGTGTGATGAAGCTTTTCGTTTCTTTATCTGTTGAGCTTCCATGCTGTGTTCATTAGAGACTTCTTGTAATTGAATATATTTGGAAATGATCTGTGCAATTTCTGAATGAGACTCCCTTATTTGCAGAGGTAATTTGCTGTTCTCAGTTCCTTTTCCAAGTGAATCCTGGACAAATGGCGAAAGAATATGTTTGATGTTGAAGAGAAAGGGTCACTTCCGTCTTTTTAGCGTGATGGCCATCTCAGTAATGAAAAGGGATGGGAACTTGCAGGCAAGCAGCAGCTCTGAATTGCCTTTCTGCTAAAGTTTCCTGAAATCAGTACTTTTAATGGCTCTGCTGTGCAAAGAGCGCTATGTGATTTTAAGTTGTTAGAGTGGAAAAATAAACTAGGTCAGCATAATGAAGCTGCAAAAATTGTGCTGTCTCTTATCCCAGAATGATGAGGAGAGCATCAGCATAGGATGACCAGAAGCCACAACGTCTTCTGGGGCTGGTGAGCAGCTGGGGAGGGACAATGGTGGCTATAACTTAAGTTTGCTTCTGTGCATCTTTGATTCCTCTTGAGGAAAAGCTGGTCTGGCTGATCCTTGAGCTGTCGGGGGCATGACAAAGGAGACTTGCTTCCAAGACCTTTAGTGCTTGAAACTGATTTCTTTTAGCATTGAGTCAAGAATCGGAGTCTTCACAAACAGAAAAGGTGAGGAGACCAGATCCTCATTTTACTCAACATCTAGATTTGCCATTAACTTCTGCACTGGCACAATGGTATTTATTTTTCTGCTCTCATTCCTTTCGTACTGATTCCTGAAATTGTGTGCCATAAGGAAATCCACGAAGTATTTCTGAAAACTATTTGCTGGGATTTTAGGATCTTTTGATGGAGCACTACTAGCTCATCTAGAGCCCATTAAAATGTGCTGCAGACTTTGCCACTGTTATTCTCACAGCCTTTTCTATAAGCTCTGAGAATTGCAGTGTGTTTGGTAGTGACCTCCAAACTATTTAGGGATTGAGTGTGACTTCGGGTTTTTTTGCAACAAGGCGAGTTTCTATAGCATGCTGAGCCATAATATGGCTTGAAAGATGTCTTTTCTAGCAATTCCTCTGTATTCTGTTTCAAGTTGAACAGGTCCTGAGTATTGACACTTTTAAGGGAAACCAGTGCCACTTTCTTTTCACAGAGGTGCAGGAGGGTGACTAGAGTTGGGAAATCAACTAAAATACATTGATACACATTAAGTTCTGTCATTTTAGGGGGAAAAAAACATATTTTAGGAGTGAGTGGTGACCTTCCACTGTTTGTTTTCTGTTCTGATTTTTAATCTAAACACTACAATACTATAGACTGTGGTTTCAAAGGAACAAATAAACAGAGAATATTAAGAAGCAATTAAGATTGTAGAGTTTAGCCAACAGCAACTTTTAAATGGGAACTAAATTATAGCCATTTCTCATTTTCAGCTAAGAGGAAGAAATTAATTCACAACTATAGCTGGAGAGTTTTCTTTTTCTTTCTTTTGAACAGATACCATAATTCACCTCTGAATTATTGCCACCATCAACATCATGATCCCTAAGACAAAGCGGGAATATTGTATTGCATCTCTTATTAAATCAAGCTGTTTATACAGTGCTAATATGTTTACATTCAGGAGGGATTTTTGGAACAACACAGCTGTTGCCTTTCAAAGAGCAAGCAAGCTTGCGTTGCTTGTTTATAGTCATGTGCATATATGAGACAGCTTGGGAGAAAGATGCCTCTAAATTTCCTCAGGCAAAACCCTGTAGAATTTAGTAGACAATAAGAGTTTTCTTAGTGTTTTGTTAAGCATCCTGTTGAACAGAATTCTTGGGACGGGTCCTGTGGCAGAGCCTCAGAATTCTCCAGCAGTGCCTTTCTGTGCAGAAGAAATAGTTTGGAGCACCAGATGTGGGTTTTCTCTCTGATTCGGTCATTGATTTTCTGTGTGACCCGGGGCCAAGTCACTTATGGTTTGACAGTGTTGTTATTGAACTCAGTGGCAAAGACCTCACTGGGAGCAAGCTCAGGTGTTCAGTATTTTAGCATCTGAGTTCTGTCACTGGATTTGTAAATCAGTTTGTAATACAGAAATAAAAGCTGCAACGTAAGACCAAGGACTGTTGTCCTTGTCTTGAAAACTGCTCTTTGGTGTTAAATTCTGGGGAATTTGCGCTGTTCCATAGCTAAGATGGTGTTAAAACTTCGTTGCGGAAAAAAAAACAAACAAACAACTTCTGCCTGTGGCAGGTTGTAAAAAGTGCTGAAATTGTTATTTGAACCTATCTCTAGGTTTTATTTTATGAGTACACAATGTGTTGTTCATCTACTGTACTGATTGAAAAAGGAACATTGCAAATTTACAGACCATTGTAAAATTGCTTGCTTACAATGATAAAAGCTGCTTTCAGCTTACTCTAAAATATTCGTGATTCTGCTCATTTTCTCACCTCATGGAGGATGCTAGGTGGTAACACTTTCCGAGAGCCTGCGTGTTGATTTTAAGAATGCCTCGGGTGCAATTCCATGAGTATTTATTTCAGCAGCAGTGGTTCAAGCAGCCACCTCCGTTCCTGCCCTTGTTCTGTCCTCTGATACCAATGCAAATGTTTGTACAACCATGTGAGGAGCTGGATAGAGAAACTAAGAAAAAAAAAAAACAGAGAGTCTTTCATGCCCTGATTTAAACCAGATTAGTTCCCAGTCTGGTTCATACAGTGACCAGACAAAGCTGTACCTGCATAACCGAGGGACCAGCATGAGGCAGGAATGAGCAGGAGGGGTGGGATGCTCCCGCTGACACTGCCCCGGTGATGCCTGAGGACCGGATCCAGGCAATTGCACTCAGCGTGGGGATGGCAGTGCCCCAATGTCCAACTGCTGTTATCACAGGCAGTGAGATTTCCTGAGATGGGCAATGCCCCCATCAGACGAGGGGAAATGCAGAGGTGAGTGGTGTGCATGAACCTCCTTGCAGCTTCCATCTCCTTTTTAGTGACCACATGGGCCCTGCTCACACCGAACAGGCCAAGCCTTTGTTTTCCTCTGGGAACGGCCACGTCTAGTCCCATATGATGACAGCCACAGAGGGATAGGGGTGGAGCAGACCATGCCTGGCAAGTGGGATGCAGCCCATCTTGATTCGGAGCTCTCTGATTTCCCTGCCCTAACCCAGGCAGTGCAGGAAAAGCACTTCAGCTTTTATTGCAAAAGATCGAGGTTGTATTTGATTTTGCCAGTGCTGGAGGTAAAGGTACTGAAATATTGGGCCATTTCGTGTGCTGTATCTCAAAGCGCTGTTCATTTTCATTAAAGGGGAGCAGGCCTGTGATCAGCTCCCTCTTATCCCGCATGGGGAACCGAGCTCGGGCTTTGTGCCGATGGCAAGCAGCTTGCTTTCAAGCCTGAAGCTTAGGGCAGCTGCCGGTTGCTTGTTCTAGCTGTTGGTATTGTTCTCTGAGCGCTTGTCATTCTTCCATTACGAGGTAAATCAATATGAAAACTTCTCTGGCAGCATCTCTGCTCTTTCATCCGGCAACGTGCAGCCTGGGGCGAGGCGGGGAGAGCCTGAAGCGGATCTGCGAACGCCAAAGCGTGGCGTGTGGCTGCTGTTCCTCCCCTTGTTGGCTCGTGAGCTTTTATCTTCTCTTCTTGCAGGGAGCTGAAAAGCGTCCAGCCCAGCTGTTTGCAGGGGTAATGGGGTGCCGGGGTTTTCTCTGTGCGTGAAGGGCTGAGGTGGAGAGGGCAGCTGTGGGCAGGGGAGTTCAGGACACCACGGCCATTCCTTCCATTCCTTCGCAACTTCTTGCTCAATAACCATTTCCCAAATGGCTACTTTAGGGCCTTTCAGAAATCACAGGAGTTGTCAGTTGTTATAGTAACAGACCCCCTGCTGCTGAATTGGCCCTGTGAGATGCCCATTTGGGCTTTTGAACAGACTAACTCATGCTCATTAGACAAAAAAGAGAGAGAGACAGATTTGCAGATGGAAAGTTGCTTTTTAAGCATGCTGGATGATCTGTTAAGAGTTAGACTGTGGAAAGGGGCATGTTCTCTCATTATATGCCTGTTACTTTTACTCTTCTTTAATTAACACTAGTTTTACTTTTTCTTGCAAACCAGAATTCTGTAAGATTTCTGTTTTCTCACTGGTGAGGCCAGTAGTGAGCTGCTGCTTTACAAACCAACAAATTTTGTCTCGAGAACACAAAGAATTTGCAGAGGGATTTGCCAAGCTTGAATGCAGATCAGGGGTGACTTCCAGAACTATCAGGAGGATATCTACAAAGCTCAGAAAATAGTACTTCTAGTCCTAACTACACAGCATCAGGAGCAACATCAAAAATCAGTAATCACATTTTAACCCAGGAAATAGCACAGTCTAGATTTTGCTTTAGGTTTAAACCTGATCAGTCCTATTGACATTAACAGGGTGACTCCTGAATAGCTGATAGCAGCTAAATCAGGCATTGCCCTTGTTAATTTGAGTCCACATGACCAAAGAACCTGTATCACCTTAAATGGATTCTCAAGACAAAGCCATTACAATAACAATTTAATTCTTGCCAGATATTTGAAGCCAGCTTCTTCCTGTGTCATGCATGTCCAACCTTCATCTGAATTTCATGAAGCAATGTTCTCCTCTCAGCAGTCCTATAAATGAAAAGCAAATCCAGATTTATAGCAGGCTGGCATATATCCAAATGTAAATAAGAGAGGACTATGGTTGTTGTTGTAGAATATACTTTTTCTATGAGGAAGCTGGCTAGACCAGATGGGCAGGCAGGTTGTTGGCGGACAGGGGTAGTAAGTGCTCATACATGAAAGGGGTCTGCAAGGAATACATGATCTTCTGCACCCATAGTGCTGCGGATGAGGAGTCTTTGGCTTAAACTGCAGCAAGAGAGAAATTTAGCTTTGACATTAGAAAAATCTTCATGATAGGAAAGACAATAAAACGGTGGTCTACAAAATTTCCTTCATTTCTAGGTTCCAAAACAAGGTTAAGCAGCAGCACAGGAGTCATTGATCCTGCACGGGTGCTTCACGGCCCGTTCTCCACAGCTCTGTGGTGCAAGCTTTAAAGTGTAAATGCAGGTGTGAGAAAAGAGGAGGAATAGTGTAGTGTGATAAATTGTCTTGTAAATCACAGACTAGAAGCCTGAAAAAGTGTTTTGAAGACACAGTTTTAAATGCATCACGTTTAAAGCGAATAATGTGAAGCCGATAAAAGAGCACATCTAAGAATTGGAGGAAGGAGAGAGGGAGGGCTCTATCTTTGGAGAGATAGTGAAAAGAAGATAGAAACGGGCAGGAAGGAATCTGCAAAGGCAGCTTGCAGAGGACCACTGTGTCGGGAGACCCACAGGTTGGTGGAAAAAAATCTGTTTGGAGTTTTGTTCCATCTGTTCTCCTGCAGCAGGGAGCCTAGAAGTAGGGAAGAGTTAAGAGTACAACAATGATTTGAAGTTTAAAAACAAAACAGAGGAGAATGGTTTGGTATAGCTGTGTTTTGTTGCCCCCGTTGAGTGTTATCTAAGGCATCATCCATACTGCACGTGTCTCTGCTGCCCCGTTATCAGCAGTGAGTGCCAATGCGAGGCCACCCTGGTGCCAAAGGCAAAGCCCCTGTGACCGAGCACCCAGGGTGACCCAATCCATGGAGAGGCTGTTATGTGGAAGGGTTTTCTTGCAAAGGAGACAGGGAATGGCAGTTGCTCGGAGAACCAGGATTTCACAGCTGTGAAACCACCCGTCCCAGCACCAGGCCTGCTGGATTGTGATTATTTTTAACAGTACTTTCAGATGAGAACTCTCACTCTTGAAATGTGCATGTTCCTCAGCTGCCTGGATGTTCATACCATGTGGGTCAGTGTATAAGCATCTTTTCTGCAGGCACTTTAATGGATATGGTCGTTGAACTCAGTGGGAGACCAGATCTGTATCACCTTTATTTTAAAATATAATGTCAAGCATGCAATCGTAAGTCAAACAACAGGAGAATACGTGCTTCGCTTGTGGAAGACTAGAATTCAAAATATCATGTTGGTGACCTTGAAAACACCCAAACAAAAAAGTATACTTTTTAAAATTTTTAATTTGCTATACAATGTGTCCTATAAGAGCTGAGATATTTAGGCTATCCTTTCCCCACAGGCCCACGCAGACCATCCTGTTCATTAAAGGGGATGAAGTTTATGCAAAAGTCTTGGCAGCAAGTTGGAAAACAGTTGTTGATACATTCCTCAATGCTTTGTTTAGAGATGTAACATTTGCCCAGCATTTCCAGAAATACTTTCTTCTGCAGGGAGAGCCAAGGGGAGCCGGGAAGGGCAGCTGAGGTCAGGCAAGGACGGATCCGCGGCACAGCTGCAATTGATCTTTCTGTTTTGTTTCTGTGGAACCAATGAAATGGATTAATTGCAGACATTTTTCTGTGGAAATGCCTTCCCCAGTGCTGCTGTAATGGTGAGGACTTGAAAGAAAGAGCAAGATTTTATCTGGATTAAAACTAGTAGTTTACAAGGTGCAATTTTGAACAAATATTTTTTAAATATTCAAATGTTTAGTTAAGTTCCATTAAGAACTGTTTTGTAGGTGCTGAGAAATAACATGCTGTGAAGAGTCTGTGTTGTCTGATAAGCACAGTGGTGGAAGACGCCAGGTGCCTCTGGTTCTCCTACTCATCCGTTAGGTCTTTCGTAAGCTATTCTACAGTAAACTTTTATACAACTTTAAAATTTCGGAACTCCGGCTTTTAAAGCTATGACCAGTATTTTAAAAGACAAATTTCACAAATGCTTTTTGTGAAATTATGTCACTTGAAAAAACCAAAACAAAACCATTTCTTAAGAAGATAGATGTGGGGTCTTTTTGTTCCCCTCCTCAGCTCAAAGAAACAATTTATTAAGCCATTGTTGTTTGATCTGTTGCTAGTTTGTTTTCTGTTGATTAATTGCAAGTGTCTATCTTTTCTATAATTTTCTTAGTATGTAAAAGGATGTGTTAAAGTCTATACCGGTATCTCTGGAGTAGGTTCGCTCTCATAAATTGGTAGGTTCAGAGCTAGAGGAGCGTCTCGGACAAACTGTGAATGAAATATCCTATAATGCAGGTAGATGTATCCTGAGGGAACAGTATACTTCTGCTGTGAAACTGTGAATTAACCACAGCAACCAGATAAATTATATTTTTCCTCTCACCTTGTAGCGATAAAATATAGCTATTGAAGGGCCCTGTGCTGCCCTAAGTCCCACAGCAGCATTTGGACTAACATTAGCACCAGCTATTTCACAGCAGGATGTGGTCTGAGCATAAAATTATAGGGTAAGAATATTAAATCAATTCAGCAATCTTAACTGCTTGGATAAATACTAGGAAGCAGCAGACTAGTAAAACAATAACAAGCAGGGGTAGAGTTAATTTTACTTTTCTTAAACTAACGTACCAACCTGTGCGACTCTGGAAAAACCAATGCCTTGAAATGCATGACACATGTTGTGCTGCTATCAAAAATGTTGCAAGTATGTGAATTCATTCAGTTTGTTATACAACACCGAGTTTAATTAAAATAAAATATTCCATGCTATGAACAGCATGTATTTTACTCTGCTGACTTACAGGTTAAAATCCATTTGAGTTCTAAGTTTTAAGCTGAAACAGACGTAGGTGGTGTTCCTGGTTCTTGATTGGTGGGTCATTTCATGTTTTGGAAATCCCATCTTTTCCAAAATAGAACAAAAATGTTTTGAAATCTCTGTCAAAGTTACATTTATAAAGTAATTGAAATAAGCCTGATTTGAATTTTTAAAATATTGTTAATATTAAAAGCAAAAGGAAAAGAAATCAAAACGTTTCCCAATAATGACAAATGTTCTATTCCCTGAAGTTTCACATTTGTTTTTTGTTTTCCTTTTGATCAAATTATCACAGTGATTCACTCTGTAAAACAGTTTTTCAACCACCATCAGGAAGCTTTCAGTGAGTGCTGATAAAATTCCTCACATTTTGTAGCAGCACAGGCTTATCTCGTTCACCCCCATATCAAATACATTTCAAACCAGTACAGATCAAGGCATGTTCTGTTGTGCCATAGGTCGGACCCAGGGCTACATTGCTGAATCCCTGTGGATGGCACTTCCCAAATTCCCGTATAAAGGGATGTCCTCCTTTTGCACAAGCGTGAAGTTGGTGATCCAGGTGCTCCTGAGCTAGAACAAATCACTCACTAGCTGTGAGTGGAGATAGATGAGTGGAGTTTACCCCTGCTGATGGGTATTTGGCATAAATGTGGGTGTTGAATGGGGGTGAGAGAATAGCCCTCTGGAAAGCAGGCAGAGGGAGCGCATCTCCTGAATCCATCGCAGGAAGTTACATCTGCCAGACTCACAGTTGATTAGGAGCCGAGCTGTTCATCAGCGAAGAGGATTTAATGCTGTTAGAGACGTGATCCAAGTAAACTGGCCTGTGAGCTTTCCAGCTGCTTTCCAGCTTTTCTCAAGGTATTTGCTTCCCCAGGCCGGTTCCTCTAATACTGAGGAGGCAGCGTGTGGAGGGATGGGCAGCGCAAGAGCAGAGGATGCTGAGCGGGGACCAGGCAGAGCCTCTTCTTCCTCAGTACCAGGCTGTGCTCCCTGGCAGCAGTGACACGGATGGAGACTGCAGCGGTTGTTCAGTGCTGGCAGCACTGAGGACTCCCAGCCACAGCATAACTCAAAACGATGATCATTTATTCTGCAGAGTCTTAGAAGTTTCCTAAATGTCAGTGTTCATTGGTAATAGCAACTGACATTACAGACATCAAGTGAAAACTGTGAAGATGCAGTCCTCATACCTGTCATTTTTTAGATACTTTTTTTTTTTTAACAAAATGGGTTTGCTTTGCAGTTTGCTTTTCAGAGCCTGAAAATGCTGGTTTTGTGAGTTAAGGCTGAATCTGGGCTTCTTTATCCACATAGCAAACATTTACACACAGAAAAAAAAAAATATATTCTCCTGGCCTTGATATCATTATAGGCTTCAAATTCATTTAAATGAACTCTTTTTGACCACTTCCCTCATGGTTATAGGTGCAAACAAGCCTTTTAACCTAAAAGTGCTTTTCCTGCAACCTGTTTATTCTTCAGCAAGCCCTTCTGTAGGCTTTGCATGGCAGAAGTTGTAGTCATATTTTGTGCTAATGTCTTGTCTCCCTGCAACTATACCCTTGTCCTGTGCCCTTGTTCTGTCTAATTTTGGGGAGCAAGAGGAGGAAGGGAGAGAGAGATGAACAACCTGTCAAACATCAGGGACATTTCCACGGTTTACATCTGCCACGGTTTACATCTGAATATGCTTTGTGATATTGAGGGTTAGAGACACCTTATGTTTATTAGCATTAATTCCTTATTAGAGGAAAATCTAATGATAATTAAGAGTTGACACCATTTGCATGCACAAATCACCACAGTTTGACTTGGATGATATTTAATACTGAATCTATCTAGGCAAAGCAATTGTATCTCTGTGGAGATCAATCCTAATGCATAAAAAAGCTGAAAATATTTTTAAAATCATTTCAGCAAAGTAAATATTATCTTTTTTTTTTTTTTCCTGAGACTGTGGAAATAAAGTTTCTGCTTTCCAAAGGAAAATACATTAATTAGGAAACTTGCAAATAGAAATTAGCCTCTGTTGGTCTTCGTCTTTATTTATGTCATTAAATGGAGTCTTTAATTAGCATATATATTATTCATGTTTCAATATAATCCATTTTATAAGTCCAATTTCAAATATAAAAATCAAAATGGGCTTGATGCACCCTATTGTTCACATGCAAAGCAGCTAACATAGATGTGAAGATACGAGGTGAATTGAAACATTCATATTTCATAAGGATGCAGTCTACATTTTCTGAAATTATGGCTTGAACTCTTATTTTAACTTTTTCTCATTTGCATACATATTAGTCCCTGTTTAAATGATGTGTTAATTCTATTCATTAGATTTCAATGAATGCTTCTAGCTCTCCTGATAATCAAGCATAGGTCCCTGGAAAGCAAATTATGGACTTTCATGTTGCAAAACCCATTGTAAACGTGACATTTATCACTGCAAAGCCAACTTGTGTGGAGCACTTGGCTGCAGTCAGCAGGGCAGAACCCTTGTTCTTCTGCTTACGGTAATGATTGTTATCTATGAATAAGGACCTGGCACCAGGTCCCCGAATTCTCTTCAGAAATGATTGGGCACTTCACAACTGTACAACATTCTTGACAGTAAAAATGCCCATTCAGTTCTTTGGGGGAGAAAGAGTAGCTTGACTCAGGTCCTCAGACAAACAGCTTCAAGAAAATGGGCGATCGAGGACCTTGTGTTCCACATAACGTGGTGGTGGAGGTGTGAATTTGGGGACGAACAAGGGCTCAGCAGCTCTCAGGGGTGTATTTGGCTCTCAGAGCCTGCAGGCTGGGCTTTGCTGCTGTCCAAACTGCATTTCTGCTTCAAAATCTCTAAAATGTCATGATCCTTACAGCAAAAGCACGAAGGTGACAAAAGAACAGTGGGAGTCCTTCCTCTGGGCTTCTGAGCCAGATCTTGTAGCAAATGTGGGAACAATCTGTAGGAAGAAAAGGGGCAACGAAGTAGTATTGGAGTTAGGTGTCTGCGTGGCACATTGACTTGCCAGGCTGTGACAATTCATCTTCTTAATTCTAGGTATAAAAGCATTGTTATCCCAGTGGTAAACCCGAGGTGATAATTTCGCAAGTTTTTATGTTGATGGGGTGAGCCTTGAGCGGTGCCACACAGGGAGCTGCCATGTGTGCTCTGATTAATAAAAAAATTGATGAGAGGAAGAAAGATTCTTATGCTATCACTGTAAGGAAATGCTTAACATCTTTAAAGGCCCATGAGTTTAGTTTCCATCTGTTTTTTGCAGAGCCTGGGCCTTTTCGAAAGCAATGCTGATGTGCTGTAGGGAATTAATTTAGCTCTTTGTGGTAGCAGAAGGGTAGAGTTCAACATCAATGTTTTTGCTATCCACAGAGCTACATGGAACAAGATCCCTGTTGTATAGTTTGAAGGAATAGGTGGAGACTACTAGAAAGAGACCTGTTGTCCCTGCAGTTTACTTTTATTCGAGATGCACCAAATAAGAGAGCAGAAGAGAAGATGTCACAGTATTTGATGTATATTCTCAGCAGCTGCTTCATCTCACTATGTCTGAATGTGTAATCTCACTCTCAGGAGCATTCTGCATGAGAAGCAGCTGGGTGCTTCTGAATGAACAAGAAATGCTCCCATTTCACTAGCTTTTGTGATAATCCAAGCTGCAGCTAGGCCTACAGGGAAATGAAAAGTCTGTGTTTTATTGCGACTTTGAGATTTCGATGTGTTGCAGTGTTGTCTATAGGATTTGAGCTTGCACTTGGACGTCCTCTCATTCCTTAGCGATGCTTCCTTGCACTGAAAGTGTGCAAGAGAATGCCTGAGCTTTATACCAGCTTTTTAAAAACACTTAAACCATCTGCAGCCCTCTCCTCCTTCACTTCTTGGCTGGTGAGTTGGGAGCTCCGTTGACTTCCTCACTGTCAAGCTGGGGCAGGCTGTGCTAATTCCCTGTGTGCTGAGCATAGAAAAAGATGCGGAAGAAAGGGGCTTTAAACCAACACTAGCCCAGGGTTTAAGGTTATCCACAGGTCTCTGGGTTTTTTGAAGCCTGCAAAGGAGACAGCTCAGTTCACAGCGGAATGAGGCAGCGGTTGAGTGTTCCCCTTCCATTTGTCCTTCCAGCATCTTTTTACCTTGGTGTGCCAGACCACAATGCCCCATCCCAGAGAGAGATGCACTGGCAGACTTAACTCCTCGTTTTTTTCTAGTGACTGAATTAACTAACATAGTCATTGGTCCCTACCAACCTTATTGTATTTACTCAGCTTTCTGTGAAGGAGTTAAATACATATGGGTTGGATGTTTTCTGTTGCAGCTCATGTTCTGTTTTGACCTTCTTGGCTTCACATATTTTCTCCTTTTAAAGTTGCTAGCTCTATCTGAGATCTTAACATCAGTGGGCCGCTTTGTGGAAATAAATATTAATGAGATGGCTGCCGATAGCATCGTATGGGCAACAACAAATGCTTTTATAGTAAATGGAATTTAATATTAATTGAATGGTTTGGAGTTAAAGCAGGATATAAAGTGACAAGCTCGTGGCACAGCAAACTGCCCTTTGCAGGAGTCCAATTAGAAGAGTGAGCAGCAAATTGTAAGCAAACTTGCTATAATCACATGGGGGCAATACAAGAGTGGACTGTAATTTGGAGCCTGGGACCTGTCCCCTTGAATGTCTCATAATTTCCATGAATCAACATTTAGTTACTGTGTGGTGCCAAGTTTGCATTCTTCAGCTCTTTCCTGGCAATGCTGCATCCCATTGCTCTAGTCAAACCGGAGGGAGACAGTGTGTTTTGCAATAAAAGGGCACATCAAGTAAATGCACCGTGCTCTGCTACACGTCTGTCAAAGAAAAGTGACTCATTTGTCAGGCTGCTGAAATGGCTTTGCATTGAAAATCTTATGCTGATGTTACACACGTGAAGCTGTTACCTTTGCCATTTTCTCAGTAAGGATGATTAAGAGTTGTTCACCTTCCAAAGGGCAGCGTTTGTTCGTGACTTGGAAGAATAGATGAATTGCTGAGATGCGTCGCAGATAAATGGTTAAATGCTGCCTGGAGTAACCAGTTGTCACAGATATATCTCATGTCCTTAAGAGTGATGTAAAGTGTTCATTGGGTTTGAATTGTTCAAAAATAGTTTCTCTAAATATTGTGTATCGCTTTCATCTGGCAGATGGAGTTGTAGAAGCTGCTATAGCGAGAGTTTGTTTGTGGCATTTCAGACAACCTGAGTATTGTGTGAAATCGGTTTAGCGACCATCTAAAGGAGGGTGCAGGATGCAAAGCGAAGGCTGCAGGAGTGACAAAGACCTAAGCACAGCATCTGGGAAGTTGGGGCAGTGCTTCCAGGATGATGGAGAAGTATGTGGGAAAGAAAATAAAAAAAAAAGGAAGAAAAAAAAAAAAAAGAGCAAGTCTATTTATCTGTTCTGTCAAAATGGCTGCGATCAGCCAGGAGGCAAATGAATAAATGGATCAACAAGTATTTCACACTTTTGTGTTCTCGACAGGAAATCACAGATCTGAAACCAAATGTCTGGGACAAAACTACCAGAAATAGTGGCAAAATACTCTGCTGTTTAGTCTGCATTTTAAACATTTTTAGCTCACAAAACTCCTTGAATTAAAACACTGGAATAAAACAGGAACTTGTTACTACAGTTCCCAGCAAAGATGGAAATGGTTAGAACGAGTCTAACAGCAGCACCTCCGTCCCTGTGGAATCTCCTTTGCCTGCACACCCACACTGTGGTGTTGGCCATGGTGATTGCCGCTGTCTTTTCCTCTCCCGAGCTCACTAATTGCTGCACTAACGGCAGCAAAAGCACCACCAAAGATCACGTCAGAGCATGGAATGAAATGCATAAACACAGTAGGAGGAAAATGAATCTGAATTGCTGGAAGTGTCAGCCATGCACAGCTCTCCTAGGAGAAGACGTCCTACGTTCCTCAAGGATGGTGTGTGTCTGTGCAGCCATGTCACTTCATGAGCCGTGAGAGAAAAGGAAATACTGAGCCAAGAGCTTCTGTGTAATTTACGTGTCTGCTTCTGAGCAAGTGCCTGATGGATCCAGGCGCGTCTCTTCATACATTAAAAAGCATTTATATGGTTTTGCTAAGGTGCAAACTGCAATTCTTGTGGGCTTTTTTCTCCTTTTCCCTGGTCTCGCATTTATCAACACTGAAAGGTTATAAAGAGCTTAATAAAAGGTAGATTCAAGATTTGGAAATAGTGCAAAGAAGGAGAACAGTCCATAAATAGAAAATATATTAAACTGTATCTGGTGTTAAGGGATCTAATAATTAACACAGGTTGACTGAATTTCTCCTGTTTCGCTTATCTGCAATGAACTTTTATCTTGAATCAAGATGTTCTCCTCCTGTGATTAGTTTTGTTATTAGGTGTTTCTACACACTGATTAAGACAATGGGAAAGCAATAGTTTATTTGCCCAAGTGTCTACTTATTGAAAAACAGTTTGTCATGAGGATGAAAGCAGTTTCTAATTTTCAGAATAATTTTGACTGATTTCTTAAAGGCAAAATCTCTTCTACGTCTGTTACTTTTATGATTTTTCAATTCCTGACTCTTCTATATAATTGGGGACCTGCTAATAGACTTCATGGTGAGTTTTCTGATATGCCTCATACTTTGAGTCCTTTTAGTGTAACAAATATGTGTATTTCCCTGACACTAAAATTCAAGAAGCTTTGAATGGTTTATAGGCCTGAAACTTCAAATATGTCCTTTTCTTAATAAGTATTTTGAAAAGGGAATTCTTCCTCACTTCATTTCAAGCACTTTCAGGATCACCCTTCTATGCCCCTCTGCCTCATGATGTAGTGGATTCTACCTCCATTATTTGCTTCTAACAATTTTTATTAGGGCTTATTTGGTCTGTGGAGATGGTAATTTGAAACACACGTGTTTTTTTAATTTCTATGCCTCTTTGTTATGCCTAAGTATGCTTAATACTGCTTGCTGCTTTTTGGTATTAATTAGATTTTTCTTACAGTATTAATTATCTTGAGCTATCTTTGATATTATTGCTATTGTTGATACTATTTATTTTTTAGAAACATTCTCAAAAATACTGCGCTGTTTGATTTAGGTGACACTGGAAGGATCCTACTGACGCAGGGACTTTTTATTCTGATCTAGTAAGTGATGTGTGTCTGATGTGTTCGGCAAAGGGAGCCCAGTGGACGTGTTCACACCGCATTGATTGTCCGATTTAACCAGAACACCACTTCAGCGAATACAACTTGCATCTCTGTGGTAAAGCTCTGTTAATGCAGAGTGATGCCAGAGGTCCTTAGCCCAGCAGAAAAGGAGTATTGGAGCGGACAGAGCTCACATGAACATCCCGGTGCGTCTCCTCGCATCGGAGATGGGTCAGTGGGGTCTGACCCGACTGTTTTTACAGAGCTGGTTAGAGACATATTCAGCATTCCACAGCAGAATGCACAACTTACTATTTCTTAGTGGTTCAGTTCCACGGATGGTAGTTTATTATCTCTGATATTTGTGTTTCTTTGTCACATTTGTTAACCTTTGAATGTAGGAAACTCATTAAAGCAATTCCTCAGACACGCGTACTCCAGGCTTCCCCAGAGCTCTCCAGTCACTACCAGATTAGTATCAGCGACAGCAAGAAGCGACTCTCCAAAGGGGTTGATTGATAGCAAGATTAATGATCCTCAAGACTTCTGTCCAGGTTTATTATTTGGCGGCTTACAAATCTTTGCTTCTAGGGAGATGGGTGGGGAGGGAGGACCAGCTGGCTGCCACCCGGGCTGTCTATATTAGCGTGATGAGGGGACGTACATAGCCCTGTCAGAGCACTAGCATTAAGGAGTGTATTCTCAGTGTTCTCATTATCTGCCAGGTACTAAATAATTTGCTTCTCTGCTCTTGGTGCCAGCTGCTCTTTTCTTTTCCTTTGTGCTGTGCTTCCAAAAGTAGCTTTTTGTGCCGGTTTTAATTGTGTTCTAAACAGAGTTAACAGAGACCATAAAAAATTTTAAGGAGCTATTTCTTTTTGAAATGGCCAATGAAAAAACGTCCACCCTCCAAATACACAGTGATGAAAAGAGAATGGAAATAATCACATTTTAATATTTTATCCTGGCCTCCAATAAGTTGAACATGTCCAGCAGTGTTAGGAAACCTTCCTATGTCTCCCATGCAGCTTTAGTCCAGGTACAAGTACACACATCAGATGAGAAAGAGAGAGCTTTCCATTGAGTTTTGCATTATAATTAACAAACCGGCATTTCTGCCTGAAGATGGGCAGGACCATCAAAACAGAGGAAAAACCTGTCCCTATGTTTTTAACGTGTTTTTGTGTTATGCCTAGGTCCCAGCCTGTGGCTTGGGATATCTGAAGTAGTTGTCACTTGAATGTCCTGATGTCTCATTCGGAGAAAGGACAGAATATTGTTGCAATTTTTCCGTTTTGAGAGTAATAATGTGGGAGTACTTAGGGACATTTAGGGGAATGTTGTGAAGAGAGACACAGTTTCTGCTGTCCTCTCTTATGTGGGATCATCTCTGGATTGTTTTTCTTATAACACATTTTCAATCCAGATGAATTACACTTTGTGTTTAAAAATACTTGTATTTATCCTCCCAGTGTGCCACCCTGTTTTTATTCTTTCCTTTCCTGAGATTCATCCCAAAGGGAATTCATATCCTGAAATGATAATATCAAGTGTGCCCAATTTTGAATTCTTAGAGGTGCTACTAAAAGCTCCTCTCTAGTAAGAGGCAATCTTCATTGATTGCTGCAGTTTTTGTGATTACGGAACAACCCTTCACTTGGTTAAATTTAGCTTCCTTCTGTGCAAAAGTTTTAGGCTTCTTTTTAATATTACATGATGTTTAGGGCATTGGAAGTACACATTTTATAGGAACTGCCTAAGGGATTCTTTGATTGGAAAAGGCATGTCTTTTGTCTTACTCTGTGATTTTCTAGTCTTTGTTATGAATGTTGCATTGAATAAATGGTTGGTTCAGGGAGAGGAAAATTAATGCATTGAGCTTCCCTTTGTTTTTTAAATCATGCCTAATTTTTAAACCATTTTAAGACCCCGCCTATAGGTTCCTCTACTGCATTTTTGCCTGAAGACATTAAGATTTTGAGCGGTAATGCATATAACCAGGGACCTTGTTCTCCTGCAGTAGAAAATACTGATGAGTAAACCCATTCAGTCATCTGTAAAATTGCTGAGTGTATCCAACCCAGCTGTTGTGAGTATTGATTAAAGCAGGAGGGGAAGGGCTGATGCTGCTGGCCCTGTCAGAGGTCACCAGGAGAGTAATTAGCTACCAAGTGTTACAGGGCCAAGTGTCATCACAAATAAGGTTTCACCATCACCTTCGTTGTTCTCCAGGGACACCAGGAAGATGGGACAAGGAAGCGTGGAAAATGTTTGTGCTGAGTTAAACTAAGATTTATCCACTTAAATTTGCAGTTAAAGAGCTTTCTAAGTGCATTTCTGCATTGGCCACCTGGGCACTTTCTGGTTGCACAGCTGATGAAGGAGGGAGGACTGGAAAGCAGCTCATCTTGGTGTGTGTTGTTCTCTGTTTAATTATTTGACTGACCTTCTAAAAATTATTGTTTCTTGTGTTATTTCCGAGTTGAATCCCATATGTGATGAAAATGGGTGTCTAGTCTCTGGTGCAGGATAGGATCTCAGAGGATTGTGAGAAGAGGATTTTTAATTTTGTGGAGAGCTGTGTAGTCAGCTGGCAAATTTAGGTCATAAATATTAAATTAGCTGTCTTTCTGTGTCAAAAATCCCTGGTTTTGTTTGCAGATTAGTTTTTCAGATGGACAATTTTACTAGTGGTGCGTTCTTCGTCACCAATATCGCCTCAAAGTTTTGTCTGCCTTCTTTTTTTTTCCATCTGCCTTTTCCTAAGCTTTTTTCCCGTCTTTATTTCTCTGTGAAACTGCAGAATGTGTGGCTGTAAGTACACCTGGTTGGACTGATGAATAGCATTTGCATCCTTTCAGTTTTTGCGGGACTGTGTGGGTGCACAACAACTCACTGGTATGAAAAAGCGCTTCTCCTTGCCCAGAGGAGGCCCATTGAAAGGGACAGTCTACTTTTCACCATTCTGTCTAGGAAAGAAAAGGATACCAAGGACCTGGCACAATCTGACTTTCTGAAGCCTGTCCATATATCATCCAGACCTCTCCAGTGATCGTATCTGTGTGATGCTTGACACTGCCCAGGAAGATTACAGGCAGAAATTGCTTTGTGGGGAGAAGGTGAATCATCTTCGGGAGGGATATGCAGGAGAATCAGCATTACTGTAGGGAAATTTTCATCGTTTTTCAGCTTTCCTTTATTCTCTTGGTCTTTATGCATTCCCACTTTGTATATCCTCCCGTAGCTCGAGTTCGGTCAGCCTTCACTGCCTTACTGCTCCAGTATAGCATAGGTTCTTTTATACCTCAGCTTTTGAATTCTGATCGTTAAGCATTAAGACCTGGGAAGGAAAATTATTGTAGAAAATTGGGGCAATATAAGCTATTTTCTGCCCAAAAAAGAGTAAGTGCAGATGCCCCTCTGATACAATGAGCATAATATCACTGCTTCATGCTGGTCACTTATGAATAAGATCAGATTTTTTCATGTGGTTTTCTCTTCTCTTTTTCTTCTTAACGCTTGAGTCAATTTTATTGCTCATAAAAATCAGTGACTGATGACCCCGGCTGGAGCAGTGCAGACTGCAGGCAGCTGTTGTCCAGGCTCCCATCCACTGCCCTGCTGGTGACATAGTCATGATTTGCAGCACTTCTGTTGTTCAGTAGTCTGTGGCTCTTTTCTGAGGAGCCATTGCCAATTCTGACAGTGACAAATGCTTGCCAAGGAATAGTGAAGCTAGTTTAAAGTGCAGAGCCATGTGTTACTAGTACACTTGACTGCATACATGCTCTGTTTTTGGTGCCAGCAGAAGACAATCTTAATTGTGTCTCCTGGAAAACATGCAGAACTGTTCAATGAAAACCTGAGGCATCTTTTCTTCTGTTGACAGTGAGAATGAATGTGCAGAGGTAGTGAAAGGGACCATTCCCTGTCTTTGGATCCTTGTTTGGGACTTATTTGCAGACTCTCCTGTGATGGAGGAGCGTGGTGAATGAATGCCTGTATCCTGGTTGCGCTTGATAAAGAGTAAGCCGTGTGCAGCCTGGTTTAGAGGTCTCTTACAGATCCTGGTTTGACTCCTGTTTGGTCTCGCCTGTTCTGCCCACCAGCTAGGGACTGTGTGGGACAGTAGGGTGGCTGCAGGGACTATTTGCCTCTCTGTTAATAAATGCACATTCTGCAGCACTGTCGTCTGTGAGAGGCTGTTTCTGGAGGAAGGGTACCCAGAGGACAAGATTTACCCTGCTCTGACAGTAGTGAATAGGCCTCCAGGACCCTTTCAAGCCATCTGCCCATGAATTGGTCATGCTTTTGGAGGTAATGACCTAAAAAGATGGTAGTTGCAAGAAACTAGGAGCCTAGAGCTCCTAGATCTTATTACAGAACTGAAGCAGTATAAATGGAGAGGGAATTACACACTGCTCCAGCCAACAGAAATGCCCAGAAGAAGTAGGTCCCTAGTGAACAAGGGAGCAATGAATGTGCTGGTCACTTCAGTGTGTGAGGCAGGACACGGCACTTGGGTGTCCCCAGAAAGTGAAGTGTTGGCCTTTGGTTTTCCCTGTGCTTGGCCACTGTTCTGGTGGTTCAGCCAGCCACATGGGGCAATCACTTGCCCCTCTGTGATAATTCCTTGCTTATTTTCTCCCTGTCTCAGCTGCACCACAGCAGCACCGACCCCTCTCCTGTCAGCTGGATCGGGGGATGCTGCCCACTCTAGAACAAGTACGGAGGAGTAAAGGCCAAACGCTGCTCTCAGAGTGATTTCCAGCACTCCCATCATCTGCAGCACGCTGTGTGTTTGTTTCGGAGATGGTATTAACTAAACACTAAGGTGCTATCTTCTACGTGAAAATAAAATGCATCCTTGCTTTCAGGCCATTATGTGATCTGGTTCTCCCTCTTGCTTTTAGATGAGTATAAAGGAGAAGCTGCTTGAGGTTTGTTAACTAATAACCAAGGAAACCTGGTTTGAGTGTCAAAATCTCATGAGGCATCTCTTCTTCTACAGAAGCTAATCTGGTATTTTGCTCAGTGGAGATGGAACAAGCATTTAACCCAGTTAATCAGGACCATCTCTTGTCATATTTTTATGCTTGATAACAAGATGCTGCTGCTCTAGACTTCGCATCCTCTTAGTTTGCTTTAATAACTCACTGCCAGTATCTCTGTAGAAAGGTTCTGGGCAGGAGGATACTCTTCCCTGTGTCCTCTTTGCATTCCAGACCCTGCCTCTGCTCCTTCTCCAGGGAGATGCTAATCTCGCACTGGTTTACCTTCTGCATTTTGGTCCATATGTGACAATTGTGTGTCTGATCACCATGATCTCGCACAGTTATTGTACCCCAGGGAAAGGGAGCCAAAAAAAAAAAAACATATGGGGCTAGAGAAAACGGTGTGCTTCACTGCACACAGGCCTATTTCAGAAACAACAGACTCTTTGGTGTTTTGCAGAAAAGATGTGGGCTCTCCAAAGTCTTCTGAAGTTAAATCAAGGCTGTGATTCGCTTTTCCTCAACCAGTGCTGCAGAAATGCAAGAATTACTTTAAAATTAGTGATTCAGTTGTTAAGATTTTAATAATCATTTATATAATTGACAAATCCCAATTCCTCATTCATTAAGGACTGCTGCCATCACCAAAAAAAAAATGTTATTTTATTCTGCTGATGGTGTTGGTGTCCTGAGCAAATGGGCACACAAATGCAAACACCTGCACACGTATACACACTGGGCTTAAAAGTTACAGGCTGAAGTGCTCATCTGAAAACAGTTGTAGGCTTGCACCCTGTCTAGCCTGGTGTCCATTCCCACCTCCCTCTGTGGCTGCTTCTCCAGTGACTCAAAACAAGCAATTTTCTGCTCTCAACCTTTTCCTTTATCCAGCCCTCCCCATACACGCACACAGATTTACTGCAGCCTCTTGCAGCCTTAGCAACTGCTGCCACTTAAGGTTTGTGTACTGAGGGAAAGCTAATGGGTAGAAGAAATGCCAGGGGATAGAAAGGAGCATCCTAAACTGGGGGAGAACGCAGATAGAAATTGTTGGAAGTGCTTTTCAGTAGCCTGGATCCCAGCTGTATCATTATTTATTACTACAAAACAAACATGAGTTTGCAAAAGGCTCTTCTTGGGCCCAGGCATTTCCTTACCCCATCAGTCCCAGGCTGAAAAACTGACATTATCCACCCTGGGGCTCTGGATGCACCTGCCTGGTGCCCCGAGACGCGTGGTCCCTCCTGGAGCTGCACAGAGGAGGCGTGCGACAGTAGGAAACAGACCCAGTAAGCCGAACTCGCTGGAAAATTCGTCCAGCAACTTTGTGAAATCTGTTGTAAAAGGTCTTTTAAAGATCAGTCTGCTTTATTCTGCTCTCAGTTTTTAGCCTGCATAGTCCCATCAGTGCTGCCTTCTGCTGTCACCAGGAGCCTGTGACACATGGAGGGGTCACCAGGACAGGGATGTGATGACCTGGGCACAGTGAGCTCAGCTGCAGAGGCTGAACTTGGAATATTTACAGCGAGTGAATATTTAAGCAAGTGAATAAAAAGCGTTTGAGAGGCATGTCTTCACCTAATGTGCCAGCATCCAGTATCATAAAGTAATGAACATGCTCTGTGTATACATATATCTACATAAGAATGTATTTTACCATGATTGTGACTTGGGGAAAACTTTAATCAGATTCCATGGTGACTGCCTTTTAAAAAAAGCTTCGGAAAGTCTTCCAGGAATAAAATACAGAATTGTTAATGACATTAATGATTGCAGAAAACTTCACTATGTGAAATATTCATTTAATACATTGTTATTCCACCATTGTGTTCAGCAGAGATATGCTGGACTGGGTATTCAGCTATCGCCATCCTGAGCCTTACAATATCACACAATGTGATTATCCAACACAATTACATGTTTTGAGGCTATTAAGAAAAAGCTGTCTTATGGCTGCATAAAAAACCATAATGCCAGCCTATCAGAGCCTCTCAGAGTATAAAATAACAAATTACAAAAAATAATTGCTTTTCTTAAGTATCATCAGCTTAAAAAAATCCTGTAAATCCCTATGTAAAGGTCTGTCTTTTTATCAAACACCTTCTTAAGGCCTTCATTACCGGGAGAAGTGCTCAAGGATTTTTGTAGTATTGACTCAAGGGGAAGAGCCTCAAATACATCAAGATCAGGAACATTTTGCCTGTTTCATATTCATAGTTTCTTCTTTATGTGTGACTGATTTATTCTGCTGCGTGCCCCCAGGGTGTGCATTGTCCAAAATAAAGGCTGCCAAAAAAAAATGAGAACAGGGAGCAAATAGAGTGGGGGGAGTTCACCCGATGTTTTTTAAATGCTGTGAGACTATTACACATCTTGCATCCTCATGTGTGAATTCACCTTATGGTGCTTCTTAACAAAAGCACACTCACTAAATAAATAACTCCAGCACAATGCAAGACATCGTGCCTGAAAATAGAAAGCTGCTCCGAGACAGTTACTCCATGCTGTGAAATCTGCTCTCTTCTGCTTCTGTATTGTCTTAAGTTGTACTTGTGCTGCCGTGGCATGTGCTGGCGTTGTAAAGCCCTGTGACTGTGCAGTGGACAGCACAAACGCATCGAAAGCAAGGACCCATGATTATTTTACGTTCTTGTTTTCCCTAAAAGTGAGGGGTTTGATTTTCAGTGACTTTTTTTTGTGTGTGCATGTTGAAAACAAAGGGAACGCAAATTGTTTTGGTGAAGTCAGCAAAGCCGGCTCTGCCGAGCGGGCTCTCCATGGAGAGCACAATGCCCGAATTACAGAGAAGGAGACTGCAAAGCAGAAACTTATAAGCCACTACATGCAAATACGTTTCAGCAAAGGAACCAGCAACTCAACAAAAGGCACAGCCTGCAAACTTTGCCCAGGTGTTGAGGAGCAGTTCATTAGGGGCTGCAATGAGGGGGATCTCTCTGCAATGGGAAGCTATTGTTAAGCACCCCTATAGATGAGAGCAGACCCTTCTCCTGCCACAATAGCTGTTCACACCAAGCAAGACTCATTAAATATTCAGTTCCAGCCTCAAGCAGCTCATTAAGTCAGCAATGAGCAGTGACGCTGGTGTTGGAAAACCCTGCCTCGGTTAACATCACCATGCAGAGTCTCCTTGGATCTCTTGATGTTATTCTGCTCAGTACCTTTTCTGTGATGACCAGCTTGTGCTCTCTGCTTTGCATTAAATACAGGTAAAAAAGGAGTCAGGTGGATTTAAGTTCTCCTATTCTTTATAGGCCTTTTCAGAGATGAGTCCTGGGGCCCAAGCTAAGTGTGTGTTGCGTTTTTCTGTAGCAGCATGTGTAATACAAGTTTGCAGAAGGAGGATGGGTTGAGGGTTATATGGCTTCAGCATTAAAAAACAAACAAACAAACAAATGTAATGTTTAAAGGATAACTTTCATAGCAGAACATCGTGACATGCAGCAGTTACAGATGCTGAATTACTGTCTGTCAGCTGTTACACAGCAGAAACTTTTACAGTAAATGTATTTTCCCTGGAAATGCTAGTATCTTAGGTGGATTTTGGCTTGAACTGTATGCTGAATGTGTTTCTTGTGTGCAGAGTTTCTTTCTGAATGATGTATTTGAAACCTGTTTTGCAACTAACTTTTGTGAGTGTAATTTCATATTCCGTAGTACTTAGCAATAACATATAGAGGTATTTATAATGGGTGGATGTCAGATGTCAATGAATTAGAGCACACCAGAATCTGAAATTAAGATTGTGATTGTAGAAAATGCACATAGGTTTTCACACGTAGATGTTTTAAAAATATAACGTCTGAAAGTATGGAGCAGAAATGAAACAGAAAGGAGGAAGCAGAACATGTGTAAAAGTTTTTTACCATTTTTTCAGAGAACAGTTTTTCACACCCTGAATCTGTTTGTTTTTCTTTTCTTTTTCCTTTAACAGAAAGTGTTTTCAAACTGCCCATTTCTATGTGGAGGACAGCAGTTCCCCCCGTGTGGTCCCCAATGAAAGTATTCCCATTATACCTATTCCAGGTAAGATGAGCTAAATCTCCTCTGTGCTTCTTGGAGTCTGTTTTAGTTACGTAAAGAACAGAAGGTTGTGCTTGTGATAAATCATGGGGTTTTTTTGTAGAAACTTGTTGTATCGGTGCTGCTTTGCAATGGGGTTCTGAGTGCCAATGCTGTATTTTTCCATAAGTACCTCACCCACATTATTCTGATAAAAATTTCAGAATAACCTTTGTAAAATGTCAAAACCAGGAACAACACTTCTTAAAAACACTAAGGCGTTGCATCCAGGGTGAAACCAGCTGCTCCTCCAGCACAGGCTGGGGATGAGGGGCATGCAGCTCCACTGCTCTCTCGAGACTGGGGGACTTGCCCCCCACTTTCAGCATGTACAGAGGTGGCATCTGCCAGGTCGCAGGGAGAAAAGCAAGACACAAGGATAAGCAAACAATCGCAAGTAAAGTCCAAAGCCATCTGTTAATTTGGTATTAATCAAATTACCAAAGGTCAAATTCTCCTCTCAGCTACACTGAGAGTGAAGCTGGAAGCAGAGTTCAGTACTGTACTCTCTTCATGAGGCATTTCCCCTGGGAATTATTAAGTGCAGGATCCAGCTCCCGTTAAGCCGTGATGACAGAGAGCAGCTTGGTGTTACAGTGGCCTTTGCAGCCGCTGCCTTGTTTGATGTTGCTCAGTCGCACAGGCAGAATTAAGATACCAAAAACATTACATTGACCTCAGTCTGTCAAATGTTCGCACTTGTTGCTTCAGGGTGTTTTACATTTCCCTGTCGTATTCTGTAATTTGTGTCATTGGTCTGGGATTCAATCTGCAGCTAATTACATTCATTTTACCAAAAGCATTTAAAGTCATATCTGAAATACTAAAGAAACCTGCATCCTAGACAAGTGAAAGAATCCAGTTACATTTTCCTTTATTTCATTCAGTAGTTGTGTAAATTCTTTCTAGACAGACTCTTTCAAAGTACCCATGGGAACTAATATGAAAGGTTAGCTATTACATTGCTGCAGAAAATGTTAGGCAGTTTGCCTTGCAGGCTGATGCTGTGCCACTGAAAATAAAACATGCTATCATCTCTCCTTTCTGCGGCAGACTAAGTTCTGTGTCCTGGCCACCTCACTTCCTTAGCAAGAAGCCACCCTTCTTCTTCTTTAGGGTACGAGGAGATGGGAGGTTTTAGTCTTAGACCACCTGTGATGAGTTTTCACAACCTAAATAGTTGGACAACTCTGTTCTTTCTAGTCTGAAACCAGGAGGAGCATGTGGCTGGTTTTGGCAGTCATTTAATGGTCCCACCATCTCGTGTGGTATCTCCTTAGAGCTTGTGAGGAAGGGGAGGGTGGGCCAAGCTGGACTCTGTGCAGAGCGGTGTCAAAACTTGGGGGGTTATCAGCACAAGGCAGTGGAAGGAGAGAAATTCTCCCGTGAGAGAGAAGTTTCTCTGGACAGCGTGTAGGGGTTTTTACTGTAATTCAGATAAAGTTTTATTAGATAAAGAAACCAGAAGAAAGCTCCATCTTTTCATGCTTCAGTCTGTGTTATTGAGATGGTAGTTCTTCTCTGTTTCACAGGGATATTTTGATGGTCAGTCCATTAAAGACTGGATGGCATTTGTATAAGTCGTAGTATAGTCTGAAGAAGTCCCATTGCGGGTGGTGCAGAAGTACCTGTGCAGGTGGCAGGTACCATAAGTCCAGCACATACACTAATGCTTCTCCAGCAGCATTCTAGCATGTAACAAAAAGAGACTGAGAGCAGAACATTGCATTTTGGGGACATCTTCCCATGACTAGAGCAAGTCAAGCTGTTGGACCACAGCAGCTTTGGGACTGACATGATGCTACCATCACTGCAGTGCACAGCATGGTCCGCTCATGCACAGTAATGCTAAGAAAGAGCTGCTCACCCCTGATAATGGACACTGCAGGTTAAGGAACCTGCTGAGCAAGTGCTGCAAGACACCTTGAGAAGCTGTGTAGTTAAAAATCTGCAAGGACTGCTGCTAAGCTCTAAGGCACATGAAGAACTGGGCCTTAGACAGGGGTTTAGTCTAGTTGGATGCATAGGTGAATCCAGCCCTCAAATTCCCAATCTATTGGCAAGGTTTTTGAGGATACAATGGACATCTGCATACAGACATCCAAATAGAAGTGCCTTAATCTGAAGCTGAATCATGCCTGGAGGGTCTTAAGAGAGAATGAACTGATAAACTTGATGATCTTGACACTGATAAAAAAAGCTGTTCAGGCCACCAAAAGCCAAATCACCCTCTGGAAGTACCTGTCTTTGTGTGTATTAACTATTACCTGTACAGGGAGTCTGTAAGAAGACTCAGAGTTAGTAGAGATAAATTCCAGCTATGTTGACTTTTTCCAAAGATGGGACATACTGCCTGGAAAGATCTTGATGCTCTCCTAAACATTTTCCTTGTTTGGAGGTGTAGAAGAGGCCTACTTTCCCCCATATACATGTTGCTAAATGACAGTCTTCTCTGATGTCTGATGTCAGCTGCTGCTCCCACATAGGGAGCCCACTGAAATGCCTTAAAAACATTAAATGACAAAACTCTCCTTTGAGCTGATTGCAACTGACAAAATGATAAGCCTTTGAACCTTTCCTCTGGAAGCTGCCGGGGGTGTCAGAAAGTCTTACTTGCCGTGTTGATCCTAGAAGCAAAATGTAAGTGGCGTTTTCACAAAAGCAAGTTTTTCGAAGTAACCTTGTTAGGTTGTGAAGCCCTGTCCTTATGGAAGGAATTTGAATAGATCCCCGTGGAACCGTGCATCTACCTCCTACAATTCAGTGGACCAACTCCTGCTCTCTATTATGTGCAAGCAGACACAGTGATGGCAATTTAGAGCAGCGTGTCTAAAGACATTTAGTAGATTTGCCAAGGCCCATCTACAGCATGCTGCGAGCTGCTGGTCAGAGGAAGCTGAGCGGGTTTGGGCTGGCTGGTCCTGGCCCAGGTGTGGGGTGGCTTTGCCAGGTGTCAGGAGCCAGGCACAGTGACGTCCTGATGCAGATCAAGATGTTTCAGAAGCGATGCTGGTGCCTCTGCATGTCACCGCTCTGCTCCGTGACATGTCAGCATGCCCAGAGGTAGCTTTTGTCTTTCTTTCTGCATCACATTCTGCTCTTGTTTAGGCAAACCCTCTGTTTTCTCAGGTCTATGAACTCTAAAATCTATCTGGCAGCTACCTGCAATAAGCACACAGTACAGCTTTTCAGGTCCAAAATATAAAACTATCTTCTTGTAAAGGAATGATTTTGCCCATTTTCTATTTCACTTCCCACGGCAGACGTGCTTAATTATTGTGCATGAAGCCACATAACCATAGGCGTGTGCTTATCTGTGCAAATTTGCTCCGAGACCCAAATCATTATCATTATTCATAATTATCTGCTCTGCTTGATCTACAGAAGCACAGGACAAAGGAGGTATCATTAACTGAGTCACCCACTGGATATTACAACCGAGGTATAAATCTAAACTCACATAAGCCTCGTACCTGACAGTAATGCATCTGTAATCAACGGCAGATTTTTGAAACTCCCCTGCCGTTCAATCAAACAAAATGATTTCTCCACATCGTCTTTCTTTGCCTCCACACTCAGTTAATTTTGGCCATGTCCATATCATCTTTCCCTGGATCTCTTCGCTATAACATTTGGTCTTAGCAAGTTCTCTTTCTCAGCAAACCAGCTCCTGTTCCTGTTTGCTTTTTGGTGTATTTTTCCATAGCTGGGTCAGTATCTGGTTAAAACATTTCTGGACTTGATCCTTTTCAGTAGAGTTGGATAAGTAAGAACAACGGCAACATTGTAGTTGCAGACCTGTATGTTTTGGACCAGTGCAAAACAAAATGAATCCCTTATCAGTTTTCCTTTCTTCTCATCACAAGACCTGCTCCATGTGCAGAAGCGCACCTCTGTTCAACTTAGATGACATCAAATAGTGGAAGTAGCACAAATTCCACTTCTACCCTCCTCCTCTTATTCTTCGTTTCAGAGCTTCCCTGCTCTCAGGTGGTGCATTGTTCTGGAGCTTGCTGGGGCTTTACTGGTTCCTTGCCCAGCCCATGGGCACAACGGGCACCGTGGCACTCGTGCCACCAGGATGGCTTGTGAGATCAGTACAGACATAGCTGAGGCTTCACCCTGTGGTAAAACTCAAAACTCTGCATAGTCTTGACCACAGTGTAAGTAAAATGTCTCAGATGTGAAGTTGGTCATTTCAGCTGTGTCTAGACTGGAAGGCTCAGGAGCATTTCACAGTGCTTCTATCAGGGTGCGTGCAGTTTTGGGGCATAAAGGGCAGTAAACTAGTTTTTTAACTAGAATTGGAGTTTATTTAAAACAACCGGTGGCAGAATCTGATGGAGAAACACTCCCATGCTTCTTCAACAGTGACTCAGTGTGGGTGCATGAGCCCAGGAAATAAAGGAGCAGCCAAGTACATTGCAGTGAAAAGGTATCTTGACCATCTCATGCAGTCATGCGAGGGTGTGAAGGCCAGTGCATCTGTGACCCACCTTCATTTCCCTCTGTCTTCTCATGGCTACAAGGAGTCCCATTTAGAGTCCATCTTATTAATTCTTAGCTTCTGTTAAATCTCTGCAGCATTTTGGAATCTTATTCGTTCATTAACTGTAGTTGCCTTCAGCTTTTCCTGATGAACTTCAGTGGTTAGACTTGATGTTTTTTACAAGCCCAGTTCCTGCACTTCTGATATCTTCTGGTAGCATCCACTCCGTGACTTACCGTTTTGAGAGACTGTACCAAGAGGTGTCTCATTTGACAAGGACACTACAGGTTGCCAACAGAGGCTTGGTATCTTACTGTTTTCTGCTAAGATGTAGCCATCTTAAGTTGCGACCCAAAAGCTAAAGAGCAGAGCACCAGGACATGTCTGTGACCACCCCAGTGACAATGTACTGAGCACAGTGATCCTCTGCTAGAGGCTGGCGAGGTACAAGGAAAACTGCTAACTGCAGCTGAGGACTTATTTCTCAAGGGCACGAAGCTCTTCACTGAGCACAGAGGTAGCGCTCTTCAGCTGTTAAAGACTTTATTTCTGCTTTCTGCTCCCTGCGGATTTATGTTCCAGCACCATATTGTGAATTGTACCTATCTTCAGCTTCAATTAAATTCATGAATGCAATATTGCAAACACAGCCGTCCTCTGAAGCCAAGAAAATATCAAGATATTTTAGGGAACATCCGCCTTCCTTTTTAGCTGCTACAGACTGCTGCTCCTGCAGCACACTGAAAAATTACGGTATGGTGTCCAATCATGGTACTTGTAATGGGGGCTTCAGAAGTTGGCTAAATCACCCAAAAGCATGTTTTCATGGTGACCATGTGAAATGCAGATGGATCCTTTCCTGAGAGTTTTCACACTGGGCTGCAGAGCCCTGGAGTTGAACCTCCATGTGCTTAAATGTAAGGCATGTATGTTAATGATGGCACAACTGGGACCAGAGGATGGAAATGTGTGAGATTAAGATTCTTTTCCTTAGCAGACAATACCAAATAAGATAATGTTTAACGTCTGTGCTAAGTGAAAATTCACATTACTTCATTCTCTTAGGCTGAAATTGGTTTTTTGCCTAAAGGGAAGAAGCGTATTGCCTATTATATTTATAATTAATGATAACCTAATCTAAGATTTGTGCAAGCAGATTTAAACTGAGCTCTTATTTTGACACATATAGAATTTTATCATTAACATCTTTATATGCCTGACTGACACATGGCTAATAGCTTTGTAGTAGATTAAATCTTCAAGCAAGAGAGATGAATGTAGCTACAATATTACACAGGTGATTCTTCATATTCTGCTTTTTCATGTGTCTCCCCTTTATCCCAAACCTGCCCTTGTGTTCATTTGACTTGATTATAACAAATAGATAGCAATTATCTTGCTGGAATGACTTCTGTGTTTTTCTTTCAACATGCCCACGTATCTAGGACTTTCAAATGTATTCATAGTGTTTTCTGTGCCTTTTCACTTGGAAAGGCATTTTTATTAAAAACAGTACTTGGTAAACACAATGACAAAAATGTGAGCATTAATGAGGAGTAGTGTCCCCAGTAATCAACTCTTAGTAATTTATTATTTATCTTAATATATTTTAATAGATAATTTTAATTAATTACTGAGGTCAGTGACTTCAGGATGTTGCCAGCCTCAAAGGGCTTCAGCAGGTAGCTTGATCTCCTAGAATGAAACCTACTGCATTGTTTTTTAGTATTTATGCAGATATGATCTCCACAGAAAGCAGACATCTTCTCAATACTAAGGGGGTTTTAATTACTTTGGTTTATTATAAATTAATTGATACTCATATTGTACAAATAAAACTGTTCTTAATATTTCTGGTCATTTTTTACACAGCAAGCAATTTGATTAGTCAGAATAATCATTCCAAATGAAACATGATGGCTTCAGTTGCATTCTTATTTTAAATAGTTAAGCAAGGAAAGCCATATACTGCCAAGTTAGAGGCTCTAACTATATAAACGTGTATCATTCCAATGCATTAAATCTAAAATGGTTTGAGGAAAGCTGGGCAACACCCATTTTTATGTGTGGAATTACTCATGGAGTCCAGCGTTTGCATGAGTTAGGGCGAGGTCTGACTGTGAAGTTGCCTGCTCAAACATTTCAGCTTTAGTCAGTGCCAAAATTTGAGCTGCATGTGAGGTTTCTGGCCCCTGTAAGTGTGTGCAGTTCAGAGTATACGTTCAGTGTGTAGGATCCAAGATTTTAGTCTAAGCTGCTCTGTAGAGATGAACACCTGAGCTTAGTGGAGTTGACAGGAGTGTTTTGATAACCTCTACTGGGGCAGCATTTTTACCCAAGGGTATGCTATTAATCCCTGCAATATTCAGTATGATTAGCCACTTTTCTAGCAACAGACCCAATACAGATGTATTTGGGCTTTACATCCCCATTTAGTACTGTGTGTTGTGTGCACATTCACATTGTGCAGTACAGCTACATAGATCCTATTTAAATCTGGGCTATGAGTGCCACGTTGCCTGCCATGGAAATGAATCTGTTGGAATTGCTCTCCACATTGTTACTTTGTTACTGTGCTCTTTGTGAAGACAAGCTTTTGCTATAGCTCTGCAGCCCTCTCTCTGATATGTATTGTAGCTTATGCAATGACTACATGCATCCTAAATATTGACGCTAGGTATTCCAGCTGCTTGCAGAATTTTTTCCTTCCCTCTTTATAAAAACTAGAAATCTATGAACTCTGCTGAATGTGGTTAACAATTTAATAAATATTAAAAAAACACCAGCCTGGAATTGCATTCAATGTTGTCTCCACCAGTGGAGAATAAGAAGTTGGAAGATGAATTGACATCCCAGGGTTGAGTGCTGCTGGGAACAGAAAGGTGCTGGTTTGCAATGGGTATGGGACATCATTTGTCAAACATGTTGTTTTTCAGTGAGTTAAGAGGTCAAATCCAGTCCTACTATGAGCCTACTGGTTGATATTTCTGTCTAGTCGGGAAAACCTTTTTGCAGAAGATGAGAACTGTGAGGATACACTATTGTGAGTGGATTCTCCAGGATTAATGTCACCAACGATGTCATTGGTTTCATGATTGTTATACACCAGGTTAGCTTTGTGCTGCCTTCAGAAAGGGCAGTTTCCTTGTCACTTAGTAAAAATTCCTCATGGCAACGAGTAGGATCAACTCATCTACCCCACTGACAACTAATCCTTCTTCCCCTTCCCCACAAATCAATTAATCCTTTCTCACATTCGCCAGCCAAATGAGGAGGCTGATTCCATTCATTGCTCAGCCTCGCAGGCCGGGCGGAGGGAGGGAGTGGGAGAATCCCCTTGTCCTCTGGCTGAAACCAGCTGTGAAGAGCATGCGGAGAATTGATGGAGGTGCTGCTGAGATGCCAGGGATGGTGCAGGGCTGCAGGGCAGCGCAGTCAGATGCTGCTGGTGGAGCAGATGGGCCAAGGCACGTGACAGCTACGGCACGTGAATCCAGGTGGCTTTGCAAATGAGAGGCTGAAGCGCAGTGGCTAACAAACAAATGGAAGAAGCTTTCACGTTAAAAGTGAGGCATAAGAAACATAGAGTATATTGGATTTAGTAGACTGGGTTAGGTAATAGCTGAAAAACAGGAAGCATTTACAAACAGAATGAAAAGATGGGAGAATTTTCTTAGGAAGCTGTCTTTGTGTGTGTTGTCTGGTCTTCAGAAACACCAAAACTTCAAATTAGACAAAGGTAATATAAGAAAGCATTTTGGTTTTGACCTTCTGGATGAATTCCTGATCCAAAACCATCTATTACAATCCAGTGCCACTGAACTATCCAGTGAACTCTTGAGCTATAAATTAATCAAAATGAATCTGAGATCTTATTATGTGGAAATGCCATCTCTGATATGATATCTCATTTTTCTTTTCAAATTGGCCCCTATAGCTTTAACATTACAAAGGCAGCCTATTAAATGGGAGATAGGGGAAAATCCTTCCTGGTAGGATTACTAATAATCCAAACTTTAAAGGTAACCCTCTTCCAACTTCGTTGCTTCTGTGCACTTTGAGCTTCTTCCGAAGATGGCTGTCTTCTGAACGAATGTATTAAGTATTGTGTATTGTCAATTGCCATTTCTTAAAAAATTAGGTGCAAGTGAAGGTTTCCCTCTACAATCGTTTTTTTAAAGAAACATGACTTTCTTCTTGGCATTCTCCCTCTGTGGTAGGAAATGAGCTCCACTGTGTTCCCCTTTGATTTTGTGGTTTTGATAGTCCTCTCAGGTGCTTGTCTTGGACCAGCAAGTGAAGATGGGAACTCTACCAAAGTTTTAAGTATCTAGCGTAGTGATTGAAAATACTCCACACCTGTCAGCTTCCGTAGCATCTGATTATAAAGAATATTATTATAAGTTATATTATTAATAAGTATATATACACAGTTATTTTAAAGCTCTGGAGGTCTTTGCCCCATCCATCTAACATTACTTCTTTTCCTGAATAAAACAAAAGGTTAGCGTGTTAGTTACTAAAAAAGGGTTAGTGTGTTACCCAGATTCAACTCATAATTTGTAGTGACATAAATCCAGAATCACTTTATTGACACAGATAAAACAGATGGCTAAACGCAAGCTAGACAGAACTGTAATTATATCTGTGGTGTTAGAGGTGAAGATATGTTATTAAAGCATTTTCCTCTTCTTTTTGAATAATCTGTAGGTCTTGCAAAATGTAAGCATCATAGTGACAATATCAAATGTCACTTTAGCTTTTGGATGGGAAAAAGTATATAGTACAAAAGGGAATACGTGCAGAACAACTATGAGAGCTCCTAATTAGCCATTCTAGGATTCCATTAATCTCTTCAGTCGTCTAAAAGAATTATAGTCACTGAAGTCTATTTGTCTTAAGATGGAAAGAAGGCTTAACCAAAGCCTTTGGACTGACAATAGTGCAAGGAAAAGCATGTTCTGTGCATCTAGCTACATCTGTTGGGTTTCTTAGAGAAGGTCCCAGCCATCTTCAGAGAATGTTGAAGCAGATGATAATTGAAGAGTACAGAGTAGATTAGTACATATTTCACCAGAGGTCCGACAAGCTTCCTGTGGCTAAGGGTGCATATACCCCACCGGGAGTAATTCGTGTTCCTGGGTGGGGGTTTGGGGTTGGAGGTCATGAACAGAAAAATACAGGCCCAAATTAACATTTCTCTGTTCCTAATATGAAACAGCTACTTTTGCTCCAACATGGTTTTCCTGAGATTATGGGCAGCTTCAACATCATAAGCTCTCTCTCATTCAGTGAACTCATATGTCAACAGTGGTGTTTCCCATTTAATTTATTTAATGTTTAATTGTTGCCCATGTTATCAAATAGGGGAAGAAACAGCATAGGGTTAAGGCTTTTGGGGGGAATCAGAAGTGAAAATGCAGAAGAGAAAAAAGGAAGGAGGAACAATAAAGGATAGCGAACATCAGAGGAATGAATTGCTAGTGGCTGTAAAGGTGGACACCTGCTGCCACCAGGCAGTGATGATAAAAACTAACCATATTTTGCCATGAATCTCTGGTGCAGACCCATCCTTGAAATTGGTGGGAATTCAATGGACCAGAGAGCACGTTATCTCTAATGTATTTTTTGGCTCACAGATCACAATTAAAATGAAATTCTGCCTTCTGCAAAATTAAATTGGACACACTGGTCTGCTGCAGTGAATCCTTGATCCTGGTTGGTCTTAGTTGAGCTAGACTACTCAAGAAAAAAACCAAATGATAACTGCAGAACTTTTCTTGTGAGTTTATGGGAAATTGCTATCATAGCACAAGTTGTTTTCAAGGAAATCTAGGATGTATGGGTTCCTTTTCAGGAGAGGAAAGATTGTTTTACAGGCTCTCGTTATTGACTGCTGTTCCTGTGGATCATTCCATTCAAGTATCTTGGCTGCAAAAATATTAATACAAATGTTGTTATGAGATGGTGATGTTCTCAATATCACGTAGAATAAATGTCATCGCTTAAATATCGTAAAGTGCCAGCATTTCTGCATGCTGCAGGGTTTTGCTTAGATGAGCATACACTTGTCAAATGTTTTGAATTCTGTACTATTCAGTAAATGAGCATGTGGCTAATTAAAGTAGCATTACTATACTGGGAGGTGATCAGATTGCAAACATATCTTTAACAATTGGCTCTTGTAAATGAAACAGAAGATAGCTGATTGAGATCTGAAAATGTCAATCCACGCCACAAAGCCACCTTAGAGCCTTACCTGATAAAATAAGAATAAAGAAGTAATTACGTGGCCAATATTAACTGCCACCAGCCAGAAAGAAATCAGATTGTCAGGGATCTATAAAATTCTTGCCAAAGTAGAACCTCATTTACACATACAGATCTTCATACCCTTTGCAAAGAAAAGCATATGTGACAACTTAGAGGTTTTAGCTGCCAAAGATCTTTCACTCTGAATACAGTAAATGTCACATCTATTTATTTATCGTTAAATTTTGCTAAGTATCTGTAGAAATATTTGGATTTTTTCTATCATAATGTAGATGTTTAAAAGGAAAAGAATTCAGATTATAATGCAGCTGTAGCACCAAACCATATGGCTGCTAAATGGGAGCAAAAATACACCATTGAATTACTGGGAGTAAACATAAACTGGATGCGATCTTCAGAAGAATATTAAATGGGATATATAAATACCAGAGTATTGCCATAAAATCATGCAATCAGACAGTAGTAGCCATCAGGCAATAGATTATTTCACATGCTGAAAGTAATCACAGTTGTATAGCAATTTACATTTTCTAAATGCCAGACTGAAAATATTAACTAATGAATCTTGGCAAGCACGGTGTTTCTACCAACTGCAGTGGTGGTTATAACAACATCTAGGCCTTTTTTGAGAGAGAGAAAGAAAGAAGACAGCGATCCCACACCTCAGCTTTATTAGAATCTGTCCTGAGTCCCAGGTGCTTGAAACAGTCTTGTTTGTCTTTAATTCAATTCAAGCCTTTGACTTCTTTCTTTTAAGAAAATGTCTGTGGGTGATTTATTGGTATATTGGGTGGAATTTGCACTGTGCTGAGCAAGAACAAATGGTCCAGGGGAATACATCTTCAATGTTATGAATAGTGTCTGGCATGAGAGAGAACTCAAATTAGTGTGGGTGGTGTGTTGCCTGTTCTTTTACTCAGAGCTACTTTCATGATAAGTCCATTTGGATTCTACATCATTGTGTAAAAAGGAAAAAGTTAATAACTTTCAGGAGAAAAGCCCGCGTCTCTGCTCTGTCTGGTAAAAACTTCCTGGGGGCAATTGTCAGTTGTACTTTCATATTTTGGGTCTCTTCTGTTCTTTTTATACAATGTGGAAGGAGAGGAGGCTTCTTCATCCCATCCACAGCCATCTTCAGACTGAGAATAAGAACTAAGCGATCCTTGAACTTCAGTTGTACTTTGTAAATTATCATCACGGGGAATAGACTCTCAGTACTCCTAACTGCAGTGCTTAGAATTAGAAACACAATATGAAGAGTTTACCTCAAAATTGGCCAGATTCATCAGGATCTCTTATTATTGCGTACTGAACTAGCCGTGCCCCTGGGAGCTCAGGTCTAAGTGATACTAAGGGAAAACTTTCTCTCCTGAGTTTGTAGCTGAAATTTTACATATGAAACAATTAGCAACTCTGAATATCTCTTTCTTTCTACAGATGATATGGAAGCAATTCCAGTCAAGCAGTTCGTTAAACACGTCAGTGAGCTGTATTCTAATAACCAGCATGGGTTCTCAGAAGACTTTGAGGTACGATTTAATGATCCACCAATAAAATGTTGCTTTCCTAAAGTTAATTGTGTACTAATACTTAGGGACCATGCGACATCTGTGTGATGCTCTCGTGTCAAGTAAATGCAATGCTCAAATGTATCAGAATTAATAGGGAAATACCAATTTGCCACCAGGTATGAGCCATGTGGGACTGGGAATTTACAGTTGTTTTCTTAACCACCACAGGTTTGGTGTCTTTAAGAGGGGATCCTCCTAGGTTTTCATTAAAAAGGAAAAGCTGCCAGGAGTCCCTCAGGAGTGACATGAAGATACAAGCAGTTGTTTTTAACTCCAGGCTTTTCTTATAATCTGCAGTTTATTTTACTCTTCTTGGCCCAGAATTTGCTCTTCTCAGTCACATACCCCTTGAGTAGCCCAAAATGAGTAAAATAGTGCTCACTATGAGTAAGGGTAGTAGAATTTGGTCCTTTATGAAAACCCAAACTTTGAGTCAGTTCCTGATGTTCTTGTTCATCCTCTGTTCAGCCAGGAGAGATCGCTGTTGCAGTCATCAGTTATTTTGTTCCAGTAAAACCAAGGAGAAAGGCTTCAACATTTAGTTGGTAGGATTTACCTAATGCGACTATTTTAAAGTTTGCATCTTGTTAGCTGTTTAAAACAGATTCTGACCTATAAATCTGCCATAAATTGGAGGTAATTCCAATTAAATGGAAATAGTTTTCCACCTCTGGGTCACCAAACCCATATTGTGCAAGCATGGTAAACATCACACAATATGAGGATGGGCTGCAGAGTCAGGTCCTAATATGCTCGAGTCAGTATTCCTTGGCTAGTATATAGGCATTTATTTTGTTCAGTCTAATCACAGTCACTGCTGAACTTTTGGAAGTACTGAGAAGCAGGAGGAGGCTCAGGAGATCTCATGGAGCTGTGCTGCTGTGTCCCCACCAGCAAAAGGTGTGTTTGTGCAATGCATCTGAATCAGAGAGGCAGCTCTGCTTACAAACAAAGCAATGAAACAAAATAGGTGGCCTAATATCTACAGCTTCTTCACTTACTGCAGTAAAGACAAGACTCTATGCAGGACTTGTTTTTAATGAGATCATTTAAAACATTTATTGTTGCTGTTTGGTTACTGTCTATAAAGAGTGGCTGCTTTGTCTGGTGCCCAAAAACCGTTGTGTAAGTTAGAAACATTTTGTATTCATGAGGAAGGCAAATGTGTAAGGTGTTAAAGTGATTTAGTTCAATTGACTGCTGGCTGGATGGCTGAGCAGGGATATTGAGGCATTTAACAATGTTGATGGTATTCAGGACAAACATTTATTCTCCAGAGAGTAGAATTTGATCAGGATGATCAAATGCGACTCACTCTTTTCAATTATTTATGAATTGCGACCCCGGTGCTATTCATCACAGCTGGGTTTTACACCATTTAATTATTCAAAATAATCAGCAACACATCTGTAAACTTGGTCTGGCTTTAAGCAGGCTTTGCTTCAGCTGTCGCAAAATCACTGCTATTAACAAATGTTGGACACCTTCCGCCTGTGTTTTAGCAAAGAAAAACACTGCTCTAATAGCCCTGTATTTTTCCTTTCCTCCTGGAGCTCCCCGCTGTGAGTGCCAGGCTGTGGCAGCCCAGCGGAGAGATGGCTTGGGCCAATTAGTCCTGTTCTGGGGAGCGCGGGGTCCCCTCTGAAGGGAAGTTAAACTCCTCCGACTGCACCACACATGCCAAATTCTGTTCTCTGTGCTGGCTTAACATTTGGAGTGTCTTCTTTGAAGTCAGTATAGCTGCTCCAGAAGTATATAGCTGAGGTCTCGGCTTCCTAAAGAGTAAATGAAATCTCCTCCTAGAGTAAGGAGAAGGAATAGGAACAATGCAATCCCTGTCTGGCCTGAACCATCCAGCTCCCTTTCATTGCTTGTGTCCTGTGCTGCTGATGCCTTGTGGGCCTGATTTTCTTCCTTGTGGTTCACAGTGGTGGGACAGAAGGGTTAAACCCAGGGTTTTTCACAAAAGCCATAGGTAAAATGTTTCTCAAGTGCCTAAACTGACTCAGAGATCAGAATGCCGGTTCTGAGAGTGGCTGAGGGATAGAGGAGCCTGAGGTTACATTTGTACAGTAGCTATTGGAAGCAGCAAGTGGTGTAACTTCTCACATCTGGTCAGATCCAGCCATGGTGTGTGTGCTGGAATTGCATCTGCCAGCTACCGTGAAACTTAGTTAATGTTTTATGGAGAAACAGCAGGATTCCAGCTGAAACAGAAAATCCAGTGTTACAGGGCTGCTAGTCTTGGGTGGAAAGTACCGCAGCCACATCATGCCTTCTTGCCTGGGGAACTTCTGAAAAGAGGTATTAGGTTCTGCAGTCATATGGGCTTTTTACAAAAAAAAAATCTGTGTTTTACATCTAAGAGAAAGAGAGAAGAGGATGCCAAGGGGATGCTGAGAAAAAGTGATCGGTACTACAGAATAAATAAATCTTCTCAAAGATAGCCAGCACATGGGATTTTTTTAAAGGAGAAAAGGATCAAAAATCTCTTCAGAAATTTCTGTTGTAGGAGGTTTTATGGTGGAGCCTGTGAAAGGAAAGACTGAGCTAGGCACACATACTTTGCCTGATGTATAAGGTAAATGTTCTCCATTCATTGATTGCTAGTTTTTGGTGTTCTTGTGGTTTTGGCAGCATGTTGTGGGATTATATTGAGTTGGTTTTTACATGAAGAAGATTCCTTTGAAAGTAAATTGTGTGAATACCCCCTCCTCCTCTTAAAATAAGCTGTAATTAAAGCTAAATATTTTGCGAATGTGCTTAGGAAGTGTTTCATGTGAGGAGGAAAAAAAGGACTTTCAACACACAAATCTTTCCTTGGAAGGCACATGCAGAATGAATCCTTATTCCCTCTGGGTAATCATAGTGCAAGTAGCCAGCTTTATTGTCTGGTGATAGCTGGGCTTTCTTGTATATACAGAATTGTTAAGATTTCCTTTGAGTCCTGTGAATTTTCTATTTTTGATATAAACTAGAAATATAAGACCCAGTGTAATACTGAACAACAAATAGCTTTTTAAAATTAAGTCCACGATCTTGTATCGCCAGTGCTGGTCTCTGATACAACTCTTTGTATTCCGTCTTGGAATTCGTTCAACCTAATACTGTAGAAAGTTCAAGGAGGTTTCTTGGCTTGCTCTTGGGCAGCTCCAGCACCCTCTTGCTGTGGAATACTGGGGGAAATACAACATTTTTATAGGGTATCACCAGGGCAGAGTTTGGTGGCAAGGCTGAGCAGAGATTGAGAGGCTTCCTGAGCCAGAGATTATATCTACTCCTTGTCTAGCAGAGATTTTCCTGGTATCATTATGTTTAATAGTCTTTGATAGATCTTCCACAAATTTCTGATTGCCTTTTGAGCCTTTTAGACTCCTGGTGTCCAGAGTATCCCATGGCGATGAATTCTGCAATTTGTTTCCCAAGAATGGACTTCTTTCACCTTTAACTCATGCCTATTAACTTCTCTTTGTGCCTCCTAGTGTTTGCATTAGAAAGTACATCCCTGTTCACTTCAATGCCTCACTTGATCCTGTCTGCCTCCCTCAAACTCCCCATTAATCATCTGTTTTCAAATCTGAGGAAGACTAAACTATTTAATTTGTTTGTTTGAGGGAGCCATTCTAGACTTACGGTGACTTGTTTTCTCTGTACCTTTTTTCCTTCCTTTACCATACCCTTTTTGAGATAGAAAGGCCAAAACTGTGCACAGTATTTAATGAGTAGGTTTACTGCAGAGTTCTGCAGGAGCACAGCGATGTTTTCTGTTTAGTTTTCTATTACTTTCCTCCTTCCTAACATACTATTTGTTTTTTAACAACTACTGAGCACTCAGCTGACACCTCCAGAAAACTATCAGCTGTGACCCCAAGGTCTCATCACTGAATGGCAATAGCAAATTGGGAACCTGTCAGTATCTATGTATAGTTAGGGTTGTTTTTCCCAAGTACATCACTTTGCATTTATCAACATTGAATTTCATTTGCCATTTTATCATTCAGCCACTCAGTATTGCAAGATTGTTCTGCTTCCCTTCACAAACAGCTTTTGTTCTAATTATCCTGAATAATTTTGTATCATAAACACATTTTGTCTCCTCTGCAGTCCATTTATGAATAGATTAGGTCCCTGTAAGGTCCCACTGGTAAAATCTGAACACTGACAATTCCGGGGCGGAGAGTTCTACCTTTAACCTGTTAGTATACATGGCGAGTTTTCTTTTGCTCCAGGACGGATCAATCTTTAATGTTTTCTGAGAGGCCTCTTCACAAACATTTTGGAAATCCAAATATGCTATTCTCTTCCAGACTGTTCTTATCTACAGACTTCTTCAGGGACCTCTCCACTACTATTTATTACAGCATCTAGCAGTTTGCCCCACAGAGAAGTCAGATTTAGTGGGCTCTAGTGCTTGAAATCCCTTCTGAATCTCATTTTAAAAACTGATGTCACATTTGTCATCTTCCATTCCCCTGATAGCCTGACTATGTAAGGCATGTGCCCTCCAAATTCTTGTATCAAAGAGAGCGCAAAGTGCCACCTCCCACGGTAAAGCTTTTCCCTCCCTCCTGGTTACTGGAATAACACGGTAAGTTTTTTAAGTAGTCGTGTCCTTTTGCTCTAAGAAAGAAACACTAAGTCAAGAAATCACCCTCTATCCCCAAAGCTAACTGTGAATTTTTATAGCAGAATGCAGTATTTGGATTTCTGAGATCAGACCATTTTATTTCTTTCTTCCCTCATTCTGGAGTGGGTTGGTCAGTGCTGCGGGGGTGATTGGAGGGGGTCAGCGCAATCTCTGCAGACCTCTCCTGCCTGTGGCCATGTGAGCCTGATGATTCATTGCCAATTTGGAGTCTGAACAGGCTTGCTGAACTTGGAGGCAGGCTGTCTAGCTCCCTCATCACATAAATTGAAAATATCTTTATACTCCAGTGGCACCTTCTTCTAAATGTCCTGAAATAAAAGAAAATAACATAAATCTATATCTTCAGTGATGTGGCAGGGATTTGCTAGCGTTATTCTCACGGTTGCTGCTCCTTGGGGCAGGGGTCACTTGCTCTTTTTAACCGGTGACCTCAGAATGTTATTCTCCAGCAAAGGGCTGCATTGAAGACAGATAATGCTGCCCTTTGCACATTTCTTGAGACACTAAAATCACACTGTAGTTATACTGGCATCCCTTACAGATTAGACACATCTTACACCAGACACATTATTATAACTGCATCTACACCGAGAAATTTGGCAGTAGAAAGATGCCGTTTCAAAAGCATGCTGCTAGCAAACATTACTGCGCTGGGAAATGTTTTATAACCCAAAAGTGCCATAATGAGAAGTGTTCTCAGCCTGTGTGTTGCTGTGCTGAGCCCAAAGGAAGCAGCGCTGTGACGCTGGAGGAGGGATTGTTACACCAAGTGTCTTCCTGGAGTTCTCAGTTCTTATCTCATCAATTGACCTGGCCTAATAAATTGACATTGTGAATTAAGAGATAAAGTTGAAGGGAAGCAATAAAAGAAGTTCAGATATCTGGGCTTCCTGTTCCTAACCCTACTACTGTATCCATACCCAAAGTTCCTGCCTGGAAGCCCCATTTGGAGGAGCTGTAACCCCTCATGGACAATCATAGAATCATAGAATGTCCCGAGTTGGAAGGGACTCACAAGGATCATCGAGTCCAACTCCTGTCCCTGCACAGGACAACCCCACAGTTCACACCATGTGTCTGAGAGCGTTGTCCAAATGCTTCTTGAACACTGTCAGGCTTGAGGCCATGACACCTCGCAAGGTTTAGGTTCGACTCTGACCCCTCCCTGCAAGCAAACAGTCCTCCACCGTCCTCTCCTCTCTCGTTCATTTACATGAATTTTTAGCTATCTATTAATGATTCCTCCACTGTTATGCCTGTGTTGAGTCCTTTTGGTTTGTTTATTTTTCCCTTCCTTTCTAGTCTGTCCCCAGCTCACCTCTCTTGAGGGCTGTCGGAGAGTTTATACTAGTGCTAAATTATTGCAAAAATCTACACTACTCCTGTGGGATATCTTCAAATGCTATCTGCTGTCTCTGTTGGTATGCTGTCTTCGTGTTTGCCATGATAAAACAAACAGCAAGAATACTACCGTAGAATTCTCTAATTTGGGATTAAAATAACAGGTCAAAAACGATTTTAAGGGTGGATGAACTAGGTGCTTTCATGCTGAAAAATATCACAATAATATCAAAACAGAGCTATGGGTCTTCTCTAATTTTTTAGTCCTTCAGATCAAGGTATTTCCTTTGTTCATGATTCTTCCTCATTGCTATTCATAGGCTTTCACAGTTCAGCCCCTGCTAGGACATCAGACTGAAGTAATGGGAAACAACAGCCGCGCCGCATAAGGCCAAATCAAGAGGCCGAGTTCCCGCTCAGTCACTGTAGCAAAAATTCTTGCTCAGAAGCTTATATTGCCAGCAAGACACTGGAGCAGTTTGATTTTACACTTAAATGGAAATTCTTTGAAGTTTAGAAGAAACTAATCTGTAACTTGTTTCATAAAGGCAGCGAAAATGGGTCATTAAACCTGGGTGTATCAAATTCCAATTAGCATTAGCATGGACAATATAATTAAAAGGTAAATTAGCCATAATAGCATAGACTAGAACACTTTTTACAGTAACTAACGGTCAATTGAAACCATGTACTTTGGTTTCTTGGGTTGTCAGTGATAAGTTGAAAGGACAGAATAAGAGCCTGTATCCATTCATCTTTGGACAGTTATGTGTTCTGCAAAGTTAAACACGAAGAGCAGCAGTGCACTAGCCTGCCACCCTTAAAATCAGTGAGAGAGACTAAGCAGGATTAAGAAAAGCCAAATAAAAGACTCTAGAGCGGAAAAGTTTGTGGCTGAATTATAGATGTGGTGCTATGGACATTATCTGTCCTAGTGCAAGGTACCAGTAGCAGTTTTGTGCTAATTGGAGAGGAGTTTGTTTAGGCTGCACTGAAAAGCCTGGGGTCAGATCTGGCCTGGTGGCCCACCTGCAAATTTCAGTTACAATAATAATAATTGTAATAATAATAAATCATGGTGATGTTTTAAATGTAAATGAAGGACTTGGTAGCCAGTAAGATTTAGAAATCCCAGGGTGTTCATTGCATAAGCAACAGAAAATGCTGGGAAAGTAAATATGTCATATACATAAATGTGGTAAAATGGCATAATTAGGATGGTGACTTTTTGGAACTTTCTCCAGGGTGATATTTATTAACACTGGGCTGTCCTCTTCTGCCAAGGGGTAAATAATGCTCTGAACAGAGGCACAGGTAACAGGCTGCAACTGGTCTTGTCTTCTTGCAGCATTTTGCACACTGATGAAAGACAGCCACCTTGACTTTAATAACAAAGGAATGTTAACTTAAGCCTTACTTACGGGTGGAGTGAACTTGTGGTTTAGTAATTTGCTGTTAAAATTTGGAGAGATTAACCTAGGAGGGTAAGAGAGCATGGATAACAGCCCCCTGCTCTTTGTCTGTGGCCAACACGGAGCTGGAGATGTCCTGAGCTCCCTTCTCAGCCTCAGCATCCCTGAGCATTGTTTCTGTCCTGGATTGAGGAGAAAAGGGGGGACTGAAGTCAAAACGGTCTTTTATTTCTACATTGATTTCTAAAATGACAAAAAGAGTTGAGGTGCATTGCTAACAGGGAGCTTGTCCTGGACAGGCTGCTTTTGCTATGCTTTTGCAGTGTGTAGACATAGGAATCCACCATTATAGCAGCTTTCCAGAATATTAAAAATCATTTAGAATGTTATGTGTTAAGAAAAGCCATTTTCAGATGATCAGGTCTCACAGCATCAGACCTTCTTTTCCATTGCTGTGTTTTTCACTGTCTTAGCTTAATCTTCCTCTTCTATTAACTTTATATTGGCCAGCTGGGAACATGTACAGTTGAGAAAACAGTCAGCATCAACATAAAAAGGTTAATTAAAATGATTAACCTCACCAACAATTCCCTTATGAAAAAATCCTATAGAATTTAATAGAAAGCAATACATTTACTATGTAGTATTTAAACTGTCAGAGAAAATTCCTTTGCAGGGAGGTAATTCCCTATTAAATTCTATAACTTTTTAGAGTATTCTCCACAGAACCTTATTGGATTCATCTGTATTAAATTCTACACCATTTGGCATAAATATTTCAATGCTAATAACTTCTAAAAAGAATTTTTTAGTGATGCAGAGATATAGGATTTGATGTGAGGCTTTTAAGAATGTTATTTTTTAGGAGTGACCTACAATGGTATATCAGTGATGTTATATGATTTCTAAATGCAAAAAAAAGGTAAAACGAAATTAGATTAAATCAACCTAACATGTAAGTAATGCTGCTTTTCCAGTTATGACAGGCTGAACTGATCCTGCCCATTGTGTAATCAGAAGTCCCTTGCTTTCCAGAGCTGACAGGCAGAATTAGGGGAAGCACACACTTTAATGTGGTTTTATATTTCTGTGATAGAAATGGAACTATGAAAATTCTATTAGGGCCAGCTGAGAGTTTTGCTTGATTCTTCTTTGTCTTTGCTCAGCTCATCTCCTTGAATGTGTTGTGCTTCTCCCTCTGGGGAAGTTGGGAAGGAGAGAGGCAAGCGATTGTTATTTGGGAGTGTCATGCGGATATAAAAGCTATAAAATGTTCAAGGTTTTAGTATACTTTGCACTTTTAAAATGTAAATGCTGGGGAAGATATCAAAATTGCTATGCAAGTCCTTTGTGAAATGTCTGCATAATGCTGAACTCTGTTACATCTGCTGTTTGTATAGCGTTTCTCTTGATAATTTTTCTCTGTCACTTAGCTCGTGATCTTTGTAGCAGCTGTGAGCTCCTAATGACTTTCCCTCTTAGGCAGGTTCTATACTGTTATTTTTAAAGCCTAAAGTACCAAGTAATTTGGCACTTCCCTGTATATCCTTGGGGGAAATTGGTTTTGTTTGGTGTGGTTTCTGAGACTCACAAAAGTTTTCAATAAATATAGTTTCTTCCACAGCTTTGTAAATGCCAAACATCGAAATGTTTTTCTAAAATGTGTTTTTAAATTAAGAATATTTATGTTAGTGATAAAAAGGAGTTTAGCTTTTTCAGGAAGATTGTGGTTAAATAGATAGAAAAAATATCTTGGAGGTGGTGTGATACAAGAGTTTTAGTGATTCAGTGTGCAAGAAGTGTGTAACTCTCTAGGACAGCCTGGCCAAAGGGAACAGCTGCTTTTCTCTAGGGTCAGAGAAAAGACCCTCCACTGCCCCATTTCAATAGCCCTGTATTCTGTTGTTGGTCAGTGTGGGTAAGGGATAGGTTAAGAACTTTAAAAAAATATCAATGGGAATGAGATATCTAACCTACAGCCTCCACTAGACAGAAATCTGCATCTCCAGCTTCATGAACACCTTGGCAAGCCTGACCTCTTTCTGCTTTGTAAATGTATATATATACATGCATACAGCCTTTTATCTTCTTCACAATATCCTAGGCTGTTAATCAGTGTCCAAGCAGTGGTATTTAAAGCACTCACTGTTATCTTCAGAGATCTATTTTATTTATATTTTATAAAAGGCATCTCTCTGCAGAGAACTAACAAAAGGTCAGTGCCAAACTTAAATGTCAGAAACCCTGTTTTGAGAGGTTATAAGCAGATAAGTTGTCCAGCGGTCAAAAGTCTTCTGTTGAACTGTTTTTTCTGCTTAGTTCCTTACTCCGCACAGGGCACTCTTGCCTTTGAGGGACTCTGTCTTCCCTTCCCAAGGAGGGACAGAGTGGGGCATCACAGGACATGCAGTCCAGAAGATGGATGGACTGCTGGGCCAGGGAACAGCTGGCCCTTGGGGTACCCAAAGTGCATCTGTCACCAAGTCTGTGGAGAGGAGCATAACCCGGGGAGCAGCTGACATAGCTCGGTTGAAGCACACCATGTCATACAGGACAACACTGAAAGGCTTTGTGTTTATTCCAGCAATTAAGATACCAATATTTTAAATATGGTTTCTGTGAGCTGTTGCAAAAGGAGATGAAGCTCAGTGTTCTTGGACTGACACATTTACCGTCTGAATAATTTTTGTGCCTAGGAAGTGCAGCGCTGTACAGCTGACATGAACATCACTGCAGAGCATTCCAACCACCCCGACAACAAGCACAAGAACAGATACATCAACATCCTAGCCTGTAAGTAAGCACTGGCCAAAAGCACACCGAGTCAACCCAAAAAGGCGCTTTCTTCTCACAGTGTGTCTGTGTGTGACTGGAAAAGGCACGTGGTTTGAAGTTACATTATTACACAGTAATTAATAAACATCTGAAAGTGTGACTGACAGATCATTTCCCTACTAAAGACAGTGGATGTTTTTGTTTCTCTGGGGCCAGGATTTCACTCCAGCTTTTGTTTTAAATTTTTTTGCAGTTTGATGGTCCAAGTGTAGTCTTAGAAGTATCAATTTTGTGTGAAATTTTGTGGAGCAATAACTGATGATCAGAGCTTTTCTACCCGCTAATATCTGAAAACTGGCCTAGGGGAAGTGCGTGGTGGAGCAAAGAGTTTTATTGATGATCCCTGGGATTCCCTTACAATCCCAAAGGTGCTAAATCTTTACAGAGTGTATCTGCTGTATTTCAAACTGCTTCAGCTGCATGTACGACTTGGACAAACAGTGATCTTTGTAGCACAGGGCAGGCTTTGCCTGCATTCCTCTGAGAACTGCAAATCTGGACTCTGGTCTGAAATGCAAATTACTACAGGTTTGGGATGGAAATGCGGTAACCTTTTTCTGTATCATTCTCTGATGTGGAACAAATGGCAGATGCAGCAGTCGCTGTGGTTTAGGATCAAAGATGAAGAGCCACTGATAAAAAGTTCACAATGCTCATAAACATTGCAATAAATCTTGAATGTTTTTGATGGTGTAGGAAGGAAATGCATGTCTCTAACAGATTCTCAGAAGTAATCAAGGTGCGAGCTGAGGACCAATTCCCAGACCTGTAAAAGACTTACTGTGTGGCCTTGGGCAAGGAGATTCATTGTGATTGTCCCAGCTCTGATGTTAGACATAGATGTCTGGTCTCTCTGGGCACTGGGAGGCAAGTACCATTGGAGGAGAACTGAGCAGGCACTCCAGTCCTCCAGATTGCCCCTAGAAGAACCTCTCTCTCCATTGACACTCAAGGAAGGCAACTGAAACAGATTCTTCATGCTTAAAGTTAGACCTCATGTCTCATCTTTGCATGTGTTGGAAGTGCCACCCAACCCAGTGCTGCTGCCTAGGAGCAGGAGGAGAACTGCAATTTTTTTCCTGATTTAAGCCAAAGTCAAGCATTTGGGTAGAACAAAAAGAGTCTATCCTGTTGGTGTGATGAGGGTGGTGAAGAAGTGAGGTCACTCAGCTCCCAGAGCTGGTGAAGCTGGTGGAGCCCAGGAGTGAATGGCAGGTAATGAGCTCAGACACGGAGCAAAGGCAGCATAACTGCCTGAGGAGCTGCGCCGGTGTCTGCGTGGGGTTACACAGCCCCAGGGGTGTCCTGGGTCTCTGGATCACAGGACACTGTGTCACATGGATGATCCTAGAGATTGTGCTCCTGAGGCTCCAGTGTCCTTTAAAGATAAGCTGTCCCCACACGAACTACATACTTTAAAGGATGTGAAGACTGAGGACCTGCGACGGTGAACAGATGACCAAGAAGAGAAACTCCCATCTCCTTCTTGACTCCAAGGCAAATTTCTTCTGTCTGTTAATAAGGGCTACTCCAACACCTAGGAAATGAGATTTTTTTTTATCTGTAGTCCTGCACTGTGTTTCTTTAATGCTTCTCTGCTCTATTTTTTATCCTACAGATGATCACAGCAGGGTGAAGCTAAGGCCTTTACCAGGAAAAGATTCTAAGCACAGTGACTACATTAATGCTAACTATGTCGATGTAAGTTGTTTGAATCATTTTTTCTTCTCTAACTCTGAATCCTTCCACAAGGAGGAAGTATTGCCACTTGTGAAGTGGTTGTGTTTTCCAACTTCATCTGATAATTTTCTTACTAATGCCTCACTGTTCTGAATGAGAAAGGCACATTTCTTTGTTACCTTTAAAATATTAATATGTCTGCGATGATATTGCTTTCATCTCACTTGGCATTATGGTTTTCTTTGAAGGGTTACAACAAAGCAAAAGCCTACATTGCTACGCAGGGACCTTTAAAGTCTACCTTTGAAGATTTCTGGAGGATGATTTGGGAACAAAACACTGGAATCATTGTCATGATCACAAACCTTGTTGAAAAAGGAAGAGTAAGAGTTTTTCTAGTTTGTTAGCAGTTGTTCCTTACCACCTTCCCAAATCACTTGGGCAAAATTTGTTTTTAAATGGTTTGGGGTAATATATATTGATGTATAATATATAACTAAGATAACAGAGGGATACACAGCTAGCCATGATTTTGCTTTTTTAAAAAAGCTCTAAACACAAATTTAAAGAAGCAACTCAAACCCTTAGCCAACCCACTCAACTATGTCTTTGTTCAGAGAAAATGCGATCAGTACTGGCCGTCAGAGAACAGCGAGGAGTATGGCAACATCATCGTCACCCTGAAGAGCACAAACATTCATGCCTGCTACACTGTGCGCCGCTTCACAGTCAGGAACACAAAGATGAAAAAGGTGAGTAAAGCCTTCATTGTTCTCATCCAGATGCCTTCTGGCTTGTGCAGGGTGCAAGGCACACAGGAGCAAAACTCAGCTGTTGCATAAGCAACTTGAAATAGTAGGTGGATGGGAAATAAGGAAGCAAAGCCAGGCTTACAAGGAACCTGGTGAAAGGTGTAACCTGTTTCTTTTTTGCACCTTCACTGCTGCTTTATTGTCACAGTTATTGCTGTTATTACTTGTTCCCACATGTATTTTTTTCTTGAACTCTGTCTCCACCTAGCAGGAGGCAGAGCTGCACAAGATTTCTACTGTTAGAGTCCAGCACTTTTTCAGCTGAGCAAACCGGTAGGATTGAGTATCTTTCCTTGCTTCCCTTCCCTAATCCTTCTCTCTGCACACATTTTGCGCACAGGGTCAGAAAGGAAACCCCAAAGGGCGGCAGAACGAGAGGATGGTTATTCAGTATCATTACACTCAGTGGCCTGACATGGGCGTGCCAGAGTACGCTCTGCCTGTGCTCACCTTCGTGAGGAGATCCTCGGCAGCCAGAACCCCAGACATGGGACCAGTGGTGGTGCACTGCAGGTATGATGGGTGGGATGAGCTGCTTCATGGCAAGCATAACCAGAGCACAACGTGCGCTCTTACATGCCAACTGAGATAAACGCCATAAGTTATTATTACAGGAGGAATGTGCCAGCATCATGGAGTGCGGGTAGACCTGAGCTTGCTTTGCCTACATCTTAAGACAAGTCCAGTGCAAAGCTTCCCAGTTGCATTGGCAAAACCACATGTCATGATCCTGAGCTGCTGAGCATTGCACTGATGTGGCTGTGCAGTTCCTTGTTCCAAGTCCCATTCAGTAGGCAGAGCAGGGTTATGTCTGCTGGCAACCAGCCATGTGAATAGATGGACACCTGAGCCTGCGATTGCCACTGAACCACATTCACATTCACCAGCACTTGCAGTCAACAGAGGATTTCCCTTAAATGAATTAAGGGATGTGATCTTCATCACTGCGTGTGAGGGGGCTGTACAGCAAGCACCATAGTGAAGAGGAGAGGATGATGGGAGTTAAAGCTCCTTCCTGAGCAGAAATTGAGAAACTCTGAAGAGTTCCCCCCTCCGGTGGACTGCTCTCCTCCCATTCAAAGAGTCTGACCTTCACAGGATTAGCCCCCTCATATGCCTTTCACTGGTGCTGGTACCACTAACATATCCAGAGCAGGATCACAGCTCCACTGTGAAGTTCAAGCCTTACTTCAAGACTAAAGCCAACCAGGGCAGCCCCATAGCCTGGAGAGACCTTGGTGATCCAGGATAGCTGCAGTTTGGCATAGGGTGGATCTCTATGGCTTCCTCTAGCCAACAGCAGTGGAGACAGGACACCAAGTGTCAGGTAGTGAAATGCATGCCTGCTAAAATTCCCCAAAAAACATAATATTTTGTTTAGAAAATTTTGCAGTTGAGGCTTGCAGGGAAATGAAAGTCTGTGAACAGGAGTATTTGCTTAGTTCCGTTGTGCTGTTCTGAACATTTACTTTGGTTTCTCTTACGTCTTCTATAGTGCTGGTGTTGGCAGAACTGGTACCTACATTGTGATAGACAGTATGCTGCAACAGATAAAAGACAAAAGCACAGTTAATGTCCTGGGTTTCCTGAAACATATCAGGACACAGCGAAACTACCTCGTCCAGACAGAGGTAAAGATTGCAGTGGGGTTGAATTTAAAGCTTTTTATGTTATAATCAAAAAGAAAATGGCTTTTTCATTTACATCCCTGTAAAAATTGAATATATCACTGGGCATTTTTTGTACTTGAATGTCTCTCTTTCCTAGATCAGAAACTTCAGATTTTGCTTTTGACTTATTCAGCGTTGTATGTGCTACACTTATACATGTTTATTCTGGGTTTGGCAGTATTTGCATGGGTAGCTTGTTTTGCACACCGTTTCCTTTAGTGTGCTCTACCCCTCAGTTAAAACAGCTGTTTAGTTTATTCCAAGTGCCTACGTGACATGCAGGTTTTTATTCTAGGAGCAGTACATTTTTATTCATGATGCCTTGTTGGAAGCCATCCTTGGGAAGGAAACTGAAGTATCTGCAAACCAGCTGCATAGTTATGTTAACAGCATCCTCATACCTGGCATAGGAGGGAAGACACGACTAGAAAAACAGTTCAAGGTACGGCTTATCACTGCCATCCAGAGGGACTTAATTTCCCTACTGTGTTTTCTACAGCCTGTCTTCACTGTCAGTTGTCACAGATAAGGAACCAAACCAGCACACTTGATTAGCACAGCATCACGAAAAGCTCGGTGCTCCGTCAGTCTTAGCTACACTGCTGGAAATCAGCGCTAACACTCTTGAAATCAGAGGTGAGAAGAGGGACACGGACACTGGTCTGAGTGTGCTGCTGGTCTCCCTGTTCCCAAGGGAACATGGATGTTCCCCAGTCTGTGGTTAGTGTGTCAGGAAGCCGCCCTCCAAATCATGGCTCTGATGCATATATATGGAGAAAAACTTGAAATGAGGATCTTAGCACCACCTACTATTTCAGCACTGTAGATAAAGAATTAAGAACATTTTAAGACCAGGGAACACAATATGCCTTTCTCATTTCTAATAACTATGCTTGCTGCTTTTCTGTGCTATGTCGTATCTGCTTTCACCCTGGCCGAAGTAAACCGTTTTGCTCCGATCTCCCATTTGAAACGTAAGGTTTTCTGACTGCATTTTATTTGAATGCATTTAAATATATTCTCTGAGACTATGTATCATAAGAAGATTATACGTGACATCTATTTTCACAGCTAAACTCACTCAGTTAATAACTACCTAAGGAACTGAAGCTGTTAAATTACACCAGGTGCCAGGCTATATGAAAATGAACAGGCGCTTCTCAGAATTCACTTGTAGAAATCTCAGTACTTCTCCATCAGTCAAGGCATTCCAGATGCTTAATTACTAAATTAAAGAAACAAGCGCTAGCGTGCTCACACACACACAAAATGCAGCAGGGGAAAAAGATTTCTTAGTTTAAAAAGTGTTGCACTTTATGACTGAACATATCTGCAAATCTTTGAAATATATTCTCAAGGATAACTAAACGTAGTGTTCTGTGAAAATATATTTTGATGGAACTGCATTTTCAGGACTTTTCGAAGCTGAGCTCTGCAGAGATCTTTTTATCCATTAAACATGTTGTACGAAAAGGATGATTTCCATTGGCATCTTGAGTATTTTAAACAAGTTTAACAATGCAGTTTATTCTTCTACTGATACACCTTCGCAGGAGTTGGCAAAGATATCTCCTCTCTTCATTTAGAGTGCTGTGAGGACTGACTTACTACTTTATTCTCTTTCAGCTGGTTACACAGTGTAATGCAAAATATGTGGAATGCTTCAGTGCTCAGAAAGACTGCAACAAAGAGAAAAACAGGAACTCATCGGTCGTGCCGTGTAAGATCACATCTTCGGTTTGATTACTGCCTAGCGTAACTTTTTGTACTGAATTTTCCCGACATTATGCACGAAAAGGCATCGCCACTAGGAAGGAAAAATGTAATCTTTGTTCAGACCAAACTGTCTTGTCTTTCAGAATTACCCTGATGAAACTGAACAAAAGAAAATAGTTACAGTGTCAGCCAGATATACTGTCCAAGTGAAATGTTAATTTAAGGTGCTTAAGAATTTGAATAATTAGGTAGGGGAGAAATCTATGGAATACTGAGATAATTACTTTGATATTGCTCCCAGCTCAGGTGAGATCTCCCAGGGTGATTGGCACAAGTTGTTTGTAATTCAGCCACTGCACTCAATTTCTGCATGTGAGCCTCCCCCACATTTGAGGGTATTTAGTGCCTGAGGCTGCAGTTCACAGTCACTAATATGGAATCTGTGTGTGGCTGCCAAGTGGTGTGAATTTGCACCAGACCAGTGTGGGCACAAGGTCATTCCCCTGCCATTACCCAGAGTACAGGACACACAGGACAGATGATAGCCAAGCTAGCACAAAGTGATAATCATACAGATACGGTCCATCATGAAGTTTGTTACTACAAAGGCAGGTCATCAGGATATATTACGTCTTAAAAACCAATGTAAATGGGGCAGAAACAATCTATATAACTTTGCACTTCATGTCATGTAGCTGCAGTGATTTTGGTTTGGTGCTTGGAGCCTGTCAGTTGGTTTGAAGATGTTGATGAACCCAGCCCTCAAACACAAAGTGTAGATCTGCTGAAGAACACACACACGCTTCTGGTGGTTCCCATTAGGGACGGGTTTTGTCTCTGGAGGTTCTCTCACCCTCCGGCTGGGAGGAGTGAGTGGTGGTAGGGAAAACAAAACGCATCAGCTGGGTTTGCGTGCTGCTGGAGACAAATGGAACACTACAGTCAAGAATTACCTGAAATCCCCTGTTATCACTGCATATACTGTTATTTGGTAATTCAGCCTGCTGTGAAAATCTTTACTATAGTAAAATTTGATTCCTGAAATTACTTTGTCCTTGTGGGAATATTGTGCAACATTCTGTTTTATATCCTGTGTTAGCAGGCAATGCTTTAACACAGTTAAAGTGCTGGCCTGCTCCTGCGGGAGAAGGGAGCTGCACAGTGTTTGGTTTGTTAACGTCTGAGAAATTCTTACTTTCTGCATTGTGCCATGACCAGACTTTGATCCTTTTTCTTTATTAATCTTACAGCTGAGCGTGCTAGAGTGGGCTTGGCACCGCTGCCTGGAATGAAGGGAACAGATTACATTAATGCCTCTTATATCATGGTGAGGAAGCCAACACCTAATTACAAAGTAAAATAAATTCTAAGGTGCTAAATACCAGATGCCTATAATTGTCTTAATTCTGTATGTAATGGCTGTGTATTAACAGATGAGATTTTAACACCTTCCCCATAATGTAAAGCTATTAACTGTGTTTTATTAAAGATTGCTGCCTAAAAAAATTAAATACAAGATGCATTTAGATGGAATGTGTATTTCCATGAGATACAGTCAAATAAATACTGGGATTTAGAGTAAATGAAAACAACAGGGACTTTGCAGAATGGAAATGAAGTTATAAAATTATAGTCTGTGTGAAAATATTGTGGAATAAAATGAAATAGGGTCATTATGTGTCCCCAAAGATTAAATTAATGCTTTAAAATGTTGAAGGCAGTAAGTAACTGTGTGGTTTGTTTTGCTGCAAAAGGGCTACTACAGGAGTAATGAGTTCATCATAACCCAACATCCACTGCCGCATACGACTAAAGACTTCTGGCGAATGATCTGGGATCACAATGCACAAATCATCGTCATGCTGCCGGACAACCAGAGCCTGGTGAGTTAAAGGTGTCCCTCCCTGCGCGGTACCACCGTCACTTAGCCCAGCAAGGCATTGGCATAGGGTCACTGAGTTACATGCTGTGGCTGTTTTCTGGTTGAAAGCAACCTAGTTTTTGAGCCACCTTCTCAAACTTTGGCATGAGCTTGTTACAAAAAGACATGTTCCGCGATGTGGGGGCGTGTTTTTTGTTCTCCCGTTCTGCACTCACCCCTGGGAAAGATATCCTCACCTGGATGGACCACAGTGCTCATAGGCAGCACAGCAGTGATGATGAGCTCTGCCAAGCTCCTGAGGGCTCCCTGGCTGGTGGGATGTGAGGTACTGAGGTTCCTGGGTGGACATAGGCCACAGGTAAGGACTTTAAAAGGTACAGAAATGAAGCAGGGACAGTAGGATAGTTGGATTTTTGCCCTGAGGGCTTGAGGCTCAGGCCATGCAAGACTACAGCTGTGCAAAGTTTACAAATGCTATTTTTGATGAAAGTAAAAAGCAAACATGTATGTTAATTTAAGTGGAAATAATGAGGCAGAGAGAGAAGTAGACACAGGTGAAGTGGTAATCACTACTTCCAGATTTACTCGCACGCCTCAAGAGTGCACGTTGAAAGGGATTAAGAACTAAACGGTTCGTTTTTTCATGCACGCACCACTGAGGTGAATAGACAATTGTAGCTGAGAGTGGAAGAGAAACAACCTTCATTACAGCAGGAAAATAGCAGTCATGAGGGGCCAGTAAAGAGGCACCAGTCAATACGCTTCCTGCGTGCGGCGCGATGAAAGGGATTGCAGGCACTGCAAGGCAAAGAGCGTTCAGAGAAATCCGATTGAATCAGAAAGCACTAATGAAATGAAAGCGTGTCAGGTGGAAATGAAGAGGCTGATCTTGTCTTTACAAGTACATGAAATTGCTCTGCAGAACAATAGTGATTAAAGGGTAAGGGAGAAACGCTGGACTCAGCCGCATCCCTCGCAAGGACACCTGGTCCCTTCTGTCACCTTCCCTGGTCCCAGGGCAGAGGTTGGCCAGGACCATCCCTGCCTTGGCTCCATGTTTGGTGTGGGTTGAGTTGGCTGGCACGGGACTGAGATGGTGCCAAGGTGCTGAGTGTGTAATGCCCAAGGACAATACAATAATCCAAGCTACTTGCTGCATGAGGACCTGTCCCATGGCAGGACAGGTCACTTTCCAGCATGCAGTGACATTACACTGCTTGCTGGTGCCTCTGCTTTTTGAGGGCAGAATTATCAAGGACTTAGGACCCTAAGTCCTATTTTCAGAATACACATTTAAGGCCCAAATCTCAACAGTATCCTGTGTATCGCATGCATCAAGGCTCCAGGCCTACAGAAATAAGCCGGGTTTTAGAGACACACTCATGGCCGCAGCGGGATGAAGTGGGTTTGTAGCAGGTTTGTAACTCATGTTTTCTCATGAGTAGGACATGGGTTGTTCAGACTCAGGCTGCAGTGCCATGCCTGCTGCCAGAGGAGCTTTGGTGCTTATGCTCCAGGGACAGCAGATCCCTGAAGCCAGGAGGAGAAACAGGCTTTGTGTGCATGTGGTGACAGAGCCTAATTTTCTTTCTCTGCAGGAAATCAGGAATTCACAGTTATTCTTTAAAGAATGGCTTTGACAGAATGTTATCTACATTCTGTCAGGCTACTTCAGCACTGAGCTTCTTCCACCATTCACAGTCTCACCGAGATTTTATAGTGTCCCTTTAGTAGAGGAGTTTTGCTGGAGAACTTGCATTAAGTTAAGCCAGTGGTTTTTTTCAATGCTAAGAACATTTGGGTTTCTTCCTTCCTCCTCACTCCTCCCCTCACTCCTAAAAATTCAAGCCCTATGGAAGTATCCATCAATCTTCCACCTCGAACTGATCCACTGACCTTGACTTTTGGATTAGACCACAATAAACACATTAAAAATAATAAGCAATTAATTTTAAAGGTCAATGAGTTTTTTCTAAATAAATATCTGACTTTCATGCAAAAGTGTGTAGGCAGGAGATAATAAAGCCTGGTATACAATACAAAGGTTAAGTATGAGTGAGCTAGGATAACCATTTCCCTATGAAACCAATTAAAAAGCAGACGTTACCTGTTTGGACACACAAAGGAAGGATCTGGCAGGCTTACTGCCTACTGTAATAGTAAATTTGGTTTAGACAGAAATGGCTTTTAAAGGTCAGCTCCAGATCATCTCTGTTTATCAAACCAATTTTTTGATCCACTGGATTTTTCAGTCACACACAAGGTATCCAAAAGGCTGCAGTAGTGTGTTGTTTCATTCCTCCAGGCAGAAGATGAGTTTGTGTACTGGCCAAGTCGTGAGGAATCCATGAACTGTGAGGCCTTTACTGTGACCCTTATCAGCAAAGACAGACTGTGCCTCTCTAACGAAGAGCAAATTATCATCCATGACTTTATCCTCGAAGCTACCCAGGTAAAATAAACTTCCAAGTGTGGGTCTTGGCGTTTCACCAAAATGTTACTCATGTCATGTAAATAGGGAAGAAGAAGAAGAGTTCAGAAACAGTTTTGAAAAGGATTTGCTTGTAAATGCATGTGCATGCATGTTGTTGGCTCCTTCTGCCTCTCAAGTCTTCTACTACCAGGTAGATTCCTCTAGCTAGTGAGACCATAGTGTTGTGTGTCTTATTTGAAAGTGAAGGTATTGTTTTTAATTTTAAAATCACACAAGTAAATTGAATTATTCTTTGTAAAGTACAGCAAAGTTTATTGACCTATTTCTGTTTCTAAAATTCAGCATTTATAGTTTAAATGTTTGGGGCTCTTAATTAAGGGATTTTATGTAAACACATTTCTTTTGAGCTGTAAGCCTGCCTCTGATTTGCTATCCAGATTGCAGCTGGATGTTGCTGCAAAACATTAATTTGCAAACCCCTTTTGAATTTGAATTCCTGGGTTGCTCTTCTCTTGTTTGACTTTTGAGCTTTAAGGGCTCTGAGAGAGGTTTACGTGTATATAAGCCTGTAACTCAAATACAAAATATTTTATCAATGAAACATGCTGTTAAAGTTCCACTATTTCAGGGTGTTTCAGTGTTACAAAGATGCTAGAGCTGCATGTCTGTCATCTTTCTATACAAACTGTTTGGAAGAAGAAGGTACCTGTTCAATTTGTAGTGAGGCTCTTCCCTCTTCCTACCTGGAGTGGATAAATGTGGAACTGAAGTTGCTAATACCCAGGCTGGTTTTTCATTGCAGGATGACTACGTTCTGGAAGTCCGCCACTTTCAGTGTCCTAAATGGCCAAACCCAGATGCTCCCATAAGCAGTACCTTTGAACTTATCAATGTAATCAAGGAAGAGGCCTTAACAAGGGATGGCCCCACCATAGTTCATGATGAGTATGTCATCTCTTTTCTCCCATTTATGTGCAGGTTGTACAAGGAGTTACTCAGCTACAGGACACTTGTTAGGACTGATGTCCATTCTTGCATGGAGCAGATGGGGTTTAGTGGTCTATGGAACAGAATCAGAAGATTTAAACTTCTATGGATGAGTTTTCAGTTGGCATCTGAGGCCAAATACCTTTTGTTTAGTGTAGGTTTTAAAATGGTCATAATCTTAGGTGGACTCAGAAAGCGAGGCTGTGTTAGCTTTGTAAGCATTTTGGGTTCTTCTGCAGCTGGAATTATCCCGAACAACCTGTTTCAGAACCCAGCAGAGCCCAGGTTTAGATCAGGCTCTAAGCAGCCCAATATGGGCTTATGGAAACCGGTTTCAAAACAGCCTGAGCTCATGTCTAACAGCTCAGGTTTAATGTGCTGTGTAAGACAGAACAAGCTCAGCTCAGCTGTGTCTCAGGATGAGCAGCAGAAGTATCTTGTAACAAAGGGCCTGGATTTTCTGAGAGCAGATTTATTTTTCCCCCTTCTGCTTCCCCAAAAACACTCCAAGGGGCCCATATGGTGCCCAGGGGGAGGGAGGGAGCCCGCTAACATGGCCGGCATGCTCCAGCACTTGTCTCTTTTGTAGTGCAGTGGTGGGCATTGTCTTGCCAGCTATGCTTGAATGCTCAGTTATAAAGGGTGCTACTAAATATTGCATTGCATATTATTACTTTGCACACATTATGGAGCTGCAAAATACTATTATAGTGAAGCTGGTGCCTGGGTCCAACAGGATCTCTTTGAGGGACAGTTTCCTGGCAGGCAGAGCGCTTCCTGGAGTCATTCTGCCCTTAAATTCCCAAGGAAGCCCAATTTCAGACACTGAGCTGCCCTTAGAGCAAACACCAAGCCAGCGTAAACAACTGCTACACCTGCAACCCCCCCGGACTCCAGTCCATTAGACCTCGTGTCATTAGTACACAATAGAATTAGTGGGAAAGTCCTGGCAATCTTTATCTTCCCTGCAAAAGCTTTATTAGCATACTCTGGTATTTCAGTGGTCAGATCAGCCTTTGTGCTGCTGTGTGATCATACGCTGGGATCTGCCATTGCTGAAGGAGCTTTTCCTTCACATCGGTGTTTTGCTGCTGCAACAGGTTTTTCCCAAGCGGCTCCTGCACGTGGTGCCTTGGGCTGCAGCAGGCAGTTTTTCTCCCACCGCCTCCTGCCCTGCTAATGCACAGTGTAAGCTCTGTTGCCTTTTGCCAGCGCTGATTAATTCCAGGCGAGTTTTAATATTCATGCTTTGGGTAGTCTGGAGTGAGGTTTTGCTACTCTTGCAGTATTTAAGATTATGTTTTACAAAATTAGAACTATTATTGATTTGGGCATTTCATGCTAGGCTGAAAAAAAAATAATCAAAATCACATTCCTAACAGTGCTGAGTCATTCTTTCTGTAAATTGTTTTTTTGGTTTATTTGTCATATTCAATGATTTTATTCTTATGCCTTAATACATAATGTGGATTCTGCTTTTCATTGGAGCCTAAGCAAATGTAGCTGAAAATGAAAATTTCCCTTTACTACATGCAACAACTGCATCACATAATCCACTAATAATTACAACTGAAGATTAATTCCAAATATATGGATTTGCAGATACGAAATGCATGTGGTATTTAGGAAGTACACGGTGGGATGAACTTGATACCAACATTTCAAAGATGTTCAGAAGTTCCAACTCAAGACAGTTGTCAAGATTTTTTAAATATAACTGCCCATATATAGGCAACTAGATAAAGATTTGCTGCATAATTTTTTGCGAGAAAAGCCTTCAGATTGTTGGGAGCTGGACATTATCAGCCCAAGTAAAAATGAGGCCGTTAGGCCCTCAGAGGCATTTAGTTGTGTCCCATCAGGCACACGCACTGGCCGCTTTGTCCTCTCTCCCTGTAGATAATCAGCCACAACCGTCTATATGGTTCTGCTGCTTCTTCTAGAGACTTTTCATATTTAGCAGATCTATTGTCATCTGATTTCTGTTTCCCATTTCTAGGCAAATTGAGTTTGCAAAAATCATACAAAATTAAGTCAGCATATGTCTCGATTTCCACAGGAATGCTGTAAAAAATCCTGGTGGTAATCTTATGATACCAGATGGCATTGCAGCACTTGCTGATTATTGAAGTTTTCATGTACAGCTCTCCAAATGGTTTACAGAGCAAGTCAGCACCAATGTCCTCTTTTACAGGTGGGGACATTTAGACACAGAATTTCTCAAGTCACAAAGCAAAAGCCATAGCACGGACAGGACAGAATTTCAGTCTCCTGAGTACGGGGAGAGCAGAGGACAGTTGATGCTCCTCAGAAGTGGTTACAAGCCCCTATTGCTCAGGATCCTTTATCCCATGCCCCACAACTGCACACACGATTCAAGTACACCCACAGATTCGGCAGCAGGAAGATTTCTACCTGACCAGTATCTCAAGGACGCATTGATTTGTGCTCCTGATGAATAACCGTTGCACAGGTTCTTATTAAATGACAGCACAGCTCAACTTTTCAGAATCTGTAATGTCTCTTGGGTGCCCAGCTCAGGGATGTTGCCTTTTGCCAATGAATCAGACCTAAGGAAGGCTTTGAGATGTGCCCCATTTACTTGTGAGCACCTCATATCCGTGTTAGTTTTATATAATTGTCAGATGTGGAGGAAGAGGCAAAGTCTCATTTCTCTCTAATCGTTTATGTTTTGCTTGAGCTCCCACTAATGAATTTAAAATACGCTCAGCTATATTGCAGATGCTTTCAGCACATGTGGCATGTGAGAACTGATCTCTGTGTTACAGTCTCCAGGCTGGATATTTTTAAATGGCTCACGTTCTTCTGCTGTTACAGTTCTTTGTATTGGATACTGCAGATATCCTGACATGACTGGTGTACCATCAAATTTCTTCTATAAATTAAAATAACTAAAAATTAGCCAGTGTAAAACAAGCATTTAAGAGATACAAAGATGAACTACAGTAATCAAATGAGACTATATCAACATTTTCATGGCTCTGTGTCAGCATGCAGGTTTATTTCTGAGTAACTTATCATTTTGGTGTGGTTTTTCAGGTATGGAGCTGTGTCAGCGGGAACGCTATGTGCCCTTACCACCCTGTCCCAGCAGCTGGAGAATGAAAATGCTGTCGATGTTTTCCAGGTGGCAAAGATGATAAATCTTATGCGTCCTGGAGTATTTACAGACATTGTAAGTCTTTAAATGGATAGTTTACAAGGTTTTCATCTGAGACCAAAAGCATGAACTGAAACACACATTCTGTATGTTATCAAGCCCTACTAGTCTGCTACCAAGCTGAATTTGCATTTGAGCTTTTTTTGTATAGTTGTCATTTTTTTATGAACCTCAAACCCACAGTGTGAGTCTCTGATTTGCAGTTCAGCTTATTTCTCATGCAGTCACAAGGGCACTGCACAGGCAGCCCTAGTAGACAAGGACCTTTCAGCTTTTCGTCATCCCCCTGCCAGCCCTGTAAATTCAGATACACTATTTAAACCCGGCACATTGTGATCTGAAAGGCTGCAAAGGGCAGGTGGAGCTGCAGGGAGATAAGCTTGTCCATGGCTGTGCTGGTACGAGGGGACAACCTGGGGCCGAGCTGTGGGCTCAGGTGTTGTCCTGTCCTCCTGTAGTCTTTAATAATATATCAGGAATAAAATTATCCACCCCAAAGTGGAATTTTGGGTTGACAAGGTTAAACTAGGCTAACAGAGATAATTGCTCTCATTTTCTTTGCTATATGTATTCTTCTCGTCATGAATATCCTTCACCTTCCCTGGAAATGCCATATTTAAGTGCCATTGGCTTATGTACTGAAAGGATTGTCCCTGTTCGTGGCAGGGAGTTGGACTAGATGACCTTTAAAGGTCCCTTCCAACCCAAACTATTCGATGATCGAAATAACTTGTCTTTTCTTTTGCAGGAACAGTACCAGTTTCTTTATAAGGCAATGCTAAGCTTGGTCAGCACTAAGGAAAATGGAAATGGTCCCATGACACTGGACAAAAATGGTGCTGTGATGGCCAGTGACGAATCTGATCCCGCAGAAAGCATGGAGTCTCTTGTCTAATTGGAAACCTGAAAAGGCACTTAATTTGTAGAACTTCTGAACACTGAGTGAACTTTTTTGAGGCCTTTTTGCCAGACTCTAGGTTATACAATAACCCAATTACTTTTTTACACTGATAAAAGTTTTGATATTTATTTTTTGCCATTTTATGTCTTAATGGTATCCTACTGAGCATTTGCACCTCTGTTTATTTCACACAGTGAAACGCAATTTTATCTAGTTTGCACTATATGATCAGTGTTACTGCCTATAATATTCAAATACAAGACAAGCCCTGATGTGACATTCCATGACAACAAACATACGCTTTTTCTGTTTTGTTTAAATGCAGTGAAGTTTTGCTAACTACAGTGACCCTCGAATCTTAAATCTTGAATGCTAGGCCAGATGGATTCTTTCTGCAACAGATACTGTACCCCTTCATACCATATTTATTATTTTAATGATCACGTCACAGTTTAGGTAATGGTATTCTGCATTCCAGTGGAGTGGATGAGCGGCGTTCATCCTTTCTTGACAACATGTGGCAGGTGATTATTAGGTACAGTGAAGGTGTAATAGCCTTGTGGAGCTGAAACAATTATTTCTGTATTGTTTCAAATTGCTGTTTCGTACACTTAGAAGGCTAAGACTTGCTTCACACGGAATATATAAATTACATACAATCTGATTATAAATTAGATGCAATCCATATGTGGGATGCAGCGATAGGTTTTGAATTTACAGTTTCAAAGTTTCCCCATGTATTCAGAAAAATGTTGATTTTAGTTTTTAACCAGCCCTATGATGAGAAAGTATTTTGGTTTTACTCTCATCAGAGCCAATACAGTGAGAAACCTACAACAACCCCAAATCAGACCTGTTTTCAGATATATTGAAGGTAGCAATATTTTACATTACTAAGCTATTCAATATTTTAAACGCATTAATTTCCTTACTATTTCTTGAATATGACCTCACACCTAATGGTATGTTACATGATGACAGGCGTTTCTTAATTTCATAATTGTTAGATGCCATTTTTATACAGGTGTGTAATTTTCATACTTTAGTGCTAAAACATAAAGTACTGATCCATATTTACTGGTGAAGCAAACTAATAAAAAAACTACCTATAAAGTTACATTCTCCCTCTTTTTTTTGCCAAATTAATTCTTTAGCGCAAACCTAGCTTATCGTGTTTTCTCTGCTATGCCAACAAAATTGTTTCCCCCAGATTATATAAATAACTGAATTATTGTTTGGAGCGTTTAAGTATCCGTCCTCACTGGCTCCCTTTTCCTTTGTGTTTGGTCGCAATTCAACAAGGTCCATCCCTGTTTAACAAAAGAATTAAGCACATCCGTAATTCTCCTGAAAATTAAAGCTAATTGTGTCCTTCATAGCTCGGCTAAGTAGGGAGGGGTTATTGAATCTGCCTTGAAAAGGAAATATGTCGTTTCAGCCATCCTGGTGTTCGGTATACAGTTAAAGGCACTATCCCTTATATATGGCATTGGTTTCTTCTAAATTTCAACTGCACAAAACATGCATTGTAGTTTTTCAGGACTTGTCAAAATGCTACAGCGTGGGGTTTTTTCCATTTAAATGTAAACCTATTAATTTCTGCCAGTCCAGTCTTGCTGAAATACAGACGTTTGGTGAGGCAAACCCAGCTCCTTTTGTTGGAGGGAGGGCAGGGAGGAAACTTGGCGAAGAGGAAGGTTCTGTGCATTTTCACACGCAAGGAAGCTGAAAGTGAACTGCTTAAAATTATCCTGAGAGTAGGTATTTCGGTTCAGAACCCCCTGAGGTAACAAGCAGATACGGCCTCGCTGAGAGCAGAGGAGCTATGCAAACTGGTATGCGCTAACATCTGGCCTTTTATTTTTAATAAGGGGAAGATTTCCTACTATGGATACGCTTGATTAAAAACACCAAAGTATTTAAGAATTCATCAGCAACCTTTTACATAGTTAACTTTTACTTCTCAGTTCTTTGACTCCCTCTATACAAGTGATTGAAATAACTGCTAATGCTGAACAGTATAATACATCTGTGGGTTCAGTAAGGAACTCCCATGTCCAGCAACAGCTAGTTCAAATAAAAAATGTGCAAAATATTTCAAAAGAATGCTTTATAGTGTGCACCCGCTTTGCACTGAGACAACCCAGTACCCAAGACGGAGTCAGTTTATCTCCGGTAGGAGTTAGGACTGGCTCTCCAGTCACTACAACTCAGTAATGAGAATTGTTAAGTCAAGTTTCGAGTGCTGCTGCCTGCAAGGGCTGGAAGGTTTTGCTGCGTGGCTGGGGAGCCCCCGCTCGCACCCCAGTAGCCATCCTGGTCCTGGCAATTCCAACTGGTAGCACAAAGGGGCTCTGATGAGTTGGATCAGTTCAATCTGAAGTCAGTAAGTTCCTGGGGAGGTGTAGGGAGAAGTTAAGAATTCAAAGCCTGACAAGAGCGAAGTGACACAAAGATTACTGCAGGCGTTGAGAGGGTTGGATTTGTTCAGTACTTGCAGCTGATTACTTTTTATTTGACTGGCATGATGGAAGATAACTGTGGTTCGTGACACACTGCCTGAATATCCTTGGTTTAATCCCTTCTCACGAGTTTTTTAAATCAATGAAAAAAAAAAAGCTGTGGCGGGTTGAAGTTGGGTGGATGCTTTGGAAATCCATGCATTTGCATTGGGATTTTCCTGCACCTGGAATACTTGCATGGGGTTTAATCCATGGGGAAATAATTGACGCTGCTGTTCTATGAGTTCTCCATGGATGTGTTCTTCGGGAGGCTCAAGCTGTGTGTCAGGTGCTGTGCTGCCAGGTAGGGAGCCAAGTGGATGGTAGTGATGCACTAGGCTTGAAGTGGATGAAGCTGGGAATTGCTTGGAAAGGCCAGGATTAAGACCGTGGAAGAACCCGATCTATCCTGCTATAAGCAGCTGTGGTTCTGCTCTCTTTCATGGATTTGCGTCTCTTTCCGCGGGACAGAGCGAGGCCGGCAGAAGGAGTGAGCGTGTGTTCGGAGATCTGCACTTGCAGAGCTCTGCTGTGATGCTCTCATGAATCTCTCTGGCCCAAGTCCCCCTCAGTGCATCACAACCTTACTTTTGCCACGCCAGCCCCCCACTGTAACCACTTCTTGGCATTCGGTTGGGGTGTCTTTCAAGCAGAAGTTCCCAGACAATGTGTAAGCCTGCAAATTACGAGAACGTGAATATATCCCACCAATATAAAATGCGGTCCTCAGCACCAGCCCTGAGAAATAAGGAAATAAAGGACTGAAGTACATGTGCATATGTGTGTCTACATTTAGAAAATATTATTTCTCCATGTCTTGCGTGGGTACTGCACCTGCAGACCATGTGAAAGACATAAAACATTTATGTGCGTTGAGCCCGCAAGAGCAGCCAAGCTTTCCAAGAGGGAATGCTTGGGAAGCTGCTCCGTCATCTTAACATCTAAAGTGGGTGAGAGTCTCAGCCGAATGTCCCATCCTACAAACACTACGTGAACTTGGCATCAGTAGGAAGGTCTGGGGGAGCCAGTAGCACCACTCGGGTGCACCGAGCACCGATTCTTCTGCAGGACCAATGTCTAATGAACATTCATTTTAAAGAGCGTTTGTCCTTAGTATTTCACGGTGTCTGTTTCCAAATATTAATTTAGGAACAGGAAAAAAAAAACAATCCCAAACTCTTAAGCTACTTCTTGTGTGTGACTGTTTCTGTACTGTGGGTCTGTTCTAGGTTAGTGGAATCATTTACAGGATCTGCAAATTTTCAGTTGTTTTTCCAGTTTCTGACTGCTTGAATTGCTTAAACCCAGAGTGATACATTGGAACATTAGGAGAAGAATCTTTATGACACAGCACAACTGCCTTCTTATTAATCTTTTTTTAAGCTGATATATTTTATTTAAAAGCTAGAAAATATAGATATTGATTCTACCAAAGATACATACTACTAATTCTCAGCAGAACAAAACCAACGTAATTTAAAAAAATAAATAAAGCATAGTTGTCTTAAAGATTTAGCAGTCTTTTTCAAATTCATGTGTTCTGACATCAGATCTTGTGTTCTGAAGTTTAAGTTCAAATGGTGCCAGTGAATTTTTATATGAAGGGAAAATGCCTATTTGTTAATCCACTGCATTGCTTTTCTTCTTTTTCCTTTTTTATGTTTTTACAGACACAATTCAACTCTTACTGTTACCCCTTTGCTGCTCTTCTCTTTGTTGCCATTCTAACAATGTGAACTACATTGGCTTTGCTTATCAAAGGAGAAGGAATGCAAAAATAATAAAGAAAGAGAAGGAACTGTAATGGAGAGATTTGGCCTCTACTTTGTCTTAGCTGTTAAACTGTTTTTAGCGTTTTTGTTAACTATTTGCAAAGGGAAGCATTTTCTACAGAGGATAATTAATTTCAAGAAGAATGTCTTGAGTTTTAAGAATAAAAATGTCTCCAAAAGAGGAGATAGTCAATTTTATACAACGTCACAACTCTCCAACATTTGGGGTAGTGACTCTTCTTGTTTTGTTAGAACATTTGAAACTAGCAAGCAGCCATTGTTTCTAAAGACTGAAGCATTCATGTGTACTCCTATTTTCTTTTCCTTCATTTTTAAAATAGCAAAGTCATTAAAATTGTAAATATTTTGTTGCTTGGATAAGCATCTTCTGGGAACTTTGTATCTATGGTATATAATCATAGAATTTTATATTTTCATATAAAGGTAATTTTTTTCTAGTTTCACCTCCTTCCTAGTTCTGTGGTGGCTATGTGAATACATACCTTCTGTGTACTGAGGTAGTGAGACACCATCATCACATTCCAAACAAGATTTCCACACGTGTCATTTCTTTGGGGCAGTGATTGTGAAAGTTGGATTTTATTTTATTCCATTGTCAGTGTGTGCAATAGGAATTAGACTTAGCCAGTCACTGGATACGTTTGTCTCATTGATCCATTCAGACAAAAAAAATGTGGTGTTTGGTTTGGGGAGAGGGTGGGAGGGAGCATTCTGAGGGAGAATTTTGGTTTGGTTTGGTTTTTGTTTGGGGGTTTTTTGTAACTTGAAGAATCTTCTTTTTGTTATGTTAAACTATATCAAATCATTCTATTATAGTGTTATTTAATATGTAAATTGTATTGCTATACATAAAATAAAGTATGGTTTTTGATGTATTTACAGACTTCTTCCTAATTTGCATCAAACACACATACAGAACAGATGCACGACTCAGTATTTCATTGTCCCAGGCGTGCAGGAAGAATGATGAGATCCAAGGCCTGCTTTAATTAGATCTCAAATTTCCAAGCAGGACTCAGCTGGGAACTGTCTCTCAGTCACTTGACAGCGGAGATTGTTGTCCCTTTCTTAATTGTCTCCGATTGCAAGAGAGCTGCTGGTGACCCCCTTCCCTCCACCCCTGGGCCCCCCCAGACTGGTGTGACCATCCATGTCCCTTTTGGAAGGGGCGTTGTCTCTGTTCAGAACCAGACCTCAGCGCCTGAGCTGTATTGGGTGCGCTCTTGCGAATTTTGGTTTATCAGCAAGTGTCTGCCTGGAGGAACACGGGATTCCCCCAAACCACTGTCGCCTGATTCACTGGGGTAACCGGCATCTACTCACTGCTCACCTAAACACAGACCCGTGGTAGAAAAAGCAAAAGTGCTTGTGCTCAGCTCAGGCAGACTGGTAGGGAGAGACGGATGATCTAAATCCTCAAGATAGAGCCCCAAATATTCCCCATAGAGCACATTACTAGCTGTACTTCCCTGCCACACTGGAGCCAAGAGCTGTCATTGGAACAGGCACCGGTTACACCATCGACACTCGGTGTTTTGCAACAAAACCTCGACAGCTCCACGTACCACCTCCTGTGGTGATTCTGCACTGAGTGCATATGTTACTTTTTTTGTTGCTCTTGTGGGAAAACCGCTTGGGTTTGTGGATGCATCCTCGTTCAGTCCTGCTGGCAGCAGCCCGCCATGCAGTCACCTGCTCACGCTGGGGACACAGCAGCTGCCGGAGCCTCCAGAACCAGGGCAGCACCCTGGCAATGTATCACCACCCTGCGCATGGACAAACAACATCCATTGCTGGTTAAAATCAATACACTGTACATCTACTGCCTTTTGTGTTGCTGCATTCTCACCTGTAAGGTCCATATTCTTGTTGACCGGGGACTCTGGGAGCCTGGGACTCTAGTGGGGACTGCGATTAGTGTGACAGTGCAGTGCCAGCAGTCACAGCCTGCTGACTCCTGCAGAGCCCCTGACTTCTTAGTATGGGAAGGCTCCTCTGCCCAACTTGGCTGCCCTGCAGCCAAGGAGAAGACAGCAGCCCCTGCACGCACAGGTAGGTGGGTACACAGTGCTTTGTAACAACAGTCTGGGTTAAATACCCTGCTTAAATACCCCTTGGAGTGCCTGAAAGATGGAGCTGACAACAAGCTGAACCTGAGTCAACACCACCAGCTGCAAGAGAAAAGACCAACGTGAGCCCAGCAGGTCTAAACCGGACCAGGTAAGGAAACCCTTCCAGCCTACTCACAGCAGGTTCAAAACTGTCTCTTGTAGGGAGGGAGAACCACGCAGGAAGAAAATGTCACCCCACTAGAGACAGGCAAAAGGAGAGCAACAGGAATGGTCAGCAATCTGGAAATCCTCTGTGCAAAGACAGGATGAACTGGGATGCTGCCTAGTGAAATGCAGGAGAGGGATGCCCTGGAGAGGCAGGGGTGGAGGAGAGGCTGTGGGGCTTGTCTCCTGATGTTTAAAACACCACTCCTAAAGGAAGGGTGTAGTCTTCCTGCATCTTTGGTAGATACGACAAGAAACAGAGCTTGAACAGCTACATGGAAGGTAAGAGTTGGGCAGCGGGAACAACACCTATGACAGTGATGCAACGAGGATCTGTCTGTAGCAGCTACAGAAATCAGGACAATCCAAGGCAGCCCCTTAAATGAAAAACTGCACTTTCATTAGACAGCAGCAGCTCTGAGGTGGAGTTCCCACCCTGCCACCAGCCAGACCATCACGTATATGCACATAGAACACGCCAGGCAGAGCTCACTGCGGACACAGGGTGGCCGTTCTCTGATTTACCCTTGCCTTGAGCCAAGCCCAGCAGCAGCCCCCAACACTGCAAACCCTATCACTGTTCTGGCAGCGCAGCGTTTGAGTCCCTGGCCCTCCTGAGCCATCTTGGTGAGCAATGGAGGCAGGAGCGGAAGGCAGGAGCAGAGGTAAAGCCCTGGAGAAAGTGTTTGGATCCTGTGCATGTGCTGGGGAAGGGGTCTGGCTGAGACCTATATGCAGTGGAAACATGTAGCAAGTAGTTCCTTAATGGTTTGGCAGCAGATATATGATTTACCAACACTTCCCACTACTAACAATATGCCTGAATTAATTGGTGGTATCAGGAGATCCCAACTTTTTCTGTAATAAATAGCTAACGAGTTCAGCCTTCAAGGCTTTCAGAGGCTGCCAGCAGTCGTGTTAAGCAGGCACAAATAATAGCAGCATTTTTATTAAATGGATTCAAATGCCAGAAGGTCTGCTTTCAAGACCTTTCGCAACATAAAAATAATTTTGATCAATGGTTTTGTCCCAGTCCTATTACTTAGCCACTTCAAGATCCGTGAAGCGCTTCATGCACCGAGGTGTCACCCCCACCTGCTGGCAGCTGCCTTATTGATCACTTGTGGTTTCTGTTTCCCCTTTGCTGCCAATCAATGTTTTTGATGTCTTTCTGACTTTGTCATGCTTTAGGAAGCAACACTTCACAAAGCAATCTTTCCTGACACTTTGTTCAATTAATCTGACAGTCATTGGGCTCGCTTTTCTTTTCCAAAGTTGTTATCTTCCTTATGTCTCAAAATCCTTGTTTAGGATTTGATGCCTGCTTTGCTGGTGTTTCATGTTATGTTTTTGGATTTTGAAAAGATTCTGCATTCCAGTTCCACGTCTCTTGTGGGAGCAGTTTCCAATATTTCATATTTCACTGTCTTTGTCCATAAGTCATGCTTTCTGTATGGTTCATAATTTCTGTCACTCCCAAATTCAAACAGTGTTGGTCATATGTCCTATATCACAGGATATTCTTGCACAACATCTAATCATAAATACTTTTTTTTTCCTTTATCTAAGGAAATGCTGAAAGAGAGAGTTTCTGAGACAACATCAGAAGAAAGCCAGAAGGTATGTGTGTTTTGTCTTGGAAGGATAGCTGTACTGGCTGGAAGCCCAAGGCTTGATAGAAGGGAATGTGGCACAACCCTCCACCAGCTGTTTTGCTGTTTCTTTATGATCTAAAATGATGCCCCATCTGAAAGATGGGGACCAGGAGGCTTTGATTGCACAAGCTCCTATGTAATGTAGATGTTTTTCTGCATCATTTAGGCTCTATGGAGCTTTCTCTGGGTCCCTTAGGGCCTGGTGCCTGTAGCCAGGAATGAGCAGAGCACTAAAATTTTTCCTACACATTAATCTGGCGTAGGATGGGTTTGAGACAGTTGATGGCTTCTTTTGGTACTGCTCCATAAAATGTATTGCTGCTCTGGCCACAGGTACCATACCTATATGGAAGGCAATGTGCAGTCCTGTTAGCTGGTGTCACAGTAGCCCTCACAAGATAGACCTGGGGGAATGAGACACTAAGGCAACAGAGGGACCCTCCACATAAAACCCAGACACTGTAAGAAATTTAGTACAGATTCTTGAAAAATATTTTCACACCCTAATAGGGAAAACGTGGGTTCTCATCCACCCTTCACACAGACCCACAGTCCCTCCCTGCACCATCCACTGCCCAGCTCCTTGCCCCATCTCCATGTGCTGTTACAGAGCATGTCACAGCTCCAGCAACTACTTGGGTAGAAACAGCAATAACATCTGACCAGCCCATTTTCTATTGATTTACACTAATGTCACACTGGGTGAGCTATGGGCTGTGTGTGGGACATACATGAAGGCTTGATAGTCCGCTAGAGTAAGAAATCACTGCGCCTCACAGTCACTTCTGGTGGTCAGCGTGTTCTCCTCCATTGGCTGAAGTGCTTCCTTCACACAGACTTTTAGTGAGGCAGGAAGTGCCAACGACAATCGCCATGAATTTTGTAGAATGAGACTTAAGGGAGGGAGAAATCTATTTCAAATAATATCCATCTGGCACATGGCACAGCAAGTGCTGCAGTTCAGCACCCGCGCTGCGATGCTGCACACCCTGTCTTTCTGCGAGAGGGGAAGGCTGCAATCCTCTTGAGTACCGTGCTGAGAAGGAAAAGCAAGAGCTGACGAGCTTGATTGCAGGATGAAATGAGATCTTTAGCATTCTCTTAGCCAGTGCATGGGAGGAAAATTATGATCTTTTAAAGAAAGCCTGGCTGTTTTCTCTCTGCAAAGGGATTCCTACGTGGTGCACAAGAGGGATGGAATGGGGGTGTCCTGCATGTACTAGATAAATGAGCAATTTTCTGTAACATGGTGCTTATCAGGTTTCATCAGCAGATGAATAGAATAGAAGAATAGAAAAACAATAAATTGAGGCCTTCATTACATGCAGCCTGATAGGACACAGCTTTGCCCTCCAGGAATTTTTCCCAACAAACAGGCTCGAATCAGTAACGTTATTGGCTCAGTGTCAGAACTGTTGGACAAACTCTGAGTCTGATCATCAGATGAACATTCTAAGATGTAGCTTTAATTTCAAATACCACTTAATGTCATTTAAATTAAATATCATTTCATTCATGACATTGTGAATTGACATTTGTAGAGAACATTGGGTTGCAGAACATCCAGCATGTTCAAATGCCACGGGTGACTGTGACCAAAACAAGCTGTTGGCTATTGTAGCTGTATAAAAATAGGTGATGCAGAATAAAAGGGTTAAGCTATTTAACACTTTCTTTAGTTATGTATAGAAAGGTTATCACACTTTGCCACTAGCAAAGAATATCCTTAATTTTGCTTAATATTAGCCTTCCAGCTGAAAACTACCATTAGTGGAGATGAAACAATAATAAAAACTCTCAAAATTTCAGTAACTTAGGTTACGAAAGGCTCTGCCTTCTGAATTTTAGTGCTTTAAATAAGCTTCTTTATTACTTAAATCCAATTTTCTAGATAGCCTCTTTGAGCCTGTTAGACTTACATTATACCTTTGCCTGAAAGTCTTCTAGTGACCTGTAAATTGATTGCAGCCTGTGAAATTGGCCATAAGTAAATCTTTGCTCTTTTTTTACCCCCTATTTTCTTTTTCTGTAATAAAAAGGATGCAGGTGGCTTTTCTACTATCAGGCTATAGATCCTATATGCACTTCAGAAATGCTATTGACCTCCTAGTAATGATGTAGCTCCCAAAATCTGTACCAGTGGGCTCTTACATGAGGAAGCCAACAGCATCCATTGATAATATATAATATATATAATATAGAACAAAAAGCTTAAATTCTTCTCAATCTTTGCTTTTTGTCATCAGAAATACATTTGCAAGAGGCAGGGTTTTATTCATCTGATAGGTTTACATATCTCATAGTAGTCTAGTCTGTAATGTATTTGGAAAGAATGAGGCTCACCACAAACATACCTTATTGGTTTCATGCAGGACATGGGTATAAAGATTTTTACATTTGTTTAGCTCATTATTTGTGTTCACAATTCACAGTTGTTAAAAAATGTCATATATCTTGCTTGTATTGTAGCAGTTCCACAATAGCAGAGTGCCACAGCCAGCTCTCGTGCCATTGTTTCTTCATAACGTTCACCCAGTAAACTGGGAGGCTGTTTTATGAGCGTGTTAGGAAAAATAACTAATTCAAGCTAACCTGGTCAGATGAGCAGAGTCCTATTGCAACACAACTTTCTGCCAAAATTCTTCTCCTAATTCCCCAGCTTGAGTCCTGGGCATCTGATCAGCCAGGGCTCAGCACCTTCCAGTCCCCAGTAACGATCAATGACTGGTCTCTGATTCATCAACTTTAATAGTTTCTGAAACACAGTGTTGTGCTGATATCCACAGGAATCGGGAAGATGAAGTATGTAACTGCCCCAAAAATATATTGAGCTGGAGTTTGTCACACAAAAGGTATGACAAAAAGAAAAAGAATAAGCTCCAAAATGACAAGCAAAAAGAACACAGTGATTTAATACAAATGGTATAAAGTTGTTCAAATTACACCAAAGTTCGCAAACAATGGATGTTAATAGTTCTTCTGCCCATGCTTTTTATGCCTTTATTTCTTTCAGATGATCCCTGGAAAGACATGTTCATGTCACTGCATGTAACAGGGAGGAAGACCACAATGATCGCAAGGTCACAGACACATGGTACAAAGTGTTGACCCAGCCCAATGCCCTTCTGGTGGTTTCCAGTTTGTTTGACAAAGTGTTTTGGGGAAGCTGTACCCCCACAGACTTTACACCACATGAGGAAACTCTGTTCTCTCATAACTGGCACAAAAAACACCACTTTAAGTGCTTTGACCAGGTGTTTTTTATTAACAAGCACTTAATCACAGCCTCAGCAATGAAAAGCCCTGGGTAGGGCGGATGTTGTCTTGAGCACACAGCCACCCCTGCCCAAATTTTCTGCCTTAATCATCTCTCTCTTGTCTTTCTCTGACTACACAGCGGTCCCTTTCCAAAATAGAAAACAAAGTCCTATTATGTTATTTCCTTCTTACTAAGTCCAAAAAGTGTGTCCTGAAAAGGTAATATTAACTTGGGCAATTGGATTCTTTGCCTTTGGAGCTCTTATTCCATATTCTGCCTGCACTTATAGAGACTTCAATCTTTATTGATTTTTCTGTGCCACCTCTCAGCATCCTTCCTAGGCAGCATGATGCATTAACTCTCCATATAATGAATATTCCTGTTTGGTTCTTTACTCTAAAATACACCCATCTCTCAATGAGATTTCAACACTTTGCATTGCTGATTTTCAGCTGCATGCCATAGCCCTTGTTTTTCACAGGTTGGGAACACTAAGAGAGTCCTTCAGGTCTTGCTTTTAAGAAGGGGAGGGAGGAAAGCCTTTATATTTTTTAGACTAGTTCCAACAATGAAGTTATTTAAGTTATTTTCCACCTTGCAAGAAAGCTACCTGATCATGATATTGTTCCTGCCTTTTAAACTAATTTTATTTCAATATGGTACATTTGCAGTCATCATAATCCTATTGTTGCATGTTATTCCCAGTATAATGACTGAAAATGCTATTGCTTGGGGGAAAGGGGTTTGTTCTAGTTTTTGTGTGGGTTTGGATTTTTTTTCTGTTTAATTTTGTCTGCTGCTATAGTATGAGAAGATAACCCAATTTATTCACTGCAATCCTTCCTATCCATTCCTTTGTTGACTTAAGTTGCTGGTAAAGGATACAAGGTGCTTCTACAAAGCAGTATGAGGAAAGACTTGCAGTTATTCCACTAACCACAGGCTGCACCCAGGCTGCTGAGTGTCTGTCCCAGCCGTAGTGCAGAGCAGGCAGCGTCCTGCGGTTCAGCTTCTCACAGGACATGAGAATATACATGCAGCTGTAAAGCTCTATAGTCACCTCCACCATGCTGGGTTCAGAAAACAGTGGCACTAAATCCATAGCCTCTCCAGGGTGGCACCTCCACAGCACTGGGGACACCATCATCTTCCTGAAGTGAATGGCAGCAGAGCGCCAGGTTAAAGAATTCCAGATATTTTATTTCTACTCTTAACTTCTCACTGGATTTTAAAAATTTAGTTTCAACTTGTGTAAAATGGATGATGTTCAGTTTCACACCAGGTCATTACAACTATTATAGCTTCCATCCTCTCTTCCCAAAAACACTAGTTAGAGTCCTAGACTCGAGTGAATTTAGAAAGCAATGAGCTTCAGAAAAGCAGACTTTCAGCCTTCTTGCAATTGCCATTTTTGTGTTAAGCACAGAAACCCCAAAGTCTTTCTCAGAACCTGAGATCCAAGGTGGGTTTGAGGTACTTAGTGACCAGGTTGGCACAGGAGGCCACTGCCCCCTTTAGAGCCCCAGCTTTCCACCGACAGTTAGGGAATACGATTGGATTGACATGGAATCGCTGTTGCAGAGGGGTGACTTCCAGAGGATGTCACTTCTGAGTAACCCAGCTACGTGTACAGCTGCTCTGTGTACTGCTGGGACAAACAGTTTCTTCAGGAAACCATCATTGCCTCTGCCCAGCTCAAAACCTGGGCTTCCTAACAATGCAACAGTACAAGAAAAAGAAATCCCTCTCTTCTTGCACTTGAGTTCTAGCTGACCTATTCCCTATTTACAGAAGGATCTTGTCATGAACAAGCAAGTGCTGAAAGACAAAATAGTATTGAAAAAGTGATCTCATATTGTATGCCCATTATTGCCACATTTTAGATTAAATTTCTGTTTATAATAGTTAGTAAGAATGAATAGATATTTACACAAATAGGTCTCAATTGTTATAGGCGATTAGAGAGTTCAGCAAGTTGATTATTACTGCAATAGAGCATTATCTGCTGATGAGCTTGTAACCCATGTTATTCTTATCTGTTAGGTGCTCGCATTATCTATTAATAATTTATAAACTAACCTCATTATAAAGCTGCAGTATGGACTGTGACAGACTACAGCCCAAACAGGCAGTACTTGGGCACTAAGAAGTTTCTCTGTGCAGCTAATCCCAGCTTCATTATGCATTCCTCATTTAGATTTTATCACACACTGTTGATACTCTGGAGGGCTCCACTTCTTCCTAAGACATAGTTATTATATCAACAATCCATGTACTGCATTTCCCCACGTGGCATTTGATGACTGTGGCAGAAGCTTCGCTCTTGCCGTTGTATCAGTGTAGACAGATTTGGGAACAAGACCAAGAGTCTGCAAATAGTCAGCGGGGCTCTAACTGGGTTGTGAGTGTGAGCACAGTGGTCACAACAGTCACTTTCCAGCACCATCTAAACAGCAAGTGTCGTGGTTGAGACGGACAAATGACATAGACCAAGTTCTTCCCGGATGCAAGTAGTAGTTGCCATTTATTGCCACAAGTGCATTTTTAGACAGTTTTACCAGTTCATGGGTCTCCTCACTATTGGTTACAAGTTACGGCAGTAACATCTCATTGGCTAATTTTGCTATCATCAATGTTACTCTTCTACTCCATCCCTTCTTTCTCACGGGTTCACCTTAATATCTCCACATACTCCTTTACTCCCATCTTTCTCACGGGTAAACCTTAATATCTTTAAGGCTAATTTCTGTTCCCATGCCCTCCATCAGGGAATCCACGGACCCACCGTAGTCCCCCACAAGCAAGCCAACATTTTTTACAAAAGCCTCTGTACTTGGATGTTTTTTGCCAGTTCTCCCTCACAGGGTGGAATGTAAACACTGACAACCATGAGCACTCAGCTGCAGTATTTGACTTTGTGAAAATTAATAGCAAAGCTGGAAAGAGTAGGTTATTCACCAAAAAAAAAAACCCCAAAAAACAGAAAGAGTAGCATAGCCATTCATGGTACACACATGCTTGTTAAAATCCATTTTTCTGAATTCATGACAGCACACCTTTCCTCGGAGCCCCTTCGGGCAGGAGACACTTTCAGGAAGTCCAGGAAGAGCAGCTGGTCTGGGCAGATTCTCAAGGCAAAAATCTGGGCTTTACTGAAGCCAGTGGCAGAGTTCATTCTGACTTTAGCGGAGCCAGGATTTTACTGTCACCTTATCACTAAATCACTTGGCTTTCATTATTACTGCCTATTTTCCTCAGCAATTTTAGGCATATATATTTCAGCCTTCTGACACAGATATTTATGATGAAGAGTAATTATTCTGTTGTAGTAGTATCCTGGGACCTCAGCTGTGGACCCATGTGCATCATCAGTAGCAGTGTGTGGATGCATAATAAAGAGATAGGTTTGCTCATTATTTATGTATGGTGCTCTCTACCTTACCCTCAGACATTTATGCAAAGGAGTTTAAACTGAGGAGTAAACACGAAGCTGTGGATATGATCTCTGACTCAGGATGTGCCTGGTCTACAGACTGTCAGAGCCTGGTAAGAATTAACGTGTATTGTGCTTTATCACTTCCCCTGGATATCCTCTATTGTCCCTTCTTAGAAATAGGATACAGTATGAATATTCCAATCCTACACTCTCAGTAATATGGATTTTAACTGCCTGTGTTATGTTGAGAAGATCTGTCTGGAACTTTAATGTTGTCGTGGCAAACAGATCTGAATCCTGCAACCTGACTGCAAATGGATGGTTCCTTCTAAAGCACTTAAATGACATGTGCCTTATTTTGGGGGCTTTGTAGAATATTTTGACAGCATAAAAATAATTATGCCAACTTAGTGTTTCCACTGAGATTAATCTAGTTTTCAGATGTATTTTGGCCTAGAAAGTAGCTAGTAATCTAACTGCCTTTTAGAAATTTTACTCAAATAATTTTCCCAAGCCACATTTATTATAAATCTCAATCTCGTGGCTGTGAGATCTTTCATTGTCTCTCTTCTTCCTCACTCCCATATCATGCTGAGTCATTTTCTAAAACAAATCCAATTGCTTTTCTATAAGCAAGTGGATGAAATCTAAGCACACACTACACCAGGAAGACAAGAAGGAAGACCCATGTTATCATAACTTCCCAGCCTTCCAAGAGTTGTATTTCCTTGTGGTTTTCCAATCAAATGCAATGAGACCAACCAACCAAACACTCTCAATAAGGGGGAAGGAAAACCTTGGGTTCTTTTTCTCCGAACTTGTGTGGGCTTTGCAAACACATGGTTCATTTCAAGATAATTTCTTATACAGGGTCACTTATCAGGCTGAAATAGGAGCCTTTAAGTTCTGCAGTAAAAGCACTTCAGCTGGGAAGAACAAGGCGAGAGGTCAGAACAAGGTAGAGAGCACATCCTTAGATGGATATTTCCTTTCTGCCCTATTCTAAGCACTAGCAGTTAACGCTCTCTTAGCTGAGAGGAGTAAATTCCACAGTATTTGCTGTTTCCAGTGCACGGTGCTGCACAAGTTGTGGTCCCAAGTACCTCCTGCTGTACATTGTACCGGTGACTGGCAGCCTTTGAGGTTTCCCTTGGTTTGAGTGTTATGCAGAGCACAAAGGAGGAGGAAGATCAAGAGCAATTAAGTTGTTTTTATCACAGAGACACTGGTGTGAGGTGGTGTGGGCTGACAAAGTGGGGCACCAGCTGCAGCTTCTGGTCAGCATGGGCGGTGGGTGTTGGTGTGGGCATCATCTGGTTTGCTGTGTGGGCTCTTCTCCACTCCTACCACCCCACCAGCTGAGACTGAAGGCACATGGAAAAGAGCAGTTAGCTGAAGACCCAAAAGCAATGGATTAGAGCTGAAATCATTTAAAATTGCTCTTTTCTGATACACTTTGGTTCTCTCTCATATTGCATCCCTAAAAAGACTCAGTGACTGAATAGTTCCTGACTTGTATAATTCCAACTTTGCTGTCCCAAATTAACTGTCTCTCTTTTTTTTTTTTAATACTCAGTTCCCTTTTAGAATGAATTCTTTTAGTTTATTTTCTTCATCTGGTCTCTAATTTTAAATGAATGTTACTCCTAATTGTATACTATATCTACAGTGGGAGGTGTGCCCTAAAAATTACTCCTCTAGTGTCCAAAAGTGCTTGATAAATAATACTCAGGTTACACTGAAAATGATTCTTTACTGCCAGAGATTACAATTTTGGGAGGTACTGTCAGCATCTCATGGTGATGTACCTTGCTACCTTCAGCATGCTGTGTGGGATTTAGCCCATGGATCCCAACAACGTTTCCATGATCTTTCCTACCAGTAACACCCACAGTCATACATGAACAGAAACTAACAACCATTTCTTCACTCTGTTCTGCAGAGACAACAGTCCCTTCTCAGAGTCTGTAACAGTCTAAGCCAACTCAAAAGTATATAAAAGTTATTAACTACATTTTTAAAATAGAACTGAGGAAGCATCATTTTAATCAGCCCTGTTTGATTATTCCAGTTGGCACAATGTGTAAAAAGGTATCACAAATTATTTTGAGAGATTAGCCAATTACAGAGAGCCATTTCCAGCGAGGAAATTTAAGGCATCTCACTAACAGTTTGATTTATACATCAGTCCATATTTTAGCAACAGGTCGCTTGATTGCTTATATAAACTGGTTTCATTTCACTTGCTTTAAATACAGAAAAATGGTAAGTAAAGCAGCTCTATGAATAACAGAACCAAGGAGCCTGATTTCCTACAGCTTTGAGTTGGTAGGAAACAAATTCTACATGGACCCTCTGACATCTGGCAGGTGGTAAATTCTCCTGATAGCCTTTCTTTTCTCCGGCTAGCCATCAATTTTCACAAAACTTTTAGAACTGCAGTGTTTTGGGGACTAGTAACCATGGTGCTGAACTTGGCTGCAAATGGTTAACTTCAAAAATTACTGAAAAATTGAGACGCAAAAAATATGTGTATGCATGTGTGCACAGTTACACACACATAGAGCATGATCGCATAAGCCTCACTTAATTAGAAAAATATGCTCTTTAAAAAACTGATATAAACTGCTGTAAATCTACAGCTTTTGCCAGTCATGTCCATTTTCAGAAACTGAAGAGCTAACCCTCAATTGATATCCTTTTGTGATATGGTTTAATTAGGAAAATAAATTATATTCCCAAAGGAAGGTCATTCTTCTCATTCCTTGGAATAAATCTCTTTTCTCCTTTTTCTTATTGAACTTATTGCTTCATCTTTCCAAATAAAATCTCCTTTACTATGTTATTGCAAAGCTGAAACATAAATGACGGAAAACCAAGTGTTGACCCTTTTCATGTCAATGGCAGCACTGACATTTTTACCCAGTTATTTTAGAGCCTGGACTCTATAGTGCTGTCCATAGCTCTGATCACAAATAGAGCCCTATTCTGAGAATGTTGTTAGAACTTGCTGTTGTTTTAATATTTTAAACTGACAGCATTTGAAAACCAACTTGAAAGCTAAAATTTAAATTCACCTGCCTTTCTGTGCCTCAGGCTATGAAATAGGTTCAGACAAACATCCAACTACAAATCACAGTGATAGACGTTTACATTAGGAAGCCTATGCAGAGAGAAAGATCTTCACAACACTAAGATATTTTGTTAAAAAGTCTCTTTCCAATGCCTGAATGGTGCAGCAATACTGTACACACCTACAGAGCAGTGGTGTCAACTGCAAGCAGGCTGCACAAGTTCTGCATTACACAGTTTATTGCCCATTTTCCCTCCGCGACACTATTCAGAGCCAGAGGCACAGAGCAGCAGGTGAGTTGGAGCTTTAATTCCTGGGTTTTCTCTCAAAGACGACTAGCAGCTGATTACAATGTTGATGCTGGTGGTGTGATTCTGCTGGGAAAGACTTGCTGTTGGAAAGGCTCCATCAGGCTTCCCTTGGAAGGTCAGGCAGAAAGCCACATTGCAGACTCCCAGCCACAAACTGATGAAGGTCTGTGGGAAAATGAATCCATTTTCTTGCTCTCCCTCCCTCTCTATCCTGTCTAGGAGACTGTCCAAAAGTTCACTTGTTTGATGCTTAAGCACTTTCCTCAAACTTCTCTGTCCAAGAGAAGGTTTATTCATTATATGCATTTGTCCTTCTACTATCTCTACCTTTTTACTTAAAAAGCCTTTTTTTCTCTGATGTTAACACTACTCACGTATTAGTAGAAAACAATCAGATACTCTCTCTGCCTTTGTTTTGATAAATAAGACAAACATTCTAATCTCTTCTCACAAAACAAGCTCGTTCCACTATCTTGATCGTCCTAAAAGCTTTTTTTATACCTCTTCATTTTTCTTGAACCCAGGTGACCAGAAATGCACCATAACCATCACAGCTGCTCAAATAAGTGGAATGACCCACAACAGGCTTGCAAGGAGCTCAGCTGAATGACTCTCTCAAAAGAAAAGAAGGGTGAGGTAGTCTGGTTTTTTCCTCCTGCTGATCATGCTGAGAAAGGGGTTAAACTGAAGGACAGAGCATGTGCTGTAATTTGAGATTAGTGTGGATTATTTGTGTCCCTTGGAAGTACTCATTAATTATACTTTTATATTACATAGATAACCTTTGCCTCTTTCTGCTTCCCTTTCATCCATACAAAGCAAATACTATGCATTACTATTTATTCTTTACACAGTGTTATAAAACAAAGTTGATTCATTCTATGATACAGGGTTTGAGATATTTAGATTCTGTTTGCTTTTCTTAGATTTATGTGGTCACACTGCTTGCTTCTTTGTTTTTAGTATGGTTATTAATGTTCTAAAGCTTTTGGTACATTCTGTTGATATTCATTCATTCAAACTTTAATACATGTCCTGAAGAGAATTGTTTATCAAACCAGTGTTTTATGTTTCTAAAAAAATGTGATTTCTCTCCTAAAAAAAATAAAACAAAAACCACAACAACAAAAACCAAAACCCAATAACTAAATTTCATAGAAGCAAAATAGAGGAAAGAGATTGGGCAAAAAAATATACTTGCCTATGTTCTAAAATCTGCTATAGAAGCCACTTCTGAGGGTCTTCATTTCTGGTTACCTAACAAGATGCCATTAGACATTTTTTTAGCAGTGCTAAGTGCACTGCTCAAAATTATTTAAATTGCAGTTCTGAGCACTCAGCTGCTCTGAAAATCAGACCACATATGGGTCAAGTTGGTCATTTCCTCTGGATGAACACTTAGGAAAACATTGGCTTTAAGCGAGTTGGTTCAGACTATGAATCTACCCTGGCAGAGACGGGAACAGAACTCGGGTTTTCTGACTGACTGATCAAATGACTCGACTGTGCTATCACGAAGAAAGAGAGTTTAAAGAATGACTCTGAAAGGTTATTTTCACTGAATTGCTGAGTACATAAAATGTGTTGAAAGAAAGGGTAGAACTTATTGAAAGGGTTTCGAAATGGTTATATTTATAATCTGTTGTGTTAGGATTTTCAAGTCCAGTGTTCAGTGAAGCTAGACTGACAAATTTATTATAGTTATAAGGCTGAAAAACCTATTAGAAGAAATATAATAGAAGGTACATTTTTGTGAAGGTTTAACAGGAATTGAAACAATTCAACAAAAGACTAAATTTGGTAAGGGGAAAAAGTCATTTATTAAATCTTTCTAAGAAGATTGACCTTTCTCTAAACAGAGTGGAGTTTTTGTAAAAAAAAATACAAAGCTCAGCCTTCGTAACAACAACCTAGTAAAAGGTTTTATTAGAAACTTCTTGTGTAAATTCAGTTATTTTTATCGTAGATAAATGTTGGTGTTATGCAGTAAGAGAAGCATTGTTGCCTCTCCAATTTCTCTTATGGATTGAGGAAGCTCATAGTAAAAGCATTCAAAATCTAAACTGAAATAAAAAATTGAGCACTCCTGCTCAGGTTTGTATGGCAAAAAAACAGAGACACAAACTATGGGCTGAGAATTCAGCTCATAAGGAAGCTGCCAGAACTGTGAAGGTGGTGTTATTTCTTCCACTTCTGCTCACAGTAAAAGTCAAGCTATTAAAATCAGGCATCTTCACAGTCACATAAATGCATATATTAAAATTCAAAGTACTTTTTGCTTCTGTAGTTGTGTCATAAGACAATTTTAATGGAAGATCAGATGGCAATAGCAGTACGTACACTGGGTAAAAGTTCTAAGCTGACTTGTATATCACAGAATGTCAGGGATTGGAAGGGACCTCGAAAGCTCATCCAGTCCAATCTCCCTGCTGGAGCAGGAACATCCAGATGAGGTTACACAGGAAGGTGTCCAGGTGGGTTTGAATGTCTGCAGAGAAGGAGACTCCACAACCTCCCTGGGCAGCCTGGGCCAGGCTCTATCGTCCTCACTGTGAAGAAGTTTCTTCTCATATTTAAGTGGAACCTCCTGTGTTCCAGTTTGTACCCATCGCCCCTTGTCTTATCATTGGTTGTCACTGACAAGAGCCTGGCTCCATCCTCCTGACACTCACCCTTTACATATTGATAAACATTAATGAGGTCACCCCTCAGTCTCCTCTTCTCCAAGCTAAAGAGCTCCAGCTCCCTCAGCCTTTCCTCATATGGGAGATGCTCCACTCCCTTCAGCATCTTCGTGGCTGCGCTGGACTCTCTCAGTGAAAACAGACTAAAACTGAAGATGGTGTGTATCATCATCCCAGAGCCAGAGTGAACACAAAGTTAACCAGTCCAGTCTGGTCAAAGCGGTGTGTGAAAACAGCTGGAAGACTTTCAATAACTGGCAGTGCCTGCATGTGACAGATGATCAGACACTGATCAGATACATAATTCTAGGTACTAATCTGAGGAAGCTGGTTTCTCAAAGCTCCCCATATAGCCCACAGAGAAATATCCTTCTGGTCCTTCAGAGCAACTCAACGCTTAGCCTCATGCGCAGCCTCACACTCAAGGAGAACTTCTCTCTGTGCTGATCAGTCGGGGAGCCCAGGAAAATCATTCTTCTCATGGATAAATCACCTGATGTGCCTCTCTCACTTCATAGCCAAAAGGTGTGTTTCTGTCCCTCTTGTTCACATGCATCCTCTTGTTGCTTTCAGGAGGAGCATGGCTTGGTGTGCAGGGGAGGGAAGATGCAGCCTACGTGGGTAAGTGAAGTACTGCTTGTAAGATCAAAACAAAGCATCCCTGCTCCACACACTTCAAACAGGAACTAAGGATGGTGGTTCTCCAAGTGTTTGTTTTTATTGGGCTTCCTCTGTTCAGTTTAGAGAAAACAGACAACAGGAGTTGTTTGAAATAAAGCTCTAATTTACTATCCTTACGTGCTGAGAAGCAATTAGATTCAAGCTAATTACTGTAAATAGTTGTTATAATTGCTTGTAAAACATTCTACTACCTGTACATCTGTTAAAGTCAGTCAACTTTTTTTTTAAAGAGAAGGCTTAATGTTATTACTCAAGGGCCAAACTATTTTATTGAAATTTTCAAAAAGAAGTAGCTATACCATAGGAACTACTGATGGAAAGCACTTGTTTGGGCATGTTTCCCCTTGACAATACTGAGTGGGCGTATCACTAATCTGTCTCAAGAATTGTCTAGGCTAGTTTATATTTCACAGCTATATCTAATACCTAGAAAGACTGTTCCAGAATCTAAAAGAACCTTTCTCAAAAAAAAAAAAAAAAAATCACAGCTGAATACTATTTTCTTAGTTTTGTCCTATTTATTGCCTTTTTATCTCTCCTTGAAGCATAAAGAAAATATTCTCTTCCTTATAACCTTCTACTATAACCACTATGCTTTTCTTTGATGTTGGACAGTTTGGCCTGGCCAGATCCACAGATTTCTACCACACCCTCACAGGCACACGGACTAGTTCGAGTTCTACCACCTCTGTGCCCTCACACTCACCGCTCTAAGTTATTCCACTTCCCACGGGTCTTCCAACTCTTGTTCTGAACTTGACTCAACTATCTCTGGCTTGGACAATGATTTTTGCATCAGTTGACAGGTGCTCAGCCCATGCAGGTCTGTTGTTTGGGTTCAGGTTCACCTGAGCAGGTCTCCCAATGTCTGGAGACAACTGCAACAAGCATGCACAGATTGTTCCCATTAGTTTGGCCGAGCACACAGTAATGCATTGCTAATTTTCTTTCAACAAAGTGTGACTTCCACCCAGGTACCAGTCTTTCCCACATCAAGCACCCATAATCAGCTGTCAAATAACAAAATACAAACGCAGGAACAGGTTGTTGGCTTGTCCTACCATTTATGAGCTTCATCTCAGCTCTAATCTTACTTCGGAGAAGCAAACTGTTTGCAACCCTGAGCAGAGAATAATCTGGGATTTACCAACAGGGAGGGTGAAAGCAACTCCCTGAATATTGGAATACCAGAATTAGAGAAACCAGAAGTCAATTTTTGCGCTTTTTACATTTGACACTTAGCTTGTTGCTGTACCAGGAGGACATTTCCTTGCACGCCTTTGCCTTTTTAGCTTGTAACGTAAAGAAGTTTCGCACAGGTTTTGTGCAGTTGATTGAAATGCTGCTGGCTGCTTCTGCAGCCAATAGGAGAAACTGCCAGAACCCAAGGTGATGGCCACAAGCTGCTCTGGTGGCATTTCATGGCTCTTAGACTGTCCTGTAGGCCTGGTATATTTTAACAGTGGTATAATGTAAGAAATATTTATGAACAGATAGCCTTTGGACTTCTGAGTGGCTATTAAGCTACTACAGCAACAGAGGTGTACATCCAAAAGGAGAATAAAGAGAGAAGAGGAAAGCAAAGCAATCAAGAAAACCCTAAAATATATGCATTAGGAAAGAAAAAAAAGTTTTGAAGTGGTTTCTTATTTAAAAAAAAACCCTCCTTTCTTATTGTTTTCCCTTTGACATACTCCAGTTTTAAAATCACAATAGATAACAGCATTTAAAAACTGACATATGGCAAAAATTGGTACCAGTAAATAAAAGCACATAAAGCTAAATCGCACCATTCTAAATGTTACTAAAAATGACAACATAAAATACTAGCTATATAAACTACCCACAGGTGTGTAGCATATTACAAGCAAAAAACATATCTTGCAATTATAGGCCTACAGTATTTATTTCACTTGTCTGTAATTACATTTTATACATGTTTGTTTAGTAATATCAATCCAAGACATCATTTTGAGGGTATAATTAACTGCATGTTAGAACAGAATGTGTTTGACTGTTGTGTGTTGGAAGATTTAAGTCTTTGTTAGCTGTGTTCAAGTGCCACCTAGTGTTTTGAGTCATCAGTTTCACTCAGAAAACCCTTTTCTCGGGAATGGTCAGAGTAAAATCAAACTACAATGTTAAGAAAAACCTGGGGTCACAACGCCCGCATTTCACTGCCAACAGTAAATCCTTAATCCGTATTTAGGTGGATTACACGTGTGTCACTTCTACTGCAGACTACGACCAAGCAACAGAGAGACTACTCTGGTGTTACAGTGCGAACTCGGGGAGTAAATACAGATTCCACAGTCTCACAGTCTTGCATATTTTCAAATTTTTATACCAGTGATCCGATGGTGAATTCACATAAAGATATGGGTATCTAATAAAGATACAGTATCTGGGGGGGGAGCTTTTTATACAAACTATTGAATATTTTTATTCTGCAAGGCACACAGTATAACTAGAAACTGGGGGAGGATGCTGACACGCAAGCTACAATGAGGTGCCAGCACATTAAAATAGGCAAGAGAACGCCTTTCCCCATCTAAGTGACTCCTCTCGATAAAGCCCCACTCCTACAATGACCCTTGCTGACTGCAGGTGCATTGCAGATATAAGGAACCACCTATTCAAAATAGCCCCATACTGGGGACTTGTGGCTGTTACTAGCACTCTGTATTATTTTATTTTCTTTTTTTCCTTTTTTTTTCTTTTTAAATAAGTTTAAAGCTCACGTTCTTGACGAGTTAGGAACTGATCTAGGTTAGGTTGCTCTTCTAATGAAGAAAGAACATTAATACTGAAAAACTAAACGCAGAGTTTATAGCTCATTAGCTACGAACTTACAGTGTGTTTCATCCACTGTCACATAAAGCAGCCATTAAGAAATTACGGTTTCCATCATGTCTCTGTTTCTGCAACACTGAACAATTGATAGTATCTGTAGCTTAACTAAAATGCTCTTTGTATTCTCTCCACAAATAGCATATATAATGGTTTATGTAAACCAAACTCCAATTTGTCTCTATTCTTTCTGAAATTCATTAAATGCTACAAGAAAGATCACAGCCATTAAAGAGAACTGGTGTAGCTCAAAGTAGAATATACAAAATATTTAGGTTTTTTGTTAAATTTAGTGAGACCGTAACCGTTAGCTTTTCACACCACTAGAAATAACCAGAGACTCCTATTTCTTCATATCATGTATTGGAAAGTCTTGTCTTTAAATCGCAATGGTAAAAAACCACCAATATTTTAAGTACTATTTATCCTGGCTGCTGCACTAAGCAGGTGTAAACTGGCAAGTACATTAAAGAACTTCTACTTAATTATATGTCATTAAGTGAATTAATGAGCGTTTGTTGCAGAAATGTAAAATTGGAGAATGGAAATAAGTGGAACAGATAAAGAGCTGAGGAATCACAAGAAAAAACTTCTGATCAGCAGTAATAAAGGCTCGTAATGAGGCGTCTTAAAAGCTGGGATCAGAGAATGTTTAGAAAAATAGGAAAGTCAAGCTCTTTCAGAGCAGCTTTTAGAAATCACCTGCAGATGTGTGTAAATCTACCAGGCAACAACGAAGGAAATGAGAAAAACGAAATTTCAGCTGTTATTTGGCTTAGAATTGTTCGGTTTATGTTTTCTGTGAAGGACAGAACACTCACAAAAAGTGGCTTAATTGTGGCTTTTTTAAAAGGACATTTGGACAAAAATGTTAATTCAAAGGACTCCAGCCAGCCTCAGTAACTCCACACCTCAACCGTAGCACGTTCACTCTTCCAGGGCGTATTTGGCCTTCAGAGCCCACAAAGTTGAGCCAAACTATTGCCAAATCTCGTGTGTGTGTGTGTGTGTAGGGAAAGGGAGAGGTGGCTCAAACGATGGGTTTCCCCGCGGACGGCTCGTGAAACACCTCCGCCCCCCAGCGCCTTCCGCCCGGGCTGCCCCTCACAGGTAACGGCCGCTGCGCGAGACCACCCTGAAGCCGCGGCCCGCCCCCCGGCAACGATTGGGCCCTGCGTCCTCTCGCTCCTCCAATCCCAGTGAAGGAGGCCGATCCCGACCGCGCCTAATTCCGCCCACCGGGGCGCGACGAGGCCAATCAGTGCCTACGACTACGCTCCGCCTCTCCGGCCGTCTCCATGGCAGCGGGGTTGGCGGGGGGGGCGGAGGTTAAAGCGTCATGGATACCACGGTGGTTGGTTGCTTCACTTTAGGAAGCCGGCGAAGCTGCAGGTAAACTGGGTGTTCGTATTTATTAATTTCGCTTTCTGGCTTTCTTCTCCCTTAATTCTACAGAATGGTACGTTCCGACGAGCTCATAGATTCCCCCCTTCCCAATGGTAGGGCTAAGGGCGGGTCCCCCTGTGGCCGCTCCGCTCCTGCCTTTTCAAGGGGCGCCGGCCTGAGGGGGAAACGACCGGTCTGAGCGGGGAGCGGTCGTCTCGCTGCCTCCGGCCGCCCTTCGGTGCTTCCCAAGGGCTTCTGACGAGACAGGGGGCGAGCGTGAGGCTGCCGGCGGGACCCTGCCCGCAGCGGCCCGGCCCGCTTCACACCTTGGCAGCCGCCCGGGGAAGCTGCGTGTGAAGCGGCTGCCCCGCGGTGCTGGGGGAGGATGCTCAGGCCGGGTGCTTGTTTCTCGCTCCCGTTTGTAAGCTACGCTCCCCTGAAGGAAAGAGGTGCGTGCGGTTGTGCTCCCGGTGCTTTAGTTTCTCCCGTTGCCCGGAAAGGCCTGGCCTGGTGAGCACAGGCCTTGCCTGGTCTCACAAACAGGGTGGAGTCCCCCACAGAGGGGACGTGCCCCTTATTAAACGAAGGGGAAGCGTCAGCAACAGGCCAGTCGCATAGAAATATTTTTCAGAGCGTGGTGGAACACACATCCCTCGGATATGGGCTCTGCTGAAGTTGCGAGTGTGCAAAGTTCCATGGGAATCTCCTGACAGACAGGCCTTTCAACATGTTCTTACATCTTGAATGAGATCTTTTAATTCTACCACCCTTCAACATTGTGAATGCGTGACAGGGTCTTTAATTTTACTTATTGTGATGACAATGCTGTCACCTCTGAGGTGAAAAAATATTAGACTACAAAACACTATTGGACTATAAAACACTCGGCCTTCTGAAAAGTGCTGTAGAATCTTGATTTGTATGCAGTGGGCAGTTGATTTCCTTCATATCTCAAAAAAATCAGTAAGATGTAAACAAGTGGTATTTTCCATCACGTACTGCGTTACAGTACTGAAAAGTTGAGCTCAAGAAGTTTTCACTTAGTTTTTCAAGCACTTAAAAATTAAACTGGCGTAGTGGCTGAAGTTCCGTAGTTTCATCACGTCTGTGCTTAAACAGAGATTCCTATGAACAGGGCACTGTATCTGTGAGAGGCAGTTATAAATTGTTTGTACAACTGTAACAGCTTTGTGCTCAGAGTAAGGTGACAAAAGCCAGAAATCACTGATGTAAACAGTAATACACAGATTATGCAAGCACATTTGCATGTGCTGTTGTAAGCATCTGAAACTTGAGAAAACTTACTGCAAAATCTGAAACTTGAAAGTCAAATTTTAGTTCTCTCATAAATTATTAGAATACAGTAAGATTTTCCGAAAACATATTGTGAACCTTAGTAGTGCGCATGTTTTCAAAGCATAATTTAACAATGCCTTGTGGTGAATATTAAAATTTATAAGCAGGTTTTGCGTAGGTAGCTGATATATAAATATGTGCGCAACTTTTTAACGTGGAATTATTTAATGCTGACAAGTGTATGTTCATGTATGTCTTCGGAAGATTTTAATTTTGCTTGGCTTTCCTTTAATAGAGTGACAAAACTGGGGCAAACAACTGAAAATGTCATCCTATTTGGCTCAGGAGGTTCACCTTGCTAGAAGACACGAAGAGATGTAAGTAATGGTTCCGGCGCTGTGCCCTGTTTCCCAGCACTTCGTGTTGTGGTCTTGCGAGACCTCCCGTGCTGCACATGCCCATCCGGTGAACAGTGAACCTGAGCTCTGTCAGAGCACAGTGGTGTTTCAAAAAGGGGTTGGTGTTCCAGGAGGTGGCACTCTTCCTTCATGAACTACTGGAATTAGCATCCTTGATTGCCGTTAAAGGTATTCAGGTTGATGAGGTTTTTTTGACTTCCAATGTGGTGCTGGTTTAAGATTTCCATTGTTAACCTCCTGTCACCGTTAAATTCCTATTTGGGGAAGGTAATTGGATTCTCTCGCTCTACGCCTCAATTATAGAATTGCTTCTTTGATCCTCTGTAAACTGGGATTGTGAAGCAAATACAGTAATGATTCTGAAAAAATCTGTTTTTCTTTTAACAACTAGTGCTTGCCAATGAGCAAGAGTAGTACTGATCAAGTCACCCCAACCCACCCTGTCGTTCCTGTTCTGGGAGATTCAGTGCTTCTAAGCACCTTAGCATATGAGGGCTGCTGGTTTTAACGTTATAGCTTCGTACAAGCACAGCAGGTGGTGTCTGCCTGTACCTTTTCCCTCCCCCAGCACACCCACCCTACAGCCGGCTTAATTAGCCCCATAGTTTTGAGAAAACCGGCTAAGGTAAAAAGGTTATTTTCTAGCTCCTGAGCAAAATGTTCTACCCACTTAGCAAAATGTTTTCCTTTGTAGACTGTCTCAGAGATCAGAGCTGCTACAGCAGATGGAGACTTATCTAGGAGACAAAAAGACTAAAAAGACATGGCAAACTCAAGCAGCTGATGCAGCTTGTAAAAGGAATGCAGCACTTTTAAATGTAAGTTTCTACCACTACCAGGAACCGCATTGAAATGTCATGGTTATATAGGCTGCAGAACTTTAAAAAAAAAAAAAAGGGTGTTTGCTCTACTTATCATTTGAATTCTCCTATATGCACTTCCCTCTTCTGGAACTTGACCAAAAGTATTAAATTACAAGTCTTTATTACCTGATGGCATCACTACCTATTTCCCATGCCCTTCTTATATGAGCCTTGTGGTAGCAGCTGCTACTCTCTCTCTTTTTTTTTTTGAGTACATGTAGAGATGCAACACATGCTATTACATGTCTGCCTAAGAGAACTTAAGAGTCTGACAAGACTCAACACCTCTACACTCTGAATCAAGTTATAGGGATATATTTGGAAACAGGGTCTAACATATATGGCTTTTAGTCCAGGATAAGACCTATTCTTCCACTATGGTTGTGTGAAGTTGTGAAAGAAGTTCTCAGTTTAATGCTTTTCTTTAAGGAGGTGTAGAATGACTTCAAGAATCTTACTTGCAAGTCTATAAAAGCAGTGTTTGGTGTTTCTGGCTCTTCCTAGTGGTGATACTCTTAATAATGTTCATAGCTGTTCTACATATCTGTTGTCATATTTAGGTAAGATTTGTGTTTCATAGGTGAATTTAGCAGAAGTTTGAGAACGGGCAGTTAAAAATATCTAGGTTTGATGTCAGGGACTGGAATGTTAAAACCTCTTCTGGAACCCCTAGCTTAGGCATCTGAGTTTGAAGAGATTGCATTTGACCACTGATATGAGAATGCATTTGAAAAATGTTTGCGTGTTGTTCAGGAAACAGCAGAAAACTGTACCTCTTGTGCATTTTCTTTAAACTCTTACTTATTAGGGGTCCGTATTGCATGTGTTGTGTTCACTGAAACAGTAAATTTTACTCTAGAAAATGAAAATATTAATTCGTGTTGCCAATTTTTTTTTGTTTCTTCATGCAGAGCCTGGTTAAGCTTTCAAATGTTCAGATTTTGGGTGGGTACAATTCTGTTGCAGGTCCTCTTTGTATTTAAATGGAAGTTACATTTAGGGAGTGGCAGACAAGGCAGAACAGTTAATCAGGGATGTCTTCTCAGCTTTTCTGTAACAAGGAAGATTTTCCAACTTGGACTCTGATAAACTGGTGCATTCTGGTCTGGAGCAACCAAACCCCTCAGTAGTGGGTATAGGTATTAATAAAGTGTAGGTGCTTCAGTGGGAGGCTGGGGAGAAGTGGATGGTTTGTTTATTTTTTCCATAGTTCATGCTCCATTGATTTAGCAGTTTCAACCATTATGATTCCCATTTTCCATATGCATTTTATAATAGGTTTTTATTTCATAAATACAGTTTTTTTATAAATTCTCTGTATTTTATGAATGGATACTCAGTTAACATATACAGGCAAACACAATAAATGCAGGGTATATTTCTGCATACTGAAAGCTTGTTGTATTGGAAATGTTAACAATAGCTCAGACATATACAGAGTGTAAATATTTTTGCAGTTAAACAGATATTTGCCATCTTCTGTCACATCCTCAAAATTGTTCCTTTCAAGTGTCAAAAATGTTGGTGTTTGTATGGAAAAAAAGCAAAAACACATGTATCAAAACAAATTCTGTTGCAGGATAAAGTAACATAAATCATTTAAAATCTATTAATTTTATACTGGCTTTAACAGGCATGCACTCCTGCAGATGCTTTCTGATAAGAGAAGAAAACAGGCAAGAAAAAAAATCTATGCAGAATAATATATGAGAAGCTTGAAAACAAGACTGATTAATGTGCCAGCTTCAGAATATTGTTCCTGATACCAGGCACTGTACATTTCACAGTTACCATGTGGAGAGTTGTTGATTTGGCCTACTCAAAAATACATGGACATGATGAAGTGTTATTTTTTTATTTGCATTTTGGGTTTTTTGCATGTAAGCAAAATCAGTTGTTTTCAGTATGTGATCATAGCAAAAGATATTTTTCTTTCTGTGTGGTAGTTGATATTTATGCACAGGAAAGCATTTCAAAATTAATTTATTTTTTAATCAGTAGGAAGCAAGGAACAAAACATTTTTTTAAGTTAAATGTTAACATTACAAGCACTTGTTCAGCATTTTAACATAATTATCAGAGTATTTTCCTTGATGTCTTTAAAGAGAGACAGCAGATTAGGGAAATCTGTATCATTCAGTACTTACATAATGTTGCTATACTAAAAGCAGAAATTAGACTAGTATTTATAATCGAATTTATGACATTTCTTTGTCAGTAATATTTCCTGTGTTTAGAAATATGTGTCACTGTGCAACAGCTTATAACATGAAATAGAAAATAAAGAATATGCTAAATAGTAGTTAGTTTGGGGAAGGTAATTTAGACCAAATTTGCTTTCCTTCACAGGCATGTAATTCTAGGATTATTTAAGTGGGATTCTGGCAGACTGATATCAATATAAGTGACAGCTGAATTTGGTCCCCTAAAAGTGATGCATGTGTCATGCATTCCATTTTACCTCTGGGGAAAGGTCTTGAATTGTTTTTGTTCTAGTCCTTGTGGTTTTAGGGGAAGTGTTGTAAGATGCTCTCTTTTTTTTCAGTACTGTGACATATTAGATTTGCCGTTTTTTCCAAAGTAGTTTACACTGATGATATATTCATTTTTATATTGATGAGGATAATTTCTTTTTCACACAAAGCTTACTAGTTGTATAGACACACAAGAAGTGCCATCTAATATTTCAGTAGTTTCAGTTATTTTCTAAAGCACACTACACCTTCCAGCAAAAATTTCTTTCACTGTCTGTCATTAAATCAGTATTCTGAATGACAATAGACTGCACAACATACAAACTAGAGTGAGCAATGAAAAGACACATCCAATATCTAGGCTATGCCAAAGTGACCTTCTCTACTAAACATATATGCACAACTGCTGTCTCCTTTCTTGCCTGAAAGACACTCATTTCCCATCATCATAAACGTTCCAATGACTTAGCTGAGTACATAAAGAAATAATGATATTGGCTGATATTTTTCCTTCCTGTGAAAATTCCTACTGGAATTAGGAGAAAGGAATCAGAAGGAAGGAGTATCCTATGGAAGAATATGAAGTGAACATTACTGATTGATTCTTCTTTTCATTCTGGTGATAGCTTCTCCAGACTTGTTCTGAGCCATACTGATAGGAGCTTTGTTTAGTGCTATTTGGGGTCTATCAGTTCTAAGAGAGACTCCTCAGAGAAGCTCCTTGCTTAGGTTGACATTGTGACTTCAAATTACTTCCATCTTTGCTCATATTCTCCTTTTATGTTTGTCTCTTTTTGCTTTTTTCTCACTTGAAAAGAGACAGCCGTTTGCTACTTCTGAGGATTTGGATAAATCTGAGACTTAGTTTGCTCTTTCTCAGACATTTTTTAGCTTCCTACAAGCGTATGCACTTAGCTGTAGAAAAGGGAGAACAGTTTTGCTTGGATTAGATTTGTAAACATGTACAAGAGAACACAGTCATGCTGTAAAAGGAATTAATGAAAGAAGATGAACACTGAATTTCAGCTAACAGTAAGGCTGTTTTTTGCTTTTATTAATCATAATCTACTGAATTTGAGTAATATTTTCCAAACTAAACTTGAGTCGAGCGCTGCTTACTTATTGGTGTATTCAGATTGGCTATTATTCAATCCGAGTAATCAAGTTTGGGCTCTCTTGTGGATATGCTTCTCCAGAATCTCACTCTTCTTCTCAGTGGCAGTGGTGGTGAATATTTGGGAAGTCCCCTTGGGGAATTTCCTCTCTCATTTAGTTTTTCTGTTGTACTCTTCACACCCGCTCTCTGCTCCCAACTCTGCCATCTGCTATACTTTCTTTCCCCCTCCACTCTGTTCAGCTTTGGCTCCTTCACACCCCACTCCCACGTCCCTTTCTGTCTCTCTTCATCTGCCCACCACTCAATCTCTTCAATGTTTGGGTATGGAACTAAGCCCACGAGAACGGGTCAGGACTTTAAAGGGGGAGGGCGGTTAGTTTGGGGGGATGTTTTGATTTGTTCATTGCTGTTGTTTTTTGGTCGTTTCTCTTTTTTTCTTTCTTTTTTTTTTTTTTTTAATAAATTTATTTAGGCCTTTTTGAATCCAGCACACATCCACTGGACAAGCAGAAACCCAAGTGCTGATTTTTTTTTTTTGTAAGAAAGCTATGCGAGGTGCATTGTCATCCAAGTTTGTCTGGTGAACAGCTTGCTGCAGCTCTACATTTTTGTGCACATGTTATGCATGCATATTAGCAAGTCATCTTTGTCTTGAGGAGTAAAGATCTTGCACATAATTTGCCTAGTTACTTTACAGTTACACTAGCTAGAATACATACTTCAGTCTTCCTGCAGTACAGAGAAAACGATTCTGTTCGCCCTTATTTTTCCAAGTTTTAGAGAACAGAATTTAACTGTAATATATTCTTGTGTCTGGAAACAATAATGGTATTTTACAGCAACAGGCCTATGCGGTCATAAAGTTTATTCTTGTATCAAAAAAGTACAGCAAACATATTTAGAAACTGTGGGATGTTAGTCTAATTAGTACAAGCTGAATTTTAGAACGACTCAACTGAAAGATTTGAACTTCAGTGTTGTTATTTGAATGCTGTTTAGCTGTAATGAGTTCATTTATTTAAATGTCTTTATGTGAGTGTGCATTTTACTTTTAATGTTCCTACTTTGCCTGTGTTTTAGGATATACAAGCAGCAGAAAAAAAGCTGCAAGAAAGAGTGTATTTACTTCCACATCCTGATACTGTTAAGTTAGAAGTAAGTCCTGAAACTGTCTTTTTATTTGCTGTTTACCAACTATTTTGCTTTTTTCCCCCTGAAGCATGTTCTTAAAGTGAAAATAATTGATTTTAAAATCCAGTGACTGGTATAGCCAAAGGCCTGTGTACTGTGTAGCAAGCTGAACCTAAATTCTGGGGCAAGGTCCCTAGATTCTGGAGCATTCTGGTGGAAATATTTAGTGGCTTTCAGATCTATAGAAAATGCTATTTAAAAATTAAGTCAAATTTAAAAATAAATATTGTGAATATCAGAAGATTACTGTGTGTGCATCAGAGCTATTTAGTTTGTTTTATGGGTCATCCCATTTTCAGTTTGCCACAGATTGTCATCTTCATGTTTCAGGGTCAACAGTTTATCTGTATGAACAGAAAAAAATTACTTCTCAGAGTTATTTTGGGTTGTGTGGAAGCCTATGAAAAGTACTGTTACAGCAGGAACAGTCCAATGTTACTTCTCAACCCATAGTCCTAAAACATGATTTAAGGATAAAATTTTTGAACAGAAAGTTACTCTGGGAACTAAATATCCTGACACAATGTAACAAGTTCAGTTCCCTGATCTCAAGACTGTTTTACCAGTATCCTGCAGTGGTGAAGGAATGAATGATGAGGACAGAAACAGTCCTGGGAGCAGGAACCAGAGCACAGCTCTGCTGATGCAAACTAAACAAGACTGATAAGTCAGATTCCCACTTGTGTTTCTTGAACCGGTGGTTTGGGGGCTCTTTGTTTTATGGTGGCTTAGTAGTGTGGAGAGTCCCACATTAATTTGTGTGCTAGGGCACTGGCAGAAGAGGGGAAAGGTGTGGATTTGAGCACTGTCAGCCTGCAAAGAGAGGTGGATTGTACATCATTTTCACACCTGCTGGGCAAGTGCTGTAATGCTGAGGCTATTGCTGAAATAGAAGGCATCACTTCTTGTTCTGGTTACTGTTAAAAGTTTTTGTCTGTCATTGTGTTTGTAAATAGCCTGCCCCTATCAGTGCAGCAAATAATGGGCACACAGAGTATGTCCGTTCCATGAGTTTTTTATTATCTTTTTTTTTCTTTCTTAGAGTTTTTAGACCAAAGGGTACCTTTTTTTCCTAGATACCTGCATATCTTGAACGATGCTAAGAACAATGCCAAGCAACTAATATTATACCCATTTTGACTGTGTTCCTAAGTAGTTTTAGACTCTTTTCAAGGCACCTCTACAGTTGTTTGCATCAGTTTTGGACTTCTCCCTCTGCCCTGTATTAGGTGGTGGCATGTAGACCAAAGTCTGCTTAAACTGGAGAATGTAGAGAAGTCGCTTATGACTGCAGAGATGTCTACGCTCTGCAGCAGCGGTTGAATTTTAGAGAGAACAGAGTTACTATTTGAAGGAGAAAATCCTCTTTCAGCCTTTTTTATACTTGTAGAGAAGAGTGCTATAAATAGGGGAAAAAGAAAACTTTCTTTCGTGGTACAGAATTCTTGTGTGTGCTTTGTTCCAAAACCCTTCTGAGCATATTTCACTCAGCCATATATGTGTCTGTATTAATATACTTTGAAAGTTATGGCTATAATGGATCCCCAGCTTGCTAAGTCGGAGTAGTTTTGTGTGACAGCACATATGCTTGTCAAAAAAGATTCTTTGAGTAAATCTGTTGAAGAAAATATTTTTGTAAATCTGCAAGAGCCGTAGTTATATCTGAGATACATGTGAGGATCGAAAAGATTAGCCAGGAATCTAATACTCTGCAGGGAGATGTTCAGTTCTGTGGTATGCTGCTTCTACATTATACACTTAGGCAAGTAAGGGGGAAAAAAAACCTTAATACATATGTACTATAAATGTTTTCTACTACAAAATTACTTTTTTCTGAATGGACATAAATATCTAAAAATACACTGGTGGATGGATTAAAGTCTTGGCTTAATACAGTTCTTTGATCACAGTATTTTGTGGAAAAAAAGCAAGGTATGTGGCACTTAACTCTGTAGGATTTTGAAGAAAATTTTATCCTTACGATACCAACACAAAAAATGATGGATGGTATGTCTGTTCCACAGATAAAACAAAAGTTAAACTTATTACTTACATGGTACAGGGTAATGCAGAGAAAGAGTTAGATAAGCCACAGTGGTTTTCTTAAACCACAGGATAAGTATACAGGTAAATTTCTCTAAGATAACCGATTTACTTCGCACTTTTCATTTAGAACATTAAACAGTTTTGTTCCACTTCAAAATCAAATTGCATTAACATACATACTTAAACTTTTCCAAAAGCAGCTTTTATATTTATTGTCACGGAAGGTATTTTATTAAAGGTACTGTGAGGGTCTAAATTAATCTGTTGCTTACCACAAGAGGGCACATCCCGTCACTTCACAGTTCATGCTGCAGAATGAAATCTTTCCAGGCTGGTTATTTTGTATCATACAAGTGATTTGAAATTTCTTGTGTAAGCACGTTGTTGTTTTCTGAATTGCTTCACTTATAAGGCAAGATTTAATGATGCATTGCATATGTATATTGTTTTTAAACAGGCTGACACAGATTTTGAAATTAAGTGTTTTTTTCTTATGTCTTTCTCAGACTCTCTATTGGGCATCAATAAAAGAATCTCTTCCCAAGTGGGAACAGTTTCTTTTAGGAAGAGCAGAAGTTCCTATTGGTTTTAAGAAAATGAAAACTGCAGAACAGAACATAAGCTACCAACAAGAAGATTCACAAAAATAAATGCTCTAGCTTAATTTTGTTTTGTAATTTATGGCTTTAGCAGACAAGATCATCCAGATCAGATAACAGAATATCATGGTATTAAATTGTAATGTAAATAATTTAAATTAAAATTAACTACAGTGGGTAATTTGCTTCCATTGTCGCTTTGTGTACATTTCTTTATTTTTATTCTGTAGCAGAGAAACAATCCTCAATGGGGCTTTTAGGATCAAAAGTGAGAAACACTGTTGTATAGAAACCCACCAAGGCAATTTCTTTTTCAGCATAAGAAGAGTTTTAGGTTATTTTTAATCCTCTGCTTCTACATATAAGTGCAATAAGTAAAGAACAGATTCATGCATTATCTTTCTTTACTGCAGTCATCTGTGCTGTATGTGTCTCTGTGGGTGAGGGAGAAATGAGGATTTTACCCTGAGCAGGAAAGGCATTTTGCTTCAGACAGCACAGCCTTGGTTTGGCACCAAGAATCTGTGTAAAAACCTTCATGAGAGCAGCCGTAGAAGGAACACCTTGAATTTTCCGTGTCTTGCTTTTTCCTGATTTTTCTCATTGCCACTTTTGTTGCTTCTACACCTGACTCCAATAACCACCGCTGCTTTTCCCAGCCTCCTTCTGCCTACTTTGTATTTCCTTTCTAATGGGTGCGTAAAGACGAGAAAAAGTAAATAAATCTGTTGGGGTTTTTGCTGCATCTAGGCTGATCTTAATGCTATTTTTGACATGATCTGCAAGTCAGAACTTTTGCTTAGGCATGAAAAGCTTGAAAGAAGCAAACTCTGAAAGGTAGCTGGCAGTGGCTGTCCCAAGAACCAAGCATATATAGAAGCTGAGGCGATAATATTTTCATTTGCAGCCATTGAACAGCTCCTCAGCTTCCTCCTACATAGGTGCAGTATCAGTGAGTTTTGATTGTACAGTGGGCTAAAAATTTCACTGTTCTAGTGCAGTGCTTTTTAAAGTATCCGTTCAGCGGAAGATCCTTCCAGGTGTGTGACTTGGCCTGTAGAAATTTAATCCTTCTTAAGCCAGGGAAGCCTAGGAGAAAAATATATATTCTTTTTTAAATTAAGAAGCTTGACTTGAGTCAACATATTGTTAGAATTTGATCTCACATGCACCAACATACCTCCACACCTGATTTGAAAGGAGGAGGGAAAATAAATTACCTCTGCTAGTGTTTGAGGATATGAAAATGTGGTGATTACACATTTTGCTAGGCTACTAGTGAACTGATCTGTGCATCTTCATGCTGCATAGAAATAAATATTTTTAATAGTAGGGATGTTTTAATTACTTTTATTGAAACTGAGGTACTTTTTAGCGACATTTCTCATAAATGTCCTGGTTGCTTGGGATCCGTGCACTAAAAAGCTTGTGTTCATTTAGTTAACTAAACCTTGTTAAATTAGTATTAGCTGTTCGTGGGGGGTTTGTGGTCCAGTCAGAACTAGAGAACTAAATTCTAGCAGAAAACTATAGGATGCCTGGGTAGCACCAACATCTGCAGATGTGCTGTGAAATTAGACTCAGTTTTGTCTGAATTTAAATTAGCTGAAGAATCACTGACACAATAAAATCAAAACTTCAGCTGCGATATAAAAATGTGTATGTTTTCAAGGGGAATATTAAGAGTTCATTTAAAACTTTTTCTATTGAAGTGTCCATTACACTGATAAGTTTTTACAGAAACTGCCATCTTAGAAATATCCTGTTGAGTGGGTGTTGGTGTTTGTAACAATAACGTTGTTTTCATAATATGTGATGGCAGATTAGCACGCTTCTCTGCAGTGTTGTTAACAGTTGTAATTAAGGAATAAACAGTAAAGGGTGTCAGTCCGATGACAATTTCATCTATAGTGTCACAATACAAAATGTCACAAAATATTAGAACTGTTATATAACTACAAAAATATCAAATTAGGTTTTCATCTTACAAGCATAGAGCTAAAAAAAAAAAAAAAACCTGGCAAAGAGACCATTGCAATTTTATACCTACTCAGTGTTCTGTCACAAAGACAACTTGGTAATATTTTCTTCTGTAAAATCACAATGTGGTTCTCAATCTGATTTAGCGGGAGTGTGTATGGTTCTCAGAATTGTAGAACTCAAATTTAAAAAGCAAATAATTGGAACTAGTTGAGCAGACAAGAAGGGAAAAGCCCAAAAATGAAGGGATGTGTGAGCAGTTAGTTGCTAACAAAGGAAGATTCATCCCAGTCTTTGCATCCAAAGGGAAATCACTTAAACTGAAATCTGGGCCCCTAAGTACTTTATACGTGTGAATAATCTGGGTCTTTATCTCTTTGGACTCCGCCTAAACCCTGGCACACAATGCGGATGCTCACTATCTCCTTGCCCCTTTTGGTTTCCCGTGGAAGGAAAGCAAAGAGTGTGGACTATGAGGACATGGCACCTGGATGGCCGAGGGTTTTGTAGGTGCTCTGAAAGGCAAGCAGAGTTAGCGTAGTTTCTGTGCTGCAGTTAACTACTCAGACAGTGTTTCTTTGTTGTTATTGAGCAAAGAGATAAAGATTAAAATGAAATAATCTTCAAAGAAGGATTTTTATTTTTTTGTCCTGTAGTATAACTTTAGGAGCAATAAGACAACTAGTGCCTGGAAAACTGTATACGGACGTGTCCAGAAAAAGATAAAATGAAGAGAAACATTTAAAGCAAGAATGTGTATAGGTGACTGCTCTGAGAGACAGAGACCTTCCCGTTGGCCTCTGGTCTGACGTGAATAAATGCAGTTGCAGATGAGCGTGACCGGGCAGAGCGCAGGGCAGGGAGGCACAGGGGGGTGTTGGGGAACAGGAGCCTGATGTAGCACAGACCCTGGGCACACAGGGCAGGGAACACAATGAGATGATACCTCCTGTTAGTTAGATTTGTTGAGCTCACAGCTTAATTTACTATGACTGAGCTGGCTCACCACTTGCCTCTCTATAGATACACATTTGAGAAAGCAAATTTACTTGTGTTTAAAAAAAGAAATTCCCCCCCCAATGTATCCATACTCATATGGTTAATATTGGCTTTTAAATGAGATCTCGAATGGATATTCTTCACCAAGTCGTGGCTGTTTCTTCAAACATATTGGTTCTATGTAGTTATACCCCATCTTATCCCAAGTTTTTATATAATGATATAATATCTATTATAGATAACTTTATATATAACTCTTATGTAACTTCTTACCCATCTTGGGTAAATGTTTCTTTTGCCTCAGAAGATAACCTGTTACTCTGCATTCTTGACTTGCTCCTTTCCCTTTTGTATTAAAATACATGTATATGTAAGCTGCAATGGTCCTGTTACTTTTTACTTTTCTGGCAAGTGAGGGAAGGCAACAGAGATAAGAGCAGTAAGGAAAACTAAAAGTTTTGCCTGTTTCTAAGTTAATTGTTGAATATCTTACAAGAAGAAATAATTAATCATCCTTTTTTAGGTTTACGCACAGATGAGTAACCACAGTACTAACCCAGGAGCACAGCCTGTTCACCCATCTTGTCACCTCTACCATCACATTCTGAGCTTTTTACTTTCTCAGTTATTCTGGCTGTGGGGGTAGTAGCAGAAGGCGTGTTAGTTTTCCCTAGGATAAGAAATTTCTTACTCTGCAGAATCTTGTTTCAAGCCTATTAATTTCATTTGAGAGTACATATGAAACAGTAAGATAGTTTAGACACGTGAGATTTAACATGTACTATGGTACCCTCTTGATTCTGTTTATTCAGGGTCATGTTTTCATAGAAGTTGAGAGCTAGATTTTAGGCTGAGCTTGTAGTTCTTTACTTCTGTCTTCTTCATTCACATAGAACAAGTCAGAGATGTAGATGCTCAGTTTGAGCTTGTTGGTACTGAAAAATAAGAACACCAAATTTGAAATGGAATGTACTTTGGGAGGTTACATCTGAAAGAAAACATTATTTACTCCATAATGGTAATTTTCATAATATTTTAATAGTTGTGTTCAGATACGTGACCTTAAACATCACCCCAAATGCAAGCTGTTTTCACATATTTGTAATGATAAGGTCTTCATTACTGTAATATTCTGTTTGCTCAAGGATTATAATCCATGGATATACTGTGTTACAGTTGAAATAAAGCTTTGATCCTGTAGTCACTGCCTCTTGGATTTCAGTGTTATATTGCATGTATGAGATGGATGTAAGTTGGCGCCTGTTGTAGCCAAGTGTGTGGACACTGAGTAGGCCAGTGATAAATGCTTAGTTATGATATTTATTTTCCTCTGACACTGATCTGAAATCTGCTGAGTGAAGATAAGAATCTCAGAAGTTCACAGCTGAAAAATCCAAATGTAATGAAACCCAGATCGAATATTTGCAGTCTTCCTATTGTTTCACAATAACTCTGTGCTAAATTAGTTCAGATACATGATTACTGGCAAGATATGGATAGAGATACTTATACCCTTGCAAAGGAAACGGGTGGAAAAAAAACCCATGTTCTCTAGTGCACCCTCCTGCTGCGTGAAGCTCTTTGTCTTCGCCGTAAATAGAGTGATTTAATTTGGGAGTTTGCTACTCCTTTTAAACAGAGCTGGAACAGCTCTTGAAAATGCCCTAAATTGTACCCGTTGTCTGTGTTGTCTTACAGTTGTATCTCTTTCATTCGAGTTACTTTGCATACATTTCTTTTTAACGCATACAGATAGGAAGTATGCTCACTTCTTCCCCTAAGTTTTATCACTAGTGATGATGATCTTAAAAATAAATGTGTGGTTTTCGTTCTCCGTACTCTCAGTCCTATCACCTACCAGAAAGCCCTAATAAGCAACAAAATAGTGTGAGACGGTATTTACATCACACTTTTGAAACAGATTCAAGCAGAGCCAGCTGCCGTAAGATTATTTTACAAATATATTGCAAATTAATAAAAGGAAAAAATTGCCTTTCTATAAGTAAATTACAGTCTCCTTGACTAATTACAGAGCGTGAAGCCGCAGTAAATTAGTACCTGCCTCACAGCGGTGTTGAGAAATGTAATTTTGGTTTCCAGACATGCGTTTCTTTCCCCATTTAGGCTGTATGTGTTCCCAATAGCTTCATTCACGGTGCTCTAACTGTTGCTCAATAAAAGCTTCCGGAGAATAATTTAAGTGAACCACGCGCCTGCAGCTTTGTTAAGCGCGATCTAACCTGCGCGCTCCCCCGGCAGCTGCGCTCGCCGGCGCTCCGGGGCTTTGCGGGGTCTGCCGGGGGATGGGGCGCTCCCAGCTGGGGAAAGCCCAAGCCAAGCGGCTGGATAGAAGGGAGAAAAAATAATCAAGGGCATTTCTGTGTCGCTTGCCAGTGTGAAATGGGATAGTTCTGGACGCGGGGAAGGTCCGAGTGGGAGGACACACGGGCGGCGATCGGTCACGGAGCGGTGAGGGAGCGAAGCAGCGCGTTCTGTGTGTCCTCCATCACTTCACGGCGCCGAGATTGACAGGGAGGCCCAGGGCAGCGGGTTTGATTCCTTGGAAACGTTCGTGATAACAACCGTAACGGTGGAAAACGTATCCGTAAATCCACGGGGGAAAGGTTTGTGTGTGTGAACGAAACTGTCGCATTCCCTCGTTAACTGGGAACGGTGTTTAGAGTGAGCTTAAACAACTACAGCCGCTTTACACTGTTCCTCGGTCGTTTCTTTTTATTAACTTTCCGGGTACACTTGGCTTTTTCGTCTATAATCAGCTTTCTTTTGCTGAATTCATTCAGTGATGCGATAATCCAATGTTGGTAATATCTCAATTCATTAACATAATGAATCAGAAGGAAGAGGCTGATTATAAATCAGAAAGCTTCTATTTATGTGAAATATCTTGGCAACTGGCAGCAGTAGGATCGACAGTAGAAGGAGTACCAGACAGTTAGCGGGACTTTGGGAACGCGATTGCAGGACCTCTCAGATGCTCTCTGTGCGATTTAAAACGCCTGCGCCCTTCGAAGGACAAACGTTCCCGTTGCACCGAAGCAGCGGCGCTGATTTGGGCAGATATTTGGCTTTCAGGTGGTTTAAAGCGCCCGGGCCCGCTGGATTTGGGCGAGAGTTTTGTCGTTCCCCCCGGGGCTGGGGCCGCCCCTCCGTGCTGCCGGGGCAGCGCCGCAGAGTCCTCCGAACCTGCTGGGCCTCCGTTTGTTTGTCTCGCCCGCGGGCTGGGTGGTCCGCAGGGGATCGGAGGTGCCCACAAAGGCTCGGCGAGGGTCCGAGAGAGGCGAATTGCGGCGCTGCGGGTCCGGGGAGGTGCCCAGTCCCTGCCCCATCAGATCGAAGTTCTCCCGTCTCCGGACCAGATCGCGTTTAAAGTTGCTCATTAGCCTGCCTCTTTTGCAAAGGCAGAAAACGGCAAAGATGCAATATCGATAGGAAAAGTCAAGTTTGGTGTTGTTTCAGGTTTATAAACTCTGGGACCAGAGCCTTTTTCTGAGATCCTTGTTGGGCAGCATTTTTTCCCCATCCCCACTAGGGACATCAAGGATTTTCCGTGACTAAACGCTCTTACCAGAGTCACTTTAAAGTAGATCTTTACGGATTTTAAGAGCACCGTTGACTTTCAGCACGCTCAGCGCAGCCGAGGGGCGGGAGGGAGCAGAAGGGATCCCTGCGGTCCACCTGGCAGGGAAAGGTAGCCTCTTCTTAAACAGAAAGCACGGAAGTCTAAATGCTCGCCCCACTTCTTTTTCTTTCTAAATTGAGGGCACGTGTTGAGGGCACCTTTCTGTGATTCAATCAATTAAACAATTGCAAGAGATCATTTATAAAAATAGAAATAAGATGAGCCTGTGGGTTTTGTCTGGGTAGGGTTAGGGGTGAGAATAAACCAGGAGGGGGGTTCAAAGGTGGAGAAGGGTCGCCTGGAGAATTAGGGAGGACAATAGAGGCAAGATGGTAAGTGGGGAGCTTTCCCCCTCTTTATGTGTCTTTACCGAAGCCCCCTGGTGATGGTGTTAGGTGCTGGAACACCGGGGCTGCCCTGGAGAGCGGCAAGGGCTGGTGGTTCGGGAGAAGAAGGGGAGGATTACGGCAAAAGGTGGGGTAGGAACGCGAATAGTTTGGGGCAAAGCTGATCATGGTGTGAGATGTGCCTTCAGGAGCCCTTGGGAGAGGAATGGCGTGGGGTGAGCGTGTCACCAAGCAGCCCCGCTTCCAACCCGAGGGCCGCTCGTCCCCTCTGCCTGCACAGCCCCGGGCTCCACCTGCCCCCTCGCTGGCCCTTCTGCATGCGGTTGTTTCTGGGGTCAAAGGCGGTCGGGGAACCGGTAACTCGCCGTGGCCGCTGTCGGTGCTGGCCGAAGGGCTGTGCCTCCGCCGGGCCGCCTTTCCCTGGGCTGCGGGCGCAGCTGCCTCTGGCTCCTTCTTCTCTCCGCAGAGCTCGGGCGCGGATAGCAGCGCTGCCCCGGCTCCCGGGGCTTCTAGATTTGTATTAGTAGAGGAGGCTTGAGGAGAGAGGTGGAGAGGTATTAGGGAGTGGGCACGGGTCGCGCCGTCGGGGGCTGGGGAAGGACTCTAAGAACGGAAGAATAGCCATGTCCCCACCCTGGGAGGTGGCGGGGCCTGCGAAGCCCCTTCATGGGGAAGACCCTCGTGTGCAACACGCGGGGGTAGGCTGGCACGCTCGAGGCCCGGCGGGCTCGCTTAAATATAATTCAAATAGTCCCGCAAAACGGCTTAAAGCGAAGAAAGGACAAGTCCTGCGGGCATCTGGGCATCCGCGAGGACCCGGCGGGCTGCGGAAGGCATGTGTCAATTTAGCCGTAGTGTTGACTTAAGCGAAAGTGCTAAGCCATTCCTAAACCTAAGTCAACATATACTTAAGCCAAAATTGTTATTAACGAGCTGTAATCTGATTTAAGAGCCTCGGAGCGAGCTGTGTCTACATGAGGGGAGAGGAGGCGCATTGCCTTGCGTTGCGCTCCGCATTGCCCAGTCCCCCGGGGAGGCCGCAGCCCGGGGCAGCGGGAGGGCTCGGTGCAGGTGGGCGAATGCAGCCCCGGGGAGGAGGAAGGCGAGTTTCAGGGTGCACTGCCTCGGGGAGAGCCAGGGCCGCTGCGATTTGGGCTGCTGGATGATTTACCTCTGCGGGGTTGTCGGGCCCCTTCGGACGTGCCCGGCCCGGGGGAGGTGCCGAGGTCCAGCGCTCCGCTCGATCGGGAGAGGGACATGCCAGCGCATTTTTTCTTTTTCTTTTTTTTTTTTTTTTCTTCCGTCCCAATGGGGCAGTTGAGGCCTCCACTCCACCCCCCAGTGGGGGCCTTTCTTTTCTTCCCCACCAGCTTTGAGCAGCCCTGTTTCAGATTGGCCTTTTTATGTTTGATATAAAGAATAGTTGTTGGCCAATTCCATCTTTTCATCGCTGCTCTCCAGGCCCGGGTCCAAGCGGCTTGTCAGATGCTCATTAACTCCCCCTTTGGCTCTTTCCAGTGTGTCTCCTAAGCTCATTGTGCCAAGAACTAGCGCTTCTTTCTCTTTACACGGCTCCCTTTCTCTGCTCCATCAGGGAGACAAATTACTTTCCAAAAGGGATCGCCAGGGATGGTTTAATGAGAATTTCTCTAGGGCTGGCCGTGGAAATCAATGTAGTTAACATTCGGTGCACTTAATTGGACTTTTCTCTTCTGCCTCCTTCAAAAAAACTCTGAAGCTATCCTGTTAATCTCTCATTTGTAATCAATTGTGTTGACTAAACAAAAGTCTAGGTCGTCCTTTCTTCCTGTCCCAGACAATCCTTTGTTGCCTCTAAATGCCTCATTCTTGAGTGCTCCTGGTCGTGTAGATGGGTCCGATTGTTGACAGTTCATTATTGCGCTTTTGTCCATTTAATCTCTCTCGCTGTGTTTTGCATGTGCATGCCTTAATGAGCTCCGTTGGCAATTAACATGTTTCTAGCAGCAAACTGGTTGCTCAGACGTTTGCAGAGCGGAGTGCAGGGAAAAGGGCAACGCAGCTGCCTTTAGGTTGTTCGCTTCCCGGTGCCCGGCGGGACGCACCTGGGTGCGCCTGGTCCCGGGGAGGCGGCGGGTCGGGCCGGGCGGGCCGAGGGGGAAAGCCCGGCGGCGCTGGCACGTCTCTCTCTGCACGGAGGCACCTCTAACCCTCCCCCCGAGGCACCGGCACCGCTCAATCTGTTGTGTGCGCTGCTGCGGCGCCGGGAGAGGGGTTTTTGTGCGGGTTTTGTGTTGTTATTGAGGCTTGCTGGCAAGAGTGCCGAAGTGTGAGCAGTCGTGGACAGCAGAAACATCTTGTGAGGGAGAAGATAATTGGAGTCTCTGGCGTGTGTGTGTCTGACAGAGCCGCCCCTCCCCCGCGATCTGCGGCTTGTGTGTGCCGGGATCCGGGTGAGATCCCGAGGCGGGGCCCGGGGCCGGCCGGTGGTGAGCGCGCTGCGGTGGCCCCTTCCCAGTGCGTCCGAGGTCGGGGGAAAGCCGGAGCGACACCCGGCCCGGGAAGGGCTGCCCGCTGCCCCCCGGGAGGGGCGAGGTGACCAAACCCACCCAGCGGCCCGTCAGGGTGCCCTGAGGATGCCCTCAGCTGTGACGAGGATGCTTCCCCCCCTCCACCCCCCCGACGGCTCTGTAAACAACGTCGCTTTTTATAAAAGTGAGAGAGGAACGCGCTTCCTTAATTTCCTTCCCGGGAGCGGGTTTCGTACTGCTCTCGCATCCTCAAGAGGGCTGGGGAAGCAGCCTGCTCGCTGTCTGTGGAGCCCGCAGCCGCACCTGGCTCCCGCTTTCGGCACCCGGTTGGCAGCCCAGACCTCTTTTCAGTGCCCGAGGTGCGGAGGAAGCGCCGCTTCCCCCGGACCTGGCAGCGGGACCGGCTCCTCGGGCTGCGCACGCTCCGCTCCCCTCCTCCGGGACCTCGTCCTGCCGTGGCCTCCCTCCGCACAGTGCCCTCCCGAAGAGGGGGTCCCTTCCTGCTGCCCCCAACCCGTGGGGTGTCCCGCCCCGTCTGTGCCGGCGGCGGGAGAGCCGGGCTCGGCTGGCGGATTGCAGCCGCGATCCACCTGCAAGGGGTTGAGCTACAGCCCCTTCGCTTGGGGGACGGTTTCTCCCACCCAAAGTTTTCCAGAGCAGTGATTGAGGCCGACGAGTGTTGCTTTTTTTTTTTTTTTTCCCGGTCCTTTTAAATTTTCTTTTAACCTAAATCTCTCCCAAAAATCCTTTAACACATTCTGGCACTGTCTTTCCTTGCTGCCAGGATCACTGGGCATACTTTCTCGCTCCTCACCTGACCCGAAACATCAAACCGCTACTTCTGGCTCTTAAAAATGCAAACCCCGAGAAACTCCGAAATCGCCCCCGTCCCTCCAGCGGGAGTACGGGGCCTGTCAGCTCCCCGGCCCCAGCCCGCTCCGCGGGGATCGCGGAGCAGCGTAGCCGAATAATGAATCCAGAAAGCTGGAGCGCGGGGTCGCCTCCCGTTCCTGCGCTCGGCGCCGATCTGTGGTCGTCCTCGCCTCCCACCATTTAACCACTCAATTAGGCGGAGAAAGGTGAACTCCCCATTACGTCGTCCCCAGGCATTTTGGTGTGTCTCTCGTTCCCCTCTTCATTGGCAAGCTCGGCCCGAGTAGCACGCACAGCCACGGTCGGCTCAATCTCCTCTCTCCGCTAGAATAATATTGTTCCTAACGACGTGGCCGGAATAGACACTTGCATATTAGAAGTGAGGGAAGGGGGGAGATGAGAAGGGAATATTTAGTGTAATCCAAGTGCTTGATTATCCATATTCTGATCAAAAAGAGTTTCTGAGGCCTGCTGGGAGTGATTAGATTAATGTAATGCGGTTTGAAGGGTCTGTGTTTTCTCTCTTAATTTGGGTCATTACTCGGAAAGCAAGCGTGAGATCATTTCATCTGCATGCAGGGAAAGATAGTCATTCAGGAGCGGCTTAAACATGCGGTAATGAACCGACCCCGGAGAGCGGCACTAGGAAACTTCTAGCTGCCCTTCGCGCAGCGGCCGGGACCGGCGGGTCCCACACCGGCGCTGCCCTTTTCCCGGGGAGCAGCAGCCCTCTAAAGTCGCCCGGTTCCCTCCCACCCTCATTTTGTTTCCTCTAGGGCCCACGGCGCTCGTTGGGCCCCGGAGCGATAGGCCCGGCTCCCGGAGCCCCCGCAAGCCGCGTTTACACAGGGGATATCGCCGTTGAGCCCTCTCCCCGCTCGACCGGGGCCGAGGTGGGAAATGAGACACCTGTGAAGGGCCGGTTTATTGTCCCATGATATATATAGATATATATATTCCTCACTTATTCGAGCGTACATTTAAAATTGAGATTTACAGACACGTATAAAGAGCGCTGTCCTGGCGCCGGGTGGGGGGCGGCCAGCCCGGCCCCTCCTGGCCCGCTCCGGCGGTGCAACGCGCCGTTAAATAAGATTCCTCTTATATACAACTGCGGCTCGGGATCGCTTGCTACCGGCGGCTGAGCTCGCTGGGGAAAAGACAAGAAAACCAAAGGCTGATTTGGATAAATAGTGCTGGCCTGGTGGAGCAGGTCCGAGTGGGGAGATGCGCCGGACCCTTAGCTCTGCCCGCTGCGCCCAGGGTCCCGCGGCGGCGGCGGAGGAGCGCTGGAGACGCTGTCGTGCAACTTTCGGACGTGCTTCTTTAAATCAAAGTTTCTGCAAAATCCTTTCCCGCAAGTGACGCACGTAAAGGGCTTCTTGTCGTTGTGGGTATGCATGTGGAAAGTCAAGTTATAGATCTGGTGGAAGGCTTTGTTGCAAATGGTGCACTTGTACTGCTTCTCTCCGCTGTGGGTCAGCTTGTGGTTCTTGTAGTTGCCTGCGACAGAGGAAAAAGATGGAAAAGGGGGTTACCCGAGGGTGCCCAGGCCGCACGGCGCACAGGTAAGGTAGGGAAGGACGGGTGGGGCCTTTAGGAAGTGTCTACCCCCCTGCACCCCGTCCCACTTGTCAAACTCGGTCCGTGTCACCGTGGAGCAGCGCGCAACTGGCACGGCACAAATGAGACGCAGGGTCAGCCCGGTGACCCGCGGCAAATGGAGGGCTCTGGATTAGTACCAAGGCCCGGCACCTCTCATTTAAAAAGCATTTAGGGAGAACCGTCAGCAGTCCCCGGCGATGCGGCCCGGCTTAGAGGGAAAGTAATTGGGAGCGGCGGCGGCGGCTCTGGCCGTGCCCCTCTCTCCCCCAGCCGGGCAGGGCTCGCCGCGTTTAATCCCCGCTAATGATGGGCGAGGGCCCCACGGACGCCCTCGGCCCGGCTCACCTTTCTGGTGGAAGCCCTTGCCGCAGAACTCGCAGACGAAGGGCTTGTAGCCGGCGTGGATGCGGATGTGGGTGTTGAGCGTGGAGCTCCTGTTGAACGCCTTCCCGCACTGGTTGCACTTGTGGGGTTTCTCCTGTACCGGGGGGCAAGAAGCCCGTCAGGGGGACTGCGGGGAGAGCAGGTGGGGAACCGCCGCCTCCCACACCCCGCCTGCCCCCCACCTACCTGGGTGTGGATGATTTTGTGCCGGCATAGGGTGCTGGCCTGGCGGAAGCCCTTCCCGCAGACCTTGCACACAAACGGCCTGGCCCCCGTGTGCACCGGCATGTGGCGGGTGAGGTTGTAGTGCGCGTTGAACACCTGCGGGGAAGCGCCGGGAAGGCGAGGTCAAGCACGGCGGGGCCGCCGGCCGCCCCCCACCGTCCCCCCCATGCCGGCGCCCCCCTTACCTTGCCGCAGACCTCGCAGGTGAAGTTTTTGGGCTTGCCCTCCGCCGCCCCACTGCCGCCGCCCCCCAGCTTAGTGTGGCTCTTAGGCGGGCCGCCTCGTTCCGCCGCTGCCGCCTCCTTCATCACCTGGTCCAGGTGTCCCGGCAGCCGTTCCTTGTGGGCGAAGGGCGGTGGCGGCGGCAGCTTCTCGGCCGCCAGCCCCGCCAGTTTGGCGTTCTCCAGCAGGAAAAGCTTCTGGTGGGCCGAGAGCCCCCCCGGCGGCGGGGCGCCCAGGAGGCCGGCGGGGAAGAGCTGTCCGTGCAGGATGTCGGCCGGGTGGTACGCGGCGTCCAGGTAGTTGAAATAGTAGAGGGAGCGGGGAGCGGCCGGTACGGCCCCTGCTTGGTGGATGACCTGCGGCTTGATGAGCCGGCCGCTGGGCTGGCCCAGGGCGAGCTCTGCCTTGCAGCAGACGCCGCAGTTGGCTTTGCAGAGCCCCGCGCTACCCCGCAGGCTGCTCTTCCACAGCTCCGAGTAGTTGAGCAGAGTCTTGGAGGGCACCTCGTAGCCCAGCGGCGGGATAGGGATCACGCAGGGCAGGGGCGAGCAGAGGCTCAGCGGTTTCTTGCCCGGGTCCGGCTCCGGCCCGCCGTGCCTCTGCTCGAAGGCTGGCTTGGGCTCCGACGTCTTGGCCATGATCCGCTCGATGGAGAAGGCCAGGGTCTTGGAGGGGTTAGCGGCAGCGGCCCTGCCGTCGTGCCGGGGGCAGGAGGAAGGCATGACCGTCTCCAGCGACCCTGAGCTCGCCATGTCGCTCCGCCGTGCGGGAACTTGGTGTGAGCAGCGACTCGCTCCCGCTCTCGGCTCTGCATTCCAGAAAAGCCAGGAGACAAATCAATTTAATAAGCACCTTGTTCTTCCCCCCCCGGCACCCCCTCCCTATTTACATTCAAATGAACATATCCAAGAACAATGGCACGTAGGGTACCAGATTACTGCTCATTAAGCGGAACACGCTAAAGTAACATGCAAGCTAGACCTTGTTAGTATTAAAAAAAAAAAAAAAGAAAAGAAAAGAAAAGAAAAACCTCCCCCAGCCCAATGCCACCCAGCCCAGCCCCACCGATGGCCGCGATGCGGGAAATGTGGGGCAGGGGCGGGGGCACGGCGAGGGGCGGCGGGGCTCGCCTTGGGACCCCTTACCTTTACTCAGTGTCGGCGAGACATATCCAAGCAGCTCGGTGTGGCCACAGTCACATTTTGGTAGCAAACATCTTCCTGAGCGTCAGATCACGGTCTCATACATTTAAAGCTGACATCACATGAAGTCACTTCGAGCAGAATGACATGGGGATGCCACCATGGATCTTCCCCGAGCCGAGGCGCCGGGCTGGAGCGCGGTGGGTTGGGGCAGAGAGAGGAAGAGAAGCCCCCCCTCCCTCCACGCACAATTTCCTTCCAGTTTAAGACGCACAAATCGCTCGTGTGCGAGCTGGTTTTTTTCCTCTCTCTCTCCCTTCTTAAAAAGCAACTTGCAAAGCAGAGGAATCGTTTTGCATGTGGCAAATTAGAAGGCAAGTGCGATTCACAAGTTGGGTGGAAAAGAGTGCTCCAGTTCTCGCTGGGGTTAGAAGAGCCACTCCGAGTGAGCGTGAGGATTTTTTTTTCTTTCTTTCTTTTTTTTTAAGAAGGGGGAGAATGATTTTTTTTTTTAAATTTTTTTTCCTAAAACAACTACCACGCAACCATGCTCGGGTTATTTTGGCAACCCATCTGCAATCAGCTCCGTTGCAACCGAGCTGGAAGATAATTAATAAATTGTCACTTATCTGCGAGCCTCCCCAGCATGTATAAATTAATAGCCAACCCATTAATTAGGACAGTGTATTAATGTTAATTAAACTTAGTTTAATTCCACCCCCTCCCCTCTCAGGGTAGCTGGTGATTAGCCTTAAATAAACGGGGAGAGAGTCGAGTCCGGGGCTGGGTTTTCGCTGCTTTAGGAAGAAAAAAAAAAAGAAAGGACCGGTGTGCTGCGAACGGGAGTCTTGCGAATTGTCGCCCCCGAAAGGTACCCGCTTCCCCGGGGGGCAGCCGTGTGACTCTTCCTTTCCCTTCTAGCCCTGGTCGTGCCCACCCCCGCCCCCCCCAAAAAAGGCGACGCAACATTATAGTGCCTGGATGCCGGGGTTTCTTCCCTTCCTCTCTCTAATTAAATCGACTTGATGCGGGAGGGGAGGATTTGCAGAAACCTCAGATGCAAGGACGCGGTAATTGAGAGAGCCTCGTGTCCACCTGTTTTAGGGGGGCCCGGCTGCAGCGGCAGCACCTTCCCGGCCCTGATTAGCCGCCCCGTCCCTTGCCGGGGCTATTCAGCCCAACCAATTTTCCCCCAGCGATTCAGGGCGCTCAATTCTCTTTCACTTGTAGCCACTATAGCGCTGCGTGGAACCTGGTTTTGTGTGTTTCTAAAATAAAGGGGAGGATTATCCGGGGGAGGAGGGGGGAGAGCGAAGGGTTTAGATTGAGCCTGGCCAGAGGTAAAGCAAGCAATGAAAAGGCCCCTATTTTTTTTTTTTTTTTTTCCGCCTCCCTAGCACGCCTAAGAAAGTTTGGAGGAATTCGGGGGTTTTGTGCGGCGCTGACAAAGCCGCGCCTCCTCTCCCCGCCGGGGCAGATCGCTGCCGGCTGTTTGCAGACAGGCTTTTTCACCTGCGAACCACAACACGCTCCAGAAACAAACTTTGAAAGCGGCGACTTCCCCCGGGACTCCCGCGGGCGGAGGGGAGCGCCCTGTCCCGGGGCTGCGCTCCGGGCCGGCAGGCACCCGGCTTCGGCTTGCGGGGTGGGGGAAGCCCCCGACTGGAGCATCAGGTGTTGGCGTTTCGCAGCCCTGCCCGTTCCATCCTCCCCACCTGGCTATAATGGGTCACCGTGCAAGGGAGGGGAAAACCTCCCCGCTTTTTGCGGGAGAGGGTGGGACGGCACTGCGGAGAGCTACAGGTATCGGCACAAGCCTGGTCCGGTGGATGGGCTGCGGGAGAGCCCGGCTGAGCCCTGAGGAGCCGCGCAGAGCTGCCCGCCCAGCCCGCACCTCCGCCGGGCAGCGGGCAGGCGGCGGCTGCGCTCCGCTCGCTCCCGGGGCTCGCCGGCTTTAGCAAAGTATTTAATTAGCCTCCACAAACTTCTTTTCCTCGCCTGCAGATTATACTGAGTGGAGGGTTGGGAACTATTTTACACCTTGCCACTCACATGTTAATTAATCTCTATCTAACCCTAATTGCAGTTTATTCAAGCACCGCTCAACAGCTCACCCACACAATAAACACTGGGGCTGCTTTTATCCATATTACTCCCCGCTCACACGTTGAGTAATTAACTCCAGTACCAACTAATAGTGCAAACAAATATTTTCTGTAAACGAGATGATTTCGGGCAGGATAAAAGAGGGCTGCGGAGCCGGGGCCGGGAGCTCGCTGCCAGCTTCCCCGCGCCGCCCTCGTCCTTGCCGGGATGTTTTCTGGCCCGGATCTCTGCCTCCCTGGCCGAGCGGACGGCTCTGCCACTCCGCACCCGTTGCCCTGCTCGGGACAGCGGGTCCCGCAGGCCTCGGGGCTCCCGGGGGCGAGGAACGGTGGTGGGGAGCCGGTACAGCAGCCCCGGGGCCGCCTCCTTCCCGCGGCCCGGAGAAGACTCTCGGAGCCTGAGGCCGGGTACCGACCCGGGATGTGCCGCTGCTTCCCAGCCGGCAACGAGCCGGGGTACCGCACGCCTTGTGCATCAGTGCTTTAGATCCCAGCTAAGAGCCGGGCATCGGAGCTCAGTATTTTAATTGAAATCGCAGGTTTAGGCACAGCTGGAGGCTGTCTCTATCGATTGGACTTCTGCTGTTCGGGCGAGCATATTACAAATGACTGAGTTCGAGCCAGCTGCCCCAGCTCCACCGCCCTGCCTTCACCCCTTTCTGCGCTGTGAGCTCTGAACGGGGCTGGTGGGTTTGAGAGGGGTCGAAGTGGCCCAGCCCAGCTTTGGTGGGACAGGAGCGGCTGCACATCGGGCGGGCTGCGGGGTCCCATCTATTTCTGCCGCTTTCTGCTTCTCTCGTGGGGTTTTAATCTTTCACGCCCCGATGTTTGGAGGGGAGAAATGGTTTGCGGATTCTTCCCGGGAAAGACGCACGGTGCGAAGCCTCTCGCGACGCAGACGCGATCGCTCTTACTGTTAATTTTGTACCGCTCTCTCCCCAAAAAACCGACGGCGGTGTCGGGACGGCCCCGACCCCTTGCGCGGAACGCGCCGGGCTCGCTCGGGGCTTCTCGAACGCCTCTTCTCATCACTTGGTCCCACACGCCCCGGCAGCCCCGGACGCAAACGCTCCCCGGACGCTGAGATCGAAAACCGGCCGGGTTCTCCCTTTCGCCCCCCGACAAACAGACCCAACTGGGCGAAGGGCTCCGGGGTGCGTCCCGGGTTGGTCCGGGGCGGGCGGGGAGTGCAGGGTCCCCGCAGGCCCGGCCCGGCTCCCCGCACCCGTCGGGGCAGTCGGCGCTGAGCATTTATGGTCCACTGAAAGACAACTTAGGATCCTCTTAGTTATTTAACTTGGCAGCTGCTTAAACTCCACAGTGGAAGCTGCCGAAAGTTATTAACATTATGCTTCGATCTCTCTGAAATGGTGGCTTTGATTTCTATGCTGTTTCGCTTTTTATATGTATTTTTTAATACTTTTTTTTTTTTTTTTTTTTTTTTTTGGTAGTGGTAGTAGTAGCATAAGGTGATGGACAGCTGGGCAATCCACCAGCCCAAGAATTTAGGACGAGGCTGCCTTTGTGAGCTGAGGGGACAGCTTCTGGATGTAGCTTCGTAGCTTTGCGGCTGGTGCAAGGTGCAGTGGTGAAGCCCAGGGCCAGGGTCGGGCTGGGCTGCAGTGCTGCCCGGGCCTGGCCCACCGTGCTGGGTTTGGGTCTGGCTTGATTCAAAGCAGCAATTTACCCCCTCAGAGTGTTGCCCAGGGATGGTCAGAGTTTGGTTCACAGTAGTCAGAGACAGACACTTTTTGGACAAATTAGTGACCAATGAATGTGGAAACAGGATAGCAAGGTCTGGGGCTGGGGTGGTTATCCATTTGACTGCTTCCCGTTGCCCCTTTGAAGCCATGGTACCTCGTGTAATGGGAGCAGTACCAAGACCTCAGCCCCCATGGGCAGTCTCTCTCGTCCTGTAGGGCCCTTAGGGCTGGTAGGGTGACCCTGCCGTGTGTCACCCAGTGGTGACCAATGGTGTGTGTGGGGCAGGGGCAATAAATGGTGAGGCCACCTTGTCTACAGCAGAGGCTGTTGTTTCTGTGCATTCACTGAGTTGTGCACACATTACTGCATATACATAGGTAGATAATTTTTTAATAGATTTTATTTTTTAGATTTTATTTGTTTGTTTTTTCATAATGAAACACTTCTGGGGAGCTAGGTTTTGCAGCATGGCGTGGGTCCCACAGCAAATGTGGTTAGTGGGATTTTGGAAGGGATTTTGCACTGGACTGCCCTGGTTGATGTTGTCAGTGATGGCAAGAGTAGCATTGACATTTTTAACCTGAGTCTAATTTTAAAGAGCTGGTATCTGACCTGCTCCTAAAGCTGTTTGAAATCTAGCCCTACTGCAGAGCACCTGGCAGGGCACCGTGGCAGGAGCTGCACAGAGTTCCTCGATGGCAATCAAACTGGCTTATGTAATTCTAAAAATGGCAACTCCTTACTTGCCACATCTCTTTCTGTCTATGCGGAGAGTCCTGCAGAGCTGCCAAACAGAAGCAATTGAATGAACTCTTTTCTCGGCTCATTCCTCCTTCCGCAGCTCAGAGAAAGTGAGCCAGAGCCTATTCTAGTTTGCCTGTCAACAGGAATGGTAACTAATGGCTCAATCCCAGCCAGGCGTTATGTCCCAAAAACACTGCCTGCCTGTGAGGAGTGGAGAGACACATCCTGGGTGAAGTCTGGTGTGAGACAGGTCTGGCCCAGGAGGCAATGGAGGAATTGGTGGAATCCACATCATGTCCGAAGTCAACCCAGCCAGTAAGGCAAGCAAGATGTTGTTGAAGGGGTGAGGTGCTGCTCTCCATCCTTATAATAAAAAATAGTCATTCTTCATGTTGCAGTAATGGAGAGATGCTGCATTTCATTTCTTCATGCTGAAACCAAAAGATGTCCTTTCCTAATGTTTTGAAATGTTATACTTTTTCATTTTCAAAGAGTGGGAGCTTTTAAATTTTTCCGTTTTTGTGTTTTTTTCCCCTTATTTTCTATTTAGGAGAAAAGGTGGGAGGAAGTAGAGAAGATGAATATAATGGGGGGATGGCCTTGTTCTCACTTTCCTACTGAAAACATTTCAGAAAAAGGAGCAAAAAGTGGTGAAAACGAGTAGAAGCCCACTTCAGTTTTGTGTTCCTATTCCTTCCCTTTTTTGCTTGAAAGAAGGTTGGCCAAAAAAAATAAGTGGGACAAACCCCACGTGTTTTGAATTATTCTCCCTTTAATGAGATAGAAAAACATCTTGTTTTCAAAATTACTTGCTTTTTCAATGAAAAAAAAATCAAATAGAGTAGGAATCTTTCCAAAGCCAATCTTTCCACCGTCTTTTTGCAACTCGCTCCTTACTCGGTGTTGACCAGATTTTCTGGCTATGCAGCATGTTATGTTGTTTGAGATTTGTATTTGCTCTTGTTTGAACTGTTGTCACAGGTGTCCTCACCTGCTGCAGAGCAGGACCCCATAGGCTGTGAGGTACTGAGGTGACAGCAGACGGCAGCACGTCACCTGCTTCCTCTGGGCCATGTGGGACCAGCCAGGCTGCAGCATCCCTGTCCCTGGTGGTGGTGGCTGAGTTGCAGAGACCCTGGCAGGACTCCCAGCCTGACTGGTAAAACTGCTGCTGTGCCACTTGGGCATAAGAAAAGTGCCAGTTTTACCCCAGAACTGCTAAAAAATCCCCTCAAAAATCAGAACCTGAATGAAAAATCCAGGCCTTGCTATTGCAGGAAAAAACTTCAATGCATGACCCAAGAACACCCACAAATTCTGTAAAAATAGCTGATAATTTATTTATTTGATTTAATTATGAGCCTAGCTTGTGATTTTTGGGGTGGAGTTGGGGCTCAAGTTAGTGATGCTGAAAAAACAATTTAGAGAAAAGCCCAGGCAGGTCATCAGCGCTGGGGAGCAGCTTAGGCTCTTCCTCATGAAATGGTGAGTATTGCAGAACCCACCAAGGGCTCTGAAACTTCTTGGGTGTGGAGGCCCCCACCAGGGTGACCCTTTCTCCCTGGAGGAGCTATAAGCTGGATGAGGTTGGTGTCCCAGAGCCATGGCCAATGTGTGTTGGAGGGACTGGTTCATCTCTTCCTGCTTACACACCGGGGTGGACCAAGGGTAGGTCTGTTGTGGTGAGCATTAGCTGCCCTTCAGTGGGTTGTTCTTCCTGTCCACACTGGGTTGTGCTGCTGGGTGACCCCCAGCACCAGTGAGCACGGCGATGGGACGTGTTCCTGTCCCTTTATGTGAGGGTCCATGTGGGCTTGGAGGCTGCTGTGTGCTCTGCCTCTTATATACATCCCAAACCCAAACCTGCAATCTTTGCTGGTTTAGCTGGATAGAAAAAACCCTTCCCCGTTATCAGAGCTTACCACCATGTTCCCTTGAAGACTCTGAGTGATTTCTCTCTTCCTCTCTTCTAGCACATGCTTCTCCTCTCCAGCTGCCAGCCTGGGACATCCCCCCGAGATCAGCTGCTTGTGGAGTTCTCTCTACCGAAAACAGTCCTAACCGGTGCGGCCTTTTGTTCCCCCCAGCTGTCGTATCCTCTGGGATCTGCAACAAGTCCTCCTCGTACAGACCCGTCCTGTCAGTCCCCAATCTGATCTGACCACCTGGTTTGTTTTTGAATCAAGCACTTGAGTCATAACATTTCTGTTTATTTCAACAACTGTATTCCTTGCATAGGAAATGAGCCAAGATGGTCTAAGGCAGGGGGAGCGAAGCATGTCGTGGTTGTAATTGCTTTTGCTCTCCCAATATCAAATTTTACACTATAATCAAAATCTTATTTTTGTACTACTGGACTCTGTTATTGACTTAATCTTCTTAAGTGCTCCTATTATTCCAGTGATTTCATCGTTGCATGTTGATTTTAATCTTTTGATCTCCATATTAGCTACTGCCTGCAACTAATTTGTTGCTCAGTGTTTTTCTTTGTTTTGACCTGTGAGGCATTTTCCTCATGGCACACAACTCTGCTGGCAGATTGCATATAATCTCTGCACTTTTTTTCTCCCATATTTTGCATAGTTACAACAAATGCAGATTTACAACTCGAAATGGAATATGTATCTTTTAGAAAGGCTGAGGAGAATATCACTTTGGGTTTAGCTCAAGAGCTTAATGTGCTTGAATAAAGGAAGTACCACTGAATACAGTTCACCGGAGGGAGGTGTCATGCAGGCTTTTTAGTCCAGCAAGTTCAGAATGGGTGGCAACTGCAATAATTGTAACTTTTATTATATGCAGCCAAGAATCAAAGACTTTCTGAAAGCATTGCTAGACCTATGATGAAGAAGGCTGTTTTTTGTGAATGGCTTAAGTGACTCTCCAAGCTGGACTGAGCTTGACGTGGCGGTGGCTCTGTTGAATGATGACAGCATGAAGCAGGTTTTTGAACAAACATTGGTGGTGGTGACCGTAGTGCAGAGTCGTGAACTTCACACACAAAGTGCAGAGGTTGAAATATGGCTCAGCTGTGTTTTGGTTGGCCATTAGATGACTGCTTTGTCCCTTGGTGGTTGACGGTTTAACCCGTGCTGATTTATCGGGTGCGTTGTTTACTTTAGTGTTTTGTTTTAAAGCTTAGAGAAGTAATTTTTGCCTTAGGTTTGCTGTGACTTTTGAAAAAAGAACACAGCCTGAACATTGGCAAAATCATCTTTGCTTTGCTGCGTGTGTGTTTATGCTTCTGAACACAAATTGTCTTCTAATATTTTTGACGTTTTGGTCACTCGAGAGGCAGAAAAGCAATTTCTAAGATGCCTATGGGCCAGGAGACATGCATTACAGCAGAGGGGAAAGAATCTGTTAGTTGCTGAAATATAAAACAAATTGGATGAACAGCTGCTGACACTTGTCAGTCAAATAGTTGATAGCATTTTCAGTCTCCATGCCACATGCTTTAAGTAAGTCTGTCAAAAAAAGGATATTTTCACTGGACTTCCCTGTAAATATGGGAGAAGTTTTGGCCTGATCTATCATTTAAAATTTTGCTGGCAGAAGAATGAAACTTTCCTCTTTCCCCAAAACTGATTGACATAACTGTACTGGCAGATTCTTCATCTAGGTGCAGTTGTACTGGCAGGAAGTTCTTTGACTGTTGGAGCTCGTTCCACCGCAGCAATGGGTTGAAACGAACCCAGCAGCAAACCTTTCCGTTCCTCGGCTGGGTTTGCCAGGGCGCTCCCATCCATCAGCCATTGCAGCTTCGCTCTGCAGGAGCCCGAGTCCTGTCCAAAGTGTAGTCTGTGGGTCAGGAGGGCTTTTAACCCAGATTGATGTTTTTCAGACAAAATCAAACCATTTTGGATTCAGCATTTCTGCAGGATTAACCCAACCTGGCACTTCTTGCTCCTGGTACTGTGGTGCAGGACCTGGGTGGGAGGGTTGTGCTGTCAGCACCTACTTCACCATTTGTTGGATTAAATGTGATGGGGATCAGGGTGCAACATGCTCCTTCGCTCAAACCACAGGCTGCAGGCTCTGGAGCAGGAGTTTAAATCCTGCATTGCTTGTACATCAACTCTTCTCCCTGCTCACGCTTAACTATGTAACTTGAAGGTCATAATTTGGATCCAAACTCCTTAAAAGAAGTAAGCTGGCTAATGCTTTCCTTGTTTTGAATGCGTGATCAAGCCTGACATATCCTCAGGGTTGTTACAGATTCCCTGAGGTGCTTTATTGGGGTTTGAGGACAGATGAAAATCTGCCAGAGGCTATAGGGTCCCTGCTAATGACAGAGAAACTCAAGCAAGGGTGCCCATTGCTGCCGTTTTGGGGAGGCACCTTTGTGCGTTAGTGATGCTCAGCCAAGGAGCATCTCCTGAAGGCTGCACCCACACTCTTTCATTCAAAAAACTGAGCAAGGCTCGCTATTTTGAAAGGTGGCAGGTGGAAGTGGGCTGTGTTTTTACCCAATAAATATTTCATGTTAAAAAAAAATATACAAAAGGGAGCCAGTTCCAGAGCCAAATCAAGCTGTTTCTCCAGCTCTGCTTTGCCTGACTTAGAGCTGAGCTATAAATTTGCATCTTCCCGAGTGTTCTTTGCTACCAGCGTGATGACCACCCCAGGTAAGCGGTGCACTTCCCAGTGCCTTCTCTTCATATAAATATTTGGGACAACTGCGGGAGAGGATGAAGAGGGCACGAGCACATGTATGCACCAATAGGTGTGTGAATCTCGGCTAACTAGAAAGAAGAGACTAGGTGTTGCTTGTGGTTTGATCATTACTTTATGTCTTCTGAGACTTGTTTTGTCAGGCAAGTCCTGTGAGGGCTTCAGGGTGTGATAGAAGGTTCCAAGCATAATGATGTTGGGATACAGGCAGTTTTTACACACGTCCCAGTGACAGACCTGCAGAGGCACTAGAACTGTAGGACTTAAACACTCACCTGCTACTTCAGTTCCTCTGAGGAGTTAAGACCAAGTACTTGCACAACTGGAGGGTGAGTAAGAAGGGGGAAGAGCTTCCTGTGTCAGTGGCCAAAAGGCCACATTTCCACTTAAGTCCTCAGGGGTGGTTTTTCCAGGCAATGCTTTACCAGCATCATGGAACAAGACAAAAAACCCAAGTTGGTCTGCTGGTCTACAGTCTGGGTTCCAAACTTGTCTATCCTAGTGCATCAAATGGTTTACGGACATGTGCTAAATGTGCATACCCACCACCTGCTCCTACAGTAAAAGCCCTGCCGATGTCCCTGTTCCCAAGGAGGGTGGTGTATGCTGGTCACCACCGGTCAGTGCGTGTTGAAGCAACGTTTGGCCATCCTGATGGGGCTGCAGGGGATCTCCAGAGCCAGGTGCTAAACTCTGCCACCGAGGGAAGAGACAAAGAAATCCAGCATTGCATAAGAATGTGCTCCAGGCCCCATAACTACCCCAGTCCCATTTGGGACTCAATACCCCCTCCACAGGCTGGTCCCAGAAGTCCCCTCTTCCTCTCATATGTCCAGGGAGTGTCTCATGGCTCTTGGGCACTGGAAGATGGTTCAATTTAACGATTTGTTATGTCAGGCAGGTTAGTCCAGGCAGGACATTTTTCCAACATTTGCCCATCTTTTCTTTGTGGGTGGTGAACATTTGTCCTTGTTCCCCTGGACAGTTGCTGTGTTTCAGGGTGAAGGACATCAGCTCTTCTGCTTCTGCCTCAAATGACTAAAATCCAGGCTAGCAGGAGTCATTTTTGGTTTGAATTGGCTGCCAGAAGGGAGCGACTGCGAAGCCTCTTGGAAAACTACCAATCTAACATGTTTTCCATCAAACCAACCTGCTTTTTAATGTCAGCCTGAGGTTTGCCCCATGCCATGTGTTTCTAAGTGCCCTGCAGGCTGCTGCAATTCACCACTTCGGGAGAAGTTAAAATACAAACTGAAGTATTTTGGTGAAAGGTAAGTATTGGGCAAGGCCCACAATCATGTAACAACAGGGGCTGTGCCTGAGCAGACCATCAATTAGAGATCCAGAGACAAATTGTAGGACATAGAGTGCAGATAATGGTGGCCACTACTGCTCGGGTGACAGCAGAAATGCCCTTGTACCTGGGAAACAGTCAGTCTGGTCCCACCCTGATCTTGGGGAGCAAATCAGGAAACCATCTTCTTAATTAATAAACTGTAAAAACACCCATGAGAAAAGAAAATGCCTTTATTCTGAGAGGTGGGGGCTCTTACATCTCAGCTTGTATTTTTTTTTTCCTAAGGCAGACATAAAAAGACTCCATAATTTATTATTGGGACATCTGAATAGTTATTTATTGAGAAGCCACAGTTCTCACACTTTTACAACTGTCGGCTTGTATAAGGCAAAAAAAGCAAAATGGATCACTATTTTACACAGAAAGTAAAAGCTCTGGAGGAGGGACTGATGGACATGCAGTTACTGGTCAAAATGCAATGTACATGACATATATAAAAACCATTGTGAAACAGAAGAATTGTAAATTATGGTTACAATCTACCGAAATAAATATTCAATATATTATTATAAACACATTTGTATAGTCTAAGATTGTAATTAAAGTTGTCTTTGTACATACACGGTTATTTGAAATTTAAACAAAAAATGTAACATTTAGAGGAGCAAATGTCAACATAAAACAACTGCTTTGGACTTGTAATGTGGCATGATATATCCATAATGATAGGATTAATCTGGTGTGGCAATTAGAATGACTAATCCTTTGGGATGTAGCCTCTATGGAGTTAACTGCATATTGAAGGGAAGAGCCTGGTACATTAACTAGGATGCAGAATGATTCAAACGGCTGTCTGGGTTTGTTTGTTTTCTGGTTTTTAAATGAACAGAGAGAACAAAAAAAAATCATTTGTAATTGCCTCGTTCTTCTTTTAAAAACAAAGCTGTTTTTTTATTAATTTTTAAGCAGTTGGCATCCACAGAAGAGAAACAAAGAAATGAAAGGACTCGATTCACTCATCTTCACAACAATTTACCATCAATGTATATACAGTACATTAATGAAGCATCATTTAAACTTTAATTATAACAGGGACACACCTAGCATGTTTTCTATGTAGTTTTTTATTTCCATTAACAGTATTAAACAATGGTGCTCCATATTGCTTATGAACATATAGATATGAAATTAGGAAACCGATGAATCAAAGAGAGGTGCTAATCTTATTTACCACACAGCTAACATGGCATTTGTATTGGTAAACTTCTCATGGGCATTTAGAGCTGACAGAAAAATTCCTAATGTGGCTAACTGAGTTACAGACGAGGTACATGCACGGATACCAGGCGATGCCCAGCCGCTCCTCCGGGTCAGCATCCCTAGTCGTCCTCTTCATCTTCCTCATCGCTGTCCTTCATGGTGATCCCCTGGAGGCCTCCGCCTTCGCTGACCGACGCCGTGGCCTCCTCTACCGTCAGCCGGTTCCGGATGGTCTCGTAGGTTTTGCTGTTTAAGGTGGAGTCCAGCACACCTTGCAATCGGAAATCCCGGTACGTTTTCTAAAGCGGGGAGAGGCACGGAGGAAGGAAGAGACAGCACAGAGGTCAGGGCTGACACCGGCTCCTCCGCAAGAGCCAGCCTGTCTCCATGCCCGGGTTTGAGGCCAGTAATGGAAGAGCTGTGACAGCAGGGAAACCCCAGCCCCAGGGATGTTTTGCAGAGGCTGTGCCATGGCAGAGGTCCCTTTCGGGTGCCTGGAGCAACAAATTATGGCTTTGGGGCTCCTGCCCGGCCTTTGCAGGGTGGCCGGGCCGGGTGGCTGCATGGAAGCTTCAAAGCAGGGCTGGAGGAACAGGGGCTGCTCAGGGGAGCTTTGCAGATGGGAGGTTGAGGTCTAAAAAGACACAGAAGCATCAAATCGGGGCTCTGCTCCAACTAACTGCCCTTGCTTCTGCCTGCATTCATCTGCCCAGTTATTTTTCTTCACGCAGCAGAATGTTTATCACCGGTAACCGCAGACATGATTACACGTTCCCGGAATGCTCTGTATTAAATAATCCTACCTACAGTATTGGGATTAAATAAACTAAGTCCAGGGAAAATTGTTGACGTATAAACATAAGCACAGGGCACGTGTTTCTTAAATCTCTCTTTCTTCACCTAATTCTGAAACTGGAGTTGTATTTCCATGGTTAGCTGTATTTCCCTTGTTATTACAATTAATATTTCTCATGTGAATTTATGCTTAAAAATTTATTAACTCTGTGATAAAACTCTGGCCTCATAGTTCATTTAATTGTGCTCTGTGCAGAAACTATTTACTGATCTGCTATTTCAGAAAGTCTTTGGATTTGTTGTAGCTGCATCTGAATGTATTATTGGTATAAATAAAGCACAAGGAAGAAAGCTTTCCTCAGCTAGTTGACAAGTAGAAATAATTTGTCTGTGCCTGTTTTTTTTTTCAGTTATGAAAAGCACATTTAATACATTTCAGTTTTAATTTATTCATGCCTTCAATGTGTTCACTGCACATAAGACCATAAACATTATAAAATACTAGACCAAAAAGCATTAGATAGAACCTAAAATGATCAAAAATATATTTACCCCCTTCTGTGATCTTATTATTTCATGTAAATCACTGTGATTTCACACTGAAATAATTATCATTAGTCCCAGGCATGCACACATACACACACACACACACACACACACACACACGTGCACTCAAGGAAAAAAAGGTTACTTTCCGGGTATGTTATCTCACCTTTGTGATCTCCTAGAGTTGATTATATACACCCATTGTAAAAGAAACAACTTCACTTAACTATGAGAACAATCCTCATTTGCATTCTGACGATAATCACAAGCCATAGCTGGGCTTAAATGTTTCTAGTAAAAGAGTGTTAAAAACTTTTGGTTTGATTTAACCCATTTTAGCACTGCAGTTCATTGGTGTGATCAATATTTGTCCAGAAAATGGCTAATTTTGTTGCACCTACTGTACAGGTGTGGTCAAAAAGGAATAGACTTTCCCCTTTTTCATGCAAGCTGTTACTTTGCTCTTATTTGCACACCTGTGTTTTGCATCTATATGCATTTCAAGTTCCTCTTCACTACATGCCATGCACACAAATATCTTAATTTTTAAGAATTTTAATGAATGGCTTAATTTATTTGCTGGTGACAGTTTGCCTATTGCACAGAACATGCCGCACACATGCAGGCAAAAAAACACATTCCTTCCAACAGCGAGACAGGATTGAGAACACATCAGCTGATTACCTTTACTATCCTAATGAGAGTTTTCAGTTGGTAGATGTGAAGCTGCAGGTCCATGCGGTCGGTCAGCCAGGTGCAGACGACATTCATCGAGCTGGTGTACCATTGCTGCAAGAGAGACAGGACTTCTCCAGCAACCACGGGAGGGCTGCACCCCAAACGCCACGGGCTGCACTCCGCACATGGTCACACCAACCCGCCCCGCCAGCCAGCCCGTGCATGGGATGGGACAGACTCAGAGCGGGAGACAGGCACCCTCTCCTACACAGAATTTCCATGCATGAGCTGTTGAATTTTTAACAATGACAACAACAAACTTATTTGGAGGGTTAACGGCCACCAAAGCCACTGCGAGGTTTTTGTAATCTGATTTTTTGCCACTGAGAGGACTTGTCAGCAGTGGTGTGTGTTTGGCCCAATCAAATATATATATATATATTTAAAACCTGTTCACCCTCCCACAGCGAGAACACAGTCCTGCCTTTAAGTGTGTCAGCCCCACACTCAAGCTACTTACCGTCTTGAAATTCAAACATAACCAGCCACGGGGTGAATCTGGTTCCCTGACGGCGAGCGGAGGGGAGGCTGGTGCGGGGCAGGGTTGGGCTGCGGGTGAGGATGAGGATGCTGCTGTAAGCACCTACAGGCGCCTGTGCGGGAAATGCTTTGGTTTCACCCTCACCGTTAAGAAAGATGGAAAAGCAGCAAAGAAATGAGCTTGTTTGAAGCTGCTGAACTCACAGGGCCCCTCCAGGGGCTGAAATTTTGCTGCTTGTCTGTGAAAAAGGCCCGCAGCTGTGTGGGAGCAGCCTGCCAGCCCTGCAGCACAGGAAGGCTCCGGTGGGCTGTGGATCAGCTCCCCGCTCACGCAGGGCTGCCATGGCACGTCTGACGCCGCACAGACGAGCAGCGAGCCCCCGAGAGAAGGAAAAGCAAGGGCTGTGGCGGAGGGGGGGGATCACAAAACCTCACCACGGCGCTCAGCACAAGGCTTGATTACAAAGTGGTCTGCAGACAGAAACCCATCACGCCTCTGTATGCACAGTCACACCCTTCTCTCGCAATCTCACACACAGAGAGATCAAAACCTACCCTGTGGACCAGCTGCAATTAATACAGAATCAGTTAAAGGAAAAAAAAAACAACAAAACAAAACACTGGACCAGTTTATTAAAATCTGTGCTCAAGGGCCATCCAGGTTAGTCTGAAATTCAGCTCCCTCCTAACTACCCTAAAACCCTACCTCAGGTATTATCACCATCTTTCGCTGCACCTTCTTTTCCCTCAGGTGGGGGTCTCTGAATCACAAACATGTCCCCTTCCCTCTAGCTGCTGCAGCTGCCAGTGCTGCCGGTGAATGGAGATGATAGAACGCTCTGTAACTGCAGAACTGAGGCCGGTGACTTGTTACCTTCAGCCTTTGACACCGGTTGAGCAGCCAGTGCCAACCCGCCAGCAGCGCATGGGTGGCACTGCTGGACGTGTGGCTCCAACACCAGATGTTGTCACTGGGGAGGGCACAGCTGGCAGCACTGGGGCCCTCAGGCACCGCTGTCCTGGAGCACCCACAAGCCAAGCACACGAGCTGGCACAAGACTGACCCAAGCAAACAAAGGTGTTCAAGCTATATCAGCCCAGCATCATGAAAATGTGGGCTCAACACACGTTATTGAAGCACAACCTAATGTACCCAGGAGTTGCTGCACCCCCACCAGAAGCAGTCAGCAGAGGCTGGTCCTGCTGCATGTGAAAGTGTTTTATCCCCACTTCAAGAAAGAAGTTCCTGTACTTCTATTTCTACACCACTTCTTGTTACTATGGAGGAAATAAAGGGATGGAAGAGTCACCAAATAAATGGCACATAGTGATCTCTTGCTCAATGCTTACACCTTGTGCGGCTTGTGGCAGAGATTCCTGCTGACCCTTCATCTCCAGGATGGAGACTTGGCAAGAGCTAAGAGTTCAGATGAAGCTAATTGAGACAGGCAAGCAGGAACTCTCTCTGTAGCAGCAATCAAGCTCAGATACTGTCAGCTGTCACTTGAGGTCCTGACATCAGATTGGAATTGAATTGTGAGAGAAGCACCCTGGTTAGCTGGTGTAGGCCTGACCAGCATAGTAGACCAGAGCATCCCTGGCTACCCCCAGAGAGCCCTGGTGCCTGTGGGTGCTGGGACAGCCAGCTGGGTGGCACAAAGCAACTGCTGTCACTGAGGGATTAATGTTTAAAACGTTACTTTTCTGCAATCAGCATGCTTAAATGAGTCATGTTCTTGGGTGACATTAGCTGTGACCCAGGGCTCTGCTGGCACATGGATGCCCAGGTCACTCAAACACCTCATTCCAACACCTCTTCAAATCAAAACCCACAGAGGAATGAAGCAACTGTACGTTACATATGCACATCCTCTCCCTTCCACTGCTGCCTCTCATCTTCCACAAAATGATCTGCTGGGTGTTTATGTCACTGCTAAAGGGGAGGATAAGTCACCGGTTGGGGCAGGTCCTGCCATTTCTGTTTGTCCCACGACACACACACCTACACAGCTTTATGGATCTGAAACAGAAATTAGGACCTCTGCTCGGAAGTTATCAGCAAGGTGATTTTGCTGCTGCGAGACCTTCAGATTAGCTCAATGAAACATTTTGCTGTGTCTCTGGTAGGCACTCCAACACGCTGGATTCTGGGGAGATGCAAACTCCTCTGAGCCGAAACCAAATCGTCCCCCTCTCCTCTTGAGCACCGTCTGACAAGGGCTCAGCCAGGCGTACTGCTCAGCTCTCTTTTTCAAAGCTTAGCTACTCCAAAGACTTTTTGCTTTATGAGAAAAAGACAAAGTCTAATTCATTGATATTGATACACAGAACCGTCACGTCACTTCATAGAGCACACACCAACTGCCGAATTTAAGCCCTGCATATTCATAAAAAGAAGTTAGCCCATAAATTAAATGTTCCCTTTAGCTATCACTAGTGTTGATGTGCTATAAAATGCACAAGCCCTCTGATTCATGACTAACCTACCAAAGAAGATAACATTTGCATATCATTATATTATTAAAAAAAACAACAACAAAGCCAAATGGTCTGAAACACAAATGTGATGATTTCAGACAAAAGAGCACAGCGTGGTCCTGTCGGGACGCTGGTCACCTCGCCCACCCTCTGTGGGTTTACCATTTCCCAAAGGGCATTGGGGCACATGCTGGGGACACGGGGTTCCTTGGAGGCTCCAGCCCTCTGTCTTGTCCCCACACACAAGGTGCAGAGGGCACCGCCCAGATGCTGAATTTTGGGGCTTTACCATGGGTCTGCAACACATTTCGGGCACATTTCTGGAGCTCTGGGGACAGCTAAGCTTTGGTGTGGACACACTGAAGTAACTAGTTTGTAAAGAATGATTAGACCTGATCGCTGTTCCCAGGTCCATGGACCTCAACTCCCCATATCTTGCTGCTACACACACACACATATTACTGATGCCAACTGGCATTCCTGTCCATCACTCAGAAGACAATTTGCACTTAGTCTGGGGGCACAGGATGAGGAATGGCTGTGGAGGGTCCATTCCAGTGATGCACAGCGGATGCCACGCACCCACTTGGACATCAGCAGGGAAGGGATGAGGCTCCCACGGGGATGTGCTGTGCTGCGCAGTGTGACCTGCCAGACAGCAGAGGAAACGCAAACAGATGCTCTTCAGATGCTACCAGAGCCCAGTAACTGCAAGTAGACACCATATTTGCACAGCTAGGAATTTAATCCCTCTTTCACGTTAGTTTTCCTGCTTCCCTTGTCTTTCACAATGACCCTTACTGCTGAGTGCTAGGCTGGGTAGATGAGGTGGGCCATGGGCTGGCTGGGTTGTTCCCAGATGGGCATTAGAGGAGCTGAAGGATGCCAAGGGTGGACTTGCATGGCTGCCCATCCAACACCCCAACCAGCTCAAGCAACAAGGTTCCTTGTTCCCCCTGCCTTTTTTTTTTTTTTTTTGAATGCAAAAACATGATCAATAAGTCTCTGAAATAGCAAGTTTGTCTCTGAATACATAAATTGCAAAAATTGTTATGAATAAATCTGCAAGTAACACACTGAGTGTGGCACATTTTATCAAAAAAAGCGCCCTGTGCTGGGTTCCAGTGCTTTCCGGGAGGTGGTGTCATTTCACATACCCAGGAACATCTGCAAACCCCCGTCTTCTTTGGTGTGAGCTGAATGGAAGCATGACCTCCTGTTCCTTGCCATGAACCTTGAGTTCACACTCATATTTTCCATGTTACAGGAAGGCACAGTTCACCCCAGGGGTGCTGCAAACAGAATCTCGTAAGCCAGATGCAACACTGCTTCTTAAGGCACCTGAAGGAGCTGTATTCTTAATTCAAAAGCTTACATACTAGTAGCTTAAGGTCACTTCAGCTTTTGTAAAGAGTGGGACAAAACCAGGAATGCTTATAGGGCTGGGTTGTCAGCAGGGTAGCAGAGGGATTACAAGGAACCTGTGACTCTGCCTCTTTCTGCCTTTACTGGTAGTTTTTTTGTGTGTGAACAAGTGCCATACAACAGATTGAGGCTGGTATAAAGGCCTGGGACTGTGCAAGAGCACCCCGCTGAGCCTCAGCTGTGCTTGCAATTAGCAATAGGCATGAAATGATTATTGTTGTGGTGGCTGATGGCAATCTGAAGTGACAAGTTTTATGGGGGAAGTTGAAGCAGGGATGTTCAGCAAGTTTCTGCAAACCATTAATCGAAGGCTGCAGCACAGTTTAGTCAAAGCTATTTTATGTCATTCCAAAGGTCTCACAAGGATGCTGAAAGAATATTTTTCTGCTCTCAGCGCCTCGGAATGGAGTTTTTCTAGGTCAGGGATTCTTTACTGCCCTATTTAGTGTCAAAAATACCCATTTGCCTCAAATTAGCAGAAAGCTTGTAGTTAAGGGCTAGAGATTAGGCATACAAAATTACTCAGCAGGTGACTGCTGGGTGGATTTGGGGGTTGAGAAGTCTTTAAAACTGACTACAAGACATTATATACTTCTGACAAAAGAACATAGTAATCCTACCTGCTTGCTTTAACCACTGTTGTTTGTCTATTATTATATGCTTTAATGCTTATAAGAGCAAAACTACTGGTGATACTACTCAATTACCATAGTAACTCTCCCCTATGACCTCTCATTTCAGTACTCGCTTTCCAACCAGAACCAATCCAAGCAGGGCAAATCTATTTAAAACTGTGACACACATGGCACAAGGAGGCTCCGAACACTGGCTGGCTCCCTCTCTTTGTCTGGGACACAGACTTGTTTTGAAATGCTGAAAGGCAGCTTTGAAATGAAGCCTTGAATTCAAGGTGTTTCAAAGGTGAGGGCCAGGGCTGCCTCCACGGCATCCTTGCTCTGGTCAGCACCGACTGAGGGGACCACAGAGGTGGGAAGGGACAGAGGAACGTGCTGCCTGTGAGCCTTATTTCCTAAAGGAAAACTGAGCCTGCTCTAAGACAACAGCCCTCTCTCACAGGAACTCCATCAGCCAGGAAAACAAAACAAAACAAAACAAAAAACAAAACAGAACAAAACAAAACAAAACAAATCAAATAAAAAATTTACCGACTCTTTGTATGTGGTGTTTGCATCCCTGTCCAACGGGCCAGGATCTCAGCTGGTGGAAAGCACAGAGGGGCTGTGCTGATTTACAGCTGCTGACAGTACGTGACAGTCGACAGAGCCCTGTCCATCCCTGTCCCAGGCGGCTCTTGAGATCAAATTCGGTATTCGGTGTTGTCACACGCATTCATGGCAGCCACCTCCCCTTGGCAGGTGCCATCTCCGCAGGGGAGGTGGGGACGCGGCCTCAGCCGCTCAGGACCGTGCTTGCCGGGGACCCGCTCCGTGCACACAGCTGCCAGCGTCACCTGGGGACTTCCTCAGTGTCTGGGAGCAGGAGCTCTTCTGGTGCCGTCTGTTCATGGTGCGTCCTACACGTGCACACAGCCAGGCTCGTGCACACGATGCTGTCTGCAGGTCTGCAACTCAAAGCCCAGGCTGCTCAATGGCAGGACCACTCTTGTCCCTCTGGTCTTCTGTGGTCACTGATGTGTTCCTCTCTACCTTCACTCACTGTTTCTTTTGCTGTTGAATCCAGGCGGTCATTGCAATTACAAAAACCTTGGTAAATACAGTAAGCACAAAGCGCAGAGCCTCATGGCCAATGCGGTTTCCTACTCTTTTCTTAAAAAGATGTTCCCAGCAAGCCTGAACTTACATGGCAGTGTACGCAATCCCAGTTTGAGAGCCTCCTTCAAAGAGCAGCTCAGCCGGGATGCTGGATGTGGGTGAGAGTGGTGGTGGGACAGAGTTGCCTCCTGCTCTGCTCCCAGCCTGTGCTGGAGAGGTCTTGGCCAGGCTGCCAGTGCTGAGCCCTGGCTATTTCTCCGGCTGTATTTTGGAAACCCAGGCTTTGCTCTCTGCAGAAGGTGACATGTCATCCCCCAGGCTGACCCACAGCCAGGAAAGTGGGGAAAGACTGGGGACAGGCCCTTGGTGACACAAGTTTGCCTGAAACTCTTGAGCGGTGGCCCCAGAAGAAGATGTTGCACGGCCAAGGTGGGCAAAGAGCCGTGGTTCCTCCAGCGCACATGTAGCTCCAGTCCGCACTGTCAATGAGGAGACAGGGACAACCTTTCTGCCACACGGTGAAGAAGGAAGAGGCGCATCTTTTCCCTGCCAGCACACATTTTCTGGATGGCAAGCGGAGACTTGCCACACAGCAATCCCCATCCTACATATTCATCAACTTTTCTTCCCACTACTCAACAAAACCCATCCTCTATGCTGGCTACCGCTCCACAGCGCCCTGCTGATGAGCTCCCCATCTCCTGCCACTCGTGGGGGACCAGCAGAGCCATCCAAAGGCATCTCAGCATTTTGAGCTACAAAACCTCCAGTCCAGAGGCCAAACCTGCAGCTGGGTCAGGGGCTCAGCCCAGGCAAAGAGCACCTGGCTTGGTTGTGTCCTGGCTGTGGCCACGGGTGGCATCAATAATAACCCAGTGACTCTTTTGATTTACACCTGCCAAGGATTTGGCCCATTGCTCCAAGCCTGGCAGGGGCCAAGGCTCAGGGGACCGAGTGTGGCGTCTCCGTGAGCGCCTGGGCTTTCCAGAAGTAGAGAAACTGGTGTGACATGGCCCACATTACAGAAATGAAGTTTAGTGGCTGTGGATCTAAGAGCACACAGTTAACCAGAAAATAAGCAATGAGTTAATATCACAGGCATTGATCAGCTAGTCTTACAATTAATGCTTCCAATAAAAAAAAGCTCCCCCTTTTTATTCAACAGAATAAGAAATTAAACACTTGTGGGCTCATTCTAAAGAATGAATGAAATTGAATAAGCTACCTAGCACTTGAGATTCCCAGCGAGTGCTTGAATAGAGCAAACCTCCTGAGTTGAATGGATTGCCTTTTGGGACCAATTTGTCTCTTTTCACTCTTTATTCCTCCTTTTTTGCTGACAGATGTACAAAGGCGGAACTGCGCTGTGCAGCTTAGCTACATGCACCCACAGCAGCTGTCACTTTTGTCGAGCAAGTTAATCAAGCAAATGCCACCATATCCCACTTTCTATAAGGAACAACATGTTATAGACAGTAGTCTTGGGAGACGGGGAGGGAGGGAGAGAGACTTTATTTTAACTTTGAGTAGCTGGTATTTTTTTTTCCCCTCTGTGTGTAAAAAAAAAAAAAAAAGAAAAAAAAAAGAAAAAAAAGAAAGCAGCCAAAGCTGGTAGTACAAGCTGACACTTTTGTTTTCTCGTAGAACAAATATTTAATAAGATTTTAACTCTAATTTGTACTAGAGAGAGAGCTGTCTGGTTTTAATTAAATTTAAGGGACTTAAGGGACACGGTTAAAAAAGAAATGGAAGCTTTTTGTTTGTGTTAACGCTTGTTGATAATAATATATTGATTGTCAATTGCTAAGCCCAAAAGATTAGTGTAGTAAATACTATTATCTGAATGCCACAAGTGAAGTGCTAGCTTCCCGTCCCTGCTTTTCCCTTTGTGAGGCAGTTTGAATCACTGGTTGTTATTTATACATTTTCTTTGATAAAACCAACTTGTGTGGCTGATTTTTTTTTAAACCCTGCCTCATTAAGTGCATAATAGCATTTACGTGTGGGGCTTTCTGCTTTTTAGCCTTTCAAGCTTAAGCTTATATTCCTCTCTCACAACCATGTTTCAAAACTTGGGATGTTCACAAACAATTGGATACACACCAATATTGTATATATCAGATGTTCTCTTGCTATTGCCAAAGACTAGAAAATAACAGAACATTATCCGCAAAGAGTAAATAAATAGTTATCATCCCTCTACGCTGCCACAGATCAGATAATAACACTGTCCGATCATTAGGTAGCTTTTCTAGCACTCATAATTCTTTAAGTGCATATACTCTAATTAGCTATGCAATAGTTGACATCAAAAGTAGGATTTTAGGGCAGCTTTACAGAGCACACAACAGCAAAGCACCGCGAGGGCTCCAGGCAGCCCTTCATTTGCTATTACAAAGGTAATTCCCTCCCAGATTCACACACTTTTGAAAGTATCTTCTCTTTCAGAAAATAAACCTAAATTTTGGTAACAGATTGCAGTGTGCTAATTTAACTTCTCCATGGGGTATTCGGCTTGGTATGTCCAGAAACAGAGCACAGAAATCAGAAGTGTTTGCGATATGTGAACTCATTGCCAAACGCTGGACCCCTCACTTGCACCTTGCCTGTATGAGCACATCCTCCACCAGCCATGCTGGGCAAGCAGTCCTCACAAGAGGCAACACAACCTTCATCTTCTGAATGAAAGCATTCTGTTAAACTCTACATTAAATTCTAGAGATCCAGTAAAGTGCTAACAACTTAATAAAAATCCCCTGAAACCCCAGGGTCTCTTTTATTTCTTAAATTTTATTATGTTATTCTATCAAAGCCTCGTGAAGCTGTCTGGAGTCTCCCTGGTCACACTCACACTGGGCTATTACTGAAATAAATGGCTGTACTGTTTTTTCCTGGGAATTTTCGTATCACTATAATGCTATTACTGCAAGTACACACAGTATATTCAACATCCACCCAGTGCTGTGATTTCTGGATGCCTCTTACTCTAGTTTATATTCCTTAACTATGAAATTCCATTCACATTAACAACGAGGAAGTTACAAAGTCAAAGGGGCTCGATACTAAAGTAATTTGTATTATTATTTAATAAAATCATGGTCCCAGCCTTGCTTAATAGGGTTAAGCTGCTAGCCAGAGCGACTCATCATCTGTCTAGGATGTAAATGGCATCACCGAATTACATTATCTCTCCCTCCCCAAAGATAAACCACAAAGGAAAAAAACTTTGAATCACATAAGAGCTCTGCCTTCAAATAGGGAAGAGAATTCAGAATGAAAGCTGAAACACAGACCCGGGTGCATGGAAGTGCCGCACGCTTTTTGCAGTACATATGGCACCTGAGATCACCCACGGCTTGGGGATCTCAGCAACAGGGTGCGCTCAGGCTGGCGCTTCACCCTTAATTGGGAAGTTGGACCCGATGGGGCTCAGCAGGTCGGTGCCACGGGTGTTAATGGGAGGGAGGTGCGGGACTCCTTCTGGGTGTGTTTTCTGCTTGTGCCAGTGGGATCACACAAATTCCCCGCTCGCCAAAGGGCCACAGCCCATCCTGCACGCTCCTCGCTGCAAATTTCTGTCTGCTCTTAATTTATTCCTTTCTAGGATGGAAAAGGAGGATGGACATCTTTCATGACAGTGGCACCAAGGTCTCCAGCAAAGAAAAATGCCCAAAAAATCATCCCTAACACTCTCCACTTTCAATACTGCACAAAACCAGTTAACACCTACACGTGTTTTGCACAGCTGCAACTCCACGCGCTGCGGTGGGTGCAGGTTTGTTTACTCCACCTGTCAGTGGCTTTGCAGACAACCCGTGAGCTCTCGTCACGTAAGCAAAGGTTTCCCACTGCAGGTACACAGCCAGGGAGAGACAGAAAGGGACCTGCAGATGGTACTGCACCTTCGCCGGAGGAGAAACAACTCAGCTGCTGGGGATACAACGGCTTGTAATTACTCAGGCATCCCCAAGTTGTATGTCAGAGTGGCCTACCCAGCTAGCCAGGTGCCAAAAAATCTCCGTCTAGGCAAAAGCCACACACATCCCTGGCAGAGGTGAGGGCAGGGTAGCTCTGAGGATGAGCCCATGTTTCCCTGAGCTTTCTCCCCTGAGAAGGATCTCATTGAAAGAGCTATTGCCATGTTGGCTCATCTCCTACAGCTGGGGATGCCCTGGTCCCAGCAAACACCTACGCCAAGCCTGCATGCTGACCACCGCCAAATAAAGCACAGCCACGCGCTGCTCCGCTTGCTCTGAGGAGGGAAACCCCCTGGAGCCACGTGCTGCTCAGGGCTGGATGGAGACCTGCTTAGAAACAGCTGTTTCCCTATGGCAGGGTGCAGGGGGGTTGTGGCAGCCGATGCTCACAGTGATCCGGGAAGATAACCCACTGACATGGGTCCTGGCAGCACCTCTCACTTCTCTCTCATTCACAACATCCTCCAAGCAGGGACACCTCACGCTGAGACCCACAGGTCTGCAGGCTCAGAGCCTCAGTGGGTGCCTCCTTTCCTCTCTTGAGACAGGACAGCCCCAATCCTTGGGCATTGTGTTATACATCTGCCAAAAATGCAGGAAAAATATTCAGGAAATAGGTAAAGCCTGTCCTGGCTGTAGATACAGCTCAGCAAAGTGCACAGTACTGGCTGGGAACTGTCACATAAACCCCCAAAAACCTGCTTCTTTGCAAGATTTTGCCAACCTTGGTTTTCCTAAATGAAAAGCTTCTGCATAAAAAAAATATAAAAGTGCGTACACACACACACAAAACTACTTCTGTATGGATGCTTGTTCTCAGATACTTTTTTTAACCTATAAAATATTCTCTGCTTATTTCCATTTTTCAAAAAAGAAATGAAGTTGACATGTTAAAATCTAAGTTTCTATATAAAGCAGCTTAGTAAAACACAACATCCACACTGTGTGCTGCTTTTTTCTGTCCTGATTCCAGGGCCCTGCTAGTGCAAGGCAGTGACAGTACAACTGGATGCAAAGTTGCTCTATAAGATGCAATATGGAAATGCATGCTATGCAATACTTTAATTGTACTTATTATTAGGTTGAATCAAAAGCTGTAACAAAGCAGGACTTGATAGACTTTAACTCCTCCTTTTATAGCCTGCAAATTAAGAAAAAAACAGAGTAGCTAGAGGCTGCCTGAATATCTCAGTCCTGAGCATGGGGGGAAGCGTCTCCCCCGGTACCATTCCTGGGGTTACACACTGGAGAAAACGCACTCCCTGTCCGAGTCCTGCAAAGCATTTTTGAATGCTGATATCATACATCCAGGGCGAGGTTTAAAGGAGCACCGGGAAAGGAAAGAGCCGCAGATCAAGAGAAACGAAGTGACCTGGGACGGCTAATCTCGCACGCACTGCTGGCTGGCGCGGGCAACGGCAGCGATTGTGTGGGGCTGGATTGCGGGGGGAGAAAAGGAAAAGAAGGATTGAAGGCGCTGCTGGAAATCAGACAATTCCTCATTGTCCGCGGAGGGGCCATTGGCTCACCCCTGCGCGCACCGGGAGTTTCTTTGGGCAAAGGCCCTTTGCGCAGCCCGGAGGGGGGAGCAAAGCTGCCTGCAGTGGGGGCTCAGCCCTGGGGGGCTGGGGGTCAGCCCCACACATCTGTGTGCACCAGGATGTCCTGGCCCTTCCCACGCTCCTCGCACCCCCAGACTCAGCTGGCACCTGCGTGGGTTGGGGTTCACGGGGAACACCAGCACCCTTGGGCTCTCCTTCCTGATGACCCACAAGACTGGAGGTCCAATTAGCTGAGGCTTCTTAAATGAGGCTCAGCCGCAGCTTCAGCTTAGAGTGTAGTATGTGACTCGTACGTGGTGATAAATGTGCGCAGGGAGCAGAGAGGCTGCTCGGAGAAAGGCTCTCTCTGGACTGAGGATGCCTTGCTGCCTGCAATAGAGCACGATGGTTTCTCTTCCCCTAAACCTACCTTGGCTACTCACATCTACTGGGAAATAAATGATTTTTCACTCAGTGCCTGACCTAAAACAAACATCTCTGACGCTCAAAAGCACTGTGCAGATGATGTTAGCAAGCCTAGGCTGACCTTAACGTAACGGAGCAATCAGTCTGCCTTCTTAGAATGATTAATGGAAAATCTCCTCTGGAAAAGAAATCAAATTAACTGTCTTCAACCAAATGTCTACTGGAACACAAAAACCTGTTCTGATAAAGACATTTAGGAGGAAAAAAAACCCCTTACAAGCATGTAAAATCCAGTGACAGATCTAGGACTTATTTTATTAAGACTCTCCCTAAAATAAATTAAATGGAGCCTACTTAAACGAGCAGTTCAGAAAAGAAACCTTGCTAAGGGGAATCCAGGAGAGGCAAGAGGTCACATGCAAGTGCATGCTTGCTGCTGCATGAAGCTCATGTGTGGGACTAAAAAAGGAGGAGGGTTGGCTCCGATGAGCAATGTCCGTGTTAAGTTCCTCTCCCCGCTCCTGCTCTGAGCGGGCAGGTGGGAAGAAAAAGAGGCTGCAGAAGGATGGTGCACACTGTGCCCCCTCAGGACAGAGAGAATTTGTCCCTCCCTAGAAGATACGCAGATAACTGCCATCACAACAGGTCCAGGTCTGAGTCCTGCCGAGCCAGCCAAGGGCTGTGGCAGCCTCTGCAGCAAAAGCTGCTCCGGCTCCTCCAAAGATGCACAGGGAGGGGAAAAAAAAGCAAGCTGCACTTCCTCAAGATCAATCTGCCTAATTGTCTTCATTCCACAACTCACTTGGGAAGCGGGGAGAGGGGAAAAAAAAAAAGCAAAAAACAACGCAGAAGAAATAGCTCAGTGGAGGCCATATCAGGATGGGAGTGGGAGAGAGTTAGTGCCCTAATGAGCAGTCTCGCTGCGTGGGAGGGAAACAGGTTGTTGTCTGTCTAAGAGAAAGCGGTGAGTGCGGCTGCGAGCAGATATTAGATGGGAGCCCGGCGCGCAGCCTGATATCCGTTCTTCCCCTGATCCTGCAACCCGTCCTCCTGTGAGTAATTCTAACTCACAGTGAGTAGCTCCACTGACTCACAACCAGGCTTTTGGGCTCAAGGAAGGGAAGGAGAAGGGAGGGTGAGAAGGGCTCTCTTTTGGTATTTGATTGCGCCATGCAAGGCTTACACTCGATCAAGAAATGCCATGATCCTGCAAGCACGCCTTGGAGGGGCTGCCAAAATTCAAGTGGGTAATCCCGCTGAAGGCAGAAGCTTTGATTTTAAGAATAAGCTAATGCCTACGTGTCTGCAGAGGACTTGCTGAATTAACTGACAGTTGTCAGTCTGTGTTCTGCAATTCTTCTGTACACTCAGGTGTGATATCAAGCTCCAAACTAGTAGGAAATGAAACATATGCTGAGTTGCCTGTGGATCCTCCAGTAAACCAGCGAGAAGTGCTCAGTCAGGTTTCTGGAAATTTGTACAAGGATTTTGCTGAAGCCTGAGACTCACTCAGTGCCCTGCAACCTTATTACTCAATAGCTTGGATATTCAGAAGTTGGTCACCAGCAACAGCAGCCACCTTAGGAAAGAGAAGGACAGTCCTGAGCTGTGACCTCCGGCCTGGTGCTCCTGCTGGGTTATGGGCTGGGGAAAGGACATTAAAATCCACCAGCCTTGCGGTTTCAATGAGGCTTCCTAAAAACCCACCTGAACTGAGCTTGAGGGATGGGACCTGGTGCTACAGCCCCAGCTTGTGGCTCCCCGAGGGCGGTGGGAAGGAGGTGCTGGCTCCTCTAACATTCCAGCCATGGTTTCTCTTTTGCAGCTGGGAAAGGACCTGGAGTGACTGTCCATCTGCACTGAGGATGACACAGGGCAGAGCAAACCCTTGGTCTGCCCCACTGCCCTCCCCGCTACGCCTGCCTGGACCCCGCCGATCCCACCCTGCCATCAAGATTAAAAAAAAAAACCAACAAAACGCCTCCGTCTTGCAGAGAGGAATAGGCTCGCTTTCTTGTTTCAGGAGAAAATACTCCGTCTGGTATCCCGGCTGTGACACAGACCTTCGAGGAAGCCGAACATACACAGTGACAGTGAAGTGGTAAAACTGCCTTCTGCAAAAAGCACTGTGACTGCCGCCACCTCCGCGGGCTGTATCACTGCGTGATTAAGTTCTTACCAGACTTTTTGGTAAAGGCAACCTTCCTGATCTGATAACTGCCAAGGACAAGCCAAATACGCAGGGTCAATCTATGCACATTTAATCCCCAGAAGGCAGATTAAGTGTATAATTGACCCATATAATCCATGTATCATCTCCAGTGAAATGTTTTCTATGTCCGGTTTAGGCAGACATGAGGCCCATAAGAAAGCGATCAGAGACACAGTATTACCATTGCAGTGGATTTCATCAAAGTTAGAGATGGCTTTTTAATCACTGATCTCAGAGACTGCTAGATTTAAGCAGATGAACTAGCACTAAGCACATCTGTTTTAATCCTTATCTTCTACTCAGGCTGGTGTCTTCAAGAAGTACAAGGAGGAAAAAAATAAATTAATTTTTTTTTAGGTCCTTGCAATCTTAGGAGCTTCTCTTGGTGTTTTGATCTCTCATATCAAAAGCATGTTTTTTTTTTTTTTCTTTTTTTTTTTTTTTTTCGGTAAGATATTGAATTAATCATCAGAGAGAAAAATGCCATCTGCGCTATTTAGGGACTGCATCAGGATGCTGGAATTCGCAGGATCTCGGGGAGCTCACTTGACGTTCAGTAGCCTTTTGTGTATGTGCTAATCGCCTGGGGCTGGGGAGGAAATATTCTCACTATGTTTTACATTAGTGTTTACCAATTTATGAGGAAAAAAAGTTGCCAATCACACTATCTACTAGTCAATCATAGGCTTTCTGGATCACATATATTTTGATGGGTTTAAACCTACACTGTGAGTATCTAAGGGTGTGTGTAAAGATGCACACACGTATAAATAACTTCCACCAAAGTGCACAACCCTTACAACTAAAACTCCCACTGCTTTCAGAAAAGATTACAGATGTATAAACTCTGATCCTATGAAATTCTGAGTGTCCCAAGCCAAAGGGGACCTGAAGTTTGCAGGATTGGTCTGAAAATTTGAGATCACTCTGAAGATATTTTCCCACGTTTAAGATTCACCTGTCTGCCCTTGCCTCATTGTTCCTATGAACAGTCACATACTGCATGTCAACTCTATGCCCTTTCCAAGGAAAATGATTAAATTTTCCTTTCTATCAGGCACTACATGGAGTTCGCGATCCTTCTGCATGTCTGCAAAGTATCACAGTGGTTCCAATCCCAAAGCACCCAGCCATGCACAGGAACACAGGGAGCAGATGCTATGATCCTATTCCAAAAGTCTTCTGTTATCGCTGCTCTCTACCAATGGGTCTTATTACAGTGTTTTAGCTTTAAATGTTATCAAATTAGTGAGCCAGGCCAAGTAAATAAGTCATGTTACTCTGAGGTAAACAGCACTGCCAAAAAGCTAGCTAGGTTTTGATTACCAGCAGAACTCCATGATCAATCTGTTTGTTCAATGATCCCAAGAACAGAGATCTTAAAAATTAAGATGACTCTATTTGGGAGGGGCGGCAAAACAACCCCCCTGACTAATTTGCAGAATTAAGAGGATTAACATGCAGACCACACAGAAACATTACAACAATCTTCTGCAAACACCAGTATCTCTCAAAGATCATAGCCCTGTTCTGCAGGTGTGGGCAGGGCACACAATGCAGGGGGAGAGAGATAGTTTCTTAGCTAAGAAAATCATAGCAAATGCCAAAAAAGATGCATTAACTCAGCTTCTGTTGGGAGATGGCCTAACACACTTTGCAGCCTCTTATACTGGGAGGAAACAAAGAGGGGAAATGAATGGAAACGCTGGGCAGGACTGCAGAGAAATGTGGGGATTAGGAATATTCTGGGGGCTGCAAACCCCACCGAACGTGCAATAGGCAACCTCGCACTGTGCACCGCTGCTCTTGCACTGCTCACGACGGCACAGAAAGGGGATTTAGCTCTATATTGTGAGTATCTCTAATGTGACCCCAATGACAGTGGAGGAACTTCCTGCAGGCAGATTTAAGCTGTTTACCTGGCATTGCTGCACGTATTAATATATAACAACCTAAAACTGGACTAAGCTTTTGGCTGGGGTAAGTCAGCATCACTGCACCAAGTTAACAAAGGAGCCAGCCTCGAAAGTGTTAATAATCTCATTGCCTGGAAAAACTCTGCACTAAGAGGATTGCTCCTCTGCCATTCCTGTGGAAGCGGGAACAAAATGAGGCCCAAGTCTAATTCAGTATCATAAATACCATTTTTGATTATGCCTCTTCTCTTATTAAAAAGAGAGCTAGCACCTAAAATGTCCTCAGAAATATGACCATTGGTGCAGAGACCAAAGGAGCTTAATGACCCCGTGGCCATGCCATGTTGCTGTGTTAGCTGCAGGGCTGTGGCTGAGATCAAGCTCAGGACAATGCTGTTAAGCATTTGCTCCTGTCCTTACTGAAACATAGGTGAACACAGCACTGATTTAAATGGGATCTGGGCCCAGGTGACCCCCACATGATCATAAACCTGCTGCTACTGACCCGCCAGCAGCACCTCAGCCGTGCCGAGAGCTGACCTCAGGAGCAGTTTGCTTCTTCAGCTACAACTTGGCAAAGATGACACACGACCACTCAAAACATAATTCCAATTTTTGGGTGGCTGGAGCTTGGCGCATCCCCCTCCCTCCTTGCAAACAAAGAGCCCCGCAGCCCACCCTGCTTGCGGGTGCGCACTCACGTACATGAGACACATGCAAAGATGCCAGTGGCATCCAGCGGCATCAGGTCCCAACGCCGCCCCACTGGTGCAGGGAATGGGAATGGGAACAGGAATGGGAAGAGCTCCCACACTGCCTGCAGCTGACGTGGGTTGAAACAGGCAGTGCAATGTAAAAACCCTACTCTTGATTATTTTATTTTGCATGGGCTAGGGACACTCAAAGAAAGCAGGGAGGGAAAGAAAGGTTTTGCACTTTTTGCTTTCCCCAAAGTAGCTGGGTTTTTTTTTTATGTCAACTGTTAATTTGTTTAAAATATGGCTTGGTAAAACTAAGTACGAGCAGATCAAACTGAAATCAATATTTGCGCTAATTACAGCCTTTTGGAAATTGGAAATAATGGCCCAAAGGGTACAAACACACCAACTGTGAATCATAGGAAAAGGATGAGGGAAAAGGCAGTGTGGGCATTGAAAAGAACAGTCCAGATGAGCTCTGGAAATTTAGCTGCTCATGGAATAAATTTCAACACAAACGAGCAATGCACTTGCAGGCCCGCTGCAGATGGAAGCGACAGTCTTTTGTTTTATGTTTTGTTTTTTCTCCCCATGCCTGCTTGATGGGTGATTTGCGTCTGGTGCTCTGCACTGCAAACTCTCCCCGGAGCGAGCAGGCGTGGGGCCCGGAGGAGCCGCTGCCGTGCTCCGTGCATGAATGAGGCATTCTCAGTGGATATGGGTCATGCTAGTAGATGTACACAGTAAGATTATTTGACTCTAATTCATGCCACTTGATATAATGTGATAAAACATTTGACATGAGAGATAAGTTCCATTTTAATCCGATAAGGTGCGGGGGAAAGAAAGAGTGGGGATTGTAAAGGAGGAAGAGGTTTCTCAGGGACAGGTAATGCGCAGATAGAGAGGCGTTAAGTGAGGGAGGAGGTTGGCTGGGAAAAAAAGCAGCTTTCCCTGCACACTGAAGAAGCAAAGGAGCGAGTAAAGAAAGCAAGGAAGGTTGTTACAGCTCCAGAGCCGGGAGACTGAGAAATGGCACTGCTGAGAGATGAAAGGAAGGAAAGTAGGAACAGAAGCTGCTTCAAACAGAAATCGATATATGGACAAATACCCTAAAGGAGACTGAAACACTAATGCTACAGGCTGGCCATCAACAGAAAACCTTCGCTATAGAACAGCTATGAGGACAGAAAGGCTATAACGCAACAAGAGCAGCAGAAACAGAGATATCGGTTAACATGCATCCAAATTCAAAACAAATGGGCATCACAGGTCACTGTTCTCTTACACTTCAGTGAGTTTATCTTGTGCAACAGAAAAATAGCTTTGAACATCTGGGTCATCTTCTTCAAGGAGACCATGTCTCAACTTTACTTTTGGTGTCAGACACCACAAGATGGTCCTCCTGAAATACAAAACTCCATTCCTAATCAGCTCTATTTTGGTTAGCTTTTAAAATTGAAATTTAGTATGCTTAATTTGCTGTCAGTTTTGGAGAGCTTGTCAATGAAACACACTGCAAAATGTGCAGAAGAAATGGCCCTTAGCAAACTCATCTGCCAAAAACCCAGCTCAAATTTTAGCAGTGAGAACAATGACCAAGATGTTCTGTTACACAGAGATTTTCCACAAGCTTGAACATAGTAAAGGGCTCTCTGAGAAGATGCTGTTCCCTCAAAATCCACACACAGACAGACCAAGACACAGTAGACTAGAGTAGAGATTTAAAGCAGGCAGAGAGCAGATACGAGCCTTAGTCAGAAAGAAAGGAAAGATTTATTTATTTTTTAAAGCTATAACCAATAAATTTTCTCAAAATGTGACTTATCCTCCTGTCTTATTTTGTCACATTTTGGGTTTCTCCTGCTTGGTGTCCAAGGAGGAGAAGGCATTTACTTACATCAAATAACCTTTCTATATACATCTCCTCATTGACCTTATCACGCAGGACATCCTGAGAGTGGCGGACAAATGTCACATAGGCATCAGCAACATCCATCCCCGGCTTCTGCATGGGGGAGAGAAGAAGAAAGAGAGAGAGAAACATGAATAGCGGCATAGGGGCAGCTCCACCGTGTAGCCTCATGGCTGCTTGGCCTCCTCCTCTATCTCCTGCTCTCCTCCTGCAGCTCGTGTGCTCCTTACCTGACAGACACTGAGCTTTGTGCCCTGTGCCCAGCAAAACACCATGCACAGCACCAGACCACGCAAAGGCACTTGCTTTCTCTTCTTTCACCTAGAGCGAAGCCAGTCAGAGGAATAAAGCTCTTCCTCAACATACTGATGCCGGGAAGTTGTCTTGCTACCTTTGGTGCTGTTGATCTAATGAGTGAACCAGCAAGCGGGGCTGGGGATCTGTTGTTTTCTTGGGTTATCTTCTCTACGCAAACCCTCTGGTTTCTGAGGGTAGAAAGCTAACAGCCAGAGCTGGGCTCTTGGTTCTTCTACAGTGTGAGAAGGCGTGCAGCAAGCAGCTGGCGTCGCAGGAGGCATGACAAAAATCACCTTCCTTTCTCTGTTTAGATCCCTGACTTTAGCTTACATTTAGTGCTGCTTTTAAGAAGAAATTGGGTAAATGGTAGGTCAGGGAATGTATGTCTAAACGAATGTTCAAGCTGCCGCTACACTGCAGGAAGCCTCCCTGTGCTGCCACAGCTCTACAGCTCTCTGCAGAATTTAACTGGCTTTAAACAGCAACCTACAAGCATGCAAGATTTGGGGATAACAGCATTTCTTTAAAGAAAACAGGAACTGAGGCAGGTGGAAGGGAAAATACTTATTAAAAAAAAAAAAAATCCTGTTTCAGTTCACATTGCTTGATATATTGGAATCAAACTTACCTCAAAGGAAAGCCATTAAAATACTGTAACATGACTCATTACAAGAGCTGCCACAAAATCTTAAATTTCCATGGCACATTGTAAGTTTGTTAATAACTAGTGTCATTAGTTTCCATTACTGTGATTTACCTCAGATCACAGAGTATCATTTTTCTGCAAGATACGATTGTCAGCCGCTGTAAATTGAAGTTAGTTAACACATCTGTGTAATTTCCAGGGTGAAAATGAGGACAGTTTGGAAAGCAGTAGGAAGGGAGTTTTTCAATACAAAGCAAACAATTATCAAGCAAAGGGCCAGTGCTTGGCCCCTGGGAAGCCAGTAACATTTCTTAACACCTACTGCAACAATGACAAGGTATTAATTTGAAAAACAATGAGGACAACACAGATGTGGCAGTAGTCAAGTGTTACACTTTCAAGCAATTTTCAGCGTGCCGATCGTGCCCATTTCAAGGTGGCATTAAACCGATTGGTTTGTACCCAGACAATTGCAATGGGGTTTGTGGAATTAGATTTAACCGATGCTTTTCTCTTCAACACCAACCATAGCATTTTATTGAGGTTGCTTCCCTAGACAAACTTTACTTTCCAGGGACACAGAGGGCCCATAGAAGGCCACTCTTTGCCCTGAAAGTTACTTTAAATAACTATTCTGTGCTCAAATTCCTGATGATCAAATATTTAAGATGCACTTGAATGACTAGGAGTTTCAACTGAAGGATCTCCACATTTTCTAGAGCTAGAAATGAATCCTGAGTCTGTCTTTATAATGCTCTCAAAATCTTGTTTCTATTACTCGAAGACAACAGGATGCCAATCACTGCATTGGGATATTTTAAATCAAGCAAGATCTCTTACTGTTCAAGAGTTTGTCTTCCTCATGCTGGGCTAAAGATAACAGCAAATTGGTAGGAAAGATTTCTTTTGGGCTAAAGGCATGGAAACACCAAACACAGATGATGTGGTCCAAGATGTCTGATAAATTTATCACGTCATGTGAGAGCATGCAGAGCAATCGCATCTGCATTAAAAGTACATATATACACTATACATACAGGTCATCAAACTGAGCTATTCTTGATTTACGCTGCCCAGTCTAACTGGATGCAGGAACAGGTATTGTGTGTTAAGATCCACTCTTCTTTCATTTGTAATTGCTCAGGATCTTTCTGCTTGTAACTGTTACAGTAGCCCCTTATTCAAGCCAACATTCATATGCTACACTTCAACTCAACCTAAATGTAAATTTCTGGCAAGTTAAGTTCTCTATCTAAGAATGTTAAGGGCTCTTTTCCTTATGAATCAAGGTCTAATTAGAGGAGAGGATGTACAGTTTTCCTATACCAATTACAGAAAAATGGAAAAAATTATTTTCATTAACAATTTCCCAAACACATGTTGCTAGCTCATCATCATTTCCCCAAAGTAATAAAAAGCCATTTTCCAAAAGAGTAAAATAAACCAACAATTAGAAGAACAAAAATAAAATAGATTAGCTAATGTGTTAGATATGTGTTGGCTCAGTTCTAACATGTCTGGACCTTTTTGTTTGGAAAATATACTGTGTTTGTAGAAGTCCAAATGAAGAACTAACAGAATGCATTGCTCCTATTTTTTTAAATGCGATCCAAGCCAATTGCATAAATATGGTACCTTTTTGACACCATCTGCAAATTATTGCCTAAACAGCCTCATAGGTCTCCATTAGAGGGTAACTGCTCATTATTAACTTCATGGGGATATTCTTTCCAGTTCAAATGTTAGAAGTGTGAAGGCTCATGGTTCAATCTTGGCTGTTAATGCATAATGTGGGTTGCTACACACGCCATAAACCAAAGCACGATGCAAATTACTATGACAGAAGTTGTTTAAATTGTGCTTACGGGTACATCCACGTATTTGGAAGCAGCCTTCACCTGCAAAAGGAACAAGAAGAGAGTTTACAACATCAGTACATCTTCAGGTCTTGGCTTTTTCTTTAAACACCTGTAAGAGTTTCTCCAGCTGAGACTTGGGACAACATAATGCTGAGTGGGGGAAAAAGGGTGATGAAAACTACCTTTCCTGTCTAAAAGAATAGGCAAGGGTGGTATTTTTGTTGTTGTTGTTGTTTTGGAGAGGTAACTTTACTTCTGCTAAAGCTCTAATAGCAACAGATGATAGTGTGGGAGTTGTGCTTCTCCCTTCTCCTTCAGCGAGCGGGGGAAGATGGGGTTCGAAACTAGACATAGTTATTTTCTTCGGAGGCCTCGTTCTCCACCCGATGCCGCATGTCTCCGAACCTGTCTGCCTGTCTCCCGAACCAATGCCTGTCTCTCCTGTCAGGAGCTGCACCCCAGGGCCCGCGGGAGCTCCCCCGGCAGCACGATGGCACGGCGAGGCTGGCAGGCACCTGCACCATGGTGGCCACAAGAAAGCACTCAAAGGACCCTCGTTCTGCCCCCTGCCCATAGTCCCAGCTGTGGTGAGGTTCCCCCAGCTTCGTAGGCTGCAGCCTGGGATGTTATTTCCCCCCTTTTTGCTGGCTGTGACGCTGGCAGGAGCTCGCAGACTGTGCTGGGGCAGCATGCTCACTCCATAGCACAGAGAAGTGCCCCAAAGTTTTTCTGCTTCCCCAGACTGTGAACAGCTACACTAGTTTCCTACAATTTCCCCCCTCCTTTTAAAAGATGTTATTTGAGGGAGGGTTTCAGAGGGTGGACGCTGCACTCTGCAGTGTCCTCACACCCTGGTGGGTGCTGTGAGTCCCCAAATTTCCTTTTGTTTGCCACGCAGCAGGGTGCACATCGCCTGGCACAGGAGGTGAGGTGGCCCCAGTGTCAGGGCCAACTTTTCCAACTGAGCAGTGCCCAGCTGGCCAGAGAGACCTTTTTCCCACTGTAGCATAAGGCACTGTGTCTAGAAAGAGCACAGTTGAGATTTTCCACAACGCTTCTGCTTTTAATTAGGGTAAGCGTTGCCGGCCATCTTTGTTTGGGTGTAAAAGCTCACCTGCTTTTAAATATTTCTAAAGCTACCATTAAAACAGCCTAAATATAACACGCACACAGTTGCATCTTGGGATGAATAAATTATGTGTCCCGAATGAGAGAATGAATGTATGTGTGAGACAGAATGTGAGAGTGGGTGGAAGCACTCATATGGTGTGTGTGGGGGGTGCATAATTAAGCACAATGAGGCGATACAAAAGACCAGACTGGTGGTAATTGCCGAGGTGAACGCTGCAAGTATTGGCAGCACCCGGGCTGCCGAGCCCGGGGGCAAGAACAGAGGGAAGGGCAGGATGAGGGCACTGAGCGCCTGTCGCCACGACGCGATCTGGCTGTCAGAGGGAACGGAGGGGGACAGGGCACGTCCCAGCGCACAAGTTTATGAGGGAGGTAGCAAAACCAGCACCAAACCATCGCTCCCGGTGAAGAGCAAACGCTCGTTTCTCCTCCAGGTATCCCTGTTTCCAGGACACCTTGCCCTCTCGCTGTCTTTATCCTCAGAACTTTCTTGGGAGGTAGCAAAGCACCATCCCTTGCTCCTGGGATCTGTGGAGCCTCAACCTTCCTGCGTGAAGGCAGCTGGAGCCTGGCCAGTGACTGCAGCTCTGGGGGAGCCGGCAGTGGCCGCACACTCATGCTGGCATGGAGCAGCAGCAGGTTGGGCTGCCCAAGACACCTCCAAACGAGCTCTTTTTCTGAGCAGAAAAGCTAAAAAGAAGCTTGGAAAATGATGTGGTTCAACAGACCACAGAATTCAAGCCAGGGTCTGTGCTCAGGGCTGCGCCGTGCCATGCACCTGTATCTGTCAGTGTCATACAGGGCATGAAGCAATGCTGTGGCACCCCGGGAAACCTGCAATCTAAGCTTGGATTTAGCACTCTTAGGTCCAGCTTAGCACCGCAGTCTCAAGCTGCCTTCTTCCTCAAAGCCAAGAGGCGACAAGAATAACTCAGTCGGCTTCCTGCAATCTCCCCCCTCCACCCACAAAAAAACTGAGCTGCTTCTCCTGCCCACTCCCCTTTAATCAGAATAATTACTTGTTTTTCTTTAAACTCAGATTTGGCTACATTTAGTGAAATTTCCAAACTGCCGGATGTTGTGTGATTTTTGCTAGGCTGCCGTTTTTCACAAAGTATGTAACTTTGCCATGAAATGTCTCAGTTTACCATACAAATTTTGTACGGAACAAAAATAAGATCTTTTGCTTCTGTCTCCCTTGGGTAATATGCAGTCTGTAGTTGTAATTACTGTAGGTGTAACTCTCCACCTACAGAGGCCATCCAGATTAAAGAGAATTTTAGCAGCTGTCATTCCTGTGACTCAGTGGATCTGTACATGCAGACGCCCAGTCAGGGCCTGGGCTGCCGCTGCTGAGATGAGCTTAAATGTAGCAACAAACAGAAAAGAAAAAAACAAAGTCTGTCCAAATTTAGAAGGGTGTTTTCCTCTCAAAGTGCTCTGGAAGGAGAAGTGGCTAGTGAGAATTTATTAGGACAACTGATGCATTAATTTTATCTTGAATTTCGAGGCAAGAATTGGAAATGAGGATATCCTACTAGGTGATAAAACTGTCTGTCACAAGACCCCCGATTACATGTCACTTGCAGAGCGCCTGGAAAACACACGATGAAAGAAGTCGGTGGAAGGGGGTGGGAGACTAATGCTTTCTAGAGCTCAGCGGCTTGGACCATCACACTTTGTTGTATTTGTTCAGACAGGGAAAACGTGGGAGGTGGTGCAAGCATGCTGTAACAAGAGAGAGTTTCTCTATTTATCATTGCAAAGACTAAACACAGCAAGTCACATTACTACTGCAGGGAAGGGAGACAGTCTAAGCCCAGTGCCAAAGGGGTCAGAGCTGTTCCTCAGGCTCCTCTTGCAGCTGGCGCTGCCCAGTGGCTCGCAGCAAATGAAGGGGCCAAAGCAAGAAATGTCCCTTGCCTGGAAAGGAGCAATCCTGCTCCTCCACAATGTATGCAGCCTCCTTGCTGGGGCTGAGGGGCTCAGCACCTTCCTGGGGATGTGCATGCACTACGACTCACCTGCACAATAACTACTTGGATGGACATCCCTTCCTGGCTGGAAACTCAGGAAACGGAAGCCATGGTTCAAAGGCCTCAGGGTTGTCAGAGTGGGACACACCATTTTGGTGCTGCTGGGGCAGTTAATTGTCAGTAAATGTCCAAGGAGCAGCAGAATGAGGATGCCTGAACCCTGTGCATTTACGTGCTGCCTCTTCACGAGTGCCCAGAGCCCAAGTGTAGCTGGGGGGTCCGCTCAGCAATTGAAGGGAGCAGCACTTGTCAGCGTAAACAGTAGGATGTGGTGGGAGCAGCACAGCATCAGCTGAGGAACAGCTTGGACGCACGGAGAAGGAAAGGCGGCACGTTACACTGTCTGCTCGGGCTGATGCTGGTGCTTCCGATGCCTGGAAAGCTGCCGCCTCCACATCCTCTGCTGCTGGCGTGTGAGCATCTCCTCACCCTCTGCAGCACTGGAATGAGTGAAGGTATCCACCATGAGCCATCCCCTGCATTCCCCGAGCAGGGATGAGCACAGCCCTGGGGCTGTAACCATGCAGGGGTTATCCTGGGAGAAAAGTTGCACTGTGGGGCAGGCAGCGGGACACCCTTCCTTTCCCTTCTTCTCTGAAAAACAAAGTGCCTCCAGCACAACTGAAAAGTAAGGATGGTTAGTTTGAACCCTGTGGTGGTTTAGATAAGCTGCCAGACTTTGTGTGCGCACAGGTATCCATGAGAAGAGTTTCTTGCCTCCACTGGTAAGTCTTCCTACATCCACCCCCCCCTTTCAAACAGATCCTACAAAACTGCCTCAAGCTCAGGAAAAAGGGCCCAAAAGTAGCAAACAACAGACAATTGCCACTAGCTAAGACATCTCCTGAAGGAGATGTTGGAAAGCCTTCCCAGTTTGCAGAGCAGTGCCTTCTGCCTCCTGCCCAGACTCCGTGAACAAGTGAGCACAGTACGGGCTGCACATGTGGGTGGTTGAAAATGCCAACGCAACTTTCCAAGCAACTCTGCACACCTGCCTGTGAGCTGAGATAAGAGAAGCCACACTTGCAAAAAGACACTCTTGTAAACTTTCTGGCATGCGTTTTGGAAATCAGCTGCTACGTGCTTTTCCTAAGAAGCTGTCACAACACTTTTCTGGAATACATCTCAGATTGCTAAACCCTTGCTGGATACTGAGGCAAATTTTGTATGGATATTGTTCTTGTCCCGTAGCTTTCTAGGAAATACATAATAGGATGAGCTGTGAATTGGTTTTGCAATGTTAGGGAGAAATGTGGTGTTAGAGGCACCTTGTGCTTCATGACCTCATGGCATTTCCCCCTACCTTGTTCTCTTTTAGAAACACAAAGGCACTTCATTGTTTTGTTTTTTACTAATTAAGATGTCCCAGTTATGGCCAGAAGACTAAGAGGAACACATTTGTCATGCAAAGTGACAGCAAAGCAACTTCTTCAGCTAGGAAAATTGCATTTACAGCACAATGATTTTTTTTCACCTTCATAAGCAACCTCAGCAGAATAAACTCCACCAACCTGAATGATGACTGGAGATGGCTTTACTCTGTGCTACAATATGATGGCATATGCTTCTTGGGTGTTCATGCACTGTACATCTGCATACATCTTGTCTGACTATTCATGTGAGGGTTACAGTGTTCAAACATCACACAATGGCAGAATAATTATGTAGGTGATCTAGTCCTGGGAAAGCAGGAGATTACAGCTCATGAAAAAAAAATGAAGAAAGGAGAATATTGTCTGTACTTACAGTAAATGACAGGAAAGAAGAAAACAAAGTTCCTTCATCGTATCTGGACAGTTTGGCCAAGACTCCTTCCAAAATGGTGACAAACTACAAACACAAAAAATACTGCAATTATTTTTAATAACTGAAAAAGGGTGTAAAAGTCAGCACCAGCTGCAAAGAAGTCAGTGGAGCTCACAGCATTGCCAAAGGAACAGACAACCTGTCCTTGATCCCAGCGGGCCAGGGAGCAGGAGAAAGGAACATTGCTTTTTGGGTGCTACATGGTCCAGCTCCCACTGGGTGCGAATCACCCCTTGGTGTCACAGGTGATGCTGGGCACGGTGTGTACAGTGTGTGTGGGAGCCACCACAGCCTCTCTGGGCAGGGAAGCCTGTGGTTCTTGCTCCCAGTACGCAGTGTCAAGCACGCAGCTAGCTGGGTATTCTTGCAGAAGAATCAAACTGGCATATGTTGGTGTATTATGTTTAAAGGTCTCCACTGTATAATACGGATGACTTGTTCTCAGAAAGTTTGAAACTAGAGGAAAACACACCCCACCATCTTTCTCCCTACGTACCGATTACCCTCTGTGCTAGCGCAGCTCACCAGACCCACACAACAACCCAAGGGAAATGCTGGCAGCTGAGCTAGAGGAGCTGACTGACGACAAACAATTTCCAAACAATTAAACCTGACATTTTGGAATGCATTTCCCACTACTGTCACTTCTAAATTAATTTCTTAGAAGAGCATATGGCGACCCTGCACAAGATGAGCTATTTTGTCCACACAACCTTATGCATAGGAGTGGTGACCATCTCTGCATGCCACCCCAACGTCTACACAGCAGCATTTAGCAGTGCCACCCCCTGACGGCAGCTACCCTCTGTGCCATGGGGTGATGCTGACCACAGGGTGTTACCCCATCAACATAACACCCGTTCTTCAAAACCACTTCTGGCCCAGTATGGCAATGCTGCTAGCAGCGCATTACATCTCACGCAGTTCCTAATCATCAAAGAGTCACCAAGAAAGGACTGGGAGATGTATGATGTTGCCTGTGAGAAACAAGAAGCCAATTCAACAGCTTAATGTGTCACATTTTAATGGAAACGCACATATTAAAAACGCAATGTTAACAGTGAATCACTCCACCTGAAGCCGAAGGTTACCTTTGCCACTAGGAGTGTTATCATTTCTTTGACGGTTTCCTCAATTAGTTCATCTATTTTTGAATGGTACTGGTGCTAAAGAAAAATAAAAGGAGAGGGGGAGGAAAATATTAGCATTGATCACAGGCAAGAGCTCTGCGGTTGTCAGCCTCTTCCCTTGGTAAACCACAATATGCAGCATAAAACTGAACTGTGCAGCTTGTTACCCTGTGCTCTGCTACAGTGGCCAGTGATTACTTACACTTGTAGGAGAGATATTGAATTTGAGAGAATCTCACACCAGGTTGTGAAGCGTGAGCAAACCCTGTCCTCTTCTGTGTGCCCGCAGCTCCGAGAGCCACATGCACACGTTGGAGGGGAGGCCTTGCTGTGCCTGAGATCACCAGCACCCTGGGCTTCTAGAGACCTCAAAGTCCTTTAGCTTCAGTTCTGCAGGTATTACCCTGTTCATTTTGCACGTGGATTGCACCTGACAACAAATACGGCAGCCTTTGCCTAGGGCACCACAAACCACGCAGCCCTCAGGGGGATTTGCTGCACTGGGGGGGTCTGCAATGGGTTGAACCCCTTCCCATCTTCTGCGGCAAAGCACTGGAATGCACGTTACGCCTTGGGTTCAGCAAGCACACAGCTCAAATTAAGCACTCATTTAAACACTTTGTTCAAGTGACTGTAAAATAGATTTAAAAAACCCCAACAAACCAAGATGAGGCTTTTTGTCCCATGCAAAAGGCAGCAGCGGTGCAGCCCCGAGCCCTGGGCGGTGGCAGATCCCGCGGCACGAGCGCAGAACGGGCTGACCAGCGCCGGTCCTGCAGCATCAGCCTTTCTGAGTCTTCAACCCAATTTCTGCACATGCCAAACCTTGCTTAGCTTGGGAGCTCTGATGCAATCAGCTGCAATATGGCTAGAATAGGTACTAAAATACAGTCTTCAACTAATTTAGAAAAGACCTGTTTCCAATACAAGATTTAATTAGTGAAAACATACAGTATATTCTTATTTTCAATGGACTGAGAAAATACTGATTATGACTGCTTTCCAACACAAAACATTTGATTTTTCAGTCAAACATTTCAAGCACTGGTGCTAGTCACTATATTCATTACCACTTGGCATTAATATTGTTTTAAAATGTTAACATCAAATCACATTGAAAGAGACAAATCTGCTTTAAATACTAATCAGACTTTGGGAAAGAAGACTGTGAGGGCTTTACAAATGCTAGATGTTGGTCTCAGTGTCTGATTTGTAGTCTCTGAACTGCTCTACAGTTTGGGGATTTTTTTTCTATGACAGTAACATCCTAATACAGGAATTTGGAAAAAAAGAAAATAAAAGTAGGATGCACTTACCCACTCTTTAGCAAACTTTTCAGATGATTGGGGACAGAAATAAAGAGGAAAGTGCAAAAGACAGGAAAAAGAACATATGAAGATAAACAATAAATAAACCAAAATCTTTTTAAAAAATGGATATATGAGAGCAGCAGCATCATGCACAGAAACAATAAGCAATGGAAAATGAAATGTGATCAAAACCTCCTTTCACTGAAATAGCAGAGATTACTACCTGTAGCATTTGCAGGCAGTAAAGAGATCACAGTTATGACTGATCTGTATAAACGCAGAGTGAGCTCTTTTCAGCTTCCAGGATTGACCTGGCTGTTCCCAGCACAGCTGGAGACGTGGCTGTGGGGTGACAGGGACCTTTAACAGCTGGGTATGGGCAGGAGCTGCTGAAGTCCACAGCATGCATGGCCAGGACCTCCTAAGGGAGATGAAGAAGGGGTTGTGCACATATTGGGGTTGTCTTCCTCATGATGTTTTCATTCTGCTGCTGCATTTTTTGTGTGTGTCTAAGACCTTGCAATCAAGTTAACTGCTTTCACTGGGTAAATAATGAGTTTTACTCGAAAATGGCTAGCTACGTGCAAAACAATACGCCGTGAAATGCACCGACCAAGGCATTTTAAACTAAAAGCTTGTTTAAAAAGCAAACAAGAGCCCTGGTGGAATAAAACCACAGCTCTGAAGGCAGAAGAGGACCCTGTGCATGCACCAAGGCAGCGCTGGTAGGACCCTGACCCCTCATTTCCATCACAGCCGTGGTCCATGGGGCAGACTCGGAACCAGCGCCCGGGCCAGGGGTGGTGCAGAATGGGGCTGGTGAGGCTGTGGGTCCTGCCCCAGGTCCCTGCAGTGATGTGCCCCTGTCCTGCAGCCCCAGTTCCACACGGGAAGGACAAGCCCCGGCCAGGACGTGGTCGGAGAAGGTGGCAGATTTGGGAAAAGACTGCCTGGTGCTGCTTTCACAGACATCTGGTTCATAAACCAGTGTTCACAATACCTCCTTCTACATTTCTTATGAAAACACCCAAGGTTAAAGATCACATAACTAGTTTGCTTTACCCAGCGTAGCCCCCACTTTCGATCGAGTTCATCGCAGCTTTCTATTAGCTCAATTATTACAATCCATAATCAGTGCACTACAATGATTCAACTTGACTTTATGTGATGAGTATCTTGCCTTGTCATGTAACAGATTGTGTGTACGTTGTATTTCTCTAAGGACCATCTGACCTTAGATATTAAATAGAAACATACTAGACCAACTGAGAAACATTTAATACATACATTTATCCCCTTAGATGTATTAAAAATTCAGAGGAAAAATAAATATTTAAGATGGTAAAGTATGTTTACCAAATGTTTTAACAGCTGCCTTTAGAGACAAGGAAATGGAAATGAAATGATGGGTGTTTGTTTCACAGGGTAATGCTCGCAAAATGCGTTCAAGTATCTGTTGAAGTGAGTGTAACTGGAAGTAGTTTTGAAGGGAAGGTCTTTGGGTGGGAGGAAAACCACAGGAGCGAGGTCAAATAAGGTGACAAGAGTCTCTGTCCGTGTACGGTTTGGATCGTCACAAAAATCAGTGGTTTGTTTCTAATCAAAATGCCTTCTCCAGCTAGGTCTCACAAACACCCCAGCGTGAACACCGTGGAGGGCAATTTGAGCCCTTCTTGCTGCTTTTGACTGTCTGCAAAGGGACCAAGTATTTTAGGAGCCACATGGCAGCTGCAGCACTGAAGGAGGGTCCCCTCAGCGAGTGGTGTCTGTCCCTCCCTCCCGAGCAGGGCTGCAGGTGGCCCTGGCACACAGCAGGGTTGGGGGGGACAAGGGGACTCAATGATGCACAGACACAGTTCCCCAAATTACAGAGGAAGACACAGGCTTGAAAGCTGGTTTCTCAGTCCTGTGCCTCTGTCTGACTGCTTCACCATTTCCACTGGGGATTGGAAGAGGTGGAGTGGCATTTTGTCCTCCCCTCTTGGGCTGTAATGACAGATCTATATCTTACAATAACTTTTACCCTCAAAGCAGGACCATCTCAGCACACAGGTTTAGACAGATTCAAGAAGAGGAGGTGGAGGTAGCCGAAATATGGAGTGGCACAAGCAAATGGAGGGGGGAGGCAGGAAAACTCATTAAAAGAAAGAAAAGAAGAAGGGAGGCTGTCTGAAATACTGCAGCCCTAAATGGTAACTTATGCACTGATAATTTACATCTGCTTTACAGGTCTATTAGTTCAGCTATCTGTTAGAAACCTCAGGCCCCAACGACTGCTGCTTGCCACAGGAGCGACGCTGCCTCTGAGCTGCCGTACCAAACACCTTCTGGAAGCGGCACAGTCAGATCTGCAGAGCTGATCGCTGCTGCATCTGAGAACAGCGGAGAAACAACCGTGCTGCCGCCCGCTTCCCTCTCGCTTGCCATTTGACTCAGGCCAAATGTGCAACGTGACCGATACTCAAAATTTGGAGGAAACTGTGGCAAGCGCAAAGCATCACAAGTTAGCGTGGAAAGATGCAGCGAGTGCCTGGTGACACTACAGTCAGACGCAGCTGATGTTATCAGTCTCGTGCCATCTGAATACTTAACCTCACAGTTTTACAAATACAATGAGCTTGCTCTGTCATGATATCAGAGTCTGCTTGATTTCCTGAACATCCCTGTCCCCAGGGACTGTGCTAGTATAATGCACAAGGGTTTGATCTTGGTTTGCAGTGGGCAGCATCACAACTGTGGCCCTTTTGGGGCTGATGCTGCAGCAGCTGTGGGCTGAAGGATTTGGGGAGATAAGAGCGTATGAATAAGGAACAGATAATGGTAAAGAAACTCATGTCTAGGCTTGGACAACAAAAGTCCACCTGTGATCCGCCTCAGCTGACTTGGGAGGACGAGGGAAGGACCTGATGATGAGCATTCTGAAACCTCTCTTGCAAGGTGACTGTCACAAATAAAATGTCATAACTGAAACATGTATAAGAAAAATAAAAAGAACAGCTGGATCTGATCCAAACACCACTGACATCAGGGCATGGATCCCTGCTCCATCCAGTGGCCTTTGGAGCAAGTCCTCCCAGAGGAACAGGGTGAGGTAAACAACTGAAAAAACCCACCAGCTTGCAATGATCCACTGCAAAATCTGACCATGGAAAGTCGTAGTGAAAGGTCTTATCTAGGAAATGCTGACAAGGAGCAGGATAGGAGAGCTTAACAGTATTTGTGAATTTATTCTAGACTGATCATATATGAATATTTAATTTGGCTTGAAACCACTGTAGCAAAATGATCATTATGATGCATTTAATCTAGTCCAATTTACCATGTCTTTCTAATTCACAGAAACTTCACCCTACAAATATGGCTTCAGAAGAAAAAATATCATCAATTAATTAAACCAGGTTTGTTGTTTGGAAGCTTGAGTCATTAAGAACTTGGAAATCCAGGATCATCAAGCATGCTGATCACAGTCAATACTCAAGGAAATCACAGCAGCTGGAATTTCAATCTACTTTTGGAAGTTACCTTTTTTTTCCTTCCTTACAAGTGTCTCAGCAACAACTTGGCACTTCTGTTTTCTTTATGTTTGTCTACAGAAAATAGTCATACACAGAAACTGTGTTGCAAACACCTGACTCCAAGGTGCAGCTAATGACTCAATACATATGGTCATCATGCATCAACCAGGCTTAAGAGATACCTTATGCACACCACAGTCCTTGCAAAAAGCCACTCCTAAGTGACAGTGATTCTGAATGCTTATATTCATTAGATTTATCTGAGAGCAAGCCCCTGCCTGTTCATCTGCACACTCTATATGGAAGGCTAAATCCACAACTGATATAACGTCTCTGAAACTAGGGCAACAGGAGGTAGGAAATTTCATGAAATTGCCTTTAAAGGTTGTGAAGGGAAGAACCTGCGTTTTTACCTCTTGGCCCATTTCCATACTGCAAAGCTTTGTTGACTGAGCTTTGGCATCCACCATGACATTAAACATGGTGCATATTGACTGAGGGACTCGGAAATCTGTTGATCGGCTGGTTTTCTGCAGCTTTACTTCAAATGCAATCCTGGTTCTGTTAAGGAAAAGAGAAAAAGATTTTTCAGTTGCTTTTTAACATATTGAAGCTAATAATAACGTGAAACAATACTGCGGAGAGTTGAACAAACCAGAAAGGCAAATGCTGCTGAGAGTGTTATAGTGCAATTGTTACAAATGTACTTTTACTAAAAATGATTTTCCAGTTTAAAAAGAAATCCCCTTTCCAGATTACACACTATTTATAAAGTGTGTAACAGTTTCAGGGAAACTATGACTTTCTCATGCTTGATAAACAGTGTGATGATATTACAAACAGCAGTGTCAATGTACACCTATAATTTGGATGCACTGGCTGATTTATAACCACAGACAAATAGCAAGCCTGACGAATTAAAGGGAGCTCTTATTGCTCCACGATATCAACTACAAATACCAGAAGCTTGCTCATCGCTTGACTGAAAAGACATTGCCAGATCATTGCATTTCTAGGTCTACGTTATTTTGTTCCCTTGCTGGGAGTTCCTAATTGTCTTGTAATTTCACAGACATGGTTTCTCTGAAGCGTACATGCTCATGAGAATACACCTGCAAAACGTGCAGGGGTGCAGTCGTGCACATAAGAACACACGCACATGCATCGCACCAGCCTGAACTCGCTGTGCTCGTGAGGTTTCACTCAGCTCAAATTCGACATCCCTGGCAGCTACAAACCATGTTACACCAAGAGCTTTGTTGGGCCAAAGACTACAGGATTCGATCCTGTGTTGTATTTTGAAATACCAAGGCATCTGTGAATCTAACATGGGGAATGCTCTGCGGTATGGTGGGCATTGCCTTGCCTTTCTTTGGAGCCCCTCTGCAGATTCCAGAGGTGCTTCACAAATCTAACCCAACACACAACAATTATTACAGTAGACGGAATCTGCCAACAAATTAACATCAGATCGTCAATCTAGAAATAACAAATAATACCAGCTACAGCTCAGGAATAACTCTGATCTTGAAAGACCCTCCAAGGGTTATGAAAACAAAAACTCATTTACAAATGTGAAACTCCCATTCTTGGGATGAGGTTTGAGTTGGTACATAGGTCCTCCTGCCTGGATTTATTAGTGAAACAGGTCTTCCTCGCAAGGGCTGCTTTCCTGACAGCACTGAAACAAAACCAAGTGCAGAAGGCGGGGTGGCTCCTCCATGGTATTCAACAGTTCAGAGACAGACGCAAAGAAAAATGTTGTGTCAAACTGAAATTGCTAAAGAAACCTTAGCCAGGCCCTGTTTGCAGGTGATATAAATAGGGAAGGCAGCATATTGGTTTACATCAGCAGTGGCATTTGAACTGATTTAATTACCAGTGCCAGATTTAGCCTGGACTCGGGGACTAGAATCTTGATAATTACCGAAAGGACCCAAAGTAACTGGGATTTTCCATCTCCTCGCAGAGATGAACATGTTCCTACTTACTTATGCTCAGAACCATTATATATAGTAGTATCATTACAAGCAGGGCCAGGTTTTCACAGAGGGGCAACATATTTGTAGAAAGGTTGAAGCAGTTGGGGAAAATAAAAATCAAACCAACAAACAGCTTACAGGCACACAAGCCCTTCTTCAGATGTACCTGGAAACTTGCTTATTTTTCCTAGTTGTCTCAGCTGAGCTAATCCGGTCTTATTTCTGTAGATCATGGCAGCTCTAACTGCACTGCAGGTGCAGCAAAGGTGCCCAGCTTCAAATGTTTAAAAAAAAAGCCCAGAAAATGAGCATTTTGCTGGCGGGGCTGGTGGGCAGAGCAAAGAACAGGGCTCCAGCATTTGCTCCTCAAGGACAGTCTGACAATGGGAGGACAACTAAAGCTCAGGTTTTGTGCCAGCCAAAGGACCAAAGACGAGCTGCTACAATAAAGGGGGACTTGCTCAATGCCAAAGACGTCACGACCATCTCATTGCACTTAAAATGCACTGGGTTTTATTTCAGAACTGTGAGAGCTGCCTGCCTTTCTGTGGGCAAGTCTCCTGCCTACACCTCAGGGACCGAACGTGCCTTCTCCTACGGTGACATTGCACAGCCAGACTGTGAGGAACATGTGAACAATAAATGCCGCGCTCGCACTTGCAGAGTGGCCAGGCAATTGTGGTACAGAACAGCCACATCACACATTGCTGCTAATATTAGCCTGTACCAGCTATATTTGGGACTCATTTTTCCCTTAGTTCATCTCTTTGTCTATTAATTTCCACACAATGGAATGCAAAGTTCATTTCTCCCTCCTGCCTTGTTACCTCTGAGGTCAAAAGAACATAAAACACTGCAGAAAGGTTGGAAATTTAACCGTAACTTTTTGTTTTCAAAATGACAGTATGTTGAAAAAGTTCTTTAAGGAAACCTCCGTGTTTTGGAAGATCTGCAAGTGAGTATATTATAATGTGGGATGAGACAACAGAGCTCTTCTCTATCAATGGCAGATGTGACACCTGTATACCAATCTACACAATATTCCCTTTTTGAGATCACTTCTTTTGCTGTTTTTTTTCATGGATTTGTGTTTTTCAGGTGGGTCCTGGGATCTTATTTAGGGCTATGCCTTCAGCAGTCAACACCAAACTGCGTTTACCTCACGTGTAGCACCGATAATAAGTAACAGCCCACAAAGCTTGAAAGAACGGGTGATTCATTGCATTATTGTGAATATGCATTCTCCAGGGGCTCAACAGAGAAGTGCTTGCCTGCAAAAGTCCACAATTCACAACAATGCGGTGGCTTTCCATCATGCCTGTGCTGTGCAGACCTAAGCTGGGGTGCCCAATAAATGGTGGTTGAAGTGAAGCTTCATTGATAATAAGACAGAAGAAACAATTGCATCCTGTGAGCTCCTATGAGGAAAATGAGTGGTTTGCTCATGGGCATGTACCTTTTCACACAGGACTCGATCATGTCGCTCGCCATAAGCTTCAAGCGTTGCTCTAAGTGCTTTCCAAACTCCTCCTCAGGCCAGTGCAAATCCCGAATAAAGGTCTGCAGGGCATCAAGTTTCCAGAACAGATCTTCCGAGGTGCCTGATCCATTGCTGGCAGGGCAAAATGAGAACAAAAGTCATAAGTGGCATCAAGCTCTTTGTAACCTGATGTGGAGACCATTCCTGCAACAAGTGTAGAGCAGACAGTAGTTTCATACACAGGACAACGCTGGCAATCTCCACCATCAGGATTTTGAGTTTTACCATACAGTTGCCTAATCTACCTTGCTGTCATAACCCACAAAACTTTCCAGACCAGATGAGTAAGACAACATTATGAGTTACACATATTAACAAGAAGAATGTGTGTATGGTAAAAATCAGCCTTAGTTAATAACCACATTAACATATGTGATTATTAAGAATTAAGGCCAGAAACTGTGGTAGAAAATCCTTGATCAATAATAACTGCCATACTGAGCTGTATGCAGTTATTAAGATTTAGGGTCTCATGCAATTCTCCCCCCTCTGGATTACACCTTGAGTTTGCTTTGTCCCCCCCAGTGAGACCCCCGTTTCCATGTAAGGGACAGTGCTAACAAGTGGTGAGCGAGGACACGCTTTATCTATTGAACAGCTGAAAAAAAATCACGGTAAGTCAATTGAGCTAAGGGCACTAGACATCTCATACCCAGGAGTTTTGGCAGGATTGACTGCTGCACCTTTTCACAGATCTGCCTCTTGCAAAGGCATGTATAGGACAACAAATTTCTGTTTTTTTAAATTTATTTTGAAACATCTTTGGTCTGTCACAAAACTCTGAATTTCTCTCCCAAGTGTATATTCTCATACCCACACCCCTCCCCAGATGGAAGTCTTTGGTCCTGCAGTGTGTAGCTACACCGATTCTTTTCACAGTATAATTATATCTCAAACCTCCACTCACAGAATAAAAATACAGAACTGGATTGCGCTCTGTTTGTGCAGAGAAATTTATGCATCCATAACCCTCCTCTCTCCCGCTTTCCTTCTCCCTCACTTTTTTTTTTCAGAACAATTAACCAGGGGAGCTTCCAGAATTTCATCCCCCTCCTCGCATACCACTAATGCTAACACGGTAATTTAGAAGATATTTAACACACCATGCATTACGACTTGTGCTGACATCATCTATAGAAACAGATGAGGGAGGGTGTTTCTATTGCGACAGATGCCAGCTGCATTGAATTAATGCTAGAGGAGACCGGAGCTAATGCAGACACGGCTACTGCAAGGTGAGAACCAAAGTCCCAACATGCTCGAGGGGTCCTGCGGGGCCCTGCGCTAACAGAGTTAACAAGATAAAGAATGAATCATCTTGGTTGTAGGAGAAACGTATCTGACACTAAGCGACAGGTAACATGTCCTCGATGGAGGGGAAGGGTGAGTAAAAGGAAACCAGGGAGATGAAAAGATAAAGAATCAGGCATTTCCTTCAACCAGGGGACTAGTTTGCACAGCAATCTCAAGAGTTTATCTACTGTCAGTTTTTAGTTTTGCCCAGTTCAAACCTGTGCTATGGTATAAATAAGCTTTAACAGTCTAAACCCAGTTTTGGAACTGCATGAATTTATGTTTTAAATAATTAAACACATAAGAATACAATAATTGGTATTTACTACAGCAACAGTATGATATCCATTTGGTTTCAGAAATTTAAAAGTATTATTCTTGGTCTTTTTCCGACTTTTGATTAGGGCTCTATGCAAGTAAGCAGTATAGTATATTCATTTCCAAGAGGCACTGTTAATATTCCGCTTGTGAGCACTGCAATTACTCTAATCACGCAGGCAGCTTGCAATATACCATTGATGCTCAAGCATTTTCAGAGGGATTATCCAATTTTCTGTCATGACATGATTCTTATCTTTTCAAGGGCAATACCACAGAAGCATGCACAAAGATTAAAACTTTCAAGTACTCTTTACAGACAACTGCCTAAGCTAGCCTTTAATATAGCTATCTTAGCATGAATATGAGTTGTATAGCTTTGAAACATAAATTATGGTACTAATATTGAAAAAGTTCAACAAATCTATTAAAAAATTAAACATCTGTTTGTTTTACTTCTGTTTCATTATAACTGGTCTGCAATAAAGCCTGTGCAAGGCTAATGGTAGAGGTATTTTGGTGGACTCCAGTTGTAGATGTAATCAAAGGTGTTTTGGTGACAGCAAAGGGGGTAATTTTGGGGGCTCCTTCAGTTTTATCTTTTAAGTGAGAATGTAGGGAAAAAGTAACACATCTGTGTAGTGCTGGCTGAGACCACCCCAGGCCAACCCTAAATAACCTCTAGGAATTTGGATGGAGAACTGGCAAAATCTCAGTTCCTGTGCTAGGGCATCTTGGGAGATGAGCTACCTCAAATGCTGAGATGTGGGCTGAGCCCACTATGTACCACCCTCCACGCTGCTTGGTGGCTGAGACTTTCAAGGGAAATCTGCTATAAAAACAGAAGTTGTCTAATCTGTGCTCAGGATTTGTGATATGTCCCCCCTGAGCTCCACCTGTGCACCCTGGGATGCTTGGAAAGGGACCAAGGAGCACAAGACTCCTGCAGATCGATCGCTTTGACACTGTGCCCACTTTTCCAGGCCATAATCTAAAGATCACTTTGAAAATATCTTTTCTTAGTTGGTTACAGCATTATTCAGGCTGTAATGATGGCCATGGAGCTTTAATTGCTCCCTAGGACCTTCTCCAGCATGAATAAAAACTGTTGCAGGGTGCTCCTCTTTGTTAAACTGTTCCATCAAATCAAGACAAAAAATATTATCTAGGAAACAAGGAGTTTGCATTAAATAGAATTCACATTTAGATCTACATCTGGTCCACAGAAATTGGTTGACTGGCATTGAAATTATTTCATCTTCTCTTTTGGACAAAACTCTTTGCTGAGACACATAATGTTGCATTATAAGTGCTGTGGTTCATATGTTGTTCAGACCATGTCCCATTGTTGACAGCTATTTTGTAAAGCAAGATACTTGCTCAAACTCTCAGTGGGAATTTTCAAGATTTATACAAAAAAATCCTCAAAATACACATGCCAGAAATTCACTAGTGTCTCATTCAGAAAATGTCTAATTAACAGTATCACTCTTTAAAGTTTTATATAATGCACAGAAACAAACAATACATATCCATGCCAAGATTACTTTAAATTTAAATGAGATCTAATTTGAACTGAATACACACTCAGAATCATAAATAGCAGCCATCCATGACGGTGCAGAAAAGCTAGGCATTTGTGGGATGCCTAGTGGGATGTTAACTGGTAGATTTGGTACTTTAGGGAGATTCACATTTGGTAGATTCACATTGGGCAGATTACTTGTTAAACTCCTGTGGAAGAAACAGACAGAAAGAAAAAATACCATAACAGTGACAATGCAGATGTAGCAGAAGCACATGACACTTATAAACAAATCTGCAAAGTTCACAGCAGGACGACAGTTAAAAAACTAAAGCAAAACATTTCAGAAAGAAGCATGAGTATGGAAGCTTAAGTGTACTGGGTTTGCAGTCTGCAATAAAAAGGAAGTTATTTAAAACAAAAAAACCAAAACAAACAGAATGGGAAGAAGAATCACAAAGTAGCAAATTAATGGAGTACTCAAACACCTACAGAAAATAACTCCATCTTAAGTCCTGATACCATTTCAAAGTGCAGAAAGCAGCCTTTCCTTGGAAAAATCTCTCTTGTAAGGAAGCAAGCCGCAGTTCTTACACAGGCTGTCTGGATGCAAGAGCTAAACTAAGAGACCTGCTAGAGAATTTGGATTCAAAATAATAAAAAGAGTTTGAAATTCCAGCCCTGCAGAAGTCCATAAGAGTTCTTCTGACACCATATTCAGTTGAGTTGCTATTTCACTCCAAAATCTCTCTGTTTATCTTATACTCTACAAATAACAGAGATGTGCTAATTTGGAGCAACCCAACAGTGAACCACAAGGTTCTTCCCAAGTCAAGTCTCATGCCCTGAGCCTGCCCTTTCATTCCTGGGTCCTGCTCTACATGTGCACTGTGAATTAATTGCCTTTAATAAATCCAGGACTGCTATGTGAATGTTTCTTGGCTGGAAATGGGCCATGGGTTGATTAAGACATTCAAAGGTTAATTTAAGAAGCATGTGTAGTTGGGCATCACGACTTCAAGAAATATTTTCAGACATGCAACTGTCATGCAAAAGGAGATCTTTTAAAAGTGGGCGAGTGTATTAATTTAATGTGATGTACTCTCCTGAAACAATGTGTGGTGTAACAGCACTGCATGCTCAAAGTTTGCAAAACACCCTGATGTATTTTAGTGTGGTAGGTCTCTAGTGGTTATACTTGGTCTAATTATATTTTAATAAGTATCTCATTGCAGTTATATTTTACATACAAAATAAAAATGTCATGCGATTTGGGAATCAGAAGCCAGTTTCAGAACTGCATCTTCTGCCTTAATCTAGTAATACCTACATGGCACATTGGGACACAACCCATAGGTGTTTTACAGTCCCATTTGAAGAACAAAACCAGATGCTTTGACATCGTTTTCACCAGATCATTATTTGGGCTCAGAGAAAATGGAATCAGGATTTCAGCTTCGCCCTGCACTGCTGAAGCTACTGGAAGCTTTTTCATCGATGTGCATGGACACGGCTTCACCATTGAACTTCCCTGCTCCCAGTGACCGCGCCAGGAGGTGCCACCTCAGGAGGTCTCTCCCATTCCCCTGGAAGAAATCAGTTACTGGTCCTGGCAGCACTATCTGGACTCTTGGAAAACTATCAAATTATGCAATATATCTTTCAAGGAATATAAAAATCTTAGCAACTTCCTTAAGCTGTATTTTGAACTCTGTTTCTTAATGCAAGTTCTACATATCAGAAACCAAAGCAATGGAATTGAGCTGGCTGTACTGAACAAGTGTTTCCTAATGCAACAGAAGATTTGAAACACATCTCTGCAAGAGCTCAGCTTGTCATTGATGGCAAGTCTTAGGGAATAGATTTTATCTTCATTCCTCATTCTCCCGTTGTGAATAAAGTCCCCTGTTGTGGAGAAAAACCACAATCCAAAATATTTTTCTAGTAAAAAAATATTAAAAAATTGTATGTTTTTATTTTCTTTTGTATTTATGATTCTTAGTAGATTTCACTTCACGCTATCTGCTTGTTGTCTTTGTTTGTCAGTAAGCAGATATGAGAATTTACTAATGTAACAAAGCCGTCCATTGTTTCCATTCATACTGTATCTGCTATTAAGATTATATGATTACTGAATGAGACATAGACTCCATAGTGATTGAGAGATTGTTAAATCTTCAGAAATGGCAGTGCATGTGGTTAGATACTGATATGGAATAAATAAAGAAATAGCAAGAGGTGGACAACATATAAATGTATAAGGAAAAGCAACTTAAATAACTTAGCCAGATGGTAAATACATAAATCAGAGGACCTTTGGTTTTAATATTAAAATTCAAGAAGTGACAGTGTTATATTAATAAAAACACTGTATTAATAAAATATGACTTCTAGAGTAAACAGTATACTATATTCACAAGGAAACATATTTCTTTTATACAACACATTATTTTGCTGATGCAAGGATATGTTGCAAGAATAAGTTAGTACTCTTAAAACAAAACAAAACAGCAAAATAATGGAGTATATTATGTTAACATACAGTAACTAATTTAAAAAATATTCTCCTGAATTGACATGCACAATTTCGCAGGTTCAACTGATCTAATTATCTGACTAACAGTTGCAGTGAGACCTGTAAAAAATGATTAATATTACCAACAAATGTTCCAGCCTGCAGTTGCTCAGACCATAAAAACTACAGGTCCAAGATGAGAAACTGTTTCTAGAAGCCAGCCATGCCTGTTTAATATAGATGGCTAAATATAACCTCAGCCATCAGGCAGGGAATGTGGGCATTTGCATCAACAAGATGAGGGCTGTCTGATTTAAGACGACTCGGCTTCAGGACTGGATCCTGATATGTTTGATAAAAGACGCACGCTCTGGAGCTGTACTGCTTGTTTTCTTGGCTTCTTCTGATTCAGCCCCAGTTGTGTCTGGCGCTTGCGTAAATGGGTTTCACCTGGACTGTCTGCTGGGAAATTCTCACTGCAAAAAGACTGGCAACATACCCCTGTACAACATCCCAGCGCTCACACTGTCCTGGAGCACCGATCACAGAAAACAAGCCCAATTGCACAGGGTCTGCTCCTGTAGAGCTGCCCTGGTACTGAAAGGAGGACACAAAAATCACAACATTTTTATGAGACCTTTGTCCATACTTAAATGCTCACTTCCTCTGGGATGCCTACATTGATTTAGTGATGGAAGATGCAAATGTCTCCTTCTTCCATCGCTATAAGCATTTACTACCTTACTGCCTAGGCTGAGCAAATGCTCAAGAGCAAATCTTTTCATAAAAGCCGTGATGTGAAGCAAAGACCTTGATAGTGAAGCAGGCAGTCAAATCTGTGCTCTTCCTGTGACTGACACCCAGAATAGTAACAAAAATACTCATTTTCATTACAATGGTGCTTCTTCTAAGGGGGAGCATTTTTCACTAGCGCTCTGTAGCAGTACAACCTTATAAAATGATTGGTATAATCATACTGTTCAATTGCTTACATTTATATTAATGATACATTTAGAAATAGTTTGCAGAGGGTTAGTGAGCAATTAATAGATGCTAAAGCCAGGACTACAGTGTGGTAGAGACAGCCATAGGTCAATGAGTAATGTCCTAGTTAAGTGATTGAAATTGGTTATCATTGCACCAGCTTTAGCATTTGTTCAAAAAGATCTTTTAACACAGACACACACACAGAGACACACACACACACACACACACACACACATGTACGTGTCTGCTGGCTGCAAGAAAAATCAGCGTTCTCTGAGAAGCTAGCATGAGAAAAAAAACACTGCAAACCCTACTTTTCCAAGACCTCTCAACTCACCAGAGAACAGACCTACTCCGTATCCCCCGTATGTGGATGACTGTGCAAAGGACAAGTGTTCCACATTTCTCTGCGTGGATTCATACAAGCGCACCAGCTGCTCTAGCTATAGGGCACGGACCCCCTGCAAATTCAGCAGCTCTGCAGAGGCAGATTACATAGCCCTCATGAGCACATTACAGCGATGCTTTTTCCCCCCATGTTTTCACTACTTAACCGTATCTCTCTCACTGTTTGTGATTTCTATACCTAACTCCTTGTAGCATAAGGTGCAGAGTATTCGGCAATGAAAATAGAAGAAATACAAGCTTGCAAACTGCCATCTGGTCAGGTTATGGAGGGCTACATATTTCAGCCTCAATTGCAAGCACAAGCATAGAGAAACCCTTTCGAAAGACTGTATGTTGTGGAATAATTTCTTCGTTAACAGGAGATAATGAGATTTCCTTCTCACAATTCACTGTAGAGATCCAAAGCAGAACAACAGTAAACTCGGTGGAACAGACAGTCACGATAATCTACCTTTTCTGGCCAACCTGAAGACCTTTCTTCAAAGCAGAGGAAAGCCATGAAAAAAACACACTGCAGTGTTCTCAGTTCCCAAAAAGCTCTGCTGGAGAGGCGGCAATGGAAGGCCATGGCTTGGATGAGAATCGGCTGGTCCAAACTATTTGAAAATCAAAGATCAAAAATTCAACTGTGCTGCAGTATGGATGTGTGGGGGTAGAAGAAGGTGGATACATGAGGGCAAATCAAAATAAGTCTCCGACCTGAGTTTTTCTGCAAGTTTGCTGTTGATCAGACAAAGAGGAGCAGGTGGTCTGCCCAGGAGGCAAAAGATTAAGATGCCTTAACATTTAGTTCTGAACAGCATATCCAAACTGTCATAAGATCCTAGGAACGACACCCCTCTTTTTCCTTACACAGTATGTGCCACCCTCTGTGAGCTCGCCGGTACCTTCCTTCGCCGAGTCGCATCGCGTTAAGCCAGCATTTGCAACTCGCACTTTTGTGAGACACAAGAACAAAATACCAACTAGTGAAAAAAAGAAACCCAGAGTGCATCTTTTCACCAGATGGACACAAGCTTCTTGTGAAAAGCACCCACTTTCCTGCTGGAAGAAATCTTTTAAATACCCAAGTCTGTAAGACACATAGTTCAGCCTGGGCTTTCGCTTGAAACTGCAATGCTCAAAGCACTCCCTAACTGAAACTCCAGAAGGAAATAACCATTACAAGATAACTAAGAAAAGATAACTATATTTTATAACTATCAAAGGTAACTTGAAAATTATACATAATGGCACATCCAGGGGTAAAACATTTTGACAGGCAAGTACCACAGTCAAGTACTTATGGACATCTACAGTTAAGCCACTGAAGTCATTACAAGCCAAAATTATGTCAGCTTCTGAGAAAAGAAAAAAGCAGAACAAATTGCTTATTGAGTACTTGACTGAGGCAGATAGGTACACAGAGTTCACTGCCTCTGTCTCGTAACAGACATGGAAATACAAACACATTCATTACTAAAGCAGAGCTCTGAAACTAAAGTGAACATTAACTTCAAAGTGCAATTCTGCTTGAAGGAGTGGCAGTAAAAATGGCATTCTCCTACTCGAAAGATCTATTTCTTGTATGTTTTCTGGGTCACATCTGCTTATTTGAAACAGGATTTTTTAGGATTTTTAATCCTGTTAGCCTGCAGACCAAAGACAGCAAATGGAAAGTGAGAGAGGCTTCTGAACGCCAGCCACTTAACCCCACTCAAAACAGAGGGGATGTTCAGGTGTCAAGAAAAGGCCTGAGATTTGGCAGGCAGAATCCTTATGAATGTTGAGGATGCACAAGAAAGAAAGGAAAAAACCTGGGTTCTCAGACTCCAGGTTGCATATGGGAAGCTGGCTGCCGAACAAAATCTCTTTTCCTTGTAAACGGAACATATTTGGTGTGAAAATCCCTGAAAGACCACACGTTCTTTTATACTGCAACCTCCAAGAGTGCAGTGCCACTTAACTTCGCCTAGAGGATCACAAAAAAGCAGGGAAAATAGTCTCTTCAGAGGTCACCTGGTCCCAATCCCATCTGAGGGACTGTCAGACTCACGCTGTTCGCAAAGGGTTGTTCTTTCTCTTCTAATACCTTTATTAGAAGGAAAAGTCAGCTTTTTTCCTTCATAGGATCTTACTTGGCTTTTTTAGAGCAACCATGACAGGGTTCAGCAATGCTTCAAAACCTGTGAAATAACAACAGTAATCCAAAGCACACGCCACAATTTTATAATTCACCAGCTCTTTGGGTTTCTCTCGGGCTACCAATTTCTTGCTGGTAAATTCCTAGTTCTCCAAATTTAATAACTGATTCTGCTTGAATCACCTCGCCCGTGTTTCACTATGGTTTCTGCACGCCTAATCCTGCAGGCAAGGGAGCTGGGACCCAGCAGAGCTGCGTGGGGACACGGGGACACATGCAGCCACCAGCCGTGGGGCTGATGCGAGAAGCACAACGCCGCACTGTCCCTCCACAGGGTGGGCGGAAAAAATGAGTATTGAGAAGAACAAGTACAGCAATGACTCACACAGGTTATAGGGCTGGCCTGAACACAGTGAAGCCAGTTTTTTTTTGTTCTGAAAAGGAGCTACTTGAGTTCAAAAGCAGCACTGGAAAAGGCCTTTTAGAATGGGATCCAAAAAGCCATGCCAGCTAAGATGGTTTTCACATTCCATGCTTACACGTCCAAAGGCACACAGTTCAAACTGAGGCAGCAACGTATTTCAAAAAGCAAATACCATTTCCCTCATTAACTTGAAAACCCTGAAAAGATCAGGCCTTCTATTTTTAGCATTAAACTAGAAAATCTAAAGCACTTTCTGCATGTCCAGTCTAATGTTTGGTAATTCATCTCTGTATGAATCTCCATCCATTTGCACCCAAATTCCGATTGTATCAAAGGAGGTTTCCTTACTTTACTGGCTCCCATGACTCCCGCTCAAAGCCCCTGTGAATTGACTGTGCAATTGAGGACTCCATCAGATCGACATATCTAACAACAAGTGGAGCAAACAGGTCTTGGAGGTGTTTGTGGAATTTTCCATTGCACAAATTATCTAGAATAGATAAATAAAAGTATAGTAAGACACTACTGTTACTAAAAGCTCTGTAACAATCCGCAGCGTGGCACTTCATTACATAACGAAATTTGTCAGTCAACAGGAAGAAACTTCAAAAACATAAAAGGAGCTGGCATCAGGCACCAATGTGCACGACAAAGACAGCAGGAATGGCTTCTTACTCCAAACAAATAAACAGACAACAAATCTTTTCCATTAAAGTCAAACTTACAAACACATTATTACTTCCTGTGAATAAAAGGGTTGTAAGAAATACAGCATGGAAAACATCATGGCTTTAGCAGGTAGGAGAATCATGGTTACTCACGACCATGATGCTGGAAATTGCTCTCTCAGGATGAGTCCCTGGCTTTTTCATGTGGTTGTAGCAATCTAACCGGGGCCCTGGGCTGGGACCTAACCCAAGGCAATGCCAATTCTGCCACCAGCTCCCCGGTGAGCAGCAGGACCCCGCCGCCAGAGTGCCAGATCCCCAAGGGCTTTGAAGGCATGGGCTCATGTGCTTTGGAGAAGCACAGTTCTTCTGAATTACTCTCGCTTTCATTTATTTTAATTGAAATAATTTCCTGTCTCCTATGAAGTCTTTTAAAGCAGGGACTGGTTTACTCCATGTTAAATCAATGCAGTACACACATATAAAATGATACACACATTTAATGACAGTGAGATAGAGTACCTAATTCCCTGCTTATTAGGCAGCCATTACCAAGAAATGTGAGAAGATGAAGCAAAACAGAAGTTCAGCTTCTCCCCTTTGGCTGAGGCATTTGATTTAAGGGAAGTCTGTGTGCTTTTTTTTTTCAGTGGAAATGGAACAAAATCAAGCTGATGCTAAGAGTATGTACTGTAAATCTCTACCCATCTCAGTTCTCTGTGCAGTATGGAGAGGCTGAAAGTATTATCAGTAACCTGAGCTGCCCACTGAAAAAAGAGATGATCAAAATACAATACATACAGTCACTACGGAGGGAATCGTTTAGAAGCTGAAAGAGTGGAAAGCTGTCCCAGGTGTCTGGGGGTTGCACCTCTAACGCAGCATCCATATCCACTGCAAACAGTGACAGGAAGGTCTCCGCGTGCTCAACCATTAAGTCTGACCACCAAGCAAAGGCCTTCAGAGTTGGTAGAAAAAGACAATAAAGAAGTATATTAGTTTTAACAAAGCACAGGGAAAGATGTTAAGCCACACATCTCAAAAAAAAAAAAAAGTGCATCCCATGGAAACTACTTTTATTGTAAAGAGAACAGTGCTTTAGAGTGCTGGCCTGCACAGACAGTGCTAATCACAGGAATTAGGCACTGCTATTTTAATAAAAAGGTTTCTTAAAGAGGATCTGTTCAGATCTCCACTGTAAAAGCACACAGCTGTAACATGGCAGAGAAGGTTTCATCTGTTCAATTTACAATAAATGACTTCATTAATCTTTAATTATGCTAATTATCAGAAAAATCATCTAGTTCTTATTCTAAAGTACAGAAATTTGGGAGTTTCTTCACTATGCTTGTGGGTTTTCTGCTGTACTTTTCAACAGTTTAAATTTATTTGGTTTGACTACTCCTATTCGTCTTGAAAAACTAGAAGCGTAAGATATTAAAATCTGTCCTAAATCACTCACACTCTGCTTTAGAAATATTTCAAGCATCACCAGTAAAAGTTATTACAGCACTGTTCATTTTACATGGTTAGCTATACACATCCATAGAAACACACTACCACCTTTATAATGCTACTGAGTAGGAAATCAATTACAAAGCTCTATTATCAACATGCCAAGATAAAAAAAAATCTACGGCAAGCCTGTATTTTCACAGAGGCAGGAAAAAAAGTTATCTAAACTTGAAAACCAAAAAATACCAGTGAAGTAACTCATTCTCATGCACATGGGTCCTTAAAAGTCACTGTGCGGGCTCTCTGACGTGACATTCACATCATACACAGCTCAGATGTGAATGCTGCAAATGCATGCATGCGTGTTTAGTAATCACTTCTGGCTGGGAACATGCAATATGAGAAGTGCTGTCGTTAGGACCATGTGCTGTCATTTTGAAGTGACAGGAAATTACTCAGTGACTTAAAGGATCTAAGAAACAGCTTTCCGGCACTTTGAAAGAAAAAGAAACCTCTAGCATAGGCACAAGGCTGGAGATGAAACGGAAAAGACTGAGGATAGATGAATCGGTTCGAAGAGGAATTGCCGGTCAGGGAGGCGGATTTTTTTGCAGATTTTAGCAGACATGAACAAGCAGAATGGACTTTCGCTTTCTCAGGGTTCAGTTTTGATTAATCAATGAAGAACTGCACTGATGTGCAGAGCACAACTCCAGCTGCTGGTTCCCTTGGCCATGGCGAGGGAGCAGCGCCCCAAAACCAGGTCACTGCCATGGACCCCTTTAATTCTTCCTATTTTGGCCTGACTCCTCAGCTGCCAGTGACATTGGCAGGGGGTCTTTGGGACTATTTCCACTCCTTCATTCCCCCAAAGTATAAAGCAGACCGACATTGCCCTGCCATTATTCCATGACTTGATGTAAAATTGGTGTGAAGACATGGATAGGTTGGACATGGCACTGGGCATTATGTGCCCAGAGAACATCCAGGATGTATAATAACCAAAATAACCAAATAACACTCAAACTAATCTTAGTATTGGGACTATGCTGACATGGGAATGAAGATGGGGATGTGGTGGGCTGTGCCATGAGGGTTCCCAGAGGCAGGCTGGGCAAACGCTGTGCCCGGAGCAGCAAAACCAGCAGCTTACTGTGTCCCTGTGGTCATGGCACGGTGACAAGGTGGCTACACTGGGCTCCTTCATCTGCAAACTGCCCCCAGACCCAGGCACATGGAGGAAGCTGGTGGGCACCGCTGCAGCAACACCAGCTCTGGGTGCTTGGAAAGCTCAGGGACAGTGGTGATGGTGACCCTGGGTGTCTGCAGAGTCATTACTCTGGAAAAGCCAAAACTGAAGCGAGGGAGCCCAGAGGGTTGAGCATGGGTGGCAATGCTCTTCAGTTCTTCCTCCCATGTCTGGTGCTAGTGTCCAACTGAGCGTGTGGCCAGATGCCTGGGACTGTTGACTTGGGAAGTGTCACACCACCACAAAACCACTCAGGAACTGAAAACACCAAGACCCAAGTCTGCTCCTGATACCTGCTCAAACCTTCTCCCCAAAGTTCAAGTGGGAAATGAGCTGATGAGCATCCTCTTAACCTACCAACGCTCGTCTATGGTTTTCAAGGAGGGTGCTGGGGCTGTCCGTGCACTGACGTGGTTTCTCTGGCTGTGCCTCTGCCTGCCAAGAGCCCGCCATGCTGTGTGCCCATCGGGTACTGCCCGCAGGGCTGCGGGCAAAGAGACGTCACCTCGAAAGACCAACAGCAACTGACATTTTTGGGGGAGGGAAAAGAGGGAAGGCCAAAGAATATGTTCTGCAGCAAATCCCAACATAAACGCTTCAGAGTCCTGCAATAAAAACCTGTGTCCACAAAAAAGGAAAAAAAAAAGCTATTCTTAAGAGAAATTATGAAGAAAAGCATGTGATCATTTGTGGAAAAAAAAAAAAAATGCCCAAACCAGTCAGCTTCCCTTTTGCTGGAAAAGTCAAATTTTAGCTCCGTAAGTCTCTATGTCAGGATCCTCAACTTCCTTTTCCCTAGTTTCAGTGAACAGAACCTTCCTGTGGTGGGAGTGGTAACACCACACTTTGAAAATCTCCTTCAAGATGGTAACATTTCATTTATTTACCATCTACTTACCTGCTTTGCTCAAAACACAATGTAAAGGAGAAAAAAAAAAAGTGTGCTTTCTAGCCAAACACACCTATTATTGTATATTTTACACATGGATACACATGTATATATGTATGACCTCAAGGAGTCAAAATACATATATACATATACACATACGTATACATAGAGAGAGAAAACACAAGTTTTAAAATAGGTGAATGCCATCGTCTCTGGCATTTGTCATCAGTCATCCAGAGGAAGGGAAAGGGAGGTGGGAGACATCTGATGGGAGAGATGACACAATGACAGAGACCTCCCGCTCTCACAGATTACAGACGTAGGCGCATGGTTTCTGCTGCATCTCTGCCTGCACTGGTTTGTTTCTCTCTTATGGGTAAGAAAAACCCAACTGACTAGGCACAGTACTTCTGTTGTAACATTTTTTGAACATCTTTCATGCTCTGAGTATTATTTTCTGGGTTCTCATTAGCGAGTCTGCCTGGATGTCCATGTGGAGGAAAAAAAAGGGGCATGTTTTAATTGCAAAAACTGTTGGCTTTTAGCAAATTAATGCATTTCTTCAGTAAGTGGTGCAATTTAACTTTCTGCTGAACACTTGAGGTAGAGTGAAGAGTTGCATCTTGCAGGTTGAACCTTCTCCAGGTGAATGGACAACATGTCCAAAAAAACCTCACCCGGAATAATTTGAAAAAAAAACCCCAAGTGCAACACCTCAGCAATTCTCATTGCACAGTGTGACCGTAACATGGCTACAATGCATAATAAAAATCAGTGATAAACCACCCCGCCTCTTCTCTCTCTTCCTTTGGGTGCAATTCAAAGTGTGCGGAGAGCTGGCCAACTGCCTGTATGCTGCTGAAATGTCACAGCCACCCTCAGGACAGGGACTCGATAACGTACCCACAGCATGCTGGGCTTCTGGAGAGAGATGAATTTCACCCTTCCAGGTCACCATTCAGAAGAAGAGACCGGGATGCCTCCTATCCATGTTGGCATTAACCTTCTGTCTCTGATCAAAACCTTGTGATAACAAAAGATGCTGGAGAACGGTCTTGAGTCTTCCTCCTGGTGAGGATCTTGGCAGTGTGGCTGGCTGAAGGCGACCAGCCCCAGAACCACTTCCTTCAGAAGTCTACTATTTTCAAAATAACCTGCATTTTAAAAACAGCTCCTTCCTGCCTGGTTGTACATCCAGCCTGTGCTGGTGATGAGTGGAATAAAACACTCGTTATCCTTGGACAGCTTATCGTAGCTCGCGTGCAAGTGCAGCGCTGTCGAGCACCCCCTCGCTTTTGTAAAAATGAAGTTTATTTCACTCTTCACCCCATATATTCTCTCTCTACATATAAATACTGTATATCCAGTACAAGGCACATACAGACAAAACCAGAGGAAGACCACTACCATTCTAGGCACTCGTGTAGTACTTAGTCCATCTCCACCACAGTGGTACTAGAGGTTGGGTGAATGCAAAACGACAGAGGTAACAACAGGCTGAGGAGAGAGTCCAGGCAGGTAGGGTTGTGTTGGGATGTAACTGCAGCGCTCGTAAAAGATACCCATTGCTACATGCATGGACCAGACTACTATGCCACATTTACCCTCCTGTGTCAGGCTACCAGCTCTGCAAGCAGCCGACTCGAAGTTGCTGTTATTCAGTATAAAGTTACGGAAGCGAGGGCAACCCGGGTAAAATCCCAGTAGGAAACATGGCACTGAGAGGGCATGCACGAAATATGACAGGAGTGACTCGTTTCATTCAGTTTAGTCACATACCTCTTTCCCCTGCCAGGATCATCCAAGATTGAATGAACAGTAGAAAAACAGGGAGGAAATTTAAATATGCAAGCAGGCATTAGTTGGGTGTTGTGGATTGTTGTGTATTATTAATAAGTTAATAAGTTAAATTATACCGCAAATTCAATATATACTGGAATGATTTTTAGGTGATTGTGAAATTATTTATTAAATGTTCTTAATGCAAAATATAGTGAGTATATATATATCTATATATATAAAAATGGGAAGGAAAAGAGAAAATAGTGAATGAGTGTTACATTACCTACAGTCATAAACAATAACTGTTCACTCTGAATTTCAAAACTATTAACTTTTCAATATGTATCCAAGAGCACTGGATTTACAGAGAACTCAGGGCTCAATCCTGCAAATACTTACACACATACACAACGTCACTTGCTTGGGCAGAAATGTCCCAATGTGCTGAGAGCAGGACTATAGACGGCAACGTCAGCTGTCTGCGGGTTCAAGTGTTTCCAGGATCAAGCCTCATGATTTTCTGGTCTATATTTGACTATGCCATGGTTTCAGTGGTTTTAAAACATGAATCTTTTCATCAAAGTGGTTTGAAGAGTTAAGAGTAGTTGTATTAAGCCTTAGATAACCCAAATAGTGAGTAACAGAGAGTAATTCATCCTAACCTCTGTGACTAGTAATTGAGGTATTCCCAATAAGCCAAGACAGAAGATGCCAACAGGAAACCAGGTGAGTTAATCATGTACCGTAGGGACCCAGGGAAACCCCTGGAAACAACCTGAATGCTCAGAAAGGGACAAAAAAAAAAAGAATTTCTTTGTTTTGCGGTGATTTTCCTTGCTCCAGCTCTGGCCAGCAGAAGCGGTAAGCTGCTCCAGGGACCTCGCTAATGCTGTCTGGAGGCACAAACACACGACATTATTTGGAAATATGACCTTTCAGAAGAGCGGACAGGTTTTCTCTTGTATGTAGTTGGTGGTGAATACATTTGGCCAGATTCAGCTCCTGCTGGTGCTGTACGAAAGGCTGCAGAGTGACGTAGAGGAGAGCAGAACTTTGAACTCCTCCTTTCGCCACCCCCTCCCCTCTGCAAAAGCAATCTTCCTGAACTGCACTTTGCCTTCATTGCACTCGAGCACCATTATTTCAGAATACTTCTGGCTTTTCAAGAAGATAACCCCGCACCAGTTGGAAGACACCACACATATAGAGAAAGCCCCCAGCAAACCACCGGAGCCTGCTGGAGACCTGGGGGACACGACCTCGCAGGGCAGCGCTGCTCACCTCCGCATGGTGTTCTTCGTTCTGCTGTAGGACTTCAATTACCAACTCTGCCAGACGTATTGTGTCTTCTAACTTTTTAGCTGGTGTGACTAACCGGCCTACATTTTCTGTAGTACAAGAACTCAAGTTAAAAGGGAGGCAGAATGAAAAGCTAGACGTACAGTAAGTTATTTTAGATGTTTTTTTTTAAAAAAAATCCCATAATATTCTACAGCTTTAAAGATCTTTTCATGCATATGTTAAATGCTTATATAATTAGTACTAAGCAAACCAGAAAGCCACATTCGTTATTATACTATGAAAATACAGTGCTCCAGCTCCAAATTTCACAATACTGTCAGAGTTGTTTAGCTTTATGGTGAGATGGTGACACTTTATCAGCTCAAATAAGAACATCACATTCCCTAAAGACAGCATCTGGCCGCTAATATGTGAACAATATGTATCCTTGAATGTAGATGATGCTATTATAGAAATCACATCTATATTATTTTAAAATTCTTTTAACGAGATCAATTTAAACAAATCTGTCTGCACTTTTAATAAATTGTCAGACTTAAGCAATTTAAATGTCACCTGCTACTGAAAGCAAAAATTGCAGGTCTGCCTTGCTCCAGGATTTAACTCCACAAGGGTCAAGGATTTATGCATGCTGGAGGGAGTGGAAAGTGGTAAACACCACTAGGTGCTCATAGGTGAGATTTATATGGGAAAAGAGATGCAACTTTACAGCAAAAACCCCGCAAACAAACCAAAGAGTTTAAATCCTGGAGCCTGGGGTGTTCAGCTATATTGAACTATTTTGCAGCATTTTCTGAAGACTTTAAAAATAATTGAATTAGATTATTCTAGGTAATTTATATTGTGAATAGCTTATTAAACATTTGAGGTGCTAACAATCTGGAACATTTGGAGTATTTCACTAGACATAATATAGAGAAAAGTAAAATAATCACATTTTAATCGAACGACAGCTTCCACGGAGCTGGCTGAGTGCAAGCGAGGAGGTTTCTGTGAGCTGACACCGTCTCATTTCCCTGAGGAGCACAAAGTCTTACTGCAATGCTGGCCCTGAGGAGATCTGCTCCTCGGGGATGCATCTATGTTGTGGCATGTCACCACGTTAACCACAGAACTGTCACTCTGGTTCATGACCAGGCACCAATCCCAGCTCTTGAGTGCAGCTACGGCAAAGAACGGCGTCGCACTTGGGCAGCTACACCAGCCCAGTCCTACCTCTGCACTGACGTATATTTTGTCCTCTCCATGACATCAAAGCCAGAGAATTCCTAAATGGGTGAAATACCAGAAACCAAATAGCCAAACTGATCTGCAATAAGCAGTGCACAACAGACTATATGTGCCCAACGCAGCAAAATGCTAGCAGTGTGTGCATTGAAGCTCCGTTACCAGCAGCCACCCCAGGATTTCCAAAGGAGCCCAGCTCAGCCAGCAGCTCGGGTCCTGCCAACACGCAAGGTGCTGGCTGCGCATCTTGCTCCAGCCTTCTGCACACGCTAGTTTTCTGCTAGTGTTTAGGTGTTCTTTACTGCTGGGTTGTGGCTGCACGCAGATGACACTGCTCCGCTCTCCTGGCTCACCCGGAGAGAAGTCCCTGCCTTGCTGAAGGCTTGGTGAACTTCGAGGACTTAATTATCCACATCAAAATCTTGCCTGCTCCTGGTTTTCCCTGAATACCTGTTTACGGGTAACAAATTTCCCAGGAAAAGGAAAGCCATATTTTTCAGAATGGCCACATTTGAGTGGCTGAGGTTGGTCTTCAGCGGAGCTCAGCAAGCTGAAATCTGGCATTGCAGGCGCTCGGCTCAGCTAAGAGATGCAACATGGTAAAGCACCATGCAAATGAACTCTAAATTATTGCTGATTTATGCCTTGGGGGTTTTCTTTTCCACTTTCCCTTTAATTTCTTGTATCAATGGAAACAAACAAAGAAAAAATCCAGGTTTCCCTCAATATAATTTATTGGGCAAATAATGAAACTGGAGAACTACTGGTTAACTCCTCATTCTCTCTCACTGGCTACAAGAAGGAGAAATCTCTTCCTTTTGAGCAAAAGTAGTCCGAAGACATGGCTTTTAGTAAGTTCTGGTTGTTTCTGCACCTCTGAAGCCAAAGGGAAGCTTTTCTATTGATCAGAGCAGAATCAGGCCCATTCTCATTTGCAACACTGATCTGCTCTCAAATACAACTAAAAGACAAAAGTGTTAATAAGAACAACTGCTCAGAGATGCTGTCTTTAAAGAAAATATTGATGCTTATACAACTTTGGCAGCCAGCAGATGTCAATCTTAATTTTTTTTCTTCTTATTTTAAATATTTCCCTGGTTAAGTTACTATACATCAGAATATTCTGCTAAGATAGCTGGAGCACTGACAGTTACATGAAACGTATACGATATACTTATCAAACATTTCATCCAACATCATGTAAAGCTCATACATATTTATAGTTTTCATGCAAAATGTTATGCAACAACAATGTTATTTTGTGCTGACGTTGATATTTGAAAATGTTGCATATGTCAGACATTGCTAGACAAAAAAATGTGGACATTTTGAAATAAATGCTACCTCTAAATTTCTAAAACCTACCACATCGCGCTAGGTATTTTGTATAAAGCTGCACATGAGAACTAGCTTTCTATTACTACACAAGCAACTGCTAGACTAGAAAACCACTGAATAAAAGGAAGGAAGACTATTACAGTACTTGGCGGCTGTTTGGCCATGCCTTTGAGCATGTGATTTATCATGTTAGTCTGCGTTTGAGGAGATGATGGTGGCCCAGCCGGTGGCTTAGGCTTGGACGGACGGGCTGCTTGTGCATGACGGAGAGAGACGCCAAAAGTAAAGAGACAAATGACTTCATAAACAGTGACAAAGAGATGGAAACTTCAAAAGGAACATAAGCAGAAATGATCAAACACAAATGGAATAAGCTGCTGGGTTTCTGCTTATCGGTACTTCAAGTATTACACGGTAATGACACCATTCGACAACACGTATTCTAGAAGTCAGCAGATTCCAACATCCTACGGGACTGTGCAATCAGAAAGCTAAAAATTCAGCACAAGTATGAAACTGCACTTCATGCAGCCACATGAGGAAACTGAATTAGGGTAATTCAGTTAAAACTCTGGAATTTAGACAAGGTGAACTAAAAAAGACCACTTTAAGTCAGCGCCCCAGTGCTTAGGTACATTTAGCAATAGAATAATGAGCCACAGGAATTAATTGCTTTGCAAATATCAATTACACATTTTCGAATTAAACGTCACTGTTGGTTAAAGGAAGCTATAAAATATTCTTGTGCAATTTAAACATGTAAAAAAATCTGTCACTTAAAAATGTGTGGTTCCTGATCGTTTCCAGCTCATTTAATTATTTTCAACTTGGAATTCTACTGGCTTTTATATTCTGGGTTGAATCATATATAAAAACTTGCCAGCTCTATCAAATATGTTACTTGCTATTCCAAATGTTAGAATACTGCAATCAGGACTTGACCCATCTGTCATATAGTTTACAATATCAGCACAGGAAAAATTCAAAGAAAATAGCCTTTCCTTTTACATACACCCAGAGAATAAATTATATACTGTGAATATTTTAACACAATAGTTTCTATTCCATTTAATACCAGGTTTTAGAAGCATTGTGACTATTTTTAATAATGCCATTTGCAAGGAATCTGGCATATTTATCTGGACATTCTATTGCCAAAAGTCCTTGCCATTTTGCTTGCATTTTCCAGTAGGGGAAAAAAAAAGTCGGTTGGCTTGTGCAAAGTAGATTTCTGATTGCTTTCATTTCTCACAGAACTATAACACTTATCAAAGTATAATAAAGAATATTCGAGTAAACTGTTAGTTAAAGAGTATGAGTTAGGTTGATTCGCCTCTCCATGCACAGAGATATACATACATACACAAACACACATACAATGCGCTTGTGCGCACACGCACACAGATTTTTAGTCTTTTAAGGTAAGTAATGATTTAATTCAGACTCTTAGATTCAAGCTACTGGTTAATGGCTTTTTGTTGTTGTTGTTTTCTGGTAACAGAAAAAGAGAATCTATTTGTTCATCTCTGGAGTCATTCTGATCCTTGTTCAATGTTTACCAAGGGTGGCTTTGTCTCCAGAAACAAACCTCTTAGCCTCAAGTGACAAAAATAACCGCTTTTTGGGTATTGGCCTTGATGACTTTCACTCTAATTTAAAACATAAGCGAGAATTCAATTTAACTACTCACTGATGGGTCCTGAGCTCCACACATAGATGCAGGAAGAATATTTTACTGCTCAACACTGTGGAGGGTAGTTTGTGCCTAGGTCCCTGCATGGAAGGGACCGTGGGGAGAGGAGACCGCACATCTCCTCCCACCCACATCTGGCAGCTGTGTGGTGGGACCCCATTGCCACTCAGGGGAGTCCTTTAGGCTCCAAAGTTGGGGGAGACAAAGAGAAAGAGCTCCTCCTAGGAGCAACAAAGCCAGGGAAAACTGCACCCCAGAACTGCATCCCACCATGCCTCTCAACTTTGCGACCCTTAAATGTGTGTCCTGCCCCTGCATCCCAACAAGCTACTCAAGGACAAATAGATTTCAGACTTCGCAGACATCCAGACCCCACAGTGTTGAATGGGCCTGACTTGTGCGAGTGTTTTCTGTCCTAGGCAAGAGTCATTAGCAGAGAGGGAAGAGGAGGAAGAGGCAAGAGATTCAGCAGCGCAGACACTTCACGAATTGTGTACAAAACAGCTTGGAGGAGGTTCTGGCTGTGCAGTTGTCAGCACAGTGTCCCAGGTGGCTTTTCCTTTGTTGGGAGACCTTCGAGAGATCCCCCTGGCACCTCACCCCTGCTCCTGGCACTCCCCACCGCCACCGGCTCTTGGAAACAAGCTTCCACAAGGGATTACAGCAGGTTAGACAACAAATTATTGAGGTAATTTTGATCTGGCCAAAACTGCACAAATATTCAGGTCTTTTGTTTGTTTAAATTTTTTAGACCTAAATGCAGGGCTTTTACACAATGGCTGCAAAACAACCTGGAGCTGAAGGAGAAGAGAGGAAGAGGTCTCTCCCTTCTTCCGGGCACTGAACACCTCGTGAGCCCTGACCCACACTTCTCTTTGTTGTCTCTTTATTGCAAGAAAATGTAAAAGATTAAGGTTTGGCTAAGCAAAGTGATTAATTTAATTCATGAATTCAAACAGAAATGGGTCTGTGACTGCAATGTTCCATAAGGCACTGGATTTTAAACACTTCTCTGGGTCCAGGTCTCGGAGATGATACGTGAGGTCCCTTTCACGGGGTGTCTCGGCTCCTGCGAGGGAGATGAGTAAGGCTGGAAGGGTTTTACGGCACTTGCCAGCAATCAGCTGCAACGTGTGTGGCAGGTTTTGTTTCACTTTGGCTTTTCTTTCTTTCCTGTCCTTTCCCTCTCTAATCCCTCACCACAGCCAGTTTGGCACCAGAAATGCTCCCGTATTCATTGCTCACGTGTGTCAGATGGATAAGATTTAAACTCCTCCATCACTGAAATCAGGGGCAGGAGCAGCTTCTTCCTCACTAACAACCTAGCAAAATGCTTTCCCGGACAAACTTCTGCCAAAGGTTTTTAAGCTTCTGCAAGATACAAATAAAATACTTGCAGCAACTCAAATTACTTGGCAGATTCTGGGGTTGTGCTTGCAATAAGCTTCAGCCTGCAATGAGTATTACAGGTGTATCATAATAGAAAATCTGTGCTACTTTGGGTATGCATATTGCATAAAATTAATTGTCTGTGACTATATGGACTGGAGAATTTTCAAACAACATATTTCTCACTCAGCACCATGATTTCTGCTAGATGGGCTACTAACACATCAGTGAGAATAAAACTTGCAATAGGAGATGTGTATTACTGACTTTCCATATTTTTTAAAAGCGTAGCCATTGACTCAAATATCTCCTTGTAATAATTAAAAATATACAATCTCTGCCAAAGGTTTTGGTATATGAGTGTTATGTGTGTGTTTATTTGCGAGCCAGTAATGAAAATGATAAAGAGTTGCTGTTCTCAAGATAACTATCAAGAATAATGGACTCAGCCTGAGGATGAGACAAAGCAATCTTTTATTATATTAGTGAAATGAATTGGCGTGTTTCTGAAAGGGATTTCACTGATATTTTATCTTTCAAAATAAGATGTGTTATCTTAAAAGTGAGAAAAATTAATAGATTTTTTTTTTCAATGCAGAAAGACTCTAATTCAGCTGTTAAAACTCAACGTACTGAGAGGAGAACTGATCTCCTGACTTTCTGATGGTTATTCAGCCTAGTGAGGAATTTCTGCATATTTGAATTGTATCTCATGCCTCAGGCAGCAAGTTGCTCTGCAGTGGGTAAGCAGCTTGTAGAAAGATAACGGCGCAGTGCAGATCTTAATGATTTCTGAATCTCTCGTAATAACTTTGATACTGCTTTTAACACTGCCTTCGAAAGGCCAAGATGAAATCTTCATTAAATACAGCTGAATGCTACTTCAAGGAATGAAACAAATAAAGCAGCAGTTCAGCAGCACACAAGTACAGGTTGTAGTCATTCCTGAGCTAAAGTGCATGATTTATTAATGACTTTAGTCTCTACTTTTGCATACAAAGACTGATGTTTTCATACATTTTGCATCCGTATTCATCTGGGGAATGCTTTTTTTTTTGTTTGTTTTAAGCATTGTGGTTTATCACAAATGCTGGCAGTGATTGCCTAGGGGCGGCTGGGCTGACAAATCACACAGGACCTCTCTTTGTCTTGGACCAGGTTAATCAACAGGCAGCTCAGTCCCTGGTCCTTCAGCGCACTCGCTCAGAGTTACGGGTATGTGCACAGAGCTTCCCAGGCTGAGATCGAGAAACAGGGAAGGCAAGGGATGTAAAGTGAGCATGAGGACCATTACAAGGACTAGTACGAGCATCTTGAAAAATACCACTGCTTCTTTCACAACCTGCTGTATCGCTCTCATCTAAACCCGACCTCTTCTGCACCTGCTTCCCCAGCTGAGGACACTTTCCATGCCTGCTGGGGTGAGCGCTATGTGCAAGATGCTCCACGGCCAGTGCCAGCAGAGGCTGATGCAACCGAAGCCACCGCGCTCGGTCCGTCTCCCGCGGGTGCACCCGGGTCCCAGCCCAAGGCAGGCACCTGAGAGATGTGTGTCTGACTGGGATTTGGCTTTGCACCCACCGTCGCACCACCACTGGCTGCATTTTCAAGGGAAGTCAGGCTTCCCCACCAGATCTGGGGAGTGCTGCGCACACTGGCGATGCAGCACGGTGAGATGATGTGCCTCTGGAGCCTCGCTTCTCTGGACAGGCACTGGGGAAGCTGCGGGACACGCAAAAACTGGCATTTTTAGATAGCCCAAGAGTAGCTGATTTTCCTAGGTGACAGAGCAATAGGACTTCAGTGGGTCTGTCTGCTCTCCAGTTACTTTCCCCATCACTGTGCCGCTCTGGCACTGAGCAGCAAGGCAAGAGCTGCCTCCATCCCCACATCTCCTCCACTTCTCACCTCTGTGCACCAACTCAGCAGTACCAGGAGAAGCCTCTCTTTACAGAGACCAAAATCAAATCACAATATGAGAAATACTCAGTCTGAAAACTAATTAAAAAAAAGAGTCTTATACTAAATCGAAGTCACTGCCAAACTGACAACCTTGGCACCAGCTCTAACACTGCCTGTACCCAACTCCAGTAGTGCAAAGTGGCACTTGTGTTCATGGGACACCACAATGCCATGGCACTCCAAAACAGTGCAGCACATTTCACACATCCTGTGCTTAAGGGATGGAGAAGTTATTCTTTTCTAAAGTAACGATGGATTCCCAACTTATATAAATAAGCAGACGAATGCTTATTAAAAGGTTGCACTTATTAATCTGAGTGTTAGTAGTTTTGTCTGATTAATAATTAAAACAAGTCATTCATCTTTAATTGTTTTAGCATAATGTTCTGTTTAATGTTCTATTTAAAATCAATATTTTTAAAGCAAGGCAAGAGACTACATGCTTTTTAGGAAAAAGGACATCAAAGGGTGACATTTGTGTCTTTAAGAAGCTGTTTTCAGTATCTTATTTTTATTCTTGCTTCTGGCAAAATACATAAAAAGTCAGGCCAAAACTCAGTCACTTTTGACTCCACTTAAGCTGAGGAACTGATTTCAAGTTGAGTCCTGCTGACCTTGCCTGAAAATTTTTCATTTAAGATAACAGGAGATTTGTGGGCATGAAATGGCAGAGTCACAACTACTCACACCGAGAAGCAGGAGGTTTATTTTTAAATGAGCGGGGCCATAGAAACATCCTTCTGAATTTCTAAACTCTAAGCATGTGATGAGCCACTGGCAGTGAGCGCGATGCTCAGCACATTCATCGCCTGCGCTCACTTTGATCCACTGCAGTTAATGGTAATAGCTGGGATTGTTCTATGTGCTATTTGTTCATTTGCACCTCTCATGGCTGAAGGGAAAAATTATTCTCCATTTTCTAAATACTTATTGCTATTCAAAATTATTTTTAGTCTCATGCAATCGCTTTAAATCCGGGGCCAAATTTGAGTTGCGGAGACTTGGGGAAGCCAGGTCAGAACCTGGCCTAGCCTCTTGTGTTGCTTTTTAAAAGAAATTTCCCTTTGCAAACAGAGCTGAAATCAACCCTTTTTTTTTTTTTTTTTTCTTTTACCCCACAATACAGAACAATCTACTCACAAAAAGAAATGAACAGTTCAGATTTCAAGGACTGTCGCACTAGGACTCCGGAATACAACAGAAACGAGAACAGGGGCTGCAGAGCTCCACCGGCCCTTCAGAAGAGACGGGCACTTGAGCTGAGCCTTTGCCTTGGTACATGTCACCACAGGTCATAAACAAGAGACAAACATGACTTCTGTCCCACCAGATTGTTTGTTACACATTAACAAAAAAATAGAAAACAAAAAGAATTAAGAACCCAGTCCTCCCATCAGGGCATAAAACAGAGGATATGAAAAACCAAAAATGAACGTTAGTTTAGTTGTAAATGTGTCTGTTAGGTGTGTTAAATTAATGGCCAAATCACCAACATTTTTTCACTCCAAATCAGCTGCAGCTCTTTGGAACACAAGAAACCTCTTTACAAAGGCTAGACTCCTCTAAAACTGTCTCTTAAGAAGATACTATATTGCTATAAGGTATTTCTAATCTACACTCTATTCTAAGGAAGAAAGGAAAGGAGATTACATAGACAGCACAAATTAACTCCTTAAGTATTAATGCATCTCCATTTTCAGCCTGAAGGAGTACATATCTTAAGGAGCTATGAAAAAAGAAAAACAAAATAAATATAACTCAACAGTCCTAGCAGTTTATAATGCATATACAATTGTTCACCTGCGTCCTTTTGATTCTCTATATGAAAGAGAGAAAGCGACAAGGAGAGAAAAGAGAGAAACAAGAACAGATATGCAGGATTAATGAGCAAGTGGACCGCACAGCCCCCCAGTTATGTGTGATATATGACATTTGAAAAGAAGAAAAGTTACCCCGTCTCGCCCCCCACCCCCCAAAGCATGGGGTTACCAAAAGAAGCTCCTTTCACAGAGGTGAAAGAAAACGCTGCACAAATAGAAAAACCAGAGAGGGAGAGCTCTGAGGACACCAAGGGGATCTCCAAGTGACAGCGGGGCTGGGACGTCCCCTCCAGAGCTCGGTGCAAAGGAGTCAGTAAAAAAATCGAGGAGAGCGAGTAAAGCGCATCCTTCCGCTCGAGAGCTAACAGACAGGAGACACGTAAGATCTGATGTACAGAGAAAGGACAGCCTTATACGATCTTATACACAGGACTGGGTAAAGATCTTATCCGCGGGCAAAGGGATGGCTTTTTCCAAGTGTCCTTTATCTGACCTCTAGCTCACTTCTCCCCGATGTAGCTGCTACCTTTTGATTGTGTACCAGTGACAAGCACTTTACAAATTGGGGTTACACAGAAGCAAAGTAAAAATGCATTCAGGTCACGGACATAAAGAAGAACTGAAAAAACTTACAGACGATCTGAGTTTAATCACAAACAGATGAGTTAATTGTCTAACCTGGTTTAGGCTGATAAAAAGTGACTGGACTTCTCACACTGGGTTTCACAGACAGAAGCAACAGACAAGCCAATGCTAAAAGACTTGAAGCAAGGAGAGTGAGTTGGTTTGGATCTGGACTTTCTTGAGGTAATGAAAACAGAAAGAGTGAGGACAGCATGGAGAGGAGGGTGGTAGGTACTCACGAATGGTTAAATCCATCACTTGAGAGGCCAAGCAGAAGACAGGATGCTCATACATTTCTCTCTTTTTCCCTATAAAAGAGGATTTGGGCATGCAAGAGGCTTAGGTCAGAGGTAAAGAGGTTACAGGCTATAGGTCAGAGGAAAACTTTATATTAGGTTAAAAGGAAAGTAGCCGTAGAGTATTTTGGGATACACACAGGATAAAAGGAAGAGAAAAAGAAAAAAAAAAAAGAAAAAAAAAAGGATTAAAATTGGAGATCTACTGGATTAACCATTCAGCATGCCCATGAGTCACAAGAGAGGCTGTGACCATGACTCCAGAGGTTTGCTCTGAACTGTTTACAAGAATATAATGATCAAAACATCATGAATAGAGGGAAATAGAATTTTGTTGGTTTAAGGCTCCGAGATACTAAGGATTTCAGCCTTCAGTATCTAAGGCTTTCACAGGTATTTCTTCATAAGCATAGCCTTGAGTAGCACTGCCACTGATGTGGCTTTGCATCTCTGACAATGCTCTCCTAAATACGTGGCTATTCAAACATCAGTTTTCAAAAGCAAGATTTCAAAGCCATGTACGGCGTGCAGGAACTCAACTGAGCGAAGTAAATTGGTTATTTGCTCTTCTAAGGAAGTATTTGAACACATAGTGGACTATGCTCATGAGAGAAAACCTGATGCATGCAGCTGGCGGATGTTGGGTTGTTCAAATTAACAATCCCAGCATGCTTGGAAATTGGTGTTACAACCACTTTTGTAGAGATAGTGTCAAAAAGTGGCTGTGGCCAATCACGGATAAAGGAGAAGAAAAGCAGAAGAGAGCAGGTAGTGTGGAATGAACTATTTCTCTGAAAAGGTAGCTGGAAAAAAAAAAAAGGTTTGTTGCTTCAAAGTATTCCCAGACCTAAAAGTCACAGTGCGAAAAAGAGGGCAGATAATTAACACAACCAAGAAGAATTGAGGCACAAAAGGAAAAGTACACACTAACTGTTCTATTTTGGAAATGAATGCATTTTTACTTACAGATCATAAAGTTTGTTTTTGCATAGATTTATCTGAAAGAAGAGAGCAAATCTTACCAACGAGTTAGTGATATTTACACAGAGAACCTAAGGGAGCCAGCCCTGGGTAGAAGCATCCATCAACAGAAAAGCTGCTTTTGATTCTCAGTCCTTCTCCATTCTCGTCAAGTATATTTAAACATTACATTTTACAGAATACACCAATTAAAATATCCTGTGAAGCCGAGTACTTCGATAAATTGCCTGATAATACAGTGCTTATGAAACCTTCATTCCTTGTCTATTTTTGTCACTCATTACCAAGTCAAGAGTTGATAAACATCCTTTTAGTGCCCAATTCTTAAGTGTTTCTCACTGGATGCATAACAATGAATTCATTACCACTGGTACACAATTTGCATTGTTAGACAGAAAAAAAATGGAAAAAGAGAGGACATGTCAAGTACAGAACCTGGACAATTTGTCATATAATAACCCAATTTTTCATGTAAACAAGACCTAAGAACAAATCAGAGGGAGTTTTGGGGTTTTTTTTTCCTCCTCTCAATATTGTCCTAGAGGCATTAACAATAACCTCAGCCGTGGGAAAGCTACACATCACACATGACAGAAACCCAAAGTCTAGAGCAGAACATACCATCTGGAACATACAGGTTTAAGCAATTGGGAACTTGGATAAAGTTGGGTAGGAGTTTCAAGTTGGGAATAGCAGTCAACAAGGTACCAACATAAACTGATTAACACGTAAAGAACAACTGGATTGTAGAGCTTCAGCTAGCACGTATCCTCTAGCAAGCTTTAAAATGTCTTTTTGATGGCTACATGTGTCTCTGGTCACTGGTTATTATTCTCCCATAACTTCAAAGGTCAATAATATCAGCTATGCCAGATTTAGAGTGACAAGAATGAAATCTGATGCAAGTAGGGGATCACTGATCAATGACTGCTATGCAAACTGCAAAGACAACGAAACACTCCCAGAAAAAAGACATTTTAAATTGGCTACAAATGATTAAGCATAGATTAAACAGTTTTTCAGCTTCTGATTTTTTCATTTGTTTCCTGAACTCCACTGTCACAAGCAATTAGCTGCACTATACCTTCAGCTGCAAAGATGACATCCCAAGTATTTCTCAATTTGTTTTTTAAAGGCACGACATGAGTCTGAATACTACACCACTGGCCAAATGCACTAACGATCAAAAAAAAGAAAGCTACAGTTCCTTTTAACTGTTTCCTCTCTCTTTTCCAGAAAAATAAACGTTTTGCATAGCTTCTATTCTTAACTGCTTCCGAAGCCAACACCACAAAAATGACTCAGAATCATATCAGTGTTATTGACAGACGAATAAATAGCAAATGAGCTTCTTTTAAATAGCTCCCAGACACAGTTGCCACCTAGAAATATAACAAAATTGTAATTTCACAAAGAAAGAGCCTTACCTTCAATTTTGGCATACTCTGACAGTCGGGTATAATTGACTAGAGCTGCTTGCTCCAAGCATTTACGGATGACTGTTTTTACCTCCTCTTGAGGGACTGGAGTAACTATGTCTTTCATCAGAACCTTGACACAAGAAAATCTGATTTGTTGTGGCATCGGGCACACAGAACTGCTTTTCTCCAAGCCCGGCACACACATGCATTCCTACATTAGCACTGTGTGGCTCTTGGAGTATGTGTACAAGACGCAGGATCCACTACAAGGTCACCTTGGCCAGCTTGAGACGTGGGACCTACCCCTGCTGTATTATTTCCCTTCTGTATCTATACCCTAAGGCATGCCCTGAAATCTGTGCTTCTGACTTTTTAGGGCATGACATCAAGATCTATCATCACTTCCCCAGTGCCAGGCAATGTTATGTCCTTCTTGGGCTCTGCTGATTGACTTGAGTTTAGGTCTGGGCTTGGCCACACTGCAAGTCAGCAGAGGTGAGAAGGATGTCAGAGCAGCAGGAAGGCTGAATTAGGGATGGGGAGGATGATGGTGAGCAGATTTCATATACCCAGGGGGAATGAGGGTGCCTTGAGATGGGAATTTCACCTGAGAGCAGCCAGGCATTGCTCACAGGGTCTGCGGTGTGGAGCTTTGCCAGCAAGATCCTTCACCACAGACACAGGCTGTGCTGCTTCACTGGCCGGGCTGCCCACCCGCCTCCCAGCTGAGGCAGCAGAGACAACGACCCCACCTCACACCCCACATTTCAATATTAACTATGATTAATTAGACGTCCTGTGCAAAAACAACAGTCCCTCAAGCTCTTCCGGTTGGAAAGATACATGAATACAAGTAATTTTAACTACTCTCTGTTATTCTTAGGCTTACCCTTTCCAGCAGCGATAAAGTAGCTTTTAGTGCACCTTCTGGACGGCCAAATGGAAAGCAGTACCTAGAAAAACCACATCACGTTAACATCAGACCAGGTTCATGTGAACAAGTCTTTCCAGCACTATAAAGATGCTTTCCTGAGTATGCCCAAGCAATTATTTAGTTCCTCTGCCCAGAATGAGCAGTTTTTCTACAGGGTAACTTTCTGAAAGGGTTTGATAGTGTGGACAGTAAGGCAGCAAAACAGAACACAGGGTAGTAATAAGCTGATAGTTTTAGCAGTTTATTAAATTCGCGTGTCACCGGGAAAGTTTTTAGATCTCCCAGGAAAGAGTTAATTATCATCTTCTAGTAAAAATAGAAAAAAAAGTGCCCCTCTGGAAGGGACATTTACTTCCAGCAGGAGACTTGGCGATGCTGACACGGGGACTCTGTGTGCGAATGCACATCACCCGTCTGCCTGCAAACGTGCACGACCTGCCCAGAGCCTGGCTGGTGTGCAGCGGGGACAATTAATCCCTTTTTGTGGGGGCACCATCCATCCTTTCTATACTGTGACATCCCTGCAGAAAGCCCTGGCTGTCTGTATACTAGGGAGAAGGGAAAATAAATGGGTAATAGCTGAGCTGAGGGGAACAGAGAAATAAGAAGACAATGGATATTTTTTGTTTTTGTTATACAGACTGTTTTGAAAAGATGGACTCAATTCGGAATCACTATCCCTTTGAAACCGAGTCCATCTTTTTGAAACACCCCGTATTTTAGAAAAAATCCACACCATGCCTATGGGAGCAAGACTGAAACACCCTTTAAAGGTTATATATTTAAAATCACTCTCCAGTTGCAAAAACGCTGCAGCGCAAGCTTCAGTGCCCTGTGTAGGTCTGTGTCACTTATGCAAAATTCCCGTGTGCATTTAAAACCTGCCTTTTGGCTTTGCTGCTTATAGGAGGGAGCCGGGAGGAAATCAGTGCTCTCACATTCAGCCTGGGCTCTCTGCCTTTACCTAAAATGCGTGATCTGATTCTCCAGAAGCAAACGAAGCCGCTCCTTGATCTCTTCGAAACGCTCTTTCTCATCAACAGTCACAGTTCCGATCCCGTCAGGCCTGGAGGAGAAATGTCACGAATAACTCGGACTCCACCTCACCACCCTGGTAACTCAACCCCAGAGCACACAGCACACTGCCCTCTGCAAAGGGACGTCACCAACAGTGAGACCCGGGACAGAGGATGTGGCACCCTGAGCCACGGCTGGTCACTGCCGAGGCATTAAAAATAAACACATAAATAAATATCCTCTCTCAGAGTGATAATCTAGATGTGGAAACCTCCCTCCCCGCCTTATTTTTTCTGTGACAGGGAAGTCAGAAAAAGCAGAATCCCCTTTTAAATACAGGTATATGACAGGGAGCGTGATGCCAGCTCTCACTGCAGGATTGGGCCCATGGCTCACAAAACAGGGACCAGATTTCTGCAGAAAAATCAGCTACCAATTCAACACAATTCACACTATAAAAGAATATGAACAACAGGTGTATATATGAACAGAACACAGAATTCTGCACTCTTTCATAACCACGGAATCACCGCATTATAGTGATTTCTTGAAGTAAACCATCTTCAACACATTCTGCTGAAATGTGCCTAGAGAACAACATGCATTTTGTATTTGAAAATGCAATGCCTCTTCGATCATTTAATTTCAATTTATAAAAATTAACACATTTTTCACAGATTTTCTCCGACTATTTACGACACTCTTGTATTTCAGGAGTGCGCAGGAGTGCATTGTGAGACCCCGGGTCCCACTGCCTTGGGGTGCTCCTCATCTTTCACAGAGCACAGTGTGCAGGTGAACCCTGCGGATGCTCTCCCGGGGCTGGTGGTCCCTCTGCTCTTCTACCCCAGACCCCTGCTGATGCCAACCCATCTGAGAGCTGAAAGCAGCAATCCCCTCCTTCTCCCCCGCACCCACACAGCAAAAATATGCTGTGCAGCAGAATCCCTGTCGAGAGCGACTCTAATCCATCCACCAAAGGCATCGGCTGGGCGGACAACCCGTGGCACTGCTCCCCACCACCGGCGAGCAAAGTCAATGGATTTGCATACTCCTGGGCAACTCTGCTGGCACAGGCGCTCTTTAGGTAATGTAAGATGCCTTAAAATTGAACAAATGTTCTTACTTAAAGGCCTCCTCCAGTGTTCAGCTTAAGCTGCATAAATCCAGAGTACTAGACTGGTTTTGCTATACAAAAGACTTGGCAAAGGATTACAAAGCTCCTAATGAACCTCCTGTCAGGGGTTAATTGGTTTGCTTTATTTTCTTCTTAAAGAATCAAAGGCCCTAAACTTAAAAAAAACCACCCAACCCTATAAAAAATTAAAAGCTATAAAATCTGTACAATCGCTTCTACTTGACCCTGCATTTAGTAAGCTCTTAATATCATAAACATGGACTCTGATATTCAAATACAGGTGAATATACATTAAAACATTTCGGAAGAGGAACTAGCGAACCTTACATGATATTTACTGCAAAATTTTAAAAGCTAAATATACATCAAATAAAACTTGCAACATGGACACAGAAGAGGACTCGAATACTGGGCACGTATTTAAATTTAAACAGCATTTAATCAGAAATCTTTGCTTGATTATTTGCCAAATTCAGTTGTTTATTAAGGAAAAAAAAAAGGAAAAAAGATTTAGGCTGAAACTTGGATAAAATGTCTCAGCTGGGGAACACATTTCATAAACAGTTTTGGAAGTATGGAACTGGTCTCATTAGTACCTAATTAGGACTGGTTATTTTGAAGAAATGAGCAAGCCACAAAAAAACTAAATTAGATATCAAGCAAAAATTAATGTCTGAACATGCTTAATATATTTTTATTCCAAAGTTCCATAAAATATTTAATATTCAGACAGAGATGTTCGTGCCTTTTGTGATGCTGTGCACCTCACAGCGCCTGCTTTGCTCTCAATAAATGCCGTACATTAAGGGGCAGGCTTGAAGCCCTCATTTGACTTTTAGCATACGGTCCCCCCCCTGTACCCAAAACAGCTCACAGAGTGTCAGTAGGTTAATTGTATCAGCCCTGACAAACAAGGTAGGAAAAGCCGCCTGCCCTGGCAGTGATTTGCTGATGGACTGGAAATGGTCTGAAAGTTATGTTACCCTTTGCTGGGTCAGTAACCTCAACTGGCGAGATTTAATGGCAGGATCTGACAGCTGAGGTTGGGTCACGAACCATCGTTTTTCACTGTATTCAAAGGGCTTCAGTTTTGCCAGAACCGGTTATCTAGCGCTCACTGTGTAACGACTCGTGTTGGACACCCAAAATGGGCTGATGTGACAACATCAGTCGCATCCCAGCTGGGCAGTGGTGGCTCTCGAAGCATCGCTGTGGAAACGCTGACCCACATGAAGACGAAGGGTGGGCTCTGGAGAGCAAACCTCTGGCCAACACAGTTCTCGCACAAGTCCCAGTGCCCCAAGGGACACCAACCCAACCACTGAGGCACACGTAGACCATGTAGGCTTAACCTATGGTCACTCCCTGGTCTTTACCTTTCTCAGGGTCTTTGTGAGCCAGCAGGACATCTAACCTGGTGACTCTGGTCACCGCTCCCTCCAAACTGGGAGGTGCAAACACACGCTGCTCTCACAAAACCTTCTGCAAACTTGAGAGAATCTACAGGTCAGCTGTAGCCATTTTTGGAGCAGCGCAGATGTCTGGAAGGGCCTGCCAACCGAGAGCCATCACCACGGCAAGGACTCCCTTTCTCACCCAGCTGTGGACTATATTGCATCTGACATGATGAGCATCTCTTGAATCTACCTTTCAAATTTTCGGCAAACCATTTTCTCACTGTCCTTCACAAAGTTGACATTTTCGGCAGCATGATAGGAAAGATGTCATGTCGGCTGCTTTTCAAGTTGTTGTCACAGTGGTTAGCACCAGTTCTGTCATCTTTGCTTTCCTCACAATCCCCCATCTTGAGCCATGTCACAAATAATAATACTTCCAATGTTTTTGTCAAATTTCAACTACTATAACCCAGCTGCACATCTTCAGATTTACTAGTTATGTTAATCTTTGTTGCTCATCTTCCCAGAAGCTGAAGCATTAGGAACTCATTAATTAGTGACAAATGCAGGATATACATAGAACTGGAAAAACACTACCCAAAGCCTTGCACTTAATTTATTAGCTTGATAATTTTGAAAACTAATTAAATATTCAAGTCAAATATACTTTGAAAATGTAATTTTTTTGAGGGAACATATTTATTTTCCCTTGTGCAAGAACACAAAGGGTATATAGCTTAGCATCGCTATAATTTAAGATTCACTTCTGTGCTCTAGACAATTCCAGTACATGGCTGATAGGGCTGAAAAAAAAGATCCCCAGGAGAAGCTCAAGTTGTGCCAGCTTGTTCTGGTGCTTATCGGGAATTTTCTTTGCGGCAAAGGTCCTCAGCTCAACTCTGATATTTGCTATTTGATCTCATGGACAGAAACACCAACTCCTCCAGCGAGCAGCATTCCTGCAGCAAGGCTCACTAAAATGCAGCTGGAGGAATCAGATGTTCTCACATGCAATCCACAACCACATCGATATTAAACACACCCAGGGATGGGGAATGAGAAGAGAGCAGAGGGGTGAAAAAAGTTCTGTGTGTATGTGGTATGTACAGATGCACGAGGGACAAAATGGGTTCGGGTCTATGAATTTGGGTCAACAAACAACATAAATGTCTCCATCTGTGTGGAGACATAATTTCATCCAATACTCTACAGCTCCTGCTCACGGACACTGAGGTGTATGGCAGAAGTTGTGGGCAGAGCGGGAAGCAGAAGGGCAAAAAAGGCAAGAAAAATAAATAAGGAAAATTTTAATTATAAGTAAACAAGTTTCAGATCACTCCTTCTGCTGCAGATTCATTATGTTGGCTCTAAACTAGTAAATTCCCATTGTAAATATTTCATATGAAAAGTTTTAAATGCCACTTTCCTAATCCCCCCTTGTTTTTAAGTTTTAAGCCGTGAAAACAATAACATCAACAAAGCAGGTGGTGAAATTAAAAAAAAGGGTTGCAATTTGAACAGCAAAACTGATAGTCCTTGTTTAGCTTAGATGGTTTGTGCAAATTTCGAGTTTAATTATAAATTATAATTAGGACCTGTGATCCTAAGGCCACTGCTTTATTCTACAAGCCCCGCCTCCCCCCATGCCCTTTTCTAATTATACCCGGTGCCCCCAGGGCTAGTTATGCTGCTAAAACAAATATATCAAAATGATTTTTATCAAAGACTAATATATGAAGCAATAGCATGCATTTGTATGCAATCATAAACATACAGTATAGCTCCAGTGGGTTAATCTCTTTGACATAAGCCTGTATGAAATACCATGATGGCTTATAAATGAAAAGACATATCGTCTTTTACACCTTTTATGTTTAACTTGTCTACACTTTTTTTTTTTTTACTGAGGAAAATATTGTTTACACGTAGCAAACAGATCTTTGCATGCACTGTGAGCCCTGGCATACAGAGCCAAGGAGAAAAAAACAATGTCAAAAACGGATGCAAATAATTTGATTTTTAAAGTAACAACTCAAAAATAAAACACGTGCTGCCTTCAGCTCCCTTGCTGGTTGCCAGGTGCAGCACATATGAGCTATACAGTAAACATCGATGATTAGTGCCTTGGACGGCATGTGTCAGCAGAGGCTTTCAAAGGATCCCTTGCTGGAAGACTCGCCTGCGCGAGGTCCCACCGGTTGCACAGGGATGGACTCTGGGGATGTGGGCAGGACCACAGCTGCCTCCTACATCTCCCCCAGCAAATCTGACCTGAAAGAGCCCACCTGTTTAAACCCCATGAAAAAACACTTATTCAGAAAAAAAGGATTTTTCCCAAACTCCCTTTTCTTTGGTTAATTCACACCGTGCACGATCTGTGGGTTGAAAGCCCTTTGTTCAGCCCGGCTCTCCTGGGCGCTACCCCAGCCACCCACTGGAGATGCTGCCGAGCGCAGGAGCCATTTCATCCTCCCAACTCCTGCCTTCGTTTCGCTCGGGCTCTCCTCCGCGCTGCAGCACCGAGCCAAGTCACGGCTCATCGCTTCTCATGTGCGATCGACACCCCTGACACACCGCGGCTGGAGCGGATGGTTTCTGAACACTGCCATCCTACACCCATTGTCATCAATCACGTCAGCCGGCCGCACCGAGTCGGGTATCTGCTGGTGGCTGGCAACCCACCTCCCTTCAGCACAGACGCGGGATCCCATCCGACACACGGCCGTCACGCACGCTGTGTCACTGCAGACTCGTCACGGGGCTGGTTGGGACATGGAGCCGGCACCTAATGACAGGTTACGGCATTACACCCTGCCTGGCTTTAACCTGCCTTCCTGCAGCCAGGGTGCTTCATCTCAACGAGATGTGGAAACTAAACACAAAGTACTATGGGGAGCATGTGAAGATACTGTGATAAAGTGTTCATATATTTGCTACTTCTTTTAAGGGACAAAAAATGCCCTTTTTTTTTTTTTAACTAGCTGTATGCAAATCTTGCCTTTATGTGAAACAGCCAGATACGTAATTAGAATACAACGGAAAAAATTACAAATGTGTTGTGCAGACTTTTCAGTTCCCCAAGGTTTATGACAACAACATTATTTCTGCTGGATTACAGTTGTAAAAAACTAATGAAAGCTAAAACTAATGTTAGCTAATGAAAGAGCTACTTCTTGAAAACAAGTTTTTCCAGTTTATAGTGGAAAAGGCAAATCACTGATATACCAAATTAATTAACTGGTAACTGCTTGGACCATGGGTAAATACTCATTGAACAACTCGCAGAGAATGATGTTGTTCAATCATTATTGGGCTGGAGGGGATTCAGTCTGGCATCCTGATCTTGGTAAGCTCTGTGTCTTCTAATACTTATCACGCACACAAACAATATTCTAGTCTTATTTTTTAAAGTTTGGGATTAGCAAGCATAGAAAGAGTCCTTTTTGATGCCAACTTTAACATTAAAAATGAAAGTTTTCATATGGCTAAATGAAAAAAAGGCACATGTGAAACCAAGGTCACACCTGAAAGCCAGTTGTTCGAAAGGGGCAGGAATCACCCCTCAGAGTTTAGGCGCTGTCTTTGGGCCTGGGAAAGCTGAGCTCAACTTTCTGTTCTGCAATGCCTGTCCCATGCACAAACAGGGAAGCAGTGAGGCTCCTCTAACACATCACTTCTCTGCGTTGTCAGTGCTGCCACAGCCTTCCAAGGTGAAGACAGTGACAAACACAGCAACAGAACACAGGGAAGGACTCGAGCGATCGTGTAAGACCTTTTACAGTTTTATCCAAAATCATGATGTCTTCTCAAAACCATTCCTGCTTCTCACCTTTGCTAGTTTTTTTGGAGGACTATTGATAAAGGAAAGTGATGGCCTCAATACTATGGTGGTGGTACCAAAAGCAAATAGACATCAGTAAACACACAGTGTGTGTTGTCAGATGCCTGAATAATGCTATGCATTTCTTAGCTGTCAGGTAGGTAAATACATCAGAAATCACAACAGCTTTCATAAGAGCAGGACTTTACAAAAGGCATCCAGTGATGTTTGGTGGGCAAAAAACCTGTTATCAACTCAGTAGTGACCACAAGAGTGAAAAAGTCTCAAGCTCCTCAGTCTTCACGAACAGCGAGTACCTGGGTAGCAGAAAGTCATGTGGATATTCAGTCTTTTGCTGGTCCCCACCTTTCTGACAGCCTGCATGTTACGTATTCAGGTATCTCTGCAGGAGGTGAAACTTAGGACAAGCAATTTACATTTAACTCAATTTTTACTTGGAAAAGGCTAAAGTTAACAGAAAAATTAAGGGGACTGTCATGCAAATAGCAGTGATTTACAGCCTTGGTTTGGAGAGATTATGTCAGGCTTTCAGGGGGTCTGAATAAGCTACAGGAGCCCAAAGGAGGAAGAGACACTAAACCCTGACATATGAAGCAACAGGGCTCCAGAACATCCCCTCAAATCCTGTTTTGACCATTTCACCTGCTGCGGTCGCAGGTCAGCTCCAAGCTGGAGGTGCATTTCCACCAGCAGACGTCCTGCTCCCGTCCCAGCTCTGGTGGCCATGCCACCGAGGCAGAGACCAGACAGGCGAGGAGTCATCGTCCCCCTGCTCACGCCTGTCATCCTGTCAGCCTTGACCTTCGGGCTGTCCTCAGCATCCGCACCGCAGCCCGCCTGCACTTCCGCGCTGACTGCGAGCGACTGTTGTCTCGCTGCCTGACCTTATGCAAACACGATACAAACAGACAGCCCACCTCAGCTCCATCACTGTCTGCTGCTAATACAGGAGATTGATAGCCACATGAAATTAGCTCCCTGCTCGACCTTCATTACTGGGTGGCATATTCTGACTGACAGCCAACCTCACAGTATCACAGTATCACAGTATGTTTGGGATTGGAAGGGACCTCAAAAGATCATCTAGTCCAATCCCCCTGCTGGAGCAGGAACACCTAGGTGAGGTCGCACAGGAACATGTCCAGGCGGGTTTTGAATGTCTCCAGAGAAGGAGACTCCACAACTTCCCTGGGCAGCCTGTTCCAGTGCTCTGTCACCCTCACTGAGAAGAAGTTTCTTCTCAAATTTAAGTGGAACCTCTTGTGTTCCAGCTTGATCCCATTACCCCTTGTCCTATCATTGTTTGCCACTGAGAAGAGTCTGGCTCCATCCTCATGGCACTCACCCTTTATATATTTATAAACATTAATAAGGTCCCCCCTTAGTCTCCTCTTCTCCAAACTAAAGAGACCCAGCTCCCTCAGCCTTTCTTCATAAGGGAGGTGCTCCACTCCCTTAATCATCTTCGTTGCCCTGCGCTGGACCCTCTCCAGCAGTTCCCTGTCCTTCTTGAACTGAGGGGCCCAGAACTGGACACAATATTCCAGATGTGGTCTCACCAGGGCAGAGTAGAGGGGAAGGAGGACCTCTCTCGATCTACTAACCACCCCCCTTCTAATACACCCCAGGATGCCATTGGCCTTCCTGGCCACAAGGGCACAGTGCTGGCTCATGGTCATCCTGTTGTCCACCAGGACCCCCAGGTCCCTTTCCCCTACACTGCTCTCTAATATGTAATCTCCCAACCTATACTGGAACCTGGGGTTGTTCCTGCCCAGATGCAGGACTCTACACTTGTCCTTGTTAAATTTCATCAGGTTATTCCCTGCCCAGCTCTCCAGCCTGTCCAGGTCCCGCTGGATGGCAGCACAGCCCTCCGGCGTGTCAGCCACTCCTCCTAGCTTGGTGTCATCAGCAAACTTGCTGATAGTACACTCAATTCCCTCGTCCAAGTCATTAATGAATATATTGAATAATATTGGCCCCAGCACTGACCCTTGGGGCACTCCACTAGATACTGGCCTCCAACTAGACTCCGCACCATTGACTACCACTCTCTGGCTTCTCTCCCTAAGCCAGTTTGCAACCCACCTCACTACTCTATTGTCTAGACCACACCTCCTCAACTTAGCTGTGAGGATGCTGTGGGAGACTGTGTCAAAGGCTTTACTGAAGTCAAGGTAGACAACATCCACCGCTCTGCCACCATCCATCCACCTTGTTACATTCTCATAAAAGGCTATGAGGTTGGTCAAGCATGACCTACCCTTGGTAAAGCCATGCTGACTGCCCCTAATAACCCTCTTATCCTTGATATGCCTTGAGATGGCACCAAGGACAAGCTGTTCCATTACTTTCCCAGGGACAGAGGTGAGGCTGACCGGTCTATAATTACCCGGGTCCTCCTTCTTGCCCTTTTTGAAGACTGGAGTGACATTTGCTTTCCTCCAATCCTCGGGCACCTCTCCCGTTTCCCAAGACTTGGCAAAGATGATGGAGAGCGGTCCAGCAATGACTTCAGCCAGCTCCCTCAGCACCCGCGGATGCATCCCATCTGGACCCATGGATTTATGAATGTCCAGACTATTTAATTGCTCCCTAACCCAGTCCTCATCGACTAAAGCAAACTCCTCCATTGACCTGGCTTCATCCGGGGTCTCAGGGGTACAGGGCTCCCCAGGACAGCTCCTGTAGACAGAGACAAAGAAGGCATTCAGTAATTCTGCCTTCTCTGTATCTTCTGCCACCAGGGCACCCACCCCATTCATCAGTGGGCCTACATTGCCTCTGGTATTAGTTTTATCTGCTATGTATTTGAAAAAGTTCTTTTTGCTGTCCTTGACCCCTCTCGCCAGCTGTAATTCTAAGGAGGCCTTGGCTATCCTAGCTGCCTTCCTATATCCTCTAACAGCAGCCTTATATTCCTCCCAAGTGGCCAGCCCCTGCTTCCATGACCTGTAAACTCTCCTCTTCTGCTTGAGCATACCCAACAGCTCCCTATTCAACCTCATTCTGGGGAAAGCTAAACCACCCATTCGGGCTTTTTTCTTTACTGTATAAAAGTGAAGGAACTTCCTTTTATAAAGAGAATTGACACTTTCTCAGATTTGACAGAAAAAGAAGCCTTTGTTAAACAGAAAAATATGTCATAACTTTAATCCTTCCAAGACCACTGTGTATACCAATAACAATTAAATGCAAGGCTCCGAGATGCTCTATCAGACACTGTGACAGGTCCCAGGCCAGGTGTGCTCCTGCCTTGATAAATTTTACACAGAGAGTTTTCAGCTTTGCCATGAGCTATAGGTTTCCCAGGGACAGCACGGCCAGCCCTACAGCAACGAGCAGCGTATGGTTGTGGCAGGTGGGAGAAAGGGACGTAGCTAAAGCGAACCCGGCTTTACACATGTCGCAACTGCCAGTAAGGACTGTACGGGTAAATATTGGCTTTCGGTCGCTCCCTGCCAGCCAGCTTGCAAACGCACGATGCATGTGGCCTTAACAGCTTTCCAAAAAGAAATCGTGACTCTTCTGCTCAGATATTCAGATTTCTGATAGCAGACACCAAAGGTACGGAGTGGTGCTTTCTCTCAGACCCCCTGTGGTCCCTTTTGGTGACCTTCCAGTAGCAGAGGCCAGGAACTGCACTCACAGTCTCTGTACCAGACTCCCCCGGCTCCTGGGTGTTGGGCAGAGCCTCTCCTCGGTGAGAAGGCGCAATGCTTCAGCCTCGCAGCTCCCATAATCCCCAGGCAACGGAGAGACGGCGGTGACCAAGAAGGAATATAAACCTTCAGCCAACCATCAGCTAAAGACCGCTAAGTCACAGCAAAACATCTCGTTCCTTTCTTAAACCACAGGGTGTTTCAAAATGATGGACCCAATTTGAAATTGCTATTTCTCTGCAACCATGAACTCTCAGCTATCATCTCAATATTGCCCATACAGCAGGTGGAAAGAACATAGAGCATTTATAAAAAGGTTACTAAAACTTGATAACTCATTAAACCATTTGTAAATTTTTGTGTAATTGTAACATATTGGGTCTTTCTTTTTGAAACACTCTGTATTTCAAATGAATTACTGGAATAGCCTGGCTGTGGCTAGCGGCCCCTTTGGCAGCACCCAGTAGCCTCCCAGCACGGTGCAGCAGCCAAATACAGCCCTGGGTGGCTGTACAGGCACCTTACTGGGATCTACACACCACACGGGTTTTAAGGCAAGACATTTTCCTGAGCCCACAAATCTCTGGCCTCATGGGGACGGAATGGTGGGGTGTCACCCTGGCCAGTACCGTCAGACACCTCCTGCTGCCAGCCCTGATGAAGAGGAGGCTCTAGCTCTGGTTATGTTGGATCCTGTGAAGAGGTACTTGGGATAGTCATGGTCAGCATCTGATCTCCTCTCTGTTATGGGCTAAGCACGCTCTGAAGCAGGTCCTGTCCCCACAACAGCCTCCTGTCTATGGAAGAGGGGGCACAGGGGCAGCCAGTTTTCCCTGCTCAGTCTCATCCCCTATATGCTGTGTCACCAATCTCCAAAAAACTCATGGCCCTGACCACCTATGGGACGTGGGTGCCCAAACACCATTCAGCTCCCAGGAGAGCGTGTGACCCAAACACCAGTGCTGTGGCAGGTGTCCCCGTGCCGCAGGGACACAGCCTGCCCAGTGTGCTCAGTGACCGAGGAGCCCGGTGCCCTCCACAACACACTCCTGTGCACTGTGTGCTTTTGCTTACCTTTTTGGCTCTGGATTCGGCTGGGATTTGGAATCTTTCCTTTTTTTGGACTCCTTTTTGGAATCCTTTTTAGTCTCCGCTTCGGCGGCAGGGGCATGAGACACTTTGCCCCCCTCGCCGTCTGCACTTGGCTGTGACCCACCAAGTAATTCTGCCATGTGTTGGCTTTGGGGAGTGATTGAAACGCGGGGGGCAAGGCCAGCAGCAAAAGTGAAAGAAACAAGAAGAAAGCATGAAAAAACTCAAAATAAACCAAAAGGAAACTAAACTGAGAGCAAATAACTGAAATCAAATTAACAATTGGCAAAGAAGGAACGAATAAGCAAAAGAAAGTCAGAACTAAAAAAGAAACTAAGGAAGTGAAAACTTGGTTTCCATGACAAGATGTATGAAAGTAACTGCAAAAGCAAGCGGCAGCCTTGCAACATGAAACCTGGGCAATGTGTGTCATAATTCAGGATGGTATTTACCAGAGGGTTTATGAAAACACATAATTATTTCATAACATTCCTTCCTTCAGGAGCATATGCAAGAAAGAGCGATATCTCAAAGTATATAATGCAACTTAACAGAAAAAAGCAGATGCAGCAGATGCTATAGCTGTCAACAAAATAAATAGGAAAGGAAAAAGCACAGTTGCAATTCCTCCCATCAAAGGTTTGCCACCTTTGAGAGAAAGGAATGGGACACTTCTGAAATGGAAATTGCTTTCCAACAGCAGCAAGATAAAATTTTCAGTTATGTCTAAGCAATTTCCAAACTGACGTCACATAAACTTTAAAGGAGACATGGGTGCCTGAGGGCTTAAAGCCTTTCTGAACACTAAAGTTTGATACTGCTGAAAATTTCAGTGCTGCAACTTGTCAGATCCTCTCACGCAGCAACTAAAGCAGCACAGTATATCATTTACTTCTATTTATTCAACCTGTGGCAGTCACATGTACTTCAAGTCTACCTTGTCCAGCACTGCATCTAGCAGGTGCCTGGGCAAGAAAGTTAAACCCCCTCATTTCTGGATGCTCTATGTGCATTTTTATTGCTTACATTAAACAAGCAACGCAACAAACAAACAAACCGACTATGCCACTAGAAGCGCTGCTGCCAAACATCCACTGTGAAAACAAATTGGGGACTGTTGTGCATTATCCAAGGAAACCTATGTTTGATAAAGTCATCCCTTGCTGGCAGGGAGCTGCTAGCCAAGAAGAATTCCTTACCTGTTGCCATGAACATGTGATGCACAAAAGGCAAAGCTGTAGTGAAGTAAGGTGGGGTCAATCATAGCTCCATTTTCTGCGCGTTCTAGCAAATCTCTGAGGTAGCAGAGATGTCTGTGACAGCCTCTCACTCCATTACGTGCACAATACTCATCTAGCACAAAGACCTGGCCAGGACTAAACCAGCCCTGTTTAGAAATAAAGAGACTTCATTTCAAATATAGGTTATTAAATACAAAGTCTATCAGATTTGGAAGTGTAGTGGTCAACTGTTCTAATAAAAGAAATACAAATCTAAGGCTACTTTAAGGAAAAAGGAGAGAGGTCACTCTTACACAGTCTGTATATCATTGTCCAAACACAGCATATACTCAGTGCAACTGTTAACAAAAGCATATTATACTACCCTTAAAGGAAAATGGCATTTAAAATGCTGAAAAGTTAGGCCAGTTCATGTCAGTGCCTAGCAAAGAAAAATAAAAAAAGAAATAAAAAAAAAAAAAGAAAAATAAATACTTGGACCTTTAAGAAATGACAAAGGTTTGGTTATTTAAACAGCATGAAACAGTAATCTCATTTTGGGGCTGGGATTGTATATTCGTCCAGGAGCAAGAAGATTGATTTGTGGGAATACGTGGAAGATTACACTGAATAATGACTTCTCTTGTGTCTGGCAGGTAGGAACATCCTGCAGATGGAGGAAGGCAGCTCTGCAGTATCAGAAAGGGACATTTTCCATCGTCCTTATTGCGTACCACTGACAATGCGCTCTGCCATTGCCCACCTCCTCGGCATCGAAGCAAAGGGAAGCTCTGCTCACGAGCAGGGTTTCTTTACACATCCAGAAACCTCAGACTATTTCTGTCTGTCAGTCCAGAGGGCCTGGTGACACATGGCTTGTGGTGCAACGTCAGGGCTCCTGAGGAAGATGCTCTTCCTGCAAGGGCTCCGGTGAACGTCCCAGGACAGTCGGAGCTGTGCACTCCTCTTCCTTCAGGAAAAGCGGTAGCGAGAGCACGAATATTCTTGTAGATTTCTTTTCAAAATGCTGCAAAACCATCAATATTTACATGGAAATTTGGGTGCTAAACAATTGCTAAGACGCAGCTCTGGAATGCATCAAGCTGCAAAATCTTTCATCGTTTAATTGAAAAGTTCCTGCAGCGGGCGGGAGAGTAGTTGAGGCAGAGCACTGCCCCTATAGGCAACTTCTTTGCCACCCCATCTGTTACCCCAAATGCTACATCTAAGAAACAACACTGCTGTGAAAGATTAAAATATATTTTCTACCACTCAGATGACACCAAATCTTTTCTAGATGCCAAAATAGCTGCTTTGAAAAGAGTTGAAGAAATATCAATTAAGAGCTCAAAGACATAGAGAAGGATTTGCTCATCCTTATTGGGCCAACTCCAAAACAGATTGAGAAAAGAATCAAAATAATGAGGGGAAAATGATAGATATAGGGAGTAGCTACAGTGCTGGGATCACTAGAAGTGCACATTTCAAAATGAAGCCACAGAACAATGCAGATGGGACAGCACTCTGGAAGGCTATTTTTTGGGAGGGGTGTATCTGCCTTTGCTGCTTTTAATGGTATTTTTGTTTGCTTTTTGCTTGATTGTATTATGCTTGATTCTGGATTTCTTTATGTTGCCTGTTTGTTACATCCTTGGACCACCTCTTCACCTTGCCTCTCTTCACCCAAGTCTTTGGTGAACAGGTGTAGTAAGAATATAGAAATGTCGTAACTGTTCTGTGATAGAAAGATGTGTGCATTTGGTTACTGGGGTAGAAATGCAGATGAAATTGTTATATTCACCCAATGCATACAAAGGACTCAGTCCTCCCAATGGGGTGAAAACTTGGCCCTACTGAGATCAATGGGAAGGCTGGCCCTAATTTCACTGGAGCCAGGTATCAAGCCCAGAATTTGGGATGAAAGAAGCAGGAGGCTGGACCCAGAGACCCAGCACAGCCCACATTGCTCCTCTGCACTGGGCTCAGACCAGTGCTGGTCCTCAGGGGGACACAAGGGGTGGGGGCAACCACTCAAGATCACTGCCATGACTCACGGAGGGCAAGCCTGGGCAGAAGCTCAGAGGTTCAGTGGTAAGCCTCATACCACGATACCTCGTAAGAACATGAGGAAGCAGACTATGGGTGGAGAGATCCAGAGCCCAGGAGGACCACGTAGTCTCCTTTTGTACAGCAGAAGTGTGGAATAAAAATCCTGCTGCTGAATTGGTCTCCAAAGGAGCAGTAAATCTAAGGTTTGATGAAAGGTGGTATTCATACAAATCCCCCACATCTTCAGGCAGATCCCTGATTTTGATTAAGATTTGCCTGGCACAATCAGCTGACAACCAGCCAGTCTGGTAAATACAGCTGATACTGGTGACACACTGGGTTTCTCACCCCAGCGCAGCTAGGTGTAGCTCAGTTTGGTCTCCCAGATGGTCTTCAACAGCATGAAGAAACCTAGAGGGGACGTTGCAAGAAGGCCATAGAGCACAACTGACTGTGTTCAACAAGCTGAACTGCACTGAGAAGAGGACAAGTGTCTCAGGCACCAGTGAGAAATGCAATGGGAGCTTTGAAGCTGGGTAAAGCAAGGCTTGGTGAACCACTGGCAATTTTTCTAAAGGTAAACACAGCTTTTGCAGAAAATAGGGTTTCTGAGGGAATATTTTCAGCTTTCAGTAGCTGAATTTTCTCGTTTATCATAAGTAAAACAAAACAATTTCATTTTGGTAGCCTGCTTCGTGGACCTTTTAATCTGACCCCTTAACATAATCTCAGGTAAGCTGGGCACCCTGAAAGACCACCTTTCCTCAGTACATGCTGTGCTGTATTCTACGAATCTCATGAGTGAACACGTCACGGGAAACTGAGCTCCAGCAGGGACCCAGCTGCATAAGCTGGGTGCCAGCAGTGGGCTGGGAAGTCTTGGGAAGAGCTGAAGGGCAGTGTCAGAAATAAAGGACAAGTCCAAGCAGAAAGGCACGAAGACTCATGCCTCTTCATATGAGGTCCATACTAAGCTGGAAGAGCTGCGTACTCTTCCCAGAAGTCCAGGAAGAGGTGTGAACGTGACTGCGCTACCAGCTTGTGACGATGGGCAGGAGCCCTCAGCAAGCGATGCAGACAATGCTCTTCCCCTTCCCCAGCACGGTGCTCTCTGCCAGCAAACATCACTTCTGCCACAGCCGGGATTAGTCAGCCAGCCTGTTTGTTTTCACGGGGATGCCTGGCTCAGCCAGAGAGTGGGCTTGCAATAACGTTGTTTAACCTGGTTCCACGGAAAGGGGGTGATGCCGAGTTATCCTCTGTGTCAGGGTGAGCCACTGTGTCTGGGGAAGTCTTCCCTGGCACCTCCATGTCCACGTTTGAAAACAAGAAGAGGTGTGATGCAGCAAAACTCTGTGCGACCTTGCATGGGAATGTCCTGTAAGGAGAATAACAATTGTCCAGCGGCACAAAGAGTGGACAGAGCAGGCTTACCACTGGCTCACAGCTCCTCCAGGCAAGCCAGTGCAGTGGTATCACAAACATCCCAAAGATATAGCAAGAGCAACCTGAGCTCTTTGCAGTTGAGCTCAAATTTTGAGGTCAGTCTGTTTTTTTCACACCATAAGCAGGACAAAACCATAGTAAAAGAAGTAAAGAAGCATGTGAGATCCAAGCGTAGGTGAACACAGGTCATTATTCTCTTCTATATAACGCTCTGCAATGGGTGCTTTGAAAGAAGATGGTTAATTGGTGATGCTCTGCTCCGAAGAGGCACAAGTCTTGGTGCTGAGGGGAGCTCCAACACTCTGGTAGCTTCTAGCAAGGGCCTAAGCATCTTGATAACAAGCAGAAGTGTGGCTGGTGGGTTTCTTGAAAAGAAACATTGTTAATAATTTTCAGTGATGGCCTCGCACGTCACCATGAATTTAATTCAATGGCCACAGCTCTCTCACCAGGCCCAAGACTGCACAGAGACAAACCAGCTGCAAGCCAACCTGTCAGACATGCATGGATGGGGATGGTCTTCCTAGGGTCAGCCATGCGTGGGGAGCAGAAGCTGCATGCCAAATTCACTGCCTGCCAGAGCGAAGACCTCGATGGAACCGGTGAGAAACCTGCTGCAGGTCTGACAATGCTCCCACCAAGCCTACTAGTACCACTTGGGTGTCTGCGGGTAAAGTGCACACTGAAGCCTTCCCCCACCCCATCCTTACCTCAGGGGACGTCCACCACCATTCCTCCTAGCCCTGCCTCTCATCAGGAAGGTGACAACTCACTACTGCTAATGGCATTTACTGGATTTTAGAAGCAGAGCTGGTGAGAGGAGCAGCATGGTGGAGGGGGACGTGGAGGACAGGACTGGAGACTGACAGTCTTACTGCCAACCACTCAGTTGTGTTCCCAGGTTGCTGCTTTTAACAGCAAGCCCCTCAAGAGCCCCATCTCCAGGGACTGCACAGCTGGCAAAAGGTGAAGGCTATTGGCACGGGGTGGTCCTTCTGCTGAACACACAGACCCCAGGTTGGAGGCTTCTGTGCAACACTAGGAGGGTGACAGGTCAGGATCTGTCCCATGCCATGTTCAGGACAAGACTGGCATTTCAGGCCCCTCTAGAGAGGCTTCATCCTGTTTTCTCAGAAACTAAGAGCCTCTTCATCCTCCCCACCAACACCACTAAAAAAAAATCAATTTTCAAGTTATATTGTTAAAGCATATTTGTCATTTAAATCCTCACAATACCTAAGACCCCCCAAGGAATGTGCTCCAGCCCAAGGCTACTGACTGTCCTGAAACATCTCAGTGCCACTGTACTACAGACCATGTTACACAGCAGTGGGCTGAGAGTTGCAACCTGTGTTCATGAGAATAATCAGATGGACATGCGACTACATGAGCATGGACAGACTGCAGCATCACTGCAGTTATCCCCCTAGTCCCACCTGTTACCTGCTTGGGATTCCTGCTTATAAAGAGGCACAAAGGTGGGCCACAGTTATTCCTGGTGGGATTCCATTGACATGGGATCTTTCCCCTGTTCTTTCATCCAGGAGACTCTGGAAGGCAGTGCTGCAAAACACCGCTCTCTACTTCACATCCCCACACTGGCATTTTTCTTTGCAGGAAGAAACATTTTAAGCATTGCAAACAGAAATGGTAAAGACAGTGCAACTGGAGAAGAACAGCAGTCAGCTCACTGCAGGTAGCCTCTCAAAATACCTCTGGGCCAAATTCAAACCTGGTGTATACAGAAGTCAATCTTCCAGCAACAGGGGGATTAGCCCCCACTTGCACTAGCTTTGACTTTGCTGCTTGATGTTTATATCACTAGAGACCAAAGAATATACTTGCCAGACAAGAATAGGAATCATTAAGTCTGTGGTCCAAAGTGAGGCGCTGAACCATCTCAAAGAGTGAAGCGTGGTCAAAGTTACAGGGATTGGAAGAGATAAATTCATCCATGCCATGCTTTTGAGCTCTATCTGCATCTGTTCATTTATACATATAGAGAAAGACATCATTTAGAGAGATATAAGACATTTTAGTTGACAAATACAACAGAAAAAAATATACAATATGAAGCATGAAAGCTAAGATCTCCTCTTCCCTACATTGCCATTATCTTTTCTCTTTGCAGGCTATACAGTACACTTTTCACCTCCCATTGTCAACTTGCATCAGTTAAGGACTATCTTATTGCATTTAGGCAAAAGATTTTAGAATTAACATCTTGTCAACTGCTCATTATAGTGCATTTATTCTGTACTTCAAACCAGAACACAAACCCAATAACTTATTCTGTATCTTACAATACACTCTGAGTTAACAGAATTTTGGCTCACAGAAGTAAATTAGCTCCTATTTAGTTAGTTGCGGTTAATTATAATAGATTCTGCCATTCTAATGAAGTTACAGCTGTAGCATTTTTCTCTATATTTACTAGGTTTTATAGGTATCAGACCAGTTGTGGTGTTCTTTTTCCAAATGCTAATGTATTTCTCCCCACGGCAATTTTTTTCCTAATGGCAACTTTGAATGTTACCTCGCTGAAATAAAAAGATGCTCTTTTAAGCATTGCTAAGAAGTTAAATTGATATGTGGTTTGTTGTCATTGAGGCAGTAACCCGATAGTGCGCCGGAGCTGCCAGTCATCCCGACAGAGGGACTGAATTTCCCCTGCCTGGATTCCGAGCTGCCATTTTTGGGTGATTTAACAGCCTCAACGTATTCACACTTCTCCGCTTTGGGTGACGTTTACAGGCACTAACTCCTAAGGGCTAATTAATTAATCTCAACATGGTTAACTAAAAATACACGGAATTCAGCCGTTGAAACGAAGCTGCCAAGCCGGCCTGGGTGCGGCCAGCCGGGACCCCGCTGGGAGAAGCCTTTGTTCTACCAGCGGCCGGGGAATTAAAGGACACCTTTCACTCGGTTTTGTCCGTGCTCAGCTTCCTACTACATGGGTTCTTGCCAAATCCTCGACAAAGAGAACAGGATTTAAGTCCTTCCCCTGTTTATAGTCTCCTAGGGGAACTGGGTGGCCTTGAAACAATGTGGCCGAAAGAACACAAGACATGCAGTTTTCTGCAATAGTAGTATATGGTAACTGTATTTGTTTTAAAACAAAATCCCTCTTTGCCAGAAGAAATAAAAATCTTTAATTAAAAAAATTTAAAATATAATTGAAAAAACATTGGATGATAATGAGATAGTGTTCCTTTATATATGCTTTGTTACTTAATATTAAGCTGCGAAAGGTGGCATGTCTTCCTAAATACCTCGTTCATGTCTGTGCTTTCAGATATTACTGATCATTGGAAGCAATCTTTAAATCTTCTCTATAGTCTGTTGTTAGCTATATACAAACTATATAAATAACATCACCCACTGGAAAGAAATCAGACAAACTAAAACATGCAACATTTCAATTAGCTGCTAGCAATACTTAATTCAGCAGTAGCTGGCAATTTTCCTCATTAAAACCTTGCTGAATAAACACTGATTTTTTTTCCTACAGCTGGTTAATTTTTGAGGGTCTCTTGCCCTGTTTTGTGCCAGGTCCTGCTGCCTCCCCCATGCCTCCCCCTTTGGTCCCAAATCCCCCGCTCTGTCCCCACCAGAGCTCCCTGCATTTAGCACAGGGACAGAAGAAGCTGCCACTGGTGGTGCCGAGCACCGTGGCAGTGTGAGGGATATGGGGACAACCTCCCTGACGAGCACATCGCCTCCATGGCACCTCACCAGCATCCTTGGAGGTAGAATGCGAAGCCCACCCAGCCCTGGGCTCACAGCACAGGCGGGCTCCTGTCTGTTCTGACAGTTTTCTGCCCCACCATCTCTGTCCTTTTGGGCCAAAATCAATTCGATTGCATTCACTCCCAAAGAGTTTTTCTATGCTGGTTGTTGATTCCATCCCTAGTGCCTGTAAAATGTTTTACCAGATATTATCAGACTGTTTTTAATGGTTTGCTGCTCTGCCCGGCTCTGAGCTCAGAGTTGACTGCAAGCTGACAAATTGGCTGGAGGCCTTCATTTGCCAGCTTCGCTCAGAGATTTTATTACTTTTCAATTAAGAGCCCTGATACACTGTCAATCCTCCTGCTCAGCCAACGAGGCTCCAAGAGCTGAGTAAATCAGCTGGAAATTTGAAGAGTCCTCTAGCCCTTTAGCTGGTGAACCTTTTTGAGCAGATGTGCTAGAAAGCATGTTTGATATGAGTATTTTTTTAGTCCAAACTAATAAGCTTTTCCTCACTTTATGTTCTCTGAACAAGGCAGGCACAGGGCAGACCTTTGGTCGGTGTGGACCAGCCGAGGCTTTGCTGGCTTCCATGGAGCCAAAGGGCTGTCCTGGGCTTTTTAACATCTCCCTGCCCAAGGCAGATGCACAGACAGTTCCCTGCCAAGCGTGAGAATGGACACAGAGATTAAATGGCCTTCACACTGTCCATAATCTGGAGCAATTTTCCTTTCATTAATCGCTTTGAAGCCACAGCTTACTGAGCATCCCATTGGGTGTCTCCTCGAAAGCCCATTTTCCTGCAATCTCCCCATCTCAGAACAACCACCTGAAGAGACGGGCATCAGACATGAAACTGCGCAAGTTCAAGCGTCCAAAAAAGTATGAGCCATGTGACTTCTGCTCGGCTGATAGTTTAAAAATGTGGCTTTCTGCCACGGGAAGGCAGGTGACCAGCCACAGCAACCCCTGCCGCAGTTCAGGCGTGAGCAAACAAAACCACTTTGCTTTGGCAGAGCTGCAGGGGATAAAGCTGGCGTGGTGTGAAGATGTCTTTGGAGAATGGTAATACACACATGGATGTCTCTTAAATGGAGTATCTGCTCTGGGACAGATGCTTAAAATTCTTAAGAATAACTAGGAACAGGTTAAAAAGGACAACCCTACACTAAACTCACTTCCCTTCAATAATTGTTAGAAAATAAATATGCCATGCATGTGCAATTTGTTTTTGCATTTTGATTTTCCCAATGGACTCCCTTTTAAAAATGAAATTTTGGAGTCAAAAGATACCAAAAGCATTAAACTTCCTAGGCAATGCAAAAAGAATAGGATAGATCTAAATATATTCATCCTCTGCTCCAGACAGCTGATCTGTGTGATTTAAAATAATGCCAACATCTGCATATGAAGTTTTATATATAATCCAACCTCTTTCAAAATGGCTTGTACAGTTTGAATGTGATTTTAAACAAAGTACAAAATGAGAATGGCTAAAATTCACACCCAAACTGTACAGCTAATTTGCAAGTACTTTAAATTAATTGTTTCAGTCAAATACGGTTGCTTTTTTGACCCTGCTCTGTTATTCTAGTTAAAAAGAAAGAAGGAAGCAAAGAAAGAAAGTTATATGATGCTCCAGTAAGTTACAATCCCTTCCCAAGGTGCCGTGCCAAGCTCGCTGGTGCTTCTTTGTTCGAGGCCCCAGCCAAAATGCTGCTGCAGGCCCACAAAAGTTATCTTACATATTTAGACAAGCTGCACACAAGCGCAGCTGAAAGGTGTTCGATGGTGGTCTCGGAAGGGCGGCTGCCAGCGGAGGTAAATTGGCAGCACAGATTCCCCGAACCTTTTCTTCTGGAAAACTGCAGACTCTGGCCTTTTATATTACACTTGGTCACCTACATTATGGTCCTTTTTTAAACACTGCTGGGTTTATTTTTTCATTTTTATCCAGTTTGCATTTTATGCTGACTCCTTTAACTAGCCCCCTGTCACACACTCCCTACAAGTGTTTGAAATCAGAGTATTAAAAATCTGCCAGTGCAAGGAATACAAAGATTTCAACAACAATAAGGAAAACCAAAGGACCGTCTCACCATTTGGTCCTCTGAGGGCTATATTTCTCTTTAGCTGTTACTTAAAAAGGAAGAGACAAACCAGTCAAATCTCTTATTCTTTCTTTCTTTCTTTTCTTTGTTTTTTTTTTTTTTTTTCCAATGTATTTCCCAGCTCTCTGCATCTCTTTTGCTCCAGCAATAATTTTGGCAGATTTTGCTCTGAGAGCAGTGAAGTTAATAGCGGGGGACAAGCTCCATAAAAGAATTCTTGTTATAAAAGGCTCTGGGTAGCCATTTTATTGTAAGAATTTCTTACTCCAGATTTATTTCTTTTCGTTAATGAGTGACTTTGTTTTAGTACCAAAGGCAACTGAACGTCCAGCAAATTTTACAACACGTTTGCTTATTAAAAGAACAGAAAAAACCCAACAAACAAAAAAAACCACACAACTGTAAATTAAAAGGTGACTTTGTATCTTACTCATCTGGAAAATGTGTGCTTGTCATATCTGCTTGACATTACAAGAATGAAGATGTGGTTTGGACAGTAACAAACAATGACACTAGTCAACCTCATCAGGAGACATGAAATAAAGGAATGACAATGATTGATGGCAGCTATTCATTTACAGATATTTCTAGAAAACTCTTCGCTGGTCTGGCAAAGCTGGAGAAGTTCCCCAGCCCATTTGGAGCTCACCAGCCACGGTGTGCCCACCGCAACCTGCCGCACAGTGTCCCCTCCTGCTCCTGCACGGACACACCTGGGCTGCGACTTCTTAAAGAAATACCCTGGGGAAGCACCTAGAAACCTCGTTTTGTTTGGCCATGTGGAGCGAGAGGCTTTACCAGCAAATCCCAGTGTCTGGAAAGGGGGTGGGAAAAAAAAAAAAAGGAAGAAACCACATACTGGGACTTCAAATGCCAGGCTGTTTGTGAGCGAGCTGCTGGCAGTGCCGGCTGGTGACTTCCCAAGTCCCCTCCTCGCCGTGCACGGCAGCATCGCCACCTCTGAGCGGTGATGTGTGCGTGTATGCGAGTGTCCGGGGCTCTGCAACCTCCTCCCGCTCTGAGCCGCGGCCGCTGCAGCAGCCTGGACTCGCCTCTCAGCTGGATATCTAAGAGATCTGGGGTTTTATGTTTTATTCCACGTTAGGAGACAGGTTTACATTGAATCGGCTGTTTATTCCTGTGTTTTATGGCTTTTCCCCTGCTGCAAACAAATTCTTTCCTCCTCGAGTTACAATTTTAATAAATGATCAGAAATGTTCCTGTAAATCACCAGACACACCAGGCACTGAATTGAAATCTAAGTTATCTAATGTTTGGCAGTTAAATGAATAAGAATTTGTAGTATGCAATTACATAATTCCTTGTGTGGCAAGTTAAAAACAGAGTTTTAGATCAGCTATTTATAATACAAAACACTGTTTCACAGTGTTTATTAAACTATTTATATTTTTTTGAATTGCATGACTGTGGAAACCTGTGAATTTGTATTTCATATGTTAGAGTCCCATGCTTCTTAAAGCACGTAGAAGTGATTTACAGGCGAGTTTTAAATTCATGCAAGTTATGTGAGAACTGCATTGACATTTTAATTCTGCATTCCTGCAATGAAGCATCTGCAAGTTGACAATACAGGACACAGCAGCGCTCTCATGATATCTCTAACTATCTAAAAAAATAAAGCAATTAAAGCACAAAACTAATAATCTAATAGGATAGCAATGCATTGTAGTGCAAATACATGTAATGTTGCCAGACCCAGGTTCATTCATTCATTCATTCACTCTTTCTTTCTTTCTTTCAAAGTGGCAAAAATCTGTATTTCCATCCAATTAAACTTTTTAAATCTTTTTTTTTTTTAATTTTTTTTTTTTTTTTTGTGGTAAAGTCTGATAAGAATCCTCTTTGGAAATCCAAACATTTAGAAAACAAAAAAAAAAAATAAAAAAGAGAAAGAAAAAAGAAAGTGTCTGCTGAGAAGGAATTCTGCCTGCTCCCCAGGGGTATATTTATACACGCACGCACATACACACAGAGAAAAAAAGAAAAGAAGAAGAAAAAAGAAACAAAAGGAGGAAGAAGAAAAAAAGGAGTCTTGTTGGATGGCCAGGAGGGATGACACCGCCTGTTCCTTCTCATAATTGCATTCAGATACTCTGGATACATATTTGCCAGCTCTCATGACCCACTGATGCCATTCCCTCCTAAGGAAAGCAGCACTCACCAGGTATTAGAGAAGCAGCTTTTAACACTAGTAAAGGATTTGTGTTGGGGCTGTTTAAGACTGAACAAAGACTAAGAACCACCTTTTTTACAGCACAAGCTTGTGCTTTTATCTTTTTCAAAGAAGGTATTTCAGTGGGTAAGATAAAATTATAATTCCCCTGGCTTATTCTTTGAGAAGCATTGCTTTGATTGATGATTGAGACCCACGCTAAAACATTAATTTACGATAATTTGGGGGAACCGCAGCACCCCTCCATGACTAATGTATTTAATTTGGAACGGGTCAGCATCTCCAAACCCAGGGTGACCCAGAGAGCTGCTGCTTGCTGCCAAAATCATCCCCTACTGAGTTTACAGGAGAGGGACCTATCAAAAATCCTCGATGACTCAGGCTTGTTTTCAGAAGGCATGTGTGGAGGGTTTTTTGGGGGGCCTCCTGCTCCTCGTCTAGGTCTTTGGGGTCTCCTGCCCTACCTTTCTATGCTTTGAGGTGTCCGTGGTTAACCCCGCATGCTGGTGCACTGCACCAAGCCAATCATCGGCACGGAGAGAAAGGATATTGTCAGAGTGCAAAATGATCTGTTTTCAGGCAGGAAGCAGTCAACTAGATGTAAATTCCATGAAACAAAAGAAGGTATTATTTACGGTTTTATTGTGATGTTAATTAATATTTACATCTTGGAATGAAAAATAGAAATGTTAATGATTGGCTTTGCTAAGAGGATCACTTGATGCCAATGTGAAAGCCAGGGAGAGAAGGCAATTATGCAAACATCACATGCATCCTAATTTCAGTATGGAAACTTACATTTCAAACCTCAATTCAGGAAAATAACATGGAAAGTTTGTACTACAAAATCTAAACATGAGAAAGATTTAAGAGAAAAAAAAAAAAAGCACATTGCATATGTCAGATAATCTAGTCTGATTATCTGAGCTGTGCTAGCTACAGGGAAGCACTTACCCTTGAGTCCAGCTAGAAGTTAGCAGGGTAAGAAGGAACAAACCAGAATAACATAAAGACTAGCAACAAGGCTCAGGAAAGCAGACAGGAGCCCTAACCTAGCAGCTAAATATTTGGGTTCAAGCAAAGAATGAAAAAGAAACTTAAAGAAAATCAAACCAACCAAAAAAAAACCACAACCCACTTACAGCTGAAAATTTCTTAAGCAGCTCAATAAACCTTGCTACTTATTATGGGGGAACAAATCATTACAAATTCTCAAAACAACCAACTCTTTGTATATGGTGTGATTAACAGTCATTAAATATAAACAGACATTAAAAAAGGAAATTTAACCACAAGCAATACGTAAAACAAGTATGGACCAATCTTTCATGTTAAAAAGAAAAGAGTTTAAAAAAAAATGTTGAGCATGTTTGGGAATTTTGTTTGATGCATCACTAACACAGAACAAATAAAGATTGGTGCTTTCAGACAAGTGACCACTTTTATGAAGCTTAAATATTGCCAAAAGGTGTAATATGTATTGGCAGCGTTATTGACTATAATACTGTGCATGATTTCAACAGTAAACAAGAACAGTTTTGGGTTTTTTTTTTTATAATACGAACACTGGAGAAAAGCACAGCTTTGCGTGAATGGACTTTTTCTTTTAAAGAGTAGCAAAACAAAAAAAAGCAAAACTTTTCAGTCTAACAGGTATTGTTCACCCACATGAAAGGAATTGTAGAGTCATACAAAAATTAATGAATAGCAGGATCTATTTTTTTTTCAGTACTTAAATCGCAAATAAAATAAACTCCACCCTGGTTTGGAGCTGTCTGTTTACTTCCAAGTCAAGTGCTGCTATGGAACTGCGGCCGAGAATTTAAGCGCTGCTCGAAGTTGCTGCCTACTGAGTCAAAAGAGGTGGGAACCAAATTAATTCACTATTTCTCCCAAGTCTCCCCAACAGCTAAATAAGTTCTTCCCAAGTTTCTGTTGAACAGACAGCTCCATCACAGGAGCGGAGGGCTGGATTTTGTCTGCAGGTGCATGCATGCGCATGTGCCATCTCGAACTGCTACAACATGAAAGCTATAACAACAGTTACTCATCAAATGGCTTAACATTTACTTCTTTGCACATCCTCATTCACCATAGCCTCTAATAAGCACAAAAAATTTGACAGGTATAAAGGTAAATGTACAAGAATAACATGTCTCGCCAAAGTCCTTACCTTTGTGCAGGCAAAAAAAAATAAAAGTAAACACCAACCAAAACAAACCAAAAAAACCCAAGCCAAAAAAACCCCAAAACAAACCAAGACCCTTTAAAAATGCAATACTTGATATGTTTGAATTTCAAGACTGAAGGAGCTGAGATATGTATTTGTGCATTTAAGCCTCCCAAAAAGCCATCATGTATGGCACGCATGACTCACTTCTGATTCTGATTATTTAACTGCTGTGCCCAATGACTTTTGCGATGAGCACTGCCATGAACAGACATTGAAACGTGAAAATTCAGTGGCCCTCACTACTGAGATGAGGGTGTGCTATGGCGTGCTGCTCTCCCTCTCTTGTAGGACGAAGGTACTGTGCACAAAGAGCTTTCAGAGGGATGTAGATCCAAGGGAGGAGGAGGAGGAAGGAAGACTGAGGACAAAATGCACTATTCGCCTAGCCCAGAGGATGCTGGAGGATCAAGTCACCATCCAACTGAGGAGCTGACTCATTTCCCCCTTCCATGCTTCAGCACAACACAACCAAGAGGGTTTCCCAGTGCTTGCAGCAAAAAGGGGAGCCTGAAGCCATGCAGCTTATGGCCAAGACGTGATGGAAAGAAGGCAGTGACATAAAAGAGGTTACAGAATCACAGAATGTTAGAGACTGGAAGGGACCTTGAAAGATCATCCAGTGCAATCCCCCTGCCAGAGCAGGAACACCCAGATAAGGTTACACAGGAAGGTGTCCAGGGGGGTTTTGAATGTCTCCAGAGAAAGAGACTCCACAACCATTCAGATTTGCAGCTGGTATGAGCATGAGAACAAGTGAGAGAAACCAAGGTCAGATCCTGACCCCTTCGGATGCCCTGCTGGGACCAGGAGGTGAAATCTCAGCTGTTTTCACCAGAAGCAAGGACAAGGGATCCTTGCCTCCTGGCAGGTAGGTGAGATGGAAAAAGCAAGGTCAAACCTGTGGCATTGCTATAGCTCTGAGCACAGCCAGACTGATAGGAGGTCTGCCGGACCACGAGCAGCACAAATCTCCAGTGGACATGCTGGGCTGTGGTTAGATGCAGAGAGGACTGCTCAGCTCAGTCACCAACTTTCCTGCTCCCTGGCAAGGACAAAGACAAGGCAGCTGCCCCTTCTCCATCCCAGGTTCAGCTCTCCCCACGCACACAACACTCGGCATGGGAACAACACACCCAAAGGTCCATGGCCCTGGGAATCCCCTTTCCCTCACCAAACTCCTGCCAGACTTCACTAGAGCTGCTGCCAGGCAATTACAATGTGTATGGGAAAGGGACCCTTCACCTGACCCCACATATTAGTCTGGCAACATGAAAACTCCGTACACATCAGGAATTTACTCAGCAGCAAAATTCTCCAAGCCTCATGTCTGCAGGGATGGGAGAAGCCTGGAGGGAAAGGTGATTCCTCAGTTTGATGTTCTCTCACTGCCATCATCCTAATGCACAGGGATCACACTGGGATGAGCAGGAGTGCATCCTCTTTGCACCAACCACACTGCTAAGAGCATCATTCAGCATCACTTTTAGGTGCAGAAGCCACAGGCAGCATCCCTCTGCCACTTCCCTGGCTACACTTCGAAGGCTTTTAGCATGTAAAAAGCAGTTGTAGAATGACTTGTGTCCGCTACAGCCAGGAACCTGGGGAGAGGAACATCGGAACCCTGGGTGTGCTCTCAGGTCAGCACGACTCAGCCAGGTCTAGGGGCAAATCACAGCCAGTAACCCTCCCAATGGTAAAAGCCCATTCTCTACCTCCCATTTTGGCTTTCTGAGAGGTGTCCTTCATTCCCCACCCCAACCTGTAACACCTTGCAACCCCAGAGTCAGTGACCTGACTGGGATGAAGAGGATGAGGGTCACTAAAGTGAAACTGTAGATTTACCACACTGCATCATGCTACACCTGCACTGACAGCGGCAATGCAAGGCAGAGGGGAGTCCAAAATAGGCAAGAATGGGGAGGGTACAAAAAAAAAAAAGCAGCAAGCAGAGGTTTTTTGCTATAATACTGATCATACAGCTGTACCTCTTGTTATTTTCTATAAATACTGTCATGAAGAAGTTAAACCAATATAAAAGATGGTCAAATGATATTGATAAGCAAGGAGCAGGTTTTCTGAGTTCCTTTTAACAAAATACTCTAAATTGCAACAGCTTTAGAGATACTTTCTGAAGTCTTAAAATCTGATTTAATTGGAGAATTTGCTGATTTGTACTTTTCCTTATTTTACTTATATTTAATGGCACTCATTCTCAAATTTTGCTAAAACTAGCAAGAACTGCTGTATGTTACACAACAAAGAGGCTGAAGACGTGCGATCAAGGCCTTCAAGAAAAATGAATGAGGAGGCATTCATCTGGTTTATAATCAAATTACATTTGCAAGACAAAAGAAATTGCTCTAAATTTCAAATTAAGCAAACTGGGTACAACTGCACAGGACATGCAGCATAGCTACGACTTAAAAGATGATTGCTTTAAATTCACATCTAACTGGCCTGCAAAGCAACCTGTTAAAAATACCATATGTTTTCCTACAGTTGAATATTCAACAGGAGACCTCTTTTTGTGTGTGCATTTCGTACTTGCAAGATTTGCACCTGTAGTTCTGAGCACGTGACGCATTTGATAGACAGCTAATGGCTCTAATGAATCGCTCTGATCTGGGTGTGCAGTTTATTGTGTGGGGGTAAAAGTCATGTCTGCAGAAAGCAAGCTGGGTCTCAGGCTGTCAGATCCCAGTCTCTCCTCCATCAAGTATTGCACTTTAAAATACTCATTGACAAGTTCCCCAAGGAATTTAGTTTCTTGGGTTTGGTTGTGCTAAACATATGGGTTAACCGGGTCTGGATCCACTGATGTAAAAAGCAGCTTAATGATAATGAAAAAAAAAAATCATTTTGGATTCAGAAACATGTGTGCAAATATTGATTTACATCAGTGCAGAAAATCTTTCCATCAAAGACTTCTGCTCTCTAGGATAGCTTATTTACTTACAAAATTGAGAGATCGGGGCGTCTAGCTGGGGTACATTTCCTCCTTTAGCATTTAGCTTTTGCACTTGGGTAGGCGGCACAGGCTTGTGAGACTGGCCGGTGGCTCGGTACATGGCCTGGACCCACAGGATACGGTCCTGCTCATCGTCACTGGCAAAAATCACCGTGTCTCCTTCCTTCACAGCGTTGAAGAATGCTCTGCCACCCTCCAAACCTGGCAGGAGAGGAAGCAACAACTGACTTTCATGGACTTTCAGACCAGCCAGGGGACCTCCCCAGGCTTCCCACCCCACCTCTGCCCCCGGTGTCCCCAGCCAGGCCCATGCTGCCCCTGGCTCCTGGGTCAGGTGTGTCCCCTCCCCTGTGCCAAACTCACCTGAGAGTTTGCCTGCCAGGTCCCCAGGTAGAGCTGTGATTAATAAAACACACCCCAACAGACTTGGATTAACAGCATCTCTCACCTACCGCCCCATCTGTGTGGGTCCTGTGTGAGTTGCACTGCTGGAGGCCCATTAAAAACGGGTTTTGAGGGGATGCAATGATGGGAGGTTTCCCATTAGACATCAGTGCTCATGTTGCATAAAAGGTGCAAGGGTGATGTGCTTATTACCGTCTTTGCCCTGATTCAGCACCTATCTTCTCATCTCCCTAACACGAGAACCTGGAACCCAGGTCTTGACAACCAACCTACTGTGCCTTTCTTCATCTCCTCTGGGGATACTATCATCCAGGCCATGCTGAGGATCACCAGGCTCAGCATGTTGTCCCACTGAAATAAAAGAAATGCAGTGCTCCTCCACTTGAAGAAGGGTCTCACCACTCAACAGATGTCCTGGAGCATAGAAGGCCCTGAGGAGACCTCATAGCAGCTTTCCAGGACCTAAAGGGGGCCTCCAAGAAAGCTGGAGAGGGACTTTTTGCAAGGGCATGTAGTGATAGGACAAAGGGTAATGGCTTTAAACTGAAAGAGGGTACATTTAGATTAGTTATAAGGAAGAAATTCTTCCCCATGAGGGTGGTGAGGCGCCGGAACAGGCTGCCCAGAGAAGCTGTGGATGCCCCATTCTGGTATTGTTCAAGGTCAGGCTGGACAGGGTTTTGAGCAACCTGGTCTAGGGGAAGGTGATCCTGCCCATGGCAGGGAGGTTGGACTAGGTGATGTTTAAAGTTCCTTCCAACCCAAACCATTCTATGAATTCACTTAGGGTCCCCAAAGAAGACAAGTCTTGCCCTCCTCTGGCACAACTCCTAGCTCAGCTCCTTAGGTCGATTTACAGTAAAGTCATACATCGCTATCAAACAGTATAAATGCAAACATATTTATAATAATGCTGATCACAGTTCAGATGCAAGCAGGGATAGAGGGAGAGGACTCCTGTTTGGGAGCCATATGTAGGGTGACGAGCATGAGGAGCTGCGGGTCCCCATACCTGGCTGCGGGTCGGTGTAGTCCACAGTGTATCCGTCGAGCTGCAGCAGCTCTTGAGGTTCAGCTTTTTTCTCCCGGTAGCTGCACATAGCAAACGTATATTGACTAACCTGAAGAAAATCACAAAGCCAAGATGGCACCAGGTGATCACAAGGCAATCCAAAGTGCTTACAAATGCCACACACTGACGGCATCTTTACAGGGACCAGGGGGCGGTGGGGCAATTTTGATGGTCATTGTCCACATAATACAGACTAAACTTCTATCAGGCTTTTGAAAAGCTCTCCCTTAACACACCCTGCTGTGGCAGGCATCTAATTCTCCACATCAGTAGATACAGCGGTTCAATTTCCTCCAAAGGAGGAAGCTCCATGCTTTAAAAACCCTCTATCATTCATCCCCAGACAAGTGCAAGAGTGACACCCTGTCACAAACAATGTGAGCTAAATTGCTAGGTGCCAGTCATATTAAAGCAATCTTAAGATCCCACTGATCTCGGCAGTTGTTGTCATCAGTGCTGTAAATGGCAGCTCTCACTCCTCTGAGGTACCATCTGCATGACACGATACATTCAATGTCAAGTTCTTGACGGAAGCCGACTCAGCTGCGGGGGCTCTGCCAGGCTCCCGAATCGCCTTTAGGAGGCCATCAGGCCGCATCAAGACCCCGCGCGTACTCGGCGTGCTGCGATCTGGATGGTCAGTGAGAGGCTCATCCAGGGAGGGAAGGAGAAGAGAGGATTCTCCGTGCCCCAGGCGAGGAACTCACGGGGAAATTTACTGTCAAATGATTTCAAATGACTTTGTTAAGGTTGTGTCACATCCTGGACGCCTGACGTAATTTTATTTGTCTGGACATTTTCTTGACCTCGGGAGGAAACTTTAAAACTCTGGTGGGTGGCAATAGATTGTGCTCGTCATTTTTTGGAAGTTGGGAGAGATCCTGAAAGACGGGTGAGAGGCTGGGCTGGGGGATTTTGCCTACAAACTCCAGGCAAATTGCTCAGCTGCAAATACACAAGCAGCACCTATTTTGGTGGCATCTATAGCTAATAAAATGTCATTGATTTAAGTGAGGGGACCTATCTATTGCTGTAGCATCTCCCAGCCGGTGCTCGGTTTATTGCTGCCCTCTACGGGCTTCTGCGAGCTGCCAGCCTGCTCTCACAGCCCTGCCTGCACTGTGCCTTCCTCCAGGAACAGCTCCAAAAGTCACCTAAGAATAAACCCTATCATTAACACATTTGTGGGAGTAAGACTGAAAGTGATGCTTTAAGCATCTTGCATCCTCCTTAAAACTACCAGCACTGATGAAAGATTGACAAGTAACAGACCAATAGCAGGAGCACACCAGTGTATATTCTATGCTATGAACTTTGAATGCATACCATCGTACCGGCAACACAAAAATTTAAAAGATTAACACGAAGAAATCTAAAAATAATCTAGTGCCCCACAGCACAATATTCAGACGACTCCCGCAGCGTTCATTCAGTTATACTTGCAGTATATTGCTGCCATCTCCTGGAGAAACTCTTGAATGCACCTTATGTATGGTAAGATTCTGGAGATTTCATCTGAGCGGTGAGGATTTGATTTCTCTGTGTTAGATGGTCTGAATTTCAGGGACTGCATAATAAATTTAGTTCCTGAAATGAGTCAGTGCTAATCTACACTGACATTGGTTGAAAACATCAATACAACTAATGTTTTTTTTCTTCTCCTGTACGCTCTATAGCAACAGGTAAAATTCATTCAGTAGTTCCATTTCTTCTCTGATCCTGAACATGAGGTCTGAATTTCAGGCTCTTCTTCATGTACAAATAATTCCTCTCATCTTTGGACCCAGGAAATATTCTTTATCCCTATCAATAAGCCAACTATACCAAGACAACAATAACATATGGAAGCACACAGAGGCATTTTAGAGCTTATACTTCTCATGTTAAGTGTTATAACAGATAGATGTAGACAGAAGGCTCTGGTGGAGCCATCCGGAGACAGCGGCAAAGTAATCTGGTCTCTCCTATTGGTATTCACAGGATTTTCTTGGAATAAGCTGCCCTACATCATTATTAGAAGAGACCTCTAAGAGAAACCTACAGGTGGGTGTACACCGTGAGATGAGCCGGGCCTCATCTGGGTTCACGTCCTGTTTCTCCTCTGCTCACACAGCTCAAGTGTGAGGCCCAAGCACAGGACGGCCCAAGAGCTGCTGGTGGGACCAGGCTGGAGAGAGCAGACAGTGACCAATGGCCTCTGGAGAAGGTGTCAAACGTCACACAGAGAGCCCGCACCTGAACAGCTTGAGCTACTGACCTCAAGGACTGACATACCAGTCTGTCTGTCCTGTCCTGCTGCCTAAAGCATTTGCTGCTTGGGGTTAGAAAGAAGCTGATGCCCTGGCTACCAGTGCAATGTGGCTCCTTCCATTTACAAGTGGTGGCAAAGCAAAACTTGACAAAACAAGATTCTAGAAAGCTTGATATGTCATGATCGTGCTTTGCTGCTGAACAGCACCGTAAGGTCAAGTGGAGATTGTGGCTTGCCTTTCATCAGTCCTCTAAAATACTGTTCTTTACAGAGCTTGCTTTCTGTAGAAGCTTAGAAGTGGCCAGACAAGTGAAACGGTTAATAGCAGAAATTAATCTTACAGCCTGCTGGGTTCATGCTGAACCATAGCTGAATGAGAGCGAGCAAGCAGATGGGATGGGCAAGATGAATGGTTTGAGTAATTGGAAAAAACACAGATATAGAGAGGAAACTGAAAGAAGACAGAGGAGAAATCTCTGCCCAGGGAGGAGCAAACTCTCAAAGCAGCTGGGATTTCATCCAGAGACTCAACGAAGGCCAGGAAAGGAGCATCTATGGAAGTTGAACTGAGTAAAACTAAAGGAAGGGAAATAATCCAGGGCTGTCTTGGCTGGTTCATTACAAAAAAGGGAAAATGCTTTGAGAAATAATTTGAGACAAAAGAACAGAAGGAAAAGAAAGTGGGGAAAAAAAAAGAGAAAAAGACAAAGAAATTCAGGAAAGGGGAAGCAGACAGCGGGAGACAAATGCCAAAGTTCACTATTCCCAGGCTGCTAAATGAGATCCGACTTTCTTGGCACTCAACCATATTCTGTCACCAGCTATATAATCCGACTGATTAATAAATACAGTAGATATGTATTAACCAGTCCTGACTTTGTCCTTGTTTTTCCGCCAGAGACTCCTGCTCCAGCGAGCACCGCTTTCCCCAGGAAAGCTCAAACCTGTTAATTGTCATCCCTCACACTCTGAGCTCAGTCATTCGCCTCCCCCTTCCTCACTGTTGACACAACACCGCCCCACTTGGGTTAAATTCTTAAATGGACCTTTCCTAGATTAACAGCATGCATTTTGTCCCAAGGGAGAGAAACTGTGCGAAGATACTGCCAGCTGTAATACAGCTTTCTGCTTTGATGGGAGACTCTTGTCCTCTGGTTGCAGCTGTATGTTGCCTCCCGAGCCCTTTCCTGACACAAATGAGCAGAGGAGATGATCTGGCTTAAAGAAACAAATGTGAAAACAACAGTTTTCATGTCTCAGCCCCAAACAATTGCACACAGCAGTTGTCCTACCTTCTTCCTTCAAGTGGAAGAGGCACGTGTGTCCCCCTCGGGCAAAGATGTGTGATGGGATTCATCCCATGTGAGTGCAGATGGGACATCCAGGATCTACCAGAGAAGGTGTAACAAGCTGCGGCATCTATTTAACCAACAGTTCCCATACATCTTGTATTTATCATCAACACTCAAGGTTTCTCAAGAATCACCACCTATGCTCAGTTCTCAGCAAGGGTCTAACTGAAAATATGATTATGAGGACTAGCTATGGGTCATTTACCTTGACTTGAGGACCACAGTCTAGGACTACTGGTGTAGTACACTCTAATTTGGCTGAATTATTTTCAAATTCTGTTGGTTACTCAGAGTTATTGAACACTTACTTCATTTCATATTATCCCGAGTCAGCTGAGTTTTGCTAAAAGCAGGAACTGTCACTGTTAGTCTAAATTATAATGAGTTCAGGGAGTCTGTCACTAGAACAATAGATCCAGGCGTAGACACTGCAACTGCTTTTAATCTGCAGAGAGTTGATCTGGTTCCAACAACATTCTGCAAACATCATCAGACACAATCAGCTGAAAACTGCTTCAAGCTACTCAGCAAACATGTCATCCAGGTACCATGGAGTGTTACTTCCCATATGCTGCCAGAGCACAGAAAAGGGGTTATAACAAGAGAAGAACAGATTCAGTCTGAAATCTCAATGGAATTAATTCACTTGCCCCTAAGAATCATTATAAGAAATTTCTTATCACAAAGCCAGCAAACGCACCAGAACCAACAATTATGTTGTTGCCAGTACAGCACATTACACCTTGCGAAGCATTAATACAAGCTCTACCAGCTATCAAAAATCTCAGCTATCGCATGATCAAGGGTCTAAATTGGCAAACTGGCTGAAATCTGTATGCTGTGCTCAGGCAGCAGAAATAGCAACTCGGGAAACACTTATAACATCTGTGTTGGATGTACATTTTTTTTCCTAATCAGTCATGGGGAACTTTGCCCTAAATTGCTCCGTTGCTTTTGCTTATTACTGCCATTGGCATTACTGTTGCCTTTACGAAGCATTTTCCTCACTTGTGATGCTGCGGACCATTTCCATCCAAGCTCAGGGCCATATTCTGCCATCACTTTCACACTGCATATCTCAGGATTTAAAATTAGGCAAGTAACGAGTCTCTGCCATGTAATTTACATCTAATCAGTATTCTGCTCTTCTGCTGCTCATCTCGAAGGGTGTCTATGAGAAGGGTGGGCAGCATGCAGAGAGGACTGCAATTCATTCGAAAGACAAAACTATCCCCTCTCAATGCACGGGTGCACGGTGGTGGAGCATACACACCAGATCTGCCAGGCGTGCCACGCTGGAAAGCCTTCCCTGAGGGGTTGAACTACGTCCACCCAGCAATGCTTGTGCTGGAGAGATGAGTTTTAGGAACAGCACAAAGGAACCGCTCTCACCCACTACACCCAAACAAATCATCTCCTCTTCTGCACAACCCTCACAGCTACACAGACACAGAAGGTGCGAGGGATTATTCCACCCAAATTACAAGGCAGTTATTGCTCCTTTCCCCTCTCTCCAGGGCTTACACAAGCCAAGTAGCACTGGAAATGCTCCCTGCAGAGCTCCCTTTTCTACATATGCGCACAAAGCCTCTGTTCGTACCAGCAAGGCATCACTGACACAAAAGAGACAAACTGCCATCAACACCTCCTTAGTGCTGCCCGTACAGTTGGCACCTTTGTGCCTTGTTTAGGTGGTTATGAAGAGTTTGAGTATTTATTACCATGAATTTGTTAACCGCAGGTACCAGAAGGCAGAGCGGTACCACCCAATGGCACTGGAGGAACTGATGCTGTGTCCAACTGAAATGGGGAAAGAGGGGCAGGAGATGGCACAGGACCAGGAGGAAGTCACTCTGCAAGGGAAGGGAGAGGAGACAGAGCTGCAATAGAAGATGCTACAGGTAATGGACAGAGACAAGGGATTAGAAAGAAAACATTTAGTTAGTCATCTGAACTTAACAGCCTGGTCACAGACTGACCAGACCACTATATCCCAAATGGACTTTATGCTTTGGACCCCATCTCTTGGCACTGGTGCAAGCAGGAGCCTCATGTGGATGGGCAAGCTCCTAAAGCAGGGGCTGCTCCTTGTCCATTCTTTCTGTAACTGAGCCAGCTCACCTTCCTGCCAGGGTTATTCTCTGTCTGCAGTTTAGCAGAGTTCAGAGCATCCTGGACATCAACACCTTTGCTGCCAATCCCTGTTCATATCAGCATCCATCCTTTGCATTGCATGAAAAGCAAATGACAAACATACGGACAGCAAAGTATTTTTATTCCATCTTTATTGCCTGCTGACATGTTCAATATGCTCAAACTACATCTGAGGGACTGCATAGAGAGTGTTTCTTGTTTATATTTGATGTACAGCAGAACACTTTACATTGCACCAAATGTTGAGCAAACGGTAACATAACAGAGAAGCTGCAGTGGCAGCTGGAATTTCTGAGGTGGGCTACAGAGACTCTCTGGGGGCAAAAGTCTGCTCATCTTATTCAAATGAATTGCTTTTCTGGCCAAATTCTGCTCTTATATGCCAACTGACGAATACAGACCTAGTAACATGAGAAAACATGGAATAACTCTGAGCTCCGACTCCACAGCAAGCTGAAGAATATATAGCAACTGAAAACTAGAGAAGTGACTGCAACCACATCAAAAGACCAGAATAACGGCTCCTTGAGGGAGCCACAGGAATCCATGCCCAAACTTGCAAACCTTCACACACAAGAATTTCAATAGATTTATTTACGGAAGAAGCTATTTTAGGAGAATTTGCTTTGGAGAATCCCTGTTCACAGGGAAAAGAAGACTGAGAACTTGGTCTAATAAGAATGAACCAGCTCTCAGCAAAAAGCAGTACCAGCTGCTCTACAGGGGATCACAGACTGCCACAGCACTTCTAACTTCACTTCAGAACATAATAAAGGAAACATACAGAGAAAATCAATCCCTCAGTCCCTGCCCACAAACAAGGTCACTGTGCAATGCTCCCAAAAGGCCTTTCCTTCATTATGGCCTCTGCTGCTTCTTACCCAGACAGCAGTTTGGGATTTACCTCCTGCAGTGTCTGCAAGACACGGGGTTCCCTTGAGAGGTGCCAAGCACCCTGCCCCACCAGGGACCCAGTCAGTCCCTGCACAGAGGGTGCATTTGCAAAGCAGATGCCTCTAGGAATTGATTACACAAATCCTAAACCCCTCACTTTTACCTAAATCTCAGTATACTGCTTGGGCAGATAGAGGTATCTCCTGTGGTTACACTACAATAACTCCCCCACTTCTGTGGCCATTTTGACCCCCCCTGGAATTCAAAACAAGCACTTAAACTGTTGCTGATGATCATACTTGGTTATTTGAGTAAGTATTCAACTGGTCTCTCCAAATGGGATCCTTCTTACAGGGGTCACACAGATCATATAGCCCCTTTACCTCCGCAGGACGGATTTTCTTATCTACCACTCAGTTTAACACTATGGAAACCAGCAATGATGGACAAATGGAGAATGCAATTAAGCTTCCTACTGGGACAGTTGAACTTGGAGTAATAATTAACTCAAAATAAACTAACCAGTTTACACCAGGTGATTTAGGACCAGAGAAGCTGGTTGTGTCAGGTGGAAGATGGACCACGTGGACTCCCCCCTGTACTGGCACAGAAAAGCCAGCACACAAACGTGCTTCATTCAACATGTGGAGCCTGGTACACCTGGTTTACACCATCTCAGTTCTTAAACTTGGGTGAAATCCCAGCCCTCTGACTTGATCACTTTGGATCTGTGCTGGCACAAGATCACGGTTGGATCCTATGTTATTCTGTCAGAGCATCTCCGTGTTTCTTTCACAACGGGACCCTGCACCAAGATATGATTTCTCATACTTGGAGACAACATACCATGGGGAACCCAGAGAGGAGGGAGGGAGAGATGGACCCAAGAGAACTCTGTGGCTTTATCACGTTGGTGTGAAGATGAAGCTGCTCAAACTGGGGCCCCACACTTCTGTGGCCAATGCAGTGGTTTCAGCTGCCCTTGGGAAGGTGAGGGAAGATCTAACACACCAAGTACTGACCAGGTCCTTTTAGGTCACAGAAGACATCTTCTGCCTGTTTCCTTGAAATTCTTAACCATGGTCAAATATACAGGTTTACTGAAACTGGGAGGGCAGAAAGTGAAAAATAAGAACAAAAGGAAAAAGGAAGAAAGACATTGCAAAATGATTGATGAGAGCTGTAGACAATGAGAGGTAGTAATGAACATGAAGGCAAGATTAAAGTCAAGGACGATATACTCTGATGTAGCCAGTGACGAAACTTCTGTAGATTTCAATGGACTTCAGATTTTACCTGGAGGCTCAAAAGGAAGCATTTGCACGCAAGTACCTCCAGTCAAGACAAAGTTTCCTCCTTATCTCCTTAATTTCCCACTAAAATTGGTTCTCCATTTCACCAAGCATTCATGTGCATCAGGAAACTCATGGCTAGAGGTCTGCAGCTGGGATATCCTTGAGAAGATGTACACATTTAGGAAAAAAACTCTGTAACTTAACAGCCACCCTACACAGAACCACAGCTCAGCACCAATTACACAGCACTGAAAATGGCCAGAGGAAATATCTAAATGTTTCATGTTGTGATGTAAGATCACTTCTGGTTAAATCTGTTACCTGGACCAGGACAAAGAATCGTTTCTTCCATCTCTTCCAAACATTTTTACCAATGGCCCATAAATACCTAGGAGAAAGGAACAGGTTAATCCAGCACACAAGTGACTATATATTTTTCTCTTGCTTTTAAGTATGTTTTCTTTACACCTAGAAACTCAAGTTAATACACAAGCAGGGGTAATTACAAGACTCTTAAGCTCAGCAGCATTCATGAATATGTTTATTTCTTAGCCTGAACAAATAACCTGTAAAGAAAGTGACACAAAAACCTCCCAGAGTCTTAATGTTGCACAGTATTAATTCTCTCTTCCTCTTTGTCTTTCACAACCTGCTCAGAATTTAGAAGCCCTTTAATGCCGGTCAATAGCTACGGCATGGTCAGATTGGTGAAGAATACATTTGCCATGGAAAAATTAAGTGACAGAAACCTCAAGTGTTGCTTTAAGTCTTTGTCACAAAACCATTTGGCTGAGGGGAGCTGTCAAACAGGGGGACACTACATCAAGACCAGTGCCTGGGATCCCAGCACCCACCAGACTGATTAAAACAGGTCTCTGCTTAAGAAGAATTCCTAGAAATCCCTTGGCTACAGATATGCAAGCAAACTGAATAATTGGTAAGGAGGATTGAGTTCACTGTTTTCTACAAAGGAAAAATTTAGTTTTTAAAATTAATGTCAAAATTAGCATTTAATCTCTGTGATGAAGTAGCCGCTACGACACTGTAATACAAACACTGGCAAAAATAGTGGCAGCACCAGACTAATAATAAACACAAGGACATTATTCAGCATTAATATGTTTTATGTATCATTATATTACTTTAGTTCTGGCTCAGTACATGGAAAAACAATTTCTTTTTGGTTATGCTAGCAGTTCCTTTTGCCAGAAGAGAACCAACACACTCTTGGTGAATGTTTAAGCCACAAAACTTCGAGTCATGTTGATGTGGGCACTGAGTCCTTGGCTCATTCAAGAACAGGGAAATAATTGTCCTTTTTGCTAGTGCTGCTAACATCAACAGAAAGACAATCTCAGTTCTG